>NC_068557.1:0-9730000 GCF_022201045.2 Citrus sinensis | reverse complement strand
TCAGTGTTCTGTGGTTGTAAGTCGTAAGCTGTAACTGTTCTGTTTTGGATCAAATTTTAAGCAGATCTGAACACATGGGATATTTTTGTTTTTGGTTCTTAGTTATTTTAAAAGCCTGTAAATTTTGGCACTGCTCTTTTAAGCTTTGAAGCTTCAATTTTTATATTGGTTTTTCACAGTCACTTCATACTATTGAAGCATATGTCCATATTACTGAAATGTATTTATTCTGACATAGGCTCCTTTAGTGTTCTACATTCACTTGCTAAAGTCTTTGATCTTGGAATTGTTTTAATTTTTCTGGGTTGCGCTGGCACTGGAGCCTTTACCACCCTTGATGTATGCAAATTCAAATTCAAGTATATTGGTTCTGCTATTCGTATTTTCTGTTACTGTCGTCAAATGGCTTACTGGGTTTTGATTCTGATTTTAAATGACACAAATTAATTCAAAGTAAAATAAATGATCCATACTCTTCTGGTTTAGCTTAAGCCTGAGAAACTGCTAGATTGATGCCTGCTTTTGGCCAGGGCAAGAATGCTGCCTCGCAGTGCCTGCGTTCAGTAGTATATTGAGCTTTCCTATAATTATACAAAGAATAATGACATTATTAAAAAAAAAAAACAACTATGGGAAGTGATATTTTAAATCCATTCCCTTTTGGTGCACTGCACCTTGCTTGGGATTAAAGTTGTGCAAGGTAGCTTTTAGTTTAATTTTTATTCTTCACCAAATGAATGGGATTATTATTTATTCTAATGCCCTCTCTTTGCTGTGGGGAATAGGCAAGCAAAAATAAAGTTCTTAATGTTATGCAACGTGAAGGTTTTGGAGGGATAAATACCCTTTAAGCAATATTCTAATTAAATCCTAGGTCAAGGCATCAAGCATCAATCTGAAAATGGCACTACCGATTAGAGAACTCACTTATATAAAAATTATAGAAATCTTACTCAGGTCAAACTGCGTATGGAGCTGATCACATACATTTTTAGAGAGAGTTCATAATAAATTTCTTTTCATGTTTAACAAATACACCAGGAAACTCATTCATACAACAGTTATCAAGGATTCTTAGAATGAAAATGAAAAGAAAAATAAAATATAAAACAGAGAGAGGAAATTAGAAGCCCCATTTTGTCTGAAAAAGAAAACATATGGGAAATGAGAAGGAAAAAGTTAAAAAAAAAAAAAAAAAAAGAGTAACGCAAGTATGGGATGTTGCATCAATTAACATGTATGTGAATACCAATTGCTACAATCAAGATAGTGACTATGCAGAAGTAGATGATTGCATGAACCAGTATAGCAATTCCACTGGTGCACATGTTGCCAAACTCCACCACCCTGGTTCTTGCCGGTAGCTGGAAAAGAAGCCCTGGTGACAAGAGAATGAACAAGCCCACAGCAACGACGACTGGTCCCCAATCTGCACTCATCTCTTTCTCTTTTCCTCTCTTTCTCCCTCTCTTTCAAAATAGACGTATGAAGAATAGGCAATTTCTCTTCAACTTAGTGCTGGAGAAGAAACGAATGAACATTCCTTTTATGTAGAAGGCTAAATAAACTATATTTTCTTGGTGGTTAAGGCGACGGGGATGCAAAACTTAGCGAGGAAGAAGATGGTAGGTTTAGAGGGAGGAAAGGTATGTAAACACGGGTGGGTTTTTAGCTTTATGTGAGATGGAAATAAAACACATTCTTTTAATAAATTCCAAATAATTGTTCACTTGAAGGCTTCTTTTTTCATGTGCTTTTTAGATATTAATCAAGGTGGGAGTCTTTAGTAAAGAAAGATACCATTAGAGACAAAATACAAAAAAGCAAATCCTTTTGTAAAGGAGGGGTTAGTGCTAGGCTGCTGGCTGTTTCGGCAATGCTTCCCCTTTTTGTTTACCTTCTTTCAGAAACAACTAATCTTATGCATTCGTAGGGAAGATAGACAAAATAGAAAGAAAGACTATAAATTACTTAAACATCTTCACCTTATGACTCCAAATGGAAAAAGTGAAAAACTGAACAAAGTGATCAATATTTTGACTAAACCTGAAAGTAAGCTTGATGCGAGAGATTTGACTGAAGAAGATGAATGTGTACAAAGAAGAATACAAATTTTTACAATATACTTCATATGAACCCATTCCTCATGAAGTGCTCAGAGGCTCCTTGCCACGCTATTGGAGCCTTTCAGGTAAGGTTTCTTCAAACTTTCCAGATAAAACAACACAATCTCTTTTCAATATGAGTCCTGATCCATGTCAATAATCCAATATACTGATCTTCAATTTATCCAAGTATCTAAACATAGCTACAGCTTTAAATTTAAGAAGTCAGCCTGCATTCTGCAAGCCAAAAACTATTTATTGAAGAAGGGACAAAATATAGGAAACCACGCAAAGAACTGGATATGTCGTCAAGTAAGCAATTATGCTGAAACCCCTCAAAGTCCTATCTATTTGAGCCAACTTGGAACATGTCACAGCATGTGTAGGAGACTAATTTCCTACATCAGATAGTGGGTCTAGCTCAGAAAATGCATCAGTACGCCTAAATGTGTATTAGGTTCATCTTTTGGGCCAAATTTTAGCTTAGATGAGCTTCGGTCCAAATTTTAATCAACAAAAGCAAATAGACTAATCAGGTCTCTATCACAAAACTTATAATTGTATCATAAGCTATAACAGCCGTCCACAGAGAGAACTAGAGATGACAAACGATATTTCCATAATATGCCAGAGGGAATGGGACCATCGAAGTAACGTAGAATCCAATGACATCGTCCGGTCATGGACTTTTTCTTCGTCCTATAGTTCCCTCCGTGTCCCGGCTCTCCTCTGTCTTTGTCAAGCCAACTCTTATCTTTCCAATAATAGCACTGGCTCACATAGTTCTCACATCTAAATTCATCACATCTGGCAACTTCTCTTGTAACTTTTGCTACCGCTCTCATCTACTCTTCACACTCTCAGCTACTTGATCGGAACATGGCGGATTGGGGGCCGGTAATAATAGCCACAGTGCTGTTTGTGCTGTTGACGCCAGGGCTGTTGTTCCAGCTGCCTGCCAAAGGCAGAGTTGTGGAGTTTGGGAACATGCAAACCAGTCCTGCTTCCATCTTTGTCCACTCCATCATCTTCTTTGGCCTCCTCATCATTTTCCTTATTGCAATTGGTGTTCATATCTACACAGGATAGTACAACAACCCGTCTACCAAAATTATCATCCCTCCGCTTCCCCTGTTTCTTGTGTTTTGATCTCTGACGACCAGAATCTTCAGTTTTTGCCACTTGATTTTACGAGTTTACGCCATCCGGTCAGAACAAAACTAGATAATTTAAGATATACCAATCTGCAAAAGTAGTCGTGTCTCCATTTTTCTTTATTGTTATTGGAATTATTTATATGCTATGTTTGTAATTTTGTCTTGAACTTATGACTCTGTTCAGAGGTGATGAAACTCTTGGTGTTTATTGCTTGCAGTAGTTTATATCTAGTGCATGAACTACCTGATGATTGTATTATATCAGATGATATTTCGGCGTTGCATGATGAAAGAATGGTTCAAAAGATCATTTTGTTATCAGAATCTTTTAAGAGTACTTAATTAAGTGATACACAAATTAAATCCTATTTCATAGTTTCTCTCTAATACTTAGTACAAGTGATGACCTTTGTTTTTAGTACCAAAGATCAATTGCACCTACTTCGTCTAGGAAATTCTAGGTTTCTGTAATTGATTAAAGCAGAGTTATTTAGCATCGATCTGATCTGTAGATTGACATTTCCAAAGCAATGATGGAGCTATAAAAGAAAAAATGGAAGAAAAAAAAATATTTTGCCTATTCAACACAAATATAACACAGAATAAGTTACACGCAGCAAACAGCTATGGAGGAGGAAATATTCTTGCAGCTGAACAGGCTGGAAAATACATGTTGAAGTGCATAACAGAAATAGAATAGCAGAAACCCTGATCAATCGATCAATCATTCTGACGGGTACGAGAGAAACATATTTATCAATATTGCGCATCTGAAACTATGCATCCATGATCTAGCTAACCTCTAAATGTTTCCAGCTTTATATACTTCAACCATTTATGAATGAACTTTGCTTAGCTTCACGAAAATTACACGCTGCAAAAAACAAAACAAAAAAAAAATGAAGGTAATATCGAATGAAAAGTCAAAGTCTGTAACTCATCCAATCAAGGAACATATATTTTCAAAAGAAAATCACGGGAATTGGTGTGGTCTTAGAGGGCTTAATATATGCAGGTGGTTTCACAAGCACTGCTAAAGAGCCAGCAACGCAATCTGGTGATGTCTGAATGCGTTCAAGTATATGCACTTGCTTCAGGCATTCTACAATTTAAAACCCTAAAAAGGAACAATAATGACATATGGAAGAAATTTTCCATTGTATTGCGCTTATAAATAAATACGCAAAGTAAATCTCAAATCACAAAACAACAAAGTGCACAAAGTCTTAAACCTTGATTAATTCACAAATACAATTAACCCAGCAATAAAGAACTCATGAAGTGGACTAACCAAATAAACAATACATATGAAAAAAAAAATTCCATTATGTAAAAGAAGAACTTTAAATCCAGATGGTCTCAAAGGAGAATCCAGAACGAATACGAATTCAAGTTGATTCAAACAAAAAGCAAGCAAAAATCAACAATCTTATCACTGGATCAGCCAGTCGTATCAACAACAAATCAGAACATAAAGAGAGAGGCTTTACTTATTACTACTTACAAGGAACATCCCCGGAGCAAAAGAAGGACTGACCCAAATCTGATAACTTGGAAAAAAACCCAGCAAGATAAAACAAGAAAACAAAGGCAACAATCCAGGGCATCAAAATGAAACCAATGACAAACGTGATGGAACCAAATAGCATCAAAGCAAGAGAGACACCAAGAAACAGAGAAGCAAAGGCAGCTGGAGAGACTTGTGTCAGGCCCAGGGGAGACCGCTGTCTCGAAGAAGAAGAGAGTCCAGAAAGTAAAAGTGAGTTCGGGAATGGCTTGAGGAGGTGAATGATCATGTAGCAGAGCTCGTAGTATATGCTTGAGCTTGACAGCCGCTGCTCTTCTTCTTGTTCTTTTCTCATGGTTTTGGTTTTGGACAATGAACTGAGAAGCGGATGTTAAAGGAGATCAATAGTTGGTGATGTTCCCTATGAGGATAAGATTTTGGAGCGAAGAGATCAACGGAGAAGATGATCAATGACGCAGATACAGATGTTGGAATACGTGCAGTTATAATATTGGGGAATTTTAAGCACAATCCAAAATTTGGGCCATCATCATTAACATTAAGCAGATTTTTAGTAGGTATGAATTAGACTTTTTTTAAAAAATTAATCCGGCAAAATTAGGGATGATAACAGAAAAAATAAGTATAGTCTTTATTTATTTATGTATATGTTTGGTATGTATGAATTAGGCTTTTTTATATATAAATATGAATAAATTTAGATGTATATTCTAAAGAATAAAATTACAGCCACAAAATTTTATACAAATTAATATGATATAATTATTTGAATGAAAGTATAAAATCATAAAAATAAATCATGTGGTTCCGAAAGTTATGAGTTGTTTCAAAGCTATTTCACCTTTCATAAGATAGTTTGTACTGAAATCAAAATAGTTGTTTAGCGGAGCTACCACCGACCAACCACCTTGGTTGAATTAAGGGTGTGGCAGCATTGGTAATATCAGTAGAATCAACAACAATGGAAATAGCTTAAGTAAATCTAGAGCTAACAAAATTTGGATCCAAATTAAACTTTTGACATTCGATCTGGATCTAGATCCACAAAAAAGATGCAGATTCGAATGTAGGTAATATTCGTATGGATTGCAGGCGGATATTCTAGATATTTAGATCCGCATGATAATAAATTTAAATATAATTTTAAATTTAATAATTTACATAATAATATTAAATAAAATTCAATTATAATTTAACATAAATTCAGCATAAATAACATATAACAACACCATAAATTCACAAACAATAATTTCATAACATAAATCAAACATAAAAAAAAATCTAAGGTAAACCGATTTATTATAATAATAATAATAATAATAATAATAATAATAATAATAATAATTATTATTATTATTATTATTATTATTATTATGAGTTTTTTAACAATTTTTTCATAGTTAATGAAGATTATAGAGTTAATTATGCTCATACAATATACATTTAAATAAATAATTTAATTTATATATTTTTCAATTGAAGTTTAATTAAATAAATAATTTAATTATAAAATAATATGGATCTGGATATCCAATTTTTCTGAAGCACTTGCATCTGAATTTGGATTCGGATCCGCACGGATCTTGATTTTTAAAATTCGGATCTGCATTTTTTAACAAAATTCGGATACGGGCTGGATCCAGAGTTTATTGACAACCCTAACTGTAAATCCCTTTCTCATTATGAACACGTGATGTTTCCATTCAATCTATCGTGTTATCATTTACATTTGAATGGCATTTTTGTACTTTATTTTATTTTTATGCATGAATATATAAGCATTAAATTTTTTGTTTTTCTATATTAAAATATCTAAAAAATAGTATTGTTTCATTGATGCCATTTGAAATATTTTAATCATTATAAGTTCTACAATCTAAATAGTTTCATAAATTCTAAATATTTTTCTTGACATATTCATAAGGTATGCATTTATATTTTAAAAAGCTTCAAAAAGATTAAATAAAATATATATATTTGAGAATTTAAACTTAAATGACATTTTAAGACTTCAAATTTAAGATACAAGTTAGAAATTTCTTTTCGTTTTTATGAAGGTAAAAAAAAAATCTTGATGAAATAAGTTATATTTTTTAAAATAACAAACAACTTACAAATATAAATGTCGTGATAAATTATTTTTACTCTCTGGAAAAATAACCCCAGTTTCGAGTGGGAAATTATTTAGTTTCCATGCACACGTCAAAAGATCGGTTCAAGGTATCAATGGGCCGAAGCCCGATGAGGCCCAAAATCCAGGAAGACGTTACAGACATATCAGTTGTCCAACTCAATCGAAGCCTATGTGGGGGTGAGCAGTATGATAATAAAATTAAAATGTTAATGAAAATTATATAAATTTAACTGTGTCTTTATTGGGGTAACTATGTAAATTCAATAAAATATTAAAAAAAAATCAATACAAAAATTTAAGGGAAAATAAAAGTCTACCGAAGTCAACTGATGATACACCACAATAATTCCACACCTGCTGGCAGCCCTCAAAAGTCGAAAGTCTTCATGATTCTCTTTTTTCTAAATATACCCCATTAAAAGAATTAAAAATGATATTAATTCTAACGATTATTCCAAAACGAGACCATTCGTGTACATCCTTTTTTTTTTTTTTCCCCCATGCCAAGGGCTATAAAATTTACAAATATAGCGTACGTTGGGTATCACAAATTAAATATTATTATGAAATTGTTTATACCATATAACTCGATGGGAACCATTTTGAGTGTCTGTTTGGTATGTCTTATTTAAGAGCCATAAGTGCTTATTTAATCGTATAAGTACTTTTTAAAATTTTTTATGGTGTTTGGTTATTTTTTTAATAGAGTTTTTTTAGCTTAAATAAGCTAATTTACCTCTACTAGTAAAAGCCCAAAATTTGAGCTTTTGGGAGTAGAGGCTATAGAGCTTTTCTAAAAATATATAATATAAAAAATATTACACAATTTAATGGTTCAAAAGTGCTTTTTTTATTGACAACCAAACACCCAATGACTTTTTGTCCAAAAGTTTTATTGGTATAAGCTCTACTGCTATAAGCTCTACTGTTATAATCTCTATTTAATAAGCTGTACCAAACAGAGCCTGAGTACTTTTAACTACTTTATCATATTCTTTATGTATCTTCTCTAAATTTGAATTTTTTTTTTCTTTAGTTCCTTTAATGGATGAACTTGCACGCACTACGAGATCTATCCTTAAGCTAAATAATTATTTCGGGCTAGCCGTGTGTGAAGATAGTAACCAAAAGGGATAAAGAAAAATAAGGGTGGTTTAATGAAATTTTTTTGTCTTCTCGATAAAAAATGGGAGATAAATTGGTGATTTGAGATAATAAATTCATGAGGGAATAATGAATTTAACCATATCTAAATAAAAACAATTAAATACTTATTTTGGGACTAGTCATGTGAAAAACTAAAATGGATAAATTCTTTATTATCCTCTCGTAAATTAAGTTCGGATCACCTCACTTATTTTTAGAAACCTCAAGTTACCTTATTTTTGTTCAAAAGATAAGAGAAAAGTGGGGGTGGGTTGACTTTTTTTTTTTAATCTTCTTAATAAAAATGAAAGTTAAAGTGAGGTTTTCAAAAGTAAGGGATGATTTGAAAATACTAAATTTACAAAGAATAATCCTAAATCACTAACCAAAAGCACACATCGCTGTTGATGAAAAGGGAACCCAGCTGCCATTGATATTATCTTGAAGAAATTCCAGTTTAAGGAAGGGAATATTCTATTATCCGAATATATGTATGGTTACTTTACATATATATGTTTTGGCTTTGCAAATAAATTTATGATTAAGCACTAACCTGCTTTTTCCCATAACTTTACTAGAGGATTTATTCAAAGAGAAGAACATTAATTTATTCAAAGAGAAGAACATTAATTTACATATATATACATACATACATTATTAAAAAGGAAATTAAGTATTAAATCATTGAAGAGGAAACACATGAAAATTATTGAACCTAATGAAAACGTGTTGTTAATCTCAATAGTTACATGCAATTGATATTAATTAATTGTTTGCATTAACTCACTGTACAAAAAGATTGGGGGTTGGGGGTGCGTTTTTGGGGAAAAAAATGGTGTTGCGGTTGTGAAATAACAGCTAAAAAAATGTCAATTATATAATTAGTGGTGAAGAAGGACAACAGTTCTAGACATATATATTTGAGTTACTTATAATCATGGTTAAATTTTCCATTCAATTTTACATGTTTAAACACTTTAACTAAACAAGAATTAATTGATCAAGTTCTCTGTTGATATTTTATTCGGAAGCATTACAATCTCTGGATGTCTCGCTAACCAATGTACGTGGTTATATATAGAAAAAATAATATGATTATAATTACTATCAGTAAGCTTTGGTTTCATAATATTAATCTCTAAGTGTTAGCTTTTTTTTTTTTTTTGATTTCCCATAATCATAGGTCTTGATTATATCCAATTAATAACAATATCTCTAAAGCACAGTAAAATTTGGGATTCATGATTCATGCATTCAATTTGATATAAACCATTCTCATTTTATATATGTGGCAATTAATAAGAATGATATCTAACTATTGTTTTGAAATAGGTAGGTAACGATCAAATCAAATTGCCAATAATTGAGAGTGATCACTTTAATTAATTTACTTGAACGATCGACAACTTACATGCATAGGCTTATTAAACTTAGAGATACATCAAAATATGTAGAAACAAATGTAAATAAAACACAATTCCGCAACCTCCTTATAAATCCTAGCTAGCTATCTTTCTAGATCATGATGAGGAATTTAATAGTATATATTAAGAAACTAAATAAGCATAATCAGGCATATCCCCTATTAATTCTAGCAAGACAGTGGATTTATTGTTGCTTCTACTGCGCGCTGTCTTGATGCTTCATAATTCGTTCTGAATTAAGACGTTCAAGCTTAAAACGTTCTTGAACAGAAGAGATGTAGCTTGCAGCTTTGATATCAACACTTTCATCACCAAACAACGTTTCAAAATGGCTCAGCTTTTGATGATGATCACGATTAACATTGTTATCATGAGGAGCAGATGGTACAATAAACGAAACGTTTTGCTTAGGCTGAGCAATCAGATAGTCCTGGTGGACCACATAGCCCACGGTTGCCGCCGCCGGCGAAGACTGGCTTGACTTGATGGCGTTGTTGCTGTATTGCACCGTCGAGGAGGCTGATGACTTTGCTCCGCTATAGAGTGGCATCAATTTGCCCTTGATGAACCCTCTGCCCTTGCGACTCGTCTCCATATGCGCAATTTAATTTGCTAAAGAAATTTGATGTTGGTATCTTGTTGTGAGTGAGCGTTTCAGTTCGATGAAGAGGGCCTATTTATAGAACTTCTTGGGGTGATTTTTCGTTTTAGAATTTAAAGAGTTTAAAGATAGGTATGAATCTTAAATAGCTTTGTGGTCCCTGCACATGCTAGATATCAGGAAGCATAATCACTTTTAAAACTAGGAGTTATATTCCAATTAAGGTTATTATCATTTTCCCACCAAAGTTATTCTGATACATCATGTCAATACCACGGTTTGGTAAAAACATCATTTTACCACCAAACGTTTCAACTATTAGCATTTTCCCACCATTCCGTTAATTAAATAAAAATTATGCTGACATCATAAGGGTATTTTGGACATCTCATGCGAAGTCAAAACGTTGGGTTTTGCAATTGTAAAAAAACAAGCAATTTGGACATGGAAGCCCTAGAAATCGAAATCAACCCCCCTCTCTCTCGTTTCTTGTTCCATCTCCACCGTCTCTCGCTCACTGTCACTGACCCATATCTTTCTCACTCTCGCAGTAGTATCGTCTTTTAGGGGCAATTTTATAATTAAATCGTCTTTTGTTGTTCTTCCTTTTTAAAGGGTAAAATCGTCTTGTCGTATTTTGGGGGTAATTTTGTAATTAAATCATTTTTTTGTTGTTTTTCCTTTTTAAATGGTAAAATCGTCTTCTACGCTCCATGGGTAAAATTGACTTTTTATGCATTTTCCGTTAAATATTAACCGAGTTTTAACGGAATGGTGGGAAAATGCTAACAGTTTAAACGTTTGGTAGTAAAATGATGTTTTTACCGAACCGTGGTACTGACATGATATGTTATAATAAGGGCCCGTTTGGGATTTCTTTTAGGAGACCTAAAAGTGATTTTGAAAATCTAAAAGGTAGTTTTAGTGTTTAGTAAAAAAAAATTAAAATCACTTTTGTCAAAATCAGCTTCTCCTACAGCTGATTTTGAAAAGCATGGAAGGAGTAGCTTTTAGATTTTGATTTTGAAAATCAATTTTATCATTTAATACAATTCCATAAATATCCTTAAAATTATTACTTAAATCCAAAATTATCCTTACTCAAATTGGAAACAAAATAATTTATAAAAAAATTTGTATTATAATTCATAAATATAAATTTATTAATATCAATTTATTGGTCGAATTATTATTAAATTTATTTCACTATATTATTAATTTAATTATCAATTGCTTTAAGATAAAAAAATAAAATAAATATATTATAAATTTTATTTTTAGTAAAAATTATTATAATACACAATTAAAAATATTATATGTACATGTTTTTATATATATAAGTAAATTTTATCTTATATTATGGATATTTTAGTCATTTATTTTCTCTCAGCAGTTTAACAGTAAAATTTACCAAACGTCCATAACTGCTTTCAAAACTCGCAGTACTTCTTGAAACAAAATTTACCAAACACTTAACTGATTCTCTTCACAGCTGATTATTTCTACAGCACAGTTAACAGAAATTATTTTAAAAGCTACAGCATTCCCAAACTGGCCCTAACTTTGGTGGGAAAATGATAATATCCCTTCCAATTATATATGTGTTAAATAGCTAGCTATTAAAGCTATAACAACGACCAATCAGTTGAGTTCGTGTGAGTTTTGTATATGGAAGCTAATGCGTGTACTTGTTAAGAAAATATTTTATGTAAGACCAAAGGCCGGCCATTATACGTTAGTTGTAGAGTGTTGAAATCTAACAAAGCATAATATAATTAAGGGAAATTATCAGCCATATATCCTTAAATGACACTCGTATCAAACGTGTGTGAATATTTTTCAAGTGTATCACTCGTATACCCTAAGTTAACAAAACACTTCTGCCGTCCACCAATCCGTTAACTTCCGTTTGCAAGCGCTGACATCATAAGGGTAATTTAGTCTTTTAAGATTGACGAAACTTTGATTAAAAAATAACATGTCATCCCATTTACATAGTAAAAAATGACATGTCATATGATATATATTGATAAAAATGACATGTCATCCCATTTATCGGATAATTGTTAATAATTGCTAAAAAAGACTACTTTACAACCTAATCTACTCCTTCAAAATTTAACCTAAATTTTTGAAGATCTACTCCTCCAAGCTCCAACTGAAAATTTTTATGGTATAATATGTATAATTGTAAATAATATGTTGTTAATAATTTTTTATGGTATAATATGATATGTTTTATGGATAATTGTTAATAATATGTACCATTAATAATTTATTTTTTTAATCAAAAAATGTATTGTTAATAACAAAATAAAAAAAATTGTGTATTGAAAATTTACGTTAATTTTTGGAGAAAATTTATCTTTTTACCTTATTTTGAGTTTTAAGGGCAAAATAGTTAATTTGTCATAATTCTGTTAACTTTCTAACGGAAGTTAACGGATTGGTGGACGGCAGAAGTGTTTTGTCAACTTAGGGTATACGAGTAATACACTTGAAAAGTGTTCACATACGTTTGATACGGGTGTCATTTAAGGGTATATGACTGATAATTTCCCTATAATTAATCATGTTATTAAAATGATTCTTTTTTTTTTTTGACACACGGATACTTCTAGTAATTTAGACTTTAATTAATAAGAGCAGCTTTACTAGGGAATGTTAAACTAGTTAAGAATTTGAATGAATTCCATGAGCCATCTTATTCTTCCAGTAAAAATAAGACATAACCGGAACCGAATGGTTTCTTTCTTTAAAAATCTCATGATGTGATTGAGTTGAAAAACTTCAATAAAAAATCAACAAAATTTACTCTAAAGAAATTGAGAGTTAGATTGTGTGGATTAATTTATGTACAGGTTATCAAAAGGTCGACACTCATGACCAGTCTTGTTCAAACGGTCTAGCCAAATCATATCCTCAATCAAGTGTGCTCCATTTTGGAGAAGCAGGAATATTTATGCCTCACTGTAGGGCAGCATCAACTCTTTAGAATAAATAGAAGTGAGGGCTTCATAAATTTTCAGTTTAATAATCTGCAATATGGGCTAGAAAAATAAGCACTTTCAGGACCACCAAACACTAGAATTGGCCTGAAATAACAGAGATATATAAACACATACAGGAGAGACAGACTGTAGAATCCTGCATGTTGTACTTTTAGTGGTTCATATATACGCTTATATCTGCTCTTAATTGCTTTATTGGTCATCGAAGATATTATGTAAGATTACAAAAATTCTTCTTCATAAAATGATCAATAACTTGTAAATTATCTTTAAATCATCAAGTAGATATTTTGTTCAGTCAATGAAATAATTAATGTCTGGAATCTTCTTTTTTTTTTCAATTTTTTTTTAGGATAGAATCAATGCTTGGTATCTAGTCCAGGCAAGAAGCGCATATTCCAATTTAGCACCACTTGAATTTTTTGTTTTCCTCATTTTTTGCTCGTATCTTGCCTGGTGAAATTGAAGTCTCTGATCAAATTGTTGGACTAGATCAAGTGAAAAACTTATCGGAAGCTTTGAGGATAAGAACAGTGTCTTTTTCAACACCATTATCGAACTCTCGCATTTCTACAGGAATAAAATTACTACTATTCATGTTGCAAGTTTTCAAGTACATACAGAAAATTTAGCAAATAGATAAAAAGCACGCAAATATCTTATGTTAATCAATCGTACATGCAAGAGTAGATCTATTAAGGGACTGGTATGGGTCACTGTAAAAAAAAAGTTTAATACTCAATATTTTATATTAAAATAAATATATATTAATAAAATACTTATTTTATAGGCTTGAAAAAATTCTTTGGCCCCTCCAGCCAAGATTGGCTTGTTCCGCCCCTGCGTACACGCATTACTACTATATGCCTTACCACTTGTAAGCTTTTTTTTTTGAAGATTATCCATACACACATAACATTATTAATTACAAAGGTAAATGATTAAGCACATCAGAGATTGTGAAATTTAGTGCACTCATTTGATCATTCTTTTCAATTTTATGATTCAATATAGGCTTGGAGATAAGAAAAACGCCAACGGAGAGTTTTCATATTATTCAATTTAAACCTGGATTTTAGATACTATATACTTTAATTTTGTGTATGTTGGAGGCAGATGCGTACATATATAATATATAAGCATAATATTTTTTGTGCATTGGAGTTGCAAGTGGGCATGATTTGCTTTAATGGGACATGTACTAGCTAGACACCCAAAAAGTTGCATGATATTTAAAAGTCTTGCGGATAAGATATTCCACCTGATTGACACAACTCGTTCACTGCACAATCTCAAGTGGAAGTGTGCGTATGTTTAGATGCTAGCTCTGTTCACTTCTTAATTCAATCTTTTTTATATTAGGGTTTAATTAATTTTCATTGAATTAATACAAAACCTCACGGATTAGTGTTAGTGATCATTCTAAAATTATCATGTAATATCAAATTTCTTCTCGCTCTATACATTTTATTATTGTTGGTTCATATTCAGCTGTTTAACACATTTTACGTTAATCATTTTCTTAATCTCTAGAGTGATATTGATTTATTTCAATAAAGTTAATTAACTGACTAATAATAGTATATACTAGCCAGTAACTTGTGTACACTACTGATCCATTTGGAATTTGTATATTTTGTTGGCTGAGTACGGTCTATTATTACTTTCATTCTTCGATTTTGCTTCTCATGTGTAAAGCCATGCCAGAATATATTTTATAATGGTCCAAAAGTGCATTTCCTTTATATCCAAAATATCTTGAATTTGGGATTAAATAATGAATGTAGAATTTGGTTCCAAATTGTGATGAGAGTTTATCTCCTTGAATAGGCTCGTTTTTCTTCACTCTCTAATGCTCAAGTAGCCATTGGTTGTAAAAGAATCGTTAAAAATAATAACAGAATATTAGTAAATAGTTCGGAGGAGAATTGTTGCCCCTCCAGCTAGAGATCTCTCTTTTTCTCTCCTGAGAGAGTAAAGAAATGTGCTCCCGTTCATTTTAGGGTTATAGACACACTTTATTTTTATATATATATATATATATTTCATATCCTTTAATTTGAGTATTTAAAGATATAGGATACGTGGCAGAATAAGATTTGATTAGCAGCAAATGACACGTGTAATTTGCTTATTGGGATCCAAATTACGATATCTACACTCACAAATTAAGATAAATTTTGAAAAAAAAAAAAAGACAAATGGTATTTGTTCTACGAGTAACTTAAATCTTTTTAGCTAATCAAGTCATGGCCGCTTGCTGCCGTCTGGTCTTTATCGTTTGGTTCCATCGACCCTACCTATATTGTTGCCGTGATAATCACCTTATTCTTTGCTTTTGAATTGATATTTTATCAATCTTGTAAAAGAAGAGATTATAACCGTAAGTTATAATAGACTCGTAACCTGAGAATTGGATGAATTAATATGGTTCGTAAATCCGTTGGTGGGTTAACTAAAATCAGGCATCTCAATTAACCTCTAAATATCAAAGTTTAAAAGACTTGCAGATCAATAATTTCTTGATGCTGGGTGCATCAGTAGACTGCGTTTCATTCCCATGCAAGAGTATACAAATGACCATCTTTTTAACGTTTCAATATTCAATGTTGCAGACTTGTTATGTAGAATTTTACCAATAGCATTTTTTCAGCACCCACTGTGTACGACAGTTGAGAGAATTCAAAGTTTCAAATTATATCGATGGATTATTTCTTGATGACAGGTAACAAATTTTGAGATTGCATTATCTCGTGTAATTTGGTTCGCCCTGTTGCCAAGGCATATTTTTTTTTTTCTGGGCCCTTGGGATTTAAGTTGTGCAGGGAAAAACTGTTTCGGGATTCGGCCTTTGCGGTTGAGATGGTTTGTAACCCAAAGGAAAAAGATTTGTTCTGTTGTGAATTATGAGATTTAGTTCTGTCCCACCATTTTGAGACAGGTTCCATCAGTTGCAAAAGAAACCACGCCTGGCGATATATATTTTTTTTCTCCTAGAAACATATAATAGAGTTGTGTTTCCATCACACAAATCAATTCACATGGTGTAATGTTAAATGTTAATAACACCAATATTTACTAACAACTTTCATTATACAAAGCTGCTAGATCAAATTGATAAGTGTTTAATTTCATTACTTCTTTTTGCGGTTATTTCATATCTACATTAATATCTTGAATCTTTGATAGTCTTTTGTAGAAGTTTTTGAGGTAAAGAAATAAAAGGAACACAAAGCTACAAATTGGTGCGAAGAATATTTAGATCGTGACTTCATAGATTTTTATTATTTCATGGATGAATTTTTGGGCTTTATTCACTTTATTGGGTTATATGATATTATTATATAGGGTAAAAGCTCGTTTAGTCCATATATTTTAAAGTTAGTGTCCGTTTAGTCCATATATTTTTAAAAATACCTCAAACCATCCCTACTATTAAATTATTGACACTTTTGCCATTATCTTTTGTTCCTTTTAACTTATTTTTATAATATTGTCCTATTATAATAATTTTTTAGACATTATTAAAAAGAAAAAATAAACCTATTATAATAATTTTTTTAGACATTATTAAAAAGAAAAAAATAAATTACCAGTTTAACACCAAAAAATAAAATAAAATAAAAAATATATATTAATTTTTGTGAAACACACTCTTGAGTTAAAATATTAATTTTTCTAAAAAATTGATAATATAATTTTTATGATATTAATTTTTTAGACATACGTGAGCTTCCACAAAAATTAATATATACCTTTTTTGTTTTTATTTTATTTTTGAGTTTAATTTGATAATTTAATTTTTTATTAATATCCAAAAAAGAAACATTATTGTAAAAATGTAATATTGTAAAAACAAGTTAAAAATAATGACATAAGTGTCAATATTTAATAGCAGGGACATTTTGAGGTGTTTTTAAAAATACAGGGACTAAATGGACACTAACCTCATAATATAGGGACTAAACAAGCTTTTACCCTTATTATATATGTACTAAGGTTGATGATTCAATTTAAGCGATAAAGATTGATTCTTGAAAGATTGGTTGGATTTTCTAATTGTGCTTACAATAGAAACATGAGTGACGATACAGTTACAAACTCTTGTACAAATTGATGTGGCATTAATTCATTGATTGAATGAAAATATAAAATAATGTAAATAAATCATGTGGCCCAAGTGATATTTAATTCAATCAATTTTATCATGCCACATCAGTTTGTACAAAATAAATTTGTACAAGAGTTTGTGGCTATATCATTACTCTATAAACATTTATAAGTGGCGGCATTTGACCCCCTTTTTATATCTCACCAACCCTCATTTTTTAGTTAACCCCATTAAAAATTTTAAACTAATCTTTATCTCTCAATATATCCCACTAAATTTTGAATTTACCCTTATCGTAATTTTTATCTTTTTTTCCAAGCATCCATTGTATAAAGCTTATAAAACTATTAAAAAAACTCTCATAATCACTATAATGAATAATCTATTTCTTTCTTTTTAAAGGTTTTATCCATTATTGCCATAACTATAAAAAAAGATTTAATACTTTTTCATCATCCTTTTATTGAATACTGTAAATTAATTTCTTCCATGATTACAAAAGTAGAGTATATAATATTTGAGAAGAGATAATAATTTAAAAAGTTAAATGAAATTAGAGTTCAAGAAATTAGATTAGCTAAATTAAATGTTAGTAGAAATTATTATGTTTGTGGACTTAAAAGTTAATTTTCCTTTTCAGTAATTTCATATAACGATAAAACAAGTATTAGTATAAATATAATTAATAGGGGTTGATGAGATATTATGAGAGGGTTAAATATCATAACTTCACATAATTTAGAGCTATTTTGACGCATAGGCCTATTTCCTTGGTCAAAATTGAGTTTTACTAGCCATATAAGGATTAGGACAGTAACTTTTGTATAAAGACAACAAGTTAGAAGCCCTAGAGCAAAGAACATGTGAATAATCAATTCCAAAGGAGAGAATATTGCAAGGAAGAGAGGAGTGGGAGTATTGGAGAGAAGACCTGTCTGCCATAGTTATAATCCAATTAATAAGCTTTCCTTTTGTCTTTTGTTAGTTTTGTTTAATGGATTTAATATTGAATAATTCAGACATATGTGAATAATTTTTTTATTAGTTAGGTTGATTCAAAATCTTTGACATGAATTTTAATTAATAAAGTTTTAGAATAAGAATTTCTTCATCTTTCTTTAGAAAATTTTATATATCAATGAATAATTGAAGAATTGCTTGTTTAGGCGTGCAACTAGATAAATTTGTAGGTGATTTGTTTGCAAGTTTAGGGTTTTTGATCTGTAGTTATAAAAAACTAAACCTAAGTGCCAAATTTTAATCAATATTATGTGATATTTTCGTTTAATTGCATGTGGAATGTAATTTAAGATAAATAAACAAAGCTCATGTGTTTGTTTCTTGATTCAGCTTATATCTTTCTTAATTCTAATGCTTCCATTAAATTAAATCTAGAGAGCTTTTTTTTGGATTGTTTCATGGGAAAAGATTAAATAAAGTGTCAAGATAATTAAGTATGTAATTATCTTAGGGTCGTTGTATTTAAGAGAAAGTATGATTTTGATAATTGGTCTAAAATCTATTGTTTAACGGCGAAGAATGATTCTTTAACCATTTTCGCATATATATAAACTTCTTTAAAACTATTTTCTACGATCTCCTTTTTTTTTTTTTTTTTGCTTTAAATTCTTTTGTTTAGTTACATAGCAAATCAACTCTACACCCCCTCTCCCAATTTTGTGCACGTGTTTATTAGTGTATTCTTAGCAGATTTGGAAAGTTTGGGTTAATCTCATTGAGTTTAGATATAGTTTTTAGTTAAATCTTCATTATTGATCAGCTTTTGTATTTTATGTGTTCATTGTTGATAATTTATTAATTGATAACAATCTTCTGCAGAATGACCCGTGCTTACTACTATATACTCAGTAGCAATAAATAACTTAGGGTAATATTTTAAGCGATACGCTTTTTAGTGACGTCACAATTCACAAATGCTAAAAATGGCAGACAATTGCTTGTAATTCATTCATTAAAATTCATTTTTAATCAAATGAAATGAGAAGCATACGAATTGAGAAAACAAAGAAAGTTCTGCATATTGCAGGTCTTTTGAATTAATAATTTTCAGTGTTGAAAAGTTCTGCTTATTGCATGTCTTTTGAATTAATAATTTTCACAGTGTTGAGCTTTATCTTCAGCCTTGCGGCATCATGTCGTTTCATTGAATCAAGAATTATTAAGACTCTTCTCACAGGATATATATGTTTCATTTCCGTTTACCACATTGATGGACCGACCATTGATGTATATATTGTTGTCATGTTATGTTATTGGGGAGATTGTCAATTCCCCCATTATTGAAATAAAAAAAATATCATTTATTCTCTATAATTTTTACAATATCTAAAAATCCCATGGCACTAAAAATTTAAAAAAAAATAGGGTAAATAAGTTATTTGTTTGATAATTTACCTTTAGAATATAAAATATATATAATATTTAAAAATGATAAAATCTTATTTTTAATTTTTTTACTCACACTGAAATATATATTTTCTTATTTTTAGTATTTAATTTTTTTAATTTTTATTGATATGATTTATTTAATTTATAATAAATAGAAATAAAAATGTATTTAAAAATAGAGTAATATTATGAAATTATGCTACTAAAAAAATTATTATCTATTGAAAAAAAAATAAAAAAATAAGTGTTATACATTGATTTCAGACGGATGGTAAATGGGAAATTGGCAATCACCCTGGGTTATCGTGGCGTTCAATATATAGTCTCGGATCATGTCACGATGATGCTCTGATGACATCAATAATACTGATGGCAACAATTATTATTTTAAAATAAACTACAACAGATGTGTTAAAATGATTATTTATTGGATAGCATCAGCTGCAACAGAAAGACGTAAAACGATTATAACTTCCAATTATTACATACACGTACAGCATACAAGTGTTTTCGTTTCCTATATAAAGCAAAGATTTTGGACATGGCAGCCAATCCATTTTCTGCTCATTACTATACCATCCTTTCTTCTTTTTTCTTGCTTATGAAATCTAATCGATGCTCTTAGTTTCTTTTCTAATTTGTTTTTCAATCTTTCGGTGTGTTTATTTAATTTTTACTATCAAATATCAATGCCATGAACGAATGAACCGGTGTTTGATGAATAGGCTTTTGTAACTTCATTTTCTAACTGATGTTTTTGGGTTTCAAGTGATATGAGGTGGTGGTAGGAGTAAAGTTTGATGTTGGCATAGCTCAATCCGATCAAAATTCTCAGTGCAGCTGAGTCCTTTATTCTGATTGAGCCGTGCCAATATCACATTCATTCTCTCTATCATCAAGAAACTCAATTGATTATTGTCACATCTTTTTTTTTTTTTTTAATTCAATCTTGATCCTTTTATTTTTAATTTTTAGTCTTTAGAGTCCTTTGCTTTTTTACTCTTGATCATTTTCTCCCCGGATTATCTATATTGATGTGAATATGTATAACAATTTTAAAGCTGATCTTTAGCTTTGACTTTAATATTAATGTTTTCTTTCTTTTTTTTGGTGAGTGATCATGTGCTTATACAATGGTTCATGGGTAAGATGTCTACTCAAGTGAAAGAAATTTATTCTCATATATAACATATGGTGATAATCAACTCTAGGGGACACTCGAACTCTCTTATATAATAAAAATAACATATCAACTCTTATCACTAAAAGTTAGAATTTTAGATCTCTTTCACATTTGTTCGCTCAAGTTAAAATTTCACGTTTCTCATTTAATTCTTTTAGGTTTAATTTGATTTAAATTATATTTTTTAGGTTTCATTGGTATAACATTGGTCCTTTTAAGTATCGTGTTTTGAGCCTTCACGTTTCTATCTGAATCAATCACTTTCTATTTGTAGTATGATTTTCAATAAACATGACAAAATTAGCTGAAATATGAAGAGATAAAAATAGTAAAGGAGTGCATGAACGCACTCACATTTAACTCTCTTGTTTCGTTTTTTTCCCCCCCTGCTATTTACTTTTTTCAACTCCGGTTTGCTGGAGATGAATGCGCTCCCTTTTGCTTTTCATTTTTCTTGAGAAATATTGGCTACCAAACAAAAGCATGATTTGACTAATTGCGTTGCGTTATTCAGTGAATGAAGAGTCGAGACCAAGAAAATTATTGAAGATTACTTAGAAGATCGGCAAATAGATAATAATTTGCGTAACACTTTTACCAGAACCAATGGGTAAGTGGCATGTGTCATTTGCCACCAAAGCGAATTAGAACATTGGACTATTCTTAAAAAGTAATGATATAGCCACAAACTCTTATATAAATTTATTTTATACAAATTAATGTGGCACTAATTCATTAGTTAAATTAAATATATCTTGGCTCACATGATTTATTTCTATTATTTTATATTTTCATTCAACCAATAAATTAATAATATATTAATTTATATAAGATAAATTTATACAAAAATTTATGACTGTATCATCACTCGTTCTAAAAACATAGATAAAAATAAAAAAAGGAGCACATGACTCGCCCTGTTGCACATGCGCACCTGCCCACATGAGGAAAGTAGTCATTGGCATGAGGTTTTTCTAAAACAATTCGGAAAAAAACCTAATAACTTAGAAAAATAGGGATTAAGAAAAAAATAAAAAAATGAAGCGACAAATTCTTAAAAAAAAAAAACTATCTTAAAACTCGTGTTGATAAATAGGGTACTGTCACGTCGACACTCCAAAAATTTTTAATTCAAGCTCAAAGCAGAGAAGGGTGAACTAATTTGTAGGGGGTGGTAATAGGATTCGTTTATTCTATTTAATTCAATACAAATTAAATGAGTTTGACTTTGAAAAAATTTGATTCATTTAATAAATGAATGAATTCGATTCAAGTCGTTAATTAAATAAATTGAAACTGAGTTTGAAGATATTAGTTCGTTTATTTATTTAAAATTCGTTTAATAAAAGGATTATACAAATTAAATACATGTCGATTCATTTAAAATTTATTTAATTAAATGAATTGAACCAAATATTTATTTAATAAATGAATTAAATCCGAATTATGATATTTAAATTTATTTAATAAACAAATCGAATCTAAATTACTAAAATTTTGACCGAATTTATTTACTATTCGAATTTAATTTATATATATTTATTTATTTATTTTGTCAACCCTAATTAATATGTGAAGATAAAAATCAATCCCGTCATATTCCCTGTCAATTCACACAAAATCAAATTCGCTTAATTTGAAAACATTAATGTAAAATGTCGTGTCACTAAGGGCGATTTGGGCAATCCAATCAAATAATTTGTCCTTTTGCTGTCAATCAAGTATCCATTAAACGTCTTCTCAAAAAAAAAAGTATCCATTAAGGTTTGGCTACAATGCCGTTGGCATTGTTCCCGGCACCATGCCGGGCTCTAAAAAAGAGAGCCCGGCTGTCTTTGGCTGCCATTTGGCAGCCAAAGACTTGGTTCAGCCGGTTAACAAACCGGTTGCACCATATTTTTTAAAAAATATATATTAAAAATAGAATATAAAAATAAAAAAAATTAAATAAAATGTCAAAAATAATTTTTATAATATAATTAATAACAAAAGATAAAGAAATTAAATTATATAATACAAACCCTATAATACAATATAATATAATTAAATAAAATGGCAAAAAATAAAGAAATTGAAAATGAAAAAAATTGTATTTCAGTTTTAACGTTAGTTATTGCATGTCCGACGTCCCGATTTCATGTTTGACATAAGAAGTTGCATGTTTTGGATAAAACCAAAATAAAGAATATTCCGGAATATTCTCGTTCATTTCATGTTTGACGTCAAAGTTGTGAACTTTACGTGATAAGTTGCATATTTCGCGTGAAGTATTGCAAGTTTCATATTTAACGTCAGTTGTTGCATTTTTTACGGTTGGATTTCATGTTTGACGTACGATGTTGCAAGTTTTGAATAAAGCCAAAATAAAGAATATTCCGGAATATTGTCGTCCGTTTCATGTTTGACGTCAAAGTTGCGAACTTTACGTGGTAAGTTGCATATTTCGCGTGAAGTATTGCAAGTTTCATGTTTAACGTCCGTCGTTGCTTATCAGACGTCACGGTTGCATGTTTGACGTAAGCTGATGCATGTCTTGAATAAAGCCAAAATAAAGAATATTCTCGAATATTCTCGTCCGTTTCATGTTTGACGTCGAAGTTGCAAACTTTACGTGATAAGTTGCATATTTCACATGTAGTGTTGTAGGTTGCATGTTTGACGTTCGTTGTTGCATGTCCGACTTCCCGATTGCATGTTTGACATAAGAAGTTGCATGTTTTGGATAAAACCAAAATAAAGAATATTCCGGAATATTCTCGTTCGTTTCATGTTTGATGTCAAAGTTGCGAACTTTACGTGGTAAGTTGCATATTTCGCGTGAAGTATTGCAAGTTTCATGTTTAACGTCCGTCGTTGCATATCGGACGTCATGGTTGCATGTTTGACGTAAGCTGATGCATGTCTTGAATAAAGCCAAAATAAAGAATATTCTCGAATATTCTCGTCCGTTTCATGTTTGACGTCGAAGTTGCGAATTTTACGTGATAAGTTGCATATTTCGCGTGAAGTTTTACAAGTTTCATGTTTAACATCCGTCGTTGCATATCAGACGTCACGGTTGCATGTTTGACGTAAGCTGATGCATGTCTTGAATAAAGCCAAAATAAAGAATATTCTCGAATATTCTCGTCCGTTTCATGTTTGACGTCGAAGTTGCAAACTTTACGTGATAAGTTGCATATTTCACATGTAGTGTTGTAGGTTGCATGTTTGACGTTCGTTGTTGCATGTCCGACGTCCCGATTGCATGTTTAACGTAAGAAGTTGCATGTTTTGGATAAAAATCAAAATAAAGAATATTTCAGAATATTCTCGTCTGTTTCATGTTTGACGTCGAAATTGCGAACTTTACGTCATGAGTTTCATATTTCGCGTAAAGCTTTGCAAGTTGTATGTTTAACGTTAGTTATTGCATGTCCGACGTCCCGATTTCATGTTTGACGTCGAAGTTGCGAACTTTACGTGATAAGTTGTATATTCTACGTGAAGTGTTAAATGAATTTTGTTTTAAAAATACAGTTTAACCTCAAAACTGTATGAAACTATGTTATGATCCAAAACGTTATAAAAATTTTCAAATTGGTCCAATTTTAGAATTTCTAATTATTACTTTATTAAACTCAAAACTTTCTGAAATTAAGATATGATCCAAAATATAAGAAATTATAGAATGACCCAAAATATTTAAATATTTTGAAATAGGTCCAAATCCGAAATTCAAAACAATAATTTATTAAAATCAAAGATTATGAAAAACAACTTAACTCCATAAAGACATATTCTTATTGTTAAAGCACAATACATAAATCTTTATTTAATCAACACATGTGGTTTGTTATCGAAATCTCAATACAACACATTAGTCCAAAATTATCCAAAGCATACGGAAATAACATATTATCCATGAAATATCAAACAATCAAAACAAATCCATGTCATTCAAAACAAATACATAATCCAAAATCATAATGAAATGTAGGTGTGTCCAAATACAAGCATAAGAGACTACTAAGGTGGTGAGGATGGTGGTGATGGAGGTGGATACGGATATGGAATGCCGAAGTGCTCAAAGAGGAGGCGCTGTCCATGAATAAGCTGCTGCTGCTGCTGGTGAAACTTAGTCTGCCGCACAGAGAGTGTCCTCACCTCATCCATAAGCTGCTGAAGAGTAACTTCTTCAAAAGTAGGATGCTCGGGATGTGGTAAAGAAGGTGCAGAGGCTGTAGGAGCCGAGGGAGATACTGAAGGAGCTCGACGTCTACGCTGACCTCGAAATGAAAGCGCAAAAACAGGTAGTTGATGGGCTGGAACCACAGCATTAAGTGGTCGATCATCACTTGGAGCAAGAAAGGTGAACTTATTATCAGTGACTTTTACCCAAGTGCCATTACGACACTCAAAACCTAAAGAACTAACAACCTCATCCCCAATGCTCTTAGACGGCCTACATGATGGTTCTTGGATAGCGACGCTAAAGTATTTGAGGATTCGGGTGATGAAATGACCATACGGAAGGGAACGAGTAATCAACTTAGGTATACTAAGCATGTTTCGGACAATGGTGTATCCTAAGTCGACTGGACGATGTCTAAGAATACAATCAATCAAGGCAACATCCATATGAGAAACCTCATCCAAATGGCCTGATCTAGGAAGCACAATACTCTGAATAAAACGAAGTAATATCCGAGTTTGAAGACAAAGACATTGGGTGCGAAAATGGATAGTACAATCATCATCCGAAAGGTCAATACGACGACATATATTCTTAACAGCATCAATATGAACATAATCATCAATATCAGGAGGTTTCCTAGGTGAAAAAATTTCTAGGCCATCATCGGAAGTTCCTAGGATAGAGTTCAACTCCGAATCATCAAACTCAATCGAAACTCCTCCAACTGTGGTGATTACTCGATTCTCTTTCTCCGCGGAACAATCCATATTCGAGTAAAACACTTTCACCAAGTCGGGATATACATTTTCCTCAAAAACAATTGCATTAAGCCAACCAACATCTTCCAACAATTGCAATAAAGTTCTATTACTAATACTAAGATTATTCAACCAATCTGGTAAAACAAAAAAGGTTTGGAGTACCTCACGAGTCATGAACTGTTGGTGAAATCGTTTGGCTAGATGTTTGTGGTTCTGAAAGTGTCTGGCCTCAAAGTTGGATTTATTGGATGTGCCCCCTACTTGTCGTGACCGGTTGGTATGTTGAACCGGTTCTTTGCCTTTTCTTCGAACCGGCCGTGAGCTTGACATGGTGAATTTGTTTGATTTGAAGTGAAATAAATCAATAAGAAGGGAGATAATAAGGATGGAAAGAGATTTTGAGAAGCAATTTCGATCAAAAACGGCTTCAGAGGGGGAAATCTAGAGAGAGAAGTTTCGGCTTAAACCCTAGAATTAATTTCGGATCTATTGATTTTGAGGTTAAAAAAAGGTTTGAAGGATGATTTTGGATACAAGAACGGATGGGAAACAAGTTTCATGGATCCAATTGCATAAAAAACCTGTGAAAATGATGGATTTTGGAGAGAAAACGAGAGAGGAATATTCGGTTTTAGAGAGAGATAGCTAACCGGTTTACCGAAAGATAAAGGAGGAGATGAACAGTTTATATACTCGCGAATCCGGCTATCCGGAAATTATTAACCGGCTAACCAGTTGTAGGCAGTGACTTACCCACGCGAATTCGGATTTCCGGTTTGAATAACCGGCTATCCGGTTTCGTCTCCAAGAAAAAACAGAAAACTGCCTCACTCGGCTGAGATAAAAAAAAACCAACTGTGATAGGGAATGCATAATTTGTTTGAAAGATGAAGTTTCACTTGATTTCTTGCCATGTGCGTACCAAGTTTTGTGTGCCAGTTGCAGTGACAATCTCAAAAAGTTTGTCTTAAGAAGTCTGAAAGATTAGAAAAAGAGATCGCTAAGTTCAAGAAATGAAAGTGAGATAAAATTACTTGTGTCGCTTCTTGTGTCTTCCCATTGTTTAAGCAAAGCAATTGTTGCTTACTAAATTAACAAAGAAAGATCAGCATAATGACTGCTGATGAATACTTTGAGAAGCATCCAGATCTAAGGAAAGAAGTTTGATGATGAAATCCGGAATGATTATTGGGGATATTAATTCAGTCATGTGCATTCAGTTATCGGGAACATCTTTTTTCATGCAGACTCTCGAGTTCATCCCAACCACCATGCTGTTTTGGTGCATCATAACAAGAATAAGCCAATTGTTTTACTCCAATTTGGTTGATTTGACTATCACAAAAAATTCCATGATATTTGGACATTACTCAGAATCTAGCTATAATAATTTCTCTTTTCTTATTTGCCAAATTTGCATTAAGATTTTTTTAGAAGAACTTTTATGTTTGCACATTCAGAAAGAGTTAAAGCAAAGCAATTGCAGTAGCAGTGTGTATGGATTTTGTTGAATGGATCCATTTGAAAGTCCATTTTTTATCCTTTAATGTAATATCTAATATTAAAAAAATCTTTAAAAAAAATTTGAATTAATTGAAAAATCAAAGTAGTATTCCACGTTCCCATGTAAAAATAGATTAACGACACCACTTTAAGAAAAGCTAAAAATAAAAATAGATATATATTATTAAACAAAATGAAAGTTGGAACTTACAAAGAGCTAATATTATTACTTTAATCTTCTAGTATTTAGAGTTCATCTTGTGGCTGATATTATTGCTTGGCTACGTGAAGCCATTTTAGTCTTGTCAACACTATCTTGTGGCTGATATTTTTTATTGAAATGCTCTTCATCCACCAACTTGGTGCTTGTCAGTTTTCTTGGTAACTTCTTCTTGTTTGGTTTTGGTGCATTATTTATCTATTCACTCGTTAGTCAGACACTTTATTGTTTGTATTTTTTGTTTCTACGCACAAGATTGATAAAATTAAATGGGCTTAATCTTTTGTCTTCCTAATAGCAATATTCAATATTTATTTAGTAATATTTCTAGAACTCTAAGAAATAACTGGATTTAAATTTTATGAATTATATATTGTGCTAAAAGCACAAAGACAATCGTATGAGTGTATATTATTATTAAAATTAAACAATTGGATTTAACCTCCTCTTCATACAATTCATATACATTGGCTCGCTCTAACTCTTTTCTACATGCATGTGTCGTTTACATTTAGGTATTCGTATGCGCGTATATTATTATAATGTAATCCCTCTAAAAAATGAGACCAATCACAGTCCAAACAAAACAAAGAAAGATAAAGAAAAGTTAATACTTTAATGGCATTGTTAATACGTCACAGCAATCATGTCCCTCGAATCTGGATAACCGGATTTCACAACCGGTTGTCCGGATGTTGACAGCAAGCATGCTTGCTGTGATGCGAATCCGGATAACCGGAAGTCAACAACCGGTTATCCGGATGTGGACAGCAAGCACGTCTCTTGCTGTCACGCGAATCCGGATAACCGGAAGGCCACAACCGGTTATCCGGATGTGGACAGCAAGCACGTCTCTTGCTGTCACGCGAATCCGGATAACCGGAAGGCCACAACCGGTATCCGGATGTGGACAGCAAGCACGTCAATCGAAACCGGATAACCGGATTTCCTAACCGGTGTTCCGGTTATTGCATGTCCTGTATAAAGTTTAAAAAAATAAAGGTAAAATTACCACGTTTGGTTGGTTAGGTATGCAATAAATATGATGAAAAAAAAACTCACCTTCCCTCCATTAATGAAGGATTATCTTAAGGATCATGTCCAAGACTTCTTCACAAAAAACACAGTCACTCCAAAACATAGTCCCAAATACTATTACTCCGGTCTCGTTCAACATCTATGGTGCCTAGTTTTCAACTTTTCAAAAGTTCAGTTTCTCTCCAACAAAGGTATGTGTTGTAATTTAAGTAGTAGATTTGTGCGTCCATAGATGGTTTCAGAAATATTATTATATTAAATTATTAAGATAAAGGGTGTGAATAATGTTTTTAACAAAGTTTTGGTTGAACAGGGGTTAAATATGAGTAGCCCACATAGTTCTAGCAACCTAGGAATATCCATTGCTCCAAATGTTGGTTTACAGGCATCGGACGTACTTGGCAGTCATTTCGACTCAGTAGAAGATGCAGAACTGTGGTATAACAATTATGCCCGAATGCTTGGTTTTGTTGTTAGGAAAGATGATATGCGGCGCGAAAAAAAGTCTGGACGAATCACAATTCGACGTTGGGTTTGTCATTTCGAAGGGGTAAGAGATGAAAGACAATCTCAAAACTGCAGTAGGGTGCGAGAACCACGACCTATAACACGAACCGGGTGTCGGGCATCATTTCGAGTGAATTACGATGATTCAGTTGGTAAATACATCGCTAAAGAATTCAGGCCTGAGCACAACCATCATTTGGCTTCTACTAATGAAGTTCATCTCATTCGTTCACATCGAAAGGTTACTGATGCAGAACTTGCGCAAGCAAAGGCATTAAGGCATGTTGTTGTAAAGACTTGCCAATTCATGGATTACATGGCTGATCAGGTAGAGGGGCCTCAAAACCTAAGGTTCACACGCAAAGACATGCAAAACACGCTAGATGCTTCCACTCGTGCCGAGGTTGGAGATTCTGACTCAGACACAACTATAGCATACTTTGCGGCAAAATCTGAACATGACCCTGGGCTTTGCTTTGAGTACACACTAGATGATGAAAATAGACTACGAAATTTGTTTTGGGCTGATTGTGTAGCTCGTTATGACTATCAGTGTTTTGGTGATGTGTTGGCATTCGATGCAACGTATAAGACTAATGTATATCATAAACCCCTCGTTACACTTGTCGGAACAAACCATCACTTCAGAACAACGGTCTTCGGTTTTGCTTTGCTCGCAGATGAGACAATTGACTCATACACGTGGCTGCTACAAACTTTTCTATCCACTATGGGCAACCGAATGCCCGTATCTGTAATTACTGATGGTGACAAGGCAATGTCAAAGGCAATAAAGACAGTGTTTACCGGGTGCATCCATCGTCTTTGTTGTTGGCAACTTGAGCGCAATGCGCAGGCTAATTTGAAGAATGAAGACTTTACGAGAAAATTTCGTGATTTGATGTTGACACCTATGACGGTAACTGAATTTGAAACCCAATGGTCAGCTATAGTGGCTGAATTCGCACTTGAACATCATGCATGGGTACAGAAAATGTATTCGAAGCGGTGCAAGTGGGCGGAAGCTTATCTTAGAGGAACATTCTTTGCTGGTATGCGAAGCACTCAACGATGTGAAAGTATGAATGCATATCTTAGCCGATTTGTCCAACATAAACTAAAATTGTATGAGTTTGTGCGACAAATTGATCGTGCTCTCTGCAATATTCGTACCACAGAAACATCCGATGAGTTCAAAACCAAATACAGTACTCCTGTCTTAAGAACTCACTTACAGAGCCTCGAGAAACATGCTGCACAATTGTTCCCATTAAGAGTTTTTTCAAAGGTTAGAGATGAGATGCTGCGAGAAGGAGCGGTCATCGAAGTAAAAACTGTCAAAGCTGTCGATGTTGCATTGTACACAGTGACTGAATTTAGGACACCTACAACATGTTGGAATGTCATCCACAATCTACAAGAAAACCACATACAGTGTTCGTGTCAAATGATGGAGTCTGTTGGGCTTCCTTGTAGGCATATGTTTCATGTCTTGAAAGTAGAACAAATTGAAAAGATTCCTGACAATATGGTTCTTCGTAGATGGACAAAAAAAGCCAAGGAGCACAATACTTGCAGGACCACAAAACCAGAAGTTGACACTGATGTTTCAGAGATGGCTAGATTTAGTGCATTGTCTGCAGCCTGCAATAAAATGTGCTACAATGCAGCGAAAAACGTTGAAGCCTATGAAAATGCATTGGTAGAAATCAATCGGCTAACATTAACTTATGAACAACAATATGAACGAGACGGTCTCCCAAATAAAAAATTACGGATGGGAACAAAACTTCGTAATCCTGCAGTTGTAAAAACCAAGGGTGCTATGTCTAAAGCAAAATGTGTAGCAGAAAGCTCTAGAAAGTGTGGAAAATGTCGTCAGGTTGGGCATACAGCACGAACTTGTTCTATTCAAGGGAATCATAGCCCCCAACTAAGGTATGTCCCAAGTTCTTTATCATGTGTTTAATTATTGCATTGTTGGATATTTCATTGCAAATAACTTTCATGGTATTGATTTTAGTGTCGATGGAAACGGTTTTGCCGCATTCGATTCATCAAGCACCTAGAATCCTAGAGCCTTTGCTGGTGTCAGTCCAACATTGTTAGGTCATGCAAGCAACCAATTTTCTAATGTTTTTTATTGGTGGCCTCATTAAACAGTGCCATTAAAATTACTGAATATGTATTACCATTTGAATTCCACTATAATGTACCATCATGACGACTAGTTTAATATCAAATGATGAGATGTGAACACTGTTAACATGCATATGTTCAGTATAGTTAAATAATGTCTCAGCCGAGAATACATAACCATGTCATAAATTTAAAGATAATTCTCCAGTACAATTGGTTTTACATCCATCGTAAGCAAGAAGACAAAAAAAATCACGGTATTACCTCCTAACACGTTTCAAACAACTTACAACAAAAAATAGTCTGCAATTACTTGCATAATCATTCCCTAGTATGGTTCGATATCTAAGTGCGCGTTCTCGTGTTAACTTTCTTCTTCTTACGAATGTTGCCGCTTTGTTGGTGAAAATGCTTTTGCACTTCAGAGGATACAGGGTTCACCATTACAGCATGAATTGCAAACTGTGCATTGCTTAGTTCCAGCAATTTATCTCGATTTTGATTTAATGCAGAATTAATTAGTTGAATGGCCAGCCTACCCCGTGTATCCTCAGATGTGTACTGGACAATTTGAAAGGAAACTAATATTACTTTGATATAATTAGTAGCTTTTATATAATTATAAAGTTAACAAAATTTTTAGTTCAACAATAAAACAAGTTTGGCATAGTCGTACCAAAGTTGACGATTTCTTCGGAATAAATTCTGGGCTGTCCATATAGTTTATCACATAAACCCCACAGTCATATCCATTCCTTTGCTTTGGAACTCCAATGCCCCGGTTGATTGGAAAGTTTTGAAACTTCACGTGTTACATATTGCTTGGCAATTGGGGTTGCAGAATCCAATCTAAGGAATGTAACTGTCAACAATGTCAAAAACCAGACAATATTATAGATATGAATATAGCACAATATACATAACTGATAATGTTAAATAGATAACAAAAAAAAAAAAGAACATGATTAAGATACAATGCGCATGGCTTGATCGTGCCGTCTTCTATTACTGCGGGGATCTGGAAGAGGATCCCATATTTCTGCACTTGTATTTCTGACATTCACGATCAGCAAGTACCAATGAGATGATTCATCGTTTATTGGCACATAAATCTGACATTTCAATTGTCAATGTCATACACCAAGCACATTAGTAGAAACTGAAATAAGTTAAAGGTTAACAAACTAACCTTTTGACACCTATGCACATGTTGCATAAAATTCTTTCCACATCTAGCTGCCCTTGCAAAACAATCCACCTCATCTCCGACCATTAGAACTGCTTGCTACACATAATAAAGACAATGTTGCATAAGGAAGTTGTCAATAAAGAAACCAAAGCACAATGCAACAAGTACCGGCGATACTCACCGAATATCTTGTTGGTAAATACCAGTTCATTGGCACATCTTTATCCACCACCTGCTAAATGAGGGTGAGGTGATGCGCTTTCATTGAAATAACCTAAAAGTGATCATATTTATTCAGATATATAATAACATATAATAAATGACAAACATATATTGTGACATCACCAAATGTTGAAACTTAATACCTCGCCACATAGATAAGCCCCCGGCAAAAGAGTCAATAAAGAATGCCGATTAAGAATTTCACCGTAACTAGAAACAATGATTTCACTAAAGACAAAACACGGTAATTTTTTAGTCGTATAGCATAACAACTATATACAGAAAACTAATTTCAGTCTTCTGAATTTTACCTTCCGTCAGCCTCTTTGTTAAAAGCATATTGAATAAGCTTCAATTCTTCCAGTGTAACTGGATCATTGACTTGAAACGGACCAGCTTTATACTTGGGATTTGCTCCCCTGGACACTTGATCGTACGGTGAAAGTTGATATCGGCCTGGCCTACGATTCCTACTTGGTCGGGTTGGCAGGACACTGACACTAGTAGATGTTTGAGGTTCTTGCTTAAGTTGAACTAGTTCATCTATATCCTTTATAAAAAATAAATTTATATGTAAGTTACTTTATAAGTGAGTTATCATCGAAATAATTTTAAGAAAACGACGTTATAAAACTGTACCTCATCTCGGAGATTAGGTGGTGGAATAGGGACAAAGTGGGTAGGATCTTTGCGAAATTCACTGATTCCTTCTCTTGTCCCCATCCAGCCCATTATTTTATCGAGGCTCATGTTCAATTTGCGATCCACAGAGTCCTCGTCGCTATCCATTACCATTTTGTTTTTTCCATCAGGGGTTGGCTCGGTTTTTCTGACTGGACATGTTGGTTCTACTATTTTCAAGCTCGGAGATTGCGGGCATGGATCAGATGGTTGTTTTGATGGTGCACCAACCGGAGACTTGGATCTCAATTCCTTTAAAGACTTCTCAACCATTTCCATTCTCACATTGAACGAATCCATTTTGTGTTCAATTCTGTGGACACACTGTGTTAGTACCCTAAAAGCTTCCTCCATATTAACAGTGCTCGGCCCATCATCTTTGGTTTGTTCAAAATGAGGGAAATTTCTTTCGAGCTGTAAAAAATTTGATTCGCGCATTGGAACCTATAATAAATATGCACAAAATTAAATACATGTGTGAACAAGACAAAAAATATATTTAAATAACTATAAACAAAATTAAATACATGTGTGAACAAGACAAAAAATAAAACAAACCTCAGTACTTGTCATGTCCCCAAACTTTTTCCGCCAATTCAATAAGCGCCGAATCTCTTCCTTGGTCCATACACTAACAGGGCAAACTGTTCTGTCTATAGAATACCGATCATACAAAACAGCACTAAAGTAGAACAACTGTTCATTCAAAAAATAATTACTACGTCATTTTATTTTTCGTATTTGGCAAATTAATTATGGCATCTAAGATTTCTTAAATATACCTCTAAAAACACAACACAACCACTAACTGACTTTACTTGATGATCTTTATACTTTGCTATGCCGTCCCACAGAAAGTTGAAGCACCATGTAGCCCAATTCTTTTTCCTAATTAACTGCACATCTTTTAGGGCATGCAAATACATTGGATTGATGTAGCTGGCACTTGTGGGACACAATACAGTTCCTAGAAGAAACAAACAAAACATGATCTTAAAGTCATCATCACTACTCTCACTAGCTATCAATCTTTCACTAACTGCGGCTATTTCAATTCCTCTTCCACATGTTCTATACTTGGCACGCAGTTCAATTATATCACCCGCTTCTTCTCGGATGTGTACTGGTTCCCCTCCATCTTTGATCCCCATTACGATGTTGAAGGTTGTAGGGTTTAAACAAAACTCTCTCCCGTGCAAAACTATACAATGCCTCTTTGTATCACATTGTTGGACAAGTGTTTCACAAAAATCTTGTCTCAGGCGACCACATCGTAATTCTAGCATGCTTCCGAAGCCAATTTCTCTAATTGCAGCTTGTTGGTCGGGCGACAGTGTGGAAATGACCTTACTAAATGCACTGACACGACAACGAGATAAATTACATTGGCTATGCTTATCCTCAATTTTTTGTTCTTCATCTGTTTTTTCAATGCTCATTTCACCAACATTTGAACTTGGGTCCTCATGCATCGTACCAAATCGGCACTTCTCCTCATTCGTTAATTTCTTCCATTTTTCAACAATTGTCGCCCTACAAACTTTTTTTATCCCTTCTTGCCTGACCTTTTCTGCTTCATGCTTACTGTACACAACATTTTAGTTCAGCTAATTACGTCAACATAATTGATAGTTATAATAAGAACTTTATTCAAAGCAATAATTTTATACTTACAAAAAGTGTATCCACGCTCTCTGACCAGGTCCTCCCCTTCTAGCTTCTGTTGACTCCATTTTATAACTGTATGTTATAATTCAAATCCTGAAATAAACCATACATAAATGTAGCATCAATTAAATTTATAACGAGAGCTAAAAGAAAAACAATAACGGTGTTTACAATTCTAGACAATAACAAGAGCTAATGGTGAACCGACAATTTCCATAAACATATTATTCTAACTCTGGAAGATAACGGTTCACCGTTTATTTCATAACGGTTAGTTGATATATTCCAGTAGGAAGTGTATTCCCAGACAGAAGTGTGTTTGATAACTTTTTTTAGTTTCTTCTCTCTCTAAAACTCATAACCTACGCTCTCTCTCCCTACAACCCACCATTTTCTCATGTTTTTCTTGCCAATTTCATGCTTCCAAACCATTAATCATCTCTTCAAACCATTAATCATCTCAGGAAAATTTGTAGACCAAAAAATTCAAAATAAAACCTTTCGCCTGTTTTGAGGAGCTTCGTCACAACTTCAGCTTTCACAGTAATGATTTCGGTAATGATTATCGAGATTGAACGGCTGGAAAAGAAAAAGAAACAAATAAAAATATTTATTAGCTCTCTTTCTGTTTATAAGCTCTTATTGTGTTTTTCCACACCAAGCTGCATTGCATAAAAGAAAAAGAAAAAGGAGATTACACAATCAGGAGATCTAATATTTTGAAGAGAACTTAGAGATTTTCCCTTTATATACTCTTGAATAGCCTTGCAAGATGCATAAGATTAGTTCACATCAACTACCAATTCAGGCACAATATAATGGCTACACCCAATTAAACAAATTAAAAAGCAAAATCACAAAAAATAAAGAATAATGCTAGTGATATACAAAATACTAGTCATTAAATAATAATTTCATCTCTCCTTGATGATAAATATAAAAATCTTGAGAATGCAAGTGAGGAAATGCAAAATGATCAAAGATAATAAAAAAACTAGGACTTACTAGTTAGCATCACAACACTAGGTTCTTTACATGACAAGAACAGAAGAGTTACCTCCAGCCACGATGCTCTTCCTGCAACTCATCCGCGCTGCTCGTCATGTCCAAGAATGACTCCAAACATAAACCTCAACTCTTTTTTTGGTTCCATTCCAGGATACGCCACCCTAAAAGCTTCCTGCAGCTCATTTGATGGTAGCTCATGCTGTAGACAACATTGCAACGAAGGTGACGGTGGACGGTTGGAAAAGAAGCAGCGCGCGATACTGGCTCTGCCTCTACCTCTCTCTACCTCTCGTGTACAAACAAAATACCTCAGTACATGGATCCGATTGGTTGATTACTGCAAGAGAGACCGTTGATTTGATCTTGTTGAGTGAACAAATTGGGATGAGAGAAACTATGAACTTGAAAAAGAGATGAAATTTTAGGGATTTTTCTTTTGAGAAAGTAAAGAAATTGGATTGAGGAGAGAGGAATTTCTGGGCTTTTCTTTTCAGGGAATTAGTTTACCAGGTCACCCATTTTTTTCTATTTTTAATATAAATTGAATCTCAACCGTTGGATTCAATCTAATTGAATCCAACGGTTTTTTTTCGTTTCCGGCATGGTGCCGGGCCTTCAGTGCCCGGCATTGTAGCATCAGCCATCCATTAAACATTTATCATGTATCATATTTGATGATGCAATGCCAGCATTCACAAATTACCCTATGTCCTTATCGCTAAACAAAATAGTTTTTCTAGCCGCTAAATAAACAATCGTTGGTTGCATCTTGTCTCTAACTAATTGGTAGTTTGGTACTACAGTCCTAAATTGTAAAGACGGTGATTTAGTTTGGTGAGTAGTTTCTTTAGTTAGTGCTAAATTTAGGTTAACATTAATTCAACTTATTTATTAATTTTATTGGGAATTCTAAACACTAATCCGATGTGGTTATTAAACGTGTCATTTTATTGTCGCACATCTAATATAATTTCAAAATTTTGTTGTGCTATCCATTCCAATTCTAATAACTCTTGTGGGAGTCAACTAGGATCAGTTGGTAAAATCTATTAAGTGAAACAAGATTTTTGAGATTAGAACATTTATCACATGGGGTGGAAAAAGAATTGGGTTAATTGCCATCAAATTGCACTTTTTTTTTTAAATTCTAATTTTTGGTTCCAAAATAAGTAAACACATAATAAAAAAATGACAAATATGTATAACTTAAGGTGACAGCTTACGTGACACTAATGAATTATTAATTTGAAAATATCATAAGGCTCACATATTTAGGATCCATTTGGAATTGGATAGCTTAAAACTGATTTTAAAAAACTAAAAGCTAATTTTGATTACTTTAATAATCCCTTTTGATAAAATTATTCTATCATACAGTAGATTTTGAAAAAGTGGAGAAGCAATAGTTTTTCAAAATCTGATTTTGATAATTGCTTTTATACTTAGGCTTCGTTTAGTACAACATTTCAAGTAGAGAATAAAATAAGATTATCAAATAAGTAGATGATATTTTAAATATTTTAACATTTAAAAAGAGTTTTTCAATATTTACTCCTAAAAGCCCAAAATTTCAGTTTTTACTAGTAGAGGCAAAATATGTTATTTAGACTTCAAAAGCTCTATTAGAAAAATAAACAAACAACAACAAAAATTACCATAAGAGCTTATGAGATTAAATAAACACTTATGGCTATTAAATAAGTCATACCAAATAGGCATTTAATACAATTTTATATATATTCTTATGTATATTATAAAAGTCCAAAATTATCATTATTAATTAAGAAATAAAATTATTAACTTTAAAAAATGATTATCATTGCCAATTATGTTTGAGATAACAAAATAGAAAAAATAAAATTAATAATATAAAATATTTATTTTAGTTATCAATTATTGTATATACATAATAAAATATATTTTGAATACATGTTTATAAATGTAAGAATAAATTCAACGTCATGTCTAATTCAATCATTTACATTTTTATAGTAGTTTAAGTGTTTAACAGTAAAATTTACTAAATGTATATAACTGTTTTTAAAACTCACAATATTTTTTAAAATAAAATTTACCAAACGTTTAATTAATTTCTTTCACAATTGATTATTTTTATAACACAACTAAAACAATTATTTACCCTTATTAATATTTTTTTCCTCAAATCTTTTCATATCACGTAAGTCGATGTTTTGGATTATAGAAGAAAGCATGTGTATGCAGTATGCGTAAGATCTGTTATTTTTGACAAGCGAAAATAACCAAAAGTAAAAAAAAAAAGGAGTGGGCCCAAAATTTTAAGGCCCATGCGATCCAAAAGATAGCCCAATAGTTTTGTTTGAATAGAAAAACTCCGAAGCAGCAAAACCCTCGCATCGCAACTGGCATCAGTTGTAATTTGAAGATTGAAGAAGCAAACGATAAAAAGAGATGGCTTTGACCAATTTCATTCTGACAGTGGCTGGCGTCAGCGCTGTGGTTCTTCTACTGAGAAGTGACGTCAAACAATCGGCCTCTATTTTCAGACGCAACGTTAAACATATTCGCAATTGGCTTGAAGAAGAATCCACCGCTGCCTCAAAGTAATTTCTTTTTCCTATTTTTTTAAATTTCAATTTACTTTATATAATATGATTTGTGGCTAATTCTTTTTTTTTATAAATTTTATAGAATAGGGAAAATTAATCAGTAACTAACTGTTGTTGCGGAAAGATGATAGTAATATTGCTTTTTAATTTATATATAAACGAATTTAGGGTTCAACAATTGTCTGGTTAGCAGCTTAATGCCATTGTAGTTGAAATAATTCGAGGCTCTTCTCTAAGTTAGAAAGGGAATGATGTTCTGTTCAACATATGCCCTAAATGATTAATTTGACATCTTTGTCCCATTAGTTTAGTTATTTGGGTGCTGCAATTTGTTGTGGCAGAGGATTTGGTCCTTGATCGAGTGAAATTAATCGATTTAGAGGAATCTAATTACGAACACCAAGTAGTTGAATTGCAGAATGCTTTAAATGTTATGAATACTTTGTTGCGTCTAGCACTGCAGCATTTTCTGAGGTTATGAATACATGTGTAAACAGTAGGAAATGAATTTTTTTTTCCAAGAATTTATGGCTAGGGCCTCGGAAGTTAACCATTGCTTCAGGTTCTTATTGCATTGGTTTCTATTCTAATATTGACGTGTTCTCCAGAACGAGGGTATAAATTTCTCTAGTTTTCTCGTATTGTTAGGCGAGCATAGTGCAGTTATCAATCCTGTTCTGAAGAAAATTCAATGTTGAGTCCAACACATCTGTCTGATGGCTTCAATCCTCTGCCGGATGTTTATATAGAAGCATCCTTGATGTTGATTTGATGTCTTTTAGCAATCCTTTATCTTCTTTTTATTTTTTTCCTTTTTTCAAGCTTTCCCGACAAATTTAGCTGCCAAATTATTTAGTACTGAATTCATGGAGTTCTCATGAATTGGTTTAGTCAGCTGTGATAATTTGAAGTTGCACTGATCGGCATGTTGAGTGGCAATCGGCTACCCTTTTAAGGCCCTAAACTGTAAATTTTTTTTGGCTTAAGCTAGATGATTTGTGTTAGATTCCAGCCAATTATGAAAGACTTCTGTCAAAACTGCGCCATGACAATACTGCTTCTCAAGTTCTTGTGATTACTTTAAATAATAGGAAAATAACCTCTGAACTCAGGTTGTAATTCTGACTGTCTTTGTGGTGAAGAAAATCTAAATTTATCTTCTCCATGGCCTTCCTAATTATGCATAATGGTTGCGGTAGTTTACTTCTTTGCTTATTGTTTCGTGAATATTTTTATTTATTATTTTTTTCCGTAAATGCCGTTTAAGTTGTTTTTGTATGTGAGATTAATGTGACTTTGATGAATGTTGTTTCAGAGCTGCAGAGAACATAAAGCCCAAGGAGCTGGAGACAAAGATTCCTGAGAAGGACACCCCAAAGGAGAAACACTAAAATGTTTTGGAAGGGGAACCTGAGTGTTGTTTTATAAGAAGAGTTTATAGTTTGATCTTTAACTTTTTGTCAATTTTTTTTTTCTTTTTCGGTGTACTTGGAATAAATCTTGGTTATGCTTTCTGGGACCTATTCCGTTCCCTATTTATACTGATGTGTGTAAATTACCAAAAAGAACCTTTTATTTAAGTTATATTTTATTCTAGCTTCAGCATTAAATCTTTTTGAGAATTCTAAGTGAGGTTGTTCATTGCTGAAGCCCCATGCGCCCTGTTTGTCAATTTTGACATTCTTTTGGCTGAAATGTATTCAAACCAAGCCCCTTATGCAGAGGCTATTGCCTCTCTCCATGCAAACTCAAATCTGTGCTTTGTTCAACCATTACCATCACGAACTCGTTTACAGGCTATTATCATCACCAGTCCGTGCATCGGCCTTGAAGGAAGAATGTTGGAACAAATGAGGCATGTGTTTTCTTTGAATTTCTTTCACAAATCATGTCTTTAATCAGTAATTAGCTTGCGAAAATCATCCTTACCTCATCTTCATGTCATAGAATCGTCAGAACGAGCAACTTTTGTTATTTAAGTTGATTCAGACATGTGACGATAGCTTTTGGTCTTTGCTCAATACACAAAAGTCTGTGGGTAGCGTCATTTTCAACAAAAGGAACAACCATTTTCTGGTGTCAAAATTTTTGACTTCATTGCCCAATCATCCATGCACGGGCATAAGCGTAAAGGATAGAAAAACGAAAGGGATCCCATGCTAACAAATTATAGGCCAAGATTTTGGTCATTGTATTTGTATTGTTCAAGCAGAAGGAAAGTTATTGCTATTAAGGTCCTGGTGCAGCAACATAACAGCTGGCTTGCTGTGTAATCGCTAGCAACAGCAAAAACTGTTATACTAAGTTAAGGTAGAAGGCGAGCGTGGGAAATGAATTATTGAACAAAGCATTGGATTGACTGAGTTAGGGGTATTTAGAATCTAATCCGATCCGCTCAATCTGTCTGATCCGTGAAAATCCGATTCGTGGATTGGATATGGATTAAAAATTTAAAAATGCGCAGTCGATGGATTGGATATGGATTTACTTCTGTAAATCCGTAAAAATCCGTGAATCCACAAATATATATATATATTTAGTTAAAAAATTATTGTAAATTTAATTAAAGAATATTATAAATGTGACATTACATAGTTACATAAGTACTATAACATATCTTAGCCATTACCCAATAATAATAAAAAATAAAAAATAATTAAATAATCAAATATACAAATATAACTTGTAAAAATTGTAAAATAAAATAAAAGCAAAGTTACGCGCACTAGCAAAAGCAAAGTAACATAATGCCAAATTATCAACAATTTGCAAAGTTACCCAAAAGCAAAGTAATATAACGCCAAGTCATCAATAATTTGCAAACAAAAAACCCTAAGCTTCCCCGCCGTCACATGCACTAGCAACACCCAATATTGATTCGATACACTCTCAACACCGATTTGAAGGACGTCGGCTGCACGATTCCAGCGAGAGCAAACCATCTTCTTCCTCGAGTCCATCGAACCACTTCACGATCACTGGTTCTAGCCAAACAATTGCACTATCACAACCTTCAAGATCGTCACCCATACTTCTCCTAGTTCCCATCGTTGACGGCTCTGTAATCACCACTTTTCGACAAGTACAACAGCCCTGGTGAAGGATCAGACTATGTTTGGTTTAAGAAACTTCGCCATTTCAATTAATTGTGGCTTTATTTCAACAATTAATTTCGGTGTTATATTAATGTATTATTGTAACTTTATTTGAACAATTAAACTTAGTGTGTTATATTTTGAAACTTTAAACTTATTATTGTAGCTTTATTTGAACAATTAATCTCAATGTGCTATATTTTGAAACTTTGAATGTATTATTTTAGTTTTATTTAAACAATTAATTTATTTAAACTTTATTCAATTTTAAATTTAATTGGTAGTAAAATTATTTTTATATTAGAATTTTTTTTATTTCATTAGTTCATGGAATGGGGAGAACTAAAAAATTTTAATTCGGAAACTAATGCGTAAAATAGTGGATTGGATAGGGATTAAGTTAAATCCGCATCCGATCCGCAGACGTATGGATTGGATATGGATTGAGTCAAATCTGCATCCGATCCGCAAATGTATGGATTGGATTTGGATTGAGTTTAATCAATCCGTGGATTGGATTGGATTGAAAAATTATAATCTACAAAATTATAGATCGGATATGGATTGATGTTCAATCCGTAAAATCCGATCGGCGAACACCCCTAGACCGAATATATTTAAGGACAGCAACTGTCCTGTAGTTTGGTAAAATTGTCATAGAAACCCCCTTATTTTCAGAAATAATCACACAATTTTTTATGAGACGCACAGATCTTTGCTTTTTTTTTTTTTTTTTAAGAAATGGTCGTATGAACCCTCAGAGGTTTGTCAAAAGGTGGGTCTGTGTGTCCCAAAAGAGGCCCAAGTGACCATTTCTGAAAACAAACAAAATATTCGTAACTATTTCACTAATCCAAAGTGTGTCGATGTCCTATTCCCTTGATTGAATTTGTACCAAGAGGCTCACACTGATCCCTCAGGTTTTTTTTTTGGCTGGAAGCGGCATATTGAAGAATGCCCGGCAAATGGAAACAGCCGGTGCTGTTGGATTTTTGGGAACACTTAACGCAACAAGTGTAAACGACTGAACAAAAAGTTCCCTGAACTCCGGGGCGGGACTATGTAACGGCCTGGGGGACTTCGAGTCGAGAGAAAACTTCATAATTTGCCTCTCAGGTTCCTTGCTTCCATATTGTAGCCCATTCTGAACTAAAATCCCGGTTCTACCTAGTTAAGGATTTCTACATGCCTCTTCTGTCCACCAAAAGTTCTGTTACAGGTGCATCATTTGATGCTCTTTCAGTAGAATTTCAAGGTGTGCCCCCCAAGTCCTTCCCCTACTGAATTTTTCAAAATGTTTCCCTTCAACCATTTGTTTTTTCTCTGTTTTTCCACAACTTCTATTTCTGAAGCACGTCTCATCTCTTAATCGACAAGAAAAGAAAAAAGAGACTACCGCGGGGTGGGGGCCCCCCGTCAAATTTATGGCGGAATGTTTGACCCAATTAATCTTAATAAATTGAAGCTCATGTAGAACATAGAGATGGGAGTTGAAAAACAACTCAAATGAAAATCAGTTTGTTTTAATTTAATTTGTCACTTGTGTGAAATATTTCCTTAATTTGAAACTTCTATTCATAGTAATTTGTAGGCCCTTCAAAATAATCTACAGGTCCTTCCAAATTAATAACAAGAAAAAAGAAAAAGTGATTGAAAGAAAGATACAAGATATGAATACTTTGCTATAAATTTCTTCTAAACATGACCTACCCTACCCTACATCTATACTCGTGCATATACAAAACAAACAACAGTACAAATAGAAAAAGGATAGCGGAAAGGACAAGCAGCCAGCCACCTCCATACGTCTTATAAATTATATGTTCTAGAATCCATGAAAAAATTGTTCTTGCAGAAGTAAAATGCAACTTGAATTCTTTCTTCAAATAAAATTTCATTTCATGCATAAAAGACACCAAACCTTTTCAATTTTACGCTCATCATTTCTTGGTTATTATGAATCATGAAATTTAATATCTACTGGCCTACACGTCCGCTTTAATTTTCTCCTTTAAGCGAAGCGGTAACACAGCTGGAAGCCATTGGAGTTGGCAAATGAATTTTCGAGCAGCTTCGAAGTAAAAACTGTACATATTAACACTCATCATTTTTGGTAAGGCCTCCAGCTTCTCCCTGTGAGAATTAGCTGCCTTATTGTGGACTTGTGGTCTTTATGGGTGTGACTATATTTGCACCCTAAAATCATTTGCACTCTAAAAATTATGAAAATTGATGGTACATAAAAAATAATATAACTAATTATTACATGTGTGACAAGTATTACTGAATTTAATACAACTACTGCTTATATATATGTTAGTTTTCAAAACAAATAAACACATGTCATAATATTATTTGTTTGTTATATTAATGACATGGTTGTATTCTAAAATTTATTCAAAAAATAATTATAACCACTTATTTTAATAAAATAATATATTAGAAACATGTCCATAATATTAATTACTATTAAGTATAGTAGATTATAAATTAGTATAACATAATTACGCTAAATACTCATCCATTGTTCAATGTGTAATCCTCTTAATCCCTAAAAATTTTATTTCCAACATCTTAAAATATATTTAATTGAACAAGGAATAGATCAATATATTGACTACAGGATATATGTACCAAAAGTGAAAAAAAGATTAAAAGAATACGATAAAAATGGTCATATTTTTGCTTTTTGATTTTCAAAAGAAGAAATAAAAAGTAACACTTTTGGTGCTATTTTTTTTGAATTTATGTTATTGTTTTCAATCTTAATAAATAAAATTGATCGACGACCTTTTAGCATTGATGAGGAGGCAAGTAGACTGTTGATTTGCTTAGTTTTTCTGAAGCATATATCTTCATGGCGAATAATTTGATTCAGGAAAGTAAGGCAATCGATGAAGTTGTTAACATCATATATAATAAATATGAAAAGTAGAGTCAAAGGTTGCTAGCTGCCAGATTATTCAGCTTTGCATTTATTCAAGACCACGAGTGATGCCCAAAAAACTTTGTAAACCTCATTCACACTGGGACCACCAGTATCATAATTTTCCAGCTTTCTCTTTTCTAGGCTACAGAAAATTGCAACATAACTCATTATATTATTGTTAGCCTGTTAGGGTTGCAATTTATGAATCTTCGATGAAATTCCCGACAGATGGACGATGGCAGTGACATGCTGAGAATTGAGATTTTTTTTGTCCCCCCCTCCAAACCCAGTGAGAACAATAAAATGGAGGTCAAACTTGCACACATAATAAAATAAAATTGAGAACGGAGTAGAAGGAGATTCCGGCGATCCTACTCTAATGCTTAAGTAATTCAAATTAGTGTTATAATGCACTTGCCTCTCTTCATAACTTGGCGAATGTGGGGAGCCGTTGGCTCTTGGTCAACTTCCTAGATATGTGGGTATGAAGTGGAGGTACACGGTGGTTGTAACTTCATCTCCTTTATTTTAAGTGATTGCAAAGTAATTAATGTGCTGGTTTGTTTTATTCCACCTGAGCTGGTTGTTTGGAGAAATTAATTTCCTATCAGCATGCACGTATTCGTAATGAATAAACGTTCTTCATGATTTTTTTTTTTCTTCTGGTACATGAAAGTAGGAATTTTCATTGTTCAAACTATGCAAAAAATACAAGCCTGAGATCTAAGCTTTAGCAATGAAGTAATTGCAAGTTGTGTTCAATTTATTACAGTATTTAACAAATGTATGAAAAGGAAAACAAGTCTAAAAAATCAATAATGACAGTGGCATCTAGGGTTGGCAATGAGACGGGATGGGATGAGATTTACCAATCCCAGTCCCATCCCGTATATGCAAATGGGATGAAAAAACGTCCCAATCCCGTCCCTATATTTTTTTTGGGACAAAAATATGTTCCAATCCCGTCCCAAAAGAGATGGGATCCTGCGATTGGAAAATTTTCCATTCTTAATCGGTAATGAGACGAGATGGGACGGAATTTGTCAATCTCACTCCCGTCCCGCATATGTAATTGGGATAAAAAAATATCCCAATCCCGTCTCAAATTTTTTTATGGGACAAAAATATGTCCCAATCCCGTCCCAAATGGGATGGGATCCCGCAAGATCCCATCCCATCGGGAAAAATTGCCATCCCTAGTGGTATCAATAAATTATAAGTTAGATTGATGATTTTCACATAAGCCCCATTTTTTATTTTTTTTTTCAGTTACATAGAATTTTTTTGTATTAATTAATATGTTCGTGGTATTACTCATAAATTAACAAGGAAGATCCCCTCCCATAAATATTAATTAATTTTAACTGGTTGCTTAAATTTAGATTTAGAGTCATCACATAGATATTCCAAAATTAAGTTTTTTCAATGTTCAAGAGTTAACACGTGACAATTAAGGCCACATTTGGCATTATGGTTATGCAGTTGTAGTTTAAAACTACAACACTTAATTAATTTTAAGAACACTTGTATGATAAAACACCTATAATATTTTTATTATTTTTGTAAAAATTATTATTTAAAAATCATATTTATCATGAACTATCAATTTCTTTTATAACTACAACTTCTTTTTCACCTCAATATCAAACATGCATCGTCGTAAATATAAAATGATTTGAAAAATTGAAGTAGAATAAAACCTCTACATATACATAATAATTTTTTTTTTAATTGTAGTGAGTCCGTTATATTAAAGCTCCCCTAACTTGCAAATCACAGAAATTTATCATAAAACTTAAAGATGACTGAGATGATCACACTTTGAGCATTTAAAGCATTAATTAGGAACTAGGAGGTCTTGAACCGAGTAGAAAATTTTAAAGAGCATTATGTACATGTCTCACAAAACTAAATCGACTATTGAATGTTTAAAATTTATCCATACATCTAAATTATTTCGTTAGCACTTAGCAGTACCATTTCTACAACATGATGCTTACAATTAAGTCCTGAAGTCTCTGAAGATCCTTATATATATAAAATCAGATCATCACTAGGCATTCTTATGTCACTTGTTGGATGAGCAAACCTGCTACAGTGTTGCGGCACACTGAAGAGTTTAGCCAAAAATACTCATATCCATTAATGAGATTATCTCACATTGTTCCAAAACCTAAGTATAAAAGCTTGAAGCTACACTCAACTCATAATTAGCTAACTTTTGAATATGAATTAGACTCATGGATTTTCAATGTTGTTTTCAAGATCAACTTGTGCATAAATAGGTTTATGTTATCTTTTTACCTAATAATGATCTGGCAAAAAAGACTAGTTAACTCGTGCATTCAGAAAATTTTTATTACTTAATAGACAAATTTACATTAATCTTCTAAACACACACCAAACCAAAAAATAAGATTCAATTTAATGTAAACATAAGTCTTTAAATTATGTAGGATCTTTTTCCAATATTAATTTTACAATGAGTGCACAACTTTATTTCCACATCCATCTAAGAGTAAATCCTAAATGTCATGCATCTTTTGTGGAGGCATACAGATGTAATTTCACACTGACCATAAGGCTTCAAAATGGAGTGTAAATTTGCAACTGATTCAAGATATGCTCAAAGTTGTCAGTGGGCTTCTCAATTCGATGATTATGCATCCCTTCGTAAGTAGTCACTACGATGCCTTCATCATTTGTTAGACGTTGAACTTGCTTCTTTACATTGCACCCTTCGTGTGTACAACGGTAGTAGCTTCTGCATACCAAATTTAATAATCGTATTATGAATTTCATTACTCTCACTAAAAACTATCATTAACTGATCATGACATAATTAAATGATCTGTATTGTATGTTTATAATTACAACAGCTGTATGTGCTTAATATAATTCTCGGCACCTCAATTTCTAGATGCATCAAAATGGAAATGGAGAGTGGAGGAATTTACTGGAAAGAGAGTCGTATGTTTCATTCTGAACCTACCTATCTGAACGTGGATATCAAATTAGATTAGGTTACATGGAAATAACTGTGAGATCTATATTGATAAATTCAGTTGATTCATTTTTTATTTTCGGATATCTAAATCAAATTCCTGGGGCTTCTCTCTGCGTATATGTGCTTGTGTGTGTATTGATATTGCAGTGTCATAGAAACCCAAGATCTAATTAGCAGATTTTCTTATTTGGACATCTAAGAAAGTCAGTGTATTAATTTGATTACACCTTTTACTACAGTCTTTAGAGTACATTTTGAGAAAACCTAATATGCCCTAATTTGTTGTACAAAAAAGAAACAGAGAGTTGAAACTGTGATCTAGAACTCTTGCCTGTCTAAGTTCTTCTCTTCCAAAACGATTCGTACAGAAAGGAAATTCGGGGGAGAGTGAGAAACCCTAGAACTAAATTAGAACTAATTAAAATCTAATTCCTTTACTTATGTGGCAACCAAGCAAGGGCTCCTGCATATATCTTACATGGATCCGGAGCTAACACTAATCTGAAAAGAACAATTGCACTAAGCTCTTATCCCCGCAACCAAGATAAATTGATTTCTTTATCAAATGAAATCTCACTTTTTGGAGAGTCCTTAAAGCAGTAATAAGGCTAAGATGTACTTGAATATATTATACTAGGCATGAAGGTAACAATATCAAAAACCAACTCAAAATCTATGAAATCAAGAAGTTGTAATTAATTTAACTAATTACGTACCTGGGGAATTTGTTGTCCTTAACAGCTTTCTGACCATATTTCCTCCATCGATAGCCGTCATCGAGTATATCAACTTGGCTTCTTGTTTGGAAAGCAAATCTTGGCTTCTTAATTTTCTTTTCTCCCTTCATTTTACTTGATTTCTCTTCACTTTCAGACCCATGAAAAGCTCCATTAATAGAATCGTTTTTAACTATATCTGTGTTTGGTCCAGAATTTTGTTTCAACCCTAAGAACCCACCTGATGATGAGCTTTGATCCCCATGACTAAAAACATGATCACTAGAATTTGCTATATAATCTGTTGTTGTCATCACAGGATAAACCGATTTCCCTGTAGATGAACAAGGGAAAAACATTTGGCAATTTTCCATGCAATCAATCAAGGCAGCACTTAATTAATTACCAAAAAGAAAAAAAGGAAAAGGAAGAAGAATTTAAGTTTCTAAGAATGTTGAAAATTAGCTAAAGGAGAGGCTGCAGGTTGGGAAGAAAGAAACCTCATTCAGCTATATATAGAAGAAAGTAAGTATTAAATTAAAGGTGTCGTAGACGGCAAGAACATTTTCCACGGGAAAGAAAATAGATTGATTGGAATTTTATTTAGGAAAAAAAATTAAAAGTGGAAAAATGGAGGCGGCTTTATCATTAGAAACAAGACCTCTAGTGTGTTAATTAAATTAACCGAGTTTATCAAATAGAAACCACTGTAACATTTTTAGAAGTATTATAGAATCATTTGATGTGGGAGAAAGTTGTGGCACGAAATTCGCTTAGTTAATTTGCAAAAAGTTGGTGATGACCATCATAGAAATACTGTCAGCTTTGACTAACACCAGTTGTCTATATCGCACGTGTCTGCTGTTTGTGGAATTTGACTCATAAAATTTGAAAAATCTTGGGCACTCTGAATGTACTGTAGTGCTTCTGTTAAATTTTTATCACATGCTTGCCTTCCAATCAATCAATAGTACAATAAAAAGAATTCATACATGCACATATATGAACAGAGTCCGGGGCTAATCACATGGACGAGTTCATTATATTTGCGAAGACCGACGGCCCATGTAACGAGCTCTTATTGGGCAAATTGTTGGACCCATATGCCGAGCTCTTTCAAAGAAAGATCCTCACGTGGGCCATTACTCCTCATAATCACCGATGTAATCAAAACTCAATATATGACAATAATCTAGCAAAGATAGATGTGACTTTCTGTTGCGATATATTATTTGTTAAAATGCATCCATCCATTGACTATTGATATGAGGAAGTGAAAATTTTGGATTACCGCTCTCGTGAATTAATTATTTTTAAATTGTCTCTCACTTTTAAAAGTTTAAAGTTATCTCAATTTTTATTCAAAAAATAAGGAAAAAAATGTGAGTGAATTGATGAATTTTTCTGTCTTCTTTGCAAAATACAGATAAATTGAGATTTTTAAAAAGTAAAGGAGTGATTTGAAGTTATTCAATTGATGAGGGGTAATTCAAGGGATAATTCAAACTTATCCCTAGAATCATCAAGAAAATGTGCATTTCTCATGGTTTTTCATTATTTTTGCTATTTTATTTGTTAATATTTTCTGCAATTTTTAGTTGACTTTTGATTAAACAAATATGAATTTTGCGTTGATTTTTCAAAATCAGTTGTGTGTGAACATAGTAGCATAGATATTACATAAAATTTGTTTATAATAAATAAGTAATTGATTATTCAGATATTATGTTATGGATATGTCTGCGAGTGCGTATTTCTCAGTTTCTTTCCAGGAAGTAGCATCGATCAATATTTCCCCTCATGATGCATGAACTTGGCCACTTTCTTTTTCTCTTAGTTGTTCTAAAAGCAAAAATGGAATGATCTCATTGATACTCACACATATGATGACTTTACTAAACACGGCCCCTGATTGTCAACAACGCTTCTTCACTTTCTTCTTTCATTGGCTGATGGCTAGCTAACAACAAAGTGTTAAAACTAGAGTACACCCGCTGTCAGTCACAACGATTCCTAATCAATTTTCATCGACTCTTCTATACCTGATCCCTAATCAATTTTCACACATATAAGTATGTGGTTTGAAATGAAAAAATTGAAAGTATAACCCATATTAAAGGGTTTGCAACCTTAAGTCAGATCAATATTTCTTATTATATATATTGCATGATAATATCTCTCATAATATAAAGTGTGGACTTATAGTTTTACACCGCTATAAATTAAAATTTTATTGAAGTACATCTATGTATATAGGTATAAAATATTGAAAATATATGGTACTTGAAAAAATATGGACACAAATATGTACATTAAAATTTCTCTTTAGTTACAATATTTGGACCAACTAATTTTATTACTATGAGAAAGTTATAATTTAATAGAGGTGTATTTACAAAAATTATTATTTTGACTTAGTTATTCTTATTGTAAATAATATAGAGATAAAATATCAGTTGTATTGATAATTAACTAATAGAGCATGTCAAATCCAATATATATATAAATATTGATAAAAGAGATAGATATAGTATAAAAAAACTAGTGTGTAAAACTATATAGTGTTGGGAATATGCAAAGTAATCTTTGAAGTCTAAAGAAGAACTCACGATCTCAAATAACTTTAAAAAAATATATATTATTCCATTTTAATCCTTTAATATAAAATTATAATTATTACTATATGAAGGCTATTTCGTCAAGGCAGGATTCAAAAAAATTATAATTTATTAAAATGTGGAGTTAATTATTATTTATAACTAGCCTAAATTTGAACCATAATTTTATATTTTTATATAGAGTATCATTATAGAGAGATTTGATTATATCATCTTATACAGAGATAATATATTAACATGTGTCAAGTAGGTCATTAGTAGACTCCACGACAACGTATTTACCCTTGAGATTTCAAACATTTTATTGATGTTTGACATTTTAAAATATTTTAGAAAATTACAAACAGATAGAGAAAATTTTACCGAAGAAAATATGCTACCAAATCGAGCAGTTGAATTTTCAATATACGAACCAAATCAATTCACCAGAATTTTAAAACAAATGAAAGTCAAATTGGTTTGGATGCATGGGGTTACATATTAAATAGTTCTAATCGACACAAAGTATACAACATTGATATTAAATAGTTCTAATCGACAAAAAGTATACAACATTGATATTTGGCCTGAAATCTTGTCTATCAAAATTGTTAAAATTATTATTTTTTTGGTTAAAATCAAACTAAAATTAGACGATGGCACATTGCCTACCAACTGTCTTGGGGCAATGGCTCATCGCTCAGATTGGAAGATACGCCATTGCTCTGCCATCGCCATACCCCCAAAAAAAAAAAAAAAAATTGGGCATATTCAATTTAATAAAATTTCGGACCAAATATAATTTTTCTAAAACAAAAATAAAAAGCTTCGGATTGCTGTCATTTTGAAACCAAATTTGTAATTAAAAAAAGTATAAAAATAAAAAAAAAAACAATGGAATTCTAGGTCTAATTAATGAAATTTGACAGCATATATACAGTAAGTCGGTATTTTATGAAGTTTTCCATACCATCACATTGAAGGTGGTACCTCCAACATGAATCGGTTTGCGTATTTAGATTTAACATGGCGTTCAGAAACAAAAAACAAGAACCAAAAAAAAAAAAAAATATTAACTGGAAACTTATGATAACAAATTTATAAGTAGTAAACAACAAAGAACTCATATCTTTTTTTGGAATAATAATAAAATCTGCCAATGCGATTAGACGTTTATCCAAAATTCTTGACTCTTAGTCTTAGATCACCTAGTCTCTTAGATTAGTTTTATAATGAAAAAATTAATAATGAAAGTGACCACTAAACCATCGAGTAATCTTATAAATTTATAACTTAAAATTTATAAGAACTCTAATGATTTTCATTGCTATTCGCTACGAGTAGAACTATAGAATTTAACTTTTTTTTTTCAAACATTGATCTATGACCTAGAAAAATTACATTTGACTACCGTAGCCAGCCACCCATTCCTTAAGAAAAATAAATTGCATAAATAATTTAGAGAGAGCTATCCAGAAGTGGATGAGTTTACCCGTAATGGTCACAGATACTTGAGCTGTCCTATCATAGACTGATATACACGTTGTTACATTATCTTATAGGGTCTCATGATAATTAATTTTAAATTTTTTACTTTCTAGTCTAAATGATGAATTTTTATTAGTGTTACTAAGTTGGATACAAAATTATAAATGCAATAATAATTTTTAAATATATTAGATAAATCAGATCGGTCTATTAGTAACATTTCATTTAGGCGCAATTCTTATTCTTCTTTAATTTGAAAAATAAAGACTTTGTTGAAAGGTTTTACTAAATTACATATGATGAAATTTACATCTACCCAAAAATTATTTTTTTGTATGACTAAATTGTTATTTATCAAATAACTAAAAACTCATGAAAAATTATTTTGAAATAAATTCTAAGTTAACTTAGCGGTTGCCTTTGTGAGTTTGTGGGATTCCTCCTGAGGACAAACGCAAAGGCTTGCTTGGAACGTTCAACGTACTCTGAAAAGTACGTACAGGACTAGCATGCCTATGAAAGAAAGAAATAATAATAAATAAATTTTTTGAGCAAGACAAATTCTAAAACATCCCATTTATTTGGTTAGCTGGGTAAATTTTCGGGACGATTCGCGAGAAATAATAGATAATTATTTTAGTTGGCAATGATTATCGGCCGCCCCGCCTTCTCAAACTTCGTTTTATGTTGCCAAAAATGTCATACTTATTACATGAGGAAAATACTAATAGACCCCAATTGTTTATGAAAAGGGGCACAAAGTCGTTAACGTTTGAAAATAACACTTAAACCTAAAATTATTAATGGATTCTGTTTGGTTAAATAATTATAAGGTTAACTTAGCATATTCCCTTCTAAATTCAGTGAATTTACCTAAAATTCTTTGTCCAAAATAACAAACCTAAGACACTAAATCGATGAAACTAAAAACCCTATAAAAAAAGTTACAAACCCTTAATTCCCTAACCAGTGCTGCTGCTGTTTGTGCCGCTGCTTGTACCTAGCTGCTATTCGTGATGCTGTTTGTGTCGCTTCTCTTGTCCAGCCGCTGCTTATGCCTAGCCAATCATGGCGCTGCTCTTGCCTTAAAACCTTTGCTCGTGCCGCTGTTCGTGGCCTGAAGCCACTGCTGATTAACTTGTTTGATTTTAGAGAAGGCAGACAACTCTGATTAACTTGCATTCTTACAATGCAGCCATCATGAATTGAGTTAAAAATGCTTCTAACAATCCTTGGTAATATATTTTTTTAAGTTTCTAGTTCTTTTTAAATGCAACAAGCTCAAATTAGAAGATAATTTTTGTGCAAAAAAGGGGATCATTAAGTGAGGATTGCCCCTAATATATACCTGGTTTTTCTTAGTCCTTGGTCTTTATTTTGTTAGTTATCATGTATGTTTTTTTTATTTCTCCCCTGCCAATAATCATTAAAGAAAACAATGAATTTTCATTTTGTTGTGTGATCATATGCTTTGGATTAGGAAGCTACCCCTAATCGTGAGGAGAAAGTTGAATGTTTCCAGGCAATATGGAAGATTTATATAGGTGCTTGTGACTAATGAATATGAACTTGAGGTAATAGATGAGAACAACAAAACAGTTATCATTAACCTATTCTATCAAATCAGATTTTTATAGCAAAATTTCAACCTTATTAATAAGGGTATATACGTAATTTTATTAACAATTTGTAGGCAGAATGGGTAAGTCAATACATTGACTTGAATGCTAGAGGGAGATAACGATAGTTATAAGTTGAAAATAAATTCTCTGTTAAAATTAACGGAATGATTAACTGATTTAAGATTTAAGTGTCTTTTTCAAAACGTTAGGGTTTTGTCCATTTATCTGAACAGTTAGGGTGTATCAATCATTTTTCTTTATTACATTAGAGCAAGGAAAATTCTGACCGTACATTAAGTGTCTATTTCATATTTTTAACAAACAAAAGGGTTATTGCTTTAGTGGACATGCTCCACTGTGGAGCCAATAAATCTAAACCATATGATTAAAGGCATGAATTTGTGGTTAAGATTAGAAGTAATAGAAGGGAATTTGAATCGCATGATTGGACATAGCAAATGAACGGTCAAGAATAAATAGACAAGGGTTGTCATGTGACTATACAATTATTGAATCTAACTGTTTAGTACGTAGTTAAAAGATATTGGATACAATATTATACAATTTTTGTAGTTATGTATAACAACATGAAGATAACTTATTTCAAAGTAACAAACCATCATTAATAAAAAGCTAGCAACAATATAATTCACAAATTCATATTCACACAACATAAGTTCCTTTTCGTCCTTCTAAATCAAGCAGACAATGAGCTTCGACAGTAGCTACAAGTGATGGCATAAGCTCTAAAACCAAATGGCAAATTTGAGGAATATCGAAATAGTTCCATTTATTGAGGCTAGTCAATGGAGTTATAATTTGAGATAAAGTGGAGCGAATATGACCCCTATTATAAATCATGAATTTTACTAGTATAACTTTAAAAGTGAACCTAAAATCAGATAATGCATAGCAGTCCAACGTGTTGTTACTATGGTAAGTCATTGATCATCATCAGCAAGCTCGGATGACAATGTGTTCATGTCGTCTGATGCCGTTAGTGAGGCATGTTGATAACTCTATGAAATGAGAGTTATTACGGTAATTCTAAACTTAAATCAAAACCACTTCGAGAGAAAATGATGTGTTTTTATTACATTTTTGTTATATTTTGCATAAACATTCATTTTAGTTTAGTCTTGATAAGTTTTGCTTGATTTAAAGTAATTTGTGCTCAAAACATGTGTATAATTGTAGGTTTTCAGAAGTTTATAATCCATGAAGGGATCCTGAGGTAGTAGAATGGCAAAAAGGAGGAAGAATATGGCCACAAAAGAAGTGAAACACAACCTGGAGCAGTGCAGTGTTATAGTCGTTGCTGGAGCAACCATTGCTAGAGCAACCATTGCTGTAGCAATCCTAGAACAACGATGGAGAAAACTTAGCGTGGGATAGCTGCAGAATTACGATCTGCAGTTTCCTAATTTGACTCATGTACGCCTTAGGCTTTTGTTTACCTTAGTTTTCAGTTATGAAAAGGGGCGCAGATCACATAAAACGACGGCAAGGAATTAACATTGAAAAATCAAGAGGAGAAGAAGAAAAAATCAGAATTCAAGGGAACTGCGGCCGCATCATTGAAGAATCCAATAGAGTTATTTGGATTCACTATCTATCGTTCTTCACTTATTCTTTCTTCACTCTTTGATTGAATCAATGTATTTCGTGACCATTATGTTACTGTTTGTCTTTCTCTTTCAAAATATGAACTGAACTTGCTTGTAATTGAGTGACAAACAATCTAATGGGTTTTAAACTATTCTTATGAGTTGCTATATAATTGCTATAACATTTTACTCTAGTAGCTATTATTATAACTGTTATTTCAGTTGACCACCTATTTAATGGTTCAAGTTAAGATAGAGCCGCAAAAGTGCATGTCTTAATGGAAATTATTAGAGTAATACTTGATCTTAATTTGAGTTTCTTGGATTAAGTTTATCTTGAATCCCATAAGGGTTATACTTGAAGTTAAGATTTGTGACAACTTAGACATAGGTACTCACATTGTAGGGTGGTGAGAATAGATGCACATAATGTCATGTCGTAGGTAGAATAATGACTGGTCATTGCTAAGATACTTAAGGGTATGAGAATTCCAACACACGACAGCTGAGGATGCAAAATCAGCCTGCTTAGTGCTATAGGAATTGATGTAGCAACTGGTATTAATTTGATGAAAAACAGTCAACCCATAAAGAGAGTATGATCATTCAACTACCTTATTCTTATTTGATTCTTCTACGCTATTTATTTAACTTATTTTATCACTGTATTAGTTCGTTTTATTTTATCACAATTATCTATTTCGATAGAAATTAACGTTACATTTATTCATCTCGAAATAAAGGTAGATTGCACTACTGTGATTGCTGTAACATTTCTAGTAACATCAACCTTTGTGAAGACGATCTTGAATACTCATCACTTTATTACTTGTTGTGTACAATTGCACATTGACATCAATAGTATTTGATTGAAAATTTACCAACAAGTTTTTGGCACTGTTACTGGGGATTGATTGTTTATTTTCTAAGTGTGAAGTAAATCTTGATAGTGCCAACTTGATCTAATTTGCTTTATTTATTGACAGATCAATACTTGCATGCGCAAAGACAGATCTGTAGTATTCCAATTTGATCCTGAGATTGAAAGGACTGTAAGGAGACTGCGAAGAGAACAAAGGAATTCAAAAACTATTTCAGACATGGATAATCTGCAAGATGTGGGAAATTTGGACCCTCACGAGCAATTACAACCTGTCAACATTCAAGAGAAGCAGAATGAGCATGTTAACCGGAGACAACTAGGCAACAACAATATCATATACATGGAAAATGACAGAGATGGGGCTATTAGAGATTATGTTGTGTTAACTCCTCAAGTTGTACACCCTGGGATAATCAGACCTGAAGTGGAAGCTGTAAATTTTGAACTGAAACCAATGATGTTTCAAATGTTGCAAACAGTGGGTCAATTCAATGGACTACCAAATGAAGATCCTCACCTTAATCTTAAGTTGTTTTTGGAAGTGAGTGATGCTTTTAAAATTGCTGGAGCAACACAAGATGCTTTAAGACTGAGGCTTTTTCCTTACTACTTAAGAGATCGAGTAAGAGCATGGTTGAATTCATTACCTTCTAATTCCATCACTACATGGAATGAGCTGGCTGATAAATTCTTAATAAAATATTTTCCACCAACCAAAAATGCAAAATTACGGAATGAGATCACTTTCTTCCATCAACTTGAAGATGAGAGTTTGTATGAGGCTTGGGAAAGATTTAAAGAATTGCTCAGAAGGTTCTCATCATGGCATTCCTTGTTGTATACAGTTAGAGACTTTCTATAATGGGTTAAATCCAAGTACGAGATTGATGGTTGATGCTTCAACAAATGAAGCTTTGTTATTCAAATCTTACACTGAAGCTTATGAAATTTTGGAGAGAATTGCCAACAATAATTATCAGTGGCCATCAACTAAACAGCCAGCAGTAAGAGGAGCAGCAGGGGTACATAATATATATGCAATTACAGCTTTATTAGCACAAGTAACCTCATTGACTAACATGATAAAAGCCACGACATCTGCTCCAGCAGCAGTAAAGCAAGTTGCTAAACTATCCTGCGTGTACTGTGGTGAAGAACATAAATTTGATAATTGTCCTAGAAATCTAGCATCAGTAAACTATGTGAGTAATTACAACCGACAGTCTCAAAACAACCCGTACTCAAATACTTATAACCTTGAATGGAAGCAACACCCAAATTTCTTATGGAGTAATCAGAATCAAAATACTCCAACATTGAGTGGACAAAATAGAAATGCTCAACCACTTGGGTTTCATCCGCAGAATCAAGGGCAAAAACACACCAGTCATAATCCTCTCATTTCACTAGAAACACTGATTGAGGAATACATTGCAAAGAATGAAGCAATTGTGCAGAGTCAAGCCATATCTGTAACAAATCTGAAAAACCAAATTGCTCAGCTTGCCACAACAATGAGTAGCAGATTTTAGGGGAACTTGCCCAACAACACAGAAGATCCAAGAAGAGAGGGAAATGAACATTGCAAGGCCATCAACTTAAAATCTGGAAAAAATGTTGATATTTCATGTGACTAAAAAGGGGTGTAACTTAATTCCTTACAAGAACCACCTCAAGAGGAGAGTATGTTACAGCAACCCAGTCATCAAGATACTGATGTTAGCGGTCAAGCTGCAGCAACTATAGAAGAGAATCAACTAATAAATACTGAGAAAGGATTTGCAACACCAGTGGTAACAACTTACAACGAACCAAATGAGCAGAGATTGGTACCTCCTGAAACTATTCAATAATTTAGGCATCCACCTCATTTCCCACAAAGATTCCAGAAACAAAAAACAAGACAAACAATTTAGTAAATTCTTGGAAGTGCTGAAGCAATTACACATTCACATCCCTTTTGTGGAAGCATTAGAGCAAATGCTTAATTATGTGAAATTTCTAAAAGACATCTTGGCAAGAAATAGAAGATTGAGAGAATTTGAAACTGTTGGTTTAACACAGGAAAGCAGTCACATGCTCCAAAGTAAGATTCTTTAAAAATTGAAGGATCTAGGAAGCTTCACAATACTATGTTCTATTAGAACTAGGTACAATAGCAGAGCACTCTGTGATTTGGGAGCCAATATTAATCTGATGCCATTATTTGTATTTAAGCAGTTGGGAGTAGGAGAATGTAGGCCAACAACAGTCACTCTGTAATTAACTGACAAATCTCATGCATATCCTGAAGGAAAAATTGAGGATGTACTCGTGAAGGTTGACAAATTCATATTTTCAGTGGACTTCATTGTTTTAGACTTTGAGGCTGATAAAGAGGTACCTATTATACTTGGAAGACCTTTTCTAGCAACCGGGAAGACTCTGATAGATGTGTAGAAATGAGAGCTAACAATGAGGGTGAATGATCAACAAGTCACATTCAATGTGTTAGAGGCTATAAAGAACCCTGATGAGGCAGAAGATTGCAATTTCCTGAGTGTTGTGGATTTTATTGTAGCAGATAGAATCAACAGATGCTGCAGTAATGAGATTATCAAAGTTGCCACCTTTGAGAGCTTTGAAGAAGAAGATGTTGCAGCAAACCAGATAGACTAGATGGAAGGAAAGAAAATTGATAGACATAACAGATTTGTTGAGCATCTGAATCTTTCAGACAGGGAAGTAAAAATAATTTTACCATCATTTGAATCACCTCCTAGTCTTGAATTAAAATTGTTACCCTCACATCTGAAATATGCTTATGTTGGTCTCAAGAACAGAGCTTGGTAAATGTGCTTGGAAAATACAGAAAAGTAATTGGATGGACTATGGCATACATTAAAGGGATCAGCCCATCCATATGCATGTATAAAATTTTGTTAGAAGACTGTTACAGTAATTCAGTGGAGTAACAGAGAAGGCTAAACCCCACTATGAAGGAAGTTGTGAAGAAGTAAATCATCAAATGGTTGGATGTTGAAATCACATACCCGATATCAGACAGCTCATGGGTGAGCTCAGTCCAATGTGAAGAATGAACTTATTCCTACAAGGACAATGACTGGATGGACGATATGTATAGATTACAATAAGCTCAACAAAGCCACAAGAAAAGATCATTTCCCACTTCTATTCATAGATCAGATGTTGGACAGACTTGTTGGAAAACAATATTATTGTTTCTTAGATGGGTATTTAGGCTACAACCAAATTGCTATAACTCCAGAGGATTAGGAAAGACTACTTCTACCTGTCTGTATGGAACTTTTGCCTTCAGAAGGATGCCCTTTGGTTTGTGCAATGCTCCAATAACTTTTCAGAGATGTATGATGTCTATTTTTTCTGATATGGTGGAGCAAACATTAGAAGTTTTCATGGATGATTTCTCAGTTTTTGGAGAGACATACATTAATTGTTTACATAACCTGGAAGAAGTTCTTAAAAGATGTGAGATGACCAACTGAGTACTTAATTGGGAAAAATGTCATTTCATGGTGCAAGAAGGCATAGTGTTGGGTCATAAGGTGTCCAAGAATGGTATTGAGGTAGATAAAACAAAGATATAAGTGATAGATAAACTGCCACTTCCTACTTCAATTAAGGGAGTTAGGAGTTTTTTGGGTCGTGCTGGATTTTATAGAAGATTCATTAAAGACTTTTCCAAGGTAGCCAAACCATTATGCTCATTGTTGGAACATGATAAGCCTTTTCATTTTGATAAAGACTATCTTCAAGCCTTTGGAGAATTAAAGAAAGCTTTGATTACTGCACCAGTGGTTATATCACCAGATTGGACTCTACCTTTTGAACTGATGTGTAATGCCAGTGACCATTCCATTAGGGCAGTGTTAGGGTAGAGAAATAATAAGATTTTCCACTCTATATACTATGCCAGCAAAACTCTTACTCAAATTCAGATTAATTACACTACTACAGAGAAAGAGTTGCTAGCAGTAATATTTGCTTTTAATAAATTCAGAGCTTACTTGGTGGGTACTAAAGTGATAGTGTACACAGACCATGCAGCCATTAAGTACTTAATCTCAAAGAAGGATGCTAAGCCGAGATTAATAAGATGAATCTTATTGCTTTAGGAGTTTGATCTTAAAATTAAAGATAGAAAGGGGATTGAGAATCAAGTAGCAGACCATCTGTCGAGGCTAGAAGCATACACAAGCACATTGACAAGAAATGACATCACTGAAACTTTTTTCTGATGAACAACTGTTAGTAGTACAGCAAGCACAAATGTTGCAGCAATCAGGACCTCCATGGTATGCAGATTTTGTTAACTACTTAGTAAGTGGATTGCTGCCACCTGAGTTGAAGTTTCAGCAGAAAAAGAAATTTCTTCATAATGTTAGAAGCTACCAGTGGGATGACTCATATTTGTATAAGTTATGCTCAGATCAAGTAACACGAAGATGTGCTTTAGAGGAAGAGATTCCTCACATACTGGAATCATGACATGCTGCAGCATATGGAGGACATTTTAATGGTCACAGAACAGCTGCTAAAGTTCTGCAATCAGGTTATTACTGGCCTTCTATTTTTAAAGATGCTTATGAATTTGCTAAATGTTGTGACAGGTGTCAAAGGACAGGAAACATAACTCAAAGACATGAAATGCCATTGACAAACATTTTGGAAGTGGAAGTCTTTGATGTATGGGGAATAGATTTCATGGGTCCTTTTCCACTATCCTTTGTGAACTTATATATCCTAGTTGTTGTGGATTATGTCTCCAAATGGGTAGAAGCTTCAGCATTACCTACCAATGATGCTAAAACAGTAGTGGACTTTCTTCAGAAAAATATTTTTTCCAGGTTTGGCACTCCAAGAGCAATTATTAGTGATGAGGGTACTCATTTTTGCAACAAAGTATTTGCTGCAGCTATGGTAAGATATGAATTCAGGCATAAAGTAGCAACAACATACCATCCACAATCCAATGGCCAAGCAGAAGTGTCTAATAGAGAGATTAAGAAAATCTTAAAAAAAGTGGTGAATCCATCAATGAAGGATTGGTCCTTGCGCTTACATGACTCTCTATAGGCCTATAGAATAGCATACAAAACACCACTTGGCATGTCTCTATGCCGAATTGTGTATGGGAAAGCTTGTCACTTGCAACTCGAGCTAGAGCATAAAGCACATTGGGCACTGAAGCAATTGAATTGAGATATACATGCTGCAGCAAAGCAAATGAAGCTTCAACTATGTGAGCTTGATGAATTACGTATGTTCTCATATAAAAATGTAAGAATTTATAAAGAGAGAATAAAGCAATGGCATTACAAATATATCCAACACAGGAAATTAATCCCTGGTCAACTAGTACTGCTCCATAATACGAGGCTAAGACTATTTCCAGGGAAACTGAAATCTCGATGGTCTAGACCCTTCAAGCTGCTCAGAATTTATCCTCATGGGGTTGTTGATCTCTTAGATGAAAAGACATGCCAAGAATTCAAAGTCAATGGGCACAGAGTTAAGCATTACATACACTCAGCTGCAGATTATTCAAAGGAGGTCTTACTTCTTAAAGAACCAAGTTTGTGAACACTCAAGAAAGGTCAGGCTGAAGGACCTTAAATCAAGCGCTCAATGAGAGGCAACCCATTGCGGAGGCAATCACTTCAAATGAGATGAATCCTCATTGGTTTTGTTAAATGTTTTTCCTTTTATTTTATTTTCACTTCCCTTATTTTGGATTGTTTAACTTTTATTTGTTGTCTTTTAAGATTGGTTTCCTCTTTAGTTTCGGATTAGTCTTATTTATTTTTGAAATTCTTAAGAAACATGTGTGTGACAAATAGATTACATACTAACAATTGGGGTTGTATTGTTAATAGAGAACAGTAGCAAGCCTTGTGTCAGCAGCCATTGGAGAAGAATATGGAATTGTTGCTAGAGCAAACAATTGGGTGCTGCAGCAGCAAATATTACCGTTACAGTAACTTTAAAATGAAGCCTCTCACTTACCGTTGGAGATAATATTTGACAGATGGAGGGATGGATTTAGATAGAAATTGAAGAAGAATATTCCAGAAATTAATGCACTAATTTCTCTTGCCTATTTGTATGGGATATGCTTAATGAATTTGAAATATATTCTTTCCTAATTTATCTATCTTTATCGGATTTATTGTCATAATTTCACCTATATAAGGGAGTTACTGTGCTTAATGACCTCTAACACTATTTTCCCTCTCCTTTGCAGTCACGACTCCAATACTTCTTAACTCATTCTTCTTATTTTACTCTCAGGCATATTACCATCAAATTCTTACTGCTATAGCAATGCCAAGGTACAAAAGAACAGCGAGCCGACTAAAAGATCCTTCACGCTTCCAAAGTTACCATACGGAAGAAAAATATAAAGAGAACCGTGCAAGATTTTGGAAGAGAAAAGGTTTCAGTTCCCACCTCAACCCACAGGAATTTTGCAATCCTTATACAATGCTGCAGCAAAGCGTGAGTGGCTAGAGTTTTCCAACCACTCTCGAGACCACGTGTTGCCAGTAGTAAAAGAATTTTACGTCAATTTGGTAAGCCCTGGTCAGCACAATATTTGGGTAAGAAACTCACTTGTTTCATTAGAATCTCGAGTTATAAATACTTTTTATAATTTGCCTGCTGAAATTAATTGTGAGTATGCCAAGTTGCTTGACAAATTGACACCATAAAGATGGAACAAAATTTTCACGACACTTACAGCAGAGGGTGCATCGTGGGATAATGAGGAAGGGAACGTAATTAACATGATAGATTTAAAACCCATTACTAAAGTATGGGTGAAATTCCTGAAATCCAGGCTTATGCCAACTACCCACACCACTACTGTTTCACAAGAACGCTTGGTACTGTTGTATGTTATTGTTCGAGGGCTTCCTATAGATGTGAGAAGCATTATTGAAAAAGAAATTCAGGACTGTGCCATGAAAAACCATAAAGCTGCTGCCTTGCTATTTCTTTCACTCATCACCAACATCTGTGTAATATCAGGAGTTCGTCTTGATGCAAAAGATGAATATGTCAAGAATGATGGTGCCCTTACTACATGTACCATTGAGAGAATTGCTGGTGAAATTATTGGAGCCACATCTGAACCAGCTGTAACAGGGGCAAGACGAGCTATTGGGCTAGAATAGAGAATACAAGCACTGAGCACCAGCATCACTCAATGTACTGAGGCGCAGTGGAGGGAAAACGATCAATTTTGGAGCTACTTACAACACCAAGAAAGTCACCTACACTAATTTGCTCTATACATGAAAAGTACCCACCAGAATTTCCCTGATTCATTGCTCTAGCAGTACAATTTTGACACCAATACTACAAAGGCTCCAGTAGAAGTCAGTGAAGAAGCCATTGACACAGATGAACCAGAAGAGGAAGTTGCAGCAGAACCGCAAGCAGAGGCTGACTCAGAAACTCCTGATCAATCTGACCAACCTGAGGAAGAGGGTGACCAGTCTGCAACTAACAGTTCACCAATAGAGGTAGAGGAAGAGTGAGAAAAAATGCGAAGAACCCCCAGTCAGGACCCCTTCCAAACCTAGAAAAAAGCACATCATCCTAGAAGAGGAAGAAGATGAACCTGAAGAGGAGCCCTCCATTCCAATCATTTCTAGGAAGGGTAAGGAAAAAGTAGCTACCCCTCCTGCCTCTGACGATGAGGCCGAGCAAGTTGATGCAGAGCTGGTAGCTGCAGCAACCAGTGTCACCCGTACACCCACAGAAGCTAAGCAGCTGCTTGACATTATTGGCGCCATCACAGCTGATGCCCCAGCTCCAGCTCCTCCACAGTGAACTCCCAGCAAACATGCTCGTGCTAGTCCTAGAAGATCCAGCAAAAGAAAGAGAGGCACTTCTGGAGGCATTGCTGCAGCAGCCTCACCAGAACTGAAAAGGATCAGATCGGTGTCAACCAAGCAAGCTGCCTCAACTGTAACTCCTCCCACCAGCCCATTACAGAAAAAGAAAAAGACGCTACCAGTTACCTCCCCACAAGAATCCCCTAAGGATAAGTTGCGAAGTGCATTCAAAAAGCGCTGAAGTCACTTCACTATTTTGTAGCAATATCTAAACACCAGGGGAGTATCCCCTTCCCGCTAGTCATTTTATTTGATTCTGAAAAAATTTTCTTTCTTTAAGTCGTCATTTTCTGATTCCACCTACAGGTCCTTGTCTGGTTGTGTGATTTTATTTTTGTGTGCTTGTGAGGACACAACACCATTTGAGTTTGGGGGGGTTGTGTTTTTGTGTGTTCTGAATGTGTGTTTATGTTGGTGTTGTGTGAAGCTCTATTATCTAATATTTGTGTATGGATTTGAAAACCTAATGAAGATAAATTGAGTGTTAAATAGTGATTATAAGAGTGCCGAGTAGAGATAGTTATAGATGGAGAGTGAAATTATGTCTTGACACTTAAACTTTGGTGGAATTCTATGAGAATGCTGTAGCAGAGCCAAAAAAAAAAAAAAGAGGAATAGAAAATATCTCAAATTTGGGGGAAAATTTTTTTTGGACTGTGCCTGTTATGAAATAAATGTTGCTTCAATAGCTCAAGTTGCTGAGTAACCAGGGCTGAGTATATACCTCATATGTAGATTTGAGTTCAAAGGCAACAAGAATTATGAGCAGTGCTGTAGCATCTTTGTTAAAAAAAAGAAAAAAAAAGTGAGACAATAATAAAGAGGAAGCCCTCTATCTAGGATATTGAATAACTAGGTCTATTCATGAACCCCATGTTCAGCCTTGAGTTAAAAGATATCTTTAGATAAGATTATGTTACAGATATTGTTACAGCAACTCTAATCTGTGTATTGCTTGAGTAATTGGGTGTCATCATCACAATTGATTGACATTCACATAAAAATAAAATGAATGTTGCAGTGAAGATGATTGAGTACTCTTAAGTTTTCATTCTTATTAAAGCACAGTTTAAGTATGTATAATTTCTGCTGCCCCATATGTGAATAAAATTGTGCTACTTCTGAATTATATGCAATCTCTTGGTTATGTTTTAGCATCTCTGAAATTCAATCAAAGTAGCACACACACACTTTGGACAGAAGGAAGCTTAAGTCTAGAACTGAGCTACGATGGCTATTTTGTATGATTAAGATTGTGATATGAAGGTGGAAGAATCCTTACAAATTTGATGACAGAGCTAAGTTAGTTGTTGCATGATTGTGTGCATGAAGTGTTAGTATGTTCTCATTACTTGAAGACAAGTAATAGTTTAAGTTTGGGGGTGTGATAACTCTATGAAATGAGAGTTATTACGGTAATTCTAAACTTAAATCAAGACCACTTTGAGAGTAAATGATGTGTTTTTATTACATTTTTGTTATGTTTTGCATAAACATTCATTTTAATTTAGTCTTGATAAGTTTTGCTTGATTTAAAGTGATTTGTGCTCAAAACATGTGCATAATTGTAGGTTTTCAGAAGTTTATAATCCATGAAGGGATCTTGAGGTAGTAGGATAGCAAAAAGGAGGAAGAAAATGGCCACAAAAGAAGTGAAACACAACCTGGAGCAGTGCTGTGTTATAGTCGTTGCTGCAGCAACCATTGCTGTAGCAATCCTGGAACAATGATGGAGAAAACTTAGCGTGGGATAACTGCAGAATTGCGATCTGCGGTTTCCTAATTTGACTCATTTACGCTCTAGGCTTTTGTTTACCCTAGTTTTCAATTATAAAAAGGGGCGCACATCATATAAAATGATGGCAAGGAATTAACATTGAAAAATCAATAGGAAAAGAAGAAAAAATCATAATTCAAGGGAACCGAGGCCTCATCATTGAAGAATCCAGCAGAGTTATTTAGATTCACTATCTATCATTCTTCACTTATTCTTTCTTCACTCTTTGATTAAATCAATGTATTTTGTGACCATTATGTTGCTGTTTGTCTTTCTCATTCAAAGTATGAACTGAACTTGCTTGTAGTTGAGTGACAAACAATCTAATGAGTTTTTGATTGTTCTTATGAGTTGCTATATAATTGCTATAGCATTTTACTCTAGTAGCTATTATTATAACTGTTATTTCGGTTGATCACCCATTTAATGGTTCAAGTTAAGATAGAGCCGCAAAAGGGCATGTTTTAGTGGAAATTATTAGAGTAATACTTAATCTTAATTTGAGTTTCCTGAATTAAGTTTATCTTGAATCTTATAAGGGCTATACTTGAAGTTAAGATTTGTGACAACTTAGACATAGGTACTCACCTTGTAGGGTGGAGAGAATAGATGCACATAATGTCATGCCGTAGGTAGAATAACAACTGGTCATTGCTAAGATACTTAGGGGTATGAGAATTCCAACATGCGACAGCTGAGGATGCAAAATCAGCTTGCCAAGTGCTATAGGAATTGCTGTAGCAACTGGTATTAATTTAATGAAAAACAGTCAACCCATAAAGAGAATTTGATCATTCAACTACCTTATTCTCATTTGATTCTTTTACGCTATTTACTTAACTTATTTTATCACTGCATTATTTCGTTTTATTTTATCACAATTATCTATTTCAGTAGAAATCAACTTTACATTTATTCATCTCGAAATAAAGGTAGATTGCACTACTGTGATTGCTGTAGCATTTATAGTAACATCAATTCATGTGGAGACAATCTTGAATACTCATCACGTTATTACTTGTTGTGTACAATTGCACATTGGCATCAATAATATTTGATTGAAAATTTACCAATACATGTGAATAGTCATGTGAATCACTTAAATCAATTTGAATTAAACGGCATGGTTCAACTACCATTTTGATGGCTAAGACATATACACACGGGAGTTCAAATGGCAATTATAAGCTATTGAAAAGGGTGGGAAATTTCTAATTTTGTTACAAAACCCAAAAACAATTGTTGATTGCTGAGTGATCTTTTTAGATTTATATCTAATTGTATATAAAGCCTCAGAGCTTGTTATTTGATTAATTCAATTCCTCTATGGTTCCTTGATAACATTTTATCTTGTATTTTCTCAAAATAGCGAAATCTCTTGTTTTTATAGCCGAACTACTCTAATCCTTCATGTTGATATTGTGATTCTCATTTCTTCTTTGTGTATATGTCTTGTTAATTTGTTTTGATCAAATTAGATACACATTAATAGGGTATTAGGTTTAGATTTAAAGGTTAAAGCATAAGATTGGATTTGAAGTGACTTAAAATCAACATCTTGTTGGTTCAACCCTAATAAAGTGGTATCAAAGCTACTTTTTTAGCTTTTGAACTTCAAGATGCTAATTCTAGAGCTAGATGTGGACAAGTTTACAGGGGAAAATGATTTTCATCTCTAAAGGATCAAGATAAGAGCATTTCTAGTGCATCAAAGAATGGAAGAGGCTTTTGGAGAATTATCTTCAACCAAAAAATGAAGAAAGGTCTCAGATGAAACCCTACCCTCTATTCTTAATTGAGGCACATAGTGCCATTAACTTAAGCCTTGGTGATGGTGTTTTAAGAGAGGTTGGTGGTGAAAAAACAACGGTTAGATTGTAGAAAAAAACTTGAAGATGCTAAAAAATCATGGCAAAGAGGCTGGCTACTAAGAAGAAGTTGTATACTCTATAAAGGGAGGAAGCGTCATCAATTTTATATCATATTAATGCATTAAACAAGATTATTCTAGATCTTAGAGACATAAATGTGAAAATTGATGATAAAGATAAGGCCATGATATTACTATGTTCTTTGCCAAGGTCTTATGAGCATCTACTTGACACATTAATGTATGATAGACAAACACTTACAATAGCAGATGTAAAGCAGACTCGAGTTCGAAATAAAACAAATCACAAAGAAATATGTGAAAGAAACAGAGGGCTTAGGTCATGTTCAGTGTCGTTTCAAATATTTATAAATAGGTCCAAATTCAGAATTTAAAACAATACTTATTAAAAGCAATCTTTTTCATTTTAGTTCACATCTTGAAAAATAACTAATTTCATAAAATCATTTTCTTGTTTTAAAAGCATAATGTGTAATTTTTTATTTATCTAAAACATGTGGTTTGTTATCATCAAAATCAACATTTTATAGCCATATAGGCTAACAATTGCTTCTTTTGTTTGGTTAATTGTTGGATTAACACATATTACACTTGTCACCATGTGTGCAATTCATGCCCAAATGCCTTATTTACTGGTGAGTTTGGTATGTTGTGTTTGCTAAGGAAGATAATGCACCAATTTTATTTACTTGTTTTTTTTTATTTTAGTAAGTAGAACATTAATGCTTATGTATGCTTAGGACCATGGCCTTTACAGAGTACCAGTTCTTTAGGTTAATTAATTATATAGTTTTATTGTTTGGGTTGCTTTAGTGATCTTGCATTAAATGTCTATAAAAAATATTGCAATATAGAATTAGAAAGTGTTTGGTTTGGATTATCACTTAAATGATCATTGTGGTATATTCCCGTTTTCTTGCTGACGATGATAATTCTGTATTGATTTCTGAACTATATCTTCTATTTCATGACTTGAATCAGGAGTATGAATTTCATAAAGTCGCAATGACATGTGAGCATGGTCCCAAACTCTGAGACCTTGAGAATGCAAAATGTAGGACATCATAACCGAAAGCATGTATTCATGGCAATTTTTGTGCCAATTGGCATCTATTATTGCACAAGAAACATGTCCTCTTAGATGATTTTTTATGGATGATTTTTGCCATCACTTTTTTCACTAGTATATGTGTTTGTCTAGTGTCTTTTTTTCCCCCTATACCACGTTGTTTTCATTGGATTGATCCCATTTTGTTAATTAGTTTTGTAAATAACTAATTTGTTGTTGTATGTTAATTATAGTGTAAAAACAATGACAATGTAAACTTTTTTTTATTAATGATAATACTAAATTTTTATTCTCATGTAATTTTTTATAATTATTTTGTTTAAATTATTTATGGTATGTTAGTGTATGTATTAGTTAAAAAATTATTTTCTAACTGTAACTATGACTTAAATGTTTAGTAAAAATTATTTTTGAAAATGATACTATCGAACACATATTCTATATTTTTATCATTTTCAATTGTATCTACCAAATGCATATTACTGTTTACAGTTTTTAAATACAGGATACAGAAAATGATACTAGACGCATACTAAATTTTGAAATACAACAACTGTAAAATACCACTTTCATTTTCATTTTCATTTCTGTTTTTAGAAAATACAAATTCAGAAACAATATGAAATATGCCCTTAGTTTCAAGGGAGAGATTAGAGAAGAGAGATGGTTCAAATGGTAAGTAAAAGGCGTCCAAATCAAAGCCAAAGAACTTGAGATGTTTCCAATGCCATAAAGAGCGACATTTCAAGAAAGATTACCTAAAAAGAACATACAAGAACAAAGATGGAAATGAGAGAAGTGGTGATACTGCTATTACATCATAAGCTCAAAATTCTGATGGGTATGACTCATCCGGTGTTCTCATAGCTACAAATGGCAAATTTGAAGGTAATTGGGTATTTGACTCTAGATATTCATTTTACGCATGCTTAAATTAATCCATTTTTATAAACTATTAGACCTATGATGGTGGGATATTTATAATGGGGAATAATGCCTGCTGTGGAGTTGTAGGTAAAGGTTGATTAGGCTTAAAACGTCAGATGGCAAGATTAGGGAATTAGATGATGTCAAACATGTACCTGAGCTAAACATAAATTTAATTTCTTTTGGGATGCTCTATAAGATGAGATTCTTAGTTAATTTTGAATCTTGGACTTTGAAGGTGCCCAAAGGGTCAATAGTATTAATGAAAAGTGTAACAAGTAATGGGTTATATATTCTTAAGGGAACAGCTGTTACTGGTGAGGTTAGTGTGTCAAATCAAAGTTAAGACAAGGCAATGTTATGGCATTTAAGATTAGGCCATATGAGTAAAAAAGGCTTGAAAGAACTAAGTAAACAAGGGGTCTTAGGTGTGGAGAGAATAAATACATTAAGGTTTGTGGAAAGTGTGTCCTAGGCAAGTCTTTAAGCGTCAAGTTTAGAAATACAACGCATAAAAGTAAGGGCACTTTAGAATATATCCACTCTCATTTGTGGGGGCTAGCACAGACAACATCCTTAGGTGGAGATAGGTTCTTTATGTCTCTTATTAATGATTATTTTAGGATGGTTTAAGTATATGTGTTGATGAATAAAGATGAAGTTTTTAAGAAATTCAAAACCGAAAAGACCTTGGTAGAAACCCAAACAAAAAAAAAAAAGAGATCAAAATGATGAGAATTAACAATAGTTTAAAGTTTTATAATAAGAGGTTTGATGATTATTGTACTGAAAATAGAATTGCAAGACACAAGACAATCAATCATACTCTTCAGATAAATGAATAGGACCTTGATTGACAAAGTGAGGTGTATGTTGATCCATTTTAAATTACCTATGACACTATAAACAGAAGCTTTCTCTATTGCGTGCTACATTGTAAACAAAATCCTTTATCTAGTATCAATTTCAAGACATCAATAATGCTATGTTTAGGGAAACTAGTAGATTATTCAAGCATAAAGATCTTTGGTTGTCTAGCCTATACATACATTAAATAAGGTAAATTAAAACCTATGGCTTTAGTGTATAGATACCCTGATAATGTAAGGGGCATAAGCTATAGTGTATAGAATTGTGGCCACCAAAAGCAATCAAAAGCATGGATGTTGTGTTTAATGAAAAAAAGATACATTATAAACATTAAGCATCTAATAATAAGGCTATCTGGTAGAGTTATATGGTGGTAGTGCAAAAAGGACTTTTTTTTAGAACCTAACCATAATTTTGGCTCTAAAATGGAGATTTCTGAATAAAAAAGTGAGTCAGTTAATGATCAAGCTTTGAAAGGTTATCTTGCAAAGGAAAAGGGAAAGAGAGTAGTTAAACCACCAAGGAGGTATGCTTATACTGATTTAATAGCATATGCATTGACAACAACTCTTGAATTGTCAATTGAAGAACCAAAAATAGAGAGACTATTGAAAGCACTGACTAGAAAAGTGGAAGGCAACAATGAATAAGAATTAAACATGGGAATTAATTCAAAAACCAGTAAACAAGAAAGTGTTAGGTGTAAATGGATTTATAGAATCAATGAAGGTATACCTGGATTTGAACCGTAAAGGTTTAGAGCTAACTTATTACCAAATCCATAAATTCTATAAAGCTATTCTCACCAGTGGTCAGACATTGTTCTTTGAAAATTTTTTTAGCACTTGTTTCCACAACGATTTACATCTTGAACGAATGGATATAAAAATAGCTTTTTTGCATGATGGGCTGGGTAAAATGATTTTGATGTCTCAACCATATGGCTCTATTGTTCTAGAAAAATTTGATTAGGTGTTTTATCTCAAGAAGTTTTTATATGGTCTTTGGTACCTTTATGACTTAGCATAGTCTTCAAAAGTGCAATTTTGACTGTTGTGTATATTTTAAAGACTTAAAAGGTGGTAATGAGATCCATTTACTGCTCTAAATTCAAAATTTATGTGGGCCCCATGCAACTCATTCTAATTTTCAGCTTTAATTTAGTAAATAAACATATTATTCATTTCGATGTCTCTAATGCCTAACTTGTTGAGTAATTTGTATAATATTTTATTGGAATCAGACTTTATAAGAACATCAATTTGCCAGTTGATCTTCAAATTTAACAAATAGGAATTGAACTATCTTGTCCTCGACCTTTTCTTAATAAAATGTTAGTCCACCTCAACATGTTTTGTCCGATCATGCTAAACTAGATTTTGAGAAATGTCAATTGTTGCCTTATTGCCAAAAAATAAATTCAAAATAGAAATAGAGGTACATGTAGTCTCTATTAGTAACATGCTCACCCATATTTTCACCAAACTCGATTAGTCGACATCAACGAATAGGCGTCGAGCCTAAGGACTCAAATCCAATAACATGTCCTATTCTAAATAGGATAAAATAATACAAGTCCTAATCCTCGTCAAACTTGAATCCTATAAGATAAGAGATAAGTTTTCCTAACTTAATTATATGTCTGATTATCTCACTTATATAAATAGGTCATCACTCTAAGGTAGATGTATACAAGATAGATGAGAAATAGGTAGGTGTAATATTCTCTAAGCCTTTCTCTTACTTTCTTTTCTTTCTCTAATTTTTTTGTTTTGTTATCGTCTACTTTTGATCTCTGACTTAAGCATTACCCCCTGATTGTTTTGTAGGATTCCGATAATCAATCTCTTTACTCTCAACAATGGCACTACCAAGGATATCAAGCTCTCTCATATCTTGTTCCCCAAGTAAAATAACTCTTTCTTAACTTTATTATTGTGCCTAATATTGATATCAATATAATCTTTTCAACCAAAAAAGTTCATATAGCCCTTTGGCCATTCCTCTGAACTCAACTTTTGCTACTATTACCTTCTACTTCTTACTTCTTCAAGAGACTGAGTTACCTCCCACAAAGGTGAAATAATCATATGTGGATCTCCTTTTAAGTGACACTTCCTTCTCAATTTTTGCATATTTATAACTATCAATATATTCTTAGAGAACATTAAACCTTTCCCAAAAACAGACTTTAGATAGCGAACAATTCAAATTTTTACATCCATATGAACTGCCCTAGGATAATAAATGAAGGAAATTACTAAGCTTAAGCTATTAAGCTATTTGTAGCCTTGTATAAGACAAATATGTTAGTTTCTTAACTAATCTTTATTGTCTTTTTTTACTAGTAGGTACTTGATAAGGACACTCTCTCAAAATGTGATCTTGAACAATTGGAGTGTCAGCAGGCTTAAGTCAAGCAATCTTATCTCTGAAAGTAAGTCTAAGATATAATATCTTTAGGATAAAAATATGCTTTGCTTTAACCAAGCCACTTACAATGCCCTAAAAGTAATATTTTAAGCCTCAAAGATCTTTAATTTCGAACTCGAGTTCTAAATACCTTTGGAGTTAAGAAATCTACTCCCTGTCATCTTTGATGATTATCATATCATCTAGTGACAGTGCCAAAAATTATTTAATTCAACAAAGTAGTTAACAAATAACATATATCAAAATAAAAATTCATTAAAGTATTTAATTCACTACACTTATAATTGTCCTCGACGAGGTTTCATATATTGAAAACGTTGAAGAATAACCTCATTATTGAGACTACAAAATATATCTTTTTGTATGTATACAACAAGTCTATCATTCAACCATTGATCTCCCATCCAATTTCGTAGATGATTTTTCACAAAATTCATAGCTGTAAATGCTCTTTTTACTGTAGCTGTGGCAACTAGTAAAATCAATATTAATGTCACCAATAAATAAACTAATAATTATAATTGATCCTTCTTAGTCTCAACTAATTTTCTTGGTAGCTCACCAATGCCTTTCAATCCTAAAAATCTGTTGTCAGAACCCGCATCCATAATATAAATATCAAGTTGAGTTTTAAGTGCCACAAGATCCGCTGGAGAAAAATCATTTGGATAAAATTCAGCAAGGCGAAGTAGTTTTTTTTTGTTTTTTTCAAAATGAGCCATTGGGGCACAAACATGCCACACAAAGAAGCAATTCAATATTCATCTCATTGAAAAGATTGCTTAATTCTTGAAGTTGCATGTTCAAAATTACATAAAATAATTCAACACAAAAACGATGTAAATTTGTGATCTTTTGAGCCTTGTGTTGTAATCTCCCTTGAGTTCGAAACAATGACTTTTTTTTTTTTTTTAAACTGATTAAGCATCAGTTGGTTACTGTATTACACAGAGATATATACAACTGCTATGACAGCAGGTCATTACACTGATATTTACAATCAGATATATATACATGGGACTTATATTATTACATTTTTTATTCTATGAAGTATATGCCCATCCAAATCCCCCTCACAGAGGAGAGATGTCTCTACTCCACTCGCATTTCGCAAGGGAGAAAGACGTTATAAGAAGTCTCCACACAATTATGTTTAATTAAGGGATGTTGAGTCCGTGGGGACTCGAACCATTGCCCTCATAGTCATGCTTAACTTTGAGGGCAATGGTTCACCACTGGGCTACAAGCCCAAGTGGCGAAACAATGACTTTCTTGAGTAATATTTCTCCATAACTATGAAAAATAAACACAATTAATTGTGAGAATTTAAAGAAAAATTGAAGACAATTTTCATGTCAAAATTTAAAAAGAATGAAAAAATTACAAAATATTAATTTAATAAAGCAATTGCTTGACTAAATTCTCAACCACTAAGTTACTAGCCCATCACGACATCACCCATGGCATTGTTATTCTATTTTTTATAATCAGTAAAGCTAAAAGCAATGGCACTTTATCAACTCACGAAGCATTGCCATAATAACTGAAAGCTAATAATATTATTCAATTCAAAAAGGCAAAAACTAATTCAGGAATTAGAATATTAAATCATAAAGTGGCAAAAGTATTTAATTATCAAAATAATTTAATCAATTCAATATGAAAGCTGCAGAGGTGTGACGGTAGTACCAGAAAAAATGGTGGTAACTTGAGAATTTTGAAAATAAGGTGCCTATTTGAAAATAATCAATTTACGATAAGGTATTCTAAAATGAACCTGATTTGAGGTAATTTCTATTTAAAAATTTTGTGCTGCATTTTTTTTTTATTTTACTTCTACAATTATGAACAAACGACTTTTTTATCTTATGTATAAAAATAGTAGGTGCCAATTAATTCCACCATAGAATTTTTGACCTTGTTTGTCTCATTCTTGAATCACGGTTTATGATAATTTATTAAATAACTTTTACTTTGATAATTAATCACAGAGCATTTCGTGTATTAAATCTTATTATTATTTAGAGTGGAGCTATTGGCACTATTGGCACCCTTACATTATTTTTACAAAACCCCACTTTAAATAAAATTATAATTAAGGACAATTGAAAATTAAACACATATAGATTTTTTTTCTAGGAAATTACTTAATTCATAATCAATCCTTTAAAAAAAAAATCTATATGTTACTTCCTATCTAACTAAAATAAATTGTACAAATTTAGAATAATCTATTGTTCTCTTTTAATTTCTTATTGTTTAAATATTTTTATACTTAAAATTGCTTTGAAATTATAATTTGAAATATGTATTCTTTCAGCCAATGATTAACATTAAAAAACTTATCACCCATATAACTTTTTAATTTGTGTGTAGAGTAATAATAAAATTAAAAATAATTAAAAAATAGTACAATAATATTTTGAATTTTAAAAATAAAACAAATCAAATGAAAATTAAGAACTTAGAAAAGTGTATTTAAAAAAAAAGTATTTTCGAAAATAAAATGAATATAATTAAATGGGGAATTTTATGAGGAAATAGAAAGGTGCTAATAGTCCAACTCTATTATTTATTATCATCCGAAATTTTGATTCTTCTTCTTTCTACGCACAAACTTTCTTTTCCAAGTAGCACGCTGGAATGTTGCATCAAACGGTTAGATTTGACTCCCCTTTGCCATGATTGGAATGGAATCTGGTGGGCGCTGTCACCAATGGTGGGCGCTGTCACCAATGGTGGGCTTGACGGTTTTCAGTTCAAAGTTGTTTTGAAATTTCAATAATTATTCTCCAAAAAAAAAAATGAAATTTCAACAATTAATGGCATCAAGATTCCACCAATTACAATTTATAATATAAACAAATTATGATTGAACTTTAAACAATTTAGCCACCTTTCCGCTAACTAACATAGAACTGGCAAAGGCTAAGGTTATTTTTTCCTAGAGAAATAAATTATAAATTGCTATTCTACTAACAACCCTTGTTGCATTAACAATAATGAAATAAAGTTATTGAGAATCACATGTAAGATCGCATCCGCGGCCTGGTTATAGACTGTGCCCCGTCTACGTATATGGTTGTACCAGTCATATAGCGTGAACCATCACTGATTAAGTAGATGACCGTCGAAGCCAGATCATTTTTAACGTCCAGCCATCTGTGCAGTGGTGCCGCCTCCCTGACCAACTTCACTGCCCTCTCCTGGCCCACTGCAATTGGATATTCGTCTTGCAGATGCAAGCCACGGGCAATACCATTAACCCGGATCTTGTGTTTCCCAATCTCCATTGCGGCTGTCTGGAAATAGTATGGAACAAATTAGAACAGAGTAATACAAAAGATTAAATAGAAATGAGTCAGACTTTTTAATGTTTCTATGATGGAGAAGCAATTACATAGAGAAAATAAAAGAGCTCTTAATACTAAAGTCCAAATTCAATAGAAACATGGAGACACAGAGAACAGATTTTCTGACAGTACTACGAAAAGACGTGAGAGACCTATATTTCTAAGCACCTAAGGCCAAATTCAGAAAACGCAGAAAAGTCTACCCATCAAAGCCAAACCAACCCCATGACATTGTACTTTCAAAAGGGCATGAAGCAGAGAAGTGAGATGACATTAACATTCTCCAACTTCAAACAAAGTTGAAAGTGAGATGAAATTAACATTCGCTAACTAAAAGAGCTCATTTTCGCCATTGAAAAAAGTTGCCAAATTTCCAGAACAATAATGATACTAAAATATCACATTTCCTTCATTATGACCATACACTGCTCAAATGTGCATTAACTTTTCAAGTTAAACAGCCCAAATATGATCATGTTAAAAATTTGAAATCACATGCTTCATATAAAACTTCTCAACTAAAAAGCTACTCCAAATGAGATGTTTAGTAATACCAAGCCAATCTTGACTCCAGGGTTTATCACAGGGTTCATGATGATGGCTATCCTTAATATAATGGGCTTCAGTTCATAGCAAAACGTTTTGGTAAGAACAATATATGCAAAAATGAATTGCGATCCTTTTGGAATGTACTTACCCTAACTAACTGATGGATACTTGCTGCACATGCACCGTAGGCAGCAGCTCCAGGATAAAGTCCTCTCTCAGCTCCAATTATTGAGGTCAAGAATACAATGGAACCTCCTGCCTTGGACTCTTTCATTCTTCTGCCAACAGCCTTTAACAGGAACCATGGAGCTACAAAATTAATTTTCACTAACTTTTTGAACTCATCCTCGCCCACTTGTAGAGGGTCTTGCATTTTTCCTGTTTCACAAGATCAGAAGTCATAAGTTTGCCTACTCAAAAGCACATTGGATCAGCCTCAATATAATCAAATACGAAAAGATAAAAAGAAAAACCAAGTGGAAGTAAAAATTTAAGAAAAGCAACTCATATTGTTAGTACAAGAGTCATCTCGAATTGTTAGTTACTTATTGATAATCTTCTTAATTTCTTACCACATCATTTTGTTCTCTTCAATGCAAGCAAATCCAGAGTTCTCTAATTTCACCATCTCAAATCAGGAAGTTAGAAGTTGTCATTCTTTTTTAAGTTGCATGCTGCATATTGCCAAATTCCTAATTCTATAAATTTCATCAACATAAATCAGGGAAGTTGAATCTTTTATGTTCCCATTTAATAATAATAGAATCAGCACAGATGAAAAATCACAATCAGACTCCTAGATAGCACATTTTTAGACATCAGACTCCAAATCTGAATTATACAAATCTTTCTTTTTCCTAATCCATCCCTTCCATTGATAAGTAACTTGCTTGGTGATCCATCTTTACAAAGTGTTCCAAAAACTCACTTTAGAGGTCCAAACACAAAAACCAATGCTTCCTCAAACCTGTTGAGTGGTCGGTTGAAAGCACCACCAAAATTTTAAAGCTCAATCTATTGTCTCTACATGTTGAGAAAGGTAAAGTTATTTGCATCAATGTGTTCGATAAAAGTCCCAAGCAAGTCTAAGTCATAGGAAGAACACGGCAAACATGCATCAAATGAAAATTGTATCACAACAGAAAATGGGAATTGCAGCTAATCATTTTGTATAGGAGAAGAAATAATTGAGTGGGGACTCGAACTTAGTGTCATGATCAAAGCTGAGGGCACAAGCCCACCGCTAAAATCCCAGCTAATCATTCTATATAATACAAATTTTTAACCCCAACCAATCATTTGAGTCTCATCATAGTCTCAAGACTTTCCACCAAATATTAAAATAACAATAAACGTTCCCTAAGGCACAGGTGACATTAGCACGTTAGTCTAAATAACAGTAAATTCAGTATTAAAAAAATAAAAAGGTAAATTCAGTCAACAAAATCACAAAGAACACACATACCTTCATAAGTGTAACAATGCACAAAGGCGTCCAAATTCCCCAAAATCTGACATGCCTTATCGACTGCCTCATCAAAAGCTCCTTCTCTGTCCTCTTCCATGTCCAATCCTACCACTTCAACTGGCTGGCCACCCTTCAACGAACCCATCATCTTCTCAGCGACACTACTAAGACGCCTCTCATTTCCCACCAAAACCAATCTGGCCACAACCCAGAAACTTAATTTAAAAAAAAATTAATCTTTTTAATCCCACCCACACAAATGAACAAAAACAGAAAAAAAAACCCAGAAACAGAATATGATTTTTCATTGATTCGTGAGTTTTAAATAGAACCTGCAACCCCGTTTGGCTAAATGGAAAGCAATGTTTTTGGAAATCTCATCGCCATCAGAAGTCAACAATACTCTCTTTGCTTGATTCTCCATTCTCAGAAACAGGCTGCAAATGGGAAATCAAAATCCCATCAGATGCAATCGGGGAAAAAAAAATTGGAAACGGTTGAAAGAGAGTGAGAAATGAGAGATAACATGAACAAACCATAAAAGAAGCTGAACAAAATTCCGGCACTAGATTGAAAGACAAAAGTCGTACACTTTTGGAACTCACACAAGATTTGCATGTAATCTATTCTTCTATTAAATAGGAAAAACAAATCATACAAAAGCGTGAAACAACAGAACAGCAACTGTGAGCACTGCTGTTCCGTGTAACTCCATGTCTCTACCCACGTTTTGTGGGACCACCACTTCAGCAAGAGACCAAAGTTCTCTGCCGCTCGATTTTACTCCACAATAGACAGGATCATGTTTGGTTCAACCAACCCAAGTAGGGATTTATATTTGGCGTTTACGTGTCGTGTTCGTATTGGTTGGAAAAAAGTTTTTTTATTTTTTAAGCGAGTCTAAGCTAAGCCGAGGCCCAAAAGTTTGGTTACTGTATTGGGAAAGGTTAGTAAGATGCTGCGAAAACGACAAGTTAGGAGATTGTTGTAGTTTTGTCGTGAAATTTAGAGGGTGGAAACTTGGAAAGTGACTCGCAATTGCAAAATGCAGCGACGGCGTCGAAAAAGATGAATGAGTTTTGAACAGAAACTTCCCAAATGGTTTTGCTGGTTCACAATTAATTTGGTTGTTGCTGTTGCTGACGCTGGAATTAATTCAAGTCAAAAGTAAAACGCTTGGTCTTGAGTTCTTCGTATGAATTCTCTTCGTGGATCTGAATCACATTTTTACTCGTCAAATAGTTGATACACACAAATATTAGACTGGAAAAGAGAGGCTCATTCCATTGTTTAATCCATAGCTTGGCTGCTTGCACTCGACACAATTTCTTTTATTATTGTTAAGAAGTTTTTGTTAGTGATAATAATATTTTTTTCTTACATATAATCACATTACATATATAAATTATAATTAGGATAAAATTATAACCAACAAAAGGAAAAAACTGTTATCAATAATAACCAAAAACAAATATATATATACACACACACACACAGGAGTTGGCTAAGTTACAGATTCTGTAACTTACAGATCCAACTGTAGCCAACTCCTATTGCCTGCATTTGCACGGTTTTTCTCTCTCCTCAGGACAGGTGTGCTGCTTCCCATTGCGTGTGTACGTTACAGATTCTGTAACGTAGATTGGTCCACACTATATACACATAGGAGGTGTATCATTGGCACACCCATTAATCTAGGATAATTTTTAAAAACCTCCCTTGAGGTTTGAGCTTGTTGTAAATAGATGGCGAGAATTTATTTATTTATAAAAAATACCCTACCATCAGTTAACTTTAACATTGATTGTTAATTAATTGTGCAAAGACAATATTACCCTTAACAACAGTTTGTAGACGGAAATAACTAAAAAAAAAATTAAAATTGTTGGCTATTTTACCCTCTTTAAATTATTGATATTTTCTTAAAGTTCCTACAAGAAAGATAAAATTAAAAATTTGAAAAATCTTCTTTAAATTATTAATATTTTTTTAAAGTTACTACAGAAAAGATAAAATTAAAAATTTGAAAATGAAATAGTTATAATCTTTACCTATGATATTATAAATCTTTGGAATTGACAAGGATAAAATTGTCAAAAAATAAGATTTATGTTTTTTGCGTCAACAATTTTAATTTTTTTTTTAGTTATTTCTGTCTACAAACTATTGTTAAGGGTAATATTGTCTTTGCACAATCAACTAACGGTCAATGTTAAAATTAACTGATGGTAAAAAATATTTTACAAATAAATAAATTCTCGCTATCTACTTACAATAAACCCAAACTTCAGGAAAATTTTTTAAAAATTACCCAATAATCTATGTTAGGTAAGGGGAGCCAATCCAATAAAGATATATATTTGAATGAAAAGCTGTTTTGCTGTTTTTCATTGTCGCTTATTGTAGGGACGAGGCTATATGTTGGCTAGAGTCCGTCCAAAATTTGAGAAAAAAATTTTATTTTTGTTTATAAAAATGTCATGTATACCATAGTCAAACAATAATTAAAACAGATTGAAGATAAATTAGCCACAAAATAAAATACACGTTTTATTTATTAATTATTTAGATAAGCACAACAACATAGAAATTGAAAAAACTAAAATTGTAATCAGTTGCTATTTTATTTAAATTCCTAACAACTTCATATGGTGATATACAATATCAATTAAAAAGAAAAATTTAGCCCGCTCCAAAAAAAATCCCAACTTCGCCCCTGGCTTGTTGAGAGTGAAATGTTGATGTTGTTTTCTTATATGTGATTGAAATCAATTTCCAAAAAAAAAAGTTATATATAAAGTTACTTTAAGATGCAACGTTTCTATATTGTGTATTGTTTTTATATATTAGGGATAAGTGAAATGAAAATAGTGAAAATATTATTATTGCCTTTTTTATTTAGTGCTTTTGAGGATTTCATTATTCAATTCATGACAATGTCGAACCAACATACATTTTCAGGACATTAAAAAAATTGCATGATATTTGAATTAGGCCGCCCTTTTATAATTAACCATATTATATACAATCACAAGGTGGACATAATTATAAGTCATCTTATAATCAAATTAATTATTAGAGTTCATAATTGATGATAGATAGAATCAGCACTATTTACTTATATAATGAAGTAATGATATAACTATCAAATATTATAGGCATTGCTTTTACTACAATATCAAAATTAATCATAAGTTAGTTATAATTTGTACAACACACATTTAATGGATATTTAGTACTTAATTATAGAATTCGATCTGACAACCAAAGTGTGCCAACATAGTGAGCGTGTTGAAATTAAAAGACTAAAAAATATTCATTATGGATGCATTTGGCACATTGTATATGTATTGCATTATGATACATTGCATTAAGATGCATTAAATTGTAATGCAATATCATATTTGATGCTATCTAGACAATAGTATACATTAAAATATTTCATATCATCATTTATATTATAATTAATTTTAAATTAATATTATTTAAATTTATTAACATTTAAAGTATTATTATTGGTTATATTAAATTGTTAAATAATAATCAATTTTTATATATTAGTTATTATAATATAATTATTATAATAATCCAATACAGTCTAATGTTATGAGTGGTGACAAACACATTCTATATCATCAAAAAAATTCTACCACAAGAAAAAATTTTCTTTGTCTCATTCACTTTTTTGTGTTATTTTTTGTACTCATTTCAGTACAAACATCATTATTTGCGTTAAGAAGATTATTACAAAAAACTAATAATAATAATAATAATAATAAGGTTATTAAATTGATTTAACAGTTGAAGCATTTATTTTATTAACTATGTGGTATGAGATTATTGAATTTAAACAAAAAAAAAAAAAACAATATATGTACTTAATTTGTTCAAGAACATTATTTTAGAAAGTATATGATTACAAAGTTCAGTTCTAATAACCTTTCAGGGAAGTGGATTTTGGACGAAATAATTGTCTGTCTGTCATTAAATTATCGCTATTGCATGTACTCTCATGATTCCAGAAAATGATTTAACTGGATGTACGTACCACGACTAGACCGACGGACAAAACAATTAGAAATTTAGAATGACGAGGCAAAAGGCCAAGAAAACATCCGGTGAGTTCATTTAATTGAATTCAATTCAAATTAAAACTAAAACGTTCGCCACGAAGTCCACGGTGACTTTTTTCACTTGAATTTTCTCTGTGCATGAACCACATTTTGGTCGGCAAACTGTTAAGCGTTGCCTGCCCCACGTATATTAAATGAATTGAAAGAGAGAAGTCTCTCGTGTTCAAACTAAACTAATCTTCAAGTTGATGGAAGGTTCATTTCATTTGAAGGTTTCCTGGAAATTTAGATTTTTATGTTAAAGTGCTGTACTTAAAGATGTGACCCTTGATTATATGTTCTTTTGTTCATTTTGTATTTTAAGGATAATTGAGTACTATATTCAATTCATGTCAGTGTCTAGCCAAATATATTTTCCAAGTCAAATCTTGGAATGGCTTACAATCTATAACACGATTTGTCAACTCCAAAGTCTCCGCTTAGTCAGCCTAGATTTGAAAAGTACTTAACAGAGAAATTAATCCAATCTAAAATTGTCATGACTAATAAATTAGTTAAAATAAATTTAAACTAATTTGTTAATTAATAAATTTTTCTATAAGATTTTAGGCTATGTTTGAATGCGGGATAAAAGGTGGGATTAAACTAATTTAAGAGATAAAAAAAATTAATCCAATCTAAAATTGTGTTTGAGTGTCATGAATAATAAATTAGTTTAAATTTTAATCCAATCTTCATAAGATTATTAATCCTCATTTTCACATGGGTCTAGATAGGACTCTACTAATATCAAAATTTTATTCAATAATCATTGTTAACTTGTTTCAAATTTAAGATTAAATGTCCAAATTTTAATTCAATAATTTATTTTAACTAGTATGTAATATTAAACATAAAAAATTATTCAATTATTTTTTAACAAGAATATTGAATATTAAATTTAACAGTTTTAAAAAATGATATATTATTTAAATAGTTATTTTACCTTTGTTAGATTAAATTTAACATAATCTATAATGTACTATAGTCCAATCTATTCTAACTCAATCTAATTCTAAGAATTAATCTATTCCAATGTGCTGTTCCAAACAGAGCTTTAAGATTATTAGTTATTACAAATATTACTGTTAATGCATTTTCACAAAATTGCTTTTGTAAGTAGATTAATTTACAAACTTGAAGCATAAGTGTGAATTATTTTCAAAATCATTTACCTCACTTTTTTTTTTCGAGTTATTTTTTAAACAATTACCTTCGATTTTCAATTGTTAGAAAATTATCACATAATTTATTAGAGATTTGCCTTTCTAATTTTAAAACCCAATTTTCATCCCTTTCTTAATTTCTTAATCTTTATTTCACTCTTTTTTTCTCTTATGTACACAAATATGTGAAGGCAAAGAATTTAGCACACATTTTAAATTTATTGTTTCAATTTTATTATTTTCTTAAGTTAATTCACACGGCTAAAGTGAATTTCCTTTAGTCCACCTTACAAACAATTGCTGGCTTCACTTAGGATTAGGATACTCCTTGAATGAAGCTTTCATAAATTTCTAAAGTTATTTGTCATGTGTATTTTTAGTAATAGCGCATAATTAGGTTTTAACTATTTTTATTTTTTTACTTTTTTTATATATTAATAAGTGTTAAATGGATGAGAGAATTATGAATTTGTATTAAAATTTTCAATTTATTGATCCTATATCAGATTTTCGGTTATAATCAATAAAACGATGGCTTTATTAAAATGAATTTTCAGTTGTAATTTCACGTTTACAAATATTTTATTAATATTATTAATATTATTAAAGCGGTGGCTTCAAGAAGAATGAAAAGAGAAACTTCCCTCGAGCACGAGGCTTTGTTGGTACTTGGTTCACATTCGGAGTACGCGTACTGTACGGTCAAAACAAAAACTTTCGCCATCAAAGTTCATGAATCAAAGTAGGTAGTGTATGACCACGTTCACAACTTGGCGAATTTGACTTATACATGTTCGTCATCAAAATAGTTGTTGAAGTCTCAACGATCAAAATACTCCCCGTATTCAAATTTCATTTGATTGAAGATTTCTTGGTAAATTCCTCTGGATTTTCTTCTTAATTTCCATTATTTTTGTGCCGAGAAATAGCATAGTATGTCGATTTCACTGTAAAGATACCCTTGGGAGATTCCCCCCAATAGACTTGATCCTCTCCTCTCACTGCCATTGGCGGATGGATGGATGCAATTCTAAGGAGAACATGATAAGGGAGGAAGTGACTTAAACTTAACCAATTCCAATTCCCATTATCATCCACAAAATCGGCTACAGTTTTATTAATAATATCATCCGGAATTGAAATATACAGAGGCTGAGATTTTGTAACCCAACAATCCCACCAAAACCGAACCTTATTTCCATCACCAATATTCCAACGGATCCCCATCCTGGTATCATTCCACACTTTCCCCATAGATTTTCACAAGCAAGATCCATACCTACTTGGTAAATCAGGAGGAAGTTTAGTATTATCCAAGCCATACTTGGTGAGCAGAACGAGACCAAAGCTTAGTTGGAGACGACACCAGGACCCAGCCCAATTTCATCAACAAGGCTCTATTCATAACATCAAGATTTTTGAAACCTAAACCACCAAAATTCTTAGGCTGACACAATTAAGTATTGAAGAATGTATATTTATAAAGGGTAAAATTATAATTTTCTATTCCAAGTCTCATTAATATTTTTATTTTTATGTGTTCATATCCTCTAACCTTTAATTGTGCGTATTTTATCACAATTTAAATATTTTTATGTATTTCAGAGGTATTTTAGTGATTTCATAATTAATGAAAAGTTGGATAGCAAAATGGATGACATTTTTTAGTTCGAACGGTTGAAACCCTTAGGAAGAGCATAAAGAGGTACGCGACACTGTTCATATATACATAACTATTCACATGTACGATATGATGATGTGGCATTGACCAATGACATGGTAGCATCCTATTGAACCAATGATGTGGCATTGACTGATTATGTGGCTCTGATCGATGATGTGGCAGGATTCTATTGGACCGAAATGATGATGTGGCGTTGACTGATAATATGGCAGCATATTATTGGACTGTAATATTGATGTGGCTTTGATTGATGATGTGTTCCAATCAATCAAAACTTGCCACATGGCGTAATTTTGAGCATCTGAATTGTTTTTATTTGATTGCCATAATTTACTCATTGTATCTATAAATTGGGGGCTCCCTCCTAATTTGACACCTTTGAATCTATTTTTTAGCTCCATTTTTTGTAATTCTTTCTCCATCTTATATTTTCTACGTATTTTTATAAAATTATCATTTTGTCCCTAGTTTAATTATGAGTGGCTTAGTTTCAAGTTTGGGTTGAAGGTAAAGCCTTAAAATGATCCATGGGTTTAGTTTAGTAAGTTTTTTTTTTCTCTCTAATTTATGTGGTTGTTTTGACTCATTGTCAACAGACAGTGGACCTTATTTAGATTTTGCACAGTATACTGCCTCCCTAGTGAAATATTGTTATTGTCTAGCACAATTAGCACTTTACACCATATTTCTTTAAGAGAAAAATTTCTCTTTAGTATTTTGTCAGTCGTCTTGAGTCAGTGTTGACAAAGAGTGCATCTAAGCTATTTAGTGGATGGTCTTGCCACGTTGTCGACAGGAGAATTATTATCGTTTGGCACAACGTGTTTTTGACACCACACTTAGTGGAAGATCATTCCCTTTGGTACACTAAGCGCTTGATACTATATTTATTAGAGTGAGGATTATGAGGAGTGAAAATACCCCCTCATAAATTAATTCGAACTAAAAAGAATTATTAAGCCTATGGTGAAATGTTGAGTGTGAATCCAAATACTCAAGCATTTTATTTGCATTGGTTTATCTATGGATCATTCTCAACATTTTATTTTAAACTTAAGATGAAAAAATCACTTCCAACCAACTCACATACACACTTAGAAAATTAACCTTACACATAATTAAATCTACCTTCTTGTGAGATCTGACGCTCATCACCATAAATCTATTTTACAATAGATTCATGCGCTTTCGAGTACAATAAAATTTGTACAATAAGTTTCTGGTGCCATTGCCAGGGAGATAAGTTAGTTTAATTTGTGGAGTTAATTTTCTTTGTAAATATTGTGTAAATAACTTTTTGTGCAAGTTTTCAGTGTGTTTTCACAGTAAGTGTGTAACAGCGTGATAAGGTCAGTAACATAACCTTATCCTAACTAACTAAACTAATCTTTCGTTGAGAGTTGGTCTCACTCCAAATGAAACGCTTGCAATATTGATCAACTTTAGACTTAATTAACGAGGGCAACTTGGTTGTTTGCATAACATAGATGGGGAATGCTTGGATAATAGATTGTCTAAGGGTAATATGTACTACTAAAGATAAGTGGGTGGCATTCCAACCAGACAGCCGTTGATCCACTTTATCAAGAATGCTTTGGTATGTATTCTTGGATACCCTAGAATGAAGGAGGGGCATTCTTGGATACCTTAGAATGAAATAGGGGCATTCCAAGATATTTACCAAGATCCTTAGTAGTAGAAAATCCAAGCATAGTGCTAATATTATTAGCAAGTGCAGTGTAGACATTCTTAGAGAAATAGAGTTGAGTTTTAGCTTTATTAACCTTCGCTCCTGAGCCACAGCAAAAATCATCCAAAATTGACATGAGACATTGAGAATAATAACTTGGTTATACGAGGCCTCAATAAGCAAAAAGAGGTCATCCACAAATAACAAGTAAGTAAGGGTGATCCCACGACGTGAAGGATAAGTTTCCACTATCACTTTTTCACAGCATGGTAGATACCATGGCTCAGTCGCTTAATACACAATACAAAGATATATGGAGAAATAGGATCCCCTTGCCTAATCCTCCTGGATGGCCAAAAATCCTCAGTAAGTTCCCCTTTCCTTAGCACATTTATCCTTGCAGCGATAATGCATTCTATTATGATTTGAATAAAAGTATAAGGCAGCCCCAGGTCAAAAAGAGTCTCATGAATAAATCTCCAGCCTAATTTATCATGAGCTTCCTCCGAATCAACTATAATCATCATTTGATCCTGACGACCAGTTTTTCTTCTCATAGAATGAATAACTTTTTGGGCAACCATAATGTTCTTAATAATATGATGTCTGGGAATGACACTTGTTTGGTGAAAGCTGGAAAAGAAAAGATTGTAATCTATTAGCAATGATTTTCGCGACTGTCTTATAGACTACAATGCACAGGCTAATTGGGCAATACATTCTGAAATTGAGATGATTGTCATTCTTAGGGATAAGTACAATCAGGGTTCGATTAATTTCTTCAGGAATATATCTAGTGATGAAAATATCTTTAATCAACCGGAAAAAAGAAAGATTAATTGTTTTCCACTGGGACTAATAAAAAATGATTGAAAAACGATCAATACCCAAAGATTTCAAAGGCTTCATATTAAAAATTGTTCTTCTAATCTTATTGTCATATATAAAAGCAAAAAAGATAGACAAACTAGCCACATCAATAGATGGAAAACGACCCTGAAGGTGATACGGTTGGTAAGTCCTTTAATCAGTTGTGTAGAGACTAAAAAAAAAAACAAATTGTACTGCATGTGCTTTAATAGCCTCAACATCATACAACCACTGACCACAGCCATCTGTAACAGCCTTAATCTAGTTTCGTCGTCTCCTAATGATAATTTTCTGATGAAAGTATTAAGAGTTACGATCCCCATGCATAATACAATCCTTTCTAGACTTATGCTGCCTGAGCAACTTCTCCTTAATTAAAACTTCCTCAAGTTCTATCTCAAGCTTAATCTCCAGACAAATAAGGCTTTGAAAATGATGTTTTTCCAGAGCCTTTTGAATACCTTCAATCTGCGTTAGAAGGCAATGATTCATTTGGAAGATATTATCAAAAGAATGATTGTTCCAATGAGACACTTCACAAGTAAAGATTCCAACCATTTGAAGATAAGACAAGTGAGAGTTCAAATTAGACTCGATGAAATCAGCAAAGTTTTGCTTAGTAAGCCAAGCCGTAAAGAAACGAAACGGAAGATTACCCTAAAGCTTCTTAGCAGCCCTATCAAAACGAACCAAGATAGGTCGATAATCAAATTCAACTTTTGAAAGATGAAAGATTGAGCAAACTTCTTTAGCCATTCCTTATTACAAATCGCCCGATCAAACCGTTTGAAAAGGGAACCTCGAGACTAAGTAAAACTTGGACCTTTAAACTTTAAATCATATAATCTATTTGAGCAAAACCATTTATTAAATTGATCACAAACACCATTACTATTAAAAGAACCCCCACGTTTTTTTTTAAGTATAAATAATGGAGTTGAAGACACCTCGCACAATCCAAGGCTCATGAGTTGTACGAGAAATCTGTCCAAGGTGGTCCCAAAAAAGTCTCCTAGTACAAGGAACCGAAATAGCAAAAACAACCATAACCCAGGATAGAAACTAATTTTTCATGGAAATACGGAAATGAATAAGCTGTTTATGATTTATAACAACTTCGAAGTCAAAACAATTCTTCCACAGTAGCTAAATTCCAACAGAGAATCTGATAGCTTCAACTCGATGAAATTTGTCAAAGCCACTCTTCTTAATGAACTCATCAACTTTAAAACCATTAATTCTCGGTTTTAAGATCATAACCATAGATACCTTATAACGTTTAGTAAGAGAAACAAAACTCGACGAAGTAGCACCCCGAATGTTCCAAAACATAATAGAAATAGACAAAGGAAATAAAATGAAAGATGGAAAGGGCCCTTGAATATATTCAAATCAGAGGCCTCATGCAACATCTCCTTGTCATTTTCATCATGAAGAGAGATATCCTCATCAGATTCATCTCCACTGCTATTGATATAATCACTATCCTCAGCATCATCATCCATATGATCACTTATGCCCAAAATGCCATGATCAGGTGGATCACCTTTAAGTTCAGATGATTGACCAGGGTAATTTAAAGTAAGCCCAAATTGGGGGGGGGGTCAAAAGGGCTGGTTTTAGTGTCCAAAAGTGATGAAAAAGTATTAGCAATAAAAGAAACAGCTGAATGGTATAATAGGTTTAAACTTGTGGTGACTGTGGTTGAATCTTTTTTAGTAGTAGAGTTTGCATGGTGGGTACGTAAATGAGATGGTAGATGCATGGGTGTGGAATGTGAGGGTTCAACTATTTTGGTAGTATAGTTTGCATTATAGGTATGTGAACGGGAAGGGAAATGCATTGGTGTATGACGTGTGGGTTTAGCTGTTTTAATAGCATTTGTGGGTTTGGTATCATGTGTCACATGTGGAATGGGTTTTGGTCTAAGGAATGTGGATTTTTTTCCTTGGTTTAGACTTTTTAGGAGATTTGGATGGCAAATTATCATTCATTATGGAAATAAAGGGTTCTTTACTGGTCATATGATCTGTTTTCTTTTCATTATCATGGGACAAAACATCAAATTTGGATTCCTTGCCAAAATTACTCCATTGACCTTGAGCATAATCATGCATAGTATGTCTCCTCCTATCAGCACGATACTTCCCTTTGCTGATCACCACCATCCATGAACCAAACTTAAGGTTGTTGTCATAATTAATCCCTGAAACATTCCCCGTATTGCTACGATGGTGTTGTCATTAATGGGAGCATCCAACTCACTGGAGTTTCCAATCTCTTTTGCTCGATTAGGACACACTTCTCTAAAGTGGCCATATTTACCACAGTTGAAACAAATATTAGGAAGGCTCTCATATTTTAATTTCTATATTTTGCTGTCTAACAAGAATTGAGAGACAAAGGGTTTGTTGAGGGAAAACTTTAACCTGTAATGCGAGCAAATTTTCCCTTTATATCGGACTCCGCATTGTAGTCAATACAAATCACTAATCCTATGATCTAACCAAGCATCCCAAGAATCTTTTTGTAGTAATGATGCAACGCCATGCCTAGTAGCCAGATCCAAGCAATAATCGACTGAATTTCCTCTTAAAAGTTATCAAAATGTAGGTTCAATGGTTGCACCACAAGATAATGTCCCAAGATTTTCCATGGCCCTTAAGTCAAAAACAAATTCCGATTCTCCTTCTATTTGAAAACGGTCCAGAAAATATTAATTCTCCAAATCAATTATAGTAAAACCTATCATCGAGCTCTAAAGGCTTTTTAACCGATTGCTATAAGCTTTGTACCCAATCGATCGTCCCAATAATTTAACAACTATTGTGTGCTGCCAGGGTTTGACTAGTTGGGTATGGACCTTTTAGGTGGATGGAATATTGTTTGATCTATAAAAAACAACATCCATATGATCAAAATCTAGATCATCATCATGACTAGTCAAATCCTCTACAATGGCTCTTTGTGACCCCATCAGCTTATCTCTGAAAATTTGTTGCTAAGGGTTATCACCATCATCACCCTGGGCCCTAAACTTGGCCTTCTTAGTCGAATGATCATCAGACAACGGAGAAAGAAGGATTTTGTCGATGTCCATTTCTTTTCCTTCTCTCACTTTCTAGTTAATAACATTTCTATCACTCACCATATAGGCATATTCATGAAGTGATCATATAGGAATTTTTTTATTTCTTGCAGTCAGCAAAGGTGCGAAATCAGTGTTTATTCATGAAGTGAGCTTTCTAAATTCTGGATATAATTTTAAAGTTCGGAAATTCTGGAAAGCCATTAAATCGTAGAGTTTAATAGCATTATCCAGATATACTATTAAACTGCGTCGTTTAATAGCTTTCCTGAATTTTTCAACACTTAAAATCCTACACACACACACACACACACACACACACACACACACATATATATATTTGCATGAGTGGTACACTTGCAGAGGAGGTGAGTGGTACACCTGCAGAGGAAGTCATAGATGAAAGGGTCCCCCTAATCAAATTACATCACTTGTTTTATTTTTTATTTTTTTATTTGTTCAGTTCAACATGTGTTAAGAAATATACCTTATTTTTCAATAAGATTTTGCACAATCAGCTCTGTGCAAGTAGACAATTTTTAATGTGAGAGAAACAATAAAGTGATTATAATAATTCTTCACATAATGAATTTTTTTCTCGTCATCCATGGCGTCGTGGTTTTTCTCCAATATAGGAGTTTTCCATATAAATTATTATGCAATGTAATTTGTTTTGTTCTCTATCTTTTTTTTTTATTATTTGTATAATATTTTTGTTTCTAAGATCTTGGGTAGGATTAAAATTCCCTAACAAAATGCTTGTATGGATTGATGTTAATTTTTTTTTGAAACGATCACATAGATGAAGTAGTGTGCCTATCATGTGTACATGAGATTTTTTTTTTTTTGTATTGTACATACAATCAATTAATATAATCGAATTATTTTTTTATGTCGTTGACATTAAGACGGTAGTAGCCACTAGGGGTTGGGGATTAAAAAAAGAAATGATTGGTTTATATGAGAAAAAAAACCACAAAATAGAAGAGAATTTACGGTTTAAAACCAAATCGAATTGGGAATCGAACAGACTGAGTTGTAATTAGCAAAAAAATCGACTGATTTAGTTCGATTTGAAATTGAACTGAAACAAACCAAACCATATCCACCCAGTAGCCACACATACACACTTATTATTAAATATAAATTTACCATAAATATTTGATAGAATAATCTTAAGACTTTCTCTGAGAAGTCATGAGGGAGATTATTAACTACAAGGGTTTTTGGTTAGAAGACGCACCAAGAGATCATGGCTCATGTATTTCTTATTTCCTTGTAATAGCAGCTTGTATATATTTAAATCACACCCTTTTCAGGTATTATTAGGATTTGATTTAGATTTTACATTCGTTGACAGCACCATCACAACAAGGGATCATCATCAAATTAAAAGTTAAAGACGAAGTCTCAGTTTATATCTCTTCAAATTTTAAACAAAATTCACCTTTTTACACATTAATAACGTATTAACGTGCCATAATCAATAATAATTAATAAAATGAAATAGCTGGACTCTAATTGGGCTTGGAAAATACTGCGTGGTGAACGTGAATCCCGAACCATCATCGATCATGTGCTCATGATTCTTATGATTTCTTATCTAATCACACCCTATCTAAAATAGTAATTTAATTAACATTATCTTAATTTCTTTTTTTTAATGTATATGTGCTAAAATTATATATTTGTATTATTTTATGCGTAGTTACATTATTATTACATACTTAATTTGTTTATCAGAGATGGAGAATGACACTTTGATCCCTCTTATAAATTATTTTCATAATTTAAGCCTTCGATAAATTTTTAACCTTCAATTTCATCCTTAATAGTTATTGTTGCCTAAAAATCGCATTAAGCCCAAAGGCCCCAGCCCGAAATATAAGTTATTTATATCCTTATAGCGTACCTAAGCCACTAAACCAGGGTATCTACCATGGATTGTGGTTTGAAAGGCACGTATATTTATATTTGAGATTTAACATGCATTAAACTCTTGGTCAAGCCCACGTAGAGAGTACTTGACCCACAAGAAAATGCTTTGTATAATTGGTTGTTGGAGAACCCATGATCATAAAAAAAACTCATGAGAGGATTATTGACTTAAATCTTGCAACAAAATTGATACTCAAGCCCGCTAAGCCTCTTGAAATCATAATTTCATCCTAGACTCAATTGATGCTTACAAATCAAGCAATTAGATAAATGAATAGGGTAACTCAATTGTAAAGTAGCTATAATTCTATCTAAGAAAGAAATCTAATCCTCTCTCCATTAAAATAGAATAAGATCACGATATTATCCCTCTTCTACGAGGATTATGTTCATCTTATAGGACTAGAGCTATACCATATATAAAGTATATAAATATAGACTTTATTCACAAACTCACACGAGAAGATTCAGCCTAGCAATCATAGCTTTAGTTATTCCATACAATCTTAAGCCATTAACACTAATCCTTTAATCTACAATATCCATTAATTAGAACCAAAAAAAAATATATACCTTAAGCCATAATTAACCCACAACATCATCCTTACTATTCATTCATTACCATGACACCTTCTCTAATTAAGAACAAGCCTATATTCTTGATTAAAGCTATAAAAAAGCTTAAATCGTATCTACTTTGTTCATAGCTACGGCCATATTAGGTAAGGCCAGCCACTAAAACTTTCAAAAAATATTGTCCAATATTAAAAACACATTCAAAGTCCTACTATCAAATCTTCTCAATCACTAAAACCCTCAAACACTACTTTTAAATTTTCATTGGTTTACAACTGTATTTTACAATCATGTTAACCTTAGAATATCAATACAAGGTTCTACATTATTCTCTTTAGTTTGCTCCCACACCACCACTCTCAGCAATAACTTTTCTATTACAAAAAGGCCAATCTCTATAAGTCAACAAACCAAAGGTCAAAGTTTCAATAGGGGCATATTTGGGCCACACCAACGTTTAGATACACTTTTGAACTTTACGCTTCAAACCGTACAATAGAATCAAGTAGATTATAGACCAAGCCTAAATTTCAATCTAGCCCAATACTATCCTACCGAGGGCGACCTTTTAGCCAGTTCAGAAGTGATACATGGCCTAGTAAAATCCCTGCCTAAGCAACAGTAAAACTATAATATAAAAAATCCACTATTGAATGGTAAATATGAAGTTTTAACAAATAAATTAAATAGTTTTTATTTATAGAAATATCAAATAATCAATTTATATATGAAAAACCCATATTTACCATTTAACATTATATCTTTTTGTTAGTGCTTTAACATATCAAATATGAAACATGTAATAAAAAATTTACTAAAACCTAATTGATAGAAACAATTCTTAAGAGGGATCAAAGAATCATTTTTCCTTTATTTATAAGTTTTAAATGAATCCTTTTTAGTTTTTTTTGTTTTATTTTGGTGAATAGTTTTGTAAGTCAAAATCAGTCAAATGTTAATTTAATTGTATTACTAAGTGTATGAACAGAAAGTTGACATTTTTGAATTTGCAAAGATCAAAATATTTTTAGGTCAATTTTAAAGTGTTATTTTCTCCTAAAAAATTACAATAATAAAATTAAGGTACGCAAATCTCATCCAAATCCTTAGCACCTTTTCTTATATCAAGAGGAGGTTTAATGAACTGCAGATTTAGGCTGTGAGACACTTGCCAATGGCAATTGTAGCAGAAGATGGCATGGTGGATTTTCATATTCATGAACAGTTCTCCTTGAGGAGAATCAAGCGATAACAACAATTATAATACTAGTGTAGTTATAAACAGTTGTGGCTATAAGCATGTTTATATAAATTGAAAACCATTTAAGAAAATATTATGTGGCCCTTATGATGCTTTCATAAATAGTTGTCTAATAACTTTATGAAATGAGAGTTATCATGATACTTTTAAACTTAAATAATGATTATTTAGAGAGCAAATGACATGTTTTCATTGCATTTTAGTTATATTTTGCATAAACATCTATTTTAGTTTATCTTTAATCAAATTTGTTTGATTTAGAATAATCTATGTGCTTAAATCTCATGCATAATTGTAAATGACCGGAAGCTCAAATTTCAAGACTGAATGTTGTTGCAATAAGCTTGTAAAAATAAGGAAAGAACTTAGTAACAGAAAAATTGAAACAAATCTGGAATAATACAAATGTTGTAGTTGTTACTGTAGTAATCTTGGAGCATTGACAGAAAATTTTGCACAAGATACTTAGAAGATTGCAATTTGGAGTTTCCAAATTTGGAAGATGCGCGCCCTGGACTTGTGGTTGCCTTAATTTTCAACTATAAAAGAAGCACAATTGCAAAGGAAGAGGGGGGGGGGGGGGCGTGAAACCAAGAATAAAAACCAAAAAGAAATAAGAGTAAAACAAAAATTCAAGAGCAAGATTTAGGGCTGCATAAGAGGAAAAAAATTGTAGAGATCAATTGGGAAACCAGTCCTTCTTATTTTTTTTCTTTTTTCTCGTTTACTCTTTAATCAAGGGGATGTATTTGATGGTTGAAACTCATTTATTTATTTTTCTTTCGCAAACCATGAACTAAATTTATATGTTATGTTGGCATAACAATTGGTCACTAATAGGTTGCATATAGATGTAAGACATTCAACATGTGACAGCTGATGATACATAAGGATTATACCCAGTGTTGTAGTAGATGTTGTAGTAATTAAATTTAAAATTAGAAGAAATAGTCAAATCCATTAAAAAAGTTTAATCACTCAACTACTCCATTCTCATTGGCTTTGTCCTTGTGTGTGACATGAGAATTTACTTTATTGCATTTTCTTTTTATTAATTAAGTTACCAGTTTAATTATTTGTTTTATTTTCAATTAAAGCAAAATTGCACTGTTGAGATTACTGTAGCAAATCTAATAATATCAATCCCTGTAGAGATGATCTTGAATACTTATCATTATGTTATATGTTATATACACTTCCACATTGACATCAATAGCATTTGAATCCATTACAACGCTGTCAACTCAATTTATATAAGAGTATTTGTACAACTACTTATGACTTTATTATTAATATTAATTTGAAATTAGTAAATTTCTTTAAAAGGACAAAAAAAAGGCTAATAATATATTGCCATATTGGCATAAATACAAAATTACATCAAGTTTGAATACAAAACTTGGGATAACCTCAAATTGTTTATACAACTTCTTGTGAGCTTTGATTGTATTGATAGTGTGTTTACCAATTAATAATCGAAAAGGGTCGAATAAGAATGATAATAGACTTAAATGAGAACAAGAATAATTTATTTACTTAAGCTGTAGGAACTAAGATAAAAATAAGCTATTTTTGTATTAATGTATTTACTTTATTTTGGAATCAGAATGATATGTAACAAGTTATTAAAATACCCTTAGTTATTTTCCTATGTATTATTATTATTATTATTATTAAAATAACAAGATTAATAATAAAAATAGTTTGTATGTAATTTATAAATAAAAAAATTATAAAAATATACATTTTTTGGGGTAAAAATTTTAAGATGGTTAGTTTTAATATATGTGTTTGTATTTTGTTAATTAAACTAAGAATATTTTAGTAAATAAAATTCAAAAAGGGGTGTTATAAACATTTTAGAGGGCACTAAAAGCTCCACTCAATAGAAAAATCTCACTATGGGGATCCATAACATAGATCTTTTAAAGATCCAACATCACCCCTAAAATAAAGACCCATTGCCGAATTCTCTGACAGCCCAAAATCCATTGCAGAAGGATCCGTAACATAGATCTTTCAAAAGAGAAGAGAAAAAAATTGTGCTAATTGAATTACCCATTTATAAACTGTATCATAGTCAGAACCTCTTTAACATACTTTTAACTTTTATATTTATGTTTATTCATTCACAAATTTTTTTAATTGAAATTCACATGTTTAACATATATTTTAAATATATTTCCTAAAATATTTGTAACAGTGCTACTCAAATAATAAAATGATTCATAAAAAATTCTCATGTGACTCGAACACAACATAGTCATCATATCAATTATTATAACACAAAATTATAATTTTCTTGTCAAATTTGTGGGGTTTTATAAACAATTGTCACAACTAATTCTTATTTCTAACTACGTTATCTCTTGTTGAAGACATCAATTTAAGTCTTATTGGACGTTTTTCTCTTTTTATAAAGATATAAATTCGGACAGAACTATGTTGCTCCCGTGTCCCTTACTGGCATTTTTTTTAGAATAAAAGCTACTTTCACTCTATAGAAGAAAATAAATACATCAGTTGTGAAGGATACGAATTCATCCATATAACAGTTTTGCATCTCTCTATAGCTAGTTTAGCTAAAAAGTGGGCAATAGTATTACAAGATCTATGAGCATACTTAATACTAACATGATCAAAGCCCTTTATTAAGTTCTGAATTTATGAGATAACCCAGAAAATCTCGGATCTTCTATCCTACTTGTTGTTTACAAAATTAACCACTTCTTAAGAATCTGATTCAACAATTAATAATCTTAAGCATGCACACCCCACAATCTGCATACCTCATTCCATCACTTCTGCCTACACAAATGCTACATCTCCATAGAACTTTGAAGTCTTAATTGCAACTGCTATTACATTTCTAGATTCATCTCAGATAATAGCTCCTAACCCTTAGATTTGCTTTTTTGAGTTCGTAGTTGCATATATATTTACCTTGAAATATCCTTTTTATGGGGTAAGAAGGGCTCTAGGTCTTTTGGATCAAACCCTGCTGATTCTAATAAATGCAGGTGGTGGTAGTTGAGTTCTTTTGTATGCATCAACCACAGCTTCCGCCTTGGCTATTAGCACCTGAGGATTCTCCCTTCTTCATTTAAATAAGAAATGGTTTCTTGCTTCCATGTCACCCAAAAAAATGGCCACCAACAATTTGACATCAGCTTTGCTTCTCACCCTAGTCATTCCATGCAACAAACTCAAAATGCCTTATTCAATAAATCCTTTGAGATCATCTGCAAGATGTGTGAGATTCCAATCTTCCTAGCATCCATACAACCCAGCAATGCTCCAAACCATTTTTATACACTGACAAATAGGCTTTTGAACCACTTTTCTCTTCTAAAGGTTTTTTACTGATGGAAGGAGATTTCTTGCTGCCCTCTAAGCAAAAAGTCTGATCTTTTATGTCAATGCAAGTGTCCAGATGATTTTCCATTGATTCTTTATAGCTTTTAAGCTTTTTATAGGAAATTTCAGTATTAAAGCAACCCAGTATCCACTCTTGACAGTATGTTGTCTCTTTTCATAATGTCGAAGTAGTTTATCTCTCATTGCCCTTCTAGGTAGAGGAATGTTGACTCTATTATTAGTATCCATTTTATCAAAATGGCTGTAAATCAGCCTCTCATTCCATTTGTTCTCATCATTTATTAATTTAAAAACTAGAGCATCATCTGGCAAAGTTGGTCTAGAAATAGGTTTGAAAGTTAATGCCCTGGAAATGTAATTTGCCTTATAAATCTAAACATCCTAGGCAATTCCAATCCTCCATCATAAGCTGTTATGTATAACTTACCTTCCCTATAAAATGCTTCTCTAAATGAAAGATGGATTAGAGTCAAGTTTCGCGTTCAGAAAATCTTTATTCTTAAAACACTTCGCTTGCAAACCCTTGCCACCAATAAATTTGAAAATTGCAAAATCCTTCACCCATACTTTACTACTAAAACTTGGTTGAAGCTTGAAAAATCTTTGAATCTTATTCCTCCTCTACCTTTGGCCTGACTCAGCGTTTCCTATCTCGACCAGTGGACACTTCTTTTGTCACTCTTAGAACCCCACCAGAAATTAGCAATTATTCTCTGAATGTCATTACAAATACCCATTGGGATTATAAAAACACTCATGGTATAAGCTGGAACAACTTGTACCGCTACTTTAATTGAAACTTATTGGCCCCACATAAGAAGAACTTGTGCTGCCAGCTTGATATTTTGTTGTTGATATTCAACTTGATTTCATTGAAGAAACTGCTTTTCTTTTTCCCAATCTTTTATATTCTTAAGTGGCAATATTCAAAATGGTCAAGCCTTAGCAATCAAGAATATTTTTTAGCTTATCATTGTTTCAAGGCATGAAAAATATTTGGGTATTTCATTTATGTCTAGAGGTTACAACATAATAATCAAATATTTTTTTCTGATTTTCACAGTCGGTGGTTGAGGCTCTTGTAAAGATAAGACTATCATTAGCAAATAGGAGATAGAAAATCTTTATGTCTTTTTCAAATGACAGCTTATAAATGAGCTTCTGTTGTTCTGTCTACAACAATAGAGAGGAAAAAGCCTCTGCACATATAGTGAACAAAATATGGAGATCATGGACAGCCCTATCTTAGCTCTTTTTATGGTTGGATTAAACTGCTAACCATGCTATTTATGATAACAGAAAAAGAGATAGTACTTATACATCTCATAGTTATACTAACCCATTTTTGTGAAAAGCTTAAACTCTTTATGGTTTGATCAAGGAAACTCCATTCCGATCTATCATAGGCTTCACTAATATCAAGCTTTAAAGCCACCAAGCCATTTCTTTTTTCTTTACAGTGTCTTATCTTTTAAAGGTATTCATAGCCTATAATAATCTTGTCCATTATAAATCTATTAGGAATGAAAGCATTTGGTGTTGGGAACATGACTTTGTACAAGATTTGTTTAAGCCTATTTGTTTTTATCTTAATAATACTCATATAAATAACATTACAAAGACTAATATGCTTAAATTTGGTGACTTCTCTAGGTTTCACAACCTTTGGTATCAATGTAATGTATGCATGGCTAAGAGGAGCAATATTACCTTACTTATTAAGGATGTGAAGGCAAGTAGTGATAACCCTAAATTTACCATTTGCCAATGCTTCTGATAGAATACTGCTAGCGGTCTATCAGGTCCTGGTGCCTTTGTTAGGCACATCGAGTCAACTTCTTTGGTTGTGAAGGGCTTCTCCAATTGCTCATTCATGTCGCTAGAAACTCTCAGTGTTATCCATGTTAATCTTGTTGCTATTTGATCTTGACTTGGCCTGAATGTAGTGAATAGTTTTGTAAAATAATTACAAAACTCATGCTCCACTTCTTCTGCATTCTCAGTCCATCTTTTTATTTTATCTTTAATCCCTTACATTCTGTTCTTTTTCTTCCTAGATGATGCTTTATGGTGTAAGAACTTGGTATTTTTATCCTCCTCTTTAAGCCAATTTGCTCTCGAGTATTGTTTCCAGTAAATTTCTTCATCAATTAAAATATTGTGCATTTGTCTCTCCATTCTTTTGATCTTATCCTCATTTTCTTATTGCACTCTATTTTACTTCCAGCTTTGTAACTGTTTCATCAACTTTTCTAGCTTCTTTTCTCTTCCGTCAAATTCTTCTTTACACCAAAAAAGTAAACTAGCCATTGATTCATTAGTCACCTTTTGAAACAAGTGTATAGGATTGTCACTGTTCTAGCTTTCGTGTCTGCTCTATTCCTCCTTGATGAATCCTAATAATTGTCATACGGGCTCTATATATCTTTAAAATGGATTCGTGAATACTTATTCTTTTATAGTTCTAACCATTACCTCTATCTTGGACATCCATTAACACAGGGCAATAGTCAGATGTCCGTTTGTCAAGGTTAGTAGCTGCACAATCAACGAATTTGTCACTCTAATCCTTATTGCACACAAATTTGTCTAATTGTTCTAAAACAAAATCAAGTCCAAACCTTCCATTACTCTAAGTAAAGGGCTATCCTTTATATCTTACATCTACTTAATCATAATCTTTTAAAGCCTCTCTAAAGTCACTGATTAAACTTAAATACCTATCATTTCCACCATTATTTTTTATATGGATGTAGAATTTCATTAAAATCACCAAAACACAGCTAAAGTGTAGAAGATAAACGTGTTAAGTGCCTTAAAAGTGTTCATGTGGATAGCGGTACACCTCTATACACCGCATTTGCTTCCATTTTCCATCTGTATTTAAGCATTGATGCGGTACTTACTGAAGGATTTTATTTGCACGTAGGTAATTCGAAAACATTGCTAGTCCATCTCCTTTCTCACTATTATTCATAGCAAAACAACTTCTAAAATTTAACTTATTACGAACCACATTCATTTGCATAGACAACAACTTTGTCTCACTCAAAAATACAAATTGGGGTCTCTGCATTTGGAGAATCTTTGGTAATGCTAGATGATTTAGGGATTCCTTAAACCTTGAATGTTTTAACTAAGGATTTTCATGGCTTCCGGTGGGACTGGCCACCAGCCTCCGCTGAAATTTCTACTATGTTAGAATTTATGAATTCCATATCTTCTATTACCAATGGTTCCCAGCTCAATTTGAATTTCGCCACTGGTTAGAATTGCTATCATTTTTTTATTTTATTTAAGTGGACTAACAAATTTAGTTCTTTTTTACTTTATAATTGGCCTTATTGACTCACTATTTAGCCTTTTTAAGGTCCCTAGCCTAATTTTATGTCCACCTTTAATGTTAGGATTTTGGGCCTGCTACTTATACTTCCTTCGCTGGGACTAACTTCAGTAATTTTTGACCCATTTTCTATCTCAACTTCCTCTGTATGTTCATGATCTTGTTTTTTTCATGCTAATTAGTTTATTCTTTGAGCCTACTATCTCCTTGTACACCTCAACTGAAGCTGCCTTCAAGTTTTCCGTTTCTTTTGCATTTTCATTTCTCGCTTGAATTCCCAAATTTCTAAGTTTTTTTTTTCTAGCTAGCACACTTTGCTTTTTGCTGCTTATTTACTACTTCGTCATTGATTCCATCACTTCTTTTATTAAATGCTGCTCAATTATCCTCTCTATCCCATCAATTCTAGCTAACTCATTAGTTTAACCTATCTCTTTGTTGTTAGGCTCTGACCCAATTACAGCATTCGAGTTTTCCTAGCTCTATTGATGATGTTGTGAGCAACAACGATCCTCTGAACTTGCAAATTTATTTTTTTATCTACCATCATTATTGTTTCATCTCTCTTAACTACGGTACTTCTTTAAGCGTCCTCCCACCATGATTGCTTTCATCCATATCCCATATGGTAGCTCCTCATTTGGTTGACCCTAGTACTTAGCACACTTTTTGTATTGGTGGCCAATAATTTTATAGCAGAAACAAAAATTTGGCAAACGTTCATACACCATTGGCATTGGAATATCAGTCTTGCCTTCTTGTTTGAGAAATAAATTTTTTTTTCTAATGGCTATGTTATATTGAGTGAGATTCTTATTCTTGTAAATTCCCCAATGCACTATTCACTTTCATTAATTTCAACCTCCTCTACTATCACAATATTTCCACCTAATTCTTGAAGAAAATCTTTTTCCATACATGCGATTAGTACATTACGAATCTGTACCTAGAAAGATGTGTGAGTAAAAGATTATTTTGTGGCCTCCCGAATTCCTTTTGTTTTGTGAGGACAATTATTACTCTATCAAAGTGCCAAGGGCCTTCTGCTATCACTCTTCTTTTATCAACCTTTTCTGCAAACTTGAACATGAAGATATTGTTGCCCAAGCTCTCGATCTTAACTTCTCAGAAAGTTCGCCATACTTGCTGTAATGCAATCTTAAGCCCCTCTTTATTGACCCCTCTTGTAAGGAGGACTTTGGCGACCAAACATCCAACCAAGACTTTCTTGCTTTTTGTTTCCATTCACACTTCCAACATCACTTTATTTTTGTCTTCCTTTCTTACAGTTATCGCTTTGAATTTGCAGATTAACTCCTCTATATCCATAGCAGTTAATGGCTTTTAAGAAGAGAGTATTATATTTACCTATATGTAGTAACCTTCTGTTTAAAACCCCTTACCAACTCTACTCTCCCCATCAATACTCTCATAAGAAACAACTACATTGACTATCATAAATAGTAAAACAAGTATGTAATCCAACCTACACTCAACCTGGGAGTGACTTTACTCTTTCTTTCTTCTTTTTAATCATTCTCTGCTTTCCTACTTCAAGTTCATTTTCTTCCTCTTCGTCTTTTTTCTTTTGTTAAATTTTGTTTCTTCTCCTCTTTCATAATTAGATTTTCATAGATAATTTCAGTCTTCAAATTTTCAAAGATAATAAGAGGAGTTTGCAGTAAATTGATTTATTGAATTTGTTAAACCATAAAATATACTTTTTTGGGCTATTATAAAGTCTGTAAACAACATCATATAGCCGTTTATTTCTTAGTTTTAAGAAGAAAGGCAAGTTGCTGAAGCATATCGACTGCACATACATACATACAACACATAAAAATGGTCACAGTCAGTTTAATTTATCCAATATAGAGATGGTCGCAATCAATCTAATTTATGCAATAAGCATAAAAAATGGAGGGAGGCTCAAGACTTAAAATATATAGAGAGTGTATATGTATACAATGAGGTGAAATCACTAACTTCGCTTAGTGATTGAAAGAAATCTCTCCCTGAGAGTAATAATTTATTTGAGTAGATGAAGAAAGAAAGAATGAATTAGACTAGAGTGATTAAAGGAAGAATAAGAGTAAAAAAAAATGAAAAAGGCTGAAGAAAAGAACATTGAGGAAAAATATTTATCAAAATTTTGAAATCATCTTTGACTAATTTGATTTTTAACAAACAATAAGGAATGTAACGTCAATAATCAAATAAAAATATCCACACCATTAAATTTTCCATTAAATTTAAAAGTAAAAAAAGAGAAAATAAGGAGTATGGTGCTCCCAAAAGCAATATAATTGGATTTATTAAATTAAGATAAATTTTACAGATTTAAATTTATTACTTAGCTAATCCATGTTCAACTTTTTTTAATATTTTGTCACTTGTACATATATAATAATACACAATTAAGATTTAATTAGTTTCATACTTTTATCTAATAACTATTAATTATAAATTAAAAAAAATTATAAAAAGGCCAGCTTAGTCCTAAATACAAATAATTTCACGCCAATGTTTAAATGTAGAAGTAAATTTTCAGTGATGCAATAAGTGACTATTCGTTTGGTATTGAGGTTAAAATTCAATAAGCTGCTTATTTCATAATTTTTGACAAAAATAATGTTTGGTAAATTATGCAAAAGTAGTTTATTTCATAATTTTTTTCCATCTTGTCAGCAGTTTTTAAAAGAAGATATGGAGTTACTTTTCATAAGCAGCTAATTCAATAAGATACCACACCTTTTTAAAATTCCTATTATAACTTTAGTATTTTAATAAAAAGACAATTATAAAAAAATAATTATATCTTACTTATCTATAAACCCCAATATATAAATCAGTATATATCATAATACTACTATAATTTGAAAAAATTTATTACAAAAAATTTAATGTGAATGTAATACATATTACTTTTTATTTTATTTGGATTACATATAATTATGAATTTTTAATCATATTTTATGTAATAGATTATGAAGTTCTTTAGATTTTTTTAATTGAGTTTTTAATGTAATTTTATATATTTAAGAAGAAAAAAAGATATGTCTAAATAATTTATTAAATATACTCTAAAAGTAAAAGACAATTTAAACCTATATTTATTTTAGTTATTATATAATAAAACAACACTTTCGTAATAAAATTTATCAAACGCATATATTCTACTTTTTAAATTCACACCAACCAAACAATGCAATTTACTAAACACCAAATTATTTATTTTAATCAACAACTTATTTTATCAGCCTACTCAACTGGTATATCGATAATTGTGTTTTAACAGCAAAGTCACTTTGATGCTGACATGGCAAAGAGTTGACCCTCTCACGTGACTTGGAAAGGGTTTAATTAAATACCCTTTAATAGTTTCAAAATTATTTAAATACCCCCTCCCTTTTTGGTTTTCATGGATACCCTAATAAATATGAGTGAAGTCTTAAATGCCCTTAATAAATGCATCAAATTCACTCAACTTCATTGTCTTCACCCAAATCTCTTTTTGTGGCCGAAATTCTCTCAAAATCTCCTAGAATCTCTCAAAATCTCTTATAACTTCTTACACAAATACAATTATATATTCATTTCTTTAACATCCACTCTTTATTTAACTGAAATGAGGTGCATTGCTCATTAAACAACCCAATAAGGTATGTTAATGTTGTTGGGTTTTAAGTTTTTTTAATTTTTAGGAAAATTTAGAAATTTTCCTCACATTATAATGTTTTATTTTCACCATTTTTTCTTATATGTAGAAATATATGACAATGTTGGTTGTTTCATTATTTTTTTCAGCAATATAATTTATTTATGGCAAAAATGTTTCGCGTCGTGCATTCCTTTTGATACCGTGTACGCCATGTAATTAGTCATGTAGGTCGTGTAAGTAATATAGTCGTGTAAGTCGTATAGGTCATGTAAGTAATATAGTCATGTAGGTCGTGTAAGTCATGTCAGTAATGTAGTCGTGTAGGTCGTGTAGTTCTTGTAGTTACTTGTATATGAAATTTGATATTATTGTTTTTATTGTATCATCATATATGGTTTTGGTATGTGTGTCTATTCTCTTTAATGGTGAATGAATTGAGCAAAATGACGAGTATAAGTTCAAAGGTTCCAAGACTAAAGGGATAATGATACCACGATCAACAACATATGTCGAATTGGTGGAGAATATAGCTCAAGTTATTGATATGGATACTTCAGAATTCGAAATCACAATGAAGTTCAAGCTTAAGACATCTGATCGTATGCCACTAGTTACAATTCAAACCAATGATGATGTGGAATTTATTTAGATTCTAATTTAATTTCACTTCTTTTTTTCAATAATTTTCGTTGATATTTTCTGCATAGCAGCAAATATAAATTCTTAGCACAAATTAAGTCTTTAAATTAATCTAATGATTAATGGAAAAGTCGTGTAATTTTAAGGTCGTGTAATTCATGGAGGTCGTGTAATCGCGTAATATATAAAGTCATGTAATACATAAAGTCGTGTAGTATGTGAAGGTCGTGTAATATACAACTGAAAGTCGTGAAAGACTCGTAATACATGATTTAAGATCGTGTAATAATACACAAAGTCATGTCATATACGATTGAGGGTCATGTATTACACGAGTATATTACACGACCTTGAATCATATGTTACATGACCTTACACGACCAAATCGTGTGTTCATAAATTGCAGTAAAAAAACTAAATTTGCAATCCGACAGTTTGAGAAATGATTAGATTAATTAATATAAATAAACAAAGTTATCAGTGCACAAATTTTTCAATATTTGGATATGATACACTAATGAACATCGCAATTAAACATATTACAGCCATTTAAAAAGCTTTTTTGATCTTCAAAGTGTTTTCTTCCTCTGCCCAAGCATACAAGCATACATGAGGAATGCCTGCATATAATTAATCCATGAAATCAATTAAGAAAAAAAATATCAACTATAGAAAATTAATGTAATGTTATACTGTTGGGGAAAAATCAGGTTTTAAAAATTTTATAAAACCTTTTAAGGACCGCTCTCATATAATATATAGGAATACGTAATCCAGAAATCGTACCTTGAAAATCCGATTTGGCTTTTTCCGCTGGAGTGATTTAGGCTCCTAGATTACGATCCATCACCACCACTCTTGTTTGATCACCATCCGTCACCACCACGCTTGTTAGATCACGAACTGTCACCAATGATCTTCCAGGTTATGACTCAGGTTCGATCTGCACTTGACGTGTGGGCGCCTTTATCACTACCAAAACAACTAGCACGAGAAAATTTTTCTCTCAACAATAGAGAGAAAAATTTTTTTCTCTGATCTGTATAAAGTGACTGCTCTATTTTTTTTTAGAGAAAATAAGCCTTTTATATCTCCCTTTAGTGAAAACCCTAAGGCTCCAAATAATAAAAAAACAAAACTTATGATTACTTGCTTTTTCTATAGGGGATCCACCTTGTAAAATAACATAAGGCCCCTTACACACAAGCTAATTAAATGGAGCCTCCCACTAAAAGATATATTTAGGCTTTTGACCCAAATAGCTAGTTATCTTACTTATTAGTCCAGTAGTGGTGCAGTCAATTAAATGAGCTAACCCAGGGATCATTTGAGAATATACAATAGTGGCTATAACAATTAGGCTTGTAATTAAACTAGTCTAATTATTTAATTCCAAATCCACTCCACTAAAAGATTGGAATTGACCTCCATAATTGTATGCTCGAATAATAATTCGTCCCAAGCCACATTGATTTCTTTACTGCACAATCTTTTGTACCACATCATTAATTAAATTGATATCTCAACTGTCCAATCAATTTAATAACATCTTGTTCCTTGATACTTGCTGGTTTTCTCTAATGATCATTTTCAACATATTAAATATGTTGACACACTTTGGCCAGAGAATTCTATGATCAAGTGCCGAAAACCCATCAAGAGATGTGTTGTACAAATTCTATATTGTTAATCTATAACTCCAATACCCATAATTGCTCCCACCAAGATACCGGGAAATTGTGACCACAAAAATGTGTCGTGCCCATTGATAACTCAAATGGAATAACAATTACAATCATAAAATTATAATTAACTCAATATTAAGATTACAGTAAAATCAATGCCTATGAGATTTAATAAGTCTGACAGTCATTTCAATGTTAATTAAATCTCATATGTGATCATGTTCAATGTAGTCGTACTACATTAATAAATTCATACATGATTAAGACAAATCATTCAATGAATTCATTACAGTCTATACCTAAATAAAGTGCCCAACTTTATTTATCAACTGTGAACTAAATTTATTTAATCATAAGATAACTTATATTTATGTCTTCTGTGAATCCATATGGTGATCACATAAATACATATAATATGATTAATTGGACTTTGATCAAAATATTAATGCAATTAAGATATTTGAATAAAATACCTCATTAATTTTATTAATCAGAAAAAATATTTATTACAATTAAATAAACACATATACTTTTAAAGAGTATATTTTTCTAACATATACACATAAGAATACTATTTACAGTGATCAAAGTGTTGAAGTTTGATTTAACATGTATGGAGAATGAATGTTTGTTTGAGTAGAGGTAATGTTGGTGAGCGAATTGCAGAGGTGATGCTGGTTGATATTTGATTTAGCATGTATGAGAATGGAGGCTGAGTGTTTGTTTGTTTGAGTAAAGGTAATAGAGGGAATTGTAACAAATGTGAGTGTTTGTTTGCTTGAGTAGAGGGGGGAGATGTGTTGTCCGTTGAGTTGAAATGTTTTAAAATGAAGATAACTTAGTAATTTTCTATAAGCTTTTAAAGGTATCGATTAAAATTTTGCCAAAATCAGATTTTAGGGTATTGAGGTAATTTTTGAAGTACGGAGGTGTACCTGCTGCAATTAACTCGACTTGGGGAGGGGTCCTGAAGAACGCCCGCGGAGCCGGCAAACAAACAAATTCTTCAGTGTTTTTAGTAATGGCGAGCTCTACTTTGGCTCTTTCCTCTGCGCTTCACTGGACGAAATTTGAATCGTCGATCTTAATTTCACGTAATTCACGCTCCAGGTAAGCAAATTAATACGACAATGACACTTACTTGTTTAATTGAGAGTCTGTTAATTTTAATTCAATTTCCATTCATTTACTTACAGAGTGAACCTTAGAAAAAAGCGCGCTGGCGGAATCTCCTGCGATTATTCTTGCCTTGAAGTGAGGTTTTTTTTTCTTGCTTCTTTAATATTGTTCAAAATATATTGTTGTTAGTTTAAATTTTTGTCAAGCTGCGTACATATACTTCTTAGCTGATTGCTTTCTACGAAATAACGAGCGAGGCACTCGATTTTTTTTTTTTTTTTTTTTGTATTGAACGTAATGAGCTTGATATTTTGGGAGTACTTGGCTGTTAAGTAAAAAGTATAATTTATCAGATTGAGACCTCCCAAAAGTGTAATTCTTTTGAAATAGTTATTATAATAATTTGGTGATGATAATATGTGAAATCTTATTTTTATTTGCTTGTAATAGTTTTGATTTGTGACGTAATTGTGAATAATTATTATTTATTTGTTTCCCCCTGCATGTAGCCAGCGTTGCTAATTGGCTTTTGTTTCTAGCATTTTAGTGATAGGATAATTTTTAAACAGGGAACATATCTTTACAACCATTCATGATAATGGCATGTGAATTCTACAAAATGGAAATTTTTGGATTTCAGTGTTGCCGAGAGTATATAGCAGTAGTTAATTGTTAGGAATTTGCTCGCTTTTTATGCTTCATGTATTAGTATTAACAGCTTCTTTGCTATAATTGAATATAAAGTTGATGGTTCTGGAAGTTACTAAGAAAATATAAAATGTTACTTTTAAGGTTAGGGATGTTTCCTATCGGCCCCCAGGGACCCAGGTCGACATTTTAAATGGAGTTAGCTTCTCCCTTCCTGAGAAAAGGTACGTGTTTGTGGTCTGATTTCATGGTGTGAGCTTGTTTTTGTCCAATTGGTCCTGTGTGGGGATCAACCGTAGGGTTCTGTACTCATGGACTAAACTGTTTGTGGTCAATTACTGCAGTTTTGGTTTAATATTTGGACGTAGTGGAAGTGGGAAAACCACTCTCTTGCAGGTAATTCACTGGTGTGTACGCTATTGTTTTCCTCATGGAAGTTTTTAACGTGCATTTTGTACATCCCCCTTCTCTTTTATAATGTATGAGTGTTTACCTTCTCCTTCCGTCTCAGCTTCTTGCAGGGTTGAGCAAACCAACATCTGGTTCCATTAACATACGAGGATATAACAATGATGGCGAACCAAATAACTCTCCTGAACCATTACCACCAGAAAAAGTGGGAATTGTCTTTCAGTTTCCAGAACGGTATCAGAAGTCAATTGGACATTTTCACTTTCATTTTTTGTCATGATAAAGAATTTTAGGGATCTCAGATGTTGTGGACTTTTATTTTTTCTCATCTGTTATATAGCGAGTTTGATTTTGTTCCTAGTTGGAGTATACTCTGCAAAGCCAAAGTAAATTTATTTTCTGAATCTTCTTTCTATGGTTCATCTGTGTTTATGTTACTTTATTTCCATTATAATTCAGTTCTAGGAGACTCTTGCTTGTAATGTACTCCAGACTATCATTTCCCACTTTCAACTGTGTGCCTCTCTTACAGTTATTCATTTCATTATTGTGCCTAACATTTGTTCTGTTAATTTGCTAACAAGTTATGCTATTGCAAACCAGGTATTTTGTGGCAGATAATGTACTTGATGAAGTTATATTTGGGTGGCCAAGGCAAAGTGGTAGCATTCAATTGAAGGAGTACCTTGCTTTGAATCTCCAAAGAGCTATTAACTGGGTATCTATGTGCCTTTCATTATTTACAAAAATTCTCTATGTATTTCATATCTAATGGGCATATATCCATTTGCTAACCTCAGGTTGGATTAGATGGAACTTCTTTGGATAAAGATCCTCATTCTCTAAGCGGTGGCTATAAACGTAGGCTTGCATTAGCAATTCAATTGGTAAGAACTTATAGATCATTTTATAGTTAAATTCAAACCCGCTCAAAAATGCATGTAAACATTCAAGTGCTAAAATGCTTCAATAGTTTGAAATTTTCTTTAATTTTAATTTTATTTATTTATTTATTTTTGGCCATGGGTTAAAAAATTGCTACTAATGATTGTGCATAGCTGCAGAATATTTCGAGTGCTAATTGCTGGTTAGATTTATCCTTTAGGTACAAGTCCCAGATTTATTGATATTGGACGAGCCTCTTGCTGGTCTTGGTATGATATCTCATCCAGTGCTGTTTTCCTGCATTACTGATTGTCTTCCGCTTAGGGACTCTTAACAAATCTAGACTTATCCAACAATTAATCTTGCATGATTCTTACAACTCTTCGGCTCTCTCTTTGTTAATACTTGCAAAAAACCTTTCAAGCCTTTTAAATGTATAAGTCCTCTTCTTTCAATTCTGGTTGGGTAGCTGAATTTTAAGAATTTTTGCAGAATTTGCACTGTAGTAATTCTTGTTTCATAAACTGATAATTCCTAGTGGATGCTTGGTAGCTACATGATAAAGCTAGTATACTGTTGTTTATTTATTTATCTTTTTAGAATGTTTTTATTTGCCAGATGCATAGTTGTTTACAGGATAATTTGTTCTTCTCTTTGAAAATCTCCTACTTAATATAAATCTTTTTACCGTTTTAACTCTTTCGGGAGATGTGAGCCTGAAATCAGGAAATATCTAGGAATTAATGCAGGGTAGTTGAATATATTGATGCTTGTGTGAAATTTCTGTATATAAATCAGAACCTCATCTGGCATTACCTTTTCCTAAGTGCTATAGCCAATTTTCCACCAGTTATTGATAATGCAATTTTGGAAATCAGATTGGAAAGCACGTGCAGATGTTGTGAAGCTTTTGAAGCATTTGAAGAAAGAATTAACTATACTTGTTGTTAGTCATGACCTCAAGTAAGTTTATCTTTTTCAATTTCCTCTTCTAAATTTTTGTTGTTAGAAAATTATTTTATTTTCTATCAATATGCTGTCTAAGTACGGTTTTGAGACCAGAGACACATCAGATTGTCCCATGGACATGTTAAATCCAATTTGACATATCCTGTGCATGCAGTAAATCCAATTTGACATCTTAAAAATTTTTGGACTCTGAAACTCCATAAATATTAGACATTTGAACATATTTTAATGAGCACGTATTTGTCTATGTTCTAGGAAAGAAGGACAGGTGCATCCTTTTTTAATTTCTGTATGTGGACAAAAAAGATTTAGCCAGTATATGGTGAAAGAAGTGGTAGCTATGGACAGGTTTCATTCCTGATGTATAAGTTCATTGTTTCTTCTCCACCGTTTCTGGGAAAAGAAGAAATTATCTCTAATGAGCATTTGATAATCTCTGACCATGGCAGTTTTCGGCATGGCACAGACTAAGAAATTATGATGAGTAGTAAAAATTTTAAGTTGCAAAAAATGCGCTTCACAAATCAATTTTCCTTTTACCAAAGATTAAAGTTTCTGTAGATTACAAGTAGCTTCTATCTGGGTTTGGAGACAACACGAGAGGGGGAAGTACTGTGATCCCTCAATCTTTTTTCTTCCTTTAATATGTCGCCCAATTCTAGTGCTCTTGCTACATACAAAAACATTCTTACAGTTTTTTAATGTAGTTACATCTCTTCTGCTGAAGAAATGCAGAAGTGATGTTGTCTAATTGTATATTTGAATGCCTAATTTCTTAAAAGTATAACTAAACCAATACTAATGTCATCAAAACCCATAATAGATACTCATGTCATCCAGTGCATAATAATCTGTTTCATTTAGGTATAAAGTGGAATATGTTTCCATGAACTTCCATTATAAGAAATTTAACCTTTCCCCTTTATTTTACAGTCATTGATGTGTTTGCTTCACCGGTATTTCGTTGATCATATGCATTTGTGTGTACTTCTTTCACATGGAGCTCTGGTTTTTTTCATCTCAGAGAGATGGCAGCTCTGGTTGATCATTCTTGGAGGATGGACATGGGTGGATTTCTGGTTGAACAGCGCATACCGGTGTAATTTGGGAGTCAGCTACTTCCTACCTTTCCAATACATTATACTATGAGGTGGGGCCTTGATCCTTCTAGTTGTTTTGTCGACAATTGAAATTGTTTATAAAATTCCACAACACAGAATAGAAAAGAAATATAAATCCAACTTCATATATTGAGACCTTTTTAATGATTCTCCTATTTAGTTACTCCAAAAAGGTTGGGATAAATGAATTTGTGGGTGGACAGTCAAAGGCTACCTTTTCATGTTATCAGGCAACATGATTGGGACCAACATCTGCAAATTTATGTGTTTGGCAGGGAAATTAATGTGTGTAAACTTCAATCTCCGAAAGCTGTAATTTGAAACCTAATATTGAACAATTCCAGATTTTGATTCTTCTATGCAATTTATTTTGACTGACTGAACTGTGCATAACACAGGTGTCAAAATCAAGCATCTAGGAAGTATTTGGGTGTTTAAGAATTCAAGTGACACAATCAACCTCATCCGTTACTAATTGAGAACCTTACAGGTCACGAGTCTCAAACAACATCATGTAATTAAGAACCTTACAAGGCACTTAGTGCCACAGCCTTTTTAATACATGGTGGAAGATGGAATCCTCCTTATTTTTCTCTCTTTCTCCAGAGTTCATTACCGTTTTTCTCACAATCTACAAGAACATAGATAATATTACAAACCATCACATTGATGCATCTTATAACTCATAAAGAACCACTGCTGCTAAGCATTTCCCTCAGCTCCTCTGCTACAGCTCCAACACCAGGTCTACATTTCAATCAATAGAAAAGGGTCAGGCTACATATTTATAAAAATTATAGTCTTTTGTAGAAGTGTGGCCACAAGACATGGTTTATAATCCAGTGTCTTTGGCAAAAACATGTTAACAATTTATTTCAATTATGTTACTGCTTTTTAACAGTTCTTAACGGTCAATTTTCTATCAAGTTTGAATGCATATTGGTATTTTTCATATATTGTATGGGGCGAAGTCTTTTTAAAGCGAAGAAATATTAGTTGATATGGTTTAGTTAACTGATAGAAGGAAAAAATTAGTCGATATATCAGCGTGTTGGTGCTGCTGATCACATTAAATAAACATATATGAGGCTTTCTTTATAGATTAGCGCTTTTAAATCTGTACATTGTGATGAGTACCAGCCAAAAAGAAAAGTTTTGTGTTGTGTACAAACAGATGAGACATGATTTTTTTATGGTTGGAGATGAGATGGTGATGGGAATACCATATGGTTTACACTAAAAGAGCTGAGCGTCTGTGTTTTTCATCTTTTATTGAACTATAGTATTAAAGTTGGAATATGGAAGAAATAGATGATTGCTATTTTATAGGAAAAGTGTTTCTGCATGCTAATTAGTGCACATTCTACCCTAGTATTTGACCACTCTTTTCGTCTAGTTTTTCCATACAGTGCTTGAATCTAGTTTCCTATTATCTTCCAAACTTTCCTTTATATATCATTAGTTATTTATTCTACTTACAGTTCTGTTATTTTCCAGATTTCATACATTTTTATCAGTATACTTATGCTTTTGAATGCTTGAATTACTGAAAACATTTATCAGATATTTTTCATTTTATGCATCTTATCTGAAGAAAGATTAGCTGTATTGTCGTTTGGTGGCAGTGATAAGAAAAATAATCAAAACTAGATGTTGCAGTTGTTAGAAGTTGAGTAAAACTGTCATTCTATTCTCCTCTGGACAAGAAGTAGAACTGGCATGCTGGAATGCATGCTGAAAGCCTATTGGCATCATGGCATTTTTTCTTCCTAAGAATTTGTCTACGGTAAGGTCACAGATTCTTTCCTGCTTATTTTGCATGCATGGCCAAGTGAAGGACAAAAAAATTGCTTGCAATTTATAATATCTTATTTTTTTATGGGTAAAAAAAAAGCAACTAAAAAATTTAAGAAAAAGATACTTACAGTCTGCGTCTGTTTTGATCCAGTGCTCCCTATTTCCACTTGAAGTACTGCCCCTAAGCCCATATTGGGACAACATTTTTTCGATCTTGTGATATTCTATCTGGTCCTTCGACTCACATCCCGGGGGAGAACTTTTGTTGTCATTGTCCAGGCCTCCATCAGTGTGGACACCCTCATAAGGACTGCTCTTGATCTTATTGGTGCGGGATTTTAACTCCTTTTCAGCTATAGACTTTTCAGGGTGAATTTTCCTGTGGAACATTTGTATCACCTGCATGGCACTTATATATAGTTAGAACAGAAATAATATTATCCAGTATATATGCCTGAAGTTATCATCTTTATTTGACAAAGATTCCCTCCCAAAAAATTTATTGTGTAACATGTAACATTCTTGTATGATAGGGATTGATGATACTCCTGCAATCATGTTACAGGATTGATAAAATAAAAATGGGAAAAATATGTTATCCAGTATATACTCTGTAGTTAATTTTGAACTATGTAAAAATCTTGTTTGTTACAGAATTTATAATCCTGCAATAATGGTTACATAAGGTTGTGTTATTTTGTGCTAGAATCATCAGATGATAACCTGGCTATGAGATCCTTTTTGAAATGGATGGTTTGAAATATAAGATCTGAACATTTTAAGCACAGATGACTTTTACACCATGCAGTGTACTCTCAATGAATGGCCTTGATCAGGCCCTTACACTTGTAGAAAATGTGAAACCACCTCTGAATTACTCACTCCCAATATTTCTTTGTTAAAATGGAAAAAAGGTTACAGACAATCTACACCCTTTGATTCTAGTAGTTCACTTCCATCTATCCTGGATGTCTTGGCTTTGTTGTTTGCAGAATTAATGCATTAAGTTTCTTAGACTACAACATCATGATCTACTGATTATTAATATGAGGTTTCTACCAAAAAACAATTAGTAAATAGTAGCTCTTGGAAAATCTAGTGCTAGAAGGCATACCTTATGCAGCTTCTTCTTGGTTGAAACAAATGCAGTATCACTGTCCGAAGGGGTTGGGCTTTTGGAAGATGCACGAAACTTTTTAAACATCTTCTTAATGAGATTTTTGACAGATTTATGCTTTTGCTTGGCTGGCATCTCCACTTTACTAGACTTTTCCATGGAACTTTTGTCTGTTGTCTCTCTTCTATGAAACAGCTCCATAAGTGATGCCTTTTCCTTCTTCACCTCTATAATTGTTTCTGGAAATTCAATTGAAGACCCAAATAGATATCCTTGGAGTGGACACACCATCATCTTTCCATAATCTTCAGAATTGGCTCCTTCCATTGGGTTGTCACAGAGTGTAACAATGCTAACATAACTATTTCTTCCCGATGTTTCAATATTTTCTTCTTCTTCTGCTTCAGCCTCAAGGAACTTCTCTAGTTGATCATTAATGAGCTTTAAGTCATATTCTGTGACCTCTGTTTTTTCGTCGATTATGTTTTCCCCAGATATAGCAAACGTTGGTGTTGCTGGTTCACTGGAAATGGGTTCCATACCAAGAGTTCCAATGGTAAGGAAGCCGTGGAAGGGCTCGGAGATAACTGCAGATGTTTCTTCATTGAAGCTTTCTTTCGCTTCCTCGGCCTCAAGTTCAGAAGTGGAGTTTTCATACTCCCTTCTGGAATGCTTTGAGGATTTTGATCCATATCTTGATCCAAAGTTTGGCTTTGAATCATAGTCTTGGTAATCAAGGGTTGACTGAGCTGAAAGGCAAATGCAGTAGTTTCCTGAAATTGAACCCAAAAGGAATTAGGACATTATCAACAAATGTGAAGAAAGATCCGACCGGTTAGTTTGAGAAAGTGAACTGGTTTTCCATTTTTATTTTTCTACCCGATAGGGCAATATGGACCTATTCTAGTCGCTGCAACGCTTTCAGATTTGTAATCATGGTTGCTTGGAGACCGATTAATTGCAATAACCCTGCAGTTATCGAGGACGCGTACAAAAAAGAAGGCCACAATACTTGTGCTGATTTGCCTATTTAATACTATTCCTTGTGGAGAAAACTGGTGGTCCTATGCCCAAGATGGGTGTTCTCCGCCAGTTTTCATGGAGATAATTTTGGGACAACCTGAACGTATGATATGATTCTGGCAGAAAATTATGCTGCTGAGGCACTTTTTTTTGGCGTTCTGAGAACGACCTGTTTTTTAATCCTCGAGTGCAGTTGCAGAAGTTTATCAGTTTCAAAATATAAGTAATTCCAGAGGAGTTTAACTTAATCATACAATCTTGAACTAAACTGATGTGCTAGATTACACGTTGAGCAGGCTAAGTTATCTTAGTAAGTTGTTATGTGATTCTTTTGTAAGTGGTAGCATGCCATAGGGATTGCTAAGCTGGAATACAGTTTATGAAGTAGTTATAATACCAAGGGTGAAATCCTTGAATGGCTCAACGCTATTTTGCCGTTTTCTCTGGTGCTTCCAGCCTAGTATCTGCTACAATTTCAGGCAAAGATGAAGTTAAAAGATTTGTAACATTTATGATGTTTTGAAAATTTGTAGAGTAGGTACTTACATTCATTTTGATCTCACTTTCGAGGGCTTGATGAAGGAACACATACGAAGACAGATATAGATATGTAAGGGGAGAGAGACCTTAAAAATGATTATTAGATTGCTCAAGATCGAAATAATGAGTATCTTTTATCATGATTACTAAGGGACAGTCATTGCTAGAAGAGTCTTCAGATAGACTTGAGTTTGAGTGGCGAGACAAATAGAAAGATACAAGATTTTGGTTGGCTGTTCTTTGTCAAGATCAAATCATGTAAATTGGAGAGTGGTTTGGAGACCCACAAGCTGGTAATGCTACGGCTTCCTTGCGTGTATGGATATTTGGAGTAGGATTCAAAGATACAAGAACAGATGGCAATTAGCCACTTCTCAATTCATGAGAATATGAGTATTTCTTTTTTAAGTTAGTCAGCAATTCATGAGAATATGAGTATTTCTTTTTTAAGTCAGTCTGTAATCTGAAATTATCATGTATCTGAATGATAAATTACATGCCAGCATAATAAAATCTGTTATTAAGTTTATGATCTGTGAAAATAACTTTACGTCTTATCATCCTTTATTTACAACTATCTTACGAGGAACCTGGTGTGAATGAAATGCCCACCATGTCTGGCAGGACAAAAATATTTTGGTTGAATGTTGTCAGGCACACAGATGAGTATTAAATAATGAGATATATTTTATTAGTCATGAGGGATCCCACAGGGACTGGATTCAATTCTACAAACTTATTTGTGGGTCATGGTTCAGTTAAGATATTTTTTACGTAAAAGATTCTGCTGTAACTCATTTGTCGCAATTTGTTGCCTCTTCCAAGTATCTGTTATCTGTACAAGTTAATGGGGGAGCCGTTGCAAGTGCTGGCCTTGGGAGCTGAGTTAAGCATCTATGATATTCTCTGTTGTTGTTCCTTTCTTGAATTAGTCATCTTTGTTTGTGTTCTTATCTCTGTGACCATACTTTAGAAACTCCATAACATAGTAAAGAATACGTAAATCTCAGGTGTTCTTAACTGACAGTTTTGGTGCAATTTTTTTGCTATTTTTTCTGGGTTGTGTTGTAGGTAGTTATGTTTGAGTGTCTTATTTAAATTAATAAATTAACGTCTTTATAGTTAATACAATTCTGAAATATCTTTAAGGTCATATTTCCTTACGTCCGTCTTTTCTGTCATGTTGCGGTAGGCTTCATCAGAAGTACCTGAGAAGTTTTTGTTGTCCTAATTGTTTCCTGTTCTGAAAGAGCTGCAATGCAATCTTGTTCTTTTATCTCACAGTATTAAGCAGAAAATGCAGAGTCGAATGCACAAGTACTTGTGCATATTAATTTGAAATATTCTCGACATGCAGGTTCTGGAATAAAAGCAATTAATTTCTTTTTGGTTTTTTCCCCCCAATCATCTCAAGAAACGTCACTATTTTTACTTCCAGAGATTGATTTTGCTTTGCATGTTGTGATGCTATGAAAGCCATTAGGCTATGATTTGTCCTGTTGCTCATCATGCAATTGTACACTTGTCGCAGGCATGACTAGGACATCTTTCAGCAATAGAAGCTTGTCTTCTCAAAGTACCGACATTGCCATGTATAGAATTCTTCTAATGAGGAGCCCACTTAGATCTGGGTTGCTGGCCCTGATTTATAAACATGTCCCACGAGCATCAATGGAAGTTGCATTAAGCTAAGGAGGAAGCTGTTGTAAGCATAGGGACAAAATCCACCCAAGCATTTCAACTTGAGAAACCTTTCTTCAAGTGAGTAGTTTTGATAAACATAAGTGTACTTTTGTGCTCCGTGTTTCAATATTCTAATGAGTTGTGCTTATCAATACTCATCATGCAACTGTAATCTCATTAACCTACCATTTCTAATCTGGAATCTTGGTAACTGAATAAAATTTCCTGAACTTTCATTTGCTATTAATAAATGCAATTAACGTCATATGATGTTGTTTAATGATGTACACGTGGATGATGACTCGTGACAAATCATCTACTCTGCTTTTTTGAGTCCTGGCAGATAGAGCATCAAGGTAGTTTTAATAGTTATATATTTGCAACATGTATGGTCACTGTTTGCAGGCAATAATTCTTTCTTCCAACCAACATCAGCATAATGTTCATGCATGCTGAGTATTATATTTAAGCAAAGCATAATTATGATACTCTAGGAGTTAGATATAGCTAGCATGACCTTTGAGTAGTTTATTCAGTGTCTTCTATTCTATGGGACTGTGTATATTCGATGAAAACTCCAGAGTTCAGTTGCATCGTTGCTGCTCTCTGAAACAGCAACTTTCATTCATTTATTGACTGTGCTTCTGCTTTTTCACTTTACTGACAATCTACTTCCATTTTGATCTGATAGATCTTTTTACGTGAACAGATTTTGTTTGGAATTTTGTTTCGAGCATCTTCTTTACTCCATGGTTGCAATTTTGATTAAGGCGATACACAAGCTTTTCTTTTTTTTGCCAAATCCATCTACACTCACTCTCTTTAGAATGTAGATGGTGAGGTAGTTGTTATGGGATCCTCATTTTTAGCTAGCCAACAAGCAGCTAGAAAACGCAGGACGTGATATTACCCTCCTTTGAACTTTGACGGACTAGAGACAATAGAATCACTCACCCCTTGCTAAAATCTACATTTAGACAAACGCATGGCCTGCTAGATTTTGAGCCATTGAGTGGGGTCACTTGCTAAAGATATACATTAAGACAAACGCATGGCCAGCTAAATTTTCGAGTCATTGAGTGTGGTCTTTTGTGACTCAATTGGATGGTTAGACCGTGAACACCTGAATTTCACGTGGAAACAGATAAATTTGACTGGGCTTTCCCATATGGTTTTTGACACGAACGCACGCCTAAAAAAAACTCTGGACTTTGTACTGCAGCAGTACTAGTAATGTGATGGCCATGCCGGCAATTATCGTTGTATGTTCGATACTATGTTTTTTTTTGTAATAATTTAGTGGACCCAAATCAGGATGCAATTGAAAATATTTTCAATATTCGCCAGGAAATGCAAAGAATTTTGGCTGGTTAATTCAATTGCATTTGTGATTCTAAATGGAAAGATTGAGATGCTCTAACCAGTCCCAATGGCCTTAAAGAATTTATGTTTTCGTATGCGTGATGTTTTATTATTTTAAGTGGGCTATTTTCATAAACCTCCCCTGAGGTTTGATATAATTACACTTAGATAGCGAGTTTGATTGTATTCTCATTTACCTCCCCTGTCGTTAGTATACATACGGTTTGACTGTTAGTTGACGAGGATAAAAATGTAAAAGATAAGGTGAAATTATTAAAAAATCAAATAATAATAAAAAATGGTTTAAAATCTATTGGAAAATTGTATTAACCGACTAGACACAACATCCATTGTGTAAAAGAGTGAATTTCTCTTTCTCTTCTCTTTCCCCAGCACAAAAAAGCAATGGATGACATTCTCTCACAATTTTCACTCCACTCCCCTACTCTCATTTGGAACAAAAAGAAATATACAGCAAGAGCATACATAACCCATGAAGAAGAAAAACATGGGTGGTCGGAGAAGGCCACCGATCGGTGACGATCAATGGCGGTCAGAATATGCCACTGTTATTGGAGTTTGTAAGAGGTTAGTGAAATATAAGTATGCAACCCAAGAGGAGGGGTGAATTGAGATTCTAAAAATTATTAGATTCTAAAACAAATTATCATGCAAATCTAAAATGAATTTAATGGAATAACAATTAAATCAATTACAATATAAAATGATAAGGAAAGAGAGATTCAAACACGAAGATTTTTACGTGGTTCGGCCAACCTCGCCTACATCCACGCCTCCAAGCTTTCCGAGCTTGAGGATTTCACTAAATAAGCCTCTAAGGCTTCAAATGCTTACACTTGACTTCCAAGATGTCAATGAACCTTTACAACAAGAGATTATCCCCAATCTCTTAACCCAAGTGTATCCCAACACTTACAATCACTCAAAGTAGAAGATTAAAATTTGTTTTTCTCTCACACAATATTTAATATTACAAATCAATGTCCAATGTGTGAATAGATGAAGCAAGAATGTGTTTTAAAGCTTTATGAAGATTGTATTCTCGAATATAAACTCAATGGTCGTGTTGTGATGAATCTTGTTTGAATTTGAATGAGCTTATTTATAGTTAGAGCTGAAAAACTAGCCGTTACAAATTGTCTGCCCGAAAACGGTTCGTCGTTAACCATTGATGGTTCACCGTTTAGGCTGGTCAAAAGTTACCGTTGGGCCAAATTTTAAATAAACGGTTTGCCGTTTAAGTTTACCTTTTCGCCGTTAAATTCCAGAGACCTGCAAGATGAATATCAGTTATCCGTTTACATTAAACGGTTAAGGATTTGCATGAAGTAACCTCTCTGGATAGTATCGGTTAACCGTTTGTAATAAACGGTTCACCGTTTGTTTCCAATAACCTGCAAAATAATTTAGCCTTATCCGGTTTTGTTAAACGGTGCCAGAAGAGTACAACCTTCAATTCTGGATTTTATCGGCTAACCGTTTAAATAAACGGTTCACCGTTAAGTTCCAGTAGCCTTCCCAGCTTTTTGTGTTTTCCATTTTTCTTAATCGGTTAGAGCTTAGGTAATATGTAGCTCTCTGTTTTTAATCGGTTAATCGTTTATTTCTTGAATCACATTTTAAACCAAATTTTGCAAAGAATCATTTTCTAATTTGAAAGTCCATCTTTTATGAATATGATTGGAATGATTATAAGGCTTTCGTTTTATTAAGGAATAGCTCAAATATTTTAATCAAAAACCATTTAAAGTTTGTTGTCATCAAAATCAATATTATTAACATATTCATGTTAACAGTTAGTTACTTTATCAAAGTCTAAAATTTTTAAATATCTTTGATTTTTTTTATTTTTGGAGATTTTATAAATGGTTGATGGTTGTGTTTGATTTGTCTTGTTCATGGGTTGGTGGTGGAAAAATTGATTAAAAGGAGAATGAGTTCAGCCATATGTGGCCATGAGTTGAAAAAATTTAATTATTGGTTATTTTATGTTTGTGATTTACACAATACATACTAGAATAAGGCATATAAAGCCAATAATTTATTATTGTTATGCAAATGGGTATGTAAAATAGAAGGAGTCTTAGCTGTAATTTTTATTTTTCCCGCCAAAGTTTGCTTAAGTTGATATGTTTATGAATTTGCAGTGTTTGTGTGTTCCTGTCGCAGAAACACAGTTCCTACGTTTTTGGGCGACAAGAATATCTCAGGTGCGACAAGTCCTTGTCACACTAATACAAACTGTGTTTTTGGGTGACATTGTTGTCGCACGTGCGATGAACTGATGTCGCGCATATTCAGTTTTTGTGTTTTTAGGCGACAAATTTGTCGCACGAGGGACAACTCTTGTCGCACAAAAATATTATTTTTGTGTTTTGTGCGGTGATATGCTCTTGTCGCACATACATTCTGTGTTTTTGTGTGACAGTTTGATGTCTCATGTGCGACAGTTTTGTGTCGCACGAAGGCAATTTTTGTTTTTTTAAGCGACATATAGCATTTTTTGGCGACAAGTGAAACATTGTTTTTGAGCGATGACATGCTCTTGTCTCACATACAGACATTCTGTATTTTTGGGCGACAAGTGTTGTCTCCCGTGCGATAATTTCTGTCGCACGAACTCAGTTTTTGTTTTATAGGTGACAGGCATGTCACATCAAAAATATTAAAATGTATTACTATTATCATTATTTTTCTTTATTATTGTAACTGTTGTTGTTGTTGTTTAGTAATGTCATTATTATTATTATTATTCATAATTATTACTTTATTTTCACTTATTAACGTGTGCTTATTCACATATGATAGAGACGAAAGGCCAGTTGAAATAGACTGGTTTGACTTGGCGGATGAGAATAAGTTTGCTCTCCCTAATTTGAATGATGAGGTTCACATTGAGCAAATGACGGCAATAGAAGATTCTCTTGAGATTATGGCAGCAAATGACGATGGAGATGTGTTTGCAGATGAATGTACATATTATAATATTGAAAATGATTTGCCTCACGCTGATAGCGAATGAGAGGTTAATGAAGTTGTTGGCACTGCGCTTGATGATGGGTTAGATGACTACCAATTTGGTGATGATAGTTGTTGTGATTCAGATGAAACCGATGATGAGGCTGCGAACAAAGTTTGTTGTCGATATGAGGGAAACTCATGTGGTTTTGAGTTTGCAGTCGATGGTGAAAATATTGTACTTAAACCGAGTCAATTGTTCAAAGATGTAGATGAATTCAGGAATGTTGTGAAGGTGTATGCAATAAAAAATGCATTCATATTAGAAAGAGTAAAGAATAAAAATTCAAGAGTTACACTTATGTGCGCTACTACAAGATGTACTTGGAGGCTACATGCTAGTCCTAACTGGAATAAAGGCCATTTTCAGATCAAGACATACTGTTAAGAGCATACTTGTGCAAAAAACAACGAGAATTACGAAGCAACATCAACATGGATAGCTATTTCCTTTCTTCATCTGTTTAGGGCTAATACTCAACTGCCAATTGATGTCATTGCATCAGAACTGTTCAGAAGATATAGGATAACTTGCTGCAATCAAAGGCTATATTGGGCAAAAAACAAGGCATTAGAACTGTTGTGACAAGATCATAAAGCAAGCTACACCAAACTATTCAGGTATATGCATGTCATACTTTCTTCGAATCCTAGATCCATTGTATCATTAGATGAAGATTGATTAGGGGGTGGCGTGGATCCTTATTTTAGGAGATTCTTTGTGTTCTTTGACGCAAGCAGAAGGGGATTCTTTGGGGGTTGTAGGCAATTCATAGGCATTGATGGTTATTTCTAAAAGGACCTTATAAGGGAGTGTTGTTGTCTACAGTTAGTGTGGATGCCAATTATGACATTTACCCATTGGCCATATGTGTAGTAGAAAATGAAAACACAGAGTCTTGGGTGTATTTTATGGAGAAATTGTATGAACAAATAGGCTGCAATTATGAGGAAGGTTTGTATTTTATGAGTGACAGACAGAATGGGATACTGAATGCATTAGATAAGGTTTTTCCTCATGCTTTGAAAAGATACTGTTGCAGACACATTTATGCTAACTTCAAAGAAAAATTTCCTAGTGTTTTGCTTAAAAAACCATTCTGGCAAATGTATAAAAGTGCAAATGTTTATGATTTCAGGAGATATATGGTTAAGTTGAATAAAATCAGTCCCACTGGACATGATTGATTGATGCAAATACTAGTGGTTTGTTGGGCGAAGCATTGTTTCCCTGCCCATGCTAAAAGTAACCATGTCACTAATAACATGTCCGAGTCTTTCAACAACTGGATAAAAAATTATAGAGGCATGCCGATCCTCCGAATGCTTGAAGAAATTAGGAGGAAAATAATGACCTTCATTCACACGAGATAACAAGAAGTTCTCACTTGGTAGGATGAGTTGCCTCTAGTTGTGAGGAGGAGAGTTACAAGAGAAAAAGAGGCGGCTAGATCATTGACTGTGATATTTGGTCACAACCAGACATTTGAGGTCATGGAAGATGTGTCCAAGAGGACTGTTGTAGATTTGTTAGGAAAACATTGTGATTGCAATGAGTGGGACATATCAGGGCTACCTTGCAAACATGCAATTTGTTGCATTGATGCCATGAGATTCAACGTGAATGACTATGTCCACCCGTTGTTGAAGAAAACATCATTTCAGAACACTTATTCTCACCAATTATATCCAGTGCCTGATGAGAGTAAATGACCTCTACTTCTGCACAATAATCTTCAACCACTAATTATCAGTAGATCTGCTCGAGATGTGCTCAGTGGGGCCACAATAAGAGGGGTTGTAAGACACCTATGCAGTGTTTGAAGTTGAAGAAAACGGAACTAAAGCGAAATTCATCAAAGGTGAGTGATTACAATTTTGTTGTTTATTTTTATGCATTAATATTTACCCTTCAACTTATCAACCACTAATACTTATATATATATAGGGAAAAAGTTATTGCTCTGGTTCAAAGTATGTTGATGATGGCATTGCTTCAAGTGCTGCATCTACTGAAAACATGGTGTCAACTCAGTCCAGTGTCATTGGACATGGTATTATCTTAATAATCTAATTTATATTTTGTTTAAAATGATGAAATAATATATACATGAAAATTAGATAATCTTCTAATTATGTATATTTACAATTGAAGAACAAGTAACTGAAGAGTAACAAGTATGAAGTACAGTGCATTCAGCAGCATGTCAGTAGCACAAATGTCACATTTTTTGTAAAGATAGCAGCACCCGAACTAATCCCATACAATACATTCTTTTGAGGGATCTGATGATACAACACATTTTCAGTACGAGCAAGGCAATTGAGATGTCGTATCATCTTTTTCTACTCAATCATATGCACAAGATTGAGTTTTTGTATATTTTGTATATTTTGTATCTATGTGATACTAACATAGTGATAATGCCATGTATAAAGTATAACTCAGCTATCATGGTACACTGTTAGTGTAGTTATTATTTTTGTTCTTTTTGTGTATATGGGTGACTGCTAGATGTATAGGCTGATGAAATTCAGTCAAATTGTGATTGTGATCAATTGTAAGCTGAGGAAATGCACATGTGACTGTTATTTAAGTGATGGTGTCATTCTTGTTAGTGTTATTTTTCAATTCAATTAACTGATATTAATGTTTCGAGGTCTCGGCACAAATTAAAATATTGTTATTTGTGTTGCCAGTTGGGTGACAAACAACTTGATGGATTCGAATTTAGTTATTATTTCATTAGACAAGTAAAACATTGGTGGTTTGGTGGAGACTGGTATAGTCTGTTGCCGAGAGAAGTAAATTATGTTTTTGTAGTTTTTGATTTCACCTCCAGGCAAACATTCTATAATTTGGGGAGACAACATCTTGTCTCCCCAAATTACAAAAAACTTGTTTATGTAATTTCGAGCCAAACATTTTGTAATTTGGAGAGACAAGATGTTGTCTCCCCAAATTACAGAAAATTTGTTTCTGTAATTTCGAGCCAAGCATTCTGTAATTTGGGGAGACAAGATGTTGTCTCCTGTGCGACAATTGCTTGTCTGAAAAGTTCGAGCAACAATTGCTCGTCTCCCGATAGATAAATGTTGTCTCCCCAAATTACAAGATGTTTGCCTGGAAGTGAAATAAAAAACTACAAAAACATAATTTACTTCTCTCAGCAACAGACTATACCAGTCTCCACCAATAAGGGATTCAATTTTGCTAAAAAAAACCAAACCACCAATATTTGACACAAGCTACTATCAACCTATAACACAACACAGATTCTCACCAACCAACATCTCAATGAAATTACAAAAAGAAGGCAACTCTTGATTTTCACCAAGCAACAATCAACTCATTAACACAAGGTATCAAAACAGACATAATAACAATCTTAAATATATGAATGGAAGTTCGATCGACACAAGATTCAATAATTAATTGTAGCTTGAACATTACGTACATTGTAAACATTAACATAAATACCCCACAATTGCCGCTTCCGGGCTGTTGTTGAGGCACATCCTCAACGCTCACCAGTTTCCAGGGTTCTGCACTATGTAAGTTTGGTCGGATGTCGTAAAACCCAACAACTTCCGGCCATTGGGGAAAGATAAATTAAAGTGGCTTCAATAGCTTACCATACGTTTTGTCCTCGCGAAACTCCTTCATTGAGTCATAGATAGAGATCTGCTTGCGCCGAAAGTCTACCCGACCTACAATCCAATGGTTGTCTTCCAAATTAATTAGAATTAAAACTTGTAGATGGCCATAAGAAGTCTTATCCAATGTTAAGATATCATAAAATCTTGAAATTATTATTAACAGAACTATATTGAACCATGTAGGAACACACACCATATCAATGTCCGCAAACAGTTTTGATTTCATGTCTTTTCGGCCATCAATGTAGGTGTTGAGCCTGGTATAATCTAATAAATGTAGATCACAATCACCGTTATTCCACTGAGCCTTCAAAAAAACCTATTAAATTCATCGCAATCAAATATCTCAATGTTATATTTTAGTATAAGGTAGTAAATCGATGATTAGAACAGCAAGTCTCTTACCCAAAAAAAGGCATCCATATGCGTGCAACGTTGATACAAGGCATTTGGATATTGCTTCTGCTTTTCACTTATCAACCGGTAGTATTCATGGATATGCTGCACGTGGCAAATACATATGTCGAACAACCAACTTAATGTAATCATAAGTAAATTAAATAAAGATTAACAATAATTACCTCGTCACCTAGCCACCTCATTGAGTCTTTCCCCAACAATGTTCTATAAAATTGCATCGATTGACGGATCTAATGATCAACTGCAACGTTACCAGCAAGTCATTGCTCAAACTCATGAAATAGTGTCAGATCATCCAATCCTCTAAGTGGATTGATATCGACAATCATCCTTTCGTCAATCTCGCCATTCGTCGGCTCTGCGGTAGGGAGACTCTTAATGCCCCTTACTCGCTTGTAAGTGTGTAAGTATGGACTTCCAAGGACATTTGACGTCCTATATGGACGGCCAAATTTGCTAATGTTGGGATGTGCTTCCTTGAGGATTTGCGTGCTGTCATCGTTTAAGTCCCCATATAATCTATACAATGACATTGGGGTGTGCTCATATTGATCTCCAACATCGTTAGGGGCCTATCAACAATAAAAAACTGTTATTATCAAATATTGTAGTTACAATGTAGTCAACCAAAAGGAACAACTATTTAAATAGCTTACCGTGTAAGAGCTACTCATTGGGGTATTATTGTAAGAGCGATTGAATGAATTGCCGATATATGAATTAATAAATCTCGTAACAGATTTCGTAAATTGTCTCTTCTCTTGTCTAAACTCTCTCTGTTCTTTTCTAAATTGTCTCTGCTCCTTACACTCAGCTGGAGCTTCCGACAACATCGTATTCATCATTTCTTTCATGTCAATAATCGAACAATCAATCCTCTCTATTCGACAGATAACATCATCATGGGAAAGCTTTGCTCTTGTCTGTGACCATAGAAAAAAAAAACTTTATGTATAATTTATTAAATCCTACATTTTCGTGAAATAAATAGTTAAAATGTTGAAAATAGCATATAACCTCTACATCATGCGAGTCGTCGACTTTATATTTGTCGTGAACAGGTGGCTCAGCATCCGCTTCATATTCATCACCAACTGGTGTCTTATTTTTGTCCTCTTTGATGGGCAACACGCACATGTTGGGTTGATGCTGCAGCGAAAATAACGAAAATAAATTATACAACTTGCAACAGTTCGAGATTGGTAACATAACGTTATAACTAAGTTCAATAATTTTATTACATTATACACCCAATGTGGGATTCGTTTTGTGTAAGCTTGCACGCTTTTTCACAATAGCGAGTCCTTCTCGTGCGTGGTTAGATTGAGAGTTTGTTTAACAACTCCCTGTGCATAAAGAAATCGAAATTTCTTGTAAACCGAACTATCTATAATTTAATAAATCTTCGCAACCAATGTAACAATATATGTAATACTTACAATACGAGTCTTGTCGTTGAAAAACTTATACATCTCAGTAAAACATATTCTTATGGATGAAACACCTTCCCACTTCAATATACGCGGACTCTTCTTTTTGGTTTTGATGGCCCACTTTTCATTTAGAAACCCTTCACTTACTTCGAACAACCAAGCTTGTACCGAGTGAAAATATAAATTTTGGAACCAAAAAAACCCTAATGATTATAAAGTACAGAACAAAACAAGCATAACTTTTTGTCTTTTCAACGCATCTACACCCCAGGACAAAAGCCATAAATGTTGTACTTCACTTCTTTAATACTAAAATCCTTGAAAAGCTCTTATTTTTTATTCAGCGCGGTATCCAAACTGTCGTATACAGTTTGCCAAGAGGAACGACCCCATAGAAGACTTTTAAAGTACTCAAGATCATCGACTTCGTGTAGCAACTTTGAATTTGGTTTACGCTCATCTTTTCTACCATTAAGCACTCAATCTGCAAAATAATACAGCGCGATCTTTAGCGCATCAACATCGTCCATGTCATTAAAGTTCAAATCCTCAAATCTTGCGTCAAATTCTTTAAGGTTCGCTCCTAGATCACCATCAAAGTACAAATCACGTAACATGTGTTGTACCTCAACCTTTGCTTTTCCGTGTATGTCGTATACACCATACTTAAGTCCAGTAACTAAACACCACTCACCGATCGATAATCGTGCTAATTGGCCACAAAATTCAAACCACATCTAATCTTCATCATGCTTATCATGTACTACTTGCCTAAGTAATACGTTGTGCACAATTGCGCCACTGAAGACATAGGCATCCATCTTTGCGAACTGGCCAAAAACGTCTTTCTTGAATAATCTTAATTGTTGTCTTGTCAACTTCCTCTTGATGGTTTCCATGATATTTCCAAATTTAGAGGTATTTGTAATACGCCCGGGGAAATGTTCCGATGCCGGAATCTTCATCTTGCCTAGTTCCTTTCTTGGACCGGGTGGATTACGCTTAGACCACTGCTTCTTGGCCATTATATCTACAAATCCAATTTTTTATTCATTAATCAAAATCATAGCTCAAAATATTACAAATAAACACATAAACATCTTTCTACAATTTTGTATGACAAGCTTGTCACACTTCATGCGACAAATAAAAATACTACCATTAAAATCCATCACCTCATGTTCCTTTAGAAGAAACTTAAACCAAAAATTAAAAATAAATGGCCGCATGTCACGCGCGCAATGGGCACATAAAATGCGATGCGCGCGACAGCGCAACAAAGCTCGCGCAATGGTCGCTTGTCGCGTGTGCGATAGAACTCGTTGCGCGCACATTACTGCGCTCGTTGCGCGCGCGACGAGTGCTTGTTGTTGTGCAAATTTTATTAAACTCGTAAGTGCACGAATCTATTATAGAACAGATTAATGGTGACGAGTGTCGATCCCACGAGGAGGTAGATTTTAATTATATGTAGAATTAATTTTCTATAAGGGTAATTGGATTTATGGTAAAGATGATTTGGAATATCCTAATATTTGAATTGAAATGGCAGAATTAAATTAAAGTGGAAACTATAATAATTGTAGCGCTTGGGTATTTGGATCCATATCAACATGCACCATGGGCTAAATATTTCTTATTAGTGCCAATTAAATCATGAGGGGGGTATCCACACCTCATGAACCACACTCTAATCAATATGATGTTAAGGGCTTATCGTGCCAAATAATAATAACCTTGTATTAGAGAGTCGGTGAAACTAAGGCAATATTTAGACAAGATTAGTATTATTTGTCAACGAAAAGTCAAATCATCCACAAAAATTAGAGGGGAAGAAAAAGTAAATTTACCAAATAAAGCCCATGACATATGTTGAGACTTCACATTCAACCCAAGCTTGAAAGAAAATTAGCTACTCATAATTGAACTAAGGGCAAAATGGAAATTTATTAAAATACGTAGAAAATAATAGATGGAGAAGGAATTACAGAAAATGGAGTCCAAAAATGGATTCAGAGATATCAAATTAGGGGGGAGAGCCCCCTTTTTATAGATACATTGAGTAAATCATGACCATCGGATCAAAAATATTTCGGACGCTCAGGATTGCACCACGTCATCAGTCAACAGTACGCGGTTTGACCACGCGGTTTGAACAGTAATACGGTTTGACCCGGCTTGAACAGTGACGCGGTTTGGTTGAAAATAATCCTGTGTAACGCATGTATTGTACGCGAGATTTTTGGTCCACTGATATGCTGCCACGTCATCGATCAACAGTGCATAAGAATTTTAGTCCAACAAGATCGTGACACCTCATCAGTCAATGCCACATCATCGATTAATGCCACGTCATCGATCCGTCTATGTGAATAGTATCATGAACAGTAATGTAGACATTACCGTACATGTGAATAGTACTGTACGTGTGAACAGTGTCATTTTTTCTTTTATGCTCCTCCTAAGGTTTTCAACCGTCCTGAGTTCAAAAGTGATGTTCGTTTTGCCGTCTGATCTCTCGTTCATTGTGAAATAACTATGATACCCCTAAAATACTTAATTATAATACAACACACATAATTAAATGACAAGAAGTTTAAATACATAAAAGTAAGGGTGTTAGTAAAACTTGAAGTGTAAAATGACGATTTTCTCTTTTATAAATATACATTTTCTAACATTCAACACTTGTTGCCCGCGCGACGAGTGCTTGTCACGCGTGCATTACTGCGCTCGTCGCGCGCACGTTTCAGTGCCCGTCGCACGCGCGTTTTAGCGCCCGTCGCGCACACGTTTCTGTGCCCCTCTCACGCTCAATGGGCCCTGTCACGTGCGTGATTTTGCAGAATTGGTAAATGTCGTTTTAAACCCTTTCTCACAGATTTGTCGTGCTACATGATGAGCTTACAAAATTTGTCTTCGCATTAATGTGCCATTCTACTTAATCTACTTAAAATTAGACAAACAAACCCTAATAGGCATTTTGTCGAACACCTCATATGCCATTTTTTACCTACCAATTTAATTAAACCGTTTTTTATATTTACACTACAATCAATCCTAATACTCATCTATAATCATTTATACACTCATCTATCATTAATCAATCTTACACTCATCTATCAATATCGTTTCATTTCATTTCGGTATAAATAAATATGGTTAAAAAAGTAAAAGAAAAATTATTTATATAAAAGGAAGGAAGAGATTGGTTCAATTCAACTTTTTAGTTTAAATATTGAGTACTTACAGTAGTAATTAGTTGAGAGAGCAAATGGGCATGAAAAAATGTTTATTCCTTTCCTGTAAAATTAAAAAAAAAACAAATATTAAAATCATATAAATTAACTGATTAATGGAGAATGGGGGGAAGCAAGTATTGTGTACTGTGTGAAGAATATATAGACGGAGGAGAGTCATAGTACCAAGAGCTGTAATGATTTTTGGAAAATGCGGCCAAAATGGGGAGAGCAATCTATTTTTGCTTTTTTGTGTCATAATATTTATTTATTTATATATGAAATACAAAAACAATATTTTATTACTTTATATTATACATTAAAAACAACAATATATGTGTATTTTACTTAATTGCTCTTGTCTCTACATGTTTTTTAAAAGATAATGGAGTGAGGAAAAAGCCTTTCCAGAGAGAGAAAGGTGATGGGGAAAGACGAGAGAGATTCATTCGTATTAAAGATAGACTTTCTCACAAAAAATTTTTTAAAAAAGCACATGAACATGAAAATGAACATGGTGATTTTTTTTTATGTTAAAATGAGAAACAAAAGGAGTTTGCAATATAAGCATAGCTAAGATTACCAGTAACTAGGGAGAAATATTGCGGCCAAAATGGCGGAGGTAGAGCCACGTGCTGCCGGAGATCAACTTGCTGTCAAAAGCCCATCCACCCACCGTCGATTGTTGCCGGAAAAGTCAAGACCTAGGTTGAATTTGGAGAGAAGATGAGGTAAATGTATGGTACCCTATTTTTGTCTATAAACACACTCATTGGTAAAAGCACCCGTATGAAGTTGTTGGCGCAAAATCTTGGGCTTGGTTTAAGTGGCTTGGATATTTTAATAATTTTATAAGTCAACTAATGGTCAAACCGTATGTATACTAACGGCAGGAGAGCTAAGTGAGAATACAATCAAACTCGCCATCTAAGTGTAATTATATCAAACTTCAGAGGAAGTTTCTGAAAATAGCCCTATTTTAAGTTCTCGTTTTCTCAATCGAAATTGTCTAGATAAGTTGTCTTGGAGGCAGGCCCATTATTGAACCTAAATGTATGCCCAATTGTAACCATCCTGGAAACCCAACTGACGAAGGTGCCCTTTTGAATCGGTATCTTTCATAGAAAAATATTTTCAATTTAACTGTCAAACCGAAATCTACGCAGGAGCATTAAGTATTAATTTCAAAAACTAGTCCCACTAATATACGAAAAGAAATTTACCTTTATCAAAGGGTGAAAGTGAACTATATATAAATTCAAATTTATGCCCTCAACATGAATACGGAATACCAGTGAGCAAATGACAAATAATTGTCTACCTTAGATCGATTTTAAAAAACATTGCAATTACACCCACCAAAATTCTAGAAATAAACGTTGGCATTTTATGGTTCTCAAAATATTCATTTGATGAATTGATAGGACCATTTGCTTGAAAATTCTCTTGGTTTGGTCAACTGCTCCGCATCGTGATGAGTAATATCACCTAGAATGCTAGTATTTTTTTTTTATATTTTTTGCTATGTTGACCATAAAAATATATATATATCTATTATTTCAATTGATAATATTATTTTTTTTTACAATAATTGATAACATTATTGCACTTTCTTTTTTTCCTGAAGTAGATAGCATTATTACTCAAGATAAAAATATCAGAATTATTTATAATTTGAATTAAAAAAAAAAAACATTACTTCTACTTGGCTGCGTCCCATTGCCACAAAGGCATAATCGAATAACTGTAAAAACGACGAAAACTGATCACTGCAATTCCCGCGGGTAACACGTGTCAAACTCTCACTCGACCAGCTAACTAAAAGGTCGGTATTTTACATCGAAGTGCTCAACGCAATCATCTAGAGAGCTTGCTGGCTGTCTCATCCACACACCACACCCCAATGCAAAGGGGAGCAATAACGTATTAATGCTTAATTGTACGTACTTTCACATATTTTATGCCGTGAAGAAATTGGTCTGCCGTCTGTCTGAAGCTGAAAGGATCAAATTATTTAGGGGTTAGGGACCCATTTGTTAAAAATAGAACAAATATGCCCTTATTTGCAAAAACGCAAATCCCATAGCATTCCTAAAAACACGTGTATCCGCCGGTAGTATACCCTCGAACAGTCGTAACATTTAGAAGGAGAAACCAAAACGGAATCTTCAAATCATGGGAACCGAAGTAGAAGTGTCAGAGCCGTTGATTGAGAAGATCGCGGCCGTTAATGACGAGGAGGAGGAAGCGGATCAGCCGATTCCGGAATGGAAGGATCAGATAACGATCAGAGGGCTGGTGGCGAGCGCGATTATGGGGACGCTCTTCTGCATCATCACGCACAAGCTCAATCTGACGGTCGGAATTATTCCGTCGCTCAACGTTGCCGCGGGACTGTTAGGCTTCTTCCTCGTGAAGTCGTGGACGAGCTTCTTGTCGAAGCTAGGGTTTTCGATTAAGCCTTTTACGAGACAAGAGAACACCGTCATTCAAACTTGTGTGGTAGCTTGTTATGGCCTCGCTTTTAGCGGTAATGATTAGTCAATTAATATGTGTTTATTAATCAATTAATCATTTACCGGTGTTTGTACTTGCGTTTGATTCTCAAAAAAGTCATAAAAGGGGAGTCTTTGATTGGTGCTTCTTGAGATGGAGCTTTAAGATCGTATAGTGGAAAACGACTTTAGATGCTCTTGTAGAATTGTACCTCTTCAAACATTTTGGACAAAAAAGTACTTCTTAATGCACCCGCGAGTTTCTCTATCTGTTTACTCGTTGACCGATTCGAGGAATTGATTCTGTGGCTTACAAGCCGCAACTGCTGTGAAACAGAAGCTCAACTTGTGAAATAAAAGGCGATAGTTTTTGGTAAATAGGATTTTCAATTAATAATTTTAACAAAAATAGTAAAAATAATATGAGTTTTTCATCAAACAACTGAAGGGTAAAATCATTCTTAACTTCCAAGTTGCAGCCTCAAGTGTTAAACACGTTAGGGCTATGGCTCAATGGACCCTATGTCTTTTTGTTTGCATTTTATATTTTTGGTTATTGAACTTCTTGAGTTTGATGTGATTATGGATACGCAACTTCCATCAGGGGGATTCGGTTCATCTTTGCTTGCAATGGATGAAAGAACATATCAACTAATTGGTGCTGATTACCCTGGTAACCGGGCAGAAGATGTCAAGAACCCAGGGTTGGGTTGGATGATTGGTTTTGTAGTAGTTGTCAGTTTCCTTGGACTTTTCAGTCTTGTTCCACTCCGTAAGGTAGTTTCCACTGTCACTTTCATTATCAACACCGTTAGTGTTGCTAGTAGTGCTTACCATGGTAAAATGCTTTTATAAATGCTAAACATAAGTTTGGATTGAAGTGGAAGTCCAGTTTGTTAGCTGTTTGTATTCTGGAAGTCATACACTCAGTCATGCATACTTTTTCAATCATTTAATTATAATTATTTCCTGCTATGTTTGACTTAATCTAGTTTATTCTATTCTTTTCTTTGTTTATACCCATGATATTAGACTTGTTGGGTGAAAAGGATTTTTACCCTGGGAAATGTTGTAACTGATTTTAACTATTATAAGAAATTGAAATTGGATAAATTTTGGTATATTAGTACCGTTTAAACATGTTATTACAGTCTCAGCATGTTGATTCACCACCATGATTGGCCTTTTTATCCTCTTGGGTATTAACTTCTCATTCTTTTCATCGGTGTTGTATCAGGTTATGATCTTGGATTATAAACTTACATATCCCAGTGGAACAGCCACGGCAATGTTAATTAATAGCTTTCACACCAACACTGGAGCAGAGCTTGCCGGGTATTTGTTACTCACATGATGCTCTTCATTATTTTTTAGGTCGTGATATACTTCCAATTTATGTAAAACTATGGGGGATAGTTACTAAAATAGTTATGTCCGGCTGCAAGGATCATTGAATGACTTTGTAGGGTCCAGTTAAGAAGAATTTTTAATGTGTGTCACAATCCTTGCTTACAGGAAGTCCATGATATTTATCAATTTTCAAAAAGTAGTGCCCGCTAATTATTGATGGCTTCTTACTTTCCCCTTAGTTGTGTTTGTTATAGTCTTCGGTATGTTGTATGTTTATTGGAAAGTTGAAGCCTTCTCTCACCACCTACCGAACCTTAAAATAAAGAGAAAAATAAAATGATTGCTTTCTTCCTAATTACTACTCTTTTGTTATTTCAGGAAGCAAGTCAGGTGCCTTGGAAAATATTTGAGCATAAGTTTTTTCTGGAGCTGCTTTAAGTGGTTCTTCAGTGGTGTTGGGAATTCATGTGGATTTGATAATTTTCCGAGCTTTGGTTTGACTCTATTTAAAAACACGTAAGGATCTATTTGGTTTACTTTCCTCACACTTCTCTCTCTCTCTATATTTCATTTGTGCTATTATTGCATATTCATATTACCTTTGTTTGTTTCTTCTTTGTCCTATTTTGCTCAATTTTCACTCCATTATGTGATACAGTAGCAATGTGATCTAGCCTAAATGTCTATTTGTTTTCATATGGAATATCTGTACTCAGATATGGGTACCATATGAAGAAAAACTGTTCTTTAGTAAAATAAATAAGAGAGAGAGAGAGAGAGAGTATACCCATTACCTCAAGTGTTGTTTGTATTATCTTTCAAATATTCATTCTCTGGTGAATTAGTCAAAATTTGTGCATATCTTATCTATTTGGTGATGTCCTGGGATTCTAAATATTGTTGCTTTTTTTTAAATACAGGTTTTATTTTGACTTCAGTCCAACTTATGTTGGATGCGGTCTTATTTGCCCTCACATTGTCAACTGTTCAGTTCTTCTTGGGGCCATCATATCATGGGGTTTTCTTTGGCCCTTCATCTCCCAACATGCTGGTGACTGGTATCCAGCTGACCTTGGTAGCAATGATTTTAAAGGTCTTTATGGGTATAAGGTAAGGTGAATCAGACATTTTCATTGCCTCTAATCCAATTCTGTTACTGTTTATGTGTATTTTACTTTTTCCTAGGTTGCTTTTTCATTGTCTGTAAGCATTTACTCTGTTTTGGATCTCTCTATTTCTTGCACTTCTGCATTGGCAAAGCAGTCTCCTCTTGTTTGGCTGCTCTAAAGCTACTTTTTCTGCAATTGTTTTTTTTTTTTTTTGCAGGTATTCATAGCTATTTCCCTTATCCTTGGGGATGGTCTTTACAATCTGATAAAGATAATCACTATAACTGTTAAGGAAATGTGGAACAGAAGCACCAAAGATAGCAAACTTCCATTTGTCAATGACATTCAAGGTGGGGATACATGTTCCTTCGTTATCTGTGAAATCTTGATGAATCTGTGAATTTTGGTAGATAGTTCTGCTCACCATTTGCACCCAGTGTTTCAGCTTCTGACAGCCAGTTATAATTTTTTTTTTTCCCAAACAAAACTTCTGCCTGATTCAACCAATTTGATTGTTTAATTGTGTTAGATTTCTGTTGTTGATATTTGTTCAGAAGTTAAAACAGATAATCATTATGCTTGCATATGCTTTGGCAGATACTGAGACTTCCAAATTGCTTCTGGAGCAGAAAAAAAGAGAGATTGTGTTTCTAAAAGACGGGATACCTACCTGGTTTGCTGCTTCTGGATATGTGGGTCTGGCAGCTATATCAACAGCAACAATTCCCACCATCTTTCCACCTCTCAAGTGGTACTTAGTTCTCTGCTCATACCTTATTGCCCCAGCTCTAGCCTTCTGCAACTCTTATGGCACGGGACTTACAGACTGGAACTTGGCTTCAACTTATGGAAAGATTGGCCTTTTCATCATTGCATCTCTGGTTGGCACCGATGGTGGGGTTATTGCTGGGTTAGCAGCTTGTGGGGTTATGATGTCCATTGTCTCCACTGCAGCTGATCTTATGCAGGATTTTAAGACAGGATACCTCACTCTGTCATCAGCCAAGTCTATGTTTGTTAGCCAGTTGCTAGGAACAGCCATGGGTTGTGTCATAGCCCCACTCACATTCTGGATGTACTGGACTGCTTTTGACATTGGGTCACCTGATGGTCCGTACAAAGCACCATATGCTGTCATATTCAGAGAAATGGCCATTCTCGGCATCGAAGGATTTTCGGAGCTTCCCAAGCACTGCCTGGCCTTATGTTGTGGGTTTTTCGTGGCTGCTCTGGTTATAAATCTTCTAAGGGATGCAACTCCGACAAAAATCTCACAGTTCATTCCTGTTCCCATGGCAATGGCAGTCCCATTTTACATTGGAGCGTACTTTGCAATTGACATGTTTGTTGGGACGGTGATATTATTCATATGGGAGCTAGTCAATCGAAAGGATTCTGAGGATTATGCAGGGGCAGTTGCATCGGGTCTAATATGTGGGGATGGTATTTGGACAATACCATCTGCAATCCTCTCAATTTTCAGGGTCAATCCACCCGTTTGCATGTACTTTGGGCCTGCTGTCGGTAGCTGACCAGGGAAACTGGGAAACCCTTTAGGCCATGTTGTTGTACTTGTTCTATCAGTTTGTGTGAACTGGATTATTTATGTAAATATGTACGTTGTAGTGTATCTTGATGTGGAATTTCAGAACATCTATTCATTATCATACACGCGCAAGGCCTGTCCATGACGACAAGAATGAAGAACAGTTGTCAAGCCACATCAAGAATAGATGAACGCCTGTCCATGACGACAAGAATGAATAACAGTTGTCAAGCCACATTAAGAAGAGATGAACTTGGCTCAGATGAGTAGGATCGATATCTGCATATTTACATCATGGCTACACTATTAATTGATTGTTGCTGCAGATTGTGAATTAAGCATTGAAGGTTTGTTTAAACGGACCCAAACAAAATTTTTTGTGTCCCAAGATCAAGCTTGTTCTTTTACACGTGCCTACTTGCCCGATGCCCTTCCTTTCTTGCTGTTGAAGCCCCTTGGCTTTGTTCCGGAAATGTAGGAAACGGTTCCAAAGCCAAGTAAACATCATATGTCTAAAGTTGCAAATGAAAAGCATTAAAGCTAGGCATTAGAAGGCGTGTTTACTGCTTTGGTAAAGCTTACCTTTAAATATTGGATCAGCTGTTTTGCTTGATGCTTCATCATGAAGCATCTTATAGCACCAAGAAATGCTTTCATAGCATCTATTTTTTAGTGAATTAAATACTTTATCAGGGTTAATAAATAGATGTTATTGGAATAATTAAGTTTTATCAGATGTAATCTAAGATTTCAAAGTTCGTACTAATTTCATAATTCCCTATTAGAGAAATGTTTAAGTGTCGAGTAAATTTATATTTTGGAAAGAGTAATGATAGAATCACAAATTCTTGTACAAATTTATTTTGTACAAACTGACGTGGTATTAATTCATTAGTTGAATTAAATATCACTTAGCCCACATGATTTATTTTTATTATTTTATATTTTTATTCAACCAATGAATTAATACCACGTCAGTTTGTACAAGATAAATTTATATAAAAGTTTGTGGTTGTATCATCACTCTTTTAGAAAAGATATCATCCAATTAATTTAATCAATAGTTTAGGCATCCCACACTATTAGTTGGGTGGTATTGGTAAATTTACTTAACTTCACATAGGTAAGAAGAGGTTTGAATTTTCGCATGTTTAATGAGAAATTTTTCTTTTAAATATTTAATAGTAGAACCAACCGGTTTTATTAAACTTATATATTTGAGTTGCGTCATAATAGAATTGATGCATGAGGAAGATTTTTAATTACTGAAATGGGATAAGCCACCACCAACAAATTTAAGAAAACATGTGGAGTTTTCATCATACGCTGAAGCAGAATTTGGAGCGTAAGGATTAGTGCAAAACAGAAAATTTGAACACTTGGTGGCGACGGAATGACAAAGAAAAGAGAAAGTAAATGAAGACTACAACATTTTTGTATTTTCAAATGATTGAGAAGTAAGTGGCTTCAAACGACCACGAATTTATAGATTCTCTAATCTCTATATACGAAAAGGATAGTACAATTCTCTTTCCCCTGTCATTCACACCTTACAAATAAAGGCACATCCATGGCATAGATTATACGACCCATTTTTTCTTGTGGGCCTCACACCACCGTTTCGAATCTATCCAATTGAAATTTTGATATATTGATCAATTTAAACCACTCAATTTGTTTGCTTATCTCCTCTTAACTATTGCGCCACATTTGCGGATTGACATTAGTTTTGTAGTACAGTCTTTTTAAGTTTAATGTAAAGAAATCAATCATGATCATTTGAATATTATATATATAACTTATAATCTTAAGGGCATCTTTTTATTGTTTGTGAAGACTTTTTATCATCGAAAATTGTTTCAATACGTTCGATGCAAATATTTTCAACCCGATTTGATTATATTTTTTCTAAGATGGTCGATATTAAAACTCTTTCTGAATTTATGTATTCTTCTAGATTGACAAATCAAAATAGAATTTAAAATCAAGAACGAAAGAAGAAAAGGGCAGCTCATAGTTGTAGCATTGGATTAGATGTGACATATAAGGATAATGGTGAGGTCTATATCTTATCAAAAGAAACCATTCGGTTAGAGATTCTGGCTTTATTGGAGCTAAACCATTGGTGGATTTGGCTCCCATATAATGTGGTGGAACTGGCCTTCTTCTTCTTCTTCTTTTCCTTTTTCTTTTTTTCAAGATTGCAAGTCAATTCACGGAGATATATCATTACAATGTAGATAGAAAATGACATGATAGTTTTAGGGTGTACAAATAAGCTTTATGATTCATTGTTCACTCAATAACCTTTTCAAATTATTATGCATTGTTATCGTTGGTGATGCAAATTGGAGTGTAAAAATGACTAGGTTTTAAGTGGGTTTTGGAACTCAAATAATGTGTTGACAACTCTTGAAAGTGAGACAAATTATTCAAAAGATTTAATAGTGATGTGATACAGCACTTAAAAAAGCACGTATATAGATGCTTAGGTAATGTTAAGAAGATAATGATTTGCTATCCCTGATAAATTTTAAATTATGTTAAGTAGGAGTTTTCAATTATAATTTAGGGAACTAGCTATCTAGTAGTTGGATAAAAAAATCATTTTTTTTTCCTCATCATCGGTGAGTGAGAGTTTGAGTTTTTCTCATCTGCATAAGTAACGTTGATTTTCTTTTATATATTAAAAATAGATTCGACTAATTTTGGGTTTAGATATCCATACTACGCTACCATAGGATACAAGTTGATGATTGTATTACAACTGAATGAAAGAAATTATTTTGATAAATGACATTATTAAGATGTTCTGGGATTTTATTATTTTAGATTTTTTGATACTTTTTACTTTAATTAGAGTCAATAATGTTATTTGTTTAAGTCTTTTGTTTTCAGAATAATTGTAAATTGGTTTCTCTATTTAGGTTAACTTGGAGAAATTAGTTTACCTTATTATTAAATTGGGCAGTCTTGTCATTATTTTCATTAGCCATTTTTTATTAATAAAATTCCCTTTTATTTTGTTCTCTTATATATTCTTTATCTTTATCCTTAACTTCACAATGTTGAGTGATGTTGTAAAAATCTCACGTTGTTGAATTGTTTGGATTAGAATGATATCTAGTCCATCATGAAATCAAATTCGTTCAATAGAGTGATTCACTATCACCACATCAAATTCTCTCTCTCTCTCTCTCTCTATACACACACACTTATATGTTTGTGGCTAAAGTTTTGATTTTGTTTTCTTTTTGAATATGCAGCTTGGCTAGTCTTGAATGCATTTGGAATCCAAGGTTATTTGAATTCGAATAATAATATTAAGGAATAAATGTTGTTATTTTGTGCGTAGAATTTCCCATTCCATTTGAACCGATTTTATTTTAAATATCTTAATATAATGTATTGATTAAATTAGATCACTGATCAATTTAATTGTATTGCATTAGATTTTCAATTATTTTGAGAAAGAAAGAAAGAAGGAGAGAAAGAAAGAAAAGCTCCAATGCTGAAGTTGTTGTGTTACCTAATGGCAAAAGGGATCCCCACTTGCCTTTTTGTCATTGTAATTAAGACATTAATTTCGCATAACCAGACTGTTGGCTAATCACCATCCAGGGACCCAAATCTCATTATTAAAAAGAAAATGATAAGTGATAACAACTAATAAATAAAATAAATTTGAGCACTCAAAGCTACATACATGCAATCGAATATTGACGGGAATCACTGGAACTTGTTGCGTTGATTGAAGCTTACCTTGCCATTCAAAATGGGCTAAACGAAACTTTTGAAAAAGATGGGAGTTGGAGGCTAAAATGATTAAAAGGAAAGATAGATCCAAGCTTATCTCTTATGGGAAACAATAAGTCTTTAAATAAAATAAAACATACAAAGAAGCAAGATCGTTTTTCCATTCAAGCTTTGAATTCATGTGATTTTGGGTATGATATTTCAACAGCTAGCTTTGATAGAGGGGTCCCCTTTGTCTCCATGATGGGAAGCAATATGTGACTAGCAATGCAATCACCAACACGCACATAGCAATTCCCACCATTATTATCACCACGCAACAAAAAGAAATTAATTGGTCTTCTACCCATCAAAGCAAAGCTATAATTAATTTTTTTTGTCAAAAAGAAAAAAGAAGGGGGAAAAATTACCACAATATCATTCCCTTGTGTGATTCATGCCTAAACCCTAAAGTTGTTTGGCAATCAATAAAGTTGATAAAATGATAAAGGTAAAGGGAGAAGTTTACACAAATGCATATAAGAGAATGAAATCTTACCGTGCTAAGATTCAAAAAACCAAAGGAGGATTTATTTGGGATTGAAACATGTGAATTGAAATCATTATACATTCGTTATAAATTTAGAATTTATTTTTAAGATATATAATTTTTGTCAACCCCTTTATTTATCCTACAATGGTAAGTACAAACAAACAAGAAATTAATGTTTTTTTTTTAATATTTATTTCTTTTTAAAGTAGAGTAATTGATAAAGTGTAAATCAATTTTTAACTCCCACTCTTTTTCAAAATACAAATTCGAGTGTGAAACAAATAAAACTATTTTTAAAATCACTCAACCAAACTTAAGTAGACAATTTTTGTGTCCATTTTTTGTATTGATTGCATGAGTGTCTCGATCATGGGAGTGATTTTCGCCGGAATGTCTACTTAAAATTAGTTTCTTCTCGATCCAATCCTTTAGTCTTTGGATTCAATTAATTGTAGTTTAAATAGTGAAAAAGAAAAGATAATAATCACAACCAACCTGCCAACTTTTGAATTTATTGAAAAATTAAAGTTGCTTTGTACCATTATGGCAACTTAATTCATCTTTATAGATTGGTTTCCAAATGATAAAAATAAATAGTTCTCGTGTACAAGAAGCTTGTTTTGTATCAACGCGATAGAATTCACATATTTCAAATTCACAAATATTTACTCCAAGAAATCACTATTAATTTAATCTAATGGTAGGTCACTTGGGTTCAACTCTTAATGGGCAAATTTTCTAAATCCAAAAGTAGACCCCGCATATCTTAAACTAATTTAAATCCTCAGGTTGTAATATAACCTACTTGATTAAAATGTCCATAGTACAACCAACAAGCGCGTAAATAAGTTGGTATGAATTTTTTTTAACTTAATCAAGATCTTTAGTTCGAGATTTGAGAGCGCAACTCCGTTAAATATTTGTTGAGAGAGTTTTGCCGTCCTAATGGTCCTATCGGCTCGAATCTATATTAGTGAGGGTTCAATATAATTTTTAAATAATAAATAATTTAATATAAAAAAAATGTCCCCAGTTCATGAAAATGTAAAAATGAAGTAGCAATTATGAAAAGCGAAAAACTTGAAGTACGAAAGGGAGTGAATCTTGTTGAATTAATATGGCTTAATTACTTGTTCCGTTGGGATTTGAATTTCGGGGACCAAACGTCTACGAATTTGAAGCCCTTCAATTATGCATGGTGGAAGCACACAAAATAGAAAAAAACAAATATATATACATACATGCATATATATATATATATATATATATATATATATAATACAATGGCATAAAGAGTACACATCACACACACTCATACACCTACCTTATCAATTATTATTCTATCTTGTTTGAGATAACTACATTTAATATATATTATCATGTGATAAACAGGAGAACGGGACATAAGAAATCGTTTTCAATGCATAATTTTAAAATGTGGTACTGTGCATAAAATTGAGATCATTGTCAGGGAAGAAATTAAGAGCACTTGATGTCATTTTCCTGAGCTGTTTACTTTTATCCAATCAAAACGAATGGGGCTTCATTTCTTTTGACAAGTGTACATTTCTGATCATTTCTTCAGCATTAGCACATTATTTTTTTTAAAAAAAAATTTCCCCTTATTTTATAGGAATGATTTCTGTGTTTATGTATATTTATGTTTCCTCAGACTCTCTTTGAGGTTTTTATGTTGTTAGATGTAATAACGTCCTAACCAGAATTGTTAATTAGGTTCTCCGTAATTTATGCATCCGTAATCTACTATTAATCTACAAAATTAATTTTTTTTCATACAATTTGTTTGTCAAATAATTAAGAGATGAAAATTACTTTTAGATCGTATTTGATTTTGATGTGACCTATAATTTAATATTGATCGATTTAAGCCTATTAATGAAATTTACTAACATCTTTTGTATTTTAAATCCTCAATTGGAAGAGTGGAATCCGATGATAAATAGTGTTATGCAAGTATTAAAAGGAGGTATTTTTGGTTTACCTCTAATTTATTTGAGATGCGTACATCATCTAACAACTATTAATCCAAGTATTTTCTATGAATGCAACATTTTTTTTTCTGGATGTTTGTAGGATTGAATGGCATGACCGATTGTTTAACCTAACATATTATCCATACTCCATAGAGAATTAGCTAATTTAGCAACATATATAAATGAATAGGGCAAAACCACGGGATGTCAAATTTTATCAACACATTGCACCAAGTTTCTCTTATAATTTAAGATATGTAATAAAAATAGTTGAGAATAAATTAAACCAATCACTTAAAATATATGATGAAAAACTTGGTGCGATGTATTAATAAAACCGAAGCGTTAGAGTATGCAACTCACATGGATAATTTCGGAAGAATTGATTATCAAGTTAAAAATGGGATGTTTTAAGTTTTATAAAGTGTCAGAACTAAGAAACTTTCGACTTCAATTCAAGTCCTGAGGGGTCTACTTAGAAACTATTTGCAACTCTCTGTAAATGTAACGTAATTGAATCCCCTCCACTCTTCAACATGCAAATGCTATGTAACTGAGTGGACGTTCTTACTCGTCCGGTCCATTTCTCTGGCTGCTGAAACCCCCCCATGATGAAATTTCATTTTTAATAATATCTGCTAAGAGTGGGTTTGAAGGAACCCCAATAGCCATTCTTAGTGTGCCAAGTGGCTAAACGTCAAGCATCCACGTGTACCATTGAGTCTCTTCCAAGATATTGCATCATTGATTGGTTCTGCTATAATAGCATGCAGCTGCTGATGATTTGTTATAATTGCATTCGACTAGCGAGATCAGAAAAGGTCATTCTTGTAAGAGATAACTACGGAGAAAGATCAAAGGGTACAATATGAATTTGACATCAAAATTTAGTTTGGACTTTTATAAAGCTTTAAACTTGCAAGATTGAGATTGGTTTCATTTAAGAGGTGTTCTTCGCATGTACGGGAGAAGGACACTTTTATTCCTAAGATTTAAAGAAATAGTTATGTAAACCTTAAGTTTTAATAAAGTATATTTAAGACTTTTATTTTGTTATAACATTATTATGTTTGACTCTATTAATTCAGAAGAATTTGAATATAATATTTTATAATAAATAGAAAATAATATTAAAATAAATGTCACAATATATATATTTTAAAATAATTTCAATATTTGAAAATATTGTAATACTTTACAATCTTATAGTATATCAAACTAAATTTTATAATAAATAGAAACATAATATTAAAGTTTAAATTATTTTCAATATTATATAAAATAATTTTAATATTATAATACACGATATATATTTTATTAAATGTAAAAATCTATTTAACCCAAAGATTTATTTAAAATTTTTATAACAATTACAAATATATTGTTATAATAAATATAATAGTTTTCATTTTAAAAATTATTAGTTTAATAGACAAATTAAACTATTTAAATTATATTTGTGTCTATTAACAAATGTTATTAAGATCATTTTTTTTATTACTGTATACCAAGGGTATTGAGAGTCATGTGCCTTTCATTTAAAACTTAGGGGTCTCTATATATGTATACATTCTCTCCGTTGGATCATTATAAAATGAATCTCCCAATAAAATCATGTAAAAGTAAATAAGTGTGACCAAAATCTAATGGATAATAAGAGTTCATACTATAAAACCTCAAGATTTTTGTCAATTTAATACACTCTTTATCCCATACTAGATCAATTAATGTCAGTTATTTTGATGGATATTTAGTTAATGTGATCAATGATTTAAACAATCTATTTGAAAGATGAAATTGAAGTACTTGCAACTTTGAGAAAAATGTTGAGGAATCAAAACGCAAAGAGTTTATATGTTATTAAATTTATGTGTGCACCTGTTGGGATGAAAATTGGCAGCTAAAGTACTTCGCATATAAAATTACTAAGCATATAAAAAATGATAGTCAAAAGTCAAAACAAATCTACAGATAAAGGTAAAGTAAAATGGGAAGTACAATAAATGCCTGAACAGAGAAAGTGAAGAAAGACACAGAAACAGAATTGTGTGTGTATAGTGTAATGAAAGCAAGTAAACACCAAAGTTAAAAAAAAAAAAAAAAAAAAGACATATGGGTACAATTGGGAAATCAACAATATTATTATAATGATGTGTGTTTGTGTCTCATTCCTTGCCAAAAACAGTGAAAAACTCATGAAAGTCTAGGACTTTTCAGCCCACCCTTCCTTCTTCAATCAGAGCAAATTAGTACCCACCCACCTTTATCTGAAATTTTTATTTTCTTATTTTTGCTCACTCCCAAAAACCTACCTGTTCATGGATCCCAAGGCCTCAAAGCAACCCTCACAACAAGAAGTAGCCAACTTCTTGAACATACCACAACAACAACAGCAGCAACAGCCACAGCAGCTACAACAAGTGAATATGGGCGAGAACAAGCCAGCGGAGATCAAAGATTTTCAGATTGTGATAGCTGATAAAGAGGAACAAACCAAGAAACAGTTGGCACCCAAAAGAAGCTCAAACAAAGATAGGCACACAAAAGTTGAAGGCAGAGGGAGGAGAATTAGGATGCCTGCTTTATGCGCCGCAAGAATCTTTCAGTTAACAAGGGAATTGGGTCACAAATCTGATGGTGAAACAATTCAATGGTTGCTGCAACAAGCCGAGCCATCTATAATTGCAGCCACTGGGACTGGGACAATACCAGCATCAGCTTTGGCAGCTGCTGGTGGCTCTGTTTCTCAACAAGGTGCCTCTTTGACTGCTGGTTTGCATCAAAAGATTGATGATTTAGGGTCCAGTAGGACCAGCTGGGGGGGTTTAGTTGGTGGCAATTTAGTAGGAAGGTCTCATCAAATGCCAGCAGCAGGGTTATGGCCCCAACCTGTAAGTGGGTTTGGGTTTCAGTCATCATCATCTTCTGGTCCATCAACAGGGAATTTAGGGACCGAAAATTCTAATTATTTGCAAAAGATGGGGTTCCCTGGGTTTGACCTGCCAGGTACAGGAACTGCTACTACTAACATGGGTCCTATGAGTTTTACTTCTATTTTGGGTAGTGCTAGTAATCAGCAGTTACCTGGTTTGGAGCTTGGGTTGTCGCAAGATGGTCATATTGGGGTTTTGAATCCACAAACTTTGACTCAAATTTATCAGCAGATGGGTCATGCTAGGGTGCATCAGCAACAGCAGCAGCAGCAACATCCGCAACAGCAGCAGCAAGCAGCTCCTGTTAATAAGGATGATTCACAAGGGTCAGGGCAGTAGAGTGAAGGAGTAGCATTGTTTGAGAGCCTGAGGTGTTTTCTTTTTTTCATGGTTTAAACTATTGTATAATTGGGATAAAAAGGAAAAAAAAAATGCTACTTGAGAGAGAGAATTCAGTAGGGACTGGATTTGGTTTGCCCCTTCTTCTGATCTTCTCCACTACATGATTGATCAGCCTAAGTCTCCTTATACAGGTGCTGCTTTGGATTTTCCTATTCTTTTTTTTAGTTGTTTTTGGTTGTATAAATTGTAGAGGTGTAAATTGTTATGATGTGGAATGTGCAGGTGGCACTATGCACGGCCTAATATAGTTTGGTTTGGGCTTAACATCTTGTATAATCAGAATTCGGAGGTGTGTTGATTATAGTGTAAGTCATCTTTTGATTATTTTTCTTCTTCTGTAAGTACCAATGCAGTGGCAATCGGTTTGTTTGCTAATTTCAACATCGAATTTTACACTCACTCCTATCAAGTTTCTTCTGGGATCTAGAGGGAGTTATCAATTATGCAAGATAAAAGAATGTCTAATTGATGCATATTTTTCGCTATGTCTCTCTATAGAAGATGAGTTTCCTTGTCATCACTTGTGGAAGACACAGAAAACACTTTGGCTCTATTCCTTCAAGGTAGTCCTCTAGAAAATCATACCTCTTTGTTTTGTTTATCTTTGGATTTTTTAAAATAAATTACATTAAATCAGGAATGAATAGCCACCATTGACTTCATATTGAGGGAAGCACAAAAGTTTTATCATTTTTTTTTTCAGTTAAAAAGCAGTCCAGATTATGGAACCAAAGAAGTCCCATATTTTTTTGTCTGATTTCTTATTTATGTGCCTGTTAAAGCCAGGATGATAAAGAAGATTCCCCCTCAAAAAGAATTCTCACTCCTATAACAATACTATTGTAAAATTCTTTGTTTCTTGGATAATCATAATTTGGTTTTCTCTTTCTCTAGAAAAACTTAAAACTTTGATGAATGGCCTTGTTCTGAGCTTAGTAGCATTAGTCCCTTAACAATGCTATTATGGAAATTCATTATTTCTTGGATAATCATAATTTGGTTTTCTCTTTCTCTAGAAAAACTTAGAACTTTGATGAATGGCCTTGTTCTGAGCCTAGTAGCATTAACTGACAGCCAGTTCAACTGAGAAGAACTAGTAAATATGATTCAAGGTCTTCCAAGTGCATGCTTCTCATTTAGCACCACTTGCTTCCAGTCGACCATCTAATCTGCCAAAGTAAACTATCTCTGTGGTCTACCCGATGCCAGCGGAGTCTACTTTCACAGTAGGGCGCATCTTGGAAATGCATAGTTTGCATTCTAAACTAGATAGTGATCTGGGCATTTAATAGGTCTCTTACTCTATGATGCCATCGTCTCATATAATTTGACTTGGAGTTCTGAATTCTGATTCTTAGAAGCTTTGTTACTGACTACGAATTCAATCGATACTGTCCCAACTAAAATTCCCTGGGTCATTGCCTAGGGGCCAGTGCTCCAACTTATCATACGTGAACTGATGGTGCATCTTGTGTGTGACTCCATGGATGGGAAGTTATCAAGTGATCACCATTGTTTGGATGGTCTCTGCACAGTCCTAGTAGTGTCACAACATGTTGTTCAGATGTCATCAATTGAAATGGAAAATATGTTATATTTAATGTGCCCTTACGTATGAGGAATTCTGTATACGAATTGGTTGGCCTTGCCACTCCCACCTATAGAGTGTTTTTACTAGCTTTATTGGGAGTCAATCTTTAGTATAATGATTGATAGGTCCATTTGTCAAATCAAACACTTTCCTGGCTCATAGGTCATCCTCAGTTGACATAGTTAATGAATTGTTCACTAAGAGTTTTGAATGTGTCAATTATAAATGATAATCAAGTATCAGAGCATGAAGGAAAGGCTATAGGGAAATAAGACAATGACCGCATTTTCAACTCCATCTCAAAAGCAATAAAAAGCTTTTTGTGAAAAATTCCTGTTTTGTGAAAAATTCCTGCCAAAGTGGTATTATTATGGTGCTTAATTGTTGAGTACTTAAGGTCTGCTTGGTTGTTTACAAATTGACATTTAAGGCATGTGGTTGGCCATGAAGTCTCTGTTACCACAGTTCTTCTCAGTGTAGTCTCTTTCTGTTGTGTTTAATCTTCCTCTCTCATTGTCCCTCACTTGTAGTCAGCAACCTTTATAATTGGAGGTTATAAATGTAGACATGCTTAATTTCCATGACACATCACCGTGGCTGTCTCCGTGTATTTAATTGAACCATTTGTTGGTATCACATTTTACTCACTTGGGGATGTTTGTTCTTCCAGTAGAATGTGGCCGGTTTGAACTACCATATCGTAAAAGCTAATTTTGACAGCTTCAATTCCATCAAGTTTATAATTTGCTATTTGCATTCTAAAGGCGTTGTTTATCTCATCACAAGTCGCACCAGACTTTGATGAATCCATCAACTGATTTAAACATAGTAGGGAGTTTAAATTGTTTGTGAATTATCTCTGTTATGACTTCATGCCTTTGATTTATGAAACCACAAAAAATAGTTGGTATTTATATTATCTCTTATTGTTGGTTTTGTATCCATTTGTGTTTGTTCCCTAGCCAGTCTAGCTACTTCTACCAAGGTCATACGGAAGCATCTTATCATGCAATTACTGTAATTAACATTCTGCAGTTTTTGTGTGTGTGTGTGTGTGTGTGTGTGTGTGTGTGTATTATAGATCAATCTGGATTTTGTCGATCTTGATTGTTTTCCTTACCGGGTTGTACGGGACGCCACATTTTGTTTTGAATGTTTGATCAATTCAATCTTAGAACGCTATATTGAAACAAATCATAGTACGTCTTAGCTCAGCAAAAGCAATTTCTTGAGGGCAGAGATTGCACTTTGCAGGTACATGAAAGATGAAAATTCTTGTGCTATAATCAACAGGGCAGTTAATTTCAGGAAAATCTAATTTCTGATGATTCAATTACCTTCATTGGAAATTTGGAATATAATTCACAGAATAAATAAGTGATAAATTGCATGCTTGATTTTCTTGTTTACTGATCTTTTGTGACACACAAGAAAACATGCAGTAAAATAAAAACATTCCTGGGAATCGTAGGAGGAGCCAATTCTCTTTGTTTGTAATCTGATCCCTTTGATGTATTCAATGAAAAGAATCACCCTGTGGAGTTATATTTCGTTGAGGAGGAAATATTTTAAAGGGCATCAAATGAATGAATGCAAACGTGCTGCAAGTTGTGAACAAACTCAGGTAGGTACCATATACAGACGTCAGTCAATGTCTGGTTCGTTCAAGCACATTATTATAATTGTTGTTGTAAAACATTAATAATCATAAAAGAAGACATGAAATCCGACATGTGGTAGTTATTCAAGAATCATGGTGCACGCCAAAAAAAAAAATGTTTAAGTAATAATATCATGAAACATTTTATTGAACACGAATAAATGTACATGCATTTAATTCTCATGAACATGATATCACTCAATTTTATAAAAAAAAAAAAAAAATGAGTTACTTGATTATAGCGTGGGGATGAAGTTCTATTTAGAGCATGTTTGAGATTGCTTTAGATAATAAAATAAGTGATTACAATTCAAAAGTGTTTGGTTAATATTGTAAGAATTAGATTATTTAGAAATCCCCATTCTTAAAAATCTAGTAAACAACCATCAAGTGAAAGTGGCTAGAACCAGCTTTCAAAGATCTGATTATTTAAAATTAAAATGTCTAAAATATCCTCTTAAATTATTTAAATTCTGAAATTATCCCTCTCATTGATTTTGATCCAAAATCAATTATAAATCTCTTTCACTTTAACTAGAAACCCTAAAATTTCTCTCATCACGATCAATTGATGTTGAAGATCAATCGATGTTGAAAAACTAACTCTAGTGACCATCTTGTCTCCAGCAAAATCGGAATTTCTCCCTTTGCGATTAATCGCCGCTAACAAACTAATTCTGATGACTATTTTCCTTCTAACTAAATTGATTCGATGCTGATTAAACTAACATAAAGATAATTTTTAAATTCTTTACCAAACATGTATAGTAGATTATTTAAAAAATGATTGTCGAATAATCTTCATTTATCAAACGCTCTCTAAACTTTTGTAAAGATGATTTTTTGAGAATCAAGTTAGAAATTGATCCCTTGGGAAGCAAATGCAATCCTAAACATACCCGTCACAATAGCTTTTCTCCATTTATTTTTTACTGGAGCTAAATGATTCTGTTTGCAATGGCCAACCATAATAATACGGAAAAGAAAAAAAAAATTGTGGGTTTTGGTGTCTACTCAAGCTATGGTTTCCAGGTGCATAGACTCAACCTGTAAATTTCTTGGATTTGGAAAAAAAAAAAATTGACATTTGAACCCCACATATATATAGGTGGGCAAAAATTTGCTTTCTATTATTGTATGCAATGTTTAAGAAAAAATAATAATTATCATGTATTACTTTCTAAAACAAGGTTATAAAGAATTAGGGGGATAAAAAAGAGCTACACATTTCATTGAAAGTTATCAAAATTGATTTCTGATTGTGGATACAATCCTAAAGCAATTTCTTTTAAATTTTAGAAGAAAGAAAATTCATCATTAAAAGTATTAAAAATTATTTTTTTAAAATTAATAATTTTAGGACATGATTGGGTCTACTTAATTCACAGTTTCAATACCATTAATTAACTATTGTTCATACTTTCCAAAAAAAAAAATGAGTCATAAAATTGCGACATGTGATTTATTGCTATTATATGGTGGATGAAATTGTTCGCTAAATCATTTTTTATCACTACAGAATACATCTAAGCCCATCTTCAAATATTAAATATTATTGAGAAGATTATTTAAAGTTATGACTTAAATATCAATTATTTTTTAAACCATTTCTATATTCCATCACAACCCTATGTAGCTCTATAGTCTGGTATTTAAATCCACAAGCAAATTTGTGGCCTGTAAGTTTCGGAGTAAAAACTAAACAAAATTATAATTTGTTAAACAGATTCTGTTTATAAATTCAGGCCGAAGGGCCTTCTCATTTTAAATTATTGAAGCCCAAGTAGACGCCACTTAGAACAAAGCCAACAAAAATTAGCCCAACCAACTTGAAATTTTTTTCCTATACTTACCAATCAAGGGAGGTGTGAGTAGAGGTGGCCAACGGCCATGCCGTGCCGGCCTAGGCCCATCAAAGAAAGTCCACGCATGCTCGTGCTCATGCCGTGCCATACTCTGTTGTGTTTAATTTTTTTTGCTTAGACTCAGCCCACAACACGTGCCGTGCCCACACGTGTCGTGTTGTGTGCCGTGCCTAAGAAAAAAAAGCCCACTAAATTTTTTTTCTTTTTAAGAGCGCATGCTAAATTGTTGTCTTATTTTTTTCAAACATATGTACTTTTTTAAATCCATGTGCCTTTATTTAAATTTAATAGAATAAAGAATTTAAAACTCCAGTTCATATTCAATAATAATAAATTAATAATAATAAGAGAATATAATATTAATTACTAAGTTTGACTTTATATTAGAATTATTTTTTAGTACTTAACAACAACAGCAATGATAATTTTTTTTAAGGGTTAACTTAATTGTTAACTTAGAATTACGTAGAGTCATCTATCATAGTTTATAATAATATTAATACACATTTATAAAATCATGATATCAATTATTTATTTAATAAATTATAAACATAAATCAAATTTTTTTTAAACTAAGAATTAAAAAAATTGAGCTAATAAAACATATTAAAAGATTTAATTTCAAGTTATTTATAAAATCATAAAATTTTAAGTTTACTTTCATTAAAAATGAAATGTGCTTATTGCGTGCTTTTTCGCGTGCTGTGCTTTGACTCATCTCTAATCATGTCGTGCTTTTAAGGCCCACGTGCCTAAAATCTAAGCCTGGCGCAGCCCACGTGCGTGTCATGCCGTGCTACGTGCTCTACCGAAACGTGCTTGTGCCATATCGGGCCCGTTTCGTGCCTCGTGTCGTCCGACCCATTGGCCATCTCTGGGTGTGAGCCCACAAATTGTGGTAGAAATATTCCCACGTGACAATCAAAATAAGTCTAACAAATGGATCATTTTTTAACAGTTTGATATCATTATATATATATAAGATAAGTTAATGAATTTAAAGTCGCTTTTTTTTTTTTGTAAAAACATAAAAATTACTAAAGTGTTTAATGGGTTTAAGCAGGTGAAACGATTTTTGAAGATCATCAAACTCGCATCTTACATACTATGAAATGTGTTTAGATACTTTTATCAAGCCTAAATCTGAGCTTCCAGATAAATCTAGTTATAATGCTTTTGACTTGTGAACCCTTTTAATCCATTTGTGATATTGGAAGAAAATCCATCCTTATTACCCAAAACCAATTAACCTTCTCCTATATTAAACCCTAACATTTTGAGAGAGATCAGGTGCAAAATAAGACATTTTGTTATAAATTTGAGGGAATAATATGTGAACAATTATTGAAATGAGTATGTGAACAATATGAAATATAAGTGTGCAACCCAAGAGGGGGGAGTGAATTGAGATTCTAAAAATTATTTGATTCTAAAACAAATTATCAAGCAAATCTAAAATGAATTTAATGGAATAACAATTAAATCAATTACAATATAAAAAGATAAGGGAAGAGAGATTCAAACACGGAGATTTTTACGTGGTTCAGCCAACCTCGCCTACGTCCACGCCTCCAAGCTTTCTGGACTTGAGGATTTCACTAAGCAAGCCTCCAAGGCTTCAAATGCTTGCACTTGACTTCCAAGGTGTCAATGAACCTTTACAACAAGAGATTATCCTCAATCTCTTAACCCAAGTGTATCCCAACACTTACAATCACTCAAAGTAAAAGATTAAAAATTATTTTTCTCTCACACAATATTTAAGATTACAAATCAATGCCCAATGTGTGAATAGATGAAGCAAGAATGTGTTTTAAAGCTCTATGAAGATTGTATTCTCGAATATAAGCTCAATGGTCATGTTGTGATCAATATTGTTTGAATTTGAATGAGCTTATTTATAGTTGGAGCTGAAAAACTAGTTGTTATAGACTTTAACTATTTAGGCTGGTCAAAGTTACCGTTGGGCCAATTTTCAAATAAACGGTTTGCCGTTTATGGTTACCCTTTCGCCGTTAATTCACAGAGACCTGCAAGATGAACATCAGTTATCCGTTTACATTAAACAGTTAAGGATTTGCATGAAATGACATCTCTGAAAATTATCGGTTAGCCGTTTGTAATTAACGGTTCACCGTTTGTTTCCAGTAACCTGTAAAACAAGTTAGCCTTATCCGTTTCAGTTAAGCTTTTGCCGTTTGTTTTCAGGTACAATCTTTCATTCTGGATTTTATCGGTTAACCATTTCAATAAACGGTTAAGGGTTTAATTCCAATGGCCTTCCCAGCTTTTTGTATCTTCCGTTTTTCTTAACGGTTAAAGCTTAAGCAATTTGATACTCTCTGGTTTTAATCGGTTAACCGTTTCAATAAACGGTTCACCGTTTATTTCCAGAATCACAGTTTAAGCCATATTTTGCAGAGAATCATTTTCTAATTTGAAATTTAACAGTGATCCATCTTTTATGAATATAATTGGAATGTTTATAAGGCTCTCGTTTATTAAGGAATAGCTCCAACATTTTAATCAAAATCCATTTAAAGTTTGTTATTATCAAAATCAATATTATTAACATATTCATGTTAACACAATTGATACTTAATTCACATATAGAAGAGGACTAAAGTAATAAGAACAAAGATAGTCAAGCCAAAAGTTTTGTTGAGCTTTTGCTTGTGTTTGTATAAAAAGGAATGGGCAGAGAGAAAATGAAACCGAATACGAAGTAAAGACCAAAATGCAATGCCTTATCAATTGCATTATTTTCTCATGTATTTATAGTAAAGAACAAGTGAATCAAGGGGTGTTAAAATATTCTACAAATGAATCCACTCACGAACTAGACTTTCCACTTACGTTAGTGGATTCATTAGTGGTGAATGCAATAATTCACAGCTTTCCCCCTTGGATTCACTATTTATTTACATTTAATGTAAAAGGTATTAGTAGATGTGTTTAATACTGTCTCATTAAAACCTTGCCAGTAAAATTCAATGGGATAAAACCTAGTCAAAGGAAGAAGAGTACAATGCATATTTATTGAACATGGCTACAAAATTCTTCTCTTCAAAATATGCTCCCCTAATAATGTTGTACGTGCTTTTCAATGTGATTCTTCTCTTATAAGATTACACTCCTCTCAGTGCTTTTCCTAACGAGTACTTCTTTTGATGGCAACATGTATTAATTTAATAGTTTGTCAAAGTGACACTAATGCCATATCATTTTCTCAAATGTAGATGTAAGTAGAGCTTTTATAAATATGTTAGCTAAATTATCCATGGAGCATATCTCTCTAATATCAATCTTCTTGTTTTGTTGGAGCTTATGAGTGTAAAAGAATTCCAATGAAATATGTTTTGCTCTGTCCCTTTTAATGTAGCCCTTCTAATTTGAGCTATACATGCAACATTATCTTCATATATCACTCTTAGGATATCTGAACTTGAAGATATTCTATAGGTATTTTGAATATGATGGATTATAGATCACAAACATATGCATTCTCGACTAACTTTATGAAGTGTAAGAATTTCAGAGTGGTTAGAGGATGTTACAACAAGACTCTGTTTTGTAGGCTTCTAATAAATTACTATACCATTAAAAGAAAAAACGTATCTTGTTTGTGAACGAGCTTTATAGGGATAAAACATTTCTTAGTATAATTTAACTAATAGATAAAGATACCATTAGGTCTATGCTCGGTTTGCAGCTTGAGACAATACTTAGTTTTCCCAAAATTTTCATTTCGAATTCATTTTTCAAACAATCACTAGTCTTTTGGAGCTCTTCAGGAGTTCTTATTAAATTCAAATTATCAATATAAACTGCGACAATAGCAATGTCATATTTTAATTGCTTTATAAAATATATGGACAAATAGAATCATTAACACATCCTTCTTTTATCAAATACTCACTGAAATGATTATACCATATGCATCCAGATTGTTTTAATTCATATAAAGATCTTTGTACCTTTATTGAATACAAGCTACGGTATGATGATTGATAAGATTATGACATTTTAAATCTTGTAGGAATTTATATATATATGTCAAGTGACCCATATAGATAAGTTATCATCACAACCATGAGATGCATTTTAAGATTTTCTAATACAATGAAAGTAATTCAAAATCAAAACGTAATTGCACACATAATGAGAGAATATATCTCGTTGTAATCAATATCAAGTCTCAGTGAGAAGCTTTATGCAACAAATCATGTTTTACGTCTTATGACTTTATCAATTTCATTACATTTTCATACAAATACCCATTTGTACCCAACAGGTTTGACACCCTCAGATATTAGGACTACACGTCGAAATACTTCATGTTTGGCTAAAGAAGTCAACTATGCCTGATTGCTTCTTTCCACTTAACCCAGTTGTGCATCAATCTACATTCATCAATAGTTGACAGATTATGGTCATTTACAATGTCGGTAGCTACTGTAAACGCAAACACATCATTAATGATAATTTTTTTTAATTTTCAGCCACTTCAAGGGTTTGTGCCATTTCTTGGACATGTGCCTCTTTAAGGTGTCTTTCATGGTATTTGATCTCATTAAGGGCATTTTTCAAATTATTACCCTGAGTATAGCCAACAAAAATCACACTATTTTTAGATTTAAGTGCCTTTTCAAGGTTTTGTACTTATAAAGAATTTATGTATTGTTAGGGTTTTTAGCTTTTTCATAGACCATTTGGTTTTCTAAAGCAATTTGTTCATTTAGATTTTTAGCGTCATTTGCAGTAGAACCATGTTTAATCATTTTCTTCTCCACAAAATATTATCTTTTGAGCCAATTGGTCATCATACTTCTGGCGTGCCATAGACAATTCCTCAACTATATGTTTTATTAATCGTTCTTTAGGAATAATGAACCAACCAAGTACACTAGTAGTTGGTATATATGATTTGGTTACTTTTGTTGCATCTGTAAAGGCATTTGGTAATTATTGTACAATTTGTTGCAAATGAACTATCATGTCCACTTCATTTTCACTTTGAAATGTGCATGGATTTAAATAAGATAGATGAGTCACTTTCCATTGAGGATCATGTCTAACCTCATAGACCTTTTTTTCTTTTTCCCAATGGGAGAAAATTTGTCTTATCAAAATGATAATCCGTAAATTATGCAGTAATTATATCACTTGTCAATGGTTTGAGATATATGATAATAGATGGTAAGTCAAATCCCACATAAATTCTCAATCAATGTTGGGGTCTCATTTTAGTGGGTTGCGGGGGCGCAATTAACACTTGTACTATGCAACCAAAAATGCATAAATGAGATATATCTAATTAATATCCTAATATCAGTTGCAAAGGTGAATATTTATGATAGGCAATAGGGCTCAAAGTGGATTAATGTTGTAGCATGTAAAATAATATGTTCATATATCAAAATAGGTAATTGACTTCGTAATAATAAAATTTTGGCAATTACCTTGAAACGTTTTATAAGAGATTTTGTTAATCAATTCTGAGTATGTACATGTGGTATTGAGTGTTCTACTTCAATCCCAACTATCATGCAATAATCATCAAATGTTTTAGAAGTAAATTCACTAGCATTATCTAGACGTATGCTCTTGATTGGATAATACGAAAATTATGCACTTAAGCTGATTATCTGCACAAGCAATCTTGCAAATGCAACATTACATATAGACAATAAACAAACCATCATGTAAATGCATCAATCAAACCATAAAATAAAAAAATGAACCACTTGGTGGGTGAATAGCTCTACAGATATCTCTTTAAATCCTTTATAAAAATGCTAGAGATGCAGAACTAATTTTATTAGGTGATGGTCTAATTACCAATTCTCCATGTGAACATGCAATGTAACTATTTTCATTTGACAATAAAATTTTCAAATTTTTCAATGAGTGTCCATGAGAGCTCTCAGTAATTTTACACATCATTATTAATCTAGGGTGACCAAGGCGGTCATGCTAAAGTATAAAAGATTTTACATCATATAACTTATCTTTTTATGATTGTGTAACTCTTCATTACTTTTATCATTGTATAATATAAGTCAGATAAGAAAGCTGTAAGTTTTTCTAATATTTGTATCTTTCCAAACATGCTAGAAGTAATCTATAGATATTCTACATTATTCTCATTCATTGCCTCTATATGAAAATTATTACAACTAATGTCTTTAAAACCAAGTAAATTTCTTTTTGATTAAGTGAATTCTTTTTATTGATATGATTATTGCTTTTCCAGTGTCTTCAATTAGATTTACTGGACCTAACATTGGTATCACATTTGCTTTAATTAAATTTAAATTTGAAAAATACCTCTTATTTTGAAGAATCGTATTTGCAGTTGCACTATCAGGCAAGCCTATTTCTCTATCAAACATTTTATTGAAATCCATATCCTTAAACAAAAGTAAAAAGGAAATCCATATTAGATAACATAAAAAACAAAAATTACATGAACAAACATAAAACATAAGTTGAATTTTAAATATGATGAACATTTTCATCACCGATCAAGTAATCAATTTTTCCATCTGTATCTTCAAAGAAATCTGAAACATCAAAATATGTAACATTCATTGAATCCGAGTCATCAACATAGTTTATTTTAACATTCTTTCCTTTTGGTTTAGGGATGCCTAAAACATACCCACACGATGTCTGAAAGTACGAAATTGTCTCAAAAAAGACCAAACGTTCCACATCTATCACAAGTGTTTTCTTGAATATTTTGTTGGGCAAAGTTCCCCTCCTCATTTTTCCTTTTTCTATGGTTCTTGTAACCACTATGAGGTCGATAATAATAATTTTTGTTATGACCCTGGCCTCGATAATAGTCATGACCACGGCCACAACTATGTGTACGACCACGGTTATGCCCACAACCACGCTCATTTTTGTAATTGTCATCACAATTATGTGAGATAGCATTTACTTTAAATACTAATTTTGTACTAGTAAGATGAGCATGATGATTTTTTTGTTAATAATTCATTATTCTTTTCTACCACAAGAAGGCATGCACTCAAGTGAGAATATTTTGTATACTGATAGGCCCTATATTGTTGTCATGTTAAAAGCATGAAACGTTGTAATATTTTTTTTCCAATAGATTCCTATCATTAATATTTTCTCCACACAGTTTTCACTATAAAGTAATTTGATATAGTGCAGAATTATATTCATATATTGACTTAAAGCCTTGTAGTCTGAGGGCATTCCATTCACTACGAGCATTTGGAAGAATTACTAACCTTAAATGACCATATCTTTCGTAAAAATTACTTCAAATGACATATGGATCCTTTATAGTAAGATATTCTGTTTTAAGTGCTTAGTGAAGATGATGATGTAGAAAAATCATGGCCTTGGTTCAATCCTAAAAGGATGAGTCATTATTTTTTTCAATTGTGTCACTAAGGCCCAACATTAAGATGAATTTCAGCATCCATGATTTAGGATAAATAATTTTGACCAGATATATTCAAGGCATTAAAATCCCGTTTTGTCAAGTGAGACATTATCATAAACAAATAAGTAAAGATTAGTATAATGAATACAAAAAAAAATGTAAATAACTACCCTTACTTGTAAAGGTAACTTTAAATAAATATGTAGAAAATGAAAATGTTCCTATACTAGAGCGAAGCCGTGCTAATAACGTGTTATAAATTTGAGGGAATAATATGTGAGCAATTATTGAAATGAATATGTAAAAAATTGGTGCTTAATTCACAGATAGAAAAGGACTGAAGTAATAAGAACAAAAATGGCCAAGCCAAGAGTTCTGCTTGTGTTTGTATAAAATGGAATGGCAGAGAGAAAATGAAATTGAATATGCAGTAAAAGCCAAAATGCAATGCCCTATCAATTGCATTATTTTCTCTTGTAATTATAGTGAAGAACAAGTGCATCAAGAGGAGTTAAAATATTCTACAAATGAATCCACTCACAAAGTGGAATATCCACTTACGTTATTGGATTCATTAATGATGAATACAATAGTTTGTAATAGATTTTATCTTTATAAGATTTTGGTCCAGATTGTTATGGCTTATAAAAGAATTTAGTTCCACTTTGTAGGAGACATAACAAGTTGCACAAAAAGGAGCTATACGTTCGATAAATTATACTATTGATTTTTCTTGAAGATTTTATATTCTCTAAATTTTCAAAAGTAAAGTGTATACATTTATTAGATCTGATTATTAAAGTTGTCTCATACTGTAATGGCAACAATAGACATAATATTAAATTATTTGCACTTTTTTTTCTCTTTCATTGGGAAAGAATGTATTTATTAGGGATGGCAAAATCCGAATTTGAATCCGGATGTAATTGCTTTCAGATTCAGAGCCACATTAATATTTTCATATTCGGATTTGCATCCAGATCGGCAAAAAAAAAAAAAAACGGATTCGGATGTGGGTAATATTCGCACGGATTGCGAGCGGATATCCCAGATATCCAGATATGCATAAATTAAAATGTAACAATTTAAAATTTAATAACTCACATAATAATATTAAATAAAATCAATTCAACAATTAACAATTCAATACCAAGAGTAACATACAATACCATAAATTCACAAATAAAAGTCCCATAACATAAATTAAACATAAAAAAATAACATAAATTAAAGTCTAGCACAACCAAAAATCCACAAATAAAATTATAAACACACCACAAATCCACATAAAATGATGTGGATCCTTATATATTTTATAATTTAATTTAACTTATATTTTTTTAATTAATCCTATTATATTTTTTCATTTAACTTATATTATTTAATTTTTTAATAAATTATTTAATAAAAAATAATATAGATCCAAATATCTGGTTTTCTGGATGCATTTGCATCCGGATTTGAATCCGCACGGATCTTAACTTTTAACATTCGAATCTGCATTTTTTAATGTGTGGATCTGAATTTTTCTAAATATGAATCTTTGCGGATCTTAACCGGACCCAAATATTTTTACCATCTCTAATATCTACCTTTTAAAAGTAATACTAATAATTAGTTTATAACAAGACAATGACCTTGCCACTCCCACCTAATAGTGGGTGCATATGTTGTAGTAGAACCTCTTAGATAGTAAAAGAAATTTGAGATTTGAGCTTCACATACAGAGGTGGTGCCAAAGTTTGCTTTCTATTATTATATTCAATGTTTAATACACACACATACACATATATATATATCTAATTACTTTCTAATACAAGGTTATAAAATTAGTAATTGTCCACAATTTTGATACTATCCTAAAAATTTTAAATTGTTTTAGGATTGTCTCCACTCTCATAAATCAATTTTCAAAACATTTAATAAAAATAGAGAAAATAAGTCCAAAAATAATGACAGGTGTCTTGCTGCTCATCATACGGTGTCAAGTTGCTCGCTAAATCGCTTTCAGTTACTACAAAATACATCTAACTCATCTTCAAATATTAAGTATCATCAAGAATATTATTTAAAGTGATGTCTTATGTTTCACTTTCTGGAACCATTTCTATAATCCATCACAACCCCTTGTAGCTGTAAAATCTTGTATTTAATTACACAAGCAAATTTGTGGCTTGCAAGTTTCGGGTTAAAAACTGAACAAAACTATAATTTGTATAAACAGAGTCTGTTTATAAATTCTAGCCGAAGGGTCTTTTCATTGTAAATTAGTAAAGCTCAAATAGACCACCACTAGAACAAAGCCCAAAATTAGCCCGGCCGAGTTGAAATTTTTCTCTGAACTGAACAATCAAGGGAGGAGTGATTACACAAATTGTGGGAGAACTATTCCCACTCGATAATTAAATTAGGTCTAGCAATGGATTGTGTTTTAACTGTTTGTATCATTGTATATATGAGATTGTTAGTGAATTTCAAGTCATTTCTTTTCTTTGAAAACATAAAAATTACTCAAAGTGTTTATTGGGTTTAATGGGTAAAACGATTTTTGAAGATCATTGAACTCAAATGTCACACATTATAAAATGGGTTTTAATACTTGTATCAAGCCTAAATCCAAGCTTCTAGACTAATCTAGTTATTGAGCTAGTTTGATAATACTGTAACTTTAAAATAATAGTTGATACCAAACACAAACGATTGTTTTTAAAATTCAGTATTTTTAAAACTAAATTTTATAAAAAACTTAATTGATTATTTTCATAGTTAATTACCATCGAACCTCTCTAAAATTGTTTGTGTTTAATATAAGGGAAAGTTAATTGATCCCCTTTGTGGGAGGTGGATTCTTCTAAAATTAAGAGTAGACACAAACACATAAAAAGATGCACCCACATATTTAGTAAACTATACAATTGATTTTTCTTGAAGATTTTATGTCATCTCCTAATTTTCAAAAGTAAAGTGTATGCATTTATTAAATTTTATTATTAAAGTTTTCTCATAGTATGATGGCAACAATAGATATAACATTAAATTATCCACACCTTTTGTTTTTTGGTTGAGAAAGAAATATGATATAGTTACCTTTTAAAAATAATAAAAATCAGTTTATAATATTAGCGTAATTAATTATCCTATTGGATTATTTTATAAAAACTACTCTTGTTTGCTTATTAGACTTTTTTTTTGTTTGCTTATTAGACTTGCTATCAAATTAAATAGAAAAAAAATTATGAAATAAACATTTAAATACATATACCAAAAATAATTGTTTTTTTGTCAAAAAATGTCATGAGTGTAAGAGACATTTCCATTTTGTTGTACACCAAAAATATGTTTAAATTTAGGGAAACGTTATTACTAATTATCTGATGATATAATTAATTAATGAAGCCCAGTGTGAAACGTTAGACTACAAAATCCAACAGTTCAATTTAAAATTTGAATTAAAAAAATCAATGAAAATGAGGTAGCCGTCGTTTAACGTAGCATCCAATTAATTAATTGCCGACAGACAATTAATGGCACACCATGCACATTTGCGCCGTCTTGACTTTTTTCATTTTTATTTATTTGGCCTTTTTTTTTAGTTATTCTTTTTGCTAATACTTTCGTTTGGAATTCATTAAATTTAATTAGGCAACAACTTAATTTGTAGTCTAAATAGATTAAGGGTCAGTTTGGTACAATTATAATTTTTAAAATAATTATTATCAGTTGTGTTATAAAAATAATTAGTTATGGTAAGAATTATTGAATTAGTTAAATATTTGGTAAAATTTATTTTTAAAGGTACTGTGAATTTTAAAAGTATTCATATGTGTTTAATAAATTTTACTGTTAAATTATTGTAAGAATGTAAAAAATTAAATTAGACATAATGTTAAATAAAATTTATTTACACATTTATAACAATGTATATAAAATATTTTTTATTATGTATATTTTTTATTATTTATATATAATAATTGATAATTAAAATAAATATTTTATTATTAATTTTATTTTTTATTTTGCTATCTCAATATAACTGGTAATAATATCATCTCTTTAAAGTTATTAATTTTATTTTCTAATTAATAAAGATAATTTTAAATTTTTATAATATATACGAGGATATATAAAATTGTATTAAGTATAAAATTGATTCTTAAAATTAGATTTTGAAAAGTTATTTCTTCTATTTTTTTTAAATCTTAAGATGGGATGATTTTATTAAAAGTAATTTATTAAAAAAAACTATTAAATACTAAAATTAACCTTTAACTTTTTAAAATTACTTGTAATTCTCTAAAAAATAATCTTAAAGGGGCCCTATAAATTAAAAATTATTTTTAATAACATTATCTTAATCATACGTACAACAAAGAAAGCGATCCAAATTAAAAAAGAAAAAAAGATTATCCTACTAATACTTTTGGTCGGTTAGCATTAATTAACAAAACATTAAATGGGATTATTTCCTCCCCACGAGGATTTGTGCTCATCCAATTGATGGAACTTAAAAAGGGTAAACTTTAATTTATCCTCTATTTAAAATGATAATTTTTAATTTATTTTTTAAAAATATTAAAATATTAATTTATTTTCATTTATTGTTAAGAAGATAAAAAAAACTCATCATACGTCTTCTATTTATTTTATTATTTGAAATAAAAATAAAAATAAATTAAAATTTTTATATTTTTAATAGATAAATTAAGACTATCATTGCATGAGAGAATAAAATGATTAAAGTTTACCGTTATAGAAAATGAATTGGAGGGGCCGCATATATGATTAAACAATCTCAACACTAATCTGTTGGCTCCTCCACTCATCAAACTTTTTGAACGTACAGCTGGTAGCCAGCACACTGATCAACTTGATTCATCAAGTTTCGGATTGGAAATCTTTTATATTCTTGATTGCTTTGATGTTCTTCCAAATTGGTTTTATTGAAAAGAAAATCAAATTATGCCGACCTAAATGCACCACGCGTGCAAATTGCTTTGACTTTTTTATTTTTCCCTTTTCCCCAAAAAAGAATAGAATCATATATTGACACAATATACAAATTACACACAAAGAGAATGAGAACAAAATAAACAAGGATGACCAAAAAAAAATTCTCGAACTGATTTGTCTGAATCGAAGGTACAGTTTGAGAATTAGTTCAGGATCAATTCAGGATATTTTATTAATTGATATTGATTTTTTTGTTCAAGTCTTTAGAAAATGAATCAAAATCGAGATAAAAAGAATCAAAATTGGTTCGATTTCCCTATATTGGTCCGGGTGATAATCATTTCAAAAAATTTAAAAATAATTGAAATGATATTTTCCCACATCTATAAATAAATATTAAACAATTGTGTGTGTGTGTGTGTGCAATTATTTTCAGGTGTAGGTGCACTCATATTTTTTGTGCAGATACTTAATTAAATCATGTTATTTAATAGTTAATTACTGCACTAGAAAAGAATTATTAACAAAAACTTATGCATCCTTTTTAAAAAGTTTCTAGAAAATTTAACCGGAATTTTTTTTTTTTTTCAAAAAATCTCCTTCTTTCAAATTAGAATACCCTTTGAGAGCCTCAAGTAATTATGTCGTAAAGTTATAAATATTCACTATTTAGCCTCCAATTGATATAATTTTTCAAGTATAGCTTATTTAAGTAACATTTTTGTTAGTAGAGCTTTTATGTAAAAAATTTTAGTTGTTTGATTGTCAAAGAGAGCATTTATTATGGGAGCCCCTATGTTACAATTAATGTAACATACACACTCAACAACAACCACACAAATTGTGTGGGCCCATTATTTGTGTGGTTGTTGTTGAGTGTGTATGTTACATTAATTGTAACATAGCATTTGCCTTTATTAAAAATTATAAACTTACTTTAATAGGTAAGTTTTTTAAAGTTTTGTTATGAAAATAATAAAATAAGATTGTTAAATAAGTAGAAGATTTTTTAGATATTTTAAATTTAAAAAAAATTTAATCTCTACTCTCAAAGAGTTAAATTTTAAATTTTTGTTAGTAGAGACAACATATCTTATTTAATCTTCAAAAACTCTAAAAATAAAAACAACAACTAAAAAAAATTTTAAAAAAAATTTATGAGATTAAATAGAAATTTATGACTAATAGATAGGGCCTATCAAATAGGCATATAGGCTTATGGGGAAGAAATATGATAGAGTGATTGTTAGTAAGGTAGACTTAGTGAATTTTTCAGTCAATGCCCATTTAGTCACGCAATCCAATTTTATATGGTTTTCAATTTTTTAGGGTCTCAACCACCAGATTTGATGGGGGGTGATTCTATTTCTATCCGACCTAAACTCAAAAGAAGTAATGATATATATATAATATTATTATAGGATTTCGTCATCATCCCCCTCTTCTTCATTATTTTAAAAGAATCTTGATAATGAGCATAGATTTGGTCATCAAAAATTTAATAATACGGGATTCATCTATTAGATCATTAACGTAAAATTATTTATTATTTTATTTTATTATACAATAAAAAATGTCACATATAACGTAATAGTATTATGAAATTCATCAAAATTTATTTTAATTATCAGGTAATTTTCGGAGACTGATTTTCTTTTCTTTCTTTTTTTTACAAAATCATATTTCTCACTTTTTTTTAAAAAATAATAATTTATACCTAACTTAGTATCTAAATTCTACGTAACTCCTTAAGCCGATTGCATATAAGAGGTCTCCATGATCGAAAAAATCGATGAGATGATTTTAACCTAACCACTATTTTGTCGTTCTTTTTCTTTTCTTCATCAAAACCCTAGCTCGCCCTTTTCGTGGGGTAATAAAACTACCATTAAGAGAAGTAATTAAATTAATACTTTTGGAAGTCCCAATCATAATATGAAACGTGTGAATTCATCCCAAGTCCTCGATACCAAAAATATTGATGAATAATAGAATCTATGAATGCTCCATTAATTTGACGTGGGCTTAACAAGTCACAAGGCCTACCACCTACCACTACCACTACCACTACCACTACCACATGAGCAATAGGGGACTACAAAGGTGCGTTTGATTCTTCAAGTAATTCACAAAACCACAACAGTCAACATCGTCGTCGGTATCGAAAGTTCTTGGGCTATGCTTCTCAAGTCAAACAAATCTTTCCGCAATTTGACACTTAATGGGATAATCATGCACACCCGCCAAGCCAAGTGTGCGATCTTTTAAGAAGAGTCCGTTGATATATTTTCTTTTTATACAATCTTCTACGATCAAAAACATTTTTAATATGTGGTTTTGGGATACACGTTAAAATAATCTTCAAACGAGGTATTACAAACTAATTTTTTGATCTCACGATTTATTTGTGATTATAGTTAAGCTCGAAAATTCGAGAAATATAAAGAGAAATGAATCATGGAGAATACGTATGAGAATGATTGCATATGACTTTTTCCACCATATGTGGATTACTTCAAATTTTTAATTATATCTCTCAAACTTTTTCATTGACGATAGCCTAAATTTCTAAATTTTCACAAATTATACATTATATAAAAATTGAGGATAATCGAGAACGAAAATTAGGTGATTGGTAACGGAAAAAATTGAGAGGCATAAGAAGAATTTTGAGATTTATTAACATAAGAGTAGTTGTATTGTACACGTGTCTAGAATCTTTAGGACTACGTACACCCCAAAAAAAAAAAAAACTCTAAACAAATTGCATATAATTCTTATCTTGCGCATTAAATCATTCACACTTGGCTTCCCTTGTAAAATTGGACCTCTGGCTAAATTATTCTCCTACATTAAAATTTTTTGGGACCCAAAATTTGATTCTTCCCTCTGATTGTAACAAGTGTATGATATCCATTAATTTTCTTTTCGAGAGGGGCGGCTCCTCTTTTGTTGGCTTTCATTAATTCTTCATCCCTCCAAGTATCCCAAGAGGCAAAAGCTTGCTGCCTTTATATTCCCACCAGACCACGCCAATATCAAACACTTTGCGGAGCGCGGATTCAGTCATTCAGATATTTTTCATGCAACTGACAACATTACACGTTACGAAGCACAAATGGGTGATCCGGTGATGTTCTTTTGTCTTTTCTTGATGATTATGGACACTTTTGTCCGTTTAATTTGCTTCTTCACTTCGCAAAGCCAGCGATTATGACCCTTTTGTTTTGCTATAAATAATCAAGCACGTGTTATCATTATCATTACTATTACTATTTTTGAGGAAACTAAAACTTAGGCTCCTATTGGCTATTGCCACTTAATAAGGGTCCGTGTTTTACGGAAGATTTTATCAGACTTACAAGCTTTGATGCCCTGTCTGTGTGCTGTCGTTTTCGAGCTTTGGTCATCTTTCAATAATTCCCATACTTCGCCTCTACTTGCCTTAAATTTTCGAACCAATTCGCTATTGCATCACATCAAAGAATAGTTAATTGAATAAAAATATTATAATACTATATGGTATCATTATAAATTTATATTAAATTTTATTTAGTCATTTACATTTGAGAATCTCTCTATATGTCTCTATTTAGTATGACTTATTTAATAAATATAAGTATTTATTTAATTTTATAAACTCTTATCATAATTTTTATTGTTGTTTAATTTTTTTTAGTAGAGCTCTTAGAGCTTAAATAAGCTATTTTACCTCTGCTAGAAAAATCTTAAATTTTGGGCTTTTGAGAGTATTGGTTAAAAAATTTTTTTTAATATTAAAATATCCAAAATATCATCTACTTATTTGACAATCTTATTTTATTTTTTTCATAACATGACTTAAAAAAACTTATTTATTAAAGTAATTTCATAGATTTTTAATAAAAACTCTTATTGACAATCAAACGACTTATTTTTTTTAAGTAAAAGTTCTATTTAAATAAGTTCTATTTAAATAAGTTCTACTTGAAAAACTGTACTAAATGGAGCCAATTATAGAGGTTAAATCATAAAAAATCTATTTCATGTGTTAAATCTATTACTATATTATATATAGGAAAATTATCAGTCATATACCTTTAAATGACACCAGTATCAAACACGCTATAACACTTTTTAAGTATATCACTCGTATACCCTAAGTTGATAAAACACTTGTGTCGTCCACCAATCTGTTAACTGCCGTTTGCAAGCATTGATATCACAAGGGTAATTTAATCTTTTTAAAAAAACGACATGTCATCCCATTTACCTAGTACAAAATGACATGTCATATGATATATATTGATAAAAATGACATGTCATCTCATTTATCAGATAATTGTTAATAATTACTAAAAAAAGCTATTTTACAACTGAATCTACTCCTCCAAAATTTAACCTAAATTTTTGAAGATCTACTCCTCCAAGCTCCAATTGGAATTTTTTATGGTATAATATGTATAATTGTAAATAATATGTTGCTAATAACTTTTTATGGTATAATATGGATATTTTTTAGGATAATTGTTAATAATATGTACCATTAATAATTCATATTTTTTTAATAAAAAATGTATTGTTAATAAAAAAAATTTTATTGAAAATTTACGTTAATTTTTGGGATAAATTTATCTTTTTACCTCATTTTGAGTTTCAAGGGTGAAATAGTCAATTTGCCACAATTCTGTTAACTTTCTAATTGAAGTTAACGGATTGGTGGACGGCATACGTGTTTTGTCAACTTAGGGTATACAAATGATACACTTAAAAAGTGTTGTAACATATTTGATACGGGTGTCATTTAAGGGTATATGGTTGATAATTTTCCTTATATATATAATATATTTACCTTTATAGTCCTTTTTATAGGCACTAATTCTTTTTTTCATTTAATCGGCGATTCATCCCTCCTCACTCATATGAGCAGGGTCAAATTCTAAACACATATTAATACAAAAAATTTTTAACTCAATTAGTTGCGCTCACAAACTCAACTTTGGTTTCAAGTTTGATTATGATTTGTTAAAGAAATCGTTTCATAAATAAAATTCTCAATGAGACTCAACAGAGTGATTCTACTTTGAATATTTAAAGAGGTAATAAATATAAAAATTACTATTTTGCTTACTCCCACATTTTTTTTTTTCATATAAATATAAATCTCAACGAGCAGTATCATTTCACAATCTTGAACCATGATTTAAAAAAGAAAAAAAGAAATTTAGAGATAGACCTCAACTTCAATATTGTACTCTTCTCATCATTAATTTTTATTGTAAATAACTTTTAGGGTAATTATTTACTAAGTACCCAAATTTACCCGATGTTCAAGGAGATATAATATTGGAATGTAAAAGTGTCAAGTCGATTTCTAAACTCCATAGGCTACTTTGAGTGCACCCATTTTAATTCCACAATTAACCCTATCATTTTTTTATCTGTCAACAAATTCTCAGAATCTCTTATTGGAGTTTGCAGAATTTTCACTAGCTTGATTTCCTCTAAATAATGATTAACTAGAAATGATAAAGTGCTAATAGTACTTCTCTTTTTAAATAGAAAAGATAAAGTGCTTATGGTACCTCTCTTTCACGATTAGTTCTATTTAAATATCTTACTCCTTTCTATTAAATCCCATTCTCTTTATTCTTCGTTTGTAGCCCCAACAATTTGGTTTTGAATAAAGAATAATAATTAAAGATGACAAGAAAATTTGAAGAAGAATCACGCAAAAGTTCTTTTAAAAAAAAAATCTTATTAGGTTCTTACTCTTTTGAGAGTTTTTTTAAGTCCGGGGCACCTTGCAATTTGATACAGAGGTTTAATTATTATTATTATTTTAATCCAACTTTAAACCTTTTCAATCAAGGTAAAGTTATAACTTTATAGAAGATTAATCTTACACGAATCTTATAAGGGTGCCACTAGCTCTAGTACTCAATGATTAATTCGATGAATCACAGTGGTAAAATCTCCAATTTCCTCTTCCGTACATGTTATAGATGACCAAAGTTCAATTAACGACTCTTAAAAAATAATTGAATCCACCAATTATATATTGCCAAGCTTTTTGGTTAGCTAGGCTATAGGCATGCACTTGGATTTCACACATGCTTTTCAACTTGACCTAATGGCTGCGGCTACTAATCTATTAACATTTCCGCTGGCAGATCACCAGCCAACTAATTAATTGGTTGGGCCTAACTCAACATTAATTAATCACTATTCACTAACCGACTAAAGTTATTGAAACTATTTAAGGGAACGTGAAAGCATCGTTACCTTCTAATTAAATGCAAACGACAATAGTGATGACCGGCTGCTTTCAAATTGTTAACTACATGACCAATTCAAAGCCATTTGCTGCACTACACTTTCAAAATAATTGATATGGGGTGTATATATTTATATAGAGCTAGCCAATGTAAGCAAATAAAGTGACACTAATGAAAATGAAATTTGAGTTTGTGTGTCGCTCCACGTTTATGGACTTTGTATCACTCTTACGTTTTCTCTTTGAATATTTTGGATAAGCTGTGGAAATTAAACTGCCTTAACAAAATGTATTGATATGATTAGAAACTAATTAATCATTTGATTAAATAGTCTTTACATTGATTTGGATGTCGGTTGTTTATTATTATAATATTAAAACTCAAAGCAGCCGATTTTTGCAAAAAAAAATATCTCTTCCCGGAATTTCGTGTTAGATATGATTTTAGAGATTGATGTTGAATTCTTTTCCCCTAATTTTTCACGGTCATTTTTAATTACATTTCTGTCTATCAAAATATCTTAAATTAGTTTTGTAATGACGGACTCAAAATATTAGGGACTAGAATACGTTGTATTTACTTCAACACAAGATGAATCGAATCCTCAAATCAATAAAGAGCAAGGAGTGGCTGCAACTCGACCAATGAATGTCTTGCCTAATTGTTCAAGATTTTGAATCAAGTGATTAGTAAATCTAATATTTAGAATTTTATATTCAAATTACCTCAATGATTAAATTCATGTACTATAGGTATTCGATTTTGTGAAACCACTGAATAATTAAAGTAATAGGCAAACCACATTCACATAGGTCCGGATTTGAGTCATTGTGTATTTGTAGGATTGATTTTCTCAATATATATATATATATATATATATTTTATTGATAATCTTTTTTTTTCAACTCATGTGAGTGGATTTGAGCCCCAAACCTCTTTTTACATATTTTACCTACTCCACTAATTCGCAACAACATAATATTGATTAGTGTTGTTTTAAGACAAAATATTAAAAATGTGTCATCACTTAGGGGCTTTTTTTTTTTGACTTAATGACTTAATTAACTTAATTTTAACCAGTTAAGTCATTAAGTCTGTTTGTTTTATCAACTTAATCAGAATTTTCAGCCATTAAATTATTAAGTTATTAAGCTAATTTTTTTTACCTTTTGTTTAATCTAAAAAGTTTGAATGATATTATTAAAAGATATTCTCCAAAATATCCCTATCCCATTAATTAATTTTCATCCTTATATGAATAAAATTTAATAATTAATATTATTATCCATCTCTATATAATTTGCGGTAATATACAGTGTTAGACTATTATTATTTTTATCTTTTTATTTTCATCAAATTAGCATTATTTATCTTCATAATTTTTATGAATATTTTTCATATAAAAACATCATAAACTATAATATAATTTATTAACATATATAATATAGAATATTAAAGAGGTGTATTCAATTGAATATGATTTATGTTATGATAATATATTATCTTATTCATATTCTTTGAGATGTTTATTATTTGTTTAATATTTATAATTTGTAAGGGTATAAATGTAAAAATATTAGTTTTCAAATTTTTTTAAGTTAAAAAAATAATTTAATATTTATTTTTGTCGATTTAGACAAAAAAATAAGCATATCATTCAAATTCAAACATTCAGTTCTATTTATAATTCAGACTAATTCAGATCTTTTCAGATTTCAGACAAAAAACAAATGACACCTTAATCAATTTAGAAAATTCCACAAAAAAAAAGGATAACCACCATTTTCTAATGGTTTAATAATTTTTCAGATCCAGGCGCCATAAAAGTATTTGTTTTCTTTTAACTATGCAAATCATTTCCCATTTTCCTTTCCGTCAAAGACAAATATTAATTCTTCTTTGTTTGAATATTAGAATTTTAATCATGGTAGGGCTATCTTAACAGAAAATTTGGACATAATCTTTAACCATTGATTTCAAACAATTAAATGATGGATAATAAAAGTTAAAGTAACATTTAATGATAATTGTTATTTATTATTCATTTACCATTAGATTTCTTAAAATTAGTAACTTAATATTTGTGTCGAAATTTTAAATTAAAAAAAAATGTTAGAATAGGCTAATAATCAATTAAATTACGTTTCAGGATGTTTTTAATCAAAATTAATAATATTTACTAAACTTTATTGGCTACAGTTCTTGTAATATTTTTTTACTGGCCAATTTTTAAGAAAAATATTTCTAAAACTAAGAGAAAATATATAAAATATTTTAAATTAAAATCACAATTAAGGAGAAGAGTGAGCGGTTAAATAAATATAATCACCGAAATATTGTGGGCAAAGAACCAGTTTCGCTCACGCTGGAATTGCCGCCAAAAATACCGGCAACCCAATAACCCCGACCATTCTGGAACCGCCACGTGCATTCTCACCCTTTCACGCGCCGACCAGCCCAACTCCACAGACCCAAAATCGTCAAAACATCCCACGCTTTAGATTAACCGTCCCCATCATCCCAGTGACAGCTCGCCACGTCACACACTCAGAAACAAAATCCCCCCCAAACGCAAAACTCAAAACTAAATCAACGTTTTGTTCCGATAATCGCGTTAAGAGTTGTGCAAAGTGTCCCCCTAAACGTTTCTTATAACCCCAATTTTTTTTTAATTTCTCTCTCTCTCTCTCTCTCTCTCTCTACGCGGTAATTCCTTGAATATTGGAAAGACGCATCATTGTGAAATTTGTACAGTAAATCCACGACCCGGAATAAAGTTTCTTCTTTTACTTTTTGGTTTTTTGTTTTCGTTTTTGGGTTCATTTTGATTCTGGGTTTGTATTTAAAAGTAGTGACTTGTCGAAAGTTTTCAGAATTTGGGTTTGTTTCATTCCATATTGAACAGCTAATTTGGAGAAAATGGATGATGAGTATGCTAAGCTGATCAGGAGAATGAATCCACCCAGGTTCAGATTTCTATCTTCTTGCTCTATGTTCTGAAGTTCATGATATTTGCAAAGTTTCATTTTTTCTTTTTATATTTGCAAATTTTGTTCAGAAAGCAGAGGAGATTATAAAAGGAAAAAAAAAAAAAGAGAAGTTTTTCTTTGTACTTTCACTAACTTTTCTAAGCAAAGAAATGGAAACCCCTACTCGAAATTAAACGAGCAAAATTTGAAGAAATTTCCAAAATTTTGCCTTCTTTTTTTTTTTCCCCTTCTCTGTCCTTCCCTTGCTTTATTGCTGTATTTGGTGATTTTATTAGTGGCCTTTTATTGTAGAGTGGTAATTGACAACAATACATGTGCGGATGCCACCGTTATAAAGGTAATTTTGTGGTTTGATTTGGTCGTGGATTTAGCAAAATTAGGTTAAAAATATCATCTGTGTCTATGATTTCCTTAAGATATGTTGATTGTAATAATTGGATTTGTTGTTCAGGTAGACAGTGTCAACAAGCATGGAATTCTCCTGCAAGTTATTCAAGTGCTTAACGATGTGAACCTTGTAATTAAAAAAGCCTACATATCATCTGATGGGGGATGGTTTATGGATGGTAAGGTTTATTCTTCTTCAGCCGCTTCAGTTGTCAGCAGTTGCGCTTCTTTCTCTGTTCCTCATCTTATTCTCTTTTTGCATTACTTGATTTCAGTGTTTAATGTGATTGATTGTGATGGAAAAAAAATCAGAGATAAGGAAGTCATCGATTATATTCAACAGGTAAGAAATTGTCCTTGATCGCTATCTTTCTGTTTGATTATCCATTTGATTGCTGATAAAAATCAGAGAAAACAAAGAGAGAGAAATTTTGCCCCACTTTAGTCGTTTCCATTCTCAGGAAATGATCACCTGAAACCATCTCAGGTGTATAAGTTTATTTTGCTTTATATGATAATACATTAATGCCTTAAGAGGAATTTGGTCATCCTTTTCTTTTGTCATTCATTGTTAATAATTGACTCACTAAAATGTTGACTAAGCTCATCGGGTGACTTATTTCTTTACAGAGGCTTGAAACTGATGCCAGCTTTGCACCCTCATTAAGAAGCTCTGTTGGGGTGATGCCTACTGAAGAGCATACCTCAATTGAATTCACCGGCACTGACAGACCTGGTTTATTTTCAGAAGTATGTGCAGTTCTTGCAGATCTTCACTGTAACGTGGTAAATGCTGAGATATGGACACACAATGATAGAGCTGCTGCTGTAGTTCATGTCACAGACCATTCCACTGGGTGTGCAATCAAAGACCCAAAACGTCTCTCAACAATAAAGGAATTGCTATTTAATGTCCTCAGAGGATATGATGACTTCAGAAAAGCGAAGACATCACTTTCACCTCCTGGTATTATGAATAGGGAGAGAAGGTTGCATCAGATTATGTTTGATGATAGGGACTATGAAAGGGTTGAGAAAGCAGTCGGGAGAGTTGAGGATAAAAGTTCAAGACCCCAAGTTACTGTCTTAAATATTGAGAAAGATTACACTGTCATTACTATGAGATCAAAAGATAGGCCAAAACTGTTGTTTGACATTGTTTGCACTCTAACAGACATGCAGTATGTTGTGTTTCATGGAATGGTCAACACAGGAAGGACGGAAGCTTATCAGGTAAGATAGTGAAAACACTTTTATTAACCATAGAGGAAATTTTTTTATTATCTAGCAGTCATATCCTGGAGATTGCTAATGATCTCTGGTAGGTTGTCTTTGATGTCGGTTAGTGCTTTAAACGTATCCTGACTTTGTGTTCCATCTTGGGATGGAATCTCAACTTGGATACATTTCAGTTCTCTAAATTTGTGTGTAGGGTCAGTGACAATAATAATTTTCTCTTTTCTTAACAGATGCTCTTCTGTTTGTTTGTAGGAATTTTATATTCGACATGTTGATGGGCTCCCCATAAGCTCAGAAGCAGAGCGAGAGCGTGTTATACAGTGTCTTGAAGCAGCCATTGAGCGGCGAGCTTCTGAGGTATAGGAATATTTATGTCAAAATTTTATCATGAAGGGCATTCTCAAGAGTTGTATACTAAAGAATGTTGCATGGACATGCAGGGATTAGAGCTAGAATTGTGCACCGAAGACCGTGTTGGACTCCTTTCAGACATTACCAGGATATTCCGTGAAAACAGCTTGAGTATTAAAAGAGCTGAAATTTCGACAATTGGTGGAAAGGTCAAAGACACTTTCTATGTCACAGATGTGACGGGAAACCCTGTTGATCCCAAGATTATTGATTCCATACGCCGGCAAATTGGACATACCAAACTGCAGGTAAAACACAACACAATTCTTGCACCAAAGCCGCCTAAAGAGACAACAACAGGATTTTTCCTGGGGAACTTCTTTAAGGCTCGAACTTTCCAGACTTTCAAGTTGATTAGATCTTATTCGTAAGTTCTTGTATGTTCATAAAAGTAAATGCTGTACATAAAAATCAGAAGAACACTCAAAAACAGAAACACTTGGGGAGTTAGAGACCGTACATGACTATGACATCTCCCTTGTTGCTGCCCTCTAGTATACACATCTCCCGTGCTGCTGCTCTCTAGTATACATATCGGTTTAGGTGCTGCTGTACAAAGAAATCACTTGGTATATATTTGTGTATACTGTGTACAGTGTATATATAGTTAGATGGGTTGTACAAAAACTTAGATGAGTTTGTATATAGATTCAGCTTATGGATCTGTGGTTAAACTTTTTTTATCATTTATGGATCAGCATCATTTATATTCATTGGTTAAGTGTGCAGATAAATTGAAATTCGATATCTTCAATTTATATTGTGAAACCAGCCATTAAGGTTTACTAACTATTGGAAAATAGATTAGGCCAATAGTCCTGGTCTGGCCCAAATCTAGACTCTGCTGCGAGTAGCAGTGAGGCTTACGTGGCTTACGTCTGTCAACTCAAACATTCTTTGGGTTGGTGTCGTGACAAATTTGAATTGTCTTTCTAAATTTTTTTGTTTATTAATTAAGTCGTGGGGCTAAACCATAACATAAACCCTTCTTTTGTCTTTGTCTATTTAATTACATTGCAAATCCTGTTCTTTGTTATAAAATTAAAAAAAAAATCTTTAAATTTTGACAAACAAGTTATTTGTTTTAATTTTACCAATTAGGTTTTTATAATAAGTAGAGTGCTCAAACCCCATATATTATGGGTTCGTTTGGGATTAAGGTTGGAGAGTTGTAACTTATAAGGTACAGTACTAAAGTATTTAGTAAACACTAACTGTTGTATTTTGAAAGTTATGTTAATATAATTTTTTACTTGTATGATGAAAAATTTATTATATCTTTAATAATTTTGTTAAAATTATTATTTAAAATTTATATTTATTACATACTATTAACTTTTGTTTCATAGTTACAACTTTTTTCTACGACAACTGTACCTTAAAAGTTAAAACACCCCAATCCCAAACATGACTTATGTCTTCAAACCCCTTTTAACTTTTTTTTTTCACTTATTATTTTTCACTCGAATGAGATTACTACTATATTGGTGGTAGTGTTGTTAGGGTGCACCAAATTTAAAACTTTACTACTAGTATAAATAATTAGTACAGAGCGAGTAAGGATCGATCACACAGAGATTATGCTAGCTGTATTTATTATCAACTCTAAAACATGGCTTAAAATAAAATAATAATAGAAATAATTAATATAAATTAGTCTAACTATAGAAAATGTCAATTATAAATAAAAGGGGGGTTTTTGAATTTTTAATTAGATTGCAAGAAATAAAGAAATTAAACTATGAAAATAAAAATTTAATAAAAACTCTAATTAATAAAGAAATAACAATGAGAAAAACTTTGGTTAAATGATCATTCGCCACCACCAAACATGCGCATAATATATCAATTCTATCATAAATTTATATTGAAACTATCAACCGTAGATAACAATAAACTCTGTTAGTCTCAATCTTTCTTTAGTGTGTCGTTAGGCAAAACAAACTCTTCACATAATCTCTAACCATTAAATAATTTAAAACAAGCTCTTTAAATTTAAGATAATAGAAGCATTAAACAGAAAAAGATATTAAGTTGATTTAGGCAATAAACACACAAGCTCAGATTATTTAACCTAGATTATGTTCTCCAATCGAAATCACTAATTCCAACCTGCTACTAATGATTAAAATATCAAGACAATTACGGATCAAGAATTTGAATCTAGCAGTAGAATTTATTCAAATCCTATCTAATTGGCCATTCAAAAAAGACGAGAATAAAATCATAAATATTAATTATAGAAGAACATAAACAATCTCAATTAAATAAATTGAATGATAGAATTTAAATTTAATTGCATAGCATGTTTAGAGTTTTAAATTCACCCTTAACCAAATAGAAAATCTAACCTAACATAATTAAATTGAGAATAAAAGAATTAATAAAACCAGACATAGAGATTAATTCAAACGGCTGCCTCCTCTCTTTTTTTTCTTCTCCTTTGCGGCTGCAATTTCTTTTGTATGTGTGGCAGCCGAATAAAAATATCCCCCCCCTCTCGTGTTGCTTCTGCTTGACCCTTATATAATGCTTCAATTGTGGCTTTTTAAATCCTTGCATGGAAAGAATTAAATCCAAGCCAAAACCGCCACTTCCATAACGTGCTTGCCATTTGTAGCCATGCAAAATATTTGCTTCCTTTTTCATCCTCATGCACAAGCTCTTGTGATGGGCCATACTTAAAGCCGAAAGGCTTTATTTCTCTTCCTCTCATGTGCTGGCTTGATTAAGATAGCAATCTCTTTTTTTTTTTTTTTTTTTTTTTCATTTTTGCTTTCATGTGATGGCTTAGCTTGTTAATTGGCTTGGCTTCCTTTTTCCGTGCACATGCCGCCCACTTTGCCAATTTCCTTTTTCTTCAATTTGCTTTCCATAATTTAATCCAATGCACGCAATCTTTTTAAATTGGTCAAGTAAATCCATGCACATTAAACAATTTTCTAAATGTGCATCAATTAATTAATTGGCTTCCAAAAAAAATCTTCAGTTATTTCCTTTCCCAATTCCTTCAAGCATATTTCTTCCTAAATGCTCCGATTTAATTCTTCTTTAATCCCAGAATATACCTAAAATAACAAAATAAAATAAACTAAGATAAAAATTAACACAATAAAAAACATAATTTACTAAATTAAAAATTAACTAAAATAATTAGAATATTTAAGACCAAAACAAGAAAAAGATGGAGAAATTAATAGCAAAATATATGAAAAGTATGCACTTATCAATTGGGCAGGGGAAAGATAAGAAAAGAGAACTTTAATTCTTATCATGTGTTCTTTATATTAGCACTTACATCAAAATTTATTTCGAAATACTTGCGGAGAAATATCTGAATTAACCATGACCTTTCACTTATACAAAATGTGTTAGATTTTTTTAATTTGAAATAAATGAGATCATTCATTAACAACTTTCATAAAGAACGAAAACATGAGATAAATTTACTTGATTTGTGGATGTAAATTTAAAAGGTTTCCATGAATCTCAGCACGTGTAAAATAATAGCAACATCAATTTAAGCTCATAAGATGTTCTATAAAATGTTGAAAATGATTGAATCTGTAATATTGAGTGTTTGGAAGGCGAGAAAATAAAGGAAAAAGGAGAAGGAAGTAAAGAGAAGAAGAAAGAAGATTATGGAATTATATATTTGAATCAATATTATTTAACAGAGTACAATTACAATATTTATACTAGTTGTACCAGCTTTCTCATTTTTTTACAAGCTCAATATATGTGTATAACAGATAACAACATTCTTTAATCAAGTGTGAGTCACCCCATTGTAACCTTGCATGCTCCGTAAGCACATTTAATCACACATATTATCATCCCCTCTCAAGCTAAACGGTTCTGGAAGAATATTAACTTGCTTCCCAAATAATGAAACTAACCAAAAGTTAGTGCCTTAGTCAGAACATCTGCTGTCTGGTTTTCACTTGGAACAAAATATACTACAATCTTTTTAGCATCAACTTTTTCTCAGATAAAATGAATATATAATTCAACAAGCTTGGTTTAGCATGACACACATGATTAGATTGTCACACCACTTGAGACAAAGTGATAAGTCTGAAATGCAGCTCATCAAGTAGAGATTGAATCCACATAACTTCAGAAGTAGGATGAGCTAAAGCCTTATACCTAGCCTTTGTACTAGACCTGGAAAAGATTGACTGTTTCTTAGAAGACCAGGAAACAAGATTTGGTCCTAGATAAACAGCATAACCTGCTACTGACTTCCTATCATCTCTATCATAAGCCTAATTTGAATCACTAAAATAATTTATCTGCAAACTACTGGTGTGATAGAACTTCAGCCCAAAATAAATTGTTCCTTTTAAGTATCTTACTAGCCTTTTACAAGCTTCTCAATGATCTACTGTTGGTGAAGCTAAAAACTGACTTAGTTTGTTAATTGAGAATGCTATTTCAGGTCTAGTAAGAGTCACATACTGCAAAGCACCAACAATGCTCCTATATTGTGAAGCATTAGAAATGACAGCTTTAGAGTTCTTGGTAAGAGAATGACCAGTAGACATTGGTGTAGATACAAGACTGCTATAAGCCATTTTATGTTTAACCAAAATATCTGCAATGTACTTAGCTTGAGAAATGTGTAAGCCATTTGATGTCTTATTAACATCTATCCCAAGAAAATAATTCAGCTCTCCCAAATCTTTCAAGGCAAAAGTATGATGCATATTACTGATCAGTTGTTAAACTGATCCAGTAATGATTATGTCATCTACACAAACCAAGACTAAGAGTACATGACCAATCTTCCATGTATAAAACAAAGAATTATTTGATTTGGAATTATGGAAACTCTATTGTGAAACTAGGGTGGCCTTCAGCTAATCAAACCATGCTCTTAGAGCTTGTTTCGAGCCACAGAGAGCCTTCTTGAGTTTACAAATATGATGGGGTTTTGATTGATCAACAAAACCTTCAGGTTGTGCTATATATACATCTTCAACTAAGACACCATTGAGAAAAGTATTATTAACATCTACTTGATGAATAGCCTATTTATGCATGACTGCAACACTGAGAACAACTTTGACAGTGGAAGCCTTAACAACTGGATTAAATGTTTTTGTATAATCTATCCCATGAGTTTGATAGACCTATCAGGCTTGTATTTAACTCTGAAAACCCATTTGTTGTTTACTATTTTGACTGGTTGTGTAGGCAAGACCAATTCCTAAGTATTATTGGCTTGAAGAGCTTGAAATTCTTTTTGCATTGCCTTATACCATTTTAGATCAGTTAAAGCTTGCGAAATTGAAGTAGGTTTTGATTGTGTGGTAAGAAGTGTTGCAATGTAGGATTTAGGCTTATAGATACCGGCCTTGGATCTAAGGATCATATGATGACCTATTGTGTGTCATAGAGGATTGAGAGGAAAGATAAGTTGCAGAGAAAGCTCTTAAGGAAGCATGTATCAATAGGGTTGGAACTGTATGTAGGGAGCTAAAAAGTTTGGCTAAGAAGATGACTCTGAAGATGATTTTAAAGAACTGCAAGATTGTACAACAGAGGAAGAATTTGTACTAATTACATGAGGAAAAGAGTTTTCATCAAACACAATATAGTTAGACACATAGACTCTACCACAGGGGTGCAAGCAGTTGTAGCCTTTATAAAAAGAACTATAACTAATGAAGATATATTTTTCATTCCTGAAAGCAAGTTTATGTTTATTATATGGCCTAAGATTAGGTTAACAAGCACAACTAAACACTCTCAAAATGGAATAATTAGGTTTTTGAAGAATCGGTTTTTGGTAAGGTGAAATTTTATTAAGTGTGGGAGCTGGAAGTCTGTTGATAAGAAAAAAAAAATGTATGAAAAGCATTCCATTAGAAATTTAATAGTAGATTAGCTTGGGCCAACAAGGTAAGACCAACATCAATAATATAACGATGCTTCATTTTTTTTTCTACCATTGTGATGATGTATAAAAGGATAAAGATGTCTAAAATGAATCCTAGAAATTAGCAAGTAAAGAAGTTAAGCTTCTGAATTCACCCCTCAATATGTTTGAATTGTTTTGATGTGTTTATGAAGATGTTTTTCAATGAAAGTTTTGAACTTAGTAAATACTTAGAGTGCATCTGACTTGGTAGCTAATGGAAAGATCCAAGTAAAACAACTAAAATAAAATAGAATAGAAAGATAATAAGAATATCCTTGTGTAGAATTAATATGAGAGGGATCCCAAAGATCAGCATACACTAGTTGTAAAGGTTCTGTAGTTTTGGTTGCTACAAAGTTGAAATGTAGCCTATGAGTCTTGCCTTGTTGACAAGCATTGCAAAATAACAGATTTTTATTTTTATTCAAACCAGTAAAGTCATTACAAGCCTTTATTACATTTTGAAGGGTTTAGGCTGTAGGGTGACCTAATCTCTTTTGTAGGAGATTGATATCAAGAGATGCTGCAGTTATAGAAAGAACAAATGGTTGACATGACTTTTGTGAAGACTCTGATACTTAGCAGCTATTGTAATAAGAACCAGGATAGTAAGTAAACAAAGACACAAATTCAGTTGAAGGAGATTGACAGAGCGAGGTTAAGTAAACTTTAGAGAATATATTAGGACTTTGAACTTGTTATAGGCCACCTTTTGCAACTCTTTAAGTAAGATGATCCCTATGCTCCTGGCCTTGGCAAAATAGAAATTTTCAAGAAACTAAATAGTAACATTATTATCAGTTATGAGCTTTGAAACACTAAGTAGATTTTTAGTGATGTGAGGAATATGTAAGACATGATTTAGAACTAATGATTCATATGAAATGGTGGCAAGTAATGCAGATATAATATGTTGAATATTTAGAGCAGTGCCATTTCTAACAAGTATTGTCTCATAATCAACATATATGGTAGACTTAAGAAGCTTACCAGAGTCATTAGTAAGAGTATTGGTTGCTCCACTATTAATGTACTAAGAAGGATCCTTAGCTATTTCTTGAAAATGAGCAACTGAAAAAGGAGCTTGAAGAGTATATGATGCTGTTGGAGAAGCATTGCTTGGACCAAAAAAGCTATGAGAACCAAAAGAATTACAACTAGCCATAGGATAAACACTAGTTGGAAACACATGATTGTAGGTAAAGAAGGTAGCAGGATCTAAATAAGCCATTTGCCTTAATAAACTGACCCTTTTGGCAAAGGAAAACCACCAGCAAATTATGGACCAAAACTTCTGCCATAACCATTAAATGGTCCAATTCCATCATTGTGAACAAAAGAACAAAAAATACCTCTATTATATTAACCCTGAACAGGTCTGAAGCCCCTATAAGAGCCTCCTATAATATGATTCCTTTGTGGTGTGAAAGCATGATTATATCTATTTTTGCATTTATTAGCTCAATGTCCTAGTGCAAAGTAAATTTGACAGATGATATCGAATACACTACCATTAGCATTTTGTCCTTGGCCACCTCCAATATTAAAATTTCCATAACCAAAATTACTGCCATTATACCCAAAATTCTTTTGATAACCACCAGTATTCCTTCTAGATTTTGATTTTTTTAAGCAACATTTGCTAACATGTTATGCATAACATTACCAGTAACTTTGCCTTTCTTCTGTTCAACTCGATTCACATGACTCAACATTAAAGAGTAAAATTCATCAAGACTAATTTTATCTCCTCTGGCTAATACAATAGTTACCAAGGATTTATAATCTGATGAATCTGATCTAGTTAATACATGTTGCACAAAATCATTTAATTCAATAGTTTTTCCAGATAAGGTTAAATTATTAGCAAGTCTTTTCATTTTAGCAAAGTAATCAACCATTGATAGAGCACCTTTCCTAAGAGTTTGAAGTTGCATTTTCAAAGTCATAATTGGAGCTTGAGATTGTGAAACAAACATACTCATGATAGAATCCTACAGCTCTTTAGATTTATTGCAGTGAATTACTGTGGAGAGCAAATTTTATTGAATTGAAGACATCATCTAGCTCAAAAGAAGTTGATCAATCTTGATCCAAGAAGTAAGGCTTGGATTTACCTCTTTTGGAGCAGATCCAGAAGATGAATTAACGCCAGTAGTAGCATGAGGAAGAAATTGATCCGGACACACATTATTGCCATTGATAAAGCTCTCCAAACCATTGCCTTCGAAGAAGTTAGAACTTGTGTGCGTCATATAATGAAATTGTTTTGATCAAGTTTCATTCGTGTTACAAAACTATAAAATCAAGCATTTGTGGTTTTGATACTATGGTTGAATATGGAATATTGAGTGTTTAGAAGGCAAGAAAATAAAGGAAAAAGGAAAATAAAATAGAGAGAAGAAGAAAAAAGATTATGAAATTGTATATTCGATTCAATATTATTCAATAGAGTACAATTACAATATTTATACTAGCTGTACTGGCTTTCACATTTTGTTACAAGCTTAATATATGTGTATAGTAGAATCTAACAACTTAACAGAATATAACGTATCAGCAACATTCTTTAATCAAGTGTGAGTCACCCCACTGTAACCTTGCTTGCTCTGTAATAATATTTAATCACATACAATATCAAAAAAGGAGTTTCCGTTACAATAAAACTATGTTTGTTCACCTTTAACACGGGTATTATTTGGAGGAACAATGGAACTTGTGGTGATACAGTGAACAATAATGTTAACCCCTTAACAATGTTCATGTCCTTCAAAAATTCATGTTGTTATTTTTCTCATAATCTTTCATTCTTTGCAAAAATCACCGTATCAGCTATTTGTCTAGAGAGTTTAATCATCGTTGGATACAACTTGATGCAAACCCCACAATGCTTGTCCCCAGATTAAGAACAATCCGCTTATGGTTAAGCTTATGATTATCAATCAACTTTTAATATCCTCTCTGCAAAGAAGCTACACCATAGCGGAATCATAATCACTGTAATATATCTTATCCCGCATGAGTTGATCGTGGTTTATGCCTTCTTCTTCTCTTGTTTTTTTAGACTTATCACTCTCCATAAGAATGAACACGGGGAAATCAAATTAGCACAAGGAAAACTATTTAAGTAAAAGACTACTACAAGATGAATCCTTAGAATGCTTTTTTTGTTAGTTCGTTGATAACAAGATAAATATAAAAAAATAAAAGAAATTCAGGCCCATGTTTCAAAATGTTCACGTCCTTAAACTTTTCTTATTTTTTAGGAACTATCAAGGACTGCTATGTCAATAACCAAGTAAATATATCTCTACCATTAGAAAACTTTTTAAAACTCTTAGGTTAGGTCTAATGGTTGGATCATAAAAAGACAAATGTATAGATACATTACTCGTTGAGCAAAGTTATATATTTGTTGATAATCTGTTTTACATATTTTATTTTTATTTTTAAATTTCACCAATTTAAATGTTATGAATTTATTAAAATAAATGTGGAAGTTCATAATATACATCTCTTAGTCTCTCCACTACTAACTCTTTGCTTCCCCATTATTTCCACTATCTCACAGGAGTTATGATCTATAATGTTTCTATTAATTTTATTTAGTACTTTTGTAATTATAAAAGGAGAATTCATCTCTTTGTTTTGTACACACTTAAAATGAATAAAGTCATTATATAATATTTCGCTCTCTCATTTTTCTTACTTCTCCATCACTAAAAAAATGTTGTACTTCCGAAATCTTGTTATAACTGGATGCACTTACGATTACAAGATTTTAAATCTATTAGTCAACATAATTATGCATAATTGTAAATTGTTTCTCAATTAAAATTGTGTGGAGTAGAAGTTATTGAAGTAGATTTGTTGGAAAAGACATTCTCTGCTTTCAATGTTTCAAATTTACTCCTGTAGCAGCAATATCGAGAGCAGAGATTTAGAAAGTATTTTAAATTACTCTCATGTCTTTTAGTGACTAAAAAAATAATAAACTGTTGTTGAAAAATTATCAGTCTCATTCGACTAGAGTACCTCTTCCTAAAGCGAATGGTACTTTAGCCAATAATCAAGGCCGAGATGGTAAAAATAAGAAATATTGACCAACCCACTTGAAGTGGAATAACAATAATCAGAAGCAGGAAATAAATCCACAAAAGAAATCTTTAAAGGATTATGAAAATGTTTGCTTTAGATGTGGTATGAAAGAACACTGGTCTCGTGTTTGTCGTACACCAAAATATTTAGCTGATCTTTATCAAGCATATAAAGATGCAAAAGGAAAAGAAATTGAGACAAATTTCATTGGTCATGAAAGTCCAATTAATATAACTCATTTGGATGTTTCTGATTTTTTTGAAGATCCAAATGGTAAAATTGATCATTTAATTGGTGATGGACATGTGAAGACTGAATAAGAATGCTATAGTTTGAGGTGTGTTTTTAAAGTTTGGTGTGCTTAAAATTTAAAATAGTACTAGTGTGTTTAAAGCTTGGTGTGTTTAAATTTATGTTGCAAGAGTGTTAATTTTCTTTTTTCTTTGAGTATTTTGTGAGAGTTTAGTGTGTAAACAAATTTTGAAATGTTTTCTTTATACTATTTAAATATTCTTTATATTCAATTAATTTATTTTTTATCCATATGTGAAGATAAAAATGAATTTGAACAATTACTTAGTGAATAATGAAGATGGATGTTTGGTGGATAGTGCAACAACGCACACAATTTTATGGAATAAAAAATATTTCCTTAATTTAATATTAGGTAAGGCTAATGTGAATATGATAATTGGTTATGTCAATCTAATTGAAGGCTCCAGAAGAGCCAATACTATCTTACCAAATGGTAAAAAATTACAAATAAATGATGCATCAACTAGATGGTCACATGTCTCTTCATTTTCTAATTGTGGTGTTGTATTTGTTAGATTTCTTGCTCAAATCATTAAATTAATAGCATAATTTCATAATTTTCCTATTAAGAAAATTATACTTGATAACACTGGTGAATTTACATCTAAATTTTTTTAATGATTATTGCATATTTATTCGAGTTGATGTTGACTTACATACAAAATGATTTAGCTGAATCTTTGATTAAGCATTTACAATTAATTGCAAGACCATTAATCCTTAGATAAAATTTACCTTTTTCATGTTGGAGGCATGCAATACTACATGCTACATCATTAATTCGCATTCACCCAAGTTCTTATTCACCTTTCACAACTTGTTTTTGGCCAACAACCAAATATTTTTCATTTGAAAATTTTTAGACGTGCTATTTATGTCCCAATTGCTCCCCCACAGAAATAAAATGTGTTTGCAACAAAGACTTGGAATTTATGTTGGCTTTGAATCTTTATCACTAATAAGGTATCTTGAACCTTTAATTGGAAACGTTTTTACTGCATGATTCATGGATTGCCATTTTGATGAGTAAGTTTTCTTGTCGTTATGGGGAGAAAAGACAAAAATAAATGAATGATGTGAAATTACATGGCATGCATCATCATTATCTCATCTTGATCCTTGTACAAATCAATGTGAACTTGAAGTTCAAAAGATCATTCATTTGTAAAACATTGCAAATCAAATTTCTATTCGTTTATTGATTCAAGAAAAATATTAAAATCACGCATTGCATCTAAAAATGCTCTAACATGTGTTAAGATCCCCAAAGGACAACATGATAAAACTAATGAAAGTAAAGCACTTATGAAATGTGGAAGATCAATTGGCTCAAAAGATAAAATTCCCTTAAGAGGAAAACATAAGAAAAGTTAAAAAATGAAATTAGCAATCCAAAAGAGTCATTGCCTACTAACAATATAACAAAAATTGGCCTAGAAGAAGAAAATTTGTGAATAACTGAAAAGAATTAGTTTTTATTAAAGAAACACAAAATAATGAAATTACAATTAGTTTTGTTGGTACAAAAAATCTTGGGATTGAAATGAAATTATTATTGACGATATTTTTTTCATTTCATATTACCCTTAAATATCATGACTGATGATAAGGATCTGTTAGAGTGCAATTTATGCACTAGTTTTGCATTGTTTACTTCCCTTAATATCGATGTTTTGCATTTAATAATAGTGATTCACTTATGTTTTATTTTTGTAGGTGCAATTCTATTGATTGGTGCTAAAATTGAGCTACAAGATGATGTTTGAGGATGATTATTTTCTTGGAGAAATTATGAGCGTCAGAAGAATTTTGTTGATAAGGCGTGGACGCGTGCTGTCAACTACGGACCTGTAGTTTTTAGTTTAACGTGTTTTGTATTTTTAGTTATTTTTGTAATTACAAATTTAATATTTCAGATATTAGTATTTTATTTTAAAAAGAAATCTAGAGGAGAAGAGAGAGGGAGTATTTAAGGGAGGAATCTATTGTGAAAAATGAGACTTTTTAGAAAGGAAGGAAACCCTACTTCTAAAATTTTCTCTTCTCTCTTTGAAGAACTAAATCTATTATTCTGGTTGAAGGTTAATGAAGCTTTGATTCATCACTACTGTGAGATCTTTTTTATGCTTTAATTCTTTTATTACTTTTTGGGTATTTGTTTATTCTCTGAATTATTTTCATGATTATGTTTGTTAATTAGATAACTGGCCACTATTTAATTATCAATTTAATCTATTGTCAATTAAAGGATTCATCGTATGAAGATTTTAATGTTTGTGACAAATAACATAGCAGTGAGTTGTGTTATGAGAATAAACAATCTAATTTAAATGAACCATCGTATGCGTTTGTTGATTAGGATTTGGGTCTCTCTGGTTTTTCAGGTTGTCAATTGATTAAATCCTATGATCGTATCTAGGGTTGTCTATTGATTAGGGAAATAACCAACAGTCGTACCTTGGTTATCGACTAGTTAAAGAGAGATTGGCTATTAGAGGGTCTCAGTAGCTATAACCGGTCTATTCATAAGTAGTAATAATTTATATTTGAATCAATGATCAGTAGTCGAATCAAGCTGAGTTAATTCCTTCAACCAGAGCTTTCTCCAATTTGAATTACAATTTTAATTTTCGTTCTTGTTATTTTAATTTGATTTTTATTATTGTCAACAATTCCCCCATTTTGCATTTTATATTTTAAAAGGATTTAAATAATTACCGATCTTTGTGGACACGACCCTGCTCAATCACTATACGCAATTTATTTAGAGTAGGAATTTATTTTTGGTGGCTTCGATAACCATCAAATTTTGGGATCCATACCTAAAAACTATGGAAGAATGTCAACATAGAAATGATTGGTTAAAGTGGAGCTATTCAAGCAAAGCTAAATTCACTTGCAAAACTTAAAGTATTTGGACCAATAGTCCTAACACCTAAAGACGTCAAAAAAAAAAGTATTAGATATAAATGGGTATTTGTTAGAAAAGAAATGAGAAAAAATGAGATTGTGAGATATAAGGTGAGATTAGTAGCACAAAGTTTTTCTTAAAGGCCTGACATTGATTATGAGGAAACATATTCTCCTAATATGGATGCAATTACATGTCGATTTCAAATTAGTCTGGCAACCTCTGAAGGACTTGATATGCACTTGATAGACGTTGTGACTGCTATCTATATAGTTATACCGATATCGATATTTATGAGAAAATCCCCGAAGGATTTAAAATGCCATAAACAAACAAATGTAAACCTTGTAATTTATACTCTTTGAAGTTACAATAATCCTTGTACGAATTACAACAATTCGGCATATGTGGTATAATCGCCTAAACAATTATTTAATTGAAAGAATGATATGTAAATAATCTAATTTATCCTTGTGTTTTTATTAAAAAAAATTTGAAATTGGATTTTCAATAGTTGCAGTTTATGTTGATGATTTAATGTTGAAATTTTTACAATTTCCATAAAACAAATAAACTCTAATTTGCATAAACTTTAATACCTAAAATCATAGAATATCATGATTTTCACATCATCATAATTGAGAGAAAATATACCTTGATCTATAGCAAATTTTCTTAATCAAATCTCATTGCAAAGAATTAACGATTAGCAAAATTGAGTTCTCTCTCTTAACCTCTTTAGAGTAGCTCACTTTTTGAGAGAGAAAAAATTAACGTGATATCCCTTTTTTATATTGGGTGGAGAGAGGACCAATTTTAATAAAATCATAATTCCCACTTTCCATCAAAGTGGGCAGTTAGTTTGTTCTCAATTAACTAATAGGATTTCAGCTCCTAACTTATTTTATTATTTAAATTCTAAATTATTACTAATTTAATAATTTGGCACGTGGGCCACTATAAAATATTCAAACATTCTCCCATTTGGCCCATGTGGCACATTTAAATTAATGGTTTAATAATAATAAACGTTATGAGCATAATAAGAGATAAATCCTTACTCGCATTGGTCAAACATAAAATCATCATTAAACAAAAATTTATATGGATCATAGCAATTCCACATCATTATTTCGACATAATTCTTTCTATGTATCACAATATCAATTTTATACTTAACATGACTTGTAATGGGAATGAAAATAATAACGGTCCAACAATAATATCTTAGTCAGAGACAAGACTTGTTAACAATCATATCATCATTCATGTATATACCATTAAATCAAATAGTATGTAAAAGAATCAGAAACAATATTTAAATGAGCTCAGAGTATCAAATACATAAAAAGCATAAATGTTTAAACATAATGTCAATAAAGACATCCATTAATACCTATCATTTCAACATGTTCGCTAAAAACCTTTGGATTTAATCTTTTTGTTAAAGGATCTACAATCATAAAGTTAGTGCTAATGTGCTCGATTGACACTATTTGTTTATGAACTTCTTCTTTAATAACAAGGTACTTCAATTATATGTGTTTAGCACCCTTCAAATACTTGTCGTTTTTAGAGAAGAAGATTGATGTGACATTATCACAATAAATCTTTAGCGACTTGGCAATACTATTGACAATTCTAAGCCCTGAAATAAAGTTCCACAGCCATAATTCATGAACAGTGGCCTCAAAGCAAGCCACAAACTCAAATTCTATAGTGCAAGTAGCAATGACGAACTATTTTGCACTTTTCCATGAGATGGCTCCTCCAGCCATCATGAACAAATAGCCAAATATGGATTTTCTGGTATCCACATAGCCAGCATGATCTAAATCTGAATACCTTATTACTTCGAGATGATCAAATCTCTTATAATTGAGCACGTGATCTATTGTTCCTTGCAAGTATCTCAATACTTTCTTTGCAGCTTTACAGTGATCCAATCTAGGATTACTTTGATATCTGCCCAGCATTTCGACAACAAAATTGATGTCTGGCATGGTACATGTCTAGGTATACATTAAGCTTCCAATAATGGATGCATAAAGAATCATTTCCATATGTTTATGCTCCAATTCATTTTTAGGGCATTGCATAAGGTTGAACTTAGCATTGCATAAGGTTGAACTTATCTCCTTTCTAAATTGGAACAACACTTGGAGAGCATTTTTCCATTCCGAATCTCTCTAAAACTTTATTCATATATGCTTACTGAGACAACCTTAACAATCTTTGTCTTCTATCATGGAATATCTCATTCCAATCACATAGGATGCCTCACTTATATATTTCATTTCGAAGTTCTTAGAGAGAAACTCCTTGGTCTCATGAAGTAGACCAAAATCATTAGCAGCAAGTAAAATGTCATCAACATACATAATCAGACAAATAATCTTACTTCCACTGATCTTGAGATATATGCATTGATTAATGATATTTTTCTTAAATCCAAATGAAGTGATAGTATCATTGAACTTAAGATACCATTGTTGGAAGGCTTATTTAAGTTCGTATATTGATTTTTTTAATTTACACGCGATGTGTTCCTTTTCTTTTGCTAAAAAACATTTAGGTTGGGCCATATAAACATTTTCCTCTAAATTTCCATTTAGAAAGGCAGTTTTCACATCCATTTGGTGTAACTCTAAATTATAATGAGCCACCAATGCCAAAATAATTCTAAAAGTCTCATTCCTAGAGAATGGTGAAAAGGTCTCTTTATAGTCAACGCCGTCCTTTTGAGTAAAACCTTTGGCAACAAGTCTAGCCTTGTATCATTCCTCGTTGCCATTTGAATCACGCTTGGTCTTATAGACCCATTTACACCCGAATCGTTTACAACCATCAGGTAATTCAACAAGGTCCCAAACATCATTGTGATCTATTGATTTCAACCCTTCTTTTATGACGTCTAACCATTTGTTAAAATTAGCACTGTTTATGGCGTGAAAACAAATTTGGATCTTCATTAATTCTCAAGTCAAATTCTGACTCTTGTAAATAAACTGCATAATCATTAGAAATAGCATATCTTCTTTGTCTTTGAGATATTCGTAATGCAATTTCTTGTGGTTCAGTTGCCATAGGTTCATTATTGACGACTTCGTTATGGGTTACTAGATTTATTATTTCTTTTTCTTGAAAGTCATTGGTATGTTCAACAACTGCATGAACAACACCTTTAAAAGAAGTAATAGGCAAGGGAGTTTGCACTCTAATTTCTTGGATCTCTAACTTTCGTGGTTTCATACCCTCACTAATTTCGCCATTTTCAATGAACCTAGTATTTCCAGATTCAACAATTCTTGTACTATAGTTAGGACAATAAAATCAGTACTCTTTAGACTTCTTTGGATAACCAATGAAATATCAACTAGTTGTTCTTGAATCCAATTTCCTTTCATGCAGATTATAAATCTTTACTTCTGCTTGACAACCTTAAACATGTAGGCGTCTTAAATTGGGTTTTCTTCATGCATAGTATTCTTCATGTGTCTTAAATTGGATTTTATAGTTAGGGCAATAAAATATATACCATTTAGACTTATTTGGATAACCAATGAAATATCCATTGGTTGTTCTTGAATCTAATTTCCTTTCATGCGGATTATAAATCTTTACTTCTGCCTAACAGCCCTAAACATGCAGGTGTCTTAAATTGGATTTTCTTCATGTAGATTATTCTTCATGTGTTTTAAATTGAATTTTATAGTTAGGGCAATAAAATCTGTACATTTCAGACTTCTTTGGATAACCAATGAAATATTCACTGGTTGTTCTTGAGTTCAATTTCCTTTCATGCGATTATAAATCTTTACTTCCGCCTGACAACCCTAAACATGCAGGTGTCTTAAACTGGGTGTTTTTCCTGTCCACAGTTCAAAAGGAGTATTTGAAACTGCCTTGCTAGGAACCCTGTTTAACAAATAAGTCGTAGTCTTTAATGCTTCCATCCACAGTGATAAGGGTAAAGACGAGTAACTTAACATACTCCTAAATATATCCATTAAGGTACGGTTATGCCTTTCTACTACACAATTATATTCTGGTGTACCTGGCATTGTGTATTGAGTACATATGCCGTGTTTTTCAAGGAACTTACCAAATAGACTAGGGCATTGTCCACTCTCAGTATATCTTCCATAATATTTACCACTTTTATCAGACCTGAAAATTTTCACATTTTTATTTAGTTGCCTTTTAACCTCATTAATAAATACGTTTAGAGCATCCACTGATTAAGATTTTTCATACAACAAATAGATATAACCATAATGTGAAAAATCATCAATAAATGTGATGAAGTACTTTTCTCCACTAAAATATGAAACATCATAAGGCCTATATATGTCATGTGTATAATCTCAAGAAGTTGTGTACTTCTTGTGGCTCTTTTTTTACTTGTGTATTTTGTTTGTTTTCTCTTAATACAATCCACACAAATATCAAGATAAGTAAAATCCAAATTTGGAAGGATTTTATTCTTTATTCATCTCTCTATTCTTGCTTTGGATATGTGACCCAAACGCTTATGCCACAAGTAAGCTGAACTTTCATTTATTATACCACATTTAGTGCCAACATTATGATACAAGGTCAACAGAGACTCAGCAAAATATTATCAAGTTTTAATTTGTATAGACCATCAGAAAGAATTCCAGAACCAATAATATTATTGTGTTTAAACAAAATGAAACATCTATTCCAAATGTAAAAAAATATCCAACAAAATCAAGTTTGGACAAGAAATTAAATTATGAGAAACATAAGGAACATAAAGAGTCTGAAAAAGCTCTAAATGATGTCCAGTAGCTAAAACTAAACGATAAGTTCCATTGCCTTCAATTGGAGTTTTAACCCGGTTCCCCATGAAAATAAACTTCTCATTTGGGTTTATAGTTTGAATCGTAAGAAATCCCCGTATTGTGTTTAAAACATAAGTAGTGCATCCAGAATCAATCCACCATGTGTTATAAGGAAGTTCAGCTAAGTTTGATTAGAAACATATTAAGGAACTAGACTTACCTTTCTTTTCGAACCAAGCTTTATGCTTTAGGTAATCTTTAGAGAAATGTCTATGTTTCTTGCAAAAATTTCACTTCTCATTCTTGATGTCCTTCTTGTGGACTTAGATGGGTTGCACTTTCAGCTTTGATGCTTCTTTCTTGCCCTTATGATAATTTTTTCTTTCAGGCTTCTTTTCAGCTCCTTTATGACCCATGAGGTTAACTGAGTGAATTCTGAAATACAAGTGTGCAACCCAAGAGGGGGGGGGTGAATTGATATTTTAAAAAAAATCCTAACAATACCACACAATAATCCAATCTAACGCCTTAATGAATTCGAAAGCAATAAGTTCAATAAAAACACAATCACAAATAAGTAAGAGAGAAGAGGAATAAACACACGAATTTTTATGTGGTTCGGCAATCCCCGCCTACGTCCATGCCTCCAAGCGATCCACGCTTGAGGATTTCACTATCCAAGCCTTTTAAGGCTTCAAATGTTTAGAATTGACTTCAAGGTGTCAATGAACCTTTACAACAAATAGATTATCTCCCAATCTCTTCACTCAAGTGTCTCACACACTCAAACACTCACAACTTTATGAGGAAATAAAAAATTAAAACAAAACTCTCTCAAAGAGTAGATATTCAAAATGAAGAACAAGAGATGATTCAATGTTTTATGATTTACGAATTGAGAGCTCAAGATATCTCATGTGCTTTTTGTTTATGCTTACTAGAGGGCTTGAAAATGAATTGGATTTGAGTTTATATAGTTTGAGCTCAAAAACTAGCCATTATGTGTTTTCTGATGATAACCGGATCGCCGCTTTCAGAATCCGGTTAGCCGCTTTTTTGTTACTGTTACAATAAAAATTTAAATTTCAGAACATCCGGCATCCGCTTACGATATCCGGATAGCCGTTTATGCTCCAGAAGTTTACTGCCCAAAATTCAGATTACCGCTTACCATATCTGGTTAGCCGCTTGCTACAGTAACTGCTACAGTGAAATATTTTTTAAAATTATAGTTTGACCCCAAAACTTTATAAAACTATATTATGGCCCAAAATGTTATGAAAGCTTCCAAACATGTCCAATTTCAGAATTTTTAAATAATGCTTTGTCAATCTCAAAACTTTCTGAAATTTTGATTTCACCCAAACTATGTGAAATTATAGAATGACCTAAAATATTTAAATATTTTCAAATAGGTCCAAAAGTGAAATTTTAAAACAATATCAAAGGTTTTAAAATACTTTCATTTTAGTACAAAACACTTTAATTCTATAACATCATTTTCTTATTATAAAAGCACAATTCATAAATATTTGTTTAATCAACACATGTAGTTTGTTATCATCAAAATCAATATTTATAGTCATATAGGCTAACAATCTCCCCCTTTTTGATGATGAAAAAACACATTATAAAAATTTAAGCTAGTTATGAAAAGCTCCCCCTTAATTAATGCAAGGTTAAAAAACTGATTTGAAAATTATTTAAAAGACTCCCCCTGCATACATGCATACTCCCCCTGCATACATGCATATTTTTATAACACTTTTTATAACACATATTAGATTGTTCTCCCATTCATCATAAAAAAGAATAAAAGTTCCCCCTATCATTCATCAAAGTCGCAATACAAGCACATTAGTTCAAAAATATCCATAAGCATAAGGAAATCCATATAATCCAAAACAAATACATAATCCAAAAGCATAATAACCATCCATATAGTCGAAAATAAAAGGACATAAAGCAGTAAATGATATGTAGGCGTGTCCAAATACAAGCATAAGAGACTACTGAGGTGGTGAGGATGGTGGTGATGGAGGAGGATACGGATATGGAATGCCAAAGTGCTAAAAAAGGAGGCGCTGTCCATGAATGAGCTCTTGCTGCTGCTGCTGAAACTCAGTCTGCTGCACAGAGAGTGTCCGCACCTCATCCATAAGCTACTGAAGAGTAACCTCTTCAGAGGTAGGAGGCTGTGGAGCTGATGAAGCGAATACAGAGGCACCAAGAACTGAAGCAATCACAGGAGGATCTCGGCGTCTACGCTGCCCCCGAAATGAGAGTGAGAAAACGGGTAGCTGATCGGCTGGAACCACAACATTAAGTGGCCGATTATCACTTGGAGTAAGAAAGGTAAACTTGTTTTTAGTGAATTTGACCGAAGTGCCATTTTTCACTTAAAGCCTAAGCCAAATATAGCGTCATCCCCGATACCCTTAGACGATCTACACGACGGTTCTTGAATTGGTACATCAAAATATTTAAGGATTCGTGTAATGAAGTGACCATATGGAAGGGAGCGGGTAATTAAGGCAAGTATGGTCAATATGGTTCGGATGATGGTATAGCCCAAGTTAACCAGATGACGTCTAAGAATACAATCAATCAAAGCAACGTCCATATGGGAAACCTCATCCAAATGTCCTGATCTAGGAAGAACAATGGACTGAATAAAACTAAGCAAAATACGAGTTTGAAGACAAAGACACTGGGTTCGAAAATGAATGGTACAATCTTCAACAGAAAGATCATTACGTCAACAAATATTACAAACGACGTCAACATGAACATAACTATCAAGTTTAGGAGATTTCCTAGGCGAATAAATTTCTAGGCCAAAATTGGATGATCTTATGATAGAGTTTAACATGGAAACATCAAAATCAATCATAACTCCTCTAACATTGGTGATTACTCGAGTCTTGTTCTCCGCGGAAACGTCCATATTCGAGTAAAACACTTTCACCAAGTCGGGATAAAGATTCTCCTCAATTATAAGTGCATCAATCCAACCAACATCTCCTAACAATTGAAATAAGTTTCTATGGCTAATATTGATAGTATTAATCCAATCTGGTAAAACATAAAACGTATTGAGTACCTCACGAGTCCTGAAGCTTTGTTGAAACCGTTTGACTAAATGTTTCTTGTTCTGAAAGTGTGTGGATTCAAAATTGGATTGATTGGAGGTGCCCCCTGCTTGCCGTGACCGGTTGGTTTGTTGAATAGGTTCTTTGCGTTTTCTTCGAACCGGCTGTGAGCTTGACATTGCGATTTTGATTGATTTGAAGAGAAAATGAGCAAAGAGAAGGAAGATGATGAGGATTGAAAGAGATTTTGAGAAGTAATTTGGTTAAAAAACGACTTGAGAGGAAGAATTTTGGAGAGAGAAAAATTCGTTTGAAACCCTAAGGTAAATTTCAAATCTATTGAATATGATGTTGAAAACAGATTTTAAAGAAGATTTCGGACACAAGAATGGATGTGGATTAGGTTTTATGGATTAATTTGCATAAAAAGCGAGTGGAAAAAATGGATTTTAAAGAGAAAACGAGAGAGGAAGAAACGGTCTTTAAAGAGAGAGCACAACTGGTTTGCCGAAAAAGTGAGAGGAAGAAGAACAGTATTAAAAGGCCTCGAATCCGGCTTGCTGGATTTCACTAACCGGCTAACCGGTTAGTGTCCAGAATCATGAAAGCCAAAAACGGCCTGCCGGTTGCGTGATCCGGTTTTCCGGATAGTTTCCAAAATGTGTCAAGAACTCAGTGTTATTGCTTCACGAATTCGGCTTTCCAGATTGAAGAACCGGTTAGCCGGTTGTGAGGCAGAACCATGCAAATCGTAACCTGTATTCTGGATTTGAAGAACCGGTTGTTCGGTTTTAAGGCAGAGTGGAAGCTTAGCAAATCCAGTTTTCCGAATTAAATAAACGGATGATCGGTTTTTGTCCAGTGAACTCCAAAACACATCCAGCTTTCCGGTTTTGTAAATCCGGTTATCCGAAAGTTGACCTGAGAGCAATCAATAAGAAAACGGTTGGCCGGTTGAAAGGAAGCAATATATCGGTTTAGACTTGAAAAACTTTTTGCCTCTAATTGAATTCTGGCAAGCTCTTATACTTGTACTATACACAGTAATTTATTTTTGGCTTAAAAATTAATCAATTTTAAATCATTTTGTGATTTAAAACTTTTCAATAAGTCATTCAATACAAGAACCATAAATGCATACAAGAACAAAACATATTCACTAAGTCAACAAATCATAATTCAATATGCAACATTCATAATTCCAAGCTCATGTCTTATCTTTATAAAATGCTCCTCACTAAAAGGTTTTGTAAAGATATTCCGCAAGTTGATTTTCAGTAGAGACAAATTTAATCACAACATCTCCTTTTTGAACACGATCTCTTAGAAAATGATGCCTAATTTCTATATGCTTAGTCCTAGAATGTTGAATTGGATTTTTGGATAGATTAATAACACTAATATTGTCACACAAGATAGGTATTTGATCAAGATTAATACCATAGTCTCTAAGGGTTTGTTTCATCCTAAGAATTTGTGCACAACAACTACCTGTGGCAATATATTCTACTTCGATGGATGCGGAGACAATAGATAAGAAAGAAGAGGAAAGAAGATGGTCACAAAAGAAAGAAAGCACAATCGGAAATAATACAAGTGCTGTTGCAGATGTTAGAGCAACCAGTGCTGCAGCAATTGGGGAATGACGCGGGAGAAAATATAGGCGCGGTCAGCAATTAAATCACGATCTGCATGTTTCCCAATTTAAACACATGCACGCTCATGGGTTTCGGTTTTAACCTAATATTGCAATATTTAAAGGAAGCATACACCACATAGCAGGCGGCAGAGAATCATTATCATAAAAAGAAGACAATTACAAAGGCGAGAAGAAGAAGAAGATTAAAGAGTGCTGTTCGGCTTCATCGAAGAATCGAGAAAGATCCTTAGACTTTCATCGTGCTTAATTCATATTATCTTTCGTCTTTTGATTGATTGAATGTATTCTGTGATCAATATCATTATATTTATTTTTCTCATCCAGAGTATGAACTAAATTTAAGTGTAGTTGAGTGACAAATAATCCAATTGGTTCTTGACTGTTCTTATATGTTGCTATGATAATGTTGTAGCATTATACTCTAATAGCTTTTATGAACATAATTGTTATTTCAGTTGACCACCCATTTAATGGTTTCAGTTAAGATATAGCAACAAAAGGGCATATCTTAGCGGATATTATTGGAGTATTACTTGTTCTTAAATTGAGTTTCCTGGATTAGGTTATCTTAAATCCCATAAGGGCAATACTTGAATTAAGATTTGTGATATCCTAGACATAGGTGTTCATCTTGTAGGGTAGAGAGATTAAATGTCATAAAGCCATACATTAAATTTATGAGCAACTGGTCATTGTTAGTAGATTTGAAAGTATGAGATTTCCAACATGCGATATCTGCGGAAGTATATTTGTTCTACCCGGTACTGCAGCACTTATCATAAACAACTGGTGTTAATTCGGTAATCAACAGTCACCCCATTAGGAGAATTTGATCATTCAACTACTACGTTCTCAATTGATTCTTAAACACAATTAACTTAGTTTATTTCGTACAAGTATTAGTTTATTTCTATCTCTCATAATTATTGGTTACGGGAGAATAATTTGACAAGTGTTTGTTTCGATCTTTAGTTGATTTCATTATTGTGGTTGCTTTAGCACTTTGAGTAACATCAATCCATGTGGAGACGATTTTGAATACTCATTACTTTATTACTTGTTGTGTACACTTGCACTTTGGCATTGATAATAATTGATTATATAAATCAACCAACAAGTTTTTGGCGCCGTTGCTGGGGATTGATTGTTTATTTCTAAAGTGTAAAGTAAATTATGTGGGTAACTTCAATTGACAACTTCAAAACAACCCATATTCAAATATTTACAACCCAGGCTGGAAACAACACCCAAATTTCTCATGGAGCAATCAGAATTGAAATGCTCCAGCATTGAATGGGCTAGGTAAAAACACACAGCCACAACCACCTGGTTTTCATCAACAAAGCCAAGGGCAAAAACATGTCAATCAGGATCCAATCACTTCATTGGAAGTATTAATTAAGGAGTACATTGCAAAGAATGAAGCAATTGTGCAGAGTCAAGCTGTATCCTTGAGAAATCTTGAAAACCAAATGGGACAACTAGCTACAACAATGAGCAGCAGAACTCAAGGAAGCTTACCTAGCAACACAGAAGATCCTAGGAGAGAGAGCAAAGAACACTGCAAAGTGATTAGTCTGAGATCTGGAAAGCATGTTGATATACCATTTGAGGTAACAAAAAATAGGATGGAATGCAATTCAGCTCAAAAACCAACTCAAAAGGGAAGTCTGTTACAACAGACTCCCCATCAAGACACAGATGCAAGGGATCCAGCTACAGCAATTGCAAAAGAAATTCAACCAGAACTTGCTGAAAAAGAAGTTACAACACCAATAGCCACAACCTGTACCAACTTAAACAAACAGAGTTTGGTACCTCCTGAATCTAACCAGTAGTTTAGACATCCACCACCCTTCCCTTAAAGGTTCTAGAAGCAAAAATAAGACAAGCAGTTCAGTAAATTTCTGGAAGTGCTGAAGCAATTGCACATAAACATACCTTTTGTGGAAGCTTTGGAGCAAATGCATGTGAAATTTCTAAAAGATATCTTGGCACGAAAAAGAAGGCTGGGAAAGTTTGAAACTGTTGCTCTAACACAGGAAAGTAGCCATATGCTTCAGAGTAAAATTCTGACAAAATTAAAAGATCCAGGGAGTTTTACAATACCATATTCTATAGGGAATAGGTATGCTGGTAGAGCATTTTGTGATCTGGGAGCTAGTATTAATTTGATGCCATTATCTATGTTTAAGCAGCTTGGAGTAGGGGAGTGCAGACCAAAAACTGTCACTCTGTAATTGGCTGACAAATCTCATGCATATCCTGAAGGAAAGATAGAGGATGTACTGGTGAAGGTTGACAAATTCATTTTCCCTGTGGATTTCATTGTGCTGGACTTTGAAGCTGACAAAGAAGTGCCCATTATACTTAGCAGACCCTTTCTAGCAACTGGAAAGACTCTGATAGATGTACAGAAAAGAGAGCTGACCATGAGAGTAAATGATCAGCAAGTCACATTTAATGTACTAGAGGCTATGCGAAACCCTGATGAAATAGAAGATTGCAATTTCCTCAGTGTGGTGGATCTTGTTATAGCAGGCATAGTGGATAGATGCTGCAGTGATGTACTTAATAAAGTCACCACCTTTGAGGAGGTTGAAGAGGAAGATGTTGCAGCAATTTAAACTGATTGGATAGACAAACAACAATATAATAGGCACAACATAGCTATTGAATACCTGAATCTTTTAGACAGGGAAGTAAAAACAACTTTACCATCTATTGAATCACCCCCTAGTCTTGAATTAAAAATGTTACCTTCACATTAAAGTATGCTTATCTTGGTCAAAATAACACACTCCCTGTAATCATTTCTTCTACTTTGGATGCAGGTCAAGAACAAAGCCTAATGGATTTGCTGGGAAAATACAGAAGAGCAATTGGATGGACCATGGTAGATATAAAGGGTATCAGCCCATCAATATGTATGCATAAGATCCTGTTAAAAGACTGTTCCAGTAATTCGGTGGAGCACCAGAGAAGGCTGAATCCTATTATGAAAGAAGTGGTAAAGAAGGAAATCATCAAATGGTTAGATGTTGGAATCATATACCCAATATTAGATAGCTCATGGGTAAGCCCAGTTCAGTGTGTTCTAAAGAAAGGAGGGATAATAGTAATGGTTAATGAGAAGAATGAACTCATTCCTACAAGGACAGTGACTGGATGGAGAGTGTGTATGGATTACAGGAAGCTCAACAAAGCCACAAGGAAAGACCATTTCCCACTTCCATTCATAGATCAGATGCTGGACAGACTTGCAGGAAAACAATACTACTGTTTCTTAGATGGGTATTCAGGCTACAACCAGATTGCTATAGCACCAGAGGATCAAGAGAAGACTACATTTACCTGTCCTTATAGAACATTTGTCTTCAAAAGAATGCCATTTTGGCTACGTAATGCTCCAGCAACATTTCAGAGATGCATGATGTCTATATTTTCTGATATGGTAGAGCAAACTTTAGAAGTTTTCATGGATGATTTCTCAGTTTTTGGAGAAACATACAGTAATTGTTTACACAACTTGGAAGAAGTTCTTAAAAGATGTGAGATGACTAACTTAGTACTTAATTGAGAGAAGTGCCATTTCATGGTGCAAGAAGGAATAATGTTGGGTCACAAGATATCCAATGAGGGTATTAAGGTAAACAAAGCCAAGATAGAGGTAATAGATAAACTGCCACCTCCAACTTCAGTAAAGGGGATTAGGAATTTTCTAGGTCATGCTGGATTCTATAGAAGATTCATTAAGGATTTTTCCAAAGTTGCCAAGCCTCTATGTTCATTGCTGGAGCATGACAAACCATTTCACTTTGACAAAGAATGCCTGCAAGCATTTGGAAAATTAAAGAAAGCCCTCATTACTGCTCCAGTAGTTATATCTCCAGATTGAAATTTACCATTTGAATTGATGTGTGATGCTAGTGATCATTTTGTGGGAGCAGTATTAGGGCAAATGAAGGATAAGGTTTTTCATTCCATATATTATGCAAGCAAAACTTTCACTCCAACACAGATCAATTACACCACTACAGAGAAAGAGTTGTTGGCAGTAGTTTTTGCTTTTGACAAATTCATAGCTTACTTGGTAGGTACTAAAGTAACTGTTTACACAGACCATGCCGCCATCAAATATTTAATTTCAAAGAAGGATGCCAAACCAAGACTAATTAGATGGATCTTATTGCTTCAAGAATTTGATCTGGAAATTAAAGATAGAAAGGGGACTGAGAATCAAGTGGCAGGCCACTTGTCAAGGTTGGAAGGCATTACTGAAACTTTTCCTGATGAACAGCTGTTGGTAGTTCAACAAGCACAGATGCTGCAGCAGTCAGAATCTCCTTGGTATGCAGACTTTGCTAATTATCTAGTAAGTGGGTTGCTACCACCTGAGCTGAAGTTTTAAGAGAAAAAGAAGTTTCTTTATGATGTTAAGAGCTACCAGTGGGATGACCCACATCTATATAAGCTATGCTCAGATCAAGTAATAAGAAGATGTGTTGTAGCAGACGAAATACCTCAAATACTAGAGTTTTGTCATGCTGCAGCATACGAAGGACATTTTGGAGAGCACAGAACAGCTGCCAAAATTATGCAATCAGGTTATTTTTGGCCCACTATTTTTAAAGACGCTTATGACTTTGTTAAAGGTTGTGACAGATGTCAAAGAACAGGGAACATAACTAGCAGACATGAGATGCCATTGACCAACATACTGGAAGTGAAAGTTTTTTATGTTTGGGGAATAGATTTTATGGGACCCTTTCCCCCATCCTTTGGAAACTTATATATCCTGGTTGCTGTAGATTATGTCTCTAAGAGGGTGGAAACTACAGCATTACCTACCAATGATGCTAAAACCGTGGTAACTTTTCTTCAAAAAAATGTTTTCTCCAGGTTTGGCACTCCTAGAGCAATTATTAGTGATTAAGGTGCACATTTTTGCAATAAAATCTTTGTTGCAGCAATGATAAAATATGGAGTCAGACACAAGGTAGCAACAACTTATCACCCACAATCAAATGGTCAAGCTGAAGTATCCAATAGAGAAATTAAGAAGATCTTAGAAAAAGTGGTAAACCCAATAAGGAAGGATTGGTCTTTACATTTGCATGACTCTTTATAGGCCTATAGAACAGCATACAAAACCCCACTCGGCATGTCTCCTTACCGAATTGTTTATGGCAAGGCCTGTCATTTGCCCCTAGAGCTCGAGCATAAGGCACACTGGGCACTGAAGAAACTAAATTGGGATATGAATGCTGCAACAGAACATAGGAAGCTTCAACTTTGTGAGCTTGATGAATTAAGGTTATTTTCGTATGAAAATGCTAGAATTTATAAAGAGAAAACAAAACACTGGCATGACAAGCATATTCAACATAGGCAGTTCACCCCTAGTCAATTAGTGTTGCTCCACAATACAAGACTAAAATTGTTTCCAGGAAAGCTCAAGCCACGATGGTCTGGCCCGTTTAAGCTGTTAAAATCTTACCCTTATGGAGCTGTTGATCTTGTGGATGAAGAAACAGGCCACCAATTCAAGGTTAATGGACACAGGGTTAAGCATTACATACATCCAGCAGCAGAAGGTTCAAAGGAGGTGTTACTCCTTCAAGAACCCAGCTATTGAGCAAAGACAAAAGGTCAGGCTGAAGGACCTTAAATCAAGCGCTTCATGGGAGGCAACCCATTGAGGAACCAGCCCCTATAAACCAATTTTGATATCCTTTGGTTTTATGGATAAATATTCCTCTTTACTATTTTCTCTTTAATATTTTCGTTAATTGTGTTTTGCCATTTTCACCATTTATTTTTGTCATTTTACATTATTGCATTCCTTATTTTCGATTTTATTTAATCTATTTATTTTCATAATTTTAGACTTAATTTAAGTTTGAAATAAAAGCGGCAACTGAATCTCATATTGACAAGTGCAAGCATCTGGTGGCAGAACTCAGAGGACAACAACCATGTGTCAGACGCTTTGGTATGAATTTTGTACCCGTTGTTGGAATGAGCAAAGGGGGGGCTGCAGCAACAATTTTTCCCGTTACAGTAAATTAAGGGCTGGAGCCTTCACTTACCGTTGGAGATGAAATCGTGACAGATGGACGCTCGGATATTGATAGAAATTGAGGAAACAAATCTCCAAAATCACAGTTTTAATTTCAATAACCGATAATTTTGGGATATGCACATTTAATTCAAATATTTTATTCCCTCAATTATCTCTAATTACTTTAGTTATCTTCACATTACAATCCACTATAAATAGGAGTCACTGTACTTAGTGTCCACGCCACTCTTCCTCATCTCTTTCGCAAGTCCAACTCTCCTAACTCTTAAACTTTTCTTCTCTTTTTATTCTCAGAAACAGTAGCTTCAACCTGTTACTGCTGTAGTAATGCCGAGATACAAGAAGACAGCCAGCCGCCTCAAAGATCCATCACGATTCCAGAGTTACCACGCTAAGGAAAAATACGAAGAATTCATAGAGCCACGTCAGATTCTGGAAGAGAAAGGGTTTCAATTTCTAGACCAACTCACTGGAATTGTGAAAACAATTCATATTGCTGCAGCAAAGCGAGGATGGCTAGAGTTTTGCAAACACCCTCGCAACCCTGTGCTACTGGTGGTAAAAGAATTTTATGCCAATTTGGTAAGCCCTGATCAGCACAACATATGGGTAAGAAATACTCTGTTCCATTGGACTCCCGTGTTATTAATGCTTTTTATAACTTACCTGCTGAGATTACTTGTGAGTATGCTAAATTGCGTGATAAGTTAACCCTGAAAAAGTGGACTACCATTTTTACAACTCTGACCATCGAAGGGGCATCATGGGTTAACGAGGAAGGGCGTGTGGTTAACAGGATAGATTTGAAACCTATTGCTAAGGTGTGGGTGAAATTTTTGAAATCTAGGTTTATGCCCACCACTCACACTACTACAGTTTCACAAGAATGATTAGTTTTGTTATATGTCCTTGTTTGAGGGCTGCCCATAGATGTGGGTAGCATCATTGCAACAGAAATCCGAGAGTGTGCAGCCAAAACTCACCGAACAGCTGCTTTGTTATTTCCTTCACTTGTCACCAGCATTTGTGTAGTTTCAGGTGTTCGTCTTGAAGCCAGCGATGAGCATGTCAAAAATGATGGTGCCTTTACGGCACGAACAATTTAAAGAGTTGCTGGCGAGAGTGCTGGAACAACCACTGAACCAACTGCTGTAACAGGAGCACGACGAACTCTTGGCTTAGAATAGACCATCCAAGCACTCAGCACCAGTATCCACCAATGTGTGGAAGCTCAACAGAGGGAAAATGGTCGGTTTTGGAGCTATCTACAACACCTGGAGGGCCAACTACACTAATTTGCTGAATACATGAAACGCAATCATCGAAACTTCCCTACTTCCATGCTCCAGCAATACAATTTTGACACCAGTACCACAGGTGCTCCAGCAGAAACCACTGAAGAAGCCACTGCTTCAGATGAACCAGCAGAGCAAGCTGCAACTGAACCACCAACAGAAGTTGACTCAGAAGATGCTGCACCATCTGACCCACCTGAGGAGGAAGGTGACAAATCTGAGACTGATAGCTCACCCTCGAGGTAGAGGATAATTCAGAGCAAGTATATGAAGAACCACCCATCCCAACCCAGTCCAAAACTAAGAAGCGGCACATTATTCCAGACAAGGAAGAGGAAGACCTTGACATGGAGCCTCTTATTCCAGTACTTGCAGGTAAAGGAAAGGCCAATGGTAAAGCTAAAATGGCAACACCTCCAGCCTCTAATGATGAGATGGAGCAAATCGATGTTGAACTGGCTACTGCAGCATCCAGAGCCATGCCTACATCTGAGCAAGCCGAACAACTACCTGAGGTCATTGCTGCCATCACAGCTGAGGGCCAGGCAGCTGATGCATTGACCCCAAAACCTCCACAACAACCTCCCAGCAAGCCTATCCGCAGTAGTCCAAGGCAACCCAACAAACGAAAAGGCAGTACATCTGCGGGTCCTGCTACAGCAACCCCAGCTACAACTCCTCTCACCAGCCCTACAGCGAAAAAGACAAAGACATTGCCAGCCACCTCCCCAAAAGCTTCACCAAAGGATAAGCTGCGTAGTGCCTCCAAGAAGCGCTGAGAGCATCACATCATGGGCTGCAGTCCCCACCACAGAGGAGTACTTTTATCTCATTAATTGCCTACCTGTTTGTTCTTAAAAAAAAATGTTTGTCTATTTGTGGGTTTTTATTTTGTTTGCGTGTGAAGACACAACACCTCTCAAGTTTAGGGAGGTTGTTTCCAAATGCATGTGTTTTATATATGTGTTGTGTGAAGCTCTATTATCTGTTATTTGCGTATGGATTTGAAAACCTAATGAAGATAAATTGAGTGCTATTTATGAGAATGTCAAGTAGAGATAGTTATAGATAGAAGTGAATTTCTGTCCCAACACTTAACCCGTGATTGAGTTGTGTGAGACTGCTAGAGCAAAACCAAAAAGAATAGAAACAAAAGTCTTAAGTGTTGAAGGGAGAAGTGTTGTGCAAATTTTAATGTACTCGCAAGCGCACGAATCTATTGTAGTATAGATCTATGGTGACGAGTGTCGATCCCACGAGGAGGTGGATTTTAATTGTGTAGAATTAATGTTGTAAATGGGTGATTGGATTTATGGTGGAAATGATTTGGAATATGCTAAAACTTAAATTAAAATGGCGAGAATAAATTCTAAAATTGGTATTGAAATGGCGAGAATAAATTGACAAGAATTATATTGAAATGACGTACTTGGGTATCTGGATCCGTATCAACATGCATCATGGGCTAAATAATCCGTATTAATGCCAATTAAATCATGAGGGGGGAATCCACACCTCATGAACCACGCTCTAATCAATATGGTGCTAAGGGCTTATCGTGCCAAATAATAATAACCTTGTACTAGAGGGCCGGTGAAACCAAGGCGGTACTAGACAAGATTAGTATTATTTGTCGACGAGAAGTCAAAACATCCACAAAAACTAGAGGGAAAGAGAAAATAAATTTACCAAATTAAGTCCATGACACATGTTGAGACTTCACCTTCAACCCAAGCTTAAAAGAAAATTAGCCACTCATAATTGAACTAGGGGCAAAATGAGAATTTATTAAAATACAAAGAAAATACAAGATGGAGAGGGAATTACAGAAAATGGATCCCAAAAATGGATTCAGAGATATCAAATTAGGGGGGAGAGGCCCCCTTTTTATAGATACATGGAGTAAATCATGGCCATCGGATTAAAAACAGTTTGGACGCTCAGGATTGCGCCACGTCATCAGTCAACAGTCCACGGTTTGACCACGCGGATGAACAGTAACACGGTTTGACCCGACTTTGAATAATAACGCGGTTTGACCCGGATGAACAGTAACGCGGTTTGGTTGAAAATAATCCTGTGTGATGCATGCACCGTACGCGAGATTTTTCGTCCACTGATATGCTGCCACGTCACCATCAACAGTACATAAGAATTTTAGTCCAACAGGATCGTGACACCTCATCAGTCAATGCCACATCATCGGTTAATGCCACGTCATCGATCCGTCTATGTGAACAGTGCCGTGAACAGTAACGTACACAGTCCTGTGTACGTGAATAGTACCGTACATGTGAATAGTGTCATTTTTCCTTTTATGGTCCTCCTAAGGTTTTCGACCGTCCTGAGTTCAAAAGTGATGTCCGTTTTGCCGTCTGATCTCTTCTTTATTGTGAAATGACTATAATGCCCCTAGAATACATAAATTACTTAATTAAAATAAAACACACGTAATTAAATCATAAGAATGTTAAATACATAAAAGTAAGGGTTGTTAGTAAGACTTAAAATGTAAAATGACGGTTTTCTCCTTTATAAATATGCATTTTCTAACACTCAACAAGAAGCATGTTGATTGACTGTGATAGTTATGAAATAAAACTCTGCTCCAATAACTTAAGTTGCTGAGTAACTAGATCTGAGTATGCACCCCATATGCAGAAGTGTGTAAAAAGACAGCGAGAGTTATGAGCAGTGCTGTAGTATATATATCTAAAAAAAAAAAGAAAAGATCTCCACATATCTAAGGCATATGTCCGCTGTCTAAGGCATTGAGTAACCAGGTCTGTTCATGAGCCCCATGTTCAGCCTTGAGTCAAAGATATCTTGAGATAAAACTATACCACAGATATTGCTGCAGCAACTCTGATCTGGGCATTGTTTGAGTAATTGGGTGTCATCATTACAAGTGATCGACATTCACATGAAAAATAAATGTTACAGTAAGGAGGTTGATTATCCCACAGAGTGTCAAAGTTAAAGCTATTACAATTTGAATATGTGGAATTTATGCTACCCCTTGTAAGAATGAAGTATATCACTGCTGAAATTTCGGCAGTCCTTTAGTAATGTTACAGCATATCGGGAATTCAATCACAAAGGCAGCACACACACACTAAGGATAGAAAGACGCTTAAGTCTAGAACTGATCTACTATGGGCATTTTGTATGATTGGGATTATAATCTGAAGGTGGAAGAATATGTGCAAGTTTGATAAAAGAACTGAAGATTGTGTGCATGTTTGTTTGTGGGAAATGTTGGTATGTGTCATTACTTGAGGACAAGCAATAATTTAAGTTTGGAGGTGTGATAACTCTAGGAAATGAGAGTTATTACATCTATTCTAGACTTGAATAAAGGGCATTTAGAGAGTAAATAATGTGTTTTGATTACATTTTGGTGACCTTAGGCATAAACATTCATTTTAGTTGAGTTGTAACAAGTTTTGCTTGAATCATAGTAATTTATGCTAAAAACAAGTTTTAAATTCATGAAAGGATGCAGAGACAATAGATGAGAAAGAGGAGGAAAGAAGATGGTCACAAAAGAAAGAAAGCACAATCGAAAATAATACAAGTGTTGTTGCGGATGTTAGAGCAACCAGTGCTGCAACAATTGGGGAATGATGCGGGGGAAAATATAGGTGTGGTCAGCAATTAAATCACAATCTGCATGTTTCCCAATTTAAACACATGCACGCTCATGGGTTTCGGTTTTAACCTAATATTGCAATATTTAAAGGAAGCATACACCACATAGCAGGCGGCAGAGAATCATTATCATAAAAAAAAGACAATTATAAAGGCGAGAAAAAGAAGAAGATTAAGGAGTGTTGTTCGGCTTCATCGAAGAATCGAGAAAGATCCTTAGACTTTCATCGTGCTTAATTCATATTATCTTTCGTCTTTTGATTGATTGAATGTATTCTGTGATCAGTATCATTATATTTATTTTTCTCATCCAGAGTATGAATTAAATTTAAGTGTAGTTGAGTGACAAATAATCCAATGGGTTCTTGACTGTTCTTATATGTTGCTATGATAATGTTGTAGCATTATACTCTAATAGCTTTTATGAACATAATTGTTATTTCGGTTGACCACTCATTTAATAGTTTCAGTTAAGATAGAGCAGCAAAAGGGCATATCTTAGCGGATATTATTGGAGTATTACTTGTTCTTAAGTTGAGTTTCCTGGATTAGGTTATCCTAAATCCCATAAGGGCAATACTTGAATTAAGATTTGTGATATCCTAGATATAGGTGTTCACCTTGTAGGGTAGAGAGATTAAAGGTCATAAAGCCATACATTAAATTTATGAGCAACTGGTCATTGTTAGTAGATTTGAAAGTATGAGATTTCCAACATGCGATAGTTGTGGAAGCAGATTTGTTCTACCCAGTGCTGCAACACTTATCATAAACAACTGGTGCTAATTCGGTAATCAACAGTCACCCCATTAGGAGAATTTGATCATTCAACTACTACGTTCTCAATTGATTCTTAAACACAATTAACTTAGTTTATTTCGTACAAGTATTAGTTTATTTCTATCTCTCATAATTATTGGTTACGGGAGAATAATTTGACAAGTGTTTGTTTCGATCTTTAGTTGATTGCATTATTGTGGTTGCTTTAGCACTTTGAGTAACATCAATCCCTGTGGAGACGATTTTGAATACTTATTACTTTATTACTTGTTGTGTACACTTGCACTTTGGCATTGATAATAATTGATTATATAAATCACCCAACACCAATCAAATATCGAGAAATTCGTTTGACAGCAAGCATGTGTGACTCTTTAGGACAAGATTGAAATCTAGCATATAAGCATACACTAAACATAATATCAGGTCTACTAGCAGTCAAATAGAGTAAGGATCCGATCACACCTCGATAAGTCTTGATGTGAACTTCCTTATATTTCTCATCTTTGTCCAGCTTGATGGTAGTACTCATTGGAGTGCTTTTTGCCGTTTCATTATCATAGCCAAATCGTTTGAGTAGATCTTTTACGTACTTGGCTTGGTTTATGAAAATTCATTCCTCGTTTTGTTTGATTTGGAGTCCAAGGAATTACTTCAACTTTCCCATCATACTCAACTCAAATTCTTTGCTCATACAAGATGAAAATTCTTTACACAATAATTCATTAGTAGAACTAAAGATAATGTCATCAACATAGATTTGAATAATAAGTATATCTTGGTTCTTATGCTTAACAAAGAGAGTTGTGTCCGCTTTTCCCATTGAAAAATTGTTATCTAACATGAAGTTTTTAAGCCTATCATACCATGCTCTAGGTGCTTGTTTTAATCCATACAAAACCTTAGATAAACTTATACACATGATCTGAAAAATTTTTATTTTCAAAACCAGGGGGTTATTTCAGATACACTTCTTCCATAATATAACCATTTAAGAAAGCACTCTTGACATCCATTTGATATAAAATAAAATCTTTATGACATGCAAAAGCTAAGAGCATTCTAATAGATTCTAGTCTAGCTACAGGTGCAATCAATTCCCTCTTCTTGGTTGTAGCTTTGAGCCACTAGTCTAGCTTTATTTCTTACAACTACACCAGATTCATCAATTTTGTTTCTAAATACCCATTTAGTACCTATGATGGATTGATGTTCCGGGTTAGGAACTAATTCCCATACATTGTTTCTCTCCAATTGATTCAATTCCTCTTGCATTGCCATAATCCAAGATTCATCTTTTTCTGCATCCGCAAAGGATTTTAGTTCAATTTGAGAAATAAATGCAGCATGCTCACATGTGTTCCTAAGAGATGATCTAGTTGTAACACCTCGTGAGGGATCTCCTAAAATTACATCCTTAGGGTGAGAAGAAACATACCTCCACTCCTTGGGGAGTGTTTGAAAAGTACCTTCATTTTGCTCTGCATTTGTTTCTTCATGATGTTCCTCTTGAATTCCATGTGGTGCATCTTTTTGGTTGTCATTTGATGCTTCTTCTTGTTGTTCTTCTTCTGCATTATCATCAACAACGACTTTCTCCGTAGAGGAGGGGTTAGACTCATCAAATGTAACATGCATAGATTCTTCCACAACCAAAGTTCTTTTATTATAAACTCTATAAGCTTTGCTTGAGTTTGAATAACCAAGAAAAATACCAACATCAGATTTTGGATCAAATTTACCAAGATTATCTTTTGTGTTCAAAACAAAACATTTGCATCCAAAGACTTTAAAATAACCAATGTTGGGTTTTCTATCTTTCTAAAGCTCATATGGAGTTTTATTAAGATTATGTCTAATCAACACATGATTCAAAACAAGCGGTGTTGACAACTTCGGCCCAAAAATACTTAGGCAAAGAATTTTCATTCAACATGGTCCTAGCCATTTCTTGAATGGACCTATTCTTTCTCTCTACAACTCCATTTTGTTGAGGAGTCCTAGGTGATGAAAATTGATGCTCAATGCCAAAATCATTACAAAAGTTCTCAAAACCATAATTTTCAAATTCTCTACCATGATCATTTCCAATACAAGAAATATTACATCCCTTTTCATTTTGAACCTTTTTGCAGAAAACTTTAAAAGCATCAAAGACATCATCCTTATTAGCTAAGAATAATACCCATGTGAATCTAGAGTAATCATCCATAATTACAAAAGCATAATATTTGTCATTTAAACTAGCATATCTAGAAGGACCAAATAAATTTATGTGAAGAAGTTGAAGTGGTTTTGAAGTAGAAATATGATTTTTGTTTTTAAAAGAAGTTTTGATTTGTTTTCCAAATTAGCAAGCTTCACAAATTCTATCTTTTTGAAAACTGATTTTTGGAAGACCTTTAACCAAATCATTTTTCATGATTTTTGAAATCAAATCCATGCTTGTACGACCTAATCTTCTATGCCACAACCAACCATCATCATGCAATGCGGAGAAACATTTATCATTTGTAGATGCACAATCTATATTAATGGTATAGACATTAACACATCTATTTCCTACAAACAAACCTTGCCATCGCATGCATTCTCAATAATACATTTTTATTCATCAAAGATAACTCTATATCCTTTATCACGTAGTTGACTAATGCTAAGCAAGTTGTGCTTTAAGTTTTCAACCAAACATACATTTTCAATGAGAGTAAAGGATACATTACTGACATTACCAATGCCAATGATTCTTCCATTTGAATTATCTGCAAACGATACATCTCCACCATTTTCGATCTTGGTAAAACTTGAAAATCAAGAATAATTTCCAGTCATGTGTCTTGAACAACCGTTGTCCAAGTACCACTTATTCTTCTTCTTCTTCAAGCCCTGTAGAGAAAATTTTAAGTTTTAGGTACTCAAATCTTTTCCGTTGTCCAAGTACCACTTATTCTTCTTCTTCTTCAAGCCCTGTAGAGAAAATTTTAAGTTTTAGGTACCCAAATCTTTTTGGGTCCTTGAGAGTTAGCAATGGTTCCTTTCGGAACCCAAACACATTTCATACCATAATATGCATTTCTCTTCACTTGACATCGATTTTTCATATGACCATCTTGATTATAATAATGACATACAATTTGATTATTAATAGACGTATTCTTCACAAATAACTTTTGTAATATTTTTGTTTCAAATTTGACTTATAACCAATGCCTCTTTTATCAAATACATAGTTTTGTGAGTTTAGCAAGTTATCCAACATCTTTTGCCCATTTGTGAATTTTAGCACAATCTCATTTAGTTCATTGCTCTTCTTTTTAAGCATTTCATTTTCATTTTTCAAATCATTCACATGTGACTCTAAATGCTCATGTGAAGTGCTAGAATTCTCAAATAATACAACTCTATCATGTAATGTTTTATTCTCTAATTATAGGCATATAATCTTTGCATTAAATGACTCATTTTCATTTTTAAGCTCTATCATTTTCTTTTTAAGACATATATTCTTTTTACCAATCTTTATCAATTCATCATGCAAATCCTTAAAGGCATCATGTAATTTATCATATGTAGGAAGAACACTTACCTTATCAAGTTCATTACATGATTCTTCCCCAAAGGCCATGAGAGCTAGATTAGTCATCTCTTGTTGCTTTTCATCATCGCTTGTTTCCTCATCACTATTATCCCACGTGGCCACCATAGCTTTCTTCTTGAGTTTGTTGAGGATAGGATATTCCAGTCGTATGTATCCGGGCTTCTTGCATTCATAGCAAATGATTGGCTCTTTCTTCTCCTTTTTGTTTTTGTGACTTCTAAACTTTCTCTGCTCGTTATTCTTCTTGTAGAATTTTCTGAATCTTCTAGCCAACATAGCCAACTCCTCATCATCCATCTCGTTTTCCTCATCACTCTCACGTTTTGAGGCTTTGAGAGCAATGTTTTTCTTCTTTTCCTCATGTCTTTTTTCTGCTGCTAAATCTTCTTCATATGAAATGAGAGAACCAATTAAATCATCAATAAGTAATACATTTAAATCTTTGGCTTCCTCAATGACCGTCTTTTTTGGCCTTCATTCCTTAGGTAGCGACCTAATGATTTTCTTAACTTTCTCGTTATTAGAAAAAGTTTTTCCTAGGGCTTCTAGAGTGTTCACTATGTCCGTAAATCTAGTGTACATAGAATATACACTCTCATTTTATTCCATTTGAAACAATTCATATTGTCGAGTGTACCTACTAATTTCGACTCTTTCACTTGATTCATGCCTTCATAGACAACTTCAAATATGTGTCAAATTTCATTAGTACTTTCACAACTAGACACTCTATGAAACTCTTTCTTATCAAGAGCACAAAATAAGGCATTCATAGCTTTGGAATTTAGAGAGGCATTTCTCTTTTCCAATTCATTCCATTCCCGCGATGGTTTTGGAATATCTTCCCCGACTTCATTTTTAGTCAAAGGCATGAAAAGACCATCATTAACGATTTCCCAAATTTCGTAATCTAAAACTTGCAAGTAAATTCTCATCCCAATTTTCCAATACGGTGATCTTTTCCATCAAAATATGGTGGTCCAGTGGTGGATTGTCCTTCCCTAAATGTAGAATTATTATGAGTTGCCATTGATCTTTAGCTATAGACGGTTAAGTCTAAACAAGAGCACCTTTCTCTGATACCAAATGAAATACTGTTAGCCTATATGGCTATAGATATTGATTTTGATGATAACAAACCACATGTATTGATTAAGTAAAGATTTACGAATTGTGCTTTTATAATAAGAAAATGATGTTATGGAATTAAAGAGTTTTTGATTAAAATGAAAGTATTTTTAAATCTTTGATAGGGTTTTAAATTTCGGATTTGGACATATTTGAAACTATTTAAATATTTTGGGTCATTCTATAATTTCACATAGTTTGGGTGAAATCATAATTTCAAAAAGTTTTGGGATTGACAAAGCATTATTTAAAATTCTGAAATTGGACCTATTTGAAAGCTTTCATAACGTTTTGGGCCATACTACAGTTTTATAAAGTTTTAGGGACAAACTATAAATTTAAAAAGCGGCTAGCCAGATATGGTAAACGGCAAACTGGATTTTGGGCAGTAAGCTTCTGGAGCATAAACGGCTATCCGGATTTCGCAAAGCGGCAATCCAGATTTCAAAAGCGGCTTACCGGATATGAAAAGCGGCATGCCGGATATTCTAAAATTTAAATTTTTGCCTTAACGGTAACATAAAAGCAGCTTACCGGATTCCTAAACGGCAAGCTAATGATTATCAAAATGTGCATAACGGCTAGTTTTTGAGCTCAAACTATATAAACTCAAATCCAACTCATTTCAAGCTAACTAGCAAGCATAAACAAAAAGCACACGAGATAACTTGAGCTTTCAATTTGCAAGTCACAAAATATTGAATCATCTTTTGTTCTTCATTTTTGAATATCTACTCCTTGAGTGAGTTTTATTGTAACCTTCATTTCTTCATCTTAATTGTAAGAGTTTAAGTGTGTGAGACACTTGAGTAAAGAGATTGGGAGATAATCTCTTTGTTGTAAAGGTTCATTGACACCTTGAAGTCAATTGTAAACGGTTGAAGCCTTAGAAATGCTCGGATAGTGAAATCCTCAAGCTTGGATCGCTTGCAGGCGTGGACGTAGGCGGGGATTGCCGAACCACGTAAAAATTCGTGTGTTTGTTTCTCTTCTCCCTTACTCATTTGTTATTGTGCTTTTATTGAACTTATTACTTTCAATTTTTATTAAGAAATTAGATTGCTTGTTGTGTGGATTTGTTAGGATAATTCTTAAAATTCCAATTCACCCCCCTCTTGGGTTGCACACTTATATTTCATTTGGTATCAGAGCAAGGTGCTTTTATTTAGATTTAACAGTCTAGAGCTAAAGATCAATGGCAACTCAATATGATTCCATATTTAGGGAATGACAGTCCACCACTAGACCACCTTACTTTGATGGAAACGATTACACGTATTGGAAAACTAGGATGAGAATTTACTTGCAAGCCTTAGATTATGAAATTTGAGAAATCGTTAATGATGGTCCTTTCATGCCTTTGACTAAAAATGAAGCCGGGGAAGATATTTCAAAACCTTCACGGGAATGGAATGAATTCGAAAAGAGAAAAGCTTTTCTAAATTCCAAGGCTATGAATGCCTTGTTTTGTGCACTAGATAAGAAAGAGTTTCATAGAGTGTCTAGTTGCGAAAGTGCTAATGAAATTTGGCACAAACTTGAAGTTGCCTATAAAGGCACGAATCAAGTGAAAGAATCTCAAATAAGTAGGTACACTCGACAATATGAATTATTTCAAATGGAACAAAATGAGAATGTGTACTCTATGTATACTAGATTTACGAAAATAGTGAATACTCTAGGAGCCCTAGGAAAGACCTTTTCAAATAGCGAGAAAGTTAAGAAAATCATTAGGTCGCTACCTAAGGAATGGAGACAAAAAATGACTACCATTGAGGAAGCCAAAGATTTAAATGTATTACCTATTGATGATTTAATTGGTTCTCTCATTTCATATGAAGAAGATTTGGCAGTAGAAAAATGGCATGAGGAAAAGAAGAAAAACATTGCTCTCAAGGCTTCAAAACGTGAGAGTGATGAGGAAAGTGAAATGGATGATGAGGAGTTGCCAATGTTGGCTAGAAGATTCATAAAATTTTACAAGAAGAATAATGAGCAGAGAAAGTTCAGAGGCTACAAGAATGAGAGGGAGAACAAAGAGCCAATCACTTGTTATGAATGTAAGAAGCCCGGACACATACGACCGGAATGTCCTCTTCTCAACAAACTCAAGAAGAAAGCTATGGTGGCCACATGGGATGATAGCGATAGGAAACAAGTGATGATGATGAGCAACAAGAAATGACAAATTTAGCTCTCATGGCCTTTGGGAAAGAATCATGTGATGAACTTGATGAGGTAAGTGTTCTTCCTACATATGATGAATTACATGATGCCTTTAAGGATTTGCATGATGAGTTGATGAAGATTGGTAAAAAGAATATATGTCTTAAAAAGAAGATGATAGAACTTAAAAATGAAAATGAATCATTTAGTTCAAAGATTACATGCCTAGAATTAGAAAATAAAACATTGCATGATAGCATTGCATTATTTGAGAATTCTAGCACTCCACATGAGCACTTAGAGTCACACATGAATGACTTGAAAAATGAAAATGAAATACTTAGAAAGAAGAGAAATGAACTAAATGAAATTGTTCTAAAATTCACAAATGGGCAAAAGATGTTAGACAACTTGCTAAACTCACAAAAATGTGTATTTGACAAAGGAGGCATTGGTTATAAACCAAATTTGAAACAAAAATTTTAGAAGAGTTATTTTGTGAATAATACATCTATTAACAATGAAGTTGTATGTCATTATTGTAATCAAGATGGTCACATGAAAAATAGATGTGCAGTGAAGAGAAATGCATGTTATGGTGTGAAATGTGTTTGGGTTCCGAAAGGAACCATTGCTAATTCTCAAGGACCCAAAAAGGTTTGGGTACCTAAAACTTGAGATTTTCTCTACAGGGCTTGAAGAAGGAGAAAAATAAGTGGTACTTGGACAGCGGTTGTTCAAGACACATGACAGGGAATTATTCTTGGTTTTCAAGTTTTACTAAGATCGAAAATAGTGGAGATGTATCATTTGGAGATAATTCAAAGGAAAAATCATTGGCATTGGAAATGTTGGTAATGTATCCTCTACTCTCATTAAAAATGTGTGCTTGGTTGAAAACTTGAAACACAACTTGCTTAGTATTAGTTAATTATGTGATAAAGGATATAGAGTTATCTTTGATGAATCTAAATGTGTTATTGAAAATGCATGTGATGGGAAAGTTTTGTTTGTAAGAAATAGATGTGTTAATGTCTATACTATTAATATAAATTGGGCATCGAAAAATGATAAATGTTTCTCCGCATTGCATGATGATGGTTGGTTGTGGCATAGAAGATTAGGTCATGCAAGCATAGATTTGATTTCAAAAATCATGAAAAATGATTTGGTTAAAGGTCTTCCAAAAATCAGTTTTCAAAAAAATAGAATTTGTGAAGCTTGCCAATTTAGAAAACAAATCAAAACTTCCTTTAAAAGCAAGAATCATGTCTCTACTTCAAAACCACTTTAATTACTTCACATAAACTTGTTTGGACCTTCTAGATATTCTAGTTTAAGTGGCAAATTTTATGCATTTGTAATTGTAGATGATTATTCTAGATACACATGGGTATTGGTCTTAGCTAATAAGGATAATGCTATTGATGCATTTCAATTTTTCTATAAAAAAGTTCAAAATGAAAAAGGCTATTTTATTACTTGTATTAGAAGCGATCATGGTGGAGAATTTGAAAATCATGCATTTGAAAATTTTTGTAATGACTTTGGCATTGAATATCAATTTTCATCACCTAGGACTTCACAACAAAATAGAGTAGTAAAGAGAAAGAATAGGTCTATCCAAGAAATGGCTAGGACCATGTTGAATGAAAATTCTTTGTTTAAGTATTTTTGGGCCGAAGCCATCAACACCACTTGTTATGTTTTGAATCGTGTATTGATTAGACCTAATCTTAATAAAACTCCATATGAGCTTTGAAAAGATAGAAAACCCAACATTGGTTATTTTAAAGTCTTTGGATGCAAATATTTTGTTTTGAACACAAAATATAATCTTGGTAAATTTGATCCAAAATCTTATGTTGGTATTTTTCTTGGTTATTCAAACTTAAGCAAAGCTTATAGAGTTTATAATAAAAGAACTTTGGTTGTGGAAGAATCTATGCATGTTACATTTGATGAGTCTAACCCCTCATCTACAAAGAAAGTCATTGTTGATGATAATGCAGAAGAAGAACAACAAGAAGAATCATCAAATGACAACCAAAAAGACGCACCACATGGAATTCAAGAGGAACATCATGAAGAAACAAATGTAGAGCAAAATGAAGGTACTTCTCAAACACTCCCCAAGAAGTGGAGGTATGTTTCCTCTCACCCTAAGGATGTAATTTTAGGAGATCCTTCACGAGGTGTTACCACTAGATCATCTCTTAGGAACACATGTGAGCATGCTGCATTTATCTCTCAAATTGAACCAAAATCCTTTGAGGATGCGGAAAATAATGAATCTTGGATTATGGCTATGCAAGAGGAGTTGAATCAATTTGAAAGAAACAATGTGTGGGAATTAGTTCTTAATCTAGAACATCAATCCATTATAGGAACTAAATGGGTATTTACAAACAAAATGGATGGATCCGGTGTGGTTGTAAAAAATAAAGCTAGATTAGTGGCTCAAGGTTACAACCAAGAAGAAAGAATTGATTTTAATGAAACATTTGCACCTGTAGCAAGGGTAGAATCCATTAGGATGTTGTTAGCGTATGCATATCATAAGGATTTCATTTTATATCAAATGGATGTTAAGAGTGCTTTCTTAAATGGTTATATTATAAAGGAAGTTTATGTGAAACAACCTCCTGGTTTTGAAAATGAAAAATTTTCAGATCATGTGTATAAGTTATATAATGCTTTGTATGGACTAAAACAAGCACCTAGAGCTTGGTATGGACTAAAACAAGCACCTAGAGCTTGGTATGATAGGCTTAAAAACTTCTTGTTAGCTAATGATTTTTCGATGGGAAAAACGAACACAACCTTATTTGTTAAGCATAAGAACCAAGATATACTTATTGTTCAAATTTATGTTGATGATATTATTTTTTGTTCTACTAATGAGTTGTTGTGTAAAGATTTTTCATCATGTATGAGCAAAGAATTTGAGATGAGTATGATGGGGGAGTTGAAGTACTTCATTGGACTCCAAATCAAACAAAACGAGGAAGGAATTTTCATAAATCAAGCAAAGTACGTGAAGAATCTACTCAAAAGATTTGGCTATGATAATGGAACGGCAAAAAGCACTCCAATGAGTACTACCATCAAGCTGGACAAGGATGAGAAAGGTAAGGAAATTGATATCAAGACATATCGAGGTATGATCGGATCCTTACTCTACTTGACTGCTAGTAGGCCTGATATTATGTTTAGTGTATGCTTGTGTGCTAGATTTCAATCTTGTCCTAAAGAGTCACACATGCTTGCTATCAAACGCATTTTTCGATATTTGATTGGCATCATTAATCTTGGCCTTTGGCATCCTAGGGGAACTCATATTGACTTAACTTGTTATTCGGATGCCGATTTTGCTAGATATAAGGTTGATAGAAAAAGTACTAGTGGAACTTGTCACTTCCTAGGCCATTCTCTTGTCTCTTGGTTTAGTAAGAAACAAAATTCGGTTGCGCTTTCAACCATCGAGGCAGAATATATTGCCGCAGGTAGTTGTTGTGCACAAATTCTTTGGATGAAACAAACCCTTAGAGACTATGGTATTAAACTTGATCAAATACCTATCTTGTGTGACAATACTAGTGCTATAAATCTTTCCAAGAATCCCATTCAACATTCTAAAACTAACCATATAGAAATTAGACATCATTTCTTTAGAGATCATGTTCAAAAAGAAGATGTTGTAATTAAATTTGTTTCTACTGAAAATCAGCTTGCGGATATCTTTACAAAATCTCTTAGCGAAGAGTATTTTATAAAGATAAGACATGAGCTTGAAATGATGAATGTTGCATCTTGACTTATGTTTTACTACATGGCTTGATATGTTTGTTATTATATGGATTTATACTTCAAGAATTAGATAGCTTGATATGCTTATAATTTTATGATTTTATGTTTCATGCATTAAATGACTTATTGACAAGTTTTAAATCTCAAAATGATTTAAAATAAATCATTTTTAAAAGCCAAAAACAAAATGGTGTGTGTAATACAAGTATAAGAGCTTGCCAAAATTCAATTAGAGACAAAAAGTCTTCCAAGTCTAAACCGATATTCCACTTCCTCTCATCCGGAAAACCGCTTTCTTATTGATTTCTCTCGGGAAAAATTCCGGATAACCGGATTTAGTAAACCGGTAAGCCGGATTAACTTTGGTTGCTCTCGGGTTAACTTTCGGATAACCGGATTATCAATCCAGAAAACCGAATTTTCTAAGCCTCCTCTCTGCCTCAAAACCAGACAGCCGGTTCTTCAAATTCGGAAAATCGATTACAGGTTGCATGGTTCTGCCACACAACCGGCTAACCGAATTCAAGAGGCAACTTTCTGCCTCAAAATCGGACAACCGGTTAGATAAACCGGAAAGCCGGATACGGTTTTTTTTGCTCTCTGCCCCGTAACTGACTAACCGGTTAGTGAAATCCGATTAGCCGGATTTGCATGAAGACCTTGCTGGAACATAACCAGATTTCCGGTTAAAGACATCCGGTAAGCCGGATTCGCGGTTAAAAGAGCACTGTTATTCTTCCTTCTTCATTTGGCCAATCGGATTGCTCTCTCTCTCTCTCAAAGCCGTTTATTCTTCACTCTATCTCACTCCAAAATCCATCATCTTCTTACTTTTTCGCATCAAATTGAGTCTCGAAAATCATTCCCTATCACTTCATTTACTCAAAATCATCCTCAAACTCCATTTTCAACATCTAAATCTCTATATCCCAAATTTAACCTAGGTTTTCAGCTGATTTTTCTCTCTCTAGATTTCTCCCTCCTTAGCCTTTTTTTATCCAAATTGTTTCTCAAACTCTCTTTCAATCTTCATAATCTTCATTCTTTTTGCTCTTTTTAACTTCAAATCAATCCAAATCACAATGTCAAGCTCTCGGCCGGTTCGAAGAAAAGGCAAAGAACCAGTTCAACCAACCAACAGGTCACGGCAAGCAGGGGCACCTCCAATCAATCCAATTTTGAGTCCATTCACTTTCATAATAAGAAACACTTGATCAAACGATTTCAACAAAGCTTCAGCACTCGTGAGGTACTCAATACGTTTTATGTTTTACCGGATGTGATGCATACTCTCAATATTAGTCATAGAAATTTATTTCAATTGTTGGGAGATGTTGGTTGGATTGATGCACTTTTGATTGAGGAGAACTTGTATCCCGACTTGGTGAAAGTGTTTTACTCGAATATGGAAGTTTCTAAGGAGAACAAGACTCGAGTAATCACTAATGTTGGAGGAGTTATGATTGACTTTGATGTTTCCTTGTTAAACTCTATCCTAGGATCATCCGATTTTGGCCTAGAAATTTTTTCGCCTAGGAAATCTCCTAAACTTGATAGTTATGTTCATGTTGACACCGTTCGTAATATTTGTCAACGTAATGATCTTTCTGTTGAGGATTATACCATTCATTTCTGCACTCAGTGTCTTTGTCTTCAAACTCGCATTTTGCTTCGCATTATTCAGTCCATTGTACTTCCTAGATCAGGGCATTTGGATGAGGTTTCTCACATGGACGTTGTTTTGATTGACTGTATTTTTAGACGTCGTCTGGTTAACTTGGGCTATACCATCATCCGAACCATGTTGACCATACCTGCCTTGATTACCAGCTCCCTTCCATATGGTCACTTCATTACCTGAATCCTTAAATTTTTTGATGTGCCGATTCTAGAACCATCATGTAGACCGTCTAAGGGTATTGGGGATGGTGTTATCTTCGGCTTAGACTTTGAGTGGAAAAATGGCACTTGGGTCAAATACACTGAGAGTAGCTACCTGTTTTCTCACTCTCATTTCGAGGGTAGCGTCAACGCCGAGATCCTCCCATGATTGCTTCAGCTCCTGGTGCCTCTACATCCGTTTCATCACCTCCACAGCCTCCTACCTCTGAAGAGGTTACTCTTCAGCAGCTTATGGATGAGGTGCGGACACTCTCTTTGTGGCAGACTGAGTTTCAGCAGCAACAACAGCAGCTCATTCATGGACAGCGCCTTCTCTTTGAGCATTTCGACATTCCATATCCGTATCCACCTCCATCACCACCATCCTCACCACCTCAGTAGTCTCTTATGCATGTATTTGGACACACCTACATTTCATTTACTGCATTATTTTTTTTTTATTTTCGACTATATGGATGGTTATTATGCTTTTGGATTATGTATTTGTTTTGGATGATATGGATTTGTTTTGAGTGTTTATTATGGATTATATGGATTTCTTTATGCTTATGGGTATTTTTTCTACTAATGTGCTTGTGTTGCGACTTTGATGATTGATAGGGGGAGTTTTTATTCTTTTTGATGATGAAGGGGGAGAATAATTTAATATGTGTTATAAAAAGTGTTATGAAAATATGCATATATCCAGGGGGAGTATGCTTGTATGCAGGGGGAGTCTTGTTCAATAATCTTCAAATCAATTTTGTTTTAACTTGCATTGATTAAGGGGGAGCTTTTCATACCTAGATTAAATTTTTTATAATGTGTTTTGTCATCATCAAAAGGGGGAGATTGTTAGCCTATATGGCTATAGATATTGATTTTGATGATAACAAACCACATGTATTGATTAAGCAAAGATTTATGAATTGTGCTTTTATAATAAAAAAATGATGTTATGGAATTAAAGAGTTTTGGATTAAAATGAAAGTATTTTTCAATCTTTGATAGGGTTTTAAGTTTCAGATTTGGACCTATTTGAAACTATTTAAATATTTTGGGCCATTCTATAATTTCACATAATTTGAGTGAAATCATAATTTCAGAAAGTTTTGGGATTGACAAAGCATTATTTAAAATTCTGAAATTGGACCTATTTGAAAGCTTTCATAACATTTTGGGACATACTATAATTTTATAAAGTTTTGGGGTCAAACTATAAATTTAGAAATATTTCACTATAACAGTTACTGTAGCAAGCGGCTAGCCGGATATGGTAAACGGCAAATCGGATTTTGGGCAGTAAGCTTCTGGAGCATAAACGGCTATCCGGATTTCGCAAAGCGGCAATCCGGATTTTAGAAGCGGCTTATCGGATATGAAAAGCGGCATGCCAGATATTCTGAAAGTCAAATTTTTACCTTAACAGTAACATAAAATCGGCTTACCAGATTCCTAAACGGCAAGCCGGTTATGATCAAAATGTGTATAACGACTAGTTTTTGAGTTCAAACTATATAAACTCAAATCCAACTCATTTTCAAGCTGACTAGCAAGAATAAACAAAAAGCACACAAGATAACTTGAGCTTTCAATTTGCAAATCACAAAACATTGAATCATCTCTTGTTCTTCATTTTTGAATATCTACTCCTTGAGTGAGTTTTGTTGTAACATTCATTTCTTCATCTTAATTGTAAGAGTTTGAGTGTGTGAGACACTTGAGTGAAGAGATTGGGAGATAATCTCTTTGTTGTAAAGGTTCATTGACACCTTGAAGTCAATTGTAAACGGTTGAAACCTTAGAAAGGCTCGGATAGTGAAATCCTCAAGCTTGGATCGCTTAAAGGCGTGAACGTAGGCGGGGATTGCCGAACCACGTAAAAATTCGTGTGTTTGTTTCTCTTCTCCCTTACTCATTTGTTATTGTGCTTTTATTAAACTTATTACTTTCAATTTTTAGTAAGAAATTAGATTGTTTGTTGTGTGGATTTACTAGGATAATTCTTAAAATTTCAATTCACCCCCCCTCTTGGGTTGCACACTTATATTTCAAATACAAATGTGCAACCCAAGAGAGGGGGTGAATTGGTATTTTTTAAAAAAATCCTAACAATATCACACAATAATCCAATCTAACACCTTAATGAATTCGAAAGTAATAAGTTCAATAAAAACACAATCACAAGTAAGTAAGAGAGAAGAGAAACAAACACGAATTTTTACGTGGTTTGGTAATCCCTGCCTACGTCCACGCCTCTAAGCGATCTAAGCTTGAGGATTTCACTATCCAAGCCTTCCAAGGCTTTAAATGTTTACAATTGACTTCAAGGTGTCAATGAACCTTTACAACAAAGAGATTATCTCCCAATCTCTTTACTCAATTGTCTCACACACTCAAACACTCACAACTTTATAAGGAAATAAAAAATTACAACAAAACTCTCTCAAAGAGTAGATATTCAAAATGAAGAACAAGAGATGATTCAATGTTTTATGATTTGCGAATTGAGAGCTCAAAATATCTCGTGTGCTTTTTGTTTATGCTTGCTAGGGGGCTTGAAAATGAATTGGATTTGAGTTTATATAGTTTGAGCCCAAAAACTAGCCGTTATGTGTTTTCTAATGATAACCGGCTTGCCGCTTTCAGAATCCGGTTAGCCGCTTTTATGTTACCGTTACAATAAAAATTTGAATTTCATAACATCCGGCATGTCGCTTACAATATCCGGATAGCCGTTTATGCTCCAGAAGCTTACTGCCCAAAATCTGGATTGCCGCTTACCATATCCGGTTAGCCGCTTGCTACAGTAACTGGTACAATGAAATATTTTTAAAATTATAGTTTGACCCTAAAACTTTATAAAACTGTATTATGGCCCAAAATGTTATGAAAGCTTTCAAATAGGTCCAATTTCAGAATTTCTAAATAATACTTTGTCAATCCCAAAACTTTATGAAATTATGATTTCACCCAAACTATGTGAAATTATAGAATGACCTAAAATATTTAAATATTTTCAAATATGTCCAAATTTGAAATTTTAAAACAATATCAAAGGTTTTTAAATACTTTCATTTTAGTTCAAAACACTTTAATTCCATAACATCATTTTCTTATTATAAAAGCACAATTCATAAATCTTTGTTTAATTAACACATGTGGTTTGTTATCATCAAAATCAATATCTATAGCCATATAGGCTATCAAATTCCTTGTGTAACGCCTGTTATTTGTTTCCTCTTTTACCCTTATTAAATTAGGTAGGATAGTTATCATTGAGTGTTTGTATGTGAGTAAAACTTATCAATTTGTTTTAAATCAATTACATAGGTTATTAGCTTTTATTTAAAAAAAGAATTTTCTTAAAACTCATGTTTTCTTGCGTTCTATTTTTTTCAAGTATTTATTAATTACCAAAAGTATTTAAGAGGAAGCCATCTTTTTAAGAGGAACTCGTCTTTTATTTTCCACACCGTTACAAACCCGAGAAAAAAAAAGAAAAGAAAGAAACATAAGTCTTTGGAGAAGGTAAACATAAGTCTTTGGAGAAGGAAAACAAAGTTTTATAACTTCTTTGCTTGGTGTTTGCCTTAAAGTATTAAGTATTTCTTTGACTTATATGATTTATTTTTATTAATTGTCTGCCTTTAATTACTTGTAGTATGATTTGGGTAATATATGTGTGTTTGTAATGCTGTGATGATATGAATAGTCTATATTCTTTGCTTCAAATCGTTTTCTTTATTTAAAATCACATGAATACGTTTACAAATCATGATACTAGACATGCTAAGCTTTCCATTGATAGGTCTTGTGTTGAAATCCTCCAAGTATGAAAATTGTTATGATTTTTTGAAGTTAGGTTATTGGTGCTGGAAAATTCTGATTTTCAGTGGCGGTTCTCACTTCTGGAAATGTTTCTGTAAGGTTACACATCTTTAAAAATTATGGTGATTTTTGTATCCACATATCTATGTCTCATATGATTGCATGTTTAATTTCGTAATTTTTATTCATTATGGTTAAATTATTAAAAATCATAACATGCGGCTGCTGTAGATCTGGAAACTATTTTCCAGAATTGCAGAAGCTGAAACATGTAACAGTTTGGGCTAATTTATTGTTGGGAAAATATGCTCTTTAAAAGCATATATGTTTATTTAATTGTAATAAATATTTTTTTTCTGATTAATAAAATAAATGAGGTATTTTATTCAAATATCTTAATTGCATTAATATTTTGATTAAAGTCCATTTAATCATATTATATGTATTTATATGATTACCATGTGGATTCACAGAAGACATAAATACAAGTTATCTTATGATTAAATAAATTTAGTTCACAGTTGATAAATAAAGTTGGACACTTTATTTACGTATAGACTGTAATGAATTCATTGAATGATTTGTCTTAATCATGTATGAATTTATTGATGTAGTACGACTACATTGAACATGATCACATATGAGATTTAATTAACTTTGTAATAATTGTCAGACTTATTAAATCTCATAGGCATTGATTTTACTGTAATCTTAATCTTGAGTTAATTATGATTTCATGATTGTAATTGTTATTCTATTTGAGTTACCAATGGGCACGACATATACTTATAGTCAAGATTACCCGGTATCTTAGTGGGAGCAATTATGAGTATTGGAGTTATAGATTAACAATATAGAATTTGTATAACACATCTCTTGATGGGTTTTCGGCACTTGATCATAGAATTCTCTTGCCAGAGTGTGTCAACATATTTAGTATGTTGAAAATGATCATTAGAGAAAACTAGTAAGTATCAAGGAACGAGATGTAATTAAATTGATTGGAGAGTTGAGGTATCGATTTAATTAATGATGTGGTACAAAGAATTTTACAGTAAAGAAATCAATGTGGCTTGGGACAAATTATTATTCGAACATACAATTATGGAGGTCAGTTCCAATCTTATAGTGGAGTAGAGTTGGGATTAAATGATTAGGCGTATTTAATTACAGGCTTAATTGTTGTAGCCACTATTGTATGTTTCCAAATGATCCCCGGTTAGCTCTTTTAATTGATTGCACCACTACTGGATTAATAAGCAAGATAACTAGCCATTTGGGTCAAAAGCCTAAATGTATCATTTAGTGGGAGGCTCCATTTAATATGCTTGTATGTAAGAGGCTTTATGTTATTTTACAATATGGGCCCCCTATAGAAAAAGCAAGTAACATGACTTTTGATTTTCATTATTTGGAGACTAGGGTTTTCACTAAAGGGAGATATAAAAAGGCTTATTTTCTCTAAAGAAAGATATAACAGTCACTTTATACAGATCAGAGAAAAAGATTTTTTCCTCTAATTTTGAGAGAAAAAATTTTTCGTGCTAGTTGCTTTAGTGGTGATAAAGGCACCCACACGTCAAATGCAGATCAAATCTGAGTCATAAGCTGGAAGATCATTGGTGACAGTTCGTGATCTAACAAGCATGGTGGTGACGGATCGTGATCTGGGAGCCTAAATCACTTCAACGAAAACAGCCAAATCGGATTTTAAAGGTACAATTTCTAGATTACAAATTCTTAGATATTGTATGAGAGCGATCTTAAAAGGTTTTATAAAAAATTTAAAAAAACTATTTTTTTTCTCCAACATTTATATGCCATGTGAGGATTTTATAATGAAATTGCAATCTTTCCTCTGTCTTTAAAAATCGGAATCGCGATTTTTGGGCATGTAAAATAAAATATATGAATTTTTGAAATTCTATCTTCAAATATGGAATTTTCTTGACAGGTTAGATGTTCTCAGAAATAAAACACTTTTAAAATAGTTTCAGGAGTCCAAAAATTATAAATTTTAATTATATGCTTTCTGAATGTGTTTTCTATAATTAGAAAAAAGAAACAGATTATTTCGAGTACTAGAAAATATTTTATGAATTTCCTAAGTGGTAAAGGTTTGTTTTGGTCGATGCTGGGTAGTTTTGTTACTTTGGTAAAAGGTCAATATTCTGACTTGATTTTCACTTGTGCTGATTTTTGTGAAATTTTGTATGCAATGCTATGCATGTTTACAATACCTCTATAAATTTTCATGGTTTTCCGACATGTGTATAGGTTATTAAAAATCAGCATGTGCAAGATACTCATGTTATGTCTAGAATATGTATAAGTATTGAGCTAGTATAAGTGCCTATGATTTAAGGATGATTGGGATTATGTTTAAGGTTGGAGATAATATTGATAAGGATATTTTTATGATGATTATAGGCGTGGGTGAGCTCATTGGTTTGTTCTTAAGGTGTTGAGTTGATTGTTGCGGATCGAGGTAAGTATATTCATGCTTGATGTGCTTTATAATAAATGCAATTTATGTTATAAGAATTATGTTTAAATGAAAATTTTTACAAAACTGATTTCTAAAATATTTAAATGAATTTGTAAAAATGTATTTTAAAATGAATTTTTCTTAAGAAACTAGTTTTCTTAAACAAAATGTTTTCTTAAAGAATTTTCTAAAAGAATTAAATGATCAAAGAAAGGTTCTTAAATCTTTTAGAAGACTTTAAATGCTATTTAGGAAATGATGTAAGGTGGATTAAAAAATGTTTTGGCTCATAATCTGTAGTAATGTACACGATGCTAATGTTATGATATTATGTAATATTATGGTCAGCTTGCTGGTATAATGATGCTCTTGTGCACAATGATGTTATGAACAATGCGGGGTATAATACCTTGAACAAGGAACAATACGGGGTATAGTACCCTAAATGATGAATGATGATGATTACGAGGTATGAGCTATCAAATATTTATGTTTTAATATTTTTACGAATGTTTTAATATTTTTCATGCTTTTACATGAATCAATCCCTTTTGCTAAATGAAGATGTTATTGTAAGACGATATAAAATGTTTACAGGTATAATGACAAAGGTTTTCAAATATTGTGCATGGATTTGCTTACCGAGTTGACGGCTCACCCCTAATCTTCAATATTTTGTAGATTAATTAGATATGTGGCTTGGGTACTTAGATGGAGATTTTTTTTTTGTGGATCTTTGGAGTTGCTTTAAAGATTAAATTTGGCTAGAGTTTTTATTTTGGATCAGACTTTTCTTTAGAGACTTTATTTCAGATGTTTTGTGTAAGAATTTGGTTAAACTATGAAAAATGATTGTCTATCTTGAGATTTATTAATAAGAATAAATGATGTGAGATTTCATTCCAATTTTACCCTTGCGCTTTCATGGGTAGATTTTTGGGGTGTTACATTCTATCATAACCCAACCCAAACCTGATAAGATATTGTCTACTTTGGGCCTTAATAAGGCCCGCACTGTTTTGTTCATGGGGCGCTCATACACCCCAAAAATGTGTCTTGCCAATTAAAGTGTGGATCACCCCTTATAAACCCTAAGGTGTTACATACACCCCCCCTTAGAGACTCAGCGTCCTCATTGAGATTTGCCCCATCATCGCTCAAGAGGACACACTTTTAATATGTTCTAATTTCTAAATATATTCCATCTAATAATATTATTCAAATTCCTTACAGTTCAATTTTGTTGTATCAAAGTTATCTTCAGGGGATGCTTGATTGAGTGATTTTTAAGTAGTTTTATTCGACTAGTTGTTCAAATGAGTCCTCAAAGAAATAAGAACTAAAAAATTAATTTAACCTTTTGCCACTCTCCCAAACTTAAAATAATAATAATAATAATTGTACCAAAGTCAATTGTCCTATGGAGATAAAGGGCTTGGTGGTAAAAATCAGGAGATTAGGGAGGGGGGGGGGCGATGGCAATAGGATGGGGTGGAGGTGGGGAGACCTACCAATTTCCTATATAATTAAAAATTTCATCTCCAATCCTTACAACTCATATTATATGAGATTATTTATTAATATATTTACAATCAGACAATTACTGGGACAAGAGTTCATATTTTTATCTTCTCAAATATTCGATAGATATCTACTTCACTCTCATTTCGAGAGAGAGAGAAGACTGCTTTTACACAATTATCTTCATAATTGGGAAGGAAATTTTAGCGGCTTGAACCGTTGCCCTCACAAGTGTAAGGGCAGCAACTCTTTGGTCGAGTGGCCACCTAATTTCTTATTTACTTATTTTATAATAGGTATGAATACATAATTTTTTTAAAAAAATAGTGATTTAAATAAAATTATTACCATATTATAAAGTATTTAAATTATTAAAAAATTTCAAAAGTTTGAAATAATATCTTAAAATGATATCAAAACTGTAAAATGTTTGGGTAAATAAAAACTAAAAGGATAAAACTGTATAGTAATGTTTCAACTCTTTTATTATTTGCTTCATCTTCTCTTTATTATATTCATATATATCCTATGATTGACACTTTAATCCTACAATATCAAATAATAAAATTAATAATTATTACTTCACTACAAATATTTTTAAGAAAATGTTTTATCATACGTTATTTATAAAACACTTGTAATAAAGAATTATATTGTAAAATTTTTTTTTATAGTTATAGCCTATTTATATTTGACAAAAATAAAAATAAAAATTTATTAGTCGACATCGTAATTGATAAAATAAAAATTAAAAAAAATTTACTTATAGTGGAGATTGAGGTGGGAGTGGGATAAAGAGTACAAAATCAAATTCCACCCTATTTAAAAATTATTATTTTTTCACTTTATTTTTCATTAATTATTCAAAATTCGCTCTTACGGATAGGTACCAGGTCGGTTCTGTTTGGTTCAGTATTGGAAAAAATTAAAAATTTTGGTTCAGTGCAGAATTTTGTAAAAAACCGAAATAAATCTAAATAAATTAAGAATCGAACTGGAACCGATCGACTTGACTTGGTTCGGTTCGGTTGCGATTTGGTATTTCAATTTCGGTTCCTGTTCGGTTTCGGTTCAAAATATCGGTTTTTCATCACCTGTACAAATTTAACTACTTTGTTTCCTTAGAAAACTATCAGTACAAATGCAAATATACAAATTGCAATCTATAATTTCATCAATAATATTACCAAACCAAATCATTCACTACCATCACAATCAATTGAAAATAAAAAGAGTTGTGACACTCATTAGCTTTTAACTTCAAATAAATGTTATAGATTTCTAAAAAGCATTTATGATATCGAAAATGATTATGCAAGTTAATTTGACAAAAAGAAAAGAAAAGGAGTACAAGTAGTAAAGAAAATTGAGGCTGTATTATTACTACTTACTCTCTTTCATTCATAAATCATAAAGAAAGACTTGAGCTGGGATTTGTTTCTTCTTCAATCAAAACAAACCCAGCTCCCTGAGCTTCCGCTCTCACCACCACCATGCGCCTTGGCAGCGGTGGTTGCTAGATCTTGAAGCTAGAAGGAAGTGGCACTGGCAGCAGTGAAGGTAGCAATGGGTGCTAGATCGTGAAGCCAGAAGGAAGCAAAGAGCCATCAGCAGGCAACAGCAAACCCAAAAATGAAGCGACGACAAAACCAAAGCCAGAAGGAAGCGGCAGTAACAGCAAAGCCAAAAGGAAGCGGCAGCAAAGCAAAAAGGCAGCGGCAGTAGCAAAGGTTTTGTTATCAGCAGCCGGCAGCAATTTGGCAGATTTTGGGTAAAAATTAGTCATAATCGGCGGTAATGTGTGTGTGTGTGTGTGTGTATGTGTGTGTTTGTGTTAAGGATGGCAATGGATCGGATTGTTTGGTTCAAAATTGTGTGTGTGTGTGATTTTTACCAAACAATTTGGCAGATTTCTGGTTCAAAATTGCAGAACTAGAATTGAACCAAACAATTGTCCATGTGATTCGAATTTAATTGGATCGAATTTGGATCGGATTAAAATTGATTTGGATCGGATTTGGATATCGATACATGAATTTAAGGCGGATCTAGAGCAAATTCGAATTTATCTTAATATTTAGATCTAAATTTATGTCCACTCACCATTTAATGTAATTTTATTTTAAAAAATTCTTAACAATTATGTAATTATAAATGATGATAAAATTTATTAATTAGCATATATTTAAAAATATTAAAATTTAAAGGTACTTAATTGATAATAAGACAAAAATTTATTAAGTGTAAAATAAAATTAAGATAGCCTGCTCTCATTTTTTTAAGTTTTTCACTGTACAATTTAGTCTCTTTTTTTCTGTTTAGTATACTCTAACTTCTCCACTTCATTTGAATGCTTGAATAAGTTCTTTAATTGTTAGGAAAATCCATAGATTTGAGTTTATTTTCTATCATTTTCTCATAATCTTATTTATTTTGTATAATCACTAATCAATGGTGGCTATCAACTATAAAATAATTATGTTAATCATATATTTAGTTAATATATGATCATAATAAAAATAATAAAGCACTAAAAATAATAAATCATTTTAAACTTATATATTATTATTTAATAATATTAGAATGATGATGGTGTGCAGTGGATATCAAAATGGTAAAGGAGGCATTAGAATATTATAATGATCTTATTCTTGCAATTACTTTTGATCGATATTTTATTATCTTTCTTATTTGTATATTTTGGTGTAAAAGTAGAAGTTACAATACTTATTAGATTTTTTATACAAAATATATAATTTAATTGTTACCAATGCATTTTAGTCTTAAATTTTCTTTTTAAAAAAATATTGATCTTTTATTATTGAGATTTAGAATTCATGATGGATCTAGAGCAAATTTGAATTTGAATTTTTCTTTTTGGATTTGGAGCAGATATAGATCTTTATTTTTTGTTTCGGATCTAGATATGGAGCGAAAAATATAAATCCATGACGGATCTGGAGCAGATACGAATCTTAATTTTTATTACGGATCTGGATATAGAGCAATATAGATTCAATCCATACCTGCTCCATTGCCATCCCTAGTTTGTGTGTCTGTCTCTGTGTGTGTATTATTTCAAAATTACCATTGGATTTCAGTTTGATTCTAGTTTTACAATTTTGTACTGCTGGATGTGTGTATTATTTCAAAATTTCAAAATTGCCATTGGATTTTGGTTCAATTCTAGTTCTGCAATTTTGAACCAGAAACCCAACCGAACTATTCGGTTCGGTGGCGGATCAAAGCTATTCGATTTTTTTATTAAAGAATATTGAAACTGTAAAAAATCGAACCGAACTGATTTTTCGAATCGATTTTTTGAGTTTAGGTTCGGTTCTGCCCACCACTTTATCACTCCACTCGGTCTCATAGGCCATTCCCGATTTTGCCATGGGGATTGTTTTTTATTGGGAAAATATCCACCGTCCACCTAATTTTGTCCACTTTTTCAAAAATACACAAATCTTAATTTTTTTTATTGTACTCCACCTAAAATAAGGTTTTCTTGCATTCATCCACTTCCGTTTGCACACGGTTAAGAGAACTAACGGAAAATTGATCAAATGACTATTTTACCCTAAATATAAAATTATAATTTTACCCTAAATAAATGCAAAAAAAAAAAAAGTGGCTGGCCGAAACCTTATCCCAAACCTTATCTTCAGGCTCGAGCTGCTGGTGGCACGATCATCGATTGAGATCAAGCTATTGGTGGCAAAGAAACTGAAGGAGATTGGTGAGAGGTTGGGTACGTAGTGAAGAAAGAAAAAGGAAATATTGTTGGGCTAGGGAATCTGGGAAAATGGTGTTGCCTATTGAAGTTTCGATGGAGATTGCTACTGAAATGTTTATGGTGGAGTGAAAGCGGTGGATAATAATGGCTGCGGGGCTTGCTGTCAGAGTTTGAGGAGGGTGATTGGGAGGAGTTGCAAATGGTTTTGGGGATATTGCTCTTTCTTGGCATGGTAATGATGTGATGTAATGTGAAGAAAATGGTGATATCAATCTAATTGCAAATAAAGGTAAGAACATTGACTTTATTACACACAACAAAATAAAAGTGCAGGTCTCTTGGATGAGCCAACTAATCATCTGGATATTGAGATAATCGACTCGCTTGCTGAGGCATTGAATGAGTGGGATGGGGGTATGGTTCTCGTCAACCATGATTTCAGGCTCATAAACCAAGTAGCCCATGAAATATGGGTGTGTGAAAATCAAGTTGTTACCCGGTGGGAGGGTGACACTATGGACTTCAAGCAGCACCTGAAGGCGATGGTCTTGGTTTTAACAAGACTATGCAAGCTAAGAAAACGCGTGATTTCTCTGGTGGCTGGAGAATGAGGATTGCATTGACGCGTGCACTCTTTATTAACCCAACCATTCTGTTACTCGTTGAGCCCACAAATCATCTAGATCTAGAAGCTTGTGTCTGGATGGAAGAGACCTTGAAGAAATTTGACCGCATCTTGGTGGTGATTTCACACTCCTAGGATTTTCTAAATGGAGTTTGCACGAACATCATTCACATGCAAAACAAGAAATTGAAGTTCTATACCGGTAATTTTGATCAGTATGTTCAGACTCGTTCTGAATTGGAAGAGAACCAGATGAAACAAAGAATTTAATTGTGCTGAAACAAAGCATTTTGAGAGGTAGGAAGAAGGGTCAAATGATAAATTTATCCCTATGACATCAACGAGATTTTAACAGCGTGAACACGGGAGTGGGTGAGTGTAAGAAAACCTTACTTTAGGTGGAGTGCAGCCAAAAAAATTAAGATTTGTGTATTTTTTAAAAAGTAGACAAAATCAGATGGACGGTGGATATTTTTCCTTTTTTTATTTTCAACCCACCGACCACCTGATTTTTCGCACTTTATTAAAAATACACAAATTTTTTTTTTTTTTTTTGCAACAATCTACTTAAAATTTACAAAGTTATCATCGTTCCACTTCCGTCGTAACTTCGTTAGAATATTGCTGACATCAAAGGGTTAAAATTGTCATTTGAAGTAAACACACTAAAACGATGACGGATTCCTCTTGCAAAAACGGCCACCAACTGCTGGGGCGTTGCTAGTACCCCAAATGCACAGATCGAAAAAAAAAATAGAGATAAAAACACAAAACATACTCAAATCAAAATTTCAAGAACCCAAATCATGTCATGGATAATATTTGAAGGATTACTGTCGTTGGGCATCATAACAGCAATGCTAACAATTGCCGACAATGCGCAGTATCACATCCACAAAGCCGCTCACGGATGCTCGAAGCACGTCGGCAATGATGTGTGGTACGTCGCGATGGAGAGAAGGGACAAGAAGATTGTGGAATAGCTCTTTAATGCTTCCTCCAATTAGATGTTGTCTTGCCTTTCCAGAAGCTTTGCTTATGAAGATTCAAGCAGATGCAATATGTTCATTTTCTTATCTTTTGTACGTGAATCTATTTAAGCCTTTAAATTGTTTTTTGGAAAAACAAAAACTTTGTCCAATCATGAATTTAGGAAATTGATTAAGGCTAATGAGTTTAGTGAAGAGGGCGCAACAGCGGCTGCAAACAATCTAGGCGGGGAAGAAGGAGGTGTTCTTCTTAATATTTGTTATCTAATTTATTTATTTTAAGATTTTTTATAATTATTTAGTTTTAAGATTTTTTTATAATTATTTATTTTTATATGCAACTTCTATTATCAAATTTATTTATTATTATTTTTAAGATTTTTATTTGATAGTTATTTATTATTTTTAAGATTTTTTTATAATTACCCCTTTGCAACTAAAAGTTTTTTATGGATAAAATAGTCATTTGATGAGTATTCTATTAAATACTCTGACAGTATTATAACATGAGTGGAGTGGTGATACACCTTATAAACTTCGGGTGGATTGTTGCAAAAAAAAAAAGATTATGTATTTTTGATAAAGTACAAAAAATCAGGTGATCGGTGTATATTTTTCCTTGTTTTTAAGAAAGTGAAATGCTGCGTTTAATTCGTGGTCTCCCATTTTCTCTCTGCAACGGCAACCGTGTTATTAAACTCCGATGACTATGAGACCAGCAACTGATTTGGCGACTCGGATCAGCCAAGCAATAATCTCCGCTTCGAATCGCACAAGGCCAGCACGGAAATGGACCCCATTACTGGAACAAACTCTCCACCAACTCGGTCTCCGTGACTCACTGAGTCCATCGCTTGTGGCCCGAGTCATCAACCCGTATCTCTTAACACACCACTCCCTCGCTCTTGGCTTCTTCAACTGGGCCTCCCAACAACCCAACTTCACTCACTCCCCGCTCTCTTATCACTCAATCCTCAAATCTCTTTCTCTTTCCCGCCAAATCAACGCAATTGACTCCGTCTTAAAGCAAGTCAAAGTTAATAAAATAACTCTAGATTCTTCAGTTTATCGGTTTATAATTCCTTCACTGATCCAAGGAAAGAATACCCAGAAAGCTTTTTCAGTTTTCAATGAAGTTAAGTTCAACTGTGAAGACATTGGGCCTGAGATATGCAACTCTCTGTTGGCTGTATTAGCTTCTGATGGATACATTGATAATGCTTTGAAGATGTTCGATGAAATGTCTCATAGAGGTGTCGAGTTCAGTACCATTGGTTTTGGTGTGTTTATTTGGAAGTTCTGTGAAAATGCTAAACTGGGTCAAGTTTTAAGCATGTTGGACGAGGTTAGAAAGAGAGAGAATTCAATGATTAATGGGTCGGTAATTGCGGTTTTGATAATTCATGGGTTTTGCAAGGGTAAAAGAGTAGAAGAGGCTTTTAAGGTATTAGATGAGTTGAGGATAAGAGAGTGTAAACCTGACTTCATTGCTTATAGAATTGTAGCTGAAGAGTTTAAACTAATGGGATCTGTGTTTGAAAGAGAAGTAGTCTTGAAGAAGAAAAGAAAGCTAGGGGTTGCTCCAAGAACTAATGACTATAGAGAGTTTATTTTAGGTTTGATTGTGGAGAGACGAATATGTGAAGCAAAAGAACTGGGCGAAGTGATTGTTAGTGGGAAGTTTACCATTGATGATGATGTTTTAAATGCCTTGATAGGTTCGGTATCGAGCATTGATCCTAGGTCTGCTATTGTGTTTTTTAATTTTATGATTGAGAAAGGGAGAGTTCCGACATTATCGACATTGAGTAACTTGAGTAAGAATTTATGTAAGCGTAACAAGAGTGATGAATTGGTAGAGGTTTATAAGGTTCTGTCTGCTAATGATTATTTCACTGATATGGAGAGTTACAATGTGATGGTTTCATTCTTGTGCACTTCAGGGAGACTAAGAGAAGCATATGGGGTTATTCAGGAGATGAAGAGGAAAGGATTAGATCCAGATGTTTCTTTTTATAATTCTCTCATGGAAGCATGCTGTAGAGAAGATTTGCTGCGTCCTGCTAAAAAGTTGTGGGATCAGATGTTTGCTAGTGGCTGCAGTGGAAATCTGAAGACGTACAATATACTTATTAGCAAGTTTTCAGAAGTTGGTGAAATTGAAGGCGCTTTGAGGCTCTTCCACAATATGTTGGAGAAAGGAGTGGCGCCTGATGCTACAACTTACACATCCCTTCTTGAAGGGCTTTGTCAAGAAACAAATCTTCAAGCTGCTTTTGAAGTCTTTAACAAGTCTGTTAATCAGGATGTCATGCTCGCACGTAGCATTTTGAGCACATTCATGATTTCTCTCTGTAGAAGAGGTATCAATTCAACTTTCTCTTATGTTTTGTTTCCTTATGAGAAGCTATTTACATGCTTCAATTAAGCTTCATGCAGGTCATTTTCTCGTTGCTACTAAGTTGCTCCATGGTCTCAGTTCTGATTTAGGACATTCAGACTCCCATGTTATCTTGCTGAAATCTTTAGCTGATGCCAGAGAGGTTGAAATGGCCATTGAACATATAAAATGGATTCAGGAGAGCTCACCTACAATGTTACAAGAAATTTCTGAAGAATTATTTGCATCACTTTCGTCTTCTTCATACCCAGAGCCTATTCTTCTGCTGCTTCATGCATTGCAGGAAAAATGCCTAGATTCTGAAATTGGTGCTGGTAAGGGATGCAGCAGATCATAACCTGGGTGGTAGTCGGGTATCCTAGTGGCAGGATGAGTAATGCTCCCAAGTCAGTGACTATGTTTTATGTTTTAGTATCTGGCTCATTGGTGCAACTAAAAACAGTAACCAAAATGCAGATTTTTCTGCAGTGACGGTGTACAATATGTGGAAATTAAGTCTATTAATTGTCTTCTCACTTCTAAGGGACTCCTTCCTACACAAGGCTATTAATTGTCGTCCTCCTTTACATGACTGTGACTTCCTACATTCTGTCTGTTGTTGCACCACCAATATTGTGGTATTGCCCATAAAATCTGCTGAAGCTAACACATCACCTATCATTCCCAACTCTCTGAACTCATTCCAAAATGTCAGCCCTGACCTGATTGGTGATAGATTGTCATGATTCTTTCCCACCATTGCAAGTTCATAATTGTTCTCCATGGATTTGATCTCAGCCACAGCCCCTACACAATCCACAGCCACCCTCTCTGTATATTACACGATAGTTTCCTTCTTTTAGATATGGTATTAAACAGGACAACTGAGACCAGGCTGTGACTGCTTTGCTCAGAGAATCTGAAGATACTGACCAAGTGTTCAAATATAGAGGGACTTTGGTCTGTGAAAAGTGAGTTTGCACGTCCGGCAAGCACAATGAAGTGGAGGATATAGATGGTAATAGGGCTTTGATGGGTGGGACTTAAAAAGTATTGAGGACATTGATGGCAATAGGAATATCCTCTTGGTCGTCTATGCAAAACTAGTAGCCGAGGTGATGAGTCAGGCTTGGAATGAATTACAGGCCTTCTCGTGTAAACTACATGCCTCCTTGAAGGATCATGGAGATGTCCTATGAAGGGTGTGATGGCACCAGTTACAAGCAGCAGCGTGAAAGCGCACATGAAAAGAGTCGTTATCTACTGCCAGCAATAATAATAGGAAACCAAGTTTTCAGACTTTTAGATAATTGTCATTCTTCAATACCTGTAGCCGTCCGTCTATATTACATAATTACGGTAGCAAGAGATGGACAATTATTCAGAAGTACAAAGATGAAAATATAATGAAAATAAGAGCTCCCGATTTAACGCGTAAGCCCATGGCGTGACTGCATAAACCTTCCACCAAGAATGCTATAACTATTATTATTGTATTTTGTACATTCAGGATTGATGCAGTAGAATCGAAGCTGCTATCACAACGAAACTGCGGAAGAAACTTACCACGAAGAAGATAAAGCAGAGTTTATGATTAGACGAGCTCATTGAGGGAGTAAGCTAATATTGGGAAGGAGAGCATGGATTCTACTTGCGCTAACCTTCATGAAGACTTAAAAGAACAGCCGATGTTTGGCAACCATTGGTACCGCGAAGCATCTGCTATTTCGTCCATTTTCTGAATTATCCACGAATCAATTTGCAATCCAATATGAAAGAAGTAAAGCATGAATCCTAGAGAAGCAGAAATATTTATCTTGGGGGTGGAAACAAGTTTGTACATTCAGGAATCTGTCCTAGGAGTGCCCACCCAACCTTGGGTTTACCAAAAACAAAAAATAAAAGTAAAAAAAAAATGAAACAATTATTTCTTTTATTAGTATATGCAACTCTACAAAAGAATTTTGAATTTTCTCTATCCCATCTACACAAGCTAGACCTCATTTACGTTTTACTGTATACATTGAGAATGGCAAGGCAGTGTAGAAAACAAAATCAGCTACCGCATCTCCAAACAAAAAAGAATGCAAAAACAACGAAAATCTAGATACTTGAACTATTCAACTGTACAGAATCCTTCTATACAAAGAATGCAGAAAATCACAATGCAATATATGTACATCTTGTAGCTGGTCAATCTTCAAGGCGCTGAATTTCACCCATCATGATCCGGTTGCTAGAAACTTTAAATCCAAGGAGAGCGGGATCTATCTGCCTTCCTTTCTTTCCTTTCTTTTTGCCACCCCGCCCACTTGGTGCACCATCAGATGACTCAAAAGCAGCCCCATTTGATGGATCTGCTTCTGGATGAACTGGTTTCTTAAGCATGTCTATGAATGATGTCTCCGAGACTGCTGCATCACTGAAAGATGAGGTCCTCCTAAATCGCAGATCTTTCTTGCCAGTTTCAGAGACTCTGGCTCCTACTGGATTATTAACAGATTCCCGCTTTCCTTCTGAAAGTTACCACAGCCATAAATGAACTAATAGTCCATAACCAAAAAAATTAAAAGCAGAGTGACTGAAACACATTTTATACCATCAGATGCAAGGGAAGCTGAACTTTTCTGCTTGACAATTGGAGCAGCAGTTGGCTCATCCTGGGAAGATGAAGCAACTCTTGTTACAGTTGGGCGTTTGTTCCAATCATTGTCAAGCCCTTTGGGTAACATGGTGGGTAGCCTGTCAACAAAAAATGACTTCTTTATCAACATGGCTAAGGGAGTGAACAGTTGCAAAACATAGCACTAGCCACTAGCTACTCCAAAATCACTGAGCAAAACTATTCCAACAATAGTGAACAGCAGCTCTTTTTTTTTTTTTTTTAATGAAAAACGGTGATTTACACAGTACAAATACATCCGCCGGGGGGGGGGGGAACCATACCTGTCATTAGAAACTTCTCCGACTGACTTATCTGATCCAATATCATAGCCTCCATTTCCACCTGCATAGTTTTCAGTGCTTTCAACATTCATTTAAACAAAAACAAGATCCACCAAGAAGAATAATTGACTAATTACCAGAAGTACTAAGCGAGCTCTGCCTACTATGGGCAGTACTAGGTTGCTCCCCACAATCCAGCGAATTTTCTGTTTCCTCCAAGTTATCCTTGATCTCTGAAACTGACCAACTCATGCCTTTTGACCCATGTCTGTTCCCCTTCAGCCCTTGCAGTTCAGACTCCGCAGCTGATTTACTGATAGAGTTAGGATGTTCTACAATGCCTGACAAGAATGACTGTTCCATTGTTGCTCCAGAACTAGATCTTGGGATCAATCTTTCAGTGTTTCCTGCATGCTTAAATTTTGCACCGTTATTGAAATTTTGAGGGCCTTCAATAAAGGAGCTAATCTCACTGACTTCTTGATCTGGTAGATGACTAAAAGGATGATTAAAAGAGTGTGTCTCAGAAACTGGCCAAACAGTTTCCTGAGTTTTAGAAGATGATATAAGATGTTGATAATCATCTTCTGATGACTGCATAGATTTATGACCCAAGTTTTGATGGAAATGGTCCATTGGAGCTCGCTTTGAATTCTCCTCATCACCTGTGGTGGGTGCCCATATACTTGAATTCACAGCATTCATATTAATATCTGACTCCTTTCTTTGCTGTTCAGCTTTAAGATTCAACTGTTGAATATGTTTCTCAATCCAGTTACTTTCTAGCAGCCCACTATTCACTGGGGAGTGGTGCTCTATCATGCCTGGATAAGAAGCATAAAACTCATTAGAAACATGACGGGAGTGAGAAGAGACACCTGAAGACAAAGAACCAAGCTGGCCAGAGGAATGCATATACAGATGTTGATCTGGGAAATCTAAACCTTGGCCACAAGCATTCACATTATCTAAATTCATTGACCTATCCAAAGCTGTAGAGCTAGGTTCAAAAAAGCCTAGCTGATGCTGTTCTTGTATAGCAGGATTCCAATGACGAGGGTCAAATTGCTCCACAGGTGAGGAAAGCCTCCGATGTTGCTGGTAAAAATCTGAAGAATTAAGGCCTGCAGACTGAACATGGTGATGATCAGCAGGATTCCTAAAAAATTGACCAGCCTCATCCACTGACCATGGCCCATTGATGCGCCTTTCCCCCTCCAACCCCAACTGCTGCCTCAATGACAATACTTGCCGACCCTGCAAAGGGTCTTGCTGAAAATGAAGCTGCTGTTCTGAAGAAAGCATATTTCGATGCTTTGCCTGTGATATGAGGTCTAGTAAAGCAGCTGACTGTCCTCGGTGTGCATTCTGACCAATCTTTGCTTGGATAATCTGCTCCATTGATGGATCAAACTGCCCTTTTTGAAAGTTTTGTTGAAGTTCATGCAGAAGGTGCATCCTTAACTGAACCTGATCGAGCGGGTTGTCTCTCATAGTATCTGCCTTCAACCGTCCATAAACAGGATCAGATATCTGATGCTGCAATAACTGTTCCCAAAGAAACTGCTGTTGCTGTTCTTGCTGAAGCAATTTCATTTGGTTGAGACGCTGCTGCTGCTGCTGCTGTTGCTGCTGTTGCTGATGCTGCAATAACCGTTGCTGTTGCTGAAGCTCAAGATGCCTCTGTTGCTGAAGTTCAATATTTCGCAGTTGCTGAAGTTCTTCAAGATGCCTCTGTTGTTGGAGTTCTTCAAGATGCCGCTGTTGAAGTTCTTCAAGATGCCTCCGTTGTTGGAGTTCTTCAAGTTGCCTCCGTTGTTGGAGTTCTTCAAGTCGCCTCTGCTGTTTGAGTTCTTCAAGTTGCCTTTGTTGTTGGAGTTCTTCGAGATGCCGTTGTTGCTGAAGCTCAAGGTGCTGCTGTTGTTGAAGCTCAAGGTGCCGCTGTTGTTGAAGCTCAAGGTGTCGCTGCTGTGGAAATTGAAGTTCCAATAGTTGTTCCATTTCTAATCGTGGATGGCCTGAACGTTGCAGACTTAGGTTCTTGCTCTGAGAAAGAGCATAACCAGGAATTTCCTCTATTCCCAATCCAGTGGCATGTGAAGAATGATGAGACAACAGATTGTGATGTTGTAGTTCATTTTGCAACTTTTGTGATATTATGTGCTCTCCCAGATTAAAACCGTTCACTGTTTGCTCCCTACGCAACAAGTGGTGAGCATCTACAGAACCTTGATGAATGTTTTGTTTAGAATGTGTGTTTTTCCTATAATCATCAGACAAGGACTCCCCGAAAGAGGGTTGATCAGCCGTCATACGAAAACCACTCTGATTGACAAATGTGGCTTCTCTCTCAAGTAAAGAATCCATGACCTGATCCTGATCACCTATGCCTGAGGCCATATTTGATGACTGAGTACGCCTCAAGTGAGAGCTGTCTTTGAGCTCAGACATCAAAAGGCCAAAAGGATGCAATTTATCATCATCCTGATGTTTAGGCATGGTAGTTTCAGAAAATTCATTAGCAAGGGAATGATGGCTAGCAGGACTCGATATAGAACTGTGAATATCACTAGCAGATTTCCTAAATTGATTTCCACAGCTACTTGCAGGCCTCCCAGGGAAGACAATTTCTGTAGCATATAAACATAAGCACTTGAAGTGGCATAACAATCAGATACAATTATAAATATTAATAGAAAATTTAAGCCATGTAACATACCTTCATCTTGAGCAACAGAATTTTGGAAGTTCTTATCATCAGCATAATGCAACTCGGACTTATTTTCATTATTAGGCACTCTTGAATAATAATTAATGCTCGAAGCTGCAGTTGAAACCCACTGTTGATCATTTGCAACAGCAGACCCCTTAAAGTCAGAACCAGAAACACTAGGGGCGAGGCTGTCTTCCAAGGTACCTCCAACAGCATCAGATAGCTGTGATGTGGCAGTTAGATTAGTACCAGGGGCAGACGCAGCTTTAAATTTTAGATGTGGCATAATTTCACCAAGTTCTTGAAAGGGTGATCCAGCAGGGGCATCTGACAACCGAACAGGTAAATCGGTTCCAAAATAGCCTTGCTCAAACCACATAATGATATCAATTCCCATATATGGTCCCTGAATTTCTCCTTGAGGATCAAGATAAAACAAGCTTAAATCCTCTGGGTCTGGAGGTAAGACATCCACTGAATGAGCCTTGTCATCGCCTTGAAGATGAAGCTGATCACTACTTGAATTTTTCTGGAGGGATGTAAAATCAAATAGAGAACTTGAATCATCAGGAAGCTGGCCACCAACATCTAAAGTAACTGGCTCAATAAACCCTAACTTAGAATGCTTTGACAGAATCAAATCTGCTCGTTGTTGGCTTTCAGAATATTTCAGATCATTCACACTATTACTCAGACCACAAGTCTCCCCTGCACTGCAGATATTTTGTCTGTTAAAAATTGAACTTATCAAGCCATCATGTACAACTGCATCAGTTGTTCCTGTCATAAACTTCTCTTTGCCTTCTATCAAAGCATCCCTTTCTGAAATGGAGAATAAGTTCAAATATACATGCACTCAATTAGTTATTTATCATCAATATACTCGAATTAAAGTAACTGCCATAGCTTTAAAATGATACTTTCTTACCCTTGGAAACAGCTGCCAGTGAATCAGATGTATCTAGTCCCGCAGCTCCATTATCTTGAGAAGAAATATGTACAGCAGCATTTTCAACAGTTTCAATAGTTTCGTCAGACAGCACCAAAGCAACCACTTGTCCTCCACTCGTGGCATCAAAACCTGGATAGAAAATAATCCTCCATCAGAGAAAAATAAAATATTTTATTCTACAACAGCCCATGAAAAGCAACTCTAACCTGTAATATCATCACTAGATGGCACATTTTTGTCCCTAAATGAATTCTGCAACACACCACTGCTTCCGATTTTTCCTTTCCATATGTCCCAAAGAACAGCCTGCAGAAAACAAAGATCCAATTTGAAGCAGCCATTACTACAATGATATATACTTACTGAAAGAAACTATATACCTCTTCCTCTGCATCAGGAGCAACAAAAGCCAATGGCTCAATGGCTGCTACTTGTGTTATCAGTGACACGTGTTCCATCTCATCAGGTATGGCATCAAAACTCGGAACAGTCTTATGCTTGCGATAAATGTCAAGAAGCTTTCCTCTAGGGTAGCAATATGTACTGGCAGCAGAGGAGCTGCATAATTTATCTACAGGAACAGAACCAATAACAGATACAGAAGGGGATCTGCCTGTGATTCCATTATTACCAGACCTTCCACGTCCTGCTGCAAATCGCACATTTGAGCCTTCCATCCGTCCCCTCTCTGGCCCAAATCCTGGTGCAGAGCGATATGCAGCCGAACCACCAGCATGAGCTTCCATACGATGGCGTGGCCTCCACTTATCACGAGAGTCATTGTCACGCTCAGAGGCTGGGCGATTCCCACTGACAAAAGATTGTCTGTCAATCTGAATATCTTCCTTCTCAACATCTGTCCTTTTTTCATTTCGAGAATCCTTGTCTTTATCTTCAGGACCCCATCTTGAAGTCCACTTGCTATCTCTCCGGGAATCATGCCAACGATCTGTAGAAGACAGGGGTCTAGTTTCAGACATATCCTTAGATAAGGCATCAGCACGACGATCTTCTTTTCTGCGATCTCTTCTACCAAGTAAGCCCGTTTCTCTCTCCTCTTCACGCCAACGGCGGTTGCTTTCAACATCAGGCACAATCTTCCTCCAGTCTTTCTTATCCTGAGATCCATCTAAACGCCAACTGTCTTTTAGATTAGGATCAGTGACATTTCCATGAGGCAAAGAATTTGGTGCACGCATTTCCTGCCATTTTTTGGGTACAGATAGAGATAAAGGTGAGTAACAAACATGCTATTAAGAAAATTTCAGAGCAGTAGTGAAACTTCAATAGTGATGACCAACGATCCTGACCTGGACAATATTTTTTTTTTCATAAACCAAAACAAAATCTAGCTTACTCAGTTTTGGAATTATGACTTGAGCAAAAAGACCAAACCAATTTAAATAGAAGTTAAAAAAAAAATGCATAGACTTCTCTTTCACACGGAACTTTTTGCAGCAATATGCTAATAAACTTGGTCCAAAAACACGGTCAAGAGTATCTGTAAAGAAAGACATAAAATTTTCTGCCCCCAATCTCCATAACACAAGTTATCCAGAGGCTCTAAATGAGCATGGATCAATATACCACTGCAATTGGAAGGGACAAATATAAATGGAGGCCAGCAATTATAGAAGTGAAAAATTCTTCACCGCAGCATTTAAAAAGATATCTACAAACATGACATCAAGCATCTCATCTCATAAGATATTTCAAGCTGCAAGTCTGAAACAACCTTAACAGATATCATAACATATTCAGCAGTGATGGGAATGCCTAACAATATAGACATTTTACAATTAGAGAAAATTCATAAAAGGCTGATATAGAGTCACTTAATAGCCGAATATACAAATTTACTGTCGAGAGATACTAAAAAAAACAAATTCAGGAGCATTATCATATTGGGTTAAGGAAGAAAAGATCTTTCTTTCAACAAACTTCAGTAGCAACCAATGCATAATCAAGGTAAGAGACAAAATCAACTGATTTTGGATCACAATACAGCAAATGGCAGAAATATCAATCAATCAAGATTACCTACAGGCAATCTTGGAAGCATAACATGCCAGTAGCAACATATAATGAAAATTTATTTCCTTCTGAAAATAAAAGCAAGCATCACTCCAGCAAGCAAGAAAATTGAAAAGTTTATAAACCCATTGACCATGATGTACCAGTGAATAACCTAGAAACATACCTGCCCACCTCTTTCATATGTAATAAAAGGCTCTACCAGGTTAGACACAAATAATTAACTGTAATAGTATTATTATTCAAGATTTTCATACCCCTGATGCTCCTGTACTTGATGTCTTGGCATCAATTGGTTTAGCATAAAGCCACTGCGGAGACAAAGGAATGCTGCTGTCTGAAGTTGCCTGATCAGCAACTGCAACCAGAGTAAAATTGCAACCATACAAAACCACCGTAAGAACCACACAAGCATACACAAACAGAATAAAAGGCAGAATAAAGAAATTGAATACACAACGAAAGCATTCACGCGTGTCCTTGTCAAACCAAGTTACAACATTTACAGAACTCCAGCAAAAATAATTAGTCCACCTTTTGACTCATCAAGTAACCCCATAGCTGACTTCTCGTCACCACTGCCGCCCCAAGCTTCATCTAGCACGACACAAAATTAAAATTATTGGTACATATATTCACACACCAGACTGAATCATTCATTTAAAATCAAATAAAAAAAATTATAAACTACTAAAATTCATGTTCATAGTTGCACTTAATAGCCATAGTAAAGAAATAAACAATATAAGGAAATCAAAAATTGACCTGCAGACGATTAGAAGTAGATGAGCGCCCGAAACAGAAAATAACAGATTTATGATAAGACAAAGCAGACTTAGAAGCCTAAATTCAAAGTAACCTTTGAGAAATACACAAAGCTCACAATTGATAATAAGAAAACACATATATATTTTTATGAGGCGCAGATCGATCAGATGTAGCTATGAAGGTTTATTTCCGTAACAATGAGATTAGATAAATACAAATTAAGATTGAAAAAATATAAAATAAAATAAATAAATAAAACCTTTGACAGAGCGGCGTTGATCGAACGTTTTGGTGGAGAGGAGATCGTCCGGCAGATCAAGCTTTCCGTCAGCCATCACAGGAATTTGCAGGAAAATTAAAAGCCTGAGAATTGGCGAGAGAGTAGAGAGAGAAAGAGACACAAAGAGATGGCTAGGGTTTGTTGAATTGCAGAGATTCAGAGAGAAACAGACAGTGTGTGTGTGTATTTTCTTTTTAAGAGATGTTAATACTGCTATTATTTTTTTATTTTTTTATTTTATAATACAAAAAAAATGAATTGCATTTTTTTTCAAATAATTTAATTGGCGAGTTCTTTAATTTGCCAACGACCCAACGCTAACAATAGCACACTCAGTAGTGCTTTAACTCTGAAATTTGCTTTCTATTTTTTCAAATGTCCCAGGGTTACTTTATTCATATTATTCGTTTAAATACATAAAACCTACTATTCATCACTACTGATTCAATTTATTATTTACCCTTTGCTTATCCTTGAAAAATTCATATTTGTGGGAATAAATTATGACGTTTGGCCGTGTGATTGGCAGTATGAAATGATACCCACTAGTGACGTGATTGCAATTTACCAATTAGCAAATGTATATTGAATAATAAGATAATCACTCTTTTTTAGAGATTAAAGCAGTTAAAAGACAAAAAGGGGTCACCAAAAATGAATTAAAAAGCCCATTGTAGGGAAGAAAACAAGTGTAAGATATTACTGGAGATTTTCTTCTAGATGAATGATCAAGTAATAAGATGTCAGCGCCAGGCAACAATTCCTACTAATTTGTTTCATGTACACATGATTTTTATGCTGATGTTGAAAGAAGTACACAGAACAAGCAAGGTCCTCAAGAATCTTTTTTATTGTATCAGAATTAAAATCTTAAAGGTACCAGTTATTTGTACCGACACAGTTCCAACAAGAAGATCTAGATGTAGCACAAAGACCATAAACATCAGCCATTACAGAACTTCCACTGACAGTATGATGTTAAAGGCCTTGCTCACCCATCGGAAGTTGAAAAAAGTGCATGTTCTAAACAAAATTAACTCACTGGAAAATTACACAGGTTCACAAGATAGGAATATACTAGGAGACTGAAGGCAGAGATATAAATGTTCAATGATGGTGAAAAACAACTTATACTAAACAAGCATTTGCATTGAATCAGGACTAAACCCATGACAAGAATGCATATTCATGTAAAAAAATATCCTGCTTCTCAATTAAATTTAATCACCCTATAATGAAAGAAAACCTCTGTAATCAGCCTGAACAACTTCAAAATAACCAAAAATCTCAGAGGGTAAAAAGCCCCAATGCTCATATCCTAAATAACAAAATTGCAGTAGATTAACAAAATTGCAAAAGATTGGCTCTTAAGACATTCTCTGGGCAGCTTCCTTAGCAAGGAGCTTTTCTTTAGCCTTGGTCTTGGCTTGTGATTTTGAACCCATAATTCCACCACCCCACTTTTTCCTATGCTCGTCGTATTTATCATTAAAATTAGCCTGAGACAACAAAAAGGATGTACAAAAAAATCAATCAACTATCGAAAGACTAATATTGTACACCTAATAAAAGATTTTAACTTTATATCACCTTGATAGCCTCTAAGATTCTGCTGAACTCCATCTTATCTTCATTCTTGACTGTGGTCAAGCACAAAACAGATGCAGTTTTCTTGTGGACAATCTATCAGAATTCGCAATAATTTAGTTCTTGAATAATTTATGCTAAAACAAATTTTAAAGCTAACAAAAAAAATTACATAATTACCACTCCCAAGCGAGCTTTCCCCTTCACAATGCAGTATGGGATCTCCATCTTCCTACACAAGGCTGGTAGCCAGACAACCAACTCTACTGGGTCCACGTCATGGGCAATAACCACCAATTGTGCCTTGTTCTGCAAGGAAGTTTTAATTGGACAATTGATAGGGAAAAGAAATCCAACATAAGAGTGAAATTGAAGTGCAATTGAGGAAAAACAATACCTGCTCAATAAGATAGGTCACATGGTTAAGCCCATATTTTACAACAATGGGTTTCTTACTCTCAACCGTTTTTCCTTCAGCCTCTGCCTGAGCCTTTTTCAGCAGTCTCTCCTTCTTTGCTGCTCTATCCTCAGGCCTGTACTTGAGAAGCATCTTGAACAAGTTTGATGCTGCAGATAAGTTTCACAAATGAATTCATCAACCATTTTTTTCCATCATTTTTTTTACCATTAACAACATACAAATATTGTGCCAAAAGACAAAAAACTAAATCATATTACCAAAACAAGTGTTTAGTCACTTAATCACAGGACGACATACCACATGCTACAGAAGTGTTATATACATACCTCACACAACAGTAAAAGAACAATGAACAAGAACCTTGTAACTAATAATAAAATGTACTGAATCTACAAATATAACTAAGAAAAAAATTAAAATTAGTACCGAGGTTCTTGTCGAGGGTCTTGGTGAATTGGTTCAAAGCAGGTGGGACCTTGAGCCTGAGTTTAAGAATCTTCTTCTTCCTCTGAATGTTGACTTGTGTCGGCCATCTAACAAAGCGGGTCAGGTCCTTCTTTGGTGGCAATGCACCTCCGATTCCAAACTGCTTCGGCCGCTTCTCGAACAGTGGATTTACTACCTTCTCCTTCAAAATAACAAAAGCACAAAAACGACACCGTCAGAACCAAACCAAAAAAAACTCACGAAGTAACCCTGAACATTAAGAAGAGAATGGACTAGTGGTAAAATTAAGTACCGTTTTCCTCTTCGATGCAGCGACTAGTGCTTTTACGCCTCGTTTTGGGGCCTGGAGGTTAACAAAGAGAAGAGATGTAAAATAATGTATTGTCTCACCATCATCGTTTTAACAAAATAAAAAGATTATAACGGGCTTGTTGCTTAAAGAGAGAGATGTAACTCTTACTCACCATTTTGAGTAGCTGGGTTTGCGAACCAGTTCTAACGATGCTTCGCTCCTCTGGGTATCATCAAAAATTCAAAATGAAAGAAGAAAAAGAATAGAAACCCTAAAATTCGCTCATTAAATAGGCTTATAAAGGAGGGGTTATCCATGAAGTTATATATTCTCCAGGAATTTATCACGGGTATGCTCTGAAGCTTGGATATTAATCCAGTTATACCCCCCATACTTCAAAATTATCATAATATGCCTTTTGAGATAAGGAATGTCTAAAATACCCTTAAATTGAAATTTGATTTCCAAATACAGAATTACAGTCGAGTATTTTTATAAATACACGATTATAATCAAGTACATTCATAAATACATAACTAATATCGAGTATCTTTATCAATATACTACCATAGTTGAGTAAATTAATATATACACGACTGTGGTCACCCTTTATAAACACACGACTATAGTAAAGTAATGTTAAGTGTTAGAGATGCATATTTTTAAAGGATAAAATCATCATTTTACACTCTAAACCTCATAGCATTTCTACTTGAGTAATGATACAACCACAAACTCTTATACAAATTTATTTTGTACAAACTGACATGGCATTAATTCATTGGTTGAATGAAAATATAAATTAATAAAAACAAATCATGTGGACCAAGTGATATTTAATTCAACCAATCTTATCATGCCACATCAGTTTGTACAAAATAAATTTGTACAAGAGTTTGTAGCTGTATCATTACTCTTTCTTATGTATTTAAGTTCTTCGAACTTTGATTATGTGTGTTTTGTAATAATTTCAGTATTTTATAAATTTTAGAGGTATTTTAGTAATTTCACAATCAACAAGAAGTCGGCTAGCAAAATGGATAGGGGCTAATATACTCGACTAACCACATGTGCAATAGTAATATTAATCCATTCCAGAGACATAGCGGCTAACTGGATGGTTCATGCGGCTAACTGACTGTGCCCTGAAAATTATGACTTGATGACAGAAAGTTTGCGACTAACTGCCTGCAATTCACAAACATAGAGGCTAGTCGGCTAATGTACACGGCTAACCGCATGTGCAACAGTAATATTAAGCCATTCCACAGAGATAGCGGCTAGCCGGATGGTTCAAGCGGCTAGCCGGATGGTTTAGGCGGCTATTCCGGTTGAATTCACAATTGCTCTTGTCTATGTGTTTGTGTTCCAAGTTGGGTACCCTATGTCATATGTTCTCTAGTTACTTTCTCATTACCACAACTGTTGCTCAACAATGTTACATGTAATATACCGCATGTCACAAGCACTGTAGTTGGGCTTTTACTGTCTCAAGTGGCTAACATTAAGGCACAAATTTTGTAAGAAACGTTCCCAATAAAAGAATATATCTAATTAATTTAATTAGCATAAAATTATTTTAAATTAAATTTCAATTTTGAATCAATTTCACCAAAATTTAAGTTATTTTATGTGTTTATAAAAATGAGTTATAATTAGTTTAATTAATTGGAAATAATGAACAAATTACATAATAGAAAAAAAAAAAAAAAGCAAAACGATTCGTCTTAATAAGAAAAAGTAATGGACAAATTATGTAACAAACAACAAACCAAAAAAAAAAAAAATGGCAAAACAGCTTGTTTTGGATAGATTCCAAAATTTCTCTTCTCCAACTGAAAAAAATTATCAAAAATTACTATATCATTTTTTTAACTTAAAAAATGTAAAAAACTAGTATGTTTACATTTGTGCCCTTATAAATTGTAAATATTAAAACATAAATAAAATTATATACTATCATAACTTAAATCATGTTCAATTGAATACAACCCTTTAATATTCTAAATTAGTATATATTAATCAATTTTATTATAGTTTATGATATTTTTACATGAAAAATATTCATAAAAACTACGAAGATAAATAATGCTAGTTTGAAGAAAATAAAAAGATAAAAATAATAGTCCAGAACTATATTGTCACAAGTTATAGAAGTAGGTAATAATGTTAATTATTAAATTTTATTTAGGTAAAGATGAAATTGATTAATTAGATATAGATATTTTGGAGAATATTTTTTAATGATATTAACTAAAAAATTTGGCTTAATAACTTAATAATGACTGAAAATTTTCATTAAGTTGAAAAATAAATAAACTTAATAATTTAATTGATTGAAATTAGTCAATTGAGTTACAAGGGAAAAAAAAGCACTTTACAATATAAATCCTAATTCCAATTAAAATTTTCCAAGTGGTTTTTTTTTTTCAATGGATGACAACTGAATTGAAATCAACAGAGAAAAACAAATTGGATCACATGGAGCACAAGATTGTAGAGTAAGATTTAGATGCAACAGTTTTGAATTGGTATCATGAAACCTGTTGAAGAAAATCAAAGTGGTGTTGATGGATATGCCGTGGAGGTGTGTGTGTGCGTGCGTGTGTGTATATATATATATATATATAGGGGGCGGATCAGCAGCCCCTTAAAATTATATATATTTTTACACTAATTTATAACCACTAGATTTACTACACGTCAACGATCAAGATTTTGAGAATTTAATAATATAAATACTCAATAACAACATTAATTAATGTACTTTTCCCTCTTCATAAATTTCCATGTAAAACCTAATTTCTCTCTCCTAATTTTTCTCAGTAATTTTTTCTCTTTCCTAAATTTTCTTAATTTCTTTTTGTTTTTCTCTTCTCTTGGCTAAGCATCCATTGAATGTAACATAAAAAATCAAAAATCAAAAATAAAAAATCAACAGTTAGGAATGGCTTGCTTATGAAATTACCAGGCCTCCCATTTTCAATACACTGAAATTCTTCATATGAAAAAAAAGGGTAATTTTTAAAAACCTCCCCTGAGGTTTGGGCTTGTTGCAAGTAGATGGCGAGAATTGATTTATTTGTAAAAAAACCTCCTACCATCAGTTAATTTTAACATTGACCGTTAGTTAACTGTGCAAAGACAATATTACCCTTAATAATAGTTTGTAGACGGAAATAACTAAAAAAAAACCAAAATTGTTGGCTATTTTACCCTTTTTAAATTATTGATATTTTCTTAAAGTTCCTACAAAAAAGATAAAATTAAAAACTTGAAAAATCCTCTTTAAATTATTGATATTTCCTTAAAGTTCCTACAAGAAAGATAAAATTAAAAACTTGAAAATGAAATAGTCATAATCTTTACCTATGATATTGTAAATTTATGGAATTGACAAGGATAAAATTGTCAAAAAATAGGGTTTGTACTTTTCGCGCCAACAATTTTAGTTTTTTTTTAGTTATGTCAGTCTACAAACTATTGTTAAGGGCAATATTGTCTTTGCACAGTCAACTAACGGTCAATGTTAAAATTAACTGACGGTAGCGGATTTTTTACAAATAAACAGATTCTCGCCATCTATTTGCAACAAGCCCAAACCTCAAAGGAGGTTTTTAAAAATTACCCAAAAAAAAAATTACAATTTGCGTACTACTACAAAGGGTACTTCTCATTCCATACCCAATCACCATCAATCAAATCACACCCATTTTAATTCTCACTCAAAAATTCAACTCTCCTCTTATCCACCATTAAAGTTTCATCAACTTTCAGTCACTTCAACCTCTTTGATTTGCCCATAACTCTGTACCCTTATTCCACTGCCTGGTAATCCAAGTAACAGAAACAAAAAAATCGTACAAATCGTAAAAAAAAAAAAAATCTAAGAACCCCCGTATACGGTCCTATTAGCCTTAACCGTTTAAATTTCTTGAAAAAATCATTAACTTTGACGGTTCATTGTCATCCTAAGATGGGATCTTAGACATTGGTAATAAAAATCAAATTTTGGATTTTTTTAATGATACATTCAATGGGTAAAGGCTTATCCATGAGAAAACTTACTAGGTGAATTAGGTTTATAAGGAAACTGATGAGAAGAGAGAAAGTACATTAATTACTGTTGTTGTTAAGCATTTATTTTATTAAATTCTCAAAATCTTGACCGTTGATGTGTAGTAAATCTAGTGGTTATAAATTAGTGTAAAAATAGATGTAATTTTAAGGGGCTGCTAATCCGCCCCCATATATATAGTTGGCAAAATCTAGATTCGCCAAAAAAAAAGTGGATTCAGATGCGGATAATATCCGCAACAAATATTTGGATCCGCAAAATTTAAAATTCAATAATTTAATATATAATTTAAAAGTTCAATAATGTACCTAATAAAATCAAATAAAATACAATCATAATTCAACAATTAATAATTCAACATGAATAACATACAATAATCTCATAAATCTACAAATACAATTTAATTTTGAATTTTTTTATTTCATTTTTAATTTAATTTTTAATTTAAAATAAACTTCAATAATTTACCTAATAATATGAAATAAAATTCAATCATAATCCAACAATTAGAAATTCAACATGAATAAGATACAACAACATCATAGAATCTACATATAAAATTTAATTTTTATTTTTTAAACAATTTTTAATTTAATTTTAATTTAATTTTAATTTAATAAAATTCATTCATTTACCTAATAATATCAAATAAAAATCAATCATAATCCAAAAATTAATACAAAAAAATGAATAATATACAACAACATCATAAATCTACAAATAAAATTTATTTTTTTAATTTTTCATTTGATTTTTAAAATATATTTTTAATTTAAAATACAATTTATCTTAATCCAGATTCCGTGCGGATCCCAAATTTTCATATCCAGATCCGCATTTTTAATATGCAGATATGGATTTTTCCATATCTAGATCTTCTAGATCCTTACGGAATCGGGTCGGATCCGGATTTAATTGCCATTCTTAGGGGAGAATTGGTTCAATCTAGTAATATGTGGTAATCTTGGAAAATTGATCAAATATATTCTAAAATGAATAAATGTGGATGCTGAAATTCGAACCATGCTCTCTATAATTACTATGTTATTGCCGTCATGTTTTATTTCAAATATGGTTACATTTATTGTAATGTCTCTTTTAGAAGGACCTTGAGGTGTGCTTAAAAAGAAAATTAATGGACTCGAATGGGAATTGGGCCATATATACTCCGATTTCAAATAAATTAAAAAGAAAACTCTACATAAAAATTGTATATCACCAGTTCTAAAAAGTAATATCCCAAATCTTTCATAGTTCGTGTTGAGATGAAAACTATGACTAAGTTGATGGCCGCTTCACAAGAGTTGAGATGATGACAGTGATGGTAACAACAATCTATCATCATTAGATTTGAAATTTTTACGTAAAAGACTAGCGGTAGTTTTGGCCCCAAAAGGATGATAAATGAAATTATTTCTAAGAGATAAGACGATAGATTACCTACCTAAATGTTAATTTTAGTCTTTCTATATGAATGTTATTAAAGAAATAACATAAGTATATAACGAATATTATTTCAATTGAAATGATTATATTAAAATTAAAATAATATTAACATGACCTATGTACATCAATCTAATTAGTCAATGGTTGTAATTATGATTGAGTTGAAATTGTAACTTTAACTATAACTAGAATTACCACTGGAATCCAACTTGTAATTATAATTACAATGGTAATGACAATCGTAATGACAATCGTAATTGTAGCTAAAATTAAAATTGAGCTCATAATTGTAATTGGAATTGCAACTGTAATTGAAATTGAAATATCTATATATATATATATAAAGTTGGGACTTGAGGAGGTGATGTGGCGTCACCATTTCTTATCTTTGTATATTCTCTATTATCTAATAAATAGAAAAAAATTCTTTTAGATTTGGCTTTTCATTTTCTCATAATTAATTTGATTGTTTTTACACAATAATAATTATGTAAAGATTTTAATGAGACATATTCTTTGTAATGAACATTCAAAGGAGAGTGTTATGAATTTATTAAAATAAATGTAGATGTTTATAACATATATCTCTTAGTCTCCCCACTATCTCCCATTAGCAACCTTTAGCTTCCCTATAACTCCCACTATCTCACAAGGAATTATGATCCATAATTTTTCATTAATTTTATAGAGTGATTATGTGACTATAAAATGAGAGCTCATATTTTTGTTTTGTACACACACAATTGGAATGAATAAAATCACTCTATAATATATTTTCTCATTTTATTCTTTATCTTGCATTGCTTCTTTATTTGTATTGCTGGCTAATAGCTTTTTTTTTTTGTTTTTTATAAGGCTATCTCATCTTTTAAAAAAAATCAATTCATATTTTTTATCAGTTTCATCAAGTGTAAAATAAGAAAAAATGATAATACTAAATTTTTTTTTAAAGCCGCGTGAAACGCGGTTCTATTTTCTAGTTGGTAATTGTAATTGGGTCCACACTTACCTTTTTTTCTAGTTGCTTGTTTTTTAATTATCCAACCATTGACTTACATTGAATTTGCATCGAACAGTGCGAAACTTTTTTGTAATTTTCAAAAAAGTACCTAAAGGACAGAAAGTTAGAGGCCAACCATTTCCCATCCACCAGTTAACCACATGAATACACATGCACTCCAGAAACATATCGGCTGGCCGGCTATTATAGTCGACTAACCGTCGCTGCAAAAGAACATTACAACAAATCCAGAGAGATAGAGGCTCCCCGCATTAAAAAAAAAAGCGTTAATCAGTTGCAATCACCTGCAATCCAGAAACATAGAGGCTAGCCAGCTAGCATACTCGGCTAACCGCATGTGCAAATATTAATATTAATCCATTCCAGAGACATAGCAGCTAGCCGGATGGTTCATGCAACTAATCGGCTATGCCCCAAAAAATGTGATTTGAAGACAAAAAATTTGCGGCTATCTGTGAATTTTCCAGCGGCTAACCGCCTGCAATCACCTGCAATACATAAACCTTAGAGGCTAGCTGGCTAATGTACGCGGCTCACCACATGTGCAATAGTAATATTAAGCCATTCCACAAAGATAGCGACTAGCCGGATGGTTCAGGCGGCTAGCCGGATGGTTCAGGCGACTAATTTGGTTGAATTCACAACTACGCTTGTCAGTGTGTTTGTGTTCCAAGTTGGGTACTCTATGTCACAAGTTCTCCAGTTACTCTCACGTTATCACAACTGTTGCTCAACAATGTTACATGTAATATACTGCATGTCACAGGCACTGTAGTTGGGCTTTTATTGTCTCAAGTGGTGAACATGAAGGCACAAATTTTGTAAGAAACGTTCCTAATAAAAGAATATATCAAATTAATTTAATTATGATAAAATTATTTTATGAAAGAAATTAAATTTTAATTTTGAATTATTTTGACCAGAATTTAAGTTATTTTATGAGTTAATAAAAATGAGTTGTAATTGGTTTAATTAATAGGAAATAATAAACAAATTATGTAACAAAAAAAAAAAGCAGAACGGTTCGTCTTAGAAAAAGTAATGAACAAATTATGTAACCAAAAAACAAAAAAGTAATGGACAAATAGTTGGTCTCGTCCATTTCGGTGGACTGAACTCAAGTAGTTGCTTGATTTTGCTTAAACTTTTGCATGGAGTGCAGTGCTGCAATATGTTGTCTCATACATAAAACAAATTTCAAGAGAGTTAAGTGCATTTACGTACACACAATGTAAAATGTAGACACAATGTTCCAAGTAATAGAAACATGCGAACAAAGGTTGTGTGCTTAATACAGAACGTCCTGTAACTAAAACAACAATGTAGCCAATGCAACTGAAAGCAACAACAAAATGTCAACCACAAACCAGCATCACATACTAATCACATAAGAGATGAATTTCAAATGTCTCAGACCCTCTCTGTAATTGTAATAGTTTATGCCGCACGATTTTCTGTGAAGAATCAGTTTCTGTTTTAGGGGGTTAAATGCAAAGAGTTAAGACTTATGTGGCTTTCGTGCAGATTGACTTAAGTTTGAGGACCAATGTGCAAACTCAATGCTGACGTGTTTAAAAGTTCGTTATGTTTATTGAAGCAGCCTTTGGAAATTCTCAGGATAATGCTTTATAAACAAAGCTGGTTCGTAGCATCTGATATAGTTCACATTTCTCTTTCATTTTTCATCTAATTTGAGTGTTTCTGATTTCTTTGTAAAGCTTGTAATTTCTTCTACAAAGCTTGACAGACTTGTAATTTTGAGTAATAAAAGAGTGCTAGTTTTCCTTCTGAGTTGTTGTGCCTGGTGTTGGTGTTCAAGGTCAAGTTTATGATCTTGCGAGTGAGTTCTTGGATCTTTGTTTCATTCTTGGAGTTTCTTTTTTGCTTCTGTTGTGTTCAAGCTCAACAGGTGGTATCAGAGCCCTAGGGGGATCGCAACAATGTCACTTCCAAAACCCGAGATTGAGAAATTCACCATTGATGGTGATTTCTCACTTTGGAAAATGAAAATGAGAGCACTCCTTGTTCATCAAGGACTGGAGTCAGCTTTAGAAGAAGAAGATTCAGAAACTGCTGGAAGTTCGAGATCTGATGAAAAGATGAAGCAGATCCACAATAGAGCCCACAATACCCTGATCTTGAGTCTAAGTGATTCAATCTTGAGAGAAATCTCAGAAGAGAAAACAGCTCTGGGTATTTGGAACAAGGTGGAGGCTCTATGCATGAAGAAATCACTTGCTCACAGACTGTTCTTAAAGAAAAGGCTATATATATTCTTTATAAAGGAAGGTGTGTCAATACAGGAGCATATTGATGTGTTTAACAAGATCATTCTTGATCTTGAAGGAGCGGAAAGCATCAAGATAGGTGATGAAGATAAGGCCTTCTTCTTGCTGAGTTCCATGCCAAAATCCTATGAGGGTTTTGTAGATACCATGCTATATGGGAGGACAACTCTCACACTAGAAGATGTGAAGGCCTCCTTGTGTTCAAAAGAAATACAAAGGCACTCTGGAGATCTGGATCAAAACCCTGGTGAAGGGTTGATGGCAAAAGCTGAGAAGAAGAAAGATAATAAAAAAAAGAAGAACAAGAATCAGTTTAAGAAAGAAGATGAGTCTGAGAAAGAAAAGATGAAAAGAAGAAAATGTTTTTACTGTAAGAAGACAGGCCATTACATCAGAGACTGTGCTGAGAAGAAGAGAGACAGCAAAGAAAAATTAAGAGATGCTGCTGTAGCATCTGATGAATCATCTGATGGAGGTTATCAAAGTGCAGACTTACTGGTGGCATCAAATGGAAAGATTGAAGGTCAGTGGGTTCTAGACTCTGGTTGTTCTTTCCATATGAGTCCTGATAAAACCCTTTTTTCATGAGTATGAAACTATAGATGGAGGTAGAGTCTTAATGGGAAACCACAATGCCTGTAAAATTGTGGGTATAGGTTCTGTCAAAATCAGAATGTATGATGAAATGACAAGAACCTTAGAGCATGTTAGGCATGTACTGGGATTAAAGAAGAATTTGATATCCTTAGGCATGTTAGATAGCTCAGGCTATGTCTTTAAGTCTGACTATGGGGGCTTAAAGGTAATGAAAAACTCCAGCATAGTAATGAAGGGAGTCAAGAATAATGGACTGCATGTGTTGGAAGGATCATCAGTACCTGTGTTGTCTGCATTGCATGTTAGTTCTGATGTAGATAAAGCCAAGATGTGGCATCTAAAGCTTGGGCATATGAGTGCCAAAAGCTTACAAGAACTGAGTAAAAGGGGGTTGTTATCTGGAGATAAGGTTGAAGAGCTGAAGTTATGTGAGAATTGTATCTTTAGAAAGGCCCACAGAATGAAATTTAAAAGGGGATTGCATAAATCCAAAGCTGTATTGGATTATGCACACTCTGATCTATCGGGGCCTGCTCAAGTGTCATCCCTAAGTGGTGGCAGATACTTTGTAACATTCATAGATGACTTCTCAAGAAAAGTCTGGTTATACATTCTCAAGACTAAAGATCAAGCTTTTGAGAAATTCAAGATATGGAGAGCTTTGGTTGAAAATCAGTCTGAGATGAAGCTGAAAGCACTAAGGACTGATAATGGGCTTGAATTTTGTAATAAAGAGTTTGATGAGTATTGTCAGAAGCATGGAATCACCAGACACAAGACTGTCAGGTTCACCCCTCAGCAAAATGGATTAGCTGAGATGATGAACAGAACTCTAATTGATAAGACTAGATGCTTGCTCATAAACTCCAAGCTACCAAGAAGCTTCTGGGCTGAAGTTGTAACTATAGCTTGTTACTTGGTTAATATGAGCCTCTCTGCAGCTCTCAAGTTCAAGACTCCTGAAGAAGTCTGGACTGGTGTATCTGCAGACTACAAACATCTGAGAATTTTTTGATGTACAGCCTATGTGCATGTCAAGCAAGGAAAACTGGATTTAAGGGCTCTGAAAGGGGTGTTTGTGGGATATCCTGAGGGGGTGAAAGGGTATAAGGTATGGTGTGGTGCCACTCATAAATTTATCATCAGTAAAGATGTTACATTTCATGAGGAATCTATGTTGAAGGACAATGACTCTGCTGTCTTTGACTTCAGCCCTTATACTGATGAATCAATGAAAGAAGCTGCAATAAGGAAGTATTCCAGAATTGAGGTGGAGTCATCCAGTAGCAGTGACAGAGGGGGTCAAGATATGGGTACTACAGAAGATCTTCAAGAAAGGTCTGAAGTGGATGATTTAAGAACTTCAGTGGCTGAGCTACAAGACTATCAGCTAGCAAGGGACAGAGCAAGAAAGGAGACAAAACCACCTTCTAGATATGCATATGTTGGGATGATAGCTTATGCTCTTAACAGTGCAGAGGAAATAGCTATTGAAGAACCAGCAAGCTACAGAGAAGCTGTGAAAGGTAGTGACAATAGCAACTAGATCAAAGCTATGGAAAAAGAAATGGATTCCTTAAACAAAAACAAGACTTGAACTCTTGTTCAAAATCCAGGCAACAAAAGGCTGGTAAGTTGTAAATGGATTTTCAAAAGAAAAGAAGGAATTCCAGGAGCTGAAGCTTCAAGATTCAAAGCTAGATCAGTTGCTAGAGGTTTCACACAAAAGGAAGGTGTAGATTTCACTGAGGTTTTTTCACCTGTGGTTAAACATAGATCCATAAGGATGTTACTGTCAATGGTAGCTCTGACTGATATGGAGCTTGATCAGATGGATGTGAAGACAACTTTTCTACATGGGAAGCTTGAGGAAGAAATTCTGATGACACAACCAGAGGGCTTTGAAATCAAAGGAAAGGAATATCATGTTTGTCATTTAAACAAGTCTTTCTATGGGCTAAAGCAGTCTCCAAGACAATAGTACAAGAGATTTGATGAGTTCATGATCTCCAATGGCTATCTCAGAAGCAAATATGATAGCTGTGTGTACTCTGGAAGCTCAAGTTCAGGTGGAACTGTTTACCTTCTGCTGTATGTTAATGATATGCTACTTGCTAGCAAAGATAGAAGTGAGATCAAGAAGCTCAAAGACCTGTTGAATGTAAAATTTGAAATGAAGGATCTGGGATGTGCTAAGAGGATCCTTGGGATGGATATTATAAGGAATAGAACTGCTGGAACTCTATTTGTCAGTCAAGAGAGGTACATTCTAAAGGTTCTTGACAGATTTGATATGCTGGATGCAAAGTCTGTTCAGACACCACTAGGATTTCAGTTCAAACTTTCAAAAGTGCAAGCTCTTGTTACAAATCAAGATAAGTCTATAATGAGTGAAGTTCCATATGCTCAGGCAGTTGGGAGCCTTATGTATGCAATGGTGTGTACTAGGGCTGATATTGCTTATGCTGTTAGTCTTGTTAGCAGATTCATGAGTGATCTTGGAAAGGAGCACTGGGATGCTGTTAAATGGATTATGAGATACCTTAGAGGTATTCCAGATCATGGTTTGATGTATGGAAAGTCAAAGTAGGATGAGAATAGTATAGTGGGATATGTAGACTCAGATTTTGCAGTAGATTTTAATGGGAGGAAATCAATCTCAGGCTACTTGTTCATGGTGAATGGTTGTCTGATCAGTTGGAAAGCAACTCTTCAATCTGTGGTCACTTTGTCATCTACAGAGGCTGAGTTTGTTGCTGCAACAGAGGCAGTAAAAGAGGGAAAGTGGCTTAGTGGGATTTTGAATGAGCTTTAGTTAAAACAGAAAACTTTCACCATTTTCTGTGACAATCAAAGTGCCATCCACCTCATTAAAAATCAAATCTATCACGAAAGGACTAAACACATTGATGTGAGACTCCATTTCATTAGAGATGAAGTAACTAAAGGTGCTGTATCAGTGAACAAAATACACACTGATATAAATCCTGCTGATACTCTTACAAAAGTGGTTCCCACTGCTAAGTTTAAGTTTTGTGTAAATTTGATGGGAATCATGGCTAACTTACAGTGATTACTTTGTGTAATCAAGTGATAAGCTGTGTGTTTAAAGGGGTTTTTTGAAGCAGCTTTTATGGTTAAGAATCAAACTGAATCAAGTCTGCAAGGTGGAGATTGTGAAGAATCAGTTTCTATTTTAGGGGGTTAAATGCAAAGAGTTAAGACTTATGTGGCTTTCGTGCAGATTGACTTAAGTTTGAGGACCAATGTGCAAACTCGATGCTGACGTGTTTAAAAGTTTGTTATGTTTGTTGAAGCAACCTCTGGAAATTCTTAGGATAATGCTTTATAAACAGAGCTGGTTCGTGGCATCTGATATAGTTCACATTTCTCTTTCATTTTTTATCCAATTTGAGTGTTTCTAATTTTTTTGTAAAGCTTGTAATTTCTTCTACAAAGCTTGACAGACTTGTAAATATTTTGAGTAATAAAAGAGTACTAGTTTTCCCTCTGAGTTGTTGTGCCTGGTGTTGGTGTTCAAGGTCAAGTTTATGATCTTGCGAGTGAGTTTATGATCTTGCGAGTGAGTTCTTGGATCTTTGTTTCATTCTTGCAGTTTCTTTTTTGCTTCTGTTGTGTTCAAGCTCAACATTTTCAATTTTCTCTTGGAAACAGGACCCTTACTCCAAATGGTGCACTTTTCTGAGACAGTACCATGCATGAGCAAGTATTGTATTAGTCCTATGCCCTCTTTTTCACCTTGAAGTCCCTTAAGCTCAATTTTTTTCACCCGATGGAGTAAACAATTTGGGACACTTCCACTTTCAGTCCATCCAAGAACTCTCTCGGTGTCTATAAGGAAACATTGCTGATCACAAAGACAAGAAATTTCAATATATGAAATTATGTGAAAAAACTTACAATATCAAGTACTTCAAATCCTGACCTTCTCTAGCACTCAAGTTTCTAAGTTAGCCGAAGAAATGAGGATGATAGGAATAAGTGGCTAACCAGCTTCTCCAAACTGCACTTCCAAATACCTCAACTCAGGAAATAAAGTGTCGTATGCCCAGTCAAGTGCCTATCGAAATAAACAACAAGACAAACCATTACAAAACATTTCCGCCACAAACAGTTAACAAAAGTAAATTCCTCATTTTTTAGTTAATGATCGATGGTAACCAAACACATAATAACAGTGCGGCGTTGGGATTGAAATGTGAATACAATGCATAGGCAGTATAGAGTTTCTACAGTAGTCAAAACTAACTTACATATATCATGCCAGCAGATAAACTCAAAGACTTGCTGTTACTGACACCTTTGAGAAGGGCGAGAGCAGGGAATTGATTAACTTTTGCCAAATCTAAAAATAATTTTTTCAAAATCACAGTCTATACCAGATGTAGTTGTTCCACCATATATGATACCAGCATGTCATCAACAATATGGAGAAATTGTAGATTTAGAGCCCTAAGCACAACTCTGTGATGACAAGGAAGAAAACTAAAGTATTCCTCTTCTACCTCAATTGTCAATGCCAACCTTTTCAGGGTTGAGAAATCAACGATGACACTCGTAGCAGAATCACCACTTTTCAAATAAACATTAACGCACAAATCTTTAACCAATGAGCAATTGGAAAGCAGATTTTCGACCAACTTATTATCCGGATATTTGAGCATGACGTGTATGATCTTCACACATGGGAAACACATTCCACCATCAGGAACCTTGATGTCAAAATTTGAATGAAGTTTGAGAACTTCCAGCGTGCTGCAACTATAAATACTCTCAGGTAACTCCATGTGCACTTCCTCCGCAATGCCAAGCTCTATCTTACGAACATTACACATCACTATTGACGAAAGCCAAGATTTCAAGCTACCCGATGCACTAAGTCTTGAGGAACAGAGACAAAGCTTCTATAATTTTCTCAGGTCTGTTCGCTGAAGCACGGTTTGTACAAATCTCTCGAACCTAACCATAGTAGCATCACTGAAAGCACCCTCTCTTATTTATAATCTCTCATCAAACCAAAGACTATAAAGTGAAGTCCATAGAAGCCTCCATCTTGAAGATAAAATTGAACTTGCCACGACAATGTTGGTGGGTAGAAATGATAGAATGTGGCAGAGGACTGAATCAGGTAAACGACATGTTTAATTTGTGTTTATATATGTTCTAGTGAAATTACGAAAATGCCTTACTTTCCATTCAGTTTAATTTTTTTTAATTTTTTATTCGAAAACCGAACGGAACCGAACCATTTGGTTCGATGTTTATAAATTCGGATTTTTTATTTTAAAAAACTGAACAGAAACCCAAAAAAACGAACCGAACCAAATTTTTTTTTGTTCCGGTTCAGTTTTGCCCATCCCTAATTACCATATATTACTAGATTGAACCAATTCTCCCATAGGGATGACAAATAAATCCGGATTCAGCCTGATTCTACAAGGATCCGGAAGATCTGGATCCAGAAAAATCTAGTTCTACATATTAAAAATGCGGATCCGAATACGAAAAATTGGGATCCGCATAGATCCAGATCCGGATGCAATTGCATTCGGAAAACCAGATATCTAGATTCAGATAAATTTTATTTTAAATTAAAAATATATATTAAAAATTAAATGAAAAATTAAAAAAATAAATTTTATTTGTAGATTTATGATGTTGTATATTATTCATTTTGTTCTATTAATTTTTGGATTATGATTGATTTTTATTTGATATTATTAGGTAAATGAATGAATTTTATTAAATTAAATATATATATTAAAAATTGTTTAAAAATAAAAATTAAATTTTATTTGTAGATTCTATGATGTTGTCGTATCTTATTCATGTTGAATTTCTAATTGTTGGATTATGATTGAATTTTATTTCATATTATTAGGTAAATTACTGAATTTTATTTTAAATTAAAAATTAAATTAAATATATATATATTAAAAACGAAATAAAAATAAAAATTAAATTTTATTCATAGATTTATGAGATTATTGTATGTTTTTTCATGTTGAATTATGATTGTATTTTATTTTATATTATTTGGTAAATTATTGAACTTTTAAATTATATATTAAATTATTGAATTTTAAATTTTGCAAATCTAATATTTGTTGCAGATATTACCCCTATCTGAATTTTAAATTATATATTATACACACACACACCCCTCAACGGCATAACCAGCAACACCACTTTGATTTTCTTCAACAGGTTTCATGATACCAATTCAATGCTCTTGCATCTTAATCTCGCTTTACAATCTTGTTCTCCACGTGGTCCAAATTTTTTTTCTCCATTGATTTCAATTCAGCTGCCATCCATTGAGAAAAAAAAAATCGCTTGGAAAATTTTAATTGGAATTAGGATTTTATATTGTAAAGTGTTTTTTTTTTCCTTGTAACTCAATTGACTCATTTCAATTAATTAAATTATTAAGTTTATTTATTTTTCAACTTAATGAAATTTTCCAATCATTATTAAGTTATTAAACCAATTTTTTTAGTTATTAAGATCATTAAAAAATATTCTCTAAAATATTCATATCTAATTAATCAATTTTCATCTTTACCTAAATAAATTTTAATAATTAACATTATCACCTACTTCTATAACTTGTGACAATATAGTTCTGGACTATTATGAAATACTAACTAGGCAACCCAAGAGGGGGGGTGAATTAGGATTTTAAAATTTAAGCTAAGCAAACCACACAACAATTTAATCTATTGTCTTAATCAAATTAAAAATAATAAATTCAATCATGCACAATATTAAAAGAGTAAGGGAAGAGAAAATAAACACAATAATTTTTACGTGGTTCGGCAATCCCCACCTATGTCCACGCCTCCAAGCTCACCCGCTTGAGGATTTCACTGTTCAAGCCTCTCAAGGCTTTAAGTTTTTACAATTGACTTCCAAGGTGTCAATGAACCTTTACAATCAAGAGATTATCTTCCCAATCTCTTCACCCCAAGTGTTTCTCACACTTGTACACTCATAATTTGATGAGAAATAAAAATTACAACAATGAAACTCTCTTTAAGAGTGGATATACAAATGATAGCTCAATAAAGATTTAATCTATGATGATTTTCGAATTTGAAGCTCAATATAAGTTGTGTCCACTTGTTTATGCTTGCAAAGATTACAAAAAATTAATTGGATTTGAGTTTATATAGTTTGAACTCAAAAACTAGCCGTTATGCACATTTTGGTGATAACCGGCTTACCGTTTATGGAATCTGGTTAGCCGCTTTTATGTTACCATTACAGCAAAAATTTGAATTTCAGAATATCCGGCATGCCGCTTTTCATATCCGGTTAGTCGCTTTTCAAATTCGGTTAGCTGCTTTTGAAATCTGGATAGCCGCTTTCATTCCAGAAGCTTACTGCCCAAAATCCAGCTAGCCGCTTGTCACATCCAGTTAGCCGCTTGCTACAGTAACCGTTATAGTGCACTATTTTCTAAAATTATAGTTTGACCATAAAACTTTATAAAACTGTATTATGACCCAAAAGGTTATATTATTTTATAAATAGGTCCAATTTCAGAATCTCTAAATAATGCTTGCTATTCTCAAAACTTTTTAAAATTATGATACGACCCAAAATGCTATGAAACTTTTCAAATAAGTTCTTCTCCAAAATTTCAAGCAATACTTGTTGATTTCAAAGTTTTCAAAACTCTTTCAATTAAATCATAAACTTGAAAAATAACTAATTTCATAAAATCATTTTTTCATTAAATATAAAACCTTTATAATGTGAAATAATAATTTATTTAAAATGTATAAAAAATAATTTGAGCTTAAAAGATTAATCATTCTTAATCTTGTTTGTTATCATCAAAATCAATATTATAGAAACATATATGTTAACATATTATTATTTTTATCTTTTTATTTTCTTCAAACTAGCATTATTTATCTTCGTAATTTTTATGAACATTTTTCATGTAAAAATATCAAAAACTATAATAAAATTGATTAATATATACTAATTTAGAATATTAAAGGGTTGTATTCAATTGAACATGATTTAAGTTATGATAGTATATAATTTTATTTATATTTTAACATTTACAATTTATAAGGGCACAAATGTAAACATACTAGTTTTTTTACATTTTTTAAGTTAAAAAATGATTTGGTAATTTTTTATAATTGTTTTCAATTTTGATGAAGAGAAATTTTGGAATCTATCCTAAACAAGTTGTTTTACCCTTTTTTTTTGTTTTTTAGTTACATAATTTGTCCATTACTTTTTCTAATTAAGACGAACCATTCTGTTTTTTTTATTACATAATTTGTTCATTATTTCCAATTAATTAAACCAATTACAACTCATTTTTATAAACACATAAAATACTTAAATTTTGGTCAAAATGATTCAAAATTAAAATTTAATTTCTTTCGTAAAATAATTTTATGCTAATTAAATTAATTAGATATATTCTTTTATTGGGAACGTTTCTTACAAAATTTGTGCCTTAATGTTCGCCACTTGAGACAGTAAAAGCCCAACTATAGTGCCTGTGACATGCAGTATATTACATGTAACATTGTTGAGCAGCAGTTGTGATAATGAGAGAGTAACCAAAGAACTTGTGACACAGGGTACCTAACTTGGAGCACAAACACACAGACAATAGCAGTTGTGAATTCAACCAGAATAGCTGCCTGAACCATTCGGCTAGCCGATGTCTCTGTGGAATGGCTTAATATTAATATTGCACATGCGGTTAGTTGCGTACATTAGCTGACTAGCCTCTATGTTTGTGAATTGTAGCCGGTTAGCTGCAAACTTTCTGTCCTCAAGTCATAATTTTCGAGGCACAGTCAATTAGTCGCATGAACCATCCGGCTAACCGTTATGTCTCTGAAATGGATTAATATTACCATTGCACATGCGGTTAGCCGAGTATACTTACTAGCCAGCTAGCCTCTATGTTTTTGGATTGCAGGTGATTGCAACTGGTTAGCCGCATAGTTGTACGCGGCTAGCCGCTATCTCTCTGGATTTGTCGTATTGTTCTTATTGCACCAACGGTTAGCCGGCTATAGTAGCCAGCTAGTCGATATGTTTCTGGAGTGTAGGTGAATTCATGCGGTTAGCCGATGGATGGGAAGCGGGTAGCCACTAACATTCTGTCCTTCAGTCACTTTTCCGAAAATTAAAAAAATGATCCAAGAATCTCAAAACCCAAAATAAAACATTTCTCTCAACCTCACTTGCGTACTCACTGATTTTCCTCCCTTCTCCTTCAACTTCGCAAGAGCCAAACATAACAATTTTTTGAATATTTGTTGGTTTGAATATTTCTGTTCTGTTTTCTATCAATTGTTGCAAGAATGAGATAAATGTTAAGAATTTGGAGAAGAATGTAAAAATATTGGAGATTTTTATTTTTCAAATAAAAAAGGAAAATCATGGCTGAATATATTACATACCAACTTTGCGGATTTCAAACCAACTATGTTCTCACTCTATATTGCTTTTTGCATTCGTCAACCGATTTCGCCCACACCGGGAAGATCTCGCGATCCTCGCTCTTTTTTGTTTCAGTTATATTTTTCTGTGCCCCGTAATCTTCGCCTCCTTTACCCGTTTCAAAATCTAACAAAAATCAAATATGTTTTGTTTGGAGGTCAAGAAAAAGCGGGAGGAAGCGAGAGAAAATTTCAATGAAAATGGAGAACCAGTCTAAAAAAATAATTTTTTATTTTGGGGGAAAGGCGATTTTGTAATTTTAGCAGTATACTAACAATCAAATTAACTGAATACTAACAGTAAGGGAGATATTTGTAATTACATAGATACATTCTCTCTAACTATTAATACGCCAAACCTCAGGGGAGGTCCGTAAAAATTACAGCTTTGAAGTAGCATATGGGCGTATCGTATTTTGTATATTTCGCGTAGCGTAACGAATACTTTGCTGCATTTAGAAGCTCCTCCGGTTGAAGGAAAGCGGTTAGATGAAGAAAGCAGCTACTAATCAGCAACACTCCCACTTACTCCTCCGCTTGGGCAACAGCATCACCGTGTAATGGACAACAGAAACGTCGTCGTTTGCGACAATGGCACTGGGGTATCTCTCTTTTATCATTTCATTCCGATCGCGTATGCTTTGTCATCTAAATCGATCAATCATCAGAAAATTTCGATAAAAATATTTATTTTTTAACACAAGCACGTGATTTAATTTCTAATTTGATTCTTCTTGGTTGCTATTTTGTAGATCTGCTTAAATGTTAGAATCTGCTAATTTGACTTTATGAAGTTGCTTATTTAAATTGAATGTTAAATCTAAACATCTCTACATGTTTACATTGATTTGTTAATTGCTGTTGTTTCATTAAGTTATGCAAAGGTATAATTTGATCACTTACTGCAGTATGTCAAGTGCGGATTCGCAGGGGAAAATTTTCCTAACTCTGTGTTCCCATGTGTTGTGGGAAGGCCAATGCTACGCTACGAAGAATCACTCATGGAACAAGAGCTCAAGGTCAGACACTATATAATTTTCTATCATGAAACTACATTAGTCTTTTGAAGATAGGCAAGCAAGTCCTTGCTCAAATTTAATAATGTGTATTTTTGTAACATGCAGTAGGTCATGCCACATTTGTTACAATGCTTATGCTTGCAGCTTAGAACTTTTTCAGAAAGGTCTTCTTTCTCATTCTTTGATTCAAATTCATTTAGGATACTATTGTTGGAGCTGCAGCTTTAGACTTGCGGCATCAACTGGATGTATCTTATCCTGTTAATAATGGTATAGTGCAAAACTGGGAGGATATGGGTCAAGTGTGGGATCATGCTTTTTTCAGTGAATTAAAAGTAAGTTTTATGCTGCTTCTGTTGATAATATATGTCTTAAATCTTTTTCTTTTTCCCTTCTTCTCTTCTGTAATATACTTTCTCTAGATAGTCCCTAACTCCTCTACATTATCTATCAACAGATTGACCCACCAGAATGTAAGATATTACTCACAGATCCACCTCTTAATCCAGCTAAAAATCGTGAAAAAATGGTGTGTAATCCAATTCTTGTTACTTAAATATTGTGATAAATAATACATTCAGTTACATCAAAATTAGATCTCATGAATTTGGCCGGACTTGGCACAACAGGTCGAGACAATGTTTGAGAAATACAACTTTGCTGGCGTCTTCATTCAAATCCAAGCTGTTTTAACTTTGTATGCTCAAGGTGCTTATGAAGATGCCTGAAGGTTTAAATTCCATTAACTGATTGAGGCACATTTATGAGCAGACACATGAACACGTGTGTGCACAAACATATATCTAAATAGTTTCTGCTACTGACACTTGTGAGGACCTTGGAACTATAGGCATGAAAACTGATTTTACCTGGTGAAGACTTTCTAGATTTTCTTTCCCTTTTTTTGGGGAAAAAAAATTCCTATTTTTACAACTGTTCTATCTTTTTGTTCAATCTCATTGCTTGTTTGGTTCAGCATTATCTTGAATTGTCACAGGTTTGCTGACTGGACTAGTTATTGACTCTGGTGATGGTGTCACTCATGTGGTAAACTACTCAAGAAACCAATTTAACTTCATTTTCAGATTCTTGAAATGATTATTGCCCTTTTATTTTTTTTTTAGTTCTTCATTTCCCTGATTGGACTGATGACTCCCATGTTTGTCGCTTGCATATGATATGATTACATTGTATCATGGAGCACTTTGGACCGAATTCATTCTGTTTAATTTAGCATTTGAATTTTTATGAGGGAATTTATAACTAGTCAGTTTCAATTATTTGCACTTATTTTCCCCTTTGCAAAAGTAATAAATATCCCAGTTATTTTAAATGATAAACTTGTCTCTTTTTCCTTCCTCTTGAAAAAAAAAAAAAAGGAGCATTCCACTTCAGTTAAGTAAATTTTTTGGAATATTCTTCACACTGGAACCTGATATTTTTTCTTCTCCTGAAGGATTTGAGGAAGACTGTGTTGAAATAGATCAACAAATACCATAACCCTTATAACAGGACTTTTTCTAAATGGAGAATTCAAATTTGAATATTAGATGGCTTTTTATCCTGCTGTTTAAATCATGTATTCATCCACAGAATAGTGGGCATATCACTTAAGATACAGGAAATTGTCTTAATGGAACACAAATATGTCAACCTGAAATAAAAGTATAATCTGTCAATCTGATACAAAAGTAATAATGAGAGTTTTTATCAATATGAAAATGTAAAGTGTTCTATTGGTACTCTGCATGGTAATTCTGAACCATAATTATTTCAACATTTCTCCCCAGGTTCCTGTTGTTGATGGCTACTCATTCCCACATCTTACTAAGCGAATGAATGTAGCTGGTCGGCACATAACATCCTATCTTGTTGATTTACTTTCACGGAGAGGGTGAGGATCAATTCATTGTCAATAAGTTAGCAAGATGAACATGATTTAGAATACTTGTCTTTTAAATGTAAAATTTTGTTTCCTGTAGGTATTCAATGAATAGAACTGCAGACTTTGAGACTGTTCGGCAAATCAAAGAGAAGCTGTGCTACATAAGGTTGAGGATCAAGTACACTCTTGTGTGATCTTTGTAGAATTTATTGCATTATAATTAACATAAAACTATTTCCTGCAGTTATGACTATAAAAGGGAATATCAGTTGGGACTAGAGACCACCATCCTGGTTAAGAATTATACTGTAAGTTGATTTTCTTTGTATTTTATGAATCTTATGGTTTTTCCATATTAATGCTCAATTTGTAATACTCTGAGGTGGCTTTATTTTAGAATCTCAGTTTAGGGGTACGTATAGAAGCCTCATTCATTCTTTACTTGCATTTTTTTTTTTCTCAAAAAACCACTCATGTAAAGTTATGTGATGGTCACTCTGAATGAACACGCGGAAAATAAGAAATCAATAGTGCTATTTTTGGCTTGAGTTTCTCTATTTCCTTAAATCCCGTGACTTCAGTAGTTTTTTTTCTGCTCTCTTTTTAACATAGTATTAAGCTTATATATATTTTTATCAGCTGCCAGATGGAAGAGTCATTAAAGTAGGAACTGAGAGATTTCAGGCCCCTGAAGCTCTATTCACACCAGTAAGCCTGTACTTCTTTTCTGTTGTATTCTATCCGTTAAAACTTACCCATTAGATACATTGCTCATGTTCAACTGAACATGCTATTATTAGCACGCTGCCAGATCATTTTGTATTATATTGGTAGTATTGGTAGTTTACTGAGATTGTTTACTGCACAGATGCAACATATATGATATGCTATTAGTTTATGTTAGTATAAAACCATTTGTCATTTTAGGGAGGTGATTGATGATTTAAAAGACCAGTATTTGTGGGGGCCCGGCTATAAAAGCATAAATTTGGAGGGCTGATTGTATAAAGAAATTATCTATTTCTTTCACCTTGAAAGTTTTGTGTGACTTGTGGGGCCATGTGGCTCTGCCACTTTATTCGTATGCTTTCTCATAAAATGGAAAACTGTTGCACTAGTGCTTTATGTAGTAAATGAAGAAATTGATTGATGCATTTTTGCTGTTTATTTTTGCAGAGTAATAGTAGCAAGTCAATTCTTATTTTTGAATTTTTATATACTACTATTAGTTTTTGCTATTTGTTTATGTTCCATCTGTCATTTTAGGGAGGTGATTGATGATTTAAAAAAGCATTATTTGTGGGGGCCGCCTATAAAAGCATAATTTGGAGGGCTGATTGTATAAAGAAGTTCTCTATTTCTTTTACCTTGAAATTTTGGTGGTACTTGTGGGGCCATGTGGCTCTGCCACTTTATTCGTATGCTTTCTGATAAAATGGAAAACTGTTGCACTAGTGCTTTATGTAATAAACAAAGAAGTTGATTGATGCATTTTGTTGTTCATTATTTGCAGAGTAATAGTAACAGGTCAATTTTTTTTTTTTTTGAACTTTTATATACTTGTATCAGAGAATTACATTTATCAGTGGAAGTTTCTGAATTTAAAATACTTCCTCTTTTCAGGAACTTATAGATGTTGAAGGTGATGGGATGGCTGATATGGTTTTCCGCTGCATTCAGGAAATGGATATTGACAATCGTATGATGGTATTATGATTGGATCCAAAATACATTACTTTCCTTGAACATTTTACTTTAATTTCTGCTTATAGGTCAATATATGTTGATAGGATAACTTATCCTCCGTATTTGAAAATAAAGCTAAGGATTTGCTAGAAGATCTTATCTTTATGTAATTTCTTTCTTTTTTAAACGATTAAATATGCAGATACTGGCAGTTGTTTTGCATTCTTATTTACTTGAAATTTTGTTAGAATTTAGTTTATAATGCCTTTTTCCTATAAGTTGGATGTATCGATCATGCGATAGGTGGTGGTTAGATGATTGAGATGGTTTGTCATTACAATTTTTATAGTCATGTATGAAGTAATTTTTCTGTTGTAGTTCCAATTTTTCCACTGGAGACCACATTCTGCATTTCAATTTACATGCCATATTTAGTACCTTCAGTTTGTTTGTTTTCTTTGTGTTTTTTTGGTACATTCAATTAGGTTATTTGTCGGGTACAGATATGATTGAAGGAAACAGGTGTGATTTTGCTAATGTGATTGTTTAAATGGCTTGTATTGTGTTTTATGCACTTATTAAAATGACCAGCATATGGATGTTCATTTTTGCAATAGTATAGGATTGATAAGCTAACCCATGTAGCTTTGTGGGAGGCCCGGATAAATGTGGTGTACCTTATTGTATTTCCTTCTTTTTCTGCTTTCAATGCGTGAGTGCATATGAACTGACTGCTTCATAATTCTCAGTTATTATTTGGTTTATCTTTGCAGCTATACCAGCATATAGTCTTAAGTGGAGGGAGCACCATGTATCCAGGACTACCTAGTCGGTATTATGTTGAACTTTTCTTTGCATCACATGACATTCCACCGTGCTTTCTTAGAAATTTGGGTCTTCATGTATATTCACTGTTCTTATCTGTCTTTGTTCTATGATTTCAGAACCTAGCATCACATGGCAATGATATATCACTTTTCTTCTTAATTTTTGGCCTGGTTGTGCAAGCCAGTCTATTTATAGTTCTATGATTAAATGACATTTGTGTCAGCAAATAATATGCTAGAAAATAGTTTGACATCTCTCAAGGGCACATCATTTAACATTGTGCTTTCCTATGGTAAGAAATTGATGGAGTGACTATTTTTTTTCCCCCCTTTTAGCTTGGAAAAGGAAATCCTTGATCGATATCTCGAAGTGGTTCTAAAGGGTAATAAAGATGGGTTAAAGGTAAGATCTGAATCCCTTGTGCAATAAGCTACAAAAAATTATGTTTAGGTGCCTGATGAAACCCTTAACCATTGTTTTAAAGGATATCATTGGTTAGGGTGCTGCAGTTAACATTTTCTTGCATCAAAGATTCATTACTACTGTGATCAATTGTTAGAATATCATACTCGATTTTGAAATTAATAGCTTTTTAATTTTCTTAAGTTGATGGCCATTTGTTCAATCCTGGAGCAAAATGATCTTAAAGATTTTCGTTCTGCTGCAGAAAATGAGGCAATGATTAGAAGCAGAATTTGTAAAAGGACTTGATCTTTAAACTCATTTTCTTTACCTTGTGACAGAAGTTGAGATTGCGAATTGAGGATCCACCAAGAAGGAAGCATATGGTGTATCTTGGAGGAGCGGTTCTTGCTGGGATTATGAAGGTACATCTCTCTATCTCTCTATCTCTCTATCTCTCTGACACACACACACACACATTCACACACATGAAGGCGGACGAGTTACACGGCTTTGTTGCAACCTAAAGTGTTTCTAGCATTCTCTTCCTACTATTTATAATCTAAGAAGTAGATATGATGGATGATCATGCAGGATGCACCTGAGTTTTGGATCAGTAGAGATGATTACTTGGAAGAAGGAATCGCTTGTCTAAGCAAGTGTGGTCCGTCTTGACTTTCTGACGTAGTTTGTCACACTATTAACTGTTGTCATTCTCTCTGATAGCGTTATGAGCAAAAGCATGGTAGAGAAATCAATAGATGAGAAAGGTGTTTCAAGAGCTGTAACGAGTTGTGTTGAAACTCAAGATTGGTGCATCCCTTGCTGGCATCTGTAAGCCTATTGGAAAGATATCAGAAGATGATAGCATTAGATTGCTTCATTGGTGTAATCTTGTGGTCAGAAAACTGAAAATAAAGAACGGTTTTCATTTTGTATATTCCCAAAGCTTGTTGTAATATACATCAGCTGAGTTTAGAACTAGCCTCTCAGCTGGATTATGACTTTCTGCCCGATTGTTTTACTTCCTGCTGTTATTTTCTTCCAAATAAAGTAAATTCCAAGTCTAAGATTGGGTAATTAACGATGAATGTTCATCTTCATGCACGCATCTGATTTTTTTCCAGTTTATTCGATTTTTTTTTTTTTGTAAATTGCCGTGGGGTTGAATGTTTGAGGAATAATTTTTCAATTAGGGATTAATAAAGTTAGGGACAAACAATAAAACAAAAAAATATATGTTATATTGTAGAGTTTTTTTTTCTGCAGTGTTTGAGATTTTTATTTTTTTGTCTTTTAACTTTTGCTTGACTATTTTAAAGTTGGGAATTTCTAATTAGAAGCGGATTCATGGTTGAAGTGTAGCATTGCGATGACGGTAAATTGCAGAGGAGGGAAGGATCCTAAGAAGCTGTGTTTGTGATGTAGGTGGTTCGGATTGCGACGCTTTTACTGGATCGTATATGGGTTTCTGGGTTTGAGATTCGGATGACAAAATGTCAGGCTTGGCAACAGCCAAAGCCGGCGCATGCCTTTTGTCAGGCCGCGTCAAAAACCTGAATTTTGTATTCTTTGTTATTTTTTTTTTACTATGTATTATAAATTTATAGTTTATAAAGTTTAGTTTTTTGTTAGATTAGGGCTCTAAAAGTTTGACTTAAATTTTTAAAATTTTAAATATATGTTATGGGTAGGTTAAGTATATGTTAAAATTTTATATTTTAATTTAAATAGTATATCTTTTAAAATTTTAAAGTACTTCTAGACATTCGGACTGGGTTTAGAATTTTTGGGTGAAGTCCAAGCCCGACTCAAATATTTATAAAATATGCACCCAGGCTTAGGTCAGGCTCCATTCGGACCATTCCTAATCTGGGAGTTTAATGCTTAGGTTGCAATTCAAGATTAATTTGAGTATTGATGTTGGTTTTTGTAAGAGGGGAAAACAACCTTAAATATATTTTATTATAGACAGAAAATTTGTGTGTGCAGAGGGTAAGAAAACAAGACGGTAGGCGAAAATTTTATCTTCATTCTGAATTAGTGATGAGAAAATTGAAAAAAAAAAGAAAAAGAAAAGAAATGGGGCTTCATAAGAATTTTATAGGGGTGTTAGGAGCTCTAGCGTTTCTAGAGAGTAGTATCTGAAAATCTAGGCCCAATAAGAGTGAAATTAGGGATTTCAGAATATCAGGCCCGGCTCAGATGTTTCTAGCTGAGCTTGGATTCACTTAAAAGATCTGAGTCCGGCCCAAAAGCCTTTTAAATACATAAAAAAAATTTAAAAATATATATTCTATTTTAATTAAAATACATGTTTAAATATTTATTTAATCCACTCATAACTTATATTTAAATTTTAAAAATACTTTAAGCCCAAATTTTAAAACTTAATCTAGTAAAAAAAATTAAAAATTTGTGCATATAACAATTTTTTTTTTTTTAAAAAAAGGACAACATAAAATTCAGGCCTTTTTTTCCCTGACCCAACAAAAGACATGCTTGGACGGGACTCAACCTTTGCAAGCCCAGCCTGAGCCTGACATTTTACCATCCTTAATGCAAATTTACTACTAATGCTAAAGATGTACTAACATTTTATTTACTTAAGAAGCTAAACTCAATTCCTCAAGTGAATTTTTTATCCAATGGCGAGCTGAATTGTGCAGTTTAGGTTTATAATCGTCTATCACACAAGATATCTATAACAATGTATTTGTATGATTTATATTTAAGAGAAATTATCTCTATACCACTTTTCTTTTGTCATATGTACATCTAACTACCACAAAATTTTAACATATACTTTGCACCGTCTTTATTTTTAAATTTGTATCAATCAACCACTTTGACACTAAAAAACTATTTTATTCTACAAAATTTTGAAAAATAAAAAAATTATAATTATAAGAATACCCCTAAATTCAATAAAATAAAAAATCTCAAAATATAAAATGATAATTTTTAAATAAAATTATGATTATAAAAATAATATCTTGTAATTATAATTTTATTTAATTTTTGTAATTAGATTAATTATAAGGAAATTTACAATAATTAACATGAAGATAAAAGCTCCCTATAATTATTGTAAACTTCCATATAATTAATATTAAGAAACTCCCCATACAAATTAAATGAAATTATGATTATAAAAAATTAATATGATCATTTTTAAATGAAATTATAATTATAAAAAAATTAACATAATGGATTTATGATTTATTTCTTTTATTAAACTCAAAGATATTCTTATAATTATAGTTTTTTATTTTTTAAAATCGTGTAGAAAAAAATAGTCTTTTAATTCATTTAGGGATAAAATAGTTATTTTTTAGTGTCAAAATGGTTGATTGATACAAACTTAAAAATAAAAGTGGTGTAAAGTATGTGTCAAAATTTTATGATAATTAGATGTACATATGACAAAAGAAAAGTGGTGGAGAGATAATTTCACTAAATTTAATTATATTATTTTGAAACCAAAAGCTATCAAATCACGATATTAAAAAAAAAATGCAGAAGAAGCTAACATTGGGTTGTTCTTGTATGCAACTTTGAGCGCATAACTTTACAAACTAAAATATAAAACTTGTGGAGGATTGTAAATTTGTGAAGGTCTCAACTCTCAAAAATTAAAAAACCTATCTAGTTGTATGCATTATGTTGATGCATCAATGGGGCTACTGAAAGCCTGTTTTGAAATTTCTTGGATCAAAACAGAGAGTCAACCTAGCCAAAGATATTTTTTTAGTGCATTTGGTTTACGGAACTCTATTTTTTTCTCATTTTTTAATTTTTACTTTGATTTTTCAATTTGTACACCATATTCGTTGAGACGTTGCAATCAGGTATATGGACGCACACTGCTTCGTTAGTAAATCATGGTTAGATGAACAACCAATCATAAACTTGAATAGCTGACGTTTCTTCTTTTTTACAGACACTGAAATCAGCAGCACCGGCCACTGGGTTGGTGCTCACCATATTACAGAATTTGCCCCTCGTGTTGAACAAGAATATTCATCAATACTCGTAATAACAAATGACCTTTCTCTTGCCAATTTTTTTGTCTTTAAACTAATTAACTTACAACTTTTGCCTTAGAGGAGGGACTCGCTCCATTTTATGGTTTAATTTCGAAGCTAATTTAACACTCGAGATTGCCAACTCTTCTACACAGTGGTGGAATCAGGATTTTCATAAAAGCATTACATATAAATATGTTAATTTCAATTAAAACCGTTTCTTCCAAGACCCCAAAAAAAAAAAAATGGTTAAAAACTCCTCGTATCATTTTAGAAAAAGACATTCTTGTGGCTAGATTTTGAATCAATCATATCACTCTAAGCTTAGTAATTTTTTAAGGCATACTTGTTTAGCTCCATATGACTTTGTCTTGCCCAATAATTTTGATTACCAGGATAATAAAGAGTAATCAGTAATCAAGCAAATTGGGATGCCAACCTCACCAAACAGGGGGCTGCACAAACAGACTCTGTCTCCTTGTTAGGTCCTATTAAGTGGCCTAATCCCACCCATATGACCAAAACTAAAACTTAAAAAAAAGGGGCCACGTCCAAAAGTATTTTAAGAAAGCAAATCTTTCTCTCTCTTTTTACAATTTAATTCAACTACCAAAACTATGGTGGATCTACTAATCCAATCAGACACTAACATTTGTCCCTCTCATACAATTTTTATTTGCCTAAATAAGCAAAAGAAATATGAAGCAAGGGTCCACAAACTTTCCATATATATCTCCCCCATCCTTTGGCCAGTTATGTGACCATTACAAATTTTCTGATAAATCTGAACATCAGGTTTGAATGCAAGCCTTGTGTGTTTGATTATCAATTTGGGAATTTCTCCCTTGAAGTTCTGAGCATTATCTTCAGTTACTTTCAAAACTCTCTTGTCTCTCTTCAGCTTGTTCACATGGTTTGTTACAATCATTTAATAAATCCTTGTATGCTCAACGTGCACTTTATAATATAACATCTTTGATGTTGCTTTCTTGTACCTGTGCTTTCAGGTTTTGGAGCTTGAAGAGACGGTAGTGATGAAGAACACTAATGGCCATGCAATCGAGCTCAACGTGAAGCAAGGTGAGCCAACTTTGGTTAAGCCTGCAGAGGACACAGAGAAGGGTCTCTACTTCCTGTCAAACCTTGATCAAAACATTGCTGTGATCGTCCGAACAATTTATTGCTTCAAGTCAGATGAGAAAGGCAATGAAAAAGCTGGAGAAGTGATCAAGAATGCCCTTGAAAAGGTTCTTGTTCATTACTACCCTCTTGCCGGCAGGCTAACTATAAGCTCGGAAGGGAAGCTTATCATAAATTGTACTGGGGAAGGGGCTGTTTTTGTTGAAGCTGAAGCAAACTGTGTACTTGAAAAGATTGGAGACATAACAAAGCCTGATCCTGAGACTCTTGGGAAGCTGGTTTATGACATTCCCGGTGCAAAGAACATACTAGAAATGCCTCCTCTTGCTGCTCAGGTTTTTATACTTAATTTAACACATTCCTCTTCATGTTATGTTAGCATCATAGTCATTTTTCAGCAATAGAAGTATGATTTTAGTTGAAACTTTTTCAGGTGACCAGGTTTAAATGTGGGGGATTTGTTCTTGGGCTTTGCATGAACCATTGTATGTTCGATGGCATTGGCGCTATGGAATTTGTGAACGCATGGGCTGAAACAGCCAGAGGCTTGCCCCTGAAGATTCCTCCATTCCTAGACCGAAGCATACTCAAAGCGCGGAGTCCTCCAAAGATTGAGGACCTGCACCAAGAATTTGCTGAAATAGAAGACAAGTCTGGCACTAGTGAACTCTACAAAGATGAAATGCTTTACAGGTCCTTCTGTTTTGACTCCGCAAAGCTAGAAAAGATCAAAATGATTGCCATGGAAGATGAAGTTCTTGACAAGTGCAGCACTTTTGAAGCACTCTCAGCATTTGTGTGGAAGGCTCGAACCAAGGCACTAAAGTTTCTGCCCCATCAACAAACAAAGCTCCTCTTTGCTGTTGATGGAAGGTCGAAATTCAATCCACCATTGCCGAAAGGCTACTTCGGCAATGGAATTGTGTTGACAAACTCCATATGCCAAGCTGGTGAGCTGACGGAAAAACCATTATCATTTGCTGTGGGGCAAGTTCAGGATGCCATTAAGATGGTCAATGACATTTACATGAGATCTGCCATTGATTATTTTGAAGTAACAAGAGCTAGGCCTTCTCTGTCTTCAACTCTTTTGATAACAACTTGGTCAAGGCTATCTTTCCACACTACTGACTTTGGATGGGGAGAGCCTGTTCTATCGGGGCCGGTGGCGCTGCCCGAGAAGGAAGTGAGTCTGTTCCTATCTCATGGCAAAGAGAGGAAAAGCATCAATGTGCTTCTGGGGTTGCCTGCTTCTGCAATGAAGATCTTCCAGGAACTTATGGCTCTCTAGAGATTCGAGATCATTTTTTTATCATGCTGCATGCTACTTTCATTATGTTGCATTGTTGTGGTTCAATTTCATTTTCTGTGAATTATGTTTATTTATGTGCTGTGGGAAAAGAAAAGCACTATGCAAGGCCTAGTACCATCTAGAGGTTAACCAGCAAAAGATGGAAGTTTCATAAAAGGTCTTCATGGGAATTGAAGGTCCACCTGGACTCTGTATTACTGGCAAATATTTTCTGTTTCTTCCTTGTGATTTAAACTATGTTCTGCATTCTTTATTAATTTATTTATTGTGGATGGGTTATATTGTTGTTGTGTACCCATTTATGATCTAGAGATTATTTGCATCAGTTGTTCGTTTAACAACTTAAAATGTGAAAGCATCAAAAATGAAATTCACTAATCCTTCACATTAATCACTATGATTCGAGCAGGATACTGTTCCTGGAATTTCTTGCCCAACTGAAATTAAATTCCTGGTTATGTCCTTATCGGCATGACACTAAAGACATTGATATTTTTACAATAAAAAAGCGTTCTAATATATGCAATTGGGAACATATTTTGGGACTAATCAATATATAATTGAGTAGAGGAAAGAAAAGACTAACATAACGGTGCTACAAGGTACAAGGAATCCATTTTAAATTTTATGAAGTGAAAATTAATAACATGCTTGATACATGAATTAGCTGAGACTGAAATTCTGCAAAATATGGATGGCATATTTGTGGGTTAATGAATTTATAAGATACCCTAATTAAATTTTTTAAAGCTTAAAAGCTAGTTAAAAATCATCCCCGATGTCCGTGTAAAAACATCCTGAAAAGATTTTTGCACTTTACAGAACCGTACAGAACTCCCTAAAAATCAGACAGGATATTGATGTATAGCTTCTGAAAATTAATTCAATTCTCAAAATGCTAAACATATTCATTTCATTTTCTTAATAAATTCTTCAAATACTACATAAATTTCATACATTATTGTGACAACAGTTTAATCTGAATAACAAAATGAATTTACGTTTGTCTCCGGTGTGGCTAAGTTATGCAATGTTCTAACTTACATTAACCCAAGAGTCGCATCCAATACAACGAGATCCCTAAACCACAGCAAGCAAATATTTACTTCGACATTAGATGTATTGACAACAAAATGAAAAAGCTGAAAAGTGTTCTTTCAGATTAATTAATTCCCACAGAGAGTGATATCTCTCTTTGATGGTCTAAAAGTCAATGCATTTAAGCTGTAGATACAGAGATTTGGTTTCCTGGATTTGATAGCTATCTGATTTGTTGTGGTTCTGTAAGCAGGAACATTACACGAAGTACTTGAACTCCACATCAAACTTGCCTGGCATGAAGATGCAATGGCTGCTTCTGCACATGCTATCCCCTCAACTGACGGTATCTCCAGCTTATATATTCCATACCTGTTTGTTGTCCTGTTCACTGTGAATGATATTTGCTCTCTTATTCTTGGCGAAATTGCTCTAATTTTGCAGTCAACTTTGACTTCAGCACCTGGTTTAACAACAATGTAGCACATATTAAAACAATCAATTCAATTGAAACTTTTAATGGGTTGTTGAGATTTTTTTTTTGTTATTTACCTGGTAAGAAGTAGCTGTGCCTGGAGAAGCTGTTGTTGGAGCAAATGTCACAATACACAAAGCCCATTACAGTGATTTGAGCATTACTATTATTGGGTTTTGGACGGTGAACTTTCAAGGAGTGTGTGTTATTAATAAACAAAAATGAAATAACCAAGAAACTGAAAATGGGATTCATGGTACCAAGATTTTGTAGAGATAAAAAGAGATGAACTTCACATAGAGTGTTCAGTTCACTACAAATAGTTTGGCTTATAAACAAAGCATTATCATGTACTATTAGTATTGTGGTTGTGTGGATAAAGAGTTGAAGTAGTAGTTGGTGGAGATCCAACTGGAGGCAACAAGTTGATGAGATTTATCTTTTTTCCACAATAAAACAAAGACATGTGAATGTACTTTGGCTTATGTGGAGTGATTCTTTCTTCAGTGTTTTTTTTTTTCCCCTTAATCTCTCTTACTCTTTCAAATCTAGTAAAAAAGGGTTAGTTTAATAGTAAATAAAGTAATGCGCATATCCAATTTTCTTTTGTCCCTAGAATCTGTAATGCGCATGCCCATGCCTTAGTAAAATTTGGTTTAAGGAATACTTCAGCTGCTGTCTGCCTTGAAACAATATCAGCAGCCATGCAGAATGTAATTAATCGTGTTGTTATTGTGGAATGAAATGTTTACTTTCCATTAAAAAAAAAAGTAAATAAAGTGAAAAAAATATTTTAACCATTTATTTCATGAAAAGAGACTAAAAGAGAAAAACACACTTTAGTGGATTCTTATATTTCTTTTATTAGGTGAAATTGAAATTGCTATTTATTTATTTTGGGAGGTCAGATTCAGTGCGGGGCTTTTGATTTAATAAGCAGAAAAAAACTTTTATCTCCACTAATTCTTGCACTGCACAAGAACAGTGTGAATGAATTAAAAGGAGACGAGTAAGTTTATGTATGGTGAAGTTGATTGAGGCGGTGAATTTAATGCTTGTGTTGTGTTGGTTGCATGGATTGATGAGGCATTCATGAAGAGGAAGATATGTCATGCAGAATTGAGAGGGCATGGGGATATGGTATTGATGTTACTCACAAGCACTTCATTGTTCATCTGTTATTATCAACTTATTGAATGGGCCATTTCCCTTGTGAAATGGATTTTAAGATTGTATCTGAAAACACTTTCCAAAAGCACTCTAGTCAAAAGGAAAGGCCTGTTTCAGCTCAGAAATACCTGATGTGAACCTAAAATGAAATGAATTAAAAATAAGAGCACAAGACGCCTGCAAATGAATGTATGAACCCCATTCATACTGAATCAAGCAGGCAATAAAGCTAGTTTTGGAGGTTGAGGATTGTGGGACAGACTATGGTAAGTCCCATTTTAATTGGACCACATGCTCTATTTTTTCAAATAATTGGACCACCGCAAATCTTGTTCCTTTTTTGGCAAACCAGATCAATTCAAGCACAAAATCCATTTTCTCTGTTGGGCTTTTAAATAGGTTCTTCTGCAAGGCCCATAAGGTAATTATGGGCTGCCCAACTACCCAAAGGCAGACACTTGTAATGGGCCTTTAAGGCCTGTCTTTCCCGAAGGTTTGACAAACATTCGCGGAAACTAAAGCCAAGCCGAGAGCCTGAGTTCAGTTCATTCCTATCATTTGAAACGAATGGTTTATCGGTTTAGTGCAACGTTTGTTAATTGATATAGTTTTTAATGGTTAAAAATACTTATTTAATTTTTTAAAAAAAATTAATTTTTTTTTGTTGTTTAGTATATTTTGAATAAAGCTTTTGATAATTAAATAAGTTATTTTGTCTTTATTATTAAAAACTTAAATTTTGAACTTTTATAAGTAGAGGTTAGAAATTTTTTTAAAATTTTAAACAGTCTTATTTCTTTTTTTTTTATAATATTACTTTTAAAAAAGTTACCTATTAAAGTAATATTATATATATATATAAAGTCTCTCATTAACTAGCCAAATCAAATATTTTTGGTTAAAATTCTACTTGTAAAGGCTATTTGAATAAATTATATTTGAGAAATTATATCAAATGGAGTCTCAATATATGTTTGAATTGTTGGGAAAATATGCTCTTTAAAAGCATATGTGTTTATTTAATTGTAATAAATAAATTTTCTGATTAATAAAATAAATGAGGTATTTTATTCAAATATCTTAATTGCATTAATATTTTGATTAAAGTCCATTTAATCATTTTATATGTATTTATGTGATCACCATGTGGATTCACAGAAGACATAAATACAAGTTATCTTATGATTAAATAAATTTAGTTCGCAGTTGATAAATAAAGTTGAACACTTTATTTAGATATAGACTGTAATGAATTCATTGAATGATTTGTCTTAATCATGTATGAATTTATTGATTTAGTACGATTACATTGAACATGATCACATATGAGATTTAATTAACTTTGTAATAAATGTCAGACTTATTAAATCTCATAGGTATTGATTTTACTGTAATCTTAATTTTGAGTTAATTATGATTTCATGATTGTAATTATTATTTCATTTGAGTTACCAATGGGCACGACACATACTTGTAGTCAGGATTACCCAGTATTTTGGTGGGAGCAATTATGAGTATTGTAGTTATAGATTGACAATATAGAATTTGTACAACACATCTCTTGATGAGTTTTCGACACTTGATCATCTGGCCAGAATGTGTCAACATATTTAGTGTGTTGAAAATGATCATTAGAGAAAATCAGTAAGAATCAAGGAATAAGATGTAATTAAATTGATTGGACAGTTGAGATATCAATTTAATTAATGATGTGGTACAAAGGATTGTGCAGTAAAGAAATCAATGTGGCTTGAGATAAATTATTATTCGAGCATACAATTATGGAGGTCAGTTCCAATCTTTTAGTGGAGTAGATTTTGAATTAAATAATTAGGCTAATTTAATTACATGCTTAATTATTGTAGCCATTATTGTATATTCCAAATAATCACCGGGTTAGCTCATTTAATTAACTGAGCCGCTACTGGATTAATAAGTAAGATAACTAGCTATTTGAGTTAAAAGCTTAAATATATTATTTAGTGAGAGGCTCCATGTAATATGCTTATGTGTAAGGAGCCTTATGTTATTTTACAAGATGGGCCCCTATAACACAAAAACAAATAACGTTGCCTTTGTTTTTTATTTTTTAATTTAAATCAAATTTGATTTAATAGAATTAAAAAATAAAAATATGGAGCCTATGGTTTCTATTAGATAGAGATATAAAATGACTTATTTTCTCATAAAAGAAAAAAAGGCCACATTATACAATTCTGAGGAAAAGATTTTTCTCTCTAATTTTGAGAGAAAATTTTTCTCGTGCTAGTTGCTTTAGTGGTGATAAAAGCGTCCACACGTCAAGTGCAGATCAAACCTGAGTCATAGCCTGAAAGATTATTTAGTGGCAGATCGTGATCTGGGAGCCTAAATCACTTCAGTGGAAAAAGCAAAGATTGTTCAATTTCTCAAATTTTTAAGGTACGATTTATAAATTACGAATTCTTATATATTGTATGAGATCGATCCTAAAAATTTTATTTTTTAAAAAATTAATTTTTCTCCAACAATTGATATCATAGCTGTCTCATATTAATATATAAGAATTTCGTATGAAATATATCTTGATATTTATGCATTAGAGTGGCACAACTTATTTAGATATATATTATTTATTAATATGTGAATAAAATGTGTTATAATTTATTTTAATTCATGATTAGATTTTTTACTGTATTTTTCGTTTAGATTTATAAAAAAAGAGATGACTTTTTATCACCATGTTTCCTCTTGAATTATTTTACTGTAATAAAAACTTTGTAAGCAAAAACTGACCTAGGAAATTTGTAAATACAGGAGAATAATAATCGGAATAACGAGATCAAAGGAAACAGAATGCCGAAAATTTCAGCAGCAACACCGATCTAAGCACACGCTGCAAGCGCATGCCAGCAGCACGCACTGCAGCAGCGTGCGCGGCCAACAAGGCCAGCAGCAGGCCGCGAGCAGCGCGTGCGGCAACAGCAAGCCGCGAGCAGCGCGCGCGGCAACAGCAGGCTGCAAGCAACGCTGCCAGCAGCGCGGGCAAGTGCTGGTCGCGTGCGTGCGTTCGCTGCTGGCGGAAGGTGGCGGCTTCCCGGTGACTTGGCGACGGCAAACTCGGCGTTGATGGCGGCTGTCCGGTGAGAAAGGTCTGAACAGTGGTTGTTTTGTATAGATGGCGGCTGGGGAAGGAGGAAAAGAAAAATATGATTTTAGGGTTTTTTGGTTTTTATCATTAAGGTTTCTATGGTTTCATAATTTTTCTTTTGGGAAAAAATGTTTTAATTATTTGTATATAAGTCCAAAAATAGTTTTGGGCTTAATGAATTCTAGTTTTAGGCTCAATTGAAATTTGAGCTTAATGGATTAAGATGCATATATAAAATTGAACACATTAAATTTATTTTTGGTCCAAAAGTTTTATTTTAATGAAATTTTTTAATTATTTATGTATTTCCTTTAAAAATTAAAATTGGTCCAATAATAAATTTAAAAGTTCAATTTTCCCTAATCTATTAACAAAGACAAGTTTATGGAAGATGGACATTGACAAGAAGCCCAATGAAGATTAAGCTTAGGGTTAATGTATTTTTTCATTTTAGGAAAGCCATGAATTAATATTATTTAATTATTTTTCTATATGTTATGTTTTGGATGATAACATGCCATGATAACATGTCATGTACAATAAGTAATGCCACTCTATGCATAATGATACATGTCATTCATTAATTATGAATCTCATTATATTGTTTGTAATTTGTAAATGCTTAAATAATATTAGATATCATCTAGATAATATTTTAGGAAGCATGCAATTAACAATATAACTAATGTATGTTTTAAAAGGATAAACCAATTTTAAAATATTGAGTGGGAGAGGAAAATTCAAGATAATTTTCCCACGGGCTCCATTGTTAGTTCAATAATAAAATTATATATATACCTCGATTTCATGATACCGTGATGCTCCTTCAGAGGGTATATATATTAGATATTTTATTTGATGAACTTCTTCAAATATAAAATTAAAATATTTTTCAATCAATTGTTCACCCCAACGATGACTATTAATATTGAAAAATACGTAGATTGAAACAATGGTTATACACTCAACTAAAATTTGTTATTAACTTTTCCAACGAAGCTCTGTTAAAACATTTAAGCCCAAAAGGATAACGATAATTATTTATTATGTCTCTACATGAAAGTAAATAATCCAATGAGTAACTGGGTCTCATAAGTGTAGACATGACTTCCCCAACGGATAGCTTGTCAAAGCGGTACTAGATTATCGTTACAATAAATTAAAATGTATTTATGGTTTTATGCACTTTTGTCATTTATTGTGAATATTATTTCAATTACTTATGCATGGATGCTTTATTTTTCAGAAAATGTCCTCCATGAGCCCACTTACTATTATTCTGAGTCAAAACAAACTCACTAGGGAGAATTATATAGATTGCAAAAGAAATTTATTCATTGTCCTGACTGTTGAAAATTATAAATATGTCTTAACCCAGCCGTGCCCTCCAGTTCCAGCGGAAGATGCTCATAGAAATCAGAGGAGGCTTTATGAGAAATGGCAAAAGGCTAATGAAATGGCAAAATGCTACATTTTAGCCTCGATTTCTAATATTTTGCAGACCAAACATCAAAACTTGGAGACTACCACTGAAATAATGGATAGTCTCCAACAGATGTTCGGGCAGAGTACTCGCTCCGCGAGACAAGCAGCGCTGAAAGGAATTATGAAAAATAAAATGGGGAAGGGCACAAGAGTTCGTGATCATGTCCTTAAAATGATGGACTATTTAAATAAGGTTGAGATTCAAGGAGCACAAATCGATGATAACTCAAAGATTGATATGGTGCTAGAATCTTTGCCAGAAACATTCAAAGAGTATAAGGTCAATTATAACATGAACAAAAGAAACATGACCTTAACTGAATTGATGAACGAACTTCATTTTACTGAAGAGATCTATTGTGTTGAGAAATCTCTAGAAAGCATAAATATTGCTGAAAAAGGTTCTTCTTCTAGACCTAAGCCAAAAGGTAAAGGCAAGAAGAAAGCTGGGAAAAAGAGACCGTTTACCAAGCAAGATGGCAAGTCGAAAGGCAAATGCTTCAAGTGTGGACAAAAAGGTCACTGGAAAAAGGATTGCCCTAAGATTGTGAAATCAGGTATGGAAAATCTTTTTGTAATTGAGGTCTGTTTAGTTCAGAATCCTATTGACACTTGGGTGTTGGATTCAGGAGCAACTAATCATATTTGTAATTCACTTTATTGGTTTCAGGAAACCACGAAAATAAGTGAAGGAAGCGTCAAGCTGTAGTTAGGGACAAGACAGTTCGTGTCAGCAGTGAAGATTAGATATGTTTTATTATCTTTTAATAATGAGACTTTAGTTTTGAATAATTGTCTTTATGTTTCAGACATTAAGAGAAATTTAATTTCAGTAGCTTGTTTGTTAAAGAAATGGTACACTGTAAATTTTGGATCTTCTGCTTTTATTTTTTATAATAAGAGACTTATTTGTTCTGGTTTATTGGAAGATAATTTATATCATTTAAGTCCAATGATCTATTCTATGCATGACATAGTGATCAATAATGATGAGCATACACATTTATCTAAGAAAAAAAATATTTCTTTCAACCAATGTTACCTCTGGCATTTACGCTTGGGTCATATAAACTAAAATAGGATACAAAGAATTATCAAAGATGAGCTCTTGAGTCCATTAGAAAATGAATCATTGCCACTCTGTGAATCCTGTTTAGAAGGAAAAATGACCAAAAGGTCATTCTCAGCCAAAGGATTACGTGCAACAGTACCAATTGAATTAGTACATACAGATGTATATGGACCAATCAATTTACAAGCTCGAGGAGGTTATGAGTATTTCATCACTTTCACTAATAATTACTCGAGATACGATTATGTTTATCTGATGCGTCACAAGTCTGAAGCTCTTGAGAAATTCAAATAGTATAGGGCTGAGACAAAAAAGAAATTAGATAATAACATAAAGAAACTTCGATACGATCGAGGTGGTGAATTTTTCTCAGGAGATTTTAAAGAATATTTGGTTGAAAATAGGATTATATCTCAGTTGACTGTCCCAGGAACACCACAACAAAATGCGATAGTTGAAAGGAGAAATAGAACTATTTTGGATATAGTGAGATCTATGCTTAGTTATTCATCATTACCAATCTCTTTTTGGGGACTAGCATTGGAAACTGCAGTTTACCTCTTGAACTTAGTTCCATCTAAGTCAGTGCTTAAAACCCCAATAGAATTATGGTTAGGTCGCAAACCAAGTTTACGACATGTCCGTATTTGGGGATCACCAGCACATGTGCTGAAACCAAAGGCAGACAAAATGGATTCACATTTTGAGGTTTGTGTGTTCGTGGGGTATTCCAAAGGAACAATGGGAGGTTTATTTTATAGTCCTCGAAATAGGAAAGTGATAGTGAGCACACATTTCACTTCCCTTGAGGAAGACTATGTGAATGACTTCAAACCTAAGAGTAAGGTAATACTTGAAGAACTGTCAGGTGATCAGGTTGATACTCATCTTTCAACATTTGTTACAGAATAGGAAGAACAACAACAACCAGCTGATCAACACAAGATTATCCCTGAACAACCACCACTTTTAGAACCTCATCATAGTGGGAGGGTAACTAGATTACCCGTGAGATTCATGTTATTAGGAGAAACCTATATGGCTATCTCAGATGAACATGTACTAGATCCCACTAGCTACAATGAAGCTTTAATAGATAGAGATGTTGAATTTTGAAAAAAGGCCATGAATCAAAAAATAGAATCTATTTATTCCAATAAAGTCTGGGAACTTGTAGAGGCGCCAAATGGGGTAAAACCTATAGAGTGCAGGTGGATTTACAAGAGAAAAAGAAGAGTAGACGGAAGGGTAGAAACATTTAAAGTAAGATTAATAGCCAAATGGTTTACTCAGAAAGAGGGAATCGATTATGAGGAAACCTTTTCTCCAGTTGCTATGCTTAAATCCATCAGGATTTTGCTCTCTATTGCTGCAGTGCTAGATTATGAAATTTGGCAAATGGATGTCAAGACTGCCTTTTTTAACGAACATCTTGAAGAAGACATCTACATGCAGCAACTAGATGGATTTATACAAAAAGGCCAAGAACACATGGTATGTAAGTTGCAAAGATTCATTTATGGATTGAAGCAAGCATCCCAGTCATGAAACATCAGATTTGATTAAGCGATTAAATCGTTTGGATTCATTCAAAATATTGATGAACCATGTGTGTGCAAGAAAATTCAAGGAAAATCTGTATCCTTCCAAGTTCTTTATGTAAACGATATGCTCCTAATTGGAAACGATATATGAGTATTGACTACAATAAAGAGTTGGTTTGCAAAACAATTTGATATGAAAGACCTAGGAGAGGTAAGTTATATTCTTGGTATTAAGTTACTACGAGACTAGAAGAATAAAACTTTAGCCCTGTCTCAAGCGGTCTACATCGATAAGATATTGGCTAGATTTAGCATGGAAAATTTCAAGACTGGTTTATTACCATTCAGATATGGAATTACATTCTCTAAGGATCAATCACCTAAAACATCTGAAGAGATAGAGGGAATGAGATTAGTTCCCTATGCAAAAGCCGTGGGAAGTCTCATGTATGCCATGCTTTATACTAGGCTAGACATTTGTTTTGCAGTAGAGATGGTTAGTAGATATCAATCTAATCCTGGATCTAAACATTGGACTGCGGTCAAGCATATAATGAAGTATTTGAAAAGAATTAAAAATTGTATGCTTGTGTATTCTGGTGATGAACTCATTCCAGTGGGTTATACTGATTCTGACTTTATGTCAGATTAGGATTCTAGAAAATAAACTTTCGGCAATGTGTTTACATGGGAAAGTAGAGCTATTAGTTGGAGGAGTGTGAAACAATCTTGTATCGCAAACTCCACAACTGAAGTTGAATATGTGGCTGCATCCGAAGTTGCAAAAAAAACTATATGGCTCCTCAAGTTCCTACAAGATCTTGAGGTGGTACCTGCTGCGACTGCACCCTTAAACTATTTTGCGATAATAGTGGTGCGGTAGCTCAATCTATGGAACTAAGGAACCACAAGAAACAAAAACATATTGAGAGGAAATATCATCTTATAAGGGATATAGCGCAGAGATGTAATATGAAGGTTACTCAGATTGTGTCACAATAAAACTTGGCAGATCTTTTTACTAAGGCCATACCTGGGAAACCTTTTAACTTGCACTTAGAATCCATGGGCATGCGTGAGATGTCAAATATGCTTTGAGAGCTAGTGAGAGATTGTTGAGAAAATATGATCTTTAAAAGCATATGTGTTTATTTAATTGTAATAAACATTTTTTCTTATTAATAAAATAAATGAGGCATTTTATTCAAATATCTTAATTGCATTAATATTTTAATTCAAAGTCCATTTAATCATATTGTATGTATTTATGTGATCACCATGTGGATTCACAGAAGATATAAATAAAGTTATCTTATAATTAAATAAATTTAGTTCGCAGTTGATAAATAAAGTTGACACTTTATTTAGGTATAGACTGTAATAAATTTATTGAATGATTTGTCTTAATTATGTATGAATTTATTGATGTAGTATGATTACATTGAATATGATCACATATGAGATTTAATTAACTTTGTAATAACTGTCAGACTTATTAAATCTCATAGGCATTGATTTTACTGTAATCTTAATCTTGAGTTAATTATGATTTCATGATTGTAGTTCTTATTTCATTTGAGTTACCAATGGACACGACACATACTTATAGTCAAGATTACCCGGTATCTTGGTGGGAGCAATTATGAGTATTGTAGTTATAGATTGACAGTATAGAATTTGTACAACTCATCTCTTGATGGGTTTTCGGCACTTGATCAGAATTCTCTGGCCAGAGTGTGTCAACATATTTAGTATGTTGAAAATGATCATTAGAGAAAACCAGTAAGAATCAAGGAACAAGATGTAATTAAATTGATTGGACAATTGAGATATCGATTTAATTAATAATGAGGTACAAAGGATTGTGCAGTAAAGAAATCAATGTGACTTGGATAAATTATTATTCGAGCATACAATTATAGAGGTCAGTTCCAATCTTTTAGTGGGGCAAATTTGGAATTAAATAATTGGGTTAGTTTAATTACAAACCTAATTATTGTAGCCACTATTGTATGTTCCCAAATGATCCCCGAGTTAGCTCATTTAATTGATTGCGCTGTTACTGAATTAATAAGTAAGATAACTAGCTATTTGGGTTAAAAGTCTAAATATATTATTTAGTGGGAAGCTCCATGTAATATGCTTATGTGTAAGGGGCCTTGTGTTATTTTACAAGGTGGGCCCTTATAACACAAGAACAAGTAACGTTTCCTTCGTTTTTTATTTTTTAATTTAAATCAAATTTGATTTAATAGAATTAAAAAATAAAAAATATAGAGTGTAGGGTTTCCACGAGATAGAGATATAAAATAGTTTATTTTCTCTCAAAAGAAAAAAAGTGGCCACATTATACAATTCTGAGAAAAAGATTTTTCTCTCTAATTTTGAGAGAAAAATTTTCTCGTGTTAGTTGCTTTAGTGGTGATAAAGGTGCCCACACGTCAAGTGTAGATCAAACCTGAGTTATAGCCTGGAAGATTATTTGGTGGCGGATCGTGATCTAACCGGAGTAGTGGTGACGGATCGTGATTTGGGAGCCTAAATCACTTCAGTGGAAAAAGTAAAGATTGTTCATATTCTCATATTTTCAAGGTACGATTTATAGATTACAAATTCTTATATATTGTATGAGATTGATCCTAAAAGTTTTATTTTTTAAAAACTGATTTTTCTCCAACATGAATTGGTTCTAAAAAGTGCAAAGTAAAAAAAAGTTACGACAAACATTTGAATATTCAAAAAAAATAAAAATAAAAAAGTTGATAATTGAATCGATTCTGTTTAAGATGTTCGTAAGTTTTTTTTTCCACCCCGTACTAATTTTCTCCTAATGAAGCTTCTAAACAACTTTTTATTTTTTAATAAAAAATATTTTGGTTGTTTAATTATCAACTAAAACTTTTAGTAAAAAATTAATAATGACATTAAAGATAACTTTTATTAAACAAAGTAGAATTGTTAATGAAAAAAATTTAAATATTTTTAGAAAATGTTCCAAATGAGCTTTAAGAAGGAAAACTTTTATTTTTTAAACTGTCTCCCTCGTATAAAATACTCCATTTACTTTCTGAAATAAAGTCTCAGAGATTGCAAACCAATTAAGGAGGCCTCCATCCATAAATGCCATAATAAAGCCATATAAAACACGCTCTACATTCACAGATACCTCTTTTGAAATAAATTAACCAAAGCTAGAAGAATATTAGCCAATCCTATCCAAGCTATAAGGGCTATCACCAACAAGAAACCTAGCAATAGAAGATAATGGAGAGTTACAACCAATTTGTAGCCTCATTTAACATAATACACACCTTGTTTGTCAAAATCTCAAATAATAGTATCACGAGTTGCATGAGAGGGCAACTTAATCGAATTTTTCCTTGTTTTCTCATGAGCACTCTCGTCATCTCTAGCAGGCTCCATTTCCCAACCATTACTTCAGTGAACTCCCATGGCTCACCACCTTACTTTTATCACTATTGCCAATAGCACGCTACCAGTCGCCATCATTTAATTTGGTATTCATCCCTTGCTCTACTTTAGCAAGTTCATATCCAATAGGAGAAACAACCAGTAAAGACCGATCGAAATGCCAAGGCCCCATTGCTAAATTTTACAACGATCTTGTTTAGAAGAGAATTAAAACAAAAATATATTCTACTCCAAGTGCTCCACCCAAACACCCTTAATGAATTTCAAATCACAAAATTACTATAGAGTAAACTGTCTTTATTCACTGGTTTCGATGACAATACCATACCTATTAAACTAATAATATTTGTCATTTGTTACTGACAAAGGATGTCCCATGTAAATTAATATGGATTGGCATGAGAAATCCTTTGCCAAGGTGAAATATATTTGAAAGAGTTCAAATTATATTTTTCATGCCAAGTTCATTTAGATTTATTTCGAGATAAAGCATAAGTGCTTAATACACTAAACCACAAGTCATGCTTTTCTCTTAACATGAATGATGAAAAGATCAAGACATAAAGAAACAATGGAATAGGTTCTGTAGATCCAACAATTCTTGTTATTTGGATGGTCATGAAATACTGTTAGGTGTCACTCATGAATAGGAAACTTAAGATCATTATTACTAAAGGGTATTAACAATGTATCTTGAGGTCATTGAAAGTTCTAATTGATGACTAAAATGTGTTAGCCTAAAGGGCTACACATAATGTAATTTTGATGATAACAAACATGTGTTTTAAGTAATTTAATAAATATTATATTTCACATTTTCACTAATTTTTTAAGGATAATATTTATACAAGTGACATCAAGTTGAAGACACTCAACGGATAGTGGCAAAATAAAGAATAAAGTTTAGAGCACAACGGAAAAATTATTGCAATAAATTCTTATAAAACCGGTATGATTTAATTGATGCATGATTTAACATTTGAGAAACTCAAGAGATTAATTTAAATAATTACTTTTCATAAACTAAAATGTTTTATTTTTATAAGATAGAATATTTTGTGGATTTGAGTAATTTGGACTTAAATAAAAAGTTTTGCAATCTTTGAATTTAATACGTATTTTAAATTCTAGAGTTGGACCTTTTTGCAAATATTTGAAATGTTTTGGGCCATACTATAATTTATGAAAGTTTGAGGACCCGAATGTAATCTAAACATTTGAAATCCAAAATTGGATAGAGTGAACGGCTAACCGGCTGAGGCTAGCGGCTTGGCGCCTTAGGAAAATCTCATATTTTCAAATTTTAGACTAAAGTGAAAGGTTTTGAGAACTTTGAAAAATATGGATATTATGCAAAATTTTAAAAAGGACTTCTTTGAAAAATACTATTATATTTGGGGCCTTGTGATAATTTTAGAAAGTCTTGGGAATGAAAAGTATTATTTAGAAATTCTGAAATTGGACTTATTTATAAAATTTTATGACATGTTGGGCCATAGTGTAATTACATAAAGTTTTATGCCAAAGTGTAATTTTGGTGAACAATGTTACTGTAGTAAAATTTAAAAATAACGGTAATATCACTGTTATGAGCAGCTAGCCGGATAAATCAAGCGGCTAACCGCTTGGTTGAGGGAATTTACCTATAACGGTTAGTTTTCGGGCTTTAACTATAAAAACTCAACTCCAACTTCATTTTAAGAACTAATGCAAGTATAAACAAGATCATACAACATATATTGAGCTTCCAAATTATAAAATCATCATAGATTGAATCATCATTGAGCTATAATTTGTTTATCTGCTCTTAAAAAGAGTTTCATTGTTGTAATTTTCATTTCTCATCAAATTGTGAGTGTACAAGTGTGAGAAACACTTGGGGTGAAGAGATTGGAGAGATAATCTCTTGATTGTAAAGGTTCATTGACACCTTGGAAGTCAATTGTAAACATTTGAAGCATTGGAGGCTTGGATAGTGAAATCCTCAAGCCGGGTGAGCTTGGAGGTGTGGACGTAGGCAAGGATTGTCGAATCACGTAAAAATCATTGTGTTTGTTTTCTCTTCCCTTACTCTTTTAATATTGTGCTTGATTGAATTTATTGTTTTCGATTCCATTAAGACATTAAATTGAATTGTTGTGTGGTTTGCTTAGCATAAGTTTTAAAATCCCAATTCACCCCCTCCTCTTGGGTTGCATAAATTACATTTCAAGATGTTCAGCATGTTTTTAATGAATAAAGAGTTATCATTAAAATAAGAAAAAATATCCACCGTCCACCTGCTTTTTACACCTTTTTCAAAAATACATAATTCATTCATTTTTTGGCTGGAATCCACCTAAAGTTACATTTTTTTTCACTTTTCCACTTCCGTTTGGAATCCGTTAAGAAAACTAACGGAAACTTAATAAAATGACCATTTTACCCCCAAAACGAAAATTACAATTTCACCTTAAAAAATACCAAAAATAATAAGATTTAATGATGAATATCATTATTGGTACTTTAATGAAGTACAAAAAAATCTTAACTACTAGAGATTATAACTCAATTAATAATAAAACTCTATTTATCTTAAATTCAATTGATGATTTGTGAGATTGTGCTATTTTTAATACTACTGTTATAATTTAGCATTCTAATTACAGACATATTTAAAAAAAAAACCTGCATTTGATGGTTGTGGAATTAATTTATTTATTGACCGATGGGGAAAATAATTAGATTTAATCTAATTATTTTTTGTAATTTTTAAGGTGAAATTGTAATTTTCGTTTTGGGGGTAAAATGATCATTTTTTTAAGTTTCCATTAGTTTTCTTAACAGATTCCAAACGGAAGTGGAAAAGTGAAAAAAAATGTAACTTTGGGTGGATTCCAGCCAAAAAATGAAGGAATTGTGTATTTTTGAAAAAGGTGTAAAAAATGGGTGGACGGTGGATATTTTCCCTTAAAATAATTCTACTACCTTATAACAAAAGAACCTAAAAGGTCACACACCTAATAAAAACAAAAAAACAGTTACTAGAAAATGAAAATTAAATTTCCTAATCTTAGGAAAATTAGTATTTATGTTATAATTCTTTAAAGAATGAATATATCTTAAATACAATTTAAGATAAAATTTTGATGTTCCATAAATAGTTTAAGAAACAAAATAAATTTAATAAATCCTTAATCAATCATTAGGTTTAAGATCAAGCATGTAAAATAATCATGTTGGACATGTTTCGGTTTATAAATGATTATGGACTTTTAGACCAATTTTGTATGCAAAATTTTAGGCTTTTATTGAACTTAATATGGATTGGGAAAAAGCATAAAAATATGTCACAAACTAAGCTCACAATTAACCATTTGATTTGATCAATGAGCTTAATTTGTTAAAGACAAAATTAAGTAACTAGGCTATTTATTTGTTTAAAATTAATTTGATTAAATAAATGATTTGGACTGATAAGATCACATCTAATAAAAAATGACTTAGTGCATAGGTCTAGCTAATGATAATATTTGGTGACATTATTAAAAAGATAGTGATGACTTTACTTGGTGGAATGAATGATCATGAACTAGCATTCATGTTTCTTCATTATCTCTCTCATTTCAAAACAACATTTAGTGATTCCAAATCCTATGAACTCCTATAAAATTCGTAAGTATGGTTCGATTAGAGGCATCACAATTGGGGTGTCTTAAGGATCTCAAATCACACAAAAATAGAAATTGTTCATGCAGTGGTGTCTTTCTTGGACAATGTTCCAAAAATAGAAGTTGTTCATGCAGAGGTGTGTTTCTTGGACAATGTTCGTAACTTTCTATTTTTAGACTTTTTCTCATACCTCACGAACCTTTTTTTAAAGCTCCTAGTGAGAAAATTAAACTTCAGTCTTTATTATTGATTTTCTTCCACGATTCATTTTAATTTTACTGCGCAAAAGTTGTGTTTTCAGGAACCTCATGAACGAATGTTGCCCTTCATCATTGCCTCATCCCCATATTGAACTTCATAAAAAAGAACAATCGTAGTCATCTTATCCTTCAATGAAAGCATTTCATTGAGCCAAACTAGTTTCAAAGTATCCATGCCAAGATAAAGGTACAAAAATCAAAAACCGAAAAGAAAACTAAAATAAATCTTGTTGGATGGGTGGGTCACACATGATGGGCCGACCCGACCTAGCCCGTACTTGGTAACTGCAAAGTAGTTACCATGTGCAATTTTGAAGTTAAGAAGGAATTGATTTAATATCAACTTCCCACTTTGGTTATAACTTCTAGAAAAAATAATAACACAGAGAAAGTGTGTGTGGAGAGTGAATCTTGATCTTCTTCTCTTCTTCATCAAGATCAAATGAGAATATTGAACAACTCATTAGAAAAAGAGCATATATACTGTGATCAGAGAATGATTTCTGTTTTTGATTTCTTTTCGACCATCAATGTGATCCAACACTTAATGATTCCGCTGCTTAAAAAAAGGTATGGCTTCTTGCATTCATTTTATTCTTTTTTTCCATCAATGGTATCAGAGTTTGTTTTTGTGTTGGATTCGTGTGAATGGTTGAGTTTATTTCATGAAAATGCATGAATTTTATATGTTAATTATTTTTTCATGAAATGTATCATCTAGCGATTGTTAAAATTATGTTATGGAGTGCTAGAATCACTGTAAAATTCTGGAATTGAAAGACATAAAAATAGCCTAGGGTTTAGGTTGCATCAACCCCAACAAAATAAACATGAAACTTGAAAATTTATTTGATCATATCTTTTGATCTAGGCAATCTAGCATTGTGAGTAATATATAATTAGAAAGATCCTTTCAAGAGCTTTCCAATGACATGTGTCTTGTTAAAAACAGACTTAAAACAAGAAAGTTATGGCCAAATCAAGAATTTGGTCGGATTAGTGTTACAAAAAAAATAAAAAACCCTAAGTTTGGAGAAGATGATGAATAGTGTCAGAATCAGTTTCTTAGCGATTCTGGCTTATTCTAAGCTCCAATTGAAAAATAAGGCCACCATTGGATTCAAGACCAAAAATCGAGTCAAACACCAAGAAAGGTAACATGTGGGTCCCACTCTTTAGTTGTGCACATGGGGGAGTGTACAATATTGTAGCGCACTGTTGTGAAACTGTAGCGTATATTATATCGTACTGTAACGCGTGTGAATAGCACGTGGCTACCTTTGCATGTGGGGATGTGAATCCAAATTAATGTTTTCCATGTATCTTGCTATCTGGGACTCCGATTTGGGTGTTGTTTGGGCCATTTAATCCGAAATTTAATTTTCTATTCATTTTTAACATAAAATTAGAATTTCTATTTTTTAAATAAATTTCGGATCAAATATACATAGTCTCATGGATGAACATTATATGTTAATAAATATTTTGCTCTAGAGGAAGCTTGAAAATATTTTGCTCTAGAGGAAGCTTGAAAATATTATTCATGGAAATTGGCTGAAATTGTTTATATCTCGCGTTTAGTCATTTGTTAATGATCATTAATATGAATTTTATGTTACTTTTCCTAGATGCCTCCCTAGAAAATTATGGACTAAGGAAGACGGATTAGCGACATATAGAGCTTAGGTTGCACCTATTGATTTACTTCAGATTAATGATAATTTATCTAATGAAGAACTTATGAAGAAAATAGAGAGTTATAAGATAGACTCAGACCGTTCTATATGTATAAATATAGAAGATATATATGAGGTCTTTAACAGAATAAAATATAAAAAATTAGACACCAAGTATGCGTACTAAGGTTACTATCAACGGGTTCTCACAAGTTCCTTACCCAATGATGATAATACGCTTGTCTTTAAAGCTCACGCATTAGAGCAAATTGAGAACAATACATATTATATGCTGAGGTGTGAAATTAAGCTGATGGAGGAGCGTCGTCTTGCTTAAAAAATATGGCGAACCTTAATACTTAGCATTCACACGAGTCTTTGGAATGAGAGACAAGGTAATCGCCTTGGTAGAAGGCACAAATTATGGTATGAAAAAACCATAAATAGGATCATAAAAAAGGAACAATTATTTTTATTTGGAGATGCACATGAGTATAAATTAGATGAAAGAGTCTCGAGCAACAAAGAATATTTTAAGAACATGTAGAAGATTTTATATATTAGCTTGATCATATTATGCTATTTCATTTGTTTGTTGACTGCTATTGTTTTAATATTGGTTTTATTTTATTGATTGAACAATAGCTTGCTATATTTTTATTAATGAATTTCTACGTTAGTTGTTGCTCAACTCAATATGCTCTTTTACGATATCTCATGAATCATTCCGTTGAGTGGGAGTCTTAAATTGAATTTAATTAATTCAAATTAGAATTGATAATTTTGTGCATTAAAATAAAATTAATAATGAATATAATAAAGGGAATTGGATGATGATTGGAAGCTTCGACGACTTTTTGATTCCATTTCCAATATTAATTTGTCATTTTTTGTTTCATGTTTGTGGCAAAATTAATTATTTATGTGTAGTTATTAATTATGCCTTTATTGATTGTATTTTGTATTGTCTCTATGTTAAAAGAAAGTTGAGATGGCATCTGCATCTAAAAACATTGTGGTCGAGATGAACGAGGGTGAGAAGCCGAATGGTGACAATTATGATATTTCGCATCGTAAGATTTAGTACATCCTTAAAGAGCAAGAGACTTTATAAGCTCTAAACAACATCCTAGCTGAGCCTGAGCATGGCAATACTGCTCAACATAGGAGGGATCTTGAGGCCTACTAGGCTTGGAAAAGAAGAATAGTAATGCTCCCATAACGATGTTAAGTAGTATACAAGATAACCTCATGTGTGAGTTTGAGAAGTGTGAGATTGCTCAAGAGATGTGGCTTACTTTGAAAGACAAGTTCGGTGGCACTTCGACCATTAAGTTCAGAAGGCTTATGATCAAGTTTGATTGTTATTGAAAGTGTCAGAATCATACTATGAGACAACATCTAAGGGAGATGTCAAACATGATTCACGAACTTAAGGCTGCTGGTCATATTCTAACTGATGAATGAGAAATTTAATCAGTGATAAGATCTCTACCTGATTCCTAGGAACACATGAAGGTGAATATGATTCATAATAAAAATATCAAAATATTCAATGATATTGAATATCACCTTGAGCTGGATGCAAAGCGCCTTAAGGCAGTTAAGTTTTCTGATCATGTTTATATGGCCGAATCAAGCTCACACAAGACTTCAGGCTTCAAACGTAAGAGAGATCATAATTATAACCAGAAGGGTAAGAGATCTAATTCTGATCAAAAGAAGCCAGATGCTAAGAAGCACCCAACGGGTAAGCGTGTTAGCAAGAAAAAAGACAAATCTAATATGAAATGATACAATTATAGGAAGATAGGTCACTTCGCTAGTGAGTGCAATGAGCTAAAAAAGTAAGACCAACTCCACTTTATTGAAGTATGCGTTAGTTACGAGTTCTATATTCCTAACTGATTCTCGTTCTATATGGACTACAGACTCAAGAGCAACAAACCATATAACTTGTGATCAAGATGCATTTGTAAAGTATGTCGAATTACTCAAATGAGTAGATGGATATATGTGGCCTAATGGCAACTCTATGAAATGAGAGTTATTACAGAAATTCTAAACTTAAATCAAGACCACTTAGAGAGTAAATGATGTGTTTTTATTATATTTTGGATATATTTTGCATAAATATCAATTTTAGTTGAGTCTTAATAAGGTTGCTTGATTTAAAGTAATTTGTGCTCAAAACATGTGCATGATTGTAGGTTTTGAGAAGTTCATAATTCATGAAGGGATGCTGAGATATTAGGCTAGCAAGAAGAAGAAAGAATATGGTCACAGAAGAAGTGAAACACAACCAGGAATAGTGCAGTGTTTTAGCCGTTAATGGAGTAATCATTGCTGCAGCAATCCTGGAGCACTGAGGGAGAAAACTTAGCGCGGGTCAACTACAGAATTGCGATCTGCAGTCACTTAATTTAATTCATGCACGCCCGAGGCTTTTGTTTACCCTAGTTTTTAGTTATAAAAAGAGGCACGCACTACATAAAACGGTGGCAAGGGAATTAACATTGGAAAAAAAAGAAAACAATCCGAATTCAAGGGAACCAATTCTGTATCAGTGAAGAATCCAGCAGAGTTATTTGGATTCAATCTTCATCATTCTTTACTTGTTCTTTTCCTTACTCTTTGATTGAACCGATGTATTTCATGACCAATATTTTGATGTTTGTTTTTCTCTTTCAGAATATAAACTAAATTTGTTTGTAGTTGAGTGACAAACAATCTAATGGGTTCTTGACTGTTCTTATGAGTTGCTATGTCATTGCTGTAGCATTTTACTCTCGTAGTTATTATTATAACTGTTATTTCGGTTAACCACCCATTTAATAGTTTAAGTTAAGATAGAGCCACAAAAGGGCATGTCTTAGTGGATACTATTAGAGTAATACTTGATCTTAATTTAAGTTTCGTGGATTAAGTTTATCTTGAATCCCATAAGGGCTATACTTGAAGGTAAGATTTGTGACAAACTAGACATAGGTAATCACCTTGTAGGGTGAAGAGAATAGAGGTTCATAAGGCCATGTTGTACGTAGAATAACAACTGGTCATTGCTAATATACTTAAGAGTGTGAGAATTCCAACACGTGTCAGCTGAGGATGCAAAATAATTCTGCCCAGTATTGTAGCAATTACTGTAACAACTGGTGTTAACTTGAGGAAAAGCAGTCAGCACATAAAGAGAGTTTGATCATTCAACTACCTTATTTTTAATTAATTATTCGACGCATTTTATTTAATTTATTTCACTACTGCATTGTTTCATTTTATTCTATCACAACTATCAATTTCAATATAACCAACTTTACATTTGTTAATTTCGGGATTAAGGTAGATTACACTATTGTAATTGCTGTAACATTTCTAGTGACATCTATCCCTGTGGAGACAATCTTGAATATTCATCACTTTATTACTTGTTGTGTACACTTGTACATTGGCATCGATAGCATTTGATTATATTAATCACCAACAAGTTTTTGGCGCCGTTGCCAGGGATTGATTGTTTATTTTTGAAGTGTGAAGTAAGTCTTGATAGTGTCAATTTGGTTTGATTTATTCTATTTATTGGCATATCAACACTTGCATGCGCAAAGACAGATATATTGTATTCCAATTTGATCATGAGATTGAAAGGACTGTTAGAAGACTGCGAAGAGAACAAAGGAATTCAAAAACTGTTTCAGGCATGGATAATTTACAGGATGTGGGAAATTTGGACCCTCACGGGCCCTTACAACCAGTCAACATTCAAGAAGAGCAGAATGAGTATGCTAACCAAAGACAGTCAGGCAACAACAATATTATTTACATGGCTGATGACAGGGACAGAGCTATTAGAGATTATGTTGTGTTAACTCCTCAAGTTGTACACCATGGGATAATCAAACCTGAAGTGAAAGCCGCAAACTTTAAACTGAAGCCAGTAATGTTTCAAATGTTGCAAACAGTGGGCAATTCAATGGATTGCCAAATGAAGATCCTCACCTCTATCTTAAGTTGTTCTTGGAAGTGAGTGATGCTTTCAAGATTGCTGGAGCAACCTAAGATGCTTTAAGACTGAGGCTTTTTCCTTACTCCTTAAAAGATCGAGCAAGAGCATGGTTAAATTCGTTACCATCTGATTCAATCACTACATGAAATGAGTTGGCTGATAAATTCTTAATGAAATATTTCCCACCAATAAAAAATGCAAAATTACGGAATGAGATTACTTCTTTCCATCAACTTGAAGATGAGAGTTTGTATGAGGCTTGGGAAAGATTCAAAGAACTGCTCAGAAGGTGTCCTCATCATGGCATTCCTTATTGCATACAATTGGAAACTTTCTATAATGGGTTGAATCCTAGTACAAGATTGATGGTGGATGGTTCAGCAAATGGAGCTTTGTTATCCAAATCTTACACTGAAGCTTATGAAATTTTGGAGAGAATTGCCAACAATAATTATCAGTGGCCATCAACCAGGCAACCAGTAACAAGAGGAGCAGCATGGGTACATAACATAGATGCAATTACGACTTTATCAGCACAAGTAACCTCTTTGACTAACATGGTAAAAGCCATGACATCTGCTCCAGCGGTAGTAAAACAAGTTGCTGAACTGTCTTGTGTATACTGTGGTGCAGAACATGACTTTGATAAATGTCCTGGAAATCCAGCATCAGTGAATTATGTGGGTAATTTCAACCGACAGCTTCAAAACAACCTATATTCAAATACTTACAACCCTGGATGGAAGCAACACCCAAATTTCTCATGGAGCAGTCAAAATCGAAATGCTCCAACATTGAATGGACAAAATAGGAACACTCAACCACCTGGTTTTCATCAGCAGAGTCAATGACAAAAACACATCAGTAAAGATCCAATCACTTCATTGGAAGTACTAATTAAGGAATATATTGCAAAGAATGAAGCAATTGTGCAGAGTCAAGTTGTATCATTGAGAAACCTGGAGAACCAAATGGGACAACTTGCCACAACAATTAGTAGCAGAACTCAAGGAAGCTTATCCAGCAACACAGAAGATCTAATAAGAGAAGGAAATGAACACTATAAAGTAATTAACTTAAAATCTGGAAAGAATGTTGATATCCCTGTTGATGTGACTAAAAAGGGGCTGGAACTTAATTCCTCATAAAAGCCACCTCAAGATGGAAGCATGTTACAACAACCCAGCCATCAAGACTCTGGTGTTAGGGATCAAGCTGCAGCAACTATGGAAGGAACTCAACCAGTACATGTTGAAAAAGAAGTTGCAACACTAGCAGTAACAGCCTACAATAAACCAAATGAACAAAGTGTTGTACCTCGTGAGGCTACCCAGCAGTTTAGGAATCCACCTCATTTTCCACAAAGATTCCAGAAGCAAAAACAAGACAAGCAATTCAGTAAATTTTTGGAAGTGCTGAAACAATTACACATCAACATACCTTTTGTGGAAGCTTTGGAGCAAATGCCTAATTATGTGAAATTTCTACAAGACCTCTTAACACGAAAGAGAAGGCTGGGAGAATTTGAAATTGTTACTTTAACACAGGAAAGCAGTCATATGCTCTAAAGTAAGATTTCTACAAAATTGAAGGATCCAGGAAGTTTTACAATACCATGTTCCATTAGAACTACGTACACTGGCAGAACACTTTGTGATTTGGGAGCCAGTATTAATCTGATGCCATTGTCTGTATTTAAGCAGTTGGGAGTAGGGGAATACAGGCCAACAACAGTCACTCTGCAATTAGCAGACGGATCTCATGCATAGCCTGAAAGAAAAATTGAGGATGTACTGGTGAAGGTTGACAAATTCATCTTCCCAGTAGACTTCATTGTACTAGACTTTGAGGTTGATAAAGAGGTACCCATTATACTTGGAAGACCTTTCCTAGCAACTGGGAAAACTCTAATAGATGTGTAGAAATGAGAGCTCACCATGAGAGTGAATGATTAGCAGGTCACATTTAATATATTAGAGGCTATGAAGAACCCTGATGAGTTAGAAGATTACAATTTCCTGAGTGTTGTGGATTTTGTTGTAGCAGACAGAGTCGACAGATGTTGTAGTAATGAGATCAACAAAGTTACCACTTTTAAAGGCTTTGAAGAAGAAGATGTTGCAGCAAGCCATATAGATTGGATGGAAGGAAAGCAATCTGTTAGACATAACAGATTTGTTGAGCATATGAATCTTTCAGACAGGAAAGTAAAAAAAACTTTACCATAATCTATTGAATCACCTCCTAGTCTTGATTTAAAATTGTTACCCTCACATTTGAAATATGTTTATCTTGGTCAAAACAACACACTCCATGTAATCATTTCCTCTACTTTGGATGCAGGTCAAGAACAGAGTCTAGTAGATGTACTTGGAAAATATAGAAGAGCAATTGGATGGACCATGGCAAACATCAAAGGAATAAGCCCATCTATATACATACATAAAATTCTGTTGGACAACTATTACAACAATTCAGTGGAGCAACAAAGAAGGTTAAACCTTATTATGAAGGAAGTGGTAGAAGGAAATCATTAAATGATTGGATGCTGGAATCATATACCCAATCTCAGACAGCTCTTGGTTAAGCCCAGTCCAATGTATTCCAAAGAATAGAGGAATAACAGTAATAGCAAATGAGAAGGATGAACTTATTCCTACAAGGACAGTGACTGAATGGAGAGTATGCATGGATTACAAAAAGCTCAACAAAGCCACAAGGAAGGATCACTTCCCACTCCCATTCATAGATCAGATGTTGGACAAACTTATTGGAAAACAGTACTATTGTTTCCTAGATGGGTATTCAGGCTACAATCAAATTGTTATAGCTCCAGAGGATCAGGAAAAGACTACATTTACCTGTCCTTATGAAACATTTGCCTTCAGAAGAATGCCCTTTGGTTTGTGCAATGCTCCAGCAACTTTTCAGAGATGTACGATGTCTATTTTTTCTGATATAGTAGAGCAAACTTTAGAAGTCTTCATGAATGATTTATCAGTTTTTGGAGAGACATATAATGATTGTCTACACAACTTAGAAGTTCTTAAAAGATATGAGATGACTAACTTAGTACTTAATTGGGAAAAATACCATTTCATGGTGTAAGAAAGTATAGTGTTGGGTCATAAGGTGTCCAAGAATGGTATTGAGGTAGACAAAGCCAAGATAAAAGTAATAGATAAATTGCCACCTCCCACTTCAATTAAGGGTATTAGGAGTTTTTTGGGTCATGCTAGATTTTATAGAAGATTCATTAAGGATTTTTCCAAGGTAGTTAAACCATTATGCTCATTGCTGGAACATGACAAGCCTTTGGAGAATTAAAGAAAGCTTTGGTCACTGCATCAGTAGTTATATCACCATATTGGACTCTACCATTTGAACTGCTGTGTAATGCCAGTGACCATTTTGTTGGAGCAGTATTAGGACAGAGAAAGGATAAGGTTTTTCACTCTATATACTATGCAAGCAAAACTCCTACTCAAACTCAAATTAATTACACCACTACAGAGAAAGAGTTGCTAGCAGTATTATTTACTTTTGATAAATTCAGAGCTTACTTGATGGGTACTAAAGTGACAGTATACACAGACCATGCGGCCATCAAGTACCTAATCTCAAAGAAGGATGCTAAACCAAGATTAATCAGATGGATCTTATTGCTTCAGGAGTTTGATATGGAAATTAAAAATAGAAAGGGGATTGAGAATCAAGTAGCAGACCACCTATCGAGGTTGGAAGTAGACACAAGTACATTGACAAGAAAGGACATCACTGAAACTTTTCATGATGAACAACTGTTAGTAGTACAGCAATCATAGATGCTGCAGCAATCAAGATCTCCATGTTATGTAGATTTTGCTAACTACTTAGTAAGTGAGTTGTTACCGCATGAGTTGAAGTTTCAGGAGAAAAAGAAATTTCTCCATGATGTTAGAAATTATTAGTGGGATGATCCATATTTATATAAGTTATGCACTGATCAAGTAATATGAAGATTTACTTCAGATGGAGAGATTCCCCACATACTGGAGTCATGTCATACTGCAGCATATGGAGGACATTTTGGTGGTCACAAAACAGCTACTAAAGTTCTGCAATCAGGTTATTACTGGCCTTCTATTTTTAAAGATGCTTATAAGTTTGTTAAATGTTGTGACAGGTGTTAAAGGACAAGGAACATAACTAAAAGACATTAAATGCCATTGACAAATATTATGGAAGTGGAAGTTTTTTATGTATGGGGAATAGATTTTATGGGACCTTTTCCACCATCCTTTGGGAACTTATATATCCTTATTGCTGTGGATTATGTTTCCAAGTGGGTAGAAGTTGCATCATTACCTACCAATGATGCTAAAACAGTGGTGGCATTTCTTCATAAAAATATTTTTTTCCAGGTTTGGCACCCCCAGAGCAATTATTAGTGATGAGGGTACTCATTTTTACAACAAAGTCTTTGCTGCAGCTATGGTAAAATATGGAGTCAGGCATAAAGTAGCAACAACATATCACCCACAATCTAATGGTTAGACAGAAGTGTCCAATAGAGAGATTAAGAATATCTTAGAAAAAAGTGGTGAACCCATCAAGGAAGGATTGATCCTTGCGTTTACATGACTCCCTATGCGCCTACAGAACAGAATACAAAACACTACTTGGCATGTCTCCCTACCGAATTGTTTATGGGAAGGCTTGTCATTTGCCACTTGAGCTAAAGCATAAAGCACACTGGGCACTGAAGCAATTAAATTAGATATACATGCTGCAACAGAGCAAATGAAGCTTCAACTCTGTGAGCTTGATGAATTACGGCTATTCTCATATGAAAATGCAAGAATATATAAAGAGAGGACAAAACACTGGCACGACAAGCATATCCAACACAGGAAATTCAGCCCTGGTCAACTAGTGTTGCTCCATAATACAAGACTAAGATTATTTCTAGGAAAACTAAAATCTCGATGGTCTGGACCTTTCAAACTGCTCATAATTTATCCCCATGGGGCTGTTGATCTTCTAGATGAAAAAGACAGGTTAAGAATTTAAAGTCAATGAACACAGGGTTAAGCATTATATACACCCTGCGGCAGATTGTTCAAAGGAGGTCTTACTCCTTAAAGAACCAAGCTATTGAGCAGTCAAAGAAGGTCAGGCTGAAGGACCTTAAATCAAGCGCTTAATGGGAGGCAACCCATTGTGGAGGCAGCCACTTCAAACCGAGCTTGATCCTCTCTGGTTTTGTTGAAAGCTTTTCCTTTTATTTCATTTTAATTTTTTTATTCACTTCTTACTATTTATTTTTATCATTTCGAATTATTGAACCCTTTACTTCTGTTATCATTCTATATCTTTATTTTTAATTTCTTAGAATTGATTTTAGTTGTTTTTTAAAAAAAAAATTGAGGGAAATATGTATGACAAATGGATTCTATATTGACAATTGGGGTTGTAATGTGACAGAGTGCAGAGGCAAGCCATGTGTTAGAAGCTATTGGAGTGGAGTATGTAACCGTTGCTAGAGCAAACAATTGGGTGCTGCAGCAACAAATTGGAGCCTCTCACTTATCGTTGGAGATAAATTATGACAGATGGATGCATGGATTTGGATAGAAATTAAGGAAGAAAAATCCCTGAAATTAATGCATTAATTTCTCTTGCCTATTTTTATGGGATATACTCAATGAATTCAAAATATTTTCTTTCCTAATTTATCTTTCTTTACCAGATTTATTTTCATTTAAATTCATCTATAAAAGAGAATTACTGTGCTTAGTGACCTACGACACTATTTCCCCTCTCCTTCGCAAGCACGACTCTAATAATTCTTAACACCTTCTTCTCATTTTGCTCTCAGGCATATTACCTTCAAATTGTTACTGCTATAGTAATGCCAAGGTATAAAAGAACAGCCAGCCGACTCAAAGATCTTTCACGCTTCCAAAGTTACCACGCGAAAGAAAAAAATGAAGAATTCATTGAACCGCGCAAGATTTTGAAAGAAAAAGGGTTTCACTTTCCATCGCAACCCACAGAATTGTGCGAACAGTACACAATCCTACAGCAAAGCCTGGGCGGCTAGAGTTTTGCAACCACTCTCGAGATCCTGTGCTGCCAGTAGTCAAAAAATTTTACGCCAATTTGGTAAGCCCTGGTCAGCACAACATTTGGGTAAGAAACACATTTGTTCCATTAGACTCTCGAGTTATAAATGCTTTTTATAATTTACTTGCTGAAATTAATTGAGTATGCCAAGTTACTTGACAAATTGACCCCGAAAAGATGGAACACCATATTCACAACTCTTACAGTAGAGGAGGCATCGTGGACTAATGAGGAAGGGCGTGTAGTTAATAGGATAGATTTAAAACTCATTGCTAAGGTGTGGGTGAAATTTCTGAAATCCAAGCTTATGCCAACCACCCACACTACTACCGTTTCACAAGAAAAGTTGGTTCTATTATATGTTATTGTTCGAGGGCTTCCCATAGATATGGGAAGTATTATCGAAAAAGAAATTCGAGATTGTGCCATAAAAAACCACAAAGCTGCTGCATTGCTATTCCCTTCACTCATCACCAGCATCTGTGTAGTATCAGGTGTTCGTCTTGATGCAAATGATGAACATGTCAAGAATAATAGTGCCTTTACTGCACGCACCATTGAGAGAATTGCTAGTGAAAGTGCTGGAACAACAACTGAACCAGCTGCTGTAACAGGGGTGAAACGAGCTATTGGTTTAGAACAGACAATACAGGCACTGAGCACCAGTATCACTCAATGTGCTGAGGCTGAGCAAAGGAAAAACGATCGGTTTTGGAGTTATTTACAGCACATGGACAGCCACCTACACCAATTTGCCCTTTACATGAAAAACACCCACCAGAATTTTCCTAATTCATTGCTCCAGTAGTACAATTTTGACACCAACACCACAGATGCTCCAGCAGAAGCCAGTGAAGAAGCCACTGACGCAGATGAACCAGAAGAAGAAGCTACAAAAAACCCACAAGCAGAGGTTGACTCAGAAGATACTGAACCATCTGATTAACCTGAGGAAGAAGGTGACAAGTCTGTGACTGACAACTCACCCACAGAGGCATAGGAAGATTCTGTGAAAGAACGTGAGGAATCCCCAGTCAGGACCTCCTCCAAAACCAGGAAAAAGCACATCATCCGAGAAGATGACGAGAATGAACTAACGAGGAGACCCTCATTCCAGTCCTTTCGAGCAAGGGCAAGGAAAAAATAGCAACCCCTCATGCCTCTGAAGATGAAGCCAAGCAAGTTGATACAGAGCTGGAAGCTGCAGCAACCAGAGTCACGCGTACACCCACAGAAGCCAAGCAGCTACTGGACATCATTACCGCCATCACAGCTGAGGGACATACAGCTGATGCACCAACCCCAGCTCCTCCACAGCAAACTCCTAGCAAACATGTTCATGCTAGTCCTAGAAGATCCAGGAAAAGAAAGGGCGGCACTTCTGGAGGCACTACTACAACAGCCTTGATAGAACCAAAAAGGACCATATCAGTGTCAACCAAGCAAGTTGCCCCAGCCGCCACTCCTCTCACCAGCCCACTGAAGAAAAAGACAAAGATGTTGCCAACTACCTCCCCACAAGCTTCTCCAAAGGATAAGCTGGGCAGTGCATCCAAGAAGCGTTGATGCCATCCCACCATATTACAGTAAAAACTCAAACAACAGGGGAGTATCCCCTTCTTGCTAGTCAATTTAATCAATTCTGAACAATTTTTCTTTTATTATGTTTTCAATTTGTGTGATTTATTTTCTAACACCCTCTTCCATGTCTTTGTCGATTTGTGTGACTTTACTGTTGTGTGCTTATAAGGACACAACACCATTTAGAGTTTGAAGGGGATGTATATCTAGGTTTTTTGAATATGTGTTTATGTATGTGTTGTGTGAAGCTCTGCTATCTAATATTTGTGTATGGATTTGAAAACCTAATGAAGATAAATTGAGTGTTAATTAGTTATCATAAGAATGTCGAGTATATATAGTTATAGATGGAGAGTGAAATTCTGTCATGACACTTAAACTTTGGTGGAGTTTTATGAGACTACTGTAGTAGAGCCAAAAGAATAGAAAAGATCTTAAGCTTGGGGGGAAAAAGTTTGATTGACTGTGCTTGTTATAAAATAAATTCTACTCCAATGACTCAAGTTGCTGAGTAACCAGAGCTGAGTATGTACCCCATATGTAGAGTTGCGTTCAAAGGCAACAAGAGTTATAAGCAGTGTTATAGCAATTACTTTTAAAAAAAGTGAGACAAGAATACAAGGAAGTCCTCTATCTAGGATATTGAGTAGTCGGGTCTATTCATGAGCCCCATGTTTAGCCTTGAGTAAAAGATATCTCTAGGTAATATTATGTTACAGATATTGCTACAGCAACTCTAATCTGTGCATGGTTTGAGTAATTGAGTGTCATCATTACAATTGATTGGCATTCACATGAAAAATAAATGTTGCAGTGGGGAGGTTGAATACTCTTAAGTTTTCATTCTTAAAGACAGCACAGTTTGAGTATGTGAGATTTATGCTACCCCATATATGAATAAAATTGTGCTACTACTGAATTACATGCAATCTCTTGGTAATGTTATAGCATCTCTAGAATTCAATCAAAGTAGCACACACACATTGTGGATAGAAGGAAACTTAAGTCTAGAAATGATTTACTATGGTCATTTTACATGATTGGGATTGTGATCTGAAGGTGGAAGAATCCTTGCAAATTTGATAAAATAGCTAAGTTGTGTGTTGCATGATTGTGTGCATGAAGTGTTAATATGTTGTCATTACATGAGGATAAGTAACGATTTAGTTAAGTCTTAATTGTTAACATAAATATTTCTTTATTATTGATTTTGATGATAACAAACTTGATTAAGATTGATAATGTTTCAAAAGTTCAAAATAGTTTTCATATACTTTTAAATCATCATTCTCACTTTATAAAGGCTTTATATTCTATGAAAATGTTTTTGTTTTTCTCATGTTAATGGTTTCAATTAAAAAAGCTTTGAGATTTTTTATAATAACAAGTATTGCTTAAAATCCTGAAAATGGACCTAATTGACAAGTTTTATAAAGTTTTGGGTCATAGTATAATTTTATAAAGTTTTGAGGTCAAACTGTAATTTTACAAAAAAAGTTAACTGTAGCCGTTAATGTAGAAAACGGCGATTCGACATATAGATAACGGCGATCCGATAATTTAAAAATTCAGCCCAACGGTCATATTGACCAGTCAAACGGTGATCCGACATCTAGTTAATAGTGATCCGACAGTGAGAAGAAAGTCAATAACGGCTAGTTTTCAGCTCCAACTATAAATAAACTCATTCAAATTCAAACAAGATTTGATCACAACATGACAATTGAGCTTATATTCGAGAATACAATCTTCATAGAGCTTTAAAACACATTCTTGCTTCATCTATTCACACATTGGGCATTGATTTGTAATCTTAAATATTGTGTGAGAGAAAAATAATTTTTAATCTTTTACTTTGAGTGATTGTAAGTGTTGGGATACACTTGGGCTAAGAGATTGGGGATAATCTCTTGTTGTAAAGGTTCATTGACACCTTGGAAGCAAGTGTAAGCATTTGAAACCTTGGAGGCTTGCTTAGTGAAATCCTCAAGCCCGGAAAGCTTGGAGGCGTTGACGTAGGCGAGGTTGGCCGAACCACGTAAAAATCTTCGTGTTTGAATCTCTCTTCCCTTATCTTTTTATATTGTAATTGATTTAATTGTTATTCCATTAAATTCATTTTAGATTTGCATGATAATTTGTTTTATAATCAAATAATTTTTAGAATCCCAATTCGCCCCCCTCTTGGGTTGCACACTTGTATTTCATTAATAAGTTTGCTTGATTTAAAGTAATTTGTGCTCAAAACATGTGCATAATTTTAGGTTTTCAGAAGTTCATAATTCATAAAGGGATGTTAAGATATTAGGCTAGTAAGAAGAAGAAAGAATATGGTCACAGAAGAAGTGAAACATAATCGGGAACAGTGCAGTGTTATAGCCGTTGTTGGAGCAATCATTGCTGCAGCAATCCTGGAGCACTGAGGGAGAAAACTTAGAGCGGGTCAGCTACAAAATTGCGATATGCAGTTTCCTAATTTAACTCATGCACGCCTGAGGTTTTTGTTTACCCTAGTTTTTAGTCATAAAAAGAGGCGTGCACCACATAAAACGGTGGCAAGGGAATTAACATTGGAAAAATCAAGAGGAAGAGAAGAAAACAATCCGAATTCAAGGGAACCAATTCTGTATCAGTGAAGAATCCAGCAGAGTTATTTGGATTCAATCTTCATCATTCTCTACTTGTTCTTTTCCTTACTCTTTGATTGAACCGATGTATTTCATGACCAATTTTTTTATGTTTATTTTTCTCTTTCAGAATATGAACTAAATTTGCTTGTAGTTGAGTGACAAACAATCTAATGGGTTCTTGACTGTTCTTATGAGTTGCTATGTCATTGCTGTAGCATTTTACTCTAGTAGCTATTATTATAACTGTTATTTTGGTTGACCACTCATTTAATAGTTCAAGTTAAGATAGAGCCGCAAAAGGGCATGTCTTAGTGGATACTATTAGAGTAATACTTGGTCTTAATTTAAGTTTCCTGGATTAAGTTTATCTTGAATCCCATAAGGGCTATACTTGAAGGTAAGATTTGTGACAAGCTAGACATAGGTACTCACCTTGTAGAGTGAAGAGAATAGAGGTTCATAAGGCCATGTTGTATGTAGAATAACAACTGGTCATTGCTAATATACTTAAGGGTGTGAGAATTCCAACACGCGACAGCTGAAGATGCAAAATAATTCTGCCCAGTGCTGTAGTAATTGCTGTAACAACTGGTGTTAACTTGAGGAAAAGCAGTCAACCCCTAAAGAGAGTTTGATCATTCAACTACCTTATTCTCAATTGATTCTTCGACACATTTTATTTAATTTATTTCACTACTGCATTGTTTCATTTTATTCTATCACAATTATCAATTTCAATATAACCAACTTTACAATTGTTAATTTCGGGATTAAGATAGATTGCGCTATTGTAATTGCTGTAACATTTCTAGTAACATCAATCCCTGTGGAGACGATCTTGAATATTTATCACTTTATTACTTGTTGTGTACACTTGCACATTGGCATCGATAGAGTTTGATTATAATAATCACTAACACCTAACTCCAGAGTTGAAGCAAAAGAAATAGGCACCTGTAAATTGACTTTGCGTGGTGGTCGTATTTTTTTGTTACATGATATCCTATATGCACTGGAGATTCAACGAAACTTGGTTTTGGTTTCTGTTCTTTTAAATTATGATATAATTTAAACTTTCATGGTGTTTGTTTGTAAATTTTCTTAAATTTAATCTCTATTGAAATTGGAAATTTGATTAATGGTTTTATTGTATTAGATACAATGCTTGATGGTTTAAGTAATGATAATAGTTATTTTTCGTATGTTACTTCTTCTAGCAACAAAGAGATAGATGCAATTACTTGACATGTTAGATTATGTTACATAGGATAAGAGAATGCATAGACTTGCGAGAGAGGTCTTATTAGGTCAACTCATCAGGTTGAATTGCCTATATGTGAAAATTGTCTAGCTGGCAAAACAACTAGAAAACCATTCGGCAAAGGAATTAAAGCTGAAAAACCATTGCAATTAATCCACTCCGACATCTGTGGACCAATGAATGTAAGGGTTAAACATGGAGCTTCATACTTTATTACATTCATTAATGATTATTCACGTTTCGGTCATGTCTACTTGATCTCTTATTAATCAGAAGTATTAGATTACCTTAGATTATATTTAAACATGGTAGAGAATCAACTAGACAATAATGTTAAAGTTCCGAGGATTGACAAAGGACAGGAATCCCTTTCAGAATAGTTCAAGGAACTGTGTAATAAGAAAGGAATAGATAAATAACTGATTATTCTTGGAACTCCATAACAAAAATAGAGTAGTGGAAAGTAGGAATAAAACCTTGTTAAAAATGGTTAGGTCAATATACTTAATTAAGTTCCTTCAAAATCCTATTAGGGAGATACTTTGTTAGCTGCTGCCTATATACTTAATTAAGTTCCTTCAAAATCAGTTACTTTCACTCCATATGAGTTATGGACAAATAGGAAACCGAACCTATCTCATCTTTAACCTTGGGGGTCTGCGGCTTATGTTTATAACTCCACCCATAAACTTGAAAAATTAAGAGCTAGGAGTAAAAAATGTATTTTTATTAGATACTCAAAACACTCCAAGGATATGTGTTCATTAGTGAACATACAAGTGGAACTATGACATTAGAGAAGTTGATAAGGATTTTCAATTTTATGAATTAAAAGATCTAAATGAGGTTATCACTTCTGATGTTAGTGTTGGCATTAATACAGATCATTCGGGATTACTACTCTGAGTGGGAGTGAAACACCAGACACTTTAATTCCAATTTAGAAATCAATTTCAAGGAGTGATCGTAGATCAATTCCTCGTCGTCATTTTGAGATTGAGGGAGAAGCTTTTATGATTGCTTTACACAATGGTGAAGAGCTAAATACTTTTAACGAGACCCTTACATTGTCTGCTAAGGATTTATAGATGAAAGTAATAGAGGAGGAGACGGAGTCAATGAAAGTCAATCAGGTCTAAGACTTGGTTAATCATCTAGCCAGCAGTAAAACTATCGGAAACAAATGGGTTCTCCAAATAAAGCGTAAGACGGATGGGACCATCGAAAGATTTAAAACAAGATTAGTCCTTAAAGTCTATACCTAAAAAAATGGGCGTAGACTATGAAGAGACATTTTCTCCTGTAATAAGGTTTGCTTTTATACAATTGATCTTGGCTATTGTTACACATCTAGACCTTGAGTTACACCAAATGGATGTAAAAACTGCATTTCTCAATGGAGAAATAGAGGAAGAAATTTATATGCAACAACCACAAGGTTTTTTTCGTTAAAGGCCAAGAGTGTAAGGTATGCAAGTTTAAAAGATCTATCTATGGCCTTAATCAATTCTCTAGACAATGAAACCTTAAATCCCATCAAGTTATAGTTTCTTATGGCTTCAGGATGGTTAAGGAAAACAATTGTGTGTATATTAAGAGGTGTAAAGACGTTTTTGTGATATTATCTTTCTATATGAATGATATATTGTTAACTGGGAACAGTAAAGAGTTTGTCAAAATTATTAAAGATTGACTATGTTTAAATTTTGACATGAAAGATTTAGGCAAAGCAACTTATATCTTAGAAGTTAAAATTTTTAGGGATTGTTCAAAGAAATTTCTAACTCTATCACAAGAGTTTTACATTAAGAATATCTTTAAAAGGTTCAACATGACTGATTGTAAGCTAAAGAATATCCCAATAACTAAAGGACAATTTCTCAGTCTCAATATGTGCCCTAAAACTCCTCAAGAAAAGGAAAGAATGGTTGGAGTTCCTTGCACAAATGTTATTGGAAGTCTCATGTATGTCATGATGTGTACAAGTCTCGATATTAGTTATGCTATAGGACTAGTGAGTATATACCAATCTAATCCTAGTCAAAAGCATTGTAATGCTGTTAAAAGGATTTTGGCATATCTCAAAGGCACTTCAAATTATTTTTTATGCTATTAAGAAGGTAATTTGTGACTTATTGGATATCCAGATGCCGACCAGGGTGGCAATCTCAATGAGCACAAATCAACCTCGGGATATGCATTATTACTAAACAGAAGAGCAATTGCATGGAGTAGAAAGAAGCAAACATGCACGGCTTTATCGACGATAGAAGTCGAGTATATTGCATGTTTTGCAGCAGTCTAAGAAATTGTGTGGCTTAAGAGATTTATAGAAGACTTAAATATTAATATAAATAATACTAGTTGATAACTCTATGAAATGAGAGTTATCATAGCACTTTTAGACTTAAGTTAATATTACTTAGAGAGTAAATAATATGTTTATATTGCATTTTTGTTAAATTTTGTATAAATATTCATTTTAGTTTAGTCTTAATGAGTTTTGCTTAATTTAAAGTAATTTGTGCTTAAATTGTGCGCATAATTGTAGGTTTCCAGAAGCTTATAATTCATAGAATGAATGTTGATACAATAGACTTGCAAAAATGAGGAAGCACTTAGCTACAAAAGAATTAAAGCAAATCTGGAACAGTGCAGTTGCTGTAACCATTGCTGTAGCAACATTGCTGTAGTTGTTGTTGTAGCAACATTAAGAGAGTTTATTCACTCAACTACTCTATATTCTCATTGTTTTCATCTTTGAGTTTGACGTGATAATCTACTTTGTTGTATTTTATTTATTGTGTTTTTATTTTAATTAGTAAATTAGTTTCATCAATTGTTTATCTTAATTAGACACAAAATCTGCACTGTTAAGATTGCTGTAGCAAGTCTAATAACATCAATCCCTGTGGAGACGATCTTGAATACTCATCACTTTATTACTTGTTGTGTACACTTGCACATTGACACCAATAGCATTAGTATTTATACACTAACAAGTTTTTAGTGCCGTTGCAGGGGATTGATTGTTCATTGTGAGTTGTGAAATTAGTTTTAACGGTGCTAATTTATTTTATTTTATTTTTATTTATTTATTTTGTTGACATAGGTGATCTAGCAACCCTTGCATGCGCAAATATAAATCTGTTGACTTCCAGTTTGATCTAGAAATTGAAAGAACTGCAAGGAAATTGAGAAAAGAGCATCGAGAATTACAAGCTGCTGTACCAATGGATGATTTGTAAGATTTGAGAAACTTGAACCGTCGAGAGGAGATACAACCAGTCACTGTACATGAAGGTCTGAGTGGACAATGTTTTCAAAGGCAACCAGGAAACAACAACATTATTCACATGGCAAATGATAAAGATAGAGCCATTCGAGACTACGCAGTGTTGACTCCTCAAGCCATACATCCAGGAATAGTTAGACCCGACGTTCAAGCTGACAATTTTGAGCTCAAACTAGTGATGTTTCAGATGCTACAAACAGTGGGGCAATTTAATGGACTGCTATCAGAAGATCCTCATCTACATCTTAAGCTATTTTTGGAAGTGAGTGATGCTTTCAAGATTACTAGAGCATCGCAGGAAGCATTGAGACTCAGACTTTTCCCGTTTTCTTTGAGAGACCGAGCAAGAACATGGTTGAATTCTCTACCACCGGATTCTATCACTACATGGAATGATTTGGCTGACAAATTTTTGATAAAATACTTTCCGCCAACCAAGAATGCAAAGTTAAGGAATGAGATTACATCTTTCCATCAACTTAAAGATGAGAGCTTGTATGATGCATGGGAAAGATTTAAAGAGTTACTCAGAAGATGTCCTCATCATGGTATTCCTTACTGCATACAGTTGGAAACTTTCTATAATGATCTCAACCCAAGAACTAGATTGATGGTGGACGCTTCAGTAAATGGGGCTTTGTTAGCTAAGTCTTACAATGAGGCTTATGAAATTTTGGAGAGGATTGCTAACAATAATTATCAGTGGCCATCAACTAGACAAGCTGCAACAAGAGGAACAACAGGAGTTCCTAACGTAGATACCTTGACAGCATTGTCAGCCCAAGTAACTTCATTAACAAATATGGTAAAGGCTATGACTACTGCTCCAGCAACTGTTAACCAAATTTCTGAGGTCTCTTATGTTTATTGTGGAGAGAGACATTTATTTGATAATTGTCCTGGGAATCCAACTTCAGTCAATTATGTGGGCAGCTTCAATAAACAGAATTAAGACAATCTATATTCAAACACTTACAACCTTGGATGGAGACAGCACCCGAACTTTTCATAGAGTTATCAGAACCAGACTGCTGCAGCACTTAGTGGACAGAATAGACCTGCTCAACCACCTGGATTTTATCAGCAAAATCAAGAGTAAAGAAGCATCAACAATGATCAACTTAGCTCCCTTTAGGCTTTGATTAAGGATTATATTATGAAGAATGAAGCGGTTGTCCAAAGTCATGTTATATCTTTGAGAAACTTGAAAAACCAAATTGGACAGCTTGCTACAGCATTAAGCAACAAACCTTAAGGAAGTTTACCCAGCAACATAGAGGACCCAAGAAGATAAGGGAAAGAGCATTGTAAAGTGATTAACTTGAGATCTGGAAAGGATATTGATAGTTCAGTTGGTGTACCAAAAAGAAGAATTGAGTCCAACAAAGGCAAATAAGACACTCCAGTAAAGAAGGAGTCACAATTTTTCACTTTTCAAAATGTAAATCGACACAGTTCTGGTACAGCATCTGCAGAAAATTATGATCTAGCACCTAGTGGTGAGGCAGCTACAGCATTAACATCAACAGAACCGAGTAAAGCAAAAGAGAACCAGTCTGCACAATCTGCTGCAGCACAACAGTTTAGACACCCACCACCTTTCCCTCAAAGATTTCAGAAGCAACAACAAGACATGCAGTTCAGCAAAATCTTGGGAGTGCTGAAACAGCTGTATATCAATATCCCTTTTGTGGAAGTTCTAGAGCAAATGCCAAACTATGCAAAATTTTTAAGGATATTTTGACAAAGAAAAGAAGACTTGGAGAGTTTGAAACAGTTGCTTTAACACAAGAGAGTAGCCGAATGCTTCAGAGTAAGATACCACAGAAGATGAAAGATCCAGGAAGCTTTACAATCCCATGCTCCATAGGCACTAAATACAGTGGCAAAGCACTTTGTGATTTGGGGGCTAGCATCAATCTCATGCCTTTATCAGTGTTTAAGCAATTGGGAGTTGGTGAATGTAAACCAACAACAGTGACTTTACAACTTGCTGACAGATCTCATGCATATCCAGAAGGAAAGATTGAAGATGTGTTGGTGAAGGTGGATAAATTTATTTTTCCAGTGGATTTCATTGTGCTAGACTTTGAGGTAGACAAAGAAGTGTCAATCATTCTCGGAAGACCTTTCTTAGCTACGGAAAAGACTCTAATTGATCTTAAAAAAGGAGAATTAACCATGAAGCTGAATGAACAGCAAGTTACATTCAATGTACTGGATGCCATGAAGAGTCCCGATGAGATTGAAAATTGTAATTTTATCAGTGTTGTGGACTTTGTTGTAGTAAAGAGATTACACAGTTGCTGCAGTAAAGAAAAAATCAATGCTGTAACATTTGAAGAACTTGATTATGAAGATTATAGAGCAGCTAACATAGCATGGTCAGGGGAGAAGCAACCCTTCAGAATTGATGAGCAAATCCAGCAAAGGGAACTCACTCCAAACCAACAAGAACTCAAAGTTAACGGGCCGAGAGTGAAGCACTATCTGGGAGCTGATGTGAGCAGCCTAAAGAGGGATTGGTTCTTGAAAGATCCAGGTTGAGGAAACAAGAAAGGTCAGGCTGAAGGACCTAAAATCAAGCGCTAATTGGGAGGCAACCCAATAAGGGAAGTTGTTTTAAGTCTTTAAAGCATTAAATTTAGTTTTTAAATTATTTAATTTGTCTTTTTGTTATTTTAAGTATGCATCTATTTTTTTTTTATGTCTTTGTGTTAAATTGCAGCAAGTAAAAAAAATGTGGGCAAAAAAAGCATGAGGGAATTGCTGCAGTATCACTTACAGCATGACATATAACAGAAGATTCTCAAACAACAGAGGCATTTCTTACTTTTGTAGCATCAAATGGATTGATCAAATTTTATAATAAGGAGTGTTTGAGAAGTAGATCAAAGAATAAGTGACCCTTTACAGCCTGTGCTGCAGCAGTGCTTCCAATAACAGGGCAGTACCCCTAACCGCTAGTTTATTTTACTTCTTTCTGCAAAACTTTTCTTTCATTTAGTTTTAATTTTATGATTCATTCTACATGTCCTTTTATTTAGTGTACGCATGTCCGGTTCATGTGGTTTTGTTTTGTGTGCTCGTGAGGACACAGCACCATTCAAGTTTGGGGGGGGTTGTGTTTTTAAGTACATGTGTTTATGCTTGTGTTGTGTGTTGTGTGTTGTGTGAAGCTCTGTTATCTAATATTTGTGTAAAACCTAATAAAGATAAATTGAATGTTATTCAGTATTTATGAGAAAGCCAAGTAGAGATAGTTATAGATGGAGGTTTAACTTCTGTCCCGACAGTTAGACTTTAGTTGAGTTTTATGAGAATGTTGTAGCAAAGCCAGGAAAACCAAAAAAAAAAAGTAGAAAATATCTCAAGTTTGGGGGAAAATTTTTGTGGGACTGTGCCTGTTATGAAATAAATTTTGCTCCAATGGTTTAAGTTGCTAAGTAATCAAGGTTGAGTATGCACCCCATATGCAGACTTGAGTCCAAAGGCAACAAGAGCTATGAGCAGTACTACAGCAATTATATATATAAAAATGTAAAAAAAAATTATAAAGAGGTTTGCTGCCTAGGATACTGAGTAACCTAATCTGTTCATGAGCCCCATGTTCAGCCTTGAGTCAAAGACGTCCAAAGGTAAGACCCAGATATAACATCCTGAATGCATTGTTGTAACAACTCTGACATGTACTTTGAGTGAGTAATTGGGTGTCGTCATTACAAGTGATAGGCATTCACATGAAAGCTCAATGTTGCATTAAAGGGTTTAACTAAAAAAAAAAAAAAATTGTAGCACAGTTTGAATATAATTGTGAGTTCTGCTCTCCTATATGTGAATATATTTGTGTTCTACCTCTGAATTGTATACAAAGTTTGTGCAATGTTGTAGCACCTATGGAATTTGATTAAAGTGGCACACACACACTTTGGACAGAATGAAGCCTAAGTCTAGAACTGAACTGCTATGGCTATTTTGTATGATTAAGAGTGTGATCTGAGGGTGGAAGAATCCTTACAAATTTGATGACAGTGCTAAGTTATTTGTTGCATGATTATGTGATTGAAGTGTGAATGTGGTTGTCATTACTTGAGGACAAGTAATGGTTTAAGTTTGGGGGTGTGATAACTCTATGAAATGAGAGTTATCATAGCACTTTTAGACTTAAATTAATATTACTTAGAGAGTAAATGATGTGTTTTTATTGCATTTTTGTTACATTTTGCATAAATATTCATTTTAGTTTATCTTAATGAGTTTTGCTTAATTTAAAGTAATTTGTGCTTAAATTGTGTGCATAATTATAGGTTTCCAGAAGCTTATAATTCATGGAAGGAATGTTGATGCAATAGGCTTGCAAAAATAAGGAAGAACTTAACTACAAAAGAATTGAAACAAATCTGAAACAGTGCAGTTGCTGTCACCGTTGCTATAGCAATCCTAGAACAATTCCGCGCGGGATACTTGCAGAATTGCGATCTGCAGTTTCCTAATCTGACTTTTGTGCGACCTAGGCTTCCGTTTACCCTAATTTTCAATTATAAAAGAAGCACACATCATAAGGCATAGAGAGAGCCGTCACCCAAGGAGAAAAACACAAATAAACAAAAGAAAAACAAGATTCAAGAGATAGATTAACGGCTGCACAAGAGGAGAATTTGGAGAAATCAATTGGGAGCTCAATCATTCTTATTCTTCTCTTGCTTTCTCGTTTTCTATTTATTTATGGGGATGTGTTTCATGACTGAAACTTTGTTTTTTATTTTTCTTTTACAAACCATGAACTAAATTTATTTGTAGTTGAGTGATAAACAATCTTGATGGTTTATTGACTAGAAATATGTGTTGCTGCATGTTTGTTGTAGCAGTTTGTTTTGATAGTATTTATTTTATTCGTTATTTCGGTTGATCACCCATTTAATGATACTAGCTAATGAAGAGCCGCAAAAGGGCCTATCTTAGTGGAACATATCAGAACAATACTTGATCTTAAATTGAGTTTCCTGGATTGAGTTTTACTTGAGTCCCAAAAAGGCCATACATGATTTAAGATTAGTGATGAACTAGACATAAGGATTCACCTTGTATGGTAAATAGAACCTAAGCGTGTAATGCTATATCTTATATTGGCATAGCAACTTATCACTGTTAGGTTGCATATAGATATAAGATATCCAACATGCGACGGCTGAGGATACATAAGGATTCTGCCCAGTGTTGTAGCAAATACTGCAGCAACCGAGCCAACTATTAGAAAATAGTCAAGACCATTAAGAGAGTTTATTCACTCAACTACTCTATATTCTCATTGTTTTTATCCTTGAGTTTGACGTGATAATCTACTTTGTTGCATTTTATTTATTGTGTTTTTATTTTAATTAGTAAATTAGTTTCATCAATTGTTTATCTTAATTTAGACACAAAATCTACACTGTTAAGATTGTTGTAGCAAGTCTAATAACATCAATCTATGTGGAGACGATCTTGAATACTCATCACTTTATTACTTATTGTGTACACTTGCACATTGACACCAATAGCATTAGTATTTATACACTAACACTAGTCCAATAACTGTTTACTGTAACAGTCAAGCTGCTATCTCTTTCTCTAAGGACGTCAAATAACACAGCAAATCAGAACACATTGAGACTAAATACAATTTCATTAGAGATATTTTGGCGAAAAAAAAAGTAGTCATACAATATATATCTACGCATAGCATGATAGTTGATCCACTTACCAAAGCTATAACGAGGGATGTATTCACCTATCATGCTAAATCATTAGGGCTATGTAGATTGTAATTTTACTTTGTTAAGATGTATTTATTTGTTATGAACATCTTTGTTACATAAATTATTTTGAAATGCAATGATGTTTAAAGTTCTCTTATTTCAATTTATTTTATAAAAGGCCTAATTACACACATATGAGAGTATGTCATCAGGTCATTACCAACTTTCTTACACGAGCAATTGCCTCAATTGCTCTGGGAACAAGCTAAGATGAGACAAGTAGAATAATGAAACAATATATTTGTTTAAGAGCCCAATAAAAAGGATTATTCTACAAATTTTGTTGCCTTGATTAGAATCAAAATGAGGTCTTAAACAATATTTCTCGTAGATCAACTATGATGTACCCTACCATTATAGAGACTTGATAAAAACAATATGTGAGAGCTTATTTTAACACTAAAGGAGCGTTCAGTTTAAGAACTCAGGTCAGACATTGTAGAAGAGCGACTAGACTAAAATATGTACAATGAATTGAATTAATGAGACAAATGCCCTAAATGGAAGATTCACTGCAACGCTTGTATCATACCACACTTGCTTAATGACCAAAATAGAAAATTAGAGAATTTCTCTTCTTCCTCATTGTGTAAGTTCCATATGACTTTCTATAAGTTAATCCTAGTATCATTATGACTATCAACTACGTTTTTGAGATCTCATAATGATGTCTGCTACTTTAGCATGTTATCTCTGACCTTGACATGATTCAGTGTATGAAACATGACTAGGAAAGTGATTATTCTGGATTGATGAACATGAGTGTGATATAAATATTTAATTTTTTCCTTTTATGTGATCCACTGGTCGACCAATTGTATAATACATGTGGTATATTACAATTGTGAATACATAAAAAGATTGCACAATTTTGGCATACTGAAGAGGTTTATTATGCTTCAATATTACAATGAATTAAATCTGGGATACAATAAACATATATTGAAATTCTCTTGCATACGATTGCAATTGAGATATATCTTGCCTAGGTTAGCAATTGAGATATATTTTTTGGCTCCTCCAATGGGTCTTTGAATATGTTCATTGTCACACGGTATACTTACCTATATGATTAAAGATATGTGGTTTTTCATTGTTTCTTTGTCCACTGCTCTACTGCTTCGACGTCGTCCCATCCTATGCGAGTGGGAGATGTTAGATGGGCGGGTTGCCCATGATGAGCCGACCCCTGTTGGGAAAAAATTAGGTTTTAAATTTTTATAAAACCTTTTGAAGATCGCTCTCATATAATATATAAGAATTTGTATTCTAGAAATCGTACCTTGAAAATCTGTGTTGTCTTTTTCCGCTGAAGTGATTTAGGCTCCTAGATCACGATCCGCCACCACCACTCCTGTTAAATCACGATCCGTCACCACCACGCTTGTTAGATCACGAACTGTCTCCAATGATCTTCCAGTTTATGACTCAGGTTCAATCTGCACTTGACGTGTGGGCGCCTTTATCACTACCAAAGCAACTAGCACGAGAAAATTTTTCTCTCAACAATCGAGAGAAAAATCTTATTCTCTGATCTGTATAAAGTGGCTTCTCTGTTTTTCTTTAGGGAAAAATAAGCCTTTTATATCACCCTTTAGTGAAAACCCTATGCTCCAAATAATGCCCTGAATAAAACTCACGTTATTTTGCTTTTTCAATAGGGGGCCCACCTTGTAAAATAACATAAGGCCCCTTATATAAAAGCTAATTAAATGGAGCCTCCCACTAAATGATATATTTAGGCTTTTGACCCAAATAACTAGTTATCTTACTTATTAGTCCAGTAGTGGTGCAGTCAATTAAATGAGTTAACCCGGGGATCATTTGGGAACATACAATAGTGGCTACAATAATTAGGCATGTAATTAAACTAGCCCAATTATTTAATTCCAAATCTACTCCACTAAAAGATTGGAACTGACTTCCATAATTGTATGCTCGAATAATAATTCGTCTCAAGCCATATTGATTTCTTTACTGCACAATCCTTTGTATCACATCGTTAATTAAATTGATATCTCAACTGTCCAATCAATTTAATAACATCTTATTCCTTGATCCTTACTGGTTTTCTCTAATGATCATTTTCAACATACTAAATATGTTGACACACTTTGGCCAGAGAATTCTATGATCAAGTACCGAAAACCTATCAAGAGATGTGTTGTACAAATTCTATATTGTTAATCCATAACTCCAATACTCATAATTGCTCCCACCAAGATACCGGGTAATCTTGACCACAAGGATGTGTCGTGCCCATTGGTAACTCAAATGAAATAACAATCACAATCATGAAATCATAATTAACTCAAGATTGAGATTACAGTAAAATCAACGCCTATGAGATTTAATAAGTCTGACAGTTATTACAAAGTTAATTAAATCTCATATGTGATCTTGTTCAATGTAGTCGTACTACATCAATAAATTCATACATGATTAAGACAAATCATTCAATGAATTTATTACAGTCTATACCTAAATAAAGTGCCTAACTTTATTTATCAACTGCGAACTAAATTTATTTAATCATAAGATAACTTGTATTTATGTCTTCTGTGAATCCACATGGTGATCACATAAATACATATAATATGATTAAATGGACTTTAATACAAATATTAATGCAATTAAGATATTTGAATAAAATACCTCATTTATTTTATTAATTAGAAAAATTATTTATTACAATTAAATAAACACATATGCTTTTAAAGAACATATTTTCCCAACAACCCCACCCGACCTGTACTTGGTAACTGCTTTTACAGTTACCAAGTGCGGTTTGGAAGTTAAGAAGGAAGATATAATATCAACTTCCCACTTTGGTTATAACTACTAGAAAATATAATAATGCAGAGAAAGTGTTTGCGGAGAGTAAATCTTCATCTTCTTCTCTTCTTCATTAAGATCAAATAAGAATATTGAACAACTCATTAGAAAAGAGCATTTATTTGTAATCAGATAAGGATTTCCGTTTGTAATTTATTTTTGACCATCAACGTAACACTTAATTATTCTGCTACTTAAGAAAAGTTATGGCTTTTTGAATTCCTTTTATTTTTTTCCATCAAATTTAAACGAGCACAACGGTTCACCCAAAACATCCACACTACCAGCTACGTGCATCCCAGCGTGTTCATGGGGAGACCCAATGTTCAAATTGGTCATTGACATGATTGATTATCCCTCAATTCTTTTTTTTTTTTTAAACATGTATACATTTCCTCATAACCTTACATATATAAAATTGCTCCTTCGATTATAATAAAACAACTCAAAAAATTTAAGATAATATCTAAAAGACCATCTTAAAACTATGACTAATTAGTGCTATCACTAAAAAAAAAAAAGATTCATATATTAGACATAAATACATATGTTATGTAGGCTAGCATTTTGAATTAACAGCTAAACCAAAAGAAATTTTGCAAGTTATACGTTTATTTTATTATACTCTTGCCGTGTTCAATGAATTGCCTTTCCAGCAAAAGAAAACCACAATCTTATAAAAATATCAGCATTGAATCCAAATCTTAATCTCAAACCTGCTTCATTTTGTAATCTCTACAATTTAATTGACAATGATGCCTTAATTTTCTGTGCTTAATCTTAACAAAATTTGAAATTGTAATTTACAGACCTTTTTTCCGTTTAGGATTTTCATTTGTCAACCGTCATTGAAGCATTTGAGGGCCCACGTTCTATTTCCTTTTCATAATTGGGTAGGAGTGGACATTTCTCTCACAAATATAGATAAAGTTGATATATATATATCTTCTCGTGAAAAAGATATATCTTAATTAATATGGGAACAGAAATGTGAGATGTGTCGTAATTGAATTGATCTAGTTTCTAATCCCAGCAAATTCCTAACCGTAAACACCAGTATACCTTTGATCATATCGTGGAAACATTTTGATATTCTAAAGAAGAAACCATCCTTGAAGTTCACGATATGCAAGGCTGGAAAATAAATTGAAAAAAGGCATTTTCTGTTTGTACTACTGAAGAAATTGCAAATAAATAATCAAAGTTGAGAACAAACAGAAACTGTCAGGTTCATTACTCTTTCTGCCGGGAGTAAGAGATTCATAACTTGGTCAAACAAATTTTCCCTGGTAGTATTACAATGTATAATCATATCTTTGACCCCGCTACGATTTCGGCTACAAATAGTACAAACAAATATCATAAAAATGTAGCACTGAACCCTGAAGGCCCCATGCTCGGTGCTTGCTCCCATCTGAATGGAGCTTTCACTACTTCGTGGTGCCCATTAATCTTGTGTAAGAGAGATAGCTGGATTTGGTAATAAAGCCAATAGTATTAATACGTTTTATGAATTGAAAACAAGCTATAAAACAAACTTAATTGGTCACAAAGTGTCGTTTTCATGTAAGATTTTTCTTCAATTAATGTGATCGCATTCAGAAAGTTGTTACAACTACTTGCAAAATTAATTAGCTCCAATTTAATATTTCTTGAATTGATCATTCATTAGGTTGCCAAGAGAAAAGTTAATACAGACTTGGTCCTGAAGTTGCAAATACAGAATAAGATCTCATGGGAAAGCATGTTTTACGGCGACAATTAATTATACGAATGATTGATCGACGAATCTCAACTTTTAGTTACTCTAATGATAATTAATGATCCTGTATACCCACTGCATAATGATTAAGCAATTCCCTCAAAAGTCAAAAACAAATCATAGCGTGATACATAAGCAATCTGGCCCTAGCTAGACTTGGTTTTTATGGCATACCATTTAACATATAAATTTTGACTCTGAATTTTATTTAAACGATATAAATTTTGCCACTCAACTTTGTAAATATAACATGATTATAATGTTTACATATGACAGTTGTACATGCAAACACAGAAGCAAGCGTAAAAAGTATAGTTTTGTGACGTTCTTAAGGATAATCAACACGTACAAGAATACAGAATTAATACCAATACGATGACAATGCTGAAAGCATTAAGTTTCCATGCAGGATCATTCAAGTACTGACAAACAGAAGAAGAGAAATTAAGCGAAATTAGATGGTTGTGAGTGGACTCATGTAGAAGATTAATTAAAGATTAAAGTAGTTTCATTCCGTCCTTGTGAAGAAATGTGAAATGTTTCCATGCAACGGGGCAAGATTAATTAATTTGATCGTGAGAAATGATTTGAATGAAGGTAGATGCATGGCACGTGTGCATGGCTTTATTTAATAATTAGTTAGTAACTAAACGATAATTAAAATGAATGCCGACTAATTAAGAGAGACAAGAGCTTCATTCCTTTGGCAAATCCAAGGAGTAGGGCGGCGCCACCGACGCCAAGTCCGACGATCTCGCCTATGTCTTCTTTCTTGTCTTCTTCTTCTTCTTCTTCTTCTTCTTTTTCCTTTATCACTTTCTCGTCTCTTTCCTCTTAATTACCTCACTCTCTTCGGAGAAACAATAAGATGGGATATTATTTATTGTTGTATAATTTCATTGGGACTACCATTTTGAAAGATGATGATAAAACTTAGATAATTAAGAATATTAGCTTTATAATAAGAAGGGATGATTTAATCACAAGAGAAATTATGAGAAGATCACTATTGTGTTTTGAATTTAACTCTTATATATATTATTGCGTTGGAGATGATCGAACCAATACAAAATTTATGATCATTTTATTGAAGGGAGAATAGCCAAAAGCCTATAGTTGGCAGTTGGGGACTGTATTACATGGCAGCATAGAGTCCCACATCGGTACGTGTTGTAGGCAAGCCTGAGGGGACGGGCTGGACTATCAAGCTCCGAAGTCACATGCCGCCCCATCTCTTTAAGGAAGGTTGTTGACACAGAAATACCAACAATTTTTTGTTAAAAATAATGATAATAATTAGGCTTATGTTAAGATTTCATGCATGTACATTGATTTATTTTGAAGACGAGAAGGTTTTTGATGCTCTTGGAATATTGATTCTTATTTATTCATTATTTGTCACGTATATATACATTTCATTATGATTAATTGAAACATACTTGTGATAATAAGTGAATGAGATAAAAAAAAAAAAAAAAAAAAAAACCTCCAAGAACACTCAAGAAGTTTTCCTCGAAGACACATCTTTGTGGTTAGCCGATTTACATTCTTCAATTTGTTTTCTCACCAAAAGTAATTTAACTTAAAAGGAGTAATTCAGAATGAGCAAAAATGCCAAAGCAATTGACCACAAAATAAGGTAATATACGGTGGTCTTCTTGTTAATGCAAAATCGATTGTTTCTCTAATGTCAATCTGCCTTGTTGAAGTCCTTTTCACAATTGACATTTTAGATGGGTCCCTTTTCTGTCCTTTCTCATTTAGAACAATTTCCTTCATAATTTTCTCCCCTGTATTATTCTTTATTAACCAATCGTCGGTCTTGGATACGAAGGCAACGATAATCACTAATATTATAAACCAAGAAAAAGACCAAATATTCCATCTAAATTATTTTCAGCATGGGCCGGCTCTAGGAAAGTGGACCCCATTCAATAAACTGTCATTTAGTGCAATCACAGGCCTTCCAAAGCCGTGTAACAGAGAGTTAAAATTGGCAGCTAAAGAGTAAAGATGACAAATTAACACCTCTAGAATACAACTTACATTGTAGAGGTGATAAATTGGAGGTGAATAAAATCACTAACCTCCAATCATATGCCTATTAGATTTCAAACTTGTCAATTCATCTCTTTCATTTTCTAAAGCCATTCTGGACAATGTGACACAGTCCTTTGCTAATGTACTCAAATAAAAAGAGAGAGATCGATGCACATTCTCTAGCTCTTTTAGTAAAAGCTAGCTAGCAAATATTGAAACACCCATATTATTTTTTATCAAAATCAACACTTCTTAATTTGTAAAACCATATATCTTGATTCGGGTTTGTGGGTTTTGAATATTTAGATTTTGAGCTTAGAATACCAAGAGGAAAAGATGATTAATTCAGTGTGTGGAACTGTGGGTACTCTTAAAAGTGAGAACTCATCATCAAGCATTAAAATCCATCCAACTTCTCCAAATGAGTCATCAATTTCAGAGACAAAAAGAACTCCTCAATCTTCTGACTTGGAGCAGCCAAGTAGCCTAACACCACCAAGCCTCAACTTCCCACCACTCAAGTTTGAAATAGATGGCGACGTCGAAGTGCAATCACCGGATTGTTCAATATGGGAAACCTTCTTCTCCGATCACTTAGACGGTGACTTCATGATCTCATCTCCGGTGAGAAACTTGCCTTCTCCACGAACTTCAGCTTACAATAATAATTACAACTACAACTATGCACAATCAATGCAAGGACAGAGCCTTTCAGGATGTTCCCCTCCTCGCTTTTCGGCTCAGGTTGGAGCATTCAGCAGTAGCCTCAGAGCAAAAGGGCAGAGCCCGCTTCATAAAGTATTTAACTCTCCAGGCAACCAGTATATGCAGCCGGAGAATCTTGCTTTGACGACGGCTATTGAAGATTTCTTGGAGGATTATCAAAAGGATGGATACGGGATGTTTTCGCCTATGAAGATATGTGGTGGTGGTGGTGGTGGTGGAAGCTCACCTCAACTAATTGATATGCCTACGACGGTTCCAGCAACGCTTGAATGCTTACCAATGACAAATAATAATCCGTCGAGGTTTAGTGGACCAGTGAGTGAATCATCATCAACGGCTGGAGCTTCTCAGCATGACAATGATATTTATCAAATGGGATCAATAGCAGCTGCACCATTATCACAACAACTGCAACAAGAGCAACTGCAGGAGAGGCAACAAACACAACAGCAGCAGCTGCAAGCACAGCAACAACAGCAGCAGAATCTTAACCACAGCTTGATGGTCCCTCTCCCAATCAGTTCTGAGCAGGTTAAAAACTTTTCTGTCCTTGTCTATATATGTACGTTTTTTGTATACATGTCATAATTCCATTAGCTGTTTGTACATATTTTTGATGTGCAAAAGCATTTCTCAATATGTATAAGAAAATTATATATATACACACACACACACACACACATACATGTTCTATTAGCTGTTTGTACATATTTTTTTCATGTGCAAAACTGTTTCTCAATATGTATAAGAAAATATATATATATATAGTAAAAGTCATGTTTAAGTGCAGATATCCGCATTTTACAAAGTGCAAATAATGTAAAAATACAACTCATATTTATATTGATGTAAAAATATTTTTAGTACAGTACAGGCTCTTTACACAGTATAAAGAAATCAGTCCAAATTTTATAAAGTGTGAAAGTCCACACTTATGACTTAAGCATTTTCATATGTGACACTTTGTTTTTAATTTTTATTTATTTTATTGCTATCTTTATTTGTTTCTTTAGGAACAAGATAGCGGGCTTCAGTTGGTGCATCTCCTTCTTGCCTGTGCTGAAGCGGTGGCTAAAGAGGACTTCATGTTAGCAAGAAGATACTTGCATCACCTCAATCGAGTAGTCTCGCCTCTCGGCGACTCCATGCAACGAGTTGCTTCCTGCTTCACTGAAGCCCTAAGTGCAAGACTTGCAGCAACCCTAACCACAAAACCAAGCACTTCTACTCCAACACCCTTCTCTCCTTTCCCACCAAACTCTTTAGAGGTCCTAAAGATTTACCAAATCGTTTACCAAGCTTGCCCGTACGTTAAGTTCGCTCATTTCACCGCCAATCAAGCAATATTTGAGGCCTTTGAAGCCGAAGAACGTGTCCATGTCATCGACCTAGACATCCTCCAGGGCTACCAATGGCCAGCCTTCATGCAGGCCCTAGCTGCTCGACCCGGAGGCGCTCCATTTCTCCGAATAACCGGAGTCGGGGCTACTATAGAATCCGCGAAGGAAACTGGACGTTGCTTAACAGAACTTGCCCACTCACTCCATGTACCGTTTGAGTTCCACCCAGTAGGTGAACAACTCGAAGACCTGAAGCCACACATGTTCAACAGACGTGTAGGCGAGGCTCTTGCCGTTAACGCCGTTAACCGCCTCCACCGTGTCCCCAGTAACTGCCTAGGAAATTTACTAGCAATGATCCGTGACCAAGCACCAAATATCGTAACCATAGTCGAACAAGAAGCAAGCCATAACGGACCATACTTCTTAGGCCGGTTCCTCGAGGCATTGCACTATTACTCTGCAATTTTCGACTCATTAGACGCAACGTTTCCTCCTGATTCAGCACAGAGAGCAAAAGTGGAGCAGTACATATTTGCACCGGAGATAAGAAACATAGTGGCATGTGAAGGGGGGGAGAGAACGGCGAGGCACGAGAGGCTTGAGAAATGGAGAAAGATAATGGAAGGGAAAGGATTCAGAGGGGTGCCATTGAGTGCAAATGCTGTGACTCAATCGAAGATATTGCTTGGATTATATTCATGTGATGGCTATCGCTTGACTGAAGATAATGGTTGCTTGCTTTTGGGGTGGCAAGATAGAGCACTTCTTGCTGCTTCTGCATGGCGATGCTGATGATGATGATGAGCAATTCTCTATTTTTCACGTACGTGTACTTTTGCTTAATTTTTTATTTTCAGTGTATTAAATCATCTGGTATCCGAAGACTACATTGGACTCCGACTAATTCATATTCAAGCCGGGTAGAACCACTAGGGCAGTAAAACTCTTCCAACAAATATTTAACGTAACTGTATTCCAAAGCCTCGAACTGAGGACTTTGGTTAAGATAGAACAGCCCATGCTAATTGATCTATGCGCTTGTTGGTTATTTTGCTTAATTATTAATTAGGCTCGTGTTTATTAGAAATTTTTATGTTAATTTGTTATGTGTAGGTAATAATGCCATGCAAAAACCACGAGATGAATGCTAAAAATGGAAAACGGGAAAGCCGTAAAGGATAAATTGTTTGATTTTGCAGAAAGTGACCTTAGGATATATCATTAAGGTCAATTAATTAATTATATCGAATTTAGATTCTATCACACACTGACCTGATTCCCCTTCCCGTCCTTATGTCGTAACCACTGGCTTCAGGCTTCAAATTAAAAAAAAAAAAGAGTATCCAAAAAAAGGCTTCTAAAAAATAAAAAAGAAATTGGTGGCAAGACAAGAAGTTTTACAATTGTTCATCAGATATTCTTTTTTTTGAAATTTAAATAATTAATTTTTGATAATGACCGCTTGATCGATGATGAGAATGCATGTATGACTTAATGCCATAGACCTCTTTGATAAGATAAGCCCAGGTCATATATCATTGAATTGATAGGTAAAAATTAGTATAGGATTACGATCCCTATGGGGATTATTTATTTTAAATGGCATTTTTAGAAATTATTTTTGAAAATGAAGGTAGTATTTCTTAATAACGTTTAGGGCCATATCATATTTGATGGTGTCTAGCTTGAAATGGTTTTCAAAAATCAAACTCAAGGAGAAAATATTTAACAATCCAGATCTTTTCGTAGACATTTTCTCTTCTACTTCTCCAAAGTTTTCAAAGATTTATTGACATGTGTCATTAATAAAATTAAATAACTAAAATTTTATTTTAATTAATTTTTACCTAAATAAACATCCAAACATACGTGTCACTCTTGTCAAATTTTTTTCCAATAAATTCTTTCCCCTCTCAAAGGAGCTGCCATGATTACTAAATTTGATCCCAGTCGCGGCTCTTCCCAATACGAGTTCACATTATAACTCATCAACAACCATCAAGATTTGCATCGACCAAATTGGAAGATGAAAATTCCCAAATTCGCATTTAAGTTTTCTCGGGTTTTTTTAATAAGTTTTATTTAGAACAAAATAACAATAACAAAAGTCAAGTTGATATGATTTTTTATTCGGTTTTTTGAAGAAATACTTGAGTCAACAGGGAGAATTAAGGTCTTCGATTCTTCTTTCCCTTAAAAAGAAAAAAAAAATTTGGCTGCTGTATTTTTATAACTGGGATTTGTTTTGAAAGGGAAAGAATTTACTTTTAAAAAAAATTGACAAGAGCCACACATAAGTTTGGATGTCTATTTAGGTAAAATTTAATTAAAACAAAATCTTAGAAATTTAATTTAATTAATGGCACATGTTAATGGATCTTTGAAAGATTAGGAGACTAGGGGACAAAATGCCTAAGAGAGCATCTAAATCAACTAACAGTTTTTTTAAAATAAATAAATAAATATTCTTATGTTGTGATTTTTTTTTAATCTGAAATTTGAATGGGTTTGAATATATTATTAAAGTATAAAAAGGTCTGAATGAATATATCAGGATAATGTATTTGTTTTTAATTTTTTGACATCTGAATGTAAATAATAAGTTGTTTATTTTTATAAACTCAAAATATCTTAAACCTAATATTTTTACACTTATGACCTTGAAACTATTATATATACTTGAAGTTTAAATAGGTATATATTTACATTATTTTCTAATAAAATGGTTTTTATATGTTATAAATATTTGTAAGGTAAGTATTTGATATATAATTTATGAAGAATAATTTTGATAACATTATCTTTTACAATTTAACATAATATTTATACATAAAAAAGTTGTGATCTAATAATAAAAAAAAAATTAAAGTTCAAATTGAATATATGTTAAGTACTTAATAACAAGTAAAATTTGAGATTAAGGAAAATTTTAATATGACATCTAATGGTTAGGTGGGGAATAAGTACATTTAATAATGGTATTTGTGTTTTTAAAAAAAAATGGTATTTGTGAGAAAAAAAAATTGATTTTCCATTCAGACATTTTATCATTCAAATAAAAGTTCAGAAATTTGATTTTTTTTTTCTTTCATTTGGATAAAAAAAACTCTTACAAAAAGACTTAGATACAAAAACAAACAAGGTAAAATATCAAAACATCTTAAATTAAGTCAAATTAGGACTTCAGACATAAAAACAAACGCCGCCTTAAATTCATTACTAGCCACCTAGGTCACTGCAAGAAGGCGATTCGTGAAGACTCCCTCGCAATCATGGGAAGGATAAAACATATTCTCTCTTGTAAATAATTTTTAAGTGTAAGTAGCTCTCATCTTAATTAGATATAAATTTACAAACTATTTTAAGTAAACCACTTATTGTATATTTTAATAATGGTTATTATTGCTCAATACTTCAAAAATTGTAAAATATCAAATGACTACAAGAAATATTGTTTCCTATCATTTTACTACTCTAACTTTGCAAACCTTTCATTTTGCTACTTTTCCATTAGGATCATTAGTTAACCAGTTAATTGATTAATAAAATAAAAATTTTATCATTTATGGTAAAATACACAAAAACATGTATCAAATAATATACATAAAATTATTGTTATGCCCTTAAATTGTTAAATAATATTTTTAACCATGAATTTATGAATAGCCCTAAATTTGTCATAAGTATAAAAGTAACAAATTGATAAAAAATACCCATAGATATTTTTGTTAAAAAGGACACACAGTCTATTCTTAAAACAACAAAAATACTTAAAGCTTTATCTACAAAATCAATACTTCCATATTTAAGTGTTTTCTTTTTTAGAATAGATTGCAATTTTTTTCGACAAAAAATATGTAGGTACATTTATGTCAATTAATTACTTTTATAGCTATAATAAATTCAAGGTTAGTCATAAAGTCATGGTTAAAAATGCTATTTAACAATTTAAGGACATAACAATAATTTTATGTCATTATTTGATACCTTTATTTGAGTATTTTATTATAAAGGATAAAATTAGTATTTTACTAGTCAACTAACAATTCTAATGAAAGAATAATACAATGAAAAATTTTATATAGTAGTAAAATAACAAAGAACCATACTTCTTATAATCATTTCATATTTTACAATTCTTGTAGTGAAATGATAATAACCCCTTAATAACTTCTATATATTGTGATTGGCTAAGTTATATAATAATGAAACCTACATCAAGTTAATAGTCGTAATAATAGTTGTACCTCATGATAAATAAATTTAAAGCACTTTAAAAAATGGATACCGAACAATATTTATATTTTGAAAGTGGCGAATTTAACTCAAATACTCTTTTACCTGAGAACCTTTATAACTTATTCAAACTAAGAGAAATACTCAAATACTCTTTTATCCGAGAACCTTTATAAGTTATTCTAATTAAGAGAAATACAAAGCCCTCTAAAAACTGATGTACCGAAAGTTATAAAATTAAGCTCAATCTCAGAAATAACAAGACATTATGGCCAAGTTACCGCATCAATAGTGTGCCTTCATCAAGGCACCAAAAACAAGTAACTTGCACTTTGTAAAACACATGTGTAACTTCACAACCATACAACCCTCAACTTCAATCCAACAAACAATATTACCAGCGCCATGGATATTCCCAAAACCTTGTACAACTTCGAGAATGACAATGTCAAATAATAGCATCAGCAGAAACATACACGGATCCTTCAATATCAAACACGTATAAAATTGACAAAACAAAATAATAATAATAATAATAATAATAACAATAATAATAATAACTAATTGCAGCTACAAAGGCATCAAAAAGCCATTTTATAGAACACAAATACATCATTGCCATCATGCACAGAGTTACATAGGAATGCCCTCCAACAAACACGTACCTACCCAGCTAGGATGACACTGTTTCACAAATTATTTTTCTTTCCAGCTATCCATTTCCGTGGCCAACGAGATCCTAGCAGATCCCCATGGGATCTCAAAAGCTTGAACTTCTTATATCAACACCAACTCTATTACAATATGGAACATGAGCAAAAATTTTTCTTTTGTGGTTCATCCAGCTTCTTCTCTGTCAAGGTAAACAAACAAAAATTGTAACTTCCAGCAAAAACATAAGAAAAAGTAACAGTGAAGTTGCGATATCTCATGTCACAAACTCATGATTGAAATATGAAATGGCTCTTGCTCTATGTTTGCACAAAGCACATGAAAGTTACCTGTTTTTGCTTTTGTTAATGGTGGCTGCACAACAACATGCATTGTGATGGTCCCTTTTGGAAGCTCACCAAATGGTACTTTACATTGGCCAACAGTCTTGTTGTTTTCCAAAATTTTTCCAGCACTAATCAGTTTGATGTCATTGGCCGTCTTGGGTACAATTTTTTTATCTAATAAAAATATAAAATTTAGAACAGTTATTACTAAATAAATATCAACCAACCAGAAATGAGGATAAGTAGAAGTCCATATGACTATAACTCCACATTCCATTATCTCACTCTTGCTTGACAGAGTAAGGTAATTCACAGCTAAAGTAGCAGAAAAATCAGAAATGTGATTGTGTATGCCAAAGTAATGGAGATATAATATACAGGAGAAACAGCAATGACCGATCATAAACAGCGGTGACTGATTGTATTTTTCTTTGGAAATAAAGCTATATATAATTACAATACAGAAAATATCAATAATTACCCAGATAACAGGTTTCCTGTAGATACTGTTAGGAGTACGCTCCTGAAACACTTGGCAGTGTCAAGTGTAAGATAACAGTAATTCAGAGAAAAATTCGATGCATACTTACATCATAATTACTAAACTGAGAACTTTCAATCAGCATTGTCGAGTAACACAATCCAAGATCTAATATTATCTTATATCTGTGTTTCGAAACCCACAAGTTTTCCTGCGGACAATGATGCATGGCCAAACAGCACATAACAAAGCTTGGGCCATGATCACCCCAAGATATTCACAAAAAATCCACAAATAGTGTTGTGACTATTTCTGGCCCCACAACCAACAAACACATAATTAACTAGGAATCCGGCCTACTCATAAATTTGTGATCGTTCTGGTTCAGATGCTATATGAGTCAAATCAACTGACCCATCTTGATGTGAACTAGAACAACAATGAAGGAAATGTTAGCACAATCAAACAGAGTCCTATGATTGGAAAGGAGACATTTATTACAAGTACACTTTTCATTTAAATCCATTTCCTAAAGATCTAATAATTTTAAGAAACTTGGCAGGATTTCAAAGGAACCTTTGGTCTGTGAGGTGGTGGTTCATTCAAGAGGTCTAGAATTTGAATCCCATTCACGTCAAGGTTGTGGAGGGGCTTAATTTACATTTATGTGTTATCTTTCTCACTGTACACAAGTATCTATTACAACAAAAAAGATCAATTATCCCTATGCAGACAACCAAACTCTTCCCATTCATTATCTTCCTATCAACCTGGCTGATAATTAGGATGTTCAATGAATCACGATACTCTATATCTGTAAAGAATATGAGAATATTGTCAAAAAGAGATAGACAGAGAGAGAGAGAGAGAGAGAAACAGCCAGTACTACTTAAAACTCTACGAAAACAGAAGCAAGGACTTCTCAGAATGAAGAATCTATTTCATCATAACAAACAATAAGATGACACGAAAACGAGGCATCCTTATTGCAATAAGACATCTGACAAGAAGCTTATTTTTCAGTTTTAACAAAACCTATAGCACTTCACATGATAATAAATCTTAGACTGATTGGACAATTTATTACTAGATTTTAATAAAGAAGAATTATCATTAGATTTTGACAAAGAAGAAGAAGAAGCTTAAAATTTATTTTCAATAAATTTCAAACAGATTCTGGTTGAAAAAAGGATGCTGTTACAAATGTGTAGCCAAAACAAAAGAACAATATCCAGATACAATTGCATTCATGAGAAGCATGGATGTCTCAAACAGAAGATGGATAAAAGAAAACAGCCAGACCAAAAAAGATTGATCGTTGAAATGCATTTTCCTTTTTAAGAATGCCACACTAGATAGAGCAAAATCGAGATAAAAAGTTATATTCTATCTAAATTAGAATTTTCAGGGTCTGTATCGCTTCCAATAGGATTGTATATTATACTTGCAAACAGGGCATATATTAAATTTGGCACAAGGTCTAGAGGAATTCATGAACATTAAATTAGAAATTGTCGTGTCCACGGTAATTACAAAAATGAAGGATAAACAACAAAAATACTTGGACACATGCACTTTTGGTAAAGCAAAAATGTACTTCTACAAATGAAAAGACTGAAACATCATTTTGCATCTATATAAAAGACAATAGGGGACAAATACACTCATATTCTTAGACTACAAAATCTGAGGGTTATAAAATTATCCCATCAACTGTCACAGAATAACTTCTTCTAACTCATATAATCAACATTGAGGCAGCACATACATACAAACAAAGAGTTGGTCACTAATTTTCCCTTTCTCCAGGCACTAGGAAAAATCGAAAGCCATGGATGCGCAAGAAAAATCATGCACATGTTCCTTTTAAGGCAAGTTGATTGATAGCATAACAAGAATTTCCAGATGTTTCATCATTGGACTTCCGGTTCTGGTAATCTGCTCTTTTGGGCCATATGTTTTGTCTAAGTCTAATAGAACGAGCTCAAGAAACAAAGCCACAAATCAGATTAAACAATCAAATCACTACCAAAGTTCTTGAGTTGTATCTTTCTTACAAAATATGCAGTCATAAATGCTGAAAGGAGGATATACATTAATCGATGACCATCATGCGAAATTTTCATCAAACAGAGTGAAAAAAAAAAAATCCATGAAACAGTTTCACAAACTATCAAGAAGTTGAAGTCCTAACCTTTTGGCCAATCAGAAAAGATTCTTTCTTTCAGCATGGCCACAGTTGAGGTTGGTGAGTACCGGAATGGACCAATATCCGATCCATCATACAATCGAAACTTCAGCTCCACCAGTTCCTCCTCCGGCATTTCACTTCTTTTCTTTTACTACCAATACAAAGGCCCTCAACAAGAACTGTGCCCACAAACCTTTCCATTCCAGGAAAAAAAAGTTAAAAAAGAGCACTGAATCCACAGCAAAAATATATCTAATCAATTTACAGATTTTGATGACAACACCAATTAAGAAAAAAAACAGTGCCTTAAACCCTATACTCTAATGTACACAAATTAAAATGAAATAAATAGAAACCACAACCTCCAAATTAAGGGGGGGAAAGCTATAATTAGAGCCAATTTAAGTCTTAGAATTCACTCTGAAGCACAGCAGTTTAACACTTCAATAAAATGACAAGTAAAGCCAATAAGCATCAAAATATAACGCAAATTAAACATATAAAACAATACGAATACAGCAGCAAAACAAGACAAAAAAAAAAAGAAAAAAAATACCTCAACAACAAAAGATTGAATGAGAAATTGAATCTCGAGCTTCTCGTGTGTCGAATCTGGAAGAAACCCTAGACTAGGCACCGGTCTTGCCGCTTAATTTATTTATTTTTATTATTATTTTGAGTTAATTGTGTTTCGACTTTCGTGTGCGTGTATATTAGCAGAAGAAGTAGATTAAGTTTGCTTTGTTTCTTTTTGTATTTCTCCTTTTATAATTTTTGCTTCTCTGTTTTCTCTATTTTTTAAAATTCTTTTTGACGAGTCTATAGAGAGAGAGAGAGACGGATTTTAAGAGCGAATCTTGTCAGTAAAAATGCCCAGGCCGAAGCTTAGAATTGAGTTTTATCACTCTGTTATCAAGCACACTGCTTTAAAATTGCGTGGGCGAATAAATTGATTGTATTCCCACGTGGTAATTGATTATTGGTTAATTTGAAAGTAGGAATAGTGGATGTCAGAAGAGTTAGGCAAGTTTGACCAAAAATTGGAGCGAGGGAAAACTGAAGTGGTCGGTGACGCGGATTCGGAGTGGAGTTTAATTGCACCGCCTACGCGTGTAAAATGACATCTTAAAAGTCTTTTAGTTAAATGACACGCGTTTAACCTCCTAATTAGCACTGAGATTAATGTTGTCTTAATTATTGTCTTGAGGTAAAACTATAACCCCTTTTTAATTATTAAAGTGCAGCCACAAACATTTAAATTTTTATTCTAAATGTCATTTAAAATGATGTGGCGTTCGGTGTGTCATTCATTCAATGATTAATAATTTTTTATGAATTTTAAGTGAATTAATTATATTATCTCATCAATTAATAAATAAATATCATATAATTTAGAATTAAATGTGTACTACTTTTTATTATAAAATGGGGTCATTTGTATTTTTATTTAATGACTTAATTTCACTTAGTTAAGTTGTTAAGTTTTTTTTTAACTTAATAAAAAATTTTGATTGTTAAATTGGTGTGCCAATTTTCTTTTTAGCCATTCTTTTACTATAAAATGTCTAAATGATATCATTAAAACATATTCTCTAAAATATCATTATCTAATTAATTTTTTTCATCCTTACCTAAATGAAACTTACTAATTAACATAATTATTCATCTTTATAGCTTGTAATAATATAGAAATAGAATAATATTATTTTTATCTTTTTATTGTCTTCAAATTACCATAGTTTTATTTAACATCTTTTATGAATATTTTTCATATAAAATATCATAGACTACTACAAAATTAATTAACATGTTTTAATTCAGACTAGTAAAGGGTTACATTCACTTAAACATGATTTATGTAATGATAAAATATCATCTCAGTAATGTTCTTTGAGATAGTTATTATTTATTTAATATTTAAATTTGTAAAGACACAAACGTAGAGGTGTTGGTTTCAGATTTTTAAAGTTGAAAAAATAATTTAATACATATTTTAAGAGATTCGACAAGAAGACAAATATATTATTTAGATTCAAACAATCAACTATGTTTAGAATTGGTTAATTTAGGTTTACTTAAATTTCGTACAATGAAATAAACACCACTAATGTGTAACTAAGGGATTGCCTCAAAAAAAATGGCGACAAAATTATGTGATTATACTAATCTCATTTCAACTTATTACTTTCTTTGTTGTAAAAGTGAGATTATATGTGAAAAAGTTTATATCATAGATTTAAGGACGAGTTTGGCAATGTTGTAGGTTTTAAGATACTGTGAACTGTATTGTAAAAATAATCAACTGTGAGAATCAGTTAAACATTTTAAAAGTTGTCGTATGTATTTAAACATTTATAAACATGTGTATAAAAAAAAATTATTGTGTACCTATAATAATTGATAACTAAAATAAATATTTTATATTTTTTTTATCTCAATATAATCGAAAACAATAATAATCTTTTTAAAGTTAATGATTTTATTTCCTAATTAATAAGATAATTTTGTGTCTTTATAATATATGAGGATATATATGAAATTGTATTAAGTATTAAAGTGATTCTTAAAATTGAATTTTGAAAAATTACTACTTCCATTCTTTTAAAAATTTGTTATAAGATGGCTGAATGTGGTGATTTTGCCGAAAGTGATTTACAAAATTTTTTATCAAACACCAAAATCCTTTTAGCTTTCAAAATCACATTTAAGTTTGCTAAAAACGACCCCAAATGAACCGTTAAGATTTTAAGTGAGATTTTATTCATTAATACTATCACATTGATGATAGATTAATTTGATAAATGATAAAAGATATAGGACGATATATTTTATAAAATAAAATTACTATTAAACAAAATTACTGTTAAGATTCGTCTCTGTCTTTCCATTCTTATATAGCCATCTTCAAGATAAGAACAAGTTCTTTCTGTTAAACTTCCCGTCAAGGGAGCTCTCCTGAAGGCAAAATTGTTTTCCTACTTTATTTTTGTTCCTTCTATTTTCCCAAAAATTATAAGTGTGGAGATAGTTTTTTAGGTTTCTTCATTATTCGGATATATATATATATATATATATGTAAAGGTTAATTATTATGTGTCTTTATCGTTTTTTATTTAATATGGTGGATTTTCACAAGTCTTTATTGGAAAATTTCATGTCATCTATGCATTTCTGTTTAAAATTCCATTCCATATCAATTGGAAAAGAGCATTGTAAAGAAAAATCCATTCCATATCATTAATGTACTTTTTTTTCCTCCCCATATTTTAGAGAAATTGTGATGATTTGACCGAATGTAATGGTGCCATTGTAAATATATCCACACAGAAGCATTATGTGTGCACTGTCTGGCTGTCTCGCACCTTATCGTACTTGATAATGCACGTATTAAGATCCAAATTAGGGGCTGTGTATTCCACAGCACAATCCCAAATCCCAAATCATGACACGCGCATTGTTGCGCACCTGATCATTTCTCCAATCTAAATACTTACAATAAATATGTTAATGAATTAATGTTGCATTGATTTCTTGATTTAAAATATAATGACTATTGTTTAAGAAACTATAATATAATTTTAAAGTAAAAATAATAAAAATTTGACTTAAAAAATAATTTAATTTTCAATCAATTGGATTCACTTAATTTAATGGTAGATTGATGGAGAGTTGGAGACATAAATGACTCTTTTTTTTTTAAAACTTCCTGCCGTTGAATTAAGTGGATCGAATGAATGGAAATTTAGGTCAATTTTTTAAGTCAAAATTTTTTAGTCAAGGTAGCCCAGCCATAAAATGAAAATAGAAAATAGCAAAAAGGTGGATTAATGTGATAAATGACAAAAAGATTACTCATTAGTCATTATGATCAATGAAAGAACTCCCAAGTTGACATGGGCCGTCTTTGCATTAAAACGGGCCTAGTAGCCCATTGGTCCTTCTTGTTTTGGGTCCTATTTTTACAGAATCTTCCATTCCTTCTGATGGGTAAAATTTACTGATATATTTCTCCTCTAATCTTATATTTGTTAGTTTCCTTTATTTATTATTTTGGCTAATTAAATTATTTTATTAAATAGGTAATAAATTGAAGGTTAGAGTATTGACTTTGTTGCTATTTGGTTTAAGGTTGAATTAGAATTAAATCTATCGCTCAATTTGTAAGGAAAGCACGTGAGAAGCAATAGCAAAATAAATGTATCTTGATAATTTAATTTGGAATCAAAGTGGAGAGCAAGTGCAAGGTCTTTAATTTCTTTAAAGACAACGGTTTTGTAATGGGGAAGCGGCCAACTTCTTCACTCTGTATACAAAGCCATAGGGGTGTTTGCGGATCAGATTTTACGGATTAGATATCAATCCATATCCGATCTACAATTGTGCGGATTATAATTTTTTAATCCAATCCAATTCACGGATTGATTAAACTCAATCCAAATCCAATCCATACATCTGCGGATCGGATGCGGATTTGACTTAATCCATATCCAATCCATACATCTGCGGATCGGATGCGGATTTAACTTAATCCATATCCAATCTACCATTTTGCACATTAGTTTCCGAATTTAAAATTTTTAGTTCTCCCCAATCCATGAACTAATGAAATTTTAAAAAAAATCTAATATAAAAATAATTTTACTACCAATTAAATTTAAAATTGAATAAAATTTAAACAAATTAATTATTTAAATAAAACTAAAATAATACGTTTAAAGTTTTAAAATATAATACACTAAGATTAATTGTTCAAATAAAGTTACAATAATACATTAATATAACACCGAAATTAATTGTTCAAATAAAGCCATAATTAATTGAAATGACGAAGTTTCTGAAACCAAACACAGTCTGATCCTTCATTAGGGCTATTGCACTTGTCGAAAAGTGGTGATTACGGAGCCGTCAACGATGGGAACCAGGAGAAGTACGGGTGGCGACCTTGAAGGTTGTGATAGTGCAATTGTTTGACTGGAACCAGTGATTGTGAAGTGGCTCAATGGACTCAGGGAAGAAGATGACTTGCTCTCGCTGGAATCACGCGGCCGACGTCCTTCAAATTGGTGTCGAGAGTGTATCGAACCAGTATTGAGTGTTGCTAGTGCGTGTGACGGCGGGGAAGTTTAGGGTTTTTTATTTGCAAATTGTTGGTGACTGGACGTGATGCGAATCTCACATGAAACTTTCAAACCCACACTTAATTTGTAGTTTCAACTTCCGAGGAAAATTCTAAATATATTTAATACAAACAAAATCTTGACCCAATGCATAAGAAAACATGAACCAAAAGTATAGATAATGATATTGACGCCACACTCAAGCAAGAGATGAGAATGTGAGTGATAAGTCTAAATTTGGAATGCCACAAGAATGCAAATTCTTGATAAGTTCACTAATTCTCAAAAGAACCAAAGAAAGAATAATCTTTCAAATTCAAATAACATTAATCTCTAATTCCATTACATAGCAAGGTTGCTGAGTTTAAATAGGCTAAAAGAAACCCAGGATCCTAAAAATACAAATGGAAACATTGGAACAACTCTCCAAGTAAGTTTGTTAAAGGATGCTTCAAAAGTCTTCACCAACCCACCATAATTAATGTTATCTTTGACAAACTTAATGCTAGCCTACTATAATTAATGCTATCATTGACAAATTTAATTAACCCACCATCATTTATGGTAGATTTTAGACTTGGCAATTTGGCCCGATCCTGTTTTTGGCCCGACTTACCCGACCCTAATTTTTAGGGCTTTGACCCGAATTTTCGGGTCTCGGGTCAGGTTATGGTCAAAATTTTTAGACCCTAACAAATTTCGGGTCAGGGTCGGGCTTTAAGCTGACCCGGCCCGACCCGACCCTATTTGAAAAAAAAAAAAAAGCTAACACAAGTTTTACACACACACACACACATCACAGCATCACCCAAACCGAATTATGAGTTTTTATTTGTATAAGATGTTGTGCAAATTTTAATGTACTCGCAAGCGCACGAATCTATTGTAGTATAGACAAATGGTGACGAGTGTCGATCCCACGAGGAGGTGAATTTTAATTGTGTATAGAATTAATTTTGTAAATGGGTGATTGGATTTGCGGTGGAAATGATTTGGAATATGCTAAAACTTAAATTAAAATGGCGAGAATAAATTCTAAAATTGGTATTGAAATGGTGAGAATAAATTAAAGAGAATTCTATTGAAATGACGTACTTGGGTATCTGGATTCGTATCAACATGCATCATGGGCTCAATAATCCGTATTAATGTCAATTAAATCATGAGGGGGGAATCCACACCTCATGAACCACGCTCTAATCAATATGGTGCTAAGGGCTTATCGTGTCAAATAATAATAACCTTGTACTAGAGGGCCGGTGAAACTAAGGCGGTACTACACAAGGTTAATATTATTTGTCGACGAAAAGTCAAAACATCCACAAAAACTAGAGGGGAATAGAAAATAAATTTACCAAATTAAGCCCATGACACATGTTGAGACTTCACCTTCAACCAAGCTTGAAAGAAAACTAGCCACTCATAATTGAACTAGGGGCAAAATGGGAATTTATTAAAATATGAAGAAAATACAAGATGGAGAAGGAATTACAGAAAATGGATCCCAAAAATAGATTAAGAGATATCAAATTAGGGGGGAGAGGCCCCCTTTTTATAGATACATGGAGTAAATCATAGCCATCGGATTAAAAACAGTTTGGACGCTCAGGATTGTGCCACGTCATCAGTCAATAGTCCACGGTTTGACCACGCGGATGAACAGTAACACGGTTTGACCCGGATGAACAGTAACGCGGTTTGGTTGAAAATAATCCTGTGTGATGCATGCACCGTATGCGAAATTTTTCGTCCACTGATATGCTGCCACGTCACCATCAACAGTATATAAGAATTTTAGTCCAACAGGATCGTGACACCTCATCAGTCAATGCCACGTCATCGGTCCGTCTATGTGAACAGTGTCGTGAACAGTAACATATACAGTACCGTACACGTGAATAGTACCGTACATGTGAACAGTGCCATTTTTCCTTTTATGCTCCTCCTAAGATTTTCGACCGTCCTGAGTTCAAAAGTGATGTCCGTTTTACCATCTGATTTCTCGTTTATTGTGAAATGACTATAATGCCCCTAAAATACATAAAATACTTAATTAAAATAAAACACATGTAATTAAATCACAAGTAGGTTAAATACATAAAAGTAAGGGTTGTTAGTAAGACTTGAAATGTAAAATGACGGTTTTTTCCTTTATAAATATGCATTTTCTAACACTCAACACACCCCCCAACCAGCTTATTGCTAGTCCTTAGCAAATGAAGCGAAAATAAAATTCAAATTCAGAATAATTTTTTTTTTAAATTTAGAAACACTCGTGTTTATTCAATCAGAATAATGATAGCAATCAAATAAAAGTATAAGCATTATCTCCAGTCTAAAGTAACATCACACCCACATCAACCATTCACATGAATCAGCCCAGTAGACTTTGTTATAGCTACTTTCAAAAATGACATGTCAAACTCCAAAATCTCACTGGAAGTAGTGACACTCTCACAAAGAAATTAAACCAAATAAAAATAGTCACTCCAATGAATGGTAATTGAGAGGAAATAATGAAGAAGTGATATCACATGCTTTCACCAAGATGAAATAAATATGCCCTCAGCTTAAAAATAATACGATCTCAAGTCAAATATAATCTGTTAGTCAACCCAATTTATTTATTTATTTTTTTTATATGCACCACTACATCTTTTTAGCCCATATAACTAGCTTCTACTTCAAATTATAGTACCCTAAAATCAGGAAGGACTTTTATTAGGATGTAACGTAGGCTAGGGACATGGTTAACAAAGAAAGGAAATAAGGAAAATAAAGTGTATATTTGAGAAAAATGCAGAGAATTTTTTTTTTTTAGAAGTTGCAAGGTGGATTTCACCTATTATTGTTATTTTTATTCTTTTGAAACAACAACCTTTGTTTTGTTGTTTTTTTTTTACTTTTTTTATTGGTATAACTTCACTGAACAACATAATTATTTACATTTTCTCAAACATAAATAGGTGATGGAACTTATAAGATATCGGGTAATACTTCAAATCGGAGTGGGTCAAGATGATAAGTTGACAAAGAAAATAATTTTTTTTTTAAAGGCTCAAAAGGGTTAACTATGGATATTTAATAAAAGGGATGGCTAGAAAGGCTCAAACGAATCAAATATGGCCTTTCCATCGTCTTTTAGGGCTCTAAATAACCTTCCATATCTACTAGTTAAATGGGCCTCCAAATGTAGCAACACACTTTTTTTTCTTTTTTTTTATTAAGGGTTATTTCAAAAGAAATCTAGAGATCGTGTATACAATAATAAATTGTTAAGCTGTACAAAGAATGGGCAAAATGGTTACTCTCCAAGAAAAATGATAGGCTCAAGAACTCACTTGGTACTTATTATGACATGTTCATTCCTTCAAGCAACTCATATATGTCTCCGACATCAACATGTAGAGTAGCAAACATAATGTAACATCACTTAAGACCAAAGATAATACAAATACTAAAATTTAAAATTAATCATGTCACCCAATGTTAAAACAAATCACACAATTTTTTTTTTAAACAACATTCTACCCCCAACCTATTCTAAACATGAAAGGAAAATATGCATGCAGAAATGTGAAAATGATGCATAAAAACTAATTAGAAAAGTTACACGTAAAATGATAGAAAACGAAAATGATTTTTTATTTTTCTTTTAAAGAAGATGCGTTTCTAGAGGAACTACACTCCATATTCAGCCATCTTCGACTCAAAAGTTGGAAAATGTATATTTATAGAGGAGAAATTAAAAAGAAGAAAAATAAACATAAACACATAATAAAGAAAAAGAAAATGTCTGAATTTTTTTTAAAGTTTTTTTTTAAATTTTTTTTAAACGATGAAGATGCGTTTCTAGAGTCACTACACTCCATATTCAGCCATCTTCAACACAAAAAGTTAGCAACAGTTAGTTTCTACAACAAAAAATTAGTAAAAACTTAACCAAAATTCCACAATTGTCGACTATTCCCTCCCCCCAATCAGAATAAAACATTGTCCTCAATGTTTGAAATGAAAGAAGTAGAGTTTGGAAGACATCACCTGGGTGGTGCAACATAGAAGAAAATATTTACAGGCAGAGAGTTAAATCTAATTTGTACTTCTTACTGCTGCTACTGTTACCATCATTATTTGGATGCTCCAACACAAAGGTCCAGGGGTCTGGCTCCGGTCTATAAGCTTGTAACAGATCAAGTAGCTCATTAGCAGTGTGAGCACAAATAAAAATTTTTTTCACATTAGAAGGAATGAAATAGTTTTTTATTGCATGGTTAAGAAATGCGATAAAGCCATCATAAAAGTTATTGACATTTAACAAACCGATGGGTTTCTTGTGGATGTGCAGATGGGCCCAAGATGCTAGTGTGATAAGTGCCTCTAGTGTTGTAAGATCTCCTGGAAGGAAAATAAAAGCATCAGCATGATTAAGCATTTCAGTTATTCTTTCTTGCATACCTGAGACGACTAACTCTTCTCCAGTTGATGAGTCAGACGAACTGCCCAATGGTTTTAAAACTCTTAGGATGATGCCTAACACTTGACTTTCTCTGATAAAAGCTGCTTCTGAGATCATTTTTGATAACCCTCGATTACCTCCTCCATACACCAAGTGTAATTTTCTCGCTGCTATGCTTCGACCAAGATCTATGGCTGCCTCAACGAACTCTTTATGTTTGCCATATGTAAATCCAGAAAGCACACAAATATTCTTGAATTGTCTATTGGGAGTAGCTGCCATTGTGATACTTCGTAAAAATAATTTGTGAGTGCTTGACAAAGAAAATACATTTAAGAGTCTTGGTGATAGTGGGTCATAGTTGTGTATGAGGTCACATGTCCATGTCAAATAACGCGTAAAGCACGTGGCTCGCGAGTCAAAAAGGAAACAGTAGAAAGGGAAAAGCAAACAGTAATAAGGAAAAAACAAACAGTAATAAAATTATTAAAGACAATAATGCAAACAATAAGACAATAGTGAAATAAAATAACAATAAAGTAAAAGGATATTTACAGGTAGTTGCGACTGTGGCTCACATCTTCCTCTGGTTTTACGTCCAGAAACGGCTTGAACGCCCTCTATAGGTCGAGGATAGGCTTCCTATCCAGTTTTCTTATAAACTGGCAAACAGGGTCGTTTATAGTCAGATTCCCGAGACTATATCGTGCATGCTCTTTCTGGAATAATGGTCATAACTGGAGAATTGCTCCTTGCACATATCCACTGGGATGCGTTTCAAGAGACAAAAGGATATCATCCAATGACTCCTTATTCAAGCCATCCCTAATGAATTGAATCTTATCTTCCCTGTTATCAGACACCATTCTTAAAGAACATGGGTTTTTATTGCAACTCATTCTGGCACACTTATGACAAGCAACAGAAATTCTTCGAGCTCGTCGTTTTCTTGCATAATTTCCTTTACCACAACCAGGCATGTATGCAATAAATTTTGGAGGTAACTCACCTGCCGATCGTACTTTCCTTCAATTAACCAACGGATGTCAGCAGGTATGTTATTCCTCATGAGTAATCGCATGCGTTCGGACCGAGCTTTATAAATCGTAAGGAGGGCATTCTGAGGAAGTGAAGGGAATCGCTTGTGAAGCTTCGCTAGAATCTCGTTTCTGTCCATACCTTCGCCTCAGAATATCAATTATTATGGGAAACTGAAGTAACCGACTTGATTGTCACGGAGTACCGTCATTCGCCACTTCACCGGGGTAACACTTCTCTCAATATCTCTGAGTTGACGTTCTAAACCCTCAACATAGGCTACTAACTCTGGTGGTTGTAGAGCCCAAATGCGTTGTGTTTTACAAAATTGAATCTGCCTTTTGAGATGAGTTTTGACACGTTGAAGTGGTTTAAGAATGTTCAGGAGGAACGGTCTAAGTACGAGACTCATGATTAAAAATGATAAGAGAAAACTTAATGGTAAAATAAACACACTTATGCAAAAACAATTTCAATTAGCAAAAGAATAATAATAAAAAGAAAGAAAGAAAAATCAAATCAACGAAAAGAAAAAAAATCAATTCAAATTTGGTGGGTCACCCAAATTTATCTCGATGTCTTCTCCATGTGGTTGGTATTCTAGATATGGCTTTAATCTTTGACCATTAACTTTAAACGTGACACCGTTCTTTTGGGTCCTTAATTTCAATTGCCCCATGTGGAAAAATAATATGAACAATAAATGGGCCAGACCAACGAGAGCGTAACTTACCTGGGAATAGGTGCAAGCGAGAATTGAATAAAAGCACTTTCTGACCTGGAGTGAAAGATTTTCTCATAATTTGCTTGTTATGGAAGACTTTCATTCGTTGCTTGTAAATCTTGGCATTTTCGTATGCGTCATTGCGAATTTCTTCAAGTTCTGCTAGTTGTAATCTTCTTTCTGAGCTGGCTTGCTGCATGTCAAAGTTGAATTTCTTGATGGCCCAATATGCACGATGCTCAAGTTCCACAGGTAGGTGGCAAGCTTTTCCATACACTAGTCTGTAGGGTGACATCCCAATCGGGGTCTTGAAAGCCGTTCTATATGCCCATAATGCATCATCAAGTCTTAATGACCAATCTTTCATGTCTGGCCTCACCGTTTTTTCTAATATGTGCTTTATTTCTCGATTGGATATCTCAACTTGGCCACTGGTTTGTGGATGATACGGAGTTACCACTTTGTGTGTGATTGAATACTTTGTCAAAAGAGCTTTGAATGCTTTGTTACAAAAGTGGGCACCACCATCATTGATTATCGCTCGAGGGAATCCAAAGCGTGAAACAATATTGCTTTTCAAAAATCCTATCACCACTTTGTGATCATTAGTTCTGCATGGAATTACTTCTACCCATTTGGATATGTAGTCAACTGCAACCAATATGTATTGATGGCCAAAAGAATGGGGAAAGGGTCCCATGAAGTCAATACCTCATACGTCAAAAATCTCAACCACTAAAATTGGATTTAGTGGCATCATGTTCCTTCGTGTAATGCTTTCCATTCGTTGACACCTATCACATGAAGAACAGAAAGTGTAAGCGTCTCGAAATATAGATGGCCAATAGAAACCACATTGTAAAACTTTAGTCGCTGTTTTCTTAGCACTGAAATGGCCTCCACAAGCTTGTTCATGGCAGAATGAAAGGATATTCTAAATTTCACTTTCTGGGACACATCGTCTAACAATTTGGTCTGCACAATACTTGAACAAATACGGGTCATCCCAAAAGAAATTCTTTATCTCTGCAAAGAATTTAGCCTTATCTTGCTTGGTCCAATGCTCTGGAAGTTTACCTGTAACAAGATAATTAACTATATCAGCATACCAAGGTAATACTTCCACATTCATTAATTGTTCATCTGGAAATGACTCATTCAATGGTAATGATTCTGTAATTGTGTCAAAATGGAGACGAGAGAGGTGGTCCGCCACAACATTTTCTGTCCCTTTTTTATCTTTGAATTCCAAGTCAAATTCCTGCAAAAGTAACACCCAACGAATTAGTCTGGCTTTTGCATATTTCTTTGTGAGAAGATATTTAAGAGCAGCATGATCCGTGAATATAATTATTTTACAACCAATGAGATATGATCGAAATTTTTCCAATGCAAACACTACTGCTAGCATTTCTTTTTCAGTAGTTGAATAGTTCAACTGTGCATCATTCAATGTCATACTAGCATAATAAATAACATGGGGAATTCGATCAACTCTTTGTCCTAATACTGTTCCTACTGCATAATCAGATGCATCACACATGAGTTCAAATGGTAAGCTCCAGTTCGGGGCCTGAATGATGAGTGATGATGTCAACAACTGTTTTAATTTTTCAAACGCCATAAGACATGAATCATTAAAGATAAAAGGTACATCCTTAGCAAGTAAATTGCATAAGGGTCTAGAAACTTTGCTAAAATCTTTAATGAAACGTCTATAGAAACCAGCATGCCTAAGGAAAGATCTTATTTCTCTGACTGTTTTAGGTGGAGGAAGATTAGAAATGAGATCCACCTTGGCTTTGTCAACCTCAATACATTTGCTCGAAATGATGTGACCGAGAACAATACCTTGTTTTACCATAAAATGACATTTCTCCCAATTTAAGACCAAGTTCTTCTCGATACATCTCTGCAGAACTAGTGTTAGATGATGTAAACATTGATCAAACGAATCACCAAAGACAGAAAAGTCATCCATAAAGACTTCCAGGAATCGTTCAACCATATCAGAAAAAATGCTTAACATGCATCGTTGAAATGTAGCAGGTGCATTACATAATCCAAATGGCATTCTTCTATATGCAAATGTGCCAAAAGGGCAAGTGAAAGTAGTTTTCTCTTGATCTTTTGGTGCTATGGGAATCTGATTATATCCTAAGTAGCCATATAGAAAGCAATAAAATTCATGGCCTGCTAATCTATCAAGCATTTGATCGATAAATGGTAAAGGAAAATGGTCTTTACGTGTGACATAATTCAACTTTCTATAATCAATGCATACACGCCATCCTGTAGTTACTCTAGTGGGTACCAATTCATTATCAGCATTCGTAACTACTGTAACTCCTGACTTTTTGGGGACAACTTATACAGGACTGACCCATGAACTATCAGAAATTGGGTAAATGATACATGCATCTAATAGCTTAAGGACTTCTGTTCTAACAACTTCTTTCATATTAGGATTTAACCGACGTTGCATTTCCCTAGTAGATTTATCATTTTCATCAAGGTGAATGTAATGCATGCAGTCTACTGGGTTTATACCTTTTATGTCTGCTATGGTCTATCCTAATGCTTCTTTGTGCTCTTTTAAAACATCCAACAACTTACCTTTTTGTTTGTCATTGAGGGATGATGAGATGATTACCGGCAGAGTACTTTCTTCTCCCAAAAATGCATATTCCAGAGTGTTGGGTAATGGTTTGAGCTCGAGTTTCGGTGGTGATTCTGATGATGGGATGAGTTTCTTCTCTTATGGTGCTAGTTGTTCAACTCTTGACTTCCATTTATTAGTGTCCATAGATGGTGCTGAGTCAAGCAGGGCGTTGACCTCATCGACCGATCTGTCAATATCAAAATCCAAACCAAAGTGAGTTAAACATGTTTGTAAAGGATCATCACTAAGGTTTAAAACAAAAGTATCATCAACTAATGCTTCAATTAAATCCACATCAACAATTCCATCATCTGCACTGTGAGGTTGTTTGGCAATGTTGAAGATGTTCAGCTCCATAGTCATGTTGCCAAAAGACAACTGCATATTTCCAGTCCTGCATTGAATGTGAGCATCCGCAGTTGCCAAGAAAGGTCGGCCTAGAATAATGGGGATGTGCTTCCTTGAATCCTGTATTGGTTGAGTGTCAATTACAATGAAATCAACAGGAAAATAAAATTTGTCTACCTGGATAAGCACGTCCTCCACAATACCACGAGGTAGTTTCGTGGACCGATCTGCAAGCTGTAACACCACTGGAGTTGGGTGTAATTCTCCCAGTCCAAGTTTCACGAATACTGAATAAGGCAACATATTTACACTAGCTCCTAAATCCAACAAAGCATTCTCAATTGTGTGGTTCCCTATACTACATGAGATAGTAGGGGAGCCTGGGTCTTTGCATTTTAAAGGAATTTTATGTTGGAGTATAGAACTAACATTTTCTGTTAAAAATGCCTTCTTTTGAACATGCATATTTCTCTTTTTAGTACAAAGGTCTTTAAGAAACTTGGCATAAGATGAAACTTGGCATAAGATGGAACTTGTTTAATAGCATCAAGCAAAGGGATGTTAACACTTACCTGTTTGAAGATTTCAAGAATCTCACCTGTGGATTTTCCCTTCTTGCCTTTCGCTAACCTCTGAGGAAATGGAGCTTTCGGAACGTATTCTCGTGGGTTGGTTTCTTCTTTCTCCTCTGGTGATGATTCCTCAACATTCATAGGTACAATTTGATTTTCTTTTGTCACTGGCATCTCCACTTTGTTGTCGACTTCTTTTCCTTTTCGCAAGGTCATTACTGCTTTGACTTCTCCATGCTGCTGTGGTGAACTGATACTTGCTTCATGCACTCCTTTAGGGTTAGGCACTGGTTGACTTGGAAACTTACCTTTCTCAACGGTCATTGCCAAGGTCTGAACTGAAGAAGCAAGTTGTCCCACCATCTTCTCGAGGCTTGAAACTGATTGAGCTTGTGAGTTGAAGCCTGCTCTCAACTCATTTCGTAGTCCATCAATGGTGCGGTTCTGTTGCTCAATCGTGGAGTGAGTAACATTCCTGAAATTTTGGAATGCATCCTCCCATGGTCTAGGTTGAGAGTGGTTCTGGTTCTGATTGTATGGTCTAAATGGTGGCTGAGAGGCTTGAGGATTTTGTGGAATTGGTGGAGCTAGAGCTGCTGGTCCGTTCTGTTGGAATCCTTGAGACCATGAAAAATTGGGGTGGTCTCTCCATCTAGGGTTATATGTGTTGGAGTATGGGTTGTAATTCGATGGTTTTCTCATTACACTTATGGCATTGGCTTGATCTGAGTATGAGTCATGGTCATGTGGCTCTGTTGATTTAGCAGTCGATAATGATGCTATTTGTCGAGAGAGACCTTCAATTATCGCTTTGACTTCTTTAATTTCTGAACTTGATTCGCCAATGTGAACCTCATTTACTCCCTTAATTCTTCTAGTATTCCTGAGTGATCGACTCCATTGTTGGGAATTATCCGCTTGTCGCTGGAAGAATTCCCAAATCTCTGATGCACTTTTTGACATTAGCTCTCCTCCACTTGTTGCTATTAGTCATTCTTGCACATTCGGCAATAATCCCTCCAAAAAGTATTGGCATTGGTGCCATTTTTCGTACCCATGATGTGGACACTTCAAGAGGAGCCCATTGAATCGCTCCCATGTTTCAAAAAATTGCTCGTCCTCTCTCTGGGTAAACTCCGAGATTTTCCTGCGAATAGCATTGGTTTTATGCACTGGGAAATATTTATTCAAAAATTTAGTTACCATTTGTTCCCATGATCTGATGCTATTAGCAGGTAAAGTATTTAACCATGAACGAGCTTTATCCTTTAAAGAAAATGGGAATAATCTAAGTTTAACATCATCGTCTGAAAAATTCTCGTATTTAAACGTTTGACAAATAGCATGAAAATCATTCAGATGATAATATGGGTCCTCATTTTCTAGGCCATAAAATGTGGGGAGACAATTTAGCACACTAGGTTTTAGTTCAAAGCTCCTAGCAGCTATATTTAGGTATCTTATGCATGATGTGCTCAAATTAGCTAAAGGACTGAAGTAGTCCTTAAATGGCCTCTCCTGTGGTTGCAAATCCATTTTATTTTTAATTTGTTTGTGTGTGCGAAGTGTTTTTTCTAATTCAAGGTCTATAGGTTCAAGATTAGGTAATAATGACCTACGACCATGCATGCAAAACAAATAAAATAAAAATAAAGATGGGAACAAAACAAATAAAAATAAAGAAGAGGGAGAAATTACGATACTAACCATATTGCGCTATTAAAACCTTTCTATAAAAATATACAAAAATAAATACGTGAAATAAATTAACTAAAAATAAATTAATAAGATAAAAAAAAATTACAAAGAAAAATAAATTGAAAATTAAATTACAGAATTTTAAAGAAGAGAAAAAGAAAAGAAATACTAACCTTTAAATGTAGATTCACTTTTTTTCTTTTTCTTTTTTTTTAATAATAAAAAAATACAAGAAAACAAATAAAAGAAATTATTCACAAAAATTAATTCTATGAATTAAAATTACTTACCTCCCCGGCAACGGCGCCAAAAACTTGTTGTGCAAATTTTAATGTACTCGCAAGCGCACGAATCTATTGTAGTATAGACTAATGGTGACGAGTGTTGATCCCACGAGGAGGTGAATTTTAATTGTGTATAGAATTAATTTTGTAAATGGGTGATTGGATTTGCGGTGGAAATGATTTGGAATATGCTAAAACTTAAAATAAAATGGCGAGAATAAATTCTAAAATTGGTATTGAAATGGTGAGAATAAATTAAAGAGAATTCTATTGAAATGACGTACTTGGGTATCTGGATTCGTATCAACATGCATCATGGGCTAAATAATCCGTATTAATGTCCATTAAATCATGAGGGGGGAATCTACACCTCATGAACCACGCTCTAATCAATATGGTGCTAAGGGCTTATCGTGCCAAATAATAATAACCTTGTACTAGAGGGCCGGTGAAACCAAGGCGGTACTAGACAAGATTAATATTATTTGTCGACGAGAAGTCAAAACATCCACAAAAACTAGAGGGGAATAGAAAATAAATTTATCAAATTAAGCCCATGACACATGTTGAGACTTCATCTTCAACCCAAGCTTGAAAGAAAACTAGCCACTCATAATTGAACTAGGGGCAAAATGGGAATTTATTAAAATACGAAGAAAATACAAGATGGAGAAGGAATTACAGAAAATGGATCCCAAAAATGAATTAAGAGATATCAAATTAGGGAGGAGAGGCCCCCTTTTTATAGATACATGGAGTAAATCATGGCCATCGGATTAAAAACAGTTTGGACGCTCAGGATTGCGCCACGTCATCAGTCAACAGTCCACGGTTTGACCACGCGGATGAACAGTAACACGATTTGACCCGGATGATCAGTAACGCGGTTTGGTTGAAAATAATCCTGTGTGATGCATGCACCGTATGCGAAATTTTTCGTCCACTGATATGCTACCACGTCACCATCAACAATATATAAGAATTTTAGTCCAACAGGATCGTGACACCTCATCAGTCAATGCCACGTCATCGGTCCGTCTATGTGAACAGTGTCGTGAACAGTAACGTATACAGTACCGTACATGTGAACAGTGCCATTTTTCCTTTTATGCTCCTCCTAAGGTTTTCGACCGTCCTGAGTTCAAAAGTGATGTCCGTTTTGCCATCTGATTTCTCGTTTATTGTGAAATGACTATAATGCCCCTAAAATACATAAAATACTTAATTAAAATAAAACACATGTAATTAAATCACAAGTAGGTTAAATACATAAAAGTAAGGGTTGTTAGTAAGACTTGAAATGTAAAATAACGGTTTTCTCCTTTATAAATATGCATTTTCTAACACTCAACATAAGACATGTTTTTTTTTTTAATGTTGGGTTGTGGAACTAAATTGTGTGTTTTTATTTGTATAAGACATGAGTTTTTTATTTTTTATTTTTTATGTTGGATTGTTGAATTGAATTGTGTATGGCTAAAATGGTTGTGAAATTACATGTGTATTTTTAATTTAATTGCATTATGAGTTTTTCATGTTGGATTTTGGAATTGATTTGTGTGTGGGGTTGAAATGGTTGTGGAATTAAATTGTGTGTTTTTTTTAATTTAATCGCATTGTGTGTTTTTAAAGTTGGATTATGGAATTGAATTTAAAAAATTATTCCTATTAATTGGTTGTTTTGTGCATTATTTTGTGATTAATTATATTGTATATTTTGCATTTGTCTTGTTAATTATTTTAAATTAGAAAAATTATTTCTTTTGTATTATATTCATGGTATTATAACTAGAAAGAGAACAAAAATTAAAAAGTAACATGAATGAATTTGGGATGTGGTCATAAAATTACAAGATATTGACAAATTTGAGTTGCCTAAATTATTGAATTAAGGTGCATGTATAGAAGAAAAACATTAAAATAACATGAATATAAAACAAAACGTTAAAAAATAGTTTAATATTAAAATAATATGAAAACTATTTTGGTAGGGTCGGGTTGGGCCCGACCTGACGTTGACTTGATTCGGGCCGGGTCGGACCCGACCCTAACTATAAAATGTTCGAGCTTTTTTAGGGTCGGGCTTCAAATTTTTTTGATCGGGTCGGGTTCGGGCTTGGTCAAGCCCGAGCCCGACACGACCTTTTGCCATTCCTAGTAGACTTACCTTACACATTGATAAACTTTTGACAAACTTGAAACAAAATAAAGAAATGAAGTTGAAAAATAAATGAGTCGTTGAAAATCTCAAGTCTGAACAAGCTGTAATGAATTGGTCATAACTCCTTTTAGAGAACTTCAAATCTAACTCTGTAAAATGCATTGGAAAGCTAACGTAATTATCTTTCCAACGGTATATAGTTTGCACATTACTTTTGGCTCAATCAATACTAGTTTTATTCCGAATTTGACCTTTCTGCATTTGATACAAATTGTGTATTTGGCTGCCCAATAACTTGAATAATGCCCACAATGCCTTGTCTTCTCTTCAAGCCCAATTCATGATGTCTTGCATCTTGAATTGCATTTTCAATTCATATTTTCTCAATTAATCAATTTAAAGCAGCTTGCATCTTTTTTGCTCTAGCCCTTGTAATTGGGCCTCTATGAATGTGCAAAGGATCACTTGAAACTTTAATGGTATTCCCTTGATGGTTCTCATCATGGCGTTATGTTACTTTGCTTTTGGGTGACTTTACAAATTGTTGGTAACTTGCCGTTATGTTACTTTGCTGTTGCTAGTGACTTTGTTTTTATTTTGTTTTACAATTTTTACAAGTTATATTGTATATTTGATTATTTAATTATTTTTTAATTAATATTATTATTGGGTAATGGCTAAGATATGTTATAGTGCTTATGTAACTATGTAATGTCACATTTATAATATTATTTAATTAAATTTATAATAATTTTTTAACTATATATATATATATATATTTTTTTTTTTTTTTTTTTTTTGCGAATTCACGAATTTTTACGGATTTACAGAAGTAAATCCATATCTAATCCATCGACTGCGGATTTTTAAAATTTTAATCCATATCCAATCCACAGGTCCACAGATCAGATTTTTACGGATCAGACGGATTGAGCGGATCGGATTGGATTCTGAACACCCTTACAAAGCCAAGCTTTCAGCGAGACAGAAAGGAATTGAAGGCCGCTGAAGGCTTGGCTTTTTATCGGTTTTATTGTTTTCAATCTCTCCATGTCTTTTTCATTTTTCATACTAATGTTAAAGATAATTTCTTGTTTAATTAAATAAATTACATTTTATTCGGTTATCTTCTTATATATGTGTGTTTTAATGTGGATAATTCTTATTTTTATATGTTTGGTTGACTATTATTAAATATCTTCACTAATTTTGTCCTGCATTATTGATTGTTGGGATTAATATTAAATCAAATCTACACTTAAATCTATAAAATTTATGCATGATTATCTTTAATTTTCTGTAGGGTTGGCGATTTGCGAGCTTGGGCCAGGCTTTTCGAAACCCAGGCCTAAGCCCACATCATTCAAACAAAGTCCAGGCCCTTCAAAAAGCCGTCCAAATTTAGACGGGCCGGGCTCGGGCTTTTTAAATTAATTATAAAATATTTTTAAATTAAAAAAAATATTTAAATTAAAGATAATCATCTAATATATAATAAAATAATAGTCCAATACATAAAATATTAGTAATACAACTTAATAAAATAACAAATACTAATATAAAAAATTAAACTAATTTAATATTTTGAGTTTTTTTCTTTTTTATTTAAATTAATTTTATTTTTTATTCATAAATTTAAAAAGCCCGAGCCAAGTCCGGGCTTTTTTGCTAAGCCCTTGTTCAGACCTAACATATGTGGGCTTTGCAATTTGTTTTAGGCCCACACATTGTGGGCCTGGGCCGGCTCGGGCTTTTTTACCACTCCTAATTTTCTTTCTTTCATCAAATAGTTTACATAGAGTGCTCAAATAAACTCTTAACTCTTTATTATTCAATATTATTTACTTAAAATATTTAGATATCGCATTATGAAGTAGAAAAAGAGTATTCATAAAATTAATTTTAATTAGGCTTGATTATTATATTTATGAATAGACATTCTAAAATTAAAAATTGATTGGTAATTAGATAATTGTTAAGTTGAACTTTAGTTGATTTTGAAACTTACTAGCCCCAGTCTCTTGAATCGATTGGTAATTAGATAATTGTTAAATTGAATTATGGTGGATACTGAAACTTGGTAACCTCAATCTCTTGGTTCTTATGTTAATTTACTTGCATCTTTGGTTTTAATTTTCTGAAACAAAATATTTTCTTTTCAACTAAGATCGATTATAATTAATTTAGATTAAATTTTCCTTTCTTAAAAGAAAAAGTTCCTACGACTTCAACCTCGTTATTCTTAATATATATTTTAATAGATTCTTATGTTTACTAGTACAATAAAATTTACAAAATAGCTTCCAAAATCATTTTAGATTTTCTCTTTTTCCATCTTCCTGATTCCCGAAGAGGCTCATCTCATCCATCACTATTTTAATTTTAGATTCTGTAGACAGAATCCATATAATAGATGCCTATGTACCGACCTATTTGATTAAGATAACCTAATAGATAGGGTATTAATTCAAATTTACAATATCTTAAAGGAATGTATCAAAATGATGATTGCCCGACTCAAAAACAGATCATGTTCCATCAAACTTTTCAATTTTCAACTAAAATCCTTATTTTAAGCAAAACTTTACTACTTTTTTTTAAAAAATATTAATTTTTTAATTGTTAAAGTCGCAAATACTTTTTGGTCTATTAATAATATTATAACCATGAGAATGTTCCATTCTTCATCCCCATCTCATTTGTCTTTTGGAACCTCCAAATATGAGCTGCCTATGGACAGGGGTGGATCTATTTATTGGGCAGTGGGGGCAATTGACGCCAGTGGAAAAAAAAAATTGTTTAAACTTCATGTTAATTTTCGGGATAATTACTTCATAGTGAGGTAATTTTATAAAAAATTAATAATGAATCAATTTTATAAATTGCGTTTTGCGGTGGGGGCAAATTAATATTTCCAACTCAAAATATGAACCAAACGATTTTCTTATCTGCCAAATCTCGTACACGGCTCACCACTGTGAATCTAGAAAACAGAGATCTTTCCTCTCCTTTCTCACTCTTAATCAACACAGCCCTCTTTTAATCCATCAAAATTCATCCTCTTTCTTTGTCTCATTTTATCAACTAGAAGGCACAATTACAAATTTAAAAATTATGAACACAATTATTTGCTATATTAAGGTAATTTATTCCTTCCCTAAGTTGATTATCAATGAATATCAAACTTGAATATTTATTGTTGATGCGAGATTTCGGTTCTCCTCGTTCTACGATCAGGATCTCTGCTCGATCAACTTCGTCACGACCAGGAGGTCTCCTCGCCAGGCTTCTTCTCCAGAGGTCCCTGCGTACACAGATAAGTCAGAGTACGCCGGTTGTTTTCCCGGCGCAAACCCTCCGACGCTCAAGTCAGATATGAAGGTTCGGGAAAAGCTTGCCACAGGTCTTATGGCGTTTCTTGTGGTTTTCTCCCCTTTTCTCAAGAATGCCAACCCTTTTACCTTCGTTGGCTACCTTTTTATAGGCTTCCTCTGAATCTCAGTCTTCCGCTCTTTTCGAGACGGTATGGGACTCCAACTGCTGCGTTATGGGCAAAACATGGGATCTGGCGTGTTACGCCACGGTTCAGGGGAAAGCGTGGCTGCCATGGCTCTGTGAGACCTTGCGTGTTACGCCACGGTTCTGGGGAAAGTGTGGCTGTCATGGCTCTGTGAGATCTTGCGTGTTACGTCGCGGTTCTGGGGAAAGCGTGGCTGTTGTGCCTAGATTCTCGTGCTGGAGAGCACGTCTTGCCAACTGCCGTCGACCGGGTCTCCTCGCCTCTCGATCTCTAGCCGGAATGGCCTTATGCCTTTTATAGGAATTGGCCTCGCGGACGACAACATCGTGGGCGAGCAGGATGTTTCTGCTCCTGTTCTTCCACGCGCCAGGCTTTAACGGAACACACCGGTTCGCAGAACTCCGCCATCAGATATCTGCTCGTCATTCCTGGTCCCTTCGACGCATTTGTCCCAAACAGTATCCCTCCCAAACACCGGTCCCCCAGTTTCTGGTGTTGGGTAATGTAGTGGACCAGCAGTAGAAACTCGATAGTACTCGCTCGCGTGGGTTTGGAAAAGGCTGCCAGGAGTCATGTCGCATTTAATTGCGGATGAGGTGACGTGGCAGAAATCCCCCCCTCCATTTGAATTTCAAACCGACGGTTACGAGATCCTCGGGATTCGGCGCAGTTATATGCTGGCAACCCAAGAGTCCGTCCTCATTTGGAAAGCCAAATCCTCTCGAACGGCATATTCACCATTCACTCTGTCTCCGTCTACGTCTCTGTTTCTCCGGCAAAGAAGTTCCGGCACGAAGCCCCCATCCTTGCCTTTCTCCGATTGGAGCAGTACTTCAGGTATTACTTCTCTCTCCTCGGTCTCGGATAGTTTATAGATAACTTCTTTTTTCTTTCGTTTGGGTAGTAGTTGGTGGCGTTGTGGTAGAGTTTAGGGAATGTCGAAGGGCAAAGAGAAGGTCATTGAGGTTGACGACGACGAGTTGGACTTCCCACCTAGTCTGCTCGCTGATCCCGCTTTTGATCCCGGGATCCCCTTAGAGCCCATTAGGTCTAGTGTTGGTACTAGCGCTAGGAGGATGTCTCCCCAAACAACCTCCTCGAGCGACAGTAGCGATGAAGAAGGATCTTCTGGATCGGAGAACACCTTGAGTGAGGGTCAAGGGGATGATTCTGGTGAGGCGTCCCCATCAGGAGCGCCGCGACCAGAAGGGAGGAGTAGAATAGGAGGTAGAGCCCTATCGCGGGACTACGCTATTGATTACATGACGTGCACGACCACGTTTGATGAGCTCGAGGACCTCCGGCTGAGGTATAGCATTCCTGGTGAAATACTTCTCAAGGTCCCAGGAAATAAGGATGCTCCTAGCCGGCCTCCTAGGGGATATGTTACCCTGTACCTGGATAGCTTTAAGTACGGGCTGAGATGTCCCTTGCAACCTTACTTTGCCCGGGTACTTAGCGGGCTAAATCTATCTCCTGGTCAGCTGAACCCAAATGGTTGGAGAGTGCTCTCTGGTCTGTTCATATTGTGGGACAGATGTTGTCAAAGCGAGCCCACAATTGATGAGGTGAAGCACCTGTACCAGCTAAAGAGCAGCCCCAAAGATGCCGGTTGGTACTACTTCCAATCTAGCACCAAGACCAGGAAACCCATAACCGACCTCCCTACTGGTGGTGGTGGGAATTGGAAGAGAAAGTTCTTTTTTGCTGGGGGTCCTTGGGGTCAGGTCGCACAAATGGACGGGAAGGATTACCGGGTCCCGCCCCGTTTCACGGTCCCAGGTTGCCTGCTCGCTTCAGATGTCTTGTATCCATAATTGTCCTTGTTTTATTGGCTTGTCTCTAACCAAGTGTCTGTTTGTGTTGTAGTTTCTTGGGGTGTCCACTTCCCGCTCAAACCTGACCAGCTCAAACGGGTCGAGGCGGTACGGGCCAATTCTTGCTCGAGCCGAGAACTGTTAAGCACATACAACTTGCTCGAGTCTCGCTTGATACTTCCTGGCCATAGGATGGAGGACGCTGTGATTGGGGCCCTGACCCGAAAACGTTCTCGACCTCCAACCACGAAGGGGGACCACAGTAAGGATGCCCCTACTGCAAAGCGGGCCAACGTCGTGCAGCAGGCCCCACCCTTGAAGATTTTACCTCCAGCCCCTGAAAAAGTTGGGGAAGCCAGTGGAGCAGCCACAGGTCCTGCTACCTCTTCTCTTCCTGTCGGGCCTCGATCTCGCTTACCCGACAGCCGAGCAGAACATCTGGTCCCTTACCTCAATGAGTTAACCAAACTCGTGAGCAAGAAGGAGCTGGAGGATTTTGACGGCCGCACCTTGGGTGAGCTGGTGGGGGCCATGTAGCATAGCGCCTTCCACCTCAGCTGCATGACCACCTATTACAAGGCTAAGGTGGGCCGCTACGACCGGAAGATGAAGGAAGATATTCAATCGGCGACGACCAGAGCTGACGTTGCCGAGAAGAAAGCAGGGGAGCTGAATCTCGAGAACCTGAAGCTGATAGAGCAAGAATCACTTGCTCAAGCAAAAGCCATTACCCTCGAGGAGGAGCTTACCAAGGTCAAGGAGGATATGCAAAGGCAGATGGCTATGTACGCGGCTCAGCTCGAATCTCTCCGCGACTCCCACCGAGCCCAGGTCGAGAACTTGGAGAGGGAAGTCGAGAACTTAGAGAGAGAAGTCGACAACCAGTACGACCAGGGACTTCGGCATTCCTACCGTTGCATCATGGCTGTCCTCGGGAAGCGACACCCTGATCTGAAGATGGATGACCTTGCAGCTGGTGTTGCTCAGCATATGGACGAGGAGGCGGCCAAGGAAGATGCCGAGGGGTTAGAGCCGATCGTGATTGAGGAGGGTAACTCTCCTCCTCGTGCAGTCCCTGCTGATGTTGGCGAGGCGAGCACCCCCCGGACGCAACTGGTGATACCCCCCCTGCACCCGAGGAGGTCCAGCCAACCGATGCTGCTCGGCTCACTGATCCACCATCTTTTTGATATATTTCTTCTTGTATTGTAATGAACAACGTTTATGAAATTTATCCCCTCTGTTAGCCATTAATAAAAATGTTGTTGATTACTATCTCGTGTCGTACTTATGAATTAATTTTCGTCTGAAACGCTGATCGCTTCTGTCTCGCCGTAAGACAGGCTTTGAGACTTGGTGAGGCCTTTGCGTGCCGTAGAAAACTTTCCGAATGCCTTGGAGTCTGCTCGCCTTCTCGCGAACGAGCAGATCCTGGCATGCTGGGCTTTTGTCTGGCCCTAAGACAGGCTTTGAGACTTTGTCGAGCCTTTGCATGCCTTGGGAATCTTCTTCAAACGATTTGGATTCTGCTGCCTTCTCGTGGCCGAGCAGATCCTGGCATGCTTGGCTTCTGTCTCGCCATAAGACAGGCTCTGAGACTTGACGAGCCTTTGCATGCCTTAGTATTTTTTTCAAACGATTTGGATTCTGCTGCCTCCTCGTGGCCGAGCAGATCCTAGCATGCTTGGCTTCTGTCTCGCCATAAGACAGGCTCTGAGACTTGACGAGCCTTTGCATGCCTTAGTATTTTTTTCAAACGATTTGGATTCTGCTGCCTTCTCGTGGCCGAGCAGATCCTGGCATGCTTGGCTTCTGTCTCGCCATAAGACAGGCTCTGAGACTTGACGAGCCTTTGCATGCCTTAGGATTTTTTTCGGTTTCAAGCGAATAAAATTCGTCGACGTTACATTAATGGCAGGATTTGACTTACATGAAATTGTTCGGACATAAAACATAAAAATAAAAGATAAACAGCATGAGCAGAAATTGCTTTAAAATGTGAGCAAGTCTTACTGGAAGTATTTTCGGAGGTGTGCTGCGTTCCATGGGCGTTTCACTTCGTGGCCGTCCGCGCGAACCAGCTTGTAAGCTCCGGGCCCCGCTATCTGCTTGACTCTATACGGCCCTTCCCAATTCGGTCCCAGCACTCCTTGAGTCGAATCTTTGGTGCTCTGATTCACTCTTCTCAGTACCCAGTCTCCGACCCTGAATTGCCGTATGTTCACCTTCTGGTTATAATACCGAGCAACCCTCTGTTGGTAAGTGACTGATCGCTCGGCTGCTTGTTCCCTCCTCTCCATTAGCAGATCAAGATTCAAACATATCTGCTCGTCGTTCTCCTGTTCATTGAAATGATCTGTCCGGTGTGTGGTCGTTCCTACCTCAGCCGGCACGACCGCTTCATGTCCGAAAGCCAAAGCGAACGGTGTCTCCCCCGTTGCGGTTTTGTGGGTTGTTCTGTATGCCCATAGCACACCTGACAGCTCGTCAACCCACGCACCCTTTTTTGCTCCGAGCCTGGTTTTCAGAAGCCTCTTGACTGTCTTGTTGGCTGCTTCTACTTGTCCATTCGATTGAGGGTGAGCAGGCGAGCAATACTTCAGCTCTATCCCGAGGTTCTGGCAGAAATCCCTGAAGCTGTGATTATCGAACTGCCTGCCATTATCCGTTACCAAGGCATATGGGATCCCGTATCGACAGACCAGGTTTCTCCACACGAAGTCTGTTGTTTTCTTCTCTGTGATCCTGCTAAGGGCTTCTACCTCTATCCACTTCGTGAAGTAATCTATAGCGACTATTGCGTGTGTTGCTGCTCCTCGTCCCTTTGGCAATGGGCCGATCAGATCAATTCCCCATTGAGCGAATGGCCAAGGGGAGGCCATGGAGGTGAGCTTCTCTGGTGGTTGGTTAGAGAAATTTGCAAAACTCTGGCAGCTTGCACAGCTCCTGGTCTTCCTTTGCGCATCCTGGTGCATCGTCGGCCAGAAATATCCCTGCCTTAGAACCTTGTGGGCCAGGGACCTCCCGCCAGAATGATTTCCGCAAATTCCTTCATGTACTTCCCTCAGCACGTAATCCGCGTCGTCATCGTCCAAACACCGAAGGAACGGTAATGTATATCCTCGCTGATACAGTACCCCATCGATCATCGTGTATCTCGAGGCCTGAGCTCTAATCTTCCGAGCCCGTAGCTTATCTGGCGGTAAGACCCCGTCTCTAAGGTATGAAACTATCGGGTCCCTCCACGAGCTTTTTTGTTCTATCCGCAACACCCCCAAATTTTGCTCGATACTCGGGCGAGACTTCACTTCTAGGGGGACCGACTTTGGCATTTTTGGGTCGGCTACGGCTGCCATCCTAGCCAAAATGTCTGCTCGACTATTCTGCTCCCTGGGGATTTGTATCACCTCCACTGCTTCGAACTTCCCCATCATCTGCCTGACTATCCTTAGGTACTGTTCCATCTTCTCCTCTCTTGGTTGGAATCTTTCACTGACATGATTCGCAACCAGCTGGGAATCGGTTCTGATCTTAACTCTGTCCGCTTTCACGGCCCTAGCCAATTCCAGCCCTGCTATCAAGGCTTCATATTCTGCCTGGTTATTTGTGGCTGCAAATTCCAACTTTACAGCATAAGAGATCTCCTCCCCCTCTGGGCCTTCCAGGACAATCCCTGCTCCTGAACCCCGCTCTCCTGATGACCCATCCACAGATATCTGCCATACTTGAGTTTCGTCGTTGCCTATATCTGCATCTTGCTGATCCAAGCATACTTCGGGCTCCGCGAACTCAGCTACGAAATCGGCCATTGCCTGGGCCTTTATCGCCGCGCGGGGTTTATAGTCTATGTCGAATTCGCTCAGCTCTACAGTCCATTTGACGAGCCGACCAGAGGCATCTGGCTTGTGCAGAATTTGACGCAATGGCTGGTTGGTTATTACCGAGACCGGGAATGCTTGAAAGTACGGCCTCAACTTCCGAGCAGCAACCACAAGGGCCAGTGCCCATTTCTCCATCGTTGGGTATCTGGTCTCAGCGTCGAGCAGGGCCTTGCTGGTGTAGTATATCGGATACTGAATTCCTTCTTCCTCTCTCACTAGAACGGAACTGGCGGCCCGATCAGATACCGCCAAATACAGATTCAACTTGTCCCCATCCCTCGGTGTGGACAGTAGCGGAGCTTGCTGCAAGTAATGCTTCAAGTTCCGGAAGGCTTCCTCGCATTCTGGGGTCCATTCCGTTTTCTTTCCCCTCCTTATCACTTGAAAGAATGGCTGACACTTATCTGTAGCCTTGGATATGAATCTGCTCAACGCCGCCAACCTCCCCATGAGGCTCTGCGTCTCCTTCAGGTTTCGAGGAGACGTCATTTGCACAATCGCCTGGATCTTCTCGGGATTTGCTTCAATCCCCCTATGGCTCACCATGAATCCCAGGAATTTCCCTGACTCGACCCCAAAAGCACACTTCTCCGGGTTGAGCTTCATCTTATACTTCCTCAAAAGCTCGAACGTCTCCTCGAGATGTCTGACATGTTCCTTCGGGATTTTGGACTTGGTGATCATGTCGTCCACGTACACCTCCATGGTTTTCCCGATCAAGGGCTTAAAGACTTTATTCACCAGCCTTTGATAGGTGGCCCCAGCATTCTTGAGACCGAATGGCATCACCCTGTAACAGAACAGACCTTGGTTAGTGATGAAAGCCGTGCTCTCCTCATCCGGCTCGTACATGGGGATCTGGTTGTATCCCGAGAATGCGTCCATGAAGCTAAGCAGACCATGTCCAGCCGTTGAATCTACTAGCTGATCGATCTTTGGTAAAGGGAAGCTGTCTTTTGGGCACGCCTTATTGAGGTCTGTGAAATCCACACACATCCTCCACTTGCCGTTTGCCTTCTTTACCAACACCACATTTGATATCCACTCTGGGTAATTGACTTCCCGAATGAACCCTGCTCTCAGAAGCTTCTCCACCTCATCATTTACAGCCTCATACCTCTCCTGGTTGAAGCACCTCCTCTTCTGCCTTACTGCCCGAGCACCTTTCTTTATTGCCAGCCTATGACATGCTACCTCTGGGTCAATCCCTGGCATGTCCTCATGTGTCCAGGCAAACACGTCGGCATGAGCCTGTAAGCATTTCACCAACTCCTGCTTTTGCTCTCCCTCAAGTCTCGACCCGATTCTGATCGTCTTTCCCGGGTTCTCTGGTCCCATGCTTACTGTTTCCAGATCCTCTACGGGTTCTTGTCTGCCAGTCTTGTTTTCCACTCGGGTATCGAGGGATGTTATCTGCATCACCTCCCTTGCTGCCGAGGAGTAGCAGCTTCTTGCGATCCTCTGGTCTCCTCGTACCACTCCGACTACCCCATTCACCCGGTACTTCAGAGCCAGATAATGGTTGGACAGCACCGCTTTGCTCATCCTTAAAAATGGCCGACCTAGGATCATCTGGTAAGGACCTTCCTCGTCCACTACGACGAAGTCCAGTATCATTGTTCTTTCTGTCGGGGGGCTCCCGATTGTGATGGGCAGTTCGACCACGCCCAGAGGGACCAGCTTCCCTCCTCCGAACCCCTTCAAGGAGGTGTTGGTGTATTCCAACTTCCGGTCGGCTATTCCCATCTCTTCCAAAGTTGATTTAAATAGCACATCAACTGAGCTCCCCGTATCAACCAGTATCCGGTCAAACTTCTTGCTAGCGATCGTAGCCTTGATGACTAAAGCGTCCTCGTGGGGGTATAGAATCCCTTCCTCATCCTCATCCGTCCACATGATTGGCACTTGCCTGACCCTTGCTCGTTTGGCTGCTGGGGTGTTGAAGAGTATCTCTTTACTGGTCATGGCGTATCTGGCATAATTTTTTCTCGATCTGTTCGAATCTCCGGCCAACGTTGGGCCCCCAGCTATCACCCTCGCTGCGGGCGGCTCGCGTCCCAAGATTCCATCACTCTGCTCCCCTTCATCCGTTGTGGCCACCATCGGGAAAGTCTCATCCATAAACTCGTCCAGGTACCGATTTCTCACCAAATCTTCGACCTGGGTCTTGAGATCTCTACACTCTGCTGTGGTATGGCCATGGGTGCCATGGAACTTACAATAACGTCCTCTATCCCTCCTGTTGGGTAGCTTTGTTATTGGTGTAGGGAGGTGCAACAGCCCTCGACCCTTTATGGCCTCGTACACCTCATCCAGGGGCATCTTCAAGGGAGTGTACCGCCCATAGTCCTGGTTCTGGTCGACCAGATGCACTGCTCTTTCTCTGTTTGCCCCACTGTGAGTTGGGGGCGATGGGAGTGCTTCTGGTCTGCTCGTCCTGCTATCGTGGGAATGTTGATGAAGATCGCCGGATGCCGGATCATGTCTTCTCCAAGGCTCCCTAGCTGGGGAACGAGGAGGTGGCGCCCTGCTGCGCTGATACTGTGGCGGCCTCTGATGAGGCTGGTAAGCAATTACCCTACCTCCTGCTCCACTACCGGAGATCTGGTGGTCCCTCCTCCTGATCGGCCCATTAGTTGGTAATGCTTTCTTCTCTTTCCTCCCTAACCCTTCCAACTGGTCTGTCTTGATCCGTGCAGCCTTCTCCTCCTCAATCTCGATGTCTCTTTTAGCCTGTTCGTATGCGGCTGCATACGTTTGAATAGCTGGGCTTCTCAAATTGTACCACAGCCTTCATATCTTCACCCCTTCTTTCAGTCCCCTTAACGCCTGAGGGTGGTTGAAGGCTCCCAAGTCGAGGACAGCCCGATGAAACCTCTTGATGAATTCCCGAAGGGTTTCTTGCTCCCCCTGTTTCATGCTCTTCAGCTCCATCATGTCATCTTCCGGTGACATTGCCCCACTAAACTGCTCTGCGAATTCCTGGCACATCTGCTCGAAGGTTTTTATGCTGCCCCGAGGAAGTTTCCTGTACCATTCTCGTGCACGTCCCTCAAGGGATAGTGGGAACACCCTGCACCTTTGGGATGGAGATAATCCCTGGACCCCCGTTATGTCGTTGAAGCGCTCTATGTGCACCAGCGGGTCAGTTCTTCCCGAGTATCTGAGGTCGGGGAGGCGGAAATCTCTCGGAATAACTGCCCTCATGATCTCTGCTGCGAGCGGTGATTCCCCGTCCAGCATTATCCTCCAACCAGGGGCTCTGTTCCTCCCTTGCATGTCGTCAATTATTTGCGCTAGCCTTCGCACTTCCTCCTCCAGCTGTCCTGCGCGACCAGGGTCGCGCGCTGCAGCTTGATCCCGCTCTCGCTCTACATCATGTAAGTGTTGCCTCAGTTCTGTTTCCTCTGCATTCACCACCCCGTCGCCCCCGTCACAAGTCTGTCTTACCGGGGACTGCTCTCTTTCTCTATGAAATTCTCCCCGCAGAGGTACGTTACCTCTCTCACCACCAAATCTCCCAGCGGTTTGACTTCTCTCCGCACTATCGGTACCTGGTGCCGCTCCACCGCCTCTCACCCTTCCCTCTTGGGTTACCCTTCGCTCGTTCCGCAACTCATGCAGGATGGTTGTCAAGGTTTCCATCTACTTTTCCATTCGCTCCATCCGGTCGAACATGACTTTTTCCCGTGTTTCGCTGATTACCTCCCTCAGCGTCACGGAATCGTTAAGCCTTATGTCACCCCCTTGTGCGCTACTTCCTCCTATCTCCATTGCCTTTCGCTTACTCCACCTCTCTTCTTGCTATCGACAGAAGCTTTTTGCTCTGGATCCCCACAGACGGCGCCAAAATGTTGATGCGAGATTTCGGTTCTCCTCGTTCTACGATCAGGATCTCTGCTCGATCAACTTCGTCACGACCAGGAGGTCTCCTCGCCAGGCTTCTTCTCCAGAGGTCCCTGCGTACACAGATAAGTCAGAGTACGCCGGTTGTTTTCCCGGCGTAAACCCTCCGACGCTCAAGTCAGATATGAAGGTTCGGGAAAAGCTTGCCACAGGTCTTATGGCGTTTCTTGTGGTTTTCTCCCCTTTTCTCAAGAATGCCAACCCTTTTACCTTCGTTGGCTACCTTTTTATAGGCTTCCTCTGAATCTCAGTCTTCCGCTCTTTTCGAGACGGTATGGGACTCCAACTGCTGCGTTATGGGCAAAACATGGGATCTGGCGTGTTACGCCACGGTTCAGGGGAAAGCGTGGCTGCCATGGCTCTGTGAGACCTTGCGTGTTACGCCACAGTTCTGGGGAAAGTGTGGCTGTCATGGCTCTGTGAGATCTTGCGTGTTACGTCGCGGTTCTGGGGAAAGCGTGGCTGTTGTGCCTAGATTCTCGTGCTGGAGAGCACGTCTTGCCAACTGCCGTCGACCGGGTCTCCTCGCCTCTCGATCTCTAGCCGGAATGGCCTTATGCCTTTTATAGGAATTGGCCTCGCGGACGACAACATCGTGGACGAGCAAGATGTTTCTGCTCCTGTTCTTCCACGCGCCAGGCTTTAACGGAACACACCGGTTCGCAGAACTCCGCCATCAGATATCTGCTCGTCATTCCTGGTCCCTTCGACGCATTTGTCCCAAACAGTATCCCTCCCAAACATTTATTTTTATTAATTTTTTTATTATAGTACTGTCCCTAATAGATTAATTTTATGGATCCATCCCTGCGTATGAAATAGGGTGCTGCCATTGATTTTTCTCTTTTTCCTTATTGTGAACCGCTTAGGTATTAGGTGATATGTTGGAAACAAGAGTCAATATTGCTTTGTTGAATTTCTAGAAACCAGCCGAAGCAGCAATTTTGACATGCAAATAGAGCCCTATGAATAGTAGTTGTCAATATTGTTCACATTACTATTTACGAACACTATTCATGTCGCTATTGATGGGTGTTGTTCAGTCAATACTATTCACAGCGATGTTCACTTGCCAGCAATCACAATATTCGTCAAGGCGTGCATAATACATTGTCCTCATGACCAATTTTCACTCTTATAAAAAGATTTTCCAATGAAATAAGGACACAAATAATACGGGCTTATCTCCAGGACTCAAATGATGCTACTGTTGTGAGGTTGTACTCCAAGCACATAAAGAATATTTTATGAAGAAAATAGAGGTTGCAGTCCCTTAAAGGTTTTTTTATGTCTCATTTATATAGAGAAACCCTCTATAATCTTTTTCTTAATTCAAAATAAATTAATCACCCACTTTCCTTATTTAATTTGAATTAGTCATTCATATACCTCATAATTTATGTAATTTTTAAATAATGTAAATGACATCTACATTTGACTTATTCAACTTTAATTTATAAGTAAATCAAACGCGTGACTAATTTTAAATAAAATATAAAAATGATTGCTCTCAGTTCCCTCAAATGTGGGAAATTAATATTTTGAAATAGTAATAAAATTCCAACAAATGAATTGGAGATAAAGACAAGCTAATCTTGAAAGAAAAAAAAATTCTTAAACATATAACAGAATCCCCATGAAATATAGTAAGCTCAAATTGATTGCATCACATTTCAATATTTACAATTTATGAACGTAAGAGATACTAAAACCACCCAATAATATCATGTTATAAATTACTTTTGAATATGGAGGAATTCAAGTCCACTTTATAGACTAGTGGAGATTGATTCAACGAATTATATAACCGTATTAATGTTTTTAAACGAAAAGGAAGAAGAAAGAAGGAAAAAGAGCGAATCAAGCAGATAAGGATTAAGGAAACTGTGGGAATATCAATCGAGGGTACAAGCATAAACCGTCACCACGGACCACAGCAATGAGGGAACATATGCCTGCCTTACGTGGGAAGAAAGAGTTCACCACGTCATTACGAACATGACAAATGTCATCATATGAGAGAGCTAAACTAATTGCAATAAAAATGAGTTTTTTTTTTTTTTAAAGAAAAAATCATTAGTTGAGCAACTCTAATCAAACGATTAAATCCGTTCTCTTTAGCCGTCAGGTCATGACTATAATTGTATGATTATTGGAGTTACCTAAGGTGAAATAACTCCAACATAACCAAACATACATATATATATACATAAATTAATAAATACACACACATATATATATATATATATATATATATATCGAAGTTATTGTAGATCGATGATAATAGGCGTAGCCGCAGTGCTGTTAAATGAGGTTTATGGTGGAGCCAGATGTACGGACAGAGAAGTTCAATAAAAGTGGGGAAAAGACTGATGACCCCACTCTACATATGCACTCTTTTAACCCCTACACTTTCCTCGAAAACTAAATGATACGCCAACCCAACCTTCCCCCCAATAAGAAGAGGGAACAGGTACAGGTCCAGGTCCAATTCCATTCGGATGGCGAACAATGGATCAGAATGAAAAGATGGCCCATGCTGAAAAAAATGCACGGTTATCGGATTAAATTGATCAAATGAAATGTACGATATCCTCGGACCGGACCCAACCCAACCCAACAAAACCAAACCAAACCAAACGAAACACAACACATCCACCGAAAGAACGTTCATCTTCTGCGTGGGGTTTGCACCCGGCGAGTTTTCCGGCACAAAACCAGAAACTTTTTTGTTTTCCGAATTTTCCTCCACTCACCCCACCCCAAGTCAGTAAAAAGAATAGAAGCACTGTGAAAAAAAAAAAGATAAAATAAACCGGCTTTTGCTTTCTATCTATAAATAATATTACAGAGGAGGGAGCTTAGATTACATTACATCAGTGAAAGAAAATACAAAGCAAACAAAACATAAGTAAAGAGCCGGCCACAATTAAAAGACAGACAAGAAGAAGCAGAAGCTGGCTAACACAATACTAGTAGTCGTAACTCCTCTTTGCAACCCAAAATGGAGGAGACACAACACAACACAAACTCCTCTTCCTCTGCCATTTAGTTTCTCTTAATGTAATAACAATAAAGTGATTTTTTTTCTTTTTTGGGTGGGGGGCTATAAGAAGAGAAAATGGACTTCTGATCATGAAATTCAAAGCCAAAGGGCGCCAGCTTCTTTGAGGAGCGGGACGAGGGTGCCATTGATATGGGAAGCCATGACTCTGTCCATGGAGCCGACGAGCTTGCCGCCAATGAAGACGACGGGGACTGCGGGGGAGGTGCCGAGGAGGCGCATGAGAGCTTTCTCCATATCTTTTCCCTTGGGGTCCTCGTCCAGCTCGTACACCGTGGGGTTAACGCCCATCCCGCAGAAGAGGCGCTTCACGGCGTGGCACATGCAGCAACTGCTGATGCTGAAGATGACCACGGCGTTCTCCGAGGCCAGCCTCTCTATGTGCTCCAGTGGGTCCCCGCCGAGAGCGCCCCTCGACGACGGCATGTACGAACAGCCCCATGACTCCGTTTGGTATTGCATTGTGATTGTGTGTTAATGTAATAACAAATTAAGAAAGCGGAAGCAAGTGAAATGCAAAAACTGTTCTTTCGGGAACTATTTGGCTAGTGAGTGTGTTGAGTGATGAGTTAACGGATTGGAAGATTTGCTTGGTATTTATAGATACGAGAATGGGCCAAAGATAATTTATTATTTTTTTAGTTCTAGGGTTATTCTTTTAACAAGTTTGTGCTCTTAAGAATTTTTTTTTTAAAGATAGAACGAATTGATCATAGTCATACAGTCTCATGGACGATTCAGTTATAAATATTTTTCCGACAAAAAAGTGGGGATGTATTCTGTTATTAATGGGGCTTTAAATTAAAGTTCAAATAATTATGGTATTATTATATACGCGCACTTTTTTTATTTATGCATTAATAAATGCAAATCTAGGAGGCAAAATAATAGGTTCATTATTTTGTACCTCTTAAAACATTTAGGTGGGTAGAATTAATTACTAAAGATCCTTAAAATTTTAATAAGTTCGCAGAAAAAAACAATAATAATAATGGGTTTTGGGGAGACATAAAGCACAGGCTTTGACAGGGGAGAGTTGTTGGGTGATTACTTAATAGACGGCTGTTTTCGTCCTTGTTGCCGGGCCCTATGGGAAATCCTACTTAATTCTCTGTAAATAAATTTTTAAAAGCAATAAGAACGTGGCCATCACAATATTTTGCTTCTTTTTTTTTTGACGTGACATTCATGCGCATTTTAGCCCCCCTTTTTACCCTTTAAAATAAAAAGAAAAAAAGCACCTTTTAGACCTGGAGTTAGCTCTGATACTAGCTACCGCTTCACATACCGTGTAATCGAGTGGTGTAAGACTTCCATACACAGTTAAACTCTCCGTTTCAAATATGGATGCTTAAATCTCTACGATTTCAGAAATTAATATGGAGAATCAATCGCTATTAAGTATATTTTTTTAATCTATTCTAATAGAAATAAGGACGTCATAGTATGTTAGTGTTCTTATCTTCATAATGTTCATGAAATAATAGTATCCAATTTGTGAGATTTGGGTATCTTTTTTTTTTTTTTTAATTTTAAGAAGTTGGACAACAAGGCAATTGATGAATATTCTCATCATCTCTGATTCTCAATGTGTGCCCAAATTTATCTTTAGATTTGGACGGTCTCTTTTCCATGGAATATATTACCATTTACAGTTACATGAGTTGCGTATGGCAGTTATTGGATTATTCAACATTATCCCTTAGGCATCATACAATGAAGATAAAAGATAGCTTAATATAAACTTGAGAAGAATTTATTTCTATAGACATCAAATCTGAAAATTCATAGCTTTTCATGGAAGCCACTTCTCATATCGTCCTTAATTGATACTGTTCTGGATTTAAATTACGCCCGTGTTTGGTTAAAATATTCAATGCCCTGGATACAATTTCAGATACATATCTTCATTTGAATAGTTACTTTTTTTTTTTTTTACCATATATGGGAATTCTAGCTACTAAGTGGGGCCTTTTGCAGTGCAGATTTGGCTTCTTTGGCTCAAGGCACGATTGCCTTGGCACTAATGACTGCAAGACGAAAATAAGCAATAAATTTTGAGCTTAAAAAAGGAGGCTGTATTGCTTTGAAGAGTAAAAGAAAATTTCTTCTTCAAGTATTCAGAGGGCTTTGCCTTTTCAGTTTAGTAGCGAAAGGAGCAGCAGCGGCTGCTGCATGTTTTGAATGCGATTGATGTTGGCCAAAGAAAAAGAAAACGATTTTCTTGTCGGGGCCCCTTTCAATAATTTTTTCGTTTTCGTCATGGTCTATCGCCCGAGCCCTGACTCAGTGATTTGACTTCGATTAACCCTATGATGTACACTTGTCATATTTTGGACCTGTAGGTTGTGTGATTAATTTTGTGAGGACTAGTCTTTGTACAATCCAACTCAGCAACCATACGTGTCTTTTGTTTAAGTCACTGAGTGAAGGGTGATTAAATGGGGGATAAATTTTGACATCCCCCAAAATCATGCGATGCGATTGCCCATTTGTTTAATTAACTAACTTTAAATTATTGTAAAATTATTGTTTGATTAGGTTCATTTTCAATAAAAATCATACATGTATTCTGATTGCTAAATGGAAAAAAAAAGATATATTTTCAAGAGATCATAGCTCATATATCTTTTTCATGGAAGAAAATGGGATAACGTGGGAAGGTTTTATTTCAATTTTTAAGAGATAAATATCTGGGCAGAATCTAGACAAATTTCTAGTGCTAGTGCATAAAAAATATCTAGCCAAAGGTCTTAGTAGAAATTTTTTGTAACATAATTTTTTTTTTTTAATTTAGAGCATCTTGTAACGTAAAATTGAAAAAGTTTAGAATAGTGTTATCTTTTATATATTTTTACATGGAGATAATGAACAAAAGATTGGACTTGTCATGGCAAACGAAAGCAACAGCATAGACTTGCTAACATAAGCGTGATGGCATCTTCAACTTTTAAGGGCTGCATGTTTTTGAATGATGCCCTTTCTCTATCTCCGTTGCTTTTACCTTTTCTGTTGAAACAAGGCCGGGGATTGAGTTGCAGAGTTGGAGTGAGCTAGATGTGGAAAACGATCATTTATTTACATGATTCTGCCTAAAAGGAAGAGGCCAAAACAGAGCATATATGAGATGCTGCCAGTTTCTTTAATGATTATCATGAGTTTGAATGCCCCAGATTGTCAATTCTTTATTTTTATTTTTTAAAAATTCCACCTAATCTAAATTTTCTTGTTAAGCAAGGATTCGTTTGTAAATGGTTACAGTCTATATGGATATATTATATAATTGGGCTTTATTATTATTTTAGTGGATGTAACCATAATAGAATTTAAACACTAGGCATATAAACATAAAACTTGGAAAGCAGTTTTGAGATATTCAATATTATTCTTAAAATAAATAAAAAACCTCAGAGCATCAAAAATCTCGACAAAATTTTTTATTTTTTGATGTGTTATCGATTTACTGGGATTTGCCTGGATTTAGATCATCTATGGCCTATTGGTGGAATCCTGTGTATTTATAAGGTGGCTAGGGTGCTCCCAAGTAGAGGTGCCCAATGGGCCGGACGGCACGAGGTATGGCACGGGCACGACACATGTCTGTACAACATGGCACGGCACGAGTATGTTTCGGTAGAGCACGCGGCACGGCATGACACGCACGTGGGCTGGGCCGAGCTTAGAATTTTAGGCACGTGGGCCTTAAAAGTATGACACGATTAGAGATGAGTCAAAGCATGACACTCGAAAAAATACGCAATAAGCACGCTTTATTTTTTAATGAAAGTAAACTTAAAATTTTATAATTTTATAAATAACTTGAAATTGAATCTTTTAATATATTTTATTAGCTCAAGTTTTTAAAATTTATTTAATTCTTAGTTTCAAAAAAATATAATTGATTTATGTTTATAATTTATTGAATAAATAATTGATATCATGATTTTAATAAATAAAATTATAGATATCATGATTTTATAAATATGTATTAATATTATTATAAACTATGATATATGACTCTACATAATTTCAAGTTAAGAATTAAGTTAACCCTTAACAAAAGTATTATTATTATTGTTGTTAGGTACTAAAAAAGAATTTTAATACTATAGAGTCAAACTTAGTAACTAATATTATATTCTCTTATTATTATTAATTTATTATTATTAAATATGGACTTGAGTTTGAATTTTTTATTCTATTAAATTTGAATAAAGGCACATGGATTCAAAAAAGTACATAGACTTAAAAAAGTAAGACAACTAATTGGCATGCGCTCTTAAAAAAAAAAAAAAAACTTAGTGAGCTTTTTTTTCCTGTACACGGCACGACATGACCCACAGCACGACACGTGTGCCGGACCGGGCCTAAGCAAAAAGCTTGTTGGCCATCTCTACCCCCAAATTAAGGGTGGAAATATTTTTACCCGACAATTTATGTAAGCCCATCTTATTTTAGTAGTTATTTATTAAAAAAAAAATGAACTTTACTCTTTACAATTTAAATAGAGAAAAAGTTTAACTAATTAGTCAATTAGATTTTTTTCTTTTTTATTAAATTGCTATCGCTATAATTTGACTATTTTACCCCTAATAATCATATTAATGAAGTACAATAGGTAAATCATCTTGAAAAATATAAATTTTTGTACAAAAAATGAGGGTAATTTTTAAAAACCTCCCCTGAGGTTTGGGCTTGTTGCAAGTAGATGGCGAGAATTGATTTATTTGTAAAAAACCCCTTAGCGTCAGTTAAGTTTAACATTGACCGTTAGTTGACCGTGCAAAGACAATATTACCCTTAAAAATAGTTTATAAACGAAAATAACTATAAAAAAAACCAAAATTATTAGCTATTTTACACTTTTTAAATTATTGATATTTTCTTAAAGTTCTTATAAAAAATTAAAATTAAAAAATTAAAAAATCCTCTTTAAATTATTAATATTTCCTTAAAATTCTTACAAGAAAGATAAAATTAAAAATTTAAAAATGAAATAGTCATAATCTTTACCTATGATATTGTAAATTTTTAGAATTGACAAGGATAAAATTGTCAAAAAATAGGATTTGTGCTTTTTGCACCAATAATTTTGGTTTTTTTTTAGTTATTTTCGTTTACAAACTATTGTTAAGGGTAATATTGTCTTTGCATGGTCAACTAACGGTCAATGTTAAACTTAACTGACGGTAGGGGATTTTTTACAAATAAATCAATTCTCGCCATCTACTTGCAACAAGCCCAAACCTCAGGGGAGGTTTTTAAAAATTACCCCAAAAAATGATGAAGTCAAAATAATTTGTCAGTATTTTTGTACTTTTACCATATAAGAGCAAAATAGTCAAATTCTAATTCAATAACAATGTTTTTTTTTTAAGATACATTAATGGTTAAAGGTCGTCAACAACAAAATCATAAAAAGAATAATGAAGATTTCATTGGTTCGTTGTTATTTAAGGAGGATTTAATTGACTGATTGTTACAATTTCTTCTTTAATTGAAATTGTTAAAAAATATAGTGAACTTTCTATGATTATACTCTTAAAATGGGGATAATTATACACTAAAAAGTTACTCTGGAACCCATTTTATTTGAATTTTATGTTTAGCCTCTTTATTTTTCACACAAGTTTTTGATTGTCTACTAAATTTTATGGTTTGTTCGTTATAACCCGTGTTGTTGTCCCCCTTCAATTTTATAAATTTTGTATTAGAGCCTGGTCAAGTTTATATTTTATCTATCATAACCTCTGTCAGATAAAAGCTTGATTCTGCCACTGTCTACTAAAACTCATCTGCATAAAAAAAACTTATCCATATAAACCTACTTTCACAACACTAAGCCAAAGCATGTTATTGCACTTAGATGGCATTTTTATTATTATGAACGTACAACGCATTCTAAAATACATGTTAAACATAATTATATTGCATTAAAAATTATCTGAGCACGTGGTAAAGCATGGACAATAGAAACTTTGATAGATTTATAATGGTGTTGGTGGTAAAGAAGAAAAGGGAACCGAGGAACATGTCGCGGCCAAAAGCCGGTGACCATGTTGTGGTGTGCTCACGATAACCATCGCCTCATACATTGCATGTCGGCCGCTCATTTTTCTTTTTTCCATTAGTCTAACTTTTTTTTTTCTTTGGAATAATTAATCTAACTTTTTAATTATTTTTAATTTTATTCATTAATCAGCAACCACGTTTTACAGATAATTTTTTCACCATGCATGTCATCCATTTGCTTCATTGTGGCCTACCAATTTGTGTTGGGGAGGACAAAATTAGTTTCATTGAAAATGTTTATTAATTTTTTCATGGTTACGTACAAATCTTTGGTCGTCATTATGAACATTTGTGCATCATCATGAACATATCTCTGCATCAAAGTTATTTCTAACTTGTGTGGATCTAGTTTGACAAATTTAGTCGATTGTGAGATTATAGTGTCTTATTATCAAAATGATGAGTGATGCGAATATTCTAAGGCCGGCTAATATTTTCACCCTCAAATTGCGTGCATTCACACCCCACGCTTTAGAAAAATTAATAAAAAAAAAGTTCACATTTCAATACAATCTTGATAAATTGATAACCTTGATTAACTAATAATTTTTACTGGTTTTAATTTAGAACTAATATGATAAATTAATAATTCAGTTAATTTTTAAGTTAATAATTTTTTGAAGTTTTATTTTCCTATAGGATCCATTAACATATAAATTAATAATTACATGCTTTTGTAAAATATGTTATCTATCTTTATTGTTTCTTGAAATTAATTTGGAATTAAATCTCATCTCTGACTCTTTTTGTAATGCGAAATTCTAGTTTGCATTGTTATTTTGCAACAAGCGTGAGACAGTCTCTATATATCATCTTTAATATAGAAAAACAAACCTCTACAATAATTTAATTACTACCAATGTAAGATAACACACTATTATTCAAATAAAATATAATAAGAGTAAATAAATAATATAAATGTGGTCATATTTTCAAAAAATAAGGAATTTCTTCATAAATTAATAATTTATTAATTTATTGATATAGTTGGTAAATTAATAAATTTTCTATGTCCCAATTTTATTAACTTATCGATGTTTTATTTTATTTTTAACTATTTCAAATTAAAAGTAAATTTGATCAATTAACCAATTTTTTTATAGAACAATAAACCAAGTAAATCCTCATTAATATGATTATTGAACCTCAATTAAACTAGCAAAATATATTTGTAACATGATATCTCACGAAATTAACTCAGTAGAAAATTTATTCTATTTATTTCATGAAATCTATTGATTTTGAGAACGATCTTATTGATCAATTATTTATAAGTTTTTCTATCATAATAAAAAAATATTGCAAATTTTTATAAATAAACTTTTAAAATCAAATGGATTTACACAATTTTTAGGGTGGAAATATCCCCACTTCCTCATATTTGATCATCATATTAGTTGAGATTAAAGAAAATAAATATTAAGGAAATATTATTTTAGTAACAACCTTGACAAAGTGGTGGACAATGGCACGTGCACTAACTCTTAAAAGGATGATTAGGCGACAAGAAATTTAACTATCTGAAAAATAAGACGTGTGCGCTTAATCTACATGTTAGTTTGGATAAAATTAAGAACTCGTGCTACTGTCCAATCGAAGCCACGGAACGGCAGTGGCAATTGCTGTAATTTTTTATTCCGACAAAGATTCTGATCACAACATGATGTAATGGGCAGTTGGGCGTCCGGATATATATATATATATATATTAAAGAAGAAAAATTCATCTCTTGCTAAAATTGAACTTTCGAATTAGGTCTGTGACGTGTTAAAAGTTATTTTTCTGTAAGTTAATTGGGAAGCCTTGAAGTTCTTTGAAAATTTGGTAATATTTTACAATACATAAATATTAGGATCATTTATAAATTTATCACGTGAATTATTTATATAAAAGTGAGTTTGGATTAAAATAGCTCATGCATATATATGTAATGTTCTTCTCACATTTTTGTTACAAAATTTTTTTTTTTTTTCACCTACAAAACAAATTTATTTATTACAAATCTTAGATATTGCATTGCGTAATCCATAAGTTTGAATATACAACCAAAAGTTTTGAAATTTTTAATGACATTTGGGACTGTATGGTAAGCATTAAGAAATCAATTCACCCCTCGTCATATGTAACAAGTCACTTGCCATTGAAATGTTAGTCTAATGACGAACTTACTGGCTCAACTTTGAAAATGACACAAGTTCGAATCTATACCAAAACTCAAGGATCAGAATTCTCTCATGATCTAATATCTTCTTAAGTAAAAATACATATGGGTGATTGGTAATTAATAGATAAAAAAAATAAAGAAATTAAATTCTATCCATATACTATCACTTAAATATACATGATATAAAATCTTTAAAAACTCATGAGAGTTCACATCAGGAGAGGATTTTTATTCGAAACTCAAACATCTCCTCTCATAAATGTGGACAAAAAATTAAAAATTCTCTCAATTACTAGCAAGAGCAAATTTATCATCACCAATAACTATATCCTTAAATTTTTTTTTTCCGAAAAATGGTCGCATGATCCCATCGGCCCATCCCCACCCCATCTCAGGTTTGAGGAACAAAATTAGCTGCAAAAGCAGCGAAATTAATTAAAAATTAAGTCAGAATTCAGTAAGTGTTGGCAAATTAGGGAGAGGTGTGTCATACGTGTGGATTTTGCTGTTGCTTGGTCTCCTCTCTTTGACCCATTTTATCCCGTTTGGCACGCAGCAAAGTCTGCTTTTTTTTTTCTTTTGTGTCCTTTATTTCTTTACACCAAAAGGCCAAAAGCAAAAGTCTGAAGCAAAGCACAACTTTTTAAAATCGGAAGCCCTACCCCCCAACTCCACACACTCTCTCCTCTTTCATGAGCCGTTTAAAGCATATCCGACGTGACGGCTTTTCTCAGCTTTTGTTTCCACTTGCATACTTACACCTGCCGCATGCTGACGTCATCCGAACGTTGACTGCTCTTTTTTCTTTTTTTCAAAATTTAACCTTGGCTTTAGATACGATTTGTCGTTTTCGAAAAACAAAAAACACAATAACGACAGCTAGCTTACTTCTCCTATCAGTTATTAATGATAAAACATATTTCTGCTATGCGTCTGCCTCAGCTGCTTCGGCTGCTGCATTATTTGGAGAAAAAGTTCGATTCTCGTGAAATCTTCTGGGGGGGGAAGGGCCGGGGGGGCACGGGGGCTGTTATTTTTAGGAATTTGGAAGAAATTAATTTATTATGATTTAATTTTAGTTGCCATCAGTTCATCAAAGCCCCGGTTGGTGCATCGGTATTGGGATCTGACGGTGCTTTTGTCTCTCCTTGTGTCTCCAATAACATTATTTTTATTATTACTGTGTGTGTGCAGATTTCTTTTTTGGTGCTTCGCATTGCATGCATTAATTAACGTTGTATTTTCAGTTAATGAAGTGAGAATTGTCTCACAAACAAACGATGTGCTGTCTCGGAACCTATGTCGGTCGGAAAAATCTATAAATTTTTTGTTTGAGATTACATTATGTATCTTAACAAAAATACCCAACCCCTAGGTCAATGACAAATCTAACTAATGTATCAATCTTTGAGGGGCAAAAAAAAAAATGAAAAGTAGTTTAACTTAAAGAATATCATCCTAGACGATGCTTCATTAGAACAAGCATTCGATCTGTTTCATGATACACAAACATTACATATAATTTTAGAGTAACAATGTAAGATTACTGTGACAAACTTTTTTATAAATTATTTTAGAGAGTTATCGCGTAATATGATTAGTGAAATAAAAAATATCATATCAATTTATACAAAAATTCGTGACTATAGCACTACTCATAATCTTAACATGTAGTCATAAACAAAAGAATGTTGTAACCATTTGCACCCTCAATAAATCAAGAGAACCCAACAACCATATTTATGAAATAGTAATGTTAGTCTTCCCAAAAGTTTATCCATAAAATACATTTCAAATGACATAGTTTTTACCATGTTCATGCAATGGACAATTGTTTGAGCCAGGAATTTCACAAGGCTACATATCATACGGATAGCTCTTTCCCGATTAAAATAAGATTGGGTTTGATTGAAAATTCAGGCTTAGTGTATGTGATCCACTTGAACTCTATTGTGTGGTCTGGAGCGTAAAATCCCAAAGCATATTCAGACCTTGGTATAGCCTAAATAAACTCCTATTGTAACTTTGACTTTGCCTATTGTTTCATTGAGTAGTGGATTTGTATTTGAACAATAACGACTCCTGTTGTGAATAGTAACGTGGGAGTGGAGTACACCACGGAATAATGAAGAACCAATAACTTAATGTTAATGTTCTAGAATTGTTATAGCTTAGAAAGTGTAAATTTGGAAAATAAATATGGAATGTGTTTGGAAATTGTTTTAGAAAATGTTTTTGGAAGAATTTTGAAATGTTTTCATAGAAATGTTTATGGGAGAATACTGAAAATGTTTTCTCAGACATTATTTTGGAAACATTTCCAAACTGGATCTAATTTTTTTTTAAAAAAATTAGTTTTAAAAAATACCCTTTAACTTACTTTTAATTATCTCTTAGATTATTTAACCAAGACGATGGATGCCTGAACGGATTGTGAGGCCTGCTATCTACAGACTTCATTTCTTCCTTTATATTCATTTGTATGCATGTTTGCATTAAAATTTCACATATGTTAAAATTTCACATATGCTTTGCAATTTCTGTTGATAATTTCGTAAGCATTGTACTAGTTGTTGATCATGACTATTGACTTTTACCTTTACATTGATTTGTATGCATTAAATTTCATACATGCTTAACCATTTTTGTTAAAAGTTTAATAAGCATTATATTAATTGTTAACAATGTCTATTGACTTTCATCTTTGCACTAATTTGCATGCGTGCTTGCATCATATTTCATGCATGCTTAGACATTTTTATTAACAATTTTATAAGCATTGTATTAATTGTTAACTATGCCTATTGAGTTTCAACAGGATTTATTATTTTAGTCTAAGCTTATTATTATTATTATTATTTATATAGTAATTGGTTTTCCACTAACTCATTTTTTAGAACGTTCCGTTATGGTTTAAGATCCTTCAAGCATGCTTAACAGCACTTTGATGTATTTATGTCTCTCAAACCACAACCAAATGCGGTTATCCCAATAGAGTGGCTTCGATCCACCATAAAATGGGTTAGATTGGGCCTTTGGACCTAGCATCGGTTTTTAGCTAGTAACAATAACACATCACGTGAAACTTTATTTATTTATTTATTGTGGAAGGACATGAAATATATATATATATATATATATGTGTGTGTGTGTGTGTGTGTGTATGTGTGTATGTATGCATGTATGTATGTATGTATGATCTACCATTTTTATTTTTCTAAACGTAATTATAGGTAAAACTTTTATGGGCTCAAAAGGGTGGAAGCCATTCTAAACATTGAAAACTTTTAAATACCCTTGTTAAATCATACTTTTGGTTTATTTATTTTGAGCAACAGTCTAGCCTTCTTTCAATTTTTTTTCTTGTTTTTTTTTCTTACTCCTTATCAATGTCTCTATTAATCGTAAATCTTCTCTCAATATGCAATTATACATAATTTATATGTTTAACCCACATAAAATCCAAATAATTTCTCCTCTAAAAAACACTATCATTGGATTAAATCTATCCATTAATGATTGAACGATAATTTTATTATACTTATATTGAAATAATAGCAATAAATTTAATACTGTTAGCAGCTCATCAGTTGAGTTGGTAAGGATCTCTTCGCCTCAACCTTAAAGTCGAGAGTTCCATAATTGAGTCTCCTCACCTCAATCTTAAGATTGAGGGTTAGGGTATTCCCTTAGGTGTAGAATATATTTATTTATTATTTTCTTTGGTTTCAGATTTCTCTGCTAGACTTCAAGTTTGATACAATGATGCAGGCTCTATAGGTACTTTTGGCTATATCTGATCACTATTCATATTGCAATATCTAATATAATATTCAAAAAAAAATTTTAAAATAACAAATTTATTATTTAAACGTGTTCACAATACGAAAATATACTTAAGACAATTGTAAATGTGTTTTCTGAGGAGGGAAAAAAATTATTAAGTCCAAAATAGTACCATTTATTATTTTTGTTAAAATTTCTTAAAACGTATTATAGTTTTGAGCTCCACCCTCCTCCAGTCCTCCGCCGACTTTGGCTCCTTAACTTATTGAATTAAACTAATTATGTTTGCTGGTAATAAGATTACTTTGGAAGCTACTAATTATATAATATGCAACTTATCGTTCACTCAAAATTAATCTCTCATGACCATCTAATTATTTGATAACCAAGACCTGAGTTGTAAAAAAAATTAATTTTAAATTAATGTACGTTACATAGGATGAAAAAGTTTCTCTACGAACATTCCTCGAACATACATTTGGTTTCTTAATCAGTTTTTTAAATTCTTCAGATTTTGATGCAACTATATATTTGACTTATAATAATGCATTTAAACACAATTAGGTAGAATTTGGGATTTTGGATTCCCTAAGCGGGCGTTGAGAGACAAGACTGGACATTCTCATGTCTTTTTCTACCAAGTGTTTTAGTCTAGTTTAGAATTCTGTTTCCTGAACCAATTCTTGTCCTCAAATACCAACTGGCTAGTATAGTCTAGATATATATATATATATATATATATATATATATATATATACCCCCTTCCTAAACCTAGTTAAAATCCCAAAACCTTGGGAACCCACTAGTCAATTTTGAGTCTTTTGTGAAAATTTTGTAAAATGGATGGCTTCAGGCTTTCCATGGTCAAAATGCATGCTTATATATATATATTGCATGCTTATATATATATATATATATATCATGGGTCTTGGTGCTGGTCCTGTTAGAATGAAGACTAGACATAAGATAAGACATTGTGCTGTCTGTGAGTCTGTCTGTACCCATTTCCACTTTTAACTTTAAAAAATTTCTTTTTTTCTTCTCCGTTCTCTTATATCAACTTTCTAGCCAAAAAGCCAAACACAACTACATGGGATGATAAGATCCTGCAGCCACGTCATACTCACGTGATCGTTTCATCACCACCGACCTTTGTCTCTTTCCCAGGAGCACTATCCTACTTTAATCATCGGCAACCAATAAACCTTGTCCTGTTAATTAGCTTTTTGATCCGCATGCACCATCATTTTTTAAGGGATTTAGGTTGGGAACAGGATTCTTGATTTAATTTTCTCAATAAATACACCGAAGTGATTAATAGTTAGTTGTAGATGATAACATAAGAGTTGCTTCACGATTTTTGTTATTTTAACTTAAATCAAGAAAGAGTCGCCTTATTTTTACAAGATAATAAAAAACAATAGAAACACAAACAAAAATTAAACAAAAAAAAAGCGAATACCACATTCTTGGGTATTATTTGGCATCATCTGCATCTTTGTAAATCACTCTCGGGCCTCTCCCTCTTAATTTATGACTTATGACCACATAAATTTATTTATACAATAACATATTATGAATTCTGTAATTTTAGTGCCTGCTAATTAGATCAAATGAGTATTGCTACATTACTACTCCTCAGGGCCGGCTCAACTAAAATCGGGACCTTAGGCGAGTTGTTAAAATTAGGCCTCCTACAAAAAAATTGAAGAAAAAATATATATGAATGAATTATACGAAAACAAAAACTATTTAAAATCAATTTTTCTAGCTTTCTGAGATGCAAATTTATTAATCAAATTTTTGTATTCTAATTTTACTAATATATCTTTCTCAATAGACAATATAGCTAATCCATTTAATCTTTTTTGTGACATGGTTGATCTAAAATAATTTTTTATCAGTTTTAATTTTGAAAAACTTCTTTCTGCAAAAGCAACAGTTACCGGTATTGTTAATAATATTCTATAGGTAATAAATGTATTTGGAAAAGAATCAACTCTTTTTAAATAATTAAGCACCTCAATTGGAGAATTATTTTCACCTTGAAAATTTTCTTTTAAAACTTTTAGCTCAGAAAACAAATCTAAACCATCTACATCAGAAAACGTACCATGTTTTAAAGTATTTTCAAGATTAACACAAGAAGTTTTTAAAACATCATCACTTAAATATTTTAATTTTTTGAAATTAAACAAAAATCCAAACATATTCTCATACATTTGAAATTGTTCAAATCTACTCCTAATTGATGAAATAGCTTGATCTACTATGTCTATAAAATAATTAATTCTAAAAGAATCTTCAGGAGACACTTTGAACTTCAACAATTTTTTCATCAAAATTTCTTTTCCTACGGATCATTCTTTTCTCATTAAATTTAGGTTTAATTTCTATTGCACAAGCAATTTCTTTAGTTGAAATCATAGCAGACACCAATCCATTTTCTCTATAGTTTTCAAAAAAAGAAATAAGTCCTTTAAGTTGATGTATGGCAATATCAATATGCATATCTTCTTTTTGCAAGTTCTTACTCACCGAATTAATAGAAAATAATATGTCATACCAAATAACCATACCTAGCAAGAATTCAAAATTTTCTAATTCATATGTTGCTAGACACTTAGCTTCACTCTTTATTTTAGAATATTCACTTATTTTTGCTAATTCAAGTAATGCATCTCTTATTTGTGGAGCTTGAAATCTGATTGCTTTTACACTTTCAATTCGACTTTCCCAACGTGTTTGTGACAATGATTTAATAGTCAAATTGGGTACATGTTCTTGCAAAAATTTCCATCGCTTTGTTGAAGAAGAAAATAATGAATAAATACGTTGTACAACTCCAAAAAAATGAACTAGCTCTAGAATAAGAATTAGCCATATCACAAAGCACTAAATTAAGACTATGACAACCACATGATGTATAAAATGCTCTAGGATTAATTTCTAGTAATCTTTTTTGTACACCTTAATTTTTTCCTTTCATATTAGAACCATTATCATATCCTTGTCCTCTTACATCATCATTGTCAAGTTCAAGAGCTTTTATGGCATCTATGAGTTCATTAAAAAGGCCTTTTCCACTAGAGGCATCAACTTTTAAAAATTTTTTAAAAAAAAATCTTCTATTTTCACTGGATCCATTGAAATATCTACACATCTCAATACAATAGACATTTGTTCTTGGTGGCTTGTATCTGGAGTACAATCAAGTATAACTGAGAAATATTTTGCTTATTTAATCTTCTTAATTATTGAATTTTTTACTTCCACTCCTAACATTTGTATCAATTCATTTTGTATGTTATGCCTAAGGTAATGATTATGAATTTCACCATTTTTAATATGATGTATATGTTCTTGCATTGTTGGATCAAATTCTGCAATCATTTCAATTAAACTTAGAAAATTTCCATTAGTCTCTTGGTATATTTTCTCGTTCTTTCCACGAAATGCTAAATTATTCTTTGTAAGATTCTTTACAACAACGATAATTCTTATTAGTACTTATTCCCAATGATCTCTTTCCTTATTGATTTTTTCTTGAATATCTTTGTCAATTGTTCTTTTCTTCAATAATCTTTCTTCTAATTCAATCCACATGTTCATATTAGTGATATGTGCAGTGCTGGTTTCATGACTTTTAAGTTTAACACTAAGGTTTTTCCAATCATTAGTTCCTCATTACTTAGTTGACTTTTATTAGAGTTTGCATTGAATAATTTGCAACAGAAATAATAAACTTTATCAAAATCTTTTGAATATACTAGCCATCTTCATCCTTTGGAAAAATTAAATTATTCTCTTTAATTGGACCTTTCTCTACAAGGAAATCTCTTAATTTTGTATCTATATTTTCCCATCTACTAGGATCATAAATATTATTTGGAAAATGGAACTCTCCTAGATCTTCAGTTTCATCTCTAATTTCACTTTCATTCTGATTATTATTATTATCTTCGGTGTCATTTTTATCATTAGACACTTCATCATCTAATAATTCAACTTGAGTTTGTTCAATTACTAATTCTTCACTCAAATTCACTTTTTTTTTTATCACTCCTAACAAACTTATCAAGGACTCCTTTATGTGATTGAACTAACTTTTCTATTCTTATCTTTTTTTTGCAGTTTTGATATCTTGATTCATATTTTCTTGTAGACATTATTTATTATTAAAATAGAATAATAATAAAGCATGCACACAATTATGCTAGATAAATTAAATCAAAACAAGTGAATACAAGAATATGTATAAGAAAAAAATAGCACAAATAAATAATAGAGATTCAAGAGAATAGAAAGATAAAACTTGGAACTTTGAACTTAAATCACAAATTAACTTTAATTTTGAGATTGTGGCAATGTGGCTTTCAACAGTAGTTGGGAGCAATGATCAATGACTAGAGAAAAAAGTTGCAGTGGAGAAAAAATAATGTTTTTGTTTTTTTTTCTTGTAGACACGTTTCTTTTGCTTTTGGAGTAATTCACTTTTTTTTTAATGGGGAGTAATTCACTAAAGTATGAAAAATTAGGTGAATTCCAAATGCAATATATAACTATCAAATTTGAAAGTTATTTCTTGAAAATATAATAATATTTATTAACCAGATTCTAAGTGCACTCAACTACCTAATATGAACGTTTATTCTTTGAAAATGTAATAACATTTATTAGCCTAAATCTAAATGCAATCAAAAGCTTCCAATTTGAAATTTTTTTAAGTCTTATCCATTATTTTTAGCTGGAATCTTTTAATTAATACTTAATATGGTTTACCTTATTTAAAGCAAATTAATTATTATCAATTAAATTTAAAAAATTAAAAATTAATATCCCAAATTTGGGGCCTTCATCATGGCGGGGGCCCTAGGCAACCGCCTAAGTTGTCTAGGGCACAAGCCGCCTCTGCTGCTCCTACCAAGAACGTAGTTGAGGTTGTTGCTAATTTTCCGAAAGCTTTTTTGTAAACATGGTCTTTGTTGGCCTATTTAACCGTTAATGTGTTGAGAAGGCGTTTTTGAGTGTAAGTCAGGAGTTTGAAAGTATTTTTAACTAATAGGTTTTCATAATCAGTTTAATAAGCTTCGAAAAGCTAGTTTTTGCCAAGATAGCTTTTGTAGTTTTCACAAAACTTTTTGGGAACTCACTGTATACAAGTGGGAAATTAGCAACATATATTATGATCGTTAACCCAAATGGGAAACTATATCAGTCTGCATTGTCGGTATAACAAGCCACTTACAAGTATCTTCCCTTCACCTTTTAAACCCCTTTTTCTCTTCTTTGGTATTAGAGCAAGAACTGAAGATATAATAGATGAACAAGGCCTTGATAAATTATTAGAATTAAAAATAATAAGAAAATAATAGGATGAACTTGAGAAATTGAAAATTTCTCATTTTTTTCAAAGAGTGAATATTCACTCCCAATGTTGTGCAAATTTTAATGTACTCGCAAGCGCACGAATCTATTGTAGTATAGACTAATGGTGACGAGTGTCGATCCCACGAGGAGGTGGATTTTAATTATATATAGAATTAATTTTGTAAATGGGTGGTTGGATTTGTAGTGGAAATGATTTGGAATATGCTAAAACTTAAATTAAAATGGCGAGAATAAATTCTAAAATTGGTATTGAAATGGCGAGAATAAATTGAAGAGAATTATATTGAAATGACGTACTTGGGTATCTGGATCCGTATCAACATGCATCATGGGCTAAATAATCCGTATTAATGCCAATTAAATCATAAGGGGGAAATCCACACCTCATGAACCACGCTCTAATCAATATGGTGCTAATGGCTTATCGTGCCAAATAATAATAACCTTATACTAGAGAGCCGGTGTAACCAAGGCGGTATCTAGACAAGACTATTATTATTTGTCGACGAGAAGTCAAAACATCCACAAAAATTAGAGGGGAAGAGAAAATAAATTTACGAAATTAAGCCCATGACACATGTTGAGACTTCACTTTCAACCCAAGCTTGAAAGAAAATTAGCCACTCATAATTGAACTAGGGGCAAAATGGGAATTTATTAAAATACGAAGAAAATACAAGATGGAGAAGGAATTACAGAAAATGGATCCCAAAAATGGATTCAGAGATATCAAATTAGGGGGAGAGGCCCCCTTTTTATAGATACGTGGAGTAAATCATGGCCATCGGATTAAAAACAGTTTGGACGCTCAGGATTGCACCACGTCATCAGTCAACAGTCCACGGTTTGACCACGGATTAACAGTAACACGGTTTGACCCGAATTAACAGTAACGCGGTTTGGTTGAAAATAATCCTGTGTGATGCATGCACCGTATGCGAGATTTTTCGTCCACTGATATGCTGCCACGTCACCATCAACAGTATATAAGAATTTTAGTCCAACAGGATCGTGACACCTCATCAGTCAATGCCACATCATCGGTTCGTCTATGTGAACAGTGTCGTGAACAGTAATGTATACAGTACCGTACATGTGAACAATGCCATTTTTCCTTTTATGCTCCTCCTAAGGTTTTCGACCGTCTTGAGTTCAAAAGTGATGTCCGTTTTGCCATCTGATTTCTCGTTTATTGTGAAATGACTATAATGCCCCTAAAATACATAAAATACTTAATTAAAATAAAACACATGTAATTAAATCACAAGAAGGTTAAACACATAAAAGTAAGGGTTGTTAGTAAGACTTGAAATGTAAAATGACGGTTTTCTACTTTATAAATATGCATTTTCTAACACTCAACACACCCCCCAACCAACTTATTGCTAGTCCCTAGCAAATGAAGCGAAAATAAAATTCAAATTCAAAATGATTTTTTTTTTAAAATTTAGAAACACTCGTGTTTATTCAATCAGATTAATGATAGCAATCAAATAAAAGTATAAGCATTATCTCCAGTCTAAAGTAACATCACACCTAGAGGTGGCAAAAATACCCGCCCGGTCCGGACCCGGACCGTACCCGGGTGTTGCGGGCCGGATATTACCCGGCCCGGGTATGAAGTCGGGTCGGTCTTGGGCATCACTTGATAAACCCGGAACCCGGATTTTATTAAAAAAAATTATAAAATATATATTATTTTAAATATTTTATATTTATTTGACTTACTTATTATACATATATAAAGTTTTAAACACTTAAAGTTTATATTTTCATGTCAAATTTTATTGAAATAAATTTAAAACTTATAAAATTATCAAAAAATAAAAAATATATACACATAAAATATTAAAAAATATAAAATCTAGGTACCCGGATTAAAACCCGGCCCGGACCCGGACCCGGACCGGTTGCATCCGGGCAGGGTCCGGTCATGGCAATACCCGGACCCGGCCCGGGGTTTTGCCATCTCTAATCACACCCACATCAACCATCCACATGAATCAGCCCAGTAGATGTTGTTATAGCTACTTTCAAGAATGACATGTCAAACCCCAAAATCTCACTGGAAGTAGTGACACTCTCACAAAGAAATTAAACCCAATAAAAATAGTCACTCCAATGAATGATAATTGAGAGAAAATAATGAAGAAGTGATATCACATGCTCTCACCAAGATGAAATAAATATGCCCTCAGCTTAAAAATAATACGATCTCAAGTCAAATAAAAACTGTTAGTCAACCCAATTTATTTATTTATGATTTTATATGCACCACTACATCTTTTTAGCCCATATAACTAGCTTCTACTTCAGATTATAATTCCCTAAAATCAGGAAGGACTTTTATTAGGATGTAACGTAGGCTAGGGACATGGTTAACAAAGAAAGGAAATAAGGAAAACAAAGTGTATGTTTGAGAAAAATGCAGAGAATTTTTTTTTTTTTTAGAAGTTGCAAGGTGGATTTCACCTATTATTGTTATTTTTATTCTTTTGAAACAACAACTTTTGTTTTGTTGTTTTTTTTTTGGTGTAACTTCACTGAACAACATAATTATTTACATTTTCTCAAACATAAATAGGTGATGGAACTTATAAGATATCGGATAATACTCCAAATCGGAGTGGGTCAAGATGATAAGTTGACAAAGAAAATGTTTTTTTTTTTTAAAGGCTCAAAAGGGTTAACTATGGATATTTAATAAAAGGGATGGCTAGAAAGGCTCAAACGGATCAAAGATGGCCTTTCCATCGTCTTTTAGGGCTCTAAATAACCTTCCATATCTACTAGTTAGATGGGCCTCCAAATGTAGCAACACATTTTTTTTTAATTTTTATTAAGGGTTAACTCAAAAGAAATCTAGAGATCGTGTATACAATAATAAACTGTTAAGCTGTATAAAGAATGGGCAAAATGGTTACTCTCCAAGAAAAATGATAGGCTCAAAAACTCACTTGGTACTTATTATGACATGTTCATTCCTTCAAGCAACTCATATATGTCTCCGACATCAACATGTAGAGTAGCAAACATAATGCAACATCACTTAAGACCAAAGATAATACAAATACTAAAATTTAAAATTAATCATGTCACCCAATGTTAAAACAAATCACAAAATTTTTTTTTTTAAACAACATTCTACCCCCCAACCTATTCTAAACATGAAAGGAAAATATGCATGCAGAAATGTGAAAATGATGCATAAAAACTAATTAGAAAAGTTACACGTAAAATGATAGAAAACGAAAATGATTTTTTATTTTTTTTAAAGAAGATGCGTTTCTAGAGGAACTACACTCCATATTCAGCCATCTTCGACTCAAAAGTTGGAAAATGTATATTTATAGAGGAGAAATTAAAAAGAAGAAAAATAAACATAAACACATAATAAAGAAAAAGAAAATGTCTGAATTTTTTTTAAAGTTTTTTTTTTAATTTTTTTTAAACGATGAATATGCGTTTCTAGAGTCACTACACTCCATATTCAGCCATCTTCAACACAAAAAGTTAGCAACAGTTAGTTTCTACAACAAAAAATTAGTAAAAACTTAACCAAAATTCCACAATTGTCGACTATTCCCTCCCCCCAACCAGAACGAAACATTGTCCTCAATGTTTGAAATGAAAGAAGTAGAGTTTAGAAGACATCACCTGGGTGGTGCAACACAGAAGAAAATATTTACAGGCGGAGAGTTAAATCTAATTTGTACTTCTTACTGCTGTTACTGTTACCATCATTATTTGGATGCTCCAACACAAAGGTCCAGGGGTCTGGCTCCGGTCTATAAGCTTGTAACAGATCAAGTAGCTCATTAGCAGTGTGAGCACAAATAAAGAGTTTTTTCACATTAGCGGGAATGAAATAGTTTTTTATTGCATGGTTAAGAAATGCGATAAAGCCATCATAAAAGTTATTGACATTTAACAAACCGATGGGTTTCTGGTGGATGTGCAGATGGGCCCATGATGCTAGTGTGATAAGTACTTCTAGTGTTGCAAGATCTCCTGGAAGGAAAATAAAAGCATCAGCATGATTAAGCATTGCAGTTATTCTTTCTTGCATACCTGAGACGACTAACTCTTCTCCAGTTGATGAGTCAGACGAACTGCCCAATGGTTTTAGGACTCTTGGAATGATGCCTAACACTTGACTTCCTCTGATAAAAGCTGCTTCTGAGACCATTTTTGATAACCCTCGGTTACCTCCTCCGTACACCAAGTGTAATTTTCTCTCTACTATACTTCGACCAAGATCGATGGCTGCCTCAACGAACTCTTTATGTTTGTCATAGGTAAATCCAGAAAGCACACAAATGTTCTTGAATTGTCTATTTGGAGTAGCTGCCATTGGAATATTTCTCAAAAACAATTCGTGAGTGCTTGACAAAAAAAATCACATTTAAGAGTCTTAATGACAGTGGGTCACAGTTGTGTATGAGGTAACATGTCAGTGTCAAATAACGCGTAAGCACGTGGCTTGCGAGTAAAAAAGGAAACAGTAAAAAGGAAAAAGCAAACAGTAATAAGGAAAAAGAAAACAGTAATAAAATTATTAAAGACAATAATGCAAACAATAAAACAACAATGAAGTGAAATAAAATAACAGTAAAGTAAAAAGGATATTTACAGGTAGTTGCGACTGTGGCTCACATATTCCTCTGGTTTTACGTCCAGAAACGGTTTGAACGCCCTCTATGGGTCGAGGATAGGCTTCCTATCCAGTTTTCTTATAAACTGGCAAACAGGGTCGTTTATAGTCAGATTCCCGAGACTATATCGTGCATGCTCTTTCTGGAATAATGGCCATAACTGGAGAATCGCTCCTTGCACATATCCACTGGGATGCGTTTCAAGAGACAAAAGGATATCATCCAATGATTCCTTATTCAAGCCATCCCTAATGAATTGAATCTTATCTTCCCTGTTATCAGACATCATTCCTAAAGAACATGGGTTTTTATTGCAACTCATTCTGGCACACTTATGACAAGCAACAGAAATTCTTCGAGCTCGTCGTTTTCTTGCATAATTTCCTTTACCACAACCAGGCATGTATGCAATAAATTTTGGAGGTAACTCACCTGCCGATTGTACTTTAGCCTCGATTAACCAACGGATGTCAGCAGGTATGTTATTCCTCATGAGTAATCGCATGCGTTCGGACCGAGCTTTATAGATCGTAAGGAGTGCATTCTGAGGAAGTGAAGGGAATCGCTTGTGAAGCTTCGCTAGAATCTCATTTCTGTCCATACCTTCGCCTCAGAATATCAGTTATTATGGGAAACTGAAGTAACCGACTTGATTGTCACGGAGTACCGTTATCCGCCACTTCACCGGGGTAACAAACTAAAGCACACAAATAGAAAAATAAATAAAAACACAATTAAAATCATCCTCTTATTGAATTTACCTCAAGCTCCAACTGGATGTCGTAAACACTTCTCTCAATGTCTCTGAGTTGGCGTTCTAAACCCTCAACATAGGCTACTAACTCTGGTGGTTGTAGAGCCCAAATGCGTTGTGTTTTACAAAATTGAATCTGCCTTTTGAGATGAGTTTTGACACGTTGAAGTGGTTTAAGAATGTTCAGGAGGAACGGTCTAAGTATAAGACTCATGATTAAAAATGATAAGAGAAAACTTAATGGTAAAATAAACACACACTTATGCAAAAACAATTTCAATTAGCAAAAGAATAATAATAAAAAGAAAGAAAGAAAAATCAAATCAACGAAAAGAAAAAAAAATCAATTCAAATTTGGTGGGTCACTCAAATTTATTTCGGTGTTTTCTTCATGTGATTGGTACTCTAGATATGGCTTTAATCTTTGACCATTAACTTTAAACGTGACACCGTTCTTTGGGTCCTTAATTTCAATTGCCCCATGTGGAAAAACAGTATGAACAATAAATGGACCAGACCAACGAGAGCGTAACTTACCTGGGAATAGGTGCAAGCGAGAATTGAATAAAAGCACTTTCTGACCTGGAGTGAACGATTTCCTCATAATTTGCTTATCATGGAAGACTTTCATTCGTTGCTTGTAAATCTTGGCATTTTCGTATGCATCATTGCGAATTTCTTCAAGTTCTGCCAGCTGTAATCTTCTTTCTGAGCTGGCTCGTTGCATGTCAAAATTGAATTTCTTGATGGCCCAATATGCACGATGCTCGAGTTCCACAGGTAGGTGGCAAGCTTTTCCATACACTAGCCTGTAGGGTGACATCCCAATCGGGGTCTTGAAAGCCGTTCTATATGCCCATAAGGCATCATCAAGTCTTAATGACCAATCTTTTCTGTCTGGCCTCACCGTCTTTTCTAATATGTGCTTTATTTCTCGATTGGAGATCTCAACTTGGCCATTGGTTTGCGGATGATACGGGGTCGCCACTTTGTGTGTGATTGAATACTTTGTCAAAAGAGCTTTGAATGCTTTGTTACAAAAGTGGGCACCACCATCACTGATTATTGCTCGAGGGAATCCAAAGCATGAAACAATGTTACTTTTAAAAAATGCTATCACCACCTTGTGATCATTGGTCCTACATGGAATTGTTTCTACCCATTTTGATACGTAGTCAACAACAACCAATATGTATTGATGGCCAAAAGACGGGGGAAAGGGTCCCATGAAGTCGATAACCCATACATAAAAAATCTCAACCACTAAAATTGGATTTAGTGGCATCATATTCCTTCGCGTAATGCTCCCCATTCGTTGACACCTATCACATGAAGAACAGAAAGTGTAAGCGTCTCGAAATATAGTTGGCCAATATAAACCACATTGTAAAACTTTAGTTGCTGTTTTCTTAGCACTGAAATGGCCTCCACAAGCTTGTTCATGGCAGAATGAAAGAATATTCTGAATTTCACTTTTTGGGACACATCGTCTAACAATTTGATCTGCACAATACTTGAACAAATACGGGTCATCCCAAAAGAAATTATTTATTTCTGCAAAGAATTTAGCCTTGTCTTGCTTGGTCCAATGCTCTGGAAGTTTACCTGTAACAAGATAATTAACTATATCAACATACCAAGGTAATACTTCCACACTCATTAATTGTTCATCTGGAAATGACTCATTTAATGGTAATGGTTCTATAATTGTGTCAAAATGGAGACGAGAGAGATAGTCCGCCACAACATTCTCTGTGCCTTTCTTATCTTTGAATTCCAAGTCAAACTCCTGCAAAAGTAACACCCAACGAATTAGTCTGGCTTTTGCATCTTTCTTTGTGAGAAGATATTTAAGAGCAGCATGATCCGTGAATATAATTATTTTACAACCAATGAGATATGATCGAAATTTTTCCAATGCAAACACTACTGCTAGCATTTCTTTTTCAGTAGTTGAATAGTTCAACTGTGCATCATTTAATGTCATACTAGCATAGTAAATAACGTGGGGAATTCGATCAACTCTTTGTCCTAATACTGCTCCTACTGCATAATCAGATGCATCACACATTAGCTCAAATGGTAAGCTCCAGTTTGGGGGCTGAATGATGGGTGATGATGTCAACAACTGTTTTAATTTTTCAAACGCCACAAGACATGAATCATTAAAGACAAAAGGTGCATCCTTAGCAAGTAAATTGCATAAGGGTCTAGAAACTTTGCTAAAATCTTTAATGAAACGTCTATAGAAACCAGCATGCCCAAGGAAAGATCTTACTTCTCTGACTGTTTTGGGTGGAGGAAGATTAGAAATGAGATCCACCTTGGCTTTGTCAACCTCAATACCTTTGCTCGAAATGATGTGACCGAGAACAATACCTTGTTTTACCATAAAATGACACTTCTCCCAATTTAAGACCAAGTTCTTCTCGATACATCTCTGCAGAACTAGTGTTAGATGATGTAAACATTGATCAAATGAGTCACCAAAGATAGAAAAGTCATCCATAAAGACTTCAAGGAATCGTTCAATCATATCAGAAAAAATGCTTAACATGCATCGTTGAAATGTAGCAGGTGCATTACATAATCCAAATGGCATTCTCCTATATGCAAATGTGCCAAAAGGGTAAGTGAAAGTAGTTTTCTCTTGATCTTTTGGTGCTATGAGAATCTGATTATATCCTGAGTAGCCATCTAGAAAGTAATAAAATTCATGGCCTGCTAATTTGTCAAGCATTTGATCGATAAATGGTAAATGAAAATGGTCTTTACGTGTGACAGAATTCAACTTTCTATAATCAATGCATACACGCCATCCTGTAGTTACTCTAGTGGGTACCAATTTATTATCGGCATTCATAACTACTGTAACTCCTGACTTTTTGGGGACAACTTGTACAGGACTGACCCATGAACTATCAGAAATTGGGTAAATGATACCTGCATCTAATAGCTTAAGGACTTCTGTTCTAACAACTTCTTTCATATTAGGATTTAACCGACGTTGCATTTCCCTAGTAGATTTAGCATTTTCATCAAGGTGAATGTAATGCATGCAGTCTACTGGGTTTATACCTTTTATGTCTGCTATGGTCCATCCTAATGCTCCTTTGTGCTCTTTTAAAACATTCAACAACTTACCTTTTTGTTTGTCATTGAGGGATGATGAGATGATTACCGGCAGAGTACTTTCTTCTCCCAAAAATGTATATTCCAGAGTGTTGGGTAATGGTTTGAGCTCGAGTTTCGGTGGTGATTCTGATGATGGGATGAGTTTCTTCTCTGATGGTGCTAGTTGTTCAACTCTTAACTTCCATTTATTAGTGTCCATGGATGGTGCTGAGTCAAGCAGGGCGTTGACCTCATCGACTGATCTGTCAATATCAAAATCCAAACCAAAGTGAGTTAAACATGTTTGTAAAGGATCATCACTAAGGTTTGAAACAAAAGTATCATCAACTAATGCTTCAATTAAATCCACATCAACAATTCCATCATCTGCACTGTGAGGTTGTTTGGCAATGTTGAAGATGTTCAGCTCCATAGTCATGTTGCCGAAGGACAACTGCATATTTCCGGTCCTGCATTGAATGTGAGCATCCGCAGTTGCCAAGAAAGGTCGGCCTAGAATAATGGGGATGTGCTTCCTTGAATCCTGTATTGGTTGAGTGTCAATTACAATGAAATCAACAGGAAAATAAAATTTGTCTACCTGGATAAGCACGTCCTCCACAATACCACGAGGTATTTTCGTGGACCGATCTGCAAGCTGTAACACCACTGGAGTTGGGTGTAATTCTCCCAGTCCAAGTTTCACGAATACAGAGTAAGGCAAAAGATTTACACTAGCTCCTAAATCCAACAAAGCATTCTCAATTGTGTGGTTCCCTATACTACATGAGATAGTGGGGGAGCCTGGGTCTTTGTATTTTAAAGGAATTTTATGTTGGAGTATAGAACTAACGTTTTCTGTTAAAAATGCCTTCTTTTGAACATGCATATTTCTCTTTTTAGTACAAAGGTCTTTAAGAAACTTGGCATAAGATGGAACTTGTTTTATAACATCAAGCAAAGGGATGTTAACACTTACCTGTTTGAAGATTTCAAGAATCTCACTTGTGGATTTTCCCTTTTTTTCTTTCGCTAACCTCTGAGGAAATGGAGCTTCCGGAACGTATTCTCGTGGGTTGGTTTCTTCTTTCTCCTCCAGTGATGATTCCTCAACATTCACAGGTACAATTTGATTTCTTTTGTCACCGGCATCTCCACTTTGTTGTCGACTTCTTTTCCTTTTCGCAAGGTCATGACGGCTTTGACCTCTCCATGCTGCTGTGGTGAACTGGTACTTGTTTCATGCACTCCTTTAGGGTTAGGCACTGGTTGACTTGGAAATTTACCTTTCTCAACGGTCATTGCCAAGGTCTGAACTGAAGAAGCAAGTTGTCCCACAATCTTCTCAAGGCTTGAAACTGATTGGGCTTGTGAATTGAAGCCTGTTCTCAACTCATTTCGTAGTCCATCAATGGTGCGGTTCTGTTGCTCAATCGTGGAGTGAGTAACATTCTTGAAATTCTGGAATGCATCCTCCCATGGTCTGGGCTGAGTGTAGTTCTGGTTCTGATTGTTTGGTCTAAATGGTGGCTGAGAGGCTTGAGGATTTTGAGAAATTGGTGGAGCTGGAGCTGGAGCTACTGGTCCATTCTGTTGGAATCCTTGAGACCATGAAAAATTGGGGTGGTCTCTCCATCCAGGGTTATATGTGCTGCAGTATGGGTTGTAATTTGATGGCTTTCTCATTACACCTATGGTATTAGCTTGATCTGAGTATGAGTCATGGTCATGTCACTCTGTTGATTTAGCAGTCGATAACGATGCTATTTGTCGAGAGAGACCTTCAATTATTGCTTTGACTTCTTTAATTTTTGAACTGGATTCGCCAATTTGAACCTCATTTACTCCTTTAATTCTTCTAGTAGTCCTGAGTGATCGACTCCATTGTTGGGAATTATCTGCTTATCGCTGGAAGAATTCCCAAATTTCTGATGCACTTTTTGACATTAGCTCTCCTCCACTTGTTGCCATTAGCCATTCTTGCACATTCGGTAGTAATCCCTCCAAAACGTATTGACATTGGTGCCATTTCTCATACCCATGATGTGGACACTTCAAGAGTAGCCCATTGAATCGCTCCCATGTTTCAAAAAATTGCTCGTCCTTTCTCTGGGTAAACTCCGAGATTTCTCTGCAAATAGCATTGGTTTTATGCACTGGGAAATATTTATTCAAAAATTTCGTTACCATTTGTTCCCATGATGTGATGCTATTAGCAGGCAAAATATTTAACCATAAACGAGCTCTATCCTTTAAAGAAAATAGGAATAATCTGAGTTTAACATCATCGTCTGAAAAATTTTCATATTTAAAAGTTTGACAAATGGCATGAAAATCATTCAGATGATTATATGAATCCTCATTTTCTAGGCCATAAAATGTGGGGAGACGATTTAGCACACTAGGTTTTAGTTCAAAGCTCCTAGCAGCTACATTAGGGTATCTTATGCATGATGTGCTCAAATTAGCTAAAGGACTGAAGTAGTCCTTAAATGGCCTCTCCTGTGGTTGCAAATCCATTTTATTTTTAATTTGTTTGTGTGTGCGAAGTGTTTTTTCTAGTTCAAAGTCTATAGGTTCAAGATTAGGTAATAATGACCTATGCCCATGCATGCAAAACAAATAAAATGAAAATAAAGATGGGAACAAAACAAATAAAAATAAATAAGAGGGAGAAATTATGATACTAACCTTATTGTGCTATTAAAACCTTTCTATAAAAATACACAAAAACAAATACGTGAAATAAATTAACTAAAAATTAAATTAATAAAATAAAAAAAAATTACAAAGAAAAATAAATTGAAAATTAAATCACAGAATTTTAAAGAAGAAGAAAAGAAATACTAACCTTTAAATGTAGATTCACTTTTTTTTTCTTTTTTTTTAATTAAAAAAATAGAAGAAAACAAATAAAAGAAATTATTAAAAAAAATTTAATTCTATGAATTAAAATTACTTACCTCCCCGGCAACGGCGCCAAAAACTTGTTGCGCAAATTTTAATGTACTCGCAAGCGCACGAATCTATTGTAGTATAGACTAATGGTGACGAGTGTCGATCCCATGAGGAGGTGGATTTTAATTATATATAGAATTAATTTTGTAAATGGGTGGTTGGATTTGTGGTGGAAATGATTTGGAATATGCTAAAACTTAAATTAAAATGGCGAGAATAAATTCTAAAATTGGTATTGAAATGGCGAGAATAAATTGAAGAGAATTATATTGAAATGACGTACTTGGGTATCTGGATCCGTATCAACATGCATCATGGGCTAAATAATCCGTATTAATGCCAATTAAATCATAAGGGGGGAATCCACACCTCATGAACCACGCTCTAATCAATATGGTGCTAAGGGCTTATCGTGCCAAATAATAATAACCTTATACTAGAGAGCCGGTGTAACCAAGGCGGTATCTAGACAAGACTATTATTATTTGTCGACGAGAAGTCAAAACATCCACAAAAATTAGAGGGGAAGAGAAAATAAATTTACCAAATTAAGCCCATGACACATGTTGAGACTTCACCTTCAACCCAAGCTTGAAAGAAAATTAGCCACTCATAATTGAACTAGGGGCAAAATGGGAATTTATTAAAATACGAAGAAAATACAAGATGGAGAAGGAATTACAGAAAATGGATCCCAAAAATGGATTCAGAGATATCAAATTAGGGGGGAGAGGCTCCCTTTTTATAGATACGTGGAGTAAATCATGACCATCGGATTAAAAACAGTTTGGACGCTCAGGATTGCGCCACGTCATCAGTCAACAGTCCACGGTTTGACCACGCGGATGAACAGTAACACGGTTTGACCCGGATTAACAGTAACGCGGTTTGGTTGAAAATAATCCTGTGTGATGCATGCACCGTATGCGAGATTTTTCGTCCACTGATATGCTGCCACGTCACCATTAACAGTATATAAGAATTTTAGTCCAACAGGATCGTGACACCTCATCAGTCAATGCCACGTCATCGGTCCGTCTATGTGAACAGTGTCGTGAACAGTAATGTATACAGTACCGTACACGTGAATAGTACCGTACATGTGAACAGTGCCATTTTTCCTTTTATGCTCCTTCTAAAGTTTTCGACCGTCCTGAGTTCAAAAGTGATGTCCGTTTTGCCATCTGATTTCTCGTTTATTGTGAAATGACTATGATGCCCCTAAAATGCATAAAATACTTAATTAAAATAAAACACATGTAATTAAATCACAAGAAGGTTAAATACATAAAAGTAAGGGTTGTTAGTAAGACTTGAAATGTAAAATGACGATTTTCTCCTTTATAAATATGCATTTTCTAACACTCAACACCCAACATATCTAATCCAAAAAATTAGACAAAAAGCAGTAAAAATAGTTTTAGACAAACAAATATAGATTATAAAATTTTTAAATAATATAGCTATATCAGAATTAAATACTAATGGTTTACATATTATATGGGATACTGAATATAAAACTGAGAATGTAAATTGCCCAAGAGAAGATCCATTATTAAATCATTCCCCTTAGAAAGATTCGCTTATAGATGACACCTTGTTTATAGCATACCATCAGCCTATATAGATCTATCAAGATATGAACTTGTTGAAGTAGATTGCAAACAAGAAAAAAAATACTTTTAACACCAACCTTACTTTTAGATTATGGCCTATCAAGTCAAGTAGTATTTTCAGGCCGTGATCGATCAAATCCATTTGGAAGAAAAATAGCCATAATAATCCTAAACACTTTTGCCACAACAAATAATTCATTTGTGGAATTATTCCTAGACAACAAACCACCAAAATGGGATGAGTCTAGGGTCATACCAGTCCAATATAAAATAGTAGTCAAAGTTCATAAATTTAGACCTTCACTTTTTGAAACATAATTTCTTTAGCCTTGTAAACAGTTTAGTATAGAAGAGTAGCTTAAACATTGGACTAGTAAAGTGATAGGCAGACAGTTCTATTAGGTGCATTAAGAGTTTGAAGATTATATCTTAATCACTGAAGATGTAGTTCAAAAAATTTACTCTAAACATCCCCTTCTAGAAGTACCCTCCTTCACCAAAACCAAATACACAAGATTGGTAGAGCACTATGCCAAAGAATTCAAAGTAGAAATGAGAGCTCAAAATGAACAATAGGAATTGGCTCTACATGAAGCTGAATGGTGGGATGATTTGGAAAGTAAAGAAGCAGACAACGTGGAAAACGACATGGATGATTAGCCAGCATTAGCCAACTAGCAGTAGTCAAAACGTTAAAGTAGTTTGCCTTTATCAAATTCATGTTTTACATATGTCATTCATTTACTCACTACTTGATAAGGAAAAACTATGCAATCATCTTTTTCATTTTTTCATTTTATTATCTACAACGAGTTAGCCTAGAAAACAATAGCCAATCACTATTTATCGACAATGAGTCATCACAAAATAATAGTAGCCAAGTCAATCTTTTTACTAGTTACTTTTAGTTAGTCCTTTAGCAAATTGTGTAAATTCAAAATCTTATCTCTTGTACATTGAGTCATTAATTGTAACAATTATTGTATCGAGTCCTTAAGTGTATATATAGACCTCTCAAGCGACTAAGAATAGATAAAGAGAGATAGAAAGAATAGACACACTAGAAAAACAAGCAATCATTATATACACAATATTCAAGCAATAAAATTCTCTTATTCATACTTAGAAAGTTTAAACATCATTTGGATAGCGGTTAGCAAGTAAGTTATCTAATTTGTTTTTAGTTTTATTTATTTATCTTTTGGGTTTAGAAGTCTCACCTGGTTAACGGAAATATAAATTATATTTAAAACATAAACAAAAGGCGGTCCTTGTTATTATTCAAGAGAAAAGAGTTTGGAGGAAAAGTTATTGAAAAATAAGCTTTTTTTTTTGACAAAAATAATAAAAACTTAGTAGAGATTTCTACTGATTTTCTGAAAGTTTCTTTTTAAACACGGTCTCCGTTAACCCATTTAGCCGTTAATGTGTTGAGAAGAAATTTTTAGGCATGAGTCAAGAGTTTGAAAGTGTTTTTAACTAGCATCTTTTCATAATCGATTTAATAAACTCTAAAAAGCCAATTTTTGCCAATGCAGCTTCTGCAGTTTTCACAAAATTTTTTGGAAATGCACTATATGTAAGCAGGAAACCAACAACATCTATTCTGATAATTAACCCAAATGGGAACTATATCAATCTGATGGGAGCTATATCAATCTGAACTACTGGTATAACAAGCCACGTACATACTATGGCGAGATGAAACCATTCTAAGGTAGAAGTCACTCGGCATTTGGTGCTCTCCTATAAGTTGATGATACAACATTTACCAGTTGGAACTAAGTGGCCCGTCTACTGGGGTCCTGTAGAACGCGTAGTTAAAAAATTCCCAACCCCAACTCCGGTCCAGTCCTAGCACAGCCCAACCAAAAATGTACAAAGCTGCTTCTGGGGCCTCAAGTAAAGTGGACGTTATGAGTTTTGCCCAAGAAAATATCTTAGGACTCTACTTTTGGAATATCTGAAAAATAATTCTCTTTAGTAGCTCGTATGAATTGGTTTTTTACGAATGAAATTAGAACCCAATGTCATGAAAATAATTCACTTTCGAGGCCCACAACTGCATGACGCCACCAACTGGAGCCCGCAGGTTCCTTATGGGTCTCCTCGCAGGAAATGAGACCATAGCCTAGTTAATTACTTCAATTAAATAACAAATGATTGCATAATCAAGTGAAAAAAAAATCCATTTTTTTCCTCTAAATTCAACAATGTAACACCACAGTCTAAAAACAATCATAAGTTACAAACATTCACTATGTGCAACTCTAAATCTGCTGTATAACTAACACAAACAGGAAAGTTTCTAGCGCTGGGTAACGACTGAGTTCTATAAGTTATCATGATTACGCCTTAAGTTACCCGGAAAAACCTTCGACTAAGGCAGGCCTGATGAGAATCCTATTGCCGAGAAATTGGCGGTGCAACAGGCATTGAGGATGGCTGACTATAGAAATTACCATCAGAACCCTGAAAGCTCTGGTAAGGATTTGTTGGGGGTGTCCCAAAGGGAGACATGCCTGTCACCGGGGCCCCAACAGGTGGATAACCAGGCACAGTAGGGGGTTGTTGGGTCAGGTTGTAGCTAAATTGTGAGCTAGTCATTGGTCCAGCATTTTGGATATATGGGGGCATCTGATATGGTGGCATAGGTGGAAGTGGTGGCATTGGTGGCATTGGTGGAGGGGATGATGGTGGTGGAGGTGGTGGGTCGTTTGGAGCTAATTGTGAAGTTGTAGTTGTTATATTTTGCTGAAGAGAGTCAGGATGCGGGAAAGGAGGAGCTGGTGATTTTTCGGTACACGGAGGAGGTGCATAAGAATGGTCATTCTCAAGCTTAGGCCTCTTTTCCAGAGGGAAATCATTGGTGGCTTCTTTACTTGAATTACCAATGACACCCTCAGATGCCAAAGAGGAGAGGACGTAAGAGAGCATCTGGGCTGATGACGTTGAAGCAGTCAGCTTTGCTGCCACTGCAGCAGCTGCAGATTTCCTGGGGTCTTCTTCATTGTGGCCAGACTTCTCTGGAAAAGACGCCTGTCGAGCATACATCACAGGAGCTGACTGCTCCCTATCCCCTGGTATAAATCCTGGAGGTGCCATTGAGGTATGAACTTCTTTTGAGTTCTGCTCGGCTAGCAACTGTGCATGGTTACCATTTACTAACTGCCGGCAAATGTTATCAGCCTGCTCTGACTGGGACTGTGCCACCTGGTAAGCAAAAAACAGTGATGATGATTTCCACGTGCTTAATATGGCACAATGAACAAATCCATACTCAGTCTAAAAACTTCTGCGCACTCATAAAGGACTTTAAAGCCAGGAAAGACTTTAAGTGTGTTGAAAATGCAATGTTCAAACAGTCAGCATTCAAGGCAAGACACAAATCTTCTCACTCTCCCACCAGACCATAAATCTCAACCTTACACTGTAAAACTTCAAAACACTATAAAACTTCAAAAACTCATTACTCGCACATGCTAATAACCAAAATGAGGTGATATAAAAAATTAAGGGAAAAAAAAAAGTGGGGCACAAATGCAGAAGATGCCATGAAACTAATCAAAGTTAGCCATACGACTCTTTCTTGGGCTATATGTTTCAAGCAAGCACCCAGTTTAAAGCTTTTTCTTAGTATATTTAAAAAGGAAACCATTTATGACACATCAATAAATGCATTTACATTTATAGATTTATTTGGAATAAATGCCATATTTCAATTAATTTCTTTACAGTGTAAGAGCATGTCTGCTTGAGCATGTGAATGTAAATATTTCCATGGAATTAGTTAGAATGGGTAACAATGACAAACCTGAAGCTCATTACGAATTTGAGCCAGCTTAGATTCCTGAAAGATAAAAAAATAAATGTCAGTTTTACATTCAATCACAATTGCAAGATTTTTGCAACCACTGAATAGTGTGGCTGACAGACCTGCTCCTGGAGAGCCTCCCTCAAATTAGACACAAGACTTGCTCTCCATGATTCCACAGATGTTAATTGCTCAATGCAGCCCCTTAATGTAGCATGCTGCGCCTGCAGCTCCTCCACAAATGCAGATTCATGCATTTGTCCTGTGCAGAACAATGTTTTGTGAAGGAGAGACATAATCAGATATGATAATATGAACAATTTGAGAAATCAATTAATGAAACTACACTGACACATCCCAATCCTTGACTATCATGTCCAAGCCCAGCGCACCAATACACTAATTAAAAGTTATAATCCTGAGGCTGATCAATGAAATCTTAAACAGTTGAAATCTTAGTTTAAGGAGGTTCACTCAAAATGGAGAGAGGGAAAGGTTTATTAGCTAATCAAATTTGCACTTCCCATCAAATTTATACTAAGGTGAATTCAAGACTATCCTTCCATGGGAAAAGATCAGAAGAAAGTAGTCTGAAGAAACTAACGTGAATTCAAGAAAGTGTAGAGTTACATTAGAAACACTAATTAGGACTATAATGCTAGTTCATGTAACATTATGAAAGCCTAACCTAAACAACAAAATACGTAAATGTGTGCAAGTGAAAGAGCATGCAGATAAATCACAATGTACTATATATTCAAGATTTATTATGAAGTGAAAAACATTTACATATACTGTGGTTGTCCAAAAGAAACCAAATGTAGGTACTACCTGAATGGACGTCACTGCCAATTTCCTTCTCTACCTTCTCCATAGAGCTTATAGCATCCCTACATTTGTGCAAAATAACATCTTCATCCACCTGGCCCCCATAAACAACCTGATAACCTGAAACTATTTTGTCCACGGTATTTCCAATAGGCTGCTTCTGCTTGAAGGAAAGAAGATGAGAGATGGCATTAGTCCTCAAATTTTCAACAAGATTAAACATCATTCAGTCAGAAAAGGGCAAAAATTGAATTACCAATTTCAACCCCAGATGCTTCCCATTTCTACTGTGATTGTCTGGGTGCCTCCCGACAATCTCTTCTTTCAGTATTTGCCCCCGAGAACCAAAAACTTTCCTTTCTTCCCATATACCAATCTACAGGTACACAGCGAAAATGTAACCTTCAGCAATCAGTATTGACTTTATACAAAAGTGAGTATACGAATAAGATGTAACAAGTATGTGGCATCCTGAAAAGGTCAAACATGTAATAGAGGATTGCAATTTGCATAGCAGTTCTTGAAGCAAACTAGATAGAATAAGATTGAATGATAAACAGTTTACTCTTCAATTAATGTCAACTATACCTACCACGGGCCAGTTTAAACATCCTGATTCATTGTGACAACTCAATGAGACATCAGTGATTATATATTTTCACATTCATCAATGATTGATCCTGACACCTCAATGAGGAAGGACGGACTTGAGAAAATACAGCTAACGTTTGGTGTGCAACATTTGGTGTGAAAGGATTGTAAAGTGAGCAATTACCTGGAAATATAATCTGAGGAATTTATTTCATGGAGATGAGGCTAATTTTATGTGCTCCTTATTGGCATTTCCTGTTATTTTGAATTTTATATTTGAGGATCCATTTTCATTCCCCATTTTCTTTATTCCCCTCTCTTGCAACACATTGAGGTACTTGGGAGTCTTATCGACAGGAACATAAAAGCCATCAAAACACGTACAGCGTTCTTCTACGTACTGCATTATATGTTTTTTACTTTATCCGCCCAATGTAAAACATTATTAGAAGCCCCTAAAACATGCCAAATAGTTCTGTCCAATAGAAAATTGAGAACATTCGTAATGATGCAATAACTAACTATCATTCAAGGCATCCACTCTAACAATTGTCTTTTTGGCTCAAGAGTTTCCTTTACACACAAAGAATCCATATTTTAAAGCTTCAAGTTACATAGTTTCGGATATAATGTTAGATGATAACATGTTATAAGATTCATAGTAGAATATACAGTCCAATTTGAAAAATTAAGTAGATATAGAAACAAGTATGCAATGCTAAGGTGAATATACCAGTCTTAGAGCAGCGTTTCTTCCGAACTCATCTCCATTTCGTATTACATCACGAAGAGCATCAGGAAGAACCTTCCAAAATTCACCAACAAACTCTGAACCTTTTCTCCTGCTGTTCTGCAAAATATCATTTGCAAGATATAGAAAAGCCAATCTCTGGTCACGTGGAGAGCAATGAAATTGTCTGTCCCATGTTTCAACAACTTGCTTGGCTTTATTCATATGAAAAATACACCAATGTGACAAAGCTAACTCACATTAAGGATAAAAACTATAGATTGACCGTAAAAAGTGCAAAAGGAATCTCAATTTATGAGGATGAATATTTGTGATGAAAGTAAAAATTAATGACAGTTAAAGCAAAATATTAGCGTTTTCTGCCCGAAGTATGAAAGTGAAAATGGCCCTAAAAGTTTCCTAAACATTAAAGACACTAACACCACCAAGATAAAAAAGAAACTACTTGTAATTGAAATAAAAAGGATACTTTCTATGCTAGCCTGTGAGTTGTTGAGCTTGGCTAGCTTTTCTACTAAAATCTGAGGATTAAATGTACTGCCCATGATTGTTAAGAGGTGACCCAGTTACCAAAGCATAAGGCGGAACTTCAAAAGTGCAGGATCCTGCAAAAGGAAGAAAAAGCAGAGGAAATATAAGTACAATTCCGATAAAAATCAAGTATCCTCAATTAATTCCAATAAAAATCTAGTATCCTCAATTAACGTGCATTTGAAATGCTATAACGCATATTTTAGCACTATTAGCGCTAGGGTTTTTAATGTTCCCGAATTTCAACCATTACCATGCCAACAACATTATGCTTGCTATAGTTGCTTGCATAAATATGGATTTCAGCTGAGAGATTATAAAACGCCATATAAATGTTATAAGCTAGCATAAATTTTCTAGATATAGAAAAGTAACAACGCATTCCATCATCAAACACTAGGGGAAACACCGCACTAAAAACTAAATTATTTGAGACTTCATAACTAAGGCCCACTAATGGGAAGTAAATGGTGAATGAGTGGAATAATTGATGACTATGATTAAAAAGAAGGGTCAGACCACAGTCCTTTACTGGAAAAGGTTTCCTTTGATCAAACGACATGTCAGTAAAATTATTTAATAACAAAACACTATTTAATATAAAGTGCATTCTATAAGCAGTAATTCACAGGATTCTGCGATTGCAACACGCTGCAGATGAGATACACAACATAAAAAGAAGTGTAATAATTAAATGATCAAACAATAATGAAAAGAACAAAAACAGTACATCAATGTTAGGGGACTCAAAGGTCAATCCCAAGACATTAATGCTTGAATTTCCTTTTTTTTCCCCCTGAAATTCCAACTTGATTCCTCTAATTACTCAAAGCTTCTGGAGTACATGTTCCTCTCTCTCTCTCTCAGCACAAGCGCGCGCACACACACACATTCTACCCAGAACTGCCCAATGTTTCTGCACATATTTGATTATATTATAATTTCATATAATTAATTACGACTCTAACTAAACCAAAACATAAACCCTAAAACTAATTTGGTTATAGGCGTCAACAAACACAGCATTCTGAGAGCACAAGCGGTCACAGCAAAAGGCTACTCAAGAAACAGTATTCAACGAAGAAAACAGATAATTACCAATGCAAAACCTTCAAAAAATAAATATATATTTAAGAAAAAATTAACAAGCTTCAGCCAGCAAGTAGACTGAGAGCAATTAAGTTAAAATAAAAAATTGAAATTTGTTATTAAAAAGAAATTCTTGAAATTGAGATTAGTTGGAGAAACAACCTGAGGCGAAAAAATAATGCGGGTGAGGCACGGGGAGAATCAACGGCCGGTGAGAATAGTAGGTAGCTCAGATAGTGTGTCCATGGAGGAGAGGACTTGGAGGGAATTAGGGATTTTCCGGGAGGATTTTTAAGGGGAGAAATAACCTGAGGCGAAAAAATAATGCGGGTGAGGCACGAGGAGAATCAACGGCCGGTGAGAATAGTAGGTAGCTCAAATAGTGTGTCCATGGAGGAGAGGACTTGGAGGGAATTAGGGATTTTCCGGGAGGATTTTTAAGGGGATGGAAGAGTCTTGAGTTTAACTGTACGAACTGTAATTGTAAGAATCGGACTCTGCAACTGAAGTCTTTCTCTGTTTTGTTTCTCTGTGAGATAAGAGAGCGAGAGCGAGAGCGAGAGAGAGGTACAGAGTTGTTTTTAAATGGGCACTTCTTTTTAATTTTTTAATTTTTCCCTGTCCGAGTTTGGGTTGCCCTCCGGTTCGAGTCTTGGAGACTACCGGGTACGGTGTGTCGTGACTTGTGAACGTGGGGAAATTTTTGTCGAGTTACGAAATTGCCCTTCGTGTAACGGATTTCGTCATGAGTGACATGTTCTGCTCAGGGCTCTGGCGCAGACTGACAGAATCTATGTAATGGCGTAAATGAAAATTACGTCTGCAACACTTCTATTTTATCATATTTATATTTAATTACCATAAAATTTTAATATATTTTTTATACTACTTTTATTTTTAAATTTATATTAATTAATTACTTTGATATTAAAAAATAATTATTTTATTTTTTAATGAATTAAAAGACTATTTTATTTTATAAAATTTTTAAAAAATAATTTTTGTAATTTTAAAAAATAAAAATATTATAATTATAAGAATACCGATGAATTTAATCAAACAAATAAATCTCAAAATTCATGATGTTAGTTTTTTATAATTGTAATTTCATTTAGAAATTATCATGTTAATTTTTCGTAAATACAATTTTATGTAATGTTTGCAATAAAATTAAGTATAGGGAAGTTTCTTAATTTTAATTATAGGGAAGTTCACAATAATTATAGGGAGCTTTTCTCTTCATGTTAATTTTTGTAAACTTCCCTATATTTAATTTAATTAAAAAATTAAATATAATTATAATTATAAAAAATATAATTATAAAAGTTAACATCTTGGATTTTTAAATTTATTTGTTTTATTAAATTTAGGAATATTCTTGTAATTGTAATTTTTTATTTTTTAAATTTTGTAGACTCAGTTGTTTCTACCTTGGAAATAATTTTTATTTTTTAATTATTAGGTGTGAATTTATTTATTGGGCTCATTAATTTTAACGCATGACAAAATATTGTTAATATGTGGGCAGCGTGGTCTTAAAAGGAAGGTAAAATTAAATTGAATATCAAGCAAGTGATTAGCTGGATTTGGAGTTGATTTTTATGCCAAATTTATCAGCCTAATTATTGTTACATGATTTTCCCATCATGTCTAATATTAATCAGCCTGTTTTAAATAACTAATAAATTAATTTTAAACAACCAAGAAATGAATTATATAAACGAACACCAATTAATTAGAGCGTCATAATTATGAGAGATGGCCATCTGCATTTTAGAAATGATTGCTTCTTTGTAAACGATTTAATTGCATAAATTTACCTCTTCTAAACTTTCTGTACACATAGAAAATGAATTAATTTTTGGCACTACTCTTTACTCTTATATATATATATATATAGAGGACGAAAATATAGAATTGAAATTGACTTACAATATTTATATGACATGGGTTGGAGCTCTCAACAGTGTTGAGGAGCACCAATTCGAGTAATCTTTCTACGAAAATATAGAATTGAGGCAGATGAAAAAAGAAATGAATATTAACTAATTAGTTGCAATTCATATTAACTAATCATTTTATCCAGAACAATGGATTATTTGGTCTTTTTAAATATTTTGTCAAAGTTTTATTATACTAGTTTTATCAAAGTAGCATTGCTCATTTGCCAATAGCTCATAGCCTACTCGCCAAAAAAAAAAAAAAAAAAGAGTAGATAAAAAAACACTTAATGTTAACTAATCAGTTGCAATTCATGTTAACTAATCATTTTATACAGAACAACGGGCGATTTAATCTTTCTATATATTTTGTCAAAATTTTATTGTACTACTTTTATCAAAGTAGCATTGCTCATTTGCCAGTGGCTCAAGCCTACTAAGATTTTTACACGGGTAAAAAGAAATTAGGTAGGAATAGATTGTAAATATATCAATAAAGTTTTAATTGTAACATATGATTGGTATGAAAAAAAAAAGCATTATTCGTAAATGGACACATGCCCTAGGATTTTTACAAGGGTTTAAAAAAAAAAAGTGACAAGAGTAGTTCAATCGGAAATATCACCTAATTAGGGAATTGGATGAATCGATTATGTAAAAGAATACAAGAATACAAGCAGGAAATTGCATGATTGTGACAAAAAGGAAACTGATTATCTATATAATAATCTAATTACATAATTTTTTTATTTGATAGAATTAAGAATTTTTTTGAATTTGTAAAATTATTAATTTTTTAAAATTATCAAAAAAATTGTTCAGATACATAAAAGAATTTATTAATGACATTACCAAATATTATGGATGCATAATTTTCAATATTATGTACAGTACAGAGAGTTGGATAATAAGCTCAACATATATTCACAATTAAAGCTGTTAGACTAAATTATGAATCGTTCAAAACACGAAAAATATAGACCCAATAAAAATATTTTCCATAAAATAACATAGCCCATTCTCTATAAGAATAATCTAAGTATTTAGAATTCGAAGTAAATGTCTAAATGTAAGATACAACAAAACGCCAAAAGCGTGATTCATTTGTAAAGAATGACTTAAGTATACTTTTTACAAAGAACAACATAGGTCTTATACTTACAAAGAATGACTTAGGTCCATTTTTTTTACAAAGAATGACATAGAAATTTAGAAAATATTTCTAAGTAAAATGTCCAAAGGGTGAGTTTTCAATGAAGCGCAAAAGTCGTGCTTCTTTAAAGAATGACCTAGTCCATTCCTTACAAAGAATGACATAGTCCATTCCTTACAAAGAATGACCTAAACACTTGGAAAATATTTCTGAGTAAAACGCCCAAAGAGCAAGTCTTTGACAAAATGTCAAAGACATGATTCATCAAAGAATGACATAGATCCATTTTTTACAAAGAACGACCTAGGTCTATTCTTTATAAATAATTATTTAAGCACTTAGAAAATATTTTTAAGTAAAACGTTTAAAGGGCAAGTCTTTGACAAAGCACTAAAGGCATGATTTAAAGAAAAGCCTAGGTCCATTGTTTACAAAGAATCACTTAGATCCATTCTTTACAAAGAATGACCTAGGTCATTCCTCACAAACCTCACAAAGAATGACCTACACACTTATAAAATATTTCTATGTAAGAGCATACATGCTAATAAGCATTCTATGGAATATGTTTACGGGCATATATACATTGTAGGGAATGTGCCTGTGGGCAACTATATATTCTACGGAATGCGCCTAGGACAAATACACTTTCTAAAAATATGGATTCTACGGAATGCGCCTATGGAGAAATACACAATCTAAGGAATGTGCCTATGGGCAAATAGACATTTTACGGAATGTGCCTGCGAGCAAATATGCATTCTATGGAATGTGCCTATGGACAAATATTTAGTCTATGGACAAATACACAATCTAAAGAATGTGCCTATGACAAATATATATTCTACGGAATGCGTTTACGGGCAAATACATATTCTACGGATGCACCTACTAGGAAATAGACATTCTATGAAATGAGTCTTCAGGCAAATATACATCTTACAGAATGAGCCTACATTCTATGGAGTGGGCCTACGAGCAAATACACATTCTATGGAATATGCCTACATGCAAATAAATACATTCTACAGAATGCGCTTTCTGGCCACAAACATTCTACGGAATGAGCTGACATGTTAACAAACATTTTATGGAATGTGCTTACGGAAAAAATATTGCAAAATCAATCCTTTTTGTACGGAACATGAGTGCCGAATTCAAGCTCAAGCCTATTAAAGGTCAAGGGCCCAAAAACATGATAAGCGTCTAAAGAATACTTGTAATGAATAAGTATTGACACATATGAATATGTGTCTCCATACATGGGTTTTGACTGACACTTGTTATAGGAAAAGTGTAATATAATCTCTCCAATTGACTCTAAGATGCTTATATAACAGAAAAAAAAACACCCCATTTAAAGGTAAAAGAAAAAAAGGGCATAAAATGAGTATAAAAACACTGCCCATCTCACTTTAAATTTTTTCTCTCTAAACGTTGAGTAAAATAAATTGATGTCAGGGGATTATTACAGGCATAGCAGCCCCCTTTAACAAATGAGCAAAACAATTAATCATAAGAAGACATGTGATTTGAGATATTCGCCTTAAGGGGAAAATAAACCACAAAATTTAATTTAGAAAAATGTTCAAAATACAAATCAATCACTGTACATTGAGCAAGAATTTGCATCAACAAAAGCAAAAAGAAGAAACATAGAAAATAAACTCATATATACAAGCTTAGCATAAATTCACAATTAATTAAAGCCCAATACGAAAATCACATAAAAATAAACTCTAAAGAATAAACCAAGGAGGAATTGACCAATTCAACTAAAGAAATTTATTCAAATCTTTACATAAAAAATTGTCTATGAAATCACATGGTTGTTTAAGCAGAAATAATGTAAGATGTCAAATTTAAAATATAATGTTAAAAACCCAAAAAGTAACAGTTCGTAACATAGCAACATTGTAGATAGATATAAATTTTTATATCTATCTACATACAGTAGTGATGATATTTCTAATAAATTGTATTAAAATATAATTCCCTGCCTACTTTTAAATTTAAGGTTCTTGTATGATGCTATAATTTTTTTACAGCATCAATAATGTTTTAATTGTGTACCATTGAATTTAATCAACAATATACAATATTTGTATTAAAGAAAAATAGTTTAAAAATAATGGTAAATAGTTTGTTAACCATTTAAGGGGTGCAAAATTTTGTAAAATAATTGTGACCACCCTTAGGGTTTGAAGCAATTCCACTTAAATAACATATTTTATTTGAAATTACTTTTCAACCCTACTTTAAATTTGTAATGTGATAATCTTTTTTAAATAAATCTTCCAAAATATATTATCATTAAGTATAAAATATGATATCAAGTAGGTTATTTAACACAAATCAAATAAATAAGTTGTAATTGTAAAATTTATATATGATACAACACTAATAAATAACACAACTAAGTATATATACTTCAGTAAATGTCATAGTTACATCAATAAACTCATTGGTGAGATTCACTACAAGAAAACTGACAATATATGGTAGCCACTTTATGACAGAAATGATTTCATAATATAAATATGATAGATTCGTGATAGAATTGTGGTCTATCAAACGATTAATGATGTACTAGTGATAGAATCTTTGTATATCAATAATTTATGATATGTGTATGATAGAATCTTACTCAGTCACATACATTATGATAGAAATCTTATGTTGACAGTGTTTGACTAAAATTAAAAGTATTATTTTAATTTTTTGAAAAAGTTAAACGCAACATTTACTTATGAAATGATTTGTGAAAAAACAAATAAGAAACAAAACAATGCGTTTAAGCAAAATTTGAACAAAAAAAAAAAAACCTATGTCCTAAACACTACACAATGAAGTCATCACCACTCTCACTCTCGCGCGCAAAGGCCATTGAAACCCAAGGCGCAGTTATCGTCAGTCTCACTCCACAATCAACTTTGAAATCCTAGCCACATTCACCGTTACACCCTCAATCAATCAGCCTACACACACCATAGTCATCTCCACTCTCACTCGGACAAAGAGCAGTCAAACCCTTAGCACATTATCATCACTGTCACTCTCACAATCAACGCTTAAAGCCTAGCCAAACTCATCATCACACTGTCAATCGATAACCTCACTACCACCACCCAAACCCTAACTGTCTAATTGTTTGCTACATTTAAGTTTTCTGTACACAATCAGCCACTACTAGCTCTGAGCAAACGGTAACACCCAAATAACATACCCATTAATTGAAATTGAACCAGCCACCATGACCATTTGGTGATGGTGTGACGTGACATGAACTGTCAACACCTTGACATCGTCACACACTAGAGGATTGCAACCCTAAGCCTTCAATTCCAGGTTTTATTCTTCTTCTTCACCTAATTATGTTTAAGGCCCTAAGTGATTGAGTGTAATTTTGTATTTTGGAGAGTTTACGAGCAAGTGACTGAGTGAATGACAAAAATGAGATGATGGGTTTAGTTTAGAAGTTGCATTAGATGATAGAGATAGAGAGAGTGAAGGTTTTTTTTTTTTTCATTTTCAATGTAAAGTTAATACAGTTGGAGATGGGCAGAGAAAGTTGAGACTGTATAAGGCTGCTGATGAGGTTGCTCTGTATCTGTGTTTGTCATTTTGCTGGCGAGGAGGCATGGGGCAAGGTGGTTGCCACCCATGCTTCCTTATGCATAAATGTGGAAACTTGCAAACCTAGAAAAGGAAAATACAAAATAATAGCAGTAATCTGGACTTGTTTTTTTTTTTCCTTTTAATTTGACAAGGTTGTTACTGTTATAGCTATGAGAGAGAGAGAGAGAAAAAGATTGAAATGGGTTGTTTGGTTTTGCTTTTGATGGTTATAATTACATTCCATTACCTCGCAAATCAACTTTTTCTTTTAATTTATTTTCTTGTTTGTAATGTTATCTATTTTTTCTTGTTTCATATTGTATTTCAATGACGTAAAGTTACATATTAATAAATGTTATCTTGATTTGTATCTTATAAACGTGTTCCTTAGGGAAAGGTAATTTTTTTTTTTACAAAAAAAAAGATGTGGGGCAACTATGTTTTCCATTATGTTATAATAAAGTAATAATAGCATATGCATATGGGGCAATCAAATTTGTCACACATGTTCCCAAATATGTTTATATAAATTATTTAAGTCAAAGCAATGTGTCATTATCAATTGTTAATATGCTTTTTTGGATTTTTTGTTTCAGTCTTGGATATATTTACTGCTGTTCCTTTCAAATTCACACTTTATTACTAAGTTGGAGGGCCCTTTAAGCTTTTCACAGTGCATGCGATCAAAACCAAGGTATTTTAATTCTTTAATATGCATTTGCAGACAATAAACTGAGTAAATTAAATACATTTTGACATGCTTAATAAATTAACCGAACTTTCTTTATTGATTATTTTTGTCTATTGTTTTGGATATTTGAATTTGGCTGGTATGAATGTTCCATTTGTTTTTGTATTGTACTGTCGATTGCTTTTTTAATATGCAAATATTCGTTAATATGTGAGGCCAACATGTTTTGATCTTTTCTTACTTTCGGTTCTACATATGTGTAAGTCAATGTTATTTTGTTATTTTTTTTTATGAAATAACTAATTTGAAAAGCTAATATTATTGTTTCATGTTTGCCTTTTTTTATGTGCCAGGATCAAAACTCGTTGAAACTAAACTAGATAAGTCTTGGATTAATTGTAGGAGAATGTCACATGAGTATGAAAAAAGGGTCGTCGAATTTGTGAATTTTGCTATTTAAAATGTCGAAGATGCTAGCGTCATTAGATGTCCGTGTTATAAATGTAGGAATTTAGAATTTCGCACACCCATGATTGTAACTGAACATCTTTATTGACACAGTTTTGTAAAGTCTTATAAAATTTGAAAGTGGCATGGGGAAGATGGTCCCGCCACGCCATCTTCTAATGTATATATTCCATTTCACTCAATGGACTTCGATTATGATAATACAACAGATATGATCAATGATGCTTATAATGATTGTGAGGGAAATCCTAAGACATTTAGAAAACTATTGGAAGAGACTGAGAAACATGTGTATCCAGGATGTACAAAATTCACTAAGTTATCTAGAATGTTCGAGAAAGTCATTATTTCAGGAGAAAGTGCAATTGGCTAATGGTCTATAGCAAGTTTCACCTGATAGCCCAAGAACAAGGGCTGCAAATCTGAACAGAAATAAAAGGAAAAAAAGGTACAGTGCAACGGTAATGCACAAAAGCAATCATCCAATGCTGCAACTCTTTGTCAGATTATGTGACATGCACTTGCCTCCATCCGGTTGGATCCCATATAGGATTGATGATGATGTATTTCAGCTAGAAGGTATTGTAGCCCATGTTAGGAAAATGAAATGTGATGCGATGATGACGATGCAAGTGATATGAGTTAATGTTATTGAAGTATATATTGCGTAAGAGATTTTTTTTTCTTTCCACTTTAATTAATTTATATAATGTTGCAATACTTGTCTAATGACAAGTTTTGGTATTTTGCATCCACTGTTTCAGGTTGCTATATGACTCGATTATCCTAAATAAAAAAGGAACAAGACCATTTGGATTCATATGTCCAGGTTGTGTCACCCCCTCCTGGTCAAATACCAGACATTTCCTGTCCTAGCAGAGCAGAAGGTGTGTGCAACCGCTTAAAAAAAGCATGTAAAGGACAATTCTTGTTCATGCCATACAATCCCAGGTTTGGAAATTTCAAACTGTAATCAAGTGTTCTAATCATTAACGCAACAAAAAATGGTTAGTATGAATCTAAAACTGTACATAAACATTTTTATTACTTATATATTATAATTGGTTAAAAACTATAGACAAAGTGGTAATAACAACGACCTAGCTAGCTACCTAGGTTTCTTGAACTACGCTTAGTCTTTTATTTGAACAACAAACAACTACAGGCAAAGTTGTTATCCTGATAACAACAACATTATTTAGAGATGAGATTGGTAATAATAGGGAAACTTGGTAGGTCTATATCAATCTATTCATGGTTGTTGATGAATTTGAATAATGAGGTTAATTTTAATGCAAAATTTTTAAATAACAATAAAGTTAATAACAAAAAACAGCAAAATACAAAAGCCATGGTGTTAAACGGAACAACACATGCCACTTAGTTAATTTAATCGGTTCTTGTAATTGTAAGAGAAGAAATGGAATTGAATTATTATTTTGATTGATTGATATATCATGTGAACAAGTGGTCTGTATTGTGCATTTGGCAGTACATTTGTATACTTTCTATTCAAACCAAAGTTTGCTCTTTATTTTCATACTTGGAGGAAAATAATTTTATTTTTATGGGTACCATTGTGGTTCCATATTTTATTTCAGCAAGGAATTAAGTTAAGTTGCATTTGAAACCTACAGTTTAAGTTTAATAGATAAATCTTTATAATGATATGTTGGCTATACTCATTGGTGTTGCACATACAAATTGAGTTTAAATTTGTAATGATTCTGTTGTATCTAAAACCTAATGGTTTTATTGTAGTAGTTAATTCTTTATAACAATAATGCTAGCTATATTCATTTGATGTTGCATATGCAAGTTGAAAGAAGTTGTTGGACTTGAGAGTTTAGCGGGGTATTTGTTGAAAATGGCAGTTCATGTACTGGAAATTTACTGAAATTATGGTTTAAGTTTAGCACTACAACCACTTGATGCCTTCTTAGCTTGTAAAATTGATACATTTGTTCTTAGTTGCTGGATTTTGTCTAGTGAATTGATATTGTTTGATATAACTGTTTTTGGATGGCATTAATAATATAAAGTGATTTTGGACTTAAGAATGTATAATTTAATTTTTGGTTCATATGAATTTATGCTTGAATTTCATATATAGGAATGCATAAATTTAAATGAAATAATTCATGATTTCGTTCAATATAATTTTAGAATCTATGACAGAAAATATTAATCATGGAGTAAGTCATAAAAAAATAATTTGTGATAGAAAATATTAATCATAAAATAAGTCATAAAAAAATTAATGACAGAAAATATCAATTACAAATTCTGTCACAAACTTAGTATTTTACTCACTAAATTTATCCAGACGATAATTCACACACGAAAATCAAATTTTCCGCCAAAATTTCAAAAAAAAAAAAAATCACATTTCCTTCCAAAAAATTAAATAATTTATTCATTTTTTTCCATGACTGACATATGACCTTTAAACACTATGATAAGTTAATGACATACTTTTTTTCTATCATAAAAGAGTGACATGTACATAGATGATGGGTAATTTCACTGTCATCCACCTCCCTTTATGATAGTTTTTTCTCGTCATCTATTGCCAGTTTTCTTGTAGTGATTGCTTGTAACCTAAAAAATACTTGATCACACATGTTTTAATAAAATTTATTATCGTATATTAAAATACTCATTATTTTATATAATATTAAGGACTATTGTACAATCGATCATGAAATATATATTATTCTTAACACTCATTGAACATACTTATTCTCTGAACTTTTTGTTTATCTTACAATTAATATTCTTATGTGGTAGGAATTTTAAGTTTTACAAGCCTATATATTTTCATTTTATTTTCAAATATCACTTTGTTAATTTCATAAAAGTTAAATCTAATACACATTCTTAATGAGTTTTAGTTTATGAATCATGAAAGATTATTTTATTGATATCCTTTGATTGTAATTATAAAATTTTTATGTTGTTAAAAGTTATTATTTTCATTATGATAATTGACAGTGACAATAAATAAAATATTACCTCAAATAATATTTACGTGGAAAAAAATGTGAAAGAAAATCTTTTATATTTTTATATTTTTATTTACATGACAGGAAATTATCCGAGCCTTATAAAATTTAACTTTCACAAGCTTGTTTTTATTTTATTTTCAAATGTCACTTTGTTAATTTCATAAAAGTTAAATGTAACACATATTCCTAATTAACTTTAGTTTATGGATCATGAAAGATTATTTTATTGTTATTCTTTGATAGTAATTATAAAATTTTTATATTACGAAGAGTCATTACTTTTATTATGATAATTAATAATGACAATAAATAAAATATTATATCAAATAATATTTAATGGAAAAAATGAGAAAAAAATTCATTGTATATATTTATATTTCCATTATAAAGACATGATTTGAGATACTTTAACTTCAAATTTTGATACAATATTTGAGCCATTAATATCTCATAATCTAATGGTTGATATTGAAAGTCAAAGCAACATTTCATAATGTCATATCCTCCACCATTGAATTGCATGAAATTAATAGTTTAATTTTTTGTTAAAATTTTAAATCAAAATATTTCTCACTCTATAGTGATATAAACATATATATTTTTCAATAATAATCGGTGAATAAAATATTTCTCATTTGTTGTGACTCATATAATATTATTGATAAAACATATATAAAATAGTTTATTGCAATGCCTTCTATTATCATTATTGTTTAAGTATTAATGGTTTGTAATTAAATTCATACAATACAAATTATTATAAGACTTTATATAATATCTTTATATAAAGTATTATTGAAATAACATTATTTGTTAATTACATTTATTTTAATGCTATTAAATATATTTCTAATACTAAATGCAAAACTAAAAAACAATGTAAAATGGTAAAGTAAGAGAATTAATACATAATAATTAATTCCAAATTATTTGTATTTCTTTCATTTTTTTGGTGATTTAAAATATTTATCCATTGATTAGATAAAAAATAATTTAAAGTATGAAGAAATATCACAACTTATAGATTACTTGTTACATAATTACTTATCCATTGAAATTAAATTAAGAGTGAAGATTCTAATATTAAATCCAATGATTCCCTCATTGAATGTAGGATTACTTGCAACTTGAAGATTACCTATTATGATTTAAATAGTTAATTTTTTATTCACTATATCAAATGAACGGTAGAGATGAAAAAACTAAAATCCAAGAGTTCACAACAATCTCATTATCAATGTTGTAAAAACTCGTACATCATTATAGACTTTAAAGAATAGGTATGTTGAATGAATGTTAAAAATAATATATATTTCATGATCAATTAGATAATTGTAATATACGCACTTGGACTTTCTTAATAAAGTGCCGATTTTTATTTTCCTCTTCTCTATTAATTTTTAATTTCGTCACTATAGTTTAATTGGGATAAATTGAGCTCGATTATACGCGCCGATGGTCGGATTTTATTTTCGTAACGGGTCTGAAATTCGCTTAATTTGTATTAAGCTTAAAAAAAAAAGAAAAAAGAAAAAGAGGGGTAGAATTGTATAACTGGAAAGAGGGAAACGGGTTTTCCATTTTAGAGAGAAAGAACCCGAGAAGAGAGAGAAAGATAGAGAGAGAAGTCAGACCCGTTGACCCGAGAACCCGACCCAGTAACCCGCGGATTGACCCGACGATTTCTCCCAACTCCAGCCACTTTACCGGCCGTGCTTGGTACCGATCTGAAGCTTGGAAGCAGACCGTCGTATCCCTGCCGTTATCGTCGCCGGAAACTGGCCAGAACGCCGGTGATCGAGCTCGAAAAGTCGCGGCTTCGACCCGTTTTCGTTGCCGTTGATCCCGCCGGAGTTGTGACGCGCCACCACTTGGAACTGGTTCCTCACATCCCCAGCAACATTTCCCGACCAGCCACGACCGCCGGGGACGCCTGGAACTCGCCGAATGATCTCCGAAAATTTGCGGAACTTTGGAACTTCGATCCGCCGCCGGTAGCGCGCGTGGCGACTCACTGCCACCACCGTTGGATTCACCGAGGCCGGAACTAGCAGACCTAAGTTCCCCATCGTCGTTGACTGAAGTCCGGTCACCGTTGACCGGCGAGGGGCAATTCGGTAAATTCATGGACTTTTGGGGGTGATTGTGTAATTTTATGTAAATAATGGACATTTTGGTAATGTTGGTTGAAGGCAGTGAAGTAATTTGTGATTTTAAGGGTAATTCGGTGATTTAACTCGTTAAGGACATTTCGGTAATTTTACGAACCGAGGGTAATTTCGTAATTTCGGACAATGTGATTAATTTATGAAATCTGAATTGAGGACAATATGGGTATTAACGAATATGAGGATAATTTGGTAAAATCATGAAGTTTGAGGATAAGTTGGTAAAATATTGATGTTGGGGGTATTTTGGCAATTTTGGCCTATAGGGGCATTTTGGTAATTTTATACATGCGGGACTAGTTTATCGTTAATAGATATTTATTTCGAGATTTATTATATTAATTGGTTTTTACGGAGAATAATTATGGTGTTTTCCGTGATTAGGAGGATCCGCATCCGCGAACGAGAATCTACCCGCGGACGTTGTTGATACTGAGTCTAGACATCATCACTGTGAGTGGAATATACAAAACCTATTTTCATAATATATGCTGATTTTCTTATATAGTACAGTATGTTTGAGAAATAAATGTTTAATGCGTTGATTTAATAATTTTCCAGCGAATTGACTTTTATTTATGTGTTGATATTTATTATGATCGAGAATGAGTTCGATTTATGATTTTCTTATCGTTTTTGAGTAAAAGCATGATATTAGAATTGAGCAGACTTGAGATATGTTGAATAGAAAGAAAATGAGATTTCAGATGGGATCATATGTTTACTATCAGTTTTGAAATCATTAGACAGTACCCTTCCCTCCAGATACAGAGATACAGAAAAGAGATACAGATAAGATGAGATAGAGGCCTTTGGGGCCCGTCGGGACACACATAGAGGCTTTGGGCCGTGTGTTCGGGCGCTTTTACCTTTTGGGGGCTTATGCATGCACAGTACAGATATATGAGATAAGAGATATGAGATATGAGATATGAGATGAGATCGTCCCCATCTATCCGTTGTGGCTCCGGGGCGTGACGTTACCCAGATAGTGCGTCATTGCCTGGCCGTTGTAGCCCGGATATGATCAGATTATCCCCTGGGTACTTGTTTGATGACAGTTTTTAGTATTCAGTATTTGATATGGTATGATGATTTCATCGATTTTATGCAGATTTATTATTGCAGTTATTCAGTTTATGATATTTTGAGAAATTGATTTGAGAATTGATTTACGAAATTGAAATTGATTTAAGAAAAGATTTGAGAAAGATTAAATGATTTTGAATAATTTATTAAAGTATCAGCACCTACTATCCACTCACTGAGCTCACTGAGTTTTATACTCACCCCTCTTTTATTATATTTTTTCCTCCCCCCACAGGAGATTTACAGGTACATCAGTCATCCCAGTAGTGAACGTTAGTTTGATATTGTGGTCACGTGATGGTGCTAGAAGTCGTGGATTTTATTATTATATTCGAAATTTGTGTTATTATTTTATGTTATTAAGGATAATCGTTGTATTTTAATATTCGGATGATTTTGGTGATATTCGAGAAGTTGGTTTGAGAAGTTGGTTATGGAGGATGTTTGATTATTAAATTATTTCGGGAGTGTTATTTTGTCATTTGCAGGGTTGGATATGTTTTATTTATAAGGGAGACTCTGCCGAAATTTTTATAGATTTGTTATTAATTCGATTTTACGAGTTTAGATAGACTCGCCCTGGGGGAGGTTGCGGGGCGGGTCGTTTCAATAATGGTCCTTAATATTATATAAAATAATGAGTAACTATGACATTTACTTAAGTATATATACTTAGTTGTGTTATTTATTAGTGTTATATCATATATAAATTTTGCAATTGCAGCTAATTTATTTGATTTGTGCTAAATAACGTACTTGATATTATATTTTACACTTAATGGTAATTGATTTTGGAAGATCTATTTAAAAAAGATTATCACATTACAAATTTCAAGGGGGTTGAAAAGTAATTTTAAATAAAATATGCTATTTAAGTGAAATTTCTTCAAACTCTAAGGGTGGTCACAATTAACAAACTGTTTACCATTATTTTAAAATTAGTTTTTTCTTTAGTACAAATATTGTGTACCATTGATTAAATCCAATGGTACACAATTAAAATATTATTGATACTATAAAAAAATTACAGCATCATAGAGGAACCCTTAAAATTATTGTCAAAACAAAAAAAAATTATGAGATAAACAACTTTTAAAAAAATTTACTAAACTATTTTTCTCAAAACTTATTAAATAAGATACTTAAAGCATTTTAACCTTAATTCCAAACAGGGCTTTAGTCTAATATGATTTTATATTATTGCTCATTAAAGACATCCTTTCAAGCATTAATGACATAATTTTGAACTCATTAGTTAGTCTTGACTAAATTAACAATTAACAACCATATGAATTTAAGCATCAAGCCATCAATTGCTATGTGATAATGTTATAAAATCACTATTAGTAAGTGATATAAGACAACCCATGTTATATACAAAAATACATTAGCTAAGTTTTCAAGAAAAACTAGAGAGATCATAATCAGTCTAACTTAAAACTTAGACTCCTTAGTTATTATATAACATTTGTGATAAAACCTTCTAAGGGTACTTGAGCACACTCATCACAAGCTTATAATAACATAATTGAAATATATAGCAATAATCTATTGTAAAATTACTACAATATATAATAACAAATAAACCATAAGACAAAAGAATAGAACACAAATTGAGGTCTTTGTGATATTACGTACAGTTTCTTTAAAACATATTTGTCACCTTTTCTACAGTGCTTAGGTTGTATTGGCGTTTATCTCCCAAGATACAACATAATTGAATAGTTTCAATAGCATAAGCTTACTATTTGATGAACTTCAAACTAGTGTTTGCAAACTACCACACTAAAACCTAAAGCTAGAGAGTTTAGTTAGGAGAGAAGAGCAATAAATCAATTGTATTTAGTGTATCTAGCAAATAAAATTGAACGCCAATTTGTAAGTATTGTGGAAGGCATTTTGGTCTAGAAAACTTAAGGACTAACACTTGTATTTAACATTCAAATTTATTATTTGAGATAAGATTTGTAACTTTAATTCACTTGTAACAACCTTCTAAGCTGATTTTTTTTTTTTTGGAAATACAGCCATATTCATCCCCTAACAACTCTTTAGTTTTTTGTTGTTATGATCAATATTGATATTGATGATGTTACATATTTAATTTTAGTCAAGTTCTAGCACAATAAAAAGAAAATGGCAAGATGACCTTTAATGTATTCATTTTTTTCTAAAGCAATGGGAGCTTTTTAAGATTCAATTTTTCATTCACCTAAGTACTAATTGAGCTATTTTTGATTCGTTATAAAGAGCTCATGGAAGAAATTTGAATTATCCATACAAGCATACTTTGTCAACGTGCATCTGGCTCAAAATTGACCTTAAAATAGCAATTTTATGCTATTTTTCTAAGAATAATATAATACAAAAATTAATGCTATAAATCTCACGGTTGAATCTTATAAATTAAATCATTGTTAACAAAAAAGAAATAAGTTGGTCCATCGGAATTTTGGATTGAAAACTAATGGCTATATATATATATATATATATCCGAATTTATAGAGTAGAAAATCGATCGTGCTAAGCATAAGTAAAATATGCTAGTTATAATCGAAAATGGTCAACGGTCAATAGTTCCAAACAAATACACATAACAAACTCTCTGGTAACCAAAAACTTGACGCTAATTTCTGTCCACTTCTCTCCTCTCTCACCATTTCTCCCAACGACCATTTCAATCCTCTAAAATATTAACACGAAATTTACACGGAAATTAACATTAAAAATGAAAAGAAAAAGAAGAAAAAACATGAATTAATTCAAATCAAATAAATGATTAAATAAAAATTAATTACACGGATAATTCTCCTCCCTAAACGTATCTAATTAATTTCTCCATCTCTCATTCCCTAGCTTCATCATAATTGACACCTTGATCTGTAACATTCTTCTTTATTCCTTCCTAAAAACAAAAATAATATTTACAACAATGGAGGAAGAAAAAAAAAACCCTGAAAAATCAAACAATGCTGATGCTTCCGAGGTGCCGGTGACGGAGAGTACTCCGAAGGCTGCTATACAGACACAAAAGGCTGAAGAGGCGAAAGAAAATGAGATTGAAGAAGATATTCAAGAACAGATAGATCAAGAAAAGGTCGAAGAAACTCTTCCTATTGAGATTCATTACACCATTGAAACTGCTTCTGATGAAATTGACAAGTTCTTGTCAACTTTGAAAAATAATGATGATCATCAAATTGCATCCCCGTTGGAGATCCCTGAGGTTGTTTGGAGATTCTTAGATCTTTTCGAAGAGAAGATTCCAAAGCACGACCTGGGGCCTGACGGGAAAGCAAAAACGAGCACTCCCGTCTTGGCGGAAGAAGATACATTATTGTTTTTAGATTCAGTGGATCGAGTTACAAGGCTGGCAAGAAAGATGAGTGAAATGAAGTTACCAGAAAATACTTCGGATCAAACATATGGTGTTTTGAACAACCGCATTGGCGGCGTTCAGCAGCGTGCCATGTCTTTCTTAGAGGATGAATTCAGATTTATTCTTGATCAAGATATATTTAATCTCGACCATAAGAAGGACACAACAAAAGAAAACAATCAAGAAACTGATCTGAAACCAGTTGCAGAATCCAACCAATCCGCTGAGGATCCGATCATCAACACTCCCAGAGTCTCTCTGGAAGTCTCGTCTTGGTTGAATAAAATGGCAAAGGTAATGATATCCGGAGGCTATGAATCTGAATGCGTCGAGATTTATATAATCGCGAGAAGGAATGCCTTCGATGAGAGCTTGAACAATCTTGGTTTCGAAAAGATCAGCCTAGATGATGTGCAGAAGATGCACTGGGACACGTTGGAACGTGAGATCGCCTCCTGGATCACCACCTTCAGCCAATGCACCAATGTGTACTTCGCCGGCGAACATAAGCTTGCCGAGGTAGTGTTCGCGGATCAACCCATGATCGCATCGAGCCTTTTTAGCAATCTCATTCGTGGGGTAATGATTCAGTTATTGAATTTTGCGGAAGCTCTGGCGATGACAAAACGCTCGGCTGAAAAGTTGTTTAAGGTTCTTGATATGTATGAATGCTTACGTGACAACATTCCGGCTTTGAACGCTTTGGTTCCTGATCAATGTGCTAACGAGCTCCAGAACGAAATGATGGCTGCTAAGATTCGGCTTGGCGAGGCTGCAATTTTCATGTTTTGTGATCTTGAGAATTCGATCAAATCTGATATGGCCAAGACTACAGTGCCAGGTGGGGCTGTCCATCCTTTGACTCGCTACACGATGAATTATTTGAAATATGCTTGCGAGTATAAGAACACGTTGGAACAAGTTTTCAGAGAGCATTGGAAAATTGAAAGAACTGATTCATCATCATCAAGTAGGCAGGAAACTGAAGGTGAGGATCAGAGTTGTGATAATAACAATAACGACAACAATAATGCGAGTCAGCCTTCGCCTTTCGCTCAGCAATTGGTGAGCGTGATGGACTTGTTGGATCAAAATTTAGATGCGAAATCGAAGATGTATAAAGATGTATCATTGAGTAGCATTTTCATGATGAACAACGGCCGATACATCTTGCAGAAGATCAAAGGGTCGGTGGAGATCCACGAAGCGATGGGGGACACATGGTGCCGCAAGAAGTCGTCTGATCTTAGGAACTACCACAAGACTTATCAGAGAGAGACGTGGGGGAGGCTCTTGGGTTGTTTAGGGCTCGATGGGTTGATGGCGAATGGGAAAGTTGTGAAGCCGGTGTTGAAAGAGAAGTTCAAGAGCTTCAATTCGATGTTTGATGAAATACATAGGACTCAAAGCACGTGGGTTGTAAGTGATGACCAGCTTCAATCGGAGCTTAGGGTTTCAATATCATCGGTGGTGATTCCGGCTTATAGATCGTTCATGGGAAGATTCTCACAATATCTGGATCCTGGAAGGCAAACAGAAAAGTACATTAAATACCAGCCCGAAGATATAGAGACTTACATTGATGAATTATTTGATGGGAAGCGGAAACCATAAAAATAATTCATTATCACCATGCAATACCCAATGCATGTGCATGCACACACGTTAAAGAAGACAAAAGTAGAAGTGTAAGGCCTTCGCATGAATTAGTGAATTTGCTTTTAGAGGAGTCCCTAGCCCTCGGTGATCTTGCAAATTAATTAAAAGCTGCTTTTTGGTCATTGTATGTAGAAGTTGTTTTTAAATGGCTGAAGTAGTTCTATAGCTAGCTTCTGAGTAGACATTATTTGCTGGTAGCTTGCAATTTGCTGGACTCTTGATTGAAATTGACTCCGCAATGTAGCTTTAACCCCTCTCTTTGTGGTTAATTTTGTTTAATTTATTTTTGCTTGTTCTTGCAATTTATGGTATATTGTAGTGAGCAACATCATACTAATTGTAACCTCTTAATTTCGTTTAGCGTTTGGCTAACACAATATACCGTTTTGCTTAGCTCAAAATTATCGAACACCTTTCTGTTGAATATTTCACATCTAAAAAATAATGCTACTTTGATGGTATTTTTTTTGTATATCCGTCATAGTGTATAATAGAAAATTAACTACTCGTACCTTGATTTTATCCACCAACCATCAATCACCTTATAATTTTGCCCATGGGAATTAATATCAGCTGAAAACTTAGGTCCAACATTTTTAGTTTTTGATCTCTAATACTAAAGAAAATATTGTCTACTATCATAGAATAATTTTTTTTTTCAAAGATTGGCCTACCATAATTAAGTATGAAAAAATTAATAAAGAAAATGAAGAAATTCAACTACTATTCTATTTAAAGGTCAAAAGCATTTAATTATGTATACAATGTAAGGATAACAATGTACTGCCCATTGTGGGTTACACGAATTTGTAACAAATTTAAATTATCAAACTACCCGTGATCTGCTGCCAGTTTTTATTTTTTTAAAACCCATTTGCAACCTGTATCAGGTAATTGTGGGTTCCTGCATTTAAAATTACAAATGTTAGAAAAATACTTTCAATAATACTTAAAAGTTTAAATTATATAATTCAAATTATAAAATTTTACAATAGTCTAAAAGATCAGTATAAAATATTCAATTTAGAATTTATCAATGTATATGAGAAATTAAAGTTTTAACATTAAAATAAATACAAAAAATATATCAATTTATAAAACGTTTCTATTGTAGACAAATAATCATCAATAAGATCAACACCTTGTTCCATCTTTTTTAATTAATGTACAAGTATTGTCATTAATATATTAACAAGTAAATTTTGGACAATTACTGTTAAGAATTAATTAAACAAATAAAAACTCAACTTTACCAAGCAATCATTAGATTTAAGTCATTAAAGCAAAACGAACAAAATTATTCAAACTAAAATAAAATATCAATAATATAAAACTTGAAAAGTACAAAATTTTTATTTATTAAAAGCTTATTGTATCTATCTCTATGTATATATTTATATGGGACGATTAGTTCATGAGTAATAACTTTATCTTATATATTCTTATGATTAAAATTTTATAATGTAATTTTTTGTGATTAAAAAAAATAATTAAAAGTTATGGATCCATAGATACTCACCTAATTTTTCTCAATTTACCTCGCAACTCGCAATGGGTTTGAATTAGCCTGAATGACTTCAAATTGACTTGAATAATAATGATAATAATAAGCATTATTTTTACACTCTAAATTATTAAAACAACAAACCATCCGCATTTATCATTAAGAAGTAAAAAAGTTTCCTGAAAAAATTCATTCAACGCTATCTCTTGCCCTAATATTTTGAACATAAAAAAGAATATGTTGATATTTTTAGTAGTTTGGGATAGGTTGCATGATGAAGGAGTCAACTGAAATTTAGTTTAACAACAACAACAACAACAACAAAAACAAAAACAATATTATAATAATAATAATAATAATAATAATAATAATAATAATAATAATAATAATAATAATAATAATAATAATAATAATAATAATAATAATAATAATAATAATAATAAGAGGAGCCGTCTGATTGCAGTCATATTAATGAACCGTCAAGATGAAGTACACTTAGAACACATTGAATGTATTGGATTATGAGTTACCGGTAGAGGGGGTGATCAAAACTAAATATCGTAGCGATACATCAATTGAATAAACAACCAATACAGACGTACTTACAAGAGATGTATAATCGATCCCATGTGATACTTCAGGTAGAGTAATCCATTTTAAAGATAAGAAGGAAAAAAAAAGCATTAAATTCCATTCTGTCATAGTTTGCAACTCCTAGCATGGTGACATATTTGTTTTGAAAGTTAACAATGAGGATTTGTGGAGTGCAGAGACCATGGATAGTTTCAAAAGAATGTATACATTTAAGATTACGAAATCGTGCAGAGTTTGAACAATAACCGATGTTGTTGATTCACAGTTAACAACCTGAGGTTCTGTTTGTCGTGTATTGTAGGTATGATTTGGTTAATATGTAAGTGTCCCTTGTTGTTGTTGATTTTGTATTTATGGTTGTTGTTGTTGTTCTGGTGCGCCAAGTGTTAATAATTAATATTTGTCAAACGAGTGTCATGAATGATGTTGTTATAATTGTCAAGTTGAGGTTTTGAAGATTCATTGAGTATTTGAAACCTATATATGTCTAGGCATAACACCAACTTGTGACCACGAGGGGGTTTGATGTTCTGAGTTGTGAGCATTGATTAATTTTGATATGACAATATGAAATTAAAGACAAATTATTTGATGAGGAAGTGGTTAAAGTGGAACTATGAGTACTCAATGCAAAAGTGCAAGATGATTCGAAAGTGGTATATAGATAAACTGACATAAGAAGGGTTTGTCCTTGATACCACACACACACACACACACGCACACACACACACACACACACACACACACACACACACACACACACACATATGTATTCAACACCTGGTTAACTATGACTACGAAACAAGCAATTAGAATCTTAAGTGACAACTAAGGAATGGAAAGGGTTGCAACGGAAAAAATTTCGTAGTTTATTGCAGTGTATACATAGCTGTATTGATTCAGATGGCGAAATAATTAGAGGAAAAAGTGAGAACCTATTATTTAAAATGTAATTTTTTTTCGTTTGTTTTCAAAGGGAGGCATAATTTTGGCATTTTGATTTCGCAGGCGCTTAGGCAAACTATCAACACGTTAACACTTGGCAGGGTGGACTATGCCTTTACTGATGAATGAAACAGAGGTTATGTTTAGCGCATGTAGGAATTATTCTGGAATAGAAGAGAACAGCTCTAAAGATAAGATAAGTGGTTTGCTAGATTTTATTCTGTGGCACATGCTTAGTTGTCTCCCCACAAAAGATTCCATAGCCACATCCATTCTATCTTGAAGATGAAGGTATGTTTGGAGAGGTATTCATATTTTAAGCTTGGATGATGGGCTAGGTGGTATGAAGATGATGTTTCAATAGTTAGATTGGCCGCTTTTGAGGACTTCGTTCACCAAGTGGTTATTCGAACTCAGCCAGCAAACATTGTCAAGTTGTTTTTTCGGTGTGAGAAACCTAATGTGTCTAGACTTGCCTTTTGGGTGTCCTCTGCAGTAAGTTGTAACGTTTAGGAGATGGAACTTGATCTTGGGAACCATGAATGCTTTCCTTTACCAGCTAGTGTGTACAGATGTCGGACGATCGAAATTCTTTGAATTCATTTAGATTGTGCACCTCAGTTCCTCCACATGGTCTGTGCTTTCCTAGTGTGAAGATTCTTCAGCTAATAGTGTGGCAATCTTCGAACGACCTTACTGAGAATTTGTTTTTCCAATGCTTTTCCTTTGAACAATTGTCGTTAATTGTTTATCTCAGATTAGAAGATCTAATCCTCAAACTTCATCATTTCATCGGCAACTCTAAAGAGGTTGGTGTTGGTGATAACCAAATAGAATCGTGTAGCTGGACCTAATGAGCATAATGTCACGATCAGGACTCCAAACCTGGAATTCATTGATATCACTGATAAGATGTTTGTGTCGTATGCTGTTGAAGAACCTTAATCCGTACAAAAATCAATTATAAAAGTGTCGCATCTGCCATTGTCAGCCATTGATCTGACACGTAGAGTTGGTCAGGGGTGTGAGTCACACTAGATTTATACAACTGTCTGTTGGCGTGATTGAAGTAAGTTGTGTCAAATGTACTGTTTAGTTTAGATTGATGTTTGTTGCACATTTTTTGTTAAGTTTTTAAGCCTAAACCACAGTAAGACTCACGAATCTTGGTAAGTAGAAACACCAAGAACACAATCGAATCAAGAACTGCCAGAACAAAGAAGCTAAACCAGAAACAAAACAAAGACACAGACCAGCAAACTTAGAAGGAAAATTTACTCATTATTATTGATCAAGAACTAACCCAATCACAAGTGATTTACAGAAGATTATGCACAGATCACAATGAAACAGATTCTATGCAAAATGATGAACAAATGAAGACGATATTGGCTCTGTATATGGCACCATTCGTCAGCCTCCTTTTTATATCAGTGTGCTGGGCTTCGTTATAACAGATTATAACGAATTCATGCCACGTCAGCGGAAGATATCAAATAGAACCCATCAACTGAAGTCAATCTGCACAACAGCTCTCTACTTTTCCAGTTTCTTCATTTAAGTCCATATACACATATCTTCACATTTTTTTATCATATGTTGTCTTGTTCCATGTATGCAATCTAGAATGGACGCCATTGTTGTCCATAGCCACTACCATAGTTTCCAATAGTTGATGCTACTGCAATAATGCACATTTCCTTTTAGACTCATTACTACTTATTAAACTCAACTTGTTCGTCTCTTTTTCCCTATTTTTCACACTCGTGCACGAGCTCTTGCGCTTGCCAATGCTGATTTATTTCCTTCATTGTTGGCCTTGACCTATTTGCATGTGATGATTGGTGAATGAAGATAGATTATACTTCCTATTATCCTCAGTAAATCAACAAACATTTGGACCTTTTGTATTACAAATGGTGAGAATTAATGGTTTTATGAGTGCAATTGTTTATCGTTTATAGTCACTGATGAGTCAATTTTTGTTATTAATGTAGGCCTATTGGTGCGAGTTGTTCAACAAGGAAATATGATGGATAGAATCAGGAATTGTTCCTCGCTATCTGACTAATTATGTGAGCACAATAATTATCAAAGAACTTGGAAATGAGAACTCTTACATCCTGCTGTTAGAGTACTTGCTGAGCCATTGCAAAGTCTTGCAAACGATGACCATACATTGCAGAGCCAGTGTTCATGGGGAAAGGCTACGAATTCCCAATCGGAAGCTACTGGCATTACATAGAGGGTGTGCTAGTGCTGAGATAAAACTCGACAAACATCTCGAGGGGTTTAAGACTCATTGTTGTTTTGGTAAATGATGTAAGACTTTGATGGGAAACATTTTGACTTTTAGCATATCATTTATAGTTGATGTGTGGAACATTCATTAGTGGTACATGAATTTAATGATTTAGGTAAACTATTCCTTTTATTGGCTGAAGGTATTAAACATGATATGAAAATTTGCTGTTCCATTTGTTATTGTTCATGGGGGATGCATTCATGGTCTGTCACGAGATTTAGTTACCTTATTGGTGGCTTAACGTCCTCGGATGCTGATTCAATAAAGTCGTGGATGTTAGACCACAACTTTATTGATTGAGCAAAAAAAAATTTCCAACTGAAAAAAATTTCAATTAATCATAAAAATATCATTTGTGAATATGAAGGTAAAAGAATAAGAACCAATTAAAATATAAGACCACCAAGATTATGTTCATGAGATTCGCTGGTATAACCTATTATAACATTGTAAGAATTTGTTTGAAAACGTTGAAAATTTGAAGGTAAAAGAACAAGAGCCAATTACAATATAAGACCACCAAGATTTTGTTCATGAGATTTACTGGTATAATCTATTATAACATTGTAAGAATTTGTTTGAAAACGTAGAAAATTTGTGCTATATTTAATATTTGTGGGTCTTTTAATAGTAGTGATGATTTTAAATTTCAATGTTTGACATTCCCACATAAATTTTTCTAGCATGATAAATAAATTTACTAGCAATTAGATACTACCATGAAAATCAGTAGACACAAGGAAAATGAAGTTTTTCATGTAGTAAAGGGAATCAGCAAGTTACAAAAGTAAAAAAGTCAAGCAAAACAACGCCAATGAAACATGCGACATTAATGTAGTGATAATATCCCATTACTCAGAACTGCAACATATCCAATTACTAACTCAACACTTGCACACAAGAACAACAAACACACCTAGTGTGAAGGACTCATGATTCGAATGTGCACACTGGGAGACCGTGTGTCAAACTTGAGTACTTTGCGGCAAAGTTTTTCTAATTTGTCGCCTTGAACACTGTTGTGGCATTAGAAGCTAAAACTGTCCAACACTTGACTATGCCACATGAAATATTTGTTATTTTTTCCATTAGTAAATGTATTCATCTTTATTTTGGTACTACGTTGAGTGAAGCAAGGGGATACATTCTCTGTCTTTAGCCAGCCAAGTTCATGATCGTTGAACTCGAACCAATCTCCTTGATCTGTGAAAATAATAAAACATATGGTTAACAAATCTAATCCAGTACCAGATGACAAAAAATGATTGTGTCTTCCTCACTTTTGTTAATATAAAGGTATGCAAGTAGGACAAAGCAATGAGGATAGTATGGAGACCTTTCCAGCCGCATTGTCTAACCGCAACATCCAAAAATGTAAGGTTGTCAAACAAAACAAGTGAATGGCTTGCGCATGCCCACTCAACTGCCTGCAGTTGAAATGGTTATTACACAAGCAGCAACAATTACATTCTTGTTGGTGATTAGCACATGTTGCAAGAACTAACTACAATCAGTTGAGTAAGAAATATTTAAAAACACATTGTATTTGCTAATATCACAACATTGTCCATTGTTGACTATATATAAAGTTCAGCAGAAATAATAAAAGTCCTGCATATCAATAGCAACAAAATATTTGGTGGATAATATTTAGCATTCTGATATATTATAAGAAAGCTTACCAAAACAACGCTAGCGGAGAGAATTAGACGAGGTGTTTTCGCGACACCTTCGACAAGGTTGTGAGCACGCTGTGGATCAACTGTAGCCGATTCCAGATATTAAACATCTAAATTTGCTTGCTGTATGGATTGCATCTCATGTACCTCATATTTCATCAATACGTGATCAATACAGAGATGTTGGAGATTTAGTGCATGTTGTAGGTTTTCTAATACTATTGATGTCAATGTGTAAGTGTACACAACAAGTAATATAATAACAAGTATTCAAGATCGTCTCCATAGGGATTATTGTTATGACAATTGTTACAACAATTTTATCAGTGCAATTTTTATTCTAAATTAGAATTAAAACATATTATTAAACTGATGAGCTAATTAAAATAAAAATGTAATAAAGTAAACTATTACGGCAAATACAAGGATGTTATCAAGGGGAATAGAGTAGTTGAGTGATCAAACTCACTTAATGATTTTTTGACTATTTATCTAGTTTTTAGATCGGTTGCTACAACATCTGCTACAACATGTATCCTTAGTTATTGCATGTTGGATGTTTTATTGTTATGCTAACATCAGATATAGCATTATACGTTCTAGATTCTAATTACCATACAAGGTGAATCTCTATATTTAGTTCATTACTAATTTTAGATTAAGTATGACCCTTTTCGAATCAAGTTAAACCCAACTCAGGAAACCCAATCTAAAACCAATTATTGCTCGGATATGTTCCACTAAGACAAGTTTTTTTAGGCTCTTTCTTAACTAGTATCACTAAATGGGTGGTCAACCAAAATAGTGAATTGAAATAAGTATTATCAAAACAGCGTGCTATTGCAAACATATAGCAACATAGAATATTAGTCAATTAATGATCAAATTTGTTTATCACTCAACCATAAGTAAATTTAGTTTATAATTTGAAGTAAAATAAGAAGCAAAATAGTTTTAGCATTCAAAAAATTCATCAAAAAGAGATAAAAACATGAGAACAAGAAATAAGAGTGAGATCCGCTTGATGTTCTTCTAGAATCCTTTAGTTGCAGCCACCAATTCTCTCTCTTGATCTTGTTTATTCTTATTTTATTTCTCTATTATTTTTCTCTAATGACGGCCTCCCATTTTTCTTTTGCGTTTGTGCTCCTTTTATAATTTAGAATTAGGGCAACCGGAAACCTAGGGCGCGCATCTTTCAGTGTAGGAAACTCCAGATCACAATCTTCAAAATATCTCACGCGAAATCTTCTCTGATAACCCTCCAGGATTGCTACAGCAAAGATGCTACAACAATGGTTCTACAGCAACATTGTTCCAAACTTGTTTTAATTCCTCTGTAACCATGTTCTTTCCTTATCTTTGCAAGCCTATTGCAGCAGCATTCCTTTTTTAAAATTTAAGCTTCCGGTCACCTACAATTATGCATATGATCTAAGCACACAATTTATTCTAAATCAAACAAAGCTTATTAAAAGTAAACTAAAATGGATGTTCATGCAAAACATTACTAAAATGCAATAAAAACATGTCATTTATTCTCTAAGTATGGTTGATTCAAGTCTAAAAATGTCATGATAACTCTAGAGTTATCAGTGCCCTAATGACAGCACGATGGTGATACAATTTACCTCACAACTGGGCGAAGAGAACAACAAACTTGAGCATGTTCAGAGTAGTGGACTGAATGATAAAGTTAGCTCAAGGATTGTGGGATAGTATGAACATCGTTATATCGAGTTCCGTCAGGGAAGGGCAACTGGAAAACAACTTCTCTATCACCTGGTTTTCAAGGTGGTGCATGAATATGTGAAGAATCTTCAGATTGGGAAAACATACACCATCCAGAGGATTTGATAAGGCAAAATGAGAGTGTAGTCAAAGAACTTCAAGCGTGGTTGAACTGTACACAATGGCTGGTAAGTGCATGCGTTCGTATTTGATAAGATCAATATCCATCTCCCGAACGTTATGCATTATTGCCTTAGATGCCACAAATCAAACCGAGCCATAGATGTAGGGCTCACACACCGAAGAAAGAGCGTTTGTATCGATACCAGGTCAATTCCAATAATCACTGAATCTACGAACTCCTAGAATGCAGCCAGCCTAACTCTTGATGCAACAGTAGTCCCTATGGCACCCCGATCATTAAAGCAGAGGTTACGATTTGAGGTCCATATAGGCCTCCATCTTCGCAAAAGACTGAAGGTAGCCACTGCATCTTCTATAGGTAGAAAATTAAGGATGTTGGAGAGTACAGAATCACGTAAAGCACTGATCCTGTCTTCACCTTCATTTTCAACCACGCTTGCACATCTGTTTCGTCTATACTGAACCACACCTATTATTGTCCTCATCCTCAACAACTCACCCTGCCTAGTGTGACCATGAATAAATTGGAAATTCACAATAATAGTCTAAAAATTCAAACCATTGACACAAACATATAGAAGAGAATTGTAAAATGTTGTTAGATTAACTTCCACAAAAATAGTCATAGTATACATTACTCAAGTTAATAATAACACGATTATAGTTCCTAATATGTTAAAAAATAGGTTATGCACAAGAGAAATACATGGATATCTACTTGAACATCCTAAATTCTAGTGTACTGACCATATTTCATGCACATTAAATCAGGTGAAAAAAATTCTAGTACCCCTCTTTATTCGACTCCTCCAACTAACATAGTGAAGCCTATAGAACTGTAGGCATGGTAGTTACCAGAGACATATCAAGTGTGAACCTTATAGGATATATATGAGGTACAATTTTCTCACTTAAATATAATATAATTTATTTTAAGTTAACAAGCCCCCATTAAGTATTAAAAATAATAATAATGTAAAATATTTAATTCTAAGTGATGATGACATAAGCAATAACATAAGTAATGATGACATAAACAATGAAATAAGTTATGATGTAAGAGAAGTATGTAGAAAAAGTTAAGAATTCTAAAATTTAGTAAGTTATTTATGAGGGTTAACCTCAACCATTGATCAAAATTTATGGTGGCAAAATCCTAGCCATCCATTAGCCCTAAGAAATCCTATAAATACCCCCTACCCTCTTTCATTTTCAATCGAACCTAGAAATTTCATTCTCTTCTATTCCAAGTCATAATATTAAGAGTCGAGAAATCTTTCATTTAGAAAAGTTTAGAGAAGTCAAGGTCAAGAGGTAAGAAACACTTTAACCGCAATGTAAGGACAAAATTTATTTTCATATTTAACTTCAGTTTTAACCATTCTTTTATGATGTGATGGTTATTATGATGTGATTAATTATAATCTATGATACTTAGTTACGTTATGGTCGGCTTTGCCGCCTAAGTTATGATACGTAATTATGTTATGGTTGCCTCTGCCGCCTAATCTATGATATTTAGTTACGTCATAGTTGACTTTGCCGCCTAAGTTATGATATTTAATTATGTTATGGTCAGCTCTGTCGCTTAATCTATAATACTTAGTTATGTTATGGTCGACTTTGTCGCCTAATTTGTGATACTTATACATAAATATAATGTGGTTGGCTATGCCGCCTCTATTAAAGAATCTTATTCTTAAATAATGTTGTGTGTTGACTCTATTATGCATCTAAGAACTTCAAATGTTATGACATAATTTGCATTGGATATTATGCATATCATGGATTACATTACGAAGAAGATGTTTCAGAAAATGAATTTATGAAAAATAGGTAGTTGTACTACCAGGTGGCAAAGTTTCCAAGAAAGGCAAGCCCTCAAAGTAAGTAAAAAGAAATATTTTGGGGACGACGATATGTAACGCCTAAAAGATCAACTAATGAGATCCAATGGCATAATGTTTAAAGAGTAAAAGTGTCAGCCTTGTAGTGCAACATACCTAGGGCCCTAATAAAGTTGTTTTGTATTTTTCTAAGTTTCTTTTAAAAACTTAATATGATCATCCATATGCATATCATGGATAATCATATTAAGTTTAAAGAGTAAAAGTGCCAGCCTTGTAGTGCAACATACCTAGGGCTCTAATAAAGTTGTTTTGTATTTTTCTAAGTTTCTTTTAAAAACTTAATATGATCATCCATATGCATAATAAGTTATACATGCATCCAGGTGTTATCTTATTGGGCATTTGATCATAAAGTCCTTATATTGCAGGTAACGATGAGTAGGGCAAGCTGGCGCCAAGTCCTAACCAAGATGAAGTGCATATGGGCATAATAGACTTTAGGATTCTATGATGGGCTCATCTTTGTTTCAATAATAAATAAGCATCTTAATTTTATGTAATAATGAAGTTTTTTATACTAAAAAGTTTATGTATGACTTTTACTTTTTGTAAGAAAGTTTTATGTATTGCGTAAATTTTTTTTAAATCCGTATTTATAAAAGCATAGTGTTTTAAACATCTTTAAAATGAATATTTGAGTAGAGTGTTACAAATTGGTATCAGAGCCAAATGTTTAAAGCGATGTTGTAGACCGTCCATATGCACAAGTTATAGGGAAGGACAAGGTTCGACTTTTTAGTAAAAAGTTTAAATTAGGTTAGTTAAAAATCTTACATTTGATTTGTTTGACACGTAGAAATTAGATTAAAAACTTGTTAAGATGTCAAGCGCTATGGGTAACAGAAGCAGAAGGGTGGAACGAACTACAAGGGAGTAATCTGCAATTGATTGACTTACAGACATTGTGGCACGAATCTTGGAAAGGAAAGTTAGAAGAGATGAACATGCTCAGGCAATGAACAACACAGGAAGCGAATTTGGAAGATTAAATCCACTCACATTCGAAGGAGGTGTAGACCCTGTCGTAGTAGACTAATGGTTGCGGACTATGGAAAAAATGATTGAAGTAACGAAAGTGCCCGAAGAAGAAACAGTCACCTATATCTCCTTTATGCTACGAAGAGCGGTAGAATATTGGTGGAACTCTATCAAAGAAATCCATAATGAAAGAATAATGCAATAAAGGGAATTTAAAGAACACTTCTATAATAAATATTTTTTAGAGACTATTCGCTCAGCCAATTGAAGAGAGTTTGTTTATTTACAACAAGAAAGGATGTCTGTGCTATAGTACATTTAGAAATTTGATGAGCTCTCTCGATATGCCCCACATATGGTTGCAATGGAAGATTTGAAAAATGATCATTTTATGCAAGGATTGAGCAAAGATCTCGCAAAAGATTTAAAGGTGGCGGGAGTTCGTGATGCTTCCTTCAACAAACTCATCGATCGAGCTTTGGTAATTAAGCAAGCAGACGAAGAAAAGAAGGAAGAAAAATGAAAGAATAAAGGAAGTATGGACCAGAGGAATTTTCAAGCTAACCACGAAGGACAACACTTGAATAATAATAGAAAGGGAATGCTAGCGATCCAAGATCAAAATAAAAGTAAGCGCCCAAAAAATCATCAGAAGGAAGTCCCTAAGAAACCAATATGCAACCAGTGCGGTAGAACTCATCATGGGGAATGTCGAGCAAATACCAGAACATGTTTCAAATGTGGAATATCTATCATAAAAACTTCTGCATATGTGCTAATAAACTCAGGAGCTACACATTCATTTGCCTCACTAACATTCATTAGGAAAATGGAAAATGTCCCTGACATAAAAATGGGACTTTTAGTGTCATGGTACCATCGGATGAAACATTAAACTCGGGACAATTAATTAAGGCATGTGAGGTTAGCATTAGTGGTAATACACTATGTGTTGACTTAATAAATCTCGAGATGCATGACTATGACGTAATTTTTGGCATGGATTGGCTATCGAAGCACTACATTTAAATGAGGTAACTTTTTTACCACCACAAAAGGAATCATTTACATTTAAATGAGAATACAAATAGAACAGAATATCTATCATTTCTGCCTTAAAAGTAGTCAGACTATTAAATGGAGGATACGAGGGGTACTTGGCAAGTGTGATCATTGAAATAGAAGAGCAAAGACCAAAGTTGGAAGATATTCCAGTGGTGAACAAATTTCATGAGGTATTTCCTGAAGAACTTCTAAGATTTTCACCGGATCAAGAAATTGAATTCAAAATCGATTTGTTACCAGGAACTGCTCCAATTTCAAAGGTGCCCTATAGGATGGCCCCATCAGAATTAAAGGAGTTAAATAGTCAATTGCAGGAGTTATTAGACAAAGGTTACGTACGCCCAACTCGTTCACCATGGGGAGCACAATACTATTTGTAAAAAAGAAGGATGGATCAATGCGAATGTGCATTGACTATCGAGAGTTAAATAAGGTAACTATTAAGAACAAATACCCACTTTCCCACATCGATGACTTGTTTGATCAGCTGCAAGGAGCATCAATATTTTCAAAGATTAATCTACGATCAGGATATCACCAGTTGAGAATTAGGGAAGAAGATATTCCTAAAACATTATTCAGAACACGTTATGGACATTATGAGTTTGTTGTCATGCCATTTAGACTAACTAATGCCCCAGCAGCCTTCATGGACCTCAGAAACAGAGTTTTTAAAGACTACTTAGATAAATTCATAGTGGTGTTCATTAATGACATTTTGATCTACTCACAAACAAAGGAAGAGCATGCTGAGCATCTACGGGTCACTCTTCAGACCTTGAAGGAGAAGCAATTTTATGCAAAACTCAAGAAATGTGAATTTTGGCTTGAGCAAGTTACATTCCTGGGACACTTCATATTTAAGGATGAAATTTCAGTAGACCCTTCGAAGGTGGAAGTTGTAAGCCAATGGTCCAGACCGACTAATGCCAAAGAAGTCAGAAGCTTCTTGGGTTTGGTTGGATACTACCGAAGATTTGTGGAATGATTCTTGAAGATCGCGATGCCATTAACCCAGTTGACAAAGAAAAATGCCAAGTTTGTATGGACGCCAGAATGCGAGAAAAGTTTTGAATAACTAAAACGACGACTTGTCACTGCTTCAATCCTAGCCATTCTTAACAGCTCTGAAGATTTTGTCATCTATAACAATGCCTCAAAAAATGGCATAGGATGCGTCCTCATGCAAAATGGAAAAGTCAATGCGTATACTTCCAAGCAATTCAAGGAATATGAGAAAAATTATCCAACACATGATTTGGAGTTGGCAGCGGTGGTACACGTATTAAAAATATGGCGTCACTATTTAATGGGGGCACATTGTATGATTTACACTGATTATAAGAGCCTCAAATATTTCCTTACACAGAAGGAATTAAATATGCGATAGCGTCGTTGGCTAGAGCTTAAATGCAAGTTATGCAACCCAAGAGGGGGGTGAATTGGGATTTGAAAGCTTATGCAATACAATTCGCACAACAATTCAATCTAATGCCTTAATGGAGTTGAAAACAATAAATTCAATATAGCACAATAATAAAAGAGTAAGGGAAGAGAAAACAAACATAAGGATTTTTACGTGGTTCGGCAATCCCTGCCTACGTCCACGCCTCCAAGCCAACCAAGCTCGAGGATTTTACTATCCAAGGCACTTAAGGCTTCAAATTCATTACAATTGACATTTAAGGTGTCAATAAGCCTTTACAACCAAGAGATTATCTCTCAATCTCTTTACACAAGTGTTTCTCACAGTTTTGCACTCTCAAATTTGATATGAAAAATGAAGAATACAACAAACAACTCTCTTTTAGAGTGAATCTACAAATTATAGCATAAAGATGATTCAATATAAGATGATTTGTGAAATGGAAGCTCAATGTATGTTTTATGCACTTGTTTGTGCTTGCAAAAGTCTCAAAATTGAAGTTTAAGTTGAGTTTCTATAGCTAAAGCTTAAAAACTAGCTGTTATAGGCAAATTCCAGTGCTCAAGCGGTTAGCCGTTTGATTTATCCGGCTCACCGCTTTAGAACAGTGATGTTACCGTTAAATTTGAATTTTACTACAATATCACTGTTCATGAAATTACATTTGTGCCCAAAACTTGTTGTAATTATACTATAGTCCAAAACTTTGTAAAAAGGTCCAATCTCAGAATTTCTAAATAATGTTTGTCATTCCCAAAATTTTTTAAAATTATGCCATGGCCCAAAATATAATAATATTTTTCAAAGAAGTCCTTTTCAAAATTAAACATAATACCCCTAAATTTCAAAGTTCTCAAATCATTTCAATTTAGTCCAAAATTTGAAAATATGAGATTTACCTCAAGCAGCTAGCTGCTAGCTGCTAGCCGTCAGGCGGTTAGCTGCTCACTCTTTATCCAATTTTGGATTTTAAATGTTTGGATTACGTTCGGGTCCTTAAACTTTCATAAATTATAATATGACCCAAAAAGTTTCAAATATTTACAAATAAGTCTAAATTCGAAATTCAAAACAATACTTAATAAAATCAAAGATTGCAAAACTTTTTCATTTTAGTCCAAATTACTCAAATCCACAAAATACTTTATCTTATAAATATAAAACATTTTGGTTTATGAAAAATAATGATTCAAATAAAATCTTGAACTTCTCAAATGCTAAACCATGCATCAATTAAATCATACCGGCTTTACAAAAATTTTTCGTAATAATTAGTCTATTGAGCTCTAAACTTTATTTTTTATTGCGCCGTTGTCCGTTGAGTATCTTGACCTTAATTTCACGTGATTCACTTCAACATAAATATTATCCTTCAAGAACTAGTAAAATGTGAAATACAATATTTTTCAATTTACTTAAGACACATGTTTGTTATCATCAAAATTACAATATGTGTAGCCCTTTAGGCTAACAAGAGCTTGTCAAAGACTATGTCTGCGAAATAAGCTATCACATTGGAAAAGCAAATGTGGTAGCAGAAGCACTAAGTAGAAAGTCAAGCTTGTCAGCTTTAAGGATTCTACATAAGCCATTACAAAATGATATATGCAAGGTAGAAATCAAGCTAGTAGCAGGAAAATTAGCCAATGTGACACTTCGTTCAACTTGATTAAAAAAGAGTAAGGAGGGTAGGAAAGTGATTCCTACTTGAAGAACTTGAAGAACTTGAAGATAGAAGTCAACTCAAAGGAGACGTCATTTAAGAAGTCAGAGAGGGGAATCCTCTTGTTCAAGGACATGATATGTGTACCAGATAATAAAGATATAAAGAAAGAAATTTTACTTAAGCTCACACAATCCCATATTCACTTCATCCCGGCACAACAAAGATGCACAAAGATTTAAAGAAGCATTATTGGTGGCCTAGAAGGAGAAAAGGATATAATTGAGTTCGTATCAAAATGTCTCACTTGTCAACAAATTAAAGCAGAACATCAACAGGACTTTTGAAATCTAATCAAGTTCCTTAATGGAAGTGGGAAGAAATCACAATGGATTTCGTCATTGGTCTTCTAAGGACTGCAAAAATGCATGATGCTATTTAGGTGATCGTCAATCGACTCACAAAGTCTGCTCACTTCTTGTTTATTCGAATCACGTACACCATGGACCAGCTTGCAGAAATATATGTAAAAGAGATAGTAAGACTCCATGGTATACCCATTTTAATTATTTCTAACTGAGATGCAAGGTTTACTTCAACATTCTGGGAAAGGTTACATAGCGCTATGGGGACAAAATTAAAATTTAGTACAACATTTCACCCTCAAACAAACGGTTAGTCAGAAAGAATAATTTAGACGCTTGAAGATATGTTGTGAGGATGTGCCATCGACTTTCAAGGATGATAGAGCAAGTATTTACCATTGGTTGAATTTACCTACAACAAAATTTACCAAGCAACAATCGGTATGGCACCATACAAAGCTCTATATAGTAGAAAATGTAGATCACCTATTCATTGGGATGAGATAGGCAAGCGAAGGCATCTCGGACCCAACTTAATTACTGCTTCATCTGAAGCGATCGAGAAAAATACGTCAAAGAATGCAGGTAGCTCAAAGTCAACAGAAAATTTATGCGGATAAAAGATTAAGGCCATTGGAATTTCAAGTTGGTGACAACGTATTTCTAAAAGTTGCCCCAGTAAAAGGATCGATGAGATTTGGGAACAAAGGAAAATTAAGTCCGAGGTTTATTAGGCCATTTGAAATACTCAATCGAGTCGGGAATGTTTCCTACCGAATTGCCCTCCCACCATTGTTATCAAGAATACATAATGTCTTTCATGTCTCCATGTTAAAGAAATACGTCTTAGACTCTTCTCATGTACTAGATTATAAACCTCTTCAACTAGAAGGAGACTTAACCTATGAAGAACGTCCAATTCAAATTCCTGATAGGAAGATAAATGAGTTAAGAAACAAGAAGATCCCTTTAATCAAAGTACTATGGAAAAATAGCTCAGTGGAGGAGGCAACATGGGAACATGAGGAAGAGATGAAGAATAAGTATCCTAAATTATTCAGTAAGTAAATTTCGAGGATGAAATTTTTTTGATGGAAGGAGGAATTGTGAGGTACAATTTTCTCACTTAAATATAATAGAATTTATTTTAAGCTAATAAGCCCCCTAGAGTATTAAAAATAATAATAATAATAATATAAAATATTTAATCCTAAGTAATGATGACATAAGCAATGACGTAAGTAATGATGACATAAGTAATGATATAAGTGATGATGTAAGAGAAGTATGTAGAGAAAGTTAAGAATTCTAAAATTTAGTAAGTTATTTATGAAGGTTAATCTCAACCATTGATCAAGATTTATGGTGACAAAATCCTAGCCATCTATTAGCCCTAAGAAATCCTATAAATACCCCTACCCTCTTTCATTTTCAATCGAACCTAGAAATTTCATTCTCTTCTATTCTAAATCATAATATCAAGAGTAGAGAAATTCTTAATTTAGAAAGGTCTAGAGAAGTCAAGGTTAAGAGGTAAGTAACACTTCAACTACAATGTAAGGACAAAATTTCTTTTCATATTTAACTTCAGTTTTAACCATTCTTTTATGATGTGATGGTTATTATGATGTGATTAATTATAATCTATGATACTTAGTTACGTTATGGTCGGCTCTGCCGCCTAAGCTATGATACTTAATTATGTTATGGTCGGGTCTACCGCCTAAGCTCTGATACTTAGTTATATTATGATTGGCTCTACCACCTAATCTATGATACTTAGTTATGTTATGGTCGGCTTTGCCACCTAATCTGTGATACTTATACTTAATTATGCTATGGTTGGCTATGCCGCCTGTATTAAAGAATGTTGTTCTTAAATAATATTGTGTGTTGATTCTGTTATGCATCTAGGAACTTGAAATGTTATGACATAAGTTACATTAGATACATGCATATCATGGATTACATTATAAAGAAGATGTTTCGGAAAATGAGTTTATTAAAAATAACTGGTTGTACTACCAGGTGGCAAAGTTTCCAATATATATTGATGAACATATAATATATACATATTTTACCCTTAATTATTTTATTGCTAGTTATTTTTATTTGTTATTTTTAATTAATTGAATTATTTTATTGAATAGGAAATTAATTAGAGATTATGGATAAAAAAAGGCATAAAAGAGCTCAATTTTGGAAGTGTTATTTAATTGATTTTGAAAGCAATTAGACATATATGCATATGGAAGTGAAGCCGAGGAAACCGAAGCTAGTAAATTAATTGATTCAGCACGTGAAGAAGAATTTAACCACAACGTAACTAGGTGGCTTTTGGTTAATTGGAATGCACATGCATGTCATTGTAATATATGGGAAGCAATTTAAAAGGACCCGCGCTTGGCTTTCATAAGTGGAAAAAGGAATCCTACTGCAATTCTAAGTGACGATTACGTGTGAGAGCAAAACAAATTAAAAGGCTTGGCCTTTGGCTTTAAAATTGACAAGGTTGGTGGCCCATTTTAGCTAATTATAAAAGCTAACTTTGGCTTTTGAAAGGGGAGCCGCTAGACGCACAAAGAGAGTATTCGGCAGAGAGGAAAAAGGAAGAGCAGTACAGTTCGGCTTCCCATGGTTGATTTTATTAATTTTGTTGCTCCCAATTCAAGTATGTCTAGCTAATTTTCTTATACTAAGGTTAAGGATGAAACTCTATTCAATGAAATAATTATCTTTTTATTTAATTAATTCCCTATATATGTTCTTTAATGTTTATAGTTCTTGTTTCACATAATTAGTTGAATGTTATTAAATCTTTTCACCAATTCTGTCATCCATGATTGATTGTTTGGATTAATATTCGATTAAATTTATGCTTGGATCTATGAAGTCTATATATGATTATCTTTGATTCTACGTCTTTCATTAAATTGTTTATATAGAGTGCGTAGAAAAACTTTGACTCTTTGTCATTCAATATGCTCACATGAGATGCTTAGATATCATACTATTAAGTAGAAAAAGAACCTATACAAGATTAATTTTATTTGGGCTTAATTGTTATATCCATGAAATGATATAGATTGATTTCGAGTTGTCACTCTAAAATTAGGGATTAATTAATAATTAGATAATTACTAATTGAATAGTGGTGGATTCTAAAACCTTGGTAACTTTTGTCTTATTGAATTTTCATTTGCTTTAATTGTTTTCTTAGTTTAATTAGCTTAATTTCTCTTAAAAACTCAATTTGCTCAACTAGGTTAGGATTAATATTAATTTTAGATTTAAACTAGACTTTTTGATTTATAACAATCATTGTGGGTTCAACCTCGTTGCCACTATTCTATTTCTAGATTCGCGTGCTTGCGAGTATACTAAAATTTTTCACAACAGGAATCTTGTTGTTTTCTAATATATTCATTGCCTTAATTAACTCTTGTGCTTTGTCAGCTTCAAATTTCTAGGGAACAATTGCTTGGTAGTTGAGACAATAACATTGTGACCCCATTTCTTTGGTCACTCTCTCATTCTCCATTGAACACGTATGCTTGGAATCTTTGTTTATACTTATTCATTGCCTCCTTTGTCTCTTTTATTTACTATCTACCCTTCTATACTAGGTTGGACACAACATATTCTAGATTGCTTGGGGTCATGGAAATATGATGAGTTAGTGTGCCATGTCACTTTAATTTTAGCCTCTTTCATATGCAAAAGGCACAGTACAAAAAAAATGTCAAGATTAATTTTTAATGAGCGTGCGGGTTATCAATTTAGGAAAAAATGTATATATTAATATTTATAGGCCTGCTTTTCAGTGTGCAATGCTCGAGTTTGAGAATACATATTTTACATTATTTCTGTTGGGGGGGGGGGGTTATATAGGTTTTAATATATATGACATTTTATTTATAACTTTAGGATACATTCCGGTATTTAAATATTTCATGAAATATTGTTTTTCAATGGGGAATTGAGTTCCCTATGGTCCTTGAAAATATCAACACCAACGCTCTTACTAGGGCTGGCAACAAGGCAGTGAGAGTGATTAGACCTACTTTGTTCCACATCTATATCTACAAGCTAATGTCATATACGGCAAATGCTCTATATCCACAATAGTTCATTGTTTTCGATCCACGTACAAATTAATTATGAAATCATAAACATCGTAATTGTTCCCAACTGTAATTTAGTTAAAATCCACCTTCGGTCTCCATCTGTCAGTAATTATGGCAATTTAAATAATAAAACAATAATAATTTGTACGCAAGGAATTGAAAAAGTTAATTGTTTTTATATCAACTTAAGTTCTTCAATTTGCCAAGAAAATTTAATAAATACACACTGTATTAATTCCATCTATGTTAAAAAAACATATGTCATGGTAGATGGCCACCGTTTAGTATCATCGTACTATTGGGTTGTGAGAAGATAATCGTTTACGATACTCAAATCTACAGATTTTTCGGGTAGTTAATACACTTACCACTTGAGCATTCAATTAGAGTTAATGACCAAAGGTAGAATGCACAATGAAAAATTATGCCGCCTGTAGTAATTGTACCTTACTTATAATTACTTATTTTATATCGTCACTTACAATGGACATTCTAACCTTCGGGTTCAAGGATTGGTGACTACATGGTTAGTGTAAGCAAAGACGAATATGTTGTTAATAATGTTCAGGTAAAGCTAGTATTAATGCTAAGCTGATGAACCATGAAACGTTAATGGACTTTAAGCTTAGTGCATAACAATGTGGATGTGGATACTACGATTGACGCATAATTTATCCTAACCTGACTTATATCCACACTTTAAAGATATCTGAATCCAAGCAGAGTCCTTTTAATTTTGACCTACCGCAATCCGGACAATAAGCTTTAACTTGGATCATATGGATGATGTGTTAGATCCGATCCATTACCACCCTTATGCCATTTACATACGCAACTAGTGTCGTGCAAAATTCAATTTACCATTGTACCCTTCACGCCCATCCCCCAAGTGGAACAAGCACAAATGTTCTAGCCCCTTATTGCTTCGCCCAATGAAGAAGACAACATACTGATTGTTTGAGGGCTTAGAGTTAGGTACAATTGTGTGCTATGCCACCACATTTAGTCTTTTGTATATTACAAGATACCAAGAAAAAAAAGTTTATGAAATTTCTATGGGTACTGCACACATGGGGGAATTGGATAAATGTAAGATCCAACCATTAAAAATTAGGCCATTGTGACTTATTTAAAAATCAAAATAGGATTAAATTTTAGGTGGAAAGCCCAACTCTTGTAATTTGTATTTACAATTGTTGGGGGTCAGAATTTAAGGGTAAAAAATTTTTTGGCTCTTGAGTATTGTTTATTGGGCCCATGATGACAATTTATTGAAGACGTTTGCACAATCACAATTCTTAGGTTTTCAGTGGGTTCTGAGTCCCCACCAGTTAGGGGTGGGCAAAATACCCGATCCGATCCAATCTGACCCGAACCGATCCGAAAAATTTTGGGTTCGGATCGGATCGGGTTGCATTAAAAAAAAAAAGAACATCAACACACACCATCACACACAGCACATAAACAAATCAAATTACCCATACACCACACACAAACAGATCAATTACACAATTGACAATACACAATCACACATTACACAAAACGGCAAAACACACACAACACAAGTCACAACACTCACTACCCTCACAGATTAGTCACAACCTCCCTCATACTCACAGCATGCCGTTGATCAACAGTAGCGGCCACAGCCTGCTCGATGCCCCCTCACGGTCACGGTTCACGCACACGGTACACGCACATCTCAAGAACAAGAAGTTAAGAAGTCTCTTCATGGATCGCTGTTGTGCAAATTTTATTGAACTCGCAAGTGCACGAATCTATTGTAGTATAGATCAATGGTGATGAGTGTCGATCCCACGAGGAGGTGGATTTTAATTGTGTGTAGAATCAATTTTGTAAATGGGTGGTTGGATTTGTGGTGAAAATGATTTGGATTATCCTAAAATTCGAATTAAGATGGTAAGAATAAATTGAAGTGAAAATCTATTAAATTGACGTACTTGGGTATCTGGATCTGTATCAACATGCATCATGGGCTAAATATTCTTTATTAATACCAATTAAATCATGAGGGGGGAATCTACACCTCATGAACCACACTCTAATCAATATGGTGCTAAGGGCTTATCGTGCCAAATAATAATAACCTTGTACTAGGGGGCCGGTAAAACCAAGGCGGTACTAGACAAGATTAGTATTATTTGTCGACGAGAAGTCAAAACATCCACAAAAACTAGAGGGGAAGAGAAAATAAATTTACCAAATAAAGTCTATGACACATGTTGAGACTTCACCTTCAACCCAAGCTTGAAAGAAAATTAGCTACTCATAATTGAACTAGGGGCAAAATAGGAATTTATTAAAATACGTATAAAATACAAGATGAAGAAGGAATTACAGAAAATGGATCCCAAAAATAGATTCAGAAATATCAAAATAAGGGGGAGAGACCCCCTTTTTATAGATACATGGAGTAAATTATGGCCATCGGATTAAAAATAGTTTGGACGCTCAAGATTGCGCCACGTCATCAGTCAACAGTACGCGGTTTGACCACGCGGATGAACAGTAACACGGTTTGACCCGGGTTGAACAGTGACGCGGTTTGGTTGAAAATAATCCTATGTGATGCATGTACCGTACGCGAGATTTTTTGTCCACTGATATGCTGCCATGTCACCATCAACAATACATAAAAATTTTAGCCCAACAGGATCGTGAAACCTCATCAGTCAATGTCACATCATCGGTCAATGCCACGTCATCGATCCGTCTATGTGAACAGTGTCATGAACAGTAACGTAGACAGTACCGTACACGTGAATAGTACCGTACATGTGAATAGTGCCATTTTTCCTTTTATACTCCTCCTAAGGTTTTCGACCGTCCTGAATTCAAAAGTGATGTCCGTTTTGCCGTCTGATCTCTCGTTTATTGTGAAATAACCATGATGCCCCTAAAATACATAAAATACTTAATTAAAATAAAACACACATAATTAAATTACAAGAAGCTTAAATATATAAAAGTAAGGGCTGTTAGTAAGACTTGAAATGTAAAATGATGATTTTCTCCTTTATAAATATACATTTTCTAACACTCAACAATCGCACTCATGGTCACGGTCACCGCCGAACAGTTTGCTGCCGCACATCCGCAGGATTTACTGCTACCCAATCTAATGCCACCTAATCTATTACCACCTAACTCACTACTCCAACCCGCTGTTGCAAGTACAAACTAATTCCAATACCCGACTCGAGCTTCTCTTCCCCCTTGAGTTTTGCTGTTACTCGATCTGATGCCACTTGATCTATTGCCACCCAATCTGCTGCTCCAATCTGTTACTCCAACCCGCTGCTACAAGTGCAAATCAATTCCAGTACCCAACCCGAGTTTCCCACTCCCCTTAAGTTTTGATATGAAGCTTTGGCCTTTGAGAGTTTGAGACTTGGAATTGATGGTATATTAGCCCGATCTGTATAATTTGAACCCGATTCTAGCTGAAGTTAATCCAATTTTTTGACCCGATCTAATCCGATCCGAATATATTCAGATCGAATCGGATCGGGTCATTAGTTCAGGTTGTATTCGGATTAATTTTTATCTAACCCGACTTACCCCAAACCCGATCGGGTTGATCCAAACCCGATCCGAATCCGATTTTGCCCACCCCTACCACCAGTCATTGAACAAATCCCCCTCTGGCTTCACCGAGATTGGTGTTGAATTTATTTATCTCGTAATGCAGATGAATATTTTTAGGAAATGGTGTGATTGTGGCATTGTATCCCTAAAGGAGCGTTTGATGATAATAACTTTAGATTTGAGAAGTTACAAGCTTTAGGCACGTGAATTTGTGATTTCTGTAACGTGAAAAACGCAGCCCAATATTGTTGTTCTGTTTGACTGTTATAGTCATGCATCGCTCACGTGATCTCATTAATCCCAAAATTATACTATTAAAATGCTACTGTTTGCCATCTAATGTTTGTATTCTCAATCACACCCAACTTTATTGAATTAAATTTTAGTCACTTGACACCAATAAAATTTTATCGTCACTAGGTGAAACGATGACATTTAATAAATAACTAATTTGCCTTGATAGTACACCCAACTCTATTAATTTAAATTTCACTAGTATATGTCCACATTAGTATCGGTAATACTATTGAATCCACTTCCACCATGAGATTTATCAACCGAAACCCAGTGAGAAGTAGAACAAAGTATTTCTATCACCCGTGAGAATTACGTTCAAGGTCTAACGAAGTAGTGGGCAGGTCCTTAAGTTTTCTTGACGGTAAATTTCCCCATTTAAGACACACGGAACCGACCTTGTTAAAATAAATTAATTAGCCTGTGGAAAAATGACATATCATCAACATTAAGTATAATGTAATTTATTTACTCTTTCACCTGAGACAATTTACGGATTGGTTTAGCATTCAACCAATGAACCACAAACGTTTGTTAGAAGAGTGCCCGAAACAACTAACAAGTGTGTCTCTTAATTGAAATGACAGTTATTCAGTTTTCCACTTTTTTTCTTTAAGGCCAGACGAAAGGTCACACTCGCAACATCCGATAATGTGCGACATATAGTATTGGAGTGCTACTGATTACGGCCATATAGAGTTCGTTTGCTTATTGAACTTGTTTCGTTATTTTTTCCCCCACCCCATAGTCAATGATTATGTCATACCATGTATGCTTTTAGAGGAATTGTAAAAATACATGCGTTGGGGTTTCAAGAACTGAAATAAGATCAACTGTCAATGTGTTTATTGTCAATTATGGTTAAGAAAATACTCCAATGCTTCTATATATTATCTTTTTAGGTCATTCAAATATTCGTTTCATTATGAATAATTCAAAGTTTGTTCATGTTATCATTTATGTGTGTGGAGAAGGCCTTTCATGGTGAACTCATCAGAGGCGATGTTTATCCTATGCATCAATCATTCTGCAGAGGAAGGGGATAAATCCTAATATAGGATAAGTGGTCTACTTAATTCTATTATGTCCTACATCCTTAGTTTTCCTCCCATAAAAGACAATGTGGCCACATTTATTCTATCTTCACGATGAAGGCATGTTTAGAGAGGTATTCATATTGTACGCTTCCATGATGGGCTACGTGGTATGCACGATAATGTTTCCAGTGTTAGAGATTGTGCACTCTCAGTTCCTCCATATGGTCAGCTACTATTGTGGCAGCCTTCTAATGACATCACTGAAAATTTGTTTTCCTGATGGCGTTCTCTTGAATAGCTATCCTTAATAGTTTATCTTAGCTTAGAAGATCTATCCTCGAACCTTATCATTTCTTCAACAACTCTGAAGAGGTTGGTGTTAGTGATAACTAATTGCAATCCATCTTTTTTTGCTAGTAATGAGCACAATGTCACAATCAGATCTCCAAACCTAGAATTTATCGACATCACTGATGAAATGCTTATGTTGTATGTGGTCCATCAACAAAATTCCCTAAAAAAAGCAGTCATAGACGTGTGGTTCTAGGATGGATCCGCCGTTGATCCGAGACATGCCGAACAGCTTTTTTGGGTCTGACGCACACCAACTTTCTACAGTTGTCCACAAGCGTGACTATGGTTAGTTGTTTCAAATACTTAACATCTATACTTAAAGTGTGGTTTATAACACTTTCTACTGTTCTTCATTTTATTTCAAATAATCCCAAGAAAATTCCCTTAAACCTCTATTGTGAATATGACCACTCTATTTTGATGAAACATGGTTCAACTTATGTGTCTTCATTATTGTCTCAGATGAAGAGTACAATCTTCCATACGCTTGATCATGGTCTCCCCAACCATCTCCATGGCAATTGTCTCTGCTTTCAAAAGTAAATTGCTTTCACAGTTCACTTATACTTGTGGTTAATTTCCTTCTCCACCCAAAACATTGCACCACCAGGATCATTGTCTCATACGTGCATGTAATGATGCGCCAGCCACGAAGCTGATTTCTTAAACTCTGGTTCCTTCAGCATGCAATCATGGTTTGGTCTATACTTGGTGACAATGAAAATTTGACACCCAAGCATTCTTTTTCCTTCGATTTGCCAATCACATCTAAAGTCAGAGTACTCGTACGATACACGATCCCTGTCGTTATCCATAATGCACATTTTTCAACCCCTTTGTTGCGCCATTGCCTTCACGTAATTCCTGAATCGATTCCCATTACAAAATTTCTGGCCTTCGTGCATAACCATCACCTGCTTGTAACTGCTGTCAAACTTTACACCAATATTGTCTACGGCAAATAATATTGCGTCTTATGGTGCTTTGTATGCTCTACTTTCATCACTCGAGCCATTATGTCCCATGTCTCCACTTGTATCCAAATCATTTAGCAATTCACACTCTTCGTCATCTTCCCAGTGGGTTGGATTTTCCCTTCTCTTATCAAATTCAGATGCATCCCCTGTATAATTATCTTTCACCAGATTATCAAGTCTCGATCCACAAACCGACAACTTCCTATTGGTGCTTCGGGGTATGTTTTTCTGTCTTGTATGCATTAACTTTATCTTACCTTCTCTTTTGATTTGCATATTCCATGTCTGCAATGCATTGATTCCCTTTCGAAACAGGGAAACTAGAACTACTAACTTCCTATTGGTTATGCATGTCCTGTAAGATCTCCCTCCATTGTAATTGGTTTGAAATACCCAATGCTTAGGTTCCTTCTTTGATGTTTTGCCTTTATGACCTTGCATGCTGTAAACTTCCATTCTTGTTAAGGTCGATGGCGGTTATTTTGTTGCAACTTATGTGTGTTTAAAATGGCTCTAGTTCGTCCTCGACGTCCTCGAGCATCTATGAAACTTGACATCTTAGTGTTAACCATTATAATAAGGTCATTAGTTCTATCTAACTGGTTTTCGCGTGTTTTAATATAGATAGCGTCACATTAAATTGTCCATAATACTACATCATTAATTATTACATGTCATTACCTTAGCGGTTATTATATTGCGACACATGTTATTTCCTTAATTACTTTTATGAAGAAACACATATTATGGCATGGATTTTCATTTTGGCTTCTAACTTCTCTTCACTCGATTTCCCTTATGACTATATGAATGACCTTGCAATAAAAAATTAGTTATATTAAAAACCATTAACACAGTTCATTATGTTAAACTTTATATATATCTTAGTTGTTTTGAGTAAGATATTGGATAAAAGAAATATTTCCAAATGTGTTAAAATTGGGGTGGATCGGTTTTGTACCGTGGAGTTATGAGCATATGGTTTCGATCCTCGGATGCACATTCGGATCGCCCCCGAGTGTTATGGCTTCCTTAATTTTGCCAACTTACTACTTCTAACTCCAAGTTCGCATCATATACTCCACAAAAGCAGAGTGTACATAATGGTTTGCTAATAGGGTTAACACAAACTCCAGCAGTCCACCCAATTTATACTCCTCGTACGCGCCATATTGAAGTAACATAATAAGTGAGTTTTGTGCATCTGTTCAAACGTAGGGGTGTTTGCAGATCACATTTTACGAAATGAAAAGTAATCAATTTCTGATCCACGATATTGTAGATAATATTTAGACCCAATGTAATATAATGTACGGCTAGGTGAACTTGATTGCAAATCAATCCATTTGCCTGCAAATCTGATGTGGGTTAGTTGAGTCTATGTCTAGTCCATCATTTTGCTGATTAATATGCCGGTTGAAAGTATTTAATAATCTAACTATGTTCGAACTGCTCTAAGGTATATCACACCTTCATAACCACATAATCAAAGTTACAATGTGTGTTTTACTATTTAGGGAAGTTATCATTCGTATACCCTTAATTTACTTCGTTATTAAAAATACTATAACACTTTGAGGATGTATCAATCGTCCACCCTAAGTTGACAAAATGTATCTGCTGTCCACTAAACTGTTACTTGCCGTTTAAATAGGATGACATCAGAGGGGTAATTTAGTATTTTTATATGATACAAGTGATAATTTAAAGGTATACAAATGATAATAACACTTTGAGGGTGTATCAATCGTCCACCCTAAGTTGACAAAAATACTACTATTTTGAGGGTGTATCAATCGTCCACCTTAAGTTGACAAAAATACTACAACACTTTGAGGCTGTATCAATCGACCACCCTAAGTTGAAAAAATGTATATGCTGTCCATAAACCGTTACTTGCCGTTTAAATAGGATGACATCAGAGGGGTAATTTGGTATTTTCATATGATACAAGTGATCATTTTCATTTACTTTAATTTAAGTTTCAAGGGTAAAATCGTCAATTCGCTATAATTCCGTTAACTTTCAAACGGCAGCTAATGGTTTGGTGGTCGGCAGATAGCTTTTGTCAATATAGCCGACTTCATCAGTGTCCTAGTTCTACTGTCACACAACCAATATTAGTTCATTCGGCCATGTCCCATGCATTAAGATCGCATGCATTGGTTGTGATACATCATTTCATATGAATCGAACCTACTAATTTCAACAACTTCATAACCCAAACAAAAATTCCTTAAAGTCTGCAACACATTATTCTTTGTCATCTTCATCTCAGATTTAACGAGTTCTAGTGCCAACACTAATTTCATGATGTCAAGACAAATCATGTTATAAGTGTGTTACCATAACTTGACATTTACCATCACAACCAACATGATGGACAATTATAGTGCACAACCTTGTAATCAAAGTCCATATAAGTGTCTTGATTCTCTATATAGCGTATAATGTACAAACCACAGTCGTAAACTTTTAGGTTCCTTGGTAACTGTTGTCTAACGCTAACTACAAATTTCTCAAACTTATACTCTCCACCATAAACAATCCTTAATTCATCTTTCAGCAAAGCATCAAGTGCACGAAGCTGCACGTCCATGCAAACAACTCTATCAGATACTAACAGAAAATTGTCTATTCCTAAGTTACAAAAATTACGTTATGACGATATTTATTTCAATCTAATGTTGTTACAACTTCCGGACCACAATGAAATATTATGCATACATAGATAATGGCGATTGAACATACAATCGTTCCAAACTACAACTATCACACTGCATATTAATGACTATAACAGTAAGAAATTTCTTACAATACCGAACTAAGATATCATTATCCATATTTTCTAAATTAACCTTTTTATAAGTAAAAATAAAATTCCGCAACAACTTTATTGCCCACAAAACTGCCTGAGCAACACAACAAACGTAAATACCTTCACATGTCATACCTAGAATATGATTATATTCGATGAGCTATAAAGTAATAAGCACCTCAAATCACAATATGAATGACATGTCCAAAAAATGCATGTAATTGTTTATTAATAAGATGTATCAGTTACTTAACCTTTTAATACATGCACATTCCATATAACTATCACTCACCATGCAATTTGCATCCATATGTAAGTCATTTTCATTCAACATGCTGGCAAATGGATTCCAAATCTCAGTACAGCAACAACGAAGGTCAACAACAAGCACATACCAATAGGAATGCCCATGCTTTATGGGAATGAATATTTGAAAATTGAACAACCCCAATATTTAATCCAATATACCTAACTACACTTTCTACATAGTCTTCCAAACATTAATGCAATTACCTTAACATAGTGTCTTAAGTTGTCCATGTAATATTGTCGAAACTTAAAACCTCTGCCTACTTTACTCATGTCAGTGTTCTCTGATAACACCATCCACTGAGTTCACAATCAACCTAATATGTTAGCCCAATTTGTTTTATTAAATCATCACAAACATGCTTATTGCACTTAGCATAATAAAGACATCAATAACTCATATTGAAAAATACGTTGGAATAAACCAATTGCGATGCGTGTTCTCTTTTTTTTGCTAATCCTTCACAGAGAGTGTTTTCCCAGCAATCGAAATTATCTGAATTTCCAGAAATCACCTTTAGGGTATTAAATAATTTAACTTAATTTAAGTTTGACAATTCATACACATTATAAACTACTACCCCCCCCTCCGTGAATTAAGCATTTGGGACAAAGAGATAGCATTTCGTTTTGATAAACCATGTTTATCCTTGTCTGAACTATGGCCTCTCTACATATTGCAAGAACCAACGCAATCGATATCGCCGATGGTACCAATAAGAAAAACCAAAAAAAAAAAAATTGACATTACACAACTTGCAACATAAAACTATAGTCAATATTGAATTTTAATTCGCATTTATCTAGATCTTCACTCATTATATATGTAATCAACTTGAGGTCACCATCATATACAGGTCGTGGGACAACAAAAGGCCCTGGGCTAAAATGACCAATATGTGTGACATCCTCATGTTCTTTTTCACATGTCATCCGTTCACATGTACCATTATATAAGTGAACCACACTACACTACCTTGGACCACATATCATTCAAATGTAATGCCTCCCGCTCAGATCCCATTCGGAATAATTAATGGCATTCATTTTACATAAAATATCATCTAATTTCAATTCACCGTTTATAATATCCGGATCGTTGCCAATTGAAGCAACTCAAACTATTGTTCTATCTAAGTATCCCAATTCATATCTTTATTTTCTATGTAGATGCTTACCACACGAACCATCATTCTATTGTTTCAGACTGCCCAATATCTCATATGTCATCCGAGATAGACATTTAAGTCGATATGAATTACTATCAACTCGAGATGCAAAACTATCAACTCTAAATACTATACGATCAACCCAAGCTGAAATGCTACTAACTTTCTCATATATTAGAGGAACTTGTGACCGCATATCTTCTACACCCTCCTGTGAATAATCCACGGGCCCATCCTCTACACTATCCACAGGCCATTCATCTGAACAATACAGTGGATTATCCAAGGAACAATAACCAAAACCATCCCATGAGCCATCGCCTGAACATTCGTCTGTTACTTCGTTCATCACTTCCTCTATACCTTCAAGTATTGATACGTACACAAACATGGATAAATGTAATTCATACTATTGAAGTTAAAACTTATACCAATAACATAATATATAGTCAACATTTGACCAGTGTTGCATTAAATGATTTTAGATGGGTTAACCAACAAATTTATAACCAACTATGTTCGTCACAGTAACCTAGTGCCAGAAGGCCCAGAATAAGAAATCATTAACAACACTACAAATATTATATAAATATGGTCGCATACAACAAGACACAAACCAAGTGTGGTACCTTAGAGGTTGTCGCTCGATGGTAAAAATTCATGTTCGATTCACTTTTCAATTTAATCATGTAGTCTTGTCGCCAAAATAACGAAATACCTGACACGACCCACTTAATAATCATGTAATCATGTCACCTTAAACCAAACACCTAACTACCTTGCTTAATACCTACTACCACGACTTATATAAAACATCTGCACACCCATTTCCCACAAATTAAATAATGTTAATACGTAAATGATATCATCGATACATTTTTACCAAATTATTGAACATAAAAACCATTAAAGTTTTATGTCTAACTGCAAATTAACAAATATTCAACTTATTGTCAATGTTAATCCTCCCAAATCAAATGAAAAAAATCTTTAACACATCCACGGTTTTGGACTTGATGATAGGAACTTTAAAATAAATTTGTATTAAATTATGCATGCATTTAACCAATACAACTATGAATTTGTTTTGGTTACAATTTAATACTCGTGTCACTCTCAGTCACCAATGAATTAGTGAACACATTCAATCCGAAGAGGAGGCAAAAAATAAATTGTCTCAAGCCAAATCCAACCCAATCATTAATCCTCTTAATTCTCACATCCCAACACCTTTATTCATTATTCTTGTCCTGTTTAGGTAGTGGGAAATTTTCCAATCTGCACCAACAACAACATAATATCCACGATATTACATGCATTAATACTCTTTAATTGATGCCAGTGAATAAAATATCTTAATACCTTCTCTTTCGGGTTGCCGCTATTCTTCTCGAACCACTTCATAAACTTTTTTATTTCAATTGAATTCCACAATGCAATCGAACAATTCTTTAGGTCTCTTAGTATCTTTGAGTAGGCAACTACGTTGATATATAGTATCTAAAATTAAAAAAATAAAATTTTCATATGCCTAACTATAAATATTTGCATTGTACTATAGCTATTTATTTTCAATCAACCAATTATTTGTTCCCAAATAGTTAAAGCATCATTTGCCAGAAAGGAAAAACAAAACTTTTTACGTCTCAATCATTAATAGCTCATTCACAGTATATGACATCAACCCGCCACTTTGACCATTGAATCATACCTCAAGAAAAACAAACATCCACCAATATATGCAACTTTTTCTTCTTTATACCTCGTTATCTTTCCATCAATCAGCCAACACAAAAAAGTTGCCCAATTCCTTGACCTAATTGACTTAACATATATAACAGAAAACAAAATCTGGGAACTTATATGAACACCACCCACCGGACAAAGTAGTGATTAAAGTGCAAACAATGTAAATGTCACATTGAATTCGTCATCTTCATTCTTCGACTTTCTCAGCATATGAGATAATGTCTTGATATTTATACCTCGCGATATTGCATCATACTTATCTATATACCCGGTCAAATCCGCCATATCATTAGCACTACAAGAAAACTGGCAATAGATGACAGACAATTTATGAAGGATTTGACTTCTATCATTATAGTATGACCAAATCATGATAGAATTTTGGTTTGTCATGAATTGATGATGGTTTTATGATAGAATTATTATCTATCAAGAATTTATGATAGAATTATTATCTATCAAGAATTTATGATAGAATTGTGAATGAAATTTTTTCTATTAGGAAATTATGATAGAAATATTAATTTGACCGTATTTGACCAAAATTTTGGTGTGATATTTTATTAAAAGAAAAAGAAAACAGTGTGTTATAATTTTATTAATAATTTAAATGATGTAAAAAAGTAAATGAAGGAATTCAAACGGTGAGTTTTAGAAAAATACTACAAAATATTCTAAGTTAAAAATCCTCTCTCAACCTAAGAAATTGAAACCCTAGAAGCTCAAACCCTCCTCACTCACGATCAAACAAAATTCCTACATTCACAACCAATTAACCCAAGTAAAAAAGTCGACCTTTGAATCCCACCCATAGGCCACAATTCGACATCCTGCTAGAGGTTCTCTTCAATTCGCGAGCATTTGATCGAAAATTACGAAAGCGCCGGTGTTGATTTTTTGCTTCAATTCCAGCAAAAAGGGAAGGGCTGGAAGAGGGAGGTAACCAGATAGATACAACTAATGATGAGTAATGTGTTGTTGGTGGTGGTTGGTAAATCGCGCTGGAAGATAGTGAACGATGGTGCAGGTTTCGCTGATATTTGGTAGTCGTGTTTTGTGATTCTTGCAGTAAATCGGTGGTATTTACGGCTGGGATTTGATGGGTGGGTCTTTATGGTTCTAATGGTGGTGGAGATCGACATAAAAGATTAAAAGCAGTGGCGGCAGTGGCTATTGTGTGGTGGCTGGAACAGGAGCTAGAGTTTTGAGCCTAGGTAACATTTCTTCACTTTTTTATTTCCTTTTTATTATGTTTTAGTTTGAATCAATAATTTTGATTTCATTAGTGTAGCTATATATTCATCTCTATTTTTTGAATTTTGTGTTTCATTCTAAAATAGAAAAAAAGGATAAAAAATTAATGGAAATATGAGGTTGAAATTAAAGAAAACTATTGAAATTTGAGTTTTCACTGGATATTCCCTTCTTCTCACTGCACTCACAATTCCAGAGGATGGTCAGGTAAATAGTCCATAGTCATATGTGATGCTGTAGAATTGAATTTATTAATGCAGTGTTCCAGCAATATGTTATGGCTTTGGTTAAATTTTGTTAACATCTTATTATCATATCATGCACTTAACTACTAAGCTATTTATGACTGGAAACAAAATATTGCAGATTACAACAATTGATGTGAATCGTGAGACATATGAAATATGATTACCTATCATTAAAAAGGCTGGAGTTGATCACAAGATAAACTTCATTGAGTCCGAGGCACTATCAGTTCTTGATCAGCTACTAAAAGATGTAAAGATGTAATACTATGAAATATGTACCTTTGTTCCTTCCATTACTCTTCCATTCAATTGACTTTTGTTTTTGAACAAATATCCTTTTTGGAATCTGCTGCAGAGTGAAAATGAAGTCAGTTTTGACTATGCTTTTGTGGATGCCGACAAGGACAACTATTGTAACTACATGAGAGGTTGATGAAGTTGTTCAAAGTGGGCGGTATAGCTGTCTATGACAACACACTTTGGGAGGGGAACAGTTGCAATGCCTGAAGAGTAGGTTCCAGACCATTTTAGAGGCAGCAGCAGGCAAGCAATATTGGACCTTAACAGATTACTTGCGGATGATCCTCGTGTCCAACTTTCTCATGTTGCTTTAGGTGAGTCAGTGAATATCCAGTATGTATACATATTGTATTGTGCTAGCTAAAGTTAATGGAAATATGAGGTTGCTGCTAAATAATTTGATTTTATAGATAATTAGTTTATAGGCTTGCCGTTATCTCTATAAAATGTATTTATCCATAAAATACGCATTGAGCCTTAGCAAATTTCATTTTTTTCTTCCTCTAAAAAAATACACATTTACATTTTATGTCTTCTTCTCTTTGACCATAGTACAAATTGTAATTAAATCATTACTTGAGCAGCTCACTGACCTTAGCATATTGATTTGTCCTCAACATGATGTTGCTTGTTGTGTAATTACTAGACTAAAAAGGAAAGGGATGAAGCATGATCATCACATGTGCAATCTAAAAGACAAATAATGCCTGCAGCATCAATTGCAGTTATATCTTATATTACTCTTAGTAGTGGGAAAAGAGGTTCTTTTTCCCTGCAGTTTTAGGTTTTCTTTTGTTTTAGCATCCCTCGTATTTACCTTTTACTTATTTATTATCTCATTCGATATCTTAGCCCTTAAGGATGAGGATTTGGCCCTGCTGGATAGAAAATACATGCTGGAATTACTTCTGCCATTATTGCTAAGCTGACAGACCGTAATGCGGCTCTTTTACAGTAGGAGAAAGAGCAGCAGCTACTCTTTATTAATGTGGATGATTTTGCTCATACAAGTTTCATCTATGACTTTTACCTTGTTTGATGCTGGAATTAGAGTGCTATTGGAAGATGGTATTGGTGCTGGAAGTTTTGCTGGAGTCTTGCTAGAAGTCTTGTTGTTTGAATATTTTATTAATTTTTGGAAGTTTTGTTGGGTAACTTGGCTCGGTGGCTGGTGTTGCGTGTTAGAAAATCTATATTTATAAAGAAGAAAATCGTTATTTTATACTTCAAGTTTTACTAACATTTCTACTTTTATGTATTTAAGCTTCTTATGATTTAATTATGCGTGTTTTATTTTAATTAAGTATTTTATGCATTTTAGGGGCATCATGATCATTTCACAATGAACAAGAGCTCAAACGGTAAAACAGACATCACTTTTGAACTCAGGACAGTTGAAAACCTAAAGAGGAGCATAAAAGGAAAAATGACATTGTTCACATGTACGGTACTATCCATGTTACTGTTCACGACACTGTTCACACATACGAAACGATGACGTGGCATTGACTGATGAGGTGTCACGATTCTATTGGACAAAATTCTTATACACTGTTGATCGGTGACGTGGCAGCATGTTAGTGGACCAAAAATGGCGCGTACGGTACATGCATATACACAGGATTATTTTCAACCAAACCACGTCACTGTTCAAGCCGGTTGACTGTTCAAATTGCGTGGTCAAACTGTGTCACTGTTCAAATAGCGTGGTCAAACCGCGTACTGTTGACTGATGATGTGGCGCAATCCTAAGCGTCCAAACTATTTTTAATCTGATGGCCATGATTTACTTAATGTATTTATAAAAAATGGGTCTCCCCCCCTAATTTGGCATCCCTGAATTCATTTTTGAGCTTCATTTTCTGTAATTCCTTCTCCATCTTGTATTTTCTATATATTTTAATAAATTCATATTTTACCCCTAGTTCAATTATAAGTAGCTAATTTTCTTTCAAGCTTGGGTTGAAGGTAAAGTCTCAACATGTGCCATGAGCTTTATTTGATAAATTTATTTTTTCTTCCCCACTAATTTTTGTGGATGTTTTGACTTTTCATCGATAAATAATAATAAGGGAAATTATCCACCGTCCACTCGTTTTTTCACCGTTTTTCAAAAATACGCAATTCTTTTTTTTTTTTTGCTCGAATCCACCTGAAATTACATTTCTTTTCACTTTTCCACTTCCGTTTGGAGACTATTTTAACTTTGCTAACATCATAAGGGTAAAATCATCATTTTACAACGACACAGTGGTGGATAGGTGTAAATAATACAACTTCGAGTGGAGGTCAGCAAAAAAAAATTAAGAATTGTGTATTTCTGAAAAAGTATGAAAAAAACAAGTGGTCGATCGATAAATTATCTTTTACATTTGAGGATAAAAAAGTCATTTAAGCAATATTCCGTTAATTTCCTTAACAGATTCCAAACGGAAGTGGAAAAGTGAAAAGAAATGTAACTTCAGGTGGATTCCAGTAAAAAAAAAAAAAAGAATTGTGTATTTTTGAAAAAGTTGGAAAAAACGGGTGGACAGTGGATAATTTCCCTAATAATAATCTTGTCTAAATACCGCCCTGGTTTCACCGACTCCCTAGTACAATGTTATTATTATTTGGCACGATAAGCTCTTAGCATCATATTGATTAGAGCGTGGTTCATGAGGTGTGGAAACCCCACTCATGATTTAATTGGCATTAATAAGGAATATTTATCCCATGGTGCATGTTGATACGGATCCAGATATTCAAGTACGTCATTTCAATAGATTTCTCTTCAATTTATTCTCGCCATTTCAATTCCAATTTTAGGATAATCTAAGTCACTTTCACCACAAATCCAACCACTCTGATGAGCATAATTTATTTACATATTTTACCCTTAATTAAATAATTACTAGTTATATTTATTTGTTATTTTTAATTAATTAAATTATTTTATTGAATAGAAAATTAATTAGAGATTATGGATAAAAGGAGCATAAAGGAGTTCAATTTGTAAGCATTAAAGATTAATTGATTTTTGGAAGCAATTAGACATACATGCATGCGGAAATCAAGCCACGGAATTGAATTCAACAAGTTAATTCATCATGTACTTGCGGACAAAGGAGAGAAATTGATTTAGCTTTAAGAAAGGACCCACACTTGGCTTTTATAAATGGAAAAAAGAGTCCTTTAGCAATTTTAAGTGCCCAGGACGTGTGTGAGAGCAAATCAAGTAAAACGCCAAGCCTTTTTGGCTTTAGGATTTAAGAGGTGGGGCCCATTTTAAAGATTATAAAAAGGGGTTTTGGCTTTTGGAGAAAAGGGAGCCGCGAGAGGAAGAAGAGAGCTGCAAACGCAAGACGCAAGGCTGGACAGCAGCAGCAGTTCAACTTCCATGAGTGATTTTATTTATTTTGTTGCTCCCAATTCAAGTATGTCTAGCTAATTTTCTTATACTGAGGTTAAGGATGAAACCTTATTTAATGAAATAATTATCTTTTTATTTATTTAATTCCCTATATATGTGCTTTAATGTTTATGGTTTTTTATTTTTACATAATTAATTAGATGTTATTAAAAAATTTTCATCAATTCTGTCATGCATTATTGATTGTCAGGATTAATATTCGATTAATTCTATGCTTGGATCTATAAAGTTTATACATGATTATCTTTGATTTTATGTCTTTCATTAAATTGTTTACATAAAGTGCTTAGGAAAACTTTGACTCTTTGTTATTCAATATGTTCACATGGGATACTTAGATGTCATATTATGAAGCGGAAAAAGAACCTATATTAGATTTAATTAATTGGGCTTAATTGTTATATCCATGAGATGACATAGATTGATTTCAAGTTGTCACTCTAAAATTGGGGATTAATTAATAATTAGATGATTACTAGTTGAATAGTGGTGGATTCTGAAACCTTGATAATTTTTGTCTTATTGAATTCTCCTTTATTTTAATTGCGTCCTTAGTTTAATTGGTTTAATTTTCTTAGAAACTCAATTTGGTCAACTAGGTTAGAATTAATATTAATTTTAGATTTAAATTAGACTTTTCAATTTATAACAATCCATGTGGGATCGACCTCGTTACCACTATTCTATCTCTAGATTTGTGCGTTTGCGAGTATATTAAAATTTTCACAACACACCCTCATACAAAATTAATTCTACATATAATTAAAATCCACCTCCTCGTGGGATCGACACTCGTCACCATTAATCTATTCTACAATATATTTGTGCACTTGCGAGTTTCATAAATTTTGCACAATAACATTTTGGCGCTGTTGCTAGGGAGGTAAGTTATTTTAATTTGTAGAATTAATTTTTGTAAAAAAAATTCTTTTAGTTATTTTTCTTGTAATTGTTTTAATTTAAAAAAAAGAAAGAAAAAAAAGAGTGAATTTACATTTTGAGCTAAGAATTTTTTTTTCTCTCTTCTTTAAAATTCTATAATTTAATTTTCAAGTTATTTTTCTTTGTAATTTTTTTGTTGATCTTATTAATTTATTTTTAGTTAATTTATTTCACGTATTTGTTTTAGTGTGCTTTTATAGAAAGGTTGTAACAGTGTGATAAGGTTAGTACCGTAATTTCTCTTTCTTCGTTATTTTTATTTGTTTTGTTCCCATTTTTTATATTCTTTCCATGCATGGTCAAAGGTCATTATTACCTAATCTTGAACCTATAGACCTTGAACTTGAAAAAATACTTCGCACACACAAACACGTTGTAATTAAAGACGAAAGTGAAATGGATTTGCAACAACAACAACCACCACAGGAGAGGCCATTTAAGGACTATTTCAGTCCTTTAGCTAATTTGAGCACATCATGCATAAGATACCCAAATGTAGCTGATAGGAGTTTTGAACTAAACGTAGTGTGCTAAATTGTCTCCCAACATTCTATGGCCTAAAAAATGAGGACACATATAATCATTTAAATGCTTTTCATGCTATTTGTCAAACATTTAAATATGAGATTTTTTCAGACGATGATGTTAAACTTAGACTATTCCCATTTTCTTTAAAGAATAGAGCTCGTTCATGGCTCAATACATTGCCTGCTAATAACATTACATCATGGGAACAAATGGTAACAAAATTTTTAAATAAATATTTCCCAATGCATAAAACCAATGCTATTCGCAGGGAAATCTTAGAGTTTACCCAAAGAGAAGACGAGCAATTTTTCGAAACATAGGAGCGATTCAATGGGCTACTCTTGAAGTGGCTACATCATGGGTACGAGAAATGGCACCAATGTCAGTACTTTTTGGAGGAATTATTGCCACATGTGCAAGAATGGCTAATGGCAACAAGTGGAGGAGAGCTAATGTCAAAAAGTGCATATGAGATTTGAGAATTCTTCCAGCGACAAGTAGATATTTCCAACAACAGAGTCAATCACTCAGGAATACTAAAAGAATTAAGGGAGTAAATGAAGTTCACATTGGCGAGTCAAGTTCAGAAATTAAAGAAGTCAAAGCGATAATTGAAGATCTTTCTCGACAAATAGCATTGTTAACGACTGCTAAATCAACAGAACCACATGACCATGACTCATACTCAGATCAAGTCAATGTCATAGGTGTAATGAGAAAACCATCAAATTACAACCCATACTCCAACACATATAACCCTGGATTGAGAGACCACCCCAATTTTTCATGGTCTCAAGGATTCCAACAGAATGGACCAACAGCTCCAGCTCCACCAATGTAACCAATTCCTCAAATTCCTTAAGCCTCTCAGCCTTCATTTAGACCATATAATCAGAACAAGAACTACTCTCAACCCAGACCATGGGAAGATTCATTCCAGAATCTCAAGAATCTTATTCACTCCACGATTGAGCAACAGAACCGCACCATCGATGAACTATGAAATGAGATGAGAGCAGGCTTCAACTCACAAGCCAAATCAGTTTCAAGTCTCAAGAAGATGGTGGGACAGCTTGCTTCTTCAGTTCAGACCTTAGCAATGACTGTTGAAAAAGGCAAGTTTCCAAGTCAACCAGTGCCTAATCCTAAAGGAGGGCATGAAGTAAGTACTAGTTCACCACAGCAGCATGGAGAGGTCAAAGTAGTCATGACCTTGCGAAAAGGAAAAGAAGTCGACAACAAAGTGGAGATGCCGGTAACAAAAGAAAATCAAATTATACATGTAAATGTTGAGGACTCACCATTAAAAGAGAAAGAAGAAACCAACCCACGAGAATATATTCTCAAAGCTCCATTTCCTCAGAGGTTAGTTAAAGGAAATAAGGGAAAATTCACAGATGAGATCTTTGAGATCTTCAAACAAGTAAGTGTTAACATCCCTTTACTTGATGCTATAAAACAAGTTCCATCTTATGTCAAGTTTCTTAAAGACATTTGCACTAAAAAGAGAAACATTCACGTTCAAAATAAGGTCTTTTTAACAGAAAACGTTAGTTCTATACTCCAACACAAAATTTCTCTAAAATACAAAGACTCAGGCTCCCTCACTATCTCATGTAGTATAGGGAACCACACAATTGAGAATGCTTTATTGGATCTAGGAGCTAGTGTAAATATGTTACCTTATTCAGTATTTATGAAACTTGGACTTGGAGAATTACACCCAACTCCAGTGGTGTTACAACTTGCAGATCGGTCCACGAAAATACCTCGTGGTATTGTGGAGGACGTGCTTATCCATGTAGACAAGTTTTATTTTCACATTGATTTCATTGTAATTGATACTCAACCAATCCAGGATTCAAGGAAGCACATCCCCATTATCATCGACCGACCTTTCTTGGCAATTGTCGTTGCTCACATTCAATGCAGAACTAGAAATATGCAGTTGTCCTTTAGCAACATAACTATAGAGCTAAACATTTTCAACATTGCCAAACAACCTCACAATGCAGATGATGAAATTATTGACATGAATTTAATAGAAGAAATAATTGATAATATTTTTCTTTCAAACCTTAGTGATGACTGATAACTCTATGAAATGAGAGTTATCATGACACTTTGATACTTAAATCAATATTACTTAGAGAGTAAATGATGTGTTTCTATTGCATTTTTGTTACATTTTACATAAATATTCATTTTAGTTTAGTCTTAATGAGTTTTGCTTAATTTAAAGTAATTCGTGCTTAAATTGTATGCATAATTGTAGGTCTCTGGAAGCTTATAATTCATGGAAGGAATGTTGATGCAATAGGCTTGCAAAAATGAGGAAGAACTTAGCTACAAAAAAATTGAAATAAATCTAGAATAGTGCAGTTGTTGTAGCCGTTGCTGTAGCAACCATTACTGTAGCCGTTGCTGTAGCAATCCTGGAACAACGACAGAGAAAATTCCGTGCGGGATACTTGCAAAATTGCGATCTGCAGTTTCCTAATCTGACTTATGCGCGCCCTAGGCTTCCGTTTACCCTAATTTTCAACTACAAAATAAGCACACATCATAAGGATTAAGGAGAGCTGTCACCCAAGGAGAAAAACACAAAGAAACAAAAGAAAAACAAGATTCAAAAGAGAGATTAAGGGCTGCACAAGAGGAGAATTTGTAGAAATCAATTGGGAGCTCAATCATTCTTATTCTTCTCATGCTTTCTCGTTTTCTATTTATTTATGGGGATGTGTTTCATGGCTGATACTTTGTTCTTTATTTTTCTTTTACAAACCATGAACTAAATTTATTTGTAGTTGAGTGATAAATAATCTTGATGGTTTAATTGACTAGAAATATGTGTTGCTGCATGTTTGCTGTAGCAATTTGTTTTGATAGTATTTATTTTATTTGTTATTTCGGTTGATCACCCATTTAATGATACTAGCTAATGAAGAGCCGCAAAAGGGCCTATCTTAGTGGAACATATCAAAACAATACTTGATCTTAAATTGAGTTTCCCAAAATAGTAGAAAATATCCCAAGTTTAGAGGAAAATTTTTGTTAGACTGTCCCTGTTACGAAATAAATTCTGCTCCAATGGTTCAAGTTGTTGAGTAACCAGGATTGAGTATGCACCCCATATGCAAACTTTAGTCCAAAGGCAACACGAGCTACGAGCAGTGTTGCAGTAATTAAAAAAAAAGAAGAAGAAAAGCAAAAAAAATGATGATAAAGAGGTCTACTACCTAGGATACTGAGTAACCTGGTCTGTTCATGAGCCCCGTGTTCAGTCTTGAGTCAAAGGCGTCCAAAGGTATGACCTAGATATAACATCTTGAATACGTTGCTGTAGCAACTCTGACATGTACTTTGAATGAGTAATTAGGTGTCGTCATTACAAGTGATGGGCACTCATATGAAAGCTCAATGTTGCATTGAAGAGTTTAACTGAAAAAAAAAAATATTATTATTGTAGCACAGTTTGAGTTTATTTGTGAACTCTATTCCTCCATATGTGAATATATTTGTGTTCTATCTCTGAATTATATGTCTGTGTAACGTTGTAGCACCTCTGGAATTTGATCAAAGTGGCACACACACACTCTGGACAGAATGAAGCCTAAGTCTAGAACTAAATTTCTATGGCTATTTTGCTTGATTAAGAGTGTGATCTGAGGGTTGAAGAATCCTTACAAATTTGATGACAGAGCTAAGTTATTTGTTGCATGATTGTGTGATTGAAGTGTTAGTGTTATTGTCATTACTTGAGGACAAGTAATGGCTTAAGTTTGGGGGTGTGATAACTCTATGAAATGAGAGTTATCATGGCACTTTTAGACTTAAATCAATATTACTTAGAGAGTAAATAATGTGTTTCTATTGCATTTTTGTTACATTTTACATAAATATTTATTTTAGTTTAGTCTTAATGAGTTTTGCTTAATTTAAAGTAATGCGTGCTTAAATTGTGTGCATAATTGTAGGTTTCCGGAAGCTTATAATTCATGGAAGGAATGTTGATGCAATACGCTTGCAAAAATGAGGAAGAATTTAGCTACAAAAAAATTGAAACAAATTTGGAACAGTGCAGTTGATGTAGTCGTTAATGTAGCAACCATTGCTATAGCAATCCTGGAACAATGACAGAGAAAATTCCATGCGGGATACTTGCAGAATTGCAATCTGCAGTTTCCTAATTTGACTTATGCGCGCCCTAGGCTTCCGTTTACCCTAATTTTCAACTATAAAAGAAGCACACATCATAAGGATTAAGGAGAGCCGTCACCCAAGGAGAAAAACACAAAGAAACAAAAGAAAAACAAGATTCAAGAGAGAGATTAAGGGCTGCACAAGAGGAGAATTTATAGAAATCAATTGGGAGCTCAATCATTCTTATTCTTCTCTTGTTTTCTCGTTTTCTATTTATTTATGGAGGTGTGTTTCATAGCTGAAACTTTGTTCTTTATTTTTCTTTTACAAACCATGAACTAAATTTATTTGTAGTTAAGTGATAAACAATCTTGATGGTTTATTGACTAGAAATATGTGTTGCTGCATGTTTGCTGTAGCAGTTTGTTTTGATAGTATTTATTTTATTCGTTATTTCGGTTGATCACTTATTTAATGATACTAGCTAATGAAGAGCCGCAAAAGGGCTTATCTTAGCGGAACATATCAGAACAATATTTGATCTTAAATTAAGTTTCCCGAATTGAGTTTTACTTGAGTCCCAAAAGGGTCATGCTTGTAGGGTAAATAAAACCTAAGCGTGTAATGTTATATCTTATGTTGGCATAACAACTGATCACTGTTAGGTTGCATATAGATATAAAATATCCAACATGCGACGGCTGAGGATACATAAGGATTCTGCCCAGTGCTGTAGCAAATACTGCAGCAACCGAGCCAACCATTAGAAAATAGTCAAGACCATTAAGAGAGTTTATTCACTCAACTACTCTATATTTTCATTGTTTTTATCCTTGAGTTTGACGTGATAATCTACTTTGTTGCATTTTATTTATTGTGTTTTTATTTTAATTAGTAAATTAGTTTCATCAATTGTTTATCTTAATTTAGACATAAAATCTGCACTGTTAAGATTGTTGTAGCAAGTCTAATAACATCAACCCTTGTGGAGACGATCTTGAATACTCATCACTTTATTACTTATTGTGTACACTTGCACATTGACACCAATAACATTAGTATTACAACTGGCAGAACTTGAAGAAATTTGCAATGATGCATACGAAAATGCCAAAATTTACAAGCAGCGAATGAAAGTCTTTCATGACAAGCAAATTATGAGAAAATCTTTCACTCCAGGCCAGAAAGCGCTTTTATTCAATTCTCGCTTGCACCTATTCCTAGGTAAGTTACGCTCTCGATGGTTTGGCCCCTTTATTGTCCACACTGTTTTTTCACGTGGGGTAATTGAAATTAAGGACCCAAAGAATGGTGTCACGTTTAAAGTTAATGGTCAAAGATTAAAGTCATATCTAGAGTACCAACCACATGGAGAGGACATCGAAATAAATTTAAGTGACCCACCAGATTTGAATTAAGATTTTTTTTCTTTTCGGTGATTTGATTTTTTGTTATTTCTTTTTACTATTTTTTACTAATTGAAATTATTTTTGCATAAGTGTGTTTGTTTAACCATTACGTTTTCTCTTATCATTGTTAATCATGAGTGCCATAGCTAAACAATTCCTCCTGGACATTCTTAGACCACTTCAACATGTAAAATCTCATTTCAAAAGGCAGATTCAATTTTGTAAAACACATCATATTTGGGCTCTACAACCACCAGAGTTAGTATCCCATGTTGAGGATTTAGAAAGCCAACTCAAAGACATTGAGAGATGTGTCTACAACATCCAGTTGGAGCTTGAGGCCAATTCAATAAGAGGATGATTGTAATTTTCTTTATATGTTTTAGTTTGTTTTTCTTTGTTTGTGTGTTTTAGTTTGTTACCCCGGCAAAGTGGCGGATAACGGTACTCCGTGACAATCAAGTCGGTTACTTCAGTTTCCCATAAAAACTAATCTTCTGAGGCGAAGGTATGGACATAAATGAGATTCTAGCAAAGCTTCATTATCAATTCCCTTCACTTCCTCAGAATGCCCTCCTTACAATTTATAAAGTTTGGTCCGAAAGCATGCAATTGCTCATAAGGAATAACATACCTGCTGACATCCGCTGGTTAATTGAGGCCAAAGTGCAATTGGCAGGTGAGTTACCTCCAAAATTTATTGCATGCATGCCTGGTTGTGGTAAAGGAAATTATGCAAGAAAACGAAGAGCTCAAAGAATTTCTGTTGCTTGTCATAAGTGTGTCAGAATGAGTTGCGATAAAAAATCATATTCTTTAAGAATGGTGTCTGATAACAGGGAAGATAAGATTCAATTCATTAAGGATGGCTTGATTAAGGAGTCATTGGATGATATCCTTTTGTCTCTTGAAACGCATCCCAATGGATATGTACAAGGAGCGATTCTCCAATTATGGCCATTATTCAAGAAAGAGCATGCACGATAGTCTCGGGAATCTGACTATAAACGACCATGTTTGCCAGTTTATAAGAAAACTAGATGGGAAGCCTATCATCGACCCATAGAGGGCGTTCAAGCCGTTTCTGGACGCAAAACTAGAGGAAGATGTGAGCCACAGTCGCAACTACCTGTAAATATCATTTTACTTCACTGTTATTTTATTTCACTGTTGTTTTATCATTTGCGTTATTGTCTTTAATAATTTTTTTCCTCATTTTTTTCCTTTTTACTGTTTGCTTTTTGACTTTTGAGTCATGTGCTTTACGCGTTAATTGACATTGACATGCTACCTCATACACAGCTGTGACCCACTGTCACCAAGATTCTTAAATATGACTTTTTGTTAAGCACTCACAAATTATTTTTGAGAAGTATCCCAATGGCAGCTACTCCCAACAAACAATTCAAGAACATTTGTGTGCTTTCTAGATTTAACTATGGCAAACATAAAGAGTTCATTGATGCAGCCATAGATCTTGGTCGAAGTATAGCAGAGAGAAAATTACACTTGGTGTATGGAGGAGGTAACCAAGGGTTATCAAAATTGGTCTCAGAAGCTGTTTTTGTCAGAGGAAGCCAAGTGTTAGGCATCATTCCAAGGGCCCTAAAAACTTTGGGCAGTTTGTCTGACTCACCGACTGGAGAAGAGTTAGTCGTCTCAGGTATGCAAGAAAGAATAACTGAAATGCTTAATCATGTTGATGCTAGGAGATCTTTCAATTCTAGAGGCGCTTATCACATTAACATCTTGGGCCCATCTGCACATTCACCAGAAACCCATCGGTTTGTTAAATGTCAATAACTTTTATGATGGCTTCATCGCATTTCTTAACCATGTAATAAAAAAATTATTTCATTCATTTCACAGCGAAAAAACTTTTTATTTGTGCTCACACTGCTAATGAACTACTTGATCTGTTACAAACTTATAAATTGGAACCAGACCCATGGACCTTTGTGTTGGAGCGTCCAAATAATAATGGTAACAGTAGCCACAGTAAGAAGCAAAAATTAGATTTAACTCTCCACTTGTAAATATTTTCTTCTGTGTTGCACCACTCAGGTGATGTCTTCTAAACTCTACTTTTTTCCTTTAAAAAATTGAGAGCAATGTTTCGTTCTGGTTGAGGGGAGGGAATAGTTGATAATTGTGAAATCTTGGTTACGTTTTTACTAATTTTTTGTTGTGGAAACTAACCGTGGCTAACTTTTTGTGTTGAAGATTGCTGAATATGGAGTGTAGTGACTCTAGAAACGCATCTTCTTGGTTTGAAAAAAAAACTTTTCTTTTTAATTTCTCCTTTATAAATATGCATTTTAAAATTTTTGAGTCGAAGATGGCTGAATATAGAGTGTGGTGCCTCTAGAAACGCATCTTCTTAGTTTAAAAAAAATATTTTCTTTTTCTATCATTTTAAGTGTAACTTTACTAATTAGTTTTTCTACATCATTTTCACCTTTCTGCATGCATATTTTCTTTTCATGTTTAGAATATGTTGGGGGTTAGACTGTCGTTAAAAAAAACATTGTGTATTTTTTTTTATATTGGATGACAGGATGACAGGATGACTTTCAAATTTTAGTATGTATATTATCTTTGGTCTTAAGTGATGTTACACTATATTTGTTATTCTACATGTTGATGTCGGAGACAAATATGAGTTGATTAAAAGAATGCACATGTCATAATAAGCACCAAGTGAGTTTTTTTTTTTTTAGCCTATCATTTTTCTTGGAGAGTATCCTATTTTGCCCATTCTTCATACAGCTTAGCAGTTTATTATTTTATATACGATCTCTAGATTTCTTTTAAGTCAACCCTCTAAAAAGAAAAAAAAATTAAGATAAAAAAAGAAAAAAAATGTTTGTTGCTACATCTTGAGGTCCATCTAACTAGTAGAAATGTAAAATTATTTAGAGCCCTAAAAGATGATGGAAATACCATCTTTGACTCGTTTGAGCCTTTCAAGCTATCCTTTTGTGAAAAATCCATAGTTAACCCTTTTGAGCCTTTTTTTAAAAAAATTTCTTTGTCAAACTTATCATCTTAACCCACTCCAATTTGGAGTATTACCCGATATCTTACAAGTTTCATCACCTATTTATGTTTGAGAAAAATATAAATAATTATTTTGTTCAGTGAAGTTGTGCCAAACAAAAAAAACAAAAAAAATTGTTGTTTAAAAAAAATAATAATAGGTGAAATCCACCTTGTAATTTTCAAAAGATTTCTACTTTTTCTCAAATATATATATTTTTTCCTATTTTCCTTCATTTGTTAGCTATGTTCTTAGCCTACGTTACATCCTAATAAAAGTTCTTCCTGATTTTAGGGAGCTATAGTCTGAAGTAGAAGCTAGATATATGGGCTAAAAAGATATAGTGATGCATAAAAATTAATAATAAAAATAAAAAGTAAAAAAATGAATACATTGGGTTGACTAGCATTTTGACTTTAGATCGTGTTATTTTTAAGCTATGGGCAAATTTCTTTCATCTTGGTGAAAGCGTGTGATATTACTTCTGTATTATTTTCTCTCAAATTTAGCATACATTGGAGTGACTATTTTTATTGGGTTTAATTTTCTTGTGAGAGTGTCACTACTTCCAGTGAGATTTTGGGGTTTGACATGTCATTCTTGAAAGTAACTGTGACAAAGTCTACTAGGCTGATTCATGTGGATGGTTGATGTGGGTATGATGTTTCTTTAGACTGGAGATAATGCTTATACTTTTATTTGTTTGTTATCATTAATCAGATTGAATAAACAAGAGTGTTAAAAAAAAATTTGGGTTTGAATTTTTTTTTCACTTTATTTACTAGGGACTAGCAATAAGCTGGTTGGGGGGGTGTTGAGTGTTAGAAAATGTATATTTATAAAGGAGAAAATCATTATTTTATACTTCAAGTTTTACTAACATTCCTACTTTTATGTATTTAAGTTTCTTGTGATTTAATTATGCGTATTTTATTTTAATTAAGTATTTTATGCATTTTAGGGGCATCATGGTCATTTCACAATGAACGAGAGCTCAGATGGCAAAACGGACATCACTTTTGAACTCAGGACAATCGAAAACCTTCGGAGGAGCATAAAAGAAAAAATGGCGTTGTTCATATGTACGGTACCATCCATGTTACTATTCGCGACACTGTTCACACATACGGAATGATGACGTGGCATTGGCCGATGATGTGCCATTGACTGATGAGGTGTCATGATTCTATTGGACAAAATTCTTATACATTGTTGATCGGTGACGTGGCAGCATGTTAGTGGACCAAAAATCGTGCATACGGTATATGCATATACACAAGATTATTTTCATCCAAACCGCGTCACTGTTCAAGCCAGTTGACTGCTCAAACCGCATGGTCAAACTGCATACTGTTGACTGATGACGTGGCGCAATCCTAAGCGTCCAAACAGTTTTTAATCCGATGGTCATGATTTACTCAATGTATCTATAAAAACGGGGTCTCTCCCTCCTAATTTGACATCCCTGAATTCATTTTTTACCTTCATTTTCTATAATTCCTTCTCCATCTTGTATTTTCTACATATTTTAATAAATTTTTATTTTACCCCTAGTTCAATTATGAGTAGCTAATTTTCTTTCAAGTTTGGGTTGAAGATAAAGTCTCAACATGTGCCATGGACTTTATTTGGTAAATTTATTTTCTCTTCCCCTCTAATTTTTGTGGATGTTTTGACTTTTCGTCGACAAATAATAATAATCTTGTCTAGATACCGCCCTGGTTTCACCGGCTCTTTAGTACAAGGTTATTATTATTTGGCACAATAAGCCTTTAGCACCATATTGATTAGAGTGTGGTTCATAAGGTATGGAAACCCCCCTCATGATTTAATTGACATTAATAAGGAATATTTAGCCCATGGTGCATGTTGATGCGGATCCAGATACCCAAGTACGTCATTTTAATAGATTTTTCTTAAATTTATTCTCGCCATTTCAATTCCAATTTTAGGATAATATAAATCATTTTCACCACAAATCCAACCACCCTCATACAAAATTAATTCTACATATAATTAAAATACATCTACTCGTGGGATCGACACTCGTCACCATTAATCTATTCTACAATAGATTTGTGCACTTGCGAATTCAATAAAATTTGCACAACAACTAGAATTTGAATTGCTTTTCTTGGAGTTTAATTGGGATTTAAGTATTGTTTTATATTTTGGAATTTTTTTCTTTTTTATTTGGGATGTTTTATTATGTATTGGCTGTGATGACATTGAATACTAGACATATTTGTTTTCAAAATTAACTTGTTGGATTGAATGGAGGTTAATTAATATTAATTGCTTTTAGTTTTTTTGACGATATTCATTTTTATTAATTAATTAAATTTGTAATCAAGAATTCACAAATAAATTATAATCATCATATAATTTTTTTTTAAAAAAAATTAACTTTATGACGGGAAATACCCATAACATTTGTCATAAAAAAATTTCTACCAAAATTTAATAATAAATTTACAAATGACAATTTAATTTCCCGCCAAAAATTAAAAAAAATGGCAGTAAAATTCCAGCCAATAATAAATTTAATTTCCCGTTAATAATAAATTCAAATTCAAATTTAATTATTTTTTCACATAAAAATATTATGTGACAGATATATGACGGTAAAATACTATCAGGAATTTATGATAGAAAATATTCTGTCATAAATTAATGACAGTGATATAAATGATGGATGAACTGTCTGTCATGCACCCCTTTTTATGACAGTTATTTCCCGTCATCTATTACCTGTTTTCTTGTAGTGTAGTTAGATCCACAAAAAGTCCTCTATCCTTAATACCTATTTTATATGAAAAACTCTATGCATTAATCTCCAACTGCATTCCATTGACATATAAGGCAGACTTCAAAACATCTACCTTATCAACCACCCACAAAGTTTATTTTGTAACCTTCCACAGTTCATATCTATTAGCTTTACTAAAACTCGATTCCCTTACAGCCACTATTTGTTCGTCGCTCATTTGTGCCACCATTGCAGCAAAATGATCAGGAGCATACCTAAATATGAAATTGCCCTTCTCTCCAACATTTTTTCCACATTTCTTGCCCCAATTACAATACTTCTGCTTTTGTTCCAGAGGAAGGTTCTTGAATGCAATCCTTATTTCCTTCCGCATCTGCAAAATACTTATATTTGTTTACAGTTAATATAAGTTGTGTCAAAAAAACCAAACATGCACTATAAAAATACTTATGCCTTAAAGTTATAAACTATATGAAATGACAAATGTCCTCTATGACAAATCATTTTTTCGCTCAACAATGCACCTCCTTAGTAATGCTCGTCCTTAGATACCTTGCTTTAATGTCTCGAACAGCCTCTCCACTGATAAATAATGAAATTTTTTTTAACAAATCACACACAATTATACTTCTGTTTACAGTTTTCTCATATTATCACACAAACAACATGCCAACTAAAATCAAAGGATTTTATAACTAATTGTTCTTTATTTTCCTGACTTCTTCTACCGTGTCACAGGTCACATACTTACAGGTCCTTTATAACATTAAATTGACAAATACATTGCACACAAAAATTAGCATCATTTCCGGAATACATTTTCCTATTGCAAATCCATTATCAACAGAAGCTATATTAATGTAATATTTATTTCATTAAACTGACTTCCACACGCGTTCAAACTTACAAGTAAGAAACAAAGCCGTATATGTTTTTCCTTTCCAATTATGAGTCTAACCCTAATTGTCCGATTTCTTTTCCATTCTCTTTACCACATGACTTGTGTTTGCGGATCCAGGAACCCATGCGATGAATTATGCACGCTGCTTATTGTTGATCTTTATATGAATCCGGATTCGTGCTTGATTGTTATCTCTGCTTTACAACACGCGTCCACTAATTAATTACTCACAACCCACTCGAAGTCGAAAATGGATCGATTATGGAAAAATGATATTCATAGATCTCAACCCTTGTACCGATACTGAAGTTTAATCTATTTTCACCGTATTCGATCATAATTACCCTCTCAACGGGTAATCTCTAATCCTGTACGTTTCATGTGCTTTCAGGACATGTAATCCTGATGGTCAGATCTATTTGATAATAGTAACTGACGGTCAGATGTATTATATACTTTGGAGGTGGAGGTAATCCAACGTAGCTGGACCTAATAAAAATATCCACCGACAAGGCCAAGTTTAGTAAAAGCGAGTGTAAAGTGGCTACTGCTGCTGCTGCTCTGTTCACGCACTTGATAAGCGAGCAGTATTTGTCGGTTGAAAACGGAGGACAGGCGGCAGCTGACAATAAAAAAAGATGAAACACGGTGGATCGAGACGGAGACGACTGTCTGTACAAACAATGGTCGTCGTTTTCGTAATATGTAGTGCTGGCGTAGGCTTGCTGATGACGATGACCATGCTCATCCTCAGACCCCTTGATACTCCTCCTAATACAAGCGCTGATGTTTTCCTTCCAGTTGAAAACGACGTCGATTCTTCTCAATTACTCGAAGAGACAGAGACGGAGACGGAGACGGAGTCGGAGTCGGAGTCAGAGACAAAGACTAGCACGGTATCGAATCCGAAACGGTGCGCTACGGTGGAAGAAATGGGCGAGGATTTCAAGGGCAGTGTTCGGGAAGAAAGCCTTAAAGTTAGGAAACTGATCCAGCGTCACTTTGATTTAAATGGTACTATTGCTACGCTTCTAGCTACTATCAATTTAAAATGTGTGCACCATAGAAATTTAGTTGAGTTTTACTTGCTCAGAAGTCAATTTAAACGTATTATTGAGCTCTTTCATAATTTCTGACGGGTTCATTTCTTGATGGGAATATGAACTTGCTTTGTTACTGATGAACTATTATGATGAAAACATTTTAATTTCTGTAGACATACATGCTATTATTTTGGTGCCCCGAAACTGGAAGCTGACCTGTTGGAATCCTGTTACAGGGGCTTCGAGAGTTCGCAATCTTCCTCCAGAGCAGTTCTGCAAACATGGGTTTGTGTTGGGGAAGGCTTCGGAGGCAGGTTTTGGGAATGAAATGTACAAGATCTTAACTGGTGCAGCGCTGAGTGTAATGTTGAATCGGTCCCTGATCATTGGGCAAACCAGGCATATTGGTCCTTTCTCAAGCCTTTCTATTATCTATTAAATCACTGCAATTTCAATATTTACTTCTACCAATAGCAAAAGTTACAGTTGCAGCTTATCTGCATGTTAGTAATTCTATAGTATTGCATGTTGGTGGTGAAATGAGAGGCACCAGAATACTTCTCAACTGCCTCTTTATATCACTTTACTATGATTGAATGTTTTGGCTGTAGGCTAAAAAATTCTGTCCAGGATTTTTACGATATTAAATATAGTACATCAATTTCTCGTCCTGATGTGTGGTTGCAGAGTAGGGAACTTTAGACATATTATAATGCTTTTTCTTATCTCCTGATTATTTCTTTTCTTTTATCTACTTCAGGGGAAAATATCCTTTTGGGGAGTATATTTCATATTCCAATGTTTCCTTTACCTTGGAAGAAGTCAAGCATCTTTGGAGACGCAATGGTTGTTTAAAGAAGTATGGAAGGCATCTTGTTATGAGGATTGATGATTTTGAGAAGCCACCCCAAACAAATGTCCTCTGTAGCAACTGGAGGAAATGGGAGCAACCTATCATATGGTAATGTGGGAACAATTTTGATGCCAGTGTGTTCGTCTCTGGTATCATTGATTAACGTTTAATTGTGGGATGCAGGTTTCAAGGTACAACAGATGCTGTGGCAGCTCAATTTTTCTTGAAGAATGTACACCCTGAAATGAGAAATGCAGCTAATGATTTATTTGGACATCCTGAGTCTCTCCATGCTCGGCCTAACGTATTTGGTGAGCTCATGAGAGTGCTCATTTCTCCTTCAGAAGATGTTGAAGAAGCTGTCAAATGGGTTCTTGGTAATGGGGTGGATCCTGATATTTCATTGCATATGCGGATGCTCACAAATAGGTATTGCTTATTCTGATTTCTTGTTACAAAGGAAACAATCATGCTTAATAAGTCTATGATTGAGGTTTGTTATTTAAGGAATTTAATATTATTTTGTTTCTTCTCATAATCTATCACTTGCACTACAGTGATGTATATCATCCAGGGTAAAAGTTAAAAGAATTAAATACCTAATAGATGTGCCTTTTCTAGAAGAATTGTGGCGAAAGTTTGCTTGTTATGCCCATGTAGGGCTAATTTAAGAGTGCACTTGAAAATCCTAACTTGTTATATCTGTTCTCCTGTGGGATTTAACTGATTAGATCTCTTTATATATATATATATATATATGTATATACACACACTGCTTCCACTATGTTATCGGGGAAAAGCTGGATTTTCAAATTTCTTTTATGGATCTTCTGAAGAAAGTTATCTCTTATGTTTTATACGGAATAATTCATACATTGAGATAGGTCATACTAAGATGGCTATGACTTGTCCTGTAATGATGAAACTTTATCTGATTAATGATTCAAGTTCTTGTTTATGATGTTTCAGGTCTGTCCGAGCTGTACAGGCAGCAGTGAAGTGCATTAGAAAAGTGGTGAACAGCTTGAACCTGACATCTAGACCTAAGACAGTTATAGTGTCTGATACCCCCTCTTTTGCAAAAACCATTACACCAAATATAAGTGAATTTGCTGAGGTAATAAACTGAGATACCGTATCATGTTGTTTGTAAATGGAAAAGTTATCACCTTCACAGCTCCAAACATTTTCTCCACTTGATTCTAATTCTGTTTTATCATTTATGATTCCAGGTTCTTTACTTTGATTATAAAGCTTTCAGAGGAAACATCTCTCATGATGTTAACAGATTGCCTAGTTTAGAATTCAGGGCAAAGGATTGGGGCCCTGCACCCAGATGGGTTGCATTTGTAGACTTCTTTCTTGCATCACGTGCAAAACATGCTGTTGTTTCTGGGGCTTTCAGGCGTGTTGGGACTACTTATGCTCAGCTGATTGCTGCACTTGCTGCAGCCAACAGTCTTGGTACTTATATGCTCTTCATTCCTTGATTTCCCCTCTCTTATTATTTGATCTATAATTGCGAACAATTCCATTTCTGAAGTGATACTGAAGGTATCTAAACACTTGTTTTCTTTCAGGAGATAATTCTACGGACTTAAGTTTCTCATTCTTAAGCAGCTTTCAAAGTAATTTGTTAACAGGCGGATTAAGGCTTCAGGTTGGCTGGGGGCACGTCTGGAACCGATTTGCAGGGCCATTGAGTTGCCATCACCAGTCTCATCAATGTGCATTCACACCGCTTCTGCCTCCAGCTTGGTGGGATGGTCTTTGGGAATCCCCAATTCCCCGAGATATCAATAGGCTGGCAGCATTCGGCGTCCATCTATCAGGTTTTGGCACAGTAGATGAGAACCGGCTTCAGTCTTTCTGTAGTTCTAAGAAAAATAGTGTCAAGACGTCCTTGATCATATAAACTGTCGTTCACTTTTCTTAGTGAATTTTTGTCTGAGAATTATGGCCATAATTATGAGAACTGTTGAGAAGCATACAAAACAAAGTGTGCTTTTGGGTTTGATACCCTATTAATCCAATATTCGTTGCGTCAATTTGGTGGGTTAGGAAAAAAGAAAAAGAAAAAAAGATCCATTTATATTGACCTGGATATGGTAAGCGGTAACAACTATTTGTTGCCTGAATTCTCATCGTGATTCAATGAAATCATCTCTATTTAAAGTAAGGGCACACTTTAGGCAAGTAAATGGTTTCATATGAGATGTATTGGATAAGCATCAGATATTAATTATCAAATCCACAAATAAAAACAGATTAAGCTCTCAACAAATAGAATGTCGACAGGTCATCAAGCACATGTCACTACCCATCAATCATAATTCATAAATTCATAATAAGTAATATAAATAAAATCCTCCAAAAAAAAATCACCAAACCCCAATAGTAGTAAGCAAAGAAAATATCTGATAAGCAGATTACATAGTCAATAAAACACTACTATTATAATGGGTTATATAATTTTACATCTTTTTTTAGGGTAATTTTTAAAAACTTCCCCAGAGGTTTGGGCTTGTTGTAAGTAGATGGCGAGAATTGATTTATTTGTAAAAAACCCCCTACCGTCAGTTAAGTTTAATATTGACCGTTAGTTGACCGTGCAAAGACAATATTACCCTTAACAATAGTTTATAAACGAAAATAACTAAAAAAAAAAACCAAAATTATTGGTGCAAAAAGCACAAACCCTATTTTTTGACAATTTTATCCTTGTCAATTCTAAAAATTTATAATATCATAGGTAAAGATTATGACTATTTCATTTTTTAATTTTAAATTTTATCTTTCTTGTAGGAATTTTAAGGAAATATCAATAATTTAAAGAGGATTTTTTAATTTTTTAATTTTAATTTTTTATAAGAACTTTAAGAAAATATCAATAATTTAAAAAGTGTAAAATAGCTAATAATTTTGATTTTTTTTTAGTTATTTTCGTTTATAAACTATTGTTAAGGGTAATATTGTCTTTGCACGGTCAACTAACGGTCAATGTTAAACTTAACTGACGGTAGGGGGTTTTTTACAAATAAATCAATTCTCGCCATCTACTTGCAACAAGCCCAAACTTCAGGGGAGGTTTTTAAAAATTACCCCTTTTTTTAAGAGAGATATAATTATATAATCTTACTTTAAAACGATGTTGTATATGAACGAATGACGCAATAGTATGACGTTAATAAATGAGAAGTGAGAACGAGAGACATTAGAAGAATCTGTGGGAAAACGTGTAACGGGTTCCGTACTGGAATGACAATTATTTTCGTTTGATTGGCAACGTGTGCCTTTCACATTCGTCAACAAAGAACAACGAAGACGAAGAGGAAAAATAAATTACACCTCTTGCAACCGTTTTAAAAACCTCCCATAAATCTACGTCCGTACAAAACCAGAATCAATTTTCTTTTCTTTTTTGTTTCTTTAATGACCTTTGAGCTTAATAACCGTAGAACTAAAAGTTTCAGCATCATGGATTTCAGTGCATCTTAGCAAGAAAGCAATATTGGCTTTTGCTTTTCGGAGAAAAGGTATTTGATTTCTTTGTTAGAGGAAGAAAATGAGTCCAAATTGCCCCTGTTTTGGCTGGAGGAAGAAGAAAACCAAACCCAAGATCAATGAAGATAAAGATTCTCCAGGTCAGTCTTCGTTAATTTCTTTTCTTACTCTCGTTTTATTTTATTCTTTTGTTCATGTTTCTGTTTCTTGAGCACATTGTGATATGAAATGGCCTCAACTGTTTCTTCTAATTATAATTTCTTTTCTGGGTTTGAGGAGTTTTGATTGGTCAATATTAAACCAATTAAAGATGACATCATACTGCGAATAGAAAAATCAAAATTTGCCCTTGAACAAATGATGCTCATTACGTAACAAATCCAAGTGCAAAAGAGAAAATTATGTATTTTGAGATTCAATCCCCTTCAACCATTAACGTAAAGATTGGTCAACAGGTTTATAAGAGAACTGTCCAGTTGATATAATTATGTATTCCGAGATTCAATTTCCTTCAACGATTAACATAAAGATTAGTTAACAGGGTTATAAAAGAATTGTCCAGTTGATTAATCCTTGAAAAGCCTCGCCATCTTTGATAGCTGACCTTAGCAATAGTTCATAAAGTCATGATTTTTCTTTCTTTCTTTCTTTATTATTATTATTATTTTAATAATCTGATGCACTGTACTGAATTTGAGTCTGGAAACCTCTGAACTTTATCTGCTGTTACAAATTGGAATCTCATGGTTCATGCCTGAAAATTTAATTAAGGCTGTGTTTTGTTTAATGAATCAGGTCCTTCGAGAATCGATACAGTTGAGAGACAGGAAACACCAGCTCGAAGAAACACCCTCGATGACACCCTCAGTGCTCATGAAAATAAAAATAAGGAAAATACATTCACCTATAGACAGCTTGTAGCTGCGACGGATAATTTCAAGGACACAAACTTTCTTGGTCAGGGTGGATTTGGAGCCGTTTACAAAGGGAAACTAGCAGAAACTGGTCAGGTAAGTTTTCAAGTAATTACAAATTTCTTTTCCTCATTATTTTAGCAATAGGATGTTTAGACCTCTAATCTATGTTTGCTGATCACAAGTGTTTTGGTTCTTGCAGGTTGTAGCTGTTAAACAACTTGACGATACGGGCTTCCAAGGTGAGAAAGAATTTCTTGTGGAGGTTCTTATGCTTTCTCTAATGCGTCACCCGAATCTTGTCCATTTAATTGGTTACTGTGCTGAGGGAACCCAGCGTCTTCTTGTCTACGAATACATGCCCCTGGGATCATTGGAAGATCACCTCCTCGGTAATATTTTCAATGTGCCTAGTTCTTATTTTATCTATGATACCTAGATGTTCAAAATCAAACCATATCTGCTATTGGAAGAAGTGAAATATTTAGACAAAGGAGTTGATGATACTGATAATGACATGACTGGTTTTGATTTTTGATAAAGTCAAACTGTAACTTCTGATTGTCTAAGACAACTAAGTTGACATAATATATATCACATTAACAAATTACATTAACATTGAATGTGCCATCCTGATAATTCCATTACATGGACTACACTGAGCCTGTCCCATCCATTTAATATCTTTAGCTACAAAGTTTTAATTGATCTTTGTGCAGGTCTTACACCTGAAATGAAGCCTCTGGATTGGAATACGAGGATGAAGATAGCAGCTGGTGCAGCAAGGGGATTGGAATATCTGCATAATAAAGCAGATCCTCCTGTTATATATAGGGACTTAAAAGCAGGAAACATATTACTGGGCAAAGGGTTCCATCCAAAACTCTCTGATTTTGGACTCGCAAAATTCGGTCCAACTGGTGACAAATCGCATGTTTCGACGAGAGTTATGGGCACCCATGGTTATTGTGCCCCTGAATATGCCACAACTGGAAAGTTGACAGCAAAATCTGACATCTTCAGTTTTGGTGTAGTCTTGCTGGAGCTAATTACGGGACGTCCAGCAATGGATGATAGTCAGGGTCACGAAAGAATGCTTGTTGATTGGGTAACACTCTTCTTTTGTATGCACTAGATCTTCATGTTGAAGGTTCCTAATTCTGTCAATCAAACTTCTATAACAAAAGATCAATAGCAGTGTCAGTTCTGCAGTTTTACTGTGGGAATGGTTTTAGCTTCTATGCATAATTGAATGAAAACTGCTCTGTTTACTGAAATTGCCAAAGTCTATTTTTCAATTAATAAATATTCTGATTGTAGCCAAATTGATTCATTTTTAGGTACGTCCCAGGATCAAAGACAGAAAGAATATTCCACAGTTCGCAGATCCACTGTTGAATGGTCAGTTCCCAGAGTCAATGTTTAGGAGGGCTTTAAATGTGTCGTGCATGTGCGTCCAGGAAAATCCTAGTGTCCGTCCTTCCATCAGTGATGTGGTTCTTGCTCTTGAATACTTGGTGGCTCATCCGTATGACCCAAATGAAGTTCATAAGGTTCATAAAAAAAGGACTGAGGGCCGTAGCTCTCCAAATGAAAAACTGAGGATATTAGACAAGGCTGTAGATAGGGAACGAGCTGTTGCAGAGGCCAAAATGTGGGGAGAAACTTTGAGGGATCAAAGGATGCAGAGTGAACAGAAAAATAATGATAAGCAAAAGACTGATAATGATGAGCAAAAGACGTAAGTGTACGATAATACATGCTCTTTAATTCTTCCATTGTGCTGAATTTTGTAGAGTAAAAGAAAATTTCCATCGAAGAAAATTCAGAAAACTTAATTCTCTACTAAGTGCCTGAGAATTCTTGCAATCCATTTCTTTACTTCGAACAGAATAAGATTTTAAGACTATCTGTTTGAATAACTATTTTTGCAGATTGGAGTAGTAGTGAAGACATTTCTCTGACACTGATACTGAAACATCGTGAGAGTTAATGAGTTTAGCACGGTGAAGAAAGTCATAATGTCATTGCTGAAGCGGTTAAGTGTGAAGCAGGTGCTGCAACAAGAAGATGGACTATATTTTCTTCACCAGATAAAATGGAAGCACTGACTTGGTTTTTGATTAATTACTTTAGTTGTTGTTGGCCTCCCTTCTCTTGTACATTATCCCAGTATTACTTTTGAGAACTTTAGGGAAAAAGTGTAAAAAATTTGCTAAAGGCTTTTGCTGTTGACAATATGTAGCTGTGTCCGTCGGATGCAGACATTTATTTTCTTAGAATGAATCTGTGAATGATACAGGAAAATAAAGAGAGGAAATTAAGTTCAAATTTTCTTGGTCTTGTTGATTTTTTCATTGGCTTAGATATTGCAGCTATAATTTGTACTGTAAATGCTCTAATCTAATTGAGTATGGCAAATACCAGTAACAAGGAATTGTTAATGCCTTCTGATCCCCTCAGGTTCACAGTCAGCTGTAACTTGTTGCATTACAGTCTTTGAAGCTTGTCAATTTAGAAAAAGCATATAATTCATATTAGGGTCAATCACATGGTACATGCTACCTGAGAAAATTCTCTAGCAGAATAATGATGCCACCTCGTTGTTAAGAAGCTATGGTTTGATTGTTTTAAGATTTGGAACTGGCTTGATTGTTGCTGTATATGAACCTGGGCTTGGATATGTGAAAGTTGCCATAAGTTTTGTGCTTTCCTAATCAATGAAATTAGCAATTTAGTTGCCACGAAAATGGTAGCAAGGTCGTATATTCATTCACCTTTGTAACAGCATAAAGCCCGAGTACATTCATTCACCTCTGTAACAACATAAAGTTGGGATACATTAAATAAATAACTGATTGGACGATTAACATCAATCCGTTGTAGTCCAACGGTTAGGATACCTGGCTTTCACCCAGGAGATCCGGGTTCGATTCCCGGCAACGGAAATATTTTTTAAAAAACTTTTAACATCTTAATTTTTTAAGAAACCGTCACTATAAAGGTCCCACCGGGAGTCGAACCCAGGTCGCTGGATTCAAAGTCCAGAGTGCTAACCACTACACCATGGAACCTTCCTTGTTTGCTTGTTTCATGACATTTTTATTTTATTGTATTAAGTCATGAATTGTCTCTTTCATGGTTTCGGTAAGGGATAAAAACTTTAGTCTATAGTAATTAACGTAAAATCTTCGGATCCCATAATCTACAAGAAATTATGTATTCACTATTTCTTTAATATTTGTTCCATGCTATTATACAACCATCATAGAAGTTGAAATACCAACAACAAGATTAACTACGTGATTATTGGGAACAATTATATATGTAACTAAATATGTGATTTCATACAAATATTAAAGGAGCTCCTTTAATATTTATATATATATATATATATACACACGCGCACACAAAATTCAAGGAGGAAAAAAAATCCTAGTAGGGTCAATTGTATATAGAATATGATTATACGACCTTGCTACCATTAGCATGGCACGTGGCATGTCATGTGTCCATATAGCATGGCACGGCACAAATAAGTTTCGATAGAGCATGCCGCACGGCACGGTACGGTATGCACGCGGACTATGCCGGGTTTAGAATTTTAAGCACGCAAACCTTAAAAGCATTGTACGATTAGAGATGGGGTAAAACACGGCACATGAAAAAACCTGCAAAAAACACGTTTTATTTTTTAATGAAAGTAAACTAAAAATTTTATAATTTTACAAATAACTTGAAATTAAATCTTTAAATATATTTTATTAGTACAAGCTTTTTAATTCATTTAATTCTTAGTTTAAAAAATAGTATAATTGATTTATTTTTATAATTTATTAAAAATAATTGATATCATGATTTTAATAAATAAAATTATAAATATCATGATTTTATAAATATATATTAATATCATTATGAACTATGATCTATGATTGTATGTAAGTCTAAGTTAACAATTAAGTTAACCCTTAAGAAAAATGTATTATTATTGTTATTGTTAAGTATTAAAAAAAATTTAATAACATAGGTTCAAACTTATTAATTAATATTACTTTCTTTTACTATTATTAGTTTATTATTATTGAATATGGACTTAAGTTTTGAATTTTCGATTCTATTAAATTTGAATAAAAGCACATGGACCCTAAAAAGTACACATGCTTGAAAAAAATACGTCGATAATTTGGCATGCCCTCTTAAAAAGAATCAAAAAAGAGAAAAGCTTAGCGGACTTTTTTTCTTAGGTACAACATGACACATGTGCCATGCCGGGCCTAAGAAAAAAAAAATTAAGCAAAGTATGGCACGGCACGACTCGAAGCACATAGTGGGCATGGTACGACATAAGTATGAGCACGCTTGAACCTTTATTTGATGGGATAGGCTAGCACGGCATGGTCCACTGGCCATCTCTAAATAAGACATATGTTATTATTTTATTGACAGAGTTGTAAGGTTACATTTGGCACACGAAATTGGACTTGACTAATTATTAGGATTGGATTGGATTAAGCTGGATTATGTTTGATATCGAATTAGACAATGTTAAATCATATTTAAATACAAAAAAATATTTATGAATATTTATAGTAATAATTAAAATTAATTTAAAGGTAATTAACAAGAGAATTAAATATGTCGTAAATTAGTTATTGGGTAGTCATAATTATAATAAACAAATATAAATTAATAAAACTACTTAATTATTTAATTAATTTTTATCATATATTTTATATTTTTTTATTTTATCAAAAAGTTAGCAAATAATGTATATATAAAATCAATTATTTACTTGTATGAGTAAATTCCATGCTTATTTTTAATATTATTTGGTGATTATTAAATTTAATACAATTAATTATTGTACAAATTAGTGAACAGTTAATTTTATTGGAGTAAAAGTACCAATTTAATTAGACTATAAAAACAAAATAAAAAATAAATTCAAGTAAATCATGAATAAAATAATTAATTAAGTAATTAAATTTTAGGTTACAAATAAAAAATAGTGTTATTTATGAAAGAAATATGAATAAATTTTCTCTCTTATCCTAATCCTCATCTAAACCCACTTATAAATTGGGATTGTTAATCCCATAATTTAAGGACTAAATTTAAATTTAGTCCTCCTAATCCAATCCAAGCAAAGTAGCTAAATATGGGATAAAATATTTAATCCCCAAGTTAATCTAATCTCATACTTAATTCTAACTCCCAAACATACACTAAGTTTGTAATACAGTTCTATCAATGAGAAATTGACACTTATCATGTCGTGCAATATGACATGTACGACAGGGTGCATCTGATCAAAATTATATGATATAATATATTATAATGTCAAATAATTTTGTACCAACTACTGTAATTATGGCATGAACAAATTGGGATTAGGTTAAGCTAGGGCGTTACGCTGATGGAGTTTGGCGTTCAAAAAAGGTCCAACGCGGGGGCCCCACGTCTCCTTTTCTTTTTTTTTTGTTGCGGGAGAGGGGGGGAGGGGATTTCAATGTAAGAAAACCTTAGTATGATTTTGAGTGCGTGCTTTACGTATCATCGCTGTCAATCCAATGTGTAGACTGTAGAGTGTATAGTCATCATGGATGTTGCTTCAATTATTATTATTTCTTGGAGTTTTTATACCATTGGGGAGATAAAGCGCACTTTACATCTTTTTCTTCTTCCTTTTTTTTTATCCCTTCGTAACTTGAAACTCGCTCGTTTTGATTCTATGTATGGACTGATTAAATGCACCTTACCGAAAATGCCAAGTGTATGTCTCACACCTCACGTGTATCCCCAAATGATCAGTTTTTATTAATTTTAAAAATATTTAAGGGTATTCAAACTTTAGATAACTATATTTTAAAATATTATTATGGGATATTCAGATACGTATGACTTGTAAAAGGAAAATTTATTAGAATAAAATGAGGTGGAGAAAAAACATTTTTGGGCTGTGGTACCCACGTCAGTATGCTAATATGGTTTATCCAACTAATAAGAATGTTGGGAATTACCTTAAAAAAATTTTGTTAAGAAAAAAACTTATATTCCATTAATTTTCAATAAGTTGGAGGTTAGTTCTGCCTTTGTCGAGTTAAAACTCACAATAACAACGTCGTTGGAGCAACGATATTCTCCGTATCACAACAATAATTTTCGGGACAATGATGATTTTCATAATGAGACAGAGGGTGATAATGTTTGTGCAGAACCTTTTAATAATACGAGGCGGGGCACTCGTTTCAATGATGATGGTGATGATGGAGGAGCCGGTCCTTCGAATGTTCCGTCGTTTCAGCATGAGGATGAGTGTGAAGACAATACTCCTGTGAATAACAGAGGCAATAGACCTATTCCTTCTATGGTTCGATCGAGAAGGAGAATTGACCCCCTTACAAGTCTTGCTCCAACTTTGCCTTCGAACATGGTTGCTCCAAGCTTTGTTAGCAGTTGTGACTCAGATGATATCGGCGTGGGTAAGCTATTTGCTGAGAAGAATGAGCTTATATTACAACTACGCAAGGTGGCCTTTAGAGATAAGTTTGATTTCAAGATTGCACGGTCTACTACGACACGTTTCGAGGCTCACTGTTGTTCAAAATCATGTAAATGGCGTATTCGAGCAACTAGAAGTTCGAACGAGCAAAATGTTCCTTGGGTGGTGAAGAGAATTGATAATGTACACACTTGTCATAATGAGGTATTGGTTTATGGACGTCGTCAAGTAAGGAGCCGGGTTGTCGGTCATATTATCGCAGAAAAATATATTCAAGATAAGAGGATTTATACTCCCAATGACATAAGAGCATATATGCAACAAGAATACGGTGTTCAGTTAACATACCAGCAGGCATATAGGGCGAGAGAAGTTGGTCTTGAAATAATTCGCGGCAACCCTACAGAATCATACAACTTGCTCCCTAAATACTCTCACGTACTAACTACAGCGAATGAGGGTACAGTCACTCACCTCGAGCAGGATGGAGATGGTAATTTCTTGTACTATTTTGTAGCACTCGGATCTTCCATCAAGGGATTTATGCAGTACATTCGGCCTGTCATTGCTGTAGATAGTACTCATCTGAAAGGACTATATCGTGGAAGCATGTTCGTGGCAACATGTCTTGATAGTAACAATCAATTGTATCCGTTAGCCATTAGGATCATGGATTCAGAAAACAATGATGCTTGGGAATGGTTTATGATGAAGTTACACGGAGTGATTGGTGATAGACCTGAGTTGGTAATTATCTCTGATCGATGCACTGCCATAAGGAGAGCCGTTCTTAAAGTATTTCACAATGCAACTCATGGCGTTTGTTTTTACCACGTCAAAGGTAACATTAAGTCACAATTTAGAATGTCCAAAGCTCTTTGGGATGAATTTGATCCTGCCTTTATTAATGCAGCAAAAGCATATGGCCACGAGGAATTTAAGAGACAACTTGAAGAGTTGTGGATGATCCACTCGGGTGCGGCTAATTACCTAGAAAATAATGTCGGTACGTGTAATTGGGCAAGGTCTCAGTTTAAAGGTAGGAGGTACAGCATTCTTACCACCAGCATCGCGGAGAGCGTTAATGCTTTCATGAGGGAACCTAAAAAATTTCCTGTTACGCATCTTGTTGATCATTTTAGGAAAACATTGCAGCAATAGTTTTATGATAGAAAAATTGTGGCTGAATCAATGACTACTCGGCTAACAACATGGGCGGATGAAATAGTCACTGAGAGGAGAACTATAGCTGAAAGAATGATAGTTCAGCCGGTGTCTCCGCATCGCTTTCAAGTTATAGGCGGTGGGCTTAAGGAAGGGTTGGTTGACTTGCAAAAGAGAACTTGCTCTTGCAGAGTGTTTCAGCTTGATCAGCTTGTGTGTGCTCATGCAATTGCGGCGTGTCTAACACACCGGGTGGATTTTATTAACCTTTGCTCGGACTTTTACACTACAGAATCGTTGGCGATGGCTTATGCACAACCAGTGGAGCCAGTTGGTGATGTGGCTGATTGGGAAGTTCTAGATAAAATTCAAGAGATGCAAGTATACCCACCAGTTGAGGCACCACCACTTGGCCGTCGTAAAGAGCTCAGAATACCCTCGGCTGGCGAGGACGTTGACCGGCGGACTGTAAGATGCGGCCGGTGTCATGAACTAGGCCATAATCGTAAGCGATGTAAGAATCCTATTGCGTCGACTCGAAGTTAGTTGTATTTTGTGTGTTATTCGTTGGTTAAAACTATTATTGTTTTTGTGTTTGGTTGGTTAAAACTGTTATTGTTTTTTGTGTATTGTACACTTATATTTCATAAAACTTTATTTTATTTTAAAGTTCAAAATGTGAGGCATTAAAATTATATAAACTTAAGTGCGCAAATTAAAAAAAAATCAAATTTCAACATTAAAATTACTACATAGGTCTACAATATAATATTGTCATTAAATATATCAACGGCAATCTTCTTTCTAAAGTACTCGACATGACTAGCGTTAAACTTCAATCTAAGCCCGAACATTAAATACATCGTAACCATCAATACAAAAACACTGCAATCGCCAGTGCCTCTTTCTTGTTGCGGCGCGCTCTTAACTGCGATAACTTTCCACGGGTCTTCACTCCGCAACTCAGGTCGGATATTGTAGAAGCCAACATATTCCAACCACCGAGGGAATATAACTTCAAGTGGCTTGAATTTCAACTTGTACCTTTTGTCGTCGCGAAATGTGAGTAATGAGTCATAAATCCAAACTTTATTTTTCCAAAAGTCAACTCGTGCTAGTACCCAATGCGCGCCGTCCAAGTTAACAGGGATAAGTAACTGCATATAAAAATTAAAAAACATATTCGTTATATATGCAATTGAAATACAACAAAGAAAAAGCAACAACTCGAATATTTTCATTATAGAGCATGTGAAATGTAATAAAATACATACCATATCGACATCCGTCATTGATTTGGACATTGTGTGCTGTCGCCCACAAAGATAACTATTCAAGCGGTCGTCGAATACTAATGAATCGACCGCACAATCCCCGTTGTTCCATAACTGATTCAAGAACACCTAGTACATAGATAACCAAGAAATGCATAAATGAACAACACTTAAAGACAATAATTATAAATCAAATTAAATGGTATTTATAAGTTTTGTCGGCACGTTATCCAAAATAATGTGTCAGTATGTGTGACAAGTTGGAGTAAGACATTTGGATACTGCTGTTGTTTCTCGCTAATCAAGCGGAGATACTCGTGAATATGCTGTATAGAAATAAAAATATTACGATTTAAAAAATAAATGTTATACACAAATCCACAACAGAATACACCACGAGGAAAATATAAATACCTCATCGCCTAGCCATCCCATCGAAGATATATTCAAAATTATTTGAAAGAATGATCGCGGGTGCTGGACTCTCCGGCGGACTCTACTATCACCAGTGAACCATCGATCAAACTCAGCAAACAGACTAGAGTCCTCCAATCCTCTCAGTAGATTTACATCCACACTCGTACTCATGTCAATCGCATGGTCCATGATTTGGGGTCACGGTAAAGGCTGGACGTTCTGTCCTCGCCTGACCGGAGGAATCATGTAAGGACTGTTATAAACATATGACAGTATGTACGCGCGGCCGAACTTACTAACGCCGGGAGGCACCTATGTGAACACCTGCACGCTCTCCCCACTAACATCCCCGTAGAAACTATACAATGACGTGGGCGTAGACAAATTTTCATTGCCCACGTCAGTATACACTCCATAGTCATCCGGGGCCTGTACATTCGCCAAAAAGAACATATTAAATAACTATCAAATTAAAAGTTAAACGAACATAATTATTAAATTTAAATTAGCTTACCGCATACGAGCGTGCAGTGGGAGAATCCTTATTTGGACGCTTAGAAAATGTGTCAATGAAGCCAACAACGGTTTCTTTAAAATCTTTTAATTCTGACTTTATTTCATACACGTTACAATCAATCTTATCCAGCCGTCGTCGTACGTAATCATTAAACTGCTTTGTCCTCGACTATTACAAAAGGAAAAAATAAATTTAGAATAACAATAAAAAAATAATAATTTATATTTCAGAAAAATATCATATATTATTTATAACCTCAGAATCCTGTGCGTCATCAGAGTTATCTGTTTGCTGCTGGTACCTCATCCTCAAAAGTGTCATGACCCACCTCATCCTCAAAAGTGTCATGACGCTGCTCTGGTATTGGGTTTGGTATGTCGTCATGATCGTCATGCTCGTCTGATTGCCTTGTAACCGACAGCATCGCGTTGATTGAGGGTTGGTGCTGTATAAAGTATCATTTAAAATTAGTAAATGAAAAGTCAAAAATTTCGATTAACAAATTTTTAGTACTTAGAGTATACCGACCTTATGAACCCAGTCTGAAATGCTTGGCAAGTAATCCTTCACAGAGAGCCAATATTTTCTGCTACTCTCCTTTGAATTTGGCTCAAGAGTTTGTAAAACGTCCCCCTGCCATAAATTCAATTGAAAATTTTAAGTAAGTATACATTTATTAAATTTAGTAAAGTTAAAAAAATAAGTAATACATATTACTTATAAGACGAGATTCGTCGTTGAAGAACGAATAAACCTCCGCAAAGTTGATTTTCGAAGACGCCATGGGCTTCCATTGCAGAATGCGGGGAATCTTATTCTTCGTTTTGACGACCCATGTTGATGACAACCCTCCGATTGCTTCGTAAATCCAAGCCTACAATAACCAAAGTGAAAAATCAAATAAAACAACTATCAAATATTTAATACTATAAAACTTATTAATAAACCAAAAAAAAGCACCTGAACCCCAGACGTAAAGCCGTAAAGATTGTATTTTTCAATATTATGATCTGGATTTTTCAACTGAGTCTTTTTAAATTTCTCGTCTTTCTCGAACAGTGCATTGTCAAGACTCTCGTAAATCATTTCCCATGACAATAAACCCCATGGACGCTTTCGGAAGTACTGGATATCATCAACTTGGTCAAGCCAATCGAAATTAATTTGACAGTGATTTTTTCTTGCATTTAGTACTCTGTCGGCAAAATAAAATAGCGCAATCTTTAATGCGTCCATATCGTCCATTTCCTCGAATTTCAACTCCTTAAATACTGCATCGAATTGCTTCACATTAATCTTACGATGCATCCACCAAAATACATATTCCGTAGCCTCTGCTCCATTTCATCATTTTCTTGATTGGTATCAACACCAAATGAAAGTCCAGTAACCAAGCACCATTCGACAATTGACAAGCGAATCAAAAGCTTACCAATTTGAAACCATAATTGATTCTCACGGCTATCTTCTTCATGGGCCACTTGCCGCAGTAAAGATTGTGCAAAATTACCCCACTAAATGGAAAACTTCGACACTCCAAAAAATGCCCAAATATATCCTTTTTGAACATAGTCAACTGCTGCTTTGTTAATTTTTCCTCGATGGCTTTTACGACCGAAGATAACATACACATGCTCGAAATTCGACCAGGAAAGTGATCAGTATAACGAAAATACATCTTGCCTACTTCAATATCTGGTGATTCTGATTTCGCCATGTATCTGTAATATTTATAAAATTATTACATTACATTTACAGAAAAAAAAATTGACTCGTTAAAAAAAAACTCTAATTTTTAGTGCGACAGACGAACTGGTGCGACAGGCGCGCGCCTATCGCACTAGATCTGGTACGACAGCGCCTGCTGTCGCACCAAATCTGGTGCGACAGCAAGCCGCGCATGGGCGCGCGCTGCTGCCCAGCGATGGGCACGCGCGCGCCCTGCCCCCCTCCCTCCCCACCCCCAAAATTAAGTGCAATCACTCCAAAATCGAAAACAATACTCCCAAACACCACCAACCATCACAAACATCATCACCACCACTATTATTCTCAAGCTATAACTATTATTATTCTAAAATCTCATTTTAAATTAATGAAAATAAGAAAAATAACTAACCTAGGTTTTGTTGAAGGTTGTAGATCGTAGATCGGATGCCGGTGAGAGATGGAGCCGCCGCCGATGAGGGTTGATGTCGCCGCCGATGATGGGAGTTGGATCGGTTTGGGAGAGATGAGTGAAAAGGAGTGTTGGGGGAGAGATGAGGGAGGGGCATTTTGGTCTCAAATGTTGTTTTATGGCTAATGTTGATAGAAATATTTTTGGGGGGTTAAGATGAAAAACAGTAAAAATTTTTTGGTTATTACTATAAATTTCCCAAGTTTTTTGAATGATGAGAGACATAAATACTTTTTTCTTTTTTTTGATATTTATATCTATTATATCCCTTATCTCCTACCATATGGAGCAAGCATTTGCACCCATTTTACTTGAATTTGCTTCCAAACAATAAAAACTGATAGTATGTGATACATACAGTATTTAAATAATAATTTTAATGAAGATAATAAAAAATTTATAGTTTCTCTTTTTTAACCATATAAAGTATGAGATAAAAATCAATTTTATTTTCAAATTATAATGATAAATATTTCTTAAATACTTTAATGCAATTGCCGAATCATTACATAAGACTATTGCTCAAATCATGATATTTACAATTAGATAATTACTGTAACTAATTTATCATCAAATCATGATATTCGAGGGTCATCAACTCCACTCACATTTCGAAAAATAAAAGATTGTCTTTACTCAAATTGAAAAAGAAAATTAAACCCACACAATTCACCCCACTCACATTTCAAAAATAAAAGACTGTCTTTACTCAAATTGAGAAAGAAAATTAAACCCACACAATTCATTGTGGGGGTTTGAACCCATGATCTCACTATTGTGAGATATGAGTTCTAACCACTTAACTAGCCTAGTGGCTTATTATTTCTCCACTTAAATCAAGATCAATATGACCTTTGTGGGTATTAGGAAAATTAAATGGCTCCATCTCTATTACTGTTGGCGAATTGCTTTCTTTTGGTCTTAAAATATAGTAAAGATTATTAATTATTATATTGTTCACCCTAGGATCATATATAAAGTAAAATCATAAAAATATAGCACGAATGAGATGTAAATACAGTGTTGTTCAATATATTTATATTCTTCCATACTTCATTTTATAAGATATATTTAATTAGAAAAAATGATTAGACCTAAATAATTTATCCTCAAAATAGTCCATTTGAATTAATTCTTACAAATGAAAGTTAGAGATCATGAGTTCAATTTAGGAATTGGGAGGAATGGGTTGCAATGTATTAAAAGAAAAAAAATAGCTTATACATCCGCACATTAAAAATAAATCCACTTTTAAACTCATATAAAATTACGAATTAATTGACACAAAGTGAGAAAAAGGAGTTCGAATATGAGAGTTTGTTCTAATTTAAACTATTAGGAAAATGTCCAATAATAATATATTAAAAAAAAATCTTTAACAAAATTTATTTATTCTTTTCTAAAAATAGACTTGACAATTGACATTCGGATGTATCTCTACATCATATACAAACAAAAAAGGGGGGAAAAAAATTTAATTGATTAATGGCAGCAAAATGAAGCATAGAGGGGCAGCATTGTAATTAAAAGTGAAATAGAAGGGGAAATGAAGAACAGGACAAGTGACAAGCAAACCCATGAGGAAAAACTGAGAAGAGAATTAGGGGAGAGAGCAGCCCCAAAGAGAGACAGAGAAGACTAGTAGAGCGAGCCGTCGCATTCTTTTTTTTTTGGTCATCTCTCTCCATCTTGTTAATTAAAAGTTTATAAAAAAGGCCAAGCAGTCCACCCACCACAACCGGTCTTCTCAGTGACCGACCAATCAAATCCGGCCACGTCGCCCCAACACCTCTGTAAAGCTACCTCTGTAAAGCTACCCGAAACAGACAACGCACAGTCACCACAACAGAGAGAGAGAGAGAGTGACAAGACAACAAACGAAAAAACGCAATCAGAAGTCAGAATCTCTCTGTTAATTAACCAAACTCCCTCCCTCACCCTTAACTCTCTTTCTAATCTCCTTCTTATGTCTAGTCGTCATTTTCATTCGACTCGCCGAGTCCTGACTCGCCCCTGACTCAGTCCCCATCTTCAGTTCATAAGATCAATATTTTATTTTTATTTTTTTAATTATTGTATTTTTTTTTTCCAAAAAAAGCGGAGCTAAGGATGTATGTAGTGCCGCCACCTCAGCGATCGGATCCGAGATCTGAGGGCCGGTCCGGTGATTTACGGGTTTATCAGACTTGGAAAGGAAGCAATGTAAGTGTTTTGTTTCCCCTTTTTTTAATTTTTTTTTTGTTCTACGTAATTAATGTTTCTAAGTTTGGTTAAGTAGGTTATTTTTCTATTTTTTGTTTATTGGATTTTATTTTTGTTTTTGGGCATTATGAGTTGTAATTATCTAATTTTATCGGTCTAGGTTTTATTGTTATTTTTAGTCTTTTACGTATGTGTAAGTGAGTTTTGCGGGGAATTAAAGATAATGAAGAAGAATTTGAGCTGAACTCTGTCTCTGTCAGCTTAAAAATGGAAACTTTGATGTGCCCCTCCATTACTTGAGTGTGACACTTTTTAGAGGAGCTTCAGTAGAGCTGCATATTATTGTGTTTGTGTACATGATTATAAATAAATTTATCTAAAAATTGAAAATTTAAGAAATATGTGTATGACAGCTAAGATTGAGGGATTATTATTTAGGTCTAATCATTTTTTGAGATGTGGATACTGGTCACATGTCTATGCAGCTAATAATATATTTGAAGTTGTTGAATTAAAGATGCTTAACTGTGGTTGTTTCAGTTGATTGAATGTCAAAGGCCAATAAATTAGGTGATTAATTGATGGAGCAACTCCATTCAAAGAACCAAAGTGCAGTGTTAAGCCTTCAGTCGTGCCTAGACTTTAATTTGGCATAGATATTCCCATCTTTTGTGTATGGGGGATTTGAGTGTTTGTGCATGTTCCTTCAAATGCATTAATCAGTTCTATTTGTTGCCGCAGATATTTTTTCTTCAAGGGAGGCTTATATTTGGACCAGATGTAAGATCGCTGGGGTTAACTATATTTCTCATTGTTGCTCCCATCTCAGTTTTCTGCGTCTTTGTTGCTCGAAAATTGATGGATGATTATCCTCATCATTTGGGAATATCAATAATGGTTGTTGCGGTGACTTTCACTGTTTATGTAAGTTTCTCTTTTCACAGTTTTCTGCTTGATTGGGATGCAAGTATTTTGTTGGTTAGGATTCTTATTTCTGTGTCTTGAGTACAAGGGTTTCTTATTTCAAAGTTTTGTATAGCTTTTGTTGTTCTACACTGCTGGAAAGATTTTAGTTTATGGACCTCTGGTTCACTTTTGTACTATTTATTCCCTCCTAATACTCTATAAAAGTTTCTGTGTTTCCTTTCAAAAGAAAAAACAAAAAATTGTAAGTTTCTCTTTCTGTCAAGCTCGTCATGAAGTTATTTCTATCTTGCATGTTTCCATCGTCTTTTAAGAATTTTTGTGGCAGAAGAGAAGGATTTGGCTCTTTGTTATTCATGAAATAGTTTGCAATTTTGACCTAAACATACACCACGCAAGTTGGCAGTGACCTAGGTTGAGTGTGCTTGCAGATTTTGATGGTCTTTCAAAATAGCTGTTGTCTTTAATCATAGTGGAGAGGAAGGAGCATGTTTTGTTACTGAGGAGTATGGACAGTAATAGACATATAGGAAGAAGTGGGCACAATTGTATGAACGGTTGGAATATATTATGCAATGTTAGGACATTTTTGTTGTCTGCCGGTACATTGCATTTGTTACTGAAGTGAGAAGTTTCAAATAAAAATGAACCTGCTGTGGCTGTTGTTTTAAGATGATAGTATAGTAAGCTGGTTTTCAATGTCGTCACCTTTCTAGGACTGTACTTAGTAATCAACATTTGCAATCCCACCATATGTAGGTCAATCTATCCCATCATAAGCATTGACTTCATGATGCGTGCATGCTTTTTGAGATGTGGATACTGGTTACATGTCTATGCATTGGTTGTGATATTCTTCTCCATAGGATTTACCCTATTTGCCCGGACCAACAACTAAGAGTCCTACATTGTTACAGATCAGAAGATCTGTAACGCTTTCTACCGCATGGCTTTAATTTATGAGGTGAAGTCAGTAAAAATTTCTGTATGTTGAGCCCGAAATTCATGAACATTTTTTATTTCTCAGGATTTGCTTCTGCTCCTGCTAACCTCAGGAAGAGATCCTGGTATAATTCCACGTAATGCACACCCTCCTGAGCCAGAAGGCTTTGACGGGAATGCAGATGTTGGTGCTGGCCAAACTCCACAGTTACGGTTGCCTCGCATAAAGGAAGTAGAGGTCAATGGAATCACAGTGAAGATTAAATATTGCGATACTTGCATGCTTTATAGACCTCCTCGCTGCTCCCACTGTTCCATCTGCAATAACTGTGTGGAACGTTTTGATCACCACTGCCCCTGGGTTGGGCAATGTATTGGACTGGTAAGTGATCGTTTGTTTTAGAATTATGCCAATGATATCTGAAGGATTTACTTATATTATTCATTTTGTTCCCTGCCTTTTTTGGTAGAATGTGCACATATAGTGGCATGTTTTTTTGAATTCATTTGTATCTATCCCCAATGGGATAGCTTGGCTGGTAAGACTTTGTGGACCAAAATGTTGAAAGATTAATACCCCCTTGCATCGGCTGGAAAAGAGGTCGGATGAGGTGAGGATTTAGTTTGAATTGTTTGTTTGGCAGGAGAAGGGGGTTGGGGTCTGGTGCGGGTATAAGAAAAAAGATATCATTTCTGAAGGACACAAGTATTATATTTGGTGGGGGAGAGAGTTGGGTTTGGAAGGGTGATTTGGGTTATGTCCTTTAAGAATTCCTTATTGGAAAATGAGACTACACTGGGTTGGAAATTCTGAGCTTGAGCATGTTTCTTAATTGGCTGTTAAAAGCAATAAAATTCAGGGTGAAAAGAACTTGTCCACTCTTGATATAGTTGAAATCCTGATGAGTTTTATCTCAATTGACTGCTAATTTATTGCCTTGTAAACTTGATTTAACATCATCATGCTTAGTTCAAGAAAGTAATTCCGTTATGCTAGCATCACAATTTTGTCAGTTGATACTACAGTTTGGTTTTCCAGATATCATCATCTCCACAAAATTCCTGTGACATGTGTATGGATACTGTATCTGAAAACTTGCTTTTTGTATGCAGCGTAATTATCGATTCTTCTTCATGTTTGTATTCTCGACGACCCTTCTTTGTATATACGTTTTTGCATTTTGCTGGGTCTACATCAGAAGGATCATGGATGCTGAGTACACAACAATTTGGAAAGCAATGATTAAAACCCCTGCATCAATTGTTCTAATAATTTACACCTTTATAGCAATGTGGTTTGTTGGTGGCCTTACGGCCTTCCATTTATATCTCATCAGTACAAATCAGGTAAAATATTTCAGCCTTTTTGGCTGTTCAAATCCTTGTCATCTGGCATTGTGTAAATTCTTGTTTTATTAATATAAAGACTTTCTGTTTATTGTTGTGTTTTTGCAGACTACATATGAGAATTTTAGATACCGATATGATCGGCGAGCCAACCCCTATAACAAAGGGGTAGTGGACAACTTTAAGGAGATATTTTGCTCCAGCATTCCTCCATCAAAGAACAATTTCAGAGCAATGGTACCAAGGGAACCTGCATTACCAACCCGATCAGTAGGTGGGGGTTTTATGAGTCCAAATATGGGGAAAGCTGGGGATGACATAGAAATGGGTAGGAAAACGGTGTGGGGAGATGTTGGTCCTGGAGGTGATCTCACAGAAGGACAACTGCCAAACAATGATCGGATAAATGTTAAAGATGGTGAATTAGCTGAGTTGTCCCCGGATATTAGGACTACAGTAGAGGAAGGGGATCGTGTTGGAATCCATCCCAGGCGATCTAGTTGGGGAAGAAAAAGTGGAAGCTGGGACATGTCACCTGAGCTTACTGCTTTGGCTGCTAGAATTGAATCAAATCGTGCAGGTGGGAGTGGTACTAGCAGCAGCAACTTGACAACTGAGAATAGACAAACATAGCGGAAGCTGTGACAAATTACTGATGTATATCCCTGAGATTTCATACCTAGTCATTCAACTTCCACTATTTCTTGTGCAATATGGGGAGTTTTGTTTTGAAAAGGGTGTATGAAAGTGCTGGTTTGGGAATTGTGATTTCAAAAAGGAATGGTTTGTTGTGTTGTATGATTGAGCTTCTTTTGGTTCTGATTTTGTATTTGTGGAATTAGTTAGTGTCTAATTGTATTGTATTTGTGGATTCAGTTAGTGCTTTAGATCCCAGTGTGTGGCTCTAGGGTCACCATAGTTGAATGGTGATTGATTACCCAAAACTTTTTGGTACCTCCCCCTACTCTGGGCCTCCACTCTATTAGGGCTTGTCTACCGCTTAACAGCAGTATGTTACAATCAAGTTTTATTACCGGTCACAAGTGTTTCACTGACATATTCTTAAATTATGGTGTACTCCTCTCAGGTCAAGGCATAAGAAATAAGTTTTGTAAATGTAATGAAAATTTGGTAGCAGTTGAAGTATAGAGCTGTTAGATTTAAAATAGCCACTAGTGCGTGTCAATAATGAAATTGAAGTTCTAATTGAACAGAATTTGGTTGACTTTTGTAGCAATCAATTACGTCTGACATTACTTGGCTTTCAGCTGAAGACCGGACCAGAGACAAAAACAAGTTGGAAGCTGCAATCCAAGTTCTGCCCAATCCAGAAGCAGAAAGGCATCAGAACCAAATTGTAAATTGTAAATTGCAACTTCAAGAAGCAAGTTAATTTGGTATCCAAGCATTGGCTATTTGTTTATTGCAAATTTTATTTTCCCCTTGAAAAGCCAAACTTTGTGTGGTTATTTTCTGGGGATGGTGGTCATCGGTCAATGAGGCTGGTGCCCATCTACTACGCAAGTCGCTCTCAAGTCTCAGTGAACAATATTAACCCCCGCATAAAAATATAACTGCAATACAGAGAAATTGGACCAGAGAGACCAGAGAGGACCACTCTAGACTAGCTTAACTGCCAATTTTAAATGCCTACTAGGACCAACAATTTTACAAATTTCGGAAAACAGATTTGTATTGAAACATCATTGTGATTTTGCAACATGCAATGCAAGTGCAGTAATATAAAGGTGCAAACACCAGACAAGAGTTACATGATATAATAATATGGAAGTCAAAGGTTTGAAGGCATCTGTCCAGTCAACAACATCGAAGGCCTGTGCCAGTAAGAAGCACGGTCAAGGTTGTGTGTGTTATTTTGTGTTAAAAATAAAAAGAATCCCCAGAAACTTCAGAAGGCACTCCTTGTTAATTGTTCTACCCAGAAAACACAGGGAGTTTTCTGTAATTTTAAAACTACCCGCAATAAATAGTAACTGAAATGTCACAATTACCCCCAACACGAAGGCAACTTAATTAATTCTTCTTGGCTCTTCATTGCTAGAAGATTGTGCTCTATTTGGAAACTTATTAACCTTCACAGAGTCCTATTTTAAATTTTAATACCTAACTAGTTTTTTATTTCTATTATTATTATTTTTTTAAAAAAAAACAAGGAAAGGGTAATTGATGTCCTTATTAGCCGTTCGGCTCAACAAATTTCGCTTCACTGTCTTCATTTTGTTCTCTCATAAGACATAACCATGATTTTGTCTTGAGAGACAATTTTCATGCCAATGTAGGATTGAGATATCAGGTGAAGTAGGTGAGTTTCAGTTGTCTTAAACATCATCTTACATTTCAGTAGTTGAGCTCATTTTCACTTATATAATCTCCTTGACAATCTCTCTGTGATTGCTTCTTTTGTTTGTCAGATATGTATAAGAACCAACTTCAGGAACTAGCACAAAGAAGCTGTTTCAATCTCCCTTCTTATACTTGTATCAGAGAAGGACCTGATCATGCTCCAAGATTCAAAGCTTCTGTGAATTTCAATGGTGAGATCTTTGAAAGTCCTAGTTATTGTACTACATTAAGACAGGCTGAGCATGCAGCTGCTGAAGTTGCTCTTAATGTTCTGTCCACGAGAGGCCCTTCAAGGTCCCTAACTGCAAGAGTTCTTGTACGTTTTGTCTTTTAATTTGCTTCATTTTCTTGATTGGTTTAATCAATAGAAGAAAAAAAAAAGAGGAGTCTTGCCATGTAATCTTATTATAATTTATGTTTTTATTTGTTGGGTATGTAAATGAAGGATGAGACGGGAATTTACAAGAATCTTCTTCAAGAAACTGCTCATAGGGCAGGGCTGAACCTCCCTGTATATACCACTGTAAGATCAGGTCCTGGTCATGTTCCAATTTTCACTTGTACTGTGGAGCTTGCTGGAATGAATTTTACTGGTGAACCAGCTAAGACAAAGAAGCAAGCTGAGAAAAATGCTGCTATCGCAGCTTGGTCTGCTTTGAAGAGAAGTATGTTTCCATTTCCAATTTATATAGACTTGTTCTCATTCTTGGTATTTTTTGGTTTGCTCAATATAAATATGCAGCCACATTTTGTGCAGTGCCAAACTTGGATTCATTGACAAATAAAGAAACGGACAAGCCTGAAGAACAGGATCAGGCAATTGTGGCAAGGGTTCTTTCAAATTTTAGAGCCAAAGATGATAACAGAAATAACAATGCTAGAAGAAGGGATCAAAGCCAAGCAAGAAGGAGAGTGGTTTGCAGGAGTCATAGAGACAATTGCTCTGCAGCTTCTTCAACTTCTGGGAACTCTTCACAGTATCAACAACATTGGAGGCTGCTTGATATGCTGATGGATTCTGCTTTAGCTGTTCCAACACAGAAACAAAGCAGCTATGTATCTCTTGTTCCTCCACCTCCACCCAGATCAACTTCAAAGATCTTACCACCAATTACATCATTATGCCCAGCAAATATACCTATTCCAGTAAAAGTTGGGGCCAGCTCACAAGCGAAAATGCAAGAGGCATTAGCAAAACTTGATGAGCATCATCATCAAGGGGATCATGAGGAAGATTGGCTTTTTGGTAAGCAAGATGCCATCATCAAGAAACCCTTTGAAAAGGAGGATTCAAGTAGTATTATTGTTCATGGAACAAAAAGTTCAATACACAAGCCATTTCCTCAGCTCGATACCAGTATGCTTAAGACTAGTTTGTTTGATAGCACAAGCCAGGTTGGTAGTAGTAGGTTCTTAGGATCTTTAAATCCAAATCCAATCACACCAACTCCCATTAGAGCAAAATCCATGTACACTGGAGGATTCAACCCACAAAGGATTGCCCCAGCAGTTCAAATTAGGTCAGTGATCCCAGTTTGTGCAGCACCACCATCACCACCAATAACAACCCCATCGTCCTCATCATCATCATCAAATCCACCATCAACGAAAGAAGCGGCAGAGGTCTCAGCAGCCAGCGGCTCAAAGTTACTCAACAACCCATCATCAACTCAACAACTGAATCCTGAGTTCAACAAGAAGCTACAGTTATGAAGTAAAAGGCCAAAAAGGACAATGATCATTAGATAATCTAATATCATCATCATCAAATTCTCCTTAATTGGCATTTCTAGCTAGTTTTATCACTTCAGTAACTGTGTCCACTAAAATATGTTTTGCCCGATATATGATGGACATGCGGTGAAAATGTGAAATGAAAATTTTGTAAAAGGGTGAAAAAATTCCCCCCCCCCCCCCCCCCTCTTCTAATTTTATATAAAATTAAATCCTCTACGTTTTCATTTAATTTACTGCACAGACTGAGGGAGTAAGAGAGAGCATTAAATGTGATATGGGGAGGTGGGTTGCAGAGATAAGAAAGCAATGAAAGAGAGGGCAGGAAAAAAAAAGACAATTGCAGCGATAAACTCAAGCAATTAAGTAACCTTCTCGCTACTCAGCAATCTATTTAATGGCCTTGTCGTCCCCCATTAATGCTCTCTTTGCAATTTCTTCCTCATCATTTATTGTTAGCCCCTCTCTCTCTTCCCCCCCCCCTTTCAACCAATTGTTTATTTATCTTTTCATTTTCATCCAACTTGTTTTTTCCATTCATCAGTTTTGACCGCGGCCTTTCTGTGAGCTTCTTTTGCATGCGTACGGTCATTTTTTTTCGCTTTAGGAAAAATTTTGTTGTGATTTGAATATAAAGAAGCCGTTATGCTCAGGGTATTTTAGGTAGATCAACTGATTCTTTATTTATTTATTTATTTGGCAGTGGTTAGAATTAAAGTTTTAAGCACTTTATTGAAAATTAAAAGAATAATGAAGGTATATTAATTGAAATGAGGTGCCAGTTAGATCAGTTGGTAAAACTGTAAATAATCTCTCGAGTGAAAATAAAAGATTTAGGATAACAACCTTCGACTATGAACAATGGCCCAAGGATATTAATTGGGCTTACAATTTGAGCCCAATAATATCCACGCGTTCTAGCAGATAACCCATTTCGGGCGCTCTAAATAATATCTGGTCCAAAATAATATTTTCTAAACTCATCAAACCCACCGACCAGAATCACAGGTTATCGCAACTCCTTGTAAGTTTTGGTATGCGAAGAAGCTGAGCCAAAGCTGTAATTTAATTAATTCCAAATTTAGTAAATTTTATTTATATGAATAAATTATGATGAAGCTGTCCACGTTATATCTAGAGATGCCCTCACCCAAGTGTATGAATGACTTCTCCTTTCAAGGGCCCTATTTTCATTCCTTTCTCTTTATAAGGCTTCAATTCTAATTAGCTGAATCCATGTACAAGTTGTAAAATTTGGAATTTTTAATTGTTTTTTTTTTCTTTCTATAACCTTAACGTATTATTACACCACTGAACTTTTAGTGCGATAATGAATTGCCTTCATGTGAAGACTCAATTTTACCTTCTCAATTAGTGTAAGCGCATGTGTCAAAGATGCCTCATGTTATTGTTTAAAAGAAGACAATATAAATTGGGGGAACATGAAAGAAACAACTTTGGATATATACTAACTTTATGAGGAATCCTATTAGGTGCCCTGTGGCCTTCGCTTTAAATAATGACACTTTAATTTAAGTTAAATTATTAATTAATGTTAATGACCTTCTCTAGTTGTCTTGATCATCAGTTAGAGATTCTTTAGCTTTGAATGCAGTACTCTCAGCATAATCCTATCACTATGCTTATTTTTATTTTGTGAGACGCTCAAAGCAAACTTTAAGAATTTGATAAGATATGCAATTATAGATGCTTTGATAATAAGTCGAAGGTGTTCTCACTGCTATAAAAGTGAGCCGATGTGTCTCTAAATGATTGCTTATTTTGGTTGACTTCGTTTTGTAAAAAATGGTCAAGGTTCGATTTGAAAAAAGTACGATGAATTTGGGGTGAGATGGGAATGAAATACCAAATGTATAAAGAATTAGTGTTTTTTAATGGATTTGTGCAAATAATTGAATTTTATGTAAGAATTTTCATTATGTGATAGTGATACAAAATATTATATATTTTCATTAAAATGGCTGTATTATATCTGTGAATTAATACTATTTTAAGTAATATCATAGTCTTGAATTGAAGACCTACATAAAAATAAAAATACATGTGACATTAATTATCGCTTATGTACTATTAAAGCTTGTTAAAAATACACTACTGAAATTAAAACAAATATCCTTACCAATCATTGAGTATTGGACAATTTCTTTTATCATCTTGTCGCCAACTTTTCCTTATCCATGACAACTCCTTCCATTCACTTTACCTTTGTTTTTCTCTTTTCCTCCTTTTACACACCCCCTTGCACTAATTGCAAGTGGCCTATTAAAGAGACGTTTCTGAGTTACAGTCTTCTTGTTAGAAAATTCTTCACTAGTCACCATTGCCTCAACTTTTTGGAGCATAATTTCAAAACCATCTTCCACAATCTTAGTTGCCTCTGCATTTTCAACAACCTTGTTAATTACATCAGAAGCAAACTGAAACAATTCTGTCCATCTCATTAAAATGATTGGTGATTAACACTAAAAAGTATATATTTAATAAAAATTAAAATTATCATATTTGTATTTATAGTATTGATTAATGCACTCATAACTTATAAATTATTTTAATACTCCTTTAATATAATTTTATGTTAAATTGAATTGTAGTATGTTAATTTTATCTCAATTTCATATTGTAGATAAATTTTAAGAATAAAGAAGAAAAGAAATCGAAGCAGAATGCAAGAGACAAAAAAGATGGATTGTATTAATATAAAAATAATAAATAATAAAATAAAATAAAAGTGTAGTCATATATTATTGTAATGTCATATTTAAGAGGCAGCCGCCACTTTGTCACTTAACTATCACTCTTTCCCTTATTTTTTTTTTATATTTAAATAAATAAATAATAAATAATAATAAAATAAGAGAAGATAAAGATTGTTGGCTGGCTATATAAGGTGGAGAAGCAGAGGTATCCGGGGGTGCCAGAGGCACAGAGAGTAGAATTAGAGAGGAGAACTAGGGGGAGAAGGGAAGGCAGAAGCTTAGAACAATTTCTTCTTTTTTTTGTATTTAATTTTTTTTAGAAGTTTGTAATTTTAATTCACAAATAAATTTAGTTTTATTTTCAATTTCAGCTATTTTAATTATAATTATGTGTAATTTAATTTTAACGATTATTTTTATTTCAATTATATTAGCTAAATAATAATAGGTAAGATAAGGTGAAAGTCTTAGTAGAAAAATATGATTTAATTAAATTCTATTTTTAATTATATAAATTAAATTATTTCTATTTGATTTTATCCATATTTTATATTTTGAAATTTTGATTTATTGTAGACAAATAAGGGAATTTGGCACAATAAATTTTTAATCTCTTATATAAAATATGGTAAAATGATATTTTGAATTATTTTAGACAAATTGAATTTTGGCATACCAAGTACTTATGTAATAAAATTATTGAGAAGATAATGATAATTTATACAATTAATAGTTTGGGCAATAAACAAATTAAAAAGAAACGAATTTATTAAATTATATCTACTACTAAGGGTGGATCCATAACCCTAACTAATTTATTTTCATTGTTTCACTTAAATCAAATAGCATGAATTTAAATTATATATTATTTTAGTTTTTAGAAAAATTAAAGGAATTTAATAATTTAATTTTTGTTCTCTGTGGATCGATCTTAGACTCAGTGAATTATATTATGACAAGATACTCTTATACTTAGGAGTAATCAATACTTTTGAATCATGTCAAAATTTTTGGTGTTGTTGCCGAGGAAAGGTACTTATTCTGTTATTTTATTTTCTTATTTATTACTTTTGCTTTATTTTCATCATTCCTTTGTTTTGATCTCATAATTTTATTTTATTTTGTAAAATTTCAGTTAGATTTTAGTGCTACGTATCGAACTTATGAAAAACTTCATTTTGACCCAAAACCTCTTGCAAATTAGTCCCTGAACTGATTTGGAACTTGGATATTTGGATTATGACTTATTCTTTAGACTTTTATTTAGACTTTTGGACTTAAGAACTACATGAATCTTGACTTTTAGACTTTGTGGACACAATGAACAATGACTTGGACTTTAAAAATTATGATAATGGTATGATAATTTGAATTAATCACTTAGTTGACCAGTAATTTTTAAAATTTGAAAAAAAAAAGTGCATCTTGAGGTAAGTATTCATTTTTCTTTCTTCCTTCTCTTAATTTCTATAATTTAATCTTTTCATTTTTTTTTATTTTTCTTTGCAATTGTTCTTTGGCATTTATTTTTTTTTTTGTTAGTTTATATGGCGGGTTTAATCTCTAAATTGTTCTTTAATTTTTGTTAATATATTATTATTCTATTAATATGGGTAGTTTAATTACTTTGTTTATATGGCTAGTTTAACTGCCTATTTAGTTATTTTAATTTTAGTTAATAAATTTTCAGTTTGTTTTTATTTTTTATTTCATATTTTTTTTAATTCTTGTACATTTATATTACTCATTTATTTAATTTTCAGTTTATTTTTATTTTATGTAATTTTCATTTATTTTTTTCATATATTACTCATTTGTTTGTTCATTTAATTTCACACACACGCATTATTGACATTGCATGAAATGTTGGTATCAAACTTCAAGTGGTGGGTTAATTCGTAGACCTCAATCACCACCATCAATCATAGAAGAAATCCAAGAATAAAACCTTTTGGACCAATTTAATCCTCAAATTGATCAAAGAAACAATCATTCTCAACATAATGCACATGATTAGAATCAACTAAGAATTTTGAGAGACTACATGAATCCAACCAAAACTAGAGCACCCTCATGTACAATATTTCCTCCATAAGCATCTCGAGTCAACTTCAAATCATGTATTGTTCAACTTTTACTAATATTTCATGGTTTAAAATATGAGAATCTACATTTGCATTTAAGAGATTTTGAGCAAGTTTTTAATACATACACATACCAAAATTGTAGCATAAACATAATTTCATTAAAGCTTTTCCCCTTTTCATTATAAGATAAAAGCTCGAATTGACTACAAAACCTTAAATCTGGATCAATAAAAACTTGGAATAACATGCAAGAACAAATTTTGAAAATTTTTTTCCACCCCATAGAATAAATTCTTTCAAGAGACAAATTAGCACTTTCACTCAAAAGGCAGAAGGGACTCTTCACCAGTGTTGGAATAGGTATAAGGAATTACTTAATATTTCCCCACACCAAGATTTTGAAACATGGAGATTAGTGTCATATTACAAGGGTCTAACATCCCAAGGTAGACAGGTTGTCGAAATGATGTGTAATAGTGAGTTTAGAGACAAAAGTCATGAAGTTATATTAGATTATCTTTACGAATTAGCTGAAAATGCACAACATTGAAATATTGTTGGTTTTTATAAGTCATCAAGTAAACTCCAGTCATCTCCATTTGGTGGAGGTATGTACAATCTTAGGGAAGACCATGACTTTTGAGCCAAATTTGCATCTTTAGATAGAAACGTTGAAGCATTAAAGTGGAAAAAGTGTGATAATGTTACATCTATTCAAGATATTTCATGTCATGTTTGTAGCTCAATTGACCATTTTACGCAGGATTGTTCGACCTTGCCAGCTATAAAAGAAAGTTTACATGAACAAGTAAATTTTATAGACAATTTCAAAAAGCCGAATTTTAATCCATACTCATTGATCTACAACTTTCGTGGGAGAAACCACTCAAATTTTAGTTGAAAAAATAACAATTATACACAATTTTCACAACCGCCTCTTCCATGTCCGAATTTTTAAAATTTTCAAAGTTACCCACCTTAAGTCCCACCATTAAGAAAATTTTTTAAAGATACATTGCATTCATTCATTAAAAAACAATAGTCTATCAATAACCAAACCATGCAAACCTTGACTAATTTGACAGATATTATCTTTAAATTTACATAAGCCCTCGTCATTTATGAAAAAGGTAAGCTTCCTTCTTAATTAGAACTAAATTCGAAGAGTCAACAACACCCTCAAACGGGTAGTATAGAAAACCAAGACATAAGTCAAGTTAAATCAGTTATAACCCTTTATGGTGGTAAAATTGTCGAAAAACACATTCTTGATCCTGGTAAAATTAGTAAGATTCAATTTCATAGAGTAAGGAATAGTCTAATGAAACTTTTAACCAATAAAATCTCCTCCTGTACACCCATTCCCTCAAGCACTGATGAATCCAAAGAAATCAAATCATGGTCTAGAGATTTATGAAGTCTTCAAATAGATGAAGGTCAACATTCATTTGTTAGACGTCAATAAACAAGTACTATCTTATGTTAAATTTTTGAAAGACTTGTGCAATGTAAAATGGAAATATAAAGTGTAAAAGAAACTTTTGTAGCAAAACGAGTAAGTTCTATTATCTTAACTAATAATGCCTTGAAATGCAAAAATCCTAGTTGTCTAACTATTTCTTGCATTATTGGGGACCATAAAATTGAACATGTTTTACTTGATCTCGATGCTAATGTCAATTTGCTTCCATATTCAGTATATCGACAACTCAATCTTGGTGAATTAAAGCCAACCTCTACAATTCTTTTACTTGCTAATAGTCAATTAAGGTACCAAAATGGATAATTGAATATGTATTAGACCAAATCCATAAATTCATATATATTGTGGACTTTATTCTCTTAGAAACATAATCAAATGCTGAGGAATGTAAGAAAATTCCTATTATATTAGGTCGATCATTTGTAGCCATTGTTAACACTTTGATTAATTGCAAAAATGAAGAGATGAAGTTATCTTTCAGCAACATGATGTTGGAACTTAATGTGCTTAACATGTGTAAATAACCTAGTGAAAAGGAAGATGATAATAATGAGAATGAGGGTATTGAACTCGTGAACTAATCATTGAGGAAAATATTCAAGATGAGAATTCTACAAACTCTATGGAAATTTAACTTGTTGGTTCCTTTGAGTCAAATAAGGAATTAGAATGTAATAATGCTAACATATGGTCTATTCTACATAGGCACCTAAAGATGACAGTGGCCAATTGAACTTTGAAGACTTAATGCAACTTGAAAAGACAAAGGAAGAGGAAGCACCAAAGCTTAAATTAAAGCACTTACCAGAAGAATTAAATTATGCATATGTCGGAAATCAACAAACCTATCCAATGGTAATGTTTTTCCTAACCCATAAGTGACGAAGAAGGTAAGCTATTGGTTGTTCTAAAATGCATGAGATTGCAATTGGTTAGACCTTGAAAGACATTAAGGGCATTAATCCTTTAATTTGCACACACAAAATACACTTAGAGGAAAATGCCAAAATAACTCATCAACCACAAAGAAGACTAAACTCTCATATGAAAGAAATGGTAAAGAATGAGGTCCTTAAACTATTAAATGGAGGAATTATCTATCTCATCTATGATAATAAATGGATTAGTCCAACATAAGTAGTAATAAAGAAATATGAAATAATTGTTATGAAAAATAAAAAAGACGAACCAATCCTAACACGAATCTCATCTAGTTGGTGCATGTGTATTGACTGTAGAAAATTAAATGGCACCACTAAAAATACCATTTTCCCCTTTTATTTTTAAACCAAATTCTTGAAAGAGTGGTAGGACACCTTACTATTGCTTCTTTAATGGCTACTCAAGTTGTTATAAAAAATTCCCTATAGTCTGAAAAGACCAAGAAAAAACCATATTCACATGCTCATTCGGAACATTTGTATTTAAGAGAATGCCTTTGGACTCTATAATACTCCTACAACATTTCAAAGATGCATGCTAAGTATTTTTAGTGACATGATTGAAAATTATTTGGAAGTTTTTATGGATGATTTAACTATATTTGGAAATTCTGTGGATAAATATCTTGATAATTTGGAAAGAGTCTTGGAATGGTGCAAAGAAAAATGACTTGTTTTAAATTGAGAAAAATGTCATTTTATAACGATTTCAGGACTTGTCTTGGTTTATGTAGTGTCTTTTAATAGAACTGAAGTTAATAAAGCTAAAATTGAAGTCATCTCAAATTTACCCTCACCAAATACAGTTAGGGAATTTCAGTCATTTTTATGACATGTTGGATTTTATAGGAGGTTTATAAAAGACTTTAGTGCTATATCTAGACCACTTTGTAACTTCTTGATAAAAGACACAACATTTATGTGGACTAAAGATTACCAAAATGCCTTTGAGAAGATAATTAATTTTTTAACATTAGCCCTTATAATGTAACCCCTTAGTTGGTCTTTGTCTTTTGAGCTAATGTGTGATGTTAGTGATTATGCCTTTGAAGTTGTTCTAACGCAAAAAAAGGAAGGTAAGCCCTTTGTCATTTATTACGCAAGTAGAACGTTGAATAGTGTTCAAATGAATTATAACACCACTAAAAAAGAATTACTTCCCGTAATATTTACATTGGATAAATTTTGTTCGTGTTTAATTAGTTCATTTACTATTGTTTATTCCGATATACAATTAGATATTTAACATCCAAACAGGATGCTAAGCCAAGATTAATATACGATGGATTTTGCTACTTCAAGAATTCAACCTGATAATCAAGGACAAAATGGGCGCTATAAATGTTGTCGTAGACCATCTTTCTAGACTTACAAATGAGTCTTCAATTAATATAACAACCATCAATGATTCTTTTCCTAATGAATTTTTGTTTTCTATACACAATATACCTTGGTATACTAACATTGTTAATTATCTTGCAATACGTGAAATGCCATCTGATTGGAACTCCCAGTATAAGAAGAAATTTTTAACAAAGGTGAAAAGTTTTTATTGGGATGATCCATATTTATTCAAGTATTGTTTAGATCAAAGTTTTTGGAGATGCATATTTAATGACGAGGTAAGTAATGTCATTTAATTTTGTCATTCTAAAATATGTGGTAGCCATTTTTCTTCATAGAAGACAACTCCAAAAATATTGTACTATTGATTTTATTGGCCTGCATTATTTAAAGATTCACATGTATTTTGTAAAATGTGTAAGAACTGTCAAATGTTAGGTCCATCTCAAGGCGAAATATGATTCTTTTAAATCCTATCCTTGTCAGGGAATTGATTTTATGGGCCATTTTCCATCATCATTTGGATTTGTATATATTTCAATAGCTATTGATTATGTTTCAAAATGGATTAAAACGATTCCTTGTAGGCACAACAATCATAAAATTGTGATCTATCTTTAAAAGAACATATTTTGAGTAGGTTTAGAATCCCTCGAGTCATTATCAGTGATGGGGGTAAGTATTTTTTTAATAAGTCATTCGAGTTTTTAATAAGTCCTCAAACAAGTGATCAAGTTGAATTAGCAAATAGAGATATCAAGCTACAAAAATTGGTCTCTTTGACTGACTGATGCCTATCGCACTACATTTAAGATGTCTTTACGAATGTCATTCTATCGGCTAGTTTATGGTAAACCTTGTCAGTTATTGGTTGAACTTGAGTATAAATTATTCTAACTATTAAAGTTTTTAATTCAAATTTTGATGATGCTAGTAATATGTGTAAACATGAACTTGAGGAATTGAGAAACGATGCATATGAAAATTCAAGAACTACTAAGGCAAGAACCAAAGCTTTTCAGGATAAAAGAATTTTTTAGAAAATATTTGAGATTGATAAAAAAATGTTACTTTATAATTTTCGTCTTTATCATCTAGGGAAGTTAAAGTCAAAATGGAGTGCTCCAATTGTTGTAAAAAAATGTATATCCATATGGGGTTGTAGAAATTAAGAATCCAAAAAAAGGTGTTACATTTAAAGTTAATGTTTAAAAATTAAAACCATATTTAGAATACTAACCGCGTAAAGAAGACCCCAAAATAAATTTGAGTTACCACCAAATCTTAATTAAGTCTTTTTCGTTTTTAATGGGTAATTTTTCTTTTTCTTTTTCTTTTTGAAATTGTTACTTTACTATTTTTTAATTGTTTTATTGTTTCTTTCTATGTCTTGGATGATACATGTTATGATGTTTCTCGCTTAAGTGTGTTTGTTTGACAATTGTGTTTCATTTAATCATTTTTAATATACGTCATGCGTACCTCAATAAGAAAGATTCTCTTCAAACATCTTGGGCAACTTTTACGTGTGAAATTTCATATAAGAGGCCTGATACAATTTTGTAAAACCCACCCTCTTTGGATTTACAACCATCAGCATTAATATCTCATGTTGAGGATCTAAAAAGACAACTCAGGGAAATAGAAAGTGGTATTCTAATTTAAACTTGAGGTTAACTCAATAAAAGATGAAGGTGAGTTAAGTATTTTATTATATTCATTTTTTACATTGCGTGTCTTTATTTTATTATTTTGTTCGCGTTCATGTTTGACTTGATTTTGCCGAATTAATTCGTTTCTTTGATGTGCTTTGATTCATTTTCCTGTATAAATGGCAGATAATGGTACTTCGTGACTTTTTTAAATCAATATCTTTTGTTTCCCACAATAATTGAAACACCAAAATCAAATATGAAAAAATACACATAAAATGCATCAGTGTTTTCCTTATTTCCCTCAAAATGCCGTTAAAAAGATTTACAAAGTTCATTGTCAATTATTGCTATTGAGTGCTAGAGAATGTATATTTATAAAAAGGTAAAATCATCATTTCCTATTCCAACTCTCACTAATATCTCTACTTTTATGTATTTAAATCCCTTGTACTTTAATTGTGTGTATTTTATTATAATTCAAGTATTTTATGTATTTCAGAGGCATTTTGATTGTTTTACAATTAACAAAAAGTAATATAGTAAAATGGATGGTATTTTTGAGCTCAGAACAGCTGAAAGCCTTAAGACGAGCATAAAAGGATACACGGTATTGTTCACATATACGATATTATTCATGTATATGGTACTATTCACATGTACAGTAATGTTCACGTATACGGTATGATGACGTTGCATTGATAGATGACGTGATATTGATCGATGACATGGCATCATGTTATTGGCCCAATGATGTGGCATTGACTAATTATGTGGCATTGACTAATTATGTAGCATTGACCGATGATGTGGCAAGATCCTATTAGGTCAAAATACTGATGTGGCGTTGACTGATGACATGGCAACATATTATTGGACCGAAATATTGATGTGGTATTGACTGATGATGTGTTCCAACCTATTAAATCTTGCCATATGGCGCAATCTTGATGGCGTGGCATCATGTTATTGGCCCAATGATGTGGCATTGACTAATTATGTGGCGTTGACCGATGATGTGGCAAGATCATATTAGGTCAAAATACTGATGTGGCGTTGACTGATGACATGGCAGCATATTATTGGACCGAAATATTGATGTGGTATTGACTGATGATGTGTTCCAACCTATTAAATCTTGCCATATGGCGCAATCTTGAGCGTCTAAATTGTTTTCATTTGATGGCTAAGATTTACTCATTATATCTATAAATACGGGGCTCCCCCATAATTTGGCAGCTCTGAATTTATTTTTGAGCTTTATTTTCTATCATTCTCTCTTGTTCTTATATTTTCTATATATTTTAATCGAATTCTTATTTTACCCCTAGTTAAGACATGATTAAATAGCTAATTTAATTTCAAGTTTAGATTAAAGGTGAAGCCTTAACATTATTCATGATTTAATTTGGTAAGTTTATTTACTCAATCTCTCTTATTTAAGTGGTTGTTTTGACTCATCGCCGACAGACAATGTATCTCAACTAGATTTTGCATGATATGTCGGCTCCCTAATGAAATATCATTACTGCTTGGCACGATGAGCACTTAACAATATATTTATTAGAGAGAAAACTCCCTTATATTATTTTGTGGGTTATCTTAGTGTCGATAAAGAGTGCATATAAGCTATTTAGTGGATGGTATTACTACGTTATCGATAGAAAGATTATTATCATTTGGCACTACGTGTTCTTGACACCACATTTAGCAGCAGATCATTACTCTTTGGCACAATGAGTGCTTGATACCATATTTACTAGAGTGAGAATTTATGAGGAGTAGAAGTACCCCCCATAAATTAATTAGAATTAAAAAGGAATATTAAGCTCATGTTGAAGTGTTAAGTGTGGATCCAGAGACTCAAGCACCTCATTTGCAAAGTTTCATCTTTAATTCATTCTTGCCATTTTATTTTAAATCTTAAGATAGATGAATCAATTCCAAGCAATACATATATGAACTTGGAATATTAACCCTACACATAATTAATTTTGCCTCCGTGAGATTGACACTCATCACCATAAATCTATTCTACAATAGATTCATTGTAAATATTGTGCAAATAACTTTGCGTGTAGGTTTTAAGTGTGTTTTCATAGTAAGTGTGTAATAATGTGATAAGGTCAGTATTGTAGCTTTTCATTTCTCTTTATTTTTATTAGTTTTGTTTATAATTTTTATGTGTTCTTTGCATGCATGGCTGAAGGCCACAGTCAGCTAATCTATAACCCATAGATCTTGAATTGGAAAAGACACTTCGTATATGAAGATAAATTGCATCAAAAGTTAACATTTAGAATAAAATTGAAATAGATTTGGAACAACAACCACAAGTCCACAAAAGAGGTCATTTAAGGACTACTTCAGTCTATTAGGTAATTTGAGCACGTTATACATAAGATATCCAAATGTAGCAGCTAAAAGTTTTGAGTTAAAAGCTAGTACACTAAATTATCTACCATCATTCTATGGTCTAAAAAATGAAGATCCATACAATTATTTGAATGATTTTCATGTTGTTTGTCAAACTTTTAGATATGAAAATTTTTTAGATGAAAATGTTAAGTTCAAACCATTACCCGACACTTTGGTGACGTATGGAAAATCTTGGCACCAACCGGTGGAACTCAAGCATCGTGCATACTAGGCCATTAAAAAATTCAACTTTGACATCCAACAACTAGTTTAGAAAGAAGATTACAGCTGACAAAACTAGAGGAAATTCCCAATGATGCATATAATTACAAGCAGCAGATGAAAGTCTTTCATGACCTATTCCTAATTATGATTTCTCGAGTAATATAGGCCACACTTTTTTTAGAAAAATAGAATAAGAGACTTTTAATATTTACCTAGTTCTTCTGATTATTTGTTTTATAAATTTTCATCTCGTATAAATCTTATGAATTCTTGCATGACTTATATCCAATGGGCTAATCCTACTTGAATTTGTACAAGGTAAATAGTTTAGCTTAACAATCTCAGTTATTGGGACTTTTCATGAGGTTTCTTTGCATTCACATAACCCAATATATGAGTATCCCTTTTTAGGCTTTCTAACCTATAAAAATTTATGAAATTTTCCTTTAAAACAAGCGTTTCAATTGAAAATGTATTCGTAAGACATTTACATATAGTGCAAGCTTCTACATGCCTAGAAATATAGGTAGTTCATAGGAAATATCATTCTTAAGGAAATATAGGTTTAAGGGAATATACTATAATAACTCGAACAAAATGTTCATTCCCAATCACACTTTTATCTTTGGCCTACAAGTTTGCTAGCAGCTTACGAGGCATCTTTAATGGTAAGATCTCTGTTAAGACATCTTATTTATACATTAGACAAGGTTTATTTTATAAAAAAAAATGTTTATTAGAAGGCATCATCAGTATGTATTGTACATATATGTGGCATATGTCATGAGGCCATCTATGTAATGGGGCACATGTACAACTCTGCGGAAATATATTACAAAGGCATCATTTCTAGTAAGTCTTTATTAGGGCTTCTGTAAATTCACGGGTACATGGCTAATGACGTAGGCTTTTATAAATAAGGAGTGCACTGCCTTTTAATGAGGAAAGACTTATAATAAACTATGATTATTGCCTAAGCATGCTAATCGGCCTTTATTCTATACATTTATTTTTTTAACAGTAGTAGTATTGCTTAAGCCATTTCCTATTGATAGGGTCATGGAAGACCTGACATTTATTAGTGAAGAGTCATTAATAGCCACTGTCTTGGGCTCCTCGGACTATAAATGGTCTTTCTTATGGTGGTGAAAATTTAGTTGGAGTAAATAGGCATGTTCTAACATAGTTGGCTACCCTTAAGCACAAGGTCGTCAAGCATAGGCATCTATCACCGCTGGTAGATTTATTTGTGATCTTGTGTTTGTCTCTTTCTTTCTTAGATAAGCCTATGAAGATGCTTATACTTCTGCTTTAGCATTTACTATAATAACTCGAGTTGTAGGGAGAGATAGTTCAATTGGTGTTACTGCTGCCATATATAAGGGAATATGGAGAGAAACCAACTAATTCTCTTGGAGAAGTTCTATTAGCCCAACATGCATTTGTGAGTTGAGCACTCTAATCAACTTTGTATTTGTACAACATCTTGCGTAGGATCTTTAGAATGATCTCATTAGTAGCCTCAACTTGGCCATTATCTTGTGGATAATATATATTGGGCTTTATTGCTTGATTCATTTGGTAAAGTATTTTGTGGCTGTGATGATTCAAATATTGCAACGTGTAGGTGGATGAATCTGCCTTATTAGATCCATGGTGAATCTTGCAAGAAGGTAGGAAAAGTATGCGGGATAATCCCATAGATTTATCAAATATGACATTTCTTAACAAACATTTTGGCATTTTGTTCCATTGTAAGCTAATAATGGCCCACAGTCAACAGCTAGCGGTATAACTTTATTTGACCTTGATGTTCTCCCCACTTTTCATTGTGGATTTCATGTAAAGCCCTTTGTGACTTATAATAACCTAGACGCTTTAATGGATTTTCGTTGAATCTTTTTTGAAATAGAATACCACATTTCATGAAATATCTCTTGGCTATCTATTTAATCTTATGTGCTTTTGTACGATTCAGGGGCAGTAGCTTTTACTATAGATAGTCAATACAAAGCTTTTTCAGTCTTCATGTATGATGGTTACGAAGACTCGTTCTACTAAGATTCAAGTTTTGGCAGTCGATGCAAGATAACTGTGTAGCTTGTGCTTTTCTTTTTATATAAGGCCAATGGTAGCTTGCCCTTTGTATCTTTCTATAAAGACTGACGTTATGAGTTAGTTTTTCCCCTTCTTGCTCATGGACACATTTTATAAGGATGCCTTCTAACATACGCTTGTAAAGAACTTCAAGAATTACAGAGTAATCCTTTGCTTGCTTTAGGTGGAGACTCTCTTGAGGATCACTAAATGCTTTGGTAATGGTAGTGTGCTAATCTGTCTTATCTATTGATGTTTCCTGCTCTAATCTTTCTATAAGGATTATTAGTTTGATCTTTCACAAGATTGTGACTTGATCTATTTTCTTTACTAGATTGATCTTGTCACTTAGCGTGGATAGTGCATCAACATACTTTTTTCTCTTGTCTTTTAACATGTTTTACCATGTAAGTCTGAAGAGTTGATAAAAGTTTTCTAGTATGTGTTCGAGATAAAGCTAATGTTGGTTCTTTTACAGCAAAATCACCATTACTCTATTAGATTATTAGATTTAAATCTATGATAAGCTTGATTCTCTTGGCTTTTAGTTTCTTTGTTGTGAATAGACCAGTAATTATTGCATATTCTACCTCATTGTTGGTACAACGAAAATCTAACTTGTTAGATAATACTGAAACCCTTTCAAAAGTATTAACAATGACCAACCTTGCGCCTCTTGTTATTTTTTAGTAAAAGAACAATCAAAATAAATTGTCCACTAATTTGTTTTTGTTTTTAAGACAAAACAGTTCTGTTATGAAAAATCCCCAAGAAGTTCTTATGACAAAGGTGTATTTCGATTTGAAGAGAATGTGGCAATCATATTAATGACCCTTTCCCCTTTGATTGTACTCAGAGTTACTCACACAATATCAAATTTTGTAATAAGTAAAAGCCACCTACCTAGCTTTCCAATAAGCATAGGCTTGAATTGGCTTTTCTTTTATTGGTGCCTTCAGGGTTCTTAAATTCATGATGATCTTTTAAATCTTCTGGAGTGTCAAGTATGTGAAGTAAATTGAGTTTTCTTCTTGAGAAGAAGTATGTAAATAGAAATCATAGTTGTGAAACCTAGTATAAATTGGCGAATATAAGACAACTTTCTAATCAAACTTTTTAGCTCTTTTGAATTTCTTTGTGGTGGCACAAAATTAATATTCTGGACTTTGGTTGGATCAACATGAATCCCATGTTAATGTACTAAAAATCTAAGAAATTTGCCAGTTAACACACCAAAGGCACACTTTTTAAGATTCATATTCAAATTATAATTAAGGTTTGATCAAATACCTTCCTTAGAGTTAATTAGTGTGTATTCTTGGTAGAAAATTTGATCACAAGGTGATCAATATAGTCTTCTACCTCCTTGCCCATCATGTAATGAAATACTACTGTCATGGCCCTCAAATATGTGGCTCCTGCATTTTTAAGACCAAAAGACATAATACTGTAGTAAAAATTATCCATAATTGTATAAAAAACAATCTTCGGGTACTTGTTCAAGGAGGGCATCTAGTAGCATTCGAAAGACCAACTAGCTTAAAGAAATGATAAGAGTGGAAGATTAAACAAGATAAAGGATAGTGGGCCACATTTTCATGTCCCACCACCCAACAAGCCTGACTTACATGTCTGAGGGTTGTTTTCATTACTTTTATATCTAAAATAGATAGTAAATAGATAAAGAAATTGTGTCCACATCTTTTAGTGCCATTTTGATATGATTGTATGCACTGAATCCATCCATAAACGAAATTAATCAGTGATCGAATGTTGAGTCAATTAGCATGTCCATGTTGCGCAGAGAAAATTCATCCTTTGGGTGAGCTTTATTTAAAGGAAAAAGTTATTTACCTCAAAATTGTACCCCGAATTTGCTCCCCGAAAGCAAATAAAGCAACACGTGGAAAGTGAAAGCAAAAGTGAAAGCTAAGTGGAAAGCAAATGAAGCAAAAAGGAAAGCGTTTTGTTTTTCGGGGCACAAAATCGGGGCAAATTCGGGGTAAATAGCAGCACTCTTTTTTAAATTTTAAAATTCTACACAAATTCTGATATGTCCATTTTTTTCTTCACTAGTACGATGTTTACTAGCCATTTAAGATGCTTGATCGACTTAATAAATCTAGATACAATTTATTTCTCTACATCGTTTTTTATCTTCTTCTCCATTTTTGGATAAAATTTCATTTTAATTTGTTTTAGTGGTTTACCATTAGAGTCTATATTAAGTGTGTGACAGGCCGTAAATATGTCCAACTATGGCATGTCTTAATAACTCCATGCAAACATACTATGATGTTCTTTTAATAGCTCGAACAACCCCTTCTTCTCATTCTTAGTTAAATTAGAGCTTATTGAGACATATTTTTGTACATTTCCCTCCTTGTTGAAATTTATTTCTTTTAACTCTTCATCGGTGGCTGTAGAATCGTGTTGCATGCATTTAGGGTGTAAGTGATACTTTCTCTTCAATTGCTTTTGATCGAAACTCTCTTTATACTTCATTGTCAGTATTTGCACGCAAAAATGACATGCTATTAATGTTAGGACCTTTCCTTAGAAAAGGACTAGGCCCATATACTGTAATAAATAGTACAATATGTTTCTATTAAGTAAAATTTACTTCTCATAAACTGGAATGCCCTTGAATATTTGTCTTAGGCTACCAGAATGAGCATCTTCTAAGAAATCTAATTTGTTTTTTCTTTAGCAAGCTCATGTTGGTTTGGTTTCCAATTTCTTTCATTGTCTTTTAAAAGTTTTACCCTTTACGGCTTAGCAATAATAGTTCCTTTCTCTTCAATAAATAGTTCACAAAATCGAACATTTGCCATATGATTTTCTTTATAATAGAATAGAGTAAAATTGGTAGCAATGCAAATTAGTTTTATCCTAATCCTTCATTTCACACACTAATGGTATATAGAGGGTATTATCATATGTTTATTCAACAAAGGCCTTCCAAACAGAATTTCATATAAAGTTGTAGCATTCATGACATGAAATACAGTTGGACCTTGAAGAGGACCAACCTTCAAATCTAGTTGAATGTATCGTTTTATAGATTTAGACAGATTATAAATCTAAATATTGTAACCTGTGGGCCATAAATGTTTTTAATGAGTATTTTGGCTGCTTTGAACATTGCTTTAGGGATAATATTGATGAACGTGTATCCACTAGATCTCTTCTAACTGGTATTCTATTGATCTTATTTTTTAAAAATAGTGGATGTTAGTGATCAGGATTTATTACCTCAGTATTCTCATCACAAAAAATGACTGCATTGGTATATTCCAAATAAGCCCGATTGACTTCTACTTCAGTTGTATAGCACTTCAATCCATATAGAGCAAAAACTCATATTAGTGCTTTGGTTTTTACTAAACGTGCCTATGAACTGTATCTTAACTAGTCTAATAAAGACTTGAACTTGATGTTAAGTGAGAAAGCACATACCAAAGGCTATTATCAGGGAAGATTGTATGATCTTTCAGTGTTTGCCATTCCTCAATAATATCTTTCATCATGACATCTATTGGTGAACTATTATCATTTGTAATATAATTAACAGTAACCGTTATAGCTAATCTATCATCGTGGTGAGGTAGTGGGTTAACATCTACATCTTGCTCACTTTTTTTAAATTGTAACGATCCATCCGCAACCTTTTCTTTGATTATTTTGATGATATGGTGGTAATGCACTGTGGGATAATTAAGGCTTGATGTAGGCAATAAAGCTTTGGGTTTTTTGTTCTACTTCACTCAATCGCCTTGTTGGTTTGAATGGCTAGAGTAGTCCATCCATGATCTACCGATCCACAATAACATCAAATTCTTCTTCTGTGCATGGCTACTTAGAAGATGTTGGGGCTTTCTTTCTTAGCATTTTGTTTTTACATAGCATGAAATGTCTTTCTACTATAGCACTTTAATGAGTCTCTCATCTTTTTTATAAAAGTAGGCGCTGCTTTCATGGATAAAGTAATGTTACTGGCCTTTTCTAATAGCTAATTAAAGTTTGAGACGTCATGACTCTCCAAAAAAACTCGTCGCCTGTTCACCATGTTACGAATGCAAATACGGACTAATTCTTTCTCAATTTTGGACTCAGCAATCCAAATCCAAATTTCTAAAAAGTTTGAGATAGTCTGCTAAACCTTTTTTAGGTCCTTAGACATTTGTATTCAAATCCTCCATAGTTGTTTGGTCTTTAGTCTGAAAATACATCTAGCAAAACTTAGAAGGTATTTCATTCTAAAATACTTCTAGCAAAACTTAGAAGCTATTTCATTCTAAAAGTGGATTAAACAAACTTTTAAATTAGTATAGCATTTATAAGTACAATCAATAAGAGATTTGAATAATTCCCTTAATTAAAGCACCAGTTTAATAACATATTGGCCAAGTGCATCAAAGTAATAGCTAATATGTTCTCTAGGTTTGCTTTTTTACCGTGGATAGAGGTAGACTTCAGCATAAGGCCTATAAATGATCTCTTCTGGATACAATGGCAGTAAAGAATATTCAATGTCCTCTATATTTTAATTTTAGCATCGCAGAAGAGTCGTTACCTCTGTTAAGTAACAAGTGCATTTGCATTTTGCCATGGTTGACAGACCTATTTAAGTTTAAAATTGAGGATCTCTGTTGAATTCTAAAAAGACATTCATAATTGGTCAAGTAAACTACTCGTTTTTAGGGATAGACACTTGTCTAGAACGAGGAATAGGCTCAAATTCTCTTGGCTGGTCTTGTTGTGATTAATCACGAACTTTATCTTATTGGATGACTCGAGGTTGATCTTGTGGACTAACTTATGGATGCCCCTGTTGCATGGCTATTTGTACTGAGCAAATATTTATTTTACTATTTTCCAGATATAATTCTTCATTTAGTCTATAAGTTCTTTGAGATTTTCATGTTCGCTAATGCTCAAACTATGAAAGTTAAGACCCTTTCTTTTACTAAAAACCATTGTCAAACTCCCAATAAAGTCACCAAATGTTCAGGGTGAGAATTTCACCTGGTCAAATGTCACAAAGAGAGGTTCTTTCTCGATTGAAATATATTTGGACTTGATTAGTGATAACTCTATGACATGAGAGTTATTATGGCAATTCTAGACTTAAATCAAGATTACTTAGAGAGTAAATGATGTGTTTCTATTGTATTTTTGTTACATTTTGCATAAACATTCATTTTAGTTTAGTCTTAATAAATTTTGCTTGATTTAGAGTAGTTCGTGCTCAAATTGTGTGCATAATTGTGGGTGTCCAGAAGCTTATTTTTCACGGAAGGAATGCTGATGTGATAGGCTTGCAAAAAATGAAGAAGAACATGGCTACATAAGAATTAAAACAAAATCTGGAACAATGTAGTTCTGTTGTCGTTGCTGGAGCAACCATTGCTATAGTAATCCTGGAACAACGACAGAGAAAATTTAGCGCGGGATATATACAGAATCGTGATCTGCAGTTTCCTAATCTGACTTATGCGCGCCCTAGGCTTCTGTTGACCCTAGTTTTCAGATATAAAAAGAGCACGCATCATATGAAAAGCTGGCAGTGAATTAACATCGAAGGAATCAAGAGGAAAAAAAGGAAAAACTAGAGTTCAAGGGAAAATAAGTCTGCACCAGTGAAGAAATCAGCAGAACTATTTTGGATTCAATTTTCATCGTTCTTTACTTGTTCCTTTTCTTACTCTTTGATTGAACTGATATATTTCATGGCTGATACTTTGCTGTTTGTTTTTCTTTTTCAAAGTATAAACTAAATTTGATTGTAGTTGAGTGACAAACAATCTCAATAGGTTTTTGACTGTTCTTATGAGTTGCTTTAAGATTGTTGTAGCATTTTACTCTAATAGCTTATATTATAATCTTTATTTCGATTGACCATCCATTTAAGGGTTCAAGTTAAGAGAGAGCCGCAAAAAGCCTGTCTTAGTGGAAATTATTAGAGTAATACTTGATCTTAATTTAAGTTTCCTAGATTGAATTTACTTGAGTCCCAAAAAGGCCACACTTGAGTTAAGATTTGTGAAGAACTAGACATAAGAATTCACCTTGTAGGGTAGAGAGAGTGTATGTTCATAATGTCATACCTTAGGTGGAATAACAACTGGTCATTGTTAGAGTGCTTAAGGGTATGAAAAGTCCAATAAGCGACAACTGAGGATGCAAACTAATTCTACCCAGGGTTGTAGGAATTGATGTAGCAACTAGTGTTAATTTGAACAAAATAGTCAGACCATGAAGGGAGTTTGATCATTCAGCTACCTCATTCATATTGAATTCTTTTTACGCAATTAATCTAATTTACTTTATTACTGTATTTATTTGTTTTACTTTCTTACAATTGTTTATTTCGGCAGTAATCAACTTTAACTAGATTTCTTTTGAAATAAAGAAAGTTTGCACTATCGTGATTGTTGTAGTCTTTCTAGTAACATCAATCCTTGTGGAGACGATCTTGAATATTTATCACTTTATTATTTGTTGTGTACACTTGCACATTGACATCAATAGCAATTAAGTAAAATTGACCAACAATTAGAAATTTAGCTTAGTAATATGTGATCTACCTAATTGTATTGTATGGTCTGGAAAGTAAGGTCCAAGTCCTAACTAAACTCCCCAGTGGAGTCGCCAAGTACTTAAGGTGGGAATTTCACCAGGCCACATGTCATAGGACGAGGTTGTTTCTTGATTGAAATAGATTTGAGCTTGATTGAAATTTGAGCTTAATAGTCTATGATCTACCTGATTCTATTATATAGTCTAAGAGTAAGGTCTAATAGCGTATTCAAATGTTGTTATTGCCTAAAACATCTTACTGTAACTTTGACTATAACTGTTGTTTTGTTGAATAAAATATTTGAACTTAAATAATAATAGCACTTACTATGAATAATGATGTTAGAGTTGAGTACACCAGTGAACAATAAAGAGTCACCACTAGCTCAATATTAATTTTCTAAAATTATTGTAGCCTAGCAATTGTAATTAGGACAAATGTAAGAAAACGAAACATTTATAAAAAAAAAAATGAATATGGAAGTGTGTTTGGACATTGGTTTTGAAAATTAGAAAATGCTCTTAACTCTATTTCAAACTCTCTCAGATTTCTTAACTAAAATGATGGATGCCTTGAATGAATAGCAAAGTTTACTATTTATAGGATTCATGTCTTCATTTTCATTAATTTTAATGCATGCTTCTCATTAATATCAGTGCATGCTTAACACTAATGCATGCTTCACATTAATTTTTTTTTATGATGCTTAACATTAATTCTAATGCATGTTTTTCATTAAATGTCACTGCGTGATTTAGGATTTAGTATTTTAAACTAAGTTATTATTATTATTATTATCATCATCATCATCATTATTATTATTTCAAAATGATTAGTTCTCTACTAGCTCATCTCAGTAGACATTCCCTCATAGGCTAAGATCCCCTAAGAAATCATAGTCAAGGATTCAATGTGAATTGAGCTTCAACTTGGTGTATTCGTATCTTCCAAGCCATAACTCACAGTAATTGCCCCAGCGGCTTCGGTACACCATGAAATACGTACTTTATAAATTAGACTAGATCATTGGGCATAACATCAATTTTTAGATAGTAACAATCATTAATTACTCTACTGACTCTAGCACCTTTGGTCTCATCACTTAAGATTGCAGAAGCAAAAAAGGATTGTTTGACCATGACTATTAACACTTGTCAATGGTGCAAAAACCATTGAACACTTGCTGGTGTTGTAAGTAGTGTCAAATAAAACAACATCAGCATAAACATGATAAGCATCAGCCCAGAAAAATGAGTAATGCGACCTTCATTATCTGTCTTTTGGTCAAAGCACATGCATGGTTCTCTTCTTGTTCTGATCGAAAATGCTCATGTAACATATCTGCATCATGTCCTTTCACCTTATTTCTTGAAGATCCTTTGAAAAAATTCCAACGCTCTCTATGCGCACCTCCCCCACCCCCTAGCCCGTGGCAACTCAAGATGCTAATTTTGATAGTGAATCCAGTTGCTCTTCCATTATTATTGTAAAACTCATGGACTTCATCTAATGATGCAAATTCTTGTCCTTTTTTTGGCTTGCTATCATCCACTACTTCAAGCACGAAGAAATTGTTTATAGAATTTGAATATAAACTAAATGGCTCCTCATTGGCCTTTCCACACCGATCCCGTATTTTAGAACAATGCCATTATTTTTAATTAAAATTATTCAAACAAAGAAATTGCGAAAAAGTACAAAATTAATAAGTAAAGAATTTCCCATGTGTGCATGAATTGAATATACACTACTAGAAAAAAAAGCTCAACAATGACAATTTTTTATTGTCATACATGCTATTAGATGACGGTTGCCCAACCGTCATTGAAGCCTGTGTCAAGGAATTATCGATGATGGTTTTTTCATGTCATGAATTTTATAATGTATTATCCATCATAAAAATGTTATTGACATATGACTATTGTCTGTCATTATTTTTTACATGGATGACTAATAGTTATCATAAAAAAATAGATATTTTATTAAAATAATTATAAAATTAATAAAAAAATTATATAAAATTAAAAATTAATTTGGCGAGAATGCTTTTAATTATTTTTAGTGGGAATGCTTTTAATTAATTTTGTGGGAATGCTTTTAATTATTTTTAGTGGGAATGCTTTTAATTAATTTTGTGGGAATGCTTTTAATAAATAATTTGGTGGGAAATAACATTATTTTAATTTTTTGCACCAATTTTATAATTTTATTTTTTAAATTTTTTGGCATCAATTTTATATTTTTGCGCCAATTTCTATTATTATTATTATTATCAAATAATATATATAATATAAATATAATTAAATTACTAAAAATATAAAGTTGCACAAAAATCATCAATAATTGAGAATTCAAGTATCACTCTAAACATTCATCTGAATGATCTAAACATTTGTCTTAATTATCATTTATAATGTAATAACTCAAGTGAGAAATTGTTCCCCAACAAACTTATAAAATAAAAATTTGAATAAGAAATTCTACTATAACACATATAAGCTTCAGCAAGTCCACAAATCTGCAGCATTAACACTTAGAGAAACTAGCATCAGCAAGTTTATGATCAGCAACACCTGCAAAATGCAAAAACAATTACAATCAGAAGCTAAGATTAAACATAACCAAGCCACTAGCTCAATTTGCATGGTACTTAACCACTAGCTCAATCGTCACAATAACCTTTTAAAGCAAATTAACCAGTAAGCAATGTTCAAAGCAAACCTTTCAAAGTTCAAAGCAAACCTTTCAAGGCAAGTTAACCAGCAAGCAATGTTCAAAGCAAACCTTTCAAAGCAAATTAACCAGCAAGCAATGCTTAAAGCAAACCTAGAAACTATAATTATCCCAAGAACTCAATCAACACAGAAAATACCATAACTTGAACAACGCATCACTCATCAACTCATCACTCATCATCACGAGTCATCAACCTAGCAATAACTCCTCAGCACAACAATCTTAATGACAAATTTCCATAGCCATATGAAGATAACATGCATGTTACAACTTGACCATCACCACAACTCCTTAGCTAAGCAATCTCATATACAACATGCACATTCCAAGTCATGAATCATCACAACTCTTAAACACAACAATCTCATACAATATACAATTGGTTCCCAAGTTTGAACTAAAATTTAAATTTTTGTTTTGAAATATTAACTACCAGTTGCTCAACTTTGCCAAAGCAAATGGTCCAAACCAATACCTATAAACTAATTACCGCAACGGATCAGCAGCAACAATGCAATTTTCTAAATAAGAGATTGGACATAATCCACTCATTTATACCACACCTCATCGATTTTTGCCTGGGTGTATACTGCTTTGCTATTGAACTGCAAATTGGAAAATGCATCAAATATTAAATAAATAAGTAGAGAACATATAATACAATGAATTATCTAAAGCTAAAAAAATAATAATAATAATCCACCCATTCATACCACACCTCATCGATTTCTTCCTGGGTGTATATTGCTTTGCTATTGAACTGCAGATTGGAAAATGCATTAAAAATTAATTAAATCAGTAGAGAACATATAATACAATGAATTATCTAAAACCATAAAAAAAGAAATGTTTACATTATTCAAAAATAAACTAGCATTAGCAATCATGTCTCTCACATACAACATGACATAGTATATTTACTTATATGAACTGGGTTTTACCGGAGCCTAAAATAAATAAAGCCATAACAGTGAAAAAAGTTCATAAAGAAATAGATGTACTAATATACTTTGTTATGAAGTGTAGAAACATATATTAAAATAAGTAATCATTTATTTGTTACCTAAACAGTTTTTAAAACTGGGTGAGATCTTCTTTTACTAATTGTGGCTGTGAACATGTTGATCCCACTACAAATTTTATACATATAGTATCAGTATTTAACAAATATTTCATCAAATCAAACATTTATTGTACTTATTTAACCACAAGCTCGTTAATGTCTTTGCTTGGGTCATTTCCTTGTGGATCCAAGTAATATCTCATCTTTGCTGCCACATCAATCAGAACAAGAACCTAATGGGCTCTATAATAGAGCAACAACTTTAAGTTAGCAATGTATAGTTAATGGGTTTTCAAAAAGAGCCTTCTAAAAAATTGAAATAAATATTAAATAAACAACACTACCCAGTATTATAAGGAATGAAAGGAATGAAAATAAGCTGACACTTTTCAGCTACAACCAAATGATCAAAAATTGATTGTGTCCTCTGTAGACGAGACTTTAGCAGATTTTCATATATAGCCATTATAACCTTAGCTGGATTCATGAAACCAAAAGGCTTCCCATCAGCTATCATCTTATCATTCAAGCACCTAATATTATCAATAATAAAGAAAAAAAATTAATATTATAATGTAACAGTAAATTCATGTACTGATTTATTTGTATAAAGATACTTACATAATGTAGAGAATTAAGTTGTTGAGGATTATCTATTCCATGTGACGCAAGATTTTACAATCGAGATACTCCACAAGTAGGACATTAAAAAAAAAATTGCATATTCTTTTCTATATAATATGCAATCATTTGGACATGCATGCATTTTCTTATATTGCAAGTCCAATCTCATATTGCAAGCCCAAGGAAGACATGGTTTTTTTGGCCTCATATACAGAGCTAGTTGATGTATTATCCTTAGGTAACATGTTACCCAAGAGACTCAATAAATAATTTAAGCTAAAATCACACCACCCATATTTCCCTTTCAAGTTATATAACTTGACCAGTGAACTTCACCTAGTATATTTTTCACAACCTGGGTACAGAGGTTTCTTTGCATCTTCTTAAAGTGATTTGAAGGCTGTAGGTTCATCATCACAATGTTTGTAAGCATCATGAATAATATCTACTACCTCATCTTGATTAAAATCCATATATGGTGGGTCTACTTGGTCACCTATGTCACTAATTTTCAAGTTAGGTTCGTTTTCCCCATGCCAAGTCAAAATCGTGTAACTCTCATCGAAACCCTTAAAAAAATAAGTGATGTTTCATTGTCCTAGAAGGATGAAATGCAACATTTCAGCATTTAGTGCAAAGACACCTTATAATATCACCAGTATCAAAGTTTTGAAGAGCAAACTCCATAAACATATTCACCCCAATAATATACTCTACATACCTTTTATCATATGGTATCCAACTCTTATCCATTTTTCATACCATGATGCGATCCTGATACAAAATGTCAAAACAAGCCTTCATTCAAATTCAGAAAACACATACATATACTTTTTTTTTGTTTTTATTCATAATATCTACTATTGACCAAGTAAGTGAAACTCAAAAAATAACACATCATCGTTACTCTAGACTGGCTTATATAAATTTGGTTGTTTTTTAGCTATTGTCTTACATCATTATTCAATTTTAATTCATATCAAATTATTTAAAGTCAGCAATTAATTATTTCATATCAAATATCAGAGCCATTGAATAAGTTTGTCCTAGCCAACAAACATCTACAAAATGTAACCAAAATCCACCCAAATAAGGCATACATGACAAAAAACACGAAGGGAAGACTTGTACATGGCTTATTACACCGACAATATAGACAGATATAGTTCCCATTCAGGTTAACCACCAAAATTTATGTCACTGGTTTCCCGCCAATATACAGTTAATTCCCCACAAGTTTGTGAACTCAGTAAAGGTTGATACTTATTCAATTTTAAAGTCAGCAATTACTTATTTCATATCAAATACCAGGGCCACTAAATAAGGCTATCATAGTCAACAAACATCTATAAAATTGAACCACAAGCCATCCAAATAAAGCATACATGATGAAAAACATTAGGGGAAGACTTATACGTGGCTTATTACATCGATAGTACAGACTGATATAGTTCCCATTCGAGTTAACCACTAGAATTTATGTCACCAGTTTCCCACCGACATACAGTGAATTCCCCACAAGTTTATAAACTCAATTAAGGGCTCTACTGGATTTCTAATAACTTATTATTTGTATAGTAAGTTAAGTAAAAGAAAAGGCAGTAGGAATTAATAAGGGAAATTATCATTCGTATACCCTTAGTTTACTCTGTTATCAAAAATACTACAACACTTTGAGGGTGTATCAATCGTCCACCCTAAGTTGACAAAATGTATCAACCGACCACCAAACCGTTAGTTGCCGTTTAAATATGATGACGTCAGAGGGGTAATCTAGTCTTTTCATATGATACAAGTAAAAATTTAAGGGTATACAAGTGATAAAAAGAGAATTTAAGGGTATACAAGTGATAATTTTTCTTTACTTTAATTTAAGTTTCAAGGGTAAAATCATCAATTCGCTATAATTCCGTTAACTTTCAAACGGCAACTAACGGTTTGGTGGTCGTCTGATACATTTTGTCAACTTAGGATGGACGATTGATACACTCTCAAAATGTTGTAGTATTTTTAATAACATAACAAATATAAGGTATATGAATGATAATTTCCTAATTAATAATGTACATGCTCCTACAACTTTAATGCTTTTTCTTAATTCAATATGCTCTCATTACCAATCTAAAGAAATAAATACCATAAAATAATGCTTTATTTGTGTTTGTGGTATACATATATGCGAATAAAGTTCCAAAACATTCAATATATGCATGAAAATTTATCGTCACCAACAAAATTTCTGAGAGTAACTCATTCAATGTTTAGTGGGTTTAGAAAAACCAAAAACTAAAAATGATTTTTAAAAAATCATGCAGTACGAACTATATAATTTTTCATGATACAAATAATATCAAAGTAGGGATTCAAGGCCTTTTCTAATATGAAACACAGATATTCACATATATTATCATCATTATTCACTGAGTAGAGAGCAGTTTTTTCGTTAAATGAATAAAGAGTCATAACGATCTGTCATATTAAAAATCACAGCCGTTGCATAAGACTGTCATAGCCACAGAAATAGTAACCAAACCAACACAAATATATGCAAAGCACGCATCCATCAACTACCTGCCATGCATTCAAATATATAAAAGATCATAGTTGACAAACATAATAAGAAAAGGCAGTACGGTTGAATCACTTTACCTAGTGTGTTGTCGCTATACCTTCAACAACCTTAGCTAAAATGGCATCGTCTTTAATCTGAAGAAAAAAAAAAAATATATATATATATATATATATATATATATATATATAATAATGTTAATATCTTCATTTGTTGTGAAAAATGTTAATATACAATCTAAAGGACCCATGTGTTATAAAAATATAGAACATGAAGGCCCTCGTTGGCTAAGATGCCTTACAATATTTTAACAGAACAATAAGGGCATGTTTGGTACATTATATTATACGGTATTAAAATATTGTTTATATTAAAATAATATCAAACCCATGTTTGGAACAAAATTGCAAGGGATTGGGGTGGGGGGCTAATGCGTCAACTGACGCATTAGCTTTGCTTTTTTTTTTTTCTTCGTTTTGCTTTTGCTTTTAGCTTTTCTTTTTACTTTATTATTATTATTATATTAAAATAATAAATAAATATAGTTTTTAATATAATATAATATTTTTATTTTATTTTTTTTACATTATAATTATTAATATAAATTAATAAATAAATAATTTATCATTCAATAATAGTATTTTTTTTATTTTTACATTATAATTTATTAATAAATTTATAACTTATTATAACTAATAAAAATATTTAAATATGAATAAATTTGAATAATATTAATTTAAAATTAATAATAATATAAATAATATAAATAAAATATTAATGCAATTTAAATATATTAATATAATATAAAACATTAATATAATATAATATAATATTTAAATTAAATTAAATTAATTTAAAAAATAATACAGTATAGTATAGCACCAAGCATTGTACAACATTATTATAATACAGTGCTAATGTAATACAGTATAATATAATATACCAGTATTAAAATAATGCAATATAACATAATACAATACAGTATGTCAAACGCACCCTAAATTCAAAAACAAATGAATGTTGAATGGATGGCCTGCAATAATTAAACTAACCAAAACAGTGCACTAAACAAAACAATTTACCTGGATAATAATGTTAACAAATAATGATTGAAGAAAAAAAATGATGGTGCACCAGACATTGTAGCCTTTATGTCATTTCGAAGGCCACAATGTTTTCAAGGACCACAAACAAAACAACCTTTCTTGAAAAGGAAAAGACAGTTTCAAAAAGAATGTTAGCCTTACCATAATCCACATACAAATTAGTATAACAACATGCACATAATGACAAATTTCACTTACAATAAATCCAAAAGAAGAATCAACAGTATAATCAACTACTAAATATGACATGAAACAAAAAAATAACACATTTTTACCTAAAGCAAAAAAATCAGTGTCTAATTCTCTAAGCGAAGCATTAACATGACATGCAACACCTATGGTTTCAACGATTACAACATACTAATTGAAAATTAGTTTTTACTGAATACATAGGGTTTCATTACCTCACGGCTGATTTTCAGTGATAGTTGGGTATGACTGGAGTGAGAGATTAAGGTCTTTGATTTCTTCAACAATTGATTTGAGGGTTACAGCTGTGACTGCTTCTTTTATTTATTTATATTTTTTTTTGCGATTGTAAGCAATTACGGCAGCTGTGAGTATTTCTTCTTCTTCAGCAATGACGACAGGTTTAGGACTGAGAGAGCGAGACGGTGTTTGTGATGGTTAGGGCTCAGAGATCAACACAGTGGTCAGTGATTGACGGTGGTTGTGTCTGGTTTAGTGGGTGATAGTGGTCTATGAAATGCTTCAGTGACAGAGAGGGCTGCAAGGGAGAGAGGGTTGAAGTGTGTGTGAAATGCTTCAGTGACTGAGAGAGAGCTGCGAGGGAGAGATGCTTGAACCGTTTGTCAATGAGAGTTGAAGCGTTCATTCCAAATGGAGAAGACGATGAAACTAATGGGATGCAAAATTTTCTAAGTGTCAAAACTTTCTATCTTCAGCTTGAACAACACCGTTTAAGCTTTTTTAAATAATTAAAAATATAAATAATGGCATTTGTGTAAATAGGTTAAAAAAAATTAAATAAATCAATTTTTAAACGATGTAATTTAAACCCATGACTAATGCCTGTCATGTTTTGAAAATGATTAAAAAAATATATTACTGAACATGACATGTTTCTATCAATACTACATGACATAAATATATGAGTCATGATAATGTCATAACAGTTTGATAAAAGCATGTTAGTCACAAAAGTATCATTTTTTCATAATACTTACATGACAAACTGATATCTATCATAAATTTTCTATCATAGAAACACATTTTTCTAGTAGTGATATAATATCAATTTGTAATTTTTACTTTAGTGTTATACGGAATTACTTTTAAAAAATAATAATAATAAATATATTACTAGTTGCACTTGTGATAGACAATAATGTTACGCAAGATTTTTGAAAAATTGTGCAAAACTAGAGAGTTTGTAATTAATTTAGAGATATGGAAGAATTTTACAGAAAATGAGGAAAAAGGTACAAGCAATAGTAAAAGAATTGAAAGAAACAGAAAAAGAAGAAAAAAAGTACAAGCAATAATAAAAGAATTGCAGAGAGACAAAAAATGAGGAAAAGATTTTATTTTTTATAATATCAGAGAGCATAGATTCGCAGGGACTCTTGCCAAAATAAAGTAGATTTCATGTGGAGATGGGCAGAATTGCGGGTAGGTTAATGAAATGTACTAACCATTGAATATATTCAACGGTTAATGGCCTCCATGTTTCATGATGTTTTTCTAGCAATTCTTTTAACAAAAATAATAAGTAAGATATATTCCATAACTATAAACAATGTTTCGAGGTGAACATTCATTCAATTTTTCGTTATTGATGTAGTTTATTGTACATAAAGTATGACAGTAGACAAAATTTTGTTAAATTAAATTTTATTATATTTCCTTAACAGTAAATTAAGTAGAGTTAATTTAGTGACATAAAAAAATATTAAAAGATGAGTGTCCAAAGTAAATTTTACCATGTAAATAATCCCATCTTATCATTAATCCAGGGTTGGAGCCACCAATAGATCAATATGAGTCGTACGTATATATAAGTGTAACTATTTAAATCCTCTAAAATATTATTTAGATGTGATTTCTAATCAATTTTTTTATTACTAAAAAGTCCACACATAATTACTATTATATCTTAAAGAATATAACTAGGGTAGCGAAAATATAATTTCTAAGACCGTGGTTGACAAGCTACAACTTAAAACTCACAAACATCCTTCTCCTTATCGTATTAGATGGATAAAAGATGTTGGAGAGACTAAAGTTTCTGAACAATGCCACATTCCTTTCTCCATCGAAAGATACAAGGTGAAGTAATCTGCGATGTTATCGACATGAATGCTTGACATATGCTACTTGGGAGACCCGGGCAATTTGATCTTAATACAATACATCTTGGGAAAGATAATACATATAGATTCTATTAAGACAACATGAAATTATCCTTACTCTGATGAAGTCAAAAGTCAAGGGAACCTATCTTTTATTACTAAAAGAGAAAGCTAAAGCAGAATCAATGCTCGAACAAGTCCAACCGCTACTCTCAAAATTTCAACATGTCGTGCCTAAAGAACTTTCTAACAAATTACCTCCTATGAGGAATGTTCAACATCAAATTAATCTTGTTCCTAGAGCTATCCTACCTAACTTATTGGTGACTTAAATTAAAAGAGAACTTCTAATGGTTTGTTCCCACAAGTCTACAGTTTTTAGGAGAGCCACATTTAAAAGCAAGAAGAAATTGAAGTTTTGGTATTTTCAAGTTCTAAGAAAAGTTAATGCAAAGTGCTACACGTTTGCATTGCAAGATCAATTACTTCTTCATTAAAAGCTTCATCCTCCAAATTGGCTTTTATTTTCATCAAAACTCGAGGACGAGTTTTTTTTCGAAGAGGAGGAGACTGATGTTGGACAACCCTAGTCATAATAAGAGTATAAATTCAATTTCCTTTTTTTACGATTTATTTTATATTTTATTGTTTAAGTTATATTCCTTTACTTATAAGGAATCATAATTTTATTAGAAATAGGATAATCCTAACTAATATAAATAGGCTTGATATGCTTGTTTCTTGACACAAGCTTTTGACTAATAATATTCAGTATTTCTCAAATAATATATTTTCTCCTTTGTGAGAGCCCCCTTTTTGAACTTCAAGAGCGTACGCTAGAATAAAATCTAATATCGCTTCCGCCCTGCGTCACAATTGTATATTCCTTTTACAAAATAGTATTATAGAAAGACAACTAGTAAAATGTAGTAAAAATGGTATGGGAAAGAGTTAGTAGAGGTGATTTTTCTTTTAGTTATTAAAACATATGAATTGATCCACAAACTCACACATATTGAGTACTTCTATGTACCCCTATTTATTAATAAGAGAAAAATTAAAGTCGTAATCACCTCGATGTATTATGAATTCATATATTAAATATAAATATTAGTAAAAATTAATTTGCAGACTAATGAAGTAAACCATATTTTATGGGCATTTCATACATTAATATAAGGTCAAGCGAGATATATCACATAATATTTCATGCAGTAGTCCAATTTTCAACATTTGCATATAGTTTTATAAGCTAGTAAGCCAATAAAATATACCATGAGAAATTGAAGGCTAGTATTTTTATTTCACCATTGGAGAAATATATATCTTCTGGTACTCTTCCATGGCCATACATTACAATAAAATAATCTCATAGTAGAGTCTATATACGTTTGCATGCTTTCAAAATATATTTTAAAATTAGTTTGATTGCATGATAATCGAAATATCTTATAACATTAAGGCTATGATTTAAGTATTATTTTAGCAAGTTTGAGTTTCGCATTGAATCTTCAAATTAATTAAATGTTAAAACTCTTTCATGTTTGGCTTGAAATTACTATTTAATAAAATTATGAAAAGCCAATAATGAATGGTGTAGGACACATAGTAAAATAAACTTTAAAGTGTAATTAAATTGTCCTATGAATTTTGTGTAATTATAGAAAATAGGTTATTCAAGTGAAATTATGAGAATATTTGAAATTGTAGGGGTGGTCACTGAAATTTTCTGGACTTTAGCCAACTACACGATTCGGTTTATTCTAAGAATTCTCAATTTGTTAACCACTTCGACCTTGGCAGAATATTTCCTATCAGCAGTGAAACATAATTCGAACTCATATTTGTAAACAACAAACAATATCTCATCAAAAATCAAATTTGAGTGGAGTTTTCTTTAATCAATCTAATTAAATTCTGAATAGAGTTTTTTGTCAATTGATAAAGTTTTTTGATTTTGAAAAAAATTTATGTTCAAGGTAAATATGGGAGCTATCACTACAAGAAAGCCATGAATATTGATCAACAAGGTTAGTACTATGTATATTCTTTATAATTTGATATTTAGAATTTTTATGTTTATATTGTTGTTGAGCATATAATGTCTCTTAGTCGTGCTCCTTAAGGAGAGAGGCTAAAAGAAAGAACTAAGACATCTACTAAGTTGGTTGCTTCAATGCTTTTGAGTAATCTATATTGTTTAAGTCATATCTTAATGTAGAAAAATTGAAATTGAACATTGTAAAATTACTTGAATTTCTAACAAATAGAGCTTTCTAGGGGTATATAGTTTGTAATTTTATTCTCGAAAAATTGATTTCATTTATTTCAAAAATTTCTAGTTTTACGTAGTTTAAAGACAGTTGTGACATTTGTGCACTAAATCCTGAATATCTCTAAGAAGAGAAGTCCAAATTTGATTTTGTAAAGTTCTTCTATAAATAAATACATTTATTTATTCAACCATATATGGTATGCAGATACACACTTTAATACGTTCAAATAGCATAATCTCATATATATAATTATTTTCAAATGCAGATAAATATTTATGGTCTCGTAAAACATTGTACGGCATTGTAAAATAGATATTAATGGAGAGCAAGTTTGCATTTTGCATACAGCATTAGAACTTTCTTTCTCCTGTCAACTTTTTTAAAAATAGTTTCTTAAATTTTACTTGTGGACAAATTTTCAACGCAGCTCCATTTCCAACAGGTTTCACACATCTGACTTCCAAAGTGACTAGTATCTGGTATACCCGCAATACTATATAACTATATATGACAAGTTGCTTGTGGCCATTTCGCCTACCAAATTCGACGCCAACAGAAATTAAAGAAACTTTTGACATTCTAGATCAATTCTTCGACCCCAATCCATGACTTCTAAAATACTAGATTTTTTGAAGTTGTGTGTGTGTGTCTGTGTGTGTGTGTGTGTATATATATATATATATATATATAGTTATGCATCTTTTCCCCCCTAAAAGATGAGCAGAGGTACGATAGAAACATGAGTGGTGGATGGTGACTGGGAAGACAATCCTAACAATAATTGTAATAAAAACACTTAACAGACATATAACCAAAAACAACCAATTAAAGTCCCACTACTCACACTCTCATTCGAGTCCCAACAATTATAAAGACTTAATTCCTCCCCAGTATAAGAGTAATATTTTTTTCCTAATATGAAAGTAGATTCTTCTTTATTTTAGGAATAATACTTGAGTCCTCTCATAATAAAAATGATATCAATTAATGTTGACAATTTTTTGTTTGTACAATATTGGAGTGGACTATTTGAACTCATTAATTTCTTTTTTAAACTCATCTGGAAAAAAAAAATTCATTATCAAATTCTAACTTTTTGAAAATTCTAAAGTTAACACTCACTAATCTCTTTCTTCTTTGATCTCATTATAACACAATTCTCTTTCTATCATCATTGTCAGTAAAAGGAGTTTTCTTAACTTCAGATAAAATTTAAAATCAAGATGTTTGTTAATTTAGATAATTACCTTTTGATAGAAAATAGGTGTTAGCTTTTCTTCCTAAAAAATTAGATGAAAATAAAAAATCCTTTTTTCTTTGTGGTATGAGAAGATTGCATATGGATGGTGGGCTTTTGTTCCTCTATATTCTTGATATGTTGTAATAAGGGTAAAAGCCCGTTTAGTCCCTATATTTTGAAGTTAGTGTCCGTTTAGTCCTTATATTTTTAAAAATACCTCAAATCATCCCTACCATTAAATTATTGACACTTTCGCCATTATCTTTTGTTCCTTTTAACTTATTTTTATAATATTGCCCTATTATAATAATTTTTTAGACATTATTAAAAAGAAAAAAATAACCCTATTATAATAATTTTTTTAGACATTATTAAAAAGAAAAAAATAAATTACCAGTTTAACACCAAAAAATAAAATAAAATAAAATATATATATTAATTTTTGTGGAACACACTCTTGAGTTAAAATATTAATTTTTCTAAAAAAATTGATAAATGTAATTTTTTACGATATTAAATTTTTAGACATACGTGAGCTTCTACAAAAATTAATATATATCTTTTTTGTTTTTATTTTATTTTTGAGTTTAATTTGATAATTTAATTTTTTTATTAATATCCAAAAAAGAAATATTATTGTAAAAATGTAATATTGTAAAAATAAGTTAAAAATAATAAAAAATAATGGCATAAGTGTCAATATTTAGTAGCAGGGACGTTTTGAGGTGTTTTTAAAAATACAGGGACTAAATAGACACTAACCTCATAATATAGGGACTAAACAAGCTTTTACCCTTGTAATAATATCTATAAAAATTTTGAGCAATTTAATGTATCTCCCAAAAATCATTGGCAATCTATCTCTAAAAAGAAATGTAAAAACTGGTGAGAAACTGATGGAACGGAAGAAATAGAAAATAGGGTTAGTTAGATAAATTCATCAGAAAAAATTAGTAATAAAAAATATTAATTAAAAAAGTATAGAAATAAATTAATAAGTTCAAATAATCTTATTATAGTATGTAATTAAAAAATAAATTAAAATAAAAAAGTCTCACCTGCCTGCTGCGCGCTGCCTTCCACTCCTGTCTCCACAACGTGGATCCTCGTCTAATTTCCCCTTTTAATAATACATCTCTCACCGCTTCCTCACTCGCTGCACATGGCCCATGTTATAATTTATGGTTTTTTTTTTTTTACGAAAAATTATACGCACAACACCCACCATTGTATATTATCATTTTTTCAAGAAGAAAAAAAATTTTTTGTCAACTTTTGCAGGAACACATTAGCAAATCTAACTTATAAATAATAATAATAATAATAATAAATTAACTTACGAGAAGTCAAATCTGGAAAAAGAAAACAAAATTTTCACTTTATCATTATGTTTCACTCCACGCAAGAAGGTTTCGAACTCACAAACATATTAGGAAACCTCTAACAAGTAAAATAATAAAGCTGATCAATGATATTTGGTCGCATTTGTAGCTCCAGATTAAGATATTGTATTTTTTTAGTCTGGATATTTTTAAATAGATAAAAAGAGTGGGCTTTTTAAACATCTTCTTTCATTATTTGAGTAATTTTAAAAAAATTACTTAATTAATTATTTCTTATTTTTCTCTTCTCAATTTTTTAAATTCTTATTAATTCATTTAGATATATTCTTTTAGTTCTAAATGAAAAGTATTACTATCTGAGAGAAACAAAACCCACCATTTAAAAATGAACATCAACAAGTTTTTATAAGAAATGAAAGTTAATGAATATCAAGAAAAAAGTTAATAAATATCAAGAAAAAAAGTTTCTTATATATAGAAAGCATGAAATATAGAGTATGAAGAGCCAAAGAAATGAATACAAAACGAGTGAAATTGAGTGTTTAGTTTTTAGAATATGAGAGTAAAGAGAGAATATCCAGTTGCAAGACAGAGAGGGAAAGTGACTCGTGAAGGTATGGGGAAAAATTTAGTGGGTTTAAATAGTAATATCCATTAAAAAAAAGGAATAAAATTTAATAATTTGATGTAGTTTACACATTTATTTTTGGGGAATGGCAAATGTAGATAATGACAATACTAATTGTGGAACCTTATTGTATAAAGTAATGTGTTTATAATTCTGTATATAAAACGAAAATAATAGTAATAAGTGCAATGTAGAAAAATAATGTGTATTTCAAGATACATTACAAATGTTGATTTCTTTAAGATATTATTTGCCCCCAACCAATTGAGTGATGCACATGGATTAAGTAAATACGCCTCAATGATACAATGAACCACGTATTTGTTTACTCATGTTATGTGTCGATGAAAGTAAACTTGAATATTTTTTAATGTTGCAAGCCTACCAAAAATCAATACATTGTTCTTGCAGAAAACAATATATTAGCTATTTGATGCATAAAAAATAAATATTATATGATGAAATTCATTTAAAAAAAGAGGAGTGAGAAAAGAGTAGTATAAAATCATTATTTTCATGTCTAAATGGTTTAATTATCGCTATATTTACAAATATATTTGTGCCATTTTTATTTGGGTTGTCATAATTCATTATACCCATTCATTCATAGTCATTAGTTTAAGATTTGATTTTAATCAATGATCTAAATCGAGCCATCACTATTGCAAATAAAATGACAACATAAAAAAAATGCATTTTCAAATAAAATGACACCATTAAAGAATGAATTCTTAAGTTAAAACATACACAATTATATGTGTCTTTATAGAGGGAGGGTAAGTTAAAGTATTTGTACCTTACAGCCACCCTTACACAATAACATGAAAAGTGGGCTCAAATGGGGTCGACGGCTATTTTGTGAGGGTGCTGTGAGGTACAGATATTGTACCTTAGCATTCTCCGTTTTTATAAGAATACATCTTTTATTTTGAAATTGTGCTATAGGGAGCTGTTACCTTACATGTAATGTAAGGTACAACCTCTCACAAATTTAATTGTGAATCTCACTTGGGCCCATCAATTTTGTGAGAAATTGTACCTTACATTGTATGGTAGCAAAAATCTGTGCCATAATGAGGTGGGTCCAAAGAATCTCTCCTTCTTTTTGGATTTATACGACATAGTTTAGGCAATTCATCTATGTGGCCACACGTCATGCACAGTCATTACCAACCAATCTCTCTTATCCACATCGCCTGCCCGCACTTTCATTACAGACATATGACTCAGACACATCATTTTTAAAGATTATCTTTCATTCCAATCAGTCGTGTACAGCTGTCATCCATTCACTTTGAACAAAATCATCGTCACTTGCGCGTTAAGCAGCTCTCGCTATCAACTCCCACTCTTTTTACCCCATAAAAAACGCGGCCAGATTCTAACACGCATATTCCGTGAATATTCGCTTCTGGTTCGAGAAACATGCTATTCATGGAAACGCTATCCCACATGTCCGTGTGCGCGTGTGCGCAACCCCACAATCGCGCGACCGAATTTGCTTGAAAAGTATCTGATTTGAGCGTGTTGTCTAGTTCCAACATCTTAGCGCTTCCAAATTGTCAAAAAATTATGATGGCGCGCGCCGATGCTTCTTTAAAGCTTCGTTCCTTTTTTAACGATAATAGCATCTGCGTCAAACATCCGTTAGTTTTTATTCTTATTTTTTTGCTTAGCTAAACCATAATCAAAATTCTCGAACCAATAAAGCTAACTTTACTTGTTACGAAGAGTTAAAAAGAAAGTTTAAACGGAATAAATACAAAAATTATATTGGCTTGGTATCCGAAGAGAGAGAGAGATTAAACCGAGAATATGCGACAGCATATAACATCAAAAAGGAATATTCTAATAGCAGATCCCGTCCCGTTTGCATTCGGTCACCAAAATCCATAATAAATACCCACCACTTCCCGAACACCACCTCCACAACAATCCTCAAAATTCCCGCTAAGTATTATACTCCTTCTCTTTAAAAAAAAAAACCAAAAAAGTTGCGATGGCTCTTAAAGCTGTTCATGTCTCCGACGTGCCGTCTCTCGACCAGGTCCCCGAGAGTCCTTCTCTCACTCGCTTCTCCACGAGCTTCTCATCTTGTCTCGAGATGAACAAATCGGCGTCGTTTAGGATACCGAAGTTTCTGGTGGTGGGACATAGAGGGCACGGAATGAACGTGCTGCAATCGTCTGATAAGAGAATGCAAGCTATCAAGGAGAATTCAATCGCCTCGTTCAATTCTTCCGCTAAATATCCCCTTGATTTCATCGAATTTGACGTTCAGGTGAGGCCTCTTATCGTTTAGTTTATTCTTGTTTTCCGACTGCGAAACGATTTCCGCTTTTTTCGGATCTGGAATCTATTTTGGTTTCATGATAAAACAACGTAGATTTTAGAGTATTGCAACTTGAGACCGCGATGTTTTTATCCGTCGTTGTATACTCGCCGCATACGACAAATTTTGTCCTTTTTCAAATCCGGCTCCACGTCTGATCTGATTTTCTTTTTACTTTTCAATTTTTCACTTCTACAGTTTCGGGTTTTATTCCTTGAATTGAAAATCAAAAAGTTACAGAAAAGTAAAAAGAAACAGCACTGATTTTTGTAGGTGACAAAAGATGGCTGGCCAGTTATTTTCCATGATGACGTCATCCTCTCCGAAGATAACGTAAGTTACTCCATTACTCTCTCAATTTTTTATTTTATTTTATTAAATCCTGTGAGCTTGTGAACCGTTTACCAATCTAATCTGGATTACTGGGTTTCTATTTTCAGGGTACAATTTTTGAAAAGAGGATTACAGAGCTCTCTTTATCAGAATTCCTCAGCTACGGGCCCCAAAGAGAACAGGGCAAAATTGGAAAATCTTTGTTAAGAAAAACGAAAGATGGCAAAATCCTGCACTGGAACGTCGAAATTGACGATTCACTCTGCACACTCCAAGAGGCATTTCAACAGGTGGATCCGAATGTGGGGTTCAACGTCGAGTTGAAATTCGATGACCACATTGTTTACGAGCAAGATTATCTCATCAGGGTCATTCAAGCCATCTTAAAAATCGTCTTTGAGTTTGCTGAGAACAGACCCATTATCTTCTCAACGTTTCAGCCGGACGCCGCCGTGCTTATCAGGAAATTGCAGAGCACGTACCCTGTGTTCTTTTTAACAAATGGGGGGACCGAAATCTTCTATGATGTGAGGAGAAATTCGTTGGAGGAGGCTGTAAAAGTTTGTTTGGAAGGTGGGTTGCAAGGGATTGTTTCAGAAGTTAAAGGAGTTTTCAGAAACCCTGGAGCTGTGACCAAAATTAAAGAATCCAAGCTTTCTCTTCTCACTTATGGGAGATTGAACAATGTGGCTGAGGCTGTGTACATGCAACATTTGATGGGTATTGATGGGGTGATTGTCGATTTGGTTCAAGAGATTACTGAGGCCGTTTATGATATGATTAAGCCTGCAAAGGTTGTGGAGAAAGAGGATAATAAGAGTTTAAACGGAGAGGGTGAGGATGGGGAGGTTAAAACAAAGCCACAATTCTCACAGAGGGAGCTGAGCTTTCTCTTGAAGCTAATCCCCGAATTAATACACCATTAATTAATTCATTAATTGCTACAGCGTCGCTTTCTTTTTATAGTCTGGCTTTTGCAAACAATTTTGCAACTATTAGTTTATTACCCCCTTTGTGGCCAGTATGGGAGTTTCTTTATCGGTCGTTACCTCCCATTTACATAGTTGTACATAAATCTAGTGTGTTCTTAAGTATCGATTTACGAAGAAAAATCAATACTTAATTGCCTCGAATCCTAATCAAATGAAGTAGGTTCAATTTTGGCAGTTTCGAATTTGGATAGTTTATTAAACGATTTCTAGTTTCAGGATTTGTTTATTGAATGAATCATAAATAAATAACCTTTTTTCGTTTAATTAATAAATAATTTGATTAAATTTAGATTCGTCTAAATTTATTAATCTATGATTATAATATTATAAATCAAATAATAATTAATAAACAATAAAAATCAAGCTAAACTATAAAGATAATAAGAATTAAATTTCTCAAAATAAATGTGTTGAACTAAAGTGACTTATATGTATAATTTTATGTTTTTATTGTATCATCCAATAAATGAATTTTAAACAAATAAATGAATTGGTAAGCTTGATAAATGAATTGAATTTGATTTATTTATTAAAATAATTTTTTTAAAACCCAAATTCACTTAATTTTAATCAAATAAACAAATCTTAACCCAAAATCCCATTATAAGGATTTTAATAAATGAGGATCCAATCACTTTAGGTAAAGTGATTTTGTTATATTGGCTTGTAGCCTAACGGTGATCTACCGTGTTCCATAATATCACTTCACGCTCTTATTGGGATTTTTTTTCTCCTCCCCCCCTCCCCTCAACACACCCCCACCCCCCACACCACACACACAAAAAAAAGATAGATTTCTTTTCAAATGTTGTTAACGGGGAGTTGAATGTAGATATTAGTCCGAAACTCAAAATTTATACATTAAATTTTGTTATGATTATCTTTCATTTAAATAAAGAAACTTCATACTAAATGAAAGATGAGTACTACCAAAGGAGGAGAACAAATCGACATCTTTAATCAAATAGTCTTGTTCAACCTTTGACTGAGTGGTAAGCAAACCAACTTACGACGTTTACTGAAAATAATCAGGTAGGGATCAGGGATAGAAATATAATTACTCAAATTTTGGACATGTTAGGGATGGTCATTTTGCCCATAAACCCGCGAAAACTCGCTTATTACAAGTTTACGGGTAATTGACAGTTTTGTAATATAAACTAAAATTTGCTACAGCAAGCGGGTAAATTTTGTAAAGGTAAAAAAAAAAATTAGTATCCGCTAATTTGCATTTTTTTAAAAAAATATAATCTTGTGATTCCCAAATTTTTCATAATTTTTGTCAAAAAAAGGGGCACCCAAGGCTTTTTCAAATCAATATACATAATTATTTTATAATTGTGTCTAGATAATATTAATTTTAATCAAAATTATAGAAATCATGTTGGATGGGTACAATTAGTAGTGGTGAATGAGAAAAAGATTTTAATTCTTGGAGTTAGGAGCTTGATGTTGAATAAGATATATCATGGGTGCTACTCTCGGATGTTAGTTTGTGGTTCTTCGTATTTTTGTTTTTTTAAAAAATAAAAGTATTTGTGATGGACTTATTTATTCCGTACTTAAATTAGAGAATTATGGACTTGTTTATTTTGTATTTTTTTTATTATATGAGACTATTGCTCAAACTACAACTCATATTACATGAGACTATAACTGATATTTACAAATCAGACTATTACTGTGACCAACTTACATCAATGCTAATGGAGCCCTTCCCATATTTTATGGAAAATTTGTGTATGAACTTCTTTATTTCGCACTTTTTTTATTACATGAGGCTATTGCTCAAACTACAACTCATATTACATGAGATTATAACTGATATTTACAAATCAGATTATTACTAGGACCAACTTACATCAATGTTAATAAAGCTCTGCCCAGATTTTAACCCTTACTAATATTCAAGGGATGTTTACTCCACTCATTCTTGGACAAGTGAGAAGACTACCTTCACTCAATTATACAATATAATTAAGGAAGGAAATACCTCCACATTGCACTTATGGGGGTTCGAACTACTGCCCTCCAAAACCCTAACCACTCGGCCTTTGGCCGAGTGACTTTATTTATTTCTTACTTAAACTGGAGAATTTATGTATTTCGTACTTAAATTAAAGAATTTATATTAAATTAATGAACTCTATATATTTATTTTAATGTTAAAACTTTTTTATTCTTACTTACATCGCTAAAATTAAGAATTAAGTATGTCATGTATATTTTTAGGCAAATTTTATGAATTTATAATTTGAATGATGTAATTTATATTTAAAGGTTTGGAGCAAGGAAGAAATCCCTTGGGTACTAGTGGGCATGGTGTGGGACTACAGGTTTGGCAATTTTACTTATTTATTTTTTTGGTTGGTATGGGTACGGTATTGGCAACATCGCACCCTACTCTACCTATCTCCTACGTGTCAGCTTTAGTAGAGCTGACTGTAAATACTATTATTAAGAGCCAGTCGGCCTTTTATCTAGTGGAGGACTGTCCCATGCAGAACTCTCATTTCCTTTTTCAATTAGAAATTGGGTAGAAATGTCTTCCGACTAGTTTGTGGATAGAGCAAATTTCTCTACTACTATTATTAAGAGCTACTCGGCCTTTTGTTTAGTGGAGGACTATCCCATGCAGAACTCTCATTTTCTTTTCTAATTACAAATTGGAAAGTAATGTCTCCCCGCTAATTTGTGGGTAGAGCAAATATCTCTTCTACTTAACATTGATAAATTAAGGGTTTGGGTTAGATTTTTTCAATCTCAAGGTTATGCCATTTAGATAAGAAGTGTAACGGTTAGGCTTGGGCCGGGCCTACTACGGGCTTGGCCTTTTACTTTTAAAAAAAATTGTTAAAATTGTGAAATGCATTAATAATAATCAAGTTGTTATAATCAATAATGAATTAAAGAAAATAAATATTTCAAAATAAAATAAATAAAAGTTTAGATATTTAATTTTTTAGTACTAAATTTTCTAATTCAAACACTCTATTAACTAATTAACACTTAAAAGAGAGTTTAGTATTATAAGTTTAAGTTTTTTTAATTTATATTAATATATAAATTAATAATTTAAGTTTACTTTTTTTCCATTATTTTTCAAATTTGAATTTATTATTCTAATTTATAATTTTATTTTTTTTAAAAATAGAGGGCTTGGACCAGTCCCTGACTTTTTTTCCTAAACCCTTGTCCAGACCCTCATGTGCAAAGCCTGGGGGAATTGACTAGGCCGGTCCGGGCTTTTTTGTCATCCCTACTTCTCCTATTAGTAAGGTAGAAATTCAAGTTGTGCCATAATAAAATTGATCTAAATGATTCTAGTATGATATAAATATTAGTAGACATTTGATTGTGTGTGTGTGTATATATATATATATATTTTCATAAATGGCCAAATTTCAGATTAATGATTTATCTGCATTACCAAAATAAATACATGTTACAAGTTACAGGGGTTACGAGTATTACTTTGCAAATTTATATCTTAAGTTGAGATTTAAGTTTTGTATTATAATTTTCAAACGTTGGATTACACTTGCGCGATCGTGTAATTTTTGCAATGCACTTTGAATTTATTTTATTTTTTGGTTACATTTACAAATTTGTACTTTTAACTCGATATATGTAACACAATTTAATAAGTATAATAAACAATTTGAAAACAGTTAGAATAAGCACAAATAATATTGGGGATGGGGTTCGGGCAAGGTAGGGATGCTAAAATTACATGCCAACCTATAAACTCGTCCAGACTCACTCGTAAAAACTCATCAATTCATTTGGACTTGCTTGTAAAAATTCGCCTGCTGTGGATAAGTTTACGAATTGTGGGTGGGTTTAATATTTCAAACTGAAATATGTTATGGGTTACAAGTAGATTTAGTATTGAGAAAAAATTTGATGGATACCTACATAGGTATCCGCCAACTCCCAATTCTTTATTTAATTATTTATAAATTTAATTTTAATCATAAAAATTACATTAAAAAAAATTAATCATAAATTTGTGTAAGTTAAATTTCTTGATTCCTAAACTTAATTTGTCTCACTACATATATATAAGCGGATCAACAACACCTAAATAATACCTTTAATTAATATCAATAGGATTTGAGTTAAATTAATGTATGAGATTTATTGAAATTAAACATTTAAGAATTTTTAATATTTTCTCTCTTCATGTAGACCAACACACAAATATTTCTCCCTCTACATTTTCTCTCTCTACTTTGTCTCTCCCTCTTTCTTCTCTTCACTTGTTTTTTTATTTCTTGACTTTTCATTTGCTTTTTTTTTTTAATCCTTTGCCAAAAAAAATACTTTTTTAATCTCACAACTCTTTGTGAAAATGGGGAATCTTAAGAGTTTAAGAGGAAGTTAAATTTGCAAACTTATCAAAGTAATCGTGATTGTAAAAAAAATTGAGTTTGTTGGAATACTTTTGTAGATATATCTAAAAGATTTTGTTTATTTAGAGGAGTTTGTTATCTTACAATATTTGTAAGGTGCAGTTCTCTCGCAAACTTGACAATTAATCCCATTTAAGCTCACAATTGAATATTGTTTATGTGAGAGGACTGCACCTTATAGATACTGTAAGGTAGTGCTCTCCTTATTTAGATATTGAAAAGCTGCTGACTCATTTCATTATTCCAAGATGGAGACAATAGGCAAATAAATTTAGAAAGATTGATTTGAAAGAGTTTTTTGAAAAATGATAACAAAGAAGAATTAGAGGCTTTGAGACTTAGCCATATGTGTTACCAAGCTACAAAATTAGCATCTGTTAGGTGTAGAGGTGGCAAAAATACTCGCCTGGTCCGGACCCGGACCATCCCCAGGCGTTGCGGGCCGGGTAATACCCGGTCCGGGTATGAAGTCGGGTCGGTCTTGGGTATCACTTGATAAATCCGGAACTCGGATTTTATTAAAAAAATTATAAAATATCCATTATTTTAAATATTTTATATTTATTTGACTCATTATTATACATATATAAAGTTTTAAACACTTAATGTTTATATTTTCATCTCAAATTTTATTGAAATAAATTTAAAACTTAAAAATTATTAAAAAAATATATACACATAAAATATTAAAAAATATAAAATTCGGATATCCAAATTAAAATCCGGCCCAAACTCAAATCCGGACCGATTACACCCGGGCAGGGTCCGGTCATGGCAATACCCGGACCCAGCCCGGCGTTTTGCCATCTCCGGGAGGTTGCTATGTTACAGAATCGGTAACATACACACCCAATGAGAGGAGCACACATGTCATGAGGGGAGAGAAAAGCCAGCAAATGGGTGTGTATGGGAGCTAGCTAAAGCCTAAAGCTGGATCTGTAAGTTACAGAATCCGTAACTTAGCCAGCTCCCTTCAAATGAGGCGTACTTGATTTACATGGATAGTACAAATAAGCTAGCCAAAAAGCTTTTAGATATTTCAGCCCAGCCAACCATTGTTTGCCAACAAATAGATGATCTTTACTTTAGCATCAATTCCTCCCAGCCATTACTTTTAGATCCAAATATTTCACAAACCAAGTGTCAGAAGAAAAATATTAACAACAACGCCAGACTCAAAAGTAATATTGAATTGGCTCTTGGCAGAAGAAGAGGAAGTGCAATTCATACGGTAAACTTTTTTTTTTTTTTTGATACATTTATATATTACAATCTTAATATTTATAATTAAAAATCTGTCGAGATTTATCTGAGTAATTCTATTATAGTATAGTCCGAAATCAATTCATACGGTAAACTTGAACATGATAAGGTGAGAGAAAATATAAGTTGGAAAAAATTTGATGTGGGATCCATATGAAGTGAGAAATTATTAAAATTTTTGAATATTTAATTTAAGTAAATTTCATCTATTGATTCAACTCAAATTCAAGAGATATTAATGAGTGTAAAATTAAGAATATTTTTGAGAAGCTGATGATCCGTCTCCTATACATATAATCATTCTCTAGTGAGAATATTCCTAATTCGTTAAAATAAAGATGCCACAAATAGTAAAAATAATACAATTATTAATGTATTGAAATTTATGATTTTTTATATTTTAATAACATCCTTACTTTAACAAAGTTAGGATGTCTTCACTAGAGAAGGATTATATATACACACACACACAAACAATAAGCTTTTAGTAACCAAAATTTTTATGATTTTCAAGTTTAATGTTATTGTATTTTATTTTAATTGATTGATTTTGTTTGTTTTACTTTAATAACTTGAACCTAATGATTACTTACTAAACTTGGGTTTTTGTTTGTTTAATTAATTGTAACAATAATTATACAAATTTTACTTGTTAATATTGTTGATAATACTTATATATTAATTAAAAGACGGAGCAAGGCATTGATAACGGTGATGATGATTTGCCTACACTATAAATATTTTGTCTTATTTACAATGATAAGATCTAGAATTGAGTATTGTATGTTGATTTTTTAGGCTGTTATTTTAAATTTATAATTTGAATTATATAATTTAATTTTAAAAAAATATACACCGTCCACTTGTTTTTTCCAACTTTGTCAAAAATACACAATTCATTTTTTTTTTTTTTGCTGGAATCCACCTAAAGTTACATTTTGTTTCACTTTTCCACTTCCGTTTGGAATCCGTTAAGAAAACTAACGGAAACTTTAAAAAATGACCATTTTACCCCCCAAAGCGAAAATTACAATTTTACCTTAAAAATTACAAAAAATAATCAGATCAAAATCTAATTATTTTCCCCATCGGTCAATAAAGAAATTAATTCCACAACCATCAAATGCAGGGTTTTGTTTTTTAATATGTCTATAATTAGAATGCTAAATTATAACAGTAGTATTAAAAATAGCTCAATCTTGCAAACCATCAATTGAATTTAAGATAAGTAAAGTTTTATTATTCATTGAGTTATAATCTCTAGTAATTAAGTTTTTTTGGTACTACATTAACATACCAATAATGATATTCATCATTAAATCTGATTATTTTTTGCATTTTTTAGGGTGAAATTGTAATTTTCGTTTTGGGGGTAAAATGGTCATTTTTTAAGTTTCCGTTAGTTTTCTTAATGGATTCCAAACGGAAGTGGAAAAGTGAAACAAAATGTAATTTTAGGTGGATTCCAGACGAAAAAAGAAAGAATTGTGTATTTTTTAAAAAGTTAGAAAAAATGGGTGGACGGTGGATATTTTCCCTTTAATTTTTATGTATTATTAAAAATATTTTTTAATATTTATGATTTTAAATGATAAAATCCACAAAAAATCAGCTGCAGGTTGCGGGTTGGTTTACTAATTATTAAAACCCGCAACAGGCAGTTTTTTTTTAAATAAAAACTCATTGCAAGCTGCGGACGTGTTTAGTAATTTAATTTTTTGTGGGTTGCCATCCCTAGGTCAACTCTTATAGAAGATAGATGGATAACCATCTTTTATTAGCATATATAAATTTTGATGTTTTTCAAAGTTGAGGATAGATTCAAAGTTGACATTTCATTTATTAATTAGTTCAACATAATTATAATGTGTTATTACATCATTGGTGCGTTTACTTCTTGGAAATTCAAATGGACAATAATCAAAATCGGCTGGAATTAAAATAAATAATGAGAATCAAAATAAGTAGTTTACTTGAGTTGTAGGAATTGGAATTCGAATAAGTTGTATTTCCATTGATATGTTTACTTTATCTTGCAATCAAAATGAGTTGTTTTAAGTCATTAAAATGGCATTAATTACAAACTTACAATTATGTATGTATAAATACTTTTAAATGAGATATATACATGTTTCCTATAAAATACTACATTATTATTATTATTATATTAACTATCAATATTATTAATGTAATTATTATTACTATTATTAGAATTATAATAAATAATACTATTACTGTAGCTATAAGTATAACAATTATTAATATTCATATTATTAGTATTATTTAATATTTAAATGGGAAAAAAATGTATTTCTCTTTAAGGGTAAAAATGTCAATTCATTCTTTATTTCCATTTCTACCTACTACCATAAGAATGAGATTCTTATTCATTATTTTTAAATTTGTGGGTTTTACTCAAAATTCATTCTCATTTCTTTACATATCTAATAAGTAAACACTATCAATAATTTCCATTCCTCAATTTAAGAAGTAAATACATCATAAAAAGACACTTGAACCTTTAATATTTAGGGAAAGAGACAACAAAAAAAACTTTTTGAAAAAGACATGCATAGCCTTTTGTAAATTCAATTGGTTTGGATGAAATATTCCTTTTTGATAATTTAAATGACTAGTTTATCTTTCCAACTATTAGTAACCCCCAAAAAAATAAAAATAAAAATAAACCCATACTTTTCCCCGAAATCAAGTGTAGACCATAAAACTCCATCAATACTCAACTGGGCCAAATCTGATAAGCAACGGTCTTTACGCTCGTTCGATTGTCGACGAAAATTTCTTTTGAACCCACAAGTAAGTTTGATACAGAATCTGAGCCCATTTATCGAGCTCAATAAATCCATATAGAAAATATCTCACCAAAACCAAGCTTTAATGTATGAATAGAATAAAGCTCCTCTCGGGAGAAAATCAATTTAGCCATGGGGGGTAATGTTTGCCATTTTCTTAACTTGCAATAGTCTTGTTCATTTTTTCCACAGATCTGATCTTCTAACAGGAAGTCTCTGCCCGCAACATGGGCGTGGCAAGTGAAAGAATTTTCTGGGCAGATAAAACTTCTATTTATTTTGTTTCTGCATTAATAATGGACACATATCGACAACTTTATAACGTTGAAATCAATAAGAGTATTTTGATATTTTATCTTCGAATTATGAATCTGATACTTTTCTTTCATGAGTTGTAAAGGCTGAAGTTTTTTTTTTTTGCCCTTTTTGGTATGAGTATATCGAATTTATTAAGAGCGGAAAAAAAAAGTTACAAAGATCTTCGAGAATCAAATTGCGTAAGAGTCGTCAAAAATGTGTCAAAATCGTCAAAAATGTGTCAAAATCGAACTGAGAGAGTGAACAAATATCCTCGTACAAACCTTTAACGTATAATATACGGAGAGTCGTCACACTAAATAAACAGTTATGAAATAAGATATGTCAACTATAAGACAAGCTATGTTATAAGAATATCTTTAAAAGACTTTTAAAAAAAGTCTCTTCAAATAAGATTTTATTACTTATTTAAAGAGTCATATCAACATTTAAGACTTCAAAAGATACTCCAATTAAAATTTTTTAAATAAGAAATAATTGCCTCTCTTCAATTTTGTAGAGTTGCTTTTTCCCTCTTCAATTTATATTTTATTATTTTTTTATTGAAGAGAGAGATAAGTGTTTTAATTACCATTTATTTTTCCTTTGAAAAAATATTTATTTGATTAAAAATATTAACTTATTTCAAATTGAAGGGTCTTTTGGAGAATAACATATTTTTTTCACTCTCTTTTTTACCATATAAGTAAGCAAACAGATATTTGAAAGGTAAAATTAATAGAGTTTTTTAGAGATACTCTAAGTTATCTTATACACAAAATTTGTTAAATGAGTCCAAATAATAATTTTCTTATTGGAGAAAAAAAAAGCCCTCTTAGAGCTAAAAAGGAAAAAGGAAAAAGGAAAAATACCCCTCACCATTTGTAATGGCCACCCATTAAGCGTCTGTGAATCTTATCAAAGAACTGATTCTCTCAAAAAATAAAAAGTGAATGTTACTTACGGCATCGATTCAATGAAGTGTAATGATACCGATATTAATAGTAGGAAATTGATAGTGCAATGATTCCAATACGAAAACGTAAAACAAATCGATTTTGTTGAAATTTTCTTTTAATTTTGACAACTTATTCCGTGTAATTCTTTTTTTTATATTTTTAAGATCCTTCATTAATGACTGAGTCGGACACGTTAAGCTTTAAAAGCATCCGAATTTATGGATAAAAACATTCATAAATTGTCCTCTTTATTTATGCGAAGCTTAGCTAGATCATAATTAATTTACAAAACAACTAGGGCGCGTTAACCAAATAAATAATTGTTAGATAGAGATTAGAGAACAATTATTGCGGAGGCGACAGCTATAAAGCAAGTCTGCTAATATTTATGAAATGGTCAGATTTTTATGTAATAAGCATAAAGTGATAATGCAAAATTAAATTGAAACATCTAAATCATGGCCATCCATTATAACGAATCTCGCAGCTCATTGTCAACTTCAAGGACCAAAAAAGAATCCCAACGACCTTAAGCTTATAAAGAAAATGAAAAAAAATAAAAAAATAAAAAAATGGCCTATCTTAATCTTATAGTTTAGTCGCATTCAATTCATAGAAATTAAAAAAGATAAATGTGTTCGTTCCTTCAAACACGCATCTAGAGAAAGAAGATGTGTTGTGTTCAAAATTTTCAAACTTCGATATTAATTAAGACATGGATTTAATGTGTGTATGGTGTTTTTAATTATGTCCATTCATATCGATCGTTGTCGCAGTTGACTAATGCCAATTGAGTAGGAAAATGGGAATAGTTAAATGTCATTGTGTGCATAGTTCACCGAGGTTTGCTTGTCGTTTTTAATGGGAAATTGAAATTGGCTTCTTGGAATTGGGTACATATGTTAGCTTCTGAATGAGAGACAGAAAGTGAATTTATTAGTTGAAGTGAAGATTTTAAATTTTGCTTTTGTGCTTGAACTTCTAGGTACGTAGATTGCACTATCCACCGGCTAGGTCAACATTTCCCTTATCAACATTTTAACGGTGCTCATCTTTTCTCAACGTATTTTTCTTAATCATTTCACAAAATGATAGTAGTGTTTTCTAAGAGTGGCAAAACAACTAAATGAATCGAATTCGAATCGAATTGTAAATGAATTGAGTCAAAAATCTATTGATTCGGATTCTATTCGTTTATTAAACGAATTGAAATCTCAGGATTCGGATTCGATTCGTTTATTAAATGAATATTCGGTTTGATTCGTTTAATTTGTTTAATAGTATTAATAAACGAATCAAATTGAATTTGGATTCGTTTATTATTCGTTTATCTTATTACGAATCCATAACGAATCGAGTCGAATCATGATTCGTTTACAATTCGTTTAGAAAAATATAATTAATAAACAAAATTAAGCGAAATAAAATATAAAAAAGCCACAAATTTAATATCCTACAACAAAATACAAATAATCCAAACCATATTCTAGGATTAAATACACAGTCATCTAAATTACAATATTAACCTTCAAATTTAAAAAAATTTTCAAATAAATTTAAGGATAAAAAAATAATTTAATTAAACGAGTAATAAACGATTTTTAAACGAATCGACTTGTATTCGATTCGTTTATGACATGTTTATTGAACGAATCCTAAACGAATAAACGAATCAATACGAATTCTAAACGAATAAATGAATCAATATCTTCAAACCTGGATTTAATTCGTTTAATTAGCAAATAGAATGGAATTCACCAATTTATTAAATGAATCAATTTTTTCAAACGCAAACCCATTTAATTCGCATCGAATCGAATCGAATAAACGAATCTTGACCCGTATTACCACCCCTAGTGTTTTTTTTTTTGCTGTATTTTTTTATGAGGGAAAATTAATGAAAATTTCATTTTAAATGGCCAAAATACATCATGTCGTTGGACCCAAAATACAATACTTATGATATTGTCTAAGACTCCAGCCACAATTAGGACAACACCTAACAACATAGATATTAATTTCATTCAGTAAGAATTCTTTATATGAAGGAAAAAAAGATAACTCATATACTAAAATTCAATAAAGCACATTAAAAATTTTACGGGTCTAACCTAATCTACTCACTTCAACTATTGTATGCGAAGACTAACTTTCAAATAGAAAAAGAAAATCAATATAGTGCATGTTAATACAGCATAACATTGTTACTAGATCTTAATATACAACACAAAGGATGTGAGTTCCATACTACTTTTACCAAACTCCGCTCTTTGTTCCCCAAAATGCCTTTAGAAATTATTTCATAGAGCTAATCAGAAGCTTATTTTATTTCTCTCTCTCTCTCTCTCTCTCTCTTTTTTCCGCCCCTATAGAACTGTATTTTTTCTTTTCGTTTCTTACATTTCATTTCTTTTAGTTTTTCCAAATCACAAAATAAGAATGCTTGTATGTCCGGTATTCTAGGAGGTATGCTTTGCTAGGGTTTTTCTATTCTTATAGAAGTAATGCAAAGCCATGTGCTTCTTAAATTTTTTTGGTCTTAACCATCCGGTGTCCGGCGACCACATTGGGCCCCGACTACTCCGGATTCGGGCCGGGTGCCAATAAAGCCCTCCCAACGAGGGCGACTCCCAAAGGGCTCGAACTGATGAGCAAACCCAGTCGAGCCACCTAAGGGGTTCAGCCGGCGCCAGCTGAACCAACACCTCGTTGGTTGCTTCCTTACTTTTCATCAATAATGATTCATATTTTCGTAGCTTTGCTCTTAAATCATTTTTCATTCTATTTTACAAATTAATTTAATTTGTAAGATCTTTTGAAGTGCTATAAACAGTTCCGAGTTTCAAATCGTACCCACATACCAGAAGCAAGCATTTTGATTTTTAGTGTTACAATACTTTAAAAAAAAAAAGAAGAAGACAATATTGATGAAAGAGATTCAACTTTTTTTAGTGGTTATATATGTTAAGGTAAATTGGGTAAATTTTTTAAAAATCCATTTTTGAGCAGATTCTTTTGATTAATTTTTTGAGTCCTTTTTCATGGTGCGCTCATTGTGGCGGATAATAGCAAGCTCTGTAAAATGCTAATTAATAGTTAGTAAAATTACAATATAACATCGAAAAGATGAGAAGAATAGAATGATTTAGCGTACAATTTAATCGATTGATTCGAGATCTCTCAAAATTCTTAGTACTAATTATGAAACGTGAGACACGTGCGGCGAAGTGTACCCGAGCGCGTGCTTCTTGACCGAAAGCAAAGCAAAGCAAAGCAGACGGAAGTTTCATGGTCTTTCTAATTTCCTACACGTTTGTGAAACGACCCGTCAAACAAAAGCAAAATTCTAAAGTGGAAAATGCTTGGTGTAAATTCAAGCACCAACGCTCAGTCGTAGCAGAAAATTTTTAACTTCGGCATTTAATTAATTAATTTCCTCACTCCAGCTCTCTCTCTCTCTCTCTATATATATATACAAACCCTTATGCATCCTCTCTCCCTAGTTAGCTTCCCAACACACCCCATCACAACACAAGTCTAGCCTTTCTTTGTTTCTCCCCCTCTCTCTCGTTCTCTCTTATCTTCAAGCATGGATTGTTAACATTTTCTTTGCTTTGATTTGGTCCATCATCAGTTCAGTTTGAGAGAGGGATTTATACATATATAAATATGGAGAAACAAAACAACTTCGTTGTGAATGGTGGGTTAAAGCTGCCTATTGGGTATAGGTTTCGCCCCACAGATGAAGAGCTTGTGGTTCATTACTTGAAGCGTAAGGTGTTTGGCTTGCCATTGCCTGCTTCCATTATTCCTGAGCTTGATGTGTTTCAGTCTCATCCTCTGGGTTTGCCAGGTTAATTAGCTAGCTACTAGTGTTAATTTAATATCATTTCTTTAATATATGCTTTAGCTAGCTGCACTTGATCGATGATTATCGGATTATTCTAAATTGTTACGTTTTATGTGGGTTAATTTATTTAGGTGATATGAAGGAGAAGAAGAGGTATTTTTTTAGCAATATTAGAAATGAGAGTGCGATTGCTAATGACGGCAAATGCAAAATAGCTGCTGGTTCTGGTTACTGGAAACCTGTTGGCAAAAATAGGCAAATTTTGGCTTCTGGGACTAAGCAAGTAGTTGGAATAAGAAAGACTCTGATTTTCTGCGAAGGCAAGCGCGGCCATGAGACCAAAACTCAATGGGTGATGCATCAATATCACCTTGTGGCCATTGCAACAAATACCAACTTAACCCAGCCGGTAAGCCCTTTTTTTTTCTTTTGGGAAAATCTATGTGATCATATAGTGATTAAATCTCGTCTTTACCCACGCAAGCGAGGTTTTGAACCCCATATTTCTTACATCTACTCGAGAGATTTTGACAACTGAACTGGTTGGCAAACACAAATTAACGTTTCTTTTAGTTCAATAAAGTTTAATTTGTTTTGTAAATTCATGTTTGGCAGGTATTTAAGATGGTGATCATAGGAGATTGGGTTGTGTATCGCATATTTCAAAGGAAGAAAAAACCTAAAAAGCGTGGAGTTGTTTCTTCTAATAATCTCAATATCACTAAGAACAGCCACAAAAATCAGCTGCAGGTTATTGATTTTAGTGTTATTGAAGCTGATCAGACTGATTTATTAGGTCCTCCTCCTCAGCCTGCTTCATCTTGTTCAAGTGAAATCACGGCCGATGAATTATCTCCTAGCGTGTTAGATCAGGAAGAGACTAGTGCTTAACTGCTTATTGGATTAGAAAGTACTGAATTACAGCAATTGATCATAGACTTACTGTATCAGTTGTTTTGTTATTGTGTGACAAATTAATGGGGAAGGGGGGAAAAAAAGAGAAGAAAAGGCAGATTAATTACTGTTTCAAAGAGTTATGAAATTTTGTTTTGCAAGCAAATTCAAACACTTTAGTTAATTATTATGCTTTCAAAATTTACTAAGTTAAAAAACAATTATAGTGACATGGAAAGTGGGAACACTTGTTCATTAAGAAGAAGAAAGAAAGAAGTGGTCCTTATTATAGCTCACAGGCTCAGTATCTAAAGCCTTTACCACCAAAAAGGCAAATAAATTTTTAGACGGAAAAGTAAATCCAATGAAGATATGCAAACAAAGAAATTCATATCAAAGAAAGGCATCCAATGAAAAGAGCAAAGAGGGTTCTGTATTATCTAATCATTATCCTGTACTATTTAAAAAGAAGATACCCTTATGTGCTGCTGCACTATAGCACACGAACATGACCACAAAAAAGGATCATGGGCTCATCAAAGGGCATATCTGCACATGGGGTTTCGATTCTTGTCCTTATTTCAATATAAGAAATCAATACCCACCTAAAATATGCTTCCATTAACGAATCTTTATGACTTTTTTTTATCATTAATTTATTTTTACTTATTGAATCAATTTAAAAAGCAAAGAGATTCTCTTCTCTCTTGGTTTGTTCTGTTTAAAATATGTTTTGTCCTAAAGAGTGGTGTTGGTTGTGTAACTAAAATGTTATTCTAGGCTTGGTTAACGCAACCTCTCATGGGGGTTACGAGAATTATATTCTTTTTGTCAACCAATGAAGCCAAAGTTGTGAGACATTCATGTTTACTTTATGAATTCCATTCTTCTCCCACTTCAAATGCATCCATCGATCTCCGAATTAATAGTCTTATCCAACCTTTTTATGCTAATTCAATGACGAGTTAGGATGAGACAGGTAAACTGTAAGATAGGCGCTTTGAAATAGGCATTATAGAATAATTTGTTCCATTAATAAAATCTCTTTCGTAGAAAATTAAATTAAGGTATGGAGTTTAAACTTCACTGACATAGTTAAAAAAAAAATTTAATTAATTGTTATTACGTTAAATAAATAAATAAAAGAATTTGAAATATTGATGATATAAAGACAATTATATTACACCCAAAACCTAAGCCGAATAATAGAATTGTATTTAGTAACAAGTCAGAAGAAGAGAGGAAAGTGAAGCCCTTTCAACTAAATCAATTAAGCATCATAAAAAGACGAAAATGAGTTTCATAGAGTCTAGAGAGAGGAGTAAAATTATTGTATCGATAATAGATCAGTCATAGATAAGAGAAAAGAAATTTGCATTATCGATAATAGATCATCAAGCTTCTTTGTGGGATCCATTGTAAGTTGAATCAATACATCTCGCATGTGTAACACTACCACCTGTACTGTGCAAAAAGAGGATTTATTAAGTCTGTGTTATGTGAAAACGAAATGTGTTTATTTCTTAGTTAAAGGGAGATAACAAAACACTTTCAGTAACTTAGAATAGATATGCTAAAGTATTTGTCTAAAAGATAAGCAACCTTTTATGCAATTACCCTTTTTGGAATTAAAAATATAGATTGAGAAAAGGTTGATTCATGGACAAGTTAACAACCTTCAAAATTAGGAACATAACAGTAAAGTTAGCAATAATTATTCGCTTGCCGCACTGAGCCATATAATTTTCAGTTTTTCACACTAATGCTTTAGATAAATATTACTAAAGCAGTCGATTTGCTTTGTCATGTCATGTCATGCTAAAATTTACGTTTTTGATAGAATATAATTCACACTACCGAATTAGGTTGAAATTTAATTTCAATACTATTATTAAACTTTTACCTATCAGTTTAATTTTGTTTTGAGTGAACGCAACATTAATTCAATATCAAAAGATAAGGTAAATTCAAATTTTCAGACACATAAACTCTATTTAATTTTTATTTTTTAACTCACTGTCAAACTCTTTTATCTCTCATTTTATCAATGAGCTCTCATTTCAGTTCATATTTCATCTAAGTAGTTTGTTAGAACTTATCTTTTCGTGTTTCATCTTATCCATTAAATTAAATTTTTGGATAACTACTCTTTACAAACAAATTCTTTTAAAGAGAAATAACATGAAAATTAAAGATGTAGTTGCTTTCAATTTACTCATGTGGTGGGTACAAAACCGCCGACCACAAATGGTTTCTTGTACGAGTGGCTTTGGAATCATAATCGTGTTATACTGTTAAGGCTATATTGACACTTTGGCTATGATAGTCTCTCATATAAGACAAAAGGAAAAGATGAAGATATTGGGTTTCCATTTGCAGAGCGTAAATTTCTGACTCTGTAGGTTCATCTAAGAGTGTGAACAGGGCTAGCTAGTCAACGTGGTAGGCCACAAAATAAATATAATTCTTTCACTTGATAGAAATGTCTTTCTTTTGGAGTTCTTTTAGTGTCACAGATCACATTCTTGAGAGAATATAAAAGGAAGAGGGGTCCATTTTATCTTTTAAAGGGGTTTCCTAAATATACTCCTAGTACTATCTTGTTTTAGGAAATCGGCCCGATTCATTTCAATTACTTGATTGTGGAGGTCACGGCATCATTTTAATTGGCAATAAATCTTGGTGTTGGGTGATAATTAGAGATGCAAAATGAATGGCCAATCTCCATTTGAAAATAATCTGAAAGAATTTGAAACATCTGATAGAACAATTACATGCAATTTAAGCAAGTGAGTTAAAAAATGCCAAATTAAAAAAAAAGCCAAATTAACTAAAAAGAATGTTATTTGACATCCCTAATTGAAAAATTATCTCACTTTATGTTGAAAATTTAGGTTTGGACTTTGGAAAGGACACTCAAAGAACTTGAACAAAGGCGGTTTAATAAAAAATTTTAAAAAAATACGAGTTTGGACAATTATGAAAATAAATAGAGTTAATTGAAAATTGGAGACTGACGAGATAAGTTGACAGGATTAAATATTACTATCTTTTTTTGTATTTTGTAAAAGATTTTTTCTCATTTATAGTAAAACATTTTTACAATGATACTGTGTAATCTCTATATAGTCAAATAAAAAAGTAAATGTTCGTTTAGTCCTTATAGTGATAAAATATCACTATAGAGAGGTTACACAGTAAAACCTCTCTATAGTAATACTGTGTAACCTCTCTATATAGTCAAACAAAAAGATAAATATTTATTTAATCCTTATATTTTGAACTAACTATTTGTTTAGTTCTTATATTTTAAAAAATGCCTCATGACACCCCTACTATTGAATATATGAAACTCATGCCTTTTTCTCTTTGCTTTTAAAAGTATACCCTTACAACAACATTCTTGGGGGACATTAATTAATTTATCTATAAAAAAAATAAAAAATTAACCCCAAAGTAAATAAAAATAAATGTAAATTTTTTGTTATTATTTTACTTTTAGGATTAATTAGTAAGCTAATTTTTTTTATAAATAATTATTAATAAGATTATTGTAAATTTATAAAACATTATTTTAAAATTGTAGTAAGGGTATTATAGTGTGTTTACTGATCAGTAATCAGAATGGGCTGGAATCGAAATAAGAAATGAGAATCAAAATAAGTTATTTACTTGAGCTATAGGAATCCAAATTGGAATGAGATTCAGTTCCATTGATTTATTTACTTTGTCTTGAAATCGGAAGGAACTATTGTGATTTTATTAAAATACCCTTTGTTAATTATTTTCCTTTGATAGTGGTGGTAGTGGTTGTGGTCATAGAAGTAATAACAAAAGCAACAACAATAATAACGACATTAATAAATAATAATAATAATAATTGTTGAAATATATATTTTTGTCTAAGTAGTAATTTAAATATAAAGGGTATCAATTATGATAGTATATACTATTACTATCAAAGTCAGCCACTGATGACTTTGACCGGGAGGCGAGGAGCTGTTCCATGACTTTGAAGTATTCTTCTTCTGTTTTGGCACCTGCCAATAGTGATTGGGCTTTGGACTTTTGGGTCAAAAAGGTTTGTTGGGCTTTGGAATGTTTTATGGTGGGTTGAAGAAGGCCTTTGGCAGAGAGCCAATCTCGGACCAAATTTTCAGTCAATTTTGACTGTTCGTCAAATTTGGACCACCATTTCACTTTAAAGGTTCTTTGAAGGATGAGTTGGGAATCTTGGGTATGAAGCCTAAGGTTCCACATCCATACCCATGGAAGGAAGAAATTTGTACAGAAACAGAGAAAGGGGGGAAACATTTTCTCGGATTCAGAAGGAGTATAGTGGGCTTTGAAGAGGTTTAAACAATGGGTGGCATTCAGGGTTAAAATTTGTGGTATTGGGCCAAAAGTATTCCACCAATGATGGAACCAGTTTGGAAGGCTTTGGACGGTTATTTTTGGGTTGAAGAAAAATAACCAAGAATGGGATTTTTTGGGATTTTGGATAAAAAAGGTGTTATACCAGGCTTGTTGGTAATTCCAGTAGGAATACGTCCGAAAATGAGGTAAACGAGTTTGAAAATTTAAAGGGAAAGTTTTAAAATTATGGAGTAGGTCACCCCATTGGTTTAGACTCAAAACTTTTAAAATAGTAGCCGTGGAATAGGCTGGTTCTGAATGTGATTCACTGAGAAAGAAATATTTGAACTTAACTGAATCAGTGATTTCTAAAATGCTTTGATAGTAGGATTGAGGTTTTGTTAAATCCCATGGTTTAAAAAACCAACCCTTAGGGAAAAACTTTGAAATTGCTAAAAATTGCTTTAATAAAACTGGAATGAAATGCTTACATTAGTTGGTTTTCTTTGTAGAGAAGAAAGAGAAATAATGGGAAATTAATCTGAAGACAGGAGAAATTTCTTTTTGTCTTCGGATTCCAGATTCCTATTCCCAGAGAGAGAGAGAGAGAGAATTCTAGAGAGAAGGGAGAGAAGAAGAGAGAGAAGTTCTAAACTTAGAAATGAAAAACCTGAGGAGTCTGAGTCTTCCTCTCGGTTTTTATACAAAGATCTTTAAACTGTTCACTGTAGCGGGATTTTAAGTGCACAGTAAACTCTGAAAATCTGCACTGTTCACTGTAGCGGAGTTTTAAGTGCACAGTAACATTTGGATCGTATCTTTGAATAGTCGATTCTTTGTACAAAAATACGATACGGGTGAAGAGACATGTGCGCTCTCACTTATGTCCAGAGGACCACCCGAATATACAGAACAAATAATTTTTTTTTAAATAACTAAATAGTTATTTACAATGCTTTAAAGGAGAAAAAATTCCAAAATAATCATCTTCATTTTCGTCTCCAAGAGAAATGAATGGCTCTTCATCTTCATCTTCATCTTCGTCTTCAGAGGTGTCAGCCACTGATGACTTTGACCGGGAGGCGAGGAGCTGTTCCATGGCTTTGAAGTATTCTTCTTCTGTTTTGGCACCTGCCAATAGTGATTGGGCTTTGGACTTTTGGGTCAAAAATGTTTGTTGGGCTTTGGAATGTTTTATGGTGGGTTGAAGAAGGCCTTTGGCAGAGAGCCAATCTCGGACTAAATTTTCAGTCAATTTTGACTGTTCGTCAAATTTGGACCACCATTTCACTTTAAAGGTTCTTTGAAGGATGAGTTGGGAATCTTGGGTATGAAGCCTAAGGTTCCACATCCATACCCATGGAAGGAAGAAATTTGTACAGAAACAGAGAAAGGGGGGAAACCTTTTCTCGGATTCAGAAGGAGTATAGTGGGCTTTGAAGAGGTTTAAACAATGGGTGGCATTCATGGTTAAAATTTTTGGTATTGGGCCAAAAGTATTCCACCAATGATGGAACCAGTTTGGAAGGCTTTGGACGATTATTTTTGGGTTGAAGAAAAATAACTAAGAATGGGATTTTTTGGGATTTTGGATAAAAAATGTGTTATACAAGGCTTGTTGGTAATCCCAATAGGAATAAGTCCGACAATGAGGTAAACGAGTTTGAAAATTTAAAGGGAAAGTTTTAAAATTATGGAGTAGGTCACCCCATTGGTTTGGGCTCAAAACTTTTAAAATAGTAGCCGTGGAATAGGCTGGTTCTGAATGTGATTCACTGAGAAAGAAATGTTTGAACTTAACTGAATCAGTGATTTCTAAAATGCTTTGATAGTAGGACTGAGGTTTTGTTAAATCCCATGGTTTAAAAAATCAGCCCTTAGGGAAAGACTTTGAAATTGCTTGGAAAGGATCAGTATGGTAAAATCCATCTTCTAAAGAAAGAATATTTTAAAAATGAGTTTTATCAAACCAATCGGAGGTTTTCTTTGAAGGTGATGGTTGGGAAAGCACAATTTGGGAAAAAGAGCTTTCACCAGAGACAATCACATTTTGAGAAGAGGGTTTTGAGATTTCTTTGGAGATAGGGTTTTCTTTTTCTTCTTTTGAGAAAATCTGGCTTTGGGAAAGGTTTTGTAAGGCGAGCATAAGCTCAGGGGACTTTGTAATGGAACTCATCCATTGTTTTACTTGGTCATTAGAAGAAGTGGTTTTGTAATGGGCACCATGTTCTTCAACCATTTATATCCAAGATTTAATAGGCATGGCTGAGGAAAGTAATTTGTCTTTAGAAGGGGTAGCTTGGGGTCCTTTAGAGGTTGCTCTAGATTCAGAATCTTTAAGAACAACTTTACCTTTGTCTTTTTTCTTTTGCGGCATTATCTGTTTTGAAGAAATTCCCGAGTTAGAAAATCAGGAATAAAATTTGTATCGCCTTTAATATATTCAATATCAAAATCAAAAACACTTAAAATGGCTTGCCATCGTGCAAAAATCTGTTTTGATGCAATATTTTGAACATCTTTTTCCAAAACATGTTTTGCAGCTTTGCAATTTTGTAATGCATAAAATAATGGAAAGGATTTCTTTTTTTATAGTAGAATAATTTTTCTGGCAATCATTCCAATGTGCAGAAACATATTGTACTATCTGTTCTTTATCATTTTCTTTTTGCTTTAATATGCCTCCATAACCTAAATCAGATGCATCAGTTTCAACAATTTTAGGTAATGTAGGATTAACAAGATATAAACATGGGATGCTTTTCACAGAATTCTTTATAAGCTTTACAACCTTGGTATGTTCATCTGTCCAAGGAACATGTTTTTTCTTTAATCTATCATGCAAGGGTTTAGACATCCTATTAATGTTAGGACAGAAATCAAGAACATAATTTAAACTCCCAATAAATCTTTGTAATTGGGTTTTGTCAAGAATTTTATCAGGAAATTTATCAGCAAACAAAAGAGATCTCTTGATTGGAGTGATTGTTCCTTTAGAAATATGATGACCAAGGAATCTGACTTTTGTTTGAAATAAAGAAACTTTAGAACTAGAAATTGTCAATCCAGCCTTTCTGGTGGCAAAATAAAAAGTCTTTAAATGTTTGAAATGTTGATCAATAGAATTTGAAAATATTAATACATCGTCAATGTAAACAATGCAAAAATCAGAATAAGGATTATAAATATCATTCATAATTCTTTGAAATTCTGAGGGTGCATTCTTTAAACCAAAGGGCATAACAGTCCACTCATACTGTCCAAATGGAACAGTAAAAGCAGTTTTGTAACGATCATTATGATGAATTTGAATTTGCCAAAAACCAGATTTCATGTCGAATTTTGAAAAAAATAAGAGCAGAACATAGTTTTTGAAGTAAATCCTTTTTATTAGGTATTGGATACCTAATCCATTTTAGGGCGTTATTAAGAGGTTTGTAGTTTATAACTAATTTAGGAGTGCCTCTTTCAATTTCAGAATTTTTATTAACATAAAAAGCGGCACAAGACCATGGGGACCTTGACTTAACAATGAGTCATTTTGACTCTAAATCTTTGATTTCATTTTTGCAATGTTGTTCCAATTCCATGTTCATCTGGATTGGACGTGCTTTAGTGGGGATCTGTCTTTCATTAAAAGAAGTTTCATATGGTAGATCTACCATGTGTTGTTTTCTGTCCCAAAAAGCAGAAGGTAGATCAGCACAAATTTCTTTTTCAATGAGAGTTTTGAAATCAGAAATCTTTCTTTTAATGAAATCACTTTGTAATTGGCTTTCAATTCTTTGTAAATTTAAATCCTTTTGTAAAAACATTAGATCACACTGTTTTGATTTAAGTAAGTTATTTATTCTGTTTTGATAAACAGAACAGGTTTTAACAATATTCAAATTCCTTGTTTTAGGTTTTTCAATAAAAGGAAAAACAAGTTTCTTGTTTTTTGTTTTGAAGGATATACTATCATAATTGACAGTATATGGAGTTATAAGATTTATAAAAGGAGTTCCCAAAATGATGGCATGATGAATATCATTTGTGAGGATAAAAGAAGTTTTAAAATCAAAACCATTATTATGGATTGAGGCTTCAACCTTGGAACTGACATTCAGTTTTGAATTATTAGCGGCAGAAAGTCTTTCTTTTGTTTTTTCATGAAATCTTTTGGGGACGATATCTTCTCTAATGCAATTTAAATCGGCGCCAGTATCAAAAAGGGCAATGGCGTCCATTGCAAAATCATCAGAAAAGATTAAAGTGACTTTAATCAAATACTTTCTTGTGGTGATTTGCTTTAAAACAAATAGAAAATCATTGGGTACTGACTCAATGTTTTCTACTTTAATATCATCACCATCATCAGGATTAGATTCATTGTCTGAATTATCCTGTAATTGTTTTTGTAAAAGAAGTTGGATAGTATCAGAATCACTTTTTTGTTTTTTTTTTAAATCTCTGATTTCACATTTGATTTCTTTTATCTCTTTCTAAAGATCTTGGATATTAGGAACCGTTTTCTTTGTTTTCTTTTTATCCAAAATTTGAGTAAGATCATAAGAATTCTTTTTAACAATTGGGACTTTAGAAGTCTCGGCTTTATTAAAATCCAAAGTTTTCAAAAGTTTATCAAGATATTCTTTTTGAAGATTTGGATCAGAAATATGCTTTACAAGTTCAAGAAAAGTTTCTTGGTCTTTAGTCAAAACATTGATTTTCTTTAAATATGAATCAGATTCAGATTTACTACTGCTAGATACAGAGTCATCTGAGTCAAAAAGCTCATCAACTTGATATGGATCACTGTCTCCCGACATGGAAGATTCGGAATCAGAAGATTCGACAAAAAGGGGGGCTATTTTGGAAAGGATTTCCTCATCGAGGTCAAGTTCATGAAGCTTTTTGTTCATCCTGCAATAATTTGCAGTATGACCTTTCATGCCACATTTATGACATATAGCTTCTTTGTAATTGAAAGGGGTCTTTGGTTTGGCTCTAAACTCTTTTCTTTTAGAGAATTTGGGTTTCTTATAAGGCCTCGAAGGTTTCTTATAAAGAAGTTCTCTAAAATTACGAAAGGGTTTCCTAAAATTTCTTGATTTGTAATGTTTCCTGCGGGGTTTAGTAGAACACTCGCCATTACAATCTTTGGAGATATAAGTTTTAAAGGGGTCATAATTGAATTGTTTACAGAAACCGCCTAATTCTTGTTTAGACTTCTTAAGCTCTCACTTAAGTCGTTTCTGTAATTTCAAATCTTGACAAATCTTTAATCCTTCTTTATTGACGAAACTGACAAGTTCACCGTAGTGATTTTACAAATCAAAAATATTTTAAAGAGCATGATTTCACAAATCAAAACCCATAATTATCATATGATTAAGGGATCCATCCCACTTGCATTAATTTTTAAAATTTCTTACAAAGCCATGATTTCTGCATTTAGCACACAGCATAAATACCAGTCGAAAAGAGATGAGACCTTTCTCTTGCAGACTGATTTGTCCAAAGCAAACACCGTCATTCCTAAATCAATCCAATGGAAAGATGTAAATCTTCCAGAGGAATGGATCCTTAAAGGAGCCGCTCCGCCAGCGATTCCGAAACAACTTGAGCCCAATACAGAGTTGCAAAATGTGACTCAGTATTCCGATGGTAAAGTCAAACTGTCATTCAGGAGATCTACCTCATCCAGATTTTCTGATAAAGCATCGTGTTCAAGCATTCCTTCATTAGAAAGAAAATTTACAAAAATACCCTCTGTTATAAATCTCCCTTTTCAGTCCATAAAAAGTCAACCTAGGTTTTCTACTTCAGATATACCTAGTACCTCCATTCGATCAGTTGATTACACCACTAGTGTTCCTCATCCGATCTACACTAGTAATCAACATGTACAAAGTCAAGAAGAGAAGGAACCTTCTCTTCCAACTTCCCCCATGTTTTCTGCTGTTACAGAAAATGTCATTAATGTCATTGAAAAAGAATTTGAATTAGATAAAACTTTTCTGCATAATGATTTTTATTCTGATTTAAACAAAGAAAAAAGACTTTGGTTTTTCAAACACTTTTTAAACCAAAGAAAAGAAATCCAACAAACTTACTATGAATTTGTGAATTTTCATAAAATTCATATATTGTTTTTTGATTGGTTTGAAATATATTCTTCTGATAACAACATCTCTTATCCTTTTAAAGAGTCAAACCCTATTACTATTAGGAAGAAAGTTCCTGAATGGAAACTTCTTGATAGTGATAGAACTATAGAGTCTGAACACCCACCTCTTCGAAGTGTAACCGTTGATCACGGTGAACCTCCTGTCCAAATTCGAGCTTCACCTTACAAAATTTCAAAACCAAATGATTCTGAGGCAAATTTAAGTAGTATTATCCAACAGAATAATTTCTGTAATACTAACTTAAATACAATCGGAAAACAATTGACTAGGATAGAAAACCAAATCCAGAAGTCAACCATTACTGTTCCATCAATTTCTCCTATTCCAACAAAATCGGATTCTGACAAAAAGCTTAAGGAACCTATTTTCAAACCCTTTCAGGTTTCAAAAACTAGCCAAAAGCTTGTTCAAGAGTCAAAATCAGATTTTGCTAAAGCCATTAGAGAACAATTAGATAGGATAGAAGCTGCTTCTTCCTCATCTAGCAAAGTTCAGATAGCCCCTGATACTCCTCAATCTAGCAAGATTGGAGTATTAGAACAAGACCAAATGTCTATAGCCTCTTCTGATATAGAAGCCTTCAAAGAAGAACATTCTACTCCTAAAGCCAACAAAATTCATTGGGAATTAGCCCTTCCCACTGTCAAGACTCCACCGGATCTAGCAATAGATAATAGACCAAGTGCATTAAATCAATTCCGATATAATGCATCTTCAATCTATGAGTGGAATATTGACGGCATGTCCGAATACAATATCCTAGGATTGTTGCAACAAATGACAATGGCAGCCAATGCCTATAAAACCCAAGCAGGAACTTCTGATCGTGCTATATCAGAAATCCTCATTGCCGGTTTTACTGGTCAATTAAAAGGTTGGTGGGATCATCTTCTCACTAATCAGCAACAATTAGACATTATAAATTCCATTAGAGTCGATGAAAATGGAGTCCTTATTCTTGATGAGTTCAACAATCTAATTCAGGATGCTGTTGCTACTCTAATTTTAACCATTTCCCTCCATTTCATTGGTGACCCGTCACACCTTCGTGATAAAAACGCTGAGTTACTACATAATTTAAGATGTAGGAAACTTAGTGAATTTCAAAGTTACAAAACCTCATTTTTTACCAGACTATTTCTAAGGGATGATGCAAATCATATAACTTGGAAAGAAAAATTTCTTGCTGGATTACCTACCCTTCTAGGTGAAAAAGTAAGAAATTCCATCAAAGCCCTTTATGATAATCGTATTCCTTATGACAAGCTTACCTACGGTGAACTTGTCAGTTTCGTCAATAAAGAAGGATTAAAGATTTGTCAAGATTTGAAATTACAGAAACGACTTAAGTGGGAGCTTAAGAAGTGAATCACATTCAGAACCAGCCTATTCCACGGCTACTATTTTAAAAGTTTTGAGCCCAAACCAATGGGGTGACCTACTCCATAATTTTAATATTATTATTATTATTTATTAATTTCATTATTTTTAATTATTAATTATTATTTAAATCAAGGATAACATGGGTATTAGGAAGTTTAGTTAAAGGTAAAAAAATCATTCCAAGGAATGGAGTTTTGATTCCCAACCCCCCTTGGGAATCAGAACTATGGTAATCATTCCCAAATTTGACAACATGCAAAGAGTGTTGTAGAAGGGATATCACAACAAGCATCTGAGCGTTGCGGTTCTTGATGTAGCGAAAAGTAGGAAACTTTCGACTACGCGCAATTCACGTTGTTGAAAAAGGTATGAATGTTGTTAAATATCATATGACAACTTACAATGATTGTGGTTAAAAAGATCATGTGCTTCCAAACTTTTGACTACAAGCCTATGAATGTTGCTATAAATTATATAGCAACAAGCAACTAAATGTCGCCATTAATTCTAATTTTTATTTACAATAAACCACATATCCTGCATGTTGTAAAAAAAAAACAATATATTATTAATAATTATTATTATCGTTATTATGACTACTAATATTATCATTTTTATTACACTATTGCTGCCACCATATGTAAAATTCATGCGAACTAATTCTACAATTTGGCTTGTTATAATAAGTTTTCATAAATTTAGTAATAAGCACATATTATAGCTAAGGGTCACACCAACATTTTTGTATTCATACAAATCCTATTACATAGCAAATATGAAAAACACCATATAACAATTAATCCATAGAAATTTACAACATCAGTTTAAATTTCATCTAGCCAAACACCCAAAAAGTTAGTAAAAAAACACATTAGTGGCTGTTGCAATTCCATAAGTATCAACTTAAAAAAAAACCATCTCCAACGAAAGCTTCTTCAATTTAGCAATTCCATCAAAAAACTTGTTCAGAGCATATATACACTCCAACAAAAACATCTTCAAGGCACAAACTCCTACAAAAAGATTAACTGAATCAATATTCATTTGTTGCATTTGGAATATAATTACACCCCCCCCCCCAAAGAAGAATATTTTATGCCTACATACCTTTTTTAAAACAATTTGATACAACTTCCTGATTATTTCTCATTTCTCTAAACTTTTTGCTTATTGCCTGTCCAACAAATATTAAAATGTATAATTTTCATAGACATGAAACTTAACATGGATACTATAAGTGCAATGCAACGGACTAGCTTACTTTAAATTCTGGAGACAATCTTTACTTGACAATATTAGCCCAATCTTCTTTGAAAATTATACTTTTTTGGCCTAATAAGAGCAACCTGCTCTGTCATGTACTTTTTTGGTTTCCTTTATCTTAGTTGTTAGCTCTGATTTGTATTGTCTCCAACAGTCACCCATCGTTCTTAACGCCAAGCATTCAAGATAAATAATCTATTTCTAAATAAAGATAATTACTATGTAATTCCATAAACATGCACCAATGGCCAATAGTTCGCCGTCAACTAAAAGCTAATTTTCAATGCACACAAGCACATGCTCTCATGTTATAACTCTAATAAAAGTGCATATTTGTAAGAGTTTACACCTACTGGCTGGCCATAGTCGTTAAATTCAATGCTTAATGATGGAAAACAATCTTGAATCATTCCAAGTTTGGTTGGACCTCTTTTGTCTTTTGGTGCATCTATCATCAGATTGAGGTTTGTTTGCATTTTCCCTATTGCTAGTTGCTAATGATCCATTCTCCTCTTGAATAGTTGCATTTTCTCTAAATTTATCTCGACTTGCCTAGAAGACTTTGTAACACATAGCAAAATTAATGTAGGAATAAACATACTAGAAAAAAGTATATGAACATGAAAAAGTATAATTTAAAGTTGAACCGGAAAAAAAAATTTCTTACTTATACTGAACAAAATGTAATCACTCTCACTAGCCAATAATAAATCTTGGAACCTGTTAGCCTAAAGGGCTATACATAATGTAATTTTGATGATAACAAACATGTGTATTAAGTAATTTAATAAATATTGTATTTCACATTTTCACTAGTTTTTTAAGGATAATATTTATGCAAGTGAATTAAGTGAAATCAAGATTGAAGACACTCAACGGACAACGGCGACATCAAAAATATAGTTTAGAACTCAACGAACAAATTAGTGTGATAAATTCTTGTAAAGCCGGTATGATTTAATTGATGCATGATTTAGCATTTGAGAAGCTCAAGAGATTAATTTAATTAAATTCTTTTCATAAACTAAAAGGTTTTATTTTTATAAAGTAAAGTATTTTGTGGATTTAAGTAATTTGGACTTAAATGCTAAAATTTGAAATATTTGATTTTAATAAGTATTAAATTTCGGAGTTGGACGTTTTTACAAACATTTGAAATGTTTTGGACCATACTATCATTTATGAATATTTTGGACTAAAGTGAAAGGTTTTGAGAACTTTGAAAAATATGGGTATTATGTTGAAAAGGACCTTTGTGCGAAATAATAAAATATTTGGAGCCATATCATAATTTCAGAAAGTTTGGGAAAGACAACTATTTTTAGGAAGTTCTGAAATTGGACCTATTTGCAAAGTTTTATGACGTTTTGGGCCATAGTATAATTATAGAAAGTTTTGAGTCAAAGTGTAATTTCAGTGAACATTCTTACTGTAGCAAATTCAAAAATAACAGTAATATCACTGTTCCTGAGTGGCTAGCCGGATAATCAAGCGACTAACCGCTTGGGCGTGGGAATTTGCCTATAACAGCTAGTTTTCAGGCTTTCACTATAAAAACTCAACTCAAACTTCATTCTAAAAAAAAATACAAGCAAATATAAGATCATATAACATATATTGAGCTTCCATTTCGCAAATCATCATTTATTGAATCATTATTGAGCTATAATTCGTTATCCACTCTTAAAGAGAGTTTCATTGTTGTGATTATCATTTCTCATCAAATTGTGAGTGCACAAGTATGGGAAACACTTGGGGTGAAGAGATTGAAGAAATAATCTCTTGTTGTAAAGGTTCATTGAAACCTTGGAAGTCAATTGTAAACATTTGAAGCCTTGGGAGACTTGGATAGTGAAATCTTCAAGCCGGGTGAGCTTGGAGGCGTGGATGTAGGCGGGGATAGCCGAACCACATAAAAATCATTGTGTTTGTTTTCTCTTCCCTTACTCTTTTAATATTGTGCTTGATTGAATTTATTGTTTTGATTTGATTAAGGCAATAGATTAAATTGTTGTGCGAATTGTATTGCATAAATTTTAAAATCTCAATTCACCCCCCCTTTTGGGTTGCATAACTTGCATTTCAGAACCCTCTTTGTGGTTTTTTCAATACTAAATACTAATTTGATTTTTCATTATCCTTACAATAAATCCAAATTGGCTTTGTCCCTCGTGAAGGTTAACCAAAGTGAATCCTTCGTCAACTTTAACACCATTAACTATATTAGTTCAGTCATATTTGAAACTAGGGAACTAAAAGTATTGTAAACAAGCACTAATATATCTCTCAAAACTCCATAGTAAGTAACTTTTCCAAAAGAGAAATCCATTTTGAATTTTAATTATACAAGGGGGAAACAGTACCTCAAGTTTGCTCTATAATCAGATTCTAAAATGTCACAGCTGATTCAGGAGATTAATGGCATTAACAGAAGTAACTTATCTGTTTCATAAAGTCAACAACGCCAATAAGAGATTAAAATTGTGCCTTTCAATTGAAAAAAAAAATCATTATCCATCTCACTAGTAATATTTACTCATTTAAATTATTTTTACCGAAATCAGTTTATCTTGAAAATAAAATATAATCTTCAAAATTATCTTTTCCATGTAAAATATTTAGCTTCAGGCGTTTCAAAAGAAAATAATCTTTTGGTTTCAATCACCCACCACAAAAAAAGTAACATTTATTTTATTCATGCATAACAGATGAACCCCACAAGCAATAAAGAATTGTGTCGCTTACCAAACAATGAATCTACAATGGGACGATGTCGAGCGATTTTGAGTGAGAAGAAGTGTAGGGCAAAGACCCAAATCTTCTAAAAACAAAATAGGTGGAAAGAGTAAATTATTAATTAAATGGAATTAGGGAAGTGAAAGTGAGCTTTATCAATGAAATTAAAAAGAAGAGTACCTGATACACTCATTTCCTTGGGTGGGCAGCCGCCATTACGATGAAGATTGAGAGGCTTGCTTTGCTTTAGTGGCAGAGAAAGAGTAAAGTGGTACTGCAAAGAGAACCGAGGGTTTCACTAAGTCAATTTGTCTCTTTTTTTTTTTTACCGCGCTTTAATCCGTGTGCGCAAAATGAAATTTTTTATTTATTACACATTATTTTCTATTACTTTACTTTAAAAAAATATTGTAGTTAATGATACCCTCAAAAAATTTATTTGTTATAATTTACTTTTAAAAAATATTGTAGTTAATGATACCGTCAAAAAATTTATTTATTATAATACTTTTATGCATAAATTCTATGAGCACCTATTTATGTTTTAATTTTCACCAATTTCATATTAAATTGAGTTAACAAAGAATTTTACAAAAAAAAAAATTCAACAACATGCAACATATAAACGTTCTTATTTAAATAATGATTTTTGCAACAGGCAATTCATTGTTGCCTTAAATAACTAATTGCAACATGCAAATTATGAATGTTGTTATTACATACTCCTATACCGCAACAAATGGTCGCTCGTTGTCGTAAGGTTTTAGACCGCGGTCACTTTTTGCATGTTGCTAAAACTTTATATTTACCAACATGCAGTTTATGTCTGTTGTTAATTATAAATTTGACAACATTCCATCTGTGCACGTTGTTAAAATGATGTTGCTTTATCCCAATTTTCTTGTAGTGCGAATTATAATTAATTATGTATATGGTAATCATTCCCAAACTTGTGGGCCTCACATTATTCCCATTTCTAACTCCAAGTTTTCATTTTACAAGTAAACAACTTATTGATTCTGATTTATTCATTTAGATTCTCATTGCTATTTAGTAAACACAACATTATTGTACAAGGAAATGAAATATAAGTGCATGAGTGTCAAATATGAAACAACAAGGGTGTCTTGAGACATTTTTTTAAAATATAGAGACTAAGTAAATACTTAACCTAAAATATAAAAAATTAAATGATTATTTACCCCAAAAAAAGTTATAGTCCTAATTTGGACTAGCTATAAATAAGAATAAAACTCATAAAGTTATAAATTTCTTGATCACGTTTTAAGAAACATGCCTCTATATAATCATAACTATCTAAATATTGTAAAACATACATACTATGTTGCATTATAAGTTTAAGATGGAATAAAATATTTTTCAAAAGTTGCTTGGGATAATGATTTATTCTTTAGAGTTGCTACCAAATCACTTTATAATATTTATGGAATTTACATTGAGAGAAAAACATCAAAGAGAATACAAATCTTTAGACTTTTAAGATGATTTTATATAGTTCCAAACGTATAAAATTAATATAGTGCATATTTTTTGTAATCATATCTCTATTAAGTTATGACACCCTTATAACAATGAAAGTAGTTGATCCGAATATTATGAATATAGAGAGATTTTATTATATTTAGAGTTAGATGAGAGATTTGAGTTTTTTATTTTTTATTTTTGGGATAAAAAACTAATCCTTTTATTCTTTGTAATTGAAAAGAAACATATTACATCAGCAATTCATTCAGCCATATGACAAATATTAAGCTTTTCAAAGGGTGAGCAAAAACATTACAATGTCTTGGTACATGGTGGACTTTTATCAATTGAAAATCTTTTTTGCTTCTTTGAATCTCTGATATGGTCCACCAAATTTCTGTTATATTACTGGTTTTGTTATTGGCTAAATTAGCCACTTTATTGTAATCTATTTCATTGATCAAATTTGAAAGACTTGCCTCTTTTGCCACTCCATCCCCTATTTGATAACATCAACTTCTACCATAGAGACATCCCTTTGAAATTTGTTTTTGATTGCTAGAGATATCACTTGGTCTAGTGAGTTCCTTATGATAGGCGCGAATAGTCAAAAATCTCAAACCATTAGCATTACCAATAGACAATTACTATAAAATTATACAAACAGATGCCAATAGCTTAGGATGGGTAGGAATATTAATCCAAAAGCCCAATAAAGATAGTTCGAAAGATAAAGGTAAACAGGTGGGAGTAGCAAGAATTAGTAGTGAACAATTACATTTAGACACTTTATTAGAAAAAAAGACTACGAAATATAAAGTTTTTAGTAGATTACACATCTCCTTTACCTCTTGAAATAGGAAGAAAAATAAATATTAAACATTACGCTTTTACAAATTTGCCTATATTTAACTTTAGAAAGTATAATTTACAATATTATAATATTAACAAGCAACTAAAATTATTAGACAAGTATGAGAATCTAGCACTCAAAATTAGAAATAAATTAGAAGATTTAGAAAATTAGTTTATGAATTTTCAAAAATTAGAATATTTAGATTTAGAAATTAACCATCATAGAAAACAAAAATTAAATTTGATAGAAAGAATAAAAATTAGTTGTAATATAGAATACTTAGAAAATCAATTTAAACATATTCCACATACTAGCAATAGTCAACAAAGTTTCATAGTAGACTTATTAATCAATTTAGGACAACACTTAGAAGTCAATATTAAAAAGATAAAAGAGCTAGTACTAGGAGTAGGAAAATTTTTTGAAACTAGTAATATTAATACATTAAGAATAATTTTAGATTATATTAAAGAATTATTTGCGGATTTTAATAGTCAAGTTAAAAGATTCCCTAGCAAGAAAGAGATAATAGAATTAATTCAATTATTAGACATAAAAACACCTAATCCAGTAGAATTAGAAATTAAAAATCTTGTAGAAAGTTTAAAGGTAGAAATAGAAAATATTAAATTTACACAGCGAGATATACAATTACAATTACATGCAATTAAAATAATAGTTGGTGAATAACTTCAAATAAATTATTAATAGAATCTTTAGCAGAACTAAAGCATAAAATCCCACATCTAAATCCAATAGGTTATAGTTATAAAGATTTTAGTTAAAAAAGTAATACTATCCAGCAAGCACAAGCCAATACTATTATTAAATTATTAGTCAAAATCAATAATACTTTATATGCAAGGTGTATGTGAAGTTAACACTTTGTAATAAAAAAACAAAAGCAATAAAATTTTTTAATTCATATCTTTAGACAGCAACTAGCAAGCTTCTATTAAGTAAGTAGTTTAACTTCTTTATTTTTATTTAGCTTTCGGGTTCAGAAGTCTGGCTTAATTAACGAAAGTATAAGTTATATTTAAAACATTAACAAAAGGCGGTCCATGTTATCATTCAGGAGAAAAGAGTTTGGAGGAAAAGTTTTTGAAAATTAAGGTTTTGTTTTTTTTTGACAAAAGTAATAAGAATTTAGTAAAAATTTCTACTGATTTTTGGAAAGCTTTTTTTGAAAAAAGGTCTCCCTTAGCCCATTTAGCCATTAATGTGTTGAAAAAGTGTTTTTGGGCATTAGTCATTAGTCAGGAGTTAGAAGTGTTTTAACCAGCATGTTTACAGAAGTAGTTAAATATAAATTTTGAAAGACCAATTTTTACCAAAACAACTTCCGCAGTTTTCACAAAACTTTTTGGGAATTTTCTAATCTAGTCCCCATTCGAGTTGGCCATCAAAATATACGTCACTGGTTTCCCACCTATAGACTTGCAGCCTACTGATCTTTATAGCATCAACATTGACTTTTAAGCAGTTGATAAGTGGTGGACTCCATTGCTGCAACTTTCTAGCATTTTTGCTTCTTGTGCACTTTTACTCTTTCACTTGTGCTTTTTGACAAATATCATGCTGCTTTAGCCTTAGCAGCTAAAAACATATAAGGTTTAGTTTCTTCCCCTCAAAGATGAATTTTTTCGTTGCATGACACTTAACCCACCATATAGTTTTTTTTTTTTTTTTTTTTTTAACTTCTGAAGTAACACAATATAGCTGTTACAAACTCAAGCTCATTCTCGGCCACCGTACCCATTAATCTGTGCGTAACGCTCAATGTATCTTCTCTAATAATTTCCTGAGTTTTAGCCTCCAAGTGAGTGCATTTTCAGATTTTCCAAGCCATTTTGCATTCCTTAAGGGCATGGAACAGACCCTCACTTCCAGTTTTGCAAATTTGGCATATTGATTGCCGCAAAATTTTCCTTCTTTATAGGTTTTCTGCAGTTATTAATAAATTCTCGGCAGCTCTCTGCACTAAAATTTTAATTTTCTCAGACAAGTCTAGTGTTCATACATTGTGCCAGCCATGAGCTCCACTTGCTAAACTTGGTGGGGGCTCAGAAAACTGTTCGAGAGCTAACTAATAGCCACTCTTCATTGTGTACTGCCCCTTTTGATCTTAGTGCCATATCAACTCATCTTCTTGAGGAGTGCTCGAAAGTGGGATTCTTTTTACGGTTTTTGCATCCTCCCTTACAAAATTCTAGTCAATCAAATTTTCATTGCATTGATGATTTGAATCAACGAGCTCTAAAATTCTGACATTTACAGACAAGGATGACACAAAAAGTGGCCTAAAGGTTGCTGACCTAGAAATCCAATTGCTTGACTGGATCTGAATTTTGTCTTTACTTTCAACTCTCCACCTTGTTTCCTTTTATAGAACGAACCTGCCCCACAAAATACTCCCGCAGAAGAAGGATGGATTAGAGCCCGTTTTAGCTTCCAGAAAATCAGTTTGCCTAAAGTATCTAGCTTTCAATACTTTGGCCACTAATGAGTCTGGATATTGAATTAGTCTCCACCCTTGCTTTGCAACTAAGGCTTGATTGAAGCTTAAAAGGTCTCTAAAACTTAACCCCACCTCTAATCTTGACATAACTCACCTTTCCCATTTTGCCAAATGGATCCTCTTCTTAACCTCCTTTGATCCCTACCAAAACCTTGCAATTGCTCTCTATATGTCGTTACATAATCCTAGAGAGATTTTAAATACACTCATGGAATAAGCTGCTTGAGCTAATCTCTACACTTTCAATCGTTGTCAGGAAGATTGGCAGGTTTGTCCTTCTTTGAGTTGTATCATTACAAAGCTACCTAAAAAAATGATTTAAGCCCTCGTGCATATAGAGTGAGCATTTAAGCCCTCGTGTGAGCAGGGTGAGCAAAGACAATCGAGCGCTGCTATGAGAGAGCTACTGAAGGGCAAAAGTTCAAATCTTAGAGTGTTAATTATTCGGAGATCAATTTGGCTAATTTTAGGCCTAGACATGACTTCACCATGACAAATGATCCAAGCATGGTATTGATAGTTTTTTTTTTTTTTTTGTGTCTAGTATATAAGTAGATTGTAATAAAATCCTAAAACAATGAATTCACCCGTTATTGAATATGTTTTTAGTGAAAATTATTAAATTATGATTTGTAGGTAGGATAAAAGAAAATTGTTATTTGCACATAAAATTGTACAAGTAAAATAGAATAAGACATTTGTACATAAACATAAAATCAATAAACTAAATGATTTTTTTTTTGGGTGAAATGTTCATTGTTTCAATGGTCATGTGCAATTTTGTGTGTAATGTCATGTGCAGATTATCTTTTAAATTATACTAACATACTTAAAGTATTGTTTATTTTTTATTTTAATTTAAATAAAAATGATTGAAATTTTGTGTTGAAATAAAGATAAAAAATTGTCTGTTCTATAACCCAAGATTAAACATCACACACCGATTGATGGATCAAGACTGGATTACAAGTCAATTAAAGTTAATCAAGTCGAAAACAACAGAGATGAAGAATAAAAACAGAACAAATAAGTTTAGAGATGTTCAGTCATGGTAGCCTACAACCTCTTGAGAAACGGAGCTATGACTTCTTTCATTGATGCAAATCAAGTTACAAGCTCCTAGAGAAAACTTCAAGGAATCGACTGAATCAAAACATAACCTAAGAGACTTTATATACAAGTCCAAACGTGTCCAAAAAGTTGGCTCAGAAGCCAGCTTGCATACTGGGTTTGTTGAGAAATTCTAGAATGCATTTGTTGTATTACAACTAATTAATGCATGCATGACATGTGTAATTGAGTTTAATACAACCACCACTTACATGATAGCTTATAAAATAAATGTACACATGTTATGACATTATTTACTGTGTTGTATGGCTGACATGATACAACATATATATTCTAGAATTTCTTGGGTTTGCTTCAAAAATTAAAAAAAAACATAGAATTTTCTCACTTCTTTTAACCGTCTATGGCAGCATCTCCCACGTGCATGTCATGTGAAGTCGATACGTGATCGAAACGGCATTCAAGATCGTCGTTTCTGAGCTCAAAATGGAAAATAATTACCAATTAATAAGAGGATAAAAATAACATAATATATTTATATACGTGGAGAAGAAACAAAATAAATGTATGGTTCTCAACGACTTTTAACTGAAACCTTTCTGATCCCGTAAGCCTCGTTTTATCCATCATTTTGTTGCTAAATAAATTCAACTGAAACTGGACGAAGATAACAACTTTTCTCCTAAAAGAATTTAAAATAAATAATCTAGAATTTTTTTCTTAATTTATTTTCATGTCTCATCACCTCTTCCATGGGTTGTGGCATTTCCAAGATCGACCCGGAAGAGGCGACTGGTCGACTTAAACTTTCCCACCACTACAAACGTAACATTGTTAATAATAAAAATGTTGTTGTAGACGAGGCTGATCATGATTTAGTGAGTTCTGACAATCATCACAACGGCCCCCGCAAGAGCGTGTCTTGTAATTTCCCCGTAATTGCAGCTGTCAACTACAGAGGCGTCGGCGACGGCGTCGTTGAGGAAACGGATAATGTTAAAAGAGATGATTACAATGAAGATGGACATGCCAGAAATTCTTCATTTTACCATGGGGAAGATATCGCTGCATGCCCTGCTTCCCCTAGTTTTAGGGAATATTGTATTGTTGACAGTGGCTCCAGCTACGGTGAGAATCTAGCTCATACAAGTAGGAAGGAAAATTATTTAAGATACGTTACATGCAATATTTTTAAAAATAAACGATCTCTGTGAATTGAGGAGTACTCGTTTTTTTTTTTTCTTTCTTAGATGAAAATGATGCAAAAGATGAGAACGGCTCAGAGGGAGAGAGAGTTCATGTATCAACACTAGAGAAATCTTTGAATTCTGATGGAAAGGTACGTGCATCATACTTATTCTTACAAATTTGTTAATATATGTTACCTTTGTTTTATATATAAAAAACAAAATTAGAAAGTAAAAGTTTTTCGTTACATTATACATTTTTCTGCTGTTATTTTTTTCTACGAGGTACAAAACTTCGCAATTTAAAAAAATTTTCCTCTTTGATTTTTTTTTTTTTTTGGTTCTTTAGAAAGCAGTTTCAAAAAGAATCTGTTATAAATTTTCTTTCAGTTTCTTAATTTTCCCCCCCATTTTTTCCCCTAAAATAGCCAAAAAAATAAAGCTTCAATTCGCCCCATGCATGAGATATTTAGGTTTCATAATGATAGTGTTCGAACTTGAAAAAAAAATAAAAAAATCAAGTGTTCGAACTAATTTTGATTAAATATGCTTTATGAATTTTCACACGTATATAACTTCTTCATTTATTACTTCATTAGATCCTTAAACTCTTTCGTTATTAAAGTTCTTGGTGATAATGTTTAAGTCACATTTATAATCCAATCTTGTGAATAATAAATAAATAATCTTTGAAATTTGTATTTCTTGCTCTTAAAATTAAAAAAATTATTTACCATAAATTCTTGTGTTTGTGATTTTAAGGCGCATGAATCCAGATCTCCCCAAAGGCATACGAAGAGCACAAGAAAGGGGTTTAGGAATGCAATACACAAACCAGTCGGATGGATCAGCCGAAGCAGAAAATAGTAAATATTTATGCTTCAACAAGACAGAATTAAATCAAATTAAATCTCCTAAAATCAATCAGTTGAAAATTATCACTGACAGAGTCAAGACGAACCTTTTTGTAAATGTTCCTCCTTCTCCTCTCTCATGTAAATGTTCAGTTGTTATTTTCTTAATTAAAATTTGTGGTATCAGACAAAAAGAGGATTAACATGTCCTCAGTAATTTGTTTTTCAGTTTGTGCTTAACTGCTCATTATTCATATACTTGCCGGTGGAAACTAAGGTAAACTTTAATTTACTCCTTATTTGAAATGACAATACTTAATTTACTTATTAAAAACATGAAAAAACTTCAATTTATGTTATTTTTATTCAAATGATAAATATTCGTTTAGTCCCTTTATCTTAACTGAAGTTCTTGTTTAATCCTTATATTTTAAAAAATACCTGAAAACATCACTGCAGTTAAATATATTACATTCTTACTCTTACTTTTTCTTCTCTTTCAAAATAATAACCTTCCAACAATATTCTTGACATTAATTAATTTATCTATAAAAAAAGTTAATTAGAAAATTAATCAATAAATATCAATGTGAAAAAAACTAGTATTTTTTTATGCTTGTGCAATAATTTTACTAATAATTATTTATGAATAAATTAATATCAGCCAACTTAAAGTAATGTTTAATATTCTTACAAAAATCTTACCAATAATTATTTTATAAAAAATTAATTTACCTAATTAATCTTAAAAATAAAATAAAAATAAAAAAGTTTATGGAAAATTTTATGTTATATTTGAGGTTAATTTGATAAATTATCATTTATTCTTTTTATTAGTATCACCAAAAATATTGTTATTAGGGTATTATTGTAAAAGAAAAGAAAAAAGATACGAGTGTAGTATATTTAATAATAGAGGTATCTTGAAGTATTTTTTTTAAATGAAGGGACACTTAACTGAAAATATAAAGATTAAACAAACATTTACCCTTTTTTCAAAGATGATGGGAAAGGGGGTGCATTGATGAACTTTTTTGTTGTTTTCTTGACAATAAATGGATGTTTTCACACTTTTGCAATGTAAACAAAAGATTGTCATTCTAATTGGGGGTAAAAGAAAGTTTACCATGTCATTAATAAAATAAAATAATTTTATTTTTAAAAGTTACATTTGTATACATATATGTACCCCTCTAATAACCATTAAAGAAACTAGACCAAGAAAGTAGAAAACAAATTCCCCAATGAAATCATCACACACTCTATTTCATTATCCAACAGATTATCATTTCTGGTGAATATAGTAAATGTAAAAACTTTAAGTTAATCTTTCTTCAATTTTTTTTTTCTATTTTCTTTAACATAGGAGTAATACAATGATAATCTTCTCACATAATCTCACTTATTGAGTTGCTGTGCTTGTACTGTTGACGAGCTACCATCCACGTTTAAGAAGATTATTTTTATTTTTAAGCTAAACATCTATTTTGGGCTCTGGAAAAGAAAAATATTTATGCGTTAACCCTACCGATTTGAAGGAATTTGCTGTGATATAGGTGGGGTTATTTGATTACAATATCTGATTGGTAATTATTGAATAAGAAAATAAAAAATAATAAGTTCTTAATTTTATATTATTATATAAACACATGTACAAGTTAGAGAATTCTAAAATGCTTCTAAAATTTCGAGAAACCTAACCATGGATCAAGAGAGCTCATATTACAAGTCATAAGAGGAAAAATTTTCGTTACAAAAATACAAAAAACTTCTTCATGCTAACATTTACATATCTTTGTCAATACGTCAATACTCAATTAACATACATTAAAAGCTTACAAGTATACATTTAAGACCGATAATTTTGCTTTAAGTAACACTAGTAGACCAAGTAATGTACTAATATTTTCATTTTAAGTATCAATATAACTTTCATCCATTGGATTATCAAATTTATAACTAATAAATTATTTGTTACTTTATTTCATCATCTAATCAATTGATATTTCATCATCTAATTGATCGATTGTCACCTCACTTGAGCTGGTAAAAGTTGAGATATTAAACGAGAAATGTAGCGATAATCTTTTACTTTTTCAAGCTATAAATTCAAACTGTTACCAAAACTTAAAGACTTTTAAAAAAATTGGTGTATTATTAACTTCTGTAATAGGGTTTGATACATGGCTTTTCCTGAAGACTTTTCTTCCATAATCAGCAGGACCCCCCTCCAATCACTCAATGCGTCTTGAATCTAAAGTCTGAACAGATTTAAATTCCCATTTAAAAAAGGCGGCTTTTGAAAATGTCACTTTCTTGTGCTAATGCCTAATCGTCCTTCATATCCCTTGAGCTTCAAGAAACACTTCTTTTTGACCATTCAAAATTGAAAGTCTTTATTCAAATTAAACAGCCACTTGTATCGGGTACCTACGCATTATTATTTCTCTTTAACTTTCTTTTTTTGTCTCCATCACTTTTGTAATTATATTTCTCTTCCTAGACACTATCATCTATTATCTATATTATTGTTATCTTAAATAGAGCAGTGTCTATGTTCAGTGTTATTTTTTTTTTTAAAGATTTTAGGCAAACGGTTAAAGTCATACAGCGTCTGTGAAAATACTCTTGTTAAGAGCTATTATTTGTTAAACACATTTTCTTAATTTTAAATGAAATAGCGTGAATTGTTGTTCAACTCTCACTAGCTAGCAAGGTTTGATTGATTAATAAAAAAGTAAATTACTTCAAGTCGTATTTTGCATGCGAAAGAAACGAATTAATTAATAATTAGAGCCTAGCTTAAGGGATAAACTAAGTACATGTCAATCATTAATTAGGTTCGTGTAACCCATATAAAATCTCACCAACTTGTGACTGCAACCGTGATTGTGCCAGCGACTCATGCTTCAAGAAGTGAGCTTAATTATTGGATTAAGAAATTGACTGCTAAGACTTTCACCTAACTCTTACATATATCCTTTCATTTATCTGTTATTAATTTTGATTAGTTAAGGTCCAAGGGCATACGTTTATTCCTTAATTAATTTCTTTAGGCTAACTAAAAGTGGTTATCGATTTTGCACTACGGGATTGATTGGTCCACTGCTCACAATTAGATATATTATAAGATTTGTTATAATTAAAAATCATTGTGGTCTAATATTAACCGGTCATTTCTAGAATTTCAAACAATTAAGTTTGACTTTAGAGTACGATTCAATCAAATGCAATCTGATTCATTGGATATTTTTGTTTTTATAGGGAAAGAAAATTAACAAATCTAAATTAAACTTCTGTTACTTGAAAGTGTGGGAAAATGATGTATTATCTAGAATATGGAAACTTGAAACTTGTACTATGTACATATTATAATTTTTTAATAAATGAGTAATTATCAATCAAACAAATCGGGTCGATTCTTTCATATTTGATGTCAAATTAATTTAATGAGTTAAATAATCTAATGCGCGAGCCCTAATTTTAATTAAATGATGACTAAGATAAATAATTATCTAATGAAGAAGCCTTTATTTTAATTAAAGTGATAATTAAGGTGGCATTTGTTTTTTAACTTAATGACTTAAAGTGCTTAACTTAATTAATTAAGTTAATTAAAGGTGTTTGTTTTTATAACTTAATGAGACTTTTTAGATAATTTTGACTTAATAAAATAAGCTAATATTTTTAGTTTTTTACTTAATGGAGAAATTTGAATTAAGTCAATTACTTACTAATGTAAAAAATATCCTTACTTTATAATTTATTTTTCATTTCTATTCCAAAACTCACCCATAGACATTTACCCCACATAATAATCTCATCATTAGTTTTACTTATAAATGTTAAAATATTGTGGTATTTAATATATTATTTATTTGACATTCCAATTTAATAAGGATACAAATGTAAAAGTACATATTTTCAGTTTTTTAAATTGAAAAAAAAAACAACTTAATACTTATTTTTTGAGATTCAGACGAAAAAACAAACATATTATTCATATTCAGACATTCAGATCTATTCAGAATTCAGACTAATTCAGATCTATTCAGATTTCAGACAAAAAAACAAACGCCACCTAAGAAGAAAAATACAAAATTTGTTGTAGTCATTTTTTCTTTTCTAATTCGGTCGGTATTTTGTTGAAGCTACATTGTATAAATATTGATAGATGTATCAAAAGCCTTCCGTGATTTGAACACTAGCTCAATGGTTTTTAGACCTGGAAATTTTTTTCCAAATTCTTATTACTTGCCAGACATGGAAATTCATTCCAAAGAAAAGAAAAATATATGCTCTCATACACATTTTCGAACCATGAGTGTTCAAGGGATTTTCCGACCTTCACTGGTTTCTTTTGTTTTGTTTTGTTTTTTTTCCCTCTCCTTTTTGTTAGGGCTTTCAAAATTTAAAGTAAGATAAAAGTATTTTGGTTAAGAGATTGAAAAAAGAAAAAGAAAATTAAAATCCACGTCTTTTTTTTCCTAGGTTGTTTAAAAACTTTCAACATAATATTAAAGTACGAGATAGAGTTGGTAATGAATATCACCCAATATGAGTTTATCATTACTAAACCCGCTTTGCAACCTACCATGGGCTTTTATTTTTTAAAAAAGAACTTGCTTGTTGCAAGTTTTAATAATTATCAAACCCACCCGTACCCCACAACAAGTTTTTTTTGTAGGTTCTCATATTTAAAATCACAAATATTAAAAAAAATACTTTCAATAATACATAAAAATTCAAATTATATAATTCAAACTATAAATTTATAACAATAACCTAAAAAATTCACATAAAGTACTTAGATTTAGATTTTATTAATGTAAATGAGATATTAAAGTTTCAACATTAAAATAAATACAAAAAATATATAAATTTGATAGAAAATGTTTCTTTTTGTAGGAAAATCATCATCACTCAGATCAATGTATTGCTCCGTCTTTTAATCAATATACAAGTACTGTCGATAATATTAACAAGTAAATTTTGGACAAGTCCCATTAATGATTAATTAAATAGATAAAAATTCAATTTTAGTAAGCAATCATTAGGTTCAAGTCATTAAACCAAGACAAATAAAATTTATCAAATTATAATAGAATATCAATAATAATAAACTTGAAAATTATAAAATTTTATTTATTAAAAGCTTACTGTATTATGTTTAAAAATTAGGAAGATTAGGACATGAGTAATAATTTCAGCTTATATATATATTTATGATTATATTTATTTAGTGTAATTTTTATGATTAAAATAAAAAACATAAATATTTTTTTTTTAAAAAAAAGATGCTAGTTGGCAAATATAGTCGCAGGCATGTACCAGATTTTTTCTTAACGCCAAACTCACTTGCAATTAGCAGTAGAATTAAATTTAAAGTGTCAAATCTGCCCGTAACTCGTAAAATTACAAGTAGTAGGTGGAATTTTGCAGATAGATTTAGGCAGATTTGTGGCTTCGCAGATAGTTCTGACAAATAAAGAGTTCATTTTTTGGGACTCCACTTATTTGGATGGAGAAGATAATTGAGTTGCTATCAGACCAATAATAGAAATTTTACAAACAAACAAGGAGCTATCGTTTTTTTCCTCCTCCAGAAAATAAAACCATATAAAAGACTATTATTTGGAAAGAAATAAGGATAAAATCGAACTAAGGACAGAATAGAATGATAAAGCCGGGAAAAAAAAATGAGATTGCATACCCGCAATGATGATGTCCACAAGGCTTTAAAGTAAATCGAACCGTGAAGGGATGTAAAAATATGTAAAAACGTAGTACTAATTGTGACGTTAAGTTAAAGAGATTATTTGGAAAAGATAACATTTTAAGTAAACTTTTGTGAAAAGAATGACAATTAATTAAATTGAAGATATTTAGCTACAATTAATCAGTTAAATAAGAAAAGAATGTTTATATTTAAGTAAAAATTTAGCAAAAATAAAAATATATTTAAGAAATATAGATATAAATTTTACAGGATTTTCTCATAAAATAACATTCCCATATGATTGTTGTCTATCTCAAAGGAAATAGTGGACTTAACATGAATCTTAAATTTCTGCCCCACCAAAGGATGATTAATTAATTAATTCTTATCCTCACAAAAAAAAAAAAAAAAGTTAGATTGGTCAGTCAAAGATAAAATCACAATTTTGATTATAACGTGGATAGTCGGAGGATAAAATTCAAGCACGATATAAATAAGCGGAGGATCAAACTTTGTGTTTTACCCGTAATCAATTGGAACAAAGTGGAGGGGCAGAAAGGGTATTTCAATAGCGAGGGAGATCTGACCCACCACCAACGGTCAAAGTATGAGATGGTTTCCGTTTCTATAACTGCTTCTTTCCTTGTCATCAATCTTTGACTTTGACGACTTCCCTTGTACAATTACAACTGTAACCACCATTCCATAACTATCTCACGCCTACACGTCCCCTTTTTTAACTTGCCACGTCATACCACTTTTTCAAAAATTCTACAGAAATATCTTTTTAATTGAATGTTTTTACTTTTCTGGTGCCCCCTAAAATTCAAGAAATACAGTAGTCAAATAGTCAAAGTTACATCCCTATTTAGTAAATTACTCCATTATTAAATAATTTGATCGTAAAAGTTTTAAATTTTAGAATTTATGTTTTTCTTTGTTTTTTATTTTTTATGTCCATTCTAATTGCCTGTGCGTTATTTTTTTTCAGCACATTCGTCGTTTCAATTAGTATTATTATTATTATTATTATTTCTCTTTCTTTGATCTGTTTAAAGTCGTTTTTCCACCCAAACAAACAAAGGACAAGTGAACTCTTTCTTTTATTCAAAGTTGGAGCATTCAGAATTCAGAAATCAAAAAGGAAATTTAAAAAATAGGCAGAGAATTTTGCTGCATCTGTTTGGCAAGCACACAGTGTTAGGGTTTTGCGAGAAATGAAGTCTTCGCTCTCCAAATTGCGAAGATTTGCACTTCACAAAAGCGATACGAAGGACAAAATCGACTTTCTTCCTTCTTCCTCTCAGGTTGATGACCTCGACCAGGCTGCTCAGGTATAATTTTCTGTTAACGCAACAAATTCATTTATTTTACAATTTTATTATAGTATCTTACAATGATATCTTTTAATTTTTTTGGAATATTGTATAAACAATATAATTAAGAATTTGTATTGTGATTTGTAGGATATGCAAGTTATGCGAAATTGCTATGATAGCTTACTCTCTGCAGCTGCTGCCACGGCCAACAGTGCATATGGTAAATATTTTCTGCTAAACTTTTGGGTTATGTAGTGTTTGATTGCTTTTACCTGTTTATTTATATATATATATATATATATATATATATATATATTTTGAATTATCAGATTGTGTATAAATTTTATGTAATCTGTTTCCGGCAATAGTTATTCTAAATTGTAGACTTCGCCAAATGTGGAAGCGTTTTTTCAAAATTTTCTTGATAAAAAGTAACACAGTGAGTTTGTATTCATATGTGCCGAAATCCAAGATAGATGTGATACTATTTAAGGTCATTCCCTGATGATTTCATATGTACCCTGTTTAAACTCTGTTTGTTAGGGAAGTTATTGGTTTTTGCTAAAAGTTATGTCTGTGTAAGCTTATGGAGTTTGTTCAATTTTATAATGTTGTGACATATACGTTCTCAATTGACATGATTTGTGATTTCAGAATTCTCAGAATCATTGCAAGAAATGGGTTCTTGTCTGATGGAGAAAACTTCATTGCACGATGATGAAGAAAGTCGTAAGTAAATCAAATATATATACATACACACACACACACACACACACACACACACACACATATATTTTTCTTGAAGTATGTCGATGTAACAATCATTTGTGTTAAATTTTGGTGTAGGTATTTTCTGTAAGATGTAGAATGGGGTATTATGCTGGCCGGCTTAATTTATAAGAAGTGTAAATCTTTTATAAACCTGAGAAGCTAAGCCATTGTATTGCTAATTGAGTTTGTGATTTTCATTTCACTTCGAGCCCAAGTTAATTTGGAAATTGTTAGCCTATTCTTGATTTTTGATTAGCTTCATAATGCTTTTCATTTTGTAAAATAAAGGTAAAGACTGGTAGCATAAAATGTACTACACCTTTAGATTTGTAATCCACTGGTAAATGTTGTACTGTCTTTCCAAAAAACAATGGCAGAATCTAGTCTAATGCCCTGGTGCCCTTCTACCTTTATTGAGTAAAATGCCATTTCGATCAAAACAATATGTTTAGCATGATTATAACTGGATGATTGTTAGTTAAATTCAGATATAATGTAGGTCCCTATTTTTATCAGTTTGAAATTTCAAATGTTTTAAATAAATACAACTTTTGAGGTATTATAGATTACATATGTTTCGCTCTCTCTCCTGTGATTTTATTTGCAGGTAAAGTTTTGTTAATGTTGGGTGAAGTGCAATTTGAACTTCAAAAGCTTGTCGATAACTATGTGAGTGCTCATCGTCATGTTGTAGATTGTAGCATAGCTTTTCATATTCTTTTGCAAAAATGTGTCCATCCTGATATTGCACTTCTGTTATTTATACTTCAGCGCTCAAATATATTCCTGACAATCACTAACCCATCGGAATCTCTTCTCAATGAACTTCGTACAGTTGAGGTTTGTTCTCGTCAATTCTATATGTTTAGCTTATATCTCAGATCTTTCTACATTATTCCCATATGCAGGTATAGGTCATATTGTTACTCTTGAGGTGTTTTAGACTAGTTCACACATGCATAACGGCTTGGTAAAATATGCAGAGATTGGTGCTGCATTGTTTGCTTCTTAGACTGACTTTGGAGCCATGTTTTTGTTTTCATCATCTTGGTGAAATATTGTGCTCCTTTTCATTTTTTGGGCTGATAGTTGTTTAAGAAACTGTATTAGTGTCCCCAGATTTTCTTTTGTTTATTGGAGTTGGGAAGGAATTTGCAATTCCTGCTCTGTTAGTTGTTTGAGTTACCGTGTTCTTTAGCAGTCGTTTATCTATGTATGATTTTGCATGCATACATAAGGGACTAATGTACTCTAGACTGAGGATATATTATTGCTAGAATATTGGTGCTGCTCCACTTGTGTAATGATCTTGTCCTGATCCTTAAAGCTTTTTGCACAAAGTCATTATTTAACTAAATTTTGTAGCTCCTTCAAGCCTTGATGAGCATCAATGATAGTTCGATGGCATGAATCAGCCAAATTTTGCATGAATATTAGATGTAGGATTTATTTCTTAGTTAAGCAGAATGGATGTCAGGTGGTCACTGAACATCCTGCTCACTTACCTCTTGTTTGGCAACCTATTTGTTGCCTAGACTACGAAGGTTTCCATCATTTTGCACTACCCATTCACTTTGACTGCGTAGTTATATTGTTATCGAAGTTGTTCAGCTCAGTGGCATCTTTTGTGTTTGCTGTTTCAGGATATGAAGCGACAATGCGATGAAAAAAGGTCTGCCCTTGTATCTCTAAGACTTATTTCTGTTTGTCTGAAACGGTTTTCTGAATCTGATATGTGATCTTCAGAAATGTATGTGAATACGTGATGGCACAACAAAGAGAAAAGGGAAAGTCAAAAAGTGGGAAAGGTGAAAGTGTTTCATTGCAGCAGCAATTACAAGCTGCCAATGATGAATATGAAGAAGAAGCAAGGCTGTGTGTTTTTCGGTTGAAATCTCTCAAACAAGGGCAGTACCGAAGTCTTCTAACTCAGGCTGCTCGCCACCATGCAGCTCAGGTTATTTCATTTGTTTCTAGGAAAGTCAATTGCCTAGACTTCTCACTCTGTATAAGTCAAATCTTAATATGCTTCCTTGGTTTCTTTGCTTTCTGCACTCTGTGCAGTTGAATTTCTTTAGGAAAGGATTTAAATCACTTGAGGCAGTTGACACTCATGTTAGATTGGTTGCTGAAAGGCAACATATAGATTACCAATTCTCTGGACTTGAAGATAATGATGGGGAAGATGGTGAGGATAGCTATTATGCCAATGAGGCAGGGGAATTGAGTTTTGACTACAGAGATAATAAGCAGGGTCTTGATGTTGTTTCTACGTCAAGGAAATCAATGGAGGTGAGGACCTATTGTCACCGAGATTTTTGTTTCATTCATATGGAAAATGGTCGTGATGTGCATTTTTATCTTGTCTTATGACAACTCTCAATCATATTGTTGGATGACAATTCTGCTTTTGATTTATGCTGTTTTGCGTTGTTCTTATTGAAAAAAAAAAGGAAAAGAAAAAAAAAGAAGTGTTTTGGATTGTGAATGCTTAATTTTTCAGTTTTTACCAAGCTGTTTTTCACAAAATTTCTTAGCATCAGGATTTTTTTTTTGAAGGATCTATTCTCAGCCATGGGCCATGCTTTAGTGAATGAGCTCATAATCATGATTCCATGCCATAGCCCAGTTGCTAGAATGGATATACTGTAACGCAACTGGTCATATCTTTTAATAGTAGGGTTTGGATTGTCTACCTTTATTAGAAAGTAGAATATGGTTTTCATATTATTGGTCACAGAAAATTAGTGTATTAGAGCTAATTTATTCCGGTATTATGGTCAACGATAGTTCTGGTGTTGTCCAATTGTGTTCACATTGGCTGCATGCAAAGTGTGTGCTTTATGTTTGCTGTGAAGATAGACCAATAACTAATTGATGAATTATTATTTTTCATGGTTATCATAACTGAAAAAGTTTTTAGGCTTGACTCGGTACCGTCTTTGTTTATTAAATAATGAAATTGTGATCTCTTGTAGTCATAGTAAAGTAAGTTACTCTTCAGTTTACATGAGAGATACATGCATAGAAAATTGAATCTGAGGATTGATGATTTATGAACTTAAAATTCATTGGATTCAATGGAATTATGGGGTAATACTGAATTTATCCTCCAATATGCCTGTCAGATTGGGAGTGTGTGAAAACCAACATTGGGGGATGAGGTCATTTGCTTTCTGTTCCTCCAGTTATGGGTGTGTCTGAATCTAAGGTGATTTTGGGTAGGAGCTAAACCACCGATTATATCTGATGGTTGACTCAACCCATATTTAAGTGGTTTTAAGATCACAAAATTTTTCATTCCACAGCTCTCATTCGTTAGCTGTAATATATTCTATCTACTTTTGTTTACTCTTCATTGTTGAAAATAAATGCAAATATTTTATTTTTAAAAATAATGATCAGAATATTTTATCTACTTTATGCTACTAATTTGGACCAGTAAGGCTAATCTGAACCCGCTGTAAAAGAAAAACAGATGATCCATTTGTCTGATTGGATCCTCCAACTTAAATCCCTTCAATATAGCATTTATCTTTGGCTGATCAATCATGTAACCTGTGATGGTCTTAATTGGTGTAGTTGATGATCATATTGCAAGTTGTGTACTCTGTTTTTTCGATTGTTAGATTTTATATATGTATGGATGATATAGTTGTTTATTCTGCAGGTAGATGATGTTGATGTTTCATTTCCCCAGGCTTCAACAGTGGAAAATGCAGAGGTTTGGATCCTATAACCATTGCAGTATAGATTTGACTCTGATGATGTAGTTGTATAGTTTAGATTGAAGCTTTCTCATGCCTTACTCTTTAACTGTTTGCTGCATCTTTAGAATAATGGGCATTTTACTGATTTTGATGTTTGGTTGTGCCAATTGAAGTCATTGTTTTAAACTTTTAAGATTAATTTTATGCATATTTGAACTGTAGGTAAACTTGGACAAAAACCCAGGAGAGTACCAGGCATCACATAGGGAACGGAGAGGAAGTAGCTTTTCTGCCCCGATATTTCCAGAAAGGAAGATTGATCCAGCTGAAAGAATAAGACAAGTGCAGCAATCATCTGCTCGGCAGCCAAGCACATATGTGCTGCCCACGCCTATTGATGCAAAGGTCCCAATCTCTTCTTCCGTCGCTCCCCGTACAAGACCATCTAATCCCAGTGGACGAACCTACAATTTGTCACATTCTTCTCCATTGGAGCAGAAGAAAGAAGATAGAGATTATGGTGATGCTCACTTGTCTGAGCATTCTGTCTTAAAATCACAGTCACTTCTCAAAGAGAGTGACAGTAATAATGCCTCCACGAGACCCCCTCCTCTGAGAGACGGTCTTGCACTTCCACAGCTTGATACTCTTAATAGTTCTGATACCAAGAAAATCAAAACACAAGCCTCCTCTGGTCCGTTAAGTAGTAAATCTTCTTCATCGAAGCCTGCTTTATCTTCCAGTGGCCCCATTACCTATACCGAACTTCCTCAAATAGTATCTGGATTACTTTCTCATGCACCGGTTCCTCAGACGAAAACATCTCCACGAGTATCCCCTACTGCTTCACCCCCCCTTGTTTCCTCGCCTAGAATAAGCGAGCTTCATGAGCTTCCTCGGCCGCCAAATGCTTTTGCTACCAAGCCTGCAAAATCCTCTGGTTTGGTTGGTCACTCTGCTCCGTTGATGTTTAGAAATCAAGAGCATACTTCAACAAATAAGAATCCTTCGATGGCATCTAATACGGCATCCCCTCTTCCGATTCCCCCATTGATTGTCTCTCGGAGTTTCTCCATACCCTCAAGTAGCCAGAAAGCAATGGCATTACATGTATCTAAGTTCTTGGAGTCTCCAAAAGTTGTGGAAAAGTTGGAAGGTGTTTCTTCTCCACCACTGACACCAATTTCCCTTGCCAATGTTAAGCCAGTATCAATTGTTTCTGAAGTGAGCTCTCAGTCTGCGCAAAATCAGAGGTGATTGAGATACCACATTCATTGTTTGAAGCATTAATTTGCTTGTGCATATATTTGATAGCTTATGGATATTGGAAGGGTTTTGTTATCTTGTATACTTCCATCCTGATTCTTTATATGCTTAAATTGGTGATTTAGAAAGGAAAAAGATACCTAAGAAATTGTTATCAAATATCCTGCTTCCCCCAAATTCTTACTGTTATAGTCGTGCGTGTTGCACATGAGAAATTCATATGATTGCCAGAAGTACACTTGCTCGAATCCAAAAGCCATTTGTTAGGCGGGGGTGACTAAAAACAGACACGGGGGTTATTCATTTTTTTTAAAAAAATAAAATTTATAAATATTTGAAAAATGTTTTTCTTGTTCATAAAAAACCACAAACTATTCATTGATTAACAAGAGATTTTCATGATTTTATATATGCCTATATGAGAGACAAATTTCATTGCCTTTAAATCTTAATGAATTGTCAATAGACATGAAATTTTTAGATGCTGGGTGAAAATTCGTATGACAGATGACTCCAATCTATAAAAATAGTTTGATTCGTCAGAAACTGTCATATTCAAAGTGTCAGGGTTAAGAAGGTAATCAGATCATATGGCCGTAATGCCATATAGTTAGCGCCATGAATTTGAGAAAGAAAAAATTGTAAGATACTGGAGAAAAAGAAACTTTTTGTCTGAATGGCTTACTTGCAGCAATTTTAATCTTATGACAGATTGATGCTCGTTTCCTTTCCCTTTGCATTGAACTGGGAATGATAGATGGATCGTTATTTGCACACATAGTAAATAGACAAAATGTCAACATTTGCACTCAAAAGAAACAAATAATACATAAAATAGGGTATCTAGACCTGTAAAAAATTGTATATTTCCAATAAAGTGGAGAATTTTTTCAGAAAAAAAAGTTTTCTTACCTCTCTCGTTATCTTTTTCTCCTTAGATGCCTTTCGAATTTTGATTATGTGGCATGTTTGTAGGGCTTTTGGATCATGCCCCTATTTTTATGTATTTTGAGATACTGTAGATAACTTCCTTAGTTCATGTTTTAAATTTACTATATCTTCTAAACCACGTTTTTGCATTTTATGTTGATTGGCAGACTAATTCTGAGCCTTTTCTCTGGGTTCATTATTTCCTCCCTAAAGATCCTTAATTCTCTCTTCTAGTGGAGCTAACCTTTGAGATAGAGTGAGTGTCAAATTATCCTATCAACAATCATGTGACAACAAGAAATTATCAACTAACAATTATTTTGATTATAACAATTTTATTTTGTATTGGCCACGTAGTTAATTCCTAAGAAAGAATGAACGATTGGGAGTTATTCAACGGGCAGGGTATTTTGTCTACTGAATGTTTTCCCGTCTAGCAAATGAACCATTATATATTTAGCCAATTCTGTTGTTACAATTGTTATCGAAGCAGAGGCTTGCCGGTATATCACACCTGAATAGAGTTTTATTATTTATCTTGAGACTCATCATAACATCTCTAATCCAATTGATCAATTATCCATTGAATAGCCGATAGGCAGCACATGGTTGGTGCAATACACATCACAAACAGTGTTGATAGATGAGGTTTTCAAACAAGGTGGAAGTGCCTAAAAGCAATGATCATAGGATCTCCTCGGGGAAAAGTCTTACTGATGAGTCATCCTTCTTCTCTGGGAGTGCCTTTTTTCTTTTTCTTGCCATTTCCAGTCTTTGGTACCTCAGCTCACACCACATCTCTCAAGCATTCTCAAGAACCATATTGCACCGACGATCAAAAGCTCTCGACCAAGAAAAGAAGCATCTTGTTGTTCTGACAGTTAATAAGCACCTAGGTGTTGTTTTTAACACTCAAAAGTGGTCCTGTGTTGAATCCCTCTTCCTCATTTTTGACATTATCTTCTTCCATCGTATAATTAACAGAGAGATTCAAAAGCATATCATAAGCAGATTACAATGAAATTATGTCATTATCTATTTAATTAGAGATAGAGGACCGTTAGAGTATAATCATAGAAATAAAAATCTCCTCCGATCACATTGCACAAATAGAGGACAGTAAAGACTATGTTCGGTTGGGGGTAGACGAGTCGGGAGAGGAGATGATTTTCACTTCCGCCTAGATTTCGTTCATTCGGCCGGCAAAATATCATCGGAGATTCAAATTCTGTTTTACCTCCAATTTCCATTATTTGAGGAATTCACTTTCCTCTATAACGAGTGAGGAAATCTGATTTCCACTCCATCAAAAAGTTTGATTTCTTTATTTTATCCATAGTTAAATATTAATTTCTGATTTTACGCTTTTAATAAATTTAAATAAAAAAACCCTAATTTTCATTTTCTTCTTCGATTTTTCAACTTAATAAAATCTCTCAAAATCGTTGTTGATCCATTTTTGAACTTCCGGTAGCTTTCATCTGCGAAGGCTGAAGATTCAAGCTATAAAGCTGCTCATGATGAGGGGACGGAGAAGAAGACTTTGCGAGTTCAAAAGAACGTTTATAGAGGAATAAGGCTAGGCCATGGGGAAAATGGGCAGCTGAGACTAGAGACCGTTACAAGGGCATCTGCATTTGGCTTGGCATTTTCAACATCGCCAAAGAAGCCCAAGAGCTTATGCTGAAGCTGCCAAGCATATCCGCAGCAACAAGGCCGAGCTCAACTCTGCTCAGCCACCACCGCCAATAACTCCACCTCTATCTAAGAAATGCAGAATTAGGGATGGCAATGGGGAGGGGAGGGAGGGGACCAATCTTCTCATATCTATCACTGATATTTTGCGTATGTCCTCGTTCCCTCCCTATTCCCGTCAAAATTATTTAAGAGAATTCTTATCCCCTCCCCGAATAATAACAGGAGATCCCCGAGGGTCTCCAATACCCGAATAATTAATATATATTTTTTGTTTTCGATTTTGAGTTAATCATATTAAAATAAAAAATTCAAATAAAAGTAAAGTTCGAAATATATCTTACATTAATATCCATTACAAAAGTTACATACATTAAATTAGTAAGTAACGCAGCATGCAAGAGATACAAACTATCATGAACAGATTAATAGCCTAATACAAAATTATTACAAATAAAATCAAATTTAGATTCAAAATTAACTTTTCAATGGTGGCGTTGGCACTTTATAAATGTGGACTATTCTCTTTACAACACAATAGTTAAGTGGAAGTAAATCAAGAGCAAATATTATATTAGATTAGATATTAAAATTGTGATTTATTGTGGGTAATTATAACATATAAAAATAAATAAAAAATAGATTAAGATAAATAAAAAATAGATTTAAGTTTAAAATATTTAATGAATATTAAAATTAAAACAAAAGTTTTGGGCTAATAGAATCTGTCCGGTCTTTTTAATGTTATAAATAAAAATTTAGGACTTTAATTAGTTAATTAGGCCTAAAAGTTTAATAATATAAATATTTTGATATTTTTTATTTTTACCAATACTTATAATTTTATAATTCAAATTTTATTATTTATTTACTAGTAATTTTAAAAAATAAAAATTAAATTAAAAATTAAAATGGGGAAATGGGTAGGGGATGGTGATTCCACCTCATCCCCGTCCCCTCCCCGAATAAGAAATTAGGTAAAAAAATTTCCCCATCCCCTTCCTCAAATAAGAAATTGGGTATGAAATTATCCCCATACCCTCCCCGAATGGGGAAAATCCCCGAGGGTACCCGTCTCCGTGGGGATTTTTGCCATCCCTATGCAGCATGTTATCTGTTAGGATTATATGCTCTTTTAAAACATATTAATTTATTTTATGATTAATAAAATATTAGAGATATTTTTAATTGTATAAATATTTTAAATAAGGTCTATTTAATCATATTATATGTATTTATGTGATCATCATATGAATTCACAGAAGATATAAATACAAGTTATTTTATGATTAAACAAATTAAGTTCACAGTTGATAAATAGAGTTGAGCGCTCTATTTATATTTAAACTATAGTAAATTCATTGAATGATTTATCTTAATCATGTATGAATTTACTGATGTAGTTTGATTACATTGAACTGGATCACATATGAGATTTAATTAACCTTGAAATAACTGTCAGACTTATTAAATCTCATAGGCATTGATTTTATTGTAATCTTAATCTTGAGTTAATTATGATTTCATGATTGTAATTGTTATTCCATTTGAGTTACAAATGGGTACGACACATACTTGTAGTCGAGATTATCCGATATTTTGGTGGGAGCAATTATGAATATTGAAGTTATAGATTAACAATATAGAATTTGTACAACACATCTCTTGATGGGTTTTCGGCACTTGATCATAGAATTTTCTGGCCAGAGTGTGTCAATATATTTAGTATGTTGAAAATGATCATTAGAGAAAACTAGTAAGAACTAAGGAACAAGATGTAATTAAATTGATTGGACAGTGGAGATATCAATTTAATTAATGATGTGGTACAAAAGATTGTGCAGTAAAGAAATCAATGTGACTTAGGACAAATTATTATTTGAGCATACAATTATGGAGGTCAGTTCCAATCTTTTAGTGGAGTAGATTTGGAATTAAATAATTAGGCTAGTTTAATTACAAGCCTAATTATTGTAGCCACTATTTTATGTTCCCAAATGATCCCCGAGTTAGCTCATTTAATTGACTATGCCGCTACTGGATTAATAAGCAAGATAACTAGCTATTTGGATTAAAAGCCTAAATATATTATTTAGTGGGAGGCTCCATTAATATGCTTGAGTGTAAGTGACCTTGTGATATTTTATAAGATAGGCCCCTATAACACAAGAACAAGTAACGTGACTTTTGTTTTAATTTTTTTAATTTAAATCAAATGGGATTTAATAGAATTAATAAATAAATAAATATGGAGCCTAGGGTTTTCATTAAAGGGAGATATAAAAATGCTTATTTTCTCTAAAGAAAAAGAGCAGCCACTTTATACAGATCAGGGAAAAAGATTTTTCTCTCATTTAATTGACTGTGCCGCTACTGGATTAATAAGTAAGATAACTAACTATTTGGGTCAAAAGCCTAAATATATTATTTAGTGAGAGGCTCCATTAATATGCTTGAGTATAAGGGACCTTGTGATATATTATAAGATAGGCCCCTATAACACAAAAACAAGTACCGTGACTTTTGTTTTAATTATTTTTTAATTTAAATCAAACGGGATTTAATAGAATTAATAAATAAATAAATATGGAGCCTAGGGTTTTCACTAAAGAGAGATATAAAAATGCTTATTTTCTCTAAAAAAAAAGAGTAGCCACTTTATACAGATCAGAGAAAAAGATTTTTCTCTCATTTAATTGATTGCGTCGCTAGTGGATTAATAAACAAGATAACTAGCTATTTGAGTTAAAAGTCTAAATATATTATTTAGTGGGAGGCTCCATTAATATGCTTGAGTGTAAGGGGCCTTGTAATATTTTACAAGGTAGGCCCCTATAACACAAGAACAAGTAACGTGACTTTTGTTTTAATTATTTTTTAATTTAAATCAAATGGGATTTAATAGAATTAAAAAATAAATAAATATGGAGCCTAGGAATTTCACTAAAGGGAGATATATAAAAGCTTATTTTCTCTAAAGAAAAAGAAAAAGAGCAGACACTTTATACAAATCAGAGAAAAAGATTTTTCTCTTTAAATTTTGAGAGAAAAATTTTCTTGTACTAGTAGTTGCTTTAGTGGTGATAAAGGCGCCCACACGTCAAGTGCAGATTAAACCTGAGTCATAACCTGAAAGATCATTGGTGACAGTTCGTGATCTAATAAACGTGGTGGTGACGGATCGTGATCTAACAGGAGTGGTGGTGACGGATCGTGATCTGGGAGCCTAAATCACTTCAGCGGAAAAAGTCAAATCGAATTTTCAAGGTACGATTTCTAGATTACAAATTCTTATATATTATATGAGAGCGATCTTAAAAGTTTTTATAAAAATTTCAAAAAACTGATTTTTCTCCAACAATTGGTATCAAAGTCATCTCATATTAATATATAAGAATATTGTATGAAATCAATTTTGAAATTTATGTATTAGAGTGGCATAATTTATTCAGATATATATTATTTGTTTAATATATTAATAAAGCATGTTTTAGTTTGTCTTAATTAATTGTTAGATTCTCTGCTGTATTTTTCCTTTGAATCTGTAACAAGAGGAGTGGTTTATTATCACCATGTTTTCCTCTTGATTTATTTTACTGTTATATAAATTTTGTAAGCCAAAATTGGCGTAGGAAATTTGTAAATCGCTGGAAATAATCGCACAATGATGGATTGAAGGAAGACTGGAAATTTCAGCGGCATCGACCAGCGCATTTGCTGTAGCTGGAAGCAACACTGCCAACAGCAAACACGCGTGTGAGGCCAGCAGCAAGCGCGCTAAGGCTGGAAGCTTGCGGACGTTTGCGGCTGGCGGAGGGCGTCGTTTGGTGGCTTCCCGGCGTGGCGGTGATGGTCAAATCAGCATCGGAGATGTGTGAATAGTGGCTGCCCTTTATGGTGATGGTGGCTGGGGAGAGGAAAAGATGGATTTAGGGTTTCAATAGTTTTTATCATTAAGGTCCCAATAGTTTCATAGTTTTTCTCTTTAGGCTGATAAGTTTTAATTTTTTACATTTAAGTTCAAAAACAGTTTTGGGCTTAATGAATCCTAGTTTTAGGCCCAATTTTAATTGGGTTTAATGGATTAAAATGCATAGATAAAATTAAACACATTAAATTTATTTTTGGTCCAAAAGTTTTATTTTAATAAATTATTTTAATTATTTATTTATTTCCTTTCAAAATTAAAATTGGACTAATAATAAATTTAAAAAGCCCAATTTCTCCTAGTCCATTAACAAAGACAAGTCTATGGAAGATGGACATTGACAAGAAGCCCAATGAAGATTAGGCTTAGGGTTAATGTATTTTTTTTTATTTTAGGAAAACCATGAATTAAGATTGTTTAATTATTTTTCTATATGTTATGTTTTGGATGATAACATGCCATGATAATATGTCATATAGAATAGGTAATGCCACTCTATGCATAATGATACATGTCATTCATTAATAATGAATCTCACTATATTGTTTGAAATTTGCATATGCTTAATAATATTTGATATCATCTAGATAATATTATAGGAAGCATGCAATTAACAATATGAATGTTTTAAAAAGAAAAAATCAAGTTTAAAATATTGAGTGGGAGAGGGAAAATTTAAGATAATTTTTTCCACGGGCCTCATTGTTAGTTCAATAATAAAATTATATATATACCACGACTTCATGATACGGTGATGCTCCCTACAGAGGGTATATATATTAGATATTTTATTTGATGAACTTCTTCAAAGATAAAATTGAAATATTTTTCAATCAATTGTTCACCCCAACGGCGACTATTGATATGAAAAATACGTAGATTGAAACAATGGTTATACACTCAACTAAAATTTGTTATTAATCTTCCCAACGAATCTCTGTTAACAAATTTAGGCCCAAAGGGATAAAGATAATTATTTATCATGTCTCTACATGAAAGTAAATAATCCAATGGATAATTGGGTCTAGTAAGTGTAGACATGACTTTCCCAACGGATAGCTTGTCAAAGCGGTACTAGATTATCGTTTCAATAAATTAAAATGCATTTATGGTTTTTTGCATTTTTGTCATTTATTGTGAATTTTGTTTTAAAGTATTTATGCATGTCTATTTTTTTTTTTCAGAAAATGTCTTCCATCAACCCATTATTAATTATCTTTGTTAAAAATGAACTCACTGGCGAAAATTATTTAGATTAGAAACGCAATTTATTTAATATTCTCACTGCTAAAGGTTGCAAATATGTGTTGACCTAGCCATGCCCTCCAGAACCAATGTTATACGATTATAGAAATTAGAGGGAGTCTTATGAGAAATGGTGCGAAGCTAAGAAAATGGCCAAGTGCTATATATTGGCTTTGATTTCTGTGGAACTGCATAAGAAACATCGGAGTATAGAAACAACCACTGAAATAATGGCTAGTCTTCATCAGATGTTTGGACAAAATACTCATTTTGCCAGAGAAGCGGCATTAAAACGTATTACGAATACTAAGATAGAAGAGGGCACAAAAGTTCGTGATCATATCCTCAAAATGATGGACTATTTGAATGAAGTAGAGATTCATGGTGTTCAAATCAATGATAAAATAAAGATTAACATGGTGATTGAATCTTTACCTGATACATTCAAAGAGTTTAAGGTCAGCTATATCTTAAACAATAAAGATATGACCTTAATTGAATTAATGCACGAACTACATGCTATAGAAGAATTTTATCATAGCAGAAAACTTCCTGAAAAATGATTCTCTTCAAGGCTTAAGTCGAAAGACAAGAATGAGCAAGAAAGAGTTGGGATCGACAAATTGTCCACTAAAAGAAGTGGCAAGCCAAAAGGTAAGTGTTTCAAATGTGGACAGAAGGGTTACTGGAAGAAAGATTGTCCTAAGATTATTAAAATCAGGTATAGGAAATCTTTAAGCTTCTAATTAGTTCAGATTTCTATTGATTCATGCAATAGTATATTCTGAGATAACTAGTCTTATTTGTAATTCATTTATTTGGTTTTCAGGAAACCAAGAGATTAAGTGAAGAAAGTTTCGAACAGCAGTTGAGGACATGCTAGTTTATATCAATTGAAAGACTAGATCAATTTTACAAGACTTTAGTTTTGATATTTGTCTTTATTTTTTCAAATATAAGAGGAATTTAATTTCGGTGGCTTGTTTTAATAAACAGGAGTACACTGTTATTTTTGGATCCTCTGTTTATTACTTATTTTGGTTATTTATAAAGATAATTTATATCATATAAGTCCATTGATCTATTCAAAGCAAGATATAATGATAAAGAGTAGTTGCATTTATCTAAGAAAATAAATGTTTCTTCTAACCAAAATCGCCTATGATATTTATGCTTAAGTCATATAAACTATAATTATAATAAGATTTTAAGAAAATGATTAATGATAGTCTTGTTGGCCTATTAAGATTGATCATTGTAACCAGTTTACATGTTATAAGAGGTTATGAGTATTCTATCAATCTTGTTGATAAATATTCATTTTATTTATGTTTGTCTAAATGCGTCATGATTCCATTGCTTTTGAAATTCAAAAGAGTACGTGGATAAGACAGAAGCAATTAGACAAGAACATAAAAGAACTTCGATATGATCGAAACAACAAATATCTCTATGGAGAATTCAAGCTCTATTTGGTTGTCAAATGAGATAAACTCCCTCATATAATGAACACTATGATACAATAGTGTATTAAATGAAGAAACAAGATTCTTTTGGATAAGACAAGATATATACTAAGTGGTTTATCATTTACCTTTTTTTATTCTAGATACTAGTATTTAAAACTGCAAAGTTTATTGAACTTAGTTTCATCTATATCGGTGTCTACTACTCCAAGAAATTATGAAAAAGTCACAAACATGGTTTGAGACACATTCGTATTTGGAGTTTACTAGTATTTCTACTAGAATCAGAGGTAAAGAAGATGGATTCGTGTTCAGAAGCTTGCATGTTTTAGGTATCTTAAAGGAATAAGGGAAAGTCTAAATTATAGTCCTCAAGATAGGAATGTAGTTATAGACATATTCTTTACTTTTTTTGAGGAAGACTATATAATGACTTATAACCTAAGAGTAAGGTAAAACTAGAGAAATAAAAGAGATCAGGTTGATGCTCAGCTTTCAACACCTGTTATAGAACAGGAAGAACAGCAACAACTAGCTGATCAGCACAAGATTATCCCTGAACAACCATCACTTTTAGAATCTCGTCGTAGTGGGAGGGTAACTACGTTACCCGTGAGATACATGTCATTGAGAGAAACCTATATGGCGATCTCAGTTGAACATGTACAATATCCCACTAGCTACAACGAAGCTCTAATAGACAGAGATATTGAATTTTGTAAAAATGTCATAAATAAAAAAATGGAATCTATGTATTCCAATAAAGTTTGGGAACTTGTAGAGGCACCAAATGGGGTAGAACCTATAAGGTGCAAGTGAATCTACAAGAGAAAAAGAGGAGTAGATGGAAGGATGGAAACATTTAAAGAAAGATTAGTAGCCAAAGGGTTTACTCAGAAAGAGGGAATCGATTATGAGGAAACCTTTTCTGCGGTTGCTATGCTTAAATCCATCAGGATTCTGCTCTCCATTGCTGCAGCGCTAAATTATAAAATTTGGCAAATGGATGTCAAGATAGCATTTCTTAACGAGCATCTTGAAGAAGACATCTACATGCAGCAACCAGATGGATTCGTACAAAAAGGCCAAGAACACATGGTATGTAAGTTGCAGAAATCCATTTATGGATTAAAACAAGCATCCCGGTCATGGAACATCAGATTTGATCAAGAGATTAAATCTCTTGGATTCATTCAGAACATTGATGAACCATGTGTGTACAAGAAGATTCAGGGAAAATTTATAGCCTTCCTAATTCTTTGTGTAGACAATATTCTCCTGATTGGAAATGATATAGGAGTATTGACTATAATAAAGATTTGGTTAGCAAAACAATTTGATATGAAAGATCTGGGAGAGACAAGTTATATTTTTGGTATCAAATTACTATGAGACCGGAAGAATAAAACTTTAGCCTTGTCTCAAGCAGTTTATATCGAAAAGATATTGGCTAGATTTAGCATGGAAAATTTCAAGACTGGTTTATTACCATTCAGATATGCAATTGTATTCTCTAAGGATTAATCACCTAAAACATCTGAAGAGATCGAGAAAATGAGACGAGTTCCCTATGTAGAAACTGTGAGAAGTCTCATGTATGTTATGCTTTGCACTAGGCCAGACGTCTGTTTTGCGGTAGGGAGGGTTAGCAGATATCAATCTAATCCTGGACCTCAATACTGGACTGCAGTCAAGCATATTATAAAGTATCTGAAAAGAATTAAAAATTATATGCTTGTGTATTCTGGTGATGAACTTATTCCAGTGGGTTATACTAATTCTGATTTTTTGTCAGATAAGGATTTTAGAAAATCAACTTCTGGCTATGTGTTTACATTAGGAAGTTGAGCTATTAGTTGGATGAGTGTGAAACAATCTTGTATCACAGACTCCATAACTGAAGCTGAATATGTGGCAACATCTGGAGTTGCAAAAGAAGCATACAATTATAGAGGTCAGTTCCAATCTTTTAGTGGAGTAAATTTGGAATTAAATAATTGGGCTAGTTTAATTACAAGTCTAATTATTGTAGCCACTATTGTATGTTCTCAAATGATCCCCAAGTTAGCTCATTTAATTGACTGCGCCGCTACTAGATTAATAAGCAAGATAACTAGCTATTTGGGTTAAAAGACTAAAAATATTATTTAGTGAGAGACTCCATTAATATGCTTGAGTGTAAGGGGCCTTGTGATATTTTACAAGGTAGGCCCCTATAACACAAGAACAAGTAACGTGACTTTTGTTTTAATTATTTTTTAATTTAAATCAAATGGGATTTAATAGAATTAAAAAATAAATAAATATGGAGCCTAGGGTTTTCACTAAAGAGAGATATAAAAAGGCTTATTTTCTCTAAAGAAAAAGAGCAGCCACTTTATACAAATCAGAGAAAAAGATTTTTCTCTCTAAATTTTGAGAGAAAAATTTTCTCGTGCTAGTTGTTTTAGTGGTGATAAAGGCGCCCACACGTCAAGTGCAGATCAAACCTAAGTCATAACCTGGAAGATCATTGGTGACAGTTCGTGATCTAACAAGCGTGGTGGTGACGGATCGTGATCTAACATGAGTGGTGGTGACGGATCGTGATCTGGGACCCTAAATCACTTCAGCGGAAAAAACCAAATCGGATTTTCAAGGTACGATTTCTATATTATAAATTCTTATATATTGTATGAGAGTGATCTTAAAAGTTTTTATAAAATTTAAAAAAAAACTAATTTTTCTCCAACACTATCCTCTTATTTGACTTAGCCGACTTGAATATTATTATTATTAGTATTGTTATTGTTGTTGTTGTTTTCTTCATTGGGTTATGCATTTGAGTTTATTAACAAATGGTAGGGTTGATTTTGACCTAGTCCTTCAAAAAGTAACAATCTTTTTGCAAAATTGAGACTCCATAACCATTCTAATTCTCATAAACTCTTTATTTTCATAATCAAAACCCAATTTCAAGCCCAAAAATCAAAAATCCCAAACGGAAACCCTAAGTTTTGCTGAACATTCTTCACCCACTTTTGGCCTAAATGTCTTCCATCTTTGATCAAATTGGGGTCGTAGAAACCTTCCTTACTCTCTAACTTCATTCTAATCAGTGCCATTTCCTCTTGCTGGATCTTCATCACAGTCCCCTTATTAGTTTATGTCTTTATGTTTTTCGTACATACATTACTCCACTCATTTTATATTTAGGATGATATCATTATGTCATATGTACTGTTTTAGTTTTTATGATGATATTTGGATTGCATGGTAATTTCTAACCTAACTTAATGATTTTGATGACTGATGGTCATATGCATGTTGATTATTGGGTTGAACATTGTTTTGAGTTGTTTTCGTTGAGTTGGTTTGCAAATATATGGAAATGTTTTTAACTACTTTTGTATTTGATGATATGCTCATTTTTAAATGGAAATTTTGCTGAAATTTTTGGTCGCACAAAACGGGCAATAGATGACTTATTTCTTTAGTCTTTTCCATTTTTTTTTCTTTTTGATGATGAAGAGGGATATATATATATATATATTTGGTTAGAAATTGATTGGGCACATACTTAGGGGGACCACATATTTAGGGAGAGTAAACCTAGATATTCTTTAATTATCTTGTAAGGTTTGTCATCATCAAAATGAGGGAGAATGTTAATATGTATATGTCTATAATGATGATTTTGATGATAACAAACAAGATTAAGAATGATTAAGTTTTTAATAGTTCAAATTATTTTTTATACTTTTTAAATAAATGAAATTGGTTGTTTTTCAAGTTCATGGTCTAATTGAAAAAGTTTTGAAACTCTAAAAATAGACTTATTTGTAAAGTTTTATGACAATTTGGGTCATAGTATAATTACATGAAGTTTTGCGGTAAAATTATAATTTTGTAAAATAGCTTCACTGTAGCAAACGGCTAACCGTTTGTTGAAAACAACAAACCAATAATTTCCAAAAAGTATGTTCTACAAGGGTTGTTAAAATGATGATTTTGGAAAATAATAGTGAACTGTTTACGAAAAATGGTGAACCGATAATTTCTAGAAAAGAATTGGATTCTAACCGTGAACCATTTAGCAAGAACGGATAGCCAAAATTTGTTTTAAAGGTCTCTAGAAATAAACGGTCAATCGATAACTTCAAATGGTGAATCGGCTATTTAAAATTTCAGCACAACGGTCATTTGGACTGGTCAAAACAGTAAACCGATAGCAATTAACGGCGATCCGATTTCTCTTAGAAAGTCAACAATAGCTACTTTTCAACTCCAACTATAAAATAGCTCAATCAAATTCAAACAAAGTTAGATCTAAGAGTTATCATTGAGCTTGTTACTTAGCATATAACCATTATTGAGCTTTAAACTTGTTTTTGTTTCTTTGATTCACACATTGAGCATTCATTTGTAATTAAACACATTGTGTGATAGAAAATTCATTTGTAATCTTTATCCTTGAGAGGTTGTAAGTGTTGGGATACATTTAGGTTAAGAGGTTGGGGATAATCTTTTGGTGTAAAGGTCTATTGACACATTGGAAGTCAATTATAAGAGTTGTTGAAGCCTTAGAGGATTACTTAATGAAATCCTCAAGTCCGGTGGGCTTGGAGGCGTAGAAGTAGGCACAGTTGGCCGAGCCACGTAAAAATTGAGTATTTGCTCTCTCCTACCCTAATTCTTTATTTTTCATTACGTATTAATTTATTTATTTCGAATTTGGTTGCTTAGTTTATATTGCATTAAGTTTTAGTTGCTTAAATTTTTAGAATAACAATTCACCCCCTTCTTAGGTTGCGTATTTAGTATTTCATTTGGTATCGAGTTGTTTGATAGTGGAAAGGACGGTGGAATAGCGGTGGTGAGTGGTGACAATGGTAACGACATGGTGGCTAGGGATTTTGAAAAAAAAATTGATTTTTTTCAAGTTAAACGGCAAAAGCGCTTCCTTTGTTTTTCTTTTCTTTCTTTCTTTTTTTTAGATTTTTTTAATTAATGCTTTAATTTAAGAGCTTGGGTTGTAATTGTGATACCAGATTATATTTTTGTTACATTTCTAAAGGAATTTTTAGTTCTTGAAATGGGTTTTTGATTTCTTATTGGGACTTCTAGGAAAATTTGTGAACATTGAATTCCTTTGTTAGTACAAATTAAAGAGGTTGATAAAATGTTATCTAGAGATTTGAATTGAAATTGGAATTGCAGGAATTAAATAAATAATTTTATTGTTTGGGCTATTATAAGAAATCAAGCATTAAAGAAAAAAAATTATGCTTTAAAATTTTTTTATTCAAAAATTAAAAATAAAAACTGATAACATTTAAAATTTAAAATTTTAAAAAATTGTAATTCAATTGTTCAATTTCTTCTTTCTTAATTTTTTCTTTCATTCTTCATCTCCAACTCTTCTTCTTCATCATTTTTTTAATTGTTTGTCTTCTTTTGTTCTTTTCATCTTCTTTTCTTGTTGCTTCTTTCTTATTCTTTTCTTGCTTCCGCTTCTTACTTCTTCTGTATTGTGACTCTCAGCAGAAACCATTCAAAATTTCAAATGATTTTATATATAGTAAAAATTAAACGAAAAATAATCAATTTTTAAAATAATAAGCTATTTGGGTGTAATGTGAAATTCATTAAAGTATTTAGGTGTATTCTTTAATTTATTAAAACATTTGGGTATGAATGAAAGAAAAAATGGAAGTTTGACTTTTACTATTTAGTTGACCCTAACAGAAAATGTACAAATATAATTTTATCCTTTTGATCGTTAAAATTAACAGAGAGAAAACATATTTTGGGGGTAGATTGAAGTTTTCATATTTTTAGAGGATAAATTGAAGTATGTCAATTTAATAAGGGGGTACGATGAAATTTACCCTTTAAATTATTATATTAGCCTACCAATTTCAAAATCTTTTAGATAAGTGTAAAGATAAAAAATAATTTAATCAAACGAATAATAAGCTAATCGAATCGAATTCACGCATTTATTAAATGAATTAATTTTTTTCAAACTCAAACCCATTTAATTCATATCGAATCAAATCAATAAACGAATCTTGACCCAGATTGCCACCCCTATTTATCAATTTCAATCTTTTCCCCAATTACTTTTGTATTTTAAATTCGGATAGCAACAGTGTCCCGATTGCTATCAAACCAGCTTCAGATTTTTTTTTTAAACTATCAATTACGAAATTAATCTATAGTATTATATTCTCGAAATAAAATTAATAATGGATCCCTGATAATATCCTTAGATTATATCGAAGAGTTTAGTTAAGATTTATGATCAGTTTAATTTTTGTTGTAAATGACTATAGTCTTATTAATTATTGGCATGCACATTGCATTTGAGAGCAAAGTTAGAGCTAGCAAAACGGGTCATCGGGTCGTGTTCGTGTCGTGTCAAATTTAGGTCGTCCCAAACCCGACCCATTTAATAATCGTGTCAAAATTGAGACCCAAACCCGACACGGAAAAATAATCGGGTTACCCAATAACCCGTTTAATATATATATATTGAATAAAAGTTACATCAAATATTTACACACTATCATACATACGTATGTACATACATACATACATAATTTATCGATATTATAAAATATACATATCTACCAATATATTATACATTTACACTATTGAGGTTTTAATTATATATATATAATATTATATATCAATATTATAAAATATACGTGTCTATCAATTTTTATACATTTACACTATTGAAGCTCTAAATGTATTTAAAATTTTATAAATAAAACACTGTATTTATATTCACCTTTTTAAAGAATAAAAAAAAGAAAATCATCTCTAATATTTGAGTTTTAATGATAAGAATATGTAAATTATTTTAAAATAGAAAATATAATCGGGTCATTGATCGGGTAAATGGGTCAAGAATTTTAACCCAAACCCGACACGGAAAAAAATCGTGTTGACCCAGACCCGACCCATTTAATAATCGTGTTAAATTTGACGACCCATACCTATTTATTTATGTCGTGTTCGTGTCGGGTAATCGGGTCGTGTCAAATTTTGCCAGCTCTAAGCAAAGTATTGGCAACATTCTATTTAGGCAATAAAATGCTGCATCATTTCCAAAAAATCGAAACCATTACTTTATAAATTCGAAAATAATTTCAATTCAACCCTTGCTTATATGGATGCAAAACTAGTTTCCAACCATGACTTGCATCGTTGCACATGTTTCATATATTACGGGCTCACTTTCATGATATAATTTTGAACATAAAAGTTACAAAATTATATCTAACCTTTGTTCTGACCAGCCCATTCCGTGTTTGCCAGGTTGCTTCATGTGGCTGCAGCCTGCATGTTTCAATCTTTAGCTGTAAGAGTTTATTAGTGGTAGCTTGGGAAAAAGAGAAAACTCACCAACTCAAAAAAGTGGGTTCATTACCTTTTAGGCAACATAAATATGACCTTTTTCAAGAGGTTTGCTGACACCTTATTTTTTCCCGCTTAGGAGTCGAACCAAGTTCAACAGATGGAGGTAACCCACACATATGGTAACAAATGATAAAAGGGTAAAATGGGGCCGGAGGTGGTAGTCTCCGGTGTGCCCACTTTGATGCATAAATTAGTAAGTGTATTAGTCGGCACAAATAATATAATAAAGAGTAAAGTATCGTCTCACAGAGATTGTATATCCTATTAGCTACCGAAATTATTCTAATCCTAATTTATTTGAACAATCAAATAAATGAATTTAAATTAATAATTAAATAAAATAAAATAGCTAAAAATTAAATAAATATGCAGGCAGTAATAGAAATCACCAAGAGATTAAGACACTATGACATCCAATTTCACTCTAACTAATCCAATTTAATTCTCCATCTATGCTATTAAAGTTTATTACCCATGTTGACAGTGAATTTTCCTAATCTAGTTAATATCCTCTCTCGAATAATATCAAAAATATCTTAAAATATCAACCCACTATATCTCTATGTGAATTTAAATATGCAAAGATTCATTAAGTTCTATGGAAATTCTTAGAAAAACTGCATGAATCACATTGGCACATCTATGTCTTTCGTTCAATTCATGACATCCATTACATAGAGCAAAAATGTATAAATCTTCTCTTGGTCTCATTATATATCTTCAAATCATTAAAATATTGGTTAGATATTTAAAAGCATTAAGCACAATAATGAACACTCAACCATAAAATAATAAACTAAAAATAACACAGATTTATGGAACTAAACTTTCATAGTTAGGTTATATCGTAGCCCTAGTAAAATAAATTAGTTTATGGGAATATTAAGAAAATCCATAAATATCGTATGGAACATTCAAGTAAGATAATAGAGAAAAGGGAATGAAAAACTCAAGAATTAATTTCAGCGTCTTCTTCCTCCTCTAAATTGCTCCTGCTGCTCTCGGTTTTTTTCTTCTAATTGGTGCGGCTGCTACTTCCTTTTTTTTTTTTTTTTTATATTGTTGCGCCACCTCAAAATCCTTAAATCAAAAGGATTTAAAACAAGCCAAGTGTAATCGACTTTAAGCCAGTGGCGGACCTGTGCCTGGGCTAGATTGCGTTGTAGCCCGGTCTAGCCCCAAAAAAAAAATTAAAAAGTTATTTGAAAATTACAAAATTGCCATTAAATACATAAAATAATATTTACTTTTACTTATTCCTCTTTACCTTTCCTTGTTTCTCCCCTTTGCATCCACCTTTTTTTGTTTCTCCCCTTTGCATCCACCTTTTTATGTTTCTCCCCTTTGCATCCATCCAGCAGCAACAACAAAATCCCTCACTCCCATGGCTGTGGTGGTCCCTTGTTTCATTTCTTTTCGGCTCAAGCACTTTCCATTCAATTTTTAATAGTTAAAAATCACATCCTATTTTAATATATAACAGTTCCCTCCCTCGTTTACAAGTATGGATTAATTTATTACAACTCTCTCTCTATCTATCTCTCTCTCTCTCTCGTTTACAAGCATGGGTGAAATCAAAACATCTTTTCTATGATTCTCTTTCTTGCAATAATTAGGTATAAAGTATAAACAGTTAAACGAATATCAACAATTGAGATTTGGGTAATAACTTTTTGGTGATTGTTGATTTGTTAGTTACCATATAATTCTAATTGATGGTTGGCATCTCTATATTAGAATGAATAGATAATAAATTGTCTAATAAATAAATAAATTTGTTTATTGAACTTCCTCATTTGATTAAATTAACTCAAATCTCACTGTTTATCTATTATTTTTTTCTTATTATTCTAATATTTTACAATTTTTTTTTCAAAAATTTGATAGGCATGGGTATTTGTATTAACCATATACTGACTTGTATGAGCTTTTAATGTTGATTTTTTTATTTTGCGACTTTAAATATATTTAAAATTAGTAGAATGTATAGCTTATAACACTTTTTATGATTTCTTGATTCTTACACAATTACATGTTGTTATAGGTTATAATGTCAAACAACAAATTCAAACCGAGGAAAACTCTACTTTCATTCTTTACTAAAGTAAATGATGGTCAATCATCAAATGGGACAAGTTCTATGTGCAACATTGATGCCTCAAGTTCTCCACCCAAGTCTCAAAGAGTCGAATTTGAGAAAGTTGATACTCCATCTACTATTGACACGCCTTATTTAGAACGTGATCCCGAATTGCATTTTTCAATAAGTGCTTTTCCCATTGACAAGTGTGAAGATGTGCGGATGGCATATATAAATATGAGACCATTTCAACCCAAACTACAAAAGTATCCATCGATTAAATATGGTACGCAAAACCGTCGATTTCAATTTTCTTAGTTCTCGAAATTTCCTTGGCTTGAGTATTTTATATCAAAAGACAAAGCATTTTGTTTTCCATGCTATATTTTTCATGATAAGCCATCTAAGAATGAAGCATTTATTGTTGATGGGGTTCAAAATTGGAAGTATGTTGGTTGTGAAAAAACATGTCTTTTTGCTCAACATGAAGGAGGTCATGGTTCTTCTCACAATGATGCCATGTTAAAATGGAGCAATTTAAAGGATCCATCCAAACATATTGATACGAGAATGAATGCACAATCTTCGCAACAAATTTTGGAGAATAGACCGCGACTTAAAACCGCAATAGTAGCTACTAAGTGGTTAGCAAAACAAGAATGTGCTTTTAGAAGTCATGATGAGTCCGTTAATTCTCTTAATTGTGGAAATTTTATTAAATTAATTAAGTTGTTAGCAATAATGAATGAGGAGATTAATAAAGTTGTGTTAGAAAATGCTCCTAAAAATGCCCAATACATAGCACCTAAGATTCAAAAGGAGTTATTGAATATTTTTGCTAATAAAGTACGGCACAAGATTCGAGAGGAAGTGGGTGATGCTAAATTTTGTATCATAGTTGATGAGGTACTAGATGAATCTCACAAAGAACAAATGGCTATTATTTTGAGATATATTGATTGTGATGGTTTTATTTGAGAACGTTTCTTTAAAATTGTGAATGGCGATGAAACAAAGGCATTGACTTTAAAGAATGAGATATGCAATGTGCTTGCTCAATACAATCTTTTAGTTGAAAATTTAAAAGGTCAAGGGTATGATGGTGCTAGTAATATGGTGGGTGAATGGAATGGATTACAATCTTTATTTCTCAATGATTGTTCGTATGCTTATTATGTACATTGTTTTGTTCATCGACTACAACTCGTATTAGTTACAATATCTAAAGGAGTGCATGGGATATGGCTATTTTTTTCGAAGTTGAGTTCTATTATTAACTTTGCTAGTGCTTCTTTCAAGCGTTATTATGAGTTAAAATCTGCTAGAGAAAAAGAAATTATAGATTTGATAGCTTTAGAAGAGCTTGAGACTGGTTCAGGGGCTAATCAAGTTAGAACTTTACAAAGGGCTAGAGATACACGTTGGAGCTCACATTTTACTTCAGTTAGTAAGTTTATTGAGATGTTTGGTGTAACTCTTGAAGTTTTAGGAAAGATGATTAATGATGGATCTAGTCGAGATATGCGTGGGGAAGCTAAAGGTGCATATAGGGAGATGAAATCCTTTGAGTTTGTGTTTATTTTGCTTTTATTAAATAAAGTTCTCGGAATTTCTGATATTCTTTGTCAAGCATTATAGACAAAATCACTGGACATCTTGAATGCTTTGAACTATGTCTCAAGTACAAAAAGACTTTTGCAAGAGTTGCGAGATAGTGGATGGGATGATTTTATTAGAAGTGTAGTATCTTTTTGTGAAAAATATGATATTACTATGCTTAATATGAGTGATTGTTATATTGAAGGTACATGGCGTTCTTGTCAGGAAAAAGATTATGTTATAGTTGAACATCATTATCACTTTGATATATTTAATGCTGTAATAGAATTTCAATTAATGGAGTTAAATAGTAGATTCTCTTAGCAAACTGTGGAACCCCTCACTTTGAGCTCGGCATTAGATCTAGTTGATGGGTTCAAATCATTTGATATAGACAATATTTGTTCTCTTGCTGAGAAATTTTATTCTCATGGTTTCACTCCAAATGAGGTGCCTGTTTTGAGAAGAGAATTAGAACATTATCAAAGTGATGTGCATTCTCATCCACGTTTTCAAAATATGGCTTCCCTTTTTGAGCTATGTCGATGATTTGTTGAAACAATGAAGTCACAACACTATTTTTTTGATTGATAGATTAATTCGTCTAGTCTTGACTCTTCCTGTTTCCACGGCCACAACAGAGCGTGCATTTGCAGCCATGAAACTTATCAAGACATCACTTCGTAGTAAGATGGAAAATGAGTTTTTTTTTTTTTTTCAGATTGTATGGTTATCTATGTTGAAAGAGAAATTACTGATACTGTTGATTCAGATTCTGTAATTGATGATTTTTATAATTTGAAACCCAGAAAAGTACAACTTTGGTAGAAAATTTGTATTAAGATTGTATTTTTTATACTACTTTTTTAAAATTATTTTTATTTGCAATATGAATTTTATGCGTAAGGCTCTTAATGTCTCTTGTTATTAGGTGTATTTTATCATCTATATATATGAAATTTCATGTTCACATGGTACAAATTTTTTATTTTTTTAATTTTGCCCAAGGTACTGCAGAGTTATGAGTCTGCCCCTGCTTTAAGCCCTTGCATATAGAGCCCACTTGAATCAATGGTCTATGCTTTTCCAATTATTCACGTGAGTTGTACACTTAAAAGGCCAATTATTCTCCTTTAAGCATCCTTTTTCCTCTTTTCTTTTATTCTTCACGTGGTTTCCAGGATTAAGCCTTGGCTTCTTTGATTTTCTTCCATTTTAATTCAATCACTTTCCTTAAATTTCCAATTAATTCCTTCTTTAAGCTCTCCTTACTTGAATATTCTGATTTAATTCCTCTTTAATTCCAGATTATACCTAAAATAACAAAATATAAAAATTAAAATAAAATTAACATAATATAACATAAAATTAAGTTAGGAAAATATAAAAATAATATATAAATTATTAGCACATCACACTCCGATGCTTAAGTCAGTAAAGTGTGTTTGGAATTGAAATCCGAGTGTTTTTGTTTGCTTGAATGATTATACCTCTTTCATGTCAATTATTTTACCTTAAAAATACTTCAATAGAGAAGAAAATGGGGCATGATTCTCGGAGCAGAGGGTGATTCCCCTATTTTTGATGGTTTTGTGGGTTTAGTGGCTTTGTAGCCAACTTCTTTATTTATTTTTTCAGTATGTCCATGATTCTTTCTTGGTGATAAGCACCATCCCAACATTTTAGCCTTGTTGGTTTGGCGGCTTTAACCTAGTCACGGTTTAAATCAAGGTTTCATATTTCCTATCTACAAGGTTCCTAAACTCCCACCTGATAGATTTCGTCCTTATCTTTGAAGGATCTGATTTTCCTCTCTGAAGATTCTTTTCCATTTAAGATGGTATCATTCATCAATTACCTCATCACCACAGGCCCACCAGTTCATTATAAGAGTTTTTTTAATTCAAAAATCTCTTATTGTGAACTAAGAAGTTTAAAAGTCTTAATTTAAATTTTAAAATTCAAAATTGTTCATTACCCTCTGGATACATATCATTCCTAAACATAATTTATTTGTTATTTTTCTTCCACGGCGTTTGGAATCCTCATTTTCTTTTGTTTGTTTAAGGTATGTTTCTCTCTTCTCTCTTCTCTCTTCTTTTTCCCGTTCTACTTTTTTTTTCTTGCTTTCCAAGGATCCTCTTAAAGTGAAACATGGTGAACCAAGTAAGGGTGAAGGTTCACTTAGACACATTACCGAGAGCGTTACACGTTGCTCCTCCTCCATCTCTCGTCCCTCCACAACTTTTATTCATATTCTCGATGATGAAGAACAAGATGTCCCTATAGAGGGGTTCTCGACTAGTCAATGGGAATCCAAAGCCACACTTTAAACCTTAGAGTAATTGAGGAGAGATTATCATATTCATGCTTCTATCAAACTTAGGATCCCAAGCCCTAATGAAAATATGGCAACTCATGAGGGTTGTGTAGCCTTGTATCCTTCTTTGTTTAAAGCCAGGGTCCCTGTTGGTACCTTGCAAGCTGGGGAAAATACTTATTTGCCATCTGATCTTGGATCTCTTGAGCACATTTCAGCCCTCATGTTTGATGACTTGGCCAATTAGACCATCTAATATATTGAGCTTGATCACGACCTTGGCAACCTTTCTTCATTGAAACGGGCATTTCCCTACCAAGAGTGTCTTCGCTCCAAGCAAACTGACCCAGAGGTCTTATTCTCTATTTTCATAAGTAATGCCCACAAGGTTGACTTCATAATTCCCTCTTAAATTTATCATTTGTTCTTTTACTGCTAAATATTAACGGGATTTTTCGTTGGACTTTTATAAGCCACCATGAACATGATTCAAGCATACAACTTGTATCGCGATTCAAAAGGCGAATGGTGTAAGGCTAGGGTCGAAAAGAATGAAGTGGCAAACGAGGTGATCCAGTTGAGGGCCGAGCTTGCATCCCTCAAGTCTAGCCACGACTCTCTGAAGTTGGAGCACGATATCAATAATAGGGTGATAAAGAACAAAGATGAAGAAATAGCTCGTCTTAGACGATAGCTTCATGAGGGCTATCAGACCCACGTTGAGGCTTATCTCTAATTAGCCAAGTTCAGACAAGTCAAAGATGTAGAATTCTTTACTGGGGTAGATGACTGCAAGAGAATGGTGAAGAATCATCACCTTAAGTGGGATCTAAAATTCGTGGATGATTATTGCTTTGAAACTCCTTAGGTAGATGACTTTGTTTTGTCTCCTAAGGATAAGATGTTTGGTGGGGATGATGATAAGCTATCAGGTCAGCCAGGTGAACCACCTCGTACTCAGTTTCAGCCCACTCTACCTGTGCATACTGCTACCGTTGTTGGCGGGGGGACCAGTGATGAGAGAGATGAGTCTTCATTAAACATTCCTCCCCTGGCTGCTATTTATCCAAGCAATATTCCAAAGATTAGATGAAGCCAACTTTCTTTCTTCTGCTAGTATTAGAGACTATAATAATTATTTTTCAATCTTTTGTATTTTAGTGGGTTGCTTTGTTAAACAATCGACACTTTTATCATGTAGCTTTTATTTGGGATGCTTTCAAATTTTTTATCTTTGAATTTATGGATGCTTTTGCTTTCATATTGCGCTTCAATATTTGACATGAATCACTTTTTAAATGTTCAAGAGTATTGCTCCTTGTTTGAGTGGTGATGATTTGTGTTTGCTTGCTCCCTCAAATTGAAATTATTTGTGCTTGCTTATTATCTCACTCAAATGGCAGTAATCTACTTCTATATTCATGTTGGCCATACGACAATAATTTATGGCTACCTGCCTTTCTGTTTAGGATGTTGCAAGTCATGATTGCACAAATCATATGCTTTTGTGCTCCTTGGAGCACTTTTTGGCATGCAGCGTAAACTCGTGCCTTAGAGGGAAAAAAATTTCAAACATCGGAGGACCATATTAGTTCTCACCTCGTAATGCCGTTCATTTTGTACATTATCCAAGCTTTGATAGGGGTTATATGACTATACCTTGAATAGGATAGCATTTTTCAAGCCTTGATTAGAGTTATACGATTCTGCCTTGATTAAAGTAGTTTTTTGTTTAGCCTCGTAAGGTGTCTCTAATTTTTACCTCAGAAAGCTATACTTTTTGTGACTCAAGAGTTGTATTACCCTTGCCTCGTAAGGCATTTTAAACCTTGCCTCGTAGGGCTGTATTTTCCATGCCTCAAAGGCTATATTATCTTTGCCGCGTAAGGCATTTTGAACTTTGCCTCGTAGAACTGAATTATCCTTGCCTTGTAAGGCTATAGTTTTTGTGCCTCAAGAGTTGTATCATCATTGCCTCGTAAGGCGTTTTGATCTTGCTTGTTCTGGGATCCCATGCGATGTCTTATGACAAAGTTATAGCACAAAGTGGGGAAATATATGAATTCACGTGAGAATGCATGAACATTTATTTTATAAGGTTTTAAACAAGACTACCTCCTAGCTTGAACTAGTTCGATTAGCATAGCCAGAACCAATATGGGGTCCAGAGCTGTAAATAACAAATGACTGACAATAACTTAGAAGACATTTCCCCTAGCTTGAACTAAACCACCTTGTATAGGTGACATCAGTGTGGGGACCAAAGCCACAAGCAAAATGCAAACAATTACCAACTTATTATATCTCACATTTCAACACATGACAACTTCTCAGCTAATCATTTTCGAAAGCAGATCATTAAGATGCTAACAAGAAAAAGAGAAACATGTCTGTGAGTTCATGCATAGTAACGCCTAAAATGCTCCGCGTTCTAGGGTTGAGTTAGTTGTTTTTCATTTATTTCCGCCAGAATAGACGTCCCTAGAGTTACTTCCTTAATGATTATATACGAGCTTTCCCAATTGAGGCCTAATACTTCCTCTATTCCTACCGTTTCTATCTTCCTTAGTACTAATTACCGAGGTTGGAAACCTCGTACTTTAACTCATGTGTTGTAGTGCTACCGACTCTTTTCTGATACTCTGTTAAGCTTTCTGCTGCGTTTCCCCTTCTTTTTTCAATTAGCTCTTTATCCAACTCCAAGAGTTCATACTTTTCCTCCTACCAGTAGCGATCCTTTGCGTATTAAGTCCTACCTTAACTAGGGCTACCGCATCAAAACTGAATGCCAAAAATAAATGAGTTTCCCATGTTGATGTTCGAACTGATGTCCGATAAGCCCATAGCATAGTTGATAACTCTTTTGCCAAGAACCCTACAGATTTTCCAACCTGGTTTTCAGGAGAATGTTGATGATCTTGTTGATCGCTTCTATTTGCTCGTTGGCCTAAGAGTGAGCAGGAGATGAGAAGGCATTCGCAATTCCCAAGTTGGAGCCAGATTCTATAATCCTTGCATTATTAAACTGCCTGCCATTGTTAGACACGATAGTGTGACAGATGCCAAATCTACATATTATTGCTTTATGCACAAAGTGCGTCGTTTTCTCTTCTATAATTTTCGCAAATGGTTCTACTGCAACCTATTTTTTGAAATAGTTAACTGCGACAATGATGTACCTCACTTGACCTTTTGCCATTAGAAGTGGACCAATTAGGTCTATTCCCCACTGTGTGAATGGCCATGGGCTGCTCATTGGGGTTAGCATTTGAGGTGTTTGTTGTTGTGCAAATTTTAATGTACTCGCAAGCGCACGAATCTATTGTAGTATAGATCGATGGTGACGAGTGTCGATCCCACGAGGAGGTGGATTTTAATTATATGTAGAATTAATTTTGTATAAGGTGGTTGGATTTGTGATGGAAATGATTTGGAATATGCTAAAACTTAAGTTAAAATGGCGAGAATAAATTCTAAAATTGGAATTGAAATGGTGAGAATAAATTGAAGATAATTCTATTGAAATGACGTACTTGGGTATCTGGATCCGTATCAACATGCATCATGGGCTAAATAATCCGTATTAATGCCAATTAAATCATGAAGGGGGAATCCACACCTCATGAACCACGCTCTAATCAATATGGTGCTAAGGGCTTATCGTGCCAAATAATAATAACCTTGTACCAGAGGGCCGGTGAAACCAAGGCGGTACTAGACAAGATTAGTATTATTTGTCGACGAGAAGTCAAAACATCCACAAAAACTAGAGGGGAAGAGAAAGTAAATTTACCAAATTAAGCCCATGACACATGTTGAGACTTCACCTTCAACCCAAGCTTGAAAGAAAATTAGCCACTCATAATTGAACTAGGGGCAAAATGAGAATTTATTAAAATACGAAGAAAATACAAGATGGAGAGAGAATTACAGAAAATGGATCCCAAAAATGGATTCAGAGATATCAAATTAGGGGGGAGAGGCCCCCTTTTTATAGATACATGGAGTAAATCATGGCCATCGGATTAAAAACAGTTTAGACGCTCAGGATTGCGCCACGTCATCAGTCAACAGTCCACGGTTTGACCACGCGGATGAACAGTAACACGGTTTGACCCGACTTTGAACAGTAACACGGTTTGACTCGGATGAACAGTAACGCGGTTTGGTTGAAAATAATCCTGTGTGATGCATGCACCGTACGCGAGATTTTTCGTCCACTGATATGCTGCCACGTCACCATCAACAGTGTATAAGAATTTTAGTCCAACAGGATCGTGACACCTCATCAGTCAATGCCACGTCATCGATCCGTCTATGTGAACAGTGCTGTGAACAGTAACGTAGACAGTACCGTACACGTGAATAGTACCGTACATGTGAACAGTGCCATTTTTCCTTTTATGCTCCTCCTAAGGTTTTCGACTGTCCTGAGTTCAAAAGTGATGTCCGTTTTGCCATTTGATCTCTCCTTTATTGTGAAATGACTATGATGCCCCTAAAATACATAAAATACTTAATTAAAATAAAAACATGTAATTAAATCACAAGAAGGTTAAATACATAAAAGTAAAGGTTGTTAGTAAGACTTGAAATGTAAAATGACGATTTTCTCCTTTATAAATATACATTTTCTAACACTCAACATTTGTCTAGGTACAACAGTGTTTTTCTAACATCTGTCACACTTCATGGAGAAATCAATAAAGCCTTTTTCTAAGGTTGGCCAATAGTACCCTTGTCTAATAATCCTCCGTGCTAAGGACCTTCCAACTGCGTGGCTACCACATATCCCTTCGTGTATCTCCCTTAAACATATTTCGCTTCTTCTGGTAGTATACACCTCAGGTAAGGCATTGAGAAGCCTCTCTTATAAAATATTTCTCCGTTCATCAAGTATCTAGCTGCTCAAAGTCCCTATTTTCCGGCCTTAAATTTATCTTCTGGCAACTTTTTCTCCTTCAAGTAAGCTATGATTAAATCCATCTAGTTGTCGTGGAAGGCTACTAGTAGCACAAATAATCCGTCATTTATGCTAGGTGACCTTACCACCTCAATCTTAGTTGACATGACGAATTCAACAGGTGAAGACGATGCTAACTTTGCTAACACATCAGCAAGCTAGTTTTTCCTCCTCAAGATCTGGGTCAATTGCCACTCTCTGAATATTTCCAATAAAGTTCTTATCTTATTTAGGTAAGTTTTCATATTTTCTTCTTTGGCTTGAAATTGGTTAAGAACTTGATTGGTGACTAATTTTGAATCGCTCTAAATGGAGATTCGTTTTACATCCATTGCAATGGCCAAATTTAGATCACCTATTAAAGCTTTATATTCCGCCTGGTTATTTGAAGCTTTGATTCGAACTTTATAGAATAAGGTAACTGCCAGGTATAACTCCAAATTTAGACCACATATTAAAGCTTTATATTCCGCCTAGTTATTCGAAGCTTTGATTTGAACTTTATAGAATAAGATAACTGCTTTGATTCGAACTGTATAGAATAAGGTAACTGCCAGGTATAACTTTTATATTTTCTTCTTTGGCTTGAAATTGGTTAAGAACTTGATTGGCGACTAATTTTGAATCGCTATAAATGGAGATTCGTTTTACATCCATTGCAATGGCCAAATTTAGACCACCTATTAAAGCTTTATATTCCGCTTGGTTATTCAAAGCTTTGATTCGAACTTTATAGAATAAGGTAACTGCCAGGTATAACTCCAACTCATCGTTCTCCAACGATTTCACCAAGGTTGGAGTATGTGTGAGATACTTTTTTAATGCCTTAAAGACCATCTCTCATTTGTTGCTCCAAGTGAAGTCATTAGTACCCCTAAGAGTTTTAAAAAGAAGAGTGCATTTGTTTGTCAACCAAAAAAATGAAATGACTCAAAGCAACCAATCTTTCCACCAAACTTTGTACTTCCTTCTTGTTAAATGGGGATTTCATTTCCAAAATTGCGTACACCTTGGCAAGGTTGGCATCAATCCCTCCGTTATAGGCCAAGTAACCAAAAAACTTGTTTGAGGTCACCCCAAATATGTATTTGTTTGGGTTCAGTTTCATCTAGTATTCTCGGAGGATCATAAATGCCTCTTTAAGATGGTGTACATGATTAGCTCATATATGACTTTTGACAAGTATATCGTCTACGTAGACCTCCATTATTTTCCCAACTTGATCTTTAAGCATGGTGTTTATAAGGCATTGGTAGGTGGCTCCTATGTTTTTTAGTCCAAAAGGCATCACGCAGTAACAATACAACCCTTAATTATGAAAAACTATTTTCTCCTAGTTTATGGGGACATTTGTATTTGATTATAACTTGAAAAGGCATCCATAAATGTTAGCACTAGTTAAGTCAACTAACTCATTTATGTTGGGAAACAAAAAGCTATGTTAGTGCAAGCTCGATCGAGATCGGTGAAATCTACACATATCCACCACTGTCTGTTTGCTTTCCTGAGCAAACCATGTTAGAAATCCAATTTGGGTAAAGTACTTCCCTAATGAACTCTACCTTTAATAACTTCTCCACTTCTGCTTGAATCGCCTCGTTGCGTTCTTGGTTGAATGTTCTCCTCTTTTATTTAACTGGTAGACATTCTGGATTGATATTCAAGGAGTGCATTATGTGATATGGGGATATTCTTGACATGTCTTTATGAGTCCATGCAAATACATTCTTATCGTTTTTAAAAAAAGCAATTAGAGCTTCTTGTATTATTCTGTCGAGGCTTCCTCCGATTTTCACCACCTTGGAGTTGTCATTTGCATCAATAGTCACTAGTTTTATTGCCTCCGCTGGTTTTATAGTTTGTTGCTTTTGTGGAACTTCTCTTTCGAGACAAAGAACTCGATTCGTATGCTTCTTTGTCAAGGTCGGTTAATCCCTTACCTTGAGGTTGATATTTTTCATAGCTAAGGAGTAATTTTCTAGGGCGGTTCGCTATTCTCCCCTAACTGTGTCCACTCTACTTTTGACTGAGAACTTTATAGCTAGAGCATATGTTGATGTGACTACTCTAATAAGGTTTAAGAAAGGTCTTTCTACAATCATATTATAAATAAAAAGGCAACAACCAAGAAATTAACCATAGACGTTACTTGATCTAGTGTCTTCTCTATTGTAACTGGTAGTTGTATAGCCCCTTCAGCTATGACGCTTTCACCCTCAAAACTCATTAAAAGTGTTTTAATTGGCCTCAGCTTGTCCTTATCAATATTCATCCTTCCAAATATCTTCATATAAAGTATGTCAACGGAGCTCTTATTGTCCACCAGAATCCGGTGTACTTGGTAATTTGCCACCATAATGGTGGTTACTAGTGCATCATTGTGGGGTAACTTTACCCATGTTGCTTCTACTTCAGTGAAGGTGATCTCATATGGCACAACTTGAATGTTTGGCTGGAAGTAATAACTATGCATCACTTCTCTAGCTCGACGTTTGATTGCCCTTTGTGAAATACCTTTTGTTGACAACCCGCCATATATGGTTTTGATCTAGATTGGAGCTTTCCTTTTTTTTTTATTAATGTCTTCGCGTTTTCCAAGCTTTTTCTCAATGTTAATGTCTTTTATGAACTCCTTCAATTTCCCTTGTCTAATCAATTCCTTAATTCGCTTTTTGAGTGCCTAGTATTCTGAGATGTTGTACCCATGATCTTTGTGGAAGTAACAATACCTTGATCTATCTCTTTTCTCAGATGAGGTGATTAGCAAGCTTGGCTGCTTGAGATAAGGTTCGTTATTTATATGCATCAAGATATATTCTCTGGTGGTGTTCAATAGGGTAAAGTGGCTGAACTATAAATGGAATGCTAGCCGAGTTCTGCCTCACAAGGTGCGATATTCACACGGCTTGTTAGTCGCAAAACTATGCTCTCTACATGTTCTTCTAAGGTCTGGCAATATTTTAGACAGTAACGGTTCAAATCTGCACCTGGCAGAATAGTGTTCTTCCGCATATGAATATCTCTATGCCTTACGCAGTAAGTCAATGTAGGTACAAGGTGGGTTTTTTTTTAAGTGACCAAAGGAATTTTTCTAGCTTGAGACCCGCCATTATCGCTATTAATGCCACTCCATCACTGTAGCCTTCTACTTGTACCGCATCTGCATTGAAATGCACGACATAATCCTTGAGACTTTCATCAGCACGTTGTGTGATTGACAGTAAGTGGGTTGATGGCTTTTTCTGCTGCTTTGCTCTAATGAATTGTGCCACAAATTGTTTTGAAAACTATGAAAACGAACTGATACTCTTTAGCTTGAGTTGTCCGAACTACTGCTTAGCTGATTCCGTTAAGGTGAGTCAAAATACTTTGCACCTAATTGCTCCTTGCAGCTCCATCCACGACCTATATGATTTCAAATGGTGGGTAGGGTCCCCTTGACCACTATATACACTTATTTGTGGTAACCTAAACCTTGGGAGCAATGGTGTATCCATGATTTCATCTGTGTATGATGGCTCCATAACATTCATTATTTCCCAATCTTCAGCTCTCTTATAAACATTGTTTCTCATTCCTCAAATTTGGGCTCTTATTTCCCGTAGCTCAGCTTTCCAATCCGATTCTTCTATCTTGACCTCGGTTTCATTAGTGTGCTCTTCTTGTTTCGCAGAATTAAACCCGATGATTCATGCCTATCTGTGCCATTTTTCTAACTGTGTTTGACTTACAACTGGTTTGTCTAACTTCGTTACCTCGTCTCATTTAGAATCACATTCGTGGTGGTTACTTTGGTGCACCTAAATTAGAGTCGAAATTAGTCTCTTAATTTTTTCTTCTATTCTTTGCATCCACTGCTCCATTCTTTGTCCCATTTCATTAAATTAAATTTCTCACTCTTAGTCAATTAAACCAGAGCACAGCCTCCAAGTTGGGACTTGGCTCGAGCTCTGCGAGTCTAGTGGTAATGACTTCACTTCGTTCAAATTATTGATTTTTGGTTGACCTTCTTCTTACTACCGCTACATGCTTGGCAGAGGCCCTTCTTCAAGCCCCAACTATTGCTACTTGATTTTTTCCCGCCTAGGGTCAAAACAAGTCCAAAAAATAGAGGTAACCTGCACACACAGTAACAAACAAGATAAGGGCGAAATGAGACCGAAGGTGGTGGTCTTCAGCGTGCCCACTTCGATGCTTAAGTCAGTAGAGTATCTTTGTGTTTGAAATCTGAGTGTTTTAGTTTGCTTAAGTGATCATGCCTCTTTCATGGTGATTTTTTTACCTTAAAAATACTTCAATGGAGAAGAAAAATAGGCATGATTCTCGAAGTGGAGGTGATTCCCCTATTTTTGGGAGAGTTGTGGGCGTAGTGGCTTTGTAGCCAACTTCTTTAGTCATTTTTGCAGTATTTTCTATGATTTTATCTTGGTGATAAGCATCATGCCAACATTTTAGCCTTGTTGGTTTGGCGGCTTTGACCCATTCACGATTTAAATCAAGGTTTCTATATTTCCCATTTTGAGGGCTCCAAAATTCTCACCAAACAGATTTCGTCCCTGTCTTTGAGAGATCCAATTTTCCTTTCTAGAGATCCTTTTCCTTTGAGGTGGTATCAGTCATCAATTATCTCATCAACAAGGTTATTTGTTAAAAACTACATGAATGGGAAATAAAAAAGAGAAATAAATAATAATAATAATAATAATAATAATAATAATAATAATAATAATAATAATATTTGATGATGGTAAATTTGAATAGGCTAATCAAGGAATGATATGTGTATAAGGGAGTGTTTTGATTATAAGCCCTTGATAAGAATAAAATGGAAGTTTAAAGGTTGGGGTAATTATGAGAAAAATGGGGTGAGTAGTATGACCCAACCTAATATCTGAAAAACTTCAAAAGATGTCTCTTACATGGTGCCCAAGATTTACCACATGTCCAATGGAAACTACAACAACAATGAGAGGATCTCCACATATATTTAGGGCACATCAGCATGGGAAGATATCTTCGTTAGACTAGCTCAGCTCCACTAAAAGAACCCTAGAAACTACCATTATAAAAGAATGTATGGGAAAGACAATTCCCTAACAAGCTTGTGTGTAACTGTAAAACAGCCTAAAAGGATAGTCACATGAGGAAATGCAATCAGTCAAACTCGAGTCTAGAAGGACAAAGATATTTGAATTTCGTAATGAAACTACTAAAAAGCTCATATTGAAGAGGAGGACAACCAACCACAGTTCGCCACATACTTAAAACTACCAAAGATGCCTTTAGGGGCACTCCACTATATAAAATCAAGTCTATCTCAACACAAGGGGACCTCCCTTCTACTCTTTCAACTCTTCCTTTTGCATATTTTGAGTTTTAAAAAAATATATCCTTATCTCTACTATTCACTGACTTGATTTTTAGAGTGCCATCGCCGGCACTATTCGGACTTCGGTGACTCCTCTAACGATCGTCTTTCTCTTCTGCAGGCTCTAAATAGTCCTTCCCCTAAAACTATTCTTAAGAAAACCAAAAAGATCATTCTCAATAGCCAATCTTTTAATGTTATGGGTAAGATAATGGCTTGATCAGAAACAACAATAATAATGTTCAAATTGACAATTTAACATCCATCTATCTAAATTTTATAGTAAGAATATATTTATCATTAAATTATGCAAAAATGATTTTGTTATAGAAGTAAAAAAAAATCTCAAAATTGAGTGCTTCAATCGCATCTACAACAATTTCGATGATAAACTATCCGATAGTCAGATGGTAAGAAGAGACTTCAACTTTCATAGTTCTCTCATCTTTTGTTGGAGGATGGACAATTAAGTATAAATTGGTCTTTAAAAAAAAAAAAGCATATGTAGTCTATTTTTTTATCTAAAAAATTTATTTTTCTCATCTAAAGAAAGTTGTCTATCTATAAAAAGTTCTAGTTGATTCATTTTGTACAAACATGTCATGGCAAGATTAGTTGAATAAAAATTTAAATATAAAATTATAAAAATAAATTATGTGGGTAATGTAATTTTTCTCATTCCACCAATGAAGTTATCCTACATCAATTTTTATAAAATTATTTGTATCTATATCATTAATCAGTTTTGATTTGGTATTCCTAAATTTATAATAGATTATATGTTTAGAAAAGGAAAAAGGGTACGGTTTCATCTACATTTCACACCGATTTTTTGGACCAAGTACTGGGCCCAACTTGCTAAAAACCCCAAAATAACAAACTTTACCGAGAAAAAAAGTGAAAGTATATACTACAAGAAAAAAGTACAAAGCGATAGCCATAAGCTAAAAGCCATGGAGATAATAGCAGGAACAACTGCTACAACTATGGCTACCCAATCCATTACTCCAAAAGGCCTCAAATTTGACCCGCCTTTCTCTTTGCTTCACTCTCAATCTTATGCACCAATTCGAACTTCGCTTCAATATTCCATTATTTCTCGGAAACCTCGCATCACCACTCGCTCTATCGCTGACGACACTACTTCCAGTGAGTTCACTTTTTTTATTTTTTATTATCGGCTTTTTCATTCTTTTTTTTGGTGCCCATGTCGTGTTTGATGAAATGTTATACAGAAGAAATTGGGATTTGTAATTCGTGAAAATATAAGAAAAAGGTAGAGAATGTATGGTATGTTGTGGCAATCTTATGTCATTTGAAGTTGATTGCGAGCTTTAATTCAATTGTTGGTTAATTTTTTAAAGTGTTAACTGTCTATTTATTTATTAGTGATTCGATTTTCTTTTTAACTTTTTTCTTGTAAGATACTGTGACAAAGGTTGCAGCAGAGGATCCATCTTTCGCGGTAAAGGTGAGATGCCAACGTTTGATTTTCTATAACAAACTGACAGTGTGAGAGAGGCTCAACTTTCTTTTATTTTATTTTTATTTTTTCTTATTGGGGGTTTGAATTATTTATTTTAACTGCTCAGTTTTGATTCAGAAGAAAGCAGCTGATATATCAACCGAATTGAAAGGAACTTCCGTATTTCTTGTGGGTAAGCAATTGTTTGTGCTAGGCATTGCACTTGGCGCTCAAACCTCATGTTGATCTTGATGTTTATACTTATACCATTGCTGTGGTTGATTTGATGAATAGGGATGAACAATGCAATAAAAACCCACTTGGGGAATTTTCTTGCAGATGCATTACGATATTATTACTTTGACAGGTATCTATGAGTTTTAATCCTAATGTGTTGAGAATATTTCATAGCCATGTGAATTATGATAGCTTAACTTGACCATTTTTGTACATTCTGTATTTAGTGATAGTTTGGTATTTGAAGCCGCTGGCGGTGAATCTGCTGCTAAAGCTTTCAGGGAGAGTGATGAGAAGGGCTATCAGCAGGCTGAGGTGATTGTTTTAGACTTGCTTGGTATTGCTGTGCTGCTTTTTGCGTGCAAGCTCGGTTATTTGTAGGTTGAGATTGGTAGAGTAGTTGAATGTGAAACCTTTACTTTTCAACTTTGATTAGTAATTTAGACAATAAGGTGGCTTATATTTTTGGTGATCTGTTGCTGCAGACTGAAGTATTGAAGCAGTTATCATCCATGGGTCGACTAGTAGTTTGTGCGGGAAATGGTGCAGTTCAGAGTTCAGCTAATCTGTATGAGATTTCAGTAATTGCCGAATTAGCTGCCAGAAATTTCCTTTGCTTATATCAACTATTACAAACAAGGTGTATGCACTATTTTATCTGACTTGCTTTTAAACATAAACAGGGCACTTTTAAGACATGGAATATCATTATGGATCGACGTTCCTCCAGGCATGGTAGCAAGAATGGACCACAGCGGATTTCCTGAATCAGAGGTATCAAAGTGTTGATCTTACATGAAGGTCTCATTTTTCCCCAAAACCTGTAATTCTTTACTATTTGTCTTTCACTTAAAACACTTGCCAAGGTCTTCGAAACATTTCTCTTGATTTTAGGCATGTTGAGCCTTGCAGTTATTGAGTGCTATTTCTAACCTTACTGCAATCAGGTGTTGCCTCAGCTATTTGCTTTATATAAAGAAATGAGAGATGGATATGCCACAGCTGATGCAACCGTTTCTCTCCAAAGTATATCTTCGTAAAATTTTCTTCTTTATTAGGTAACAAAATTTATTATCTTATTGGTAATGGCAGCTTCTTCTTCTTAACAGAGGTAGCTAGTCAATTGGGTTATGATGACTTGGATGCTGTAACCACAGAAGACATGACTTTGGAGGTGAAATGGCTTTACAATGCAAGCATTCCTGACCCAACGTCTAGATTATTGGGTTACTAACATAAGATTATTCCATTCTTTTGCTAATACTTTTAGGTTCTAAAGGAGATAGAGAAACTTACAAGAAAAAAGAAGATGATGGAAGAAGCAGCCAGACCTTTTTAGCTTACAAGTATGCTTTGATCCCTTGTAACAACCTCATTACATAAAGAAAAATTTTGTGCAAATCCCATATTCGTGAGCCTTGTGCCTGTCATGGGTTTAGATATCATTATGATTGATATGTACAAAAGCTAACCCTCTACCCATCTCCACTTGTTGAAAATGAAAAATTCTGGCATAGCTTTTGTTTCACTTGGAATTGGGCTTGCTAAATAATCATTTTAACACATTTTTTTATCAGTGTAAACCTTGATCTCTACTGCATTAAGCAATAGGCATCTTAAATATAAGATGGCGATGGGGATGGTTCCGTTCGAGATAAGCCAATTCCGATCCAATTGGCACATTTTAGTGTAGCGAATCCTGTCTCGAATTCAGACCGACAAAATACCGATCCCAATCCTTGTCCAGATTTTATTTATTTATTTATTGATGTCATTTGTTTAATTTAATTATAATTGAAAAAAGAAAAAAGAAATGAGCCGTGAACTGAATATGCAAAGAGGAATCAAATGAATCCTGTTGACTGAAGAAAAATGCATCAAATAGTGTCCCGAATGATTGCTGGTGAACTTGAAGACTCTGGCGGTGGTCTCACTGGTCTGAATTCCAAGCCTGCCTCTTTTGTACTTGTGGGCGTTCATGGTCATAGATGCTTTATTAAATTTAAATTAATTAGAATTGTAAACACATGGACAGGATTCTACGATCTCTATATGACCCACGTGGGACTTTAATATTTCACAAATCATTTAGGAAATTTGTAAAAGAAAAATGTATACGGCAACTTGATGAGAGATTGTATTTGCATGATTAAGAAGTCTATAATTTTTAACAAAGCGAGGCCAATTAATCTATTACAGATCATTGTGATGTGAAGACAATTTTGCTTCCACGGTAATACGCTTGTCTCCAGAATTCTCTTATCCCTTTCTCTGGAACCGCACACGGCGAGTTTGCATGTGCCTGGATTTGCTTGCTTACTTTACTTGCCTGTTCCGGTCATGTGACCTCCCTACCTATCACGTGTCTTATCTTATCTACTTGTAATTATTTTTTTTTTTTGAGTAATTACTTGTAATTAATATAAAATTGAAGATCAACGAAATTTGCCCTCAAATTTAGCCAGTATTTGTATGCTTGCAGTAACTAACTTTAACTGCTTCTAGAGGAGTTATCACAAACATGGCATGTGGTATTGAATTAGGTGTGCATTGGAAGTGGTGGAGTTGAAATTTTACAAGCACTGTTGTAACAACAAGATCGGCTCTTTATTTAATTTATTCATTTTAAAATTTTATGAAAGTTGTAATTGAACGTGAGGAGAAGAAAGTACCAACCTGTAAATGTAACGCGTAATCGATTGGTGAACACAGGAAGTGGATAATGAGTCCCCATTGACCATGATGTCTCTGCAGGCGCCCTATCTGCCGTGCTTTGGCCTCGTATCCTGGACATCCAATGACGCGCATTATCTTGTTGACACGTCTCCTGATGAGTCGCTCCGTCCTTGCCACTTGTTGCCTTCTAGAACTACTGCTCTCGTACGGCGTGATTGTGACTTTTACCGAAAGCATTTCCGTTGCTTAATAATACATTGAACGGTACCGACAAGTTGTCAAATAAAAACTTTATATTTACATTTTTTACATTCGTTTGAAATTTACTACAAATTAATAGTATTTAATAAGATGACAAACCCTTTTAAAAAAAAACAAATATGATGACAAACCGAAAGCAATCACATTATGTTTGATTTGGTTTGGTTTGGTTTGTTGGATGGGTCAAAACGTTTTATTAGACGCCCTTCAATTGTGTTTTCGGGCACGGTTTGTTTGCTGGGTATTTTGGTCATGAATCATTGTAGGTTTGTGTTTATTGACTATTGAGTAACTTAAATTGCTAAAAGGTATTTAATTTCACATAGTATTATTACCCAATAAATTAGAAAACCTAAATCGAATCTCGGTTTTATTTATTGTCATATGGTAATTGGAACCAAATTTCTATTGAATAACATAAAAATTATTATGATTTCTTTAAGAAAATTGTTTATGAAGGGTTAGTAACATATCGATTCTTGATTTTTTTCAAGTAAGGACATAATCTGTCTATTTGTGTCAAATAAGTCATTTTAACAAATTATTTCAAAAATTTTTATTACAATATTATAGAATTTTCCAAAAAAAATCATAAAAATACTTATATAGGATCGGTTTACCTTCTCAACTTGTTTAAGTGGTAGGATCTGCCATTAATATTCTATCAAATAATAGATTTGTGGATTCCAAAATAAGACTTATTATTTTTTTAATATTAGGTTTGGGAGATCGTAGGGTGGAATATATTTGTTATCTTATAATAAGATCTATTACTCTACTAAATGGTAAAGTATTAGTGGTCGGTACCACCACAGCAGACTAAGGTCCTGTTTAGAATTGAAGTGTTATACCTTTTAAGCTACAGTTGCAATAGAGAAAAAACTGCAACTGTAAAACAAAAGTTAATAGTATATAGTTATACAATTTTTAAATCAAAAATTTAAAAAAATTATTAAATATATAATAGATTTTTCATCATATAAGTCTAAAATCGCATCAACATAACGTCCAAAGAATGATAATTAATGTCTACCAAATACTTCAACACTGTAGTTTTTAAACTATAACTATTCAATCTTAATTTCAACCGACTATTAAGTGGTAGGACAATCCTAATAAAACTTTTCTTTTTGGTGAGTCACGTAAGTTACATGAAAGAAATAACTTAAAAGCTAGGGACATATTTAATGTATATGCAAAACTATGTACTTGTTATAAATTGTACAAAAATGTAGGGGAATTTGATGTTAGTATCCATTATCTACTTATACCAAAATGCATAATATTTGTTTAAGTTCTTAATTTCTTACAATACTTTCTATATTTGTGTTCTTTTTAAAGCACCTCAATGCAAGAATGGTAATCAAACTCCATAGTCCATTCTATTCGGATTCAGACCCCTTGCATCCTGAAAAATTTTGCCAGTTGTGTAGCTTGTATTAATATAAACACTCATTATATATTAATGCCACCCGGAAAGAAAAGTATGAAATGATTATATCCATGAAAAGAATTTTGATAATCTTGTCATGACATTTGCGACATGAAAAATCCTACTTATGTAATTTACTTACTTTTTTCCTAACAAAAAAGAAAATAATTTACTGTTAAATAAGCAACAATCATGGATTTTACCAGAAACTTAATTTAGTATCTAATGTCTCACCCAAAAAAAAAAAGTTACAACATGCAAATAAAGAAAGTAATGCAGTAGTAACCAAATATTAGGTATAAAAAAGAGCATAGCATTACAGGCCTAACAAAACCTGCACACCTTCACCCACCTCTTCCTCTTTACCATTATCATCCCATTTTTATTTTTTTTTTCCTCTATTGAAAATTCCGAAAAATAATTTATTTTCTGCTTATTTAGAGAGATTTTGATTTTTGTGTGATCTGGGGAATTTTGAATTTCCATGGGTAGATCATTAGAATGACTTATCTACTACTACCACGACCACCATCACTTGATTATTGCATCCCAGCAAGCTTTCATTTGTGAGTGTTTTCTTTTCTTTTCCTTTTTTTTGAATTTTCCAATCAAAACTGTATTCTTTTTAATAATTTGTTTAGTTTATGCTTTGTGTTAAAAGCAGAAGAAAGAACGAAATAAAAAATTTAAAACCATATGCTGTTTGCTTGTATGAGATGATCATTAAAAAGTTGTGCTGTATGTGTGATGTACAAGCGAACACTTCCTCATGTTCTCCGTCTTCTTTATAATTGGTGCGCTGATGATCTTTTAAATGTATCTGTTAAAAAAATCCTGGGTTTTCTTTGATTTATTTATTTTTTTAAAAAAATTATGGGTTATATATTTTTTTGAGATAATCTGCTTTAATATATGTAAGTTGAATGATAGATTTTGAGCGGTTCCCTTAGTTTCCATCGCTAGTTGATTTTTTCTTTTTTAATTTTTTATCTTATATAGTAACTGGCTGCTTTTCATAGTAATTGTATTGATTAATGTTGTTTAATATTCTTTAAATCAGTTTTATAAATGTGTTAAATTTTTAGTGCAATCAATTTCCTGAATTGTACAACTAATTATGTGCTATTGTTTTCCTTCATTTCTTTTTTTTAAAATCAGGTGCATGCTTTGATACTGTGGGCAACAATGAATTCTATGAATCTCATTGCTTGCTGGTATGGAGGTCAAAAGATTTGTGCCACTCGTCATCCCTGGATGGTTAATAGGAGATTGGGTTTAAGCATACAATCTTGTGAAGAAGTTGTATTTGAAATGTGGATGCCTTTTGTGGATACATAGTACTGGGTTTGATTGTTAAGTAGGGTCTCACATTTCACAGAATTGCTTATATTAACAATTGTTCTAGCATTTACAGGACAGGTTGGATTTTTCATTTCTTTACTAGTGCTGTTAAGATTGGGAAGCTCATGGTAGATGTGTTCTTTAGGCCGGAAAAATAGATAGACAGGAGAAGATAAGCTGAAAATATTAAGTTAGATGAAAGTAGAAAATTAAAATATACATCAAAGAAGGGGAAAAAAAAGAGAAGGTAAATAACTTAAAAGAGTTTAGGGATGGGTTTGCCGCAAGTTTCCTCTGGCAATAGTGCTGAGGAAGTTGCAGCAACATCATCGGCCTCATTTTTGCAAAGCCCCCAACGACTTTCTGGTGTGAGCACCTGTGATTTGGATGGAATGCATGGAGGAAGTGTGAGCCAAACAGCTGTAGAAACGCAATGCTCTCCTATTGGAGAATTCCAGAGGAAAGCCTCTCTGGAAAGTTCCAAGTTTTCTGATGGATCATTTAAATCTGGAGGGTCAAATGATGCTACTTCCAGTGTACATGGTTTTAAGATTACATCTGCGGATAAAGTTGGTCTGTTTATTCCTAAAAGTGGATGGAATACTCCAAATCCTGTTTCTAGGATAGTTGGTTTTGAATCTCGTGGAACAAGTTCTCTAAGTAAGGAACTTCAGGGTGTTTCTGCTGATGATGCTCATTCATCTTCTGTTGATGGTGTCGCAGTTAATGGAACTGAGGGCGGTGGGTCATTGGTCAGAAAGCGGTTGTTATCACCTCTAAAGACTATGCTTTTTCCAGACCAGTTTAATGGTGATCCTCTGGACATTGGCTTCAGTAATTCTCAAATGAATCTCCCTGTCAGGATTAATAGTTCTAGTGTCTCAACGTCACAAGATTATAAGAAAGTAAATGTTGGAAGCAAAATCCAATTCACAACATTATCCTGGTCCGAATCCAGTTGTTTCGAACAGAAGATTGTCCCATATGATAACAGTAGAACTTCATCCATTATTTTGACCGATGGCCCTTTGCTGGAAAACAATGACACAGGCGAGCACAATAATTTTTTGTTTATGCCTGGACTTGATCAGTTCAATGAATCAAGTAAGGTAATATCACGTTGTGGACTGACACCCATATCTCCTCAAAAGGCTATCTTACCTTGTCTTTCCTTGTCACCTCTTGGTCCAAAATTTTCTGAGAGAATAGAAACTGTGCCAGGATGCAGGAAGGTTAAGAGAGAGATAGGAGATCATTGTTCCACCTTAAAGAATTTGGAAGAATCTATCAATGATTCTGACTCTGGCATTATCTTTTCAACTGAAGAAGCGGAGTTTATGGTTGGAAGAAGATCATTTGAAGATGTTCACAAAGAGTTTCGTCCATCTTCTCTAGAAAGCACAGCTGGCTTAAGTTGGCGTTTGCATCAAGAATCACCACCCACATCCCAATGCTTTAGGTTTGTAAGAAGTTTAAGTGGACTTTCGGTTAGAAGGTCCTTGGTTGGTTCATTTGAGGAGTCCCTATTGTCTGGACGCTTGATTTCTGGAAAGTCCAGTCAGGTTAGTACTTTTGTTTTGTTATAGGACATGAGAGAGTTGGTAATTATTCTTCACTAATATCTGCTGCAATTCTACTGCTTGCTTTTGGCATCTATGTGTGCAGAGAATTGATGGTTTCCTTGCTGTACTTAGCATTACTGGGGGGAACTTCTCACCACAATCACAGAAGCTGCCATTTTCTGTTACTAGTGTGGATGGGGATTGCTATTTACTCTATTATGCATCCATAGATCTTGCAAGAAATTCATCAAACAAGTGCAGAGCCCAAAAATTGCAAAGAGGTCTTGGGAATGATGATTCACAAACTGTTAAAAGCTGCTTCCGTATTCCTATGAAAGGACGAATACAACTGGTATGCAAATCTCTTTACCAAGTAATTTCTGGTTCTTAGTGCCTAAGACAAAATGTGTAGAGTGTAATTTACTTACAAAACTGGATAGTGTTTCTTTTATTTCCAATATCAAATAAGATAGATTCCATTAGCGGCAATTATAATCTCTAGCTTATAGATTTTGCTTAATTTATACCATTTAGGCTTCGGAATGATAATGATCGTTGTTTGTTGGTTGTTCACATCCACTATATGGGACCTTGATGAGCCCAAGTTCAAGTTGACAAGATTTTCCCTGCATTAAAATAATTTGCTTTGGGAGTTCTGGTTATGTTATTTGTCCATATGTTTTTTTTATATTGATTGTGTGGACTGATTTAGGGTGTGTTTGGGATTGAGGTTAGGCAGCTGTAGCTTAAAAGTTATAGCACTAAAGTGTTTGGTAAGCACTAAAGTGTTTGGTAAACACTAGCTGCTGTAGCTTGGAAGCTATGTTGATATAATTTTTCACTTGTTTGATGAAAAATCTATTATATCTTTAATAATTTTGTTAAAATTACTATTTAAATTTTATATTTACGGCATATTATTAACTTTTGTTTTATAGTTACAGTTTTTTTTCCACAGCATCCCAAACAGGACCTTAATTTATATATCAAACTAGCATACCGTGTATGTACCTGAGAAGGATCTCTAGTTGTTGCTATGTTATATCATCTACTGAGAAGTCATTCATATGGGAACAATTCTAATCCTATAGTTTTCTCTCATACATTCATGCTTGGAAAGTAACATGCCTGATCTCTTGGAAGGGATTTCTATTTATAGATGTTGGTTTTAAGGTTTCTGGAATCTACATGCTTATAGGTATTTAATAGTTTCTTTTAAAGAATATAACATATTTATTTACTTTTAAAATGATTTGCTTTGTGTAGGTTCTCAGCAACCCAGAAAAAACACCTGTTCACACATACCTGTGCAACTACGATTTGAGTGACATGCCAGCTGGTACTAAAGTAAGATTCAATAGAACCTGCTTTTTGTCTTCATTAAATTATAGTTTGGTCTCTGATTGAACAAGTGCTCTGGCTCTATTGAAAAGGAAATTTTCCTTTTAGCAAACTGTTGATGTGAAATAAGCAATTAGTAGAGGGCACTAACCTTGTCTTAGATTGCAATGTCGATGACACTTCTTCTGCTTCTGGATGTCATTTGAAAGTTGATGAATTAAATTGTTTATCATAGTTGAATTGGAATATTACATAAAGTTGATTTCTCCTGGAAGCAAACACTTTTTTAATGTCAGAGGTTTGGTCATTTCAGGAAGCTTAAATTTATTGAATTTGTTCCTATTATGTCTGTTGTGATAGTATTCATTTTGATTGTGAACATTCAAGAATGTTATCATGGTAATCACTCAGAAAATAGTCACATCTTAAAGCATATCTCCCTCACTGATTTTTGTTTTTGTTTCATGCTTATTATTTCTTTTTTGGTGCTACAATTTCTCTCTTTAGTGTCTTTTCATTGTATGCAAGTTATATATGTTCATGTCGTGTGGACAGTGGACTTTTAATCTCATTGTATCTAATTGTATGTGCGGTTTTCTTTCTTTCGTTTTTTTTCACTGCCGTTCAAATCAAATTAGACATTCTTGCGACAGAAGGTTACTCTAGCCTCTTCTGGCCTGACATCTACAGAGTTGAAACAAGGACAGATAAGTTTGGGAACTAAAGTCAGAGAAAAGGTAACTGCAGTCCAACAGCAAAGCCACCCTGTTAAGTTTAGCAGATTCTTAAATTCAGATGGAGTTGACATGGCGCATGCTAGGCATTCTATTGACCAGAATACTGAAGTTAAAGAAATTGAATGTTCTGATCTAGTGGATTCAGTAGATAGAAGGAAGTCATCCACTCAATCCCAGGATGTGGCAAGTATTCGTTCCTGTATGCTTGAGAATGGGTACAATAATGGTGATTGGCTGTGGCCAAAGACTGATCATAAGGATACCAACTGCATGGATACATGTCATGAAACTTGCAAGAGGCTAGCTAATAGTTGTTCTAAAGTTAACGAGAATAATTCTGGAGCTGGTGCTCTGCGTTATGCTCTTCATCTTCGGTTTTTATGCCCCTCTCCCAAGAAAAAGTCGCATTTGGTTCAGAGATGTAAATCTGATCCTTTCTCTGTGCCACAAAATGCAAGTCTAGACAAGGAAGGTGAGCGAAGGTTCTATCTATACAATGACTTGAGGGTTGTGTTTCCTCAACGCCATTCAGATGCTGATGAGGGCACGGTATGTGATCTTGATTTCATCTGTTTTTTGGCTCTAGTATGCACTCTTCTTAAGTTCTCTTGTGTTCATTTTGCACATTTGTATGGTGTTTAAGCTGATGGGTTGTTTGGTCATATGAATTCTTAGATAGAGTATCCTTAATTTTGTCTCTGGATTCTGATAGAAAATGAGAGTACTGAAGTAATTATTTGTTGGCTGAATGATCTGGTAATGCCTCGTATTTGCACTCCTTAACCCTCAAGAAAAAATTTTCTTTATAGATTCTAGATTTCTAGTGAGCCTTACCCAGTTGATGCTGCCTGCATATGCATAAGTTGATCAGTCTTTATAAGACTCTTTATCATGATAATGTAGACCAAAGAATTTTTTTATTTGGTGTCCTAGTACTTTAGGGCTAATAGAGGTTTTCTCGTCTGATGGCAGTTGAATGTAGAATACCATTTCCCAGAAGATCCAAGATACTTCGACATTGGCAACTGAAATGCCTAGATTTACTTTCGCCAAATTATCGTTTTCTTGTATTGATTCTGTACATAAGAAACACTACATGCTGTTTTTCCAGCCATCTCATTTCGTAATGGCGCTAACCCCGATCAACCTGTACAGATTTCTATTTTCTAATAATTTGATGGGTTAATATATACATTTCACTTTGGTCTAGTAATGTTCATTTCTTTGATCTCCAGAAAGCGTCATCATTGACACCTGCATTTGCTTGTTGACTGCTATCACGTAGGCTTAAACCATTCCTGCTGCCGGTTAGTTAAATTCGACACGTAACAGAACACTGAATGCGAAAGCTGATGTAGTCCGATTCTGTTTGATAGGCTGGCTTATGGTATTAAAAAATAAGCAAGGGAATTTCTTGTGTGAACAGTGAACGTTTCATTTTCTACTTTTTGTGATTCAGTTTCATCTACTACGCAAAATTACCATAAGAAATAAAATGAAATCCTAGCTAGTCTCTGATGAGCCTTCGATGTTCGATCCAGTACATTAGTGCTCGGAATAAATTCCTAAAGAAAAAGTAAGTGGAAAATTAAAATGGATTTCAGACAGTATCTTGGAATTGGGGTGCTATAACCAAGAATGTGGAGAAGATTTGATGCTTTTGCAGCGCTATTAAACATTCCAGATGTTTCATCCAAAAAAATTATTTCAAATAATGTGATATTTATTAATTGGTTAATGTGGTATTTATTAATTGGTTAACTATTTCAAATAATGTGGTATTTATTAATTGGTTAATGTGGTATTTAGTAATTAATTGGTAAGATGATGTAATTAATTTATTTAAATTTTATAAAAAAATTATCAATTATTTAATGAATAACACATAAATTGAGATAAATTTGAGATTAAAAAAATGGGATGTTTATTATTACTCTTTGAAGATAGTGCTACTCATCTTAAATTTTTTGTCTTAAAAAACTATTTTAAATAATGTGACATTAATTGATTAGTGAGTGGCAGTAGTTGATTTCTTTTAGACTCTGTAAGTATTGTTTTTGAAATCATCCATTACATCCGTGATGTAATATTAATATTTTTTACTCTTTAGAACTCTAATATTTTTAATCGCCTATTATATATTCCTAATCTAATATTAATGTTCAAAATTTACTGCCGAAGGACGTGTGACATTTTTAACATACAGAAAACTTTCTATCTTTTGACAAACACACCATATTATAGACCGTCAATAAAATTTATAATAATAAAGAAAAAGCTCAAAAACACTAACAGTGAACTCGTCATCCCCACGTATGTAATAATAAGTGCAGTTGCAAGGGCTATGGCTTGTTTCCAAAGGATGAAAAGTAGAAACCAGACATCGACGTCAAAAAGAGTGAACTGCAAAAATCTCGTTGATACAAGGGTTTAAACTTTTAGCCATCAGAAAATAAAGAAAAAGCTACCAGTTGTACTCGAGTGCATGAACTTTCACAAGTACGTAAATTTTGCCATATATAAATGACATTAATCTTGTCTATGGTAGTAGATCTCTGGAACATTGGTGCATGAATATATAGATTTTTAAGTCTTATCTAACAACTTATTGACATCAATCGTAACAACCTTATTATCGTTTTAACACAACAACACAACACAATAGTTGCTGTAAGCTGGCAACAAAGTTATCTCATAGTCGTACGCATGGAAGGAGGATGTGTTCAGCAAAGAGTAACTGCAAATGCGTGCAAAAACACATAACTATATAAGTCAGTCTACAATTAAATAAAATTCTAAAACTTTCTTGGATTTGAATGAAAATAATATTGAAATTACACATCAAAGTAGAACCACCTACCTTCCAAATGAACCTGTAAAAAGAAAGTATTGCTGCTTGACTGGAGACATCAACATTTCGAGCTCGTTGCAACAAAAGAAATGCAAGTGTGCTGTGGCCAATAATCTGCGAGAAAAAAACAATTTAATTCTTAATTAGTAAGTAATTGTGATCACATACATAAAAGGCTAAATTTCTTATGAAATAATACAATGCATAGTTGTGGGCTTTGTTAAAGTCTGAAAAAACTATTAAGCCATATGATTTAGTAGTGTAATGGCATTATTAGACCATATAATCTAATAGTTTTCTCAAATTTTAATAAAATCTAGAATTCCGTAACAAAACCACCCCCCCCCCCCCCCCCATTCTTACAGTGATAAGCTTGCTTTCCAGGAAGGGTGACGAAGCTCCTGCTATTACAAGAGCTCCGTAGACAACTAATAACATATAAACACCTAGCCAAAGTACCTGTTAAGAAGAATAACAGTTAGAAAGGAAAATCTAGGACAAAAATTGAAGTTAAAAATGATGGTTATAGAATTTATTCGAATTAATTTACACACTTTCTCTTTTCCTAGAGCGATACTGAGCGTTTGAATGCCATGTTCTTTATCACCATCCACATCAGGCATATCCTATTTAAAGTCCAAAGAAAATACATTAGTATCCATCCATAATCCATTATATATATGCTCTGCTCATTTTTAAGGTTTCTCAGTTTATTTACCTTAAGAAGTACAAGCAAAACGCAAAACCAGCACTTGACAGCCACTACAAACATCAATGTTCTTGAAAACTCTATAGGTCTTCCAAGCACGTACTTCTGTATGCATGCAGGGTATATTTCAAACCCACTTCAGTGGAAAATACAAAAGAAAATAAAAAGTTAATTAAATGAGTGACCAAATGATGACACGGAGCTAGGCACAATTTGTACGTGCCTGGATGTGCATGAAGTAACCAAGAGGCATTGCAAGTCCCCTCTCAAGCACCCCATACATTGTTGCTAGAAATGGATTTCTCTTCCATCTAAGAAAGGGAAGCTACAAGATTGATAAATAACCAATTAGATCATGAATATATTGTGATCAAATGACCAATGTTGTGAATTAATTAAGTTTAACATATTGATTACTTTAAAAAAAAAAAAAGAACATGTGAGTTGAAAACTTAAACTTGAAACTTATTCCAACATAAAATAATTTTGAAAAACTTGTGCAACGTACAAATTAAAATTTTAAAGTTGATAAAAATAGTAGTGAATCTCACTCAGGGCCACACTTACATCGACAGAATACGCACTTGAAAGTACAAACCACATAATGATGGTAGAAATAAGGGGTGGAGATCGAAGCATAATTCCTATAGCCAGACTCTGAAAATTGAAATCAATGAATTAAAAATTACATAAATTTAGATGGAATATAGCTTCACTTACTAAATATAAATTCGATAGTAGCGACATTAGAGAGTTATTTTTCCTAATAATTAACAAATTAATCAATACTAAAAATTAAAAGAAATTCTTAAGCAGCAGTTGTTAGCATTTGCTTACCATCAATAAACATGTGCAAGTAATTGTGATTCCAGCTCCAATGGACAAATCACCGGAAGCAAGGGGGAGATCAGGCTTGTTAATCTTTATTAACAATGAATTAAACAATGTTAAACTAATTTACCAGAAAAATTAAGTAAGCAATATAACTAAGAATGAAATTATATTAATGAAATTATTACCTAATTTAGTAATGCACAGATTGTATATATTTATGATTGGAACTAATTATTCATAAAATTAGTTGTCTCTGATGAAATTTATACCTTGTCTATTTCAACATCATACAACTGGTTTACTCCCACCTCATAAATGTTCACCAGTAATCCGGGCACTATGGCCTGAAATATAATGAAGAATTATTTAAATAATTACCAAACAGTACATTACAAGCAATTTTTATTATTACATCATTAATTAATTTATAATTTACCTTCAATAATCCAATAAAAAATGTCGGAGTCAAATCAGCAAACTGTTGCGGTGCAAGAAGAGATACCGAGGTCATATCAATCGTCTGCATAAAACATAATCAATAAAAAACATAAAAATCATATTTACGTTAACTATAAATAGAAATTTATTTCATTTTATATATGTGTGCATGTGTATTCTTTCTTCAGTGTGAATATTAATGTATTTAAAATAAAAATTCATTATATACATCATATGATGTATTAATGTTTTTATTATTTTTTGTTTCATTGACTAATTTATCATATGGTGTGTACAATGAATTCATATATAAAAAAAAATAGATATCGACACCTGAGAATATTTATATACCTGTTTTTTAATTATATATAAATTAATTAACAAGTAGCAACTCACAACGCCAAGAAGAAAGAAGGGACGAGTGAATTGAAAAATTGCGTTGATATTCTTGAGGAAAGCATCGCGAAAGCCGATGGAATTATTATTATCTTCGTCGAATCTTGATGCAGCTTCATCTTGTAACGTGACGGGAGCACGGTGCCTGTTGAATGGTTTACACTGTTTGTCGTTTGTAATACCCTCGCCGTTTCTATTCCTGCAATTGCTCAAGTGAAATAATGAACTTCGGCATCTGATGGAGTACTTCGTGCTCTCGCTACCTCTGTTCACAGCGCCCTCATGTATCCGTGTTATTGGCGTTACATGCTTTTTCACGCAACCTAAAATGACCATAAGAGTATATACATATAAAATTTATCAGATAAAAAATATATATAAAACATGTAGTCTTGCAACGATGGTTCTCGAACTTTAATCAAGTAAGAAATCCCTTAAAATATAAGAAAAACACACGTTGTATTGTACTACATAATAAAATATATTGTATTGAAGGATATGTTTTTCATTTTTTTTAGTTTATCCCTTACTTAATAATTTAAATAAATCCCTTATTAGATAATGATAATATATATATATATATATATACACACACACACTTACAGATTAAAATTAAAGAGATTGTTAGTTTCCCTCTAGTGAAATCAATATATATTACTTTCTTCCTTATTGTTCTAATAATACCCAATAACCCCTTCTGTCACAAAAAATTTAAAGGAATTTGCTTGATGTTTGATCTTCGGCTATAAAATATAAATTTATTATAAGAAAAAATGTTTAAAAGCAACAAAAAGTAAAAAACAAAATGTTATCATTCATTTTTTATTTACACCAAAACCCATGTTTCTTCCTTTTAGAATTTTTTTTAATTTTCAATTTATATGATTTATTTAATTGATAATAAACATAATAAAAATGTATTTTAAAAACAAGGTTAATGCTAGAAAATTATGGTGTCGGGGCTTATTGGGTATTAAGAAAATAATAAGGGAGTAAATGATGTATATTGATTACATTAGGGAGAAAATTAACAATCTCTCTTGATATTAATAGCTCAAGATTTATGCCAAAGTTCTTCACTTAAATAAAACTTAATATATAAAACATATTAATGATTTATAATAAAAGCAATTGTACAAATTGAGTTGATAGCTTACGTGGCATGAGTTCAAAATTATTAAATTTTATTATTTATCATCCAAATGATGAAATTTTATTGATGACACATCAATTGGGATACAAACTAAGTATCCCAACAAAATAAGTATAACACTGAGCTAGAGATATTTAGTTTCTTAAAATAGAAAAAATGTACAACTAATTGTGGTAGTATTATTATTTATGTGATAAAGTAATTAATTATAAGTTTACAATATATAAAAACTTACAATACTCATATTTATCCTCAAGAATTTTTCAGAATGGCAACAAAATCAACTTTAAAATTATATGGGGTTATCATTAATTAAAAGAATAATAATTGAGTGTGTCAATATTTACTATTACTTCTATCACTGTTTTGAAAGTTTAGGGCTCCATTGGATATAAATTTTCAAATAAACCTTATTTGAATAGAGTTTTTATTAGTAAAGTTTTTACATGTTGAGTTTTTACTAAAACAATTTAGTTATTTGATTGTCGATGAAAGTTTTTATTAAAAATTATAAAATTATTTTAATAAATGAGTTTTTTAAAGTTATGTTATGAAAAAAAAAAAGAGCATAGTTTAGGATAGTGTAGATATTTTAAAATTTAAAAAAAATTAACCTTTACTTTAAAAAATTCAAAAATTAGAGCATTTGCTAGTAGAGGCGAAGAGACACCGGCTATAAATACCATTTTTCATAAACTTATTAGAAGGAAGATTCGTGGGGAAACGAGAGACATACCAGAGAGTTGTAAAGGATGATACTTAGCAGAGAAGCATAAACATGAATGCAGCATAATCATTATTTTTTTCTCTCTCTCTAATTGATCTGCAAGTGAGTGGTTGGTTGGCTATTTGTCTTGGTGCTAAATTTATAAACGAACTTGAAGACTTGGCAAACTCTATTTGATATAGGGAGCTGCTACCTTATGTTTAACGTAAGGTAGGCAAACCCTTTAATATATACTTGACTTTTGAAAACTATTCAATCGCTTTCTTGTTTTAATATAATTTTTCCAGCGGATTGTCGTCACTTGTCTCAACCATTCTGTTTCACTATTTCCTTGCGCGGTCACTGCTCTTTGTGTAATGGCACCACATTTAGTAGATTTTTTTTTTTTACGTTACAATTGTATCCTTAAATTTGATGATTGAATAATTATTCGGAAAAAAAGCCATTCTCATCCTTAAAGTTTCATGCAATAACTCATTTTATCTCTTCTTTTTAAACAATAGCCTAAAACATCATTCCCGTTAACTCATTGTTAGTAAATGTCATTTGTTAATAATTCGTTGAGGGCAAAAAAAGATTTTTTATTAAAGAAAAAATAAAAAAAAGTTGACATATAACTGAAACTAATTTTTATCTAATCCCGCTAAACAAGAAATACAATTTCAAGTAATTGTTTTGCACTTCTCTCTATTTTGGCGACATGAAAGCCCTATAAACCCTATATCTAAGTACAACAAATAATTATAATTTTCATGTTTATATAAGTATACTCTCTAATTGCATTGTGAGCCGATTTGGGGAGACAATGGTAAGGACTATGAGAGATAATAATGGTCAAGGAAAAGTGGTGGTAAAGTTTAAAATAAAAATTGATTGAAGATTAATAAGACGTTCAGCACATGCAAGTAAATAAAAGTTGGCTGTATTTTTTAGTTTTTCTTCCAATGATTTAAATATATTGTGTTAATTATAATTTGTTGCTTAAGATGATTATTCCAATGGCAGACCTACACGTGGGCTAGACCTAGCTGTAGCCCGGTCTAGTCCAAAAAAAATCAGTTATACCCCTTCCTTTTTTATCAATTTAGTAAAATAATAGAATTTTTATTTTATTTTCATATATGTCCCTAATTCAGTTACCCTTATGTTTCCATCAATTTAGTATAAAAATAGAGTTTTTATTTTACATTCAAATATGTCCCTAATTCAATTACCCTTATGTTTTCATCAATTTTATATAACAATAGAGTTTTTATTTTATTTACAAATATGTCCCTAATTCCATTATATTATTTTCAATTGAAATTAGTGACTTATTTTATAAAATGATTAAATTGTATATTTTATTGATTAGATTGAAAACACTAGGGAGCTAAAATTTTATTACTGCTTTAATTTTTTTAAATTCTAATTAAAAAATATGTCAATGTAATATAACATCGTCACTAGTATTAAAAGTACTGACAGAAACAAGATATAGTAACAATTATCAATATTTTCATAAACTTTTAATGTCAATTTTCAAATTTTATTTGTTAGTTATATTAACTAAGAGGACGATTTAGAAAGTAAAATTTGAGTATTTTAAAGAGCTTTTGATAGAAAAATCATCAACATCTAGTTCTTTAAAGAGAGCCAAAGCGCCTGATAAAAAAGAAATTACACCCAAATACCTTTTTACTGAATTGAGTTTAGTTCATTATTGAAACTTTTGACTAATAATACTTTTACAATTTGAAAGGATGAATAAATTTTAATTGTTTAATTTATTAAGTCTCGTAATTTAATACTTCACTTCAAATATAAAAGTTTTACTTGCAATTTTTAATTGAGTGTAATTACAAGTATTGATAATTACATGTATTGATCTAGTTTAATTTGAAATTCTTAATTGATTTTTTAATCCTTATATAATTACATGTTATTATAGGTTGCAATGTCAGATTCTATAATTGAAAAATAGTGTTTCACATTTGAGTTGTCTTTTATTTTCTACTTTTTTTTATAATTATTTTTATTTATAGCACATATTTAGAGAGATAAAGTTTTTGGTATTCCTCCTTATTTAATGTACATCTTTCTCCTTATAAATTTTCATATTCACTTCAAAATATAAATTTTAATGTTTTGTAGTGTGATTTAATTGTGTAAAAAATTTATTTTAACATAGTTTATATCACTTTAATAAAAAAATCATATTTTGCCCTCAATGAATTACTAATTAACAACATTAAACTGATGGTGAGTTGGCATAAGGATGTTTTGAGCTATTATTTAAAAAGTATGGATGAAATAAGCTATTATATGAAATCCTAAGGATGAAAAGAGTTTTTTTCCCTAACTATTCATAAGCTAGATAAAGTTATCCGATTCTTGATACATAAAATATCATTATCTTTTAATATAAAATATTATAAATTTCCAAAAAAAAAAGATTAATCTTTTTACAAAATTATAAAAAAATTGTGGGAAATTACTATAATGTTTAAAATACTATCCTTTATTCTACATTATTTAAAAAGATTTATTCTACATCATTTAAAAAGAAATTCTGTTATATAAGATTATTATTATTATGAACAATAAGATAATAATAATTTTATTTTAAAAATATTTTGTACTTACAGTTTGATAGATAAATAATCAAAATCAGAAGAGGCTTTTTTATTCATATTCTAAATAGATAAGTATTAATAGAATAAAAATAGAATACTGCATATGTTAACAACATAGAGGTATATTTGGCGTTAAATAGGATTTATTTATCAAATAATAGAAATCAAGATTTTAATGGGTTGTATTTACAAATGGGTATATCATTATTTGCTTGTGAAGAAATAAGTAGATGGCATTTTCATTAATTTCATGGGCAATTTACGATTAGCTCCCTATTGTTTAGTTAGAAAAATAAATAATTATAAATTTATTAAACTAATCATTTAAACCCCCCCTTTTTTAGTAATTGTCCAAACCTGAAATGAACGAAAGAATATAAACTTATCGAAAAATTAAATATGAATAATTTCGGCATTAAAATTATGTAATGGCAAGAAATAGAATTATGTCGTATATAAATATGCAGATATAGTGAAGTTTTTCCTATTGGCTTTATAACAAAAATTGTGACTCCCTCACATTTCGACTAGAAACTATTGTTATAGGAGCATATTAAATGGCTCGTGTTTGCACCACTCACTGTTGGACAGATAAACACTGATGATTTGCAAGTAGGGCCACAAACAAAGAAATGAATTTGGTAGCCGACTCAATATAATTATGCATAAAGGGCGTAGTGAGAATGTACAGTGAGCTCTTTGGAATTGTGAAGTGGCTCGGTGAAATTTCACCAGTATATATGATCTCAATAGAGAAAATTAAACTTGATATTTCCACTGAAAAAAAAAAAAAATATTTGCTTTCAGACTTAAGTACCGTTTGTATTTCTATCTGATATCTAATTAAGTCTTAATTGGTTGAAGCCTTTTTCTTTTTTAATATCATATTATATGTGGCATCTTGTTTTCTTCTTAAAAAAAAAATTAAACTTAGTTATTTGATATTTATGTCTTTAAGGTCAAAATGAATGAAGGGATGATGTTTTTATATTTGAGGACATAAACATATTTAATAGAGACATTTTTGAGATATAGTATTTATTTTTATTCAAATAAAAAAATTAACTTTTTCAATTCAAATATAAATGCTTGAAAATTATAAATAAGTTAAAAAGTAAACGAATAAATTTAAAAAAAATTAAAATTAATAAAACTTCAAAATTTGATCGTTTAACAAATAAGGCCTGTAGAGAGAAATTTGTTGGGTTAATAAAATTAGGAATTTAGGATAGTGTAGAATGTGGCCATACGTTTAGTCCAATCGAGCTTGAGTGATGTAGTTTGAAATAATTGGGAGATTATTTGTAGTGATGAATTCACTCTTGGAGTCTGAAAGATCAGTCGGTAGTGACAGATTAATTCACTACCCAAAATCATGGCATGATTTCGGAATTACAATAATATTATGTAAGAACTGTTATATAAATGACTCTTTCTCACTGCAATTTTTTTTTTAAAGAATCAACAATTCAACCTAATATGTAAGAAAATTTGCATATATAATATTTATCATAGGGATTCGTGGGGATAATATGGCTATTTATTTTATTGAACAAATAATACTCTAATAAAGAACAAAATATAGATGACAATCAAAAATAAAATAATTAGTTCAACCACTTCTTATTTTGTCTTCAATTTTTTTTTCATTTTTTTTAAGAAATCTCGGTGGAGGAGGAAACTTTGTTTAAATAAAAAAGAACGAAACTTGTGTGCTTCCAGTATTGCACTGACAAAACTTCAGTCAACATACAACGACGTTTTTATTTAAGTGAAAGCGAAGATTAATGATATTTATTCATTTGTTTAATAATTATGTCTTTTACGAACAATTAATATAAGTCAATTTGCCGTCCAAAGTCCAATTTATTTATATTTTTAAAATACCCTCGTCCTTATCTTTAGGAAATAAAATTAAGTGCACGAAACAGAAATGATTGATTAATGTATCAGTAGTTTATGAAAAATTGCTATTTTATTGTTAACTAGTGTTATTTACTCGTAGTTTATTTTGACATCGACAAGGTTGGGCTCTAGTCAAGCCTATGAAAAGAAAGAGACAAACAGTAATTCCAGTATTGATCCTCCCGCAAATTCAATATGTCAACCCACAAAATATATTATGTTGTCATTTTCGCCAATAATTGTTAATATTTTAACATTTCAGTCTAAATTATTATATATAGACTTTGACTTCCAAAAAGCTACCTCTATAATCTCCTAAAAATTTCCAATTCTAGCTCCAAAATTTACCGCTATTATTTTGTGTTCGGTTGGAACTTGGTGAATGGTGATAGATGAGGGGGGAGGAAAGGATTTTGATTCTCTGTCCCCTTGCATTGTTCAGCTGGCAATAGAATGGTGGAATTCAATTTCAATTGAGATTTGAATTTTATCAAATTTAGGAATATGGATCCTTCACCAAAGAATTAAAGAGGTCAAATTCTATTAATTAGTTTATTTTAATTGAATAACTGTTATTTATGACTTGTTTTGTCAAATAATATTATTGATATTTTTTATGTTAATAATTTTAAAAATAAAAAATTAGAAATATGAGAGGGTGCCAACATAAATTGAATAAATAATAACAGTTATTGAAATTTTATTTTGTGTTAAACAGTGATTTATTTAAAAACAAAACAAAATAAATTTATTTAGTTAAATCTTGAAAAGTTTAAAATTAAACATTAAAAGCATCGAAAACAAAAATATTTAATTTCTTTTCTCTCTTGGAATTTTTTTTAAAAAATCAGACAACATAAATTGAATTCTCCTGTCATTTTCTCTTCTTTCTTCTCTTTTCTTCCCATATTTTCTCCACTCATTTTTGTGAACTGAATACCACCTTAACTTCCGTTTGTTTGATTCTTACCATATTTATATTTTGTGTGTGCATGTGTATTCTCTCTTTTCATACAATTGACGAAGAGATACATATCGTAATAATTCAACAAAGAATTTATAACCGACGAGTAATTTCTAAACAGTAACAAGCATTCTATTGCTGACAAGGTATTCCAAATTTGTCTCAAATTGTATATCTTTTTGTAATGCTCCATCTTTAATTGACATTTACATGTTTGTGCCAATCAATCCATTTGGAAGCTAGAGTGGCTATTTGTGTATGTACTTGTCCCGAGACGAAAGGATGACTGAAACTGATTTCTTATTACCTTCATTTATTAATGTATCAATCAAAATCACTCAGTCAATTTCGTTTAGATAGTTAGCGTATCATTTTGCGTCATAATTTTTTGGTTCAATCAATACTTACCTATAGTCGCCCAAGTATAATGCCCGTGTCCCTTTTCTAATTAATTTGTTTACTGTTTCGATACGAAACATTATATATATATATATGGCTAACTTTTGGGGAAATTTACAGTAATAACCAAAAAAGTTTTGTTTTTTTTCATTTTAACCCCCCACAAATATTTCTATCAACATTAGCCATTAAACAACCTTTGAGACAAAAATACCCCTCCCTCATCTCTCCCCCAACACTCCCTTTCACTCATCTCTCCCAAACCGATCCAACTCCCATCATCGGCGGCGACATCAACCCTCGTCGACGGCGGCTCCATCTCTCACCGGCATCCGATCTACGATCTACGATCTACAACCTTCAACAAAACCTAGGTTAGTCATTTTTCTAATTTTCATTAATTTAAAATGAGATTTTAGAATAATAATAGTTATAGCTTGAGAATAATAGTGGTGGTGATGATGTTTGTGGTGGTTGGTGGTGTTTGGGAGTATTGTTTTCGATTTTGGAGTGATTGTGCTTAATTTTGGGGGTGGGGAGAGAGAGGGGCAGGGCAGGGCGCGCGCGCGCGCCCATCGTTGGGCAGCAGCGTGCGGCCATGCGCGGCCCATTGGTGCGAGAGGCTTGCTGTAGCACCAATGTTTTGGTGCGACAGGCCCTGTCGCAACATTTTTTTGGAGCAACAGGCCCTGTCGCAATATTTTTTTGGAGCAACAGGCTTGCCTGTCGCACCAAAAATTAGTATTTTTTTTTTACGAGTCAATTTTTTTTTCCGTAAATGTAATGTAATAATTTTATAAATATTACAGATACATGGCAAAATCAGAATCACCGGATATCGAAGTAGGCAAGATGTATTTTCGTTATGCCGATCACTTTCCTGGTCGAATTTCGAGCATGTGTATGTTATCTTCGGTCGTAAAAGCCATCGAGGAAAAATTAACGAAGCAGTAGTTATTCATGTTCAAAAAGGATATATTTGGGCATTTCTTGGAGTGTCGAAGTTTTCCATTTAGTGGGGTGATTTTGCACAATCTTTTACTGCGGCAAGTGGCCCATGAAGAAGATAGTCGTGAAGATCAGTTATGGTTTCAAATTGGTAAGCATTTGATTCGCTTGTCAATTGTCGAATGGTGCTTGGTTACTGGATTTTCATTTGGTGTTGATACCAATCAAAAAAATGATGAAATGGAGCAGAGGCTACAGAATACGTATTTTGGTGGTGTGCATCGTAAGATTAATGTGAAGCAATTTGATGCAGTATTTAAGGAGTTGAAATTCGAGGAAATGGACGATATGGACGCATTAAAGATTGCGCTGTTTTATTTTGCGGACAGAGTACTAAATGCAAGAAAAAATCATTGTCAAGTCAATTTCGATTGGCTTGACCAAGTTGATGATATACAGTACTTCCGAAAGCGTCCATAGGGTCTATTGTCGTGGGAAATGATTTACGAGAGTCTTGACAATGCACTGTTCGAGAAAGACAAGAAATTTAAAAAGACTCGGTTGAAAAATCCAGATCATAATATTGAAAAATACAATCTTTACGGCTTTACGTCTGGGGTTCAGGTGCATTTTTTTTCCTGCGATATTAATAAGTTTTATAGTATTAAATATTTGATAGTTGTTTTATTTGATTTTTCACTTTTGTTGTTGTAGGGCTTGGATTTACGAAGCAATCGGAGGGTTGTCATCAACATGGGTCGTCAAAACGAAGAATAAGATTCCCCGCATTCTGCAATGGAAGCCCATGGCGTCTTCGAGAATCAACTTTGCGGAGGTTTATTCGTTCTTCAACGACAAATCTCGTCTTGTAAGTAATATGTATTACTTATTTTTTTTAACTTTACTAAATTTAAGTTATGTATACTTACTCAATTGAATTTATGGCAGGGGGACGTTTTACAAACTCTTGAGCCAAATTCAAAGGAGAGTAGCAGAAAATATTGGCTCTCTGTGAAGGATTACGTGCCAAGCATTCCAGACTGGGTTCATAAGGTTGGTATACTCTAAGTACTAAAAATTTTTTAATCGAAATATTTGACTTTTCATTTACTAATTTTAAATGATACTTTATACAGCACCAATCCTCAATCAACGCGATGTCGTCGGTTACAAGGCAATCAGACGAGCATGACGATCATGACGACATACCAAACCCAATACCAGAGCAGCGTCATGACACTTCTGAGGATGAGGTGGCTGTTGATGACCACCAGCATCAAACAGAAAACTCTGATGACGCACGGGATTCTGAGGTTATAAATAATATACGATATTTTTCCTTTATAAATTATTAATTTTTTATTATTATTCTAAAGTTTTATTTTTTTCTTTTGTAATAGTCGAGGACAAAGCAGTTTAATGATTACATACAACGACGGCTGGATAAGATTGATCGTAACGTGTATGAAATAAAGTCAGAATTAAAAGATTTTAAAGAAACCATTGTTCGCTTCATCGAAACATTTTCTAAACGTCCAAATAAGGATTCTCCCCCTGCACGCTCGTATGCAGTGAGCAAATTTAAATTTAATAATTATGTTCGTTTAACTTTTAATTTAATAGTTGTTTAATATGTTCTTCTTGGCGAATGGACAGGCCCTGGATGACTATGGAGTGTATACTGACGTGGGCAATGAAAATTTGTCTACGCCCACGTCATTGTATAGTTTCTACGGGGATGTTAGTGGGGAGAGCGTGTAGGTGTTCACTGAGGTGCCTCCGAGCGTTAGTAAGTTCGGCCGCGCGTACATACCGTCGTATGTTTATAACAGTCCTTACATGATTCCTCCGGTCAGGCGAGGACAGCACGTCCGGCCTTTACCTCGACCCCAAATCATGGAGCATGCGATTGACATGAGTACGAGTGTGGATGTAAATCCACTTAGAGGATTAGAGGACTCTAGTCTATTTGCTGAGTTTGATCGATGGTTCACTGGTGATAGCAGAGTCCGCCGGAGAGTCCAGCACCCGCGGTCATTCTTTGAAATAATTTTGGGTACAGCTTCGATGGGATGGCTAGGCGATGAGGTATTTTTATTTTCGAAGTTATGTATACTGTTGTGGCTTTGTTTCACCAAAATTTTTCTTTTTAATCGTTATATTTCTGTTTCTCAACAGCATATTCACGAGTATCTCCGCTTGATTAACGAGAAACAACTGCAGTATCCAAATGCCTTACTCCAACGTGTCACACATACTGACACATTTTTTTGGGTAACGTGCCGACAAAACTTATAAATACTATTTAATTTTTTTAATTATTGCCTTTAAGTTTTGTTAATTTATGCATTTCTTGGTTATCTATGTACTAGGTGTTCTTGAATCAGTTATGGAACAACGGGGATTGTGCGGTCGATTCATTAGTATTCGACAACCGCGTGAATAGTTATCTTTGTGGGCGACAGCACACAATGTCCAAATCAATGATGGATGTCGATATGGTATGTATTTTATTGCATTTTATATACAAGTTGTCGATTTTTCTTAGTTGTTTTTCAATTTCATATATAACGAACATGTTTTTGAATTTTTATATACAGTTACTCATCCCTGTTAACTTGGACGGCGAGCATTGGGTACTGGCACGAGTAGACTTTCGGAAAAACAAAGTCTGGATTTATGACTCATTACTCACATGCCGCGACGACAAAAGATACAGGTTGAAATTCAAGCCACTTGAAGTTATCTTCCCTCGATGGTTGGAATATGTTGGGTTCTACAACATCTGACCTGAGTTGCGGAGTGCCGACCCCTAAAAAGTTATCGCAGTTAGGAGCACGCCACAACAGGAGCCCGGAACTGGTGATTGCTGTGTTTTTGTATTGATGGTTACGATGTATTTAATGTTCGGGCTTGGATTGGAGTTTAACGTTAGTCATGTCGAGTACTTTAGAAAGAAGATTGCGGTTGACATATTTAATGACGATATTGTATTGTAAACAGTTGTAGTAATTTGAATTTTTAAACTTGAATTTTTTTTTAATTTGCGCACTTAAGTTTATATAATTTTAATGCTCACATTTTAATATTTTAAAATAAAAGAAAGTTTTATGACATATAAGTGTACAATACACAAAACACAATAACAACTAACTTCGAGTCGACGTAATGAGATTCTTACATCGCTTACGATTATGGCACAGTTCATGACACTGCCCGCATCTTACAGTCCGCCTGTTAACGTCCTCGCCAGCCGAGGGTATTCTGAGCTCTTTACGACGGCCAGGTGGTGGTGCCTCAACTAGTGGGTATACTTGCATCTCCTGAATTTCATCTAGAATTTCCCAATCAACCACATCACCAACTGGCTCTACTGGTTGTGCATACGCCATCACCAACGATTCTGTAGTGTAAAAGTCCGAGCATAGGTTAATAAAATCCACCCGGTGTGTTAGACACGCCGCAATTGCATGAGCACATACAAGATGATCAAGCTGAAACACTCTGCATGTGCAAGTTCTCTGTTGCAAGTCAACCAAACCTTCCTTAAGCCCACCGCCTATCACTTGAAATCGATGCAGAGACACCGGCTGAACTATCATTCTTTCAGCTATAGTTCTCCTCTCGGTAACTATTTCATCCGCCCATGTTGTTAGCCGAGTAGTCATTGATTCAGCCACAATTTTTCTATCATAGAACCATTGCTGCATTGTTTTCCTAAAGTGATCAACAAGATGAGTAACAGGAAATTTTTGAGGTTCCCGCATGAAAGAATTAACACTCTCCGCGATGTTGGTGGTAAATATGCTGTACCTCCTACCTTCAAACTGAGACCTTGCCCAATTGCACGTACCGACATTATTTTCTAGGTAATCAGCCGCACCCGAGTGGATCATCCACAACCCTTCAAGTTGTCTCTTAAATTCCTCGTGGCCATATGCTTTTGCTGCATTAATAAAGGCAGGCTCAAATTGATCCTAAAGAGCTTTGGACATTCTAAATTGAGACTTAATGTTACCTTTGACGTGGTAAAAACAAACGCCATCAGTTGCATTGTGAAATACTTTAAGAACGGCTCTCCTTATGGCAGTGCATCGATCAGAGATAATTACCAACTCAGGTCTATCGCCAATCACTCCGTGTAACTTCATCATAAACCATTCCAAAGCATCATTGTTTTCTGAATCCATGATCCCAATGGCTAACGGATAAAATTGATTGTTACCATCAAGACATGTTGCCACGAACATGCTTCCACGATATAGTCCCTTCAGATGAGTACCATCTACAGCAATGACATGCCGAATGTACTGCATAAAACCCTTGATGGAAGATCCGAGTGCTACAAAATAGTACTAGAAATTACCATCTCCATCCTGCTCGAGGTGAGTGACTGTACCCTCATTAGCTGTAGTTAGTACGTGAGAGTATTTAGGGAGCAAGTTATATGACTCTGCAGGGTTGCCTCGAACTATTTCAAGACCAACTTCTCTCGCCCGATATGTCTGCTGGTATGTTAACTGAACACCGTATTCCTGTTGCATATCTGCTCTTATGTGATTCGGAGTATAAATCATCTTCTCTTGAATATATTTTTCTGCGATAATATGACCGACAACCTGGCTCCTTAATTGATGACGTCCATCAACCAATACCTCATTATGACAAGTGTGTACATTGTCAATTCTCTTCACCACCCAAGGAACTTCTCTCGCCCGATATGCCTGTTGGTATGTTAACTGAACACCGTATTCCTGTTGCATATCTGCTTTTATGTGATTCGGAGTATAAATCATCTTCTCTTGAATATATTTTTCTGTGATAATATGACCGACAACCTGGCTCCTTAATTGATGACGTCCATCAACCAATACCTCATTATGACAAGTGTGTACATTGTCAATTCTCTTCACCACCCAAGGAACATTTTGCTCGTTCGAACATCTAGTTGCTCGAATACGCCATTTACATCATTCTGAACAACAGTGAGCCTTGAAACGTGTCGTAGTAGACCGTGCAATATTGAAATCAAACTTATCTCTAAAGGCAACCTTGCGTAATTGTAATATAAACTCATTCTTCTCAGCAAATAGCTTACCCACACTGATATCATATGAATCACAACTGCTAACAAAGCTTGGAGTAACCATGTTCGAAGGCAAAGTTGGAGCAAGACTTGTAAGGGGGTCAATTCGCCTTCTCGATCGCACCATAGAAGGACTGGGTCTATTGCCTCTGTTATTCACAAGAGTATTGTCTTCACACTCATCGTTATGCTGAAACGACGAAACATTCGAAGGACTGGCTCCTCCATCATCACCATCATTATTGAAATGAGTGCCCCTCGTATTATTAGAAGCTTTTGCACAAACATTATCCCCCTCTGTCTCATGATGAAAATCATCATTGTCCCGAAAATCATTGTTGTGATACGGAGAATACCATTGCTCCAACATCCTCTAACGTAACGCCGTTATCATCAATGTTGTCATAATTGTCGTGGATTGGAGAGTAATATTGCTGCAGCGATATTATCCTTGGCAACACCTCTTCATCATTATCGGGGCCAGACATATTTGCTCTAAATGAAGTTTCTGTATCGACATGTGGCTCAATACCTTCGCTCGGAACTCGAGGTGACGTGGTCACGAATATAGGAATGCATCCAAAATTGGCTACGTCGGATGCCATATGCAACACAACCCTCACCATTTCATCATCAAATATATCCATGGACAGAGGCGAAGCTCAGGGAAGGCTAACCCGGGCTGCAGCCCGGGTAAGCTTTTTGAAAAAAAAAATTTATAATTTATAAATTTATTTTTATTAATATTTATAAAAAAAAAACAAACCTAATAATTATAGGAATCCTTATTTTCCTCAAATCACAATTCATAAAACTCACTAGTATCTAACCAAATACAAATTTGAAATTCACCAAAATTCAATTGCTCAAGTCTCTTACTGCTGCTGAATACCAGTCTCCTGCGCTCGAATTGACGCTCGGCCACTGCCTCATGAGTGACATCGAGCCACTGTCGCAAGACTCACACCTGCAGGCTGAATCTCTCACCGCCGAGCCAACGCCAAATGCCCAGTCTCTTGATGCGGCCACTGGTACAAAGCACTTTGTCTTTTAAACTTTAGTTTACATAATAGAATATGATTTTATGATAATGATGGTTGGCACACAAAGTGGAATTGTGGAAGAGAAGTTGTCGATTTTGTGAACTGAGAACTGTGACTCATCTTTCTAAAATTATAAAATAATAGAATATGACAAATAATGATGATAGCATATAAAGTGGAACTTGTAAAAGGTGATGATTCATCTTCTTGGGATTATAAAATAATGATGGCATGAAAGAATGAGTGATCAAAATAGTAAAATAATTAATTTGAATGCTGACTTTTTTTAATTAGCTTTTAACTTACGTTTTGGTCAATTTTTTATAAAATAAATACTAAAATTTTAATGATTTTATTACAGATTCAATGATAAATAAACCAAGAAAAACTCTACTTTCTTTTTTTAAGAGAGTAAGTGAAAATCAATCATCCACTAAGTCTTTATCTCCATGTCAAGTTAATGCTCAAGATTCCAGTGAGCAACATGCTTCTAAGTTTCAAAGGGTTGAAGTTGAAGAAACTAGAAATACTTATCTGGAGCGTGATCCTGGATTACGTCATCAAATAGGGACATATTCAGTAAATCAACGTGATGATATTCGAAGGGAGTACATCAAAATGGGACCTTATCAACCTAAACTACGAGACTATCCACTAACTAATGATGGCATGCAAGAACGTAGGTTTCAGTATCACTGGTTTAAAAAATTTCCATGGCTTGAGTACTCTGAGGTAAAAGATAGTGCATTTTGTTTTCCATGCTTTCTTTTTTATGAAATTCCATCAAATAACCCAAAATTTGTTATCGAAGGGTTTTCTAGTTGGAAGAGAGTCAACAATGGAAAAAATGTCCTTTTTTACAGCATTAAAGGGGTCCATCTTCTCATCATAATAAGAATATGCAGAGTTGGGGTTGTTTGAGGAATCTAATTCAACACATTGATAGATTAATTAATGCCCAAACTTCACAATAACTTTTGGAGAATAGGTTACGATTGAAGACTTCAAAGCAAGCATGTGCTTTTAGAGGTCATGATGAATCAGTTAATTCAAGAAATCGGGGAAATTTCATAGAGTTGATAAAGCATTCAGCGGAGTGTAGTAAAGAAATTGCTCAAGTTGTCTTGGAAAATGCTCCATCATATGCTAAGTATACATCGTCTGACATTCAAAAAGAGCTTTTAAATATTCTTGCAAACAAAGTGCGAAACAAGATACGCAGGGAACTTGGAGATGGTAAGTTTTGTATTTTAGTAGACGAAGCACTTGATGAATCTGATAAAGAGCAAATGGCTATTATTTTAAGGTATGTTGATTGTGATGGGTATATTCGAGAACGTTTTTTTGAAGTTGTCAATGTCATGGAAACTATAGCAGTAACATTGAAAAAAGAAATATGTAATGTTCTTGCACGATATGATCTTTTAGTTGAAAATATCCGAGGGCAAGGGTATGATGGTGCTAGTAACATGCGAGGTGCATGGAATGGATTGCAAGCATTATTTTTGAAAGATTGCCCATATGCATATTATATACACTGTTTTGCACATCAACTACAACTTGCTTTAGTTGCAGCATCTAATGATGTGCCAGATGTATGGCTTTTCTTTTCAGCATTGGGTTCAATTGTAAATGTTCTGACTTCATCTGCTAAACGGCTTTCTGAGTTAAAATCTGTTTGGGAAGCAGAAATAATAGATTTGATAGCTTCAGGAGAAGTTCAAACTGGTACAGGGGCCAATCAAATTCATACTTTGCAACGGCCTGGAGCTACTCGATGGAGCTCTCATTTCCGTTCTGTCAGTAGGTTGCTTGATTTGTTTAGTGTTGTTCGTAAAGTTTTTGGGAAGTTGGTAGAGTGTGGGCGTAACAATAACATACGTGGAGAGGCTAAAGGTGCGTGTGAATCAATGATATCTTTTAAATTTGTGTTCATTTTGCATTTATTAAATAAAGTTTTGGGGATGAGTGATTTACTTTGTCAAGCATTACAAGTTAAATCTCAAGATATTCTAAATGCTGTGCACTTAGTCTCAACTACGAAAAAACTTCTTCAAAGGATGCGAGACAATGGTTGGGAAACTTTTATTTAGAATGTAGTTCTATTTTGTGAAAAGAATGAGATAGATATGCCTGATATGAAAGCTCGCCATATGAAAGGGAGAGGACGTTCTTGTCAGCAGAATGATTATATTACAGTTGAGCATTATTATCATTATGATATATTTAATACTGTGATAGATTTTCAATTGATGGAGTTGAATAATAGATTCACTGAACAGACTTTGGAACTCCTCACTCTTAGTTCAGCTTTAAATCCTATTGATGCATTTAAATCATTTAAAATTGAAGATATTTGCAGCCTTGCTGAAAGATTTTATCCTGAAGATTTCACTAAGATTGAGTTACAGGCTTTGAGAAGACAATTAGAGTGCTTTGAGATAGATATACACTCTCTTCAAGAGTTTCAGAATATTACTTCCCTTTCTGAATTGTGTCGAAGATTGGTTGAGACTAGAAAGTCACAGATTTATTTCTTGTTGGATAGATTAATTCGTTTAGTGTTAACCCTTCCTGTTTCAACAGCAACAACAGAGAGAGCATTTTCTGCCATGAAACTGATTAAGACAACACATCGAAACAAGATGGAGAATGAGTTTCTTTCAGATTGTATGGTTATTTACATTGAAAGAGAAATTGAAGACAATATTGACTCAGATGCGATAGCAGATGAATTTTCTTTTTTGAAGAACCGCAGGACACAGCTTCGTCAATAGTGTTTTTCTTATTTACATTGTATTTTTATAGTTTTATGGTTACATTTTTACTTATGTAGTGTGCTTAATTTCATTTATATAAAACAAATTTTTTGAGAAGTAAATTTCATTTTTTTGTTTAAATCTAGCCCACCCAAACAAATGATGCTAGCTTCGCCACTGTCCATGGGCAGTGCACATATACGATATAATGTGTTACTAGACCTCAAAGTTGTCTTCATTGTAATACTATATTCATTAGGGTTTATTTGTAACACCTCGTATACTCTTGCCAATAACTGATCAAACAGATAATTTTTCCCAACCAAAAAAGCTCGATTTTTACCATTCATATACTCCATACGGCCATCCTCTAATGTCTCCCACCAACCATCGTAACACAATTCAAGTACAACTGAATCCATTAAGCCTGAAATTATTAAAAAAAAATTAATTGGATCCGGATCAAATTAATACAATTTTAATGAATCTCCAAGGCTTGGTGCGACAGGGTGCCTGTCGCCCGAAGAGTTGGTGCGACAGGCACCCTGTCGCCAGATTCACCCACGACTCAGTTCAGTAAGTTCAGAAAATAACTCATACCACTAAGTGATGCCGATTAGTGTTGGATTCAGATAGATTATGATTGGATTTCACCTTTACTGTTGTCTTTTGCCGTCGATGTTGGTTGATGATTAAGCTGTGTTTGGTTTGACGATATGGGAGAAAGATTGTTGCTTTTGGTCTGTAAAGAAGGGTAATTTGGGGAGAAAGGCTTGTGTTTGGCTAATGTTGAAAGAAAAAAATTGAGAGGGTTAGTTGTGAAAATAACCAAATATTTATAACTATTTTCGTAAATTTTCCTAACTTTTGAAGACCAATCCCTTCAAGACAAAATTATATAAATTTCTCTCTCTTTCTCTCGCCCCCCCCCCCCCCCACCTTTTTCTTTTTTCCCTCTTTTGTCAAAACAGTCGGACAAAGCTGTAGGATACTCAATTATAATCGGGTCCCTCAATAATTTACTCAACCGCGAGCATAATACAAAAGCAAAATTAGTAAAGTTGAAAGGGCTATATCACAAAATAATAAATATATGTATCAGGCTAAACAATAAAATATAGGGCCATGATTGTATGATTATTTTTAGAATTGTAAAATATCAACATAAAAAGTATCGTGTTTATTATTTTATTAATGACGGTGCTAACAAATAGTTAAAAATACAGGAGAATGAAAGATTTTGTAAGGATATAGTAACAAAGGATAGATATCAACAGTTACAGACACAGGAATTTAATCTAAAGGAAGCATAATACAAATTCAATTACAAATTTTTTGAAGACGACGACAAAAGCAAAGAATAACTGTGGCATGTCAGTAGCAGTGACGTCGAAGTCTATTAGGGATTAGGGTGTAGGCCGGTTTTGCGTGGAAACTCAGTAAGTTTTTTCATCCTAATCAAACTATAATTATAGAGGAAATCTTCCTTCTTAGTGAGAAAAGGTTGCGATTAGGAAATGGGAGACATCAAATCTATATGAATACAAATAATGACAAACATAGAGGAATTAGAGATAAGAACGATTCATTTAAATAATATAAATGAAAATTTATTGATTATATGATGAAAATTATTAAAACAATAAGAATATTTTTTAAAAATATTATGCATTTAAGACCTAATGATATATAAAATTAAGGCTTAATAGACCCACCAGTCCAATAAATCATGAATATTAGGCTAAATTTTAAAAAAATCCAAAAGAATTCAACGTGGTTTAAATATGTCATACAACTTTTTAAAAAAATTGAAAACTTAGAGCCCGTTTGAGATTTTTTTTGGGAGATTTAAAAGTAATTTTGAAAATCTAAAGTTAATTTTGGTGTTTGGTAAAAAAAATCAAAATCATTTTTGTCAAAATCAACTCTCTTGCAACTGATTTTGAAAAGAAGAAAATGAGTAACTTTTAAATTCTGATTTTGATAATCAATTTTATACTTTAATAAAATTTCATAAGTATTCTTAAAATTATTACCTAAACTCAAAATTATCCTTATTTAAATTAGAAAAGACATCAATATTTCAATAATTTTTATTAGGGAAAAGGACATTCAACCCCCCAACGTTTAGGAAAATGGACAAAAAAACCCTGAACGTTTTAAAAAGGACTTATAACCCCCTTTCCGTTAACAAACACCGTTTGTTTTAACAGTAAATTTATTTTTAATTTTTAATTAACATTATACCCTTATAATAAAAAAATTAATATATTAATTTGAGATATATCATAATTAATAATTTTTTAAAAGCTTAAAATTGAGATACAATTATTTTTTTCCCAAAATTATTTACTATAAATTATACCTTTCTAACAATAATAATATGGTTTTGATTCCTCAAAGAAAAAAGGTTTAACCAAATTTTGTTTTATTAGTAATAATCACATATGAAAGGTTTGATCATTAGAAAGGTATACTTTATAGCAAATAATTTGGACAAAAATGTAATTGTATCTCAATTTTTAGTTTTAAAAAATATTAATTGTGACATGTCTCAAATCAATATATTAATTTATATTTATTATAAGGGTATAATAGTAATTAAAAATAAAAAATAAATTTAATGTTAAAACAAACAGTGTTTATTAACGGAAAGGGGGTTATAAGTCCTTTTTGAAACGTTGAGGGGTTTTTTGTCCCTTTTCCTAAACGTTGGGGGGTTGAATGTCCTTTTCCCTTTTTATTATAATTCATTCATTCTTTTATTTTCTCTATTTCTTCTTTATATTTTACATTACATCAAAAGATCTCTACGGCAATATGATATAAATTTTATTTTTAGTTAAAGTTATTATAATACACAATTAAAAATATTTTATGTACATGTTTTATATATGGAAGTAAATTTTATTCTACATTATGTATATTTTATTAGTTATTCGTTTTCTCACAGCAGTTTAACAGTAAATTTTACCAAACACCAATAATTACTTTCAAAACTCATAGTACTTTTTAAAACAAGATTTACCAAACACTTAGTTGATTATCTTTATAACTGATTATTTCTATAGCAAAGTTAACAACAATTATTTTAAAAAATACAACATTCCCAAACTGACCCTTAGAAGAGTTACAAATTAAATTAGTTTAGTCTTAAGATAATATGAAAGCAGTCTTTCGGGGGCCTTCATTGAGTTCGCCCTATGAATATCAATATTTCTTCTAATCATTTTATAATTTACAATTATTATACAAATCAAACCAAAATAACCCTAAAATCTATGTGATCCCTAATTTTTTTTTTCAGCTTGAGGCGTCAAAATTGTTCCCCTCTCTATTGTTGTAACAAGAAGTGACTGCGGGTTACAAACGAATCCAAAGAGAATGTGAAGTTATTGTAGCAAAATTGAAATGCAAATATCAAAATTAACTTAGCACTAGTTTATTTATTGTTATTATTATTTTGGAAAGAGTAATGCTGGAGATATATGTACAAACTCTCTTTGGAACAGTTAATATATCATTCAACAAATTGGTTAGACACCTACATGAAAATGTCAAAGTTATTACAGCGAATGAAAATATACCAAGTGGAACCCATGTAATGGTGGTAGAAGTAGCAAATCATTATTTGAATGATATCAATTTGTACACAATAATTTTTACATAAAATTTATATTCCCATTACTTTCACTGAGACAATAAAACTTAGAATGCATAAACAATACAAAGTCATGACTTCGCTGATAAGTAACTTGGGGGATTTTCTTGTGCCAATTAGATGTGAAGGTACCACGTTAAAAGATACAGTATGGATGTACTTACCACAGTTAGTACTACAATTAGTACACACTATCATTATAGGACAAAAAACTTCATTATAAGACAAGAAAATTTACTATAAGATGGATTTTTTTTGTCTTTTATAGATTTTCTAATAATTGGTATTTATTTTATATCTAAATTGAAATTTTTTTTTCTATTTAATTGGTAGCTAGTTCAATGTAATTAATAATAGTAATTTATTACTCCTAAGAGTTTAATCGATTGGTTTTTAACCAGTTTTAATTGGCTCGTCAGTACTACAAATATACTTTTTAAGCTACTTTACTTTTTAAGATGAAAAAAGAAAAAAAATAGTAATTTATTATTGTTTAATTTCCTACTTCTTTAGTTGTTATCCTTCCCTATGTAAACAATCATAATCCCACCAATAGTTTAATAATAGAGATTTATTTTTTGGAGAAATTTTATAATACATCTAATGTATTACTATTATATTCCCACCAATAGAATAACACTAGAGATTTCCTCCTTTGTAAAAATTCTATAATACTTTTGATGTAACATTTATAAAAATTTTATAATGCATTTGATGTAACGTTAGTTTTTATACTAAATTTTCTCCCTTATTTAGAGCTATTCTTAGTGATAAGTATTGCTTAAAAAAATAATATTTTTTGACGGAACTTGAAGGCTCTGTTATCATATCTCAATTATCAAGATTACATATCTTTCATAACATAAAAAAAAAAAAAAATTGCATGTGGAGCTTTGAGATTTGGGTGAATAAAGGACAAGTGGCTTACTAAAACAATTTGGCTAATAGCCTCAAATATGCTTGAACTTGCTAGCCCCGTCAACACTCCAATAAAGTTATGGCATGCATATGTTGACAGTTTGAGGAAAGACAAAGATATTTTTGTTATTTTATTATTTGAAATAGAGAATCCAAACATTGGTTACGTCACGATCAAAGCAGTTGATTCAAAGGGTTGATTTTTAAATCCTCTTCATCAGCCTCTAGTAGTCTAGTGGCTGTAGGATATCTACTTTTGGCCCCAGTTTCACACAGTTTGAGAGAAAAACTAATAAGCCGAAAATGATTAATCCATTATTTATTAACAAGAAGTCAAAAAATGTAGACGAATACCACACCAACCGCGACTTGCTTGCAAGTAAGTTTCTGTACCTGTCTGTGCCGTGCAGGTCGGAATCATATAGCTAGCTATTAAGCTATATATGTGTTCAAAATTAATCTTTTTTTAACTCCACGCATATCTTATCCTACTCAACAGTATTAATTAATTATTTGTCTGGTTAGCTACGTGGTGGTCCTAACTAGGGACGGACTAACTCAATCCAACCTAGGGATTCGATCCAATTCAATTTAATTTAATTTATTTTTTTGAGTGAATTATAATAGATTAATTGAGTTAAATTTTTTAAACTCAATTAATAATTAAATTAGATTGGGCTCGATGAATTCATCGTAATTAACTCTTTTTATAAAATTCTAAACCCTAAACAGTTAACCTAATTTTTAATTTTTTTTAGTTTTTTAATAGAAAAAATTCATTCTCGTATGTATTGCTCTACACTCTAATTTTAAAATTAAAATCACTCTCTCATTTCGGTAATCTTATTATCTTCTAAGTTTAATTTTAAAATTAAGTTGGTTTTAATTTTTCCTTTTTTTTTTAAATACTGAACAATACATAATTATATATCACATTTATTTTGTAATTGGACATGATGCTAGCTAATTATGTAGAAGGTCTTAATTTAGAATTCAAAAAAGAGATGTGGGAAGTCGAAAATAAAGTTTAGAAGTTCATTGTTGAAATTTTCTTAATTTTAAGATGATTTTGTAGCTTTTTTTAGTCAAACACTAGACAGTGAATGAAATTTTCATATTATAATAAATTTATATCTCATTTTAATAAGTTTCATTTTAAATTTTCATATATTTTTTCTTTTTTAATTTTTAATTTTGATTTAGCCTTCAACTCAATCAATCCAATGCAACTCAATTTAACCAAATGATTTAAGGGTTGGATTAAGTTATGTTAAAATATTTATTTTATTGGATTAAGTTTATCTTATCTCAACCAATTCAATAATGGGTTGGATTAAATTTTTACGAACCCTATTCAACCCATCCCATAACCCCCCAATCTCAACCAAGTGCTCATCGTTCAAGTTTGCATGCAGCTGTGAGTTTTCCTGGTGATGGGAGCTAGGCGTCACTTTGACTAACGGATCAAATTAAGTCATAAAAGAGTAGAATTGTAAATAAAAATATGTAATCTTTAATCAAAACATCGATTCTATTATTCTAACTTCTTAGTTTGTATTAGTTAGATGTATAATAGGGGCTTTTCTGAGTTACATATTTTTTTATAACTTATAATTAAATTTTTCGGTGCAAAAATAAGTAATAAAATAATGTATGGTCAGCCAGGAGATAAATTTTAGCTATTGTAAGTTACACTAAATGTAACTTGGAGAGCCCCAATAGTATATAATGATAAGCACAAGCTGTTGTGTACGTATTTTATTTTGACATCGTTAATCTTATTCTTAATTAAATCATCTATTAGTCTTGCGTGCATGCTCATCTTCATGCGATGTTGAGGACAGTTGATTTTCCACCAATATTTGAATATCTGGCATTTCATCAAACACCTAATTGGTCAATTTATCAAACATATTACGGCATCCGTGCGTTAAGGACTCCACGCAATTTGATTGAATATTGCTCTTTAAAGTCTTTCCGCAAAATTAATTTCCTATCATACGACATAAAAAGCGCCATCTATTTCATGTCCAAACATGCTTTAAGGGAATTCTTAAATTCAATTTCCTTTTATAGAATATATCCATCTTAATTATCAAACGTTTGTTTGTTCATGTAAAATCATTGCAATCGTCCTTTTCACCCGCAAACTCTCACCACGCAAATTTAAAAGAATATTCATTTTGTCTAATTATATATAATGATATATATAATCATTCTAAAATGCGAGTATTCTTATTTTTTAAAGGGAAATTATCACTTCACTACCTTTTTTTTGCCTTATGTTCATTTAACCATCAAAAAATTCTAATATGTTCTCAGCACCACTTTTTTTTTTTTAAATTTGTATCAACTAACTACTTTTTAACTAACACCGTTAAATAGTTTAAATAAAATGATAATTTTACCCCTAAATAAATTAAAAGACCATTTTATTTTACAAAAATTTTGAAAAATAAGAAAATTATAATTATAAAAATACCCCTAAGTTTAATAAAAAATAAATCCCAAAATTAGAATTTTTATTTTTAATCAAAATCTAAATAAAAATTATAATTATAAAAATAATTACAAAATTTTGGGATTTAATAAAAATCCCCTAAATTATTAAAATTTTGGGATTTATTTTTTAATAAATAAATTCAGTTATTTTAATAAAATTTTGCAAAATTATAATTTTTAATAAATAAATTCAGTCATTTTTATTAAAATTTTGCAACATTATAATTTTTTAATAAAAATAATTATTAAAATTTTACAAAATCTAAATTAAATAAAAATCAGTGGAGCACATTTGTTTGAGATTTATTTTTTTATTAAATTTAGGGGTATTTTTATAATTATAATTTTTTATTTTTCAAAGTTTTTGTAAAATAAAATGGTCTTTTAATTTATTTAGGGGTAAAATTATCATTTCATTTAAATTATTTAACGGTATTAGTTAAAAAGTGGTTAGTTGATACAAATTAAAAAAAAAAAAAGAGTTGTGCAGAGAACATGTTAGAATTTTTTGGTGGTTGGATGAACATAAGGAAAAAAAGAGGTGGTGCAGTGATAATTTCCCTTTTTTAAATACGGATATGTGTCAAGCCATGCAGTTTAATAGTGTTATTTTTTAATGCACTATAAAGCCGTGTGGTTTAATAGTATCAAAATCTGAATCTATTAAATTCTATGTTTTAAAAACGTATTCACATGGAAAAAAAAATGAGGGCGCCTGCACTAGAAAGCTATCCTTAATAACGAATTACTTCAATGATATTTTAGGAACAAAAATATTTCTTAAATTTTGAATGTTCAAAATAATTATTTAAATGCAAATGGTCTCACTTATATTCAAAAACTTTTTTCTTTCTAAAACAAAAATATGTTAGGGAGAGAATGAAAATAATCATATCAATTAGATAGTTTACTTAAGAAGTTTAAGAAAATAAGTGAAAGAGAGAGAGAGAGCAGGATAGAGTAATTATAACTAATAATTACTAATGAAGATGATATTTTCCCCCTGCTGTCATTTTTGTGGCCCATGTCTTTTTTTTTAATGAAAATAATTATTCATTAAGGTTTTAGTTATAATTATGTAAGATAACAATCTCCTTAAGGTTTTAATCAGACAAACGATTATCACAAGATAACAAAGCCATGAGTTCAGCACGAGCTTCTTCATACCAAAGACAACAGTTTGGCTTCAACAATGCCAATTTAGACAACTTGTGAGCCACTGAGTTACAAGCTTTAGGTACATACTTAAACACTAAATTAGCAACATCCTTAGCCAGGTCATGAAACTTGTCAACTAACCATCCTATCTCACTTCTACTTGCAAACTTGCTAGTAATCAGCCTAATCACATTTTTTAAATCCAATTCAATAATCAAAGGATAAAACCCCATTAATTTGGCCATCTTTAAACTTTATAAATAGCGAGTGCTTCAACATCATTTAGAAAATGATATCTCCAACTTGCTGCAGCCATGAATCCACCTTGGGAGTTCCATATAATTGCTTCTAAACCAAGCAATCCTCCATCATAATTTACAGCCACACCTATATTCATTTTATTCCAATAAACATCAGGGAGAGACCAATATTAAATGGAAGAGTCTCCTCTCAAGACCAACTTATTTGGGGAATGCTTTTAGAGAGATCTATAAGAATGCAACAGATCCACTGCTCTGTTATAGGTTAGTAGCGGACAACAATTCCCTTTTCTAAATATCCAATTATTCCTTAACTCCAAATACTCTAGGTTGTCACCATAAACAAGCCAAAATCATTTATATTACCCTTTTCCATTAGAGTCCAGGCCGGCTCCTTGAAGCTTAAGTGAGGAATTTCCCATAAAGCACCAAAAGAGCAGAACTTCACCAGAGCATGCATAGTAGTATCATAATCAAGTTTACCTCTAGGGCACCAAGAGTCAGTTAAGATTTTTCTCTTATAGAGATTTCCGTTAATTGGCAACAATATTGTGCGCGGAATACGGAATCAAGCGCACCAAATTATTATAGAAAAATAAAGGACACAAGAATTACGTGGTTCGGTAATTAAATCTACATCCACGGAGGCAATAAAGAATAATTGTTTATTTAACAATTAATAGAGTACAATATTTGAGTAACGAATCTCACTTCCCAGAAACTCAAATATACCCAGTACTCTCACACTCTGCAGGAAAGATAAATTCCCCAGACACACTTCTCTCACTTCTCTCAAAAGCTTAGAAACTTATAAGCTTAACAATTTTGGGATGATTATAGAATGAAGAAATGATTTCAATTTATAGGCTTCAAGCATGCACTATTCCACCTAATCCTTTTGCAATTTGTCAATCTCCATCTCTGACAATTTGACAAATTTTGCTAACTTTTCCATTTTTCTTCATTTGGTGCAGGATTGTCAAATGCCAAATACAGCTTGCAATTTGGTGCCGAGTTTGAAAAATAAAAGCAATGCATGTGGCTCACTTTTCTTTTCCAACCAAACTCTTTTGACTTTTCAACAATTCTCCACATCGGCGAAGATTTGTCTAAATCTGAGCCGACTACCAACCAATCATCATCCCCAAAGTGGTTGTATCTCTGTGACTGCCTACGTACCCAAAATTTGGGATCAAGCCAACTGTAGTTCAAAATTCCCGAAGGACATATCTTAACACAATCGAAGGATTTGAATTAGTTTCAAGCAATGTTGAAACTTAACTCCAGAAACTACCTTCGTCAACATATCTGATGGATTATCTTTGGTATCAATATTTCTCAACAACACAACACCGCTCTCGATAATCTCTCTCACATAATGATATTTCACATCTATGTGTTTCGTCCGAGCATGATATGTTTGATTCTTCGCAAGGAATATCGCACTTTGATTATCACAGAATACCGTAATGTTCTCCTGGATTACTCCCAAATCACCTAACAAGCCTTTCAACCAGATAGCTTCTTTTACAGCTTCAGTTGTTGCCATATACTTTGCTTCCGTAGTGGACAAAGCAATTGTTGATTGTAGAATTGACCTCCAGCTAACCGGACCTCCACCCAATGTGAATACGTAGCCCGTTGTTGATCTTCACTTGTCAAGGTCTCCAGCGAAATCAGAATCACAATACCCAACACATTGTTGACCACAATCATTCTTGAACAATAACCCAACATCCATTGTCCCATACAAATATCGGAGAATCCACTTTACCGTAAGCCATTGATTTTTACTTGGATTGTGCATGTATCTACTAACCATGCTCACTGCTTGAGATATATCGGGCCTTGTGCATACCATAACATACATAAGACTACCCACAGCACTAGCATATGGAACACGAGCCATGTAATCGTGCTCCTCTTGAGATCTAGGACATGAAAAAGAGCTTAATTTGAAATGAGGAGCTAGAGGTGTACATACCGGTTTAGTTTTGTCATCCATGCCGAATCTTTCTAGTACTTTCTTCAAATAAGACTCTTGAGTCAACCATACGCTCCCATTCTTCTTGTCTCTACGAATCTCTATCCCAAGTATTCTTTGTGCATCACCCAAGTCTTTCATCTCAAACTCAGAAGCCAGTTGCTTCTTTAATCTTTCGATCTCATCTCTATTCTTCGAAGCTATAAGCATATCGTCGACATAGAGTAACAAATAGATGAAAGCGCCATCTAGTAGTCTTTTAAAGTAAACACAATGATCGTGTTCACTTCTGGTGAATTTCTGCCCTTGTATAAATTGATCAAATCTTTTGTACCACTGCCTTAGCGATTGCTTCAGTCCGTACAAAGATTTAATCAACCAACACACGTGATTCTCCTTTCCAGCAACTCTGAAACCACAAGGCTGAATCATATAGATTTCCTCCTCAAAATCTCCATGTAAGAACGTCATCTTAACATCCAACTGAGCCAACTCTAACTCATATTCTGCAACTAAGGCAAGTAGGATACGAATGGAAGTATGTTTTACAACTGGAGGGAAAACTTCATTGTAGTCAATACCTTCCTTTTGAGTAAAACCTTTTGCCATGAGCCTTGCCTAGTATCGAGGAGTTGTTTGATTTGGAGATCCTTGCTTTTTGGTGTAGACCCATTTATTGCCAATAGCCATTTTCCCCTTTAGTAACTTTACAAGTTTCCAAGTCTGGTTTTGATGGAGAGATTTCATCTCTTCCTCCATGGCTGACTTCCACTGATCACTTTCATTGCTGCGTAATGCTTCACCGAAAGTGTTGGGGATGTCATCATCAATAACTGGAAGTGCATAGGCTACCACCATATCTTTAGTAAGCCATCCGGGTTTCTTTATCTCTCTTCTTGGCCTCCTTGTTGCTATAAAATCATCATTATCTTCATCATCAATTGTTTCTTCATTTTGTGGGACATCAGAAAAAACAACCTCTTCTTCAACTCTAGGTGTCACCTCCATAGTTGAACTCTTTTTGGATGTAGAACTAACTGGTACATATGGAGTTGCATTAAACTCCACCCACTGTAATACCTCTTTGGTCTTGTTCTCCACCTGCTGAGAACTTGAAGCTTTCATCATTGAAACTTCATCAAATGTGACATCTCTGCTACACACAAACTTTTTATCTTCGAGATCTCAAAGCTTGAAGCCTTTTACTCCACCTTTGAATCCCACAAAGATAGATTTTCTAGCACGATGATCCAGTTTACCATCTTTGACATGATAATAAGCTGAACACCCGAATACACGAAGGGAATCATAGTCTTGTGCATACTTTCCAGACCACATTTCCATAGGAGTTTTACCTTCAATTGCAACAGAAGGTAACCGGTTTACCAAGTGACTTGCGTAGCTCACAGCTTCAGCCCAAAACTTTTTTATCTAAACCAGCATTAGATAACATACACCGTACCTTCTCCAGTAAAGTAAGATTCATACGCTCAGCCATACCGTTCTGTTGCGGAGTATGTCTCACCGTGAAATGTCTTTTAATACCCTCGTTCTGGCATACTTGCAAGAATGGATCAGAAGTATATTCACCCTCATTATCATATCGTAATACTTTGATCTTTCTACCAATTTAAGTCTCTGTTAATTTCTTCCATTTCACGAAAATCTCTAGAACCTCATCCTTTGCTCGCATGGTGTACACCCACACACGTCTAGAGAAATCATCAACAAATGTAACAAAATAATGGCTTCCACCAATTGATGCAGTCTTGGTTAGTCCCCATACATCACTATGAACATATTCAAGGATCTCACGAGTATCGTGATTAGCTGTACCAAACTTGACCCTTGTTTTCTTGCCTACTACACAATGCTCACAGAAATTTAATTTACAGGTTTTGGTACCTTTTAAGAGTCCATGCCTCATCAGAGTTTGCAAAGACTTCTCTGCAGCATGTCCCAGTCGTACATGCCATAGCTTGGTGGTGTCACTGTGCGCCTCAACAACATTTGCTTCATCAGTTGTACCTCCCTTCAAATAGTACAGATTGTGACGCCGAACCCCTTGCAGAATCACCATAGCCCCATGTGTAAACTTCATTATACCATCTTCAATGGTAACCTTGTAGTCTTTAGCTTCCAAAGCACCCACATAAATTAGATTTTTCTTTAAAGCTGGAAAAAATCTAACCTCTTTGAGTTCTCTGACCATTCCGTCAAACATTTTGAGCCGAATTGTTCCTATCCCCATTGTGCGACAAGGTTGATCATTCCCCATCACAACTACACCGAATTTCAGATTACGAAAATTCGTAAACCATTCCTTAATAGGACACAAATGATAGGTTGCTCCAGTATCAAGTATCCACTCGCTCGAACTAGCCATGTATGCTGCATGAGTAATACTTAGTGAATAATCAGAGCCCTCATCTTTTTGTGCCATGTTTGCTGCTGCTGGTTTCTTCCCATCTCTCTTTTAAGCCTTTGGACAATCTTTCCTCCAATGGCCCTTTTCATGACAAAAGGCACACTCATCTCGAGCTATATTTCTACTTCTCGATTTGGATCGAGAATTCTTTCCACCACGTTTCTTTTGTTTCTCCATCACCCAATCTCTGCTCACCAAAGCTTCAGACGATGCTCGTTCAGAATTTTTATCATTATTCCGAATCTCTAAGCTAGTCAATGCTGTGCAAACATCTTTAAAGACAATAACACTCTTCCCATATATCAAAGTAGTCATAAAATGGCTATATTCCTCTGGTAGTGAGTGTAACAGAATCATAGCCTTGACTTTATCCTTAATATTTTCATCAAGATTCTTCAAATCAGCAAGTAGGTTTTCAAATCTTGAAACATGATCGTGCATTGACACCCCAGGCTTCATTCGAAAACCATATATTTGGTACTGTTCACGTATACGGTTTTGTTCACATATACAGTACTGTTCACGTATACGGTACTATTCACGTGAAACGGTGGAAGCGATCCAAGAAGTTTACGGTGCAAAACAGGGAATAATGGTGTGAGTAAAGCAACTGTGTGGTTTTGTACATGTCTAGGGAAGTTCTGTCACAAAGGCGATAAGAGCTTAAGGAGTCTGGGTTTTAAGTTGGACTATTGTGACCCCTCCAATCTTTCCTGAGAACTTTCCTGGTGTGCATTCTCACATATACTCACAACTATTCAAGGTGGTACACTAACTTGTGTGCGGTATTTATCAACAAAATGGCAGCAAAGTATGAAATTGAGAAGTTTAACAGAAATAATTTTTCGTTGTGGAAAATGAAGATGAAAGCTATATTGAGGAAAAATAATTGCTTGGCAGCAATTGGAGAAAGGCCCATGGAGATAACTGATGACAAGTGGAACGAGATAGATGGTAACACCATTTCTTATCTACACTTAGCACTTGCAGATGGAGTATTATCCAGTGTGGCAGAGAAAAATATAGCGAAGGAAACATGGGATACTCTCACAAAATTGTACGAGGCCAAGTCACTACACAACAAAATCTTCTTGAAGAGAAAACTTTATACTCTTCAAATGGTAGAATCTACAATGGTGACCGACCACATCAACACCTTAAAGACTCTATTTTCACAACTCACAACGTTGGGTCATAATATAGAGGAGAATGAACGTGCAAAGCTTCTACTTCAAAGTCTACCAGATTCGTATGATCAACTCATCATCAACCTGACGAACAATAATCCAGTAGAGAGTCTAGTTTTCGACGATGTTACAGCCTCCGTATTAAATGAGGAGAGCAGGCGGAAAATAAGGAAAACAAACAAGCAAGTTCGCAGCAAGCGGAGGCGCTATCGGTGACGAGAGGGAGATCAGCAGAACGTGGCTCCAGTGGAAGTCAAAATCATGGTAGATCAAAATCCAAAAGTAAGAAGAATGTTAAATGCTACAACTGTGGCAAGAAAGGGCACGTAAAAAAGGAGTGTTGGAGTAACCAGAAGAGAAAAGAGTGTAAAGAACCTGAGTCATCAAATGCTCAGGGTTGTATAGCAAGTACCTCGGATGATGGTAAAATACTCTACAGCGAGGCAAGAACTATTTCAGAAGGCAGAAAATGATTGTCTGATGTTTGGCTTATAGACTCAGAAGCTACCTGGCACATGACCTCTCGGAGAAAGTGGTTCCACACATATGAACCTATCTCAGGAGGATCTGTATATATGGGAGATGATCATGCCTTGGAGATCGCTAGTATTGGTACTATCAAAATAAAAATGTTTGATGGTACAATTCGCACAATTGGGGAGGTACGACATGTCAACGGCCTAAAGAAAAATTTATTGTCTTTGGGACAAATAGACAATCATGGGTGCAAAACTCATGTAGAGAATGAAATTATGAAGATCGTTAAAGGAGCGTTTGTATTGATGAAGGCAGAAAAGATCGGTGCTAATTTATTCATGCTTAAAGGAGAAACACTATAGGAGGCTAATGTGTGTGTCGCGTCAAATGGAGAAGTATCAACGATGATGTGGCATTTCAAACTTGGCCACATGTCAGAACATGGTTTGAAGATTCTCTCTGAGCGAAAATTACTTCCGGGGCTCAAATCGGTAAGTTTACCATTTTGCGAGCATTGTGTTACAAGTAAGCAGCATAGATTAAAATTCAGTAAATCTATTGCTAGAAGTAAATGCATTCTAGACTTGATTCATTCTGATATTTGGGAATCATCGGATATATCCATGGGAGGTGCAAAGTACATGGTGACTTTCATTGATGATTATTCCAGAAGATGTTGGTGCATCCAATTAAGAAAAAGTCAGATGTATTTCCTGTGTTTAAGAATACAAAGCGCGGGTAGAAATTGAATTTGGTAAAAAGATCAAGTGCTTGAAAACGGATAATAGTGGAGAGTATATAGACTGTGAGTTTCTTACTTTCTGTAAGCAAGAAGGTATTCAGAGGCAGTTCACATTGGCATATACTCCTCAACAAAATGGAGTGGCAGAGCGGATGAACAGAACTCTTACAGAAAGAATAAGAGCTATGTTGAAGACTGCTAGTCTACCCAATTCATTCTGGGCAGAAGCAGCTAAAACTACCTGTTATATAGTAAATCGGTCGCCATCTACAACTATTGGGTTGAAGACAGCGATAGAGATGTAGACTAGAAAGCCAGCTGATTATTCATACCTACATGCATTTGGATGTCCTGTGTACGTGATGTACAATGCCCAAGAAAGAACAAAGCTGGATCCAAAATCTAGAAGATGTATCTTCTTGGGGTATGCTGATGGAGTAAAGGGGTATCATCTGTGGGACCCCACTGCCTATAAGATCGTCATCAGCAGAGATGTTATCTTTGTAAAAGATCAACTGCAAATGAAAATTGGAGATGATGACACTGTAAAAGAAAAGTCAGAGACTGTGCTGGTATATGTCGAAAATAATCTAGAATATTCAGATTCTTCTGAAGCAACACTAGAGCACGAGGAATAAGAACCAGTCGAGTCTGAGGCTCCAGAAGTTCGTCGGTCAACTCGTGAGAGATGACTGCCGGCGTGGCACTCGAAGTATGTCACAGAGATCAACGTTGCATACTGTCTTCTAACAGATGATGGAGAGCCTTCAACTTTCCATGAAGCTTTAAACAGCTCAGATGTTGCTTTGTGGATGACAGCAATGTAGGAAAAAATTGAAGCTCTACACAAGAACAAGACATGGGAACTTGTACCACTACCATACAGAAGAAAAGCCATTGGAAACAAATGGGTCTACAAGATCAAACGTGATGGCAATGACCAAGTAGAGCAGTATCATGCGAGATTGGTGGTGAAAGGATATGCTAAAAAAGAAGGTATTGACTTCAACGAGATATTTTTGCCGATGGTTCGACTCACAACAGTCAGAATAGTCTTGGCAATGTGTGCCACATTTGACCTACATCTTGAGCAGTTAGATGTGAAAACTATAATTCTTTATGGAGAACTTGAAGAAGAAATATATATGCTCCAACCAGAAGGTTTTGCAGAAATAGGAAAAGAGAATTTGGTTTACAGGCTGAATAAATCTCTATACGGTCTCAAACAGGCCCCGAGGTGTTGGTATAAGAGATTTGATTCCTTCATTATGAGTCTTGGATACAACAGACTCAGTTCAGACCATTGTTCATATTACAAGAGGTTTGAAGATAATGATTTCATCATTTTGCTGTTGTATGTGGATGACATGTTGGTAGCAGGTCCCAACAAAGATCGAGCCCAAGAATTGAAGGCACAGTTGGCTAGGGAGTTTGAAATAAAGGACTTGGGACTGGCAAATAAGATTCTAGGGATGCAAATTCACCGAGACAGAAATAACAGGAAGATTTGGCTTTTGCAGAAGAACTACTTGAAGAAAATTTTGCGACGCTTCAACATGCAAGATTGTAAGTGAATTTCTACCCCAGTTATTGTTAATTTCAAATTATCCTCAAGTATATGTCCTAGCAATGAAGCGGAGAGGAGGGAGATGTCTCGAGTACCGTATGCATCAGCAGTGGGAAGTTTGATGTTTGCTATGATATGTACTAGACCAGACATTGCACAACTAGTGGGAGCAATCAGTCGATACATGGCGAATCCTGGTGGAGAGCATTGGATAAATGTGAAGAGGATTTTAGAATACATCAAAAGAACCTCAGATGTTGCATTATGTTATGGAGGATCAGAGTTTACTGTCAGGGGCTATGTGAATTCAGATTTTGCAGAAGACCTTGATAAAAGGAAATCCACTACTGGTTATGTGTTTGCACTTGCAGGAGCAGTTGTAAGCTGGGTTTCGAAACTGTAGACCGTTGTGGCTTTATCTACAACAGAAGCAGAGTACATGGCAGCTACACAAGCTTGCAAGGAAGCTATTTGGATACAAAGGTTATTAGAGGAGCTCAGGCATAAACAAGAGAAAATTTATGTGTTTTGTGACAGTCAGAGTGCTTTGCACATTGCAAGAAATCCAGCCTTTCATTCCAGGACAAAGCACATAGGAGTTCAGTATCACTTTGTTCGAGAAGTAGTGGAAGACGGAAATGTGGATTTACAGAAAATCCACATTTCCGTCTTCCACTACTTCTCGAACAAATTTACAGAAAATCCATACGAAGGAGAACCTAGCAGATGTTTTGACCAAGCTGATAAATACTGATAAGTTTATCTGGAGTAGATCCTCTTGTGGCCTAGCAGAAACGTAGGCAACATGATTATGGCGAAGCAGAAATGATGGTGTGGAGATTGATTGATTTTCAATTTAATCTCCAAGTGAGAGAATGTCAAAATTGGCTGCATCTAGAAGCTTTGAATAAACAAGATTGGTGGCACAGGGCTTTGAAGATTGAAAAGGCCGAAATGCTTGAAGAGGAAAATGGAAAAAGAAATGTTTGAAGAAGAAAATGAGGAACATGGGTTTGAAAAGGAGGAACAAGGTTTTGACTTTCTTGGCCATCATTTTGCTATAAATAGAAGTGCAAATGAAGAGCTTATACATTCCATTCAGAGAGCAATTTAGCAGTTGAGAGAGAATTTAGAGAGCTTGAATTTATAAGCTCTTGTTATAGTGATTTAGAGAGTTTAGGTGTATTGGGGTTTTGGGAAGTGAGCTAAAATACTACAATACTTGTAACTCCTTTTCGCTAGTAAAATATTTCCTTCTGTCTTCGCCCGTGGATGTAGGCTAAAAGTCGAACCACGTAATTTCTGGTGTCCTCTATTGTGCTCGTTCTTTATTTTTCTTCCAATTTTATTTTAGCTGCTTGTCTGCTCCACCCACCAATTTCCTAACAGTAGTATCAGAGCTATTGGTTGTATTTTTGGAGTCGGGAACTGTTCACATATACGGCACTGTACATGTATACGACACTATTTATTACATGAAGGCGATTTTCAAGACTTTTCACCAGGTACTTCTTCTCCAATGTACGCCACAAAGTCACCGCACACTCCTCATCTTTCACCAAGTATTTCACCTCCTTGGTCAAACAAGATCTGATATGACCACAAACTTTTTCATTCATACGATCCTAAATTTCTTCATCATACAAGTGTCTTTTATTTTTCAGAACAACATCGAGATCGATTTGAATAAAGGCATCCATAACTTCGCGCTTCCACATGCCGAAGTTGATTTTCCCATCAAACTTTTCAACATCGATCTTCTGGCCTCCTATAATAGGTGCTGAATAGTGATTTGACAAATCTCGCCTCCCACCTGAAGTGTCTCCTGAAATAGTCTCGGTAGATCTCTCCCCAATTCTGAAAGTTTCACCTTCTACCATTTTTTCAACGAACTATTTCCACTTGAAAAACAGTCTCTATGATGTTAATTTTGTGTGAATAAATGCATTAGGAAAGTTCCCAAGAAACTGGACGAGAACTCGGTCCCAATTAAAAACCAGAATCCTTAGACTCTTATCGCCTTTGTTGACAGAACTTTCCTAGACATGCAAAAATACACACTACTTACAATAGACTGTCTCCCAAGTACAAATGGCCGTCTCCACTGTATTCGTGAACAGTACAGTATGTGAACAGTATCATATACGGGAATAGTACTGTATACGTGAACAGTACCGTATCCCCCCAAGTACGAACCTTCGGCTCTGATACCACTTGTTGTGCTCGGAATGCGGAATCAAGCGCACCAAATAATTATAGAAAAATAAAGGACACAAGAATTACGTGGTTTGGTAATTAAATCTACATTCACGGAGGCAAGAAAGAATAATTGTTTATTTAACAATTAATAGAGTACAATATTTGAGTAACGAATCTCACTTCCCAGAAACCTAAATATACCCAGTACTCTCACACTCTGCAGGAAAGATAAATTCCCCAGACACACTTCTCTCACTTCTCTCAAAAGTTTAGAAACTTATAAGCTTAACAATTTTGGGATGATTATAGAATGAAGAAATGGCTTCAATTTATAGGCTTCAAGCATGCACTATTCCACCTAATCCATCTGCAATTTGTCAATATCCATCTCTGTCAATTTGACAAATTTTGCTAACTTTTCCATTTTTCTTCATTTGGTGCAGGATTGTCAAATGCCAAATACAGCTTGCAATTTGGTGCCGACTTTGAAAAATAAAAGCAATGTATGTGGCTCACTTTTCTTTTCCAACCAAACTCTTTTGACTTTTCAACAAACAAGTTGTTGATGGCCCTCTAAAAAATATTTTAATTTTGTTTGGTACGCAGTAAAACTATAAGAACTTAAATCCACATTGAGCACCATTAGAACAAGAAGGACTCTCAGGAAGTTTTATCATTAAAGATACTTGATAACCACTCTTCACTGAATAAATTCCTCTTTTATCATCATGCCAGACTAATTTGTCTTGTCTCGAAGCATGAGGAAGAGGAATTTCTAGAATTAACTTGACATCAACTAAGAGAAACTTTTTTCAGATTAGTTGTTCGTTCCAACAGCCCCTTCTATCAATAAGTTTAGCAACCATATTGTAATCAAGCAAAACCTTTGGTGATATTAGCTTGAATATATGAGGCTTGGCATCCATCTATCTGAGTAGACAACGATTGATTTACCATCACCTACTCTCAATCTAGACAATTCTCTATACCTTCTTTCCTCAAAGTAAACTTCTCCATACATACGAAGGGTTCAATCGCAACTTACTTCTCATGAACTCCCCTTTCGGTAAATATCTATTAATTATTCTGGGCAATGAAGCAACCTCCGACATTGCTTTCCACGAAGTGCTTGATTAAAAGCTCCGAGATCATGAAAGCTTAGACCCACCATCTTCTTTCGGCACACACATCTTTTTCCAATCCATCCAGTGAATACTCCTTGCCGTCACATTGGATCCCCACTAAAATTTTGCAATGATTTTTTAAATATTGTCATAAAGGATTAAATGAAGCTAAAAAAGACTCATGGCATATGTTAGAATCGCCTAGGCAACAACTTTAATCAAAACCTTTTTATCGTCACTAGAAAACAACATTGATTTCCAGCGATTAACCTTGTTGCAAAACTTTTCCTTCAGCTCACTGAAATTTTGATATTTAGATCTGCCAAGCATTGAAGGCAAACTGAAATATTTCTCATGATGAGATACAACCTCCAGCTGGAAGGCCGCCTTTAATTTTGCAAAAACATCAGCCTGTACATTTGGACTGAGAAGTATTGAAGATTTTCTTTTAATTAAACACCTGGCCAGAAGCGAGAACTTCTCAAATATTCTCTTAAGGTGTCGGCACTCATCCACTGAGGCTTTCTAAAAAACGAGGCCGTTATCTACAAACAAAAGTAAAAAATGGAAGGACAATGTCGCCCAAAATCAACACCATGAATTACGTTCGCACTAATAATATTTTGTAATAAACATGAAAAAGCTTTGGCACATAAAATAAATAGAGAGTGGGCAGCCCTGTCTTAATCCTCTTTTAGGAATTATATTATCTGATGGAACTCCATTAACGAACACGGAGAAGGAAGAAGCTATAATACAACGCAAAATAAAATCAAATTTTAGCATCACCTTACCTAGAAAATCCCATTCCAGGCGATCATAAAGCTTATTAATATCTAACTTCAGAGCCATCATACCATTTTTCTCCTTTTTCTTAATCTAATTTTATATAAACCTTCATAACTACAATTATATTGTCTATAATAGGTCTACCTGATGCAAAAACGCTTTGATTTCCAGCTTTATCTTTTTAACCACTGTTTTTGTAATAATTTTATAGATAATATTACAGAGACCAATAGGCCTGCATTCGGATACCCTTTTTTGGCTTTTTAATTTTAAGGAACAGAGTAATTTAAGTTTTATTCAAATAAGAGATGTCTCCCCATCATTCACAATATGAAAACAAACATTTGTTACTAATTCGCCGATAATATGCCAATATTTTTGAAAAAAATCCAGCATTTAGTCCATCAGGCCCAAGAGCTTTGTAGGGATGCATCTGAAAAAGGGTTAGACGAATTTCCTCCTCCATAAAGGCTTTGTCTATCATTTGATTCATATCCTCTGTTACTTTAGGCTCCAAATCAATAATAACATCATCAATTGAATCATGAGAAGGATTTGAGGAGGTAAATATATTAGTAAAGTAGTTGCACACCTCTGCTGTAATTTTTACAAGCCCTTCTCTCCATCTGTTGTTTGAATCCAGCAGCCCATCAATCCTATTCCTCTTCGTCTAACTGAAGCCCTGTTACGACAGTTTCCTTTTAAGATTGATTTGCCTTGATTCTAGCTAGCTGTTTCCTTATTTAGTTGTTTTCTTTATTAGCTTATTTTCTTGTTTTCTCTGTATAAGAAGAACTCGATTGGGGGGTTAATTTTTTTTATTAGAAAAAAAAACTTAATAAAACTTCAAGAGTTTTTTTTTTTTTTTTGCTCTACCTCTTTGATCATAAGATTTGGTATCAGAGCTCGATTTTGGCACCAATTTGGCTGATGGAATGAGAGCACAAGAGCAAAAGCGTGTGGATGAGTCTTTGAAGCAGTTGCAGGAGACCTCAGAAAAACACGGCCTTCTTTTATCGGATTTATCTAAGATGATGGCTGCTATAAGCCTGAAATTTGATCAATCCACAACAACAAAGACATGGGATTCCAACAACGGGGGAAAGTACTTCAACCAATAGGGGTTCGAATAACAATCATACTGGTAAGAATTCCGTTCAAACTTGATTTTCCAAATTGAATTTTCCCAAATTCGAGGGTGAAAATCCTAGTGGGTGGATTTACAAGTGTGATAGTTTTTTTAACATCAATGGAATTGTTGAAGAAGAGAAAGTAGAGATGGCATCGATCAATTTAGAGGGACATGCCCTCGAATAGTTTTAGGGGTATGAAGCTGGCCATGCAATTTTATCAACTGGGAGAGTTTTTCTACAGAATGCGTTGCTCGTTTTGGTCCTAGTGCTTATGATAGTCCAGTTGGGCAATTAACCAAGCTGAAGCAAACTAATGTAGTAAAAGCCTATCAAGAACAATTTGGGCATTGATGGCTAGAACAAAGGGGCTGCCAGAGGATTTCTTTGTTCAATGTTTCATTAGTGGCTTGAAGGATGCCATTAAGAACCAAGTCACCATGTTTCAACCGAACACTCTGACCCAAGCCATTGATTTAGCCTTGCTACAAGAACGAGCTATGGAAGCAATTCTTAAGGAGGCCAAAGGGGTTAACAAAGGTGGGGTGAGTACAATGAATTCTTTTGTGCCAAAAAAGTCAGACAGTAGCCGATTACCACCTGTGAAACGGATTTCTGCAGTAGAGATGCAAGAGAGGAGAGAAAAAAAAGCTTTGTTATTATTGTGATGAGAAGTATAAGCCTAGTCATGTTTGCAAACGGAAACATATTTATCTATTACAAGGCGAAGATAGCAAGGGTGAAGAGCCAAATGAAGTTGACAAAGTGGAAGGAAAAGAAGAATCTCAAGTTTCCCTTCTTGCCGTATGTGGGTCTAACACTCACCAAACTATAAGAATTTGCGGCAGCAAAAAGAAAGCTATCACCATACTCAATGATTTTGGAAGTACTCACAACTTGCTTGACCCTACGGTTGCAAAAAGAACAGGCTGTGAACTTCAACGTGTTAGTCCAATGACTGTATTAGTGGCAGATGGAACCAAAATAATTAGTGATGCTATTTGCCGGCAATTGAAGTTGAATATTCAAGGAGAGGAATTCCGAGCTGATTTTGAAATGCTAGTTATGCAACCGAAGAGGGGGTTGAATTGGGTTCTTAAAACATAAGCTAAACAAATCGAACAACAATTTAATCTAATGCTTTAATGAAATAAAAAACAATAAATTTAACAATGCTAAAATAAAAAACAATAAATTTAACAATACTAAAAAATAAAAGAGTAAGGGAAGAGAGAGTAAACACAAAGAGTTTTATGTGGTTCGGCAATCCCTACTTACATCCACGCCTCCAAGCAAACCAAGCGTGAGGATTTCACTATCCAAGCCTCCCAAGGCTTCAAATGTTTACAATTGACTTCCAAGGTATCAATGAACCTTTACAACAAGAGATTATCCCCCAATCTTTTAACCCAAGTGTTTATATCTTTAATAATTTTGTTAAAATTACTATTTAAATTTTATATTTACGACATATTATTAACTTTTGTTTTATAGTTACAGTTTTTTTTCCACAGCATCCCAAACAGGACCTTAATTTATATATCAAACTAGCATACCGTGTATGTACCTGAGAAGGATCTCTCGTTGTTGCTATGTTATATCATCTACTGAGAAGTCATTCATATGGGAACAATTCTAATCCTATAGTTTTCTCTCATACATTCATGCTTGGAAAGTAACATGCCTGATCCCTTGGAAGGGATTTCTATTTATAGATGTTGGTTTTAAGGTTTCTGGAATCTACATGCTTATAGGTATTTAATAGTTTCTTTTAAAGAATATAACATATTTATTTACTTTTAAAATGATTTGATTTGTGTAGGTTCTCAGCAACCCAGAAAAAACACCTGTTCACACATACCTGTGCAACTACGATTTGAGTGACATGCCAGCTGGTACTAGAGTAAGATTCAATAGAACCTGCTTTTTGTCTTCATTAAATTATAGTTTGGTCTCTGATTGAACAAGTGCTCTGGCTCTATTGAAAAGGAAAATTTTCTTTTACCAAACTGTTGATGTGAAATAAGCAATTAGTAGAGGGCACTAACCTTGTCTTAGATTGCAATGTCGATGACACTTCTTCTGCTTCTGGATGTCATTCGAAAGTTGATGAATTAAATTGTTTATCATAGTTGAATTGGAATATTACATAAAGTTGATTTCTCCTGGAAGCAAACACTTTTTTAATGTCAGAGGTTTGGTCATTTCAGGAAGCTTAAATTTATTGAATTTGTTCCTATTATGTCTGTTGTGATAGTATTCATTTTGATTGTGAACATTCAAGAATGTTATCATTGTAATCACTCAGAAAATAGTCACATCTTAAAGCATATCTCCCTCACTGATTTTTGTTTTTGTTTCATGCTTATTATTTCTTTTTTGGTGCTACTATTTCTCTCTTTAGTGTCTTTTCATTGTATGCAAGTTATATGTGTTCATATCGTGTGGACAGTGGACTTTTAATCTCATTGTATCTAATTGTATGTGCGTTTTTCTTTCTTTCGTTTTTTTTTCGCTGCCGTTCAAATCAAATTAGACATTCTTGCGACAGAAGGTTACTCTAGCCTCTTCTGGCCCGACATCTACAGAGTTGAAACAAGGACAGATAAGTTTGGGAACTAAAGTCAGAGAAAAGGTAACTGCAGTCCAACAGCAAAGCCACCCTGTTAAGTTTAGCAGATTCTTAAATTCAGATGGAGTTGACATGGCGCATGCTAGGCATTCTATTGACCAGAATACTGAAGTTAAAGAAATTGAATGTTCTGATCTAGTGGATTCAGTAGATAGAAGGAAGTCATCCACTCAATCCTAGGATGTGGCAAGTATTCGTTCCTGTATGCTTGAGAATGGGTACAATAATGGTGATTGGCTGTGGCCAAAGACTGATCGTAAGGATACCAACTGCATGGATACATGTCATGAAACTTGCAAGAGGCTAGCTAAGAGTTGTTCTAAAGTTAACGAGAATAATTCTGGAGCTGGTGCTCTGCGTTAAGCTCTTCATCTTCGTTTTTTATGCCCCTCTCCCAAGAAAAAGTCGCATTTGGTTCAGAGATGTAAATCTGATCCTTTCTCTGTGCCACAAAATGCAAGTCTAGACAAGGAAGGTGAGCGAAGGTTCTATCTATACAATGACTTGAGGTTGTGTTTCCTCAACGCCATTCAGATGCTGATGAGGGCACGGTATGTGATCTTGATTTCATCTGTTTTTTGGCTCTAGTATGCACTCTTCTTAAGTTCTCTTATGTCGATTTTGCACATTTGTATGGTGTTTAAGCTGATGGGTTGTTTGGTCATATGAAATCTTAGATAGAGTACTCTGGATTCTGATAGAAAATGAGAATACCGAAGTAATTATTTGTTGGCTGAATGATCTGGTAATGCCTCGTATTTGCACTCCTTAACCCTCAAGAAAAAATATTCTTTATAGATTCTAGATTTCTAGTGAGCCTTACCCAGTTGATGCTGCCTGCATATGCATAAGTTGATCAGTCTTTATAAGACTCTTTATCATGATAATGTAGACCAAAGAATTTTTTTATTTGGTGTCCTAGTACTTTAGGGCTAATAGAGGTTTTCTCGTCTGATGGCAGTTGAATGTAGAATACCATTTCCCAGAAGATCCAAGATACTTCGACATTGGCAACTGAAATGCCTAGATTTACTTTCGCCAAATTATCGTTTTCTTGTATTGATTCTGTACATAAGAAACACTACATGCTGTTTTTCCAGCCATCTCATTTCGTAATGGCGCTAACCCCGATCAACCTGTACAGATTTCTATTTTCTAATCATTTGATGGGTTAATATATACATTTCACTTTGGTCTAGTAATGTTCATTTCTTTGATCTCCAGAAAGCGTCATCATTGACACCTGCATTTGCTTGTTGACTGCTATCACGTAGGCTTAAACCATTCCTGCTGCCGGTTAGTTAAATTCGACACGTAACAGAACACTGAATGCGAAAGCTGATGTAGTCCGATTCTGTTTGATAGGCTGGCTTATGGTATTAAAAAATAAGCAAGGGAATTTCTTGTGTGAACAGTGAACGTTTCATTTTCTACTTTTTGTGATTCAGTTTCATCTACTACGCAAAATTACCATAAGAAATAAAATGAAATCCTAGCTAGTCTCTGATGAGCCTTCGATGTTCGATCCAGTACATTAGTGCTCAGAATAAATTCCTAAAGAAAAAGTAAGTGGAAAATTAAAATGGATTTCAGACAGTATCTTGGAATTGGGGTGCTATAACCAAGAACGTGGAGAAGATTTGATGCTTTTGCAGCGCTATTAAACATTCCAGATGTTTCATCCAAAAAAACTATTTCAAATAATGTGATATTTATTAATTGGTTAATGTGGTATTTATTAATTGGTTAACTATTTCAAATAATGTGGTATTTATTAATTGGTTAATGTGGTATTTAGTAATTGGTTAACTATTTCAAATAATGTGGTATTTATTAATTGATTAATGTGGTATTTAGTAATTGATTGGTAAGATGATGTAATTAATTTATTTAAATTTTATAAAAACAATTATCAATCATTTAATGAATAACACATAAATTGAGATAAATTTGAGATTAAAAAAATGGGATTTTTATCATTTCTCTTTGAAGATAGTGCTACTCATCTTAAATTTTTTGTCTTAAAAAATTATTCTAAACAATGTGACATTAATTGATTAGTGAGTGCCAGTAGTTGATTTTTTTTAGACTCTGTTAGTATTTTTTTTGAAATGATTCATTACATCCGTGATGTAATATTAATATTTTTTACTATTTAGAACTCTAATATTTTTAATCGCCTATTATATATCCCTAATCTAATATTAATGTTCAAAATTTACTGCCGAAGGACGTGTGACATTTTTAACATACAGAAAACTTTCTATCTTTTGACAAACACACCATATTATAGACCGTCAATAAAATTTATAAGAATAAAGAAAAGGCTCAAAAACACTAACAGTGAACTCGTCATCCCCACGTATGTAATAATAAGTGCAGTTGCAAGGGCTATGGCTTGTTTCCAAAGGATGAAAAGTAGAAACCAGACATCGACGTCAAAAAGAGTGAACTGCAAAAATCTCGTTGATACAAGGATTTAAACTTTTAGCCATCAGAAAATAAAGAAAAAGCTACCAGTTGTACTCGAGTGCATGAACTTTCACAAGTACGTAAATTTTGCCATATATAAATGACATTAATCTTGTCTATGGTAGTAGATCTCTGGAACATTGGTGCATGAATATATAGATTTTTAAGTCTTATCTAACAACTTATTGACATCAATCGCAACAACCTTATTATCGTTTTAACACAACAACACAACACAATAGTTGCTGTAAGCTGGCAACAAAGTTATCTCATAGTCGTACGCATGGAAGGAGGATGTGTTCAGCAAAGAGTAACTGCAAATGCGTGCAAAAACATATAACTATATAAGTCAGTCTACAATTAAATAAAATTCTAAAACTTTCTTGGATTTGAATGAAAATAATATTGAAATTACACATCAAAGTAGAACCACCTACCTTCCAAATGAACCTGTAAAAAGAAAGTATTGCTGCTTGACTGGAGACATCAACATTTCGAGCTCGTTGCAACAAAAGAAATGCAAGTGTGCTGTGGCCAATAATCTGCGAGAAAAAAACAATTTAATTCTTAATTAGTAAGTAATTGTGATCACATACATACATAAAAGGCTAAATTTCTTATGAAATAATACAATGCATAGTTGTGGGCTTTGTTAAAGTCTGAAAAAACTATTAAGTCATATGATTTAGTAGTGTAATGGCATTATACTATTAGACCATATAATTTAATAGTTTTCTCAAATTTTAATAAAATCTAGAATTCCGTAACAAATCAACACCCCCCCCCCCCCCCCCCCACATTCTTACAGTGATAAGCTTGCTTTCCAGGAAGGGTGACGAAGCTCCTGCTATTACAAGAGCTCCGTAGACAACTAATAACATATAAACACCTAGCCAAAGTACCTGTTAAGAAGAATAACAGTTAGAAAGGAAAATCTAGGACAAAAATTGAAGTTAAAAATGATGGTTATAGAATTTATTCGAATTAATTTACACACTTTCTCTTTTCCTAGAGCGATACTGAGCGTTTGAATGCCATGTTCTTTATCACCATCCACATCAGGCATATCCTATTTAAAGTCCAAAGAAAATACATTAGTATCCATCCATAATCCATTATATATATGCTCTGCTCATTTTTAAGGTTTCTCAGTTTATTTACCTTAAGAAGTACAAGCAAAACGCAAAACCAGCACTTGACAGCCACTACAAACATCAATGTTCTTGAAAACTCTATAGGTCTTCCAAGCACGTACTTCTGTATGCATGCAGGGTATATTTCAAACCCACTTCAGTGGAAAATACAAAAGAAAATAAAAAGTTAATTAATGAGTGACCAAATGATGACACGGAGCTAGGCACAATTTGTACGTGCCTGGATGTGCATGAAGTAACCAAGAGGCATTGCAAGTCCCCTCTCAAGCACCCCATACATTGTTGCTAGAAATGGATTTCTCTTCCATCTAAGAAAGGGAAGCTACAAGATTGATAAATAACCAATTAGATCATGAATATATTGTGATCAAATGACCAATGTTGTGAATTAATTAAGTTTAACATATTGATTACTTTAAAAAAAAAAAAAGAACATGTGAGTTGAAAACTTAAACTTGAAACTTATTCCAACATAAAATAATTTTGAAAAACTTGTGCAACGTACAAATTAAAATTTTAAAGTTGATAAAAATAGTAGTGAATCTCACTCAGGGCCACACTTACATCGACGGAATACGCACTTGAAAGTACAAACCACATAATGATGGTAGAAATAAGGGGTGGAGATTGAAGCATAATTCCTATAGCCAGACTCTGAAAATTGAAATCAATGAATTAAAAATTACATAAATTTAGATGGAATATAGCTTCACTTACTAAATGTAAATTCGATAGTAGCGAGATTAGAGAGTTATTTTTCCTAATAATTAACAAATTAATCAATACTAAAAATTAAACAGAAATTCTTAAGCAGTAGTTGTTAGCATTTGCTTACCATCAATAAACATGTGCAAGTAATTGTGATTCCAGCTCCAATGGACAAATCACCGGAAGCAAGGGGGAGATCAGGCTTGTTAATCTTTATTAACAATGAATTAAACAATGTTAAACTAATTTACCAGAAAAATTAAGTAAGCAATATAACTAAGAATGAAATTATATTAATGAAATTATTACCTAATTTAGTAATGCACAGATTGTATATATTTATGATTGGAACTAATTATTCATAAAATTAGTTGTCTCTGATGAAATTTATACCTTGTCTATTTCAACATCATACAACTGGTTTACTCCCACCTCATAAATGTTCACCAGTAATCCGGGCACTATGGCCTGAAATATAATGAAGAATTATTTAAATAATTACTAAACAGTACATTACAAGCAATTTTTATTATTATATCATTAATTAATTTATAATTTACCTTCAATAATCCAATAAAAAATGTCGGAGTCAAATCGGCAAACTGTTGCGGTGCAAGAAGAGATACCGAGGTCATATCAATCGTCTGCATAAAACATAATCGATAAAAAACATAAAAATCATATTACGTTAACTGTAAATAGAAATTTATTTCATTTTATATATGTGTGTGTATTATTTCTTCAGTGTGAATATTTATATATTTAAAATATAAATTCATTATATACATCATATGATGTATTAATGTTTTTATTATTTTTTGTTTCATTGACTAATTTATCATATGGTGTGTACAATGAATTCATATATATAAAAAAAAAAAAAGATATTGGCACCTGAGAATATTTATATACCTGTTTTTTAATTATATATAAATTAATTAACAATTAGCAACTCACAGTGCCAAGAAGAAAGAAGGGACGAGTGAATTGAAAAATTGCGTTGATATTCTTGAGGAAAGCATCGCGAAAGCTGATGGAATTATTATTATCTTCGTCGAATCTTGATGCAGCTTCATCTTGTAACGTGACGGGAGCACGGTGCCTGTTGAATGGTTTACACTGTTTGTCGCTTGTAATACCCTCGCCGTTTCTATTCCTGCAATTGGTCAAGTGAAATAATGAACTTCGGCATCTGATGGAGTACTTCGTGCTTTCGCTACCTCTGTTCACAGCGCCCTCATGTATCCGTGTTATTGGCGATACATGCTTTTTCACGCAACCTAAAATGACCATAAGAATACATATAAAGTTTAGGAAAATGCTTGGTGTAGAGAAGGACAATAGAAAGACGAGAGAAATAATGAAGAAAGGGGTAGAGAGAGAGAGAGAGCAAAATTCTCTCGTCTTTCTCTCATACTTATCTCTCTCTAGCAATACTCCAAAATTTATCAGATAAAAAATATATATATATAACATGTAGTCTTGCAACTTTAATAAAGTAAGAAATCCCTTGAAATATAGGAAAAACACACACTGTATTATACTACATAATAAAATATATTATACTGAAGGATGTGTTTTTTTTTTTTTAGTTTATCCCTTATTTAATAATTTAAATAAATCCCTTATTAGATAATGATAATATATATATATATATATATATATATATATATATATATATATACACTTACAGATCAAAATTAAAGAGATTGCTAGTTTCCCTCTGGTGAAATCAATATATATTACTTTCTTCCTTATTGTTTTAATAATACCCAATAACCCCTTCTGGCACAAAAAAATTTAAAGGAATTTGCTTGATGTTTGATCTTCGGCTATAAAATATAAATTTATAAGAAAAAAATGTTTAAAAGCAACAAAAAGTATAAAAAAAAAAATGTTATCATTCATTTTTTATTTACACAAAACCCATGTTTCTTCCTTTTAAAATTTAATTTTTTTATTTTCAATTTATATGATTTATTTAATTGATAATAAATATAAAAAATGCATTTTAAAAACAAGGTTAATGCTAGAAAATTATGGTGTTGGGGCTTATTGGGTATTAATTATGAAAATAATAAGGGAGTAAATGATGTATATTGATTTCATTAGGGAGAAAATTAACAATCTCTCTTGATATTAATAGCTCAAGGTTTATGCCAAAATTCTTCACTTAAATAAAACTTAATATATAAAACATATTAATGATTTATATTGAAAGCAATTGTACAAATTGAGTTGATAGCTTACATGGCATGAGCTCAAAATTATTAAATTTTATTATTTATCATCCAAATGATGAAATTTTATTGATGACACATTAATTGGGATACAAACTAAGTATCCCAACAAAATAAGTATAACATTACTGACCTAGAGATATTTAGTTTCTTAAAATAGAAAATATGTACAACTATTTGTGCTAGTATTATTATTTATGTGATAAAGTAATTAATTATAAGTTTACAATATATAAAAACTTACAATACTCATATTTATCCTCAAGAATTTTTCAGAATGGCAACAAAATCAACTTTAAAATTATATGGGGTTATCATTAATTAAAAGAATAATAATTGAGTGTGTTAATATTTACTATTACTTCTATCACTGTTTTGAAAGTTTAGGGCTCCGTTTGATATAAATTTTTAAATAAACCTTATTTGAATAGAGTTTTTATTAGTAAAGCTTTTACATGTAGAGTTTTTACTAAAAAAATTTTAGTTGTTTGATTGTCAATGAAAGTTTTTATTAAAAATTATAAAATTACTTTAATAGATAAATTTTTTAAAGTTATGTTATGAAAAAAATAAAATAAGATTGTCAAATAAGTTAAGGATAGTTTAGATATTTTAACATTTAAAAAAAACGTTCAACCTCCACTTTAAAAAACTCAAAAATTAGAGCATTTATTAGTAGAGGTGAAGAGACACCGACTATAAATACCATTTTTCATAAACTTATTAGAAGGAAGATTCGTGGGGAAACGAGAGACATACCAGACAGTTGTAAAGGATGATACTTAGGAGAGAAGCATAAACATGAATGCAGCATAATCATAATTTTTTTTTCTCTCTCTAATTGATCTGCAAAAGTGAGTGGTTGGTTGGCTATTTGGCTTGGTGCTAAATTTATAAACGAACTTAAAGACTTGGCAAACTCTACTTGATATATACTTGACTTTTGAAAACTATTCAGTCGCTTTCTTGTTTTATTATAATTTTTTCAGCGGATTGTCGTCACTTGTCTCAGCCATTCTGTTTCACTATTTCCTTGCATGGTCGCTGCTCTTTGTGTAATGGCACCACATTTAGTTGATTTTTTTTGAAGTTACAATTTTATCCTTAAATTTGATGATTGAATAATTATTGAGAAAAAAAGTCCTTCTCATCCTTAGGGTTTCATGCAATAGCTCATTTCTTCCATTCTTTTTAAACAATGGCCTAAAACATCATTCTCGTTAACTCATCGTTAGTAAATGTCGTTTGTTAATAATTCGTTGAGGGCAAAAAAAGATTTTCTATTAAAGAGAAATTAAAATAAAAAATAAAAACGGTTGACATATAACCGAAACTAATTTTTATCTAATCCCGCTAAACAAGAAATACTATTTCAAGCAATTGTTTTACACTTCTCTCTATTTTGGCAACATGAAAACCCTTTAAACCCTATATCTAAGTACAACAAATAATTATAATTTTCATATTCATACAAGTATACTCTCTAATTGCATTGTGAGCTGACTTGGGGAGACAATGGTAAGGATTACGAGAGATAATAATGGTCAAGGAAAAGTGGTGGTAAAGTTTAAAATAAAAATTAATTGAAGATTAAGAAGATGTTCAGCACATGCAAGCAAATAAAAGTTGGCTGTATTTTTGATTTTTTTTCCAATGATTTAAATATATTGTGTTAATTACAGTTTGTTGCTTAAGATGATTATTCCAATGGCAAACCTACACGTTGGCTAGACCGAGCTGTAGCCCAGTCTAGTCTAGAAAAATCAGTTATACCCCTTACTTTTTTTTATCAATTTAGTAAAAATAATAGAATTTTTATTTTATTTTCATATATGTCCCTAATTCAGCTACCCTTATGTTTCCATCAATTTAGTATAAAAGTAGAGTTTTTATTTTATATTCAAATATGTCCCTAACTCAATTACCCTTATGTTTTCATCAATTTTATATAACAATAGAGTTTTTATTTTATTTACAAATATGACCCTAATTCCATTATATTATTTTCAATTGAATTATATATTTTATTGAATAGATTGAAAACACTAGAGAGCTAAAATTTTATTACTGCTTTAATTTCTTTTTAAATTCTAGTTAAAAAATATGTCAATGTAATATAACATCGTCACTAGTATTGAAATTGAATAGAAACATCATATAGTAACAACTATCAATATTTTCATAAACTTTTAATGTCAATTTTTAAATTTTATTTATTAGTTATATTAACTAATAGGACGATTTAGAAAGTAAATTTGAGTATTTTAAAGAGCTTTTGATAGAAGAATTATCAACATCTAGTTCTTTACAGAGAGCTAGAGCGCCTAACAAAAAAAAAAAAAAACAATTACACCCAAATACTTTTTTGCTTAATTGAGTTTAGTTTATTATTGAAACTTTTGACTAATAATACTTTTACAATTTGAAAGGGTGAATAAATTTTAATTGTTTAATTTATTAAGTCTCGTAATTTAATACTTCACTTCAAATATAAAAGTTTTACTTGCAATTTTTAATTGGTTGTAATTACATGTATTGATCTATTTTAATTTGAAATTCTTATTGATTTTTTAATCCTTATATAATTAGATGTTATTATAGGTTGCAACGTCAGATTCTATAATTGAAAAATAGTGTTTCACATTTGAGTTGTCTTTTGTTTTCTACTCTTTTTTATAATTATTTTATTTATAGCACTTATTTAGAGAGATAAAGTTTTTGGTATTCCTCCTTATTTAATGTACATCTTTCTACTTATAAATTTTCATATTCGCTTCAAAATATAAATTTTAATGTTTTGTAGTGTTATTTAATTGTGTAAAAAATTTATTTTAACATAGTTTGTATCACTTTAATAAAAAAATCATATTTTGCCCTCAATGAATTATTAGTTAACAACATTAAACTAACGGTGAGTTGGAGTAAGGATGTTTTGAGCTATTATTTAAAAAGTATGGATGAAATATGCTATTAATGAAATCCTAAGGATGAAAAGAGTTTTTTCCCTAACTATTCTTAAGCTAGATAAAGTTATCTAATTCTTGATACATAAAATATCATAATCTTTTAATATAAAATATTATAAATTTCCAAAAAAAAATAGATTAATCTTTTTACAAAATTATAAAAAAAATTGTGGGAAATTACTATAATGTTTAAAATACTATCCTTTATTCTACATTATTTAAAAAGATTTATTCTACATTATTTAAAAAGAAATTCTGTTATATAAGATTATTATTATTATGAACAATAAGATAATAATAGTTTTATTTTTAAAATATTTTGTACTTACAGTTTGAAAGATAAATAATCAAAATCAGAAGAGGCTTTTTTATTCATATTCTAAATAGATAAGTATTAATAGAATAAAAATAGAATACTGCATATGTTAACAACATAGAGGTATATTTGGCGTTAAATAGGATTTATTTATCAAATAATAGAAATCAAGATTTTAGTGGGTTGTATTTACAGATGGGTATATCATTATTTGCTTGTGAAGAAATAAGTAGATGACATTTTCATTTCATGGGCAATTTACGATTAGCTCCCTATTGTTTAGTTAGAAAAACAAATAATTATAAATTTATTAAACTAATCATTTAAACCCCCTTTTTTAGTAATTGTCCAAACCTGAAATGACCGAAAGAATATAAACTTATCGAAAATTTAAATTTGAATAATTTCGGCATTAAAATTATCTAATGGCAAGAAATAGAATTATGTCATATATAAATATGCAGATATAGTGAAGTTTTTCCTATTGGCTTTATAACAAAAATTGTGAATCCCTCACATTTCGACTAGAAACTGTTGTTATAGGAGCATATTAAATGGCTCATGTGTGTGTACCACTCACTGTTGGACAGATAAACACTGATAATTTGCAAGTAGGGCCACCAACAAAGAAATGAATTTGGTAGCCGACTCAATATAATTATGCATAAAGGGCTTAGTGAAAATGTACAGCGAGCTCTTTGGAATTGTGAAGTGGCTTGGTGAAATTTCACCAGTATATATGATCTCAATAGAGAAAATTAAACTTGATATTTCCACTGAAAAAACAAAACAAATATTGGCTTTCACACTTAAGTACCGTTTGTATTTCTATCTGATATCTAATTAAGTCTTAATTGGTTGAAGTCTTTTCTTTTTAATATCATATTATATGTGGCATCTTGTTTTCTTCTTAAAAAAAAAAATTAAACTTAGTTATTTGATATTTATTTCTTTAAGATCAAAATGAATGAAGGGATTATGTTTATATTTGAGGACATAAACATATTTAATAGAGACATTTTTTAGATATAGTATTTATTTTCCATTCAAATAAAAATAACAAAAGTTCACTTTTTCAATTCAAATATCAATGTCTAAAAATTATAAATAAGTTAAAAAGTAAACAAATAAATTTAAAAAAATTAAAATTAATAAAACTTCAAACTTTGATCGTTTAACAAACAAGGCCTTTAGAGAGAAATTTGTTGGGTTAATAAAATTAGGAATTTAGGATAGTGTAGAATGTGGCCATACGTTTAGTCCAATCGAGCTTGAGTGATGTAGCTTGAAATAATTGGGAGATTATTTTGTGGTGATGAATTCACTCTTGGAGTCTGAAAGATCAGTCGGTGGTGACAGATTAATTCACTCCCCAAAATCATGGCATGATTTCCGAATTACAATAATATTATATGAGAACTGTTATATATATGACTTTTTCTCACTGCAAATTTTTTTTAAAGAATCAACAATTCAACCTAATATGTAAGAAAATTTGCATATATAATATTTATCATAGGGATTCGTGGGGATAATATGGCTATTTATTTTATTGAACAAATAACACTCTAATAAAGAACAAAATATAGATGACAATCAAGAATAAAATAATTAGTTCAACCACTTCTTATTTTGTCTTCAATTTGTTTTTTTCATTTTTTTTAAGAAATCTCGGTGGAGGGAGGAAACTTTGTTTAAATGAAATAGAATGGCCACTTCGGCCTTGGTCGAAGTGGTGGGCTGCTGCCCTCACAAGGTTCAAGCCCCCACAAAGCTAAAACATTTATAATTTCTTCTTTCTTACGAAATGCAAGTAAAGTAGGGGCATCCCTCGTTTGTAAGGGCAATTTATCTGAGCATGTATTTCATAAAATTTAATGTAATCATATATATAAGTCCCAGTTAGGTATATCTGATTTTAAATATCAGTGTACTATTGTGATAACAGTTGTAAATATTTGTAAATATCTGTGCAATACAGTAATCTGGTGTGTAACCAGTATATATATAAAAAAAAAAAAAACTTGTGAGCTTCCAGTATTGCACTGACAAAACTTCAGTCAACATACAATGACGTTTTTATTTAAGTGAAAGCGAACATTAATGATATTTATTCAGTTGTGTAATAATTATGTCTTTTACGAACAATTAATATAAGTCAATTTGTCGTCCAATGTCCAATATATATATATATATATATATATATATATATATATAAAGTTGGGACTTGAGAAGATGATGTGGCATCACCATTTCTCATCTTTTTATATTCTCTATTATATAATAAATAGAGAAATTTTCTTTTAGATGTGGCTTTTCATCTTCTCATAATTAATTTGATTGTTATTACACAATAACAATTATGTAAAGATTTTAATGAGGCACATTCTTTGTAATTAATATCCAAGGGGGAGTGTTATGAATTTATTAAAATAAATGTAGATATTCATAATATATATCTCTTAGTTTCCTCACTATCTCCCATTAGCAACCTTTAGCTTCCTTATAACTCCCACTATCTCACAAGTAATTATGATCCATAATTTTTCATTAATTTCATGAAGTGATTATGCAACTATAAAAGAAGAGCTCATCTTTTTGTTTTGTACACACATAATTGGAATGAATAAAATCACTCTATAATATATTCTCTCATTTTATTCTTTATCTTGCGTTGCTTCTTTATTTGTATTACTGACTAATAATTTTTTTTTGTTTTTTATAAGGCTGCCTCATCTTAAAAAAAAAATCAATTCATATTTTTTATCAGTTTCATCAAGTGTAAAGTAAGAAAAAAAGATAATACTAAATTTTTTTTTCAAAGCCGCGTGAAGCGCGGTTTTATTTTCTAATTTATTTATATTTTAAAATACCGTCGTCCTTATCTTTAGGAAATAAAATTAAGTGCACGAAACAGAAATGATTGATTAATGTATCAATAGTTTATGAAAAATCGCTATTTTATTGTTAACTAGTGTTATTTACTCGTAGTTTATTTTGACATCGACACGGTTGGGCTCTAGTCAAGCCTATGAAAAGAAAGAGACAAACAGTAATTCCAGTATTGATCTCTCGCAAATTCAAAATGTCAACCCACAAAATATATTATATTGTCATTTTCGCCAATAATTGTTAATATTTTGACATTTCAGTCTAAATTATTATATATAGGCTTTGACTTCCAAAAAGCTACCTCTATAATCTCCTAAAAATTTCCAATTCTAGCTCCAAAATTTACCGCTATTATTTTGTGTTCGGTTGGAACTTGGTGAATGGTGATAGATGAGGGGAGAGGAAAGGATTTGGTTTCTCTGTCCCCTTCCATTGTTCAGCTGGCAATAGAATGGTGGAATTCAATTTCAATTGAGATTTAAATTTCATCAAATTTAGGAATATGGATCCTTCACCAAAGAGTTAAGAGGTCAAATTCTATTAATTAGTTTATTTTAATTAAATAACTGTTATTTATAACTTGTTTTGTCAAATAATATTATTGATATTTTTTATGTTAATAATTTTAAAAATAAAAAATTAGAAATATGAGAGGGTGCCAACATAAATTGATTAAATAATAACAGTTATTGATATTTTATTTTGTGTTAAACAGTGATTTATTTAAAAACAAAACAAAACAAATTTATTTAGTTAAATCTTGAAAAGTTTAAAATTAGACATTAAAAGCCTCGAAAACAAAAATATTTAAATTCTTTTCTCTCTTGGAATTTTAAAAAAAAATCAGACAACATAAATTGAATTCTCCTGACATTTTCTCTTCTTTCTTCTCTTTTCTTCCCATATTTTCTCCACTCATTTCTGCGAACTGAATACCACCTTAACTTCCGTTTGTTTGATTCGTACCATATTTATATTTTGTATGTGCGTGTGTATTCTCTCTTTTCATACAATTGACGAAGAGATACATATCGTAATAATTCAACAAAGAATTTATAACCGACGAGTAATTTCTAAGCAGTAACCAGCATTCTATTGCTGACAAGGTATTCCAAATTTGTCTCAAATTGTATATCTTTTTGTAATGTTCCATCTTTAATTGACATTTACATGTTTGTGCCAATCAATTCATTGGAAGCTAGAGTGGCTATTTGTGTATGTACTTGTCCCGAGACGAAAGGATGACTGAAACTGATTTCTTATTACCTTCATTTATTAATGTATCAATCAAAATCACTCAGTCAATTTCGTTTAGATAGTTAGCGTATCATTTTGCGTCATAATTTTTTGGTTCAATCAATACTTACCTATAGTCGCCCAAGTATAATACTCGTGTCCCTTTTCTAATTAATTTGTTTAATGTTTCGATACGAAACATTATATATATATATATAGCTAACTTTTGAAGACCAATCCCTTTAAGACAAAATTATATAAATTTCTCTCTCTCCCCCCCCCCCCCCCCCCCTTTTTCTTTTTTCCTCTTTTGTCAAAAGAGTCGGACAAAGCTGTAGGATATACTCAATCATAATCGGGTCCCTCAATAATTTACTCAACCGCGAGCATAATACAAAAGCAAAATTAGTAAAGTTGAAAGGGCTATATCACAAAATAATAAAGGAAAATTATCATTTGTATACCCTTAGTTTACTCTATTATTAAAAATATTACAATATTTTGAGGGTGTATCAATCGTCCACCTTAAGTTGACAAAATATATGAACTGACCACCAAACCGTTAGTTGCCGTTTAAGTATGATGATGTCATAAGGGTAATTTGGTCTTTTCATATGATACAAGTGATAATTTAAGGGTATACAAGTAATAAAAAGAGAATTTAAGGGTATACAAGTGATAATTTTTAAGGGTAAAATCGTCAATGCACTGTAATTCCGTTAACTTTCAAACGATAATTAACAGTTTGATGATTAGCTGATACATTTTGTCAACTAAGGGTGGATGATTGATACACCCTCAAAGTATTGTAGTATTTTTTATAACAGAGCAAATATAGAGTATACGAATGATAATTTTTTAATAATAAATATATGTATCAGGCTAAACAATAAAATATAGGGCTATTATTGTATGATTATTTTTAGAATTGTAAAATATCAACATAAAAATTATTGTTGTTTATTATTTTATTAGTGACGGTGCTAACAAATAGTTAAAAATACAGGAAAATGAAAGATTTTGTAAGGATATAGTAACAAAGGATAGATATCAACAGTTACAGACACAGGAATTTAATCTAAAGGAAGCATAGTACAAATTCAATTACAAATTTTTTGAAGACGACGACAAAAGCAAAGAATAACTGTGGCATGTCAGTAGCAGCGACGTCGAAGTCTATTAGGGATTAGGGTCTAGGCTGGTTTTGCGTGGAAACTCGGTAAGTTTTTTCATCCTAATCAAAATATAATTATAGAGGAAATCTTCCTTCTTAGTGCTAAAAGGTAGCGATTAGGAATGGGAGACATTAAATCTATATGAATACAAATAATGACAAACATAGAGGAATTAGAGATAAGAACGATTCATTTAAATAATATAAATGAAAATTTATTGATTATATGATGAAAATTATTAAAATAATAAGAATATTTTTTAAAAATATTATGCATTTAAGACCTAATGATATATAAAATTAAGGCTTAATAGACCCACCAGTCCAATAAATCATGAATATTAGGCTAAATTTTAAAAAAATCCAAAAGAATTCAACGTGGTTTAAATATGTCATACAACTTTTTAAAAAAATTGAAAACTTAGAGCCCGTTTGAGATTGTTTTTGGGAGATTTAAAAATGATTTTGAAAGTCTAAAGTTAATTTTGGTGTTTGGTAAAAAAAATCAAAATCATTTTTGTCAAAATCAACTCTCTTGCAACTGATTTTGAAAAGAAGGAAATGAGTAACTTTTAAATTCTGATTTTGATAATCAATTTTATACTTTAATAAAATTTCATAAATATTCTTAAAATTATTACCTAAACTCAAAATTATCCTTATTTAAATTGGAAACGACATCAATATTTCAATAATTTTTATTATAATTCATTCATTCTTTTGTTTTCTCTATTTCTTCTTTATATTTTACATTACATCAAAAGATCTCTACAGCAATATGATATAAATTTTATTTTTAGTTAAAGTTATTATAATACACAATTAAAAATATTTTATGTACATGTTTTTATATATGTAAGTAAATTTTATCCTACATTATGTACATTTTATTAGTTATTCGTTTTCTCACAGCAGTTTAACAGTAAATTTTACCAAACACCAATAATTACTTTCAAAACTCATAGTACTTTTTAAAATAAGATTTACCAAACACTTAGTTGATTCTCTTTATAACTAATTATTTCTATAGCACAGTTAACAACAATTATTTTAAAAAATACAGCATTCCCAAACTGACCCTTAGAAGAGTTACAAATTAAAATTAGTTTAGTCTTAAGATAATATCAAAGCAGTCTTTCGGGGGCCTTCATTGAGTTCGCCCTATGAATATCAATATTTCTTCTAATCATTTATAATTTACAATTATTATACAAAACAAACCAAAATAACCCTAAAATCTATGTGATCCCTATTTTTTTTTTTCAGCTTGAGGTGTCAAAATTGTTCCCCTCTCTATTGTTGTAACAAGAAGTGACTGCGGGTTACAAACGAATCCAAAGAGAATGTGAAGTTATTGTAGCAAAATTGAAATGCAAATATCAAAATTAACTTAGCACTAGTTTATTTATTGTTATTATTATTTTGGTAAGAGCAATGCTGGAGATATATGTACAAACTCTCTTTGGAACAGTTAATATATCATTCAACAAACTGGTTAGACACCTAAATGAAAATGTCAAAGTTATTACAGCGAATGAAAATATACCAAGTGGAACCCATGTAATGGTGGTAAAAGTACAAAATCATTATTTGAATGATATCAATTTGTACACAATAATTTTTACATAGAATTTATATTCCCATTACTGTCACTGAGACAATAAAACTTATAATGCATAAACAATACAAAGTCATGACTTCGCTGATAAGTAACTTGGGGGATTTTCTTGTGCCAATTAGATGTGAAGGTACCACGTTAAAAGATACAGTATTGATGTACTTACCACAGTTAGTACTACAATTAGTACACACTATCATTATAGGACAAAAAACTTCATTATAAGACAAGAAAAGTTATTATAAGATGGATTTTTTTTTTTACTTTTATAGATTTTCTAATAATTGGTATTTATTTTATATCTAAATTGAAAAATGTTTTTCTATTTAATTGGTAGCTTAGTTATAGTTCAATGTAATTAACAATAGTAATTTATTACCCCTAAGAGCTTAATCGATTGGTTTTTAACCAGTTTTAATTGGCCCGTCAGTATTAAAAATATACTTTTTAAGTTACTTTACTTTTTAAGATGAAAAAAGAAAAAAATGGTAATTTATTATTGTTTAATTTCCTACTTCTTTAGTTGTTATCCTTCCCTATGTAAACTATCATAATCCCACCGATAGTGTAATAGTAGAGGTTTATTTTTTGGAGAAATTTTATAATACTTATGATGTCTTACTACTATAATCCCACCAATAGAATAACACTAGAGATTTCCTATTTTGTAAAAATTCTATAATACTTTAGATGTAACATTTATAAAAATTTTATAATATATTTGATGTAACGTTAGTTTTTATGCTAAATTTTCTCCCTTATTTAGAGCTATTCTTAGTGATAAGTGTTGCTTAAAAAAATAATATTTTTTGACGGAACTTGAAGGCTCTGTTAACCGTTATCATATCTCAATTATCAAGATTACATATTTTTCATAACATAAAAAAAAAAAAAAATTGCATGTGGAGCTTTGAGATTTGGGTGAATAAAGGACAAGTGGCTTACTAAAACAATTTGGCCAATAGCCTCAAATATGCTTGAGCTTGCTAGCCCCGTCAACACTCCAATAAATTTATGGCATGCACATGTTGACAGTTTGAGGAAAGACAAAGATATTTTTGTTATTTTATTATTTGAAATAGAGAATCCAAACATTGGTTACATCACGATTAAAGCAGTTGATTCAAAGAGTTGATTTTTAAATCATCTTCATCAGCCTCTAGTAGTCTAGTGGCGGTAGGATATTTACTTTTGGCCCCAGTTTCACACAGTTTGAGAGAAAAATTAATAAGCCGAAAATGATTAATCCATTATTTATTAACAAGAAGTCAGAAAAATGTAGACGAATACCATACCAACCGCGACTTGCTTGCAAGTAAGTTTCTGTACCTGAACCACTTGGGCTTAGCCCAAGTGGCTAGAGCCCCTCCCTCACAAATGTGAGGGAAGGGGTTCGAGCCTCCGCAGTCGCATTGTAGGGGTTTAATTTAAATATTCTTTCTTGGAGCCCTTGAGCTCGAGTGAAGACAGTCTTTCTCCCAGGATGGGAGTTTGACATCCCTCGAATATTTGAGAGGGTTAAAAATCTGAGCGGTGTCATATCAGCATTCATATCAATAGGGCTCAGTATAAATATATGATTGTACATATCAATTATACTCTCATGTAATATGAGTTGTAATTTGAACTGTAATTTGAGCAATAGTCTCATGTAATAAAAAAAAAAAAAGTTTCTGTACCTGTGCCGTGCAGGTCAGAATCATATAGCTAGCTATTAAGCTATATATATGTTCAAAATTAATCTTTTTTTAACTCCATGCATATCTTATCTTATCTAACAGTATTAATTAATTATTTGTCTGGTTAGCCACGTGGTGGTCCTAACTAGAGAGGGACTAACCCAATCCAACCTAAGGACTCGATCCAATTCAATTTAATCTAATTTATTTTTATGAGTGGATTATAATAGGTTAATTGAGTTAAATTTTTTAAACTCAATTAATAATTAAGTTGGATTGGGCTCGATGAATTCATCGTAATTAACTCTTTTTATAAAATTCTAAACCCTAAATAGCTAACCTAATTTTTAATTTTTTTTAGTTTTTAATAGAAAAAATTCATTCTCGTATGTATTGCTCTACACTCTAATTTTAGAACTAAAATCACTCTCTCATTTAGGTAATCTTATTATCTTCTAAGTTTAATTTTAAAATTAAGTTGGTTTTAATTTTTCTTTTTTTTAAATACTGAACAATACATAATTATATATCACATTTATTTTGTAATTGGACATGATGCTAGCTAATTATGTAGAAGGTCTTAATTTAGAATTCAAAAAAGAGATGTGGGAAGTCGAAAATAAAGTTTAGAAGCTCATTGTTGAAATTTTCTTAATTTTAAGATGATTTTGTAGCTTTTTTTAGTCAAACACTAGATAGTGAATGAAATTTTCATATTATAATAAATTTATATCTCATTTTAATAATTTTCATATATTTTACTTTTTTAATTTTTAATTTTGATTTAGCCTTCAACTCAATCAATCCAATACAACTCAATTTAACCAGATGATTTAAGGGTTGAATTAAGTTATGTTAAAATATTTATTTTATTGGATTAGGTTTATCTTATCTCAACCAATTAAATAATGGGTTGAGTTGAATTTTTACGAACCCTATTCAACCCATCCCATATCCCCCAAATCTCAACCAAGTGCTCCTCGTTCAAGTTTGCGTGCAGCTGTGTGAGTTTTCCTGGTGATGGGAGCTAGGCCTCACTTTGACTAACAGATCAAATTAAGTGATAAAAGAGTAGAATTGTAAATAAAAATATGTAATCTTTAATCAAAACATCGATTCTATTATTTTAACTTCTTAGTTTGTATTAGTTACATGTATAATAGGGGCTTTTCTGAGTTACATATTTTTTTTATAACTTATAATTAAAATTTTCGGTGCAAAAATAAGTAATAAAATAATGTCTGGCCAGCCAGTAGATAAATTTTAGCTATTGTAAGTTACACTAAATGTAACTTGGAGAGCGCCAATAGTATATAATGATAAGCACAAGCTGTTGCGTACGTATTTTATTTTGACATCGTTAATCTTATTCTTAATTAAATCATCTATTAGTCTTGCGTGCATGCTCATCTTCATGCGATGTTGAGGACAGTTGATTTTCCACCAATATTTGAATATCTGGCATTTCATCAAACACCTAATTGGTCAATTTATCAAACATATTACGGCATCCATCCCTTAAAGACTCCACGCAATTTGATTGAATATTGCTTTTTAAAGTCTTTCCGCAAAATTAATTTCCTATCATACGACATAAAAAGCGCCATCTATTTCATGTCCAAACATGGTTTAAGGGAATTCTTAAATTCAATTTCCTTTAATAGAATATATCCATCTTAATTATCAAACGTTTGTTTGTTCATGTAAAATCATTGCAATCGTCCTTTTCACCCGCAAACTCTCGCCACGCAAATTTAAAAGAATATTCATTTTGTCTAATTATATATAATGATATATATAATCATTCTCAAATGCGAGCAGTCTTATGTTTTAAAGGAAAATTATCACTGCATCACCTCTTTTTTGCCTTATATTCATCCAACCACCAAAAAATTCTAATATGTTCTCAGCACCACATTTTTATTTTTTAAATTTGTATCAACTAACCACTTTTTAACTAACACCGTTAAATAATTTAAATGAAATGACAAATTTAACCCTAAATAAATTAAAAGGCCATTTTATTTTATAAAAACTTTGAAAAATAAGAAAATTATAATTATAAAAATACCCCTAATTTTAATAAAAAATAAATCCCAAAATTAGAATTTTTATTTTTAATAATAATCTAAATAAAAATTATAATTATAAAAATAATTACAAAATTTTGGGATTTAATAAAAATCCCCTAAATTATTAAAATTTTGGGATTTATTTTTTAATAAATAAATTCAGTTATTTTAATAAAATTTTAAAAATTATAATTTTTAATAAATAAATTCAGTCATTTTTATTAAAAATTTGCAAAATTATAATTTTTTAATAAAAATAATTATTAAAATTTTAAAAATCTAAATGAAATAAAAATCAGTTGAGCACCTTTGTTTGAGATTTATTTATTTTATTAAATTTATGAGTATTTTTATAATTATAATTTTCTTATTTTTCAAAGTTTTTGTAAAATAAAATGGTCTTTTAATTTATTTAGGGGTAAAATTATCATTTCATTTAAATTATTTAACGGTGTTAGTTAAAAAGTGGTTAGTTGATACAAATTTAAAAAAAAAAATGTGGTGCAGAGAACATGTTAGAATGTTTTTGGTGGTTGGATGAACATAAGGAAAAAAAGAGGTGGTGTAGTGATAATTTCCCTTTTTTAAATGAGGATCTGTGTCAAGCCATGCAGTTTAATAGTGTTATTTTTTAATGCACTATAAAGCTGTGTGGTTTAATAGTATCAAAATCTGAATCTATTAAATCCTATGTTTTAAAAACGTATTCACATGGAAAAAAAAAAATGAGGGCGCCTGCACTGGAAAGCTATCCTTGATAATGAATTACTTTAATGATATTTTAGGAACAAAAATATTTCTTAAATTTTGAATGTTCAAAATAATTATTTAAATGCAAATGGTCTCACTTATATTCAAAAACTTTTTTTCTTAAACAAAAATATGTTAGGGAGAGAATGAAAATAATCATATCAATTAGATAGTTTACTTACTTAAGAAGTTTAAGAAAATAAGTGAAAGAGAGAGAGAGAGAGCGAGATAGAGTAATTATAACTAATAATTACTAATGAAGATGATATTTTCCCCCTGCTGTCATTTTTGTGGCCCATGTCTTTTTTTTTTAATGAAAATAATTATTCATTAAGGTTTTAGTTATAATTATGTAAGATAACAATCTTTTTAAGGCTTTAATCAGACAAACAATTATTACAAGATAACAAAGCCATGAGTTTAGCACGAGCTTCTTTCAACCAAAGACAACAGTTTGGCTTTAACAATGCCAATTTAGACAACTTGTGAGCCACTGAATTACATGCTTTAGGTAAACACTAAATTAGCAACATCCTTAGCCTGGTCTTGAAACTCATCAACTAACCATCCTATCTCACTTCTGCTTGCAAACTTGCTAGTAATCAGCCTAATCACATTTTTTTAATCCAATTCAATAATCAAAGGATAAAACCCCATTAATTTGGCCATCTTTAAACTTTATAAATAGCGAGTGCTTCAACATCATTTAGAAAATGATATCTCCAACTTGCTGCAGCCATGATTCCTCCTTGGGAGTTCCATATAATTGCTTCTAAACCAAGCAATCCTCCATCATAATTTATTCATTTTATTCCAATAAACATCAGGGAGAGACCAATATTAAATGGAAGAGTCTGCTCTCAAGACCAACTTATTTGGGGAATGCTTGTAGAGAGATCTATAAGAATGCAACAGATCCACTGCTTTGTTATAGGTTAGTAGCGGACAACAATTCCCTTTTCTAAATATCCAATTATTCCTCAACTCCAAATACTCTAGGTTGTCACCATAAACAAGCCAAAATCATTTATATTACCCTTTTCCATTAGAGTCCAGGCTGGCTCCTTGAAGCTTAAGTGAGTAATTTCCCATAAAGCACCAAAAGAGGAGAACTTCACCAAAGCATGCATAGTAGTATCATAACCAAGTTTACCTCTAGGGCACCAAGAGTCAGTTAAGATTTTTCTCTTATAGAGATTTCCGTTAATTGGCAACAAGTTGTTGATGGCCCGCTAAAAAATATTTTAATTTTGTTTGGTACGCAGTAAAACTATAAGAACTTAAATCCACCTTGAGCACCATTAGAACAAGAAAGATTCTCAGGAAGTTTCATCATTAAAGATACTTGATAACCACTCTTCACTGAATAAATTCCTCTTTTATCATCATGCCAGACTAATTTGTCTTGTCTCGAAGCATGAGGAAGAGGAATTTCTAGAATTAACTTGACATCAACTAAGAGAAACTTTTGTCAGATTAGTTGTTCATTCCAACAGCCCCTTCTATCAATAAGTTCAGCAACCATATTGTAATCAAGCAAACCCTTTGGTGATATTAGCTTGAATATATGAGGCTTGGCAGCCATCTATCTGAGTAGACAATGATTGATTTACCATCACCTACTCTCAATCTAGACAATTCTCTATACCTTTTTTCCTGAAAGTAAACTCCTCCATACATACGAAGGGTTCAATCGCAACTTACTTTTCATGAACTCCCCTTTCGGTAAATATTTATTAATTATTCTGGGCAATGAAGCAACCTCCGACATTGCTTTCCACGAAGTGCTTGATTAAAAGCTCCGAGATCATGAAAGCTTAGACCCACCATCTTCTTTCGGCACACACATCTTTTTCCAATCCATCCAGTGAATACTCCTTGCCGTTGCATTGGATCCCCACTAAAATTTTGCAATGATTTTTTAAATATTGTCATAAAGGATTAAATGAAGCTCAAAAAGACTTATGGCATAGGTTAGAATCGCTTAGGCAACAACTTTAATCAAAACCTTTTTATCGTCACTAGAAAACAACATTGATTTCCAGCGATTAACCTTGTACAAAACGTTTCCTTCAACTCACTGAAATTTTGATATTTAGATCTGCCAAGCATTGAAGGCAAACTGAAATATTTCTCAAGATGAGGTACGACCTCCAGCTGGAAGGCCTCCTTCAATTTTGCAAAGACATCAGCCTGTACATTTAGACTAAGAAGTATTGAAGATTTTCTTTAAATTAAACACCTAACCAGAAGCGAGAACTTCTCAAATATTCTCTTAAGGTGTCGGCACTCATCCACTGAGGCTTTCTAAAAAACGAGTCTGTTATCTGCAAACAAAAGTCAGAAATGGAAGGACCATGTCGCCCAAAATCAACACCATGAATTACGTTCGCACTAATAGTATTTTGTAATAAACATAAAAAACCTTTGGCACATAAAATAAATAGAGAGTGGGCAGCCCTATCTTAATCCTCTTTTAGGGATTATATTGCCTAATGGAACTCCATTAATTAACACGGAGAAGGAAGAAGCTATAATACAATGCAAAATAAAATCAAATTTTAGCATCACCTTTGCTAGAAAATCCCATTCCAGGCGATCATCAAGCTTATTAATATCTAACTTCAGAGCCATCATACCATTTTTCTCCTTTTTCTTAATCTAATTTTATGTAAACCTTCATAACCACAATTATATTGTCTATAATAGGTCTACCTGATGCAAAAGCGCTTTGATTTCCAGCTTTATCTTTTTAACCACTGTTTTTATAATAATTTTATAGATAATATTACAGAGACTAATAGGCCTGCATTCAGATACCCTTTTTTGACTTTTTAATTTTAAGGAACAGAGCAATTTAAGTTTTATTCACATAAGAGATGTCTCCCCATCATTCACAATATGAAAACAAACATTTGTTACTAATTCACCGATAATATGCCAATATTTTTGAAAACAATCCAGCATTTAGTCCATCAGGTCCAAGAGCTTTGTAGGGATGCATCTGAAAAAGGGCTAGACGAATTTCCTCCTCCATAAAGGCTTTGTCTATCATTTGATTCATATCCTCTGTTACTTTAGGCTCCAAATCAATAATAACATCATCAATCGAATCATGAGAAGGATTTGAGGAGGTAAATATATTAGTAAAGTAGTTACACACCTCTGCTGTAATTTTTACAAGCCCTTCTCTCCATCTATTGTTTGAATCCAATAGCCCATCAATCCTATTTCTCTTCGTCTAACTGAAGCCTTGTTACGACAGTTTTCCTTTAAGATTGATTTGCCTTGATTCTAGCTAGCTGTTTCCTTATTTAGTTGTTTCGTTTATTAACTTATTTTCTTGTTTTCTCTGTATAAGAAGAACTCGATTGGGGGGTTAATTTTTTTTATCAGAAAAAAAAAAACTTAATAAAACTTCAAGAGTTTTTTTTTGTTTTTGCTCTACCTCTTGGATCATAAGATTTGGTATCCGAGCTCGATTTTGGCACCAATATGGCTGACGGAACGAGAGCACAAGAGCAAAAGCGTGTGGATGAGTCTCTGAAGCAGTTGCAAGAGACCTCAGAAAAACACGGCCTTCTTTTATCGGATTTGTCTAAGATGATGGCTGCTATAAGCCTGAAACTTGATCAATCCACAACAACAAAGACAAGGGATTCCAATAACGGGGGAAAGTACTTCAACCAATAGGGGTTCGAATAATAATCGTACTAGTAAGAATTCCGTTCAAACTTGATTTTCCAAATTGAATTTTCCCAAATTCGAGGGTGAAAATCCTAGTGGGTGGATTTACAAGTGTGACCGTTTTTTCAACATCAATGGAATTGTTGAAAAAGAGAAAGTAGAGATGGCGTTGATCCATTTAGAGGGACATGCCCTTGAATAGTTTCAGGGGTATGAAGCTGGCCATGCAATTTTATCAACTGGGAGGGTTTTTCTACAGATTTCGTTGCTCATTTTGGTCCTAGTGCTTATGATAGTCCAGTTGGGCAATTAACGAAGCTAAAGTAAACTAATGTAGTAAAAGCCTATCAAGAACAATTTGAGGCATTGATGGCTAGAACAAAGGGGCTGCCTGAGGATTTCTTTGTTCAATGTTTCATTAGTGGCTTGAAGGATGCCATTAAGAACCAAGTCACCATGTTTCAACCGAACACTCTGACCCAAGCCATTGATTTAGCCTTGCTACAAGAAGGAGCTATGGAAGCAATTCTTAAGGAGGCCAAAGGGGTTAACAAAGGTGGGGTGAGTACAATGATTTCTTTTGTGCCAAAAAAGTCAAACAATAGCCGATTACCACCTGTGAAACAGATTTCTACAGTAGAGATGCAAGAGAGGAGAGAAAAAAAGCTTTGTTATTATTGTGATGAGAAGTATAAGCCTGGTCATGTTTGCAAACATAAACATATTTATCTATTACAAGGCGAAGATAGCAAGGGTGAAGAGCCAAATGAAGTTGATAAAGTGGAAGAAAAAAAAGAATCTCAAGCTTCCCTTCTTGCCATATGTGGGTCTAACACTCACCAAACTATAAAAATTTACAGCATAAAAAAGAAAGCTATCACCATACTCATTGATTTTGGAAGTACTCACAACTTCCTTGACCCTACGGTTGCAAAAAGAACAGGTTGTGAACTTCAACGTGTTAGTCCAATGACTGTATTAGTGGCAGATGGAACAAAAATAATTAGTGATGCTATTTGCCGACAATTGAAGTTGAATATTCAAGGAGAGGAATTCCGAGCTGATTTTGAAATGCTAGTTATGCAACCCAAGAGGGGGTGAATTGAGTTTTTAAAACATAAGCTAAACAAATCGCACAACAATTTAATCTAATGCTTTAATGAAATAAAAAAAAACAATAAATTTAACAATACTCTAATAAAAAATAATAAATTTAACAATACTAAAAAATAAAAGAGTAAGGGAAGAGAGAGCAAACACAAAGAGTTTTACGTGGTTCGGCAATCCACACCTACATCCACGCCTCCAAGCAAACCAAGCGTGAAGATTTCACTATCCAAGCCTCCCAAGGCTTCAAATGTTTACAATTGACTTCCAATGTATCAATGGACCTTTACAATAAGAGATTATCCCCTAATCTCTTAACTCAAGTGTTTCTCACAATCAAACTCTCATAAATTTAATAAAGAAATGAATATTACAACAAACAACTCTCTTTTAGAGTGAATATACAAATAATAGCTCAATAAAGATTTAATCTATGATAATTTACAATTTAGAAACTCAAAATATGTTATATGATCTTGTTTATGGTTGCAAAAGTCTTAAAATTGAAGTTGGAGTTGAGTTTTTATAACTAAAGCTAAAAAACTAGCCGTTATAGGCAAATTCTAGCAAGCAAGCGGCTAGCCACTTAATTTAGCCAGCTCCCCATTTCAGAACAGTAAAGTTACCGTTAAATTTGAATTTTGTTACAGTAACATTGTTCATGGAATTATAATTTTGCCCAAAACTTTTTGTAATTATAATATGGCCCAAAATGTCATAGAACTTTGCAAACATGTCCAATTTTAAAATTTCTAAACAATACTTGTCATTTCCAAAACTTTTTAAAATTTTGATATGACCCAAAACATTATAATAATTTTCAAAGAAGTCCTTTTCAAACTTTAACAAAATATTTATAAATTTTAAAGTTCTCAAAACATTTTCAATTTAGTCTAAAATTTGAAAATATGAAATTTTCCTTAGGTGGCTATCCGCTAGCCCTCAGGCTGTTAGCTGCTAACTCTCTGTCTATTTTTAATATTTACACTTTAGCCCTAAACTTGTAGAAATTATAGTACGACCTAAAAGGTTTTAAATGTTTACAAATAAGTCTCACTCCAGAATTCAAAACAATACTTATCAAAATCAAAGATCGTAAAACCTTTTCATTTTAGTCCACATCTTGAAAAATAATTAATTGCTTAAAATTCTTTTCTTGTAGTTGTTAAATCTTTGGTTTATGAAAAATGATGATTTATTAAACAAAATCTTGAATTTCTCAAATACTAAATCATTCATATATTAAATCATATCGGCTTTACAAGAATTGTCGCAATAATGAGTCCGTTGAGCTCTAAACTTTATTTTTGATTGTGCTGTTGTCTGTTGAGTGTCTTGAACTTGATTTCACATGATTCACTTCATCATAAATATTATCCTTCAAGAACCCGTGAAATGTGAAATACAATATTTTTCAAATTACTTAAAACATATGTTTGTTATCATCAAAATTACATTATGTATAGCCCTTTAGGCTAATAGATTTAAGGCTCTTACCATTGGGAGGATGTGATATGGTTCTTGGAATACAGTGGCTTGTTGAATTGGGACTTGGATTATGGGACCTCAAGGAGTTGATAATGGAATTTTCTGTTGGCGATCGAAATTTTGTACTAAAAAGTGATACACCAGGCCCTACTAAAATAGTTTCACCAAAACACATCCAGAGGGAACTTCAACATTTGTCTCAAGCATCAACAACTCACATTTTTTCTATCCAAGTAGAGGATGAGGAAGCAGAAAAAGTAAATAGAGAATCACAGGATCTGGAGCAAGTGTTGCATCATTATAGGAAGGTTTTTGATGAGCCGAAGAGGTTACCTCCTCAAAGGGAACATGACCATAAAATCCCCCTTGAACATGGATTTACACCACCCAATATACATCCATATAGGTATCCTTACGTGCAGAAAAGTGAGATTGAAAAACTAGTATAGGAGATGCTCGAAAATGGCACAATTCAGCACAGTGTGAGTCATTTCTCTTCACTTGTATTGTTGGTCAAGAGGAAAGACGGAACATAGAGAATGTGCATTGACTATAGGGCCCTCAACTTAATCACCATAAAAGATAAATTTCCTATTCCTGTCATTGATGAGTTGTTGGATGAATTATATGGAGCTACATATTTTTCTAAGCTTGATCTCTGGTCCGGCTACCATCAAATCAGAGTGCATTCTTTTAATATTCATAAGACTGCTTTTAGGACCCATGAGGGGCACTATGAATTTGTAGTCATGCCTTTTGGGCTAACTAATACTCCATCTACTTTTCAAAGCTTGATGAATGAGATTTTTAAATCCTTTCTGAGGAAATTTTTCTTAGTATTTTTTTATGATATCTTAATTTACAGTAGTGATTGGAAGGAACATTTGGAGCACTTGGAATTGGTGTTTAGTTTATTGACTCAGAACCAATTATTTGTTAAAAAAATCAAAATGTGTTTTTGGTAAAAAGAAGGTTAAGTATTTGGGGCTTGTAATTTCAAAGGAAGGAGCTGCCACTGATCTTGCAAAAATTCAAAACATGTTGCAATGGCCTAAACCTAATTCCCTCAAGTCTTTAAGGGGTTTTTTGGGGCTCACAAGTTACTACTGGCAGTTCATTAAAGATTATGGAAACGTTAGTCAACCACTCACTATCTTGTTGAAGAAAGATAATTTTCAGTGGACTCAAGCCGCAGAAGACGCCTTTGACCAGCTCAAATGCATCATGTGTGCGGCACCAGTATTGGCAGTGTTAGACTTCCAGAAAGATTTTGTGATTGAGTGCGATGTGTTCGGAAATGGGATAGAAGCAGTATTGCTACAAGAAGGTAGACCCATAGTTTACTTTAGCACCGAAGAATTTGATTCTTTCGGCATACGAAAAAGAGATGTCGGATGCTGTCATGACAGTACAAAAATGAAGGCCATATGTGGTAGGGAAGCGCTTTAAGATAATCACTAATCATCTTAGCTTAAATTTCTTTTTAAATCAACGTGTTTCAACTCCGATGCACATAAATGGCTCACTAAATTAGTTCGTTATGACTATGAGATCGTCTGTCATAGTGGCAAAGAGAATACAGCTGCAGATGCCTTATCAAGGGTGTATGAAGAAGGGGAAGGCCTTGTCATTTCCAATAGCAAATCAGTTGGGTGTGCTACAAGATGAATGGAAGAAATATGAGAATATACAAAAACTCATCCATGAGATTCAACTAGATCATAATTTACACTCTAAATTTACTTGGATAGATAATCAACTGAGGTACAAAGGAAGGTTGTGGCTAGGAGATCAATCTGAAATAAAGAAGACGATATTGCAATAAGCTCATGGTGGAGTAGAGGGTGGACATTCAAGGGTAAAGAAAACATTAGAAAGCATCAGACATTTGCCAGATAAATATGGCTGAAACGATAGCTTCTTTAGGACTTTTACAGCCGTTGTCAATACCAGAATTGATTTGGTCTGACATTTCCATGGATTTTATAGAAGGCCTTCCAAAATCTCAATGCAAGGAGGTTATCATGATAGTGGTTAATAGTTGAGCAAATATGCTCACTTCTTGGCATTAGCACACCCTTACATAACAAAAGATGTAGCTCAAGTGTTCTTAAATAACATTTATAAGCTTCATGGCCTACCAAAGACCATAATAAGCGATCGAGATTGAATCTTCATGAGTCAATTCTGGAAACATCTTTTCACTCTACAACGAACTCAATTACTTATGAGCACATCTTATCATCTATAGATAGATAGTTAGACCGAAATAATTAATAAGTGTTTGGAGCAATACTTGAGGTGCATGACTAGAGACAAGCCAAATGAGTGGAGTAAATGGTTGTCGTTTGTTGAGTGGTGGTACAATGCGTCATTTCATTTCTCTTCTAAGATGACCTCATTTGAGGTTTTCTATGGCAGGGAGCCTCCTACTTATACTACTTACATTCCTAGCGAGACTTTCGTAGCATCTGTGGACGAAGCTTTAAGAGACAGAGACTCAATGATTCACTTTCTCAAGGAGAACTTGCATCCAACTTAAAGCAAAATGAAAAAAATGGCAGATAAGCATTGGACAAAGAGGAAATTTGAGGTAAATGATTGGGTTTATCTTCGGCTGCTACCTTTCAAACAAGCTTCTCTAACTCTTCAAACAGATATGAAGTTGGTTTCTAGGTTTTATGGACCTTACAAGGTGCTTCAAAAGATTGGGCATATGGCGTACAAGCTAGAATTTCCTTCACATTCTAAAATCCTTTTAGTTTTTCGTGTTTCTTGCTTGAAGAAAAAATTGGGAGCTGCTAATGTTCAGTAGACAGAACTACCTACAATCCAAGAAAATGGGAGGATGCAATTGGAGTCGCTAGCATTGTTGGAGAGATGTACGGTTAAGAGAAACAATAAGCCTGTAGTTCAATTGTTGATTCATTAGAGTAATTCTTTTCCTAAGGATGCTACATGGGAAGATGCTTACATTATTCAACATAAATTTCCAGAATTTAAGCCTTGAGGACAAGGCTTCCTAAACAGAGGGGGAAATGTTACGACATTTTCCCTTTAAGATTGATTTGCCTTGATTATAACTAGTTGTTTCATTATTTAGTTATTTCCTTTATTATCTTATTATCTTGTTTTCTCTGTATAAGAAGAACTCAATTAGGGGGTTAATTTTTTTTATTAAAAAAATTAATAAAACTTCAAGAGTTTTTTTTTTTTTTTTTGCTCTACCTCTTTGATCATAAGAAGCCATTGCATGAAAACATCTCGTATTACGATCCCCTTCCTTAACCCAGACAGCCCTTGATGGCTACCTCCCCACCTAACCTTTTTATCCTGCAAAATATTATTAATTTTTGTCTCTACTTTCCGAGTATTTATTAAATTGTATTAATTCTACAATGCCACCAACATCCTGTTTTTCTTACTAAAGTTTTCCTTGCTTTAAGCATTCAACACTTCCTTCAAATTTTCCACTTTATATAGAAATATAGAAATAGGATTGTTGCCATTCAAAGCACTAGCATCATGCCATGAAATCTCAATCAATCTTTCACAATCATCATATGAGGACCAATAATCCTCAAAATTAAATCTATGGCCCCACATATTCTTACTGTCTCTAATGTTCTTCTTCTTTTTGTAAAATTCAATCCAGATTGGCAAATGATCAGAGCCCCTAGCTGCCATATGAGCAACCAAGATATTGGAAAATATGTTTCGCCACTGCTCAGAACATAAAAATCTGTGTAGCCTCTCTTTAACCAGACTTTCCTTAAACCTTCGATTTGTGCAAGTAAAAGGCACACCCCTGTAGCCCAAATCACAAAGACCACATTCCTTGACTGTGTTCTTAAACTCTAAAATTGCACTTAAATTCTGTGCGCTACCCCTTTCTTTCTCTTGCAGTCTCTTACAGACTGAGAATCTCATTAAAGTCACCCTCATATAACCATGGTAGATGACTAAGTTAAGATAATCTTTTCCATAAATTCCAAGAGTGCATTTTTTTAACGCTATCAAGGTGACCATAAAACCATGTGAAAAGCCAAGGCTCCCCATCTTCCATCATTACTTCACAATCCATGTGGTGGATACTGTAAGAGGTAATAAAAAGATCAACATCATGCATTCACGTTAAGAGAAGTCCACCACTTAAACCATTTTGATCCACTACAAAACAATTGTCAAAACCCAGCTTTCTTTTAACACTTTACGGTTGGATAGTCAACATCTTTGTTTCACATAGAAATATAATACACGGTTTGACCTGTTGGAGAACAAATTTAAGATTTCTGAACGTTCAGTTTGGTTGTTCCCAAGTCCCAAATGTTCCAACAAATGAGATTCATGGTTGTCGATAGGCTGGAACTGAACCTCCACCGATTTATGAACGTCATAAAAGTCGTCCTGATCCACAGCTCCATTAAAAATTTATTACTGAACAAAGACATCTCTAGTAAAACCTAAACATTCAATAGAAATCGTTTTAAAAATTGAGATTTCCCAAATCTCTCTGCTTCTTTGAGGACGGTGGGTCAACCTCCATCGTGTCTGTATCCCTCTTAGCACAATTATGAGTTGGCCTTGTTCCTTGTGACTTGCTTTGTGAGCCATTTGCAGGGCTTACCATTTTTCATAGGCTTAATTAGATGTCTTGAGCTTATGATGGGGTTTTTGTACTTCATATCTCCATATTCTCATTATCATCATGAATTAAGCTTTTCTCATAAGTTATGGTATAGTCCATAGCCTAAATAAGAAGCCCAATACTACCAGTCACACTTTTATTCTCAACTCTTAAATTTGCTTCCCGAGAATTATCTTTCTCGGAAATTGCTTCATCACTGAATTTGTTAAAGGAAAATGATGTTTGCCCTGGGTCAAACCCTGAAACGGCAGCATAGGTCGTCGTTTCGGCTCTTTTTTTTTTATTCATTTTGAAACGACACCGTTTCTGCTTTTATTTTTTTTCTTTGCTCTGATTTCTTCTTTCTCTTCGTTCAACCCAACTGCAGACCCTTTGCTTCTTTCTCTTCGTTCTCTTAATGACACTGTTTCTGCTTTTATTTTTTTTTTCTTTGTTCTAATTTGCTGTGAACAAAGTCGTTTTGGTTAGGTTACATCAGCTTCTTCTTCCTTTTCGTTTAACCCAGCTGTAGAACCCTTGATTCTTCTTTTTCGTTCTCTGAACCAGCTGCAGACCCCTTAATCACGCAAAAGAAAAAGCTTGAACGGGGACGAGTTTTCAACATTGTCCCTGGAAGATTGATTTTCAGCATTGTCCTTGACAAATTGATTGTTGAATAACTTGTTCCTCACAGGTATTTGGCAATCTTCCGGGGTTGTTCTGTGGAAAGGGCAATTGGGTTCTGTGGAAGCTTTCGATTGATGAAGGAAATGACTTTTGCTTTGCCATTTACTCTAAGCCCTAAATGATGTCGTTTCATAGCGAATAAAAAAAAAAGATGAAACAATGTCGTTTGATGTGATTTTGGGGTTTGACCCGGGCAAACATCAGCGATGTTTATTAAATGCTTCACTTTTTTTTTTTAGAATAAAGCTTAGCTTTCATTAAATCAACTTTGAAAAAAGGTACAAAAGATGTGTAGGACATTCGTTGAACTACATTATTGGTTCTACACTTTATAAAGCTACTTTGGCAATCAAATGGGTCATGCTATTATGAAGCCGAGAAGTATGTTGTAATGTGGGGTTGTGTAGTTCTTTAGCTTTTCCTGAATGTCCAAAATGGTCCAACAAATCTCTTTATTACTACTTTTTCTTCCTAAGGCTAGATCCACAGCTTCTTGACAATGACATTCAATTATCAAAGGCACACAATTGGCTGCTTTTGCAGTTTTTATTCCCAGCTTAATTGCTTTTGTTTCTGCAGCAGTTACATCTCCAAAGTATCTGACTTGCTTCTGAGCTGCTGCTATAAAGTTTCCTTCTGAGTTTCTGATTACTACTCCTAAGCCTGGCACTTGCTCTTCTAACTTTGTTGCTGCATCCACATTAACCTTGAACCACCCCATTGGAGGAGGTTTCCAGCTCTGGTTTTCTCTGCAATTCTGCCTTGTAGAGGAGGGTAGTGATGGGGATTTAATTTTCCTATATGATTCCACTATTACTTCTGCTTTGGCTAGTGATACTTGAGAGTCTTCATTATTTCCCTCAAAGACAAAAAGATTCCTTGAGTGCCAAGTAGCCCACATAAAGCTGTGAAGAGCTCAATTTCTGCTTTGTTTTACTTCTCTGCTACAGTTTAAAACACACTCAACAAATCTTTGTTAACAAAAGTTTGGGTATCTTCTGCAAATGCTGTGATCCTCCAAGTTTTTTTAGATGCTTTACAATTTAAGAGGGCATGAGAAACATTTTCACCTTGTTTGCCACACCTTTGACACCACGGTTGTTGCACAATTTTCCTTTTCCACAAGTTTTCTGCTGTTGGAAGTAGATTTTGTGCTGCCCTCCACATGAATATTTTAACTTTCTCCGGTAAATCCAATTTCTAGATTCCATGCCACTCAGATGAACTTGTTTTTTATGAGCCTGGACAATCAGGGAATTTTAGTCTCAGAGCAACTTGGTAGTCACTCTTTACTAAGTAGTTTCCATGTTTTTCATAAGCCCATATAGATTGGTATGGTCTTGGAGTTCTTGGCAACATCATCTTCAAGTTGCAGTCTACATCCTCAGGCATGTAGTGTTGTTTGATTAGTGCTTCATTCCAATTGTGCTCTGCATTAATTAAAAGGAAAATTATAGCCTCTAGTGGCAGGGTTGGAGCTGACACTATTTTGAAAGTTGAAGGTTTAGGAATCCAATTACAATTATAAATCTTGACTTGCTCTCTACTCCCTATTCTACATCTTAGACCCTGATACAACATCTGTCTACCCCAAAGAATACTCCTCCAAATAAAAGATGGTCTATGCCCTAATTTTGCATTTAAAAAATATGTCTTCTTAAAGTACCGAGCCTTTAAGACTTTTGCCATCAGGGAGTCTGGAAATTGGATCAACCTTCATCCTTGCTTGGTTATTAAAGCTTGATTAAAGCTTGATAAATCTCTAAACCCCATGCCCCATTTTTCTTTTGGAAGTACTCATTTTTCCCACCTGGCCCAATGTATGCTTCTATGATCTTCCTTTGAGTTCCACCAGAATCGAGTTATTGCTCTTTGCATATCTGCACATAAACTCAATGGAATTCTGAAAACACTCATGGCATAAGCAGGGATTGCTTGGATGATTACTTTGATTAAAACTTTTTCCCCTCCACTGGAGAAAAGCTTGCTTTCCCAATTTGATATCTTACTAAGAATTCTGAGTTTTATATCATTGAAAAAACTCACTTTCTTTCTTCCCACCATTGATGGCAACCCCAAATATTTCTCATGCCTAGACACAATACTGAGTTGGAATATGTTTTTTATATCCTCAATTTACCCTGTTTGAGTGTTTCCACTAAAGAACATTGAGGATTTTTCATAATTAAAAATTTGGCCCGAGGCAGCTCAAATTTGTAAAAAACAAGCTTCAGATTTCTGCATTCTTCAGTTGTGGCCCTTGTAAAGATATAACTGTCATCTGCGAAGAGCAAGTGAGTGATTGCCAAGTTGTTGTCGAATTTCAATCCTTGGATCAACTTCTAAGTTTCTGCTTGTTATAGTAAGTTTGAAAAGCTTTTTGCACAAAGAATAAAAAGATATGGGGATAAGGGGCAGCCCTGCCTCAATCCTTTGTGAATGAATCGTTCATTTTTCTACTCCATTTATCAATATTGAGAGTGATGCAGTTGTAATACATCTCATAGTTAATTCAATCCATTTAGGTGAAAATCCTAACCTCTTCAGAGTAAATTCTAAGAAACACTATTTAATTCTATCATATGCCTTACTTATGTTCTTCCTCTTTCTCGACGAAGCTTTAGCATGGAAAAACTTTGTATTTTTATCTCCTTTTCGTAGCCAATATATTCTTGATCTCTGCTTCCAGTAGATTTCTTCATCCAGCAGAAAAACATCAATATTCTTTTCTAAGCTTTTGATTCTTTCCCCGTCTTCATAGTGTTGGTTCGGTTGCTTTGCCCATTTCAGCTCATTAATCATCTTTTGTAACTTCTTACTTTTGTCCCCTAACTCTTCTTTGTTCCACCACTGTAGTTGAGTCGTTGTTGCCTTTGTTGCTATTTTAAAGCTTTCAACTGCATCTTCATTGTACTATCTTCTTTGCTCTACCCACTCTTGTTCCACAATCTCTCTGCATTTATCATAGAAGCTCCAAAAATCCTCATAATGTACTTGAGGAAAAATTCTTCCATTATATCTCAGGCCCCTTGCTTTTTCCATCACTTCCATCAAAATGGGGTTGTGGTCCAATGTCTATGTCTCTAATGTTTCAACTATCGATTCTAAGAACATGTTTCTCCATTCTTGATTACACAAAAAACGGTATAATCTCTCATCAATTAAATGTGGCATGTATCTTTTATTTGACCACGTTAAAGGACGCCCTTTACAACTTAAATCCACCAGGCTACAATTTCTAATAGTGTCCCTGAACATCTGCATCATGCTAACTTCTCTATTGTTCCCTCTTATTTTTTCATGAGGCCACAATATTTCATTGAAATCTCTTAAGCACAGTTAAGGCAAAGAGGATAGATTGGCTAACCTTTTTAAGAGTGTCCATGTGTGGTGCTTTTGGCACATATCTAGGTGTCCATGGATCCCTGTACATCTCCAATAACTTCTATTTTCATAACAAACTATTGCATCAATATTGTGCTTGCTACATGACTTGACCTCCACAATTAATTCTGACTTCCACATAATTGCTATACATCCTTTTTTCCCTGTTTTACTAACTTCGAAACAATTTTCAAAATTGAGCTTCTGACACTTCTCTTGCATTTGCCTAGATGTTAGCTTGGTTTCACAAAAGAAAACTAGCTTAGGCTTATGCATGTGGGGCATTCCTTGAGCTTCTTGGAACGTTGGCCGCTTCCCAGTCCCCGAACGTTCCAGCTGATTACATTCATGGCTATCGGCTAGGCTGGTGTCCAGCTGACAGCCGATATTAACTTAACTTTCTCCACCATAAGCTCCCCTGTTTCTTCCTCTTGGCTCTCTACTTCCATGTTCAACTTTTGTTTTGCTCCTAGTGAAACGTAGGCAAAGTTCTCCCTTAGGCTATCAATCTTCATTCTTTTTGCTTCTGGGCTAGCCAATCTTTTTTCATCCAATTCACTTGCTAGTCTTTTGGCTATAATGGGCCTATTTTGTGTTTCAGCCTTCTTGCCCCCACTTTTTCTTCATTTATTGCTAGCTTACAATGCTTCTTTACCTAAAGTTACCATATTGTCTCCTTAGCTACCAACATTGGATAAAGAGCAATGATCTAGAACATTCCCATACCCTATTTCATCTTCTACCTATACAAACGGTTGAGGTTGAAATCTCTTTGCTCTGTCTTTATGATTTTAGCTAGAAACTCTGACTACCTTTTCATCAACTGACTTCGTTTGATGCCCAATCTCCACTCGATTTGAAGCTTTCAACAAATCTAAATCTACATGGACTTTTTAAGTTGTTAGATTCTTTATCTTCCAAACATTCACAATGAACATGTCCTATTTTACCACAATTATAACGAAAATCGGGAAGCCTTTCATACCTCAAAAGTAAAATAATGACCTCATTTTCCGCATTCGGTGATTGGAGTTTTACACACTTTCTTAATGGCTTAGTAACATTAATAATTACTTTCAATTGAAGAAAATGCCATGTATATCCACCATATGGCCTCACCTGCACCTTTTCGATCTCCCCAGTTTGTTTTTCTAGGAACAAAGCTATCCCCTTGTTCATACATAAAATTAAGACATTATGAATTTGTATACAGAAGGACGCATGAGTAAAATCTAGTTTTGCAAGATCTCCAACCCCTTTCGGCACTGTTAGTACAATAATAGCATTCTTAAAACTCCAAGGACACCTTTAAATACACTTTTCTTATCTCCATCAGAGTTGAACTTGAACAAGAATAAGTTGTCACCTATACATTTAATCATAACACTCTTTACCGTTTTCCACACATTAAGTATCACAGCCCTAACACAGCCCCTTGCGTTAACCTTCTTATTCGTTAAAATTTTACCCACCAGACAGTTCCGCATTTGCCTTTTCCCCAGCACCACAATTGATTTGTCAATCTTCTAAGATTGACAGTGGCTTCACAACCTTGCTATTTCCTCTGTATCCATAATCAACCAAGCAGAGGTATACAACCCCAACGACTACATAACAAATGGAAAAAGAAGAAACAACCAATAGTGCTACTGACAGTCAAGTACTGAAGCAGTTCTCTAGTACCATTTTCCAGAGAGCATTTGATGATATTCTTCATTGGCATCTTAGTTCTAATCAAAGTTGGCCCACAGCTTGCTAAAAAAAAAATGGGTGTCCATAAAAATTACAACAGGAAGTTGCCATTTCTGTGGCCATAGTATGCCCTTTTTGTGCTCATTAATTTTTTTTTTAAATAGGTTACAATTCTAATTGTATATTTACAATCAAAATTCAATAATTAGAGAAGTCTGCTACCATCTTTCAGTAAAAACTGAGACTCAAACTTGCGCATTCAAATTTAAATCCCACTTGTGTGCTCATTATTAATTATATAGCATTGAGCAATCATCGCTAAATGTCAATAACATTAGCTACTTCTAATGCTCATCTATTTTAGCAATAATATTTAATTAAGATTTAACTTCTCATGTATTTCTATTTATTAACCACCAATCAATCAAGTGAATTTAACCCAGAATAAATTAACGATCATGAGAGAGTCCTAATCCTAAAAATGATGTAAAAATTAGTGTAATTTTATCCTTCCCTTAAATGTTTTTGCATTATTGCTGAATTTCCCTTGGAAGGATTTTTACCATTTTGGTTTTGGATTGTAATTAATAATTTAAAACATAGAACTAACAAGGGCCTGAAGGAAACGAACATGATTTTAACAAATAAATGACAATCTATCTATGTCAAAACGGAAGAGCTTTGAACTTTCAGTCAAGATATTATTGACATCAGTCACAAACAACCTTATTATCTTTTAAATATAACACAATTGACAGCACAACAACTACAGTAGCAAGCAACAAAGTAACAGAAAGTTGGGCCATTGATATCTCATAATCGTACAAATGGAATAATGAGGTATTCAACAAGGTGTAACTGCAAATGCAAAAACATAAAGTCAGTCTATAACTTAATAAAACTTGCTTGGAGTTGACTAAATATTTTCATATCAAAACGTGGAATCACTTACCTTCCAAATGAACATGTAAAAAGAAAGTGTTGACACTTTACTAGAGAGATCAACAGTTCGAGCCTGATGCCACAGAAGGGTAGCTAGCATGCTGTGGCTAATTATCTGCAAGAGAGGGAAAAAAAATGTTAATATGTGATTGTAATCACATTCGGGCATAAATATACTTCTAAAATACATTAAAGGCAATATTGTTAATCTATACATGTATGACATGTGTGATTGAATTTAATATAACCACCATCACATGCATGGTGGTTTTTAAAAAATTGATACACACATATTAAAATATCATTTCTTATTGTACGACTGATATAATAACTCTGATAAATTTTTAAATTTCTCATATACAAGAACATAAATACAATATCTTACCGTGACAAGTTTGCTCAGCAGGTAAGGTGAAGAAGTTAATCCGACTATAACAGCGGCTCCATAAGCAATGAACAGCACATAAACACAAAGCCAAAGTACCTTTTAAAATGAATAACAATAAATTGATTTGTAAGAAATTAAGGAAAATCTGAAACATCTAAAGTAAAAAACTAAATGATGGGCGTAAAATTAAATTTGTACTTTAATTACTCACACTTTCTTTCCCTAAAATGACACTAAGCGTTCGAATGCCAAATTCTCTATCCCCATCCTCATCAGGTATATCCTATTAAATATCCGAAGCAAGTAAATTAGTAACTATTAATTCGCTCTATATATGCTTTGTTGACATTTTAATTTTTCACGTTTCGTAATTACCTTGAGAACTGAAATCACAAAGCAGAAACAACACGTAATAGCGACTGCAAACATCAATGTTCTCGTAATTGCTATTGGTCTTCCAAGTACGTATTTCTGTACAAATATTATTAGATCATAGAATATATCAAACCACTTCAACAGAAAAATACAAAAGGAAATAAGAATTTTAAAATAGGTGACCAAATTATGACATAAAGGATTAAATTCTAGGTCATCAAAAAATTTCCTCGACAAATGACAAGATGAAGAATAATCTGTATCTATGTACCTGAATGTGTATGAAGTAAGCAAATTGGAGTAGAAGTCCCCTCTCTAGCACAGTGTACAGTGTAGTTAGAAATGAACTTCTCTGCCACCTAAGAAAGGGAAGCTACAGGATCGAGAATAGGCAATTACCAATGAGATGAATTTTGACCAAATAAATAATTTTGTGATATAAGTTCAACTTGAAAATAAGAGCAATCATATTTCCATGGGAAAATGAGGATTACCCCCTTATTGCTAAAAGAAACCAAGTGAAATCTCCCTCATGTTTCAAAGTAAGTTCAAACATCCTACAGTCATAACGGTGTTATCTTTATATATCATTTTACTATTCTATCTCTAGTCTTGATCTTAAGTATAAAATTTAAATATTTTGAGAATATAAATGAAGTGAAATGACTTATATACCCTTAATGATTAAATTAATTTAATAATGAATTGTAAATTATGAAGAAAAATTAGCTGGCAAAAATCTTTTTCTGATCCAAAATTTTAAAGTATAGGAAAGTCCAAAAAAAAATTTTAAAATTGTGGGGTTTAAGATGCTTAAAAGTTAAAGTGCATAAATCACATGGTTTATGCGTTTTCATAGACTTTCCTGCATTTTAAAATCTCAGACCAGAGAACTACTATATATAAATTCTGGTACAAATTTAGGGTTTCATAATAGTGTAAAAGCCTTTCACATCATTATAAATCATTTCACAACATCATAAAAGCCTATGTATTTATTTATGTATGTATGTAAGTGCACATATTTATATTATGGTATTTGTGTTTAGAGAAGAAACTTTATTATGTAGGATAGAGCTTAATTTGTTGGATTTTATGCAAAAGGTAAAAAAAAATATGAATGCATATACCCACAAAGGTATATTTTTGGATTATTCATCTTTTTGTAATATTCAAACATATATATTGCACTTCCGCTCCAATGGTCACATATGGCCAATGTTATTGTAATTCAAATGGATAATTTATACAACTAATATGGGTATTTATGATTTTTTTTCCTAATTGTAATTTTTCTCCATAATTTACAATTCATTATTAAATCAATTTGATCATTAAGGGTATATAAGTCATACTTATTTATATTCTCAAAATATTTAAATTTTGTGATTAACATCAAATATTAAGAGTGAAATAGTAAAATGACATAAAATTAACACCATTATCACGACAGGATTTGGACTTATTTTAAAACATGAGGAAGGTTTTTCTTAGTTTCTCTAAACATCATGAGTCCTAATTCTCATTCTCTCGTATTTACTGTACATAGAATAGTGCAAAATATCGTTACGATTTTTTTTAGAAGCTTTTTTAGGATTGATGTTTGTATCATACTGTGCACATTTTGTACGCTTTCCTATGAAAATATCATTTTGTGAAAAATAGCACAAGTTGAAACATTAAAACTAACAAAATATTTTTTAAATGTGGCAATGAATTTCATGCGGAGACGGCACTTACATCCACAGAATAAGCACTTGCAAGGAGAAACCATATGATGAGGGCCAAAAGAAACGGTGGAGATCGAAGCATAATTCCTATGGCCAGACTCTGAAAATTGAGACCAATGAATTATAAATAACAAAACTTTAGATGTCAATAAATACAAATTTGTGAGAGCCATTTTTCCTATATATTAATGAACATAAATTAAACACAAATTTGAAAGGGGTTGTTAGCATTTGCTTACCATCAATAAGGATGAGGAAGCAATTGCTATTCCAGTTCGCATGGACAGGTCACCAGAAGTAAGGGGGAGATTAGGCTTGTTGACCTTTGAAATATGATAAACCCATTCATTAATTAGCAAAAGAACTATGAACAACGAAATAATTAAGCATAATTACATGTGCTGTGGAATCAACAAAATTACTTTGTGACTGCCATTATGTGTATACAATCTGATTTGATAATTATTCCATCACATATAATGTTTCGGGACTGGCCTAATATTTTAGGTGGTATAAATGAATAAAATTATGACAATTGTTTTGTCGTTTAGTAAATTTTAAGAATTTTTTAATCAAAAAAATAAAAATGTTAAAGAGGAAAATTCATAAATTAACTAAAAGACAAAAAAAATTTGTCACAGCTTTATTCATTTATCTTTTTTCGCCCGTCATGTATACAAGCCCATATATCACCCCTTTTTCTACTCAATGGGGGGAAAGTGCTTTTGGTGCTTTTTCGTCCATCACAGAGTCCACATTTCGGCTACTAAAAAAATTGTCTTTGATATCACTTATTGGGACACTAGGCTACGGATGTCTAGGTGTCTAATCTAAAGATAAATATTTTAATTAAGTGGAGTGACTCATCTTATATTTAAGTCCTTGTATCACTGATTCTCCAACCAGTGTGAGACAATCAAACCACTCAACATATAACAACAAAATTAACTATTTTTTTTAGCATAAAAAGTAACTGTCGCCTCTATTGAAATACCTTGTCTATTGCAACATCATACAATTGGTTTATAGCAACCTCATAAACGGTCATCAGCAATCCGGGCACCATGGCCTGAAATACATATAAAGAAGAATTAATGTCAATCAAATAAATAACACTACGAGCAGTTGTTTTTGTCTGTCACTTAAAAGTTTACCTTCAAAATTCCGATGAAATATGTGGGAGTCAAATCATCAAGATTTTGTAGGGGAAGAAGAGAAACCGATGTTATAGCAATTACCTAATAAGCATAAATGAAAAAACAAAGCCATATTAATGTCATTACATACTTTTCCATATATATATAAACTAAATTTAACAGCATGTCCACATTAAGAAAAAAATGAGGACACTCACACTTGAGAATAATTAATACGCTGTTGCCAGCTAGTTATTCTAAAGTATGGGTACCAATACTTTTAAAATATAAATTTAAAATTTTACAACATTGTAAAGAGTTTTTACAATGTTGTAGTTTGCGGAAAAATTAATTATAATATTATAAAATATTGAATCCGTGCTTTGAAAAATGCAGTCAGTTGCACTCAAGAAACTTTGATGATTTGGTCCAAGATAATGGACTTTGTTAAAACACAAGAAAGATATTAAAGCATATAGTTTAATAGTTTTTTCGAAGTTTAATAAAGCATAGGATTATATATATAGAGAGAGAGAGAGAGAGAGACCAGGGATAAGGTAAATGATAATAATGTATATATAGAAGTTATCTACTCTAGGAGTTTAACAAAATATAGTATCATGAACTAGATCAATACTATGTATATGTATGTGGATTAGACTATTAAGTAATTAACATGGAAGTCACAGTGCCCATAAGTGCGAATGGAAGAATAAAACGGTAGAGTGCATCTAAATTCTTGAAGAAAACTTCCTGAGAGGTCGTACTTTGATTAGCATCCTCGGATTTTGATGCATAACAAACTTGTAAGGTGACCGGACGGTTGAACAGTAATTTACAGCTTTTATTTCTTGTATCCTCACTCTTTCTAATTTTACTGGTTAAATAAAATGGACTTTGGGACCATTGCTTCGTATAACTGTATGCAAATGTGAAGTTTTTTCTATTTGCCATTTCCACAGTTGATTCTGATAAACTCTCCCTCTCCTTCCCGCTACAAGCTATCATTCTCGTAACATAAACATTCGAGTAAATGACCTTTGCAAAAATAAGAACTTGGTTTATAGGAAACCGTAATGTAATGATGTTAGAGATCTTAACATTTTGATTATAAGTTATATAGCAAATCATGTAATACTCGTTTATCAAATAGTATAGTAATAATTTTATTAATTATAAAATTCATCGTTCATTAAATGAGGGAACAAATGAAGGTGAAATATAAATTAGTACCCTAAAATTGGAATCCTATAATTATTGCATAATGTTAGAACCGGTGCCTTCAGAGCGCCATCCTGCCCCGCCTTTAGCATCCAAGCCCAGTTATAGTAGCAAACATATGACTTCAGGAAAATTCAGATGCGTTTTACAAAACTAAAAAACTGGTCCATTAAAAAAAGCAAAAGATTGCAATGCCAACGAAACCGCGTCATCCGTTAAAAAATTCAATAAATTAATGTGATGTATACATTTACATGTTAGCAAGCATATCAAAACAATACAAGGACAGTTTTATCATTTACTGGTGCGGTGCCCCATTCCACCAGCAATTGAGGTCAAACAATTTTAGTTAGCCATAAATAGTAATCCGAAAGGTTTAAATTCAAAGTTTTAGTTAGCCTAGAGATGGGACCCAGTTGAAATAAAAAGTATAAATTGGATAAGTTAAAATTAGATTATTTGAATATAAATTATATAATTTATTCAATATTGATGCAGCTAGATCCACCTTTTTTTTGTCTTATTATAAAGTCATTTTCAAAAAAATAGTGGAAAATTATTTGGGGTAGTTTGTATTCTTTATTTTTCATTTTCCAAAACATAAAATAGTAAAACGGATTTGGTTGTAGTGATTATTTGCATTTTCAATTGCAAAATAAGTTGAACTTGCTTTCCAAATATTATAAAGGAATTGAAAACGGTAATTTTACATTTCCATATATCTTATCTAAGTTGGATCGATCCCACAAAAAAAATGAAATAAAATAATTCACTTATATTTATAAAATCAATAAAAGAATATATTTATAATTAGTCAAAATATATATGGTCTGACACAAAGAAAAATAATAAACACTCTACTATGCATGAATAAATTCTATGATAGTTACTTTTTTAGCTTCTATTAATATAACAATATTACTTTCAAACAAAACTTTTTAAAATTTGATTAATATAACAATATTATTTTTAGAAAATTATCAAACACATTTATATATTTTCTTTTCCACATTTTAATTTTAAGACAACTAACCAAAAGCATTTTTAAGTTCAATAAAAATCAATCATTCTTCCTTTAGAAAAAAAAATTCAAAAACAATATTTAAAAAACAATACCAAATGCGCCCAAAACTTTTTAGATTTAAGCAACATATATATTTTTTAAAATTATGTTTTATAAAGCATGCAAACAAACGCGCTATCAACTATTTTTTGTTTTTGAAATTGAAAACAAAAAGGCAAAGAATGAAAAAGGTTAGCAAACGCACTAATCTTCAAGTCGACTCTCATGTATCCAGATTAACAGCAGCATGTTATAGATGACAATATATGATATGTTATCTATTTATATGCCCAATTATACGTTTCCAAAGACTCTTAACAGCGGTTGCCAAAAATCAAAATAAAGTATAAATTTATTTATCAAGACTCTACCGGGGAATGAAAAATAAAATAGCAGTATTACTGCCAAATAAATGTCTAATTAAACTGCAGTAGAATCAAAAGACTGTTACACGATAAATGAATTAAAAAAAATAAAATAAAATTTAAGGAAAAAAATTTTAATAGTAATTTTATTATTCTTGAATACAATAAAGTAGTTTTACATATGTTTATAATATGCATGTGTTCGGTAAAATGATCAGAAATTTAGAACGAATTAGACTTACCAGACCGTTGCAAATTAGGATGATACTTTGGAGAGAAGCCTGAATGTAAATGCATGAGACGACTCATGGTTTGCTTTCTGATCTCTCCACACTCTAATGAACTCAAAGGAGAAGCTCTGTAAAGAAGATGGAACAGAGAAGGTTGATCAGGCATATTTCAGAAGCTTAATTGGTTGCTTGATGTATCTCACAGCAACTCGACCTGACATTTTGAATGCTGTAAGCATTTTGTCTCGGTTTATGCACTGTGCTAGCGAATGGCATCTCAAAGCTGCAAAGAGGGTGCTTAGATATGTAAAAGGCACGTGTAATTTTGGCATTAAATTTACAAGGAGCAAAGAGTTCAAATTGTTTGGTTACTCATATAGCGATTAGGGAGGTTCCATTGATGATATGAAAAGCACTTCGGGCTACTATTTCACACTCTGTTCTGGTGTTTTCTCATGGAGCTAAAAAAAACAAGAAATTGTAGCTCAATCCACTGCTGAAGCAGAGTTTGTTGCTGCAACAGCTGCTGTCAATCAAGCTTTGTGGCTGAGGAAGATTTTAATTGATCTTAACTTGGAACAGGAGGAAAGTACAGAGATTCTAGTTGGCAACCAAGCTGCTATTGCAATATCTCAAAATCCTGTGTTTCACGGGAAAACTAAGCACTTTAATATTAAATTATTCTTCTTAAGAGAAGTGCAGAAAAATAGAGTTGTTAGTCTTGTCTACTGCAAAACCGAAGATCAGGTTGCAGATGTTTTCACCAAGCCACTGCCGGTTAGCAAGTTTGAGTTTTTCATAACAAAACTTGGTGTTTGCAGCTCTTGAAGCAAGGAGGAGTGTTAAAAGATGTGTTTAGGACTGTTGATGTGGAGTCATAGAAGTTGCTTCTGTTGAATGTTTCAAACTTTTCCTATTTTTTTGGTGTTGATTATTTATTTATTTTGTTGATTCTTGCTGTGATCGTGGCACAATCTTTGGACCATGATTCTAGTGGGTTGTTATTTGGCTTTGCTGTGTTATTTAAGCTTTAAAGTGTAATGTTTTCAGTTAATGAATTGAGTGAAGTTCTCTTGACAATTCACGTGGCTCTCATTTCCATCTGTAAACTTTGTTTCCTTTTCTTATTCAAGTAACAACAGTATCCAGCAGCCCATCAATTCTATTTCTCTTCGTCTAACTGAAGCCCTTGCATGAAAACATCTGGTATTACGATCCCCTTCTTTAACCCAGACAGCCCTTGATGGCTGCCTCCACCTATCCTCTTCCTCCTGCAAAATATTATTAATTTTTGTTTCTACTTTCTTAATAGCCTCACTGTCTATTAAATTCAATGGAGCATTTATTAAATTTGTGTATTAATTCTGCAATGCCACCAACATCCTGCTCTTCTTACCAAATTTTTCCCTGCTCCAAGCATTCAACGCTTCCTTCAAATTTTCCACTTTATATAGGAACATAGAAATAGGATTGTTGCCATTCAAAGCTCTAGCATCATGCCATGAAATCTCAATCAGTCTTTTGCAATCATCATACGAGGACCAATAATCCTCAAAATAAAATCTACTGCCCCGCCTATTCTTACTGTCTCTAATGATCTTCCTCTGTTTGTAAAATTCAAATATTCAATCCAGATTTGCAGATAATCAGAGCCCCTAGCTGCCATATGAGCAACCAAAATATTGGAAAATATGTTTCGCCACTGCTCAGAACACAAAACTCTATCTAGCCTCCCTTTAACCAGACCTTTCTTAAACCTTCGATTTGTGCAAGTAAAAGGCACACCCCTGTGGCCCAAATCACAAAGACCACATTCCATGACTGTCTTTAAACTCTAAAAATTGCACTTAAATTCTAGGCGCTACCCCCTTCTTTCTCTTGCAGTCTCTTGCAGACTGAGAATCTCATTAAAGTCACCCTCATATAACCATGGTAGATGACTAAGTTAAGAAAATCTTTTCCATAAATTCCAAGAGTGCGCTTTTTGAGCGTTGTCAGGGTGACCATAAAACCACGTGAAACGCCAAGGCTCACCATCTTCCCATCATTACTTCACAATCTATGTGGTGGATACTGTGAGAAATAATAAAAAGATCAACATCATCCATGCACGTTAAGGGAAGTCCACCACTTCAACCATTTTGATCCACTGCAAAACAATTATCAAAACCCGGCTTTCTTTTAACACTTTGCATTTGGATAGTCAACATCTTTGTTTCACATAGAAATATAAGACACGGTCTGACCTGTTGGAGAGCAAATTTAAGATTTCCGAACTTTCAGTTCAGTTGTTCCCCAAGTCCCGAATGTTCCAACAAATGAGATTCATGGTTGTCGGCAGGCTGAAACTCAACCTCCACCGATATATGAACATCATACAAGTCCTCTGATTCACAGCTCCGTTAAAAATTTATTACTGGACAGAGATATCTCTAGTCAGACCTGGACATTCAGTAGAAATCGTTTTTAAAAGTTGAGCTTTCCCAAATCTCTCCACTTCTTTGAGGACGGTGGGTCAACCTCCATCACACCTCTATCGCTCTTAGCACAATCATGAGTTGGCCTTGTTCCCTGTGACTTGCTTTGTGAGCCATTTGCAGGGCTTACCATTTTTCACAGGCTTGATTGGATGTCTTGAGCTTATGATGGGCTTTTTGTACTTCATTCCTCCAGATTCCCATTATCATCATGAATTAAGCTTTTCTCATAAGTTATGGTATAGGCCATAGCCTAAATAGGAAGCCCAATACTACCACTCACACTCTTATTCTCAACTCTCAAATTTACTTCCCGAGAATTATCTTTGTCGGGAATTGCTTCATCACCGAATTTATTAAATGCTTCACTTGCAATGCTTCTTTACCTACAGTCACCATATTGTCTCCTTAGCTACCAACACTGGATAAAGAGCCATGATCTGGAACATTCCCATACCCTGTTTCATCTTCTCCCTATACAAACGGTTGAGGTTGAAATCTCTCTGCCATGTCTTTATGATTTTAGCCAGAAACTCTGACTACCTTTTCATCAACTGACTTCGCTTGATGCCCAATCTCCACTCGATTTGAAGCTTTCAACAAATCTAAATCTACATCGACTTTTTAAGCTGTTAGATTCTTTATCTTCCAAACATTCACGATAAAAATGTCCTATTTTACCACAATTATAACAAAAATCGGGAAGCCTTTCATACCTCAAAAGTAAAATAATGACCTCATTTTCCTCATTCGGTGATTGGAGTTTTACACACTTCCTTAATGGCTTAGTAACATCAATAATTTCCCTCAATTGAAGAAAACGCCCGGTATTGCCACCATATGACCTCACCTGCACCTTTTCGATCTCCCTAATTTGTTTTTCTAGGAACAAAGCTATCTCCTTGTTCAATACATAAAATTGGGACATTATGAATTTGTATACAGAAGGACGCATGAGTAAGATCTAGTTTTGGAAGATCTCTAACCCCTTTAGGCTCTGTTAGTACAATAATAGCATTCTTAAAACTCCAAGGACCACCTGCAAATACCCTTTTCTTATCTCCATCAGAGTTGAACTTGAACAAGAATAAGTTGTCACCTATACATTTAATCATAACACTCTTCACCGTTTTCCACACATTAAGTATCACAAGCCCTTTGTGTTAACCTTCTTATTTGTTAAAATTTTACCTACCAGACAGTTACGCATTTGCCTTTTCCCCAGCATCACAATTGATTTGTCAAGTGAAACCACTTCTCCATCATCTTCTAAGATTGACAGTGGCTATTTCCTCTGTATCCATAATCAACCAAGCAGAGGAATACAACCCCAACGACTATATAACAAATGGAAAAAGAAGAAACAGCCAATAGTGCTATTGAAAATCAAGCACTGAAACAGTTCTCTAGTACCATTTTGTAGAGAGCATTTGATGATATTCTTCATTGGCATCTTAGTTCTAATCAAAGTTGGCCCACGGCTTGCTATAAAAAAAATGGTTGTCCATAAAAATTACAACAGGAAATTGCCATTTCGGTGGCCATAGTATGCCCTTTTTGTGCTCATTAATTTTTTTTTAAATATGTTCCAATTCTCTTTATATATTTACAATCAAAAGTCAATAATCAGAGAAGTCTGCTACTATCTTTCAGTAAAAACTTCGACTCAAACTCGTGCATTCAAATTTAAATCCCACTTGTGTGCTCATTATTAACTATATAGCATTGAGCAATCATCGCTAAATGTCAATAACATTAGCTACTTCTAATGCTAGCCATTTATTACCTATAAATTGAAGGGCGAATAAAACATGATCCTCTCTTAATTCGAGTTCTTCGAGTAATAAATAAATTGAAGGGTGAATAAAATATGAGATTAGTATCCTCTCTGAATTCGAGTTCTTCGAGTTTTTAAAATATTGTGCTCATGTATTTTAGCAATAATATATAATTAAGATTTAACTTCTCATATATTTCTATTTATTAACCAACAATCGTGAATTTAGTCCAAAATAAATTAAAGATCATGAGAGAGTCCTAGTCCTAAAAATGATGTAAAAATTAGTATAATTTTATCCTTCCCTTAAATGTTTTCGTATTATTGCTGAATTTCCCTTGGAAGGATTTTTGCCATTTTGGTTTTGGATTGTAATTAATCATTTAGAACATAGAACAAACAAGGGCCTGAAGGAAACGAACATGATTTTACCAAATAAATGACAATCTATCAATGTCAAAACGGAAGAGCTTTGAACTTTCAGTCAAGATATTATTGACATCAGTCACAAACAACCTTATTATCTTTTAAATATAGCACAATTGACAGCACAACAACTACAGTAGCAAGCAACGAAGTAACAGAAAGTTGGGCCATTGATATCTCATAATCGTACAAACGGAATAATGAGGTATTCAACATAGTGTAACTGCAAATGCAAAAACATAAAGTCAGTCTACAACTTAATAAAACTTGCTTGGAGTTGACAAAATATTTTCACATCAAAACGTGGAATCACTTACCTTCCAAATGAACATGTAAAAAGAAAGTGTTGACGCTTTACTAGAGAGATCAACACTTCGAGCCTGATGCCACAGAAGAGTAGCTAGCATGCTGTGGCTAATTATCTACGGGAGAGGGAAAAAAATGTTAATATGTGATTGTAATCACATTCGGGCACAAATAAACTTCTAAATTACATTAAAGGCAATACATTTAGTCAATGCATGTATAACATGTATAATTGAATTTAATATAATCACCACATACATTGTGGTTTTTAAAAAGTTAATACACACGTATTAGAATATCATTTCTTATTGTATGACTGACATAATAACTCTGATAAATTTTTAAATTTCTCATATACAAGAACATAACTAATACAATATCTTACTGTGACAAGTTTGCTCAGCAGGTAAGGTGAAGAAGTTAATCCGACTATAACAGCGGCTCCATAAGCAATGAACAGCACATAAACACAAAGCCAAAGTACCTTTTAAAATGAATAACAATACATTGATTTGTAAGAAATTAAAGAAAATCTGAAACATCTAAAGTAAAAAATTAAATGATGGGCGTAAAATTAAATTTGTACTTTAATTACTCACACTTTCTTTCCCTAAAATGACACTAAGCGTTCGAATGCCAAATTCTCTATCCCCATCCTCATCAGGTATATCCTATTAAATATCCGAAGCAAGTAAATTAGTAACTATTAATTCGCTATATAAATGCTTTGTTGACATTTTATTTTTTCACGTTTCTTAATTACCTTGAGAACTGAAATCACAAAGCAGAAACAACACTTAATAGCGACTGCAAACATCAATGTTCTCGTAATTGCTATTGGTCTTCCAAGTACGTATTTCTGCACAAATATTATTAGATCATAGAATATATCAAACCGCTTCAACAGAAAAATACAAAAGAAAATAAGAATTTTAAAATAGGTGGCCAAATTATGACTTAAAGGATTAAATTCTAGATCATCAAAAATTTTCCTCGACAAATGACAAGATGAAGAATAATCTGCATCTATGTACCTGAATGTGTATGAAGTAAGCAAATTGGAGTAGAAGTCCCCTCTCTAGCACGATGTACAATGTAGTTAGAAATGAACTTCTCTTCCACCTAAGAAAGGGAAGCTACAGGATCAAGAATAGCCAATTATCAATGAGATGAATTTTGACCAAATAAACAATTTTGTGATATAAGTTCAACTTGAAAATAAGAGCAATCATATTTCCATGGGAAAATGAGGATTTGCCCCTTATTGCTAAAAGAAATCAAGTGAAATCTCCCTCATGTTTCAAAGTAAGTTCAAACATTCTACAATTATAATGGTGTTATCTTTATTTATCATTTTACTATTCTACCCCTAATCTTGATGTTAAGCATAAAATTTAAATATTTTGAGAATATAAATGAAGTGAAATGACTTATATACCCTTAATGATTAAATTAATTTAAGAATGAATTGTAAATTATTAAGAAAAATTAGTTGACATAATACACACACACACACATATACATAAAATGCTTTTTTAGTCTAAAAGTTTAAAGTGTATGAAAATCCGGAAAAAGCTTTAAAATTGTGGAGTTTAAGATACTTAAAAGTTAAAGCAAATAAATCATATGGTTTATGCGTTTCCTAGACTTTCCTATATTTTAAAGTCCCGGACTAGAAAATTACTATATATAAATCCTAGTACAAATTTAGGGTTTCATAATAGTGTAAAAGTCTTTCACATCATTATAAATTATTTCACAACATCATAAAAGCCTATGTATGTATGCATGTATGTATGTAAGTGCACATATTTATATTATGGTATTTGTGTTTAGAGGAGAAACTTTATTATGTAGGACAGAGCTTAATTTGTTGGATTTTATGCAAAAGGTTAAAAAAAAATGAATGCATATACCCACCAAGGTATATTTTTGGATTACTCATCTTTTTGTAATATTCAAACATATATATTGCACTTCCGCTCCAATGGTCACATATGGCCAATGTTATTGTAATTCAAATGGATAATTTATACAACTAATATGGGTAGTTATGATTTTTTTTTATAATTGTAATTTTTCTCCATAATTTACGATTCATTATTAAATTAATTTGATCATTAAGGATATATAAGTCATACTTGATTTATATTCTCAAAATATTTAAATTTTATGACTAACATCAAATATGCGGAGTAAAACAATAAAATGATAAATAAAGTTAACACCGTTATCACGGTAGGGTTTAAGATTTCACTTAGTTTCTCTAAACATCATGTGTACTAATTCTCGTTCTCTCGTATTTACTGTACATAGAATAGTGCAAAATATCGTTACGATTTTTTTTTAAAAAAAAAGCTTTTTTAGGAATGATCTTTGCATCATACTGTGCACATTTTGTACGCTTTCCTATGAAAACATAATTTTGTGAAAAATAACAAGAATTGAAACATTAAAACTAATAAAATATTTTTAAAATGTGGCAATGAATTTCACGCGGAGACGGCACTTACATCCACAGAATAAGCACTTCCAAGGAGAAACCATATGATAAGGGCCAAAAGAAACGGTGGAGATCGAAGCATAATTCCCATGGCCAGACTCTGAAAATTGAGACCAATGAATTATAAATAACAAAACTTTAGATGTCAATAAATACAAATTTGTGAGAGCCATTTTTCCTATATATTAATGAACATAAATTAAACACAAATTTGAAAGGGGTTGTTAGCATTTGCTTACCATCAATAAGGATGAGGAAGCAATTGCTATTCCAGTTCGCATGGACAGGTCACCAGAAGTAAGGGGGAGATTAGGCTTGTTGACCTTTGAAATATGATAAACCCATTCATTAATTAGCAAAAGAACTATAAACAACGTAGTAATTAAGCACAATTATATGGCTGTGGACTCAACAAATTTTACTTTGTGACTGCCATTATGTGTATACAATCTGATTTGATAATTATTCCATCGCATAGAATGTTTCGGGGCTGGCCTAGTATTTTAGGTGGTAAATGAATAAAATTATGACAATTGTTTTGTCGTTTAGTGACTTTTGAGAATTTTTTTATCAAAAAATAAAAATGTTAAAGAGAAAAATTCATAAATAAACTAAAAGACAAAAAACATTGTCACAGCTTTATTCATTTATCCTTTTTCGCCCGTCATGTATACAAGCCCATATATCACCCCTTTTTCTACTCAATAGGGGGGAAGTGCTTTTGGTGCTTTTTCGTCCATCACAGAGTCCACATTTCGGCTACTAAAAAATTTGTCTTTGATATCACTTATTGGGACACTAGGCTACGGATGTCTAGGTGTCTAATTCTAAAGATAAATATTTTAATTAAGTGGAGTGACTCATCCTATATTTAAGTCCTTGTATTACTGATTCTCCAATCAGTGTGAGACAATCAAACCACTCAACATATAACAACAAAATTAACTATTTTTTTTAGCATAAAAAGTAACTGTCGCCTCTATTGAAATACCTTGTCTATTTTAACATCATACAACTGGTTTATAGCAACCTCAAAAACGGTCATCAGCAATCCGGGCACCATGGCCTGAAATACATATAAAGAAGAATTAATGTCAATCAAATAAATAACATTACGAGCAGTTGTTTTTGTCTGTCACTTAAAGTTTACCTTAAAAAATCCCATGAAATATGTGGGAGTCAAATCATCAAGATCTTGTAGGGGAAGAAGAGAAACCGATGTTATAGCAATTACCTAATAAGTATAAATGAAGAAACAAAGCCATATTAATGTCATTACATACATTTCCATATATATATATATATATATATATATATATATATATAAACTAAATTTAACAGCATGTTCACATTAAAAAAAAAATTAGGGCACCCACACTTAAGAATAATTAATACGCGGTTGCCAGCTAATTATTCTCAAATATGGATACCAATACTTTTAAAATATAAAATTAAAATTTTACAACATTATAAAGAGTTTTTACAATGTTGTAGTTTGTGGACAAATCAATTATAATATTGTAAAATACTAATCCGTGCTTTGAAAAATGCAGTCACTTGCACTCAAGAAGCTTTAATTGATGATTTGGTCCAAGATAATGGACTTTGTTAAAACACAAGAAAGATATTAAAACATATAGTTTAATAGTTTTTCCGAACTTTAATAAAGTATAAATTATATATATATATATATAGAGAGAGAGAGAGAGAGAGAGGGAGAGAGAGAGAGAGACCAGGGATAAGGTAAAAGATAATAATGTATATATAGAAGTTATCTATTCTAGGATTTTAACAAAATCTAGTATCATGAACTAGATCAATACTATTTATATGTGTGTGGATTAGACTATTAAGTAATTAACAAGGAACTCACAGTGCCCATAAGTGCGTAGGGACGAATAAAACGGTGGAGTGCATCTAAATTCTTGAAGAAAACTTCCTGAGAGGTCGTCCTTTGATTAGCATCCTCGGATTTTGATGCATAACAAACTTGTAAGGTGACCGGACGGTTGAACATTAATTTACAGCTTTTATTGCTTGTATCTTCACTCTTTATAATTTTACTGGTTAAACAAAATGGACTTTGGGAGCATTTCACAGATTTTCTCCTGCCTTCAACTGGTGGCGATTCAAGCGTTTTATTGCAACCTGAAATGACCGAAATATATAACTTTATCAGATAAAATACAGTAAATAAAATTATTGCTTCGTATAACCGTACGCAAATGTGAAGTTTCTTCTATTTGCCATTTTCACAGTTGATTCTGACCAACTCTCCCTCTCATTCCCACTACAAACTATCATTCTGGTAACATAAACATTCGAGTAAATGACCATTGCAAAAACAAGAACTCGGTTTGTAGGAGACCGTAATGTAATGATGTTAGAGATATTAACATTTTGATTATAAGTTACATAGCAAATAATGTAATACTCGTTTATCAAATAGTATAGTAATAATTTTATTAATTATAAAATTCATCGTTCATTAAATGATGTAACAAATAAAGGTGAAATATAAATTAGTACACTAAATTTGGAATCCTATAATTATTGCATAATGTTAGAAGCGGTGCCTAGAGAGCGTCAGCCTGCCCCACCTTTAGCATCCAAGCCCAGTTATAGTAGCAAACATACGACTATAGGAAAATTCAGATGCGTTTCACAAAACTGAAAAAGTGGTCCATTATTGTAATGATAGTAGTGCCCAATAAGATAATATTCAAAAAAGCGAAAAAAAATAGTAATGCCAACGAAACCGCGTCATCCGTTAAAAAATTCAATAAATTAATGTGATGTATACATTTACATGTTAGCAAGCATATCAAAACAATACAAGGATAATTTTATCATTTACTGGTGCCGTGCCCGATTCGACCAGCAATTGAGGTCAAACAATTTTAGTTAGCCATAAATAGTAATCCGAAAGGTTTTAATTCAAAGTTTTATTTAGCCTAGAGATGGGACCCAGTTGAAATAAAAAGTATAAATTGGATAAGTTAAAATTAGATTATTTGAATATAAATTATATAATGTATTCAATATTGATGCAGCTAGATCCACCTTTTTTTTTGTCTTATTATAAAGTCATTTTCAAAAAAATAGTGGGGGTAGTTTGTATTCTTTATTTTTCACTTTCCAAAAAATAAAATAGTAAAACGGATTTGGTTGTAGTGATTATTTGCATTTTCAATTGCAAAACAAGTTGAACTTGCTTTCCAAAAATTATAAAGGAGTTGAAAAGATAATTTTACATTTCCAATATATCTTATCAAAGTTGGATCGATCCCACAACAAAAAGAAAGAATAGAATTAATCATTTATATTTATAAAATCAAGAAAGAATATTTTTATAATTAGTAAAAAATATATGGTCTGACACAAATAAACATAATAAACACTCTAATATCATGCATAAATTCGTATGATAGTGACTTTTTTAATTTCTATTAATTTAACAATATTACTTTCAAACAAAACTTTTTTTTTAATTTTTATTAACATAACAATGATATTTTCAGACAAATTACCAAACACATTTATAAATTTTCTTTTCTACATTTTAATTTTAAGACAATTTACTAAAAGCGTTTTTAAGTTCAATAAAAATCAATCATTCTTCCCTTAGAAAAAAACAAATTCAAAAACAGTATTTAAAAAATAATACCAAATGCGCCCTAAACTTTTTAGATTAAAAAAATTATGTTTTATAAAGCATGCAAACCAACGCGCTATCAACTATTTTTTTGTTTTTGAAATTGAAAACGAAAAGGCAAAGAATGAAAAAGGTTAGCAAACGCACTAATCTTCAAGTCGACTCTTATTCATCCAGATTAACGGCAGCACCATATAGATGACAATATATGATATGTTATCTATTTATATGCCCAATTATACGTTTCCAAAGACTCTTAACAGCGGTTGCCAAAAAATCAAAATAAAGTAGAAATTTATTTCTCAAGACTCTACCAGGGAATAAAAAATTAAATAGCAGTATTACTGCCAAATAAATGACCAATTAAACTGCAGTTGAATCAAAAGACTGTTACACGATAAATAAAATAAAAAAATAAAAGAAAATTTGAGGAAAAAAAATTCTAATAGTAATTTTGTTATTCTTGAATACAATAAAGTAGTTTTACATATGTTTATAATATGCATGTGTTCGGTAAAATGATCAGAAATTTAGAACGAATTAGACTTACCAGACCGTTGCAAATTAGGATGATACTTTGGAGAGAAGCCTGAATGTAAATGCATGAGACGACTCATGGTTTGCTTTCTGATCTCTCCACACTCTGCTATCAGATTTGATAAAAATTTACATCAAATAGTCCACAAACTGATTACAGATCAAAAGCTGTCGTTTAGTTTAAATGTCTTATTAAGTGAAAGAGACGTTGAAGACTTTCGAATACTATGTTAATTATTAAAAAATAGTCAGTCATGCCAGCATTGTGTCATAAAGTAACAACTGGCTAATCATTAATTAAGAATATATATTAAAATATTGTCCATTCATAATCCCAAGCTTATTAAAAAAATTTCCTTGCATGACTCGATACGACGTCATCTTAGTTACAATTAATTATTTTTGCTAGGAGTAAAAAATCTCACATTAGGTGAGATTGAAATGTGGATATATATATATATAATCATTTTTTTTTAATACTGTTATACAGGACTGTAAGTATTACAATTAATATTTACAAACAGATTCTATAATTGGGACCTTCATCGTGGCATGTACTCCTCTGAAGCGCTGCCCAAATTCTTCAAACCCTCTCAAATATTCGAGGGCTGTCCACTCTACTCACATTTTGTGAGGAATAGACTGGCTCCACTCAATTATTTAATAATTGAGGAAAGATTGTAAATAAGTCCCATAAATACTTTCATGGAGGCTCGAATCCTTACACTCATTATTCTAAGTGCAAAGGCTCTTCCACTGGACCAAAGGCCCATTGGTATATATATAATCATTTTCAAATGTGGAATAATTAGAGCGAAATTCTTGATGCAATTAAGTTATATTGCACAGCTAGTAATTTTCTGAAAAAACTCAAATGACGTGCGCATCTCTTGAAAAGGTTTTGTAAGAAAGAAAAAAATAAGGGTTGTGACTATTCGGAGATTAATTTCAAACGAAAAGATTAGGTAGAGGATTTACCATGTCCATATACGTAGGAAGGAAACATGTAATGGTCCAGTCTTATATCTAGTGGCGTAGTTGTAAATGTGGTTGGTCCAAAAAAATAAGAGACTTCATAAGTCGAAGTTCATATCCAAGTGTGTCATTTAATTTTAGCACAAGTTAATTGTCACGTGATGGTGAGCTCATGATCAAGATCAAGATCAACTCCTTTTTATCTTTTCTGAAATGAAGTGATTATAAGGTAGATTAAACAGGATACTTTAGCTAATAAAGGAAACAGAAACTGAAGGCATCAAATCAAGTTAACAAGAGAGCAGCTGCTTGAATTGATGGATGATGCTTCAGTTTCACTATACCCGTAACCTAAAACAAACCCATTAGAGGAAACAACTACTACACTGAGCTACTATTGATCTATTGATGAATTGAGGTTTGGTTCGAGTCGCCCAGCTAATGACTCGAGACTTCGAATCAGATGTGATCAGATCATTCAGGAGGGTTCGGGTTCAGGGGTCTCATCTCTTTTGGCCCTGCATATTGCTTATTCCCTCTGTGCTAGCTTTTAGTAACTGAAATATATCGCTGATTGGCTGATTTAATTTGTACGTGTACCCGTTTTGCTCTTTTGGCAGTTCTGACTGACAGACAGACGTCTCTAGTGTACACCATTCCTGCTGAGCTGTTTCAGAATGAGAGAGAAAAAATTGGCTGACATTTCACAATTAACACACTCCACTTTCTGCACTACTCGATCGAGAAATAAAAGGAGGTACGTGTCACCACTTTATTTTATTTATTTTTTATTTTTACCAAATCCATATTATTATATACTATTATTTGGTTCATTCGTTTCCCATTCTGCCCTTTGCCCCATCTCTTTTACAATGTCGCAGCATTCTTTTTGGTATTATAGTTAGTTAGTTTATATGCCAATGCCTAGTCTAGTTGTTACCCGATGTTTAATTTATTATGGTGGAGATAGATACAGCTAGAGATGCTCAATGGATCGGGCCGGCAAGTAAGGCCCGTGCGTGTTTATGCCTGTGTTGTGTTGTGTCGAGATTAAATTTTTTTGTTTAGGCTCGGCCTGGCACACGTGCCGACACATGCCGTGCCATGGGCTGTACCTAAAAAAAAAAACTCACTAACCTTTTTTTTTTAATTTTTTAAGGGACTTACTAAATTATTGGTGTACTTTTTTCAAGTCTATATATTTTTCTTAGGTCTATACTTTTATTCAAATTTAATAGAATTAAAAAATCAAAACTCAAGTTTATATTCAATAATAATAAACTAATAATAGTAAGAAAATATAATATTAATTACTAAGTTTGACATCATAGTATTAGAATTTTTTTAATACTCAACAACAACAACAACAACAATAATAATAATAATATTTTCTTAAGGGTTAACTTAATTGTTAACTTAGAGTTTCATAGAGTCATAGATCATAATTCACAATAATATTAATGCATATTTATAAAATCATGATATTTATAATTTTATTCATTAAAATCATGATATCAATTATTTATTTAATAAATTATAAATACAAATTAATTATAGTATTTTTTTAAACTAATAATTAAATTAATTTAAAAAATTCAACTTCAAGTTATTTATAAATCATAAAATTTTAAGTTTACTTTAATTAAAAAAATATAATGTGCTTATTGTGGGCATTTTCAAAGTGCCGTGATCAGTCCATCTCTAATCGTATCATGTTTTTAAGGCTCTCGTGCCTAAAATTCTAAATCCGACCCGCACCCACATCGTGCTCCACCGTAACGTGTTGTGTTTGTTCTATTCCACGTGCCGTTTCGCCCATCGGCCATCTTTAGATACAGCACTCGGTTTGTGAAGGGGAAATTTTTTGAGTTTTTGCTAAGTTATTTAACTTGACGTAGAAGCATTAATTTCCTCTGTGCGTTAACTGCTAAATTAAAAACTCAAGGCCTGTCTAGCATCATATCAAGTGACTTGAGATGAGGTCACTGCCCTTTCTAATGCCTGGTGTCCCATAACGATAATGGCGTGTCAAAAGTGAATGGGCGTGGGGCAGTATAGTACCATACTAACCAAGAATAGGGGCATATGCGTCCAAAGAATGAGAACCAATCATATTGCTGGAAGCCATAACGGAAACAAAGATAAAAACAAAACAAGAAAAACCCCGTATAAACCTCGCGCACACACAGTCAGTACTGTATATTGATTCTCTTCAGTGAGTGTGCTTTTAATTGGTTTCATGAAAATGGCAGACCCTAACATGTACAACTTCCTCATGAGCCAGCAGCAGCCACCCAGCTGCTCGAACCCTAGGCCCACCAAACGCCAAGCTCAAGCTCAACAACACCCACACCCATCGCTGCCGCCACCGCCGGCGCCTGTGGCCACCAGCACCTCATCAACGGCGAGGCTGTTTAAGTGCCTTTACTGTCCCCGCAAGTTTTACTCTTCTCAAGCTTTGGGTGGCCACCAAAATGCCCACAAACGCGAGCGAGCTGCTGCCCGTAGAAACATCACCTTTCCTATCAACGTTGATCCTCCAAGTTGCTTTACTGCTGCTTCTCATCACGTTAATCCCACTCATCACTTCCCCTCTTTTGACCACCAGCACGGTTCCCCCTCCCCCTTTCTTGTCGATCATGCCCGGTTCGACCCGGTTCAGTACCCTTACCAGTACCAGTTTCATCAGTACGGCCAGTATAATCAGTACCACTCGTCAAGCTCAACAACCTCTGCTGTGGCTGCAGCTTCTCCTACTAACGGTCCTAATTATCATAGCTTTGCTGCTGGGCCTGTTACTCCCGACGCCTTCACCTTTACTCAGTCTGATGATGACTATGCTGAAAAAGTGAAAGTTGATCTCAATCTCCGTTTATAAACTAAATGCCTTTTTTTTTTTTTTCCTTTTTTCCTCTTTTTTTCCCCCTAATCTTCTATATTAATGCTTTTATTTAGTTTTTGGGTCATTTAAGTTAGGTTAAATGCTTTGCTTTTAATGGTTTTTGAGTTTCTTGAATTGAGATATTGTAAGTGGAAATGGAGATTAAAGCTGTCCTTTTTACAGTTACATACAGCACGGTGTACGGACGGTTCTATATATATATTATGCTAGTTTCTTCTTGGTTGAGACTGAAAAAGATTAATGGAGAAGTGGTACTTTTACATGGTAGCTTGCTTAATCAGATGCAATCAATGGGTTAGTTTATTTTAATGTGTTTTTTATGTTCTTTTTGGCTATATATTCATTCTTTATGATTTGTATAAGGTTTTTATATAACTTCATCGATCCTATCTTGCATGTGTTGATGCTGATGTTGTGATACATGTTTATCTTCTCTCTGTTTGTTATCCTTAGTATGCAATTAATCTCAGATTCTTTAGTCATGAATATATCCCTAAAACGATGAGATTTTTATTCATTTTGGACCATCTGATTCTTAGTTGTATGTGTATATCATGTGGCTTCAACGTCGTGTTGGAGAGACCAGAATCAAAAAAGGGAAGGACAGTTTAGGAAATGTCTAGTTAACATACTTGGTACAGAGCTAGCTATAGCTAGCGTTGCATTAGCTGTTGTAGGTTAGGCGCTTGCTTCAGATATGCTCTGATTTGTAGTCATGCATGTTATTGGCTGGTAGCTTTGTTTTTTTTTTTTTTTCCCGCTAGGGCACGAAATGGTAGCCATAAGATTAATCTGATCTCATGGCTGTACATGCACGATCATTCTTTCCGTTTTGCACTGGCTAGGTCTTCTGCGACATATATTTTGAACGGTCATGATCGGTTCTGATAAAGCTCGATCATCAGTTGATTGATTATAAGTTGTTGAGAGGATTCATTGGTAAAGAGAATATGTAATCGATTTCGTCAGACTAACTGGAACTGGGGAGTTGACACATGCCTGCTGACTTAATAAAGCTAATGGCCTGCTGACTTAATAAAGCTAATGGCCTGCTGACTTATATACATTAATATATGAAACGAGTAAGCATGTATGTTCCTTTAATTAATGAGATTGGAAAGCTCCAGTTATATTCAAAAAATTTAGTGCACGTGATTCTATATAGTATCTCAATTCTCATCATAATGAATCAATGTAACCATCAATGTAGTAGCTAAAGATGGCCAATGGACCGGACAGCACATGGCACGGTACGGGTATGAAATGGGTACGGCACGAGACGAGCACAACATGGTACGAGTTCGTTTTGGTGGGGCACGCGATATGGCATGGCATGTACATGAGTTGGGTTGGGTTTAAAATTTTAAACACGCAAATCTTAAGAGTATAACACTATTAGAGATTGGCTAAAGTACGATACGCGGACTTTAACATATTTTTAAATTAAATTAATGCTGCTCATTTAAACATCACCTTTCCTATCAACGTTGATCCTCCAGGCTGCTTTACAGCTGCTTCTCATCACGTTAATCCCACTCATCGCTTCTCCTGTTTTGACCACCAGCACGGTTCCCCCTCCCCCTTTCTTGTCGATCATGCCCGGTTCGACCCGGTTCAGTATCCTTACTAGTACCAGTTTCATCAGTACGGCCAGTATAATCAGTACCACTCGTCAAGTTCAACAACCTCTGCTGTGGCTGCAGCTTCTCCTACTAATGGTCCTAATTATCATAGCTTTGTTACTGGGCCTGTTACCCCCGACGCCTTCCCGTTTACTCAGTCTAATGATGACTATGCTGAAAAAGTGAAAGTTGATCTCAATTTCCGTTTATAAACTAAATGCCTTTTTTTTCTTTTTTTCTTTTTTCCTCTTTTTTTTTTTTTTTGCTAATCTTCTATATTAATGCTTTTATTTAGTTTTTGGGTCATTTAAATTAGGTTAAATGCTTTGCCTTTAATGGTTTTTGAATTTCTTGAATTGAGATATTCTAAGTGCAAATGCAGATTAAAGGTGTCCTTTTTATAGTTACATACAGTACGGTGTACGGACGGTTCTATATATACATATATTATGCTAGTTTCTTCTGTTTGAGACTGAAAAAAATTAATGGAGAAGTGGTACTTTTACACATGCCAGCTGACTTAATAAAGCTAATGGCCTGATAGGTTTTGTAGTAGTATTATTAGTTTAACGCTTATGGTGGCATTCGACTGTGATTTGGAATTTGTTTAAAGTTGGCAAAACTTATACACATTAATATTTGAAATGAGTAAGCACGTATGTTCCTTTAATTAATGAGATTGGAAAGCTCCAGCTATATCCAAAAAATTTAGTGCACGTGATTCTATATAGTATCTCAATTCTCATCATGAATCAATGCAACCATCAATGTAGTAGCTAGAGATGGCTAGTGGACCGGATAACACGTGGCACGGCATGGGCATGGTATGGCACGGGAGGACATGGCATGGGCACTACACGGTACGAGCACGTTTTGGTTGGACATACGGCACAACACGCATATGTACTAGGCCGGACTTAGAATTTTAGGCATGTGAGACTTAAAAGCATGCCACGATTAGAGATATGTTAAAACACAATATGGGAAAACGCCCGCAATAAGCACGTTTCACTTTTAATGAAAGTAAACAAAAAATTTTATGATTTTACAAATAAATTGAAATTGAATCTTTTAATATATTTTGTTAGTGCCAGTTTTCTAAATTCATTTAATTCTTAGTTAAAAAAATATTATAATGATTTCTATTTCTAATTTATTAAATAAATAATTAGTACCATGATTTTAATAAATAAAATTATAAATATCATGATTTATAAATATGTATTAATATTATTATGAACTATAATTTAAGAATCTATGTAAGTTCGAGTTAACAATTAAGTGAACCCTTAAAAAAATTTATTATTGTTGTTGTTAAGTATTAAAAAATAATTCTAATACCGTATGGTCAAACTTAATAATTAATATTATATTCTCCTACTATTATTAGTTTATTATTATTGAATATGGACTTGAGTTTTGAATTTTTTATTTTATCAAATTTGAATAAAAACACATGAACCCAAAAAAGTACATAAACTTGAAAAAATACCCCAACAACTTGGAATGCACACTAAAAAAAAAAACTTATTGGGCATTTTTTCTTAGGCACAGCATGGCACGGTCCACGGCACGACATGTTTGGGCACGACACTTGTGCCAAGCTAGGCCTAAGAAAAAAAAAAAAAAAAAAAATTAGGCAAGGCACGACACGATACACGTAGTGGGCACAACACGAGCACGAGCACGCATGAGCCTTCTTTGGATGGCCATCTCTAGTAGTAGCTAGCTAGAGAAATTATCCTTGTAAGTATTAGTCATTGTAATATAGCCATAATTGTTTTACTTTTTTATTTTATCCTATTAATGCATGTCATGAGTGCAATAATAAATGGAATTCTTAATATATCTATCTACAGCCTAAAGGATATTGGAACCTAAATTGAAAATTGAAAAACCTAAATTGAAAATTGAAATAAAAGTATCTCAATTCCTCATGATGAATCTATCTAAATGTTTGCAGGGCTGGCTCTAGATTACTTGGGGCTTTAGGTGAAATTTGTTTACAAGGGCTTTCAGTTTCAACACTTAAAGAAACATAAAATATCTTAAAATGCAATCAATTGTTTAACTATATCTTAAATACCAACAATCAACAAGATATTAACAAATTTTAAAAGGAAAAACAGTCAAGAAAGTTTTCTTTTTTACTTCTTTCGGATTATTATTTCAAGAAAATATTTTTTTTTACTTCAAAAGTGAGCTAATAAATGTAATAATTTTCTTTATAGAGAAAGGCGCAAGAAAATTTATAATGTTAAATAATTATTTTTTTAAACTCATAAAAAATTTAATGGTTTTTCTTGGAAAAACTAATAATGAATTAATGATTGGACAATATTATTAACTATAGTTCTTTAACAATAATGTTATCAAACATAGAATTTGTGTAAAAAAATCTTAATTATAGGATAATTATTAATTAAAAAGAGGCCTAAAAAAGAAACTTTCCTAATAAAACTTAAAATATCTATTAACTTTTAATTAGAAACTTTCCTAATGAATTAAACTATTTCCTAATGTTGACCATACCAAGGAAATTTGAAAAAGATTGTACTAACATATAGAGTCTAGACAACCACAATTGAACCATTTGGGCATATAGAATCTAGACAACCACAATTGGGCCATTCGGGCCCAAGGCAATAGTTTAATTCATTTATATTTAAAGCCGTCCCAGAATGTTTACTAAACAAAAAGTTTAGATTTTGTCCCAAAAAAAAAAAAAAAAAAAACCGGTGAAAGTCCGAAACTAAAGGGAAGCAAGAAACAGCACCAAAATTATACTACTCTAATAAATCTCATGAAATAGTATCGGCCTGATGAGTAACGGTTGCTACAATGAAAATAATCGGAATGTGATCTACTGTTTTGAAAAAAAAAAAACAACGAATCTAATATTACCCTAATCAAGCGTACAAAATTAAACTATAAAGCTTTTCTCATAAATGAGCTAACACTTCACATGTTATTTATATGCAGACATTGTGAAATTATGTCAGCAATAATATTATAGAACATTTACGATTACTAAAAATATAGTAGTCATTAGTTGGTGACACCTCATGTGAGTTATAAATAGTATATTTTAACCTTTGTAAGCATATCATAATTCTAATCTTTTTTTCTCATTTTAAGATATTTCGTAGTTACATGTTTTGAGTGAAAAATACATAGGTCCTGATTTTTTTTTTTAATGTTAACATTTAGATCGGTATTTTTTTTTCTTTTTTTAAATTATCAATTGCATCTATAAAACCCTTCATATTTCCTAACATACACATCACACATTAAAGTGACAACTCTCCATCATTAAAAAATTGGAACCTAGTAGTACAAATGAAAAACTTCAGAATATTTTTTGTTTAAAACCCCGGTAGTATAAGAGAGACCGGCAGCAATTCAAGCGAAAAGCCCATCACATCTGTAGCCCACCAGATAGGCCTGGTAAGGCAACTTGGAATTGCATTTTTCAATCATGTGGTGATTCATTGCATCACAATTTTACCAAGACTGAATCATGTTTTTCAGAAAGTAACATATGCAAATGTAAAACTATAAACAATTTTTCCACTTTGCTCTTAACTTCAATCCTTTTAAGTGAAAGTTTCAGACACTGAAGAAATGACAACATTGCATTTCAGATAAATGTAATACAATGATGCCATTCTTTTTCATCAAAGGGCATCGTCAGAACTTGTTAATGAATACAGATAGTAATCAACTTTTAAATTTGTAGAAAAATCAAAGCTCAAATGTTGGAACTTGAGCTCTGAAGCCATGAGTAGCCTGGTAAATGAGGCGAGGCAATATGTTCCTGTAAGGATCATTCTGTCTTTTCTCCTTCAAATAAGCAATGCAATTTTCTACCTCACCCTTTACTTGCAAATACAATTTCTGAGACTTCTTCCTGTCCCTTAATTCTTGCTTCCTCCCTTGATCACACAAATTAGTTAACAATTTTATCACAAGTAAAATATGCAATATGAATCAAACAGTATAAACGATGATAATTAATCCTTGGAGTTGTTAGTGATTAAGGCAGTTCAGTGATCTTACCTTTTGTTTCGATTGGTTTCCCAAAATAATAATAAAATCTCCCTGGAATTTTTGGGATTGGAAGCGGCAGGTGCACTGGTTGGTTTGCCACCTCACCTGTTATATCAGTCCTACAATTCTCAACAGGAAAAGATGTAATTAGAAAAAAATATGAATACTAGAATCAAGGTATACATAATTGTGGATAGATCAAATTTAGCATACGTTCATCAGAATATATACCTCAGCTTAACAACCCTTTTGTTCATTTCTTCTATTTGAGACTTTAAGAAAGGAATCTTCATTTGGTCATTGTAATCCAAAACTATCTGAAAAATTATGAAAATGCAATCAAATATTCTTTTATAAGGGGTCTGACGAGTGACGATTAAATAAAGCTTGGGAAAAAGCATCTCAAGCCTAACATATAAATGTATGTTCATCTACTGAAAAATGGTGAAGAGAGGAAAAGGAAGCATTCAAGTTTAATTAATTACTTGAGCGATATCGTCTTCTCCAACAGCACCAAACGGTATAATTTTAGCTCCAAATGTAGATGACATCCTGACAAATTCGGAACTTTCTGGCCAGAATAACTTGTATTCTTCTCCCTTAAAATATGAAAAGTTATTGCAAATCAGCTCTAATATTTCTGAAGTATTAGGACATCTATCATGTGTTGTCATGCAAAAATCAGATAAAAGCATATGCATTCAAGCTCTCTGTTAGCTAAGCTTCTACAAGGAGTAATTTATAAGTCGTACAACTAAGATAAAGTAGGGAACAAGCACATATGAAATTTGTCAGCACTGCAAGTAGTAGAATGAATTTCCTTCAGAAATCAGAATTAGATACCTAAAATGGATAAAGGTAGAGAACTTGTATTATTGGAGAAGAGAGTGTTGCAATTTAATAAATGGTTTACATTGATCTGTATGAAGATTCTCTCTATCCTGTTTTGCAAACAAAGTTTGATATCTGAATGTCATCATCTTTTTAGCATCAGAGTATTTTTTACTTCCATTGGCAAGTTGATAATATTAATTTTCGTGCAATTCAGTTGGCGAATATAATTTGGAGACAATGAACATTTTAGCCGATTTATCTGAATGGAATACTGGATAAAGTTTAATATATTTTTAGCCGATTTATCTGAATGGAATACTGAATAAAGTTTAATATATAACTGTCAAAAGGTACACACCTTCCGGTGTAAAGCTTCTCTCATTCCTCCTGGATGTAGCATGACATGAGACTTTGAAGACAGAAGTTTATACAAATTGACTGCTGAGGCAGGAACGCCGCCTATAATTCTAAGCGTGTCATTTCCTTCAAAGTCAGGCAATCCTCCATCTTTCGACTCAAAGAACATTGGATGTGCAACGCATCGAACAAGAACATTTCTCTGGATCATAAATTGCTGTACCATTGGAAATGCTTCAAGTCCTAATAAGTTGTGATATCCAACATACAACACCGGTCCCTCAGAAGGAATTCCAGAAAGATCAGCCACAATCTTCCCATCCTCTAAAGTTGATAGCATCACAGGGCTAGTAAGATCACTCCTCAATCTGGCAACAACATATTTGTGAATTTCCACAGATATACACCAAGTGGTACCCTCAAGAATCAGAGATTCATCAGATTGAGCACATCTACTCTGTATGTGCATTAGGCATACTCTCATCCCATAGAAATAAGTGTAGTCTTATGACTATCATATCTTCAATACATTTTAAAACTGTAAGTTTTCATGCTAAATTACTTTACCTGATTTCTTCACAAAATTTATTGAATTCAGTAGTAGTTAGGGGTATGAAATCTGAAACATAGTTGATACATTTTCCACGGCGATAGTAACCAGCACCCTTGATTATGGTTACTAAATCAACACCTTCTTCCTGCCGCACATGAGCAGAACTACATATGAAATCTAATATAATTTTAATCGAGAATATTGAGTCTGATAAATATTGCCAAGCACATTCTTAGAACTTAACAATAACAGTGGCATCAAACAAACAAATAAAAAATTTTGGTTTCATACCAGAATAGCACACATTTACATGCTATTTTCAGTTTTTTTGCTATTTCTTTTAAGTCCACCCCCGTTTCAAAGTCTTGTGATGCTGGATTCATTTCAAAGATGAGAAAAATTTTAGAAAATAAAGGTGATACTTAATTTTTCACCAACTTCTGAGACAAACACTTAGAAAACTTAACAGACAGTAATTGGAACAGAAGAAAGTGAGTGAGAGGTCTTCCTACCAACAATAAGAAATGACCATTGTCATCAAACCTACGGGTCTGACAATTGGGCAGTTCACGGCTAAGTCTTTGACCTTCCTCTTCACTTGGCATCATCTGATCCTTTCCACTGTAAAAATAAAGAGTGAATTCAACACATTATTCAGAAAATAATCATAAATAACCTTAAGCCAACAAAAAAGATTACTGTCTATGTAAGCCTCTGATTTGATCGGCGTCAACTCTTAGGCTTACATTTTGTTGGGATTTCTTGTTTGAGCTAATTAATTCTTAATCGACCAATATGCTAGTTGAGCAGGAATAGAATTCTATTATCAAAACTCAACATTACATATACCAAGTGATCCGTATTTCCTAATCATCATTGGACATAACTAAACTGCACTAAAGAGTTTGGACCTGTAAAGTATTAGCGTTTGAGCTTTTACTGAATGGAGACGGGCATTGGCATACGCAGAAGCTGACTTTAGTAGTTCAAGCTTCCAGAGGAGTGTTTCATTGGGCAAGATATCAGCAAGAACCTGTTAATGAATTAAATCACTAAATTATTTACAAAAATGATGGGGCAATCATTTCTGTAGAACTCTAAAACACTCTTCTCTCATAACAAATATACAATGTTCTGTCAAAATGACTAAAAATCATGATACTGTTAATTACAACATACTAAGAGAAAAATGTCTGCGAAAATCTTATATCTCCAGTGGTATAATGTTATCCATGGTTCAGTTATGCGCATGTTATAGAGTTGAACCTTACCGAAAGATAGGTTGATAGATCTTGAATTGTTGGTGGTACAGAGATTCCTTTGACCACATTATCTATTGCCATCTTCAAAGGATCACCTGGATGCATATAGTACAATTGTTTTCATCAAATGATAAAAATATTATTTTGAACAATCTAATTTGTGAAAGCAACAACTTCCTCAAGGATTCAACAAAACTAGTACTTAAACTCTTGGGTTATAAAGACTCCCATATAAAATCCAATTTATTCTATGTCCACTTAAATTATTTCTTACAGAAATATATAGCGAAGCCAGAATATGAAAATATGAAAATATGAGGAACAGAGAATAGCAAATTACCTGTCATTGAGCTCAATATATGACACAGGGTAAGAGTCATTTGGCCTGGGATGAACTCCAGTAAGGATATTGTGGATTGAAGCACCGACATGCTAAAAGAGGTAGCTACATAAAAAGATATATCAATGTTGAGTTACTTGAGTAAGGCTCAGTCTATCGAGATGTTGTATCTTTTAAGCTATATCTATTCAAATTATGGTGGGTGTTTGGTACCCAGTCAGGAAAGTACAAAGGGTTGTATTAATTAATATTCTGACATATTGATTATTCAATTCTCTATACATCAAATTATTTGTGCAAGTTAGCTGATGCGAAATTACTAAATTCTCGCCTGGGTTGGACAGAACTAGCACAAGATCAATGTGAGGATTACGTGCCGCAACAGCTAGAGCAAAGCAAGCTCCAAGAGATTCTCCAACAAGATATATGGGTTTGTTTGGTGAATGGTTATGCTCAGACCTTATAGTTCTTTCAATCAACTGCACTAGACCTGAAACAAGAAAACATTGATATATTTTAAGAAAAATAATGTCAGAGAAAATTTTCCTTTCTAATTAATTAAAGTCAAGAACAACAACAAAAATAATAAAAATGAAAGACAAAAACCTGCAAATGATGTCCGATCCTTAACTGGAATATGCAAGCTCCATACATCAAATATCCTACCTCAAATGGAAAAATCATTCCAGGGTCAATGAATGATAATGAAATAATGTGATTATCAGATCTTACACAATGTATCATAATTGAAAATATATTTTGCAGTGTTGCACTAAAATAAGGATAGATGCTGACTTTCCAAGTCTTTGATGCTGCCTTGTAAGTCCTACTCCAACACCGTCAATCCCTACAAAATTCATATCTCTTATTACGGACCCAAAAAAAAAAAGGGGGACCATACTACCAGAAGGATTTAAACAATTTCTAAATTTCTTAAATTTTCTTCAATATTTTTACATATATAATAACGTTGGTAATGAAACTAGTTTCTTTTTTTTGACTTTATTTTATAACTAATGTACTAGCTTTATGGTTCTTATCAATGAGCACACGATAAATACAATTGAGATACAAAATATGTACCGTGAATAAAATTACTGTTATTGCTTTTTCATAAGTTTTTAATTTCACAGCAGCTTTCCGTTTGCCCCAACCTCCAAACACGCGTGAGTCGTGACAATGTCTAAATGGCAGACTAAAAACCTGACACCTGTCCTCTTATTCTAGACAATTTTTGTACTTCATCAACTGTAGTAAAATCCAAAGAGCAGTAAAAATACAACAAACAATGACAGGCGTACCGGGTAGAAAGAGGAGGAGAGGAGCATCTGGAGAGTGGGACCCGCACTCTAACGGAGAGAACCACCGAGGCGGAGCTCCGTCTGCTTTGATCATGTCTTTCGCTTCATCGAAGTAATCTTTCAAACTCTTTCTGTTACCTTCACTCTCCTCAGACAAATACGTCGTCCCCGTCGACGTCGTTTTGCTTTTCACTGCCGTCGCAGTCGAGGAGGCGGCTGCTTCACTACTCTCCTTCTCCACAAAATTTCTCTTCGGCGTCGTTTTGCTTGTCACTGTCGTTGCTGTTGATGCCAGCTGCTCTGTGGACACCGCTAGTCGCTTTAAAATCGGATTCCGTCTTTGGTTCCAGAATAATGACGTCATTTCCGGATGAAGTGCCGTCGATATGTCGGTCGAGAAGATAGAGGCTCCGAGGGTCGTCATCGAGAACTTTTTCTCTCAACAATCGCGATCGCTAACTAACTATGGCTACGAAACAACAGGAAGTTAATATTGGGTAAGTGTGTAACTGTGCCTGTCGGACATAGTTTTAGCAAAATTACATGTTTAACCCTTTATGATGTGATGGAATTTGTTTTGTTGTTTTGTTATTTTGTTAAAAGACTATATTATATTTAACCTTGCTCATCTAAGTTATCAACTTTCTTTTATTTATTTACGAGTTAATTTCGATTACTGGAATAAAATGATAATCTTTAAAACATATTTAAATTATTACTAACTCCAACTAACTTTTTTTTTCAGAAAATAAAAAATTTCTCATCAATACAACCCTACTTTCCTTTAAAAAAAAAAATGAATATAAGTTAAATTTAATAATAAAATAAGAATTTTAAAAATTATTATCTCACCAGCAATAATTCCAAATTCAACACTATATTTATGAATCCAAACAATTAAGAAAATTTTATAAGTAATCTAATGAACAAAATGCCCTTAAACTAACTCATTAACGAGAAGGAATAGATAATAAATTTAACTAATATTTTTCGCAACAAAATTTTACATGTAATTTGTGCACAACATTTAATGTATATTATATTTTTAAAAAAAATTAATTACAAAGGGAACGCCTTCAAAGGTGTGGTCAAATGGCTTGGATTTTATTTTATTTTTTTAATTGGCCACTGGAATTCAACTTAAATAAAGATAAACAAAAGCTAAATGTAATTCTCTTTATGGTGTAAATCAAAGCTCAAATGTTGGAATTTGGGAGGTTAAGCCATGGGCAGCCTGGTGAATGAGCCTGGACAAAATATTCCTGTATGGATCACTCTCCCTTTTCTCTTTTAAATAAGCAACGCATTTCTCAACTTCTGACTTTACTTGTAAATACAATTCCTGAGCCTCCTTCTTGTCTCTTAATTCTTGCTTCCTCCCTTCATATCAAAACATAATTAACTTCTTTAGTTACTCAACTTGCATTAATAATCAACAACATGAACCATATATGAAGGAAAATAAAACCTTCTCCACTACAAAATAAGTAGAGATAAAACTCGTTAGACTGCAGGCTGTCCAAGGATCTTTTACCTTTTGTTTCAATTGGTTTTCCAAAATAATAATACAATCTGCCTGGAACTTTTGGTATATAAAATGGTACGTGCATTGCTTGGTTTGCCACCTCACCACCGGTATCAGTCCTACAGTTCACAGCAGGAAAAATTGAATCGGAAAAAAAGACACAAAAACAAAACTGAAGAATATTAATGAAGTCATGGGTATGAAGAAACGAATTAAGGAAACACTTTCTGAAAAAAATATATATATACCTCAGACTAACAACCTTTTCTGTCTGTTCTTCTATTCGAGACCTTAAGTAAGGGATCTTCATTTGGTCATTGTAATCCAAAACTATCTGAAAATTATGAAAATGCAATCAACTACTCACTGAAATCACACTTATGACAATTGACAAAACTACTGCTCTTAAATTTTGATAATGTTCTCATACACCGCAAAAGCTGAGGATGTAGGTATTAATCATTAGTGACAACAACTTCAAAAACATATTCATCAGATTTTCCTGATAAAATGTATGTGTATAATGGAGATTACTGAAGAGAAAAATGGAAGTATTCAAGCTTAATTACTTGAGCAAGATCGTCTTCTCCAACAACACCAAAAGGTACAATTTTGGCTCCGAATGCAGCTGCCACCCTGACAAACTCGGAACTTTCTGGCCAGAATAACTTATATTCTTCACCCTATAGATAAATGTACGAAGAATTATTGCAATGTATTCATGAACTATAAACGTATGTATCATGTATGGCCACTCAATTTATACCATAATACAAAAGTGGACACAAAGTATTTTATGTCACTTCAATCTTGCATGTAGTCATTTCAATTGGTGAAAAAATTTAAGACACAATGAACATTGAGATGAATTGTCTATTGGAAATGGTTAATGAAGTTTATCACTTTTTGAAAAGTCATACCTTACGATGAAAAGCTTCTCGTACTCCACCAGGGTAAAGCAGGACATGAGCCTTTGAAGACACAAGTTTATAGAAATTTATTGCAGAGACTGGAACAGAGCCCATAATTCTAAATGTATCATATGTTACTAAGTCAGGTAATCCTCCATCTTTTGCATTAAAGAACACCATTGGATGTGCAATGGCTCGAACAAGAATATTTCTCTCGATCACGAATGTCGGTACCATTGGAAGCGCTTCAAGTCCCAACAACATATGATTTCCAACTAACAAGACTGGTCCCTCAGATGGTATTCCAGAGAGACCCCTCACAATCTTCCCATCCGGTAAAGTTGATAGCATCACAGAGCTAGTAAGATCAACCATCCATCTGCCATCAACATTTTTGTGAATTTTCATATGACAAATATCTTTAAGTGGGAGGGTAATGCTTATATATCATCTATGCTGTATACAGAACACATTCTGCATCCGTAGGTTTCATGCTAAATTGTTTTACCTGTATTCTTCATATACTTTATTCACTTCGATAGTAGTTGGCGGTATGAAATCTGAAACATAGTCAACTATTCTTCCCCGGCGATAGTAACCAGCACCCTTGATTGTGGTTACCAAATCAACACCATCTTCCTGCCATGCACAGGCAAAACCGCTATGAAATCTACTGTTTGAAAAACAAGAAACAAGAATATACAAACTAAATGTTTCTGGCGCAGCAGCATTAGTTATGAGATTTTAGAAAATTAAAGTATCTGGTGAGGGTGACCATCCTACCAAAAACAGAAAATGACCTCCGCCACCAAACCTACGAGTCTGACAGTTGGGTAGAGCACGGCAAAGTCTGTCACCTTCCTCCTCACTTGGCAGTAACTGATCCCTTCCACTGCAAAGATAAAGATGGAACTCAGCACATAATTCTTACAGGAATCACAAACTTTAAGCCTAGCTACGTGCATGGGAAAATGTTGCTCATATATGGGTCATAACCCTCTGACTTGATTGTTGTCTCTCAGGCTTAGCACTCGAAAGAATTATATATCTACTTGGAAGAAATCTTCTGTTATCATTGCTGAAAATAACCAGACTGTCCCAAACCTGCAAAGTATCAGTGTTTGAGCTTTTACAGCATCAAGACGTGCATTGGCATATGCAGAAGCTGACTTAAGCAACTCTAGCTTCCAGAGGAGTGTTTCCTTGGGTAAGATATTGGCTAGAACCTGTCAGTGAAATCGTCCATTAACCGTTTGCAAAATTGACAGACAGGTGCAATTATCTTTATAAAACTCCAACACATGGCACTGTTAATTGCTGAATGTAATATTCCAATTAACATTGAGTGCTGCATGTATTATTCCATTAAGTGACGCTGATCGTCAACATATATTGACCAATAAATATCTCTGTTTTTTATGGTTCAGTTATGTCCATGTAACAGAGTTGAATCCTACGGGGAGGTAAGATGACATTGCAACAAAGTCCTGCGATCGCTCTTGAATTGTTGATTGAAGAAAGAGTCCTTTCACTATGCTATCTATTGCCATCTTCAAAGGATCACCTGAACATATACTGGAATCAATTGAGAAAAATACTGAGGGCACTCAATTTTATTATTGTTAATTATACCATGCCTCTAACGTTAGCCATAATTAAAATAGTTGAATGGGATAGAGAAAAAAGACTCAAATTTCAGTTTCCAGAAGCATTTTCAGTCAGGATAGACAGGAAGTAGTATTCCATTTTCAAGCCCTTCCTTGTAGAAGCAGAAAAGTAGCAAACAGAACTTTTGAAAGCACTCCCACAATTTTCTAGACAAGAAAGCTCTTAACTCTCCACATTGAACCCCATATCTCATTGCATTGATAAGGTAAAAGACTAAAAGCACCTAATCTCAACTACAGAAATCTACCAAAATCCCTTATTATTAATGGTTCTTGGATAGTATAAGGATAAATGAGGACCTGCTTCAGAAAGAAGTGATGAACAATCTAATTTATTGGCAGTTCCAACATGTAGAAGAATTTCAATCGCAGGCATCCTATTATGATGAATCCAATTTAAGTCTAAAATCCAATTTAGCCAGTGTTCTCCAATTCAATTGTCACATCTTAAAAATCAAAGTTCTGAATAGTTCAAGTGCATGACAATAGTAATCCCATTCGAGGCCTGAGTGGAAAGCAAAATATATTTCTAAAAAACAAACTTGCCAGGATATGATAAAATGAGGAACAAAAAGGAGCGGACCTGTCATTAAGCTCAACAAATAAGACAGGGTAAGAGTCATTTGGCCTGACATGAGCTCCGCCGGTATAGGCATTATGGTTTGCAACAATGACTTCCGAAAAGATGTAGCTGCAGAAAAGAAAAATTGATATCAAGAATCAGCCATGATAAATAAATAAATAATAAATTCCCCTACCTTAAATATAGCTTAAGAGAAAGTACTCAGTTCTCACCTGGGTTAGCCAGAATTAGCACAAGATCCATATCAGGATTACGGGCTGCAACAGCTAGTGCAAGGCATGCTCCTAAAGATTCTCCAACAAGATAGACAGGTCTATTTGATGAACGGCAATTCTCTGACCTTATAGTTCTTTCAATCAGCTTCAGTAGACCTGAAACTTGAAAATATTGTGAAATTCAGAGAAAAATTTAAAAGGGAAAATGTCCTTTACAAATTTACACAAATATGAGGGAATGAAAAATAAAAATAAAATTAAAAAAACACCTGTAAATGATGTCCGATCTGTAACTGGAATATGCAAGCACCATACATCAAATATCCTTCATCAAATGGAAAGCTCATCACTTTAAATGATCAATTAATAATGATATAAATTAAATCATCAGATGTTACTCAATTTATTATAATCGAAAATGTATTCTGCAAAATGCATTAAAAATCCTGCCAGACACTCACTCTCCAAGTCTTTGATGCTGCCTTATTAGTCCAAGACCAACACCATCAATCCCTTCAAAACCCATAACATGCATCAGTTACAAATTTTTTTTTTTATTTTCTTTATTTCATAATTTTGTTTGACAAAAATCACATGTATAAATCATTTTTGGAGAGAAACTAAATAATTAACCAATAATAAATAAATGAATAAATAAAGAATGAAAAATGAAAACACACATACTTATAAAATATTGTGCATTGACCATCGATACAAGTACTCGAAAAGTCTTAAGCAGCTTAGCTAATGAAGTAGTTAATTAACAAGAAAGACGAGAAACCGTACCAGGTAAAAAGAGGAGGAGAGGAGAACGAGAATTACGGTTGTGGGACCCACACTCTAAGGGGGAGAACCACCGAGGCGGTCCACCGTCCGATTTGATCATATCTTTTGCTTCATCAAAATAATCTTTCAACCACTTCCTGCTGTTACCTTCTTGTTCTTCAGACTCCGACGAATATTTTTCCAATTTAATTCTCTGTTTCGTGTCAGCTTCTAGTTCGCTACTATTCTTCTCCACAAAGCTCCTCATCGTCTTCGACGTCGTTTCGATTTTCCGTGTCGTTGCTGTTGCTGTGGGCACCGCCAGTCGCTTTGACATCGGATTTCGTTTTGCTTTCCCGGACGATGACGGCGTCATGTCCCACCGGAACGCCAGCGATGAATCGGCTGAGAATACACAAGCTCCAACGGCCGTCGTCATGGAGAACTAACTACAACTACTCTCTCTCTATTCGTTTTGCCCTGCGGCGCTCAGCGCTCTCGTGAAATTATTGTAGAGAACGTTTTAATTTACGGGAAATGAACGTCTACTTTATCAAATGGTCCCTAACACCATTAGATGCTTTTAGAAAGAGACATTAAAAGTTCTTTAAAGACACGCGAAGATATTTTTTTAATCATTATATTTTTTATCTCTATTATTTTAAAAATTAATTTTAAAATTTTTAATAAATAAAAATATTATTTAAATTGTGTAATTTATACAATAAACTAACACTATTAAAATATTTTAATATTTTAATAAATTTAAATATGTAAATTATTATATTTATTTTAATAATATATTTTTTATTTATTGTATAGATTTTAAATAAATATTTGTATTCATACATTTTACAATTAAAAAAATCTCAAATATAAATAATGTTAATATAATATTCAAAATAATTTAAAATTTAATACATTTATTTTAATATTATGATTCTATTTATCATAAAATTTACTTTAATCAAATAAAATATATCTAATAAATTGTAAAAAATTAAAATATTTGTAAATACTGAAATTATTTTAAAATGTGTATATTATTACATTTATTTTAATGTTATATTCTCATTTATTATAAAATATTAGAGTCAATTTTTTTGAGATAATAGAAATAAAGGATATTGTGGTTAAAATGAGGTCCTAATAACCTTTTTTAAAACTTGAGGATATTGGTGATCATTTTCCCAAACTTTAGAGGCGTAGATATCCTTTCTCTATTTATTTGTTAATTTATTACAATTGACATCAAATGATTGAGTTGTTTTTATTGATTTAAAAAAAAAAACCTTTGATTTTTTTGTGAAATAATATTTTATTACATATGGGAAAAATTTTGATGGGCTTTGTGGCATTGTGAGCACGTGGCACTCCTATCTAAAATATGAGTGGGAATATGGGCATCCCTCCGAATACATTTTAAAACTCTTTTTTTTTTAATTTATCTTATTTAAATAGTTAAAAATATTAAAAAAATTTATTACGTCAATTAATGGCTAAAATGCTCTCAATTGAAATTTATTGTGTAAATCTCATTCTTTAATTCTTTAATTTTTTTATTATTGTTAAACCCCATTTTATATTTTAAATATTTAGATCAGAAATTAATTTGCAGTTTGAGTAACTTAGAAATATTTAAAAAAGAAACAAAAATAGAGACTCAAAGTTGAAAATGTTAAGAAAAATAAAAAAATTAGAGACAGATTATAATCATGAGTTTAAAAATAATAAAACAAACATTGTTAACTTTTATAAAGTTTTTCTTTAAAACATGAGATGAGTAAAATTCTCATATAACTCCCTTTCTAAAAAAATCTCATATATAATTAAAGGTATTTTTGTTTTAAAAAATCTTTGCCTTAATGTTATAAATACCCCTTAATTCACCCATTCTTAATAACGCCCCATATTAAAAGTGTTTCTTTCTGATTTTCAAAGAAAAATCATTTTAAATCATGATCATTATTATGCATAACAATCAATCTAAAGGTCTTTTGATGAAGAAATGTTGAATAGAATAACTTTAGATTCTTTAACCATTCAATTTATTTTCTAAAACTAAAATAAAAAATTCATTTCTCTATGATAATTTGATATAGCGATATATATGCTAATAAACAATGGTTTGGAGAATTCATGCTCAATCAGCAGCCATTAAAAAAAAGAAATAACAAAGGTAAAACCTATATGCTACACGCGATTAATTGAATTTCGTTTCGAAGACATGGATTTACTTTTCATATATCCAACTATCGTTACTTGAATTAGTTTTCAATAATATAAGTTGAAAATAAAGTTGTCACTACATCTATTTACCATCCACATGCTGATTCCTAATATAAAGATTGATTATTCATACCATGTTGTGAAAATTTTAGATGATTATTTTATAGAAATATAAAAAGGGCAATTATTCACCGAATGTATTTTTTTAAAAAAAATACATATATTTTTTTAAAAAAATTTTCACCTGAAATTATATTTTCTTACGCGCATCCACTTTCATGTAGATGTTGTTATAACTTTATTGACATAATAAGAATTAAATTGTTATTTTACCTGAACATACAAAAACTACTCGTATATGCACTAGTAATAAAAAACATGGCTTTGGATTGGATTTGAATCCAATCCAAAAATCCGATCAAATTGCACAATTAAAAAAATTAAAATACAAATAATATTTACCCTTTCACCGTCCCTAAGCTCTCAACTCTCAAACATCTCTCAATTCTCCAGCAATTCTCAAGCAGCAGCCTCTTCTCTCTCCTAACTATCAAGCCGATCTGACTCATCATCGATGTTGATCAGCCAGCGTGCCAAGCCTTCAGGCTCCCCACTAGCCGCCACACTGCCAAGTCTCCATTGCACTAACAGCCATGCAATTGCTCGTTGCTCAGTGCTCGCCCCACTGCGCCACATAACTAGCATCATGTCACCATCGCCACCCATCAACGTTCTCCAACTAAGACAAGCCGGCTATCTTTCATGATTTTGTTTATGCCTCTTGATAGTTATAGTGGCTGTTGAGTTAGGGTTTGGGTTATTTTCCTCCAGTTAAGTTAAGGATTTTAAAATTGGCTATTAATTATTTGATATAATTACTTAAACAAATTCAGTTTATGTTGCTCTATTGTGGTTGGCTCAATGATGGGAGAACAAAATTTTCTATTAAAGATATGTGATGGTTGTTATTTTGTAGAATATTGATCCTGCTCTGTTGTTTTTCCTTTGATTATTTAAGTGTGGAGTTCAATTTTTTGCCCTGTACAATGATACAAGTTAAATTTCTTCACTGAAGCTAGAATAATTATAGTTAAATAAGGTTTTTGTTATTAAATTTTCGGCCCTGTACAATTATACAAGTTGAATTTCTTCCCTGGAGCTAGAATAATTATAGTTAAACTAGGAAATAGAACCGGGCTTCGCGCGACTTTAAAAATTAGGATTTAGTTTTATCTTTTTTTTTTATTTGGCACTTGATGAAACTGATAAAAAAATATGAATTGATTTTTTTTTAAAGATGACGCAACCTTATAAAACTAATGTTATTTGTGAAAGTTAATTATTTTTTTGTTAACTTTAAAAATATATATTAATGTGTATAGTTAAGTGTACACAACCTTTTCATCAATAAAAATTATGTTCACACTAATCAATTCTCCATTCTTCTTGGTATTAACAGACTCCTACATCCTACAAAACCTAACCCTTATCATCCAACTATCTTTATCATTGTTCAACTCATGAAGAAAAGAGTATTCTATAAAGCACACAATACTAAAAATTCAAATAAGTCAAAAAATAAAAAAACAAGAACATTTCTAAAGAGGATGCTAGTTAAATAATAAAAAAACCCAAACATATTAAATCTTAAATACTTAATGTTTATAGAGTTTAAAGAAGCCCAAAGACACTAAACAAAAGGTTGCATAATTAAATATGAGATTATGACATTAAAATTAGGCTCTAGTGGCATTGGTGAGGGAAGATGAAGGAATCAAGGAGCATTCCTTCCTATATTAATTAGTTGATGTATTTTAAACCACTAAAGTTTAGTTGTTGGCTTAATAAAATAAATGTATGTTTCAAAACTTATAATTAATTATTATTAATGGTTACATATTGTTGAATTTAAATAGAAAGAAGAAGAGACATATAATTTTTTGTAATCTAATAATTATTTTCTATTTATTTTCTATTTTTAATATTTTGTAATGTAATTATTTTTTAATCTCAACCAATATATTGGGTAATAGAGAATAAAAATATGAGAAATAATGATGCTACAAATCTTAAATACTTAATATTATAGAGTTTGAAGAAAGTCAAAAGGCACTAAACAAAAGGTTGCATAATTAAATATGAGATTATGGTATTAAAATTAGGTCCTAATAGTATTGTTGAGGGAAGATAAATGAACATTCCTTCCTATATTAATTAATTGATGTATTTAAGCCACTAAAATTTAATTGTTGGCATAAATGAATGTTTCAAAACTTATAATTAATTATTATTAATGGTTACATATTATTGAATTTAAATAGAAAGAGGAAGAGACATGTAATCTTTTGTAATCTAATAATTATTTTTTATTTTTAATATTTTATAATGTAATTATTTTTTTAATTTTAACTAATTTATTAGATAATAGAGAATACAAAAAGATGAGAAATAGTAATGCCACATCACCTCCTCTAGTCCTAACTTTATATATATATACTAGAAAATAGAATCGTGCTTCACGTGGCTTTGAAAAAAGAATTTAGTATTATCCTTTTTTCTTACTTTACACTTGATGAAACTGATAAAAAATATGAATTGATTTTTTTTTAAGATGAGGTAGCCTTATAAAAAATAAAAAAAGCTATTAGCCAACAATATAAATAAAGAAGTAACGCAAGATAAATAATAAAATGAGAGAATATATTATAGAGTGATTTTATTCATTCCAATTGTGTGTGTACAAAACAAAAAGATTAGCTCTTCTTTTATAGTTACATAATCACTCTATGAAATTAATGAAAAAATATGGATCATAATTTCTTGTGAGATAGTGGGAGTTATAGGGAAGCTAAATGTTGCTAATGGGAGATAGTAGGGAGACTAAGAGATATATGTTATGAACATCTACATTTATTTTAATAAATTCATAACACTCCCCATTGGATGTTCATTACAAAGAATATGCCTCATTAAAATCTTTACATAATTGTTATTGTGTAATAACAATCAAATTATGAAAAGATGAAAAGCCAAATCTAAAAGAAAATTTCTCTATTTATTAGATAATAGATAATATACAAAGATGAGAAATGGTGATGCAACATCACATCATCAAATCCCAACTTTATATATATACTAGAAAATAGAACCGCGCTTCACGCGGCTTTGAAAAAAGAATTTAGTATTATCATTTTTTTCTTACTTTACACTTGATAAAACTGATAGAAAATATGAATTGATTTTTTTTAAGATGAGCCAGCCTTATAAAAAAATAAAAAAGTTATTAGCCAGCAATACAAATAAAGAAGTAACGTAAGATAAAGAATAAAATGAGAGAATATATTATAGAGTGATTTTATTCATTCCAATTGTGTGTGTACAAAACAAAAAGATGAGCTCTCTTTTTATAGTTACATAATCACTCCATGAAATTAATGAAAAATTATGGATCATAATTCCTTGTGAGATAATGGGAGTTATAGGGAAGCTAAAGGTTGCTAATGGGAGATAGTGGGAAGACTAAGAGATATATGTTATGAACATCTACATTTATTTTAATAAATTCATAACACTCCCCCTTGGATGTTCATTACAAAGAATATGCCTCATTAAAATCTTTACATAATTGTTATTGTGTAATAACAATCAAATTAATTATGAGAAGATGAAAAGTCAAATCTAAAAGAAAATTTCTCTATTTATTAGATAATAGAGAATATACCAAAATGAGAAATGGTGATGCTACATCACCTCCTCAAGTCCCAGCTTTATATATATATATAGATATATAGATATAGATAGATATAGACAGATATATAGATAAGGTTTTTTTTATTAATTTTTTTTTTCCAAAATATAATGGATACTTTATGTTTGTATTTCAATCTCTTGAAGTTATAAAGGAGCCAAGTAAATTCTGGGGAACTAGAGACTAACTCCAGACATATGTATGATCGTAAGTTTGGCTGTAGAGTAGTCTAGTAGGAGCAAAGAGGAACTTGCCAAGCAGAGGTTTTAATTCCTTTGGGGAGAAGATTTGATAAAAATCAATCGAAGTTCCTAGCCTAGAATTCTTAGAGGAAGCAGGTTGCTTTGCTTCCTTTGTCGCTGGGGTGGATTTTGGTTTTGGTTGTTCATCAGTGTTCTTGGGGAGAAGTAGTTTCTTTATTGGAATGCAATGATCAATGGATATTAGTGTCGCATTTAAGTTACATATATTTATTTTATTTTATTTAAGTTACATATATTTTATTTATGAAAATAATTCAGTTTGTTTTGCTATCTTTCAATTTTTTTTTATTTAACTACGATAAAATAGTCATTTTATGTTTAGGGGTAAAATTGTTATCTTAGTAATATTCTGTTAATTTCTCTAACAGAGTTAAGATGGCACTGGATGACTGAAACACTTTGTAACTTTAGGTGCAATTAGCCAAAAATAATATTTGTGTATTTTTTTAAAAAGCCTGAAAAATTAGGCGGTCTTTGGATAATTACCTAATATGGAATGAATATATTAGAAAATGAGAAAGAAAACATGTCTATATAGGCATCACTAGGAATGGGATGGAGGGTATTTTTGAAAACTTGAATTATTTGTTTGTTTAATGTGATAATTTTAGAAAAAGGGTTTGATGAGGGATTTTTAGGGGTGCCAATAGTCCAACTCATAAATGACGATTGAAATGGTTCCAAATTGTCAAATATTTTCACTAGAATCATAAAATATCAAATGACTACAATAAGTATTATTCCCTATCATTTTACTATTATAATTCTGCAAAACATTTTATTTTCTTACTTTTTTGTTAGGATTGCTCGTTGACCAATTAGTTTACGAGTGAAATACTAATTTTACATTTGATGATAAAATACACAAATAGAGGTATTAAATAATAGACATTTAAATTATTGTGATGTCCTTAAATTGTTAAATAATAGTTAACCATGAATTTATGAATAACCTTGATTTTATTATAATTGTAAAAATAGTGAACCAATAAAAATACCACTTAATTTTTTTAAAAATAGTGAACCAATAAAAATACCACTTAATTTTTTTAAAAATAGTGAACCAATAAAAATACCATTTTAAAAAATTAAATATGGAACTATTGATTCTATAGATAAGCATATTAAAGAATAGAATGTGCTTTTTAATAAAAATATCCAGGGATATTTTTGTCAGTTTACTACTTTTATATTTATAATAAATTTAAGGTTATTCACAAATTCATAGTTAACTATTATTTAACAATTTAAAAGCATAACAATAAATTTATATCTATTATTTGTGTATTTTACTATACAGGATAAAATTGACACTTACTCTTAAAAGTCAAGACTCTCATTCAACTGGAAAATCAAAGATTTTATAACGACATAAGAATACCATTACAAGAGTTCGCTTTATTCGTAATATGAAGAGACATTCATTAAAATATTAGAGAAGCCTATTGAATTCTAGGATTTAAAGGATGAAGATGAATGACAAATAAAAATTCAATTGTTTCATTTAATTGTATAGTATTGTCTTTAATAATAAATTCATTAATAAACATAATGGCAACAATTACTTATATAAAAATATGGGTTTGTAGAGTATTTTAGGGTTCAAATAGCTTCACCCTTCTCTAGCATGTAGCAATTCATAGAATACCCTTTCCTTTGATCATTCCATTAATTCATCTTCCAAATGCAATTTCAAAACATATCTCCTAGACAACACTTGGACCTTCAAGGTTGCTTGAGTAATCTTGTGGCCAACTATTTTACTTCTAGTTAAATTTAAACGTAGATAAGGAGAGGCTAATAAAGATACAATAGAATTTGTAGGTGGTAAAATTTAGGTTATGCAATTAGAGTATGACACTTGTATAGCTGCCCCTATGATTGATACGCACTTATAAAAAATGAGAAGGAAAAATCAAAAGGGCAAAGGTAAAATAGGAAGATCTCAAGAAAAGAGTATGAGCCACCCTATCAACCTAAAAAGTACAAAGAATGTCTCCCAAAATACCTTAAGGTTGCCACATATGAAAGACCGCTATAACAACGAAAGGGCTTCTAACAAAATTATCACATATTAGTATGATATAGATGCTACAACAATCTCCCAAAGTATCTAACCAATAGTCACATGCACCAAGAGTAAAAAGGGGAGACAAATCCGTTGAAATTTAAGCCACAATAAAGGCATCAGCTACTCTGAAAGCTCAATTAGAGATTAATATATACTGTCATTAGGGATAGTATCTTAACTATTACATGTCCAACCTAAAGAGGCTAAAGCCTAAAGGACTAAAGTTGAATAGCCAAATTACCCGAGAACCTTGCTTGAAGAGGGGAATGGATTATTTTAGCCCACCACATGTCAAAAAAAGCAGCAAGATACTCTGAGTGATACTTCTTATATAATGTCAGATCAATCTCAAAAAAATAATTTTAACTTTTTCCCCACAACTCTCAATTGCTCAATGATTTTAGGGTTTCTCAATTTGACTGTGCAAGCACTTCAATACCAGTAGTTGTACCCTGTACTTCAAGTAAAGTATCTCATTAGTGGCTTTATGCCCACCTTCTTCATCTCCTCTAGATGGACTCCAACTTGTTTTAAGCTAAATGTCTCTCCAAGGAGACCTTGATGGACTTCTTTTTATCTTTCTCCAAGTCCTGACAAAGCTCCCTCACCTCTTATGAGTTTTTCCACCTTGGAACTAGTTGAATATTTTACTTTAGAATATCATCCGTCACTTGAGTATGGAGGATAGCGGCTTGTATTTAGTAGGAGGATTAAACCTGGGACAATCCTAGTGCCAAAAAAAAAAAACAAATCTCGAAGCTCCAGATATTGAAGACATTCTAAAGGGGATGGTCCTAACAGAGAACATCCGAATGAGAAGATCTCCGTACGTGCCATGATTCTACAAGCACAAGTTTAGTCTCCTTCACCTCATTCTTCATTAAAAAAAGACTAAGGGAATCTTCTTGGTGGTAAAATTTGGTTCATGCAATTAGAGCATGACTCATGTATGGTAGTCTCTATGACTAATATGGCCTTATAAAATGTGAGGAGAAAAACAAAATTCACAGGGCAAGGGTAAAATGGAAAGATCTAAAAAAGAAGAGCATAAGCTACTCTATTCATTGAGAAAGTGCAGAGAATCTCTCCCAAAATGTCTTAAGGTAGCCACATATTGATGGAGGACCACTGTCGAGAAAGGGCTTTACCAAAATTGTTACATGTTAGTATGATATGGTCCCATTGGGATCCTCCCAAAATATCTCACCAATGGTTAATTTTACAAAGAGTGAGATAAGTAACCAAGTTAGCTAAAATTTGAGCCACCAACAAAGGCGCCAACTACTCTAAAAGTCCAATTAACTTATTTAAAATAAGTTAATAAGAGATTAATACATGCTATCATTAGAGACAATCTTTTAGCTAACACATGTTCAGCACTAAGGAAGCTAAAGGCCTCAAATTGAATACCAAATTACCTAAGAGCCCTTACATGAAGAGGGGAAACAACTTATTACTGCTTGCCACGTGTTTAAAAGAAACCAAAACGCCCTTAAGAGTACTCCCTATAAAATGTCAGGTTAGTCTCAGAATAATAAATTCAACTTTTTCCCTATAACACTTAATTTTTCACTAATTTTTAGAAACCCATCATCATCTCCAACACTTACTTGACTTGACTATCAAAGTGCCATTGCAGCTGGCAACTGTCAATGTTGTCTCTAACATTTGTTTTCTCTTATTTTTAGATCCGCCTCAGTTTTATTCACCCCAAAGAAATTATTTTAAGGCAAAATAGCCTACACTATTAACAATACCATCCCACAAAAGTAAACTCTCATAGTGTTTTTGGGTTGAACCAAAATCAGACAATATATATATATATATATATATATATAAAGAGCAAAGTAATATGAAGAGAGAGGGGGAAGTGTTTATTCTAGAAGAAATCAGGGTTATTTTTAAAATTAAAGGGGTTTTATGAGAAATTCTTTAAATTTTATCCAATTTTAGTGGAGTTTAAAAAAAATGTGGGGTTTTAAGAGGTATCTGAAAGGGTACCAGCACTATAGTTCAACTCTGATGAAAATCTTGAATCATCGTGTATAACAAATCGTATTTAACAAAAAATTCTTTATTTACATTCTTCTTTTCTGTTTATGAAGAGGAAAAAAACCAAGAAATATTTAGCAGCAACATCCATATTGCCATAGACACACATGTTGCATAAAATGAATGACTGGTCTTATCCAAAATTCTGAATCATCGGGAAGAAATGAAAAATCAAAGATCAAATGTTGGAACTTGGGATGTAAAACCATGCGTAGCCTGGTAAATGAGACGTGCCAATATATTTCTATAAGGATCATTCTCTCTTTTCTCCTTTAAATAAGCAAGGCAATTCTCTACCTCTGACTTGATTTCTAAATACAATTCATGAGCTTTCTTCTTGTCTCTTAATTCTTGCTTCCTCCCTTCATAACATATATAATTAGCATCTTTATTCAGTTAACTTGCATCAAGAATCAATAGAATACTGAGTGCTACCGATGAATAATGTGTGTTACCAATGTGACCATTCAATTGATATTTAGAAATAAAACTAGTTCAATGAAACGTACCTTTTGTTTCGATTGGTTTCCCAAAATAATAATAAAATCTTCCTGGAAATTTTGGTAAATAAAATAGAAAGTGTATTGGTTGGTTTCCTACCTCTCCTTGGGTACCAGTCCTACACAGTTCAGTAGTTCACAAAAAAAATTAGAAATGCAAACAGGTAAAGTAGATTAATGAAGAAACATAAATGCGAAATAATAAGTACGTTATGTCCTAATGGATTTAGTTTGAGTAGTTTTCAAGTAGTCTTATTTAGCTAGCAGTCCCCTCGTATTCGAAACTTGGGGCGGGACTAAATAAGTAATTTGGGGTTTTCCCGTCTTTTAAAAACAATAAGATAAAAGAACTAGCAGCATTATAGGTACGACCGTACGAGGCATCCATATTGTAGATAAAGAAATTTTGCTGGGGAAATATACTCTGAAATATACCTCACTTTAATATACTGCTTAGTCCATTCTTCTATTTGAGACTTCATGAAAGGAATCTTCATTTGGTCGTCGACATCAAGAACTATCTGAAAAATAATCAAAATGCCAAATAATTAAAATCACATCTGAAATCTATTATGTCCACTGTCAACATATACGGAAAAGTTCGTGTATGGAGAAAAATTTTGTTTATGTCTCTTGCAGGCAGCAAAAACTCCAAAATTCATTTACATTGATAACAATTGGTTGCAAGGATCAAGGTATAGATCATTCAGTGATACCATACCACCAAGTACGTATGCTCATCAATAAAAACTTTAAAAAAAAAAATTCTGATGCTCACAAAAGACAAAACGTATGTATATCATAGGGGCTGATTATAATGAAGATAAAGAAATCAGAATTTCGGCTTAATTACTTGAGCAACATCGTCTTCTCCAACGGTACCAAAAGGTATAATTGTAGCTCCAAATGTAGCTGCCATCCTGACAAATTCGGAAGTTTCTGGCCAGAATAGCTTGTATTCTTCACCCTACGAATTAATTATGAAGAGTTACTGTCAATCAGGTTACTGTTTCTGAAGTACATCTCTGATTTTGTAATAGTGCGGACACGCAAAATACACACGAAGCACGCATACTGAAACACAGTACTGTTTGTGATGCTTCTCCAAAAGCAGTTCATAAACTAAGAATTATGAGTAAGAGGCAAGCACGTATTGAGGAATCCGAGAAGCAGACAAATCCTATTAGCAGGGCCAGGGAAGAGAGTGTTGCACAAAATAAATGGAATAAAGTTTAGTAAAAGATATAGTATATACCTTGCGATGCATAGCTTCTCGCATTCCTCCTGGATATAGCAAGGCATGAGATTTTGAAGACATGAGTTTATAGAAATTGACTGCTGAGACGGGAACAGCGCCCATAATTCGAAATTTGTCATAGGGCCCTAAATCGGGTAATCCTCCATCTTTCGAGTCAACGAACAATATTGGATGTGTTAAGCCTCGAAGAAGAATTTTTCGTTCAATCAAGAACTGCGGCACCATCGTGTACACTTCGAATCCCATCAAGTTATGATATCCAACTAACAAGACCGGTCCTTCTGATGGAATTCCAGAAAGGCCCCTCACAATCTTCCCATCCTCTAAAGTTGATAACATCACAGGGCTCATAAGAACGCTCATCCATCTGGAGAAAAACAAAACATATTTGAGAATGTATTCGAATTTCAGTTAGTCATAAAATCTCAAAACAATCATACAAAACAGAACACTCTGCATTTGTATGCATGATTTCCTGCTGAGTCAAATTTTAATTTACCTGTTCTCTTCATTTAATTCATTGAATTCAGTAGCAGTCGGCGGCATGAAATCTGAAATGTAGTCGAGACTTTTTCCACGGCGATAGTAACTAGCACCCTTGATTATGGTTACCAAATCAACACCATCTTCCTGCCTCACATGATCACAACAACACATGAAATCTAATTCTTTTAGAACAAGAAACAGGAGTATGGAAGTATCCAGCGGTTTAATTTTCACTTTAAGTACTTCTGAGTCGAACACTTGAACACACACGTACATGGGAAATGAAGGAGATCATCTTACCAAGAAGAGAAAATGGCCATGATCCTCAAAACTACGGAGCTGACTCTTGGGCAGAGCACTGGTAAGTCTTTGACCTTCCTCCTGACTCGGCAGCAGCTGATCCTTCCCACTACAAACATTAATACTGAACTCAATGCATTAATCTGAAAGCAAACAAAACTGTATATAAGCCTACATCTAATGCAAAATGATATATGGCAAGAAATTTTGTTTTATGTACTCATCATAAATCTCCCTCAGGCTTACATATTATTGGCAGTGCTTGTTTTGGCTAATTAATTCTTCATCCGTAAGTATATTAGTTGAACAGAAACAGATATTTCTATTCTCAGCACTCAACAATATAATGTGCTAAGTGATCCAATATTTCCTAATCATTACAGAAAATAAATGGGTTGAGCCAAGATGTAAGGACCCGCTAAGTACGAGTGTTTGAGCTTTAACAGCGTGGAGACGTGCATTGGCATATGCAGAAGCTGCCTTAAGCAATTCCAGTTTCCAGAGGAGTGTTTCCTTTTGTAAGATATCAGCCAGAACCTGCTAATTAGTTTAATCAATTATTGAAAACATAGATAGTCATCACTACAGAACTCGAAAATACTAGCACTGCCAGCGGCATTCAAAATACAAAAAAGAAAAAAAAAAGCAAAAAAAAGCACTGTGACATAGTGCAAAACATTAATGGACAAAGTAATCTTCTTTTAATTGTTATTTAATTTTGTCTCTATATGTAGTTGAATCTTACAGGGAGGTAAGAAGACACTGTAACAAGATCCTGTGACAGCTGTTCGATTGTTGGTTGCGGAGAGAGTCCTTTCACAACATTGTCCATTACCATCTTCAAAGGATTACCTGAACATATACATGTAGTGCATTTGCTGGTATTAAGTAATAACAAGTATATGTGGGCACTAATTCTTATAGTAGCTCTTTATAATTAAAACGCCTCTAATTTTTGGCATAACTGAAAATGTCCACTAGCTATCTTTCACGATTATTCTTCAGAGCGAATTTCAGCCAGATAGCTGAAAATAACAGCACTGTTCCAAGCGCTTCTTCAAGAAAGATGCAACATAAACTTTTTGCATAGATATATATGTTTCTTAAATCTGAACAAGAGAAATCAAACAAACTAGGTCTTTTTTTTTTTTTTTTTTTTTTTTTTTGGGAAAGGTTTCTTGAACTGTATTAGGATTGAAAAAAATACACAATGCTGATTAAGAAGCAAAGGTTGAAACAATGTAATTGTTGAAAGAAATACAGTTTAAGTGCTTAAAAATAATGCTCCATTTGAATGATCTGTGTTTTCGGCTGATTTTGGGTTAATGAATAAAAAACCACAAAACCAACGCAAGAGCAATAAATTTATATTTTTGTCGGGGAGCGGGGTACCTCGCTTGTTCGGCACGTGCGGGCTGTTTGGGATTTTTGTGGAGTGAAGGAGGATTGAGATGACGGTGGATATGGAGGGGGTCTGACTTCAGGTGCGGAGGGCTGGTGAAACTCGCCTTAAACCTGCGAAACAACCAAAAAGATGTCAAAGGTGGAGCCGGGGGTGGCCGGCGACCACACTCCGACGCTCAAGTCAGAGTTGGGTTATCTCAGGTTAGAGAGCTTGCAAGCTCTCGGTAATGGAGATTTTGAGGTTGAAGAAACCTTCGTTTTTTCTGGTGAGTGTGTTCCCTTGATAAAAATCAAACCTGAGTATTTATATGGTGTACCCCGGTCGCCGTGCCACCTGGCGCTATTTTAGTGGCGTTCCCTGCTGTCATGTCAGGAATATTCTTATTTTCATGCGTATGGCGGCTTAGACGTTTCAAAAATATCAGTGGAGAGCAAGTTTGTGGCGTATTCACGTTCTGGGCGTAGTGGAGTGGTCCCGCGTACCTGTGCAATTCCGTTGTAATTTTGCAGGCGTAGCAGGAAAAGCTGGTGGTCCCAACTGTCATAATATCACACTTTTGACGGATTCGCTGGCGTGACAGGCGGTTATCTCCTCTTTTGCGGCACAAGATTTCCTTATTTTTCGACACGTATCAAACCGATCTTTTTGAGATTCCGGGCCCACATATCCCTTCACATATTTACAAAGATTTTTATATCCTTTTATGGTCTACCCGAGGTACTGAGTTTTGTGGGGTAGGTTAGGTACCCCGGGTGCCGAACTAATGGTGTAGGTCGGGTACCTCGAGTACCGAGTTTATAGTGTAGGTCTGGTATCTCGAGTATCCCGGGTACCAAATTTTATGGGGTAGGTTGGGTATCCCGGAGATAACTAATAATTACATAACCTTTGCATCGACACGTGGCGCTTCATTTTCAATACTCTATTTATCCCCAAACAACATCCCCCTAGTTTCTTTGTGGCGAATGTAATTGAGGCAAAAGAAACTCATAGAAGAATTATGAACGACACGTGGCAATGTTCAGCTCTTCCTCTCACAGGATTGGATAAAAAGAGGTACCTCGTCTACCACCCTTTGGTTGACTATGTGAATTCCCAAAATCAAATAATTTCTTGATATTTTTTATCTTCTTTCTTTCTCCTTTATTATTATTATTTTTCATTTTAGCCCAATAAACGGAGGCTCTTTGAATGGCTCGGGTACTACTCCTTCAATGAGGTGTACTCAGCCTCCTCACTTTTTGGGGTGTGAACTAATTCACCCAAAAACTCAAATTTTACTTCCTCTCTTACTCAGTAAAATTGCTTGTGCAGATGGACCCAGCTGAAAAATAGCGGCTCTAGGGGCACACCGGGTACCCCAAAAAGAAAGATGGACTCCCTTTTCTCTATGCCTTATAAATAGCTATCAAATTTGGATAAGTTAGAGAGGGCGGAATTGATTGATCAAAAATTTTCATCTGCTTATGGGGACGAACCACCAAGTATGTGTAGAGGATGATGTAGGGGTACCCCACCATCACCTATATTTTGTTTTCTAGTAATTAGCAAGTATAGATCGCTCCGGTGAGTACTTCAATGCCTTTCTTGGCCTTTTGAGAACCAATTCGTCAGTTACCTCAAGATCCATCTCATTTAAGGGCACATTTCCTCTACATGCTCCAGGGACGAAAATAAAATCCCAAGGCTCCTTTCCTAGTAGCTTTAGGAGTAGCCCAGGTGCAAAAAAAGAAAGATGTGCTTCGACCCCGTGAAATGAAGCTCTTTAGATTGAACAAGATTTTGAATGGAAGCTTTGATGAAGTTTTTGGGGAGAAGATCAGGGCTTCCCACATATCGCGATCTGAAAGCCATGGAGATCAGCTGGGGTACCTCAGCCAAAGTCGCCATCAAGTATCTCTGATATCAATGCTTGCGCTTTTGCTGCTTTTGGCACTTTTGTTGATCCCCCTATCCTGAGGGATGAAGGTGAAGATGACCAACCTTATTTTGTTGGGGTACCCGAACTACTTCAATATTATACTAACAAACTCCTGGTACTTTATTTCACATAGCTTTAGATGCCACTACTTGACTTGGCGGCCTTTTTAGGATCTTTTGTGTACCTTTCATGTGTTCTGAAATCTGATTCTGAGCATGGGGTATCTCAGGTATCCATCAGCATAAATATTCATTGAGCTATCTCTTTCTTCATAGCGAAGTAACCCAATTTCATCGAACATATGGCAATTCATCCAGATATGCTTGTTGTTAGTCTTTAAGAGATTATGGCGATTCTTAACATCTTTCTTGATCTCTTTTTTTTTTTTTTTTTTTGCTTGGTGTTGGGTAGGTATGAACCCTTTCGCCGAAGACTTCGATGCTTTTTTCAGTCGCATAAGCGGCAGCCTCCTCCGGTACACTAGGTACCTCAGCAAAGGGTGATCGACCTCTCGCCGTTCCAAGCGCCAAAGGCAAATTGCCCGATTCCTCTTTTGGTAGTTCTCGGGGTACCCCGGCTACCCACAAGAGAAAGCTTGGCTCTCTATTCACGGTCTCTGGAGATCTCATGGAGGGCGAGCTTGACCTAGTGGCAAACAAGAGCATATCTCATCTCACCGATTGCTTCCTCCACTCCTCCGAGTGCATTTATACAGACATGACTATTGAGGCGGATAGATTGGACCTAAATGAGCGCTATAGCCGGGTGCTCAAGGATTGTCATGACATGAGTGCTTCCTCTTTTTTTTTGTAGGCGACCTTCTACCTTAGCCACAGTCTCTGAGACTTTAGTGGTACCTCGGCTACGCTAGCGGAGGCAGATAAATTACAAGGGGAGATCAGACTTGGTCAGTCTCGGAAGGAGAAGCTTGAGGTGGAGGTCAGGGCTTTACAGGGGCGTATAGACGACCAAATCCAGGAGAACACCTAGAGTTGGTGGTACCCCGGGTAGAGAAATGGGTGGACAAGTCGGCCATCCTGAAGGCAATAGAGGATAAGAGGGTAACCCAGGCTCCACCATCCTACAGCCCACAGCAATCTTTGGGGGTACCCCAGGCAGATCTCCCTTCGGTTAGCGCTGTTCATGCGGGTAGCAGCTCTTTGACCGCGAGTATTCTTGTTGATCCCCCTGTTGAAGGGAACGGTGGAGAGGATGTCCCCCCTTCTGCTTGATCTTACTTGCCATTTAGGGTTTTATCTCGAGATGTCTTAGCAGCTTTCTTTCTTTGCTTATGTACCTTTGTAGTATGGCATCATCCTTTTGTTGTGTTGGGATACTTGTCTTTAGGAAGGTTGCCTCGGCAATCTTGCTACTTATTCGCATTAAACTTCTGCAATAGACTTTATTCGGCATACCATTGAATTCATTGCTTATAATTGATTTGTGTAGACTCGCGGGGGTTCCTCGGGTACCCCAGGTACCTCCCTGATGTATTTTTGGCGCTTGCGTGGTGATTTCCGTAGATGTGCTCACTGCTCATCTTAATAAAGATTATGGCGTATCTCAAAATAATTTAATAATTCGCACATCATCATAAGATAAAAAGACATTTATATTTGGCGCAACTAGGATAAAATAAAGATTATGGGGTATCTCAGATAGACTTGTGGAGTTTCTCGGGTACCCTAGGTACCCTCTTTTTTTTGGGGACCTTCTTAGCCCCCTTTTTTACAGAAATGGTCAAAAACATGCTTGTTTTGCCATCCGCTTGTAGTCAATATTTAATAAAATAATGCGAATAGAGGGGCATGCTTGCCTACCTCGTTTCGTTTATTTATTCTTTACTTGGCTCAAGTAAAAGATTGGAGGTGTGGGCGTGTGCATACCTTAACGGAACCTCATGGCGCTAGGGTATGCTGGTTTACCTCGCCCTCGGGCCTTCTCTGACCCTCCCTCTTTAAATTTGTTGTATTATTTCTTATTGGCGTTGACCTCGAACAAATCTTCACAATCGAATCGAGTCAGATACCTCAGGTTCCCCTGATTATCTTGAAATGGAGCAATTATAGCTGAATAAGACGTGGCGTAATAAGATGGAGTCACATTAATGGTGAAAATTTAACTGCAATCATATTCGGTAATCAAAAAGGAGAATACACATCATCTCATAAAGTAAAAAACATACTTATAAACGATAGAACCAAGATCATTACATGATAATGTTCTGTTATCTTAAAGAAATGGGGGATCTTGAGATCACCCTTGTCATTAGAGACTTGGAGAATTGAAAAGTGCAACTAATCAGTTTGGGGTACTCTAGGTACCCTGCATGATAAAGTACACCACACAATAGATCAAATATTATAAATGCATAAGCATTGAAGAAAAATAAATAAAGTAAATAAAAAGAGGTAAAGTGTTTCCCGTTATTAGTAGTACTTCCTCGATATGGTAGCATTTCACAAGTGCTTTATAATTGTTCTTTTCATTTAGAGTAGCATGTGTGCTCATTCCTTTTCTTTCTTCGGCACCCGAGGATCCAGGGGTACCTCTAACTCTTCGATTAACGCTGAATTAAGACTTTGGAGTACCTCGGGTACATCATGCATAACCGTATCTACCTTCATTGGCCCTACTCTTTTTTGTTTTAGAGGACTAGTTGTCTATAACACTTTCCACCGCGTAGCTCTTCATTGTATTGCAAGCGCCTAATTAGTAAGGCGATTAAATGTCATTGCACTGCTGGGGTACGCGGGGTACACCAGGAATATTCAGCTCTTTCACACATGGGGTTGGACAAGGTGGGCTGTGTACCCGGGGTGCTTAAGAGAGTACCGGAGGTACCTCAGCTCTCTTGGGTTTCTCTTTGTTTCTCACAACTTCGACTCTATCTTCCTCCCGCTTTAGGTTACACTTCTCATCAATTTCTATTTGTTGCAGGGCTCGAGAACGAGCTTCCCCATATGAAAGAGGGCGGTGTTTTTGAAATGACTGCCATAACTTCCCCAAACGCAAATTCTTTTCAAAATGAGTAAGAGTATGTTGGTGACCAAACGTACCGGTACGTAACACCTCTTGGTGGAAGCGGGTTACGTACTCGGCTAAAGACTCCGAATCCCCTTGCTTGATGAAAGCAAGCTTGGAGGATGTTATATCTTGGGCGGATGCATAACCAAACTCATGAACAAAAGCTTTTAGGAGCTGGTCTAAGGAGGATACACTACCTGCCTTCAATAATCGAAACCATGATTTGGCTGGTCCGGTGAGGGTATGCGGTAACATCCGTCACATAACATTGTCACCCACTCCTTTAATCATCATCTGGTCACGATACAACTCAGCATGTTCCACGGGATCCGAGGTACCTGAGTATTGTTGTATTTGAGGTATGGTGAACGCTTTTGGGAGAACCGCTGTCCGAATCTCCATGGTGAATGGCGAGTTATGCACTACTGGTGCTAGAGCATTGGTGGGGTTTTGTTTTTCAAAAAAGAGCTTCACCTGAGCTTCGAGGTACTCCATTTTTTTCTAGTAACTCATGGGGTACCCCAGGTACACCTAAGGATGCAGCCGTTGTTTGGGAAGTTCTTTTGGCATTCAACTTATACCGGAGATCTTCATGGGCTTTTTGTTTACGTTTGGTACCCTGGCTGCTACGGGAATAGCAAGAGGCAGTGGAGCGTTCTTCCCGGGAGCCGGCGGCTTGAAACTTTGAACGGGTGCCCGATGGCCCATGCTTTGGTCTACTTCCCTCCGGTATTTCAGATCTTGGTATGATCTGTTTTTCACCGCGTGGAGGCGGGACATCTTGAGTTACCAGGGAAGTGGCTGCTTTGGGTACCCGAGATCCTACTGCTCTGAGAATCGCATGAGCTAAATCCTCAAAGTGTTTATGAGTAACGGGCTCCTCGTCGGGTTGAATACCAGTTGATTGCTTAACTGATTTGCCTTTCTCTAGGCGGGATGCCCTCCTTGTCGAGTCACCCCTCTCATCACCGCCGTGGTCCTCTTCTCCATAATGACCTAGCATTTGGTTATCAACAGGTACGTCGGGTGCCATGGCTGTGCAAGCACACGTACCGACAAGCTTAGCACCGTGTGAAAGCTTTTTGCTCGTGTCCCCACAGACAGCGCCAATTGTTTTCGGCTGATTTTGGGTTAATGAATAAAAAACCACAAAACCAACGCAAGAGCAATAAATTTATATTTTTGTCGGGGAGCGGGGTACCTCGCTTGTTCGGCACGTGCGGGCTGTTTGGGATTTTTGTGGAGTGAAGGAGGATTGAGATGACGGTGGATATGGAGGGGGTCTGACTTCAGGTGCGGAGGGCTGGTGAAACTCGCCTTAAACCTGCGAAACAACCAAAAAGATGTCAAAGGTGGAGCCGGGGGTGGCCGGCGACCACACTCCGACGCTCAAGTCAGAGTTGGGTTATCTCAGGTTAGAGAGCTTGCAAGCTCTCGGTAATGGAGATTTTGAGGTTGAAGAAACCTTCGTTTTTTCTGGTGAGTGTGTTCCCTTGATAAAAATCAAACCTGAGTATTTATATGGTGTACCCCGGTCGCCGTGCCACCTGGCGCTATTTTAGTGGCGTTCCCTGCTGTCATGTCAGGAATATTCTTATTTTCATGCGTATGGCGGCTTAGACGTTTCAAAAATATCAGTGGAGAGCAAGTTTGTGGCGTATTCACGTTCTGGGCGTAGTGGAGTGGTCCCGCGTACCTGTGCAATTCCGTTGTAATTTTGCAGGCGTAGCAGGAAAAGCTGGTGGTCCCAACTGTCATAATATCACACTTTTGACGGATTCGCTGGCGTGACAGGCGGTTATCTCCTCTTTTGCGGCACAAGATTTCCTTATTTTTCGACACGTATCAAACCGATCTTTTTGAGATTCCGGGCCCACATATCCCTTCACATATTTACAAAGATTTTTATATCCTTTTATGGTCTACCCGAGGTACTGAGTTTTGTGGGGTAGGTTAGGTACCCCGGGTGCCGAACTAATGGTGTAGGTCGGGTACCTCGAGTACCGAGTTTATAGTGTAGGTCTGGTATCTCGAGTATCCCGGGTACCAAATTTTATGGGGTAGGTTGGGTATCCCGGAGATAACTAATAATTACATAACCTTTGCATCGACACGTGGCGCTTCATTTTCAATACTCTATTTATCCCCAAACAATCTGGATATACAAATTTATATGTATCTCAGAGTACACGACGAAGGGAATAATGAGAACAGTGAAAAGCAGACCTGTCATTAAGCTTAAGATTGAAGACAGGGTAAGAGTGATTTGGCTTGGCATGAGCTCCAGTAATGGTATTGTGGATTGCAGCGCTGACCGGCTAAATGATGTAGCTGCCCAAAAAGACACATTCGTGCTGAGTTACTAAAGTTCATCATCCATTAATTTGATACCATCAAATTTAGTTAGAAAAATGCTTCATGCAAGAATGTGTAGCGAGTTTTATTCGAATTAATGTATAGTTGAATTTAATTTCCTAGGTAGCGAAAAAGAAAAAAAGTATTGAATTAAGTTACCAATCTTCTAAATTACGAAATCCTGATAAGACAAAAATCTATATTAACCCGAATTACTCAATTCTCTGGAAATAAAATTTATTACATGATAATAGAAAAAAAAGCTGCAAATTAACAATTATTAAAAGTTTTCTTCAAAATATCAAAACCGAAAATTTAACAGACATTAGTTGCTACCTTTGTAGCGAATTTTATTCCTGTTAAACAATACAAAAATCACGTGGATCTCACTGCCATTATACTTATTTATGCATGTTTTAGGTGGGCTGTGAGTTGCATTAATTGTAATTTAGCAAAATCATGTATATTATTTATAATCTTCTCTCATGCGTGCGTCCTTATTTTTTTTTTAATATAGACATACTATTAAGTCATATAGTTTAATAAAATTTGTCATAACACTATTAAACCATATAGCATTATAGTGAATTGAACACTAACTCTATTAAATCATATGATTTAATAGCGTGTCCACATTAAAAAAATGAAAGCGTTCGTACTTGAATATATATATATATATATATATATATATATATATATATATATAAAGAATTATTTTCATCAATCACCAAATTAAAAAAATTGCCACTAATAAAGGAAAATTATGCCTGGTGGAAATGGAATGTTATTTTGGGCACGTTTGGAATTACTTTTGAGAGGTTCAAAATTGATTTTGAAAAATTAAAGCAAATTGCGGAGTTTGGTAAATTCTTTAAAAAAATTTTTTGGCAAAATCATCTATACTACAGTAGATTTTGAAAAGCATATAATGAGTAACTTTTTAAAATTTGATTTTGATAATCATTTTTATAATAAATATAATTTCATATGTATCCTTATATTTATTATAAAATCCAAAATTATCCTTATTCAATTAGGAAATAAAATTATTAAATTTAAAAGATTATTATTATTACCTATTAAATTGAGATCACAAAATAAAAAAATTATTTTAGTTATCAGTTATTATAAACAAAATAAAAATTATTATTTAATGTTTAACTTATTCATTTCATTTTGATTATTTTTACAGCGTAATTAACAATAATTATTTTAAAAATTATAATATTACCAAATTAACCACAAGACTAATGATATTTACAATCGGATAATTATTGAAACTAATTTTCATCTAACTCTATGAAGTACAGCAACTGCCCTTTAGTGGATTAGAAGCTACTAAACCTAATAAAATAATACAAACTTATCCCAAATGCAACCCAACTCGGTCAATTTAGCAGTTTTGGCTGGGTTCGCTATGTTTTTTTTTTTTTTTTAGTTTTTGAGTTATACTAATTTTGCATAAAAGTCATAATCGTTGCCAACTAGCCCGACAAATTTTTACAATAAAAGATAAGTCCAAATTATTAAATTATTATGTGAGAATGACGTGTTATATATTTTAGACTTTCTCTCAATATTATGTGAAACGTCATCGACTGTTCATGCCTCAATCCTCATCATATTTGAACGGGTCCGATAGGAAAATTTGCATTCTAAAGGTTCAGGTGTAGGTCCAAGCCCTACTACTGATAAAATTAAAATTAATAAAAAAAATTGTTACCTGGATTGGACAAAACTAGGACAAGATCGATGCGAGGATTACGGGATGCAACAGCCAGTGCAAGGCATGCTCCAAGAGATTCCCCAACAAGATATATGGGCCTTTTCGGCGAACGGTAATTCTCTGACCTTACTGTTGTTTCAATCAGCTTCACTAAACCTGGAGCATCATGTATTTTATTAAACTCATAAAGGAAATTAAGGATGAAAATAAAAAATAAAAAAGTTTTTTTTTTTTTTGCTTCATAAATTAATATAAACATAAGAAAAAAGAGAAACCTGTAAATGATGTCCGATCCTTTACTGGAATATGCAAGCTCCATACATCAAATATCCTTCACCAAAGCAAACATTCACTAATTAAATCACACAATCAACCAACTTATTGCACCATTATGATAAGGTCAACATGCCGAAAAGAAAAAGGCCAAAAAAGAAAAAGAAATACTCACTTTCCAAGTCTTTGATGGTGCCTTATAAGTCCAAGTCCCACACCATCGATTCCTTCAAAGTTCACAAGACTATCAATTTTTTTTCAAGAGTATCAAGCTATCAATTATCAAAATTTTCACTGATGTTATTATATTTTTAATTGAGTTGTTATCATGCTCAGTTGATTTTGTGCTGACCATAAAAATAAAAAATAAAATCTTGCTAGTCACTCAGTGTATCAGTATAAAAACCGCCGAACAGTAATTATTATCGGATTCACCAACGATTGTCTTTCGATGTTTCATGCATGCCCACGTTAACGGACACGAAGAAATGGTCGCGTTTGTGAAAACAAAATCTTAAAACAGTTAGATAAGAAAGTAATTAAGGTAATTACTGGTTTGAGATTCAACGTAATGACGAAACGAATTAACGTACCGGGTAAAAAGAGTAGGAGTGGAGAATGAGGGCTGTGGGGCCCGCACTCTAAGGGAGAGAACCAGCGAGGCGGACCGCCGTCTGATGATGATGATGATCTGATCATACGTTCCGCTTCGTCAAAGTAGTCTTTCAAACGCTTTCCGTTACCTTCCGAGCAATATTCATCCACGCTAACTCTCCGTTTCGTCTCAGCTTCTAACTCGTTATGCGCAAAGCTCCTCGTCGCCGCCGTCGACCTTGACGCTGTTGACGCCTGCGCCTGCTCATTGGACACCGCCAGTCGTCGCTTTAAAATCTGATTGCGTTTTGACTTCCCTGATGATGGCGTCGGGTCTCGGCAATATGCCGGCGATAAATCGGCTGAGATGATGTGAGCTCCGACGGTCGCCATCGAGATAACTAATTTAAGTAAAGTAAAAAGCTCCCTCTCCGTTTGTTTGTTAAGTTTGTCGCGCTGTTTTGCATTATACTTGATGCGGTCGTCTCCGGTTTAAATGATTGATGGTCGGTGAAAATAGTATTACATTAACAATTTTAATATTGCTAGTAAACTGTGCCCGTGGCTAGTTTTCTCCGGGTGCCATTGTTTCATAATTCATAATTTGTCTTAAATTAAAACAGTGTCAAATGAACAAAAATCGTGATTAATAATGACAAAAGATTTTTGTCTTTTAGTCAATTTTGAAAGCTTTTAGGGAAAAAAAAAAGATCAATAAAGAAAACTTTAAAAATTTAAAAAGGGGTAAATGTTTTTGTCGTACACTCATGATTCATCAAAAACAAAAACGGTATACGAAAAAATGAAGGAGTCAGTATTTTTTACCTTTCATAAAACTTGCATGGTTCACTCATTTCCTCTTGGTTTGCTGTTCCGGAGTGTGGGGTTTACCTGTTACGAGACTCAAAACACTCAAATTTATAGATGATCAGCTAAGAAGATTTTTTAGAGTACTCAATGTTCTTAACTTCTGTGAGAATATCTTGCCTTCAATAGTGGAATGTAGTCATTATTTATAGGTTCAGAATTCCAGTTAATCCAAATGCTTGGCGTCGTTCTTTCTCTGGAACTGTTAGTGGGTGTCTCACTCTCTTAATTAAATGAACTGCGCGACACTCTTCGGAAATTCTCTACAAGATATATATTCTTTTGCAACCATATTTTGTGAGGACTTAATTTTTTAAGACAGAATGTTTCTTCATGACCTGAATGTTATTTTTTTGGGATAATAGGTGATCTCGCCACTAAATGTCATTTTTTTTAGCCCACCCGTCTCGAGGCTCCTGGGACTTTTTGGCGCCCCGACCTTCGGGAACTACTTTCGGGCGGGGCTCTGGCCGCGACTCTTAGAAATGCACCCCGAGGCCCCTCGCAAAGCCTTGCCCCATTCCGAGTCCGGCGGACAAACTTTGCCCGCTCCCCCCACCAAGGCTATAGCCCACCCGTCTCGGGGCCCCTAGGGCCTTTTGGCACACCAACCTTTGAGGCAATATTTTTGAGCGGAACTGTGCCCACGACTCCCCGCGGGCACCCCGAGGCCCCTCGCAAAGCCTCGCCCCATTCCAAGTCCAGCGGACGAAATTCATCTGCTCCCCCCACCAAGGCTATAGCCCACCCATCTCGGGGCCCCTGGGGCCTTTTAGCGCCCCGACCAAGGCTGCTAATTTGGGGCGGGGCTTTGCCTGCAACTCTTAGAAATGCACCCCGAGGCCCCTCGTAAAGCCTCGCCCCATTCCGCGTCTGGCGGACGAACTTCGCCCACTCCCCCCACCAAGGTTATATAGCCTACTTGTCTCGGGGCCCCTGAGGCCTTTTGGCGCCCCGACCTTTGGGGTAGTATTTTTGGTCGGGGTTGTGCTCGCGACTCCCCGCGGGCACCCTGACGCCCTTGCAAAGCCTTGCCCCATTCCGAGTCCGGCGAACGAACTTCGCCCGCGCCCCCCACCAAGGTTATAGCCCACCCGTCTCGGGGCCCCTGGGCCCTTTTAGCACTCCAACCTTCGTGCTCTAATTTTGGGCTAGGCTCTGCCCGCAACTTTTAAAAATGCACCCCGAGGCCTCTCGCAAAGCCTCGCCCCATTCTGAGTCCGGCGGACGAACTTCGCCCGCTCCCCCCACCAAGGCTATAGCCCACCCGTATCGAGGCTCCTGGGGCCTTTTGGCACCCTGACCTTCGGGGTAGTATTTTTGGGCAGGGCTGGGCCTGCAACTCACCGCGGGCACCCTGAGGCCCCTCACAAAGCCTCACCCCATTCCGAATCCGGTGGATGAACTTCTCCCGGTGGTAACCATACGAGTGATAGAATTGCCTACTGATCCATCCCATTGAGCTCTTGACGATGGTAACCAAAGTTGGTTGATGTGAATGGTTCGGCACTCTCACTCCTTAAGAGAGGTCAGGGGTTCAACCCATGCTCTCGTATGAAGTCACCACTTTGGCCAACACTTTACCCCTTACGAACCGATCCGTTGCGAGCGGAAATTAGTCTGGGTTGTGGTACGGGTTTAAAGATACCTCCCACAGTTGGGGCCCACTCAGGACCACCTCGTGGTTCAGACAAAAAATAAAAAACATTCCGATGGTAAAATAATAACAATAGAACCATTAGGTGATAAAATGTAGTAGTCAGAAAACATCATTTGGTAGGTATTAAATAATATCCCTAAATAAATAAATCTATTATTAGAGCTAACAAAACGGGTTACGGAGTCATATTCATATTGTGTTAGATTCACGTTGTGTCAAATTTAGGTCAACTCAAAACATGACCCATTTAATAATTGCAACAAACTATTGTAACCCTAGCTGGACATAGAAATAAACGTGTTACCCAATAACCTATGTAATATCTATATACTTAACAAAATTTACATCAAATATTTGCACAATATATATACATATCTACCAAAATATCACACATTTATACTATTGAAGTTTTAATTGTATACATATAAATAATATTATATATTGATAATATTAAATATCCATGTTTACCAATATTTTACATATTTACACTAATGAAGTTCTAAATCTATATAAAATTTTATAAACGAATCTTTGTGTATATGTTCATCCTTCCAAAAAAAAAGGAGAATAATGTCCAATATTTGAGTTTTGATGATAAGCTACAAAATAATTTAGAATGGAAAATTCAATCGCGTCATTGATCGAGTAAATGTGTCAAGAACTTTAACCCTAACCTGATGAAGAAAAAAACCATGTCGACCCAGACCTGGCTCATTTAATAATCATGTTAAATTTGACACCCATACTCGTTTATTTGTGTCGTGTTTGTGTCAGATAATTGGGTCATGTCAAATTTTGCCAAGTTTATCTATTACTAGTAAATTGTTGATATCTAATAAATAAAAATTAAATTTACGTATGTAACATAAGACTTGCAAAAAAATGAAAAACTTTATCAGCCTTCCGTGCAGTCTTAGGAGACAGTCAGCTTTAGGGGTGTTCGCGGATCAGATTTTACGGATTGGATATCAATCTATATCTGATCCACAATTTTACAGATTATAAATTTTTAATCCAATCTAATTCACGGATTTGTGAAATTCAATTCAAATATGATCCATACTGTGCGGATCGGATGCGAATTTGACCCAATCCATATTCAAACTACCATTTTGTGGATTGATTTGCAAACTAAAAATTTTTAATTCTGTACAATCCACAAAATAACTAAATAAAAAATGATGGTTGTCGAAGCCAACAAAAATAAATACCTACTCTAAATAAATTGTGTATAGTGATTGAATAGGGTCGTGTCCATAGAGATCGGTAATTATTTAAATCCTTTTAAAATATAAAATGCAAAATGGGGGGGGGGATTATTGACAATAACAAAAATCAAATTAAAATAACAAGAATGCAAATTAAAATTGTAATTCAAATTGGGGAAAGCTCTGGTTGAAGGAATTAACTAAGCTTGATTCGACTACTGATCATTGATTCAAATATAAATCATTACTACTTATGAATAGAATGGTTATAGCTACTAAGACCCTCTAATAGCCAATCTCTCTTTAATTAGTCGATAACTAAGGTACGACCATTGATTATTTCCCTATTCAATAGACAACCCTAGATACGATCATATGGTTTAATCAATTGACAGCCTGAAAAATCAGAGAGACTCAAATCCTAATTAACAAACGCATACGATGGTTCATTTAAATTAGATTGTTTATTCTCATAACACAATGCACTGCTATGCTATTTGTCACAAACATTAAAATCTTCATATGATGAATCTTTTAATTGACAATAGATTAAGTTGATAATTAAATAGTGACCAATTATCTAATTAACAAACATAATCATGACAATAATTTAGAGAATAAACAAATACCCAAAAAGCAATAAAACAATTAAAGCATAAGAAAGATCTCACGGTAATGATGAATCAAAACTTTATTAACCTTCAACCAGAATAATAGGTTTAGTTCTTCATAGAGAAAAGAGAAAAATTTAGATCTAGGGTTTATTTTTCTCTCTTTTCTTTCTCAAAAATCTCTCCCTTTTTGTTTTTCACGTCTCTCCCCTCTTCTAGAGTTCTCCCAAAAATAAAATACTAATATCTAAAATATTATCTAAATATTAAATTCAAAATTACAAAAATAACCAAAAAGATAAAACACGTTAAAATAAAAACTACAGGTCCTTAATTGACAGCACGTGCTCACGCCTTATCAACAAAGTTTTTCTGAAGCTCATAATTTCTCCAAGAAAACAATTATCCTCAAACATCATCCTCAAACATTAAAGGAAGTAAACAATGCAAAACTAGTACATAAATTGCACTCTAACAAAAAAAATTAATATAAAAATAATTTTACTACCGATTAAATTTAAAATTAAACAAGATTTAAATAAATTAATTTTTTAAATAAAGCTAGAAAATACATTTAAAGTTTCAAAATATAATACATCAAAAAGAAAAAAATCTCATTTATTTAGATCAGTAAATAAAAAATAACTGTTTAGGAAACTATCTTTGTTTATTTAATTATTTTATATATTATTGGATAAAATATTTGTAATATCTATATACATAACAAAATTTACATCAAATGTTTGCACACTATATATACATATCTATCAAAATATTACACATTTATACTATTAAAGTTTTAATTATATATATGTAAATAATATTATATATTGCTATTATTAAATACCCATGTTTACCAATATTTTACATATTTACATTAATGAAGTTCTAAATCTATATAAAATATTACAAATGAAACATTGTGTATATGTTCATCCTTCCAAGAAAAAAGAGAGAGAGAGAGAGAGAGAATATGTCTAATATTTGAGTTTTGATGATAAGAATCTACAAATTAATTTATAATAGAAAATATAGAAATTATCAGCCATATACCCTTAAATGACACATGTATCAAACGTGTATGAATATTTTTCAAGTGTATCACTCGTATATCCTAAGTTGACAAAACACTTCTGCAGTCCACCAATTCGTTAACTTCTGTTTGCAAGCGCTGACATCATAAGGGTAATTTAGTCTTTTAAGATTGACGAAACTTTGATTTAAAAAAACAACATGTCATCTCATTTACCTAGTAAACAATGACATGTCATATGATATATATTGATAAAAATGACATATCATCCCATTTATGGGATAATTGTTAATAATTGCTAAAAAAACTACTTTACAATCAAATCTACTTCTCCAAAATTTAACATAAATTTTTTAAGATCTACTCCTCCAAGCTCCAACTGAAAAATTTTTATGGTATAATATGTATAATTGTAAATAATATGTTGTTAATAATTTTTTTATGGTATAATATTGATATTTTTTATGGATAATTGTTAATAATATGTACCATTAATAATTTATTTTTTTAATAAAAAAATGTATTGTTAATAACAAAATAAAAAAATTTGTGTATTGAAAATTTACGTTAATTTTTGGGGTAAATTGATCTTTTTACCTCATTTTGAGTTTTAAGGGCAAAATAGTCAATTTGCCACAATTCTGTTAACTTTTTAACGGAAGTTAATAGATTGGTGGACGTCAGAAGTGTTTTGTCAACTTAGGGTATACGAGTGATACACTTGAAAAGTGTTCACACACATTTGATACGGGTGTAATTTAATGGTATATCACTGATAATTTCCCTAAAAAATATAATCGTGTCATTGATTAAGTAAATGGGTCAAAAACTTTAACCCTAACTTAATGCATAAAAAAATCATGTTGACCCGGACCTACCCCATTTAATAATCTTGTCAAATTTGACATGCATACTAGTTTATTTGTATCGTGTTCGTGTTGGGTAATTGGGTAAAGTTAAATTTTGCTAGCTCTATCTATTACTAGTAAATTGTTGATATCTAGTAAACAAAAATTAAATTTACGTATGTAACATAAGACTTGTAAAAAAGTGAAAAAATTTATTGACCTTCCGTGCGGTCTCAGGAGACAGTCAGCTTATGGTTACTGCAGAGTTTGTGTCCAGTCAATCATATGTTTTCTTGCTGATCAAGACAAAGTGCTCAGAAGAGAGCAAAGAGAGAGCTTGGGAGGGGAAGAGGTAAAGGAAAAAGAACAGAGAGAGAGTGCGTGTGATTAATTAGATAGACGATTCTTTCTTATTATTTTGAAAGTAAAATTAATAAGCTGGGCTCTTTGTAATTACAGGGATAATAGTGATCCCAGAAATGCATGATCATAATCCCTCAGCTACATCGTATATAATACACATGTTTGCATAAATTGAATGCAAATCCTTCTGTAGAAAAATGAAAAATCAAGGCTCAAATGTTGGAACTTGGGATGTAAAACCATGCGTAGCCTGGTAAATGAGTCGTGGCAATATATTCCTGTAAGGATCATTCTCTCTTTTCTCCTTTAAATATGCTAGGCATTTCTCTACCTCGGACTTGATTTCTAAATACAATTCGTGAGCCTTCTCCCTGTCTCTTAACTCTCGCTTTCTCCCTTCATAACATAATTAAACAACTCTTTTAGTACGTCAAGAATCAATATTTGAAAAGATGAACCGGGCATACGACTTTTAGCTCTTGGAAACTTCTAAAGTGAATGCAACAGACTGACTGTAGTTACATAAGGCATATATTTCAATGAACGTACCTTTTGTTTCAATTGGTTTCCCAAAATAAAAATAAAATCTGCCTGGAACTTTTGGTACAGGGTATGGCATGTGCATATCTTGATTTGCCACTTCACCTTTTGTATCAGTCCTATACAGAAATGTGAAGGGGAAAAGCTGAATGAAGAAGCATAAACTATAAATATGGAAAAAAAAAAAACAAGGAATATATTCATTATGGGCGTTGCATATAATGTAGAGAAGAAACTTTTGCAGAAATTAACTAAGAAAATATGCTCTGTAGTTACCTCAGCCTAGCAGCTGTTACTGTCAGTTCTTCTATTTGAGATTTGAAGTAAGGGATCTTCATTTGGTCATTGTAATCAAGAACTATCTGGAAAGTAATGAAAAATGCAATCGATGAGATATCTGAAATCAGTTTAGGCCAAGCACAATGCCAAGGTAAAGGTACATACAGAGTGTATACATGTTATTTTATATAGAGAACGAGAATAGTCTTTTTGCCAACACTGACAAATTATGGCTTTCAAATTTTGCGTATGGCTATTGCACAACACAAAAACTCCGACATTCTTAATGACTAATGTATTGATCATTTAGTGACAACACCTTCAAAATAGATTCACCAACACAAGCGCAAAAAAGGCAATCTGATGCTCCCAATAGACAAAGTGTGTTTATGTAACAGAGAAGTTAGGAGAAAATAGAAGTATTTAAGCTTGAGATTACTTGAGCTAGATCGTCTTCTCCAACGGCACCAAAAGGTACAATTTTAGCACCAAATGTAGTCGCCATCCTGACAAATTCGGAACTTTCTGGCCAGAATAACTTATATTCTTCACCCTGGAAAGTAGAAAGAGATATATTTGTTAATACATCTTCTACAAGAAACCATTTTGTAAATTAATCATAATAAAGGTAAAGCGGGAGACAAGCACGTATAACGTGTGATATGTCAGCTTCACTTCACAGAAGAAAAAACAATAATTGAAGAGAAGAAAATAAATTTTTGCAACATGAATGACTCTTATGAAATTTCTTTTCCATGTTTGGGTGAATAAAAATGGAAACCTACGATTACATCGCCTTCTGGTGTCTATTTTATTTCACATTTCAAATGTAACTAGCAAGCAATCATTTCAATTCACTCGATGAATAAATATTTTCAACAAACTGAACATTAAGCTGATTAAGATTTAGAATAGTGAATAGAATTTAATAACTATCAAAAGATATACCTTTCGATGCAGAGCTTCTCGCACTCCTCCAGGATATAGCAGGACATGAGACTTGGAAGACATAAGTTTATATAAATTGATTCCGGAGACAGGAACTGCGCCCATAATTCTCATAACATCATATGGACTTAAGTCACTTAATCCTCCTTCTTTAGACTTAAAGTACATCATTGGATGTGCTAAGCCTCGAAGAAGAATATTACTCTCAATCATGAACTCTGGTATCAACGTAAGTACATCAAGTCCCAGTAAGTTATGATATCCCACAAACAAGACAGGTCCCTCTGAAGGAATTCCAGAAAGACCTCTTACAATCTTGCCATTCGCTAAAGTAGATAGCATTACAGGACTACTAAGAACACGCATCCATCTGAAACAACAAATTAGTAAATTTATTGGTAATCAATTAATCACAATATCTCAAACAATCAGTGGGCCTGTTCCATATGAATTAACAGAGATCCCCAAAGAACCAATTGTTGTCGTATGACTCATAAATTTAATTAATGGACAGACCAATGCTTAAGTATCATCCAAATTAAAACACAAAGTACGTTTTGTTACTGTTAAGTTTTCATGATAGATACCTTTACCTGAAATCTTCGCATATTTTATTGAATTCGCTACTAGTTGGTGGCATGAAATCTGAAACGTAGTCATGGTTTCTTCCACGGCGATAGTAACTAGCACCCTTGATTATTGTTACCAAATCAACACCATCTTCCTGCCATACATGGGCAGAAGTACACATGAAATCTAATACACTTTCAAAAAATTAGAAATAGAATTTTGAAGAATAAAGTATCTAGTTGTTTTTTATTTTTTACTTTTTTTCCATTTTAACCTGTGAGTCACAAATTTGGACACACACAAAGAATAGGAGGGGAAAAGAGGAGATCATCCTACCAACAAGAGAAAATGGCCATGGCCGTAAAAGTTACGAGGTTCGCATTTGTGCAGGGCACTAGAAAGCCTTTCACCTTCCTCCTGACTCGGCATCAGCTGATCCTTTCCACTGAAAATATAATTATTAAACTCGGTGATATGTTTTGTTTCCACTACAAAACAATGACAAACACTAAGCCTACAACTAATGCAACATGATATAATGCAAGAAATTCTATGTATTGATCTTAAAACAACTTATCTAATGATTGATGCCTATTCTCAGGCTTATGAATTACTGGCATTGAAAATAGTTGAGCAGGAGAAGAATTTCTATTATCACTTATCAGCACTCAATAATACATTTAATAAGTGATCTAATATTTTCTTATAGTAATTGAACATAGCTGGCCTCTGCCAAAGATTTAGAACCTGCAAAGAACGAGCATTTGAGCTTTTACAGCATGAAGGCGTGAATTGGCATATGCAGAAGCTGCCTTAAGCAACTCTATCTTCCAGAGGAGTGTTTCCTTGGGTAAGATATCTGCCAAAACCTGTTAAATAAATCTAATATTGAGATACAATGGTAAGGTTAATTCATAAAAAACATGGCACTGATAATGACAACATAGTAACAGACAAATGCCTCTTTATTGCAGCATATTTGTGACATTGTTATATAGTTAAACCTTACAGGAAGGTAAGATGAGATAGCAACGAGATCCTGTGATAGATCTTGTATTGTTGGTTGCAAAGAGAGCCGTTTCGCCACATTGTCCATTGCCATCTTTAAAGGATCACCTGGACATATATCATACAATTGTTGTTATATGTTCAATAAAGTTTTAACCTTAGCGAGACTCCATTCTAAAATCCAATTTGTCTTGTTCCTAATTCAGTTAATGGTTTTTAACTATCACAATTTTAAATATTTCTTGATGCAGCTTAATTGGGTTCCTTGTAAAAACAAATACATATTCAAAAAAAAAAAAATTAGACAGAACTTCGAGGAATAGATGAAAGCAAACCTGTCATTAAGCTCAAAGTAGATGACAGCATAGTTGTTATTTGGCCTGGTATGAGCTCAAGTAAAGGTATTGAGGATTGCAGCACTGACTTATTGAAAGATGTTGCTGCAAAAGGTCATAAAAAAACATCAATATCGAGTTAGTATACTTCAACAATTAACAAATATATATGCTACCTACTAGTAAGTGAAAAATGATCATTTAACCAAGTGTTTGAATTGTTTTTCCAGTTTAAACATTAGATCAATCGATGAACAAAAAACTTTTACATCTTTTAAAAAATGAGTTTATAGTTTAAAATACATAATTTGTATATCAAGTAATGTAGTATTTGACGTGTCGGTTATTAATAAGTTTTACCATATTAGCATACTAATGATGAATAAGAAAATCAATCAATAGCTAATATAATATTTTTAATCTAAATTACACAATATATATATATATATATAGAGAGAGAGAAAATATTTTAGTCTGAAATTTTAAAGTGCGGTAAAGTTTTAAAACCGCATGGTTTTAAAAACTTAAAATTATAAGTTTTTAAAACCGTGCGGTTTTAAAATTTTCCCTAATTTTTCCGCATTTTAAAATTCTTGACCAAAAAATTACTGTATATATATACATTTCACCCATATATATATATATGGGTGAAATGAGTTGAATTGATTTATATTTTTTTCGCTTAAAAGTTTTGATACAAGTCAGCTCGTATTAATTGATGTGATGCAATCCCATGGTACGTATGTCATCAATGCATGGTTTAGATATATGATTTATGATCAGAAAGTGCTCACACCTCACCTGGATTGACCAAAATTAGTACAAGATCGATGTCAGGATTGCGGGCTGCGACAGCAAGTGCAATGCAAGCTCCAAGAGATTCTCCAACAAGATATACGGGCCTCTTTGGTGAACGGTTACTCTCTGACCTTACAGTGCTTTCAACCAGCTTTACTAGACCTGAGTCATCAAAATATTGAGAGATTAAATAAAAGAAGAATGAAATGAAAATTAAAAAAAAAATCAAATAAAATATATAAATTAAAAAAGACATGTAAATCAAATAAAATATATTAATTAAAAAAGACCTGTAAATGATGTCCGATCCTTAACTGGAATATGCAAGCACCATATATCAAATATCCTTAAAATTGCCACGTCACATAATCAATAAGAGGTAATTTAAATATGTAGTATACAGCATTAAGTACAACTATAAAAAGGCCTAATAATATACTCACTTTCCAAGTCTTTGATGCTGTCTTATAAGTCCAAGTCCAACACCGTCGATCCCTGCAGAGTTTATGACAAGTATCATTATTAGGCTCCGCCGAGTTACAGTTGCTGTAACAAACAGCCCAGCCAATCGCAAGCATTGGATTTTGGAAGAATTTAATCTAATGGATGACATACAATATAATGTGAATAAGTAATAAATGGGCAACTGATTCAAATAATTTCGATTTTAAGCGATCGTAACAAGTAACAAAAAGCCGTTATTTCTTACTCTAGCCGCCGTGGCCGTTGCTGGTTGACTGATTCTTTCAGTTTTGATTTGGAAATCTCCGCATGAGGAAGGTACCGGAAGGGCATGAATCGATTGAATTTGACAGTAAATTTTTCTTAATAATATTTGATTTTCTAGAGTTACCATCTTTCTTACAAAATTTCATTAAAAATTACTACAGAGCTGATTCCATCCATCGCTATGGATGCAGATAAAAATTGTTGCAACTAAATTATTTTATTTTTATTATATTGTAAAAATTAGTTAACAAATAAGATACAAGAGCTCAAACCCAATACTGATATATTCAAAAGCAATTAATTAAAATTTAAAATCAGCATTATCCATTATTAATCATATAGAGAGAACTGAGCTCAAATAACCAACTGCATAAGATGGAGAAGAGCGTAAGATTCAAATTATCATTATAAATTTTGGAAGTGCATACTCGGAGAATGAGACCAGCAGAACTTCACAAGCAAGTATTTAGAGAGAAGAAGACTACAGAGAGAGTAAGAAATAAGGGAAAATTATTTGCAGCGGGCTCCAACCATTGATTTTTATACATGTGACAAGATATTATTGGCCACATTGTCATTTTATGGGCTGTATCTTATAGAAATTATAAGGTCGCAAGATCCTTATTATTATTATAACAATGGTTTATTATAGATATACTTTCTTTTGCATATAGTGTAAAACCTCTTTATTTTGTGTTACATAATAACTTTTATGTAATCACAAAAAAGAGTTTGGGACAGTTATAAATAGAATAAACTTCAATTAAAAATAAATTATAATGTTTCTAGATTTTATTTTAAAGAACTTGTTTCTACGTAGTAATCATTATTTGTATTTACAATATATATATATATATATATATATATATATATATATATATATATATATATATAATATTACGTGTATGATAGAATAAAATTTTTTTCTAAAATAATTTGGGACAATGATTAATTTTTTAGACATTTAATATTACTTTACATATTTCCAACGCTATATAGATTTACAAACTAGTTTTTTAAAAATTATGTCTATATTTTTCAATTGTGTCTATATAATGAATTTAACAAGTGAATTTTACCTCTATTTTACTTATATTAAAGAAAATTGAATCAAAATAATAATTTTTGTAATTACATATCTATTAAATTATAATTTTTTATTATAATAAAATTAATTTGATCCCAGCATATTTTATAATTATAATATTAGTTTGGGCCTATCATTATATTTGGTCCTACCACTATAACGTTAGAGAGGTTTTACCATACATACCGGATAAATTAATAAAAAAATGAGAATGGGAGGGAAAAACAAAAAGTAAGAAATAAAAAGGGAAACTTTTGCTCGTAAAATATTATAAAAAGTATATTAATAATTAGCAAATGATTTTTGGATAAAGCATAAGCATTAAAAAATGTAAAAGGTGACGACATAAACAATAATAACGGATTGGCTAAAGAGAAACGCACCAGGCAAAAAGAGGAGGAGAGGAGAATCGCGAGTGTGGGACCCGCATTCTAACGGCGAGAACCAGCGGGGCGGACCGCCGCCTGATGACGATTTGATCATATCTTCGGCTTCATCAAAGTAATCTTTCAAGCTCTTTCCGTTACCTTCACTCTCCTCCTCCGAATATTCTCTCACGTTAACTCTCTGTTTCGTCTCAGCTTCATCTTCTACTAACTCGCTACTCTTCTTCTCCACAAATATCCTCGTCGGCGTCGTTTCCGTCATCACTGTCGTCGTTGCAGCTGACGTCCGCTCCGTTGACACCGCTACTCGCTTCAATATAGGATTCCGTTTCGGCTTCTCGGACGACGACGTAATTTGTCGACGAAAAACCGGCGAGGAAACGGCCGAAAAGATGCAAGCTCCGACCGTCGCCATCTAGAACCGAAGTAAGAATTTCTCTCTCCCTCTGTTTGTTTTGTGGCGCTTTTGTGACTTGTGATGTTATGTAAGGTTCTTGGAATGTTTTTCCATCTTTAGTAAACAGATTTGATCTAATATAATTTAAAAGTCAATTTATTGTGAATGAACGGAATATATGATTAAAATAATATAAATGAACAACAGAACAAGGAGGAGAAAGTGAGAAAACGAGTGTATTTTTCTCTTGGTGTCATTTCGTTTTAAAAATTATTTTGAAAATTTTATTATTATGTGTATTTTAAATATTAATTTTAAAAATTCAAACTTTTTAAATTTTTTAAAAATTAATTAACTGTATTTGTTTAAAACACCAAAAAATGTTTAAGACACATAATTTTAAGAGATTTAATGCATATTTACAACAATATAATTAAGTCAAGTTGTACAAAAATTATTTTATTCAATTTAATTATTAATTTTATTTATTTATCTTCAATATTGAATTTTGTGCTCAAAACAAAATAATAATTCTATAAATACTTTTTTTTAAAAAAGAAGGAGATTAGGAGAAGAAGAAGTTAAAAGAAAAGGCTATTTTACAATAAAAAGTATTGCACAGAATTTGTAGTCAAAATTTTTTCAAACTAATGAATTCCTCATTGTCCATCTAAGTATAAGATGTTGGAAATAAAAATTCTAGCGTTTAATAACATGAGAAATATCCATTAAAAATGAGTATTATATTAGTATTCAAAGAAATCATATAATAATACTTATAATATATTGCCTTGAGGGTCTCTCTAAATTACATTTAATGTAACTTATAACTAGGTAAAATTCATTCACTGGGCCTTTTGATTCCACTATTTCGTTTTTCATTTTTGTACTAAAAAACTTAATTGTAAGATACATTTAATCTATCTTACAATTAATAGTAATTCATTTAACACAATGGCTATGGTGTTGCTCCCTTGTAGAGTATTGTCTCATAACCACACGATCAAAATGATAAATAGTAAAAAATAAATTATTGTTATGATCATATGGTTATAGAAGTACATTATAGTGGAGCAATACCGCCAAAGTCGGACCCTTCGTGTAATAGATGATGATATAATAAATTTTTTTTATTAAAATTAAAGTGTTCAACATAATTTTATAATATTTATTAACATTACTTAGAAATATAAGATTTGGATAGCTGATCAGCTGTGAATATAATATAACTTCTTGTTTCTTACCAATTAAAGAATGTGGAGTCAGCTGTCAGCTACCAAGTTTGTAAATTGTCTTTTTTTTAAAAAAAATAAATTAAAATATAAGTTAATAAATGGCGACGAACTAATGTTGCGTAGAGTCTACAGTGTACCACCATATTAATTTACCTTTTGACAAACAAACCATATTAAAATTTAATAGGAAGGTTATAATGCAAAAAAAAAGTGTATTTTATATTATTTTAACGTAAAAGATGTAATAACTAATTAAAAAAATAAAGATTTTTTGTAACGAAGAAAATCAAAGATTTAATTAAGTAGTCAAAGTGAAAAACACTAGGGAGGTTAGTGTTATTCTTCTTCTCTTTTAATTTTAAATTCTCTATTCAATTTTTTAATTATTTAATTGCAATTGAATTAATTGAAGTGGGCGTCATCTTCTCCCCATCTTCTCCTCTTAATTTTAAGGTAAATAGTTCAAGTCACCCTATTGGTATGGTTATAATAGTTTGAAAAAAATGAAGTTCGATAGTAGTTTATAAAATATTAGAAAAGTTTTTTTTTTCTTTCCCTTCATTGGTCCTCTCCCAAGCTTTTTTAATTAATATAGCATCGCACCGTTAATAGTGTTTACTTGGGGGATTGAAGAATTTGAATTTAGAATAAAAATAATTAATGATATTTACTTATTAAAACAATAAAGAAATGAGAATGAAATATATGGGGCTCATGCACTTTAAGGATTAAGGAACAAAAATTTAATTCCTATCTCCCATGAAAATTAAGTTTTCATTCTTTAAACCCACCATTTTACTCTAACTAAATTTCATAATTCTACTTTTATCTTTTATTAATATATTGTTTTATTATTTTATCATTGTTATTATTATTATTCTGTCATTGTTTTTAATAATAATAATAATATTTATTATTATTATTATTGTTGTTGTTGTTGTTGTTAATATGATTGTTATCATTGTTTTTATTAATAATAATTTAATTTTTGAGATCCCTATTATTATTAAATAAACAATATGTGACCTTTTAAAATAATTTTCTGTAATAATTCTCATTTGTCCATGACAATGAGGTTTGACCAAAGAACACGTCGATGACCTCAATAAAAGATAAACTATTGTGATACTTTCAAACGTGCCATAATGCTGAGCTTTCAAATCTGGCATGCAATATCATATAAAGTGTACAATTTATATTCTAGACAAAACACATTTTCAAATAGTGGAATATCTTGAGTTGTAAGTGAAACGTAATTTATTTATTTGTTTATTTTTGCTTTTTTCCTCTCTCTCTCTCACTCTCACTCTCACTCAGACCTAATTTCTATACACTTCGAATTAATAAGTTGATTTTGTAAAAAACAAGGACGCGAATCTAATTTACATAGATTCCAGTATTGATCGGTGGAGTGTCACGATCTTCTTAGATGAGCAGGCTTGGATATGTTTCTATCATTTTTATGACAAGAAGCTCTTGATCGATGAAAAAACTTATCACCAACAACGACAAATTTATAGATGATTTGGCAGTACTATATTAGCTTAAAATCATTTTGTTATCAAGCAATCCGAATTTTAAGTTCATTACGGACATCTTCACCCCAAAGCTTTATTTCATTAGTTAAGAACCCCATCACCTAGATATTTTTATTCTTTGACACTAATTTGGTCTGTTGGTCCGACAGACAGTGACTCTGTGAGCCCACATGCTCCCCCAATCAGGCAGCTCACGTGAACCGTACGAAACGGCTACTTAGCAAATTGCAAAATTAGTCCACCTTCTTCCGTCGACACACTTGAAAATCTGATGGGTCCATGCCATTAATTGTAAATATATCAATAAAATATTAATATTTGCAAAATACATACCGTCGTGACCAGGGAAGACTCGTCCCCAAGCTGATCACCACATGTACCAAATACAATAGTACTTTTACTCCATTTCACTGAAAAAATAGTGTTGTAATTAATCTACAGAGAACAGACACTATTCTTCCGTCTTGAACGGCTATGAATGTCTATTACAAGACCCTATGTGCAGTATTAACAAACGTGTGATCTATCTACGTTTTTCTTGTTCTTTTCTTCAAACAAATTCTACTATCTAATCAAGAATCAACAATCTTGAACTGTTTGTCTAAAGTATCAACTACTTTTTTTCCATGAACTGATGCTACCTTTATTTCCTGAAGCTCTTGCAGATCTTCTCAGAGATTACAAAGAATCAATGCTCAGATTTGAAAAGTCGGGACTTCATTTGTAGGGCCATGCGTAGCCTGGTAAGTAAGTCGAGCCAATAGATTTCTGTACGGATCGGTTTCTCTCTTCTCCTTTAAATAAGCAATGCACTTTTCAACCTCAGACTTTACTTCTATATACAACTCATGACATTTCTCCCTGTCTCTTAATTCTTGTTTCCTCCCTTCACAAAAATTTAAGTTAATCAACTTGCATTAAATATCAAAGCTGTGAAAGATTTGGGAAAAAGAAAATACAACAATAAAAGAAAATACAATAACTACAACTTAGAGGCACTATTTTATTTAACTATTGAAATTTAACTTTGTTTAATCTATACAAGTACCCTAAATTCTGAAATAGAAAACATTAGAAAGAAGACATGCATCTATTGGTATAGACCTACCACATCTGAATGTTGAACACCCTCTAGCAGGTTAGTCTAGTGGTTTTTCTAGGTGGATAAACTAATGATTTATAACAAAGTATCAACTGTTTGCCTTTTAGTTGGGACGGATACTTGCAAGACAAGGAACCCAGAATCAAGAAGCATTGAACAAAAAGTTATTGTCACAGTCCAGTTGAATTCTTGGTTGTTTCAGCCACTAAAGTACTGGATAATTCAAACACGACATGGTCACTGGTAGAAGTGGTTTTCACTCAAGAATATCTATCGTGGAAGCAAAATAACAGTTATTATGTCCCTAGCAATACATCCTATCACCATATTATATCATTAGCCTTTCGAAAAAGGAGATTAGTTTAGTTAGCTAGACACAGTTGAACTATAAAAATTTGTTTTGCCTGACTAGATTCTTCATAATTAGGTAACCTGATAGGTTTCATGATATGGGTCATTGAACAACAATACCTTCTGTTTCAATTGGTTTCCCAAAATAATAATAAAAGCGGCCTGGAAGTTTGGGTAGAATGCCTGGTAGATGAATATCTTGGTTCTGTATCTCACCGTTTGCATCAGTCCTATCATCAGCAGATCATGTCAAACTCTAATGAGGTCATGCAGGAAGGCATAGATATTGACTAAATGAAAAATGTGAAGGAAAAACATACAAAATAACTCAAACTACCTCAACTTGATAGTCTCGCCTGTTAATGCCTCTATTTGAGCTTTAAAGTAAGGAATCTTCATCAAGTCATCATAATCAAAAACTACCTGACGTCAATGAATATGCAATCAACTGTTCGTTAGATACCAGAGGTTGACTTAAAGCTAGTGGCTGATTAAATGAATCTGAAAAATAAGCAGAAATATACAGCAGAGGTAATGTTTCAGGCTTACTTGACCAATATCATCTTCTCCAACAGCACCAAAAGGTATGATTTTAGCCCCAAATCTAGCTGCCATCCTGACAAACTCAGAGTGATCTGGCCACAACAACTTGTACTCTTCACCCTAAAAGGATGAAGAGATGAGATAAAACATTCTGAATTTTAACAAGTATACCTAGCGTCTCATTTTTGTACAAGTTTATAAAACCATCAAACAGAAAGAAATGAATAAGGAGAATATCTAATACTTGTAGTCCCACAAAACAGATGCATGCATACATGCTCAAACAAAATCACCCTACTCAAGTAAGACTGTGACATGGACATGTGAAGCTAGTCAGCATTACATCATGGAAAGAGAATTCAAATTTCAGGACAAACATAAATAAAGTAAATTAAATTTATTGTAACAGCAAGGTTATTTGCATCATATAACAAGATATATCATTTAGCTCATTCAAAGATTTTTGCATTCATAGTTTGCAGAAGTAAATAGGCTATTCACCAACTTGCTATCTTCTCTTTCAAATTATTGCATTTATAAAAAGGCATATAGGAATTTGGAAATTGAAGTTTTGGTATTAGAGTGAATTTGCATAATTCTGAATGAAGTGAACATCAAACAAGTTTATGAATTTAAAAGTTAGGATGAAGGTAACAACTTAACTGAGAGATGTTACCTTTCTATGAAGAGCCTCACGCATGCCTCCAGGATACAGTAGGACATGAGACTTTGAAGATAAAAGCTTGTAGAAGTTGGTTCCTGAGACAGGAACTGCACCCATTATTCTATGTGTGTCGAATGTTGCTAAATCAGGTAACAACCCGTCTCTCAATCTGACAAACATCAGTGGATGTGCAATTCCTCGTAGAAGAATATTTCTTTCGATCATAAATTGGCATACCAGAGGAGTCAATTCAAGTCCTAGTAACATGTGATAGCCAACGAATAAGACAGGACCCTCAGAAGGAATTCCAGCAAGGCCCCTAACAATCTTTCCATCCTCTAAAGTTGAGAGCATGACAGGGCCAGTAGCAACACAAATCCCCCTAGGACAATCTTAGTTGTGAGCCAATAATAATATACAAAATTAATGAAATCACAACTCAGTTAATCATAAGCATGCTGTAGTGAGGGCAGTTAAGGGAATTATTAGGTTATCAGATTAACACGACAAACACCAGGATACCAAGTTATATTAAGCATATTCACATGTTCCATTAGACAATTTTCTTAACACCAGTAAACCTTATAGTCCCGTGATGACTGTTAATGGAACAAATGGATTGTCCAATCGATTATTTTCAGCCAACTTTCAACTGGCATTCTTTGGGCAGATGATGTTGTCATTTCATTAATAGCTTGAATACATACCGGCCAATTTTTTTATTTTGTTATAGTAGATATCTAACTTGTATTATTAGAACCTTAGCAAGTTATATTTTACCTGTTTGATTCATATATCTTTCTGAATTCATCTGGGGTTGGTGGGATGAAATCTGAAACATAGTCATGGTATTTTCCACGGCGATAGAAACTTGTACCCTTTATGATAGTTACTAAATCGATATCATCTTCCTGCCACACATGGGAAGGTGTACTATGAACATCAAAAAGAAAATGAAATAACACATTTTGAGTGCAAATTATGCTATAAAATATGCAGATACACTCACCCCATGTTCACATGAACTTACATCATATCATGGCACATAATGAAGCAAATAATTATAAGGGCACAAGCAAGGAAATAACCTATGAGATTTTACCATTTGAATTCTAAACTCTGAATCTCATTAATGCGTACAATTGAACACACACACACACACATATAAAGAAAGCAAGAAGAAAACCTACCAAGAAGAGAAAATGGCCATTGTCATTAAATTTACGAATCTGACATTTTGACAGTGCATGACGGAGTCTTTCACCTTCCTCTTGACTTGGGAAGAGCTGATCCTTTCCACTGTAAAGAAGACACAATGTTTTTGACACATTTTACTGGAAGAATCACTTAAACGGAAAAAAATTGGATAAAAACAAGCTGAAACTTTAGGCTTTATAGAAGGTACTAGCGTAGAATATAAGAACAGGGAGGAGGTCATGTGATTCAAAATACTTAAAACTGTCCATTCCTTTAAAACTGAGGAAAGTGCTATTACAGTAAGAGTTGCTGCAATAAGCTCTCAAGGCCAGCCGTTGTGGCAGCAGCAGAAGATTATGTCAATAAGCTAATCATGGAAACAGTTGCTTTTTCCAGAATTTTATGAGATATTATTTTGCTAATAGAAATTGTTTGTTTCTCTTATTTTATTTCAAGTTGTTTTGGTTGGGTTGTTTGCCGCATTTGATTTTTTGTCGCAGACCACATGTGTGTTTGGGTCTGCTGGGTCAAAGATCCCCATGGCACCAATAAGAAGACTGATTATAACAAATATTCTCCCGGAAGAGAGAAGAATTTGTACAATCAGTGTACTGGATACCAGTCTACCAAAGTGATAACACCACACCCCACCCCACCCCCCCCCCCCCCCCCCCCCCCCCGCCTTTTCTTTCTTGCCTTAGCGTGTGTTAGGAAGGTGAGGGTGCTTCTCTGGCTATTGGGCAAAGATTAACCTCACATATAGCCAATTTTTATCTAATAATTACTGGAACCAAATAGACCATGCCAAAGTGTGAGCACCTGGAAATTATCAACATTTGAGCTTTAACAGCATGAAGGCGTGAATTGGCATATGCAGAAGCTGATTTAAGCATTTCTAGCTTCCATAGAAGAGTTTCTTTAGGCATGATATCAGCAACAACCTGTAAATTAAGTTATCAATTCTTCTACATGAAACTGACAGCATGTGAAGAGAAATATATAATGGAAGCATCAACGTGAAAAGATAAACAGTCAACATATGAAAATCATCACCATAAGAGGTCAAACAGATTTATAAAGCACACTTACTTTCTGCTATCCAATAAGTTATATTGCTAGATAATAAAACATTACAACAGAGACATGTCGTTTACAATGAATCAAACAGATCCAAGGCATAACAAAAAGCTGATTGCATTAGTTCTGAAAACATAAACTGAAAATTGCTTTTCAAAAGTAATAGAAATAAAATGCCACTATTATCTTGACAGTTAGAACTTACAGAGTGGTAAGATGACATTACAACAAGATCCTGTGACACCTCTCCGGCTTCGTGCTGCAAAGGAAGTCCCTTCACCAGAATATCCACTGCCATCCTCAAAGGATCACCTAGGTGGGTACATTATAATGTCGGCTATTAAACACAATAATATAAGAATAATAAATATGGAAGAAACTTATGTGCCATAAATTTTCATCATGTTTAGGAATAATGGACATTAATTAGAATCAATTCCTAGTACAATAAGAAGGGAAAATCATTTCATTTCAAATTTAATTTTTTCTGTTTCCCCCTTTCACAAGCTGAAAAACAGTTCTGAATGCAAGCTCTACATTGTTTGAAAGGTAGAAGTCCAGAACCTTTAATTGTCTTCCCTTCCATTCAGGCTATTACAAAGGTTACCATGAGGAACAGAACAAGTGCATTTCACTTCATGTCAACATTGAAGCGCAGATAAGAAAAGCATTATAATCATCGGAAAGTACCATAATAACCCCAAAGTCTAAAATGAAATCCTATATGCTGATTTGAAGAAAACAATAAAAAGAATAAGAAAATCCATGCCATTCAAAAATAGTCTGCAAGAAACTCAGAGAAATTGTCTGTGACCATCACATTGTGCAGCCAGCCAATGAACCTTTTTAATTTCTCGGTTGTATGGTTAAGCACCAAATACCAATTCTTGTTTTGCCATTGTCTTGAAATTTAACAAACAACACATACAGATACCTGAATTCTTCATCTGACTATTATCAACTACAACCTATATTTGCAACAAAATAAGGAAGAAACCAATAGTTAATTTATCCTCTTGTCCTGAATTTCAAAAAATAAAATAAAATAAATCTCCTAAAAATGGGAACTTTAGAAATTACCTCTGAAAATATGCAACTAAAGAAACCAGAAAAGGAAGTTTGAGGAGCAGAAAGCAAACCTTGCATTAATCTCAGCATATATGGAAAGGCGAGAAGGACTTGATCAGGCGTGAGTTGCAATAAAGGTATCAGAGGTTGCAACTGTGACTTGCTGAAAGATGTAGCTGAAAGGAGAGAACATTAACTAGATACCATATGAATAAGAAATAGTGTTCATCATTTAAAAATAATACCCAGTGTCCACGTTATACCCATCGATTACTAAAAATAACATCTCAACTATTGCTAATACAAATGATGAGAAAGTCACCTGGGTTAGCCAAAATCAGTACAAGGTCAATATCAGGATTCTGAGCTGCAACGGCTAGTGCAAGGCATGCTCCAAGAGACTCTCCAACAAGATATATGGGTCTATTAGGCAAACGATAATTCTCTGATCTGACTGTTCTTTCAACCAGCTTCACTAGCCCTGAAAATCAAGAGATTGAGAAGAGCAAAATTTGAATAAAAATAAAATGGAAATTCATCTTACACATTGGTATGAATAGTATAATACATTAACAATTACGGAGTGAATGGAAGCGAAAAGACCTGTAAATGATGTTCGATCCTTGACTGGAATATGCAAGCACCATACATCAAAAATCCTTCATTCATGGAAAATTCCAAATTAGATTATCAGACGGATCAAGTTGAGGAAGCAAGATAATCAAATTATATACTGACCCAAAAATGGAAAAATTATAAACATTTTACACACAACACAGAGAAGTAATTGGTGGTGGTATTAGAAAGCATTATATAATCCTTACTGTCCAACTCTTTGATGCTGCATTATAAGTCCAAGTCCAACTCCATCAATCCCTACGAAATTCATACAAATCATCGGTAAATGTGAGAATCTTAATACCAATGAAATGGACAGTATTAGAAGTGAAAAAGTCATTTGCTAGAAATAGAAAGCAAAAAAAGAATTATAAGATAAATACCATACACTTGAACATGCTTAAAAGCTTGAATTATAGAGAAAGTCTGAGATGGTATCCAATCGTGAGACATGGTGAAAACATGTCGAAAAATCGTTTGAGCGGGCAAAACCAACTAATTAGAATTAAAAAGCACATAGGTGCGCACGCATAAATGAACGGTGAAGGAGATGATAGCAAAGAATTAGTATTTGTAGTTAATAATATACAAATATTTAAAAATTAGGGCACCTAATACAATAACAATAAATTTGAGAGGACTAAACAATAAAATTAATTCACATTTTTTAATAAACTAGGCTAAATTTGCTGTGTGCAATGTGTACGGGCAAAGCACCAAGCGGTGACTCTTTCAAATATCCTTTCGGGCCTTGCGGCTTAGGGGCCTCAACGTAGATCCGCCGGGACCACCACATAAAATGTAAAATATACTTATAGTAAAAAAAAAAAAAAAGTAAAAAAAAATTAATAATGTAATACTAATCGTACTACAAATAATATAATAATATTAAAATTTACTTATATTATATTTATATTAGGGTTTGTTGACCGAATCTTGCTGGGTGTAATAAGTTTTTAAAATAATTAAAAAGAACATTTACACCGTGCTTATACTCAGAAACAAAAATGCTAAAAATATAATAGGTTTTGTCCGAAACTTGAAGAAGCAAAATAAAAAATAAAAAACAGAAATGTGTTCGCAAAACGAGCCGCCAATGTGTTATTGTAAATAATTTTGCATTATCAGTATGGACATGAATTAGTACTGTAAAGAAAGAAAGTGATGTCACTAAACTTTCTCACTCGTAATTGATCAATAATTGACCTTCTTCTTTTAAAACACCAAAAGTTCAAAAGTCTTTCCACTTTCCAGAAACGACGTTTGCTCGCTCGCAGCCTCGCGGTGGCAGAATAAATTAAAATGTTTTTTTTTAAAAAATAAATAAATAAATAATTGAATAATAAAGAAGTAAAATAAAGAAACAAACCAGGTAGATATAGAAGGAGAGGAGAATCGGGAGAGTGGGCCCCGCACTCCAACGGAGAGAACCAGCGAGGCGGACCACCGTCTGATCTGATCATATCTTTGGCTTCGTCAAAGTAATCTTTCAAACTCTTTCTGCTCTCTTCCCAATCTCCTTCGACGTTGACCCTCCGCAACGACGTCTCGGCTTCTGCTTCACTACTCCTCTGAGCCTTCTCCTGCACAAAACTCCTCCCCGACGTCGTGACTGCCGTTCCGCTGTTGCTTGACGTCTGCTCCGTCGTCACAGCTACTCTCTTCAAAACCGGGTTCCGCCTCCGTTCTCCGAACGACGACGTCTTGTCTCGACGATATATTGCCGATAAATCGGCGGAGAAAATACAGCTAGCTGGGATCGTCGCCATGGAGAGTTGAAGCGAGTAAGCAGCGGGAACAAGAACTCCCTCGTTGTTGTTTTTATTGATATCTGGCGGCAGCGCACTAGCGTGTGCAGAGGGATTCAAAAGGCTGTTTGATTTATTTTTTATGATAATAAAAGTATTAATATGAAAATATCAAGAAATTAGAAATGAGAGTGAGATGGCGACCGGCGAGTGGGCGATATTTTCGTATTACTTTTAAGAGGGACGTAAATTCTATACGTCGGTACAGACTACAGAGAGGATAACATTGGTCAAATGGGGTTTAGTGATAGTTTCCGTTTTTAACACATGGCAATTTTTGCCTCTGGAGGTGAACCACTGTCTTCATAATTGTTGTGAGAATTATTTATTTGAATAAGTATTTTATAAAATTTAAATGTAATATTATAGTCTTAATTATATATCTTATTATAAGTATCGTGTGTTTTTTCTACTATAATAGTAGTTGTAAATATTTAATGTAATATTCAATAATATAGTATGTAATCAGTATTAAAAGAAAAAAAAAACATATGGCAACTTTTTTTAATGATAATTGATAGGATGGGTTATTTGCAATCAAAAAAATTAGTTAGAACACTTAGTTACTTAAAACACTCACTTATAAAATTTAAAAATCAAACTTTTATTATGTACACCATATTAAATCTAAAAAATAACCTATGATTTTTTTTTCTTTTTCAACTCCCATTTCTCCTTCTTCTCTTTTCCTTTAGTTTTTTCTTACTTTTGTTTTCACAAACCAAACTTAAAAGATAACATCTTAAGAAAGAGGATCTATTGGATTTTGCAAATTCATTAGAACTCTTTCAAAAAATTAAAATGTTTCAAGAATTAACCCGTGGCTTTTAATGTGTACGAATGGACGAGTGTTCTGATTGAAAGATTTTAGTTTTCCTTTAAAGTTTCAAGTATTTAATCGTTTCATCTATGTTTAACATTTTTTTTTTCGCCTTTGGATCCATTTTTCTTAAACTTGAAGTTTAGAATTTCATGTATTTAATCATTTCATCTATGTTTAGCATTTTTTTTTTCTTTGAATCTGTTATTCTTTTTAATTAATTTTCAGTATGCCTAATCTTTGAGCCAAACATTGCATAAATCTTTTTTTTTTTTTCTATTAACATAATTTATGAGATATTGTAAATAAAAGTCTAAACTAAGCCTATTTGCTGGAAGCATTGGATTGTTGTTCTCTGCACCAATGGCAAGATATACAATGTTGTTTTAGAGTTTTTATACTACCTTAATGATGAATTTGTCAATAAAGATTTAGGGTTTGTGATAAATGGTTGTGTAAATTATTTTTATTTTTAAAATTAAATTTATAATATCATTATTAGTGATTTCATAAAAGGATTTTTTTTGGTAATAAAAAATAAAGAGTGTTCAAAATATTTTTCAGGGTGCAAATAGCCTCACCCTAATTCATATTGAAGTTGAAATATTTCAAATAATTTATTTAATAAATTTTAATAAAAATAATATTTGATAATTTTTTAAAAACTACTTATTTCATATGTTTCTTTATTTTAACAACAACTTTTAGAAGCAAAAAGAAATTATTTTTTATGAGTAGATCATTAAATAAATTACCACACATTTTTTAATTTCTTATTATAACCTTAATATTTTAATGAAAAGACAATTATGTCCTGCTTTTTATAAATCCTGATTTATAAATAAAAGGGAATTTAACTTTTGTTTATTTTTAATGGCTCCGCTTATCGTGTCCGTTGGGCACTATACCCTCTTTATTCATCTTGTAGTGAAGTTGCCGTTGAATGAGAATGAGCAATATCGTGCAAGTGTGAAGAAGTGTCCACATGGCGCATGAAGCAAACCAGGAATGTAGGTCATTAGATGGGAACTATTTAATGTTGCAAGTATTTTGTTTAAGGAATCAAGAAAATGTTGCTGTATATAACAATAAATTAGTTAGTTGGAACAAGTATTTGTAGAAGCAAATATTTAGTGAGAAACAATACAATGTAGGCTATTTACAATTTTGTTGTTGCAATTGACATAAAATGTAGGTGACTTAACTTTAATGAAAGAAAAAAATGAACCAAGAATGGAATGATAGGAAGTAGATGTAGGAATTTAGGGGCATTTAAAATGCAATCCAATCTACTAAAAAGCAGCAGTGAGAAAAGCAGCACATGGCACATATAGAATATTGGGGAAGTCGGTCATGAGAAGGAAACTATTTTTGTAGCAAGAAAATTGTTATTGGAAAAAAGACATATGTTGAAGTTGAACTATCTTTCCAATAAATTTGTACGTGAAAACAAAAATAAGCTGAAGCAATTACTAGTTGAGAAGCGTAAACATGATAATTAATTACTATTTATAATAAAATCTCAATAAATTGATAATCTAAGTTAAATAATAGTTTTTGTCAATGACAAAGTGATAAACTAATAATTCCATAAATTTATAAAATAATAGTTTTTTAAAAAAATTCATCTTTCGTTACCACTTACTATATAAATTAATAATTACATAGTATAAGACAAAATTCATATGAAATGTCCATATGGCTTGTCTAAAATATATTCTCAACAATGTTTGCTTGGTTTTTAAATTAATTTCGATTTGGATTTCATCTTTGACTTTGTCATTCTGCGAGAAGATATTGTTTAGTATCAATATCGTTACTTCTTTGTTTGAAAAGGTCTGAATAGTAGAATTATCATCTTTGACATGGAAAAATAAAAACCGTACAATAATCTTAATACTATTAATATAAGGTAGCTAGGTATTAAAAAATCATCTTAAAAGAAAATTATTATTCAAATAAAACATAATAGATACCAACTCAAGGTAAATCAATAGTATAAGCATGATCATTTCTTTTCAAAATGATGAATATTTTCATCAATTAATAATTGATTAATTTATCAATTTATCGATATTTGTTAAACTTAATAAATTTTTTCATAATCCCAAAACTATTAATTTATCGAGATTTTATCGTATTTGTTACAAGAAACAATACAATTTATAACAATATCTTATTGCAACGGGGACAACAAAATCTCTGGCAATTCTCTTTCCATGAATAACAACCACTTGATTTCAATCACATTAACCATGTAAATGTTAACAACACATGATTAAAAAAAATAAAGGCAGTTTTTTTTATGATTAATCAAAGGAAAATTCAAAGAACAAAATTAAAGGAAAAGAGCCATAGGTGTTGCCGTGTTGGGAATGACCATCCGGAAAGCTACAGTTTTTGGTATCCTACCGCAATTTGCAAAGTGTAAATCCATATACTGGTAAGTTTAATATTTGAATGAATGTATTCGGAAGTTGTTAGATTAGCATGCTAAAAAATAATTTCACGTGATTATTCCAATCCAAACTCACACGTCGTCCCTGATCCTATTATGTTTGCCCACAACTGAAAAATGATAATAGTTTCAGAATTTTTTTTTTGTCGATGGCAGTCGATATTTCCAAAGCTAGTCAAGCATTATAGAGAAGAAAGCAAAAAATACAAAAACCAATTAAAAGCAACGGGTTAAGATGATAGCCAAACACCACTTCATTATTCATTTACAAATCCCAACCGTTCGATTAAAATAATTAAAATCTAACGGCTGGAGAAAATAGGGGTAGGTATCCAAGAGGCAGCATTCTATTTTAATTATTAAGCAATAAAACAACACCATCTTAATAAAATTTATCAAATAAATATATTTTACTTTTCAAACAATATAATTTATCAACCGTCAAATTATTATTTCATTCACATAATAGAAACAACTTATTTTAGTAACTATTGCAACCCAAACTAATCTTGATATAATCTTTTAAAAAAATAAATAAATCCAACGTCATGGTAGTATACCATGTCATTCCTAACTTCGAGTGTGTGTGTTTCTATATTATTATCTTTTAGATAAGTGTATAATCTTTATTAAAATTTATTAATTATGAATTTTTGATGGACGAAACCAAAGATAGAAAATGAAAACACATGAGATTGATTTGATTGAATAGTCTCATTTTAAGTGTTGTAAGACAGGTCTTTGTCGTTGAATAGTCTGCTTTTAGAATATACTTGATCATTTGCAGTCATGATTTCGAGATGATGCACCGTGCGCTATGGGCTATGACCATACGAAAACGATTATTGCAGTCCCCATTGTAAAATTAATCGATGTTAAAGTAAAACAAATGATTTGATGAATAATAAGTAAATAACTCAAAAAAAGTACCCCCAAAAAAAAAAAAAAAGCCAGATCACGGTCATGCACCAGGTAATGATTAATGAACTGCATGATGAGCCTTGTCTTGTCAATGAAGGTTCAAGGAGAAAAAAAAAGATATCAATGATTATGACATGAAAGTTGAGAAGACAAACTAACGTTGCAGTCGATGATGATTTAATGGACGGCCCGACTTTTGACGTCGAGTCATGGACACCTCGAAGAGTCCAACAAAATTAGATTCATTTTCTCTATATTTTACGTTTGATTTTTCAAAAAAGTACAAATAATTTTCCGGGTTCAATCGAGGACCTTATTTAATGAATTTATTTATTCATTGTTGTTAATGTCGTGAGAAATTATCCCAACTCCGTTCCACGCTTAAGTTTAATTCTATTTCGTAATTTCTTGTCACTTTAAATACTAACAAAACCCAAAAAAGTAAACAAATGATGAGAGTCTCAAGGACGGCTAATCATTCGATTTAAAAAAACTTGCGAATTCGAAAGACCATAATGAACTTTTTACTAGGAGACCATCATGGCCTAATTAAATTTCAAAAGTTGGAATTTCAGATGTTACGCCGTGAGCAGCTTGGTAAGCAAGTCGGGACAACACACTCCTGTAAGGATCTTTTTCTCTTTTCTCCTTCAGAAAAGCAATGTTTTTCTTGATCTCATCTTGGACTTGCAAGTACAATTCATGAGCTTTACCTTTGTCTCTTAATTCCTGCTTCCTCCCTTCCCAAATATAATAAAAGATTCAAGTTAGTGAATGAATGAACATAAGTTAATATTAGCTACCGAACTTGACAAATATGTTAGCATCTACTAATTGTCAAAAACTAGCTCATGAACAAATGATACACATGCATCAAAGGACAGGCCGGGTTCATATATATTGATTGAAGCAGTGGACCAGTATGCTTTCTCATTCTGATTTGAGACTACATAAAATCATGCATTTATACCTCCAAAAGAACAGTTTATGTAAACCTAAGCTAATTTATACCATGGGCATTTCTGCATTGTTCAGATGGAGGGATGCTGGGAATGGGAAAGTTCTGTATTCAACTTGCATGAAACACAACTCAGAAACGCAACTTTTTGATTGGTAGCCTAAGAGAAGGTTTAGTAAAATGACGCTATTACTTTGTGTCGGCTTAGGCTAACAAGATAACCATCACAAATGATATTACATAATAGATAATCAGTGTATCTAACGGCCATACCTTCTGTTTCAATTGGTTTCCCGAAATAATAATAAAAGCGGCCTGGGACTTTTGGCAGAAACATGGGAAAATGTAAATCTTGGTTTGCCACCTCCCCGCGCGTCTCAGTCCTATCATCATAAGTTTATGCTAAAATTCTAAGTTACCGGCAATAATTGGAACATAACCAAGGGTAAATGAAAGGGAAAAAATATATAGTTTATTATGCAAACATATACACCCAGTACCTTAGATTCCCAACTGAATTTGTAAATTCTTCTATGATAGACTTCATAAAGGGAATCTTTATTTGGTCATCATAATCAAGCAGTACCTGACAACAATAAACACGTATCAATTATTGGTTAGAAAAAGTGATCAACTGAGGAGCTATAATATAAAGTGTGGTGTATGCAGATAAGTTAAAGATACACAAGGTACAAATGACGTGACACTATTTAGGAGTGTATAATATTAATAGGCATAAAGGAAACTTATTCAAAATGTAATTTCTTTTAGAAGAAACAAGAAATTTTATCTACCCCCACCCTTTTCCTCTCTTCCCTCACCCAACCCTGCCAACCACCACCTCCTCCCCGCGCCCAACACCACAAACAATCTCTCAAACAAAAATGTCTACCAGTGGTTTGACACTAGTAGGATAGCTTAGGATATCTACAAGTTGGCAGGAACTGCTGTGTATGGTATTTAACAAGTTGAAAAACACCTTCTAGAAGTTCTCCATTAAATTCATTGCACATATCGAGAGTCTGAAGCTTACACTTCTAACAGCAGTTGATAAGATGTTCAAACCAATCAATTAAAAGTTCTGCAGACTTACATCTCCAAAATCATCCTCTCCAACAACGCCAAAAGGTACAATTTTAGCTCCAAACCTAGCCGCCATCCTGATAAATTCTGACTGTTCTGGCCAAAATAACTTGTACTCCTCACCCTGAAAATATGAGGATCACATAATTAAATTATAAGTCCTTTTTCTCGATAGACATGATACGTACTCATGCACCAGATATCCTCAAACGTGAATATTAGGATTCTAAAGTAAGAATGATTATGTTTTCTTCATAAATTATCATTTGAATTTCAGTTGTGGTCCAATTCAGTAGGAGAGAAGCTCATCATCAAGTTGTTTGGCGTGGCAATCATGGAAAGTGAAAAGGCTTCTCTGTCTGAATAAGTACGAGGAAGACAATATCATGATTATTTTACAACAGCAGATCACTTTTATAATGGGTCAAAATTGTTTTAACTCCACCAGATTTTCCAACAATTCTTGGCTTAAAAAAAATACAGGCTTTACTTCACTTCACTAACTTTCTTTAAAATGACTACATTCTACAAGGAAATTGTGACTTAAATTTTTAAGTTCAAATTCTAAATCACTAAAATTTTGACTTAAATTCTTAAGGGAAAAAATAAAATTGCACTAGTCTCTAGTCATTTAAGCACTTTTAAAGGTAAAAATAACCGTTAAAAATGTTACCTTTCGATGAAGCGCCTCACGTATGCCACCTGGATACAGTAGGATATGGGACTTTAATGATAGAAGTTTGTAGAAGTTAACTGCTGAGACAGGGACCCCACCAAAAATTCCAATTTGGTCAAATGGAAATGAGTCTAGTAATCGTCCATCTTTTAGCTTAACGAATAGCATAGGGTGTGCCATTCCTCGCAAAACAATTTTTCTTTGGATAAAAAATTGACAGACCAAGGGGATTAATTCAATTCCCAATAACATGTGATAGCCAACAATCAGGACTGGTCCTTCCATAGGAATTCCTCCAAGACCACGCACAATCATCCCATCCTCCAGAGTGGAGAGTGTCACCGGGCTAAACATTTGCTCAATATAACTGGGAATTTCACAACTATTAGATTTCATATTCAAAATAAACTTCACTAAACGAAATTGAATTTAACAGAAAATCTATTCAATGAAGATAGTGAAACATCTTGGTCCGCACAGAGCTCTGCCCGCTAAAGGCATACTAATCAATGTGACATTTACTCATATAAAATCCATAATCAAATAAAATTACCCACCTTAATTCGTCTATAAAGGGGAAAAAAAAGTATACGCCTTTTCATTAGGACAGTACGGAACTGTCCAAAAGGGAAAAAAAAAATTGTCAAACTGATAGGGTCTTACAATTAGTCTCTCTATAGTCTCTCTATAATTAACTGACAAACCCCAAACCTACAAATAATGCTAATCAACTGATAGACTGGCTCATATCAAACCTTTTATTCATACTGTGACAACGACAAATTTCAAAGAGCATTTCTCAGTTTTAAGCAGAACACTGCCTACCTTAATATTAAATTTAATTTGTTAAATTCTGAAGGAGCTAATGGCACATAATCTGAAACGCAGTCTAGGTACTTTCCACGACGATAGAAATATGAACCCTTGATGGCACTCGCTAAATCAATGCCATCTTCCTGCCATTAAAGAAAGCATATAAAATATTGCAATACACAGTTCAATACTATGCCCAGTCAAATCGGCTTGGATGTAAGATGACAGAAACTTAACAGGAATTGATAATGTTACGAACATAAACAAGAAAACTTACAAAAATGCTTAAATTTACTTCAACTTAAAGAGCTTTGATCCCATCATTTACAATTTTGATTGTCACAAAGGCTCTCAAAGATTTCTCCATTCAGTATAGTAGAAGAAATATTTTAATTGGTTGGTAGCATTAAAATTACATTGGTCGACTACTGCCCTTTTGTTTTATAGATAATTATTTATTCCAATTGTTTGGTATTATCTGTAGCTGAGTTCAAAATTGAAATAATTGCTTCTCTCGTTGCTCTTTGCTGTCTAAAAATTCTCATCATAGTCCAAAAGAGTATCACCTGTTGCATTTACCTAGGCTAAGAGAGTATTCATAAAAAGATTGCCTAAAACATTACAACTCTGACAGTTTTGACTTCACCCATGCAAACACACAGAGAGACATAGATCAATTACCAAAAATAAGAAATGGCCGCTGTCCCCAGCACGACGAATCTCACCATTTGGTAATGCATGAAAAAGTCTTTCACCTTCCTCTAGACTAGGTAGCAACTGATCTCTTCCACTAGAAAGACATTGTCAATTTAGCCAAATCAGTTGGGAAAGAATAGTGAACTTAAAAGAGAAATGTGCGAAAATCATGGTATTTGTGTGTGTGTGCTTTACAAGCTTAGATGACCAATTTAGACAACAAACAGCATTTTCTTACATCAGGGACATAAATGTGGAAGCTTTATCTCTTGTGTACAAAGATAAGGGATGCTGTTTATAGTTATTTAAGTAAATACTATATTTTGACTATGCTAACCTACTGCTCACTACTCTATCTTGTTATCTAGGAAGGATATGAATAATATAGTCAAAACAGAAACCAGCCCATCATAACAGGTGAAACTCAATCTCTGTGCAAATGTTGATAATTTGTTTATTTTATTATCATGCAATCCTGATTTCTGAAATGATTAATTTCTCTTTGCCATTTCCGCTTCCACTGCACAAGTGAAAACCAAATTTAACTATAATATATCGGCATTGCTTTTTCCTAAATTGCAATAAACTTCTCAAGGAGACAAAATATTTCCCAAGAGATACAAAAGGTGTCATTTCAACAATGTGGATCTCATCTATCTTCTTAATATTTATGTACTCGAATAGACTCTCACTAAGGAAAATTCCCACCATTTGTGTCAAAATTGGAGGTAAAACCAACAAAATTGAATGCTATAATAATGGTTTAAATTGAGGGGTAGATTTCTAAAGTTGCATCAAGCAGTAGATGCTCAAAATTTCTGTTTGTTGGTTGTTTTTATTGCAGTCATTCTGCCTTTTTTAAAAAAAAAAAATATTTCTTTTTGGATTTATAGTATAAAGTTGTTACCATGAAATACATCTTTCTTTCACCCTAATAACCACTGAAACACAAGGGAATCATGTCAAAAGATAAATGGACCTGGAAAGTATCAGTGTTTGAGCTTCTACAGCATGAAGGCGTGCGTTGACAAATGTGGAAGCTGTTTTAAGCATTTGAAGCTTCCAGATAAGTGTTTCTTGTGGTAAGATGTCTGTGAGAACCTGCAACTTAAATTGTAAATTAAATTGATGAGCAATAAAGAGAGTTACAGAGTGAGAATCAACTTCAAGATCAAAGAAAGAGCAATCTCCTTTAATAAAAAAATACAAAAGAAGGTCAAACTACACTGGAAGCAACAAGCAACTTATCATTTTTTTTTTTTTGGGTGGTGAATTGAGCGTATGTGCCAATTAGATGAATTGAAGGGCAAGTGATGGTATCTGACATATTGACAAAATACAGATCCAAAGATGCATCTTTCTATGGTGTTTAAGATTTTGTTTTCCTATATGAGGCAAATGATTATCGTCTTAAGATATATCCTCTGTTTTCACATGCAAGTATAAGACAAGTATATTACTATGGGTAGTTTACATGCTATTGAATTAAACTTACGGAGAGATACAAGGGCAGTGCAACAGAATCTTGGCAAAGACCTCCAACTGTTTCCTGCAGAGTTTGTCCCCTTACCAGGATACCTGACACCCTTTTCAAAAGATCACCTGGATATATGCCGCAAAATTGCTAATGCTATTTTGGAAGATTTCGTGTGGGGACTTATATTGAAACAAAATCAAAATATCTGATCATGGTAAAGAATCCATTATCAAAATAAAGAATCCTAGCGTTTTCAACAACTAGGTGCTAGTGGACCCCTCTACTCAACCTATGAAAGAGGTACTAAGTACAAATCTGACAAACTACCTTCTGACATGTAGATCATGATACAAGGGTGAGAGGCAGAAATGATCTTCTACTGGATGTTTACAACAACAACCACCAAAAAAGAAAAAAACTTAATGGAAAAAGAAAAATATCTCAAGAAAAAAAGGGATAAGGGCATATCCTACTGTAAATTTCTTAAAAAACTGTATTGGCATGAGCATTTTGATTTGGATTCATCAGAAAAGAAAAAGAAAAAAAATAATAATCTACAGTTAGCTGCATGTCCATTGTGCATTCAGCCTTTATCATTAAATCCATAAAGACAGACACCTAAACTTTTCTTTTTAGAGATACATAACCAAGACTTATAACAACTCCTCTTCTCTTCAGCATGTTTTAAGACCACTGGTTTAGGCACCTAAATTCAATCAATTGATTTTTGATGACTAGTTGAAAGCACGCCATGATTTGCAGGATACCAGAAAAAACTAAATGAATTGATGCTACTGACTTCTAAATGAGACCCAAAAAGCATACTAAATGGTGGCAACATCCCATGCTTCCAGCCATCCAGGGACCTAAACTTCTATTAGTAAGAAACTTCAACAACTTTTTAGAATGATTCCGTAAGAGGAATGTTTTGAAATAATATTTGGTGCATTTTTAATGCACTTCCATTTTAAGGGGTAAAAATGTGGGTGAGATGACCATTCTGGACCAAAAAAACCAATATATATGTTGAACAACAGCAAAATAATATAAGTCGGAATATAGACCTGTCATTGAGCTCAGTACATAACGGAGGCTAAGATGGAAATGGTCGGGGATGACTTCCAACAAAGGAAGCACTGTTTGCAGCTGTGACTTGCTGAAAGATGTAGCTGAAGAATGAACATGACTCAGGTAAAGTGAAAGCAAATAATTATCTTCTATAAAGTTGATTCACTTGCAGGACTTCTATTGAAGCAGAGCATTTTTTATTTTATCATTCTGAAGTTCTGCTGCTTTTATAGCAATTTGTTTCTTCAAATTTTAACTGTCTACATGTTGCAGCCTTCTAGTTTTATTCTCTTTTACCATTTTCCAAGTACTTAAGCACTCTACTAGTTAATCATAGTTCTCTTTGTACAATAAAATATATATGATGATAAAAAAACACTGTGTACTCAGTTTATGATATGATTAGGGGTAAAAACTGAAACTAAATTTAACAGTCCTATCAATACATGCTTACATAATGTTGGATTTTCCAGGATCTAAAACTTTCAAAAAGTAAGGAAAACCGATTCCATAATATGATCTACAAAGGAATATCCCACCTGGATTTGCCAAAATCAGAACAAGATCAACATCAGGGTTACAAGATGCAACAGCTAGTGCAATGCATGCCCCAAGAGATTCCCCAACCAGATATATAGGTCTATTTGGTGAGTGTTTAACTTCTGACCTGACTGTTTTCTCCACCAGCTTGATGAGACCTGTACATGAAATACTTGATTACAACAAGGTCGCATTTGGTAACACAAAATTTGGCTGCAGAATCAGAACGGCATGGATTGAAGGTTGTATTTTTCAAATATAAAGAGAGCAAGAGAGATATTAGCATCTCCTTTACCACTCAATTCAAATTTCAAAACTCTGATTTTATACATGAAACAAATATTTAAAGTAAATCCTACACACCATCTACATTGCTCATTATAGGAACCAACAAATACACCACCACAAAGAATAACGATACCTGCAAACGACGTTCGATCCTTGACAGGAATATGCAAGCACCATATATCAAAAATCCTTCATTAATAAAAAAATCGATAAATTACTCAGACATACATGGTGAATCATTGGATGTCCACATCAAGATGGCTTCAATTTCGAAAACTTCTCAACAGTTCTGATTATCAATGATTGATGGTATAAAGCACTCAAATCTTGGACATTACTTACTTTCCAAGCGAGTAATGGTGCCTAACCAGTCCAAGTCCTACTCCATCAATCCCTTCAAAATTTAAAATAAAAAAAAATGAATAATTCATGCTATTTCCACTCAGAGCTTCAAAGCTATAAGTAAACCATTTGAAAAAAGAAAATACTCCAGCAACAAATAAATTCTAAATTGGCAAATCAACAATTGAGCTATAATGACAAAACATATCTAACATACTACAGCATTATAAACCAATCTATTAATCTTTTACCATTTCATATGTGCAATGCGTTTTATGAATCAAACATTACATAATACAAATGCCTTTTACTAGTGAAATCTCTGAATAGTGATAACTTATTGTACCGAAACTAAAAGGATTGATGTTGACAAAAGTTATACCAATAAATAATAAGAACTTGACAACTTAAATTCTAATTTCCTTTTTTTAATTATAATAGTTACTTGATAGCTAAGTTAACAGATCATTAAAACTAAACTCATTTTTAATAATAAACGAACGACTACAAGTGTTAACCAATCAGTGAGCGACAGACGGTTAAGCGGAAACATATAGAAAGCTAACGGACAATTCAATAACAGTGAAACAAGCAACTAAAGAGACACTGACCAGGCAAAAAGAGAAGGAGAGGTGAATCGTGAGAGCGGGCCCCAGTCTCCAGTGGAGAGAACCAGCGAGGCGGTCCGCCGTCTGATTTGATCATAACCTTTGATTCTTCAAAGTAATCCCTCAATCCCTTTCTCGTACCTTCTACATTCATCTCTGCAAAGCGCGCCGTCGTTTTCGTCGTCGCTGCCACACGCCTCGGACTCGGGTGAAAGGCCTGAAACGAGCCGGCGGCGAAGAAACAAGCTCCTGCGGTTGTCGCCATTGAGAGAGTGATAATACAACACTGTGGAAGAATACGGGAGATTTAAATTTATATGTAATTTGTAAGGAGAAATGGCGGAAGCAGTTGTGGAGGCGAGAAACTTGTGACGAAACTGATTGTGATATAACAAACGTGAACGACAAACCATTCTCGCTGCACGTATGTGGCTTGATTATTCTGTGAAGGTTTTTTGAATTGGGGAAATTGGAGGAATGGAGGAGTGAGTCGAGGTGGTTAGTACTAACTAGGCATGGCAAAATTCTATCACGGATTCTCATTTTAAATGGGGAAAATTTTAAATAATTTTTGGGAAATAAGGTGGGGGAGTGGTGAAAAAATAACCCTTAAATTTTTAATGGGATGGGGTTTAATTTTGCACTCTCCGTCCCACCCTCCACCTCCCACCTCAATCTCTATTATATATAAATATATTTTTAATTCTTATTTAATAAATTTTATTTTATGAATTATAATGTTAATGTCAATTAATATTTTTTTAATTTTTATGTAATATAAACATGATATAAATGAAAAAAAATCCTATAATATTTTTTAATTATGAAATATTATTATATTTTTTTTCTCTTTTAAAGTGCTATGCTCTTTAAATATTTTTTATTTTTAATATCATTTTAAAATATTGTTTCAAATTTTTAGATATTTTTTAAAAAGAATTTAAATACTTTATAATATGGTGATGATTTTATTTTAAATCTCTAATTTTTAACTTACTGAAATCATGTATTTATACATAATATAAAATAAATAAATGGAGAATGGGGTGGGGATGGGGAAAGCATTCCCCACATAGGGATTCTCCATCCCTATCCCACTAAATTTATTGAAAAATAGGGTGAGAAATGGAGGCAAAAATCTCTAACGGGGTGAAAAATGAGGTAGGCCTCCCCACTTCCACCCCACCCCATTGCCACCCCTAATACTAACAGACTAGGAGCCTAGCGGCAGCTGCGTTTGATTTTGGCGAGATGTTTGGACCCGAGAATAGACTAATCTTTGTTAAGAGTCAAAATTAGTCAAAGTTATAAGGACCAGTATGAAGAATTGCAAACTATGTTTGTTACAAGCTACGGTGACTTCACCACTTCTGTAAAGTCCCACGTAAAATTCTTATTAGCTAGGGACCTAACGTCTTAAGTATATCAGATTAAAATTCCTCATTGGAAATATAAAGCAACCCCCCCCCCCCCCCCCCCCCCCCGGAACTACTATATATATGCATGGAAGCTCATGTAATTATTAAATTAATCAATAACAATAAGCTTATCAATAATAAACTTAATAACAAAGTATGCAAAGTACTTTAGTTAATTTGAATTTTTTTTATCATTTATTTGTTTTATAACACATTATCAATGCAATAGTTGGTTTAATGTGGATAGTTTAATTTCTACTGCTTATGTTTATGTATGCTTATTTTTTTAAGCTTTATTATTATTATGTTTTTATGTTGTGAATTTATTATGCTGTTATTTTAATTGTTTGTTATTTATGATAATTTTAATGGTTGGTTCTATAATACTACGTATTTTGTTATTATTTTATTGATATGTTATCATTATGTTAATAAGATTTGTTTAATTTATTTATATGGTTGGTTTAACCCCTATTTTGTTTAATTAATTTGCTTATATGACTGGTTTAACCGCTTATCAAGTCATTTGCAATAAATTATAATTTGTTCTTGCATATATTTATCGTTGAATATTATTGTTGTAACTTAAACTTTACAACACAAATGAGGAGGTGAGAACCTGAAGTTCTAAGTTATGATTTTAAGTTGAAGTTTTAATACATGCATTAAATATGTACATATTTCATAATTTGTGTTTTTGTCTATATTTACTTAATTTATATTTATGGTATTTATTTCTTTTTTTTTCTTTGCTTATTAATAACAAGGTCCTTTTTAAAATGACAAATCTCATGAATTCACATATTTTTGCTCTTGAAGTTTCTGGAAGAAACTACCTTTCTTGGGTGTTAGATGCAAAAATGCATCTGCAAACTATGGGCCTGAAAGGCACTATAACAAAATGAAATGAAACATTCTTCCAAGAAAAATCAAAGGTTATGATTTTCCTCTGCCACCATTTATATGAGAGCCTGAAAGTTCAATATCTGACAGTGAAAGATATATTAACATTATAGAATAATTTTAAGGATACATTTAACCACCACAAGAATATTTTCCTTTCAAAAGCTAAACATGAGTGGTTAAATATGATGTTACAAGATTATAAAAGAGCATTTGATTACAACTCTGCTCTGTTCCACATCACATCATAAATAAAATTGTGTGGTGTAGAAACTACTTATAGAGATATGCTTGAAAAGACATGTCCTGCAACAATCCTATCAGGAGAATTAATACAACAAATGATCTGAGTTTATAACATCTCTTTTAGTTGCTGAATAAAATATGAGCTCCTAATGAAAAATCATGAATTATGTCCAACAGACTCTCAAGCATTCCTAAAAATGAATGTAAATACATATACTAATAGTAGACATAATCGAGGAGGCAAAAGAGGCTGTTGTTACTACCATTGTGGTGGCCATAGGTATGCAGGATTGTGAAACAACAGAAATGAACGGCATCGAAAGTGGAATGTTTATGAGAGACATAATAAAGAAAATGGTGTAGAAAGAAAAAAAATGCTACATATAATAACAAAAAAAAATTGTTATCGATGTGGAAGAAAATGCCATTGGTCACATACTTGCAATACGGACAAACATTTAGTGGACCTATACTATACATCCAAGAAGTGAAAAAGAAAAATTAAGACTAATTTAGTCAATAACTCTTGTTAATTTGATTCATCAAGATGAATCAGATTTCTTTGAAGGCATAGAGGGAAAAAATGGTCACATAGTTAGTGATGGAAATATCCACATTAATTAAGCTTTCGTGATTATGCTATAATTATTAAATTACTAATATGTTAACTTTTGTATTTTTTTATAGTTTCATAAGATGTATTTAATGTTTTTATCTAATCTTGATGCCTAACATGAAATTTTGTTTAATGTAAGGTCATGCATTCTAGAAATAAATCATTTATTTTGGAAACGACAGCTGGAGATGTATGCTTGGTTTAGAGTGCAACCATACATATTATTCTTTAAGATAAAAAAATTCTTGAAAATAAAATTACTTGAAGGAAAAGTAAATGCTATTTTTGGTCTTGCAGATCAGATAAAAGGTTTCGGAAGAGCTATCCTCTTATTAGCAAGTGGAATAAAATTAATAATTTAGAATACTTTATATTTAGCAAAATCTAAAGGAATATTACTGAGCTTTAAAGATATCCGCCAAAATGGATATTATATTGAGACTTTATATGAAAATAATACAAAATATCTATGACTAAAAATGTCTCAGGGAAGAAATGCATATTAGAAAAGCTCAAAAACTCTTATCAAGATTGTATTACACAATCACAAATGTGATTGAAAGTTACGCAGTGATAAACCAAAAGTGTATAGATCTAAATATATTTATGTTATGGCATGATCACCTTGGACATCCTGGGTCTACAATGATGCATAGAATTTTTAAAAATTCTTATGGACATCTATTAAAAGAACCAACAGATCTATTGTCTAATTAGATTTTTTTATACAACTTGCTCACAAAAAAAAAAAAATATTGTGGTTAAACGGTTCCCTTATAATCTTAATCATAAATTTCTATTATTTCTACTAAGAATTCAGGGAGATATATGTGGACGAATATATCCACTTAGTAGATCATTTCCTTACTTTATGGTTTTGAATAATGTTTCTGCAAGGTAATTACATATTTGTTTATTATGTACACACAATATTGCATTTGCTGACATCTTGAAACCCTTATAGGATTATCTTTTCATCGCACATTTTGTGAATTGTCACTTTGAAGAGATAATTTTTTTCTATCGTTAGGGAATTAAAACTTTTTAAAATAGGGAATGAATTGTCCTGAAAAGTTTTTCCACATTATCTCAGTTAGATCTTCTTACTAGTCAATGTGAAAACGAAGTAAGTATAGAGGATAATGTTTTTACAACAAATTATAAAGCAATTATTAGATGTAGGTTTAATAAAAGAACCAAGTTACATATTACAGCTGCTAATACACTAACCCAAGTGATTGTTCCTGCTGAACAATCAAATGTATAAATAGCTAATGAGTTATCCGTTATAAAACTCCCCAGAAGAGGAGAATAAAAAATCAGGATCTTGTTGGAAATAAAACTTTAGCTATAAATGTACCTATGTTTTATGCATAATAATTTTAGATAAATTGATGGTCCTTAAACACAAGAGATAGTGAGATTTCTATTAACTATACTTAAGGTAATATTTTAAAAGGCATTTTGGTCCTTGATGACACCAAACACCCTGAAAGACCTCTTGAAAAGGTATATGACGAAGATGAGGCATAAGCCCTTGAAGTGGCTGGACATAAAACCATGTCAATAAATTTTACAAACACAAATGTGTGGAATCGTAAATAAATTATCATCAATGATGTATTTGCGTTTATAATAGCTATTGATGTTGTAAATGATCATGATTGACCTCAATGGATAGAAGCAATTCCATAAAACTGACTTCTCTAACTAAATGTAAAGACTTTGTCCTTGTAGTCCAGATACTTGAGGATGTCAAACTCGTTAGATGCAAATGGGTATTTGTGAGAAAACATAGAGAAATGAAAAGTATGAATAGGAATTATAATATTTCTCTATAATTTAGATACATCCTGTATATGTATTCCTTAGTTATGAATACTATTACGTTTTGTTCTTAGTTAATTTAATTAGCAGTGTCAGAAAAACTTGACATATGTCTCATGGACATAGTGACTATATATCTATATTGTCACTTGATACTAATATTTAGATGAAAATCCCTAAAGAAGTCAAAATGCCTAAAGCATCTAAATCAAATGATTGTAATCTATGTTCAATCAAGCAACAATGGTCCTCATGCGAACTGAAACAATCTCGATGCATGTTGTATATCATTTGAATGAATATTTAATTAAAGAATGATATAAAAATAATCTTATTTGCCCATGCATATTCATTAGAAAATCCAAATTTGGATTTGCAATTATAGCAGGTTTTGCTATTATAGCAGGTTTTGCTATGACATTTACTTAATTGAAACTCCTGAAGAGCTCCTAAAAATTGTTGAGTATTAAAAAAAAGAATTTAAAATGAATGATTTGGGGAAAACAAAATATTATCTCAACTTATAGATTGAACATAAAACAAACGGAGTGCTTATCCATCAATCAACTTACGTTGAGAAAATCTTAAAACGATTTAATATAGGAAATGCTCATCAACTAAGTACTCCTATGGTTGTTCGGTTTCTTTATTATAAAAAGGATCCATTCTGCCCTAAAAAGGATGATGAAAAGATACTTGATCAAGAAGTACCATATCTAAATGCAATTAGTGCTTTATTGTATCTAGCTTAATGCACCAGACCAAACATTGCATCCTCTGTGAACTTGTTGGTGAAATTTAGCTCAACCCCAACACGACAACATTAGAATGGCACAGTGGCAAGGCCATGTGTGGGCTAGAGCGGGCTACAGCCTGTCTAAAATTTTAAAAAATTTACAAAAATACCATTGTGCCCAGTTACAAAATTGTCATTGTTTTTTACTTTTATTTACAACCGTACCACTTCATTATTTACAACTTTTCCATTCAGCCCATTCATATGAATAAATTAAAAAAAAAGGATTTCCTTTTTCGAGGTTCCAGATTCCAGAACGTCTTGCACTCTCTTTTGGCTTCTTCATGCTCTCTTTCTTGACTTCTTTAATTCTTTGTCTTCTTCTTAGTAAGAATAGATAATAAATTTATTTTTTGTTTACTCATTTACAATTACAATTACAATATATTTATAAACTGTAAGACAGTAAAGAATAAATTATCTCAGTTATAAGAACTATATGGGGGTCGTAACTATACTTGATTGGAAAAGTTGATTGTATAAGATTAAATTATTATTAGGTCAAATAAAGACCATAAATTCAATCCAGTATATTATATATAATGTTAATTTGTCAATTAAACTTATTGTTTGGCTTTTGGATAGTGTCAATGTGTTATTGTGATGGACTGACGGTTCTATGCTTTTATTAATTTGTTTATTAAACTTATCGGTGATTGCTTTTTTTTTTAATTTCTTTTATGTTTTTACTTCTTTATTTTTCAGGTGTTAATTAATGTCAAACAATTAATCATTAAAGTCTATAAAAATTCTTCTTGCATTTTTTAAGAAAAAATATGATGGTCAGTTGTCAAGTGAGGTTCCATGTGATGTTGATGATCCTAAACTAGATGAGCAACCCGCGTCTAAGTCTTAAAAAGTAAAAGTTCAAAGTGAAAATATTGCTTCATTAGAATGTGATCCGAAGTTACGTAAACCAATATGGACATTACTTGTTAATCAACAAAATGATGTTAGGAGAATGTATATCAGCATAGGTCTATATCAACCAAAGTTAGAAGAGTTTCCACCTTCATTTATTGGGCAACAATTGTGTCGATTTCAATACACTTGGTATGCACAATTTCCTTGGCTTGAGTATTCTAAAGAAATTGATGTTGTATATTGTTTTGCATGTTTTCTTTTTGACAAAATATATATATATATATATATCTTAAGTTTACAATTGAAGGATTTAGGAGTTGGAAGAGGATTAATAATGGAGAGAGATGTTCTTTTTTGCATCATAAAGGGAGGCTTAATTCACATAATACTAAGGCTATGCTAAAGTGGGGTGGTTTAAAGAATCTATCTCAACATATAAATAGAGTCATGAATGGACAATCATTACAACCGATTTTACAAAATTTTGGTTTCAGACCTCAATAGAAGCTGTTAAATGGCTTGCAAAGCAAGCATGTGCTTTTAGAGGCCATGGTGAGTCCATTAAATCCTCTAATCCTAGAAATTTTATTGAAATGATAAAGTATTCAGTAAGGATGAATAAAGATATTGCTGAAGTTTGTTGAGGTTATAAGGCCCCAACAATTCTTCTGTGCGCTTGTGGGTGTAATATCCTTCTGTGTAATTCCATTAAGGTGGTAGTAAGGTTACCTAGGGCGTAACTACCTGGCCCATTGGCACAATTACAAGTGTGTGCAGTCCCACATGTCCATCCATCGCTTAGTGTGGGGCTCTGCGCTTCCATGGCATAAGGAAATAAAGTTGCGCCTTCTCTATCAGCTTAAGCTTGTTGGTTGAGATGGTGCAATTTTGAGGGACTAATGCTCAGGAGAGAAGGAGGTCTTGGGTTCGAAGCCTGGCAGAGGCGTAAATCCTCTGGGGGGGGTAGCCAAGTCAGTGGTGTGAAATGAGATGCTCTGAAGGACTCTGAGTATGTAGTGAAGTGGGAGTGGCCTTCACTGGCCAGCTTAAGCTTTTAGCCCAATGGTAAGCGCTTGATCCTAACAAAGTTGTCTTGGAACATGCTCCGGGCAATACAAAATATATTTCATCCGATATTTAAAAGCTCTCAAAAAGAGCTTTTGAATATCATTGCCAATAAAGTGCGGCAAAAGATTCGTGAAGAAATTGAAGATGTAAAATTTTGTATTCTTGTTGATGAAGCGCAAGATGAATCTAAAAAAGAACAAATGGCTATTATTTTGAGATATGTTGATTGTGATAGATTTGTTCATGAACGGTTTTTTGAAGTTTTGAATGTAAAAGAAATTAGTGCATCAACTCTTAAAAAAGAAATATGCAATGTCCTTACTCGTTATAATCTTTTGGTTAAAGATTTACGAGGACAAGGATATAATGATGTTAGTAATATGCGAGGTGCATGGAATGAATTGCAAACATTATTTCGAGAAGATTGTCCATATGCATATTATGTACATTGTTTTACTCATCGGCTGCAACTTACATTAGTGAAAGTTTCCAAAGATGTGTTGATGTATGGATATTTTTTTCAACTTTGAATTTCATTGTCAATGTTTTTGGTTCCTCTCCTAAGCGTCATTCTGAGTTGAAATCTATTAGGGAGGCTAAAATTATTGATTTGATAGCCTCTGGGGAGCTTGAAATTGATATAAGAGCTAATCAAATTTGTTCATTACAACGACCTAGAGCAACTCTCTGGAGCTCTCATTTTACTTCGATCAGTAGGTTGATTAGTATGTTTGGTGTTGTTCATGAGTATTTTAAAAAGATGATTTGTAATGGATCAAATAATGACATACGAGAGGAAGCTAAAGGTGTGTATGATGCAATGTCAACCTTTAAATTTGTTTTTATCTTGCATTTGATGAATAAAGTTTTAGGGATAAATGATTTACTTTGTCAAACATTACAAATGAAATCTCAAGACATTTTGAATACTATACATTTAATATCGACTACAAAATTACTTCTTCAAAGCTTTAGGGAGAATGATTGGGATACTTTTACTAAGAATGTGATATCATTTTGTGAAAGTCATCATATTGATGTGCCTGAAATGAATGATCGCCATATGAAAGGTATGATGCATTCTTGTCTGCAGAAAGATTATGTTATAGTGGAGCATTATTATCGAATTGATTTGGTTAATGCTGTAATAGATTTTTAGTTGATAGAGTTAAATAATAAATTTATAGATCAGACGATGAAACTTCTTACTCTAAGCTCTACTTTAAATCCTATTGATTCTTTCAAATCATTTGATATTGATGATATTTGTAATCTTGCAGAGAGATTTTATCATCAAGATTTTATTCAATTTGAGGTACTTGCTTTGAAAAGATAGTTAGAATGTTTTTTAGATTAATGTGCTTCACCTGGTTGAGTTTCAATGTATTTCTTCACTTTATGAATTATGTCGAAAATTAGATCAGTCAAGAAAGTCTCAAATTTACTTCTTGCTAAATAGATTGATTCGTTTAGTGTTAACTCTTCCTGTTTCAACTGCAACGACTAAACGAGTATTTTCAGCTATGAAGCTTATCAAGACACCACTTCAAAATAAAATGGAGAAGGACTTTATTAGATTGTATAGTTATCTACGCTGAAAGAGATGAATTTAATTCTTGAAAGTATTGCAAGGCACAACTGAAATAGTGTTTAATTGAAATTGAATTGTTTCTTGGATTTGATGTATTTTCTACTATATTAATGAATTTTTCATTAAGCTTTATATTTTCAATTGGGATAATATTTGGATTAAGAAAAAAAATTTAGCCCACTCGAAATTTTTTTCTGGCTTCGCCCCTAGAACGACATCAAACATATCTTCTGATATCTATGCGAAACAATGGATTTAAGGGTATTATATGCAAATGAGCCAACAAAGAATCCTAGTCTTATCAGTTATGTAGACACAGGCTATCTCTCTAATCCCCACAAAGCCCATTCATAGACAATATATACTTTCACAACAATTTCATAAAGATCTACTAAGTGGACTTATGTTGCCACATCTTCTAATCACTCAGAGACCCTTGGGCTACATGAAGCAAGCAGATAGTGTGTTTGATTGGGGTCTATTATCAATCATATTTAGATCACGTACAATTTTGACTTCTACAATGGATGTTCCAATAGTTATGTATGAAGACAATGTTACTTGTGCTGCTCAAATTTGAGGAGGATGCATCAAGAGAGATCGAACTGCGCATATATCACCAAAGTTTGTCTACATTTCATCATAATTTGATGTCAAGTAGATATGTTGTATTGATAATTTTGTTGATTTTTTTACTAAAGTTTTCCCACATCAGCGTATCAGAAGTTAGTCCATAGTATTGGCATGCGTTGACTCAAATTGATACATGACATTTGAGGGAATATTTCATCAGGGGGAGCACATTTGAAGATAAGAGTTTCTTTAACTATATTAGATAGATATGCACTGTACTCTTTTTCATTTGACTAGATTTTGTCTCACTGGGTTTTACTGGCAATGTTTTAACGAGGCAGTATTAAGCACATCCAACACCATTTCTTATCTTGAGAGTAATTTAATTAAAGTGGCGAATTCAAGGGGGAGTGCTATAAGCTATGGTGACTTCACCATTTTAGTTTTGTAAAGTCCCTCGTATAATTCTTATTAGCCAAGGACCTAAAGTCTTAAGTATATAAAATTAAAATCCCACATTGGAAATTTAAAGCAACCCCCCACCCATGATAATCAATGACAATAAGCTTATCAACAACAATAAGTATTGAAGCTCATGTGATTGTTGAATTAATCAATAACAACAAGCTTATCAATAATAAACTTAATAACAATGTACTTAGGGTGCATTTTGTGCATTGTATTGTATTATGTTGTATTGCATTATTTTAATGCGGGTGTATTATAATAATATTATACAATGTTTGGCATTATATTGTACTATATTAACTTTTAATTATATTATATTTAGTGTTGCATTGTATTGTACTAATTTTTTTTGTGATTAATTTAAATTATATATTTAGAGAATAATATTTATTAGTACTCAAAAAAATAAATATAAAATTCTTAAATTTTAGAAATTTAACATTTTAATTAAAAAATATATTAAAATGTCATAATTCTTCCGAAGCTTATAGTCTTAAATTTTTGGAAGTGTATTTTACAATATTTTCTAAATATATAACTTGTGAAATAAAGATTGAAGCAAATAATTTAATCAAATAATCTCTAAATAATTTAACAACATAAATAAAAAGTTTAAATCTTCAAGATTAGTTCAAAAATTATCTTAAAATGATAGAATAAAAATGTATACATATTACAAGATAATTATAGAATAATAAAGTGATACAAGTGTTTTAACATATTCACTAAGAAAATAAATTGAGCTAAATAATCCAATAATTATTTATATTATTAATTATTAATTAATATTATTCAAATTTAAATATTTATTATTAGTTATATTAAATTATTTAAAAATAACTAATTTAATTATTGTACTATAATTAATAATGTAATATTATATTATATTATTTAAGTATTTATTACTAGTTATATTAACTTATTTAAGATTAATTAATATAATTTTATATCTTAATTAATATAATACAATTAAATTATACATTATTTAGTTATATATTTAAAATAATAAAAATTAAAACATAATATAATATAATATTAAATTAAAAAATTATATTCATTTATTATTATTATTATTATTATTATTATTATTATTATCATTACAAATTTAAAAAAAAATTAGCTAATGCGGCAACTAACCATAAAATAAATAAATGATAAAAAAATTTCAAATTAACCAAAGTATTCTAAAGGAGTGTTTGGTACCCCTCATTACATGAGATTGTATGTTTGGGACACCAAACTATTGCATTATATAATGCACCCCTAATGCATGGTGTCCCAAACATGGGGGTGCATTATATAATGCAATAGTTTGGTGCCCCAAACATACAATCCCATGTAATGAGGGGTACCAAACACCCCTTTAGAGTACTTTGGTTAATTCGAAATTTTTTTATTAATTATTTATTTTATAGCTATATTCTTATTTTTTTTAAACGAAAAATATTAAATAGGAACCCATATGCTATTGTTTGCCAACAAAATATCTGTTTGCAATTTTGTGTCAAAGGATTAATAACGGTCGTGTTTTGCACTTCTTCCATTCACGGCTAGACTTTGAGTCAAGTAATAAATACAAAAAGGCGCTGACCAATATGACCCCCATCCACCAATAGTTTTTTTTTTTTTTGAGGGACAACGTTAGGATATACCAATCAAGAACATGACACCTACCAACCGATAGTTTAAAAAAAAAAAAAAGAAACGCACAAAATAATTTATTAATAATTATAATCAAGTCAAAAATACAAATTAAACTTGAAAGAGTAAATTGTGTTTTGCCATTATTGCTTTTCCTTATCCGGGTGTGAAAGATATCCGATTCTCAATCAAATCAGATTTTCTCGTCTGATGGAGTTTGCTAGGTGCCCATAAACCCTTAGCTATTATTTATCAAGATTCTGGCGATTGGCCACCCCGTCCCTTTTGCCCCCAGTTTCAGCTCTTGCGGTTGTTTTAGTTTTCTTTATTATTGGAACGGTCAGGAGGGTCTCTCTAATGGCAGTCGAAACAGCAGCTGCTAAATATTCTTCTTCAAGTTGGCCCTGGTCCAACAAAAGATTCTTCGTGGCTCAAATTACGCTCAGAATTTTAGCCACTGCTTTCTCATTGGCTGCAGTCTCTCTTATGATCACCGGTACTCAAACTGTCCTTGTCTTTTTGGTCCAGATGAAGGTTACTTACAGCTCCTCATCCGCATGGAGGTAACAATTAATAAAAATTATGCTTTTATAGGGCTAAATCATTATTATCTTCGTTATTTAAAATTTTTTTTTTCTGATTTAACTGTGCCACAGGTTCTTGTTCGGTGCCAACATTGTCACATGTATTTTATCAGTGCTTTCTCTGATTTTTGTTTGCCTTATTAGCCGCTCAGCATCCCACATGAAATATTTTCTCCTATTTTTGCATGACATGGTAAGTAAATTGTTTTCTTTTTACTTGTAACTTCTTATTATTAAAAGAAAATTTCTACACAATCATAATAAATTAACGGCAAATTGAATCACAGGTGACAATGGTGTTGCTGATATCAGGATGCGCGGCGGCGTCTGCAATTGGTTATGTAGGCAAGTATGGAGAATTGAAGATGGGGTGGGGGCCTGTTTGTGGCTTTGCCCCCAAATTTTGTAATAGATCGACGATTTCTCTTGTGTTATCTTACTTGGCTTTCCTCTGCTACATGGGGCTCACAATTTTGTCTGCCCACAAGCTTTTGTCTCGAGCCACCGAATGAGAGAGTTATCAGAAAAGAGCAAGGAAACTAAGATAGATTACATAATGTAGATGTAGACTGTAGAAGCACAATGGTGCAGTTTTATTTGGTCTATTTTAATTTGCTGAGTTTCAGTTAGAAGTTTTTCATGCAAATTTGCAGCTAATACCAGTTCTTAAGCTTTTAAGAGTCAGTGTTGAGCCTTAAAGCCTTTTCCAATTAAGGCAGTTAGGTGATGCAATTTGAAAAGTGCTGCGAGTAGAATGATATTGCCAGTTGATAACCTTGAACGTTCAATTATCAATGCACATTACTAGGACCAAGAAACACATAAATAGTGATAATAAACCATTAAATATTGTGCAGAAATTTCTGACAAGAAATAAGCTGGGTGGGTCCATAGAATTCAAGGGATTTATGGCAGAATTGTGTAGCAGTAGTGGTACATAAATGCAGTAAGAGTCATAAATACGAATTGCATTAGATATCTTGGGTTCTTATTATTGACAATGCCAAATAGCAATAATATATATGAAATAAACTTTTTTAACATTAACAAAGGCTTAGGGGTAAGCAAGATCCAGAAATTCAACATAGTGGCTTATTGCTATAACCGGTATTGATATATTAGCTTGAACAACAAAGTGTGTATGCCAATTCAACTACAGATACGAAAAAGAAAAGTTTTACATGTATGTCATTCGCTTTCAGTATCAGATCTAGTGTTGTTTTCACAATCTTTTAGGTGCTCTTTCAGTGTCTGGCTCTCGATTTCCCACTTTTCTGTATTCCAAGCTTGATCTATCTCAGGCAACTCATAGTTGTCTGGTCTTAGTGACAGTTGGAAATTTGGTAGTTCTGGCAAAGCTTGAAGAGCCCTACATCGACAGCAATGAAGCAAAATTACATAAAAAGCTGCATTCTCAGTTTATGGGCTAGATTTTATTCAGTAGAAGGACTATTATCAACTAAATTGCTGAGAGAGAGAGAGGGGGGGGGGGGGGGGGGGGGAACAAACAAACAAACAAAAGATCCCTTACTTCTCTTCTTCTAAGAGGTAACCATACATCTGAGACTTCCTTGATGCAACTTCAGGAATTTTCTGATGTAAATGCTTCATAGCACCCCAGAGTGGAGGAGATCTTCCAAGGGTGAAAGATTAATAAACAATTGAGCCAATGTTGAGGACACAGAAACTTCAAGAATAATAAGACAACATTGTCCAAAACTTTTTATGCATCAGATATAACCAAAATAGGAACCAACCTAGTTGTAGGAGGCGCTAGACTAAAGGTTAAGCAGGCCTTTTTGCTCTCTGCTAGAATCTCTTCAGCAGCAAGGAAACAACAAACAGCACTAACATGACAAGATGGTTCATTACCCTTGTCTAGGATAAGACCATGGTAATAGTAAGCTGCAGCCTGATGACAGCTTCCAGAGTAGTTAGAATGTGACACATAAAATTAACTGATTGCAGCAAGAGAATGTGATAATAAAAGGAAAAATAGCACCAAAAAACCTTTGCTTCAAGAAATTTCCACTTGATGAACCAGAGATGCTTCTTTCCATGGCCATGATTTATGTCACATCCAGACAAGCACTGATAAGCCTGATCACAGAAGAACCATGCTGATGGTGAGAAACAAAAAGCAGTTTTCCAGGCTTCATTTTACAGGTTTTAAAGAAAGGCAATTCAAGTTTATGGACTGCATCACCTTAGCCATCAAATTCCGTAATTTGTATCCAAAAAAAAATAATTAGAGCACACCTGACTGTAATAGATCAATAGCTCACATGCCAATCTCCTCTTGACTGATAAAGTGGCTTTTTGGCAATCAACCGCTAAGCCAAGCTGAATTTCAGTTCCCTGAAATTTTCATGAAGATTAATTTTCATAGATTTTCATAAAATCCAGATGCTAAACGCCATAAAGTCTCACTGACCTCTAGTTGTGCACCACAAATGCATGTATCCAACAGTAAAGCATAAGAATGACCGGTTATATGGATTGATCTGTGTGATTGTTTTTATCCATTTGAGATTTTGGTAATGTAGTAGGTAGGTTCTATGTTGATTCTACGAACATTGAACCCTGATTTTGCAACTGCATTTTTGTATTGGTTTCTAGACACAGAACCTAATGCTATGTAGGTGAAAAAATATGTACCACTAACATGATACGTAATTCTAGATACAAGTGACATTGTAGAATTTGCAGTACTATTCTATCATATGTTAGAATATCATTCATTCAATAACATCCATGATGTGTGTTTGTAATAAAATTGAGATTTCAACTTATTCCAGAGACACAAAAGATGGATACCTGGCCTAATGCTTGAATGGAAATAGCTTCCAATACACCATCTTGCAAATCTTTTGGCAACATAATCCTGAAATCACATATGATTTTAATGATGAATTTTGATTCCAAGGTTTTATAAGAACTTCGGCTTTATCTTTGTCGACATACTTGATATCGGGCGGTATGTGAACTATTATATTCTTGATACAAAATTCCAAGTACCCCGATGCCTTCAGCAGTAAATCAACAGCTTCTCGCTTACAATCTGATTACAAAGATTAGAAATGACGATTCATCAGTTAAGATGTCTATCAATGTTATAATTCAAGGAGAGGCATAAAAAGTTTTGTGGATAAAATTATAAACCTGAAGATAGAACCCGCACAGCCAAGCCAGAGAAGTCCTTGGGGATCATCAAGGAGTTGGCGTCTGATAGTGTCAGCATAGCCATCATGTGAACAACAGAAAGTAATTCAAACCAGGAGTTTGCCACAAAAGCTTCCTGCGAATAGTTTAGGATAAACGATTAGACTGCTAATATACGGAAAAATAACACAGAAAACCTGAAAAAAGGCTTATGTACTATATCTTACTTGTTTCCCATAATCGCCTAGATTTTTCCACTTGAACTCTACCAAATCCTCAAGGCCATTTTCTGGAATTATACGCAGATCATTTACTACAGAAAGATAGATAAAGTTATATAGAGTAAGAAGACACTAGTTCGTGAATACCTTTCTTGGTGAGCCCAATTAAGAGAGTCAAATACTCCTCTAGTGCCCGCCGTAGTTCAGTAATAGCAGATCCATCTGCAAGAATCAAAATTTCTAATTAATAGAAAAATTATAGACTAAAATTGAAAACCATTGAATTTGATTTCTGAACAATGTAACATTTTTTTTTTTCATATTGGCCTGTTTAATTTGCATTTTGGATATCATTTTTTTTTGGGGGGGTAAACAAGGGAACAGAACATCAGAAATAATCCACTTGATTGCCCTGAAATCTGAAAATAAAATGATCCCAGATTTTATCCTGATTCTTCAAACTTGTTTTCCATCACAAACCAAAATAGACCGCCTTATTACTTGGGCCCCAAACAACATAAATTCCAAGATAATTCAGAATTACAAAAGCAAATGGTTCCCCGGCATTTTCTCAGCAACCAAACAAAACAATAAAAGAAACTACAGAATAGTGAAAGCATACCAGTATCCTCAGCCACCAACACAATCTGATTCCTCAAACAAGTCAACCTATCAACAAGCTCCTTCGGAATTACACCTTTAAGTGCCCTTGGAAGATCAGATTGTAACGGGATTCTAATAGCGGGAACATACACAACAACTTCTGGTATGGTCACCTTTTTCTTTCTCCCCAATGCGTATACTGAAGAAGTGCACCCCATTTCTTCTTCTGGGGACTCCTATCAAGCATAGCATCCTACTCAAAAGTCAAATCATTGATCATCTCATTTACTCTTCATCAAATATAAATGTCAAAGAAAGCCAGAAAGAAGATTAAAAGAAATATATGGGCATGCATAAATGAGACCAATAGGCCATGATACAGTTGCGCCAAAGAAAATAATATAGACAAAAATTTAATTTAATTTTTTTAAAAAAGGAAAAATGGAAAAAGAAATTATCTCAAGTTGACAGGTGAAAATATGCAGGTGGGTTGTCGTGAATTGAATAAAGAAAATGATTAAGCTTAAGACATGTAAAGAAAATACAAAGAGCAGGAGGATCTTGATGAAGTGACTTACTGACAAAAAGAGAAGAGAGAGAGAGAGAGTTGAGAGTGAGAATTGAAGAAGAAACTTCCAGGGGATGCATATTTATATATATGTAGCTGATATACATTTGCAGTTGAAGAGAAGAGAGAGAATCTTTCAATAGGAAGAAGCTCAGTGACCAAGACAAGCCTCACATGGCGAAAACGTCGGAGTCTTCGCGTTGTTAAAGGAGACTCTTTTAAATTTCCCATTAGACTTTGTTACTTTACTTAACCCAACTGTCACTCCGCATGGATTAAGATACTTTCACTAAGCACTTTGGGAAATTTACAAAAATAATCATAAAATTTTTGTTATTTTCACAATTAATCCTCTCAATTTTTTTCTATCAACATTAGCCAAATACACGCTTTTCTCTCCAAATTACCCTTCTGAACTTGATCGAGAGTTTCGGAACTGCGAGTCGTGAGTGAATCTGACGACAGACTGCCTGTCGCACGAAGCTTGGTGCGACAGATTGCATGTCGCACCAAAACTTAGAGCGACAGGCGCCTGTCGCACGAAGCTTGGTGCGACAGGTTGCCTGTCGCACGAAGCTTAGTGCGACAGGCAATTTTGGACACCATAAATCCGCTTAATGCCGCTTGGACAAAGCTAGAAACTGCAGAAACTTTTCATGCTCCTGCTGCTTATCCTTGAGCTGACTGGATACCATGGACAAAATCTCAGCACCTCTAGTTATTGTCCGTATATGCTGGTGCAATTCATTATCGGCATCAGCACTTTCAAGTATCATTTGTAGTAAGTCCTTGGAATTTTTGCCATCCTTCAGACTCTCTTCTTGACGATCTTTGACCACTTTGAGTATCAAATCCTCCACCTCTTTCTTCAACCTCCGTATTTCTCTGTTACTTTTTGTAGGAAGCCATCTGCACAAGCAGATTATAAATTCCTTTTAAATTCGCATTTTAAAAAGAGCAAAAGTCAGTTAGAAAAACTACTATAAATGTTTACCTGATGTTGGGAAGTCCGAAAAGTAAACTGGGTTTGGACATGACCTCTTGCATGGCCCTCAACTTTACAAAAATACTTTTTCCTTGGGCATAAGAGCTACCAAAACAAGCTCTAGAGATGATATCTGCCGAAAGGCTTCTCAAATCTTGATCAATTAACAAGTCCAGAACTCCTCCTTTGCTTTCTGTTAACAGGCTCTCCCATTTACTAATCATTGACATGGTACATTCTTCCATTAGTCCAATCATGCCCTATAATACAATTCAACTTATATTATTTGGCCATTTGTGAATGCCAAAGTGCCAAACTAGCTTGCATTAAATTTGTATAACAAGTACCTTAACCTTGTGGGGAAAGAACTCCGGAGCAATAAGTCAGAAGGGTTTCAAATGCAAGTTCTTGCATGATTTGAATATTCAGAGAAAGGGTGCAAAGATAGATATTTACAGTGATAAGCGTGATGGAGAAACAATGGAGGATTGGGACCAGGAGATACTGGAGAAGGTTGTTGAGTAAAAAAAAATGGAGTGTAACTAGAATAAACCAACTGAGATTGTTTGCAAAGCTTGGTTCTTCGGTTTGGGAGAGATGGGAGAAAGAAAGATTGTTGGGGGAGAGATGAGAGAGAGGGGTATTTTGGTCTCAAAGGTTTTTTTATGGCTAATGTTGATAGAAGTTTGTTTGGGGGGTTAAGAAGGAAAAAGTCAAAATTTTTATGGTTATTAGTGTAAATTTCCCAAGCACTTTGATGGCGAGTCCAATTGTTAAGCACTCTTTTAAAATGTCCAAACGCGGTTTAGAGTTTAAAGGGAAATTTGCAACAATGACCACAAAATTTAGGCTTTTTCAACTTTAACCCCCCAACATTTTTTCTATCAACATTAGCCAAATTCCAAAATTGAGGACAAAATTACCCTCATCAGTCTCACGTTTCTCTCAAGCCTAACTCCTCCCCCTCTCACCAAAATCTCATCATTGGAATCCCGTATACATCGTCAGCGGCATAGATTGGCAGCGGAGGAAGTTGTCGGCGGCTGAAACAAGCTAAATCACGTTGAAAATCTTCAGAAATCTCCAAAATCAAAGACAAAAATTGGAAACCCTAGGTGAGTTATTGAAAACCCAACATTATTGTGTTTTTTTTTTTGTTGTTGTTGTGTTGTGTTTGTTGCATTGGTGATGGATTGAGTATTTGGGCTGTTGTTGGTGTTTAATGGTGGGTGAGATGCATGTGGGAAAGGGAAGGGAAGAGAAAGGGAAGGGAAGGCTATGGTTTACGCGAAACGCACGCGGCAGGCGCATTCCGCTCGCGCGAGGCCTGGCCTGTTGCACGCAAAACGCACACGCGAGGCCTCACTTGTCGCACACAAAACGCGCACGCGAGGCCTCACTTGTCGCACGCGAAACGCGCGCATCTCGCGTACGACAAGCGCGGCCTAGCGCACGCGGGATGCGCCTACCGCGCGCATCTGGCTGAACTACCCCCATTCCCTGAAAATAAAAACTCTACATGTACTGAAAATAGAACTCCTTCCACTCAATCACACGTATCCTGACCTCCATCTCCTAAGAATAATAGCTTGAGTGCTACTCAACCTGGAATCCATATTGCTCATTCATATTCATCTTCATTGGCATCAGTGTCTGCACATAATAAAACATCTTCTGTAGTTATTGAAATTGATGCCGAAAACCAAATATCGGATTTGGAAATGGAGTGCAAGAATAGGCGTAGAAAGGATGGAACAAGGACTTTGAAAGATGAGCAGTCTCTAGGCCAAAAGCTAAATTTTCGGAGAGTAAAGGTGGTTGAGCTTCAGCCTGTGGATCGTACACCAACAAGACTGAAATTTAAGAAAAAGGGTGCTTGGTGACAAGTAAAGTCACAGCCTTTGGTCCGCTGAAGAATGATTTTTGTTTTTCTCCTTTGCTGTTTTTTTTCTTTTTGTCTCTTTCCATTTTCTATTTATCGATAATCTATGCCCTTTAGAAGAGGCAAATTTGTATCTATTTATATCTGTTTGTACAAACGAATCTGCAGAATGAGTTCAAATGTTGCAAAGTGATCAAGATTGATCGCTTCTTTACTAATAATATTTGAATAAACTTAATATCATATGTTTTTTTCATTGAGAAAACTTGTATTATGAGTGTTCCTAAGTTGATTATAAGCCGATTGTGTATCAACATCTCATACTGTGAATTACATAAGGATATTAATTTTAAATAAAGAATGAAGTTTGCTTACTGGAAGAGGTTTTGAATAAAGAATGAAATTCACAATCGTGCTTGAAGCCAGTTTCATTTCATTTCAGCCTGACCTTTGCTTAAGTTTCAATTTTATGTTATGCTGACTCTTCTGTCTCTCAAAGCCAAATTTAAGGCCTAATCCGTAGTCATGTTGATTCCTTTGTTTTTTTTTTTTCAAGCAAATTTTCAGGCTAAATCCGCAGTCAATTTCACGTTAAGTTGATTCGACTATTTTTTTAAGCCCAATTTTCAGCTTAATCCATAGAGCCATGAAATTATAGATATTTCTATTTCTTTGGTCTTTGAATATGCGTAACAAACACACATAACTATTTTATACATGCAATAAGATATGGCAATACTTGATGAATTAATTTATATTGACTTTTTTTTTTCAAATCTATAGGGGATGGAATAACTATATTCATTAAGATTTATCTGTAAAACTTCATACACCCTTACCAGAAATTGCTCAAACGTACAATCTTTCTATACTAAAAATGTTGTATTCTTGGCATTCACGTTCTCCGTATGGCCATCTGCTAACGTCTCCCACCAACTATCGTAATATAACTGAAGTACAACGGAATCCATAAAACCTAAAATTTACAAAAAAAAAAAAGAGATATAAGATTACACGCTACAAAACCTAGTACAGTGAATATGTAGTACATTTATATGGACTAAATGAAGTATATGATTTTGGATTTGATTCGTCTCATCGTAAGCTTCGAAACGATATATTATACGCCTAAAACGGACACATGTAGCGCAAGTTATGACTTTCGAAAAATAGCTGAAATTTAGTGAGACAGACAGTGGGACAGTTGCATGTCTCACATAAAACCAGTGGGAACAAGTGAGACAGGCAGTGGGATAAGCTCCTGTCTCACATAAAACCAGTGGGTTTACGTGCGACAGACGCCTGTCCCACTGCCTGTCGCACATATTTTGGTGAGACAGACAAGTGGGACAGGTGCTTGTTTCACATAAATCAGCTGGTTTTAAGTGAGACAGGCGCCTATCTCATTTGTTTTGGGCTTTTATTTTACTCGATTTTTCAGGAGTTTCAATGATTTATCTTCATTTCTTAACTCAAACTAACTACTTTAACAAGTCACATTATTTTATTAATGAAAAATAACAACTTTTGAAAAAAAAACTCACTTTAATTTCGAACTCAAATGATAAAATCAATAGATTAAAAGTTTAGGTTATGGTAATAGTATAAACTAACCTTAAGAAGCTCTCCAATTGATAATCATATCTTCAATTATGCAATACTTTTTTGATGGAATTTGTTAATTTATTGAGAGTGATGGAGTTTGTTGAGTGATAGAGTTTGTTAAGTTATTGAGTTAAGGTTTAGTGTGCTGGAATTGAAAAGGGAAAAGTGGCATTCCTTTGTAAATTTGATGAAAGTGATGAGGGTAATGTAGTCCAAAAATAGAGTGTTTGGCTAGTTATGATAGAAAAAACTTAAAGGGTTAAAATTGAAAAACACTAAAATTTTATGGCAATTTTTATAAATTTTCCGAGTTTAAATGCAGTAATTTTTCTCCTATTGAGAGGAGCAGGTGCATGGGACCATTTTCTACTAGGCCGAGTTGTTGGTTTGGTTGACAACTGGTGAAATCTGATTTGGTGGCTCTATTTACGATTGCTACTTACGAAAATATGAAATCTCAACCTTTGACTTGCCAAATTGATTTAACTCTTCAAATTTACAACTGATATTTATTAGCCATTGAAATCGACCACATACAAAGTATGCATTACATATATGTCGAGCGCTCCTAGAATTGCAGGACACGGATTTAAGAGTAAAGACCAAATAAAATAATATACATTTTGTTTATGCTAGTTTTCGGGGTAAGAGGATTAAGAGAAAAAAATAAGAGAACATTAATAGGGTGTTCCTTAGACATTTTCCCCCCCTATATTTTACGAAATGAATTAATTAGCCTTTCTTAGTGTAATCTATTACATTTTTAGGGCTAAAAATCTACTTCTATGAGATTCGTAATCATAAAAAATTTATTTTTGATGAGATTAGTAATCATCCTTATCGTTACTCATAATAATTTTTATGAGTTCAAATGAAGATGAGAAACTTTAGTCATTGAACGCCAATTCTTATCCTCTATTCTTACTTGAATTTAAAGCGCATTCACAACTTACCAAACTTTGTATTGTTGCACATGAGATTAATCAATAATTAGCCTTTTATTTTTGTCATAAATAATAAAATGAAGCTATTCTTTGTTAAAGTACAAGTAGGTGAGATTGACATATCACTTACTATTTACTATTTAGATGGTAGAGTACTTCTTTTTCTACACAGCGCACGTGCCAAATCCTTTAATTTAACTAGTTTTACAGGTAAATATTAGAACTACTAGTTTTACACGTAAATATTAGAACTGAGAAATCATAGAATGAACTAATCTTTCAAAATGAATTTAGATTTACTATTGAACTTACCTTTTTGTTAACCTTTTAGAAATATACAATTACTACTTATTAAATAAGAATGTAATAATTGGTAATTATCATATAAAAATATAAAATACAATGGGCAGTTATTGGATAAGAATATAAAACTAATTAAATCTTAGCCATATATTGCAATACATGCATGTATAGCAGAAGATTATTAAGATTTGAGCACAAATAAACTATGTACTAAATTCGAATCCTTCAATTTATCTAGTTTTGGACTTAAATATTGGAACTGAGCAATAATAGAACAATCAAGCGTAATTTCGATACATCTCATTTGAGGCCAAAATATAGCTATCTAAGAGTACCACCTAAAGATTCTTCTAGTTTAACTCTTCAAATACATATTCGCCTACCTATTTGACAAATAGAAGAATGAAAAAAATTAGTAATCTCTCAAAAGACTATTCAAATAAAAATAAGTTCATATTATTTCGATCAAACATTTGTCTCTACCAAAATAATAACACATCTCTCCCTTCAAAAATTAAAAGATAAAAAAATAATATAATACTAAATTGAAGGCTCCAAAAGACTCTCTAAATGAGATTCTTCAAATGAGATTGTGTTTCTCTCTCTTTAGTATCGAAGAAAGAGAAGAACAATCTTATTTGAAGGATTTCATTTGAAGAGTGTTTTAGAACTTTTCTATACTTATAAGGCTTTTCAAATGATAAGTAAAACCTCATTTGAGAAATCTTTTTGTGATGCTCTAAGGTTTGATGTACGACAGATCCATAACTATCTATGTACAAATAATAATAATAATAATATAACGATAATAATAATAATAAGCACCAAGATTGTCATATAATAGGATTAGGCTACGGTGCAACTATAGCACGGTACCACAGTTGCACCACAGGTTTCCCCCATATAATATATTACCATTGCTAAAATATACAGTTTTAATAGTCAGATCCCTAACCACAGAAGTATTTTAGTTGGGGGGCAAAAAATGAAAGTATCAACAAAATTAAGCGCACGTGAAAATACCTAAATAAACGGTTGTATGTTTGCATTTGCTAATGAAATCTAAAGTATAAATTAATTAGCAGAAGTTGACAGACAACCTTAATGACATATTAAAAAAGGAAAATCCAGTAGCTGTCTATGGATCTGCCTTCGCCCCACGCGGCTTCATCATAAATCTGATCCAAAATATGTTAGCAGGAAAATCGATTAACCAGCTTCCCAGGTACCATCATGTTATCACGCACAGATTACAGGCTGGTTCATTCATATCATGCATGATACTAAATTAAAATCTGCCCAGTCTCCAACTAGCCAAATTATTTTGCTAACTGTCAACCAGTAAATTATATTTTTATTTTACAGCTAAGTCAATCAGTGACCATCTTGATCCTCGTTTTGGTTTAATTATTTTATTTTATGTTCATCAGTTTTTGTTTAGAAGATTGAGATCAACGTTAATGTGCTCCGAAGTTCTAAGCAATGGACTATGCTTAGACATAATTTTGAGAAAAATTTGACGCCACATGACCATGGGAGAATTGAACTCGGATGGTTCGTAAAATTGTTATACGAATATTTCGTTATTACTGTAAAATAATAATTTCTTTTTAAGAAAAAGTAAAAGGTTTTGACGAGGATGAGAAATTTGAATTACTAAACACTAATATTCATCCCTTATTATTATTCAAACTTATTACTCTGAGCACAAAGTGCCGTTCACGACTAGTCGAGCTAGTCCTAAAAGTTCACATAAAATAATTATGTTTATTGCAAAATCTTTTAAAACTTGGGTAAACTAGTTTTAGAGAAGAATTTCGAACTATAAGACGTTGCAATTGGACTCGCGCGGTCAGCAATGGAATTTGTTGTTCGTCGGAACAAGCATCAAGCACTTGGATAAGAGAGAAGGAATTCGCTATCCATTCTTGACGATTTGGGAACCAAATTTCTAGGGTGAACTCGGTATCTATCTGTAAATTCTAGACAATAATCATGCATACATGATTGACACACACTCACACATATAGATATATGTTCCATTTAAGGATCTTTAAATATATCCAGGGATATGTTAAAAGACAAAAAATACAAACTCTAATATAATGTATTTTGTCATGTAGTGTGTTAAAATTTATATTGTTTTGTCTTCTATCTTATTTGGTTATCCTTAACTTTAATATGGTTGGGAATCTTTAATTGAAAACTCTATATATTCTAATGAAAGATCCTTAACTTGTTAAAGTCCGAGAAAGCAATTATACTATATGGTTTAATAGCGTTCCTAAGCTTTAATAAAGTTCAAGATTCTACACTAAATCAACACTCTCTGTGTATAATTCCAATCTAGGATCTTGAATCTATTTATTCCAATCCATGATCCTCAATTTGTTAAAGACTGAAAAAATTATTAAATCATATAATTTAATAGTACAATGAGTAGAAAAGCTATTAAATTAATAAGATCTAAATTTTGGACCATATCAATACTACACACACACACATATATTACAAAATCCTTAAAAAACTTGAGTAAATGTAGACTACAAGAGCTGGGGACAAAGGTAATATGTGGCAAGTGAGCTTAATCAAAGAAAAAGTGGAGTTATTTGAACCCACCAAGTTTCTCTCTACCCCCGTTTTAAAAAATAAATTCATTATTAAAAATTTAAATTTTAAAATCTCAAAATTATCGTTCACTGATCACTTTTTCTTTTTATCTTACGATTACATACTCTCTCCACTCTCAAATTTTGTAAACTAAATACTCAATTTCATTCTTTTTTTATTTCGTTATTTTAGTCTTTCTTAGTAGAGTAATGATACAGCCACAAACTCTTGTACAAACTTATTTTGTACAAACTGATGTGGCATGATAAGATTGGTTGAATTAAATATCACTTGGCCCACATGATTTGTTTTTATTAATTTATATTTTCATTCAACCAATGAATTAATACGACGTCAATTTGTACAAAATAAGTTTGTATAAGGGTTTGTAGCTGTATCATTACTCTTCTTAGTATATTATGATTTATATTTCATGCATTCAATAGATAATATATATATATATATATATTTATTAGCTTTTTTGTTTTGTAAAAATTAATTTCTTAATATTCATTAACTTTCATGATTGTTAATGTTCATTTTTAAATGGTCGGTTTTGAGCCTCTTAGTTGATGATATTAATTATTTGTAGTTAAAAGATATATCTGAATAAATTAATAAGAATTTAGGAAATTGAGAAGAGAAAGAGAAGAAAAAGTTAATAAAGTAATTTTTTTCAAAATTTATTTAGACAATAAAATTCTTAAAAGAAAAAAGGGTGCAGAGAGAAAATTAATAGACTCAAATAATCCCACTCTTAAAAAAATTGGTCAAATAATATTCTATACTTTTAAATCTTGCCCTGTAGCTCTCAGTGACCTCTCCCTTTACCCTTCAAATTCTAAAAGCCCAAATTGCACCTATGTAAGAGTGGGGCTATTGGCACCCCTCTAAATATCTCTTAACACCCCTTTTCTTAATTAACCCCATTAAAATGTTTTTAAAAAGTATATAATTTTTTTAACACCCCCACCTCCATCAATAACAAAAATACCCTTAATTAAAACTTATTGTGTAAACCTCATTATTTAATTTTTATTATTAAACCTCATTTCAACAATGGGGTCTCTTACATTTAAAAATAATAATAATAGATTTTCATTCTCTCTATTGTAGCTATTGATGGTAAATTCTTTTTGAATTAAAGGAAAAAAATATTAGAAAATTAGAGGAAAAATAACCTTTTTAATTTCTAAAATGTTAGATTTTACAAGGGAAACAATTATTTGACTTTTGAGTGGAGGTTTAATTAGAAATTATCTAATTATATAATTTTAATAAATATTAAAATTGTAAAATAATTAAAGGGGTTTTAAGAGGTATTTGGAGAGGTGCCAATAATTCTACTCCCTATGTAATTGTCTTGAAAATATATATTAGAGGATATAACATTTGTATTTATTAATTATCTTCAAAAATCATCCCGATACACTCGATTTCTGGCTCTGCCATCGAAATTCTTCTATATCTAGAAGCTTTACAATCAAAGAAACATTGATAATCTTTCCCTACCGGCTGCACAACTTTTAGTAGAAGAAGCTTTAGCAATCTTTAAGTTCAAGGCATTTAAACCTAGCCATGCATCTTCTAATATAGTCCAATTGGCAATTACTTGATTTAGACCATTGATCAAAACTTTATATCTTGATAAAATAGTTATTTAGACCACCTTTACCTGGCAAATATTTTTTTTGTGTTGCATTACTTTCACATCAGCGCGCACTTTTAAGAGATTGCTAGCCATCAAGGGTATGTTCCATGCATGTGTGTGTAGGTCTAAAATGTGTGGAGTAATGCCAGTGCGCATCACCAATATCATGTAGTGTGACGCTCAAGTTACACTTCAAGTTTACAGAAATATTCTGGCGCCCCTCGAGGTTCTTAATATAATTAAAGCTGATGCTATTCTTTAGAATGTTCTTCTGCAGGAAAATTCTGGAATTTGTATGTAGTTTAGCAAGTTCACCGACAATTAAAAAAAAAAATGCTCGTTTTAGATAGAACCCAGAGATAAGTTACATTCGCTTAATGATGGTCAAGATTTAATATTACTGGGTAATTTTGTTATCTGATTAAAGTTGGCTGCCTAACAGGTATAAATTCATTAATTATGTCCCCATTTGGGAATATTTAGAACCTCAGGGAGCCAGATGTCATCATCTGTTTTCTAGATTGATTAAGTAGATCTGGAGCAACTAGTATTATAGTTTTAGGAATACATTGTAGTTTTTCTATTTATACTGAAGTAAGTTTTGTTTAATTTTTTTCTAGGTTATTTCGTTTGCTTGATTTGGGTTATTCCTCTTGCACATTTGTGGATAGAACCATAGAGGTAAATATACCTCTATGTATTTGGGTAGAGATTTTGCTTGGCATAAATTTCCAAACTATACTCTCTTATTTCGTGAAATTGATCATTTCTTCATATTTTAAACCAACTAAACTCTCTTAACATTAATAATATTTCGTTATTAGCAATTTTTTTAATTATAAAATCAATTTTTAAGTTTATTCATTTTTCAGTTGTCAAATATTTGCTATTACAAAAAGATCGGATTGTTTTCTGCAATGTATCGGGCTATTTAACAATGTAACATCAAAGGGTTCTAATGAGTTAGATCCATGCCCTATTTAACGTTTTATCAGATATTTGTTATCTGCTGTGGCAATTGTACAGTTGCTCAATCGATTTAGCTATGGGATGAACAGAGTTGACGGTGAGTTCGGTTGTCTACTGTAACAATGGAAGAGAGTCTTTAAGCTGGCTATTATAAATCTGTGACTAGAAGTTCAAAGGATATATTAGAAGCATCACTTTTTTCTTGCATTAGTGGTCAATGCCACTCAACTTTCCCTGTAGAAATGGAATGCTGCTTTTATACTGCTCTGTGTTGTTTTTCTGCTGGGGAATTCTCTGAAACTGAAATTTAAAAAGCTGATAGCACAATTCACTAATTCGTTGACTGTGGATCAGAAGCACAATCTGGAAAGAACCCACTTATAATCATATTTCTATTGTAATCGTAGGCTCGCAATAGTGGTTGATCTCGAGGTTATAGGGCTTCAGCACAAAACCTTGCAAGATTTGTTGAACTTTCTGCACCCAAAATTGCTTGCCTTTGCGCGGCTGAAAGACTATTGCAGGGCAACTCCTGTCTGCGTTGTTATTTTTTCAGAAGTCTACAGTGAACATAAAGACTATTGCACTTGACGAAATAAGAGCAATAAGATGGCCCAGGCACTGTTCAGATTTGATAATATTTGTAAAACTGAACCCTTCATATTACATACAGGCACACCTCCATGTAATCAATTTCAGTTCTTTAGATAACTATGAACTAACATACCCTTAACTAAAATGAAACAGTTAAATATCTCGTCACCACATGTTGTGATAGACAACATTAGGGAAGATAAATTTAGGGGTAATGGACATGGACAACAAACTATCTGCAACATTCAAATGTTATATTTCAACATCAGAAATTTCACTTGCCTTAACAAACCGACCTTTCACTCGCTTTCTAGTATCAGCCCTAGCCTTCCTTGACTCGTAACGGATTTGCTTGCCATAGCTGGAAAAAGTTTACTACGCCCATCAGAAATAGATATTTAAGTATTGAAAGCCAAAAGCAATAAAGCCACCCATTAGGAAGATAATGATAGCAAAATGTATACATACCTTCTGTTTTTCTTCTTCTCCTTATAACGTAACATGGCATTGCCTCTGTTCTTGGCTAACAATTCCTTATCAAACTGGGTTATAGCCTCATTTGCAGTCTCACTCCCGTGCGGAATAGAGTGATGCATGCCCTGGACAACCTTGGTGCTTTCCCATGTTTCAAATTCATGAGGTCTATAATCTGATGGGGGTCCTATTATTGGTGTGTTATTGCTTTCTTCTGTTGTTGGTGTGTGGCTTGAAAACGGCTGATTAGAGTGATTCTGAAACTGTTACAATCAAGCTCATTACTACTTACTACAGAGCTGTGCCAAGGATATATCCCAATTAAGGACAATAAGATACGTTAACAATGATAATTGGTTCAAAAATTGATCAAGAACAATTCAAATAACAGGCAGAAACTTCGTAGTGAGAGACAATTAGATCTTTCAACACGGACATCAAGCAGCAAAGTATAATCCTCAACCTTTGATTTATTAGAGATAAGTTGCCACAGTACAGTGACTTAATTAATAGAAGCACATACATTTTTCACTCAATTGTGTATCCAGGAAGTATGCTCTCCGGCCCTTGTCATCTGACGTAAGTCTACAACAAAGTTTGGTTGGAAATGGCATGAAGATCTTGGCTAAAATCACCATGTTCTGTGTCACCAAACCAAGGTGTAATATCTTGTGCTACTGTGAACAGATCAAGAACTTAAATATTGACTAAGAATCACAGAGATGGAATCCTAACAAATTGAAGCTCTGAACACTGCTAAAAAGTTTTGCAATGAGTTTTCAGTCTTTAGTTTAATCCTCAAGGCAGAAGTATTCAACCTGCAGCTCTAATATGAAATAGAAAGATGTCTTTTCACTGTAATAATTCCCTAGAAGAAATGAACCGCAGCATATCCTATCGTAATTCAAATGCCTATACCTTTCGTAAAAGACCAAATAGAAGTACAATAAGCTGTTCTGTATAGTTAAGTAGCCAACACCAAAAGAAATTTGTTAGAGAAATAACCAACGCCAAAAGAAAATTGAACGAATATATGATCTAAACTTGTGCACGATACAAGCGTTCGACTCGAAAAATTCTAGGTATTGAGTTTCCTGAACCATTTAATGTACAAGGGTCTAAGTGGGTTCACTAAAAAGGTGCCGATACAGATGATTAGATACAAATTGGCGGGTGTTAGATTACTTAAGAGAACAAATCAAAAAATTAAATCATGTGTCAAAGGCTTAACTTTAAACTTCGGTATGTTTCGCATCAAACTAAAACAATTTTCTCTCATTCTTTCACTCCTCCTCGTTTTTTACTCCGCTCATTTCTTTCAACCAAAGGCTAACAGTAGATGTCAGGAAAAAGAAAAAAAAAATTAGACAACAAAAGAATGTTGATACCAACCTGAGCTGCCGGATATGAAGGATCCCAATCCCACATAAGTTTACCATCAGCAACACAACGATCATGCTCTCTCAAATCTGTGTTATTAGGAAACGCTAACAAAGATGTAAATGCCGTTTTCGGGTTCAGCAACTTCTCTTCATCAATATTTTCCACTTCAAGACTCTGCGTATAGCCGTATTGATCACATATACTCGTCGTCGTCCCAGGCCCCAATTCAGCTCCATTTCCATTGAATCTCACCAAATCCCTCTTTCCGATCTCCACTAATTGCTCGTAAACCTCTTTCTTGTACTTGTTACCACTCATGAAAACAGAGCAATTCTGTGTTGGCACCGCAAGCTCTTCGAAATTCAACATTTTTGGTTCATAAACACCAAACCCAGAACCCAAATTCAATAAATCATCACCCATCAGATCAAAAAACGACGCCAGCTCAGTTACTGAAGGGCAACCAGAGAACCCTTCAACTGAACTTCGCTCGTGCACGGAAGAAACAGAGGAATTGTAATGTGAGTCCCAGTCACAGTCTTGACAGAGCATAAGATTTTCAGTGCAGCAACGAACCGAAACCGGTTCAGCCCTGCAGTTGTCACAGATTTGTGAACGAAGATGCCTGAGAGACAAAGCATTAGCTGAGTGAATTTGCTGATCACAGAACAAGCAAAGCTTGGCAGAGTCAGCTGTACAGTACAAAACTGCCAGCTTTGAGTTGCAAAAATCACACAGTGCCAACATAGAGCTTCCCGGACTCAATTTAAAACTGTCTTCCATTGATATTCCCGGCTTGCTATAGATTTTTCAACAAGCTTGAAGTGAATTACTGAATGATGATGGCGTAAATGTGGAAGTAGCAAAAGCAGTGGCATGTGAGAATGAGTGAGAGAACAGATGCAAAGCACAAGGTACGGGACCCTGTGATGAAACGAACATACATTGAAGCACATGATAAGCATGGAATGGCAGTATGCACACGTGTTAAAGATTTGGCGAAATATGGGGGTCCACACGTGATACATATCCGCCCTTTTTTGCTGAGCTGACCAGATAAAGTGCACGTGTATCATTTCTTGCTTAATTATTGGGCTCTGAGTTTAGGATGCAATCCAAGGAAAGGTTATAAACGAACTCGTGAAATTACTAAATATACCCACAGAAAGGATGTGTGCACTCAGGAACTAAACGATGTGGCATGGTAAGGCATTATTTTTCAATTGGTGTTTTTTAACCTTATTTTAAAGAAGGAAAATGATGTTTTCGATGTAATATTTTTAAAATGAAAATGTGTTTGATTATTTATTTTGAAAAAAATATAAAAAAGTTTATATTTTCGTCCTTAATTTTTGAGCTCTAAATTTAGAATGCAATTCAGAGAAAGGTTCTAAATGAACTCGTGCAATTACTAAACATACCTACAGAAAGGATGTGTGTATTCAAAAAGTAAATGATGTGGCATAGTAAGGCATTATTTTTCAATTGGTGTTTTCTAACTTTATTTTAGAGAAGAAAAATGATGTTTTCAATGTAATATTTTTAAAATAAAAATGTGCTTGGTTGTTATTTTGAAAAATATATAAGAAAAAAACAAAAATATGTTTAATTATTTCTATGAAAATAAAAAATATATATTTAATTGTTTATTTTAAAAAAACAGTAAAGGTGGGTTGGTAATTTTTTTAATTTATTAAAAAGGGGCTTTTCAGATTGATTTTATGTGGTAAGCTTATTGAATGGTCTATTGGTGGAAAAGACTATTGCAAGATTTAATATCTCTCAACCATTAGAAGCAATAATTCAAATTCTTAGTATCCATGTAGCCTCTTACCAATAAAATCAAACCCTTATGGCGTTTTAGAAAGCTCAAAGGATTAAGGATACAATCTGGCAATCGTTGGGTAACAGGGGGTGGGTTGTTTTAGAATAAAGTACCTACAATAAAACCTTGGTATAATAATATTCTATATATGAATAATTTTTATGTTAGTAAAAAAAAATTGATCCTAATTTGAGCTAGCAATTAATAAGAATAAACTCTACATTGTAATAAGTTCAAATTTTTTTAGATTCCATCTTAAGAAACTTGCCTCTATATTATAATAATTATCTATACATTACAAAATGTATAAATTTTGTCGCGTTAAAAGCTTAGGATGAACAAAAATATTTTTCTAAAGTTGTTTGGGATAATGATTTATTTTTTAAATTGTTGCCAAATCATTGTATAGTATTTATATATTTAACATTGAGAGAAAAATATTAAAGAAAATGCAACGGTTATGCTTTTAAGATGACTTGCATATTCCTGATACCATATAAATAACTGTATGTTAGAAAAGCTATTAGTTAGCAACACAAAATAAAGAAACTACACAAAATAAAGAAGCAACACAAGATAAAGAGTAAAATGAGAGAACAATATATTATAGAGTGATTTTAATCATTCCAAAAATGTGTACAAAATAAAGAGATGGGCTTTCATTTTATAGTTACATAATCACTCTATAAAATTAATGGAAACATTACGGATCATAATTCCTTATAAGATAGTGAGAGTTATAGAGAAGTTAAAGGTTGCTAGTGCAAGATAGTAGGGAGACTAAGAGATATATATTATGAACATCCATATTTATTTTAATAAATTCATAGCACTCACATTTGGATGTTCATTACAAAGAATATGCATCATTAAAACCTTTATTAAAAGAAACCCCTTAGGGAAAAACTAGTAAAGGAAAAAGATTGCATTATTCATTGACGTCTTGAATAATTTTAGAGATAAAGATTCGCCTTATTAAAACCTTACTAGGAAAAATTGTATGGAATAAAAACCTAGTGAGGAAAAAGAGTACAACATATAAAATTCCCTCCAAAATAAATTACTTTCCCCAACAAGTATATTCCCCCTCATCTTGACATAGATTCTTCAAGATTTGGAGAAAAATCTTTGAGTTTATGCATCCCAATTTTGTGTACCAATTTTTTGAATGTCACTATTGGGAGGGATTTTGTAAGTAAACCTACAAGATTGTCACTTGAGCATATTTACTGAATATCTATATCACCACTCTTTTGAAGTTCATGTGTATAAAAGAATTTTGGTGAAATATGCTTGGCCCTATCACATTTTATATAACCATCTTTAATTTGGGTAATGCATGCTGCATTATCCTCATATAATATTATAGGGTTATTTTTAATTGATGACAATGTACATGTTTCTTGAATATGTTGTATCATTGATCTTAACTAAATGCACTCACAACTTGCTTTATGAATAACAAGTATTTCTGAATGATTTGAAGATGTTGCAACCATTGTTTGTTTCATTGATCGCCATGATACAACACTATTACCAAAGGTAAATAAATAACCCGTTTGATATCGAGTTTTATGTGGATCAGAGAAATATCCAGTATCTGCATATCCAATTAGTGGAGATTTTGATCGATTTGGATAAAATAAACCCATGTCAACTGTTCCACAGAGATAGCAAAATATATGCTTTACACCATTCCAATGCCTACAAGTTGGTGTAAAACTATATATTGCTAATAAATTAACTAAAAATGCAATATCAAGTCGAGTACAATTTGCAAGATACATGAGTGCACCAATTGCACTTAAATATAGTACTTCAGGACCAAGAATTGCTTCACCATCTTCTTTAGAACGAAATGAATCATTTTTCATATCAAGTGATCGTACCACCATTGGAGTACTTAATGCATAAGCTTTGTCCATATAAAAATGCTTTAAAACTTTTTTAGTGTATGTTGATTGATGTAAGAGTATTTCACTTGGCAAATACTCAATTTGTAAGTCAAGACATAAATTTTGTTTTTCCAAGATCTTTCATTTCAAACTCATTTTCAAACAAAAAACTATTTTTGAAAGCTCTTCAGGAGTTCCAATGAGATTTAAATCATCAACCTATACTGCAACTATTGCAAATCCAATTTCAGATTTTTTAATAAAAACATAAGGAAAAATTGGATTATTTACATATCCTTCTTTCAATACATAATTGCTTAGACAAGTGTACCACATACACGCAAATTTTTTTAATCCATACAAGAATCGTTGCAGTTTCAAAGAATATAAACTACGAGCTTTAAATTTGTTTGCTTCTGGCATATTAAATCCTCCAGGGATTTTCATCTAAATATTTGTATCAATAGAACCATACAGATGAGTAGTCAGAACATCCATAAGACGCATATCAAGCCCTTCAGAGGCTACAAGACTAACTAGAAATCGAAATGTAATTGCATCCATAACAAGAGAATATGTCTCCTCATAATCAATGCCAGGTCTTTGAAAAAAACCATGTGCTGCTAACCTTACTTTATATCTCACAATTTCATTTCTCTCATTTCATTTTCTAACAAATACCCACTTATAACCAATAGGTTTAATATCGTCATGTGTTAGGACTACTGGTCCAAATACTTTACATTTAGGAAATGAATTTAGCTCTGCTTGAATAACATCTTTCCACTTTGGGCAGTCATTTCTATGTCGACATTCTTCCACAGTTTTTGGATCATGATCCTCATCATCATTTGTAATATTAAGAGAAACAATGAATGAAAAATATCATCAATAATATTTTTATTTCGATCCCAAGATTTTTCTGTACCAACAAAACCAATCGTAATTTCATTGTTTTTTTTCTTTTCAGGAGAAATTGATACTTCTTCAGTTGTTGGCAAATTTTCTTCTTCTGGATCAATGAGACAAATATTATTTGACTGATCAATCTTTATTATTTGATTAGTAGGCAATGACTCTTCAGGAGTGCTAATTTTATTTTGTAACTTTTCTTGTGTTTTCCTCTTCCAGAGAATTTTATCTTTTAAGCCAATTGGCCTTCCATGCTTTAGATGTACTTTATCTTCATTAGTTCTGTCGTGTTATCTTTCAGGGATCTCAACACGTGTTGGGGCATTTTCAGCTGGAATATGTGATTCTATTATTTTTCTTGAATCAGTAAATGGATCAGGAATTTGATTAATATTTTGCAAATTAATGATCCTTTGATCCTTTGAACTTCAAGTTCACTTTGATTTGTATGAGGATCAAGATGAGATAATGATGATGCATGCAATGTAATTTCTCATTGTTAATTTGTTTTTGTCTTTTCTCCCCCTAATGACGGAAAAGCTTGCTCATCAAAATGACAATATGCAAATTGTGCAGTAAAAATATCTTCAGTTAAAGGTTCAAGATACCTAATTATTGATGAAGAATCGAAGCCAACATAAATTCTAAGTTTTCATTGCAAACCCATTTTATTTTATTTTTTTTAGGGGAGCAACTGAGACATAAACAACACATCTAAAAATGTTCAAATGAGAAATATCTAGCTATTGGCTAAAAACAAGTTGTGAAGTTGAATATGTATAATAAGAACCTGGTCGAATGTGAAATAATGATGCAACATATAGTATTGCATGTCCCCAACATAAAAAAGGCAAATTTGATTTAAGAATTAATGGTCTTGCAATTAATTGTAAACATTTAATCAAAGATTCAGCTAAACCATTTTGCGCATGAGTGTGTGCGATAGAATGCTTAACATCAAGTCCAATTAACATGCAATAATCATTAAAAGATTTAGATGTAAATTCACTAACATTATCAAGTCTAATTTTTTTAATAGGAAAATCAGGAAATTGTGCTTTTAATCTAATAATTTGAGCAAAAAATCTAGCAAATGCAACACCACGACTAGAAAGTAAAGAGACATGTGACCATCTAGTTGATTCATCTATTAAGATTAAGAAATAAAGAAACGGTCCACAACTTGGATTTATAGGGCCACATATATCCCCTTGGATTTTTTTTTTTAAATTTAGGAGATTCAAGACTTACTTTCATTGGAGATGACTGAATTATTAATTTACCTTGAGAACAAGCAGCACATGGACTTTCAGTTGGCAAAAGAATCTTATGGTTCTTTAATTAATGTCTAGGTGAATTTTATATAATACGACGCATCATGATTGATCTAGGACGCCCAAGTCGATCATGCCAAAATTTAAAAATCTTAGGATCAGAGAACTTTTGGTTCATTGTAAGACTTATTTTTATTGCTCTTATAATTGTATGATACAACCTAGAATAAAAGAAAGGTAGTTTTTCCAATACATGCTTCTGGCATGAAATAGTTGAAGTAATGCAAACAAATTCAGAATTACATTCACTAGATGTTTTAATGTGGTATCCGTTTTGATGAATATCCTTGAAACTGAGCAGATTTCTGCTGGATCTGCTGGAGTATAAATCATCATTTATTTGTCATTTTGCACCATTTGGTAACATAATATTAGCTCTTTTGAAGCCTTCAATTAGATTAGCAGAACCAGATATTGTAGTAACATTAGCCTTAGCTAATATTGAATTATGAAAATACTTTTTATATCGTAGAATTATGCGTGTTGTCGTACTATCCACCAAACATCCATCTTCATTATTCACCAAGTGATTGTTCAAATTCATTGTATATCCTCACACATGGATATAAAATAAGTCAATTGAATATAAAGAATATTAAGGTAGTATAAAGAAAACATTATAGAAAATGTTTTATTAAAGAAATATAAAAGTTACATACCAAATTTTCATAAAACGCTCAAAATAATAAACAATCTTGCAACTTAAACACACCATAATTGTAAATAAACACACCAAACTTCATACACATTAGTACTTATTTTAGAATTTAAACACACCAAACTTTAAAAATAAAATAATTCAAAGTGTAGCACTTTTAATCAGTCTTCACATGTCCATCACCAATTAAATGGTCAATTTTACCATTTGGATCTTCAAAAAAATCTAAAACATCCAAATGAGTTATATCAATTGGATTTTTATGATCTATGAAATTTGTCTCAATTTCTTTCCCTTTTGCCTTTTTGGATGCTTAATAAAGATCAACTAAATATTTTGGTGTATGACAAACACGAGACTAGTGTCCTTTCATACCACATCTGAAGCAAACATTTTCATGATACTTTGAAGATTTCTTTTGTGGATCTTTTTCTTGCTTCTTATTACTGTTATACCATTTTGAGTGGTTTGATCGATATTTCTTATTATAGCCACCATGACCTTGATTATTTTTGTAACCACGACCTTGGCCATGACCTCGATTAGCACTACAATTATTGGTTGAAATACCATTCACTTCAGGGATAGGTACATATACAGTCAGATGAGACTGATGGTTTCTCAACAAAAGTTCATTATTTTTTTCAATCATTAAAAGACATGAGATTAATTCAGAATACTTTCTAAATCTCCGTTCTTGATATTGTTGTTGAAGGAGTAAATTCGAAGCATGTAAAGTAGAAAATGTCTTTTCCAACAAATCTGCATCACTAATCTCCACTCTACATAATTTTAATTAAGAAACAATTTTGAATAATGTAGAATTGTATTGACTAACAGATTTAAAATCTTGTAATCGTAAGTGCATCTAATCATAATGAGCTTTTGGAAGTATAATAGTTTTTTAGTGATTAAATATTTCATTAGGACATTCTCAAAGGACATATGGTTCTTTGACCATAAGATACTCACTTTTCAATTGTTCATGAAGATGGTAGCAAAAAAAAAAAAAAAAAAAAACAATCATTGCCTTGGTGCGGTCTTGAGTTGATGTATCATTATTTTCTTTAATAGTATCTCCAAGATTCATTGCATTAAGGTGGATTTCAGTATCCAAGACCCATGATAGATAATTATTGCCAGAGATATCAAGTGTCACAAATTCAAGTTTTGCGAGATTTAACATTTTCAAAAAGCTATAAAACGATATAAACAAAGATAAATAATTGATTCATTATTAACAAGTAAATATTAGATGTCATATAATCACTCATGCTAATATAATAACAAAGTTCTATAATCATTATATATCATCTTGTACCATCAATTTATGCATATTTCAAGAGATATAATGAAGACAAGTAATATACATGCGACTTTGAGAGGTCAATGTTATTGCAAATACAAGCATGACAATAATAGCTAATATTACATGTTATTAGTGATGAACAATTATAGTTATATAATAATTAAAAGTGCTATATATGAGAAACAAAAGAATTAGTACCTGAACAGAGTCTCGTGCTGATAACGTGTTAGAAAGCTATTAGCCAGCAACACAAGATAAAGAGTAAAATAAGAGAGCAATATATTATAGAGTGATTTTATTCATTCAAAAAATGTGTACAAAACAAAGAGATCAACTCTTCTTTTATAGTTACATAACCACTCTATAAAATTAATCGAAACATTATAGATCATAATTTCTTATAAGAAAGTGAGAGTTATAGAGAAATCAAAGGTTGCTAGTCGAAGATAGTGGGGAGACGAAGAGATATATGTTATGAACATCCACATTTATTTTAATAAATTCATAACAATGTATTAGTTTTTAAAAACTATTTCTATCTTTGTTATCAATGCCTATACATTAAATATTATTAATATAATTAGTGTATACTTTACTTCTATATTACTTGCACTAAATATAATTAAGTGAAAACAATAATTTTTTAACAGTAACTCTACTGAATTATATCCCTTTATAGTAATAAAATTAGTTTGATCCAAACTTTATTTTACCTTTTTCAGTGACACAGGCGCCGACTTTATTTATTCAATAGAGGGGGCATCTTAAGTGGTGGACATAATAGGTGTTGCTTTTAGAATTTGGAATCATGTACGTGCATTTTGCCTGTGAAGAGTAAAATAGAAAATGTGTCGGGGAGAAGGACTTGGACACTTCATCAATGGTTTTCTGAGCAAACCCTCGACACCAAATATGTAAATATCAATTAACTTCCTGGTAGACATATCTTTTCTTGATTTCGTTCTTCTTTCCTTTCCGGTGAGGTCAAAATCATCTCATTTTCAAAGGATTTTGAAGGGTCAGAGAAGCGCACTCCATATGCGTGCATCCATTCGGTACTCTTTTTCTTTGAGAATAGCGTTATTGGTAGTTGAATTAATTCTTCTACACTCATGTACGTGATGAGTGGGATTCTAAACTTGTACTTGACACATTAACTCGAGATTTTATCAACCGAACTAATAGACACCCTGCATGAGAGTTATATCGAAGATATATATCATTGCATAAACAATTTGCTTCTTGTTATAGTTGGCCTCTGTCTGCTTGGAAACTGTGACTGTAGCTTGATTTAGGAAACTTGTCAATATGTGTGCATGAAAACAACTTCTTTCTGATTGTGATCAGTCTGACAGTCCTTGCACAAAAGCTTGGTACTCGATCATTGGTTGCGATTATTGTAAAAATTAACCGAGTGTCATAATTATCCATGCAACTGTGCAGCCTTTGGCTTTGACAGAATTTAGATCGATCCTTTCGATTGGAGGAGCTTAATATCAGACAAAAGTTGTGTGGCAAATGTGCATGATATTGGAATATTGAGAGCTTCTAGGGATTTGGATATTCCGTCCTCAAATGGAGATAAAGAAACAAAGTGATCAATTGCTTGCATCAGTTGCATGGGTCACTGCAGCTTAAGGGAATATATTCCATTATGCGTCCAGCTGAATTGTGCACATGATGAGTGGAAGAAAAATTTATATTAAAAAGAAAAAGACCTGTTTAGTTAATAGTTTTACAATCAGAAATCTACTGGGATTAATCTAAATCAGTGTAATTGTGGCGCAATCCAAACTTCTTCACTAGTTACTAATTAATAATTGAGGAGTTGGGAAACCGATCCAATCTACCCATATTTGTGAAAAAGGTAATTTTCACCTACTCAATAATAGAAGGAGAATAGGAATCTCCGCAGTTGTAAAGAGAGTGTATCATTGAGCAGCGGCGGATTCAAACACTTTAATTAAGGGGAGTTTAGTTCAAAAATTTTAATTTATTTGGGCACCTATTATTCTTTTTATTGTTCACTTGAGTACGTTTAAAGTCTCAAAAACTTAAATTTTATTATTTTCTCTTAAATTTTAAAAAATAACAATAATAAATTATTTATTTCAAATTATAGACTTCACTGTGATCACATTTGTAAAAGTATCATTTATCTAAATAATATCCACCAAATATCTAAAAAAAAAAATTGTATAGCTATTGAGATTTGAACCAAGTTTCAAAAACCACTAAATAGCATTCTTATCACTATAGTACAAATATTTTTTCACATAACAAATGTATGCAAATTATTTTTATTTAACTTTTTCAAAAAGAACTTGGGGTACATTTAAAAGAAAAAATAATGGCTTAGAAGGAGGTGAAGCCCCTCCTAAGCTGGGTCCGTCCATGTCACTGGAGGCTATATATGGCCTTAGTGGCAAAAATAATGAAAAATTAAACTCACTACTGAGATATAGGCTATAAATAGACAGTGGAAAACATAGAAACAGCATTCCAGTGGTGCATCAATAATATTAGAGGAAGAGAGGTCTAACATGAAGAAAAGAGTGCTAGTTTGGTAGCCAAGGATGACTTGCCTGATCTCTCCTAAGTGGTTTCAAAACGTTGAATATTTAAACCCTCGGGTGGGTACCAGGCAGTCTCCTTGGCTAACTTGACAGCCTCTCTTCTTTCATGGTAGCCCTTCTTTTCTTCAACAAGTAAATTAAGCATCAAACTACCATGAGCAATCCCAAAATTAAGTATCATATCGTTGCCTAATTAATTAAAAGAATATTACGTCGTGTGATCATCAAGAAGGGAGGTCTTACATGAAGATAAGAATACTATTTGGTAGCCAGGGATGACTTGCCTGCGGCTTCCAATATTGCTAGCTAGGTTTCACCATCATCAATTAAAGCTGCTGTAGACAGCCAGGCAGTCTCCTTGGCTAAGCTGACAGCCTCTTCTCTCTCATGCCAGGCCTTCTCTTCTTCTAGGAGCCCATATGTGCATGCCTATTAGCTGTCTGTGACCTGGTCAGAGTTCAAATATAAGGAGCCTGCAGGTTTTCATTTACTTTCATGCCTTGGATGAAACTCGTCAAGGTTAATTTTTTTTCTTTTTTTCCTTTTAAAGTTTATTAGTCCTTGATTCTTGAAAAAATGCTCCCCAACAAGGTTTTTAGAATAATTAAACTTCTGACGAAGGAGTAATGCATCATGCATATCCAACTCCAAATTAATGTCGACTTTCTCATCAATTTTCTCAAAACTTAATAGGAACCATTTCACCATACTTTCATCTTCATCTTGCTTTCTTTGGTGCATGGCACTTCTCGAAGATAACTTCTTGTATGAGCGAAACGATTACCAAGCCTTTTGTGTCATTCCCCAGATATTGTTTCAGCTAAATTATCTTCAAGAGTAATCTTTTTCACTTTAACATACGAATACATATCAATCATGGTTGCTCTGTCTTTAACTTCTATAATTACACTCAATGGTCAGTTCAAGAATGGATGGTACCCTTCTTTTAAAACTTGGGACACTTCTTCAGTCATTTCTTTAAGGACATCTAAAATTTCATGGGAAAACGTAGACAAATGATGCAAATAAAATATTTTTTCATTCATAATTAACTAGTTGACGTCGAATTTTGTACTTTTTAGATTTATTTTTATTTTTTAAATGTAGGTGAATTATTATTTAATTAATTTATTTACATGTAAATAATAAAAAATAACTAAAATAAAGTAAAAAGAGATTCCCTCAATTTAGTCGAACTTGCTTAACGAGCACCATTTATTTTCCTGTCTGCAAACTTTACGTAAAATCCATTCACTGGTGCAAATAATAGCCCACTCTCCCAAAATGACCGATCAACAAACCCATTTTCCCAAACAGACCAATCAACAAACAATGTTTGATAATAGATTGACATGAATAAAAAACATAAAGACTCCATGAAATCCTCCTGAGAAACCAATCAACAAACGATGCCTAACAATAGATTGAGATGAGTATAAAAATAAAAACTCCATGACTAGTTGTGGCAGATGCTGTTAACTCTTCTTCATTGCTATTAGTACTATTAGTACTGTTCACCCAATATTATTCGTGCACTGTTCATCCCACATTATTATTCTACTATGTAAAGAAGTATCTTCAATGTACTCTATAATAAACTATCTTCAACGTAACGTGTGGAACACAGTCTTATTTGCAGGGAAGGGTTATGCTCCTATAACTAGTCATAGTAGTATCCATATTCATTTTTTATTTTGATTTGCTTCCGCTCCATGTGTGACAAGTATTTTATTAAAATAAAATTCCTATAATCTATTTTAAAAAATAATAATAAAAGTAAACTAAGAAGTCCCCCAATTAATGTAGACTTCCAATTTGTAACCCCCATCTTCCAATTAATGTAGAATTTAATAAGGACTATTGTAAGAAGATAGCAAATTAAATAAGATTCGAAGAATAGTACCAGGTAAGATATCAGCAGATGGGGGCTTCCTTGCTCTGCAAGCAGAGTAACCGACTACTTCATGGTGACTCCGGCGTACTAAATTAGAATTTCGAAATTTTCAATGTGATAAGTAGTTGAGGATTCGGACCGTAGAGTTTTTTATGCGGTATTTGACGAGGAAACTTGTTACAAAGAGTTGTTATTATACAGAAGGGTGGAGGGTCTTGGCTAAGAATTGAGAGTAATACTCATATTTGAACTAAAGAGATTAGAAAAACACTTTGAATTGACACTACTACATCACTCGATTTTTTATTATTATTATTTTTATCACTATTGTATCACTTTGAGGACTCTTTATCATTTTTCACAATTGAATATTAAAGGATCCTCGTATATATGCAGTAAATAAACGATTGTACAATATTTACTATTATCACTCGTTGTTTAGGCAAGCAATGACTGCATATGGAGAGAGCTTGGTTATATGATTTTCATGAATCAAATCTTTCATTTGTTCAGAGATTGTATATTTGTATTTGTTGTATATGCGCCATTGATCTCGTGGATTAGGAGAATCTTGGTCTTCTTGTTTATCAATAATACTTATGTCCTGCTCGAAGTGGTGCACTTGTAAGTTCTTTAAATTCTGTTTTATTGGTTTTTTCATATGCGGCATGAGTGGTGAAAGACGATGTAGCTTTGACTCCCCCCCCCCCCCCCCCCCCTTCTTAGGAGCTTATGGATAGACGGCAAATGCTTTTTTCTGGATTCAACATTGATATGAGCTTGTAATGTATGGAGTGTTTTTTTTTAATTAATAAGATTCTTATTCATATAAATACATTTATGATAAAAAGATTGTGAAAAATCAGCATAATTCAAATCAAATTTGTGACTGGGTTATTCTACAATGCCGTGATTAAAATCACGATATCAATACCGTAATTAAACATAAATTGTGTAAATAAAACATAAGACATGTAAATTTAACATAAAACTTATAAATCTACATTAATAGTAAAAAAATATAAATTATGTAAATGGAACATATAACTTGTCAATGGAAGGTAAAATAAGGCTCCGTTTGGTACAACTTATTAAATAGAGCTTATAACAGTAGAGCTTATAGTAGTAGAGCTTATACCAATAGAGCTTTTGGACAAAAAGTCATTGGGTGTTTGGTTGTTAATAAAAAAAGTACTTTTGAACCATTAAATTGTATGATATTTTTTATATTATATATTTTTAGGAAAGCTCTATAACCTCTACTCCCAAAAGCTCAAATTTTGGGCTTTTGCTAGTAGAGGTAAATTAGCTTATTTAAGCTAAAAAAAGCTCTACTAAAAAAATAACCAAACACCATAAAAATTTTTTAAAAGTGCTTATATGATTAAATAAGCACTTATGGCTCTTAAATAAGGCATATCAAACAGGCACTAAGTAAATTAACATAGGAGTACTAAATTGGTGTATTATTGATAAACAAAACCAAAACTTATAAATCAATATTAAGAAGAAAATAAAACATAAATTGTGGAAATGAAACATAACACTTATAAATAGAAAGTAAAACAAGTAAATCAACATAAAAGTGGTAAATTGATGTATTATTGGTAAATAAAATAAAAACTTATAGATATAATATAAAACATGTAAATCAACATTAAGTATAATATAAAATATAAATGATGTAAATAGAACATATATAAGACTTGTAAATGAAAGGTTAAATAATAAATTAACGTAGGAGTGGTAAATTAATATATGATGCAGTGGAAGTTTAATGTTCAAAATATTTCATTGATTATAAAGAATACTGAAATAAAAAAAACAAACTAAATTCACATTGATTCATCGTGAATTTACAGGCCAAGACTCGTTGATTCCACAGATTACTGAGAATAACTAAACTCAAATACTCACAAAGAGATTTGAAATCTGAAAAAATTATTGAACTCAAATCTATAGTTTATTCCAAGAAAATAATCAAATAACAAATAATCCAAATCAAAAGTTATAAAAGATAATTATTTATACAAACTGAGACTTATCCTAATTTAACTAGAAAACTTATTTTAATACGATTTATACCTGAATTAGAAATACAACTCAAATAAGCAACGCCTAAACAATGAAACTCTAAATAGGAAATTAAAATAAACTATAATACAAATTAATTAAAATATTTCTAAATATTATAAATTTCAATCTAATTAGGATTTCATCAATTTCTTACTCTATATCAATATATCATTAGTAAATAAAATATAAACTTATTAATATAACATAAAACTTGTAAATTAACATTAAATGTAAATAAATCATAAATTAAGTAAATAAAACATAAGAGCTATAAATAGAATGTAAAACAAATAAATTAACATAGGATTGGTAAAATGGTGTCATATTGGTAAATTAAACATAAACTTACAGATTTATCATAAAACTTGTAAATCAACATTAAATGTAAAATAAAACACAAATTAAGTAAATAAAACATGAGATCTATAAATAGAAGGTAAAAACAAGTAAATTAACATAAGAGTAGTGAAATGATGCATTATTGCTAAATAAAACATAAACTTATAGGTGAAACATATTAATTTATTTACTTTATCCTTCGTTTACTATTCTTATATGTAATTTATAAAATTTATATTTATTGCAACAACAATACCATAATTTTAATCACGGCATCATAGAATTTTCCATTTGGGGACCATGTATCATGATTGGGTCTCCAATTGGGCTTGGTTCTTCTGTTTAGCAGGGGCCTTGGTGTTATCCTTTAGAGTAGATATATCTATACCCCTCAAAATTCCTCATAAAACTCTTTATTTTTGGGGGGGGGGGGGGAATTACCTAAGTATTCAAAGACAAATTAAATATTTTTTTTGTTTCAAGTAAAAAATTAGTTAAACACTTAAATAAAAATATTATTTTAATAACATTTTTGCACCCATCTCATTTCAAAATTTATATTTTTAAATTTTTATTGAAAATTATTATTTTAAAGAAAATTATAAGAATTTTGAGTAATGGCAATATAAATAATATAATAAGAAGAAAATGATAATAGATTTTAGGATTTGTATGAATTTTGTAATAAAAACTTAAAAGATATATATATTTTTTGGTAGAATTTTGTGGAAAGATGGTTAATTTTTTGAATATAGATTTGTATTTTTTAAATTAATATTGGGGTGTGTACACACACACTTTGCATTAAGTCAGTAACCCAATGCTTCAAATTCATTTCTCCCGCGAAAGTTTCATCTGTCGGCTTTCTCCTAGTATATGTTTCCATTGACATAACACCACAGCTATAAACGTCCCCCTTCCAGGATACTTTTCCTTTTATCCCAGTACTCTACATATGATATAAAAAATAATAATAGTGAAGAAGATTTAAGATGAGATGAAATATTAGATGTGGAACTAACCTGGTGCCATTTAGCAAACGTCAAAAAGTTTTGCGTTTGTGCAAACTCATTTTCACCTATGAGCATTGAAATGAAAAAACACTCAAATGTGCAACCATGTCCTCATCTAGCAACATGTTGTTGGGCTTTAAGTCCAAAGTAGAATATAGGAGTTGAAGAACCAAAGTGGAGATATTTTATGTTTAATGTCTGTAAAGTGTCTAAGCAATAGTTGTAAGAATACAACCCCTTTTCTAAACCTTGTTAAAATTATCACCAGCTGCTCAAACAATGATTTTAAAGCATGTGATAAGGTCCTAATCAGATGCTTGCTAACAATTGCGAGTAATATAATTGTTCTACTTTTGGTGAGAACGACCACAAACAAATATTTGAGATAATTTTTGAATGACTTTTATTTCAGTACTAGAACTTATTTGTAACAACAAGCGTAACAAGCTCAAATCAAGTAAAAAAATAAATAAAGGAAAATATCAGCCTAACTATAAACTCGAAACATAATTCAAATAAAATGTAACAACCAAGATTTGATTCCCCACTCAATCTGCAATGATCACTTGACGTGGTAAACCAACCGTTATTGCTCTAGTAAGCATCCACACACAAACTTCATGTGAAACATGTCTTGTATGTGCCATGCATGGCTTGCATGGGTTACGTAGTAGCTCAAGCATAACCCTCTTACTTGTAGTTAGGGTTGGGTACTCTCATTGATCTTCGTGGTTCTTTATCAATACCCCCTCCTTGAAGAGGACCCTTGTCCTCAAGGGTCATGTGAGGAAACTGTTGTTTGATCAAAGCCGTGTCCTCCTATGTTGCTTCTTGAAGTGGCAACCATTTCCAACGAATTAAGCTATGTTCTATAAACTTGCCTCCTCTTTTCAGCCAACGACTATAATAATAGAGTTAGGTTCCAAAATTATCACCCCGTCATCATTGATAGGTGGCAGATCGATTATGTTACTAGGCTAGTCTCCCACAACCTTCTTTAATAGTGACATGTGGAACACTGGCTGAATTCGTGCCGCCTCTGGCAATTGTAATTTATAAGCTATGACACCGACCTTGTGGAGAATTTGATACGGTCCAAAGAACTTACTGGCTAACTTTTGATGGGCAAGCTTAAAAACAGAGGACTGGCGATGAGACTAAAGCTTAAAAAATGCCATATCACATTCCTAGAACTCAATTTCTTGTGAATTTTTTTCGATCGTTTGCTTCATTTGATTTGCCGCTGTTGCTAAATTTCTTTTCAATTGAAGCAACAATTTATCATGTGACATTAAGGCTTGATCAACTTCATGCACTGGTGAAGATCCAACGTGATACATTGGCACAGTTGAAGGTGGTCTGCTGTATAGAGCTTGGAAAAGAGTCATGCCGGTTGACAAATGATAGGTGGTGTTATACCAAAATTCTACCCAGGGCAAATATGAATGCCACTTCCACGGCCATTAATGAACAAAGCTCCTCAAATATTGTTCCAAACATCGATTGATCACCTCTGTTTGCCCGTCGGTTTAGGGGTGATATGCCGAGCTCATTTTCAATTGGGTGCCTGACATATTAAAAAATTCTTGCCAAAACTTACTTATGAATATTGGATCCCGATCGCTGATTATGGATTTGGGCATGCCATGAAGTTTAATAACCCATTAATGAATTTGTCCATTACTGTTTTTGCCGAGAATGGATGAGATAAAGACATGAAGTGAGCAAATTTACTGAGTCTATCTACCACAACCAGGATCGTGTTTTTCCCTTGGGAACTTGGCAGACCTTCAATAAACTCCAACGTTATGTTGTCCCATACCTGGCAAGGGATTGGTAACGGTTGAAGGAGTCCTACTGGTTTAAGAGTTCTAGGTTTTGTCCTCTGGCAGGTTTCACATCTACTTACATACTCCTGAACTGATTGAAACATTGAAGGCCAATAGACCTACTGTGCCAACCGTTTGTATGTGCGTAAGATTCTAGATGTTAGGAAAATATACTCTTTAAAAGCATATGTGTTTATTTAATTGTAATAAAATAAATGAGGTATTTTATTCAAATATCTTAATTATATTAATATTTTGATTAAAGTCTATTTAATCATATTATATGTATTTATGTGATCACTATGTGGATTCACAGAAGACATAAATACAACTTATCTTATGATTAAACAAATTTAGTTCGTAGTTGATAAATAGAGTTAGATGCTCTATTTATGTTTAGACTGTAGTAAATTCATTGAATGATTTTTCTTAATCATATATGAATTTACTGATGTAGTTTGACTACATTGAGCTGGATCACATATGAGATTTAATTAACCTTGAAATGACTGTCAGACTTATTAAATCTCATAGGCATTGATTTTACTGTAATCTTAATATTGAGTTAATTATGATTTCATGATTGTAGTTATTATTCCATTTCAGTTACCAATGGGCACAACACATACTTGTAGTCAAGATTACCCGGTATCTTGGTGGGAGCAATTATGAGTATTGGAGTTATAGATTGACAATATAGAATTTGTACAACACATCTCTTGATGGGTTTTCGGCACTTGATCATAGAATTCTCTGGCCAGAGTGTGTCAACATATTTAGTATGTTGAAAATGATCATTAGAGAAAACCAGTAAGAATCAAGGAACAAGATGTAATTAAATTGATTGGATAGTTGAGATATTGATTTAATTAATGATGTGGTACAAAGGATTGTGCAGTGAATAAATCAATGTGGCTTGGGACGAATTATTATTCGAGCATACAATTATGGAGGTCAGTTCCAATCTTTTAGTGGAGTAGATTTGGAATTAAATAATTGGGCTAGTTTAATTACATGCCTAATTATTGTAGTCACTATTGTATATTTCCAAATGATCCCCGGGTTAGCTCATTTAATTGACTATGCCACTACTGGATTAATAAGCAAGATAACTAGTTATTTGTGTTAAAAGCCTAAATATATTATTTAGTGGGAGGCTCCATGTAATGTATTGTGTTTAAGGGGTCTTGTGTTGTTTTACAAAGTGGGCCCTATGACAAGAAAGAAGTAACGTTACTTTTGGTTTATTATTTTTAATTTAAATTAAACTTGATTTAATAGAATTAAATAATATAAAAAATAGAGCCTAGGGTTTCCACTAGATAGAAATATAAAATGATTTATTTTCTCCCAAAAGAAATAGAGCAACCACTTTATGCAAATTAGAGAAAAAATTTTTTCTCTCTATTATTGAGAGAAAATTTTTCTCGTGCTAGTTGCTTTAGTGGTGATAAAGGCACCCACACGTCAAGTGCAGATCAAACTTGAGTCATAAGCTGGAAGATTATTTGGTGACGGATCGTGATCTAAAAGGAGTGGTGGCGACGAATCGTGATCTGAGAGCCCAAATCACTTCAGCGGAAAAAGCCAAATCGGATTTTCAAGGTACGATTTCTAGATTACAAATTCTTATATATTGCATGAGAGCGATCCTAAAAGTTACTATAAAATTTTAAAAATTGATTTTTCTCCAACAATTAATATCAAAGCCATCTCATATCAATATATAAGAATTTTGTATGAAATCAATCTTGATATTTATATATTAGAGTGGCGCAATTTATTCAAATATATATTATTGGTTTAATATATGAATAAAGCATGGTTATGGTTTGTCTTAATTCATGGTTAGATTTTCTGCTGTATTTTTTATTTGGATCTGTAACAAGAGGGGTGGTTTTTTATCACCATGTTTCCCTCTTGATTTATTTTACTGTAATAGAAATTTTGTAAGCCAAAATTGGCGTAGGAAATTTGTAAGTCATTGGAGTATAATCACGGATTTCAGATCGAAGCAACAAAGGCCGGAAATTTCAGCGGCAACCAGCGGTGCACGGCGTACGCACAACGTCCAGCAGCACATGCTGCCAGCAAGCGCGCGCTAATAAGATTTAAAAAAAAATGATTAATGATATGCTTGTTGGCCTATTAAGATTGATCATTGTAATTCTATGAATCTTATTTAGAAAAGTAATATGACGAAGCTGTTCTTTTTGAGATAAAAGCATAACATTGTATTGGATGATTTAATGCATACAAATATATACAGACTAATCAGTTTACATGTTATAAGAGGTTATGAGTATTCTATCACTCTTGTTGATGAATATTCATTTCATTTATGTTTGTCTGAATGCGTCATGGTTCCATTACTTTTGAAATTCAAAAGGGTACATGGATAAGACAGAAACAATTAGACATGAACATAAAAGAACTTTGATATGATTGAAACAAAGAATATCTCTCTGGAGAATTCAAGCTCCATTTGGTTGTCAAATGGGATAAACTCCCACATATAATTAACACTATGATACAATAATATAATTAAATGGAGAAACAAGATTCTTTTGGATAAGACAAGATATATACTAAGTGGTTTATCATTTACCTTTTTTATTCAAGATACTGGTGTTTAAAACTGCAAAGTTTTTTTAACTTAGTTTCATCTACCTCGGTGCTTACTACTCTAAGAAATTATGAAAAAGTCACAAACATAATTTGAGACATATTCATATTTGAAGTTTACTAGTATTTATAATAGAATCAGAGGTAGAAAAGATGGATTCGTGTTCAGAAGCTTGCATGTTTTAAGTATCTTAAAGGAATAAGGGAAGTCTGAATTATAGTCCTTAAGATAGGAATGTATTTATAAACATATTCTTTACTTTCTTTGAGGAAGACTATATAATAACTTATTACCTAAAAGTAAGGTAAAACTAGAGAATAAAAAGGAGATCAGGTTGATGCTTAGCTTTCAACACCTGTTATTGAACATGAAGAATAGCAACAACCAGGTGATCAACACAGGATTTTCCATGAACAACAATCACTTTTAGAACCTCGTCATAGTGGGAGGGTAACTAGGTTACCAGCGAGATACATGTTATTGGGAGAAACCCATACGGCGATCTCAGATGAACATGTACAAGATCCCACAACGAAGCTCTAATAGACAGAGATGTTGAATTTGGAAAAAGGTCATGAATCAAGAAATGGAATCTATGTATTCCAATAAAGTCTGGGAACTTGTAGAGGCACCAAATGGGGTAAAACCTATAAGGTGCAAGTGAATCTACAAGAGAAAAAGATAATAAGATGGAAGGATGAAAACATTTAAAACAAGATTAGTAACCAAATGGTTTACTCAGAAAGAGGGAATCGATTATGAGGAAACTTTTTCTCTGGTTGCTATGCTTAAATCCATCAGGATTCCGCTCTCCATTATTGCAGTGCTAGATTATGAAATTTGGCAAATAGATGTCAAGACTGCATTTCTTAATGAGCATCTTGAAGAAGACATCTACATGCAGCAGCCAGATAGATTCATACAAAAAGGCCAAGAACACATGGTATGTAAGTTGAAGAGATCAATTTATGGATTGAAGCAAGCATCCCGGTCGTGGAACATCAGATTTGATCAAGGGATTAAGTTGTTTGGATTCATTCAAAACATTGATGAACCATGTGTGTACAAAAAAATTCAAGAAAAATCTGTAGCCTTCCTAGTTCTTTATGTAGACGATATTCTCCTAATTGGAAATGATATAGGAGTATTGACTACAATAAAGAGTTGGTTAGCAAAATAATTTGATATGAAAGACCTGGGAAAGGCAAGTTATATTCTTGGTATCAAATTACTACAAGACTGGAAGAATGAAACTTTAGCCTTGTCTCAAGCGGTCTATATCGATAAGATATTGGCTAGATTTAGCATGGAAAATTCCAAGACTGGTTTAATACCATTCAGACATGGAATTACACTCTCTAATGATCAATCACCTAAAACATCTGAAGAGATAGAGAGAATGAGACGAGTTCCCTATGCAGAAGCTGTAGGAATTCTCATTTATGCCATGCTTTGCACTCGGCCAGACATCTGTTTTGCGGTGGGGATAGTTAGTAGATATCAATCTAATCCTGGACTTGAATACTGGACTGCGGTCAAGTATATAATGAAGTATCTGAAAAGAATAAAAAATTATATGCTTGTGTATTTTGGTGATGAACTCATTCTAGTGGGTTATACTGATTCTGACTTTATGTCATATAAGGATTCCAGAAAATCAACTTCCGGTTATGTGTTTACATTGGGAAGTGGAGCTATTAGTTGGAGGAGTGTGAAACAATCTGGTATCGCAGACTCCACAACTGAAGCTGAATATGTGGCTACATTCGAAGCTGCAAAAGAAGCTGTATGGCTTCATAACTTCCTACAAGATCTTGAGGTGGTACCTGCTGTAACTGCACCCCTTAAACTATTTTGCAATAATAGTGGTGCGGTAACTCAATTTAAGGAACCAAAGAACCACAAGAAACAAAAACATATTGAGAGGAAGTATCATCTTATAAGGGATATAGTGTAGAGAGGTGATGTGGAGGTTACTCAGACTGCGTCACAGCAAAACTTGGCAGATCCTTTTACTAAGGCCATACATGGGAAACCTTTTAACTTGCACTTAGAATTCATGGGTGATGCGTAAATTAGCAAGTGTACTAGTCGGCACAAGTAATATAATGAAGAGTAGAGTATCGTCCCATAGAGATTGTATATCCTATTAGTTACTGAAATTTATTTGAACAATCGAATAATCGAATTTATATTAAAATAAAATAAAATAAAATAATTAAAAATTAAATAAAGACGCAGGCAGTAATAGAAATCACCAAGAGATTAAGACACTAGGACATCCGATTTCACTATAACCAATCCAATTTAATCCTCCATCTATGCTATTAAAATTTACTACCCACGTTGACAGTGAATTTTCCTAATCCATTCAATATCCTCTCTAGAGTAATATTAAAAATACCTTCACAAATTAACCCACTATATCTCTATGTGAATTTAAATATGCAAAGATTCATTAAGCTCCATGGAAATTCTTAGAAAAACTGCACGAATCACGTTGGCACATCTCTGTCTTTCGTTCAATTCATGGCATCCATTACATAGAGCAAAAAATACATAATTCTCCTCTCGGTCTCATTATGTATCCTCAAATCATTCAAATATTTGCCAGATATTTAAAAACATTAAGCACAATAATGAACACTCAACCATGGAATAATAAATTAAAAATAACATAAATTTATGGAATTAAATTTTCATAGTTAGGCTGCATTGTAGCCCTAGTAAATAAATTAATTCATGGGAATATAAAGACAATCCATTAATTTAATTGGAAACATTCAAGCAAGATAATAGAGAAGAGAGAAAGAAAAAAATCAAGAATTAATGCGTCTTCCTCCTGCTCCAAATTATTCCTGCTGCTCTCGGTTTTGTTCAAGACTTCCGGCTGCTGCTCTATTATTTCTTTTCTCTTGGCTTCTATTCCCTTGTGCGGCTGCCTTTTTTTCCCTTTTATAATGTTGTGGCTTCTTCCAAATCCTTAAATGAAAAGGATTTCAAAACAAAACAAATCCAGCCCACGAGTCCTTAAATCAAAAGGATTTTTAAAACAAAACAATTCTAGCCACCTTTTAAGCCTATCAACTTGACTTGTAAAGTTTAATTGGCCAATTTGCAAATTAATTCTTTAATGCTCCCCCACTTGCTGCCATATTTGTCAACCAAATATTCAATGCTTCCCCCACGTGTTGCATGCATGATGATTAAATTCAATCATCATTGATTTGGCTTTTTATTTCTTTCCCTCTTGCTTCCACTTTATTTCCATTATACTCCAATTTATTTCCTCTTTAAGCTTCTTTTCTCATGAATATTCCCAATATTCCTACAATGACAAAATATAAAAAATTAAGATAAAAATTAATATAATAAAATATAATTTAACATAAAATTAAGTTATGGAAGCATTAAAATAATAGATAAATTATGACCACATCAAATACCCCCAAACTTAACATTTTGCTAGTCCTCGAGCTAAAACTAAAATAAAAACTACGAAAAGAAAATTCTAACTAAACCACTTTCGTAGGTGATCGCGATTGCATTTAGCGTATGCAACAAGCCTTTAAACCCCTAGGCGGCCCTAGTGGACAAGTTATAGTCTCGTGAGGGTTTCTAGTGATGATAACCACAAACATCATAAAAAAAATGCCTCAAAGATTGCATAAAGTATATAGCTCAAAGAAAATTAAAAATATTAGCAAAGTTCTAACTTTAATTCAATGGCCAGCCTCATCTTATATTGGATTCCTGTGTTGTGTGAATCAATTCAATCAAAACTCATTCTCAAGATCTTCAACATCAACAGCCCTTGTATTGAATAATAAACAGAGTAGGTCAAACTAACCTCATCATCTTGATCTTTTTTTTTTCACAGGCATAAATTAGCATTTTCTTTTGATTTTTCTTAAAGCACATGCTTTTTTTTTTCTTTTCATTTCTTTGTCCATAGTCAGGAGCTTTCACTCTATCCCTTAAGGCATCATTCTTCTCATGGTAGATTATCCTCTACATATTGGTGGTACATAGGCCCAAATTACTCAAGGATATCTTCACTCTTAAGGGTTATAGGTAGTTATTTCTGACTATAGTGCCTGGGTAAACTTAAGTACTGTAGAGTCGAGGCAAACAGTCATTTACTCAATCTAAAATTCTCAACTTAGGCTGTATCAATCTCAAATCTCAAGTTAAAATTCTGAAAGAATCGATATAAGTGCGCAAGGTATTTAAAGAATCACAATCAAGACGAAACTAACACAAGAATCAAGTATAAACTAAGACAATATTCATCCATTTCTAAGAACCATATTCATTTTCAATCATATACTCATCATAGGCATTAAATTTTTTTTTTGGAAAAAAAATGAAAACAAATATTCCCACCCCCAAACTTAAAATAAACATTGTCCTCAATGTAAAGAAAAAGAAAAGGAAAAGAGAAACTCCCCCAGTTTTGCACTTGAAGATGTAAAGTTGTAGCTGAGTCGTTGAAAGGCATGTGGAAAGTTGATGTTCATCGACCCCCAAACTTGTGCAAAGTCCTAAAACAAAACAAAATAAGTAAAAGAAAAGAAAAATAAGGAAAGATAAAAATGACAATAATAAAGTTTAGAAAGCTTGGGTTGCCTCCCAAGAAGCGCTTAATTTATAGTCATTAGCTTGACTGTCTTTGAAGAGATGGTTCAAGGAGGCTCGTGGATGGAAAGAGATGATCTGGATGGACCTTGCCCAAGTTTCTTGCAATTAGGTCTCTTCCTACGAAAATGAGGTGATGCATATTCATTAATAAACTGCTTATGTATTATATAAATGTCAGGAGGGTCAGATAGATGCTCATCCTTAAATGGTTTGGCCATTTTTATATTCATGGTGTCTTCTTGGAAACATTCTTTGAGTTCAGTTGGATACTTGATAGGTGTGTACACATTGAAAATGGCTTGCTCATTTTGAACTCTTAAAATCAATTTTCCTTCCTGAATATCAATCAAAGCTCTTCTTGTAGCTAAGAATGGTCGGCCTAGAATGAGAGGTAACTCTATATCTTCAGCCATATCCAAGACAATAAAATATGCAGGAAATATAAACTTGTCAACTTTTACATGCACATCCTCAACTATGCCTCTTGGGTACTTTATAGATCTATCTGCCAATTGTAGGGTAACAGTTATTGCTTTAGGTTCACCGAAACCTAATTTCTTGAAAACAGAAAAAGGCATCAAATTAAGAAAAAACTCAAGAATTAATGCGTCTTCCTCCTGCTCCAAATTATTCCTGCTGCTCTCGGTTTTGTTCAAGACTTCCGGCTGCTGCTCTATTATTTCTTTTCTCTTGGCTTCTATTCCCTTGTGCGGCTGCCTTTTTTTCCCTTTTATAATATTGTGGCTTCTTCCAAATCCTTAAATGAAAAGGATTTCAAAACAAAACAAATCCAGCCCACGAGTCCTTAAATCAAAAGGATTTTTAAAACAAAACAATTCTAGCCACCTTTTAAGCCTATCAACTTGACTTGTAAAGTTTAATTGGCCAATTTGCAAATTAATTCTTTAATGCTCCCCCACTTGCTGCCATATTTGTCAACCAAATATTCAATGCTTCCCCCACGTGTTGCATGCATGATGATTAAATTCAATCATCATTGATTTGGCTTTTTATTTCTTTCCCTCTTGCTTCCACTTTATTTCCATTATACTCCAATTTATTTCCTCTTTAAGCTTCTTTTCTCATGAATATTCCCAATATTCCTACAATGACAAAATATAAAAAATTAAGATAAAAATTAATATAATAAAATATAATTTAACATAAAATTAAGTTATGGAAGCATTAAAATAATAGATAAATTATGACCACATCAATGGGCATGCGTGAGATGCCAAATATGCTTTGAGAGCTAGTGGGAGATTGTTGGGAAAATATGCCCTTTAAAAGCATATGTGTTTATTTAATTGTAATAAATAATTTTTCTGATTAATAAAATAAATGAGGTATTTTATTCAAATATCTTAATTGCATTAATATTTTGATTAAAGTCCATTTAATCATATTATATGTATTTATGTGATCATCATGTGGATTCACAGAAGGCATAAATGCAAGTTATCTTATGATTAAACAAATTTAGTTCGCAGTTGATAAATAGAGTTGGACGCTCTATTTATGTTTAGACTGTAGTAAATTCATTGAATGATTTGTCTTAATCATGTATGAATTTACTGATGTAGTTTGACTACATTGAGTTGGATCACATATGAGATTTAATTAACCTTGAAATGACTGTCAGACTTAGTAAATCTCATAGACATTGATTTTATCGTAATCTTAATCTTGAGTTAATTATGATTTCATTATTGTAATTGTTATTCCATTTGAGTTACCAATGGGCACGACACATACTTGTAGTCAAGATTACCTGGTATCTTGGTGGGAGCAATTATGAGTATTGGAGTTATAGATTGACAATATAGAATTTGTACAACACATCTCTTGATGGGTTTTCAGCACTTGATCATAGAATTCTCTGGCCAAAGTGTGTCAACATATTTAGTATGTTGAAAATAATCATTAGAGAAAACCAGTAAGAATCAAGGAACAAGATGTAGTTAAATTGATTGGACAGTTGAGATATCGATTTAATTAATGATGTGGTACAAAGGACTGTGCAGTAAAGAAATCAATGTGGCTTGGGATGAATTATTATTCGAGCATACAATTATGAAGGCTAGTTCCAATCTTTTAGTGGAGTATATTTGGAATTAAATAATTGGGTTAGTTTAATTACAGGCCTAATTATTGTAGCCACTATTGTATGTTTCTAAATGATCCCCGGGTTAGCTCATTTAATTGACTACGCCACTACTGGATTAATAAGCAAGATAACTAGTTATTTGGGTTAAAAGCCTAAATATATTATTTAGTGGGAGGTTCCATGTAATGTACTTGTGTCTAAGGGGCCTTGTGTTATTTTACAAGGTGAGCCCCTATGACAAGAAAGAAGTAACGTTACTTTTGGTTTATTATTTTTAATTTAAATCAAACTTGATTTAATAGAATTAAATAATATAAAAAATGGAGCCTAAGGTTTCCACTAGATAGAAATATAAAAGAGCTTATTTTCTCCTAAAAGAAATAGAGCAGCCACTTTATACAAATTAGAGAAAATAATTTTTCTCTCCATTGTTGAGAGAAAATTTTTCTCGTTCTAGTTGCTTTAGTGGTGATAAAGGCGATCACACGTCAAGTACAGATCAAACTTGAGTCATAGCCTGGAAGATTATTTGGTGATGGATCGTGATCTAACAGGAGTAGTGGCGACGGATCGTGATCTTGGAGCCCAAATCACTTCAGCGGAAAAAGCCAAATCGAATTTTCAAGGTACGATTTCTAGATTACAAATTCTTATATATTGTATAAGAGCGATCCTAAAAGTTTTTATAAAATTTTAAAAACTGATTTTTCTCCAACACTAGAATGACCCCCCATATTTGTGTCGTGTGCTTCAAATAGTAATGTTTCACGTAATTTGCATGGGACCACTACTTTGCCTTTAAAAAATAATAATCCATTTCGTGAGGGCCACCAGTTTGAGCTGTCTGTGCAATTTTCTTCATATAATCATCCTCTCTGGCAGCTCGTTTAATTTCCTCCCATATAACTGCCTGTGGCACAAAAAAATGGTTAAGAGTGTCGTTGTCGGGCCGTAGTGAGAGAGCGTCGGCAGCGACATTTTCACGGCATAGACGATAGATGATCTCGTAATCGTATCCTATCAATTTGGTCATCCATTTTTGTTGCTCCGGTGTAGCTATTTTCTGTGCCAAAAAATATTTTAAGCTATATTGGTTTGTCTGAATTATGAACTTTTGACCCAGTAAATATGGTCTCCACATCTGTACGGCTTCCACAATTGCAAGCATCTCATTTGCATATGTTGACCATGACTTCTTTGACACTCCTAGGGCTCGACTCATTAAAGCAATAGGCTTTATTTTTTGTTGTTGTACTACTTATATTCCTTCGTCAGAAGCATCTATTTCAATGATAAAGGTGTCGTTGAAATCCAGCATGGCTAGTGTTGGAGTACTAGTCATGGCCAATTTTATTTTGACGAACGCTTCCTCTGCTTTTTTATTCTAGCCGAATTGTCCCTTTCTAAGGAGCAGGGGCGGACCTCAGGAGGAAATTTAAGGGGGGCCAAATTTAAACTTATAATTTTGATGCTATTAGAAGTAATAAATTACAACTAGACCAAATCATCCAAAAAAATAGTAAGATACTAAATGAAAAAAAAAATTTACATTTATAATTCATGAAGGAAGATGATTACAAAACAAAAGAGCCTCCACCCATACAAAATTCCAAGTGTTAAAGTACTGAAGCTATCAAAAGAAAATAACAAACTTAAACAAAAACCATCATAACTGTAAAGGGAAAAAGCTTCCTCAAGCAACAAAATATTCTTAACATAAGATACTAAACCCACCAAAATCAGGATCTCCAACATTAAAATGGAATACGACGTTCTTTCATATCTCGAAACTCGTTGACTATTGATTCAATACTTAATTTTTCTACAATTTCCCTTTCAATGTACATAATCAATGAATCTGTAATAAATTCATCCTCCATTTTATTGCGAAGTCTGTCTTTACTATACGCATAGTGAAAATGATCGTTCCGTAGTTGCAGTAGACACTGGAAGAGTTAGCACAAGAATAATTATTCTATAGACAAGGGGGAATATTGTTGCTTTTCTAGTTCTAACCAACCATTGGCTCAAGTCAGAAATGGTCGACAAACTTTTGAACTCTGGATATTGAACTACATTGTACTCATAATGCTCAAGTTGGATTTTTAAATTCATTTTATCAACGTCTGTGAAGTTTGCTGGATAAAACTTGTCAGCCAATTGACAATCACCACCAATTCTAAATGACTCCTTACATTCATGAGGATCAAGTGCTGAACTAAGTATAAGCAACAACACTGCATGTTCATTAAATCGACTACTTAACTCTTGTAATTGGCAATCTATAACAGCATAAAACAAATTTACCCTATAATGTTCAGCAACAGTAAAGTTATCTTCTTAACGTCGGGCTCTACCTTGTCTTGCAACACAATGAGCATTCATTTCTGGAATATCTATATTTCTTGCCTTACAAAATGATTTCACTTGATTAAGCAAAGTAATCCACCCATCATCTCTAAATTTCTGCATAAGTGCTTTAGTTGATGAAACAAGATGCATAGCATGTAAAATATCTTGAGATTTAGATTGCAAAGCTTGGCAAAGTATATCAGTGATTGCCATAATTGCTTTCATAAGGTTCAAGATAAAGACAAACTCAAAAGTAGTCATTGCCTTATATGCAGCATCAGCATCTCCTCGTTGGAAAGCATTAATGCCATCTTCAATGATATTAAGTAGAACAGAACATGTTGCACTGAACAATTTTATTAAATTGGAGACTGATCTGAAGTGAGAACTCCACCAAGCATCCAAAGGTCTTTGTAAAGTGCCAATTTGATTAAGCCCTCTCCTACTCTCAAGCTCATCAATGGAAATCATGTACTCAATGTCAGCAGCTTGAGCACGTTTCAATTCTTCATTGCGCTTACAAGAAGCACCAACAATATTCACAACAGAAGTCAGTTTAATAAAGAAATGATGAATATGAACAATCTCATGAGATACTGCAACTAAAGCCAATTGTAGTCGATGGGCCAAACAATGAATGTAGTAAGCATATGGACAATCTTTCAAAATTAAAGCTTGTAAACCATTCCACTCACCCCGCATTTTACTTGCACCATCATATCCTTGCCCTCGAATATTTTGAATATTTAAATTATTATGAGACAATAAAGAGTATATCCCATCTTTCAAGGTCATTGCAGAAGTGTTAGAGACATGAACAAGTCTAAAAAAAGGTTCTCGTACAAAACCATCTTTGTCAACAAATCTAAAAACTACAGCCATCTGTTCTTTCTTCGATTCATCGCGTGATTCATCTACAATTAAACAAAACTTTGCATCTCCTATTTCTTCACGAATTGCCTTTTTCACTTTCATGAAAAAGACATGTAAAATTTCTTTTTGAATATTTGGTGATATATAGGAGGCATATTTTGGAGCTTATCAAGTATAACTTTTGCAATCTTTTCATTATTAGAGGCAAATGCTTTAAGTAATTGCAAAAAATTTCCACGATTTAATGATTTTTTGCTCTCATCATGGCCTCTAAAAGAACAACCTTGAAAAGCTAAGTATCTAATTGCTTCAACAGTAGTTTTTAACCGTAGTCTATTATTTTCAATTTCTTGAGAGGAATAACGATTAAATACCTGTGGCAGATGCTGAGATTGCCTCATCAAATCCTCACATGATTTTTCAGCATTTTTATGAGTTGAATTCGGATCCTTTCCCACATGATTAAGGAAGGCATAATTTTTCCCATCTTTAACCTTTCTCCAGACATTAAACCCATTAACAGTATAAGCATTACATTTTGGATGTACAGATGGTGTATTGAAGAGATAACATGGTAGACAAAAAGCAGCATCTTTTATAAGTGAATATTCCAACCAAGAAGGAAAAGAATCGAACCATGAAGATTGAAAACGACGAAGGTGCTTTTCTGGTCCAGATTTGGGATACTCTGAAAGTCTTGGTTGATATGGACCAACCATTATGTATGATCTGCGAATTTGATCCCGTTGATTAACATCATAAACCCATATTTGTGGACGCAACCCTGGATCACGCTCCAAAAGTTGAGTATTAACTGGATTTGTCTAAATTCTTGGAGATTTTAAAGGTGGATTTCTAAAATTTGGTGAATTGGTAAATGAGACTTGTGAATTTTCAGTATTTGGAGATTTGGTATTGGCTTCTGCATTTTTTCTTTTGAAGTATTGATTAATTTTTTATGGCTTTCTCATGTTTGCTACAGGGAAATTTAGGGATTTCGATTGAGTTGCAGGTGATTTTTGGGATATGTTATTCGTGATTGCAATTTGTTGGCTGATGTTCGGGGTTTTGCGGCAGGTTTCTTTTTTCTTTTTTGTTTTAATTATTTTGATGCCATTGTTAGTGACTTAAGTGGGCTTTCGGACTGCATAAAGTGTTTTTGGGATTGATTTAATTGTTTTAATTATTTTGCTTTTGGGCTTATAAAATTACAATATTATCTAATTTATCAACCTTATATATTAATTGTACAAGGGCCAGTGTGGACATTTCACATAAATTATTCATATTTTATTTAAAAATCTCAAAATATTTTAAAATCCTGGGGGGGCCATGGCACCCTTTGGCCTTATATGGCCTCCGCCCCTGCTGAGGAGGTCTGTAAGAGGTCGAGCCAACAAGCCATATCCACGCACAAATTTACGATAGTACCCAATTAAGCCCAGGAATCCCCTTAGCTCCGAGATATTTTGCAGTTGAGGCTAAGACACCATGGCCAAAATTTTCTTTTCATCTACTTTTACGCCACGGCAAGTAACTATGTGATCCAAGTATTCCAGTTCTTGTTACCCCGAAATTGCACTTGCTCCCCTTAATAAAAAAACTTCTGCTGTTTGAGAATTTCCAAGGCCTATTTGACATGCTCAAGATGGCAACTCCATGTAGGGCTATAAATTAGTATATCATTAAAAAAGTATTAATTTCTTGAGGTGGGGCCGAAAAAATGGAATTCAATATAGCTTGGAATGTTGATGGCGCGTTGCACAACCCAAACGACATCACCAAATATTTATAATGTCCATTGTGTGTACGAAAGGCTATTTTATGAATATCAGGGGGATTTATCCGTACTTGATTATACCCGGCCCTAGGTCCAGCTTGGTAAAATAGGCGGCACCATGTAGTTCATCGAGCATGTCCTCTACCGTGGGTGTGGGAAACTGATCTTTGACCGTGACTTCTTTGAGGGAATGATAGTCAATACGGAACCTCCAACTACCGTCTTTCTTCTTGACCGACAACACGAGAGAAGAGAATGGGCTAGTATTAGGCCTTATCAACCCCGAGCTCAACATCTCATATGCTTGTTTTTTTATCTTGGCCTTTTGGAAATAAGCGTAACGGTATGGCCTTACATTGACAGGTTCAGTTCCCTCTTTAAGTGTGATACAATGGCCAATGTCGCGTATAGGGTGCAACTATGTTGGTTCCTAGAATAGTTCAATGTACTCTCTTAATAGCTTTTGCATATCCGGTGGTGTCGTGCTCCAAGACTCCTCCATATTCATGTGTAGGCAAATTGCAAAAACCTCATGGCCTTGTCGTATCTCCTTTGTGATTTCATTTAAAGAAGCCGATTGTAATGATTGAAGCCCAAGCCCTTGTAAGCGTCTCTTTTCATTTTTCCAATTAAAATCCATGGTGAAGGATTTCCAATTGCACATGACGGATCCCAACATCTCGAGCCATTGGATGCCGAGTACCATGTCTAATCATGTTATTGGCAGTGAGTAGACAGTAAGTGAAAAAAGAACATCTTAAATTAAAACTTGTACTTTTTCAAATTTTTCTTGACATGTCAATTTTTCTCTATTTGAAATCCGGACTAAAAATGCCGATGTGGGCTTGATTGGTAATTGAAGCATGTTGGCCAATCTTGTACTAATGAAATTATGCGTCGACCCACTGTCGATTAGGACAACAATCTCATGCGGCCCAATTTTCGCCAATACACACATGGTCTGAGGCGCTACTCATCCCGTCAACGCGTACAAAGTGATCTTGGGGTATATGGTTTCTCCTGTTTCTATGCTTCGTTGTACCTCTTATGTGACTTCCTCATAGATGGCATCATCGGAATTGGTTTCACTCTCCAGGATCAAAAGTTGAGCCCTTGAACATTTGTGCCCAACCATGAATTTCTCAGTGCAGTTGAAACATAGCCCATGTGCACGATGTCATTGCATCTATTCCCAAGACAACCTTTTGAATGGCACTATTAAGGAAACTAGGGCTGATAATTTGAGGTCGCAACAACTTCTTTTGTCTCGATAGTTGATCATCTTTCATGCGCGCCAGGCTAATTGCCTCATTTAATGTCTGCGGTTTAAATATGTGAATGTCCTCTGAAATTTCTGATTTTAGCCCACCCATGAAAGTTCCTACCAGCGCTTTCTGCGTCCACCCGTGAACCCTAATGTTGATGCTTAAATCTGCTCGCCTTATTGATCGACCAGATTCCTTCACCAACATTTGTGTTATCAACTGTTGCTCGAACCACTGGGGTTGGAATCGCCCTCCTTTCTCTTACTAAACCTGCGTTCACCAAAAACGGATCAGAGACGCCGGTGGTTTTGCCGGCATAAACCCTCTGATGCCTAAGTTAGCACAAGGTGTTTACGGGAAAACAGTGCAATTTGGATTCAAGAATGGTTTCTGACTTATTCGAAGTTTGTAAGAAAAAGGACTGATTGTAATTTGGCAGCGTTTTCCCTCTTTCAATTTTTTTGTCCTCCTCTTCATCAATTTCTCCCTCTTTTATAGCCGCCCTTTGTCCCACGTTTTCCGTTTACCCTTTATCCCTCCTTTTTCGGGTGGTGGCAGCCCCTCATGTGGCTCTAACTGTTACATTGTGGGCAAACGTGGGATCTCGCGTGTCCTTCGATCCATTCTGGGAAAAGCGTAACTACCGCGATTCTGTGGGATCGTGTACCCGCTTTCCTGGGGGATGAGTGCCGGGTCGGTATATGATTCTGATCGGTATTCGTCTCTGGTTGGTTCATGTTTGCCCCCGTGTTTTGCTCGTACTACTTTGGCTGAGGTGATCCACGCCTGCGTGGATAGTAGCATGGCCGACCTGGTGCTTTTATTTACTTAACACCAGTCCCCCAGTTTCTGGTCTTGTGAGTGAAATGAGTCAATGGTAGAAACTGATAGCCAAATCTGACCAACCTGGGGAGCTTCACATCTGATCTCCTGTTTACTGGGACGGACCTGAGATACCATCCTTATTCTGGGGAGATCCCGACCTGAGCATGGGCTTGAATAAGCGTGTCCATTGCCTATATGGGCTTGCATCTAGCTTGGCCTCTTGTAACGGTTAGTGACGTGGCCTTTCCAGACTCTTCACATTTGAAATTTGAAATGACGGGCTATCTGTCCTCGATATTCGGTGAGTGAGCTGGCATCCCTATCACTTAAATGCTTTCATTTTCCTTTTCGTTTCAAATTCCTAGACTTAAATCATCGTCGCTTTGTTCTATTCGCTTCTCTGTTGTGAGGCAACTCCTACGAACTTCGTTCATACTCTCTGCGTCTAGGACTTCCGTTTGCGGGGTCTTTCCTCCATCACAGCGACATTATCAGTGCCAGTCTATTCCAGGTATAGCCTTTAACTTCTTGTTTGGTTGTTGTTGATTGGGTTCTGTGTTGCCCCTTTTTGTATTCGTATACTTGGATTTGTTTTGGTTTCCTTTTGGGGCTCCGATATGTCAAATCAGAAAAGGAAATTGATTGCCGATGAGAGTGACGAAGAAACGAGGGATTCAGACCTTAACTTGTCGATACCCACTGACTTTTTACGTCCCTCTAGTAGTGTAGGGCCCTCCTATGGTAGGGCTACCCTTGAGTACCCACGCTCCTTGGCTGTTTCTCCCACCCCCGAACTAGAGCTTGTAGGGAATAGAGGTGGACCCGCGTCGGGCTCTGGTGAGAACCACAGCTTTGGTGGGGTTGGGGACCCTGAGGGAGTTGGTGATGGTGAGGGGAGTAGCTCTGAACCGAGCGGACCTGCTAAGAAAAGGAATCTCGGCCATAGGGTGGAGGCGGATTCCTACCCTATTGATTTCATAACTTGTGCCACCACCCACACTGATCTATTTAAACTTAGGAACCTCTACAACATTCCCAATGAGGTTCTCCTGGTAGCTCCTGGAAAAGGTGACGTCCTTAGTCGGCCTCCGAAAGGGTATATGACGATGCACCTAGAAAGTTTCAAATTAGGAGCTCGGCTGCCCCTTCAAAGTTATTTTGCGAAGATACTGGGCGGTATGCACCTGGCCCTAGGTCAGCTACACCCAAACGGGTGGAGGGTTCTCTCGGGGATGTTTGTATTGTAGGAGAGATGCGGGTTAGGGGAGCCTTCCCTTGTTGAAGTGAAGCACCTGTACCAGCTGCGGAGTAGCCCAAGGGAAGCGGGCTGGTACTACTTTATGCCCAGTTCTGCAAAGAGGAAACTGATCACTGGGTTTCCTTCTTCATGTAAAAATTGGAAGAATAAATTCTTCTTTGCTGGAGGAAACTGGTGTCCAGCAGTTCGGTCGCTTGGTGGGGATATTTATCTTCCAACACATTTTGTCACCCTAGGTCGTTCATTTTTGCCTATGTTCTTAATCAAATTGTCACTTATTGGGTTCTTTAACCTTTTTTGCTATTTCAAAGTCGTGGGGTTTGATTGAGGGGCTTGAAGACCGACCTTTGCTTCAAGTGGAAACTGCTCTGGTGAACGCGACTACCTGCCAAGACCTCATGTCACCAACAAACCTGGTCGGTTCGGGTCTAGTGGACATAGCTCCTGGAATGGATAACAAGATCCTTAGCGCGATGAGCAGAAAGCGTGGTCGGGCTTCAAGCAGCTCCAGCAACCCTCCCCCTCCTCCAAAGAAAACCAACGTCGGTCCTTCTAAGGCGCATGTTCCTGCTCTGCCCCCTCCTCCACCTCGTAGGAGTGGTGGGGAGAAAGCTTCCGACAAGAGTCCTGAGGTCAGCATCCAGTCTGGGGACCGATCCTCTCCTCTTCCATCCCAGGATCAAGGTGACCACCTGAGTCCGTATCAAAAGGATTACAGAAAATCGGTGGGGCCCAAGATGGTGAAGGACATCGAGAGCATGGACCTCTCCGAGCTGGCTGGTTCTGTTCAAAAGGTCTCCTTTAGGCTGGCCACCTTGGTTTCGTGTTACAAGAATGGGTCCACGCGCCTTGAGAGAAGGCTTCAAGCGGACAACCAGGAGTTGAAGAAGAAGGCCGAATCTGCTGATCGCTCGAAAGAGAAGTTGGCGGAGTTGAACAAGCAGATCACAGACCTGGAGGAGAAAGTTGTTGTTGCTGAATCCACCACTTCTAAACTTGGGGGTGAGTTGGGTGACCTAAAATCTGATCTTTAGGCTACTCAAAGTGAGAGAGATACTTTGAGGACCGCCATTGAGGGAGAAATCAAGTCTCTGAGCGAGCAGCTGGCTGAGGAGAAAGGCAAATCCGCTGATGTGGACGATCGGCTGGATGCCGAGTATGATTCTGGGGTTGCTTTCTCCTATAAGTGCTTCATGTCTGTGCTTAAGGAAGAATATCCCGAGCTGGACATGAGCAAGCTGGAGGCTGGAGTGGAGAGATATATGGCTGAGGCCGGCCAGGGAGATAAGGGGCAGGGTGAACAGGATCAGGTGGAGGCTCCTTTGGATAGGGTGCAAGAGGGGGAAGCTGGGGGACGTACTTTCGAAGTGGGTCAAGGGTCCGTGCCTCCTCCTCCTGGTATTCCTGATCTCCCACCTCCTCAGATTGCTGATCCTTTACCTTCCGAGACTGTTGATCCTTCAGCTGCTGGAACCGCTGACTCTCCTAATCTTTGAGTCTATTTTTGTATAAACTTTAAATTTGCATTTATTTTGTAAATAATTGAACACTTATAAACTTTTAAATGTTCTCTATTGGCTTTCTTGTCTGGTTTTGGCTCATAGATTGTTTCTGCGAAATGATTGGACAACTTATCTGATTTTGCCTGCTGGTTCCTTAGTGGACCGAGCAGGAGTAGGCATTTACTTGCCTTAGTAAAATTTTTTGTAGAATTAGCTGCTGGTTTTTCATTGACCGAACAGAAGTAGACATTTACTTGCCTTGGTAATGTTCTCGTAAAATTAGCTACTGATCTCTCGTTGTCCGAGCAGAAACAGACACTTATTTGCTTCTGTAAAATTCTAGTATAATTGGCTGCTGGTCTTTCACTGACCGAGCAGAAACAGATGCTTGCTTGCCTTTGTAAAATTCTCGTAAAATTAGTTGCTGGTCATTCGCTGACCGAGCAGAAACTGGCACTTACTTGCCTTTGTAAAATTCTCGTAAAATTAGCTGCTGGTCTTTCTCTGACCGAGCAGAAACATGCACTTGCTTGCCTTTATAAAATTCTCGTAAAATTAGCTGTTGGTCTTTCAATGACCGAGCAGAAACATGCACTTGTTTGCCTTTGTAAAATTCTCGTAAAATTAGCTGCTGGTCTTTCAATGACTGAGCAGAAACAGGCACTTGCTTGCCTTTGTAAAATTCTCGTAAAATTAGCTGCTGGTCTTTCAATGACCTAGCAGAAACAGACACTTACTTGCCTTAGTAAAATTTTCGTCGGGCTTGCTAACAGGCGGATTTCATATTGAATTCATCTTTATTTGAAATTTGAATGTATTACAAAAAATACAAAATCTATGCATGTTGTAACAAGCCATCATGCAGTTAACAAAAATAACTTATCAAAATAAGGATTTAGTAGAGCACTTTGCTTACTGGAAATACTTCTCCAAGTGCTCGGCGTTCCACGACCTCTTCACGTCTCGTCCATCTTGGTATGCTAACTTATAAGCTTCTGGTCCCGTGGCTCGTATCACCCTGTATGGGCCTTCCCATTTCGGGCCAAGAGTGCCATGGTTAGGATCCCTGGTGTTTTGGTTCACCTTCCTAAGTACCCAATCTCCTGCTCGGAATTGCCTTACGCGTACGTTCTTGTTGTAATAACGCATGACCATTTGTTGGCACTGGGCCACTTTCTGCGAGGCCTCTTCCCTTTTCTCCTCTAGCAGGTCCAGACTTAAGCAGATCTACTCGTCTTTTGCTCCTCAGTGAAATATTCTGTTCGATGTGTCCCCACTCCAATTTCTGCTGGGACTACCGCCTCATGACCAAAAGCTAAAGCGAACGGAGTTTCTCCTGTGGCGGTTTTGTGAGTTGTCCTGTAGGCCTATAATACTCCTGGTAGTTCGTCAACCCAAGCTCTCTTCTTCTCTCCCAATCTAGTTTTCAAGAGCTTCTTTATCACTTTGTTGGCTGCTTCCACTTGTCCGTTTGCCTGGGGGTGTGCGGGGGTACAGAACTTCAGGTCCACCCCCAAATTTCGGCAAAACTCCCTGAAGTTGCTGTTGTCAAATTGCCTCCCATTGTCTGTAATGATGGCATAGGGGATCCCGTATCTGTAGATGATATTCTTCCAAATAAAATCCATTGTCTTTCTCTCCGTGATTTGGCTGAGGACTCCCACTTCTACCCACTTGGTGAAGTAGTCTATTGCCACAATTGCATGTGTCGCCGCTCTTCGGCCCTTAGGTAACGGACCAATCAAGTCGATTCCCCATTGAGCAAAAGGCCATGGGGATGCCATAGTGGTCAGCTTTTCTGGGGGTTGTACAGGAATCTCAGAGAAGCTTTGGCAGGTTTTACAGTTCCTTGCCATCTTTTTCGCATCTTGGTGCATGGTCGACCAGAAGTATCCTTGTCGAAGTGCCTTGAAGGCTAAAGTTCTTGCCCCCGAGTGATTGCCGCATATTCCTTCATGAATCTCCCTCAGTACATAATCTGTCTCCTCCTCATCCAAACATCTCAAAAGGGGCAAGGTGAACCCTCGGCGGTACAGCACTCCATCTAGTAGCGTGTACCTCGCTGCACGGCATTTTGATTTTCTTGCTTGCCTTTTGTCCTCCGGTAGAACTCCATCACAGACATATGTGCGAATCGGGTCCATCCAAGATTCTCCAGTGCTTACTCTCATCACTTCTACTTCTTCCCCTATACTTGGCAAGGTCCTTACCTCTAGTGGGACCGACTTAGGTAATTTCGGATCTGCAGTTGCAGCCATTCTAGCCAACATATCAGCTCGGTAATTTTTATTCTGGGATATTTGCTTTACTTTTACTTCATTGAAGAGTTCAACCATTTGCTTCGCCTTCTTCAAATAAAGCCTCAATTTCTCTTCCCTTACTTGGAATTGATTGCTGAGCTGGTTACATACTAGCTGGGAATCTGCTTGGATTTTTACTCTTTTTGCCTGTAGTGCATGTGCAAGACCGAGCCCAGTAATGAAGGCCTCATATTCAGCTTGGTTGTTCGTAAGCTGGAACTCGAACTTTACAGCATAGGATACCTCGACACCTTTTGGGCTTCGTATTATAACTCCTACTCCGGATCCATGTTCACTATGTGACCCATCAACCGTTACCAGTCATACCCCTTTTTTATCCCCCTACTCTGCTGGCTGTTCCTCTTGGACCTCTTCCCCTGGTTCAACACAGTCAACCATAAAATCAGCCAGGGCTTGGGCCTTGATCGCTCCTCGGGGCCTGTAGGATAGGTCGAATTCGCTCAGTTCCATGGACCACTTCAGTAACCGCCCTGATGCATCTGGTTTTTAGAGTATTTGCCGAAGAGGCTGGTCAGTCATCACAATTATCAGGTGGGCCTGAAAATATGGTCGCAATTTTCGTGCTGCTGTTATTAAAGCCAGTGCCTATTTCTCCATCAATGGGTACCTAGTTTCTGCGTCTACCAGGGCTTTACTAGTGTAATACACGGGGTGTTGCTTCCCTTCTTCTTCTCGGACTAACACTGAGTTGGTAGCCCATTTTGAGATTGCCAAGTACAAAAACAGCTGGTCACCTTCCCTCGGAGTTGATAGTAACGGGGCATGGGCCAGATACTCCTTCAGCTGTCCAAACGCCTCATCACATTCTGATGTCCACTCCATCTTCCTCCCTTTCTTTATGGTTTGGAAGAAATGGTGGCATTTATCCGTGGCTCGCGAGATGAATCGGTTCAATGCTGCCACTTTCCCTGTAAGGCTCTGCACCTCCTTAACTGTTTGGGGGGATCTCATTTCTGTTACTGCCCGTATTTTCTCCGGGTTAGCCTCGATCCCTCGGTGGCTCACTAGGAATCCCAGAAATTTGCCCGAGCTGACCCCAAATGCACATTTCTCCGGGTTTAGCTTCATTTCATACTTCCTCAATAATTCAAAGGTTTCTTCCAAGTGTTTCACGTGATCCCTCGGTTCTCTGGACTTTGTGATCATATCGTCCACATATACTTCCATAGTATGGCCGATCAAGGGCTTGAAGATCTTGTTCACCAACCTTTGATAGGTAGCTCTTACATTTTTCAGGCCAAAAGGCATCACCCTGTAGCAAAACAAACCTATGTTAGTTATAAAGGTGGTGTTTTCCTCATCCTGCTCGTCTATAGGTATCTGGTTGTATCTTGAAAAAGCATCCATGAAGCTGAGCAGACTGTGACCCGCTGTTGAGTCCACCAATTGATCTATCTTTGGTAGGGAAAATCTGTCCTTCGGGCATGCCTTATTAAGATTTGTGAAATCCACACACATTCTCCATTTTCCGTTGGCCTTTTTTACCAGTACTACATTGGAAATCCACTCCGGGTACCTGGCCTCCCTTATAAACCCTGCTTTCAATAGCTTCTCCACCTCGGTGTTTATGGCCTCGTATCTTTCCTGGTTAAAGCATCTCCTCTTCTGTCTCACCGGCCTTGCCCTCTTCTTGATTGCCAACTTGTGGCAAGCTACCCCATGATCAATTCCTGGCATATCCTCGTGAGACCAGGCGAATATATCTGCATGAGACTGTAGACAATTTACCAGCTCGTCTTTTACTGCCCCCACCAATCCTGATCCGATCTTCACCACTCTGCTTGGGTTGCTTTTGCTTACCGCAACTTCTTCCAGTTTCTCAACAGGCTCTTGGCGGCCCTTTTTAGATTCTCCTCGATTATCTAGAGAAGTAACCTGCAGTGTCTCCTTGGCCGCTGTAGCATAACAACTCCTTGTCATCCTCTGGTCGCCTTTTACTACGCCAACCACTCTGTTTACTCTGTATTTTAGTGCCAGATAATGCGTAGATACAACACATTGGCTTATCCTCATGAAGAGTCTCCCCAATATCATTTGGTAAAGGCTTCTTTCCTCTACTATGACAAAATCCAGCATCATCGTTCTTTCAAACGGCTTTGTCCTCACAGTAATTGGGAGTTTGATGATCCCCATGGGAGTTAGCCGTCCCCCTCTAAATCCTTTTAAGGATGTATTTATCCGTTCCAATTTTAAGTCTGCAATTCCCATATCATCTAGGGCCGACTTAAATAAGATGTCAACTGAGCTGCCCGTGTCTACCAGTATTCGTCGCAATTCTGTACCAGCCACCATTGCCTTAATCACCAGTGCATCCTCATGAGGGTATAAGATACCCTCTTCATAGTCATCTGTCCACATAATGGGAACTTGCTGTAATTTTGCCTTCTTGGCTGCTGGCAAATTGAAAAGCACTTCTTTGCTAGTCATGACGTATCTCCCGTAGTTCTTCCGTGCTCTATTCGAATCCCTGGCCAATGTTGACCCTCTTGCTATCACACGGATGGTCGGCTGTTCACGTTCCAGACCCCTCTCAACTCCTTCATCCCGCGTGTACTGTGATTCAATAATAGGGGACACTCCATCTACATACTCATCCAAGTATCGGTTCCTCACTAAATCCTCCACCTGAATCTTCAGGTCACGACATTGGCTGATAGTGTGACCATGAGTGTCGTGGAACTTGCAGAATTTGCTCTTGTCCCGTCGGTGAGCTGGTTTGGTTATAGGGGTTGGAGGGTACAGCAGGCCTCGTCCTTCGATCCTCTGATACAATTCCTCCATGGAGATCTTCAATGGAGTGTACTGTCTATATGCCAAGCTCTGGTCAATCAGCTGAACTGCTTGACTATCCTGAATGCCATCTCGGGCTAGTATTGTCGCAAGCTGATCTGGTCGTCCAGTCCTGGAACCATTTGCATGTAACGCTCTGGGAGTGTTGTGATAAGGGTGGGCAGCCATCTGCCTGAATTCTCGTTGCCGCTCCGGGAACGAGGTGCGCGGAGGTTGGGCTCGGCTGTATTGGAACTGCTGTGGTCTCTGAGCTACGGGGTAAGGCCGAGATCGAACTGATATTCCGCCCATAACTGAGGATTCCCCAGCTCGCTTTCCCGATCAGCTCCCGTTTAGGGCTCTCCATTTTTTTTGCCTCAGCTCTTCCAGCTGCTCACTCTTTATCCTTGCCGATTTCTCCTCTTCGATTTCTATATCTCGCCTCGCCTGTTCGTACCCCGCCGAATAATTCTGCACTAGAGGGCTTCTTAAGTTATACCACAATCGGCCGATTTTTACACCTTCTTTTAATCCTCTCAACGCTTGTGGGTGATTAAAAGCTCTCAAATCTAACACGGCCCGGTGATATCGCTTTACAAAATCCCGGAGGGACTCATGCTCCTCATGTTTCATCCCCATCAATTCCATCATGTCGTCCTCTGGGGTTACTGCTCCTCGGAACTGTTCGGCCAACTCTTGGCACATCTGCACGTACCCTTTTATACCTCCTCGGGGGAGCTTGCGATACCATTCTCGGGGCAGCTTGCGGTACCATTCTCGGGCTCGCTCCTCGAGTGTCAATGGGAATACCTTGCACCTCTGAGCTGGTGTCAACCCCTACACCCCCATCATGTCGTTGAAACGCTCAATATGCACCAGCGGGTCACTTCGACCAGAGTATTTGAGGTCGGGGAAGCGAAAATGTCTTGAGATTACTGTACCTATGATCTCGGTTGATAACGGAGATTCTTCATCAAGCATTATCCTCCAGTTCGGGGGCTTTCTCTTGCCCTGTATCTCCTCCATAACCTGCGCCTGTCTGCGTATCTCCCCCTCCAATTCTGCTGCACGGTCAGGATCACGTGTAGTTATATGGTCTCGTTCTAGCTCGGTATTGTGCAACCGCTGTCTGAGCTCTCCTTCATCAACACTGCTCCCTCGGCCATTGACTTCCAGTACCTGTCCGGGGAGAGGTTGGTCCCTCCCTTCATCTATTCGTTCTCCTGAAACCCGACCAGTGCTTCTGTGGGGATGCACCCCGTTAGGTTGGTCTGCCGGCGGAGGGATTTCCTCGACTCTATGCCTCCGGAGGCTGGGTTCTGCTCCAACATCATCTCTTCCCACGGGGGTTTCACAAACCCTTCTCCGCTCATCCCTCATCTCGTGCAGTATGGTCGCGAGAGTCTCCATTTGTTTCTCCATCCGCTCTAATCGATCTTGCATCATCCTCTCCCTGGCTTCATTTGTAATTTCCAGAAGAGTGATTGTCTCCCCAGCTTCGTTATCCTCCCTCAAAGCGTCCTCCCTTGGCACATCCATATCTAATCGTTCGCTGTTTCTCCAGTAAGTACTAATTCGGTGGTAGCTTTTTATCCAGCTCCCCACAGACGGCGCCAAAATGTTGATGCTTAAATTTGCTCACCTTATTGACCGACCAGATTCTTTCACCAACGTTTGTGTTATCAACTGTTGCTCGAACCACTGGGGTTGGAATCACCCTCCTTTCTCTTACTAAACCTGCGTTCACCAAAAACGGATCAGAGACGCCGGTGGTTTTGCTAGCGTAAACCCTCCGATGCCTAAGTTAGCACAAGGTGTTTACGGAAAAACAGTACAATTTGGATTCAATAATGGTTTCTGACTTATTCGAAGTTTGTAAAAAAAAGGCCTGATTGTAATTTGGCAGCGTTTTCCCTCTTTCAATTTTTCTGTCCTCCTCTTCATCGATTTCTCCCTCTTTTATAGCCGCCCTTTGTCCCACGTTTTCCGTTTACCCTTTATCCCTCCTTTTTTGGGTGGTGGCAGCCCCTCATGGGGCTCTAACTGTTACATTGTGGGCAAACGTGGGATCTCGCGTGTCCTTCGATCGGTTCTGGGAAAAGCGCAACTACCACGATTCTGTGGGATCGTGTTCCCGCTTTCTTGGGGGATGAGTGCTGGCTCGGTATATGATTCTGGTCAGTATTCGTCTCTGGTCAGTTCATGTTTGCCCCCGTGTTCTGCTCGTACTACTTTGGCTGAGGTGATCCACGCCGGCGTGGATAGTAGCATGGCCGACCTGGTGCTTTTATTTACTTAACACCTATGCCAAGTCATTCAAATTCTTTCTAATAGTCTCGAAGAGAGTCCATTTGCTTTACTGGAGATAACGCTTTGTCCAAGTCCTCGCATTCTGTTGGACTAAAGCGAGCCCACAACTCCTCTACAAATGTATCCCATGTAACTATTCGTGCTTCTTCTCGATAGGCCGTACGTAACCACTGCCACCATTGATTAGCTTCACCCTCCAAGTGAAAAGAAGTCAATGCCACCTTCTGGCCATTTTTAGTTTCCTGGTATTCAAAAAATTGAGATGCCTGATTGAACCACTCGATCGGGTCATCACCAGAATAACGAAGAAATTCCAACTTGGCCACTCTCAGTGGAAGCTGTTGCTGCCCCCCTGCATTTTCTTCTTTGCTTGGTTGCGACGAACCAGCGTTCTCATGGGTGCTGTGACTCGGTGTTCCTTTGGTTGCACTTAGAGACTCCACTAGCTTACTGATAGTTTCCTCCAAGTGATGTAGTTTGTCGTTGATACCCAACTCCATTCGCTTCATGCTGTCCTGCATTCCCCCCAACTTCGCTTCGACTCGTTCAATTCGTTCCTTGTTGGTTGCCATTGTTTAGCCTGCTCTGATACCAAATGATAAGATCCCAATCAGATGCTTGCTAACAATTGCGAGTAATATAATTGTTCTGCTTTTGGTGAGAACGACCACAAACAAATATTTGAGATAATTTCTGAATGACTTTTATTCCAGTATTGGAGCTTATTTATAACAGCAAGCGTAACAAGCTCAAATTAAGTAAAAAATAAAAATAAAGGAAAATATCAGCCTAGCTATAAACTCGAAACAAAATTCAAATCAAATGTAACAACCAAGATTTGACTCCCCACTCAATCTGCAACGATCACTTGACGTGGTAAACCAACCGTTATTGCTCTAGTAAGCATCCACACACAAACTTCACGTGAAACATGTCTTGTATGTGCCGTGCATGGCTTGCATGGGTTACGTTACGTAGCTCAAGCATAACCCTCATACTTGTAGTTAGGCTTGGGTACTCTCACTGATCTTCGTGGTTCTTTATCACCTTGGTGCTGAAGTATATGCTAATTTGCTGAGGAAAGAGGATGGACAATTTTCAGCAAAAGAGGAATGCGCCACATCTATTTCAAGTTTGACGATGAATTGTACAGTAGTTTCACCTTCTGACAGGATGAACCTAAAAATAATAAAATGAAGTCTTAACTAGACCTTTGAAGATTAGAGTCAAATTATGCACCAGAACAACAGGAGGTAGAAGGCAACCGAATTATTATTAGATCTTCGAATATTTTGTGTGTTATGTACATGAAAATTTTTTAAGTTACGTGTTCCGCCAAGAGACGGCTTGTGCGTGACGGTGGTGTTACATCAAAGGGACCATCAACCTTGTTAAAAAAGTAAATAGCAGCATGTTACTTGCCATTTACGTTTCGTTCAGATAAATTTAAGAACTAATTAACTTCTATTTTCTGTTTAACTTTTGTCAATTTTACGCTACAGCCGGCTTTTTCGCAGTGATTAAGATGAGGAGGTGTCTAACCAAGGATTTTGACGGCGTCGAAATATGATCTGAAATCATTCAACAATAGTAGATAAATAACTCAATGGCATCACAACAAAGGTATATAGTGGTTATCTGCTTAATTTATTATTTTCCAGTCACACATTCTCATTCTCCGTTGTCTTTCTTTACGATGAGGCCACCTCGGACCAGTTTGTTATTTTATCAATATATATTGGGATTATTATGGTTCAACTACTTAAACAATTAGAAAATATTAATTTTTATCATTCTACTACTAAATTTTTGTAAAATCTTTTATTTTACTATGTTTTCATTAATACTGCTAATTAACTAGTAAAATAATAATAATAATAATACCCTTACATAAAAAAATAATAATAATTAAATTTCAAATAAATAAAACTTAAAAAAATCAATGTGTATGCTCAGAGTCCAACCATGCGGCTGTCAATATTTAATCTTTGAAGGATGAGTTAATCTGTATTTTGTTCAATAATGATTATATTACCTTTGTAATTTAAAATATATAGAATTTTATCTTGATTTTTACTGTTGAGTCATTTTTGCCTCTACAATGTGAGCATGATATTAAAATTGCACTAACAATGTAAATAAAATTGTAATAAAATGAAAGATTTTGCAATGATTCAATAGTAAATTATCGACAGAATACTTCTTATATTCATTTAATATTTTACAATTCTTGTAGTAGTTACATGATACTCTATATATTGAGATTTGAAATAGAATTTATGTTTCCTTTTCTTTTCCTTTTCTTTTGTTAATGAATAATATTAGACTTTTTAAATAATATCTCGGTATTGAACGCGGATCTTTACATGATCACTTAAAATATCTTCATGTCACTTCAATTTAATGATTGAGATAATTGAAAGTATGACATTTTTCTTTTTCTTTTTTTAAATATAGTAAAACCTCTATAAAATAATATTGTTGGTACTAAGAAAAATAATGTTTTATTGAAATTATTTATCAACAAATGAATAAATTATTAATTTATTAACAACTGAATATTTATTAATTTAGAAAGAGAAATTTTTCTTTGTTTTAAACTAAATTTTGTTAAAACATGCAGACACTTACCTATCAAAGAGCACAAATTGTGTTCCTTTAAGTCAACAATATCTCCTTTAATGGTTACTATCCATAATAGCGTAGATACAGTGATGGAATTGTCTACTGATTGAAAGATTACTCAAGGAGTAATGGATATCTACTGATGATGATCATGATCTAGATACAATTGTACTTTTCCAAATGTTTTCACAGATGAGGCTTTTCAAGTAATGTTTACCTTAAATAACTATTTTCTATCACATGAAAATATATATATATATATATATACCAAATTTAGTGCATGGCGAGCAAAAGATTAAGGATAAGGCTGATTTCAATTTAGGAATAAAGAAAAGACAAATAGATGTATATTTTACCACTACAACAAATATGACTTGTTATAGCACTAATTTATAGCGTTTTATACCAAATGTCATCACAATCATACATTTTACAGCATTTTTGATAAAAATTGCTATTAAACTAAAATTTTATTAGATGTATAACATTACTTTTATGACATATTTTTTACAAGTTATAAAAATGTTAGTTAGCATAGCATTTTGTAAAAAATGTTAGTTAGCATAGCATTTTGTAAAAAAAGTTATAAAATAAATTGTTACTTAATAGTTTTTATGACATTCTTTGTAAAAGCTATTGGAAAAAACAAATTATAACATTTATAAAATGCTATAGAAATAAAAAAATCATTATAAAATAAATATTAAAAAGATACCTTTATATAAAGTGTTATAAAATTTATTTTAAAAAAATCTCCAAAATGGCGCTAATTTTTTTATATTGGCGCCCATTCTTCCCATCCCAAGAAAAAGCCCAAAATTTTCTCCAAATCCCTTTCATTTGTTTCTCTCTGCAGCTCTAAACTTTCTCTTTTTCCCTTTTCCTAATCGGTCAAAAGTAGTTGGTTCATCTTCTCAAATCAATCCATCAGGTATGTAAAAAGCTTTAAGCTTGTTACGTGCTTTAAAAGATCAAAAGGAATAATAAAAATAATACAAAGCTTTAAGCTTTCTATTACTTGCATTTTTTTTCCTTTTAGCTGTAAAAATAATAAAAATATCCTTTCTTTTTTATATATTTCATGGCTCCATGGTCTCAGGTCAAGTGAGGACTTTAAGATGATGGACAAAACTTGGGTTCAACTTAAAAGGTTTTTTAACTCACCAAATAAAAATTATGTATTTACTATTTTCTTATAATGTTATTAATTTTAATTGATATTTTATGTTTATTTGTAGAAATACAAAAGAATATCGTGAAGGAGTAAAAAAGTTTGTGGAAAATGCAACATTAAATGTAGAAAACCAAGGTTTAGTGAGATGTCCATGTAAAATATGTCAAAACCTATGTCATCAAAATGGTGAAACAATTGTACTGCATTTGTTGAAAGACGGGATGGATATGTCTTACACTACTTGGATTTGGCATGGGGAACAATTAGGGAAAAAAGTATTGATGTCAAAATGACTAATACATATAACATGTCTAGAGATGTAGATGATCATTATAGAGGTGTTCATGAAAATATTGATAAGCAGCAAGATAATTGCCCATTGAATTTTGTAGAAGATGCTGAAATCTCATTGTACCCAAGTTGCCCAAAGTACACTAGGTTATCTGCAGCGGCTGTCTTATATAAGCACAAGACTATGTACGGATACTCAAATAAGAGTTTTGATAACCTCTTGGAGATTTTGTGTGATATGTTACCCGAATTAAATACTATTCTGAATTCTTCTCATTAAGTTGAAATGTTATTGAAACCATTTCAACTAGATTGTATAAGGATACATACTTGTGTTAATGACTGTTGCTTGTTTAGAAATGACCTAGAGAAAAGTGAAACATGTCCTAAATGTGGATCTTCTAGCTGGAAGTTAGATGTTTTTCTTTTATGCAGTTCATTATAAAGCATGTCGTACGAGGATATATTTTGATTCATTTCAGCAATTCTGTGCGATCACTTTTATTAGGTATGGAAACACTTGTACCTAGCAAACTTTTGTATTTGTCATGTTAAGATAATGTATGCAGAATTGTTTATATCATTTTTGTATAATTTTTTATGATTTTCTGTAGTTGACCCTGTATTTTAAGAACTTACTGACAGACCTGGAAACAATGAATAAACTGTACTGATCGATTATATTCTAGAGTAATTCTTGAATATTTTGGCATTCTAGACTTAATTAGCTTTCATTTAAAATTAGTTTCATGTCAATATCATTTTTGTAGAATTTGTTGTGATATTTTGAATTCAACCCTGTATTTTAAGAACACTGACAAAGAACTTACTGACAGACCTGGAAACAATGAATAAACTGTATTGATCGGTTATATTCTAGAGTAATTCTTGAATATTTTTGCATTCTAGACTTAATTAGCTTTCATTTAAAATTATTTTCATGTCAATATCATTTTTGTAGAATTTGTTGTGAGTTTTTGAATTCAACCCTGTATTTTAAGAACACTGACAAATAACTTACTGACAGACCTGGAAACAATGAATAAACTGTATTGATTGGTTATATTCTAGAGTAATTCTTGAATATTTTTGCATTCTAGACTTAATTAGCTTTCATTTAAAATTAGTTTCATGTCAATATCATTTTTGTAGAATTTTTTGTGATTTTTTGAATTCAACCCTGTATTTTAAGAACACTGACAAAGAACTTACTGACAGACCTGGAAACAATGAATAAACTGTATTTATCCGTTATACTCTGGAATGCGTCATGAATATTATTGCATTCTAGACTTAAGTAGCATTCATTTAAAAGTAGTTTCATGTTAATATCGTTTTTGTAGAATATTTTGTGATTTTTTGAAGTTGCCCTGTATTTTAGGAACATTGGGGATGTACCATGTGTGCCCCAGAGGTAAATACTTAATATTGTTTTGAAGATTACTATATTTATATATGTTAAAAATGAGAAATTATGCCAATTCATTTTATATGTGATCAATAGAGTTCTCGACAAGCTTCCAAAAGAAAAAGGAAGGAAAGTATATCAAGTAGGTTTGAGTCTAGTGATGCACCAATTACGGAAATGAGGGCGAAGCAAGATATTCCATATACCGGAAGTCGAATGGGATATGCTCGTATGCAAGATAAGATGGTAAATCTTTAATTATATTCAAACAATATAGTAGTTATCTAGCTAGTGTCTGTTATTACTTTGAGATATATATATATAGTTAATTCTGACTTAAAAATATTTTCATTACAGAAGAAAAACAATTTATGTTGTCATAATTAATAATTTAGTAACTATCAACTTAATTATAATTAGAAATGTTGTTTTCTTTGTTTTGCTTATGAGTACATCATGTAAGCCCAAATCGGAAAGGCCAAAAGTGCAAGTTGTTGAATTGACTTGAAGTAGATGACGTAGTTGCAATAGGACGTTGGGTAACAAATGATCCTAATGCAATGGTGCATTGTGTAGCTCTTGGAAAAAATGCTTCTCGTGTGTGGGTAGATGAGATGAAAAATCCTTCTGCTGAGTTGTGGAAAAAATATGCAGATATGGAAACAATAGAAGATGCTTTGGGAAGTTCAATTGCATGACCAACAGAAGCGATTATTGTTATGGAAGATTAATTTTGGTATGAATGGTTAAAAGTTTAATTGAAGACAATATTTTGACTTAGTGTTTTGATTAGATGATTTTGATGGGTCTAAAGGTAGTGTTTTGGCTAGATGATTTTGATGGGTCTAATGGTATATATCATTGTTGGAGTGACTATTGGTATTTGTTAAACTTGGCATTCACAGTTTTGAATGATGTTTACTGTAATGCTAGGTCTTCTTTTGGACATTAACTTTAGTTTGTTTTTATATATGTATGATATTAATTTTTTCACTCTTAAAATACCTGATGGTATTTGTTGTTCATGAATTAATAAAATGTATTGTATTCCTTTTGTTAAAATTGTCAGTTTTAATTATAAATCATATTGTATTCGATTATGTTGTAAATATATGATAAATGCTATAAAGTAAAAAAAAAAATTACAAAATTAACCAAGCACAATGGCATTCCAGAAAAGATTAATATAGCATTACCAAACTTCATAAATGCTATCAACAGTTTGTAGCATGAAAACATGTTATGGCGTTTCGGCTAATGCTATAGACTCTTCGGCTAAATTAAAACATTGATATAAATGCTATAAATTACTTGAATAACAATTACTCCTTTAACATTTAAAAAACGTTATAAAAAAATAGCACTCCAAAAAACGCTCTATCATAATATTTGATAACGTTAAATAAATGTTATTATAGTGTTATAACAACATTTAACAACCGCTATATATCGATAGCGGTTTTTAAAAACGCTATAGAGAAAAGATAGCATGGGCAATCACGACATTAAATAAATGCTATAATAACGATAATATAACATTTTTTGAGCGCTATCAAAAGTCATATTTGTTGTAGTGTACAAAGAGTTGAATTTAGATAATTGAAATTGTAAGAAAACAAAAATTTAACGTTATGAATTTCATATTTTATTCATTATTTATTTTTTATTTGACTAATCATTAATTTATATTTTCAATGGACCCTAAAGGACTAAAAAAGATTATTATCGTATCCATTTAGCGAAATTATTAATATAGTACACTTGCACAAGTTGGGATTGAAAATTTTTATCATTTAATTAAAATTTTTAATTTATCGAATATTTATTTATCGAGGTTTTACGATAGTATATCTTGCACGACATAGGAACGACATAGTTACAAAGGCCTCTCCCATTTAAATAGAATGCCAATCAGCTCATGGGAATTGGAGAGAAAACGTTGGATCATTCGGAAGAAAAAAAAAACATTTTGATAGTTATTTTTACACTCATGAATTGGCACTTAAAAAATATTTTGATATGGTGTGGAAATTACACTTAAAAAATATAATAAGAGGTTAATAAAGTTGGAATATATTATGTACGGGCTTTTAAATAATATGCACAAACGATAAATCGGATGAAAAAACGAATGAGTTATTGGGTCTCCGAAATTATTTTTATTAGATAAACTACCACCTAAAAGTAGGATCACAAAAAAGAGGTATAATGGAGGAGGGGTTTTTATCTCTGTTATTGTTCACTTGATATTTACCTTCTAGTTGTTATTAGTTGTTATTTTACAAGATTTTAACCACTAAGCTCTCCACTTACACCAATAGCAAACTCGAGGACATCAACCTCTCTTACGGACTTACAGCCGTTTCTCTAAGTAAATCTAATTAATTATTGTTGGGTCAAATTTTTTATATCAACAAAATATAAAGTTTATCTACCGAATAACATGTCACCAATCAAGGCAATAGTTGTCATTTTAATTATCATTAATGCGATAACTTCGTAGTGATAGGAATCAAATGATGATCGAGTACAAAGCTATAATGATCCCAAAGATCATGATTAGCATTAGATGAAGATCTTCCTCCAGATATGATCGAATCATGACTATCTTGGCATTGATATATGACCAGAATCATAGCCATTATAAAATGTAAAGATGGTAAGAGTAATCAGTTGTGACCATTATGGAATGAAAAATATGAATAACCCAAATTATTGTATTTGAGTATTTTCCATTCGGATCATTCAATATCTTTGTTTATATTTGGCATTTGATCACTATTGAAAAAAGAGATGAAAGTTTATTTTATTTCTTTCTAAATTTGTCATGTGATCAGAGAGGGTTTTAAGAGTCTAATAGAAGCCAGCGATGTTGTTACATCCACTACATGGATGATGGCTTTGCAAGAGAGTGGTGGATTGAAATGTAATACAAGAGTGTGTGTCTTTAAAAGAATAATGGTGAATTAGGTTTTCTCACCTTCTCTAAGTACGGAGTCTTAGATCTTAGGAGTGCTTTGGCCGGATTTATGCTTAAGAAAAGGAAAAAAGAGAAAAATATTGGGTTTCAGTTGAAGCTAATTAATGAGAAGGAAAAAAAAATTAGCAATCACTTCCAACATACAAAGATGGATTTGTTAAGAAAATTCTGAACACGACAATCGAGGTTGAAAACTGAGTTAATCAATTTTTTTTTTTAATATCGATAACAAAATTTATAATAAAATGAGTGATTGTCTTAATTTTTGTTAATCAATTCAAATATTGATTGTTGTATTATTTTTTTCAGTCTATAAATGAAATTATCCATAGGCTATCTTGACTTTTAAGTAATTTTATTTATTTGACCAATGTGTCTTTAAAAAACGAAGGAACAAAAAAATTAATTTGAATTTCCCAGCCCTCTACCTCAAATAAAAAGATATCGAATAAGTTGAGTCTTTGCGCGCTCATGAATCAATATGAGTGAAATTTATTTATGTATAGTATTCTTTAAAATCTTTAGTGGGTTCTTTCATTTAGAAAAAAAACATACTATTCGTTACAAAGGGCATCTCTTAAATGGATTAGGTATTGCTTCTGGAATTCTTTTTATTGAAAGGGTTGCTTTTGGAATTTGGAATGTGGAATTTTGTATGACAAGAGGGAGATAGAAAAAGTGTCAGAGAGAGGGGCTAGGTCAATGGCGGTGGGAGGAAAGTCATGACCGACAGGTGCGACCGCAAATCATATCAATACTTTGTGATGGATCTTTCTTGATTTATCTTGTCCTCCTGTCTTTTCTGTGAGGTCAAAATCATCTAATGTCAATGGGATTTGAAGGGTCAGAGAGGCACATACCATTTATGCATGAAGGAAGATGCGATGATATATAGAGAGTAAACATGCATTATGACTTTAACTCTTAATTTTGCTTGCATTAATTGGCTCAATTTGTCAGTTTGGTTTTTTTTTTTATTATGATGAATAAATCTCCACTTGATTATGAGTCTTTGCCTAAAAACTTGTTATATATATATATATATATATATATATATATATATAGACGCACACAAAGAGAGAGAGAGAGTAATTATTCTCTGCAGCAGACACTCTTATTTTTTTTTTAATACGAACATGTTGTTAAGTGTAGTTTAGTAGAGTTATTTTTAATGCACTATAAAGCCGTGTGGTTTAATAGGATTAAAGCAGAATCTACTAAATCAGACGACTTAAAAGATATGTTTTCATGTGAAAAATATGTAAACTCGTACTAGAAAGTACTTTATCTCTCTATATATATTGAAAATTGTAATTTTTATTTGTTAGTATATTGAAATATGTATTTTTTATTTATTAATGGCACTTTCACTTTAACAAAATAAGAATATCGTCATTAGAGAATTATTATTATTATTATTATATATACTTGGATTTGATTACCGTGGATAGAGTCAAATTATCTCAAACCCACACAATAGACGAAGGCAACTAGTCAACTAAAACTGTTTAAAAACCGCTCAACCACATTTGATTTGCTTTGATAAATCAAAAAAGATTATTCTGATATGTGCTAGAAATGTCTAGTTGGCTTCAAAATCCGAATTGTAGCTTCTTTGTACGTTCGATACGTACAGCTTTTATATAGTGCTCTCGCAATCTTGCTGCATTTACTCTAGCTTTAAGGGATAGAAAGATAAAAGAAAGAAAAATGCTAAAGAAACTGAAGGAAGACAGAAGGAAAAACAGTATGAACTAAAACATCATATGTTAACTGTTTATTTCATCTTTTTCTTCTCACACCTTATGATGTTATAATTATTTCTATTTTCCTTCTGTTTAATTTTTCTATTTATATAACAGTTCTCTAAAATAAAATAAAATAAAGATTTTATTAATATAGAAAGTTATAAAATCGTACAATTTAGAATTGAGACCCAATATTTTGTTAAAAAAGAAAAATTAGGCCCAAATGATTAATTCTCTCAACGCAGGCGCTATATATATATATATATACGAGACATAGAGAATTTCAACTTAAATATTGATAAATTTATAAGAATAAGGAAGCTAACTACTAATAACGTATTAAGGGATTGGAGGAGCTAAAAGTAAGACAATTAAGCTGTTGCCTGAGATCAGTGTGCTTGGTGTTGGAAGATTGAGACCTTCAGAGGGATCATGGAAATTCTTTCTCCAGAATCCAAATGGAAATTTTAGAAAGAAAAGTGAATTCCTTGCATGGGTCAATGGCCAATGCAGCTATGTCCAACTAAATTATGCACTTGATAAGTAAAAGAAAATTCTCTGATTTTCTAGTGAAAGTAAATTCTAAATAGTAAAAGAATCAAAATTAAGTTAAGGATATTGAAATAATTATTGGTGATCGGAACCTCATCTTTAAATAGAGGCTATAAATAGACAATGGAAAACGTAGAAATGGCATTACAGTGTTGCATGAATGCACATTAACCTGGGAAGAGAGGTCTATATTAACAGAGGAAGAGAGGTCTAACATGAAGAAAAGAGTGCTAGTTTGGTAGCCAAGGATGACTTGCCTCATCTGTCCTCAATGGTCTTTCAAAAAATGTTGAACATTTATAAAGCCCTTGTGTGGTAGCAGGCAATCTCATTGACTAATTTGACAGACTCTTTTCTTTCATGCTAGCCTTCCTTTTCTTCAACAAGTCATAAGCAATTGGACAAGCAATGCTGCTTAATTAGAAGAATACTATGTCGTAAGATTAATCAAGATGGGAGGGTCTTACATGCAGATAACAGTATTGTTTGGTAGCCAAGGATGACTTGCCTGCGGCTTGCGATATTATTCAGTGTTTAGTTAACAAACACACATGCATGACAATATTCAAATAAGAGAAATTGCATACACGAGAGTACTTAACACTTTCTTCATAATTGGACCAATGCTGTTGGATAAAAGAAGTGTCGACGAACTGATGTTGTCATTGGAATCATGTGCTCAAGAATATAAGAGGATATAAAAAGAGGTGGAAGGGGAATTGGTCAATGATTATGCAAACAAATTAAAGCTATAAATCGTTTCGAAGACATATTTTTCTTGATGATTACATCTCGATTTATGTATGGTCAAAATCATCGAATGTCAAAGGGCTTAATTTGGAGGTTGAGTCATGAATTTACTAGAAATGAAAAAGAGGACAGAGAAGCCCATTCACGTGGTTAATTGAGAAAATCTCTCCTCTTGACTGATTCGAGAGAAGAATTTAAGCACGTATTTTATGCTTGACAATCATACATGGCCTAAAAAAATGACATGATATTCAATATTATCAGTCAATAATTAGTAAAACCTTGACTTTGATATTATGTTAGATAAATCATTTAACCTAAAATCTAAAGTTATTACCTAACATTACCATCAAATACAAGATTTGACAATTTGCACCAAATTGAGGAAATCCAAACTGCCTAAATGCACGCACATGCCGGCATCAACGTGAAACCTGGCCAAGAAGGCAAGCAAGATATACAGTGATATATCATCTTACTTCATACAAATGTTGACATCATTTCGAAGAGCAGAGCTAACTAATAAGGTCAAAATGCAAGCTGCATAGCATGTGTGTCTTGTAAGCATGCAGTTAGCTAAAAAACCGAAACCTTTTGGGGCTTTTAAATTTTAATTTTCTTCTATCAGCGGAAATTTTGAAGAATTGCTTGAAGGTGGGGTCACAGCAACTAATTAGGAGAATACATTCCGTTATACACGTCAAGCTAATAATGGAATATTTAACTTGATAAATCATAAATGGGTAAAAGTCTGTAAAAGAATAAAAGACAAGAAAGCTCATCACGCTGACCGTCACGCCAATTTCATGATAAGATCACGATATGTAAATTATTATGTGGCGATCCGAATATAATCTTTATTCTTTTGAGTGGTTATAAATAGAAACTTGAAAACTTAGTATTGGCATCCCATCAGTGCATCAATAATTTTAGAGAGGAAGGGACGCCTAACATGAAATTAAATGAGTCTTGCAGAGTAGCCAAGGATGACTTGCCTAATCTCTTGCTAGTGGCTTCAAAATGTCGATTAGTTAAATTCAATTATCTCATTAAGACCCTGGATGGGTGTTAGGCAGTTATCTTGGCCAACTTGACAGACTCTTTTCTCTCATGCTAGGCCTTCTGTTCTTCACTCCAAATAAGATCTCAAAACACTATACACACACACACACACATATATATTAATTGCATTGTGTGGTTGGAGAGGATGCATGTTTTGCATCGTATTGAAGCATGTATAATATAATAAGGAAGAGGGGCCTTACATGAAGAGAGGAGAAATGTTTGTTAGCCAAGGATGACTTGCCTGCGTCATGCAAGAGGGTTTCGAGTAGCTATAGAAAAGCTCTACTGTTTGGTTGCCAGGCAGTCTCCTTGGCTAAGCTGACAGCCTCTTCTCTTTCATGCTAGGCCTTCCCTTCTTGCCCCCGAAAAGAGCTTAATGAGCCTGCAGCTTCTACAATATTCACCAATGTCGTGTGAACCGCCACAAGCTCCAGGATTGATCAGGTATATATTTCAACCTGGGGAAAATATACGCTAGGATACTAATATACCGTAGTTAGAATTTATTACGTTTACTATATATATGGATGAAGAAATTAATTTTGATGATGTATGACAATAAGGAAAGCAGAAATCAATTACTAAATTATTGGTTACATTAAAAATATATATATATATTAGGGTGAGACTATTTGCACTTTAAAAATTATTTTAAATATTTTATTAGTTTTATTTTATATAATTTTTAAAATGTCAAAAATGTCCTGAAATATTTAAATTAATTAATTTAATTGAACCGTAATCAACCTATCAAGCCCAGTCAAAAAATAAATTAAAAAAATTAACAACACTTACAACAAATGAAATCAAAGTAAAATTTGTAAACAACATCTTTAACACAATTTAATGATTAGTTTTAGGGAAATTTGTAACCTATTCCCAAATAAATTGACATTTTGCACCGCGTCCCTAACAAATTTGACTTGTTGCACTGCGCACCCAAAAAAATTGACATTTTTGCACCACGCCCCCAATTCCGTTATTTTCTCAGTTAAGTTTAACGGTGGAGGGGTAAAATTGGAAGTTTATTCCTTAAATTAATTTTAATGGGAATTCTCTTTATTGTAATTAAAATAAAAATCTTTAAAAAATTAAAGGAAAAATAATAGTGGTGACAATGTACATGTAACAAGAAATTTTTTTATTACAATTAAAATAAAAATCTTTAAAAAATTAAAGGAAAATAATAGTGGTAATAAATGTACATGTAACAAGAATTTTTTTTATTAAAATTGAAATAAAAATCTTTAAAAAATTAAAGAAAAAATAATAGTGGTGACAATGTACGTGTAATAAGAAATTTTTTTTATTGCAATTGAAATAAAGATCTTTAAAAAAATTAAAGGAAAATAATAGTGGTGACAAATGTACATGTAACAAGAATTTTTTTTATTAAAATTGAAAAACAAATCTTAAAAAAATTAAAGAAAAAATAATAGTGGTGACAATGAACATGTAAGAAGAATTGTTTTTTTTATTGCAATTGAAAAAAAAACCTTAAAAAATTAAATGAGCTAAAAATTTTGTTTTTTTACATAGAGGGGCATTTTTGTCATTCAATCAAAAGTTAAACGGAGCCGTTAAACTTAACTGAGAAAATAACGGAATTGGGGGCGTGGTGTAAAAATGTCAATTTTTTTGGGTGTGCAGTGCAACAAGTTAAATTTGTTAGGGACGTGATGCAAAATGTCAATTTATTTAGGGGTAGGTTACAAATTTCCCTTAGTTTTATAGTCAAAAGAAGTGGCCATCTAACAAAAGGAGAAGAAGACGCTAGGAGATGCCGATACTGGATGCAGCTCCAGTTGATTTGACTTCGTTTTTAGCTTCCTCTCTTTCTTCTGGTCTTTTTTTCTTTTAATCCAAAAAACAAAAATATGGTTATCTGGATAATATTCTTTTTACTTTATTTTTGAAAATTCAAAAGGGTCGCACATATCTTGTAATCAAAATATTTTAAAATCTAGATTTGCTCATTGTTCAACTAAGGTTTTTTAAGATGTGACAGTCCTAGATATCTTAAATACTGGATGTAAAATACTTTGTGGTTAGAGGAACGAAGAACAATACCTGATTCCTTTAATTGAACTGGATTAAACTTGAAATCTTCGCGAATCCTTATTGATTTTACTCGAGTGTGTGCATGCAAGAAACACTTTCAACACTCAAGTCAGTTTTTGATTTTTTGAATATTTTTTCAAGAACATAATTTCTCTGAATTTGGCCAAAAGATCATTTCACAAGCTTTTGGCTGTTATTTATAGACGAGAGGTGGATGAAAGGCAAGAAAATTTATTTCAAATCTGAATTCTCTCCATTTGCTCTTTTGATTTGATTTAGATCATTAGATCTAATAACCATTTTTGTCTGTATTTAAATCCTTAGCACATGGTTTCATTAGTAACGATATGTTGTCGCTTATCAATATTTCCGGGTTGTTTATTGTTTATCCTTTCCAGATTGTCGTGTGAGTCATCTGGCGGATATTAACCTTTAAATCTAAGGTTTAAGTATATCTCGCATCCAGCATTGATTCTAAATCTGGAATAAATCTGAACCATGTCTATATTGGTCTTTAATTTGGGACCATCATAGTATATATCCGATTATTTGAATTAATCAATTTTTAATAGACACTTGGTGCGATGTCACTTGGTGCGATGTAAATGGTTATGTTTTCTGGCACTTACAAGATTGAATTCCTTTTAGGATTTAAAGCAAAAGAATTATTGGTTGAATAATGAGCTTTCAAAGTAGTTGTATTATAGTGGTTCACATTATGGGTGTTTTTGTAATAAATTATTTTATTAAAATAAGAGTATTTATACTAGTTTCTATAGCGTAAATAATCACATCCTAATTCTTCTCATCAAAATAACAATAATATGTTTTCTTGATCTATACCAACCGAAATCAGAATAAGCTACATTATCATTGATGTGTTTATTTTATCTTAAAATCGGAATTGATTATTTTAATTTACTAAAATGCCCTTAATTAATATCATTGTTATTATTTGTTAAAATAATTGTGATTATTATTATTCAAAAATTTATTATTAGAAAATTTTATTTTTAACAATAATAAAAATAATAATAACAATGTCCATAATAATAATAATAATAATAATAATAATCATCATCATCATCATCGTCAGCGATCGACAACGGCAACAACAGCAGCAAGTAGTAGTAGTAGCAGTAGCAATAGCAGCAAACAGTAGCAAAAGCTGTAAAGACAACAGTAAGCAGCAGTGACAATGACGAATGGCAGCAACATTGATATATTTTTTTTCAAATACATAAAGAAGGATGAAATGAGAATTTTAAAAATTGAGGAAGGTAGTATGGTCAGTCCAAATAATGAGAACTCTCATAATTATTCTTAATTTTAGATGGAGCATGCTGCTTTAATTCTAGTTATGCCTCTCATTTAAATAAGTAAACTCATTATTCATTCTCATTCCTTAATTCTCCTACAGATTGCTAATTAGAAAACAACCCATCAGTATCTTTCTCCTAAGAATTAAAGATGTTATTTTTTATAGTCAAGGATACAAATATGCTAAAAAGATATTGGCATTATCATTCGTAATGAAAAAAAAAATCCTTTAATTTCTAATTTATGTTGAAGCAGTTACTATTGAAGTCTAAGGCCTAACTCATTCCAAAAGTCTACCGACCAAATTCTATTGTAAAAGTCTACAAGCCTAACTCAACCCAAAAGCTAGTTTAGGAGTTAAGGGTTCCTCAAGTCATATATTTAATCCAAGTTCAATACTGAGTCGATATATGATATTTTCCCTTATACTTCCTTCACATAATAAGGTAGTATGAACTCACTCAGCATATGAGTTTGACTGTGATATCATATAGAATTTTACAGTCTTAACTCAACCCGAAAGCTAGCTCAAGAGTTAAGAGGGCCTAGGTTTTATATACTTAAACTTGACCTAAGTTGAATACTCAATCAATGTGAGATATTTTTCCTAGCAGGTACCATATCCATTATACAATGGAAAGCACAAATTTCCATTGATAGAAATAATAACCTATTCACAAGATCTCAACTCTTCTTACTTTAGTTTTTTGTCAATTTTGAGGGACAATATATATTTACAGACGATAAAAACATTTATTGGAAGTTTATAAATGCATTAAAAAAATAAAAATAAATAAACATCCAAGAGAAGGGGGACAAAATAGTCTAACTCTAACTTCAACACAACAAACTAAACTACGAATACCATCCAAACATCAACAAATACCATTGTCAACATACACGACACTTGGGTCGAAACTGATCAAGGAATGGAGAAGTCAAAAATGTCCCATTCAAAAACCAAAGCTCAACACAGCAAATTAACTTCAAACTCAACCTTCGCCAAGATTTACTACGAATTTTGTCAAAATCCTTCATTGGCTCTTAAATGGCAACCAAATGCCAAACATTAAGGCTACAAAATATGGCTGACGGTCCATTTGGAATTGCTTTTAAGATTTTCGAAAGTAATTTTGAAAGTTAATTTTGATATTTGATAAAAAATTTTAAAAATCATCATATCTTATAGTAAATTTTAAAAAGTAAGGAAGGAGTTACTTTTCAAAATCTAATTCTAAAATCAGTTTTATACTTAATATAATTCCATAATATCCTTATATATATTATAAGAATAAAAAATTATCCTTATTAATTAGTAAATAAAAAAGAGATTATTATTATTGCCAATCATATTGAGATGACAAAATAAAAAATTTAATAATATAAAACATTTGTTTTACCTATCAATCATTACATATATACAATAAAAAAAAATTATATACATGTTTCATAAATAAATTTTATTCAACATTATATCTATCTCAATCATTTATATTTACTGAGAAAAATTATATTCTACGAAAAAATCATCTCGTCATAGAATAAAGAATATCATTGCAAAATGCATTTTCCACAAAATAATTTTTTTTGAAACTCAGGGGCTAAATGCCCATCTTAGAAAATATTTTGCAACGAAATTATCTAGCAAAAATTTCATGCCAAATAGGTCGTATAACAATGATTTATTTCGTCTCAAATAGTTTACAAACCATTGCAAAAGAAGCTTGAAAATGTTCAAAAATTCATTTGCTAAATGACGCCTATTACAACTATTTATTTTGTCTCAGATTGTTTAAAAAAAAAAAAACGTTGCCAATAAGTTTGAAAATGACAAGGGAATTGAATTGGCTAACATCATGAAATAAAAAAAATTTTGTTGCTTAATATCATAATTTACAACAAAATTGGTTTAGTCGCAAGTTGGTACATTTGGAGACAAAATTTTCATTACGGAATATGAAAGAAATGAAAGTAATTTCACAATATGGATTACAGTAAATCAAACAAATTCTTATAGAATTACAATAATAATTAAAATCATTATGAAAATACAAGAATTATTATTATTGATGACGAATACATAAAAATTATTACAAAATATAAAATCTATTCTTTTGAAAGGAAACATAAATAAATCTAAATTTCTTAATTTTCTTCATCTCATTTCCTACAAACAGACAAAAATGCAAAAATTATTATATATTCTACCTACAGAGAACATAAATGTCAAAACACCAAATTTAAGACATTTGTTTTCATAAAACAAACAACTTAACATTTATATTCAGACTTTTATTTTTTGAGAAGGAAATTAAACTTTCATTAAAGTAAAAAAGAGAATACAGACTCCACATCAACTGGTAACGGTGCTATCCATACAACATTTCTATTACTCCTTAAAGCTAGCTTAGCCAAGGAGTGGGCATGAGCATTACATGATCTGGGGGTGTAATGGAAGCTAATGTGCTGGAAATCCTTCCTTTGATCTTAGATTTCAGAAATCACCCAAACAATCTCTGTTTTGCTGCCCTCTTGGTTGTTGATCAACTTCGCCACATCTTGACAATCCGTCTCCACCATTAATGAACTAAGAGCTGCATTTTTTGCCACAACTAATCCCCATTCAACAGCTTCTGCTTCTGCAGCCTTTACATCTCCAGTAAATTCTGTGATCTTGACAGTAACCACTATGATTCTGCTATTTGAATCTCAGATTACAGCTCTTAACCCTGTTATCCCTTTTTCATAGTTAACAACGGCATCCACATTAGCCTTGAAAACATTTGCAGGAGGAGGACCCCACTTTTGGCTCTTCATTGGATTATGCTTTCCCCCTGATCCTTGCCCTTGATGACTCACTCGTTTATAAGCCTCAACTACAGCCCCTGCTTTAGCCACTACTCGACAGCAGTCCATCTTTCTTCCCTCAAATATATTGTGATTCCTACCATACCAGATGGCCTAGTAATATGCAACAAAAATTTCTATGTCTGACTTGCTCAGCTTCTTAGTTATTTCGAGCATAACATTCCACATATCTTGGTTAGTAGCATCAGGAAAGCATATTTCAAAGGGAGCATGAACCCAAACCTTCCTTGCATCTTTTCAATGCACCAATGCATATGATACGATTTTCACTCCTTGTTTGCAGACGTGATTGTGAGGCTCTAGCAATATCTTTTTTTTTTTTTCCACAGGCTCTCGGCAGTGGGCAGTAGGTTTTGTTAAGCTCTCCACATAAATATTTTGATTTTTTTTTGGAAGTTGAAGGGTCCATAAACGGTTCCAGTGATTGAAGCTCTTATATGAACAGCTTGGCTTATCAGGGTACTTCATTTTTAAAGCTAGCTGATATCCACTTTTCACGGCATATAATCCTTTTTTTTTTTTTTATCAAAATGCCAGATTGTCTCATCCATTCTCAGCTTTTTCGGTAGAAGAATTCTCAAAATCTCCTTTACATCTTTTTCTGAAAACCACTGCTTTACCTTTCTGTGATCCTACTGGTTTTCAGAATTAATAAGCTCTGAGACTGTAGCTTCTGCTGGCAGATTTTGGATTGAGAGGGGCCTAAATGTTTCGGGCCTTGGTATCCAATTATCTCTGCAAATATGTATTTGTTCACCATTGCCAATCCTTTACCGAATTCCTTTTTGCAGCACTTGTCTTCCCCACAATATGCTCCTCCATATGTAAGATGGATTAGATCCAGCTTGAGCTCTCAAAGAAGTCTGACTTCTGAAAATACCTAGCCTTCAACACTTTGGAAACCAATAATTGCGGGTATTGCAGCAATCTCCATCCTCGTTTTGCCACTAAAGCCTGATTAAAACTAGACATCTCTCTAAATCTGAGGCCTCCTCTACTCTTTTCTTGGCTCATATTTTCCCACCTTACCCAATGGATTCCACGCTTGTCCTTTTTTAATCTCCACCAAAACTTCGCTATTGCCATCTAAATGTCATCGCATAGTCCTATAAGGAGCTTAAAAACGCTTATAGCATAGGCTGGAACTGCTTGAGCCACTGCTTTGATAATGACTTCTTTACCTCCACTCAAAAAGAATTTATGCTGCCAATTCGAAATCTTACTCACCACTTTGAGTTTCACTTAATTAAAGAAGTTTTTCTTGTTTCTTCCAACCATAGATGGCAAGCCTAAATACTTTTCGTGTCTAGACACCACCTTGAGTTCAAATATGCTCTTGATTGCATTAATTCTGCCTGCTGGGATTTTGCCACTGAAAACCATAGACGACTTGTCAAAATTGAAGAGTTATCCTGAGGCTGCAGCATAACGGTCGAAGATCGCTTTAAGAGCCTTACAACTATCAATTGAAGCTTTTGTGAACACCAAGCTGTCATCAGTGAAAAGTAAATGTGAAATAGTAATCTCCTTTCCAAACATCAGCCCCTAGAATTGATGATTTTGCTCTGCTTGTAGCAATAAGTTGGAAAAAGATTCTGCACATAAAATGAACAAATATGGAGACAGAGGGCAGCCTTGTCTAAGGCCTCTTTGCGGGTGAATCATCCCCTTAAGACTCCCATTTATGAGTATAGAGAAAGATGATGTGGTGATACAATTCATTACTAAGTCTACCCATTTATTTGGAAATCCCAACTTTGTCATTGTTTGTTTCAAAAAATCTCATTACACCCTATCATAGGCTTTGCTAATATCTAACTTTAAAGCCACTAACTCGTTTCTTTTCCCTTTATTGTGCCTAATTTTATGGAGGCACTTATAACTAATAATAATATTGTCGGTGATAAGTCTATTTGGGATAAATGCACTCTGAGACGGCAAAATAATTTGCACAAGTATAGGCTTTATTCTATTTGTTATAACCTTAGTGATAATTCTATAAATTACATTGCAAAAGCTGATGAGTCTAAACTCAGTGACTTTTCTAGGCTTATGAACTTTCAGAATTAAAGCAATATAAGTGTGGTTTAACGAAGTTAAGTTACCTCGTTCATTCAGAATATGCAGATAAGTTGAAACAACTCCACACTCCACTGCTTGCCAATACTTCTAAAAGGAAACAACAGGAAGTCCATCCGGACCAGGTGCCTTTGTGGGGCACATTTGGTTTAGAGCCTCCGAAATCTCCTCAGCTGTAAACGGCTGATTCAGCTGATTCTTTATGTCTTCAGTTATCTTTGGTAGCAATCTAGTTAAAGCAGCATTTATTTGAGCTTGGTTTGGCCTTAAAGAAGTGAAAATCTCTTGAAAGTACTCACAAAATTCTGCTTCCACATCAGCTTCCTCTTCTATCCAATGTCCTTGTTTATCCTCGATCCCCCAAATTTTGTTCTTTCGCTTCCTTGCTGAAGCCTTTAAATGAAAGAACTTAGTGTTTTTGTCTCCCTCTTTTAACCAGTCAGCCCTTGATCTTTGCTTCCAGTACATTTCTTTATCAATCAACAAATTATTGATTCTCCTCTCTAACTTTTTAATTTCATCTCCGCTGTTGTAATGTTTAAAATTCTATTTCAATCTTTTTAGCTGCTTCGTCATCTGCTTTAACTCTTTTTCTCTTCCCCCGAACTCCTGCTTGCTCCACCATTTAAGCTTAGCCATAGAACTTTGGCGGATTTTTTAAATTGAAGTACTGGATTCTTATATTTCCATTTCCCTTGACTACTTCATTCCTCCTGAACAATGCTCTTGCACGTATCATAGGCACTCCACATATCTTCATAATCAATCATACGAGGTGCATTCCTCTCATAACTGACACTTAATCCTATGAGGTGCGTTCCTCTCATAACGGACACTTTTACCTCTTTCTTGAACTTCCATCAACACTGGGCAGTGATCAGAGCTCATACTTAAAAGGTTTGTTGCTGCATGATCATAAAAATTGTTAACCTAATCCCTACTACACAGAAACCTGTCCAATCTCTTCTCAACAAGATGTGGGCTAAATCTCTGGTTAGACTAAGTAAAAGGGTAGCCTGTGCAACCTAAATCCACTAAATTACAGGCTTGAGTAGCCTCTTTAAAACTAGCCATCATACTCAAATTTTGATCCTTCACACTGCATTTCTCATTTAGGCTCAAAATTTCATTAAAATCACCAAAACATAACCACGGGAGATTACACAAACTTGACAGCCTTCGAAGCAGCGTCCAAGTGTGTTGTTTTTGTTGCATTTCTGGATGTCTGTATATCCCCGTGCATCTCCATTGCTTTCCATTCTCTAGCTGGACTACAACATCTATGTGGTGATTACTATATGAAGTGATATTTACAAGGACCTCTGTGTTCCAATATAACACTAGCCCTCTTTTTAAGCCCATCCTATTTATAACAAATCAATTCTCAATACTTAGCCTTCTACACTCCTCTCTAGCTTGTACAACCAACAACTTAGTTTCACAGAAAAAACAAATCTGAGGCCTATGCGTTTGGAGAATATTCTTTACTTCTAGACGCACCCGGGTATTCCCCAAACCCCGAACGTTCCAATTTAGATTTTCATGGCTCCCGACGGGGTTGTTCGCCAGCCACCGCCGATACATCCTCTTGCATTTCTGCTGAATCTTCACTTACCACATCTTCAAGATTCTCCCAGTTCAACGTAGTTTTAACTGCAGGGGGATATAACTGGGGTTTGTTAGTTAAAAGCTAGCATGGGCTCGTGAGCTTTGATCTTTTCTTTTCTGGGCTTAGTTTACCATTCTTAGTTCTAGGCCTTTTAGTCACAAGCACCTCAGTTGCACTTGCTTCTCCACTTATTGAATTTCTAGCTTTGGACTTCCACTTCTTCCTTTTGGGCTTCAGAGCAACATCCTTCAGCCCATTTATCTCTTCTTCCTTGTCATTCTCCTTTTGAACTTGCATGGGCTTTTTGGTAATCCATTCCACAAAGTTTATTCTCTCATTTTTAACCTTAGTTTCCTTCCCGCCACTCTTTCCCTCATTTTTGCACAGAGTTCTAGTTGAGTCCATGGTATCATCTATGTTAGCTTGCACCTTACTGCTTGTCAACGTCTGCCTCAATCCTTTAGTATTATGCATTGATTGCCCTTCACATACTTCTGCCACATGTTGCCCTCTCATTTGTTCTGCATTTTTATTTTGCTCAGCATGGGTTGCCCCTAACCCGCTTCCACTAACCAGGTTGGGTTGCAAGTGTTGCAGTTGCTGTTGTTTCAAATTTACAGGTGGAGAGTTTGGTTTATGGTGCTCTTTACTCTATCCCTCTTTGTCTCTATTAAGCTTTGCTCTCTCGGTTGTGGTTTTGGCCCTCAGCTAACTCCTATATGGCAATTTATCCTTTCGATGTCCTTGGTACTTGAGGCACTCTCTGTATTGGTGTCCTAGGATACCACAACAAAAGTAAAAGTCTAGCAATCTCTCATACAGTACTGCCATTGGAATCTTCTTCTTGCCTTCTTCCTCTAGAAATAAGATCTTTTTAAGGGGTTTTGTAACGTTTACCGAAATTCTTAATCGAGCATATAGGCCGATGCACTCCTCATCATCATCTGTTTCAACCTCCTCAACATCTCCAATTTTCTCTCCCAATTTTTGGATTGCGCCTTTATGCATACACATAAAAGGCACATTGTGGATTTGTACCCAAAAGGACGTATGTGTGAACTGTTGATTATTAACATCTCTTATGCCCTTCGGTTCTATCATAACAATCAACGCACCAGCAAAGTGCCAAGGCCCTCCCATGTTGGATCTAAATTGATTACAGTGAACCCTAACTCATCAACATTAACCCATCTATCATCTACCCAATCGCACTTGAAAAGTATGTTCTTTAACCCCCAGATAATCAAGCTGCCAAATTTCACCGACAACCCCATAAAAAGGCATATCCCCAGAATGATGATTTTTGTCTTTCGAACTTGAAATCTATAAAGTGTTAGCAACCACATAAACGCCACTATTTTGTGTTATGCGGTTGCTGTCCCGATCTCTCGTAGCAAAATTAAAACCATTAATACAGTAGCCATCATATGTAAGCACGCTGGAGCGTGGTTTGTTTGACAGCCACCATACTTTTTCGTCAACCACTACATTATTTGCTTTATCAGTTGTTACCTATTGTTCAATTAATAAAATCACAATAATTAGTTGAATGAGAAAAGTTTGTGTGCCTTTACTTGGGTACTTTTATTAGATCTAATGAAGTTAATCTAACCTTTTGTTTCAGCCAATCAGCAAACGTACGGGAGTGCTCGGTTGGCAACCATAAAGGCTTTTTTAATTGACGAGGGTGTGTTGATTGCAATAAGGCCAAATGCCCCCTAAAATTATACCAATAGAATTAATAAAATTGAAAAAAATTAACGAAAAAGAAGTTCAAATTTTCAGTCACATACTCTATGTATGGTTGAATCTCGAGGGTGTTCACTAAACCACATCGGTGCGCTTACAAACCACATCGGTGCGCTTACGCCAATGTAGGGCTATCAACCACCTTAATATTTGCACCTCCGAGTGGCCTTTCGACTGTAAAATCAATTAGACAACCAGTAGGTAGTCCGATTGAATTACAATTTGAAAGGTATTCAGCACAAAATAGTGCTTCCTCAACAATATAGCACTCTGCAATGCAACCTTCAGGACGGTATCGGTTGCGTACATAACCCTTTATAGGTTTCATTTCTGTCTCAAATGGATACATCCATCGAAGGTAAACTGGGTTACATAATCTAACTTCTTCAACTGGATGGACTATTAAATGGACTATTATATCGAAGAAGGCAGGTAGGAAAGATTGTTCTAAATTGTATAAGGTGATTGTAAGTTCTTTTTGCAATTGGTCTAGAGAATTGGGCTCTACTACCTTAGAACACAAAGAATTAAAGAAGAGGCACAACCTAATTATGACAGATCTAACATTTTGAGGTAAATAATTTCGAATTGCTAATGTTAGTGGTTGTTGCATCAAGGTGTGACAATCATGAGACTTAAGCCCGTGAAAACGACAATCATCCATTGAAACAATATTTCTAAAATTAGAACAATAGCCATCAGGAACTTTGACACTTTGTAAGGTTTCACAGAACATTTTTTTTTCCTTCTTACTTAAAGTGTACGGGGCAGGGGGTAGGATTTTGTTTTGTTCATCAGGAGCTAATGTACTAAATGCTTTGTTAATTTTTTTCTTCAAGCTCTGGATGTGTAAGAACTTTTCTAGCATTAATTCCATCTTTTTTTTTCCCCGGTTGATGGAGTAATGTGCCATAGATGCTCTCGCATACATTTTTCTCAATATGTATCACATCTAGTTGATGGCGAACTAACAAATGTTCCCAATATTCTAAATCAAAGAAGATTTATATCTTTTTGTACAGCAACTAAGCTACATCCCTATTACCCTGACCCTCACCTTCACCTTCACCTTACTGTTACCCTTACTGTCACCCTCACCTTTACCATTATTGTGACCTTCAACCTCACTCTGTTTTTGCTTTTTTTGGACCTTTTTCCCAAACTTGGTGTCAATGTCAGCCACCAAGTTTAAGATCTTTGTATCAGACAAAGGCTTAGGAGAATTTTCAATAAACAGCCTATGACCCATATATGACATTTTCCAACTATGCGGTAGCCAACATGCACATTTGTTTATCCCACAAACTGGACAACCATAATACTCTTTAACAGTACACCCAGACAGGTTTCCATAAGCTGGAAAATCACTAATTGTCCACATCAACACAGCTCGTAAATTAAAAGTTTATTTCCTATAAGCATCAAACACATCGATGCCTACATCCCATAGGGTTTTTAAGTCCTCAATCAATAGCGCTATGTATACATCTATGTCATTTCTAGGCTGTTTAGGGCCAGATATCAGTAGAGACAACATCATAAACTTCCTCTTCATACACAGCCACGGAGGAAGGTTATATGTTATCAATGTAACAGGCCAACAACTATAAGTAGTGCTAAGTGTACTATGTGGGCTATGTGGGTTAATCCCATCAGATGATAAAGCGAACCGAAGATTTCTCGGCTCTTGGGCAAAAGCAGACCATTTCTTGTCAATTAACTGCCAAGCTGGTGAATATGCTAGGTGGCGAAGCTTGCCATCTCTAATTCTTTTATTTTCATGCCATGTTAAGTTCTCAGTAGTTTGTGGTAATTGAAACATTATTTTCAACCTAGGAATTATAGGAAAATACTATAACACCTTTTTAGGGACTCCCTTTCTAATTTTGTTTTATCCATCTTTTCTTATTTGCCACCTAGATGCTTCACACCTTGGGCATTCACTAAGATTCTCGAACTCATTCCTATAAAAAATGCAATCATTTCGACATGCATGTATTTTGTTATAATCTAAGCCTAATAGCTTCATTATTTTTCTGGCCTCATACATGGACTTAGGCAAACTATTATCATTTGGCAATATCTCATTAAGCACTTCCAATAAAACTAAAAACCCACTATCAGACCAGCCATAAAGTCCTTTTATATTGTACAGTTTCATTAGACTCAATAACTTTGAATGCTTTGAACCCAGATATAAGGGTTTTTCAGCATCTTCAAGCACATTCTTAAAAGAAATAGGATCTTTATCACAATGCTCAAAAGCATCATGAACTATGTCATTTACATAACTATAATCCGGACATCTAAAACATTGATTTTGTGGCTGGTCTTGGCATTTTACAGAGGTAGGTTTCCAGTCCACCTCACCGTGCCAATTCCAAACTAAATAGTTTTCTAGAAAACCTTTTTTAAATAGATGTAGCCTCACTTGTTGAGGACTCAAAAACTCCATATTACAACAAGTGGTACAAGGACATCTAATTGACATTCTATTTCCTGAATTAAGAATGGAAAACTCTAAGAAATCATCAACCCCATCACTATACTCATCAGACAATCTATCACAGAATATCCAAGTTTTGTCCATAATATGTTTTGTTACGTGTTCATTTGTTAGATGTTGTTAGTTTAATAAGTTTACTTAAATTGCACAAATAACTCCCAACTTTTAGGTTTAAATTAAAAAATACAAATTACAAAATAAATCTAAATTCTATTTGTTTAGAGTCACTTAAATATATGTACGCACTCAGCAACCTAACAGAGCATATATGTAAGCATTCAACAACCCAACAGCGCATACATGTACACATTCAACAAGCCAACAGAGCATACATGTACACATTCACCAAGCCAGCAAATCTAACTTACATGTACACATTCAGCAAGCCAACAAAACATGCCACATCCATATTTTTCAAAATTTCATTTTCATATTAGAACAAACAAAAGTATATATTAGAACAAAAAATTTTATTCCAGAAGAGTCTATGCAACAAAAACGAAAGTAAAACCATGCATGTCAATATTTAAAACATGTCAATACAAGTAAAACTCAGAACACAACGATAATAGAAACTGAAAGAAAGTGAGTGATTTAAAAGAATTACCAAATGAAGACAGCTATTACACCGTAAACTTTTTTGATTCTTCAAAAGCGAGAGATTGTTAATTACTATGTCAGAGAGCTGTACAAGGGAAATCACATAAAAAAAAAACAATTAAGGACAATACCTGTTGTTGTTGAAGGGTTTGCATGTGAGATATTGCATTTATACTAAGTCCAGCAAGTGCATTACAGGGAAAGGATTGATGAATTGACCCGAATTGAATATGTATCTTTATCAGGCGCTAATTAAATGGAACAAGTTAGGCCCAAAATTAAAAGCATCATGCAAAATTTAAAATGCAATTTCGAGAAATGGGGAAAAGGAGAAAAACCCAAATATGTATTGACATTATATCCATAAATTCCAGTTAAAGTGTACATGAAATTCAAAGTCCAGTGACATGGCAACTAAAGAAAGAGAGGAAAGAACAATAATTCAACTTCAGTTACCTTTACCTCTCTGCTAGGTTTTCCCAGGTCCCAAATTATAAACAATCAAGATTGCAGAAAAAAACTAAGAATTTTAAAACTCATTCTATAGTTAAACCGCAACAAAACAACATGCATGAGTAAAATAGGCACTGTAAATTGGAAACATAATAATTAAAATATAAATAAAAATGAATAAATAGCACCTTCATAAATGAATTTATCGCAGTGGAGAGAGAGAGAGAGAGAGAGAGGGCCAAATCGTGATAGAAATGAATTCCTCTACTTCGGCCTTGGTTGGGATCAACGTGAAGCTTGATTACAGTGGAGGATATGATTTTAGGGTTTGGTTTACTTAGCTTTGACAGAGAAGGAGAACCGAGTGGTGAAAGAATGATGAGTGAATGACTTAGAAAAAAATTAGCTTCGATTTTGGTCTTAGGGTTAGGATAAAATGATGCGATTTACTTATCTTTATTTTTTCTAAGTGAAACGATACCGTTTCTAACTGAAAATATATTATTTACTAGTAAAATTTCAGCCAAAACCCACTAAAATATTCACTCAGGTGCGCTCAATACATTTCAAGTTCTTTATATTAGAAACATAATATTCTACTAATTCAGTAGCATAACTAACAAAAAGTCAGAACGGTTTCAATTTTAAACTTAAAAGCTTTGGCTTTGAAAAGTCCTAGGTTCGAATATCAGTTTGGAACGGGATTCAAATTTTATTTTCTTTTACTGATACCTTAGTGTCACCAAGAAAAAGACCATTTTCTTAAACTTAAATGTTTTGATGTTTGAGGTCCCCGGTTCGAATTCCATCCGTTACATGATTAGAATTATTTTATTTTTATTACTAATACTTTAGTGTCAGCGATTTCTGATGTCCAAATTTCAGACACCATAGTATCATTAATTTGTGATACTCAGGGCCGGCTTTATAGTATTAGGGGTCTTAGGTGAACTTTTTCTTTTTTTTTATAAGGTCTCTTTTTATTTAGTAATTTCAATACTCAATAAAACAATAAAGAACTGAAAATCCATTTTAGTTTTAATTCATGAATTTCAACAAATAATCAAGAGGATTCTAAAAATTTTCAAAAACAAAATCTAAAATTTACCATTAGAAATTATACAAAAAGAAGCAAACGAATAAATGAGAACAATACTATTTTCAAATAGAATATTTAGAATGGTAGCACATAAAAAGTTGAGATCATGAATTGATGGTTAGATAATGGATATGGACTTTGTATTTCAAGTAACTAATTTTTTCTTTTTCTTTTTTGAATGAACTAATGCATGTAATAATCCTCATTGTAGAGAAGAGAACAATAAATTTTTCATCTATAATTTTCTAGATTATAAGATTTTTAGTAGAAATTAAAAGGAATACTCAAAGTCAAAGATTCTAATGTTGAATAATTGAGTTTTTTTAAGAAGTTGAAAAGATAAAAAATTTACTTATTTTTATTAGAAAAACTAATAATGAATAAATTAATGGTTAGACAATATTATTAATTATATCTCTTTAACAATAAGATAACTAATTATAGGTTTTTATATAAAAAATAATAATGATTAATTATAGGATAATTATTAATTAGAGATATGTCTAATAGGCTTTTCTACCACACATATAATTTTTTTTAAAAGATTTTATTAACTAGAGAATTATTACTAATACTAAAAAACTGAGGCATTTTTAAAATTTGGGGCCTTAGGCGACCGCTTTGTTCGCCTATACTTAAAGCCACCCATGGTGATACTTATGTGTTAAACACGGAAAATGGCCCATATGTTTACAAATACTGCTACTTTGTAATAAAGTGTCACAAACCAAGTGTCAGTAAAGACCATTTTTCTAGTAGTGTTGTAAGTAGTACGTATTGTCCCTTGTATTGTCTGCAAGATGAATCAAGGAACGTTCGCAGTTTCATTTACAAAGAATTCAAGAATTCTTATACGTATAATCTTCACTTTTATAAATGAGTAATATTACTATACACTTCCTAATTAATAAGTAATTTTCAAATTTTCAAATATTTACTAGTAAATTAATGAAAATTTAGAGATATTAATTGAAAACTGTAGCTTTATTGTTTTGAAATAAGTCCGTTATTCGACATGTTATATAAGGCAACATATAGTTAATCCATATTGTTCAGAACTCGACGGTGAACAAATTCTTCCAAAAACACAGTTTTTGGAACTATAATAGAAGACATGACTGACAGCAGAAGCTAGCTAATCAACCGAACGCCAAAAAATTCTTATAAGCACGCGCGTTCACCGTCGACCCTTCAATGTCCACAAATTTTGATATTTATTTGGGAAGCTATCTATTTGGTTAATGGTAAATTACTTTTCTTTTTTAATGAATGATAAGAGGTTCAAGTTCTGTGTGCATCAATGGAGAGGTCATTTCTTTTAAATATTTGAAAGTATCCCCTTCAGCCTGAAGAGAAAAATATCATCTAGGAAATTGTATTAGAACATAAGTGTCACACCGTTGAAACGTTAATAATTGATGAATAAACTCCTGTAAGAAAGCATTTAACATTGATGTTGTATAGAGCAATGCTACAAATATGTATTTGGTTTGGGATTTATAGCTTGTATCTCAAACGATATGGTATATATATGATTTGAAATTTATTGACATATAATGTGAAATTATAACAATTGTGATGAAAAACAACATCTAATATATGACAGATTTCGAATAGTGACTTATCCATTGAGATAAGTACAGAAATATAAATATAAAAGAAGCATGTGAATTGAAGATTATGTATTTGAAGAAACCTTATTTATATTTTTGTAATAAATAATTTTATTAAAATAAGGGTGTTTATTCATTATATTTTTAATTAGAGTGCATGTATCCTTACTCTTTTCTTGTATTACATAATAAAATTAAATCTCTTCCAATATAAATAGGAGTACGAGATTTGAATCTCAATCACTTGTACCACATCCAAAGAGATTTTTCCGCCTATTCGACTAGTCACCACTAAGATATATAGTAAGAATAGATGTTAAATTCATCAATATAAATGGATAAAACTAATGAAGATGTTACTAACAAGTCAAGCAATGAAAATTCAATGGAAAAAAAAAACTATAATGAGGTCATTGTTTGGGGGCGAAGTAGAAGACTAAATAAAAATGCTAGGTGTCGATATGGAGTTTTGTAACTGGAGTCATCACAAGAATGTTGACTTATACCGAGTACCACAGTAGTTCTGTGGGGTACTCGGAGTACGTCGAGTAAGGGTAAAAAAGTCAGAAAAATATTTAAAAAATGTCAGGAGATGAAGAGACATTATCTCAAAAAATATTGGTTGATTCCCTAGTAAAAAATAAGAAATCAATGAGGGAATATTGTGCTGAAAAAGAGGAGACAACGACCTATTACGCCTGCAAACAAGCCAAAAGGTTGTTATTAGGATAGTTGAGATCACTTGTCCTCTCCTGCCAAGTCTACAAATTCTCAATAGCTTTAGCAAAGGTACACGGGACCATCCCTCTACGCCTAACAAGTATATGCGTCTCATACTTGCTCTCCAAGCATAGTTTGAAACACCGAAGCAGTCACACGTGAGAAAGATAAGAATATCTCTTATGTAACAATAAGGAACGCCAATAAAATAACGCCAAGTGGCACAGCAGTCAGGGTACACCTTATAAAATACCCATGTTTTATTTTATCAGAAGAGCCAACACACACACCATAAGGGCCATAGTTTCTTCTACCTCCAACCTCCATTATTGAGAGCTTGCAAGCTCTCTAATATGAGATAATCCAACTCTAACTTGAGTGTTGGAGTGCAGTCGTTAGCCACCCTCGGCTCCACCTTTGACCTCTTTTTTCATTTGTTTGTAGGTCTGAGGCGACTCGGCAAGCTCTCCGAGCCGGAATTAAAACCTCTCAGTCTATCCATCATCCTCTCAATCTACCTTCACTCCTTAAAATAAAAAAACTCGTACACCCAGAATAAACGAGGCATCCTACATCCCAACAAAAATAAATTGATTTTCTCAATTTAGTTTTGTGGCTTTCACTCAATCACTCAAAATCTACTAAAAACAGTCATTTAATAAGCTGTTGCATTCACTTCCATAGATGCTGAAAATAACATTTAATGTTATTTCTAGAACTTTAAATTTTATGAAAATCTTAATGGATGGACGGTGCCACCAAAAGAAGAGAAGAATAGCTTTCGGGAAAAGGCATAAGAATGGGACGTGGTCGGTGGCTCTCGTCTGTGGGCAAATCAACCATATACAAACCTTTCAAATAAATCTTTTCTTGATAATGTTATTCTATCCTTCTATATGTGAGGTCAAAATCATCAGGTGTCAGAAGGTTTCGAAATTTAAAGGTCAGAAATATTTTACTAGAAATTAAATAAAAGAGGTCAGAGAAGCCCCATACATAAAGATAATGTCCTTAAAGAATATATACGGACATCATGGAATGAACCCTGGCTTATACCGCTTGCCATAATTGGCTTGCATGTGAGCTTGGCTTATGCATGCCTTTAAGCCCATGAATTTAATTTGTATCAACTGGAGCCAACCAGATCGATCGAATCCAAACTCCCAAAATGCATGTACACGCCAAGTGCCATGGCCAACATCAGTGTTCAATGTAACATGGACAAGCAAGGCATATTATCAGCTTACATCTTTAATTTATTACATTATCTTTTGAGGGATGAAGATATATCTGGAGGTCAGAGTCAGAGCAAGTTGCACCAGCAATTGTGCCTGGAAAGCAGTCCCACTTCTGCCACGCGGATACCTTCCAGGGCTTTCCTAATTAGCAGTGGAAATTCTATCTCCACAAAAGTTGAAATAAATTGCATGGGATCACTGCAAGTTAATAGAACATATTCCCTCATCTCAAATCCAGCGGAAATGGGTTAAAATAAAGATTAAAACGAAAACAAAAACTTGATGACGAGGCAAAAGATGTGGTGATCCGAGTCTAACATGCAATCTTGGATTGGCTATAAATAGAGCAAGAGAGGTCTTACATGAAGCCAAGAGTCTAGTTTAGCAGCCAGGGATGACTTGCCTGATCTTAATTTCTAAGTGGTTTCCAAATTAATGTTGGTTAAATCACTTATTTGATTAAAACCCGTTTGGGGTATTATTACGCAGTCATCTTTTGGCTAACTTGACAGTCTCTTGTCTTTCACGGTAGGCCTTTCTCTTCTTCACGAAGCTCAAATATTTGGTGCTTACTCACTTAGCAGAATGTTTTGATGCAGATAAATATAAGGAGAGGGGTCTTGCATGAATATAATAGCATTGTTTGCTAGCCAAGGATGACTTGCCTGCGCCTTGATTGCAAGACGAGGGTTTCAAGTGGCTGGAAGCCTCTCTTGTTTGGTTGCCAGGCGGTCTCCTTGGCTAAGCTGACAGGCTCTTATCTTTCATGCTAGGCCTTCTCTTCTTGATTCTTGCACTTCTGTTGTTATTTTTCATTAAATATGAAGAAACTCCGGAGTTCAGTATATATACGTGCAAATTAACGATGAAGACAAGCGATGTAACGAATTAAAGCATAATTAGGTAGGTTTATCTTGGAATTAATTAAATTTTAGTATAATTACTTTCTTTTATTTGTGGATGGAAAAACAAACCTTCACCTGAACCGAAGGATATGTTCGTGTCGCTGTCTCCAATTATTCAGTAAAGTAATTAAGAAATTATTATAAAAGATCCAGCTTACATCTTCATGTTGTACGAATCATTAAAAGAGGGAAAGGAATTATATCTCAGTGGGATAGCCTCTCGTTAATTATCAAGTTGTTCTGAAATTTTAAAGATATGAAATTAATCTTTTTTGTCACAATTTAATTTATTCACTAAAAATTTGTTAAGATAAAAGCTAAGAAGATCATCACGAGATATGGGTCTACGCAAGCAAAATGTTATTCTTTTGATCCCTGGTGTAATCTAACGATATTACTAGTAAAATATTATTAAAGCTCACCAATCGATAATGCTTTTGAGTTCTGTAGCTCCATGCAAACAAAAGGAATAGTGATGCTTTATATGAGACAGATGCATAAAACAACATGGGCCAAGTGACACATTGCTTGTGTTTAGGACAACATGGGCCAAGTGATTGTTTATAAGAGAGAAATCAAAATTGCACGTGATCTGAATATGATAGATAATAGACCTCAATCCAACGCACTCTCTGTTTGCTCAATGTAGCCCAAGGATTTCTGAGTAATTAGAAGATGTGGCAACATAAGTCCATTAAGTAGATCTTTATAAAATTGCTGTCAAAGTATATATTGTCAGTGAATGGGCTTTGTGGGGATCCGAGAGATAGCATATGTCTACAGAACCGATAAAACTAGGATTCTTAGTTGGCTCATTTGCATAAAATACCCTTAAATCCATCGTTCCGCATAGATATCAGTAGATATATTTAATGCCATTCTAAGGGCGAGGCTAGAAAAAATTTCGAGGTGGGCTAAATTTTTTTTCCTAGTCCAAATATTATCCCAACTGAAAATATAAAGCTAAATGAAAAATTCATTAATATATAAGAAATACATCAAATCCAAGAAACAATTCAAATACAATTAAGCACTATTTCAGTTGCGTCTTGTGAAACTTTCAAGAATTAAATTCATCTATTATTGAATCTGAATCGATAGTGTCTACAAATTCTCTTTCAGTGTAGATAACCATACAATCTGGTAAAAACTCCATCTTATTTCAAAGTGGTGTCTTGATAAGCTTCATGGTTGAAAATGTTCGTTCAGTCGTTGTAGTTGAAACAGGAAGAGTTAACAATAAATGAATCAATATGTTTATCAAGAAGTAAATTTGAGACTTTCTTGTCTCAATTAATTTTCAACATAATTTAGAAAGTGAAGAAATACACTGAAACTCAACAAGATGAAGCACATCAATATGAAAACATTCTAATTGTCTTCTCAAAGCAAGTATCTCAAATTTAGTAAAATCTCAAGGATAAAATCTCTCTGCAAGATTACAAATATCATCAATATCAAATGATTTGAAAGAATCAACAAGATTCAAAGCAGAGCTCAGAGTAAGAAGTTCCATCGTCTAATATGTAAATCTATTATGTAACTCCATCAATTGAAAATCTACAGTATTAAACAAATAAATTCAATAATAATGCTCCACTATAACATAATCTTTCTGCTGACAATAACGCATCATACTTTTCATATGGCGATCATTCATTCCAAACACATCAATATGATGACTTTCACTAAATGATGTCACACTCTTAATAAAAGTATTCCAACCATTCTCCCTTAATCTTTGAAGAAGTAATTTTGTAGTCAATATTAAATGTATAGCATTCAAAATGTCTTGAGATTTCATTTGTAATGCTTGACAAAGAAAATTACTTATCCTAAAACCTTATTCATCAAATGCAAGATAAAAAAAAATTTAAAGGTTGACATTGCATCATAGACACCTTTAGCTTCTCCTCGTATGTCATTATTCGATCCATTGCAAGTCATCTTTTCAAGATGCTCATGAACAACATCAAATATACTAATCAACCTACTGACCAAAGTAAAAGGAGAGCACTAATGAGTTGCTCCAGGTCGTTGTAATGAACAAATTTGATTAGTTCCTGTACCAGTTTCAAGCTCCTTAGAGGCTATCAAATTAATAATTTCAGCCTCCCTAATAGATTTCAACTCCGAATGACACTTAAGAGAGGAACCAAAAACATTGACAATGGAATTCAAAGTTGCAAAAAAATGTCCATACAACAGGCACATCTTTGAAAATTTTCACTAATGCAAGTTGCAGCCGATGAGCAAAACAATGTACATAATATGCATATGGACAATCTTATCAAAATAATGCTTGCAATTCATTCCATGCACCTCGCATATTACTAGCACCATTATATCCTTGTCCTCGTAAATCTTCAACTAAAAGATTATAACGAGTAAGGACATTACATATGTTTTTTTTTAGAGTTGATGCACTAGTTTCCTTCACATTCACAATGTCAAAAAATCGTTCATGAACAAATCCATCACAATCAACATATCTCAAAATAATAGCCATTTGTTCTTTTTTAGATTAATCTTGTTCTTCATCAATAAGATTACAAAATTTTACATCTCTAATTCCTTCATGAATCTTTTGCCACACTTTATTGGCAATGATATTCAAAAGCTCTTTTTGAATATTAGATGAAGTATATTTTGCATTGCCTAGAGCATTTTCCAAGACAACTTCAACAATATCTTTATTCATCATTGCTGAATACTTTATCATTTCAATAAAATTTCCAGAATTAGAGGATTTAATGAACTCATCATGGCCTCTAAAAGCACATGCTTGCTTTGCAAGCCATTTTACAGCTTCTATTGAGGTTTGAAGTCACAATCTATTTTGTAAAATCTATTGTGATGATTGTGCATTCATGACTCTATTTATATGCTGAGATGGATTCTTTAAACCACCACACTTTAGCATAGCCTTAGTATAATGTGAATTAAGCTCCCTTCATAGTGCAAAAAAGAGCATCTCTCTCCATTATTAATCATCTTCCAACTCCTAAACCCTTCAATTGTAAACTTAGGATATTTTGCTTTTTTCATCAAAAAGAAAGCATGCAAAACAATATGCAGCATCGATTTATTTAGAATACTCAAGCCAAGGAAATTGTGCATACCAAGTGTATTGAAATCAACGCAATTGTTGCCCATCAAATGAAGGTGGAAACTCTTCTAACTTTGGTTGATATGGACCCATGTTGATATACATTTTCCTAACATCATCTTGTTGATTAACAAGATATGTCCATATTGGTTTACGTAACTTCACATCACGTTCTAATTGAGCAATATTTTCACTTTGAGCTTCAACTTTTCGAGACTTAGATGCGGGTTGCTCATCTAGTTTAGGATCATCAACATCACATGGAACCCCACTTGACGACTGACCACTATCTTTTTTCTTAAAAAATGCAAAAAGAGTTTTTCTAAGCTTTAATGATTGATTGTTTGACATTAATTAATACCTGAAAAATAAAAAAAAAGTAAAAACATAAAAGACATTAAAAAAAAAGCAATCACCGATAAGTTTAATTAACAAATTAATGAAAGCATAGAATCGTAAGTCTGTCACAATAATACATTGACACTATCCAAAAGCCAAACAAGAAGAAGACAAATAATTGAAGAAGCCACAAGAGAGTGTAAGACATTTTGGAATCTGAAACCTCGAAAAAGGGAATCTCTTTTTATTTATATGAATGTGTCCTTTTTATTTAATAAATGGAATCCCCTTTTTTTAATTTATTAATATGAATGGGCCTTTTTATTTAATAAACAGAATCCCCCTTTTTTAAATTTATTCATATGAATGGGCTAAATGACAAAGTTGTAAATAATGGAGTGATACAGTTGTAAATAAAAGTATAAAACAATGACAATTTTGTAAACTGAGCACAATGGTATTTTTGTAAATTTTCTAAAATTTTGGATGGGCTGTAACCCACTCTAGCCCACACATAATCCCGCCACTATGCCGTTCTAATGTTGCCGTGTTGGCACTAAGCTAAATCTCTCCAACAAGTTCAAATGATGCAATGTTTGGTCTGGTGCATTGAGCTAAATACAATAAAGCACTAATTGCATTTAGATATGATACTTTTGGATCAAGTATCTTTTCATCATCCTCTTTAGGGTGGAAGGGATCCTTTTTATAACAGAGAAACCGAACAACCATAGGAGTATCTAATGGATGAGAATTTCCTATATTGAATCGTTTTAAGATTTTCTCAATGTAAGATGATTAATGGATAAGCACTCCATTTGTTTTATGTTCGATCTATAAGCTGAAATAATATTTTGTTTTCCTTAAATCTTTCATTTTAAATTATTATTTTTAAATATTCAGCAATTTTTAAGAGTTCTTTAAGAGTTTCAATTAAGTTCATGTCATAACATAACCTGCTATAATTGCAAATCCAAATTCGAATTTTCCAATGAATATACATGGGCAAATAAGGTTACTTTTATAACCTTCTTCAATTAAATATTCATTCAAATGATATACCACATGCATCAAGATTGTTTCAGTTCGCATAAGGACCGTTGTAGCTTGATTGAATATAGATTACGATTCTTTGACTTACATGCTTTAGGCATTTTGAATTCTTCAGGGATTTTCATCTAAATATTAGTATCAAGTGACCTATATACATATATAGTCAATATATCCATGAGACGTAAGTCAAGTCTTTCTGACATTGCTAATTAAATTGATTAAGATCAAAACGTAACAATATCCATCATTGGGGAATACAAATTTTCTTTATATCCTTTAAGGATATATCTAAATTACAGAGAAATATTGTAATAGTTATTCATACTTTTTATTTCTCTATGTTTTCTCACAAATACTCATTTGATTCTAATGGGTTGGACATTTTAAGTATTTGGACTATAAGGACAAAACCTTTACATTTAGTTAAAGATGTCAATTATGCTAGAATTGCTTCTATCCATTGAGGTCAATCATGCCTTTGTCTATATTCATGAATAGTTTGCAAATCATGATCATTTACAACGCCAATAGCTACTATAAACGCAAATACATCATTGATGATAATTTATTTACGATTCCACACATTTGTGTTTGTAAAATTTATTGACATTTTTTTATGTCCAGACACTTCAAGGGCTTATGCCTCATCTTCGTCAAGTACCTTTTTAAGAGGTCATTCAGGGTGCTTGGTGTCATCATGGACCAGATGCCTTTTAAAATATTACCCTAAGTATAGTTAACAGAAATCTCACTATTTCTTGTGTTTCTTCAGGGACCATCAATTTATCTAAAATTGTGATGCAAAAAATATAGATACATTAATAGCTAAAGCTTTATTTCCAACAGGATTCTGATTTTCCATTCTCCTCTACTGAGGAGTATTATCTTTAGAACTAAATAATCTACTACGTTTCTGATGTATAACAGATAACTCATTAGCTATTTATACATTTGATTGTTCAGTAGGAATAATCATTTGGGTTAGTACATTAGCAGTTGCAATATGTAACTTGGTTCTTTTATTAAATCTACATCTAATAATTTATTTATAATTTGTTGTAAAAACATTATTCTCTACACATACTGCATTTTCACATTGATTAGTACGAAGATCTAACTGAGATAATGTGGAAAAACTTTCCAGGACAATTCATGCCCTATTTCAAAAGGTTTTCTATTCCCCAATGATGGAAAAATTGTCTCATCAAAGTGACAATTCACAAAATGTGCGATGAAAAGATCACCCTATAGGGGTACAAGATATCAACAAATGCAATATTGTGTGTGCATAATAAATAAACATGCAACTACCACGCAGAAACATTATTCAAAATCATAAAGTAAAGAAATTATCTACTATGTGGATATATTTGTCCACATATATCTCCCTTAATTCTTAGTAGAAATAATATAGATTTATGACCAAGCTTAGAAGGGAATTGTCTAGCCACAATTTTTTTTTTTTTTGTGAGCAAGCTGTATATACAATCTAATTAGACAATAGATTTGTTGGTTCTTTTAATAGATGTCCATGAGAATTTTTAAAAGTTACATGCATCATTGTAGATCTAGGATTTCCAAGGTGATCATGTCATAAAATAAATATATTTAGATCTATACACTTTTGGTTTATCATTGCGTAACTTTCAATCACATTTGTGATTGCGTAATACAATCCTTATGAAAGTCTTTGAGCTTTTTTAATATGTATTTCTTCCCTAAGATATTTTTAGTAATTCATAGATATTTTGCATTATTTTCATTTAAAATCTCAATATAATATCGATTTTGGCGGATATCTTTAAAGCTCAGTAGATTTCCTTTAGATCTTGTTGAATATAAAGTATTCTAGATTATTAGTTTTATTCCACTTGCTAATAAGAGTATAGCTCTTCTGAAGCCTTTTATCAGATCTGCAAGACCAAGCCTTTTCCTTCAAGTAATTTTATTTTCAAGATTTTTTTATCTTAAAGAATAGCACGTGCAGTTGCACTCTAAACTATAAATACATCTCCAGCTATCGTTTCCAAAATAAATGATTTATTTCTAAAATGCATAACCTTACATTAAATAAAATTTCATGCTAGGCATCAAGATTAGATAAAAACATTAAATACATATGATGAAACTACAAAAAAATACAAAAGTTCACATATTTTAATTATGCTTTGCATGAACATTCATTTGAGTTTAATTTAATAAAGTTTGTTTGATTTCGAATAATTGTGTGTTTAAATCATATGCATAATTATAGGTAATTGAAAGCTCAAATTTCAAGGAAATGATGTTGTTGCAATAGGCCAGTAAAAAGAATAAAAAAACCATGGCTACAAAGAATTGAAGCAAGTCCGAAACAGTGCAAATATTATAGTAATTGTCTTAGCAACCATTGTTGTAGCAATCCTACAGCATTGACAAAAAAGATTTCGTGTGAGATACTTAGCAAACTGCGATATGGAGTTTCTTAATTTGGAAGATGTGTGCCCTAAACTTCTGTTTACCCTAATTTTCAACTATAAAAGAAACACACAAGCAAATGAGAAAGGAGAGTCGTTAACCAGGAACAAAAACCCAGAAGAAATAAAGGCAAAACTGAATTCAAGAGCAAGAATTAAGGCTGCACCACAGGAGAATTTACAAAAGTCAATTGGATTTCAGTCCTTCTTATTCTTCTCTTGTTGTCTTATTTACTCTTTAATCATGGGGATGTATTTGATGGCTAAAACTCTTTTGTTTCTTTTACTTTCGCAAATAATGAACTAATTTAATTATGGTTGAGTGATTGACAATGTTGATGGTTTCTTGACTGAATTTATATGTTGCTGCACGTTTGCTAAAGCATTTTGTTTTGGTAAAGCTTACTTTATTCATTATTTCGGCTGATCACTCATTTAATGATACAAGTTAAGAAAGAGCCACAAAAGTGCCTATCTTAGTGAAACATATCAAAGCATTACTTGGTTTTAGATTGGGTTTCCTAAGTTAAGTTTCACTTTATTCCAAAACGGTCATGCCTAATCTAAAATTAGTGATGAACTAGATATAGGGATTCACCTTGTAGGATAATTAGAACCTGAGTATGTAATGTTATATCTTATGATGGCTTAACAATTGGTCACTGTTATGTTGCATATAGATATAAGACATCTAACATGGGAAAGCTAAGGATATATAAGGATTCTACCCAGTGCTGCAGCAGATATTATAGTAATCGAGCCTAAGATTTGAAGAAATAGTCAAACCATTAAAAATGTTTAATCACTTGACTACTTCATTCCCATTGGTTTTACTCTTGTATTTGACGTGAGAGTTTTATTTATTGTATTTTATAGTTTAGTTAGTTCTTTAATTTTATTAATTTTCTAATTTTAATTTAGAGCAACCACTGTATTGTTATAAATTATTGTAGCAAATCTGGTAACATCAATCTGTGTGGAGACGATCTTAAATATTCATCATTATATTACTTGTTGTATACATATGCACATTGACGCCAATAGCATTTGAATTTATCGCAACATCTATCCTTGAAATTATTCCATAATTATAATATATCTTTCACTGTCATATATTGAGCTTTCCTGCAAGGATGCTTCATTTCTCCTGCAAGGATGTTTCATTTCATTTTTCTATAGTGCCTTTCAGGCCCATAGTTTGCAAGTGCATTTTTGCATCCAACACCCAAGAAAGGTAGTTTCTTCCAAAAACTTCAAGAGCGGAAATATATGAATTCATGAGATTTGCCATTTTAAAAAGGACCTTGTTATTAATAAGCAAAGAAATAAAAAAGAAAAAAAATACCACAATATAAATATAAATTAAGTAAATATAGACCAAAAAAATATGAAATATGTAGATATTTAATGGATGTATTTTAAACTTCAAATTCTAACTTAAAATCATAACTTAGAACTTCAAATTCTCATCTCCTCATTTGTGTTATAAACTTTAAAGTACAACAATAATATTCAACGATAAATACATGCAAGAACAAATTATAATTTATTGCAAATGACTTGATAAGCGGTTAAACCAGCTATACAAGCAAATAAATTAAACAAAAAGGGCGGTTAAACCAACCTTATAAATAAATTAAACAAATCATATTAACAGAATGATAACATATCAACAAAATAATAACAATATAGGCAGTATTATAGAACTAGCCATTAAAGTTATCATAAATGTCAAACAATTAAAATAACAACATAATAAATTCACAACATAAAAACATAATAATAATAATAATAATAATAATAAGGGTCATTCTATAATGCAGTAATTAAAATTACGACATCAATGCCGTAAGGGATGTAAACCGTTAGATTTGAATGAAAATTTACCACCATTAATTCTAAATAAATAGGTAACATGCTACCTAAGTAGCAGACAATTACTCTTTTTGGTTCAAGTTGTAGGTTACATTTACTAATCTTATGTGTGATTTACAAGATTAATGTGTTATTTGTCACTTAATGTTGATTTCAAGTTTTATGCGATATTTACAAGTTTTTGTTTTATTTACAATTCTGAAGACCAATTTACAAATCCAACATTAATTTACCATCTTTTCCATTAATTTACTAGTTTTATGTATGGTTTACATATTTTTTGTTTTATTTTAGACTTAATGTCAATTTACAAATTTTATATAATTTTTCTAAGTTTTTGTTTTGTTTAAAATATTTTCTTGTAATTTACAACTTTAACATTTATTTATCCTATTTTCCATCAATTTACTAATTTTATATGTGGTTTACACATTTTTTTTTATTTTAGACTTAATGTCAATTTACAAGTTTTATGTCATTTTTCTAAGTTTTTGTTATATTTACAATTTCTTCTTGTATTTTACAACTCCAATATTAATTTACTCTCTTTTCCATTAATTTACTAATTTTATGTGTGGTTTATACATTTTTTGTTTTATATCAAATTTAATGTCAATTTACAAGTTCTATGTCATTTTTATAAGTTTTTTTTTCAATTTTTTCTTCCAATTTACAACTCAATCTTTAATTTACTCACTTTTCCATCAATTTACTAGTTTTATGTGTAGTTTACAAAAATTTTGTTTCATTTCACATTTAATGGTAATTTACAAGATTTATTTCATTTTTCTAAATTTTTATTTTGTTTACAGTTCCAAAGATCAATTTACTATTGCAACATTAATTTATCATTTTTTCCTTCAATTTACTAGTCCTATGTGTGATTTATAAGATTAATGTGTTGCCACTTAATTTTGATTTATAAGTTCTATGCGATATTTACAAGTTTTTATTTTATTTACAATTCTGAAGACCAATTTACAATTCAACATTAATTTACCCTCTTTTCCATCATTTTACTAGTTTTAGGTGTGATTTATGCATTTTTTTAGTTTATTTTTAAGCTTAATGTCAATTTACCCTTGTCTATCAAACCAACCACAACTTTTCTTCTCCCTCTTTATCAAACCAAATGCAGCCTTGTACTCTTGAATCATCACCGGTAAACGACAATAGCAAACGACGACGGCAAACGGTAAAAGTAAACTCCGATCAAATCCATCTGGATCCAACACCAATCCGATACAATTATAACAAAGTGAAATAGAGTCAACTTGATTTCGTGCGATAAGAGAGTTTCAGTGCAATTGTATGTTGGTGCGACATGTGTCTATCGCACTGAATTTGTGCGACAAGCAACCTGTCGCACTAAGAGTGAGTTGCGCTGAAACTATCTCTTGGTGCGACAGGCACCTGTCGCAAAAATTTAGTGCGACAGGTGCTTGTTGCACCAAGAGAATTTGGTGCGACAGGCTACCTGTCGCACTAAGTATGTGCAACATGCTACCTATCGCACCAAGTGAGTGCAACAGGCGCGCCTGTCACCCGGATCATGTGCGACAGGCACACTATCGCACTTGATCAGGCGTGATGCCTCTTGGTACCAAGCCCACGCCAACTTCAATCTTCACCCATGCATCACGCCAACAACTTCACCCATGCCATCAATGTCACAAACACTTCAATCTTTACAAGTTTTATGTCATTTTTTTAATGTTTTTGTTTTATTTACAGTTGTTTCTTGTAATTTATAAGTTTAACATTAATTTACCCCATTTTTCATCAATTTACTAGTTTTATGTGTGGTTTACACATTTTTTGTTTTATTTTAGACTTAATGTCCATTTACAAGTTTTATGTCATTTTTTTAAGTTTTTGTTTTGCTTACATTTTTTTTTTGTAATTTACAACACTAACATTAATTTACTTCATTTTCTATCAATTTACTAGTTTACGTATAGTTACACATTTTTTGTTTTATTTAAGACTTACTGTCAATTTACAAGTTTTATATCATTTTTATAAGTTTTTATTTGATTTACAATTTATTCTTGTAATTTACTACTCTAACATTAATTTACTATATTTTTCATCAATTTTACTAGTTTTATGTGTGGTTCACGGCTTTTTTGTTTTATTTTAGACTTAATGTCAATTTGCAAGTTTTATGTTATTTTTCTAAGTTTTTGTTTTGCTTATAATTTTTTCTTGTAATTTACAACTTTAATATTAATTTACCCTATTTTCCATCAATTTACTAGTTTTATGTGTGGTTTACACATTTTTTGTTTTATTTTAGACTTAATGTCAATTTACATGTTTTATGTCATTTTTCTAAGCTTTTGTTTTATTTACAATTTCTTCTTGTAATTTACTACTCCAACATCAATTTACTCTCTTTTCCATAAATTTATTAATTTTATGTATGATTTACACATTTTTAATTTTATTTTAGACTTAATGTCAATTTACAAGTTTTATGTCATTTTTCTAATTTTTTTTATTTTATAATTGTAAAGACCAATTTACCACTCGAATATTAATTTACCATTTTTTCTTCAATTTACTAGTCTTATATGACGTTTACAAAATTTTTGTTGCATTTCACATTTAATGTTAATTTACAAGTTTTATGTTATTTTTCTAAGTTTTTTTTTTGGCAACTTTAAAGACCATTTTACTACTCCAACATTAATTTACCCTTATTTCCTTCAATTTACTAGTACTATGTGAGGTTTACAAATTTTTTATTGCATTTCACACTTAATGTCAATTTATAAGTTTTATGTCATTTTTTTAAGTTTTTATTTTTTTTTACAATTCTAAAGATCAATTTACCACTCTAACATTAATTTACCATTTTTTTCATTAATTTACTAGTCCTATGTGAGGTTTACAAATTTTTTGTTGCACTCCACACTTAATGTCAATTTACAAGTTTTATGTCATTTTTCTAAGTTTTTACTTTTTTTTCAATTCTAAATACCAATTTATTACTCCAACATTAATTTACTCAATTTTCCTTCAATTTACTAGTTCCATTTTCGGTTTACTGATTTTTTGTTTCATTTCATGCTTAATCGAAATTTTGTTTCATTAGTTAGTGGGGTTAACCCGACCCAAATCTAATGTTAAATTGGTTAGAGAGTTAGACTATTGGCATTCCTATTGGCATTCTTTTAAAAGTCTTTGAAAAACTTTTTGTATATTTTACTATTTTAGATTCTCTGAGATTTAAATGATAGTAACACATTTAGAGTGAGTTTGAATTTAATTGATGAGTTCATAATAGATCAATAATATGTTCATAGGGATGACAATGGGTTGAATCACCGAAATAAAAGTTCCAAGCCCGAAAGGAGCCTGGTTATTTGAAAGCTTGAGCCCTACCATAATTATTTCTAAAGATTTTTTTAATTTTTAATTAATTTAAATTTAAACAATGGACATGGCCTTCCCCTATATACTAAAATTTAGAAGCTTTAGAACTTGTTTAAAGTAAAATAAAGATAAAAATTATTGAAGGTCTTAACCATATAATTATATAAATAGTTAACATAAAATAAACATATACAAACATAATTTTTACAAATTTTATGGCCGAGTCGTGTCAGGGCATGTAGGACCCGAAACCTGACCTAAACTTAATTGGGTCCAAAATATACCGAGTCTGACTCGTGACCCTTAAATTCAGGTCAAAAATCAAAAAAATCAGATCAGGTCAATTGGGCAAAAATTTACCCCGAGTCTTTGATGCATGTATATATGTTTGCATCTTAATTTTTATTTTTATTTATCTATAATAGGTATGATTCATTCTATGTTGTTTTTGGAATTTGGATATATAGCAAAAAACATAAATATATGATGGATTAGGGAAAAAATTATATCATACAAACTCTTGTATAAATTTATTTTTTTATAAACTGATGCAAGATAATTCATTTGGTTGGACAAAACAGCTCTTAGCCTACATTATTTATTTTTATTATTTTGTAATTTTTGTCAACCAATAAATTTGGATTACATCAGTTTGTACAAAATTAGTTTATACAATAGTGTATAACACTATTATCACTCATCAAGCAATGTTAGATGAAACAATGAATAAATTAAATACAAAGTATCATTAAATTCAAAATAGTCCAATATGTCAAAACATCTCCCATCATTTAGGATAAAAAAACTAAAATATTTTTTTTAATTTCCCTATGAGAAAGAGAGCTTTTGAATAATTTTATCTGTTTAGCTAAATTACAAAGGTAAATTTAGTAGTTAGCCTAAAGTTAAATGGTTTCTCTAATGCTTAGAGGGTTTACCATAATGAGTCAGTAACCATACAGAATTCAGACCAAACTTAATTTGAAGATAGAATAATAGTATAATTTTCCTTGCGCACATTTTACATAGAATCAAGCCACTTTCATGGTATAAACAATATAATTTCCTTGGAAAAAATAAATCCAACTAAATATAGATATGTTACTAATTTTTATTAAAATATAGAAGCAAAATTATGATATTGAACAAAAAAGAAAAGAATAAATCATTCACCATAATCATAACAGTATCAAAATCAGTCAACAAAATTTGAATATACTAATTGGCACGTGCAGATGTCAAAGTAATTGATCACCGGCCTATTAAATCCTTCATTGGTCAGCATGCAAGAGCCTGTTAATATGAACAATAGAAATGAAAACACCCTCATTACAAACCAATGGAAAAAAAATAAAACAAAAAGACAAACATAGATCTTACTATTTCATTATATCAGCAAATCATATCACCAAACCTATGGTCAATTTCAAAGGATTATTGTATACATCCAATTAATTAGTTCACTGTCACATATTATTATACTTGACTTTATTAAATATTCATAAATTTACATACAATCAAATACATAATGTTTAATGTAAGAAGACTTACAAATACTCAATGAAAGGCCATTTTTTTCTTAAAATTCATTTTATTGGTTCACGTTTTCATTCTCCTTCAAAATTAATAATTCATACAATATTTGAAGTGCAGACGTAATTAATCATAACCTAGATGCCACTAAAACTTTAAATGGAAATAGAGATCGCTCAAATGGTATCATTATACATATTTATAATTTCTTCCTTTATTTTGTTTTGAGCGTCAACAGTAATCAATAAATTCTTTTATATATACGAATTAAGATCATTTCTTATTTTAAATTTATATTTGAGTAATACAAACTAGTGTTGGTTGTTAATAAAATAGAATATAATAAAACAAATTTTTGAAAAATTAAGAAAATCAGAGAAAAAATTAGCTATTGATTTTTTTTTTCACTTCACCATTAATTTACAAGAACCGATACAACATTCAATTAAAATTAATAACAAGAAAATAAAGATTTGCTTATTAGTTTATAACACAATTTTGGTTGCATATATTTGTTACACCTGTTAAGGAATAAAATATAATAAAAATAATGATGCAATTTTCTCAATTGCATTCACTTCTTTCAAACCTTTAAATGATATAAAGACAAAAAACAATTTCATAGTAATAAAGCAAATGCAGCCAACATAGTAAATCGCCAAGTTCTAAGACTTAGACTTACAATTTAGATCTATAGAAAGGTCAATGCAATATTTGCTCACTTCTTGTTCAACCTAATGCTAAAGCACGGAAATTATGTTAAAAAATAAAATAAAATATACATATATAAAAGTTTGACAACTATGACACAAAATCAAGATTATGAAAAACTAATTCTAATTTTTCTTATTTGATCGTCAAGTTCTTGCTGATAGGCAAATTTTTTTCCCCAATTCTATTTCTTAGCCCAAGATGCTCAACCTGCATTAATTATAAATTTACACATAATTATGAAAATATCAGGTCATAAAATAACCTTGAAACATAACATTGACAAAAACTGCAAAACAAGGATAGTGTTTGGATTGCATTATTTTCATACCTCATATTTGAATAATAGAACATATACAAACTTCTTGTTTTTGTCAAACATTTCAACAAATAACTTGAAGACTCTGCTTAGAAAAATTCCATCAAAACATCAACATTAATTACCAATGTGTAGGATCCAAGCACAAATTTAACACATTGGCAAAACACTCAAAAATAAACAAATAAATATAGAACCACGAACAAAGAAATTTTTCTAAGTGGGTTTGTAAAAAATGAAACTATGACTATATTGACACCTACAATGATGAAAATATCAGGTCATAAAATAACCTTGAAACATAACATTGACAAAAACTGCAAAACAAGGATAGTGTTTGGATTGCATTATTTTCATACCTCATATTTGAATAATAGAACATATACAAACTTCTTGTTTTTGTCAAACATTTCAACAAATAACTTGAAGACTCTGCTTAGAAAAATTCCATCAAAACATCAACATTAATTACCAATGTGTAGGATCCAAGCACAAATTTAACACATTGGCAAAACACTCAAAAATAAACAAATAAATATAGAACCACGAACAAAGAAATTTTTCTAAGTGGGTTTGTAAAAAATGAAACTATGACTATATTGACACCTACAATGATGAAATGAAATGTTAACAATCAATTCTTTATGAAATTAATTACAAAATAAAAAAAAACATATGAGAGAAAATTTGCACCTCAAACTGAGGATTTACATATTTTTCTTGGGTTAATAGCATATACGATTGTTATCCCTTACATGTATCAAGATCTAATCATGTTGAAGTTCATTTAGTACTGTACAATTAGAATTGCTTGCAACAAACCAAAAAAAACACTATTTTAATAGACATCTAATCAAGTTAAATTAACTTGCTTAGTCTTGAAGTCCAACAAATAGATTATTTACCAATACAAAATTAATTAGTAGGAAATAATAAAGGTAACTTGTGAAAACAATAAATTTTGAAGAGCAATGAACTAAATGAAATTGTGCTAAAATTCACAAATGGGCAAAAAATGTTGGACAATTTGCTAAACTCACAAAAATGTGTATTTGACAAAAGTGGCATTGGTTATAAACCAAATTTGAAACAAAAATTTTACAAGAGTTATTTTGTGAAGAATACATCTATCAACAATCAAATTGTATGTCATTATTGTAATCAAGATGGTCATATGAAAAATAGATGTGCAGTAAAGAGAAATGTATATTATGGTGTGAAATGTGTTTGGGTTCCGAAAGGAACCATTGCTAACTCTTAAGGACCCAAAAAGGTTTGGGTACCTAAAACTTGAGATTTTCTCTACAGGGCTTGAAGAAGAAGAAAAATAAGTGGTACTTGGACAGTGGTTGTTCAAGACACATGACAGGGAATTATTCTTGGTTTTCAAGCTTTACTAAGATCGAAAATGGTGGAGATGTATCATTTGGAGATAATTCAAAAGGAAAAATCATTAGGATTGGAAATGTCGGTAATGTATCCTCTACTCTCATTGAAAATGTGTGTTTAGTTGAAAACCTGAAACACAATTTGCTTAGTATTAGTCAATTATGTGATAAAGGATATAGAGTTATCTTTGATGAATAAAAATGTGTTATTGAAAATGCATGTGATGGGAAAGTCTTGTTTGTAGGAAATAGATGTGTTAATATCTATACCATTAATATAGATTGTGCATCAATACATGAAAAATGTCTCTCCGCATTGCATGATGATGGTTGGTTATAGCATAGAAGATTAGGTCATGCAAGCATGGATTTGATTTCAAAAATCGCGAAAAATGATTTAGTTAAAGGTCTTCCAAAAATCAGTTTTCAAAAAGATAGAATTTGTGAAGCATGCCAATTTGGAAAACAAATCAAAACTTCCTTCAAAAGCAAGAATCATATCTCTACTTCAAAACCACTTCATTTACTTCACATAGATTTGCTTGGTCCTTCTAGATATGCTAGCTTAAGTGGCAAATTTTATGCATTTGTAATTGTGGATGATTATTCTAGGTACACATGGGTATTGTTCTTAGCTAATAAGGATGATGCCATTGATGCATTTCGAATTTTCTATAAAAAGGTTCAAAATGAAAAAGGTTATTCTATTTCTTGTATTAGAAGTGATCATGGTGGAGAATTTGAAAATCATGCATTTGAAAATTTTTGTAATGACTTTGGCATTGAACATCAATTTTCATCACCTAGGACTCCACAACAAAATGGAGTAGTAGAGAGAAAGAATAGGTCTATTCAAGAAATGGCTAAGACCATGTTGAATGAAAACTCTTTGCCTAAGTACTTGGGCCGAAGCCGTCAACACTGTTTGTTATGTTTTAAATCATGTGTTGATTAGACCTAATCTTAATAAAACTCCATATGAGCTTTGGAAAGATAGAAAACCCAACATTGGCTATTTTAAAGTTTTTGGATACAAATGTTTTGTTTTGAACACAAAAGATAATCTTGGTAAATTTGATCCAAAATCTGATGTTGGTATCATTCTTGGTTATTCAAATTCAAGCAAAGCTTATAGAGTTTATAATAAAAGAACTTTAGTTGTGGAAGAATCTATGCATGTTACGTTTGATGAGTCTAACACCTCCTCTACGGAGAAAGTTGTTGTTGATGATAATGTAGAAGAACAACAACAAGAAGAAGCATCAAATGACAACCAAGAAGACGCACCACTTGGAATTCAAGAGGAACATCATGAAGAAACAAATGTAGAGCAAAATGAAGGTACTTCTCAAACACTCCCCAAGGAGTAGAGGTATGTATCTTCTCACCCTAAGGATGTAATTTTAGGAGATCCCTCACGAGGTGTTACCACTAGATCATTTCTTAGGAACACATGTGAACATGCTGCATTTATTTCTCAAATTGACCAAAATCCTTTGCGGATGCGGAAAATGATAAATCTTGGATTATGGCAATGCAAGAGGAGTTGAATCAATTTGAGAGAAACAATGTGTAGGAGTTAGTTCCTAATCTGGAACATTAATCCATTATAAGTACTAAATGGGTATTTAGAAATAAAATTGATGAATCCGGTGTGGTTGTAAGAAATAAAGCTAGATTAGTGGCTCAAGGTTACAACCAAGAAGAAGGAATTGATTTTGATGAAACTTTTGCACCTGTAGCAAGGTTAGAATCCATTAGGATGTTGTTAGCATATGCATGTCATAAGGATTTTATTTTATATCAAATGGATGTCAAGAGTGCTTTCTTAAATTGATATATCATGGAGGAAGTTTATGTGAAACAACCTCCTGGTTTTGAAAATGAAAAATTTCCAGATCATGTGTATAAGTTATCCAAGGCTTTGTATGGTTTAAAACAAGCACCTAGAGCTTGGTATGATAGGCTTAAAAACTTCTTGTTGGATAATGATTTTTCGATGGGAAAAACGAACACAACTCTTTTTGTTAAGCATAAGAATCAAGACATACTTATTGTTCAAATTTATGTTGATGATATTATTTTTTATTCTATTAATGAGTTGTTGTGTAAAGATTTTTCATCATGTATGAGCCAAGAGTTTGAGATGAGTATGATGGGAGAGTTGAAGTACTTCCTTGGACTTCAAATCAAACAAAACGAGGAAGGAATTTTCATAAACCAAGCCAAGTACGTGAAATATCTACTCAAAAGATTTGGCTATGATAATGGAACGGCGAAAAGCACTCCTATGAGTACTACCATCAAGCTAGACAAAGATGAGAAAGGTAAGGAAGTTGATATCAAGACATATCGAGGTATGATCGGATCCTTACTCTACTTGACTGCTAGTAGGCCTGATATTATGTTTAGTGTTTGCTTGTGTGCTAGATTTCAATCTTGTCCTAAAGAGTCTCACATGCTTGCTGTCAAACGCATTTTTCGATATTTAATTGGCACTATTAATCTTGGCCTTTGGTATCCTAGAAGAACTCATATTGATTTAACTTGTTATTCGGATGCCGATTTTGCTGGGTATAAGGTTGATAGAAAAAGTACTAGTGGAATATGTCACTTCCTAGGTCATTCTCTTGTCTCTTGGTTTAGTAAGAAACAAAACTCGGTTGCGCTTTCAACTACCGAGGCAGAATATATTGTCGCAGGTAGTTGTTATGCACAAATTCTTTGGATGAAACAAACCCTTAGAGACTATGGCATTAAACTTGATCAAATACCTATCTTATGTGACAATACTAGTGCTATAAATCTTTCCAAGAATCCCATTCAACATTCTAGGACTAAGCATATAGAAATTAGACATCATTTCCCTAGAGATCATGTTCAAAAAGGAGATGTCGTAATTAAATTTGTTTCTACTGAAAATTAACTTGTAGATATCTTTACAAAACCTCTTAGCGAAGAGCATTTTATAAAGATAAGACATGAGCTTGGAATGATGAATGTTGAATCTTAATTCATGTTTTACTACATGACTTGATATGTTTGTTATCATATGGTTTTATGCTTCATGAATTAGATAGCATGATATGCTTGTGAATTTATGATTTTATGATTTTGTGTTTCATGCATTAAATGGCTTACTGAAAAGTTTTAAATCTCAAAATGATTTAAAATTAATCAATTTTTAAGGCCGGAAATAAAATAGTGTGTGTAATACAAGTATAAGAACTAGCAAATATTCCTTTTCCATTCATCCGGAAAAACATTCTTTCTTATTGATTTCTCTCGGGACAAATTCCGAATAACCGGATTTTCAATCCAGAAAACCGGATTAGCTTTGGTTGCTCTCGGGACAACATTTGGATAACTGGATTTTCAATCCGGAAAATCGGATTTACTAAGCCACCTCTCTGCCTCATAACCGGTGTACCGGTTAGCAAAACCGAAAAGCCGGATTCGCATGGAATCTTGCTGGAACAAAACCGAATTTCCGGTTTAAGACAATCTGGAAAGCCGAATTTAAGGGGGTTCTCGAAGCCGGCCAGCCGATTAAGAAAACCGGCCAGCCGGTTAAGAAAACTGGCAAGCCGAATTTGTGTTTCTCACTCTCGGGTCCATATCCGGCCAACCGGTTAAGGAAACCAGTAAGCCAAAATCGCGCTAGTTGCTCTCGGGTCCATATCTGGCCAACCGGATATGCAATCCGGCAAGCCAGATTCGTGAGCTTTTTGCACTGTTCTTCCTCTTCCTCTTATTCGGCATTCCGGTTCTCTCACTCTCTCTAAAAACCGTTTGCTTCTCTCTCTTTCTCACTCTAAAATCCTTCATTTTCTATCTTTTTCACATCAAATTGAGTCTTAAAAATCATTTCTCATCTCATTAAGAACTCAAAACCATCCTTGAAATCCATTTTCAATATCCAAATCTCTAGATCCCAATTTCAACCTAGGTTTTAGGCCGATTTTTCTCTCTCTAAATATCTCACTATCAAGCCGTTTTTTATTCAAATTGCTTCTCAAAATCACTTTCAATCTTCATCATCTTCATTCTCTTCATCGTTTTTAACTCCAAATCAACCAAAATCCAAATGTCAAGCTCACGGTCGGTTCGAAGAAAAGGCAAAGAGCCGGTTCAACAAACCAACTGGTCACGGGAAACAAGGGGCACCTCCAATCAATCCAATTTCGAGTCTACACACTTTCAGAACAAAAAACATATAGCCAAATGTTTTCACCAACAGTTCATGACTCATGAGGTACTCCAAACCTTTTTTGTTTTACCGGATTGGTTAAATCATCTTAGTATTAGCAATAGAATTTTATTGCAATTGTTGGAAGATGTTGGTTGGCTTAATGCACTTGTTGTTGAGGAAAATGTATATCCTGACTTGGTGAAAGTGTTTTACTTGAATATGGATTGTTCCGCGGAGAAAGAGAATCGAGTAATCACCACAATTGGAGGAGTTTTGATTGAGTTTGATGATTTGGAGTTGAACTTCATCCTAAGATCTTCCGATGATGGCCTAGAAATGTTTTCACCTAGGAAACCTCCTGACATTGATGACTATGTTTATATTGATGCTGTTAATAATATATGTCATTGTGTCGACCTTTCCGATGAAGATTGTACTATCCATTTTCGCAACAAATGTCTTTGTCTTCAAACTCGGATATTACTTCATTTTATTCAAAGTATTGTCCGTCCTCGATCAGGCCATTTGGATGAGGTCTCTCATATGGATGTCGCCTTGATTGATTGTATTCTTAGACATCATCCAGTCGACTTAGGATATACCATTGTCCGAAACATGCTCAGTATACCTAAGTTGATTACCCGCTCCATACCTTATGGTCATTTCATTACCCGAATTCTGAAATTTTTTGATGTACCGATTAAAGAACCGTCGTGTAGACCGTCTAAGGGTATCGGGGATGATGCTATTTTCGGCTTAGGCTTTGAGTGGAAAAATGGAACTTGCGTCAAATACACTGAGAACAAGTTTACCTTTCTTGCTCCAAGTGATGATCGACCACTTAATGTTGTGGTTCCAGCCGATCAGCTACCCATTTTCTCACTCTCATTTCGGGGGCAGCGTAGACGCCAAGATCCTCCTGTGATTGCTTCAGCTCCTGATGTCTCCGCATCCGTTTTATCACCTCCACAGCCTCCTATCTCTGAATATGTTACTCTTCAGCAGCTTATGGATGAGGTGCGGACACTCTCGGTGCGGCAGATTGAGTTTCAGCTGCAGCACCAGCTCATTCATGGACAACGCCTTCTCTTTGAGCACTTCGGCATTCCATATCCGTATCCACCTCCTTCACCTCCATCCTCACCACCTGAGTAGTTTTCTTATGCTTGTATTTGGACACACCTACATCTCATTTACTATATTATGTTCTTTTATTTTCGACTCTATGGATGGTTATTATGCTTTTGAATTATGTATTTGTTTTGGATGATATGGTTTTGTTTTGGATAATATGGATTTGTTTTGATTGTTTGTTATGGATTATATGGATTTCCTTATGCTTATGGATATTTTTGAACTAATGTGCTTATTGCGATTTTGATGATTGATAGAGGGAGCTCTTTTTTTTTTATTCTTTTATTCTTTTTTATGATGAAGGGGGAGAATAATTTAATATGTGTTATAAAAAGTGTTATAAAAAGTGTTATAAAAATATGTTTGTATCCAGGGGAAGTATGCATGTATGCAGAGGGAGTCTGTTTTAAATCAATTTTTTTTAACCTTACATTGATTAAGGGGGAGCTTTTCCTAACTAGATTAAATTTTTGTAATGTGTTTTGCCATCATCAAAAGGGGGGAGATTGTTAGCTTATATAGCTATAGATATTGATTTTGATGATAACAAACCACATGTATTGATTAAACAATAATTTATGAATTGTGTTTTTATAATAAGAAAATGATGTTGTAGAATCAAAGTGTTTTGGACTAAAATGAATGTATTTTAGAACCTTTGATATTGTTTTAAATTTCAGATTTGGACCTATTTGAAACTATTTAAATATTTTAAGTCATTCTATAATTTCACATAGTTTGGGCGAAATCATAATTTTAAAAAGTTTTGGGATTGACAAAGTAATATTTAGAAATTCTGAAATTGGACCTATTTGTAAAATTTCATAATGTTTTGGACCATAATATAGTTTTATAAAGTTTGGGGTCAAACTGTAAAATTAAAAAATATTTCACTGTAGCAAGCGGCTAACCGGATCCTGACAAACGGAAATCCGGTTGTTGGGCAGTAAGCTTCTGAGCATAAACGGCAATCCGGATTTGACAAAGCGGCATACTGGATGTTCAGAAATTTAAAATTGTGGCTGTAATGGTAACATTAAGCGGCTAACCGGATGTCCATAACCGGAATTCCGGTTACGACTAAAATGTGCATAACAAATAGTTTTTGAGCTCAAACTATAAGAACTCAAATCCAACTCATTTTCAACTTTTCCAACAAGCAAAAACAAAAAACACACGAGATATCTTGAGCCTTCAACTTGCAAAACACATTTATTAGGTTTTCAAATTCATACACAAATATTAGATAACAGAGCTTCACACAACACATAAGCATAACACATGCACTCAGAAACACAACCCCCCCAAACTTGAGAGGTGTTGTGTCCTCACAAGCATACACAACAAAGTCACACAAGTTGACAAGGACATGGAATACCTAAAAAAATACCACACAAATTGAAAAACATAATGAAAGAAAAGTTTTTTTTAGAACAATAAATAAATTGACTAGCAATGAGGGAATACTTCCCTGTGGTTGGTACTGCTGCAACATGACGAGATGACATCAGCGCTTCTTGGATGCACTGCGAAGATTATCATTTAGTGAAACTTGTGGGGAAGTAGCTGACAACGTCTTTATCTTTTTCTTCACTAGCTTGGTGAGAGGAGTTGCGGCTGGGGCAGCTTGCATGGTTGACACCGATCTGGTCCGTTTTGGTTGTGGCAAGGCTGCTGTGACAGTAGCTCTAGACGTACTGCCTTTTCTTTTGTTGGATTGTCGCAGACTGGTACGAGCAGGTTGGCTAGAAGTTTGTTGTAGAGGAGTTGGGGTTGATGCATCAGCTATTTGGCCCTCAGCTGTGATGACAGTAATTATATCAAGCAGCTGCTTGGCTTCTGCAGGTGTAGGCATAACTCTAGTTGCTGCAACAGCCAGCTCTGCATCGATTTGCTCTATTTCATCTTCAGAGGCTGAAGGTGTTGCTATTTTGGCCTTGCCGTTTCCCGAAAGGACTGGAATGGAGGGTTCTTCTTCAGATTCCTCCTCTTCCTCTTCTTGTATAATGTGCATTTTCTTAGTTTTGGAATGCGTCTTGATTGAGGGTTCCTTACGCTCTTTCTCAGAGTCGTCATCTGCCTCTGTGGGTAAGCTGTCAGTCGCAGACTTGTCACCTTCTTCCTCAGGTTGATCAGATGGTTCAGCATCTTCTGATTCTACCTCCGCTTGTGGTTCTGCTGCAGCTTCTGCTTCTGGTTCATTTATGCCAGTGGCTTCCTCAGTGGCTTCCTCACTGGCTTCTAGTGGAGCACCTGTGGTGTTGGTGTCAAAATTGTACTGCTGGAGCAATGAATCAGGGAAGTTCCGGTGAGTACGTTTCATGTAAAGAGCAAATTGGTGTAGTCGGTTGTCCAGGTGTTGTAAATAGCTCCAAAACCGATCGTTTTTCCTTTGCTGAGCCTCAGCACATTGCGTTATACTGGTGCTTAGCGCCTGGATTGTCTGTTCTAAACTAATAGCTCGTCTTGCTCCTGTTACAGCAGCTGGTTCAGTTGTTGTTCCAGCAACTCTCACAATGGTACGGGCCGTAAAGGCACCCTCATTCTTGACATGTTCATCTTTCACGTCAAGGCAGCAATTTTGTGATTCTTTACTACACAATCTCTTATTTCTTTTTCGATGATGTTGTCCACATCTATGAGAAGCCCTTGAACAATGGCATATAACAACACCAACCTTTCTTGTGAAACCGTAGTAGTGTGAGTGGTTGGCATAAGCCTAGATTTCAGAAATTTCACCCACACTTTAGCAATATGTTTCAAATCTATCCTATTAACTACATGCCCTTCCTCATTAGCCCATGATGCCCCTTCTATTGTAAGAATTGTGAAGATGGTATTCTATATTTTCGTGGTCAATTTATCAAGCAACTTGGCATACGCACAATTAATTTCAGCAGGTAAATTATAAAAAGCATTTATAACGCGGGAGTCTAATGGAACAAGTGTGTTTCTTACCCAAATGTTGTGCTGATCAGGGTTTACCAAATTGGCGTAAAATTCCTTGACTACTGGTAGTACAGGATCTCAAGGGTGGTTGCAAAACTCTAACCATCCACGCTTTGTTGCAGCATTATGTATTGTTTGCACAATTCCGGTGAGTTGTTCTGGAAATTGAAACCCTTTTTCTCCCAGAGTCTTACGCGGCTCAATGAATTCTTCATATTTTTCTTCAGCGTGGTAACTCTAGAAGCATGAAGGATCTTTGAGGCGGCTGGCTGTTTTCTTATACCTTGGCATGGCTATAATATTAACAAATTGAGGATAATGTCCCTGAGAGTAAAATGAGAAGATGAAGGTAAGAATTATTAGAGTTGTGCTTGTGAAGGAGAGAGGGAATAGTGTCGTAGGTCACTACGCACAGTGATTCCCTTTTATAGTTGAATTTAAATGAAGATAAATCCGGTAAATAAAGATAAATTAGGGAAGAAAATATTTTGAATATAATGAGTATATCCCAAAAACATAGGCCAGCGAAATTAATGCATTAATTTTGGAGATTTTTTATCAATTACTATCCAAATCCATGCAGCCATCTGTCATGATTTATCTCCAACGGTAAGTGAGAGGCTCCAATTTTTATTTATTGTAACGGTAATATTGGTTGTTGCAGTACCCATTTATGTGCTCTAGCAATGGTTACATACTCCACTCCCATACCTTCTAACACATGGCGTGCCTCTGCACTCTGTAACCATACAACCTCATTTGTCAAAATGGAATTCAATCGCCACACATACTTACCACAAAAACTAAAACTAATTCTAAAAATAATTAAAAATAAAGAGATCAAATGATAGCAAAAGTAAAGAGTGCAATAATGTGAAAAGATAAAACTAAATAACTTGAATTGAAGAACCAAATTAAATAAAATGGAAGAGATAGAGAGTCGTCAACAAAACTAAAGAGGATCAAACTCGGTTTGAGATGGTTGTCTCTACAATGGGTTGCCTCCCATTGAGCACTTGATTTAAGGTCCTTCAGCCTGACCTTCTTTCACTGCTCAATAGCTGGGTTCTTTAAGGAGTAAAACCTCCTTTGAACAATCTACCGCTGGGTGTATGTAATGCTTAACCCACTGTCCATTAACTTTAAATTCTTGACATGTTTGTTCATCTAAAAGATCAATAGCTCCATGAGGGTAAAATTTCAACAGTTTAAAAGGTCCAGACCATCGTGATTTTAGCTTTCCCAGAAATAATCTTAGTCTTGTATTATGGAACAGCACTAATTGACCAAGGCTGAATTTTCTGTTTTGAATATGCTTGTCGTGCTAGTGTTTTGTCCTCTCTTTATAGATTCTTGCATTTTCATATGAGAATAACCGTAATTCATCAAGCTCACAAAGTTGAAGCTTCCTTTGCTCTGCAGCGGCATGAATATCCCAATTTAATTACTTCAATGCCTAGTGTGCTTTATGCTCTAGCTCTAGTGGCAAGTGACAAGCCTTCTCATAAACAATTCGGTAAGGAGACATGCCAAGTGGAGTTTTGTATGTTGTTCTGTAGGCCCATAGGGAGTCATGTAACTGCAAAGACCAATCCTTCCTTGTTGGGTTCACCACTTTTTCTAAGATCTTTTTAATTTCTCTGGTGGACACTTCAGCCTGACCATTGGATTGTGGGTGATATGTTATTGCTACCTTGTATCTGACTCTATATTTTACCATAGCTGTAGCAAAGACTTTGTTGCAAAAATGAGTACCCTCATTACTAATAATTACTCTAGGATTGCCAAACCTGGAAAAAAATATTTTTCTGAAGAAAAGCCACCACTGTTTTAGCATCATTGGTAGGTAATGCTGCAGTTTTTACCCATTTGGAGACATAATCCACAGCAACAATGATATATAAGTTCCCAAAGGATAGTGGAAAAGGTCCCATGAAATCTATTCCCCAGACATCAAAAACTTCCACTTCCATAATGTTGGTCAATGGCATTTCATGTCTTTTAGTGATGTTCCCTGTCCTTTGACACATGTCACAACATTTAACAAATTCACAAGCATCTTTAAAAATAGAAGGCCAGTAATAACCTGATTGTAGAACTTTAGCAGTTGTTCTGTGACTACCAAAATGTCCTCCATATGCTGCAGCATGGCATGACTCCAGTATGTGGGGAATTTCTCCTTCTGAAGCACATTTTCGAATTACATTATCTGAGCATAGCTTATATAAATGTGGGTCATCCCATTGATAACTTCTAACATCATGAAGAAATTTCTTTTTCTCCTGAAACTTCAGCTCAGGTGGTAGCAACCCACTTACTAAGTAGTTAGCAAAATCTGCATACCATGGAGATCCTAACTGCCGCAGAATCTGTGCTTGTTGTACTACCAATAGTTGTTCATCAGGAAAAGTTTCAGTGAAGTCCCTCCTTGTCAATGTACTTGTGTTTGCTTCAAGCCGTGACAGTTGGTCTGCTACTTGATTCTCAGTCCCCTTTCTATGTTTAATTTCCAGATCAAATTCTTGAAGCAATAATATCCATCTGATTAATCTTGGTTTGGCATCCTTTTTTGAAATTAAGTATTTGATGGCTGCATGGTCTATGTATACAGTCACTTTAGTACCCACCAAGTAAGCTCTGAATTTATCAAAAGCAAATACTACTGCTAGCAACTCCTTCTCTGTAGTTGTGTAATTGATTTGAGTTTGAGTAAGAGTTTTGCTTGCATAGTATATGGAGTGAAAAACCTTATCATTTCTTTGCCCTAATACTGCTCCCACAGAATGGTCATTAGCATCACACATCAGTTCAAATGGTAGAGTTCAGTCTGGAGATATAACCATTAGTGCAGTGATCAGAGCTTTCTTTAATTCTCCAAATGCTTGGAGACAATCTTTGTAAAAGTGAAAAGGCTTGTCATGTTCCAGGAATGAGCATAATGGTTTTGGTACCTTGGAAAAATCCTTAATGAATCTTCTGTAAAATCCAACATGACCTAAAAAACTCCTAATATCCTTTATTGAAGTGAGAGGTGGCAGTTTATCTATTACCTTTATCTTAGTTTTGTCTACCTCAATGTCATTCTTGGACACCTTATGACCCAACATTATTCCTTCTTGCACCATGAAATGGCACTTTTCCCAATTGAGTACTAAGTTAGTCATCTCACATCTTTTAAGAACTTCTTCCAAGTTGTGTAAACAATCATTGTATGTCTCTCCAAAAACTGAGAAGTCATCCATGAAAACTTCTAAAGTCTGCTCTACCATATCAGAAAAAATAGACATCATGCATCTCTGAAAAGTTCCTGGAGCATTGCACAAACCAAAAGGCATTCTTCTGAAGGCAAATGTTCTATAAGGATAAGTAAATATAGTCTTCTCCTAATCTTCTGGAGCTATAGCAATCTGGTTGTAGCCTGAATACCCATCTAAGAAGCAATAGTACTGTTTTCCAGCAAGTCTGTCCAACATTTGATCTATAAATAAGAGTGGGAAGTGATCTTTCCTTATGGCTTTGTTGAGCTTCCTGTAATTCATACATACCCTCCATCCAGTCACTGTCCTTATAGAAATAAGTTCATCCCTCTCATTAGCTATCATTGTTATCCCTCCCTTCTTTGGAACACATTGAACTGGGCTCACCCATAAACTGTCTGATATTGGATATATGATTCCAGCATCCAACCATTTGATGATTTTCTTTTTCACCACTTCTTTCATAATAGGGTTCAACCTTCTTTAATGCTCCACCGAATTGCTGTAGCAATCTTCTAACAGGATTTTATGCAAGCATATTGATGGGCTTATCCCCTTGATGTCTGCCATGGTCCATCTAATTGCTCTTCTATATCTTCCAAGCAAATCTACTAAACTTTGTTCTTGACCTACATTCAAGGTAGAGGAAATGATTACATGGAGTGTGTTCTTTTGACCAAGATAAACATATTTCAAATGTGAAGGTAACAATTTTAATTCAAGACTAGGAGGTGATTCAATAGATGATAAAGTGATTTTTACTTCCCTGTCTGAAAGATTCAGATGCTCAATAAACCTGTTATGCCTATCATATTGCTTTTCTTCCATCCAATCTATCTGGTTTGCTGCAACATCTTCCTCTTCTAAATCTTCAAAGGTGGTGCCTCTGTTGATCTCATTACTGCAGCATCTGTCCATTCTGTCTGCTACAACAAAATCCACAACACTTAGGAAATTACAATCTTCTACTTCATCAAGTTTCTTCATAGCCTCTAGTACATTAAATATGACTTGTTGATCATTCGCTCTCATGGTGAGCTCTCATTTCTACACATCTATCAGAGTCTTTCCAGTTGATAGGAAAGGTCTTCCAAGTATAATGAGTACCTCTTTATCAGCTTCAAAGTCCAGTACAATGAAGTTTACTGGGAAGATGAATTTGTCCATCTTCACCAGTACATCCTCAATTTTTCCTTCAGGATATGCATAAGATATGTCAGCTAATTGCAGCATAACTGTTGTTGGTCTGGATTCTCCTACTCCCATCTGTTTAAATACAGACAATGGCATCAGATTAATACTGACTCCCAAGTCACAAAGTGCTCTGCCAGTGTACCTAGTTCCTATAGAATAGGGTATTGTAAAATTTTCTGGATCCTTCACTTTTGTAGGAATCTTACTTTGGAGCATATGACTGCTCTCCTGTGTTAAAGCAACAGTTTCAAATTCTCCCAGCCTTCTCTTTCGTGCTAAGATATCTTTTAGAAATTTCACATAATTAGGCATTTGTTCTAAAGCTTCCACAAAAGGTATGTTGATGTGTAATTGCTTCAGCACTTCCAGGAATTGGCTGAACTGCTTGTCTTGTTTTTGCTTCTGGAATCTCTGTGGGAAAAGTGGCGGATGTCTAAACTGTTAGGTAGCTTCTGAAGGTACCAAACTCTGCTTGTTTGGTTTGGTGTAGGTCGTTGCTACTGGTGTTGCAACTTCTTTTTCAGTATGTTCTGGTTGAGGTCCCTTTGAAGTTGCTGTAGCTTGGCCCTTGTAACTAGTGTCTTGATGGTTGGGTTGCTGTAACATGCTTCCATCTTGAGGTGGTTTTTGTGAGGAAATAAATTCCATCCCTTTTTTAGTCACATCAACTGGGACATCAATATTCTTTCCAGATCTCAAATTAATTACTTTGCAGTGTTCTTTGCCATCTCTTTTAGGGTCTTCTGTGTTGCTAGGTAAGCTTCATTGAATCATGCTACTCATTATTGTGGCAAGTTGTCCCATTTGATTTTCCAGGTTCCTCAAGGATACAGCTTGACTCTGTACAATTGCTTCATTCTTTGCAATGTATTCCTTAATCAGTGCTTCCAGTGAAGTGATTGGATCCTAACTGATATGTTTTTACCCTTGACTCTGCTGATGAAAACCAAGTGGTTGAGTGTTCCTATTTTGTCCATTTAATGCTGGAGTATTTCGATTCTGACTGCTCCATGAAAAATTTGGGTGTTGTTTCTAGCCAGGGTTGTAAATATTTGAATATGGGCTGTTCTGAAGCTGTCGATTGAAATTACCCACATAGTTTACTAAAGCTGGATTTCCAGGACAATTATCAAAGTCATGTTCTTTACCACAGTATAAACAAGAAAGTTCAGTAACTTGCTTTACCACTCCTAGAGCAGATGTCATGGCCTTTACCATGTTAGTCAATAAGGTTACTTGTGCTGATAATGCTGTAAATGCATCTATGTTATGTACCCTTGTTGTTCCTCTTGCTACTGGTTGCCTGGCTGATGGCCATTGATAATTATTATTTGCAATTATCTCCAGAATTTCATAAGCTTCAGTGTACAATTTGGTTAACAGGGCTCCATTTGCTGAAGCATCCACCATTAATCTTGTACTCGGATTCAACCTATTGTATAAAGTTTCCAATTAAATGCAACAAAGAATGCCATGATGAAGACACCTTCTGAGCATTTCTTTGAATATTTCCCAAGCCTCATACGCTATGATGAAGACACCTTCTGAGCAGTTCTTTGAATATTTCCCAAGCCTCATACAAACTCTTATCTTTAAGTTGATGGAAATAAGTAATCTCATTCCGCAATTTTACATTTTTTGTCAGTGGAAAATATTTCATTAGGAATTTATCAGCCAACTCATTCCATGTAGTAATGGAATCAAATGGTAACGAATTTAACCATGCTCTTGCTCGATCTCTTAAGGAATAAGGAAAAAGCCTCAGTCTTAAGGCATCTTGTGTTGCTCCAGCAATCTTGAAAGTATCACTCACTTCCAAGAACAGTTTATGATGGAGATGAGGATCTTCATTTGGCAATCCATTGAATTGACCAATTGTTTGCAACATTTGAAATATCACTGGCTTCAACTCAAAGTTTGCAGCTTCTACTTTAGGTCTGATAATCCCAGGGTGTACAACTTGAGGAGTTAACACATTATAATCTCTAATAGCTCTATCTCTGTCATCAGCCATGTAAATAATGTTGTTATTGCCTGGCTATCTCTCGTTAGCATGTACATTCTTCTCTTCTTGAATGTTCACTAGTTGTAAGGGCCCCTGAGGGTCCAAATTTCCTGCATCCTGCAAATTATTCATGCCTGAAACAGTTTTTGAATTCCTTTGTTCTCTTCGCAGTCTCCTAACAGTCCTTTCAATCTCAGGATCGAATTAGAATACCACAGACTCGTCTTTGTGCATGCAAGTACTAATCTGTCAATAAATAAAATAAATCAAATCAAATTGGCGCTATCAAGATTTACTTCACACTTCAAAAATAAACAATCAATCCCCGGTAATGACACCAAAAACTTGTTGGTTAATTTTATAATCAAATGCTACAGATGCCAATGTGCAAGTATACACAACAAGTAACAAAGTGATGAATATTCAAGATTGTCTCCACAGGGATTGATGTTACTTGAAATGTTATAGCAATCACAATAATGCAAACTACTTAAGTCCGAAGTTAACAAATATAAAGTGGGTTCTATCGTAATTGATGATTGTGAGAGAATAAAGTAAAACAATGTCGTAATGCAATAAATTAAATTAAATGTGTCTAAGATTCAATTAAGACTATGGTAGCTGAATGATCAAACTCTCCTTATGGGCTGACTGTTTTTTATCAAGTTAACACCAGTTGTTACGGCAAGTGCTGCAGCACTGGGTAGAATTAATATGCATCCTCAGCTGTCGCATATTAGAACTCTCATACCCTTAAATCTATTAACAATGACCAGTTGCTAATCTAATTATAATATGGCTTTATGATCCTTTAGTCTCTCCACCCTACAAGGTGATCACATATGTCTAGTGTGTCACAAATCTTAACTTCAAGTATAGCTCTTATAGGATTCAAGATAACTTAATCCAAGAAACTTAAATTAAGATCGAGTAATACTCTAATAATATCCACTGAGATATTCCCTTTTACGGCTCTATCTTAACTTGAACTATTAAATGGGTGGTCAACCGAAATAACAGTTATATTAATAATAACTACTAGAGTAAAATGCTACAGCAACGACATAACAACACATAAGAATAGTCAAAAAACCCATTGGATTGTTTGTCACTCAACTACAAGCAAATCTAGTTCATATTCTGAATGACAAAAATAAACATAAATATATTATTCATGGGATACATCAGAACAATCAAATAAAGAAGAGAAGTATAAGTTGAGAATGGTAAAAAGCAAATCCAAATAACTCTGCACAATTCCTCAATGTTGCCAAAATTGCACTCTTCAATTCTGATCTTCTTCTCCTTTCTTCTCTAATGATTTCACGATAATTTCCTTGCCGCCTTTCTATGTGGTGCGCGCCCCCCCTTTTATGCTGCAAACTGGGGTAAATAAAAGTATGTGGGTGTTCATGAGTTAAATTAGGAAACATGCAAATCGCGATTCTGCAACTGGCCCGCGTCTAAGTTTTCTCCCTCATTGCTCCCAAATTGCTACAGCACTAGTTGCTCTAACAACAGCTACAACACTGCACTGTTCCCGATTGTGCTTTACTTTTTTTGCGGCCATCTTATTTCCTCCTCTTGCTAATCTAATGTCTCAGCATCCCTTCATGAATTAAGACTTTCTGAAAACCTATAATTATGCAACTGTTTTGAGCACAAATTACTTTGATTCGAGCAAAACTTATTAAGACTTAACTAAAATGAATGTTTATGCAAAATATAACCAAAATGTAATAAAAACATCTTATTTGCTCTCTAAGTGATCTTGATTTAAGTTTAGAATTGATGTAATAACTCTCATTTCATAGAGTTATCAACCAACATAAGTCAATTTTACAACAGCAAGTGGTGATCAATTCTATAGTCATAAGTACACTAAAACTATTGAACTTTACCATTTAGTAAAAGGCATAGTTTCTTTGCTTATGACTCTTTGGTACAAGATTTACTGCTTAGAACAGACTTCCTTAGCCTCATTGCACCATTCACATTCCATCACGAAGGATTTGTGCACAGCACTGTAGTGATCATTATTGGAGTGCAATATTGATTGAAGAATCCAATGGAAACAGGAGAGTCTGTGGCTATAAATCAGGACAGTTCAGTGAAGCTTAGCATCACTACCCATCCTCAAAGAAAGAAGTGCTAGCAGTAATCAAAGAAATCAAGAAGTTCTAATTCTTTCTCTCACTTACTCCTTTTGTGATTAAAACATATTACAAATATCTCCAAGGATTACTCAGAAGAAAAGAAGGAGAAATTTTGGATCCTCAACTAACACGATGGTCTGAGTTTCTCTCGAGATTCAAGTTTGAGGTAAAACACATCAAAGGAGAATCCAACACAGTTGCAGATTTCCTCTCAAGACCAGCCATGGCAATCTCTCAAACATGGTGCACCTAGTCTTTAAAGAAACCTTTGAAGTGGTATCAATTACCAGCTTCAGTAAAGTCACATCCACCAGAATCCAGCAGAAGGTTGCCACCAGCATGATTTGAAAAATAATTTTCTTACAGCCCTTCTGAAATAATTGAAAATCTCCCTGCCGAACTCAAAGAGTTAATCTTTGACAAAGTCACAAGCCATTTGACCTACCCGACAAGCTCTAGCAATACAAAATGGAGAGTTTGGGCACTGATCGACAGCATTCATCTTTATACAGCAAAGAAAGTTGGAGAAAAGTTCTTATACTTTCAACTTTTCAATCCATAACCAAACATAGACCAAATCCATGAGTTTGTCTTTCAACCTACTCTATTCTTCCATCATGTTATTAATGAATACACAAATTGGGGACATTATGTGATTTGTGATGCTATGCCATGAGCATATTATTCATTCTTGTTACTCCTCAACATGTATCCTATGGCTATGTTATTCCAACCTCATGTCATCCACAAAAGCCGAAGGTACAACTATGGAAGGTGGTTCGATAGACTTTTTGCTCCAATCTATGAAGATCCCCTCACATTGAAGCTAATCAATAGGTATCAAATATCTCAAATTACTATAGTCATAGTAAAATTAAAAGATATTTGGGGACAAGACAAACCACCTTTAGTTCGAGTTGTAGATCATGATCACACTAGAGATGACCATCATGCAATGTGGAATGGATACCTACATGCAAGACAAGCATTGGGGGAAGTCTACAACATGCAGCCCTTGTACAACACTCACAGCCCTCTCTCACCAAATATTGTGACTACACCAGATCTTTTTAACAAGGAAGAAATAAGAAATAGTGTTCTTTGGAAAGATGACGAGCATGAACTCGAGATGAAAGAACTATACAATAAGTGGCTGAGAAACCACGGAAGAAAAAGAAGAGATAACACCTCCTTGGATTAGGAATCATTCAATCCGCGTGATATAATAATTATTATATTATAATTATCATGTGTCGTTGATTTAATCTAACGATAAACAATAATTATGGCATTGATGTCGTGATTTTAATTATGGTATCATAGAATTTTCCTATATTAGCTCATAATAAGTAGTCCTAAATAGTAATTCACATTATGGGTGTTTTTGCAATAAATTATTTTATTAAAATAAGAGTATTCATAGTAGCTTCTATAGCGCAAATAATCACATCCTAATTCTTCTCATCAAAATAACAATAATATGTTATCTTGATCTATAGCAACCAAAATTAGAATAAACTACATTATCATTGATGTGTTTACTTTATCTTAAAATCAGAATGGATTATTATAAGTTACTAAAATACCCTTAATTAATATCATTGTTATTATTTGCTAAAATAATTGTGATTATTATAATTCAAAAACTTATTATTAGAAAATTTTATTTTTAACAATAATAAAAATGTCCATAATTATAATAATAATAATAATCATCATCATCATCAGCGATCGACAACGGCAACAACAGCAGCAAGTAGTAGTAGTAGCAGTAGCAATAGTAGCAAAAGTGCAATGACAACAGTAAGTAGTTGTGACAATGACGAATGGCAGGAACATTGATATTTTTTTTCAAATACATAAAGAATGACGAAATGAGAATTTTAAACATTAAGGAAGGTAGTATGGTCAGTCCAAGGAATGAGAACTCTCATAATTATTCCTAATTTTAGATGGAGCTTGCCGCTTTAATTTTAGTTCTCCCTCTCATTTAAGCAAGTAAACTCATTATTTATTCTCGTTCCTTAATTCTCCTACAGATTGCTAGTTAGTAAATACCCCGTAAGTACCTTTCTCCTAAGAATTAAATATGTTATTTTTTATAGTCAAGGATGCAAATATGCTAAAAAGATATTGGCATTATCATTCGTAATGGCGAAAACAAAAATCCTTTAATTTCTAATTTATGTTGAAGCACTTACTATAGAAGTCTAAGGCTAAACGCATTCCAAAAGTCTACAGACCAACGAGCCTAACTCAACCCAAAAGCTAGATTAGGAGTTAAGGGTTCCTTAAGTCTTTTATACTTAATCCAAGTTCAATACTGAGTTGATATAGGATATTTTCCCTAATACTCCCATCACATAATAAGGTAGTATATGAGTTTGACTCCGATATCATATAGAAGTCTACAATCCTAACTTAATCCAAAAGCCAACTCAAGAGTTAAGAGTGACAAGGTTTTATATACTTAAACTTAACCCAAGTTCAATACTCAGTTAATGTGGGATATTTTCCCTAGCGGGTACCATATCCATTATACAATGGAAAACACAAATTTCTATTGATAAAAATAATTACATAATCACAAGATCTCAACTCTTCTTATTTTAATTTTTTGTCAATTTTGAGGGACAATATATTTACAGATCATAAAAAAAAATTATTGGAAGATTATAAATGCATTAAAAAAATAAAAATAAATAAACATCTAAGAGAAGGGGGACAAAATAGTCTAACTCTAACATCAACACAACAAACTATACCATCCAAACATCAACAAATACCATTGTCAACATACATGACGCTTGGATCGAAACTGATCAAGGAATGGAGACGTAAAAAATGTCCCCTTCAGAAACCAAAGCTCAACACAGCAAATTAACTTCAAACTCAACCTTCGCCAAGATTTACTACGAATTTTGTCAAAATCCTTCATTGGCTCTTAAATGGCAACCAAATGCCAAACATTAAGGCTACAAAATGTGGCTGACGGTCCATTTGGAATTGCTTTTAAGATATTTGAAAGTAATTTTGAAAGTTAATTTTGATATTTGATAATTTTTTAAAAATTTTGATATTTGATAATTTTTTAAAAATTTTGATATTTGATAATTTTTTAAAAACAATCATCATATCTTACAATAAATTTTAAAAAGTAAGGAAGGAGTTACTTTTCAAAATCTAATTCTAAAATCAGTTTTATACTTAATATAATTCCATAATATCTTTATGCATAGTACAAGAATAAAAATTATCCTTATTAATTAGTAAATAAAAAAGAGATTATTATTATTGCCAATCATATTGAGATGACAAAATAAAAAATTTACTAATATAAAATATTTGTTTTACCTATCAATCATTATATATACACAATAAAAAAAATTATATACATGTTTCGTAAATAAATTTTATTCAACATTATGTATATCTCAATCATTTGTATTTACTGAAAGAAAAATTATATTCTATGACAAACTCATTTCGTCATAGAATAAAGAATATCATTGCAAAATGCATTTTTCCACAAAATAAATTTTTTTTTTGAAACTCAGGGGCTAAATGTCCATCTTAGAAAATATTTTGCAACGAAATTATCTAGCAAAAATTTCATTGCCAAATAGGTCGTATAACAATGATTTATTTAGTTTAAAAACCATTGCAAAAGAAGCTTGAAAATGTTCAAAAATTCATTTGCTAAATGACGCATATTACAACTATTTATTTTGTCTCAGATTGTTTAAAAAAAAACGTTGCCAATAAGTTTGAAAATGACAAGGGAATTGAATTGGCTATCATCATGCAATAAAAAAATGTTTGTTGCTTAATATCGTAATTTACAACAAAATTGGTTTAGTCGCAAGTTGTTGCATTTGGAGACAAATATTTTCATTACCGAATATGAAAGAAATGAAAGTAATTTCACAATATGGATTACAATAAATCAAACAAATTCTTATAGAATTACAATAATAATTAAAATCATTATGAAAATACAAGAATTGTTATTATTGATGACGAATACATAAAAATTATTACAAAATATAAAATCTATTCTTTTGAAAGGAAACATAAATAAATCTAAATTTCTTGATTTTCTTCATTTCATTTCTTACAAACAGACAAAAATGTAAAAATTATTATATATACCACCTACAGAGAACATAAATGTCAAAATACCAAATTTAAAACATTTATTTTCATAAAACAAACAACTTAACATTTATATTTAAACGTTTAAAAAAAATAAACATATTATTTAGATATTTATATTCACGCTTATTCAAACTTCAGCAAAATTCAAATTTATTCAAATTTCAGATAAAAAAGATACTACCTTAGTTAGCTTCTAAACATAATATAACAAATAATCTTAAAAGAGAGAGAGACTAAAAGAAACCCACCTTTTTAGCAACAAAGAGCAGGTTCATCATGGAAGCTAGCAGAATATTATCATCTTCAAAAAGTGAGTCTAACCATGAATGTTTTAACAATGTGGAAGTTATGGTAGTCTTTAAAATGGTAGGATTATGTTAAAAATCAGGGGGATTTTGGCTGTTTTCTCTATAAAAATAGAAGAAGATGGGGATTAATTGGTTTTGGTTATCTGAGCAAATGACAGCCTTCAGTGCCACCATATCCCATTTGCAACATTTGTTTTTTCATATTATTCTTCTTTCCTTCCATTCCATGGGATGTCAAAATCATATAATGTCAAAAGAATCTAGAAAGGTCAAAGAATTTATTAAGGTTGTGTTTATTTGCTGGAGTGGGAGTGAGGAGTGTGGATTCCTCCCACTCCAGCGTTTACTTGCTTAAAATGGCCACGGATTGGGAATCCCACTTCGTTGGCCCCACTCATTTTTGGAGTGGGGAGTGGGAGTGGGACTCCCATTGGGGGAGGTGGGAGTGGGAATCCACTCCCACCTCTCCCATTTTTACCCTTTCATTTAATTTAATTTAATTTAATATTTTATAATTAATAAATAAAATAAATAATATTTATTTGAATAATAATATTATATTTAACTAAATAATAATTTACATTGATTCTAAGTTAAAATTATTTTAAAATAATACTATTACATTAATAGAGAATTAATAAATATAATATTATTATATTTATTTTAAAAATAATAGTACTATATTTATTTTAAAAATAATAGTACTATATTTATTTAATAATAATAATAATAAATAGTTTATTCTAAGAAAATATTAATTTTGTACTAAATAATATTATATTATTATTTTATATAATAATAAATTTAATATAATTATATTAAATAAAATAAAATAAGGTTTCATTTTATATTAAAATTAATAATTTATTGTTCATAATTAAGAATATTAATAATTATAATAAATTTATAAATATAATAAAATAAATATTATTCATTAAATATATTTTTTATTAGTTTTGTAATTAAAAACTATAATTCTTTAAATAAGGATAAAATTGTAATTTGAAACTATTTACTCCCAATCCAAGACAAAGTAAACACATAAATTGGATTCTGATCTCTATTTCATGCTTCCATTCTAGTGTAAGTAAACAACCTACTCTCACTCTCATTCCACACTCCTAATCCAAGGATTCCCACTCCTCGGGATTCCCACTCCAATCCAAAAAGTAAACGCAACATAAAAACGGAAAAGAAGTAATGACATGAATAATGAACTCTTTATCATAATTGGTCCGAAAATAGTGAGAGCTAGCTCTCCGGCTTATGTGTTTCAGACTGGTGACAATTAATAACCAAACCTTTATAGATGCATGCACATTCCAAGAATCAATGCAACCAGCTGCAAGGCATATATATAATATATCATCTTACAGCAGCCTTATACACAGAGGGTATAATTAAAGGTTATCACCCGGTAATTATGCCACCTCGCTAATTAATTGAACCATTCCCAGGCAATTGCTTGCTAGTGGGAAACTTTCCAAAAATGGAAATAAATTAAATGAAATAAAATGCATAGGGTCACTCAAGAGAATATATCCCAACTATATAATGCCAGGCAACGCAATATGGTAGTGAACTCGATAAGTAGAAAAATGTGAGGAAAATGAAAGGAAAGAGAAATTTATCGATGTGGCAATTTGATAAGATGATATATCACTAGCTAAATTGGGTACCAATGGACCGAACCTAACAAGCCTTTCGTTGGCGCCTATAAATAGACACTTGAAAACACAACAAAACCATTCCACAATTCCCATATTGGTGAATGAATACGATATCATAGATAGAGGGAGAGAGGCCTAGCATGAAAATGAGAGTCTAGTTTGGTAGCCAAGGATGACTTGCCTGATTCTTCCAATTAAGCGGTTTCAGATTAATCATATTGATTAATTAGTTTTTTAAATGAAGCCATTGATGGGTTACCAGGCAGTCACCTTGGCTAACTTGACAGTCTCTTGTCTCTCATGCTAGGCCTTCTCTTCTTCTCCAAGCTAAGTAAGATCTCTCAAAACTATATAAAAGCAATTGCATTGTGCTAAATGAAGCATGAATAATCTAATAAGGAAGAGGGGTCTTGCATGAAGATAAGAGTAATTTTTGTTAGCCAAGGATGACTTGCCTGCGGCTTGCAATATAATTAGGTTTCAAGCTTTGAAGCCTTTTGTTTGGTTGCCAGGCAGTCTCCTTGGCTAAGCTGACAGCTTCTTCTCTTTCATGCTAAACCTTTTCTTCCTCCTCGATAAAGACACAGCTCGTTTGATTTATGTACCGTCGTGCGAAGGGCTCAAACTAGCCAGCAATTACATATTAATGCATTTCGTGAAACAATGGACAACTGAAAATTAGAGGTATGTAAATAGATATGCAATGCAAGCTACAGAGGCGAATCTAAAAACTAAAATGGTAACACGAATTACAAACATATACGCCACTTCTGAATTATGATAGATGACATGCAGCTTTCTTATTTTCATTGTATATAATTCCATGACCTTTTTGCTGCCGTGGCTAATGGATTCTCCATCAAGGAGTCATTTTAATTACTCTGTAATTCTGCACATGAAAAAATCAAAGGAAATCAAGCAGTATCTTCACCAACCGTTACAAGCCATAATCATACTCAAATGGCTAGTAATGTGTTATTTAATTATTAGTAAACAAGATCAATATTCAGGAGGTAATTACCGCACTGGTAGCTTTCCTTATTTCTATTAATTTACGCACAAACTTGTAAGTAGTACGTATTGTCCCTTGTATTGTCTGCAAGATGAATCAAGGAACGTTCGCAGTTTCATTCACAAAAAATTCAAGAATTCTTATACGTATAATCCTCACTTTTATAAATGAGTAATATTACTATACACTTCCTAATTAATAAGTAATTTTAAAATTCTCAAAAATTTACTAGTAAATTAATGAAAATTTTGAGATATTAATTGAAAACTGTAGCTTTATTGTTTTGAAATAAGTCCGTTATTCGACATGTTATATAAGGCAATATATAGTTAATCCATATTGTTCAGAACTCGACGGTGAACAAATTCTTCCAAAAACACAGTTTTTGGAACTATAATAGAAGACATGACTGACAGCAAAAGCTAGCTAATCAACCGAACGCCAAAAAATTCTTATAAGCACGCGCATTCACCGTCGACCCTTCAATGTCCACAAATTTTGATATTTATTTGGGAAGCTATCCATTTGGTTAATGGTAAATTACTTTTCTTTTTTAATGAATGATAAGAGGTTCAAGTTCTGTGTGCATCAATGGAGAGGTCATTTCTTTTAAATATTTGAAAGTATCCCCTTCAGCCTGAAGAGAAAAATTATCATCTAGGAAATTGTATTAGAACATAAGTGTCACACTGTTGAAACGTTAATAATTGATGAATAAACTCCTGTAAGAAAGCATTTAACATTGATGATGTATAGAGCAATGCTACAAATATGTATTTGGTTTGGGATTTATAGCTTGTATCTGAAATGATATGGTATATATATGATTTGAAATTTATTGACATATAATGTGAAATTATAACAATTATGATGAAAAACATCTAATATATGACAGATTTCGAATAGTGACTTGTCAATTGAGATAAGTATAGAAATATAAATGTAAAAGAAGCCTGTGAATTGGAGATTATGTATTTGAAGAAAGCTTATTTATACTTTTGCAATAAATAATTTTATTAAAATAAGGGTGTTTATTCATAATATTTTTAATTAGAGTGCGTGTATACCTACTCTTTTCTTATATTACATAATAAAAATAAATCTCTTCCAATATAAGTAGGAGTATGAGGTTTGAATCTCAAATCACTTGTACCACATCCAAAGAGATTTTACCACCTATTCGACTAGTCACCACTAAGATATATAGTAAGAGTAGATGTTAAATTCATCAATATAAATGGATAAAACTAATGAAGATGTTACTAACAAGTCAAGCAATGAAATTTGATGGGAAAAAATATATATATATAATGAGGTCATTGTTTGGGGGAGAAGTAGAAGACGAAATAAAAATGTCAGGTGTCGATATGGAGTTTTGTAGCTGGAGTCATCACAAAAATGTTGGCTTACACCGAGTACTCCAGTAGTTCTGTGGGATACCCGAAGTACGCCGAGTAAGGGTAAAAAGCTCAAAAATATATTTTAAAAATGTCAGGAGATAAAAGAGGCATTATTTGAAAAAAGATTGGTTGATTCCTTAGTAAAAAATAAGAAATCAACGAGGGAATATTGTGCTGAAAAAGAGGAAACAACAACATGTCACGCCTTCAAACAGGCCAAAAGGTTGTTATTAGGACAGTTGGGACCACCTGTCCTCTCCTGCCAAGCCTGCAAATTCTCAACAGCTTTAGCAAAGGTATGTGGGACCATCCCTCTACGCCTAACACGTATATGCGCCTCATACTTGCTCTCCAAGCATATTTTGAAACACTGAAGCAGTCACACGTGAGAAAGATAAGAATATCTCTGATGTACCAATAAGGAACACCAATAAAATAACGCCAGGTGGTACGTCAGTCAGGGTACACCTTATAAAATACCCGTGTTTTATTTTTATCAGAAGGGCCAACACACACACCACAAGGGTTAAGTTTCTTCTACCTCCAACCTCCATTATTAAGAGTTTGCAAGCTCTCTAACCTGAGCAACTCTAATTTGAGTGTCAGAGTGTGGTCGTCAGCCACCCTCAGCTCCACCTATGACCTCTTTTTTCATTATTTTGTAGGTCTAAGGCGACTCGACAAGCTCTCCTAGCCGGGATTAAAACCTCTCACTTTATCCATCATCCTCTCACTCTTCCTTCACTCCTTAAAATTTATGAAAAAAAAAAAAATTCACCCAGAGCAAGCGAAACATCCTACATCCCAACAAAAATAAATTCATTTTTCTTAATTTAATTTTGTGACTTTCACTCACACTCTCAAAATCTACTAAAAACAGTCATTTAATAAGCTGTTGCATTCACTTCCATAGATGCTGAAAATAACATTTAATGTTATTTCTAGAACTTTAAATTTTATGGAAATCTTAATGGATTGACGATGCCTCCTAAAGAAGAGAAGAATAGGGAAAAGGCATAAGAATGGGACGTGGTCGGTGGCTCTCGTCTGTGAGCAAATCAACCATATACAAACCTTTCAAATAAATCTTTTCTTGATAATATTATTCTACCCTTCTATATGTGAGGTCAAAATCATCAAGTATCAAAAGGTTTCGAAATTTAAAGGTCAGAAATATTTTACTAGAAATTAAATAAAAGAGGTCAGAGGAGCGCCATACATAAAGATAATGTCCTTAAAGAATATATATGGACATCATGGAATGAACCCTGGCTTATATCGCTTGCCATAATTGGCTTGCATGTAAGCTTGGCTTATGTATGCCTTTAAGCCCATGAATTTAATTTGTATCAACTGGAGCCAACCAGATCGATCGAATCCAAACTCTCAAAATGCATGTGCACGCCAAGTGCCATGGCCAACATCAGTGTTCAATGTAACATGGACAAGCAAGGCATAATATCAGCTTACAGCTTTAGTTTATTACATTATCTTTTGAGGGATGAAGATATTTCTGGAGGTCAGAGTCAGAGCAAGTTGCACCAGCAATTGTGCTTGGAAAGCAGTTCCACTTCTGCCACGCGGATACCTTCCAGGGCTTTCCTAATTAGCAGTGGAAATTCTATCTCCACAATAGTTGAAATAAATTGCATGGGATCACTGCAAGTTAATAGAATATTGTCATATTTAGAATTGAGTTTTAAAATACAGTTGTGGTAGAAAAAAATTATAATAATAAAATAAAAATTAATAATATATAATAAATATAAATTTTAAATAATAATTTTAATAAAATTATTAAATAATAAATTTTTTATTTTATAAATAAAAAATTATATCAATATAGTAGTTATTATTTATTAAATATTTTAATATTATAACTTAAAAATTATAATTGTCCAACCTCAACTTCAAACGCACCCTATATTCCCTCATCTCAACTCCAGTGGAATGGGTTAAAATAAATATTAAAACAAAAAAAAGAAACTCAATGACGAGGCAAAAGATGTGGTGATCCGAGTCTAACATGCAATCTTGGATTGGCTATAAATAGAGGAACAGAGGCCTTACCTGAAGCCAAGAGTATAGTTTAGCAGCCAAGGATGACTCGCGCCTGATCTTAATTTCCAAGTGGTGTCCAAATGTTGGTTAAATTACTAATTTGATTAAAACCCCTTTGGGGTATTATTAGGCGGTCGTCTTTTGGCTAACTTGACAGTCTCTTGCATGTCTTTCACGGTAAGCCTTTCTCTTCTTCACGAAGCTCAAATATTTGGTGCTTACTCACTTAGCAGAAAGGTTTGATGCAGATAAATATAAGGAGAGGGGTCTTACATGAATATAATATCATTGTTTGTTAGCCAAGGATGACTTGCCTGCACCTTGATTGCAAGACGAGGGTTTCAAGTGGCTGGAAGCCTCTCTTGTTTGGTTGCCAGGCAGTCTCCTTGGCTAAGTCACAGGCTCTTATCTTTCATGCTAGGCCTTCTCTTCTTGGATCTTGCACTTCTGTTGTTATTTTTCATTAAATATGAAGAAACTCCAGAGTTCAGTATATATATGTCAAATTAACGAAGAAGAAAAGCGATGTAATGAATAAAAGCATTATTAGATAGGTTTTTCTTGGAATTAATTAAATATTAGCATAATTACTTTATTTTATTTATCGATGGAAAAACAAACCTTCCCCTGAACCGAAGGATATTTTCGTGTCACTGTCTCAATTATTCAGTAAAGTAATTAAGAAGTTATTATAAAAGATCCAGCTTACATCTTCATGTTGTACAAATCATTAAAAGACGGAAAGGAATTATATCTTAGTGGGATAGCCTCTCGTTAATTATCAAGTTGTTCTGAAATTTTAAAGATATGTAATTAATCTCTTTTTTTCACAATTTAATTTATTCACTAAAAATAATATTTACGTGTTTGTTAAGATAAAAGCTAAGAAGATCATCACGAGATATTTTCTACGCAAGCAAAAGGTTATTCTTTTGATCCCTGATGTAATCTAACGATACAGTTGCTAGTAAAATATCATTAAAGCTCACCAATCGATAATGCTTTTGAGTTCTGTCGCTCCATGCAAACAAAAGGAATAATGATGCTTTATATCAGACAGAAATGCATAAAACAACATGGGCCGGGTGAGACATTGCGTGTGTTTAGGACTCAAGGTCGGTCCATTAATAATATTTAGTGTTGGCTTTTGACACCCCTCAAAATATTTTCTCTTAAAATTCACTTTCGATTAAAATTACTTAAATAATTTAAGATAAATTAATTTACGAGTTATTCTTTAACATATTTTTTACACCCACCTTATTTCATAATTTATATTTATATTTTAAATTTTAATTGAGAAATAATTTTTAAAAAATTATAAAATTATAGAGTTATGAAGATAGAACTTATATAATAAGAAAAAATTAAGATAAAAATTGAATATTTTAATATTTGCATGTGATTTAAAAAATAAATACTTTTTTGGGTAAAATTTTATGGAAAGATGGTTAATTTTAATATCTGAATTCGTATTTTATTAAATGAACGGAGGAAATGAATTCAAAAGGGTGCTAAAAGGATTTTAGAGGGATGTTAAAAGCTCCACTCTAAGATTGACTTAATTGTCTATTAAAGAAAGTAATTAAATACTCTTACAAAAAATTTAAATAATTTATTTTTTTATTTTATAATAGTTTCTTAATGTCATAAAACTATTTTCTTTTAAAAATATTATCAATTTTTACTCCACAACTATTAGATTTATTAAATATTTAACTATTTTTTTTTCTTTGTACTGCTACTAATTTTATGTTATAACAGCTGTAGATTAAAAATTACAATACCTCAATATCAAAGAAAATCATAAACAATCATTAGATGAAGATTCAAGTTTTATTATGGTTGTGGGAGTACAAATTAAAAGGATAACAATAAAAATAGCAATTATTTTATGATTTACCGCATCAACTCAAAATCACGTTATGGCAGCACTATCCATCGTGGCCAATTCTTATAATCAATGCAATCCTTTTCTCATGTTTAGGCATGTCAAATTTCAAAAAAAAAATTATTTCACAAAAATTGAACGTATTTTATACCAAAGAAAAAAAAATCACGTAGTTATCCTTTCATATCCAATGTATCATGTTAAATATAAACACTTTGGATATTTTCAAATAAATAATATTAGAATATGCACATAAATTATTATAACAATAAAAATATGTTCTTGAAAGTGTGGTCAGTTAATTTTTAAGTACTTTTATTTTATTGATCATCTTAGTTGGAATCTGTAAAGAAGTAAAAGAAAAAATGAATTTGAACTTTCCTTACCTTATTATCCTAATCCCAAAAAAAAAAACGAAAATATATATTTATCCAAATTTCTTCCACCATTTTTTTCTTTTTCTTTTTCTTTTTCTTTTCTTTTGGAAATTAAGTAACTAAAAGGAATTACAAAATATGAAAACCACGTCGTTTCACATCATGATCCGAGATTTTTCGACAGTTGACGATAATTAATGGACGAACCCTAACTCTCATTTTGACTTCATCGTCTCCTCTGAATTATTGTTGCAAAGCCCTATCGTATCCTCCATCGCCGTATCGTCCGAATCTCCCCCGCATCAATGGCGAGTCCGATCAGCAAGTCTCTGATCTCAGTTTTGATCGCTCTCTTCTTGATCTCGTCATCATTTGCCAGCTCAGACGTTCCCTTCATCGTTGCCCACAAGAAGGCTTCTCTTAAACGCCTCAAATCCGGCGCCGAGCGGGTCTCCGTCTCCGTCGATATCTACAATCAAGGCACTTCGTAAGTCCATTTTTCGTAGAATAATAATCACTTCTGTTATCTTCATTCAGATCTAGTCTTGATGTTTTGTTTGATTGATCTCGCGCATGTTTTCAATTATTAAATCTATAATCACAACTAAAACGACATCGTATGAGGAAATTGATTGAGAATCTTTTTGACAGGACTGCCTATGATGTGAGCCTGACAGATGATAGCTGGCCACAAGATAAGTTTGATGTAATCAGCGGTAACATTTCACAGTCATGGGAAAGACTTGATGCGTGAGTTATAATTATTTGCAGTAATGCTATTTTTCATAATTTTTTTTCTCTTAAACGAAAATTTGAATTCGACGAGTAATTGCTGAATTATGTATGTTGAAATTGCAGCGGTGGTATTCTTTCACATTCTTTCGAATTGGATGCCAAAGTTAAAGGAATGTTTCATGGTTCTCCAGCTCTCATTACTTTCCGTATCCCTACTAAGGCTGCCCTTCAGGTGTGATTTATTCAGTGTTCAGTGTTCAGTGTTCAAATCTTGCATAAACACAAATCGTAGGCAGTTGTAATTTATTGTGCTGTTTCTTTTATGTAGGAGGCATACTCGACCCCCATGTTGCCACTAGATGTCCTTGCAGAGAAACCCACTGAAAATAAATTGGAGTTGGTATGTTATTTTTCTTTGTGTTAAAAAATGTAGCTGATGTATTGAGTAAACTTGTGGTTTAACATCAATGCTTTGTTGTTGTTTCATGGGATGATCTTCATTGGTTGTGGGAAAACGTCTGCAGGCTAAGGTATGAATGATATTTTTCTTTACAATATTTGAATTATGAAGTTTTCTCTTTTAACTTGTGTTTGGATTCTGTATGGATTTGAAGTGACTTGAATCTATAGTTTATTGGAGCATGGCTTGATGATTGAAATAATAATGATTAGCTGACAATTTTATGAATTTTATTGCTTAAATAATCTTGGAATCTTTTAACCTTGGATGACAGTGCAATTAGATGAAGTGATTTGTGTATGGTTACATTTGGTAACTAATTGAAGGATTGTTTTTTATCATACTTCATATATGTATTGTGAAAGTAGAAGAGCAAGTGTTGCATTTTTTCTGAAAAAGCAATTCAGTGTTTCTATTTTGGTCCTGCTTGCTAAGGATTTTGTGAAGTGGTTTTAGATAAACTACAGAATGGAACCAAACTACAAAAGCCGTGTTTTATATTGTTTCGGAAGACTGGCCTTTCTTGCAATTTATAAAGCTCAATTCATGCTGAAGAAAAAAGTTTTAAAATTCAAAAACAGTTAAAACACTTTCCACATTTCTGGAAAGTGGGACAAAGAAAATAAACAAAATCCTGTTCCATAAGATACTTGTTCCAAAGCTAAGATTTTTTTTATTTTCAGACAATTGTCTTTGAAATGCTTCTCAGATCTCAAAAGTACAAAATTCTTTTTTTTTTTTGTTTAATTTCCATTTGATAAATCAGATTCCAATTACAATGCTAAAAATCTTTACTGATTGGTCCATGAAATTTACAGTTTATGATCTGAAAATGTATTTGGCAACTTAATGTGCAAGGTATTAATTGTTTTCTATTTGCAATGGATTAATGGTTTTCTGGATCTCGTGTTAACCAAGCCTATTATTTGTTTAAGTATTTAGCCAAATATATTGTATTTTGCCCAAGTAGGTTGAAAAGCAGAGGCATTGTTTATACTGACTCTGAATAATTGTATTTCAATTATCTTAAAAACTTGTTTTAATATACCATATATGCATCAGGTTTGTATAATGATTGTATACATTTCTCTTGATCACTGCCTAAACGAATATGTATGTATACATTTCCCTTGATCTTATCGTCATTTCCTATTTTGCAGAGGTTGTTGGCAAAGTACGGCTCTCAAATCTCGGTTATCTCCATTATTGTTCTGTTTGTGTATTTGATCACTTCCCCATCAAAGTCAGCTGCAAAAGGAAGCAAAAAGAAGCGCTAAGCAGTAGTTTGAGCTATAATCCAGAATGGAGCGATGCAATCAAAGCCACACTTGAGACAGTTTTCTGTAATTTGATTCAATCTTAGCACAATTTTTGTTTTTGGGAGGAAATTAATTATATCTTCACTTTTTAAGTTGAACCTCAGGATTATATACTGTTAAATCCTAGTTCCAGTTAGCATTGTGTACTGAATTTTTTGCTTTTAAGATTCTAAACATAGATCATTGGGTCTTATTAGATCAGATTTGATTTTGAAGAGTGGTCAAATCAAAACGTTATATAGTGAACTATATTCGGAAGATTGTTCGGTGCATATTGGTCGATCATTTAATGAGCTGAGTCCTGCTAAATGGACGAATAAGATTTTCTTCTTCCAATTTTAAATTATTAGTCCTGGTAGAATTTTAGGTTGTCGTCATCGAACTTACCTTGTTTGTTTTGGTATGGCTGTTACAAAAAGGAAAAGACGAAGAAGAAGAATCATCGTCTGAATTGCGACGGCAAAGGAATCTTTAAGGGGGCGACTGCGAAGCCCCCCTCACTCTCTCCCGCTCAATCCAGACTCTATATACACCACCAAAACTTTTTATTCCTCCTTTTACATGTTTTGTCCTTCCATTTATTGTGAAGGTAGACATATGCCTTTTGTGGATTTTTTTTTTTTTTTTTTTTGGTTATTTTGCAATGTGATGGCATGGTTTTCGTTAAATCTAAGGCTTCCACTCTTTACATTCCGAAGATTTTAAGCCATAGAAGATGGATCTTTGTAGAAAGTTTGTTATCGTGTCTGCTGGAATAGTTGAATATATTGGTGGATTGGAAAAGAGCTGAGTTATTCCTTGTGCGGCTCGAATTTGTTACTTGCATATCAAACGTTAATGGCAATATCTCAAAAAGGTATCTTCGGTGCATTGTCGTCCTCCTTGGTCTTCAATAAGATAAATTACTATAAATTACTACAACCACCTGTTTATTAATAGATCACAGTAGAATTTTATTAAATTAATATTTAATAAATTGATAATCTTGATTAAATAATAGTTTTTGTTGATCCCAGCTTAAGGCGAAAGAGTAATTCAATAAATTTATTAGGTAATAATTTTTTTAAAAAAATCTTAAATTTTCTATAAGACTCAATCAATACATAAATTAATAATTAACTAATTTGAAATTAAATACTTATATTTATGATTTTCTCTGTTGTATTGGCATAATGCTTTGTACATTTCATCAGTTGTTTTTGCTTTCTTTACACCTTTCAAATGAGAAGCCTTGTTGTATTCTAATTTGAAAAGTAGAGAGAAATAAGAGAGATTGATTTAATAAATTGCCTTTGATAGGTCTACTCTAATGAGTTATTATATAATTGTAATCCATCCAAATGATAATCAAGTGACTGATTTAATCAATTAATCAAGTTCAAATAAGAATCGTATTTTACAACTCGATAGAATTACTACATTCTCTAATTATATTACCTCTATCTATATTTCATGAAAATTCATAGTACGAATGTAATATTATCATTATAAATTAGAGGTGGCAATAATATACGCTTGAACTGGATCCAGACCGGACCTAACCAATGTGATCCAAGTAAAACTTGGCCTACATGTATTAATAAAATAGTTTTGGATATTTTCAAGCACGGGCCTGAGCATGGCACCAAAAACCCGGAACTAGGACCCTTGCCCCCACTTTTTTAATAAATAAATTAAAAAAAGGAAAATATAAATGCAAACAAACATTGCCCAAAATGAACCCTAAATTGTAACCCATTAATACTCTAACAAGCACAAGGCCACAAGTCGTACTATCGCTGCCGCACCTCCAACACTCCAAGCCACCAACCATCAGCCCACCACCCACCGGCGACCATTGCGTTGTGCCTCCCCGAACCTCCCTCCACACATCGGCGTCATCTCCAATTCTCCAACACTCCATGCCAGCAGCCACCACCCACCGCTACAGCTGACTCCGCTGCCATCATAGCCATAATCTCCCTCGTCACCTTCTCAGCCACCATCGTTCCGCCAAGCTGAATTTAAATTTTTTATAGAGATTGAATGACTTTAGGTAGTATAAAGTAGATTGAAACAATTTTTATTTATGTAAAATTTGTACTATTACAGTTTCTTTTAATTCAGTTCATATCCGGGGCAAGGGAAGCCTGGATTAAAAACTTGTGTCCAAGAGGTGCCGGCCTTGACCTGGCATGTATGTGATAAATTCGGGCATGAACTTAGTTCCAAGCAGTTGTTTTATGAATCCAAGTTAGTCCGCAGCAAGTCCAAACCTTACCTGAACTCGGGGTTTTGCCAACTCTATTATAAAATAATAAATTATTAATCTATCTTAATATTTGCTAAATTAATAGATTTTTTTATGATTCCAAAGCTATTAATTTATTGAGGTTGTACTTTATTTATAAGTGATGTTATCTTGCTAAAATGAAATCTGTGTTGTATTTATGTTTGGTTTAATAAAATTGTGTTTATTTAATTATTTTTAAAGATAGAAAAGAATCTGTTACTCTTTTAGTATGAGAAATGAGGCTCTATCAACAATGCACCCGATACACCATGCCCCAACCCCCTTTTTTGTCATTTTTGAAAACAACCATTGGGTGAAATAAGAGCAAATCTATCAATGCGAAAGATGACACGTGTACAGCTTGATAAACCGGTTAAGCAGGTAAAGAAAAGGTAACCATTTGTGTAACAAGTCTCAAGTAAAATCTAACAACATATAGAATAGCCTATTAGGGATCGACTCAATATTTATTTAAATTAGATGGGATATCATTAAATGAAACAGGATTGTTTTACTTTGTTTGCCTTCATAACGAATTGAAACCGAAGCCACTATTTCGTTGATCTATTAACAATAATAGTGTGAGGTGGAAAGATATTGAATTATTAACATTTAATTAGATTGGATAATCATCCAAATTGAGAATTGAATCTCATTATTTTTTTTGTTTCCCCATAATTGGAACCCTAGGGCTCTATCCATTCATTCACTTGACTCAACTCTTAATTAAATTGATTTTGTGTAATAGCTCCAATGGTTCATTATTCAAAAATTCTTGTTTTGAGTAGTTTGTACTATCCATACATAGTGTTTTGAGACGTGCTCATTTGGGTGAGTTTAATTTTTGAAAATGATTTCGATTTCTATTTAGAGAATCAAATTTTAAAAAGAACTTTATTGATGTCAAAATTAAATATGTATTATAAAAATAGAATTCACGAATCTAATGATTTGTGAGAAATAAAAAAGTTAACATTATTAGAAATTTGTATTTTGAATTAGACATAAAAGATGTTGCAGCAATATTGGTGTCAATAACAACGAGAAAATATTTTATATTGATAAATGTGATTAAAGTTAGAAAAAGTAATTAGAATTTAGTTAATATAACGCACACAATGGGTAGAAATAAGAATTTATTTTTAAGAACCGACTTGTAAGGAGAGGGAGTATAGGTGCTTATAAGTCCACTGACGTTTACAGGGTAGAAAGAGCTCAAATGCCTATAGGTCCACCGACGTACGCGGTGGTTCATATCCCGGCTAGGTGACACACTAAGGAACGAAGCCGGGACCAGCCATAACAAGGGTCGTCCTCAAAGAAAAAACCTGCGCTGATACTAGGGATGGCAATGGGCACCGCCCGCAGCGGGTTTGCCATTACCAAACCCAAACCCGCACAAAATTTGAATTACCAAATCCACCCGCAACCCGCAGCGGGTTTTAATTTTTTTAAAAAAACCCACCCGCAGCGGGTTTTAACAATTACCAAACCCGCAATGGTATCCGGCGGATTTTTTGCGGGTTTCCGTATTTAAAATCACAAATGTTTAATATATAAATTTATAATAATAACCTCAAATTTCATATAACATACTCAATTTTATATTTAAACAATGTAAATGAAAAATTAAAATTTCCACATCAATTCAACACAAATTCTCAAATTTAAGTATAAATTATACAAATCCATTTAAAAAACACAAACTAGTATCTAAAAATAATAATTACATTTCATATTATCATTTAAAACAAGCTCCAAGAGAAGATATTCATTTCATTCACCACCATAAGCACACATCCAACACAATTCCTATAATAATAATTAAGATTAATATTTTCAAACACTAATTCGAAGGGAAATGCCTTTAATTTTCTTTAGGTTATGACTTTAGAATAAGAGATGGGTCACATACACACATATACAACTTTGAGTCTTTAGCTATTTGGTAATTTGATTAATGACATTATTTTCTTTATACATTTTTATATTAAAATTAAATTAAAAATATTTGGAAAAAATATTGCGGGTTTGGTGGATATCCATGCGGGTATCCACCGGGTATAAGGTTAATACCAAACCCACCCGCATCCATGTGCGGGTTTTAATTTATAATACTAAACCCGCCCGCAACGGATAAAATTACCCGCAACGGGCGGATTTTGGCGGGTGGGTTTGGGCGGGTTTGCGGGTTTGCGGGTACAATTGCCATCCCTAGCTGATACCAATTGCTATGCATAAATCATGTAGAAATCATCCTTGAAATCTAGCTCATAAGGGAAGAGTGTCCAAGCACTTACAAGCCCACATATCAGTTAAAGTTGTTTTAGTTAATCATAAAATTGTTTGCAAATAAACATGCTCTCAAGTTTTCTCTATCCAAAAACATCATTCATTCATCAATAACCTAATAAAAAGAATTTCATGTATTAGATTTTTCTTCAGTGATATCGATGTAGATTAGGAATCCTTATCTAAATCATATCTAAATTTGTTTCCTTGTTGTCTAAAAGTTTTTTTTTTCTTTTGTTACTAGTTTAGGAATTTGTTTTCTTTTTTCTTTATAGCTTAGAATAATTACTATTAGTATAAATAATTCTTTCTTATAGCTTTTGAAAGTAGATTTGAGTTCAACAATATTTTCAGTTATCAGAACTCTATGTGATTTTTTTTTAATTTAGTTAATTCTCAGCATTCTACAGAATCAATTAGCCTTAACCCCCTAGATTCATGATATTCTTTTTAATTAATGTAAATTTAAACCATTCTCATATTCTAGTATTCTCTAAGAACCAACGAAATATTAGAAGCTTAAACTTCTGCTGCATCATCCAAGCGGAATCCCCCTTCTAATCTGCCTATCACAATAAAATGTTGCCACATTCTCATAATTAAATTCAACCATCAATGGACATAACCCATGTATTTTCAAATTTGTAATTGCGTCAACCTCATGGCCTAACATTTAGAAACTCTATAATCTCCTACCTTTAGTTTATTGGTATTGTTGACGCTAATTTTTGGTCAACCAAAGAATTGAATAAAGGGAATGATATAAAGAACAAAAACACCACAGATTTACGTGGTTCGGCGCTTAGCCTACGTCCATGGAGTCGAAAGAACAAATTCACTATGAAATAATGATAACAATGGAGTTTTTCTTTCTTGCTACTCTCTTGCCAAGAAATTTTTCTTCCCCCCTCTACTCCTCTGGGGTTCTCTATTTATAATACAAATTTTTAGTATCATAGGTCTTTACTAATTCCTAATTTTCCTTGACTTCCCCCTCATAGTTAGAATTTTATTTAAAGTCTTATTTTTGTCTCATTCTCAAAAAAGGTTCTGAAGCTTCTAGACTAATTAGAGTTTTATTACAGCTTCCTTTTATTTGTTGGTTTCCTATTTACTTTTAACTTGTTCCTGGTTCCTGGTTCTTTTGTCTTTTTTATTTTTTACTTTTTCTATGCTTGTGCTCCATACTGCTTTATGGATTTCATGCTTCATTTTCTCTTCGGAATCAGTTGCCCCCTAACTCTTTTAGGGCTTTATTACTCAAGCTCAAAAGAGCTACTTCGTTGCTCATTTATACTTGGTTGTCACTTCTTCTACCCATCAATTGATCTTTTCTCTCTCACTCAAGAACCAATCTTTTTTTTTCTTGTTTCCTGCACCAAGGCTTTAACAATTATTTTAACTCTTTTCGGCATGCTTTAACTTTTCTTGCATGCCTTAATTTTTCCCGCTTGAGGAAATTGCTTTAACTTTGCTCTTAGCTTTTCCTGGTTCTTTCTGGTTAGAACATGAAACTAAAAAGAAAAGAACATAGATTGTGACAAAAGAAATGCCTTTATTAATAAATAACTATAAGCTTGACCGTAAATGGTCCTTTGGTAACAACCAAAATTTTATAATGGCTTAAAGAAAACTTTACTATTACTACTGAAGAATTACTAAACTTTCTACTGATAGTAGATCCTTAAATGTTCTGCATTCCAAGGATGTGGAAGCATGACTCCACTCATGTCTTTTATCTTGTAGGTTCCAGGACAAACGATTTCTGTTATTTTGTAGAGACCTTCCCAGTTTGGCCCCAATACCCCGACATTCTGCTCTCTGGTGTTCTGAAATATTTTTCTAAGGACTAAGTCCCCAACCCGGAAGCTTCTTGAATTTACTAAGTCCCCAACCCGGAAGCTTCTTGAATTTACTTTTCAATTAAAATATCGAGCTACCTTTTGCTTGTTCTAAGTCGGGCTTGTTCTCTTTTTTCTTCCAATAAGTCAAGACTGAATCTCAGCTGCTCCTCATTTTGCTCTGGCTGAAAATGTTGTACTCTATATGATGGCATCCCTATTTCAACTGGAATCACTGCCTCCGTACCAAACGCTAAGGAATATGGTGTTTCTCTAGTTGTTGTAGTATGCGTTCTCCTATATGACCACAATACGAATGGGAGCTAATCTGCCCAAGCTCCCTTGTGCTTTTCTAACTTGGTCTTTAGGTGGTGCTTTATTATTTTATTAATAGCCTCCACTTGCCCGTTAGCTTGAGGGTGGGATGGTGAAGAAAAGAAATTCTTGATTCCAACACTCTAACATAATCCCCTAAAACGAGGATTGTCAAATTGCTTTCCATTATCTATTACAGTAGCTTGAGGGATTCTGAATCTACATATAATATATTTCCATACAAAAGCCGTTGTCTTTTGTTCTGTAATTTGCGCCAAAAGTTTTGCTTCGGCCCATTTAGTAAAATAGTCCACTGCCACTACGACAACCTTGGTTTGTCCCTTGTATGTTGGCATTGGACCAATGATGTCTATGCCCCACTGAGCAAACAGCCAGGGGCTGGTGATTGGGGTGAGTTGTTCTGGAGGCTAGCGAGGGATATTGGAATATCTCTGACATTTGTCACACTGCTGGACAAACTTGTATGTTTCTTCTTTTATCGTGGGCCAAAAGTATCCTTGGCGAACTACTTTTAGAGCTAAGGACCTAGCACCAGAATGGTTGCCGCAGATTCCCTCATGGATTTCTCTCATCACATAACTTGTCTCTTCAGGATCCAGGCATCGAAGGTAGGGCAATGAGTATCCCCTTTTGTATAATACATCCTTTAGAATCACGTACCGTGCTGACCTCGGTCTTATCCTTCTTGCTTCTTGTTTGCTGTCTAGTAACCTTTTATTTTTTAGATAATCGATGATGGGATCCATCCAACTCCAATTTGTGACAATGAGACTGACTTTAACACTTTTCCTTTCATTAATACTTGGGCTTGGTAAAAATTCCATAAGAATAAGTCTGGTTAGGCTTGTGTCAGTAATTGAGACTAACCTAGCAAGAGCATCTGCTTTACCATTTTCTTCCTTTGAAATTTTTGTTGTTGGTGTATTTCACAAAACTGTCGCAATCCCTTAACTTTCCCAAGATATTCCATCATTTTATCTTCTTTTGCCTAGTATTCTGACTTGACTTGGTTCACAATCAATTGTGAATCACTATATATTTCCAACGTTTTTGTCCCCATTTCTTTTGCCCATCTAAGTCCAGCGAGTAGTGCTTCATATTCTGCTTCATTGTTGGAGGCCTGGAATCCAAATCAAAGGGCAGAACTCAGTTCAATATTTTCTGGAGTCACTAGAATTAGTCATGCCCCACTTCCTTGTCGATTTGATGAATCATCCACATATAACTTCCAGGTTTGCAAAGCTCCATAGTTAATTCTTTCCTTTCTGAGCTGATACTGGTAAATTCTACCACAAAATCGGCAACAGCTTGTCCTTTGATTGTTGTTCTAGGCTGATACTGAATATCGTGCTCTCCCAGTTCTACTGCCCATTAGACTAATCTTCCAGACGCTTCTAGTTTTTGCATGACCTGTCTAAGGGGTTGATTTGTCAGTACTATTATCGTGTGGACTTGAAAATAGGGTCTTAATTTCTTAGCAAAGACCATCAATGCCAGGGCCATTTTTTCAATCATCGAATATCTCGTTTCAGCGTCTAATAATGCATGGCTCATGTAGTAGATAGGTTTTTGCACTCTATCCTCCTCTCTTATTAATATTAAGCTCACCACTGAGTCCGACACTAGTAAGTAAATGTACAAGTTTTCCCCTGGTACTGGTTTGGAAAGAATTGGTGGGCTTCCCATGTACTTTTTCAGTTCCTGGAATGCTTTCTTGCATTCATCTATCCATACTAAATTCTTTCCTCCACTGAGAGTTTTAAATAATGGCAAGCATTTATTTGTTGCTCGCGAAATGAATCGATTCAAGGCAGCAACCCTCCCTGTTAGTCTTTGGACCTCTTTTATCGTGTTTGGTGACTCCATATCTAAGAGAGCCTGAATTTTTTCTGAATTAGCTTCTATTCCTCGTTGACTGACTATAAATCCTAAGAATTTTTCAGAGGAGACTCCAAAAGCATATTTACTTGGATTAAGTTTCATACTAAATTGTTTCAGTATTTTGAAAGTTTCCTTTAGGTCTGCAACGTGGTCTTCCATTTTTCTACTTTTAACAAGCATGTCATCTACATAAACCTCCATATTCCTTCTAATTTGTCGCGGAAATATCTTGTTGACCAACCTTTGATAAGTTGCTCCAGTATTTTTCAACCCAAAAGGCATTACATTATAACAATATAAGCATTTATTTGTGATGAATGTTGTTTTTCTTGTCTGAATGATGCATTTGAATTTGGTTGTAACCTGAGTACGCATCCATAAATGTGAGTAATTCATGCCCGGCGGTTGCATCAACTAGCTGGTCAATTCTGGGTAAATGAAAGCTATCCTTGGGGCATCCTTTGTTCAAGTTAGTAAAATCTATGCAGATTCTCCACTTTCCATTTGGTTTTTTAATCATTACTACGTTGACTAACCAAGCAGGGTAATGCACTTCTCTAATAAATCCCGTTTTTAGCAGTTTATCAACTTCCTCAGCAATTGCTTCATACCTTTCTGGATTAAAGGACCTCTTTTTTTGTCATACTGGTTTGAAGCCTGGATTAACATTCATAAATGTGAGTAATTCATGTCCGGCGATTGCATCAACTAGCTGGTCAATTCTTGGTAAAGGAAAGCTATCCTTGGGACATTCTTTGTTCAAGTCAGTAAAATCTATGCAGATTCTCCACTTTCCATTTGGTTTTTTAACCATTACTATGTTGACTAACCAAGCAGGGTAATGCACTTCTCTAATAAATCCCGCTTTTAGCAGTTTATCAACTACCTCAACAATTGCTTCATACATTTCTGGATTAAAGGACCTCTTTTTTTGTCATACTGATTTAAAGCCTGGATTAACATTCAATCGATGGGTTATTACTTCAGGATTTATTCCAGACATGTCTTCATGGGATGATGCGAATACGCCAGAATTAGCCCTAAGGAAATTTTCAATTTGTGCACGTAGCTATGGAGTCAACGACTGGTTAACTCAGGTGCACTTACTTTCATCTCCTTGTTGCAACTGAACTATGTCCAATTCTTCTACTGGAGAACCCCTTTGCTCACCTTTTTCTTCTCTTGGGTCAAGCGTAATCTTGCCTCTCAAAGCTGTAGCATAGCATCTTCTGGACTCCTCTTGATCAGCTCTTAAGACTCCAACTCCTCCTTCTGTTGGAAACTTCATCATCAAATGATAAGTTGAAGTTACTACTTGGAACATATTTAAAGAAGGTCTTCCTAAAATGACATTATAAACCGACGGATGTTCCACTACTAAAAAATTTATCATTTTAGTAGCTTGGTGAGGTGGTTCTCCAATTGTCACTAGTAACTTTATGCTACCCAAAGGGATCAAACATTCTCTTTCAAAATCTATAAAAGGTGTGCGTACTGGTTTTAATTTCTCGCTTCCATTCTCTATTTTGTTAAATGCTGCTGCATACAAAATATTTACCGAACGTCCATTGTCGATCAAAACTCTATAGACCTTCATATTTGCCAAGATTATGAAGATGACCAGGGCATCATCATGGGGCTGATGTATTTCTCTTGCTTCTTCGTCTGCAAATGTGATGGTATTATGTCTTATTTTGGCTTCTTTGTTAGGTCTACTGGCCAAATCTACAAGGAAAACTTCTGTTGTGTTTTCGGCCTCTCTAGTGTGAGCTTTTCAAGCCCTATTAGAATCTCGTCCACCTGCGGGTCCACCAAATATAGTCCTTATAGGTGTGCCACCCGTAATGCCTTGGCCTTTTGCTCGTATAGCTACTGCAGTTGATGTTATTTTCTGTGGAACATGACACGACTCCTCTATTCTTCCACCATCTTTCCTTACAAATCTTTTAAAATATCCTCTTTGGATCAAGGACTCTATTTCTTCCTTTAGATCAAAACAATCTTCTATGTTGTGGCCATGATCTCGGTGGTATCAGTAATATTTACTCATATCTCTCCAATTGGGTGCTGCCTTAATATCTTTTGGCTTTCGCAATAAATCTTGGTTTCTAATTTGCATCAGTACTTGTTCTCTGGGTAGAACAAGTGGTGTGTAGCCTGGAAACCTGCTCTGCAGAATTCTTGGACCTTTGTTTTTTGGCCTACTCATTTTCTCTTTGTTCTCAGTTTGTTCCTCATTTCTCTTCCTCTTTTCTCCCACTCTTTGTGAATCTGAATCAGCCCACCTTTTCACATTGCTCAATTCGTCCGCATTTAAATACTTTTGGGCTCTTGATAGTAGCTTTGTGAAAGTTCTTGGTGGATTTTTTGCTAGCGAGTAATGGAACTTTCTTGGTTGCAATCCTACTATAATGGCAGTAAGGCCACTACATCGGTATAGTTTTCTACCCTTACAGCTTCTTTGTTGAAGCAGGTAATATAATCTTTCAGCGACTCATCCTTCCCTTGTTTAACCAACAAAAGATGAGTCGGTGGAAGCTGATGGCCTCTATCTCCAACAAATTGGCTAATAAATATTTGACTTAACTGGGCAAATGAGGAAATCGATCCTGGTCTTAGCTTTCTATACCACCTTCACACTGCTCCTGTGAGTGTTAGCGAGCAATCTGTACACATGGCTGCTCCAGACGCTCCTTGCAGCTCCATTCAAGATCTATAAGTTTCTAGATGTTCTATCAGGTCTCCTTCTCCTCCGTATAATTTTATTTGGGGCATCTTGAATTTTGAAGGGAGAGGTGCATCCAATATATCCTTAGTGAAATGAGGATCTGTCTCCTCCATATATGGTCCAACCAGAGTTTTCTCAATATCATCTATTCTTTTCTTGAGCTTTCTCAATTTCGCTTCCAAACTTGCCGAGTCAGCACTAGACTCAACAAGTTCACACCCTCTGGATTGGATTTTTGACTGGCGTTTTTCATTTAGTTTCTCCCGTAGATCTTTAGAGTTCAACGCTTGTCGTAGATCGAGTTCTTCATAATTAGCGTGACTGGCATGGCTCCTGACTCGTTAGCCATCTTGTGATCTTTCATTTTCACGATCATGCTGATGGTGATGCTGCCATTGCTCCTCTATTGGTCGGGCAGACCCTCGATTCCTTTGACCCTCTATGTACTGGAGCACCAAATTCATGTTTTGTGTCAAATCAACCACTTGTTTGGGCAAGTGTTGGAGTGGGCCTATGTTGCTATGCTGCCTCCTTGGGGAGCTGGGGACTCGCGGTAAATTGTGATGACTGCGGTGGCTTCGCTGGCTCATGATGTTGAGTTAAAAGATTTTTTATATTTAATTATATCTTTCCCTACGGATGGTGCCAATTTGTTGACGCTAATTTTTGGTCAACCAAAGAATTGAATAAAGGGAATGATATAAAGAACAAAAACGCCACAGATTTACGTGGTTTAACGCTTAGCCTACGTCCACGAAGTCGAGAGAACAAATTCACTATGAAATAATGATTACAATGGATTTTTTTTTTCTTGCTACTCTCTTGCCAAGAAATTTTTCTTCCCCCCTTTACTCCTTTGGGATTCTCTATTTATAATACAAATTTTTAGTGTCCTAGGTCTTACTAATTCCTAATTTTCCTTGACTTCCCCCGCATAGTTAGAATTTTATTTAAAGCCTTATTTTTGTCTCTTTCTCAAAAAACGTTCCAAAGCTTCTAGACTAATTAGAGTTTTATTACAGCTTTCTTTTATTTGTTGGTTTCCTATTTACTTTTGACTTGTTCCTGGTTCCTGATTCTTGGTTCCTAGTTCCTGGTTCCTAGTCCCTGGTTTCTAGTTCCTGGTTCTTGGTTCTTTTGTCTTTTTCTATTTTTTACTTTTTCTATACTTGTGCTACATACTGCTTTATGGATTTCATGCTTCATTTTTTCTTCGGCATCAGGTATTACTACCTATTGCATAATTAAAATCGATGTTGAACGATTAAATATTAAGTGGCTTGAATAAATGAATGTCATGAATCCGAATTCACAAGTTGTTGTTGCTTGAGTTATTGTGCTCCAGACTTAAGCAATTAGAGCTACTTCTGATTAGTCGCCAACGGCTGACGAATTTTCCAATAATAGAAAAGTTTTGCAGAACCCCATAACCAATTTGCTGCTACTGGTTTTCATGGTAGCTTGACTACACATCATTATTCCATTATACAACCACAACCATTGGATTAAAGTAATGAAAATCTAACGACTAGACCGAATATGGACAAAAAGCAGGGAACTGTAGCTAAACTCGAGAGATGAATATATAGGAACCATTTTCATTATTTGAAAAAAGAAAAATCGCATATTGCTAAATGTGGAGGTACACCTCTCAAACATTCAACTTCGTAGAGACTGATATTGAATTTAGAAGAAACCGTAGTGCCACAAACCTGAAGTTTGACTCAAAAGGTATGCTAGAGTTGATTGACCATTTGATGTTGGTCAAATGTTAGCAACCCGTGAAATAATGACCTATGGTTGTGTTTTGCAGCCGACATAGCATAACATAAAACTTCTATTTTGTATTAACTTAATACTAACTCATGTTTGGCTCCAAATTCAACGCATGGGCATTACATTAACTTAAAAATTAATGCAGTGAAATCTGCGTAAACCAAACTCGAGGGAGGGGTGCGGTTTACACCACTTCACAATACAAACCCAAAACAAGAAATTAAAAAATTTTGTAACCTTTCACACCAAAATTCCTTCACGACAAATTTCACCTAGACCAGCACCAGCCCTCGATCGCATCATCGTCGCTTGACGCCATCACTGTGTTGCGTGACACTATGGCCACTGCTCCGCCATCCCCCGCTTGCTCTTCATTACTTCAATCATCAGTAGCAGGTTAGTACAAGGTTTTGATTACTGAATCTTAAATTATTTTTTAAATCTTCTTAGGTTTGATTTGAGTTGTTGATTATGATGTCCATTTGATTTCAATTTGATTTATGAGTTGTTGATTTCACAACCTTAAATTGATTTATGCTCTTTCATCACCATGGTTACTTTTTGCTGTTGCTATTTAATAGAGTAATTAAATCTAAGTAGACCATTTCATTTCTTCAACTTTGTGACTTTTCCAATAGTCAGGGGGCTGTTTTAGTAGCAAAATTTTATATAATTAGATGACTTTATATGATCTGATCAAAAGTTTGACATAGATGGTAATAGTCTTTGACACGACTCAAAAGTGTTATAACTTTCATGTATAAAAGTGTCTAGTTATAGTATAATCTGGTAAGTTTGAAGTCGAACCACATGGAATTTAAAATATAATAGTTAATTTATTAAGCAATGAAAATTAAATGCGGGAAAATAAATTAATATGAATCAATCTAAAAATATGCTAAGATTATGGGATCCACTCTTGGATTTCAAATTATGATTATAACACTGACTTATATTTGTATTTTGCATTTATTCTGCCAGTTAATTATTATGCTATTTAATTCTTAACTATCTATTAGTGTGATAAGTATAGACCAAGTACCTAATGTGTCCCAATTATATTGAAGTGTCGACATTATGTCAAAATACTATATAAATCTGAAGAGATCTAAATCTATAAATTAAAGTGACATAAAAAAACTGGTAAGGAAGAAAAATACAACAAATAAAATAAAATTTAAGACTTACTTGGGAAAGTAATTAATTCAATAATTTAAATTCTTAAGCTTTACTTTTTATCTTAGCTCAGAAAATTTAGCCACTCATATTGAAAAAAAAAAACTCATTTTATTTAACAAATTTCTTGAATATATTACAAGAAAATTGATTACACTAGAAAATAAAAAAATATATATAAGAAGAAAGAAAGAAACAATTCCTCCCCTTCCCTCCGGCTTTCTCCTTCAGCTCTCTTACCTTTTATAGGCGAGAAGAATGCATCCTCTTTTTTATTTTTTTATTTTTTTTTTATTTTTTATAATATATGTACATAGAGAAGTGTGATGGTCAAGTGGCAAAATGACCACCTGACCATCACGAGCATGTTTGCTCACTTTTTCTTTTTATTTATTTATTTATTACATCTCCTTAATAATGTATTTTAAATGGATCCAACAATTCTTTTTTGTTTTCCGCTCGTAGTTCCAACTCTTCTTTATTCTTGAAATATATTTACAATATAAAATTAAAATAAAATTAACATATTACAAATTAATTAACATAAAAATATATTTGAAGAGTGTTAAGAAAATTTTGAAATAATAAGCACATTAATCAACACTATAAATAAAAAACTGATAATTATATCATTATTAAATATACATTTTTTAGTGTCAATCAGTCTTATCAAATGAATTTTCACAACCGAATGAAATTTATGATCTTTAATGAGAAACCTGACTAGCAAGCTCTTATTTTATAAAGCTAAGGTAGCAGCCCCAAGTAATAATATCAACAACTCAGAATAAGAATATCCCAATTAAAGACCTTCAATTTGTAACTATTGCTGCATTCATTGTCCCTGTGATCCGAAACTATTAGGATGCCACACCTGATGGAAAAAGCACAAATAATTACATGATGTAATTGATAAATAATCCTCAACCAAAGGAAATCTACGAAATCAGGAAATAGTAAAGGCGGGTAATTTTAGTGCATGTAGAATCACCTGTTTCTTCTTGTTTGAAAGCTTTTTCATTTCGGGAGTTAGCTTCACCACGATTTCTCGAAATATGACAGATGAATGTTTTCATTTCAAAAGTTGCCTAATAACAACCCAAACCCCTTCCAACTCATGTGAGCGACACTTCTCTCTTATCATTACAAGAGATTTTACTAGTTAAGCTAACTAGCATCCATAATTCGACATAAATTAAAAGTTACTGAGAATTTGATTGTGTAACAATCATTGAGAATTTGATTGTTCATACGTCCACAAAATTATTTTAAATTTGTAACTACACCCTCTTTAATTTGATTGTTCATAACTTTTATAATTAACATTAAAGTTCTTTTTGCTGCTGCTATTTGATAAAGTAAATGAATTCAAGCATTACTAAAATTATTTCTTTTCTTTCTTTCTTAGAGCCTTGCTTTTAGCCTCTCCATGGATGGTTTTTCTGTAACTAAATTGATGGATACTCGTTCACTTAAGTTCAAACATTAATGTGCTACCATCTCAGTTGCTTAACTGGATATAATTAATATCTGAAAATAATTATAGGTGAATGAGTTGTGACATTGAATTTGGACCCAAATATATCTGATATCATTTTCTTTATTCTGTTTTATAATGCTTAGTTTAATATCATAGACATTGAAGGTAATGAAACCAGAGCATGGAATGTAGTTATTTCTTTAGTTGGAGTCTTGGAATGTTGTTTTAATTGTTCGTTCAATGAGCTAAAAATTTAATCCCTTAAACTACGACAAAATTTTTGCTATTTTATATATGGGAAATAATCGTTTCTGACATAATGAAGCATTTGTAAAGTTGGGAAACCAATTGCTCCAAATGATGGAAGTTCCTATTTTTCCTATATAAGAATAAACCAACCAATTGATCAACCAAGAACCAGGGGAATGTTTTTGTTGCTTTACTTTTTGAAAGGGGCCTTTAACCTAAAGCTGTCACCATATGGATTTTGCTTGGTATCTCCTACTACTTGTATTTATAGGTAAGTATAGCCGTCCACTTTTATCATTTTGTTTTGCATGTTCTGCTTGAATTGTGGGGTTCTTAGTGGTGGTTGATTATTGAAATGAGACTTGCAAATGCAAGACCTGATCTTTTCGATATCGTAATCAAATGTTTGTAAAATTCGTCATTTCTTAACCTTTTTATTTTATGTGATTACTTGTTAATTTTTAGGTTATATAGTGATTTTTGAGGTACTTTTTGACAAGGTACTTTTTGACAACCAATTTGATGTGCTTTAAGAGGATGGTTATGGTGGTATGGAAATGGAATAATCTTGCACTCAAGCTAATATGTTTTATGTTTCCAAGAGAAGGACAAGACTTTGGCAGACATGGATGAATTTTGAAGTTCTTAAGATATGGAAAAAGAGGATCCTTTGTCTACTGTGAATATGTTTATAAAGAAAGGATTTTTCATTTGTTTCTATGAAAATATGTGTCGTGTAAGTAAACTGAGTCCGAGTGTAGCAAATTTAATTTTCTGTTGAGGATAGCTATTTGGTTGGTTGTATTCTAAGGAAGTAGAGTGAGTAGGGAGTTTTCTTTTGGTTTTTCAATACAGCACATTTTTAAATATTTATTTATACTGAGATATTTGTTAAATTAAAGGTTATTCATTTTATTTCCTTGGAGATTTATTTTTCATGAAATACATATTTGAGAAATGTGGGAAAAAAGAGATGGTATGTTTGTCCACAATTATAAAATTTAATAGTTTTATTATAATGCAAAATATTGATAGATTTTACATATTATACTATAAAAAAAAGCTAATTAAGTGGTTTTGATATCAAGTATTTTTCTAAGTTTTCATAATATTAAATATTTTTTTTATAAGATATGATTTTAATTATTAAAAAATTAATACAGTATAGCATCAAAAATTGTATTGTTTGCATTATTACATACAGAAAGGTAGAATATAATTTCATATGAAAAGAAAGGCAACAAGTCGTTGTAGTATAGTGGTGAGTATTCCCGCCTGTCACGCGGGTGACCCGGGTTCGATCCCCGGCAACGGCGTAGGTTTTTTTAATTCACGAATTTTTCCGTGTATGTATTCTTGGAAGTACTCAAAATGCCTTCTGTTGGTCATTACATGGCTCTTGCATCATAACAATAAACTCATTTATAATATTGGGAGTATACATGCAGCTACAAATACTGAAACGAGAAATCAACAAATTCCTGGCATCGCATAACATTACCCAGAGATGCTATGTAATTTTCGAAGCCCTTTTGCCTAGTTTTATGATCACTGCAAGTAGGAAATTTGAAATTTTGGCCTTTGCTTGCTTAGCATTTTAACCATTCATAACTAATGATTCAGTTATCTGAAAAATGGTATGCTCACTTGCTCGGTGTACGTAAGGCAAGTATTCGGATTGCAGCTGCAGGGTTCTTGACGAAAACATCAAGCAGATAATCAACAAATAGAAATGCCATTGCCCATGTTAGATGACATAACCAAATTAAACTAGAAAATTTTTCGTTACACTGGCTTTATTAGGTAAACTCAAACGAGGTATTTATGAAACCACAAGGATAAGAATTGGTTACAGTACAACAAATCCATGCTTACATAATCAAGGCAGAAAAAGAGAAACCGAAACAGAAACTAATCTCTGATGGAATTCACAAAAAGAGCAACTAACAAAAACGACCGCTCTCAGATCAAGCACCATTTGGTTGAACCGCTATGCCAGTAGCTACAAAATTTGAGATACTTTCGGAAAGGTGCCGAGTTGCTTTGTCATAATTAACAAACCCCATGAACCAAAACTCGTGCCCATCGATTGTAACAATCTGGATGTATTTCTCGGAAGAATTTTCCCTCATGATCACTGGATTGATGGCACCAATCATGGCCAAAGGTAACATAACCTGTGTCAAGTATTCAGCAAACTATTTCTTAAATTACACATCTCTAATTAAGGAAACTCAAAACCTAATAACGTAATTAATTTATACCTTGTAGTAGCTCCAAGTCTTCTGACCAGAGGGTGCAGTGAAAGACAGGGGGCGATCGCTGCAAAAAGCCACATGAACATTGGAGAGATACAGAGTTCCAGCCACTGGTCCTGTTGATGTTGAAAGGTAACAGGCAAATGTCTTCTTCAAAGTCTCATTCTGGTGGGTTGCAAAAGTTTGCTTGTATATAGTCTCAAACCCTCCTCCTTTTATTGCTTTGGCAGTCAGATTCATCTTCCCCCATGCTGCCTCTGACACAGATGAGTTCGTTTTAACTGCAAAGTCAGAGCATTAACCATGTTAATTTCAACAAAATATTCATTGCATCTAATTAATTATGCTTTGAAACAATATTCAATATACAGCATAAGCGATCAGATCACTAGCTGTGTGAACCACTTACGGTTGTGCCAAATGTTATTGGCCAAGGTCTCAGCCTTGTTGCTCCAAGAGTTGAAGACATTGAGAATAGATTCCATGGGGCTGCCGCTTGGCCTTTCAACGGGACTGTACTGGAGGTACGGGTGGTGATGATTGTTGTATTGAGCTCGATTATCACCAGCAGCTCCAGCTCCCCACAAGGCTGCTTTCTTGTTGTCCGGATGACACGTGGGAGCAGCAGGCGTCCCCATTACATGAGTTCCCCATTTCTCAGCACTTGCAGTGCTTGCTGGTCCAGATGACGATGATGGACCGGCAGCTTGATGAGATTGCATTTCTTGATTAGTACTGCTTAGTGATGTTTGGTGATGAGAAGGGTTTGATTCCTGGGTGGTGGTGCCGTTCATTTTGGTTTTAAATTTGAAGCCAAGTAATTTGCAAGAAAGAAAGAGCTTCTTTGAGGGATTCTATGCCTGATTGATTGGAATATTGTGAGGCGTGCGGTGGTTTTGATTCTTGAAGGGGAGACGTAAATTGGATGAGCAATTCGATTATTAATATTTATATAAAATAGAGATCTTTCATGTGAAAGCGAAAACTTTGACTTGGGAATCGGATACGCGGTTTCCGAATAAGTGATTTGGCGGTTGCTTAGCCGTGTCCTTTCGTAAGGATAATTATATCTTATTCGAAAAAAAAAAAGGATAATTATATCATATAATGTTATTGCTACTCAAAACGTTACCTCATATCAAAGTAAGACTTGCCAATGGGCTCTTCTCCCATGGCCACAAAAAACAATCCATGCACTCAAGCCAGAATGTACGGATTCAAGTTAGATGCTGAGCCTCTTCATTGATAGGATAAAATAGATATTTCTCCAGTATTATGTTATATAGAAATTTGAGTTGGTTCGTATTCATATTAGAATTATTAAGAATAATTTTAATAAATTTTTTATTATAAATATGAATAGGAGTAAAAAAAATGTTTTTTTATTAATATAATAGAATAGATATCTCCTCGATATTACTCGATTGTACCATATTAAAATTATTAAAAATAGTACTGATAGATTTCTCAGAATAAATATAAGTAAAATTCTAACTATAATATCGAAAAAGTACATATAAGAATAATATTTTAAAATATCTTACATGGAAGGGTATTGCGGCAATTTATCTCTCAAAAGTTTATTTCTTTTTATTTTTATATGTTATTTTTTTCAAATTATAATTTTTTGAGTGAGGTATAATTCATTTATTTTTGTGTCTAATAATCATGCGTGCGGTATGATTTCTCAACTTTTTTAATTTAACGCTATAATTTAATCTGGGTCTTCTTAAAGATCACATGATCAAGAGGGAGAAAAATTATTCAATACAAAATCCAGCCACTATTGGATCGCTCTCAATACACATGAATATTGAGGAAGGAAAAAAAAAGTAATTATACAAAAAGCAACCGACCAACAGGATATTTGTTTCACCACTAAATTTTTTCGTATCACCATTTAGGGGCTTCTTTTATAAATTTATTAAGTTCGGTCAGTTAAGTAAACTATTTAGTTGTTCATTTATTTTCTTCTTTTTCTCTTCACCTGCAGCAACACAATGTTTTGTTCTTCACAATCGTCTCTAAATCACAAAACCAATCTTCCGCATTGGTGCAAGAATGATGATGTATTTTTTTGATACAATGGAGCCTAATAAAAATTAGGATAAAACAGAGCGGGAAATAGTATTCCCATACATATCATTACATAACCAATATCCAATACCCTCTGGTGGGTTATCAAAATCATGAAAGCCGGGAGGTAAATAGACTCATTTTGACTCAAATGCACAGTTTCCAAAACACTTTTGCCAGATTTATACACTGCAGTCAATTCTCGTATTCTTTTGACCCAAATCGGCCATCTCAATCACAAGAAAATAATGTTGATGAAGTACCTGATAAATAATTTTTTTTAAAAAAAAGAGAGAAACAAAAAGAATCAATAAATATGGGCGGTATGTTTTAAAAATTTAACTTTGCAATAGCTTGTTGCAATTTTTTTTTTTTTTGAAAAGCGCAGATTATTGAGTGATAATAAAATAAATTGATAGAAATTACAAACTTGTCATAATTGAGAATAAACCTAAATATTTGTTCTTCCTAAGCTTCCTCTCTCTATTCATTTCGTTTGCAGCCAAGCAAAAAATCATTGATTAAAAAGACTTTTAATTGTAATAGTCATTTTGAGGTAGGACGGTTGCTTGGGATGAGTAGAATATTTTCAGAGGCCATAAATTGGACTGTAGATGTCTGTTTTAGGTTTATAATACATCATTTCAAATCTTACAATGAGATAAACGAAACCCACAATCGTTGTGGTATTATGTCTCGTGGTCGAGTAAGAAATTCTGCTTCTTTTCTGGTTATTTTTTAGTTTTAAGATATTTTTATATTTTTTTCTGTTTCTTTTAGGATTTTTATCTTTTTTTTCCTAGATATCGATTTGAACACCATTTGTTTTGCTTTTCTTATTTTAATTATGAGAATTCTGTTATAAAATAATATTTCATATTTACTTAGCTTAATAAATGGGTAATTTTTAAAAACCTCCCCTGAGGTTTGGGCTTGTTACAAGTAGATAGCGAGAATTGATTTATTTGTAAAAAGCCCCCTACCGTCAATTAATTTTAACATTGACCGTTAGTTGATTGTGCAAAGATAATATTACCCTTAACAATAGTTTGTAGACGGAAATAACTAAAAAAAAAAACTAAAATTGTTGGCTATTTTACCCTCTTTAAATTATTGATATTTTCTTAAAGTTCCTACAAAAAAGATGAAATTAAAAACTTGAAAAATCCTCTTTAAATTATTGATATTTCCTTAAAGTTCATACAAGAAAAATAAAATTAAAAACTTGAAAATGAAATAGTCATAATCTTTACCTATGATATTGTAAATTTTTAGAATTGACAAGGATAAAATTGTCAAAAAATAGGATTTGTGCTTTTCGCGCCAATAATTTTAGTTTTTTTTTCGTTATGTCAGTCTACAAACTATTGTTAAGGGCAATATTGTCTTTGCATAGTCAACTAACGGTCAATGTTAAAATTAACTGACGGTAGGAGGTTTTTTATAAATAAACGGATTCTCGCCATCTACTTGCAACAAGCCCAAACCTCAGGGGAGGTTTTTAAAAATTATCCTTTAATAAATTCTCGATATTTAGAATTATTATATAAAGGCCCTTTATGGCCTTTCAAGTGGAGTAAAAAGATATGATTAAAAAACTTTTTGGAAAAATTACTGGAACTTACTCAAGTCCCAGCTATTTTCTGCAATTTTTTTTAAATATGTTTTTTTATATAATAACCCTTTCTAGTATAGACATAGAATTTTCATTTATGGCATGTGATTTATCTTTTTTTTTTTAAAGCCAGTAAATATTATGAGGTCCAACTATGTCCAAAACTTGAAATGGTGGTGCCACCTCACCTTTTTATTTTTTGTTACAACACTACTCTTATGGTGTGTTTACTTCATTGAATAGAAATAGGGTGGAATAGGAATGAACTGAAATGAGAATGGGATTCTAATGTTTACTTGGCAAAAATAAATGGAAATTGAAATGTACTGGAATGTCATTGATGTGTTTACTTAGTAAAATAAATGGGAATGTGAAATGGAAATGTGAATCAATTTACCAAAATACATATAGTATTAAATAATGTAATTTTCATTAAAAAGATACATGTATAAATATTATTATAAAAATGATATTAATTACAAAAATAAAATTAATAATAATAATAAATGATAATAATGATAATAAAAATAATTAATAATAACTAAAATAATAAAGTTAATAAAATTTAATAATAATAATAATAATAGTAATGACATTTAAAATAATAAAATTAATTTTAATTTAAACGAGGATAATTCAGAAAATATAAAAAAATTATAGGGATATAAAAGTCAGTTCAGAGAATGGAAATCCTCATTCCCAACCCCTTCTATGGAATGAGATTCTCATTTCTTATTCCAAAATTATGTAAAACCCATATATTTTATTCTCATTACTAAATTATATTTTATCAAATAAATATAAATTTTATTCTCATTTCTTGATTTCCATTCTTTACTCTCGAGTAAACTTACCATTAGTTTTCACAAAACCCCTCGCACTCTCTTTTATTTCGAATTGTTTTTTAAGTACAAAATATTTCAACCAACTCCTATTAATCTTTTGCAGGCCTATGAAAACAGTTGATTGTTTTAGGTGACACAAGTCTTGTGTTGATTGCAGGTACGTGGCATATGATTACACAAGGCTTATCTCTGTTTGGTACTTCTTTGTTGGAAGAGACACGTCACTCAAATATATTTAGTGTATCAATTTTGGCCTTTTGTGCTTCAATGTAAAAATACATTAATTCAATCAATTGTGTACTTATAATAGGTATCTGCTGAGATTGTTTATATAATTCTATGTTTGTACTAGATGTGATGATGCACTGATTTTCACTTATGGTGAATGAAATGTTTAGTTTATTTTAAAAAATGTTAAATTTTCATTAAACACTATTAAACTTTCATTAAACAAAAAATAGTTTTTTTATTAAATTTCGTTAAACAAATAAGAAAGTCACTTGTTAATTGAGAATTGAAAAAAAAATGTAATGAAAACAATTAGAATAAGTGTTATTTTGAATTTGTTAACTATAAATTCTATACTCATTCTAGACATTCATAATATCATAGTATTGTTTATTAATAAAGTAATATTATTATATTACTAGACGTATATGACACATCAATAAAATCAAATCTAATTTTATATTTTATACATACTTCATATAATTTAATTTTTTTTTACTTAAAACTCATTTGGGGTTGTTGTCCAGGAAGTTTAGAAGGACACAAGATATTTTATATTACAAACAACTTTGAAAACATAAAAAAATAATTTTCAAAATCTTATTTTAAGTACAAGTTTTATCCTTAATAAAGTTTCACAAATATCATATGTATCACATAAACCTAAAACTATCATTATTCAATTTAGGTAATCATTATTATAATGAGTTTTTATTTTACATTTGTAGGTTTAATTTTTTTCAATATAATTCTTATATTAATTTATTTATTTACCTTATATTTACAAATTTTATGTTTTATTTACATATTTTATATTTAATTTTACACTTAATGATGATTTATAATTTTTATGTTACATCTATCAGTTTTTATTTTATTTACCAATAATATTTTAATTTATTACTGCCATGTTAATTTACTTGATTTACCTTCCATTTATAAGTCTTATATTTCATTTACTTAATTGATATTTTATTCTACACTTACTGTTGATTTACAAATTTTATATTATATTTGTAAGTTCATATTTTGTTTATTAATAATCCATTAATTTGCTACTCCTATGTTAATTTATTTGTTTTACCCTTCATTTGCAAGAATTATTTTTCCTTTACATAATTTATGTTTTATTTTACACTTAATATTAATTTACAAGTTTTAATTTACATTTATAAGTTTTTGCTTTGTTTATTAGTAATATTTACTATTTCTATGTTTATTTACTTGTTTTACCTACCATTTGTTAGTCTTATTTTTTATTTACTTTATTTATGTTTTGTTTTAAGTAGATTTTGGATGCAAGAAAAAGAGACAAAATCCCACCACAACGATGAATTTATTTTTTGGGATTTAAGGTACCTCACTTAACTACAATATGTGAGTTGTTTTAGAGCTTTGAAGGAAATGAAAAAGAGTGGCAAAAAGACTTATAATGGCGAGAGATCAGACGTGGAGGAAGAGGGTTTAAAAGAACGCCTTTGGACCTGTAAAATAATAGAAGGAGGTTAGAGATGGAGCCGGCGGTAGCTAGCGACCACTACGGATGTTTAAGTCAGCTACTTAAACTTTTTATAGAGTTAAGAGATTGTAAGCCCCCTTTTTGTGTGTATTTTTTGATAAGTTTGAGAAAGATATAACCTTATTGCCTTTATATAGTATACACTAAGTACCATGCCATGTGGCACATCTGTAGTGGTGATTCTACTATTATTTATGAGATATTTTCATCATTTTTACCTTTATCATGCTTTTTGAGCCATTAGGAGCATGCTTGGGAAGTAAGGAGTCGGTTATTTGGTAGGGTTTGTTGTTTTGTGCACGTGGCGCATGCTGCCGATGGTCTAGGACAGCTCTGCCGAGGTTGTCTGGACAATTTTTGGGTGTGGCAGCTAAGGATCACTATATTTTACATGTTGCTTTTTGCTTTTTGTAGGTGTGACAACTAGTTGTATCCTCTTTTTTAATATAATATTCCTTATTTAATTTTGGCAAATCAAATATTCTCTTTGGGTGATGGAAATATCACGCGTGGCGGGTATTTTTGGATATTTTCTTTAACTCTGATGTGGTGTACCTTACGTACCCGCTTAATTACCAAGTGTAGCTAGTATAGGTCGGGTATCCTACTAGAATAACTTATAGTCATATAACATTCACATCGACACGTTGCGCTTCATTTTCAATATTATATTTATTTCCCAGACATGTTTTATTTGACATTTATTTTTAGTTTACAAGTTTTATGTTTTATGTATAAGTTTTTGTTTTATTTGCTGTTGATACATCAATTTATCACTCGTATGTTAATTTACTTATTTTACTTTCTATTTACAAGTCTTATACTTTATTTACGTAATTTATGTTTTATTTTATAGTTAATGTTAATTTATAAATCTTATGTTTTATTTACATAATTTATATTTAAATATGATATTAATACTGTAATTTTAATCACTGCATTATGCGCTAAAAGCTGAGACGTCAAGATGGCAATGGGGAGGGGAGGGGAGGGGACCAATCTCCCCATACCCATCCCCGATATTTTGTTATGTCCCCGTCCCCGTCAGAATTGCTTAAGAGAATCCTCATCCCCTCCCCGAATAATAACAGGGGGTCCTCGAGGGTCCCCGGTCCCCGAATAACTAATAGTCTAATACATTTTTTTATTTTCGATTTTAAATTAATCATATTAAAATAAAAAATTCAGATAAAAATAAAGTTCAAAATATATCTTGCATTAATATTGATCCATTACAAAGTCACATTCAAAATATAAATTATTAAAATAATTATCTTTGTCAATAACTCAATCTTCATAATCCTACAATAAAAAGAAAAAAATTATTTTTATATCGGCAATAAAATGAATGAAATAAATGTAGAAAAAATTATTTTTATATCGGCAATAAAATGAATGAAATAAATGTAGAAAAAATTATTTTTATATCGGCAATAAAATGAATGAAATAAATGTAGATACTTAATTAATATTTTTAATAAAACTATTCACCTCCTGCTCCTCCTGTTCTTCCTCAAGAAATGTGGCAAATTGAGAGATAGCCTCAGATTTCAAACCTAAAACAAGAAAAATGATATAAGTAATGTAACTTATAAGCGCAAATATTAATAACTGTATAATATAATTACAATGTAAAATAAACTCATACTGCTATTGTAAGCTCGTAACCAACTTTGACAGCACATTAAGGCCTCTAATGTGCTTGGATGAAGTTTGTTACGGTGTGGGCTCACAACTCTACCACCGGTACTAAAAGCTGATTCAGAAGCAACTGTTGTAATTAGAATTGCCAAAATATCTCTAGCAATTCAAGCTAATGTAGGATACGAATTAGGATTAGAACTGTTGTAAATTATAATTAGGCAGCTCTCTCCTGTATCATTGTGGTTTGGATTAAAAATTTAAGACTTTAATTAGTTAATTAAGTTTAAAAGTTTAATAATATAATTATTTTAATATTTATTATTTTTAACAATATTTATAATTTTTTTATTTATTTATTAGTAATTTTAAAAATAAAAATAAAATTAAAAATTAAAATGGGGAAATGGGTAGGGGATGGGGATTCCACCTCATCCCCGTTCCCTCTCTGAATAAAAAATTGGGTAAAAAATAATCTTCATCCCCTCCCCGAATAAAAAATTAGGTATAAAATTATCCTCATATCTTTTCCGAATGAGAAAAATCCTCAAGAGTACCCGTCCCCGTAGAGATTTTTGCCAACCCTACGTCAAGTTATGTTAAAACAGCCGTACCACGTCACTTTTTTATCATTTGTTACAGTATGTAAATTTTCATTTAACCCCTCGTACCCTTTTGTATTTCAAATTGCTATTAAGTACAAAAAGTTTTCAGCTAACACCTTAATAAACTTCTGCAGACCTATTCAAACAGCCGATTATTTTAGGCGACACAGGTCTTGTGTTGATTGCAGGTACGTGGCATATGATAATGCCTTTGTTGCAGTGCTACCACTATTCAGGACTAAGTCAAGAACATCCATCATTTGCTTTCTGGGTGGTACATCAAAATCAATATGAAAACTCCACTGATCTTTTCTCGCAAAGACCGCACGATATGGCCCCATATCAATATTTATACATTTACGGTGGCCTTTTGTTCTCATCTTCAATGCGCAATTATCGTCTTCTTAATTTCTTTCTTTTTTTATCTCTCTCAATGGAGTTGGAGACCACGCAACACATAAAACAATCGATCAGCGTGGCCCTGGTGCCAACACCAGGCATGGGTCACTTTATTCCACTAGTTGAGCTAGCTAAGCGACTCGTTCTTCAACACAACTTTCACGTCACTTTCATTATCCCCCACGACGGCTCCCCCATGCAGCCACGAAAACAAGTGCTTGAATCTTTGCCACCCACTTCCATCTCCACCATCCTTCTTCCTCCTGTGAGTTTCGACGACTTGCCTGATCACGAGGACGTTAGCATCGAAGTTCGGATCACGCTCACCCTCACTCGCTCTCTTTCTGCTCTGCGAGAGACACTCAACAACTTAACAACTGATCAGTCAACTCGACTGGTTGCTCTAGTTGTTGATCTTTTTGGCTTGGAGGCCTTCACTGTGACTCGAGAATTCGGTGTTCCGATATACGTTTTCTTTTCAACAACAGCCATGGACTTGTCTCTGGTATTTTATTTGCCTGAGCTTGATCACAAGTTTACTTGTGACTTTAAAGACTTGCCAGAACCGGTCCAATTGCCCGGCTGTGTCCCGATTTGCGGTCCTGATTTGGAAGACTGTCTCCAAGAGAGAAACAGCGAGACTTATCAATCTATTATCCACTTGGCCAAACAGTACCCTTTAGCAGCTGGGATTCTGGTTAATAGTTTCATGGATTTGGAACCGGGGGCTTTCAAGGCTTTAATGGAAAGTAGGGAATCAAGCTTCAGGCTGCCTCCGGTTTACCCGGTTGGACCGCTGATTCTGACCGGATCAATCAATGAATCCGACAAAACCGACTGTTTGAAGTGGTTAGATGACCAGCCAAATGGGTCAGTTCTGTTTGTTTGTTTTGGCAGTGGGGGAACTTTGTCACAAAAGCAGTTAAATGAGTTGGCTTTAGGACTTGAGATGAGTGGACAAAGATTTCTCTGGGTTGTAAAATGCCCAGATGAGAAAGCTACGAATGCCACTTACTTTGGTGTCCACGGCATGAAAGAAGAAAATCCTTTTGATTATTTACCGAAAGGGTTCTTAGATAGAACCAAAGGTGTGGGTCTAGTGGTGCCCTCTTGGGCCCCTCAGATTCAAGTCCTGAGCCATGGCTCCACCGGAGGGTTCTTGAGCCATTGTGGCTGGAACTCAGTTCTAGAAAGCATTGTGCATGGTGTCCCTATAATTGCGTGGCCACTGTATGCAGAGCAAAAGATGAATGCTGTGCTTCTCACAGATGATTTGAAGGTTGCATGGAGGGTCAAAGTCAACGAAGATGGACTAGTGGGGAGAGAAGAGGTAGCAACATATGCGAGGGGATTGATTCAAGGAGAAGATGGCAAGTTGTTGAGGGACAAGATGAGAGTACTAAAGGATGCTGCTGCAAATGCTTTGAGCCCAGATGGATTCTCTACCAAATCACTAGCCAACGTGGCTCAAAAGTGGAAGAACCTAGAAAACGATACAAATTAATTATTTGGTTTCGTTTAATACATCACTCACATCTATTTGTTGTTAACCATTTGAAGGTTATATTTAGAATTAAGTTCCTTTAACTTTTAAGTTAAAAAGTTAAAGTTTTTGAAAAAAAATTATAATTATGAAATAAAAGTTAATAATATATAATAAATATAAAATTTAAATAATAATTTTGATAAAATTATTAAAGATATAATAAAATTTTTATTGTACAAATAAAAAAAAATTATATCGATATAATTTTCAAATTAGAGTAATTATTGTTTACTAAATATTTTATTATTGTAATTTTTAAGTTACAGTAGTCTAACTTTCATTTCAAACGCATCCTAAATATAATACTTGTTGTTAATCATTGGAGGTTATATTGTAAACATAATATAGTTTCATGCGTGGGTTATGTTAATACGATGATACATTGTAGATATTTTGTTAGGTAGAGTTACTTGATTCTATAAATTTACTCTCTATATCCTCTTTTTAATTAATAATTTTATTATTTAAATATTTTAAAAAAAATACTTAATTAATCTTTTCTTCTTTTTTTCTTCTTAATTTTATAAATTCTCATCTATTTGTTATTAATTATTTGGAGGCTATATCATACATTGTAGATTTGTTTTTAGGTAGAGTTATTTGAATCTATAAATTTACTCTCTATATCTTATTTTTAATTAAGAATTTTATTATTTAAATTTTTTTTTAAAAAATCACTTAATTAATCTTTTCTTCTCTTTCTCTTCTCAATTTCACAAATTATTGTTTGTTTATTCAAATTTATTCTTTAAGTTGTAATAAATGGTATCATTAACTAAGAAAAACAAAACCCATCATTTAAAAATAAATATTAACCAATTTTTATCGTTATGAAAGTTAATAAATATCAAAAAATTAATTTTTACTAAATACAAAAGTTAATGAATATAAAAAAAAGTTATTGCATATAAAAAGTATGAAATAAAAATTATGATATAAGAAAAAACTAAAAAAATGAATTCTAAAGAGAGTAAAATTGAATGTTTACATTATAAGATGTGAGAGTAAATAGAGAATATGTGATTGTAAGATAGAGGAAAAAAAAGATTAACAAAGAGTAATTTTGAGATCTTAAAATTGTAAATTTTTAATAATGAATTAATTTTTTAAATAAATGGAGAGAAAAATTTGGAGTGTTCCCACCCTTTTCGTCATGGCTTAAGTCCAAAATTCGAAGCTTCACTAGCCTTTGCAACATTGGGCTGTAGTTTATAGGCCAGTAGAATCAATTATCTCTTTCCGATTAAGCGATTAAAACGCCCCGCATTAATGGCATGATTGTTCCAAGAAAAATAATAATTTAAAAAACAACTTTGTATGATATGGCAAAAGCTGAGTGGTTACAGGCTGGCAAAACCAAGTTGACTGAAAAAAGAAAAAGAAAAGAAAAATCTTTAAATCGATTTGTTTTCCACCCTCTTTAAGTATACACAGCGTCAGCGGTCACAGAGACGAGAAAGAAAAATGAGTTACCACCACAAACATAATCCCGAACCCTACCCTCCTCCAGGTACAAAAATGAAAAATAAATTAAATTAAAACTCATTTTTATTTATCAATTGTTTTTTGCTCAATTAAGTTTCAAAATTTTTATTTTTTTGCTAATTTCTTTGGATATTTTTCTTCTTATAGGCTACTCATCTGCTTATCCACCACCACCAGGGTACCCCTCAGCGCCGACGCCACCGCAACCGCCGTACGAGAGGTATCCTTCTCCACCGGCGCCGCATGGGTATCCTTACCCACAGCCGCCGCCGCCACCTGGAGGGCCACGTCCTTATGAAGGGTACCAAGGTTATTTTGCTGAAGGGTATCCTCATCCTCCACCGCCGCCTCCGCCGCAGCACTGTCACTACGAGCACTATCATTACCAGAACCAGTCCGATGGCTGTTTTTCGATTTTACAAGGCTGGTACGTCAAATATCTTCTCTCTGATTTGTCATCGTTTCTTCATTTGGGATTCAAAATATCATATTTGTTGATTGCTGTGTACTTTTAATTTAGACTATTAGTAATTGCATTCATTATAGTATAGATAATTGATTAGTCTCAGCGGACTTTTTTGATGGCTATGTTGAATTTAAGAGTTCTGTTATACTTTAATCAGGAGGAAATTATGACAGTATCAATAAGCGATGGTAGTTTTGGAGTGTAATTATCATTTAGACGAGGAGTTGTGGTCTAGTTTAGTGAATGATCATCAATGGAGATTATGCTTAAAAAGTGTCGTGTTCCTTTGCTCTTCTAGGTTTTTAGGACTTACGACTGTAGTGTATCTTCATCTCATGTCCTTCAGCTATTATCTAAGAAGTCCTACTGTTGGTCCTTTCTTGCATCTCTTTCTCCATTGAGTTTTCATTCTCTAGGTCATTACCTCTTTGATTCATAATCTTTTCCAAAAGCCACCTGGAGCAGGCTAGCTTAGGAGGGCATTCGTGAATGGACTTTTACTTACTCGTTTCAGGTAAAGAGAAGGATGAGGATGCAAAGCAGGGCTAAACCTGCAATATTATCATTTTAATCATTTTTTTATAGATTATCCTTCCCTAGTGCCTGCAATATTACCATCTGAAGCTTATGCTTACACTTCAGCGTGGCAGTAAGGAGTTCATTGGCCTAGTCTCTCATCCTGCCTTTACCTCTTAAGTGGCCCCGTTGAAGCTTCCTAAGAGTTGATGCATCTAGCAGAGAGAGTTTCTTTCTGTATGAGCAAATTAATTCTGTCCAAGGTTGTAAACGGTTCAGGTGTGCCAGCTGTTGGGTGTTTAGGGTTTGCTGAATCCTCCCAGTTATCATACAGAGGCGTCACTGAAGAACGCAGCATTTGCATGGTTATTAGAACTGTAGTAATATTTCCTTTCATATAGACGTAGGTGAATGGTCCAAAAAAGCATTTATTGGCTGCATCAGATATCTCTCCGGAGTCTAGTATTATCCAATATTTGGAATAAATTAGAAGCCTATTAGATGTTACTTGTGTGTTGAATTGATCAGTTAATTTCTTTCACATTGTAGTTTGGCTGCACTTTGTTGCTGTTGTATGATGGAGGAATTCTGCTGCTGTCTTCGATGCATTTAGTTGCTTCCCATGGCGGAGAAATGGAGCTTGTAAACCAGCTTTTATAAATTTTCAATTCCTATTCTGGTTGTTTAGAGGTTTTATGTTTATATTGGTAGTTCTATTCCCGTTCAAATGTAATACTTCATTTTCTTGAATTTGTAAGCAGAAGATATCATTGTAGTGTGACTGTGTGCTTGCTGTACAAATAAATACATTCGTCTTTATGGAAGCTTTCTCCTTAAATAAATCTCTATATTAAAACTTTGTATTTGAACATTGTACATGCCTTTCTGAAGAAGCCTTTCATTCATACCGTTTTAAGCTTAGAAGGGCTTAAGCGTGAGCCGTTACTGATGACAACTCATCGATTGCTCAGTTTGCTACACGTTGATAGTACCAAATTGGTCTGGGTGTTCTAGTGATCTGGTCTGAGAATATTAAATGAGTTTTTTTTTTTTTTTTTTTTAACCAAAGAGTAGGGTAGGTTCTCGGATGCATAAGACACCAAGCAACAGAACATAATTCCTAAGACAGCTCCAAGACCCTGAAGATCCATTACCAATCTGTTATAATCACAAACGAGTACAAATAGCAAAAATAGCAAAAATAGCAAATCCCTCGGTAAATTAAAAAAGCAATAGCATAAAACTAAATAACCAACAGCCTAAAAGTCCATAAAATCAACTGGCCTACGCAAAGTACATCTACTCATAACAAGAAAACAACCACCCGAGCCAAGAAGACGATGATGCACACCCCAGATAAACTTAGAGAGTCCACACAAAATCTGGCGCATCTTTCCTTGGCCCGACCAGGGTGCGGTACAAATACATCTTCCCTACTTTTTGTCTATCATCCAGGCTAAACTCCATCTGATCATCTTCATTTATGATCTCCACATTGAGCCTAGGCATCTTCTTCGCAAGTGTCTGGCAGCCTCCAAGGGTAACTTCGCAGGACGACATCCAAAGGGATCGCATTGTCTCATACTTTCCCACGTCCGTCAGAAGTGCTGTGTTACCGAAGGGGCTGTCCCTGATTTCCAGCTTGCGGAGCTTCTTGCACCCGTTCAATACATACAGCATTCCCTTGTCGCTATTCCCAGCAAATGCAATAGAAAGCATTTCCAGCTGCTCAGCATACATTCCAATGTAAAGGAAAACCTGGTCAGTTAAAAGGCCAGAGAGTGACAATCGCCTTAGACGCTTGCATGATTGTACAATTGCCCCAAAACCTTCATCCAAAGGCTGCATGGTGACAGGGTCAGGTTTTTCACGGTCAAGGATGCACAATCTGAAGCGAGTGAAATTTGAATTATTCTTGGCTACAGTTATTAGGGCGGCATTAGTCATTTGCTGGCAGAAGTAAAGCAATGAATGCAGCTTCGGGCAACCAGCTGATATGGCAACCAGGCCTTCCTCTGTTACAGCAGCATTGTCGACCCCAGATGGGAAAACCCTCAATTCTTGCAATTCTTTACAGGTGAAAGCTACAACTCCTAGTCCTCTGTCTCCAATAGAATCCAGTATCTGCATAGGTTATGGAAGATATGGTCATTCATCTCACTTTGAAAATAATCTTATATGCAAGAGTGAACAGGTTTTAAGAACATACCCATAATCGCTCAAGTTTCCTGCAGAACCGAATTAGCTTTATTAGCTCATTACCATGAATGCCCGGAGCATAGCTTAGATTCAACGAAGTTAGGTTCTGGCAAACAGGATGAATAGCCGACAGGCAGCAAGGAACAACCTCCAAAAATCCTGACAAACTTCTTATTGACTTACACTTCACAAGGGTAGCCTTCAATTTGATGTAGGCCTCAGAAGATGGATCATATACAAATGAGCCGATGCCTAAGTCTACTAGTTGAGGAGCTCGCATCAACAATTTTTGGAGGGTGTCAAGAGGCACTGCCCGATTTAACCTCAAACTTTTGAGATTAGGAGACCTTGCTACAAGTCTCTCAAGGGCTGTCAAATTAATTTCTCCTTTGAGGCATGAGAAATTCAGGGAGACAAGAGAGGTGCAGCTATCAGGAAAGCAGCTAATCCACTGTCCTCTATTATCATCTACTTCAATTTCTTGCAAGTCAAGCTCCCTAAGATACCTAAGAACAGCAAAAACAAAGAAAAGTTAGGAACATAGTCCATGCCAATTGCCAAGTATTCACCTCCAGCCAACATACTGAGGAAAATTACATCACAATAGACCATCTAAACAGACAGTATAGAAAATTGATTGACAGAACGAAAGTTGTCCACTTAGCCATTGATATCGTTTTTTAATTATAAAAGACACTGCAACAATTAAATTAAGTAGCCAAGCATGCTCAGTAATAAAAACTATATCGGCAACATTTCTGTATCTCCTTACAAATTTCAGGATCGATATACATTAGCAGTAAAACATCAAAAATGGAAGAACCATCAGACTAAGCATTCATTAGATAACTTATCACAAGTCTATCACAAGCTAACTTTCAAATAGGCTAAAGTGAAACAAGCCTATCAGTGAACTCTCCAAAACTCACCACCAATCAAATAAAAGAACTCATCAAAAACAAATAGTAACAACAAAAAATTCAAAAACAATAATAATAACAATGATAAATAAAGATTCTTACCTACAATTGGCAGCAATAGCAGCCAATCCATCAGTGGTAAACCCCTCACAGCTAACAAGAACCAGCGACTTAAAATTCACAAACGACCTCGACAGCAACTCAAGACAGTCATCAGACACTACCATCCTCTTCAATCTCAACTCCTCTAACCCGACCCGACTCTTAGCCAAAGCTTCGACCCACGGGTACACCCACCCGCCCCAGTCATACGGAAGCAAGTTGAAGTCCGCAAAATGCGGCTTCCCCTTCAAAGTCAACGACTTCAGCCCCCGAAACCTCCCGATCACCCTTTCTGGGCTGATCGCGTAGCAGTTCCCGATGAACACACTTTGCCTGCTCAGTCGTTCGATTTTGTACCATGATTTGCACACCAACGATACGGCGTTTCTGTCTTTCTGCGATGTCACGAAATCGAACACGTGCTCTATTACCTCATCTGGAAAATAATTCATCATCTTTCGCTTAACATTCAGTCTTACTCCTCAACTTTCCCAGAAAAAAAAAATTCCCCAGAAAAAACCCAACTTTCCCGAGAAAATTATCTTTTTAAGAGAGAACAAATTAAACCCAGATCTAATTTTGGGGAATATCTTAAAATTATTTGGAAAATCTAATAATGAGACCAGATCTGAAAATCTAAAAACTACTACGTACGGACAGAATGATGTGAGTGCAAGGACAACTGAGATTGTGTCGCCTCTCTTTACTACTTTAGATTATTAAGATCTAAAGGCAACAGAGAGAAAGAGAAAGAACTCGAATTTTCGCGAGGAAAAAAAAAACGTGGTTTTTTTAGAGAGAAAGTGAAGGAAAATTTTTTTTATCTTCTTATTTTCTCATTCAGTGATCATCTGCAAAATGATTACAGCGATGAAAAAACGTTGAAAAACAGATTAAATTCATAGATCTCGAAAAAAAAATCTAAATTTTCTGTAAATAGAAACTAACAAAAACTAAATCGAAAATCTAATGAAATGATAAAACTATACAGAGAGAAAGAAAATAAATAAGAAAAACACAAGCTTAAAAAAGAACACAATGTAAGAGCTTGTGTTTGTAACTCAGTGAAGCTCTCGCTCTAACTCGAGGGAAAAAAAAGAAACTCTTTTCTGAGTTTAGGTAATTAACCAGGGTTAGTTTTCAACCGTGGTTAAGAGTATTAACCGGGTTACGGATCTGACGGTCAGCGTTGCTTTGATGAAAAGATTGAGAGAATCTTGACCGTTCAGCAGGGGGGCATCATGCATGTGTCCTTATCTCTCGTTTCGAAGTCTCTCTCATTCTCTCTCACTCTCCCTTTCCCTCTCTCTCTCTCTCTGATAAAGGTCTTACCAAAGAGATCGGTAATGGACTCTCTGAAAAACGACACTCGTTTTATTGAAAATTACGATGATGCCACGGTGTAGATAAGATTCTTTTGTTCGTACCTGCGCGTGTGGATTCAACTCGCGGCCCCTGACGAAGACACCTCATGTGGGGGATGTTTGACGCGAAAGATGTAAAAGCATACAGATTGTGAAAAGCGAGTGTGAGATTTAAATACTCGCGGGTGTGGGTTTTGCGTTTCTTCTACAGTTAATCTAGTGTTTTGTCAGGAAATTTACTTTTACTGTACTGTACATCTTTCTTTTTCTATAAAAAAAAATTTATTTCCCTTTTTCTCTCTTTATGACATTGGATATATCTGAATCATGGGCTTTTTAATGATTAGGAAATTCAGTAAAAGAGAAGAAGAAAATGATTTTTGACAAAATCTTATACCTGCTTTAAATGTGTCCTCATAATATTAAATGTGAGGAGCATCTCTGTCTTTTTTTTTTTTTTTGTTTGGTATTTTTCTGCCATTAATGATGATGAACCACTGTGCAAGTATTGGTGTAGCTTGAGGTATGGTATTTTTGTGTCATTATGATCCATCATACTCATGGCGAGTGGTGACCATAAGCGAGATTCAAACTTTCTTTTATGAAGTTTTTTTTTTTCCATTTCAAGATGTTAAAAATAATTCCAAATCCCCTAATCTCTGTTTTAAGAGAAAAAGAAATTCTTAGATACCCCATATTTTAAATAAATCATGCGTGTGACAAGTCGGCCAGTCTCCCATTGACAAATTAGTGATGATCTAGAAAAGGTAAATTCAGTTTTCTATGTTCACACTTCGGTAGCGGCAAATGTGCTCAAAGGGTAAGTCTAGATTTTGTAGGTAGAGATGTACAATTTGTGATAGTACTCGTGAGAAAATTGCAATCATAATGGTTTATTGTCATTTTGTTGATACTTGAAACATTTAAAATAGTGAATCCAACTACATCGTCCAAGATGGACATTAGTGGCATTCTTAGCATGTTTTGTTTGGTTTCATTTGAATTTTTTTTTTTAAATCCCTTTTGAAATTCTTATAAGGTACACATTTCTTCTCTCTCTCTCTCTCTCTCTCTCTCTCTCTCAATATATTTTGCATAAAAATTTTGTTATTCATCAACACATATGTGAGCTAGAGTTGAACTCATATTTTTCATATGAGAGTTATAAATATTTTCTTTTAATCTTGTTTAATTTGGTATTTAGAAAAGTCTTACATAAATAGTGAGCAAAATAATAATTGTTTTATTACTAAATGAAAAAGTGATTGTAAAGTGTTTTTTTAAGTCAATTTTGGATCATAATAGCAAAGGTTTAAGATAAGCGATCAATTCTCACCAGAGAATTAAATTAAATACACAAATAAATAAATAAAAAGTAAATTTTACTATACGTAGTACGAGAATTCCATTACAAAAATCACTAGCTAAAGTGTCTAAGCATAATTGAAAAAGAAGACTTTGTTCGAGTTTCATTGGTTTGGTTGTGTAATTCTCAATCATTTATCACTTTGACTATTTGCCATACGCTCTCAATTATCCACCTTTTTTTTTTTTTTCTCCAAATTCCTATTTAAAAAGAAATCCAATTTCCCATTAAGAATTGATGCACTAGCTTATGGGTCAAACTTAAATTGCAACGTTGAAATCATTATCGGTGTGGAAATGGAAATGAGAATTAGGCTTCACTAAGCTCAAAAGTCTAGTCCAAATCTTTTGTTATAAGATTTTGCAAATTCATGATTTTTGTTTTTGTCCTTTTCGGCTACCGTGAAATGTCAAATTGGTGGTTCCTTTGTTCTCTTCTCATAATATAGCTTTGAGCTCATCAGCTGCGCCTCTCATTTCAATAATTGAGACTGAATTTCACCTAAATTTTGGGTGTGTGACAACTAAAAATGAGCACATGCATTCCAACAAACGCCCAATCGTGCTACAATAAAATCAATCTAGATAAGGTCCATTGAGAAATATAACTATATTTAGTAATTAAAAAAAATCAGCTATTACTAATATTTTATTGATAAAATTATTGCAAATTCGTCTCATCCATTTAATACGTAGTTGTAGTAACTTTTTTTTTTTTTTGTCTTAAATAAGTAAAAGAATAGACAAAATTCAAATTGATATTTTACGACTTAACTCTCAAAAAAATTTAAATCGAATGGCCAATCAAATAAAATTATTTGAATGAATGCAGCTGGACACGTGCAGTAATTGTTAGGACAGTGGGTGAAAAATTATCTAAGCTCTGTTGGAATCGAAAACACAGCGTCTCAAGATTCGTAACAGACAGTAAGTTCCTGTGCTTCTTAAACCCATGGCGTCACACAGACTGACCTTAAACAGAGACACGGGCATGGCTGTGTCGCACTCACTCCCTGCCGAGCATAAGTTTGCCCTTTCATCTTTCTCTGTTACGTGACCAAAACCCATTTTGCAAGACGACATAAACTGTAAGCAATAACTAGGCATTAGGCTGTCGTGTGTCTGGTCCGAACGGCCAGTGTATTGGCCGTTTTCATTTGCGATCGTTTGAATTTGAGATAAATTTGAGGCGTGTATAAATATATTATATATTGTATATTGATGTGTCCTTAATTGTAACCTAAGGTTGCTGTCTTGGATTCGCTCTTGTTTGGTCGTTATATACATACAGCCAAGTGTTAATCCTTGCTTCTAGTTAGCGCACTCCTTGAAGAACAAAAAAATTATTTTTATTTTGTATTTTTTGAAAGAAACTCTTGCTTTTCTGTTTCGTTTGGATTGAACATTGAAAAAAATAAAATAAAATAAACTGTTTAATCTGAATCTTTTGATCACTGGCTGTTAAATCTTACTTTCATACAATTGTTTGAGTCATGTGATTTTACTAGTATGATATCAAAGTTACAGTTTGATATTATCAAAGTTACTGTAAGAACTTAAATTTTGGGATAAGTTGAAAAATATAAAAAAAAAAAAAACAAAAAATTTTAATATCGTACAGAATAAAATATATTGTATTAGAGTACGTGTTTTTATTATTTTTAATTTATTCATAAATTTAATATAACCAGAGATTTCTAATTGAAAAAATTATAATTATTCAATATCATGCATAACGGGCATTTAAAATATGTGGAAAGTTATTTGGGCCTAAAGCAGTTATTTTTACCAAAAAATAAAATATAAGTATGTGTCAATTTTCTGGTAGCAATTTGATGGAGTTGAGCTAAATATTCTGGAGGGGAAGATGATTGGTGATGCTGCAACATTACAGGTTAGGAATCAGTCAACCCAGGATATTTGCAACATCTCCATGATAACGAGCTAAATGAATAATGATTAGCCTTATGAATTCAACTTCGATTGCATTTATCATCATGTTCTAAATTTGTTCTTAGAGATGTTGACACTACTGTGAAGATAACTCATGCTTTCTTTCTTTTTCTTTTTTTTTTTTTCATAAGGGAGAGATTCTTCAGTCTTCACACACTGGAATAAAAATCACCATAATATTCTTTCTTTTCTTTTAAAAAAAAAAATCCTTTTTCAGTTACTTGTTGCAAAATTTTGTAACAAATAAATTAGACCAACGATTATAAAGTATGAATATATTCCATTTTTTGCCTAATAAAATCCTAATTTGACTTTTTGAAACTACTAATAAGTGTTAATGTAACCGGAAAGAATTTCTCTCTGGCGGACACGCTTCCTTTTCTTTCCTTATTATATTTCTGTTTGTTTTCTTCAATCTCTAATATGTGAATAAGATTTGGTCTTCTTTTATCTAAATCTGTGGTATTTTCTTGGGTCTTTTATTATTGTTTTTAATTATAACGTGTGTTGCGTTTGTAGATCTAAAACTTATAGATTTTATATATAAAGAATTATAAATAATATATATCGATCTTTTCAGAATGTTCATCATCGTATCAACTGGCATGACCTACTCAAGCGATGGAGAATAATATAATATATATATATATATATAGGAGTATTTTTGGTAATACTTAAAAATTTATTATATACAAATTTTCCTCCTTGCCTGTCAATAAAATCACATTGATTTATTCATCTATCTACCTTCATGAATTGTTTGTAAATTGATGTAAATGTTTGTTATGATATATTATTATAAAATTTCTCACGTCAAATGAAATCAAATATTTTGTTTGTTTAATTTTTTTTCCTCATGGATTGTTTTATTAAAAAAAAAAAAGTTGTTGATAGTTGAAATGAGTGAGAGATTGGAGGGTGAGAGATTTTGTGTTGAAAAAGCTGTGAGCAGGCAAATCCACAGCCACAAGCAAGCAAGCAAGCAGAGGAAAGCAACAAAGGCTATATAAATTATAATTTGTAAAGCAACCAATCTAGCTAGACCATAGATTAGACCAAACCAAATAAACTGATATAGACCCTCCCTATGCAGAGCCAGCCCCCAGTCAAACGCCATGCCATGCGGAAGATTTTTAGTGGATCTCGTGGCTCTGATATTTCCAAATTTCACCTACTTCACTTGAATTTTTTCGCCTTTCTTTTTTTTTTTTTTTTTCTTCTTTCCCACCCCAATTTTTCTTTAAAGTGGGCCATCATCAGCCAAAGGATCATCGATCAATCGCCATGTGATGGTGGGACATCAAATTTTTTCTTTACTTACCGATGATTCTTTCCCTTTTTTTTATCATTTAGTGGGCCTAACCGTAAGCCCGTACGCTACGAGTTAATTTCTTTACATTAAAATTGACCCATGTTAGCAATTTAGCTTATGTCCAGCCAGCGTATGCATGCATGTGACAGTGAAACCCTGAGTCACACAAATGTTAAAAGAACAAGCCATTCTTGTCTATCTTTTTCCCTTCATTTTTGTCCATCTAAAGCTTCCTTTGTTCACCAAAATTGAATGTTTGCAGAAATATAGGTAACAAAAAGAAAAAAAAAAATGTTATGAGCATCTTCTTTTGTCCTAATCCAAAATTCTAAAAACTTGCTAAGATAATAAAACGAACAACTTAATCGGCAACATTAGAGACATTAATGTAACATTGCGAGCTACTGACATTAGATTTAGATACTATGATACCTCATCAAAATGCAAGACATTAGAGTTGTATAAGATGCCATACTAATTACTCTATAATTGCTAACTAATCTTGCTAGTGAAGTTAACCCAGATCCTGACAGTGGCATAACACGTGAAGTAAATTGTTTAATTATGGAAACGATCTATTTATTGTTGATCACAAACATTTACATGCTCGTATGAAAGTTAGATAAATGGTTATGTGGGAAGGCCACTGCTCGATCGGCTTATAGCCTGGTTTAATATGTAATTGGCAGCCTTAAATAACTATGTCGCTTTAGAAAGTAATTATATAATTTAACGTGAAGACGAAGGTGATGCTTAAGAAGAATGGGAATACATGTGCAGTGTATATGCTTTTGGATTAAATTAAGAAAGAAATAAAATAAAATATAAACCAAGTGAAAGTGAGGCAAATTTTGTCTGGCATCGGGCTACCGTCTTCACAAATCAACAAGAAATACGTAACAAGAGATGACGTTAATTAAAGAGCATGGGCAATACCCCAATCAGAGGATTGGGATCTGCATTTAAAAAGAGGAGTGGTTAGGCCAAAAGGGTTGCCTAATCAAATATAATTATAGCCCCACTTGCATATAATTACAAGCAGAGGAAAGAAAATAATTGAGACGCAATAAAAATTATTATTCTTTTCAAAGTGGTCATGACTCATGATCGTCTCCATCTTTATATGCCTCTACCCCCCATCATTTGCAACGATTGCTGCCATGTGAAGTACATGAAGATTTTGAAACTAAATCAACGTTATCCAACTAACTTATCTGCTTTTTCTATTATTTCAAAGCAAGAAAATAAATAAATAATGTAATCCATTGAAAATTATAAATTCGACGACTTAATGATGATAAATGTTGAAGTGGAAATTTTGATTTCGTATAGCATTTCTTTTTTTACTCTTTCAAAGAGCTTAGATAAAGATGGGAAATTTCACCCAATAAATATTAATTTACATTCTTTGACATTATTCAAACTCATGTGATTAACGATGCAAAATACTCACAACCAACCGAGTTATGTCTAATGGATAGTTTTTTCTTGTGTTTAATTACTACTTCAATGAAAAATCTAACTCTTCATATGACATAATTCAAACTATGAATTTCTTTCAAGAATATTTAGGGCATGTTCGATATAATTTTCAGAGGCTCGTTGTATTCTCTCATTTCCTCGCCGACGATGATAATTTTGTTTTAATTTTTAAACTATATCTTCCATTTCATACCTTGAATCAAAAGGATGAATTTCGTGAAGTTGCAACGACATGTGAGACTGAGATTGGACCTTCCATCGCAGCAGGCAATATTAAAGGCATGGCCCCAAACTCTAAGACCTTGAGATCAAGATGTAGCGCATCATAACCGAAAGCATGTGCTCATGGCAATTTTTGTGGCAATACTTTCAATCTCAACCATTTATTTATTGCACAAGAAACACTTCCTGTTAGATCATTTTTTATGAATGATTCTTGTCATCACTTTTTCACTAAGATATGTGTTTGTCCGGTGTCCTTTTTCTCCCTCTCTCTCTCTCTCTCTCTCGTACAACGTTGTTTTTATTGGGTTGATTCCATTGTATTAATTACTTTTGTAAATAACTGATTGTTGTTGTATTCCTCATTGATAAAATGTGAATATTGAAAATTAAATTATTATTCTATTTTAATTCTTTTCTATGAATGATTTGATATGATATCTAAATTGCAGAGATGAATGGTATAAGAGATAAAATTGTAATTTCTATACAGCATGATTACACACATAATGCATGATGTCCATCATGTAATTTGTATAATTATTTTGTTTAAATCATAGGTATTGTAATATTTTAAATATAGTGTAAAAATAAAGATAATATAAAACTTTTTTCAATTAATGCTAATAATTAAATTTTATTATCATTTAGTTTTATATAATTATTTTGTTTAAATTATTTATGGTATGTTTGTGTATGTATTAGTTAAACAATTACTCTTTAATTATAAGTATGACTTAAATATTTAGTAAAATCTATTTTTGAAAATGGTATTACCAAACACATATTTAAATGTTTTTATTATTCTCAATTGTGTCTACCGAACACATATTACTGTTTCTAATTTTAAAATACAAGATATAGAAAATGATACCAAATGCATACTTAAATTAAAAATACAGCAACTGCAAAACATCATTTTCAATCTCATTTTTATTTTTAGAAAATACTAATTGAGAAACAATACCGAACGGGTCCTAATATTCTTAGAGGTCTTAACAGGTGAACCATCAAGTACTTAGTTAGACATTTGAATTCGGCATGTATATGACATCAAAACGCTTGAATAGATGAGGTTACTTGAATCCAATAAAATTTGATCCACACTCATATCTTTGGAGCCAATTGAATAACTGAAGCAACATGCGAAATGATAACGCATGGAAAATGCAGTGTGGTCCTCTGTTAAGGCTCGTTCGCATATATATATATGACCACGGGCTTTTTTGGTTGAAAGGGAGATGAAACATTAGACGTCTCTTTTTGAGGTGGTCCAATTTTTCACATTCATTTGCAATTACTAATACTACAAATCAACAAAGACAATGAATGAACGTGTAAAAGGACCACATAATTTTGGTCGGCCGATGTATTGTTAGCCTCTCTCATTTTCCATAGAGTAACGTAAAGAGCAGACCTACCCATATGCAATTTCTGATCATATCTAATTGTGCAGTGCTCCTGTCAGCTGGTCCTGGATGGGAGTATCCATCAATCTGCATGCATTTGGAGAAATGTTCAGGTTTGGCTCACATTGACGACTCTCCCGCTCTTGCGTAACGGATTAGTATTGGTATAGCATGGCTTATTCAACTGACAGTAGAGTGGTGGATTCACATTGTATATCGTTAAATTCTTGTCATATGTACATTTTTTAACTACTCATGTGAAATAGGCACATGCATGATATGAATTTAATGAGTGTACACAGAAGCCTACGCTCTTACGTTACGCATTAGTTAGTTATGGATACAGTGTAGCATATATTGACTGACTGTAGAGGGGTGGATTCACTTTCACTACATGTGTTCAAATTACTATCTTAAATTTTAACGATCGAAAAGGTCTCGAGTACTTTCAATGTTACAGTTGAATTCTTGACAATCGTACTTTTAAACTAATCACGTAAAACAAGCACATGCATGACAAGAATTTAAGGAAACGAACGTGTACACAAAATAAAAGCTTCTAAAAAGTTTTTATTTTGTTTTTCATTTTCATGAGATGTGAAGGTATTCATGGGATGTTCTGCTTTTATGTCTGATGCAATCAGCCAGTTAAAGGGACCATGGTAACTCATGGGCCAATTGATAATGCCCTGTTCGGTATTATTAGAGCCCAAAAAAAGAGGTTGAGTGGGGGGCTCCATTGATACAAGAGGGCCGTGTTACAATATGAACCGCAATCTTACCATGGCCACAGGGTCCATGCTAAACTTTAAGATGGACCCTGGTCTAACTGTTTGTGTATCACTACTTTACATGTTACATGTCCCAGCCGCCGGCGCAAGATAATAATGATCAACGGACGGTTGCCTAAAGGCTAAATCATAAAATCTTCTATTAATTTGAATTTATGTCGATTTTAAAATATAATTTTAACGTGCGAATATTATTATTATTATCTATACTTTATTATTGCATTTCATTTTCATTAGCCATCAATCATAAACAACGTGTAACCAATGCATTGAGCAGACGCTGTGAGAGAACCAAGAAAAAGCAGGCATTACAAATTCTTCCGCATATGGTTTGTGAAAGCTTCATTCAGTAAAGATGCCCATATATTCATTTGCATTTTCTAAGAATGTTCAAATAAACCAAGTTTATTCAATCTTGATGAGTTATTCTGAACTGTGAATCCTCTGAACAAATAACAGCATGTAAGGCAAACAACAATTACAGTTGCATCTAAACATGATAAGTGTCTTGTCGTAGCCCAGCTAACATTGGTTCTCATTCAAAATCATTCACAACAAGCTGATAAAACCAATTAAAGGAAATGGAAAACCATTGAAGAGTTGCAACTAGAACATAATAAGAATTTCAACAATCTGTAGCATTCATTTCATCACCATGCGAAAAGTAAACTTTCATCATCCAAGTAACTATTTACATAAACACAAAAATTGAAAATTTAAGTGCTTTGTCCGTAATGCACAATTTTACTGGAGACAATGAAGTCAGATTTCAGACTCATCATCCACATAAGGTACGTTCAACTTTACATCAAGATTCACGATTTATATGGCAAACAAAGCATGCAAATATGGCTTCAATAATCGGACACATAGATAGGGATATCTATTGCTGCTGCCCAAAATATAATATCCTAACACGCAGGGTAAACCATGCAATTTGAAACTATAATCGATATGTTAGCGCAATATGCAGGGCACTGCCATCTCGAGTACCAGCAGGCTCTACATAAATAAATGGAACAAGAAAAGTGAACTCCAAATTACACCATTTGCAAGTTGATATTACACTAAAACTTGTGCCAGGCAATTCCAACATCATACTAAAATAAAATGAATTTCTACTTTAGCAATGAAAACCTAACAAATCATACAAATAAGTCAAAATTCACAACCACTGTTTCCAGGTTGCATAAAACCACTAAAAAATTATCTGACATTCACTGAAAATCTAACCCCCCAAAAATAATCATCCCATCATAAAACAAGAACAAAAGAATAAGACGATAAGTTTCTTTTTGCGTGCAAAATAAGAACAATGTTTGATGTCCTAACCAGTATAACGAAAACTTTCAGAAGCTTAATAATGTTTTCAGTGAGTTGAGCTTGAAAAAAAATAATGTTTACGTGTAGAATTCCATAAATAGCTTAAGGGGATTGAGTTGAGCTAGTTTCTTTGTGGCTTCCACAACAGTTAACTGGAAAGGTACAGTTGTTTCAGGAAGGATATGTATACCAGAGTCACAGTTATTTCAAAGTGAGTTACAAAATTGAACTAGTTTCCCAAAGTTTGAAAAGCTTGGAAGAATCCAAAGCAACATTGGTGGTGAATCACGGCCAACAAACTTACAGCGAAAAGCAAACTGAGAAAATATCCACAATCTATATTTTAAAACCAGTGTAACGATATATATCTCAACAAACTCTCATGAACAACTATCAAATGTCTGTCACAGCTTTAATGTGATCTAATCCCCACTCTCAACACCAAGTGAAACCACAACCATATAAACACAAACAACCAACCGTCAAGTTCTCACACATCATTTGGGATTCTCACACTGTCTCTTTAGCTCAGATAAATTGGATAAAACTTTGCTTTTAAAAACTTTGCTTTTAGAAATCATGCTAAGGCACAAGTTAAGGATTTTTCCATAGATAAAGAAAATTCACACAAGTTGAGTGAAATGATGCACAAACAATTCATTTCAATGATTACAAGGATAAGCTTTCTACATGTTACTTTTTCAAGTTGCACATTTTCCATTCTCACAGAGGATAGCATTCATAGGTCTTCATTGGATTTCCAATACTAAGAATTCAAATAAACCAAAAATCGGCAGCATGAATCAACTGCTTTGTTTCTCAATCATCAAGAAATGCATTTCCTATAATAAGCAGAACAAAATTTTTAATATCATACAAGAAGAACAAAAAAAAAAAAACATGAAAAAAGGAACATATTTAGGTTGAGTTACAATAATGTCACATTGTTCCACCCAAACACAAAACTAACATGATCTCATCAAAATACTTATACTACAATTTAACCACGGATTAAGCTCCCAATTGTCGATTCTACTAAAAATTATACTCAATTGAACTAACCTTACCTAACTCAAGCATCTTCATCGTCACTATCACTATCATCGTCAGCAAGATCATTGGCAACAAATTCCCCGGGCTTAGTTACCCTCCTTCTAGTCCTGGACGGAAGAATATTGTCCAAATCAACCTCCGCCAATGGATCATCAGACAAATCACTCTCACCGTCGGATTGATTCCATCCATCACTCGAATCATCGTCGTCATCGTCATCGTCATCGTCGTCGCTGCTATCATCATCTCCATCATCCTCCTCTATTAAAATTCCCTTGCCCTTTCTATCTACGACAACTTCCCCATTATTCTCTTCGTCGTCGTTTTCACCATCGTCTCCGTTTTCGTCTAATTGAGCATCTGAATTGACGAGCTTTTCATCTGGCCCTCGAGATTTGTCCTCTGGAAGTTGAGAATTGTTGTTTGAAGATTGAAGCTTTCGGGCCTTGTTCGGGTGATCTTCGCAGCTTACATCGGGCTTGCGCTTCGAAGGCAATGTGGGTTCTTCTGGGTTCTTTGTTTCCACCATTGAAATCCTCTCTTTGAAGCTTTGATAATGAGCAATTTTAGGGTTTTGGAGAAATCACAAGTCAGGGTTTTGTACTGAAAGATATCAACGTTTGGGTTCTTTTTGTTTTAGGCTTTTAATCTTTTTATATATTTTGATATTTACTCTTTCATAAAAATATTAGTGATATTTACAAATTGATTCGATTTTGTTTCCGCTATTTCGCGAATATTTATTTATTCGTTTTTCTAAGTAAAATATGGACTGTTAGGTGTATCTAATTCTCAAACCTCAATAGTCAGTGAGGAGGTCCCTACTACTCCACTAAAAATTAGTTTGATAAAATATTTAGTTGTTATTTTACTCATAATATTTGTTTAATAAATTAAGAAATCTAATTAGAATGTTTTGTTTTTAATATAATTATATCGGGTAGCTGCCTTAGTTTTGTATAGGGATGGCAATTGTACCCGCAAACCAGCGAACCCGCCCAAACCCACCCGCCAAAACCCGCCCGTTGTGAGTAATTTTACCCGTTGCGGGCGTGTTTAGTATTATAAATTAAAACCCGCACATGGATGTGGGTGAGTTTGGTATTAACCTTATATCCGGTGGATACCCGCATGGATATCCACCGAACCCGCAATATTTTTTCTAAATATTTTTAATTTAATTTTAATCTATAAATGTATAAAGAAAATAATGTCATTAATCAAATTACCAAATAACCAAAGGTTCAAAGTTGTGTATGTGTGTATGTAGCCCATCTCCTATTCTAAAGTCATAACCTAAAGAAAACTAAAGGCATTTCCCTTCGAATTAGTATTTGAAAATATTAATCTTAATTATTATTATAGGCATTGTGTTGGATGGGTGCTTATGGTGGTGAATGAAATGAATATCTTCTCTTGGAGCTTGTTTTAAATGATAATATGAAATGTAATTATTATTTTTAGATACTAGTTTGTGTTTTTTAAATAGATTTGTGTAATTTATACTTAAATTTGAGAATTTATGTTGAATTGATGTGGAAATTTTAATTTTTCATTTACATTGTTTAAATATAAAATTGAGTATGTTATATGAAATTTGAGGTTATTATTATAAATTTATATATTAAACATTTGTGATTTTAAATACGGAAACCCGTAAAAAATCCGCCGGATACCATTGCGGGTTTGGTAATTGTTAAAACCCGCTGCGAGTGGATTTTTTTAAAAAAATTAAAATCCGCTGCGGGTTGCGGGTGGGTTTGGTAATTTCAATTTTGTGCGGGTTTGGATTTGGTAATGGCAAACCCGCTGCGGGCGGTGCCCATTGCCATCCCTAGTTTTGTACCCTCAACGGTTGGCTGTGTGATTTTGAATCTTGGTGGGGAGGTGGTTAATACAGTTATGCCCTTGCAACTTTGTGTCAATTTTCTATTTTTGTTGTTATCATAAATTCAAGGTTAATATTGTCATTTCACATTTGAACCACATGGTAAATTTCATTTCAAATTTGAGTATTGGGATTTTATCCATGACCCATGAGAAAATCATATCCAACCCATAATGAAATGATTTTTTATATAAAACTCACATCTAACCCACTTTCATGATTTACTCAATCCAAACCAATTAATTTGATTTGGATTTGGGTAAACCCATGGGTCGTAGGTTTATGCCCACCCCTAATTGCCACTCTACAGCTATAATTTCGTCTTATTTTAGTATGTACTAGATTTCTAAATGCATATAAGAAAAACAAATTATGACAAAATTTGTGTAAACCTTTTACAAATTAATTTCGTTGGTGCTGAAATGATCTTATATATTAAAATAAGTGACTTCTCGGTTCTCTTTTTATTGTTATCTTGTTAAGCTTTGAATATAGTTCAACTACACAAAAATGATATCTTTCACCAGTTGAATCGAAAGCTTGCAACAGCCAGTATGGTGTCCAAGGATATAAAGCCTTATTCTCATTTTGCACGTGGATTATAGGCAATTTTCAGAAGCATGTTCATGCTTTGCTATTTCTGAAAGAAACAAGAGAAAAGAGAAAGAAAATAAGTAATTAACCACTAAAAAAAAATTGAGATTGAGATGTTGTAACTTTTAAATTAGAGCTGTTGTGAAAAAATTGTAATTATGAGACAAAAATTAATAATATGTAGTAAATATAACTTTTAAATAATAATTATAAAATTATTAAAGATATAATAGTTCTTTCACCCTACAAGTGAAAAAGTATATCAATATATTTTTCAAATTACAACAGTTAGTGTTTATTAAATAGTTTAGTGCTGTGACTTTTAAACTTATTTTAACCTCAATCTCAAACAAAACCTTAATTGCCTATCATCTTCTGAATAAACATTCAATCTCAAAAAGCCAACTAAAATTGAGTACAAGCAAAACTTAACTCAAATAACATAACACTCTTGAGTTAAAAAATAAAGTACAAATTGATATATAAATTTTGGAAGAATATGTGGAAGCAAAAGCACATATCTAGCTAATTGAGTTAAAGAAGAAGAAGAAAAAGAACATGGAAAACATAACATATTGTCAATATGTCCACCAGTATCATCATTGTATGATTTGGAAGCAAATCATTTAGAACTGGATAAGAAAATTTGTAACAAAACTTTATTTATGTTACTATAATATTGCAGAGCATTTCAAAGAAGATCAATAGACAAAGATAAGCTCATTTTCGAGTTCTATATTTTGCTCAAACTATAACTATATATATAGTTGGTGCCTTAGTGGAGTGGGTGACAATATATGTTTATAAAACTCAAAGTGATGAATTCACTTTCAAAGTGGTGAGTTCATTAATCACAAGTGGTGCTTCCATTTACTTGGTGGATTGCATAATAATTCATAACACTTCTCTTTGGATATCTAACATTTAATGAGTCATATGATGACATTGGATGTACTTTTAAACTTTCTTGTTAAAAACTTTTGCCAGTAAAAACCTAATGCAAAAACCTGGTCAAAAGGAAAAAAGAGTACACTGTACATATGTCTAAATTCCACTCCTCCTTATGAGTGCTCCTCCTGATGAGTATTCCTTCTAATGGCAACATATGTTAATTTGATAGTTTGTTGAAGCGACGCATGCTAACGCCATATGTTATTTTCTATATATTATTTTCTCAAATGTAGATATAGGTAGAGCTTTTGTAAATAGGTTAGCTAAATTATCTGTGGAGCGTATCTGTTTGATATCAATCTTCTTGTTCTGTTGGAACTCATGAGTGTAAAAGAATTTTGCTGAAATATGTTTTGTTCTGTCCCTTTTAATGTATCCTCCCTAAGTTGATCTATACATGCAGCATTATCTTTATATATCACTGTTGGGATATTTGAACTTGAAGATATTCTACAAGTACTTTGAATATGATTAATTATAGATCGCAACCATATGCACTCTCGACTAGCTTCATGAAATGCAAGAATTTCATAGTTGTTTGATGATGTTGCAACGAGAGTTTATTTCATAGATTTCTAAGAAATCGTTGTACCATTAAAAGTAAAAACATATCTTGTTTGTAAACGTGCTTTATAGGGATCAGAAAAATAACATGCATCAGCATAACCAATAAGACCTGAATTTTTCATTAATTCGTTAGAATAAAATAAATCCAGATCAATTGTTCCTCGAAAATAACGAAAAATGTGTTTAACGCCATTCTAGTGTCTTCTAATTGGTTCGGACCTGAATCGAGTTAATAGATTAACAGAAAATGCTATATATGGTCTAGTACATTGTGCTAAATATATTAGAACACCAATTGCATTTAGATATAGTACTTCAGAACCAAGTATCTGTTCATCATCATCTTTAGGACGAAATGGATCATTTTTAAGATCAAGATACCGGACTACTATTGGGGTACTCAACGGTAAGCTTTATTCATGTTGAAACGTTTCAAAATTTTTTTCAATATAATTTGATTGATGGTTAAAAATACCATTAGGTATGTGCTCAGTCTGCAGCCCCAGACAATATCTAGTTTTCCTTAAATCTTTCATTTCAAATTCATTTTTTAAACAATCAACAGTCTTTTGGAGCTCTACAGGAGTTTCTATTAAACTTAAATCATCAACATAAACTGCGACAATAGAAATATTATATTCTAATTGCTTTATAAAGCACATGGACATATAGAATCATTAATATATCATTCTTTTATCAAATACTCACCGAGGCAATTATAACACATGCGTCCATATTGTTTTAATCCATCTAAATATCTTTGTAGCTTTATTGAATATAAGCTACGATGTGATCACTGACAAGATTCTGGCATTTTAAATCCTCAAGAGATTTTCATACATATATTAATGTCAAGTGACCTATATAGATAGGTTGTCACCGCATCCATAAGACCATATCAAGATTTTCTGATACAGCCAAACTAATTAAAAATCGAAATGTAATTGCACACATAACGGGAGAATATATCTCGTTGTAATCAATACCAGGTCTCTGTGAGAAGCCTTATGCAAGTAGTTGTATTTATATCTTACGACTTCATCATTTTCATTATGTTTCCGTACAAATACCTATTTATATCCAACAGGTTTGACACCCTCAGGTGTTAGGACTGCAGGTCTAAATACATCACGTTTGGCTAAAGAAGTCAACTCTGCATGGATTGCTTCTTTCTACTTAAGCCAATCATGCCTCAGTTTACATTCATCAATTGTTTGCGAATCATGATCATTTATAATGTCAGTAGCTACTGTAAACGCAAGCACATCATTGCTGATAATTGCTTTATTTCCAGCCTCTTTAAGGGCTTGTGCCATTTTTTGGGCATGTGTTTCTTTAAGAGGTCTTTCATGGTGTTTGGTCTTATCAAGGACCAAGCGTCTTTTCAAATTATTACCTTGAGTATAATCAATAGAAATCTCACTATTTTTTTATTCAAGTGTCTTTTCATGGCTTTGCTTCCCATAAAGAATTTGTATATTGTCAAGGTTTTTAGTCTTTTCATGGACCATTTGCTTTTCTAGAGCAATTTGTTCTTTTAGTTTTTTAGTATCATTTGTAGCAGAACAATATTAATCACTTTTCTTTTCCTTGGAATATTATATTTTGAACCAATTGATCTACCACTCTTATGGCGTGCCATAGATAATTCATCAGCTGCATTTTTCATTAATTGTTCTTTAGGAACAATGACTCGGTCAGGTACATTAGCAGCTGGTATATATGATTTGCTTATTTTTATTGCATCTGTAAAGGCATCTGGCAATTGTTTTGCAATTTGCTGCAAATGAACTATTCTACGCACTTCATTTTCACTCTAAGATATGCGTGGATCTAAATGAGATATATGGGTCATTTTCCATTGAGGATCATGTCTAACCTTATGGGCCTTTTTTCTTTCTCCCAATAGGGGAAAATTTGTCTCATCAAAATGACAATCCGCAAATCTTGCGGTAAATACATCACCCGTCAATGGTTCAAGATATATGGTAATAAATGGTGAGTCAAATCTCACGTAAATTCCCAAACATCATTGGGGTCCCATTTTAATGCGTTATGGGGGCACAATCGGCACTTGTATTGCGCAACTAAAAATGCGTAAATAGGATATATCTTGTTGATGTCCCAATACCAATTGCGATGAAGAATATTTATGATAGACAATAGGCTTTAAGTGGATTAATGCCGTAGCATGCAAAATAACACGTCCTTATGTTGAAATAGATAATTGACTTCGTAATAATAAAGTTTTGGCAATACCCTGAAGACGTTTGATAAGAGATTCTGCTAATTTATTCTTAATATGTACATGTGGTATTGGATGTTCTATATCAATCCTAACTGTCATACAATAATATTTTAGAAGTAAACTCACCAGCATTATCTACACATATGGTCTTGATTGGATAATCTGGAAATTATGCACATAACATGATTATCTACGCAAGAAATCTTGCAAATGCAACCTTACATGCAGATAATAAACAAACATCTGACCATCATGCAGGTGCATCAATCAAAACCATAAAATAATGAAATGGACCACTTGGTGGGTGAATAAGCCCACGATATCTCCTCGAATCATTTGTAAAAATGATGAAGATTCATAATTAATTTTATTGTGCGATGGTTTAACTACCAATTTTTCTTAAGAACAAACAGTGCAACTATTTGACATCAAAATTTGCAAATCTTTCAATGGATGTCCATGAGAATTTTCAATAATTCTATGCATCATTGTTGATCTAAGATGACCAAGGTAGTCATACCAAATTATAAAAGATTTTGGATCATATAACTTATCTTTTATGACTGCATAACTTTCAATTGATTTTATCGTCGTATAATATAAGTCAGATGAGAGAGTTGTAAGCTTTTCTAATATCTCTTTCTTTCCAAACATATTAGAAGTAATGCATAGATATTCTACATTATTCTCATTCATTGTTTCTATATGAAAACTATTATGACGAATGTCTTTAAAGCTAAGTAAATTTATTTTTTATTTAGGTGAATACAATGTATTATGAATATCTAATTTTGTACCTTTTGTTAATATAATCATGGCTCTTCCAGTACCTTCAATAAATCTAATGGAGCTTATATTATATTAACGTTGGCTTTAATTAAATTTAAATTTGAAAAATACATCTTATTTTGAAGGATCGTATATGTAGTTGCACTATTAGCCAAACATATTTCTCCATCAAACATTTTATTGAAATTCATATCCTTAGATAAAAATAAAAGAAATACATATTAGATAACATGAAAAATAAAAAATTACATGAACAAACATAAAACCCAAGTAAAATTTTTAAATGTGATGAACATTTCCATCACCAATCAAGTGATCAATTTTTCCATCTCTATCTTCAAAGAAGTCTGAAATATCAAGATGTGTAACATCCACTAGATCTAAGTCATCAATACAGTGAGTTTCGACATTCTGTCCTTTTGATTTTAAGGATGCCTAAAACATATCTACACGATGTTTGGGTGTACGACATTGTCTCTAAAAATGACAAGACATTCCACATTTATCACAAGTGTTTTCTTGAATATTATGTTGGGCAGATGTTCTGCCCTCATTTTTCCCCTTTTTGTGCTTCTTATACCCACCACGAGGTCGATAATAATGGCTTTTATTATGTCCTCAACCTCAATAATAGCCACGACCACGACCACAACTATGTCTACGGCCACAGTTATGCCCACGGCCATGCCCATTTTCATAATTGTTTTCACGATCATGTGAGACAACATTTGCTTCAAAAATTAGTTTTGTACCAGTAAGATGGGTGTTGAGTGTTAGAAAAGGCATATTTATAAAGGAGAAAACCGTCATTTTACATTTCAAGTCTTACTAATAACCCTTGCTTTTATGTATTTAACATTCTTGTGATTTAATTACGTGTGTTTTATTTTAATTAAGTAATTTATGTATTTTAAGGGCATTATAGTCATTTCACAATAAAGGAGAGATCAGACGGCAAAACGGACATCACTTTTGAACTCAGGACGGTCGAAAACTTTAGGAGGAGCATAAAAGGAAAAATGACACTATTCACATGTACGGTACTATTCACGTATACGGGACTGTATACGTTACTGTTCACGGCACTGTTCACATAGACGGATCGATGACGTGGCATTGACCGATGATGTGGCATTGACTGATGAGGTGTCACGATCCTGTTGGACTAAAATTCTTATGTACTGTTGATGGTGACGTGGCAGCATATCAGTGGACGAAAAATCTCGTGTACGGTGCATGCATCACACATGATTATTTTCAACCAAACCGCGTTACTGTTCATCCGGGTCAAACCGCGTTACTATTCAAAGTCGGGTCAAACCGTGTTACTGTTCATCCGCGTGGTCAAACCGTGGACTGTTGACTGATGACGTGGCGCAATCCTGAGCGTCCAAACTGTTTTTAATCCGATGGCCATGATTTACTCCATGTATCTATAAAAAGGGGGCCTCTCCCCCCTAATTTGATATCTCTGAATCCATTTTTGGGATCCATTTTATGTAATTCCTTCTCCATCTTGTATTTTCTTCGTATTTTAATAAATTCCTATTTTGCCCCTAGTTCAATTATGAGTGGCTAATTTTCTTTCAAGTTTGGGTTGAAGGTGAAGTCTCAACATGTGTCATGGGCTTAATTTGGTAAATTTATTTTCTCTTTCCCTCTAGTTTTTGTGGATGTTTTGACTTCTCGTCGATAAATAATACTAATCTTGTCTAGTACCACCTTGGTTTCACCGGCCCTCTAGTACAAGGTTATTATTATTTGGCACGATAAGCCCTTAGCACTATATTGATTAGAGCGTGGTTCATGAGGTGTGGATTCCCCCCTCATGATTTAATTGGCATTAATATGGATTATTTAGCCCATGATGCATGTTGATGCGGATCCGAATACCCAAGTACGTCATTTCAATAGAATTATCTTCAATTTATTCTCGCCATTGCAAGTCCAATTTTAGAATTTATTATCGCCATTTCAATTCCAATTTTAGGATAATTTAAATCACTTCCACCACAATTCCAACCACCCATTTACAAAAATAATTAAAATCCACCTCCTCGTGGGATCGACACTCGTCACCATTGATCTATACTACAATAGATTCGTGCGCTTGCGAGTATATTAAAATTTGCACAACAAGTTTTTGGCACCGTTGCCGGGGAGGTAAGTAATTTTAATTCATAGAATTAATTTTTGTGAATAATTTCTTTTATTTGTTTTCTTGTATTTTTTTTAATTAAAAAAAAAGAAAAAAAAAGTGAATCTACATATAACGGTTAGTATTTCTTTTCTTTTTCTCTTCTTTAACATTTTGTAATTTAATTTTCAATTTATTTTTCTTTGTAATTTTTATTTTATTTTATTAATTTAATTTTTAGTTAATTTATTTCACGTATTTATTTTTGTGTATTTTTATAGAAAGGTTGTAATAGCGCAATAAGGTTAGTATCGTAATTTCTCCCTCTTCTTTATTTTTATTTGTTTTGTTCCCATCTTTATTTTTATTTTATTTGTCTTGCATGCATGGTCGTAGGTCATTATTACCTAATCTTGAACCTATAGACCTTGAATTTGAAAAAACACTTCGCACACAAAAGCACATTAAAAATAAATTTGGAATGGATTTACAAGCACCACAAGAGAGGCCATTTAAGGACTATTTTAGTCCCTTAGCTAATTTGAGCACATCATGCATAAGATACCCAAATGTAGCTGCTAGGAGTTTCGAATTAAAACCTAGTGTGCTAAATTGTTTCCCCACATTTTATGGCCTAGAAAATGAGGATCCATATAATCATCTGAATGATTTTCATGCCATTTGTAAAACTTTTAAATATGAAAATTTTTCAGACGATGATGTTAAACTTAGACTATTCCCATTTTCTTTAAAGGATAGAGCTCGTTCATGGCTTAATACATTACCTGCTAATAGCATTGCATCATGGGAACAAATGGTTACAAAATTTTTGAATAAATATTTCCCAGTGCATAAAACCAATGCTATTCGCAGGGAAATCTCGGAGTTTACCCAGAGAGAGGACGAGCAATTTTTCGAAACATGGGAGCGATTCAATGGGCTACTCTTGAAGTGTCCTTATCATGGGTACGAGAAATGGCACCAATGCCAATACTTTTTGGAGGGATTATTGCCGAATGTGCAAGAATGACTAATGGCAACAAGTGGAGGAGAGCTAATGTCAAAAAGTGCATCAGAGATTTGGGAATTCTTCCAGCGACAAGCGGATAATTCCCAACAACGGAGTCGATCACTCAGGAATACTAGAAGAATTAAGGGAGTAAATGAGGTTCACATTGGCGAATCAAGTTCAGAAATTAAAGAAGTCAAAGCGATAATTGAAGGTCTCTCTCGACAAATAGCATCATTATCGACTGCTAAATCAACATAGCCACATGACCATGACTCATACTCAGATCAAGCCAATGCCATAGGTGTAATGAGAAAACCATCGAATTACAACCCATACTCCAACACATATAACCCTGGATGGAGAGACCACCCCAATTTTTCATGGTCTCAAGGATCCCAACAGAATGGACCAACAGCTCCAGCTCCACCAATTCCACAAAATCCTTAAGCCTCTCAGCCACCATTTAGACCATAATATCAGAACAAGAATTACTCTCAGCCCAGACCATGGGAGGATTCATTCCAGAATCTTAAGAATCTTACTTACTCCACGATTGAGCAACAGAACCGCACCATTGATGGACTACGAAATGAGTTGAGAGCAGGCTTCAACTCACAAGCTCAATCAGTTTCAAGCCTCGAGAAGATGGTGGGACAACTTGCTTCTTCAGTTCAGACCTCGGCAATAACCGTTGAGAAAGGTAAGTTTCCAAGTCAACCAGTGCCTAACCCTAAAGGAGTGCATGAAGCAAGTACCAGTTCACCACAGTAGCATGGAGAAGTCAAAGCAGTAATGACATTGCGAAAAGGAAAAGAAGTCGACAACAAAGTGGAGATGCCGGTGACAAAAGAAAATCAAATTGTACCTGTGAATGTTGAGGAATCATCACCGGAGGAGAAAGAAGAAACCAACCCACGAGAATACGTTTTGAAAGCTCCATTTCCTCAGAGGTTAGCGAAAGGCAAGAAGGGAAAATCCACAGGTGAGATTCTTGAAATCTTCAAACAGGTAAGTGTTAACATCCCTTTGCTTGATGCTATTAAACAAGTTCCATCTTATGCCAAGTTTCTTAAAGACCTTTGTACTAAAAAGAGAAATATGCATGTTCAAAAGAAGGCATTTTTAACAGAAAACGTTAGTTCTATACTCCAACATAAAATTCCTTTAAAATGCAAAGACCCAGGCTCCCCCACTATCTCGTGTAGTATAGGGAACCACACAATTGAGAATGCTTTGTTGGATTTAGGAGCTAGTGTAAATCTTTTGCCTTACTCTGTATTCGTGAAACTTGGACTGGGAGAATTACACCCAACTCCAGTGGTGTTACAGCTTGCAGATCGGTCCACAAAAATACCTCGTGGTATTGTGGAGGACGTGCTTATTCAGGTAGACAAGTTTTATTTTCCTGTTGATTTCATTGTAATTGACACTCAACCAATACAGGATTCAAGGAAGAACGTCCCCATTATTCTAGGCCGACCTTTCTTGGCAACTGCGGATGCTCACATTCAATGTAGGACTGGAAATATGCAGTTGTCTTTCGGCAACATGACTATGGAGCTGAACATCTTCAACATTGCCAAACAACCTCATAGTGCAAATGATGGAATTGTTGATGTGGATTTAATTGAAGCATTAGTTGATGATACTTTTGTTTCAAACCTTAGTGATGATCCTTTACAAATATGTTTAACTCACTTTGGTTTGGATTTTGATATTGACAGATCGGTCGATGAGGTCAACGCCCTGCTTGACTCAGCACCATCCATGGACACTAATAAATGGAAGTCAAGAGTTGAACAACTAGCATCATCAGAGAAGAAACTCATCCCATCATCAGAATCACCACCAAAACTCGAGCTCAAACCATTACCCAACACTCTGGAATATGCATTTTTGGGAGAAGAAAGTACTCTGCCGGTAATCATCTTATCATCCCTCAATGACAAACAAAAAGGTAAGTTGTTGGATATTTTAAAAGAGCACAAAGGAGCATTAGGATGGACCATAGCAGACATAAAAGGTATAAACCCAGTAGACTGCATGCATTACATTCACCTTGATGAAAATGCTAAATCTACTAGGGAAATGTAACGTCGGTTAAATCCTAACATGAAAGAAATTGTTAGAACTGAAGTCCTTAAGCTATTAGACGCAGGTATCATTTACCCCATTTCTGATAGTTCATGGGTCAGTCCTGTGCAAGTTGTCCCCAAAAAGTCAGGAGTCACAGTAGTTACGAATGCTGATAATGAATTGATACCCACTAGAGTAACTACAGGATGGCGTGTATGTATTGATTATAGGAAGTTGAATTCTGTCACACGTAAAGACCATTTTCCTTTACCATTTATTGATCAAATGCTTGATAGATTAGCAGGCCATGAATTTTATTGCTTTCTAGATGGCTACTCAGGATATAATCAGATTCCTATAGCACCAAAAGATCAAGAGAAAACTACTTTCACTTGCCCTTTTGGCACATTTGCATATAGGAGAATGCCATTTGGATTATGTAATGCACCTGCTACATTTCAACGATGCATGCTAAGCATTTTTTCTGATATGGTTGAACGATTTCTTGAAGTCTTTATGGATGACTTTTCTGTCTTTGGTGACTCGTTTGATCAATGTTTACATAATTTAACACTAGTTTTGCAGAGATGTATCGAGAAGAACTTGGTCTTAAATTGGGAGAAATGCCATTTTATGGTAAAACAAGGTATTGTTCTCGGTCACATCATTTCTAGCAAAGGTATTGAGGTTGACAAAGCCAAGGTGGATCTCATTTCTAATCTTCCTCCACCCAAAACAGTCAGAGAAGTAAGATCTTTCCTTGGGCATGCTGGTTTCTATAGACGTTTCATTAAAAATTTTAGCAAAGTTTCTAGACCCTTATGCAATTTACTTGCTAAGGATGTACCTTTTATCTTTAGTGATTCATGTTTTATGGCGTTTGAAAAATTAAAACAGTTGTTGACATCATCACCCATCATTCAGGCCCCAAACTGGAGCTTACCATTTGAGCTCATGTGTGATGCATCTGACTATGCAGTAGGAGCAGTATTAGGACAAAGAGTTGATCGAATTCTGCATGTTATTTACTATGCTAATATGACATTGAATGATGCACAGTTGAACTATTCAACTACTAAAAAAGAAATGCTAGCAGTAGTGTTTGCATTGGAAAAATTTCGATCATATCTCATTGGTTGTAAAATAATTATATTCACGGATCATGCTGCTCTTAAATATCTTCTCACAAAGAAAGATGCAAAAGCCAGACTAATTCGTTGGGTGTTACTTTTGCAGGAATTTGACTTGGAATTCAAAGATAAAAAAGGGACAGAAAATGTTGTGGCGGACCACCTCTCTCGTCTCCATTTTGACACAATTACAGAATTATTACCATTGAATGAGTCATTTCCAGATGAACAATTAATGAATGTGGAAGTATTACCTTGGTATGCTGATATAGTTAATTATCTTGTTACAGGTAAACTTCCAGAGCATTGGACCAAGCAAGATAAGGCTAAATTCTTTGCAAAGATAAAGAATTTCTTTTGGGATGACCCATATTTGTTCAAGTATTGTGCAGACCAAATTGTTAGACGATGTGTCCCAGAAAGTGAAATTCAGAATATCCTTTCATTCTGCCATGAACAAGCTTGTGGAGGCCATTTTAGTGCTAAGAAAACAGCGACTAAAGTTTTACAATGTGGTTTCTATTGGCCATCTATATTTCGAGACGCTTACACTTTCTGTTCTTCATGTGATAGGTGTCAACGAATGGGGAGCATTACGCGAAGGAACATGATGCCACTAAATCCAATTTTAGTGGTTGAGATTTTTGACGTATGGGGTATCGACTTTATGGGACCCTTTCCCCCGTCTTTTGGTCATCAATACATATTGGTTGCTGTTGACTATGTATCAAAATGGGTAGAAGCAATTCCATGTAGGACCAATGATCACAAGGTGGTGATAGCATTTTTTAAAAGCAACATTGTTTCACGCTTTGGATTCCCTCGAGCGATAATCAGTGATGGTGGTGCCCACTTTTGTAACAAAGCATTCAAAGCTCTTTTGACAAAGTATTCAATCACACATAAAGTGGCAACTCCGTATCATCCGCAAACCAGTGGCCAAGTTGAGATATCCAATCGAGAAATAAAGCACATATTAGAAAAAACGGTGAGGCCAGACAGGAAAGATTGGTCATTAAGACTTGATGATGCATTATGGGCATATATAACGGCTTTCAAGACCCCGATTGGGATGTCACCCTACAGGCTAGTGTATGGAAAAGCTTGCCACCTACCTGTGGAACTCGAGCATCGTGCATATTGAGCCATCAAGAAATTCAATTTTGACATGCAGCAAGCCAGCTCAGAAAGAAGATTACAGCTGGCAGAACTTGAAGAAATTCGCAATGACGCGTACGAAAATGCCAAGATTTACAAGCAACGAATGAAAGTCTTCCATGACAAGCAAATTATGAGAAAATCTTTCACTCCAGGTCAGAAAGTGCTTTTATTCAATTCTCGCTTGCACCTATTCCCAGGTAAGTTACGTTCTCGTTGGTCTGGTCCATTTATTGTACATACTGTTTTTCCACATGGGGCAATTGAAATTAAAGACCCAAAGAATGGTGTCATGTTTAAAGTTAATGGTCAAAGATTAAAGCCATATCTAGAGTACCAACCACATGAAGAAGACACCGAAATAAATTTGAGTGACCCACCAAATTTGAATTGATTTTTTCTTTTCGTTGATTTAATTTTTTTTTCTTTATATTATTCTTCTGCTAATTGAAATTATTTTTACATAAGTGTGTTTGTTTAACTATTAAGTTTTCTTTTATCGTTTTTAATCATGAGTACCTTACTTAGACCGTTCCTCCTGAACATTCTTAAACCACTTCAACGTGTCAAAACTCATCTCAAAAGACAGATTCAATTTTGTAAAACACATCGCATTTGGGCTCTACAACCACCAGAGTTAGTAGCCTATGTTGAGGGTTTAGAAAGCCAACTCAGAGACATTGAGAGAAGTGTTTACGACATCCAGTTGGAGCTTGAGGTAAATTCAATAAGAGGACGATTTTAATTTTCTTTGTGTGTTTTAATTTGTTTTTCTGTTTGTGTGCTTTAGTTTGTTACCCCGGTGAAGTGGCGGATAACGGTACTCCGTGACAATCAAGTCGGTTACTTCAGTTTCCCATAATAACTGATATTCTGAGGCGAAAGTATGGACAGAAATGAGATTCTAGCGAAGCTTCACAAGCGATTCCCTTCACTTCCTCAGAATGCCCTCCTTACGATCTATAAAGCTCGGTCCGAACGCATGCGATTACTCATGAGGAATAACATACCTGCTGACATCCGTTGGTTAATCGAGGCTAAAGTACAATCGGCAGGTGAGTTACCTCCAAAATTTATTGTATACATGCCTGGTTGTGGTAAAAGAAATTATGCAAGAAAACGACGAGCTCGAAGAATTTCTGTTGCTTGTCATAAGTGTGCCAGAATGAGTTGCAATAAAAACCCATGTTCTTTAGGAATGGTGTCTGATAACAGGGAAGATAAGATTCAATTCATTAGGGATGGCTTGAATAAGGAGTCATTGGATGATATCCTTCTGTCTCTTGAAACGCATCCCAGTGGATATGTGCAAGGAGCGATTCTCCAGTTATGGCCATTATTCCAGAAAGAGCATGCACGATATAGTCTCGGGAATCTGACTATAAACGACCCTGTTTGCCAGTTTATAAGAAAACTGGATAGGAAGCCTATCTTCGACCCATAGAGGGCGTTCAAGCCGTTTCTGGACGTAAAACCAGAGGAAGATGTGAGCCACAGTAGCAACTACCTGTAAATATCCTTTTACTTTATTGTTATTTTATTTCACTATTGTCTTATTGTTTGCATTATTGTCTTTAATAATTTTATTATTGTTTGTTTTTTCCTTTTTACTGTTTTCTTTTTGACTTGCGAGCCACGTGCTTTACGCGTTATTTGACACTGACGTATTACCTCATACACAACCATGACCCACTATCACCAAGACTCTTAAATGTGATTTTTTTTCAAGCACTCACAAATTATTTTTCGAGAAGTATCACAATGGTAGCTACTCCAAATAGACAATTCAAGAACATTTGTGTGCTTTCTGGATTTACCTATGGCAAACATAAAGAGTTCGTTGAGGCAGCCATAGATCTTGGTCGAAGCATAGCAGCGAGAAAATTACACTTGGTGTATGGAGGAGGTAATCGAAGGTTATCAAAAATGGTCTCAGAAGCAGCTTTTATCAGAGGAAGTCAAGTGTTAGGCATCATCCCAAGAGTCCTAAAACCATTGGGCAGTTCGTCTGACTCATCAATTGGAGAAGAGTTAGTCGTCTCAGGTATGCAAGAAAGAATAACTGAAATGCTTAATTATGCTGATGCTTTTATTTTTCTTCCAGGAGATCTTGCAACACTAGAGGCACTTATGACACTAGCATCTTGGGCCCATCTACACATTCACCAGAAACCCATCGGTTTGTTAAATGTCAATAACTTTTATGATGGCTTTATCGCATTTCTTAACCATGTAATAAAAAACTATTTCATTCCTTCTAATGTGAAAAAACTCTTTATTTGTGCTCACACTGCTACTGAGTTACTTGATATGTTACAAGCTTATAAACCGGAGCCAGACCCCTGGACCTTTGTGTTGGAGCGACCAAATAATGATGGTAACAGTAGCCGCAGTAAGAAGTACAAATTAGATTTAACTCTCCGCCTGTAAATATTTTCTTCTGTGTTGCACCACCCAGGTGATGTCTTCTAAACTCTACTTCTTTCCTTTACAACATTGAGGACAATGTTTCGTTCTGGTTGGGGGGAGGGAATAGTCGACAATTGTGGAATCTTGGTTAAGTTTTTACTAATTTTTTGTTGTAGAAACTAACTGTTGCTAACTTTTTGTGTTGAAGATGGCTGAATATGGAGTGTAGTTACTCTAAAAACGCATCTTCATTGTTCGAAAAAAAAAATTTCTTTTTCTTTATTAAGTTTTGATGTTCATTTTTCTTCTTCTTTTTATTTTCTCCTCTATAAATATACATTTTCCAACTTTTGAGTCGAAGATGGCTGAATATGGAGAGTAGTGCCTCTAGAAACGCATCTTCTAAGTTAAAAAAAAAAAACCATTTTCGTTTTCTATCATTTTAAGTGTAACTTTTCTAATTAGTTTTTATGCATCATTTTCATATCTCTGCATACATATGTTCCTTTCATGTTTAGAATAGGTTGGGGGGTAGAATGTTGTTTAAAAAAAAAATTGTGTGATTTGTTTTAACATTGGATGACATGATTAATTTCAAATTTTAGTATTTGTATTATCTTTGGTCTTAAGTGATGTTACGCTATGTTTGCTACTTTACATGTTGATGTCGGAGACAAATATAAGTTGCTTGAAGGAATGAACATGTCATAAATAAATGCCAAGTGAGTTGTTGAGCCTATCACTTTCTTGGAGAGTAACCCTTTTGCCCATTCTTTATATAGCTTAACAGTTTATTATTGTATACACGATCTCTAGATTTGTTTTGAGTTAACCCTTAATAAAAAGAAAAAAAAGTGTGTTGCTACATTTGGAGGCCCATCTAACTAGTAGATATGGAAGGTTATTTAGAGCCCTAAAAGACGATGGAAAGGCCATCTTTGATCCGTTTGAGCCTTTCTAGCCATCCCTTTTATTAAATATCCATAGTTAACCCTTTTAAGCCTTTAAAAAAAAAAAACATTTTCTTTGTCAACTTATCATCTTGACCCACTCCGATTTGGAGTATTATCCGATATCTTATAAGTTCCATCACCTATTTATGTTTGAGAAAATGTAAATAATTATGTTGTTCAGTGAAGTTATACCAAAAAAAATAAAAAAAAATAAAAAACAACAAAACAAAAGTTGTTGTTTCAAAAGAATAAAAATAACAATAATAGGTGAAATCCACCTTGCAACTTCCAAAAAATAAAAAAATAAAAAAATTCTCTGCATTTTTCTCAAACATACACTTTGTTTTCCTTATTTCCTTTCTTTGTTAACCATGTCCCTAGCCTACGTTACATCCTAATAAAAGTCCTTCCTGATTTTAGGGAACTATAATCTGAAGTAGAAGCTAGTTATATGGGCTAAAAAGATGTAGTGGTGCATATAAAAAAAAATAAAAATAAATAAATTGGGTTGACTAACAGTTTTTATTTGACTTGAGATCGTATTATTTTTAAGCTGAGGGCATATTTATTTCATCTTGGTGAGAGCATGTGATATCACTTCTTCATTATTTTCTCTCAATTACCATTCATTGGAGTGACTATTTTTATTGGGTTTAATTTATTTGTAAGAGTGTCACTACTTCTAGTGAGATTTTGGGGTTTGACATGTCATTCTTGAAAGTAGCTATAACAAAGTCTACTGGGCTGATTCATGAGGATGGTTGATATGGGTGTGATGTTGCTTTAGACTGGAGATAATGCTTATACTTTTATTTGATTGCTATCATTAATCTGATTGAATAAACACAAGTGTTTCTAAAAAAAAAAAATCATTTTGAATTTGAAATTTTTTTTCGCTTTATTTGCTAGGGACTAGCAATAAGCTGGTTGGGGGGTGTGTTGAGTGTTAAAAAATACATATTTATAAAGGAGAAAACCGTCATTTTACATTTCAAGTCTTACTAATAACCCTTGCTTTTATGTATTTAACATTCTTGTAATTTAATTACGTGTGTTTTATTTTAATTAAGTAATTTATGTATTTTAGGGGCATTATAGTCATTTCATAATAAAGGAGAGATCAGACGGCAAAACGGACATTACTTTTGAACTCAGGACGGTCGAAAACCTTAGGAGGAGTATAAAAGGAAAAATGACACTATTCACATGTACGGTACTATTCACGTATACGGGACTGTATACGTTACTGTTCACGGCACTGTTCACATAGACGGATCGATGACGTGGCATTGACCGATGATGTGGCATTGACTGATGAGGTGTCACGATCCTGTTGGACTAAAATTCTTATGTACTGTTGATGGTGACGTGGCAGCATATCAGTGGACGAAAAATCTCGTGTACGGTGCATGCATCACACAGGATTATTTTCAACCAAACCGCGTTACTGTTCATCCGGGTCAAACCGCGTTACTATTTAAAGTCGGGTCAAACCGTGTTACTGTTCATCCGCGTGGTCAAACCGTGGACTGTTGACTGATGACGTGGCGCAATCCTGAGCGTCCAAACTGTTTTTAATCCGATGGCCATGATTTACTCCATGTATCTATAAGAAGGGGGCCTCTCCCCCCTAATTTGATATCTCTGAATCCATTTTTGGGATCCATTTTATGTAATTCCTTCTCCATCTTGTATTTTCTTCATATTTTAATAAATTCCTATTTTGCCCCTAGTTCAATTATGAGTGGCTAATTTTCTTTCAAGTTTGGGTTGAAGGTGAAGTCTCAACATGTGTCATGGGCTTAATTTGGTAAATTTATTTTCTCTTTCCCTCTAGTTTTTGTGGATGTTTTGACTTCTCGTCGACAAATAATACTAATCTTGTCTAGTACTGCCTTGGTTTCACCGGCCCTCTAGTACAAGGTTATTATTATTTGGCACGATATGCCCTTAGCACTATATTGATTAGAGCGTGGTTCATGAGGTGTGGATTCCCCCCTCATGATTTAATTGGCATTAATATGGATTATTTAGCCCATGATGCATGTTGATGCGGATCCGAATACCCAAGTACGTCATTTCAATAGAATTATCTTCAATTTATTCTCGCCATTGCAAGTCCAATTTTAGAATTTATTATCGCCATTTCAATTCCAATTTTAGGATAATTTAAATCACTTCCACCACAATTCCAACCACCCATTTACAAAATTAATTCTACATATAATTAAAATCCACCTCCTCGTGGGATCGACACTCGTCACCATTGATCTATACTACAATAGATTCGTGCGCTTGCGAGTACATTAAAATTTGCACAACAATGGGCTTAATGATTTTTCATTAATAATTCATTATTTTTTTCTGCCACAAAAAGGCATGCTATCAAGTCAGAATATTTTGTTTACTAACGAGCTCTATATTGTTGTTATAGAACTATGTTGGAAGCATGAAATATTGTAAATTTTTTTTTCCAACATTGAAATACAAGTGTGCAACCCAAGAGGGGGAGGGGGTGAATTAGGATTTTAAAAATTATTTTATTCTAAAACAAATTATCATGCAAATCTAAAATGAATTTAAAGCAATAACAATTAAATCAATTACAATATAAAAAGATAAGGGAAGAGAGATTCAAACACGAAAATTTTTATATGGTTCGGCCAACCTCGCCTACGTTCACGCCTCCAAGCTTTTCGGGCTTGAGGATTTCACTAAGCAAGCCTCCAAGGCTTCAAATGCTTACACTTGACTTCCAAGATGTCAATGAACCTTTACAACAAAAGATTATCCCCAATCTCTTAACCCAAGTGTATCCCAACACTTACAATCATTCAAAATAAAAGATTACAAATTATTTTTCTCTCACACAATATTTAAGATTACAAATTAATGCCCAATGTGTGAATAGATGAAGTAAGAATGTGTTTAAAGCTCTATGAAAATTGTATTCTCGAATATAAGCTTGATAGTCATGTTGTGATCAACCTTATTTGAATTTGAATGAGATTATTTATAGTTGGAGCTGAAAAACTAGTCGTTACAGACTGTCTGCCCGAAAACGGTTCGCCGTTAACCATTATCGGTTAACTGTTTAAACTTTTGCCGTTTGTTTCCAGTAACAAGATGAGTACAATCTTCCATTCTGGATTTTATCGGTTAACCATTTCAATAAACGGTTCACGGTTTAATTCTAGTAGCCTTCCCAATATTTTGTGTTTTCCGTTTTTCTTAACTGATTAGAGCTTAAGCAATTCATTACTCTCTTGATTTAATCGGTTAACCGTTTAAAGGAAAACGGTTCACTGTTTATTTCCAGAATCATAGTTTTAGCTAGATATTGCAGAGAATCATTTTCCAATTTCAAGTTTAACAGTTATCCAACTTTTATGAATATAATTGGAATGATTATAAGACTTTCGTTTATTAATGGATAGCTCTATCATTTTAATAAAAAATATTTAAATTTTGTTATCATCAAAATCAATATTATGAGCATATTCATGTTAACAAACATATCCTCATCAGTAATATTTTCTCTACACATTTTAATTGTAAAGTAATTCTATATAATACAGAATTATACTCATGTACTGACTTAAAGTCTTGTAGCCTAATGACATTCCATTCACTACAAGCATTTGGAAAAATTACTAACCTTAAATGACCATATCTTTCATACAAATTACTTCATAGGACATGTGAGTCCTTTACGGTGAGATATTTTGTTTTCAGTGCTTGGTGGAGATGATGATGTAGAAAAATCATGGCCTTGGCTCAATCCTGAAGGGATGATTCATTATTATTTTTTATTGTGTCACTAAGGCCCATAGCATCAAGTTGAATTTCAGCATTCAGGATTCAGGATAAATAATTCTCGCCAAATATATCCAAGGCGTTAAACTCCAATTTTGTCAAGTGAGACATTATCACAAACAAATAAGTAAAGATTAGCCTAATGAATATTGAAAAAAATGTAAATAACTATCTTTACTTGTAAAGGTAATAAACATGTGAAAATAAAAGAGTGAGGGGATAGAATACTTCATGTACCAGAGCGAAGTCATGCTAATAACGTGTTATAAATTTGAAAGAATAGTGTGTTGTAAATTTAGAAGAAAATCCTTTAGAATTGGATAAGAAAATTTGTAACAAAACTTTATTTATGTTACTACAATATTGTAGAGCTTTTTAAAGAAGATCAATAGACAAAGATAAGCTCATTTTCGAGTTCTGCATTCTGCTCAAAGTACAACCATATATATAGTTGGTGCCTTAGTGGAGTGGGTGACAATATATGTTTATAAAACTCAAAGTGGTGAGTCCATTAATCACAAGTGGTGCTTCGATTTACTTGTTGGATTCCACAATAATTCATAACAGTCTACAAATATTATAACATATTAAGATCATTACAATGACAATTAAGTGGAGTTCAAGTTTTGCTCCTTTTTTATAAGGTGAAAAGTACACCAACACCTCCTTATTTTTTAGGAATGATTAAAAAAATCTACTAATTTTAGGAATTGATCATAAGACTCCCTTTAATTTCTCATTAATTTTTCAGAATGCAAAACTTTATTCTGATGACTATCTGGCAGAGGCCTAAAAAATTTAAAGTGTCTGTCTGGCGTAGTTAATATCATTTTTAAATAAAATTTAAATATTAACTATATAATATAAATTGTTAATGTATTATGTTATTAAATAATAATTTATTTAGAAACTAATTGAAATTATATAGTTAGTTATATGAAATTAGTTAAATTGATCATAAAATGATATTAATTAATTGTAAATATAATTTAAACTATTTATATTTATTAGTTGTTTATTTTTAGATTAAATGAATTTATAGTTTAAATTTTTAAATCATATTAACAATTAATGTTGAAAGTTTAGTATGTAAGGCAAAGGGTAAACTTGTCCAAAAAAAATTTGTAATGTCAAACCAAACAATCAAATTCGATTCACTGTCTCCTCATTATCTTTCTTCTCCACTCCACTCCAATCCTCTGCTCTTATTTCTTCAAATCAAACACCACCTTAAGTCGCATTCAAAAGGCTCTCTTTCCTTCTTTCGTTCTTTGTCACCCAACAAAGCCTAAGGTGTTGTTTGTTTTCTCATCCGAAGTCTAAAATTAATTTTATTTTTAGATGTTTATTTTTTTTTTGGGTTGTTTGTTTTTTAACTTACCACTTACTACCAAATAGTTTTATCTGAATATAAAAAATAAAAAAGATTCACTTTTTATCTAAAATCTGAAATGTAAATGGAAAATTTTAATTTCAAATCTTGAAAGTACTCTTAACAATTCATGTATTTCCTAGATTATGTATAAACAAGCATTTTTGTATTATACTTGAAGTTGTTTTTTCAATTGCTTTAAATTTTTATTAACAGAGTAACATTAACTAAACCAAAATATTGAACAAATCAAATTATACCCAGTAATGATGAATTAAGATTAAAACAACAATGTTGATTTATGATGAAAGTTGATGTTATGATTACATTTTTATTATAAAATAAAATTAAGAAATAATTATGATATTATTTTTTAAAACAATCAAATTAAACAACTTGTTAAAATTTTAAATTGTGATGAATAAATAAATGCTTGTAATAAGTCGGTCAAATAAATATAATTATTAAAAAATAATATATATGTACTTTTTTTTACAAAATTTAATTTTCGAATCTAGAGTTATTAAGTGAAGTCCATGGTCGACTCGGCCTCACCGGAAATTAAGTATTACTTAACTTGCATCACGTAGGTCCGGTCCAGATCTAGATGGCATGTATTTTCAATATCCCTATCTCCTTTCATTTCCTCTCTTCTCTTCTTCCCTCTCCCTTCTTGCAATAAGTCCTCTTCTGCATAATGCATACTGACCAACACATATATTCCATGTGTTCACTCTCTCAAACAATAGAAGAGCCCTTCAGAATCATTAGTTAGCTGAAACATGAGAGGAAGGCTTAGGGGTGGGCAAAAACGGATTCAGATTGAATTCGGATCAATCCGATCAGATTTCAGATTGTTTGGATTGGCATAAAAAGCCATCCAAATGTAATCGAAAACTTCAATTTGATTCGATAAGTTCATATCAGATTCGAGTTACATGATTATTTTGAATTAATTCATATTTAGATTCGATTAATAGCTTCAGATAAAATTCAGATTCTATGTATATGTAAAGGAAAAAATAAAACCAGTAAAATAAAAAAAATGCAAACACCCAGTACCAACCCTTAAGATAAACGAGAGAAAACAGAAGAAAAACTGAAATACATGCCCAGTGAGACTAAGAAGAAAGACTTTACAGAGAAAAGTAAAGACTTTACATAGAAAAGTAAAGACTTTAAAGAGGAAAGTGAAAGTAGGGCCGGCCTATTTTATTTGAGTATTTGAGGTCTTACATATGTTAAAAGAAAGCAATTGTGGGCTTTGTTTGTTGATTTTATCAATAAGTGCGAATTTGCAATGAGATTAAAAAATTAGTAAGCTAATTCACATTTTAGGGAAGAAAGAGGAAAGGACGAGTATGAGAGAGCCAATAACATTTGAGGAGACTACCGCGATAAGGAGACAATAGCATTTTCTTGATCTTAAGAGGCAGTAGTTGTTGTCATCTTCAATTGGTTGTTGTCACTTGGGACATCATTGTCGTATGGAGGGAGGCATCATCGACATGCGGCTAGCTGATGGGTGCGGAAGTCGATGGCTGGGTTGGTTGAGTTTGTGGCTTCGTGGGAGTCTAAGGTTCAATTCGTTGTGATTTGGGAACTTGGGGTAGATTATGTTTGTCTTTCAATTTTTTAACTTTATGACTATCTCAGGATTTATCTAAGGTGGAGCACGAATCACAGCCACACACGCAAAGTGATAAATAGTAAATAACTCATTATAAATTTGATCGTATGATTATGAAGGGGTGCTCTACCTTAGAGCGATTCCAATATAGTAAGACCCTTTAACTTATCTATATTTAAGTTTTTTTTAGTGCAATCTAATTGAATTGATTGATTTGGATCCGATTCGATCCGAATCAAATCCGACCGGATTACAAGTTTCTATCTAATCGAATTTGTAAGTCAATTCAAATCGAATTCGAATATCCACCCCTTGTAAGGCTAGAAGAGGTAAAATTAAGGGTGGGCACTAGCTTAATTTCAGAGTAAATTAAAATCTTTAGTTTGGTTCGATTTGGGAATTTTAAAAAAATAGTTTAAAAATTTTCATTTCGATTCGGATTCAATATTAATATATTTAATTTTTTTAATTATAAAACACTGAACTGAAATTATAAAACACTGAACCAAAATAAAAAAAAATTAAATTGAATTTTTTCAGATCTAGACTCATCCCTAAATGTAGCGTGCCATGTTTTTAATTTAAAAATTATTTTTTTACTTTTTAGTTTGATTTTTGAATTTAAAATTTTAAACCAAAAACTAACTGAAACATTCACTTTATAAGAAAAAATACCGAATCAAATATCAAGAAATCAAACTGAACTGATAATTTTTCGGTTCGGTTCGGTTCGGCCATCGTAAAATAAGATGCGGAGAAGATGCTCAGAATCAGCAGGCCCGCGCCCTCGTCGAGGCAGTCGTCCCGCTTAAAATAAATTAAATCGTCTGAGCTGAGCCAGGCAGCACCTCCACGTCCCACGCACACTACTTATCTCTTCTACCTATCTTTAAATTTAATCTCCAGCGTTACTTTTCTAGTTTTCTTTAATCTTTTTTTTTAATACACTTTGCTTTACTCTTAAATTCAGAGGTTAAAAGTTAAAACCTCCTCAAAAAAATAAAAAATAATAAAAAATTCAGAGGTTAAAACCACTTAGATCGTATCAAATTAAAAGGTAAAAACCCCTTATAAAAACAAATCACACGGATGAGAGAGAGACTCCACTCTTTCTAACCCTTCTCACAAACGGTCATACACAAAACCCCAAACCGCACACCGCACACCGCACACCGCACACCTTCCATCATCCTAATTCCTATAGTGCTATTGTTGATGCATCAATCTGGTTAGGATTTTGACAGAGTTAAAGCTGCCTCTTGTTTCTTCATTTCTCTTTCTCCTTCTTCACCTATTTCTTTTTTTTTTTTCTCTCTCTTCAAAAACTCGTCATTACCAAAGGTAAACTTTAAAACCCACTTGCACAAACACACACAGTCATTTAATTCTACCTTCTTTTGTTAATTTTAACAAAATTTAATGCTCACTGTTTTATTTTATTTTGCATGTGGTTTTCACCCAATATTTGAATCAAACATTCGCAAGGGATTTTAAGAGCACCCTGTATTTTTTCCTTTCCCGTTTGCGGCGGCCCAGTGTTTATGATTGACACTGATTTGTTTTTTTGTTTATTGATTTACACGGCCACAAGAATTCACATATACTGGATAAATAGATTTCTTTATTTTTAAATAAACTTTAAAATTCGGTCTAAAAAAATCAAAGTTGATTTGCGACTCCTAACAGCAACGGTTTTAAGTATTAATTACGGTGTCGTGACGTTTCCAATTTTTTAAACAATAGGTTGACCGTGACTTTCCCGCCAGATCGAGCCCCGTCCGTCCATCTGGGTCTTTAATTTAAATGGGGAATCCCACAAACCACTGGATTACCTAAATCAGAATATTCTCTCCAGTCCATCTCCAGTCCAGCCAACCAATCAACCCGCCCGTTCAATTGGATCTCCGCATCCGGATCTCCCAAAAGTCCAATTCCAACCTTCTCCGCCGACACAGATCTGCCTTCCATTTTTAAAGACTGAATAAAAATGATTGCAATTCCGTACTTCACTGCTTTAACGACGTACTTTAGCTATGGATTGTTGTTTGTTTTTGGCCAATTCAGAGATTTCTTTCGCAAAATTCTTGACTGGTGGAGCACCGACAACCTTCAGGTGATTTTTTTTTCCGCTTGCGTGCTTCTTTCTGATTGGCTGTTGACATTTGGTTCTGGTGAAGCAGGGATATGCGCCTATCTGCTTGGGACTGGAAGATTTCTATATTCGGCGCCTGTATAACCGAGTTCAGGTATTTTCTGGATTGATTTGATTGAATTTTGAAATTAATCACGTGCTTTAATTGAATTTGATTAGTGATTTGACTTTTAAATCAAGTGATTAGAATTAGACTCGATACTGATCAAGCATTCAATGAACTGAGTTTTTTTTTTTTTAAATTGAGTCATGGAGATTTATCATGTGATTGGGATTTCTAATTTGTAATTCTATTGTCTGGTTTGGTATTGAGGTGCTGTAAGCTACAACTAATGTAGAAAAAAATGATAATTATAAAATAAAAGTTAATAGCACGTAGTAAATATAATTTTTAATTAATATTTTTGATAAAATAAGTAAAGATATGATAGATTTTTCATTATATAAGTGTAAAATCAAAGCAACTTAGCTTTCAAGCTAGAGGAGTTAGTATTTACTATACTTTTAGTGCTGTAGTTTTGAAGTTACAGCTGTCTAACCTCAATTTCAGACAAGACACATGTTGACTAGAGGACAGGGTGGATTTGACAAACGTAATGGCAAAAGAATAGTTATGTTCTTTGTGCAAGTCATTTTCAGTTATGTGGTTCTTTATCATTTTGTTGTATCTAACAGGATTGCTTTGGGAGACCTTTATCAAGTGCCCCTGATGCATGGTTTGATGTCGTTGAACGTTATTCCAATGACAATAATAAGACACTCAAGTAAGTATTTTCTCTTGTGCTTGATGATTATGATTTAGATAGGTATTTAGTTTCTTTTATCATTTTTGTTCATCGTATTCACGCCATTGAAGAATACCTATATGAATGAGTGATCTAATGCAGACGAACCAACAATGTAAGTAGATGCCTGAATTTGGGATCATACAACTACCTTGGTTTTGCTGCAGCAGATGAATACTGTACACCCCGAGTAATTGACTCATTGAAAAAATATTCTCATAGTACCTGTAGTAGTCGGGTGGATGGTGGTGAGTTTATTACCTTGTAGGATGCTTTTGTGTTGACACTTGTTATAGAAAGTTTTACTAATGCAGTTTTGCCATCAGGCACATTGGCGCTGCACAATGAATTGGAGGAGTGTGTTGCAAGGTTTGTTGGAAAGCCAGCTGCTATAGTTTTTGGCATGGGCTATGTAACCAACTCATCTATCCTTCCAGTCTTGATGGGGAAGGTCCGTTATATAACATATGAGAGCAACTTTTAAACATAATTTCTCACCTTGCTATTTAATTTTGACTGCTTGTCAATTTTATTTACAGGGAAGTTTGATTATTAGTGATTCATTGAACCATAATTCTATTGTGAACGGTGCACGAGGATCTGGAGCAACTATTCGTGTTTTCCAACACAATAGTAAGTCTTTCTGTTTTGTTGCTGAATTAAATGATTCCGACTTCATGATGAGGTGTGACTGTTGTCAAGTATGGTTCTTGTTTCTTGGGTAGGACATCGTAGCATATGATACTAATTTGTGAAAAAAAACAAAATGCATCACTATTGTGCATTAGTAATCAGTATGGTGCATTATTTTTTCGAATGCAAGTAGTACTCCAAAGATCTCAGTTGGAGAAGTTTCTGATCATGGTTCCTTTTACCATTTTGTTTACAGCCCCTTCTCACTTGGAGGAAGTCTTGAGGGAACAAATCGCGGAGGGACAACCGAGAACTCGTAGACCTTGGAAGAAGATCATGGTTGTTGTGGAGGGGATTTACAGCATGGAAGGGGAGCTTTGCAAACTTCCTGAAATAATAGCAATCTGCAAAAGATATAAGGTTGTGTGAGATGATGTCTATCATTTCAATATGCGCCTTGAACTGTCATATCACTAAAGTCATCAAATTCTTTTTCGTGAATGGGAAATTATTTACTTTCTGCAATGTTTTAAAAAGATGATTCTTGATATGCTAATATAATATGTATTTTCAAACTTTATTTAGCATCCTAGATATTCTTTTATAGGACTATTTGTCTTCTGCATATTTTGATGTGAACTCTATGCTTAATTCCTTTTCCCCAATTTACAAAAGTAAAAAAGGTTACAGCGCTCATTGTATGTTGAAGTTATAGCAAACCTATGACTACTCAATCCTTTTCCCATATCTCTTTCCATGCACTTCATAAATATTCCTACCTTTTATGCGCATGATCATATGTTTGCTTGTAATCTCAAGTCTCGTGCTTGCATTCCTTTTGCATTTAAAGTTGTTCAAGAGTTGTTCTTTTACTCTCATTTAAAGTCTGTTTGTCATTATCTTTTTATAGGCTCTCTTTTTTTCAATAGCTATGCATTATTTTATACTATTTTTATGGTTTCAATATCGTGGGACAGGCATATACATACTTAGATGAGGCCCACAGCATAGGAGCTGTGGGCAAAACAGGAAGAGGGGTTTGCGAGCTCTTAGGAGTTGATACCTCTGATGTGGATATCATGATGGGAACTTTTAGTAAATCATTTGGATCATATGGTGGCTACATTGCAGGATCTAAGGTACACTTTTCAGCAATCTAAGCTATAATGTAGTGTTTAACATATGAATCATAATAATCATATGGGTTATTCATCCATATTCTGTTACTGTCTTCTATCTTCTACCATTGAAAGTATATATACTAACCATTTATAAACATTTCCCCACTGGAATGGATTCTCCTTCAAGTGTTTGTATTGGCCATTGTGCAGGGGAGAAAAAAGTTGGGGAGGGTTTAGGGGAGAAAAATATATTATAAGCTCTCAATTGCATTCTTATAGGATCATTTTTATTTTGTCCTTTTTAATTTGAAGGAACTGATCCAATACTTGAAGTACAATTGTCCTGCTCATCTATATGCAACTTCAATTTCACCACCTGCAGCAGAACAAATCATATCTGCCATACAAGTTGTTATAGGGGAGGATGGTTCATGTAGAGGTACAAACTGATACTTTTGTCATTATTCTTTCTTTTGAGCTAATAGTGTGCGAGCTTCATGAAGTTCCATGGGTCTTGCTATATTGATCTGAACCTTAAATTCTTTTGTATTCATATAGGTGCCCAGAAACTTGCACGTATTCGCGAGAATAGCAACTTTTTTAGGTCAAAACTGCAGAAAATGGGGTTCGAAGTTCTCGGAGATAATGATTCTCCAGTGATGCCAATTATGGTTTACAACCCTGCCAAAGTCTCGTCCTTTTCACGAGAGTGTCTCAAGCAGAATGTGTGTGCGCCTGGCTTAACCCCCTATCTCATGATTAAAGTTTTTGTGACAAATTTTAATTAGGTGTATGTAACTAGAAACTGATATTTGTTATAGGTGGCTATTGTGACTGTTGGTTTCCCGGCTACCCCACTACTATTGGCAAGGGCTCGTATATGCATATCCGCTTCGCATACGAAGGAAGATCTGATTGAAGCCTTGGAGGTAAGTTCTGCTCCATAGAAGACCATTGCATGAGTGTGTGTGAGAGAGAGAGCGATTGCAAGAATACACATTCACATTAGTTTTCTTCACATGGATTATCCTAGGAGAGTATTAGATACAGACACATGGATTCGTGGTTGTATACTATGATTATGACATTTGTTTAGGACTTTTAAGCATGCGAGAAGCAAATTTTGACATTTTAGTTCTTGTCAATTTTAAATAGGCACAGAGTGCATCTTAGTTCAGTTGATTTAATAAAAACAATTCTTTCTTAGTGTGTCTACATTGTAAATCCTGGTTTGGATTGCTTTCTTGTCTCAGGTAATCAATAGGATTGGTGATCTTGTGGGTATTAAATACTTCCCAGCTGAACCAAAGAAACAACAGCAAGTGGGGATGTTGAAGTTAGAGTAATACAGAAATAATTTTTTCCACATTATATCAGTTTCAAGCAGCAGCATCACAAGGCAAGATCTATAAAGCATTGACCAAGAAAGACTCGGTGATTATTTTGCTTAGGTAATGGTTGGATTCTTATAGTCTTTAAGTTCTGATATCATCATCCCTATCATGTAAATTGCTTTGGAAGGATCAGCCTCTCCACCCATACATAGACAAAATCAAGTGACGCTCGTGTCCTTGATGGGGGCCAGTGTCTTTTCTTTTCCTTTTAAACTTTTTGTTAAATTATTTATGCTGTCTCTCTTTCAAAGATTCCATTGGTGTAGCTGCAAGTGGTGCCTTTGTCCCTTACATATACACTGGAAATTGATGCTGCTAGTGCCTAGTGGGTCTTTCTGTCACTCTCCCTCCCTATTACCATCCATGTCCTTATCATCGTCATCCTCCTAATTTATTTGACCTTCTAAATTAATTCAGTTTTCATCGGGGTCCTGGGTTTTGTCTTCTCAAAATTGAGAATACTGGTCAAAGGTTGAAGCTTTTGAGTGCTTACATCAGGTTTACGCTTCTTTTTCAATAGGGGTTCTTTGTTTGCACCATCTCTTCTTTGAGGTTTTGATTATGTGAAATTTTCAAGTTTTGGAGAGATGAACCAGTTACTAGTCAGGGTTTTGAACTGAAAAGTATGAGCTATGTTTGTTTTTGGAATATCATGTAGGACAGGTCATGGTAAAATAGATTAGAAATTGTAGCTTTTTAGTGAATTTAGTATTTTTTCCTTTGTTGTATTGGTTTTGAGCTGTGTTTGTTATCATGGTTAGGGCAGGTGATGGTAAAATAGATTAGAAATTGTAGCTTTTTAGTGAATTTAGTATTTTTTTCTTTGTTGTATTGGTTTTGAGCTGTTTTTGTTATCATGGTTTGAATACGATTTGAGTTCATTTGTCGTACTTGAACAAAATTAGGATCAAGTAGCTTATTAATTTAAATGATACTATTATTCCTGCATTTTTCATTCCTTTCATCAATAAATTTTTAATTATCTCCTTCGGGATTTGAAATTTTCGTAAGCTAATTAAAAGTAGAAATGTTTAAGTTAATATTTTTTTGGTTTTGCTCATAGTTTTTGTTTAATATCAAACCCGGCAAAACCTACCAACCGCTGCTGCTAAGTGGTATCGTCAGCACCGGGAATTTACGGGAAAGATTTTGGAAAGTTTAGATCCTAACTTTCTAAACACTACGTTTGACTGTGTTAGGTTTTTTTAACACTAATTCGATTTAATTATTTATTAATCATGTTATCCACTTAATATGAATTTTATCTTTTTTATCAAAATTTCACTTGTTTCCCATATGATTAAATATTTTGTAAAATTTCTGGAGCACTAACTTTCAAACTCCAATTGGTCCTAATAAATAAATAAGTAAATAAATAAATAAATAAAACTCAATCACTTTTTAAATAGTAAAATTAAATGTAGTATAATTGGGGTTAAAAAAAAAAGTCACTATGAAATGATTAACCAAATTGTTAACTATATATGATGTGGGTTTCAGTGTGTAAAAATTTCTACGCTTATTAATAAATGGGTGATGCATATTTCATCTAAATAATAATTATATCATTTTACCAATGTACAAATTCACAATCATAACCTCTTATGTAATTATGTTGCGTGCCTTGAGTTTTTACTTAAAAAAAAATTGATCATGAAAATACCATATTGGATGGAATATAAAATAGTATTTGGGATGAATCATAATATTATGTAAAATATAATTATTATTTACCAAGACTCGAAGCCAACAATTCTCTTTTTAATTCAACAAAAAGAAAAAGTTATTATCAAATTTAAATTTAATTAACATAATTACATAATCAACATACCCATTAAAATCTCAAAAATCAAATTAAGACTTTTTTATCAAGATAGTTCAGGAAGGTTTCCATTTTATTATATTTTATATTTTTCAAACAAAACAAAGTTTTCCAATTTTTAAAAGACATAAAAGTTGACTTGACCATGATTTTTCTGCCAGGTCCAGCCAGACCATTGGAGTCTAAAACCGCGGAGGCCCGCACCGCTGAATTGATTACCAGAATTAGAATCTTTCTCCCGCCTCCACATCCTCTCTGGCTCTCTCAATCCCCGCCCGATTTCATTCGGGTCCATTTTCGGATCCTCCCTTTCAGCTTTGTCTCCTCATTCCGATCTCTCAATATTCCTCTCTCTGCGCCTCCGCAGATCTGTTCTTCACATTTCCAACTCACAAATTATTATTATATTAATTAAGTAGAGATGATTTCAATTCCGTACTTAACCGCTTTAACGACTTATTTCAGCTATGGATTGTTGTTTGTTTTTGGCCAAATCAGAGATTTCTTTCGCAAAATTATTGACTGGTGGAGCGCCAATAATCTTCAGGTATTTTTTTATTTTTTATTTTTTATTTTCTGGTAGTTGTGGTCTGGTGATTGCTTGATTGCGCGCGTTTGTGTCTGTTGTTGATTGGCTGTTGACATTTGATTCTTGTGAGACAGGGATACGCCCCAATCTGCTTAGGACTTGAAGATTTTTATATTCGTCGCTTGTATCTCCGAATTCAGGTATCTGTTCGTGCTGTGATTTGATTGAAAATTGTGAAATTACTCGCTTTATTTTAATAGGAAATGACTAGTGCTTTGTTTTAGTTTCAGAGTGATTATAATCAGACTTGGTTGCTGCTGAAAAAAATGCAGAATTTCGTAATATATGTTGTGGTTTAGTATGATTTAGTAGTGATGAGGAAAAGATGGACAGTCACCTTATAAAATAGAAATAAGAATAACATAAAACAAGGCTCAACAAGTTGTGTTTTATGACTATGAATCGAGGAGTTTAATGGAGTGGTTGGAATTTCAAATTAGTAATGGCTCTGAGTGATTATTGAGATGAGATGTTTATATAGTTAGTTTTAAGTGAAAAGTTTTAGTGAATAGATTGCGTTGGTGGAAGGAGTTATGTTATTGTATTCTGATGGGTTTCGACTTACTCTAAGTTTGATGAATGATAGTTCTTTGAATCCTGCCAGTTACTACTGAATAGGTGTACGATGTTATATGTATTCCTTCATCCCTCCCGTAGGTTGTTTAAGCGAGCAACAACTATTTGTGATTAATTATCAATCTCATATCTGTCCAGGACTGTTTTGGGCGACCTATATCAAGTGCCCCTGATGCGTGGTTTGATGTGGTTGAACGTTTTTCCAATGACAGTAACAAGACACTGAAGTAAGCTTCCTTATTTGTGTTTGATGCTTATGATATAGAGGTGTTTAGTTTCTTTTTTCATTTTTCTTCTGCATAGTCACTCAAAATGGTGAATGTCTAGATGACTGAGTGATTATGATGCAGACGAACCAACAAAGTAAATAGATGCCTAAATTTGGGATCATACAACTACCTTGGCTTTGCTGCATCTGATGAATACTGTACTCCCCGGGTAATTGAGTCACTGAAAAAATATTCTCCTAGTACTTGTAGTTCCCGGGTGGATGGTGGTGAGTGTATTACATCTGTTGATGCTTTTCTGTTAACACTTGCCTATAGAAGATTTTACTAATGTTTTTTCCCCACCAGGCACATTAATGGTGCACAATGAGTTGGAGGAGTGTGTGGCTAGGTTTGTGGGAAAGCCAGCTGCTATAGTTTTTGGCATGGGCTATGTGACAAACTCTGCCATCCTTCCAGTCCTGATGAGGAAGGTTTGTTATTTATCAAATGGGAGTTTCTAAATATGTTTTCTTGATTTAATGAGTTAAATTTTGACTGCTTTTTCAACATATGTACAGGGGAGCTTGATTATCAGTGATTCATTAAACCACAACTCCATAGTGAATGGTGCACGGGGATCTGGAGCAACTATTCGTGTTTTCCAACACAATAGTAAGTCTCTCTGCGCTATTATTGAATTATATTATCCTGACTTGATTATGAGGTGTCAGGCTTGTCTTTTGGTTCTTGAATATCACATGGTATCATATCATACTAATTTGTGAAAGAACCAAAAAGTATCACTGTTGTGCATTAATAATAACCAATATGGCTTCTTGTTCCTTCCAAATGCAAGTGATACTTTAAGGAGTTCAGTTGGATAGTTTTCCGCTCATGTTTTTCTGTTACTGTTTTGTTTACAGCTCCTTCTCATTTGGAAGAAGTTTTGAGAGAACAAATTGCAGAGGGACAACCCAGGACTCATAGACCCTGGAAGAAGATTATGGTCATCGTGGAGGGGATTTACAGCATGGAAGGGGAGCTTTGCAAATTTCCTGAGATTATTGCTATCTGCAAAAAATATAAGGTTGTGTGAGATAATGGATTTCATTTCAATGTGCATTGAACAGTCATATCATTGAATTCATTATTTGTTTATTTTTATTATTTATTATTATTATTATTGTTCCTTTTTTTTTTTAGGGTAATTGTTAGTTCTCAACCTTGTTTAAGAAATGATGATTTTTGCAGATTTTCTTTTACTATACCTTCTTGTTATGGATATTTTCTAACTATTATTTGGCCTTCAAGATATTGTTTCATAGAATCATAAAGAATGTTTTCAGCATATTTTGATATGATTTCTAAGCATAATTCCTGTTTTACCTTACAAAAGCAAAAACGGTAAACCGTTTGCGATATCTTGAAGTTAAAGCAAGGTGATAACTACCCAGTCCTCTTCCCATATCTCGTTCTGCATATTTCATTGTTATCTCCTTCTTTGACACACATGATCATATTTTGGTCATAAATTTACTTTTCTTGTGCCTGTCCTCAAAAGGTTAACAAGTGTTATTCTTTTTTTTTTTTTGTTTTCCTTTTTTTGGGTCACTGCACATTAACTTTCTCTATTTTCGTTATCTTTTTCTAAGTACCCTCTCTATTTGTGTTACTTTGGATCAATTCTTACAGTCTTATGACTGTGTGATAGGCATATATATACTTGGATGAGGCCCACAGTATCGGAGCAGTGGGCAAAACCGGAAGAGGGGTTTGTGAGCTCTTAGAAGTTGATACTGCTGATGTGGATATCATGATGGGAACTTTTACTAAATCATTTGGATCCTGTGGTGGCTACATTGCAGGATCTAAGGTTTGCTTCTAGCATTTTAAGTTAACACGCACATTTTAGTGTTCAGTATTAATCGTATTTTTAATCTGATTGTGTAATTCATCCAGATTCTGTTATTTTCTCCTAGTGTATAAAAGTGTACTCGTTGTTCCCCATCAGAAAGAATTCGCCTTCAAGTGTTTGTATTATGGGGAGGAAAAACAAGTGGGGAAGGGTGAGATAAATGAATCACTAATTGTCACTTGCATTCTTATGAGATCAAAACTTTTTTGCTTTGAAGGAACTCATCCAATATTTGAAGTACACTTGTCCTGCTCATCTTTACGCAACTTCAATTTCACCACCTGCTGCAGAACAAATAATATCTGCCATAAAGGTTATTCTCGGGGAGGATGGTTCCAGCAGAGGTACAAAGCTATCCTTTTTCCGTTCTTCTTTATTTTATCCATTGTCTTGTGAGTTTCATGAAGAGTTGTAGTCTCTTGCTATATTGATTGCAATCTTAAATGCTTTTGTTACTATGTAGGTGCCCAGAAACTTGCACGCATTCGTGAGAATAGCAACTTTTTTAGGTCCGAACTGCAAAAAATGGGGTTTGAGGTTCTTGGAGATAATGATTCTCCAGTGATGCCAATTATGCTTTACAATCCTGCCAAAATCCCTGCTTTCTCACGAGAGTGCCTCAGGCAGAATGTGAGTGCACCTGGCTTTATCTTCTATAATATAATTATTATTTTTTTTTAATTAGATGAAATGGTGTTTGTTTTAGGTGGCTGTTGTGACTGTTGCATTTCCTGCAACCCCACTGCTATTGGCAAGGGCTCGAATCTGCATATCAGCATCGCATACCAAGGAGGACCTGATTAAAGCCTTGGAGGTTATCAGTAGGGTTGGTGATCTTGTGGGTATTAAATACTTCCCAGCTGAACCTAGGAAACAAATGGAAGAGGAGGAGAGGATGAAATTAGAGTAACACATAAGCAATATTTTTATCTCAGTGTAGCAGTTTGAAGCAGCAGCACAGCAAGGACAAGGTCAGTGAAGCTGAACTGAAAAAGACTAATATATGATTATGTTGCCTAGGTAATGGTTGGTACTCCTTATATTTTAAGTTCCGGTATCATCATCCCTGTCATTATGTACCTAGCTTCCAAAGAATCAGTGCTCCTCAGCTCATACATAGACAAATCAAGTGATCCATATGTCCTTGTTTTCTCAGGGAAGTAGTTTTTTTTTTTTTTTTTTTTTTTTTTTTTTAATGTTAAATTATTTATGCTGTCAATGTTTTTCAATGAGTTGTACAGATGTAGCTGTAAGTGGCTGATTCTATTAATTGTACTGTCAAAAAATCTTTGGTTTCTTTATCGTGTAGCTCGAAGAATGTTTTGTCTTTGTTGATGGTGTATATGGATTCAGGGATATGAACTTTCCTAATCTATATGCTCTCTCTCTCTCTCTCTCTCTCTCTCTCTCTCTCTCTCTATATATATATATATATATATATATATTTTAAAACACCGTGATAGAACATGAGCTTATGTTAATATTAGATAATATTGCTAGTGTATTAGCAAAAAGTTCAGGAACTTTTTTATGTATGACCAAGTTCTGTTTGGACTCTGCATGCTTTCATTGCATTGGCTTATAAGCAAATGCCAAGGGCCATTAAATCTACAATTAACAACTAGCAGTGTAGCACCGAACCATCGTGGCTGGCCTCATGCAAGGAAAGCTCTTTTGTTGGTCGTGCGTGCTATGTGATGTGTATTTGTATTTGTCTCTGTTCTCATTCCTAATGTCAAAGTAGGGGTGTTAGTCGTTCGGATTTTGCAAATTGAACATCAATTTATATCTGATCCATGATTTTGTGAATTATAAATTTTCAATTTAATTTAAACAAACGTGTAAATTGCTGAAATTCAATTTAAATTCAATCCGTATATTTGTAGATTATGTAGATTTGATCTAAATCATATCCAATCTATTATTTTGTGGATTAGGTTGCGGATTAAAAATTTTTAATTTTGTCTAATTTATGAACTAACTAAATAAAAAAATTAATACAAAAATAATTTTACTACTAATTAAATTCAAAATTAAATAAGATTTAAATAAGTTAATTGTTTAAATAAAGTTAGAAAATATATTTTAAGTTTCAAAATATAGCACAATAAAAAAAAGTCTCATTTGTTTAGATCAATACAAGAAAATTAATTATTTATGAAGTTATATTTATTTATTTAATTTTTTAAGATATAATATGGTGTTAACGTAATTATATTTTGATTAATTAACTAATGTCACATTTACAAGTTTTATTTTTTCATTTTATATATATATGTGTGTGTGTGTGTGTTTTTTTTTTTTTACGAATTCATGGATTTTTGAGAATTTACAGAAGAACATTTATATCCAATCCACCGATTGTAAATTTTTAAATTTTCAATCAAATCCAACTTATTAATCTACAAATTAGAATTTTACGGATCAAGTTTCTATGAATCATATGAATTGAACGGATTGTATTAGATTTTGAATACCGCCACGGCAAAGAGATTTTACTAGAGGAAAAAAAATTCGCCAACCGAGGATCGGTTGATTGAGTCGGTATATTTTTTATCCATCATTATTTATGTAGAAACTACTGTTCTCTCTTGAGATTGTATGTGTTTTCTAAAATTGTGTAAATAAGTTTGTTAAAAGACTAAAAATTTCTATTGCTCAATTCAATATATGCAGCTTCGTAATCAATCTAGCTATTACAAATTATACAACTTCGGCCATAGACCAGTAGTAACTCACCTTTCAATAAAAAGTTTCTATTAGAATTTATATTTTAAAAAATAACTATAATTTATGTTTTCAATTAATTTTTTTTTTAATGATCACCTTTGTTTAAATTTAAAAAAGGTAAAACTAAAAAATTAATATAAACTTTAGTCCGACTCTATTTTTTTTTTCAAAATTCTATTAAAATCAATAATATTTTGTTCTTTTCTAGTCCAAATTTTATAAAACATAAGGTAGTTCTTAAATAACTTTTTATATAGAGTAATACCATGCTAATAATTTGTACCTTAATTGATACATTCATGATTAACACATATAAATCATAATCCGTGTAATTAATTTGGGAGAATGACGGTTTCTCCCAATAATTTTTGAATTTTACCATTTTTTGCAACAGTTTTAAAAATTCTCCGTTACCTCCTAATGTACTGTAAAAGCTTTTATTTACGAAATAATCGTCCAAAAAATAACCATTTTTTATTATTTAAATTGGAAAATTATCAGCCATATACCCTTAAATGACACCCATATTAAACGTGTGTGAATACTTTTCAAGTGTATTACTCGTATACCCTAAGTTGACAAAACACTTCTGCCGTCCACCAATCCGTTAACTTCAGTTAGAAAGTTAACAGAATTGTGGCAAATTAAATTAAATATTTTGCCCTTGAAACTCAAAATGAGGTAAAAATATAAATTTACTCCAAAAATTAACATAAATTTTTAATACACAAATTTTTTATTTTGTTATTAACAATACATTTTTTATTAAAAAATGAATTATTAATGGTACATATTATTAACAATTATCCATAAAAAATATCCATATTATACCATAAATAATAACATATTATACCATAAAAATTTTCAGTTAGAGCTTGGAGAAGTAGATTTTTAAAAATTTAGGTTAAATTTTAGAAGAGTAGATTAGGTTGTAAAGTAGTTTTTTTAGTAATTATTAACAATTATCCTATAAATGGGATGACATGTCATTTTTATCAATATATATCATATAACATGCCATGTTTTACTAAGTAAATGGGATAATATGTTGTTTTTTTTAATCAAAGTTTCGTCAATCTTAAAAGACTAAATTACTTTTACGATGTCAGCGCTTGCAAACGGAAGTTAACGGATTGGTGGACGGCAAAAGTATTTTGTCAATTTAAAGTATACAAGTGATACACTAAAAAATATTCACACACGTTTAATACGAATGTTATTTAAATATATATAACTGATAATTTTTTATTAAAATTATAACATTAAAAGAGTAATGGGGTAATATTCAAATATATTTGTGCAGGAAGTTTTCAACTTAAATGCGCAGGCATTTAAGGACACGAGATCCGGTGGCAGTGTGGGTTTCGGATTTGGTGTCTTCATTTATTAACTCGCAAGCTCCTTTCAGTCCTTTGCATGGCAAGCACGTGGCTGCGGAAACTCAACGACTCAAGGTTGGAATCCGAAAATTACAGCAATATTTAAACGAGGAATAATGCGGAAAACATGTACAGACTGGAAACTAAGGATGGTAAAACTCGGGTCCGGGTTCGATGTAATAATGTCTAGACCTAATCCGGATATATTTTTTGGGGCAAATGCTATGTTACAATTAATGTAACATACACACTCAATAACAACCACACAAATTGTGTGGGTCCATCATTTGTGTGGTTGTTGTTGAGTGTGTATGTTACATTAATTGTAACATAGGAGCTCCCATTTTTTGGATACTTGAGTTGGTTTGAAAAGTTCGATACTGAGTCAGGTACTTTTATCTGAGTTTTTAAGCACAAATTTTATATTTATATGATATTTTGTATGTATTTTTAATTTATTTTATAATTTTTAATTTATTTGAATGACAATATGACATTAGACATAAAATATGAACTGTAAATATTTTAAATCTTAAATATATGCGATAGATGAGCTAAATAAATATAATTATTTAGAATAATATATATTTTATATATTTTTTAATAAAATCCAGGTTGTGGGTCGGACACTAGCTTTATCAAGTGATTCTTGAGGTCGATCCAACCTCATCTCCAAATTCGGACCGGGCCTGGTAGGTATATTTTGACATCCTACTAAAAAATTTCTAATTGTGAGATTCTAGAGTAAGGATGCGCAAATAATATGTCCTCATCCGATTCGAAAAATTTAGGTTTAGATCGGATGCAAATAAAGAATCCACTCGATCGAGTTCGATTTTTGCCAACCCGATCAGATCGAATTGTGATTGATTTGAGTTAACTCGATCCAATCTGAATCACAATGCGCACACAAGTACAAATTTTTAATTTGATTTGATATGATCCGAACTATATTTGGATTGGATCAGATCAGATAACAAGTACATATTGAGTTTGGATTTTTTTTTTTCCCAACCCACTTAACCCGAAACCTGATTAGGCTGATCTGAACCAGAATTTGCCCACCCCTCTTCTAAAGTACATTGCTGATATTAAATTCAATGAATGTATTTATATAATATATAAATTTATTTTAAAAATTTATTATATAATTAGCAGTTATATTTAATTAGATTACACAAATTGTACATACATTAATTTAATATAGTAGCTCTAATGCACCTTAAAATTTCTTTTTTCAATTGTGCTACAACTTCTAGTGGAATACCAACACACTAGCAGGTGATCAGATTTGTAGTCCAAAAACAAGTTAAAATTCCAAAGCTACTCACTGAAAACTTAATAGAAGTTTTGTTAAGGCCTAGAATTTCTAGATATCCAATCCAAAATACTAGCCTATTGGGTAGAGTAAGTTATTTTACTTAAAACCTAAAGTAACTCCTTTTTACTAACCAATGAAAGACACAAATTAACAATCTTCCCTCCAACGAAACCATCATCAAATCCCGATACTTTCATTCAACATACCTAAATTGTTCTACTACCACATTCTAGCTACTAAGGTTTGGCTCTAATATCATTTGTTTAGAGACTTGTCTTAGGATTTCTTCTATCCTACTTATAAACTGAAATAACTCCCATTCACTAGCCAATGTGGAAACAACTCAACAATCTCCCTCCGAAAAAACCACTGCAAGACCCTGATCCTTCCATCTAACACACCTGAGTTGTTTTACTGCTACATTCTAGCTACCAAGGTCTGACTCTGGTACCACTTATTAGGAGACTTGTCCTAGGATTTCTAGGTATCCAACCTAATATGCTAGTATTTTGGATTGGATACCTAAAAATCTCAAGGCAAGTCCTCCAACAAATGGTATCAGAGTTAAGGCTATTTTTAAAAGCAATAATGTCTGCTTATAAATTTTCAAATCCTATAAGGATTGCGTTTGAAAAGTTTGATGGAAGAATCAATTTTGGCTTATGGCAACTTCAAGTCAAGGATGTATTGATTCAATCTACGCTACATAAGGCTTTGAAGGGCAAATTATCCTCTACTTCTATCAGGGACTCTAAGAAATCTATTATTATGAGTGATGGAGATTAGGAATAATTGGATGAAAAAGCTACAAGTGCTAAATGATCATGTCGTGCAAAGAATGTTCCTGTGAATGTAGGAAAAATTCCTTTGGTAAAAGAATTTTGGGAGACGCTAGAAAATTTGTTTCAAAGAAAAAAAATATCTCTAATGTTTTGTACCTTAAGGAGCAATTTTACATGCCGTGTATAGTTAAAGGTACAAAAATTTCTGATCGTCTTAGTGTTCTCAATGGCATTGTGATAGAACTAGAAGTAATGAAGTTAAAATTGAAGACAAGGGCAATGAACTTAGCCTATTGTGGTCTCTTCTAACTTCCTACAAGTATTTGTTGCCAACCTTTATGCAAGGGAAGGAGACTGTGGATCTTGAAGAAGTTACTAGTACTTTATCTTTAAAAACAAGAAGACTAAGTGGTAGAAGTAACGAAACTTTTAATGATTCGGCATTAATAGTTAGTAATTAAAAGAAAAATAACTCCAAGAAAACAAGAGTCCCTTAGGTGTGTAAACAATCAGGACACCTTAAAAGAGATTCAGAAAGTAAATGGAGTAAGTTCAGCAAGTGATTCCAAGTAAGTATATATATGAAGATACTGATGTTATCAGCAAAAGTCTCTCATCATTGTAGATAGGATAGTCCCTTGTAATAGATGACAAAGACATCCTTATGGCAAATCGCTAGTGCCATGGAAGATGATGTGTTACTGCTAGTAGATCTATAATATTTACCCACAAGGTATGATTTGACATTTATGCGAAGTATATAGTGGAACTTTTATATTGATGACTAAGGACTCTCAAGGAGGCCAAACATGAGAGTGGGTATTTTTAATAAAGTAATCAACATGTGTCAAATAAGTGTACTGTGAATAAGGTGAAATATGATGATTCTTCATATAGAGAATTATGGTTATTGGATAGATGACAATATTTTGCCCATGGTGGAGTGATTTTCATAAGCCTATATGAGTGTCGTGTTGGTAGATTAAAGAAGGTGGAGACGACGTGGTTCTGTGGATATATGGTAGATCATATTTTTTTCGTCTAATAAAAACCTCGCCATGGTGGAGATTGTTAGGAAATATGTCTTTTTTTTAATGAGGATTTGTAAATCCTAAATTAGGAGATTTCGTAAGCTTTTCATATTTAATAGTTTCCTTATTAAGTAGGATCCCTATTTAAGGAATAAATAATTTTTCCTTTGGAACTTAACCTATTCAAAGAGCAATACAATTAATATAAGAAAAAAAATACTTCTCCTATAAGAAATAATCACTATATATAGAGGTTGGGTTCACTTGCTTGGATAACACAATAATTAGTTTCTCTACAAATAAACAATCTCCGTTATAAGAGAAAGGGTATGTCTATTAAGAGATTGAGTGTTACTGGAGTTTTGGGTGCTAGGAATATACTAGAGTGATTGTATTAATTTTTTATATAGTGAATTTTTCTCTCACTGTCCTTTGCAATTGTGATTTTTTTCCATAAATTTTTGTGTTATGTGATTGATTTTAATTTTCATCTATTTTCTATTTATTATTTGTTTGATATTTTTGCTCAGGATCTTGAGTGTGATTAAAATTTCCTAACAGTATTTTATTTTCAAAATATTTTTATAAAATTAAATTCTTAAATTATGAATGATGTGCAAGCACTTATGGACTCCTCCATGAGAAAATTGAATGAAATTAAATGTGGATGCAACAAAAAACTTAGCAAAGGGAATAACAAGATTGGGAGATGTTGTTAGTAACTTGAAGTGGAGATCATCATTCATGCCAAACTCAATCTTATATATTGCTTATAAGAGCATTACTAAAGACTCATTTAATTTGATTCTTTAAATTGTTTATTTATTTACTTATGCGGTAAATAAAAGAATGAAAAAATTAATTTTTTTCTTAAAAGATCTTCAAATAAAAATAAGTTTATATTATTTTAATCAAATTCTTCTCTCGTCAAATTTAATTTCCCTCTATTTTTTAATGATGTAGTTATAATATTTCTCTCTCTTCAATAATGACATTAAAAATAGTTTTTAAATAGAGAGAAATCGCTCTTCGATATTGAATAGATAAAATGACAATCTTATTTGAAGAATGTTATTTAAAGAGTCTTTTGGAATCCTTATTGTTGATGTGGCTGTTTAAATGAGAAATGAAATCTCATTCGAAGAGCCTTTTTGTTATTCTCTAACATAACATTTTTTGTAGAGATATAAGTATTTTGAAGAGGCTGATATATATGAAATTTGGAATTAGAAAAAATTTTAAAAAAATTGAACGTATGTATAGTATTAATTACCAACAAGTTAAATTTGTTATGAACAATCTGAATTCACTATTGAATGGCTCCGGAGAAAATTCAAGCAAAATATATAACTTCTGTTGTCTTGATTTATAACTTTTTTTTTGTTTTAGGGGGTGGGGGGGATGACGAATAAATGTATTACGCTACAACGGCTATGAAATAATATTGTTGGGACTAAAAAAAATATTATCTTAGTAAGAATATTTACTTATCAATAAATTTAATTTATTAATTTATGGATGAATGTATATTTATTAGTTCAATAATAGTTTGATATTTTAATTACTTGTGTCATCTTGGCACATGTACTATTCCTTTGACTAAAATTCATGTATGAATTTCATAAGTTATCATATATATGCAAAAAAATATTAATGAATGCTAGAATATCTAGCCCAAAAAATTAATGTTAGTACATTGTACATACTACATAGATATAAAATTGATGTGCGTACTTTCAAAATTTAATATCCTAAGTATTTCAGATATTAAATTACCAAGTGTCAATTATAAAAATATAGTGTGTTTTCGGGTCTCCTTCTACAGTACTTTTTTCTCTGAAAAAAGTGCAAAGAATGGAAGCATACGGAAGCCTTTATGACTTCGTTTAATCACCTATTAATTGGGTGCTTCTGGTTTCTTTTTCCTTCTTCTTTTTCTGTTTCTTTTTTCTTTCTTCTTTTATTTTGTTGTATTGTCCTTAGTATCACAACTATCTTTCTAGAGCTTGTTAATTAATTATCGCAGAACGGTTGGTGGGGTTTTATTGCTGGGAGGGAAAGACTAGTAAGGAATGGATACAGAAGAATTAGTCAGAAAGTGTCAAGCTATTGTCTTGATGGAAGAAGAGGAAGACACAATAACAGTCATGGGCAAGATGCGGGAAGCGGGAGAGGAAATTGCAGCAAATTGCCCAGTAGGGAAGATATTACTAACGAGAGGATTAAATAGGGAAGGATTGAGAGCTGCAATGCAACAAGCTTGGAGAACAGTAAAGGAGGTCAAGATCGAAAGCATGGGGGAGAATACTTTTTTGTTCAAATTTGCATTGGAATGAGAAAAGAAGAGAGTCCTCATGGGGCCATGGCACTTTGATAGAGCCTTGTTGGTTCTATCCGAGCTTATTGGCATAGAGGATATAAAAGAGCAGTCTTTCACGCATACATCCTTCTAGGTACAAATCCACAATATGCCTATAATGTGTATGGTGCGAGAGATTATTCAAAAGCTAGGAGAGAAAATCGGAGAGGTGGAAGAAATTGAAACAGATGCAACAAGGGAGTGCATAGGCCAATTTGCTCGAATAAGAATCTCCATTAACATAACACAACCTCTAAAAAAAGTGGTATTCTTGCAAGAGGCTGGAGCTAAAATACCAATGCCTGTCCTGTATGAAAAGCTTCCAGAATTTTGCTTTTGCTGTGCAAAGATAGGCCATCAATATAGAGAATGTCTGAAGTACAAAGGTCAGCCAAAGGAGAATCTGCCATATGGGGGATGGATGAGGGCAATAACACCAACAGAGAAGATGAAACTAGCTTGAACCAGAGGAAGAGGCAATAGAGAACAACCTCAATCGAAGACAAGTGAAGCAGCTGCTACTATAAGCCAAACTCAACACAACCCAACAGACCTAAACGGGCCAAACCAAAGCAACACGGGTAAAGAGATGGGTGATGGGATGCAACCAATGGTCACAAACCAGGAGACATAAGTGGGGAATGCAGCCTTAATTCTGAGTACAGCAGAGCCGGATAATCATCATTCAGAAAATGAAAACACAAGTAGAGAAATCAAGAAGCAACACGCTAAGGTGGCTGACAATGACAGCCAGTCGAAAAACAAAATCATAGGCACGGGAAAAAAAATTGGAGGGAAATGAAAGTGAGGGGAACAGACACAAAAGAGGGGAATGATAAGAAAGAGGTTGATAATGGGTTGAGCAATGCAAAAGAGAAGCCCAAAATCAGAAAATGGAAATTACAAGCTAGAAGCTCAAGGATATAAAGAGGGAAAGACAATGGGCCTATTAATTCCAAAAGGCCTAGTAGCGAGCTAGCTTGGCCGAGCCCTGAAAAAAAAAAAAAGAATTCTTAGCTCATCAAAAGCACCACTAAACTTAAAGCAGTTTAACTCCTCTCAAACAAAACTTCAGTTGAAGTTTATAGACACATAGCAAGATGAAACCGTGGATGCAACAACAATGGTGGAAGACGTATTGGCGGGAGCTGGCAGCCAACCGCGCCAGCAGCAATGAGGGTCTTAAGTTGGAACGTCCGAGGTCTGGGGAAGCCTCGAACGTGTCTAGCCATCAAAAAAATTCTCCACCTGCATCGGCCTCAAATTTTTTTCTGTTGCAAAACAAAAATGACAGCCCAGCAGGTTTATTCGATATGCAATAAATTTAATTTTGAAAATTACTTTGCAGTAGGTAAAACGGGCATGGGAGGTGGTTTAGCTGTGTTTTGGAGTTCGGGAGTGAATGTTAGTATAAAGTCTTTCAGCTCTCATCATATAGATGCGGTGGTACAGAACCTAGGTGGTAAAATGTGGAGATGTACTGGAATTTACGGTCATCCAGAAGCTGGTCAGAAACAGCATACGTGGTGTTTATTGAAAAGGTTAGCAGACCTATTTCCTTACCGTTGGTGTTACTTTGGTGACTTCAATGAAATCTTTTATTTACATGAGAAATCGGGGGGCAATGATAGAAATCTAAATGCAGTAGCTGATTTTAGAGAGACCATTCAGGCATGTAATTTGGTAGACATGGGTTATAAGGGTTACCAATTCACTTGGTCGAATAAGAGGTTCGGGACAAGCTATGTAGAAGAAAGGTTGGATAGATTTCTCTGTAGCAAAGATTGGAGCAAAAGTTTCCAAAACCTACCGGCATCTCATTTGGTGAATTGGGTCTCAGATCACTGCCCAATCACACTGGATATTAAAGAGAGAAACAATGAGATAAATTACAAGAGAAGATCTTTTCCGAGGGACCATTATGAAAACATGTGGAGCTCATATGAGAATTGTCAAAATATAGTGTAGGAAGAATGGGAAACTTATCGGGCCAGAAGTTGGGAGAATCCGGTGAATAACTTTTAGAGGGCGGTAAAAAATTCTCTATCCCAGCTCAAGATATGGAGCAAGGTAGAGCTTGATGGCAGAAAAAAGAAGCAAAAGGACTTGATTGAGAAACTGCAGAATGCAAAACAGAATAAGGATCAGTATGTAGATGGTGGAGAAATTAGGAAGCTTGAAAAGCAAATCAACAACATGTTGATTGATGAAGAAATGTACTGGCGTCAAAGATCGAGAGCAGAATGGCTCAGGGAAGGAGACAAAAACACAAAGTTTTTTTCACTCCAAAGCCTCGGCTAGGAGAAGAAAAAACAAAATATTTGGTATAGAGGACACCCATGGGAATTGGACAGATGATAAAGAAAAAGTTGAAAAGGAATTTTGTGATTATTTCCAGCAGCTCTTTACTTCCTCCAGGCCAAACCACAGTCAGACTCAAGAAGCCCTTAAAGGAATGCCCCCAAAGGTAACTCCGAAAATGCATACTCATCTGGAGGAACCCTTCACACCAGAAGAAATTGTAAATGAACTATCTCAAATGTGTCCTACAAAAGCTCCCGGGCCGGATGGTTTACCTGCAACATTTTTCCAAAAACATTGGCAGGCTGTGGGCAGAAGGGTAGTCACAACATGCTTACACATTTTCAACGAGCAAGGTGATTTAGCTTCGCTTAACCATACTTATATTGTTCTAATTCCTAACATTGAGAAACCAAAGAAAGTTACTGATTTTAGGCCTATTAGTCTATGCAATGTGGTGTATAGAATCATAGCTAAGGCAATAGCGAACAGGCTGAAACTCATTCTTCCCCAAAATCATATCCCCAACTCAGAGCGCATTCATTCCTAATAGACTCATTACAGATAATGTGATTATTAAGTATGAATGCCTCCATAAGATTAGACATAGCAAAGAGAGAAGAAATGGGTTAGTGGCTCTAAAATTGGATATTAGTAAGGCGTATGACAGAGTTGAGTGGAGCTTCCTAGATTAAACCATGGAAAAATTTAGTTTCTCGAATAAATGGAGGAGTCTAATCATGAGTTGCATAACCACTGCTCAATTTTCAGTCATTATTAACGGGACCCCCAAAGGCTTAATCCTTCCGGAAATGGGGCTAAGGCAATGTTGCCCCCTCTCTCCGTATCTTTTCATCATGTGTGCAGAGGTCTTTTCGAACTTACTGATCCAGGTTGAGAGGAAGCTGTAGATTAGAGGGCTGAGATTTGCAAAGGAAGTTACGATATCCTATCTTCTTTTCGCTGATGACAGCTTAGTCTTTACCAGAGCCTCAGAAGCAGAGTGTAAGAACTTAAAACGGATTTTCGATTGCTATGCGAAGGCATTAGGGCAGATTTTTAACTATAAAAAGTCTTCAATATTTCTCAGTGGCAAGATTACAAGTGGTCAGGCTGCAGCAATTAAAAATATTTTTCAGCTCAAAGTGGTGTCGAAATATGAAAAATATCTAGGCCTTCCATCTATGATAGGCAGAAGGAAATCGGGGTTCTTTAATGAGGTGAAGCTGAAGGTGATAAGCAAGATTTCAAGCTGGCGTCACAAGATGTTCTCCAGCGGAGGGAAAGAAATACTCATCAAAGCAGTAGCACAGGCAGTACCGGTGTATGCTATGAGTGTTTTCAGACTTATAAAGGGACTATGTGATGATATTCAAAAAACCATTGCGAAGTTTTGGTGGGGATCAAGGGAAGATAGATACGGAATCCACTGGTCAAGATGGGACAAAATGAGCCAAGTAAAAAGTAGAGGAGGGCTGGGATTCAGAGATCTCACTAGCTTCAATCAGGCCTTGGTGGCTAAGCAGGCATGGAGATTGCTTCAGCTTCCCAATTTGTTGCTGGCCAGAGTATTGCAAGCAAAATACTATAAGCATTCTTTATTCTTGAATACCACAGTGGGATCCAATTTATCTTTTATTTGGAAAAGCATTCTATGGGGAAGGCAAGTGATTGAAAAAGGTGCAAGATAGAGGGTAGGAAATGTAAGGAAAATCAGAACTTACAAAGATAATTGGTTACCTAGGCCAGACACTTTCAAACCAATATCACCACAAAAATTGCTAGCTGAAACTATAGTGGCTGAACTGATTGATGAAGAAAATCAATGGATCGTAAGCAAGCTGGAGCAAAACTTTCTCCCCCAAGATATCAAAGTAATCCTACAGATTCCTCTCCCTAGAAACAAAAAAGAAGATGAAGTGATGTGGCATTATGACAAAAGAAGAGAGTATTCAGTAAAGAGTGGATATCAGATAGCTTTCAGGCTCAAGTTTCAAGATATGCCAAGTAGTTCAGGAAGCTACTCCAGGCAATGAAATGTTTTGTGGTCTTTGGAACTGCCTGAGAAGATTAAGATTTTCATGTGGAGGGCAATAAAAAATATTTTACTAACGTCTGAAAATCTATGGAAAAGGAAGTGTCTGCCAGAGCCTACCTGTCCAAGATGCCATAAGAGTGTGGAAACTATAAGTCATGCCTTGTTTGAATGTAAAGCAGCAAGGAAGACTTGGAACTTAGCTCCATCCACTTTCGAACATCAGAATGTTCCAGGTCAAGACATTTTTAGCTATATCCAGAATCTTTGCAGCAACTCCAAGAGAAATGAAGCTGAGCTTATGATTATGTATTGCTGGACTATCTGGTATGCTAGGAATAAGCTGATCTTTGAAAGAAAGCAGATAGAGCCAATGTTTTCAGCAGCAAAGGCAGAATCAATGTTAGAAGCTTACCACAGAGTGAGAAAAGCAGGAACACTCCATATTAGCAATACTAGAGAGGTCAGCCAGCAGAGATGGTCACCTCCCCCAAAAAATGTGCTCAAGCTTAATGTAGATGCAGCAACAAACAACAAGAATCAGAAGGTTGGCTTGGGAGCAGTCTTGCGTGACTCAAATGGCAGAGTAGTAGCAGCAGGCATCAAACAAGTTTCCTTCAGGAAGGATGTCAGTTATGCAGAAGCTGAAGCTATCCAATGGGGTCTCCAGATTGCAAAAGAAGCAGCTGCAACAAGCTTGATTGTAGAGACTGATTGCAAAGATGTGGCTGAGCTAGTTAACAACACAAAGGGCAGCAGGTCTGAGATTTTCTGGATAATTTCGGAAATCCAAACCCAGAAACGAGAGTTCCAAAGGATCCATTTTAATTTTGTACCAAGGTTTTGTAATGCTCATGCCCATTCCTTAGCTAAACATGCTCTAAGGAAAGATACAGCTGCTGTCTGGTTAGATATATTACCAATAGAAGTGCAAAATGTATTTGACTGTGTTGTTTAATCACTAATGAAAGGTTTACTTTCTCTTCAAAAAAAAAAAGTATGTCAGATATTTTAAGTATGTAGATCATAAACTCTATAATTATTAGTTTTATTTTTAGGTTCAAATCATTCGATACATATTATGAAAATGAGTTGCATTGAAAAAGTTGAAGTTTTCAAGAAAGTTTATCTTTAATATTATGAATTTTATATGTTATTTATCATTAACAATTTTTTTGTATTTAACTAATTATTAATTTATGTTTCATTGGGTCTTAAAGGATTGAAAATAATAATAATCTTATGTTTTTAGTGGAATTATTAATCTAATATATTGGCCCAAGTCAGGTTCAGGAGATTTTATCATTTAATCAATAGTATTAATTTATCAAACATTTATTTATCAAGATTTTACTGTACTTGGAATAAAGAAAATTTAAAAATACTTGAAAATTAATGTAACATTACCAAAAAATTTTACATTTAGGTTGTAGTTATTGATTGCAAAATATATATTATAAAGTTTTTTTAAGTTATTGTTTACTAAGGGGCTGTTTGTTTATATTTTTTTTACTTAATGACTTAATTGACTTAATTTTATTCAGTTGATTCATTAACTCTATTTATTTTTTCAATTTAAGAAAATTTTCAGCCATTTAGTCATTAAATTATTAAGCAAATTTTTTTTTAGATTTTTGTTTAATCTAAAAAGTCTAAATGATATCATTAAAAAATATTCTCCAAAATATCCCCGATTTAATTAATTAATTTTCATCCTTACCTAAATAAAATTTAATAATTAGCATTATTATCCATCTCTATATAACTAGTGATAATATATAGTGATAGACTATTATTATTTTTATCTTTTTATTTTTTAAATTAGCATTATTTATCTTCATAATTTTTTGTAAAATATTTTTCATATAAAAACATCATAAAGTATAATAAAATTGAGTAACATATATAATGTAGAATATTAAAGAGTTGTATTCAATTAAATATGATTTATGTTATGATAATATATTATCTTATTTATATTCTTTGAGATACTTATTATTTCTTTAACATCTATATTTTTTAAGGGTATAAATGTAAAAATATTAATTTTCAGATTTTATAAGTTAAAAAACAAACAACTTAATATTTATTTTTAGTAATTCAAACAAAAAAAATTATTCAAATTCAGACATTCAACTCTATTGAAAATTCAGAATAATTCAGGTTTATTTAGATTTCAAAAAAAAAAAAAACCATGTAAGTGAAACTATTTTAAGTTTTAACTTAAATTAATCAATCTCTTACAAGTGAATGATTAAAAAAAATTGCATTTACCTTTTTAAATAACTATACTTCCACTTGAATATTTTATTATTGACATATTTTATATTTCTGCCACTTATATCCTTTTAATTTTTTTTATGTCACTTCATAATCCTTGAATGAGTTGATATGAAAACTTCAAAGGAAAACACATACCAGAGAGAAAACAGCCATGTTTTTCATTTTTTGGATTAAAATTTGAAAGGGATAAAAATAATAGGGGACAAGTGGTAAAATCTAAAAACATTAGAAAGGGAAGTGGCCAAATCCCTTTTACTAGAAGATTAGATGAAATTGATGAATGAAAATTTATGTCAAAATATTAAGTTAAAATACTCTCTTATGTATTTATTTATTTGTTTATTCTTTTTGTGTATTTCTACGTTGACTATAGTTTATGATTTAAATTAAGTAAAATTAAAAAGAAAAAACCTAAAAAGATTTCAAGATTTGCTCAAACTGTAAATAATCTCTTTAGTTTTAGAAAATAATCATATTAACTCATTTTTTTTTATTAGATTCAGAAATGATCAAACAGATCCCACGAATTTATGTGTATATTAATATGAGAAAACTTGGAGATTCTAGGTTGCTTCCCCCCCCCCCCCCCCCCCCCGGCGTAAAAATTAAAAAGAAATTAATGAAAATCTTTTTCAAATTATGAAAGATGTGGAGTGAATATCTAACTTTGATTGCATTGAGGAAATAGACATTAATGAAGACAATTTGGTTTGGCGTGTGCATTTGGGATTTTGGACTGACTTGAGATGAAGTCATCAATCCACACACTCACACAAACTATCTCCAGTATGAGCACCACAGTCAATGCATGCCCACTTTCCTCTACGTAATAAAGCTTTTTGTGAGTTGCATGCCCTGAAACCAAGACACATACACCGCGGTTTCTCTTTCCCACCTTTCAAAAATTTCAAAAACCACTCTTCTCCGATGCAATATAAAAAAGTAAAACAAATCACTCAAGCTATGCAGCTGAAGTAGAGCGAGAAAGAGAGAAGGGTTCGTTGTCGTTTTAAGTAAATACTTTTGAAAGATATATGAAGAGTCCGATACCATTTAGATACGCCCAAACGCCATTGATTTCTGTTGCATTGAATCAGAACTTTTGCAACACATGTTCTTTCTTCACCCTCCACTCGTCACTCTCGTTTTGGGCAATCCCCAACCCACCCACCTTCTCTTTACTCAACATTTAACCCTAACCGTAGCTCCCTTCCAAAATAACCCTAACCCTAGTTAAAACTTTTCTCCTCGCTCACACTGGCCACACCACATATGATAAAAACAAAAGATTTAAAACCGACCATGAATCCATGCATCACATTTGTCACCCATTACATTGACTGTGATCACCAAACCCTAACCCCTCAAAACCTATTACCCATCAGAATTTATTTTTGTTTTTTTTTTCTTTTAACACATTATCGTTTATCACTAAATATATAATGGGAACAAAAGATCAAAGAGAAAGCATGAATGCAGGAAGCACAAATGTCACCAGAACCGGGCACTGCATTCAGCAAAGTCTTGCCAAAAATAGAAAAAGAGAAAGAAACCTAATAACTTTTCTCTCTAATCCAAAAATTAAACCCAACTCCCCCATTTCGTGATTGCCGAGCGTCCTTCACCGGTAGTTTCGATCAGAGTCACAGCAGTCTCTCACTGAAACCTAAAGCAAATACTACTGCCTGCTGGTCTCTTCCCTTTTTTTTGTTTCTTTTGTTTGTTTAAATTTGACCAATATCATCAGTTTGACTTTCTTTTTTTGGACAAAGAAACCCTAATGATGATGGACCAAGGCGTGGTTGTTCATGAGAAAAACGAGGCCCGTGCTTTCATGGCAGGTGTTGAGGGTGTCACTGCGAAGGGGGACAAGAGTACCCGTTTTGGATCGGATCCTATTCGGGGCTCCGGGTCAAGCCTCGACCTTGTTGCTGCTGTCACCAGCGCTCTTGGTGCTAATATCAACAGGAAGAAAAGGATGGCCAGACAGAGGCGTTCTTCTTCCTTCAATCTCCTCACCTTTTCTTCTCCATCCTCTTCCTCCACCTCGCACGTGTCTCCTCCCCTTGCCCTCCCCGCACGTGTGAGATTTTTTTTTCATTTCCTCTATTTTTAATAAAGTTCTCCTTCCATAAAACTTCTCTACCCAATTTCTTAAGTTGGGAGTTTGGCTCCCGTTGCTTATGAAATTTAATTATTATTTTGTTAGCAGCTCCTTGCTTGTATATTATTTCTTTAATTAAATTTAAAGAAGGTTGGCTGATACTTTTGGTAAGTGCTCAGTTTCGACCCGTCGTAACTATTTGACTATTTGTTGCCGATATATGTATTTTTTATCAGGAAAAAACAATTGAAATTAGAGATCAAGTAGATTTAGTTGTCGTAGTAAGTTCTTAATTACATTTTCTTTTTGGTAAAATAATTAAGTTTGAATTTAGACAGAATTATCAAATCCATCACCCAATTTTGCTGAATTAGGTGAACGGAGGATCATTATCAAAATAAAATAAATAAAATTTTTCAATGGTCAATTTCTTTTCTTTGAAGGTTTATTATTACAGGGCGGTTATTTAATTTATTTCATTGATAGTTACAAAACAAGATACACTCCCGAGATCTCTACTCTAGTTTAGCTTTTGTAGTAAATTTTTTGCTTTTAGACTTGATTAGTAAATAGCACCCTGTATATGTATGAGTCATGGTTTTGTCATTTGGAAAAGATCTACAAAATTTTCGGTAATTAACAACATTACCATTGGAATTCTTTTTCTTCCCAACAACTGTATAGAGATTAGGGATTGAATTAATTGAAATAAAAAAAGAAAAAGAAAAATCCTGATGCACATTTGACTTGGATTTATTTTACAGTATTGAGCTGATCTTTAATTGATTACATTGTCATTTTTCGGAATTCAATTGGGAACTCCTATATATTATGACAATTTTGCCATGTTTGAAATACTCTATTAATTAATTTGTTACACATTTAATCACTTTGTTTTGAGGTCATCGAATGAATATGTTATGGTGCTTGTTAAGCCTGACAATGAAGCCAGCCTTAATTACATAATAATTAGTGCAATGCTTTTGTTTAATGTTTCATTTGCCGACTGCTTTAGGAAATTGATCCAGGGAGGTTGAGATTCCTTTTCCAGAAGGAACTGAAGAACAGTGATGTTAGCTCCCTTAGGAGAATGATACTACCAAAGGTTTTTAATCTCTCTGTACTTCTCTAGTTTCAGAGTTTTATTTTTCTTTCACTCACTTGATGCTTGGAGATTCCTCAAGTTAATCATTTTGCCTACAAACTTGATCTTTACAAACAAAAACCATGGTAATTTTATGCAACCTGTCAAGGAAATTCTTCATCATCTTTGTAATATTGTACGACATTTCAGAAAGCAGCAGAGGCACACCTCCCAGTGCTCGAGTCCAAGGAAGGGATTTTTATCAGCATGGAAGACTTGGATGGTCTGCATGTGTGGACCTTCAAGTACAGGTTTGTAATTAGGCAGAAAGATACTTTTGAAGAAATCAAAGCAAACAACATTGTAATTTGTATGCTTTATTATTTTGTCTTCAGAATAACTGTACCACTTATTGCATAGTCTCAATCCTGAACTTGAGTACTTTTCTTCGGCAGTTTTTTTGTTTTTTCCCCTTCCATAGATATATTAAATTGGCTAATTGACTAATATTCCTTATCTCCTGAGCAGGTTTTGGCCTAATAACAACAGCCGAATGTATGTACTTGAAAATACTGGTAGGTATTTATCTCCATCATTTATACGTTGATCGTTTTTCTTCAATTTTCCTTGATGCTGCTGCATACTTCTCATGGAATTCTCTCAGGGGACTTTGTTAATGCACATGGGTTACAACTTGGAGACTTCATCATTGTGTACCAAGATGATCACAATCAGAATTACGTATGCTAATTTAATACCATTTTTTATCATTGAGATAGTGAAATTAATTATAAGCCTCTCCTGATTTTGATCACTCACATCAATTCTTTCCTTGATAAAATTTTCAGGTCATTCAGGCAAAAAAGGCTTCAGATCAAGATGTATATACTAACTTAACAAGTGATTCTGTCAATGACATCCTCCTTAACGACTACGAAGTTAATAGGTCCGGTTCCTTCTACGTGAATCATCCAATGGCAGGCGAAGATACCGGCATGTCGTTTATTTATGACACCACAACTTTCTCAAATGACTCACCACTCGATTTTTTGGGGGGTTCACTGACCAGCTATTCAAGGATTGGACAGGAAAGCTTTGGATCTGTAGAGAACATATCTCTTGATGACTTCTACTAAACATTAATGGTGATGTCTTTATGTTTAACAATATCCCAGAAACCTACACAACAATGGGAGCAACTGTACTGTTTTGGCCCTGAAGCACTCTTACCTTTTTTGTTGTATGTCAAAAGTATAAATGTAATAAAGGGTAGCAAGTGGGAGACTTGCAACATATTTATAGATCCTTTGTTGTTTATCTTGAACATGTAAGTTGCTAATCTCGTTATTGTATTTGTGGCTATCAATATAGCACAGCCATTGGTATATATGCAAGGAAAATGCTAAGTATCAAGAAAAATGAGAGAATAACGAGAGAATGAAGCATGTGGTGGGAGGAGAGAGAGAAGAAGTAATTCTCTCATCCTTCTCTCGTTGTTCTTGATATTTAGCAGTACTCTATATGCAATGCAGGCTTAATTAATTAATGCCTTGCTTGAATTATAACTAATTGTTACTGCAGGGACTTTATTTTTTTTTATTTTTTCCCCTCCTTTTCACTCAACAATATATATATATAGATCGATTATAACGTTTGAAGATTAGAGTTTGAGTAATTGAGTCCTAGCCTTGGGAAAATTACGAAAGTGTAACATGTCCACGATGGACGACATAATGTAACGGAATTGGACAAGGATTAAGTGATTTTTAAAATTAATACAATATTTCAAAATTAGAACCCAACAAGCCCGTCTAGCTCAGTTGGTAGAGCGCAAGGCTCTTAACCTTGTGGTCGTGGGTTCGAGCCCCACGGTGGGCGATTTTAGTGTTTTCATGCCAAATTTATTTTTGTTTCTTCTTTTATACTTTTTAATAGAATAATTTAAAAAAAAAATGGGACTTGTTATTGTTTTATTTTCATAATATTACTTACAGATAATTGTATTGCAAAAATAAAAATTTGTTAGTCATCTGATTTAGAGAAATATTAATTTCTACTTTTACCATGTTAGTGACCTAATCATTATACTTTACAGATAATTAACTAAAGATAATTATCTTCTTCACTCACAAATATCTCTAAGGTTGATTGCGGAATTTATTTTTTTAATTTTTACTTTTGCCTATTATATGCAAGCAATATGTTACTCAATTATATGATTGGATTTATAAACAAAAAATTACGCCAATATTATGTTTTTTCAAAGGATATTATAGATAAATATAACATTAAAAAAGAAATAACCCAAAGTATTTTACATCGAAGTAAGAACTTTATTGCTTACATGGCGAGAATTCGTTGGTGGGTTATGTATGACTGGAGCGTGCCAAATAAAGATACAAACTAAGAAAAATAAGAAAAAATAAATAAATATATAAAAACTTTAATGAATTACAGCTTCAAAATTGATAAAAATTCTGAAGATCAACCAGCATAGGCATATAGGTACTGGGTGAAACAACAAGCTCCATTATTAACGGACACTCAGAGCGAAAGTGAGAGTGAAAGTGATCGTGAAATGGCATCAAGGTACTGGGTGGTGTCTCTTCCAGTACAAAATTCAGCCGCTTCTGTTTGGAATCGATTACAGGAACAAATCTCTAAACATTCATTTGACACTCCTCTTTACAGGGTCCGTTTAGATCTATCTCATCTTTAGTTAATTTTTTATTATTTTTGTTTCATTCTTCTTCTTCTTTTTTTCAATTTTTATTATGAATTTCGATTTTGTTTTTTGCAGTTTAATATCCCCAACCTCCGTGTTGGAACCCTAGATTCACTCCTTGCACTTAGCGATGATCTCGTGAAGGTATTTGAATTTTTTTTAGCCGGATTTATAGTTTTTTTCCTCGATTTTAATTGAATTTTGTGTAAGTTTATCGATTAATGAGTTTTAGATGTGATTCTAATGTCAATTCGAGGATTCTACTAATTTTAGGTGAAAATTCTACGCCATTATTTGTCTATGTATTCGAATCCTACCAATATAATAGATCTGTAGATTTTGCTAATAGTCACTGAATGGCAAAGTTCCATCTGTAGTTGACATTTTGATATTTTGAAAATTCCTTTAATTTGTGGAATGTGTGGAAATCTTTTGAGTTTGAGTTTTCTACTTAAAAAACAACCTCTGAATGCTTACTGATAATTAGATCTATTGGTTGTGACGTAACCACTTTAAGGTAAATTGTGGTATTTGGCACTTTGTTGAGATTTTATTAATTCCTTTTTATTTTTTGAGAAGTGAAATAATCCATCGGATCTTCCTTTGCATTTTGAAAGCGAGCTTTTTTAAGTTTATTGCATTTTTTATTTAGAATTTGAGCATTTTGTTATTTGATGTAACGTGCAGTCAAATAGCTTTGTTGAATCAGTATCTCACAAGATCAGGCGACAGATTGAGGAACTGGAGAGGGTATCAGGCATAGAGAGTAGTTCTTTGAGTGTTGATGGAGTACCAGTTGATACTTATCTCACTAGGTAAATCCTTGCCAGTGAAATTAGCGTGAATTTCAGGTCTGGTTTTGATATGTGATACTTGATGTTTATACTCTGAATTTGGTAAACTTCAAATATTTATGAGTGGGTTTCCTCGATATGTCTTTAAGTATTGATTTTTATTTAATGAGTGATTAATGTTTGTTATCAATTTGGTTTTGGTTTGTGTTGAAAGGTTTGTTTGGGATGAAGCAAAGTACCCAACTATGTCACCTTTAAGGGAAATTGTGGATGGCATTCATACTCTTGTGGCAAAGATTGAAGACGATCTTAAGGTATTGTTTCTCCACATGGATATATGTGTATGCTAGTTATTCAATTTTAAGGCAGGCAATTAAACATGTTGATAATTGCCCATTTGTTCTACGTGTATGTTGAAGCACAGTGTGTAAGCCTAGTAATGTAAAACAGAGTGTTTTAGTTTTCGATAGGGGTTGTTCTTTAAAAAGGATCCATTTTCCTTTTTGGTAGTCCAATTTAGTTCTCTGCATGTGCTATCTTTTAAGTTGATGTGTCGTTGCTACGTTTGAGATCTGCATCATAGTGTTATGCTGCTCTTCCTTAACTGGACGACTTTTGCTGCTACCTTATCATAGGTGTTGATACAGGAGTGTGATGTGAATTAAATTTAAAATGCAAAAGGAGAATGGAATGAATAATAGGCTTGATTTTCTGTTCTCTGAACCATTAATTGATTAATGCAAAGGTCATTGGCCTAGCCATCTTGAAACCAAAAATCTTTGGCCTGGTGGAAACGTAACTTATTAGTATTTATCAAATGATAAAACCAGGGAGAATCGCGATGGCCTTGCAATATGCCCAAGACTGGCATTGGCTGATAGATGAAAGAGCAGTTTTTTGAATTGGGCATGGAGAAATCTGCTACAGGGTCTATCTGCTACATTGGCTACTACATATAGCAATGGGTGGTTTTACTTTCAATTACTCAATGATTTGCTTGGATATGTTGTCACTTTTAATGCGGTAAATAGTGGCTGGATTGAAAGATCTACCTTAGATTTGATGAGTGAGGGGTTTACCCTATAGGTTATTACTTGTCTGTTTGGTTTTGGAACTCGTTACCTCTCCCTCCCTTGTGGCTTGAGGTGATAAAATAGACAAGTGGAAGGATCTAGTGTGCCAGACACCTCATGACATGCAAAAAAGAATAAGAATTTGATTTGACATTGTCACAATTGTTGTAATAATAATGTCTTCCCATTGAGTTATTCATTCCATCATGAATGGGAATACCTCTCAGCCCTTGGTCACAACGTGAGCATTTTCTTTAGGTTTCCTTTGTTTTGTGCTGCAGCCAGAAGCTAGAGGGTTTATTTGCATAAGTTCTCTAGGAATTCTGACTCTTACGGTTATAAATTTCTTGTTATTTAGCTTTGGAGTTTTGTAGACAAATATATTGAATTGAATTTTTGGGTTTTGTGAAACTGTCTTTGTATTGTGCAAGGTTCGTGTTGCTGAGTATAATAATGTCCGCAGTCAGCTGAATGCTATTAATCGAAAGCAAAGTGGAAGGTACAACCATTTTTTGTCCTACTTGTGAAGAATATTATATTTTCCCGACTTAAATAATTACTTCTCTTTCTCTCTCAGCTTAGCTGTTCGTGATCTTTCCAATCTGGTAAAACCAGAGGATATCATTACCTCAGAACATCTTGTAACCCTTCTTGCTGTTGTCCCCAAGTACTCCCAGAAGGATTGGTTGGCTAGCTATGAGACGTTGACTAGCTATGTGGTAAGAACTATTTTGTGCCTGTATATTCGAACTCCAACTAATTAGCCCTAGAATGTCGTATAAATTTTTGGGGATATAGAATGCTATTTTGAATAGGTCCATCATGATATTGAAGTCATGTAGAATAACTGCATGTAAATTATTTTGTTTATTATGGTTTCTTTTCAATAATTGAGTGGGTTTTTTTCTTCTTCAGGTCCCCAGGTCCTCCAAGCTATTGTATGAGGATAATGAATATGCCCTTTACACTGTCACACTATTTGGACGTGTTGCAGACAATTTCAGAATAGCTGCACGTGAGAAGGGCTTCCAAGTGGGTGCAAAATTTGTGATGCAAGAGGATTTATGATGTAGAATGTTGCAATAATTTCTGCCTTGCATCTTTTTAAAACTTATTTTATGGCATCCTCAGTTCAAGTGTGTTCTGAATACAAGTTGCATCAATCTTGCTGTATTGTGTTAAGCTTTTGTTCGTTATTTGACTTGCTGGGTGATCCCCAATTTGAGGTTCATATTCTTTGATTTTCATGTTATTCAGATTCGTGATTTTGAATATAGTTCTGAAGCACAAGAAAGTCGTAATCAGGAGTTGGAAAAATTAGTTCACGACCAAGAAAGCTTGAGAAGCTCTCTTTTGCAATGGTGCTATACCAGTTACGGCGAGGTATGTTCTACTTTCCTCCATGAAATTTACAGCATAAATTTATCATGAGGATTGTCTTGCAATGCAATGAGTAGTGTATTCAAGGGACCGAATAAAATTGTTGCGAAATCAGGCAGCTAGTCTCATGTATTCTTTTGTAAGGGAGAAAAAGAATAATGGTCCGAATTACCATATACAGTATTTTTCATTATAATCACCATCATCATGTATTGTGTTATTGGTTTATTGTGTTCGTATGGTGGATTTTACACTGAATGGGGTTTCTGCCTCTAGGTTTTTAGTTCCTGGATGCATTTTTGTGCTGTACGTGTCTTTGCAGAGAGCATTTTGAGATATGGTTTGCCGCCATCTTTCTTGGTAACTCACTCTTCCATCCGTTAGTTCCTTTTGTTACCACTCTTTGGATTGTGAGCAAGCAGCGCTTTTGGTAATTTCAGGCATGTGTTTTAGCTCCCTCCGTGAAGGGTGAAAAAAAAGTGCGTTCAATTCTTGAAGAACTGTGCGGCAATGCGAACAGGTACTGGACTTTGCTGAATTTCAATAATCACGTATTTACCTTCTCTACTACTTCCTCCCCTGTCCATCTAGTTTTGATTCAAATAAATTCAGATTTTAAATATTCAGGTTTGATTTATAACTGAAAATTTAGAATCATATTGGAACCATTTCACTAAATTCTCCAGTGTATTCATCTCTGATGATGTGATAAAATATGCTGGGCTGTATTTTACACTTGGAAACTAACTACACTATGGGAATTCAAGGTTGTACTCTTCACGAAAATTAGAGACTGGCATTCCGGTGCTCAATTTCAGGTCTAAAGCTGTAATTCAATGGTTGCAAAGACAGCATCAATGAATATTCTCCTACAATGTTTGCCTAACTTTCCAGAATGGAATATCAGCATGTTAGGTTGCGTTTGACACTTTGGAAACTAACCATACAATTGGAATTCAAGTTTGACTCTTCATGAAAATTAGATACTGGCATTCCAGTACTCAAAATTTCAGGTCTAAAGCTCCAATTCCTTGCTTGCAAACGCAGCATCAATGAACATTCTCCTACAATGTTTGCCTGCATTTCCAGAACGGAATACGAGTCATGTTAATAGTTGGGACTTTTTGTTTCGCATTTAAAAAGAATCTTTTTAGCACTGGAAGCTGAAAAATAAAAGGCAGCATCTGTTTAAACATTAAAAATTACTTTGTTGGAATGTAAGGAAAACAAAACACAAAAGCCAAAAGAAAAAGGTCAATAGAAAAATAGTAAAATTTGTGAAAAATAACTTGAGAAGTCAATGCACAGCTGCCTTGAAAATTCCCTGTGAGCATGCTCGTTTATTTGGTTTTTTCCTTTTTCATCTTAGTTTAAACTTGTAGACTTAACTTCTCTCATGTTGATGCAGAAAAATTTGTCTGTAAATAGTATCTTCTCTTTGTTCATTCATATATCGATTATTTTGTTATCTAGTATTACCTGATTTTGCTCGTTTGGTAACTGATGCAGCACATTCTGGAAATCCGAAGATGATGGCGGAATGATGGCGGGTTTGGGAGGGGATGCTGATTCTCATCCTTATGTGTCGTTCACAATCAATCTTGTTTGATTGATGCTGAGTCCCCCGGTTCCATGTCCGGTAGAATTCAGTCTCAAGTATTCCTCTGGACTAAAATAAATAATGGGCTGGAGTTGAAGATATGTATATTAGGATCAATAACTCAATTCTTTTGTTGTTTACTTATGATCTCAGCTTGGATAGTTCTGGTCAGTCTCATGGAGGAAGCTTGTGGAGAAGATCTTGCCATCTGAAATTTGTATTTTAAGTTATTATTTATGAGGTTTTATTTTCTGTATCTATTATGTTTCAATTTTCATGCTCTTCTTGAACATTAAATTTGTTGTCCTACAATGATCAACAAGTATTGATGCAGTTTTGTGATGTTTGTTATTATAGTGTATTTACTTATTGGGAATGGGAATGGAAATTAAGGAATGAGATTAAATCATGTGTTTATTGTTTAAATGAGAGATAGAATGAGAATTAAAGTGGTGGATTTTACTCAAAATTGAGAATGATTACTAGAGTTTCCATTATTATAGGGGAGGTGGGGATCGGAATCTTAGTCCCTACAGTGATTATATTAGTTCCATTTAATTTTTGAATTCTCATTTTATCCTTTGTTATTATTATTATTAGGATCACTCCCAGCGATGGTTCAGCCGCTTTTGTCTTTTTTGAATTGTAAAATATCGTTGAACCCCTTGCACTTTGTTTTATTTTATTAAAACCCTTAAAGTATTAATTTCATCCCCTATAATTTTTAAATTTTCAAAATACCTTTTATTTAATTAAAAAATATAATAATTATTAAATGGATTATAATATTATAATTATAAATATAATTATAATTTTTATATGGATTAATAATAATAATAATAATAACTAATTAATCTATTAACAATAATTATTATTAATAATTATTTTTTTAATAATAATAATAATTGCAATAATTAAAGTACAAAATAATAATTATGACAAAAATTAATTAAGGATTTTATAGTAATTTATTACAATTTAATTTATTCTGATTTTGATTCTAAGACAAAGTAAATTCATAAATGGTAATACAATTCATTCCAATTACGATTCCTGCAGTTCAAGTAAATAAGTTATTCTGATTCCAACTTTTCATTTCGAATCTACCTATTCCAATATGAATTCATTATGTTTTCAGCTAATTTCAATTATTGTTTAGTGAATACACTATAAAATTATAAACTATTCTATATTTAATTAGACTACTCTCTATTATTTACAATTTATTCATAAGTGTTATAAAACTTTCTGCTTACCTATACTATAAAAATTCAATTTATCTCCTCACACTCTTTTTCATTTACTATTTTTTATCAAAAGAGTTTCTGTTTACAATTTTGTTAATTATTAGTTTTAATAATTATTCAAAAATTAATTAATATTAATTATTGTTAATAGATTAAATAATTATAATATTTTTTATTATTGTTATTAATAATAATAATCCATTTAAAAAGTATAATTATATTTATACTTATAATAAAATAATTACTATAATTATATTTTTAATTAAAGGGAGGGTATTTTGGGAATTTAAAAAATAGGGGATGAATTTGATACTTTAAGGGTTTTAATAAAATAAAACAGAGTATAAGGGGCTCAACAAAATTTTATAATACAGAAAGTTTCATAATACTTATGAATAAATTGTAAATGAAATAAAGTGTAAGGGGTTAAACAATATTTTACAGTAACAATTCAAAAAATACAAAAGCGACTGTAATTTATTTTTTGAATTACATGAGATTAATGATTAGATTACAACTCAAATTGAATGAAATTACAACTGATATTATTGAGATTAGTTTACATTAATTCTTATAGAAAAATTATCATTGCACCACTTCTGTTTTGTCTTACGTTCATCCAACCACCACAAAATTCTAACATGTTCTCTGCACCACCTTTATTTTTTTTAATTTGTATCAACTAGCCACTTTTGAACTAACACTATTAAATAATTTAAATAATTTTAACCTTAAATAAATTAAAAACCATTTTATTTTATAAAAACTTTAAAAAATAAGAAAATTATAATTATAAAAATACCCATAAATTTAATAAAAATAAATCTCAAATAGAGGTGCTTGAAAATTTTTTATTAAATTTAGATTTTATAAAATTTTAATAATTACTTTATTTTTATTAAAAATTATAATTTTGCAAAATTCTAATAAAAATAAATGAATTTATTTATTAAAAATTATTATTTTACAAAATTTTATTAAAATAACTGAATTTATTTATTAAAAAAAATACCAAAATTTTAATAATTTAGGGGATTTTTATTAAATCCCAAAATTTTGTAATTATTTTTATAACTATAATTTTTATTTAGATTTTTTATATTTTTATTAAAAATAAAAATTCTAATTTTGTGATTTATTTTTTTATTAAAATTATGGGTATTTTATAACTATAATTTTTTTATTTTTCATAACTTTTATGAGATAAAATGGTCGTTTAATTTATTTAGGGATAAAATTATCATTTCGTTTAAATTATTTAATGGTGTTAGTGCAAAAGTGGCTAGTTGGTAAAATTTTAAAAAAAAAAAGTGGTACATATAACATATTAGAATTTGTGCTGGTTGGATGAATATAAGACAAAACAGAAGTTGTGTAATGATAATTTCCAATTCTTATATAGCATTGCCCATATTTTACCCTCTCTAATATTCAAGGAGTGTCTACTCCACTCATATTCCGAAAGGGAGAAGACTGTCTTCACTTAATTATATACCATAATTAAGGAAGAAAATAAGCCCCTACATGCGTCGTAAGGATTCGAATCGCTGCCCTCACAGTTGTGAACTGTAACTTTGGCAAATTATTATTATTATTATTATTATAAATGACAATAATCAACTAAGGTTGGTTTAATAACTTGTAACAATCCATTCTAATTTTAAGATAAAATAAACACATCAATGACAATACAATTTATTTCAATTCCGATTTCTACAGATAAAGTAAAAATTTTATTCTGATTCATATTCCCCATTTCGATTTCAGCCCATTCTGATTTTATTTCATTCCGACTGTAGTTCCGATTACCCGTTAATGTGTTGACTACTCTACAATGTAACAGCTGCGCGGAACTGGTTTTCAATTTGAGATGTTAGACGGTTATTTCTTACAAAGTAAATAGACACACACACAATGTAACAGCTGCGTGGAACGCGAGAAACCATTTCCTCTTCAAAAAGAAAAAATGGATGCTTTAATTTTAGTTGCCAAAGCTGAAGGTGTAGTAGAAGCCTATAGAAAATTCAAAAGGACCGAGCAACAGCAGTTGGAAAGCTCAAACATGGAGAAGCCTAAGCAATGGAAACCCCCGCCCGAAAACTGGTGCAAAGTAAATGTGGATGCTGCAATTGACCATCAAAGTCAAAGAGCTGGGTTGGGAGTGGTGATAAGGAATGATAAGGAGATGTGGTTGCTGCAGCCATTAAGCCCTCAAGTTTCAACGGAGATGTGCCTTTTGCAGAAGCTGAAGCAATTGAATGGGAAATGCAAGTGGCAAAAAGGGCAGGAATCACTGCAGTCATTTTGGAATCAGATTGTCAAGCAGCCATTGATTTGGCAAACAACAGAAAGGGCAGCAAAACTGAGATTTTTTGGGTGATATCAGAAATCAACGAGAGGCGAAAAGAGTTCCAGGAAGTCAGATTTCAACACACCCTTAGGTCTTGTAATGCAAATGCCCATACCTTAGCTAAGCTAGCTGTAAAAGGTTCAGAATCTGTTGAATGGCTGGGAAATATACCAGCACAAGTCATGTGTTTATTCTCTTTTCAGTAATGAAGTTTCTTTTCCTTCTCAAAAAAAAAAAAAAAAAATAGAGACACACACACACATATACATATAAATTCTCCATTGAAAATATTATCAAGGAACTCAAATTTATTCAGTTGTGTATTCAAAAAGTTATTGGAATCAAAATTGATTGAACTATTTCTGGTGCCATAGGTTTTTTTTTTTCCCATTTTTTTGATAACTTATATTTTCCAATCGCGTAATTAATATTCATAACTTTTAATACTGATACAGATTTAGCGTTAATGCAAGTCTTAATCATGCGAACAATTATTTTTTGTGAATTTTTCTATACAAGTTAAAAAGGACGGACCAATTATTATGTACCTAGGTGTAGGGAAAATGACAGCCACAAATCTTCATTAATATACAGTAATGCCATAACAGATAAAAATGGAAATTCAAATATTCCCATAGTATCATAAAGATGCGGTGGTCGGGATTTTTTTAAGAAAATTAAACAATAGAAACGAATATCAAATGAGGCAAATCCCCAATGTAATTATTCTTTTTTTAAATAACAGTGCACGAACAATTTTACAAAGTAATTTTTAGTTAATTTTATTACTTTTTTTATTTCACATTGTTTTTATCACAAATCTCATATTCTCATAAACTGATAGTTTAGGCGTTAAATAAACACTCAGCAACTGCTAGTTCGTAATTAGTCTGCGCATTTCCTGCACTATGACCTAAATCCCCAATCCTGAGTTATTCCGTTTTACGGGCAACTCCTCAGAAAATGCCCAACATTTTAATTTGCAAAGGTCGAGACTCTAGAGTGAGAAGTCACCTCTCGCAGTCATTGACCAAATTTTTAGAGGCATCAAACAGTTTATCACGTGGAAGCAAATTTTGATGACAATTATCTCTCAAGAAAATATTTCCCAAAAAATGTCAGGAAAGAAAAGTTTCAAAGGTACTCGCAACAAAAAAAACAGCAGTAATGATGATCTAATAATCGTACACTCCACGCATTTGCGAAGAGAAATTAGGTACTCTCCCCTTGCACATTATTTTGTCACCTATTCATGGGGAGGATTGCGAGCTGGATATCAGAGTGAAATTTCATGTATAATCTAACTACAAAAGTTTTCTGATATTTGGATGAAAACAAAACCATCCTCAGCAAAAGCAAATCTTAAGCTCGAACAAATAGTTCTCAATTATAAAGAATACTCTGACTTGAGACACTCAAGCGCCTTCAATTTTGTCACCTATGTTTATTAATCCCTATCAAGAAGTTCTCCTGGAATCCACAAAACCCAAAATAAAACAATTCTATTTGGTTGACCTACACCTTTGCAAGCTCAGCAGCAGCAGGGGCAGGAGCAACAGGAGCAACACCACCAGTGGTTGGCCTGAATATTCATATCAAATCATATAATCAGTCTATCTCAATAGCACAGGGATACCAAATTAATACAAAGTGAAAATTAATAATAAAAGGAAAGAACTTACAGTCCCACAAAAACTTTGAATGCATCATAGATTCCCCATTGAGCTCCAGTGAGTGTTCCAATCATGACAATACGGAGAGGAAGCCCACGGGTAAACAGACCCCACAAACCTAGCTTCTTCACAGCCTACAAAACCAGAAAATGGGTTTAAAACAAAGAATAGCCTTAGTGCAACAGTTTAGCTTTTATAATATCAAGTCAAGGTATAGCACTCACATCACCAACAGTTGCTCCTTTGGCATTGTTAAGGAAAGAGACAAGATTGTCAGCAGGATGCGACACAATAGCACAGAAAACACCAGCCACATAACCACCAGCAAAACTAATTCCAAGCTGCAGAGGTTTGCTGCACTGGTCCTTTGGTGTGGGAACTGCATGCTTGTAGATCATCTCAACAATGGTTTCAAAAGAAGCAAACTTCATCATAGTATCTGCAAGGAAAGGCATCTTTCTCTGTTAAAAACACTTTGCCCTCAGTAGCAACTATGGTGCAGGGTTTAGGAAAGCCCATATATTGAGAAAACAGTTAAATTCATGCCGATCAAGGTGAAAAGTAGCATCAATGTGAATTCTAAACTGAATGATGCAAAAAAGAATGGAAGAACAGTAGAAGGCTTTTCAACTATGGGAAGCAAATAAGGAAGCAAGAATATCAAACATCGGGTAAAATCCAAGACAGCAAAAGAAATAACTCAAAGGTAAGAGATCCTGAAATTAGAGAGAATGAACATGAACCAATGACCTCAGGTTGTGAAAAACAGTTAAATGCAGAAAGAAACACAAGTAGCATAATATGCATGTCAAAGCAAAGTGATTGTGGTAGTCCTTGTTCTCTGAAAACTCAACAAATAACTACGCCAATGATTCAAGCAATACTTACCGTGCTTAAAACGTTAAATTATGTCTTCAAAAGCACGAAAGTTAAATCAAGAAAAATGCAGTCACTCCATCAAAAAAAGTGTAAAAAACAGCAAGAACATGCAATGAAGAAGCAATCAAATTCCATACATCTAGGCATAAGGAAAAGCCATCAAAGAATAACTATATGACAAGAGCAATAATTTAGCAAAGTAAAACCACCAACTTACATGGAATCTGACGCCCCCAAAGAGGAACAATACCCTTGTACAAACTGCAATAATTCAAGAGAATAAGTTAGAGACAACATCTTCCTGCACACAATAACGTGTATTGCCAGGAAAACAAAGGAAAAGTATTAAATAACATACCCAAGAGCGCCCTCAGATTTAACAAACTTGGGAAGTCCATCACCCAAACCTCTGGCAAAACCAGGCTGAGTCTGAACACGGACCTTCACGGCCTCAAAGGGGCAAAGAGCAACATCAGCAATGAACTCAGCAGAAGCAGAGCCAGCAAGGTAGATTAAAGTCTTGTACTTAGCAGCATACTCTGGACCAGCAATGTCAGAGTAGTACTTCTTGAAGAACTCGTAGAATCCAAACTTGCAAGCACCTTGGGCGCTGTAACCAAGCAAGGTAGGTACCCATCCCCTGAAGAAGCCCCTGATTCCCTGTTCCTTGAGCAAAACTCCAAAACCAGATGATATGCTTTTATACTTAACAGGATCAATCTGAAATAAACAACAATCTCAATGTTAGTTTATATCCTCCTGCACATTATAATTAATAGGACACATAATTGTCCAGAGACATAATATGCAATAACCATAAAACCAAGAAATGAACACTGTTACATCAAACAGGAGCATAGGTACATGAGCTATGGCGTTAGATGTTTGTTCATTTCTTGGTTATACTAAGAAGCAAAGTATCAACTATGCAGAGGATTTTACAAAGCAGAAAAGAAACACTTCTACTATTAACATAATAAATATTTCAAAAAAAAAAAAAGAAGCAAAAAGTTGTAGATCCAACCATAAAAAAAATGATCATGATTGTAAAAGAAAATTGAAAAAAAAAAATCGCCGATCCAATCTAAGGAGAAGTTTAGCAAAACAAATCTATATAACACGTAAATACTGCAATTTACACAGATCTAATCTCAGACCAACTCTAAACACTAAAACGATCAAAATAAGGTCAAAACGACGTCAAAAGAGACAGATCTGTAATTGAAAGGACCTGCATATTGCACTTGACGAGGTCAAGAGGAGTGACGGCCGTGTGAGTGAGACCGCAGCTGAGGATCCCGCCGACGGTACAAGCGGCGTAGAATGCAGGGGAGTACATCTCTATCTTCCCTGGCTCGCTCGGTGCCGCAACAACGAAGCTCCTCCTCGCCGTGGATGGAGTAGCCGGCGACGTGGCGGCTGCTGCCGCTCCATTGAAAGCCGCCGTGGACGGGAAGGATGTTTGGGAGGAGTAGAGGTAGCTTGGTATCAGAGAGTTTTTCCTATAAGATTCTGTGAGGGCCATTTCGGAATTTTTGAAATTTGATTTTGAGAGTAAAAAGCTTGATTGAATTATAGAGAAAAAGAGCGAGACAGAGAGAATTCTTCTAATTTTCTCTTTCTCTTCTCCTCCTCCTGTCTCTCGCTTCCAATTTGTTAGAACCCGGGCAAAGCAATTCCGCTTTTATTGGACTGAATGAAAAACCCTCGCGTCATTTATAGGGATCCGCCACATATTCATTTGCCCCTGTGTTTTCAGTTTAATCACGATCTCGCCACCACCAATCCTTCAACTGTGGCTGGTCCTGCCTGTGTACAATTACCGAATTACCCTCCGAGTTGGTGTGCAGGACTTGATGTTGATTTATTTGATTTGGTCAATTCCGTCAACGTGCTTTAATTGTAAGCGCTTCTTACTTTTTCTTTCGAAATCGAATCAAACTACAAGTTCTCAATGGAAAATAATAATAATAATAATAAAAGTCAAACTGCAAGTTTATTCAAATAGAGACACGTAATCACGTAATGTTTGATTGACTGTGTTTTCTAATGTTACAATTAAAAGTTTTAAATACATATATTATGTTTGTATAGTAAATTTCAATATTAGGATTTGATTGTAAATATAATTCGGAACATACTTTTTGGAACATAACTCTAAAATTAGCACTAATAAAAATGAATTCTAATCCCGTTTGTTTGTCTGCGTGTCCCGTTTGATTTGAACATTACGTTTTGTGTATATTAAACCTTCAGTCACAAATTTTACTATACAAAATGCATATATAAATGAAATTATGAATCATGTGTCTCAGGTAAAGGAGAGAAAATATTTAACATGAAGGGCAATTTTACCGAAGAATCATTTTGAACAACCGATAGCCATGTGAGCACATTGCTGATGCCATGAATCTGGGTTGGAGGTTTTTACCGCTTACTTTGTAAGACAGGGCGGCCCAGCTAAGCACATTCGTCATGGTTGATTGGCATATTCGTCGACATATTTTGGGAACATCAACACGGTTATGCTGTTTCTCCTTTTTCAACTTGCACAACTTGCTAAATTACTGTTTTGATTATTTTTTAGGGTTAATTTTAGATTACTCCATCATAAATTTAATATTTTTCAATTACTTCTCTTATTTTTAAAAATTTTAAATTATTTTATTTTTGTTCTAAATATAAGAAAAAGTGGGTGTGAAATTGAATTTTTTTTTTCTGTTTTCCTAAAAGTTCTTAAGAATGAGGCCCTTATTACAATGATTTTGATTTTCGAAATTATTAAATATAATTCCCATATTTGTTACTGAAGCTACAAAATCAGTTGCATGAGAATTTCCGTCAACTGCTCGCTAATCTCAATCAATTGTTATCTTCGTTTCTTTTTCCTTTTTCATGGAATCAATTGTTATCTTCAATCCTTCAATCTTTCATGGCTTTTCCGGTCTATGCAGATCCAGTCTATCATTCAATTCATGATTGTTCATGTCACTATCTTTATTAGAATCTTCTAAACCAAATAAAGATGATAATTTCAGATTATATTAATCTGTTTAATGAAAGCATATTATATGTTACAAAAAAAAAAAGCATATTTATAATATTTTTATATAGGGCTGAGCCCAACACAACCACATTCTTGATCCAAATATAACTCAAAAGAAAAGGCCGGTCAATGATAACGGCTCGGATAGGATACCATTGGACTTTGACTTGAAAACGTAAAAATGAAAATATTTGCGCATGCTGCATCTGGATTTATAAAATTACAAGTCCTACGTTCTTCTAGAAAAAATTTGCAATTAATAATAATACATCATTAGAAAATTAAGGCAAATGAGCAGCAGCAAATCAAGCACTGCATAACCGAAAAATCAAAACAATAAATACACAATCCATTTGAGTTTGAGAAGGTACATCCTTTTATAAGAAATGGGAATCGTGAACATCTCTTCCCCAATTAAGGCATTCAATATTCTTAACGTGTTGATTTGGTCTAGGCCTTGATTACATTATGAAGGCCAAGAGATTCTTCTCATTTTCCGTTCGTGAAGAGACCACCGGCTCAATGGACAACATCTCGTCTTCTTCTTGCTCATGGAGTCCAGATAAACTTGACAGCCCTCTCCAGTCTCTATGGCTTCGGACAACTCTCTCAGGTCAGTTTTCTTTCTCTTTCTGTTGTACGCATGCATATCATGATACGATCACAATTAATAATATGCAATTAAATGAAGATAATGGATGATAGAAATTAAAAGTCCATAAATTCAAAGGCAATGTATTGGAGTATTAGTTTAATTTACTTAAGAAAACATCAAGTTTATATATATATATATATATATATAAACATTTTCCCAGGTGAGAAGAGAGAGTTGATAAAACAGATACAGGGACCATGTATATGCTAGCATTGAGGTCTTAGGTTCAGTGGAGAGGGTTCTTTAATGAAGTATGCTGGACTTTTGAATCTTGATTATGCTTTTGTATGTATTTTTCATATATTTTACAGAGTCAGAAAAGAAGATGAAGGCCATGATGACCCTTTTGGAAGAAGGGGAAGTCATGTCAGTTGAAACAGATGATATCCGTAACAGAAGGAAACCAGAGCTCATAAAAATGCTAGAAGATTTCAACAGATCTTACCGTGCTCTAGCAGAACAATGTGACAAGCTGAGGTCCAAATCACATCATTTGCTTCATTCAGGATCTTCTTCTACATCCTCTTCCTCCAGAAAAATGGGGCACCCAAGCAACAACCAAAAAAGAACTGTAGGAGGCTTTGATGACCCTAAATTCGAGGCATCTGATACTCAGTCTGAATCTGCTGTTGAAGTTCCTGATGTTGAATGTAATAGTGCTAATTCTCACTTTGAATACCTGAACAGACTAGCAGATGAATTGATGTCAAGTGAACCATGCAAGATGACTATGAATAAAGAAACTGAAATCATAGATGACAAAAAGGAAATAGAAATCACAGAATTTCCCAACAAAGAAGAGATGAAGATGAATGGCTCTGAAGGCCAGGCTACAATTGGAGAGTTTGAAACAGGTGGTCCTGGGCGGAAGAATACATGGCATGAGCTAAAATTTCAACTTACAAAACTAATGGAGGAGAGTCTGCGGCAGCAAGCCGAGCTGTTAAAGAGGAATGATGAAAAGAGAAAAATCATCGATAAACTCAGGGCACACATAGAATGCTTAAGAAATCAGAACAGAGCCCTCCAGAGTGATCTCAGATTCTCGAAAGTTGAGGTGAAAAGCAATCAGACTTCACGATTAAGTGGACTAAGCTTCAATAAGTTCTTCAAAGTTGGTTGTTCATGATTCGTTCAAATTTTGGTGAACAAAGCACAGTGTCAATTCATTATCCACTTTACAGAATTGGACATGGGCTTATGCAATTTCGAAGGATCCGTTCTAAACAAATTCTTCGAAGGTTGGTCAACATGATAATCTATATCAACTATCAATTGAGACAATATCTTTCCTTACTCCTTTATAACAACGTACATTGCAGTCAATGATAATCATATATTGCAATAACGCAGGCGCTCATGCAAATTTCACTTTGGGCTCACAGCTCCCAGTTTACTGTATACACTTGACAGATTGCTTGCTTCTCTCATTGCCCCTGATGTCTACACTTTATCATATAGTAAGAACTGCATCATAAGTACCATTTAGCCTCAGCTTAAACTCAAAAAGTTATACAATAGCTGAACCCTTTTGTACATATTCGCGCTTCACAGTGAATTCAGTATGGATTTCTTGAAAAACAATACCTTCTTTCAGAGCTGTGATTTACTACAATTTTACGCTTAACATTTACATAAAGTTCACTTCAATCATAGAAATGTCACCAATAATCTCCACATGAGCACAGACCATCCTTGAAATAATGAAATCTCTTAGAATCTCTAACCACAATTTCACGATCAACAACCTTCGAGATCAATCTGATTACCGTATGACAGTCACCACATACCCTCAGATTCTTAATGATCCGAATTGTACTTCCAGGAACCGAGTTCATAATTGCGAAAGCAACAGCCAGCTTTTCACTATGTATTCGCAACGTCATTTCCTTCTCTTCCTGATCGACATCATGAATTACTGATGTCATATCGGTTACATAGCCAACTTCTTGCAACTTCACATTTAGTTCCTCCAAATACTCATAGATCTTCTCATGTTGAGGATGTTCTTTATCTCCAACCAAGAATGCATGAACCTTACCTCTCAGTTCAACTAAACTGAATCCAGGTGTTTTAGCTAGTCTACGATTCTTCATAAGTGATCTCGTCCTCTCAACGTCTTCCCATCTTCCAGCATTGGCATATATGTTAGAGAGTAACACATGGTACCCACAATTATTTGGCTCTAATTCAAACAATTTCTTTGCAGCAATCTCCCCGAGGTCTAAATTCTTATGAATCCTACAAGCCCCCAGAAGTGAACCCCAGACTACAAAATCAGGTTTCACCTTCATCCCTTCAATTAAGTTATAAGCCTCCTTGAGTTTACCAGCTCGCCCAAGAAGATCAACCATACAGCCATAATGCTCAACCCCAGGTTCTATATTAAACTCATGACTCATAGTATTAAACCAGTGCCAACCTTCTTGTACAAGACCAGCATGGCTGCAAGCAGATAGAACCGACACAAAAGTAATATAATTTGGTCTTACACCAGCTTTTATCATCTTATAAAATAGATCCAGAGCTTCTCTGGCACGACAATGCATTCCATAACCAGCAATCATAGCAGTCCATGACCTGACATTCTTTTCCTTCATCTGATTAAATGCCTTCCTTGCTAGATCCACTTGCCCGCATTTGCAATACATGTCAATAATAGAAGTGCCCACAATCACACTCTCCTCCAAATCCATCTTTATAACCTACATAAACCAAATAAATAAATTAAGCATTATCCACAGATGAATAATCACCCTTAACGGGAAAAGGAAGCTCAAGTACCTGATCATGTATACACTTGCCCAAACGCAAGACTCCTAAATGTGCAATGGCTAACAAAACAGCAGACAATGTAACAGCATTGCATTTAACATCAGTACTCTTTACCATTTGATCGAAAACATCCAGAGCCTCAGCAGCCAATCCATTTTGTGCATAAATAGCAATAATTGAATTCCAAGTAACTGCGTCCTTCTCAATCATTCCATCAAACACTTTCCTAGACACATCCACGTGGCCACCCCTTGCATATGCATCTATCAAAGTATTGCCAACACCCACTTCACTATCAAATCCTCTCTTTATAACAAACCCATGAGCACCTTCAGTCACTCCATTAACTGTAACACGAGAACAAGCTGATAAAACAGAAGCAATAGCAACTGAATCAACAAAAACATTGTCACTGTTTTCACTTGCCCCTCCACATTCACTCTCCTCAAGTAAGAACTCCTTAAAAAGCAATAAAGCTTCGCGGGCATTGTCGTTTTGGACATACCCAGTAAGCATCGACGTCCACGAAACAATATTTCTAATTCTCTGTGGAATTTCATCGAATAGTTTTCTAGCATCGCTTAACTCGCCGCATTTCGAGTACATATCGATAAGAGCTGACGAGACGAAGACGTCTCGGTGAAAGCCGAAGATGAAAGCTTGTTGGTGGGCTTGTTTGCCCGAGTGAAGGTCGTGCAAAGCAGAGCAAGATTTGATAGCACACGGGAAAGTTGAGCGGGTTGGCGTAAGAGAGAGCTTGCGCATTGAAGAAAATGCGCGAAGGGCTTCCACTGAGTCGCCGCCTCGAGCCAAATCGGCAATGACCGAGTTCCAAGAAAAGACATTGTTCTTGTCTACGTACTTGTTGAACAACGTTGTTAGATTTGTGTTTGTTGAGTGCTTGTCGACGTTAGAGACTACGCTTGAAACGGAACTAGACTTCGAAAGCTTCATTTGTTCTTCTTTTGGGATTTATTATGTTGGGTAATAACATATATAAAAATATATTTCTGTAATATTTATTAAACCTTTATTTTTATTTTTTTTAATGATAGAAATATTACAATATAAACTATTACTAAATTATTAATGTGGGAAAATTTTCCCTTGGCTTGAAAATATTGCACCCTTGAAGATTTCAGCAAACAGTATCGCTTTACGTAATATTAAGTAAATATTGATAGTAATAAATAAAAATATACACGTGTCAAAAGATCTTTCAAAATTAAGTTATGCTCCGTGGAGTCTGAAGGCATCAAGGCTTAATAATAATATTCATCGGACGGAGGGCATGAAGCAACATCAGCCCTCTTGCGAAGTATATAATATGGTTTTAAAACGGCATGGGTTATTTGGTACAACTGAGTGCGTAATCAACAGAGAGCTAAAATCATAACAAACACAGTACAAATTCTCACAGCAATAATTGCAAGGCCACCATCAGACTTAGCGGCACAGGAGGAACTCTTTCCGATAAACTCGCCCGAGCTAGGAGCCGGTGCAAATGCCTCTGAATTTTGGGAAGTCGGAGAAGGGAAGAATGATGACATATCTGGAGCATTCACGTACGGCAAAATAGCAGGAGAAGCCGAGATTACGGGCTCACTGATTGAACATAGGAAATGCAGATTAAGAAAGAAGATGACAGTGAGGAGAATAGCAGATGACCCGGAGACAGTAGAAGCCATTGGTGATTTTATCAGGTGGAGCCAGAGGGATAAATATAGTGAATTTTTGAAAGAAAAGGTATGGGGTATGTCTTGTCTGTTGCGTATCACGGGATGGACAGTGGCACTTTTAATTTGCGCTGATGTGCGCATGTTTATTACCTCTTTGTCTTGCTTGATTTGTCTCGTGTTGTCAAAAGATGAAAAGATGCTTTTCTACGTGACTGCTGTGAGATGAAGTGTACTGTACCCTATACTACAAGTGGCAATGCATCTACATAATGCTGCACAGGATGTCTCCTTTTCACATGCTGAAGGCTTTGGTTTTTTAACCAAAGAGCGAAGACGCCTCTCCTTTTTTGTTTTCTTACACTCTTTCCGTGTGAACCATGCTACCTGTAAAAAGTTCAGCCACATAAGAAGCATGTGTAGTTTCATTCATGTAGTGCTCCTGTCACATTCTCACTTCATCACCTTCCACTAATCCATTCTCTGTGTACAAGAGATTCAGAAAGATAAAAGAGGCAAAATTACATGGTACTCCAAAATGAACTTGTCTCTCTCTGGTCCCTATTCCTCTAGCCTAGTTTCATGAAGTTAATTATATAAACTAATTGAAGAATAACAAGAGTGAGCATCAGGTCACTTGACATTTAGTACTTTGCACTCTGCAGCTCATGCTCGAAGTTTAATCAAAATATAACAGGCATGCCTTAAACAGCTCCATTTGAATTGTACAGATCATAAAGAAATACAAGCTTGTCAGCTTTCTTGAATTGAAAAACATGATTTTCAAATAAAGGAAATGCATAATGTTTCACTCGATTATAAAAACTGTGGTGAATGCTACAAATCAAAAGAATTATGCATACAAAGATCCGACTGCCAAATGAAGTTTCTTTCTCTCTTTGGAGTCGGTAAGTCTGTAAATAAATATATCAAAAACTACAAGAAGTTGCCGAGGCATCACCGATTCATCTGATAAAAATGCACTGCAGCATGAGTATAATCTACAAGACAAAATTACGACGTCCTCTAGTGAATAACAAGTAGTTCATTCTTCAACAAGGGTACTGCACAGAAGGATGCGAGGACTCTATAATTAGAGAAGCCTCAGATGTGCAGTGTCATTTAACCTTTTTATCTGCCAACCTGTTCTCCATGAATGCTGTAATACCGTCACTGAAGAATCTTCTATGCAGATCTTATGTGCCATTACTGGACTGCAGCCTAGAAGGCCCGTTAACAGACACTTAATAGGCACTGCATGAGTAAAAACACCAACACATGAGGTCATAATATTCATAGAAGAAGATGAGCTTCTGACACTTAGATCGTGGAGGTCACTCTGAGGGTTTGAATCCCGAGGAGACATCTCATCTTCAACCTCGTGATCACCAGTAGTTGTCACAAACTGTAACCGACTTTTACCAGACTTCTTCCTCGTGAGACCTTGTCGATGCCTGTGCAGTAAGTCCCAGTGGGGTGCAGGGAGAGAAGACCCATCCCGGTCATGAACCGAGTTAGTTAGAGAATGAGAATTGTGCAAGAACCCTTGGCTCTCATTCTGATGATGTGCAGAAAAATCTGCTCTCAATTTATCGGCAAGTCCCAGGACAGTATCATTCAAGAATTGAACCATCCGAAATTCTACTTGCCTGAGTGATTCTCCTGATGGTGGAGCAAAATCAGGCTGGTATCTTTCAATTAAGCTCAAAAGTTCAGGCGTGTATATTTCTGATCTGAGGCATCCCTCCCAATGACCCAGACTCATCTCCAAAAGTGCATCCAATGATTGTATCTGCTCCTCTGCAAAATTCATTTCCTGCATGATTTCATCATATAAAGATTTGTAAATCAACCATTCAACTATCATTCCATATTAATTTATTTTCACAATCGATTCTACTTCCAATTCAAATAATTGTTACATTCAAACCAAGACCAACTAATCACAGATTAGAACATACTACATCTTAATGTGCCCATTCATTACCAATACTTTCAGTTTGTCTAAGACTACTTTCGTTGAATTTCAGCATGGTTCTTCGTGCGAAAGAGCTTTTCTATAAAGCATATATCAAGTGATTCTCCAAAAACAAATACTTATCAAGTGCTTGTCCACAATGCAGCTCACGTGTTCGCCCATACTGTAAACATGAAAGCAAATTTCCTAGTTATTTGAAAGTGCTTTCAATGTCAGGCTTCTCAAAGTCGAGGACCAGCCCCGGAGCTCCTTGACAGAGGAGCATTTCCGTGACTCGTGACTCTATGGCCTAATGAGCCCTTTCCCAAAAACAATTTCATCATATATAGGCTTAATCAACTAAAAGAACAAATTAAATGAAACCCAGAAACACGGATCAATTCTCTAAAATGCACCATAAGCATAACCAGAACAGAAGCTAATTCAGTCAAAAGTACCTGACAAACAGATAGCGCCATGGATCTAGCCCGATCCAACGGCGAAGAATAAACGGCATTAAACCTAACCCCTTGAGAATGCAACAAAACAGCCAATGCCCTAGCTTGCCTCTTCCCATTAGCCGTCAGTTTCGCCACGTGGCATCTCCCACCGACCAAATCCGGTCTCAAATTCAACTCACACTCCCCGTGACTGACCAAAAACACCTCCGTCACATTCCGATCCTCGTCCGCCAACGAACCCCGCGACAGAACTGAGGCGGGTGGAGTCAGAGGAGGCGCCAAGACATTGTACGGGTCCCACACCTTGATCGACGGCCCCAGCCGCGGAGTTCCCAGGGAGGAGAGCTGGGGGGACAAGGGAGATGCGGACGCGTGGCAGGGCAACATTTCGGGTTCCTGTTCTAGAACTTTCTTCACTAATTGATTGTCTAGTAATTCGGTAGTGTTATGATTGTCATTGTCGTCTTCTTCCTCTTCGTCTTCTTCTTCTTCGCTATCTTCGTCAAGTACTTGGACGGACTGATTGGATCCCATTTTCTTTTATTGTGAATTTTGTACGAACTGGAGAGATCTTACATGGGGATGTGGTTTGAATTTTGGGATGCAATGATTGATTGTTCCTGAAAGTACAACAAGGAGAGTGTGTTGTGTCTGAGAGAGAAAAAGAGAAAGGGAGGTGAGTTTTTAAGACAATAAGTGAGATCTGTGAAGGGGTGTTTCTTTCCCTGAGTTTTTCTCCCGTTGAGTTGGGGAAAGAATCTATCAGAATTTGCTGCAAATCGAATTGATATTGGGGAATGTCCTGTGTTACCGAGAGAGGTGCGATGCCAACATGTGGTACAACTGGATTTACAAAAGTAGAACTAAAGATGGCCAATGGGCTGGGCGGCACGTGGCACGTGGCACGGCACGGGCACGGCACGTGTTCGTACGGTACGGGCACGGCACGTGTTCGTACGGTACGGTACGAGCACGTTTCGGTGAGGCACGAGTCATGGCACGACACGCACGTGGGCCGTGGCAGGCTTAGAATTTTAGGCACGCGAGCTTTAAAGCACGGCACGATAAGAGATGGACCAAAGCACGGCACGCGAAAAAGCACGTAATAACCACGGTTCATTAGTGGGCTAGCACGCGGCCCGTGAGCCATTAATAACACGTGGGCCAAAATATATTTAAGTAAATTTTTTTAACAAAAAGTAAATATAAAATGTTATGAAATTAAAGTACAATATCTTGAAATTAAATGTTTTAATATATTTTTTAGCATAGACTTTTAAAAATTAATTTAAATCATTAAATCTTAGTTTAAATAAATATTCTAATCTTTTATGTTTATAATTTATTAAATGAATAAGTAAATATCATGATTTTAATAAATAAAATTATAAATATCATAATTTTATTTATGATATTTATTAAATAAATAATGTTATTTAATTTTATTTATGATATTTATTTAATTATTTATTTACGTTTATAATTTATTAAATGAATAAGTAAATAACTAAATATCATGATTTTAATAAATAAGATTATAAATATCATAAATTTATATATTATAAATAAAAAATAATTTTTTTTTACAAAATTAATAATAAAATATTTTTCATATTAATATTAAATCATAACTTAATTAATATTTAATAGAGATATGTTTCATTTGTGAATGAAATATTTTTCATTTTATACACAAGAAAAATGTTAATTGCTCTCTTAATAAAAATTAATATGATTATGATTTTGAATATTATTATTATTATTATTATGTTGGTGGGCTTAAAAAAGCACGTTAGGCACGTGGGCTTGAATAAAGCACGTTAGGCACGTGGGCTTTTTTAAGCGCACAAAAAAAAAAAAGTTGGTGGGCTTTTTTTGGGCACGGCCCACGGCACGGCACGAGAGGGCTTGTGCTGTGGACTGTGCCGGGCTCAATTGAAAAAAATGTGGGCACGGCACGGCACGGCCCATTGGCCATAGTTAAGTAGAACCACTGTAAATTATAATTCGGTAAATTAATAATCTTTTTAGTATAATAAATTTTCATGGTCCCGCTTAAACAAATAGATTAAATTAATAATTTTGATAAAATCATACGATGGTACTTTTTTAAAAAAATTATATAATTTTATGTCCTCATCCAAATTATAAATGTAGTTAACTATTATATTTTAATTATATAGAATATGATTTTATTATTATTTATTTACATAAAATATGACTTTATTATTTTTTTTAAAATTTAAATCTTTTGGGATCTCATTTCTTATTTTTCTTATTGCATCTAAAATCTTTAGAGTCGACTTCTTAAATTGTAATACAAAATTATGAAATATTGTTGATACTTTAGTGTTTCTTTACGCGTAACAAACTCCAAAACTACCGAATGACCTCAACTTTTTCTTGAGATTTTCATTGATGTTAGCAACAATTCTATCATAGTAACCCCATTCTTTAATTATTATCCAAGTTCATGAATGGCTTCTTTACGAAGGATTCATCTAAGTACTGAGAAGTCATTTCTTCCACAGAACCAATTTTACAATGTTGAAAACAATTTGTTATTGTCTTTGCCTAAACATTTTGTTGTCCAAGTTGTGACTATAAAATTGATTGCATCCAAAGCATTTATTTTTACCGGATTGGTTTGCTCCAATTCATAACCCTCCAAAATTCTACAGTAAAGTTGGCTATGATAATGCTATCTTGAAAGCTCTTATTATCCATCACATGGTTGTATTTTTTTTTAACTGACTTACAATCAGACGTGTAACTCATATTATACGAGTCTTAATATTTACAATCATACTATCACTCATATTTACATGAGACTATTATTGGGACTAGTAAATAAATTTTCATGAAGCACTGTATAGATTTTTACTCTCTTTAATATTTAAGGGACATCGAATATTAGACATCTACTATTTACAATAAGACAATCACTCATATTTACGTGAGACTATTACTGGACGTCTACTCCACTTACATTGGTAAGGGAGAAGACTAGTTTTCACTCAAATAAATGAGGAAGAACTTAAGCCCCGCAATGCTTTTGTGGGGACTTGAACTTGTGAGGGCAGTAGGCCAACCACGCAGTCAAATATCACATGATTGGATTTTTAATGTCATGTTAGGTGGCAAATAGAATATCTCAGTATTTTGTAATTCTTCAATATTTTTTCTATGGGCTAGATTTTTCCCTTGCATTTTTCTGTCAAGTCATCGAGCATCTTCTTCAAAAGCATCCCAATCATCCATGATCTTTTGTTGGCTCGGTATTGACAATTCAAACTCTCCGTGTTTACATTCTCGAAGCAACATGGTTTTGCATACTTTCCAATGATTCATAGAGGAATTTTTTCTGAGTTATACTTGGTGCAACAGATAACAACTGTAATCCTTTCTTTGTGTTGCTTTTTTCTTACAAGTTGCTTTGTTGTAAGAGAGTGATCTACTTGTAACCTATAAAACGATGCTATTTCATCCATATTAAAAACATATTTCATGGCAAATTGATCTATTTTTCCTTTTATGAACTCCAATCGCTTCTCCAGGTCTTATGCATCAACTGATCCACTTTCTGCAAAACAACGAAATAACCTAATACCATGTCTTTACTTGAACTTCTCAAGTCAACCCATGGAAAAGTTGAATTCTGCAATCTCTTGAGGGTATAATATTTTCATAGTCTCTCTTGCCTTTTCCAAGATTAACTCTCTTGTTATATTCACACGATCTTGATATTGAAGAAACCACTCATAAACAACCTTCTTCATGTGTGGAAATTTTGATAGTTTGTGCCACTTAGCATGACCACCTTTTGTTAGATCAACCAAAAGACATCCTGATGATCGTTTGAGTGTATTTGATATCGTACCAATTTTCAAAAACCCATTGCTGCAATTCTTTGTGCTAGCATGTGGGGGTGCTCTTTACTATACTTGCATAATGCTTTATGCATCTCATCTGTCATGGTTGATTTTTGAACAGCTTTCAAATGAGAAGCCGTTATAAATGTTCAAGTAATTTAATATGAAATAAAAGAAGACTTAATGTTTGTCTATATAAAGACTGTTTTTAATCAAATTCATTAAACACAATTAATTGAATTAATTAACATGAATACTATTTAATTAAGTACATAGATAAGTACCATATATTTATTTCGTTTCCCTATAACAATGAAGAAAGTTGTACTGGGTATTAATCATCCACAGTTGAATTAATCTTCCGAATACAACAAACCATACAATCATACCCTACTACATTATTTAGAGAATTCCGTAACAGAAAAGGATCAGAAAGTCACGGAGCATAACAAAATTAATGTTAATTCCAATTATAAGAGTACCCAATAATTTTCAAGCCTGCATACAGTGATCAGGGCGAGGTATAAGTAACGAATGCATAGAAAAAGTTAGAAAGGCCCTGCAGCTGCTGTGGCAGCCTCTGATGCGTATGGCCCTTTCGGTTCTCAAAAAGAAATCGTTGAGACGCAATGACTACTACTTTTGTTAATAGGACAAAAAAGTCATCATAATAATCTGAGGGGACGTTGGCTTTTATAGATCTAAATCTATACAGAAACCCATCACTTTGTCTGTTACTTACTGATAATCAGGCCACCGAAACAACCACAAAACGTGGCCACTAACAGACATTCAACACCAACTGGACCCTTTTTGTTCCTTTCTGCTTGTGTTCCATCCCAAAAAACGCATCATCCTCACCTCCAACCAAAAATAATAACACATGAAATTGATAAATTCCGACAGATTCACAATTCTAGTTTTAGCACAATAAGAATACAGATCACAAATTTAAATCCCAGATTACATACATACGAAAAGTTTTTTTTTCTTTTTTCTTTATAAAAAAGAAAAAGAAAAGAAAACCAAAACTCACCACCCAAAAAGGAGGAAAAAAAGGGGAAAAAAACAGAGATAGAAGGTAGATAGACAATGAGGAAGGAGTACATATATCATTGCTTGGTTAGATCCCTAATAGTCATCATCTCATGGTAACGGACGGAAAGCAGAGACAAGGAGAGATGGACCTCGTCTCTCCCCCAGTGGGCCGGGGTCTTGGGGCCCATGACGCGCGGGAGAGGATTCTACTTGGAGGAAGAAGGCGGAGCGCCGGGTGGCAGCCTGGGAAGCTGGTGGAGGTAGAGGGAGTGAAGGCGACGGAAGCCACCGAGAGCCAGGACCACGGATCTCAGCTATTGGGTAGCACACCCAACGTTAGCGAAGTGGCGGGTGCAGATCAACTCCCAGAGTCACTCGTCTTGAGCCGTCTTGTGCCAGAACTTGTTGACGCAGGCCGCCCGCGCCAAAGTCCTGGCGTCCGCGTGTTTCAACACCTCGAACAGAAGGTTCTCGTCCAGATTTGTGAAGCCAGTTTCTTCGGATTGCTCTCCCTCTTCCTCCTCCACCTCCTCCTCCTCTTGTTTGACTAACTTCCAAGTGAAAATTTTCAAAAACTCACTGCTGCAATTCTTTGTGCTAGCATGTGGGGGGTGCTTTTTACTATACTTGCATAATGATTTATGCATCTCATCTGTCATGGTTAATTTTTAAACAGCTTTCAAATGAGAAGCCATTATAAATGTTCAAGTAAGTTAATATGAAATGAAAGAAGATTTAATGTTTGTTTATATAAAGACTATTTTTAATCAAATTCATTAAATATAATTAATTAAGTTAATTAACATGAATACTGTTTAATTAAGTACATAGATAAGTACCATATATTTATTCTTTTGGTTAAATGAATAGTTAAACGCATTGAATATAATATGAATTAAATTATTTTTAATCTAATTCATTGAATACATTTAATTAAGTTAATGTAATATGAATATTATCCAATTAAGTAAACGCATACAACATATTCATTATTTTAGTTAATTGAATGTATAATTTAATTTATATTCAACATTAGTGAAATACATTTAATGTTCAATTATTAAATGTATGTTAAGTAAATTATAAATACTCTGTAAATTAATAAATTATTATTTATCGATTATTTAATGTCTGTTTTAATTAATAAATTTTATATTGTCCCAATGTTATTATTTTAAAGAGCTATAGTTATGAAGTAACATTTATAACCTAGTTATTTAATTTTATTGTACTCTATTCTAAGAATAAAGAAATATTTTATTTTAGTTAGTATTTTGTTTTCTTTCTCTCAAGATTAAAAGAACAGAAAGAAGTTTTCTACGTTTTCCGTTTTACAAAACGAAAAACCACAAATTGAAAATATTACCAAACGCATCTTAAAATTTCAAAAAAATTTAAAAATATGTGACAACTCAGAAACAAACAGAGGCGACCTTTTAGTTCAACATTATACGAAGCGCAAAAACAAGTTTAACAACTAAAAATTTTGAAGTCCAAAATAAAAATTAGCGGGCGCACACAGTCATACAACCATTTCGGTGACGATACACAATTACATTACCTCTTGAATCACAATTCATTATGACAGAATCACCCTCTTGAATACTTCCAGTCAAAATTATTTCAGCTAGATTATCCTCCAAAAGCCTCCCGATAGCCCTTCTCAGTGGCCTTGCTCCATAGCTCGGATTGTATCCCTCTTCGATAAGTTTCTTTTTGAATGTATCAGTCACCGTAAGTTCGATATTTTTAGCCTCTAGTCTTTCATAAATTTCTTTCAGCATTATATCAACGATTTCCATGAGCTGCATCTTATTCAGCTGCCTGAAAACAATCACCTCATCAATCCTATTCAAAAACTCTGGCCTGAAACGTCTTCTCAGTTCCTCCGCTACCTCCCTCTCCATTTGATCACTTCCCAATATGCTTTCCCGGGCTATCACAGAATCCCCAATATTTGATGTCATTATAATGATTGTGTTTTTGAAATCCACGGTCTGCCCCTTACCGTCGGTTACTCTTCCATCATCCAGCAGCTGAAGCATGACATTCAAAACATCGCGATGAGCCTTCTCAATCTCATCGAAGAGAATCACACTATGAGGCCTGTGTCGTACAGCTTCGGTCAGCTGGCCACCGTTTTCAAAGCCAACATAGCCAGGTGGGGAGCCAAAGAATTTCGAGACTGTGTGCTTCTCCATGTATTCGCTCATGTCTATCCTTACCATTGCTTCCTTGGAGCCGAAGTGCTCGAAAGCCAAAGCATTGGCAAGTTCTGTTTTGCCAACCCCAGTTGGGCCGGTGAATAGAAAGCTTGATATAGGGCGATTAGGGTCCCTAATTCCCACTCGAGCTCTACGAATGGCGCGGCTAATTGCCTCAACAGCTTCAGTCTGCCCTACAATGTGCTTCCTCAGAGACTCTTCTAATCGCAGAAGCCGTTGAGAATCTTCTGCAGAAACTTTCTCTACCGGAATCCCTGTCCATAATGCAACTACCTCTCTAATGTCGCCCTCCGTGATCAGCCCCGTGGCTCCTCTGGGTTTGTGCAGCATCACCCGTGCCCCAGCTTCATCGATCAAATCAATTGACTTGTCTGGATTAAATCTATCACTTATGTATTGATTAGATAAAGAGGAAGCCGCTGTTAAACACTCCTCGGAGTATTTGACACTGTGAAATGCTTCATACTTAGAGATCAAACCTTGCAGTATATCTACTGTCTCATCCACTGATGGTTCAGCCACTAACACCTTCTGGAAACGCCTTTTCAATGCTGAATCCTTCTCTACATATTTTCGGTACTCATCCAGTGTTGTGGCACCAATGCACTGCATTGAACACAGAAATTGGTCATTGTAAATTAAGTAAATATTAAAGATATGGTTTAAATTTGAAAATCAAATTTATGTGCAACATATATATTATATGCAGTCAAGTTAACTAAAGCAACCCTCAAGTCCCCTCTGGCAAGAGCAGGTTTCATAATGTTAGCTGCATCAAGTGCTTGGCCGCCGCCGCCAGCTCCAATAAGAGTGTGAAGCTCATCAATAAACAGGATAATGCCTCCTTCACTAAGCTTCACTTCATCAACAATCATCGTCAATCTTTCCTCAAACTCCCCACGATTTGAGGCACCGGCAATCAGACGCCCCATCTCCAAGGCAAATATCTGAACAAGTCAATGATCAATGCATTACTACACATTCAAAATTTCAAATATTACTATGACATTATTGCCAAAGTACAATGAAAATATTTAAGCTGACGAATAAGTTGCAAGCTAACCTTCTTCCCCTGGAGTTTAAATGGGGAAGAGGAATTTACAATTCTCTGAGCCAATCCCTCCACAATTACAGTTTTGCCAACGCCAGGGTTACCAAGTAGACATGGGTTATTTTTTCTTCTTTTACATAATATTTGCATTACACGCTCAAGCTGCTGCTCCCTTCCTACCAAGGGGTCCAACTTACCCTAGCAGAAGGAAAAAAAAAGAGAGAGAGAGAGAGAGAAATTCTGTTTAAGTTCATTTATTTTGAACATATTAAAATTGATCGATTACAATTTTACATGTAACTTGACACATTTAAGCACAAAAGTGATCTGGGAAAAATAAAAATGCCATATTATCACCTTTTGTGCCATATTGGTCAGGTCAGTTGCATATTTGCGCAGGGTTTCCAGTTTTACAGATTGTTCCTTCTCAAGTTTCTCCATTTTCACTCGGACAGATCTTGTTTTTCCTTTTACGCATAACACAATTCATGAAATTGCTCTTCTACATATAAACCAAAATGGTACAAAATCCAATGCAGCTAGCAGTAGCTGCTACACCAGTTACCAAGACTAATGATTTAATTCTGTTTATTACTTTCTTTATTCAATTCATGCATGTTTATAATTTTATGAATGTTGGTAGTGAGGTTTCTTGAATTCTTCTTCTCCGAGAGCTGTCCCCTAGGCTTCCTAAAACTGTTTAAAGCTCCATATTTCACACCTCAAGGCAAATCATTATTGGTCATTTCCCCAAGAAATTAAAATTTCGAAGTTAATTAATTATATGTCGTTTAAATAATCTAGCAGATTGATAATTGGCCAAGATATATATGCACTTGTATGATTCGAAAAGATTGGCTTTGCATGCTCTTATGGATATTTGATACAAGCGAGCTCTTATGTAATGAGAATGAAAGACCTTATTCTTTTTTAATTTTTGTGCTAACAACTGACAATTGCAAAGCATAAAAAGCCTATAGGCCAAATCACAGTGGCACAATAATCTGAGGGATTCAGTATTTCAATTTTGATAAATGATTTTTTTAAATCTATCCAAACATGGCAATAATGGGTTCGTTTAAAGTCAATCTCTTTAAATGACGCACGGGCAAAAATTTCGAGCCCCGACATGGCCTTATTTTATCCTTTATCTAAAGGATTTGCACAAGATAAATGTTTCTCCTCAAAAACGTCAGGTAGGGGTGGGCACAGTTCGTTTTGGATTGGATCGAGATTGAGCAGAATAGATTAAAATTGATTATTTTATAAAAATAATTGAATAAAAATCAAATACAGTAAAGAACCGAACATGAAGTGATCCATTCGTTTCGGTTCGGTTTGATTCAGTTTTTTCAGTTCTGGTCTTCTTGTGTCTATTTTTAATTTTAAATTTTTGGCTCGTTGGGCCTCATTAATAGAATAATTTTTCTCAACAATCAGTTCATCATAATTTAATTACAAATACTAATAATAAAGACAATATATTCAAAACATATTTTTCACTATTGTCTTACTAACTACTCCTAACAAAATATGAAATATTCAGATTTAAGAATACAAATCTAAACTCCAATGCTCCATTTAAATAAACATAAAGTTGTAATGAAAAATAAAAATAGCAATAGTTACAACACAAAATAAAATAACAATTGTGTGTGAGCAGATTTATTGTAATAATTTTGCATAGCCAATTAAGATAGAACACATTTCATGTTTTGGTAAAATCACAAAAACATCCCAATTCTTCGGTTCGGATATTCGGATCACTCAACTGAATTAAATATCCAAACCGGTATTTTAGTTTTTTCTTATAAATTTGATATTCGGATATTTATAAGAATTAAAACCGATCCGAACCCAAACGGACTCACCAATTTGGTTCGGTTTTTCCTAGACCTCAGTTTTTTTGCCTAGTGCTAAAGTCAGGAGCAAATTTTGGAGCAGATATGTAAATTGTACTATAAAATTTGTATACCTGTAATTCGAGATTATAATATGAGTGGAGTCATTTGAATCTACTAAATTACTTTGTAAACTCATTCACTTATTGGTTCCACTCATTACAAGTCTAAAATGATTTTGCTAGATTTGTGAATATGTCTGTAATCACTATCAATTTCTTTGAAAAAATAACAAATCAAAATTAAAACTAGCTAAATTCCTAAATATGTGTCTAATCACTGACAATTTCTTTACAAAATAACAAATCAAAATTAAAACTAAGTACCAGTAGAACATAAATTTGATTACACATATAGTTTCTTAGAAGATACTGTTGGAGAAAAATCAGTTTTTTAAATTTTTATAAAAACTTTGAGGATCGATCTCATATAATATATAAGAATTCGTAAGTGATTTAGGCTCCCAGATCATGATCTTTCACCACCACGCCTGTTAGATCACCATCCGTCACCATCACGCTTGTTAGATCACGATCCATCACCAATGATCTTCCAAGTTATGACTCAGATTTGATCTGCAATTGACGTGTGGACGCCTTTATCACCACTGAAAGCAATTAGCAAGAGAAAAATTTTCTCTCAAAATTAGAGAGAAAAAATCTTTTTCGCTGACCTGTATAATGTGGTCTCTATCTTTTTTCTTTAGAAAAAATAAGCTTTTTTCTTTAGAAAAAATAAGCTTTTTTATATCTTCCTTTAGTGAAAACCCTAGGCTCCAAATAATAAAATTCAAAAGTCACATTACTTGATTTTTCTATAGGAGGCCCACCTTATAAAATAACATAAGACCCCTTACATACAAGCATATTAAATTGAACCTTCCACTAAATGATATATTTAGGCTTTTGACCCAAATAGTTAGTTATCTTACTTATTAATTCAGTAGTGCTGCAGTCAATTAAATAAGGTAATATGGGGATCATTTGGGTACATACAATAGTGGCTACAATAATTAGACATGTAATTAAACTAGCTCAATTATTTAATTCCAAATCTACTCCACTAAAAGATTAGAATTGACCTCTATAATTGTATGCTATCTAGAATAGTGTACTCGAATAATAATTCGACCCATGCCACATTGATTTCTTTACTGCGCAATCCTTTGTACCACATCGTTAGTTAAATCGATATCTCAATTGTCCAATCAATTTAATTACATCTTGTTCCTTGATACTTGTTGGTTTTCTCTAATGATCATTTTTAACATACTAAATATGTTGACACACTCTAGCCAGAGAATTCTATGATCAAGTGCCGAAAACCCATCAAGAGATGTGTTGTACAAATTCTATATTGTTAATCTATAACTCCAATACTCATAATTGCTCATACCAAGATACCAGGTAATGTTGACTACAAATATGTGTCGTGCCCATTGGTAACTCAAATGAAATAACAATTATAATCATGAAATCATGACTAACTCAAGATTAAGATTACAGTAAAACCAATGCCTATGAGATTTAATAAGTCTGATAGTTATTACAAAGTTAGTAAAATCTCATATGTGATCGTGTTCACTATATAGTCGTACTACATCAATAAATTCATATATAATTAAGACAAATCATTCAATGAATTTATTACAGTCTAAACATAAATAGAGCACCCAACTCTATTTATCAACTGCGAACTTAATTTATTTAATCATACGATAACTATATTTATATCTTCTGTGCATCCATATGATGATCAAATAAATAGATATAATATGATTAAATAGACCTTATTCAAAATATTTATGCAATTGAAAATATCTCAAATATTTTATTAATCAAAAAATAAATAAATTAATATGCTTTAAAGAGCATATAATCCCAACAGATACAATCTTAGAATCATCTATTTTTTTTCTTTCTTTTTTTTTTGGGTGCATGTGTATTTTGGAACCATCAAGATTATTTTTTTTCCTTTTTGGGTTTGCAGATATTGGTTTATTGTTGAATTAGAGTGAAGATTTATTTCATAATCGTAATACATGAATCTATCTGTAGTAATTCACTATATTAGTGTGGAGATTGAAGGCGCAGTATAGACGACTGTTGAAAGATGAACATGGAAATGAATATTGACTTGTCTATATCATTAATTTAAATTAGTGTATTTCAATAACAAAAATATTTATTAATAAGTAAGTGTAGAGAGTATTATGATGGGTTCAAAAATTCTCGCCCTTATAATATATGTACCTTTGTTATAATTTTCAAAAAAACCAAAAAGCATAGGCGCAAACTTAGCCCAAAGCATAAGTGGGCCTAATTTTCTTGAGCCAGCGTTTAGGCCGACACACACAAGTTATGCACTTGAAAAAGAAAATTAAAATTGTTTGGAGCTCACAAAGCTTTCGCACTAGAGTAGATGAAAACTAATCTTTTATTACATTTGTTCTTGCCCGGTGTAGTAGAGCTATCGAGTATAAAGCATTTCGCGAGGCACATTGTGGTAATCGGTTGTGCTTGTAAAAATTAAATGCTGACCAGCGGGGATTGGTGCTATTATTGGAGAGATTATGCGGTCTGCTGTGGGACTCCCTAGTTAAATTTGCAAACGCAGCAACATGACGTTTTTGGCCACACACACTTCCTAATTCATATGTTTGCAAATGAATTTGTGTCTCGCAAGTGGATACATTATGTTTGCTCTTGTCTTGAGTCTTCACTATCAACGAATTGTCCCCGATCCATGTCAACCCAAACGGACATCACAGGCAACCATCTCCGAGGCCCGAACCTCCATCACACTAGATGGAATTAAGCCACTATTTCGCTACTAAACAACCACGTGTCATGTTTCAATGCACTACTTAAGTACAAAACCGTTGGTAAAAGCGCTGCCCAAAAGCACATGCATCCACGTGGAACTTTAACTCCAAAGGAAAAGTAAAAAAAAAAAAAATTGTTTCTTCTCTTCTCAAAGTGAGGCAGTTGGCAGCAACATATATCCATCCCAAAAACACTTTCCTCACAAACTTAAAGCTGACAAAATTTAACACGACTCTATTATTCGATATAAATACAACATAAATAAATAAGTATGAGTTTTAAATTTAACACGATTATTAAATAGATCGGGTTTGGATCAACACGATTTTTTTCCGTGTCGGATTAGGGTTAAAATTTTTGACCCATTTACCCAATCAATGACCCGATTATATTTTTTATTTTAAAATAATTTACATATTCTTATCATTAAAACTCAAATATTAAAAAATATTATTTTTTATTCTTTAAAAGGGTGAATATAAACACAATGTTTTATTTATAAAATTTTAAATACATTTAGAGTTTCAATAGTGTAAATGTGTAAAAAAATGATAGACATGTATATTTTATAATATTGATATATAATATTATATATATATATATATAATATAATATAATTAAAACATCAATAGTGTGAATGTGTAATATATTGGTAGATATGTATATTTTATAATATCGATAAATTATGTATATATGTATGTATGTAAATATGTATGTATGATAGTGTGTAAATATTTGATGTAACTTTTGTTCAATATATAGATATTAACCGGGTTATTGGGTAACCCGATTATTTTTCTGTGTCGGGTTTATATCTCAATATTTTGATACGATTATTAAATGGATCGGGTTTGGGTCGACTTAAATTTGACATGACATGAAACTGACACGACATAAACACGACCCGATGACCCGTTTTGCCGGCTCTACACAAACCCTTTAGCTAAATTATGCATTAATTTAATTTGATCTGGTCACCAATAGTGCTAAAGCGCTTTAGCGATAAGCACTTTTTTTAATAACCAGCATAAGCATAGACAACATTAACAGAATTTGCTACAAATCGAATTGATATTTGGGAATGTCCTGTGTTATGGAGAGAGGTGCGAATATATGGTACAATTGGATTTACAAAAGTAAAGCCACTGTAAATCATAATTCGATAAATTAATAATCTTTTTCTTATAATAAATTTTCATGGTCTCACGTAAATAGACTAAATTAATAATTTTGATAGAATTATAAAATAATATTTTTTAAAAAAAATCTTATATAATATTATGATCTTATTTAAATTATAAATTAATAATTTATTAAAATTACAAATGTAATTGACTATAATATTTTAATTACATAAATATGACTCTATTATTATTTATTTACATAAAATATGACATTATTATTATTTTTTCTTAAATTTAAATCTAGTTGAATCTCATTTCTTATTTCTCTTATTGCATCTTAAATCTTTGAGGTCAACTTCTCAAATTATAATATGAAATTATGAAGTGTTGTTGATACTTTGAGTGCTTCTCTGCGCGTAACAAATTCCAAAACTACTTAATGACCTCAATTTCTTTCAACGAGATTTTCATTGATGTTAACAACAATTTCTTCTAAACTTTAAAAGCTCTGAACTTGCATTACTTTCATTAGAGTAATCCAAGAGGTAATTTACATCAATTCAACCACAGAACCCCATTCTTTAATTATTGTTTCAAGTTCATGAATGGCTTCTTTACTTAGGATTCATCTAAGTTCTGAGAGGTCATTTCTTCCACACAACGAATTTTGTAATGTTGAAAACAATTTGCCATTGTCTTTGCCTGAACATTTGTTGTCCAAGCTGTGACTACAAAATTAATTGCATCCAAAACATTTATTTTTACTGGATTGGTTTGCCCCAATTCATAACCCTCCAAAATTCTACGGTAAAATTGGCTATGATGATGCATCTTGAAAGCTCTTATTATCCCTGCATCACATGGTTGGATTTTTGATGTCATGTTAGGTGGCAAATAAAATAGCTCAATATTTTGTAATCCTTCAATGTTTTTTGTATGGGCTAGATTTTTCCCTTACATTTTTCTGTCAAGTCATCGAACATCTTCTTCAAAAAGCATCCCAATCATCCATGATCTTTGGTTGGCTCGATCGGTATTGCCAATTCAAACTCTCCATGTTTACATTCTCGAAGCAACATGGTTTTGCATACTTTCCAATGATCCATAGAGGAATTTTTTCTGAGCTATATTCTTATTACAACAGATAACAACTATAATCCTTTCTTTGTGTTGCTTCTTTCTTTCAAGTTGCTTTGTTACAAGAGAGTGATCTACTTGTAACCTACAAAACAATCCTGTTTCATCCATATTAAAAACATCTTGTATGGCGAACTGATCTATTTTTCCACTTTATGAACTCCCATTGCTTCTTCAGGTCTTGTGTATCAACTGATCCACTATTTGCAAAACAACGAAATAACTTAATATCATGTCTTTACTTGACCTTCTCAAGCCAACCCATGGAAAAGTTGAATTCTGCAATCTCTTGAGAGTTTAATATTTTCATAGTCTCTCTTGCCTTTTCCAGGATTAACTCTCCTATTATACATCACACGATCTTGATATTGAAGAAACAACTCATAAACGACCTTTTCCATGTGTGGAAATTTTGATAATTTGTGCCGCTTAGCAAGACCACCTTTTGTGAGATCAACCAAAAGACATTCTGGTGATCGTTTGAGTGTATTTGATATTGTACCTTCACTAACTTCCACGTGAAAACTTTCAAAAACCCATTGCTGCAATTCTTTTTGCTAGCATGTGGGGGAAAATGATCCTCTCCCGATCTGATCCATTATGAGCTTTTCAAGATCTTCAGCTATGTGTCTTTTAATAGTAGTGTATGAGTAAAAGTCAACTTCTTTTATTTTTTTATTTATTAACTATCAATTAATAATTGACTTATTTGCTCAGAACATCATCAGATCAGGAGAGAATCCTTATCCGCATGTGGGAGTGCTCTTTACTATACTTGCTTAATGCTTTATGCATCTCATCTGTTATGGTTGATTTTTGAACACATTTCAAACAAAAAGCTATTGTAAATGTTCAAGTAATTTAATATGAAATAAAAGAAGACTTAATGGTTGTTTATATAAAGGCTATTTCTAATCAAATTCATTAAACACAATTAATTAAGTTAAGTAACACGAATACTATTTAATTAAGTACATAGATAAGTACCATTTATTTACTCTTTTGGTTAAATGAATAGTTAATTGCATTAAATATAATATGAATTAAATTACTTTTAATCTAATTCATTGAATTTAATTAAGTTAATATAACATGAATATTATTTAATCAAATAGACACATACAACATATTTATTATTTTGGTTAATTGAAGGTATAATTTAATTCATATTCAACATTAGTGAAATACATTTAATGCTCGATTATTAAATATATGTTAATTAAATTGTGAGTAATGCTGTAAATTAATAAAATATTATTTATCGATTATTTAATGTCTATTTTAATTAATAAATTTTATATTATCCCACCCTAATAATTTATAGAGCTTCTCCAGTAGTTATGAAGTAACATTTATAACCTAGTTATTCGATGTTATTGTATTTTATTCTAAAAATAAAGGAATATTTTATTTTAGTTAGTATTTTGTTTTCTTTCTCTCAAGATCAAAAAAACAGAAGAAGTTTTATGCATTTACTTTTTTACAAAACGAAGAACAACAAATTGAAAATAATACCAAATGCAACTTAAAATTTCAAATTTTTTTAAAAATATGTGACAACTCAGAAACAAACAGTGGCGACCTTTTAGTTCACATTATACGAAGCGCAATAACAACTAAAAATTTTCAAGTCCATAAAAAAAATTAGCGGGCGCACACAGTTACATAGCCATTTCCGCGACAATACACAATTACATTACCTCCTGAATCACAATCCATTGTGACAGAATCACCCTCTTGAATATATCCAGTCAAAATTAGTTCGGCCACATTATCTTCCAAAAGCCTCCCGATAGCCCTTCTCAGTGGCCTTGCTCCATAGCTCGGATTGTATCCCTCTTCAATAAGTTTCTTTTTGAATGTATCAGTCACAGTAAGATCGATACTTTTAGCCTCTAGTCTTTCATAAATTTCTTTCAGCATTATATCAACGATTTCCATGAGCTGCATCTTATTCAGCTGCCTGAAAACAATCACCTCATCAATCCTATTCAAAAACTCTGGCCTGAAACGTCTTCTCAGTTCCTCCGCTACCTCCCTCTCCATTTGATCACTTCCCAATATGCTTTCCCGGGCTATCACTGAATCCCCAATATTTGATGTCATTATAATGATTGTGTTTTTGAAATCCACGGTCTGCCCCTTACCGTCGGTTACTCTCCCATCATCCAGCAGCTGAAGCATGACATTCAAAACATCGCGATGAGCCTTCTCAATCTCATCGAAGAGAATCACACTATGAGGCCTGTGTCGTACAGCCTCGGTCAGCTGGCCACCATTTTCAAAGCCAACATAGCCAGGTGGGGAGCCGAAGAATTTCGAGACTGTGTGCTTCTCCATGTATTCGCTCATGTCTATCCTTACCATTGCTTCCTTCGAGCCGAAGTACTCGAAAGCCAAAGCATTGGCAAGTTCTGTTTTGCCAACCCCAGTTGGGCCGGTGAATAGAAAGCTTGATATAGGGCGATTAGGGTCCCTAATTCCCACTCGAGCTCTACGAATGGCGCGGCTAATTGCCTCAACAGCTTCAGTCTGCCCTACAATGTGCTTCCTCAGAGACTCTTCTAATCGCAGAAGCCGTTGAGAATCTTCTGCAGAAACTTTCTCTACCGGAATCCCTGTCCATAATGCAACTACCTCTCTAATGTCGCCCTCCGTGATCAGCCCCGTGGCTCCTCTGGGTTTGTGCAGCATCACCCGTGCCCCAGCTTCATCGATCAAATCAATTGACTTGTCTGGATTAAATCTATCACTTATGTATTGATTAGATAAAGAGGAAGCCGCTGTTAAACACTCCTCGGAGTATTTGACACTGTGAAATGCTTCATACTTAGAGATCAAACCTTGCAGTATATCTACTGTCTCATCCACTGATGGTTCAGCCACTAACACCTTCTGGAAACGCCTTTTCAATGCTGAATCCTTCTCTACATATTTTCGGTACTCATCCAGTGTTGTGGCACCAATGCACTGCATTGAACACAGAAATTGGTCATTGTAAATTAAGTAAATATTAAAGATATGGTTTAAATTTGAAAATCAAATTTATGTGCAACATATATATTATATGCAGTCAAGTTAACTAAAGCAACCCTCAAGTCCCCTCTGGCAAGAGCAGGTTTCATAATGTTAGCTGCATCAAGTGCTTGGCCGCCGCCGCCAGCTCCAATAAGAGTGTGAAGCTCATCAATAAACAGGATAATGCCTCCTTCACTAAGCTTCACTTCATCAACAATCATCGTCAATCTTTCCTCAAACTCCCCACGATTTGAGGCACCGGCAATCAGACGCCCCATCTCCAAGGCAAATATCTGAACAAGTCAATGATCAATGCATTACTACACATTCAAAATTTCAAATATTACTATGACATTATTGCCAAAGTACAATGAAAATATTTAAGCTGACGAATAAGTTGCAAGCTAACCTTCTTCCCCTGGAGTTTAAATGGGGAAGAGGAATTTACAATTCTCTGAGCCAATCCCTCCACAATTACAGTTTTGCCAACGCCAGGGTTACCAAGTAGACATGGGTTATTTTTTCTTCTTTTACATAATATTTGCATTACACGCTCAAGCTGCTGCTCCCTTCCTACCAAGGGGTCCAACTTACCCTAGCAGAAGGAAAAAAAAAGAGAGAGAGAGAGAGAGAAATTCTGTTTAAGTTCATTTATTTTGAACATATTAAAATTGATCGATTACAATTTTACATGTAACTTGACACATTTAAGCACAAAAGTGATCTGGGAAAAATAAAAATGCCATATTATCACCTTTTGTGCCATATTGGTCAGGTCAGTTGCATATTTGCGCAGGGTTTCCAGTTTTACAGATTGTTCCTTCTCAAGTTTCTCCATTTTCACTCAGACTGAGATCTTGTTTTTCCTTTTATGCATAGCACAATTCATCAAATTGTTCTTCTACCTATAAACCAAAATGGTACAAAATCCAATGCAACTAGCAGTAGCTGCTACACCAGTTACCAAGACTAATGATTTAATTCTCTTTATTACTTTCTTTATTCAATTCATGCATGTTTATAATTTTATGAATGTTGGTAGTGAGGTTTCTTGAATTCTTCTTCTCCAAGAGCTGTCCCCTAGGCTTCCTTAAACTGTTTAAAGCTCCATATTTCACACCTCAAGGCAAATCATTATTGGTCATTTCCCCAAGTAATTAAAATTTCGATGTTAATTAATTAAATGTCGTTTAAATAATCTAGCAGATTGATAATTGGCCAAGATATATATGCACTTGTATGATTCGAAAAGATTGGCTTTGCATGCTCTTATGGATATTTGATACAAGCGAGCTCTTATATTCTTTTTTAATTTTTGTGTTTAACAACTGACGATTGCAAAGCATAAAAAGCCTATAGTGGGGACTGTAACGGCCTTTGTCAAGTGGGGCCGGAAACCGAATCCTCTCCTAACATTGCTAGTGATTATTATTATTTTCTGTACATTAGACCGGTCTCAATTTCCAAAGGAAAAACGAAACAATTAAAAAAAAGATCAAAAGGTAACAACCGAGCTAATTACACAAAATCTGAGGGATTCAGTATTTCAGTTTTGATAAATATTTTTTTAAATCTATCCAAACATGGCAATAATAAGTTCTTTTAAAGTCAATCTCTTTAAATGACACACGGGCAAAAATTTCGAGCCCCGACATGGGCTTATTATACCCTTTATCTAAAGGATTTGAACAAGATAAATGTATCTCCTAAAAAAAGCCAGGACTCAGGAGCAAATTTTCGAGCACATATGTGAATTGTATTGTAAAATTTGTATACCTATAATTTGAGATTATAATATGAGTGGAGTTATTTGAATCTACTAAATTACTCTATAAACTCATTTACTTATTGGTTCCACTCATTACAAGTCTAAAAATGATTTTGCTAAATTTCTAAATATGTCTCTAATCATTGTCAATTTCTTTGCAAAAATAACAATTCAAAATTAAAACTAGCGAAATTTTTAAATATGTGTCTAATTACCAACAATTTTTTGCAAAATAACAAATCAAAATTAAAACTAAGTGCCAGTGGAACGTAAATTTTATTACACATATAATTTTCTTAGAAGATAAAATCTCATAATCATCTTCTTCTTTTTTTTTGCTGGGTGCTTGTGTATTTTGGAACCATTGAGATTTTTTTTTTCTTTTTTGGGTTTGCAAATGTTGGTTTATTGTTGAATTAGAGTGAAGATTTATTTCATAATCATAATAGCTGGATCTATCTCTAGTAATTCACTATATTATTGTGGAGATTGAAGGCGCAATATAGACGACTGTTGAAAGATGAGCATAAAAATGAATATTGACTTGTCTATATCAGTAATTTAAGTTTGGAGTATTTCAATAACAAAAATTATTTATTAATAAATGGGTGTAGATAGTATTATGATGGGTTCAAATATCCTCATCCTTATAATATATGTAGCTTTGTTATAATTTTCAAAAAAAGCAAAAAGCATAGGCGCAAACTTAGCCCAAAGCACAAGTGAGCCTAATTTTCTTGAGCCAGCGTCTGGGCCGACACCACCCAAGTTATGTACCTGAAATAGAAAATTAATATTGTTTTGAGCTCACAAAGCTTTCGCACTAGATTAGATGGAACTGATCTTTTATTACGTTTGTTCTTGTCCGATGTAGTAGAGCTATCGAATATAAAGTGTTTGGGGGAAATACTCCGACGAGACTAGACGTAATGAGCAGATGTTTGGTGGCAGAAGTCTGCGAGCAGGTGTGTCCTGTAAGAGTCAGGTAGAAGGGAAACAGGGGCAGGAATATCCTGCTCATCCATGAGCACGTCATCCGCGAGGCTAATTTTCTGTAAGAAGCATAAAGCTATTCCTGCTGTATTCTTGCTAAGGGTTGATTCGAGGAGATCCGGTCAACGACAGTTGGCGAGGCATGCTCTCCAGCCCGAGAATCTAGGCACGAAGGCCACGCAACCACCCACGACTACGGAAATGGGGAATCCACGTTCGAGAGGTGGGAGGATAACGGACGTAGACTGCGGAAAACTGGGATTCAGAGGAAGCCTATAAAAAGGTAGCCAACGAAGGTAAAATGGTTAGCAATTTGGAGACTAGAAGAGAGATAAAAGCCATTCTAAAAGAGAGAAAACTACCCAAAAGCCATAAGATCTGTGGCAAGCGTTCCCCGAACCTTCATATCTGACTTGAGCGTCGGAGGGTTTGCGCCGGGAAAACAACCGGCGTACTCTGACTTGTCTGTGTGCGCAGGAACCTCTGGAGAAGAAGCTTTACGAGGAAAGATCCTGGTCGTGGTGAAGTTGATCGAGCAGAGACCCTGGTCGTAGAACGAGGAGAACCAGAATCTCGCATCAACATAAAGCATTTCGTGAGGCACATTCTCATTGTGGTCATCGGTTGTGCTCGTAAAAATTAAATGTTGACCAGCGGGGATTGGTGCTATTGTTGGAGAGATTACGCTGTCTACTGTGGGACTCCCTAGTTAATACGCAAACGCAGCAACATGACGTTTTTGGGCACGCACACTTCCTACTTAATATGTTTGTAAATGAATTCGTATCTCTCAAGTGGATACAATATGTTTGCTCTTGCCTTGAGTCCTCACTATCAACGAATTGTCCCCGATCCATATCGACCCAAACGGACATCGTAGGCAGTCATCTCCAAGGCCCGAACCTCCATCACACTAGATGGAATCAAGCCACTAATTCGCTACTAAGCAACCACGTGTCGAGTTTCAATGCACTACTTAAGTACAAAACCATTGATTGATTGGATACTTGATATGTCCGGGTGAAAGCTCTGCCCAAAAGCACATGCATCCACGTGGAACTTTTAACTCCAAAGAAAAAAGTAGGAAAAAAAAAATTCATCCGCATGCAATCTTGTTTCTTCTCTTCTCAAAGTGAGTCAGTTGGCAGCAACATATATCCATCTCAAAAACACCATCATCACAAACCCGTTAAGCTAAATTATGCATTAATTTAATTTGATCTGGTCACCAATAATGCTAAAGCGCTTTAGCGATAAGCACTCTTTTTAATAAGCAGCATAAGCATAGACAGCATTAACAGACAGTTAACAAACAATCCACCTTGTAACATTATCGAGTTGTCTCACGGTTGTCTCCACAATCTCGATAAAATGACAACCTTGTTCTTAATTGCTCTTGCCACCTAATGACTATTATTATCGGTATTATTTATGATTACATAAACCCACGATTAATTTAATTTTGGGTCAATTTTTTTTAATTTGGTTAGGCAAGCCACTGGTGACACCAACAGTCTGAGAAGAGAAGCACTTTTGGGACCATCCAGGCCTCCACTACCCCAATAAAAAAAAAAAAGCACTTTGTCTCTTAAGTCTTACTAATCGCTCACATGTTGCTTTACACTAATCTAATATATACATATTTGATGATGAGGGATGACATGCATACTGCTTATTTTTTTTATATGAGACAAAAGGAGATATTAATTTGTAAGTAAATCAATTATAGTTTCGTGCACGAGAGTCTGCTCAGATATTTTGTATTAGTTTCAGAATTGATTCATTTCGCGTGGAGGAAAGTCATCCTCCTTTAGCCTCTTTCACATATTCACCACAAAAAAGATATCCTATTAATGCTTTTCTCTCTTTTAGAATAAGAGATAATACCGGTGATTCTTCTTTTTTATTGGGGATTATTTCAACTTAAAATTTTGATTTATGTTTAAACATTAAAATCTAACTATTTATTTAACTTAATCTCAGGTTAGGACAATGCTTATGTTGTGATTAATATTCTATTTAAAACATCTCAGGAATAAAAAATTAAATGAAAGGTGTTTGATCGAGTAGTTTCAAGTAATTTTATTTGAATCACCGTTTGAATTTAAATTGTGAAAAAAAATAAGGGTTAACAAATAAATTTAGACTTTTTCCACTTTCTTATTCCCTCGTATTATGGGGCTTTTTTTTTTTTTTTTGTGATTCTCATGTAACAGAGTTTTATGGCTTAAATGAAATCGTTAGCAGATTCAAAATAATTGGAAAGTAAATTGACTGATAGGTTTTCGAGATCCGTTGAAATTAAGAGATTGATTAAATTAATCACCGCCGAACTACCTAAGTTGACTTTTAATTGTATACGATTTTAATTGTAACGTAAACTATAAGTAATTAATTAGCTTATGCACAATTTCAAAATAATGATAATTTATCCGCACCGTGATTTTAACAATGAAAGTTGAAAGACGCCAAAATGCCGCAGCATCGTTCGGAAATTTATTGTTCATCAATTAATGAAATTTCGAAAATTACCAGCATAATTAAATCTGGTGGAAACTTGAATCATGCAGTGCAAATGCTATTTCATCGTGGGCTCCCATAACTTTTGATCCCGACCGTTCGCTGGCTCATATAATTATTAACCGCATGATTAATTGTCCCCATCTCCTAATCATGATCAAAGAAGGAACAATATGGAAAAAAAAAGAAAAAAAGAAACCAAGTTTCATTTTTTAAATATGTATAATATGATAATAAAGAAGAAAAAAATGGAGAGAGTTACTAGAGTCTAGCCGTCTAGGTTAGTCTTTTCGAAAAGGTTACTTTTTCCTTTAATTTTGATCTTAGTGATAACAATTAAAACTTAAATAACTATTATCTTATGTATAAACAATAAGGTTGACATATATGGTCGGTCCAGCAGATCATCTTGCGTGAGAATCTATTTATATTCTCGATTCTGCATGATCTCTCTCGACAGTAGCATAATTAATATTTTTGATTTTTTAAGCAAAATTCCTTTTCTGTTATAGATACTACAGCTGGCTTAGACTTAATTCATTGTTTTAGCTAAAAAAAAAAAATTTTATAATTAATGGAATGATCTCATTGTTAGTATCTAGTGATTACTTATTTTTTTTTTTTTTTGGTTTTGACCACGAGGTATCTTGAGGAGGGCCCCAACTGTGGGAGGCACCTTTAAGCCCGTACCACAACCCAGACTAGAAGTCCCTGTTCGAACTGAGAGGCACGGGTTCTCCCAACAAATGCGACTTCCCTGCGACTCAAACTGGGGAGCAAACCCAATCAAGCCACTTAAGGGAACTCCATTACCAGTGGAGCCAACACTTTGTTGGTAGTGATTACTTATTTTTAACACTTCTGTGTTAACATTATTAAGGGACCTTTCATTTTAATTTTTTATTAATGCTGTCATAACCATAATGTAATTTCCCATTTGCTCCCTTTTTTTTGGTGTGCATTAGATTTTACCCCAAATTAAACTTATTATCTGCTTCGGCTTGAACTTTTGACATTTTGTTCCATCTAAGAACAAAATATTTCGGCCAAATCAAATGGACTATCGTTGGGGATTATGAAACTATTTCATACCAAAAACTGCACCACGCTTGCCTTAATTTGAAAAGAAGAAAGGACTTAAAAGATTATATAAAAGATTGGTCAAAAATGGAATGTACAAGTAACAGTACTTTATAGAACCTTTTCTTTTTGTTAGTTAGCAATCGCACTCAATACATTCCTTGCAATCATGAAATTCATTGCTCGTCTCCATCCACACACACCCACAACTGTAGTGCATGCAAGTAAAAAGAATTAAAAGCAAGCACCAAACCATTTGCAATAATATTACCCTCCTTTCTTTCAAAAAAAAAAAAAAACAAATTATTGTAACTTTTGTTTTGAATGGATCATTAAATAGGGACAGGTCATGACTGTTAATGAGTCGTCTCTCTTTCTTTCTTTATTTTTTTCCTCTCTTTATCTCTCAGAGATTGTGCGTTTGTGTTTGTAGTTTTGTTGCATGGAAATGTGTGTATAATGTTTATACAACTTCAGAAGCAACAGCTCCAGCTCCTCCAATAAATTCTCTGCCCTGTCTCTAACTCTCTTTCTTTTTCACATACCCTGAAACTGAAAGAGATCCAAAGATTATAAAAATAAAAAAAAAGAATTAAAGGGTACCCTAGCAAGCTAGCTAGCTTCTTCTTCTTCTTCTTTTTATCAGATCATCATCATCATAGCTGTTCAATATGCTCAGATCATTAACCAGGTCACTAACCATAGCTTTCACAACCTAACTCAGCTTTCTTGCTTCTTTGGTCGTTCTTCTTTGCTTTCTCTTATTTGTTTATATTTCTGCAGGGAGTTCAAGTTCATTGCTGATGATTTGTTCACTAAGCGTGCAAGACTCTACTCCACAGTTGGTGCCAAAAGGTAAGTCCAAACATAACTGCAATTCATTTTGAACAAACCTTAATTTTGCATGCTATTAAAAAATGAGTTTTGCCCAAGAAATTGAAAATGCTATTACCATTTGGATTTTTCTTTCTCTTTATTTCATTTGCATTATTTTTGCCATTTTCGTTTTTAGTTGTTACCCTCTCTCTTTTCATGCTTCATAATTCATATAATGATCAATAACGGTCCTTTGTGGTTGAATAAAAGATTTACTTCAATTTACAATTTTAAAGTAGTCATCATTAATTAATTTGTTCAATAATAAGAATTTTGTTACAAATCCAAAAAATGTGACATGCCATCTTGTAGATGATATGATGCGTACTGTACTCAAGCCAAATTTTCCATCCCCTCTGGTGTAACGATTTTCTCCTTACGTTTCTTTTATTAGTTGGGGCCATTTCTTCTCTATTTCCTTATATATAAATTTTTCATGTTAGTGTTTTTTTTTTCTTTTTTCTTACGCTAAAATTTTCCTCAATTCAATTTTCATTTACAATATGACAGTTTTACATATCAAAGCCAATTTCAAGAAGGTAAATTTAAACTGTGGTCTATTTCTATTTTTCTTTTCATTTGCTTAGCCACAAACTGTGAATTGAAAGAAAAGTAAATAAATAAATATTAAAATCAACACATGACGACTAGTAAGTACTTTCAATTGTATTTCTTAGCGCGGACAAGTTCCATTGTTTATGCATGTTTCCGATTCACAGATCTAGCGAGCTAGGATTCTGTTAGAAAAATACAATATAGAAAACAACACTACCATTACCAGATAAATCCACATGCAAGCTCAAGGTCCGCCAAAATTTTAAGGGTTTATTTTCTGGCAACTACTAACTTGGAACATCTCCAAAGTAGAGCAGCTAACTGTGTCGCCATTTCTTTTTTTCATTCATGTTTTTAATCTGCATGTGTTATTGCTACTCGACCTTTAGCAGAGTGGTTCGAGTCTCTCTTAAGAGGATTCATACGTCCTCTTCCAAATAAAATTTTAATAGAGATAGATTTCTCTACTAATAATTTATGGGTGGAATCGATATCCATTAAATATTTATGAGGACCTACATATGTTATTTAATTATAATTGTTGAAACAACTGCTAGTTAGATCCAATGGTTATAAAGCTTGTTTTAGGTTGAAGATACTTCAACTTAGCTAGACTGTCTATTTTTTTATCCATACAGTTAACATACAAATTGTGAACATAAATGTGTGCCGAAAACTGAAAAGTTGCCACAATCTCTTCCGTATACTTTGACATTTTTTCTTTGTAACCTTATTTATAGCATTAAATAATCTAAGAATATTGACTTCGAAGCATTATTTAAAAAAAGAAAAAACGAAAGAAAGAAAACATTTTCAAAGGACCGTTGTTGCAAGGAGAAGAAATTGTTTTCCGAGTCACAATCGTCTTTAGTGATAATGATGATTATGGAGAAAGTTTGGTCCATATTCCATCATCGACCGCCCGCAATAATTATTTTGATTGGACGTCGAATTGGCTTCACATTCTTATCGTTATCAACATTCTCTTTTCAATTTTTTTCTTGTACTTTGCCAAAAATTTGTCAAAAGAAACGACCGATTTGTAGATTTGTCGTCGCATTTTTTTCAACGGCACCATGAATATATCTATCAATTATTTGTATGATTTAATAATTTATCTGCTTTCTAAAACAGGCTAGAAGGTAAAGTAGCACTCATAACAGGCGGTGCAAATGGGCTTGGCAAGGCAACGGCCGATGAATTTGTTCAACATGGAGCCCAAGTGATTATTGCTGATGTCGATTCTGAGATGGGCCCAAAAGTAGCCAAGGAATTGGGCCCTGCGGCCCATTATCTCGAATGCGACGTCGCTGCCGAGCTTCAAGTAGCCGAAGCAGTGGATACCGTTGTGTCCCGCCACGGAAAACTTGATATAATGTACAACAGCGCTGGAATAACCGGCCCGACTATCCCGTCGAGCATTGTGGACCTTAACCTAGACGACTTCGATAGAGTTATGCAGGTCAACATCCGGGGTTTGGTCGCCGGGATAAAGCATGCGGCTCGAGTGATGGTACCGACGGGCTCGGGCTCCATTCTCTGTACATCTAGTATTAGTGGGCTAATGGGTGGGCTAGGCCCACATCCATACACAATATCAAAGTTTACAATTCCTGGGATTGTCAAGTCAATGGCCAGTGAGTTATGCAGCAATGGGATCAGGATCAATTGCATTTCACCGGCCCCAATACCAACACCAATGTCTGTGACCCAGATCTCAAAATTTTACCCCGGGGCCTCAGAAGAACAAATAGTTGAAATCATTAACGGGCTTGGGGAGCTGAAGGGAGTCAGGTGTGAGCAGACTGATGTGGCAAGGGCTGCTTTGTATTTGGCATCAGATGATGCCAAGTATGTAACGGGGCATAATCTTGTGGTGGATGGAGGATTCACTTGCTTTAAGCATCTGGGGTTCCCTTCTCCTGATCAGTTTGTGTAATATTATTGCTTTTCGGTTTAATAGTTTTTAATAATTTGATCACAACTTTAAGCTAATCTAGTTGTTTGAAATTTGTGTAATATGCATGGCAATTAGCGAAAATGGGAGTGTTGATGTGGGATTTGTAGAGGAAGTTTCTGCCTCATTTTCTACGATAACTAAATATTGGCAAGTGGTTTTTGGATTATCTTGATAATTGTATAAATTAAGCTCTCTGAAAAACATTATATTAGCCCAAGAACTTCTATTCAACAACAGTATATTTAGAGCAATTAATTTAATCAAGAATTTTTAGGGTAGTTTATAGTAAAACCTTACTTTATACAAGGTCAAGACACTATTCAATCTATAGCTTCTTCAGCGTTTCTTCTCTTTTAACTCATGCGTCTAATAATCTTGGGCGCATGAATTCGAGTCCCAGCAATTGTTGGGACTCAACTCTCCTTTATTAGGAGTTTATTTGACTTTCTGTTTTAAGGGTAAAATAAATTTTTCTCCCATATTAAAATTAGAATTACAAATAAGAATCCTAATTAATGTTAGATTGTAAAATTATCAAATTCTAATTATAATATATTAGTATATAAAAAAAATGCGTCGTAGCTAGCCACATCATAAACATTCCCAACCCCCCACCCCGCGCAAAAAAAAAAAAAAAAACTGTTTTGGATAACGGTTGATAGAGCCCACAAGGCACCGACCTAACCATCCGCAAACTAGAAATGCTGGCTACTTAACTCGCGATATTGATTAAAAAGAGGTCACGGCTTTGGAAATTATTGCTGCACCAATACGTAATTCAGTAGATATTTAAGTCTTTGATTCAATAAAATCCAAAAATATAAGTACTTGGGGCCGCTCTTTTTTGGTAACTCAGTCGTAATGACAATGGATTTGCCCTTATGCCCAACACAAAATTCTTGTTAAAAAGCAATGATATAAAGGGTAGGAATTAGGATAGCCCCATATTTATCCGTCCTCAGTGACTTGAGGAGGGCAAAGTGACCCGCAATTTTTTTTTTTTGTTTTTTAACATGGTTTGCCATAGGCATAGGGTAAATAGAGTTGTCAATATCTTAATTCCATCACGAGAAAATGTCCTACATTTTAATGATCTTACATTGCTAGTTACTACAAATCAACTAATATTCCAAATTTCCAACAATGAGGCGGGACCATTGAAGCTTTGGCTTTCATGTTTAGGATAATATACAATTAAAATTACAGATTTTTAGCAATATATAACTTTGCAAAATGTGGGCATTTGCGCTTGATAAGTTCCCCTTTCTCAGATTATGGTGGCTAACTAGTATGTATATATATATGTGAGATAAATCTAAATTTAGCCTTTAGGTGTCAGAACATGCTACTGTTAATGTTAGGACGACTTAATATAGTGAAATATCTAATGTCGAAGTTTAAAAAATAACTGACATTTGTTATTAGTTAGGGACATAATCTTCAATAGCTTGACAACAAAACTTGGCTTGGATACATAAAGCTTGTACAAATCTCAATTTTATGTTTTAGCTTTTTGGCATGAAGTAAGCCATGAGTTTCTATATAGTATTAATACACAATTTGGCTCATGTTACCTTACCACATGAAAAAGATATATAAAAAAAGACTTGTATGCTTCTAACGGGAGTATTAGGGACATCATCTCATATCGACTGATTAGAATAAATTTTGGGTTAAATCTTTAAAGTTTGGATTATCCTCAACTCTTGAACTCAATGTATGAATCAGTATATGAATTTTTATAGGTAGTTTTGATTAAAAAAGAGTAAATATCTCAAACTTTAAGTTCTCGTTAATTATCATAAACTTTATATTAACATGTACAAGTTGAGGGTGGTTGGCCACCGAAATTCTAATTTTAGCAGAGGTTAAAAAATGAATTTGTACTTCATCCCTTATTTTAAAAAAGAAGGAAAAAAAAAGGTATAACTAGAGGGTGTGTAAGAAAAATGCAGAAGTTTACAAAAAAAAAAAGTTTAACAAAAAAAATAATGATATTGTTTTGTAACTGACAATGGTTGCTCTGTAATATTGCTTTCGTTATCATCAACAACAATGTTGCTCATGGCTATGGGTTCGCATGCGATATTGCAAGAAATTTAGATAGCAAAGCTTTTAACAGAGCTATGTATTAATATCAGACCTTGGATGGAACAAGGTCCCCACGGTTTGGTATGGTCCCTCTTTTCAAGTTGTCATGTGCTCATCATCCCCTCACCTATTATTTGCTTAATTACAACTTTTCTTTTTCTTTTTAAAAAAAATATCTAACTTGGATCCTCCATGTCCAGGGCTAACTGTAAACCTAAATCTTTCTCCCATCAATTTCTGTGAAATTAAGCTTGAGAATTGAAACCCCTTTTGAAAGGAAAAAAAAAAAATTACAGATGAATTTGTATTCACCGCACAGCACATTGGTCAGCCGCTGCACATGCATGTCCGGCAAACAGCCAAAGATGATTATGATAAATTTGATGATACATGTACAAAAACGAATAAAGGTACAAGTTACAGCCATGCATGATTTTCTGGCCTTTCATGCTTTATCAGGACCCTACACTGTTTAGTTTTGATTGGTCAGTCTTATCAACTAGTTGCATGTTTGCCACGTGTGTGTTAATTAATCAGAGTTTGTCTTGTATTGTTCATTAATAATAATCATGGCCGTGTAATTTTTACGCACACAAGAATATCACGTGAAGAGATTATGAGTTGATGGAACCCAGGCTCAGCAGCCACGGTTTGGCTCTGGTAATTAAACATGTTTGGAGTTCCCAGAAGCCTCATTATGTGTTAAAAGCTCGAAAGAGTTAAAGTTGGATTCGGATTATTTATTAATTTCCAAGATAGAGAGAGAAAGGGGCGCGTGTAAACCAAAGAAGTAGAGGAGGCGGCAATGAGCTTGTTTGAATTGAACTAGAGGGAATTGAAGTTGATTTAAAGTTTTGATTGGGTAGTAGGTGCGGTGAAAGGAAAAGGAGTCACGAGAAACTTGGGATTTCTTCTGGAAAATTTATTCCAAATTAGGTCTTTGCAATTGCATGGCTCAAATGGCAACTGGGTTTCCATGTAATTTGAAAGTGGAAGCTACAACAACAGCTTTACTTTGAACAGCGACCGATAGCCACATTCCTGTGCGAAGGGGAATTGCTTGGATAATGCATGCATGTGTTTTGACAATTAGTAGTGTCGTTTTAGAGAAGAAAGACTTGCGTAGAACGTACGGTCTTAATAGATCATGCTATGTGTTAAAAGATCACCAATTTATCGTTGTTACCATTGAGAAAGATTTAGGTGGCGTCAATGCTACCACATTACATTAGCATACTATTCTCCAATTAATCGTATATCATTAAGTATACACTTAGTTTAAAATTATCATAAACACATTGTGTTCGTATTATGTGATTGTATGCTATATGAAAATTGGATTGTGGCCACAACTAAAGTGACATAGTATATCGCCCAATCTACTTATTATCTAAGACTTTCTCGTTATTAAAATTATTAAGTATCTTAAAGCTTTGAATAAACAAAATTTGTTAACAATAACAAGGATTTTTTGTGGTCGTTTACTAATGTATGCTTTAAGAAATTCTGGAAAGTTTTATTTCATATTAACGAAGACATTACTGGAAAATATTTATAGAAAAAAGGGCAAAAACAAAATTACAAGTAATGGTAATCGATATTTTTGTAAATTTTTAAATTCCTTCATATATGAGTTAAAAAAAAAAAAATCATCTCTCTCTTCTTTTTCTTTCTTTTTTTTATTTTTCTTATTTTATTTTTTTCCTCCTAGCAGCCAAAACAACTCAATTTGACACAACACAGTCAAATGGCTAATCTTATCTTCAAATGAATTGTGGCTACATGCAAGTTCGGAATTCTTCTTTCAACAATATGCTATGAGGAAGAAGAACTAGAATTGATTTTTATTAGAATGAGTGGTGGAATTTGAAAGCAATACAAGTTGCATCTACTATCTACTTTTCACTCCTGGTCCCCTTGGGTTATTTCCTGTGCACTATTCTTTCTCAGTTCTCTCTCATGAATTATTGTTCAATTCAAAATGAATCAAATTGATATCAGAATCTTTCAAGACGTTGGGCAAATTAAAATGATAGGGAAAGAGAGAAAAAGCGCCATGTCTTGTGATCTCATTGAATAAAGGGTTTTCAATTTTTGAAATTATGCTTATATATAAATAATAAAAAAATTCTGCTCAGTTCTCTTTTATTTATTTGTTTATTTATATTTTTAAAAGGTAGAGGGGTGGATAAAAGCTCAAATATATATTTTTTACCAGTCCCCTACTTTTCCCAAGATTTTAAACTCAGAGAAATCAATCAGTTTTCCTTCTTGTTTTAAAATTCATCATAATCTTCTATGGTTAATAATATTATTCTGATAATTTCGAAAACATAAAAAAGGAAATGATTAATTTCACTAAATAAGACTATAAGAGAGATTTTTTGGTCAATTTTTTTACCTTATGATTTTAATCTTTTAGATCCATCTTGTTATCCATATAACCGCACAAAAATCTTGCAATTATTATTGAATTTAAGATGTTTTAATGATTCTATTTACAAATTCATCATTGCTACGTAGAAATATAAGAGTTTGGTTAAGTTTTTTTTTCATTGTATTAAATTATCTGATATCCGAAGATCACATTAAACCTCGACTAACCCAGATTTAAGCTAAGTAGGACCATTACGGCGGTAAAATTTTTCCAACAAATATTTAACGCAACTGCATTCACAAGTCTCGAATCGAGAACCTTAATTAAGATAGAACAATCTCATGTTAGCTGATCTATGCGCTTGTTAGTTTTGGTTAGTTTGAATTTTGAATAGATTTGTATGTCTGAATTTTAGTGACATGTTTGTTTCTTTTTATTTGAATCTCTAAAAATAAGTAACAAGTATTTTGTTTTTTTTTTCAACTTAGCAAATTTGAAATCAAGTAATTTTACATTTATGCTCTTATATAATTTTAATGTTAAAGAAATATTAAATAACTCAAAGAACATAAATAATATAATATTTTATAATAACATACATTATGTTAAAATGAATACAACCCTTTAGTATGCTAAACTAGAATATATTGATAAATTTTATTGTATTTTATAATATTTTTTATAAAAAATATTCATAAAAATTTATTAAGATAAATAATGTTATTTTGAAGAAAATAAAAAAGTAAAAATAAAAATAACGTTAATGCTAATTAGTAGGCTTAATTTAGATAAGATTAAAATGAGTTAATTCAAATAGAGATATTGCACTTTTTAGATTAAGTAAAAACTTAAAAAATTTAATTTAGTAACTTAATGATTTAATAACTGAAAATAATTAAATTAAAAAAAATAAATTGGATGACTTAACTAAATAAAATTAAATCAATTAGATCACTAAGTTTAAAAAACAAATGCCCTAAGTCCAGTTGCATATTTCTCAAATTATGGATAAACTTAGAAGTCCTTTAAGTATCTTTTTCACAAAAGAAACTAATTAATATAACATGTGACAAACTATTGCATATTGCATTCAAGATTTGATAAGAAATTTAAACAGTGTAACATAAATTAATTTTTCTTTTTAAATAAAAGGAAATTCTAATCATGTTTTTCTTGGGGGCAAAAAGAAAAAAATTAAAAATTTGAAAAGAAAAGTTCTACCAAACCAACAAGGCAACAACAGCAACAAAGGCAGTAAGGCAGAGAGTAAAGTATGGCCAATGGATAAAAACAGAACAGACTCAATTCATTTCAGTACAAATTTTCATAACATAACATAACGTTCAAACTTGGAATCAATTTCTCTCTTGTCTCCATTTCCTTTCCCAAACGATGACGCCCTGCTTCTGCTGCCTCTGCTACTAAACCCACCAAGCTTTTTACAATTTTACTCCTCTGTGGTTCTCTCTCACTAACAAAAAGCATTAAAGAAAATAAAAAGAAGGAAAAAATGGTTCTGGAACCAAACGGCGCCGTTTGGATGGAAGGTGAAGAGGAGCAGCCACTCTCAGTTTCTTGGACCACAGCCGCCGCCGCCACTGCCACCACCACCGCCCGTGCCACCACGGAGCCTAAAGAAGATGAAATGCACGTCAATGCTGTCTCTCTGTCGGGTTTCAAATCAATTCTCGACACTGACTGGTTCTTGAACTCAACTCTAAACAACCCACCTCAAGATTTTACCAACACCACCGGCTTATTAGAAACCCACCAAGAACTCAGAGCTTTCAACGCTTTTCAAGAAACCAACCTCTTTTTTCAACCAATTGAATCACACCCTTTCACCTTAAACCCGACACATTCACTGCTGCCACCAAACAACAACGACAACAACAGCAACAGCCACCTCCCTTTTGTAAGTGGCTTTGATTTGGGTGGTGAAGCTGCTGGTTTTATTCAGCCGGCTTCGGGTTTCATGGGCCTAACGACAACTCAGATTTGTGCCACTAATGACTCTGATTTTCATGGGTTCGGTTCTTCTTATAGCAATTGCTTTGATAATTTAGAGGGTCTGTTTTTTAACAGTAACAGCAAGGCTAAAGTGTGTTCGCAGTCACAGCCAACTCTGTTTGAAAAGCGAGCGGCTTTGAGGCAGAGTTCTGGTAAATTAGAAAACTTGGAGATTTTGGGAGGGAATTTGCTGTTGGAGAACATCAAGTGTCGGAAAAATGAGGAGGCTAGTGTTGATATTTCAAGTTTGAATTATGAGTCTGATGAGTATAATAATAACAATAATAATAATAATGCTAGTAATGACAATAATGTGAATGGTAAGGTGGATGAGAGTGTCAAGAATTGGAATGCTGGTGGTAGTGCGACTGTTGGGGATAATAAAGGGAAAAGGAAAGGTTTGCCAGCAAAGAATTTGATGGCTGAGAGGAGGAGAAGGAAGAAGCTTAATGATAGGCTTTACATGCTTAGGTCTGTTGTGCCCAAGATTAGCAAGGTATTTTATTTCATTTTACTTTCTGTTTTGTTTTGTTTTTCAATTCAATTGAATTATAATAATGTGTTGTTAGCACTATGGTATATGACTGTCTTTGTTGTGTTTGAAGATGGATAGGGCTTCAATACTGGGGGATGCCATTGATTACCTAAAGGAACTCCTGCAGAGGATCAATGATCTTCACAATGAATTGGAGTCAACCCCAACTGGCTCTTTGATGCAGCCCTCTACAAGCATCCAACCTATGACCCCAACTCCACCCACCCTTCCGTGCCGCGTCAAGGAAGAAATAAGCCGGAGTCCAACAGGCGAAGCTGCAAGGGTAAATTCTGTTCATTATATACTTTTTAAGCTTTGAGCTTGGTTTGCCTAGAGGACTTCGATTATACTTTTCCGCAATTGCTTGATGCTTTTATGTGGTTTATAAATTTTTAACTGTGACTTACTTGAGGGCCTTAAGGCTAGTGTTTAAGTTAAGTTGAAAAGTTGAAACTTGGGCATGGGTGCTTTTGTTTTTACATGGTGTCTCACATGCATATGTCTGTATGCTCAGAGTGGCAATTAAGTTATTATTGCAAACAAGCATGCTATGTAGATTTGTGAGCCAGCTTTGATTTGCAGACTGGAACTTCTTTCATTATTGCGTATGTACACTCATTTTTGAAGTTCAATCATTCACCTTAATAGTGAAGATGCTTCTGTGAATGTACTTGGTAATTGGGTCTAATGTTTTATCCTTTTCATACATGTGACATGTGCCCAAGGACATAAGACTGACCAATGAGGCAGTGAGCGGTCACATGTTGGAAATCATTAAGTTTGATGATTGGACAATGTGATTTTGAAAGTGTGATATATAGTATAGGAATGAAAATGATAAGAAAATTAAGGCTGAAAATTGATCTACGGACCCCATTTTGTTGTATCATCAATTCTGATTTTCACTGCATGCTCCTTATTAGTGTGAAACTGTGATACATTTATCGTTTCGGTGAATCACTGTAATTCAGATGAAATGCTAAATTGCTGTAATTCTTCACATGGCATTGACAATTAAAAGTACTTTACATGGACACAGGTGGCTGCACATACACCACTGTCCAATGCCCATGATTACATATATGTCAGAATGGATTCAAAATAAGATTATTAATTTCTTATTTTCTTCCTTCGATGAACAGCTTTTCCTTAATGTGAAATACATTATTACAAGTTTTTGTTCCTTCAAAATTTTGCAGGTGGAAGTTAGGATTAGAGAAGGAAGGGCTGTGAACATTCACATGTTCTGCGCTCGTAGGCCGGGTCTCTTGCTCTCTACTATGAGGGCTCTGGACAGCCTTGGGTTGGACATTCAGCAGGCTGTCATCAGCTGTTTCAATGGGTTTGCACTGGATGTTTTCCGAGCAGAGGTGTGCTTCTTTGTCTATCTTAGTTATCTCTTTTCATGACCCAAATTGTCAAGTATAAAGCAAAAACAATCGATTCCTGGTAAAGAAAAAAATTGAGAGTTTAATTTTGACTTGCATCCGACATTCATCATTGTTAGTTATGTTCCTCAAAAATGATGGACAATGTGAAACTTATGGAAAACTTCTTGTTGGTTTTTGTTATGAGACTAAGAAGAACTATAGTTAGTCAACCAATACGTTTGGAGTATTATATATAATTGATTGTTTATGTGGATTTTTGTGAGGAGTGGGATGGGGCTTGAAATATGACTTTTATAGTGGGGAAAGTCAATGAAAGAGATTGACAAAGACCCGGCTATCTCTCTGTTTTCTCATTTTTAAATATCAATCATTAACTAACATTTTTTGCATGGGTCGTATCCTAGATGTTTTGGTTAGCCTAGCAGATTTTGGCATCTTACAAGTAAAATAATGTTTAAACTCTCAACTAATATGTTTGGTCCTCTTTTCTTCTCCCCAACCGCCTGCTGCACAAACACTTTTTCTTGTCTTTTCAGTTCTAGTTTTATGCACAGGAAGCAGAGCTTTTTTCCTTTCTCAAATGTTGATTATAACCATTACTAAATGATCATATAATATACTGGTTAAAGAAACAGTTAAAAAATTAGAAAGATAATGCCAAGTGAAAACAGTTGGAAGAAATTGTCTTGAAAACCAAAACATACAAGTTGAAGGGAGCACATTTTCTGCCTTTTTTGTAAGAGTAGTTTCCACAAGCCCAATGGATATCGGCGGATGAAATAGTGTTTAAACTTTGTCAACTTTGCCCTTCCTTTTAGACATCAGTTATTAATTTGTTACTGTTTATCATTGATCATCGAAGGACTAATATTAGATGGCAAAATAATTAACTGGACACACATTAAATATTGCTATCATGCTCTCAATCACTACTAAAAGCAATTGCTCCCTTCATTTAATTTGGCATCTTGAACTCTTGTCCTCATATTAGCTATATAGACTGCAATCATTTCAAATATCTCAACAGAGCACAACATATTCTTGCTTCTATGGCTGCATCAGAAATTTTATTGTTAAAGCAGCCTGATTCATTCATGATTTCTAATTCTTAGCACATCAGGTATATGGTAATCAAGAGATTAATTCCTTCTCTCTTTAACAGCAATGCAGGGAAGGCCAGGATGTCTTGCCCAAGCAGATCAAATCGGTGCTCTTGGATACAGCTGGCTTCCATGATGTGATGTAAAATCGAATAGCTGTACATTCAACCACCTTGTGAGTGAAGAAACTAACTGTAGTTCTTCTGTACCTCAAGTAGTATGTAAATGAAATTCGGTTCTCATTTTCATTTTGTAGAGGTACGAACAAGACCAGACTGATGCTTGTAGGTCATCAGTCATCATATGTTTGGAGAATTGGTAGTTTGGGTAAGCATCTTTCACAGTTGTGTTCTTAGTCATGCCTCAGAAAGCACAGAAACTCAAGTGTTGTTCTTTTGTAATTTCAGCTCGTAGAATAAAATCTCCTTTTCGGTTACTTTAGGTGTATTTGCCATTACTGGCTTTATTGGTGGTAGGGTAATGGTATCATGGATCCATGGTTGCATCTATGAATTGGTATGATATTTAGAGTTGTCATGTGACTATTGGAAGGCTACCTATGTTAGTGCTTCTGAACTAATGCTCCTAAGTGTTTGGTGAACAATTTCAATCTTGATTTAGCAGCTAATTAAACAGATTTTATCAAATTGACGTCTGAAGCAAAACTTATACTACCCTTATCAAATTGGCGGGCACATCAATACGAAAACAGCAGTGCGGCAACGGCACAGAAGCGTGCATAAGCACTGAGCTAAAGATCAATTTTCACTCTGGGGATGATTTCTCAGTGCAGGAAAGACGAAGAAGACAGTGGACCAAGAAAATTGAAGGAGATAATAGAGAGCACTAATTAGGTTTTGGAGGAACTTTTGAGAGCTACACACACGACTCGCTTGTATGGACAAGCCCTAGCCCTTTCGTGTTAATTAGTATAAAGTTAATTTAGATTAGACAACCAAATCATAACTGGTAAAAGACAAAATAAACAAAAAGGCAAGGAGTAAATAAACACTTGATTAAGTGCTAGTTGGAGATTGCAGTAGTTGATACAATAAACTGCTTTTATTGGACAGATAAAATAAGTTGTTAATTGAAAAAGAAGTTTGATATTTGAAAAACTTTGTTATTATGGTTGTTGCGAGTTAGAAAAGTAGAATATCATATATTTTATAAATTTTATTACAAAGTTGTTATTTTATATAATGACTAAAATATTATAGATTACCTTTTATTTGTATTTTACATTTTATGGAAAAATATGACATAATTTTTTTTATTAAAATATTAAGATTATAATAGAAATTTTTTTAAAAATGTAGCTTATTTAATAAGGTACTTATAAAAAGTAAATCTCTACATGTTTTTAAAAGCTGTTGTCAAATGAAAAAACTTATAAAATAAGTAGTTTTTTAAAAATTTACTAAACACATTTTGGTTGAAAACTTATAATATTTCAACCTTGATCCCAAACACATTCTAAGAGATTTAGAATAGTTTGAAGCTAATTTCTCAATTTAAATCAATTTTTGCTCTCTTTTCTTATAAATGTGTAGTTTGAAATACTAACACGCATAAAAAAAAAAAAAATCCATACCATGCTTTCATTTGTTAGGGGTGCCGACGAGAACCCTTTAATGCTCAAGTTAGTTATAAGATTTTGTTAGTGAGCTTTTAAGAACTCTTAAGAGAGTTTTTTATACTTTAGATAGTTCGTAAGTAGATCTTAGAGCCTTTTTGAGGGAGTGAATCTTTGAGCTTTTGGAGGACTTGCTAGTAGGCCATTTAGCTCTTGGAAAAATAAAATTTATGTATGCTTTAAGGTTAACAAGATTGATAAAGAGAGGAATGTTTATTTCAGCTTGAGAGTCTTTTGCGTGAGACCCTCACTCATTTCAGACGTCATGATCACTTTGTTAAGCTAATCTTTGCATTCATCTCATATTGTGGAAGTCGCAACAATAATCCCGCAAGCCAGCAACAAAAAACAATCATTCTTTTACACGTTGAGCAGATGGATTTTACCTGGAGTTTGCGTGCCACCCTTTTATTGGACGTTATGTGAGATAAATCTAGTTTAAAAATCCACTTGGACTGAGCGGTTTGTGGGGACCATTGGGTTGAATATTTGATTTTATACTGCCTATGTGTAGAGAGGAAATGATGCTCTCACAAAAACGAGAACAAAATTAAACACAAAACGATGAGTTTTGATAAGTTTAAATTATAAAAAGTTTTTCAGTATTGAGAATTATCCACTTACACCCCCAGTCTCTAAATATACACAACTCTCATATACTGGATCTTGACCTCGACCTCGACCATGAACTGGTATCAGAGTATAATTTAACTAGTTAATTCTAGTTAGAAGATCCAATAGATTATGAAGAGAATTGAATATTTAAATTGAGAAATTAGTATTTTTCATAGTACAAAGGTAACTTTAGATAGATATAATATAGAATGTGATGCAGAGCAAGAAATTGAAGAAATCCTAATTATATTTAAATGTATAATATTTAGGAATATTTTAATTAATTTGTATTCTAGTTTAATTTGGTTTCCTATTTAGAGTCTTATTGTTTAGGTATTGCTTATTTAGGTAATATTCCTAATTTAGGCATAAGTCTTATTAAAATAGGTTTTCTAATCATATTAGGATAAGTCTTACTTAGTATAAATAAGTGTCTTTTGTAGCTTTTACAAGCAGAGATTTTTGAGTTTAATAATATTTCAATTTTCAAATCTCTTTGTGAGTATTTGAACAGTTAATTCTCGGTATTCTGCGGAATCAACGAGTCTTAATCCCTAAATTCGCGGTATTTTTTTGAATCAACGTGAATTTAGTTGTTCTTTTGTTCCGGTATTCTCTAAAATCAACGGAATATTTTGAACATTAAACTTCCGCTGCATCAGAATGTAATATAAAAGGAAACTTTAGAATGATTTACGTATAGAAAATTCTTAGTCGATTTATTAATTAATTTAGGTAGAAATTTGAAATCAGAATTTGATAGAATAAACAAGAATTTTAAGTTAGTTTTAGATAGTTTAAGATAAAATAGTGTTAGTCTTAAGAATTTGTAAGAAAAATTATATTTTATAAGGATCAAAATTTAGTAGAATTAGATAAAATTTCAAGGATAGGAGAAGGAAGATTAAAATTTAAACAAGTAGAAAAAGCCAAGAGCTCAGAAATTATAGCCGTTTTAGATTTAGAAGATTTGAAAAAAAAATTAAAATTAACACTGATATAAAAAACCTGAAACCCAAGAAATTTAAAGAGCTATAGATATTACTAATAAATAAGGCTAAGCAGATATTCAGTGGCTGTAAATTAGAGGTAGTTATTTGAAAATATTATTTAGAAGAAGAAAAAAAGATGAGGATGTTAAAATTGAAAACCTCATAGATTCATATGAACAAATAGAAAGGTTTAGGCTAAATAAATTAAATTTTGATCAATCTCAATATAATATACAAAAATGAAATTTTATTTAGTAAATCTTTGGTCTATCAAAATTATAATGAAAGATATGTATCTTGTACTCATGAAGATCAAATGATTAAATTATACTTAATAGATAAACATTCTTATAATTAGATTAGTAATAAAAATCTCAAACAATCTCATTTAGGACTGGTTACATAGAGAAAACCTAGGGGCAAAAGCCTTAGTTTGTCTTTATGATAACATCTTTACAAATATAGAACAAGAACTTTTAGAAAGCATAGGATTAGACAAAAATAATTGAAAAAGAGGAATAATATATTTTGCCCTGAATTATTTAGTAAAAGCTAATACTTTTTACAAAGATTTAAGAATAGTAATAAAAACTAGAGGTTACCACATGAAATGGAACGAGGATAATTGATTAGTTTTCACATAATTTATAGGACGACTTAGTGAAAATAGTATGACAAATATAAATTAGATAATAATTAGATAATAAACGTTTTAGGAACTAAAGGAGTTAAGGCTATCTGAGTAAAAAATTTCTCAGCAAAAACTAATGTAGGATTAGATTGGAAGCTAAATTTTTTTATAGAAAAACCAAATTTAGTACTAGAAGATAGCGTAACTATCATAATAGTGGCGGTTTAATAGATTTACGATTTGGAAACTATAATTATTAAGCTAGCACAACCAGCAACCAAGATAATGAAAGTAGTCTAGTGGTTGTAAAATAAGAGTTCACAAGAAAAGAAATGGACAAAATTCTTGATTCTTGATATGATGAACTAATGATGGAAATGAGCCACCATCAGACAATAGAGGTTTTAGACAAAGAATATAATACACAATATATAGATGGTATAATATAATGTAAATTAGAAGCTAACATGATATTTAAAACATGAGAATCTGTCAAAATGAATGAAGTCGTAGAGGAAACTAGTTGCAGTATTACCCATCTACCTAAACGTGGTAGAATAAATTTTAGCTAGTCAGCACCAAGGGATATAACATATAATTTAGAAGGAAGATATCCTGTACCTAAAGGAAATTATAGTGGAAACAACAAAGATTATGAAACCTATGGTAACCTGTAGATAAGATTAGGACAATGTAAACAACAAGTCAATCTGCTAGCATATTAAATTTAGCAACTTGGAATCCATAACGATGACTATAAGTCATACATAGATGGGAAACAGATGCAGTCAGAGCTTGGCAAAATCAAACTCATAGTGATGATATGTATTATTTTTTAGAAACGCTATTAGGAGAAACAATAGGAAATTGATACATACTTATAAAAGAGATTTTGTTAAATAGGCTTTTAGAAACCAAAGCATTACGAAATAACCCCTACAATTTTACAATTTTTATTAGAGAAATATGAATAGGATTAGATCCAACCAGAGGCAACACCTCTATACAAGATGTAGGCTTAGCAGATGATTAAATCTAAAAAGTGTACGTGTAAAAAGATAAATTATTAGTTTTACACTTATTGTGTCGATTAATGCGCTCATTATTTTTAAATTATCTTAATACCCCCAAATATATTTTTATGTTAAATTAATTCGCAATATGTTAATTTTTATTTTGTAAATATTTTTCAAGAATAAAGACGGAATTGGAATTGAAAGCGGGAATAAAGAAGGATTGCTGAAGCAATTTGGAAGCATTATTAAGGACATGTAATCAAAAAATAAAAAAATAAAAAAATTAAAAAAAGAACAAAAGGCAACCACTTTAGTTGCTTGTGATGGTCAGAAGGCATACATTTCAATGTACATATATATATAATAATAATAATAATAAAATAAATAAAGATAATGCATTCTTTGCCTATAAAAGGTAAGGAAATGCAGGGAGCGATGAATTGAGAAGTTAGAGAGCTGAGCAGAGAGAGCTTAAGCTGAGAGAGAATAGAGTGCATATGAGGAATTATGCCTTTTTCTTCTTTTTCTTCTTTTGTTGTGTAATCAACTTTCTTGTAATGTATTTCAAAAGTTTATCAAATAAATAGAGTGCTCTGTTTTCTTTCAATATGAGTGGCTAATTTTATTAAGTTGAGGTGAATGGTGAAGCTCATTGTTTCAAACTATTAAATTTATTATTTTCTCAAATGAGTTTTTAAGTTTATTTTATTATTTTCTAATTTTTTTTATGTCATATTAATTTATAAATTCCTTTGGATCTGTATGGTATTTTAACATAATATCGACACATTAATATAGTGTGGCACATTATGTATTTTATTCCATATTTATCCACACACATAGAATTAAATGATATAATAATTAATTGGTAAAAGTGAGACAAAATATAAATGAAAGAGTATTAAAATTATAGTTTGAATACAGAGAGTGGATCCCGAACCTTAGCATATTTTTAAATTGATTTCAAATAATTTCTTTTCCCCGCAATTAATTTTCTTAATTTTAAATTAACTACTAGATTTAAAATTCTCTGTGGATCGATCCCGAATTCATCGGGTTATATTATAACTAAACACTCTTATAGTTGGTAGTAATACACTTTTAAGTCGTGTCAAGTTTTTGGCGTCGTTGTTGGAGAGTTTTCTAAATTTGATGTTAGTTTGTCTTTATTTTATTTTTATTTTATTTTATTATTTTTTTTGTCGTTACTATCTTTCCGTGATTCTTTTTTATTCTCTTTTTGCAAAACTTCTGTTAGCACCCCTCCTTTTTTCAAACTTTAACATTATCCATAAAATTTATGAAAAACTTCATTTTAACCCAGAAACCATTGCAAATCAATCCCCAAATCGAATTTATTTCTTTTAATTTCTGTAATTTACTTTCCACATTTATTTTAAATGGTCAGTTTTACCGCTTGACTGTTTTTTAAATTTTATTAATTTATGTATTTTTGTTTATATGGTCGGTTCTATCGCATAACATTTTAATTTCAGTTTATTTATTTTGTGCATTAATTTATTTAATTTTATGTTTTATTGTATGGCTGGTTTTAAAATACCGCTTAAACTGTTTCTTTTAATTTCTTTTTTTATGGTTGGTTTCACTGCCTAATTTATTTATTTTATTTATTTTTCAGTTTGTTTATTTTTATTTTGCATTTTTGCTTATTTAATTTCCAGTTTATTTTTATTTTCTGCAATTTTCATTTAGCGTTTTATACATCATCAGTTTAGCACACATCATTAGCATTGCATGCGTCGTTGGTCTCGTACAAATAGTGGCATACTAATTAGAAGATTACCTTCACCACCCTTAGATATGACTGATATAGGTGCTGAAAATTTTTCGGAGTTGAAAATTTTTCAGAGCACGAAAATGACCCAGCCTTGCAAAATCTTCATGAACAACCTAAGACCCTTAGAGGCTTCATGCATCCTACTAGAACAGGGTCACCATCATGCATAGTTTTCCCTCCTGATGCATCACATTTTAATTTCAAACCTGATATCATTCAACTTCTTCATATTTTTCATGGTTTTGAATCTAAAAATCCATATTTGCATTTAAGGGAATTTGAGAAAGTCTGTAACACATGTACTGATCAAAATTGTAGCATAAATATAATCAGGCTTAAGTTTTTTCCTTTCTCACTAAAGGATAAAGCTAAAACTTGGCTACAAAATCTTAGGTCAGGATCCATCAGAACTTGAGATGAAATGCAAGCATAATTTTTGAAAAAAATATTCCCACCCCATAGAACTAATTCTTTCAAAAGACAAATCACCACATTCACTCAAAAACCAGGAGAAACCCTCTACCAATGTTGGGATAAGTTTAAAGAACTACTTAACATTTGTCGACACCACGGTTTTGAAACATGGAGATTAGTGTCTTATTTCTACGAGGGATTAACATCCCAAGGTAGACAAGTCGTTGAAATGATATGTAATGGTGAGTTTAGGGATAAAAGTCCTGAAGACGCGTTAGACTATCTTGACCTACATAGCACATAATGGATAACATTGAGATACAGTTGGTTCTTATGAGTCATCAAGTAAACCCCTGTCATCTCCATCTGGTGGAGGCATGCATAACCTATCGGCTTGTTTATGGAAAATCTTACCACTTACCAGTTGAACTTGAATATAAATTATTTTGGGCCATGAAAGCTTTTAATTCAAATCTTGATGATGCTGGTAATGTGCGTAAATTACAATTAAATAAACTTGAGGAATTAAGGAATGATGCATATGAGAATTCCAAAATTATTAAGGCAAGAATCAAATTTTTTCATGAGAAAAGAATTTTTCAGAAAACATTTGAAATTGGTCAAAAAGTGTTGCTTTATAATTCTCGTCTTCATTTATTTTCAAGGGAGTTAAAGTCAAAGTAGAATGGTCCATTTGTTGTAAAAAATGTGTATCCATATGGAGCCGTAGAAATTGAGAATCCAAAGGATGATGTCACATTTAAAGTTAATGGTCAAAGATTGAAACCATATATGAAATACCAACCACGTGAAGCAGATACTGAAATCAATTTGAGTGACCCATCAAATTTTAATTAAGTATTTTCATTTTAACTTTTTGTGAATTTGATTTATTGTTACTTTATCGTTTGAATTGTTTGATTTTTTTCCTTTTCCCTATGTCTTGAATGGAGTGCATTGCATTGTTTTTAATTTTATGTTGTTTGACAATTGTGCTTTAGCTCACCAAATTTTTATACTTGTCATGAGTACCTCCATGAGAAATTTCCTTTTCGATCATCTTAAAGAGCTTTTACATGTAAAATTTCACCTGAGGAAATTGCTCCGATTTTGTAAATCACATCCTATTTGGAATCTACAACCACTTGAGTTAGTATCCCATGTGAAAGATCTAGAAAGACAACTCAAGGAAATAGAGGATGGTATTTATAATATGCAATTAGAACTAGATGTAAATTCAATAAAAGGACGAAGGTGAATTATATTCCTTGTGTGTTTTTGTTTTATTTTGTTGTTCTTCTTCACTTTTGATTTGATTTTGCAGATTTGATTTGTTTTGTTTTGATTCACTCTCCCGTATAAATGGCGGATAGAGGTACTCCGTGACTTTTTAAGTCGGTATTCTCAGTTTTCCACAATAATTGAAACCTCAATGTCAAGCATGGAAGAAATACAACAAAAATTACATCAACATTTTCCTTTTCTCCCTCAAAATGCTCTTAAGAAGATTTACAAAGCTTGTTGTGAACGACTGTGTTTGTTAATAATCAATGGGATTCCTGCTAACATTCGCTGGTTAATTGAAGCAAAGGTTCGACTGGCAGGTGAGTTTTTTGATCCGTTCATTTCCTACATGCATGGTTTTGGTAAAAGTACATTTGCTAAGAAAAGAAGAGCTAAGCGACTTGGCTCTGAATGTTGTCACTGTGTAAGACTTGCTTGCAAAAATCCATGTTGTAAAACTTTAGGAATGGTTTCTGTAAATTGTGAAGATAAAATCAAATTCGTTAAGGATGACATGAGTAAAGAATCATTGGATGATATCTTACGATCTCTTGAGATGCATCCGAGCGGATACGTTCAACGTGAAATTCAAAATTTGTGGAAGTTGTTCCAAAATGAAAATGCATAGTTTAGTCTTAGGAATCTGACTCTAAAAAACCATGTTTGCCAGTTTATAAGAAATTGGATGGGAAACCTATCTTCGACCCATAGAGGGCTTTCAAGCCATTACTAGACGTAAAACCAGAGGAAGATGTGAGCCATAATCACAACTACCGGTAAATATCCTTTTATTTTACTGTTCTTTTATCTTTCGCATTATTATTATTATTGTGTGTCTTTTTTATATCTAATCAATGTTTGCTTTTTTTTTTTCACTATTTACCTTTGAGTTATTAAGCTAAAAGCTTCACACGTCATTTGACAAACACACCACCCCATTTACAGATGTATATCATTATGTCTGTCACCAAGATCCTTAAATATGAGCTCCTTTTCAAGCACTTACAAATTGTTTCTTTTTAGAATTTTTCTAATGGCAGCAACTTCAAGCAAACAACTGAAGAACATTTGTGTGCTTTCTGAATTTCGCTATGGAAAGTATAAAAAGTTCGTTCAGGTAGCCATAGATCTTAGTCATGCTATAGCAGAGAGGAAACTACATCTTGTATAAGGAGGAGGTGATCGAGGGTTATCAAAACTTGTCTCTAAAGCTGCTTTCATTAGAGGAAGCCAAGTGCTAGGCATCATTCCAAAAACTTTAAAATCTTTAGGATGTCTACTAGACCCACTAACTGGAGAAGAGTTAGTTGTCTCAAGTATGCAAGAAAGAATATTTGAAATGTTAAATCATGCTGACGCTTTCATTTTCTTGCTAGGAGACTTTACAACTTTAGAGGCGCTAATTACATTTGCTTCTTGGGCCCATTTGAATATCCATAAAAAACCCATCGGTTTGTTAAATGTTAATAACTTTTATGATGGCTTAATAACATTTCTTAATCATGCAAAAAAAATTATTTCATTCCATCCTCAGCGAAAAAACTCTTCATTTGTGCCCATACTGCTAATGAGTTACTTGATCTTTTGCAAGTTTACAAACTAGAGCCAGATCCCATGACTTTGGCGTTGGATTGGGCAACTGATGACGATGACAGTAACCCTCGTAAAAAGTATAAATTAGATTTAACTTTTCGCTTGTAAATATTTTCAGCAGTGGCTAGGTGATATCTTCTAAATTCTACCAATTTCTTTAGACATTGAAGACAATGTCTCCTTCAGGTTGGGGGGAGGAAATAGTTGATAATTGTGGAATGTCTCAGTTCTAGTGATATTTTTACTAATTTTTGTTGTAAAGAATAACTTTGGATAAAAATTTAAGTCAAAGATGACAGAATATAGAATGTAGTGTCTCTAGAAAAACATGTTCTTAATTTTATTGTTTTATTCTTCAAAAAAAATTTCTTGTTTTCTAACTTTTTGTTTTCTTTTTTTCTTTTTTTTTTCTTAATCATCTCCCTTAAGTTTCCGCAATCAGTCCCAATTTTTTAATGTTTCTTTAACAAAAAAAAAGAGTTTTCTTTTTCAGTGTGATCTTTTAATATTGAATAACATGATGATTTTTAAATTTTGGTATTTGTATTATCTTTGGCCTTGAGTTATGTTACACTATGTTTTCTCCTTTACATGTTGAAACGTAAATTGAAAAATTTGATGAGTGAAATTGATTAAGCCATTTGGAGGAATTACATATCATGAAAAGACCAAGTGAGTTTTTGAACCTATTATCCTTGGAGAGTAACCTTGTTTGCCTATATAGCTTCACAATTTACTGTACAAGATCTCTATATTTTCTTTAAAGTTAAAAAAAAGGAAAAAACGTTTGTGTAGCCGCATCTAAAAGTCCATTGAATTAGTGGATATGAAAGATTATTTAGAGCCCTAAAAGATGACAGAATGCCATCTTTGATCCGTTTGTGCCTTTCTAGCCAGCCCTATTATAAAGAATCCATAGTTAACCCCTTTGAGCCTTTTAAAAAAAAAAAACTTTTTCTTTGGTAACCTATCATCTTTTCCTACTTCAATGTGGAGTATCACATTATGTTTTATGTATTTCATCACCCAATTATGTTTAAAAATAGGGATGATTATGTATTCCTAATAATGGTGCTATGAAAAAGAAAGAAAGAGATAATATGAATAAATAAATAAATAAATAAAATAAAAATAAAAAAGAAAAAAAGAGCAAAAAAAATCCAAGCGAAAAAAAAGCACCTTGATACCTCCAAAAAGTCTCCTATTTTTCAAAACATATATTTTTATTTTTCCTATTACCATTTTTTGTTAGTCATGACCCTAGCCTACGTTAAGTCTTAATAAAAGTCTTTCTTGATTTTAGAGAACTATAGTCTGAAGTAAAGCTGGTGATATGAACTAAAAGATATTGTGATGCATAAAAATAAAAATAAATTTTGTTGGTAACTCCTTGGACTTGAGATCATTTTATTTCTAAACTGTGGGTATTATTTTTTCATCTTGGTGAGAGCGTGTGATATTGTTTTATTATTCTCTCAAATTTACCATTTTTTTTAGAGTGACAATTTAATTTGGGGTATATCTTCTTTTGAGAGAATTACTCTTAATCATGAGATTTTGAGGTTTGATGTATCATTCTTAAAAGTGGCTTGATTAATGTAGCTCTGATAATTGATCATTTTACAGAACTTTACTGAACTGTTTTGTGCGGGTGTGATTTTCTTTAGGCTGAACATAATGCTTATACTTTTATTTGATTGTTGTCATTATTCTAATGAAATAAGTAAACACAATTTTTTCAAAAAAAAAAAATTCAAATTGGTTTTGAAATTTCTCTAAATTTTTATCACTTAAATTACTAGAGCCTTATAATAAGTTGGTTGGGGGGGGTGTGATTAACACTAAAAAGTATACGTGTAATAAAGATAAAATTATTAGTTTTACACTTATTGTGTCGATTAATGCGCTCATTATTTTTAAATTATCTTAATACTCCCCAAATATATTTTTATGTTAAATTAATTCCAATATGTTAATTTTTAAATTGTAAATATTTTTCAGGAATAAAGATGAAATTAGAATTGAAAGCAGAAATAAAGAAGAATTGCTGGAGCAATTTAAAAGCATTATTAAGGACATGTAATCAAAAAAAAAAGAACAAAAGGCAACCACTTTGGTTGCTCGTGATGATCAGGAGGCCATTGTGCCTCCTGACCATCACACATTTCAATGTACATATGTATATAATAATAATAAAATAAATAAAGATAATGCATTCCTTGCCTTTTAAAGGCAAAGAAATGCATGGAGCGATGAATTGAGAAGTTAGCGAGCTAAGCAGAGAGAGCTTAAGCCGAGAGAGAATAAAGTGCAGCGGAGGAATTGTGCCTTTTTTTTTTTCTTCTTTTGCTGTGTAATCAATTTTCTTGTAACGTATTTCAAAAGTTTATCAAATAAATAGAGTGCTCTATTTTCTTTCAATATGAGTGACTAATTTTATTAAGCTGAGGTAAATGGTGAAGCTCAATGTTTCAAATTATTAAATTTATTATTTTCTCAAATAAGTTTTTAAGTTTATTTTATTTTTTTCTAGTTATTTTTATGTCATGTTAATTTATAAATTTCTTTGGATCTGTATGGTATTTTAACATAATGTCGACACATTAATATAGTGTGGCACATTAGGTACTTTATTCTATATTTATCCACACACATAGAATTAAATGATATAATAATTAACTGATAAAAATGAGGCAAAATATAAATGAGAGAGTATTAAAATTATTGTTTGAATACATAGAGTGGATCCTGAACATTAGCATGTTTTTAAATTGATTTCAAATAATTTTTTTTCCCCACAATTATTTTTCTTAGTTTTAAATTGACTACTATATTTAAAATTTCATGTGGTTCGACCTCAGACTTACCGGGTTATATTATAACTAAACACTCTTATACTTGAGAGTAATACATTTTTGGGTCGTGTCAACAGATCTTGACCAATTACTTTGATTTTCAAGTTAGAAGTATCTTAGAGAATTTGGTAATCATTATGCATCAATTACCAGCAAAACTGATAAGTCATTTGATGAAGAAATATGAAATAAATATATTAGAAAATTACTAAGAATTTTAGGAGATAAATAGAAAACTATTGGAAGAGTAAAAAATTTAAGATGGGTTTAGGAATAGGGCGAATAATAGTATTCACATATAGTATAGTTAGAGAAAAATATTTACAAGCTAATATTGCGAAGACTCTTAAAAATCAATCTTTTGATATATGTAAAAAGGTTATTTATACTCCAATGGGATAAAGACAAAATATATAGAAATTAGAAGTACAAAAAAAATTTTAAGCCTCGTAAATACAGTAATAAAAGGAGGTTTCTTAAGAAAAGTCAAACATATAGGAAAGGAAAAAAGGGTAATAAGTATGTTAAAAAGCCTAGTAAGAGAAAATGTACTTTTTTCATTTTCGGAGATCCCAAGTATCTTGCAAATGCATGTCTTAGCAAGAGAAATGATCGTTTTAAAGAACAAGTCAATTTGACACATAACAAAAAGATGATGTAGTTAGCATAAATAGTAATGACAGTGAAGCCTATATTATAAGTAGTGATTATGAAACTCTAAAATTAGAAGACTTAAATTTAGAATCTGATTATGAAAAATCCACCGATTCAGATGATGAAGATTATAGCTTTGTGGATATAGTTCTAGAAGAATTAGATCTAGAAGAATTAGATCTAGAAAAATTAGATGAAAAATAGAATGTCAACATGAATTTATACATAAATAGGGATCTAATAATATTAGATGTCATATATGTAAACTTTTTTGTAGTATAGAATTTAGATATCAGTTTAAGAATTATAAAATAGGAGTTTGTAAATTTTGTTTAGTTAAAACCTATAAAAATCAGTCGGTAGAAATAGAAACACAACTGCCTAAACAAACCATAAAGACCCAAATTTTAGAAATATAATGATTAAAGTTTGAAATAGAAAGATCAAAATTTCAATTAGAAAAACAAAAGTTTGAATTTACACAGGAAGTTCTTAGATTAGAACAAAATCAAAATAAGCAAAAAAATAAACAAATTATTGAGGTAAATGATGAAGATCTGGATCAACACTGTAAGACATTAGATGATAGACAAAAACAAATTTCTAGTCAATTTTTACCACTCGTACTTCAAACACCCTTACTCAGTATTATTAGTAAGATTAAACTTAAAAATGGTAGTACCATAGATACATTAACTATGATAGATACAAGAAGTAGCAAGTCTCATATAGATATTAATATTGTCCTAGCAGGTTGTTTGCAAACATTGTCAAAACTAATATTTTGCTAAACAAATGAATAGAACTTGATTAGAATATGATATATGTGTCGGAGATGCTCAAATCAACTTTTAATCAATAGAAAATGAATTTGATGAATAATATCACTTACCATAAGTATGGGTTAGTCCAATAAATTTCAAATTTAAATTTATCTTATGATTAAATTTTATAGTAATAGTAAAGACAATATGCTAATTAATAGTAATTATGTCGCATCTTTCAAAAGAATAATTATCACCTTAATTGATTTTCGTCTGTCTCAAAATCTACAACATGATCAATTAAAGTAGAATGCAGATGTGGGACCAATAGTAGTTTGGATTTTGATTTTAGAACTAGCAGTAGTTGTTTTGATTTTTTGCATGATTTAGACATAGAAACCGCTAGTAATAGTTTTGATTTTCCATATACGTAGACATAACAAATCTAACAATAGAAATAGATAGTTTCCGAGAAGATTTAGAAAAACCATATATAAATAAAGATATAAAATTTAGAGATTTAGATTTTGGATATTTTTGTGATCTTAATTTTATTCTAAAAAGTATAGATATACAAATTAGAATGCCCAAATTTAAAAAATTTAAAAAAGGACTTAGAAGAAATAATTAGATTAGCAAAAACTACACAAGTTTTAGAAGAAGACCCAATTAAATATTAGGATAGAAATAAATTTAAAGCTCATTTAGACATAAAAAAATATAGACTTTACAATTAAAACAACTAAATGAGACTATAGTATAAAAGACATGGAAGAATTTAGCATTCAAAATTATTAAGACTATGAGTAATTAGGCATAATAACTGTAGACATTGAAGTACTACATTTGTGGACAGAAATCATGCAGAAATTAAAAAAGGAAAAGCGTGAATGGTCATAAACTATAAGTCTCAAAATGATAGTACATGTGAAGATCATTATAAAATCCCTGATAAAGATCAATTAATTAATTGTATCCAAAATGCAAACATATTTAGTAGGTTTGATTGTAAATCATGATTTTGGCAAATTAAAATGGATGAGGACTCTATTCAATAAATTGCCTTCAACTGCCTTGAGGGATATTTTGAATAGATAGTTTTGTCATTTAAACTAAAAAAATGCCCCTTATATATTTCAAACGTAAGATGGATCTAATATTTAAAAATATAGTAAATTTTTTTTTGGTTTATATTAATGATATATTAGTTTTTATTGAAAACTTAGAAGACCACTATGATCACTTACTTATAGTCTTTAATGAGGTTGTCAATAACAGAGTTATAATTAGTAAGAAGAAAATAAAACTCTATAAAGAATGTATAGAATTTTTAGGAATGAAAATAGAAAAAGGAAAAATTAAATTACAAGAACATATAGGAAAGAAAATATTAGAATTTCCAAATAAAATAGAAAATACTAAGAAGTTACAAGACTTTTTAGGTATATTAAATTACGCTAGGATGTATATAAAAGATCTTAGTCAGCTTGTAAGTCTTTTGTACCATAAGACTAAACTAGGATGTCTAAAGTTCTATAACTCATCTGATATAGAATTAGTTAGAAAAATAAAACCAATTTATAAACAATGATTAGAATTAGCCTTACCATTAAAAAGTGAGTATAAGGTTATAAAAACAGGTACTAGCGAACTAGTGAACACATATGAGAAGCAGTATTACTCTCTAAACCAAATAAATATGATAGTAAGAACACTGAAAAGATTTGTAGATACTCATTATGTCTCTACAAAGAATTTAAAATAATTTAACTAGTTTAGACTATGAAATTTTATGAGTCATTGATGCTTTAAATAATTTCACATTATTTCTTAATCAGTCTTTTACAATTTCTTAATCAGTCTTTTGTAGTAAGGATAGTTTGTGAAGCAATAGTTAGATTTTATAATAAAAGTAATGAAAAGAAGTTAAGCAATAAAAGATGGTTAAATTTTATTAATACTATAGCAAGTAATGGTTACAAGGTAGAATTTGAACATATCAAGGGTATAGATAATAGATTAACTGATAATTTAAGTAGATAAATTTATTGTAACATACTTTTTTATTTTGCAAGTGGACGTAAAGAGAATGCCATTTTGTCAAATTAGTCTATCAACCTTCCAAAAGAAGACTAATTTGTCTTTCAAGTCTTTACTTGGTAGTTAGATAGTTAGATAGATGAATTACAACAATGCCTTTTGGATAATATCTGGAATGCAAAAGGTGATAGTGGAAAGATCTTAACAGCTTTAAATGCATTAACGTTTTATTTTTCAAAAATTCACTGCAAATCCTTGGGTAAAAATTTTAGTTTTTATGTAGTTTTTAAAGGATTTACATGCCATACTTGGCCTAAAGATTTAAGAGAAATTACAAATTTCTACAAGCATGATTATCAAGGATTTTATGATTTTAAATCAGCTCTTGATGCTATAAAGCAACAAATTTGTTTGAATTTTTTTTCATAAGCCCATTAGCAAGAGATACATCTAGCAATTTACAATCTTTTCTTCGACACAGATTACCAAGTGTTCAAAATATACAAAATAATGAAGTTGTTTCATCTTCTGCTAACACTGTCTTATTGTGATTATTACGAAACAATTGAAAATTTTTTAAAAGATTAAATGATAGGTGTGGAGATTTGTATGAAGAAAGAGATTCACTAAAAGATAAGGTTAAGATAGTGAATTGTATAAAGAAATAGATTCACTAAAAGATAAGGTACTACTAGAAAAATGGGCTTTACTGACACTTCGTTACTGACATTTCGCAAAAAGTGTCAATACTTATGTACATATGCACTATTTTCCGCTTTTGACAAATAGGAATCACAGATTAATGATACTAGGGTGTCAATAAATTAAACATCAAAGATTAGGGATGGCAAAATCCGGGTCCGGGTCCGGGTTTAGCCTTTTCGGATCCGGACCCGGATACCATTTTCTTTTTCCGGACCCGGATTTTTTTACCCGGGTCCGGGTCCGAGTTCAACCCGAAAAAATCCGGGTTTCCGGATTCCAGGTTTTGAATCCAGATCAATAAATCAATATTAATTTCTAAAATTCTAAAAATAAAAAATTAATACATTTCTAAACAATAACACATCTAGATTAATCAATAAAATTAATTAAAAAATAATATTAAAAGTAGATATCTGGGTCTGGGTTCCGGATGTCCGGGTTAACCTAAACCCGGACCCGGACCCGGATATATCCGGGTTATTAAAATTTATTCCGGACCTGAATTTTTAATATTGCGGTGCAGGTTCAACCCGGCCCGGATTATCCGGGTTCGTCCGGGTCCGGGCCGGGTCCGGGTTATTTTGTCATCCCTATCAAAGATCACTGACACTAAAGTATCAATGATAAAAAAAATTCATAAAAATTTGTTTTAACTTGAACTCGAACCTGAGAGCTCTAAGATTTAAAACTTTAATGTTTGGAGCACATACCATCAAATCTAGATGAGTCAAAGTCATAATAATATTTAAATTATTAAAAAATGAAAATATAAATAACAACAACATAAAACTCACTTGACTTTTTCCCATCTACCTAGACTACTGTCTCTATCTTGCTTTTATCGTTGACTTTCTCTTTCGTTTTTCTCTTCTCGATCTCTTCTGTTTTGCACTATCCTTTTACAAATTAAATTCAATTAATTTAGATAGATAATGAAAAGCTAAAACTCCGTTTCGTTTTTCCATTTTCCCCAAATTGAAAAACAAACCAAAACCCTAATCGTTTGTTATCGAAGGGGTTTTTTCTCCAACTAAACCATCCAGTGCCTATACTAGGCAAGCAAGTAAAAGCCATTGACAAGGGGTGAAGTGGCACCATCGGTTGCGTATTCAGGTAATCTCATTCTCCCTCACAAGTTAAGTCCAGAGAAAGAACTGTAGAGGAGGTTATTAGTTGGTAATGGCTGAATATTTTATTTTTTTGGGCAATTTAATTAATGGGTTTGTTTTAATTTGGCTTATGAATAATATTTTTTAATTTTTATTTTTGGGTTGTTTTAAATATTCAGAAATTGAACAGTAGTGCGACCCTAGTGGGTTTTGTTTTCCATTTTTTTTTCTTTTCTTTATTTGTAACTTGAAATTTTTGTTCTTATTTTTCTATATCTTCACTCACATGCAGTCCAAAAATACAGGCATTTTAAGTGGTGCATTACTTAAACTCAAAACACTTGCTGCTGCGACTCTGTTTTTTCTGCCACATTTGAGGTCGGTTTCAAACTTTTGTGCATGTGATTTACTGTCATTGTTATTTAAAACTAAGAATGTGCATTTTTTTTAGTTTCTGAAATAAACTGTTAGCTCCGTTTCTTAACTTTGATTAATAAGTTAGTTGATTTTGAATGTACTAAAATATGAAATTTCATTTTAGCTTTTGCCTTTCTGATTAGTAGATGATTGTTTGGGTGTTATATTGGCTGAATGACTGTGTGTTTAGTGGTTACAAACTATTTACATCTCCGTTTCATGTGAAGAGAGGCAAATTTTGTTATATAATCCTACTTGTTTATTTATTATGTTTTGGTTGGAAGATTTGTAATAGAGACAATGACTATGATATGAATTAATTAAGTTCGTGGTTGTGAGTATTTTGAGATTGTATAAAGTTGATGATTTGTGTTTGATTCAAGAAAGAAATGCTTGTTTTAAAGTAGTTCTGCATGTTGTATTTGAAGTTAAAAAGTGATTTATAGAATCTTAAAAAATGGCTTGCAAAGTGGTATGAAGACATTATTTATTTGAACTCTTAACTTTTGTTAGTTACTTGACTTATGAATTAGTTCGACTACTTAAAAAGCCGTTAGCACCCATCTTACCTATTAATCTCCTATTTAAGTTTCAAAACTTCTTTTGTTTGAATTTCAGGATTTTGTCTAAATTATTATTATAATTAATGATTTATAGGGGCTATTAATGATTTTCTAGAATTATAAGTTTATTATTGCAACTATAATCATAATAACATTGAACATTAAATTAATCATGCAATTTAATTAAACTTAAACTGACATTACATATGTGAACAGGTAAAATATTTGAAATGGACAGAAGTTGGATAACTTGTGATAGATTGTCTGTAGAGTATCGTTCTGGAGTTGCTGATTTCTTAGATTTTGCCATTTTGAATGCTGAAAATCGAATGTCAATTAGATGTCATTGCACCTTTTGTTGTAATATGGAGTTTCATACTCCTCAACAGGTGAAGGATCATTTATTTGCAAAAGGTTTTTTCCCAAGATATATTGTTTGGACTTGGCATGGTGAGGCTGACTTTAAATCTACATTTACAATGTGTGAAGACCATTCACATAGTCAAAGATTTAGATGTCATGATTACAGTAACATAATTGACATGGTTGAAGATGCTTACGAGCATTGTGATAAAGATCCTAGTTCTTTTAAGGATATGCTTGAAGTTGCTGAAAAGCCTTTGTATCCGGGGGCAAAACATTCAAAGTTATCTAGTTTAATGAGACTTTACAATGTGAAAGGGAACTATGGGTGGTCCGATAAAGAATTTTCTACTTTGTTAGAAGTCCTTGCTGATATTTTGCCAAATAATAATACTCTACCTATGTCAATGTATGAGGTTAAGAAAACAATGAAAGTGCTAGGCTTAGAGTATGAAAAAATACATGCATATCCAAATGACTGCATTTTGTATAAGAATGAATTTGTTGATCTTGCTGAATGCCCAAATTGTGGAGCATCTAGGTATCAAAGAAAAAAAGATAGCTCAACAAAATTTAGGAAAGGGGTTCCTAAAAAGGTATTATGGTATTTTCCACCTATTCCTAGGTTGAAAAAATTGTTTCAATCACCACAAACAGCTCAAAATTTAACATGGCATGCTAATAAAAGAATTAGAGATGGCAAACTTCGCCACCCAGCAGACTCACCAGCCTAGCAACTAATTGACAATAAGTGGCCAAAATTTGCATAAGAACCTAGAAATCTTCGTTTATCTCTCTCAACTGATGGGGTTAACCCACATAGTACACTTAACACTACTTATAGTTGTTGGCCTGTTATGTTAATAACATATAATCTTCCTCCATAGTTGTGTATGAAGAGAAAGTTTTTTATGTTGTCACTTTTGATATATGACCTTAAACAACCTGGAAATGATCTAGATGTATACCTAGCACCTTTGATTGAGGACTTAAAAACTCTATGGGATGTAGGTATTGATGTTTATGATGCTTATAGAAAAGAAACCTTTAATTTACGGGCTGTCTTGATGTGGACAATCAGTGACTTTCCAGCATACGGAAACCTCTCTGGTTGTGCTGTTAAGGGCTATTATGCTTGCCCAATTTGTGGGATAGACACTTGTGCATGTTGGCTGCCACATAGTAAAAAAATGTCATATATGGGCCATCGCCGTTTTCTACCACTTGGTCACCTATTTCGAAAACTGAAAAAGGTTTTTAATGGGAAGCAAGAGTGGAATGAGCCTCCTAAAACTTTGTTTGGTGAGGAAATCTTTAATCTGGTGGAAGATATAGATATTAAGTTCAGGAAAAAGAAGGCCAAAAAGTGGAAACATGATGGCGGTGGTGGCGGTGATGGTGATGAGAACATAATTGAAAAATTGTACAAAAAAAAGTCAATCTTTTTTGAGTTAGACGATTGGAAGCATTTATTAGTTCACCATCAATTAGATGTGATGCACATTGAAAAAATGTGTGCGAGAACATATATGGCACATTACTTCATCAACCAGGCAAAACAAAATATGGGATTAATGCTCGAAAAGATCTTGAGTCTTTGAAGATCAGGGGAAAACTAGTTCCTGATGAAACAAAAAAAAAAAAAATAAAGTTCTACCTCCAGCTCGATATACTTTGAGTAAAAAAGAAAAAAAAAACAGTTTGTGAAACCTTGCTGAGTGTGAAAGTCCCTGATGGGTACTTATCCAATGTCCAAAACCTTATTTCAATAGATGATTGTCAGCTTCAAGGCTTTAAGTCCCATGACTATCATACTTTGATGCAACAATTTCTACCACTAGCCATTCGAAACTGTTTGCCTATAAATGTGAGAAGGGCTATAATCAGGATGTGCTTCTTTTTTAATACAATTGTGCTGTAAAGTGGTAGATTCTAATACTCTTGACCAATTGCAAGAGGAACTTGTAATCACTTTATGCTTACTGCAACAGTACTTTCCACCTAGCTTTTTTGACATAATGATCCATTTAACAGTCCACTTAGTTGAACAAGTTAAGTTATGTGGGTCTGTTTATCTTCGATGAATGTATCCTTTTGAGAGAGAAATGAAAACGCTCAAGGATTATGTTCGTAATCGCTACCGCCCTGAGGGTTGTATTGTAGAAAGTTATATTGCAGAAGAAGCACTTGCATTTTGTGCTGAGTACCTCTCAAATTGTGGTGTTATTAGGCTGCCTACCGGTTGTCCAATTGATTTATCTATCAAAAAGCCTTTGGGAGGTGCAAACATAAAGGTGGTTGATGATCCTTTGTTGGCACAAGCACACCGGTGTGTTCTAATGAACACCCTTGAAATCCAAATATATATCGAGTAAGTTGTTAATTTTTCCAAAAAAATATTACTATTGTATTATTAGATTACTATACTAGTTTTTAAATTTTAATATGGTCTCACTGTAGGGAGCATATGCATTATTTGGCATCAAGAAACCCCTATAAGGCAAAAACAAATCTGTGGTTGCAAAATGAACACATATATACAATTTCTGGTTGGTTACAAACAAAGGTTAGAATTACTTAACTAAATACAATATAGGATATAAACTTTAACAAGATTTTTCTACATGTTACTAATTACTGTACTTGTTAATTTAAATTATAGGTGGCACATGATAAAGCAAATAATGTGCTGATTGACGAAATATTGTGCTGGTTGGCAAACAAACCACGCTCAAGCGTAGTGACCTTCTCTGGGTACGAGATAAATGGCTTCAATTTTAAAACAAGGGACCAGGACTGTAATCGTATGACCCAAAATAATGGTGTTAGGGTTATTACTAACACTCTACAAATTTCAAGCTCAAAAGATAAAAGTCCTCATTTTGGAGACATGACGTTTTATGGAGTCATTGATGAGATTTGGCAGCTTGATTATCTAATGGATAAAAAAACACTTTTCAAGTGTGATTGGATAGATGATAGAGGGGTTTGAACTGACAATTTAGGTTTCACTGTAGTTGATTTAAGGGAAATTATCATTTTACTACCAAAGTTTTACTGACATATCATGTCAGTACCAAGGTTTGCCGAAAAGTGCATTTTACTACTAAAGTTTTGCGCCGTTATCAATTCACTACCATTTCGTTAAGAAAAAGTTAATGTTTAACGGAAATTGAGTTAAAAGTCGATTTTAACCCCAAGAGTTTGGTAGTAAAATGATAATTCCCTTAAAAATTCGGTAGTAAAATGATAATTCTCCTAAAATTTTGGTAGTAAAATGATAATTTATCTATCAAATTAATAGACAATTTTACTCTTACAGCTGGAAATGTCTTTGATGCCCTTATGACATTAATAAATTTTTGACGTTGTTAACGGAATGGTAGTAAATTGATAATGACGCAAAACTTTGGTAGTAAAATGCACTTTTCGGCAAACCTTGGTACTGACATGATATGTCAGTAAAACTTTAGTAGTAAAATGATAATATCCCTTGATTTAAATCGGATTGGCTATAAATCTGATTGCTTTATTCTAGCTTGTCATGCAAAGCAAGTATTTTATGTAAAGGACCAGCTAGATAATAATAAATCAATAGTTTGTTCAGTGACCGACAAAGCTTATAAGTTAAATGAGGAAAGATGTGAAGACGTGGATGTATTTTCTTCATTATCTAACAAACTTCCAGTATGTGAGTTGGATGAGAAAGATGATGAAGAAATTTATGACAGAAAAGATTGTGATGCTATTCCAATAGGTATTGATTTAGAAAATCAGTGAATGCATTATGGTAGTTAGTTTCCAGCACTAATTTTCACAGTTTTCCAGTAAGTGATTTATTTATTTCATTATATGCTATTGCTCTTGTATTAACTTATTAATGTAAATGATATACTTATTTATTTTAATCATTTTCAGGATTGTAGGAGATGGCTGAAGATATTGAGTTCAGTCTTCCGGAGCTCGACGGAAGACCAAGGAGAAGAAAACAAACAAAAAAAAAGTTTGCAAAAACAAGAAGTTAGTCATGAAGCTACAATCGAGTACAATTCTTATGGTGTTCCAGTTGGAAAGGGAAGAAATGATCTTAGGAGTTACATTGGAGTCATTGTACGTGAAACAATTTCAATTTTACTTGATGATTGGAGGTGTGTGCCACTGGAGATGAAGGAAACTTTGTGGGCTCATTTTCAGGTTTTGTTTACTTGTTTCATAGTATGTTTAAAAATTTTATATAACTTCCAGATTTGTTTAAAGTTGTTTCTAATCCATGTTATTGGTTTACAGTTCAAATTGAGCTTGAAATGCAAAAGCCAAGTATTAAAGTGGATGGGGGTTGCATCAAGAAACTTTCGATGTGAACTGGCAACTGAATTCGTTCTACCTAACAAGGACGATCGAAAGTCACTAAGGTTGCCTCCTATTGAATATCCAAGCATTAAAAAGGAAGATTGGAAACTTTTTGTTGACAAAGTTTTGTCTGAACAATTTCAGGTGTGTTGTTTGTTAATATTATCTGATTTGTTTGTTGCTAGTTACTAATAATCAATGGTAACCTTTTGTTCTTCATATAAACTGTTTGTGCAGGAAAAAAGTAAAAAGGCAAAAGATAAAAGAGCAAAGAATGTGTACAACCATCGCTTGGGTAGCACAAGATATGGTGGCATGTTGTATAGAAAAGTATGTGTGGTAAATATACTAATTACAGTGACATAAGTAATTTAATACATATAATATAATAGAATCAATTATTTATTTTTTATGTCACCTTGTAACAGAAAAAGGAGAGTGGAGTTTCTGAGCGGGAGATTGACCGCAGTGAAGCTTAGTTAATAGCACGAGCAGACCAAGATGGCAAATATGCTTCTGATGTGACGCCAATTACTGAGAAAATAGTAAGTCACTTGTATACTTAATTCTTATGAATTTTCTTTATAATGTGTGTGTGTGTGGTTAGATATTTACGTATATATATACTGCTTTTTGTAATAATTGTATGGCAACATTTACAAGTGACATAAACTCAGTAAGATTTTATCAGAACTTATTTCTTTGCATATAAAAAGGTTAAAACTTGTGTGAGGTGTTGTCTTGTAATATTTTCTGTAGTTTCAATTTGAATTGTATATGGACTTGCTCTGTGTTGAAGATTCAAGAAGGATATTAGTTTAGTTTAGCTGATGTCTTGTACTCATAATTGCAGATTTACAAAATAAATTTTTTGTAGAATGAGCTAAAGAGTCAAGTTGAACAAGGAACATTCCAATCACAAGGGTCACATGACATTCTAGGTGAAGCTCTTCAGAAGCAGCCAAATGGAAGCATGGTGCAAGGAGTGGGGCAATTCGTCACCCCATCTATGTACTTTCATGTCCCTGATGCCACTGAGTTAGCAAGAGAAAGAAAGATGTATCAAGAGAGTTTCCAATTCATGTTTGCTAAATTAGAACGCATGAATGCAAGGTTAAATGCGTACAACAATACTGAAGTTGGAAGTTCTAACTTTCCTAAGCCCAAAACTTCCACTGGTGTTCAGATTGACAATGATCAACAATCCCCTGAAACTCTTGGAAAAAGAAAGGTATATAGCATGTTACATGTCATTATTTTATTTTCATTTGTATATGCGTGTATTACTACTAATGGTATGTATTTTGATTATTGCATAGGCTGATTTCCCATCGGGTAAGTCAACTCCAAAATCTGTGAAGAGTAAAATTAAAGACACTCCCACCACAATTTCGTAAGCAACTCCTCAATAAATCCCTGAAAAAGTAGAGTGTAAAATTACTTCAAAGCCCACACCGAGAAGATCTCCTAGACTAACTTCTAAAGTACTAGATAGGCAGTTCTCCTGTCATGACAAAGTACCCAACAAAGAACCACTAGTCATCAGACCAGCAGAAGTACCCAAAAAAGAACTACTGGTCATCAGACCAGCAGAAGTAGCAAAAAAAAAAACCCCGAGTCATCAGACCAGCAGAAGTAGCTAAAAAAGAACCCCGAGTCATCAGACTAGCAGCAAAAGACCTCAAGGTACGTGTGAAGAATACACGGGCAGCAGCACGATCAAGAAACAATGACAGGAGTGAATATATGAACATCTTTACCATGTTCATCGAGAATTCTTTACCTCGGTTGATCAGGATTCGGCATGACACAGCAACCTTTGGTGAAATTTAGGAAACACACTTGGACAAAATGAGTTGTGCTAAAATCATCGAGTTTAAAGAGGTCTCAAACTGCATCATTAACATATGGATCAAGTACGGTAAATCATAACTTATGTTTTAGTAAACTTGGCCTTATTATTTTGTTTCCTATATTCAAACTTACTTCGTTATATATATTTGTTTCCTCTTAGACACCTGTATGAGGAGATGAAGAGCAATGGAAGTACTAAACCAGTTCAGTTTGGGCTTTTTGAGAAGCTATATCCAAGGGTCAGCTTCAAAGACAGGACTCAATACATTTCAAAACTGTTAGGCTTGGCTGAATTGGGACAAGTCATCGTATTCCCGTATAACCCTGGGTATATCCTTTTTCATTTGCTAGTGATATTTTTTAATTTGTAGATTAATCACGAAGTTAAAAACTTTTACTTGTAATTCATGCATAAGAACAATTTTTACTTTGTTTAGTGCCCACTGGGTGTTATTGGCAATTGATATGGTGAGACGTACAACCTATTATCTTGATCCTTTGGAAGGTAGTCCTGATGAAGAGCTAATGCAGATTGTCAACCAGTTAAATTTGTTACTTGTATCTTTGATCATGTTGTTTTATTTTTATGTCTTATTCTAATTATATGCTAACGTTAGCTATGTCTCTTAATTGTAGGGGGATTCGAATACATCAGAGTTTTAAATTCTGATACAAAGGCCAATGTTCAATGGATACCTGTCAAGGTAAAAATCAGACAAACCTAAATAATTATTGTTAACTACAGTAAAAAATAAATGTAATTTTGGTCTTGTAGTGTGCGAGGCAGCCGAGTAGCTTTGAATGTGGTTACTAGTGATAAAATACATGCAAGATATCGTCACAAATGTGAACGTTTTGAAAAATAATGTAAGTATTGAAAATGATTTTTACAATACTGCATCATATTGTTTTAATTTATTGTGAAATAAATCAGCTCAAACACCTATTGTGTGCTTCTTTATAGTTATCTTTTTATTGCGTATTGTATGCATTTTATAAACTGTGAGGGTACTTATAATGGTGACTATGTTGCATACTGTTGAATAGATTATATGAATATCCATATAGACATGAATTAGGATTTGAGATATACACAATGTACTGCATATCCCAACACAAAACAATTGTTTGGGTTGCAAAGTAGTTGTTAGTGGGGATGTGCTATGGTGTCGTTGCTTGTACTTTACTTTGATGAGGATAAGTTGTCATCCTAATTAAGGTTTTGTATCTACATCCATATTTGTATTAAATCGCGTATTGTTGGGGTTCACAAGTTGCTTCGGCTATCAAACATTGTTGCTATTGGGGTTCACAAGTTGTGTTATTTTTTTTTTTTTTGCAATTACCATGATCGGGATGTTCAGTATTTACCTATATAATTTTGGATAAAATAGTAACATTGTTGGATTTTATTTGTTGGCTTTAATTGTTAACACACAAATATATTTAAATGAATGATAATTAAGTAATTTAGTCAAGGATTTTCGGTGAATAACTTGTTGTTTTAAAATTAAAGTTCAAGGGAATTGAGGAATACACTCTGAAGGACCTCTCGCGACTTCGTGATCAGTGGGCTACATACGTTGCCAAGTTAATTACAGCCTACAATCGCGAGGTAACATACAAGTAATTTATGATTATTTTTCCTTAAAAATATACAAGACTTATTTTTTGTGGTGTGCTAATTGATTTTATATACTTGTAGGTGGACAAAAAATGAAGGCATATGTGGACTCCAAAATCAGTGACATTGTTATCTTTTTTTTCTTGTTGGCTAAATTTTCAAAAATTAATTTAGTACTTTATCGTGTATACTACTTGTTCAAAGCTTAATTTAGTACTTGAACTTGTTTTTACCCCCAAACAATGATGTATTTGAACTATTTTAATTTAACTGATGTATTTGAAATGTGTATTATGTGAATTGCATTACAATATTTGGTATGTTTAAAATATTTTGGGTTTATTTTAATTGTAAAATAAACAGGAATAATGTGATTAAAAAAATAAAACACAATTGGTATAGCACCGTTAATATTGACACTAATTATTTAAATGACGATAAGAATTTTTGATGTTACTGAGTCAGTGGATTTCTGATACTGTAGTCACTTAAATCAATGACATGTAAATAATATCATTAAATGCTAACACGATTGAGTCACTATGCTTGTGACTCTCTAGTGACACAAAATACCGACATAGAAATAGTATCAACTGATACTGACACCATAGTATCACTATTGTGGTGATACTATAGTGACACAAGATACTGACATAAAAATCACTGACACAAAAAATTAGTGTCAGTGTGTTCTAGCTTGAGCATTACTGACACAATTAACAAGTGTTAGCAAAAGTAATTACTGACACTAAAATGGTGTCAGTAAAACCCATTTTTCTAATAGTGAGGTCAAGATTCTATCAACCCTACTCGCAGATAAAGGTTAAAAAAAAAAATAACTCCATTGGTTAAAGCAAATGTTGGGTGTTGAACATTGAACCTATGTGAGCTGGAAATAAAAGAAAGCATAACATTTTTCTTTACACATACAGAATTTTCAATGTTATCCCTTTATGGCCGACTTATCATTAAAGAATATCTTGTGAAAATGTAAAATGAAGTTCATTCAAGGTTTTCTCCATGATTATGACAAACGCAACTATAAAACCCTAAACTTTGCTCACCAAACACCTGGATTTCTCATCTTATGGGAGATTCATTACAGTAATACTCAGAAAGTTTGCCCTAGAATTGATCCATTCTGTAAAAAAATACCACTAGAATATACATACTATAAGTGTCATCTCACTTATAGTGTAACAAGAGTTAACATTGATCTGGGATAATACGAACTTATACAACTAAAATTCAGGATAAACTACTAATATGAACTCTATAATAATTATTATATTTTGGTTTTCTTAATCAAGTCATCGTTTGAGACCCATACCAGATAGATGCATTAGAATAAAAGTTTGCTTCAAACATGCTTAGCTTAACAACAACAGGAAAACGGTTCATGGTGTCTTATATCTAATTAACAACACCAGAATGCAGATTCAAAGAAAATGTATGCTATGAATTTCAAGCCCAATATTCTATTTTTCTCAGGAGATCTAACATCATTAGAGAACTTAATAACTTATAGGGTTAAAATATATCTTACATTTGTACTACTAATTCTTTGACCAAGTAGATTGGACATTGGAGAAGCAGAATAATAGTAAGGAAATTTGAGATTAGAGAATCACTAATCGTTCTAAGCTGATTGTTGAAGAGCTTAATTAAAAAAATATATTCTTGCTAGAATATACCCAAAGTCCATTTTATTTCTAAGACCACAAATGATCAACTTATAGATTTCTATCATGAGCAATATAAGTAAGATCTCAAAACTTACAGATCTCTCATGGAAGATTAATCAAGCGAAGAAGATGATGATGGTAGATACTTTTACAACAATCTAAATAATGTTGCAGCCTACAATATTGACAACATGCTAGAATCGTGACACAGCAGTGGCTCATTCTTCAATTAGTCACCCTTCACTCATTATTTTTCTAAAGTACAACTTTAAAAAAAGAAAAGTTGTGGTGACTATTTTATCGACACTCATTATTCTATTGACACTCACTTTTTCTACATGAACATAAAGACAACATCTTTTTCTTAGTAGATGCCATACTCCTCACAATTTGGTTTGTACACGTAGAAAACAGAAGATAGAAAACAATAGAAGATAAGGATAGAAGGCTTTGAAGAAATCTATAAATAAAGAGAGTTTTATTTTGCTTATATTATCAAAAAATACTCATTAGAACATAAGATTAGAAAAATCATCTTGTAACAAAACTCAATTTGTAAAAGCTCTAGGGCTCTTGTTCAATTTTTCACTATTTTTATAAGTCATTATAAGCAAGCCAGTTTATTCAGCATAATGTGTTATAGCTAACTTATTTTGTTCTTCTATAACAGAGAAACCTAGTCTTTTGTAAGCCTCCATGTGTTTATGAACAAACAAGTTTTTGTGTTACAAAACTTTTATTATGAATCAAATATCTTTTTATTTGCTTGATAATACTGTAAAGAATAAAACCAAAATCTATAGAAAAACTTAGGTTTCTAGAAAAATTCAAAATCTTCAAAAAAGGACCTTTGAATGCCATGTTTTACTCCTAAAGTACCATTTTACTTGAAGGATAAGTGTTTTAGGAAAAAGGAGGCTTTGTGCTCGATTTCCATGTGCCTAAAAGGAAGAAGCTTTTGTTTTTGTGGAAAAAACTTGGGTTTTATTGAAAACTTTGATTTAACACTTTGAACTCTTGGAAAACAATTTTAAGAAATTTTCAAAACGGATATGATTTTGGTTAGCATTTGTGTCAAGAAAATTTTACCCAACCAATCTTACAAAAGTCGAGAGTACCTAGTAGAGAAGAACAACTATTTATCAGATTTTTTAATTAAAAATTGAGCTTGCATACCATTAGATAATGATAATTGTTTTACTTTATAACATTGTTCACCCCCAAGGGCGTGGTCGGGTTGGTTGCAGTGAAGCTGTAATCTTTACCAAAACCCGGGTTCGATTTTTGGGGGTGGTAAAGGGGGTAAAAACTGTATTTGGGCTTGCCCATCCCCCTTACCTTTAAAAAAAAAAAACTTTACAACATTGTTCTATTAAAACATTTAGTGATTACATTAAAAAGGTAGATAATTTAGGAAGACTAGCGATAATAGGGACTCATATAGATTATAATATTAAACTAAGAATTATTGCTGATAGAAGATTAGTAGTATTTAATGAAGGATATAATATAGGAAATGATATAGAAAACAACAATTCTCAATGATTAATTTAGAAGAAGTTATAATTAATAATATAATAAATAGTAATATGAGGTAAAACGATAGTAATATATTACTGAATTTTTTTACCTTTCAATTTCAAAGTATAGATTTGTTTAGTGGCCGTGGGGTATAATATCTTGGGCACTGTTAGTTGGACCCTTGTCTGTTATTAACTCTAAATATAAGTTCATTATTCATCCATTATGGTTTTGAATAATCAATACCCTCACACTACGGACTTGACTTATTTTGAATGCAAAATGTTTATTTAATTGTTTGATTTGCAAGTAAACAAACAGGAATTAAATGAAAATTACCCAAAATCTAATTGTATCTTCTTCTGATCAAATCTATATATATATATATATATATATAAAGTTGAGACTTGAGGAGGTGATGTGGCATCACCATTTCTCATCATCTCCTATTCTCTATTATCTAATAAATTGGTTGAAATTAAAAAATAATTACATTACAAAATATTAAAATAGAAAATAATTATTAGATTATAAATGATTACATGTCTTTTCCTCTTTCTATTTAAATTCAACAATATGTAACCATTAATAATAATTAATTATAAGTCTTGAAACATTCATTTATTTTATTATGCCAATAATTAAATTTTAGTGGCTTAAAATACATCAATTAATTAATATTAATATATGAAGAAAGGTTCATTCATCTTCCCTCAACAATGCCATTAGAGTCTAATTTTAATGTCATAATCCCATATTTAATTATTCAATCTTTTGTTTAGTGCATTTTGGCTTCTTCAAACTCCATAAACATTAAATATTTAAGATTTGTGGCATCATTATTTCTCATCTTTTTATATTCTCTATTATCTAATATATTGGTTGAGATTAAAAAATAATTACATTACAAAATATTAAAAATCTATATCTATCTATCTATATATATATATATATCACTACTAGAAAAATAGTCTTTACTGACACTTGTCTTGTGACACTTTATTAATAAGTATCAGTAATTACATGTGATTGGGGCATTTTCCGTGTTTAACAGATAAGTATCACAAATTTCTAATACTATAGCGTCTGTAAATTAAGTATCAGAGATATATGATATTAAGGCATCAGTAATTAAAATAATAAAATTTTAATTTTGTCTCCACTAGAGTCGAACCGCAGACTTTTGAACTTTAGCTTTTTAATTTTAAACGTTAAACCACTAGACCACAAGTTGTATTTAATTTTGAAAAATTAAATTAAATTATCTAGAAACTATGTCTTAATGAGGTGTACATGGAAACCTAAAATCTAAAAATTTTGACGAGCAAAAAATCTATCCCCACCGCCATTTTCTTCTTTGAACCGAAGCTCTTTTCTCTCTCTCTTCCCCCTCTCTCTCTAATAGCGATCTACCTTACAAGCCGCTACTGTAAACCTTCAAAGCCGCCATCCTTGAGCTAAAATAGAAAGTGTTGTGAAGAGCTTAGCCAAAGTTAGGGTTCGAAAGTCAGATTAAAAAAATTAGGGCTTTTTTTGTTCAGGGTATTTTATTGTTTTTAATGTTGAGATCAGAGAGAATGAGTTTGTCGCCGTCGACGAAACCAATATCAGTTATAGAATCCACAGAGGCTGATATACAAAGAACCTGTGACTTAGAAAAGGTTTTGTTTCATCTTTATCTATAATTACTTTATATATATATATATATATATATATATATATATTTGAAACCTTGATTTTGATTTCCTTTAGGGTTGATGTTTTTGGTTGAAGCTGGGCTTTATGAAAGTAAAGAAGAAGCAGCGAAGAAAGAAGAGGTTCTTGGTCGAATTAATCAGGCAAGAATTTTTTTAAAAAAATTATGAGTGATTTTGAAACTAAGATCACTTCTTGTGATATGTTTGTTATCGTTTGGTTCATTCTTCATTTTGTAATTTGGTTATGAATTGAGCTTGTTTGAGTTTTATTGGTTATCTTTATCGATTTTATTTTGTTAGAGAATTTAGTGATTTTGTAATCAGGAAGTTTTGTGGGTGTGTTTGGATTTGGGTGTTCTAGGGTTTGCGAACTTGAATGAGGTTTTGATTTGGTGAAATTGAAATTGATGTCAATTTTGAGCTTGAACTATTGATTCTATAGATGGGTTTGTTCTATACTTGTTGAAATTATTTGTATTCTTTGAATGCATGAGTATGCCCTGTGGACAACCTTAAATTATTTGAAGGGTTTCTCAATAGTTTATGTAATGATGATGGAGTTCAAAGACAATGATAATATCAAGTTTAAGTCACGATTCTCGTTATGAGTATTTTTCTTTTTTATTCATTTTGTGGTTTATGTTAAATTATTTATGTTCTGAGTGCCAACATGTGTGTTGTGTACGGAGTTTAGGCACCAGTGATAAGAAACCTGGACGTTTCATATTCATGGATAATAATTATATAAAGCAATTAGGTTTCTATCTTTTGATGAGTCACCTGGATGTTTCATATTCATGCAATAAATAGCCACAGTTTCTATAGATGTTAAAATGCCTTTGCTGCAAGAAACCCCTTCAGTTTCAAGTTCCAGTCCCATTATTAGCCCGCTTTCCTTTCCTTTTTCCTATAAAAGTTCTTCTCTTATTATTAATGATGTTTTACTTGTAACAGTCAATGGTAAATTGTGCTCAATCTAAGAGAACAGATTGTCTACTCAGACCACTAGAGAGTCAAAAGGGACACCGCATGATCTGAGAAATAAAACATTCCTCAATGGTACTAGACACTGACTTTTATTGGAGGACAATGGCCTGAACGCCACACTGGGGACCCTGCCTCAGTAATGGTACTGGGTACTGACTTTTATAAATCTAGGTTATCTTTTACTCTCTTAGCAAGAATGCTAATTTTTAGTTCCAAGGTGGTTCCCAGTATTTTTAATTACTTGTTTATTAGGATCTGGTCCAATGTATGAGAGTAAAAGTTTATAATTTTGGAAGTGGAAATGTGGAAGCCCTTATGCTATAAAAACTTATTTCTTAGGATCTTAAGGGTTTAGTTTTCCAATTTTAATTTAAACATTTCTGTTCCTCAGGAGAAAGGTCCTACTATTGTTATAATATTTTTATTTATTCATGTATTTTGTTTTGTCATGTGGCTGATGTAGCTCAGTTTGCTTCTTTACTTTTTATGCAGTTTGTCTTCCGCTTTTAAATTTGAATAACTTTCTGTGCTTTTTTTTTTCTCATTTTTATGGTGTTAGTAATTGTTCAAAGTCATTTGGCACTGATTGGTTATGGTTGGCTGTTGACTAAATTCAAGTGGAATGAAACTAGTGTATTAATGGTCCATTTATTGGAGGACACCTCATTTCTCTGAATTGGGTTTTCTTGTAGGTGCGAGCAAAACACAAGGAAGTCTGTCTTCATAAAGACAGTCTTCTGGGAGAGACGATCCTTGAGTGCTACAACTGCGGATGCCGAAATGTGTTCCTTCTTGGCTTTATATCAGCCAAGACAGAAAGTGTAGTTGTTCTTCTGTGTAAGGAACCTTGCTTGAATGTTAATGCATTGAAGGACATGAATTGGGATTTAAGTCAGTGGTGTCCTCTAATTGATGATAGATGTTTCTTGCAATGGCTTGTTAAGGTTGGTATTTCTTCTTTTTGTTACGAGAAAACTCAGCTTATGAGCAATCTATACAAACTTTTGCATATAACATGACATAGTAATGTTGATTCGCTACCGCATCATCACTTATAATTTGCTTAATATTTTCATTTTCTAAGAACTTATGTGTCCGATCTGTGTGTACAATATGTAGATGTTGTTTTTGTTATGATGTGATTCATTGTTTTTTCAACCTGCTAACAACATGTTGCGCTTAACAGATCCCATTTGAACGGGATTACTTACAAATTGTATAATTTTTTATTTTGTCTTTGGGAACATATGTGTAATGTCATTTTATAAATGTAGTATGTAAATGTTGTATTATTGATTTTTTAGGATGTGATGCTTTGTTTTTTCAACCTGCTAATGATGTATTGCACTTCACAGATCCCATCTGAACAGGAGCAGTTGAGAACACGCCAGATCAGTGCTCAACAAATAAACAAGGTAGAAGAATTATGGAAGACAAATCCTGATGCAACACTTGAGGATCTTGAGAAGCCTGGTGTTGATGATGAGCCTCAGCCTGTAGCTTTGAAGTATGAAGATGCATATCATGTTCTGTGTTTGATGCAAAAATTAGATTCGGTATTTTTACATGAGAATTTTGCGGAAAGTTACAGTCTGTCTTATGGCTGCTAATTGTAGTTGTTGTTTTCTCTCTTATTTCATGCAGTATCAAAATGTTTTTGCACCACTTATCAACCTTGAAGCTGACTATGATAAAGTATGCCTCTTGAACCTTTGGATTGTTTGCTCATTAAAATGCTCTACAAGATATTCTTCAAATGCTTTTTACTATGTTGAATATCGTGCAGCATCTTACTGTCTTAATTTTCTTATAGATGATGAAAGAATCTCAAAGCAAGGACAATGCTTTTTTTTTGTTCCTGTTTCTTATCAGGTTCAAATGCTTTTTTTTTTTGGGTGATTATGGACTATGGTATTTGCTGGAATAATCAAAAGCATTTTTTTTTTCCAAAGATCTGAGAAGTACTTGCTCGTTTGTCAAATTCAACTAGCCATTTATCAACATCAATATTTAAGAAGAAGGAAAAAAAAATTATCGTGCCCTCTACTTTTGTCTTGGCTTTTTATCAAACATCATAGCATGTCCTGTTTGCGGTGGTCTTGGCTTGCATTGTATGTTCTTTTCTAACTTTATTGGTTGTCTCTTATGGACATGTGTGTAGTAGTGAGTGTGTTGCGTGAGTGAGTGTATATATGATCATCAATTTCAATAAAACGTGCATGATATATGATAATTTTTCAGCTTATTGAATAATTATTTCGTAGTCTTGACTTCCTTTCCCTATTTTTTGTTCCCTTTTCTTCTCAGGAAAACATACACATTATCGTAGATTCCTCTGCCATTTGCAGACTAAGACAGCCCAACACGAGGTTAAAGCGTTAACTTGTGATTTTTATTTATGAATATAGTGATATTTTTGTTAAAAAGGTATCAACATTAATGATGTAAGGCCTTTGTTTGTAAAGTCTAGGTTTGTGAATTCAAAGGGGGTGGAACTATATGAATTAAAGATTGACTTAGAAAGATAGAGAATATGCAGAGCTTTAAGAGGTACATCTCTTAATTGCCTTGAACTCTATATTTATTCTGAATATTTTGGATTAGTAGCTCCATCAATATAATGGCTGAAATGTTTTATTATTCTAGTAGAGTAATTTGGAATGAGTTGACACTAATTGCATTATGTAGAAAGTGTGTAATTATCAAGAGTTAAATGCTTTACTCTCACACTTAGGCTTGGTGGCTAAAAGACATAATTGCAAGCCTTTTTTTGAAAAAAAACATACTATGTTGTATTAGATATTAAATTTTATTATGATTTTTTTTAGCTGAAAAATCATTGTTTTTTATAGAATGAGAAATAAGCACACTTTCTTGAAACTAGATGTTATACTGAAAACTTAAATGCTATAATTTGCTCTCTCAATCTCTCTTATTCATATATGTAAGAGAATCAATTCATCATCACCTTTTTTTTTAATTTATATCTATAGTTAAATATATTCTACCTTATTTCTAATCAAATGAGCTATAACATTCTTATTCTCTAATTTTTCTTTAAGATAATTGAGTTGATCTATTCATATCTTATGAATAGTTTTGTTTTTGAGCAAAATATGTTTATTTCTATTAACTTTTGTCTCTGTATTGCTTGTTAATTTATTTTACAAGTGTTGGAATTTGGCAACCAATTTCTTTTCCTTTTTCTTTTATTTGTTTGCAGATATGACTAATATGTTTAAAGTGCTTCTTCTTCAACTTATATCCCTAACCCATCAAATTCATCGAATGAAGAAGCTGTCCGTGAATGAAGAAGTTGTCCGTGATAATGCATGATCGCAATACTTATGTTCATGGAGTGAATAATAATAATCCTTCTAAATTTAGCTTTTAGATTTGGTAAATTTAGCCCTTAAATTTAGCTACGAGTAGAAGGAATTTGATTGGATAATAACAGTTAAGATTATTCAATTATAAGAATAAGATGTTTTGTAATAAGACGTCTTGTGTATTGATGTATTTGGTTGTGTAATATATATTGATAATATTAAAATGTTATAAAAGGTTTTGCAATATAAATTGATTTTTGTTCTTATTTCTCACAGCCTTTTAATTCTATCAACAAATCAATGGGCAACGTCATTTTATATAATTATTTTTTTAAATAATAAATAAAGTAGTGATACTATAGTAACAGTAATCACAAATACCAATATAGTATTGTAATATTTTGATACCATGGTGTTATGATTTTAGTGATACTATAGTAATAGTAATCACTGACACCACTTACAAGTGTCACTATTTTTTTGATTGCCAGATTACTGACACAATTAGCAAGTGTCACTAAAAGTAATTATTGACACTATTCTAATGTCAGTAAAGATCATTTTTCTAGTAGTGTATATATATATATAAAGTTGGGACTAGATGAGGTGATGTGGCATCACTATTTCTCATTTTCTTGTATTATCTATTATCTAATAAATTGGTTGATATTAAAAAAATAATTACATTACAAAATATTAAAAATAAAAAATAATTATTAGATTATAAAAGATTATATGTCTCTTCCTCTTTCTATTTAAATTCAATAATATGTAACCATTAATAATAATTAATTATAAGTCTTCAAACATTAATTTATTTTATTATGTCAACAATTAAACTTCAGTAGCTTAAATATATCAATTAATTAATATAGAAATGAATGTTCCTTCATCTTCCCTTAATAATGCCATTAGGGTCTAATTTTAATGCTATAATCTCATATTTAATTATGCAACCTTTTGTTTAGTGCCTTTTGACTTCTTCAAACTCTATAAATATTAAGTAGTTAAGATTTGTGGCATTATTATTTCTCATCTTTTTATTTTCTCTATAATCTAATATATTGGTTGAGATTAAAAAATAATTACATTACAAAATATTAAAAATAGAAAATAATTAGTAGATTATAAAAGATTACATGTCTCTTTTTCTTTCTATTTAAATTCAACAGTATGTAACCATTAATAATAAATTAATTATAGTTTTGAAACATTCATTTATTTTATTAAGCCAACAACTAAACTTTAGTGGTTTAAAATACATCAACTAATTAATATAGGAAGGAAGGTTCTTTCATCTTCCCTCACCAATACCACTAGGACCTAATTTTAATGTCATAATTTCATATTTAATTATGCAACCTTTTATTTAGTGTCTTTTGGCTTCTTCAAACTATATAAATATTAAGTATTTAAGATTTGTTATGTTTGGGTTTTTTTTATTATTTAACCAACATACTCTTTATAAATATTCTTGTGTTTTTATTTTTTGACTTATTTAAATTTTTTGTAGTGTGTGCTTCATGGAGTATTCTTTTCTTCATGAGTTAAACAAGGATAAAGATAGTTGGATGATAATGGTTAGGCTTTGTAAAATGTGGGAGTCTGTTAATACCAAGAAGAATGGAGAGTTGATTAGTGTGAACATAATTTTTATTGATGAAAAGGTTGTGTACACTTAACTATACACATTAATATATATTTTTAAAGTTAATAAAAAAATAATTAACTTTCATAAATAACATTAATTTTATAAGGATGCGTCATCTTTAAAAAAAAATCAATTTATATTTTTTATCAGTTTTATTAAGTGTAAAGTAATAAAAAAATAATACTAAATTCTTTTTTTAATGCCGCATGAAGTGCGGTTCTATTTTCTAGTTTAATTCATAAACGAAATGACTGCTTTTGATGGAACTGATTAACAATTTTGATTTTATATTTTTTGTGACATAAATAAATAGATGCACGCATGCTTGGAAGCACGTGGTCTTAATGAACTAATTCGGTACGTTTTTAACCAATTAAAGTAAGGTCTAATTTTAGTGGTAACAAGTGGTTTTTCTAAGGTTATGATAGTTTCAACGACTGTATGAGTTATTAATTATTAAAAGAAAAATATGCCAGAAACCCAACATATGATATTTTCTTTATTAATTGGTTAACAAATAAACTGTTAGTGAACCTTAGTCTCTCCAAATTTAGTTTAACATAAGATCATATATATATATTTTGCTAATCGTTATGAACTAGTTCCAGCTATTATATCTCCATTTACAACCGTGTACTAGCTTCTTGTTAATCCTTCGTACTTATCGCTTCCTGCATTGCACTATATATATGTGTATGTGCATGGGATTGATGCATCAACTCATCAAACATTATTAACATTTTTCGACTCTTGGTTTATTGAGATCAGGAGTGGTAAAATGTTAAACATGGCTTCCATTCTAATTAGTCTCATTTATATTATCAGTCTCTCCCCAGCAATTGCCGGGATCAGCAATGTCGAAAGTGATATAGATGAATTACAAACGTACATGGTTTACGTGCAAAAGCCAAAGCATGGTAATTTTTCGAAGGAAATAGATTTAGAAAGCTGGTACCATTCGTTCTTGCCGGCTACCATCTCATCAAACTCCACCGATGATGATCGTCAATCACGAATGGTGCATTGCTATAGGCATGTGATTTCGGGTTTTGCCGCGAGGCTCACAGCAGAGGAAGTGAAGGCCATGGAAACAAAGAATGGGTTCATATCAGCCCATATTGAAAATACATTGCGGCTGCATACAACCCACACTCCCAACTTCTTGGGTTTGCATCAGAATTCAGGATTTTGGAAGGATTCAAATCTCGGAAAAGGGGTAATTATTGGAGTTTTAGACTCGGGAATAACGCCTACTCATCCTTCATTTAGCGATAAAGACATGCCTCCACCACCAGCAAAGTGGAGAGGGAAATGTGAATTTGCAGGAGGGGCGGGTTGTAACAATAAGATAATTGGGGCAAGAAATTTTTATAACCTAAGTTTGCCACCTATTGATGACGGAGGGCATGGAACCCATACGTCAAGCACGGCCGCTGGGACTTTCGTAAATGGTGCAAATAGACTTGGTGAGGCAAACGGCACCGCAGTAGGCATGGCGCCTTTAGCTCACTTGGCAATGTACAAAGCTTGTGATGACTACGCTGATAAATGTCCTGAGAGTTCAGTTAGTGCAGCACTTGACGCTGCTATTGAAGACGGTGTTGATGTGCTTTCTCTTTCGATTGGTCTTGGTCCAGATCAACATAAAGAATTCCATGCTAACGCAATTGCGATCGCAACTTTCAAAGCTGTTAAAAAAGGCATTTTCATAAGTATTTCGGCAGGAAATTGGGGCCCAAAACCTTTTTCTGTAGTTAATGACGCCCCGTGGATGCTTACTGTGGGAGCAAGCACTACTGACAGAAGCATAGTTACATCGGTACAGCTCGGAAACCAAGAAACCTATGACGGTGAATCACTTTTGCAAGGGACAGGTATCCCTTCTGAGCAATTGCCTCTTGTTTATCCTGTCACGAAGAATGCTTCGGCAACAACAAATTGCCCACCAGAAACTCTGAAAAGTATTGATGTCAAAGGCAAAGTAGTATTATGTCAATTAAGTGCCGATCCTCAGGATGTCTTGGATGCTGGTGGCGCTGCCATGATTCTAATGAATAACGAACTTATTGGTGACAGTATTGTAGCTGGAAGCACTGTACTTCCACACGCGCGTGTGAGTTATACAGTGGGGGAGAGCATAAAAGCCTACATAAATTCAACATCGTCACCGACTGCTGCATTGGTGGTGAAAGGAACTGTGATTGGCGAAAACTCTGCTCCTGCGATTGTCGCTTTTTCCTCAAGAGGACCCAGCACAGTAAGCCCTGGAATCTTGAAGCCTGACGTTGTTGGACCTGGAGTAAACATTATAGCTGCTTGGCGAACAGCTGTTGAACCCATAACAAATACAGAATACATATTTGACATAATTTCAGGCACATCAATGTCCTGCCCGCATCTTAGTGGTATTGCAGCTTTGCTCAAAAGTGCTCATCCTGATTGGTCACCCGCCGCTATCAAATCTGCCATCATGACTACTGCTGATACGATAAACCTTGAAGGCAAGCCAATTCTTGATCGCAATCATCTTCCAGCTGATCTGTTTGCAGTTGGTGCAGGCCACGTTAACCCCTCAAAAGCAAATGATCCTGGACTTATTTATGACATCCAGCCCAATGATTACATTCCTTATTTATGTGGTTTAAATTACACGGACCAACAGGTACAAGGCATTGTGGGTGGTGATGTGCAATGCTCAAAAGTGCAAAGCATAGCTGAAGCAGAGCTAAATTATCCTTCATTTTCTATCAGATTGGGGTCTGCTCGTCAGACATATAATAGAACAGTAACAAACGTTGGACCCGCTAATTCATCGTACACCAGTCAGATTGTTGCCCCTGAAGGAGTAGAGATTACCATACAACCGAGTAAGATATCTTTTACGGGGAAAAACCAAAAGGTGACCTATTCTGTGACATTCACGAGAACAAAGAATATTGGTGCATCTTCAGCCCAAGCAAATTTGAGCTGGATTTTTGGTCAGTATATTGTGAAGAGTCCTATCGCTATCAGCTTCATATGACGAATACAGAGAATAACAGCATATATAGGTGATTTGTTATGAAATCACATACGTAAAACACTTTGAATAATAAGGCAAATTAGCTTTGTGAGACGTGATTGTGGAGCATTAACCTCATTATTATTTCATAGTTTATTTTTTTGTTGATATGACAAGCAAAATTGTTTATCAAATGATCAAAGATATTGTAAAAATTCTTTCATAAATTATAAAATTATTGACCTATTGTTTTCCAGGAGATGTTTAGTACTTTTTTTATTTTTTCCTTCAAGAATTTGATCGTTAAATGTGATAACTATGGTGGGAAAATACATTGATACCCTTTAGTGGTCAATTATTAAGGAAATAAAAAATGAAGATCAAAGTTTTGTATCTATAATGGATAAAAATGATGTTTGTTTGTGTGAGTGATTATTTGGCAACATGCAAAATTAAACATGAGGAAATATGAATAGAATTAAAAAGAAAATTTTTTCTTAATGACGCAAGTCATTTAATATTGAAGAATTTACTCTTTTGTATTTCATATTTGTATTAAATTAAATTTTAATTACTTTGTTGTCTTCAATGGGCTCACACGATGATAGACCAAAAAAATTACAAGAAAAAAAATGGAGACAAAAATGATTTGATAGCACTTTCATTAATCAAATGTTGATATAAATTTCTAAATTTATTTCAAGTTTGAAACCATTTGACATGCCTCCATTAAAAAAAATCAACTAATTTTCTTTTTTTTTAGACTTAAATCCATTTGAAAGCACTTATATTTAATCAAATATTGAAGTCAATTTTTAGAATTTACATCAATTTTGAAGTTACCTAAAAGAAATTATATTTAATGAAAAATTATTTGAATTTTTCATAAGTTACTTTAAACGAAACGCCATTTGAAAGCACATGTATGTATTTAGCCATATATTCAACCCAATTTCTAGAATTTGTATTAAATTTTATTAAGTTATAAAATTTCCCTTGATGGTAACGATAAAAAAAATTAAACATTTGGTCTGGGGGGTTGTGTTAATTTGGACATAAAGTCATTGATGGGTTGGAGATAGTTGAGGATAGATCAAAGAAAATCACCCATTGTTGAAAGACGTGGATATTTCCACCACATCTCCATAAAATAGTTATAATAAGTTTACATTATTTTACATAACTATGAAATAACAATAAGTCTGAAAAATTAGTTAATTGAATCATTCTTATAATATTTTTTTATTTAAGTCTTTTAATAATCTTTGAACATTTAAGGCTCCTTTAAAATAAGTTTATTTTGACTATTTTATATAATATAAGATAAACAAATTACCTCAAAAAACATGAACTATTATTATAACTAATAGTTTGGGCATTTAGTTTTAGATTTTTATAATCTAATATGTTTTAAATAAAATTTAATAATTTCTAGTACCCAATATGCCATAAATACATTCTTTTGTTTAGTTGTACATATCCATCATTTAGGATTTTTTGATATTTTTATCTTTTGAGGATAAAATAATCACATTAAATTTATGTTAAAGTAACCTTAGTAGTCAAATATTAAAACAAATGTAATCACAAAAAAAAAATAATAATAATGAAGATAGATTTAATTGATTAATTCTCCAATTCTTTATTTTTTTTTCAAAAGTAATTTGAACTTATTGTATTAATTTTTTAAAAGTAGGGTGAATTTACAAAAATTATAAGATATAAGTATCACTACCTGTTCTTGAAATGATGTTGTCTTAATAGTTAATCTGCACCTCACTTGTCATATAATCCATATTATGTCTATTAAAAAACTTGAAGATACTTACCCCCTACAATTTTTTTCTGCTCATCCCTCTTTCAAGAAATAATTACAGTAAAGTGCATATTATTTTTTTAAAAAATCAAATGAAGAGGAAGTTTGAAGACTTAATCAAAATAAAATTAAACATATAGGCTATCATATGCAAAAGCTCATGTTTTTTTTGGGTAGTTTGGTCATTTTATGTTATAAGTGTAAATAGTCAAATAAAATTTGGATAGGGTTATTTGAATCCATTAATTTCCACTCTAGACACTTTTTCTAATTAAAATTTTTATTATCTAAATTGTTTTTTAAAAAATTACTTAACTAACCCATTATTCTCTTTCTCATCTCAATTTCACAAATTCTCATTAATTCATTTAGATATATTCTTTTAACTACAAATAATTAGATTCACAAATTAAGAGGAACAAAACCCACTATTTAAAATTGAACATCAATAATATTTTTATTAGCCATGATAGTTAATAAATATGAAGAAATTAATTTTTAGGGTCATTTTATTATGCCGTGATTAAAGTTACAGCGTCAATACGTACTTAAATATAAATTATGTAAACAAAACATAAAACTTGTAAATTTAACATAAAACTTGTAAATCAACATTAACTGTAAAATAAAAAATAAATTTTAGAAATTAAACATAAAAATTATAAATCAACATTAACTGTAAAATAAAAAATAAATTTTAGAAATTAAACATAAAACTTGTAAATGGAAGGTAAAAAGAGTAAATTAATATAAAACTGATAAATTGATGTACTATTAGTAAATAAAACAAAAATATACAAATATAACATAAAACTCGTAAATCAACATTAAGTGCAAAATAAAACATAATTTTTAAGGTTTATAAATGAAAGATAAAACAAGTGAATTAATATAAAATTGGTAAATTGATGTACTACTAGTAAACAAAACAAAAACTTGCAAATATAATTGAAAACTAGTAAATCAACATTAACTGTAAAACAAAACATAAATTTTGGAAATGAAGCAAAAGACTTGTAAAGAAAAGGTAAAATAAGTAAATTATTATAAAATTGATAAGAAAAATAAAAAAAATTAAAAAGAGAGTAAAATTGAGTGTTTAGTTTACACAATATGAGAGTGAAGGGAGAATATGTAATTTTAAGGTGGAGAGAAAAAGAGATTAGATAAGGATAATTTTGAAATCTTTAAATTTTCAATTTTTAATAACAAATTTATTTTTTAAAATGGGTGTAGAGAGGAATTCGGTGGGTTTAAATAACCTTACCCTTAAAATTTTTCTTAAAGAAATCTTAATAGTAAAAGATGGTCAAAAAACCTATATACACATATAAGAAAGATTTAATTGATTAAAGATGGCCGTACTTGAACCCAAAAAAAAAAAATCCTCAAACCTAATTATTCAAAAACCCCATTTTCTAAATTTAAAATTTAAAATTTCACTTTCTGCTCCTCCAATAGTGCAGAAAGTACTTCAATCTTGTATCTTTGAATAATATTTGTTCTGTTTAAAAACCCACCGAAATTACGTATACATTTCTTCAATTTTGTTTTTGCTAGACTTGAATTTTCCATGATCTGGACAATCTTTTAAAACGCAGACAATTCAAACGAACATTCATTCTTTGTTTAAAAAATAAAAGAATATTCTAGGCAATTTCCCACTCCAGTGCAACACGTAAATGAAAATTAGTACAGTTAAAAATTAGAGATTGGTGGTAATAAGAGCTCAATTTTCTTGCAGTCTTTGTGTTTACCATGGGAAAATTACAGAAATTCTCCCACTAATCAAGACGGTAAGGCATTATTTTTTGGTACCAGTAATTGAATTTTATTTGTTTTATTTAACCAAGTCAACTCACTCATGGTAATTTCAATAATATGAAATTTAATTAAAAAGTCAGCATGTAAAATAATTTTGGTGGGTTATAATAGCAAATCTAGCAAATAGGCCCTTTTGTACTTGGCTTTGTACTAAGTTGTGTGAATATCAGTATTGGTGTATAGAGTGGGTGGCATTGTTATTTTATGAAAATTATATTTTCTCGAACACATACTGTCTCACTTTGATTGGCTTTAAGACAGATGGGTTCTCCTTCGTCGAGTCTTCACATGGGGTTTATTGCAGAATTAGCATATCAATCCACGGTTGTTACCATTGCCTAAAAAGGTATCTGTTTTGTTATTGAAAAACCATAATTTTGATTCTATTTGACAAGTTTCCATTCAACAGCCTAGTCATCATAGCTTGAAAAACCTAACTGTTGTTTCAATTCAATTTCAGAATTCCATTTGAAGCAACACTATTACAGTCTCGATAATTTCCACTGAAAGAATAGGTTTCAAAGATTTTAAGAAAATTTTTCAAAGATTTTAGGCACACCATCTAAGCCCACGAGCCTATTTCCTAAAGTAACAAGAGATTAATAACCAGAAGAAACAAAATCCATACCTTACAAGTAATGATAACAACCGTGAATTAATACGCCAATTCTGCAATAACTTAAGGTTTCTGTCAAATAAATACTTCACCAAGCGGAAGAAACACTATCCTTTAGACCAATTTCCGCTCCACTAGAAATATTTTTCAATATAAAAAGGACATAAATAATGTGAACTGATATCTAAGATTCAATGATGCCACTGTTGTGAAGTCGCACTCCAAGCACAACAATGTAGAACAACAAAAGAAAATTAAGTAAGAAAATATGAGACAGAAAGAGAGGTAATAGTAGTTATTACTTGAAGGCTTTGTATGCCTCCTTTATATAGAGAAGCCCTCGATAATCCTTTTCCTAATTCGATTTGAATTAATCACCTATTTCCTTATTTAATTTAAATTAGTCATTCATTTGATTTATAATTTAATTCAATTAAATAATACAAATCACATATAGATTTGACTTGTCCAACTCTAATTTGTAATTAAACTAAATATATGACTAATTTCAAATCAAACATGATAGTGATTGCTCACTTCCCTCAAATGTGGGATATTAGTATTTTGAAATACTAATAAAACTCCATCAATCCCCCACATATCTCAAAATTCTCCAATTTCCTTTATCGTAGAGTTTAATGCATGTGAACTAGTGCCTTTCGAGTTATGAACTAGCCATTGAACAACTAACCGTGTCTGATAGGGACTTAGAGAAACTTATGGTTTCTATGAGTCAATATTCCTTTCCGTGAGGCAGAGGACTAGATGCTCACTCTATGCTCTCTCAGTGTTTTGGTGTTCTGCAGTTTGACACTTTAATGGCCCTGTGCTTTTTAGAATTCATCAGTGCTTTAAATATGCATGTCTCGCTCTCATAGGAACCGACCTAATTCCACATTCATGTCGGTGAACCGCTATCAAGTGTGTCATGCAGTTTTGACGCACCACCATACATGAAATATGGACTTAACCTAAATCATTGTCATAGGCAATTATCACGCCATAGGGAGGACTCAAATAAATAAATTGATAGTGCCACAAGACAACAAGTGAATTGGTATTACTCTTATAAACCTACTTCATGGGATCTCCAATCACGTATATAGGGTCACTGTCACTCTTATTTTTTATTTTAGACAGAAGTCGCACCCCCCTTGATGTAATTATCACTAACCTCATGTTCAGTAGTTTAGTCAGAGAATTGGCCAAATTTGACTTTGACATCACACTCGAGAATATTATATCTCAGATGAAGTTATCTATTTTTCCCATAATAGATCTTATCTTTTTACCCGTAGCAATAGTAGAGTTGGTGATCACAATATACTCACACATAAATAGAAGGATAAATGTTAATGGGAAAATTTATTAAAAGATTTCTTAACGACTCAACCTTAGTACATGCCTTTTCTAAGGCAATTAGTTCGGACTCCATGGTATAATGAGCTAAACATGTTTGTTTAGAAGATTTCCAAGACACAACTCCTCAACAAGGGTAAATATATAACCACTAGTAATTTCATCTTATCCTGAAATCAAGTTTGCATCACTATACCTTTCTAGCACAGGTGGAGAGCTACTGTAGTTAAATCTATAATCAATGGTGCCTCTCAAATATTTTCCTTGTCTGTTTGTAGCAGTCAAGTGATCCTTATTAGGATTTTGAGTACAACTTACTCAATCTACCTATAGCACATGCAATGTCAGACTTATATTGTGCATCAAGTATATTAGGCTGCCAATGATTTGGGCAAATCTCAATTTATCAACATTATGCTCTAAATTTTTCTTAAGGTGGATATTGGTATCATACGGTGTAAAGACTAGTTTCTTATCGAAATATCCAAACCTTCTCAATATAATATTCTTGTCACAACATGAGACTATCACTAGTCCTGGTGATTTTGATGCGTAGAATAACATTTGCTTCTCCTATATTCTTCATATCGAAGTTAGAAGCAAGCATCCTCTCAGTCTCATTTGCATATCCATTTGATATTAATACTTTATCAAACTTCTCATGCTACAATTTTGGTGCTCATTTTAAGCCATATAATGACTTAACCAATTTGCATACCTTTTTGCTTGAACTACACAATCTTCTGGTTGACTCATGTAGATTTTCTTATCCAAGTCTACATTTTGATAAGCAATTTCGACATCCATTTAATGAACATGTAAGTTATGAATTGCAGTTAGTGCAATCAAAACTTTAATGGATGCAATCTGCATCACATGTGCATATGTATCAAAATAATATATGTTTTTTCTTTTATGAGGACCATTTAGCAACTAATCTTGCCTTATAATTATAAATTGATACATCAACTTTCAATTTTCTTTAAAAAATCATTTGCACCCAATAGGTTTTGTATTTAAAGGTAAATTAACAAATTCTCACACATGATTACTCATGATGAAATCCAACTCATTGTTGATTGCCTTTCTCCACAGAGGTCCATCTCGAGAAGCCATAGCTTCTTTGAGAGTCTAAGGATCATTTCAGTAAAACAAAAAAAAAAAGAAATCTCCACCAAAACTTGTTGTTCTCATCTTTTTACTTTTCATATATTTAACATCTGAACTCTCAGAATGATTATTTTATAGGGTGACTAACTAAAACTATCTTTTTCAAGAAAATAAATTTAAAGAGTTTAGCATTCTTGGACTTAATAATGGTATTTGCCTCAAACGAATGTCCTTCATTTTGGAGTACTAAGAATATATAAGTAGCATTGTTCTCGACATACCATATAAATAAACAGTCAACAGTTTAGGGTTCAACCAAGACATTTTAGAATCAGGTTTAAGAACCTTTTAAGGTACCCGCACATTTTAAGGTATAATAAGTCAGGCTTATAGCCTTCTTATAGCTCATAAGGTATCTTTTCTATTTTCTTATATATAGGATATTCTATTCTGAATGTGGCAAGCTAACAACATAACTTCCTCTTACTCCAGAACTTATTACCATTGTATTTACATATTCTTTAATGTTCTATTTTCCTTTTAGTTATAACAATGGATTCAAGTAAACATGGAGGTGTCACTTCATGGATGATATAATGATTCTCACAATAAGCATTAAACATGCTTGAATCATACTCACCTCTTCTATTACTTCCTTATTTAAGTTGATTTTCAACTTCCCTCTTATATTAAGAATTTTTCACCTACTTCATCTTTATTTCTTAATAGATATAATTTTGTATATCTTGACAAATTATCAATAAAGGTAATGTAATATCTTTTACTCCCTCTAAGCATGGTTTATTTTGAATCACGAAGGTAATTGTGAATTAAATTGAGAAATTCAGTTTCTCTGCTCAAAACTAGTTTACATGTTTTCTTGTGGATTTTGATTCTACACCATATCTTATTTGTCATTTGACAAGTTCAAACTAAACAATAAATCAAGTTCTCTCATTTTCTTACTATAAGAAAAATTCATATAACCATATCTTCCATGCTATGGAGTCAACAATAAAAGTTAAGGTGACTCACTTTTCATCCTTAGCAATATTAAAAGTTATATACTTAAAACGTTTACTAGAATAATATCCCTTTCCCAACATATATCTCATTATCTAACAATATAATTTTATTACTCTCAAAAGGACACTCTTTTATCCATGTCTTACTCAATACAAAGACATAATTCAAATGGTATGGTATCCCATAAATATGGCATATATTACTCAATGAGAGGATTTTCTCAAAAGTAAGTTTAAGAAGAATTTCCTTTCTCATGGTTGTTGTGGATAAGAAATCATTAAGGAACACAAATTCTTCTCCCTCCCTCACTAGAGTATAATAAACCATGTTTACCTCGATGATAACCACAATTATAAAGTCATCTCCTTTAACCAAAGTGGCTTATGGAGGATTTGTTGCCTCTATTTCTTTGAGCTTAATTGCTATGTTAGCTAATATAGTATTGATATTTTCCTCCTCATTTATATCAATTATATTATATCTTCAAGACTCAAATAATATCTTTATCAGTACCTCAATAGAATATTCTTTAATCTCTAAATTTTAATAAATTGTTCCTTCATCGGAAAAATCTCAAAATTTACTTATGGACATATTGGTTTCACAATAATAAAATTTTCATAGCCTGATTCTATCTAAACAATTGAAACAATTTTCGTTTTAGACCTCAAGAAACCTGTCAAACAATTTTCTGCTATGACCTAACTGAATTCAAAAATTCAAAAAACATTATCCTTAATCTTTCCAGAACTATAATAGACACATATAGGAATCAATTTTCCAAATTACATAATTTTTGAAGAAGTTTCCGTATGGTTAAAATAGTTTTGTAACTCATGCATTGTGCTAAAATTAGAAATTTTCAGCATAACAGACTTGTGTTTAAAAAATCATTATAAATTGAATTCTTATCCGATTTTGTTGAAATAATTTTCAAAAGATTCTGTTGATTAAGAAAACTAAGAAATTTATATTCATTTGTAATTTTTTCTCAAAAAATGGATATTAAATTTTGTAATTATTTTTTTATTGTTCATCAATAAGAATAATTGTTTTTAAATTAGTTAATTCTGTTTTTTATCATTATGGTGTTAATTGTCATTGTAATTTCGTATTAAAAAATAATAATATTTTAACAATAGTAATAATAAATAAATGAAAGAAAAATGATAACTTTTAGCGACGAAACAATGTTCGTTGGCAAAAATACTTTTAGCTACGAAGATTAATATTGGTCGCTAAATGTGTACTTTTAGCGATGCAAAAGTAATCATCGCTAAACTTTCTTTTGGCGACGAAACATGATCTTTTCACATTTAGCGACAAATACTTTTGCGTCGTTAAAAATACACATTTAGCGACGAATACGTTTGCTAAAAGATCACAAGAATTGCCTTGAATATTTATGGCCACAAAATATGCAAAGTTGTAGATGAGTATAGCAAACAGAAATGGGCACATATTCATCAGGTGTGTTTCAATCAACAATCTATTTTTGTCTTTAACATTACTAATTTCAACAACTCCGACGAGTAATGGAATTAGAAATATAAAGTGTTTGGCGACGAAACATGATTCGTCGCTAAAAGTACTTTTAATGACGGAGCAAGGTTCGTCGCTAAAAGTATTTTTCGCGACTAAAACTTTTTTGTTGCTAAAATTACTTTTAGCAACAAAATTTGAAAACTCGGCGCCAAACACCTAACGCGGTGCTCCTATGGTGACAAACTTTTTTTTGTCATTAATACATTTAACGATGAAAATTGCATGTTTTAGCGACAAAACTATTTGTCGCTAAAGCCCTTTTTTGTTGTAGTGACTCAATTCGTGTTATTTATTATGAATCTCACAATAACCCTTTGTCAGCAAAAATTCCTACAAGATCTTTAGTAATAAAAAATAACAAGCAATAAGTTTGTGTACCTTATTTGAAGCATAAATCAAAAGTCATGAAATTGGTCTGAAAATTGTTGGAAATATGAGTCAATATTACTTTTTTGAAAATTCAAATCATGAATAATAGTTGTTGGCACTGTTCATGTCATTGTTATCCTGATGTTTTTGACCTATGTAGAGCTTCTTTATTTTTAATCAGTAAAATTATAATCTAGTCATGCTAAGAACCATGAGAGGTTTGTATGTGGATAAACGTTTATAACACTAAAGAGGATTTTGGTGTCATCGTTGGAAAAACATTAATTCCTTTATACTTAACTGGCGAGCTAGCTACTTTGGCAATAGTTGTTGTTGGTTGATTCCTAGAAAATTTCAAAATTTCTCAATCTTCTTGTGAAGTCTCTCGCTATAAGCAACAAGAAAAAGAACAAAAGTCCACATAATGAAACTAAAATGTCCATATGGGTGTGGCAAAATAATGGAGACCAATGATTCGAAACTAGAAGATCCTCATATCACAAGAATTGCCTTGAATATTTATGGCCGCAAAATATGCAAAGCTGTAGATGAGTATAGCCAACAAAAATGGGCACATATTCATCAGGTGTGTTTCAATCAACGATCTATTTTTGTCTTTAACATTACTAATTTCAATAACTCCGACAAGCAATGGAATTAGAAATATAAAGTGTTTGGCGACGAAACATGATTCGTCGTTAAAAGTTTTTTTCGCGACTAAAAATTTTTCGTTGCTAAAATTACTTTCAGCAAAAAAATTTTAAAATTCGACGCCAAAGACCTAACGCGACGCTCCTATGGCGACAAAAAATTTTTTATTACTATAATATTTAGCGACGAAAATTGCATGTTTTAGCAACAAAACTATTCGTTGCTAAAGCCCTTTTTTGTTGTAGTGACTCAATTCGTGTTATTTATTACGTATTTCGCAATAACCATTTGTCAGCAAAAATCCCTGAAAGATCTTTAGTAATAAAAGATAACAAGCAGTAAGTTTGTGTACCTTATTTGAAGCAATAATCAAAAGTCATGAAATTGTACTGAAAATTGTTGGAAATTTGAGACAATATTACTTTTTTGAAAGTCAAAATCATGAATAGTAGTTGTTTGCACGTTCATGTCATTGTTATCCTGATGTTTTTGACCTATGCCAGAGCTTCTTTATTTTTTATTAGTAAAATTATAATATAGTCATGCTAAGAAACATGAGAGGTTTATATGTGGATAAACGTTTATAACACTAAAGAGGATTTTGGTGTCATCATTGGAAAAACTTTAATTCCTTTATACTTAGCTGGCGAGCTAGCTACATTGGCAATAGTTGTTGTTGGTTGATTCCTAGAAAATTTCAAAATTGCCCAATCTTTTTGTGAAGTCTCTCGCTATAAGCAACAAGAAAAAGAACAAAAGTCCACATAATGAAACTGAAATGTCCATATGGGTTTGGCAGAATAATGGGGACTAATGATTCGAAACTAGGAGATCCTCAGATCACAAGAATTGCCTTGAATATTTATGACAGCAAAATATGCAAAGCTATAGATTAGTATAGCCAACAGAAATGGGCACATATTCATCAGGTGTATTTCAATCAACGATCTATTTTTGTCTTTAACATTACTAATTTCAATAACTCCGACAATAAAGTGTGTGGTATGGTGTCGATAATGATGAGAAATTCTACAGACCGCAAAATCATCAAAATAAGATACAATTACTTAGTTTGCATAATAATGTTTTAACTTCATTATTACCATCATCAGCATCATCATAATCATTTTCTGAATTTGGCGTCTCAACTTCAAAACCAATACTTTTTTCTTTCTTTTTCTTCATGTGACTAGTCTCAAAATTTTATAGTTTGGTAGTCACTTGATTTTTTGTCATTGTGCTAATACCACAATATTCTTCAATAGCTACAACTTTAATAAGAAATCTATTTGGCAAAGATCTCAAAAATTTTCTAACTAATTCTTCCTCAGAAATTCTTTTACTAGGAGAGTATGAAGTATTAGCAATCTTAAGTAGTTTACCATTAAAATCAGCAAGTTCTTCATTTTCATTCATCCTAAGATTTTCAAATTCAATTGCAAGTTTTTGAAGTTGAAAACGTTTTACCAAATTGTCTCCTTCAATGAGTATCTCAAAGATTGCCACTAGCTTCCTTGTAGTCGTACATGTAGAGATTAAATCATACTTATTGATGTCAACTCCATTGAAATTTGCATTGAACGCCTTGGAATTAAAGCTAGATTTTTAAATTTCAACGTTGGAATATTCATTCACAGGCTTAAGAATTATGTTTTTTTTTTTATCTCGATCAGACATGATGGGTAAAATATAGCTTGTCCTTACACATTTCATAGCTCTTATGTCAATAGATTCAATAAAAGTTGTTGTCCTTTGCTTCCAATACGAATAATTGGTGTCATCAAGTAATGGTGGAAAAGCAGTAGATCTTTTTTTTCTCTACAAATCCATGCCTACAAAAATAAATCAAGATCCCAAAATCTCACCAAACACTACAAAAATAGATCAAGATCCAAAAAGCTTACCAAACAAATTGTTAGTGGCATTGCTCTGATACCACTTCTTAAGAATTTAGATCTATTGTTGAGTGTTAGAAAATGCATATTTATAAAGGAGAAAACCGTCATTTTACATTTCAAGTCTTACTAACAACCCTTACTTTTATGTATTTAACCTTCTTGTGATTTAATTACATGTGTTTTATTTTAATTAAGTATTTTATGTATTTTAGGGGCATTATAGTCATTTCACAATAAAGGAGAAATCAGACGGCAAAACGGACATCACTTTTGAACTCAGGATGGTCAAAAACCTTAGGAGGAGCATAAAAGGAAAAATGGCACTATTCACATGTACGTACTATTCACGTGTACGGTACTATCTACGTTACTGTTCACGACACTGTTCACATAGACGGATGATGACGTGGCATTGACCGATGATGTGGCATTGACTGATGAGGTGTCACGATCCTGTTGGACTAAAATTCTTATGTACTGTTGATGGTGACGTGGCAGCATATCAGTGGACGAAAAATCTCGTGTACGGTGCATGCATCACACAGGATTATTTTCAACCAAACCGCGTTACTGTTCATCCGGGTCAAACCGCGTTACTGTTCAAAGTCAGGTCAAACCGTGTTACTGTTCATCCGCGTGGTCAAACCGTGGACTGTTGACTGATGACGTGGCGCAATCCTGAGCGTCCAAACTGTTTTTAATCCGATGGCCATGATTTACTCCATGTATCTATAAAAAGGGGGCCTCTCCCCCCTAATTGGATATCTCTGAATCCATTTTTGGGATCCATTTTCTGTAATTCCTTCTCCATCTTGTATTTTCTTCGTATTTTAATAAATTTCCATTTTGCCCCTAATTCAATTATGAGTGGCTAATTTTCTTTCAAGCTTGGGTTGAAGGTGAAGTCTCAACATGTGTCATGGGCTTAATTTGGTAAATTTATTTTCTCTTCCCCTCTAGTTTTTGTGGATGTTTTGACTTCTCGTCGACAAATAATAATATTCTTGTCTAGTACCGCCTTCGTTTCACCGGCCCTCTAGTACAAGGTTATTATTATTTGGCACGATAAGCCCTTAGCACCATATTGATTAGAGCGTGGTTCATGAGGTGTGGATTCCCCCCTCATGATTTAATTGGCATTAATACGGATTATTTAGCCCATGATGCATGTTGATACGGATCTAGATACCCAAGTACGTCATTTTAATAGAATTCTCTTCAATTTATTCTCGCCATTTCAATTCCAATTTTAGAATTTATTCTCGCCATTTTAATTTAATTATTAGCATATTCCAAATCATTTCCACCATAAATCCAACTACCCATTTACAAAATTAATTCTATATATAATTAAAATCCACCTCCTCGTGGGATCGACACTCGTCACCATTAGTCTATACTACAACAGATTCGTGCGCTTGCGAGTACATTAAAATTTGCACAACAAGTTTTTGGCGCCGTTGCCGGGGAGGTAAGTAATTTTAATTCATAGAATTAATTTTTGTGAATAATTTCTTTTATTTGTTTTCTTGTATTTTTTTATTATTATTATTTTAAAAAAAAGAAAAAAAAGAGTGAATTTACATTTAAAGGTTAGTATTTCTTTTCTTTTTCTCTTCTTTAAAATTCTGTAATTTAATTTTCAATTTATTTTTCTTTGTAATTTTTTTTGTTTATCTTATTAATTTATTTTTAGTTAATGTATTTCACGTATTTGTTTTTGTGTATTTTTATAGAAAGGTTTTAATAGCGCAATAAGGTTAGTATCGTAATTTCTCCCTCTTCTTTATTTTTATTTGTTTTGTTCCCATCTTTATTTTCATTTTATTTGTTTTGCATGCATGGTCGTAGGTCATTATTACCTAATCTTGAACCTATAGACCTTGAATTAGAAAAAACACTTCGCACACAAAAGCACATTAAAAATAAATTTGAAATGGATTTGCAACCACAAGAGAGGCCATTTAAGGACTACTTCAGTCCCTTAGCTAATTTGAGCACATCATGCATAAGATACCCAAATGTAGCTGCTAGGAGTTTCGAATTAAAACCTAGTGTGCTAAATTGTCTCCCTACATTTTATGGCCTAGAAAATGAGGATCCATATAATCATTTGAATGATTTTCATGCCATTTGTCAAACATTCAAATATGAGAATTTTTCAGATGATGATATTAAACTTAGACTATTCCCATTTTCTTTAAAAGATAGAGCTCGTTCATGGTTAAATACTTTACCTGCTAATAGCATTTCATCATGGGAACAAATGGTAACGAAATTTTTGAATAAATATTTCCCAGTGCATAAAACCAATGCTATTCGCAGGGAAATCTCAGAGTTTACCCAGAGAGAGGACGAGCAATTTTTCGAAACATGGGAGCGATTCAATGGGCTACTCTTGAAGTGTCCACATCATGGGTACGAGAAATGGCACCAATGCCAATACTTTTTGGAGGGATTATTGCCGAATGTGCAAGAATGGCTAATGGCAACAAGTGGAGGAGAGCTAATGTCAAAAAGTGCATCAGAAATTTGGGAATTCTTCCAGCGACAAGCAGATAATTCCCAACAACGGAGTCGATCACTCAGAACTACTAGAAGAATTAAAGGAGTGAATGAGGTTCAAATTGGCGAATCAACTTCAGGAATCAAAGAAGTCAAGGAGATGGTTGAAGGTCTTGCTCGACAAATAGCATCGTTATCGACTGCTAAATCAACAGAACCACATGACCATGACCATACTCAGATCAAGCCAATGCCATAGGTGTAATGAGAAAGCCATCAAATTACAACCCATACTCCAACACATATAACCCTGGATGGAGAGACCACCCCAATTTTTCATAGTCTCAAGGATTCCAACAGAATGGACCAGCAGCTCCAGCTCCACCAATTCCTCAAAATCCTCAAGCCTCTCAACCCCCATTCAGACCATACAATCAGAACCAAAACTACTCTCAACCTAGACCATGGGAGGATTCATTCCAGAATCTCAAGAATCTTAATCACTCTACGATTGAGCAACAGAACCGCACCATTGATGGACTACGAAATGAATTGAGAGCAGGCTTCAACTCACAAGCCCAATCGGTTTCAAGCCTCGAGAAGATGGTGGGACAACTTGCTTCTTCAGTTCAGACCTTAGCAATGACTGTTGAGAAAGGCAAGTTTCCAAGTCAACCAGTGCCTAATCCTAAAGGAGTACATGAAGCAAGTACCAGTTCACCACAGCAACATGGAGAGGTCAAAGCAGTAATGACCTTGCGAAAAGGAAAGGAAGTCGACAACAAAGTGGAGATGCCGGTGACAAAAGAAAATCAAATTGTACCTGTGAATGTTGATGACTCATCACCGGAGGAAAAAGAAGAAACCAACCCACGAGAATATGTTCCTAAAGCTCCATTTCCTCAGAGGTTAGCAAAAGCCAAAAAGGGAAAATCCACAGGTGAGATTCTCGAAATCTTCAAACAGGTAAGTGTTAACATCCCTTTGCTTGATGCTATTAAACAAGTTCCATCTTATGCCAAGTTTCTTAAAGACCTTTGTACTAAAAAGAGAAATATGCATGTTCAAAAGAAGGCATTTTTAACAGAAAACGTTAGTTCTATACTCCAACATAAAATTCCTTTAAAATGGAAAGACCCAGGCTCCCCCACTATCTCGTGTAGTATAGGGAACCACACAATTGAGAATGCTTTGTTGGATTTAGGAGCTAGTGTAAATTTGTTGCCTTATTTTGTATTTGTGAAACTTGGACTTGGAGAATTACACCCAACTCCAGTGGTGTTACAGCTTGCAGATCGGTCCACAAAAATACCTCGTGGTATTGTGGAGGACGTGCTTATTCAGGTAGACAAGTTTTATTTTCCTGTTGATTTCATTGTAATTGACACTCAACCAATACAGGATTCAAGGAAGCACATCCCCATTATTCTAGGCCGACCTTTCTTGGCAACTGGGGATGCTCACATTCAATGTAGGACTGGAAATATGCAGTTGTCCTTCGGCAACATGACTATGGAGCTGAACATCTTCAACATTGCCAAACAACCTCACAGTGCAGATGATGGAATTGTTGATGTGGATTTAATTGAAACAATAGTTGATAACACTTTTCTTTCAAACCTTAGTGATGATCCTTTACAAACATGTTTAACTCACTTTGGTTTGGATTTTGATATTGACAGATCGGTCGATGAGGTCAACGTCCTACTTGACTCAGCACCATCCATGGACACTAATAAATGGAAGTCAAGAGTTGAACAACTAGCACTATCAGAGAAGAAACTCATCCCATCATCAGAATCACCACCGAAACTCGAGCTCAAACCATTGCCCAACACATTGGAATATGCATTTTTGGGAGAAGAAAGTACTCTGCCGGTAATCATCTCATCATCCCTAAATGACGAACAAAAAGGTAAGTTGTTGGATGTTTTAAAAGAGCACAAAGGGGCATTAGGATGGACCATAGCAGACATTAAAGGTATAAACCCAGTAGACTGCATGCATTACATTCACCTTGATGAAAATGCTAAAACTACTAGGGAAATGCAACGTCGGTTAAATCCTAACATGAAAGAAGTTGTTAGAACTGAAGTCCTTAAGCTATTAGACGCAGGTATCATTTACCCCATTTCTGATAGTTCATGGGTCAGTCCTGTGCAAGTTGTCCCCAAAAAGTCAGGAGTTACAGTAGTTACGAATGCTGATAATGAATTGATACCCACTAGAGTGACTACAGGATGGCGTGTATGCATTGATTATAGGAAGTTGAATTCTATCACACGTAAAGACCATTTCCCTTTACCATTTATTGATCAAATGCTTGATAGATTAGCAGGTCATGAATTTTATTGCTTTCTAGATGGCTACTTAAGATACAATCAGATCCCCATAGCACCAAAAGATCAGGAGAAAACTACTTTCACTTGCCCTTTTGGCACATTTGCATATAGGAGAATGCCATTTGGATTATGCAATGCACCTGCTACATTTCAACGATGCATGTTGAGCATTTTTTCTGATATGGTTGAACGATTCCTTGAAGTTTTTATGGATGACTTTTCTGTCTTTGGCAACTCGTTTGATCAATGTTTACATCATCTAACACTAGTTCTGCAGAGATGTATCGAGAAGAACTTGATCTTAAATTGGGAGAAATGTCATTTTATGGTAAAACAAGGTATTGTTCTCGGTCACATCATTTCGAGCAAAGGTATTGAGGTTGACAAAGCCAAGGTGGATCTCATTTCTAATCTTCCTCCACCTAAAACAGTCAGAGAAGTAAGATCTTTCCTTGGACATGCTGGTTTTTATAGACGTTTTATTAAAGATTTTAGCAAAGTTTCTAGACCCTTATGCAATCTACTTGCTAAGGATGTACCTTTTATCTTTAATGATTCATGTCTCATGGCGTTTGAAAAATTAAAACAGTTGTTGACATCATCACCCATCATTCAGGCCCCAAACTGGAGCTTACCATTTGAGCTCATGTGTGATGCATTTGATTATGCAGTAGGAGCAGTATTAGGACAAAGAGTTGATCGAATTCCCCACGTTATTTACTATGCTAGTATGACATTAAATGATGCACAGTTGAACTATTCAACTACTGAAAAAGAAATGCTAGCAGTAGTGTTTGCATTGGAGAAATTTCGATCTTATCTCATTGGTTGTAAAATAATCGTGTTCACAGATCATGCTGCTCTTAAATATCTTCTCACAAAAAAAGATGCAAAAGCTAGACTAATTCGTTGGGTGTTACTTTTGCAGGAGTTTGACTTGGAATTCAAAGATAAGAAAGGCACAGAGAATGTTGTGGCGGACCACCTCTCTCGTCTCCATTTTGACACAATTACAGAATCATTACCATTGAATGAGTCATTTCCAGATGAACAATTAATGAATGTGGAAGTATTACCTTGGTATGCTGATATAGTTAATTATCTTGTTACAGGTAAACTTCCAGAGCATTGGACCAAGCAAGAAGAGGCTAAATTCTTTGCAGAAATAAAGAATTTCTTTTGGGATGACCCATATTTATTCAAGTATTGTGCAGACCAAATTGTTAGACGATGTGTCCCAGAAAGTGAAATTCAGAATATCCTTTCATTATGCCATGAACAAGCTTGTGGAGGCCATTTCAGTGCTAAGAAAACAGCGACTAAAGTTTTACAATGTGGTTTCTATTGGCCATCTATATTTCGAGACGCTTACACTTTCTGTTCTTCATGTGATAGGTGTCAACGAATGGGGAGCATTACACGGAGGAACATGATGCCACTAAATCCAATTTTAGTGGTTGAGATTTTTGACGTATGGGGTATCGACTTCATGGGACCCTTTCCCCCGTCTTTTGGCCATCAATACATATTGGTTGCTGTTGACTATGTATCGAAATGGGTAGAAGCAATTCCATGTAGGACCAATGATCACAAGGTGGTGATAGCATTTTTGAAAAGCAACATTGTTTCACGCTTTGGATTCCCTCGAGCAATAATTAGTGATGGTGGTGCCCACTTTTGTAACAAAGCATTCAAAACTCTTTTGACAAAGTATTCAATCACACACAAAGTGGCAACTCCGTATCATCCGCAAACCAGTGGCCAAGTTGAGATATCCAATCGAGAAATAAAGCACATATTAGAAAAAACGGTGAGGCCGGACAGAAAAGATTGGTCATTAAGACTTGATGATGCCTTATGGGCATATAGAACGGCTTTCAAGACCCCGATTGGGATGTCACCCTACAGGCTAGTATATGGAAAAGCTTGCCACCTACCTGTGGAACTCGAGCATCGTGCATACTGGGCCATCAAGAAATTCAATTTTGACATGCAGCAAGCCAGCTCAGAAAGAAGATTACAGCTGGCAGAACTTGAAGAAATTCGCAATGATGCATACGAAAATGCCAAGATTTACAAGCAACGAATGAAAGTCTTCCATGATAAGCAAATTATGAGAAAATCGTTCACTCCAGGTCAGAAAGTGCTTTTGTTCAATTCTCGCTTGCACCTATTCCTAGGTAAGTTACGCTCTCGTTGGTCTGGTCCCTTTATTGTTCATACTGTTTTTCCACATGGGGCAATTGAAATTAAGGACCCAAAGAACGGTGTCACGTTTAAAGTTAATGGTCAAAGATTAAAGCCATATCTAGAATACCAACCACGTGGAGAAGACACCGAAATAAATTTGAGTGACCCACCAGATTTGAATTGATTTTTTTTTTCTTTCTTTTCGTTGATTTGATTTTGTTTTCTTTTTATTATTATTCTTTTGCTAATTGAAATTATTTTTGCATAAGTGTGTTTATTTTACCATTAAGTTTTCTCTTATCATTTTTAATCATGAGTCTCATACTTAGACCGTTCCTCCTGAACATTCTTAAACCACTTCAACGTGTCAAAACTCATCTCAAAAGGCAGATTCAATTTTGTAAAACACAACGCATTTGGGCTCTACAACCACCAGAGTTAGTAGCCTATGTTGAGGGTTTAGAACGCCAACTCAGAGACATTGAGAGAAGTGTTTACGACATCCAGTTGGAGCTTGAGGTAAATTCAATAAGAGGACGATTTTAATTTTCTTTGTGTGTTTTAATTTGTTTTTCTATTTGTGTGCTTTAGTTTGTTACCCCGGTGAAGTGGCGGATAACGGTACTCCGTGACAATCAAGTCGGTTACTTCAGTTTCCCATAATAACTGATATTCTGAGGCGAAGGTATGGACAGAAACGAGATTCTAGCGAAACTTCACAAGCGATTCCCTTCACTTCCTCAGAATGCCCTCCTTACAATCTATAAAGCTCGGTCCGAACGCATGCGATTACTCATGAGGAATAACATACCTGCTGATATCCGTTGGTTAATTGAGGCAAAAGTACGAACGGCGGGTGAGTTACCTCCAAAATTTATTGCATACATGCCTGGTTGTGGTAAAGGAAATTATGCAAGAAAACGACGAGCTCGAAGAATTTCTGTTGCTTGTCATAAGTGTGCCAGAATGAGTTGCAATAAAAACCCATGTTCTTTAGGAATGATGTCTGATAACAGGGAAGATAAGATTCAATTCATTAGGAATGGCTTGAATAAGGAGTCATTGGATGATATCCTTTTGTCTCTTGAAACGCATCCCAGTGGATATGTGCAAGGAGCGATTCTCCAGTTATGGCCATTATTCCAGAAAGAGCATGCACGATATAGTCTTGGGAATCTGACTATAAACGACCCTGTTTGCCAGTTCATAAGAAAACTGGATAGGAAGCCTATCCTCGACCCATAGAGGGCGTTCAAGCCGTTTCTGGACGTAAAACCAGAGGAAGATGTGAGCCACAGTCGCAATTACCTGTAAATATCCTTTTACTTTACTGTTATTTTATTTTACTGTTGTTTTATTGTTTACTTTATTGTCTTTAATAATTTTGTTACAGTTTGCTTTTTCCTTTTTACTTTTTCCTTTTTGACTCGCGAGCCATGTGTTTTACACGTTATTTAACACTGACATGTTACCTCATACACAACTGTGACCCACTATCACCAAGACTCTTAAATGTGATTTTCTTTGTCAAGCACTCACAAATTATTTTTGCGAAGTATCACAATGGCAGCTACTCCCAATAGACAATTCAAGAACATTTGTGTGCTTTCTGGATTTACCTATGGCAAACATAAAGAGTTTGTTGAGGCAGCCATAGATCTTGGTCGAAGCATAGCAGCGAGAAAATTACACTTGGTGTATGGAGGAGGTAACCGAGGGTTATCAAAAATGGTCTCAGAAGCAGCTTTTATCAGAGGAAGTCAAGTGTTAGGCATCATCCCAAGAGTCCTAAAACCATTGGGCAGTTCGTCTGACTCATCAACTGGAGAAGAGTTAGTCGTCTCAAGTATGCAAGAAAGAATCACTGAAATGCTTAATCATGCTGATGCTTTTATTTTCCTTCCAGGAGATCTTGCAACACTAGAGGCATTTATCACGCTAGCATCTTGGGCCCATCTGCACATCCACCAGAAACCCATCGGTTTGTTAAATGTCAATAACTTTTATGATGGCTTTATCGCATTTCTTAACCATGCAATAAAAAACTATTTCATTCCCGCTAATGTGAAAAAACTCTTTATTTGTGCTCACACTGCTAATGAGCTACTTGATCTGTTACAAGCTTATAGACCGGATCCAGACCCCTGGACCTTCGTGTTGGAGCGTCCAAATAATGATGGTAACAGTAGCAGCAGTAAGAAGTACAAATTAGATTTAACTCTCCGCCTATAAATATTTTCTTCTGTGTTGCACCACCCAGGTGATGTCTTCTAAACTCTACTTCTTTCCTTTCAAACATTGAGGACAATGTTTCGTTCTGGTTGGGGGGAGGGAATAGTCGACAATTGTGGAATTTTGGTTAAGTTTTTACTAATTTTTTGTTGTAGAAACTAACTGTTGCTAACTTTTTGGTGTTGAAGATGGCTGAATATGGAGTGTAGTGACTCTAGAAACACATCTTCATCGTTTATAAAAAAAAAAAATTCAGACATTTTCTTTTTCTTTATTATGTGTTTATGTTTATTTTTCTTCTTTTTAATTTCTCCTCTATAAATATACATTTTCCAACTTTTGAGTCGAAGATGGTTGAATATGGAGTGTAGTTCCTCTAGAAACGCATCTTCTTTAAAAAAAAAATCATTTTCGTTTTGTATCATTTTACGTGTAACTTTTCTAATTAGTTTTTATGCATCATTTTCACATTTCTGCATGCATATTTTCCTTTCATGTTTAGAATAAGTTGGGGGGGTAGAATGATGTTTAAAAAAAATGTGTGATTTGTTTTAACATTGGATGACATGATTAATTTCAAATTTTAGTATTTGTATTATCTTTGGTCTTAAGTGATGTTACGCTATGTTTGCTACTTTACATGTTGATGTCGGAGACAAATGTGAGTTGCTTGAAGGAATGAACATGTCATAATAAGTACCAAGTGAGTTTTTGAGCCTATTATTTTTCTTGGAGAATAACCCTTTTGCCCATTCTTTATACAGCTTAACAGTTTATTATTGTATACACGATCTCTAGAGTTCTTTTGAGTTAACCCTTAATAAAAAAAAAAAAAGTGTGTTGCTATATTTGGAGGCCCATCTAACTAGTACATATGGAAGGTTATTTAGAGCCCTAAAAGACGATGGAAAGGCCATCTTTGATCCGTTTGAGCCTTTCTAGCCATCCCTTTTATTAAATATCCATAGTTAACCCTTTTGAACCTTTAAAAAAAAAAAAAACATTTTCTTTGTCAACTTATCATCTTGACCCACTCCGATTTGGAGTATTACCCGATATCTTATAAGTTCCATCACCTATATATGTTTGAGAAAATGTAAATAATTATGTTGTTCAGTAAAGTTATGCCAAAAAAAAAAAACAAACAAACAAAACAAAAGTTGTTGTTTCAAAAGAAAAAAAATAAAAATAATAGGTGAAATCCACCTTGCAACTTCCAAAAAAAAAAAATTCTCTGCATTTTTCTCAAACATACACTTTGTTTTCCTTATTTTCCTTCTTTGTTAGCCATGTCCCTAGCCTACGTTACGTCCTAATAAAAGTCCTTCCTGATTTTAGGGAACTATAATCTAAAGTAGAAGCTAGTTATATGGGCTAAAAAGATGTAGTGGTGCATATAAAAAAATAAATAAATAAATAAATTGGGTTGACTAACAGTTTTTATTTGACTTGAGATCGTATTATTTTTAAGCTGAGGGCATATTTATTTCATCTTGGTGAGAGCATGTGATATCACTTCTTCATTATTTTCTCTCAATTACCATTCATTGGAGTGACTATTTTTATTGGGTTTAATTTCTTTGTGAGAGTGTCACTACTTCCAGTGAGATTTTGGGGTTTGACATGTCATTCTTGAAAGTAGCTATAACAAAGTCTACTGGGCTGATTCATGTGGATGGTTGATGTGGGTGTGATGTTACTTTAGACTGGAGATAATGCTTATACTTTTATTTAATTGCTATCATTAATCTGATTGAATAAACACGAGTGTTTCTAAATTTAAAAAAAAAAATCATTTTGAATTTGAATTTTATTTTCGCTTCATTTGCTAGGGACTAGCAATAAGCTGGTTGGGGGGTGTGTTGAGTGTTAGAAAATGCATATTTATAAAGGAGAAAATCGTCATTTTACATTTCAAGTCTTACTAACAACCCTTACTTTTATGTATTTAACCTTCTTGTGATTTAATTACATGTATTTTATTTTAATTAAGTATTTTATGTATTTTAGGGGCATTATAGTCATTTCACAATAAAGGAGAAATCAGACGGCAAAACGGACATCACTTTTGAACTCAGGACGGTCAAAAACCTTAGAAGGAGCATAAAAGGAAAAATGGTACTATTCACATGTACGTACTATTCACGTGTACAGTACTGTCTACGTTACTGTTCACGACACTGTTCACATAGATGGATGATGACGTGGCATTGACCGATGATGTGGCATTGACTGATGAGGTGTCACGATCCTGTTGGACTAAAATTCTTATGTACTGTTGATGGTGACGTGGCAGCATATCAGTGGACGAAAAATCTCGTGTACGGTGCATGCATCACACAGGATTATTTTCAACCAAACCGCGTTACTGTTCATCCGGGTCAAACCGCGTTACTGTTCAAAGTCGGGTCAAACCGTGTTACTGTTCATCCGCGTGGTCAAACCGTGGACTGTTGACTGATGACGTGGCGCAATCCTGAGCGTCCAAACTGTTTTTAATCCGATGGCCATGATTTACTCCATGTATCTATAAAAAGGGGGCCTCTCCCCCCTAATTGGATATCTCTGAATCCATTTTTGGGATCCATTTTCTGTAATTCCTTCTCCATCTTGTATTTTCTTCGTATTTTAATAAATTTCCATTTTGCCCCTAGTTCAATTATGAGTGGCTAATTTTCTTTCAAGCTTGGGTTGAAGGTGAAGTCTCAACATGTGTCATGGGCTTAATTTGGTAAATTTATTTTCTCTTCCCCTCTAGTTTTTGTGGATGTTTTGACTTCTCGTCGACAAATAATAATATTCTTGTCTAGTACCGCCTTCGTTTCACCGGCCCTCTAGTACAAGGTTATTATTATTTGGCACGATAAGCCCTTAGCACCATATTGATTAGAGCGTGGTTCATGAGGTGTGGATTCCCCCCTCATGATTTAATTGGCATTAATACGGATTATTTAGCCCATGATGCATGTTGATACGGATCCAGATACCCAAGTACGTCATTTTAATAGAATTCTCTTCAATTTATTCTCGCCATTTCAATTCCAATTTTAGAATTTATTCTCGCCATTTTAATTTAATTATTAGCATATTCCAAATCATTTCCACCATAAATCCAACTACCCATTTACAAAATTAATTCTATATATAATTAAAATCCACCTCCTCGTGGGATCGACACTCGTCACCATTAGTCTATACTACAACAGATTCGTGCGCTTGCGAGTACATTAAAATTTGCACAACATCTATCATAACAAGTGTAGGCAAATTAAATCACTAGATAAATTAATAAATCTAATTAATTAATCCTAAAATCATTGTTCACCGATTATTGTTTATTTCACTATTCATTACCCCTAAATTTATCATATATGCTAGAAATAACAAATTGCAGAAAATAAAGCACACAGAGGATTAGTAAAAAGAAACAAATCCTTATATGAATTACAATATTATTGACATAATGATGCAAATAATAAAAACCCTAGCAATAATATTTTAAATAGTATTAAAAATTTTAATTTATTCTAATATCTCATACACACATAAGGGGAAAAATTTTATAAAAAAAAAAAGAAAAAAGAAAAGGGGATTGGATCTTGCTATTCAGCTTGGTTTTGTTGTTCTTGAGGTGGAGTCTGAATTAGCCACCATGGTTTCTTAGACTATTTCTCATGGCTCTGTGTGATGGAATTTTACTTATCTTATTGGCTGGATTCTTGTTATTTTATCATTATCAGTCATGTCTTTCGGGAGACTACATCTGCTGTTGACTTCATGACCAACTAAGACTACACTCATCCAACTTGTCAGCAATATTTTAGTTTTGGGGACCTTCCAGCTGGTTTGTCTAGTATTCTTCAATCGAATGCTCTCGAGATCCCATATATTTGATGTTGATTTCGCCTTGCTGGCTTATGTTTTAAAACTTTTTTGTAACTTTCTTTTTATTCTTACTTTTTTTTGAGTTATGTCCCCTCTTTATTTTTTCTTTATTTTTTTATTTATATTGTAGGTTAGGGTCCGACATAACTGCCACCTTCTTGGTGGTTTGGAGAGAAAAAGAAAAAGGCAATTGGAGGCATGTGAAAATAAATTATTGGATGGGGCAAAGTTTTATGAGTAGTAGGGTAAAGGCATTTTATTATTGTTTGTTACATTTATTAATTATTTTTTCAAGGTAATATCGACGGGACGAAAGAAATTTTATTAGAATATAAAATCGAATTTATTTAGCTTAAAACGTCATAAGTCCAAGAAATATTTTCGTTAATGAACATAACCTAAAACAAAGCCATCCCATTTAATTATACTATGTAAAATGTGCTCCATTTTGTAAAATGAATCAAATGCAATCGTTACTATCATTGGATCATTCTTTTTAGCACAAATTAAGACAAACAAACTAAAAATCTTAAATGTATGAAAATAATTAAAATTTAGGTTTCAGACAAAAAAAAATGAATAACTACTAAATCTTAATATATATAGCATATTTATAAAAAATGTCATTAAAGAAAATAAAAAATAAAATTATACTATCATTTTTGTGATTGAATGATGGCTATCTTAGCACAAATTCTTGTTTTTTAAGGGTAATTAAATACTCGTTTAGTTCATATATTTTGACTTAAGTACTCGTTCAGTCCCTATATTCTAAATAATATCTCAAAACACCCTTGTAGTTAAATATGATACATTATTACCCTTACTTTGAAATACTAGCTAGGCAACCCAAGAGGGGGGTGAATTGGGTTTTTAAAAATTATCCTAGGCAAACCACACAACAATTCAATCTAATGCCTTAATAAATTCGAAAACAATAAATTCAATAAAAGCATAATAATAAATGAGTAAGGGAAGAGAAAGCAAACTCAAGGATTTTTACGTGGTTCGGCAATCCTCGCCTACGTCCACGCCTCTAAGCACACCGGGCTTGAGGATTTCACTATCCAAGCCTTTCCAAGGCTTCAAACGTTTACAATTGACTTCAAGGTGTCAATGAACCTTTACAACAAGAGATTATCTCTCCAATCTCTTCACTCCAAGTGTTTCTCACACTTGTACTCTCACAATTTGATGAGAAATGATAATTACAACAAAAACTCTCTTTAAGAGTGGATTTACAAATGATAGCTCAATGAAGATTTAATCTATGAAGATTTTCGAATTTGAAGCTCAATATAAGTTGTGTGCACTTGTTTATGCTTGCTTGAGTTACCAAAAATGAATTGGTTTTGAGTTTATATAGTTTGAACTCAAAAACTAGCCGTTACTAGCTGTTATGCACATTTTCGGTCGTACCCGGCTTGCCGTTTATGGACATCCGGTTAGCCGTTTTCGTTCTGGTGCTTACTGCCCCGAATCCGGAGTTTCGGTTTTTAGAATCCGGTAAACCGCTTGCTACAGTAACCTACACAGTGCACATATCCGGTAAGTCGTTTTTGTTCTGGATGCTTACTGCCCCGAATTCGGCTTGCCATTTATCAGTATCCGGTAAGCCGCTTGCTACAGTAACTGCTACAATAAAACATTTCCCAAAATTTATAATTTGGCCCCAAAACTTTATAAAACTGTCGTATGGCCCAAAACGTTATAAAACTTGACAAATAAGTCCAATTTTAGAATTTCTAAATGATTCTTCGTTAACCCCAAACTTTCTGAAATTATGATATTGCCAAAGATACTATGACACTTTTCAAATAAGTCCTTTTACCAAAATTTCAAGCAAAACTTGTTTATGTCAAAGTTTTCAAAATTCTTTCAATTAAACCATAAACTTTGAAAAACAACCAATTTCATAAAATCATTATTCCATTAAATATGAAACATTTATAATGTGAACATAATGATTTATTTAAAAAGAATAAAAACAATCAATTTCATAAAATCATTTTTTCATTAAATATAAAACATTTATAATATGAAAATAATGTTTGTTTAAAAAGAATATTAAATAGTTTGAGCTTAAAAGATTAATCATTCTTAATCTTGTTTGTTATTATCAAAATCAATATTATGGAAACATATATGTTAACAATCTCCCCCTTTTTGATGATGACAAACATTTCATGTATTTAAAGAATGATTCCACAAAAATAATTTGAGCTTAAAATATTTATCATTCTTAATCTTGTTTGTTATCATCAAAATCAACATTATGAAAACATATATGTTAACAATCTCCCCTTTTTGATGATGACAAACATTTCATGTATTTAAAGAATGATTCCACAAATTGCTCCCCCTAAATATAATCTTCTTTTATAATTTGCCAATTAGCTAAATTAACATATTTAAATACATGGATTTTTCTCCCCCTCATCATCAAAAAGAAAAACTTAATTGGCAAAGACAAAAGTAGCAAATTTTGATAGATTTGAAAACATGTATTCTTCTTCCCCTTCATCATCAAAAAGAAAACTTTATTGGTAAAGACAAAAGTAGCAAATTTTTATAGATTTGAAAACATGTATTCTTCTCCCCCTTCATCATCAAAAAGAAAACTTTAAAGGAAAAGAAAAAAAAATAGCAAATTTGTTACCCATGTTGTTCAAGTGGAAATTTTGAAAGAATCTCCCCCTAACAACAAGCATCACCTCAAATATAAATTTAGTAATATTACTCACAAATTATCATCATATCTCAAAATCATCAAATCATCACCATAATCAAAACAATACTCAAAGTGCATATTATTCAAAATCATATTGTATGCTCCCCCTAAATATATGGCCAATTTAAAATTTTAACCAAAATAATTTTATCCAAAAAAAATATCATATTTATCTCCCCTTTCATCATAAAAAAAGAAAAGATAGATAGATGCAATTGAAACAAAATCATTAAAAATAATTCAATGAAGATATTACCCATTTTGTGCGAGAAAAAATTTCGGCAAAGTCTCCCCTTTAAAAATGAACAAATCCTCAAACACACAACATGGTTAAAAATACTTCCATATAAGCTTAAACAATTATAATAAATCAACAACTCCATCCATTCATCAAGCAATGCACATATAATCATTAATCATCAAAATCAATATGAATTCCTCAAACACTTGTAACAATTAAATCCGAGGATTCCATAATCATATATCAACCATTAAAAGAATGCTCAAAATGCATATTATTTCCCCCAATTTATATCATTAAAATGATTTATTACTTTGTCTCCCCCTTTGGACAATAAAAATGTTCAAAAAGCATATTATCCAAAATAGAACAAGTAATAAGCTAAGTAAGGGAATGCAAAAGTCATAAGAGCATAATGTCAACAATTCAAGCTTTATAATTTCTAATCACATTTTAGAAATCAAGACAACTAAACTCATCAAAGATCTAATGTGATATTTCAATATAACAAAAAAAATCTCATATGCTTAAAATTCTCGAAGTATATATATTTCTCCCTTTCTCAATATCATTTAAAACAAGTAAGACATATTCAACAATACATCGATAAAGTACAAAAAATGCATTCATTTACTAATCATGGATTGCATAAGATCAAAGCTTCATCAAATACAATGTAATCATCAATGCACATTCTTTATCTCAAATCTTAAGCAAAACATAAGAGTATGATTGCAATATAAGATCATCAAAACCAACATAACTATTAAGAAAAGCCATCATAATAAGCTAAAGAACAAGTGATCAAATCCATTATTAAAAATGCTTACATATATTTTTAAGTGATGATATAGTAGTTACACCTTGTGATGGATCTTTCAAAATTAAGTTCTTAAGGTGAGAAGAAACATACCTCCACTCCTTGGGGAGTATTTGAGAAGTACCTTCTTTTTACTTCGCATTTGTTTCTTCATGTTGCTCCTGTTGATTTTCAAGTGGTGCATTCTTTTGGCTATCATTTGATAATCTTCTTGTAGCTCTTCATCTACATTATCATCAAAAACAACTTTCTCCATAGAGGAAGAATTAGACTCATCAAATATAACAAGTATAAATTTTTCCACAATCAAAGTTCTTTTGTTATACACTCAATAAGATTTGCTTGTGTTTGAATAGCCAAGAAAAATACCAACATCAAATTTTGGATCAAATTTGCCAAGATTATCTTTTGTGTTCAAAATATAACATTTGCATCCAAAAACTTTGCAATAATTAATGTTGGGTTTTCTATATTTCCAAAGCTCATGGAGAGTATTATTGAGATGATGTCTAATCAATTTGGTCTTAACCATTTTTTTTTAATAGACATATTCTTTCTCTCTACAATTCCATTATGTTGTGGAGTCCTAAGTGATGAAAATTTATGCTCAATGGAAAATCATTACAGAAAAAAAATCTCAAATGTGTGATTTTCAAATTCTCCACTATGATTACTTCTAATACAAGAAATAACATATAACACATCTATCATGCATATACATCACACAATCATGAAATATGTAAGTATTCAAATATTGAGAATTAAAGCATATCACTTATTTATCATGCTTAGGCATTACATAATCATAAAAAACAAAGCTATCATGATAAGTTGACAAGCTATCATCTTAAATATAAAACCATGCATCATGATAAAGCACTATTCACGCGTGAGAAGAAACATACAATTCAAAAATCATAGCAAACATCCATATAATCCAAAATGCAAAATAAAAGGAAAAATAAAACAGTCCAAATACAAGTATAAAAGATTACTTGTGAGTTTTATGATGAAAATAGATTTTAAAGATGATTTTAGACACAAGAATGGATGCAGAATAATTTATATGAATCAATTTGGATTGAAAACGAGTGAGAATGATGGATTTTGGAATGAAATCAAGTGAGGAGTAATCGGCTTTTAGTGAGAGAGAGAGAGAGAAACGGAAAGCCAAATGAGAGGAAGAGGAAGAACAAAGCTAAAAGCTCACGAATCCGGCTTGCCGGATTTCACTAACCGGCTAGCCAGTTGTGAGCAGAAAAATGAAACCCGAAACCGGCGTGCCGGATATGCATAACCGGAAATCCGGTTTTGTTCCAGCAAGCATTTCATGCGAATCCGGCTTTCTGGTTTTGCTAACCGGTAGTCCGGTTTGAGGCAGAAAGTTTCCCCTTGAATTTGGTTTTTCGGATTTTAAGAATCAATTATCCGGTTTTGAGGCAGAGAGGAAGCTTAGCAAATCCGGTTTTCCGGATTGATAATCCGGTTGTTCGGAATATGTTCCGAGAGAGATCAATAGGAAAGAATGTTTTTTCCTGATGAATGGAAGGGGAAAATTTGCTAGCTCTTATACTTGTAATACACACACCATTTTATTTCCGGCCTTAAAAAAATTGATTAATTTTAAATCATTTCGAGATTTAAAACTTTTCAATAAACCATTTAATACATGAGACATAAATGCATGCAAGATCAAACATATGAAATCGTATCAAACAATGATGTCAATTTTATAAGTGAATGATGATATAACACAATTAACGATACAAGAATTCACACATATAATTCATTCATCATGTATATATTTTACACAATCATGAAACATATAAGCATTCAAAGATTAAGAAAATGCAGAAAGGTCAACTTCGAAATAAAAACTGTATTGATTGAGCCAGAATTAACATGCAAGCTATATACCGTTGGAAAGATAATTAAGTTATCTTTCCAATAAATTTTACAGAGCGGGATTTAGAGTTCTCTAGAAGGAGTTATGACCAATTCATTACAGCTTGTGCAGACTAGAGATTTTCACAAAAATTAAACATATAAGCATTCAAAAGTGAATAAATCAAACACACCACTTATCTATCATGCTTAAACACTTCATAAACATTAACATCAAACAAAACCATCATGTATATATTTTACTCAATCATTAAACATATATGCACACTATTGCAATTCCATTTATCATTATTCATTCAACAAAATTAATATGGTAAGAATTGTTACCAAAATAATTAAATCATCTTGCCTCATCTTTTTCTCCTAGCTCATACTCAAGTGATTATCCTCACAAGCTTTCATCAAGGAACTTCTCCATCATTCCTTGATTGTGGTACCTACAAAACAAATTCAAGTTGTACCCTTTGGTACCCAAATACTCTTGGGTCCTTGAATGTTAGATTTAGTTCCTTTCGGAACCCAAATACATTTGACTCCATAATACACATTTCTTTTAATTGGACATCTATTCTTCATATGACCATTTTGATTGCAATAATGACATACAATTTGATCATTTGTGGAGGTAGCCTTAACAAAATAATTCTTATAATATTTTTATTTCAAGTAAGGCTTATACCCAAGTCCTCCTTTATCAAACACACATTTTTGTGAATTAAGCATGTTATCCAACATCTTTTGCCCATTTGTGAATTTCAAAACAATCTCATTCAACTCAATGCTCCTTTTCTTAAGCGTTTCATTTTCATTTATTAATTCATCAATATGTGATTTCTCATGCTCATACAAAGTACTTTGTTTGCATTTAAATGATGCAATTCTATCATGCAATATTTTATTATCTAACTCTAGTCCTTTAATCTTTTCATTTAATGAACCATTGCATTTTTGTAAAGCATCATTTTCATTTTTCAAGTCATCTACATATGATTCTAGATGCTTGTGTGAAGTGCTAAATTTCTCATTTGATAATGCAACTTCATCATGCAATGTTTTATTCTCCAATTCTAATTCCTTTATCTTCTCATTCAATGAATCAATGCATTTTTGCATGGTATCCTTTTCATTTGTAAGTTCTAGCATTTTCTTCTTAAGGCATGCATTCTTTTTACCAAGTTTCATCCACTCATCATGCAATTCTTTAAAAGCATCATGTAATTCATCATAAGTAGGAAGATCATTTACCTCATCAAGTTCATCATCCGATTCATCTCCAATTGTCATAAGTGCCAAATTCGACACTTTATGAAATTCCTCCTCGCTTGTAGTCTCCTCATACACAATTTCAAGTTTTCTCCAAATTTCATAAGCATTAGAACAATTTGAAACTCTATGAAATTCCTTTTTATCTAAGGCACAAAATAAAGCATTCATAGCCTTGAAATTTAAAGACATATTTTTCTTATCCAATTCACTTAAAACATTCTTCCTAGGAATGAATGAACCATCACAAACTATTTCCCATAGTTCATAATCTAAGGCTTGTAAAAACACTCTCATCCTAGTTTCCAATAAGGATAGTCATTACCATCAAAGAATGAAGGTCTAGTGGTGGATTGGCCTTCCATGAAAGTTGAACTAATTTGGGTTGCTATTAATCTTTAACTCTAAACGGTTAAGTCTACACAAGAGCACCTCGCTCTGATACCAAATGAAATACTAGCTAGGCAACCCAAGAGGGGGGTGAATTGGGTTTTAAAAAATTATCCTAGGCAAACCACACAACGATCCAATCTAATGCCTTAATAAATTCGAAAACAATAAATTCAATAAAAGCATAATAATAAATGAGTAAGGGAAGAGAAAGCAAACTCAAGGATTTTTACGTGGTTCGGCAATCCCCGCCTACGTCCACGCCTCCAAGCACACCGGGCTTGAGGATTTCACTATCCAAGCCTTTCCAAGGCTTCAAACGTTTACAATTGACTTCAAGGTGTCAATGAACCTTTACAACAAGAGATTATCTCTCCAATCTCTTCACTCCAAGTGTTTCTCACACTTGTACTCTCACAATTTGATGAGAAATGATAATTACAACAAAAACTCTCTTTAAGAGTGGATTACAAATGATAGCTCAATGAAGATTTAATCTATGAAGATTTTCGAATTTGAAGCTCAATATAAGTTGTGTGCACTTGTTTATGCTTGCTTGAGTTACCAAAAATGAATTGGTTTTGAGTTTATATAGTTTGAACTCAAAAACTAGTCGTTACTAGCTGTTATGCACATTTTTTGTCGTAACCGGCATGCCGTTTATGGACATCCGGTTAGCCGCTTTCGTTCTGGTGCTTACTGCCCCGAATCCGGATTTCTGGTTTTTAGAATCCCGTAAACCGCTTGCTACAGTAACCTGCACAGTGCACATATCCGGTAAGCCGTTTTTGTTCTGGATGCTTACTGCCCCGAATTCGGCTTGCCGTTTATCAGTATCCGGTAAGCCGCTTGCTACAGTAACTGCTACAGTAAAACATTTCTTAAAATTTATAGTTTGACCCCAAAACTTTATAAAACTATAATATGACCCAAAACGTTATAAAACTTGGCAAATAAGTCCAATTTTAGAATTTCTAAATGATTCTTCGTTAACCCCAAACTTTTTGAAATTATGATATTGCCAAAGATACTATGACACTTTTCAAATAAGTCCTCTTACCAAAATTTCAAGCAAAACTTGTTTATATCAAAGTTTTCAAAATTCTTTCAATTAAACCATAAACTTTGAAAAACAACCAATTTCATAAAATCATTATTCCATTAAATATGAAACATTTATAATGTGAACATAATGATTTATTTAAAAAGAATAAAAACAATCAATTTCATAAACTCATTTTTCCATTAAATATAAAACATTTATAATATGAAAATAATGATTTATTTAAAAAGAATATTAAATAGTTTGAGTTTAAAAGATTAATCATTCTTAATCTTGTTTGTTATCATCAAAATCAATATTATGGAAACATATATGTTAACATTCTTTGTCTTTTGCAATAATACTATTTTAATAATATTCTTTGCATTAATTAATTTATCTATAAAAAAGTTAATCAATAAATTAACCAATAATTATTTATTAGTAAATTAACCAATAAATATCAGTATGGAAGATATATTTTTTTAATACTTGTGCAACAGTCTTACTAATAACTATTTATAAATAAATTTTTATTAGCCAACTTAAAGCAATGTTTGATATCCTAAAAGTAAAATAGTAAATCAAAGTTTGAGTAAATTTTTATGTTATGCTTAAGGTTAATTTGATAAATGATCATTTTTTCTTTTTATTAATATCTCCAAGAATATTGTTGTAAGGGTATTATTGTAAAAAAATTAACATATTTAATAATAGAATATTTTGAGTTTTTTTAAATATAAGAACAAAATAGAGACTTAACTCAAATATAAAGACTGAATGAGCATTTACCCATTCATAAAATGTGACAAATCCTATCAAAACGTTGTTGAAGTTAATAATATTCTATTATCTGTCAACATTTTTGTTATATTGTTTAGTTTGAAAGCTCATTCATTTTTCAATTATAAGATTAAAAATTAAAAACGAAGTGCTATTCAAAATATATCAGGTTAATTATTTAAAATAAAAACGTTGGGTTTGGTTAATTTTCCTATAAATCTCTAATATAAATTCGGTTATTTCTTAGTAGTTCATAGGCTCGCTTATGCTTTAGAGTGGGCCATAGGCTCACCTATGCTTTAAATCTAGATTTTTTTCATTCCCACAAATCAACAAGGGAAATAGATTCCCTTGTTTTGAAATAAGCACCAAAACAAGTAATTACTTAAAAATCATTGTTATTCAAATAACACTAACATTCAAATAAAACTAACATCAGCACAATAAAATTAAAATCTGCCCTACTACAATGCGATGGCCATAATAGCATGTCTCCCCAATAATTACATAAAATTAATTGATTTTCCCAAAATACTTCGAGTGATTTATAAGACCAATAAATCAATTTTCCTTTTTCGTAATATTAAAGCATGACCATGGAATCTATCATTTTCACAAGAATATAATAAATATGTCAATATAATTGTTGTTCGTATCGACAAAGTTGACCTTGATAATGGTAAAATAATTTACATTCAAAATCCCATGATCTTGCAGATTAAATCAAACACATACTTGAGAGAGACAAGTTGGAATTTTTACCTTGGTTAGCCATGGCCAAGCTTTCAAGTTTGCTGTGAAGTTTTCTACTACCTGCTGCTACCTTGATCCAAAGCTTCTGCAACTTGCTGCAAATTCACAACTTAAAGTCCTCACAATTTGCGCAATAAAAGCTTATAGTTGTTAAAAGCTACAGAGTATGGAAGAATTCTAAATGCTGAGAAGAATTTTCACTATTATAAAATGAGAATAACTTTGGCTATTAAATAGCCTTACATAACGAACCAAGCAACAAAACAGGAACCCATGTTTAATGACTCCTAAAGACATGGAAAACTAAAATCAACAAATAACGTTACCCTTAACAATAGAGGTTTTATTTTGACTAAGTAGTAACAAAATCAACTCAACATTTCCTCCTTTAAACTGAATGCTAATGCATCAGTTTACATCAGTTTCAGAGCAGACTCCTAATGATGCACGCAGCTTTAAAAAGACATCCAGCTTGAGTGGCTTAGTCATTACATCGGCTAATTGTTCTTGTGTGTTGCAATAGACCAATTCTACAGTACCAGCCTTTGTAAGCTCCCGAAGAAAATGAAAACGCACATCTATGTGCTTACTTCGACCATGCATTACTGGGTTCTTCGAAAGTTTGATTGCAGAATTACTATCACACTGAATACTAGTTGTCTTACCTTGTTTCAGACCCAAATTATCCAACACCCTTTTCAACCAAACTGTTTAACATGCACAAGAAGCCGCAGCAATGAATTCAGCTTTAGTAGTGGAGAGACTCACTACTAGTTGCTTTTTTTATAGCCAAGATACTGCTTCTGAGCTCAACAAAAAAACGTAACCTGAAGTGCTTTTTCTATCTTCTAAATCCCCAGCATAATCACTATCAGTGTAAGCAATGAGTTCATTATTTCCTCCATTCTTATAGAAAATTCTGAAATCAAGTGTCCCTTTCAAATATCTCAACACCCTTTTAGCTACTTGGAGATGAAGCTCAGTAGGATTCTCCATGTACCTACTGATAAGACCCACTACGAACATCACATCCGGTTGAGTAGTTGTAAGATACATGAGACTACCCACAATTTGTTTGAAATAAATTTTGTCTACCTTAACACCACTTTCATCCTTCATGAGTTTACAACCTGGGACAATTGGATTTTGAACTGAGTTGCTTCCATCCATCCTAAACCTTTGCAGCACCTCTAATGCATATTTTTTCTAACTGATAAACACACCTCTTGAATTCTGCAAGATTTCAAGACCAAGAAAATACCTCATTTTGCCAAGATGAGTCATATCGAACTCATGTTTCATGGAACTTTTAAATTCTAAGACCATCAATTCATCATTGCCAGTAAAGATGAGATCATCTACATACAAACTCCGAATCAAAAGTTTACTTTCTTTCCCTGTCTTGATGAACAGAGTATGTTCATAGTCACATTTCTCAAAACCCTCTTTCAAAAAATAAACTTCTATGCGGCTGTACCAAGCACGCGGTGCTTGCTTAAGGCCGTAGAGTGCCTTTTTTAATTTATAAACCTTGTGTTCATAACCATTTTTCACATAACCAAGCGGCTATTCCACAAAAACCTCTTCATTCAGCTCACTATATAGAAATGCCGACTTAACATCTAGCCGATAGATAGCCCATCCTTTTTTAGCTGCAAGAGCTACTACCAAACGAATTGTTTCCATACGTGCTACAGGTGCGAATACTTCTGTATAATCTACCCCATGCTGCTGAGAGTACCCCTTCACTACAAGCCTTGCCTTGTATTTATCAACTTCACCATTCTTATTAAACTTGGTTTTGTAAACCCATTTCACTCCAATTTTCTTTCCACCTTCAAGTAATTCTGTCAATTCCCATGTATTATTCCGTTTTATTGCTTCTATTTCCACATCCATGGCTTTCCTCCATTTCTCGCTTTTTACGGCATCGTCGAAGCGAATAGGATCAGCAGCTGCAAACATGGCCAACTGAACTTCTTCTTCAGATAGTCCTTCTCATGTCTCATAGTCTTGCATCCAAGCTAGTGGTCTCCTAATCGTCCCTTTATTCGAGCTAGGTGAGCTCTCCTCGGCTAGAGAATCAGAGGAAAAATTCTCCTCTTCTTCAACATTAACATCAGAATCAGATTCACTCATCCCTACATTTCTATCGATCTCCACCACTTTTTCCTCACGATCACCCCATTCCAAATCACATGCAATTGCTTCCTCATACTTCTTATCCCAATCCCAACTTTTGTCTTCCTCGAACACAACATCTCGACTTATAATAATCCTTTATGAAATAGGATCATAAAGTTGGTAAGTCTTCGACTCCTCGCTTACTCCCAATAGAACACAAATCTGACTTTTATCATCTAGTTTTGTTCGTTTGCTATCAGGCACATGAACATGAGAGATGCAGCCAAAGACTCTGAAATACTCTATCGAAGGTTTGATTCCACTCCACGCTTCTTCCGGAGTCATATTTCTCACGGCAAAAGTTGGACCTCAATTTAGAACATGTACCGTCCAGTTGACTGCTTCAAGCCATAAGGTTTTGGGGACTCTCTTTTCTGAAATTATGCTTCGTACCATATTCATAATGGTTCTGTTCTTTCGTTCTGCGACTCCGTTTTATTGTGGTGTGTATACGGCTGTCAATTCTCTCTGTATACCATTTGCATCACAAAAATTATTGAATTCTTGTGATGTAAACTCTCCTCCTCGATCAGTTCGCAGCGTTTGAAGTGGTGTGTTTTTCTCTTTTTCCACTTGGATCTTAAATCTTTTGAAAACATCAAAGGCTTCGGATTTTTCTGTCAAAAAGAAAACCCATGTTTTTCTACTGAAATCATTAGTAAAGGTAAGTAAATATCGTTTCTTGCTGTTGGAGATCGGTTTGATTGATCCGTAAATATCAGCGTGTAACAACTGAAGGATTTGGGAAGCTCTCCAGCTGCTTCTTTTTTAAAATGAATCCATGTGTTGCTTCCCCATTAAACAGTCCTTGCATAGCCTTGAAGGAGTCTTAAGTTGTGGTAAACCATTCACTATTGCCTTTTGTTAAAGAGTTTTTAAACCCATAAAACTCAAATGTTCATATCTGCAGTGCCAGAGCTGCACCAGATCCTCAGTAATTGTATTGAAACAAACAGATGTTATATGTTGATATATAACTTGCAATATGAACATTTGATTTGCAGACATCTTCGTATCCATGATCAAACATCTCTCATTATGAAACACCTTGCACCTTCAATATTGGAACAGAACAGTAAGCCTTTTTCCTACAATTGCCCAATGCTCAACAGGTTGTTCTTCAATTGAGGTACATAGAAAACTCCGGTAATAATTTGTGTTGTTCCATTCACTTGCAACCTGATGTTACCCTTTCCCATTACAGCCATGCTTGAGTTGTTGCCCAACTTCACAGAATCTCTGAAATTTTCATTCAAATCTAAGAAATATTCTTTTTTTCCACACATATGATTGCTGCAACCCGAGTCAAGATACCACATATCTTCCTTGTTGTCCTTGTTAACATCCACGCATGCCATTAACAACATCTCTTCTTGAGTTTCTGCAAAATTTGCTCTTGTCTCATTACTTGGACACTCCTATTGAAAATGTCCAAGTTTGTGACAATTATAACACTCCACTGTGGGTTTGTCAAATTGTTGTCTGCCACATCCTCTTTCTCTTCCTCGAAAACCTCCTCTACCACGACCTCTTGCTCCTGAACTATTCTTATGTGTTATCTTCAGCGCCTGTTCCTCTCCACTATTCCTATGAAATTTCTACTCATGAACAATTAATGAACTTTCTAGCTCATCAATTGAAAGCTGATCAATGTTCTTTGACTCCTCAATTGAACAAACAATATAATTGAACTTCTCAGTCAATGATCGAAGAATCTTCTCTATCACTTTAACATCCTGCATATCCTCTCCATAATTTCTCATCTTATTAGCTACTGACATGACTCTTGAGAAATAATCAATAACACTTTCACCTGGTTTCATTTCAAGGGTCTCGAAATCTCTCCTTAGTGCTTGAAGGATGGAATGTTTCACCCAAGCATTACCTTCAAATTTCTTTTTCATCGAGTCCCATATCTGCTTTGAGGTGTCCTTCTTTAAAATTGTTTCAAGGATGGTTCTGTCAATTGCTTGAAACAAATAATTCTTTACTTTCCTATCCTTTAACTTCATCTCATCGAGGCTCTTTTGTTGTGCTTCCATTACAGCAGCTCCGTCTGCAGGCTCGACAAAACCAGTCTCCAGAAGGTTCCAATATTCTTTAGACCGAAGGAAGTTCTCCATCAGCATGCTCCAATGGTCGTAATGACCATCGAAGCATGGAATCGCAGGCTGAACAAAACTCCCTTCACTTGCCATCTCTTTCTTCTCTGGTTTTCTTGAATACAAGTCACTCGAAAGCTGCAGCTTTCTATTCTCAGGCCCACTGGGGGCTCTGATACCAAATGTTAAAAGCTACAAAGTATGGAAGAATTCTAAATGCTGAGAAGAATTTTCACTGTTATAAAATGAGAATAACTTTGTCTATTAAATAGCCTTACATAACGAACCAAGCAGCAAAACATGAACCCATGTTTAACTACTCCTAAAGACATGGAAGACTAAAATCAACAAATAATGTCACCCTTAACAATAGGGATTTTATTTTGACTAAGTAGTAACAAAATCAACTCAACAATAGTAGACTAGAGTTACTTAAATATTTGATTGAACATAGGAACCCTCGTATGTTAGTATGAAATTAATCATTCATCCCATAATGAGAAATATAGCCAATGAAGTCTGATAATAATTAAATTGAGATATTGAATTGATTTGTAATTAAGAAAAAGAAACCTAGCCTAATTGATTGCTATCCAATTCTTTTTGAGCAATGGTTCATCACTTGGGTTGAGAGATAGGTGATCGCCCATCCATCTCCCAAAAAAAAATTTCATAAATTTGATTTAACATAATTTGAAGGTAAATATTATTATTTTAATATTAATCACCTCTAACTGGTCATGTCAAAATTAAAACCCCACGACCAGTTGCTTCTTCAGGCCAACAAGTGGTATCAGAAAACATCTTACCAAAACTACTCAGTACACATTGGCTTATATGTGCCGACATTATTGTTTATCATTATCTCTAAAATGAAAAAGAAAATCCCTTGGATATGAATTTCAAAAGCCAATTAAAGATGCTTACAACCAACCATATATATCTATCCCTTGCACTAAACTTTCCAAGCAAGCAAGCAAATTAATCCATTATTAAAATTATAAATAACACCCTAAAGCACTTGTATCTCTTTCATACTGCCCCAACAACTTGAAATAATGAAGAAACTCAACTTGAATTAGCTAGTTACTTTGTTCTTCTTCTGTTAATTGCTTCTTTTGGTACCTGTATCTCCTTCCCTTATTTTTAAAGTTTTGTGAATTTTTCATTCCAAGTACTTCTTGCCAAAAAATTTATAAAAAAGTTTATTTCTTCTTCTAAATAATTTATCCATTCGACATTGAAAAACTTATATTCAATACTCATGAGATGTTTAACTCATGAGATGCATAAAAAGAATTTGATTCAGGTTTATCCAAAGGTGCAGAAGCAATAAATATTGGGGAATGCAAAGTTGACAAAGATATTTCTAACCTATAATTCTTTGTCTTCATTCTTTTTCTTCATTCTCTGCTCCTTTGTACCATCACAAGAAATTTAAGCTTCGGTTGAGGGTCTCTAATTTTAGCCCCATAGCATCCAAAGTAGAGATTCCGGATACTTTGATCCAAGAGCTTCCAAGTGGATATGTAATTCTAAGGTCAGAATGTAGAACCTTCTCTTCTGATTTTAGCCCCATAGCATTCTTCTTCTCCTCATACAAGAACTCATAATTATTATCTTGCCAGGTTGTTTGGAGTTCTTAACATGATAATGATAACATACGTATACGCAAAAGTTGCTTCACAACAAGCAACTGATTAATAAATTGTTTAAATTACAATCTTTGAAAAAAAAATTGTTCGTTTATTTATTCATTTTGCTTTAAGCTTTTAGTAGTCTCCTCTCCCTCTATATTGACCATCTGATTTCTTTTTAAAGGACATAAAGCAATAATTGGTTTTTGTTAAATAAATTTATTTTATCTGAATAGAGCTTAAGGTTTCTGTTATATTGTGTTCTTTAATTATGCAATGTCAAAACCGATCCTAGTCTTGTGTTTTTTCATATTTTAATCTTGAAAAAACAAAGGCCAAGGGAATTTGGTATTTTGGTCTTTGGAGTTGTTTTCTTATTAGAATGTTCTGGGTTAATTTGAAACGTAAAAATTTTCTAGCGTTTGCCCATCTCCCTGCCAGCAATCATCAGATTTAAAACCATTAACGAGATCAATTTTCTCAAGAACTTCATTTTGTGTTTCATCAAATGAGTTATATAAAATAGCAAACACGGTTTCTCGAACAGCTAAATTAGTAACTGATACGGATCGGACACATAGCCAAACTCCTACATCAAATATTTAACTAATGTCAACAATTTATGATACATTGACCATTGCTGTTGCTAACACAGAAACTAAAATTCCTTAAAATTCAAGATCCAGTGATCTGAATTCCAAAGGCCATGAAACATTAGCCTCAATTCACATGATATGAAGACTATCACAGTTGACATCACACCACATGAAAGATGCACTTTAAAGAAAAAACAGAGTTAAAAAGTTTCCATATTAAAGAATAGAAATAGCCAAGTTTTGAACAAATTTTAATTCATAATTCAGCAATGCAAGAATCATAACTGACAGAAAGAGTAAGGTAAAGTTTTGATTTAGGTTTTAGCAACAATATAAAAGGGGCACATGATCTATAATAATTCTTTGTTATTATGCAACAAAAATATATTAATTTACCAATAAAACTTGAAAGCCAACATGAAACGGAGGTAAAAAAAAATTTTAAGGTATTTAAAATATTATTATTTATTTTGTCATGTGATACCTATAATTTTAAAATTAGGTTTATAATGTTAGGACACCCTTATGTCTATTACCCGGAGATACAACTTAGCAACTGATCTATTCGCCCCCTCCCCCCATTTACTCTACAAGGCTCCCTTACCCCACTGGGTTAACCTCTAACAAGCCGTTGAATCGTCGCCGTTTTCCTTTAAAAAGAAATCAGATGGTCAATAGAGAGGGAGGGGAGGCTACTAAAAGCTTAAAGCGAAATAAATAAACAAACAAACACTCTTTCTTTTTTCTTCTTTTCAAAGATTGTAATTTAAACAATTTATGAATCAGTTGGTTGTTGTGACGCAACTTTTGCGTATACGAATGTTATCATTATCATATGAAGAACTCCAAACGGCAAGATAATAATTGAGTTTCTTGTATGAGGAGAAGAAGAATGCTATGGGGCTACAATCAGAAGAAAAGGTTCTACATTCTGACCTTAGAATTACGTATGCACTTGGAAGCTCCTGCATCAAAGTATCTAGAATCTCTACTTTGGATGCCGCTAGAGACTAGAGATGGCCAATGAGCTGGGTTGCCAATCAAAGCAAGGCTCATATATGCCCGTACCCATGTTGTGCCATGCCCACTATGTGTTTCATATCATGCTGTGTCGGTATTTTTTTGCTTAGGCCCAGCCCGGCACATGTGTCATGCCCACTCTTACCATGCCTACATATGTCATACTGTGAGTCGTGTCATACCATACCTAAGTTTTTTTTTTTAATTTTTTAAGAGCACATGCCAAGTTGTTGGTGTACTTTTTTTCAAGTCTATGTACTTTTTTTAGGGCTATATCTTTATTCAAATTTAATAGAATCAAAAATTCAAAACTCAAGTTCATATTCAATAATAATAAACTAATAATAGTAAGAGAATGTAATATTAATTATTAAGTTTGACCTTACAGTATTAAAAAATTTTAATACTTAACAACAATAATAATAGTAGTAAAAAAAATTTCTTAAAGGTTAAATTAATTGTTAACTTGGACTTACATAGAGTCAAAGATCATAGTTCACAATCATATTAATTAATACATATTTATAAAATCATAATATTTATAATTTAATTCATTAAAATCATGATATCAATTATTTATTTAATAAATTATAAATATAAATCAATTATTTTTAAAACTAAGAATTAAATGAATTTTCAAAAGTCAATTTCAAGTTATTTATAAAATTATAAAATTTTAAGTTTACTTTCATTAAAAATAAATAAAACGTGCTTATTGCGGGTTTTTTCATCGTACTGTACTTAACTCATCTCTAATCATGCCGTACTTTTAAGGCTCGTGTGCCTGAATTTCTAAGTCTGACCCAACTCATGTGCGTGTCGTGCCGTGTGCCCCACCAAAATATACTCATGTCATGTCGTGCATGTACCGTGCCATATTTCGTATAGCCCATTGGCCATCTCTAGTAGGGAGCCAGACTCTCAGCCGTAGCTTAAATTTCTTCTGATGGTATGGAGGAGCAGAGAATGAAGCAAAAGAATGAAGACAAAACTGTAGGTGAGAAAGTAGAATTACGAACTTAGTGTGGCACGTGATATGCCAGTAGTTGTTAGTAATATGTTAGTATACTTAAGAACTTAGGTGAACCACTTGGGCTAAGCCCAAGTGGCCAGAGTCACTCCCTCACAAATGTGAGGGAAGTGGTTCGAGCCTTCGCAGATCCATTGTAGGGGTTTAATTTAAATTTCTTTTCTTGGAGTCTCAAAGCTTGAGTGAAGACAGTCTTTCTCCCAGGATGGGAGTTGACGTCCCTCGAATATTTGAAAGGGTTAAAAATCTGATATCAGTATATATATATGGTTGTAAATGTCATCATGAGCAATAGTTCTCATTCAAAAAAAAAAAAAGAACTTAGGTGGCACGTGATATGTCAATAGTTGTTAGTAGTATGTTAGCAGTATCTTTAGTGCACAATACTAATCCAAAGTTAGGCGAAGGATCCTCAAAATAGCCATTCATTCCTAAAAGTTTAGGGAACTATTTATGGCGACAGCAACATTTATTAAAAATTATGAAAGGCAACAAAAAGATTCGAAGGAAAAGTAATTTTAAAAAGAGAACTAGCATTACTGATAGGAGAAAAGATTAAAGACAGGACAATACACCGTAATTGCACTTATACGCTAAGTACAAAAGAAAATGAATACAACAATTTATTTACTGTGCCATAGTTTGGGCATGCAGTCATTGTAGAATTATATTATTTTTTATTTTTGTTTTAACTATAATTTTAATAGAATTAGAAATGTATTATTTAATTATATTAATTACAATAATTAGTATATTAAATTGATTATTATTTAATAAGTTAATATAACTAATAATAAATACTTAAATAATATATAAAAATATAATATTACATTATTTGATTATATTACAATAATTAATATATAAAATTAATTATTTTTAAATAATTTAATATAACTAATAATAAATCCTTAGATATTAATAAATTTAAATAATATTAATAGTAATATAAATAATGATATAAAATAGGGTGGGGTTAACAAGTGAAAGAAAAAATACACATCTCTAGGCTTGTAATTGAGGGCATAAACTCGAGCCCTATAAGGCTCATTTCATTTGGCAGATCACATGGGTGTGGTACCCATAAAGTAAATGCCGAGTAATTAATTACTTGGAAACCATTTAAAATAAAAAATTTGTGTATTCTACCTGACGGACTCATATGATCTATCAAATGACAAATTTTATGAATCGAGTAGTATAGTAGCGTGGTGCACTTGTTCTACACAAGTTTTCCTCCCTAAATTCATCACTAATCCAATGTTCACATAGGTTTAGGTTGGATTAGATAATTTATTTTAGGCTATGGCTATGTTGGAGATGGTCTATGGTGGAGCACGAATTATAACCACACACACAAAATAATAAATAATAAAAAACTCATTATAACTATAATTGTGTGGTTATAAAGGGGTGCTCTATCTTAAAACAGTTCCATCATAACTGGACCCTTTATTTTAATTCAAATTTTTTTCCCAATTTCAATATTTTTTTTACTTGAATTTAATATAAGATTAAATACCAAAATTTTAATTCGATGACTTAAACATAAAAAACTATTTAAATTTTTGCAATAATTTGAATATAAATGTTAAATTCAACAATTAGAAATTTTAATTTCATTAAATTAAATTTAACAACATTATACCAATCAAAAGATAGTATTATGTGTATAATCATGTTAGTCCAATTTAATCTAGTCCATCATTTCTTCCCAATGTAGCCTAACTGTAAAGTGGCAACAGATGTTTTAAGTTCGTTCATTGCAAAGTGGAAACACATGTCCCAATTTAATTGGCCAACACTACCACATCAGCCAGTGACTTGATATTGACACAAGGGATGACTTTCCCACATAGCATTGGCACTCGGCATGAATGTTGAGTGCATAACCCTTGAACCCTACTAGCAAATCCAAGCAGTGTACATAAGATTGCAAATTCTATTCACCACAACGAAACACCCGTAAATCGAGTCTTAATTGGCTCCAACTGCGAATCTAAAAACCAGCAAATTACCATCCCTCCATTTCTCCACTCACTGTCAACTTATTGAACAGGTCCTGGTATTTACACTATTATATAATTTAGCAGGATCCTAGAAAAGATATGGCAGCAGCTAGCATTTCTCTTAAAAATATTCCAAGCAGAACTTTTGAGAATTAAAATATCACTTCACTTTGAACTTTGAGATTAATTTTCTTTATTCGATGATTAATAAAGCTGAGATGAGCTTACGGTTTCTGTTGTATAATGTTCTTTAATTATGCAATGTCAAAACAGATCCTAGTCACGTGTTTTTTCATCTTTTAATCTTTCAAAAAATAAAGGCAAAAAGAATATGGTGTTTTGGTGTTTTGAGTTGTTTTCTTATTAGAAGGTTCTGGGTTAATTTAAAACAAAAAATTTTTCTAGCGGTTGCCCATTTCCCCTGCTAGCAATAATCAGATTCAAAACCATTGACGAGATCAAACCTCTCAAGAAATTCTGATCTTACAATTACGTATCCACTTGGAAGCTCCTGAATCAACGTATCCGGAATCTCTACTTTGGATGCCGCTACAGTCCCTCAGCCAAAGTTTAAATTTATTGGGATGGTATAAAGGTGCAGCAAATGAAACAAAAGAATGAAACAAAAGAATTGTACCTGAGAAAGTAGACTTAAGAGGTTATGTGGCACGTAGTATGTTAGTAGTTGTTAGTAGTGTGCTAGCAATATGTTTACGTAAAGGTGGGTCATTGCGCGGAGTATTTAGTGGCTAAGAAGAGCAAGCTTAAGCTTAAATAAACCAGCAAAGAAAAGTCATCAAACGTTTTTAAGAAGACTGACAGCTCAGCATAAGTTGTTGAGTTTGTTGTTAACACATAGTATGTATATGTAACTAAATGTAATTAGCTATGATTAGTAATCAGAGGAATATTCTATGATGGTATGATTAAAATTATGACATCAATGCCTTAAATTTTATAAATTACACATAAGACTAATAGATGAAAGATAAAATAAGTAAATTGATTGCACATAAGTTTAGAAGCCTGCACATAGGTGGAGTTTGCCGAACCACATAAAAATCCTATGTTTGATACTCTTTCCCTTCACTCTTTATATTTTAATTATTGATATTAATTTTATTATTATTTATTTGAGTTTATTGAATATTTGCTGGAATTGTGACATAGCATTGGCCCATTCTTCAATTAGTCACCCTTCACTCACTATTTTTCTAAAGTACAGCTTCAAAAAAGAAAAGTTGTGGTGTCTATTTTGCCGGCACTCACTACTCTGCTGACACTCATTTTTTCTACATGAATATAAATTTACTTAGTAGACGCCATACTCCTCACAATTTGGTCCATACACATAGAAAACAGAAGATAGAAAACAGCAGAAGACTTTAAAGAAATCTACAATAAGGAGAGTTTTCTTTTGCTTATATTATCAGAAAATACTCATCAGAACAGAAGATTAGAAAAAATCATCTTGTAACAATACTTAATCTGTAAAACCTTTAGGGCTCTTGTTCAATTTTCCACTATTTCTAGAAGTCATTATAAGTAAGTCAATTTATTCAACATAATGTATTATAGTTAAGTCATTTAGTTCTTCTCTAATAGAGAAACCTAGTATTTTGTAAGCCTTTATGTGCTTATGAACGAACAAGTTTTCTGCTATAAAGCTTTCAATATGAATCAAGTATCTTTTTATTTGCCTGATAATGAAATTTTCTACCTGTAAAGAATAAAATCAAACTCTATAAAAAAACTTATGTTTCTAGAAATTTTGAAACCTTGAAAAGAGAACCTCTGAATGCCCACTTTTACTCCTAAAGTACCATTTTACTTGAAGGATAAACATCTTAGGAAAAGGAAAAAAAAAAAGGGAGGCTTTGTGCTAGATTTCCATGCGCCTAAAAGGAAGTAGTTTTTTTTTTCTTGAAAAATCTTAGGTTTTATTGAAAAGTTTGATTTAACACTCTGAACTCTTGAAAAACAATTTTAAGAAATTTTCAAAAATGATGTGATTTTGGTTAGCATTTGTGACAAAAAAGTTTTACCCAATCAATCTTACAAAAGTCGAGAGTACCTGATAGAGAAGAACAACTATTTATAAGATTTTTTAATCGGAAATTTAGTTTGCATGCCATTAGATAATTATATTTGTTTTACTTTACAGCATTATTCTATTGAAGCATTTAGTGACTACATTAAAAAGGTAGATAATTTAGGAAGACTAGCAATAATAGGGAGTCATATAGATTCTAATATTAAATTAAGAATTATTGCTGATAGAAGATTAAAATTAGTATTTAATGAAGGATATAATATAAGAAATAGTATAGAAAATAACAATCCTCAATGATTAATTTAGAAGAAGTTATAATCAATAATATAATAAATAGTAAATTTTAGCATCATTTACATTTTGTTATTTACAACTTAGTAGACCTAAGTTAGTTAGAATATCTTAAAAATAAACATAAAATAATATATAGAGGAATCCCAATAACCGAAATCCAAATTCAAGTAGTTAAGGGGTTAGTAGGAGAAGTTTAGAAGCATATGTACTTGAGCTCAACAGACTTTTTACAATTTCTTACGAAGTTTTATCAAATCTAGCAGATAGGCCCTCTTTGTGCTTAGTTTTGTACTAGGTTTTGTGTGAATATCAGTAATGATGTGTAGAGTGGGTGGCGTTGTTATTTTATGAAAATTATATTTTCTCGAACATATATTGTTTCACTTTGATTGGCTTTAAGATGGATGGGTTCTCCTTCGTCTAGTCTTAACATGGAGTTTATTGCCAAAATTAGCATATCAATTCACGGTTGTTACCATTGCCTAAAAAGGTATATGTTTTGTTCTTGAAAAGCCATAATTTTGATTCTATTCGACAAGTTTCCATTCTAACAGCCTAATCATCATAGCTTGAAAAAACATAACATTGTCTCAATTCAATTTCAGAATTCCATTTGAAGCAACAGTATTACGGTCTCGACAATTTCCACTCAAAACAGATTTCAAAGATTCTAAGAAAACGTTTTAAAGATTTCAGGAACACCATCTAAGCCCACGAGCCTATTTCCTAAAGTAATAAGAGATTAATCACCGGAAGAAACAAAACCCATACCTTACTAACGACCGTCAATAGAATAGACGAAGGAGAACCGAAGCTTAATGTGTTATAATTGGCTTCAAAATTGGCTGTAAAGTGGAAATCAAATCGAGCATAAGCCTTTGGTTGCAAAAAGATTTGACGGTATGGGAGACCATCTAGGCCGTGGGCGTTCTTGATGCAAACCTTTCTTGTGTGCAATCATTTCTTTGATCCGATGATTTTGTCGATGCCAACCATGTGAATGTCTCTGATGCATGTTTGACACTCTTGCACTGTCAACAACCACATCGTCAGCCACACCCAAATACATATTATTTCTTTTTCTTTTTCTTCCGGATGAAGTTATTTACACTCTAAATTTTACTTTAAACACTTATATTTTATTAAAAATTTATATTACTAAAAAACTTGATATAATTTATTATTTAGTACAACTATAACTTAAGATAAACTATCATCTTATCTTCTCCCCTATTCAACATCAAAATCTAATATATCTTAAAAAAGTAATTAGCTTCTACTTTGAATAAACGTTGCACCCATGAAAATTCAAATCAATGTTCATGAACATTATTTGCGACTGATTAGAGAAAGCCCGATGGCCTATGTTCTTCTCAACTTTTTCTGGTTTATGGAATTGATTGCAAAGTCACTAAGACCTTCGCTCTTGATTTTGTAAATTGAAACAAGGACGTATCTATCAGGAAGAAACAAAATTAATTTTAAGAATAACCAGTCATATAAATATATTGAATTGCCCAATCAAAAATGAGAAAATCAATGGAAAATGGCTTGAGCGCTATTGAAACTTGCTTTTGATCTTGATCACTTTTAGATCCACATGCATTCACAATAAATAACCATGTAAAACAAAAATAATACTGAAATTGAAGTCAACAAAGATGAATTAAACGAGTAAATTGAAGGAAAAAAATTTTATGCAAAAAAAGACCACCCACTCTACACATAGGTATAGAGGAAATATGAGATAAAACGACAATTATATATTACTGAATTTTTTTTACCTTCCAATTTCAAAGTATAGATTTGTTTAGTGGCCGGGGCCGGGGGGTATAATATCTTGGGCACTGTAGTTGGACCCTTGTCTGTTATTAACTCTAAATAAAAGTTCATTATTCATCCATTATGGTTTTGAATAATCAATACCCTTACACTACGGACTTGACTTATATTCGAATGCAAAATGTTTATTTAATTGTTTGATTTTCAAGTAAACAAACAGGAATTAAATGAAAATTACCCAAAATCTAATTGCCGCGACTTCTTCTGATGAAATTAAATTCATAAACGAAACGACTGCTTTTGCCGGAACTGATTAACAACTTTGATTTTCAATTTTTTGTGATGATAAATAATATAGATGCACGCATGCTTGGAAACACGTGGTCTTAATGAACTAATTAACTCGGTACGTTTATAACCAATTAAAGGTAAGGTCTAGTTTTAGTGGTAACAAGTGGTTTTTCTAAGGTTATGATAGTTTCAACGACTGTATGAGTTATTAATTATTAAAAGAAAAATATGCCAGAAACCCAACATAAGATATTTTCTTTATCAATTGGTTAACAAATAAGCTGTTGGCGAACCTTAGTCTCTCCAAATTTAGTTTACCATAAGATCATATATATATATATATATATATATATTGTTAATCGTTATGAACTAGTTCCACCTATTATATCTCCATTTACGACCGTAACTAGCTTCTTGTTAATTCTTCGTACTTACCGCTTTCTGTATTGCGCTATATATATGTGTATGTGCATGGGATTGATGCATCAACTCGTCAAACATTATTAACATTTTTCGACTCTTGGTTCATTGAGATCAGGAGTGGTAAAATGTTAAACATGGCTTCCATTCTAATTAGTCTCATTTATATTATCAGTCTCTCCCCAGCAATTGCCGGGATTAGCAATGTCGAAAGTGATATAGATGACTTACAAACGTACATGGTTTACGTGCAAAAGCCAAGGCATGGCAATTTTTTGAAGGAAATAGATTTAGAAAGCTGGTACCATTCGTTCTTGCCGGCTACCATCTCATCAAACTCCATCGATGATGATCCTCAATCACGAATGGTGCATTGCTATAGGCATGTGATTTCAGGTTTCGCCGCGAGGCTCACAGCAGAGGAAGTGAAGGCCATGGAAACAAAGAATGGGTTCATATCAGCCCATGTTGAAAATACATTGCAGCTGCATACAACCCACACTCCCAACTTCTTGGGTTTGCATCAGAATTCAGGATTTTGGAAGGATTCAAATCTCGGAAAAGGGGTCATTATTGGAGTTTTAGATTCGGGAATAACGCCTACTCATCCTTCATTTAGCGATAAAGACATGCCTCCACCACCAGCAAAGTGGAGAGGGAAATGTGAATTTGCAGGAGGGGCGGGTTGTAACAATAAGATAATTGGGGCAAGAAATTTTTATAACCTAAGTTTGCCACCTATTGATGACGGAGGGCATGGAACCCATACGTCAAGCACGGCAGCTGGGACTTTCGTAAATGGTGCAAATAGACTTGGTGAGGCAAACGGCACCGCAGTAGGCATGGCGCCTTTAGCTCACTTCGCAATGTACAAAACTTGTGATGACTACGCTGATAATTGTCCTGAGAGTTCAGTGAATGCAGCACTTGACGCTGCTATTGAAGACGGTGTTGATGTGCTTTCTCTTTCGATTGGTCTTGGTCCAGATCAACATAAAGAATTCCATGCTAACGCAATTGCGATCGCAACTTTCAAAGCTGTTAAAAAAGGCATTTTCGTAAGTATTTCGGCAGGAAATTGGGGCCCAAAACCTTTTTTCTGTAGTTAATGACGCCCCGTGGATGCTTACTGTGGGAGCAAGCACTACTGACAGAAGTATAGTTACATCGGTACAGCTCGGAAACCAAGAAACCTATGACGGTGAATCACTTTTGCAATGGACAGATATCCCTTCTGAGCAATTGCCTCTTGTTTATCCTGTCACGAAGAATGCTTCGGCAACAACAAATTGCCCACCAGAAACTCTGAAAAGTATTGATGTCAAAGGCAAAGTAGTATTATGTCAATTAAGTGTCGATCCTCAGGATGTCTTGGATGCTAGTGGCGCTGCCATGATTCTAATGAATAACAAACTTATTGGGGACAGTATTGTAGCTGGAAGCACTGTACTTCCACACGTGCGTGTGAGTTATACAGTGGGGGAGAGCATAAAAGCCTACATAAATTCAACATCGTCACCGACTGCTGCATTGGTGGTGAAAGGAACTGTGATTGGCAGAAAAACTGCTCCTGAGGTTGCCGCTTTCTCCTCAAGAGGACCAAGCACAGTAAGCCCTGGAATCTTGAAGCCAGACATTATTGGACCTGGAGTAAACATTATAGCTGCCTGGCTAACAGCTGTAGAGCCCGTAACAAATACAGAGTACACATTTGACATAATTTCAGGCACATCAATGTCCTGCCCGCATCTTAGTGGTATTGCAGCTTTGCTCAAAAGCGCTCATCCTGATTGGTCACCTGCCGCAATCAAATCTGAATTCATGACTACTGTTGATACGGTAAACCTTGAAGGCAAGCCAATTCTTGATCGCAATCATCTTCCTGCTGATCTGTTTGCAGTTGGTGCAGGCCACGTTAACCCCTCAAAAGCAAATGATCCTGGACTTATTTATAATATCCAGCCCGATGATTACATTCCTTATTTATGTGGTTTAAATTACACGGACCAACAGGTACAAGGCATTGTGGGTGGTGATGTGCAATGCTCAAAAGTGCCGAGCATAGCTGAAGCAGAGCTAAATTATCCTTCTTTTTCTATCAGATTGGAGTCTGGTCCTCAGACATATAATAGAACAATAACAAACGTTGGACCCGCTAATTCATCGTACACCAGTCAAATTGTTGCCCCTGAAGGAGTTGAGATTACCGTACAACCGAATAAGATATCTTTTACGGAGAAAAATCAAAAGGTGGCCTATTCTGTGACATTCACTAGAACAAAGAATACTGGTGCATCTTCAGCCCAAGCAAATTTGAGCTGGATTTTTGGTCAGTACACTGGGAAGAGTCCTATTGCTATCAGCTTCATATGACGAATACAGAGAATAACAGCATATATAGGTGATTTGTTATGAAATCACATATGTAAAACACTTTAAATAATAAGGCAAATTAGCTTTGGGAGACGTGATTGTGGAGCATTAACCTCATTATTATTTCATAGTTTATTTTTTTATTGATATGACAAGCAAAATTGTTTATCAAATAATCAAAGATATTGTGAAAATTCTTTCATAAATTATAAAATTATTGACCTATTGTTTTTCAGGTAGGGATGGCAAAAATCCCCACGAGGACGGGTACCCTCGGGGATTTTCCCCATTCGGGGAGGGTATGGGGATAATTTCATACCCAATTTCTTATTCGGGGAGGGGACGGGGAAATTTTTTTACCCAATTTCTTATTCGGGGAGGGGACGGGGATGAGGTGGAATCCCCATCCCCTACCCATTTCCCCATTTTAATTTTAATTTTTTAAAATTACTAGTAAATAAATTATAAAATTTAAATTATAAAATTATAAATATTGGTAAAAATAAAAAATATCAAAATATTTATATTATTAAACTTTTAGGCCTAATTAGCTAATTAAAGTTCTAAATTTTTATTTAGGACATTAAAAAGACCGAGTAGATTCTATTAGCCAAACATTTTTTTTAATTTTGATATTCTTTAAATATTTTTTATTTAATTTTAGATGTTATAATTGCCCACAACGAATCACAATTTTAATATCTAATCTAATCTAATCTAATATTTACTTTTAATTTGCTCCGATTTAACTATTGTGTTGTAAAGGGAATAGTCCACATTTATAAAGTGCCCACGCCACCATTGAAAAAGTTAATTTTGAATCTAAATTCGATTTTATTTGTAACAATTTTGTATTAGACTATTAATTTGTTCATGATAGTTTGTAAAATAAGTTTGTATCCCTTGCATGTTGCGTTACTTACTAATTTAATGTATGTGACTTTTGTAATAAATATTAATGTAAGATATATTTCGAACTTTATTTTTATTTGAATTTTTTATTTTAATATGATTAACTCAAAATCAAAAAAAATATATTAGTTATTCGGGGATCGGGGACCCTCGGGGATCCCTTGTTATTATTCGGGGAGGGGATGAAGATTCTCTCAAGTAATTCTAACGGAGACGGAGAGGGGATGGGGACATACGCAAAATATCGGGGATGGGTACGGGGAGATCGGTCTCCTCCCCTCCCCTCCCCATTGCCATCCCTATTTCCAAGAGATGTTTAGTACTTTTTTTTTCTTCAAGAATTTGATCGTTAGGTGCGATAACTATTGTGGAAAATACATTGATACCCTTTAGTGGTCAATTATTAAAGAAATAAAAAATAAAGATCAAAGTTTTGTATCTATAATGGATAAAAATAATGTTTGTTTGTGTGAGTGATTATTTTGCAATATGCAAAATTAAATATGAGGAAATATGAATAGAATCAAAAAGAAAGTTTTTGCTTAATGGCGCAAGTCATATATTATTGAAGAATGTACTCTTTTGTGTTTCATATTTGCATTAAATTAAATTTTAATTGTTTGATGTCTTCAATGAGATGATGATAGACCAAAAAAATTACAAGAAAAAAGTCGAGACAAAAACGATTTGATAACACTTCCATTAATCAAATATTGATATAAATTTCTAAATTTATTTCAAATTCAAAGCCATTTGACATACCTCTATTTAAAAAAAATTAATTTTCTAAATTTTCTTTAGACTTAAATTCATTTAAAAGCACTTATATTTCATCAAATATTGAAGTAAATTTTTTAAACTTGCATCAAGTTTGAAGTTACCTGAAAGAAATTATATTTAATGAAAAATTAATTGATTTTTTCATAATTTACTTCAAACTAAACGCCATTTGAAAGCACATGTATGTATGATTTAGCCATATATTCAAGCCAATTTCAAGAATTTTGATTAAATTTTATTAAGTTATAAAATTTTTTTGATGGTAACAATAAAAAAAAATTAAACACTTGGTTTGGGGGGTCAGTGTTAATTTGGACTTAAAGTCCATCAATGTGTGGGTTGTAGATATGTGTGTGTTGGAGATAGATCAGTGAAAATCACCCATTGTTGAAAGATGTGGATATTTCCACCTCACCTCCATAAGATAGTTATAATAGGTTTACATTATTTTACATAACTACGAAGTAACAATAAGTCTGAATAATTAATTAATTGAATCATTCTTATAAATTTTTTTTTACTTAAGTCTTTTAATAATCTTTGAATATTTAAGGCTCTTTTAAAATAAGTTTAATTTGACTATTTTATATAATATAAAATAAACAAATTGCCCCACGAAACATAAACTATTATTAAAAATAGGGATATTATCATTTTCCCACCAAAGGTATTCTGACACATCATGTCAGTACCATGGTTTGGTAAAACTATCAATTTACCACAAAACATTTAAACTATTAGCATTTTCTCATCATTCCGTTAAAACTCAGTTAATATGTAACGGAAAATTCCTAAAAGGTTAATTTTACCCCTGGAGCATAAAAGACCATGTAATTAACATTTTATGAATTTTATAATTAAATCATCATTTATTATTCTTCCTTCTTAAAGGACAAAAATTACCATTTATGAATTTTGTAAAATTGACCTTGTGGTATTAGGTAATTCATAAAATGATTTAATTGATTTAATTTTTAAAGGGCAAATTTATTTATTTAATTTTTTGTGTAAAATTATTATCATCATATCAAAGATTAAATTGCTTCTTTTGCACATTCTTTTTTTTTTTTTTTTTGCCCTTTCATAAATTGAGTTTTAGTAGTAGAATAAATTGTCTTTAGCTCGTCAATTTAATAAATAAATTTGTCCTTTAAAAATTAAATAAATTAAATCAATTTATGAAGTACCTAGCACCACACGGTCAATTTTACAAAATTTATAAAGGGTAATTTTTGTCCTTTAAGAAGGAAGAACAACAAATGATGATTTAATTAAAAAATTCATAAAAGGTTAATTACATAGTCTTTTACGCTCCAGGGGTAAAATTGACTTTTTATGAATTTTCTGTTACATATTAACTGAGTTTTAATGGAATGGTGGGAAAATGCTAACAGTTTAAACGTTTGGTGGTAAATTGATAGTTTTACCAAACCATGGTACTGACATGATGTGTCAGAATACCTTTGGTGGGAAAATGATAATATCTCTTAAAAATAATAGTTTGGGCATTTAGTTTTATATTTGTATAATCTAATATGTTTTAAATAAAATTTAATAATTTTCAGTACCCAACATGTAGGGATGGCAAAAATCCCCACGGGGACGGGTACCCTCGGGGATTTTCCCCATTCGGGGAGGGTACGGGGATAATTTTATACCCAATTTTTTTTTCGGGGAGGGGACGGGGAAAATTTTTTACCCAATTTTTTATTCGGGGAGGGGACGGGGATGAGGTGGAATCCCCATCCCCTACCCATTTCCCCATTTTAATTTTTAATTTTATTTTTATTTTTAAAATTACTAATAAATAAATAACAAAATTATAAATATTGTTAAAAATAATAAATATCAAAATAGTTGTATGTTGGGAAAGTGGTCACCTTTTGCCGGGAATTAGTTGAAGAGTATTAATTGAAGTTTTCACCAACTGTTTATTGCTTTGATTATACTGGTAGTAGTTCTTCTACTAGATCTACAGGGGATTCTTATAAGAAAGCAACCAAATGGATGATAGGTTTTGATGATTATGTAAACAATGGAGATTGTGCAGTTGTTGCAGATGAATTAGATTCATATTTGGATGAGAAAGTTATACCTCGGATGGAAGATTTTAATATTTTGAGTTGGTGGAAGACAAATGCTAATAGGTATCCTACATTAGCTCGAATTGCTAGAGATATTTTGGCAATTCCAATTACAACAGTTGCTTATGAATCAGCTTTTAACACTAGTGGTAGAGTTGTGAGCCCATACCATAACAGACTTCATCCAAGCACATTGGAGGCCTTAATGTGCTGTCAAAGTTGGTTACGAGCTTACAATAGCGGTATGAGTTTATTTTAATATGATTAATTTAAAATCGAAAATAAAAAAAAATGTATTAGACTATTAGTTATTCGGGGACCGGGGACCCTCGGGGATCCCCTGTTATTATTCGGGGAGGGGATGGGGATTCTCTCAAGCAATTCTGACGGGGACGGGGAGGGGACGGGGACATATGTAAAATATCGGGGATGGGTATGGGGAGATTGGTCCCCTCCCCTCCCCTCCCCATTGCCATCCCTACCAACATGTCATAAATATATTCTTTTATTTAGTTGTACTTATGCATCATTCAGGGTATTTTGGTACTTTTATCTTATGAGAGTAAAATAATCATATTAAAATTACTTCAAATAACCTTAGTAGTCAAATATAATAAATAAATGTAATCACAAAAAAAATAATAATGAAGATGGATTTAATCGATTAATTCTCTAAATTAATTCTTTATTTGATTTAAAAAAAAAGTAATTTGAACTTATTGTATTAATTTTCTAAAAGTAGATTGAGTTTTTAAAAATTATACAGTAGAAATATCACTGTCTGTTCCTAAAATGACGTTGCTTAACAGTTATATGTGTACCCCACTTGTCATATAATTCACATTGTTTCTATTATAAAAGGTGAAGATACTTACCCCTACAATTTTTTTAAGCTCATCCCACTTTCAAAAAATAATTACAGTAAGTTCACACTATTTAAAAAAAAAAATCAAATGAAGAGGAAGTTTGGAGACTTAATCAAAATAAAATTAAATACCTAGATTATTACATACAAAAGCTCATTTTTTGGGGGTAGTTTGGTCATTGTATGTAATGAAAAATAAAATTTGGGTAGGATTATTTGAATCCACTAATTTCCTCTCTAGATCCTTTTTTCTAATAAAATTTTGATTATCTAAATTTTTTAAAAAAACTACTTACTTAACCCTTTATTCTCTTTCTCATCTCAATTTCGTAAATTTTCATTAATTCATTTAGGTATGTTCTTTGAATTACAAATAATTGATCTCACAAATTAAGAAGAACAAAACCTACTATTTAAAATTGAATATCAATAATTTTTTTTATTATCCATGAAAGTTAATAAATGTCAAGAAATTAATTTTCACCAAACACAAAAGTTTATGAATATGAAAAAAAAATCTTATATAAGAATGAGATAAAGATCATGATCTACTAAAAAAAGTCAAAAAAAAAATTAAAAGTAGAATAAAATTGAGTGTTTAGTTTACAGAATATGAGAGCAAAGAGAGAATATAAAATCGTAAGGTGGAGAAAGAAAGAGATTAGAGAATGATAGTTTTGAGATCTTCAAATTTTAAACTTTTAATAACAAACTTATTTTTTTAAAATGAGTTTAGAGAGGAATTTGGTAGGTTCAAATAGTTTTACCCATAAAATTTATCTTAAAGAAATCTTAATAGTAAAAAATGGTCTAAAAACCTATATACATAGATCCAAAAAGATTTAACTGATTAAAGGTGGGGGTTACTTGAACCAAAAAAAAAATCATCTACACCTATTTTCTAAATTTAAAATTTAAAATTTCACTTTCTGCTCCTCCAATAATACAAAAAGTTCCTTCAATCTTGCATCTTTGAATCATATTTGTTTCTGTCGAAAACCCACCGAAATTACGTATATACTTCTTCAAATTTTATTTTTTTTTGCTAGACTTGAATTTTTTATGATCTGGACGATCTTTTAAAACGCAGTCAATTGAAACGAACATTCATTCTTTGTTTAAAAAATAAAAGAATTTTCTCGGCAATTTCCCAATCTAGGGCAACATGTAAATGAAAATTAGTGCTGTTAAAAATTGGAGATTGTTGGTAAAATAAGAGCTCAGTTTTCTTGCAGTCTTTGTTTTCACCATGGCAAAATTACAGAAATAATAAGAGCTCAGTTTTCTTGCAGTCTTTGTTTTCATCATGGTAAAATTACAGAAATTCTCCCATTAATCAAGACGATAAGCCATTATTTTTTGGTACGAGCAATTGAATTTTATTTGTATTAGTTAACCAATTCTTTTGTCTTTGAAAGTCAACTCACTCATGGTCATTTCAGCAATATAAAATTTAATTAAAAAGTGAGTACGTAGAATAATTTTCCGTTCATTGATTAATTGTCTAAATTTTTTTATTATTTTATATTTTTCAAAATTACTTGAAATTATTATAATTATTTTCTGAAAGTAGGTTGAAATAATCCTCACCCATTAAAAAAATGCAAACATTTTGTTGTTGATTTGTGAATGATTCTCGTACTTGTGCTGTGACATATTTTGTTCATGTTTCTTATAACGTGACTAATTTTAAACCAATTTGTACAAAAACTGGCTTCGTGATTACAGTCTTTTGAATAATCAAAATAAACAATGAATGAGATTGCACGAAAGAGCATAGCCTATGAGCATTAACGTTCAACACCTCTTAATTAATTTCATTATTTTATGTAATGTAAAATTATATAATTGCTAGAATACAGATACTGTAGCCGTACATCCCACCAAATTGTTTTATTAGTTCATTTTTCAAGCTTATAATTTTACATCCCACCAAAAAAAAAAAAAACACTTAGTTGATTTTTTGATACAACAATTGAATAAAATGTTATAATATTAATGATGTAGGAAGGAAGTATTAAAGCATAAACAATTAACTAAAATGGAAGTATTGTTATCATGCTCTCGATCTCTACATAAAGCAATTTCCCCGTTCATTAAATGCAGCATATTCGACTCATGTCCTCATATTAGCTATGGATTGCAATCATTTCACATATCTCAATACAGCACAATTTATCCTCACTTCTACTATTGTACACTATTTAAAATAATTATTTAATTTCAAAATACATATAAGAGTGTCTTATTATAACAAAGTTTGGAGATTGATCAATGGAGAAAATATTTAAATTGCTACCTTTAATATTATTAAGGTAATAAATTATTAAAAAAATGAAATAGTTGTTTAATTTAAGTAAAATTATGAAAAAAATAAGTTAGTTAGAGAATTATAGATAAGTATGATTTAATAATTTCTTTTTATCATTATTTGTTTTAATTTATTGTTCAAAAGATATGGGTATTTCAATCAAATTACTTTTTTTTTTTTATGACATGAGACTATTGCTCAAATTACAACTCATCTTACATGAGAGTATAAGTGATATGTACAATCATATATATATATTGAGACATGTTGACATCAATGCTGACATGGCACCGCTCAGATTTTTAACCCTTTCAAATATTCGAGGGACGTCAACTCCTAACCTGAGAGAAAGACTGCCTTCACTCAAGCTCTGGGACTCCAAGAAAAGACATTTAAATTAAACCCCTGCAATGCGTCTGCGGAGGCTCGAACCACTTCCCTCACATTTGTGAGGGAGTGGCTCTAGCCACTTGGGCTAAGCCCAGGTGGTTTATTTCAATCGAATTACTTGAATGGGGTATTAGCTCTTTTTGTTGTCCTTCAATCAAGTGGAATTAAATAAGAAATTCATTTATTTACTCTTTTTTCAATAAATCTGAATTCGTGTGGGGAATTGCAAGTTTGCGGATGTATTGGTGGAGATCATATTCACTCCAACATAGTAGTAGGTAAACTTGAGGGGTTAAGGGACATAACCTTACGATTTGTTGATTTACCACGTGAAGATTTAGTTGAAAAGGATTTTATTGAAAAATATCGAAACCGTAATTTTAATTTCACTCAATTAATTATGTAAATTATAATTATTTTTACATTAATTTTATTATGGATTAAATACTTTATTGTGACAAAATTCAATTTGTTGACAATGGGGTAAAATATCATTTTGCCATTTTTTATATTACGATATTAAGTATTCATTGTGCCAAACTCATTTGTTTTTCTACGACAAATCAAGATTCCAAAATGTAAAGAGTGGATAAAACTAAATAGAAAATAATTTAATTCATGTAATTTAAATTAAAATTTAATTAAATCATACTCTTCTAGCAAGAGTTTCGCCTCATCCTAACTTATTAAAATTAGTTAAACATGCTTGAATTTAAGTTTAAAATAATTTTAAAATGTCATACATATACTTAATCAAACAAAGAAATAAAAATAACTTGAATTGACATAAAACTAAATGTTATTTATGAAAATAATTTTACGAACCATAAGAACTCAATTAAAATTGATCCCTCAATTTTAGAAAGAAATTAAAGAGATTTGGGGGAAAATGGGGATGAGAAACACACAAAATGAGTCCTTATTTACAGCGTAGAATTTCGTTGGTGATCTAGCACTGCGTGGTCCGTGAAAAGCTTGCAGCACGAGCGCATGACGGCCATTAGATTATGATCTAATGTTAATTTCTTATTTTGTTTGTTATAGAAAAATAAAATATAATTTTAACAATTAAAAGTTCCAATTTTAAAAATAAATATGAACATTTACTTTGTATTTTAAATTTCTAATTTTGTACTGATAAGTCTATTACCTGAGTTAATATAAATTTAACTGAATGATTTGAATCATTATTAACAATTTAATTTTTAAAGGATAAATATAAATAATACTAAATAAATTAATAATAACATTATTTTCAGATGGATAAGATAAAATTTATTTTTATGAAAAGCTGTAAATTAAAAATAAAATAAAATATGGCATAATTTGTATCACTATAATTTACAGCACTTTCTAATGAGGTTATTACCCACTGATGACTGAACTATCTATCATTTACATATAACAACAATTTTATTCACTAAAAGCATTTCTAAATTTTAATCTTCATTATCGTTGTCATCGTTATCAGCTTCAACATAAACATCATGACATCATCATTTTCTTCATCATCAACATCTGTACCATTTTGCCAATTTTGATGTATGGTACGGGACACTTATCATCATCTTATCCATTGTTTGAATTAATTTAAATTGAATTTATATACCTAATTAGTGTTATGTATCTTAAAAAGTAAAAACTATAAATCAAACTATCAAAATAGAATTAAATTTGTATTATTAATAAAAGATTTGCTGTTTTTCTACTCTTATCAAGGTTACAGTATGTATTTAATTTTTATTTGTTCTATTAAAGCAGTTAATATGTTTCAAATTAATAAATTAATTAAAAATATTTTAGTTTATTTTAATCTTTATATATTATCATTTTGATTTCTTGAAAATTATATTTGTTTAGCCTAGTAGTTATGAACAACTAATTTACTTGGAGTCTTGAGTTTTACATTCAATAAAATCACAAAATAATAATAACAATAACAATAACAATAACAACAACAACAACAACAACAACAACAACAACAACAACATCAATAATAAGAATAACAATAATAATAATAATAATAATAATAATAATTGAAATCGTATAATTTTTAAATTAAGTTGACACTTATTCCAAAAAAAAATCATGCAACACGATAGACCTTTTCTTAATGTTGGAAATAATAATAATAATATAAATATTTGAAATATAAGATAGCTTTTCAGAAAATTAGCCTTTTAATTTGGTATACTTGATCCGGTAGTAATAGTAGTAACAACAACAACAACAACAACAATAATAATAATTACTATGATTAAGAGTAATTATCATCATCATTATTATTATTTTAGAAAAAAATTAAAATTTTAACTAATGGCATCTTTTTAATTTGTAGATATTCATTCGGATTATGAGATAAAGTGTACACATCAATGATAGTACAACTCATTGTAATTCTAATTCTTACAGCTTTAATAAGCAACTTATACTTATTTTCCTTCTTCATTCCGATTTTATCTCTTATACTTATTTTTTCCTTCTTCATTTCGATTTTATCTCTTTTCGATTCCAACTTATTTTGATTCCTAGTCATTATCCAATTCCCTCGAGAAGTAAATGCAGCATAAGAGATTCTTATGCTTTCGAAATTTGGTTTCTCATTCAAGCTTGGTCTCAAGTTGGTGCACTTAATCTTTATAGGCCTTTTACAATTTGGAAATTAATTTCTCTATTTAAGGTGACGTTTGTTTTTTAACTTAATGACTTAAAGTGACTTAACTTAATTAATTAAGTTAATTAGAGGTGTTTGTTTTTATAACTTAATGAGAATTTTTAGATAATTTTGACTTAATAAAATAAGCTAATTTTTTTGGCTTTTTACTTAATGGAGAAATCTGAATTAAGTCAATTACTTGCTAATGTAAAAAACATCCTTGTTTTATAATTTATTTTTCATGTCTATCCCAAAACTCACCCATAGATATTTATCCCACATAAAAATATCCATGTTTTTTCTTTCTTATATTATATACGATAAAATTTGAAATTTATAGTATTTTATATATTAAAATTCTAAAATAATTATGTATTCACTTGAATATAGTTTTACTTATAAATGTTAAAATATTGTGGTATTTAATATATTATTTATTTGACATTCAAATTTAATAAGGATACAAATGTAAAAGTACATATTTTCAGCTTTTTAAGTTGAAAAAAACAAACAACTTAATACTTATTTTTCGAGATTCAGACGAAAAAACAAACATATTATTCAGATTCAGATATTCAGACCTATTCAGAATTTAGATTAATTCAGATCTATTCAGATTTCAGATAAAAAAACAAACGCCACCTAAATGAATTTTTGCTCTATTTTCTTATAGATATATATTTTTAAACACTAAAACGCGTATAAACATCAAGTCTTTTCATTATGCTTTCATTTCACAATAATATATTATTGAATGTCCACTTTGTAATTTTTCAAAGTATAGATTCATTTATTGGTTGTGACTAAGATATCCTACAATTTAAACACCGTCAAATGATCAGATTAGACCATTTAACGATACCCAAACTGTGGGACATAATATCTTTAGCGTGTGTTTGACAACTTTCATAATATGAAACCGCATTGTATCATGCAGTGTAGCCTCTTGTTTGTCTGCAATAGCAACTGCATCATGTGGCACTTGCCTTTGGCTAATGCGGTAGTTTGCCTCATTAGATTTTTTTTTCCCAAATAAAAGTAAATGTGTAATTCAATATTACATCATTTGATAATACTATATAATATTAATTTTTATTTTCTTTTATTTTTACATTATAGTAATCAATATAATTTCATAATTTATTATTCAATAATATTATATTATATTATATCATATTTTTATTTTTATATTAATTATATTAAAAATTAAATTAAATATTACACTAAGTATATTATATTACAATAATTAATATATAAAATAAATTATTATTTAATAAGTTAATATAACTAATAATAATTACTTAAGTAACATATAAAAATAAAAAAATACTATTGTATTATTTAATTATATTAGAATAACTAATATCTAAAAATTTATTATTTTTTAAAAATTTAAGATTACTAATTTATTATAGTAGAAGATTTCACTATTTAATTTATATTACAATAATTAATATATAAAAATTAATTATTTTTATAAAATTTATTGTAACTAATAAGTGCAACATAAATATTATTACATTAAAATTAGTAGTAATATAAATAATTATATAATATATTATTACATATAATATATGATATTATATTACAACTTAATATACTCTAAAGCAATAAAAGTTCATAAAGTTCCTAAAGCATAAATATAATTTCATAATTTATCTGTCATTGATTTTGAATAATCAATACCTTTGCATGATGGAGTTGACTTATTTCTTGACAGCTGACCAGGTACTGTAATCTGATCATTTCTTGCCAGCTTATTGCCGTAATTAATAAAAAAAAACATTTGATATCAGCAACTCAACATGAATTAGCAACTTCCATTTGCATTCTTTTGTGATCTCTCTCTCTCTGTCTCTATATACATACATATATATATGCATGCGTGCCTTAGGGATCCATTAATTGAAACTATGGTGGTAAGTTACAACCCGACATGATTTAACAATATTTTCTATGTTAATTAGTTAACAAATTAAACTGTTACCGAACCTTATTCTCCAAATTTAGTGTAACATAAGCTCAATATATATGCCTATATATATATATTGTTAATTGTTATTAACTACATCGACTATCAGTCCTAGCTATTAAATCTCTCTTTACAACTGTGTACCGGCTTATTGTTAATGGTCCGTGTTTATCGCTTTCTCTATAGTGCGCTATATAAATGCGTATGTGCATGGGATTGATGCATCAACTCATCAAACATTATTAACATTTTTTGACTCTTGTTTCATTGAGATCAGGAGTAGTGAAATGTTAAACACGGCTTCCATTTTAATTAGTCTCATTTTTATAATCAGTTTCTCTCCAGCAATTGCCGGGATTAGCAATTTTGAAAGCGATATAAATGACTTACAAACCTACATTGTTTATGTGCAAGAGCCAAAGCATGGTAATTTTTCCAAGGAAATAGATCTAGAAAGCTGGTACCATTCGTTCTTGCCGGCTACCATCTCATCAAACTCCATCGATGATGATCATCAATCCCGAATGGTGCATTACTATAGGCATGTGATTTCAGGTTTTGCCGCGAGGCTCACAGCGGAGGAAGTAAAGGTCATGGAAACAAAGAGTGGATTCATATCAGCCCACGTTGAAAATACATTGCAGCTACATACAACCCACACCCCTAGGTTTTTGGGTTTGCATCAAAATTCAGGATTTTGGAAGGATTCAAATTTCGGAAAAGGAGTAATAATTGGAGTTGTGGACTCAGGAATAGGGCCTACTCATCCTTCATTTGGCGATAAAGACATGCCTCCGCCACCAGCAAAGTGGAGAGGGAAATGTGAATTTGCAGGAGGGGCGGGTTGTAACAATAAGATAATTGGGGCAAGAAATTTTCTTAACAAAAGTGAGCCGCCTACTGATAACGAAGGACATGGCACCCATACGTCAAGCACGGCCGCTGGGACTTTCGTAAATGGTGCAAATATACTGGGTCAGGCAAACGGCACCGCAGTAGGCATGGCGCCTTTAGCTCACTTGGCAATGTATAAAGCTTGTGACGATTACAATGGTACTTGTCCTGAGAGTTCAGTTAGTGCAGCACTTGACGCTGCTATTGAAGACGGTGTTGATGTGCTTTCTCTTTCGATTGGTCTTGGTCCATATCAACATAAAGAATTCCATGCTAACGCAATTGCGATCGCGGCTTTCAAAGCTGTTAAAAAAGGCATTTTCGTGAGTATTTCGGCGGGAAATTGGGGCCCAAAACCTTTTTCTGTAGTTAATGACGCCCCGTGGATGCTTACTGTGGGAGCAAGCACCACTGACAGAAGTATAGTTACATCGGTACAGCTCGGAAACCAAGAAACGTATGACGGTGAATCACTTCTGCAATGGACAGATATCCCTTCCGAGCAATTGCCTCTTGTTTATCCTGTCACGAAGAATGCTTCAGCAACAACAAATTGCTCACCAGAAACTTTGAAAAGTATTGATGTCAAAGGCAAAGTAGTATTATGCCTATTAAGTGTAAATCCTCAAGATGTCTTGGATGCTGGTGGCGCTGCCATGATTCTAATGAATAACGAACTTATTGGTGATAGTATTGTAGTTGCACGCAGTGTACTTCGAAACGTGCGTGTTAGTTATATGGTGGGGGAGAGCATAAAAGCCTACATAAATTCAACATCATCACCGACTGCTGCATTGGTGGTGAAAGGAACTGTGATTGGCGAAAAATCTGCTCCTGCGATTGTCGCTTTTTCCTCAAGAGGACCCAGCACAGTAAGCCCTGGAATCTTGAAGCCTGACGTTGTTGGACCTGGAGTAAACATTATAGCTGCTTGGCGAACAGCTGTTGAACCCATAACAAATACAGAATACATATTTGACATAATTTCAGGCACATCAATGTCCTGCCCGCATCTTAGTGGTATTGCAGCTTTGCTCAAAAGTGCTCATCCTGATTGGTCACCCGCCGCTATCAAATCTGCCATCATGACAACTGCTGATACGGTAAACCTTGAAGGCAAGCCAATTCTTGATCGCAATCATCTTCCAGCTGATCCGTTTGCAGTTGGTGCAGGCCACGTAAACCCGTCAAAAGCAAATGACCCTGGACTTATTTACGATATCCAGCCCGACGATTACATTCCTTATCTATGTGGTTTGAATTACACAGACCAACAGGTACAAGGCATTGTGGGTGGTGATGTGCAATGCTCAAAAATGTCGAGCATAGCTGAAGCAGAGCTAAATTATCCTTCATTCTCTATCAGATTGGGCTCTAGTCCTCAGACATATAATAGAACAGTAACAAACGTTGGACCGGCTAATTTATCCTACACTAGTCAGATTGTTGCCCCTGAAGGAGTGGAGATTACCATACAACCTGATAAGATATCTTTTACAGAGAAAAACCAAAAGTTGGCCTATTCTGTGACATTCACTAGAACAAAGAATACTAACACATCTTTTACCCAAGCAAATCTGAGTTGGATTTCTGGTCGGTACGCTGTGAAGAGTCCTATTGCTATCAGTTTCATATGACGAATATAGAGAAAAAAAATGCATACATAGGTGATTGGTTATGGAATCACACACCTAAATACTTCAAAAATTAGGCAAGATAGCTTTGACAGACATGATTGTGGAACATTAACCTTCTTATTATTTTTTTCATTAATAACTGTTTATCAAATTATCAAAGAGACAGTAAAAATTATTTCCTAAATTGTAAAATAATTGACCTATTGTTTTTCAAGAGATGTATAGTACGTTGTCTATTTTTCTTAATGGTGGCAACCATTTAGTTGTAGTACGAATGTGAAGGGACTCGGTAAGCTACAATTTTTTTCTCAAGTTATTATGAATTTTGTTACAACTTGATAAATGTCGTCTTTTGTTTATTTTGTAAACGAAGCATAAAAATACTGTTCTTGTGTTTCAACTTAAAGAATTATTTAGTTTTACTCTTAAAATTGAATTCCCACCCCCCCAACCCCACCAACACAAACACCTAAACATTCATAAACCTAGAGTTTAAATAATTTGTACAACAAATCAGATTTTTTATTTTCTTTTTTGGAGTTCAAGCATCAAAGGGTATTATCACAGCAGATTCATTCCATTGCGAATTGGGCCCAAAGTCACGAACAGACCACTTTGAATTAAATAAATTTTACCATGTGCTATTTTATTCGGTGTTCAGAGTTCAGACAAATTTGAAAATGATACTATCTGAATGGTTGCTGGGTGCCCATTTAAACAATTCACATTGTTTCTATTAAAAAATCATAAAAAATTTGTGGCTGGTTTGTGAATGATTCTCGTCCATGCATGTGCGGTGACATATTTTTTTCATGTTTGTTATAACGTGCTTAATTTCAAACCAATTCGTACACAGACTGGCTCCGTGATTGCAATCTTTTGAATAATCAAAATCAATGAAGGAGATTGCACAATCTGGACGCTAGAGTAGAGTCTAGTCAACAGAGACCAAAGAGACAAGCCTATGAGCATCAAGTTCAACACAGCAGTCAACACCACTTATTAATTTACTTGTTTTATGTCATGTGAAATTACATAATTGCTAGAACACAGGTATGGTAGTTCATCTTTCAAGCTTATAACTAGAAACGAAAAAAAAAAATTAGTTGATTGTTTTGATACAAACAATTGAATATACCCAACGAAGAATTAGATTATTTGTTGTTTAGTAGTATTTTCTAATGCTGATACTTACACTAATAATACACAGGAATTGAATTAGTAGTATTGAGGTTACAATTTTTCGTAAGTTAGATTATTTTAATTTAAATTTTTGAATTAAAATTCTGATAAAAATCTTAAGTCATTAATTTTAAATTATCTAATAGTAGATATTAAAAAGTAAAATCATAATTAATGATAATTATTCATTCACATTAAATTATTTAAAATGAATGACTCAAAATTTATGTTTAAACTCTCACTTCAGAATGCTTAAAATAGTTCCACCCATTTTTTCTTCGTTGATTATCTCTGCATGTACGCACACGTGTTAAATGATGCAGCTTAGCGCGCTAGACCATCGCATACAATGGTCGTTCGCGGGCCTGAACAAAATCCCCATTGGAAATCTGAGTCCACGCACACGCCGCCGACAGCGGGTCCACCTTGGGCTCCCAACCTCTTAATATTCAGCTTTCCAAAACATACGTCAAGAAATCTACCAATCACAAAAGCAACTCGCTCTCCCCACCGTTGGACCCAAATCAGCGTGCTAATCGGACGGACAAATGGGCCACTTACTTTAAATTCTCATCGTTGGATTAAACAGAAGGGTTTCTGCCGGGTTTTTATATTGTTGTGTTGCGCGGCGCCTAGTGTTCATTGTTCGCACGCCCGCCCGCCCGCATTTTTCTTACGCGTCCGAAACTTTCGTCCTAAGTAAAAAGGAAAAAAGGAAAACGAGCTTCGGATTTATTATTTTTAATTTGTTGAATATTTTGTGCTGCATTTCGTTAACATTGGGATTCGGAGCTCGGTCTTGAAGGTATCGTATTGAAATTCCATTTCATTTGGAGGGAAAATTGAAAATTATGTCAAACAATGAAATTTAAAGCTTATATTCGATTTGTTTATTGCTGCTTGATATCATTTTTTTTTAATATTTCTGCAGATCGAGCTCCTATAAGTTGAAGCCTTAATTCGTTTGCTGCTATTTGTCGACATAACCTCTTATATTTGCAATTTTTTTTTAACATTATTAATTATAGGATGGCGAACACAATGCAATTTTCTAGTATTATTCAAAAGAATTCATTGCATTGCCAAGCGTTGTCATGGCAGCGGTTTGCGTTTGCCAAATGTGTGAGTTCTAGTTCTAGATTATGTGTTAGCGTGAGGAATTCGTGTGGAGGTAGAGGAGGATTGAGAGTTAGCTGTGAGGGAGCGAGAATCGATGTGATTGAGAGGAAAAAGAGTGAGAATCTAGGTGTCGATGAGAGTGAGAAACAGTTGACGTGTGTAATGAAGTTTGGTGGATCGTCCTTGGCCTCTGCCGAGAGGATGAGAGAGGTTGCTGAGCTTATACTTAGCTTCCCTAATGAGAGGCCCGTGATTGTTCTCTCTGCGATGGGAAAGACAACAAATAAGCTTTTATTGGTATATATTGATTCCCTCTTTATTTTATTGTATTGTGTATTTGTTTTAATTTTATGTTAGAATTTTGGCTTATAGCGCAATTGGTTGCTTGTTTTCTGCTAGGCCGGTGAGAAGGCTGTCAGTTGTGGTGTCACTAATATATCATGTATTGATGAGTTGAGCTTTGTAAAAGACTTGCATCACAGGTGAGGAAGGTCAATTCTGTTTTCATAGTTGTTCTTCATGGAGGACCAAGATTGTAAACTAAAGATTTTTATGCATCGTTTTTTTTTTTTTTTTAAATATGTCCAGGACTGTGGATGAACTTGGCATAGACAGGTCCATTATAGCAAGTGAGTTGTGTCTGTTTTTACATGAGCTAATTTTGTTTATTTATTTCTAGTTAACATTAGAACTCGGCTTGTAGCTGAAGAATTTGAGCTTCTATATTTTAGGTGATTAAGCTGTATTATTTAATTGTAAAAAAAGTGTAGAAGTCCCAAAAATCAAAATGGCTGGATCAATTTTCTTTGTAAAAATTTGATTTTAGCGATATGTAGTGTAATTGCATAGGTATTTCTTGCCAATTGTATCAACTTATGTCCTAGGGATTGTGCCTACCAATCACAGAAGTTTGTAGACAATGAAATTCAGAAAATATGCTCTTGTGATTTTTGTGTATGTTTGCTTTCGGGTGTGACTTCTGTTTTTGTGTGTGGAAAACATTTTGCAGCACACCTAGAAGAACTGGAGCAACTTCTGAAGGGAATTGCTATGTTGAAAGAGTTAACTCCACGTTCTAGAGACTATTTAGTTTCCTTTGGGGAGTGCATGTCCACAAGGATTTTTGCAGCATATCTGAACAAAATTGGTGTGAAAGCTCGCCAAGTATGTTTCTATTCTCTGGATCTTTAGTTGGATAGCTCATGATAAGTATTTATTCTCCAGTTGTAATTGAGCATCTTTAATGTTGCATCCCTCCCTCCCTCCCTCCCTCTCTCTCTCTCTCAGTAATTATCTTAGAATTTTTAGATTTCAACTCACTTACACTGTCCAATACTACCAAGCTTACTTCATTAAATGTAGCTAATTATAAGTTTCTGCATTCATTTTGCAGTACGATGCTTTTGATATTGGTTTTATAACCACAGATGACTTCACAAATGCTGATATTTTAGAAGCTACTTATCCAGCTGTTGCTAAGAGGTTACATGGTGATTGGATCACTGATCTTGCAATTCCAATTGTTACTGGTTTCCTTGGAAAGGTCCTTAAAATGGCTAATTGATTCAAATATCTTCTTCTTTGGAAATTGATTCTTTTTTGGGTGGCCTAGCAAAATTTTCAATACATTGTGTTTTATTTTCTTTCAATTCTAGGCCTGGAGGACTTGTGCAATTACTACATTGGGTAGGGGTGGCAGTGATCTGACGGCCACAACCATTGGAAAGGCATTAGGATTGCAAGAGATTCAGGTCAGTGCAGATGCTGAAAGAGAGCATGTAATTTTACATGCAATGACAACGTTTCCTTTTCCTTTCATATAATAAAAAGATTTACTGATACAAATATAGACATATATACAAGAGCCATCAGTCTGTTTTCCCTGATTATGTGAAAGAAGTGATGCTTTAGTGGCTTCAAATTCTGTAGAAAATGCATACAACATTGACAATGCTGTTCGATATGAATTCCATGCCCAGATTCAATCAGAATTCAAATAAGAATCTTGTTTTATTAATTGCAGGTGTGGAAGGATGTTGATGGTGTTTTGACTTGCGATCCTAACATACATCCACATGCCAAGCCAGTTCCATATTTGACATTTGACGAGGCAGCTGAACTTGCATATTTTGGGGCTCAGGTATATATTTTTGAGGCTGTTAATGTAATTGAATTATGTAAATATTGACAAATATTTCTTTTCTTGCAATTGATGGTGGATTAAATCAGTTTGTGTCTTTTATCATTGCACTGGAACTCGTGAATATCAGGCCTTTTCCAAGCTGGCTTGAATATCTTTAAGCTACCTTAATTATGAGTGAAGTGACTGCAGAAACTCAAATTTAAGCTCATATACAAGGCCCAGCCACCAATAACAAAAAACAGAAAAACAACTTATTTTTATTTACTTAACACAATGGGGGGATACAAACACAGGATCTCATAGTCAACTTGGCTAGTAAGTGACCTCTAAATTCAAATGCTTAAGGTTATAGGGAAGCACTTAATACCTAAATTCTTGTGGGAGCATTCCTCTATTCAAACAGAAAGTGTATGGCTCAAATGAAGATGTTTTGTACAACAACTTCCATTGTTTTCTCAGGTTCTGCATCCACAATCCATGAGACCAGCAAGAGAGGGTGATATACCTGTTAGGGTTAAGAATTCCTATAATCCTAATGCTCCAGGAACTCTAATCAGAAGGTCAAGAGATATGAGCAAGGTTTGTATCTGATTGTGGGCTTACTGATTACTTGGCGTAGAACTGAAAAAGCATTAATCTTCTTATTTCACAACGGCAGGCAGTGCTAACTAGCATTGTGCTGAAGCGTAATGTTACCATGTTGGATATCGTTAGTACTCGCATGCTTGGTCAATATGGTTTCCTTGCGAAGGTATTAACACTGATGCTAGTGCTGCTGCTTTTTATCCTCTTCTCGTCCATTGCTGGATTAGATCATTATTTTTATTTTCTTTCCATTGCAGGTATTTTCAACCTTTGAAGATTTAGGTATTTCAGTGGATGTCGTTGCTACTAGTGAAGTCAGTCTTTCCTTGACACTGGACCCATCTAAGCTCTGGAGCAGAGAGTTAATTCAGCAGGCAAGCGTATGATGTTTTTCTCAATATGTTGAAATTTAGCTAGATTATTTACAGTTTCTGTCTGTACCTGATGTAATTTGAGTATCTTTTTCGTTTTATACCTATTTTGGCTGTTCAAAGTTTATCTAATCTGTTATTATCTGCTCCCTGCAGGAACTTGACCATGTTGTCGAAGAACTTGAGAAAATTGCAATTGTCAATCTCCTTCAGCACAGATCAATTATTTCTCTAATTGGCAATGTACAGAGATCCTCCCTGATACTTGAGAAGGTGCAGTTTTACATCTTTATTATTGCATATAAAGTGTCCCTCTGGCTTTGTGACATTCTTTTGGATGATTGCGAATAGTTTTCTTTTGATATTCTGTTAGTACTCTCAATTCCATGTTGAAACATTGTTTATTAGTCACCTTGTTTTAATGCAATTGACAAGTTTCCATGCATTGTGAGACTTTCAGGTGAGGAATTTACAAATGCATTGTAGTAAACCTTAGGGTGTGCTTGAATGTAGTTTTAAAATATGGCCATAACACGGATATTTTATCAAGTTCTCATATAATTCATGAAATTCAATACTTTTCGAAGAAATTAAGAGGAGAAATTTAAAAGTGATGTGGTGTTTATTCAATTGGCCCAACTGTTTTTCAATTGTCTTGCTGTTACTTTCTCCTCTCTGTTTCTTTCTTTTCTCACTGTGTTTCACTGTGACTGTTATGGCAGGCTTTCCGTGTTCTTCGAAGAAGTGGGGTTAACGTGCAGATGATCTCTCAGGGTGCATCTAAGGTCTCCCCCTTGCCCCCTCCAAAAAAAAAAAAAAAAAAAAAAAAAAAAAAAAATTGTTACACTCTTCCTCTAATGTGTCTTGTCTACTTCAGCATCAGAATCCAAGCATTTTTGCACTTTAAGCTCATGATTGGACACTTTGCATATGCATAGTGTTGTTGAAGCAACCTTAAGATTGGACCTGAATTCTGAATTAGTCATCACGCACGCTGTCAAAACTAACATTTTGAGTGTCTTAATTTCTTTGCATGAAGCATTTTCTTCTCATAGAAACAGAAATATCATCTTTTTATCTGGCTGGTGTAGCTCACTGTTTTTTCCCCTAACAGGTTAATATCTCATTGATCGTAAATGATGATGAAGCAGAACAGTGTGTCAGGGCTCTCCATGAAACCTTCTTTGAAAGCGATCTCGCGAATTTAGACTGTGTGTGTGGATCTGAGAATAACTCCTCCTTAGTATAATAAAACATTGATTGTTTCCTTTCTCAACCCTATTTAGATTGTTTACCCACTGTCCTGGTATCACAGAATTTTGTATTAGATTTCAACCGGCTCAGGGGAACTTCCTTGTTGCCTAATGCAGCAATGTAGCTCTATAATGTAATGGTAATGGACAATAAATATTCTATTTCTCATTTAAAAATAGCAAGGTAATAGCTGGTCACCGAAGATTAGTGATTGGTCTTGCAAGTTGTAACCGAGGGAAGAATTCATTTCCCATGCATGAGATTAGTGGCCCCGTAATGGGGCAATTTATTTTTCTAATAACTCTTCCTGAGTTGTATTGTTATTATTGGGTATGTTGTAGCAGTCAGTACCACAATGAAATTCTGAAAAATAATAGTTTGGCTTTGTATTAGGTCAAAATATTTTTTATCCAAGTTTTATTTTCCGTTTTATTTTTTCTTTAAAAAAAAAAGGTTTTTGTTTCTATATTAGATCCTTTATCATAATATCATCTCTCAATACCAATTACCATTCACAATGTGGGATAAAAAATGCTGGTCTAAAATATAGACTATAAATTGTCTAAACACTGAGACTTGAAATGACGTGATGTAAATCTTTCCTAAAGTAAAGGCATATATGTGTAAGAGATGAGAAAGGCTTTTAAGATTCAGAAATGAAATTACTAAAAGGCACAGGATCCAATAGCGCAGCTGTCATGGTTATAATAAGTATTTTACATCGGCATTATAACATGATAAACAATGTATTTGAAGTTTTAATTTCTAAGAAAATTTACCACATAAATGAGAAATTGTCGTGCACAACCTAGTGTTATGAAATGAGTATTTTGTGCAGCAATCCGTACGATATTTAAATGGCTTTTGCTACCTTACGTTGCATGTAAGGTACAGCCTCTCACAAGGCTGGTGGGCCCAAGTGGGACCCATATCTGAGTTTGTGAGAGGCTGTACCTTACATGCAACGTAAGGTAGCAGCTTCCTATTTAAACAACTTCTAATACAAAATTTGTAAAGTAAACCTATAGAATTTGTTAAGATAGGTTGGCAAGGATGCTTGCAATAAATCTAGAGAGAAGAGAGCAAAATTGTCAAAGCATATTTTATTACTTGAATGAGAAAATACAATAGAGCTTTTTATAAGAGTACTTGAGTTGCTTGTGCTAGGGGTGTTGTGTGTGTAGTGTGGTGTCGATGTTAGTGGGTATTGAGCAAAATGGCAAGGGTGATGCCCTATTTATAGAGTTGCTAGCCTAGGTCTAAATGCTTCCTAGCAAGTGGTGCAAGTTGTCTAAAAATCTAGTTATTTATAAGTTGTAGAGAATTCTAGAATCGAGTCGGGTTTTGTTGTATTTAGGTTGTCTGCTTGCTAAGCGCACCACGACGCTCTAGTTTTATGAGGCGGGCCATTGCTGAGTGCATTCTACTATTAGACATACTTTTACTAAGCGTACCCGTGTACATAAATTTAACCTCCATTAGTGGTAAATATGAGCAACCCGTGACACTAAGCTCTCATTTATGAACAATAATATTTAATAAATATTCATGAAAAATTAAAAAAAGATAAGACAATATTAAGGGTGTGTTTGGTATTATTTTTCATTCATTATTTTTCATTTTACAATAACAAAAATCAAGAAAATATATTTGGTGGACATGTTTTATAACAATAAAGTAAAATATACAAAGAATGAAATATTTTCATACTATAAAGTTTGAAAAGAAATGTTGAGAGTGCTAATTTGACGTTCTCAACTTTATATTTTCATTCTATAAAGTTTTTTGAAAAAATAAAAAGTAAAAACTTGAGAATGATAATTTGTCGTTCTCAACTTTTAGGTGGTGTTTGGTTGGAAGTAAGGGAAGGGGAAAAGGAAAGTAATTTAAATTTCTTTCTTATTTCCTTTGTTTGATTGATTATTCATAATTTATGATAATTTAATTTCCATTAAAATTTAATATACATTATAATTTGGAATTTAGATTTCACACCAAAGAGTGATGAATTTGAATTCCTCTTCTATTGGAAGCCAAAACATCCAAAATTACCCTTCAATCTTTTATTAACTTGTTTAATAATATCAAATTATTATTTACAATTTTATTTTATCGATTTAATATTGTAGATAATTAATTTTGTATTAGTAAAAGTTAAAGCAATGATATAATAATTTAATAAAATCACTTTATTTATTTTATTAATTTTAAAATATACAAATACAAATTAAACAGTCACCGAATTGCTATCGCTACCACCACCGACACTCACGCATGGGACGTCAACGCCTATACCGTTGGAGTCGTCCACCAACGAGCAACGTTGTTATACCGTCACACAAGTGAAAAAAAAATGAATTTATCTTCCTCAAATCCAATTAACAGAAATTAGAAAACTTTATAACTATTTCAGATATGGACAACACATCAAGCATTTCACCCAAATAAGTTGTTTCAATTTATAAATCGTTAAGTTTTGATAAATTTCATATAATTCTCGAGTTGAAATGAGTCAATGACATGATACAATGGTGGCCGGTGGTGAGACGCAACGGCTTTGATGGCGGCAGTGCCAACTCTATATTTTTTTGTTGTTGTTCAAATAAAAATTTAAAATTATAAGATATTAATTAAGAAATTATTTGTATTATGTCATAATTTATTTAGAAACAAATTAAATTAAACTCAATTTAAAATAATTTTATGTTGATAAACTTTTTGAATAGAGTTTCATTATAAATATAATTATATTACTTAAAATAATTTTTTATTAATTATTTATATAGTATATTAAATAAATTTATTGTTTAATTTTTTGAATTATATTTATGATAAATATTGAAAGTTTAACACTAAAGGGTGAAATTATCGAAATAAAAGTTAAGACATTATCTTTCTTTGTATAATTTTGTAACAAATCAAACATTAAAAATATATTCAATATAGTCTCATATCCTTTCTTCCACTTTCCTCTCCCTTCATTTCCTTTTTTTTTTTTTTTCGAGACCAAACACAAGAGAGAATTTAAAAAAGCCTTTTGTTATCATGTTACGTTACATGATTATAAAATTTAACAGTTGTGGAAATAATATAATTTTATTATTTTATATTTTTACAACCGTTGAATGAAATCCAACGGCTGCTACATAACAATGTCCTTTGAAAAAACCAAGTGGGCTGTTGGATATTTTCATTCTTAAGCCTTTTTTTTTTCATTTTATCAATGTACAATCATCATTGTCTATTGCAACCCTCCATTGGTTTTTTTCTTTTTTCTTTTTTCTGTTTTAAACATCTTTTCTGTTAAATTTTTACATAAATTTCCTTTATGTATGAATACATATTTCTAGTTTCGAAAAAAAAAAAAAATTCTTTCTCCCAGTCTCTCTCTCTTTAATTTTTCTAATAATAATGGCAGTTAATTTACTTGCAAAATATATTATTACATTGTTTTGAATGAACATAATTCCGTATGCAGTAGGTTTACAATTGATGCTACATCTGTTATTTCTTTATATGTGATTTTTTAATATTGTTATTAAATGCTATTTTTCATATTATCTCATTTGTGCTTTTTAATTAATAATGGTCATAGACAAATTGAAAAAAAAATAAAGATCATAAGGCATCAAATTATGAATAACTGAGTTAAAACAAAATTTATAAGAAAAATCTACCAAATATATCTTTATTATTTTTTTATATTTTTAAACAAATAATAAAATATATTTTGTTTTTTATTTTTACATAATATTTTAAAAATAAATTATCAATTTTTTTAAATTTTTTTTTAAAGAATATCACATAAAAAACATCATTTTCTTTAACACACCAGACGCACCCTTAAATGCACCAACACTATAGAAGCCTGACAAAACCCTAGCATCCATTTTCTAGTGCGATTTACCAAAACCGCTACACACACAGCCATGGCCTGCACCATCGACTTCAGGCGCCTGGACGAAGGCTTTGGCGGTAAGACCGCCAAGCGAAAGCGCCAAGAATCCGAGACCGCCGCCCTCGCCATCAGCAACACCGAAGACCATGCCGCCGCCATGGATGTAGACGACCAGTCGTTTCCGCCCGCCGCCAAAAGATCCGCCATCGCCTCGTCAGATAATCCTGACAAACCAATCTTTGGACGGCCCTCTTACGACGGCGTGATAGCCGGTAGAGCGTCGGGGAGGAAGTGGAAGCAGGCGCGTACGCAACGCTCGTCGGCGAAGCATGTGAGCCTGAAGAGGAGTACTTTGGAGGAGAGAGACAGAGAGAAGCTGATAATCAAGGCGTACAAAGAGAGAATGAATGAATTGAAGGAAGAAATTAGGAAGAATAAAGTTGAAAAGAGGAAGAAGGCTGAGGAGAGAAAGAAAAAGAAGGAAGAAAATATTTTGAAATCAGGCACCAAGTTTCAGGTAATTACGAATAAGAACACTCTTAAGAAAATTGCCAAGTCGAAGGACAAGAAATTACTCAAGGTTATTCCTGACGAGTACGTGAAGAGTAGTAAGAACAAGAATCGCAATAACAAATAGCTTGTTCAATTTTAATGTTATTTTAGTTTTCTTTGTTGATCTTGTCTGTTTTGTATTCATTTTATGACTTATATCTATAATGGACATGAGAGTAGAATGAATGAAGTTCTCACATGTGTTTCCCAAATGCTTTCATTAATTAGCATTAGCATTCTTGTTACTACATTGGTGATCGTAATTCATAAGCTCACCAAAAATCCCTACAAGAGCAAAACCCATCTTTGAAATGATGGAATCTGCTTGAATCCCTGACTGTAATTTCCCTTCCGGTGATCTTTGAGATCAATTTGATTGCAGCATGGCAGTCTGTACAGGCTCTTAAGTTCTTCATTACCAGAATCGGTGATCCTTCTGGCGTATTGATCAATGCAAATGCGATTGCCAGGCGTTCGCTGTGATATTTAAGTGATTCTACCTTTATTTCTTCATCTTCATCGTGGAGGGCACAGCTTGTGTCTGGTTTATAGCCTTCTTTTTTCATCTCTTGCATCAAGTTCTCAATCTTTCTCCTGATTTCATTCCTTTGTGGATGCAACTCATCGTTAGCTGTAAATACATGTACTTTACTTTTTAGTTCAACCCAGCTGTATGCTGTAACCTTCCTCACTCCACGTTCCCTCATAGCTTTCTTCACCTGGCTAACACTTTCCCATTGCCCAGCCACTGCATATATATTGGACATTGCGACATAAGCGGCTGCATCTCTAAGCTTTTCCATTTTGAAAAGTTGGTCTGCTGCCTTTTTAGCGAATTCTAGGTTCTTATGAATCCTGCATGAGTTGATTACTGATGACCACATAATCTCGTCAGGCTCAAACGGCATTTGAGCCATCAACTTCTCTGCTTCATCAAAGCATCCACTGCGACACAAGATATCAACCATAGATACATAGTGTTCTTTCTTTGGCCTGAGTTTATATTTCTGGGTCATAGAGTTGAAGTACTGTAACCCTTCTTCGATAAGCCCACAATGGCTGCAAGCAGACAGCACACTGAGTAAGCTAACTGAATCTGGTTGATACCCTGACTGTACCATGTCTTCAAATGATTTAAGAGTGGCTTGGGCATCCCCATTTTGAGCGCAAGCTGATATCAAAGCGTTCCAAGAGACTATATTCCTTTCAGGCATCTCTTTAAATGTTTGAATTGCATCTTTTAGAGATCCAGATTTTGCATACATATCCAAGAGTGCGCTGCCAGAAAACACATTTGACATGAAACCTGATCTAATAACAAATGAATGAAGTTGCTTTCCCAGTGACAATGAAGCCAACTCTGCGGATGCTCTTAAGATGCTTGCAAAAGTGGCCTGGTCGGCACTTATATTGGCTCTACACATCTCAATAAACAAGTTTAGTGCTTCTTCAAGGTTTCCTTTCTGAACATAAGCTGAGATCATAGCCGTCCATGGAACAGTACTTATGTGGCTTAGGTTTGCAAATATCTCTTTGGCTTCCCCAAATCTGCCACATTTTGCATACATGTCAACCAAAGAATTTGCAACCTTAACTTCCGAAATGGCTGTTGTCACTATGGTCTGGGTATGGATTTGCCTACCAATCTGCAAGTCTAACTTATTTGCTACGACGCTTAACAGAGTTGAAAATGGGAATTGGCTCCTATCAAATCTAGTGAACTGTAACTCCCTGAAAAGCTTTAGTGATTCTTTGTATTGCTCATTCCATGCATAGCACGTGATCATCACATTGTAAGAGACACCATCCACCTCTGGCATTTCACCAAAAAGCTTCCTGGCTTCAACTACACAATCATGTTTCGAGTACAAATCTAACAAAGCATTCGCCACAAACACATTCTCAACGAAATTAGTTTTCACCACAAAAGCATGAACTTGTCGCCCTAAAGCTATATCAGCTAAGCCAACGCCAGCAGATAAAGCAGCTGCAAAAGTAAAGTCAGAAGGCTTAAAGCCCAAATGTTGCATCTCTACAAAGAGTTTTATGGCTTCTTCATTCAACCCCTCTTTTGCAAACCCCGTTATCAATGCATTGAAAGAAACAGAATCCTTCTGTGGCATTTCTTTAAAAACCCGACGAGCTAAATCAAGACAACGAATCTTGCAATAAGAGTCAACTAAAGAATTGCAAATGATAAGAATTGAATTATAACCAAATTTAATAATATCAGCATGAACTTGAATCAATTCATTAGCTGTATCCGGTTCACTGCACCCTGACAGTAGAGTTGCAAAGGTCACATAATCAGGGTCCGAGCCGCCATCTGTACGCATATCAACAAAAAGTTTAAACGCTTCTCTAAACTGATTCTTCTGCGAATAACCACCAATTAAAATTGTCCACGACACAGCAGTTCGATCAACCATGCTATTAAACAACTCTCTAGCAGTGGCAAGATTGCCTGACTTGACGTAGCCCGAAATCAACATATTTGTCGAGACAGTGTTTTGGTTAGGCATTTCATCGAACAGTTTACGTGCTTCGGATAATTGGCCTCTTCTTATCAGATTATCGACCACGAAATTGGAACGGCACGTGTTCGGATCAAAACCCGTTTTGATGATACGGGCATCCACGAGGTTTTGGACATTTTGGTTTGGTTTGGACGGTTGGGATGCCGCTGTAGCAGTAGCAGTAGCAGCGAGGTTTCGAAGTGCATTTGTTCTATAAGGTTTCATAGGATTTAAAGTGTTCATAATTTCTATTTTTATTTCGAACAAAGTGTTCAGAATTAATCGCGATGTGACATTTTTTTTTTAAATTAAGCTGATGACGTTCAGGTAAGGAGTAGTCGGCCACGGCCAAGGCTAAGGAGCACTTAATTTTGGTGCATCATATGATGCCTTATAGTCGCATCTTCACTTACAGTGGAATTTCTGTATAATTATATTATTGAGATTAATTAATCTTGTTATTCTAGGAAGGTTATAATTTAGTAGATGCTTAGTTTAAAAATTATTATTTTGACGTAATTATTCATAGTGTAAGTAATATGAAGATAAATACATTAATAATTAATTAATGTAAGTAATATAGAGGTAAGTTACGACGGAGTTTAGAGAATTTATTCTTATTTATAACGGTCCAAACTTGAGATCAAAATTTTTTATGACTGTGAAAGTTATTGTATGTATAGTTAGAGTGCATAACGTCTTTATAAATACTCTGGATTCTCCTTTATACCATCCCAAGTTAGTGAATTTGCCCCATGTTTGTATTTTTTCCCTTATTATTATTATTATTATTATTATTTTAAATTGAGTTTGAGATGTTCGGATACTCTTATATATGAGAGGTAATTTTCATGTGATGTGGAATTCCTTTAGATAGTCAAAACAACATTTAAATGTATATACGTGAATCTCAAATGAGTAATGAATAGTTACAAAATTGATATATAAAGTTTATAATATAACTACATTGGTTGAATAAAGACATTGAATACTATAATCAACCTGATTTATTATTTAGTATCGAAGTAATTTTTTTTTTAAAAAAAACACATTACATTTTATTAAAAAAAGTTATAATATCTTCTAGTTCTAAGTTCTATCGAATTTTTAAAGATCTTTTGCAATGTGTATTTTTGTAATAATGTGTGGGTAAAATTTAATTTTTTAATTTTTTATTTATTCACTACCAATTAACAATTGAGTTATTTACTCAATATATAAAGAATCCCGATCCATCTCGCTGTGGCTTTATTACAAGTTTATTACTATCTACTAAACATTATTTGAATAACAGCGGTTGCCATGTTAAAACGACATATAGGGTAGCTATAACTCTAATCAAACCAACGGGTGATGCACTTTCATGAAATTGATGCTAACATTGCAGTCGTATTATTGTACCAGAACCAGCCTCTAAACAAATGGCACATCTTTCTTCTTCCTCTTTTTCACAATCAAGCACTATCGGTGCACACTTGACAACTTGATTCTTCGTTCTGTTAGGTGTAGCAAATATTGTGTCAAATAATTCGATGATGATTATCAAACCAGATAGACATATTATGTCATCGAGTAATTTGTGATAGGTAACTGTTGTAGAAAATGTAAAGTAGTCAATAAAGCACAAAGTGATGTCCCAGAAATTATGCCCCCAAGAATAGAGAGCAAGAATTCTACCCCCAAAATGGGCCCCAGAAAATATGCTCCCCTAAAAATGGGGAGCAGGAATTCTACCCCCAAGAATGAGCCCCAGAAAATATGCTCTCCCAAAAATGGGGAGCATGAATTATACCCTCAAGAATGGACTACAGGAAATATGCTCCCCCAAGAATGAGGAGCATAAATTATACCCTCAAGAATGGACCCTAGGAAATATGCTCCCCTAGAATGAAGAGCAGGAATTATTCTCTTAAAGATGAGCTCTAGAAGTCAGGCTCCCCAAGAATGGGGAGCAGGAATCATGCTCCTTCAAGATTCCTGCTCCCCCAGGAACGGGGAGCAGAAATTAGGCTCCCAGGAATGGGAGCAACGAAACCATGCTCCCCCAGGATTGGGGAAGCAGGAATTAGACTCCCAGGAGTGGGGATCAGGAATTAGATGAAAAGTAGGAATTAGTCACCCAAGAATGGGAAGTAGGAATTAGTCTCCCCGGGAATGGGGAGCAGGAGCAGAGGATGACATAAGTCATGGATCCAAACAGCCCTTGAACCAGTTCTAGATTATGGACCGCACAAAAAAAGCCAAGTCTAAATAGAGGAGCTATCATTGAAGGACAATAGATGGACATTGCTTGGTTTAGAAACAAATTAAATAAAGTCTAACACGGATACGACCTTTGAAAAGGTAGAAATATTTTGTAATTAAATACTAGAGAATAGAGGAGAGTTAGATAGAGTTTAAATTATAAAAGTACTTTATTTATAAAATGCTATAAAAATAGAGGTATTTCATAGTGTAAGGCATAAAAAAAATAGCAAAAAGAGAGGGAGTTAAGTTGTAAGTGCAATCTTAATAAAATATTTATCTTTCTTTGCTCGTGGACGTAGGTCAAAGGTCGAACTACGTTAATTCTCTGTGTCTTTTTGTTATATCGCCCCTACATAAATTAATTCTCTAAGTTGACCAGAAATCTGGGTCAATAATTTGGCACCGTCTGTTGGGACAGTATAAAACACTGTTATTAAGGTCGCATCAAACCCTCGGTAGCCACAAGTCAGCGTAATTATTGCAGCCGCAATAGCAGGTTGCACCCAATTCCTAGTCCATCAAGAAGGTAGTGTAATAATGCTGGGTCACATCCACCACGCGCACAGTAAGTGGCTGATTTAACACAAAATATGGCTAGGGTTCTCCAGTATATAGAGAACTAGAAACATAGAGCAAACCCAAATCCGCCTCCGCGGGAGAAGGAAGGGCTGTAGAATGACTTGCAAGATACTCTACAAGATAACAATAATAGCTCACAATGGGTTCGTCAGAAAAGCAACCCAATTAGATCAGCCATAAGAGCAGAGACTCATGCAAGTTATACTAATCACCCAAGAGACCTCCAACATGTGCTGCAGACCAAGTAGGATTTGTGCTACAAGTTGAATTCAAAACGTCAATGTAAGAAGCATGAGTCAGAGGGTTCTAGTGCTAGTACTGGGTTGGCAAGTCTTGAAGCAGAATTGAAAATGCTTAAGAAATAGGTGGATGGTATGGAGAAAAGCCCTGCAGAACGACTCTTAGAAGAGGTAGAATCACCTTTCACCAAAGATATACTCGAGGCCTCATTTTCAGTAAAATTTAAAATGCCCCACATCAAGTCATATGGAGGTGAAGAAGATACAACTGAGCATCTAGAGACCTTCAAGTCGTGGATGAAGTTGCAGGGGGCGACAGGAGCAGCCATGTGCAGGTAGGGATGGCAATTGTACCCGCAAACCCGCCCAAACCTGTTGAGTGTTAGAAAATGCATATTTATAAAGGAGAAAACCGTCATTTTACATTTCAAGTCTTACTAACAACCCTTACTTTTATGTATTTAACCTTCTTGTGATTTAATTACATGTGTTTTATTTTAATTAAGTATTTTATGTATTTTAGGGGCATTATAGTCATTTCACAATAAAGGAGAGATCAGACGGCAAAACGGACATCACTTTTGAACTCAGGACAGTCGAAAACCTTAGGAGGAGCATAAAAGGAAAAATGGCACTATTCATATGTACGGTACTATTCACATGTACGGTACTAATTACGTTACTGTTCACAACACTGTTCACATAGACGGATCGATGACGTGGCATTGAACGATGATGTGGCATTGACTGATGAGGTGTCACGATCCTGTTGGGCTAAAATTTTTATGTACTGTTGATGGTGACGTGACAGCATATCAGTGGATGAAAAATCTCGCGTACGGTACATGCATCACACAGGATTATTTTCAACCAAACCGCATTACTGTTCATCCGAGTCAAACCGCGTTACTGTTCATCCGAGTCAAACCGTGTTACTGTTCATCCGCGTGATCAAACCGTGGACTGTTGACTGATGACGTGGCGCAATCCTGAGCGTCCAAACTGTTTTTAATCCGATGGTCATGATTTACTCCATGTATCTATAAAAAGGGGGCCTCTCCCCCCTAATTGGATATCTCTGAATCCATTTTTGGGATCCATTTTCTGTAATTCCTTCTCCATCTTGTATTTTCTTCGTATTTTAATAAATTCCTATTTTGCCCCTAGTTCAATTATGAGTGGCTAATTTTCTTTCAAGCTTGGGTTGAAGGTGAAGTCTCAACATGTGTCATGGGCTTAATTTGGTAAATTTATTTTCTCTTCCCCTCTAGTTTTTGTGGATGTTTTGACTTCTCGTCGACAAATAATAATAATCTTGTCTAGATACCGCCTTGGTTACACCGGCTCTCTAGTATAAGGTTATTATTATTTGGCACGATAAGCCCTTAGCACCATATTGATTAGAGCGTGGTTCATGAGGTGTGGATTACCCCCTCATGATTTAATTGGCATTAATACGGATTATTTAGCCCATGATGCATGTTGATACGGATCCAGATACCCAAGTACGTCATTTCAATAGAATTATCTTCAATTTATTCTCGCCATTGCAATTCAAATTTTAGAATTTATTCTCGCCATTTTAATTTAAGTTTTAGCATATACCAAATCATTTCCACCATAAATCCAACAACCCATTTACAAAATTAATTCTATACACAATTAAAATCCATCTCCTCGTGGGATCGACACTCGTCACCATAGATCTATACTACAATAGATTCGTGCGCTTGCGAGTACATTAAAATTTGCACAACAAAACCCACCTACCAAAATCCGCATGTTGCGGGTAATTTTACCCGTTGCGGGCGGGTTTAGTATTATAAATTAAAACCCGCACATGGATGCGGGTGGGTTTGGTATTAACCTTATATCCGGTGGATACCCGCATGGATATCCACCAAACCCGCAATATTTTTTTCAAATGTTTTTAATTTAATTTTAATCTAAAAATGTATAAAAAAAATAATGTCATTAATTAAATTACCAAATAGCCAAAGGCTCAAAGTTGTGTATGTGTGTATGTGGCCTATATCCTATTCTAAAGTCATAATCTAAAGAAAACTAAAGGCATTTTCCTTCGAATTAGTATTTGAAAATATTAATCTTAATTATTATTATAGGCATTGTGTTGGATGGGTGCTTATGGTAGTGAATGAAATGAATATCTTCTCTTGGAGCTTGTTTTAAATGATAATATGAAATGTAATTATTATTTTTAGATACTAGTTTGTGTTTTTTAAATGGATTTGTGTAATTTATATTTAAATTTGAGAATTTGTGTTGAATTGATGTGGAAATTTTAATTTTTCATTTATATTATTTAAATATAAAATTGAGTATGTTATATGGAATTTGAGGTTATTATTATAAATTTATATATTAAACATTTGTGATTTTAAATACGGAAACCCGCAAAAAATCCGCCGGATACCATTGCGGGTTTGGTAATTGTTAAAACCCGCTGCGAGTGGGTTTTTGTAAAAAAATTAAAACCTGCTGCAGGTTGCGGGTGGGTTTGGTAATTTAAATTTTGTGCGGGTTTGGGTTTGGTAATGGCAAACCCGCTGCGGGCGGTGCCCATTGCCATCCCTATGTGCAGGGCTTTCTCTGTAACGCTTATAGAAGTAGCGCGTAAGTGGTATAGGAAGCTGAAGCCTGGATCTATCTCTTTATTTACCCAACAAAGTTAGATTTTTATTAGTCAATTTGTGCGAGCAAGAGACCATCAGCTTCCCCCAACTCACTTGTTATTAGTGAAGCATGGGAAAGATGAATTATTAAAGGACTATATTGTTCGTTTTAATAAAGAGGCAGTAAGAGTAGAAAATTGTATAGATGTTGTGGCATTAACGGCCATAATGGCAAGCTTGCGACCAGAGAGATTCCATTACTCACTTGCTAAGAATGCACCAAGGACTTTCACCGAGTTGCTATCGAGAGCTTAAAAATACTCTAATGCCGATGAACTGACCAATGCAAAAAGAGAAGTAGATCCGGACCCTCAGAGGGCTGGAGAAAAACGAAAAAGGAAGGATGAACATGTTGAAAATCGAGATAAAAGAAGTAGATTAGGAGGCAATAGGGGATTAAAAATCCCAGAAAGCAGGTATTATGGGTACACGCCACTTAGTGTACCAAGAGAATAGCTGCTCATGCAGATAAGGAACCTAGATTTTTTATGGAAGCCCAAAGAAATCAAGATCGCACCAAATCGAAAAGACGGAAGCAAATATTGTAGGCATCATAGAGATCATAGCCATAATACTAATGACTGCTTTGATCTTAAAGAGGAAATAGAGTCCTTTATCCAGCGAGGGTATTTAAAAGACTTTGTAAAAAGGAAAGAGCACATAGATATTCAAAATGAAGCCTCAACTGATGCGCCACAAAATATTGCTGCAATAGCACCCGAACATATAAAAAACCAAGAAGTTGCAGGAAGAGCTCCTATAAGAACTATATTTGGTGGACTTGCAGGAGGAGGGGACTCCAACAAGGCACAAAAAGCTCATGTACGGGAGATTCGAGCAGCATCGGGGCCTTTACCAGTAAACTTATGGGTAAACCCCCAAAAGAAGCTAGGATGGAACATAGTACTATCACTTTCACAAAAGAGGATCTAGAGGGATACATCAGTTGCACGATGATACTCTGGTTGTTTCGATAACTCTGGCAAATAGAAAAGTTTTCAGAGTTTTAGTGGACAATAGGAGTTTAGCAGATATTTTATATGCAGCAGCATTTGACAAGATGAATATAATAAGAGAAAAATTGAAGCAAATTCACACTCCATTGATTGGCTTTCGCGGGGAGTGTTTGATTCCTTTAGGCAGTAAGACCTACCCATTACCATTAGAGAACCACTTCACTAAGCTACTAAGATGATGGGTTTCTTAGTAATGGAACACCCTTCGATCTATAATGTTATCTTAGGTAGACCAACCCTTAATCTTTTTCGAGCAATAACCTCAACTTCCACTTATTGATAAAATTTCATACACAAAATGAGACTGAAATCTTAAGGGCAGATCAAGAAGAGTCCAAAAAATGTTATGCCACGGCCTTAAAAGGCAAAATGGACAAACGAGAATATCTTCAAGTCACGCTTGATCCTAGAGAGGAGAGAAACGAACAAAAAGGATCACCAATAGAAGAGTTAGACAATATCCAAGTGCGGTACAATGATTAAAGCAAGACAATTCATGTTGGGTCATTATTAACCCTAAAAATACGAAAACAACTAGAAGATTTTCTCATATCACAGTTTGATGTGTTTGCATGGTCCGATGAAGACATGCCTGGTATAGATCCAGAGGTGATAGTCCATCGATTAAATGTAGATCCAAGTCACAAGCCAGTACGACAAAAGAGGAGATCCTTTTAATTTAGAAAGATACAAAGTAATAGAAGAATAGGTTGAAAAACTTTTAAAAGTAGGCTTCATTAGAGAGTCCTATTATCCAAACTGATTGGCTAATGTAGTGATGGTTAAAAAGCCAAATGGAAAGTGGAGGATCTGTATAGACTTCATTGACTTAAATAAACAAGTCCCAAAGATAGCTTTCTTTTGCTTAGAATTGATTAGTTGATTGATGCTACTGCAAGGCATGAGCTGCTTACTTTTATGGATGCATATTCTAGGTATAACCAAATTCAGATGTACCCTCTAGATAAGGAAAAGACATATTTTATCACGAATAAACGCCTGTACTGCTATAACGTTATGCCTTTTGGGTTAAAAAATACAGAAGCAACCTATCAAATGTTGGTCAATAAAATGTTTCATAATCAGATTGAAAGAAATATGGAGGCCTACATAGATGATATGCTTGTCAAAAGTAAGAAAATGGAAGATCATATCACAGACTTAGATGAAACATTCAAGATTTTGAAGCAGTACAATATGAAGTTAAACCCAAGCAAATGCGCTTTTGGAGTTTCCTCAAGAAAGATTTTAGGGTTCATGGTAAGCCAGTGAGGAATAGAAGCTAACCCAAAAAAAATTCAAGCCCTTCTAGATATGGAGTCTCCAAAATTAATTAGAGAAGTTTAAAAGTTCACAAAAAGAGTTGCGGCCTTGAATCGGTTTATTTCACAAGCGACATATAAATGGTACGGATAGAGGAATGCGAGAAAGCCTTCCAGGAGTTGAAGAGGTATATGGGAAGTCCTCCAATTCTCTCTAAACCAATATTGAGAGAAGATATTTACTTATACTTGGCCGTTTCAGACTCGACAGTCAGTTTAGTATTGATAAGAGAGGAGAGTAAGGGACAAAAGCTAGTTTATTATGTGAGTCATGCTCCGTTAAATACCAAGACAAGGTATCCAGCTATAAAAAAATGGCTTTAGCACTAGTAGTATCCGCCAGGAAACTAAGGCCTTACTTTCAGGCTCACATCATAGTGGTGCTCACAAACCAGCCCTTGAGGCAGATAATGCAATGACCAGAGGTGTCAGGAAGGTTGGTACAGTGGGCTGTAGAGCTGAGAGAGCATGATATTAGGTACCGACCTAGAACATTAATTAAAGGGCAAGCAGCCGCAGACTTTATAGCTGAATTTACTGGTAACCAGTTCAAGGAGGCTAGGATTAGTGAAGCAATAATACCAACCTGGAGATTATATGTGGATGGATCGTTGAACCAATAAGGGAGTGGAGCAGGATTGATTTTAGTCACCCCAGAGCATACAGAGATAAACTCTGCCCTCAGGTTTGGGTTCAAGGCCTCTAACAACGAGGCAGAGTACGAGGCCTTGCCTGCTAAAAGACATAGTTACAGTAAAGACTGCATCTAAGGAAGCGTCATTGCTACTGTCAGCAAACATAGAGTTTGGAGAGAAAGAAAAATGGACTGGTGGAAAAGTAACAACATCAAAATTGGAGAGATCAAATTTCTTTTATTTAGAAAATAGCTCAGAGTATGGGAATTCTAACTCATTAAAATTGACATGCCCTGCCACAAAGATTTTTCCTAACCTATTTAGACATTTGTAACCCTTATGAATAGGACTGTAACCTATGAAGACACATTTCTAAGTATGAAAGTCAAGCTTATACTTGTCTAAGTAAAGAAAAACATGAACATCCAAAAACCTTATGAATTTGTAATCAGGAGATTGGTTATGTAACTTTTGAAAAGGAGATAGATTTCCAAGTACTGTTGTTGGCATTCTGTTAATCACATAAGAGGTTGTATGAAAAGCCTCCCACCAGAAGAACAGTGGTAATTGAGCTTGAGAAAGAAGAATGAGTCAAGTCTCTACAATGCGTCCATATTTTCTTTCAACCACACCATTTTGACAGTGAGTATGAGGACATCTATGTCTAAAATAGATACCCTCGTGTTGTGGAAAAGAATTGAAGGCTAAAACTTACCACTCGTGTTTGTTTTGTAGTGTTTTGATAAGTAAAGAGAATTGTTTTTCAATAAGAATTTTAAAGTGCTTGAATGTATCGAGTGCTTCAAATTTGAGTGTAATAGGCAAGATCCAGTAGTATCTTATGAAATCATCAACAAAAGAAACATAATACTTATAACCATCCATAGATGGTTCAGAAGTTGGTCCCCATAAATAAGCATATAAGAGTTGGAGAGGAACTTTTGATTTTATTTCAATGATAGGATAATGAAATTGATGTAGTTTGCCATACTGACATGCATCACAAAATTTAAGAGATTGAGTATGATTTGGAAGCAAAGGAAGAGTTTTCATTATTGTTTGCAGAACATGTCTGTTTGGATGACCAAGTCTATTGTCCCACAACTGCATACTCTCACTAATTGAAGTTAGACAACTTAGAGGATCTTTATTAGAATCAACATGAACTTGATTATTAGGAAAAACAGACAATATGGACTTAGGTTTAAAATTGAGATTTTATAATGTGTTTACTTGAGGGTTTAGGGAATGAGAATGAAGGAATGAGAATGAAACACATGTTCACTTGGCAAAATGTAATTTGGGAATGCGAATAAAATGTGTGGGTCCCACATAATTTGGAAACAAGGAATGAAAATCTCATTCTCATGGGGGGTTGGGAATGGGGATTCCCATTCTATGAACTGACTTTTGTATCCCTCTAATTTTTTTTTTATATTTCCCGAATTATTCTCGTTCAAATCACAATTAATTTTATTATTTTAAATGTCATTATTATTATTATTATTAAATTTTGTTAACTTTCTTATTTTAGTTATTATTAATTATTGTTATTATTATTTTTATTAATATTATCATTATTATCATTTATTATTATTATTAATTTTATTTTTTTAATTACTATCATTTTTATAACAATATTTATACATGTATCTAGTTGATGAAAATTACATTATTTAATACTATAAGTGTTTTGATAAATTAATTCTCATTCTCATTCCTCATTCCCATTTATTTTGCCAAGTAAACACATCAATGACATTCCAGTACATTCCCATTCCCATTTATTTTTTCCAAGTAAACATTGGAATCTTATTCTCATTCCTCATTCTCATTGCAGCTCATTCACATTCCACTACATTTCCATTCAATGATGTAAACACACTATTAGAATTAAGGAAATATTCATCTTGAGATAGTAATTTGAAGAGTCCATCTTCACCAATCACCGGTGCTAGCAAAGTTCCTTGCATCTTGTCCTTGATAAAACAATAATTGGAAATAAATTCAATGATTATATGATTTTCTAAAAGAAGTTTAGATAAACTTGCAAGATTTTTGGTGGTTTTAGGCACATACAAAACATTTGTAAGGTTTAATTGGTTTCCTAAGGAATTATAAAGGTATGTGCAGCCTATGTGTGTAATCTCAAGACCTTGTCCATTACCAACTATAAGCAAATGAAATCGAAAATAAGGTTTACCTTTGGTTAAATTCTACACATTATTTGTGAGATGATGTGTTATTCCACTGTCCAGGTACCATCCTTGATCAGCAGCTCCTCCTGATGTCACCATGTAAGCAGCTTTAGAGACTTAATTCTGACTTGAAAAGTTGCCTTGTACTGGAAAACTTACACTCAGTAGCTGAGTGATTATGCTTAAAGTAGATATGGCAAATGATATTTCCTCTACCTACACCTCTTTCAAAACCACTGAAACCGCTGAAACCACTTGAGTATCCACCATTTCCATAAAAACTATTACCAGCAAAGTTATTTTTCCCTTGATTTACACTCCAACTATTCTAGTTTCAATTCCATTACCCTCTCCCTGAATTTTGTCCTGAAAACCCACCTCTTCTTGAGTTGAAACCTCCTTTGTTGTTGAAGTTCCTATTCCAATTATTGTTTCCATTTCTATTTGCACTGTTTCCATTCCAATTTCCTAGATTATTATTGTTCCAACCTACACTGTTATTAGCCTTTTTCTGATTATTCCCAGCTTAAACCAAGCTAGCAGCATGGTTCAGCTTGGTTTCCTTAAAAGTATTAGAGTGATTACTTTCTAAACGAGCCTCATGCGTCAGCAACATAGAATAAGCCTCAATGATGCTCATCTTAAATACATTTACTTCAATATACACAACCACTGAGTAATAAGGCTGACCTAGTCCAGAAATCAGATGAGTGATGAAATTTAAGGAGCTAACAAGACTTCCAGCAACAACTAATTCAATAGTGACATTTTAATTTGCTGAAATACTCAGTAACATTCATGGAACTTTTCTTCAGATTATTTAACATCATTTTCAGATGAACTTTCTTAACAGCAGTTTCAAATCCAAATTATTGTTCTAAGCTAGTCCACAATTCATGAGAAGTTTTAGAATTTACCACAATGCTAAAGACTTCAATATTAACAACAGCCAGCTCAAGAGCTCCTGCTTCTTCCATACAGCAAATGCAGGATTTCTTGTGGAGTAACATTAGAGTTTCTTCAAGCAGCATTGGAATTTCCTATGGTATTGAAAAGAAACTGATCTGCACACGCTCTAGAGCCATCAAGAAGACTCTTAAGTTCATTAGCTCGGACTAAAGAGAGAATTAAAGACTTTCAGATCATGTAGTTAGATTTGCAAGTTTAATTGGAGTTGTCAAGGTAAAGGATGATATTGTTGATGATGCACTTGTGCCTAAGCCATGAAAATTGATTGATTGAAGGCTCTGATACCAAATTAAAAAAACGTATTGTTAATCTGAATGTGAGTACAAGGCATATTTATACCAAGTATCCAGAACAATCCTTGCTAAGATAATACACGTGAAAGGAATGAGTTGAAGATTAACTAATGATTAACAAATTGCTACAACTTAATAATAGATTTGGAATCTAACAATAACGACTTCATTGACTTGCTGACCATGTCCGCTGAGTTAGTCAACCAATCTTAACAACCTGAACTAAATAGCTAATATATATAACAAAGAAAAGTAATAGATGGTCAGTGAACTTTATTTATGGACCTTTACATTCTGTTTGGAATCCTGACTCTAAAAGATTTCCTTCGAAGTTTAGAATTCCATACTTGCAGAGGAATACATTATTTAGGAAGCAAGGCTGATTCGTTTGAAGCAGGCGTGGACTCGTGGGATTTTTTAAAAAGGCATGGATGTCAAGTCGTTTTAAGAGTCTAGAGCATGTACGGCAAGTCATCTCCCCGACGCATGGATTTAATTTTTCAAAAAAGGCATGGATGCCAAGTCGTTTTATGGGTCTAGAGCATGTACGGCAAGTCATCTCCCCGACGTATGGATTTAATTTTTATGTACCAGTGATTTCCTCCTCCGCATCATTCATTTACAATACCGGCCGCATCATTCATTTCCTCCTCCACTTGGGGTTAACGTTCTTTTACTATAACCGCATTCGAATTTAACATGCTTTTTTTATTATTTTGACAATTAACTTTAACCTCCTCTGAATATAACATTGATTCTACTGTTGTTTTGTAATATCCTCTTGTGTAACAATCAATGCTCTTCATTCTTTTATGGGTTATTACAATTTCATTAATTCAATAATTGTAAAAAATTTAAATAACCACAAAAAATTATTATTCACTATCATATCACTACTATAATTTCTATAAAATCTTTTATTTTATTACTTTTTTATTCGGATCATTAATTATCAAATTAATTGATTAACAAAATAATAATTTTATCCTTTTATCATAAAATACACAAATAAAAATATCAAGTAACAAAAAAATTATATTATGCCCTTAAAATATTAATTAATAATTTTAACCATAAATTAATTCTGAATTTATTACTACCCTTTCCACACTTGAACTCTTGACAGACAGATCGTGTGAACTAGCTTAGCACAAAGGCATTTTTGATTTTTTTCAGCATCAAATAAAAATATTTTAGAAAAAGGAAATTGTACCATATGCACACCAGTTCACTGGGGTAAACTATATACAGTAAAAGCATCAAATAGTTGTTTCCCGATATTACGTTCTTTCTAGTTCTAGTAGACTCCTCTCTGGTACTCGCGTTCACAGAACGTTCCTCCAAGATCATCACAAGCCTCTCCTTTGAAAACCCTGTTAAATCATCAATGCATAATCATTGTTTAGTACTTAGAATTAATTTGTTCATATTAATTACTTATAGAATTAAAGTATTCTATACACGCTGCTATAGGGTCTATAACGATTACGTGTTTGTATCGTTGTACTCTAAATACTCTCTCTCAATGGATTCTGAGGCAGTTGTTGATGTGTCGTTCTTGGCCTCTGGTTTCAACTTCGCCTCAGGATACATCTCTGCCGAGCACGCATCTCCACCGATTACCTCACATGCCTCTGCTGGAAACACCCTGAAAAATAACAAACACTGTGGTCACTAAAGTGATATTTCGATTAAACTATTATGATCAAAGCGAAGATGACTTACGAGAAGGCAGAATTGTAATCAAATGTGGACGGGTCATTGCTTGTTGTAGCAGCTACTTTGATTGCGCTGCGTCTGGAAGCAAGTGAGCTGCCTACTAGCTTTGGAGTATAAATGGCCACTTGGGAAAAGTTCTTGGAGGTTGTTAAAGGGACAAGCGTTGTTGGTGAAATGCTCAAAGCAGCCTGCATTTTAAATATTTGTGTTGTGTTTATGTTGTGTGTTTTGCGTTGACAAGTAAGGTATCGAATATACAAATTATAGGCACGGTTCCAATTTATAGGGAAAGGGAAGAACAAGATATTTTTGACAAATTGGGATAAGGGGGGTTAGTTGCCTCTTTCCTTGTGAGGCCATCTTACGAGATTGATAAAGTTATAGCATGTTCGCATCAATTAGGAGATATTTGTAACTAGATATTTTTCTTAATCACTTATCCAGAAGAAACGAAATGTCTTTATTACCCTCTTGTCAATTGACATCTGTGATTGTAGCGGTGATGCTTCTCACAGCTGTGCTGACAAGTAACATCAATGACTATTTTCAAGAACCTTATGATATAAATTGTGTCCTAAATCGTAATCCGTTACGGCCAATAAGCTATATACACGTTACAGGCAAGATAAAAAGCGGAGGTTCAACTCCCTTCCGGCATGTTACGTATAAAATAATAGACTATAGTCACATTATCAAAGAGCAAGAAACTTATTATAAATAATTCAAAGGAATCATACCAAATTAATAAATCAATGAATAAATAACATGTAATTGACATCGTAGCTCTATTACAGCATACTGCCAGCCCAGCAGAAAGCAGTCACAATGCGAATACTTCAGAAAATTTCGGAAATTGATGCCAGTCAGATTCACTGATTCTGACCAGAGAGTACCAGACTGCCTGCCTACTCACTGACTAACTAAACAAATGTTTTCTTCGTATTATTCAAAATACAAACCAAACCCTTCATCTGTACTAATACACATTTGAACTCAAACAACCAGAGCCAAAGTACCTGTAATTTAATTGCCGTATTGTGATAATCATAATCATATCCTTCACATTTTCACATTCCCCTCCCATGATTGCACATAAAGCGAGAATGGGATCATATCAGTGAAATTGCAAAATTCCTCAACTCCTTTGCATGAGCAGAAGTTGAGTTCTACAATGCCATTGCTCTAAGGAATCTGTTAGGAATTATAAAACTCTTGTGGGTTGCTCCAATACACCGTGATAAGACAGTATTACAGTCAGTTTACGGATAACTTGTCCAAAAAGCTAATTCACAAAAATTCCACGAGAAAATGGTGATACCAGTTATGTCAGCTCGCAACCACCCAAGAATGAAAAAGGGCCCAATGGTTGTTATCATTGCACCTCAGATTTTGAAGGATGCTTTACACATACCAAATCATCCAACCTATTGCCATCCATTTTGTATAAGGAAACGCCTTCCATTTGAAAATAGTGATCCTGTGCTTCCTTTCTAAGACTCTTGAAAGGCATGGTTTCCCATTTACTGTAATTTGATTTTTTCCTGACATCACTCATGTCTGGAGATCCCGATATAGGGCCACTGCTGTCATCATCCACCTTGCCCCAAACCTTACAACTACCGAACTGACCCAAATCACCAGATTGACCCCTCTTTAATCGTAACGCAGCTGCATGAGCTCTGCTAATCATTTCCCGACTTGGCACATCTGACCAATCTTGCTTCCTTTCAGCTCTCATTGGGGAATGAATCCTAATAACCTGATGCACATAGATGAAAGACAATGATTAGGATGCAAAAAGTTCTCGCATATACCTACCTATAAATCAGAGCAATGATGATTTCATAACATTTTTTTAAAGAAATAAAGAGTAGTCATACACCAAGGCACTCTAGGAGCTGGTAGTATGCCCGCCCTTGGAGAGGATTATGCCCTTTCCTTGGTGTAGAGAAGTATCTTGTCCTGCAAAAAGATGATGACAAATAGTTAGGATGTACAGATGGCTGAACAAGGACCAGCACCATAAATGTGTAGACAGAAGAAATCTAAAGTTCATTGTGACGAAGAAAAAAACAGATGATGTCACGAACTAGCAGAAAAAATCACCCATTTCTTCTCATTGTATGGAAAATAAATGCCAGCTACCCTATTCCCTTATCTAGCACTGATAAGGGAGGGGCATGAAAACAAAGATGACATTAGCCAAGGCAAAAAGTTTATCATCAGAACCTTCTAACTGAAAAAAAAAAAAAAATTACAAAAAAAAAAAACCATTTTTTTACTTTTGTCTAATGAATACTTTAATGCCACTATTATGTTTTAACACAAGGAAGAGATCTACATATGGAAAAACAAGATTAATACCTCCCAACAACCACAGAGAGACATTGGAATTATAACTAAAAAGTAAATTAAACTAACCATTCAGTATAGCCCGGATCAACTGTGAAACCATATATGTCAACAATGTCACACATTGAAAGCGCAAGTTCTATAGATTTCATTCCGGTTCCTTTGGCACCTCTGCGTAGAACAATCCCTTGGAAGAGATAAACAGGGTTTGGAATACTCTGCAATTGACATATCATAAACAGGTTAACCATACCATCAAAGGAAGCTTTAGAAGAATCCTCTGACTTACAAATGGAAGCAAAGAGACACAAAATTGTCAATAACGCAAATGGTACTGTTCTATGACTTACAGACACCAAAACTCTGATCTACTAAATGAAATATGAATTCCCACTCTATCAGTATGCGACCATCATAACTGGTCTCAAATCTTTTCTTCTATGTTTCTGTCTTCTCTCTCTCTCTCTCTCTCAATGAGACATCAAAAGACAAAAAAATAAATGTTAAGCTTCATGAGATGTGATCTTCACCTTTATCATAGCGTTGAAGTCTTTGTGAGTCACACTTTTAATTATAAGTACCTCATCAGCTGCATAAGGAGAGAAACAATAAGGAAAAATAATAAATAAATACATAAACATGTTAGAGAGACAATGAAAAACCAAAGAAAATGTCAATATTTTGGTAGAGAGGAGGGAGCTAGAAACAATTACGCGTAATATCATACAACTGCTCTTCAAAAGCACAATGTTTCTATAAGGATTGATCTATCTAGATCAGTCCAGCTAAGATTTATATGCTAAAGTTGAACTGGCTGGCCAAAGGACAAACTAAAGGTTGTTTCAGTGAGTTCAGATCAAGCATAGCAACGATCGAGGATTCATTACAGCACTGCTGAAGATGGAAATCCTATTTGATAGATGGGAAGAGGGGGGGGGGGGGGGGGAACTTTTTATCCCCTTTAGGACATCAATGTTAGACAGATTCCATGGGTGACTAATGTATGGAAATTGAACCTTGCAATCAGATGCAAGCATCTTTTTATTCCAAAAAAAAAAAAAAAGATAAAGAGAATCTGAAAACAAAATAGAAAAGAGACACTGACAGGTTAACTATTAGAGGGATTGATCAGTAATATTAAAACAGTAAAGCTCACTTGATCCTTTCAGAATAGCAACCATGTTACGAGCAGCACCCCGTACCACAAGGCGGAAATCCCTCTTCAGACCAACATGCTTGGCATATCTCTAAAAACCAAATCAAAAGCCAAATTAGTGTAACTACATGATTATCATGTACAAAAAGGTGTAAGGGCTAGAATGCATATTAAAAGCATAGTGATGACAGATAACAAGAGAGAATGAAAAAATATGTTATAACTAGCTAGTAACTCAAGATTTATGTACAAATAACATTGTAAAATAAATCAAGAAATAAGAAGCTTCAATTGGGGAAATATTGTTGAAATGTGTCATCCTAATTCAATAAGATGAAGTAAAGGGAATAAAAGGGCCATAAGGTTGCTAGTTACCTGATTGACAGGAGCCTCATTGTCTCGTATAACAGCATCATGACTATCAATCTCTTCTCCAAACTCAGTCTTCAAGAGATCCCCTGAGTTTCCAACAACTGCACATTTTTTGAACTGGCGGGGCCGAAAAGGAGGCTTTGCAGGTAGAATCAAATTAAGGTGTTCTTCACAAAGGGTCCGATTGTAGCATTTATCAGCTCCCCTACAAGTAAGAAAACATAGATAACACAAATGTATCCAATATTCAATAGCATTTGTATCACCAGAAATAATAAAAATCACAGAAATAAACAAGAAGAGTTCAACATCATACAATTGTGCTATCCTTTTTGCCGCATACTCCAACCACCCATCCGGCCTTGCATCTAGATATTCTCTAGTCAATACAGTCGTCATGTTACGATACTGCATTGCAAAAGACATCATCATTCATCAGCAAATAAGCTCTCCTCAAAAGATAACAAACCAAAAAGGCTAGTGAGCAAATATCAACCTGTTCCCACAACAATATAGCCTCACACACATCATATGTATACTCCAATGGCTCATAGATTTTAAACTGCTCATTGTACTGCAATTATAATTAAAACAATTATCACTCAACATCCTAAGAAGACAAATTTTTTTTTTTTTAAAAAAAAAAGATCCACAAACATATATATAAAGAGAGAAGAAGCAGACCCAGGTGCTGTTAGTGCCTTCAGGGAACTTAAGAACCAATTTGCAGTGATCAATTATCTTTGCAGTGAGTCCAAGCCCTCTGTTCGCCTACATACAAGTACAATTTTCACACATAAAAAATGACATAAACACTCAACAACCAGTCTCAATTTTACAACCTCGAGCACACGTAAAGGTACTATAATTAAGTATTCGCAAATCAGATCAATATAACTAGAGACATTGCAAAAACACTAACCACGCATTGCTGAACATTGAGCTGAAAACCAGATAAAGTACGAACTTCTTCTCTGTAGAGATCTGATATCCGATTACCTGAAAGATAATAATATTTGAGAAAGTTAAGTTTAGGGGTTTTAATTGGCGAATACTTGGAGTGCAATTAATTAAGTAAATAATAATAGAAACGTACCTGTTAAGAAAATAGACTGAAGAGCGAAAACGAGAAAGCCGAAAATTGCAGCGACGCAAACCAAATGTAGAAGCGTCGGTCTCCTACTGTTATGACCGTGCAATGACGACTTGTGAGTTCTCATTGATAAAGCAACCACCAGCAATGATACCGATCAAATCTCTTATCCGAACCAGAGGTCTTCTAGCAGTTCAAGAGAAACGCCGTGGCAAGGCAAGCCCCAGTGATCACTGGCTCCGTTTTCTCTTTTCCTTATTATTTTTTTCTTTTTGAAATTTATTTTTATGCTTATGCGGAAATATTACCGTTTGACACGCTGTCAAAATTGCGCGTAGTACACAGGGCTATGACTACGGCAACCATACCTTACAAAGACTCAGCTGCGGTACAACAGTGGTAACATACCATTTTTTTGTCTTTTGTGGCAGTGATAGTACAATTTCATATAACCCCTTTTACTTATTTTTATTTAAATTTTTCTTTACAAATATTAAGTTAATTTCTACTGCATCCATATGAACATTTTCGTTAATACCTTATACTATTTATTATTTACAAAATTTTATTCCATATTACATCTGTATTGCAATACGGCTCTTTACTATTTTGAGATTAAATAATGAACATGTTTAATTTAGAACTTTACACTTTTTTTTATTTTTAATCTTAGGATTTTTTTAAATCCATTATCAAATTTCATTTAACACTCTACACTCTTTCTATTATAAATTTTTTTAATAAATATTATAGTACATGTTACTTGCATAATAAATTATGTAATCCCAATAGTCTTATTACAAAAAGTATTATAATTTACCCTCATTTAATTTACTGTTGTAAATTTTTTTCTCCTTTAATTTATTGTTGTAAACAATAGTTCATCATCTTTAAATGAGCGCTAAAGTAATTTTATGTAGTATGGACTGACATTATATTATTAAAAACTTTTATTACTATATATGAATGACAAATTTTTTTTACTAAATTATAGTTTAATATGCCCTAATGTGATAAAAATAATAATGCAATATAATCTAATACAACAAATAATGACAAACCAAATGCACCCATCAGATAAGAACACTTGAATTAAATAACATGATAAAAATAAGAGTATAAAAGATTATAATTCTTTTTGTAATAGAACTATTGGGATTACATAATTTATTATGCATGTAAATAAAAAGAACTATAATATTTATTAAAAAATTTATAATAGAAACAATGAAGAGTGTTAAATGAAATTTGATTATGGATTTAAAAAAATCATAATATTAAAAAAAAGGAGTGTAAAGTTCTAAATTAAACATGTTAATGATTTGATCTCAAAATAGTAAAGAGAGGGGGTATTGTGATACAGGTGCAATATATAATAAAAATTTGTAAATAGTAAGTAGTATAAGGTGCTAACTAAAATGTTCATTGGATGTAGTAGAAATTAACTTAATATTTGTGAAGCAAAGTTTAAATAAAAATGAGTGAAATGGGTTATATGAAAATATATACTAGTGTTGCCACAAAAGACAAAAGAAGTGGTACCGTACCACTGTTGTACCGTAATTGAACCCACCTTACAAATTAAACACTATCCTGATTAGATTTTCAATTTTTGTTGGCTTTTGATCATACCGTAGTTGGACCTTGTAAGTACAAAAATTAATTTTAATCGATAAAAATCATTTTGGGGGGGGGGGGGGGGGGTTGCATGATAACAATTCAGTCTCATTCTTATTAAATCTTATGCTACCTTTATTTTTCAGTAATTAAAATAAACTGATGAAGAAGTTTTTCCTTATTGATTTAGAGAAATTTTTCTTATACATTGGCCTTAGGAAAAATGGGTTGTTCTGGAGAATTTTATGAGAGAAATTTTCTCCTAAACTAGAATTCTTTGTGGAGATATACTAATTGTTCTTCCTTAACATGAGAGATAAAATTAATTATTCTTAGATGTTTCCCTTGAACTGAAGTTCTATGAAGAAATCTATTTTTTCCTTAATATAAGAGATAATATTAATTTTTTTTAGAATTTTTCCCTTAGACTTAAGTTCTAAGAGGAAATATACTTTTCTCTTGACATATGAGAGAATATTTTTTGCTCTTTAAGCTTTTCCCTTGAACTGAAGTTCTAAAAAGAAATCTAATTTTCTATTGAAGTATGAGGGAATATTTTTTGTTCTTTGAACTTTTCCCTTCAAATGAAGTTCTGGGAGGAAATTTTCCTTTCCCTTGATGTAGGAGGGAATATTTCATGCTCTTTGAACTTTTCTATATATTGAAGCTCTATTTGGAAATGAGACTTTTCCCTAGGCAATCCAGTTGGTTTTAAAAGAGATTTTGAGACTTTTGGAAACATATATGACAATGTATGAGATGATTATGAGCACTCATGAGATAATGATGAATGTGGATTCCTGTGAGATGCATAGATATGAATGTTTATGCATTGAATGCTCGTTAGTGCAGAGTCATTTGAAACTATGGAATAGTTTTTTACATTTTTTGATCAATCACTTGGGTACATGAGTTGTACATTATCAATTGGATCAATATTCTCAAGAGTTGAAATAATTCATATAGTCGTACTAGCTAAAACGGAATGTTCCTCTTTTACAAGCTATTAATCTAAATAAGCATTTAGATTAGTTCGGAATGTGACTCAAATGGACTTTAGGTTTTTTCCTATGTGGCTGCTATCATGGCATTATTTACTGTGGAAGCCACTTGAAAATTTTTTCCAGAGTCTCCTTAGGATCTTTTGAATTCTCTTCTATAGGCAATCTTGGAATCTCCGTTCCTCATCACTATCAGCTCCTATGTGCCTTTTTTATTTTGTTATGTATGGGTTCCAACCCTTTCTTTTGGTGGGCGAATTTGCCTCTCCGCCCGTTTTTAGTTTTTCTCGGGCCACTCTTTTGACTGTTGTTCATGGATAGGCAATTTGGCCTTTAATTTTTTTATTTTCCATAGTTTCCACTTCTTTCTCAAATTTGCATCTAACATTATGAAATTTGCAAGTAGTTGAAGAGTAAATGCGGAAATGTAAAGGTCATATGCATAAAGATAATCATTAGTAGCATAATATGTAAAGAAAGTTAGATTAGTCCACGTTGCCATAATACCCATTTCTTTATTTTCTATCAGGAGGTGAATGGCTGGGTTTTCCTTAGTCTCACTCGTGGCTAAGTCAAGTATAGTCTGGAATGACATAAGAAAACTAAAATTAAAATGTGTTAATATGTTAGCTGCGGAATCATAATTGTTAGATTAGATCATGGAATTATGTTGATTCACATAAGCATAATACACTTCATATATTCCCCTTGGTAAGGTGGATGCTTAGGTTTTCCTTAACCTCACTTGTGGACAAATAAAGAAGTATCACAGAAGAAATAGAATGGCAGGAATGTACATAAGTCAACATCGTTGTCAGGAAATTAGCACAATTAAAAATTAAATGAAGATAAATAAATAAAAGATAAATTGGTCTTAGGTTTAATTTCAGAAACCATTTTGACCCTTTTTGACCATCTTGACTTTCTATTGTTTGGTCAAAGTTTTTATGTTGACCAAATGAGTTTTTCAATTTTTTTACTTTTTATCTCCAATAACTAACTTAGAGGAGAAGCCTCCATTTTTTAGCTTAGAGTTTTATTTTTATTGCCTTTTTAATCATGTTTGAGGTTTGTGTCTCACAAATAATCTTATTTTTAATGAGTATATACGAGTATTCACCTCTTTTTACAATCATACACAACCAAATCTAGTCTAAAAAAGTGAGTGTAGAATTGTGGTTGCATGAGTTTTAATAAGAGAAAACTCTTTTAATGAGTATATACAAGTATTCACCTCTTTTAACTTGCAAGTTCCCCATAGACGGTGCCAATGAAGGGGTTGGAATTTACCTTCACACATATTTTTGATTTGTGGAGAACTTTTCACAATCGTCGGCCTCGAATCCGAAGGGGTAAGTACCTGAAAAATACACTCTGACGCCCAAGTTAATATTTAATTAAGATTAAAGAAAAGAAGAAAAATGGAGAAGATATGTTTCTCTCTCTAAGTATGAACATTACTTTTGGAGGCCAAAAACTCATTTCTCTTATAAATGGGTCTCTATTTATAGATGACGAGTAATGTAGATTTAAGATTTTGCTTTGAAACCTAAATCTAATGACATGTGTCACCCATCATTTATGTACATGTGGAGGTGAATTTAATCTAGGAAATTATTCTGCCCCTGTGTGTTTTTTTACTCGTATGACCTTTGGGTGTGATTTGCCTATACTAATGGATTGCATAATTAATTCCCCCTCCAGCCATCTTTATGAGCTCCGTAGGAATTTTTCCTTGAGTGTTACTCCCCTAGAATATCTTGGGTGTTATTTTCCTAAAATAGCTTGGGTATTATTTCCCTACAATATCTTCTTTTATTTGACAGGATGGACATGTGCATGGTTTGGTGCATTTTGGAATATGACACCTACAATCATCACCATCATCATTATTTGTTATTTTATTATTATAAAAATGATTAATAATAATAATAATATTAAAAATAATATCATTAATAATTTATTAAAACACCCTTGGTTAATTATTGGCATTTGATTATAACAATAATAATAATAATTAAATAATAGTAATAATTAATAACTTAATAACAACAATAACTTAATTCCATAATAATAATAAATTTTCAGTTTCTTTAACTTACATTCACGAACTATAATTATAATATATTATTGTTAATAATATATTAATATATTAATATATTAATTCATTAATTATAATAATATATTAATTAATTATAAATGAGGATAAAATAAACATTTTTAATTTTAGGAGGGCAAAATGATTAATTCTAGGAATAAAACACTCTTTGGGAATGAGTCTCTCGTTCCTCAATCCCAAATTAAGGTGAGCCTCACAATTCCATTTCTTTACTTTATTTTACAAAGTAAACACGGTCATTGATTCCGATCTCAGAATCCAAATCCCTAATCCTCTAAGTAAACACAACATTAATTGATATTGTAATGCTCATTAACATAGTAACACAAGTGTGGGGCTATCTACCTATTTTTTTTTTTTTTTAAAGGAAACAAATTTAATTGAAACATAGAAAACATTACAAGAGATTAGCTATTTCTGCTGGACAGTCTTCAATCCAGATGGTCTCATCTGGAGAAGAGAAAGCCAGCTTGGCTAGAATGTGAGCCACCATGATACAAGATCTAGGTACATGTTTAACCATAATGGGAGCTCTATGAGTCATGAAACTCTTCATCTCCGATACTAGCCAACCAATCTCTTTTTGGCTATGCAAGCTTCCTTCAATCAGACTCACGACATTAGGTGAATCGAGTTCGGCAATCAAAGGAAATAAGCCTAAGTCAAGTGCTAGCTTAAGCCCCTGAAAAACAGTTTCCGCTTCCGCAAACTTCCACATCCCCGGAAAAAGGCCTTGTATATACTGCTGCCGCCATAACTTCTCTTGTGTTTCTGAATTCTGACAATAGCCCCGAGGCCACAAATACCTTTAGAAAATTTAATGGATGCATCGGTATTGAGTTTATACCAATTACTTGATGGAGCAGCCCATCTTTCTACCTGAGCTATCTACCTATTTTAATAAAAAAAATTTACTTAAATTTTAATACAAATGTTATACTATTGATCTTCCACAATTCAATATTTAATGGTGTCAATTTCAAATAGTTAGTTACCTCTGTTAACATTAAAATATACTATTCCTCGAACACAATTTCTAATCATCTGTTCATAACTTCATCAAACAAAAAGACGGGGGAGCAAATCCAGCCAAAGCCGGTCACCAATTATTCGCCCTAAGGCCGAGCCACTGGTCTAATTTATTGTAAAAGAGTTCTGATGCACCCTCAGAGTTCACATTTTGTAGAAGAAAATTTATTTACCTATTTAATCTGAAAATAAGTCATTCTACTAATTCACACATGTACAGTTTGAGGATAATATCACAGAACAAATACAAGATGATAATCATAATAGCTGAGAGGAATGAAGTGAACTGCACTGCACTGCAATGCACTGCACATTCTAGTATCGCCGACCACCAGAGGTCGACAAGAGGACTCGACTTGGCTTCTTCCCCTTCTTTCCCACCTCATTAAGCTTGCGTGCCTCCAAGCTTTCGCCAGATTTATCTCTGGACATTATATTGGCAAATGATGGGCTGCCTGAATTCCTTGAACCTACAGAAGAGACAAGTAATAGTCAATTCAGAGCACAAGAAGTTCCCAGCCAAACGCAGAATAACTCTACCATCAGCCAGTTACTCTTACTTTAGCCGTAAGTTATGTAAAACCAGGATTGAATTGGATATAATTTCATGCAAATATCCATAATTAGCAACAGAGATTTACCAGTTACACCAGAATAACCATTTGACTGTTCATTGTTATTCAAAGCATTGGTTTCCTCAATTTTCAAGGCAGGTGAATCATGCCCAGCAGCAAAACCAAGTCTTGTCACATTTGAGAACAGTCTTCGCTCCCCAACATTTGGTGGGCTTGATGATGTCACAGGAGAATTTCCCAGGGCTGAACATAAAGGATTGTAATAATAAAGGAGCTGATGAAGACTGTATAATTTCGTAAATCAAAAAGCAAATATACATTTGCAAACTAAAATTAAAAAGGGGAGGATTTGAACGTCACTCACAAAAGTGTTAGAATACACCACAAATTGGATGAAAACCTAATTTAAAAGACTAAATAAAATGGAAGCCATTAAATTACTTACAAGCTAGAAATGTACACTAGCAGGGATGTAGTATTAAATCACATTTCACAATATAACTGAAAGAAATTCTCTGTAAGAAACTAATTAGCATATTAACTTCCCAAAAATGAAATTAAAAACACTAGACATCACCCAACACCTTAAAAATTCTGTTTGTTTCTAATATTCTGACCAACATCTGAACAGACCACAACATTACCTTCAAAATCATCCATGGAAAATGTAGGGGAGTCATTGTAAGAGGACTGTCCAAAGCTGGGCACCGGAGGCACAGAATGCACTAGAGCAGCTTCAGCCTTCATTTTCTCCTTCCGCTCCTAGAAATAAGAACAGTGTGTGACTGAATGATAGAGGCATGGATTTATTTATGTTAATTTTCCAAATGAAAGGATAAAAGCAAAACTTGGCTAAACAAAAGCAATAGTGGTTGCATAAAAATCTTTCAGGAACAACCACGTACAACAGTGTATGAACTGGATACGCAATCAAACTCTCTGAAAAAAAGAACAAAGTGAATCAAAGGCTTATAAATAAATAAATTATACTAGGGTCCCTGGAGGTTTCTAAGAGTTACCAGTCATCCTTCAAGTTGTTCATGACTATTTTAGAATAAATTTTCATGCAAAATAGCTTTGATAAAATACTGTGATGATAAGAGGAAAAATGCCGTTATACAACATTGACAATGCAACTCCAACATGTCTATAATCTTGGATTAACTTATCCCTAACAGTAATTAATAAATTAAGCAACCCACATAAAATCAATACTGCTTTAGAGCTGAAATCTCCTAATTTTAATTGTTTCATATTTAAAACCTAAAATTGAAAAGAAGAAGAAGATACCTTGTTGGCGAGTTGCTTCCTCTGCTTCTCACGCTTCCGGATTTCATCTATGAAGGGAGATAGGGCATCAGGAGGCAGGGCCTCAGTCAAATCAATCTCACAAAGCTGAAAATGTAAAAGCAGAAGATAAGACACAACAAGCATATTGCAAGAAAACAAGCGTAAGTACAAGCAAAACCTGCTTGATTACCTGAAATGTTGTTGTTAAAGAGAAATGACTTAAATAACGATAGCGCCGCCTCATGGCCTCTGATTGAGTCACTGACTCCAGCTGTAAAATCCTTCCGCTTATTCTGAAATTGATAAATAATAATTTATACTTATGAAACATAAAATACATTTGAGTAAATTATGTAGCTTATATACCAGTATCGATCTTCTAACTGCCAATATAATGTTCACATCAGATAAAACCTCATAAATATCTTTGAACTTGTTACAGGTTATGACTAAGTCTAGAGCTGCCTTAGAGAATTGGAGGAGCACTTTTGATAACACAAAAATAAAAATTATAAACCTTTAATCTGAAGAAGTGCATTTTCTAAAAGTTATAAACCTTTAATCTCAAGAAGTGCATTCTTTTACAAATACTACCATAGTAAGATATGATTTCAAACAATTTTTTCGCACCTGTGGGGAAGCATATCATAGCTCCCATAATGATGTAGAAGACACTTCACGTTCAATGGGTGAAGAATGAGATGCTGACCGTCAATGGCCTGAAAATACACAAAGAATGATAGTTAAAACCAGACAACACTTAACAACTACTGAAGGGAATTAAAGAATATAATCATTAAACAGCTACAGACGCCTCATGCAGCTCACAAAGAAGATTACAATGATATTGTCAATTTATGATTCTAGATCTACTACCAATTCTCTCTTTTATTTATCAGATATACCCCAGTAGTAATTATTATATATCCTTCTGAAAGAAGTACTTATGATATAACAAACCACATATAATATGGGAATTAATTCCAGCAACATCTAATACTCAGTCACTTCATAAAGTGTTCCATGATTAACACAGTGCGTTATCCCGTCTTATTGACTATAACCACAACAAATACAAAAATACATAGGGCACAAAACGTTGCGTCTGTTGTTTTGTATCTGATGCATAATTTGGAAGTTCAAGCCATGATGAAGAAAAATGTTGATTGTAAGAATAGCTTGCTACATCCAGGTTTAGTGCAACCATGCTAAGCAAAAATCATGTTCTTGAATAAAAGAAAAAAAGTTTCATTCAATGAAATGGAAATTTATTGTGAACAGAACACAAATTGAAATCCCCTGATTCCTAAAACAGAACTCAAATCACTAAACTATCTGCATCGCAATCACCTGATAAAAATTGTACGAGTCCTTATCCTTTATCTCCATAGAGCCTGTGAAGTTAGCTTGCAAGCTCTTACTTTCATCATATGAAGAAGACAAACTTGTTTCGTTAGCTTGCATGCTCTTACTTTCATCATATGACGAAGACAAACTCGTTTCATTAGCTTGCAAGCTCTTACTTTCATCATATGATGAAGACAAACTCGTTTCATTAGCTTGCATGCTCTTACTTTCATCATATGAAGAAGACAAACTTGTTTCATCGCAATCTGACAATTCCCCTAGAGCAGAATTTTGACCAGGAGCAGACCCACTATCCGGCTTATTCAACGTCAGCTTAGTCAATTTCTGGTTTTGCTCGCTGATATCCGGGGACAATGTGTTGAGCAAATGACTAGGATTAGAAGCAATTTTTGTTGATTGTAGCCCATGGAATCCTGTCTGACCATCAGCATTGTTAGAAGCTTTATCACTGCCACTAGCCCGACGCTCATTCCAATACTTTTTCCTCTGTTCTAATTGTTCCATTGCAGCACAAACATATGGAAGTTTCTCTAAATCATCCACAAGGCCCGAATCGGCTTTGGCCAACCAACCATCTAAATCTGACATTGCTTTTCTGACTGATAGATCTACATCTGATGTAAATGTAAACTTCGAAAATGGATCATAGGTTTCATCAATGGAACCTGTGGTCGACTCCTGTTTATTTTTCTGAGATGGGACAAATGAATCTTTTTCTCGAGTTAAAAGCATAAACTCTATAGTATCACCAACAGCATGTTGCCTGACATTCTCAATGTGGATGGTATATAACTCCTTTGAAGATATCATCACAAAACATAAGGGGCATCTTTTGAAGCAGTCACCTTTATAGTCCTCATCACCCATCAACAAGTATTGTAGAATACATGGGAAGCAAAATATGTGGCCACACGAGGTTATCTGCGGACATAGAGGATATTCCAAACAAATTGGACACTGCACCGACAATGGGTTTGAGTACCTTACACAAATGATATCCTCCCACTGCAACATTTTATCAGGATCCATTGATTCAGGCGCGTGGTCGCCGGTATCTAACACAACAAACTTGTAATTAGCCTGAAGGAACAAGTCTTTGTTGTAAGGCCTTATCTTCCGCTGCCTTCTTGCTGGAGGAGGAGGCATCCTATATTGAGGACGACTGATAGGATCATACTGAAAATTCAGCAAATGGTTACCACTTATCGTCTGGGCTCTTCTTCCAGATGAACCCTGAGAGGCCACAGGCCCAGCTCTTTGTTGACTTCTAGGGGAAACACTATCTCCCGACATTTTCCCCTTATTCTGGGCAGATCCAGCCCCTCGTCCTCTGGGGTGATTGTGATTCCTGAACTGTCTATCGCTATTCCAGCGAGACAAGCTTTTCCGACCATTGGGTGTCCCTGCTTCACTTACCTAAACATGAAAAAGAAAAAGCAAAATACAATCATCAAAAGCTCAAGAAATTGCAAGTTTCAATTTGTTATTTTCGTAAGTTGCATGAACTATATTACCAAAAAACATGGTAAACATACTCTTATTGTTTAGTCCATATTAAAGCAGGTGACTAATCTTGAATACAACATTAAATTTACCTCTTTGGAGGATCCACCCGAATCTTGTGCAGTTGAAGCCAATAAGCCTGAAACATAAACACAGTTTAGCCATTAAACAAGAACTCTACTTCGTTACATGTTAAAAGAACAAAATCGTATCTTTGATAACCTAATTGACAAATTTCAATACATAAATAAAGCATCCAAATAAATGAATAACTAATTAATCTTATTTAGTTATTAGCCCAACAAACATAAAAAGGAAGTAAGAATCCCTAATAATAGTTAAAGAGAGAGAGAGAGAGAAAGTAATGACCTGGAATCTGGTTAGGGGAGGGGGAAGGAGAAGAGAGGTGAAGGAGTTGGGTGCTGCCATGATTGAAATTAGGGTTTTGAGACTTGGAATCAGACGGAGAATTGGGTCCTCGGATTTGTGCTTCTGAGGGCAAGATGGACATGAAATTTTTCAGGAAGTGCTTTTGTTTTTCTTCGCGGTCAGCCGGGGCTGTTTCGGTTAAGCATTAAGATTGAAGCTTCGCTTCTTTCATGATTTATACAACTTCCCTGTTGTTATTGTTATTTTCTCTCTCTGCCACCGAGGAACATCGGTCGCCACGTTACATTCGTAATTATTGTTTATTTGAGTGACATGTAAATCTACTATTAATTTTGTGCGTATATTCTGTTGTCAGTGGACCTTGAAAAAAAAAAGTTAAAAAGATGGCGTACAGGTCGTGCTTAAATTTTTTTTTTTGAAAATATTTACCGTCCGTTCATTTTTTTTTATTTTCTTAAAATACACATATTTTAAATTTTTTTTAGCTGAATTTCACCTAAAATAAAATTTTCTTGTATTCATCCACTTCCATCTACACGCGAGTAAGAGAACTAACGAAAAATTGATCAAATGACTATTTTATCCTAAATATAAAATTATAATTTTATCCTAAACAAATGCTAAAAAAAAAGTAACTGGCCAAAACCTTATCTCAAACTCAATCTAATAACTGAAGAAGTCGTGGCTAGCCGCAGGAGGTCGGTGATGGATGGTCGATCTTCAGGCTTGAGCTGCTAGTGGCACGATCATCGATTGAGATCAAGCTATTGGCGGCAAAGAAATTGAAGGAGATTGGTGAGAGGTTGGGTGCATAGTGAAGAAGGGAAAAATGAGATATTGTTGGACTAGGGAATCTAGGAAAATGGTGTTGCCTGTTGAAGTTTCGATGGAGATTGCTACTGAAATGTTTATGGTGGAGTGAAAGCGGTGGATAGTCATGGCTGCGGGGCTTGCTGTTGGATAAAGTGCAAGAAACTCCACAAAAGAAGAGATTAAGGTGATAGAGTTTTTTCAGGAGACGCTAGGCTTCGGAATTGAAAAAAGTGCTCTTTTTTTTTTTGTCAGCAGATTTCGCTCATCAAGTTCTTGTTTGATCTGCCGCTGTTAGAACACCACAATATTCCTCCTTTTGGGGTTAATGCTCTCAATGGCGAATCAATCATTTGATATCTTTTTTTTCTTTTTTTGAAACGACGGAATGGAAGAAAAGTAATAAAACCTGCAATGGCTACTGAATAACCTCCTTTGACTTTCTCAATAAAAAAGCCTTTGGCCTTTGTATTCGTTCGCCAAATATTATTCAGTTTCAGCCAAGCTAGGGGCTATCTGAATCTTTGTGGATTAAGAAGAAGCGGTTCACCAGCCACTACATCCAGGGATCCCACCAAATCATTAAACCTGGCGGCTGCTCGCTCTTTGATCAATGATTCACCGGCCACTACATCGATGAAGAATATCTCCAAAATCCACTTTTTGATCAGTGATTCACCGACCACTACATCCAAGGATCCCACCTTATTCTCAAACCTGGTGGGATCCCACCTTTTTTTTTGTTAATAATGAAACAAAGAATTTAATTGTGCTGAAACAAAGCATTTCGAGAAGTAGGAAGAAGGGTCAAATGACAAATTTATCCTTATGACATCAGCGAGATTTTAACAGCGTGAACACGGAAGTGGATGAGTGTAAGAAAATGTTATTTTAGGTGGAATTCAGCCAAAAAAATTAAGATATGTGTATTTTTGAAAAAGTTGGAAAAAACAGCTGAACGGTGGATATTTTTTCTTTTTTTTTTATATATACGAGATCGTGCTGTAAGTGGTGCTTAAAAAAGGCCCATCAATTTTTTTTTTCTCAAGTTCACATGTACATCATATTTTATTCAAGCCCACATGCGTAGCGTGTTTTTTAAAACTAATCAGCCTAATAATAATAATAACAAGAACAACAATAATAATAATTTTTATTAAGAGAGTAATTAATATTTTATTATCAATTTATTATAATTTCACAACTATATAGTTAATTTCACAATAACTAATCATAACACAATAATACATAAATTTAATTTTATAGACCATAGTAATGATTAATGAAAATTAAAATATCATAAAAATATTTCGTTATAATTTTATTTTTTTGTTTATAAATATAAAAAATATTTCATTCACAAATGAAACATATCTCCATTAACTAAGTTATGATTTCATAAATAAAATATTAATGTCGTAAAAATTTTTATTTATCATTTATAAAATCATTATATTTATAATTTTATTTATTAAAATCATGATATTTATTTGTTCATTTAATAATTTATAAACATAAAACAATTAGAATATTTATTTAAACTAAGACTTAAATTATTTTTTAAAAGCCTATGCTAAAAAAATATATTAAGAAATTTAATTTCAAGAGATTTGTAAAATCATAACATTTTATATTTACATTTCATTAAAAAAATTTATTTTGATATACTTTGGCCCACGTGCTATTGATAGCCCACGGGCCGCGTGTTAGCCTACCAATGAAGTGTGCTTATTACGTGCATTTTCGTGTGTCGTGCTTTGGTCCATCTCCCATGCTTTTAAGGCCCGCCTCGGCCCACGTGCGTGTCGCGCAGTGCCATGTGTCCTATCAAAATGTGATCGTGCCGCGTGCCGCCCGACCCATTGGTCATCTTTAAAAAAGGCTATACAATAAAAATATAAAATGAGTGTTGCTTGTTGATGCGAACATTTCAACCATTCTACCATGAAGTTTTGGTCAACATTTTCGATTTATATTGTCGTGAGGAAATACATTTAAGTACATACATAGATTTATCACAACTCAAATGATGCACCACAATATGAATACAAATAATTTATTAAGAGAAATACACTACATAAAGAAAGAGAGCAAAGAAGAGATGAATATAACCTTCAACGAACATCAAATTAACCTCAAAATTATATGATAACGTTTATAAAATACAATCGGTCAGAGTCGCTGGTCGGGTTCACCAGTAGAAACACTTCAACCTTCAAGTCAAAAAAATGGGAAAACGTTTGAAAGAGAGATTTTAAAAGGAAATAGAGAGAGAAACAGAGAAAATTTGTGCACTCTTTAACCTTTAACTTCTCTTCTAGTTATAGGTGAATAAAGAGAAAAGAGTCTTGCCCACTTAGTAGTACATGCATTGTCTAGGCATTGATCTCATCTTCCTCATACATGCATCATCTAGGCATTGGACGTTTGACGACTGATATAAGCATGCTGACTTGCTCTTTGGTGGCAAATCGACTAGTCACTTTACTCTCGTTCTAAGATCTCAATCCCACGCCTATTAACACTACACCCCATTTGCTAAATATTGCTCTAAATCTAACAACTTATGCCTAGCTCTGGGACTAATGTTGATAGGTATTTAATGTGAGCGGCGGTTAATATTATCTTATTGAGATGTTCCTTTAGTCACACCTGTAATGATAAAGTGGTACTGAAATGACAACTTTGCAGTAATGAGACAGCTTCAACGAGCTGCTTTGCTTATATTCTTGGTGTTGAGGTCAGTGATGGACCCAAGAAATAAATTCAGGAGGGGCTTAATATAAATTGATAAACAAAATTTGACAAGATAGTAAAAGAACTGAAAAAATAATAAGTAAAATATTCAATTTCATTGACATAATCATTTTTAAAACTTCTTCAATTGTTCTCAATGTGTTTTCATGTTTTGAAAACGTTGAATAATAGCTTTATTGTCAATACAAGCAAATACATCTTTTTTTTTTTTATGTACACAACTAAGTTATCATTCAGTCATTGATCATCCATCCGGTTTCGAAGTCGATTCTTCACAAATTCATGGCTGAAAATACTCTATCTACAGTGGCAGTGGTTATAGGTAGAATTAAAGTCAATGTAACAAATTGGTAAACTAACGGATACACATGGTAGGGGTGGGACTTTCGGTTTACTGTTCAATTTTTTTGATTTTTGGTTCGATTTACAACTCATTTGGGTTTGAAAATTTAATCCAAACAAGTTGAAAATTATTTCGGTTTGGTGCGGTTCGCTTTGGAATTCGGTTCGGTTCGATTTGGGTTTTGTTGTGAATTTCGGGTTGCATAACGACTAGGGTTATTGATTCGGTTCGGGTTAATAATTTAGGTCGGGTTAATAATTCGGGTCAAACCAATATTAGCCAAAAATAAACAAATTAAATAGCAAATTAAATAACAAAACAAGCAAATGATGACATTTTCAGGTTATCAAAACACCAAATTCAACACAAAATTGGAAATATTCAATTACAAATTACAATAATAAAAGAAAATAACAATAAAGAAAGTAACTTCCTAATGCCAATTCCAATTTCCAAGTCATGAAGTTAATCCAAATAAATAAAAACAACCATAAAATTATTGAATTAAAGTAAAACTATCTCCATTTCTCCATCAATAAACAGAAAATGATGAAGCAAATCAGTCCATTTTGTAGAAAAAAAAAAAAGCAAATTTGCCATTAGGCAACAATTAACCTCCACCAAACAAGAATCAACAACTAATATATATATAAGTCCTTCATTCTTTACCCAACTGTTACTTTCTAAAACATCATAACACCACCAAATCATATAATTTATTCTTTTTCAACCAACTATTATTGCAACTATAAGCCTCGATTGCAAACAACTCATATTTATAAATATGTACATGAAGATTAATAATTCACCAATCGTAGGCTTTGTAAAAATAAAAAAACTTACCTAATTGGTTGGAATCTAGATGATGCAAGCAACTAACTAGCCAAAAGTCTTTATGTTGAAACACTTGGATGGTCTGATTGTGTTGATTTACGAAGCTCTACATGAAACAAAAAGACTTAAAATTAAATAATTCAAAAGATAAATAACTAAAATGTCTTCATAACATAATCATAAAATAGTTATATATTATACCTTCTGCAAGTGCATCCATAAACTCATTTTCATCTACCAACACTTGAAGGTTTGTTGTCGCATCCATGAAAAGCGAAGATCATAACCAATTTTGTGTCAATATAAGTGCTTCCACCATGTCAGGAGTCATAGAACTCTTATACTCATCTAGAATACGACCTTCCCTACTATAGGCGGACTTGGATGCAACAATAGATACTGGAATGGCAAGGACATCTCTTGTTATTTGCAATAAAATTGGGTATTTTGAATTGTTAACCTTCCACTATAGCAAAATATCAAATTGAGTACCCAATGAATTAGAAACTTAAAATTCAACCATTTCCATTAAGTAAAGGTCTAACTCATTTGATAATTCTAAGTTATCTCTCATCTCAGCAACCATCTCAACGTATTTAGAGAAAGGATCCTCATAATCATCATCTGCATTACCAAAATCAAGAAAAGTCAACACACTACTAAACCCACAACCACTAGCATGGCTTGCACTTGCACTTCAATTTGCATTAACACTCGCACTAGCACTTGCACTCGGGTGTTTTGCACTATATGCTTCATAAAGCCTATGCAAAATGCTTTTCATTATGCTTTTCATTATACTTTTCATCTTACCATATTTTATACTATCCTTACCATATAAACTCTAAAAGCAAACTACTGTGAAATTCATTTTGCTCTGTGGATCTAGTACAATCGCAACAATTAACAACTTGTTTATTTTCAGTATACCCCCTCAATACTTATTCTTTCATGCTCAATGCCATTCCTTTCAAATGCGGATCAACATTTTTAGACATTGAATTCAAAGCCTTTTCAACTTTGCATATCTCATTGTAGCAATTACTTGATGTCACCCTCAAAGAAACAAAAAATGCCAATGTCACATCATTAAAAATCCGTAAAAACCAAACCTTTCACCGAGCATTTTCCCAATCATTACTTTCCAAAGGTCCCATCCTTCTCTTACCACTCCTAGTCGTACCATTTTCTTCACGAAAATAAGTATCATAAAGATTATCCTCATTTGTCATTCGATCAAAAGCAGGCTTAAACTTTAAAGTAATCATCAACATGATATAGGTGGAATTCCACCTAGTAGGACTATCTAAAATCACACTTTCTCAAGAAATATAACCATTTGGCCCGAAATATTCTCTTACTCAACACGAATTTTAAATTCTTGTAGCTTTGAAAGCCCAATTACCTCACCACACTCCCAAACGGGCTAATAATCAACAAGGAAGCGTAAAAGCTCAAGAAAATTCCCTTTGTTGCTTGAACCATCAGAATCATTATGCCCACGAAATGCTAGCGCTTGATTTAAAATAAATTGAATATAATCAACAACAACATTCAAGCGATTTTTGTATTCACTTTGAGTTTTCTTGGATTGTCTTTCAAAAAATGTTGCAATATGTCATTTCTGATTCTTCAACCTTTCACATTTCTGTCTAGCTCGGTTATGGGCACTATTGACACATCCTTCATGAATCTTTAATTTTTCTTTCTTTTTCCAATTTTTAAATCCTTTCCCAGCAAAAGTATCACCGCCCGCTTGAACACCATTATCTTCCTTGAAAAGATAACAAAAAAGGCAATATACAGACTCTTCTTTTATTCTATATTCCAGCCAAGAACCAAATTCTCTGAACTAATCCGAAACAAATTGTCGTTGTTGATTTCCAAATTTCTCAAATTTAAAAGTGTGCCCCTTAAGTTGAAAAAGACCCCTTTGTAAGTATGTTCTTCGAACTTGATCTCCAATATTACAATTATAACTATTAATACAAGGTCGTAAGCCAGGGTCAGCAGGCAAATTTTGTAAATTGACTTCATATGAACCATTACTAGTTCCCTCTAGAGGAGATGAGAGTTGTGGTTTCTTTTTAATTTTTTTTCAAATTTATTTCAAATCAAATAAAACTATTATTAGATTTAATTCCACAATAAGGCTAAATCCTAACAAAATAACTACAACTCAACAAGAATAATTAATTTAATACAAATTTGATATTACAAAAATATTATTTTACAATACACTTAATGGGGCTCACAGGAAATATACATGATTGCAAATTTTATCTTTTCAATTGTTCATTTAATTGCATTAAAAAAGTGATTGCTTTTATATAATAAATTATAAGCCAGTTTCACATTTCATAGGGCACCTCCTGTCCCACTACTTTCCATTCCAATTTTAATATTAAAGAATTACTCACTTTTAACAAATGGACATTTACTTTTGGAATTTTGTATATAGTTATCAGAATAAGAATTGATGAATAGAGTTATAGAGACGCAGAACATTAACTCTTCATTCAGCCAAAATGATTAGTTCAAACTTCAAAACAACACTCAATTTTTTCAATTTTGTTTTAGTTCTCATTGCAAATAATTTGTGTCCATAACATTTGGTATCAAGGCTAGGCAAAGGAGCAAATTCAATCAATGGAGCAATAGCTTGAGTGCACACTAAAATATGGTGGAATTTATATTTATTATTTCCCAATAAAGGAATTGGCCAAAAAGATTTTTCATGCACGTTGGATCAAATATCAAACCTGTGGGTGTTCATTCATCATTCAAGCCAAAAATGAAACAATAATCAAGGAATGGACACAAAAACTTCTATTAAAAAAAGTCCACCCCTGAGGACAAGATATTGGGGAAGGAATGACATGAATACTCAAATTATTTCTTAGATATTTTATTTTAATTTGGATTTATTTTTTTATTTGTTGTGGGTACTTTGACTCTTAGTATTTGAGTTAGTTGTTAGGTAATGTTTGTTTTTTAGTTTGAAATTTAATTTTAATTTTTTTTAAACATTTGCTTTTTTTATTGTTTATTTTCTTAACTTAGGGTCATTCTATGATTCCGTAAATAAAATCACGTTATTAATACCATAGTTAAACATGAATTGTGTAATGAAACATAAGACGTATAAATTTAACATAAAATTTATAAATCAACAGTAAGTATAAAATAAAACATAAATTAAGTAAATGGAACATAAAACTTATAAATAGAAAGTAAAATAAGTGAATTAATATAGTAGTGTTAAATTAGTATATTATTGGTAAACGAAATAAAAACTTATAGATATAACATAAAACTTGTAAATGAACATTAAGTGTAAAATAAAACATAATAATTTAAATAAAATAGAAGATCATAAATAGAAGGTAAAACAAGTAAATTAATATAGGAGTGGTAAATTGGTGTACTATTAGTAAACAAAGTAAAAAAACTTACAAATATAACATAAAATTTGGAAATCAACATTAAGTTTTTACTTTGTTTACTAATAGTATTCCAATTTTCATAAAACTTGAAGATCAACATTAAGTGTAAAATAAAACATAAATTATGTAAACAAAATATAAGACTTATAAATGAAAGGTAAAACAAGTAAATTGACATGAGAGTATTAAATTGATTTATGATTGCTAAACAAAACAAAAATTTAAAAATATAAAATAAAGCTTGTAAATCAATATTAAGTGTAAAATAAAATAAAAATTAAGTAAATGAAATATAGGAATTTTAAGTAAAAGGTAAAACAAGTAGATTTACATAGGAATAGTATATTAGAGTTTTATTGGTAAACAAAACAAAAGCTTACAAATGTAATAAAAAACTTATAAATGAACATTAAGTGTAAAATAAAATATAAATTATGTAAATGAGATATGAGACTTCTAAATAGAGGGTAAAACAAGTAAAATAACACAAAAGTGGTAAATTGATTTATTATTGACAAACAAAATGAAAACTTACAAATATAATATAAAACTTGTAAATCAGCAATAAATGTAAAATAAAACATAAATTATGTAATACTTATAAATAGAAGATAAAATAAGTAAATAAGACTTCTAAATTTTTCCTTAATTTATTACTTATTATCTAACAATTTTATTTGAATAGAAAAAATCCACTTTTATCTGAAGTTTGAAATCTAAATGAAAAATTTTGATTTCAAGTCTGAAAAATACTCCTAACAATTCAAGTATTTCCTATTTTATATATAAACGTAATACTTTTGTATTATACTAGGATTTTTTTTAATTGGCTTAAATTTTTATTCATGTGGTAACATTAATTTCCCAAATATTAAATAAATCAGGTTATATCGATTGAGATGAATCAAAACTAAAACAAAAATGTTGATTTTATAATGAAAGTTGATGTTATAGTTACGTCCTTTATTACAAAATTAAATTAAGAAACAATGATAGTATTATTGTTTTAATGCTATCAAACTAATCAACTTATTAAATTTTTAAATTGTGAAGAACAAATATATGCACAACTTAAAATGATACTTATGTCAAATATTAGTTTTAAAATTTTTCTATTTAGATGTTGAAAGAAAGAAACATGAACACATTATTCATATATTTCCATTTAGATCTATTTAGATTTTAACTAAATTAAACACTATTTAAATTTCAGATAAAAAAATAAACACAACCTAGTGTTACTTGACCTAAGTGTTGTGCAGTATTCTACTTCTATTCTTTAGGTTTAAGTTTTAAATGTAAGCTGGCCTACTCCTATATTTTAGGTTTAGGTTTTATATGTAAGTTGGCCTACTGTTTAAACCAGCATCAGCATCAATAACAAGTCTTGATTATTTACGTAGCAACTTGATAGTTGTTTATGGGAGTTGCCGGTTCCTCAAAGCACCAATATTTTTAGGAGTTCTAAGTTTTGTCGAATCAACTTATTCATCATCAATTTTTTTTTTCAAATCTTATTTCAATTCTCATTACAGACAATTTGTGTCTGTAACACTCCTCCAAAGCCTGCTGGATGTCAGTCTCCTTGCTAGCAGCGGCGGTTCGTCGGAGTTGGTGTGGGCTGCCGTGAACGAAATATGTGTGAGTTGTAAGTGAAATGGGTGGATGAGTGAAATGTGATTCCGATAATTTTTTTATTTGGTTAACTGAAGAGGCTTTTTAAAATAAAATCAAATGATGGTGTTTTAACTTGTAATGCGCAATGTTTTTTTGCTTGGTTGTGTGCGAACAGCACTTTTCATTTAGAACAACCCATACTATATATATATATATATTTTAATAATCGTGACATAAAAGATTTCATGCAACAGGCAATTAATTAAACCAGTTACATTCGCAGATAAATTAAACTCATAATAAAATGATTATAATATAAACAGTATTATAGGACCAGTCAGATACATAATTAAAATACTTATAAACAACAAATAACCAATGTATTAAAATAATTAAATATAACAAAATAATTAAACATAACATTAATAATAATAATAATAATAATAACGTATTGTATATAACAGGCATCCACTTCGGCACCACAAGGCCATATGATTTTGTTCGTAAGCTACTGGCCTAAAAACCCGTCTACTTAATAGCCCTTCTACGTAAACTGCACCACAAGGATGCATGGAAGCAATATAAAACTTCAAGTTACAATGCATTTTCCATTGTTACCGGGTTGATAACATATTATAAATAAAATAAAAGTAGAGAAATAAAAATAAATTTTGAATTAAGCACAATGCAAATTTTTTTTTCCCGGAATTATCACAATGCACAAATTAAAACCTCATTATTTGGCTCGGGTAATTTTTAAAAACCTCCCCTGAGGTTTGGACTTGTTGCAAGTAGATGGTGAGAATTTGTTTATTTGTAAAAAACCTCCTTCCGTCAGTTAACTTTAACATTGACCGTTAGTTGACTGTGCAAAGACAATATTACCCTTAACAACAGTTTGTAGACGGAAATAACTAAAAAAAAATTAAAATTATTGGCGCGAAAAGCACAAACCCTATTTTTTGACAATTTTATCCTTGTCAATTCCAAAGATTTATAATATCATAGGTAAAGATTATAACTATTTCATTTTTAAGTTTTTAATTTTATCTTTTTTGTAGGAATTTTAAGAAAATATTAATAATTTAAAGAGAATTTTTAAAATTTTTAATTTTATCTTTTTTGTAGGAACTTTAAAAAAATATCAATAATTTAAAGAGGATAAAATAGCCAACAATTTTAATTTTTTTTTAGTTATTTTCGTCTACAAACTATTGTTAAGGATAATATTGTCTTTACACAGTCAACTAACAGTCAATGTTAAAGTTAACTGACGGTAGGAGATTTTTTATAAATAAATAAATTCTCGTCATCTACTTACAACAAGCCCAAACCTCAGGGGAAGTTTTTAAAAATTACCCTATTTGGCTTAGAAAACCTTCTTATTGATATTAGCTACAAATCTAACACTTCCATTTATAGTTCATCGTAGGCAACCACGGCCCACGGGGCTTACACTTTTTTGTTTTTTTTTTGAGGGGATGTGGGGAGGTGTGTATATCCGTGGGGTTTATGAGTTTTAGCCCAATCCAACCCAAGTTCAAAGTGGGTGATAGGAAATTGGAACCCAACCTAAACCGTTGGTTTGGGTTGTGGGGTAATTTTGTCCACCCCTAAGCTGAAGTTCATTTTACAAGTTCCCTTATCAAATTAATGGGCAAAAAGGAAAGCTCCTCAGGTAATTTTTTCAAATCAAATTGCCCTCAAAAGATGAGTCCCTTAAATTTACACTAAGCAAGCTACATTACACATTTTTCACCTGTGGCACACATAAGTTCTGACTATGAATACAAGCATAGCACAAGGGAGTAGATTTTGAATAGCATGAAGCATTTAATGTAGCATTTTGCAGCAATTAAGCATCGAACGCCCTGCGGTAGGACTTGTGATCGAAGTCGATGACGAAGGTTCGAATTTCCATTGGAGCAAGTTCCACAACCAGTTCTTTAGGATCCACGGGTCTGCCCCTCGCCAACTTGGATTCTTCTCCAGAAGAGGAAGAGCCTTCTACTTTCCAGACGAGTCTCCTTTTTTCCATTTCGGTCCTTTCTTGATTCGCAGATAAACTTGTCTCTGTCACTTTGCCAATCTGAAGAGACAACGAAAGCAGAATGTTAAACGAGAGAAGTAAATGATTGTTAAAAGACACATTGCTACTCTCGGGAGCATTGATCGTACCTTTTTGCGAGGGAACAACTTTTTCAATTCTACATTCGTTGGCTTAGAAAGATCATTGTCCTCGCCAAGCTTTCATAATTTTAAGAACCCAAGAGTAATAAAAAGTTAAAATTCCAAACAAAACAACAGAAGAGAACAACAAAGTCAGATTGATGGAAGCTTATGGCAATAGCTCACCCAATAATGCTTAAATACAGGAAAACATGTCATTGATTGACAAACAAAATACAAAGTCATATACAAGTAAAATCTTCAAATAGAATAAGGTACTTGAGACATAATTAAGAGATCCTTTCAAATGTTTTAAAATAGCGGTGAAAAAAAATAAAACCTGATATAAATGAGCTAACCGAAGGAGAATCTTTCCATCATCAAGCTCCTGCATCACTCAGGAGAAGAGAGAAATCTAGTTAGTGAAAGTAAAAGAAATGACCCAGCAGCTTGTAACTCATTGATTTAGTAACTTTGCAATAGGGCCAGCCACTTAAGACACTGAAAACTGGAAAGATGGTCTGTAATTGGAATTTTACCAAAATAAAACAGTAATGAAAAACTGACAGTATTGTTTGACTTTGCCAATACTGAAGCCCAAAGTACCTGAAGCGTAATAATAGCAACATTATCAGGTAAACAATAGGAGGAATCAATCCCTGAGAAAGTGGTTACATGAGAATTCCTCCAGCTATCTCCATCCTGCGAGAAGATAAAAACTGCTTATAAACCAATCAAGACCAGAGATAGAAAATATTCTCTTTCAAATAATTTCACCTCCTCGGTAAAGGCTAAAAGGGGAGGTGAATATATCTCCTGGCCAAAAGTACGACGCCATTTAGCACCGTCTCCTATGGGATCAATTCTGAAATAATATTTCCCTTGGATCTGCAAACATTGGAGCAAGTTAGAATCAGATGCTAAAAAGAAAATACAATGAATTTTAATGTTAATGAAGCTTTTATGCGTACAGTAACCACAGCTGCGAATTCTAAATTTAAAATGACATGAAGTTGTTCTAAGACAAAAATTACAGAAATGTTAATTTTAAACAGATGATCTAAGCTAGCTACTTTTAGATTTGAAGCTATGATAAAACCACAACCATGAACCAAGATGGATTAATGATATTTTATATACTGAAATTCATGAGGGTTTCATTTGGCTTCATTAAAAGCGATAAGACTAATTTATTCATGAAAGTTGCTACAACTATTTGTTTAAAAAGGACAAGAAAAAACCAACTTTGAAATAAATGAGGGTCCTGGACCAGAAATATAAATTTGGTGTGAAGGAAGTTGAAAACTATCAAATTGCACTCATGGAACCCAAGGTGGTTCTGTACACTTACTGTCAGTCCTTTACATTCATCAAGCACGCAGTCAGTTTCATTTAGAGCCTCTGCAACGCCCCTTGAATCATCAAGCAACAATCTCCTATAGGATGAGGAATTTCAATTAGGGTTCTGATAATGCAAGCGTACACAAAAAGGTCAATGTCATAATGCCGATTCATGCTTCAGCCGCACCACCAAAAACATAACCCTTATAAGTGCCTTAAATCACAGTCACATTCATCCCATTAAGAAAAATACTCGAGCGATAACAAATTATATATGTATCTCGTACATCCCATCAGTGATCACATGACGGTTTTTTAGTCACTGAGTGCTGATCATGATCATTTGAAGGTAAGCAAATTGGCAAATTACCTATGAAGCATCAATTCTACTTCTCCATCCACTATGCTAGATCCTCCAAGGGCCCGATCCACCAAAAGTGAAAATTCTTTTTTAACATCTTGCATGTAAATTCCGAGATTTATCTGTATGGTCAATTGAAAATTATGACGAAATTTCAACAAAATTTGAAATAATTAGTAAATGCAATGACCAAAAAGACTACCACGAGAGATTATTAAACATTTGATTTTTTTTTTTTTAAGTACATTTCTCTCTGCAACACTTTCATTTCATCTTGCTTATAAAAGAAAAAGTTGGCACATCCAGAAAAACATACTGGGTAATAATTTCCAGCAACTGGTTCATTCACTTCCAAGTCCCAGTCTGTTCTATAATCACGAATCTGCAAAAGCAAGGTGTCTTGAATTAATTGCAAGCTTTGCAAGCTCATATGCATTAGGAAATGAATATCAACATTAAGAAACATTGCTATATGCCACATAACAATTAAAAATAACCTGTTTTCTTCCATCAACTAAAGAATGTTGACACATATATCAAGTAAAGCAAAGACCATATAGGGCTGACTGATACTTTAAAGCCAATGAGTATCTGGAGCATCATCATAACATTATGCCACATACCCTTTTGATAAAATCACGTCCATTAGAATCCGTGTAGAAAGTTTTATTGGTTTCCAATGTAGTTGTTATATGAGTCACGACTTCCTTACCGAGTCCATCATCAACTGGTATAGGCCCAACCTGGTATAGTAATACTGTCAGTGCAGAGATCCAAAATTTAAAGCCCAGCATGCAACTTCTGGTGGACCAATGCACTCAGATCAACCAACTTCAAAACCAACCGAAGAAGATAAAGGGGGTGAAATATAAAAAGTATTACCTTTATCACTAAGAGTAAACTACTTAAAACAGGTATAAATTGAAGCAGCCAACAAGTACACTTACAATAAATTCAACTTCAACATGCTCTTTCCCCTTGTATAATCTGGTAACCTGTGAACACATTCCATATAACATTTAAGGAAAAGAAAATTTCGCCTCTCTAGTAAATAGTTGAGACTTTTACCCTCATATTTATCACTCCCTAACACAGAGTCAAAACAACTATTTCAGATCCTTTGTTATATGCTTTCCTTTCCACAAAAATTTCCCTAGAAAGGTCTGTGATATAAAAAAAGGAAAAAAAAGATTATTTAAATGAAGATTGATTTAAAACGTTGGTCCAAGTTTTCTGATTACAATCATTTTCTTAAGGCCCTGGATGTACATTCCTAAAATAAACGCAAGTCCTATCACAGCATATCTAAACTATGAAGGGGGGGGGGGGGGGGGGCATAGTTTCTAAAGTCGAAATGACAACATTCCTGCAGAGTTCCCTGACTTTTTTCAAGAAGACCGCTAGTTGTTGAATAACCTGCTAACTGAATTATACTGAAGAGAAAAACCATGGCAGATCAAAACCTAATGAGCATGGAAAACAACATACCTGATATATCCACTCATTGATCTTTTGATGTACTTCGTCTAATATGGGCCCACGCATAACAGTCAAAGGAACCTGAAAATTGTAAAATCTTCTAATTGGTAATTGCAATGATTATAAGTTGGTATGAGACTGTTTTCAGAATGTATTTCACACCTGTCCTTCAGACTTTATGAAAAATGTGCCATTAGGACGGAAAATGTATGCTCCAGCATTCTGAAAGAATACAACAAGCAGCTTGAGAAAATAAATTGAAAAGATACAATTTGTATCAATTATAAATTTAAGTTATTCAACTTCAGGAAGCGTAGAAACACAAAAAAAAAAAAAAAAACATGGACAAAAATTAGCAACAAGAGAACTTCTAAATAACGTGTACCTGAGGAGCTTTATCATTAGTTCCATTATATGCAGGATAAAAACTGTACGACTGCTCAACCGATTCCTCAACCTTCAAAAATTAAGCAAAATGCATTATCCACACAATTTTATATGAGAATAGATAAGTTCTGGCAACAAAATGAGCAATAACATTAATAGTAGGCGTTGACAAATCTTCAAGGATCAGAAGAAAAAAGGGAAATTCAGGGCTCTAACTTCACAAGGCAGGTAGTCTAAATGAAGGGTGCTAATGGAATCCTGTAGAAATAAGGAAAATAAGATATTTCCCTTTTTCTTTGGATCCTCAAAGATATGTCAACAGTAACCTCAATTTATTACGAGAAAATTACGAATTTGAACAGATACGAGAAGGGAAATGTAAGCATCAAGTGAAAAGGAATTCTCCAATCATTTGTTATGTTACATACCAAGCTTTTGTTATTAATATAATTAATGGGCTTGCTTTTATCTGAGGAGAAAATAAGCTTCAAGTTTCCTTGACCAACTTCAACAGTAGATTTATCACTACTTTCAAATGTTTGAATGGATGATCTTATTGAATGACCACCTGCAAATGAAAGTGAAAGCATTGAAATGAGAAATTCATGTTGAGAATTTGGAAGAACTGGAAAGGAAAATATGTTCATGAATACTATATTTGTTGCATAAGATATGGATTAACCTCCCCTTTTGACACTTGATATGGTATATGTGCTGAAACCAAGAGGAGGTACAGAAACAGGGAATGCAAGCCAATATTTAGGAGGCACCATTGGGTTTCTACCCAAGTATGCCCTAACATAGTAGTCCCTCAGGTCCATGAAGGCATCAGCTGGAGGAACCAGTTGCGATTCAATTATTTTTCCCTCGGAATTAAAAACAGTAACATCTCCATTGGCAACCTACATCATTTACATATTGTCAGTAGTTTACAAAAACAAAATAAAAAATAAGCCACCTTAAACTAGAAAATGTTTTGACTTACCCATGAAAAAGGCCCACCACAAAAACATATGAATCCCACCCACCAATAAACAAATTAAGGTTACTACTATAGAGGCAACCTTTGAAAGAAATTTATGCACCAGATCACATGCTCAATCATATTCCCAGAGCACAGGGTGAAAACAATCATATAAAGCCATTATGTCTTGAAATTTTCCACGGGTTATAGGTTTTATATGGCAGCATTTTATAGGCAAGTCATTGACAGGGTCAATGACTCAAAAAGCTAGTAATCACCTCAAAATGAAATGGCTTCATGCTAACAAATAAATAGAAGTTTCCATTGACACTTTTAAATATTTTCAGGACCATAAAGTTGATTAAATCCTCTAACACTTCCAGATTAATAGGGCAAAGAAGTACAACATGGCTTGGATAATAGATCAAATATCAGCGCTTAAAATCTTGATTAGCTACATAAAGATTGCAGTGGTACACGCAGTTGGATCATTCAAAGGGAAATAAACTATAATGAAATGTTTTAACATTATACTGGTGTGTGGATGACTTGGGAATCAATGCATGAAGTAGTTAGCCCAAAGTATATTACTCACCGGAATTCGAATTATATCCTCTCTCTTCCATCCGAGAGAATTGTATATCACAATAACCTACAAACAGAAGGCAGCATCTAATTATAGTTTCAAAGTAGAAGGGAAGTTGATTATTACATGAATTTACATTATCATACCAAGTTTTTCCCTATATCATACCAAGTTTTTCCCATTGGAGAAATCAATCTCTGATGCAGGACAGTAACTAATATTCAGAAGTGGGCACTGAAAGAAGAAAAGAAAATTCATTTTAGCTTAATTCCAAATTTGCAGAGAAAAAAAATCTCATCCATATCTGTAGACAACTTCGCCTCAATATTAAAATTTGATCACACCTTCTTAGAGTTGACTCGTGTATGTTAATGAAGCTATTACAAAGCAAATATTAGAAGTCACAACTACTTTAACCCCACATCCTTCTTTGATACTTGTTAAGTCATCGTTGAAACCAAAAATTAAAGCTTATAGTTAAGAGCCCGACAATAGTATTTAAATCTGACATGCTTCTCACATGCAAGTTACATGGACCAAATACAAACAAAAACACAATCATTAGAACCTAATGAAAATGATGGAGGAAGTGGAATACCAAAACTCTGATAATATATTAAGCCAACACTCTACTCAAAACCTCAAGCTTAAACTTGAAGCATAAATTGAATTTGCAACACCATATTAAGAAAGAAACTTGCTTTCACAAGTTTCATTTCCATGTCAGACCTTAGTTACCATGGAACTAATCACATAAAGTTTAAATGTACATGGTCCATACCTGCTGAAATCTTGTAGTTGACCTCCCACATCCATTATCTGATGGCGAGTCAACCAAGCAAGCAAGTGCAGTTGCAACTACCTCTTCAGCCTGCAAAAAGGTTGAAAATGAGTGGATGACATTCTAGCTAAAGTGAACATAGGAAATTCATCAGGGGAAAAAAGAAAGCAAGATAACAAAATCTACCTCCGTGTAGCCTATTGCTAGTCGTTTTGCATAATCATTAGCCACGTGCTGCTTTTCAGTACCTGTCACTGCATCATGATGCTGAGCAATTGCTAAAGCATCTGCCAATGAGTCTGTATTATGCCCTGTCTCACTCCTACCTATGTAGAACTCTAGTTGCCTTGCTGCCTGATCATGCATTAGAAGTGCGTAAGGTTTTACACAAGAAACTGTTGTAAGATCATAAAACTTAATTCTTCAAACAAACTTAAAAATAGCATGAACAATACCAAATAGTAACCACTCATCACTTTAACATAGCGTTTCAATGCTGGTCTACTACTGAAATACCCTGTCCAGTAAGCATGTGCGCGATCTGCGTAACTGATGTACTTCAAATTCTAAGAGCAGGTACCAGTAATCAAATAGCATTTGAAAAGATTATTATAGCATATGAAAAATAAACTCACGGGAAAAAGTCATCAGTCTTTAATGGCCAGGATTCATTTGAGGCATATTTTGCATCAGTGTATATAGATGGGGTAGAGTAGAGAGCATTGACACGTCCGTCCTACAAATATCCATACAAAACAATAAGATTGACAGCATCTGAATAATTAGATAAGCTAGTGAAGAGATGGAAGATCACAAGGCAGTGGAAACTTCCATTCAGTCACCTCAGAAGAGACATAAAGACAGCGCAGACACAGAAAAAATCAAAAAGGAAAATGAATGTCCCGAGTTTATTTTCACTTATTCCATATTAGAGAAAAAAATATAAATCAAAACAGAAATACCACTATCGGCAGAAGCAATGTTTGAAGGACATTAAACACTTGAACTCAATCACTAAAGACAGTCTCTTTGGAAACAAATGGAACTCAGAATCTGCTAAATATAATACAGCTCATAAAACTACATCCTAGACTATATCACAACCTAAAAATTGGAGGTGACACTTTATCAACCAAAATTCAAAATGACATAATCACAACGCTACCATGTAAAATTTGAAGGTGAAAAGCACAACCATAAAGCATTCCAATGAGATAACTGTCTTTATCCCTTTGTTTTTCGACTTACCATGTTCACATAATGAATGAACTTGTCCAATTGCCGAAACCAAGTGCGCGCATACTGGTACTTAAAATCTGTTCCCATTGTCCACATTATATGATTTGTACGAGTTATGTTAGCCTGATAATGAAACAAAAAAGTTTGCATTAACTGATAGAAGTCAACTTGAATGGGGTGTAAAATCTGCATTCAAGCGAACTATTGTGATTCCATTATCAAAAAACTTTATCCAACAGTAAGCAATTCTTAATCCCTCAAAGAATTGCCAGCTTGTTGTGGTCAATACGCATGGTCATACTAAGTTACTAACAGATGAAGTACATCTTTTTCTCCCACAAGGAAAGTAGAATGCATGTAGACTTCTGATTTTCCTAGAAACAAAGGACCAATATAGCATACAAGAGCAAGTCTATGGTACAATCGAGGTCTCCGGAAAATATTAATCAGAATTACAAAACGTATATTTAGCATTTAGAAAAACTTTTGGCATGACTTTTTATAATAGTTCCTCTTGATATTTTACACATACTCTTACTTATTGAATAAAGTGAGCTCTATAATAGTAAACAACTAAATGTTATACTTTATGTTTTCGGATTGGTATACTTTAATGGAAAAGAGGAGAGAAAGCTATAATTATTTTAGTGCAGCTGAGAGCTCTTCACGGAAGGAAAATTCATAAATATCGAGATGAAGGCGCTGGAAGCAAATGTTTAAATCCTAAAACAAGTTGCCAGAATGAAACAAAAATCAAAAACCAAAACCAGTGACTCATTGGGTAAAAAGGGAGATAAATCCTAATATGAGGACAACCATCCCCATCCCATTTACCTGTGATATTGCAGCAGCAACAAAGTCATTAACTCGGTCTTGGACATTGTAATCAAACAACTTGATATTATCCTAGAATGAAGCACCAAACAAAATTAGCATAGGGAAGTGAGTATAAGATACTCATAACAGATAATCAATGTTACCACATCTATACCTGAATAATAGGATACTTATCATTGACTTCAAAGTAGAACCCACCAGGCGGAGGCTCATAGTTTTCAGGGAACGCACCAGCAAAAATCTTCAGCATCAAAGAAAGAAGATAACAAAGACACAGGAAAAAAAAATAACTTAGGAAATCCAACTGCATAAACTCTAAAAAGCGAAAATAAATAAATAAACTGGAACCACACTGTTCACCTGTGCAGATGAACCAAGACTTCTAGAACCCTGCCACACAACTTCAAGACTTTTTTCATTTTTACGCTTAGCCCTGTCTTGGTAATCAATCCGGCCATAGAAAAAAGAGTCAAATCCAACCTACACCAAGATTGATATTTTTCACACAATCAATTTGTATGGCATGAGAAAAATGAAAAAAAAAATTGAATTAAGAGATTTCTTTGGAGTTTAAATAAGTAGATCCGTTTACTTCAGATCCCAACAAGTAAGCTTGCACCGCAGAATGTCCGAAAGGGTCAATTTGCCAACCAATTCTTGGAGTTACACCAAACTCATTTTTAATAAAGCGATGCCCAAGAGTTGTCTGATCAATCATGTCAATGTAATGCGTCACTGCCTCGTCATGCATGCACATTCCACCATTTCTGTAACAACCACATAGAAATGGAGTAAGGGGACCAGAGATGTCAACAACTAAATTTTTAAACATTAAATAAAATGAAAGACAACAGCTTTTAATCATCAAGTTCTATAGTCTGACAAATATGATATTGTAGGAAGGTCGATAATTTAATTATGGCTGTTTGTCTTACATGAACTCTAGTTGACCCGATCCGACTAGCTGTTTCACTTCATGTTGCATAGCCTCACTCTGTTCATCCCACCATCGCTGGAAAAATGCCTGCAATATTCAAGCAAACCCACAAGTTAAACTAATCCATAAGAATCACAAAAAAGGTACCTTTAGAGGGAAATGAATGAACAAAAATGTGGCAACATACTACGGAAAATCAGAAACATATGCCCACAGCCACTAAATGACAGTATCTAATGGTTAGGCAATACATGGGTTATGAATAGGCATGCACCGGAGCGTCTTGGTGTCAAAATTGAAAGCACCTTTACTTTAGACTTTCTAAATGCAACTAAATACTTGGAGATGTCTAAGGCACTTTAACATTGTGAATTTGAAATGCATAATTAAAAACTTAGATACAAAGACAGTGATGAGTCGTCGAAGCAATTTGGTATAAAGAGTAAACAAAAATCTGCTTCATTATCAGTATGGGCTACGTTGGTCTACTTAATCCTCCTAATAGTAGTTACAAGTGATTGGCTCATTGCCCCTCCCCATCTTCATGGTAAATGCTAAACACAAGCAAAACCCAAATTCTCTGATCAGTCGCAGTACATTAGAAAAGACCAATTCAGAACAGAATGAATAATTCCACAAGAGTTCAGTCATCAAGTAGAAAGCCTAATTGATTCAAACCCAAAATAGAACTCTTCCATTTTCAGAAACTTAACTAAAACTTCAACGTTGTCATTCCCCTTCTAGCTTCAACATTTTCATTCCCCTTCTCTTTCTCTCCAATTTCTCAGCAACCAAACACATCACAATCAACCGTTATCACAAAATCAGAAACAGAAACAAGGGAAGTCTACATACCTGCTCAACGTAAATAAATTTACGATTCTTATCCGCCAACAATTCAGGAATAACTGAATCCAATACATTCTGCACACAAGCTCCCTGCACACTCAAAAACAACAAACATAACATCCACACAATCAAATTTATCAAAAAAAGAAAACTATCCATGAAAAATCAAATCAAAAAAAAAAAGAAAAAAGAAGAGGCAGAAGAGAACCTGAATAGAATTATTAGAGCCAACATAATACTGATCAACGGTTTTTAACCAACCCACGTCATCATGGGTATGAGCAACCAAATGAACATTGAGTTTCCCAGGAACTATACCCTGTGAAGTGTTGTAAACCCTGTACTTGGCTTGCACACATGAAGTTATTGCAATAAAAGCAATAACATAGTACAACAACAGCCCTTTCAGTGTCATCATTTGTACTCGATACAAAGAAAATCAAAATTCAATAAACAGCAGTTTCGCTTAGTATTTGTGTTTGGTTTCACTTTAAGAAGAAAGGAAAAAAAAAAAAAAAAAAAAGACTTGCACTGAATCAATCAACGATGATTCATCAAGAAAGTTTAGCTTTGTATTGATAAATTGTAACAGCTGTCTTCAGAGGTTTGGAGTAAGTTTTGTCAATTCTTGAGTTTTGGGCTTATGGGGTATTTTCTGACTTTTAGAGTATTACTTCATTCACTTCAGTTTCTGTTAAAGACACAGCTAATTTTACACTATCTTTAGTGACGTGCATAAGAAAAAAATAATGAAATATACCCTCATTTGAATAGTGGATTGGATAAGAATATGACTTGGATCAAATTTTCCTTTGTCTTATTGTTCTAATATAGTGATTAGTTTGGAAAATTGTATGGCCCTAATTAATACTTTAATCAAGCATGCTAAATTTTAATTTAATAAGACCTAACTGATTTCTCCAAAATGTTGTATAAATATAGAAAGGAATTTTAATATATAGAAAACTGTCTATATATATTAAACCAAATGTTCAATATTTGGTAAATATTACTAACCAATTAAAAAAATACAAGATCCATTTACCATTAGTAGGCAATAATATTGGAGTAATGATACAGCCACAAACTCTTGTACAAACTTATTTTGTACAAACTGATGTGGCATGATAAGATTGGTTACATTAAATATCACTTGGGCCACATGATTTGTTTTTATTAATTTATATTTTCATTCAACCAATAAATTAATGCCACGTCAGTTTGTACAAAATAAGTTTGTACAAGAGTTTGTGGCTGTATTATTACTCATAATATTGTGTTTACATATGAGGGGAAAAAAAAATTAGGCGAGATGATCTAATGGGATCATCTAATACGTTCGTGTTAAGAGTTTAAATTTTTCACTCTTGGCCAATTTTAAAATTAGTTTATTATGTATTAAAAGTATATTGGTTTGACATGTGAATATCATGATACAGGCATCTTACCTAATTCTTTCCTTATAAGACTAGGAATAATATTACTGTGATACTCCCGTCTTATCTAATTTTTCTCTTATAAAATTGAGAAACTTGTATGAAAATAATGTCTTAAGTAGTTATTTATTTTATCGTTTTATTTTTACATAGGGGCTTACGGTGGCCTTTACATATGTCTTATTAGATAGAATGCAATTGTAGTAACATAAGATTTCACATTATTTTGTTAAATCGTATTAGACTACAGATCGTATTAACTGTAATTTACTGTTATAACTATTATAATAGCAAAATAATTTATTGAAAATTTCAGCATGTTCTTTAACTTCCAATGTGGGTGATTTAATTTTGTTAGATATTATTTCGGTATGTAGTCAGGCTTTACTAAGATTCGTGCAGTCCAAACATACATTCGTTCATTTCCCATTCTTTTTCTTGATCATTGTAATGTTAGAAATCCATTCTGGGTATTGGACTTCTGTGATGAATCCAACTTCTTCGAGGTGATTCACCTCATTATTGATGATTTTATTTCTCTTAGGAGCTAACCTTCTTTGCTTTTGTTGTATCGATTTTACCTTAAGATCGGTTGTTAGCTGGTGTTCGCATATTTCACCTACAATAGATGTGATGTGATGAACCTGTAAACCCAAAATATGAACCGTACAGATGACCAATGGTGCCCTTCGCAGGTATTTCCTACCTTTGACATTATGAGAATCAAGCTTAGACATTACTGTCTCCTCATTAAAATAGGTCAGAGCGTGAGTTTACCACAAATTTGTCATCCATCCCTTTTACAATTACACCAATGCAAGTAGTTTCATGATGCATGAAGCAGAAACAACTTTCATGCTCTACGGTTATTTGTAAAATGATGGTACACTAGTGCTCGAGCATATATAAATCTTCTATGCGTTAAAATCAGGTAAGTATAAGATATGTGGAGAGTGTGCCACAAACTTGCCATCTCTTCTTTTAATAGTAGTTACACCACTGTAGGAGATTCCCACATCCAAATGCATGAATCAGAAAACAACTCACATCCTACAATCATGATATACTCGGTGCTTGACCATATAATCTCCTATATAATACTATGTAAATGTCAAAATCATAAAACATACATCAAAATATAATATTAAAATATAAGTGGTTCGAACCCCCACATATGTATTCTGATAATTTAATTTAAATTTCCTTTCTCAAAACTTGAGTGAATGTAATTTTCTTCTATGAGTGGAGTTGACATCCCTCAAATATTAGAAAAAATTAAAATATAAACAGTATTATATAAAATTTAATATAAATTTATCTCAATAATTGTATAATTGTAAATATCATGAGAAATAGTCTCATAATATATATATATATATATATATATATATACTCTCACACACTCTAAAGAGTAAAGAATACTATTAGACGACTATCCCAGCAAGTACAACGATCATATGACAATCGAATATTGGTCAATGTTTCTTAACTAAATAATTTTAGAACAAATAGCCCGGGATAGCAACGCCCTTGTCATCATTTTGTCAAATTGTATATAACTTATGTTTCATTTGTATAGAAGGTTTTGTGTGACAAGTCGGTATTGTAACTATATAAATTGCTCGAAAATTGTAACTTATATGTGCTACGGAATATTTTTTTTACCAAGAATTCTTACAAATGAACTTCTTCATGCCGTTTACTGAAGATGTTGCCTTCATCCCATCAGTCTAGCAGACAGGCAGCCTCAAGCAGTACGTTCTTTTAAAAATTATATAGCCAGGTAACCAATAATTCTCCAATGTCAAGAAAAAAAGTTTAGAATTTTCTATCTATTTATTTCTTTTTCTTTCTCGCTTTTGCCTTCTTTTCTTTCCTGCGGGTAATGTCCAACATTTCAGTACAATAAAATTAGTAAATTAAATACAACAAACGAAAACAACCTTTGGAGACATCTCAGGATAAGAAAATGTAGTTCTCCAGCCTCTGAACATGCGCTTCCTCTTCAAGAGCCAAACATTTTAATGCGATCAAAGTCGATAAAGAAAGTGCGGATTTCCATAGGAGCAAGTTCTACCACCAGCGTTGCAGGATCAACAGGCCCTCCCCTCACTACCTTAGTTTCTTCTTCGGCAGAGCCCTCTACTTTCCAAGCTAACCTCTTTTTCTCCATTGTGGCTCTTTCTTGATTGGCAGACAAGTTCATTTCTGTCACTTTACTTATCTGAAAAGAAAAGGGAAGTGGAAGTGATATGAAAAATTTTGACATGCTTGTTGGTTAAAAATATAGGTTTACAATCATGCATGCGCTGCCTTTACCTTCTTGTTTGGAAAGAGCTTCTTGAGTTCCACACTTGTCAATACAGAATAGTCCTTGTCCTCTCCAGTCTAAAACAAGAATGCAGAAGAAATTCTAATATCATGAATTTGCAGATCGGAAAGCAGTAGATGATAAAACCCAAGACAGAATATATTAGTATTGAAATGTTGTGCATTACTCAGTTCCCAGATTTATGAAGAAAAATCAAAGGTTGAAAAGGAAATGCCACCAAATTTGCGGATCAAAATATGACAGAAGTTCCTGATACAGGTATAATACCATTACAGCCAATACTTCTATAATATTAAAAAGGTTTGAAAGGGATGAGACCTCATATAGATGAGCCAACCGAAGGAGCACTTGTCCATTCTCAAGTTCCTGCAATATTCAGAAACAGAAAAAATATAAATCCAGACACCTAAAGCAAATAAGTAAACGCAGTGATATGTTATCAATCAATTGCATCTCATTAACCCTTCCAAAGATTATTGAGGAGCCACTTTTATAAATCGTTTGCAAGGCATATGTACACTTACCTGGAGGGTTATTATAGCAATATTACTGGGCAAATTGTAGAATGAATCAATTCCCGAAAAAGTTGACACGTGTGAATTCATCCAATTATCTCCATCCTGCAAAAGGTCAAACAATCAACAAAACATTGAAGGCCCTTGCAATTGAGTCAATTTTCAAGTTTCACTTCACCTGTTCTGTGAAGGCTAAGAGAAGGGGAGAATATATCTCCTGGCCAACCGAGCGACGCCAATTGGCACCTTCTCCCAGGTGGTCAATTCTTAGATAAAATTTTCCTTGAATCTGCAAAATGGTAACACATAAGAGGTTGCTGCTTTGCAGAAGTAAATCAGAGAAGAGAAACAGAAAATTTGGATTTTAAAAATTTGTCATAACAATTATAGAAAGCACAATAATGGATGTGCAGGCCGCTTTATTATCCGAGTGATATGTTCCATTCTGACACTTTAACACCAAGTAGCAATCAGTTTAATCAAAAACCCTTCTCATGCAACCAATTAGAACAAGAAAAAGAATTTCTTCATCCACTTGGAGTGTTGGCTGGCCTAGAACAAAGATTAGGTGATGCTTTTAATCTCAAAGAACAAAGAGAGACAGTAGCGTCTCTTCTTACCATCCTATTTTAGGTTTTTTAGACCTGGAATGTTTTAATATGTAATTGGTTTCAGTGCTTATATAAAAATAACAAGGAGAAGATTCAAAGTAACCTATGGAAAGCACTTGCATCAAGTGCACAAGGGACCGCCAAACAACCGCTAGAGGTTGATAGATAAAATGTTAGTTTATTATTCATAGCAACATGTAACTGACTGGAAAGGAAGGATGATCACGACAACCCTTGTTTAACAGTCGTTGAGAAGATGAGTTGGAAAGGCATACTTACAGTTAAACCTTCACATTCATTTTGGACACAGACTGTTTCATTTAGTACCTCACCAACACCTCTGACGTCATCATGAAGCAGCCTCCTTTTTTTATTTGAAAAAAAAAAAGATAGTCAGAGATCATGAAAACAAGCAATCTTGGTTCTGCAACCGACATGCTGCAATAATTATAACAAAATGTAATGAAAGGTCTCACAAACCTGTGAAGCATCAATTCTATTTGACCATCCACTAAGCTGGATCCTCCGACTGATCGATCCACCAACAATGAGAGTTCTGCATTGTCATCTTGCACGTAAATTCCAAGATTAACCTAGAGTAAAGTTCAGAAAAGGGAAAGAGAAATGTTTCAGTTGCATGATAGGGAAATCTATCACATTTACAGGATTTCAGAACAGAGAGAGCAGATATTCTGCAAAAGATATGTATATTTACAAGAATAAGTTGGAACGTAGTTAAAAAGATAGATGAAAGATGGAACATTGACATGAAAAGACATACAGGGTAGTAGTTTCCAGCAACTAGTTGGTTCACTTGTAGGTCCCAGTCTGTCCTGAAATCTCGAATCTGCAAATCGATTAAGCAATGGCATTGGACAATCATGAAAAAAAATTAATAGCAAAGATAAATTCCTAAGTGAGACTTCAAATTTTAAGTTTCCATTGTCTTAACACTTCTTCTATAAACAAACTTCCATTTACTTGATACAAATTTATTGAATCCAACTTTTAAGAATTCTTGCTAGCAAGATGAGAACGTGGGAGTTAAGTACCAAAGATTTAATATTATTAGTGTTATCAAAGATTTAATATTATCAGTGTTGACGCTGAATTCTGGTCAATTAAAAAATTAAATAAATGGGACGATACAAAAAATGTACGTGGTTCAGCACTAGGCCTACATCCACGGGAATAGAAGGCAACTTTCACTATTCAATGAGAATTACAATGAGTTTTTTTTTTTTTTTGTACTTAGCTATTTTCCTATATATTTTCTTATTCCTTCTATGTATTAAGAGCTCACTATTTATAACACAATTTTTTGGTATCCCAAGTAGTGGGTAACTTCTTGTTTTGATTGATTTTCACCACTTAATTAGAGTTTTATCCGAAGACTATATTTATCTCCTTCTCAAAGTGGGTTTTCGAAGTTTCTAAATTTTTCCTCCATCATGACAACAGCTAGCATATATGCTTCGTGTTTTAGATGACTTTGCTGCAGCATGCTTCTCGCATGCATGCTTTCTGCTCCACTTTACTTTGCTCCAGCATGCTTCCTACGTACATGCTTCCTACTCCACTTTACTTTGCTCTAGCATACTTTTTTCTCCTGACAACCGTTGTCTCCTAACTCTTTGAAACTTGACTTTCAAAGTTAAAAAGAAGCTAACTCCTTACATATATATATTCGTCGTCATTGAAGGTTTTTCTTCTATGCAAAGACCATCTCTCGTCTTTTTTAAGTCTCGGTCATTTGAATCCTTAGTGAGTATCTATTGTTTTTTAATTAATCCCTTGACATCGTTAATTAACATATCAACAATGGCTTCAAATTCTAAGAGTTTCTCTGATTTTATTCTTTGTGAATACTCTAAGGAAGATTATGATTACCAACTTGTAAATAATCAACCACTCATTGTAAATTTTGCCTCTACTTTTTTTTTTTCCTTCTTCCACTTCTATTGGCTTGAGCATTGATGAAGAGGATAACCACATGGATGAAATGTCAATTAAATCTCTTTGGATCTCCTATAGAATACCATGTTCTAATTCTCTCGAAAGGGCCAGAGAAAATAAAAAACCTAGCCATCCTCCTCCAAAAGCTGTCACCACACATCCAAACTTTTTTACACATGGTGTTACACTTCATTTCCATCATTACCTTAGATACATGCCTAGTAACTTTAAGTGTGCTCCTACTCAATTGAGCCAACTTGTCTGGCCATGATAGGCATGTACGTTCTTTGGAAGCAAAGAAACCTTCCTGGCCCAACATTCCAACCAATTTCAATTGTTTACCAACTCATAAGCATTCCTAACCCCAACAGAGGCCCTCTTGTTAAGGGTTGATATTATGTGCATTTTTAGCCTAAACTTCCTCCTTTAATTATCGAAAATAAATCTTCTAACGTATCTTGAAAAGACTCCTGATTTTTCATGACATAAACCCCGAGTGCTGGGTCCGAACTCATTTTGGTGTCCCAGGTAACTATTTAGGTGATGTTTTAATATATCATTACGGCTGCAATATCTCTCTTTCTTTTTTTTTTTTTGGGTGACATGGAACAACCCTTCTCCTCTTTCTATTATACTTGATGATAAAAAAGCTCTGTTGCTAAACTTCCTCAATATTTCAGCAAAATACAGATTTTGGAAATATCTTTCCCGACTAAGTTTTTTATCAACATTCAGTTTCATCTTCCCTGCTCATCTTTTAGCTTCTATTATACTTGATGATAAAAGAGCTCTATTGCTAAACTTCCTCAATATTTCAAAAGAATACAGATTTTGGAAATATCTTTTTCGACTAGGTTTCTTATCAACATTCAGTTTCATCTTCCCTACTCATCTTTAACTTCTCATAGAAGTAAGCTCTTAATTTATATTAATACTTTCAATAAAACGATAATGTCATGCAATAACACATTATTTTTTTCTTTTTTAATTATATCTTCTGATGATAATGGTGCTCGTAAAAAGAAGAAAATTAATAAGAATCCTCTTTTTAAAATCAATAGAAAACTAAATGATAAGTTTATTTTTTCATAGAACGGGCCGTCTTCTCAAGTGGCTACTATTACCTATCAATTTCAGCAAGAATCCTTGCTTCCACCCATCATTAATGTGGCTGCATATCCACAACCAAGCTCTCATTCTGCTTCTGCCACTACTAATGTTCTGCCTTCTGCATCTTTTCCATCATATCCCAGTCGAGGGACCTTGTCTACAGTCGTAACTTTTGCAGTTGAAATTTGAAGATTTACTTGATCGAGAGATTTAGATAAATCTTGAATCTGAGATTGGGATTGAGCTTTTAGATTATCGTAATATGCTTTTAGCTCGGCCACACCGATTTTTTCCTCATTTAAACTCTCCTTTGGCTCAACAATATGCCTTTCAAAGGCCTGTCCTAACTCAAATAGAGTATTTCTTTACAACATTAAACTTTTAATTTTCTTCCTAGGTGCCTCGATGGCTCAACTAAGTTGCTGTTGAATAAATAGAAGTCAAGAACCAACCTTATTGGAACATTAAGCATAAGGCAACAAAAACGTACCTGACAAATATTAGCTAGCATTACGTTAGTTGGGTTACAATTCTCAATATGCCTTACATTGTTAAAAGAAATATACCGAGACCAGAGTTGGTTGAAAGAGTTAAGATATGTCTGGGAAGGATCCTCCCAAGTAAAGCTTGGTAAATCTTCAAACAAAGGCAAGGTCCTTCGGTAGGGATCTAGTGGAAAAGATGTAGAAGCTTGAACATAAGTAATAGCAAAAGCAAACCAAGAGTTTGCTGACAGTGGATATGCAGCCATATTAATAGTGAGTGGAAGTACGGATTCTCGTTGAAATTAATACGTAATAATAACCACCTGAGAAGACGACCCCTTACATGAAAAAATGGACTTATCCTTTAGCTTTCTACTAATTTTGACAAGAGGATGCTTATCAATCTTTTTTTTTTTATGGGTATCATCATTTCTAGAAGACATAACTAAAAAAAAAAATGATATATGTATTATTACATGACATTACCGTTTTATTGAAAGTATTGATATAAAGAAAGAGCTCATCTTTAAGAGGAGCTAAAAGATGAGTAGAGGAGATAAAACCGAATGTTGATAAAAAAACCCAGTTAGGAGAAATAATCCTGACATCTGTATTTTGCTGAAATATTAAGGAAATTTAACAATAAATTTTTTTCATCATCAAGTATAATAGAAAGAGGAGGAGGATTGTTCCACGTCGCTACAAGAAACAAAGAAGAGAGACAGTGTAGCCACAGAATGATGTATTAAAACATCATCCTAGACAGTTACATGAGCAATAAAAATAAGTTCGAACTTGACACTTGAGGTTTGTGTCATGAGAACTCCCAAATTCTCAATCTCTATTAGTGAAAAATCATGACTCTTTCCAACACCTGTTGAAAGATTTCTTTTAGATAATCAAAGAAGGAAATTTAGGATAAGATCGTACATAATACCAACTCTTAACAGGAAGGCCTCTGTTGGGGTTAGAAATGCTCATGAGTTGGTAAAACAATTGAAATTGTTAGAATGTGGGGTCAGGAAAGTTTTTTTGCTTCCAAAGAATGTCATGCCTATCATGGCGCGTTAGACAAATGATTTCAATTAAGTAGGAGCACACTTAAAATTACTAAGCATGTATATAAGGTGAGGGTAGAAAGGAAATTTAATACCATGTGTAAAAAAGTCTAGATGCATGGTGATAACCCCTGAATAAAGAAGAGTAGATTTTTTATTTTCTTTGACCCTTTCGAGAAAATGGAATAAAGTATGTCATAGAAGATTTAAAGAGATTCAAGCGACATTTCATTCATGCAATTCAAGTGACCCTCTTCATCAATGCTCCAGTCAATAGAAATAGAAGAAAAAAAAAAGGAAATAAGAGCAAAATTTACAACAGGTGATTGATTATTTTCAGTGTGATAATCATCATCTTCTATAAGGTATTCATAAAGAACGGAGTCAGAGAAACCACCATAATCTAAAGATATTGTTGATACGTTAACTAACGATGTCAAAGAAAGAGTTAAAAAACAGCAAAAACTCACCAAGGATTCAAGTGACTTAAACTTGAAAAAGAAGAGAGATGATTTTTGTATAGAAGAAAAACCTTCAAATCTGGAGCAAATAAAGTGGAGCAAGAACCATGCATGGGAGGCATGTTGGAGCAAGGTAAAGTGAAAAAAAAGCATGTAGGAAATATGTTGGAGCAAAGTAAAGTGAAGCAAGAAGCATACACGCGAGAAGCATGCTGGAGCAAAGTGATTTGAAACACGAAGCATATATGCTAGCTATTGTTATAATGAAAGAAAAATATAGAATCTTCAAAAGTTTACTTTGAGAAAAAGATAGATATTGATTTCGTAACTAGGTGATAAAAACCAATCAAAACAAGGAGTTACCCACAACTTAAGATACCAAATATTTGTGTTATAAATAGGTAATCCTTGATACATAGAGGCATAAGAAAATATATAGGCAAATAGCTCGGAACAAAAAGAAAAAAAAATTGTTCTAATTCTCATTGAATAGTGAAAGTTACTCTCAATTCCTGTGGAAATAGGTCAAGTGCTAAAACACATAAATTTTCTTTGTTTTGTCTTTTATATTGTCCTGTTTATTTAATTTTCTAGCTGACCAAAAATCAGCATCAACAATCAGGAGTATAATACAACCTGAATTATGATTAAAGGTATGTTTGAGAGTGTAGTGTTGTGACTATTAATCTTGTGGAATAGAATCACTAGTTGTCAAAAACACTTGCATGTTTTGTGATCAAAACTGATTATATTCCACAAGAGCTATCTGACAACTAGTGGTGGTATTTCAAGTGATGATAATAGACACAAACAGTTCACAATAATCTAAGCGAGTGAGTGGTGGGTGGTTGGCATCAGCTGCCAATAAAAGTGGTTGTTCACCTAACACTTTAATTTTCGTGTTTTCATAATTAGCAGAGATAGTTACTGTCAAGAAGTTAGGATTTTTCAGTTAGTTTGAAAGTCTTATCAGAATAAAGTTTTAGATAATTAGTTTAGTTTTAAAGTCTTATCGGAATAAAGTTTTAGATAATCTTTTTTTTAAATTCAAGTTTAGATAAGTATCCTACAGTTAGGGGATATCTATTAGGAGTTTATTTTCTACATTCTATTTAAGTGTAACTTGTAGAATGAATGGAATAAGGAAAATAGTATTTTCAGACTCTAAATATTTACATGGTATCAGAGCAATGAATATTTAGAGGTCTATTTTTCAATGGTGAAAACTGCCATGACTGGAGCTACAAAGAGCTCATCGGCATCTACCGCCGAAAATGATGATAGTAACACCACAACTCCTCAGCCGCTGTTGCAGCAGTCTGAATATAACCAGGATAGCTCTTCTTTGCAACTAACTGTTCATAAATTGAATGGAAAAAATTACTTAGAGTGGGCACAGTGTGTTAAGTTGGTAATTGATGGAAAGGGAAAGCTGGGGCATTTGACTGGTGAAGTAACAAAACCAGCTGCTGGAGATCCTTCTCTTCCGACCTGGAGATCAGCAAATTCAATGGTTATTGCGTGGTTGATAAACTCAATGGAGGCTAGGATTGGTAAGCCTTATCTGTTCTTACCGACAGCCAAGGCGGTGTGGGATGCAGTCCGAGATACCTATTCTGATTTAGAAAATTCATCTCAGATATTTGAGTTGAAAACTCGACTGTGGCAGTCGAAGCAAGGTAATCGGGAGGTCACAACTTACTATAATGAACTGTTGATACTTTGGCAAGAATTAGATCTTTGCTATGATGAGCAGTGGGACTGCTCGAGTGATAGTGTAAGGTATAAGAAGATGTTGGAAAATGACAGAGTATATGTGTTCTTGGCTGGGCTAAACCGTGATTTAGACGAAGTGAGAGGCAGAATTCTGAGCAGGAAACCCCTTCCATCTATTCGAGAAGTGTTTTCTGAGGTAAGAAGAGAAGAAGCACGACGGAATGTCATGCTTAATGATGTTAAAGCCACCAGTGAAGTAGAGAGTTCAGAGAGTTCTGCTCTTGTTTCAAAGGCACCTGAACCTGATGGAGATCGAAGGAATTCAAAGAAACCTTGGTGCGACTTCTGTAAAAGGGCTTGGCATACAAGAGAAACTTACTAGAAGCTACATGGCAAGCCTCCTCATGTGAAGAAGAAACAAGGAGGTGATGGACGAGCCTTCCAAGCTACTTCAAATCAAGAGCAATCAGGTTCTTCAGAGTCATCACCTTTCACCAAGGATCAATTAGAGCACTTGTATAAATTGTTTCAATCCTCATCCGTCAATTCATCTACTCCCTCTTGTTCATTAGCTCAAAAAGGTGATTATCTTTCTGCTGCCCTTGTTTGTCATCATTCGAATCCTTGTTCTTGGATTATCGATTCAGGAGCAACCGATCACATGACAGGCTCTCCATCTTTGTTTTCTGCCTATAAGCCATGTGCAGGAAATCAAAAAATTAAGATCGCTGACGGATCCCTTTCGGCTATTGCTGGAAAAGGGTCTATCATTCTTTCTTCCACTCTCACGCTTCATAATGTTCTACATGTTCCTAACCTATCTTGCAATCTTTTGTCTATTAGCAAATTAACTCGACCTGAACTGTTGTGCTAATTTCTTCCAAAATCATTGTGAATTTCAAGATTTGACCTCGGGGAAGATGATTGGCAGTGCTAGACAAAGTGGGGGGCTGTATTTCTTTGAAGAAGTACCAAGTTTGAGACGACAACCTCCACGTACTTGTTTCAATTCTGTTTCTGCTATTAATAATCACAATGAAGTTTTGTTGTGGCACTTTAGGTTAGGCCATCCTAGTTTTCAATATTTGCAATATTTATTTCCCAACTTGTTTGCTAATAAAAGTTCTTCTTCCTTTAAATGTGAAATTTGTGAATTAGAAAAACATCATCGTGCATCATTTCCTTCCCAACCCTACAAAGCCTCAAAACATTTTTCTGTGATTCATAGTGATGTTTGGGGACCTAATAGAATTTCTACATTAACAGGAAAAAGATGGTTTATTACCTTCATTGATGATCATACCCGTATTTCTTGGGTATATTTAATGAAGGAAAAATCAGATGTGGGAATGATTTTTAAAACTTTTAACAACATGGTACAAACTCAGTTTCAAACTAAAATTCAAGTTTTCCGAACTGACAATGGTAAAGAATACTTTAACAAGTTTTTGGGAGATTATTTTGTGGAAAATGGCATATTTCATCAAAGTTCATGTACGGATACCCCCCAACAAAATGGAATTGTTGAACGCAAAAATAAGCATCTCCTTGAAGTTGCTAGATCCTTACTTTTTACAACTCAAGTTCCTATGTATTTGTGGGGGGAAGTTGTACTCACCGCTGCTTATTTGATAAATCGAATGCCTTCAAAAGTTCTACAATTTCAAATTCCATCTGATTTCTTTAATCAATGTTTCTCTACCTCAAGAATTTCAGTCACACTTCCGCCCAAAATATTCGGTTGTGTTGCTTTTGTCCATATTCACAACCAGAATCGGGGCAAACTTGCTCCAAAGGCTAGAAAATGCATTTTTGTTGGATATTTTCCAACACAAAAGGGTTATAAATGTTTTGATCCTATTTTAAAAAAAATGTTTGTTACCATGGATGTTACATTTTTTGAAAAACGAAGATATTATGTAGATAATCATCTTCAGGGGGAGAATAGGAGTGGAGATTCTATCTTTAACACTATTCACCTAAAAACCCCTTCTATTTCTTCTGTGCTAGACTCACTCCGTCCAGAAAAAAGTCTCGAGGCTGCCATACATGAACCTAATACTGTCGTACATGTTCCAAACACTGCTTTACCTGGTTCTACCATTCTTGATCCCATATTAGAACCTAATGCACCCGAACCACAAGAAAACCTCACTAAATCTGATAATGTAAATGCTAATCAACCTGGACAGCCTTCTAATGTGCCATTAGAACCAGATTGTGTGCAAGACAGGGTAATAAACAACCTGAGTTTATTGTTTACTCAAGAAAGGGTACTAATCAAAGAAGAGAGAACCCTACTTTGCAGCAAGGCCATGATTCCAATCCAAGGTCAAATCAGACTCCTTCCTCAGGTAATTCTAATTCTAATCCTTCTTGTGAGTTAAATTCAACTTCTCAGGTTCTTAGTGATCTGAACATACCTATTGCTCTAAGGAAAGGTACTAGAAGTTGTGCCAAATACCCATTGTCTAACTTTGTTTCGTATCACAACCTATCACCTCCTTTCTATGCATTTACCTCACAACTTTCTAGTGTAAAAATTCCAAAGAATGTACAGGATGCTCTAAGTGTACCTGAATGGAAGGCAGCTGTCCTTGAAGAGATGAATGCTCTTGAGAAGAATCAGACTTGGAAGGTGGTCAATTTGCCTAAAGGGAAGTCAACAGTTGGCTGCAAGTGGGTATTTACTGTCAAATACAATTCAGATGGTTCACTTGAGAGATACAAGGCTCGCCTAGTGGCAAAGGGGTTTACTCAAACCTATGGGATTGACTATTCAGAGACATTTGCACCAGTAGCAAAGTTAAACACTGTACGAGTTCTCTTGTCTATTGCTACAAACCTAAATTGGCCATTACAACAATTGGATGTGAAAAATGCATTTCTCAACGGGGATTTAAAAGAGGAAGTATACATGGATCCTCCTCCTGGTTTCTCTGAAAAATTTAGGTCAAATGTGTGCAAGTTGCAAAAGTCCTTATATGGTCTCAAATAATCGCCTAGGGCTTGGTTTGAGAAATTTACTACAGCTGTGAACAGACAAGGTTACAGACAAAGTCAGGCTGATCACACAATGTTCACTAGAGTTTCAGCTAAATCACTGTGCTTATAGTGTATGTGGATGACATTATTCTTACTGGAGATGATTTAGTTGAAATGAACAGATTGAAGCAATGCCTAGCCACTGATTTTGAAATCAAGGACTTAGGTGCCTTGAAATACTTTCTTGGAATGGAAGTTGCTCGTTCCAAGAAAGGTATAGTTGTCTCACAAAGGAAATACATCCTTGATTTATTGAAGGAAACTGGAATGAGTGGCTGCAAACCAATTGATACACTTGTGGGGTACAATCTAAAATTAGGTGAAGGAGAAAAAGCTTTAGTGGATGCACGACGATATCAGAATTTGGTGGGAAAACTTATTTACTTGTCTCATACTAGACCAGACATCGCTTTTGCAGTCAGTATAGTAAGTCGCTTCATGCATCATCCTCGGGAAGAACATCTTGAAGTTGTTTACAGAATTCTTAGATATCTAAAAAGTACTCCAGGAAAGGGACTTTTGTTTAGAAAAACAGAGAATAAAGAAATTGAGGTATACACTGATGCTGATTGGGCAGGTTCAGTTACAGACAGGAAGTCTACTACTGGCTATTGCACTTTTGTATGGGGTAATTTAGTGACTTGGAGGAGTAAAAAACAAAATGTGGTTGCACGAAGTACTGCTGAAGCTGAATTTAGAGCTATGGCACATGGGCTTTGTGAAGTATTGTGGCTAAAACAAGTTCTAGAGGATTTGAGAAGACCTATAGTTCTACCTATGAGGTTATACTGCGACAACAAAGCAGCAATCAGCATTACACATAACCCAGTGCAACATGATAGGACCAAGCATGTTGAAATTGACCGTCACTTCATCAAGGAGAAACTTGAGAATAAGATTATCTGCCTATTGTTTGTTCCAACAAAACAACAAACAGCAGATATCCTAACCAAGGGACTCCTCAAAACTAACTTTGGACATCTTGTCAGCAAGTTGGGAATGATTGACATCTACGCACCAACTTGAGGGGGAGTGTCAAGAAGTTAGGATTTTTCAGTTAGTTTGAAAGTCTTATCAGAATAAAGTTTTAGATAATTAGTTTAGTTTTAAAGTCTTATCGGAATAAAGTTTTAGATAATCTTCTTTTTAAATTCAAGTTTAGATAAGTATCCTACAGTTAGGGGATATCTATTAGGAGTTTGTTTTCTACATTCTATTTAAGTGTAACTTGTAGAATGAATGGAATAAGGAAAATAGTATTTTCAGACTCTAAATATTTACAGTTACAAACATGCCCTAACCGAAATATACTATAGAATGGCAACATACCCTTTTAATGAAGTCACGCCCGTTTGAATCTGTGTAGAATGTTTTGTTGGTCATCAAGCTTGTTGTAATCTGAGTTGTGATTTCTTTACCAATCCCATCATCTAGAGGTATGGGTCCAATCTACAATCATGATCATAAATTTTAAAAAAAAATAAATCCATAAAGAACTTCTCAACTGTTTAATCAACAGAAGATAAAAGACTGTCAGGTTTTTAAGAAAAAGAGGGATTAACTCACAGTGAACTCAAGTTCAGCATGCTCCTTTCCCTTGTATACCCTTGTAATCTGTGTACGAGGCAGCATTTATTACTGAAAGTATGAGAAACAAGAGCATTTGGAAAGTAAAAAAAATTCCAAATCCATGTTCGTTCATATTTTTGCTCAAATGTAAAATTTTATGTGAAACAGAGCATATATATCTCCATCAAGATTCAATACAACTCTGTTATCTCATTGCTCTCAATACGGCACCAAAGAGAACACTTGAGCTTTTCCACATCACCTACAAAATTACGAGGCAAAATGACAAAGTACATAACCATGATTGGCACAGGATCAAAGGGGCAAGAACCGATACTTTCACCAAGTCTACAACACGAGATGTAAAAGAGAGGAACTTAAACATGAACTGATGTCAAATTCCCAACAACAGCTGCTCACATGAAAATCAGACCAATACACAAACTTTCAATAATAAATGTAGACACAAGTCTTTGGTGTCCACCCTCATATTTTGGAATTTAATACGTGCAGCTTGTTTTTCATGGAGCTCAATGCCGTTACCAAGCTTTTGATTCAGGCTCATTCAAGAACTTATTTTTCAAGTCCTAGTCCCCAATGTCAGAGCAAAAGCTTAAATGATCACCATATAATGCCAATTTCCATTTTCTTTCTTCTTTTGCATCAAGCATTCGTTGCATTATATATAACATTGAAAGATACGTAAGAAGGTTCTATGTCAGAAGTTGTTGAATCAAAATATGAAGTCTTTTTTACCTGCGATATCCAAGGACTGAGCTGCTGATGCACTTCATCCAACAAAGGACCCCGCACAATGGTTAATTGAACCTAAACATAAGTTTCCATTTCTGCTCAATCACTCAATTTTTGGCAAGTAACAAAGACACGGTGACAGGTTTAAAGTATCAGAGTAAAAATTTTACCAAATAAATTACAACAATACCTGGCTCTCCGAATTTATGGAAAATGTATCATTCGGACGGAAAACATATGCACCAGATGCCTTCAACAAATACCCAGAGTTGTTAGAACACTAGCCACTCTCGCAATATTTTTCTTTCAACCATAAACGACTCTTAAAATCTAATGACAATATGAAAACAGCACAGGGCAAAAAAAGGTTAAAACAATGTAACAAGCTTTTCCATTTAGAGATTTGACTACCTGAGGATCTTTATCAGTTCCATCATTTCCAGAATAATAGCTATATGATTGTCCAGCAGATGCTGTCACCTTCATCATTGATTACATAAGACAATAAGTGTTATTGTTACAAAATCATCAATGTAGAAATTATAAAATTACAGAAAAGTTATCCCAGAAAGAAAGAGAGAGAGAGAGAGAGAGAGAGACACCAAAAAAAGGCATTACGGCCTAGCTTTACTAGGTCGAAAGAAAAACCAAGCAACCGAAAAATTATCATACTCTATCATATCAAACAACATTAATGGAATGAGAGATTTGCATGAGTGAATAAGCATCGAGTTTCAATTTTATTTTATTTTATTTTTTTGGTTTACTATCAAAAAAGTCTATCAAACAGTTCCTCAGAAAACTGGAGCATCAAGAATACTTTTACCTTATTTCGGTTATTTACATAATGAGTAAGTTTTCCTTCATCTGCAGAATATAGAAGCCTTAGATTTCCTTGGCCAACTTCAATGCTATTACTTGTGCTATCTTCTGATGTGTAGACCATTGAAATGGTTGAGCTAGGACCTTTAGTTGAAAAAGTGAAACAAAAATAATATTGATAGACAATGGTCAGTAACTTGAAGACTTTCCCATATGTTCATCTTCACTGGAAGGTAGTAATACACCAAAGACATGTCTAACCTGTTGGTTTTGCAATTGAGACAGTGTATGTGCTGAAACCAAGAGGTGGTACTGATGCTGAAAATGCAAGCCAATATTTAAGTGTTTCACTTGGGGCTTTACCCAAATATGCTTTAACATAGCGATTTCTTATTCTCAGTGTGGCATTGGACAGAGGTAAGAGCTGAGATTCAACTGTTCTCCCACCAGAATCCTTAACAATAACCTTTTCAGAGGAGACCTGTAGCAATTTTAAGAAGCCGCATGTAATCCTGAAGAGATCATCAAACAACGAAAAGCGAGCTACAAAAGGATACACAATTTCTCTTTCATACAAGAAAACAAGAGACAAAAAAAAAAAAGGACAATCCATCAATTAACGAACAAAAAGAGAATATGTAGCTATAATAACAACAGCTGTCTTTGCAAATATATGGTATCTTTGAGTTAGATCAGACTTTGTGAAAAAGAGTTCTAAATTATCAACCAATCTGTCAATTACATCCGCACAGATGACCGTCATATAGCTAACAGTCGTAATTTTCTATTGAAAAGCATGCTATATCCCAACAACGCAATTGGCGTCTCCTATTTCTGCATTACTAACAATTCCGATCACATTTTAGGTAGGTCAGCACAAACAGGAGGACACAATAATGAAGCACTCACTGGAATTTGTACTACTTCCTCCCTCTTCCATCCCAGAGGATTGTAGATGACAACTACCTACAGTAAAAAAGAGAGAACAAGATGATAAACAGATTTGAAGAATCAACTTAGCACAAGAGAAATTAAACAATAAAACCCACTAATATCCATACCAGGCTTTTCCCATCGAACGAGACTGCTTCTGATGGAGGACAGTAACTTATATTAAGAAGCGGACACTGCCAAGAATTTCACATTACAGTATTCAGCAAAATAATCCATTTGCAATAGCTTTTCTCAAAAAAAAAAAATATATTAAAACAAATAGGTTGCCTACCAGACATGACTACGCTTCAGGAACATGTCTATGAGAATTTGTAGGTAAGTACAAGAACATGTATCTTCCTATCCAATCATCAAACATGACCCGATGCCCATGTCTACTTGCATATCACAAATGAATACTTAAATCTCTATATGCACTCCTTGATAATCACAAATTAATCTCTATATGTGCATCTGAACACTCATTATATGGAAAACCAGTTAACTTTGTGAAGCAATCTCATGCTAGATACCGTAAAGATGGAATAAGAGCAACTGCAAATGCTAACATCAGTAAACTAAGAGTTACATCATGTTACATATTTCCTTACAAGAGAACGAATATCACACAGCCTTACACAATGAGAAGTGATAAGATCGAAAGCAATTTAAACTCCACAGCAATATTTACCTGCTGAAAGTTTGCAACCGCTTTCTCCTGTCCAACACTTGATCTTGAGGCTGTCAAAAAGGCAAGTGAAGAGGCAACCAATTTCTCAGCCTGCAGAAGAAAAGATTAGATTTTCACATTGATACAACAGATGCTGGTATCTAAAATAATTTGTCTGAGATGTCAAAAGTGATATTCACCTCGGTATATCCTATAGAAATTCGCAAAGCATAATCAGCAGCAACATGCTGCCGTTCTGTACCGCTAACTGCATCATGATGCTGAGCAATTGCCAGAGCATCAGCCAAGGCATTTGTGTTTGGACCTGAACTGCTTTTTCCTTTAAGGAATTCTAATTGCCTTGCTGCCTAATTTCAGAGCGAAGAAAGACAGTTAGACCAATAAAACTTATGTTAGGCACAAATATAAAGCGGTAGGGACAGTTTAGTAATTTTAGGGGCAGGAGCAGTTTAGTAATTTTATTTATTCGTTAATTAATACTCAGGTATAAATAAGAGATTAAGGAGTCATTAGGATTTATGTTGAGTTTTGTCTAGTGTTATGAATAATTAGGAGTTTTGGGAGAGATTGACCTACCTCTCGAATCGTAGGTCAAAATTGTTCTTTCTTTTGATTCAATCAATAAAAATCAGCCCTAATTTAGCCCTAAGTCGGATCAAAGTGGTATCAGAGCAAGAATCTTGGGACAATGGCAGCAAAGAAGGTAGATGCGCTTGAAGAGAAATTGGAAGCGGAGGTTGGATCGATCAAGGCCACCATTGACAAGTGATTTAACACCGTTCAACAACAATTTTCATCTCTTGAAGCTATGTTGCTGAAATTGATGTAACTCCACCTTAACCCACTACTGGCAACATCGACGGGCCACGGTGGCGGGGCGGGAGAAGGATCCGGTGGTACGGAACCCGTGGTCAGCGGCGATGTAGAGGGCGGAGGGCCGAAAATGACCAATATAGCACAGCCATGGGCGATGTGTCACGGTGGATTTGGAGGCGGGGAGGTCAACCTAGGGGATTTGTAGCCTTGGAGAGCCTTTCCCGGCATCAGGCGCAGCGGAGGAAGCTGGGTCGCGGCTAGAGGAGGCGGCTTAGGGTTAGGAATCAGCGTTTCGGCACTTGACTGAGGGGCGCAAGAGTCAGGGATGGTCGGGTTTGGTGACTCGGTGGCGTTTGGGGGTGATCCACGGCCTGGACAGGCTGGATTTTGGGCTGGGCAGGGCTGCTTTGGGCCGGGGCAGGCTGGATTTGGGCCCGGGCAGAGAGGTTTTGGGTTTGGACAGGTTGGATTTGGGGGCGGATGGCCGGGAAGAGGGGTTTCCGGTGAGAGAGGGAGCGGTTATGACCGGAATGCGGCTGGGCAAGGGATTTCAGCCCAATGTGGGGCTGGGCAAGGAGAATTTTGGGCTGTGTCTTCAGGATTTGTGGAAACTATAGTAGATTTGGGAGGTTGGAGACCTCCAATGGTGCGAAATTGGGTAGGACAGACGCAATTTGGGGTAGATTCTAGGGTAAGGAAACTGAAAATGCCTATTTTTGAAGGCGAAGATGCCTATGGATGGGCATATAGGGTAGAGCGCTATTTCACCATCAATGGACTCTCAGAAAGGGAAAAACTGATGGCAGCAGCATTCTGCTTGGAGGGAAAGACCCTTGAGTGGTTTTAATGGCGAGAACAATCACAACCATTGAGGTCATGGGGTGAATTTAAGGACCAGCTGTTGGAGAGGTTTCGGACCACTCAAGAGGGAGATTTGCATAAACAGTTTTTTGCTCTGACCCAGGAGAAAACGGTCATGGAGTATAGGGAGAAGTTTGAGTCGATATTGGGCGTCTAGGGGAAATCCTAGAGGCAGTATTGGAAGGGAATTTTATGAAGGGACTGAAGCCAGAAATCCGACCCTCTCTACACTTGCTAAGGCCAAGAGGGTTAGGGGAGTCAACGGAGTTAGCCTAGATGATTGAGGATAAAAACACAACAGAACGGGTTAATAGGAGCAGTTTAGTCAATTTTTCATGCCGAAACAGCACACCATTGGTAGGACAGACAACCCAGTCTTTGGGGTTTGAGCGAGAGTTCCAAAGCACACCATCGAGAGGCCAAAAAATGCAGATGATGGGGTTGCAAAGAGATTCCCAAAGGGATCGGGTTAGTGGGCAAAGACCGGGGATGACTTCAAACGCCTCACGGAGACAAAGATTCAGGATAAGAGGGCGAAGGGGTTGTGTTTTCAATGCAATGAGAAATTTTCACTGGGGCATCAATGTAAGGATAAATCACTACAAGTCCCGACTATGTGTGATGAGGAGGAAGGCGTGGAAGAAGCCGAGGAAGAAAAGACAAGATGTCTTTTTGGTAGTTGAGTAATGTTAGACCAATAAAACTTCTGTTAGGTGCAAACATAAAGGGGCAGTTTAGTAATTTTACAGGCAGGGACAGTTTAGTAATTTTATTTATTCGTTAATTATGGCTTAAGTATAAATAAGAGATTAAAGAGTCATTTAGGGTTTATGTTGAGTTTTGTCTAGTGATATAAATAATTAAGAGTTTTTTGAGATATTGACCTACTTCTCGAATTGTAGGTCAAGATTTTTTTTTTATTCAATCAATAAAAATCAGCCCTAATCCTAAGTCCTATCAATGATATAATGTCATAACATGTGTGCCCACCAGAAGAAACACTTAGTTAAGACAAGGAAGCGACCAATATCTTACAAGATAGTAACCACTCATCATTCTGACATAGCCCTTAAGGGCTGGCCTACTAGTAAAGTAGCCTGTCCAATATGCGTTTGGATGATCTGCATACCTGAAAAATAGTATTTCATTCTATAACCAAGGTTTGGAAAAAATGACAAAATCCTCTCTAAAGCCAAACATCAAAATTACAATATCAGACTTACGGGAAGAAATCTTCAGTTTTGAGGGGCCACTCCTCATTTGCAGCATTTTTTGCATCAGTGTATATGGATGGAGTTGAATACAGAGCATTCACACGCCCGTCCTGAGAGAGTTTCTCAACAGTAAAAGATTTTAGTAACTCAAAATGAGATTAGAGCTCTAAAACAGTGGAGATAAAGATCAAATGAACTACAAACAAGAAGCCACATAAAAAAATAATAATAATAAATGTCTAGATTTGTCTTCTTAATGCATTCGTTGCCAATAAGGATTCTAAAAGTTGAGTACCTTATTAACATAATGAATGAACTTGTCCATTTGTCTGAACCATGAATTTGCATACTGGTAGCGAAAATCTGTCCCCATCAACCACATTATATGATTTGTCCTGGTTACATTGGCCTACACATTTAAATAGAAATAAACAAGATCATTCTCAACCATTAAGTTTAATCACAGAATTAGAACTTAAATACTTCCACAGGGCATAAGCTTAAGCTTTTTGGATTGAGCGAACTTATAATGGCAGCATGGCTAGGTTGAACTATGGGTGTTTGGCTCAAAATTTCCATATTTCAATAGTTAAATTAGAATAAGTCATGCTTGTGTTTGTTGTTATAAGTTTGCTAGTGATTATGTTCAATATATTTTCTTTGCATTTGATTGAGCTTTCAAGAGCTTATAAACCGTCGTTGGACCGTCGCCCATATGCTTAAGCTTTTGGGTTGAGCAGTTACCTAATCCACAACAGATTTAAAACTAGCATCTACAGTAAAAAAAGAATAGATATTCATTCCTAGATCTTACCTGAGCTAAAGCAGCGGCTACAAAGTCATTAATTCGCTCTTCAACATTATAGTCAAAAAGAAGAACGTCATCCTTCAACCAGAAAAAGAAAAAAAAAAAAAAAGATCATGTGAATAGAATGATAGAGGAGAAAATAAAGATTATCGTTTGGATCTTTTACAGAAATTCACCTGAATGGGAGGGGATACATCATTAATTTCAAATGTGAAACCATCAGGAGGGTCATAGTGCCTAGGAAATATACCAGTGAAAATCTGCACGCCAATTTAACAAAGCTAGAAGTCAACACTCAGAAGTATTCTTTGAGATATCATAAGGGGTAGCTCTATCTCCGAAAATCATCAGCACTCAAGACCAAAAGGAAAGAAAGGCAAAAGTAAAACAGGCTATGAACCCAACCTGAGATGATGAACCAAGAGACTTGGAACCCCGCCATACAACCTCAAGATTCTTCTCCTTAAGTCTCTTAGCTCGATCTTGGTAATCGATTCGGGCAAAATACAAAGAGTCAAATCCTAACTACAAACAAAAAAACGAACACATAAGTAGGAGCCAATCATTATCCCTCGTGAAATATCTATCATTGACATCCTAACTAGTATTATAGAAGATTTTCAAGACAGTCATGTTGATACAACACAAAAAGAGTTACTAAAAATGTAGAGAAGAATGAAAAGAAAAACCAAATGTAAACTTTTGTATTTCTGAAAGATATACTACCTCTGCGCCTAGCAAGTAGGCTTGAACAGCAGAATGTCCGAAAGGGTCAATCTGCCAACCAACTCGAGGAAGCTTTCCAAAACTATCTTTGATAAACCAATGCCCCAGAGTTGTCTGATCAATCATGTCAATGTAATGTGGAGATGCCTCATCATGCATGCACATGCCCCCGTTTCTTAAAAAAATATAAACAATCAAAATCAAAATTAGCCATAAAATCAAGAATTCCAATCCAAGCCTGAGGGTTACTCTTATTAGTCAAACATACATAAATTCAAGTTGACCCGAATCAACGAGTCCCTTGACTTTAACTTTCATTGCCTTACTTTGCTGCCTCCACCATCTTTGAAAAAAAGCCTTAAAAAATCAAAATCAAAGTCAGTCAAAGCAAAAATTAAATTTCTGTGTATGTATGAAAAATAAAAAATGGATACCATTTCAACATAGATGAACTTGCGATTCTTGTCCTCGAACAATGCTGAAATAACAGAATCCAACACGTTCTGTACACATGCTCCCTGTTATTATATAGGCTCAAGATCAATTAACAGTTAAAAAGTTAAAAAAAGCAAAAAAGAAAAAGAAATTAAAACACTGAAACATACTCGAATCGAATTGTTAGCGCCAACGTAGTACTGATCAACGGTCTTCAACCAACCAACGTCATCGTGGGAGTGAGGAACCAAATGAACATTGATTTTGTCGGGGACGATTCCAGCCGTTGTATTGTAAGCTATGTACTCTGACTTTCCGTTGATGACTCCCGCCAAAATGGTGGCGATTGTTAGCGCGATCGCAGTGATGGACATGGTTGTTAGTTCTTACAGCAGAAGAGAAGAGAAGAGAAGAGAAGAGAAGAGAAGAAGAGACTGAGCTCTATCTCTAGCTGAGTTGTACTTGTGTTCAGATTGGAAGTGGAATTATTAACAGTGTTCAGGGAGTTGGTGTTTCACAAGTTGACATAAGTGAAAACATATGGACGTTGAATGGTTGTTTTTTTTTTTAAAAATAATTTGTGTGATCTCGCTTGTGAGGAAAGGGTGCTGCTGCCTGCAATCGTGTGTGTGAAGACTAAAGAGGCGTGTACACTGAGACTGAGCGACAGCGACAGCGACTGATAATGAAAACGAAAGTGATGATGACTGATTATAAGGATGAGGCACTGTTGTAATAATTTTATTATATAGTTTTTATTTTAATGTTAGACTATATTTAATATAAATTATTATTCTTAAGTTAAGATCTGCCCTAAACTTAAATTACTTCTTGTTATTAAAAAAAAATTAATAAAAACAGAAACAACCAAATCAGAGTTTGCATAATTATTTTATGTCACCGTGCTAAGGCCTAAGGACTCTTCTTATCCAATCCATTATAAACTGTTTTATTTCACTCTACACTCTACCCAATCAAAAAAAGGACAAAAAAAAATGTTGTAGCTACTCAAACACCACTTAATAGTCTTAAGTCTTATTGTTATTTTTAAATTTTTAATTATATTTTTTTTTTTTTTTGCTCCAACTTCCTTTTACATACAAACATTCTATTACCAATAATAAAATTCATGACAGTTTGAAATATTTATATGTACTTTTTAGTAATTTTGGTTAATAGTGGAATATAATTTAAATGAAAATTACTGTTGGGGTTTAAAGAGACAAAGTGAGGGGCTTCACTAGTATAAATAAAGAAATAAATAATACCCAGTTGCTAGCCCAAGATGACATGTTCGGTAACAAGACTACCTCTAATTCTCTATTCCAATCGAAAGTTTTATGTTTAACCACAAAACCCTAAAAATCCCAAATTCAAATAACAGGCGACAACAATGGAAGACAGTTTCAAATTGCGAGTCGACAGAGTGTTCGGCTCTCTTTCAACGTCAACGTCTGAAAACCTAAACTCTCTCTGGTCTCTAACAGACGACGAAATCGAGAGGAAAGAATGGAACAGGGAGAAAGACGAGCTGGAGACGGAAGCCGGGCCGAACGCGTGCCTCGGGAACCATCGAGACAAGAAGCCGGACAGCTGGCTCGGCGAGGAGCTGGAGAAGGATATTTTAGACTTGGACGATGGTTTAGATGAGGAAGAAACGCAGGCACGTGACTCGCTAGGTTCCTCGAGTCGGTCTGCACCGCCTGCTAGAGAAGAAGATTATAACGATGAAGAGTGGGAGATTAAGTCTAATATTGGCGCGGATTGTACGCTTGATAACGAGGTAATTATAATTTCTCTTTTACTCTTTATAGAATTTTTTTTCATACGCACTTATTCATTTTAATTATCCGGTTTATATAATAATGTAAAATATTTTTAAAAAAAATAAAATGATGATTTTAAAACACTAGAGGTTGGAAAGTTAATATTGTCAATGCTGTGATTGCTTGAGGAATTGGCATAGTGAACTGGTTTGGCTTTGATTCTTGATTTTAGGTTAACTCATCTTTAAAACATCCGCGTGAGATGAAGAATAATTTCTGTTTTTTAAATATTCTTGTAGTGTGGAATCATTTAGGATAAACAATCTAATTATTTCAGACTTCTGATTTTAGTCAAGTATGTCTCTTTCTCAAATTAGGGTGCAATCAATGCTGTAAAATCATAAGTTTGTTGGTGCGCTACCACAGTTTAAAATATTAAAACAATCACTACATTCATCTTACTTGATTGATATGACACACGCATATTATACATTCATCTTTCTTGATTGATATGACACACATGTATAGCTTCAGAGTCAAAAGAAAGAATTTTTTTTTTTTAATATTTCTTGTTTACATTATGCAATGAATGAACAGAAATATAATTATTTATGCATTTCTACATTTTACAGGTTTGTTTAGAAAAAGAAAAAGGAAAAATATATATATGAAGGTTTTATAACATGAATCTGTGATTTCTGTTATGTAACTGGAGATCATCTTGTGCAGGAAGAGGAAGATCAATATGACAAAGTGGCTATTGGCAAGGAAAAGCCAACAGATCGCTTATATATGAAGGATATAAATGATTATGAGACAGATGCTGATTTGTTCAATGAGCTACCTAACTTATTGTCAGAAGCCACTAGGGATCCACGGGCCAATCATGTTGCTGCTAAAATTCGTCTCAAAGAAGATGCAGAAGCTGCTAAGAAAATTGACTCTTTACGGGTCTCTGAGAAAGACACACATTCGGATGTGAATGCTTACGTTAACACATCTGAGGATGTTACTTTGAAACCAATTCTGAAGAGGGGAGATTCTTCAGACTCAAGGCCACAAAAACGTGTGCGATTTGATTCTGCTTGTAAAGACAACTCTGAACATAAAGATGAATTTGGTGGAAAAGCTGAAGAGGATGAAGCTATGGTTTCAAATCTAGCATTTCCTTTACCTGCAGGTTATCCCTCTGGAATCCCAGATTACATGAGGAATCCTTCAAAATATACCCGTTATACTTTCGATTCAGATGACATGGATGATAAGTCTAATAGGCAAGCCTATACGGACTTCCTTAATATGGTAAAGAAATCAAAAACTACAGAACCAGAGCCAGAGGATGATTCATCTGATCTTACAAAAACAGTTACCTTCAGACCAAGAAGAAAAACTGGTGATGCTACAATGGCAGAAAATGATATGAAGTCAAAGCAAAATCAGGATAGCACCAGCAAGGACTGTGTGCACAGGAGAGGCATGCCAATCACTATTGCCGCTGAGGTTGCAGAAGATGAGGCATGCGCCATGGAGGAAGATGAACCAGAAACTGCAGCTAATAAAATACCTGGCTCACAGAGACCAGGACGCCAGTATCGGATGAGAGACAGGTCAGATATGGAGTAGTCTAGCAGAGCATGTGACAAATCTCTGACATTCGTATTGGCGTACCATTGTAACTTATCATGATTTCCTGAAGGTGTATCAGAATTTGTACATTTTGGTCAGTTTGTGTTGGGATGAATTTACCTCCTTTGTAGATTGATCTAAATTCCCAAATTATTTTAATCAGGGAATTGATCTTATTTGCTTTTTTTCTGGGGGATTCAATTGTTCATCTCACTGCGACTCTACAAAACACAACCTTACGGGCTACAAGCCCAATATCTGTTGAAGATCTTGTTCTGTCTTTTGAAAGAGACTGTATTACCCTCACCTGAAATAGATGCTGCTCAACAACTTACATTTTCTTCGACAATCTTATAAGAGAAATTTTATTAAATTTAGGATGGGTTTTGGCCAATTTGACGACGTATCAAAAAATGTTAATAATTCGCGATGATTTCTAATTGATAGCAAAACCATCTCATCCGACATTTATAAAATCAATTTTGAAGAATGAAATTTATATATCTAATTAAAATCTAATTATTACAAATATTTCAGAATGTAATTAATGAGTAAGCGTATCAATAGTCACTAACAAATTCTTACATCAAAATTTTGTATATCATTTAACATACAAGAGATGTGTCTCTTGAATGCTCACATGACATAGTTGGAGACTGGAGAGAACTTTTAAATTTTAGTTGTGCTCAGAGTTGGTTAAAATAAATAAATTATACTACACACCAGATTTACGAGTTGGACATGATAAGTAAATATAATATTAGAAAAATAAATAAACAAAAAAAAAACAATATCACTATCTGCTTGTATTTCTTATGTTAGCAAGCTGATGTTCTTCTTCTAATACATTTTTTTATACAAATTAAGAAAATGGAGACCAACATTGTTTCGCACTCGTTAAAATCCACAATGGAAAACGCAATTTGGAAATGTTCTCAAACAGTACCCTTCGAGCCAAAATACAAAATAACAGCTCAGATACTGCAGTACACATATAATGATACGGTGTATGGTGCATCAAGTGAAAATAAAACAAAACAAATACAAGAAATATTGTGCATATATAGATCTATGGAGATAGGGGTGTCAAAAAAGCCCGCCCGGACCGGACCCGGCCCGGACCCGGCTAATCCGGTCCGGGCAAAACCCGGACCGCATGCATATAAAAACCGGATCCGGGTTTGAAATTCTCAAACCCGGACATTTCCGGTCCCGGGTCCGGGTTTAACACAAAAAACCCGGAACCCGGACCGGACCCGGTTTTTTAATAAATTTTAAAAAAATAAATATATTATATATAAATATATAATTATGAATTTATGATATATTGGATGTTATTTAAATTTATTGTGTAATTATTGTGTTTTTGAATTTAATTTATTTATTTTATATATAGATTGAATGAGTTTAAGTTAGAAATTGGATAAATTTAGGTATTAAAAAGTAGATTGAAATAATTTTTATTTATCATTTGTGTAAAATTTGTATTGTTAATGTGTTATATATTTGTATTTGACTATTTTCTTTTTTAAAATTTAAAATTGAATGAGTTTATTTGATTATTTTCTTTTTTAAAATTTGTATTGTTAGAGAAATTAAAAAAAAATTGAAGAAAAAAATTGAAAAAAAATTAAATTTATCACATGCGGGTTTAAAAAGCCCGGATCAAAACCCAGACCCGGAAAGTGCCGGGCTCAAGCCCGGACCGCACCCGGAAAAACCGGATTTTAACCCGGGTCCGGGTTTGCATTTCTCTCATCCGGTCCGGTCCCGGGCAACACCAAAACCCGGACCGGACCCGGATTTTGCCAAGCCTATATGGAGATTTGAGAACGGTAGTTTCAACCATGCAAATTCCAAGGTAATTCACATTTCATACATTTTCATCAAAATGTTGGTTTTACAATTAAACCAATTTTCTTTTCATTGTTTCTCTTGAGTTATAGCATCATCAATATACAGTTAACCAAAACAACACTATAATTGAGCACCATTGACAGCAACAATTGGTGCATCAATACTTGCAAGATCACTATTCTTGATAATAGCCGAAGTCAAAAATAGAAACAAAAAAAAAAACATTAATACTATATAACCAAAATGGCTAAGATTGGACAATACCTGAATTTACCACTAATCTAGAATAACCGACCCCTACAGCCTTCTGCCCCACAGTAGCACACCATCTGTTTTACCTTCCCATCCGGACCATGGACACTATCTAGTTCATACCCATAGTCATAAGTAAGCTCCTATAGATCAGCAAGAACAATGTTAAGTTCAAATTCTAGTCTTAAATGGTAAGACTAGATTGAAAGAAAGTTCAAGCTGATACATTGCCGAAAAAAGAATGATAAGTTAGAGCTTTAAATTCAATTGCTGGCTGAGGTATGTTATTAAAGTTTAAATACTATCTATAGGCCTTTACCTAGAAGTTTAAGTGTTCTAAGTGAGTATGAACAAAAGTCTAAAGAAAATTTGTTTATAATGACCGAGATAAGAAGGAGAACGAGGAACATTGAATAACCTGCAATGGAGGTATGTTGTCTGCTGCGAATAACACCACTCGCGCAAGTTTCAAATCATGATGTGAGCTCAAAACACATTGCACAAATAGATTTGGCTCACAACTATGATTGATGAACCTTGCAACATTTCCAACGGCACCGGCGTCAATGCAGTAATCTGGTGTATTTTCAACTTTCTGATCATCAGGTCGGTCTGAATTATAAATAGTCGAGATGGATACATCACGCAATCGCCTCTGTAATATGAGAATTCAAATGAATAATTATCCCTTGTAGCATAAAAGAAAAAACAAACCTATGAGGATGAAATAACAACTGAGTAGATGAAACAGTTAATGAACATAGCAATTATAAAGAATATATGCATTCATAAATAGAAATTAACAAAATTATTAGTTTTCAGCCATTCATTTCCAATTTAGCCTCTATTCATACATGATGTAAGAGATCTTATCCGAGCAAATACAAAGAAAATAAACAACAATAAAAGAACAAATCTTGGCCATACAAGAACAATGATAAGCACATGGCCTAAGAAAAAGCTTGAGAGAGCCCAGATCTGGAAGGGTCCCTATCCATTCTTAGCTGACATCATCTAATGATTTTATTCTGACAGTGAACTCAAAAAATAATGAGGGAATAAGTATAGAACATTGAGAGGGCAAAAATGTTATAAATGGAAGATAAACATGCATGCTGATTGTTGCCCTAAGTCCTGCAATGAGTTATAGATAAAATAATGAATTAATTTCACAAAATTATACCCACCTGAAATTACTATTGCAGAAGCCATAAAACTGGGTTACAGGGAAAAAAAATTGTATTGCATTGCCAGTAAAGGAGTGCACAACCATCAGAAAAGTCAGTCATTAATATTGTCTGTACTTTAAAGTTTAAACCTGACAGACTTAATTACTGAACCACTTGACTATGAAAGTGATTGAATTACACAAAAATGAAAAAAAAAATGAAATATGCACTAAAGAACTCTAACAGTACCTCTCTTCCACCAAGCCCCCTCATTGTTTGCAAGCAATCAATGTCAAAAATAAAATTATTCTCATTATCGCACGCATTATCAAGATCTTCTGTCCTCCTGAGTACTCCTATATATTCACAGACAGGTGCCCCAGCAGGTATAAAATCCCAAGATCTAACAGCCCACCCTTTCTTTGGAGTACGATAGACCTGTTACATTCACTAATTTAGCATGCCTAAACATGCAATGAAGAAAACCATTCTACACAAGGAATAACAAAATACAAAGTCACAGTGGCAAACCTCGAGCCGATACTTCAACCCTCTCTGAGATGTTCGGTTGATGCAATCAGGACCACACCCACATTTTGGACCACATTCAAATACAACAGCCTTCGCCTCAACTAATCTGGTGGTACAAAAACAAAAATAGTATCAGATAGGAAGGCATATGAATAAACCAGCGATAAACCATCCTGCATAGGAAATTTTACCTGCCACCATCACGATGCACATATGGAAAGTCATAATGCTTAGAGTCAGTACTATTTAGCTTGGCGCACGAACAGTCATGGGAATTTAAGCAATTTCCTCTGCAATCACATCCAATAGCAGTAGTTGGAAGCTTTACACCTTTTGCAACTTGCATTGACTTGCAATATGTGAAACCTGAAATTTTGACAACTTAGCACCGAAAAGAAAAGATAATTCTAATATATATAAAATATCTTTCTTGTTGAAAGTCAGAGATTATAGCCTAATTTTGTGTACATGTATTTATTCTTTCCTTGTATAATTTATTTTTCTTAATTTCCTATAGCTTCCTATTAGACCAATGAAAACTTACGTTAGGTGCAATTATAAAGAGGCAGGGGCACTTTAGTAATTTTGTTATTAATTAGGGTTCATGTATAAATAAGAGATTATGAAGTCACTTAGGGTTTATGTTGAGTTTTGTCAAATGTTAAGAACAATTAGGAGATTTGGGAGAGATTGACCTACCTCTCGAATTGTAAGTCATGATTGTTCTTTTTTTATTCAATCAATAATAAATCAGCCCTAATTTAGCCCCAAGTCCTATCAAAGTGGTATCAGAACAAGAATCCTAAGACAATGGCAGCAAAGAAAGTGGACGCGCTTGAAGAAAAATTAGAGGCGAAGATTGGATCGCTCAAGGCCACCATTGATGAGCAATTTAATAACGTTCAACAAAAATTTCAATCCCTTGAAGCCATGTTGTTGAAATTGACAAAACTCCACCACAACCCACCGCTGGCAGTATCAACAGGCCAAGGCAATGTGGTGGGAGAAAAATCTGGCGACACAAAACCCATGCTCAGCAACGGCATAGAGGGCGGAGAGCTGAAAACCACCAATCTTACACAGCCAGGGACAACAGTTCACGACGGATTTGGTGGCGGGGAGGTCAGCCTAGGGAACTTACGACCTAGGGGAGCATTTCCTGGCATTGCCCGTGGCAAAGGAGGCTGGGTTGCGGCTGAGGCCGGTGGACCTAAGGGTTACGCAGCTGGTGGAGGCAATTTAAGGTTGGGAATCAATGTTTCGGCATCAGAATGAGGCAGAGCTGCTGTGGGCTGGGGTAGGCTGGATTTTGGCTTGGGCAGGGTGATTTTGGGTCTAGACAGGTTGGATTTAGGGGCGGATGGCCAACAGGAGGGGTTACCGGCGAGAAAGAGAGCGGTTATGATCGGAATGCAGCTGGGCGAGGGATTTCAGCCCAATATGGGGCTGGGCAAGGAGAATTTTGGGCCGGGCCTTCGGGATTTGCGGAAATTGGAGTAAATTCGGAAGGTTGGAGACCTTCAATGGCGCGAAATTGGGCGGGGCTGACTCAATTTGGAGCAGATTTTAAGACAAGGAAACTAAAAATGCCTATTTTCAAAGGCAAGGATTCCTATGGATGGGTGCATAGGGTTGAGCGCTATTTCGCAATCAATGAACTCTCAAAAAAGGAAAAACTGATGGCGGCGGCATTATGTTTGGAGGGAAAGGCCCTTGTGTGGTTTTAGTGGCAAGAACAACGACAATCATTGAGATCGTGGGGTGAATTTAAGGACCGGCTGTTGGAGAGGTTTCGGGCCACTCAAGAGGGAGATTTGCACGAACAATTTTTTGTCCTGATTCAGGAGAGAACGGTCATGGAGTATAGGGAGAAGTTTGAGTTGCTATCGGGGCATTTAGTGGGAATCTCGAAGGCGGTATTGGAAGGGAATTTTATGAAGGGACTGAAGCCAAAAATTGGAGCCTCGCTATGCTCGTTAATGTTGAGAGGGTTAGGGGAGTCAATGAAGTTAGCACATATGATTAAGGATAAGAACACGGTAGAACGAGTTCATAGGAGCAGTTTAGTCGATTTTTCATACCGAAACAGCACACCATTGGTAGGACAGAAAACCCAAACTTTGGGTTTCAACGAGAGTTCCAAAGTACACCATCGAGAAGCTAAAAAATGCAAATAATGGATTTGCAAAGAGATTCCCAAAGAGATCGGGTTAGTGGGGTACAACAAGGGGTGACTTTCAAATGCCTCACAGAGATAGAGATTCAAGATAAGAGGGAGAAGGGGTTGTGTTTTCGATGCGATGAGAAATTTTCACCGAGGCATCGATGTAAGGATGAATCACTACAAGTCCTGACTGTGTGTGATGAAAAAGAAGGTGAAGAAGAAGAAGGAAGAAGACGCAACAGTTTCCTAGATTTCACCTTGAGGATAAGGTGTCTTTTTGGAAGGAGAGTAATGTTAGACCAATGAAAACTTATGTTAGGTGCAATTATAAAGAGGCAGGGGCACTTTAGTAATTTTAAGGGCGGAGGGCAGTTTAGTAATTTTATTATTAATTAGAATTCATGTATAAATAAGAGATTATGGAGTCACTTAGGGTTTATGTTGAGTTTTGTCTAATGTTAGGAACAATTAGGAAATTTGAGAGAGATTGACCTACCTCTTGAATTGTAGGTCGGGATTGTTCTTTTTTTATTCAATCAATAATAAATCAGCCCTAATTTAGCCCTAAGTCCTATCACTTCCTCATATAGCCTAGTCAGACTAGTATATAATGTAAAGATTGCAACTTCTATGAATAATTTCCCAATATTTTTTCTCATCGTATTAAAGCCCACATTAGGGTTTTTGGGCAAGTTTTTTATCCACGAATTTTCAGCCGCCAATACCTTTAGGGTTTTATCTTATTCTGTGACTTTAAAATTCTTATTTAAAATGTCAAATGTTAGCGAATCCAACCCCGGTGTCAATGTTAAACATGTTCAAGCCAATAGTTGATAATCTGTCATTGCATATTACAACTCACAAATTGAATGGCCAAAATTTTTGCAATGGTCGCGGTATGTGAAGTTGTATGTGAAGAGAAAAGGTAAAATAGGCTATCTTGATGGGTCAATAAACATACCAAAGGCCGACAACCCTTCATATAAAATATGGAAAGAACAAAACTCTATGGTAATGTCATGGCTTATTAATTCAATGGATCCTCACAATAGTCAGTCATTTCTTTTCTTACCATCAGTACAAGATTTATGGAGTGCAATCACAAAGACAAATTCTGATCTAGGAAATACTGCACAATAGTACGAACTTAAGAGTCGTATTCATGAAACCAAACAAGGAAGTGACACTGGGACTGCATATTACAATATCATGAATAGCTTATGACAAGAATTGAATTTGTACTATGATGGAGAATGGAATTGTAGAGATGACAGTAAAAAATTTAAGAGGTTACAAAAGGAGAAGGTGTTTGAATTTTTGGCTGGTCTAAAACTAGATTTGGATGAAGTTAGAGGATGAGTACTAAGCAGAGAACCTCTTCCCACAATTAGGGAAGTCAATGCATATGTGAGAAGGGAAGAATGTAGAAGAAAGATAATGATGTGCAATAATGATGAGCAACTCTAATACTGATAATTCTTCCTTGATTACTTGTGCTATTGATTTAGCATTGGTAAGTGAACAAAAAAATGAGCAAAAAGAAAAATGATAAGGATAAACTTTGGTGTGATTATTGCCGTAAGCTGAGACATACCAAAGAGTTTTGTTGGAAGCTCCATGGAAGGCCACAAAACTCAAGGGTAATAAGTCTTCTGGACAAAATTCAAAGGGCTTTCAAGCTGCGACTAATAACGCCAATGCAAACACCTTCTAATCTAGCCCAAGCAAGTAATTTTCTAAATGCTTTCGGTATCTCTTCAAATACTTCTTGCCCTTGGATCATTGATTCAAGGGCAACCGATCATATGACTGGTTTGGCCAACTTATTCTCTACTTACATACCTCTTTTTGGTAAACAAAAGGTGAAAATGGCTAATAGGTCTCTTTCTTCAGGAAAAGGTTCAATTTCAATTTCTAAAACAATGATCTTAAATCAATGTTGCAAGTCCCTAATTTGTCTTATAATCTTTTGTCTGTCAATAAACTTACAAAAGACCTGAACCGTATGGCTAAATTTTCTGCTTCCAATTGTGAATTTCAGGACCTGTGTACAGGGAAAAAGATTAATAGTGCTAAAGAGGTGGATGGACTTTACTATTTCGAAGAGGAGCCTAAAGCTTTGAGTAATCTATCCTTAGTTGACAAAATTGTTTCTCAAGTGCCTAGTGAGAATGAAATTAGATTAATGCATCTCAGATTAGAACATCCAAATTTTTCATATTTAAAGTTGTTCCCAACATTATTTAAGAATAAGAGTGACATCAATTCAAAATGTCAAGTGTGAATTGTCCAAGCATCATTGTACTCATTTTCCTGGCCAAACTTATAAAGTTTCACAACCTTTCTCTCTTATACATAGTGATGTAAGGTGTCCTCTTCGTTTTGCCAATAATTTCGGAGTTAAGTGGTTTGTCAATTTTATTGATGATCATGCTTGAGTTTATTCGGTGTATTTAATAAAAAAAAAAGTTTGAAGTTTCTAAAACTTGCCAAATCTTCCATAAAGAGTGTGTTTGGGAGTGAGGTGCTATAACTTTTAAACTGCAGCTGCTGTAGAGTAAAAACTATAGTTGTTGAGTAAAAGCTGGAAAAAAAAAAATATGCTAAACTACCAAAGCCCAACTATAAGTGTTACCAAACACCTTAGTAGCTGGGCTTTGGCAGCCCAGCTACCTCACACTCCCAAATAGGCTCAAAGTGGTTCAAACCCAATTTCAAGCAAAAAGTCAAGTGTTTTGAACTAACAATGGCAAAGAATTTTTTTCTTCTATGTTGGGAAATTATTTGACTAAGAATGGAATTGTTTATCAATCCTCTTTTGTTGATACCACCCAACAAAATAGAGTTGCAAAAAGAAAAAATAGACAATTACTTGAAGTTGCTTAATCTTTAATGCTTACCATGGAAGTACCAAATTATTTGTGGTGTAAAACGGTTTCAATTGCCCGTTATCTCAAAAATAAATTGCCTACTAGTACTTTGAAGTTTAAAACTCCAACCAAACTTCTTCAGCAACTTTATTCCATATCTCGGTCCTTTAGTTCTCTTCCTCCTAAAGTTCTTGGGTGTGTTGCTTTTGTTCATGATAAGAATCATCATAAAAGTAAGCTTGATCCTAGGTCTCTCAAGCGTCTGTTTTTGAGTTATTCTCCTATACAAAAAGAGTACAAGTGTTTTCATCCTCCAATTAGGAAATATTTTGTAACCATAGAAGTGACCTTTTTTGAAACTAAGCCTTATTTCTCCAAAACCTCTCTTTACGAGGAGGAATATAATATCAAAGATCAGTTTCTTAAATCTTTTCCAAAACCCACACACTTAGGTGAGCCATATTTTAGAGATAATATCACAAATTCAACTTCTCCTTTGATAGTTTGCTCTTCACAAAATTTGCCACCTTCCAATAACAATCAGCAAGAGGAACAACATTGCTCTTCCCCACAAAAACAACCAAACCCAACTGATGAACAGCAAGTTTCTTCACAAATTCAACCATCCACCGAACAAAATCAAGATGATGCTCAAAAGCTAAAGGAGTATTCTCGATGAAATAAAACAGTTTGACAGAATTGCAAGATTTATTCTCAAATGTGGATATTGACAAAACCATAGTGATCATACCATGTTTTTTAAGCATGGTAAAAAAGATAAGCTCGTTGTCCTTATTGTGTATGTGGATGATATTATCTTGACTGGAAGTGACAGAGATGAAACTGAAAGACTTAAGATGTTAACTAAAGAGTTTAAAACTATAGACCTAAGTTCTCTGAAATATTTCCTCATAATTGAAGTGGCTAGGTCTCGCAAAAGGATATTTGTCATAAAGGAAATATATTTTGGATCTCTTGAAAGAAATTGGAATGTTAAGATGCAAACCTAGCAATGTTCTTATAGAATCCAATCATAGACTTGGGGCAAGCACTAAAAGTAGTTTGGTTAATAAGGTACAATACCAAAGGTTAGTTGGAAAGTTAATCTATTTGTGTCATACTCATCCAGACATTACATTTACCATAGGCATTGTGAGTCAATTTATACATTCTCCTAATGTAGAGTGCATGGAAGCTGTGTTTAGGATACTGAAATATTTGAAGATATCTCTAGGAAAAGGCATTTTATTCTCTATGAATAATCACCTAAGGGTTGAGGCATATACAGATGCGGATTGGGCTGGATCTTTTGTTGATAGAAAGCCAACATCGGGTTATACATTTGTTGGGGGAAATCTAGTTACTTAGAGAAGCGAGAAACAATGAGTGGTTGCAAGATCAGGTGTTGAAGCTGAGTTTAGACAATGGCATTGGGGATTTGCGAGCTAATGTGGCTGAGAATGTTTCTAATGGAGTTAAAAGTGTGGAAAACTGGATCAATGAGACTGTACTGTGATAATAAAGCTGCCATTAATATTGGTCATAGTCCAGTCCAACATGATAGGACAAAACATATTGAGATTGATAGGTACTTTATCAAAGAGAAGCTGTAGAGAGGGTTGATATGCATTCCATATGTTACTACTCAAAAGCAAGTAGCTAATATTCTCACCAAGGGATTATCAAAACAAGTCTTTCAATCACAGAATTCCAAGCTGGGAATGAAAGATATCTTCGAGCCAACTTGAGGGGAGTGTTGAAAGTCAAAGATTATAGCCTAATTTTGTGTACATATATTTATTCTTTCCTTATATAGTTTATTTTTCTTAATTTCCCATAGCGTAATTATGTAGCCTAGTCAGACTAATATATAATGTAAAGATTGCAACTTCTATGACTGAGGAATATTTTCCCAATATTTTTTCTCATTTGTAATCCACAAAACAAAAATTAATAAATAAAGGTACCCATATGAAGCAATGACATTTACTAAAATTAGTAGGAAAAGGAGAAATACAATTCAATAAATGAAAGATGATTAAATCACATGATGAATGCTAAAACTCGACATAAATGGGAAAATTAAAAACTAAAAGAAGGAGATTAGCAGTCCTCTTTCATAGGTGGATTTAAACAACAAGCCAACAAGAATGGATCTTTCTCCAATCAAGTGAAAGAGAATTTAGCCATGTGCATTTCAACAATCCAAAGATAAACAAACAGCTCATTTTGGGCATGTTAACATGCTCAATAAAGTTATTCAAAACTTGAGGCCAATCAAAGACAAACACCTACATGTTTACATCACAAAAACGAGCACAGAACCAATAAAGTACTCTGTGCACATCACTGAGATGAAAAACCAAAGAAATTTGACCTAATAACAAAATGCCTACAAAGAATGTAGTTAAGCATTTCTTATCATGACATGCTAAAAAGGAAACCAGTAATCCTATCACTTTTTAAATCAAATATAATTCTTATCACAAATATAAAATTTGGTTAGAGAACCTAGAATTTACATACATAGAGGATGTGGGTGACAAGGAATGCCAGAATGTTGAAATACAAGCCTCTTTTCAGTATCCAATAGGACATTAATTTCACTACAAACTCTAAGAAGGGTATGGGACATAAATTTATAAATCTCAACATCTTTTTATTCTCTTTCTCTTTTCAAATAACACGTCCTTGATATATAAAATAGAGATGCCTGTGCACTTAACTGTGTTATACTTTGTTATGGAACATTTAAGTCACTCAAAAAATTGAAATAAAACATAAGTAACCAAGTAAATAATGCCAAATGTCTCAGTCAACTCTGCAATTTTTTTGATACAAAAGTAATAATTAAATTGCAGCAACAGCTTACCTGTGGGCGCAACAGGTGGATCATCAACCAAATTGGTAGCAGGAATTGGAAAAGCCTCTTGACCCCCCGAAATGTCCTCACAGACCAACCTATGCCAATAAAAGAATGGGATAAAATTACATTTCAAATATGTGATGTCATAAACACTATTCTAAATAAACAACAATTCTTTTGATACCCGCGAATTTCAGACAGAGACTGAGGTACACGTCCATTAATGAAGCGAACCTGTGATTACAGAGAACAAACATCTGAATATCAATATCAGGATGGTCACTAGTCCGTCATGCAAAACAAATCATCAAATATAGGTATCAAAGAAAATTTAGCACCACAAAATGAAATGCAAAATCCAACAAAATATAAAACAACATCCAGAAGTATGAAAATTGCAACCAGAAACATAGACAAAAACCTGATTAGTTGTCAGTATTGGTTGCCCTTCAAGCCGCCTCAGGCGGTATTTAAAGACAGTAAATCCAGAAAGGCCCTTTTCTGCCCAGTACTTAACAACCTGCAAACAGAAAAAGCCCAGTAGACTCCATGAAATAGGTCTAGCATATTGTATACACTGTATAATTAAAAGTTCACATTGTGAAAAATCTGGTCTGTTTTTTTTTTTTTTGGTTGGTTTTTGCTAGAAACAAAAGATTATATATTGAACTGGTCATATTACAACAGAAAAATTAAATACAACATAATAGGATTCAGGCAGTCATCCAAAGTCACATTAAAAGGGTTATTATGAGCCCCAGCAGCAATTTTCTACGGAATACTATTAAGTCATTTTCCATGAAGGATTTGAGTTCAAGAGCTGGCTATCCCCTATTCAACTTATTCGAACATAGATCAAGCTCATTATAGATGAGCAATCACACGCATGGTTAAGTAGTATGCTGTGTGGCCTTCTTTCAGGACCATTGCTTCATCTGCTATCACTGTATCAAAAACTTAAGTAGATCAGAAAGCCCAGCAACAATATGAAAACTCTAATCAACAATAGTATTTAAACACCAGTATCCCCAGAATACAAGGCTGAATTTAGTTCATACACTTGTCTCTGATCCAAACACAAACAAAAGAATTGTGAACATTTTAGGATCTGCAGGTTAGACAAACTCTAATACCATGTCAAAACACCATTAATATCCCAAAAAGCTTAAGCTGAAGTGCTGAAAGACAGAACTCAACTCTAGCCCAAAAACAATATTCACAGCATGCCCAAAAAGAGAATATTACAATCTAATTCACTAATAAAAGCCTAGTAACAACATGGCCAGATAAACAAGGAAGTGAAAGCAACACTGATTTGGCCAAACTAAATAATTTTCAACTCTGATTAATCTTGATCGGCCAACTCCATCATACATGCAGAGAAGGGTAGCAAGATTCTTAACAAAAGATAACTTTTTAACCATTCAAATGTCCATAGCAATTGATTGGACTATTGAGCACAGTTTTGGTCCTAACTTCAAAATAAAACCATTAACCACCAGGAAAGAAATATGCTACAGTTTGATTATTAGCATCTCTTATAATCTTAGTGTTCACCAATTCCTCAGTAAACATTATTGAATGCCGAAAAATGCAGAAACACAAATGTCATTGGCAAATATACAGAACGACATTAAAGTTTAATTTGAGAAAACACCTTGTATAAGCCATCATATGTGTACACTTTGCCTGTGTAACTACTAGAACAGTCATGACCACGAATTACTCTGACCGGCAAATCTTGGTCCACACAGTTCTGCAATCAAAAGCAGACAAAATTAAAGATAATTCAGGTACCATACCACAGTACCTACACTACAACATACATTGTTAATGTGCATAAGATTTGACCAATTGTTATTATTAGGCACTATTGCTTTAAATTTTAGAAAAAAAAGTTGAAATAGATTGCATTTCTTTAAAGATACCAAACAGATAGTGTAAAATGGGTGAAATGTATCTATCAAGTCAATTTGTGTCAATATACAAAAAATGACCAGTTTCTTAAACGTGTCTAATTGTGTCATGTCTGTCACCCGTTTGATAAACAGGTTGTAATGGTCATAGTTGTGTTTTACCTCTTAATTGACTAATTAGGGGATCATAACCATGTAGAACAAATTTTTGCTATAACTTACACTTAACATGAGACCCAAAAAATAAAAAATAAAAATGCCAATGCAGATAAACTCAAGAGCAGCCCAAAGACATTGGGAGCCATTTTTGGAAAAATAATTTGATAAATACTTGAAAGAGAATCATTTTGCTATCGTTGCTTTTCAAAAAAGTTTTCATAATATGACCAAATGTGTACTAAGAACTTAAAAGACTTTTAGTCTACAATGCTCAAAAAGTAATTAGCAAAACATTGATTTTTCTTTTAATAAATCTCCCCAAAGTGAGCGAGCACTGGAATTAATAAAACAAAAAGGAAATATCCAGGCAAGGGGACAACAAAAAGGCCCCCCTTAAGAACAAAAGAAAAGTACATCAAAACATTGCCTTAAGTTTCCTTAAAAGGACAAACCAGTTACAGCAAGTAATAACTGCATTCATTGAGAGCAATAAAGAGTAAAGATCTAAAATAGTTATTCATAAAATCAGCATCAATTAGTCTCGAAAAATTATATCAAATATAGTTTTCTTTATAAAGAAAAAGCATTTTCCATGATAAAAAAATAGCCAATACATTATAACTTAAACAAAAAGGCCTTTTAGATCATGGATCTATGATTGCAGATCTATGGTTCACTTTTGTAATCCTTTTTTGCATCTTATATTATTCTAGAAAAGTTTCTCTGCTTCCTTTCGAAAGGAAAAAAGTAAACTTTAAACAAGCCAAAATCAATATTCCTATGTAAAAGGAGTACGAGAGAAACTGTTGTCATATGATTTCATTACTGCAAAAATGGATAAAAAATGTAGCATGGTTGCGAGGGTGCTAGTTTATTGGTAAAATCTCTTATGAGTGGTACACGAGGTTTAGGGCTTCACCAAGCTCACATGGATGGAAAGGGATTTCGGTTGCCTTCACCATGCTCACATTGTTGCCATATTATTGTAGGGAATCTAGGGCAGAGAGTCAGTTTAGCATTTACATATTAGCAATAAATGCTATGACACAATTTTTAGTCCCTAGTGACGAAAAGATATCCAGGGAAGATGAAACACAAAATATTTATCTAGAGGAAAAAAATAAGTACAAACCTTTAGTGCCAAATTACCGCGTTCCAACTTTTGATCTCGAATTTGACGCTTATCACCAGTTAAATTATGTCCTCCTTGACCAGTATACACAACATCCTCAGCATTATCTAAATCATCTTCATACATGCCAGACAAGACTATGGCTACAGCAAGTGGGAATGTATAATTTTTGTAATCCTGAAATTGAGGGAGGTGAATGACATAAAAGGAAGTGATTCAGTGTAATGACAAGGAGAAAAAGAACGGTATCATGTAGTCTAATTATTCAATATAGAAAAGACTCAAAAGGATTGACTTTATCCTTGGTAGATAATAACAAAAAATAGAACCCCCAATCAAGAACACATTGCAAAGGGAAAGGAAAATTGGGGGAAAGGGGCAGCGGCGGGTGGGAAAAAGATGATTACTAGAAAACCAAAGAATCTCCTCAAAAAGTTTCCAGGTATCCTCGATTTCCCTCCAAATAAAATTAAATTTAAAAAAAAAAAGGTATCAATATTTTTCTTGCACATGAGCCCCACAAGATAGTGGTTCTCTCCTTCTACTAAAGTCAAGAACTCTTTTGATAAAGATACAATAAGAAGTACAGCCACATCAAACGGAGATTAAAAGCCTTAAAGTTGTTGAGTCAAAGATGTGTGCTAATGAGGCACTGCAAGATAAGGTCCTTGACCAATGCTCTAAACTCTAAACATCTCTCTTGCACATTATGCATCACTGAAAGACACAATTTATCCCAGTAATCTTCTTTAAGCAATCACTTAAACCACTTGACCTACAAGCCTAAACAGTTAAACTTTTAGGTAAGGAGCACAATTATAATATTTACGGTTTCATCAAAGTTCATCTTTCTATGATCTTATTCTTACAATAAACTTTTGCTCTTATCAAACTGATCAAAAAGAAGTTCAATTATCACATAGAAAAAAACCCTTTAAAGATTTCATAAACATCATATACTCCTTAGATAAGATTCCTCTCCAAATAAGATTCCTATGCAATTTAAGATTCAATTTACACTATGATGAGGAGGTGAGATCAGTACAAGTTTGTCTATGATTAAGAGTCTGGACTTCAAAGCCGAATAGTCTTAAAGCCATGAGCCAAAAATACGTTCATCAAACTTCCATAGTATTAACAGACATGTCATGGTTCACCAGTAACTTAAATCCATGGAAACAAATTAAAGATAGGATATACACAAATGCCTCTGACTTCCCAAAACTTTATCATAGCCCCGTTACCAACAAAGTAAAAAATTTGGATGGAACTACATAAATCCTCAAGAGTACTTCGGGAAGAAGAGAAGAGGAACCGCCAACTTATACATCAAAAGGCCATTTATAAACGCCCACACATCTACTTCAAAGGAATTTTCACATAAAGAAGCCCTTCATCCCATCCTTAAATTCTCAATATTCATACAAGTCTAATTGAAATTGAGCAGTAAGTAATAATGTACAGTTAATCACGCATAGTTTCACAGTCCAAATAAAGGTTAAAGTATATCCAATGACCTGCAAATAAAATAATATAGAATAGGGTTAAAAGACACTTAACAAACACCCTTCTTCTGAAACATAATTCAATACAAATTGGAAACAAACTACACATAAAAGGAATGTGCATTAATATCCAATTATACTCCTTTTCAGATATCCCAAATCTCAGAGAAAAATGTGTTACCCCTTTGTAGGACATCCCCATATAATCAATTCCATTCAGCCAGTGACTATGAAAACCAACAGCAACCATTTCAGCCCGTGAATAAAACTGATGCCCAACATGAACACCTATCATCGAGAGCAAGTCCAAGACCTTGTTAGCTCAGGTCAAGCTTGTAAAAGAGTTAAATAAGTATATATGATAGCCAATAAAACTCAATAACAGTGAAACACAGCATCATGTTGGCAAAATTTAGTGAAGAAACCAACCTGGAATATCACCAATTCTTTTTGCGGAGTACAATATCTCATTATTTTTCATCATCTGCCAACGAACAATAATTTTTTGAAGGATAGCGGACAAAATACTAATTTACGTAAAAATATTGCAACAATAAACAATAGTTTCAACCATCATTATTTGTTGTTAACGTAGTATATGCTTCTACAAATACAGCAACAGGACAAGATGCAAGTGTTGACAAAAATATAACTACCATCAAGACATTTTGCAAATCTTATGTAACATCATACATAATCCATAGGCAGCAAAAATTAGGGATGTCAACAGAATGTAACTAATTAAGGAAGCTAAAGGTTATAAAATTTTTATCTGCACCTTGAGGCTCTTGTAACAACGCAAATATGCAAGTAAAGTTGCAGCTTTCAAGGTAAGGACAGATTTGTTACATGCAATTAAAATGGTCTTAATACTGAAATTAAAGTAAGACTTCAAATCCAAAACTTGAGCAAATCTATGGACATCAAAATCCTCCATTGTCAAAATCTGCATTAAGGCCTTAAGGGCCAGTTTCAAGCTTCTTGGTCATTTTACAAATATATCATCAAAGGCAATTAACAAATAAATTTAAACCATTGCAGAAAAATACATTCATCTAAACAAGCCGAAAGGTTGAACATAACAAAACAAAACAAAAAAAAAATTACAAACTAGAGACCAGGAATAATAAAATGGCACTTTTGATTGAGAGCAGTGACAATACTGCTGGTATGTGTGCAGCTAAGACTCTAAAAAAGCCTTTAGCCCATCAAATATAGACTTGCCTTGGATACTGCCTTTAAATCAGGTCGCTTGGCCTTGTTTTTAGCCTCGTCTTCAGGCACATCTCCTTTCTGCAGAAATTTTGTCATCAGTCGTCACTATCGAATATCCAAAAGCCTATGGACCAAGACTCAGCAAATTTATATCCAGCTTTCTGTATTTATATGCAAATTAACTTTCAATAAACGTATAATTGAAACTTTGATAAACAACATCACAACTCAGATATTGACTTCAAATTGCATAAAATAGGCAAAAAAATTCAACCCTGCTTAATCAGACACTCAATTTCAGGAGGAATAACTTAATTCCAGTTGGAAATAAGCAAATAATAATTGGTAAATTGGAAGAGACTGAAATGCCTAGATTGACATGATAAATGTACATACTACAACTAACTAGTCTAAAAACTTTGCCCACAATAAAAGTTGTTTGATTTCTAAGCCCACCACAAGTTTCAAGCCATCAAACTAGAATTTCAAGACAGAAATTTACATGAAACATTGGTTATCACATCAAAATTCTGACTTGTAACTGATCTGAAATCAAAGTTTCTTCAAAATTCTGTTATTTGATACCATTTATGCTCCTGCATTGATTGCCAAATATTTTAGGATCCAATGAAAGAGAACGTGAAGACAGTATCTGGAGAAGGGCTTTCTGTCAAGTATTGTTACAAATACTAAGAACTCTTTGCAGGATTAGGACTAAGGCTGCTAAGAGATTGGATTGGAGAAGCATATGAGAATATTCTTATGCAATTCAGATCACCTAATGTCATGCAATCTGGTGACTCATTCTAAGTGTGAAATAGAAGTGGGTTATTTATAGAAGAAAAATTTGGCTATATTAGGAAAATTGCTATGCTATTAATTTTGGAAGACATATCTTTTGGCATTGTGTAATTTGAAGTAATGTATCCACTATAAGTGTTTGAACACTATCAAAGATTCGAAAGACTAAATGACTTCTGGAAGAAGACCTATGATGTGTTATTCTCCTTAACTATATGTTATTTGCAAATGAAACTTAAAGCATAAACCATCTTCTTCTACTGGCCATTAGCTCAAATATTATGGAATGCTCCCACCTTGGAAGCTATGTTGAAATGGTTATTCTGATTTCCATGTCTTGGATTATTAAGAAATTTTGTGCTCTTGGTTAAGGGAAGAAAGTTCCCATAATTGGACATCATCTTTTGAATAGTAGTAGGGTAAAAACGACCGTATACAAACTGATATTAAACATAGTTGACATTTTTTAGTGGTACTAAAGAAAAAAACTATTGTTTAGAAATTCGTGTGGTATAAAAGTACTGGTTAAATGAAAACAAAAACATCAATGTGATTAACAATAATAAATAATGTATTCCTGGTTGCAATCATACAATATTATCAAATCATTTGGTATAAAATAGTTTATACAAAGAATTTGTCTCTCTACTGCTACTTCATTTCAAATTATTTGAATGGAAATAAATAAGTGCATATTTGAAGATTCATTATGCGAGGAACTTCAACATTGAAGGAACATTTTAGCATATTCACAAGTTTTGAAGTCACTTTTGCAAGATTATGTTTCCCTTTATCTACCCTAACAAAAAATATATTTTCTTGTTTAGTTGGTTGATTTTTCAGCAATGTGTTTCTCTCTTTTCGATTCCTTTAATAGCTTGACTTCAATAGTTCTATTGATTCACTTCCATGGAATCTTCATATTAACTTTCTATTTTTAAACCATTAAAAGAATAAGAGTAAACAGATAAAAGAAAATCAACATCAACATCTGCAAGAAATGAAAAAGTTTGAAGCCAATGCTGACCTTAGATTTTGACTTATTTGACTTCTTTGATGCTTTCGAATCAACTTCCACTATCCTGCAACACCTTTGTTCCTCTTCCTACAAACCACAAACAATAAGCATCCGGATTGGAACCAAAAAGTTACAAAAAGAGAACATAACATTAAGCGCGAGTGCTAATTGGTACAAAATGTCTGGTAGCCCAAAATATTATTATTCAACATATTAACCACAAACAATTATCACTCATATTGGAATCCAAAAATACAATGTAGCACATAGTGAGAGCTAATTGGTACAAGAGACATGTGTTTAAACCCAGAGTTTTGGTTTTTAAAGTATTGTGTTATGGAAACTCAAAGCAGGATTCAGACCTTGGACCTTTAAGCAAACACAAGAGATTTCATCAGTTAAGCCAACTAACCAGGACAGAGATTTGCTTAATACTATATTTAGAAAGACTATAAAAAAAATGATGATGATGAGCGGAAAAAACAACTGTTGCTCAATTGTTTTTGGAATCGTCATAAAAATCATTTTTGAACGTTTTCAAAGTTATTAAAAGTTTGATAAAGTTGAAAAATAAAAATTACTTAGTCTATACTCTGTACTATAAGATAAAATAAAAAAACAAAAACAAAAACATTCAAAAAAAATTCAAACAATTCAATAAATGTGTTGTTATACCTATTTGCTAAAAATAAAACGACACACCTGGACTCCTTGAAGATAATACTTGTTAAACAACCTCAGAGTCTCCTTAACTTTAGCATGATCACTCTTCTCAGCAAAATTTACAACATTGCCATCCACCAACTCAGCTCCAGACGACGTCGATTCAACAGAAACTTTCCCTTTCTCTAACTTTTCCTCTTCAACTTCCTCCTCCTTTTCGACATTCTCCGCATCTTTCACCCTCCTTCCTCTTTTATTACTTTTACTGAACGCATTAATAGTACTCTTTTCTTCATCATCAACGTCACCATCATCAACAGCAGCTCCATTATTACCAATAATTTCATCAGTGAGAAGATCAACTCTTCGTTTCACCAAACGCAGCTTCTCCTCCCGTTGCTTCTCCTCTCTTTGCTTCTCTTGAATCCTCGCGCTCACTCTCCTCTGCGCTTTCACTACCACCATCTTCGCCCGGATTTATTGGCGCACAAGTGATTTTTAACTAGGGCTTCCTTCTCTATTATGGAGAGTGAAAATGGCGAAAAAATGAGATGGAGAATCTCAAAGAGTGAGAGAGGAGAGCTGCCAAAAAATGGAAATTTTTTTCATTTTTTATTTTTTAGGAGTGGGCAGAGGGCGCGTGCATTTAAATCGCGATATGTTTGCAAATGTTTTTGTTTTGTCTGTTGTGGCGTTTGCCCGCTCTTTGCATTTTCGGTCTCCCTCCGAAAATTTTTCGTCCCAAGAAGGGCTCCGGATTCGAGAATTTTTGGTTAAACAAAAATTATTTGGTAATACGGCGATTTAAATTACGGGTGAAATTACATCTAAATCCCTACATTCCAAACAAAAATTATTTGGTAATACGGCGATTTAAATTACGGGTAAAATTACATATAAATCCCTATATTCCAAACAAAAGTTATTTGGTAATACGGCGATTTAAATTACGGGTAAAATTACATCTAAATCCCTACATTCTAACGTTTCCTCAAATGAGACTTCTATTTTTCCAAAGATCATCACAATGTTAACTTGAAGGATATTTCAGTAATTAAAAGGTTATAGGACCTATTTCTTATGAATGGATTATGTTATATTTTGAGAATAACTGCAAAATCTGAGGGCCGTAGACGTTATTTAGCGACAATAATGAATAATAGCTATTGGAAGTCAAATTTTTTTTTTTTTTAGAAGACTATTGGAAGTCAAAATTTGATAACTGAATAAAGGCAAGATTACGAGAAAACATAAATTATAAATAAGGGAAAAGTACAAACACACTCTCAACGTTTAGATAAATAGATAAAAAACTTCCTAACATTTCAAAAAAGACATTTACACCCCCATTCACTAACGAAAATAGTTACTTTTAACGGAAATAGTAATTTTAATATATAATTATCGTTATACCCTTCTAACACATAAAAAATAATTGTCTAATTTGTCTATATATTGTTAATAAAATTACAAATATACCTTCATTACCCAATTCCTCTATTTAAATTTTTATCAAATTCTCTCTTCAAGCCAAATAAATTTAATCCGTTATCAATTTTTATGTCTATTGGATATGTTATTTAATACAATTAAGATAAGATTTTTGTAATTATTATTGGAACTAGTCTTTTTTTTTTTGTTGATTATACAAGTTTAAATGATTGACATATTGATAACGGATTAAATTTATTTGGCTTGAAGAGAGTTGATAAAAATTTAAATAGAGGAATTGGGCAACCAGGATATATTTGTAATTTTATTAACCATGTATGGACAAATTAGACAATTAACAATTATTTTTTTACGTGATAGAAGGGTATGAAGGTAATTATATATTAAAATTACTATTTTCATTAAAAATAATTGTTTCCGTTAATGAATGGGGATGTAAATGTCTTTTCAAAACGTTAGGGGGGTTTTTATCTCTTTGTCTAAACGTTGGGGGTGTATTTGTCATTTTTTCTATAAATAACCCAACAATCCGACTAATGACTATCATTAAAATTGAGTGATCTTTTTTCATCCTATTATTATCATTTTTATCCTTTTAAAAGAATATTATTAATGTTATAATGGGTCTTTTAAAGCTACATTAAATGTAACTTACAATCACAAAAAATAAGACAAAAGTAAGATATTAGCGAGTGCACATACTCTATTTATATATTATCCATTTTTATATTATTTTTGTTGGTTGTGAGCTATAACAAATATAACTTAGAGATTGCATGTTATAATTATTATTGTAAAATTCAAATTTATTGTATCACAAAGATTCGATTTTAGGGATGAAATTTGAGTAAAGCAATGACATGTGCTAACAATGAATGAAAATTAAGTAAAGCTATAATGGTGTTAATTTTTTACTTTTTCTTAATGTTATTTCTTATCGAGCATGAGCTACTAATGAATCATAATAAATTATTTACTTGAAAAGTATGAACGATATTAGAATGAACTTTATTACCATTACTTCGTTTTATTTATATTAGAATTAGAATTAATTATTTTAGATTATTAAAATATCATCATTAATTATCCACATCTTCATCGTCATTATTATTATTATTATAGTTGATATTCTTATAGTCCTTTTTTTAGAAAGTAATTATTGTTATTAAAAAAATTGTTGGTATTAATAATTGTTGGCAACAACAACAATAATAATAATTTATCTTTCTTGATCAATTAGCTTCTTCCTAGATAGGGATGGCAATGGGGAGGGGAGGGGAGGGGACCGATCTCCCCGTACCCATCCCCAATATTTTGCGTATGTCCCCGTCCCCTCCCCGTCCCCGTCAGAATTACTTAAGAGAATCCCTATCCCCTCCCCGAATAATAACAGGGGATCCCCGAGGATCCCCGATCCCCGAATAACTAATACATTTTTTTTTCAATTTTGAGTTAATCATATTAAAATAAAAAATTCAAATAAAAGTAAAGTTTGAAATATATCTTACATTAATATCTATTACAAAAGTCACATACATTAAATTAGTAAGTAACGCAACATGCAATGAATACAAACTTCTTTTACAAACTATCATGAACAAATTAATAGTTTAATACAAAATTGTTACAAATAAAATCGAATTTAGATTCAAAATTAACTTTTTCAATGGTGGCGTGGGCACTTTATAAATGTGGACTATTCCCTTTACAACACAATAGTTAAATCCGAGCAAATCAAAAGCAAATATTAGATTAAATTAGATTAGATTATATATTAAAATTGTGATTCGCCGTGGGCAATTATAACATCTAAAAATAAATAAAAAATAGATTTAAGTTTAAAATATTTAAAGAATATTAAAACTAAAAAAAATGTTTGGCTAATAGAATTTACTCGGTCTTTTTAATGTCCTAAATAAAAATTTAGGACTTTAATTAGTTAATTAGGCCTAAAAGTTTAATAATATAAATATTTTGATATTTTTTATTTTTACCAATATTTATAATTTTATAATTTAAATTTTATAATTTATTTACTAGTAATTTTAAAAAATTAAAATAAAATTAAAAATTAAAATGGGGAAATAGGTAGGGGATGGGGATTACACCTCATTCCTGTCCCCTCCCCAAATAAAAAATTAGGTATGAAATTATCTTCATACCCTCTCCGAATGGAGAAAATCCCCAAGGGTACCCGTCCCCGTAGGGATTTTTGCCATCCCTATTCCTAGATCAATTTAACCGTTTGAGGTAATAGAAAGGTGCTGGGTTCATCGGCTAGAGTTAGGGATTTGCAATTTTTTTAATTTATATTTTTGTATTGTACAAAGGGTGTTTTGAAAAAATTGAAAAAGTAGTAGTGGTAATTTAGTCAATCTCGAGAATGGGTTATACTCCCAACGTCCCATTGGGAATCAATACTCTAGTCTCTAATAATGAATCCCAATATTGTGTGGACTCGTTGAAATTCATTTAACCCTCATTGTATTGCATATTTGCATTTAATAAATGAAATTATTCAAATATTAACAAATTCAACCTTATTGTAATTAAACAAAATGAAATGATCAATACTTATCATATAAACTCAAAAATAAAAGTTCTTATATCATTCTGAATCTATTAGAATTTTTTTTGGTCAAATCTCAGATAAGCACAAACTCTAAATGATAACAATAGGTAAAAATTGATAATGTAATAATAGAGATTAGGAGAAAGATAAAGTTAATTCAGCAAGAAAGAGTAGATAAAGAAAAATTGATAGAAAGAGAAGCCAGTTTATGTTTTAACCATTGTTACAATGGAGAAAGAAAATAATTGATAAGGGTAATTTTATAATTTTTGAGAACTAGTGAATAAAAAATAAGAAGTTGTAATTTGATAATTATTTTAATCAAAAAAAGGGCTTGAAAGGAAATTAATAGATTCAAATAGTTCTATCTTAATATAAGTGGAGCTTTGAGATAGGATCTCATCACCATAATGGGGTTTGGTTACGGTGTAATTGTGGTACCGTGCCATAGTTTCATTCAGCCGTTAGATACACTTGAATGGATGGGGTCACTGACAATTAAAGTGCCTGGTATTATTTTGTCAATGTTATTTTTTATACTAATTTTAGGAGAAAAAATTGAGGTTTTTGATGTGACATTTTTGTTTTTTTAAGTACGTTTGGTGGCAACTTGCTTTATGATGAATGATGAAAACTAAAAATAGCGAAAATGCATTTAATAGTTTATTTGAGAAGATGTATCTTTGAAAAGACCTTTAGTAGAAATTATATTTTGATTAAATTATTAATTATATATTCCTTTAAAAATATTATGATTATTATATGTATTACGAATTTTTGGTAAAAATAATAAAATCAAGTGATTTTTTAATTTAAATTTTCTATTCAAATGTCCTTTTTTTATTTCAGAGGGTTTTAAAAAATAAACAAAAAGAAAATATTAATAATCAAATTCTAATAGATGGATTACTTAAAAGTTGCTAAAAGAAAAGCATATTAGAAACAAAATAGAAACAAAAAATTAGAATAGAGAAATATATGTGGCATCTATTTTTTTGTTTAAAATCTAAATAGATTTGAATTAATCTGCATTATGAATAGTATCGAATGTTTGAATATGAATGATTTGTTTTAATTGTTAAAGACAAACATTAAATTATTTTTTTAACTTAAAAAATTTAAAATCTAGTATTTGTATATTGGCGCCCTTACAAATTATAAATGTTAAACAAATAACAAACATCTCAAAAAACTTAAATAAGATAATATATTATTATAGTGTAAATCATGTTCAATTGAATACAACCCTTTATATTCTAAATTAGTATACGTTAATCAATTTTATTGTAGTTTATGATGTTTTTATATGAAAAATATTCATAAAAATTATGAAGATAAATATGCTAATTTGAAGAAAATAAAAAGATAAAAATAATTATAGTCTACCAATATATTATCAGAAGTTACAAGATGGACAGTAATGCTAATTGTTAAATTTTATTTTGGTAAGGATGAAAATTAATTAATTAGATATGAATATTTTGGAGAATATCTTTTAATGATATCATTTAAACTGTTTTAGATTAAGTGAAAAGCTAAAAAAAATGGCTTTATAACTTAACAACTTAATGAATTAATGACATTTATTTTTTTATTTGAAATCTGAATACATTGAATTGATTTGAAATCTGAATAGGTCTGAATGTCTGAATCTGAATAATATTTTTTTATTTGAATATTTGAAAATAAGTATTAATTTTTTTTCAACTTCAAAAATTTAAAAATATGTACCTTTACATTTGTAGTCTTCCTAAATTTGAATGTCAAATAATATATGTATGTATGTATGTGCGTGCGCGCACACACACACACACACATTAGTACAACTTTAATATGTTATCATATATAAGCAAACCTCATTTAAGTGAATACATAATGATTTTTTAATTATAATATACAAATTTATTTTTTAATAAAAAATATATAATTACATAAAAAGATCTTAAAAATAATACTTTTGATTACTAATAATGGAAGATTCAAGAACTTATGAGAGAAGCAAAGTGAAGAGGGATTCCATGACAACTTAAAAAAATAAATAAAGATAAGTTTAGTGGGTAAATGTACATGGGCGGATTTTAAGATAGGTATGAAAAATAAATAATAAAGTAGGGATTTTTTTTACATTAAAAATTAGTTCGCTGATTTAGGTTTTTCGATTTAAGAAAAAGTAAAAAAAAATGAACTTATTTTATTAAATCAAAATTATCTATAAAATTTCACAAATTTATAAAAATAAATATTTTTAATTAACTTAATTAATTAAGTTAAGTCACTTTAAGTTATTAAGTTAAAAAACAAACACTCTCTAAGTTGAAAAAACAAACAGATTTAATGACTTAATTGGTTGAAGTTAAATTAATGAAGTAAAAATGAAAGAGCCCTTACCAAATTAAGAAAATAACGCCACTCTTGGCTAATTGTGTCCCTACAAACTTGCATGCCATGAATATTTGCATGAAAGACGCTCATGGGACCCAAAAGCGATGAAAAGGTGGAAAACAAAAGCCCAAAACGCCAAAAGTACGCTCTCCACTTTCCTTTGGCAATTATGAAAAATACGAACATATTGTTCACATAAAAAATTGAAAACTCACCAGTGCAAACTGCTAGCAAACATATTTTATTATTTTTTATTTTTGTACAACGAGAAACAACAGATAAAAAATAATATCGAAGGCATCCTTAGTCGGTATTTAGTTGGCAGAAACAATAGGAAAGGAGAGGAATAGAAAAGAAAGGAAGGAAACAAAATGAGTGAAAAAGAGGGCAATAAACAATTGACTCAAATGCATTACACATATAATGCACCTGAGACTGGGCAGGCGAAAAATGAAAAGAAGGCATTCACTTGGAAAGTTAAATTCAAAATTAGAATGATTCTACTCAAAATTAAAAGTGTATCTAAACCAACTAAAAAGCACATTGGAACTACAAAAAAGAACACACTGATGTCAACTTGCAAAATAGAATGAAATCTGCTTCCAAAGGTTCTATCTGCAGAAAGATTATAGACATCTCGATTAGCAGAACTCAGATCTATGTTACAGTTCATAAATTGAATATGCAGAGGTTGAATGAAGCATTGATGGAAGATCCAGATTTTACGAGATGTGATGATGTTCTGGACATTCTTCCGGTGCTATGTGATCATGATGCCCATGGCTCTCGACTTTGTCTGCCATCATAGACAGGGAAGGATGTATCTCTGGGCAGGGGAATAATAGCTTCAGACGGAAAGCATCAACACCATTCAAATAGTACCGGAAGAGCCGTTTTGCTCTAATAAACCCAAGACGGCCATATAGTGCAAGAGCTCCTTTGTTTGTGACTTCTGCTTCCAGTGTCACCTTCAGAAAATATTAGTGAGATGATTAGCGAATGACTCACTCAATCTAGAGCAATGCTCCAACATGCATAAAAAATGAACATCACAGACCAGTTGACAACATGAAGCTCAGTAAAGAACATTTATGTAGATAGATCAAGTTGGATAAGCAAAAACTCGAATGGTTTCAAAATTCATCAGAAATCACCCTGAATTTCTGAAAGCGCAAGAAACAGCCTATACAATTTGCAAAAACCTAACTGACAATGAAAGTTGTTGATGAAAATACAAACCAGCGGGTACCCACTCACGATTAGAACATACCAAAAGAGGTCGCTTAAATTTACCACTACATTTTTCATCCACAGCAGAGTTTTCTACTAATGAAAAAAAATGGTAAAGTTCTAATTTCTAAGACATAATTTGAGAACTTTTCCCCATATATTCCACTCTCCCAATAACTTCCAGTAAAATATGACCTCAATAAAAACCAATAACTGGCACAAACCCATCTAGCCAGCAAAATATCAGTGAGCATAAGTGAAAACCATGAAGAGTAATGGTTAATTCAAAACACAAGCTGTGAACACTTAATACTATGCAGTAAAATAGTTATCTTTAGGCATGGACGAGTGTCGGTACAAATGTGAGCAAGGACAAACATACAACTCCTAGTAACCAATTTGTTTGTCTAATAAAATGCACACAAGAGAAGAATTTTTTTTTTTATATAAATTCAGACCAAATTCAAGGAAAATATCAATAAATCAATATGCAGGCATTTCTTAATAAAACAAGATGGAACTGGATCAGCTACACTCTTCACAATATGCATTCCATTACTTCAAACTTTTCTTGCACTTTTATGCTTTCATGGTGTAAGCACATGATAGTTTTTGGTTGCTTGAAACAAAAGCTAATTGTCTCATGACTTAATATTGAAATTCTCTCCACAACTCTGTCACTTTATCAGTCACAATAGATTGAATAGAATGATGTGCAGACACCAAACATAATGCATGAGAACAAAATCAGAAAGCTAATGTACCTCTTCACAGCCCGATTCCATCATCACCTTAATCGATCTAGTAACAAGCTCAGTCGCTGCGATTCAAAGAAAACATAATTCTTTATCAGTCATAAACTTGTGGAATGCATAAAGATGATCAACTAGTCCCCTTAAATTTTAATTAAGGCCTTAGATGAATCTGGGTGACTAGCATCATTTCACAAAACAGTTTTAAATTTTTCCGAGCCAAAAAAACTACAAAGTCCAGAGGTTCTACATCTTGAAAACAGTTTTGAGATAAGAGCAGAATATAACTCTTCAAAAGTCGAAATGCCTGGAGACATTTTCATCATACTTTGGAAATAAACATGGTGAATGCACCAGTTTCAAGTTTAGTTCACTAAACAATATCAGGGGTTCAATGATGTTTATTCTAATAATGAAAATGTTGATTTAAAAAAAAAAAGTTCTGGAATCATACTAGCAGAAACATTCTTATATTTACAAAATGGTAACCAACAGGCCCTTACAAACACATATTTCGAATTCCACTCAATTTCAAATTTTCAAAGCAATATCATCGAAGATAGCAAGTAACAACATCATAAGTATTAATAAATATCTGGAACAAAAATTAAATTTCATCAAGTAAGACAGCTTAACACATGCACAGTGCATATATAGACTTATATAACGTTTCCATATAGAAAGAAATTAATGCCCATTTATGCTAAACTTGCTATAAGCAAAAAGAAAATTACCAATGCCTCTTCCACGATAAGGTTTAATAACTACCAACATTGCAATGTAACCTCTAAACGTACTTCGATGCTCACCCATTTTACAAACAACTGTCCCCACGCATTTACCTTTGTGAAATGCCTATCAAATTACAAATTGAAGCCAACCCATTACTTAAAATTAGAAAAATAAATTAAATAAATTCGAAGTTAGAGAAAAAGGGCGGTACCAAGAAAGAAAGGTGGGGCCAGAGATAGACGAAGTAACGGTAGGTGAAGATTGAGTAGGGTTCGCTAAGTTCTTGATCGACGAGGTTCATGATCAACGGCAGGTGATGCTCGCCGCCGTAGCTTACGTACTCTATCTCTGATGGGTCGAACTCCACTTTGTGCATTCTTGCTTCTTCTTCTTCTTGTTCCATTGTCTCTTTCAGTTCGCTTCCAAGGCGAGCGGCGAGCGCGAGAACGTGACTTAGGATGTCTTCTACTAAATCAACCGAGCTATTTTTATAACTACACTCTTTATATTGGGCCATGAACGGGAGGGTCAGTTGGCCCAACTGCAAGCTCATTTGTGTGTCCATGTGTGTATTTTTATCTTTTTAATATTTAGCTAGCAATTTTATTAATTAGTTTTAAATACATGAACATAGTATAAATATAATAGTTATATGAGACCATATTATTTTTTTTTGTTGTTAATATTATTTATTAAGAATTATGTTAACTTAGTGTTCCAAAAATTAAAAAAAAACAGAATTAGGGTGTATAAAGAAGAAAATATAATATTATAACAAAATTTAAAAAGAATACAAATCCAGTGAAAATTTGTTGCATTTTAATTTCCCATTGTACTACTAACCGGTGATCACTCCTAACTTTCATATAACTAAGATTCTGTCATTAGAACATAATAAATAGGAAAATGAAAATAATATGTTATTTATCACAAAATTTCCTTGTATACGTATTATTAGAACATAATAAACAAGAAAATGAAAATAATGTGTTACTTATCGCAAAATTTAAAGTAGTTATAAATTTATTACTAATAATCATTCAAAAACATATCCCAAATGATGTGATATTTATGAGATGAATGAAGAAAAAAATTTAATAAATTATTTTGAAATTGGGTAAAACCATTGATCGCTTAATAAATGTTACATCATATTACTCTTAATTTTAAATTCGCATATTAGGATAAAATGTTAAGATGGCATTGATTAGCATTATTGATAATAGTCTAGTGGTCTACGTAGTATTACTTGCCACATGCTTAACTTCTTGATCTTATTTGAAGTTAGAACCAGGCAAAGTCCGAATGCAAAGCTAGTAGAGGGCCGGCTTGGGCTTTTAGCCCAGATTATAGAGTCCGATAAAACTTTATGCAAACCTTTATGGCAAGTTTGGTTGCAGTTTTTTTTTTTTTTTTTGTGATTTCTTATTATTATGATGAAAATAAAATTATTAGTACAAGTGGAAAAGAGAAAAGAAAAAACACAGCCAGACCACCAACAAAAGGTAATGTCTACCAAACCATTATTTTACCGGCCAAATAAAATTCACCGGACCTTATCAATCACCGCGCATGTAATTACACAGCCGCCACCGCCAGAATTTCAAACCACCAAACCTTCAGGTCCGCTGTTCAACTCTTCTTTTCCAGCAACTGTGAACTAATTGCACCTCACTGCCACCGCCACCGCGGCCGCAGCAGGCGCCACCACCAGCCATCACTGCGCCACCAGACGCACCTCACCACGGCTGAAAGTAGTTCAAAAGGTGTTCTGGCTGGGGAGGGAGTTCCCCTCTCCGGCCGGTAGTCTTTTCTTTTCTCTTTTCTTGTTTTCTATTTTATTTTGTTTTATTATTGTATCAACTTTTTTATCGTGCTTCTTGTTATGTTGTGTCGTGTTAGTTGTGTGTCTTAGTTGTATTATTTTGCATGATTTTATACTGCATTACTGCTTCTGAGGGTATTGGTTCAGTGTCCGGACCAGGATCGCGTCAGTGTTCAGATCGGAAGGGTACGCCTGTATTGAAGCTGTTGAGAGCTTTAATAGTGGTGCATTGAAGTTCCGATGGCTTGGGGCGAGATTCTGATGGCCTGGGGCTGGGATTCCTGGATCTTGAGACTTTTTGCTGGATAGTAAGAGTGGTTTTTTCTGCGGTTTTGTGATTTTTTATTATTATTATTAGGAAAATTATCGTTACATCACTTTTATTTTGTCTTATGATCATCCAATCACTACAAAATTTTAACATGTGCTTTGCACCACTTTTTTTTTTTCACATTTATATCAACTAGTCACTTTTACATTAACACTATTAAATAATTTTAATAAAATAATAATTTTATCTCCAAATAAATTAAAAGACTATTTTATTTTATAAAAATTTAAAAAAATAAAAAAATATAATGATAAAAATATTCATAAATTTAATAAAAATAAATCTCAAAATTAGAATTTTTATTTTTAATAAAAATTATTTAATATAAAATTATAATTATAAAAATAATTATAAAATTTTGGGATTTAATAAAAATTCCATAAATTATTAAAATTTTAGGATTTATTCTTTTAAGAAATAAATTCAGTTATTTTAATAAAATTTTACAAAATTATAATTTTTAATAAATAAATTCATTTATTTATATTAAAATTTTGTAAACTTATAATTTTTAATAAAAATAATTATTAAAATTTTGTAAAATCTAAATTTAGTAAAAATCAGTTGAGCACTTCTATTTGGGATTTATTTTTTTATTAAATTTAAGGATATTTTTATGATTATAATTTTTAATTTTAAAAGTTTTTATAAGATAAAATAGTCTTTTAATTTATTTGGGGTAAAATTATCATTTTATTAAAATTATTTAATAGAGTTAATGTAAAAGTGGTTAGTTGATACAAATGTGAAAGAAAAGGTAGTGCAAAGTACATGTTAAAATTTTATAGTGGTTGGATGAACATAAGACAAAATAAAAGTGATGCAATGATAATTTCCCTTATTGTTATTACCTGTTTGTGTTATGAGATTATAAATATATTGAGGCTTTTGTTATATTACATAATGACGTAATATACATGATTATGTAGTAGCCGTTGGATGAAAATCCAACGGTTGTAGAAATAATATAATTTTATTATCTTCTATTTTTACAAGCGTTAGATTTTTCATCCGACTGCTATATAATCATGTACGTTACATCATTATATAACATAACAATCTCCATATATTAAATTATGTTGTATTACCAGACACAAAGAATTTTCTTCTTTCGGTTGGAAAACGGTTTCATCTCCAATAGTTGAAGAGGGTTCCTTTGGTATTACTTCATTAGATCTTAAGTTAAGAAATCATTTAGTCTCCTTTCAATTGTTATAAATTTATAGTGTTTAAATTTATGAATTATTTTTAGGCATTGTCCTAATCTCGGCTTGAATTTTGGGTATTATTCTATAGTTGTACCTAAACTTGATGTAATCTTTTAGCTACATCCATGTGACGTTTTATTTTAAGCGATTATTAATCTTTTAATGGAAGACATATAATTTCATCTAAAAAAGAAAAAAATTTTGTTGCAGTTAAATTTCATGGGATAGGAAGACTAATTTCATGTTTAGTACTAAAATGTTAAGTTAGGAAAAGTAACCAAGGGCCCACCATATTATCTTAAATAATAACAAAAATGTGTCCTTGGAACTTGGAAGACTGCTGAGATTAACTGCTGAGATTACGTTTTCAAAGCTAAAATTTTATTCTAAAGTATTCATAGGATAACACACTTAATTTTAATTATGTATTATTATAAACATTGCAATTTATATTTTTAACTTCAAATTATAATATTATTTTAAATTTACATATTTACTTATATTGTTATTTAAATAATTTCTATATAATTTATAGATAAGTTTAAACTATTAAGTAATATATATATATATATATATATTTTTACTTTCTATAACAAAATAGTAACATCATAATATAAATTGTTACAAATAAAAACATTTAATTATAATTAAAAATATTTTTATTCATATTAAATGAATCTTCATTTATAATAATTCAATTAAACTATGATTAGATAAAAAATTATTTATTTTGAATTAATAAATAATAAATTATAATAATATATTGTTAACTCAATTAAACATAATAATTCATAAATATTAAAATTATATTAACATGTAATAAAAAATTGCTTATAATAATGTAAATAATAAATTATAATAAATATTATCATTAGTTTTTAATAACACACAATCAATATTTAAAAAATTATTAATTTATGATATTTATTATAAATAAATTATTATTTTTATTTAAATAATATTTTAATATTATAATTAATTTTTTATTATATCTTAATACTATTTTGCTTATATAGTTATTAAATAATAAAAACAATATTTAAAATATTTAGTTAAATTTTCTAAAATTATAGATTATTAAATAATTATTATATAAATATTCAAAATATATTTAATAAATTTAAATAAAATTTATTTAGATTTATATTTTATTGTTTAATTAATAATGGACGTTGATTGGTGTAATAAATAATACAAAAAAATTTTCGTTAATAATAATAAGAAATCACAAATTGTAATCTTATGATATAAATTATTATAAATAAATTTTAAAATATTTTAAATTTTTATCCAGTTTTTATTTGTAGTAATGTAATTATACTATGATTAAATAAATATTCATTTATTTTTAATTAATTTTAATAATAACAATAAGTTTTTAGAATGCAATCTATTCCTCAACTACACTAAAATGCAAGACAGTATTAAATATAAGACAATCTTATTCTATCTTATCTTATCTCATTCTATTCTATCATATCTTATCCAGCATACCAATAGTTTATTAATGTTATAAAATATGATAAATCATATATGTGGATATCCGTCAACTATACTAATGTACGTAACTCTAGACTTTTTTTACTATTATTTGAGGTCATATAGTTTTATAGAATTTCATAAAAACAATGGAAAATTACATGCCCTAAAACGCCAAAAAAAAAAATAAAAATACATTGAACATTGTAGTCGTTACCTCCCAACGGCTACAATTTTGGGTATATAAACCCATGAACTTAGTAACAAGCATGCATGAAACCTGTGCCATTCAAGCAAATATACAAGTTGCTCACAAACCAGCCACAACTCACAATAGTTCATTCATATAAATTTGCTCATACAACCTAAAAATTCTGTTCATACAATCCATAACCCATCACCCAAACATTCAAGCCAACAATTGTCCATTCATTCAACCACTCAAACATTTATTCATTCAAAGACAACAAGTACTCAACCATCACCCAAATATCACCTGCTTAACAATTCTTTCAAACACATCATCCACGCATTAAATTCTAAAATGGCATCAAGTTATAATTCAAGTTTTGCAGCCAGTGGACAGCCGTATACAAAAGTTAAATGCACTCCAATTCACTGTTGGTGTGGTGTGCAGGCATGTGCTATGGTTTCCACTACACTACAGAATCGTAATGCAATGTACATAATCGTAATGCAATGTTTTGGCCATGCAAGTTCACTAAATGCAAGTTTTGGCAATGGTTTACAACCGAAGCTCTCATATACCCTAGTAATAGTGACCAGATGACAGATAATCACAATTTAGAGGTGAATGCAGTTAACTTTCGAGCTGATGATGTGGCGAAGATAAAGAAAAGGCTAAGGGTCATTGAAGGTAGGCTTAAATGCATAATAATTATGCTAGTATTTGTTTGTGCAATTGTGTTTACTAAAATGTAATATATTCTAATTGTCCTAATTGTCCAAAATATGCATGAATGAAATGAGCTTAATTATGTCCTAATTGTCCTAGACTTGATTGTGCTTAAATACATCGTAAATAATATAACTTCAACCATAATAAATAAAAAATAACATATTTAATTATCCAAAAAACAGCCGAAATAACCATTAATAATGTCATCAAAATACAGCACAAGTAACAATGAACTTCCATATAACCAGCAATATTCCAAAATAACCAGCATACTAGCAATATTCCAAAGTAACCAGCAATATTCAAAACTAACAACCAAAATAGCAAGTTCAAATATTTTTAGTTTGTTCTCATTCATCATTACAAAAAACCTGTCACATTTAAAGCCTGAGATAGATTTTCGGATTGTGACAGTCCCTGACTTGATTGCCTTTTTTTAATTCCAGCATCTCCAGAGCCAACTTGAGCCATTCTTTTCCTCGTTCCAGTATTAGAACTCTGACCTGGACCACTTGGTATCTAAATATATGTTATGTTAGTTTAAAAAATTAAACCAAAAAAAAGACAAAAAGAACTTAAACAAAAAAAAAACACCTTTCTTGTTGTTTGTGATGCAGCAGCTTCCGAAGCAATTGACTTTACTACCAATGCCTTTAAAACATATTGATTTTCAAATGAATCTTACGTTATGCATAAAACAAACTAGACAACCACAAAAAATGAAATATACATGCAAGTCAGCACATGTTTTCTTCTTTTTATTGCCTGTTGTAAATCATTTAATGGCTGACTTGAAGTGATTGATGCCTACAAAGCATAATATCAGTTATGGTTGACAGTATACATATAATAAATAATAACAATTACATATGATGTATAATAATAAACTATTAAAAAAATGACAGTAATATATTGCCCATACCTGAGAGTTATTATTTTTAGCTATACTTGCCCTTGCAACAGATAGCCTTAATGGACAGGACCTCACATTATGGTTAGAGCCACCACAAAACGAGCAAATAACAAAAAAAATTCTTTTCTTTTTCTTAGGCTCATTTTCTGGATTTTTTAGGCCTTCCAACCTTTTTCTGCACAATTGGTGGATCAATCAATGGTCTTCCTGTACGCTCCCATGTGCACTGATGCAGAAGGAGGCTAAACATCACTGAATATATATTAAGGTAAGCGTGTCTAGTAAACCATATTGAAACATACTCCTCAATTCCATGTCTTGCATATCCAATGACAGCCATCGCATGTTGACAAGGGAGGCTGACAATTTCCCAATAACCGCAATCACACGTTCTAGTCTCTAACTTCACCATAAACTTTCTAGGTGGATTATAGGCTGGCTGCATCCATGACTTGAAAATTCAGCTCACCAGAAGCTTGCACAATCATTTTCTGTGCAAGCTTTCTTTTTTTGTCCAACTCTCTCGAAACTTTATGTGTCAGCTGTCCTTTCCAAGTGGCTGCCTCATTTCTTCTCTTTGTAAACCGTTTCATAAGTCTACATATGATTTCTTCAAGCATTATCAAGCATGATTTGTCTCGATAAAGTAATATCCAGCCGTTGAAGCACTTCGATGTATTGTTATCAGTCCGGTCTACCGTGCAATTTCTGTCATATGTGTGCATCGACCAATTATAACCATTAAGTTCTCTTTCCAGCCATTCAAGTACAACCTTTTTTATAGCTTTATCTCTGCCATTGCCTCCTCAAAACCATGCTTGTTACAGCTCTTAGTAACTTTCCAAAACAAATGTTTCAACTGTGTACCAACAAATGACTTAGAAAAATTAGCATAAACATGCTTAGAACATGCCTTATGATAAGTAGTGCGCCATTTGTTTGCAATAGCATTAAGCAACCCTTTTTGTCTGTCACTAACAAAAGTCACATGCCTTCCATCATCTAGATAACTATGCAAGTGCTCCATAAACCATCCCCATGTCTCCGTATTCTCAATCTCGCAAATACATACTGCCAATGGACAATCTCATTATTGCCATCCACGCCAACAGTAGCTAACAATACTCCAGCATTTTTACCCTTTAAGTGACATCCATCAACTCTAATAAAAGGTCTACATCTGTTAAGAAATGCATTTCTTTGTGCCGGAAACGAAACAAAAAACCTTTGGAATAACACCTTGTTAGGTATAGAAACATCATCACACAATACCTTACATATCGCTCTCGGATCAGCTTTGTGAATGGCTGCAGCATACTCAAACAATTTCTGATATCCCTTCGAATGATCTTAAAAAACCTCCATTCGTGCCTTTTCTCTAACCCGATACAATGTCATATTTTCAATATTCAAACCATATGTCTCTTGCATAAAATTTTTCAAAAGATCAATTTTCACATTCGGGTCAACAACAACTTGACTTTTTATTTTAGTAGCTACCCAAGTAGAAGTAACTTTGACTGTTTTGCTGGTAAGTCTGCACTCATGCTTCTTATTGTATTCTCGTAATATAAAACCAGTTCCATCATTCAGTTTTGCATCAGACACATACCTTGGACAACCAGTCTCTTTACAAGTACCCACAAATCTTCTTGGCTCACTAAATACTGTTTTGATAGCAAAACCTTTCCTAATCATCACCTCATGTACTATCTTTATAAAATGAGCAACATCTCTAAACACATATTCTAATTTTAGCTTTTTTTTTTCCCATCAGCACCCACTCTATACTCATGTTGTTGTATGTAATTAGTCAATTTGAAAGTCCCGAGCTCAATATCATAATCAGAAGAATCAACAACCCCTTTTACCTCCTTATTATCATCGGATAAACTACCATTTGAATCAGAATCAATTTCAACTTCAGCAGTGCCTTCACTGTCCTTATCAACAAAAATAGCTTCAGCAGTACCATCAACTTCAGTTTGCATAACTTCTGCATTAATATCATCATCGTTGTAATCATTTCTGTTCTAGTTGTTAGATAGTAATGCATCTTCGTCAGATTTATTAGCCCTAACAGTAGCTTGTCCCTCAACAACTTCTTTTCCAACAGTAGTTTATACCCTAACAGAAGCATTTTCCCCGACAAAATCATTCAACTGATTAATCAGTTCATCAGGCAACACCTAGGTTAGCCAATAATACATGTAGTAAAGTAGAATCTTGAAACTGAGGGTACAACACTAGTGTAACTTCAACTATAAGAGTATTAACACCCAAAGCCTGATGAATTTTAAGCAAAAATTCTAGCCCAAAATCTGAATCTAGTGCTCTTAACATTATTCTCTGGGGTCGTAACGTTTAACATAATTTTTGAAGTAGAATCAAACACATATGGACTCGTAATCTTTAAAACAACATCTTTAATCTTCGCAACTGTGCAATCAGGCTGAAGCAACCCTAAAGTCTTATTCATTCATTGAAAAGATATCACTAACTCTACTTGTCGAGTCCAAAAAAAAAAGATTCAGCACTGGTATAGTTCTTAAGTTTTGCAACAAAGCAAAGTATTGATCATTCAAACTTCTTATATTTATAGTACAATGTTAGTTCCTGAACTATATTAGTTACTGAACTATATAAACACAGACATTCTAATTTTGCATGCAACAACCAAATTTTCACAAAGGGGCTGAGGGATATGGATATATATAGCCAGCGTTTAAAGTATTTCAAAAAACCAAGACTCATAGTTTAGTAACTAAAAATTTTCAAAAGCCCCAAATTTTATACGTATACCACATGCAGAAATACAAGAGTAGGCAGAGGATAAAAATGCATTCAACTATAGTAGCACAATCTTCATGCATTTGCATCTCAACAGTCGAAAACAACATATTACTCCTCAATTTATCATTACCCCTAACAAATTTGTTACAAATCGACTTAATCTATATTCTAGGGTTTCCAGTAACAGCGATTAACAATAATCAATAGACATTGTTTCAAAAATATTGTTTCATTCGAAAAATTAAATGAAAATAAGTAAATAAAACAAAACTTACTTGATTGTAGCTTCAAACCCCCCAAAACCCAAAACGTCGCGACTTCTCAATAACTCACTACTTTCGTCAATGCCTCTGAATCTTTGAATTAACAAAAGATTTGAAACTTAAGCGTGGTTCATTGATGAAAATGCATGGAAACTATAAGAAAAATGGCGGGATTTTGTTGCTTGTTCATGCATGGTGGTGGGGAATAAACTATGGCTGTTTTCGTTGCTTGCTGTGATGATGGACCACTATGCTTTCTTTTTTTTTTTGTTATTATAGATCCTAAACAACGTCGTTTTCGAAGCCCAGGTGAAATTATCATTTTATTCTTATGACGTTAGCAAACTCTTAACAGATTGAAAATGGAGTTGGAAATGTGCAAAACAATTTAAGTTCAGGTGGGGAGCGGCGCTGACGTCATAAGAATAAAATGATAATTTCATCTGGGCTTCGAAAACGACGGTGGATAATATTCCTAATATTTATTATTTTTTAAATATTTTTATATAGAATTAAATAGCATTCTTACTAGCAAAATATTAGCATTTTATTTTATTTTAAATGTGGCCAATTTTTTTTTATTTTACTCTTTTAGAAGAAAGGGTTCGGGGTATATTTAAAAGGAAAAATAATGGCCCAAGAGGAGCCTTAGCTGGGTTCATCCCTGACCTATTTAATCAAAATAATATTGTTTGGAACCCTAAAAACTGTAAAAAGACAAAAAAAATCTTATTATAATAAATTTTGACATAAGATTCAATCTTACACTTTGTCAGGCATAGAAGACCCAATTTCATATTTCATTACTCATACAAAATATTGTCTTGCATTTCATCTCTTTAAAAATATTAGAATTGGAGTTACAACTCTTTCATCATTTTTCTTTTTCTCAAAATCATTTGATTCTGTTCGAATCAACTGATCCTACTTCTCGCTAGCGCTCATTCTAGATTGTATGCTATCTTTGTCATTTTTCTACTAAGTGAAATTAAAAATGATATCAGTGAGTGAGAAAACGAGCTTTAGAATTGATTCACGTGCCCTCATTTTTATTTTATATAGACACGCTATTAAGCCATATGGTTTAATAGAATAAGTGTTTACTTTACTATAAAGCCATATTATTTAATAACGTGTTTGCATTGACTCTATTAAAGTATGACTTAATAATATATCAATATGAAAAGAATATGTGAGCATCCGTGCGAGAAAAGAACTATATATCTACTAAGAGATTAAAATTTTATCAAACTCAAGCATCAAAATCACAATTTTTTTTATATAATTAAGATATATATTTTATAATGTAAAAAAAAGAAATATTTTTTTTCGTATTTTTATAAGTAAATAAATTTTAATATTTATTTATTAAGAAATAAATAATAAAAATTACATAAATATAATTCATTACAAAAATACTTAATAAAATAATTGCTATATATTACATTTTTTAACAATAAAATATTTTATTTTTAATATTATAAGTTTATAACAATAAAAGATTTGCAATATATCCAATCCTACGCTACACTAAACAAAACATAAAATGAAGAAACTATTAAATGTAATCCTATCACATCCAATCATATCATATCTCATCTCATCTCATCCCATCTTACCCCGCGTATCAATACACACACACACACACACTCATAATACATTTCTATTTGAACTAATCCTTGCTCTTTCTTTTGTTTTTAAAAACATAATTCTTGCTTTGTTTGTAAATATATTATTTTTTCATCAAATTTTTCGTTTAATCCTCCCTCATTAGTAATTAAACTCATTACAATGAAGTTTTGATAATAAATATTCTTGAAATATTCTTCGCTTTGGAAGCAGGAAGTCACAAATTTTTGTCACAAATTTTTAATAATGTTTATTACTTTTATTAAATATTTTTATATAGAATACCTTAACGAACCTAAACAATTAAATTAAGGGGGCTTAGTGGTTGTTGGGACTTGAACCAAGTCTCCGAAATGCATTAAATATCATTCTTATTACCAAAATATTACCATTTTATTTTATTTAAAACGTGACCAAATTTTTTCAATTTACCCTTTTAGAAAGGGTTCAAGGTATATTTAAAAGGAAAAATAATGCCCAAAAGGAGCCTTAGCCTTAACCTATTTAATCAAAATAATATTATTTAGAACCCTTAAAAGTGTAAAGAGACAAAAAAGTCCTTATTATAATAAATTTTGACATAAGATTCAATCTTACACTTTATCACACATAGAAGACCCAATTTCATATTTCATTATTCATACAAAATATTATCTTACACTTCGTCTCATACTAAACGATATTAGAATTGGAGTTACAACTCAATACGATGCCCCTCTAGCTTTTAATTAAATACCTATCATTTTTAGGTGATATATGTATTTTTATCTTAACAACGTAGCAAATAATAGAAAAGAGTCATAGATACAAAACCCATCGGTTATTAATGAAAATTGTATTTTTATCTTAACAACGTAGCAAATAATAGAAAAGAGTCATAAATACAAAACGCATCGGTTATTAATGAAAATTTCATCTTTTTTTTCTCAAAATTATTTGATTATGTAGAATTAGCTCATCCTACTTCTCCCCAGTGCTTGTTTAAGATGGTATATTATCCCTGTCATTTTTCTAACTAAGTGAATTTAAAAATGACATCGGCGAGTGAGAAAATGAGCTTCAGAATTGATGCAGGTGCCCTCATTTTTATTTTATGCGGACATGCTGTTAACCCCTATGATTTAATAGAATTAGTGTATACTTCACTCTAAAGCCATATTATTTAACGTGTCTGCACTGAGTTTATTAAAATATAACTTAATAATGTGTCTGTATTAAAAAAAAAAAAAGAGGAGTATCCACACGAGAAAAGAACTATATATATAATAAGAGATCAAAATTTTTAATCATAGTTTTTTTAATTATTTTAACGAACTATGTCTATAAAATAATAATTATCCAAAATTTTAAATAATGCCAACCTATGCATAGAAAACATTCTTAATTGGTAAGATATGATGTCATACATTATAATTAAGTGAGTCTATAATTCAACGACAACTTTAATAAATGTACAAAAGATAATTCTGGAGACGTAAATTCTTGGGACTCTCTAAATTATTTTTAGTGTAAATTATCGGGTCTCTTTATATAAAATTATTGTGTAAAAATTATGTCGAATAAAAACAAAAGGTCAGTACGATAAAAAAGAATAAATAAATGTTAGTTTTTCTTGAAGATTCGTCCGGACTGTATCCTGTGAAAAAGGCCTATGTCGATTCGACACATCATCTTGCAGATGAGTTTTAGACGAATTAACAATAAAAGCAGCCAACAGCTTGCAAGCGAACATGTTTTCAATGGTGGTGATACTGAAAGTGCAACTTAAGTCTGAACAACAATTTTCACATCTTATTCGAAATGCAATCCACATGGTGAATTCAACGTTCATTGACAGCTACACCCCCTTCTCTTAGATGAGCAAAACGCCACGTGTAAGGCCCACAAAAGCCAGCATGATCTCCACAAGTTACATGTCTAACTAGGAAATCATTTTCTCTCTGAAAACGAATAATAATATTGTACACATCTTTACAACTTTTCAGCTCTTGCAAGTGACAAATATAACCATCCTTTAACGTGCAGCAATGAAAACCCTACAAGCAACCCTTGTTTTCGCTTCTCTGTGCCTTTATTTCTATTTTCTTTCCCTCTCTCTTCCCCGATCTCTTTTCTTGGTCTCGTTGATTTTTCAATCACAATCACGATCGCAACCCCCCAGATCTTACTTGATGATCTGTTCGATCAAATAATAGCTTGACTGACTAGAAGTGAAAAGGCGAGTATATATAGCGTAGCTGGTCAGAGCGAGAATTAACAAGGTGGATCGAAGACATGGCAAGAGGCCTCTTCCTTTTGATGTATCAGAGGAGAAAAAGGAAGATGAAATCTCATCTTCTGTCAACCAGTCATCTCATCAGGCACAAGTACTTGATAGTTCTGCTGCCACCGTGCCTCCAGGATCTGCTGTCCACGTCACCGCCACCAGCGCCGGCTACCGACCGTCTCATGGACAAAACACATCACAAGGTACTCAAGATCAAGGTAAATTAATGCATATATTGGTGCTAGTAACTATGTAGGATCATATATATTAATTCCAGTTTCTTTTACCAAATTTAGTTGCTTCAGTTTACTAGCTAGTATTCGGATCTTTGTCCTTGACATATTCTTCCTTTATGCTCTTAGAAGTGTGTGTATAAGTTAGAGAAATGTATTTAAGTGCAAAGACATGCTTATTTGAGGAATGACTCGAGCTAGGATGGCGGCTATTTGAAAATCACTGCGGTCAAACAATCCTGCACCAAAAAAGCTTGCATTATTGTTGTATAGTTTTGACCTAATTTATGATAAGATAATATAAATGTGAAATTGATGATGGATGATGATTTGTATCTTGAAGGAAACATCCTCAGAAGAAGACACTATAGAGGTGTAAGACAAAGACCATGGGGGAAGTGGGCAGCCGAAATCCGAGACCCAAATAAGGCGGCTAGAGTCTGGCTTGGTACTTTTGAAACAGCAGAAGCAGCCGCCGCTGCTTATGATGCAGCCGCTCTTAGGTTCAAAGGCAGCAAAGCCAAGCTCAATTTTCCTGAACGCGTTCAAGCACCACCTGATCTTCATCATTTGGGCTATATCAACATTGCTGCTTCCAGTAAGAACAATAATAACTCACCCACAGTTATTTCTCAGCAACCTCAATCTGTTATTATTAATAATCCTCTACCACAAGTACCTTCTCCTCCTGCTCTTTCTCATCATCATATGATGCCTCATTATTCTCCATCATACGATCATCATCAGACGTTTCCTAATCTTTTCCAATATGCACAACTGCTCTCTAGTAACAATATTGATAACGCTGTTAATCAATATGCTGCCCCGGCTCTATACTACGGTCAAGATTATCCACCGTTGATGTTTCCATCAAGTAGTAGTTCATCGACATCATCCTCATCATCAATGTCTCAAACTCATCATCAAAATCAACTGGAACAAGAGCTGTTTAGGCTTTCATCATCCTCGTCTTCTCAAGTGGGTAACTTTTCTTCCGCTGCTGCTTCAAATACTACTACTACTACTGCTCTTGATGAGCAGGAGAGGAATTCAAGTGGCAATAACCAAAAGGAGTAGCTTAATTAATTATTAAACTAATACCCTTTTGGAGCAAAAATACAATGCTTTTATTTAAATTTGAGATGTATGAAATATTTATTTATGCTTGTTCAAGAACGCATGCAGATGATTTGATTAATTGTGCACACATATGGCACTTGATTAATTCTTACACTTTTCACTTGATTTGTTAAATAATATAATGTGTGTGTATATATTCTAATCCTAGATCATAGATTTGTTAAAATTCGAAAAAATTATTAAATGACATGGTTTTAAACCGTACAATTTAATAATTTTTCCAAACTTTAATAAAGTTCAAGATTTTGGACCACATCAACACTAATGTATAGATATATTCTTTTTTTTTTAGTACTGATTACTGTTATTAGAGCACACATTACACTGATATTTGCAATTAGATATATAATTGAGATTTACATTATTACATTAATTCTATGAAATATATGCCCAGACATATAACCCTCACAGACGAGGGATGTCTCTACTCCACTTGCATTTCGCAAGGAAGAAAGACTTACAAATTAACTCCACATAATTTTTTACTTAATTGAGGGAGGTTGAGTCTATGGAGACTTGAACCACTATCCTCATAGTCCTGCTTAACTTTGAGAGTAGTGGTTCACCGCCAGGCCAAAACCCAAGTGGCATGTATAGATATATTCTTGGTCATGCATGTTCCTTCTCGTTTCTCCTTCAGTTTGCCATTAGTTTCATCTCTTCGACTATAAAACTTTGGATCATGGCTGGAAATTTTGTAAGCAGTGACATCATGTGCGATTAGTTGAATTGAAAATTTCAGTTGCTGTTTGATTACAATCGATTATTAGTCCATTTGGATAGCTAACGACTGAAACCAGGGTTTGAGGCCCATCGCAATCACTAAGAACATTACCTCAATTTTTTTACATTTTTTATATGTATAAACATAATGGTCAACTAGTTATATGTTTGAAAAACACTTAATTATAAAGCATTTGTCTTTTGTCTCTGTCACCACACTACCACGCAATATTTCTTTAAGATCAGAACATTTTTGTGCTGATATATACACTTAATACATAACAACACATTAATATAAATGCAGATGTGATACAAAACCTTTAAAAACCATAAGAGTTGAGACAGACGAAAAACTACCCTTAGTATGAGTTTTATGTACTTTACACACATGCACATGCTAGAGATGGGCAAACAGTAATACTAAGTCTAATTAAGTATCAAACTCTTGTACAACTAACCGTGCAGAAGGCTACAAAAGAAAGCATACTTGTAGTGGGACGTAGTAAAAGTCATATATAGAAGCTTCTATGCAAACATGTAATGTTTGAACTGAAGAAGATAATATAAAGAACTAGCAAGGGATCCATCGAGTTGCTATTTATAGCTTTGTTCGATCGTGCGGTAAATTAAAAATGATGTTGCCGCTGAGGTGCATCTCCCTTTGCAAAATATATGTATGGCTCAATAAATCTGTGTATAAAAATAGATTCCGGCCGCAAAGGTGTACCATATATGCCAAGTTGTGAAGTGATGGGTTGATGTCGTGACACAAACTTTGTTAAAATCGAAGCGCTTTCGGCTCTGCCCGTCAATTTTTGCGGCAATTGCCAATTGCCTAAATCCTAATGCATTCGTACTTTGATTTGGTGAGTTCTTAACTCATCTTGATTGGGTGCTAAAGTAGAACAAACCATTGATTGATTAATGTAAATGTAATAAATTAACAAGAGACTCATGATCGTTGCTGCAATGAGACAATGACATTGGAGTGTTTAATTGCATATCATATTAGTTATTCTTCGTACTAATTGATAGCTTCAATGAATTACGCGTCACATCACAGGGTGAATCAAGGCCAAAAAGAGCCAGCTAACTACAAGCTCGAAGCATATTAAAAAAAAAAAAACACTACAGGCTTCTAGAAATACTTTGCCTTTTGTCCCTAGTGCAGCCGTAAATGAGTAACTTGTACACTAGTCAGTAGGCGCGTGTTTGACCCGTCTTTGAACCCCCTCATAACGCTGAATTAAGGATACGTTTGTTACATTATTATTGTATTATAGTGCATAAAATATTATTTGTAGTAAAATAATACTAACTTTATGTTTGGAATAAATTTGTAAGGGATTAAAGTGGGTGGCTAATGCAGCAGTTGGATTTTTTTTTTTTACGTTTACTTTTACTTTTATTTTATAATAATAATAAAAAATAAATATAAAATTTTAATTTAATAAAATATTATATAATGTTAATTTTTATTTTTACATTATAATTATTAATATAAATTAATAAATTAATAATATTATTATTCAATAATATTATATTAATTTTAATTTGTAATATTATATTATTTTTTATTTTTACATTGTAATTTATTAATAAATTTATAATTTAATATAACTAATAATAAAAATTTGAATTTGAATAAATTTGAATAATATTAATTTAAAATTAATAATAATATAATATATAATTTAAATTAATCACAAAAAATTAATACATCACAATATAACATAATTAAAAATTAATACAGTACAGTATAGCACCAAACATTGTATAATATTGTTATAATATAGTGCTAATGCAATACAATATAATACAATACAGTGTGTCAAACACACCTTAAGAGTATGTATTGTATTATATTAATACTATATCATGTTTGGGCTTTATTAGGTATTGTATTAGACTAAATTATAATATAGTAACACCCGCATAAATTAAATGCGACCCCTCTCATGAGTTTATATGGGTTTGCAATAACCCTCGAGTTTGACTTTCTCATTCTCTCTTCTCTCTCATGAACAAGACGCTCCACCACCACGTCATCTTCCTCTGCCATGCAACACCCTACTCCACCACCACCCCATTGTGCAACACCATTGCCACGAGACACCATATCCTCGTCACCTGAAGGTCAGTATCAAGGCGTTTTTCGCCATGTGTTCCATGAAGCAGGCGCAACACAAGGCAATGGCGGCTTAAGCAGTGGATACATTTGTGGACAGGCTGGCAGATAACAAACGTGTCCTCTATAAATGCTGCTCATCCTGTCGGGATCTTGAACTACAACTCCACTATTGCCACTGTCCTCTCCGCATTGCACTTGTCGAAACACTTGAATGAGTTAAAATTTTACTTCGGAGCATTAGATTAAAGAGAAAAACTTATGTGGGACAGATGCACCATTGACTAGTGTTAAAAATTGTATGCTTATTAAGGAGTAAAAATGTTATTTTGTGCTTATAATATAATTTACCTTTGTAATTATGTAACATATTATGAATTTTTAATTATTTTTTAAATATTTGATTTTGTGTATTTTTGTATGTTTATTAGGTAAAAATAATAATTTCACACAATTTAAGGCTCCAAACAAATGTATAGATGTCAAATTTGGATTCTGAAAGTCTGAGAAATTATGTCATTGTCAAAGAGGATCCGCCACTTTTGTTGTAAATTTATAAGTTTGAAAATTAAAAATGTGGTACTTGTGAAATTATAAGTTTTTACTATGTTAGGTATCGTAATTGTTAATGGAATGTGTTGGACGTGCTTGAGTGGATTAAATTAGGTTTATGTTTTATTAGTGGGACAAATGTAAAGCTAAGATGTAATTAGTTTTATTTATTTATGTGGTGTTGATTAATCTTGTATTAGTATAAATAGGGGGGAACACACATCTCCACACATTTTCTTCTTTTCTTTCCCCTCAAATTCTTCTTCTCATCTCTCTTTGTAATATATTTTCAATAAATAAAATTAGTTTTATTTTTAATTATTATTTTTAATTTTAACAATTCCCTTTATTTCAATTATTTTTAACTAAACACTAATAGTTAGGGGAAGGTGAAACTCTTAAGAAATACATATGATTTAATCAAATTCTATTTTTAATTATAGAAATTAAATTATTTTCTATTTAATTTTATCCATATTTTATATTTTGATTTATTGTAGACAAACATGAAAATTTTGAAATTAATGTGTGATGCAAGTGACTTTGTTATTGGAGCTGTTTTAGGACAAAGAAGGGATGGTAAGCCGTTTGTGATTTATTACGCGAATAAGACTTTGGATAGTACTCAAATGAATTATTCGACAACTGAAAAAGAATTACTTGCTGTGGTGTTTGCATTAAACAAATTTTGTTCATATTTGCTTGGTTTTAAAACTGTTGTTTTTACTAATCACGCTGCTGTAAGTTATTTGATGACTAAACAGGATGCCAAACCAAGACTAATTCATTAGATTTTGTTACTTCAAGAATTTGAGCTCACCATCAAAGATAAAAAGGGTGCCGAAAATGTCGTTGTTGATCATTTATCAAGACTCACATATGAATTCTGCACTGACATAACACTCATCAATGACTCCTTTTTGAATGAATTTTTATTTTCTGTTACTTCAATGCCATGATATGCTAATATTGTTAATTTCTTTGTTACAGGTAAAATGCCTTTGCAATGGAATACTCAAGAGAAGAAGAAATTATTGGTTGAAGAAATTTTATTGGGATGATCCTTAGTTGTTCAAATATTGTCTTGATCAAAATTTTTGGCGATGCATTTATGATAATGAGGTAAGTAGTGTCATTAATTTTTGTCATTTTGAAGCATGTGGTGGACACTTTTTTTCAAGAAAAACTACAGCTAAAATTTTGCAATGTGGATTTTATTAGCCTACCATATTGAAAGACACAAATGAATTTTACAAAACTTGTGAAAATTGTCAAAAATTGTGATCAATTACTAAAAGAAACATAATGCCCTTAAATCCCATACTTGAGATTAAAATATTTGATTGTTGGGGAATTGATTTCATGAGTCCGTTTCCACAATCTTTTGGATTTGTGTACATATTAGATGCAATTGATTATGTCTCAAAATAGATTGAAGCAATTTATTGTTGAAATAATAATAGCAAAACTGTGGTTAAATTTTTAAGAGAAAACATTTTAAGTCGATTTGGAATTCCTCAAATCATTATCAGTGATGGAGGAAAACATTTTTGTAATAAGTCATTTGAGTCTTTAATGAAAAAATATGGAATTACTCATAAAATTACTACCCCTTATCATCCTCAAAGAAATGGTCAAGTTGAATTAGCAAATAAGAAGATAAATTTTTTTTTAGAAAAGACAGTTAACCCAAACTGCAAAGATTGGTCTCTTTGACTAACTGATGCACTATGGGCCTACCATACTGCATTTAAGTCATCTTTAGGAATGTCACCCTATCGGCTAGTTTATGGTAAACATTGTCACTTATCTGTTGAACTTGAGTATAAATTATTTTGGGTTATTAAAGCTTTTAATTCAAATTTGGATGATGCTGGTAATGCGAAAATTGCAATTGAATGAACTTGAGGAATTAAGAAATGGTGCATACGAAAATTCAAGAATTATTAAGGTAAGAACAAAAACTTTTCATGATAAACGAATTTTTTGAAAAACATTTGAGATTGGTCAAAAGTATTGCTTTATAATTTTCGTCTTCATTTGTTTTCAGGAAAGTTAAAGTCAAAGTGGAGTGATCCATTTGTTGTAAAAAATATGTATATCTGTATGGGGCCGTAGAAATTGAGAATCCAAATAACAGTGTCATATTTAAATTTAATGGACAGAGATTAAAACTATATTTTGGATGCCAACCACGTGAAGAAAGTACCGAAATAAATTTAAATGACCCACCAAATCTTGATTAAGTTTTTAATAAGTGTTTTAAGTTTTCACTGTTATTTTACCGTTTGAATTGTTTGATTGTCTTGAATGATAGACGTTATCATGTTTCTTGCTTAAATGTGTTTGATAATTGTGTTTTTCTCATCATTATCCATCATGAGCACCTCAATAAGGAAGATTCTATTCAGACATCTTAAAAACATTTTGTGAGTGAAATTTCACTTGAGAGGCTAGACACAAAGCTGTAACTTACATATATTTTTGGAAATACAACCACCAACATTAGTGTTCTACGTTGATGATCTAGAAAGACAACTCAGAGAAATAAAGGGTGGTATATATGACCTTTGATAACTCTATGAAATGAGAGTTATTACATCAATTCTAGACTTAAATCAAGATAACTTAGAGAACAAATAAGGTGTTGTTATTATATTTTGGTTATATTTTGCATAAACATTCATTTTAGTTGAGTCTTAATAAGTTTTGTTTAAATCAAAGTAATTTGTACTAAAAACAAGTGCATAATTGTAGGTTTTCAGAAAATCTTAATTCATGAAGGGATGGTGAGACAGTGGATGAACAAGAGGAGGAAAGAAGATGGTCGCAAAAGAAGTAAAGCACAATCGGGAATAGTGCAGTGTTGTAGCGGATGTTAGAGCAACCAGTCTTGTAGCAATCTGGGAGCAATGCGAGAGAAAACTTAGGCGCGGGTCAACTGCAGAATTGCGATTTACATGTTTCGTAATTTAACTCATGCACGCCCATGGTCTTTTGTTTACCCTAATTTTGCAGTATAAAAGGGAGGCGTACACCACATAGAAATGCGGCAAGGGAATTATCATTAGAATCATTAGAAAGGAAATGAGAAGAAGATCAGAATTGAAGAGTGTTGTTTTGGCAACATTGAGGAGTCTTGTAGAATTATTTGGATTCGTCTTTCACCGTGCTCAACTTATATTTATCTTCTTCCTTTGATTGTTCTAATGTACCCTGTGAACAACATATTTATGTTTGTTTTTCTTATTCAGAATATGAACTAGATTTGTTTGTAGTTTTGTGACAAACAATCCAATGAGTTCTTGACTGTTCTTATGTGTTGTTATGTCATTACTGTAGCATTTTACTCTAGTAGCTATTATTAATATAACTGTTATTTTGGTTGACCACACATTTAATAGTTCCAGTTAAGATAGAGCAGCAAAATGGCATGTCTTAGTAGATATTATTAGAGTATTACTTGATCTTAAGTTAAGTTTCCTGGATTAAGTTATCTTGAATCCCATAAGGGCAATACTTGAAGTTAAGATTTGTGACACACTAGACATAGGTGATCACCTTGTAGGGTGGAGAGATAAAAAGGGTCATAAAGCCATATCATGAGTAGACTAGCAACTGGTCATTGCTAATATATTTAAGGGTATGAGAGTTCCAATATGCGACAGTTGAGGATGCAGATTAATTCTGCCTAGTGCTGCAACACTTGCCGTAACAATTGGAGTCAACTTGATGAAAAACGGTCAACGCATAAAGAGAGTTTGATCATTCAACTACCATAATCTCAATTGAATTTTAGACACATTTAATTTAGTTTATTTCATTATGGTTTTGTTTTACTTTATTCTCTCACTATCACCAATTACGATAGAACTCAATTTGCTATTGTTAACTTCAGCCTTAAGTTGATTTGTACTATTGTGATTGTTATAATATTTCGAGTGACATCAATTCATGTGGAGACGATCTTGAATATTCATCACTTTATTACTTGTTGTGTATACTTGCACATTGGCATTGGTAGCAATTGATTATAAAAATAACGAACAAGTTTTTGGTGCCGTTGGGGATTGATTGTTTATTCTTGAAGTGTGAAGTAAATCTTGATAGAGCAAAATTTGATTTAATTCATTCTATTTATTGGCATATCAGTACATGCATGTGCAAAGATAGATCTGTGGTCTTTAATTCGATCCTGAGATTGAAAGGACTATCAGGAGACTGCGAAGAGAACAAAGGAATTCAAAAACAGTTTCAGGCATGAATAATTTGCAGGATGTGAGAAATTTGAACCCTCACGGGCCCTTACAACCAGTCAACATTCAAGAATAGCAGAATGAGCATGCTAATGAGAGACAGCCAGGCAATAACAATATTATTTACATGGCTGATGACAGAGACAGAGCAAGAGATTATGCTGTGTTAACTTCTCAAGTTGTACACTCTGGGATAATCAGACCTGAAGTAGAGCTGCAAATTTGGAATTGAAGTCAGTGATATTTCAAATGTTGCAAACAGTTGGTCAATTCAATGGATTGTCAAATGAAGATCCTCATCTCCATCTTAAATTGTTCTTGGAAGTGAGTGATGCTTTCAAGATTGCTGGAGCAATACAAGATGCCTTAAGGTTGAGGTTTTTTCCTTTTTCCTTAAGAGATTGAGCAAGATTATGGTTAAATTCGTTACCATCTGATTCAATTACTACATGGAATGAGTTGGCTGATAAATTCCTAATGAAATATTTCCCACCGACAAAAAATGAAAAATTATAGAATGTGATTACTTCTTTCCATAAACTTGAAGATGAGAGTTTGTACGAGACTTGGGAAAGATTCAAAGAACTGCTCATATGGTGTCTTCATCATGGCATTCCTTGTTGCATTCAATTGAAACTTTTTACAATGGGTTGAATTCGAGTACAAGGTTAATGGTAGATGCTTCAGTAAATAGAGCCCTGTTATCCAAATCTTACACTAAAGCTTATGAAATTCTAGAGAAAATTGCCAATACTAATTATTAGTGGCCATCAACCAGGCAACTAGTAGTAAGAGGAACAACATGGGTACATAACATAGATGCAATTATAGCCTTATCAGCATAAGTAACCTCATTGGCTAACATTGTAAAGGCCATGACATCTGCTCCAGCAGTAGTTAAGCAAGTTGCTAAACTTTCTTGTGTATTGTTGTGCAAATTTTAATGTACTCGCAAGCGCACGAATCTATTATAGTATAGATCAATGGTGACGAGTGTCGATCCCACGAGGAGGTGGATTTTAATTGTGTAGAATTAATTTTGTGAATGGATGATTGGATTTGTGGTGGAAATGATTTGGAATATGCTACAACTTAAATTAAAATGGCGAGAATAAATTCTAAAATTGGTATTGAAATGGCGAGAAGAAATTGAAGAGAATTCTATTGAAATGACGTACTTGGGTATCTGGATCCGTATCAACATGCATCATGGGCTAAATATTCCTTATTAATGCCAATTAAATCATGAGGGGGGAATCCACACCTCATGAACCACGCTCTAATCAATATGGTGCTAAGGGCTTATCGTGCCAGATAATAATAACCTTATACTAGAGAGCCGGTGTAACCAAGGCGGTATCTAGACAAGACTATTATTATTTGTCGACGAGAAGTCAAAACATCCACAAAAATTAGAGGGGAAGAGAAAATAAATTTACCAAATTAAGCCCATGACACATGTTGAGACTTCACCTTCAACCCAAGCTTGAAAGAAAATTAGCCACTCATAGTTGAACTAGGGGCAAAATGAGAATTTATTAAAATACGAAGAAAATACAAGATGGAGAGGGAATTACAGAAAATGGATCCCAAAAATGGATTCAGAGATATCCAATTAGGGGGGGGAGGCCCCCTTTTTATAGATACATGGAGTAAATCATGGCCATCGGATTAAAAACAGTTTGGACGCTCAGGATTGCGCCACGTCATCAGTCAACAGTCCACGGTTTGACCACGCGGATGAACAGTAACACGGTTTGACCCAACTTTGAACAGTAACGCGGTTTGACCCGGATGAACAGTAACGCGGTTTGGTTGAAAATAATCCTGTGTGATGCATGCACCGTACGCGAGATTTTTCGTCCACTGATATGCTGCCACGTCACCATCAACAGTACATAAGAATTTTAGTCCAACAGGATCGTGACACCTCATCAGTCAATGCCACATCATCGGTCAATGCCACGTCATCATCCGTCTATGTGAACAGTGTCGTGACCAGTAACGTATACAGTACCGTACACGTGAATAGTACCGTACATGTGAATAGTGCCATTTTTCCTTTTATGCTCCTCCTAAGGTTTTCGACCGTCCTGAGTTCAAAAGTGATGTCCGTTTTGCCGTCTGATCTCTCCTTTATTGTGAAATGACTATAATGCCCCTAAAATACATAAAATACTTAATTAAAATAAAACACATGTAATTAAATCACAAGAAGGTTAAATATATAAAAGTAAGGGTTGTTAGTAAGACTTAAAATGTAAAATGACGGTTTTCTCCTTTATAAATATGCATTTTCTAACACTCAACACACCCCCCAACCAGCTTATTGCTAGTCCCTAGCAAATAAAGCGAAAACAAAATTCAAATTCAAAATAATTTTTTTTTTGTTTTAATAGAAACACTCGTATTTATTCCATCAGATTAATGATAGCAATCAAATAAAAGTATAAGCATTATCTCCAGTCTAAAGCAACATCACACCCACATCAACCATCCACATGAATTAGCCCAGTAGACTTTGTTTTAGCTACTCTCAAGAATGACATGTCAAACCCCAAAATCTCACTGGAAGTAGTGACACTCTCACAAATAAATTAATCCCAATAAAAATAGTCACTCCAATGAATGGTAATTGAGAGAGAAAATAATAAAGAAGTGATATCACATGCTCTCACCAAGATGAAATAAATATGCCCCCAGCTTAGAAATAATACGATCTCAAGTCAAATAAAATGTTAGTCAACCCACTTTATTTATCTTTTTTTTTTTTTAATTATGCATCACTACTGGGGATGGCAATGGGGAGGGGAGGGGAGGGGACCAATCTCCCCATACCCATCCCCGATGTTTTGCATATGTCCCCGTCCCCTCCCCGTCCCCGTCAAAATTGCTTGAGAGAATCCCCATCCCCTCCCCGAATAATAACAGGGGATCCCCGAGGGTCCCCGGTCCCCGAATAATTAATAGTCTAATACATTTTTTATTTTCGATTTTAAATTAATCATATTAAAATAAACTCATACCGCTATTGTAAGCTCGTAACCAACTTTGACAGCACATTAAGGCCTCCAATGTGCTTGGATGAAGTTTGTTATGGTATGAGCTCACAACTCTACCACTAGTGTTAAAAGCTGATTCAGAAGCAACTGTTGTAATTGGAATTGCCAAAATATCTCTAGCAATTCGAGCTAATGTAGGATACCTATTAGCATTTGTCTTCCACCAACTCAAAATATTAAAATCTTCCATCCGAGATATAACTTTCTCATCCAAATATGAATCTAATTCATCTGCAACAACTGCACAATCTCCATTGTTTACATAATCATTAAAACCTGTCATCCATTTGGTTGCTTTCTTATAAGAATCCCCTGTAGATCTAGTAGAAGAACTACTACCAGTATAATCAAAGCAATAAACAGTTGGTGAAAACTTCAATTAATACTCTTCAACTAATTCCCGGCAAAGGGTGACCACTTTCCCAACATACAACTATTTTGATATTTATTATTTTTAACAATATTTATAATTTTGTTATTTATTTATTAGTAATTTTAAAAATAAAAATAAAATTAAAAATTAAAATGGGGAAATGGGTAGGGGATGGGGATTCCACCTCATCCCCGTCCCCTCCCCGAATAAAAAGTTGGGTAAAAAATTTTCCCCGTCCCCTCCCCGAAAAAAAAATTGGGTATAAAATTATCCCCGTACCCTCCCCGAATGGGGAAAATCCCCGAGGGTACCCATCCCCGTGGGGATTTTTGCCATCCCTAATCACTACATCTTTTTAGCCCATATAACTAGCTTCTACTTCAAACTATAGTTCCCTAAAATCAAGAAGGACTTTTATTAGGACGAAACGTAGGCTAGGGACATGGCTAACAAAGAAGGAAAATAAAGAAAACAAAGTGTATGTTTGAGAAAAATGCAGAGAATTTTTTTTTTTTTTTTTTTGGAAGTTGCAAGGTGGATTTCACCTATTTTTATTCTTTTGAAACAACAACTTTTGTTTTTGTTTTTTTTTGCTTTTATTTGGCATAACTTCACTGAACAAAATAATTATTTACATTTTCTCAAACATAAATAGGTGATGGAACTTATAAGATATCGGGTAATACTCCAAATCGGAGTGGGTCAAGATGATAAGTTGACAAAGAAAAGGTTTTTTTTTTTTTTTTTTTTTTTTTAAAGGCTCAAAAGGGTTAACTATGGATATTAAATAAAAGGGATGGCTTGAAAGGCTCAAACGGATCAAAGATGGCCTCTCCATCGTCTTTTAGGGCTCTAAATAATCTTCCATATCTACTAGTTAGATGGGCCTCCAAATGTAGCAACACACTCTTTTTTCTTTTTTTTTATTTTACAATTTATTTTTTTTTAAGGGTTAACTCAAAAGTAATTTAGAGATCGTGTATAAAATAATAAACTGCTAAGCTGTATAAAGAGTGGGCAAAAGGGTTATTCTCCAAGAAAAATAATAGGCTCAAAAACTCACTTGGTACTTATTATGACATGTTCATTCCTTCAAGCAACTCACATTTGTCTCCGACATCAACATGTAAAGTAGCAAACATAGCGTAACATCACTTAAGACCAAAGATAATACAAATACTAAAATTTGAAATTAATCATGTCATCCAATGTTAAAACAAATCACACATTTTTTTTTTAAACATCATTCTACCCCCCAACCTATTCTAAACATGAAAGGAAAATATGCATGCAGAAATGTGAAAATGATGTATAAAAACTAATTAGAAAAGTTACACGTAAAATGATAGAAAACGAAAATGATTTTTTTTTTTAAAAAAAGAAGATGCGTTTCTAGAGGAACTACACTCCATATTCAGCCATCTTCGACTCAAAAGTTGAAAAATATATATTTATAGAGGAGAAATTAAAGAAGAAAAATAAACATAAACACATAATAAAGAAAAAGAAAATGTCTGAATTTTTTTTTTTTGAATTTTTTTTTCAAACAATGAAGATGCGTTTCTAGAGTAACTACACTCCATATTCAGCCATCTTCAACACAAAAAGTTAGCAACAGTTAGTTTCTACAACAAAAAATTAGTAAAAACTTAACCAAAATTTCACAATTGTCGACTATTCCCTCCCCCCAACCAGAACGAAACATTGTCCTCAATATTTGAAATGAAAGAAGTAGAGTTTAGAAGACATCACCTGGGTGGTGCAACACAGAAGAAAATATTTACAGGCGGAGAGTTAAATCTAATTTGTACTTCTTACTGCGGCTACTGTTACCATCATTATTTGGACGCTCCAACACAAAGGTCTAGGGGTCTGGCTCCGGTCGATAAGCTTGTAACATATCAAGTAGCTCATTAGCAGTGTGAGCACAAATAAAGAGTTTTTTCACATTAGCGGGAATGAAATAGTTTTTTATTGCATGGTTAAGAAATGCGATAAAGCCATCATAAAAGTTATTGACATTTAACAAACCGATAGGTTTCTGGTGGATGTGCAGATGGGCCCAAGATGCTAGTGTGATAAGTGCCTCTAGTGTTGCAAGATCTCCTGGAAGGAAAATAAAAGCATCAGCATAATTAAGCATTTCGGTTATTCTTTCTTGCATACCTGAGACGACTAACTCTTCTCCAGTTGATGAGTCAGACGAACTGCCCAATGGTTTTAGGACTCTTGGGATGATGCCTAACACTTGACTTCCTCTGATAAAAGCTGCTTCTGAGACCATTTTTGATAACCCTCGATTACCTCCTCCATACACCAAGTGTAATTTTCTCGCTGCTATGCTTCGACCAAGATCTATGGCTGCCTCAACGAACTCTTTATGTTTGCCATAGGTAAAACCGGAAAGCACACAAATGTTCTTGAATTGTCTATTAGGAGTAGCTGCCATTGCGATACTTAGGTAGTTGCGACTGTGGCTCACATCTTCCTCTGGTTTTACGTCCAGAAACGGCTTGAACGCCCTCTATGGGTCGAGGATAGGCTTCCTATCCAGTTTTCTTATAAACTGGCAAACAGGGTCGTTTATAGTCAGATTCCCGAGACTATATCGTGCATGCTCTTTCTGGAATAATGGCCATAACTGGAGAATCGCTCCTTGCACATATCCACTGGGATGCGTTTCAAGAGACAAAAGGATATCATCCAATGACTCCTTATTCAAGCCATCCCTAATGAATTGAATCTTATCTTCCCTGTTATCAGACATCATTCCTAAAGAACATGGGTTTTTATTGCAACTCATTCTGGCACACTTATGACAAGCAACAGAAATTCTTCGAGCTCGTCGTTTTCTTGCATAATTTCCTTTACCACAACCAGGCATGTATGCAATAAATTTTGGAGGTAACTCACCTGCCGATCGTACTTTAGCCTCGATTAACCAACGGATGTCAGCAGGTATGTTATTCCTCATGAGTAATCGCATGCGTTCGGACCGAGCTTTATAGATCGTAAGGAGGGCATTCTGAGGAAGTGAAGGGAATCGCTTGTGAAGCTTCGCTAGAATCTCGTTTCTGTCCATACCTTCGCCTCAGAATATCAGTTATTATGGGAAACTGAAGTAACCGACTTGATTGTCACGGAGTACCGTTATCCGCCACTTCACCGGGGTAACAAACTAAAGCACACAAATAGAAAAACAAATTAAAACACACAAAGAAAATTAAAATCGTCCTCTTATTGAATTTACCTCAAGCTCCAACTGGATGTCGTAAACACTTCTCTCAATGTCACTGAGTTGGCGTTCTAAACCCTCAACATAGGCTACTAACTCTGGTGGTTGTAGAGCCCAAATGCGTTGTGTTTTACAAAATTGAATCTGCCTTTTGAGATGAGTTTTGACACGTTGAAGTGGTTTAAGAATGCTCAGGAGGAACGGTCTAAGTATGAGACTCATGATTAAAAATGATAAGAGAAAACTTAATGGTAAAATAAACACACTTATGCAAAAACAATTTCAATTAGCAAAAGAATAATAATAAAAAGAAAGAAAGAAAAATCAAATCAACGAAAAGAAAAAAAAAAATCAATTCAAATTTGGTGGGTCACTCAAATTTATTTCGGTGTCTTCTTCATGTGGTTGGTACTCTAGATATGGCTTTAATCTTTGACCATTAACTTTAAACGTGACACCATTCTTTGGGTCTTTAATTTCAATTGCCCCATGTAGAAAAACAGTATGAACAATAAAGGGACCAGACCAACGAGAGCGTAACTTACCTGGGAATAGGTGCAAGCGAGAATTGAATAAAAGCACTTTCTGACCTGGAGTGAACGATTTTCTCATAATTTGCTTATCATGGAAGACTTTCATTCGTTGCTTGTAAATCTTGGCATTTTCGTACGCGTCATTGCGAATTTCTTCAAGTTCTGCCAGCTGTAATCTTCTTTCTGAGCTGGCTTGCTGCATGTCAAAATTGAATTTCTTGATGGCCCAATATGCACGATGCTCGAGCTCCACAGGTAGGTGGCAAGCTTTTCCATACACTAGCCTGTAGGGTGACATCCCAATCGGGGTCTTGAAAGCCGTTCTATATGCCCATAATGCATCATCAAGTCTTAATGACCAATCTTTCCTGTCTGGCCTCACCGTCTTTTCTAATATGTGCTTTATTTCTCGATTGGAGATCTCAACTTGGCCACTGGTTTGCGGATGATACGGGGTCGCCACTTTGTGTGTGATTGAATACTTTGTCAAAAGTGCTTTGAATGCTTTGTTACAAAAGTGGGCACCACCATCACTGATTATTGCTCGAGGGAATCCAAAGCGTGAAACAATGTTGCTTTTCAAAAATGCTATCACCACCTTGTGATCATTGGTCCTACATGGAATTGCTTCTACCCATTTTGATACGTAGTCAACAGCAACCAATATGTATTGATGGCCAAAAGAAGGGGGAAAGGGTCCCATGAAGTCGATACCCCATACGTCAAAAATCTCAACCACTAAAATTGGATTTAGTGGCATCATGTTCCTTCGTGTAATGCTTCCCATTCGTTGACACCTATCACATGAAGAACAGAAAGTGTAAGCGTCTCGAAATATAGATGGCCAATAGAAACCACATTGTAAAACTTTAGTCGCTGTCTTCTTAGCACTGAAATGGCCTCCACAAGCTTGTTCATGGCAGAATGAAAGGATATTCTGAATTTCACTTTCTGGGACACATCGTCTAACAATTTGATCCGCACAATACTTGAACAAATACGGGTCATCCCAAAAGAAATTCTTTATCTCTGCAAAGAATTTAGCCTTGTCTTGCTTGGTCCAATGCTCTGGAAGTTTACCTGTAACAAGATAATTAACTATATCAGCATACCAAGGTAATACTTCCACACTCATTAATTGTTCATCTGGAAATGACTCATTTAATGGTAATTGTTCTATAATTATGTCAAAATGGAGACGAGAGAGATGGTCCGCCACAACATTTTCTGTCCCTTTCTTATCTTTGAATTCCAAGTCAAATTCCTGCAAAAGTAACACCCAACGAATTAGTCTAGCTTTTGCATCTTTCTTTGTGAGAAGATATTTAAGAGCAGCATGATCCGTGAATATAATTATTTTACAACCAATAAGATATGATCGAAATTTTTCTAATGCAAACACTACTGCTAGCATTTCTTTTTCAGTAGTTGAATAGTTCAACTGTGCATCATTTAATGTCATACTAGCATAGTAAATAACATGGGGAATTCGATCAACTCTTTGTCCTAATACTGCTCCTACTGCATAATCAGATGCATCACACATGAGCTCAAATGGTAATTTCCAGTTCGGGGCCTGAATGATGGGTGATGATGTCAACAACTGTTTTAATTTTTCAAACGCCATAAGACATGAATCATTAAAGATAAAAGGTACATCCTTAGCAAGTAAATTGCATAAGGGTCTAGAAACTTTGCTAAAATCTTTAATGAAACGTCTATAGAAACCAGCATGCCCAAGGAAAGATCTTACTTCTCTGACTGTTTTGGGTGGAGGAAGATTAGAAATGAGATCCACCTTGGCTTTGTCAACCTCAATACCTTTACTCGAAATGATGTGACCGAGAACAATACCTTGTTTTACCATAAAATGACATTTCTCCCAATTTAAGACCAAGTTCTTCTCGATACATCTCTGCAGAACTAGTGTTAGATGATGTAAACATTGATCAAATGAATCACCAAAGACAGAAAAGTCATCCATAAAGACTTCAAGAAATCGTTCAACCATATCAGAAAAAATGCTTAGCATGCATCGTTGAAATGTAGCAGGTGCATTACATAATCCAAATGGCATTCTCCTATATGCAAATGTGCCAAAAGGGCAAGTGAAAGTAGTTTTCTCTTGATCTTTTGGTGCTATGGGAATCTGATTATATCCTGAGTAGCCATCTAGAAAGCAATAAAATTCATGGCCTGCTAATCTATCAAGCATTTGATCAATAAATGGTAAAGGAAAATGGTCTTTACGTGTGACAGAATTCAACTTTCTATAATCAATGCATACACGCCATCCTGTAGTTACTCTAGTGGGTATCAATTCATTATCAGCATTCGTAACTACTGTGACTCCTGACTTTTTGGGGACAACTTGTACAGGACTGACCCATGAACTATCAGAAATTGGATAAATGATACCTGCATCTAATAGCTTAAGGACTTCAGTTCTAACAACTTCTTTCATGTTAGGATTTAACCGACGTTGCATCTCCCTAGTAGTTTTAGCATTTTCATCAAGGTGAATGTAATGCATGCAGTCTACTGGGTTTATACCTTTAATGTCTGCTATGGTCCATCCTAATGCCCCTTTGTGCTCTTTCAAAACATCCAACAACTTACCTTTTTGTTCGTCATTGAGGGATGCTGAGATGATTACCGGTAGAGTACTTTCTTCTCCCAAAAACGCATATTCCAAAGTGTTGGGCAATGGTTTGAGCTCGAGTTTCGGTGGTGATTCTGATGATGGGATGAGTTTCTTCTCTGATGGTGCTAGTTGTTCAACTCTTGACTTCCATTTATTAGTGTCCATAGATGGTGCTGAGTCAAGCAGGGCGTTGACCTCATCAACCGATCTGTCAATATCAAAATCAAAACCAAAGTGAGTTAAACATGTTTGTAAGGGATCATCACTAAGGTTTGAAAGAAAAGTGTCATCAACTAATGCTTCAATTAAATCCACATCAACAATTCCATCATCTGCACTGTGAGGTTGTTTGGCAATGTTGAAGATGTTCAGCTCCATAGTCATGTTGCCGAAGGACAACTGCATATTTCCAGTTCTACATTGAATGTGAGCATCCGCAGTTGCCAAGAAAGGTCGGCCTAGAATAATGGGGATGTGCTTCCTTGAATCCTGTATTGGTTGAGTGTCAATTATAATGAAGTCAACAGGAAAATAAAATTTGTCTACCTGGATAAGCACGTCCTCCACAATACCACGAGGTATTTTTGTGGACCGATCTGCAAGTTGTAACACCACTGGAGTTGGGTGTAATTCTCCCAGTCCAAGTTTCACAAACACTGAATAAGGTAACAGATTTACACTAGCTCCTAAATCCAACAAAGCATTCTCAATTGTGTGGTTCCCTATACTACATGAGATAGTGGGGGAGCCTGGGTCTTTGCATTTTAAAGGAATTTTATGTTGGAGTATAGAACTAACGTTTTCTGTTAAAAATGCCTTCTTTTGGACATGCATATTTCTCTTTTTAGTACAAAGGTCTTTAAGAAACTTGGCATAAGATGGAACTTGTTTAATAGCATCAAGCAAAGGGATGTTAACACTTACCTGTTTGAAGATTTCAAGAATCTCACCTGTGGATTTTCCCTTCTTTCCTTTCGCTAACCTCTGAGGAAATGGAGCTTTCGGAACATATTCTCGTGGGTTAGTTTCTTCTTTCTCCTCCGGTGATGAGTCCTCAACATTCACAGGTACAATTTGATTTTCTTTTGTCACCGGCATCTCCACTTTGTTGTCGACTTCCTTTCCTTTTCGCAAGATCATTACTGCTTTGACCTCTCCATGCTGCTGTGGTGAACTGGTACTTACTTCATGCACTCCTTTAGGATTAGGTACTGGTTGACTTGGAAATTTGCCTTTCTCAACGGTCATTGCCAAGGTCTGAACTGAAGAAGCAAGTTGTCCCACCATCTTCTCGAGGCTTGAAACTGATTGGGCTTGTGAATTGAAGCCTGCTCTCAACTCATTTCGTAGTCCATCAATGGTGCGATTCTGTTGCTCAATCGTGGAGTGAGTAACATTCTTGAAATTTTGGAATGCATCCTCCCATGGTCTGGGTTGAGAGTAGTTCTGGTTCTGATTGTATGGTCTGAATGGTGGCTGAGAGGCTTGAGGATTTTGTGGAATTGGTGGAGCTGGAGCTGTTGGTCCATTCTGTTGGAATCCTTGAGATCATGAAAAATTGGGGTGGTCTCTCCATCCAGGGTTATATGTGTTGGAGTATGGGTTGTAATTTGATGGCTTTCTCATTACACCTATGGCATTGGCTTGATCTGAGTATGAGTCATGGTCATGTGGCTCTGTTGATTTAGCAGTCGATAATGATGCTATTTGTCGAGAGAGACCTTCAATTATCGCTTTGACTTCTTTAATTTCTGAACTTGATTCGCCAATTTGAACCTCATTCACTCCCTTAATTCTTCTAGTATTCCTGAGTGATCGACTCCGTTGTTGGGAATTATCCGCTTGTCGCTGGAAGAATTCCCAAATCTCTGATGCACTTTTTGACATTAGCTCTCCTCCACTCGTTGCCATTAGCCATTCTTGCACATTCGGCAATAATCCTTCCAAAAAGTATTGGCATTGGTGCCATTTCTCGTACCCATGATGTGGACACTTCAAGAGTAGCCCATTGAATCGCTCCCATGTTTCGAAAAATTGCTCGTCCTCTCTCTGGGTAAACTCCGAGATTTCCCTGCGAATAGCATTGGTTTTATGTACTGGGAAATATTTATTCAAAAATTTTGTAACCATTTGTTCCCATGATGCAATGCTATTAGCAGGCAATGTATTAAGCCATGAACGAGCCCTATCCTTTAAAGAAAATGGGAATAGTCTAAGTTTAACATCATCGTCTGAAAAATTTTCATATTTAAAAGTTTGACAAATGGCATGAAAATCGTTCAGATGATTATATGGATCCTCATTTTCTAGGCCATAAAATGTGGGGAGACAATTTAGCACACTAGGTTTTAGTTCAAAGCTCCTAGCAGCTACATTAGGGTATCTTATGCATGATGTGCTCAAATTAGCTAAAGGACTGAAGTAGTCCTTAAATGGCCTCTCTTGTGGTTGCAAATCCATTTCAAATTTATTTTTAATGTGCTTTTGTGTGCGAAGTGTTTTTTCTAATTCAAGGTCTATAGGTTCAAGATTAGGTAATAATGACCTACGACCATGCATGCAAAATAAATAAAATAAAAATAAAGATGCAAACAAAACAAATAAAAATAAAGAAGAGGAAGAAATTACGATACTAACCTTATTGCGCTATTACAACCTTTCTATAAAAATACACAAAAATAAATACGTGAAAGAAATTAACTAAAAATTAAATTAATAAGATAAACAAAAAAAAATTACAAAGAAAAATAAATGGAAAATTAAATTACAAAATTTTAAAGAAGAGAAAAAGAAAAGAAATACTAACCTTTAAATGTAGATTCACTTTTTTTTTCTTTTTTTTTAATAATAAAAAAAATACAAGAAAACAAATAAAAGAAATTATTCACAAAAATTAATTCTATGAATTAAAATTACTTACCTCCCCGGCAACGGCGCCAAAAACTTGTTGTGCAAATTTTAATGTACTCGCAAGCGCACGAATCTATTATAGTATAGATCAATGGTGACGAGTGTCGATCCCACGAGGAGGTGGATTTTAATTGTGTAGAATTAATTTTGTGAATGGATGATTGGATTTGTGGTGGAAATGATTTGGAATATGCTACAACTTAAATTAAAATGGCGAGAATAAATTCTAAAATTGGTATTGAAATGGCGAGAAGAAATTGAAGAGAATTCTATTGAAATGACGTACTTGGGTATCTGGATCCGTATCAACATGCATCATGGGCTAAATATTCCTTATTAATGCCAATTAAATCATGAGGGGGGAATCCACACCTCATGAACCACGCTCTAATCAATATGGTGCTAAGGGCTTATCGTGCCAGATAATAATAACCTTATACTAGAGAGCCGGTGTAACCAAGGCGGTATCTAGACAAGACTATTATTATTTGTCGACGAGAAGTCAAAACATCCACAAAAATTAGAGGGGAAGAGAAAATAAATTTACCAAATTAAGCCCATGACACATGTTGAGACTTCACCTTCAACCCAAGCTTGAAAGAAAATTAGCCACTCATAGTTGAACTAGGGGCAAAATGAGAATTTATTAAAATACGAAGAAAATACAAGATGGAGAGGGAATTACAGAAAATGGATCCCAAAAATGGATTCAGAGATATCCAATTAGGGGGGGGAGGCCCCCTTTTTATAGATACATGGAGTAAATCATGGCCATCGGATTAAAAACAGTTTGGACGCTCAGGATTGCGCCACGTCATCAGTCAACAGTCCACGGTTTGACCACGCGGATGAACAGTAACACGGTTTGACCCGACTTTGAACAGTAACGCGGTTTGACCCGGATGAACAGTAACGCGGTTTGGTTGAAAATAATCCTGTGTGATGCATGCACCGTACGCGAGATTTTTCGTCCACTGATATGCTGCCACGTCACCATCAACAATACATAAGAATTTTAGTCCAACAGGATCGTGACACCTCATCAGTCAATGCCACATCATCGGTCAATGCCACGTCATCATCCGTCTATGTGAACAGTGTCGTGACCAGTAACGTATACAGTACCGTACACGTGAATAGTACCGTACATGTGAATAGTGCCATTTTTCCTTTTATGCTCCTCCTAAGGTTTTCGACCGTCCTGAGTTCAAAAGTGATGTCCGTTTTGCCGTCTGATCTCTCCTTTATTGTGAAATGACTATAATGCCCCTAAAATACATAAAATACTTAATTAAAATAAAACACATGTAATTAAATCACAAGAAGGTTAAATATATAAAAGTAAGGGTTGTTAGTAAGACTTAAAATGTAAAATGACGGTTTTCTCCTTTATAAATATGCATTTTCTAACACTCAACATGTATACTGTGGTGAAGAACATGACTTTGATAATTATCTTGAAAATCCAGCATCAGTAAACTATGTGGGTAATTTCAATCGACAGCCTCAGAACAAACCATATTCAAATACTTACAACCTTGGATGGAAACAACACCCAAATTTCTCATAGAGCAGTCAGAATCGAAATGCTCCAGCAGTAAATGGACAAAATAGGAACACACAACCATTTGGTTTTCATTAGCAGAGTCAGGGGCAAAAACATATCAGTTAGGATCCAATCACTTCACTGGAAGCACTGATTAAGAAATACGTTGCAAAGAATGAAGCAATTGTGTAGAGTCAAGCTGTATCCTTAAGAAACTTAGAAAGCCAAATGGGACAATTTGCCACAGCAATGAATAACAGAACTCAAGGAAGCTTACCTAGCAACACAGAAGACTCTAAGAGAGAGGGTAAAGAACATTGCAAAGTAATTAATTTGAGATCTGGAAAGAATATTGATATCCCAGTTGATGTGCCCAAAAATTGGATGGAATTCAATTCATCACAAAACCACCTCAAAATGGAAGCATGTCACAATAATCCCCCCATCAAGACACTGGTTACATGGGTCAAGCTATAACAACTGCAGAGGGAATTCCACCAGAACATGTTGAAAAAAAAGTTGCAACACCAGTAGCCACGACCTACACCAAACCAAACAAACAGAGTTTGGTACCTCCTGAAGCTACCCAACAGTTTAGACATCCACCACCTTTCCCACAGAGGTTTCAGAAGCAAACACAAGATAAGCAGTTCAGCAAATTCCTGGAAGTGCTGAAGCAATTACACATAAATATACATTTTGTGGAAGCTTTAGAGCAAATGTCAAATTATGTGAAATTTCTAAAAGACATCTTGGCACAAAAGAGAAGGCTGGGAGAGTTTGAAACTGTTGCTTTAACACAGGAAAGCAGTCATATGCTCCAAAGTAAGATTCCTACAAAAGCGAAAGATCCATGAAGTTTTACAATACCCTGCTCTATAGGAACTAGGCATGCTGGCAAAGCACTTTGTGACTTGGGAGCTAGTATTAATTTGATGTCATTATCTGTATTTAAGCAGCTGAGAGTAGAGGAATGCAGACCAACAACAGTCACTTTGCAATTAGCTGACAGATCTCATGCATACCCTAAAGGAAAAATTGAGGATGTACTGGTGAAGGTTGACAAATTCATCTTCCCAGTAGACTTCATTGTACTAGACTTTGAAGCTGATAAAGAGCTACCTATTATACTTGAAAGACCTTTTTTAACAACTGGAAAGATTCTAATAGATGTGCAAAAATGAGAGCTTACTATGAGAGTGAATGATTAGCAAGTCACATTTAATGTACTAGAGACTATGAGGAGCCCTGATGAAGTAGAAGATTATAATTTTCTAAGTGTCGTGGATTTTGTTGTAACAAACAGAATGGACAGATGCTGCAGTAATGAAATCAACAAAGTCACCACATTTGAGGATGTAAAAGAGGAAGATGTTGCAGCAAATCAGATAGATTGGATGGAAGAAAAGCAATCTGACAGTCACAACAGGTTTATTGAGCATATGAATCTTTCAGACAGGGAAGTAAAAATAACTTTACCATCTATTGAATCACCTCCTAGTCTTGAATTAAAATTGTTACCTTTACATTTAAAGTATATTTATCTTGGTCAAAACAACACACTCCTTGTAATCATTTCTTCCACTTTGGATGCAGGTCAAGAACAGAGTCTAATAGATTTGCTTGGAAAATATAGAAGAGCAATTGAATGGACCATGGCAGACATTAAGGGGATAAGCCCATCAATATGCATGCATAAAATCTTGTTAGAAGATTGCTACAGCAATTCGGTAGAGCACAAGAGAAGGTTGAATCCTATTATGAAAGAAGTGGTGAAGAAGGAAATCATCAAATGGTTGGATGTTGGAATCATATACCCAATATCAGATAGTTCGTGGGTGAGCCCAGTTCAATGTGTTACAAAAAGGGAGGGATAACATTAATAGCTAATGAGAGGGATAAACTTATTCCTACAAGGACAGTGACTGGATGGAGAGTATGTATGGATTACAGGAAACTCAACAAAGCCATAAGAAAAGACCACTTCCCACTTTTATTCATAGATCAGATGTTGGACAGACTTGCTGGAAAACAATACTATTGTTTCTTATATGGGTATTCAGGCTACAACCAGATTGCTATAGCGCCAGAGGATCAGGAGAAGACTACATTTACTTGTCCTTATGGAACATTTGCCTTCAGAAGAATGCCCTTTGGGTTGTGCAATGCTCCAACAACTTTTCACAGATGCATGATGTCTATTTTTTCTGATATGGTAGAGCAGACTTTAGAAGTTTTCATGGATGACTTCTCAGTTTTTGGAGAGACATACAATGACTGTTTACACAACTTGGAAGAAGTTCTTAAAAGATGTGAGATGACTAACTTAATACTCAATTAGAAAAAAATGTCATTTCATGGTGCAAGAAGAAATAATGCTGGGTCATAAGGTATCCAAGAATGACATTGAGGTAGACAAAGCCAAGATAGAGGTAATAGATAAACTGCCACCTCCAACTTTAATAAAGGGTATCAGGAGTTTTTTGAGTTATGCTGAATTTTACAGGAGATTCATTAAGAATTTTTCCAAGGTAGCTAAACCATTATACTCATTGTTGGAACATGACAAGCTCTTTCACTTTGACAAAGATTGTCTTCAAGTATTTGGAGAATTACAAAAAGCTTTGATCACTGCTCCAGTAGTTATATCTCCAGACTGGACTTTACCATTTGAACTTATGTGTGATGCTAGTGATCATTCTGTGGGAGCAATATTAGGACAAAGAAAGGATAAAGTTTTTCACTCCATATACTATGTAAGTAAAACTCTTACTCAAACTCAAGTCAATTACACACTACAGAGAAAGAATTGCTAGCAGTAGTATTTACTTTTGATAAATTCAGAGCTTACTTGGTAGGTATTAAAGTGACTGTATACACAGACCATGCAACCATCAAATACTTAATTTCAAATAAGGATGCCAAACCAAGATTAATCAGATGGATTTTATTGCTTCAAGAAATTGATCTGGAAATTAAAGATAGAAAGGGGACTGAGAATCAAGTAGCAGACCACCTGTCGTGATTGGAAGCAGACACAAGTACATTGACAAGGAAATACATCACTAAAACTTTTCCTGATGAACAGTTGTTGGTAGTTCAACAAGCACAGATGCTGCAGCAGTCCGGATCTCCATGGTATGCAGATTTTGCTAACTATTTAGTAAGTGGGTTGCTACCACCTGAGCTGAAGTTTCAAGAGAAAAAGAAATTTCTTCATGATGCTAGAAGTTATCAGTGGGATGACCCATATTTATATAAGTTGTGCTCAGATCAAGTAATACGAATATGTGCTTCAGAAGGAAAAATTCTCCACATACTGGAGTCATGCCATGCTGCAGCATATGGAGGACATTTTGTTGGTTACAAAACAACTGTTAAAGTTTTGCAATCAGGTTATTACTGGTCTACTATTTTTAAAGATGCTTATGAATTTATTAAATATTGTGACAAGTGTCAAAGAACAGGGAATATAACTAAAAGACATGAAATGCCATTGACCAACATTCTGGAAGTGGAAGTTTTTGATGTATGGGGAATAGATTTCATGGGACCTTTTCCACCATCCTTTGGGAACTTGTATATCTTTATTTCTGTGGATTATGTCTCCAAGTGGGTAGAAGCTGCAGCATTACCTACCAATGATGCTAAAATAGTGGTGGCTTTTCTTCAGAAAAATATTTTTTCCAGGTTTGACACTCCTAGAGCAATTATTAGTGATGAGAATACTCATTTTTGCAACAAAATCTTTGCTGCAGCTATGGTAAAATATGGAGTCAGACACAAGTTAGCAACAACATATCACCCTCAATCCAATGGTCAGGCTGAAGTGTCCAATAGAGAAATTAAAAAGATCTTAGAAAAAGTGGTAAACCCAACAAGGAAAGATTAGTCTTTGTAATTACATGACTCCCTATGAGCATACAGAACAACATACAAAACTCCACTTTGCATGTCTCCTTATCGAATTGTTTATGGGAAGGCTTGTCATTTGCCACTAGAGCTAGAGCATAAAGCACACTGGGCACTGAAGAAATTAAATTGGGATATTCATGTTGCAGCAGAGCAAATGAAGCTTCAACTTTGTGAGCTTGATGAATTACGACTATTTTCATATGAAAATGCAAGAATTTATAAAGAGAAGACAAAACACTGGCACAATAAGCATATTCAACACAGGCAATTCAGCCCTGGTCAACTAGTGCTGCTCTATAATACAAGACTAAGATTATTTCCAGGGAAGTTAAAATCACGATGGTCTGGACCTTTTAGGCTGTTAAAATTTTGTCCTTATGGAGCTGTTGATCTTCTAGATGAACAAATAGGTCACGAATTTAAAATTAATGGACACAGGGTTAAGCATTACATACACCCAGCGGCAGATTGTTCAAAGGAGGTTTTACTCCTTAAAGAACCCAACTATTGAGCAGTGAAAGAAGGTCAGACTGAAGGACCTTAAATCAAGCGCTCAATAAGAGGCAGCCCATTGTGGAGACAGCCACCTTAAACTAAGTTTGATCATCTTTGGTTTTGTTGACGGCTCTCTCTCTCTTCCATTTTATTTAATCTTGTTCTTCAATTCAAGTTGCTTAGTTTTATCTTTTCACATTATTGCATTCTTTACTTGTGCTATCATTTGATCTCTTTATTTTTAATTATTTTTAGAATTAAATTAGTTTTTGTAGGAAGTATGTGTGGCATTTGCATCCCATATTGACAAGTGAGGTTGTATGATGGCAGAGTGCAAAGGCGAGCCACGTGTCAGAGGGTATTGGCATATAGTATGTAATCGTTACTAGAGCAAGCAAATGGGTGCTGCAGTACCCAATATTACGGTTACAGTAAATTAAAAAATTGAAGCCTCTCACTTACTGTTGGAGATAAATCATGACAGATGGCGGCATGGATTTGGAAAGCAATTGCGAAAAAATCTCCGAAATTAATGCATTAATTTTGCTGGCCTATATTTTAGGGATATACACATTAAATTCAAAATATTTTCTTCCCTAATTTATCTTTAGTTATCGAATTTATCTTCAATTAAAGTCCACTATAAAAGGAAGTCACTGTGCATAGTGATCTACGACATTATTCCCCATCTGCTTCGCAAGTACAACTCTCATAAGTCTTAACATCTTTTTCTCATTTTACTCTCAGGGACATTAGCCTCAAGTTGTTACTGTTATAGCACTGCCAAGGTATAAGAAAACAGCCAGCCACCTAAAACATCCTTCATGCTTCTAGAGTTACCATGCCGAAGAAAAATATGAAGAATTTATAGAGCCGCGTAAAATTCTGGAAGAAAAAGGGTTTCATTTTTCAGAACGACTCATCGAAATTTTGCAAATAATACATAATGCAGTAGCAAAACGTGGATGGTTGGAATTTTGCAACCACTTCGAGATCTTGTGCTACCAGTAGTCAAGGAATTTTACGCCAATTTGGTAAGCCCTGATCAGCACAACGTTTGGGTAAGAAACACACTGGTTTCATTAGACTCCTACGTTATAAATATTTTTTTTATAATTTACCTGCTGAAATTAATTGTGAGTATGCCAAATTGTTTGATAAATTGACCCCAAAAAAATGGAACACCATCTTCACAACTCTCACAATCGAAGGGGCATCATGGGCTAATGATGAAGGGCGTGTAGTTAATAAGATAGATTTGAAACCTATTGCTAAGGTGTGGGTGAAATTTCTGAAATCTAGGCTTATCCAACCACTCACACTACTACGGTTTCACAAGAAAAGTTGGTCTTGTTATATGTCATTGTTCGAGGGCTACCCATAGATGTGGGTAACATCATCGAAAAAGAAATCAGGGATTGTGCAGTTAAGAATCACAAAACTGCTGCCTTGCTATTTCCTTCACTCATCACTAGCATCTGTGTAGTATTCGGTGTTCATCTTGACGCGAGAGATGAACATGTCAAGAGCGATAGTGCTTTTACGGCATGTACCATTGAGAGTGCTGGAACAACAACTGAACCAACAACTGAACCAACTGCTGTAATAGAAGCAAAACAAGCTATTGGTTTAGAACAAACAATCCAGGCACTCAGCACCAGTATAACTTAATGTGCTGAAGCTCAGCAAAGGGAGAACGATCGGTTTTGGAGCTATCTACAGCACCTGAACAACCAACTACACCAATTTGCTTAGTACATGAAACACACACACCAGAACTTCCCTGATTCATTACTCCATCAGTACAATTTTGACACCAACACCACAGGTTCTCCAGCAGAAGCCAGTAAGGAAGCCACTGCCACATATGAACCAGAAGAAGAAGCTGCAGTCGAACCATAAGCAGAGGTATAATCAGAAGATGCTGAACCATCTGATCAACCTGAGGAAGAATGTGATAAGTCTGCGATTGTTAACTCACCCATAGAGGCAGAGGACAACTCTGAAAAAGAACGTAAGGAACCTTCCATCCCAACTCATTCCAAAACCAGGAAAAGACACATTATTCAAGAAGAGGAAGAGGAAGACCCTGATGAGGAACCTCTTATTCCAGTCCTTGCGGACAAGGGCAAAGGCAAGGGCAAGGCAAAAATAGCAACACCTTCAGCCTCTGAAGATGAGATGAAGTAAATCGATGCAGAGCTAGCTGCTACAGCAACCAAAGTTACGCCTACACCTGCAGAAGCGAAGTAGCTACTTAATATCATTGCTGCCATCACAGCTGAGGGTCAGGCAACTGATGCATCAACGCCAATCCCTCCACAGCAAACTCCTAGTCAACTTGTTCGTACTAGTCCGCGACATTCCAGCAAAAAAAAGGCAGTACGTCTAAAAGTACTATTACAACAACCTCGCCACAACTAAAACGGACTAGATCGGTGTCAACCACACAACCTACCCCAGCCGCAACTCCTCTCACCAGCCCAATAATGAAAAAGAAAAAGACATTGCCAGCTACTTCCCCACAAGTTTCACCAAAGGAAAAGCTGCGAAGTGCATCTAAGAAGCGCCGATATCATCTTGTCATATGCAGCAGTCTCAACCACATGGTAGTATTCATTCCTTGCTAGTTCATTTATCACACACAAAAAAAGCCTTTTCTTTTAGTATATTTTTCAATTTGTGTGGTATTTTCTCATGTCTTCCATGTCCTTGTCAACTTGTGTGCCTTTACTATGTATGCTTGTGAGGACACATCAACTCTCCAGTTTGGAGGGGTTGTGTTTTCGAATGCATGTGTTTATGTTTGTGTTGTGTGTTGTGTGAAGCTCTGTTATCTAATATTTATGTATGGATTTGAAAACCTAATGAAGATAAATTGAGTGTTATTCAGTATTTATGAGAATGCCAAGTAGAGACAGTTATGGATGGAAGTGAAATTTTGTCCCGACACTTAGACTTTGGTTGAATTGTATGAGACTGCTAGAGTAGAGCCAAAAGAATAGAAAAGATCTTAAGTTTGGGGGGAGAAGCAAGTTTAAGCGACTGTGATATCTATTAAATAAACTCTATTCCAATGGCTCAAGTTGCTGAGTAACCAGATCTGAGTATGTACCCCATATGCAGAATTGTGTTCAAAGGTATCGAGAGTTATGAACAATGTTGTAGTATGTAAAAAAAAAAAAAGAAGTAATCTGTCTAAGGCATTGAGTAGCCAGGTCTGTTCATGAGCCTCATGTTCAGCCTTGAGTAAAAGATATCTCTAGATAAGATTATAGTAAAGATATTGCAGCAGCAACTCTTATCCGGGCATGGTTTGAGTAATTGAGTGTCATCATTACAATTGATTGACATTCACATGAAAGATAAATATTGTAGTAAGGAGGTTGAATACTCTCCAGTTTTCAATCTTAAAATCATCACAGTTTGAGTATGTGAAATTTATGCTACCCCATATACGAATGAAATTTTGTCACTGCTGAATTTCATGCAGTCTCGTAGCGATGTTATAGCATCTCTAGAATTCAATCAAAGTAGCACACACACATTATGAACAGAAAGAAGCTTAAATCTAGAAATGATTTATTATCGTCATTTTGCATGATTGGGATTGTAATCTGAAGGTGGAAGAATCCTTGCAAAGTTGATAAAAGAGCTAAAGTTGTGTTGCATGATTGTTTGCGTGAAGTGTTAGTATGTTGCCATTACTTGAGGACAAGTAATGGTTAAATTTAGGGGTGTGATAACTCTAAAAAATGATAGTTATTACATCAATTTTAGGCTTAAATTAAGATCACTTAGAGAACAAATAAGGTGTTTTTATTTCATTTTGGTTATATTTTGCATAAACATTCATTTTAGTTGAGTCTCAATAAGTTTTGTTTGAATCAAAGTAATTTGTGCTATAAACAAGTGCATAATTGTAGGTTTTCAGAAAATCTTAATTCATGAAGGGATGTTGAGACAATGGATGAGCAAGAGGCGGAAAGAAGATGGCCACAAAAGAAGTAAAGCACAATCGGGAATAGTGCAGTGTTGTAGCGGATGTTAGAGCAACCAGTCTTGTAGCAATCTGGGAGCAATGCGAGAGAAAACTTAGGCGCGGGTCAGCTGCAGAATTGCTATTTACATGTTTCGTAATTTAACTCATGCACGCCCATGGACTTTTGTTTACCTTAGTTTGCAGTATAAAGGGGGAGGCATGCACCACATAGAAAAGCGGCAAGGGAGTTATCATTAGAATCATTAGAGAGGAAAAGAGAAGAAGATCAGAATTGAAGAGTGTTGTTTCGGCAACAATGAGGAATCTTGCAGAATTATTTAGATTTGTCTTTCACCGTGCTCAACTTATATTTATCTTTTTCCTTTGATTATTCTAATGTATCCCGTGAACAACATATTTATGTTTGTTTTTCTTATTCATAATATGAACTAGATTTGCTTATAGTTGAGTGACAAACAATCTAATGGGTTCTTGACTGTTCTTATGTGTTGTTATGTCATTGCTGTAGCATTTTACTCTAGTAGCTATTATAAATATAACTGTTATTTCGGTTGACCACACATTTAATAGTTCCAATTAAGATAGAGCAGCAAAAGAGCATGTCTTAGCTGATATTATTAGAGTATTACTTGATCTTAAGTTAAGTTTCCTGGATTAAGTTATCTTGAATCTCATAAGGGCAATACTTGAAGTTAAGATTTGTGACACACTAGACATAGGTGATTGATTACCTTATATGGTGGAGAGATAAAAAGGGTCATAAAGTCATATCATGAGTAGATTAGCAACTGGTCATTGCTAGTGTATTTAAGGGTATGAGAGTTCCAATATGCGACAACTGAGGATGCAGATTAATTCTGCCCAGTCTTGTAGCACTTGCTGTAAAAATTGGAGTTAACTTGATGAAAAACAGTCAGCCCATAAGGAGAGTTTGATCATTCAACTACCATAATCTCAATTGAAATCTAGACACATTTAATTTAGTTTATTTCATTACAGTATTGTTTTACTTTATTCTCTCACAATCATCAATTACGATAGAACTCAATTTACTATTGTTAACTTCGGCCTTAAGTTGATTTACACTATTGTGATTGCTATAGCATTTCAAGTAACATCAATCTCTGTGGAGACGATCTTGAATATTCATCACGTTATTACTTGTTGTGTATACTTGCACATTGGCATTGGTAGCAATTGATTATAAAAATAACCAACAATAAGCCTCAAGATCCCTTATGTGTTGAGCAGTATTATCATGCTCAGGCTCAACTAAGATGTTATTGAGAACTTTTAGACTCTTTCGCTCTTCAAAGATGCACTAAATCTTACAGTGTCAAATATCATAATCGCCACCATTCAGCTTCCACCCTCGGTCAAGTCAGCCACAATGTTTTTAGATGCAAATGCCATCTTAATTTTCTTTTTAACACAGAGATAATTCAAAATACAATTAATAAAGTTATCTAATAATTACAAACAAACAATTGAAATAATATCTAAACAACCCAAGAGGGGAGTAAATTGGTTTTCTAAAAATTATTTAATATCAAGTTGAATCTATATGTAAATCTTAAAATAAATTAAAGCAATAATAAATGAATCAATCAAAATATAAAAAGATAAGGGAAAATAGATTCAAATACGAAGATTTTTACGTGGTTCAACCAACCTCGCCTACGTCCATGCCTCCAAGCACACCAAGCTTGATGATTCCACTAATCAAGGCTTCAAGAACACTTACAATTGACTTCCAAGGTGTCAATCAACCTTTACACCAAGAGATTATTCCCAATCTCTTAACTCAAGTTATCCCAACACTCAATCACTCAAATAAAGATTACAAATTTTTTTTTTCTCTCACAAAGTATATGGTTACAAAATCAATGCCCAAATGTGAGAATAAATGAAACAAGAATGTATTTAAGACTCAATAAAGATTGTATTCTTGATTATAAGCTCAATGATAATGTTGTGATCCATCTTTGTTTGAGTTTGAATGAGCTTATTTATAGTTGGAGCTGAAAATAGCCGTTACTGATTGTCTGCTCGTAAACGGATCACCATTAACGGTTAACCGTTTGGACTGGTCAAATTTACCGTTGAGCCAAATTTCAAATAAACGGTTAACCATTTGTCACTACCCTTTCACCGTTAAATTCCAAATACTTGCAAAACAAATTTCTGCTATCCGTTCTTACTAAATGGTTAAATATTAGTAACGAATGACATTATGAAATTTATTGGTTAATCGTTTGACGTTAACGGTTCGCTGGTTATTTCCAATAACCTGCAAAATGAAAAAGCCTTATCTGTTTCTGTTAAACGGTGCAAGATTAGTACAAGCTTCCATTCTGAAATTTATCGGTTAATCGTTTTGTGTTTTCCACTTTTGCTAACCGGTTGGAGCTTAAGCAATTGACCCTATCTGGATTTGATCAATTAACTGTTTCAAGGTAAACGGTTCACCGTTTAATTCCAGAATCACAGTTTTAGCCAAATATTGCAGGGAATCATTTTCCAATTGAAGTTTAATAACTATCCATCTTTCACAAACATGATTAGAATGATTATATGGCTTTTGTTTATTAATGAATAGCTCCAACATTTTAATAAAAAAACATTTAAAGTTTGTTATCATCAAAATCAATATTATAAACATATACATGTTAACAACAATTAATTTTGCCGTAAATATAAACCAAAAAATATGACAAATTAATATCGAGAATGGAATCAAAAGGGCGTCGAAGCTTTCAATCATCATCCAATTCCCTTTATTATGTTCATCATCAATTCAATTTTAATGCGCAAAATTATTAGTTCTAATCATGAATTCATCAAATTTAATTTGATCAGAACTCCCACTCAATAAAATAATTCATGAGATATCGTAAAAATATATATAGAGTTGAGCAACAACTAAGGTAGAATTTCAATTAAAAACATAGCAACATATTGTTCAAACAACAAAGAGAAAAACAACATCTAAAAGTATAAAACATAACAAATGAAAAAAAAAAAAAAACCAAACATGGTTAAACTAATATCTCGACTCTACTACATGTTCTTAAAATATTCTTTGTTACTCGAGATTCTTTCATCCAACTTAAACTCATGTGTAAATCTCCACATAAAAATAATTGTTCCTTCTCCATGATTCAGTTTATAGTTTTCTCATACCATAATTTCTGCCATCTACCAAGGCGACTAGCTTGTCTTCCATTTCGAAGGCTTATGTGAATGCTAGGTACTAAAGTTCGCCTCATATTTTAAGCAAGACAATGCTCCTCCATTAGCTCAATTTCACACCTCAACATATAATATGCGTACGAGGTATTCTTGATCTTCTCTAACATGCGATCCTTAAAGATAAACGTATTATCATCATCATGTAAGAAATTGATGAGGATCCGTTGATAATTATCCTAGTTTGTATACTTAGTATATACTTTTCCATACATTAAGTAGATAAACACGCCATATATGTCTTCTATGTTCATGCATATAGAATGATCGGGGTCCATCTTAAAATTCTTCATTTTCTTCACAAGTTCATTGCGAGATAAGTTATTATTAGTCTCAATTAGATCCATAGGAGAAACTCAAGCTCTAATTGTCATTAATCCCTCTTCCTCAGTCTACAATTTTCTAACGGGAGGCATCTAAGACAAATAACATAAAATTCATATTAGTGATTGTTAACAAACGACTAAAACACGAGATATAATCAATTTTTAGCCACTTTCCATGAAAGAAATATTTTCGAGCTCCCACTATAGTGAAATATTTATTAATGTAATGCTCATCCAAGAAATAATATATATTTTATCCAAATTTTATTTCAAAATTAAAAATTAAAAAACTTTTATTTAAGTTAAAATTAAATTTTGGATCAAACGGTGCCCAAATCAGAGTCCCGGATAGCAAGATACATTTAAAATATTAATCTAGACACATTATGCCACACGCATAGTCAGACGTGTGTATTCTACGCGCAATACAGTGCTTGCTACAGTATGCTACAGTTTCACACAGTCATGCACTCTCCATGCACATAATCGGAGAGTGGAACCCACACACCGCCTCTTTCGGATCCGATGATGTCAGGTCTGATATCTTCCAACTCGATTTTTCATCCTTATTCCAATGGTGGCTTTAGATTTTCAATCGAAGGTCAGAATAAGCCGTAATCATAAAAAAACCAAATATAATATTGTTCATCATCTTTTTCAAAATTAGGGTTTCTGAAATTTTGTAACACCAATGCTACCAGATTCATATTTTGGCCATAACTTTCTCATTTTAAGTCCGTTTTTAACAAATTACATATCGATGGAAAGCTCTCGAAAAGATCTTTCCAATGATTTATAACAAACAATGTCAGATTTCCTATATCAAAAGATATGATCAAATAAAATTTTGAGTTTTATGTTTTAATTAGGGTTCATACAAATTAAACCCTAGGTCGCATTTATGTCATTTAATTCCAGAATTTTACAATGATTCTAGCATTCAAGAACATAAATTGAACAACCACAAGATTATATATTTCATGAAAAAAATTAACTCATAAAATTCATGCATTTTTCATGAAATAAATTTAACCATTCATACAAATCCAACACAAAAACCGGCTCTGATACCAATGTTGAAAATAATTAAGTATTTTAGAAATACCTTTCTTCTCAAATTAAGCAGCAGAGTAATCAAGTGTTGGATCACGTCAATAGTCGGAAAGAAATCACGAATGGAAATCTCCCTCTAATCACAATATAAATGCCCTCCTTTTTTATGATTTGCTCAAAGGTCTTAAACTTTCTTCTCTCTTTGTTATTGTTCCTCTGCTATTCACGTTCGTATTTTGTTAAGGGGGTTTTTTTCTTATCTTGGAAAGTAACATGGGAAGTTGATTTTAAATCAACTTCCTTTAACTTCCTATATCTGCACATGGTCATTGCTTACCCATCTAACAATTTCAATAGATAAAATTTCGGACCAAATATCAATATTATACTCTAAATAGATCAAGTATTATTAATAGAAGAAAAATCAAATATAGCAAAGCAAATGTTATAAATATAGGGGTATATTTGTATTAAATGGGGTCCGTTTATCAAATAAAAATTTTAAAAATTTAATGAGGTGCATTTACGAGTAGAGAAGAGAATATATCTCCAACTAAAAATATATTATTTGTTCTTACAACTTTATATTTTTAATAATTTTAAAAAAATTTGAAAGTCACTCGATAAACCCGGGGCGACTACTAGGGCAACTATTATTCTAACTTCATCATAACATAACTTTTTTAGATTGAAATATTACTCTTGATACAGCTTAGACCCTTTTTTATTAAAGAGTTTTTACTATGTAAAATAAAAAAGAATTACTATAATTTACCATGTAACATAGCAAGGCTCTTATGGTGGTGGAATCTTAACACCGGAACTGTTTAATTCTTATTAGTTATTTTTTCAACCATGATCACGAGTCAATGCTTACGTGTCAAAATCAGAGGCACTAGCTGAACAAGACGACGCCGCCTGATTGCTAAAATCACCATTTTGCCTTTTTATAACCCCGCTGTTTCACCAAAATTCCCAAAATTTCGCGAAAAGCGAGAGACCGATAACACCAATCGCCATTTCGAAGAGATAATCAGAGAGAGATTTTGAAGATGTTGAGGGTCGCGGCGAGAAGGCTCTTATCACCATCCTCATCATCGTCATTGAGGCCCATCGCATCGTCTCGGAATATAATTAACGGCGCCGGTTCATCGTCCTCCTCCAACGATGATTTCAGATCCAACGGCTTCTATGGCTCCGGATATCTTGGACCTCAGTTTCAACTTCCTTGCCGAGGTGAGTTAGGGATTTTCAGCCGTCCTTTTTTTTTTTTTGGCGATATTTTATTGGCCGATGTATGTAGGTTTTTTTGTTTTTTTAACGATGTCGATACTTTTCTGTAATTTTATTCATTTTCGATTATGATACTGGTAGCTTTGTCTGAGATTAAGCTTGTTATTAGCTGTTAGGCTAAGATTATTGTTCATGGTGATAAATTTTTTTTGAAGAATTTTGGTATACTCGAGTAGATAAAAATGTGTTGTTGTTGTTGTTGTTGTTTTTAATTCTCTACAAGATTAGTGTTTAGCACATCTATGCTGTGTGGGACTGGCAATACTCATACTGGAAAGGGCAGAAGGCATTGGGTTGTTGGTATGTAGAACCATTTTTTAAGGAAAAAGTATTATAGTTTTAAGCGAAGTCAAAATTTGTTGCAGCAAAAGGGTAAATTTTTCTGTTTCTAAGAACTATTAGGAATATGTTTAATGAGATCCTAACCTCAACTCATTTGGCGGTGGTTATTTTGGTAATAAATGAAGTAATACAGCAATTACCAGGCCTAACTAGAGTAAAAGAAATACTTGTAGAAGTGCCTCTCTCTTTTTTGAAAAAATAAAAATTTCAATGAAAAGTGAAAGTCCAAGCTTAATGTTGTCTAAACCGACTTTCTCTGATGTTGATTGAGGAGCCAAAGTTTGCTACCAGAATTTTATGACAATGGATATATGGTGTTTCATCAAACCGATCTGTTGACTAGTGGAATTGTAGTGATGAATCCTGTCCATAATTAGATGGATGTTAAACGGGTTCTAATTGCAAAACCTTGCTGTGGTTCTAATGCCATTTCCCAAGTCAGTTTGGATGCTCACGGGGTTTCACTTTTTACTTAAAATATCATGGTTGCTTATTTTCTCTTTTACATTTAAAGATGTGTCACAAGCTCAAACTGGTTTGAAATGCTATATGTAGGAAAAATGTGCTTCTTAGCTCAACTTTCATTGGAGTCTTATGTTGTTTAGAGTTGAAGGGTGCCTACGAGTGGTTATGAGTGAGGGTTGAAACAATGATAATGTATGTAACAGTATTTTTTAGATGAATAACTCTGATAATCGATGGAAACGATAATCTTTTATTGTCTATTATGGTACATATTCATTTATTTATTATTTTGAAGTTGATCTATTGAATTGCTTGAGATTGATGGTATGTTAAATATGTTGCATGGTAACTCACCTAAATTGATGCATGAGATTGCTTGCTTACTCAACTCTAGTTATGGGGTTTTACTATTTGCTTCCACGTTTGGTGAGTGTACTTGTGAGAGAATAGAAACTGGTACTGCATATTGTGAAGAAAAATAGTTGAGATGCAACAGTGCCTGCTAATTCCACTAAGGCAATAAATTATTTTTCTGTGATACATGATGCAAGTTACAAATTTTACTGGCCTGTTGATGTTGTTCGTTGCCCAGGTTTTTCTTCTGAGTCACTGACACCAAGAAATGAAGAAAGCCTGGTTCCAGGTGTTCCAGCAACAGTGGCAGCTGTTAAGAATCCCACTTCTAAGATAGTATATGATGAATACAATCATGAACGTTATCCTCCAGGTGACCCCAGCAAGCGGGCATTTGCCTACTTTGTCCTGACTGGTGGTAGGTTTGTGTATGCTTCACTCATCCGTCTACTTATCCTTAAATTTGTACTGAGCATGTCAGCGAGTAAGGATGTTCTTGCTATGGCCTCTCTTGAGGTTGATCTGTCCAGCATTGAGCCAGGCAGCACAGTGACTGTTAAGTGGCGGGGCAAGCCAGTTTTCATCAGACGTCGGACTGAGGAAGATATCAAGCTGGCCAACAGTGTTGATTTGGGATCTCTTCGTGATCCTCAGCAAGACGCTGAGAGGGTTAAAAACCCGGAGTGGCTTGTAGTTGTTGGGGTCTGCACACATCTTGGTTGCATTCCTTTGCCAAATGCTGGTGACTTTGGTGGATGGTTTTGCCCTTGCCATGGTTCTCATTACGATATCTCTGGCAGGATTCGCAAGGGACCAGCACCATACAATTTGGAAGTACCCTCTTACTCCTTCTTGGATGAGAACAAGATGCTCATTGGTTGATAAGTGTGACGTCCTGTACCGGTGATCCATGGTTATTTGGGATCTCATTTTTTTTTAAAATATTTTATCAGATAATGTCGAAGATAAATGCCTATCTTTGTGTCTTGCCACCCTTTCATTGGGGTTGGGATACTGTAACTCAGAATAAGTTGCCTGGTTTTGACACATTGTCTTTTAACCTAAATTTTCATTGTTTTTGTTTTACTACTTTTTTAGCAGTGCTTAAACTTTTTCAACCAATAGTGATGCAGAGGGCTCTCCGGCTCTCTTTATTATGTGTATGTTCATCTACAGAATGGTGATCGGCTCTGATTGTTCGTTGCTGTATCTCTGATTTCTTTCTACAATTCCTTTTATAAGAGGAGAAGGGAAAGCTTCTTATCTGTTTTTTCTCTTCTCTCAATAACATAGATGTGCTGCTGCAGCTTTGCATGAAACGGTGTAACCGATTCATATTCATATCAGCTGTGGTCCTGTGGCCTGTGTAGTTTACCACTACTTGTCTGTATTCTTCAGCTCTGTGTTTTACGGATTTCTACCATAGCTTCGGGACCTGGGCTAGAATCCTCAGATTGCCTGGATAAGTTATTAATTGATCAGCCCGCTACCCTATAGCTCAATTTTACCTAATCAATATTGGCAGTCGCAACTTCTCTTTCTCGTAGCTTTGCAATTGCCCATCTGATTGCGTAAAAATTTCATGTTGAAGTCAAAGTTGCTTTATGGTGAAAACATTGCATGTACACACGTTCAAGACTCAGTGCAAGGATCTTTATTGACAATACAATATTAAGCTAATAAAAGATTCTAGATTGCAAGATACAAAAGCTAAAAAATAATCTGTATTAATAGCATATGAATCTCAAAATTTCTGCAGATTACAAACATAAAAAATCCTAATTCCCTCTCCTTTAAGACATTATACAGAGTGACAGTTGTGATAGCCTTGACTGCCCAATTTGCTGTACCTTCTAATTGGCCAACACAAAAATTTGGAATAATCTTTGCATCAATCTTTGTCATCTCTCAAAGATCCCCTTAACATATACCATTCCTTTTTCATTTAGCTGAAGCTCCTTTCTCATTTGCTCAACTTGCTGGTCGTCCCCTTGAACAAGGATCTCGGACAAATCCCCGTCTTCTCCAACCATCATTTTAACTTTAATCTGCTCTTTCCTTGACGCTCGCTTCCAATAATATGCTCCCCTGTTTAGAACCCAATAGCATTAGTATTTCAAGCTAAATATTACATCACTGATGAACAGAAACAGCACACAGGCAGTTTGCACTTACGCTAACGGACTTAGGATGGTGATCCAGAACCAATTATTGCCAATATCAGGATAGGTTATGGTAAGAACAAGAGCAACACTTGCCAAGCTGATGCAGGTGCAGAATGTGAGGAATGCTGCTTGGCCTCGACTTGGAACCATCATGCCTTCAAACCTTCAAACAAATTAAAAGCATTAAAAAGTAACCATTATGCTAATAAACATCACCAACAAGAGGCGTTTGTAAAATTCACTTCAGCATTCAACATTCAGCATTTGTCCCTCATCCTTAGCATTCTGTAGTAATATTACGTCGAGTAGTACTATTGTGAAAACACTTCAGGTCAAATTGCACACATAATTATCATTATCAAGTGCTTAATAAAGCACTTAAAAGTACTATTTGTTGTAGAAATACACCTATTACATGCTCTCTAAAAAGAACCCGAGGTGTCTTTTCAATTCCAGAAACCATATTGGTCTACAACACTACAACACAGATAAAAATTGCACTTTTCGTAAATGTTTTTCCTAATGATTCCAGAAACCCCCTACAATACTCACCCTACATCAATGAAGCTATTAGCTTGAATTTTGATTGAGAAGGCATTTAAAATGAAATGATAGTTGATATATAATAAACATTTGAAATCATAGGAAAAATTCTAACCGTGATTGTGCCATTGTGTATTCCATGTGAAACCCAAAAAAGGTCCTATAGCAATTCCAAAATTTTCTAGCAGAATGGGCGAGTATTGGAAGTTGAAGCTATAGCATGCACAACTAATTAGCCATTTTGACACAACATCACATTAGAGAAATGCATTGCATACACCACAAAATCGACTGTAAAAGGTATCCAGATAGATAAGAGGATGAGACACTAGTTGCTTACGTTATAACCTCTCCTCTATCAGTGACCACAAAATTATTGCGAGTGAAGAATGAAAAGATTTCTCCCGCAACCTGATTCGGTGCCTTCTTGCTTTCCCCTTCTCCTACAAATGTCTTTTGCACTATCTGCAACAATAATGAAATGAATCCCATAACTCATTTCAATATGAGGGTGTCCTCAAAATATCTTTAAGAAGTAATTTGAGGTAACTAAAAATTCATATACCTTGGATTTAACTGAGCGTTTGATGAGGGACCAAAGGCCAGGAACAGAGATGACAAACAAACCAAGAGAAGTGTAGTAGCTAGCCAATGAATAGCCTGCAGTACTCTCTGCTAGTAGATACAGTGACTGACGGTTTTGGTCAAGATTGTTGATGTGCTCAATAAGAGCTGAAGTTGATGCTAAGAGAGGCTCTTGCACGGCTACAGCAACTGCTAGCTGCTTCTTCTTGGCTCTTGTTGTTGGTGAAGAGGGTGGGTTTGGAGCTTGCCTCAGCCATGATTGCTGTTGAGTTGAGTCCTTGAATTTAAGCTTCGAGTGAAGAGAGAATGAACAGAGAAGCTGTGGGGTTGGCGGTGATGACGACGACGATAATAGCTTTGCTGCCATTTTTAGTTTTGCAGGAGATCGATATCGAAGCTGTGTAAAATTTTATGGTTACGGTTCAGTTTTTTTTTTCTTTTTGTGATGGTCAGCTGTTTGAATGGCCAGGATTTGATAGCGTCTTTGGTAGCTAAAACGACACGATGACACGTTTGTGAACGAACGAAACGACTGATATTGGCTTAAACGACGACTCAACTGCGAAATGTGAATGCATTAGAGGCCCACGGTTCGACTAAAAAAAAAATGATATTCCATTATGATATATTTGTATTAAAATTTGAAGAATTTGATCAGAAGAATAGAGTTGAACATGCGTTTAAAAAAAAATACGACATTGAAATTAGAATTGTGCATATGATTTTAGAAGCATATTTTAATTTACATTTTGCTTAGAAAATGATCTTTAACTAATTGAATTACCTAGGAATTAGCAAACTTTCTGATATAAACTTTGAGTGATTGTTGCAATTGTACGGGTTCAAAGAGGTAATATGCGAACTTATTAAATCTATTGAATGAATCTCAAATCTTACATTCGGGTCTGTAACTATAAATTTTTAAATTGCTACAAATAAATTTTGTATTCTATTCTGTTGCTTTTAATGGAGTATGATTATTTCATGATCAAATTTCTCATGAGGATAATTTTTGTGGGTGATTAGTGGTTAATAAATAAAAAAATATTAAATTTTAACTAGGGGTATTATTATTTTACCACCTAAATTTTTCTGATATATTACGTTATCACCAAAATTTTCTAGTAATTATTTTTTTATATATAATATTTTACTTTTTATCATTTTACCATTAAACTATTAACTTCAATTAAAAAATTACTGTCTTAGAGATATTTTAGGAATTTTAGTATATCAAGGCAAAAATTTTATAATTCGGGTGGGCTGTTTGAACTCACCAATTTACTGCATACACTTTCTTTTTAATTAAGAATTTTATTATGCAAATAATTTTTGAAAAAGTTACATAATTAACCATTTCTTCTCAATTTCATAAGTTCTCATCAATTAATTCAAATATATTATTTTAGCTACAAATTATTGATATCACTAACTAAGAGGAACAAAACTCACAATTTTAAAATGAAAATCAATAATTTTTTATTAGTTATGAAAATTAATGAATATATAAATTAATGAAAAAAAACTAAAAATCAAGGAAAAAAAATTCTTATATATAGAATGCATAAAATAAAGATGATAATATACTTAGAAAGACCAAAAAATTAAAAAGAAAGTAAAATTGAGTGTTCAGTTTATAGAATACAAGAGGTGAGAGAGAATACACAATTGTAAGATAGAGAAAGAAAAAGATTAGTGAAGGATATTTTCAAGATTTTTAAATTTTAAATATTTAATAATGAATTTATTTTTTAAAATGGGTGTAGAGAGAAATTTGGTGGGTTCAAATAGCCCCACCCTTATGATACTTACAATTTTATCAATTGATTATTATAGATATCTAAAATGCTCAATTAATAAAACCATTCTCTCTAAATAATTAATTTTATTTTTTAATTCAAAAAATTAAATTATACTTACATAGGTTGAGGGTAAAATAGACCTTTATTGTAAATTATATTAACTTTAAACGATTTAGTGGTAAAATAATAAAATTTTAAACATTAATAAGAAAAAATAATTGTTAAAAAACATAATATGTTAAAAGAAATTAAACGATAAAATTATAATATCCCTTCCAACTATTCTCGATCAATACGAAAAAAAGAAATAAATTGAAACAATGTGAATGCGAAGCACAAGTCACAGAACAAACAGCAATAAAGGAGGGAGACCATACATCAATAAGAAAAAGGATAAAACGTTTACTTTGAAACCTCAAAAAGTCCACAATATCATACAGACCACAAGTTGCCTTCTGCTTTAACTATTCAAACCAAACCATGAACGGCTTGGCACTAGGGCTAGCCCAAGCCAAACACAATTAGTAATTATTATTCTTCGCTTTAAAATAATTAAATAAATATAAACTTATTGGCAGTTTTTTTTTTTCCCCGAAAAGATGTGTAGGTAGTATATAATTTTAAATATTGTATTCTCCACAGCATTAGAAAACATTTTTTTTTTAAATCCTCAATTGAGATTTATATTTTCTCAAATTTATCTCATTTACAACAACGAGATCTATAATAAAAAATAAGATGGATGAAAATTTGTGTTTCTATTTTCTGTAATTATTGAATTGGATGAGAATTAGTTAGTCAATTTAAATGAATTAGATGTATCATCAATAATTCAAGATACTAATTTTTTTTTTCTTTCAATTCAACAATTCACGCATTTTATCCTTCACAACTCCCGTTCATTTGCACAATCTTAGAAATTCTACATATAAAAATTCCATAAATCACTAATATTTAGTGCATTGTTCATTTATTTACTTTTTATGCCCAACTTGTGAGCCCCGTATGAATCTATTTGGGCTCTCATATCATGTTGACTCCCAAAATTTCATATAGATTAGATGTAATTGACACCACTAACTACAAAAGTTAAATAAATTGGATTACATGCTCAAGGGTTATTCAATATATTAGATTGCATTGTATTATTTGTAAATAATCATAATAGTAACTAAATAAAAATCAAATAAAGTCAAATCAAGCAGTCAGCAATTGGGATAAAACAAAGAAAATAAACTCAACAAATGACTATTACATAACAAAACAAGGTAAATTCACGAGTGTAGGATGAAGATAAAATTTGTGTCATCATTTATCAATAACAATTGGCAATATTTTAATAACATGAAAAGTAACATTAATAGTGTTAAATCAATTAATTGCATTTAAAGATGACAAATGGGCTGGACGGCACGTGGCACGGTATGGGCATAGCACGTATCCCTATAGCACAAGCACGTTTTGATGGGACACATGGCACGACACAACATACACGCAGGCTAAATTAGACTTAGAATTCTAGGCACGTGGGTTTTAAAAGTACGGTACGATCAGAAATAAGTTAAAGCACAATATGTAAAAAAGCCAACAATAAACACGTTTCACTTTTTTTATGAAAGTAAAATTAAAATTTTATGATTTTACAAATAACTTAAAATTGAATCTTTTAAATTCATTTAATTCATAGTTTGAAAAAAAAATACTATAATTGATTTATATTTATAATTTAGTAAAAAATAATCGATATCATGATTTAATAAATAAAATTATAAATATCATGATTTTATAATATATGTATTAATATTATTGAGTTATGATCTATAACTCTATGTAAGTTCAAGATAATAATTAAATTAACTATTAAGAAAAATTTATTATTATTGTCGTTGTTAAGTATTAAAAAGGAATTATAATACCATAAGGTCAAATTTAGTCATTAATATTATATTCTCTTACTATTTTTAGTTTATTATTATTGAATATACACTTGAGTTTTGAATTTTCTATTCTATTAAATTTAAATAAAGACACATAGATCCAAAAAAGTATATAGGCTTAAAAAAAGTATACTAACTTCTTTTGTTTGGCACGACATAGCATGTGTGGCCATGACATGAGTGCACACGGCACGTGTGTCGGGCTGAGCTTAAGCAAAAAAATTAGGTACGGTATGAAATGGTACAAAACACATAATGTGCACGGTATGATACGAGCACGAGCACTCATGGACCTTCCTTTGATGGCTGTCCCATTGGGCATCTCTAATTGCACCAATTAACATCCCTTGATAAAAAGTATAAATTTAGTTAGGTGAGAGAGAACACTCCATTACCAATAAAAAATCAACATCAAATCTTTGATTTTTCTTTTTTTCCTAATCTATCAGTGAGAGGAGAAATCATCTCATCTTACCATTAAAATCACACACATGCACAAAAATGAAAAACTAAAAAAAAAAATATGAATAAATAAATATGCACCACCGACACGGATAAGAAGAAAAAGGCAAAAAAAAAAGGGAAAAATAGAGCGGACTTAGAGGAAGTGACAAACAAAGACAAGCCGTGGATCGAGCCGAGCTGAGCCGCGCCCAAGCGCCCGATTGAAAGACAGAATGTTACACTAATCACCATCACGGTTGCGACCAACCTCAGTCGTCCGATCTTTTTCTCCATCAATCAGCTCATCATCCCATTTGTTTTTCGTGTTTCTGTTTGTTTTTGGTTGCCTCTCCACTCTCTTTCACTCGTCTCCACAAAAGAGAGGGGAAAAAAGAAAAAAGAAAAAACCTAATCGGATAATACAATTATACGAAACCCCATCTTTTTAATCTCTCGCTGCTCTGTCGCCCGTGCCGTTATTAAATAAATACGATAATTTAATTTAATTTAATTTTGTTATTATAGGTTTTCGCTGCTGATTTAGTGGGCCAGAGTTAGAGTTAATTTCAGGTATTACTTTTTGTTCTGTGCCTTTTTATTTTAGGTTTTATTTTCTTATTTTTTCGCTAATTCGAGTTCTTAATTACGTTCTTTTTCATTGTCTTCTTTATCTGGGGGATAATTGGTTTTGGGTCTGTATTGTGTTAATTCAAATGGTTTAATTCTTTTCAGTTGCATTGTTGGATGTTGAAGATTGTTTTTTCGTTTTACTGAAATTTGGCCTGGATTTGTGGCTTATTTATTTTCTTTTTCATTAAAAATAGCTTAGTAAAATTTATACTATGGAGTCGTGAACTAATTTGGTGATTGTTGAATATTGTTGTTGCTTCCTTGAACTCTTGTGTTTATTTTGTTTTTTCAGTATCAGTTCTATTATCTGGTGATTCATCGGCTTAAGTTAATGGGTTTTTATTCCATTGAAGTAATTGTATGTGGTTATTGGTGGTTTGTAGTTTCGTATGGACGGTAACTACTATAAGTGCTTTAGCTAGGGATTTTTTGACATATTGTGTCAATGGCGGCTGATCAGTGGAGAAAAAGATTGAATGGTGTTAGTGTTGGAGGTTGTAGTCCTTTGGAGGATTATAAGATGAAGAAGAGAAAATTGGGATCACTACAAAATGGTTTGAACTCGAAATCAAATATTTCCCTTAAGTGGGATGAAAGTAAAAAAAAGGTCATTGCCAAACAGGAACAGATTGGGATAAGTCGAAGGATTTCAAAGCCATTTACTGATTCTGTTTCGGGTTCAAAAACTGTTTTGGGCCATTTAGCGGATGCTTTTTCTGTTCCCCAAGAAATTTTTGAGTTGGAGAATTTGACTGAGGTGCTCTCGTATGAGGTAACTAAAAGTCTATAGTTATTATTACGTACTATTTTGCTGCAAATAGTGTTTTCTGGAGCTCAAGTTTTGTTATATCCATTTGTATGGAACTTGTTACAGGTTTGGCAGACTCAATTATCAGAAGAAGAGAGAAACTATCTCAAACAGTTTCTTCCCAGTTCGCAAAATGCTGAGCAAGTTGTGGAAGCATTACTTACTGGGGAAAATTTTCACTTTGGAAGTCCATTTCTCAAATGGCAAGTATTTACTTAAGAAACAATTGCGCACAAATTATGTAACTATAGACAAAATACACACACATCTCATACATGCATCTCGTAAATTATCCAAACTCACACTCAGACATAAGCATGCATTAATGATTCACATAATATGCATGTTCACTTTTCTTCTTGTGGTTATATTAGTAAGAACGGTTAAAGGCTTATGTGGAAAGCAGTATTCTATTCCTTCGCGGTAACTTCCGCTAGTCTGATTTTCGATATACAGATATGTTTTATGCCACTGGTATATGTCAAGATTTAAGAATACTTTTAAGCTGATTTGCAAGCACAAGCAGTCAGACGAAGGGTAGTGAGAAGGATTAGTGATTTTGGATTAAGTTATAGGTTGGATGATTAGAAAGAGAGAGAGATATGAAAGAATGACGTGCCTCTTGTCTTGAGATGACTGTTTTATTTCATTCTCATGATAGTGTATTGCAGTTATGCTTGTTTTGGGTCGTGGCAGGGTAACAAGGGAATCTGGAAAATTTAACCTGCTAATCAAAGTGAGAAAAGAAATAAGTATTGTCAGGTTATCACTTGGTTCACATTATTTGGTATCATTTGGGTCTACTGTGTCCAAGCTTGTATGAAACAAACTTTATCACAACTGCAGCTTTATTTATAAGCTATTTGTATGCTTCAGCATGATATAGAATGTGAAAGATGGACGTATAATGTACTTTATGGTCCTTGAAAGACTTATCCCTAGTCCAAGATCCGGGTTAGTTTATGTAATGGAAAAAAATTGCTGCAGGGGTGCTTCACTTTGTTCAGGCAATTTTCATCCTGATGCAGTTCTTCACAAGGAACGATCTTTAAAGGCCGATAAAAAAGCATACTTCTTGGAGTTGCAGAAATATCATAATGAGTATGTGGTTGTAGCCAATATTTACACCTCTTGTCATACTGTTGTTTGAACTGGTGCATTTGCCCAAATTATGTAGTAATGCTTTGTCTTTGCAGTATTCTAGAGTACTTGCAGAAGTTGAAGCAAAGATGGGAAAGCTGCAAAGATCCAGAAAAGGAAATTTTACCGAAGATTTGGAGGTTGATATTCATGTCTCAATTTTTTTTTCCCTGTAAATTGTTAATGTTATGTGGAGGCAGTAGCTTCCACCTTCTTTACTTCAGATAACTCATAAGTCACGCAGAGTGTGTGTTTCTGATTTTGGAGAAAGATGATTGCTCATTAATTTACAATCTGATTTGTTGTTACATGGAAGTTAATGAGAGATTTACATTCTGATTTTACTCAAACTATCTTGTTGTGCAAGTTTTTATGTTTTTAATTTTATTTGGAGATGATGGGGCTTCAGATATCTTAGTGGAATTAGCTCACTGGAGTGTATCTGATGAAATGGGTTTTTACAACCTAAATGAGGAGCTTTTTTTATGGCTGAAATATTGTTGTGATTGCATGATTAATAATTGGTGATTTTCTAGTTATTCCTTTTCTAATATTTCTTTTGTACAACTTGAAAGACGTTCAGATGTTTGCTTTTTATAAAATGTAGACTTCTTCATGTTCCATTGCAACTCAACTTTGAATTGCTTCAACTCTTTGAATTTCATTGGAACATGAAGGCATCCACTGTTTATAATGTATGAACAACATGGCTGGAGAATAATTGAATACACACACCTTTTTTCATTTGTTACCCTTTCCTTGATGGTGTTTTATCTCATTACGTGTCTTTAATGAGTTGTTTTAGGTTGAGAAGGGATGTAGAGAAAAGAATTTCCTCAAATGCTTATGAATCTAGACCGCATGACCTTGAGCAGGATGTTACTGCAACATCTGAATCATGTTCATGGGTAGCAGATGAGAAAGCATGTAGTAGTGATAACCAGAACTCCTCAGTTATGAAGGGAGGAGAACTTCACAAAAGGTAACTTAGATCAACAAGCAATAGCACTCAAATCTGCAAGATTTATTGTACATAATTTAGACATAGATTTTCTGTTTTATACCTTCATATAAGGATTTTTGGAAGAAAATTTCTTCTTCTTTTGTCAATTCCCCCCCCCCCCCTCTCGCAACTTGCAAGAATATATGTTTGTATGCTTTCATTGATGTGTCTCTGATAGGCGTTAGAGGCTGGCTATCTTCTTGTTTTTGGGACTGGTTGACTATTTCCAGTAATTGCAAAAGCATAGTTTGGGTAGGATTTGATGTTGTTTTATCTCATTCATTTATTTATTTTGGATTTGGTGTTGTTTTATCTCATTCATTTATTTATTTTAATGTGTTACGCATATTTCTTCTTTTAACTAGTATCACTGGCTGGGTTTAATGTGTGCAAACTAAGGACAGATTTACTTTCTTGATTTTCATACTTAAAATATGTTAAACTTTGTTCTGGATGTGTCAGATGTTATTGCCCAAATAATATCTCTGGTGAAATGCATCTGGGCATAGTTTCTTGTCACAATGATATCTCTTTTTCCTTGTTAGTGTCTTTGCTTGTCATTAGACCCCAACATTTTTTGTATTTATGCTTATTTCCTGGATCTCTTATGTCACGAAAAGAGGAATTATCATGCCCTGTATTGATGAGCTTAAAACTTATTCGGTTATTGTTTTCATGGCTCCTTTATAAGTTTGTTCTGGCTTCTTGTTTCTCTGGGAATTATATATCTCTCATTTGATTGTGATTGATCTTATAAATTTCCATGAGTCTCAGGAACTATGATAAAGGTTTCAAAAAGAACAAATCTACAAATTCATTGATTGCTTCAGAGAATGTGCTAAATGTGGGAACAAAATTGAAAAAGGGATATAAGCTAAACAAGCACAATATCCACCATAATGATGGAGCCCAGTACATGTCATATGTCAAGGTTAGGCATCTCTTTAATTTTTGTTCAAGTTTAAAAAGCTTATTAAATATCTGATAAAGCAGGAACTGCTTGGTAACTCATTGTGATTCTATGAATGGAAAAATGATCCTTCTTGAATGATTTAACTTTGATTTTAATTACAATTTTATTTAATTTTCTGTAATATTTGTTCGAGTGTTTAATACTATTGTTTGTGCCCCTTTTAGTTCAAGTGGTAACTTAACAAGCAGCTTTTGATGAAAAATTAAAACCGTTATTTAACTAATCCACATTAAAGGGTTGCAAAGATTGTATAACACTTTACCACTCTCAACTGAGTGAAGACTATAAGATAACACTGCCGACATAAATAAAAAATTATTAAAGAACTAATGCAAAATGCCCCAAAGGGGCAGCCCGCTTGGTTGAGGGCTTGGGATCTGGTGCTTGGCTGTATCCAGGTCTCTGGTTCAGTCCTTCTGGTGAGCTTATAAATTCCACCCTTTGTTGTCTCTCGGGTATTGGGGTTGGGGCACCCGACTGACCCCTAGTTTAGGGCCTAGCCGGAGCAGACCATGGTCCGGGTTGGTGCAGTAGTCTGGGTTACCAGATAAAAAAAAAAGTAACAGAATTACAGTACTCATGAATAAGAAAACGGGCCACTGCTGAAATTCACTTTTTGGTCTGGTGTAAGATTGTGTTGAAACATGTGTTAGGTATTCACTTGTATGTACTTGCTTTCCCCTTTTTTTCTTGGCTGTGGTCAATGGGTCAGGTACTTTCCTATCCAATACTGACAGTGATAGGATTTTTATCCTGGATCTTTCCTACAACCCCTTCAGACTTTTCCAGCAAGCTGTCAAGCACCTTTTTGTTTGCCATGTAATTGTTTCTCAAATCTGGATTTCTCTGGTGTCAAAAGCTTTGGAATTTTGTCTTCTGCAGTGGTTTTGGTTTCATTCCTATGACACCTTTAAAATTCTGCCACTGGGATTTCATGATTTTCAAGTCTCTCCTGTCTTAGCTTCCTGTCCTACATTCATGTCAGTCTTACCAAGCTCATGATTTACCTCAGTCATAAAGTTATAATTCCAAAACATTGATTGAGGAGATCAAATGTGGTTTTGGTGTTTTGGAGGTTCTTGCTGATAACGTCTTTTGGAATTTGTCAGATTAGCAGGAAGCAGCATGAACTTGTTAAGAGTATGAAGCAGTCTGGTAAGAGCATTCAGTGCCGGTCGATGAACCGTGTTTTAGGCAACTTGGAGAGTTTGCATGTTCAACCTTATGAAGTATTTCTGGAAGAAGAGCAGAAGAAGAAGTTGCATGAGCATTGGTTAGTTTGCTTGGAAGTGTACATTTTTTGTAAATTAATAAAAGTCTTTTGAGTTACTCCTGAATTTTATTTTGTGTTTCTGTAGGTTGAAATTGGCCACTGAAGATCTCCCTGCATTTTTTGTCAACTGGAAAGAAAGAAAGAAACAGCTGTGGGAAGTCACATTGTCTCTGAGGCAAGAGATGATGGACAAACTAGAATGTCAGATTGAGGTCAGTTATTCGGACTTTCTTGCTATTACCGTCTCTCTTTCTCTCTCTTTTAATGGGTGTCTTTTCGTCCATTTCTGATGAAATTTCTGTTCATGCTTGCATGGACGGACTGTTGTGCATAACATAGCTTGTGTTCAGAAGACATACTGAACCTTTGTCTCTATGTTCTTGCGGAGTTTAAATCTTCCCGGTGGTACTATGTTTAACTTGATTGTTTGTTATATGGTGTCCAGGATGAGGAGAAAGAGAACTCTGGCATTCAGGATGAGGAGGAAGAGAACTCTGGCATTCAGGATGAGGAGGAAGAGAACTCTGGCGGCGTGCAGGACGAGGAGGAAGAGAACTCTGGCGGCGTTCAGGACGAGGAGGAAGAGAACTCTGGCGTTCAGGATGAGGAGGAAGAGAACTCTGGCGTTCAGGATGAAACAAGAGAGAACCCTGAAAGTCCACCACAGGATAAGAAGGAAATTGTAGCAACAAACCATGAGTCTAACATAGAAGAAAATGTGGATGGTGCCCAGGGTTCTCCATGGAATCAGTCTCCTGAGCAGATTGCTTGCCATAGTGAGAGCCATGAGTTAAACCATGTAGACCATGAGTCTAACATAAAAGATGATGGAGACTCTGACCCGGGCTCCCCATGGAATCAATCACCTGAGCCGGTCATTTACCCTAGTGGGAGCCATGAGTTAAACCACATAAGTGTGGATCCTGAAAAGGATCACGTTGCCCATAACTCAGATAATTCTTCGTCAGATGTACGTGGGAACTCAGAGCAAATGAACACTGCAGATGATGCTGTCAATCGGGAAGTTCCGCTTTCTACTGGTGGAGATGTCTGGCAAGCCATTAGTAGGCCTCATTCTTTCTATGATTCTACTGCAAGCCATGAATTTACTACCAGTGGGTTGCCACTTATGAATCCACAACATAACCAAGATCAAAGGACTCGATTGATTGATCTGGAATCTGACTTGCATCAAGAAGACATGAGTAAAGATTTGTTGCACAGGCAACCAGATGATGGTGCCTTAAGCTCATATCAAAACCACGGCCGAAATGAGCTCCTGCAATCTCTTTTCAAGGGCCGGGAGATGTTATCATATCATCAAGAGCAGAAACAGACAGGGCTCCATTTCCAACCACCAGACAACTCAATGATGGCAGATGATGGCCAGTTCCCTGGACATTTCCAGGAGCATTTGGAGACATCATTGCCACTTGAGCAGGGGCAGAAGAGGATGAATGAGTTTTTCATGCAACAGAACATGTCACAGAATATTTTCTCCGACAGAGGTAGATACTTAATTCCAAGGCAAGAAAACTTGCAACTGGGAAACATGCATAATTGGAATGTCAATCCTGTCCACATTTCGGAGCCTCTTGAATCTCGCTTAAACGGTGGAGAATTGTTGAGTCAGAACTGGTTTTCTGGTGAGCATCAAGTTCGTGGTGGCTGGACCAATTCAGGTGGAGTTAGTATCCAGAGCCCGAGCGTCGGGAATGGAAGCAACGCAGATCAGAGTCTGTATAGTGTTCTACCCAGCTGTAGCCAATTACGTTCGGTTAATCCTTATGATTCGGTAGGAGCAAATGAGCAGTTTATTTCTTCAAGGAACTATGGATTGATGGCCGGAGGTGTTCCTGGGATGAGTAATGCATTACCAAACCCAGCTCATCCACTTGACTACTTGGGTGGGCGTGATTCTGTGATGCCAGACGAGATGGGTTGGATGAACATGCCAAATCAGAATCCTACTTTGCATGATCCAATGGGGAAGCCATACTTGAGGTCTTGGAATCACTAATAACATTCTTCCCCATGTTGACGTTGAGGTTAAAATTGATACCTGGGTTGGAAAATTGCTAAGAAATGATGAATGCAAGATGCATGTGGCAGGAGTTTGTAACCTGTTACTCATTGAAGGGAGATAATTTTGTGGTTACTGCAGATTCGCAGAAGCCAGAGTATACAAACCCTGAGATAGGTTTATTGTAAATACACCTACAGAAGAGCCAACTCAACACCATGTATATAACTTTAGATGTTAGATGGGCAGGTGAGAGATAAGTTGTGGGAAGAAGGGGAAAAATTCAGATTTCTCCTTATTGTTATTTGGTAGGCCAAAATATATATACATATTACATTTCATCTCTATGGGGATTTTTTGCTCTCTTGTTGACCGAGGAATATTTCAATAATTTTGGAGGCTAGGAATTGCTAAGCTCTCAGCTCTCGCTCTTTCTTGCTGTCGCTGTAACTCATGTTCTTTAGTTTTGCGTTCAGTTTCCTCACAAATTCACAGTCCGCTCCTGCTTGTTGCGTGTGTGCGCATCTCAGCGGATCAGCTTATGCGAACTTCATTCTCCACAATCCATAAAAAGATGAATTCGTTAAGCTGATTCTTCCTTCCTCATCTTCAGGGCAACTGATATTTGTGACGGTGAGAATTGCACTGTTGTTGTACTGTACAAGCTGAACCAGTTTACAATGTGTTTGCATTAGATATGGAAAAATATCAAATAATGTCGGCAATGCAGGTGTGGAAAAATCTTGATGTTGAGTGGTGGCCCTTCAATCTTCCGAGGGACAATTGAAAAGATAAGAGAGGAAACAGTAGGGTTTTGCACTTTACAAGTATTACTGTTAGCTTAGGTTGGATGGGACAAAACAAAAGCATTGTTTTCTCCCTACCAGGCAGGGGACCGAAGGTAGATTTTGATGTCAAATCTTAGAAATTAAAATATTTGCCAAGAAGAGATGAGGGTATGCGGTAAAACGGTTAAACCCATCGTAGAATGGGCTCAAGTACTTATTTTATTAAATGTAAATTTTCAAGCTATGGTCCAGAGATCCCTCTACACTATCCACATTAAACATTTTATAAAATTTGAAACTACTTGTATTGAAATATTCTAAAATCATATCATAAACTACCACTAGCCTTATCATCATTGAAGCCCATAATCATTGAAGATGAGAAGAATGGAAAGTACTGAACTAAATAAAGAAAATAAAATGCAGTTGGATTTAGCATGTGACAGCATATTTATTCATTGGAGCCCCCTACAAACAAAAAGTTACTTCTAACTCACAAGGAGTGCAATTGAAGTTTGGGATGACCGTACGAACATAATAAATAAGCAAGTAACCGAACGAGTTCAATTGCCAAAAATGGAACCCCATAAAAACAATAAATAAAAATAAATTATTTAACAAAAGAGATCGAACAGTAGTTTTATCTTTTTGAATAGAGGAAGGAAAATCTTCGCTCCGGTTGCAGCAACAACTAGAAGGGTCTTAACAGATATAGTCATTGAGGACAGAAATTAAACATCAAACGCAAGTACGCAACTGGTTGTTGTGTTGTGTTGTGTTTTGTTGCCTTCTGCTGAGTGAGTTGGCTATCAGTTACGGCTCTTTTTTTATTTATTTATTTATTTATTTATTTTGGTTTTGTTTTAAGGCAAACTCGGTGATGCGAGTCTGATGATGCCTTGTTTGCAAAGCATATAATCAAATTCCAAATACAAAGCCCCTTCATTTAAATTTTAATCTCTCCAATATTCTTATCTTGCTTCTTAGTTTTTATAACCCCTTGAAAAGCCTTTGAAAATCACAACTTCTTAACGCCTTGAGAATTCAGAGACTCAGAGAGACAGAAACTAACGAAAGCATGAAGAAAGAAGTGATTCGATTGGAACGGGAATCTGTCATCCCCATTCTCAAACCAAAGCTTATCATGACTTTGGCCAACCTCATTGGTATTTCAATTTCACTTTTTTATGTTTGCATTTACTTTTCTTTTTTTTGGCTTCATTAACGCTTTTTTTTTTCCTTTCTTTGATTTTTTTCTTGCTTTGGATTTAATTTATGTTCAATTTTGTGTGAAATTAGTGATACCCCAGCAAGAAAAATGAGAATGGATGTCTTGGGTGTTATTAAATTTAGAAAGAAAACGAAAGAAGGGTTTGGTTTAGATTGTAATTTGGCTAATGGGTATTTTTTTTGGGTTAAATGTGGATTATGAGCATTGCCTTTTTTTGCCCCTTCTTATTATATGTGAATTAATAAACACCAATATATTTCTTTTTTAAAAAAAATTCTATTATGTTACTAGATATATTTATTTACTTACTTTTCCATTTTGGTTTGCTTGACGGTGATGCAATTTTTTTTATTGTTCTGCAGAACACAGTTCTGACCGGGCTGAGTTTCTAAAGCTTTGCAAGAGAGTTGAGTACACTATTCGGGCTTGGTATATGCTACAGTTTGAGGATTTGATGGTAGCTTGTTTCCTCTTAACTCGGTTTTATTCAGTTTATTATTTAGTTTGCTATGGCAGTGTTTTGTCCTTTTTGTCGTAATTTAACTACAAATTTACAATGTTTGCAGCAACTGTACTCTCTCTTTGATCCTGTATCAGGGGCTCAGAAGTTGGAGCAGCAGAACTTATCTCCTGAGGAAATTGATGTACTTGAACAGAATTTCCTTACATATGTGTTTCAGGTATTTTTGCTATGTTCTTTTCGGGTTTTTTATTTATATATGACAAAATCATGTACGGTTTACATAAATATGACAACTTTTACTCAATTAAATTTGTATGACATTTTGGTGATCCCTAGTCTAAAATGCCCTTATCATCTCCAACAAAAGCATGCACCCAGCACTATAATGCGCCCAGCATTCTAAGTTGTTATCAAACACTTACTAAAATCATCACCTTCCCTTCACAAATTCAAACAGATTCCAAAAAATTCTTCAACACAATTTTTACACATCAAATTTGCTGCCGAAATGAGTTTGTTTATCATGGTTATCGTTTTCGCGACTTCTTTACTTATAGACTTGTGGACCTGTAGATAAGTCTATAAATCTAGAAGTTTAGAACTGAAGCACAAAAGTCTAGAAGAACTTTTAACAGCTTATTTTTGTTAATATTCTTACTCTGTCATCACATAATTTTTAGGTAAATGGATATGGTACGTGTTATTGTCTTGTATAACGGTAAATGAATTAATCAAAGTAATGAATACAAGTTCAATGCCTTCCTAAACTTCCTAACTCAAGTTTTCTTTTATTTTTTTAACTTAGTTACTTATAAGGGTATTTGTGTACTTTCACTTGTTATTGGGTCATAGTCTTGGCATGTAAATAATTGGGTCATAGTCTTGGCATTTAGCAAGTATTGAGTCATATCCCGTGCAATTTCCTCGTTCTTTTACTCATCACCTTTTAAATTGCATCTGTAAGTCAAAAAGAACTGAAGAGAACAACTGAGGTATTATGGCTACTTTCTTTTACTCATCATCTTTTAAATTGCATCTGTAAGTCAAAAAGAACTGAAGAGAACAACTGCCCAAAAAAAAAAAAAAAAAAAAAGATGGTGAATAGCAGATATTACTGCCAAATTTGTAGATCAAAAGTATAATTTTAATTTGCATTCCATTCTTTGGTGCATGGAAGTTTATGGAGCCTCTCAAGTGTCCTGAAACATAATTCTTCTATTTAGTGAAGTTGAGACTTGAGATAGCTGCATTCTCATTATTTTTTCTCATCCATCAGAGAATTTTGAATTAAAAATCTTACCAATCTCCATCCCTTGTCACATGCTGGTTCGACCCGAAAAATGAAAAAGAAGAAAACAAAGTTTGCCACACAATGAATCTTAATTGGTTGTGTCTTTAACAATAAAAATAGGATCATGTGCTTAGCCTTTTGAAAGACAAACCCCTTTTAACATACAACAAATGGGCAGGAGGCAAGGCAAAGGTGCATGGAGTAACCCTTGACCTAGAGAATGACCATATCTTAAATCTTTGGAGGTAGCTAGCTTAGTGTGAGGAAAATTTAGTTGCTTTCTGATTGTTAAATGCCTTTTTATTTGGTATTGGAGTTTGATGGTGAGGGATTAAGTTTTTACCTTACTGAGAGAGGGTTGATTGTGGATAACTTTCTTCAAGCTGTATATTGATGACTAGGAGTGGGGTACCTGTGACCAGTACTATGACGCCCAAGTCAGTGGGTTGTTCAAAGGCAAGATATCGAAGTAAGAAATAAGGACAGAGACAGGGGTTTCGACTTTCTTTGTGAATTTCTAAATCTGGCAAAAGACCCCTATGCAATGTTGTGGTTCTTTATTTATAGGCATTTCTTTGGTGATGTGGAATTGGGGCTTGTCCTGATTCCTATTTCCAAGGGCTTCTGTCATCCCTTTCTGCCTAGCTACACATGTCATTGTGCCTTTATGAAGCTAGCACACTGTTTTGGGTATGATACCCATTTTGTGCTTCATCGTGGTTTGGTCTCATGATGTGATTCCAGGTAAAAATTCTGGATTTTATTGTTATCATTCTGGTTTCCAGCTGTCTTTTTTGCGGAATTAATTAGTTGGATTCTTGAGGGTTTGTTCTGCATATTCCTCCTCTGGAATAAATCATTATATCCTGGGAATGAGGATGCGCGAGACCAGGTGCAACCCTTTGGGAAATGAGGGGCGCAAACAGATGGAAATGAAGGAGAATGGCAATTGTATTTGTAGGATAGTATATGTAACATAAGAATTTAAGTTAGGTATTGGGTGAATAATTCGGTAATCTTTTGTTGTAAAAAGAGGCAAGCTTAGGTTAAAATTTGTTTTATGGATTTGGCTGGTTGCTGAAACTTGTGAACTTAATACCTTTGGCAAATGTTGATAGTATTTACTTAATTTGACAAAGTAACATTGAAGTTCTGAAAAAATAATATTGAGATCTCTAACCTGACACTGCTAATGTATGGTCTAATAAAATTTCTTGTTTCTTGTAGGAAACTAATAGTAATAACTATAATGAGGATATGCATGCAACTTTTCAAATCACCAATAAGCCATTTTGTAATGTTTTCATACTTTCCTTTTATGCAGGTAATGGACAAGAGCAACTTCAAAATAACAACCGATGAAGAAATTGATGTTGCACTTTCAGGGCAGTATCTTTTACATCTTCCAATCACTGTCAATGAATCTAAGGTTTGTAATCACAATTTTGTTGGAAAAGTTCCATTTCATGGTGATGCACATAAATAAACATGCTCTAAGTCTCAAGGTGCACATCTTTAAGTGCTTTCCTGAGCTTTTAAGCTGATCTCAATGTGCCCTTTTTGGCGAATGTAGCTTGACAAGAAGCTTTTGAAGAGATATTTTGAAGAGCATCACCACGACCATCTTCCAGACTTTGCTGATAAGGTATTCCGCTAAGTTTAGCACTGAAGGTTTTGAGTTGTATGAAATTCCTTTTGTGATGTGGTTGTCTGCTTGGGAATATACTGTTGATTGAGGGAAGACCCCAGCTCTAAGGTGTTTGGTAAACATATGCAATTGTAGTTTGGAAGTTAAGTAATTTTACCCCACAGTTTTTTGGTGAAAAATCTATTTTTCCTTTAGTAATTTCGTCAAAATTATGATTTATAAGTCGTATTTTCCAAATACTATCAACTTTTATTTCATGGCTATAGCTTTTATTTGTAGCAACTGTGGTTTAAAGCCACAACACCACAAAACCCAATGGAGCCTAAATTTGTATGATACTTTTGAGTTTGGAGTTGCTTCCTTAAAGATTTTAAATTGGCTATACTAGGTTAATTTTACATGTCCGTAAAATGTTTATACTAGGTTTATTTTGCATATGTCCTTAAAATGTGTTCCCCACGCATGCATAATATGTTAAAGTAGTGTTGTCTGCATTATTTAAATTTCTTAAATATACTTTTGTTCTCAACCTCGCTGTCTGATTATGCTTAGAATGTATGCTTCATTGGATTAAGCATGAAGATTTAAAGTAGGGATAAATTTGATGTTTTCTTTGACAAGATATCACAGCCCACTTGTCAACATCAAAGAAGTTCAACAGTTGGGAGATCCTGTATTTTAGGGATTTCTTTATATTCAGTTCCTTCATTTCTTCAAAAATTGAACAAGCATCGACGTTGAAAATTAATGTGACAATTAATAACTTGGTTCTGAACTTTGGTCTAAACGATAGACTTGAAGAAAGCTGAATTGTACTGTGGTTTTATCTGTAGTATGTGATCTTTCGGCGCGGTATTGGAGTTGATCAGACAACTGATTACTTTTTCATGGAGAAAGTGGACATGCTTATTGGTCAGTTTTGGTCATTTCTCATGAGACGAACAGGGTTAGTATATTTCTGGACTGAAATTGTCTCATTGGTGGATTTTGCTGAATATACAATATTTGACTACACACAAGTCAATTTGTGCAATTGAAAGCATTTTTTGTCATTCTAACCTTTTTTGCTGCATATTGTTCAATAAAATTGACATATCGGATTTAGCTTTTTCTTTTTTTTTTCTTCGAAATTGATATAATCAGCTGGCTTGAGCAAATCCTGGCCAAATGGCAGTTGGTTAATTTTTATGGTTTCTAAACTCTGAACTTCTAGGTTAAAAAGATAGTTTAGCATTGGAATGGCTCAAAAGCGTTTTTCTTATTCCCGTACTTATAAGTTTGACCTGCTTTATGCTTTTCCTCTCTAATCTTTTCTAAGGTTATGGTGCTTGCAGGCTAGAAAAACTTTTGTCCAGAAGATCTAAAAGACGACATAAACCAGACCCAAAGAAGGATGATGAAATTAACTCTGAAACAGAGCAGAATGATCTATCCGTTGAACGACATCGACTTGAAAATATGGAACTAAGGTTGTAAATTACAGCATGGTAGTGTTGTTACTATAGGATTGTATTTTTTCTGCTACATAGTTCTGTGCGCTTATCTTGGTTATGTTGCATGCCATTTCAGGAGGTTCGTAGAACAAACTTCAGATAGACTTATTGTTTGAATTCTAAAATTTCAGTTATTTGTATCTGAATTTATCCTGCTAACTTAGAAATTGTCTAATTTTGTCTTGAATACTCTGAATTTGTTTTTATGAGTCAGTTGATTGGATGTTTCTATTGTAACAAAAAGTTTCTGGTTAAGTATCACTGGTCATTGACATTGTTATTCTGCTCTCCCAGTTTTCGCAATTTGCTGGGCAAGGTCACAATCCAAGAGCCCACCTTTGACAGGATAATTGTTCTTTACAGGTCCTTTCATTTCTTCTATCTTGTTTAATTTTATTTTTCGCTATTAACTTTCAGAATATTGTTCTATTGACATGCAACCTATTGGTGGTGAGTGTTATTGCAAAGTTGAACATTTTGATGGTGACTGTTGAACAAATAAGGTTCTTGTGATCAATTTGTTTCTTGATGCGGGATGAAATCCTTTTAGCAAAAAAAATTGAGAGTACATTGAGACAAGATGCATAGAGAGTTTATGGTTGCTACTCTAATGGCCCATTGAATGCACATTTACTTGTTCTTTCTTTTTCTGAAAGAGTACCTTGAATGTTTTTTTAAATTGATGCCTCTGATGACTGTTCTGAAACCATTATGAAAGATGATTAGCGACATCTAACAATAATGGTCATTGTAAAGGCAAGCAAGTACCAAATCCAAAGCAGAACGGGGAGTATATCTCAAACATTTTAGAAATATTCCAATGGCTGATATGGAAATAGTTCTTGTAAGTTGTTTTAGCTGCCTCTTTCTCTCTCTCTCTCTGTCTTGTTTATTAATCTTGTGTAGTCTCTTCTTTTATCAACAAGCCTGCAAAAGCTACGATCTCATATGAGGACTCTTTTCTCTATGCCTTTAACAGCCTGAAAAGAAAAATCCAGGATTAACACCATTAGATTGGGTCAAGTTCCTTGTCTCCGCTGTGGTTGGACTGGTCAGTTTAGCAATTAGTTCTTTGGTGATTGTTTTATCTTTTGTCTATCCTCCATCTTATTCAAATAATTTATGTATCTTACCGACAGGTTGCCGTGATTACTTCTGCCCAACTGCATGAAATTGATCTTTGGGTTGGCATGGCAATCCTTTCCACGGTGATTGGTTACTGTGCTAAGACATACTTCACGTGAGTTCCTACAACGATCCCCTAGAAGAAAAGAGAAAGAAAATATCAAACTTTGGAGCTCTCTTTCTTCTCTTTATATTTTGCGGCTTATTGATACATGTGAACGTGTCCATTATAGTAAAAATTGGGAATGGGAAGGAAAGAATTCATATTCTGTCTGTTAATGTATTATCTATAATGTGAATATCATAAGGTAATGGAAAATTTGGCCACAAACTGATCATTGAAGTTGACTATTCTCATTTCTCTCCTGGGCATTGACTGGCTGTATGTGTGGATAATCAGGCGACTCAGTTCGTCCAGTAGTTATTTCTTGACTTGAGTCATCTGCTAATTTGGCAATTGTTTGATTGTTTCTTCTACTGGCTGCAGGTTTCAGCAAAACATGGCTGCATATCAGAATATGATCACACAGTCCATGTATGACAAACAGCTAGATAGTGGAAAGGGTACCCTTCTTCACTTGTGCGATGATGTGATTCAACAAGAAGTAAGTATTGAGCTTGATGAAATCTTTAGAACTATCAAATATGTCCTAGTTCATATTTCCTTGGTGATCATTAATTGTTTTTATTGATGGAATTGTTTTATAGATGAATATCTGTACACAAAAGTTCTTTATTCATTCATTGGCTTTATGCAGTTTGACCTCTTTGTCAATAGTAGTTTGAAATCTTTGACTGTTTGACAAGCCATCCAAATCTTTGTTAGAGATCTGACATGATAATATTTTAACTTTGATGTAATGTTTTCAATTTTGACATTGTTAAGTGTTTAAGCAGTAATTAATTTATTTTGGTATATTTTAAAAGATTGGTTTAATTTGGGGACACATTGTATCTACTTACATCTCATCAACTGCTTACCATAAGTTGTAATTGCGCAGGTCAAAGAGGTGATCATTTCATTCTTTATATTGATGGAACAGGGCAAGGCAACAAGACAGGTATGCAAAACAATTAGTCATTGCTGGGTATTTGTTGTTTACTGTACACCACTTGTATCATTTCTGATGTTTGACTTTGTGATAATGTGAAATAGGATCTGGATCTGCGGTGTGAGGAGCTAATTAAAGAAGAGTTTGGTGAGAGCTGTAACTTTGATGTGGATGATGCTGTTCATAAGTTAGAGAAGTTGGGCATTGTTGCTCGGGTGAGACTCACCGGAGTTCCTCATATTACTCATCATGGATAGCATCCCGTCTTTTTGTCTTTGCATATTCCAGAAGGCTTGTGGTGCATGTAGTGGTGGATAACAGAAGTTGATTACATCATGTGATAACATTTTACATTAAGGTCAAGTAAGTTCATTCATTTGGCATTTCTTCTAACTATAGAACAATCTTCAAATATAGGATACTATCGGCCGGTATTACTGCGTCGGGCTGAAACGTGCTAACGAGATCATTGGGACCACCACTGAGGAGATGGTCCTCAAGGCACAACAGGGTATCAGTACAACTTGATGCCTGCTTTGAGAAGGTGAGCTTCTGTTTGTCAGCTATTTGTAGCAAAGCAACTTCGATGTACCGATGCTTTTGAATGAACCGCAGGTGATAATTCTCTTGTTGCACTTTTTGACAGATCTCTGGGATGGTAGATTCCACTCAACAACATATGTTGCAGTTATTTTTTACTTTGATCGTTCATATAATGTGATTCTCAATTCTTGTTTACTTTCCATTCTTTGCATGTAGCTTTTGTGCATAATGTAATTCTTGGTTTTTCTCTGCGGAGGACTGTGTGTTTATAAACAAAGAAATTAGAAATCGCGGATTATATCTTGCATTCATATGACGTGGTACATACTATCGCCCTCATTTGGTGCTTTGTAGTTAAATTACACGCTTAGGATCGGTGCTGTATTCATTCAAACTTTATAGCATTGTTTTTGTACTCCTACTTTGTGTTTATAACATTACTGCTCTCGTAGAAAGCGAATGTAAAAGGTGATATCCTTGATAGTGTACCTACTCGTTTTTCTTGAGACAAAGCTGATTTCTTTTTCATGGAGAAAAGGGGAAAGTGTACCTACTCGTTTCACGGTGTTGGCCTGCCCTGCGCTGATCTGCTGATGATTGTAGGCAATCAGCGACATCCCCAGTGTTACTGGATTTTTCCCAGCAAGATCACAATCCAAAGAGCTAACCTTTGTCTTTGATAGGATAATTTCTTCAACTGTCCTTTCAACTAAGAAACCGAGGACATGCCTGACAGTTGTAAGTTCTAAAGATGAAACTCTCATTTACAACGGATTCTGCATTAAATCTTATGATTCTCATCATTTTTTTTTTCTTTTTTTTGGCTTTTCCTTCGTACCTAGACTGTTTTGAAACAGCAAATGATAAAATGCTTAACCATGTCAATATTTGTGAAACATTTTTAAAATATTCCAATGTCTTGTCAACACATTGATGGTGATAAATAGATTAATAAATTTTTTCCCCAAAAGATACAGTGGAGTGATTTTCATTCAAATAATTTTATCCAACTGATCACTGAAATTAGAATTTCGAGACAAATCTAAATTCATTTGGGCAGAGATAAATTATATTAGATGCCTTTGTTACATTAGTAACCTTTGTCAATTGAAGTGTCTTTTATTCCCCCCCCCCCCCACCCCCCCAAAAAAAGTACTTAATTGCCACAGCCAGTGATATTGCAGACATGTCTCCAAATTTATCATAATCTTATTCCCCAAATTTCCTTCCTTACTTGCCCTCTTTTGAATTTCCCATGCTAAAGCCGTACGGTCTCTAAAGCTGTAAGATGACATTCATTTGCGAAAGACATAGAGAAGCTTATGACTGGGGCAACGCTTAACTTACATTTGATGTAAGTAACATTCCGAGAACATGAATCGTTGGATTCTTCAATTTGCAGATCCAACAGGTGTGGTGAAACATAACGTAAAATTAGGTTCAGGTAGTGGTTGGAAATTCATTTTTAAAAACAAAAGAATGGCTACCTGCTAAAACGGTTGTCGAAAAAAGCAAGCTAAGGGATTAGTCGGAAAAGACAATTTTAGATGGAAATGATAAGTGATGAGTGGTCGCTGGAAAATCCAGAAAATTGAAGACAGAAAGTATAGTAATTAGGTTTTGAAAGTGGAAAGCAACAGAAGCAGCAAATGAGATAACCAAATTCCTATTTCATTTTTTCATATAAAAAATTAGGGAAACCAAAAAAATTGCAGCCCCATAAAATCGAAGCTACAGGCGCTGGAATGTGGCAGAAATTACGAATTACACAGTGTAGTCCAAGAAGATATTAAAGGAAGTATAATATTTTTAAGTCTTATTTTCGCATTTCATACTTATATAACATTTGAAATAATTATTAAAGCATCTACTCCCTAATTCAATCGAATCGCACCTAAAAACTATTACAATATATATATATATATATTGTTGATAAATTTCAAGTTACACTAACACATACATTTATAGTTTTATAACACTTCTAATTGACCAAAAAAATTGCTTAAATTAACAAACATAACATAAGAAGCTCTATGTTTTATTTACATATCGGGTAAAACATAACAAAGCTTTATATACATATACAAGTTCTACAATATACACACATAAACGTAAAAACATCATTTCCCATGCTGCCTTCTTCCATTCTGTGCATCTAGTTCTGCAATTTTTTTTCTCTTTGAATAAATAATTACCAACTTTGCCTCCTGGGGCTGGGACGCAACCCACAAACTTCCTAATTGTTGCACTGACACATCTACATTTGACATTAACCAAAAGTTCCGTCAAATTACATATCAACCAAGATAATAACAAAAAAATTTCACGAAATATGCAATGGCCAACGTCATTGTTGGAGTTTTTTTCTCACCTTCTCCAATTCTGCATTTGTTCCAAGATGCACCTCTTCTTTCATTCTTAGGTGTCATAAATGGTGATGGATCATGTAACTTCAGAGCAAAACTAACTAAAGTATCAAAAGATTATTGGCGCTCTGTCAGCACTGCACCCACTCTTGCTTCTTATTGCATCCCTAATCTAAATAAACAAAATATTCTGAAGCTCCATTTCTGTAAATGCTAATAACAAAGCCAAAATTTAAACTTTTTCCCTTAATTTAGCAAGGACTTCAAGGTTTCAATTTGTTAACTGATTAATATATTCTAGTTTTGAATTACAGATATTGCAGGCATTGCATTGAATTGTACGAACTGCACAAATACAATTACAAAGAATGGCACCGCGAATAAAAGGAAAATATTGTACAGAATAGAATATATTCTATATAACTCCTATATATTCATCGTACTCTGCCAAAACAGAGAGAGCAGGATAAAAGGAAAGGAGAAAATTATTAATTCTACAGAACCCAAAAGAAGAGAAAATATTGTTATGGAAAAATGAAATTAAGAAGGTAATTTAGCTTCTTTCCTTCATTCTCAGGGAACTACAACGTAACATGATTCATGGTGGCTCTGAATAACAACTCAAAACAGAGATACTAAACAAACCAAAGTACAGATGCACAGCAGCAGAAGCTAGCAGCGGCATACAACCCTCATTTGTATTAATAAATAAACCAAACTACAAATACTCAGCAGAAGAATCCAACAGCAGCAGAAGAATCAATCACCAGCATACAAACCTCACATATATTCATCATATTAACCAAATATATTCATCAATTTTAGCCAAATATTTCCGGGCTAACGCTATTCAGACATTTCATCGAACACTTGATGAATATGGTCCATTTAAGACTTTCAAGCAGGATAAATTAATCGCTGATATTACAAGTTCATTATTCCAACGGAAAAAAATAACGAAATATATTATAAATTTTTCAAACACTCTCTAACCTGTGAAACTGCAGCTCCCCGTCATTTCTCCATGTACTAGTAACGGACAGAACTCTGAAACCATTTTTTTCCCCCTCGATTTTCAGCCTTTGTTCAATACAATCAAATATAAAGCTATATGAAATTTTTGCATATTTAGTTGCAGCAGCGAGCTGTTGCTTCTTCAATAATCCTCTTTCAAAAGTCGCGTAAATTTTTTTCTCTTTCCAATTTTTCCTTTCTTTTCAAAATTTTCAGTGATTACCACCTTACCTTCAACCGGCTGTAATGATAAACGCATGGGATTGACTTTACCGTTGACCCATTTTGCAACCGGTTTCCATCCGGTTTCAACAAGTTTTTATTACTCCTCCCAAATTAACACGTGTTGCACTTACATCAATTAAATAGTCATATCAGTTATGTTTCTTACATAAAATGTATAGTAAGCTTACCCTATGACTGGGGTTTTAATTTCTTCTCTCTCTCGTCTGCTCTGTAACGGTATCTCTGGACAAAGGTGTGAAAGTTTATTGACATTCGATATTTCTAATATCTTAATTTATCTAACTTCATAATCATTTGGTAGTTTATATTTCGAATAATTTATATTATGGACATTTGAAAATTGTATCTTTATTCATTTTTTACTTATTTTCTTGATGCAATTAGCCATCCATCAACAATGATTTTGTCTTGATGCTATTTTTCTTTATGTTGGACAAGAATTACAAGGTTTTGTATTTTTGGTGTTAAAATTTCACCTTGAAGTGTGAATATTGTAATATATAATGAAAAAAAAAAATTAGAATGCATCTCAAAGGATCGCACTATGATGAGAATTTCTGTAACTATATTTTCCTGAAGAACTATATTAAAATTAATGATATTGTTCATTATCTTGTCCTTGAAGGACAACAGAATTTCAAAACGGGTGGTTTCCCTCCATCATTTATCATTTGCACATAGGAGGAAAGATTATAAATATGAAGGAAAAATATTATCATCAACATTGAAGAAATATTTTGGAAGATCATACATATGGTTTTCTTATACTAATTAAATGAAAAAGAAATCATAAGAAAATTGCTACGGCTCAAATATGTCCTTGATAGACGATAAATGTTGTTATTTTATTCACCATCGTGATTTAGAAGGACTACAAAATTAATAAATTATAATTCCTTTATCATTCCTAAAGAATTTTACAAATTAAAATATCGTGATTTTTTCTTTATTATCATCTCCTTTAAGGAGTTAGAATTAAATATTTTATGATAAACGATCAATTTATTCTTTTGCGGCAATTTAAAAAAAAATAATAACTTCGAAAAGGTTAATGGTTAATAGTTTGAAAGTCTATATGATTTTTTTTGTATTAAACCACGTATACAAGGCATGAAAATCATGAAGTGTATATGTTACAAAATTAATATATGATGGCTTGACTATTTATATGCTCCTGAAGTAGCAAACGAAGAGTGTCAAAAGATAATTATAACGTTTATTCAGGCTAAGAGGTTATAGGTTTATGGAGCTAGCCGTTTACTGTGAAGCTACAAGCCTCTTAACGAGTATGTAAAGTGACACCTGATTCAAGCATCATTTGTCAATTTGCGGATAAATTATATGTTGGTGTAGTTACAATGCGCATCAAGGACGGAAAAAATGAGGGCCCTGATGACCTTTACTAGGGAGAACACGATGGCTGAGCTTACTACAATTAAGGAATGCAATGGCCAATGTGAATGGCATAATGATTGGGAACCCACTTGAAAGGCATGAGTGGCCATCCATGCAGTCTCAGGCAGTCGGAATTGAGGTCGGGGCAGATGCGAAATGGATGGCAATCGACAACTGATTGTTGATTGCGCTGTCAAGACATAAATTGTAGTTCAAATTTAGTCAAGATGTGATTTTGTCTACATTGTAATCGTTGAAAAGCCTAACTGTGGCACTCAAGAACCTTAGTGGCTTCATTTCCAGCCTATTTTACTCATTGTTGTTTCATGTAGATGATAATTTTGTGGCCCGATTGGTTGTGCGTGAATTAGCAGAAATGAAATTCCTGAATCTTTGCTTTTAGGGGTCATCGGGTCATTCCAGATATAGAGAAAAAACTAGGCAGGCCAAGTGAAAAAAGCAACTGCTGTTTACTGTGTATCTACAGATGCTTCCGTGTATCTAGTCAAACATCTACATGCTCAGTCGGCAACAAGACATAGCATGTTAAGCTGTCTTACATAGGAATATAGAATCTTAGTACAAATATTGTTTGAGAAAGTTATTACAATCTAGAATTTGAAATGGAATAAATGAATTTCTGGTTTCTATTTACAAAACGGTTGGTAAAGAGATAGCTGCAGACACTTGGGCATTATCTAGACAACATGCCATGCTGACAGATCACAGATTGCTGTTTAAAATTGCATAAGCTTTGCCCTCTCAACAGCCCTTGAATTAGCCTGTGAAAGAGAGGTCACTGGTTTAGTTGATTGCTAACATGACAATGCATCAAAGCCGTAAGAAGATTTTTCTAATGCAGTCACAGAAAAAGTGCTGAGAGAATTGACAGCATAACGGACCTTGTGCGCCGGCAATGATGACTGAAGGGTAATGCCCAGACACAAATAGTCTCATTGGAAAGCGTCTGTAAGCAGCCAAAACGAGAAGATGAGATCACGTTGCTTTGTTGTATATCTACTACTGCCACCCTCCTTTATAGCATGAGAACAACACAAATAAATTTTGAACATTCAATTCTGAAGTTTTAGGCATTTGTTTGGCACAGAGAGAAAGTAACGCAGAATCTTCAAAGGTATTCGATGTCATTAGTCAATAAATTTGTTTCAGAAAGTGATTTCATGCACTAACACATCTTGCATTCTATAAAAAGGTGTTTACATGCACGATCACGTCATGCATTCTATAATTCAGTCAAAAAGTTGCAGCTTATGTCTTAATCTTCTTTTCAAAACTATTACACCTAGATTTCTTTCAAAATCTTTCAAGAATTAGGACTAAGAAAAAGTGTGAGCAAAAAAGCAGAGCTAATTAAATCCAAGGAATACGGCAAACTTTTTTTTCTGAAAGTGAATTTGATAGAAGTTAGTATTTGAGCACGGCTGGAAATATATATGAAATTGCAGTGTACACACAATAATCAGAAAGAATTTTTTTTTTTTTTATCATAGGATGGCCTTACCACGAAGAATACAGACTGTCCAGCTGACATGAGCATCTTCACAGCTTCCATCATGTCCGTTGCCAGGAATCGAGATGCTTTCATCATTTCAACTGCTTCAATTTTATAAGAACTTGTTTAACTGATGGACGTGTGGAAAGTGTCTCCACTGTGCAGGTTGATGCAAGCCTCATCATTCCCAATAAATTTTCTTGAGGCCCTGCCTCCCATAATTCTGGCAAGAAAAGCTCAGAAGAACGCCCCTCCTTGATCAGCAACTTGGCCCATGAGACAATATTGAACCCATTGCCATACTCGGAAAATGATGGATCAAGAGACCTTTTCCCTGATATCAATTCTAACAGCACCACACCAAAGCTATACACATCTGCTTTGTCTGATACCCTGCATGTTGTAGCATATTCTGGTGCCACATACCCAAAAGTGCCTGCAACATCTGTTGTGGCATGAGTCTCAGAAACTTCTAAAAGCCTAGCCAACCCAAAGTCTGATAGATAAGCATTAAGCTCTTCATCAAGAAGGATGTTACTGGGCTTGATATCCCGGTGAACTATCCGGGGTACGCAAGAGTAGTGGAGGTAAGCCAGTGCCTGTGCTATGTCGATGGCTATCTTGTGAATCACTGACCACTGAATTTTTTTTCCCGACTTCTTGTGAATAAAAGTCTCAAGGTTTCCACCAGAAAGAAAGTTGTAAACTAAGAACATCTCAGCTTCTCCGACATAATATCCAATAAGAGTTACAAGATTCTTATGTCGAATACGTCCTAGAGTTCCTATCTCAGCATCAAATTGTTGGATTCCTTGAAATCTTCCAATGGAGAGCTTCTTTACAGCCACTAGGTAACCTGGGACTAATTCGGCTTTGTAAGTTGACCCAAAACCACCTGTCCCTATTAGATTCCGAATACTGAAATTTCCAGTAGCTCTAACAACATTGTCATAGGTCAGTTCAGCTGGAGTATCTGCAAAGGTCACCATCACTTTTCCCCTCAGGCTAGCAATTCTTCCAAACTTTCTCCTTAAAATAACAAAAATTATCACAAGGAATATTAAAAGAACAGCAGAAGCAGAAGTTACCACTGCAATGATGAACACTTTCGATCTCTTCCCATTCTGCAACTTTTCATCAAGTTGGACTGGAGGTTTTTCTGGGGCAGTAGCATTTGTATCCGGGCATGAAGCCAGATACTTATTTCCTTTGAATGCAATGCAATCAAGGTGCTGTAGATGAGGAATATGGCCTGAAAGGTTATTAAAAGAAAGATCCAGTGCAGAAAGATTGACAAGGGTCGAGAAAGACACAGGTATTTCTCCAGAAAGCCTATTGTGGGCAAGAAACAAACTTTCAAGCTTTGTAGCTTTTGTTAAACTTGCAGGGATAGATCCTGTGAGAGCATTGTGAGAAAGATCTAAAACCACAAGAGAAATCAAATGACCAAATTGGGATGGAATTTCTCCCGTTAAATTGTTTCCTCCAAGCAAGATCCATTTCAAAAATTTCAACTTCCCCAACTCATCAGGCAGAGAACCGGACACTCTATTTCCTCTCAAGTCAAGTCGCTGTAGCTTCATCAACTTACCAACGCCAGCAGCAATTGACCCACTAATCTGATTATTCGCTGCTTCAAACTCCACAAGTTGTACGCAATCAAGAAGAAATGCCTCATAACTCATACCCGATAACAGGTTTGCACTCAAGTTCACTGAAAATGATTGCAAATCATTACATTTTGAAATTCTCTCCCCAGGAACTGAACCATTAAACATATTATTGTTCAGTAACAATCTGTAATGGGGCTTATACTTAGCTGCCAAGAATCCATCTCCTATAGCGAACAAAGGTAAAGAACCAAGAAACTTATTACCACTAAAATCATGAATAATCACAAAATTCTCATCTGAAATCGAACCCATAACAGGAACATTAGCATATTGCAAATCTTGAAAACCAAAATGATTATCACAACTAACATTCTCAAACCTCGGAAGAACACCAGTAATGTTATTCTGACTAACATTAAAATACACCATACACGGAACTGGCAGCTGCATTGGCAAATACCCCTCCAAATTATTCAAACTCAAATCCAAGTAAGTCAAATTCCTGCACATCCCCAGACTCTTGGGCACGGCACCCTTTAAACTATTCTGCCCGAGATTCAGTACTTTCAGCGAGCAAGATTCACTCCAGTTATCAGGCAATCTGCCTCCAAGATTCGCCCTTGGCGCCCACAAAACCTCTAAGCTCCTCCTCAACAGCAACTCGTAAGGCACGCCGCCATCAAAGGCACTAAATTCTCCTCGAGAATTATCCAAATCCAAACTAGCATCTATATTTGTTAACACCAGAACTGACAATTTACTGCAGTCGGCTAACTCTACCGGTATCCTATCAGTGAGGCTGTTTCTAGAAACATCTAGAACTTTCAGCTCCGAAATCGTTCCTATCTCCTTCGGGATCGAACCTTCCAGAATGTTTCCGTCAAGTAACAGATTCTTTAAATTCCGGCATTTTCCAATTTCCTTCGGGATGCTTTCAGTTAAGAAGTTGTCAGAGAGCTTCAAGTAAGTTAAAAACTCACATTCACTTGAAGAATCAATCGCAAGTCCACCCGAGAGCCGATTACTCGACATATCAATCACACTTAACTCTCCATTTCCGATCAGTCCTCTCGGCACTTCGCCGGAAAATGAATTAAACGACAAGTTAAGCACTCGGAGCCGCTCAAGGTTGCTCATTTGGTACGGAATCTTGCCGGAGAAGTTATTCCCTTGCAGTTCCAATACTTCCAAGAGCCGAAGCTCTCCAACACCCGCCGGAATCTCGCCTGAGAACGAGTTGTGAGGAACGGACAACGTTCGGAGTTCCGTCAGTTTGGCTATAGAAGCGGAGAGAGTTCCGGAAATGACAGAGGACTTCGACGGCCACGGCGTCGCTTTTCCGGTGATTCTCAGAGCCGTTACTCTGCCGGTGAAGTGATCACAGGTCACGCCGTGCCACGTGCAATGGTCGGTGCTTGAGTTCCAGGTGGCGAGAAGATTGGAGGGATCGCGAGAAATTGAGGCCTTGAAGCTGAGAAGAGACGCGGAGTCAGTAGTGGGAACACTTTCAGCGTTAGCTCCACCAGACAACATGAATGTCGAACAAACCACGAGAAGACAAACGAGATTCTTCATTTTCGCGGCGAAGTAGAGCTTCCGCCGAGAAACCGAAAACAGACACGTAACGTTCAACATTTCCTTTTTCTAAAGTACTTGTTTGAATTGATAATTGGTTTAAATGAAACAAGTGAATAGAATCAGAATGAAAATAAGGAACGAAAAGGAAAATGAAAATGAAAATGAAAATAAGAAGTGTGAGTGAGTCACAAGAAAATGAAAGATCCGGCAAACAGAGACTAAGAGGTGTGAGTACGTAGAAGACAAATAGGAGCCGGCGTAAGGGACGGAAATTGTACATTTACGTTTATTGTTTGTGCTGGTGTTGCTGGTCACATGCAATTTCTTTTTCTTTTTCTTTTATATATATTTAACGTCACTATTTATTTATTTAAATTCTTTTCTAAACGGTTACAAGTTGATAATATTACAAAATTACTGATTTCTCCTTACTCTCTCTTTCTCTCATGTTAGAACTAAATTTAGATATTATACATATAATACACTGTAACAGTTCATGGTAGTTTTTTTTTATTCGGTATATTAAAGTGCTGGAAAGTTTAAAAAAATTTTAAAACCGTATGAATTTTAAAATATTATAAAAATAAAATTTTAAAATTTTTTCACACTCTAAAATCTTGAGTTGAAAAATTTATATAACAGTTGATAGTCTAAATAAATTTTAATTTCTGAAACTCTTGAGCTTTTGCTTTTCGTAGATTACAAGTTTCCTTTTGACGATATTGCCCACTTTCGCCAATCATGAATGCAATTATTGGCTGCGCTGGGGTTTAAAAAATTACTTGCCGGCTTAGCTGCTGGTTTAGCAGTTCTATGAAGTATTTGTAACTCATGAATCATTGCGACATAAAAGGTCAAAAAACGAATGAAAATTTGGATTTTACAGATACGACATTTAAATATTTTCAATTGAATCTTCTATATATACGTAAGGCATGTCGTATTGCTGAGGTAAGAAGAAGAAGAAGAAGAAGAAGAAGAAGAAGATAGCGTAATAATTAATAAAAGACCTCGTGGTGGGACGTGGGATTTCTTGCCTGGAAACTTCACGGTTCATACGATACGACCAATGGCATTATAAAAAAAAAAAAGAAACCAAGAGGAAGATTAAAAAGCTGTCGCTGGCTCACTGCATATGCATGGTCCCTTCTTATTATATTTAGTCTGATGTGAATGTGATGAGTATTGTATAAAGAAATGCAGCCAAGAAAAGCCCCCCCCCCCCCCCCCCCCGCCCCACTTTCTGCAAATTAAAAGGTGGCCGTTCAAAATTATCAAAATTAATTGTCTCCAATTCCCATTCAAATATTCAATCATGTTCATCTATGAAGATCGACGGTGATTATTTCACAGGATAGGCTTTAACCCAATCATTATGTGCGTCGATTCATTTAAGCAAAGCATACTACTTGGCCGTGCATGGCTATTAGTAATTGGGGTACAATATTCATCCATGTACGACATGTTTCTTTATACATACATGTACTTACCTTATGCTGCACCCTACAGACAACCATACTGTCCGGGCGGCTCAACCAATTTTGAGGTCTTAAGCCAATTGTTTCAATTAGCTCTTTCAAAAAAAAAATTATTACTAAAAATTCATTTATTTAAAATAAATTGTTCTAGCTTTATGAGATGCAAAAATTTTAATCAAATTTTTATATTCTAATTTCGCTAAAATATTTTTCTCAATAGATATTAGATAACATAACTAATCTATTTAGTCTTTCTTACGACATGGTTAATCTTAAATAAGTTTTTATCAAATTTAATTTTGAAAAACTTCTTTCTGCAAAAGCAATTGTTACTGGTATTGTTAATAATATTCTATAAGCAATTTATGCATTTGGAAAACAATCAATTTTTTTCAAATAATTAAGTACATCAAGTGGGGTATTTTTTTCACTTTGAAAAACTTCTTTTAAAATTCTTAACTCTGAAAACAAATCTAAATCATCTATATTAGAATGTGCATCATGTTTTAAAGCATTTTCAAGATTAACACAATAAGTTTTTAAAACATCATCACTTAACAATTGTAATTTTTAAAAAATTAAACAAAAATCTAAACATATTCTCATACATTTGAATTTGTTCAAATCTACTCATTATTAATAGAAATAGCTTGATCAACTATGTATATAAAATAATTAATTTTAAAAGACTCTTCAGGAGATAAAATTCTATCTTCACTAATTTCTTCTAATTCAAGTAAAGCATCTCTTATTTGTGGAGCTTGAAATCTTCTTACTTTCACATTTTCAAAACGATTTTCCCAACGTGTTTGTGACAATGATTTGATAGTTAATTAAGCATATTATTTTATAAAATTTTTCATTGCTTCGTTGAAGAAGAAAATGAAGAAAATAATGAATAAATACATTGTACAACTTTAAAAAATGAAATAGCTATAAGACAAGAATTAGTCATATCACAAAGCACTAAATTAAGATAATGGCAACAACATGATGTATAAAATGCTCTAGAATTGATTTCTAATAGTCGTTTTTTGTACACCTTGGTGTTTTCCTTTCATATTAGAACCATTATCATATCCTTGTCCTCGTACATCATTAATGTAAAGTTTAAGATTTTTTATTGTATCTATGAGTTCATTAAAGAGGCTTTTCCTAGTAGAGTCATCAACTTTTAAGAATCCAAAAAAATACTCTTCTATTTTTATTGGGTTTGTCGAAATATTCACACATCTTAATACAATAAACATTTGTTCTTGATGACTTATATCTGGAGCAAAATCAAGTATAATTGAGAAATATTTTGCTTCTTTAATCTTATTAATTACTGCATTTTTTATTTCAAGTACCAACATATGTATCAACTCATTTTGTAGGTTATGCCCAAGTTAATGATTATGAATTTCACCATTTTTAATACGTCTAACATGTTCTTGCATTGTTGGATCAAATTCTGCAATAATTTCAATTAAACTTAAAAAGTTTTCATTGTTATCTTGGTACATCTTCTCATTCTTTCTATGAAATACTAAATTATTTTTATCAAGACTCTTTACAACGACAATAATTCTTATTAGTATTTTTTTCCAATGATCTCTTTCTTTATTAATTTTTTCTTAAATATCTTTGTTAACTGTTCTTTTCTTCAATAATCTTACTTCTAATTCAACCCATAAATTCATATTAGTAATATGTTCATTGCTTGTTTTATGACTTTTAAGTTCAACACTAAGGTTTTTTCAATCGTTAGTTCCTTCATTACTTAGTTGACTTTTATTGGAGTTTGTATGGAATAGTTTGCAACAAAAAGAATATATACTTTATCAAAATCTTTTGAATGAACCAACCACTTTTTTTTTATTATTATCCATTGGGTAGTTTTTTAATGTAATATGTAGTAGAGAAATGCTTAGAAAATTCATCCTTTGAAAAAATTAAATTATTATCTCTAATTGGACCTTTCTCTCCTAGGAAATCTCTTAATTTATTATTTATATTTTCCCAAGGACCATAAATATTATTTGAAAAACAATACTCTTCAAAGTCTTCAGTTTCATCTCTCATCTTTATTCATATTTTTATTACAATCTCCCGTAAGGATATTATCACAATTTTGATTATTATTATCTTCAATGTCATTGTTTTCATTAATTGATTCATCATCTTTTAATTCAATTTGAGCTTGTTGATCAATTATGGATAGTTCACTCAAATTCACATCTTTTTTTACTAATTTTGACAAATTTATCAAGAACTTCCTTTTGAGATTGTACTAAATTTTCTATTCGTCTCTCTTTCTTTTTTTTTTTTTGAAGTTTTTCCTATCTTGATGCACATTTTCTAGTAGATATTTTTAGGGAAAGAAGAGTAAACGAGCAAACAATTATGCTAGATTATTAAAAGAAAACAATACGCAATAATATTTAAAAAAGAAACAATAACAATAAAATAATATAACTAGTTAAGAAGAGAGTAGAAAAAAAAACCTGGATATTTAAGAACTTTAACATTGATGGATTGAAGCTTTATCAGCAATGATCAATGGAAATATTTGTTTTTTTTTCTTAAGCAACAATTAAAGAAACCGGTTTACATGCCCTAAAATCCTAACAAGGGGATAGCATGAGCTAATCATATTTAAATAAAAAAATATAAATAAAGAAAATTAATTAAAAAATAAATTACATGTGCTTTGATGGAGGAGAGATTGAGACTGATGAAGGGAATTGCCAAAGCCTTCAGTTTTCCAAATTGACAGGGATTGGGAATTGCCGTGGCACTTTTTTTTTAATTGATAAAAACTAGTAATGGATAATAATAAGTTACCGAATATTTGGCTTTTATAGAGTTTTAAATGAAATAATGTTAATTAGAGATTTTATATGAATAAATAGGATAAAAATTGTGAATCCTAACGTTAAAAGGAGATTTTGTAGGGATTTGATAATTTATTTATGGAAAAAGTCATTATAAAATAATAATAACATATATAAATTAGAAACTTAATAGTTATAATTTTGAAAAAGATTTTAGGGCCTTTTATATGTTGTGGGGCCCTAGGCAACTACCTAAGTTGCCTGAGGGAAAAGCTGCTACTGCCATCTTGTTTGAGCTACTAATAAAAAGTTTAATCTTCTTGTTTGTATTATTGATAATAGTTGTCTTTGATATTACTTTCAAAATGTTACCTAATGCAATATCCAAGCTCTTTTGAGGGTGGATTTTACTCATCTTTTGTTGAATTTGCTCTCTCTTTTGTTCGTTTAAGGCTCTCATGGTACCTATAAAGCACTCAAAACATAACTTTTTTCTTGAAAGAACTCAAACCACTAACCTAACTAAAAAGAAAAGAGAAAAAAGTTCAAAGGCTATTCTACAAATATATAGAATGTTTAAGCATATCCAAATAATATATGTTTGATTACTTAAAAATAGAGATAAACATAATCAACTTTTCCTTTTGAAACCTTCTAAATCACATTATCACAACTATTGTAAGCATTCTATTTTAGGTGAATAACATACTTGTTAAGTGCACAAAGATGTGAAATTCTAGTTAAGCAACCCAATAGGGGGGGTGATTTGGGATTCTAAAAATTATTCAATTCTAAAACAAAATATAATGCAAATCTAAAACGAATTTAAAGCAATAACAATTAAATCAATCACAATATAAAAAGATAAGTGAAGAGATATTCAAATACGAAGATTTTTACGTGGTTCGACCAACCTCATCTACGTCCACGCTTTCAAGCTTTCTGGGCTTGAGGATTTCACTAAACAAGCCTCCAAGGTTTCAAATGCTTACACTTGACTTCCAAGGTGTCAATGAACCTTTACAACAAGAGATTATCCCCAATATCTTAACCCAAGTGTATCCCAACACTTACAATCACTCAAAGTAAAAGATTACAAATTATTTTTCTCTCACACAATATTTAAAATTACAAATCAATGCCCAATGTGTGAATAGATGAAGTAAGAATGTTTTTAAAGCTCTATGAAGATTGTATTCTAGAATATAAGCTCAATAGTAGTGTTGTGATCAACCATGTTTAAAATTGAAAAAGCTTATTTATAGTTGGAACTGAAAAACTAGCCGTTACAGATTGTCTGCTCGAAAACGGTTTGTCGTTAACTATTAATGGTTAACCGTTTAGGCTAGTCAAAGTTACCGTTGGGCCAGATTTTAAATAAACGGTTTGCCGTTTAGGCTTACCCTTTCGCTGTTAAATTCCAGAGACCTGCAAGATAAACTTCGGTTATTCGTTTATACTAAACGGTTCACCGTTTGTTTCCAATAACCTGCAAAACAAATTAGTCTTATCCGTTTCTGTTAAACGGCGCCAAATGAATACAATCTCCCATTTTGGATTTTATCGGTTAACCGTTTCAATAAACGGTTCGTTGTTTATTTCCAGTAACCTGCAAAACAAATTAGCCTTATCCGTTTCTGTTAAACGGTGCCAGGTGAATATAATCTTCCATTCTGGATATTATCGGTTAACCGTTTCAATAAACGGCTCGCCGTTTAATTCCAGTAGCCTTACAAGCATTTTGTGTTTTCCGTTTTTCTTAACTGGTTAGAGCTTAAGCAATTTGTTACTCTCTGGTTTTAATCGGTTAACCATTTAAAGAAAAACAGTTCACCATTTATTTCTAGAATCATAGTTTTAGTCAGATATTGCAGAGAATCATTTTCTAATTTGAAATTTAACAGTTATCCAACTTATATGAATATAATTGGAATGATCATAAGGCTTTCGTTTATTAATGAATAGCTCCAACATTTTAATAAAAAATATTTAAAGTTTGTTATTATCAAAATCAATATTATGAACATATTCATGTTAACAAGAGGATCTTACTTGTATATTGTGTGTCTCTTTCCTTTATCTTATCTTACAAGATACCTCAAAAAGAGATTTTAGTAGTATTTAATAAATAGAAGACTAATGATAGAATGTGGTTGGCTAGTAGGAAACCATCATTTGCACACATTAATTAAATTTTTAGATTAATAAGTTTCATATTATTACAATATCTCATGTTCAATAGTTAAAACCTTATTTTGATTTGAGCTCTCTTGAACTTTTGAATATATTATACCACTTGTTCATTAGGTGCAGTTCTATGTTTTCATTTCTTTTTTTTTTTTTTCTCAATCAATTATGTTCAGTTGTAGTTCAACTATTGGGCCTTTATTTTAGTCGTAACTTAATTTTGTATCTTTTATCAGTTCTCTCGCTTTCGATTAGATTGTGAGGATCTTAACATTGATCAACTTTTCATATCAACCACTTTATTAAAATTTTCTCTTAACTTTATTAAAACTTGTCTCTCATATTAATCTCGGACCCCTACCTTATACTTTGAATTTGTGCATAGAATGAAACTACCACAATGAGGTTTGACTATCTATCAACTGCACCATATCGGATATAGTATTGATGTGGTAAGAACTTTTGTCACTTAGTCATCAAGTCGAAATCGAAAATATCAATAAATTTAATTAAAGGGTAATTTTCACTAACCTCCCTCAGCTATCTACAATCCACCGTAAATGGACTTTATGTCCAAATTACCATTGACCTCTCCTTGTCCAAACATTCAACTGGTAAGTGTGATAGCAACTGTGGGAAAATACACTTATACCCTATAGTGAACAATTATGAAAGAAATTAAGGGGAAAAAAATATTACGTTTAAAAAATTCAAATAATTTATCATAAAAGAAATTCAAGTTATCTAAAAGAACCTATAAAGCACATGCCTTTAATTATATATTGAAGACAATATCAAGAAATTTGATATGATTTAATTAAATTACGAAATTGTTCTTGGTGATAACAATCAAACAAACTAAAACTTTGATCCAGGAAATGTCATGTCAGTGTATGATCTATCTATATATAAGTTGGAGATAATTGTGGAGAGATCGGTGAAAATCACTTGAGGATTGAAAAAGCGTTTTCACTCCCCCGTCGGGAGGTTTGAATTGTATCTTTGTTAATGGATTAAAACAAAAAATGAGCAGGACCCAAAGGTGAAGATAGCTTAAGAGCATAACCTTGGGGACATAAGAGGCCATGAGCCACGAGTCGAGCTGAATGTTTGTCACGTCCGATTATTTATTTTTGAAAATAATGAAACAAAACAAATTAACCCAAAATATATATATATATATATATATATATATATATATATATATGAAAAAGATTCCTCACACAATCATTATTTTAAAAAATTTATAGGGACGAAGGAAACTCTTGGACTGTAATGTCGTCTTGTAGTGTGATTGAGAAAATTGATGTGCATATATTATATTATATATATATATTTCGCATGCACGTCGAAATTTTGGCAAGAACTATTGCTTTGGAAATTGCACGTCACCCCCATGTCCCATCGATAGGAAAAAAAAAAAAAAATTGGGAATCGACAAGCGACGGATTATATTATTTTGTTTTCAAGTACTACAAAAAAAAAAAAAAGGAAAAGAAAAGTTTGGCATGGTTGCCGATTGCAATTTGACTACTTCGCTCTCTTGTTTCTATTGTTTATTTTATATCTGTTGTAGGTTAAATCATGATAATTGCAAAAACGTTGTATTTAGCCAAAACACACACACACACACACGCGTATATATATATATATATATACCCTAAATGGTGGTACGATGAAATAATAGACATCGATTGAAACTAATGTTTTCTTAACTACTGTTTTGGTAGGATTTTCTTGACATTACAGATAAGATAATTGACTCTGAACTCATGTTAATTACGGCGATTAGAATCGACATGGGTTTGAACTCCAACCATGAATTGAAAGAATAAAGATACATATCTCAAATTTTTTTATCTTAAAATTGATTCTAAATGATGTGTCATTAATTAAATTGTTGGTAATTATTAACAAGATTCAAGTGAATTAATTGCATTATCTCATCAACCAATTGATGAATGTCACATCATTTGGGATAATTTTTTAAGATAAAAAATTTGGAATGTTTAATACTACTCAAATTGAAATAAACAAACGTTATTAGGTTAATCATGATTTGAGATGAACAAACTACATTATGAAAACTTTATTTTCTCATTTTGTTTCTCATTTCTCATAAATTCAATAACTAATTCAAGCATCAAAGGGTTCTCACAGGACCCCTACCAATGAGTCTTGATTGTTTTATGTGATTGGAAGGTAAATGGATTTAAGTTCAGGTAAGCAAATTGGAGGAGAAAGGTTGGTTCATACTGTTTTTTCTATAAAATAAATTCGGTGGTTGTTGAGATCATTTTAGGCATTAAAAATTACATTTCATAAGCTTTTATGATAGTGTTGAAGCCACGAAAGTTCTAATGCACAAACGTCTGTATTTTATAAAATATCATTATTTCACGGTGAAATAACATATATTGCTCTAACTTAATAATTCATAAAATGTAGTCTCTTACACAAGCACATGTAAGAGACTTTTGATTACATAATATTTTAGAATTTATACTGTTAATATGATGGTGACACAACATTATAACTTATGAGAGTAATGGTCAAAACATTTTCCTCCTTTTTAAATTTATAGACATTAAATATCAAGAATCTATTGGATTCTTAACCCCACATGACAATAGCAAAAAGTTAAAAAATAATATGAAAAAAAAATTATCCTATCTTTTTATAAATAAGTGTTTACAAGATAAGATGAGATGACTCCGACTAATTTTCTTCATGGGGGTGAAAGAATTTTTACGTCCCCATTAAAAGTTTTACCAAGTCATAAATAATGTAAGTTAACGTCTATCTAAAACAGTGAAATTCATTTTATTTTTACATTATTCTAAGCAAACTGTAAGTCGATTTAGTTGTAACTTATCAAACCCGGAAGGCAATGATCGTAACATTTAATAATAATAATACATTTTGTGAGGAAGCACGGGTGTAGAACAGTAACGAGTAACTGGTAACACGTTGTGAACTGATTGGGTAGCAAAGGAGCGTCATGTGAAGCCATGGAAGATTTGAAGACGTGGAACATTGGAGTGGATTTAATTACTTGCCATTGCAGGTGGACCTCTTTAATTTCGTCAATCATGATCTGACACATTTCTACTCAGACAAAAGTTGGTGCCATTGACACGGTCCAAATCTTGTACCCTCAGTTCAAGCAGCATAAATTAAGAAACGATGACAAGGACGGGGCTCCCAGATCAATCAATGAATCCAGCGCTCACATGTCCGAAATTGCATTTTGTTGTTGTTGTTCCAAACAGAGCAAAGCAAGTCCAGTGGTTAGAATTCAAGTCTCATAATTGTGAAGTTATGGGTTTGAGTCTCCACAACATATTGTGGAGGTGAATTTTTTTTTAATTTGAGTAAAAACAGTCTTTTTTTTTTTTTAAATGTAAGTAAAGTGGACGAATATTACAGATGGTTAAAATCTTAGACCGTACTATATAAGATTTGTAAATTAATTCTAATAATTATCTGATTATAAAAATCAATAGAATAATCTCATTAAATATGAGTTATAATACGAGCATTACTCTCATGTAAAGCCCACATACTCAATACATTCATTCTTCTTTTGGCATTTGAACGATTCATTTAGGAAATTAATCGATGGATAGCGTGTAAAAATCAGCATCATTGGTAAGACTAAGGACGAGAGATTAGGAAATTCAATCCTTTTGTTAGGTCCTTAAAAAAGTTAAAATATGCAGCATACGTCTTCAAATTCCTTGTTAGGTAATATTTAAAACATATTAAAATCAACCTTTAAAGCTCAGTACGGATTCATAATTAGAGACTAGAAAACATCGTTTAAACTTTTAATTTAACAATACTACTACATTAATTTGTAATTTGTTAGTTGGACGACAATGTCCCACCAGCCTACTACTACTACAACAACCATGGTAGTGAATCTCACCAGGCACAATGTGAAACATCAAATTTATGAGAGCTAAGAGGGAGGAGGGTGTTGGTCTGATAAACTAAACCGTAGACTTTAAAAAATCTTTCTTTATTAAATCCCCCAGCTGAATGGAACAACTCCACATGATAGGATCGCGAGACTGATATCTAGTATCAATTAAGTACCAATGCTGCTGTTACTATAGTATGAGCCCAGGCCTCTTACAATGAGAGAAGTTTTTCGTAGGGAACGAAATGTTGTTGGTTGATAATGATTGATTTGATTAAAATAAGCTCACCAAACTCAGCAATGACGATGTGGTGGCCAGCTGCGGGATAGGTCATGAGTGACGCACTATAGTCTGACAATGAGAATTTGAAAACGTGGACCCTAGAAAACCAACCGAGGCAAAATACATTGCGCATGTCTCGTTCAAACACCATCTTCAGTGGCTCTCCTCAAAAGGGAAGGTTCAGCGACCTCTCTTTTGGGCCGCATGGGAGGTCAGCTGATATCATATTCCCTAGAAAACTTGGGCTCTCAAATCTGTCAATGCAGCTGATGCTAAGATCGGACCAAAACATAATGAGTGATTTAACCCGATAGTTAATCTCAACATCTTATAGATAGGACGCTTAGCCAACCCACCAAAAGAAAATATTGATTGACCGCAGAATTGATATCAACCATTAGATTAACTAAGGTCAATTATCTCAAATCCAGCATCTTCCTCTCCCTAGCAAACCCAGATTGTTTAACATTACTAGAAGGTAACCTTAAAAGGAATCATTAAGCAAAGCCTAAAAAGACTTCGTAGTACAGTGCTGTCATTAAACTGACGTCAAACCCGCTGGTATAGTATAGGGGTTTTATTTCACGCTGCATTTTTACCTACCTTAACCAATCCTTGTCACCGTGCCATGTACCGGATGTGCACAATGGGCTTAAATCCCTTTGCTTTGATATTAGGGGTGGGTATGAGTTGGTTTGAGTTAGATTTTAAGTCAATTCAAACTAAACTATAAAAATTTGGATCCAACACAAATATTTTTAACCCAACCCAAACCCAAACCATTTGGGTTTGGTTTGAATTTTATTATCAAAATAATTTTTATTTTGATAAAATTTAATTATATTAAAATTATAATAATTATTAATTGTTATTAATTATTAAATTGATATTAAAATATAAAAAATATAGTGGATAAAAATTATAAATTTTACAATAACTTAATCCTTAAATTAAAGAATACTAGAAAATCAAAATAAAGTTTAATCACAAAAATTATTATTTCTCAATAAATAAGAACATACACTTTAATAATAAACTTTCACAAACATAACATTAACAATCTAATAATAAATTTTGCCACTTGTTATTTATTTAATTATGTAATATTTATTTTTATTTATCGTTTTGATAGTTTTGCGTTATGTTGTTTACTTATATGCTTAATTTTATTTACATTATGATATTATATAGTGTGTATGCTTTATGTTCTAATTTCATTATATGGTAAGCAAAGTTTTTTACAGGGCCTAATATGGGCATTACATTCAATTATTGACCAAAAATTAGCCGTCATCTAGCATATCGAACCTAGTCCAAGCCGAGTTATTATTGATCACTAGTAGAGTCTCCTGCTCTTTCTATGATGATCCTTCCATGTGTGAGGAATTTTTTTTGTAAATAAGAAAAAAATTATGTTATTTACAACAATATTTATTTAATTTAAATTTATTTTTACATGTTATTTTCATTTTTTAACTGTTGACAATTGATCACGCTGTAAAAAATTTAATGGTGGCCTTTCACTTGTTTGTGTTCATTTATTTCATTTGAAAAATTTGAGTGTTGGAGTTTTGTCCATGACCCATGGGTAAACCATACCCAACCCATAATAAAATGATTTTCTATATAAAACCCATATTTTAACCCATTTTCATGATTTATCCAACTCAAACCATTTAATTTGGTTTAGGTTTGGGTAAACTCATGGGTTGTGGGTTTATGCCCACCCCTACTTGGTACCCCACACCCTATAGTCTATATTCTGTGATTCCTCTTGATTCTATATTCTGCGACTCCTCTTGATCATTACTGCAACGGACAAGAAAATGATTTATTGAAAAACTGGGCAGCGGGCAGTTAATGGCCTTCAAAGCCTTAATGATGTGTATAAGAAAGGATTACCCATTGCCAGGAGAGTTGATAAATTAATTAAAACCCTTGGTCTCGTTCTCTATTCTGAAATATATGAATCGATCAACATACATGTCGGAATATGAGACAATATGTTTCTCTAAATGTCAAATTTTGTGATCTGATTTCGGGCAGCAGAGAAAAGCACTTGCTTTCAATATGCTTTAAAATTAAAACTTGACTGAATGCCACAATTATAATTACAGTTTACTCTTCTACATAAATGTAATGAACTCACACAACTCTTTGCTCCAACCAAGACAAAATATTGAAGCTCCTGTTCCGCAGCTGGCATAAACTATCAGCTCTCAGTCACTGCAAGGTTTTTGGCTCCACGCGACCTCTTTCGTTTCCTGTTCCTGCTTCTCAATGTAGCGTTCCCATCTTTACCTTCCTGCAGTAACTTCCTCAAATTAATGATTGATAACATACATACCAGTTTGTGCACAATTGACCTTATAGTAAGGGCCAAAGATTTGTTACCTATCATTGTGTTCCTTAACATTAGTAATAAATTTAAATTTCTAAGCGTGCATCTCAGGATCCTCTTAATAGAACTGCTAGAGTGAAAAGTTCAGCAACTATGAACGTACATCATATAATGGTGTGCAAATATTCCAGCCTGTAAGCCTATCCTCTTCATTTAACAGCTGCAAACTTCTAAGCTATAAATGTATAACATGGCCAAATCACTTAACTAGAGGCTAAGGAACAGTACAAAACTACACTTGGACTCTTCACACAACTGTGTTGAGTAGCAAATGCAGAGAGAAGAACCGCATGCAGTTCAATCACTTCCAACATTCCTTACAATAACACTAAACTCATTACCAACATACCAAACAAGAAAAACCAAGGACACTATGGGAGCATCTGATTAACAATTCAAAGAAACAAAAAATTTTGAATAACAAATTGGATATAATCTCACAAGTAAACACATACTTCTATTGTTTTTACAGAAAAGTGTATGCCAAAGTTTTTTTTTTTTTTTTGGTGGGGGTTGGGGGGGGGGGGGGGGGGGGGGGGTTCCCTTCAAATATGCTTTCCTTAAGATATGTTTTTTTTCTCTTCACAAAATCGGAAAATTTTATGCAAATGCAAATCAGACCAACCCTAATATTCGATTCATGGCAATATGTATCTCGAGCGACATTACATCAAATTATTAGCTGTTACTACGTCTCTACAGCGTTTTAAATGATTGAAACTTAGCCCGTCAAAGATCACTTGCAGTTTTAACAACATCATTGAAATAATCTAATAACATACTAATGTAAAAACTAAGAGTGATTGACACACGTAGACGATAAAAGATGCGGTCAACTCCAACTTTTGACCAAATAATTATACTATAATAGTCTTGCAACTAAACATAAGCAGTTACCATCGCAAGCAAAACACTACTTGAACTAAAGCCAATGGGTTTCAAGGACTCAATCAAGTAACTGAAAGGCTGCCAAGTATCATGTTAATTAAAGTTAAAAATTATAATGCGTGGCTATTATGTCTCAGACATTACAAACTTCCACTCAGAACCTGCATTTACCTACACATAAGAGATTGCTCTTCTAATCTAGTATAGGAAAGTATTGTCGAGTATTGAAGACAAACTAAAAGTAACCTCACCTTCCCAGATGACGTACTTGGATTTTCATGATTCTTTTTCTTCTTGCATGATAGAGGGTTTGGAGCCTGCAAAACAAATGATATAGAAGTAACTCAACAAGCATTGCCAAAAGAGGCAGCAATGAGAATGAGAACATGTCAGCAGAATACTTGCAACAGTAATAAGTCAATTTAGTTACTGCAAATCCAAAAAATATGAACCAACTACATTCGACACTTAAAGATGTTAATCACTACTTGGGAATATAAATTTTTCTTATCATGAATAGCTATCAAATCTTCAGAAGCCCATACAAGTTACCTCTATCATCCTCCAAGCTAGTAAAAATCCACAAAGTAGAAAAGTTTGGAGGAAGGAAAACTATATTGGTGAATCAAGATTATAGTCAAAACTTCTAAGTGGATGTAAACAAACAAGTTAGCGTTGTTAGTAGTGGTGGTTCAAGATTATAGGGACAACTAGAAAATAGCTAAAACTAAACTGATGAATCAGTCCTGCTCGGTTGAGAGTGTAAACGAAAATGAGAAAGTATATACCTTAGCCCTCTTTCTCTTGAATTGGGGTCTATCCTTAACACCCATTCCCTTTCTTGCATAATGTGTCTTTTTATCTGCCTGCATCTCTAACTTCTGATTTTCTAACTCTTCATTTTTGTTAGATGAATCCCCTATTTCCTTGGTTTCCAAAATGTTCTTGGTGCTCTTTTTTAACTTCTTAAATTCCGACTTAGTCATACAAGATCGAGCTTCTTCAGAAGTTTTGACGAATTTGCGTTGAAATGAAGATGGTGGCTCAAGCAAAAGAGCATTCCGCAAGCCAAAAATAAGAGGAACACCTGGCACCTGCCATAAGTAACAGGAGTTCAAGAAACCACGATGCTCAACCAACAAGATACCAAGAGCAATTGATGAACAACAGAATATGACAACTACAATACGAACCTCCTGAAGTTTCTTTCGCAAATCAACATCCTGAGTGGCAACAAAGAAGTGCTCGGGATTTTTTTCTCCAATGACCTCCATGAGGCAAGCATCAGCACTCTTCAATTTCTCGTGCTCACATCTGACATTGAAAGTTAATTCAATTATAAATACAATAAAAACTGAATCATCTCCTAATAAATGCAAAACTAGAATAACCAATTTGAACGGTGAATCACTAAACCCCACTAAAATAAATAAACTATCCTCGTCGAAAACATTAAACCATGAGAATTCTTGTGAAAAGGAATCTTGAACATAGTTGAATTGATTACACTCAAACTGTCTAGTAAAATGCATAAGAGTAATAGAGAAGCTAACCTAGCAATTGCAACTTTATATGCCGCCTCGACAGCTTCAGAATGAGACTGCCCAAGTCTCTTCAACTCATCAATCACACACCTATCAATTAAAACAGAGCTATATAAATGTAATATTTTTCAGAATTAAATAGATAAAGAATAGCAGAACAAGCAAATATATACATATATAAAAAAGAAAAAAAAGATATACAAACAAGAACAGACTTGGTGGTGAAGAGCTTAACAGGGGCAGCTAGCGCGTTGGAGAGGGCATTGTCAGCAGGAATAATACGATTTTCAATGAGGTGATGAACGAAAGTGCCGTCGCAAAGCACCTTGTACGGCTGCCTGAACCCAAAACAAGCTGTGTAGAATCTCACAATCTTTCTATGACGCTTCTGTCTTTTCACTCTCATCTTTGATTCTTGTTAACTCGCAACAACAGCCGTCAGTGATTTCGCGCTTTTAATTAACCACCCAAAATAAGAAAAAACCGCCCCACCACCTTGATAGGGCTTAGGGTTTTGTTCGTTCAAAAAAAATAATAAAACTGTCGGATTTAATGGATCATTAAATTTAAGAGGAAGCAGGCGTGTATGGGACGAAGGCATGGCAGAACTCGGATCCGGGTAAACCGGAATTATTCACTTTCGGGTGAAGGCCGGGTCCTCTTCTGGTCATCTGGTTTGTGGCCCATATTATATTGTTTGGATCATTTTCGCTATTTGGATTTTTTTTTTTATAAATTGCCTCATCCTTTTAATATAATTAACAATTTTTCTTTTTTTCTTTTTTTCTAAAAAAGCGTATTATAATATAGTCACTGTATTTGTAGTACTTTTAAATTTGTTTTGAAATAAAATTAGAAAATTAAAATGAAATGAGGATAAAATAAAATAAAATTTTAAATTGTTTGGAATTCATATTTACTACTAAATGCCTCAAATAATAGAAATTAGAGTTGGTAAAGAAATTGATTTCCGATCGGAAAAATTCCTCAAATAATGGAAATTAGAGTTGGAAAAGAATTTGATTTCTAGTTAACTTTGTTAACTGAACAAAGGAAATTGCAGAGGAAATGAAAAATCTCTCCTCACCTTCCTTAATTTCTTGCAACGGAATAAAACTTCAAAGAAAAACTGGTTGAAAATGAGTTGTACTTTATGAGTCCTTGAGTATTTATACCAATGGAACATGTACATAGAATAATGAGAAATTACTTGAAAAATAATGAGGGAAAAAATTATGAATTCATGCAATGTGTACACTGTACAAACTTGACGTAAGAAAATCTACTTGGCCGATCTCATCGGCTCCCACTTGGGATTGCAAGCTTTGGTCCAACTCTCTCTCCTTTCGATTTCTTTGATCCAACGAAGAGCCCTCACGTCTTCCTCGGTAGCCTCCACTGAACTTCTTCTATTCCCTCTGTAATCTTGGTAACAATGACGTCGACGTTGCTTGTTATTCAAACATGAATAACCTTCGTCACCTCTAATGGTGGCAGCACAGCTTTTAACAGTACCCTTATTACCGGTGGTTATTTCGGGAGCACTGGTCTTGAACCACTTCGTTCTTGAACCTTGTGCAGTTGCCGAGACGTCCTTTAATAATGGTATTGGTGGCGCCGGCGACACTCGCACCACCGGCTCCGAGAACAAGAAAGAGTAGTCTCTCGAGTACTTGAGACTCCATATTTTCTGGCTTAGGGCTTCAGGGTTAAGCAACTTCACCTTGTAATTCTTTTCAGTTCTTTTCAGGATGATGATGCTTTTCATTTTCTTCCACTTACGCTTGCTTCTTGGTTTGGTGGGAATAATAACGTACGCACCTCTAATGGCTTTCTGTAGGTTACCTTCCTTTTCCCTAACTGTAAATGACGGCATTGTCGATCTTTCTTTCTTTCTTTTTTTTTTTCTCCCTCTTTCCTTTCTAAGAATATCTGCTTCTGTACTTTTAACGTGACATATATATATATATATGCGGCTAACCAACTGTTTTCCTGATACACACAGGAGATTCTCAATTAATACTTTCTCCCGATTATATAGAAGTAACAGGTTCCGTTTCCTAATCTGTTAAAAATAATGAATAAACTAAATAAATAAATAAAATTATTAATCTTTAATTTATTAAATTAAATTAGTCTTTAATTTAATAAAATTGAAATAATAAAAACATTTGCTCCTTCCCATCAAACCAAACATTACTCTTTACGGCAACGATGGCATCCTGCGGGAGGAAACATCAACTCGCCGTTTGAGAAAATCTTAGATTGTACCGTGATCTGCAAAACAATCTTGTTGCTTGATATCAAAAGTATCAGAAAATCTGTTGCTATACTTTCTTCTAAAAACCAAAGCTTGTGACATTCAAGTGACAGCTACAAACACCAATTTTCAATATCCTTTTCACAGAAATCAAACCTCATGTACAATTCTACCACAATATTAATTATAATCTAGCTTTATACATAAGGTAAACTCACTCGCTGAACTGTGTCCTCCAGTTGCGATGAACTATTGAAGCTCTACCAGCTGGCCAAAAACTATAAGCTGTCCGTCATCTCAAGGTTATCACCTCCATTCTCTGAAACTACAAGGTCATTGCCTCTGATGTCTGTCATGACAACATTTTTGGCCCTGCTTGACCTCTTTCGTTTCTTGCTCTTACGTCTCATAGTATTATTCCCATATACACTTTCCTGCAGGAAAATCAATAAAGCTGATGCATAATATACCCAAACCATCATCCGTATTAAAGAACCAAAAGTGGAGTAAGGGCCTTAGCTATCGACCACTACTTGAAGTACTAATAAATTAAATTTTTGTGACATGCATTGGCAATCCTGTTTATGGAACTGCTAAAATAACAAGCTTGGGTATTGTGCTCTGCATATTAATGTGAAAATTTTGTGGCCTGTATCCCTAATTTCTCCATGACAGCAAGTAACTTCTAAAGTTGGTAAAGTATAATATTACCAAGTCCCTGAATCAAAGTCAATTTAAGTCATCATAACAAGACAAAATAATTTTGAAAAGAAAGACAGTGTGACTGTAATCTTGAATAAAAACCAGTATACACAAGTTTTTTAATAGAAGATATATTGAAGTTGACCTTGAAATCATGGACATATGGATAATATTAATCTACGACAACAATGAACGTTACTGTATGCACTAACCTGTAACTGAAATGGTGGTTGGTACCTCAAGGATTTCTTTGCAAGTAACAGCTGCAATATTTGATCAACCTTTTCCTCCAAACGGTCCAATTGATTCTTAATTTCTCCAAGTTCAGCATTCTGTAATACCACGCATCACTTAAAATCATGATAGAGACAACAATCACTTAAAATGAAGAATTAAATATGTATAATAATTACCTTTTGCGGTCTGGGTGGTGAGAATATCTTTTGAGATGGTGCATCAGAATAAGCATCTAACTCTTCAAGTTCCTCCCCATGTCCATCTTTGTCACCAGACACAAGAAGTTGCAGTTCATTGTCATCCTCTGCTACCGCCTCTTGAACATTATCACCAGTGAGATGCATCCAACACTGCATGTATGCCTTTTCCTTTTCAGTTTTAGTTGGATTAAGCATCTGGTACACTTTAACCTGAAAAATGAGAAAGACGTTGGTGAACGCTCTGTCCAGAGCAGCTGTACCACAATCTAGATGAATACCAACCGTCTTCTTCGAAAACACTTCCTTTTCCAATTGAGTTTCTTTAGGTATAGACATGGCCTTCCAATTTAATATTCGAGGAAGTGCATGCCCCTCTTTCTGTGCAAAAGTTGGTGTCAAAACCGAAATTGCCTCATAAGCCCAAACCTGTTCATATGAAAAATTGATTTCGTCATCTTAAACATATTTACAAGATCAACAAATTAAAAAGTAGATTTGCTTACTTGAAAGGAATAAGGGAATCCAAGCAAACTATACTTCTCTTCTTTGTGCGTGGGTTTCGTAGCTTGTTTGGCCTGAAATTTCTGCACACGATTTTTCAAGGCCCTTCTCATACCACTCAGTGTAACATTAAAAGATTTCCGACCCCATGGAAAATTGTTAAAGGTTTCAAAATGATCGACCATGTGTATGTGGGAAGTATCTATAAGTACCTTTCTTTCTTTCCCAAGCAACACACACTCCAAGAAATATAACATGGCCAATTTTACCATTTGCATGTCGTTAGCTGTATCAGCAGCCAAGAAGGCCTTTTCCAATTGTTGATTTGTGAATCTAGTCTCCCCATTTAACAATGCATCGCATACCGTCTCATCCTCATCCTTCTGTGATATATCAAGTCTCGGATATTTCCCACAATTCAGTCCAGTAATTAAAGCAAACTCTTTCATAGAAAATCTACCTTCACTTCCTCCCACAAGAAAATGCATCTCGTAATCATTAGAGCTCACCTCACGGAGCAACATTTTATGGCAAAGGTGAGACGAAAATTGCACCTCTTTCATATCAATAAAATGTCCAAAGCAAGAGTTCTTAAATATTTTCTCCTGACGCTCCGTTAGCTTCAACTTAATGTTTTCTATCGGACGAAGCGTTGAAAGACAAGTGATTTTTCCTGGGAAAAACTCTGATTCCTTTATCTTGGTTTGCAATTTTGGGGCCATCCTCTGAAAACTGGAAACGATACTCTCTCAACTAATTAAAACTGTGCGCTTAACAATAATATTGCCCTCAAACTACCATGAAATCCTTAGAAATTAGGATGTTTCCAAATACCAGGGTGAACTTCACGCCAACATGGTGAAAGAAACACTTCCGTCGAGAGTTTCAGATTCCCGTCGTGTTTTCACGACAACGACTTGAAACAACAATTACTACGGCGGAAACTAATCGTTCACTGCCGCAAATTAACAGCTTTAAATGAACAGACCAGGGCAATTTTCTAGAAAAATTAATGAACTTAAATTTCTCATTAAATATTTCACTCCAAAGAAATTCATTTAAATAATCTATAAACAGTTCCAAAACAAGCTATCAATCACGAATTCATACCAAAATGCCAATTTCTCGTTGGCCTTCTGTTGACCGACGGCGAGAAACGGAGGGAGTTGAAGCACGCCTCTTCAGTTCACAACGACATTGGGGATTTCACGACAAGTCCTGGAAATTGAGCGTCGATTTTTTTTTTTTTTTTGGTTTTTTTGGGTAGTTTGGGATTGGACGAAAATGACCCGACCCACATTCGGTATTTGGTAGGCCTAGCCTATGGGCTTCGCTAGGTCCATAGTGAGAAAGACTAGGAGAAATCCAAATATTATCAAAAACAATTTTCACAAACAAATTTGGAATGTGAAATTTACAGCATTGAAGATCATCAAAATTAATCTCATATACAATCTAGGTTGAGGAAGGGGGAACTCTAGTTCAGAATTTTGCACTTTTCCTATTGAACCGTGTAACACTTGGCTGCATCATAGTGAATCTATCCAAATGTTTAACTTTTCTCAAGAGCTAAAAGGTGCCAAACTTAAATTGTTAATTAGAACGGAAGCTATACGCCTCCAGCACATAAATGAAGAATGAAGATTAATAACATCATAGATTGACAAAAGAAATCAAGATTTTAATGAGAAATTATTAAGTTCAAAGATGTAGGCCACCATTCTTGCTGGAAATTCCCTTGTATCAGTTTAGCAAAGGTCCTGCATTCATAATTGAGAACACTATCAGAAACTTGAACCCTGCTCCGGACATGATGAGAATTAGCGACTTCAGAATGCTAAGAATAATAAGAGGAAAGAATGATATAATTAATGAACTTGCGGCGTAAATGTAAATACCATCTCATACAAGATCCCAGACTAGCACGAGAAGAAAGAATCACCATCATCAAATACAAATGAGAATACATAATATATTTCAATTTGAATCACGCTGCTAGAATGATTTAATTAAAATTAAAAGAATTTTGGAGAACGTGAAAGGGACGGTTGAAGAATTGAACCAGGTCCTCTCGCTTGAAGGTTTTAGCATTGGCAGCCTGAAGTATCATCTATAAATCAGGAGCAAAAGAAGTAGCAAAGATTTAACTTCTTTGTCAAGGTTGGTGAGCAGGTTAAAATGGGTTAAGGAATCATACGTATTTGAGAGTGTAAATCTTTTCTGTCAATATGGCTAGAAAAATCATTTAAAATTTGGTTAGGGACAAGGGGTCTGGTGAGGGTTGATCTCATCTAAAAGCAAAGTCCTTGCCCAAATGACGGTCTTAAAGCAAAGGCATATATGTTCCTCAAGATCCTTGAGCAGGCTTGCAAAATTAGGCTGGTTCTTTCTTAGCTGTTTCACCACCTCTTGAATGGAATGCTTTTCTTTTCCTCCCCCCAATCCCAGCCGTACCAGCTGCTTGTCTCCCTCAATGGCAGTACACAGTCGAGCAACAAGACGGTCAATTGTATCCAGACATTTGTTTAGCACGTAAGCACCCTTCCTAGCAGCATCAAGTTGTGCCGCATTGGCAAGCTCCTTCTTAGTAAGAGCACGAGGAAAACAAGCAGTACATAATGGACCAGCAAAGATGGCAAAAATCGCATGAGTAGCAACACCCACAGTAGCTATCGTAACTCCCACAGCCGTGCCAATGATGCAAACGGAAGAGCCAGCAGTAGCGTACCGAAGAAAACAAACTCTGGAACGAGATTTTTGAAGATTCTTGTCAAGTTTTTGTTTCAAATCAGAAAAGCAACGGTGCATTTCATGAAATTTGCGGGAGTCAGGGGAGTGAAAAGGGTTGTGAAGACTGTCAAATTGGAGGAAGACTTCAAAAGCATTATCACATTGCGATTGGGTGACCGAGTGATGATCAAGAGGAAAATTGTCAAGGAGCTCACAGACAGGTGCATAGAGAGTACGTATACAAAAGAGGCTTTTGAGGAGTTGGAGGCAGAGGTTGGTGGTTTTCTCGCTATGGTCAAAGGAGGTAGAGAAAAGGTCAGAGAGGGAATTAACCTTTACAAGGCGAAGAGCCTGTTTAACAGATTCTCTGTTGGGACGGAGAAGTTGTGACAGAAGCAGTTGGTCTGGATCCTTATCTTCATTTATTTCTTCAACCTGCTGTTCAACTTGGTTTTGATCATGGTTCCTGTAATGGGGGTCAAGAATGCGGATTCTGGACAATATTTCATGGTAGGAAGTGGTTTGAATGGATAGGTATGCCTGAGTCAGGTTAAAAGTGGGCGACTGCTGAACGCTTGAAGAGGGAGAACCATCTGTTGAATTCCCCGCTGCTCCTAAAAGAAAACCATCAATGATTAGTCTGCATGAATTTTGTAAATTCTCCCACAAAGCACGGTCAAGCAACACCAAACCCCAACCCTGCTAAGTTAGTACTAAAGACAAGACGAGCAAAGCAGCAACAGCAAACACACACCTGACTTAATTAGTGATGAACTGAAGCCCTAATTCTCGCTAAGGTCTAACAACCTGCAGTAATGGCACTAAACACTAGCAGAGAATCATTATAAATCTCTCCATTGGTGATAGGATTTAAAATTTACAAAAGAAAAAACGAAAAAAAAAAAGGCCAAAGCAAACACAGATTCAACTTCTCTTCTGTTCAGAAGACCAAGTTGGACTTGGCGGCAATAAAATCTAGTTTCTTCCAAAATAAATAATAAAGTGAGTTGCCCAATTTGGAAGTGCAGGTAACAGGTCAAGTAAAATTCGTTCACACATTTATGCAAAAAAAAAAAAAAAAAAAGAAGCACAGAGAATAGAAGAACGAATAATACCTGGAATCGATGAACTTGCTGACGAAGCATTGATAGACGGACACTGCAGCATTGTGAGGCGGTGTCGTGAAACTGTGTCTTCTGGTGTAAGTTGCTTTCGCTTTGTTTATGAGACAGAATGACTCTAAAGAGTAAAGTACTTTATTTGCTTTCGCTTTGTTTTTTTTTTCCTTCAAACGTTCATTGAAGAACAGGGCCAAGCCACGACGTGGTGCTTTACTTAGTACAGTGGAGAACAACGTTAACACTGAACGAGAAGATTATTTGTAAGCACTTTACTTGTACGAGAATGGGGGCGTCGATACATAACCAGTTGTTTTGTTGTCGACATTGTCTTTGTGTGCACGTTAGAGAAACTAGGTCGACGCGTCGTTTTGGGGCTTCGGCCCAATTGAGATTTGGATCGTACTTTGGACAGACTTATTATTATATTTTTGTAAAATAAAATAAATAGGAGAAATTCAATGTTAAGCAAACTGACAGATCATATTATGAGATTTGTATCCAAATTGGGTAACTACGGTCAACGACATAGGTTACGTGTCACGTTTGGATCAACTCCCAGTCTCCCACTGATTTTTTATTTTTTTAAATCTGATTTAACAATATGTTATGTTGAGAACTTAAGACGCAAAATGAAAAACACGGATTTAGAACCTTTCTTGTTTTCGGTTGCATTGGTACTGTGTATACGAGAATAATTGTGCGACCACTTTATTAAGCAATTTATACGGTATTTGATCTTTCTAACATCATATGTCGGTCTTTTGAATGAGTTTTACTAATTTTTTGATGAAATCTCTCTTCACAGACAAAGTGAGTTGAGAAGAAAGCATGTTATTCACCTTGTATGAAATCTGTGAAGTCACTTAGCCCCATATATGACCAACGTGCATATGGGTTATGAACTACAATTGAGTGTCATATTGCTAAGCTAAGGCTTGGTGTGTAGGTTTATAAGTATTCGGACTCCCACACCTTACAAGCCATTTTTTTAGATGAATTCTACCCGATGTGTGTGCTAAACAAATTGGATGACAATTAATCAGAAAATGAATATGTTTAATCAATTACTGGTCTAATCGAGTGAAGTCTTATTATCTGACTTTTGCAAGAGATGAAAATTAATGCAAGGTAAAAGACAAGCACAAGCTTAATCAAGTGAAGTCTTGTTATCTGACTTTTGCGAGAAATGAAAATTACACTAAGGTAAAGAACAAGGACCAAACACAGCTTTGGGGATCATTGAACTCGTGCAATATGTTAGCCTCTTGCATCACTCGAGTCTTGATAATGGGGATGACACGAAAACAAGGGATCAAACAATATACTTTGAATCTTACACTCCATGTTTTGCAGCAGTTTTCTACTAAGGAATCACATTGTTCTATCAAAATTCATCAATGTAAGATGGCCTGCAAAAATTTAAACTACTTTGTTCATGATGATGATCATTCAAGAGATCAAAATTAGACCCAAAAACTCCGTTCAGCTATCTTAGGGAGAATTCTTGCCTATTTGCTATTTGCTAATGATACGAATGTTACACATACTCAGACTAGAATAAAATTTATCAATTGCCTTTATTGCTAAGAAACAGTAGCATTTCTTTGAGTACCAAACATTCCTTCCAGTGACGACAATAACAAGACTTGCACATGATCCAAGACAACATCCCACCATACAAGAATTGCCTCTAATGTTCAATAAACATGAACATCACAATGGTATTAAATCAGCTTTATAAGTCGAATACAATTTGGTAAATTTTTTGGAGACAGTGAGGGATGGTAGAAGAATGAACCAGCTGTTCTCAATTGAAGATTTTAGTATCATCAGCCTGATTTATATACAAATTACACAGTGCCCAAAGCCCCATTTCAAAAAAGGGGCAAAGGTTTTATTCCTTTGTCAAGTTAGGGAAGCATGTAAATTTGGCTGGGTTAAGGAATTCTTCATAATGAGAATATATATATATATATATAGGAAAATTGTCACCAGAATTGGCTAGGAACTTCAATTTTGGTGAAGATGGATCTCTTGGAGGAGTAACGACCTTGCCCTGTTCACGGTGTTGAAGCAAAGGCATATATGTTCCTCAAGATCCTTGAGCTGGTCTGTAAAATTCTGTTGGTTCCTTCGCAGTTGTTTCACCACCTCTTGAATTGAATGCTTGTCTCTACCCCTCTCCAATCCAAACCTCACAAGCTGCTTGTCTCCCTCAACAGCAGTATACAATCGAGCAACAAGCCGGTCAATAGTGTCAAGATCATTGTTTAACACGTAAATACCCTTCTTAGCAGCATCAAGTTGTGCCACATGGGCAAGTTGTTTTTTAGCAAGACCAGGAGAAAAATAAGCAGTACAGAAGGGAGCAGCAACAATGGCAACAAGAGCATGAGTAGCTACAGCTGCAGCAGCTATAGTAACTGCCACAGCAGTACCAATGACACAAAGAGTGGAACCACTGGTGGCACGACTGAAAAAACGAACTCTGGAGTGAGACTTTCGGAGTTTACGGTCAAGTTGTTGTTTCAACTCAGAAAAGCAACGGCGCATTTCATGGAAGTTGTGGGAGTTAGGACAGGGAAATGGGTTGTCAATACTATCAAATTGGAGGAAGACTTCAAAAGCCTTGTCGCACTGTAATTGAGACAGGGAGTGATGATCAGAGGGGAAAATGTCAAAGAGCTCATAGAGAGCAGCATAGAGCTCACGGGCACGGTAAATGCTTTGGTGGAGGAGGAGGCAGAGGTTGGTGGTGTTCTCACTATGGTCAAAGTAGGTAGAGACGAGGCGGGTCAGGGTATTAGGTCGAGCATGGCGAAGAGCCTCATCTACGCACTCTCTGTTGGGCTGGAGAACTTGTGAAACAAGCAGCTGGTGTGAATCCTCATTTCCATTTATATGTTCAATCTGCATTTGGACTTCGTCATGGTCGTGGTTGTGGTGGTTGATGTTGTTGGGGTCAAGAACATGAATCTTCGACCACATCTCATTGTAGGAATTGGTCTGGACAGTGTTAGAGTATTCCTGAGTAAGATTGGGGGCAGGCTCAATGCTTGCACCTGGGGAACCCTCTGTTGAATTCCCTGCCACCGCCAAAACAAAAAAAATAAAAATAAAATTAATTATGTTTCAGTGAAATAATTTTCATTCATTTTCCATAAGATACATGAAATCACTGCCTAGAAAAACAAAGATTTTTGAGAAACGACAACAAAATGAAACCCAATATTATAAAAGATTTCCAATGACTCATCGGCTGCAAATCAATGTCCCAATTCTGGCTAAGGTCTACATTCGCTTTATTGTAGTCCCCTATTTCTCTTCTTGAGTCAAATTAACAAGAGAAAACCGCTCAGCCTTCATCAAAACAAAAAGTAAAAATTCACCCCTAAGCCTATTCTTTGCCGAATTAAATCCTAATACTACCCATTTTGCTATATCATATAAAAATTACGAAAAATTAACAGCCAAGAACCAAAAGTAAAACATAAGTGATCATTGAATTCAATGCTTCTGCTGCACAACAGACAAAATGAGCCCCCATTAAAATCCCCATTCCTGTCGCCTACCTTCAGAATAGAGGCTATTGTTAACCACCCATTTCTAGTTACTTCAATAATATAACAGCCCCACAAGGGATAAATTTCAAATCACAGTTCACGGCTTTAGCATAATTCACTCACTCATTTATACGAACATATGACATACACAGAAGCAGCCAGTCTATGATAACGAAGCCGTTACCTTGGGAGCCCAGAGGGTAACCATTAACGTCGATCGCTGGCGGCGAAGCTGGTAGTGATGAGGTTGCTGATGGCGATTTAGTGGAAAGGCACTGTAGCATTGCGCTGTGGTTTTAGCTCCGTGTGTGTTCTCAATGTCTCATCGATATTGGTCGTTAGCCGTCGCTAAATTTTTCGAAGTCAAAACAGTCAACAAGAGGGATTAGGCTACGGTGCAACTGTAGTACCGTGCAATAGTTGCATTCAGCCGTTGGATGCACTTAAATTGGTGGAGTCTATTGATATCCAATAACTGTACGTAACTGTGACACGATACCACAATTGCACCTAAGGTTCCCCAAAAAGAGATCAACAATTCTCCAGACCCACCAAAAAAAAAAAAAGCTTTTTTACTTGCTTGTGTAATTATTTATACATTATGAAGAAATTTATAAGACACAGGAATTTTTTGGTACTTGCAAGAAATCTCAAGGTGTGGGTTTAACACTTTCGTAGGTCAAAAGATGTTCCAATTTGACTTCTCGAAAATACTACCCAGACACCCATTTGATACAAGACAAGAGTGAAGATTTTAGCGCCCCAACTAAAAAGTCTAAAATCATCTTTAATTTTAAATTCTATTTCTCAAAATATTCCTAATTTAATTTATAAAAGATTAATCTATATCACAAAATTAATCATTTTCTACGAAAATTTTCTATCCTACATAAATATATACTTTTAAAGCTTTTATTTGTAAATTTCATATAAATCTGAAAATCTTAAATTATTTCTTCTTAATATACAGTTTATATTTTCATAACTCTAAACTCTTATAATTTTTTTAAAAAGTTATTTTTATTTCAAATAAAAATATAACTGCGAAATTACATGGGTGTAAAATTTTTGTTAGGAGAATAATTCATTTAAGTGTTTTATTTAATTTTCATTCAAAAAATAAGAAATGAATAAATTCTATTTAGTTGTTTAGGTAATTTTAATTAGAGTTGTTAAGGGGGTGTTAAAAGGCTTACTCTTGGAACAAACGGATCCTAATTGTTTGTTGGGTTAGGCCCAATTGAGATTGAAGATGATTGAACACACAAGGGCTGCTGAGCACACAAGAGCTGCTTCCAAAAAATATATACACAGATTTAAATTCCCATTCGTAAGTGTGAGGATATAACACATTATTTGATAGTTACAAAGAAAACCTTAGAAAGTATTATAAAATATTATTAAAAAAAATGTATTGTATTGATAGAGCGGATGCACTGTAGAATAGATCTTACTTTTTAGTCACACTATATGTTTCACATCATTGTACTTTTTGGGTACCACACAATGGGGCAGCTGCAATTTTGTTAATAATGGCCCAATCATTTTCTGATAACAATGAGATGGGATCATAAACCATGCTGAATCTTACTGGTTATAAATATTCAAATAAGTTTTGGGGAAACAAAAAAGAATGGGGAGTAAATGAACCTGAAATACCACGGAGGTATCAAAGTAAGTAGAATCACACCAACTCTAACCTTTATTTTATATTAACAACAAATTATGGTTTTACAACAAGAATTTTCATACATTTATAATGGGGGGGAAAAAATGAATAAATACTGCAGCTGTTCTTTTTACACTTACAGCTTATCAAACAGCTGAACCTCTTCTCTCATGTTTTCATGGGAAAAAATGAAAAACAAAATTAGAAAACACTGAGGAAGGAAAAGGGGAAAAAGAAAATATGTATTTCACAAGAATCAAGCTGAATAGAGCAAACAAGTTCCTTTTCTTTTTTTAATTTTTTATTTTGTAGCTCTGAATAGCTGGCTTCCGAGGATCACTGTTGGGGTTCCTTCACCCATTACTGTCGTCAAGTTCATCTCTTTATCAAGCGTCCGATCCAGTTCCGTTACTACATCGCTCATAGAAGGTCGCCTCTCACTTGAAGGATCCAGACATCGGACTATCAACTGTATGAACTCTTCCATACCTTCATTGGTGAAGGTGCTCCACAATCTCTCATCGAGGATTTTCAAAAGATTGCTAAAATCTCGACTGTTTTGCACCTTTTAAGCAAAAGCAATGAACAATTTTCAATTTTTTAATTCCAGACAGGCAGTTGAATCTACGTTGGATTACATAGCAGCACTGCAAGTGTACTAGAAACCATGATGAAAACATGCACACATTCAAATCCACAGAGACGGATGATACATTTGCGCAAACCTTTTATTCCTAAGAACATTACATGCACACATGAAGTTGCATATGGCTTCAATCAATCCTCTCAATAGCCTAAAATGAATCGCAATTACCTCTCTTTACCCATGCACTTTATCATCTAATCATAAGCAAATGATTTAGAAACGTAGAATGCATAAGGTCTAGTGCTTGACACGTCTGTGGTGAATATTATGACCTAAAACTAAGTTGATCACATACCAATTCAACCAGGTCCTGACTGGAATCTGGAGACGGTGAAGATGATGCTTCTCGCCCGCTTACTAGCTCCAAAAGAAAAACCCCAAAACTATACACATCACTTTTTTCTGAAAATCTTCTGAACTCTTTCACCCTACATAGTGAACAGAAAATAAGAAAAGTGATAGATAACATATTGCTTGAATGGTCACAATAAAGAAAGCAGCCCAAAGAGTAATACTCTGGAGCAAGAAATATCTCATCTGCTGTCACTTGTGAGGATGGCCCTGCAACATCGGTTCTCCCTAGAAAATTACGAAGTCCTGCATCTGCAACCTTAGCTATGAAATCTTCATCAACAAGAACATTCGCTGTTTTAAAATCCTTATGTACTACACGTGGACTCAGGGAGTGAAGATGAGCCAGACCTGCACAAAAACATGTTTAATGAGGCTGCACTGCTGCATAAAAATCAGAGAAGCAAATCTTTGAGATACCTTATATACAGCCTCAAGACCTTTGCGCATAAAGGTGGGACTTTTGAATAGTTTGATGTTTCAAGGAAGCTTACAAAATAATTTTGTTGGACCCATACTGATATGCGGATAGTTTATCTAAAGAAAAGAAAAACTGATACCAGGAAAGCCACAAATGCTCACTGACTTTGCAGAGGATCACCTTTAGCTGCCCCGAGAGCTATTGAAAGTCTATGCTTGAACTCTAGCTTCTGTCGGGAAACTTGACTGGGTCCTGAGGGGAGAAAGAGAAAACTATCATGAGCCATCTTACATAATTATCCACTCAATGGTGTCCAGAAGGAAAGATGAATTCCCATGCGTTTGGGTGAGAGGGAGTATTAAGATAGTTTCAGCTCTATACCATAGAATAGTATGCTCATAAAAGCAAATTTTTGAGTGGATAGAGAGTTACCATACAGGTGAATGGAAACACTTCCATTGGGTATATACTCGTATATAAGAAATTGTAAATTATTTTCTTGACAGTAACCCAGAAGAGTGACAAGATTCCGATGTTGAATAGATGCAAGGAAGCATACCTGAGAGTAAAAATCTGTCCCATGAGAGCAAACAATGATGAATGCCAAAGCAAATATGCTTACATGGTGGAAGACACTACTAGGAAAACAAAGGAAAATAATCCAAACCATCCCATGGTTTCTAAAGCATATTTATAACAGGTATAAAGGACACGATTGCGAATAACAGAGGATTAACCAACATTCTGAAAGCTAATAATTTAGATGACGCTTATTCTGCTTGAGTCATAAGCTCAAGTTAAGAAACAACCATCATAATAACTTCAATGATCAAAAAAAAAAATAAGAAAACATGTGCACGGTATGATCAGTGCAAGCTCATCCACATTATATTTGAAACAAAGAAGTGAGATACAGTTTGAATTAAACTATCTTAAATTAAAGGTCATTCTAAAAATTTGTTTAGACCGCAATGTGATCTCTATCACATTGCATAGGTATTTTGAAAATAAAATTAGGTAACTTGAAGGAAAAATAAGAAGCCATGGAAAATTGACGGCATCCATTTTAAGGCCATATATGGTTGTTGTTACCAACATTGTAATTATGATTACTTGGAAGAAAAGGGAAGATTTGCACTCAATGTAAACTTTTGGCTTCCAAAGAATCTCATCCAGCCTTCTTTAGATGTGAGTGAGGAAAGTAATAATTACCTCATCAATAAATTCCTGAGTAGGTGCTCCAGGTCGCTTTTTGATGGCTACAAGCATCCCATCTTGAAGCAATCCCTTGTATACCTCCCCAAACTTTCCTTCTCCAATCAAGTTTTTATCACTAAAGTTTTTGGTGGCCAAAGACAACTCTTCCATCTGAAATCGCCTAGCTTCTCGAATTGATAACTCGATCCCGACATTTCTTCCCGCTGCAGGTTATCACAACAAGCCTTCATCACATGTTTCTATAAATTAAATTTGTTACTTTGAAAACTTCTTTGAAATACTGATGATACAAATGTTACCTTGACCAGATGGCTCTGAAGACCCTGTCTCAGAAGTTCTGGAAACACTCCGATTTCGATACAAGCAGAACCAACTAAGAAAGAAAATTATTCCCATCAATGCCACAGCTCCTGCAGCAGCTCCAAATATTGCTGCAAGAGTCACTGACATTTGGCACAGGAACCACTTTATCTACAAGGTAAAGTATAAGTGGGATTCAAAGTACTATACATCGAACCTGTACAAAAGAAACCAAGCTGGTAAGATCAATCTATTGGCCAAAAAAACTAAAAAATAAAAATAAAATGAAAACTAAAAAATAAAAATAAAATGAACACACACAAAAATCAAGGGACATTCATGCAAATAGTATCATATGAAGATGGCACTGAGTGGTAACATTTGATGCAAGAACTGATAATTCTTTGACACCAAAGACTTCTAATCCCTATGGACAAAGAAATAGATTCAAAACAGCAATATCCACCTCTAACTTGAACCCCATCCACAAGCCATGCATCAAATTGAACATGCATTTCATAGAAATGTTCATATCTTCTTTCTGGCTAATTCTTCGGAAGCCGATCATTCACTAAAGTCAATTTGGTAATATAAGGCTATGAGTATCAAAACTCAAAAAGCACACACATATATTATTATCAATAAGGGTCCAAACCTGTATTCCCAGAGAAATAATGCAGCCAGATCTCCAGAAACCTTAACTTCATTTGCAAAATGCACAAGCAAAATCAATTCCCTAATATACTTTAACCGACATCAAAACTCAGCCACTTTCCCACATTGAAAATGAAACAATCCCCCTTATCCCAAGCAAAGTAAAAACCAAACAATACCCGAAATATAAAAACAATAAAAACTCAAAAAAGAAACACTTTTGGCATAAAAAGCAATGCAAACCCAGTACTGATCACGACCAGTTCTTCTTCATGCCAGTCCAAATCAATAAAAAATGGAACAAAACACAACACAAGGACAACTTCAGACAGCAACAACATATGAATTTAAGAATCCCCAGAAGCATCACTTTTTTTTTTAATACAATAAAAATTTAATCAGAAATTAAAATTAAAAACCCTTCTCTCTCTAATGCTTGTACTATCATCGTTGGATACAGACAATGCCGACAGAAAGCGACCTTGCGCCGACAACACACACACAAATACACACTCAATCGCTCACTCACTCACTCTCTCTACCAAACCATTATTCACCAACAAAAACAAAATTATAAAAGCTTTACAAATAAATTAATGGAACCCAAGAATTATATGGGAAAGAAAAAGGAACCCATCTACAAGGGGGCAAAAAAAAAATTGGAGAATTTGAAGACGATTGTTTGCGGCAAGAAAAGTGAATGAAAAATAAAAGGGTATTTTATTTTATTTAAAAAAAAATTAAATAAATTTAATATTGGTATTTTGTGTGGGCTGTAAAGCAGTACAATATATACTTGTCTGATACTGCAAGTTGAGAGAGAAGATGGTTTTATATTCGTGTGTTGTCCTGTACAGGCCATTTTGGCTGTAACAGATCACTCATCTTCGTTCACACTAACATCATCGCTTATGTTAAAGACCGGCTTAGCGACTCTACTGTGGAAAATTTTTTATTTTAATTGAATTTATTTTACATCTGTACATGCATAGTATATCTGAAAATATTTTTATGGAAACATGGTAATCTTTTTCTAATAAACAGCAGCTTGGATTATAAAAATAATTTAAAGAAATTTGTGCTACATGATCTTAAGTAAAAATAAATGTCTTCAAATACTTCAATAAATTGAGTTATGTATACGTTCTCGACCCATTTGAATTCTCTATTGTGTATCGTAAATATTCATTTTATTCTAAATATACGAAAATAGATTCAATTAATTTTGGGGTTTGATATTCATATTACACATATGATAACGTAGTTAAGAGAACATAATACGATTATAGATAATTAGATGTGGAGAAGTATTGACTAAGAAAATTCTTTTCAAACGTTTATCCCATTAAATCCAATAAACATAGAAGATAACTCACTTTGGAATTTTTAGCCGCCAATTTATCCATTAACAAATTTATGAAGTGACTAAATAAAGTTAAATTATGTAATCATAACTTTAAAGAGTGTACGCCACTTGAGTTTTGGTCTAGTGATGAACCACTATTCTCAAAGTTAAGTAGAACTATGAGAATAGTGGTTCGAGTCTCCATAGATTCAGTATTCTTTAATTAAGTAAAAAATTGTGTTGAGTTAATTTGTAAGTCTTTCTCCCTTGCGAAATGCGAGTGGAGTAGAGACATTCATAATCTGTGAGGATCATATGTCTAGACATGTACCTCATAGAATTAATATAAGTTGTAAATATTCTAGACATGTACTTCATAGAGAGTCATATAAATAGACATGTACTTCATTGAATTAATATAATAATGTAATAATATAAGTCCCATAGAACTAATGTAATAATGTAATAATATAAGTTCTAGCTATATTAGAGGGGTTGTAAGTAATTGCAAATATTTTGGACATGTATTTCATAGAATTAATGTAATAATATAAGTCACAGTTATATTAGAACAGTTATAAATATCTGTGTAATACAGTAATTGAAAGTCATATGTTTGGACAAATATTTTATAGAATTAATGTAATAATATAAATATTAATTAATGTAATAATATAAGTCACAGTTATATTAGAACAGTTATAAATATCTGTATAATACAGTAATTGAAAGTCATATGTTTGGACAAATACTTTATAGAATTAATGTAATGATATAAATATTAATTAATGTAATAATATAAGTCCCAATTATATTCAAATAATTATAAATATCTATGTAATATAATAATATAATGTGTAATCAGTATTAAAAAAAATATTGTACAAGTTACAATAAAGAGAGAGTATAAAAGAGATTCAAAGTTGTGGGGTAGTAGTTATCCTCACCAGCCAGCTATGTTGACATTGCTCCTACTGACAGAGCATCTATATATATATAAATAATACTTATAATTAAACAAGAGTGATATAACAAATATAGTACAAAAATTCATTAAATTAATTTAAAAAAAAAAACAACTATAAAATGAACAAAGAGGATCGTGTAACGGCTAACTCTACAGCTCTGCTTCTTTTTGGGTACTTTTATTTTTTTTTTTTTAATTACAAAATTTCACATGAAAGCACTTGGGATTCTCTGTCGTCTAATCTAATTAGCATAAAATTTGTAAGCATATCAATGATGATTGAAAGACTATCAACACAAATCAACAACTTGCAAAGCAAAAGCGTGATTGGGTTTTGTAAATATTTTAATATGAATGATAATTATGCAGGAACTACCATGCTTATGCACAACATTATGTCTATGTCAACGGTTCAATTATTTGATTTAACAATTTTTTTTCTTTTTTTAGACTATGAATTTATGAATGTGTCCAAGTATTTGTTAAAACTCGTATTTTAAAAATAAAATACTTTTGCAAATACATATTTATCTTTTAAAATAGTTTTTTTCTTTGAGAGAATTTATTTTGTTTGATGGAATCTCAGTGATGCTCCTGAAATGATTGGGAATAATTTTTTCAATTAAGTTGTCGAGTTGGATTTTTTTTTATTTTTTTTTTGGATATAATATTTCATGAGAGGTTTGTATAGTCGCAAATATCATGAATCATGATACCATCATGACTATCCAACTAAGCCAATCATTGAAGCGCATATAAATTATTTACAAGTTATTCATTAACCTATCAATTTCATATTTTACTTAAATTAAACTAAGCATTCAGTTAATGAGATTACATATATTTGTGATCTGGTGAGATCCCGGATTTTATTACAATCCAATAAAGCTATAAAACATGTGTTTTGATAGTATAATATCATTACGCTATTAAACTATATAGTTGAGTAGTTTTCACAGTTATTACATTTGATCTATTAATTTTTCCGAACTTTAACAAATACGGATGCTAAGTCCAGCAAGCTCAGCCCTCTAAAAACCTATTCAAGATAAAAACCCATCCGAGATCTAAATTGGCATGGACCAAGTTTGGGCTTCCATTGATTTTTTAAATAAATTTTTAATAAAGTTAAAAAAAACTTAAATTAAATATTATTATCCAATACATAATAAATCAATAGTTCGTTACCCAAAGTACTAGTATCACCACGTAATAAACTATAAATACTTATAAATTATAAATTAATTTTTTTAATTAATAAATTATAAAACTCGGACTTTTTCCATAAACTCTTAATTAGATTTTTAAATTTTTTTACTTATATTCATGGTCTCATGATTCAGGCCGAGTTTAAAACCCGCAAACTTGGATCAAGCTAGCCCAAGCGTTTTTGCCCACTCTATCAATAAATTTAGGATTCTAGATTAAAAAATAAAATGTCTTTACAACTTAAATTATAGTCCAACAACGACAACACACATTACTCATACCAATTTACAATCATCCACTACAATAAATAAATGAACAAACTGATAACATTGAAGTAGGCACATGAAGAAGAATTTGTGCTCTGATCATATCAGCAAAAGGTACCTTCATGCAAAATACACGTAACATATTTGATGTTCAATCGGGATTCTCCTTGACTCTTTTGAAGTAATTTGCCATCAAAGTTAATATATTTTTCCAACTGGTACAAAACTTTTGTATTATAATGATTGATCTAGTTATACTCTTTAAAATTCTAAATTTGAAATAGACAGACTATAATTTGGAAGGAGAGCACTAATTATTCACTATATATATATACATATATACACTACAATATTCGTCAAATTTTAGAAAGGAAGGGTTCTCCAGGGATAGGTGAGAATTGGGAAGAAGTGGTTTTTACCACTCAACTACTAGGGGAATGTTGTAAAAATGGGTAAACAACTTATTACTAGACTACATTTTTTTTGGGTATGAAACTCATACTATCAATTGATCTCCAATTGTTGATATTGTAAGTGAGTTATACACTGATTGATTCTGACCTCGATTTTTCAACTTTGAGATAATGTTTCAAGTCTTTTGTCTTTCTAGTTGCTTGTGGGAATATTCTTCTTGAAAATTTACTAGAGCTTTTTTTTTTTTTTTTTTGGAGTGGATTTCTCATAATTTTTCTAAAATTAGAATGGATTTGAATATACACACATATACATTATTTTTAACTATAATAAAAACAAATAATTTTAATTAATTTAAAATAAATGCCAACAACTCTTTAGTTGAGTTGGTGGACACCTTATTTTCTCATTCGCATATTTATAAGTAATTCCAATAGTTTCAATCTATAAAGAGAGAAGATATTAACCAACTCAACTAATAAGTTGTTAGTGTATTTCTTTCAATTTTAAATTTCTTTGTTAAATGTCAACTTTAATACATTAATGGTGCGTTTACTTCATGGGAATGAGAATGGGGTGGAACGTGAATGGGCTGTAATGGGAATGAGGAATGAAAATGAGATTTCAATGTTTATTTGACAAAAATAAATGGAAATGGGAATATGCTGGAATGCTATTGATGTGTTTACTTGGCAAAATAAATGAGAATGAGAAATGTGAATGAGAATCAATTTAGCAAAATACCCATAGTATTAATAATTAATAAAAATAATTAATTTATCATTATTAACAATATTATCATTATTGTTTTTGTTATTATTATTAATAAAAATAATATTAACAATAATTAATAATAACTAAAATAATAAAGTTAATAAAATTTATATTAATATTATTAATTAATAATAACTAAAATAATAAAATTATTATTATTAAATTTTATTAACTTTATTATTTTAGTTATTATTAGTTATCGTTAATATTATTTTTATTAATATTATTAATATTCTCATTATTAACATTTATTATTATTATTATTATTATATTTTATTAGCTTTATTATTTTATTTATTATTAATTATTGTTATTATTAATATTATCATTATTAACATTTATTATTATTAATAATAAATTTTATTAACTTTATTATTTTAGTTACTATTAATTACTGTTAACATTATTTTTATTAATATTATCATTATTAACATTTATCATCATCATCATCATCATCATCATCATCATCATCATCATCATCATCATCATCATCATCATCATTATTATTATTATTATTATTATTATTATTATTATTATTATTATTTAGTTACTATTAATTATTGTTAATATTATTTTTATTAATATTATCATTATTAACATTTATTATTATTATCATTATTATTATTATTATTATTATTATTATTAACTATATTATTTAGTTACTATTAACTATTGTTAATATTATTTTTATTAATATTATCATTATTAACATTTATTATTATCATTATTATTATTATTATTATTATTATTATTATTATTATTAACTATATTATTTAGTTACTATTAATTATTGTTAATATTATTTTTATTAATATTATCATTATTAACATTTATTATTATTAACTTTATTATTTTATTTATTGTTAATTATTTTTATTACTATTTTTATTAATATTATCATTATTAACATTTATTATTATTATTATTATTATTATTATTACTAAAATTAAATTTTATTAACTTTATTATTTTAGTTATTATCAATTATTTTTATTATTATTTTTAATAATAATAATAATGATAAATGTTAATAATGATAATATTAATAAAAATAATAATAACTAAAATAATAAAGTTAATAAATTTTAATAATAATAATAATAACAACAACAATAAGGATAATATTGTTAATAATGATAAATTAATTATTTTTATTAATTATTATTTTTATCATTATTTTTATTGTTAATAATGATAGTATTAATGAAAATAATGATAATTAATAATAACTAAAATAATAAAGTTAATAAAATTTAATAATAATAATAATTATAATTATTATTATTAATGACATTTAAAATAATAAAATTATTTGTGATTTGAACAAGGGTAATTTAGAAAATATGAAAAAAATTATAAGGATAAAAAGTAAATTTATGTTTCATTTTCATTCCCACATTTTCATTCTCAACCCCCTCATGGGAATGAGATTCCCATTCTTTATTCCCAAATTGTGTGGGACCCACACAATTTATTCCTATTCTCAAATTACATTTTACGAAGTAAATATAAGTTTCATTCTCATTCCCCAAACCCACAAGTAAACACACCATAAGATAGGTATCGGCATTGGGTTGGACTTTAAATTTCAATAGAGTTGAGTTGTATTTATTAATACTCATATTGTACTTATATTCTATTATCATATAAAATATGAAAAAAAAAATGGTTGGAAAGGATTGCTTATACAACAAATTGATTAATCAAACATAACATTGGTATTTGGATGAGGATGGATGCCGTAATCCGAGAATTCTGGATTTTTTTTGTTCAGTTTCACTGGGAATGAGGCTGGCAGCCTGGCCCCCTAGTGGTTGGGCTAACATTTCCCCGTGTTCTTCTAAGATTGAGCTTTTAACACCCCTCTAATATCCTTATAACACCCCAGTTGAATTATTTCTTACGATACCCTTTATTTTATTGATTAAATATCAATCCACATGTTAAAATCAACCATCTTTCCACAAAGTTTTACTAAAAAAAAAATTATTTTTAAAATTGCATAAAATTATAAAATATTTTTTCTTATTATTTAATTTCTATCTTTATAACTCTTATAATTTTCTCAAAAAAAACTTTCGATTAAAATTTAAGATATAAATATAAATTATGATCTAGGACGGGTGTAAAAAACTTTATTAAAAGAATAATTTTATTTAAATGTTTAATTGAATTTTCATTCATAACAAAAAATGAATTAATTTATGTTAAGTTACATAATTTCAATTAAAAGAAAATTTTAAGAGAAATTTTGAGGAGTGGCCTACTCTATGATCAACTATAGCTGATTGACCATATTTTTTGGGAAAGGCTACTTACCCTGATTTTAAACCCCGAAACTGCGCCCCGAATATTATCAAAACGATGCGTTTTGCTTTGATTTCTTTTTTGCTTTGACTGTTTTCCTTTTGCGCTGATTGTTTCTTTGCTTTTTTGCTTTTTTGCTTTGCTTTGATTGCTTTCCCATTTAGTTCCACATGTGCAGCACATGAACATTTTCTTTCTTCTTCTATTTGCGCAAGTGTGAACCAAAACACTCCGCTTTGCAGACTGAAACTGCAAACTACAAAACTCCAAGTACAGAGCTTTCAAACTGCAAAACGCCAACTGATTTGAAGATGCATTAATTGAATGTGGGAGAAAATTACTTCAGTTTTGCTTCAGCTTGTTTCATTGAACCAGATTTCAGTAACACGGTTGCTACTCCTATCTGAATAATGAATATCATAGCAGCACAATCAAGCAACCTTTATGCAGATTACTACAGAATTATTATCAGATTTACCAAGCTGGTGAATACTGAAACTTCTGCCACATGTCGCAATGGGGAGTCTCCTTTATAAAACCCCACTGCTGTCGCTGAATCTCTAACCGGCAATTCTGTGCAAGAATAGTAAAGTAATCATTTTCAACTTGCTTTTCCAGCCCCACTCTCTGAACACTACCCACCGGATAGTCCTGCTCAAATTTGCTAGACTTCACATAAAAATTCACCCCTCTTTCCGTTGTAAACTTGTACTCATAAGGGTACGACCTCGACAAGGCATAAATTGGATCAGAAGACGGCAAAAACTGCAAGAGAATTATCAAAATCACAGGCAACAACTGAATCAACGCACGTAAATTAAACCCATCAGAGCCATCAACGCACATAACTGAATCAACGCACGTAATAATCTTTTGTTTTCTTAATCTGTCTCACGATCGCGATTTGCTCTTCCATGTACGCCGGAGAGGATAAAGAAGAAACTGAGGCAGACGCGCCAGTTGATGGACCTCGGTGTTGGATCGTCGATTGATCGGACGGCTTTGAATTGGGCTCTGCGGACGGGCCGTTAGGTTTTGAAGGAAGCAGCAGCGGCAGAGAGCTCGGTCTTGAAGGAAGCAGCAACGGCAGTGACCACAAGATGATAGAATTAAATGAAAAGGAAGCAAAAGTCCGTTTCCGTGGTTTGACAAAAGAAAGGAAAGGAAGAAACATGGGTTAAACGCACCGTTTTCAATTTAATCAAAACGGTGCATTTTAAATTCGGGGCGCGTTTCGGGGTAAAAAATCGGGGTGAATAGCAGCGCTCATATTTTTTTTACCGTGGGCCATGTTTTTTTAGATATTTGCCTAGGGATGGCAATGGGGAGGGGAGGGGAGGGGACCAATCTCCCCATACCCATCCCCGATGTTTTGCATATGTCCCCGTCCCCTCCCCGTCCCCGTCAAAATTGCTTGAGAGAATCCCCATCCCCTCCCCGAATAATAACAGGGGATCCCCGAGGGTCCCCGGTCCCCGAATAATTAATAGTCTAATACATTTTTTATTTTCGATTTTAAATTAATCATATTAAAATAAACTCATACCGCTATTGTAAGCTCGTAACCAACTTTGACAGCACATTAAGTCCTCCAATGTGCTTGGATGAAGTTTGTTATGGTATGAGCTCACAACTCTACCACTAGTGTTAAAAGCTGATTCAGAAGCAACTGTTGTAATTGGAATTGCCAAAATATCTCTAGCAATTCGAGCTAATGTAGGATACCTATTAGCATTTGTCTTCCACCAACTCAAAATATTAAAATCTTCCATCCGAGATATAACTTTCTCATCCAAATATGAATCTAATTCATCTGCAACAACTGCACAATCTCCATTGTTTACATAATCATTAAAACCTGTCATCCATTTGGTTGCTTTCTTATAAGAATCCCCTGTAGATCTAGTAGAAGAACTACTACCAGTATAATCAAAGCAATAAACAGTTGGTGAAAACTTCAATTAATACTCTTCAACTAATTCCCGGCAAAGGGTGACCACTTTCCCAACATACAACTATTTTGATATTTATTATTTTTAACAATATTTATAATTTTGTTATTTATTTATTAGTAATTTTAAAAATAAAAATAAAATTAAAAATTAAAATGGGGAAATGGGTAGGGGATGGGGATTCCACCTCATCCCCGTCCCCTCCCCGAATAAAAAGTTGGGTAAAAAATTTTCCCCGTCCCCTCCCCGAAAAAAAAATTGGGTATAAAATTATCCCCGTACCCTCCCCGAATGGGGAAAATCCCCGAGGGTACCCATCCCCGTGGGGATTTTTGCCATCCCTATATTTGCCCCTATTTCTTAATCTAAAAGGCTAAAAGCTCCGGAATTTAGTGTTAAAATTTAAAATTTCTAAAACTAAATTATTTAGAAATTGCATCTATTTGTTATCAAGATTGAGTAGTTGTATTTTAGAAGGTGTAACACTAAAGTATTTAATAAACACTATCTACTACAATTTGGAAGCCTAATTAATTTGATTCCCCACTTATATAATAAAAACATATAATATGATATTTTTCTATATATTATTAATATTTATTTCATAATTACCTCTTTTTTTTCCCTACAGTAACTATAACTTAAAAACTATGGTACCTCAATATCAAACATCTCTTTAAGATCAAAGAGGGCTTGATTGTCCTAGAAATAGGTTTAGGTTGATATTAGCTAAATGGGTGTGGCCAAGTTATATTAGATGCAATTTACATCCAACTCAAGAGTTTCACCCAATAATTTAAACCTTGTTAATAATTTAACAACATTTGAGTTATTGAACGTAACCTTTGAGTTAATGTAAGTTATATAATGTAACTTAGCATCACCTTGGCTAATTATGCATACAAAATCGAATTATATATCTATTATTTGCAAACTTTGCAATAACATCACAAATTACTTGAGTGGGTATTTAGTGTTAAATTATTTATCAATTTGGAACACAATAATATAATAAGAGAAAGTGAGAGACAAGAAATAGGAGATACAATAGTCTAAAAAGAAATTTTATTCAATCTCAAATATATACAAATAAGGAGTTAATGCCTTCTTTTATAGTGATACAACCATAAAGTGGTGACGTAATAGATAGAAAACATAAGATAAAATAATCATTAAATAGGTTGCTTGTGGGGAGATAAAATGTCTGAAGTTACATGTATTTATATGGTTGATGAATCATATTTCATAGGGAATATGTCTTGTTAAAACTGTTGCTAGTAAAATAACAAAGAAAAAGGAGTATGCTATTGATCTATATCTTAAGAAGGTGTAAAGTTGCCTCATTAAAACCTTACTAACACTACTATAAAATTAGTTTTTAATGACGGTTTTAAACGACATAAGATGACGATTTTAAACGACATAAGATGACGGTTTTAAAACCGTCATCTTAAGCAGTGACGTTAAAAGGGACATATCTTTTATGACAGTTCAAAAACTGTCATTAAATGTATACATATAATGACGGTTATTTTAATAAACGGTCATTATATATCATATGTACATAAGTTTTAATGACAATTTTTTTGTCAAAAACCGTCATTAAATATATATTTACAATGACAGTTATTTTACAAAACAGTTATTATTTGCTATATATACTAGAGTTTTAATGACAGTTTTTTTTCCCAAAAACTGTCATTAATGTGATTTTTAATGACGGTTCTTACATAATAACCTTCATCTTTAGCATGTTAATTTTTTTTTTTAAATATTTACAATGATCATTTCAAGCCCCAATTTCAATTATAGTATCCATAATTCTTTTACAATTATACGTTCTACAAATGTTTCATATCAAAAGTTAGTTATAAAAAAGATTTGATAATTCCTTTTATCTCTTCAATATATCTTCGACTCAATAACATGCTTGCTTGCTGCCTTGAAAAATTATATCTGGTTATAACCAAAGGAAAAAAACAAAAACAAACCAGAAAAACAATTAGCAAGAAGATAAAGAGCAAAGAAGTAACGAAATAAAAAAGAAAATAAAAAGAAACATGTTTTGAGCGATGTTTTCTTTGTAATACAGTAGCAAAACCAATTCTAGGCACCATATAAAACAAAAATAATAGTACAAGTAATTAGCCTCAACGTAATTTTAATTTAAGCGATGAAGAGTTCAAACAAGCTGATCATATGTCAAGTAAATTAAATTTAAATGCTTGAACTTCTCATTTCATGACATTTTAATAAATTAACTATAAAAATCATAAAATAAGCATTTAGTCTTCCCATGGTTTCTTTCAACAAGCGCTAAATGAATTATTGCTATCAAATTAATATAAACTGTCAAAAAGTGTAAATAAATTAAAGGGATGGACCTAAATTTAAAGGTCTAGGAATTTAACCTCTTCATATGGCTCATCAAGTCAATGAATGTCACCAAACTTAATTGTAAATTCTTGACTTACAGAATTTTGAAAGAATATATGATTAGAAAGATCCTAAAAATCACCACCATCTGCTAAACTAAAATTTTGAAAGAGTTAATTTATTACGTTTGCACATTCATATGCTCGTACTATATTAATTTAATATAGTATCCCAATTTAGTAGTCCAAGAGCATTAACACGTATACACTACAAGCTAAACAGTTAGAAGATTATAGGTACACTAATATGAGTGTATATCTAAAAATATTTTCAGAACTCATATTCTAAAGCAAGAAACATGAGAATGGATTGTAGATACATAAATATATGACCATTGTAGATGTGAATGTTGAGTAGTATAGTTGTAATGCCATACAGACAATTAAAGCACAAACTGTAAAAGTCACCTGATACAAGCTTGTATTTTGTCAAATCATTTAACTTATCAGCAAAGAAGAGGAGACCATTGGCGTCAAAATATGCAGTTGCTTTGTTGTCTTCTACATAATCTGCATTAACAAAGTCATATTACTGATAGAACTAATAATTTTGAATAAACTAAAATGAAGAAAGAAAACTAATTTAAGAAAAGGAATTACTTTCAAACTACCGAGAAATAGAAACAAGGAAAGCAATAATCAACAGCAAGTTTAAAAATCAACTTGCTTTCATGCTTTTGTTCTTTAGGATCAAATTGTACAGAATCCTAAATAACTCCTTCCAATTTCTCAGTTTTTATCTTGAAAGCAATCAAAGCATCCATTTGCACTCAAACTTTCAACCTAAGCATAATTTTCTTTCACTTTAGTCCCGTAAAACTTGTCAAATTTATCAAACTCATCATCAAGCCTTCCAAAAAACTACTGCTCTCATTCCCCTCCTTCCTCAACAATCTTCAAAAATATTTTCAATTCAAAATAGACTAAAAAAATTTCTAGGAGCCTTTTTAACTGTAGAACAGCAACTAATCAACACCTGCACATTTCCAGCGGCTATTTTGCAGCTGTTCTGCAGTGAAAACAGCTTATAGAAATCTGTAGGGGCTGTGTTGCTGCTGTTTTGTAGTGAAAACAGCCCCTGTAAATTACTAAGGGCTGTTTCACTGCAGAAAAGCAGCAAAACAGCTGTTGTGAACTTCTAGCAGCTATTTTGACAGCAAATCGACAGAAAACAGCCCTTGGAATTATCCATTGCTGTTCTAGCTCGATGAAAAATACAGTAAATTGAATTTTTAAATACGAACATAGTAAATAGATGATTCAACAACCATGGAAAATTATCAAATGAACCCCAAACGGGAAAAAGCAAAGTTATCAAGAAAAAACAAAATAGATAAGCCTTGTTATCAATAACACATCAGCATGCAAAATATTTGCAATTGTAAAATTCCAAATATCTTATATCATGGCAGCATGACAACACCCAAGTTTATTTTAGGTGCTCTCTAGCTGATAAAAACAGCACCTGAAACTTTCAGGTGCTAATTTTAACAGTAAACAGCAGCAGGACAGCACCCAGATTATTTTTTGGGTGCTGCCTAACTGTTGAAATATTAGTAAAAACAGCACCTGCAACTTTCAAGTGCTATTTTTAACATCAAACAGCAGCATGACAGCACCCTAAAGTAGTTTGGGTGTTGTCTAGCTACTGAAATTGTGTTAAAACAACAGTATGACAGCACCCAAAAAATTTTTAGGTGCTGTCTAGCTGATAAAAACAGCAGTTGAAACTTTTAGGTGCTGTTTTTAGCAGCAAACAGCAGCATGACAACTCCTAGAATATTTTCTGGGTGCTGCCTAGCTGCTGAAATTGTGTTAAAAACAGCACCTGCAACTTTTGAGTGCTGTTTTTAACCTCAAACAACAGTATGACAGCACCTAAAAATGTTTTTGGTGCTGTCTAGCTAATAAAAACAGCATCTGGAACTCCCAGGTGCTGTTTTTAACAAACAGCTGCATGACGGCACCCAGAAACTTTTACGGATGCTGTCCAGTTACTAAAATCAGTACTTGGAAGTTCCCTGTGCTGTTTTTAACAGCATATAGCAACATGACAGCAGCAGAACAATTTTACAGTTGCTGTTTTCTTCATAAATCAGCGGCAATCAAAGCTTCTCAAAACTTCACTATAAGAAAAGAACAATTAAACCCGCTCAATTGAGTTTGGGAGGAAGGGATACTTTTATTATATCAAAACAAAGTTAAAAAAACAAAAAAAAAGATAAAATGTTATGGCCCTTTCAAGGTTCTCTACTTACAACGTGCCAGTCATGGGACTAAATACTCAAAAGGAAATAGAGTTTGATGAATTAAACATCAATTTCATAAAACCCACACCATAAAATTACATAGCAATGAAATATTTTAAAACAAAATATAGGAACTGAAATAAACCTCGTAGATGATTGAACTCAACACCGATCTCAAGCACACCAATAATCTCTGAGAGAAGTAGCCATGTTTAGAGTCATCCAATGCTAGGTTACAAAACCATGAAACCTGCCCAATCAAATTAATGAGATTTATAAGTAATAAAATGAAAATTACAGAGAGAGAGAGAGAGAATGATCTGGCTCATAAATAAAATTCTTCAAATTCCTCTCCAATAATGTATGTGGAAAGTAGAGGGCTTTCAATGAAGGAGCTGATAATGTGTCAATTTGATTACAAATAAATCAAAATGGCAAATGGGGCTGACCTAGGCAGTGAACTGAGTATGCATTAGTGCATCAACGATGGGATTCAACTCAGTGGCTGCTGAGACGGCACAACAATCCCAAAGTTGTGATGGTTACGAAGTAGGCAACAATCAATCTTGGCTAAGATTATATTTTGCATGAATGTCGATTCTGGAGAGAAATGAAAGAGTGATGGAAGGTCGAATTTGGGTATTTGGGAGAGAGATTTTGAAGTGAAGAAATAAAATGCCCAAGTCTTGAAATCGGCTTCGGTTTTTTTATTTGTATATTTCATGACATAAACGGTCATGAATGAAGATTAATAATTCCCTTTTTAACGACGGTTCCTAAACTAACCGTCATTATATGACGGTTATATTTTAGTGGATATACAATGACGGTTAAGTTTAAAAACCGTCATTGTAAGAATGTATTTTTAATGACCGTTTTCAAACTCAACCGTCATTAAACATAATAAGATATTTTAATTATATATTTAATGACAATTTTTATAACAAATAGTCATTAAAAATAATATTATATTTTAATTTTATATTTAATGATGTTTTTTTTATAAAACCATCATTAAAAGTATTAGATATTATGACAATTAAGATAATAATGGTCATAAAAAAATTTGAATGATAGTTATTAAAAATAATCGTCATAACTTATGGGTCATTATTTTAAATTTTTGTAGTAGTGTAAGTAAACTCAAATGGGACAAAATCTAATAAAAGAAAAAGAAAAAAATGTATGTAGTGCTCCATATCAATAACTTTTCTTGATAAATAATCTATTCCTCAAAATGACATGAGTACTTTAATGATCAATTATAATTTATTGAAACTGATGATACCTTGCGAAAACAATATGTAAGATTGACACCATCTTTTTTAAGTTTGAATACATAAAAATTTGGATAAGCTTTATGTCTCATTACTTTCACGTCTACAATTTTATACATTGAAATTGCAAGTTCCCGTGCAATTTGACGCAAGACACTTTTCAAGAGAGTACATTTGTTCAGGACCCAAAGCAACAATTTCAGCCACTTCGGCCTTGGCCGAAGTGGTGGGCTGCTGCCCTCACAAGCATTGTGAGGGCAGCGGTTCTAGCCCCCACAAAAGCATTGTGGGGGCTAAATGTTCTTTATATCCTTCTCCCTTGCGAAATGCAAGTGAAGTATGGACATCCTCTCCTGTGAGGGGTTATTTGTATTGGACATGTACTTCATAGAATTCATTGTAATAATGTAAGTCCCAATCATGTATATTTGATTGTAAATATCAGTGTAATACCTCTGCTACAATAAGCAGTTGTTGTAAATATCTGTGTAATGCAGTAATCTGATGATTAATCAGTCTCAAAAAAAAAAAAAAAGCAACAATTTCGCTATAGAAAGAAAATGATCATTTATCATATCGATTTTCCAATATGAAAAATTAATAGACTTAGGATCATGAAAAATTTATGACTTTAGCGAATATTAATATATCAAAAAATAAATATTTATTAATTTATATATAATATGAAGTTTATAATAGGAACTAGTATGAAGGTAGTATAATTAGATAATGCAGTTATTTTGTCAAGATGTATGATATGATTTTGACTTGAATGAATTAGTCACTTGATAATCCTATGACTAAATTATAATTACATGGCAACTCATCAAAGAAGACTTTTGCAGGTAATAATCTTTCTTATTTCTTTTAACATAGCACATATAATACAATAGTGACTTCTTATTTAAAAAGTGTTAAAAAAAGTAATAATGACAGATAAAATATGTAGAGCATTACTTTAGTATAAGAAAGAAAATTATCAACATATCATATGTATTTAGTTTTAAATTAATTAATTATTGATTTATATAACATGGGTCCTATAGAAAAAGAAGATTTAAAAAAAATTATCTAAATTTTTTTTTTGAATTATTGATTTACCACGTTGGTCCCAAGTCAAGACCAATACAAACTATTATTTAATTGAAGTTATCAATTTATCAAGTATTAATTTAAATAATACTTTTGTCAATTAAAATTATAATTTTTAGTACATATGCCTTTTGTAAGGGCTATAGATTTCTCTTTTTTAACTTTTTTGTTTGAAAGAAATCACTAAGAATGTGGGGGTTAGGCGAGATCCTTACCTGTAAAATAAATCAGTAAATAAGCAAATACATAAGGAGGGGAGCATAAACCAAACATTCTAAAGCAAATGTAAGTATATAAGAATAGAAAAAGAAATATAAAACGATCAAATGGAATAAAAAAGCCATCAGTCCTAACATTTGACATGAGAAACAGTATGCGCATCTAAACAGAGAATACTAGATAAGGATTTGGAAAGATCCCGAAAATACAAGAAACGCCGACTAACTCGATGAGTACAAGTCTAATTGGCCAAAAAAATTGAAATAGAAGTGGCCTCCCAAATCACATGCCTAACTGAAATAAGAGAAGAATAAATCAAAGCACACACCTAACGCAAAAAATAAGCATAATCCCAGCGAACAAGACTCTGGGAATGAATTCAAGAAGCCACTATGGCCAAGTCTGACTTTACCTTAAGCATAGAGTAATCGAGGTTAATAGCAAGCTCCAACCCCTCACAAATTGCCATAAGCTTAGCAAAAAAGACTGACTGACAGTTAAGAAAGACCCAAAAATAGTTAAAACCACACCTCGATGATCATGGAGAATGCCATCCGAAGCAGCCATCCTAGAATTGCCCCTTGAGCAACCATCCACAGTCAACTTTGTAACTCCAAGAGGCGGCCTCATCCAAAAAACTATTTGAATCGCCCTCCTGGGTGTTGTTATGACTTGCAAACTCTCCTCAATTCAAGAACTCGAAACTCCCCTCAGTTGAGCAAACATACAATCAAAGGCGAAATTAGTAAGCCTAAATCCGAGACCACCCGATAGATAACTGCATTGATAGAGAAAGGTTGGGAATCGAACCTAAAAGCATTACGAGCCTTCCAAACTTGCCATAAAATAAAACAAGGAAGAAGGACTCGAAGATGACTCAGAGAAGGGGCACACTACCGCCAATAGAGAAGCAAAGCATGGGGGGGGGGGGAGGGTAAAAAAACCAACATCTTGTGTACCTAAAATTTGCCAAAAGTGAACCCAAACCGAGTAAACCTGCAAATAGTCAATAAATAAATGCCAAGAATCTCAGCAGCCTGACCATAAACATGTCAGGAGATCATGCAAAATCCTCTCCAGCACAAGGCATCATTAGTAGCCAAAAACCCATCTAAGAACCGCCAAAGGAAAAAAGAAACTCGAGAAGGAATATGTTGCTGCTAGATAATTGAAAAAGCCTAATCTTTTTTGCCTTGAACAATGCACAATTCCCCAAGCCATTCGTAAGTGAAAAGCACCATCAGGAGCAAGATCCCACCGAATCAAATTCGGCTTCCTACTAGAAATAGGATCCAAAAGAATCCGCGCAACAATAGAAGAGGGCAACACATCTTACCCCTATCCCATTAGATTTCTTTTTTGTAACTTGCATACATCTTTTACAGGCAATTTGAATCTATTTATTTCTCATTATATTCTTCTTCAAGAGCAATGTATTTATTATAGATCAAATGCTTTTGCTATATACGCAAACAAGTTCTCTTTAGGAGTATTGAATTATTCCACATGGTTAGATTTAACGCCCATGATGAGATGAATTTATCTAACGTAAGTGATAATATAAACTTAGAGTTTGTTTAGGATTCTTATGAGATAAAATTATTATTTTATCTTAATCCTAATCACATAAGATGTAGCTTATTAAATAACTCTAGGAAGTTGATTTGAATTAAACTATACTTATTGTAATATATAAACACTACATGGGTGAGTGATAGCACGTACAATAATAATCATAAGAATCAGAGCATCATCAAAAGAAAGTGAGAGAAAAGTGAAAAAAGGCAGTGGGTTCTTGCTTCGTGAATTGAGAGAATTTTCCAAATACGTGATTGTCCTCCGATCATCAGTGACATAAACTCATGACGATCTGTTTGTGAAGGAGATTTTCTCGTGAAGGTTCCAATTTTTAGTAATCAATTCCTATTCGTTGCGATCTGCTCGTGCTAGTTCCTGAATTTTGGAGATTGTAGGGAGCTTATTCTTTATCCTTGCAGATTCGTGACGATTCGTTTCTGTATTAACCAACAAGGTATGAATTTGGTTGAACAAAATAAATTGCATGATTTATTTAGAAAATCATCATTAGTATCAGAGCCTGTGTAGTTTATGTCCTAATCTTGGGTGCATTATGTATGCTAATAGTCCATGTTTTTCCATGAAAATTTGATAAAATCACACATTAATGGTGTATGATAATATACATAATGTTAAATAGGGGTGGCAAAAAAGCCCGGGTCGGCCCAAACCTAGTCTAGCCCAGCCCAGGCCCGCGGGCCTAAAGCCCGACTCGCAAATGGTGGGCCTGGATATGGGCCCAAAAATTACAAAGCCCACATATGTTGGGCCTGGACAAGGCCTTAGCAAAAAAGCATGGGCTTTTTTAATATATGAATAAAAAATAAATTTAATTTAAATTAAAAAAAAACTCAAAATATTAAATTAGTTTAATTTTTTATATTAGTATTTATTATTTTATTAGATTGTATTACTAATATTGTATGTATTGGACTCTTATTCTATTATATATTAGATGATTGTCTTTAATTTAAATATTTTTTTCTTAAATAAAAATATTTTATAATTAATTAAAAAAAAACTCAGGCCCGGTCTGTCCAAATTTGGACGGGCTTTTGAAGGGTCTGGACTTTGTTTGAATGATGTGGGCTTGGGCCTAGGCTTCGAAAAGCCTGACCCAAGCCCACAAATTGCCATCACTAATGTTAAAGCATGAAATTTGGAACATAATCACGGAACATAAAAAGAGTATATCTGGAACTTTGTTTGATGTAATATGTTCTGGAAGAATGAATAAATTAAAACCCTAAGTTATAAACCAGCATGCTTATTTTGCTTATGAATTTTTGTATTTTCATTCGTTTTCTGGAAAATTGATATCATTGGGAAGATCTTTTAATTATCTTCGCAACGGTGTATCATATGCTTGATTTGGACTTGCAAATTGAGGGAACGAAACGTTTGAAGTTCTAGTTCAAAATCTGGAAATTTTGTTCAAATTGAAAAAGATGTACAGTGTTACATGTGTTGTCCCAATCTCGGGCATGGCGCGTGACATTCACCCTTTCAATACAACAAAAATCGAAGACCATATTTGAATTTAGGACATGAAAAAAGGGTGGAAAGTCGGAAACATAAGGTCGGAAAATGGTCAGAATTTGTTGACGAGGAGAGTTAAAAAAAAAAGAAGACTTGACTCTAAACCAGTTCAAGCCACATGAACCGAACCTGGCTAGACCGCGAGTTAGCGCATGTCAGTGTGCCAAGTGCGCCACGTTGACCCACGCGTGACAGTGGCATGTGTAATGTACGTGCCACCTTCCTAACCTCTGATTGAGGTGTTGTTTCTGGCGGTTGAACCAGAATTTAATTTCCTATTTTTTATATTTTAAAATTTATTTTTGCCCCTGTTTTAATTTAATTTATTTTTAATTTTTTGACATGCTTGAATTTATGAATAAAAATAGTTTTATTGCTATTAAAATTCACATAATATGCATCTTACATGTAAGGATGTTATATTCTAGTGGGGGGAAATATAAAATACTAAAATATTATGGGGATTATTAAAGTCTGGCGTAGTAATGTGAATTTTGCATGTATAAGAAAATTCTTACAAAAAGACGGTAAGAGTCTAAGGAAACAAGGTACTTAAGTGGGACCATCCTGTCCCCACATCTTTCGTAGGAATTTTCATAGTGCTTATTCATATGAACAGATGCATGAAGGCTTTTTTTATCCCTTAAAACTAAAATAAGTGTTCTATTATTTAAGATTTTGCACAAAAGGACTAAATGATGATAATTTAATTATTTGGAGAGGATGATGATTAGGAGCTTCGACGACTTTTTTATTCTAATCCTATGTTAAATTAATCATGTTTGGGTCTTGTGTTTGCAATAAAATTAAATGTGTAAGAATCATGCTAATTATCGTTTTTTGTTTGTGACTGTAAGAAATGGCATCTTCAAAGAATATCGTGGCTGAATTAAAAAAAAAAGAGAAAAATTGAATGGTGACAATTATGACATTTGGCACCAAGAGGTTCAATATGTTCTTGAAGAGCAAGAGACTTTTGAGATTCTCAATAACACCATAATTGAGCCTGAGAAACCTAAGAATGGTCCTACTGAACAATACCATAAGGATTTTGAAGCTTATCAGTCTTGGAAAAGGAAAAACAGTAATGCTCACATTTCGTTGTTGATTTGTATGCAAGATGACCTTATGTGTGAGTTTGAAGAGTACCGTATGGCTCATGAAATGTGGCTTGCCTTGAAAGAAAAGTATGGTGGTACTTCGACCACTAAACTAAGAGAGCTCAACATCAAGTTTGACTCCTTTATAAAGTGCCCAGAAAAGAGCATGAGGCAGTATTTAAGGAGATGTCGAACATGATATGTGAGTTGAAAAATGCTGGACAAGTATTGACTGATGAGCAACAGGTTCAGGTAGTCATACAATCCATTCCTGACAATTGGGAACATATGAGAGTTAATATGACCTATGCTGATAGCATTAAGATATTTAATGATATCAAGTGTCATTTGGAGCTAGAAGATGATCGCCTAGAGGCTGCTAAAACTTCTAGTCAACTTTATATGGCTAACTCTAAGCTGCAGAAAGCTTCGGGGTTCAAGTGCAAAAGAGGACACAATATTTTCCAAAGGGAAATGAGAAATGTGCCACCTTAAGGGAAGCCTAACAATGTAAAGCGCATGAGAGGAAAGTACGTTGGACAGAAGAAAGACAAGATTAAAATGAATTGTTACAATTGTGGCAAATTGGGTCACTTCGTTCGTGAATGCACTGAGCTGAAAAAGGTACAATTCATCTCCACAAAATTTATGTTGTAACTATATGACAAGTTTTGTTTTTCTAATCGAATCTCGTCCGTTGTGGACTGTAGACTCAGGAGCAATAGATCACATAGTCAGAGAGTGTGGAGCGTTTATGGAGTATCGTCCAATTAGTTAAGAAACAAAATGAATATATGTGGGTAACAACTCAAGGGTTGAAGCTAAATGAATTGGCACTTGCAAGTTAGAGTTGTGTGGTGGCTGAATACTTTATCTCCACAATATTCTTTATGCTCCAGACATCTAACGAAACTTAGTCTCTGTTACTGCTCTTCTTAGGATGGGATATCAATTATAATTTTATGGTGTTATTTTAAAGATCGTTCTTAATTCAACTCTAGTTGCTACTGGTCATTTATTAAATGGTTTTATGGTTTTGGATACTAATTATAATAATTCCAATAATAGTTGTTTTTCGATAATTATTTCTTCCAATGTGGATGTGAATACTTGGCATGCTAGATTAGGACATATAGGGCTAGAAAGAATTAATAGATTAGTAAGAGAAGGCCTATTACGCTCACTCGCTAATATTGACTTGCCCATTTGTGAATTTTTTCTAGCTCGAAAAGCAACTAGAAAGCTATTTGGCAAAGCTACTAGATCTGAAAGTCCATTGCAAATAGCCTTTTTTGACATCTGTGTACTAATGAGTGTGAGGGCTAGACATAGAGCCATGTACTTCATCATATTCATTGATGACTACTCATGTTTTGGTCATGTTTATTTGATTTCTCATAAAGATGAAGTATTAGATTGCTTTAGATCATACTTGAATCTAGTAGAAAATCAATTAGACAAAAGGATCAAAGTCCTAAGAACAGACCGTGGACGAGAATACCTTTCAGAGTAGTTTAAAGAACTATGAAATGATAAATGTATTGAGAGACAATTAACTATTCCGAGGACTCCACAATAAAATGGTGTTACAAAAAGAAGGAATAGAACATTACTCGAAATGGTTAGGTGTATGATGGCAAAATCAAATCTTCTAATTTCTTATTGGGGGGCATGCATTGTTGACTGCCACTTATGTACTTAACCGAGTTCCAAGTAAGTCAGTAAGTTCCACTCCACATGATCTATGGACACGTAGAAAACCTGATCTTACTCATTTGCGTCCTTGGCGGTCTGCAGCGTATGTTCATAAATCATCTCATAAACATGGGAAATTAGGTCCAAGAAAAAAGAAATGTATCTTTATAAAATACCCAGAACACTCCAAAGAGTATATGTTCATAGGTGAACATGATGATATAACTATAACTGAGATAGAATCACGAGATGTCACATTTTTGAAAAATGAATTCCTTAGCATTTCGGAGGTAGACAATGACGTTCATCTATATGAGTTGAATGATTCAGAGATTAATAACACTTATTATTTACAAATTGAGAGAGCCCTAGATATGTCTAGGAATTCTGATTTTAGTGGAAGTCAACCACAAAATGAGTTTACTCCAAATGACAACTCAATTAGAAGAAGTAATCGTACACCCATCCCACGTCGTCGTTTTAAGATTGAGGGGGAGGCATTTATGATTGCTTCAAATGATGGTGATGAGCCAAGAACTTATAGTGAGGCTATCACATCATCAGCTAAAGAATTGTGGATTAAAGTAATGGATGAAGAAATGGAGTCAATGAGATCGAACCACGTCTGGGACTTGGTTGATTTACCGCCCAACCGTAAGGCCATTGAAAAAAAATAGGTTTTACGTGTTAAACGAAATGTGGATGGTGTTGAGTGTTAGAAAATGTATATTTATAAAGGAGAAAATCGTCATTTTACACTTTAAGTTTTACTAACACCTTTACTTTTATGTATTTAATATTCTTTTGATTTAATTATGTGTGTTTTATTTTAATTAAGTATTTTATGTATTTTAGGGGCATCATAGTCATTTCACAATAAAGGAGAGATCAAACGGCAAAACGGACATCACTTTTGAACTCAGGACGGTCGAAAACCTAAGGAGGAGCATAAAAGGAAAAATAGCACTGTTCACATGTACGGTACTATTCACGTGTACGGTACTGTCTACGTTACTGTTCACGACACTGTTCACATAGACGGATCAATGACGTGGCATTGACCGATGATGTGGCATTGACTGATGAGGTGTCACGATCCTGTTGGACTAAAATTCTTATGTACTGTTGATGGTGACGTGGTAGCATATCAGTGGACCAAAAATTTTGCGTACGGTACATGCATCACATAGGATTATTTTCAACCAAACCGCGTCACTGTTCAACCCGGGTCAAACCGTGTTACTGTTCATCCACGTGGTCAAACCGTGTACTGTTGACTGATGACGTGGCGCAATCATGAGTGTCCAAACTGTTTTTAATCCGATGGCCATGATTTACTCCATGTATCTATAAAAATGGGGCATTCCCCCCATAATTGGATATCTCTGAATCCATTTTTGGACTCCATTTTATGTAATTCCCTCTCCATCTTGTATTTTGTACATATTTTAATAAATTTCCTTTTCGCCCCTAGTTCAATTATGAGTAGCTAATTTTCTTTCAAGCTTGGGTTGAAGGTGAAGTCTCAACATGTGTCATGGGCTTTATTTGGTAAATTTATTTTCTCTTCCCCTCTAGTTTTTGTGGATGTTTTGACTTCTCGTCGACAAATAATAATAATCTTGTCTAGATACCGTTTTGGTTTCACCGACTCTCTAGTACAAGGTTATTATTATTTGGCACGATAAGCCCTTAGCACCATATTGATTAGAGTGTGGTTCATGAGGTGTGGATTCCCCCTTCATGATTTAATTAGCATTAATAATGAATATTTAGCCCATGATGCATGTTGATACGAATCCAGATACCCAAGTACGTCATTTCAATAGATTTCACTTCAATTTATTCTCGCCATTTTAATTCCAATTTTAGAATAATCTAAGTTACTTTCACCACAAATCCAACCACCCATTTAGAAAAATTAATTCTGCATACAATTAAAATCCACCTCCTCGTGGGATCGACACTCGTCACCATTAATCTATTCTACAATAGATTCGTGCACTTGCGAGTTCAATAAAATTTGCACAACAAGTTTTTGGCGCCGTTGCCGGGGAGGTAAGTAATTTTAATTCATAGAATTAATTTTTGTGAATGATTTCTTTTATTTGTTTTCTTGTATTTTTTTTCTTATTAAAAAAGAAAAGAAAAAAAATAAATCTGCATTTAGAGGTAATAATTTCTTTTCTTTCTCTATTATTTACAATTCTATAATTTAATTTTTAAGTTATTTTTCTTTGTAATTTTTTTATTAATTTCTTTTTAGTTAATTTATTTTCACGTATTTTTTTAGTGTGTTTTTATAGTAAGGTTGTAATAGCGCAATAAGGTTAGTATCGTAATTTCTCCCTCTTTTTTATTTTTATTTGTTTTGTTTTCATCTTTATTTTTATTTTATTTGTTTTGCATGCATGGTCGAAGGGCATTATTAACTAATCTTGAACCTATAGACCTTGAACTTGAGAAAACACTTCGCACACACAAACAAGTTAAAAATAAAATGGATTTGCAACCACAGAAGAGGCCATTTAAGGACTACTTCGGTCCTTTAGCTAATTTAAGCACATCATGCATAAGATACCCAAATGTAGCTGCTAGGAGTTTTGAACTAAAACCTAGTGTGCTAAATTGTCTCCCAACATTCTATGGCCTAGAAAATGAGGACCCATATAATCATTTGAATGATTTTTATGCTATTTATCAAACATTTAAATATGGGAATTTTTTAGATGATGATGATGTAAAACTTAGACTATTCCCATTTTTTTTAAAGGATAGAGCTCGTTCATGGCTTAATACATTGCCTGCTAATAGCATTGTATCATGGGAACAAAAGGTAACAAAATTTTTGAATAAATATTTCCCAGTGCATAAAACAAATACTATTTGCAGGGAAATTTCAGAGTTTACCCAGAGAGAAGACGAGTAATTTTTCGAAACATGGGAGCGATTCAATGGGCTACTCTTGAAGTGTCCACATCATGGGTAGGAGAAATTGCACCAATGCCAATATTTTTTGGAGGGATTATTGCCGAATGTGCAAGAATGGCTAATGGCAATAAATGGAGGAGAGATGATGCCAAAAAGTGCATAAGAGATTTGGGAATTCTTCCAGCGACAAGCGGATAATTCCCAACAACAGAGTCGATCACTCAGAAATACTAGAAGAATTAAGGGAGTAAATGAGGTTCAAATTGGCGAGTCAACTTCGGGAATCAAAGAAGTCAAGGAGATGGTTGAAGGTCTTGCTTGACAAATAGCATCGTTATCGACTGCTAAATCAACAGAACCACATGACTGTTGTGCAAATTTTAATGTACTCGCAAGCGCACGAATCTATTATAGTATAGATCAATGGTGACGAGTGTCGATCCCACAAGGAGGTGGATTTTAATTGTGTAGAATTAATTTTGTGAATGAGTGATTGGATTTGTGGTGGAAATGATTTGGAATATGCTACAACTTAAATTAAAATGGTGAGAATAAATTCTAAAATTGGTATTGAAATGGCGAGAAGAAATTGAAGAGAATTCTATTGAAATAACGTACTTGGGTATCTGGATCCGTATCAACATGCATCATGGGCTAAATAATCCGTATTAATGCCAATAAATCATGAGGGGGGAATCCACACCTCATGAACCACGCTCTAATCAATATGGTGCTAAGGGCTTATCGTGCCAAATAATAATAACCTTATACTAGAGAGCCGGTGTAACCAAGGCGGTATCTAGACAAGACTATTATTATTTGTCGACGAGAAGTCAAAACATCCACAAAAATTAGAGGGGAAGAGAAAATAAATTTACCAAATTAAGCCCATGACACATGTTGAGACTTCACCTTCAACCCAAGCTTGAAAGAAAATTAGCCACTCATAATTGAACTAGGGGCAAAATAGAAATTTATTAAAATACGAAGAAAATACAAGATGGAGAAGGAATTACAGAAAATGGATCCCAAAAATGGATTCAGAGATATCAAATTAGGGGGGAGAGGCCCCCTTTTTATAGATACATGGAGTAAATCATGGCCATCGGATTAAAAACAGTTTGGACGCTCAGGATTGCGCCACGTCATCAGTCAACAGTCCACGGTTTGACCACGCGGATGAACAGTAATACGGTTTGACCCGACTTTGAACAGTAACGCGGTTTGACCCGGATGAACAGTAACGCGGTTTGGTTGAAAATAATCCTGTGTGATGCATGCACCGTACGCGAGATTTTTCGTCCACTGATATGCTGCCACGTCACCATCAACAGTACATAAGAATTTTAGTCCAACAGGATCGTGACACCTCATCAGTCAATGCCACATCATCGGTCAATGCCACATCATCATCCGTCTATGTGAACAGTGTCGTGAACAGTAACGTATACAGTCCCGTACACGTGAATAGTACCGTACATGTGAATAGTGCCATTTTTCTTTTTATGCTCCTCCTAAGATTTTTTACCGTCCTGAGTTCAAAAGTGATGTCCGTTTTGCCGTCTGATTTCTCCTTTATTGTGAAATGACTATAATGCCCCTAAAATACATAAAATACTTAATTAAAATAAAACACATGTAATTAAATCACAAGAAGGTTAAATACATAAAAGTAAGGGTTGTTAGTAAGACTTGAAATGTAAAATGACGGTTTTCTCCTTTATAAATATGCATTTTCTAACACTCAACAATGACCATGACTCATACTCAGATCAAGCCAATGCCATAGGTGTAATGAGAAAACCATCAAATTACAACCCATACTCCAACACATATAACCCTGGATGGAGAGACCACCCCAATTTTTCATGGTCTCAAGAATTCCAACAGAATGGACCATCAGCTCCAGCTCCACCAATTCCACAAAATCCTTAAGCCTCTCAGCCACCATTTAGACCATACAATCAAAACCAGAACTACTCTCAACCCAGACCATGGGAGGATGCATTCCAGAATTTCAAGAATGTTATTCACTCTACGATTGAGCAACAGAACTGCACCATTGATAGACTACGAAATGAGTTGAGAGCAGACTTCAACTCACAAGCCCAATCAGTTTCAAGCCTCGAGAAGATGGTGGGACAGCTTACTTCTTCAGTTCAGACCTTGGCAATAACTGTTAAGGAAAGTAAATTTTCAAGTCAACCAGTGCTTAATCCTAAAGGAGTATATGAAGCAAGTACCAGTTCACCACAGCAGCATGGAGATATCAAAGCAATCATGACCTTGCAAAAAGGAAAAGAAGTCGACAACAAAGTGGAGATGCCAGTGACAAAAGAAAATCAAATTGTACCTGTGAATGTTGAGGACTCACCATCGGAGGAGAAAGAAGAGACCAACCTGTAAGAATACGTTCCTAAAGCTCCATTTCCTCAGAGGTTAGCTAAAGGAAAGAAGGGAAAATCCATAGGTGAGATTCTTGAAATCTTCAAACAAGTAAGTGTTAACATCCATTTGCTTGATGCTATTAAACAAGTTCCATCTTATGCCAAGTTTCTTAAAGACCTTTGTACTAAAAAGAGAAACATTCACGTTCAAAAGAAGGCATTTTTAATAGAAAACGTTAGTTCTATACTCCAACATAAAATTCCTCTAAAGTGCAAAGACCCAGGCTCCCCCACTATCTCATGTAGCATATGGAACAACACAATTGAGAATGCTTTGTTGGATTTAGGAGCTAGTGTAAATTTGTTGCCTTACTCAGTATTTTTAAAACTTGGACTTAGAGAATTACACCCAACTCTAATGGTGTTACAGCTTGCAGATCGGTCCACAAAAATACCTCGTGGTATTGTGGAAGATGTGCTTATCCAGGTAGATAAGTTTTATTTTCAATTTGATTTCATTGTAATTGACACTCAACCATTACAGGATTCAAGGAAGCACATTCCCATTATTTTAGGCCGACCTTTCTTGGCAACTGCGGATGCTCACATTCAATGCAGGACTGGAAATATGCAGTTGTCCTTCGGCAATATGACTATAGAGCTGAACATCTTCAACATTGCCAAACAACCTCACAATGCAGATAATGAAATTGTTGATGTGGATTTAATTGAAGCATTAGTTGATGACACTTTTCTTTTAAACTTTAGTGATGACCCTTTACAAACATGCTTAACTCACTTTGGTTTGGATTTTGATATTGACAGATCGGTCGATGAGGTCAACGCTCTACTTGACTCAGTACCATCCATGGACACTAATAAATGGAAGTTAAGAGTTGAACAACTAGCACCATCAGAAAAGAAACTCATCCCATCATTAGAATCACCACCGAAACTAGAGCTCAAACCATTACCCAACACTTTGGAATATGCATTTTTAGGAGAAGAAAGTACTCTATCGGTAATCATCTCATCATCCCTAAATGACGAACAAAAAGGTAAGTTGTTGGATGTTTTAAAAGAGCACAAAGGAGTATTATGATGGACCATAGCGGACATAAAATGTATAAACCCAGTAAACTGCATGCATTACATTTACCTTGATGAAAATGCTAAACCTACTAGGGAAATACAACGTCGGTTAAATCCTAATATAAAAGAAGTTGTTAGAACTGAAGTTCTTAAACTATTAGATGCATGTATCATTTACCCCATTTCTAATAGTTCATGTGTCAGTCCTGTGCAAGTTGTCCCTAAAAAGTCAGGAGTCATAGTAGTTATGAATACAGATAATGAATTGATACCCACTACAGTAACTACATGATGGCGTGTATGCATTGATTATAGAAAGTTGAATTCTGTCACATGTAAAGACCATTTTCCTTTACCATTTATTGATCAAATGCTTGATAGATTAGCAAGCCATGAATTTTATTGCTTTCTAGATGGCTACTCAGGATATAATTAGATTCCCATAGCACCAAAAGATCAAGAGAAAACTATTTTCACTTGCCCTTTTGGCACTTTTGCATATAGGAGGATGCCATTTGGATTATGTAATGCACCTGCTACATTTTAATGATGCATGTTAAGCATTTTTTCTGATATGGTTGAACGATTCCTTGAAGTTTTTATGGATGACTGTTTTGTCTTTGATGATTCATTTGATCAATGTTTACATCATCTAACATTAGTTCTGCAGAGATGTATCGAGAAGAACTTAGTCTTAAATTGGGAGAAGTGCCATTTTATGGTAAAATAAGGTATTGTTCTCGGTCACATCATTTCGAGCAAAGGTATTGAGGTTGACAAAGCCAAGGTGGATCTCATTTCTAATCTTCCTCTACCTAAATCAGTCAGAGAAGTAAGATATTTCCTTGGACATGTTGGTTTCTATAGATGTTTCATTAAAGATTTTAGCAAAGTTTCTACACCCTTATGCAATTTACTTGCTAAGGATGTACCTTTTATCTTTAATGATTCATGTCTTGTGGCGTTTGAAAAATTAAAGCAGTTGTTGACATCATCACCCATCATTCAAGCCCCAAACTGGAGCTTACCATTTGAACTCATGTGTGATGCATCTGATTATGCAGTAGGAGCAGTATTAGGATAAAGAGTTGATCGAATTCCCCATGTTATTTATTATGCTAGTATGACATTGAATGATGTACAGTTGAACTATTCAACTACTGAAAAAGAAATGCTAACAGTAGTGTTTGCATTGGAAAAATTTCGATCTTATCTCATTGGTTGTAAAATAATTGTGTTCACAGATCATGCTGCTCTTAAATATCTTCTCACAAAGAAAGATGCAAAAGCTAGACTAATTCATTGGGTGTTACTTTTACAGGAGTTTGACTTGGAATTTAAAGATAAGAAAGGCATAGAGAATGTTATAGCTGACCATCTCTCTCGTCTCCATTTTGACACAATTATGGAATCATTACCATTGAATGAGTCATTCCCAAATGAACAATTGATGAGTGTGGAAGTATTACCATGGTATGCTGACATCGTGAATTATCTTGTTACAGGTCAACTTCTAGAGCATTGGACCAAGCAAGACAAGGCTAAATTCTTTGCAGAAATAAAAATTTTTTTTTGGGATGACCCGTATTTGTTCAAGTATTGTGCAGATCAAATTGTTAGACGATGTGTCCTAGAAAATGAAATTCAGAATATTCTTTCATTCTGTTAAGAAAACAACGACTAAAGCTTTACAATGTGGTTTCTATTGGCCAACTATATTTCGAGACGCTTACACTTTATGTTCTTCATGTGCTAGGTGTCAACGAATGGGGAGCATTACACGAAGGAACATGATGCCACTAAATCCAATTTTAGTGGTTGAGATTTTTGATGTATGGGGTATCGACTTCATGGGACCCTTTCCCCCTTCTTTTGGCCATTAATACATATTGGTTGCTGTTGACTACGTATCGAAATTTGTAGAAGTAATTCCATCTAGAACCAATGATCACAAGGTAGTGATAGGATTTTTGAAAAGCAACATTGTTTCGCACTTTGAATTCCCTCGAGCAATGATCAGTGATGGTGGTGTCCACTTTTGTAACAAAGCATTTAAAACTCTTTTGACAAAATATTCAATCACTCACAAAGTGGCGACCCCATATCATCCGCAAACCAGTGGCCAAGTTGAGATCTCCAATCGAGAAATAAAGCACATATTAGAAAAGACGGTGAGGCCGGACAGAAAAGATTGGTCATTAAGACTTGATGATGCATTATGGGCATATAGAACGACTTTCAAGACCCCGATTGAGATGTCACCCTACAGGCTAGTGTATGGAAAAGCTTGCCACCTACCTGTGGAACTCGAGCATCGTGCATATTGGGCCATCAAGAAATTCAACTTTGACATGCAGCAAGCTAGCTTAGAAAGAAGATTATAGCTGGCAGAACTTAAAGAAATTCACAATGATGCATACGAAAATGCCAAGATTTACAAGCAACGAATGAAAGTCTTCCATGACAAGCAAATTATGAGAAAATCTTTCACTCCAGGTCAGAAAGTGTTTTTATTCAATTCTCGCTTACACGTATTCCTAGGTAAGTTACACTCTCGATGGTTTGGTCACTTTATTGTTCATACTGTTTTTTCACATGGGGCAATTGAAATTAAAGACCCAAAGAACGATGTCACGTTTAAAGTTAATGGTCAAAGATTAAAGCCATATCTAGAGTACCAACCACATGGAGAGGACATCGAAATAAATTTGAGTGACCCACCAGATTTGAATTGATTTTTTTTTCTTTTCTTTTCGGTGATTTGATTTTTTTTTATTTTTTTTATTCTTTTGCTAATTGAAATTATTTTTGCATAAGTGTGTCTAGGAATTCTGATTTTAGTAGGAGTCAACCACAAAATGATTTTACTCCACATGACAACTCAATTAGAAGAAGTAATCGTACACCCATCCCACGTCGTCATTTTAAGATTGAGGGGGAGGCGTTTATGATTGCTTCAAATGATGGTTATGAGCCAAGAACTTATAGTGAGGCTATCACATCATCAACTAAATAATTGTGGATTAAAGTAATGGCTGAAGAAATGGAGTCAATGAGATCGAACCACGTCTGGGACTTGGTTGATTTACCGCCCAACTATAAGGCCATTGAAAAAAAATAAGTTTTACGTGTTAAACGAAAGGTGGATGGCACAATTGAAATATACAAGGCACGCTTGGTAGCGAAATGATATATCCAACAATAAGGTATATACTATGAGGAAACGTTTTCCTCAGTGGTAAGAATTGCCTCTATAAGATTAATTCTAGCCATTGTTGCACATATGGACTTTGAATTACATCAAATGGATGTTAAAACAACTTTTCTCAAAGGGTTTATAACCAATGACCAAGAGCGCTAAGTTTTCAAGCTCAAAATGTCTATATATGGGCTAAAACAATCCTCCAGACAATTGTATCTTAGGTTTCATGAATCTGTGATGATTTATGGATTCTCGATGACCGAAGAAGATCATTGTGTATATGTTAAAAGGTCATAGGGTAATTTTGTCATCTTATCATTATATGTGGATGATATATTTTTGGCTGGAAATAATATAGAGTTTGTTCAAACCATCAAGGAATGGTTATTTTCAAACTTTGAAATGAAAGATATGGGTGAAGTATCTTATATCTTAGGAGTTAAAATCCATAAGGATCGTTCTAGAAAACTTCTAGCTCTATCACAAAGTCTTATATTAGAAGAATTCCTGAAAAATTTAAAATGGATAAATTTAAACCTATGGATACTCCTATCTTTGAAAGACAAACTTTTAGCCTTGAAATGCGTCCAAAGACTTTAAATGAATGAAATGAAATGACACGAGTTCTATACTTCAATGCTGTTGGAAGTCTCATGTACGTTATGATGTGTACAAGGCCAGATATTTGTTATGTTGTAGGGTTGGTAAGCAGATATCAATCAAATCCTAGGCGCAAACACTAGAATGCTGTCAAAAGGATTTTAACATATTTAAAAGGCACTACTAGCTATTCTTTATGTTATTAAGGAGGTCATTTACACTTAATTAGATACACAGACGCCGACTGGGGAGACGATCTTGATGAGCGCAAATCAACCTTATGATACATATTTATACTTAGTCACGGTGCGATCTCATGGAGTAGTAAGAAGCAAACATGCACGGCTTTGTCGACTATAGAAGGAGAATCTGTAGCATGTTCAGTCGCAATACAAGAGGCTGTTTGGTTTAGACACTTCTTAAATGATCTCGAGATCGTTACTGGTCCTCTTTGGCCAGTAACCATATATTGTGATAGTCATGCAGCCATATCTTTTACCAAGGATGCAAAATACCACAGCAAGCCTAAACATATAGAGAGAAAGTACAATTTTATAAGAGATATTATGGAAAAAAAAGAAGTGTTGATGCAACACATATATACACACTTCATGGTTGCAGATCCATTCACTAAAGCCATGACACGAGATGTTTTATCGCACATACGCAATCATTAGGATTGCGCAGATTATAAAAGTTGTACTTAATAAATTCTTTATGCAATAAAATTATTTTTATTTATTCTCATAAGATACTAATTGGCATGATTACACATATATGATTATTAAAAGATATGTTCTCAAGTTATGACCGACTTTCTTACACAAGCGGCCACCTCAGTTGTTAATGAAAGCAAGTTGGGATGAGACACAAGATTAAGAGAAAGTACTTGATACGTTCTCATGGAGCTTATATTTTAAAAATATTCCCTTGACTGGGTCAAGATGAAGAACCTAATTAAGCCATATATGAGTTCATTTGGTGCCTTATGAAGGAAAACTTATTGAGACTCAAATTGGGCACTCGAATAAGCGACTGATTTAAGGTTTGTACGGTTGATAGCCAGACAAATGCTCTTACACAAAGAGAATTCACTGTAAAGCGTGATTCATACCATGGGTGCTTTTGTGACCAAAAGGAAAATGAGTGAATGAATCCCTGATTCCTCATTGTGTAAGTTGCTTCGAGGTATAAGAAAGACCTCAACAGTTTCCTTAGTTACCATCGACTATATCTTAAGGGGAAAGAGTGGTGATAGCTACTTTAACATGTTTTTTCTATGACTATGATATTATTTGGTCTATGAAACATGTCTAAGAAAGCAGCCAGCCTAGAACTAAAAGGTATGAGTTGAGTGGGAATATTTATTCTCCTTACATCTGACTTATGCATTCACCGGTCGACCAGTTGTATAATCTGTCTAGGGATTAATACAATTGTGAATACATAGAGTGCACAACGTCAAACATAATTTTTGTTGAGGGATTAAATATGTTTATACCGATGTAAAGGATAATTAAATCTAGGAAATATAATGAACAAGCTATTTGAATCTCTTGCAAAAAATGCAATTGAGATTTTTTGCTCTACAAGCTCTAATTTATGTTGTTCATGGGTCACATGTTGCATTTGCCCGTATGATACTGTGGTTGTGGCTTTATGCCCAAAACCCTACTCTCGTTGCTCTGGTTACTCAAACATCCCATCACGTATGAGTGGGAGATGTTAGATTTAACGCCCATGATGGAATGGATTGTCTAACGTAAGTGATAAGATAAACTTAGAGTTTGTCTAACATTCTTTTGAGATAAAATTAGTATTTTATCTTAATCATAATCACATAAGATGTAGCTTATCAAATAACTATAGGAAGTTAATTTGAATTAAACTACACTTATTGTACTATATAAACACTACATGGGTGAGTGATAGCACGTACAATAATAATCATAAGAATCAAAGCAACATCAAAAGAAAGTGAGAGAAAAAGGAAAAAAAGACAGTGGGTTCTTGCTTCGTGAATTGAGGGAATTTTCCAAATGCGTGATTGTCCTCCGATCATTAGTGACATAAACTTGTGATGATTCGTTCATGAAGGAGATTTGCTCGTGAAGGTTCCAGTTCCTAGCAATCAATTCCTGTTCGTTGCGATCTACTCGTGCTAGTTCTTGAATTTTGGAGATTTGAGGGAGCTTATTCTTTATTCTGGCAGATTCATGACGATTCGTTTCCGCATCAACCAATAAGATATGGATTTGGTTGAACAAAATAAATTGCATGATTTATTTAGAAAATCATCACACATCAACTTCTCGGGAACTAAATTATTTGCACTAGTTGATCTATCACATATTTCAAGCATTATATATTTATTTGTATCACCATTTTATCCTTGAGGACATGCATATACTCATATTAGGATATTTTCAGTAAGTGGTTTTTATCAGTTTCTCTATATGAATAAGTTTATCTAAAATTTCATAAACACTGCATTGTACAATAATCCTTCGAACTTCGAGTACAAACTAAGTTATATAATAATTGATAGATGAAATAATATAATACATATCGTTGTCATAGAACCATGCCATCTATCATACGCAACTCTCTCCACCTCATGGTGGGAAGACTTTTTTTCATCATGTCAAGAATTCACAAAAAATGTCAATGTTTAACGCAATTAATTATCGATAACAAGTGATAATAAACAAATAAATTTTAAAGTCAATAAAATACTTCTAGTGATAATAAAGAAATAAATTTTAAAGTCAATAAAATACTTCTAGGGCATGTATCTTACTACTTGAAAACTACATATGCTAAAGAAAAAATAGGCCAATATCATTATTCTGCCTACTCTAATCTACTACCAAATATGAGAATAAGGAAATGGAATTATATGAGATTAAATTAACATTCATAACCAAACATGAGTTATATTATGTTTGATGTTGTACTGTACTGTATTAATTTTTTAACATAAATATTAAAAAATATCATAATTCTTCATAAAAATTGAAGCTCATAGCTTTAAATTTTTTGAAGATAACATTTATTTTTCAATATTTTCTAAATATATAACATGTGAAAAAAATTTCAAAGAAAATAATTTAATCAAATAACCTCTAAATAGTATAACAACATAAATAAATAGTTAAAACCTACAAGATTAGTTAAAAAGTCATCTTAGGATGATAGAATAAAAGTTGATATGTACCATAAGATAATCACAAAATAATAAAGTAATAAATTGTTATAACATATTCACTAAGAAAATAAATTGTGCTAAATAATTCAAGTAAGTGTTCTATAGTATATATAATAATATTTTATATCATTATTTATATTATTATTAATTTTAAATTAATATTATCCATATTTATTCATTTTTAAATATTTATTATTAGTTGTATTAAATTATTTAAAAATAATTAATTTTTATATATTAGTTATTGCAATATAATTAAATAATGTAATATTATATTATTTTTTTACATATTAATTACTATAATATAATGAAAAAAATCTAAGATTATTTTTTTACGTATTATTTAAGTATTTGTTATTCATTATATTAACTTATTAAATATTAATCAATTTTATATGTTAATTATTATAATATAATTAAATAATGCATTATTTAGTTCTATTTTCAATATAATAAAAAATTAAAAGATAATATAATATTATTGAATAATAATATAAATTTAGTAATTTATATTATAAATTGTAATATAAAATATAAAAAAATTTATATTATATTAAAAAATTATACTTAGTTATTATTATTAAAATGTTAAAAAAAGAATGTGGCAACTATTAAACCCGAGTAAAAATTAGGATTAGTTAATGCAGTCACTTGCTGCATCCAACATGGAGTTGCATTGCATTACTATAATGAGGGATGCCAAACACTCCCTAAAGCAATGTACAAAAATCAATATGATGAGGTTGATCATTGCAACAAAATTTTAATATTTTGTTCATAAAGAGAAACAATGGCTTCAATTTTTATTGACAATCTTAGGTTGCTACAACATGCGCATAATTGTGCTATAAAATATTTATACATATCATATGTTTTCTCTGTATACATTCTTAATATGATATTCTCTTGATTTACTCTAAAATAAGAATATCATATGAGCTTTTGCTCCATCTTTTGGTAGATACAAATAATTTTTATATTTATGAGGATACTTAATTTTTACTCTTAGGTGATTCGATCGTGAAGGAAGGTCTTAAAATTTTTTGGGTTGTTCTACAAGGACATATAATGAAAGAATTGTCATCATCATTATCATCGTTTTAACATATTTAGGGATGGCAATGGGCAACGCCCGCAGCGGGTTTGCTATTACCAAACTCAAACCCGCACAAAATTTAAATTACCAAATCCACCCGCAACCCGCAGCGGGTTTTAATTTTTTTACAAAAATCCACCCGCAACGGGTTTTAACAATTACCAAACCCGCAATGGTATCCGGTGGATTTTTTACGGGTTTCCGTATTTAAAATCACAAATGTTTAATATATAAATTTATAATAATAACCTCAAATTCCATATAACATACTCAATTTTATATTTAAATAATGTAAATGAAAAATTAAAATTTCCACATCAATTCAACACAAATTCTCAAATTTAAGTATAAATTACACAAATCCATTTAAAAAACACAAACTAGTATCTAAAAATAATAATTAAATTTCATATTATCATTTAAAACAAGCTCCAAGAGAAGACATTCATTTCATTCACCACCATAAGCACCCATCCAACACAATGCCTATAATAATAATTAAGATTAATATTTTCAAATACTAATTCGAAGGAAAATGCCTTTAGTTTTCTTTAGATTATGACTTTAGAATAGGATATAGGCCACATACACACATACACAACTTTGAGTATTTGGTTATTTGGTAATTTAATTAATGACATTATTTTCTTTATACATTTTTAGATTAAAATTAAATTTAAAATATTTGAAAAAAATATTGCGGGTTTGGTGGATATCCATGTAGGTATCCACCGGATATAAGGTTAATATCAAACCCACCCGCATCCATGTGCGAGTTTTAATTTATAATACTAAACCCGCCCGCAACGGGTAAAATTACCCGCAACGGGGGGGTTTTGGCGGGTGGGTTTGGGCGGGTTTGCGAGTACAATTGCCATCCCTAAACATATTGTGCAATCGTCGGGATGCATATTTGATTTCCTTTCGTTAATATTATATTTTTACTAGTCACACTGCAAGGTAAATTTAATACCAATGATACAAAATAATATCAATTGAATATTTAAAAAAAAAATTAAAGAGTACATATATAAACAATATACGAATATGAATTTAGACAAGATCAGAAATTTTCAATTCATACATTTGGGAGAAATATCAAAAGACGAATAATTTACCTTAATTTTATAGAGGAATAATCCATCACTTATGGCTAGCGATCATGCAGATAACGTGTTAAATTATTAATTAATTTAAAATATAATAATATATTAAGAGGAAGTGAGGGAAAGCAAATAATAGAAACAATAGTATAGAGATTAATTTTATTCAATTTAAAATGCATACAAATAAGAACCTTTCAAAAAAAATGTATACAAATAAAAAGAAAAGATCTTTTGTACTAATACAACCACAAAGTGGTGAGTAAAGAACATGAATAAATATAAGAATAATAATCTTTAATTAGGGAACTAATGAAATTTATAGGAAGATTAAAGGTTGTTTGTCTGGAGATAAAATATTTAGAATTATATACATTAATCTGGTTGATGGTCATCCACGTACACAGTTGATCAAATTTCATAACAATTAAATATTTATAAGTTATAAGAGAGAAGATAAGTCTTGGCTGCTGCTTATATTTAAAAAAAGGCTAACCCTATGTTACGTTGGATGTAACATACACTCAAAAGTAAAAATATCTGTTAGCACCCCTACATTTTATGGAAACTACATTAATCGAATTAAAAGAAATACTTTTAAATCTTAAAGAGGAAATGAGAGAAATTAAACAGGAAATAGGAAAGATAAAAATAGAATTATCAACAATTCAGATAAGCCGAAAGAAAAATAAAAAAGTTGAGAAACTTGAAATAATAAAATCAGGAATAATAGGGACAAGCATTGAAAAACATATGACAAAACCTCAACCAGGAAGTTATGATGACTGGTTTATAAAAACCCAGTATCCAAAAATATTAGAGGAATCAGAAAAGTTAAAAGCAGAATTAAAAAGAGAAGAAAAGGGAAAAGAAAAATTAGAGATAAAAGAAAATACACCTAGTGACACAGAATAATGGAAAATACATTAGAAGAATTAACAGAAAAATTTAGTGATATTAACCTTAGTGATTTAGAAGAATTTGAAAAAGAATATCAATTAAAGATGAATGTCGCTGGAGGTCCAGAATTAAAACCTGATATTGGAGAACCTAGCCATAGATATGAAACAAATAAAAAGAAAAATAGACCTTTTTATGAATACTATCCGCCCGTTAAAAATACCCCTTGGAAAAAAGATTACCAACCTAATAATGACCATTTGATGCCAATAAGCAATGCAGGAACATTTTTAGACTTAGATTGTAAAATAGACCCCCGAAAAGCTTTAGTAGAATGGGGAATGCAAATGAAATTATTTTTTATATTCAATGGATCCAAAGATGATTGGAATGTAGATACTGAAGAAGAAAAAATAAATATATTAACAGATATTCTAATAGCAAGTTTTACAGGAAATGTATTTAATTGGTGGAAAGGATTAAGTGACGATACACAAAAATTAATAAAAGACTCAACCAAAATAGCATTAGGAAAAGATAAAGGATTAGGAATAGAAAGAATAATCGAATATATTGCTAGTGAATTCTTAGGAGAAGATTGGTTACAAAATACAGAAAATGAAGCAAAATATGATAAATAAAATGCTAGAATGAAATTAATAAACCTGACAATCTGTAATATGTGTTTTGTAAAAGAATATACATGTGAATTTAGTAAATATTATTATACACAATTCATGAGTCATGAAGACCAGAACATTTATAAAAATTTGTATTATTCTAAATTACCTTATCCATGGAATGGATATTTCATAAATGAATATGAGAAATATAATAATAAAAATGATAGTAGAATCCCAGATACATTAGGATCTAGGATCAGATTTTTAAATACAAGATTAAGTGAAATTTGTATCCAAAGAAGTTTAATAAAAAAGAGTAAAAATATAACAAAAATATTTTGTGAAAAGACAGAAATGCATACCCAATGGGGATGTTATGTACCTCATAAAAGACGCAGGAAATATTATAATAAAGAAAAAAGATATAAAAAATATAATAATTTTAAGAAAAAATATAAAAAATCAGGAAGAAAATATTATAAAAGAAAATATAAAAACCAGAGAAAAATATTAGATAAGTCCAAATGTAAATGTTGGAATTGTGGAGAAATAGGGCATATAAGTACAGATTGTACAAGAAAGAAAAAAGTTAAACTCTTAAAAGAAGATTTTGAAAATATAGAAAGTGACTTAGAGGAAATAAATAACTTATCTGACTATATAGGAGAGGAAGTCTATATGGCTGAAGAATCTGAAAATGAATCAGAATAAAGAAGAGTTATTAGATAATGAAAAAATAGAAGAGATAGAAGAAATAGAAAAAGAAGAAAACAAAAGTGGATACAGCCTTGTTGCTACCTTTAACAAAGAAAAATATAATAAACTTTTAAAATTAAATATGGAAAAACCAGAATATGGAATAATCCATAGATTTAGAGATATGTTTAAAAGAAAACGAATAATATTACATGAATATTATGAACAAGAAAAAGCTGTGACAATTACACAAGCTGAAGGAAATATTAGATTTAGTTTAATAAATAAAAGATCCATAGAACTAGCACTGAGAAAAATAAAAAATGAGTCAACTAAAGAAAAAATTCAATATGTATATCTCTCTGAGATACAAATCTTAATAAAATCTCTTTTTAAAGAAGGAATAGATAGCCCAATAGTTCTATCATTACATGATCAAAGATTTATAGATCCTAAGATAGGACATCTTGGAACAATAGAAGGAAATTTATGTTATACTAAATTATTATTTATTTGTCACCCTAGATATTGTGTACACATTAAAGATAAGAATATAGACGAAACATTAAGCTTACATTTTAAGTTATTAAAAAAAAATTTAATGAAAGAAGGTAACAGAATAATGACAATACATTACTCAGCCTTATATAGTTTCTGTAATTCAAATTACGGAGAAATATATGGTAATAAACCTTACATCGAGATAAATAAAGATTGTGAAGATATCGTAACATTTATAGAACCAGTAATCCAAGATTACAAAATCCCTATAAATTATGAATTAAATATCGATGATAAAAAACAATTTTTAGATAATAGTAATGAAAACTCCATTATTCCTATAAGCTTTGCTGGAAGAACCTTAATAAGAGGAAGTTCTTCTAGAAGATTAAACACTGATAAGCAAATAATTAAATCGGTACCAACAAATAATGTGGTAAAAATACTTGGACAATACTTTAATGGAATAGATTATACAACAAAAGTACCTATACTATTAGACACTGGCACAAGCCATAATTATATGAATCACACAAAAAATAAAGGACTCTTAGTAAAAGAAAAAGAAGTTCCGTATGAGTATACTGACTTCAATGGGAATAAACATATTTGTAAACAAGAAGTTAAAGTCCCTATAATAATAGAAGGACTTAGAATAATAGTAGCCTGCTATATAGATTCATTCATGACTACAGATCCTGAAAAACATATAGTACTAGGTAATAGTTTTTTAAATGATTTAGAATATTACAAAATTGAACCTAATAAGATAACTTTCTTAATCCAAGGCCAGACAATAATTTGTTACACATGTTAAAACAAGCTTATGTAAAATACCCTATGTCTGTATATATACAAATAAACATAACCGAAAAAGATATAGATACTTGTGCTTTGTTAGACACTGGTAGTGAAATAACTATTATGAAATCCTTTTTATCTAATAAATGGGAATCAAATGGAAAATTAAAAATTATCGGTATTACCGGAGATAAACAACATGTCAATCAATCTATTTTAAATTTTGAAATCTTACTAGGAAGTAAAGTAGTACGTATTAACCAAATATTCCAATACAATAATATGGATTGTGATATCCTTTTAGGAAATGATTTCATCCAACAGTTCCAATATTATCAACAAACACCTTATATGATCACTTTAAAAACCCCTTGTAATCATATTCTCCGCATCCCTCGCGAATTTAAACCCTACAGAGTTCAGCCAGCCCAGCGTGGTGATAAGTATATTTATGAAAAACATTATTTAATACAAAAAAGAGAAAGTTATAATATACAACTAGAAACAATAAAATCACAGCTTGAGCAAGTTTATAAAGAGAACCCTTTAGCATTATGGAAACCAGATCATCCTAGAGCAAAAATAGAATTAATTGAAAATAGGATTATAAGACTTAAACCTATGATGTATACAGAAGAAGATAGAGAAGAATTTAAAATTCAAATAAAAGAATTATTAAATTTAAAACTTATTAGAAACAGTAATAGCCCGCATAATAGCCCAACTTTTATGGTTAGGAAAAGAGCAGAACAGGTTAGGAGAAAAGCAAGAATGGTAATAAATTACAAAGAACTAAATAAATATACAAAATTTGATGGATATTTTCTCCCAAATAAGGAAGTACTGATAAATCTTGTAAAAAATAAAACATATTATTCAAAATTTGATTGTAAGTCAGGATTTTGGCAAATAAAAATGGAAAATGATAGTATCCCTTACACAGCTTTTAGTACCCCACAAGGTCATTATGAATGGTTAATAATGCCCTTTGGATTAAAAAATGCTCCACAAATTTTCCAAAGTAGGATGGATAAAATATTTAAAGACTACCAGATGAAAAAGATAGATTAATAATACAAACAGATGCATCTGACTTATATTGGGGAGCAATACTTAAAACAGATATAAATGAAATTTGTGGATACACTAGTGGAACGTTTAACCAAGCTCAGGTTAATTATCCTGTACATGAAAAAGAACTCCTTGCAATATACAAAGGGATTAAAAAATTCTCATTATTTTTGCTTCAAAAACAATTTACTGTAGAAACTGATAATTCTCAGGTAAACTCCCTTATTAATAGGATTTTACCAAATGAACCCCAGTATAGAAGATTGCATAGATGGCAAGTTTATCTGTCATATTATAATTTCAAAATTGTCCATATAAAAGGAATTAACAATTTTCTTGCAGATTTCCTAAGCAGGAACATAGAATTTGGAGAATGAATCCCGAAGTTAATAGCATCATCGGGAAAATAGAAGCTGAGGTACAAAGGCTCAAAACAGAAGCATCTGATATAATTGATGCAATAAACTATTTGAAAGAAGCTTCTGAGGCTCATGAAAAAGGAGTAAATTTGTTAGAGTCATACATAGACGACCTAACAAAAGTTCTCTCTATAAACACGAGCCCAATAAACATTAACCCAATAAATATCGGAAGCAGTAGTGGACCCTTCAGAGAAGATAAACCAATCTCTGACCCAGTTCCTAATAAAGTCATATCTATAGAAGTCGAGTCTCCAAAATCAGAACTTCCAAAAAAGTTCATAGAAATAAACAATCCTTATACAGAAGAAGAGGAGAAACCCCTGAATCCAAAAGAAGAAGAATATAAACAATTCTCCACATGGGTGTACTCCACTTGTTCCCACAAGAATACAATTTTCAAAGCACCAGGAAAAAATATGTATCCAAGAATGATTGCTACAAAAGGAGCAGACCCACTCCTTGTTGGAAAGATAGCAAAATACGGGTATTTAGATCTAGTCTATCCAGATATAAATCTTCAGGAAATAGCCAGCCTTGATGACTTGTTAATAAAAGAAGTATCAAGGTTCGCCCAAAAAAGACCCATATACCTAAAATTCTACACCATAAGCCCAGAATACTATCAGAACGTAGAATATCAAGCCTTTTATATGATCTCTATAGGTCATCTCACTAAGAATTTCAAGGTCGAAGTTGGGACAGATTATACAAATGTTCCACACATAAATGAACCTTGGATCAGAACACGAAGAGCCAGAGGAATAAAGGCCATATGGAGCATAGCCAAAGATCTATACAAAAGAAATTTCAGAACCATCATCAAATTCCAGAACTACATTCTCATAACATCTGAAGACAGCCATACACTATCAAATCTGTTATTAGACTTCATCAATGAAATAAGCACTATGCGTTTCCCCAGTAGCAGTAAAACTATGGAGCAAGCTTTTCAACTCATGGAAGTGGCAGACAGCATAAAGAAGATGCCCGACAAGAAGTGGCAGACAGCATAAAGAAGATGCCCGACAAAATAAGGAAAATGTCAAACAACAAAAAAGATGCTAAAGTAAGTGATATGTAACGTCAGCAATGATGTAAGAAGCCCAATCATAGAAGGGCAATAATGTAATAGAACGAAGGCAATAATGTAAAAGGCCCAAACATAAAAGGGCAAGAATGTAATCTTTTTCTATATAAATAAAAGAAAAAAAGAAGAAAGGCTCTCAGAGCTTGAATCACGAAATCTCTTTCAAAAAACTCTCTCAAAAAATGAATAACTAAACAACTCTTCAGCTCAGAATCCAGAATCAAACCATCAGAAATCATAAACAAAACAACACCTAAGAGAGGAAAGAGAAACCTAAAATTGTTCAAAGTTTCCAAGCACAACGATCAAAATCCATACAGTAAGGCCGCTCGAGTCCGCTGATCCCGTTAAGGCAAGGAGGCTGTTGAGGGAATAAGGACAACCAGGCTGCAGGTCACTGGAAAAGGATCGAAAGGCAAAGAAATAAGAACAACTCAGGTAATAATTCTCAAACCTTATCTTTTGGTGGAAGTTTGTTGATGATTGAAGATGAGGAGATTTATGGAGGAGGAGCTAATTTAAAACATGAATAACGATATTTTACTTGGGAATTCTAAAGAATATATGATAAACCCTACCACTAGAATAACATATAATGACTATATGATGATAATAGACTTTAACTTAGGATCTTTTAAACAAAGTTCATATCTTTTAAGTAAAAAAGAACTAGGTAGAACAGAAGATCTACAAGCAGTATATACTCTTAATTTACCAAAAGAAATAAGAAGAAAAATTATAAACCATATCGAAACAGATAATTTAAAACATAATATAATTATGTTAACAATAGAGCAAGGAATTGACATAGCTTTAGCATATATAGAACATGAAAGTCGAGAAATTGGACCATCATATATAAATTACGTTGAAAATTCGGATAACGAAGAACTTGAAATATAGGAATTTAGTAAAATAAAACAAATAAACTGATTGTAAGGTATATCGGCAAGCAACCCATGACGTAAATTGGATAGACGATCCCTATTGGGCGTTAGTATCCTCTGCACTTTGGGATAACAAGCCACGTACCTGTAATCAGGATATTTTGTAAATATAGATACTCAAAGGGAAATTAGATACTATTTTAGTATAATAAATAATAATATATACTTTATACAGATCGAATTATTTTATAATATGACCGATAATCCTGCATATATTTTAGAAACTAATAATAATTATTATGAATTTTATTTTCCTAGTCTTCTGAATAATATACCTAGGGTTATAGAAGGAGAACAAGTTATTACCTTATATGTAAGAAATAACAGTAATAGTTATGATATGTATACCTTATAAAACAAAATTTTTGTTTTAACAATATTGTTTTATGTTTTTAGTTTCTGTAATTCTTTATTCTATTGTTTTTTATTTGGTTATATTTTCGTTCTTTACCTTTTTGGTTTGTTTTTATTTTATTTAGTTTTTTATTTTTTTTAGCACACACAGTGCAAGATGGTATCAGAGCCAAAAGAACAAAATTATGGACCCAATACAGTCAATAGTTAATAGTTTATATACATTAAAGGTATATAATAAAGAAGAAATAAAGAATTTGGTAAAAGCTTTAAAAACTGATAAAAATAATATAAGAAATATAGAAATTGAATTAACTGAAGAACTTATAGAAAGGAATATAGATACCACAGGAGGAGAAATATTGATAGAAAAGAAAATGAAATTTATTGATAAATTTATACAATTTTTAATATATTGGTATAAAACTGAAACATTATGAACCAAGCAGTTAACACAATACAGGAATTAATAAACAGCACGGAACATATGCATTTAGGATGGGAAAATATAGTAAGTACATATATAAATTTAATAAATCAAAAAATAGATTTATTAGAGCAAGAAAGAATAGGTTTAATAAATTTAGGACCAGAAATATATTCTGAATTCATAGATCTATATGAGTTTGATAACCACTTGTTGTTATTAAAAGAAATAAATACAACTCTGGAAAGGATAAAAAATAGGTGTAGAAGAGATGGAAGGAGACAAATACTCCCTCAATTATAGAAAATAAAGAAATATCAAGAGACTCAAATGAAATCTACCAAGAAGGATAAAACAAAAAACGTAAGGTACATTGATCGTAACTTAGGCGCTCCCTTAAAAAAATTGTTGAAAGTTGAAAAGTCAAGATTAGTAGATCAAATTCAGTGGTTTGTTTATTTTTCAATTTGGTGGTCATGTAAAGTTGACAAATTGAAGGTGGAGCCGCATGTATTTTTTTGTTTTTCAACTGGGTGTGGAATTGCTAGACTTATGCTACCTACTTTTGAGACTTTTAAGCAGTGAAGCATTCAGAGAGCCATAGCATCCCAGAATTTGGGAGAATAATAATCCAATTGTAGAATTGTTATGATAGTGAGTAATTGGAGAGTGAGTGCAATTGAGAGATTTTTTTTTTCTTTCAAGTGTATATGAGAGTACTAGGTGTATTTGAGTTCTGAAAAATGAGATTTTCTTTACTCAAATTTTGTACTCTAATAAATTGTTAGTAGTATTTTTTTTTTTTTACTCCCGTGGATATAGATATATTGCCGAACCACGCTAAATTTTTGTGTCATTTATTTTTCTTGTCATTATTTGGTGCGTTTGATTTCACATTCCGCATACAACAAGTGGTATCATAGCACAACCAAAAGGGTGGCAATATTTCCACCCCACAAAATCTGTAAATCCACCCCATTTCTAAAAAATAATGATAAAAAATTCACATTATTTTTAAATTTTTCAAATAAAGAAGAATTATGAAGAATTAATCAGTTAAATCTTTCTTAAATTCTTAATTTATTTTTTGTAAATTAATTTTTTTAATTATATTTAACAACTAAGATTGTTTTACCCTAAATTTAAATTGATTATTTTATCCTTAAAATGTTAAATCACCAAAAATTTACTTTAACTTAATTTTTTTTATTTTATCCAAAATTCATTGTTTCCAATTGGTCAATTCTACTTTATTTGTATGATTATTAACCTTTAATTAGACTAACAAAATGTTTTTATGAGCCAATACTTATATAAATTATTAAGCTGTCAAATTTATATCATTTACATGTAAAATATTGAAAATGATTAGACTTCATTTAAAAAGTTAGATTATAAGTCATAAAATTAAGTACCTAAAGTATTAGATACAAGAACACATATTGCTTCAGGTAATTAGGTCATTTTATATCATAAAGATAAAATAATTGAATAAAGCTTATGTTAAAGCAACCTTAATAATTAAAAAAATAAGTAAAAAAAAATGTAAGAGTGATTTAATTGATTAATTATACAAATATTTTTGTTGATCTGTGTTTACTAAAAATAATGTGCATTTATTGTAAATATTTTTTAGAAGTGGGTGGGTTTACACAAACAGTGGGTGGAAATATCCCCACGCCAATAAAAATATAATTGTCATTTTTCAATAAATGAACATTTATTTTATTTTCATTAATATTCTCAAGATTGTTGTTTGGGTCCACTTGTTCTATTAATGAACAAACCAAGAGTATTATTATAACAAAGAAAAAATAACTTTTAACGATATATAACATAACTAATGAAAGAGGGGTCCGCCTGTAATACAACACTATATCTGATGCTGCCGCTTGTGATTAATTTTTTTATTCCGCGGACGTATTTACGTAGGGATGACAATGGGGAGGGGAGGGGAGGGGAGGGGACTAATCTTTCCGCATTCATCTCCGATATTTTGTGTATATCCCCGTCCTCTCCCCGTCCTCTCCCCGTCCTCTCCCCATCCCTGTCAAAATTATTTAAGAGAATCTCCATCCCCTCCCCGAATAATAATAGGGGATCCCCGAAGGTCCCCGATCTCCGAATAACTAATACATTTTTTTTATTTTCGATTTTGAGTTAATCATATTAAAATAAAAATTCAAATAAAAGTAAAGTTCAAAATATATCTTACATTAATATCCATTACAAAAGTCACATACATTAAATTAGTAAGTAACGCGGCATGCAAGGGATACAAACTATCATGAACAAATTAATAGTCTAATACAAAATTGTTACAAATAAAATCAAATTTAGTTTCAAAATTAACTTTTCAATGGTGGCGTGGGCACTTTATAAATGTGGATTATTCCCTTTACAGCACAATAGTTAAGTCGAAACAAATCAAGAGCAAATATTATATTAGATTAGATATTAAAATTGTGATTTACTGTGGGCAATTATAACATCTAAAAATAAATAAAAAATAGATTTTAGTTTAAAATATTTAATGAATATTAAAATTAAAACAAAAGTTTTAGGCTAATAGAATCTGTTCAGTCTTTTTAATGTCCTAAATAAAAATTTAGGACTTTAATTAGTTAATTAGTTTAATAATATAAATATTTTTATATTTTTATTTTTACCAATAGTTATAATTTTATAATTCAAATTTTATTATTTATTACTAGTAATTTTAAAAAATAAAAATAAAAATGGGAAAATGGGTAGGGGATGGGGATTCCACCTCATCCCCGTCCCCTCCCCGAATAAGAAATTGGGTAAAAAACTTTCCACGTCCCATCCCCGAATAAAAAATTAGGTATGAAATTATCCACATACTCTCCCCGAATGGGAAAAATTCCCGAAGGTACCCGTCCCCGTGGGGATTTTTGCCATCCCTATATCTACGTCCACTGAAATCAATTGTGAAGCAGGCAATTGTTAAAGGTAATTAACTTTCAGCTGCCCTCTTTCTAACTAAATATCAAACTAATTAATTCAAAATGGAATTCTACCAAAAGACCCCCTCAATTTTGGACTGAAAATACAATCTTCTTTTTTGTGAAGAACATGAAAATGTACATAAAATAAAGGAGAATTATGTACTAATGCGAATAATTTTTAAATATAAGCTAATAAAATTGATTATAAATCATCTTTTAATATTACATTATAATATTAACGATATTTTGTATAAAATATTGGAATATTTTATTAATTTTTTAATAGTGCAGTCAAAACATTAGACCAATAATATTTACATATTATATAAGTATAAAGCATCTAATATTTGAGATTTTTAAATAAAACTCACGAACAATTTCTTATACAAATTAATTCTTACATACTTTTGTGAAATTAATTACTTTATTTATCCCTTCATGAAGTATTATTTATATTATTTCTATAGTTACATTTATTCATTGTTTTCAAGTCACAACAATCGCTATAAAAACTTATAATTGACATTTATTTATGTAATATATATTTTTATCTATTGCTATTAGTGGTATCATGGTTAATGATATTGTAACATTAAACTTTATTTTTTATTTTGTTAATAACCATAATTGTTAGCCAATATTAATTTGATTAATCTAAACTCAATTATAATACTTAATATTCGTATTAGGCATTCTATTATTAGAATGTATATATGTTCTATGTATGCATTATTTTTTAATAATAATCGTAATAAAAATAATAAAGGTAGGGTGTGGGAGAGCAAAATATAATTTTTAACTCTTATCCCTCACATGAGTTTGACCAGCTAGTTAGTTAAAAAAATAGCTACAAGTAACTCCAATGTCCTGTTATTAGTTATAATTACATTTTTTATTCCCATTGTATTGTAAATAAGGGGAGAAATGAGAAGAAAAACACATTCTATCTAGTAGTAGATAGCTCAATTTAGCATAAACAAGCTGGCGGTGATGGAACAGAGATAGACGGCGGCTGCTCGACTTGTGGCTGGTGAAGGTTTACTGTGCGCGGGTTTCAAATGATCTGTACAATACAATGGAAATAAGAAATGGACTTAGATTATGGACCCGAAATGTTGAAAATGATAAACGATTACAATAAAAACTTTTCAATATTATGTGGTAAATTGATATTTGTTAAAATAGTAAGGGTTCAAAAATAATTCACGTTACTGATATTATTGTTATTTTAAAAAAGTTATATTACTATTAGTTAAAAAAGGGACCTGAAACATGTAATTATAGTGTTGGAATATAATGAAAATAATAGAAACATAAAACCATTATAAGGTGTAAAAAAGTATGAATAACTTAACCAAAAAGTGGGAACTATTAACTAAGAAATTAGAAAAATTATAACGGAAAGCAAGAATTTATAAAGTGAACTTGGAATATCACCTAAAATATTAGAATACACTTAAAATAGTAGATATATATAACAAAAAAAAATTGTGGAAATAAAGTGGGAATTAATTAATGGAAAGTAGGGATGCTAAAAATAAGCTTAGAACATCCACACAAAAATATTGGAATGCAATGTAAAGACTGATAATATAGAACCAAAAAATGGTGGGAAAAGGGGTCGAAGAGCTTAACGTAAAAGTTAGAATGACTCAATAAGAATTTGATAAATTCCAATAAAAAGTAGAGATATCAAAAATGAACTTGAAATATTCATCCAAAATGTTGAAATTCAACAAAACGATAGAATTTATAACCAAAATGTGGTGGGAAAAGGAGTTGAAGAGGTTAACCTAAAGGTTAAAATAACTTACAAAAAAATTGATAAATTCTAGTGAGAAGTAGGCATCATAGAAATAAACTTGAAATATCCACCCATAATATTGGAATTCAGAAAAACTGAAAAGTAGGAATATAAAACCGAAAAGTAGGAATATAAAACCAAAAAGTAGTGGGAATAATGGTTGAAGAATTTAACCAAAAAGTTGTAACTATCTACCAATTATCTGACAAGTTCCGACAGTAAATAAGAATCCAAAAAATAAACTTGAAACATTCACATAAAATGTTAGAATTCAATGAAAAGAGCAGGATTATAGAACCAAAAAATGGTGGAAACAAGAGTTGAAAAGCTTACCTAAAAGTTGGAAAGACTTATTCAGAATTCGATAAAATCCAACAGTAAAAAGGGATCCAAAAATTAACTTGAAACATCCACACAAAATGTTGAAAATCAATTAAAAGGGTAGGAATATATAACCAAAAATTAGTGGAAACAAGAGTTAAAGAGCTTAAATCATAAGTTGAAATAACTTATGAAGAATTTGATAAATTCTAACAGGAAGTTGGTATCTAAAAACTGAACTTGAAGTATCCTCCCAAAATAGTGGATTCAATCAAAAGAACAAGAATATAGAACCAAAATGTGGTGGGAGAAAAAGTTGAAGAAATTAACATAAAAGTTGGAACAACTAACAAAGAATTTGATAAATGTCAATGAGAAATAGGAATCTTAAAAATAAACTTGAAATATCCACACAAAATATCGAAATTCAATAAAAAAAAGTGGGAATATAAAACCAAAAAATGGTGATAATAATACTTGAAGAGCGTAATCCAAAAGTTGTGAGTACCTACAATAGTTTGATAAATTCCAACAGTAAATAGGGATCTAAACAATAAACTTAAAACATCCACGTAAAATATTGAAATTTAATGAAAAGAGTAGGAATATAGAACCAAAAAGTGGTTATTAAGAGTTAAAAAAACTTAACCTAAAAGTTCGAAAAACTTACCAAGAATCAAATAAAGTCCAACAGTAAGTGAGGAACTAAAAATTAAATTTAAAACATTCAGGTAGAATGTTAGAATTCAATGAAAAGAATATAAATATTGAACCAAGAAATGGTGGGAACAAGAGTTAAAAAACTCAAATAACTTACAAAGAATTTGATAAATTCCAACGGAAGGTAAGTATCTAAAAATTAAACTTAATGTATCCACCCAAAATATTAGAATTCAATAAAAAGAGCACGGATATAGAACCAAATAGGGTGGGAGAAAGAGTTGAAAATGTAACATAAAAGTTTGAACAACTGACAAAGAATTTGATAAATGTTAACGAAAGTATCTAAAAACTGAACTTGATATATTTACCTAAAATATTGGAATTCAATAAAATGAGTAGGAATATAGAACTAAAAAGTGGTAAAAAATAGGTTGGAACAACTTACCAAAAATTAGATAAAGTCTAATAGAATGTAGAGATATAAAAAGTAAACTTGAAATATCCACCTAAAAAAGTTGGAATTTAATGAAAAGAGTAAAAATATAGAACCAAATACAAGTGGAAAAAAGAATTGAAACAACTTATTAAAGTTTAGATAAATCATAATAAAAAATAAGGATTTAAAAAATAAACTTAAAACATGCATCATAAATATTAGAATGTAACAAAATAAGCGAGAACATAATTATTTTGTGACATATTTATAGTTTTTTTAGTTCCTTGTACTATTTATAAATTTAAAATTATTACAATATTTTGCTTCATTTAATTATAATTTTATCCTTTTTCTTTTTTTTTTTTAAAAATCACATTAAAAATAAAAAAATGTAATTTTATTATAGGGTAATTTTTAAAAACCTCCCCTGAGGTTTGGACTTGTTACAAGTAGATGCCGAGAATTTGTTTATTTATAAAAAAACCCCCTACCGTCAGTTAACTTTAACATTCCCTGAGGTTTGGACTTGTTACAAGTAGATGCCGAGAATTTGTTTATTTGTAAAAAACCCCCTACCGTCAGTTAACTTTAACATTGACCGTTAGTTGACTGTGCAAAGACAATATTACCCTTAACAATAATTTATAGACGGAAATAACTAAAAAAAAATTAAAATTGTTGGCGCAAAAAGCACAAACTCTATTTTTTGACAATTTTATCCTTGTCAATTCTAAAGATTTACAATATTATAGGTAAAGATTATAACTATTTCATTTTCAAGTTTTTAATTTTATCTTTTTTATAGGAACTTTAAGAAAATATTAATAATTTAAAGAAAATTTTTTAATTTTTTAATTTTATCTTTCTTGTAGGAACTTTAAGAAAATATCAATAATTTAAAGAGGGTAAAATAGCCAACAATTTTAATTTTTTTTTAGTTATTTCCGTCTACAAATCGTTATTAAGGGTAATATTATCTTTGCACAGTCAACTAACGGTCAATATTAAAATTAATTAACGGTAGGAGATTTTTTACAAATAAATAAATTCTCGCCATCTACTTACAACTAGTCCAAACCTCAGGAGAAGTTTTTAAAAATTACTCTTTTATCATATTAACCGATTAAAAACCGGTTGTACCAGTGACGAGCATCCACTGTACCTGATTCAATCATTCAATGATGTTGGTAGGTAGGCTCATGAAAGAGACACTTTTATTTTAATAAGAGTTAAATTTATATTCCATTCAAAATATGAAGACCCACAAGCATTTACGGTTTACCTAATCTTTTGTGCATCAATCATCATACATTTTCCCACTCGATTCAAGTAAATGGCAAAGTCACGAATCATGTTTATTATTTGGGGTGCCGTAATATTGAAGGCATTAAAAAACCAAACAGGGTTTGTCTTTATCATAACCTTGACAAACTCGTGCGGCTGACAATAAAATACGTAAATAAAAATGTGTACCTGTTTTAATTAGTTTAAATATTTTTTATTACTATTTTCATAAATTAGTATATATTTATATAAATAACAGGGTCCAACTATGGCGCCACAGTTGTATGGTATTATAACGTTTTAATTAGTTTAAATATTTTTTATTATTATTTTCATAAATTAGTATATATTGATATAAGTAACGGGGTCCAACTATGGTGCCACAGTTGTATGGTACCACAACTGGATCCAACTATTGAATCTAACTTACAGTTGTCACCAGAACTGAATCTAATGACTTTATTACTATTTTCATAAATTAGTATATATTGATATAAGTAACGGGGTCCAGCTATGGTGCCACAGTTGTATGGTACCACAGCTGGATCCAACTATTGAATCTAACCCACAGTTGTCACCAGAACTGAATCTAATGATTGGATTCAGTTGTGGTACCATACAACTGTGGTACCATAGCTTTGCCCTAAATAACGATATACTTGTTAGGGATGACAATGGGGAGGGGAGGGGAGGGGACCAATCTTCCCGTACCCATTCCCGATATTTTGTATATGTCCTCGTCCCCTCCCCGTCCCCGTCAAAATTACTTGAGAGAATTCTCATCCCCTCCCCGAATAATAACAGGGGATCCTCAAGGGTCTCCGATCCTTGAATAACTAATACATTTTTTGTTTTCGATTTTGAGTTAATCATATTAAAATAAAATTTTTAAATAAAAGTAAAGTTTGAAATATATCTTACATTATTATCCATTACAAAAGTCACATACATTAAATTAGTAAGTAACGCATCATGTAAGGGATACAAACTTCTTTTACAAACTATCGTGAATAAATTAATAGTCTAACACAAAATTGTTACAAATAAAATCGAATTTATCTTCAAAATTAACTTTTTCAATGGTCGCGTGACACTTTATAAATGTAGATTATTCTCTTTACAGCACAATAGTTAAGTCGGAGCAAATCAAGAGCAAATATTAGATTAAATTAGATTAGATTAGATTAAATTATATATTAAAATTGTGATTCGTTGTGGGCAATTATAACATCTAAAAATAAATAAAAACTATATTTAAGTTTAAAACATTTAATGAATATTAAAATTAAAACAAAATTTTTGGGCTAATAGAATTTATCCTTTTTTTAATGTGCTAAATAAAAATTTAGGACTTTAATTAGTTAATTAGGTCTAAAAGTTTAATAATATAAATATTTTGATATTTGTTATTTTTACCAATATTTATAATTTTATAATTCAAATTTTATAATTTATTTACTAGTAATTTTAAAAAATAAAAATAAAAATAAAAATAAAAATGGAGAAATGGGTAGGGGATAGGGATTCCACCTCATCCCCGTCCCTTCCCCGAATAAAAAATTAGGTAAAAAATTTTTTCCGTCATTTTCCCGAATAAGAAATTGGGTATAAAATTATCCTCATACCCTCTCCGAATAAAAAAAATCCTCGAGGGGATCCGTTCCCGTGGGAATTTTTGTCATCCCTAATACTTGTTACGGTTAGGACCATAATTGGTTTTCACTACAAGACAAAAGAAATTTCTTTTTTTAACATAATTTTTTTTCTGTCGCTTATAAAATTTGTACTAATTTTTGAATATATATCATTATCGTATTGATATTATTATTGCATGAATTCCCTATCTTTTTGTTTTAATAAAGTTCATATTTGATAGAGAGTCCGTTTAATGAGTTTCGAAAGGGAATTTAGTTTTTTTTAAAGAGAAAAAAATTAAATGTGAAAAGTGGCAAGTCGTCGCTAATAAATCACATGAGTGAATGCTATTTGCACGTAAACACGTTGAAATGATCACCCCCTAAGTAAATGTAACTCAATATTTACCATTTTTCAGATCACTCTTTTTCTTATCCCCATCACTTAGTGAAATGATTTCATTTATCGCCACGTTGTACTTTTTATTCGTTCTTTTTAGTTGGCAATTAATGTACTTATTATGAGAACGCTTCTGTTAGAGTTTATATCAAAATTGCCATTGGATTCTTTTTCTGTTTGTGCGGATCTCTCTCTCTCTCTCTATCAAAATTCATATTTTAGAACTAAAATTCTCTCACTAACGCACTTTTTTTCGAAGTAATTTTCTAAATAAACAAACAGAAAAAAAAAAATCATATTTGCAACCAAAATTATCAACACAAGACTTCTCCCAATTTGACCGCCCCCACTTTACCTACTCAGTTACAAAATAAATAAGGCAAGTGTTAAGTTACGTTAAATGTAACTTACACAACTTATTTCAATCACGAAAAATTATGAGACTCATAATTTATGTGATTGAGATGAATTATGTATGTTATATTAAATGTATTTTAGAGACTCTCAATAAATAAATATAAACCAACTGTTACAACAATCAGCATCAGGAGTCTATGTCAACATCAAATATTATATAATATTTCACTAATTTTTTTAAATTCTCAACAAGGACAAAACAGTACTGCTTGTCGAAGCTTAAAAAAAAGCCATGAACGCCCCTTTGGTCGGAGATCTAAAAAAATAATTTAATGAAATTAAATTAAATAATAGTAAAATATAAAAAATTAAAATTTTAAATATATAAAATATTTATTAATATATTATAATTAATTTATATATATTTTTATATTTTAAAAATATCATACAATAGACTCAATATTAATATTATTAAATTTATTATAAATAACTAAACTATCACTTATTTCATTTAATTCTAAAGATAATTCTTCATGAGTTTTATTATTGAAAAAATTATCATTATTTTTAATTAAAATATGAATTATAAATTTTTATAGAGATTTATATTTTATAGTAATTATTTTAATAAATTTAATAAAAATTAATTAGAAAATTAAAATATTTCTCTTTTATTTTTTTAATTTTTTTTAGTGGAGGCTCCATTAATTAAAAAATTAAAATATTTTTCTTTTTTATTTTTTTAATTTTGGCCAGTGAGCCCCCCTTAGTTATGTGCTGCATCCGCTCCTGGCTGAGCTGGGATATTAAAATAATTTGATAAATATATATTTATGTGATTATAATTTAAATATTAACTTACTTTTATATTATAATTATACGATATAAAAATTTTATAATATTTTTCCATATAATTTGTTATCAGCTTTACTTTATAACGATAATTTTTTTTCCCACATTAAAATCATGACCTTTGGGCATTTACAGATTCTGGACATCCAGTTACAAATTTACTACTTTCTCAAATTCCCAAGAATTTATGCATAAACACAAAGCGTTGCCCAGGTTTGGTGACGTCATAAGAGAAAAGGCACGATGCCTTAAACTCAATTGACAAAACTAAACCTTCACACGATCAACCAATAACTCAACTGTGAAAGCATACAACATAAAGTTACTGAACTACTAAACATACTGATGGAGTTCTCACTTCAAGCTTTGATGGGGACACTGTGCAGCACAACGGTCTCGACGGTGAGCCCCGGCCCGAACCCGAACAGCACACCCCAATCAAGCCCTTCGCCGGTGGTGGCTTTCGCTTCCTCAACAGACTTCTTTCTCATCTCGTCAAGGATGAACAAGACACAAGCGCTTGACATGTTACCGTACTCACTCAACACTTGACGTGTGGCCTTCAGCTTCTCCCCTTTGAGGCCCAGTTTAGACTCCACTTGGTCCAGAATTGCGGGCCCACCGGGGTGAGCGATCCAGAATATCGAGTTCCAGTCGCTGATGCCAAGCGGGGCGAACGCTTCAGACAGGCTTTTCTCTATATTCTTTGAGATCAAGCCGGGGACGTCTTTAAGCAAATGGAAAGTGAGACCGACTTCGCGCAAGTGTCCGTCAATTGCACCGTCAGAGTCAGGGAGGATCGTCTGCGAAGTCGACACGAGCTGATACAACGGACGCTCGACCGACGTGTCAGGATCGGCACCCACGATCACAGCAGCAGCACCATCACCGAACAAAGCCTGGCCCACAAGAGAATCAAGATGAGTATCGGCAGGGCCGCGGAAAGTGACTGCCGTGATCTCCGAACAGACAACAAGAACGCGAGCGCCCTTGTTGTTCTCAGCCAAGTCTTTAGCGAGGCGAAGAACAGTGCCGCCGGCGAAACATCCTTGTTGGTACATCATGAAGCGCTTGACGGAGGGGCGCAGGCCGATCAGTTTGGTGAGCTGGTAGTCGGCGCCGGGCATGTCGACGCCGGAGGTGGTGCAGAAGATGAGGTGGGTGATCTTAGACTTGGGCTGGCCCCATTCTTTGATGGCCTTTGTAGCAGCTTCTTTCCCGAGCTTCGGCACTTCGACCACCACAATGTCTTGACGTGCGTCGAGTGATGGAGCCATGTAAGCGCACATGTTGGGGTTTTCCTTCAAAATCTCTTCCGTTAAGTACATGTAACGCTTCTTAATCATCGACTTGTCACCTGTAATATAAAACATCAGAGATCAAAATGAGTATAATTTGCAACGAGCGAAACAAAATTGAGAATGTGAATACAAAATGATTTACATATACAAAAACGTACACATGCGCTTGAACTTCTCTTTAAGCTCCGTCATATGCTCGCTCTTTGTGATCCTGAAGTAATAGTCGGGATAATCAGCCTGGTTGACACTGTGGGCAGGCGTGGCCGTACCGATGGCGAGGACGGTGGCCGGGCCGTCGGCACGCTGAGCGTTTCTGATCTCTTGAACGGTTGCCATTTCAAGTTGAACCCTTAATGAATATGTTTGTGGCTCGTGCTTGGTGAGTGTGCACTAACTGGGGGTGCTGACTGCATGCTTTTATACAGTTAAAACCAATGGGGGTAGGTTAAATCAACGGGCAGATGCTGACCACGTGGATAGTGTTAGGCTGCGTAAGCGGTGGTGGTTGTTGCGCCACATATCTCTCCCCGTATTTAGAAATTATAACTAAGGAAATTTACTGAAATAACTGTTTTTTGGCCATCTTATCAAATGGATAATTATTGATGAAAAAAACATATTTATTGATGTATCACTGCACCTCCCAATGGCGTTTGTTAGTGGGGAGAAAAAAAAAAAAAGATTTGAAGTAATGGTCTGCGAAATCGATGGTCAAGTGAATGGAGGTCGATTGCATGGTCATGCGAACTCAACACGAGTCAATTATGCCGCATGAATCCTCTCGAATCCATCTTCAACCAAACCAGACACTCCCTCTTGAACCGAATCCGTGGTGATAAATATCAAGGTGTTTGTAACGCTCGCTTCAAACTCGTTTAGTACTTGTAATGCGGTAATTGGAACGTATTAAATGGATCTTTTATTCATCTTGTCTTCATTTAGTTTGTACGAATGAAATATCATTTCATTATTTTTATTTATATCTAACACTAATCAATGCGTTTGAAAAAGACATGTCAAAGGTATGCAAGATGAGCCAAATATTCGAGCAAAACATCAATGTTGGTGGTTATTATTATTATTACATAAAAAAGGGCATTCTTGTCCCAAAAAAACTAACTTTTGCCACTCGAAATGAGATTACCCTTATAAGTTGGCCTAAGATGAATTTGCAAGTAAAAATATAAAATATTAGTAACAGTCACGTATGCAACATTGTTAAATTGAATATGGTTTTGCTTTGAAGAATTATTACTATTATTATAAGCTCCATATAAATTTATAAGCTAAATTAAATTTAGGAAACAACTGAAATATTTTATTGATAAATTCTAAGTACTTCATAACTAGAGGGCATTTTGGTCTAATTAAAACACATGTGACTAGTTTTCCTTTATGTAATTTCATGTGCAAAACAAACAATGTAATCAAATTCTACTCTTCTCTCATTTTCTTACTTCAAATTAAACATTAAATACAACTTAACCTGATAGTTAGAACTTAAATCTCACAATTGTGAGCTTGGATTTGAGTATCGTGGGGATTTAATTTATATCCTCAATTTGAGAGAATTCAATTTTCTCTCTTTCAAAATGTGAATAAAGTAGGACGGTCCTTCATAAAAATTAATGTAAACTATTCATATATTATAAGTTGTACTATTGAGTAATTGTTTCATGTAAAAATAAAAAATAAAACATATAAGATTTTTTTTTAAAAAATAATAATAAGCATACATGGCTATTACACGTTACCTACATATTCGGAATCACTTCTGATGTTGACGATCATCTTATTTAATGAAATTGACTCAGCTTAATGCTATGAAATATAAATCATTACTAAAGCAGTACGGTGATCGAGTTTCAATTCATTGTGTGTTTCTTCACTGATCACAAAATAAACATACACGTTTCAAGTAGAAATTATGTTCTCGTGCATTATCAAACCTCTTTAGTGGAAGCATAGTGACCATAGAGCCTTAGGCGAATCGTTTAGTTATCTTTTAATTTAATTAAAAATTATTCAATTACTATTTCTTTACTCTAGTTAATATCTATGTTGTTGCTTCTGAGAAAGTCATCAAGAGTAACTTTTTGAAATTGAACTGACTTTTCTGTAAATTTTTAATTTTTTTTTATGGTGCTGAGTATTAATTTTCTATTAGATATTTTTTTTCAAAATTACTAGTATACAATTATTCAAGGAAAATAGAAACGATAACCTACGAATATAAGCATAGTTTCGAAAAGAAATAAGACAACTAAATAACACAAGTAATTAAGAGGAAGTTTAGAAAGATAAAATCTAAAAATAGGAGATTTGCTATAACAGATTGCCAAGCTGTAAATTATGGTATGTAGTAATTTTTTATGGTGTGCTAATAACACAACTAAATAACACAAGTAATTTTTTATGGTGTTGTAAATTACTTTTATAATGGATAAAAGTTCATATCATTTAACAACTTAGCCAATAAATAAAATAATAATTATTATATTTTTTTCTTATTAAAAAATAAGAGAAATTAAAATGATAATAACCTAAGTAAATACATCCCTGCCGATGCATTTATTTTTACCATTCTTATTTGGATCCAATACTTGGATCACAAAAAATGGCAAAAAATCGGTATCATATTGCTGCAGCAACGTAGGCGCATCCATCATTCAAACCTATCGTTCAACCCAACTTTACGTGTACATTGATCATTTATTTGTGAAGTACTCTCAATCAGCAAAAAGTAATCCATGAAAATATCTTGCAAAGGATGGAAAGTATCTTTTTTTTTTAAAAGAAAAAAGTTTTTTTTGTTCACACACAGAATCTCTGCAACTTAGCTGAGTCGTTTATAAAGGCTGAATTAATTGTGACGTGGATGTGCCGGGGTCACTGTCTCCCACTCACAGGGAAATTGTCAATTAATTGCCATAGGACCATTCCCAATTTCCGAGGACCTGGACCTACTACTCACCACAGGCTCCATCTGGTGTTACGCTTTACATGTTCGTGGGCTCATGGCCATAACTTGTACGCGAACAATTTTTTTGCGGGGCAGGCATGAATTCTCGCCTAGCTGGTTTCTCAAACTACCCCCTCCCTATTCTCTCAAGATTGAATTTCAAATATTAATATTAATAATCAAATCAAATTTTTAAAAATTAAATTGCAATTATATATAGAGACACACACACACACATACATTTGAACTCCTCTTTTTATATGATTATTGTTATGAAATAATTATAACTATATGAATGTTCATCACATAGTTAAATATTCCTCTTTTTAAATGTTTATCACATTAACTATTCATCTCTTATAACTCACACTTTGAGAAGTTATGACAAATGATGTATTCATTTATTAATTATTTACTTTATTTATATGATTATAAGACTATAAAATGAGGGTTCGTTTTTTTTTTAGTATATTATTGAGAGATTGAATAAAAGGTGTCTCTAAATAATTGTTGTGCCTCTTATTTACTCTCTTTCTCTTACTAAATTATTGTGCCCTTAATTGATAAATAATATAATAATTTTATATTGTAATTTATTTATTATGACTCCCATAAACCTTTTAATTTTACAAAATTTATATTATAACCTATCTAAATTATTAAAAAAATTATAATGCTATCTATTTTTATCCCAATTGAACTTAAATTCTTAGACATTCATTGCCTTATTATAGCCAGCTATCGCTTTTTTTTTTTCATTTTTCTCTTTTATGTAAAGACAGCGAACAAATTACCATTTCAATTAAACTCATTTACTGATTAGAGTTTAATTTTTACAACAATATTATACCTTTACTATTATTATTGCAACAACAATAAAAATGTGATTGGTAATTAGTAAAATAATGATGATAATAAAATAATGGGTCTTGAATGGTAGTCTTGATAGCACATAACATTAGTGTAGACGTAAATTAAATAAATTCATATTAGGCTCTAAAATTACTCATTTAAAGATAAAAATAATAAGTAATGATAGAATTATTAATTTTTTTCTTAAATAATATATTATTCATTAAGTGATTGATAATTATTTTTTAAATTTAAATAAATTAATTATATTATGATATTTAAATAAATTAATTATATTAGGCTCTAAAATTACTCATTTAAAGATAAAAATAATAAGTAATGATAGAATTATTAATTTTTTTCTTAAATAATATATTATTCATTAAGTGATTGATAATTATTTTTTAAATTTAAATAAATTAATTATATTATGATATTTATTTGAGATAATTTTTTAAAATAAAAAATTTAAAATGTGTGATACTACTGTAAAAATAACATCCATGAAAAACATTTTGTTGGCAACGATGGTAGTTCATAGATATCTCTCTCCACATGTAAAATGAAGTATGTTTTGTCGTTATCACTGAAAGAAAATAATTCATATTCCAACAGCCATTCCAAGAGCCTCGCAGTACTGCAAGAGGTTGTTGCAACCTACCACGTACCATGCTATTTACTCTGTTTTTTGGAGGCAACCAAGGAGGTACTACGCCGGCTACATTTCACTTTGCTGCCGTGAGGTACTGAGGTTTGTCAAAATCATAGAGATATTATGTTGCCGACATTGTCGACAAAATGTCAAAAATTGTGTGATGAAAAGTTAAAGGGGTAAAAATTTTTTTAGTCTATTTTAAAATTAGTATCTATTTAATTTTTATATTAATATATTTTAAAAAATATTTTAAAATATCACTATCGTAAAAGTATTGATACCCTTATTATTATTTTTTATTTCTTTTGACTTACTTTTATAATATTACCTTTTAATAATAATTTTTTTGTTTGGACATTAACAAAAATAAAATAATTAAATTACCAATTTAATCATAAGAAATAAAATAAAATTTATATTAATTTTTAATTGTCAAAAATTGTATGCAAACTACTAAGTGTGCAAACGGTACTTGTAAAAAAATTAATATAATTTTTATTTTTATTTTTTAGGGTTAAACTAGTAATTTAATTATTTTCTTTTTATTAATGTCCAAAAAAATTATTATAAAAGGGTAATATTGTAAAAGTAAGCTAAAAGAAATGAAAAGTAACGGTAGTGGTATCAACACTTTAACAGTAGAAATGTTTTGAGATATTTTTAAAAATACATGGACTAAATGAATATTAATCTTAAAATATAAGGACATGGACTTTTACCCAAGTTAAAGGGGTGTCTATACAAATTTAACATATAGCTCTATTAACACATAGGGGTAGCAAAAACATATTGATACACTAGATAAATAATAGATATCATTATAGGTTATGTTCTAACTAAAGTGTAATTAGATCTCGTTCTAATTCAAACGATTCAATGAGATTTTAATAATATTTTGCAGCGAGATTAGATAAGAATAACAATAAGGTGGAGTGGGTTGGGGGGTGGGAGGCCTACCCAATTTCCCACCCTATGAAAAATTTCGTCTTCATTCCCCACCTCATCCCTCAATAAATTTAGTGGGGTGAGAATGGTGAATCCCCATATGAGGAATGATATTCTCATCTCAACTCCATTCCCCATTAACTTAATTCATAACAGTATGGATAAATGATTTCAGTAATTTAACAATTAGAGAATTAAAGAAAATCATTATCATATTGCAAAGTATTTAAATTATTTAAAAAAATCTCAAAAAGATTGAAACAATGTTTTGAAATGATATCAAAATTAAAAAATATTTGAAGAGAGTAGCACTTTAAGAGAGAAAAGAAAACATAATAATATTTTAGAGTTGAATAAAAATTATATTGTAGGGTTTTTTTAGTTATAATCTATTTATATTAAGTAAAAATAAAAAGAAAATTTATTAACAAACAAACATTGTAATTGATAAAATAAAAATTATTGAACAAAAATTAAAAAAACATTTATATATATTGAGGATTGGGATGAGGAGTATAAAATCAAACCCTAGCGCATTAAGAATTTGAATATTATTTTTTTCCCTATTCCTCACTCTATTCTCCAAAAATTATTTAAAATTCACCCCATTTGGTGTGGGTTCCATGAGGCTTTAAATCTGTGGAGGATTTTGTTATCCCTAAGATTATATGATACTCTAATCTAAATGATTCTTCAAGAGAGATTTTTATAAATAATCCTAAATGAATAATAAAAGAGGAGTTTTTAATTAATCAAAAGGTTCTACTAAAATAATGACAAACCTTCTTGTTTATAATAAAATAAACATACTTCCCTAAGTTAACTTAAATAAAGATATTAAATTAAACCAGATAGAAAACCTAAACAAATACTACAATTGAAACTAAAAATATTCTAATAACATCCTGCATCATTTTCTTCACTTAAACCAAAAAAAAAATAAATTGCCATCGAATTTGTCCGTATGATAGAACTTGAAGTGGAGTATCAATGCATCTTGGAGCTCGAACTTGTAGCTTTTCTCATAAAATTTTCTTGAAATTTAGAAATCTTCGTGCTTCATCTTCTTCTTGATTTTGGTAGTGATCTATGAAAGGTGAATTCTTGTAAAAGCAAATAACTTCCAAGCTTTTGAAGTTGTTTGCCAAATAGAGAAAACTTACCTTTCTAAGTTAACTCAAGTATGAAAATTAAACTAAACTAAAAAAGACCGAAACGAATGTCATAATTAACTCTAATTAAAATTAAAAAATTAAAAATTTCTAGAAGAATTAAAATCCTAAAATCTTCTAATAACGTCTTAGATCATTTAATTTCTGTAATTGTTTAAACTTAAGTGTGATAAGTAGAAAGAACTTTTGGTAAAAGATATTATATTTGGTGGGTCCAACTATGTTACTCACAGGGTTTGGTACTCATCTTTTTGTCTTTTTTAGATCCACCGGTTCGGTTTAACCCAAGAATTGTATAACGGCTTAGATGTATTTGTTGGGTTATTAAAATTAAATATCCTTGCTGTTTATACAAAATAAGAAAAATCAAAAGTTTTAAAATTTTAACATGTAATTCCATAATATTTTAATTTTTTTTACTATTAAACTAGGTTTCCAATTAAATAACTTATTATTACATTTATTAATATATATTTAATTTAATACAATCTCTTATTAATTAATAAATTAATTAATTTAATATATAGCTAAACATTGTTTATTATTTACTAACTAACTATATATATATGATTTTTTTTTAACTTAACATAATGACAACCCATTTTCTCTCACATCACATGAGCAGAATTCAGACATTATACCTTTTTTTTTCCTCTAACACAAGAGATTTTATTATTTCAAATAGATGGAATGTACAAAATATGAAAATGAACTTAATTTCATATTCTATATTATAATGTTTTATTATTTTCTTGTAACATAATATTTATTTAATATACTATCAATTATTCAATTATGTAGAAAAAATATATTAATTTACTAATAATAATAAAGTGTTGGTTTATCAATTCGAAAAATAATTTTTGTTCATTTGAACAAGAATTTTGTATTTTTTGCTAAGTTTTTGTCCTTAAATAAAAGAATAAATTTAATTGCACACTTAAATAAATTGACTTTTGTTATTCCACCCCAACATTTTAAGTAGTCATTAGCACACATCCATACAATTAAGATATTTCATTAACTTAATTAAAGAAGGGTAAAAAAAAATAAATCTAAACAATTACTCTATTTGAAACTAATCTTAATATTTCTTTATTAATTGTTTTGTAATTAAAAATAAGAGTAATAATTTTGTTATATAATTCTATTTCTATATTGAAAATAATTTTAGTTACTTTTTAATATTAATCATTTTAGGAAATTAAATAAAAATAAGATTTTTTCTTATGTAAAACACATTAATTAGTGTCTCATATTATAAAATGCACAGTGATTTATACTAAAAAATTAAGTATCCATGTTTACCCTTGGATATCCATATTCATAATGGATAATTATTTATTTACACATAAATGACTAATAACTATAATCATTTGAATTTTGTCATCCTTAATTGACATGGATATGACCAATTAAATAATTGTGTCAAACTTACACTCAAATATATTTTTGTGTGTGCTGTATTCTTGTTGGATTAATGGTTAAGTGCTAGAAAACAGCACCATGGCCATGTCTAATTTTTTATTTTTTATTTTTTAATTTGGTAGTGAAATAGATTTCTTTTTTCTTTTCTCTTCAATTCTAACAAATTATGCATTAACTTCTCTACATTTATTGCAATACAAAAAAAAATTATATTATCCAAATTGAGAAGTCTACGATGTCAGAATATTATGTTCATGTCGGCATCTCTGAAAGGTGCTTCTAAAACAGATTGTGGCTTCTAGGAGCATTACTGTAATTGAAAATTTTTAGGTGCAGGACTAATGTGTGAAAACATAAAATTCTTTAGATTTTTTATTTTTTTAACAAATAAATGGACTCCACTGTAATTGACTTAGAAAAAGATGAAAAAAAGGGTACGAAACGCATGTGGCAAACATGGCTTTTGCTTTTATTTTAATATAAAGGGGGTCCGAAAAACCAACTTTTTTTTTATTGATGTGATATTCATCCAACTAGTTTTATTACTTGTAAAATTAATTATTAGTCAATTTATCACCCAATAAATGAATATCACTTTCTTTGTGAGGAATACTAAAATACTAATTTATGAGGTGCATTATGATATAATAATAAGTGAAGAGAATAGTATTAGATATTAAGTATATTAATTGAAATTTTTTCCGTAATATTCATATTTACAATTAAGCATATGCAGAAAATTTAGACTAAATTGTCCTTAGGTGATTAATCAAGTGGTTTTCAAATAAATTTCTTTGATTAGACATTAAAATTTAAATCTTGAAAGTGATAGGATATTAAAATAAGAGATGGGGGTTAAAAACATAAGTTCAAATTTTACTTTTGATTTTTTTGGGGGGCGCTTGGGAACTACAGACTAGATTCATATTTGTATGATTGCATCATCATGAACACAAACATAAGGGTGTTGGAAAATCACTTTGCTACAACCTACGAGGGATTTCTCAAAACAAACAAATCATTATTTATTACAATTTACAACAATGCTGCTTGGGGCTTTAAAAAAAAAAAAGTTAAATTTTGAGAAAACATAAAATCAAGAGTAATATCCAACTTTAATCTTTTCTTACCCCACCAACTAGTAAGCGCACCCCTGTTATCATCTTGGTTTTTGGTAGCTACACAACAGAAAGAGAAATTGACGATTAGAATAAATCACCATAATTATTACTAATTACTGAAGTAAACACAATTAAAATAAAAGCATTTTTGGCTATTGAAAATCGTATGGGTACAGCTTTGTCTTGGGATTGGCTTACACTAGTGTCGTGTGGCACTTTCATGATCACATAAGACACAAGCGCTTGCTTTCCCACAATGACAATTCCAAAGTGTTTGTATCAAACGTAAGATAATTTCATTAACTTCCCTCCACATCGTATTATATAACATCACGAAACCAGCCTCATGGCATAATAAAAAAATATACTTGTTATGAATAAGCAAATGGGTCTAAAGGCAAGCTGTTGGTAAATTTGCTGGCCATTCTGGTGCTAATTTTATGTGTTGGAGCTGTGCAAGTTAAGAGCCAGAATCAACTGCAGAAATGTCTAGGCAATTGTGGGCAAAATGTGATTTCTTGTGCAGAAAAGTGCTCATCACTGAAGGAGCCTGACAACAATTCTTTACTATGCATCAGTTCATGTGGTGTCGATGACTTCAAATGCATGGGAGGTTGTGCTGGAATTGAAATTCCACTTCCACCTGGACTGGCAGTCTGGCACCGTGGCAGCCACCGCAGCTGTAGTCCAACACCTAGCTCGGCTGAGTTTATCTGAACTTGGAAGAAGTTACTTCTAAAGCAATATGCCATGGAGTCTTTAAATAAATGATGTCCTTTGGCCTAATATATGGCACACTAATGATCAATTAAATAAATCAATAATTATGTACAAAAAAAAGTATTAGTTAACTAATACAAATAATCCTTAGGCAGAGATAATAATCATTTAGTTGCATTTTCGGGCAATAAGCAAGAATTGACGTAACTCAAATATTAATGGTGCTGCATACACAAAAACATGAGATCATTCCATTAAAATGAAGATTTTCTATATTAAATGATTCAGAAAAATATAGTCACAGCACACCTTCATCCTTATTCATATTTTTTTCCAAAAAGAAATTTACTGCAGCACAATTCAAAACTAATGCATATAGCCAATGTCATGGCAATCATCAGCAATGAGTGTGTACTGAAAAATAATTTCTTGAAACTTATTTAAATTCAGACTAAATTATTGAGCAACATCAAATCGGAAGCATACACTACTAGAAAAATAGGCTACTATGATAGAATTTTTGTGATAGATTTTAAAAAATTAATCATTTATCATAAAAATATGACAGACATGTGATAGAATGTTCATATATCGTAAAGACATGATAGATTTGTGATAGTTTATTTATCTATCAAATACACATGATAGCATATTAATATTTAATGAAACATTGAATTTATAATGGGCCAATTTGGGCATGGAACGACACCGTATCTTGATACCAATAAAAAAAATTTAAGTGTTGGACTCCCATTCGGCTTCATATGGCAAGCCCTAATTTCTTAATCCAAACCTAATCACACACAAACACACAATCACGTTGCCTACACAGATTTGGTCATCTGCTGTGCTGCTTGCCGACAACAAATTGCTGCTCTTCGTCTTCGTCTTCGTCTTCGTCTTCGTCTTCGTCTTCGTCTTCGTCTTCGTCTTCGTCTCGTCCTCATCCCCGATCTCTAGCTTGATGGCTATTCCCATTTCCTTTTGTTTCGCAACTTAATGGTTGTTGCCGGTAGCCTGCTACCTTCTTCAACTCCGAGCTATAGCTAATGTCTTCTTAATTTAGATTTTCTTCAAGTTCGAGTTGCTGTTACTGTCTTCTTTTGTGAGAAGTAAGCTGATGGGTTCCTTCATTTGTACACTAGGGTTTGGGGTTCTCTGATCAGAATATATCGGCTGGTCTGGTGATTGCTCAACCGCCGTCGATTTTTTAGGTGCCGCCCAGGTTGAGCCCCGCAATTCTGCTTGACTCGCTAAATTTCAGTTTGTTTTCGCCTACACAGGTAATTCAATTTAACTTTGTCAGACTTAAAGTTTCTTCATTTATTCATTAGATTTTAGCTTGTTTAGGAAAGCTTTCATTTTTATTGGGTTTCGCATTTAAATTCTAATAATCCTTGGGTTTGAATTTTGATTTTTTTTTTTGAGGGATGGAGAATTTTCTTCATTGCCTTGATTTGTTAGCAGTCGGTTGGAATTTTGAATTAGAGCTTGCTGAAGCATTTACTATGGAATTTTGAATTAGAGCTTGCTGAAGCGTTTACTATAGAATTTATAAATGTGCCCTGTAATTGGGATAAAAACTCTTGACTTAATTAATCTGAAAGAAGAACATTTTGAGCAATGTTGTAATGTGATTGTGCATTGCTGAGATAATCTCATCTTGTTTTGGTATTCTAAATATCCAAATGGACTGGATAGTAGGCTATCCAGGTCAAGTTTTAATGGTAATCGGGCATTTTTCTTTCCTGATTTTAGTTTCATCCCTTTTTAGATGAAGCATATGGTTAATGCAAACAATTAATGAAAGAAAAGCTCTTGGTATTACTAGTGTTGGAGATCCAATTGTCTTCATGTAAACTGTGAACACTTTTAACTCCCATATCTAAGATATAGAGATCTTTATGTAGCTTTAAGCCAAATATGTGAGAAATTCTCCAATCTAGTCACAACTTTATTAGCAACCAAGAATGAAAGAGTATTAGCTTCCGGTTATAATTTGATGACCAGAGCTTGAATGAGTGAGTGATAACTTGTATTGTCTATATTGCTTTGTATGTCATGCCTCACTGGCATTATGTTACTTAGGTATCCAAATTTTGCGTTTATCTATTACTAATTTCCCTGATTCATTGGATGCAACCTAGGGAGCCTTTAGAATGAAGCACTAGCAGGCCCTAGCACAGGTCACTGCCCAAGCTGCACAAGCTGAATCTCATACACAAAGCCTTGCTGAATATCAATGTTGTTAACACACTGAAAAATTTCCTCTGTGACTTCAAGGTTTTAATCAAATTTAGAGGTATATGTGGTTCTCAAACCCATTACAATTGACTGGTACTTGTGTTTATTTTTTTTATTAGAAAGATATCTTCTGCAAAAACTTTATGAAATTCACTTTTGGAAATGCAAATGCTTTGTGTGGTGGTACTTGCATTTATTTGCTTGGTCTTCTACCATTTCAGTCAAATGATTTATTTTGACTCGTGCTTATGACTAACTTGTTGATAGAGAAACTATGCTGTTTATGGATGTATTAATGTGCATCCTATTATTTTTCTCTTAATTGACATGTTGAACTTTTTGGAAGATTTTTTTTTTCAATTTGATTTGTCACATATTGTGCTATGTTAATTGGAAATGTTTTGGTTTGTGGTCCATGTTGCACTTACTAGTCCTCAGTACTCGGTGGTCCTTTAGCATCATAAATTAAATTGGATGCATTTAAAGCATCCATTGCGTAGCATCATCACACTAAAGGGTCTCATCTATTTAGAATATTTTTTCTGCTTATTTCCTCCAGAAGAGACATTATATAAGAGTATATAGATTCAATCCTAAATGGACAATCAGAGTTGGTGACTAGGTAAACTAGCCGAGCAAAGAATGGTCTTGCAAAGCTAAATTGAAGATGTAATTTTGGAAAAATTGAAACAGCTGGTCCATAAATAATGATACTTTTGCTCCTAAGAACCAAGAGATTCCAGCCTATCTATCTTTTTTTGGTTTTTGTATATATATAACTCATGAGATTTATAATTTTTCATTATCATGTTAACCCCTGGTCTGGACTGTCCTAATATTTAAACTTCTTTCCACCATTTTCAATTCTTAAATTGACCAATATTTATCTCAATGTGTCCCTTTACTTGCCCATTGAATTTTGCATCAAGGATCTGATGTGGTAGAAGAGAAGCTAACAATTTATGCGCTCGACAATGTCTTTGCCTTTTGAATTGATTGAGAGATCATCATTTCTTCACCCACTGGAAACTTTAGATTATGCTTTACGCTTTGGGCTTAGACTGGCAAGCCTACAATCATGGTATTAAAGTTGGTAGATTGAGGAGATTTTGGTGATTCCAGAATTTTCTACATTTTCTCTTTATCTTTTGGATTTTTAGAACTTTTTCCTTTCTTTTTATTAGCTTGATTTTGATGGATTTTATTTAATTATATATGGAAGGTTAGATGTTGTGCATTAATTAAATTGTAGTCTTGAAAAACTACTCTTTAAAAAAATTCATCTAGAAATTTAGAATTGAAATCTGTAGAAGGCTAGACTAAAAGTTCTCTTCTCGTCTTTGGCATTAATTGCACTTGGTTTTATATTTCTCTTTACTATGTACTATGTTGCAAAATATTTTGTTTATACTTAATCTTTTATAATCCAGCAACTCTTAGGAAGACCTAGTCAACTGTCACTGCTACATAAGCATTCAGGTTATACTGCTTTATCATCATTTTTATTTTCTTCCCTTTTTCTCTTTTACAGCTTGTGAGGTTACTGCTTCATTATGTCAATTGTCGAATGTGATTTTCTATTTTCTCTTGGGTTGTTTATTCTCATTTTCCCTTTAGTATCAAAGCTGATTAAATCAATTAGACACTGATGAATTTTATTATGAATTTGATTAATTGTGAGTGGGCAATATATTAATATGTATTTTTTTGGCACTCATTTTATTGTAACCTATGTTTCAGGTGATGTTGGTGGCTTTCGGGAATTTACTAAGAGTGTTTTTTTTATGGATTAATTGTTTTTCTAGTGATGTGTTGGTGATTGGATATTGTAAAGGATTTATTAGATATTGTATACGGATTTGATTCACCATATATTTTGTGATGCTATTTGTTGGAAGTTTCAAGTGATTGAAATTTTTAGCGCATCACACAATTTGGTATTTGATAGTTTTTATGAATTTGAATGTAATTTTTATTTCAATTAATTCAAGTTTTAAATGTGGTTTTTGTTGTTTTTATTTCAAAATTCTGGAATTTAAATAATAATAATAATTAATATTATTATAATTTCAAAATTAAAAATAATAATTTTATTCTTTTTTAAACCTTAAATCTCATGACAGAGAATGTGAATCATTGATATATGACAGCTTTTGAAGAAACCCATCAAATTCAAAATAATTTAAATAACCCGCTAAAATTTCCAATTAATTCTCGAAAGTCTTTCAAAACGACGTCGCTCGGTTCGTGACACATGTGTGATAAATATACATTGTCATGGGAACATGTGATAGATAAAATGTTGTCACAGATTTGTGAGACGGGCTACAATGATAGATGGAAACTCTGTCATAAGAGGGGTCGGATGACAGATATTCTCTGTCATGGTAGCCCATTTTTCTAGTAGTGATACTTGAATCCATTGTTGTTATGCACTAGAAAAAATTCTTTATCTTGGTGATGGATTTCCAAACTAATCTCTATTCTTTGTTAAGAATTCTCACTGAGAGGATTTTTTTAGAATGAAAAGAGATTGAGATAGAATGGGTACCATAACCACCGTATAAAAAGAAAACTGACTAGCAGTTTTAATTTTATGTTAATTATCACTTTTGCCTCTCATAGAAGTAATAATTAAACTATAGTATCTATGTATTTAACTCACAACTATTATACCATTAGCCAATTAATTAACATTAAATAGATCACTTAATTGTTGGCTAATTAAATAATAGCACACACATTTTATTTGTTTCATGTGTGGCCCCAAATATTAGATTAATTAAAATTAATCTAACAACCTCCCACTTGGCCACAAATGAAATCTAAAATGTGTTTAATTTAATGAGCTCATAAAAATTGCTATTATGTCCTTAGAGTATATTTGGACAATCTTGTCCATTAACTACATCAATATAGGATCATAGCAGCCTTTGTTACATCAATCGTAACTCAACCTATTCATAGTCACATATATCAATACAGTTTAATAACACAGATCGTTTGTGGATACATAGCATGGAAATTACATGCAACGTGATCTAAACATGCATATTCCCAACTAGTTCTACTCTTACTTTATTGAGATCAAAACCAAAATATCTTAATAGAGTGTAATAAACTGAAATATTTTATTTCTGTAGAAAATAATCCTAATTACATTAATAAAATCCTAAAGCCACACATAGTAATAAACTAAAATAATACAAACTTCTACTAGATTTGAATATCTTTAAGTAAAATCACACCCATACGAGCAGTATGTCACGAAAGACCTTAGGTGGTAATCCTTTAGTGAGCGAATATGCTATCATAGAATTTGTCTCAATGTGCTCTATATATATATGTTCACTCTGCACTCTTTCATTCACAATAAGGAACTTGATGTCAATGTGTTTTGACTTTGTTGTTGTTGGAATATAAAATTGCTAACTTATTGTCACAAAATATCTTGAGTGGTATTTCAACACCCTCTAGAATGCGCAGCCTAGTGACAAAATTACATTGCCATATTCCTTGATTGAATGTCTCATAACATGCTACAAACTTTGCTACCATTGTCGATGGAGCTATGAGCGTTTGCTTGGCAAATCTCTCATAAAGTACTCCACTAGTCAACAAGTAAATATAGCCTGATGTGGATCTTTTGCTATCTTTGCATCCAACAAAATTAGAGTCAGAATACACAATAATCTCTAATTGATTTAATCTCATATATGTACTCTTTTGTCCTTTGTAAGTATCTCATAACCCGCTTGGCTGCTTTCCAATAATCCATGCTGGAATAACTCAAATATCTGCTTAACATGCCAATTATGAACGCAATATCTGGACGCTTACATACTTTAAGACTCCTTATAGATGAAGAATAAGGAATCTTCTGCATTTTCTTGATTTCAATATTGGTCTTAGGGTATTGACTAAAGTTGAATTTATCTCCTTTAGCAATAGGGGTGTCACCTGATTTACTATTTTGCATGCCAAATCTTTTCAAAACTTTATCGATATAGATCATTTGTGACAATCTCAGAATACCTCGAGAACGATCTCGGTGTATCTTGATTCCTAAAATAAAGGAGGCATCACCAAGATCTTTCATCTCAAAGTGTTTTGACAGAAAAATCTTGGTGTCGTGCAATATGCCTATATTATTTGTAGCAACCAATATGTCATCGACATATAAAACTAGGAATGTATGTTTACTCCCACTGAATTTGTGATACACACATTCATTAATAACATTTGCCTCAAAACCATATGAGATAATTATTTGATGAAACTTAAAGTACCATTGATGAGAAGCTTATTTGAGCCCATATATGAATTTGGTTAGTTTACAAACCATATTCTTTAGGTCTCCTGGCACAAAGTTTTCTGGTTATATCATATAAATTATTTCATTAATGTCACCATTGAGAAACGATGTCTTAACATTTATATGATGTAACTCAAGGTCAAAATGTGCAACAAGCGCCACAATTGTCCTAAATGAGTCTTTCGAAGAAACTGGAGTGAAAGTCTATTTATAGTAAATTTCTTCATTTTGAGTAAAACCTTTAGCTACAAGTCGTGCTTTATACCTCTCCACATTACCATTTGAATCCCTTTTTGTTTTAAATATTCATTTACAACCAATGGGCTTCGCACCAGAAGGTAATAAGACAAGTTCCTAAACTTTATTGTATTGCATTGACTTATACTCTTCATTCATGGCTTTAATCTATTTCTGAGAGTTGGAACTTTGCATGGCTTGATGGAAGTTGATTGGATCATCTTCCGTTACTCCAGTTTCATCCTCATGTTCCTGAAGAAATATTATGTAATCATCTAGAATTGCATTTCTCATTTCTCTCATGGATTGTCTTAATTGCACATGCTCCTAAGGTTGTTGAGTTTGATTCTCAAGAATAATTATTTCATTTTGAAAGAAGGGTTAAAAAATATTATCTGATGATTGATGATCCAAATTCACTTCTTCTTCAATGGCAGGTATTGAAACATGTACATTGTCAAAAGCAATAATAGATCCCTCTTCCTCTTCAAAGACAATGTTTTTCACTAGATTTCTCCCCCTAAACTCAATATCCTAAAAAAATATTGCAGTTCTCATCTCAAAAATTATCTGTGCACTAGAATCATAAAATTTAAACTCCCTTGATCGCTCCGCATAGCCAATAAAGTAGCTTCTTACAGTTTTAGAGTATAATATTTTTTATGAGGCCTATAAGGCCTCACCTCGGCTGGACATCCCCAAACATGTAAATGCTTTAGACTGAGTTTTCGACTCGTTCAAAGCTCATAAGGCGTTTTAGCAATCGCTTTAGTTGACACTTGATTTAGGATATAAGCTGCTGTTTTGAGTGCTTCACCTCAGAGTAATTTTAGCAAAGTAGAATGACTAATCTTACTCCTTACTGTATCTTTAGGAGTCTGGTTTCATCGCTTAGATACACCATTCATGTTAGGCGAACCTGACATGGTATATTGAGGGATAATTCCACATTCCTCTAGGTATTTAGCAAATGGTTCTGGACGTTGTTTACCTGATCTGTCATATCTACCGTAGTATTCACCACTACGGTCACACCTCATACTTTTAATCCTTTTGTTGAGCTGTAACTTATCTTCAGCTTTAAAAGTTTTGAACACATCTAAAGATTGTGTTTTTTCATGAATTAGGAACATATAGTCATATCTTGAATAATCGTTTATGAATGTAATGAAATATGTTGACAATTTTAAGTAACTGTGGGGAATGGTCCACAGATATTTGTATGAATTAATTATAAAATGTCTGAAGTTCTGTAGGCACTTAATTTCTTAATTTTGGTTTGTTTTCCCTTGATACACTCAATACAGATATCAAGTTCTATAAAATAAAGAGATCTTAAAATCTCATCAGGCACTAATCGTTCAATTCTAGCTTTAGAGATGTGACCTAAGCGTTTGTGCCATAATGAGGCCAAATTTTCTTTCCCTAATTTATGCTTTATACCTCTGAACTAAAATGAAAGTTTTCATTATACTTGAAACAGTTTCTAGCAAATATAGATTGTCATAAGCATTAAACAAAACGATTCCAACAATATTAGAATTGATAAATAAACTAAATTTTTTGTTTAAAAATGAATAAGAATAACTAAATTTGTCCAAAACAGAAACTGAAATCAAATTTCGTCTAAAAGACGGCACAACAAAAGTATCTAACTAATCAAATAACAATCAGTTTTCATAAGCAATCTAAAATGTTCAATTTTTTCAACTTCTACTAACTTGCCATCTCCGACATAGATGCATCTTTCAGTATCAATTGGCGGCCAGTAGCTCAGGCAACCATGCATTGAAACAAAAATGTGAGTAGTAGTACCCGAATCTATTCACCATGTGTTTCTTGATACCGAAGCTAAAATAATTTCAGAACAAACCAAAGTAAGAGATGTACCTTTCTTTGCGCACTATGTGTGATATTTTTGACATTTCTTCTTCACATGTCCAGGCTTACCGTAGAAAAATAGTCATGCTGGGCCTTTGGTTTCTTTGGTTCTAGAGCCTTAGAAGCAGCAATTTTACCCTTTTTCTTTCTTTTGCCCTTATCTTTAGAAGTGCTTACCACATGTGCATATTCAGTTTTCTCTTGCTTCAATATCTCTTCTTCTTGCACACAAAAAGAAATCAATTCATTGAGATTCTATTTCTCTTTCTGATAGTTGTAACTGACTTTGAATTGATTAAATTGTGCACAAAGAGAGATAAGTACCAAATGCACGACCAAATCATCAGATAAGTTGACCCCTAATGCCTTAAGCTTAGAAGCAAGATGAGACATCTCCATGATATACTCCCGAAAGTTCCTCTTGCCTTTATACTTCATTGAAATCAAGCTCGCTAAATGCATACTTGTTTCAGCCTTATCATTTTTTTGTAAAACGTTTCTGAATTTCGGCAAGAAACTCACTAGCACTTGTAACCTCATTAGTTATAGCACTTTTAAATACCTCTGGAACGCCGAACTTTATGATCATAAGATTCATCCTGTTAGATCGATCCAACTTTTAATAGTACAACACATCTTCAGATGTACTATCATTAGTGAGTTTGTCCGGCTTAAGGTGTCTGAATGATAAGCCTAGATCCATGCAGCCTAAGAGAACTATCATATTCTCTTTCCAACACTTAAAGTTAGTCCCATTCAGAATTAGAACACTATTGATATTTGCAGATATAGAAGCAACAGACAGAAAAGTTGAATAGAGAACAAAAATAAATAAAATATAAATAAACAAATAATGCTCACATTAAACAACTCAATTAATAATCTTTAAAAATTTAAAAGCAAATTATAACAATTCGAGATACCTAGCACAACATTAGTAATAAGTCTTTGGACAATAATACTAACTGTAAATGGTACTCTTGTTGTAATAATCAAATTTTGACGATAAGTCATGTCAAGTTATAAACCCATCTTTGGATTAGTATATTACTCACATTAAGTTATCTTAATAATCGTCACAAATTTACCACCACGAGTGTGTGTGCAATTAAGCCAAATATTAATCTTCCTTTAGGTCGATTAACATCCACAGGAATTAACACAAACACAAACATCTAACACCCAAAATAAATTAATCTACATGAGAGACATCATTTGGTGATTTACCGTTTTAAGTAGCATATTTTTAGTGTTAGACCAATAATTAACATAGACGTTATAAAGCATTTTTAAATTTAAAGATTATAAAAGTAAAACCAGAACTTTAATAATCAAATTGAGTTGATTTCATTTGCACATTATATATATAGCCCATATCAATTACCAACTATAAAGCATGTGAAACATGGCCATTGAAAGAATTAAAAACTCAATTCATGTGATTTAATTTAAAATCACTATTAAACCCAAAACCAAAACATACATGGCCACTACAACTTAATTCAATTGATTTAATTTAAAATTATTATCAAACCAAAACTGAAGCATGATTATCGAAACATGTGATATCCAGTTAATTATACATCAAAATTTGTAGACATATAATTGCATAAGAATCATTTATATCATGCAGAATTAATTTAAAAATTAAAAATAAAGAAATACACTTTGGCCTTGATGCATTTTAACCCCATTAGAAGTTAATCCACCACTATTTGATACATTTTCCAGAAAATGCAAGATTAACAATGTAAATAAAATTAAATTGATTTAAATATTAAACAAATGATGTATCTCAATAATCTAATCATGGATTAGGCTCTGATACCACTTGAAAAATAATTTCTTGAAACTTATTTAAATCCAAACTAAATTACTGAGCAACATCAAATCTGAAGCGTACCTGAATCCATTGTTATTATGCACTAGAAAAGATTCTTTAACTTGGTGATGGATTTCCAAATTAATCTCTATTCTTTGTTAAGAATTCTCACTGAGAGGCATTTTGAGAATGAAAAGAGATTGAGATAGAATGGGGACCATAACCATCGTATAAAAAGAAAACTAACTAGCAGTTTTAATTAAAATTGTCTAGCAATTTTAATTTTATGTTAATTATCACTTCTACCCCTCATAGAAGTAATAATTAAACTATAATATCTATGTATTTAACCCATAAGTATTATACCCTTAGCCATTTAATTAACATTAAATAGATCACTTAATTGTTAGCTAATTAAATAATAGCACACACATTTTATTTGTTTCATGTGTGACCCCAAATATTAGATTAATTAAAATTAATCTAACACGTACAAACTGGGCAAACGTTTATTCTAAGGTTTGTGAGAAGCAAACTTTCTTTTCATCGATATCTGACTGGAAAAAAAAAAAATCTCTGTCGGAGAACTTCTAAGACATCCTTTGACCTTACACCTTTAAGTGCCAACAGAACCATGGAATGGTAGAGTACATTTGCTATCTCTGAGACAACTTGTAACTTATTATCTTCCAGTGCTCGACATAACTCATTTGCCTCTTCCCTGCATAGGAAATAATTAGAACTTTATAGTTTTATACTTCCTAATTGCTCCAAGGCAACAAAAGACAATGATGTCTAGTGCCAAGCTAGATGGCAACTTATCTTGATATGTCGAATATTCTTTAGATCTACTTAAGTAGAAATCAATGCACCATTTAATTAAAATGTTGAAAGTACTATATTTGACATCTGAAGCAAAAGATTGAGAAACTAGTAAATGTGTGTTACTCACGTAAAATAGAAGATTTTCCTCTAAAACCCAACATGCATAAGCTTTCAACCTTATTTTATATAGAGAGAGTTTATTATAACCTTCTTTTGAGCTTTCGAATTCATAAACCAATGCTTAAAAAAAAGAAAAATAACGATAATGTGAATGCTATGTTTGGAAGTAACATGTAACACATTCGACTTAACAGTGCCAAAAATCAATTCTGACAAAACTAGAAGGATGTATTCAACTTAAATACTAGAGTTTTTTAGAAAACAAGCTTTCATCAAGTAATAATCGCTTAGTCCATGATGGCCTTACAATTGTGGTGCTGTTAATTTTGCTTTGCATTAAGATATGGCTGACTCTAATAAGTGTAAAGAAGTTAATACTAACTTATTTTCCTTCAGCCTACCATGATCAAATTCAGTGTAAACAACAAAAACATTATATTTGGTTTGAAGAAATGCAATACATATGATTAAGAGACACTAGAAATGCTTGAACGGTGACCTGTTTGTCTCTCAATAGATTAGTAACTGATGCACAATAGCAAGTTTCTGATCTAGTATGGCGATAAGACCATCAGGCTTGCCAAAGTAAATTATCTGAGAGAAAAGTCTTCAATCAAAATACAAAATGTTGAACTAAACTAAATTATTTCAACTAAAATTATGATAAGCATACATAATCATTGTCACAATTAAGAAAGATGTCATGCAAATTGATGAAATTCTTAAAGCTCTTACCTTTCGTCCACAATGTTGACTGTGACTGCCTATAGATTGTTGCCTTTTGAGAGGAATTTGTCGTGGCTATTGCATCCTTATTCACAAAGCCTTGCATTAATTTGCCTCTAGTGTCAATAGTTTGAGCTACAGCCACTACCAGATGGTCTAGACCTTTCTTATCTCATTTTACATCATAAAAGAAATGATATTTAGTAGGATGAGTCCATTGGTTACAACAAAAACAAAATCCTTATTGATGAAAAACTTGATAATATTATTACATCCACGAAGGAAAATAAATTCAAAGTACAAAACATAGCAAACATTTAAAATGTTGGAAAAGTAATAATGTGACCAGAAATGCACTCTATACTATAACCAAAAAATTACATGTACACTTCAACTATTTGCTTAAAATTTGTCTCGTAGTGTTAATATATCAGACAAGTGTTAGGTAGTTCACATCATGTATAAGAGATGTAATGGTTTTGATGGATAATGCTCCCTTATTATGGTTTTTAAACCAAAACAGATGTCTAGATGTAAAGTCCAGATGTAGCTCGCAAATCACTATACTGATTATCGGGCAATGATGAACACCATCAAGAGAAATCCAATAAAGATGAGAGGCTTCCAAACCCAGAGTTGTTTTTCCTTATCATTGCTTTTCTAGACATGTAACAATCTCGATCATTATTTACAGGGTAAACACTTACAAATGTTTGGTTGACACTCATAATTACAAAATTATTAGAAAAGAAAATAAAACATGGATTTAGCATACATCCTGCTAGTTGAGAGATGAGCTGCATTAAATGTACAAAAAAAGAAAAAGGATAGATGTATGAAGACACTTAACATATGCCTATAGTTTGCTCACTATAAAAGGGGTAGCCAAATCTGAAGCTTAAACACATGAATACAAATGCAGAAACATCTGAGGATAATGGCTATTTAAAAAAATTCATACTTATATAAACAAAAGCATACACTTAGAGATAAAGAGACAGAAATGAGAGATTTAAAGTCCATATGTAGCTTGAATAATAATCAAATCAATCAATAGGCAACCATAGACACCTTAACGAGTTGGAAAGCAAATTGATGGAGAACCCATCAACCAGATTCCCTTTCTTATACTTCATTTTCTATACATGTGATGATAACAATCCCTACTCTAATGGCAAGGCAGGCACCTAACTAGTATGGTTTTATCATATATATGCTGAATTAAAATCTCACACATGCATATATTGAAGGAGATAGATAGAGATGTAGAGTCCAGATATAGCTTAAGTAGCAATTGAATTTATTACTAAGCAACAATGGAAACTTACAAGAGACAATAAGTAGATAGATGGGAAACCCACCCATCATATTTCAATCCCTATCTTTATTTTCCCAGACATGTAACAATGCCTACAATATTGAAGGCGGGCATCTGACTAGTCTAGTAAATATTGTGCACTCTTGAAAAAACTTTAACTGTAGAACAATTAGAAGGGATGAATATAATAGTACAATTAAACTACAAGAATTTCAGTGCAGGATATTAGCTTAATCAACAATAGAACAAGTTGAAAGTATCTATTGTACCACAACATATCACAACTAAATAGTTATCGGGGTTTTTCATATGTTATATGAGGATTTGCCAATACACACTTGAACAGTTTAGTCCAGAGCTGAAAAATATGGTAGTTTAATCAATGACCACAAAAACCATCAAAAAATGGAATTGATTACATGTCAATGAATCTTGATATTAATGCACCTATGATTCAAAATAGAGATTATTCAAATTCTTCATGGAGGCAACAACAAAATCACCAATAAAAAATAAGCCAAAACCTCTGAAAGTAACTTTTGCATTTTGAATGCAAGGAAAATATGCAACTGACACTGCAAACACAACTAAAACTCCTCTATATCATATTCAATGAGTATCTTATCAACCCTGTAAATATAACAAAAGATCCATTAGTACAATAATGAATATATGATTCTAAAAAACTATTTTAACCATTGACTAATGATGTATTCTACAATGCTAGAGTCAAATATCAAGAAATTTTCAAACTAAAGAAAAATAAGTAAATTGATTAAAGGGGAAAAAAATTCGCCTTAGAAATAGAATATAAAGTTATACACAAAAGGTTCAATCTTTATTCATTTTCAAAGCATTGAACCACAATAAAATATAGTAACTACCCACTAAAATACAGAAAGTAAATGAGCAAAATGCAATGCAAAATGAATCAAAGCAAGAGGAACGTTTTAAAGTTACTTGTTGTTAAGAGACTCTTTAACCACTTTCTTGAGTCAAGCGAGGGCAACAAGCTCTAGCCGCCAACTTATAAACTTGGATGGATGGTAGGGTTTTGAATAGAATGGCCAGATTACCTGCGAATGTGCAAATCCGTCTGCGAAAATCCATCACCAGTACCTGTATAAGTGTCTGCAAACTCACATTCTTTATTTTAATTAGGAAAACGGACACTTAAACCCTTGAGATTAGGATTGACAGAAAAGCTCAGGCCTGCCAGGCCCGCAGTTTTAAATTATGGACAAGGGCTTTTAACTTTTAAAGCCCATATATTATGGGCTCAGATAAGGACTTTTCTATAAAAGCTCGGGCTGGCTTTATATTAAATAATATATTTTTTAAAAGAAAAATCTTTATAATATATCATAAAATTGAAATTAAAAAACTGAAAAAAAAAGAGAATCCAAACAAAACGATTTCAAACAAAACCCAAACTCCCAAAGTCAAAATCCTTAACTCCTTCATTTGCTCCCTCACTCACCGTCACCGTGCCAGCCTCTCACTATTCTCGCTACCAGCAGCCAATAGCGAGGCTAACAAAATCCAGCAATGAGTGATGAGCGTCCAGCACCAGCAGCCACCATTCAACCAACAGCCATAGCGAGCATCTCCCACATAACCCATTGTCCAACCACCCAACATCTCTCACACGACGCAACAGCAACCCCCGCCCACCAGCATAGCCGTGCGATGTTACAACAACCACTCGAACGTGCGCTAGGCAGCTGCAATGATTTGCAGTCTGTATGCGATTTAAACTACTCCAGCAAGATAGCAAGCCATCCAACTCCGGTACTCCTTCTCAATTAAGCTTCAAATTTTTTTATTGTATTATCTAAGGCCTAAACATATGTAATTGGTTAATCCGTTGAAAAGTATTGTGAAGAATATTACGATTTTGAGTTGTGAAGAATATAGTTTGGTTGTTGGTTAATGTAGAAAATGTTGAAGAATATTGTATTGTTGGTTAATGATTTTGAGCTGTGTTGTTGGTATTTCTGGGTTGAAGTATGCAGTTCTACGATTGTAAGTTTTCTTGTAAAATTTACTTGAAGTCTGGTGTCCTGGACATTGCAAATTTGGGGCATTGTGGTGTCTCATGCTTTGTTGTTAGAAAATTTATTATGACATTAACATTATGGTGTAAAAATATTATGCATTCTTATAAAATTTTCAAAAAATTATATGATATTTGATTAATTAATTAACTAATTAATTAATTTAATATCGCACCTCCTTTAATTTTATACAGGTTTATAATGGAAAATGCTTCTGAATCTTCTAATTTGCCTTTAAATCCATCTGCAGAGTCAGAATGTTCAAGAAGAGATACAGAGTGATAAAAAAAAAAAGAAAACAAAGGGTTGTCTCAAATTGTTGGGACCATTTCACAAAGATAAATGTTGGTGGTGTAGCGAATGCAAAATATAATCATTGTGGAACAGTTCTTTCTTGTGGATCGGGTACCAGTCACTTGAATAGACATACTAGACAAATTCACGGTCTTAATCAACCAACAATTGAAGAAGTTCTTGAGCAAAAGCAGCACTTGGTGAAAACCGAAAGTGGTAAGCTTGGAATTCAGAAATTTGATTCATTGGTTGCCTGTAAAAAAACTTACAACAATTATTGTAAAACATGAGATTCCTCTTAGGTTTGGGGAATATGAGGCGTTTAGAGATTTTGTTAATTATTGCAACCCATTGGTGAAGCATATGTCCAGAAACACTTTAAAGAGTGAGATCTTTAAGATATATAATGTTGAAAAGGCAAAGGCAATAAATTTGTTGGAGATTAATAATAGTAGGGTAGCAATTACTATAGATATTTGGACTGCTCGTAATCAAAAGAAAGGTTATATGGTTATTACGGGACTTTCCTTGACAACTCTTGGCATTTACAAAGTCGAATCCTAAGGTATTTTTACTTTATTAAATATTAAAATTTATATTTAAATATTTATATGTACTTTATTAAATTAAAAAATTATTTAATTTTTTTTGTAACTTTGCATAATTTTTATTTATTTTTTAATGAATAGGTTTATATATGTGCAAGCCCTACATACAGTTGATTGCCTTATGCAAATTTTGATGAAGTGTTTGCTGGATTGGAATCTAGATAAAAAGAAATCCATAGTTACTTTGGACAATTGTTCAACTAATGATGCGATAGTTGAAAGATTGAATGGATTGTTGTCAATTGAGTCAATGATATTGGATGGTAATTTTTTTCATATGAGGTGTGCAGCTCATATTTTGAATTTAATTGTGAAGGATGGGTTGTCGGTGATTGAGAGTGGTATTACATGTGTTAGAGACAGTGTGTCTTACTGGAGTTGGTTGCCAAAACGGGTGGAAACATTCGACTTGGCATGCCGTCAAATGCAGATGGATGTGAAAAAGTGGGGGCTTGATTGCCCAACTAGATGGAATTCTACTTTTGAGATGTTTGAACTTGCAGTGAAGTACAAAAGTGTTGAGCCGCAATACAAGTGTTTGCCTAGTAGTGAGGAATGATAGTTGGCTAAGCAAATGTTGGATTATTTGAGGCATTTTTCAAAGTTGACTGAGATGTTTTCGAGTACAACATACCCCACTGCTAATCTATTTTTTCCATTGGTTTGTAAAATGAGGATTGCATTAAAGGGGTGGCAAACATCATATGTTCATGCAGTTAAGAACATGGCGGATAACATGATTGAAATTTTTTTGAAGTATTGGGATGAGATTAGTGGGATATTGGTCATGGCTATTATTCTTGATTCGATATACAAGATGATGTTGATTAATTACTATTATCCGAAGATTTATGCAGTCGGTCTTGAAAATCAGCTTAATAAAATATGAGAGCTTTGTGGTGAAATGATGAATTATTATGAGGTCAAATTCGCAACTACGAAATACGGTGTTATTAGTGAGTCTTCTACCTCAATTATTGTTCCTTCCGACCAATCTCATATTAATTTTGATGATATAGATGAAATAGGTGATTTTGATGCATATGCAACCCAAAATAGTCAACCTATTAGTTCGAAGTCTGACTTAGATAGGTATTTAGAGGATCCTTTAATCAAAAGAACTCCGGACTTTGATGTTTTACAATGGTGGAAGATGAACAAAGGCAAATATCCTATTTTGGCGGAGATGGCCAAGGATTTGTTAGCCATACCTGTGACAATTGTTGCCTCAGAGTCGGCTTTTAATACGAGGGGTAGAACATTGAGTCCACATCGGAGTAGAGTACATCCAAACATGTTGGAAGCGATCATGTGCTCTCAGCATTGGTTATGGGCTACTAGTTGAGGCATAAAAATATTCTTTACAAAATTAATTACTAATTATTTTTGATTTACTATTTATTTTAACCAAATTCCTACTGGCGAGCAATTGAAGGATGAAAAGGAACATAGCCCGCAAATAATGGATTAGTTTTTTTTTTTATATTAGTGATTTTTTTTATGTTATGTACTTGTGATGTTAGTATTTTCATATTTTGTGTTGCCTAATCATGTATTGGAGAATTATTTTTAAGTTTTTTAGCCTCTTGTAGTATTATGTATTGGATAATTATGTATTTAAAATTTATAATTTTATTAAAAAATTATTTAAAAATTGGTTTAAAAGCCCAAGCTCGGTCTGGGCCCGTCCAATATAGATGGACTTTGAGAGGGCCTGGGCTATTTGTAAATTTTATGGGCTTGGGCCTGAGCTTGGCAAACCCCGACCCTTAATTAGGGAAATTGTTACAAAGATTCCTAATATTTCAATAAAGAATAACAAGACTCTCTTTTGGCTATAATACACTTTAACTTTATAAGCTCCAAAAAAATTAATCCCAAAATTCTATAATAAATAGATATATATATATATATATATATATATATATATATATATATATAATTTTAATATTTAAAAATATTTTAATATTTTACAATCTATTATACATATTTTATTACATTAAACTAATTTTTAATAATAAATAGAAGCATAATATCAAAAGAAAATAATTAAATTTAAAATTAATTTGAATGTTATATAAAAATAATAATTTTAATATTATTAGTAGGGAGATATTTTGTTAATTGTAAAATCTATTTACCCAAAAATTAATTTAAGATCTTTATAATAAATGTAAATACATTATCAAAATAATTATAATAATTTAAAATTTCAATATTATTTTAAATGTTAAAAATAATTTAATATTATTAGTCTACTAGAGAGATTATATTACTTATATTATATTTGTATTAATTAAAAAATTTTAAAGTCATTGTTCTAATTACTATATTTAAAGGGTATTATGATAAAAAGTGATCTTGATATTCTTTTTTGAAAACTTGGGGTTTTTGTGACTATTTCCTCTGTGTCTGTGCATGCGCGTGTGTGTTAAGATTGATATAATAAATTTTTAATAAGTATAAGTTTTATAATTTTTAAGTTTAGTATTGCTGATATTTTATTTTAATTTGATTGATTTTGTTTGTTTTACTTTAATATCTTGAACCTAATGATTGCTTACTAAATTTGGATTTTTATTTGTTTAATTCATTGTTAATGGTAGTTGTGCAAAACTTACTTATAAATATTATTAACAGTACTTGTATATTGATTAAAAGATGAAGCAATATATAGGATTTTGACATTAGTAATGATGATTTTCCTACAATAGAAATATTTTGTATTAGATTAATATATTTTTTGTTTTATTTTAATGTTGAAATTTTAATTTCTTATTTACATTAATAAAATCTAATATTGAATATTGTATGAAAATTTGTTTTAGCAATTGTTATAAATTTATAGTTTGAATAATATAACTTAAGTTTTTATGTACTATTAAAAATATTTTTTAATAATTTTTATTTTAAATGAGAAAATTATAAAAATTTTACTACAGGTTAAAAATAAATTTAATAATTGTTAAAATTCACAACAGCTCTATGTTTTTTTTTTTTTTTAAATAACATCTGCTGCGGATTGCGGGAGGTTTAATAATTTAAATTTTTTGCTAGGTTTAGCAACGGAACGGCATCAGGTGATACTGTACCCATGGGCATCCCAAACTTTCGAACAAGGCCAAAACGATAGCGTCACAAGTAAGCGACCTGAATGAAGTAACAACGAATAGACCGACAGCTTCCTGAGGAAGTTTTGTCACGTGGGATTAAGTCTCTGTCCTATATTATTGTTTAGCCTACTCCAGTACTTCGTGTTCATTGTGTATACTTTATTCATTAATTATTCACTGTCACATTATTCAGTGTCACTTTCCTTTGGCCTCCATAAACCAGATACCAAAACGACGTGCCAAACTGCGTTTTGAAACTCAACCCCTGTTGTTTCACCCCACCAACGGCTCTTTATCAGAAAATGCAGAATGATTTGTGCTTTAATTGTGGCAAGCAAGGCCACTGGGTAAGATCTTGCCCTTCTATATCTCCAAGAAAATCACCGCCTCCCGCCGCCGGCAACAGTCGTGATTATCCGGAGATTCAGTGCCGCTGTGGTAAAGGGCCCTGTGTTGTAAAAGTCTCTAATTCAGTGAAAAACCCTGGCAGGAAGTACTACTCTTGCCCTGTACAGGTTAGTGTCTAGATGGTTTATGAGCTGAAAATGCTACAGTAACTTCGGAATTTTTTTTTAAGTTGGGTTCATTTTGTTTACATCTTTAGGGTGCTGAAGGCTGTAGATTTTTCATCAAATGGGTTGATGAAGTGAAAGATGCTGGTCAGAAACCTTACGAAGTGAAAGATACTGGTCAGAAACCGTATCCTAAGTGTTCTTGTGGAGCTGGAACCTGTAAAAAGGAAAACAAATTTAGTGGGCCGAATGTAGGTCGTAGCTACTTTGTTTGCCCTATCAAGAAGGTATAGATAGCCTTTGTCCTTTAATTATTTGTAGTGGTTGGTAGCCGCTTTGTTTTTGATCTGTAGTCTACTGATTTTAGTGCAACTTAAGGGTATTCACATTCTCCATACAGTTTTTTGTTTGACTCGAGTAATGCCGATGCTTTAAACTCGCTCAAAGGCAATAATTTTAAGCTCCGAGCCACTGTTTGAGTTTACCCAAATGAAATAGAGGGATCGAGTCTCTTTATGATTCCCTTCGTGAATTTATGTCTTTTATGAGCATTTCTTCTATCCTTGCAGTTGGTGATGCCATTCTTCAGATGGCTACAGATGGGTTTTTGTCTCTGCCCTGGTTGTCATTCTTATCTTTTGGGAATTTAATGTTGTAGTCATTAGTTAGCATTTTCCAGTTCCAGCTGACTTTTGTAACTTGAAGTATCTGTTTATATTTCAAATTGCAGTTTACCTTATTCATTTTATTGGCATAATAGGAAATTAGTTTTAAAGGTCACATTTCAATCGTCGATCGAATGCTTTAACTGTGGAGTACTTGGTGTAGATAACATGTGTTATAGAACATGCAGTGTATATATGGATGTCGCTGGATTCTGATCTAAGTATTGTGAATTTGACTTAGGGACTTGGAGCTTGTCCATTCTTTCAATGGGAGGATACTCAAGCAGATGCTAAAGTTAATGAGCATCGAGATGAAAGCAAAGGCTATAGCGCTTCTCTCTCTGCGGGTGATAGCTCGCAGAGTGACAATTTGAGTGTTGAGCACCCTGGGAGGCTGGAATTTGGGTTACCGAAGGTGGACAACGCTAATTTTTTCTCAAATTCTACTATTAGTCCTATGTTGTCTACACAAGATGATGTATTGCTGACAGAGCGCCACGAATCTGGTAAAAATTCAGACAGTTTGTCTGCGAACCAACATGATCCATCGCCATTTGTGGCACCTGAGCATGAAAATTCTGTCCTTGATTCTGCTAAAGGCAACCTAGTCGTGCAGGAGGCAGAGTCATGGGATTCAATGGTGGGGAAAGCAGCAGTTGTTCGTTTAATGTCCCGTTCAGTGATTCACTGCTATCAGACGGAGTTCTTTAGGGAGATTTCTTTTGCTGCCGCCACAAACAGAGGTGTAGCTTTCTTCTTTCCACTCTTTCGTAATGACTATTAATTCATGTAAACAGGTCGTGCTTCTGTTTTGTATCATACCCAATTATTGAGATAATCTTTCATTTTTATGCATTTACTCTTTTCTGGTTTACAGATAATGTTTATCAAAGTTTAGCTCTGCATATTCTTGGTTGGCTGGGCAGGCTAGCTTTCCCTCCTTCGCGATGCTTAACAGATCGTCCGCCTGCTCCATTCTTTTGTGGTATGGTTTCACACATATATTAGCTGGATAAATTTTTCATCCATTTTTGGATTCTGACTGCCACAATATTTTTATAGTAATCTTCCCGTCTTTCAATCCCATCTTTGTCCCTCAAGATGAAGCCACCCTATTTCCTGGCGTTTCCAATACGGAAGATGACAAAGTATCACCATCAACTCCTGGGCAAGATCTGCAAGTTTGGAATGGTGATCTTCAAAAATCATCAGCCCTCAAACGTTCTTCCACTACCATGGATGAAAACGTAAGGAGCACAATGAAAAGGTTTCTTCAGGACACAGCGCTGTGTTTTAATCAGATTTTGATGAATCAGAACTCGACCGATCAATCTGATCCTGATTCCATAATTAGGGGAGTTAGTGAACTGTTTTCTGTTTGTGAGTCAATTGCGAGTAACCCAGTTACGAAAAGTCTGAAGGAATATGTTGACTCTAACTTAAGATTTGGTGCCATTGAGCGGTCCGTGTGTAACGAACACTCCATGGAAGAGCTTCTTGACTCATACAATGAAGAAAAAGATCGATTTGACGATATTTCTAAAGTCTATGAAAAGGCTGTTGCCGATTTGGAAGCATCTATTGAGCGTGGACAATCATTGCAAGAAGAGGCTTCACGTCTGAGGGACAAGCTTTCTCAAATTGAGAACCAAGTATCCTGCTGTCAGGCTGAGACTTCTGAGCACAAGATTCGTGTAGATTTTATTTCTAGAGATAAGTTGGAGTCAAAGAAAAGCATGGAAAAAGCTGAGGAAGCTTTGGAACTTTGTAAGCAGAAGGAAGAGGAGCTTCTTGCGGCAAAGGCAGCATTGGAGAAGGCGAGAATCCAACTTCAACAGCAATGTTGCATTTGATCTTTCTTGACCTCTAATCCGATTATCCTGCTTGATATGTAATTTAATGGACCTTTTTTGTTTATGTAAATTGTAGATTTATCAGTGCAGCAGTCAGGAAGTTTGTGGGTTGCATCCTAGGAAGCGGAGAAGGCTACTATTTTCGCAATGAGAAAAATACTAAACTTTGCTGAAGGTTGCATCAGAGAATAGGAGGCAGCATGGGAAATAATGTTTTGTATTAGTCATAGAACTTACTTATGTGTGTAAATTTAGGCAATGTCTAGCTGACTTGGAAGTTGGAAGCAAGTGATGTAAAACTCTCTCATGCATGTGTAACCTGATGAAACTCACTGTATATGTAAAAAAGAGTTTGTAAATTCTTGCATATGCTCTTCTTGGTCTTCGCTTGCACAAGGAGCTTCTGGTAGGCTCTTTGCATTTTGCATAGTCTCAAAACATCAATCAAAAGTAAAATGCAGTCCCATATTGCAAGGCACGATAACTTTTCAGCTTCTACCACAATTCATGAGGTAGAAAGAGTCAAAAACTTTGAATTCTTCTTTTACCATTCTCAGTTTAATTTCTTCATGACTCTGGACAACAATCTGATTAAGCCTCTGGTGAAGATGGCATCTCACTCGGCAATAGGCACAAAAATCATATGATAAATCCGTCACGTATACAGAAAATTATACGGTGAGCTAGTGGATAAGGAATAGCATTGATGCTGCGATTAACCAAACAATGCCAAAAAAAGATGGGAAATTGCTCGCTCTAACTCTAACGTGAACAATTGTATGCCTATAAAAACATATTACGCGTCACATTTATGTAAATTATGATATGATAGGTGACATAGCCACAAGTGAAGCACACATTCGGCCAGTAGCTCAGGAGCCGACCTCACAATTGATTCCTCGAATCTTGAAGCTGGTTGGACGCACAAATCTCACGAGACAGCAACGCATACCAAAGAGAATATGAGTCCCTTTGGGAAAAAGGAAATAAAAAAAACACTTTTTAATTAACAGAAACAAAATTAATTTACTTTTAAAAAAAAAAGTATAAATAAAATAAAATAAAAAAGACCACAATCTTCTCTGCCTTTACCTGTCCCTATGGATCACAAATTCACAATCACAACTCATTAAATAATACACTTCACAACAACACAAACAAAACAAGAAAAAAAAATTACATTTTTATCTTTCGATGGGCACGTTCTTGGAAGCAGATTTGGCCGTTGATTCCATTCCATCACGGCCAAAATTTCCTCTCCGATGACGACTTAGACTCAGTATTTGTTCAAATCTTTGACTCAAAACACGCGCGCGGGGTTCCTCTGTTTTTTCGGTTTATTAATGGCGACACAGCAAAGCAATGGGAACAACCCGGTGAAAAAGGCGGGGACTAGTGTAACGATGGAGCACGTGTTATTGGCTTTAGGTGAGAGTAAAGAAGAAAGAGAGCAGAGAATCCGAGCTCTTTTTAATTTTTTTGATGTCAATAATTCTGGGTATTTAGATTATGCAAAGATAGAGGCAGGGCTCTCTTCGCTGAATATACCCTCCGAGTATAAGTATGCAAGGGATTTGTTGAATGTTTGTGATTCTAATCAAGATGGCCGTGTTGAGTATCAAGAGTTTCGTCGCTATATGGATGATAAGGAGCTCGAGCTGTACCGGATTTTTCAAGCCATTGATGTTGAACACAATGGTGGCATTTTGCCTGAAGAGCTTTATCATGCGCTTGTCAAGGCAGGTCCGTTTCGTGTTTTAACTTGATTATTGCTTGATGGGTATGTGAATTATCTTCATTTTGGTGCTGTTGATAAGATTTGTTTATAATTTTGTGACTGGTATGAAGAAACATTAGTTTTTCTTCCATTTTTTTTGGCCGTGTAGATATGAGATTAAGTTAAATTTGTTTTTGTACATAGTTTAGTAACTTGATGTTAGAATGTTAGAAATTGGTGTTATGTTTTCGTGGATTGTGTTCGGTCTATAAGCCACACCAGTCTCTCTCTTGTAGGAATTGAAATTGATGATGAGGAGCTCGCTACTTTTGTTGAGCGTGTAGATAAGGATAATAATGGAGTTATAACATTTGAAGAGTGGAGGGACTTTCTTCTGTTGTATCCTCATGAGGCAACTATGGAGAACATTTATCATTACTTAGAAAGGGTGTGTCTTGTTGATATTGGGGAACAGGCTGCCATACCTGAGGGTATCAGTAAGCATGTGCATGCAAATCGATATTTGATTTCTGGAGGAGTTGCTGGAGCAACATCTCGGACAGCAACTGCTCCTCTTGATCGTCTAAAGGTTGTTTTGCAAGTACAAACAACAAGAGCTCATATTATGCCAGCAATAAGGGATATATGGAGGGATGGAGGTATCTCGGGGTTTTTTCGAGGCAATGGATTAAATGTCATAAAAGTGGCACCTGAAAGTGCTATCAAATTTTACACTTATGAAAGATTGAAAAAATTAATTGCCAAAGTTGAAGGGGATGAAGAGAAGACCAATATCGGTGCCTCAGGGCGCCTTTTCGCTGGTGGGTTGGCAGGTGCCGTGGCACAGACAGCCATTTATCCGATGGATCTTGTGAAAACCCGGTTACAAACTTATGTTTGTGAAGGAGGAAAAGTTCCAAAAATAGGGGCAATGTCAAGAGATATATTGGTTCAAGAGGGACCCCGTGCATTCTATCGAGGCCTTGTTCCTTCACTTCTTGGGATCATCCCTTATGCTGGGATTGATCTAGCTGCATATGAAAGTTTCAAAGAAATGTCCAAGAAGTACATTCTTCATGACAGTGGTAAACTTATCTTTTCTTCAGTCTTATATCATTTCCCGTCTCAGATTTGCCTTCATTTTGATTGATTTTTATACCTTTTTGTAGAGCCCGGTCCTCTAGTGCAACTGGGATGCGGAACTTTTTCTGGAGCTTTAGGAGCAACATGTGTATACCCATTGCAGGTTGTCAGAACAAGGTAAATTGTGGTTGTGGTGTTTATGTGAATACCTTGTCGCTTTCATTCACTCACAGTGCACTGAGCCTAATTTCGCTTCTGGTCTCAGAATGCAAGCTCAGCGCATGAACACAGAAAGCGCTTATACAGGAATGTCCGATGTATTTAAGAGAACATTTAAAAGTGAAGGATTAAGGGGATTCTACAAAGGGTTGTTCCCTAATCTGCTGAAAGTTGTTCCATCTGCTAGCATTACTTACATGGTTTATGAAGCCATGAAAAAGAGCCTGGAACTGGAATAGTGACTATGCTGCTATATCCAATTGCTATTTAGATTGACATGGCTGACTATTGAGTTGACAAACAGTGGGACGTCCCTTGATACAGACACTGACGAGAAGAATAAGGTTTCATGACTGAGTTAGTTATATTATTGTTTCAATTACATTACTGGCACAATTTTTATCATAAAATACATTGAACTAGCAAAACTGACTTTTACTGGTGGCAGCTTGATGCTTCTTTCAAGTGCATATGCATTTGCACATATTATTTGTATGATAACAAAGCATATGAAACAATAACCTCTTAAAAGAAATGGTTTTGTAATTCTTTTGGCAGTAATTTTTTTAAAATCAAAATCTATATGTCTGTTTCATTTCCAAATGCCTGTCAAGTCTGATACTGATGGGTTAGTACCATTTGATAGAGGAACTATGATTGCAATTACAGTATCATTTGTTTAGAGGAACTATCCTTGAGATTGCGAAAACCCCATTATTTGTTTCGATGTCTCTAATCAAAATTCCCTTGTGTATTTGTGCCAAATTCTGATTCATGATGTTGTCATTTGTTATTTTCACCAAATATTACTTTCCGATGCCATTTGGTAAGTGACAATGTAAGATGTGTAACTATGTAGTTTTAGAAGGATTTCGGAATTTTGAAAATGGAGTTCACTTTACCAGCATGAACTTGATTTGTTTGAGCAAATATTTTGTTGCAGAGAGGCTAGTGTGCTATTTACGTTGAAGGACAAGATGTATGTTGAAGGTCAAGATGTATATCCATGTAATTGGAAAATTGTTATGCTAGACATTTTGTTATTTGGCTGTAGTTGATATGTTGTGAGTTGCATGAGCATTCGAGTAACAAGCATTACGACAATGGTGATAAAACTAATGCCTGCCAGGAAGGAAAGATTGTAGGTTTTACATATAGAGTTTTGTTTGTCAGGTTTGCGAGGCCAATGAAGGCAAATCCCACCACGTAAAAAACCAGTACAAGCAAGTCTTACGTTCGTTTTTGCAGGACCATTTAAAATTTATTAGAGTTCAGATTATCGAGATAAAATATTTAATAAAAATAAAATTTTTTAAGTGAAATTTGATGGGAACATGGTTAATTTTAAAGCATGGCTTTTATATTTTATAAATTTAATCGGGATACTTTAAGAAAGAAACTTAAAAGTCGGTGGAAACACGTTTTATATAAAGGCCATATGATAACCCAAAAGGCCCGACCCGAAAACAGAACATTAAAATCCAACTGACGGCCAAGATCAACAACTGACTCATCCAACGGTGACGAACAACGCAACTCCCATTTTCATATAACCATCTGAGTTTCGTTTCAAACCTCACCGCCTGCTGACCCACTCTCTGCTGCTAGGGTTTTCTAGGTTCTCCTGGAGCATTTGCAAACACGGTGAGTTCATACCGCTCTTCTACCACCAGCCCTTTTGCGTTTTCGTCTTTACATCTTTTGGGTGTTTGTCATTTAAAATTGGTTTATATATTATTCTTTTAAAGAAAAAAAGTAATTTTTTTTTTGTTTTATTTGTTATATTTTATGATGCTCGTGTGCTTCTTTTATTTTTTTTTTACGAGGCTACTATTTTGTATGTGTTTTTGTTTTATTTTTTTTTTCTATTGATTCATGTAAATCAACTAGTTTTTGTAGGTTTTTGGGAATTGATAAAATCTAGTTCTAGCAAAAATAAAATGTCCATATAGATTTTTTTGTAGTGCTATATCTTAACTTGTTAACTTTCGATTTTCTTTTAGATATTCACTAGTGGTAGGTAATCTAAAACTTTCTGTTACATATTAAAATCTTGTGTACATATCCGTATCTTTTTGTGTGTGATATGATATATGATTGTATTTATATGTACAACACAAATTTAAAAGTCAGCAACAGAAGACATGGAGGCCTAACTGAGAATTTGAGATTTGTGACAAATAGTGAGGATTGTTCGGCTATTTCCTAGACTCCCCAGTTCTCTGTAAAATATTTAGCTACTGCCATACGTACATAATGTTGATTGAAGTACAAGATTATTGGGATCAATATAACCAAAAATTAATTTGTAAATATAATTTTGTTTTTGTGTTTATATATTTATATTTTCCGGTCAGTAATGTTGCTCCTGTCTTTTTATTTGTGAATGTGGGAATAGGTTCTCCAAAATGATATTGATTTGTTGAATCCTCCGGCTGAGCTTGAGAAGAAGAAGCACAAGCTTAAGCGTCTTGTTCAGTCACCCAATTCCTTTTTCATGGTAATGTGCCTTCTATTAATGTTTTATTGTTGATGTTGTTACCGTGTCAGTATCTTATGTTAGAATGATAATATGCTTATTTTTCAATTCTTCCGAAGGTTGGGATATTGTAATTCTAAAGCTTTTATTTCTTGAAGTACAAAATCTCAAATGTCTTGTTCATAGGATAATGATGACAAGAAGTAGACTTCTATGAAATAGTATTTGTTTTAAAATTAAATGTTTGTTATGAGTTTGAATTCCATCTTTAAGTCATAACTTGTCGTTGACTCTTTTTTCTTCTCAAGTGAAATACTTTTAAATTAGTGCCAATGCATCTGGCTGAGTTTGGTTTTTTTAATTCTTTTTCATATTATACAATTTGTTGGACTGATTGCTTTTTCCTTTTCACATTATTGATGTAGGATGTGAAATGTCAGGGTTGCTTCAACATGTAAGTTTCTTGAGTTTTTATTTATATTTTCATTTAAATTTATAAATAGATATTGATTTTCACTATTTGGTTTGTCTGTAAATTTCAGAACAACTGTTTTCAGCCACTCTCAAACTGTGGTGGTTTGTGGCAACTGCCAGTCCGTTCTATGCCAGCCCACTGGTGGACGTGCCAGACTCACTGAGGGATGTTCTTTCCGGAGAAAGGGTGACTAAGTGCTACTAAATGATGGAAGAATTTTGTCACATCCTTTCTTTTTTCCCCCTTTTTCCTCTTTTGTTATGATGTATTAATTTTGATATAACTTATGGTGTGGTTGATCTTATGTTTGAAAGATTATATTTCTAAGTGAATTTTTTGCATGCCGGCTTCTTGATTTTTGCACTCTTGAATGAGGATACTCATCTTTATGGATTACATGATACTTTTTTTTTCTTCCTGCAACAACTCCATAGACTTCAAACCGAGGTGTTTCTGATTATTTCTTGGAGGTTCGACACTGTCAACAAAATTTGGCATACTTTTGTGGTTAAATAATGAAAATTGTTGCCATTTGGGCTGCTTTTCTTTTTTGTCATATCAGGGAATTTAATAGGTATGCAATCTTGTGTATGTTTTGAAGTCATAATAAAAGTAATATGTGTTGTCGTAACCTTCTTATGTGGTAATATGATTGCAAACTTGTCATTCCTCGCTGTTGAAATTCACATATCCGACTAGTTATTCTACAACTCTTGTGATGGAAAATGGAAATAAGCTCTTTATGTCCAGGAATTCGGCAAAGAATGGCCTGTCTGCACAAAACTTTTTGATTAATCATGTCAGTTTTAAACAGGTCATCTTTTAATACAAAATCATTCATTATCTATTATTGCACGTGATTTTGATTTGTGTTGTGCAAATTTTAATGTACTCGCAAGCGCACGAATTTATTGTAGTATAGACTAATGGTGACGAGTGTCGATCCCACGAGGAGGTGGATTTTAATTATATATAGAATTAATTTTGTAAATGGGTGATTGGATTTATGGTGGAAATGATTTGAAATATGCTAATACTTAAATTAAAATGGCGAGAATAAATTCTAAAATTGGAATTGCAATGGAGAGAATAAATTGAAGAGAAAATCTATTAAATTGACGTACTTGGGTATCTGGATCCGTATCAACATGCATCATGGGCTAAATAATCCGTATTAATGCCAATTAAATCATGAGGGGGGAATCCACACCTCATGAACCACACTCTAATCAATATGGTGCTAAGGGCTTATCGTGCCAAATAATAATAACCTTATACTAGAGAGCCGGTGTAACCAAGACGGTATCTAGACAAGACTATTATTATTTATCGATGAGAAGTCAAAACATCCACAAAAATTAGAGGGGAAGAGAAAATAAATTTACCAAATTAAGCCCATGACACATGTTGAGACTTCACTTTCAACCCAAGCTTGAAAGAAAATTAGCCACTCATAGTTGAACTACGGGCAAAATGGGAATTTATTAAAATACAAAGAAAATACAAGATGGAGAGGGAATTACAGAAAATGGATCCCAAAAATGGATTCAGAGATATCAAATTAGGGGGGGGGAGGCCCCCTTTTTATAGATACATGGAGTAAATCATGGCCATCGGATTAAAAACAGTTTGGACGCTCAGGATTGCGCCACGTCATCAGTCAACAGTCCACGGTTTGACCACGCGGATGAATAGTAACACGGTTTGACTCGGATGAACAGTAACACGGTTTGGTTGAAAATAATCCTGTGTGATGCATGTACCGTACGCGAGATTTTTCATCCACTGATATGCTGCCACGTCACCATCAACAGTACATAAGAATTTTAGCCCAACAGGATCATGACACCTCATCAGTCAATGCCACATCATCGGTCAATGCCACGTCATCGATCCGTCTATGTGAACAGTGTTGTGAACAGTAACGTAGTTAGTACCGTACATATGAATAATGCCATTTTTCCTTTTATGCTCCTCCTAAGGTTTTCGACCGTCCTGAATTCAAAAGTGATGTCCGTTTTGCCGTCTGATCTCTCCTTTATTGTGAAATGACTATAATGCCCCTAAAATACATAAAATATTTAATTAAAATAAAACACATGTAATTAAATCACAAAAAGGTTAAATACATAAAAGTAAGGGTTGTTAGTAAGACTTGAAATGTAAAATGACGGTTTTCTCCTTTATAAATATGCATTTTCTAACACTCAACACACCCCCCAACCAGCTTATTGCTAGTCCCTAGCAAATGAAGCGAAAATAAAATTCAAATTCAAAATGATTTTTTTTTTTTAATTTAGAAACACTCGTGTTTATTCAATGAGATTAATGATAGCAATCAAATAAAAGTATAAGCATTATCTCCAGTCTAAAGTAACATCACACCCACATCAACCATCCACATGAATCAGCCTAGTAGACTTTGTTATAGCTACTTTCAAGAATGACATGTCAAACCCCAAAATCTCACTGGAAATAGTGACACTCTCACAAAGAAATTAAACCCAATAAAAATAGTCACTCCAATGAATGATAATTGAGAGAAAATAATGAAGAAGTGATATCACATGCTCTTACCAAGATGAAATAAATATGCCCTCAGCTTAAAAATAATACGATCTCAAGTCAAATAAAAACTGTTAGTTAACCCAATTTATTTATTTTTTTTTATATGCACCACTACATCTTTTTAGCCCATATAACTAGCTTCTACTTCAGATTATAGTTTCCTAAAATCAGGAAGGACTTTTATTAGGATGTAACGTAGGCTAGGGACATGGTTAACAAAGAAAGGAAATAAGGAAAACAAAGTGTATGTTTGAGAAAAATGCAGAGAATTTTTTTTTTTTTGGAAGTTGCAAGGTGGATTTCACCTATTATTGTTATTTTTATTCTTTTGAAACAACAACTTTTGTTTTGTTGTTTTTTTTTTTGCTTTTTTTTTTTGGTATAACTTCACTGAACAACATAATTATTTATATTTTCTCAAACATAAATAGGTGATGGAACTTATAAGATATCGGGTAATACTCCAAATCGGAGTGGGTCAAGATGATAAGTTGACAAAGAAAATGCTTTTTTTTTTAAAGGCTCAAAAGGGTTAACTATGGATATTTAATAAAAAGGATGGCTAGAAAGGCTCAAACGGATCAAAGATGGCATTTCCATCGTCTTTTAGGGCTCTAAATAACCTTCTATATCTACTAGTTAGATGGGCCTCCAAATGTAGCAACACACTTTTTATTTATTTATTAAGGGTTAACTCAAAAGAAATCTAGAGATCGTGTATACAATAATAAACTGTTAAGCTGTATAAAGAATGGGCAAAAGGGTTACTCTCTAAGAAAAATGATAGGCTCAAAAACTCACTTGGTATTTATTATGACATGTTCATTCCTTCAAGCAACTCATATATGTCTCCGACATCAACATGTAGAGTAGCAAACATAATGTAACATCACTTAAGACCAAAGATAATACAAATACTAAAATTTAAAATTAATCATGTCACCCAATGTTAAAACAAATCACACAAATTTTTTTTTTAAACAACATTCTACCCCCCAACCTATTCTAAACATGAAAGGAAAATATGCATGCAGAAATGTGAAAATGATACATAAAAACTAATTAGAAAAGTTATACGTAAAATGATAGAAAACGAAAATGATTTTTTATTTTTATTTTTAAAGAAGATGCGTTTCTAGAGGAACTACACTCCATATTCAGCCATCTTCGACTCACAAGTTGGAAAATGTATATTTATAGAGGAGAAATTAAAAAGAAGAAAAATAAACATAAACACATAATAAAGAAAAAGAAAATGTCTGAATTTTTTTTAAGTTTTTTTTTAAAATTTTTTTAAAACGATGAAGATGCGTTTCTAGAGTCACTACACTCCATATTCAGCCATCTTCGACACAAAAAGTTAGTAACAATTAATTTCTACAACAAAAATTAGTAAAAACTTAACCAAAATTCCACAATTGTCGACTATTCCCTCCCCCCAACCAGAACGAAACATTGTCCTCAACGTTTGAAAGGAAAGAAGTAGAGTTTAGAAGACATCACCTGGGTGGTGCAACACAGAAAACAATATTTACAAGCGGAGAGTTAAATCTAATTTGTACTTCTTACTGCGGCTACTGTTACCATCATTATTTGGGCGCTCCAACACAAAGGTCCAGGGGTCTGGCTCCGGTTTATAAGCTTGTAACATATCAAGTAGCTCATTAGCAGTGTGAGCACAAATAAAAAGTTTTTTTACATTAGAAGGAATGAAATAGTTTTTTATTGCATGATTAAGAAATGCGATAAAGCCATCATAAAAGTTATTGACATTTAACAAACCGATGGGTTTTTGGTGGATGTGCAGATGGGCCCAAGATGCTAGCGTGATAAGTGCCTCTAGTGTTGCAAGATCTCCTGGAAGGAAAATAAAAGCATCAGCATGATTAAGCATTTCAGTTATTCTTTCTTGCATACCTGAAACGACTAACTCTTCTCCAGTTGAGGAGTCAGACGAACTGCCCAATGGTTTTAAGACTCTTGGGATGATGCCTAACACTTGACTTCCTCTGATAAAAGCTGCTTCTAAGACCATTTTTTATAACCCTCGATTACCTCCTCCATACACCAAGTGTAATTTTCTCGCTGTTATGCTTCGACCAAGATCTATGGCTGCCTCTACGAACTCTTTATGTTTGCCATAGGTAAATCCAGAAAGCACACAAATGTTCTTGACTTGTCTAGTTGGAGTAACTGCCATTGGAATATTTCTAAAAAACAATTTGTGAGTGCTCGACAAAAGAAATCACATTTAAGAGTCTTGGTGACAGTGGGCACAGTTGTGTATGAGGTCACATGTCCGTGTCAAATAACGCGTAAAGCACGTGGCTCGCGAGTCAAAAAGGAAACAGTAGAAAGGGAAAAGCAAACAGTAATAAGGAAAAAGCAAACAGTAATAAAATTATTAAAGACAATAATGCAAACAATAAGACAACAATGAAGTGAAATAAAATAACAGTAAAGTAAAAAGGATATTTACAGGTAGTTGCGACTGTGGCTCACATCTTCCTCTGGTTTTACGTCCAGAAACGGCTTGAACGCCCTCTATGGGTCGAGGATAGGCTTCCTATCCAGTTTTCTTATAAACTGGCAAACAGGGTCGTTTATAGTCAGATTCCCGAGACTATATCATGCATGCTCTTTCTGGAATAATGGCCATAACTGGAGAATCGCTCCTTGCACATATCCATTGGGATGCGTTTCAAGAGACAGAAGGATATCATCCAATGACTCCTTATTCAAGCCATCCCTAATGAATTGAATCTTATCTTCCCTGTTATCAGACACCATTCCTAAAGAACATGGGTTTTTATTGCAACTCATTCTAGCACACTTATGACAAGCAACAGAAATTCTTCGAGCTCGTTGTTTTCTTGCATAATTTCCTTTACCACAACCAGGCATGTATGCAATAAATTTTGGAGGTAACTTACCTGCCGATCGTACTTTAGCCTCGATTAACCAACGGATGTCAGCAGGTATGTTATTCCTCATGAGTAATCGCATGCGTTCGAACCGAGCTTTATAGATCGTAAGGAGGGCATTCTGAGGAAGTGAAGGGAATCGCTTGTGAAGCTTCGCTAGAGTCTCGTTTTTGTCCATACTTTCGCCTTAGAATATCAATTATTATGGGAAACTGAAGTAACCGACTTGATTGTCACGGAGTACCGTTATCCGCCACTTTACCGGGGTAACAAACTAAAGCACACAAACAGAAAAACAAATTAAAACACACAAAGAAAATTAAAATCGTCCTCTTATTGAATTTACCTCAAGCTCCAACTGGATGTCGTAAATACTTCTCTCAATGTCTCTGAGTTGGTGTTCTAAACCCTCAACATAGGCTACTAACTCTGGTGGTTGTAGAGCCCAAATGCGTTGTGTTTTACAAAATTGAATCTGCCTTTTGAGATGAGTTTTGACACGTTGAAGTAATTTAAGAATGTTCAGGAGGAACGGTCTAAGTATGAGACTCATGATTAAAAATGATAAGAGAAAACTTAATGGTAAAATAAACACACTTATGCAAAAACAATTTCAATTAGCAAAAGAATAATAATAAAAAGAAAGAAAGAAAAATCAAATCAACGAAAAGAAAAGAAAATCAATTCAAATTTGGTGGGTCACTCAAATTTATTTCGATGTCTTCGTCATGTGGTTGGTACTCTAGATATGGCTTTAATCTTTGACCATTAACTTTAAACGTGACACCGTTCTTTGGGTCCTTAATTTTAATTGCCCCATGTGGAAAAACAGTATGAACAATAAAGGGACCAGACCAACAAGAGCGTAACTTACCTAGGAATAGGTGCAAGCGAGAATTGAATAAAAGCACTTTTTGACCTGGAGTGAACGATTTTCTCATAATTTGCTTATCATGGAAGATTTTCATTCGTTGCTTGTAAATCTTGGCATTTTCGTATGCATTATTGCGAATTTCTTCAAGTTCTGCCAGCTGTAATCTTCTTTCTGAGCTGGCTTGCTGCATGTCAAAATTGAATTTCTTGATGGCCCAATACGCACGATGCTCGAGTTCCACAGGTAGGTGGCAAGCTTTTCCATACACTAGCCTGTATGGTGACATCCCAATCGGGGTCTTGAAAGCCGTTCTATATGCCCATAATGCATCATCAAGTCTTAATGACCAATCTTTTCTGTCTGGCCTCACCGTCTTTTCTAATATGTGCTTTATTTCTCGATTGGATATCTCAACTTGGCCACTGGTTTGCGGATGATACGGAGTTGCCACTTTGTGTGTGATTGAATACTTTGTCAAAAGAGCTTTGAATGCTTTGTTACAAAAGTGGGCACCACCATCACTGATTATTGCTCGAGGGAATCCAAAGCGTGAAACAATGTTGCTTTTCAAAAATGATATCACCACCTTGTGATCATTGGTCCTACATGGATAGCTTCTACCCATTTTGATACATAGTCAACAGCAACCAATATGTATTGATGACCAAAAGACGGGGGAAAGGGTCCCATGAAGTCGATACCCCATACGTCAAAAATCTCAACCACTAAAATTGGATTTAGTGGCATCATGTTCCTTCGCGTAATGCTCCCCATTCGTTGACACCTATCACATGAAGAACAGAAAGTGTAAGCATCTCGAAATATAGTTGGCCAATAAAAACCACATTGTAAAACTTTAGTCGCGGTTTTCTTAGCACTGAAATGGCCTCCACAAGCTTGTTCATGGCAGAATGAAAGGATATTCTGAATTTCACTTTCTGGGACACATCATCTAACAATTTGGTCTGCATAGTACTTGAATAAATATGGGTCATCCCAAAAGAAATTCTTTATTTCTGCAAAGAATTTAGCCTTGTCTTGCTTGGTCCAATGCTCTGGAAGTTTACCTGTAACAAGATAATTAACTATATCAGCATACCAAGGTAATAATTCCACACTCATTAATTGTTCATCTGGAAATGACTCATTCAATATTAATGGCTCTGCAATTGTGTCAAAATGGAGACGAGAGAGGTGGTCCGCCATAACATTTTCTGTCCCTTTCTTATCTTTGAATTCCAAGTCAAATTCCTGCAAAAGTAACACCCAACGAATTAGTCTAGCTTTTGCATCTTTCTTTGTGAGAAGATATTTAAGAGCAGCATGATCTGTGAACACGATTATTTTACAACCAATGAGATAAGATCGAAATTTCTCTAATGCAAACACTACTGCTAGCATTTCAGTAGTTGAATAGTTCAACTGCGCATCATTCAATGTCATACTAGCATAGTAAATAACGTGGGGAATTCGATCAACTCTTTGTCCTAATACTGCTCCTACTGCATAATCAGATGCATCACACATTAGCTCAAATGGTAAGCTCCAGTTTGGGGCCTGAATGATGGATGATGATGTCAACAACTGTTTTAATTTTTCAAACGCCATAAGACATGAATCATTAAAGATAAAAGGTATATCCTTAGCAAGTAAATTGCATAAGAGTCTAGAAACTTTGCTAAAATCTTTAATGAAACGTCTATAGAAACCAGCATGCCCAAGGAAAGATCTTACTTCTCTGACTGTTTTGGGTGGAGGAAGATTAGAAATAAGATCCACCTTGGCTTTGTCAACCTCAATACCTTTTCTCGAAATGATGTGACCGAGAACAATACCTTGTTTTACCATAAAATGGCACTTCTCCCAATTCAAGACTAAGTTCTTCTCGGTACATCTCTGCAGAACTAGTGTTAGATGATGTAAGCATTGATCAAATGAATCACCAAAGACAGAAAAGTCATCCATAAAGACTTCAAGGAATCGTTCAACCATATCAGAAAAAATGCTCAACATGCATCGTTGAAATGTAGCAGGTGCATTACATAATCCAAATGGCATTCTCCTATATGCAAATGTGCCAAAAGGGCAAGTGAAAGTAGTTTTCTCTTGATCTTTTGGTGCTATGGGAATCTGATTATATCATGAGTAGCCATCTAGAAAGCAATAAAATTCATGGCCTGCTAATCTATCAAGCATTTGATCAATAAATGGTAAAGGAAAATGGTCTTTACGTGTGACAGAATTCAATTTTCTATAATCAATGCATACACGCCATCCTGTAGTTACCCTAGTTGGTATCAATTCATTATCAGCATTGGTAACTACTGTGACTCCTGACTTTTTGGGGACGACTTGTACAGGACTGACCCATGAACTATCAGAAATTGGGTAAATGATACCTGCATCTAATAGCTTAAGGACTTCAATTCTAACAACTTCTTTCATATTAGGATTTAACCGACGTTGCATTTCCCTAGTAGATTTAGCATTTTCATCGAGGTGAATGTAATGCATACAGTCTACTGGATTTATACCTTTTATATCTGCTATGGTCCATCCTAATGCTCCTTTGTGCTCTTTTAAAACATCCAACAACTTACCTTTTTGTTTGTCATTGAGGGATGATGAGATGATTACCGGCAGAGTACTTTCTTCTCCCAAAAATGCATATTCCAGAGTGTTGGGTAATGGTTTAAGCTCGAGTTTCGGTGGTGATTCTGATGATAGGATGAGTTTCTTCTCTGATGGTGCTAGTTGCTCAACTCTTGACTTCCATTTATTAGTGTCCATAGATGGTGCTGAGTCAAGTAGGGCGTTGACCTCATCGACCGATCTGTCAATATCAAAATCCAAACCAAAGTGAGTTAAACATGTTTGTAAAGGATCATCACTAAGGTTTGAAAGAAAAGTATTATCAACTAATGCTTCAATTAAATCCACATTAACAATTTCATCATCTGCATTGTGAGGTTGTTTGGCAATGTTGAAGATGTTCAGCTCCATAGTCATGTTGCCGAAGGACAACTGCATATTTTCGGTCCTGCATTGAATGTGAGCATCCGCAGTTGCCAAGAAAGGTCAGCCTAGAATAATGGGGATGTGCTTCCTCGAGTCCTGTATTGGTTGAGTGTTAATTACAATGAAATCAACAGGAAAATAAAACTTGTCTACCTGGATAAGCACGTCCTCCACAATACCACGAGGTATTTTCGTGGACCGATCTGCGAGTTGTAACACCACTGGAGTTGGGTGTAATTCTCCAAGTCCAAGTTTCACGAATACAGAGTAAGGCAAAAGATTTACACTAGCTCCTAAATCCAACAAAGCATTCTCAATTGTGTGGTTCCCTATACTACATGAGATAGTGGGGGAGCCTGGGTCTTTGCATTTTAAAGAAATTTTATGTTGGAGTATAGAACTAACGTTTTCTGTTAAAAATGCCTTCTTTTGAACATGCATATTTCTCTTTTTAGTACAAAGGTCTTTAAGAAACTTGGCATAAGATGAAACTTGTTTAATAGCATCTAGCAAAGGGATGTTAACACTTACCTGTTTGAAGATTTCAAGAATCTCACCTGTGGATTTTCCTTTTTTTCCTTTAGCTAACCTCTGAGGAAATGGAGCTTTGGGAACATATTCTCGTGGGTTAGTTTCTTCTTTCTCCTCCGGTGATGAGTCCTCAACATTCACAGGTACAATTTGATTTTCTTTTGTCACCGGCATCTCTACTTTGTTGTCGACTTCCTTTCCTTTTCGCAAGGTCATTACTGCTTTGACTTCTCCATGTTGCTGTGGTGAACTAGTACTTGCTTCATGTACTCCTTTAGGATTAGGCACTGGTTGACTTGGAAACTTGCCTTTCTCAACAGTCATTGCCAAGGTCTGAACTGAAGAAGCAAGTTGTCCTACCATCTTCTCGAGGCTTGAAACTGATTGGGCTTGTGAATTGAAGCCTGCTCTCAACTCATTTCGTAGTCCATCAATGGTGCGATTCTGTTGCTCAATCGTGGAGTGAGTAAGATTTTTGAAATTCTGGAATGCATCCTCCCATGGTCTGGGTTGAGAGTAGTTCTGGTTCTGATTGTATGGTCTAAATGGTGGCTGAAAGGCTTGAGGATTTTGTGGAATTGGTGGAGCTGGAGCTGTTGGTCCATTCTGTTGGAATCCTTGAGACCATGAAAAATTGGGGTGGTCTCTCCATCCAGGGTTATATGTGTTGGAGTATGGGTTGTAATTCGATGGTTTTCTCATTACACCTATGGCATTGGCTTGATCTGAGTATGAGTCATGGTCATGTGGCTCTGTTGATTTAGCAGTCGATAATGATGCTATTTGTCGAGAGAGACCTTCAATTATCGCTTTGACTTCTTTAATTTCTGAACTTAATTCGCCAATGTGAACCTCATTTACTCCCTTAATTCTTCTAGTATTCCTGAGTGATCGACTCCGTTGTTGGGAATTATCCGCTTGTCGCTGGAAGAATTCCCAAATCTCTGATGCACTTTTTGACATTAGCTCTCCTCCACTTGTTGCCATTAGCCATTCTTGCACATTCAGCAATAATCCCTCCAAAAAGTATTGGCATTGGTGCCATTTCTCGTACCCATGATGTGGACACTTCAAGAGTAGCCCATTGAAACGCTCCCATGTTTCGAAAAATTGCTCGTCCTCTCTCTGGGTAAACTCCGAGATTTCCCTGCGAATAGCATTGGTTTTATGCACTGGGAAATATTTATTCAAAAATTTTGTAACCATTTGTTCCCATGATGCAATGCTATTAGCAGGCAATGTATTAAGCCATGAACGAGCTCTATCCTTTAAAGAAAATGGGAATAGTCTAAGTTTAACATCATCGTCTGAAAAATTTTCATATTTAAAAGTTTGACAAATGGCATGAAAATCATTCAGACGATTATATGGATCCTCATTTTCTAGGCCATAAAATGTGGGGAGACAATTTAGCACACTAGGTTTTAATTCGAAACTCCTAGCAGCTACATTTGGGTATCTTATGCATGATGTGCTCAAATTAGTTAAGGGACTAAAATAGTCCTTAAATGGCCTCTCTTGTGGTGCTTGTAAATCCATTCCAAATTTATTTTTAATGTGTTTTTGTGTGCGAAGTGTTTTCTCAAGTTCAAGGTCTATAGGTTCAAGATTAGGTAATAATGACCTACGACCATGCATGCAAGACAAATAAAATAAAAATAAAGATGGGAACAAAACAAATAAAAATAAAGAAGAGGGAGAAATTACGATACTAACCTTATTGCGCTATTACAACCTTTCTATAAAAATACACAAAAATAAATACGTGAAATAAATTAACTAAAAATTAAATTAATAAAATAAAATAAAAATTACAAAGAAAAATAAATTGAAAATTAAATTACAAAATGTTAAAGAAGAGAAAAAGAAAAGAAATACTAACCTTTATATGTAGATTCACTTTTTTTTCTTTTTTTTTAATTAAAAAAAATACAAGAAAACAAATAAAAGAAATTATTCACAAAAATTAATTCTATGAATTAAAATTACTTACCTCTCCGGCAACGGCGCCAAAAACTTGTTGTGCAAATTTTAATGTACTCGCAAGCGCACGAATCTATTGTAGTATAGACTAATGGTGACGAGTGTCGATCCCACGAGGAGGTGGATTTTAATTATATATAGAATTAATTTTGTAAATGGGTGATTGGATTTATGGTGGAAATGATTTGAAATATGCTAATACTTAAATTAAAATGGCGAGAATAAATTCTAAAATTGGAATTGCAATGGAGAGAATAAATTGAAGAGAAAATCTATTAAATTGACGTACTTGGGTATCTGGATCCGTATCAACATGCATCATAGGCTAAATAATCCGTATTAATGCCAATTAAATCATGAGGGGGGAATCCACACCTCATGAACCACACTCTAATCAATATGGTGCTAAGGGCTTATCGTGCTAAATAATAATAACCTTATACTAGAGAGCCGGTGTAACCAAGGCGGTATCTAGACAAGACTATTATTATTTGTCGACGAGAAGTCAAAACATCCACAAAAATTAGAGGGGAAGAGAAAATAAATTTACCAAATTAAGCCCATGACACATGTTGAGACTTCACCTTCAACCCAAGCTTGAAAGAAAATTAGCCACTCATAGTTGAACTAGGGGCAAAATGGGAATTTATTAAAATACGAAGAAAATACAAGATGGAGAGGGAATTACAGAAAATGGATCCCAAAAATGGATTCAGAGATATCAAATTAGGGGGGGGAGGCCCCCTTTTTATAGATATATGGAGTAAATCATGGCCATCGGATTAAAAACAGTTTGGACGTCAGGATTGCGCCACGTCATCAGTCAACAGTCCACGGTTTGACCACGCGGATGAACAGTAACACGGTTTGACTTGGATGAACAGTAATGCGGTTTGGTTGAAAATAATCCTGTGTGATGCATGTACCGTACGCGAGATTTTTTATCCACTGATATGCTGCCACGTCACCATCAATAGTACATAAGAATTTTAGCCCAACAGGATCGTGACACCTCATCAGTCAATGCCACATCATCGGTCAATGCCACGTCATCGATCCGTCTATGTGAACAGTGTTGTGAATAGTGTTGTGAACAGTAACGTAGTTACTACCGTACACGTGAATAGTACGGTACATATAAATAGTGCCATTTTTCCTTTTATGCTCCTCCTAAGGTTTTCGACCGTCCTGAGTTCAAAAGTGATGTCCGTTTTGCCGTCTGATCTCTCTTTTATTGTGAAATGACTATAATGCCCCTAAAATACATAAAATATTTAATTAAAATAAAACACATGTAATTAAATCACAAGAAGGTTAAATACATAAAAGTAAGGGTTGTTAGTAAGACTTGAAATGTAAAATGACGGTTTTCTCCTTTATAAATATGCATTTTCTAACACTCAACAATTTGCACCAGGTATTTGGTTTGCAAATGACCACGTGCAGCTTTGCAAGCAGTCTAATTTATTTTCCACCATAACATCCTTTGTGTCATCTGGATTATCTCTATTTCCCAATTATGAATTTAATACATATCCATCAGCACTATGCCAGGGGGTTGGATCTCTATCAGCCTGCTCCTGTAACATCCCGATTTTCTTATGTCCTTATCTCTTTTAATATTTTGAAGACTGAGTTAAGTTGGACAAGAATTGTAGACTTGGACAACCCCTTTATATTTGAATTGTATTAGTTATTGGTAGTGCTATAGTGGAAGCTTATGTTATTAAGTAATGTGGGTATTAAACAAAAGAGAGAGAAGAAACGAGAACAAAAGAAAAGAATGAGTGCAGCGGAAGAGAACTAAGGTGTGTTTGCTGAGTTTTCATGAAACTGAAGAAATTTGGAGGAAGCAGGTAGCTTGAAAACGATTCTTGGACAAGGAAGTGGCTGTCGTTGGGAGGTTTATTGGAATTGGGTGAAGTGTTATATGCAGTATTGAGTTTATGTTCTTCATTTACGGTTGTTGTAGTTTCTTATAATTTCTCTCTACTTTATAGAAAGAGTTTCTGTTGTTAATCAACCAGAGGATCTTGCAGCAAATCAGGATTGATCAGGATTAAATCTGTGATTGGAATATTTTCCAACAAATAGTATTATTTTATTATAATTAATTCTTTAGCATCTGTTTTGATAATGCTTGCATTAGTATTGCTGTAATGATATAAATGATAGTACTATAAATGGACAACTCTTTTCTTTAATCTTATCCCAACTAAATTCATGTGTAAATTAAGATTATTAATTCTATAATTATAGGATTAAATTTAAATTTAGTCTCCTTTAGTCCAATCCAACAATGGTGCTTGGGTGAATAAGCTAATTATATCCTTTGGACAGTTGCTTGGATGTGATATTACTGAGCTATACCATTATTCGCTCTATTTCCTTGCTTCAAGCATTTCCTAATTTAAAATTTTCAAATTTCAATGGAAAACAAAACATGATTTTTAAAGTGTTAGAGTTGCTCTCCCTCTTTCTTCTCTGAAGAACAGAATGGGTGTTAAAAAGTGAGCTCTCGTGGCTCTTGTTGTCACCCACATAAAGCTGGGTTTCTTATCTTCAAATTTCTTGTTTTTATTACCATTTATCTTTATTTTGCTGCCCTGTCTCAAGTTCAATCTCGGGGAGCTGTTTTTTTCTGCTCTATGGGTTTTCTTCAAAAGTATTGAAATAGCAAAGTCTTTCAGTCAACCTCAAATTAGGAGCTCTGTTTAGCCTGGGTGAGGGGCCTTTTCTGCTCCTAACTGCGGAAGCCAAAAAATGGATACAGAAGAGTTAATCCGAAGATGTAAAGGAATCTTTTTGAATGGAGAAACAAAGGGAAAAGTGAACTTCAGAGGAAATATGAAGCTGAAGGGAGAAAAAATTGTTGCTGGTTGCTTACTGGGAAAGGTGCTACATAATAGAGAAGTAAACTTAGAAGGGCTAAGGTCAGCCATGTCTCAGGTGTGGAGAACAGTGAGAGAAGTAAGGATCGAGGAGCTGGGGGATAACATTTTCATGTTCAAGTTTGCAACTGAAGCGGACAAGAAACGGATCTTAACAGGGGGTCCATGGCACTTCAATAGAGCTCTAATGGTTTTGATTGAACCAACTGGCCTGGGTGAGGTAACAAAGCAGTCCTTTTCTCATGCATCTTTTTGGGTTCAAGTACATAATGTTCCCATTATGTGTATGAATGAGGAAACAATTAGAGAATTTGGGAAAGAAATTGGAAAGGTAGAGGAAGTGGGTACCAATGCCGAAGGAGAGTGCATAGGCAAGTATGCAAGGCTAAGAGTCTCGGTTGATGTAACAAAACCCCTAGTAAAGATTTTAAGTTTGGAACCAGAGGAGGATGAAAGAGTAGTGGAGATTGGAGACATGGAAAAAGAAAGTTGTGAGGCCGAACAAGGGGATGGAAAAAAGAAAGAAATCTTTATGCCGGTTCTATACGAAAAGCTGTCGGATTTTTGCTATGTATGTGGCCGTGTTGGGCATCAATTTAGGGAGTGTAACCAGTATAAAGGTCAAACTAGAGATGAGATGGCTTATGGACCATGGTTGAAAGCACTTACAAATGCAGAAAAACTAAAGTTGAATAAAGGGAAAGAACGATGGAAGATGAATGATGATAACCAAAGGCGTAATATGCAATCCCAGCCAAAAGCTCAGGAAAACTCAGGGAGGGAGCTACAACTGGTGAACAAAAGCAGTGAAGAAGATAGCAAAGGTGGGTCAACCCGACACCAACCCGATTCAGATGCAGGCAGTCCAAAAGGGGTTGAGGTGGTTTTCTCAAAAGTGTCAGAAAAAAGTGGCCAAAAGCTGGTGTGCCCAGCTGCATCTGAACATGTAACAAAAGCATGGGGCAGTGCAACAGAAATCAAAAATGCAAATGAGCGGGATTTCAGAGACGGAAATGCACCAAATAAAAATGAAAAAGAAAAAGAAAAGGAAAAAGAGTTTCAGTACTATCAAGGAAGTCAGGCCCAAGTTAAGGAAAGCCCAAATGAACCTCATGCTGAATCAGGCCTAGGAGAAACTGCTAGAACTTACGCAACACAGAAAAAAATAAAAAAGCGTAAATGGAAGCTACAAGCAAGAGCTATCGAGCGAACTCCAGTGAATGTTGAGAGAGTAAAAAATCTTAAAAGGTTTAATGGAGAATTTAACGGGGACAGCCCAGAGGCAAAAAGGAGAAGGCAAAGCAGTGAGTTTCAAACTGAAAGCTGCGCGCCAGAAGCTAAGGGCAAGTGGGAACTGGAAATTCAGCAAACAAGAGAAGTGGAGATGACAGTCACAAACATGGAGGAATTAACGGCGGAGGCTGGGTGCCAGCCCCGCCGACAGCTATGAGGATTATATCCTGGAATGCTCGGGGGATGGGGAATGACCGAGCATTCCGTGAAGCTCAAAAAATTCTCCAGTTGCACAGGCCACAGATTATGTTTCTCAGTGAAACAAAGCTGCTGTCTGGGCAAATGCAAGAAAAAGGTAAAGCTTTAAAGTTTGAGAATTGTTTAGCTGTTAGTAAAGTTGGTTTGAGTGGTGGGCTGGCTTTGTTATGGAATTCGGAGGTTGTAGTGGATATTAAATCCTATAGTAGACACCATATAGATGCAGTGGTTCATGTTGATAATGGTAGCTACTGGAGATGTACAGGAATATATGGGCACCTTGAATCAGATCAAAAACAGAATACTTGGACATTGATGCAAAGGCTAGCTGGTCTATCCTCTCTGCCGTGGCTTTGTTTTGGAGACTTTAATGAGATTTTACACCTGAAGGAGAAGACTGGCAAGCAAGAAAGGAGTGTGCTTGCTGTAAATGAGTTTAGAGAGGCTGTAAAGTTCTGTGGGTTAATAGATTTAGGGAGCAAAGGCCGGCCTTTTACCTGGTCAAACAGGAGATTTGGAACTCACTTGGTAGAGGAAAGATTAGATAGGTTCTTTTGCTGTAAGAGTTGGGGAAGTTTTTTTTCAGGAACCAGCAGCTGAAACTCTGGAGACTTGGACTTCTGATCATAACCCAATTTTGTTTTCGGTAGAAGAGAAAGGAAAAAGCACAAAGCTCAGTAAACGAGTTTTCTCAAGAACTCACTATGAAGACATGTGGAGCCCATACGAGAAATGTAAAGAAATTGTGCTTTCTGAATGGCAGTGCAAGAGAATGTGGAAAGATACAGACCCTGTTTCTGTTTTTAAAAAAGCAGCTAAGGAGTCTTTGGCTGAGCTGAAACTCTGGAGTAAACAAGCCTTTGGAGGGAGAGAGAAGAAGCTAAAGAAGTTATTGGCTGAACTGAAAACCTATAAGGACAACAACAATCATTATAGTAGTGGCGATCAAGTAAAGCTCTTGGAAAGACAAATAGATGATTTGCTCTTGGATGAAGAAATCTATTGGAGACAGAGGTCTAGAGCAGTTTGGCTACAAGAAGGGGATAAAAACACCAAGTTTTTCCATTCCAAAGCTTCAGCTCGGAAAAGGAAAAATTGGATCAGTGGAATTGTTGATGAAAATAACAGATGGTCTGAGGAAGCAGAGGATATCGAGAGAATGTTCTGCGAATATTATCATAACCTCTTCACATCAATAAATCCCTCCCAGCAGCACCTGGAGCTAGCCCTCAGAAACATGCCTCGCAAAGTCACAGCAGAAATGAATTCCCATTTGGACCAGCCTTTCACAGAAGCAGAAATTCTAGAAGCTCTGAGTCAGATGCATCCAACGAAAGCCCCTGGCCCAGATGGCCTCCCAGCGGTTTTTTTCCAGAAGCATTGGGCGTCAGTCAGCGAAGGAGTGATAGCTACATGTCTGCACATCTTCAATGATGGAGGTAATATAGCTCCTCTGAACCATACCTTCATTTGCTTAATTCCCAAAATTGCAATGCCTAGGACAGTGATGGAGTATAGACCGATCAGTCTGTGTAATGTTATCTATAGGATCATTGCAAAAACTATAGCGAATAGGCTGAAGTTAATCCTAGATTCTATAATTTCACCAACTCAAAGTGCCTTTGTACCAAATAGGCTCATAATCGATAATATAATTGTTGGGTATGAGTGTCTTCATAAGATTAGGCATAGCAAGAATAAAAAACATGGTCTAGTGGCTTTGAAATTAGACATAAGCAAAGCATATGATAGGGTGGAGTGGGAATTCTTAAGATGCACTTTGGTAAGGTTGGGTTTCTCTCACAAATGGGTAGAGCTGGTCATGAGATGTATTTCTACAACATCTTTCTCTGTGCTAATCAATGGGGTAGCAAAAGGCCTTATCCAGACTCAAAGAGGCTTAAGACAAGGCTGCCCTCTCTCGCCATATTTGTTCATCATCTGTGCTGAGGTTTTCACAAATCTTTTGCACCAAGCTGAATCAAATCAGTTGATTCATGGTTTAAAATTCAGCGGGAACTTGTCTATTACTCACCTTCTATTTGCATATGATAGCTTGGTTTTCACAAGAGCCTCTAAAGAGGATTGTACGAATCTGAAGCAGCTTTTTGATTGCTATGCTGCTGCCTCAGGGCAAATCTTCAATTTTGAAAAGTCCTCCATGTTCTTCAGTGAAAATGCCAAGCAAGGGCAGATAACGACAATTAAGGATATCTTTCAGCTTCAGGTGGTCTCAAGACATGAAAAGTATCTAGGACTTCCATCAATGGTGGGGAGGAAAAAAACCAGCTTCTTCAACGAAATCAAGCTTAGAATTATAAACAAAATCTCCAATTGGCAAGCAAATTTTTTCTCAAGTGGAGGGAAGGAGATTCTTATAAAAGCAGTAGCTCAAGTAGTGCCTGCCTATGCCATGAGCGTTTTTAAGCTCCCCCTAGGTCTATGTGAGGATATGCAGAGGGCCATTGCTGGTTTTTGGTGGGGAAAAAAAAGGGAGAAAAGATCTATTCACTGGTCCAAGTGGGAAAGATTGTGTCAAGCTAAAAAGAGAGGGGGATTGGGCTTCCGAGATTTGTCCAGTTTTAACCAAGCGCTAGTAGCAAAGCAGAGCTGGAGGATCATCCAAGCACCAGAATCGCTTGTAGCTAGGGTGATGAAGGAAAAATATTTCAGGCATTCAGGTCTTATGGAAGCTCAAATTGGTTCAAACCCCTCTTATATATGGAGGAGCATATTGTGGGGAAGAGAGGTTATTCGCAAGGGCCTTAGATGGAGAATTGGAGATGGAAAGCTGGTGAAAGTGTACCAAAGTGGCTGGTTACCAAGACCAGAAACGTTCAAACCAATATCACCTCCAAGCCTTCCCCTGGATACAACCGTATCAGTTTTGATTGATGAAGATCATTGCTGGAGAGATGATGTAATAAGACAACATTTCCATCAAGAAGATGCTGCACAAATCCTAAAAATCCCTCTGCCAAGAAAACTAAGTCTAGACCAAGTTTTGTGGCATTATGACAAGAAGGGTAATTACTCAGTCAAGAGTGGTTATCAACTAGCTTTACAAATGAAGTTCCCAAACAGGCCTAGCAGCTCAAAGGAAGACAAAAATTCATGGAACTCAATTTGGTATCTGCAAATTCCGGAGAAAGTGAAGATTTTTATATGGAGGGCAACAAATGACTTGCTGCCCACATCAGAGAATTTATGGAAGAGAAGGATTTTACAAACCCCCTGGTGTCAGAGATGCAGGAGTCATAGAGAGACTATCTTTCACTCGTTGTTTGACTGTAAAGCCTCGCGAAAAATTTGGAAGCTTACAACCTTTGAAGAGGAAGTGAAAGCCCTGAAGTGTAAGGATGTCCTAAGCTTGTTGTTGGCTTTGGCTGATCGAAAAAGCAAGACTGAAATGGAGCTGATAGTTGCTGTGTGTTGGAGTATATGGCACTCGAGAAATCTTTTTATTTTCCAGAACAAAAAGGAAGACTTCCAACTATCTGTAGCTGAAGCTGAAGCAATAGTTTAGTCCTATAAAAGAATCCAAATGCCACAATTACAAGCATTTTCAAATCAAGATTTGGTATCCCATAAGCATTGGAAGTGCCCCCCTGCAGGTTGGTTCAAGGTGAATGTTGATGCTGCTATAAAGCTAGAAAATCAAAGAGTGGGGTTGGGCATTGTAATTAGAAATTCAGAGGGCAAGTTCATCACAGCAGCCATAAAGCCATCAAAATGGCTTGACAGAGTGGATTATGCAGAAGCCGAAGCAACAAGATTCGGGCTGGAAGTAGCTGAAAGTGCAGGGTGTCTACCCTTGATTGTTGAAACAGATTTAAAGGAAGTCACAGATTTAGTTTCAGCTAGAAAAAGCACAAAAGCTGAGATTTTTTGGATTGTTTCTGAGGTTCAAGATACGATGAAAAGGCTAAAGCATGTCAAGATAAAGCACTCACCAAGAACTTGTAATGGTTTTGCTCACACACTTGCTAAGCTAGCTTTAGACTACACTGATTGTGTAATTTGGGAGGACAATCTTCCAAACCACCTTTTGTATCTATTCACTGAGTTGAATGATTGAAAGTTATACTTTCATTTCAAAAAAAAAAAAAAAAGCATTTCCTAATTTCAGGTTATGAATATGCACTAGATTACTATTTACGAAATTGTTTTTGTAAGTGTACTTGAATGATCAATCACCTTTTACCTTATATGCTGTTGCAGTGAACTCATAGGGGTTTTTTTAGGTCGCTTTACCCTGTAATAGTTTGATAATCATTCCTAGGACTCCAATATTTGATTGCTTATTTGCGAGAGGCTTTTCCATTATCTGCAGATTATTCTTCATTACACTATATAAGTATGGAGAAAAAAATGAGGAAAAAAATATAACGGGTAAAAACATCAAGAAACCAGATACCAAAACATCAAGAAACCAGATACTTTTTATTGTTTAGCCTACTTCGTGTTCATTGTGTATACTTTATTCATTAATTATTCACTGTCACATTATTTACTGTCACTTTCCTTTGGCCTCCATAAACCAGATACCAAAACGACGTGCCAAACCGCGTTTTGAAACTCAACCCCTGTTGTTTCACCCCACCAACGGCTCTTTATCAGAAAATGCAGAATGATTTGAGCTTTAATTGTGGCAAGCAAGGCCTCTGGGTAAGATCTTGCCCTTCTATATCTCCAAGAAAATCACCGCCTCCCGCCGCCGGCAACAGTCGTGATTATCCGGAGATTCAGTGCCGTTGTGGTAAAGGGCCCTGTGTTGTAAAAGTCTCTAATTCTGTGAACAACCCTGGCAGGAGGTACTACTCTTGCCCTGTACAGGTTAGTGTCTTGATGGTTTATGAGCTGAAAATGCTACAGTAACTTCCGATTTTATTTTTTTAAAGTTGGGTTCATTTTGTTTACATCTTTAGGGTACTGAACGCTGTAGATTTTTCAAGTGGGTTGATGAAATGAAAGATGCTGGTCAGAAACCGTATCCCAAGTGTTCTTGTGGAGCTGGAACCTGTAAAAAGGAAAAGAAATTTAGTGGGCCGAATGCAGGTCGTAGCTACTTTGTTTGCCCTATCAAGAAGGTATAGATAGCCTTTGTCCTTTAATTATTTGTAGTGGTTGGTAGCCGCTATGTTTTTTATCTGTAGTCTACTGATTTTAGTGCAACTTAAGGGTATTCACATTCTCGATACAGCTTTTTGTTTGACTCAAGTAATGCCGATGCTTTAAACTCTCTCAAAGGCAGTAATTTTAAGCTCCGAGCCACTGTATGAGTTTACCCAAATGAATGGAGGGATCGAGTCTCTATATGATTCCCTTCATGAATTTATGTCTTTTATGAGCATTTCTTCTATCCTTGCAGTTGGTGATGCCATTCTTCAGATGGCTACAGATGGGTTTTTGTCTCTGCCCTGGTTGTCATTCTAATCTTTTGGGAATTTAATGTTGTAGTCATTAGTTAGCATTTTCCAGTTCCAGCTGACTTTTGTAACTTAAAGTATCTGTTTATATTTCAAATTGCAGTTTACCTTATTCATTTTATTGGCATAATAGGAAATTAGTTTTAAAGGAAACATTTCAATCGTCGATCGAATGCTTTAACTGTGGAGTACTTGGTGTAGATAACATATGTTATAGAACTTGCAGCTTATATATGGATGTCGCTGGATTCTGATCTAAGTATTGTGAATTTGACTTAGGGACTTGGAGCTTGTCCATTCTTTCAATGGGAGGATACCCAATCAGATACTAAAGTTAATGAGCATGGAGATGAAAGCAAAGGGTATAGCGCTTCTCTATCTGCGGGTGATAGCCATAAAACCTTTGATATTGTGAACAATGACTTATGCAAGAGTGACAATTTGAGTGTTGAGCACCCTGAGAGGCTGGAATTTGGGTTACCGAAGGTGGACAACGCTAATATTTTCTCGAATTCTACTATTAGTCCTATGTTGTCTGCACAAGATGATGTATTGCTGACAGAGAGCCACGGATCTGGTAAAAATTCAGACAGTTTGTCTGCGAACCAACATGATCCATCGCCATTTGTGGCACCTGAGAATGAAAATTCTGTCCTTGATTCTGCTAAAGGCAACCTAGTCGTGCAGGAGGCAGAGTCATGGGATTTAATGGTGGGGAAAGCAGCAGTTGTTCGTTTAATGTCCCGTTCAGTGATTCACTGCTATCAGACGGAGTTCTTTAGGGAGATTTCTTTTGCTGCAGCCACAAACAGAGGTGTAGTTTTCTTCTTTCCACTCTTTCGTAATGACTATTAATTCACGTAAACAGATCATGCTTCTGTTTTGTATCATACCCAATTATTGAGATAATCTTTCATTTTTATGCATTTACTCTTTTCTGGTTTACAGATATAGTTTATCAAAGTTTAGCTCTGCATATTCTTGGTTGGCTGGGCAGGCTAGCTTTTCCTCCTTCGCGATGCTTAACAGATCGTCCGCCTGCTCCATTCTTTTGTGGTATGTTTTCACACATATATTAGCTGGATAATTTTCATCCATTTTTGGATTCTGACTGCCACCATATTTTTATAGTAATCTTCCCGTCTTTCAATCCCATCTTTGTCCCTCAAGATGGAGCCACCCTATTTCCCGAAGGCTCAGCTGACTTGTCATGTTGCGTTTCCAATACGGATGATGACAAAGTATCACCATCAACTCCTAGGCAAGATCTGCAACTTTGGAATGGTGATCTTCAAAAATCATCAGCCCTCAAACGTTCTTCCACTACCATGGATGAAAACGTAAGGAGCACAATGAAAAGATTTCTTCGGGACACAGCACTGCGTTTTCATCAGATTTTGATGAATCAGAACTCGACCGATCAATCTGATCCTGATTCCATAATTACGGGGGTTAGTGAACTGTTTTCTGTTTGTGAGTCAATTGCGAGTAACCCAGTTACGAAGAGTCTGAAGGAATATATTGACTCTAACTTAAGATTTGGTACCATTGAGCGGTCCGTCTGTAATGAACACTCCCTAGAAGAGCTTATTGAGTCATACAATGAAGAAAAAGATCGATTTGCTGATATTTCTAAACTCTATGGAAAGGCTGTTACTGATTTGGAAGCATCTATTGAGCGTGGACAATCGTTGCAAGAAGAGGCTTCACGTCTGAGGGACAAGCTTTCTCAAATTGAGAACCAAGTATCCTGCTGTCAAGCTGAGACTTCTGAGCACAAGTTTCGCGTAGATGTTATTTCTAGAGATATGTTGGAGTCAAAGAAAAGCATGGAAAAAGCTGAGGAAGCTTTGGAACTTTGTAAGCAGAAGGAAGAGGAGCTTCTTGCGGCAAAGGCAGCATTGGAGAAGGCGAGAATCCAACTTCAACAGCAATGTTGCATTTGATCTTTCTTGATCTCTAATCCGATTATCCTGCTTGATATGTAATTTAATGGACCTTTTTTGTTTATGTAAATTGTAGATTTATCAGTGCAGCAGTCAGGAAGTTTGTGGGTTGCATCCTAGGAAGCGGAGAAGGCTACTATTTTCGCAATGAGAAAAATACTAAACTTTGCTGAAGGTTGCATCAGAGAATAGGAGGCAGCATGGGAAATAATGTTTTGTATTAGTCATAGAACTTACTTATGTGTGTAAATTTAGGCAATGTCTAGCTGACTTGGAAGTTGGAAGCAAGTGATGTAAAACTCTCTCATGCATGTGTAACCTGATGAAACTCACTGTATATGTAAAAAAGAGTTTGTAAATTCTTGCATATGCTCTTCTTGGTCTTCGCTTGCACAAGGAGCTTCTGGTAGGCTCTTTGCATTTTGCATAGTCTCAAAACATCAATCAAAAGTAAAATGCAGTCCCATATTGCAAGGCACGATAACTTTTCAGCTTCTACCACAATTCATGAGGTAGAAAGAGTCAAAAACTTTGAATTCTTCTTTTACCATTCTCAGTTTAATTTCTTCATGACTCTGGACAACAATCTGATTAAGCCTCTGGTGAAGATGGCATCTCACTCGGCAATAGGCACAAAAATCATATGATAAATCCGTCACGTATACAGAAAATTATACGGTGAGCTAGTGGATAAGGAATAGCATTGATGCTGCGATTAACCAAACAATGCCAAAAAAAGATGGGAAATTGCTCGCTCTAACTCTAACGTGAACAATTGTATGCCTATAAAAACATATTACGCGTCACATTTATGTAAATTATGATATGATAGGTGACATAGCCACAAGTGAAGCATACATTCGGCCAGTAGCTCAGGAGCCGACCTCACAATTGATTCCTCGAATCTTGAAGCTGGTTGGACGCACAAATCTCACGAGACAGCAACGCATACCAAAGAGAATATGAGTCCCTTTGGGAAAAAGGAAATAAAAAAAACACTTTTTAATTAACAGAAACAAAATTAATTTACTTTTTAAAAAAAAAAGTATAAATAAAATAAAATAAAAAAGACCACAATCTTCTCTGCCTTTACCTGTCCCTATGGATCACAAATTCACAATCACAACTCATTAAATAATACACTTCACAACAACACAAACAAAACAAGAAAAAAAAATTACATTTTTATCTTTCGATGGGCACGTTCTTGGAAGCAGATTTGGCCGTTGATTCCATTCCATCACGGCCAAAATGTCCTCTCCGATGACGACTTAGACTCAGTATTTGTTCAAATCTTTGACTCAAAACACGCGCGCGGGGTTCCTCTGTTTTTATGGTTTATTAATGGCGACACAGCAAAGCAATGGGAGCAATCCGGTGAAAAAGGCGGGGACTAGTGTAACCATGGAGCACGTGTTATTGGCTTTAGGTGAGAGTAAAGAAGAAAGAGATCAGAGAATCCGAGCTCTTTTTAATTTTTTTTATGTCAATAATTCTGGGTATTTAGATTATGCAAAGATAGAGGCAGGGCTCTCTTCGCTGAATATACCCTCCGAGTACAAGTATGCAAGGGATTTGTTGAATGTTTGTGATTCTAATCAAGATGGCGTGTTGATTATCAAGAGTTTCGTCGCTATATGGATGATAAGGAGCTCGAGCTTTACAGGATTTTTCAAGCCATCGATGTTGAACACAATGGTGGCATTTTGCCTGAAGAGCTTTATCATGCGCTTGTCAAGGCAGGTCTGTTTCGTGTTTTAACTTGATTATTGCTTGATGGGTATGTGAATTATCTTCATTTTGGTTCTGTTGATAAGATTTGTTTATAATTTTGTGATGGGTATGAAGAAACATTAGTTTTTCTTCCACTTTTTTGCTGTGTAGATATGAGATTAAGTTAAATTTGTTTTTGTACATAGTTTAGCAACTTGATGTGAGAATGTTAGAAATTGGTTTTATGTTTTCGCGGATTGTGTTTGGTCTATAAGCCACACCAGTCTCTCTCTTGTAGGAATTGAAATTGATGATGAGGAGCTCGCTACTTTTGTTGAGCGTGTGGATAAGGATAATAATGGAGTTATAACATTTGAAGAGTGGGGGGACTTTCTTCTGTTGTATCCTCATGAGGCAACTATGGAGAACATTTATCATTACTTAGAAAGGGTGTGTCTTGTTGATATTGGGGAACAGGCTGCCATACCTGAGGGTATCAGTAAGCATGTGCATGCAAATCGATATTTGATTGCTGGAGGAGTTGCTGGAGCAACATCTCGGACAGCAACTGCTCCTCTTGATCGTCTAAAGGTTGTTTTGCAAGTACAAACAACAAGAGCTCATATTATGCCAGCAATAAGGGATATATGGAGGGATGGAGGTATCTTGCGGTTTTTTCGAGGCAATGGATTGAATGTCTTAAAAGTGGCACCTGAAAGTGCTATCAAATTTTACACTTATGAAAGATTGAAAAAATTAATTGCCAAAGTTTAAGGGGATGAAGAGAAGACCAATATCGGTGCCTCAGGGCGCCTTTTCGCTGGTGGGTTGGCAGGTGCCGTGGCACAGACAGCCATTTATCCGATGGATCTTGTGAAAACCTGGTTACAAACTTATGTTTGTGAAGGAGGAAAAGTTCCAAAAATAGGGGCAATGTCGAGAGATATATTGGTTCAAGAGGGACCCCGTGCATTCTATAGAGGCCTTGTTCCTTCACTTCTTGGGATCATCCCTTATGCTGGGATTGATCTAGCTGCATATGAAAGTTTCAAAGAAATGTCCAAGAAGTACATTCTTCATGACAGCGGTAAACTTATCTTTTCTTCAGTCTTATATCATTTCCCGTCTCAGATTTGCCTTCATTTTGAATGCTTTTTATACCTTTTTGTAGAGCCCGGTCCTCTAGTGCAACTGGGATGCGGAACTTTTTCTGGAGCTTTAGGAGCAACATGTGTATACCCATTGCAGGTTGTCAGAACAAGGTAAATTGTGGTTGTGGTGTTTATGTGAATACCTTGTCGCTTTCATTCACTCACAGTGCACTGAGCCTAATTTCGCTTCTGGTCTCAGAATGCAAGCTCAGCGCATGAACACAGAAAGCGCTTATACAGGAATGTCCAATGTATTTAAGAGAACATTTAAAAGTGAAGGATTAAGGGGATTCTACAAAGGGTTGTTCCCTAATCTGCTGAAAGTTGTTCCATCTGCCAGCATTACTTACATGGTTTATGAAGCCATGAAAAAGAGCCTGGAACTGGAATATTGACTATGCTGCTATATCCAATTGCTATTTAGATTGACATGGCTGACTATTGAGTTGACAAACAGTGGGACGTCTCTTGATACAGACTGACGAGAAGAATAAGGTTTCATGACTGAGTTAGTTGTATTATTGTTTCAATTACAATACAGGCACAATTTTTATCATAAAATACATTGAACTAGCAAAACTGACTTTTACTAGTGGCAGCTTGATGCTTCTTTCAAGTGCATATGCATTTGCACAAATTATTTGTATGATAACAAAGCATATGAAACAATAACCTCTTAAAAGAAACGGTTTTGTAGTTCTTTTGGCAGTTATTTTTTTAAAATCAAAATCGATATGTCTGTTTCATTTCCAAATGCCTGTCAAGTCTGATACTGATGGGTTAGTACCATTTGATAGAGGAACTGTGATTGCAATTACAGTATCATTTGTTTAGAGGAACTATCCTTGAGATTGCGAAAATCCCATTATTTGTTTCAATGTCTCTAATCAAAATTCCCTTGTGTATTGGTGCTAAATTCTGGTTCATGATGTTGTCATTTGTTATTTTCATCAAATGTTACTTTCCTATGCCATTTGGTAAGTGACAGTGTAAGATGTGTAACTATTTAGTTTTAGAAGGGTTTCAGAATTTTGAAAATGGGGTTCACTTTAGCAGCACGAACTTTATTTTTTGAGCAAATATTTTGTTGCAGAGAGGCTAGTGTGCTATTACGTTAAAGGACAAGATTTATGTTGAAGGTCAAGCTGTATATTCACGTAATTGCAAAATTGTTATGCTAGACATTTTTTTATTTGGCTGTAGTTGATATGGTGTGAGTTGCATGAGTATTTGAGTAACAAGCATTACGAGAGTGGTGATAAAACTAATGCCTGCCATGAAAGAGAGATTGTAGGTTACCTATAGAGTTTTGTTTGTCAAACGAAGGTTTCTTATAAGAAGTGCTTATAAGTAATTAGTGAATGTTCTTTCTGTAAGAGTCTTGACATTGTTATTTGAAATAAGTGGGAAAGAAGACTGAACCTATCAAACCAGCCAGTAGCAAATAGAGTCAAGCGTAAAAATCATTTTATATATATTTTGCAAATAATATATCTTAACATAATTGAAAAATATAAATTTATTTCCAATATTCTTTTATATGAATGTCCAGCTTTAACTTTGTTAAGAAGAAAAAGGAGTGAAAAAGTGAGAGCAATGTTACAATAAAGAAGATATGCTATGAAGCAAATTTGTTCTTTGGCTAATCTCAGGCTTTCAAGGCCAATGAAGGCAAATCCCACCACTTAAAAACCCCGTGCAAGCAAGTCTTATGTTCGTTTTTGCAGGACCATTTAAAATTTATTAGAGTTCAGATTTATCGAGATAAAAAATTTAAGAAAAATAAAATTTTTAAAGTGAAATTTGATGGAAACATGGTTAATTTTAACGCATGGCTTTTGTATTTTATAAATTTAATTGAGATACTTTTAAGAAATGAAATTTAAATCGGTGGAAGCACGTTTTATATAAAGGCCATGTGATGACCCAAAAGGCCCGGCCCAAGAACATAACATTAAAACCCAACTAGCAGTCAAGATCCACAACTGACTCATCCAACGGTGATGAACAACGCAATTCCCATTTTTATACAATCAAAAGTTTGCGCGGTTATTATTTCACTACCATTCCGTTAATAACGTTAAAGAACATTAAAAATTTGCAAATGTCTTGCTAATATAATAAGGGCATAAAAGATATTTCCAAATATCAGGGCATTAAAGACATTCCGGACCTGCCAAAACGCTGCGTTTTGGCAAAATATTTGAGAACAAAATCGATCGGCCCTCTCTCTCACTATGGAACCTCTGTCTCCGATCTCTCTCCCTCGCTGCTGAGTGATGGCCGACTCCACTACTGTTTGCGCTCTCCACTGTGAGTTGTTGACTCTTCCTTTTTATTGGCTTATTGTTCATTAGTTTTTTTCGTTAATTAAATTGTTATTATTTTTTATTGTGAATGATACTTGAATTTCATAGATTATAATATTAATTTTGTAGTGCAATTTTTTGTTATTGTGTTCTTGTCATTTTCCAAGGTACTGACATTACAATTTTGTTAAATTTGTTAATTTTGTGTTAATTTTGTGTTAATTGTGTTATTATTGAAGATCCAGCTTTGAGAATGTTTCCTTATTTTTTGTAGATTTTATAGATCTTGTTACCAATATAAGCGTGTAATTTTTGTTCATTATTTGCTTTTTATAGTTAAGTTGTGAATTGTGTTATGTTCATATTACCAGAATTAACAATCTTACTACACTGGTTGCTTTTTGTAGATCATGTTACCAATACAACTACATATAATCTACAAAGACAAAAAATATTGTAAAAGATTGATTGAACCAGATGAATACAGTCTACTGCAGTTGAAGAATAAGGTGGTGAAGATTACGAGTGAAGACAGGTTGACCACTCCTGAAAGTGTACAATTACTTGTCACAAGCCCAAGGAGTAATATGGAAGTCATTGTAGATTCTGATGTAATGTTGCGGATTATGTTCACGTCACACGACGGATTTGAAGTGACGGTGTATGAGGTTAGTGTGTTGCCAACCCTACGTCTTGATTTACCACTTGGTGGGGTGCTATAATCTCTGCTACATGCCTTAGGAGTTCAGCTATCTGCAGAGCAAGTTGCATGTGTAAATGAAAGTGGAAATGAACCACAATCTAGGCATGAATGCATACATGGGCCACAAGCAAACCTTGCTGAGAATGTTGGGTGTGAGACTAATGAGACTGATGCTAATGAAGATGAATCACCTTTTAAGAGCGAAGGCGAGATGAACCATAAATTATTGGGAATGAGAATGTTCAGCAGAATATTGATGACGATGATGATTGGTTGTCATATTTTGACAAGTAATTTGCTGCTGATGGTAGTCGTATAAATCACTAAAACATAGTTGAGGATGCAAAAATTATGGACAATGGGGGATCTAGTTTTGACAACGAATCAATTGATACAGATCCTCAATTATTGGCTAATACATCTGACTCAGATTATGATTTACGCACTACTCAATTGAAAGATTATATTGAAGTGTATATGTATAAGTCAAGGGCTGATGGTAAGCATAGGTTGAGGTTAGGATATGTGTTTGATGATGTTGACCACTTTAGATTTTTGTGATGCTATCTCTTAACTTGTTAACTTTAGATTTTTGTTGAGATATTGACGAGTGGTAGCTGATAGGTAATCTAAAATTTTCTATTACAACAAAAATTTAAGAGTCAGTAATATAAGACATGGAGGCCTAACTGAGAATTTTAGATTTGTGGCAAAAAGTGAGAATTGTTTGACTATTTTCTAGACTCTCCAATTCTCTGTAAAATATTTAGCTACTACCATATATACATAATGTTGATAGAAGTACAAGATTATTGTGATCAATATAACCAAAAATTAATTTGCAAATATAATTTTGTTTTTGTTTATATATTTATATTTTCCGGTCAATAATGTTGCTCCTGTCTTTTTATTTGTGAATGTGGGAATAGGTTCTCCAAAATGATATTGATTTGTTAAATCCTTCGGCTGAGCTTGAGAAGAAGAAGCACAAGCTTAAGTGTCTTGTTGAGTCACTCAATTCCTTTTTCATGGTAATGTACCTTCTATTAATGTTTTATTGTTGATGTTGTTACTGTGTCAGAATCTTCTGTTAGAATGATAATAGGCTTATTTTCCAATTTTTCCAAATGTTATGATATTGTAATTCTAAAGTTTTTATTTGTGGAAGTACAAAATCTCAAATGTCTTGTTCATAGCATAATGATGATAAGAAGTGGACTTCTATGAAATAGTATTTGTTTTAAAATCAAATGTTTGTTATGAGTTTGAATTCTATCTTTAAGTCATAACTCGTCGTTGACTCTTTTTTCTTCTTAAGTAAAATACTAATAAATTAGTGGCAATGTATCTGGCTGAGTTTGGTTTTTTTAATTCTTTTTCGTATTATACAATTTGTTGGACTGACTGCTTTTTCCTTTTCACATTATTGATGTAGGATGTGAAATGTCAGGGTTGCTTCAACATATAAGTTTCTTGAGTTTCTATTTACATTTTTATTTAAATTTATAAATAGATATTGAGATTACAAAAACTCAAGAAACTTACATGTTGAAGCAAGGGTTGTTTAAGTGAGGTTAGTAGTGTGTTTGAAAAAGGGTTGTTAGTGTTCAAGTGAGGCAGGTGGTATGTTATGAACAAGACGTTTGAGATTTTGTACTTCCACAAATAAAAACTTTAGAATTACAATATCACAACCTTTGGAAGAATTGGAAAATAAACCCCTAAAATGCAAAAGGGCTAGTGGTAGAAGTGTAATATGAACTCACCATGTTTGTGGAAGTACAATATCATATGTTTCGAGGAACTATCCTTGAGATTACAAAAACTCCATTATTTGTTTCAATTTCTTCAATCAAAATTCCCTTGTGCATTCGTGTTACATTCTGATTCATAATGTTGTCATTTGCTATTTTCACCAAATATTACTTTCTTGTGCCATTTGTTGTTATTTACACTGTTGTAAGGCTTGAAAATGGGCTTCATTTTATCGGAATGGACTTGATTTGTTTGAGCAAATATTTTGGTGCAAAGAAAGTAGTATGGTGTCAATGTTGAAGGACAAGATGTATATCACTATAACTGGAAAATTGTTACTCGACATTTTGTTCTTTGGCTGTTGTTGATATGATGTCTGCTGCATGAGTATTTGAGTAACAATAGTGAAATTCGCATCATACTTAATACCATTCTTAGTACAACGATGACCTTTTTGCTATATTGACTAAACTTCTTTAGAAATTGCAAAAACTTTTAATGAACTTAAGTGACTTATACATCTAAATTTCTCCTATTAACCCCTTAACTACTTGAATTTGGATTCTAGTAATTAGGATTCACTAATATACTATTTTATGTTTATTTTTAAAATATTCTCATATGTTTTCTATTTCAATTTACTAAGTTACGGACAGCGAAATGTGAACAATTTTAAAGATTAGTTATTTATAATATTTCTATCATAACTTCTTTTAAATTGATAATTTATGATTTATGTTTCCTATTCTATTTCCTATATTATATCCTCAGCTTAATATTACGATCTATATGACTCTCTATTATGGCTAATATTCCTAAATTATCGGCATGTTAAATGTACAACGCAATTCTTATTTTTATACAATCATTTTTGTTTCGTTTCACACCTCACCGTCTACTGAGTGACTCTCTGTTGTTAGGGTTTTCTAGGGTTTCCTTCTAGTTCTCCTATAGCATTCGTAAATATGGTGCGTTCATATTGCACTTCTACCACTAGCCCTTTTGCATTTTAGGGGCTTATTTTCTAATTATTCCGAAAGTTGTGATATTGTAATTCTAAAGTTTTTATTTATGGAAGTAAAAAATCGCAAATGTCTTGTTCATAGCATAATGATGATAAGAAGTGGACGTCTAGAAAATAATATTGGTTTTAAAATAAAATGTTTATTATGAGTTTGAATTCTTATTTTTATACAATCATCTTTGTTTCGTTTCACACCGCACCGTTTGCTGAGTGACTCTTTGTTGTTAGGGTTTTCTAGGGTTTCCTTCTGGTTCTCCTATAGCATTTGCAAATATGGTGAGTTCATATTGCACTTCTACCACTAGCCCTTTTGCATTTTAGGGGCTTATTTTCCAATTCTTCCGAAGGCAGTGATATTGTAATTCTAAAATTTTTATTTGCGGAAGTACAAAATCTCAAATGTCTTGTTCATAGCATAATGATGATAAGAAATGGACTTCTAGGAAATAATATTGGTTTTAAAATCAAATGTTTGTTATGATTTGAATTCTTATTTTTATACAATCATCTTTGTTTCGTTTCACACCTCACCCTGCTGAGTGACTCTCTGTTGTTAGGGTTTTCTAGGGTTTCCTTTTGGTTCTCCTATAGCATTTGCAAATATGGTGAGTTCATATTGCACATCTACCACTAGCCCTTTTGCATTTTAGGGGCTTATTTTTCAATTCTTCCGAAGTTGTGATATTGTAATTCTAAAGGTTTTATTTGTACAAGCACAAAATCTCAAATCTCTTGTTCATAGCATAATGATGATATGAAGTGGACTTCTTGGAAATAATATTGGTTTTAAAATCAAATGTTTGTTATGATTTGAATTCTTATTTTTATACAATCATCTTTATTTCGTTTCTCACCTCACCGTCTGCTGAGTGACTCTCTGTTGTTAGGGTTTTCTAGGGTTTCCTTCTGGTTCTCCTATAGCATTTGCAAATATGGTGAGTTCATATTGCACTTCTACCACTAGCCCTTTTGCATTTTAGGGGCTTATTTTCTAATTCTTCCAAAGGTTGTGATATTGTAATTCTAAAGGTTTTATTTGTGGAAGTACAAAATCTCAAATGTCTTGTTCACAGCATAATGATGATAAGAAGTGGACTTCTAGGAAATAATATTGGTTTTAAAATCAAATGTTTGTTATGATTTGAATTCTTATTTTTATACAATCATCTTTATTTCGTTTCACACCTCACCGTCTGCTGAGTGACTCTCTGTTGTTAGGGTTTTCTAGGGTTTCCTTCTGGTTCTTCTATAGCATTTGCAAATATGGTTAGAGCATATTGCACTTCTACCACTAGCCCTTTTGCATTTTAGGGGCTTATTTTCCAATTCTTCCGAAGGTTGTGATATTTTAATTCTAAAATTTTTACGTGTGGAAGTACAAAATCTCAAATGTCTTGTTCATAGCATAATGATGATAAGAAGTGGACATCTACGAAATAATATTGGTTTTAAATTCAAATGTTTTTTTATGAATTTGAATTCTTATTTTTATACAATCATCTTTGTTTCGTTTCAGACCTCACCATCTGCTGAGTGACTCTCTGTTGTTAGGGTTTTCTAGGGTTTCCTTCTAGTTCTTCTATAGCATTTGCAAATATGGTGAGATCATATTGCACTTCTACCACTAGCCCTTTTGCATTTTATGGGCTTATTTTCCAATTCTTCCGAAGGTTATGATATTGTAATTTAAAGTTTTTATTTGTGCAAGTACAAAATCTCAAATGTCTTGTTCATAGCAAAATGATGATAAGAAGCGGACTTCTAGGAAATAATATTGGTTTTAAAATCAAATATTTGTTATGAGTTTGAATTCTTATTTTTATACAATCATCTTTGTTTCGTTTCACACCTCACCGTCTGCTGAGTGACTCTTTGTTGTTAGGGTTTTCTAGGGTTTTCTTCTGGTTCGTCTATAGCATTTGCAAATATGGTGAGTTCATATTGCACTTCTACCACTAGCCCTTTTTGCATTTTAGGGGCTTATTTTCCAATTCTTCCGAAGGTTGTGATATTGTAATTCTAAAGTTTTTATTTATGGAAGTACAAAATCTCAAATGTCTTGTTCATAGCATAATGATGATAAGAAGTGGACGTCTAGGAAATAATATTTTTTTTAAAATAAAATGTTTATTATGAGTTTGAACACCTTATTTAAGTCATATCTCGTCGTTAACTCTTTTTTCTTCTTAAGTAATATACTACTAAATTAGTGCCAATGTACCTGGGTGAGTTTAGTTTTTTTAATTCTTTTTCGTATTATATAATTTGTTGGACTGACTGCTTTTTCATTTTCACATTATTGATGTAGGATGTGAAATGTCATGGTTGCTTCAACATGTAAGTTTCTTGAGTTTCTATTTACATTTTTATTTAAATTTATAAATAGATATTGATTCTCACTATTTGGTTTTTCGATAAATTTCAGAACCACTGTTTTCAGCCACTCTCAAACTGTTGTGGTTTATGGCAACTACCAGACCGTTTTATGCCAGCCCACTCGTGGACGTGCCAGACTCACCGAGGGATGTTCTTTCCAGAGAAAGGGTGACTAAGTGTTACTAAATGATGGAAAAATTTTGTCACATCTTTTTTTTCCTTTTTCATCTTTTGTTATGATGTATTAGTTTTAATAGAACTTGTGGTGTGGTTAATGTTCTTATGGTTGAAAGATTATATTTTTAAGTGAATGTTTTGCATGTCGGCTTCTTGATTTTTGCACTCTTGAATGAGGATACTCATCTTTATGGATTACAGACTCATCTTTATGGATTACGTGATGTCCACTTATGAAAGGTGATTTAATAAGTCATCACCTACTTTTGAAGTGACCAATGTGTGCTTGTAGACAGGGTGCGATCTTGTTTTGCGAGCAGTTTCCAATATAATTGGTTATATGTTTTAACGAATTTGAGTTTTGTGAATAACGTACTTTTATTGTGTTCTGATACATTTACCCAAGTTATATTAAATGAGAATGAATGATTGTCTATGCACTAGTAACTCTATATTTGGAATAACTTGTAGTCCTTAAATTATTTATTATTTGGAATGTGTAAAATTTAATTCAAGATGTCAGCAGAATCAGTAGAATTCAATATGGAATTAAAATGTTTTCATTTTTATTTGTTCCTTCTATTGAATGGTGAGAATTAAAGGAGTGAGATGCAGATTTACTTTCGAACAAGTTTAGAAGTTAATCTTTGTTTGTTCCAATACTATAGTCGTAGCCTGCACCCTGCAGCATCATTTTCATTTCTGGAGTTATTTGGTTTACCTGTTGTGCCTGTTTTCTAAACTAGCAGGCTGCCCATGTTAGGGATTGTTTGCATTCTCAAGTAAAACGAGTAGGGAATGGGATCCTTGGATTTTGCAATGGGGATTCTTGAATTTCCAAATATGGATTGGGGATGGTAATCTTTTATTGGTGTGTTTATTAATCAATAACTGTAATGGAAATCAAGAAATGAAAGTGAGTGACGTATTTACTTCTTTTAAAGAAAAATGGAATTAGAATCAAGGGAAATTTATAAAAATGGTCATAAAACTTTTGCATTTTTTAACTTTAACCCCTTAAAGTTTTTTTATCATAACTAGTCAAACACCCTATTTTTGGATTAGATTACCTTCATCACTTTCATCAAATTTACAAAAGCATGCCACTTTTTTAATTCCAACACAACTAAATACGGATCTTTCTCAACAACTTAATCAATATTCATCACTCTCAACAAACTTTATCACTCTCAATAAATCAACAAATTCCATCAAACAAACATTGCATAATTGAATATATAATCATCAATTGGAGAGCTTCTTAATATTAGTTTATGCTCTTACAGAATGTAAACCTTTAATCTATTGATTTTATCAACTAAGTTCAAAATTAAAGTAGGTTTTGTTACAAATGTTGTTATTTTTCATTCATAAAATAATGTGATTTGTTAAAGTACTTAGTTTGAGTTGAGAAATGAAGAAAAATCATTGAAAACACAGAAAAATCGGGCAAAAAACGAAGTAATGCGTTTATGTGAGACATGCACCTGTCCCACAACCTGTCGCACATAAACTCATAGATTTTATGGAGAATATGATTTTGGATTTGATTTTTCTCGTCGTAAGCTTCGAAACGGTATATTATATGCCTAAAACGGACACATGTAGCCCAAGTTATGGCTTTCGAAACATATCTAAAATTTAGTAAGACATGCACATGTCTCACTAAATTTAGTGAGACATGCACATGTCCCACTGCATGTCTCACTAAATTTCAAATATGTTTCGAAAGCCATAATTTGGGCTACATGTGTTCGTTTTAGGCGTATAATATATCGTTTCAAAGCTTACGAAGAGACAAATCAAATCAAATTCATAAAATATGTGGGTTTTTGTGCGACAGGCAATGGAACATATGTCTATCGCACATAAATGCAATGCGTTTATATGAGACATGCACATATCTCACTTCTTTTGGACTTTATTTTTTGCCCCATTTTTCTGTGTTTTCAATGATATTCCTTTATTTCTCAACTCAAACAAAGTACTTTAACAATTTACATTGTTTTATGAATGAAAAATAACAACATTTGCAACAAAACCCACTTTAATTTCAAACTTAGTTGATGAAATTAATGGATTAAAAATTTACATTGTGTAAGAGTATAAACTAATTTTAAGAAGCTCTTCAATTGATGATTATATCTTCAATTATGTAATGTTTGTTTGATGAAATTTGTTGATTTATTGAGAGTGAAGGTTTGTTAAGTTGTTAAGGAAGATCCGTATTTAATTGTGCTAGAATTGAAAAAGTGGCATGCCTTTGTAAATTTGATGAAAGTGATGAGGGTAATCTAGTCTAAAAATAGGGTGTTTGGCTAGTTATGATAGAAAAAATTTTAGGGAGTTAAAGTTGAAAAATGTAAAAGTTTTATGGCCATTTTTGTAAATTTCCCTAGAATCAGAGTGGCGGGATTGGGAATGATTAATAGAGCTTATATTTTCATGTGGTTTCTATTTTCATGTGGGTGATAGGACCGTAGGAATGAAAATCTCATTCCCTCTATAGATAATATTAACTTCACTAAATTTTTAAAATTCTCATTTATTCTTCTTAAATATTTAAAAAATAAAAATAAAAATTTTCATTTTGCTACCGTTGTTGTTGTTGTTTTTTTTGTTGTTGTTGATCGTTAGTGACGACAACGACGACGATAACAGTGGTGGTGGAGGTGTATTGTTGTTATTGTTTATTGTTTATTATTATTATTATTGTTCTTCTTCTTCTAAATAATAAATTTTTTAATATTAATAATGATAATAATCAACTTAAGGACATTTTTAATTTATTTCAATTTCAAGAGAAAAGTAAACACATCAATTGTAATATAGTTTATTTTTATTCAAGTTCATTCTGATTATTGATTGATGAACGTACCATAATTTATTCTTTCGCGGCCAGAGATGCTAGTCCCAATCTTGAGTTTTGCTTCTAATTTTATATGAAATTTTTCTTCTAAAACAAGTTTTTTTAAACTTGTACAAATAGAAAGTGTTATTTTGATTCTCTTGACATGATACGAATTGATGACAATTTCAAATGACGTCATTATTTAGAGGAATTATCCTTGAGGTTACAAAATCATTTGTTTAGAGGAACTATCCTTGAGATTACAAAAACTCCATTATTTGTTTCAATTTCTTCAATCAAAATTCCCTTGTGTATTCGTGTTACATTCTGATTCATAATGTTGTCATTTGCTATTTTCACCAAATATTATTTTCTTGTGCCATTTGTTGTTATTCACACTGTTGTAAGGCTTGAAAATGGGCTTCATTTTACCGGAATGGACTTGATTTGTTTGAGCAAATATTTTGTTGCAAAGAAAGTAGTATGGTGTCAATGTTGAAGGACAAGATGTATATCACTATAACTGGAAAATTGTTACTCGACATTTTGTTCTTTGGTTGTAGTTGATATGATGTCGGCTGCATGAGTATTTGAGTAACAATAGTGAAATTCGCATCATACTTAATACCACTCTTAGTACAACGAGGACCTTTTTGCTATATTGACTAAACTTCTTTAGAAATTGCAAAAACTTTTAATGAACTTAAGTGACTTATACATCTAAATTTCTCCTATTAACCCCTTAACTACTTGAATTTGGATTCCAGTAATTGGGATTCTCCTATATACTATTTTATGTTTATTTTTAAAATATTCTAATATTTTTTCTAATTCAATTTACTAAGTTACGAATAGCAAAATGTGAACACTTTTAAAGATTTTATAATATTTCTATCATAACTTCTTTTAAATTGATAATTTATGATTTATGTTTCCTATTCTATTTCCTATATTATATCCTCAGCTTAATATTACAATCTATATGACTCTCTATTATGGCTAATATTCCTAAATTATCAGCATGTTTAATGTACAACGCAATTCCCATTTTTATACAATTATCTTTGTTTCGTTTCAAACCTCACCGCCTGCTAAATGACTCTCTACTACTAGGGTTTTCTAGGGTTTCCTTATGGTTCTCCTATAGCATTTGCAAATATGATGAGTTCATATTGCACTTTTACCACTAGCCCTTTTACATTTTTTTTCTTTACATCTTCTAGGTGTTTGTCATTTAATTGATCTATATATTATTATTTTAAAGAAAAAAGAATTTTTTGGTTTTATTTGTTATATTTTATGATTCTCGTGTGCTTTTTTTTTTTTACAAGGCTACTATTTTGTATGTGGTTTTTTTTTTCTTATGTTCTCTTGATACAGACACAGACGAGAAGAATAAGCTTTCATGACTGAGTTAGTTATATTATTGTTTCAATTACATTACAAGCACAATTTTTATCATAAAATACATTGAACTAGCAAAATTGACTTTTACTGGTGGCAGCTTGATGCTTCTTTCAAGTGCATATGCATTTGCACATATTATTTGTATGATAACAAAGCATATGAAACAATAACCTCTTAAAAGAAACGGTTTTGTAATTCTTTTGGCAGTTATTTTTTTAAAATCAAAATCGATATGTCTGTTTCATTTCCAAATGCCTGTCAAGTCTGATACTGATGGGTTAGTACCATTTGATAGAGGAACTGTGATTGCAATTACAGTATCATTTGTTTAGAGGAACTATCCTTGAGATTGCGAAAATCCCATTATTTGTTTCAATGTCTCTAATCAAAATTCCCTTGTGTATTGGTGCTAAATTCTGGTTCATGATGTTGTCATTTGTTATTTTCATCAAATGTTACTTTCCTATGCCATTTGGTAAGTGACAGTGTAAGATGTGTAACTATTTAGTTTTAGAAGGGTTTCGGAATTTTGAAAATGGGGTTCACTTTAGCAGCACGAACTTTATTTTTTGAGCAAATATTTTGTTGCAGAGAGGCTAGTGTGCTATTACGTTAAAGGACAAGATTTATGTTGAAGGTCAAGCTGTATATTCACGTAATTGCAAAATTGTTATGCTAGACATTTTTTTATTTGGCTATAGTTGATATGGTGTGAGTTGCATGAGTATTTGAGTAACAAGCATTACGAGAGTGGTGATAAAACTAATGCCTGCCATGAAAGAGAGATTGTAGGTTACCTATAGAGTTTTGTTTGTCAAACGAAGGTTTCTTATAAGAAGTGCTTATAAGTAATTAGTGAATGTTCTTTCTGTAAGAGTCTTGACATTGTTATTTGAAATAAGTGGGAAAGAAGACTGAACCTATCAAACCAGCCAGTAGCAAATAGAGTCAAGCGTAAAAATCATTTTATATATATTTTGCAAATAATATATCTTAACATAATTGAAAAATATAAATTTATTTCCAATATTCTTTTATATGAATGTCCAGCTTTAACTTTGTTAAGAAGAAAAAGGAGTGAAAAAGTGAGAGCAATGTTACAATAAAGAAGATATGCTATGAAGCAAATTTGTTCTTTGGCTAATCTCAGGCTTTCAAGGCCAATGAAGGCAAATCCCACCACTTAAAAAACCTGTGCAAGCAAGTCTTATGTTCGTTTTTGCAAGGCCATTTAAAATTTATTAAAGTTCAGATTTATCGAGATAAAAAATTTAAGAAAAATAAAATTTTTAAAGTGAAATTTGATGGAAACATGGTTAATTTTAATGCATGGCTTTTGTATTTTATAAATTTAATTGAGATACTTTTAAGAAATGAAATTTAAATTGGTGGAAGCACGTTTTTTATAAAGGCCATATGATGACCAAAAAGGCCCGGCCCGAGAACATAACATTAAAACCCAACAAGCGGTCAAGATCCACAACTGACTCATCCAACGGTGACGAACAACGCAATTCCCATTTTTATACAATCAAACATTTGCGCGGTTATTATTTCACTACCATTCCGTTAATAACATTAAAGAACATTAAAATTTTGCTAATGTCTTGTTGATATAATAAGGGCATAAAAGATATTTCCAGATATTAGGGCATTAAAGACATTCCGAACCTGCCAAAACGCTACGTTTTGGCAAAATATTTGAGAACAAAATCGATCGGCCCTCTCTCTCACTATGGAATCTTTGCCTCCGATCTCTCTCCCTTGCTGCTGAGTGACGGCCGACTCCACTACTATTTGCGCTCTCCACTGTGAGTTGTTGACTCTTCTTTTTTACTGGCGTATTATTCATTAGTTTTTTTCGTTAATTAAATTGTTATTATTATTTTATTGTGAATGATACTTGAATTTCATAGATTATAATATTAATTTTGTAGTATAATTTTTTGTTATTGTGTTCTTGTCGTTTTCCAAGGTACTGACATTACAATTTTGTTAAATTTGTTAATTTTGTGTTAATTGTGTTATTATTAAAGATCAAGCTTTGAGAATGTTTCCTTATTTTTTGTAGATTTTGTAGATCTTGTAACCAATATAAGCATTTAATTTTTGTTCATTGTTTGCTTTTTATAGTTAAGTTGTGAATTATGTTATGTTCATATTACCAGAATTAACGTTACCAATCTTACTACACTGGTTGCTTTTTGCAAATCATGTTACCAATACCACTACATATAATCTACAAAAACAAAAAATATTGTAAAAGTTGATTGAACCAGATGAATACAGTCTACTGCAGCTGAAGAATAAGGTGGTGAAGATGGGTTGACCACTCCTTAAAGTGTGCAATTAATAGTCACAAGCCCAAGGAGTAATATGGAAGTCATTGTAGATTTTGATGCAATGTTGCGGATTATGTTCACAGCACACGACAGATTTGAAGTGACAGTGTATGAGGTTAGTGTGTTGCCAACCCTACATCTTGATTTACCACTTGGTGGGGTGCTACAATCTCTGCTACATGCCAGGAGTTCAGCTATCTGCAGAGCAAGTTGCATGTGTAAATGAAAGTGGAAATGAACCACAATCTAGGCATGAATGCATACATGGGCCACAAGCAAACCTTGCTGAGAATGTTGGGTGTAAGATTAATGAGACTGATGCTAATGAAGATGAATCACCTTCTAAGAGCGAAGCCGAGATGAACCATAAATTATTGGGAATGAGAATGTTCAGCAGAATGTTGATGACGATGACGATGATGATTGGTTGTCATATTTTGACAAGGAAATTGCTACTAATGGTAGTCATATAAATCACTAAAACATAGTTGAAGATACACAAATTATGGACGATGGGGGATCTAGTTTTGACAACGAATCAATTGATACAGATCCTCAATTATTGGCAAATACATCTGACTCATATTATAATTTGATCACTACTCAATTGAAAGATTATATTGAAGTGTATATGTATAAACCAAGGGCTGATGGTAAGCATAGGTTGAGGTTAAGATATGTGTTTGATGATGTTGACCACTTTAGATTTTTTGTGATGCTGTCTCTTAACTTACTTGTTAACTTTAGATTTTCGTTGAGATATTGAAGAGTGGTAGATGATAGGTAATCTAAAATTTTCTGTTACAACAAAAATTTAAGAGTCAGTAACATAAGACATGGAAGCCTAACTAAGAATTTGAGATTTGTGGCAAAAAGTGAGGATTGTTTGGCTGTTTTCTAGACTCTCCAATTCTCTGTAAAATATTTAGCTACTACCATACATACATAATGTTGATAGAAGTACAAGATTATTGTGATCAATATAACCAAAAATTAATTTACAAATATAATTTTATTTTTGTTTATATATTTGTATTTTCTGGTCAATAATGTTGCTCCTGTCTTTTTATTTGTGAATGTGGGAATAGGTTCTCCAAAATGATATTGATTTGTTGAATCCTCCGGCTGAGCTTGAAATGAAGAAGCACAAGCTTAAGCGTCTTGTTCAGTCACCCAATTCCTTTTTCATGGTAATGTGCCTTCTATTAATGTTTTATTGTTGATGTTGTTACTGTGTCAAAATCTTCTGTTAGAATGATAATAGGTTTATTTTCCAATTCTTCCAAAGGTTATATTGTAATTCTAAAGTTTTTATTTGTGGAAGTACAAAATCTCAAATGTCTTGTTCATAGCATAATGATGATAAGAAGTGGACTTTTATGAAATAGTATTTGTTTTAAAATCAAATGTTTGTTATGAGTTTGAATTCCATCTTTAAGTCATAACTCGTCGTTGACTCTTTTTTTTCTTAAGTAAAATACTACTAAATTAGTGCCAATGTATCTGGCTGAGTTTGGTTTTTTTAATTCTTTTTCGTATTATACAATTTGTTGGACTGACTGCTTTTTCCTTTTCACATTATTGATGTAGAATGTGAAATGTCAGGGTTGTTTCAACATATAAGTTTCTTGAGTTTCTATTTATATTTATATTTTTATTTAAATTTATAAATAGATATTAAGATTACAAAAACTCAAGAAACTTACATGTTGAAGCAAGGGTTGTTTAAGTTAGGTTAGTAGTGTGTTTGAAAAAGGGTTGTTAGTGTTCAAGTGAGGCAGGTGGTATGTTTGAAAACATGTTGTAGTGTTTATCATGTTACTGCTATTGAGATGGGGTTGTTAGTATTCAAATGAGGCTGCTAGGGTGTTTCAAATGGGTTTGCCAGTGTGTTTATAAGGTTGATGTGTTGATTATGATCGTGAGGCTACTGGTGTTGATAAAATGGTTTCCTAATATGATTGTAAGCCTAAAATTCTAGCTTTTATAAGCTAAAAAATAGGCATTTTTTGTTCTAACGGCTATTTTCTTGGGCATTTCTTGTATTTGCTCTTATTATTTCTTTCGTTTCTAAAGGTAAAATTGTCTTTAACATTCCTAGGAGTAAAATTGACTTTTAACATAATTTCTGTTGAACATTAACGTTTTCTTAATGGAATAGTAGTGAAATGATAACTGTGCAAACGTTTAGTAGTAAAATACACTTTTCGGTAAACCATAGTACTAATATGAAATGTCATAATAACTTTGGTAATGAAACGATAATATCCTTTTCATATGACAGCCTTTAGTTTTAATCCCCAATCTTAAATTTTTGCAAAAGTATTAGCTTTTACTAAATAATCTGGGGTAAAATATACTATTCCTCCATTATTGTTCATATCTAGTTCTATGCTTCCTAAAAGTCCTTATTCTATATTTGTAAACTGATCATCATAAAGCCAAACTAAAGTTTTTGCACCTAAATTTTCTCTATATAATCGTTTTACTCCTATTATAACTAACCTAAATGAGCTTATTTAAGGTCTTTATTACTAATCTAATTATAGGAATGCTTATCTATTAAATCTAATTTAATCATTTGATTTTCATAAGTAATGGCACATATCTTTCACTATAATGTGGATATAGCAAAGATTTATTAAATAAATTCAATAAATTCTATTTTTTATATATGATATTCGAATTAACTAAATCTAATTTATCCCGCCTAAACTTTTCTATTTTAACATTCTCATCTTATTTTCTTCTAGACTTCTAGACTTCTACTAAATAATCTTTTCAAATAATTATCTTCTAATTTACTGCTACTGACTATCTGCTCACCTTTATCCATTAGTAATATCTATAGCTCTTAGATTTCTTGGGTTGAAGTTTTCCTATATTAGTGTTAATTTTAATTTTTCAAATCTTCATATCAAATCTTCTAAATCTGAAGTGGGTATAATTTCTAAATCTTTGGCTTTTTTCTAATTGCATTAGTCTTAATTTTCCTTCTTCTAACCTTGAAATCTTATTTTAATCTTTTATAAAGTCTAGTTTTTCTTCTACACTCTTAAAATTTGCTCTATTTTCTCTTAAACTAACTAAAAATAATTTAAGATTCTTATCAATCTTCTCAAATTTTAATTTTAAATTTCTACCTAAATTTATTAACAAATCTACTAAACTATTTAACTGAGAATTTTCTATATATCGGTTGTGTGTAAAATTTCCTTCTATGTTACAATCTATATCTAAAGTTACCTTCTTATTATAGTAATTACCAAGCCCTAAATCTAAATAGTCTATTTTCTTCATAAACTATTGGATCTTCTAATTAGAATTAACTAATGAAACCATGCTCCAATACCACTTCATGCGCTTGCACTTATCCTTTTAATTTAAGCTCAAGTACTAAATAGGAGTGTAACTGACTAATTTGTAAAACATTAAAAACTATTTGTAATTTAAATATTATGAAATTCACTGTTAATGTTGTGCTATTTGTGGTGAGAAATTCATTTTCTTAAAACTAATGTTTGTTTTCTTATAACCATCTGCCGGGAAAGATTGTTGGTTATTTAAGAGTTTTGTTTGTCAAAGTTTTCTCATAAGAAGAGCAAAAGTAAGTTATCATTCGTTTTTTTGTCTGAAATTTAAATATGTTTGAATTTTTCTAAAGTTTGAATGGATCTAATTATGAAAATATGAATGACACGTTTATTTTTTTAAAAATATTTGAATATAAGTGGCATTTTATTTGTTTTCACAATAAAAAAAATCTTAAATTTGGTTATTTGACATTTATGTCCTTGTAAATTAAAACAAAAAAAGAGGATTAGATTTTATAATTTAGAAAATAAATTATTTTTTAGAGATATTTTTAGAATATAATATTTACTTGTCATTCATACCTTTTTTCATTCAGATAAAGTCACAAAAGTTTATTTTTTTTATTTAGATGTTAATATCTAAAAATCACATATAAGTTCCAAAAAATAAACAAGCATATTATAGAAAAAGTCTGAAATTAAAAAAATTTCAAATTTCAGATATTTAACAAACAACCTTTAAATTCTTTCTATAAAAGCTTTCATATTGTTGTATGAAATCAGTGGGAAAGAAGGGTGAACCAAGGCATTATAACTAGTAGTAAATAAAGGCAAGCGTGAAAATCATTTTATATTTTTATTTTGCAGATATAATATTTTATCATAACTTAAAAATATAACTTTACCAATATTCTTTTATATGAATGGCAAACTTTATTAAGAAAGAAAAAACGTGAAGAGTGAGAGCAATAATAAAAAGCTCCCCTCATCTTGGAATCACAATTTTTACGAAGCCCATATGATGCCCCAAGAGGCTCGGCCCCAGAACAAAGCAATAAAACCCAGCGAACGGTCAGGATCCACAAATGATTAATCCAACGGTGAAGAAGAGAGCAATTCCTATTTTTATATAACCATTTAATTTCGTTGCAAGCCTCTCCGCCTCCTGAGTTACTCTTTGCAGCTAGGAATTTCTAGGGTTTCCTCCTGGATCTCGTGTAGCAATAGCAAGCATGGTGAGTTCATATTTCATATTTTATGATGCTTGTGTGCTTGTTTTATTACGAGGCTACTATTTTGTATGTGTTTTGTTTTGTTTTTTTTTTTCTATTGATTCATGTAAATCAACTAGTTTTGGGAATTGATAAAATGTAGTTCTGATTTATCCGATCCATATTCTGTTCCATCTGTATATTCCGGCAGAGCATATCGATATCGGCGAATTTGCCTCTTTATTAGGTTTGTATAGGTTGGGCGCTTTAACCATTCAGCCATGGATGTTTGCCTCTTGCGTTTTCATCTCTCTATCTTCTGGGTGCTTGTCATTTAATTGATCTATATGTTATTCTTTAAAAGAAAAAAAGCAATTTTTTTTTGTTTTATTTGTTATATTTTATGATGTTTGTGTGCTTGTTTTATTACGAGGCTACTATTTTGCATGTGTTTTGTTTTTTTTTTCTATTGATTCATGTAAATCAACTAGTTTTGGGAATTGAAAAAATCTAGTTCTGAGTTATCCGATCCATATTCTATTCCATCTGTATATTCCGGCAGAGCGGCGAATTTGCCTCTTTATTAGGTTGGGCACTTTAACCATTTAGCCATGGATGTTTGCCTCTTGCGTTTTCATCTCTCTATCTTCTGGGTGCTTGTCATTTAATTGATCTATATGTTATTCTTTAAAAGAAAAAAAAAAGCAATTTTTTTTTTATTTGTTATATTTTATGATGCTTGTGTGCTTGTTTTATTACGAGACTACTATTTTGTATGTGTTTTGTTTTGTTTTTTTTTTCTATTGATTCATGTAAATCAACTAGTTTTGGGAATTGATAAAATCTAGTTCTAGCAAGAATAAAATGTCCATATAGTTTTTTTTATTTGGTTAGGCGATGTCTTATCTTGTTAATTTTCAATTTTCTTTGAGATGTTGACTAGTGATAGGTACTCTCAAATTGTCTGTCATATCTTAAAATTTGTATATCCTTAGCTTTTGTGTGTTATATGATATATGATATATTGTATGTACTACAAAAATTTAAGAGTCAGTAACAAAAAACTTGGAGGTCTAACTGAGAATTTGAGATTTGTGACAAAAAATGAGGATTGTTGCACTTAGCTTACAGTGGCTATTTTCTAGACTTTCCAGTTCTCTGCAAAGAGTTTAGCTACTACCATACATATATAACATCAATAGAAGCACTAGATTATTATGATTGTTATAACCAAAAATTAACTTGTAAATATAATTTTGTTTTAGTGTTGATATTTTTCTTTCTTTTTTGGTGGGTAATAATGTTGCTTCTTTGTCTTTTTATTTGTGAATGTGAATAGGTTCTCCAAAATGATATTGATTTGTTGAATCCTCCTGCTGAGCTTGAGAAGAAGAAGCACAAGCTTAAGCGGCTTGTTCAATCCCCCAATTCCTTTTTCATGGTAATATACCTTCTATTAAAGTTCTATTTGTTGTTGTTGTTGCTGTGTTAGTATCTTCTGTTAAAATGGTAATAGGTTTATTTTCCAATTCTTGCAAAGGTTGGGATATTGTAATTCTAAAATTTTTATTTCCGGAAGGACAAAATCTCAAATTTCTTGTTCATAAACAAATTGTTCATAGAGTAACGATGATAACAAGTAGATTTTAACGATATAGTATTTGATTTAAGATTAAATGTTTGTTACGGGTGTGAATTCTATCTTTAAGTCATAACCTGTGGAGCCTTTTTTCTTTCAGCTGAGTTTGGTTGGTTTATTCTTTTTCATATTTATTCTATTTGCCGGACTGACTGCTTTTTCCTTTTTCACATTATTGGTGCAGGATGTGAAATGTCAGGGTTGTTTCAACATGTAAATATCTTGAGTTTTTATTTATATTTTCATTTAAATTTATAAATAGATATCGACTCTCACTTTTTGGTTTGTCTGTAAATGCAGAACAACTGTTTTCAGCCACTCTCAAACTGTTGTGGTTTGTGGCAACTGCCAATCCGTTCTGTGCCAGCCCACTGGTGGTCGTGCCAGACTCACTGAGGGATGCTCGTTCAGAAGAAAGGGTGACTAAGTGTTGCCTAAATGATAAATCTTTTCATTTTGGTTATGATGTATTGAGTTTGGTAGAAGGTTTAAGGTCAGACAGTGTTTTAACCTTTTGTTTCAAATTTAATTGACTCAATGTAGTGGATGATCTTATGTTTGAAAGAAAATATTTTTAAGTGAATGTTTTTCAATAATGTCATCTTGATTTTTTACATCTTGATTATCTTCATGGACTATGTTGTGTCCATATATGGATAGGTAAACATAAGTTACCCAACCCTTTAGGAAACGGCATCTGTGCTGAAGTTTATGAATGAGTTTTAGGATCTCTGTTGACAGTGTTGGACCGGCTTGCATCTTTTAACTAGTACCCAGCATAATTAGTAATGTGCATTCTGTATTAATTTGAGTTTTGTGAATTACAAACTTGTGTTCTGTTGTGGCCGTTACTCAGGTTATCTTTGAATTTATGTGATTGTCCAGGCACTGGTAACTCCTTTTATGATAGCCAACGTGGATGAAACAAATTTGATTGTGTTGAATTTATGACTGTCAAGTGTCTTTATGCCTTTAGTTCAATGTTATTCTAGTCCTCAAAAATCTTTATTCTTTCAAATCTGCAAAATTAAAATTAAGATGTCAACTGAGTCAATTTAAGTTGAAGGACCAAAAGAAATTGCTTGGTACCCGAAAGAATTGGTTAAAGGCTTAAAGCATTAAATAAACTAAAAGAGGTTTTTACCAAAACATGCAGTAATGAACCCTAAAAAACCAAATGACGACGAAATCTTAACAATATCTGTATCTATCAATGTATTTGGAAGTTTCTTCGGAATTAAACAAATTCTCACACCGTTTTCATTCGATTTTTACGTACTTCTCATTATCGTATAAATTATAACTCATAATTTTTAGGTCTCAAGTAAATATCAATCATAGCCCATACGCAAATTGTCATTGTCATTGTGTTGTTAATAGACAACAAACAATGATATCATCCATACTAGCAATAATAATATAAATATATGAGCAGTGCTAGCGTCAGTCGCCTTTGGGAGCGACTAACGCAGTCGCTGCTTCTAAGGGGGACAAGTGTCCCTTATCTTTTTTGTACTTTATTAAATGCTTTTGTTATTGTTTTAGTTTTTACTTGTAGCACGGATTATCAATTATAGTCCTTGTAACAGTTATAATTTTATTTTTACCCATACAATTGTAATGAAAAAAGTCTTTTGCCTTGACAATAATCTTTATTTTTATGCTTAATTATTATATTATGATTTCTTTCAATTTTTTTGAAAAAATTATATTTATTTAAAAATTTAAATCGACTGCAACATTTGTTTAACATGACAATTAACAACTTTACATAATTTTTTTCACTTTAAATTTTATTTTTCTGAGATAAGATTTAAAATGAAACACCAATGCACCATTATTATTTTTCAATTCTTATTTTAACCCCTATCTTTTATTATGATATTTATAAATAATTTGAGATGAATGTCCTCTTAATTATTAATGGAGTGAATTTAACTTATTTTGAACTTAAATTTTGATTTAGATATTCAAACTATTTCGTATAATTAATTTAGTATATTCAAATAATTTTTTATTATAAATATCAATATTTTTGTTATGTAATTTAGTGACTTAGAGTAAAAAATTATTTTTACTTGTACAATTTGTTTAATAAATTTAATGTATAATAATGACTCTATATGTTTTTTATTTTCTTAAGAAAAAGATTAAATAAATATATAAAAGGTGGTTGTATAACAAAAGTATTTTATCTTAGTTTTACGAGGCTCCAATGTAAAATAAAAATATTTAATAAAGTACAAAAAAGACAAGGGACACTTGTCCCCCTTAGAAGCAGCGACTGCGTCAGTCGCCTTGGAATAATAATATAAATATGAGTCATCCTATAGTACAGTGCTGTATGTAATACAGCCGCTTTAATAGTAAAAAGGCAATTTGAACAACCGGTATTTTACCGGTTGTTCATTTAATAAATTTTTTTAAATTATAATTTAATATAGAAAAAATAAAATAAATGAAAAAAATTAAGAAAATTTATAAATATTTAATACAAACAATATTTGAGTGAGAAAATTATTTTTAATTTTAATAAAAGTTAAAAAAAAAAGTAAAATACTTATGTCTCAATTTTTTTGGTTATATATCAATATATTAGGTGGATGTTCCAAGTTACTTTTACATTTTCAAATTTCGGTTAAACTTTCTCACTAATTGGTTTGCTTATTTCCACTTTCCAATCCATTAGTTTTATGTTTAATATTCCTACTAAACTCGTTAAATACTAGTATTTTGGGTTAAATTCCAATTAAATTTATTTCTCGTTAGTTAAGTTTCTAAATTCGGTTAAACTTTCTCCCTATTTGGTTTATGTGTTTCAACTATTATTCCACTAGTTTTGCGTTCAATATTCCAATTAACTTGGTAAGATTTCAATTATATGGGTTAAATATCAATATTAATTTTTTTTGTTTTATTAGTCACATATCTTGGTTATGCTTTTTCATTTATAGGTTCATATGTTTCAACTTATTAGTCCACTAGTTTTGCGTTTGATATTCCTACTAAATTCATTAAGTACCAATATTTTGGGTTATATTCCGATTAACTTTCATTTTTCGTTAGATAGTTCCTTATTTTCGTTAGATAGTTCCTTATTTTCGTTGCACTTTCTCTCTTAATGGTTCACGTGTTTCAACTAATTATTCTTCTAGTTTTGCGTTGAATATTCCCATTAATTTCGTAAGATTTCAATTATTCAGGTTAAGTACCAAGTTTGTTTTCGATAATTTTATTTTTGGTTATGTAAGTCTCTAATTTTGGTTATAGTTTCTCATATGTGGGTTTATACGTTTCAATTATTTTTCCACTGGTTTTACGTTTAATATTCCAATTGAGTTGGTAGGATTCCAATTATATGGGCTAAATATCAATATTAATTTTTTTTGTTTGATTAGTCACATATTTTGGTTATGCTTTTTCATTTATAGGTTCGTATATTTCAACTTATTAGTCCACTAGTTTTGCGTTTGATATTCCTACTAAATTCGTTAAGTACCAATATTTTGGGTTACATTTTAAGTAACTTTCATTTTTCGTTGGATGAGTTCCTTATTTTCGTTGCACTTTCTCTCTTAATGGTTTACGTGTTTCAACTAATTATTCCTGTAGTTTTGCGTTGAATATTCTCATTAATTTCGTAAGATTTCAATTATTCAGGTTAAGTACCAAGTTTGTTTTCGATAATTTTATTTTTGGTTATGTCAGTCTCTAATTTTGGTTATAGTTTCTCATATGTGGGTTTATATGTTTCAATTATTTTTCCACTAGTTTTGCGTTCAATATTCCAATTGAGTTGGTAGGATTCCAATTATATGGGTTAAATATCAATATTAATTTTTTTTGTTTGATTAGTCACATATTTTGGTTATGTTTTTTCATTTATAGGTTCACATGTTTCAACTTATTAGTCCACTAGTTTTGCGTTTGATATTCCTACTAAATTCGTTAAGTACCAATATTTTGGGTTACATTCCAAGTAACTTTCATTTTTCGTTGGATGAGTTCCTTATTTTCGTTACACTTTCTCTCTTAATGGTTTACGTGTTTCAACTAATTATTCCTGTAGTTTTGCGTTGAATATTCTCATTAACTTCGTAAGATTCCAATTATTCAGGTGAAGTACCAAGTTTGTTTTTGATAATTTTATTTTTGGTTATGCAAGTCTCTAATTTTGGTTATAGTTTCTCATATGTGGGTTTATACGTTTCAATTATTTTTCCACTGGTTTTGCATACAATATTCCATTTAACTTAGTAATATTATAATTATTTAGGTTAAATACCAAAATTACTTTTTTTTTGTTAGATTAGTTCCTACTTTTGGTTAATCTTTTTCATTTATAGGTTTATATACTTCAACTTATTAGTCCACTACTTTTATGTTTAATATTCCAACTAAATTCATTAAGTGCCAATATTTCGGGTTAGATTCCAATTAACTTTTATTTCCCGTTAGATGAGTTCCTAATTTTCATTGCAGTTTCTTTGCTATTAGTTCATGTGTTTTAGCTAATTATTCCTCTAATTTTGTGTTGAATATTCTCATTAACTTCATAAGATTCCAATTATTCGGGTTAAGTATTAAATTTATTTTTCTAATTTTGTTTTTGGTTAAGTAGGTTCCTAATTTTCTTTATACTTTCTCTCATATGAGTTTATATGTTTCAACTATTATTCCACTGGTTTTGCTTTCAATATTCCAATTAACTTAATAAAATTCCAGTTATTCCTATTAAATACCAAATTTATGTCATTTACACTTAAGGGTAGTGAAACAATAATTAGATTTTATTTAAAAATATTAGATTATAAGTAACAAAATTAAATATCTAAATTATTAGATACAATAACTCATATTTTATTTGGGTAATTTTTTTATATCATAATAATAAAATAGTAAAATTAAACTTATATTAAATTTTAATATAATGATTTAATTGATTAACTATACAAAATTTTTACTAGTTTGTATTTTTTAAAATTATTGTGAACTCATTATAATTATGTTTTAGAAGTGGGGTGGATTTACAAATATAGCGAAGTGCATATACCCCACCCGTACCAAATACGATAATATTAATAAGATGAATTATATTTGATCCCTTACTATTTAAGCAAATATCAACTTATCATATAATAATGAAAAATCTTTATTACAACCCTTAATTTTTTTTAATATTTTGGGTCCATAATCTAAGTCCCCTTTTTTTGTATTTTCATTACTTCATAAGATCTCTTGAATTTGATCATATTTATACTTGAGCTTTTAAACTTTATACATATTTATTCTCATTTTAACATTTTAATTGATTATTTTTAGTCATCAAATAAATTAATATATTTATTTCAGCTTTCTCTTTACTTTTTAAATATTTTCCTTAACTATTGAAAACTTCGACAGTAAATAAAAAATAGCACATAAAGAGTGCATGCAATTGCTGTGTTTCTCATAAAATTAATTTTTTAAAATTTATGACAACATAAGTTATAAAATGTTTAAACGTACAAAAATTGATACTTTCTTAATCTATTTGTGTTTATTTATTTTTTTATTTTTCTTTTGGGATCTAAGTCAAAATTTCTTGAACTTGAATATATTTATACTTAACTTTTGATGTTTATAAATGTTATGCCCATTTGATTATTCAATTAATTATATTTATTTATCTTTAAACTAAAATAAATCAAGAATTAATATTTTTTGAATTCGAATTAAATTTTTACCGCTCTATTTTCTTTTCAAAATTAGTTTTATTAATTTCTAATTACTTCAACAAAAAAACTTATGTTATTAATTGTAAATATTATTCGTATTATTATCACTATTATTATTTATTTTTTACTCTTACTACAATTGTTATTATTACTATCTTGCCTCATGAAATTTGTTAACAATCTTTTTTTTCTTTTGGTTTAAATGAGTATCCTTCTTTTTATCTTCATTATTTCATGAGATCTTTTGAACTTGATTGTACCTATACCTGAACTTCTAATCTTTATACATATTTATTCTCATTTTATCATTTTAATTAATAGTATTTACTTATATTTAAAATAAATTGATGCACTTATTTCCATCTCTCTTTACTTTTCAAAACTTCATAAACTTATTAGACTTCACAAATTTGAATCAAAATTTAACAATATAAATAATCAGCACTTTCAATTGTTATTATTTATGAATTACAATCATAGAGATTGACCTGTTCTTGTTTTTCTCTGAAAAAAATTCTAATTTGAAAAATAAAATTCTATTTCAAATAAAAAAAATGGAAAATCAGGTTTTAGACCAAGAAAAATATCAGCTGTAACTAAAGAAAAATGTATCACATTGGTAAAAGTACTCAATTAAACTGAATCTTCATTTACAAATGCCGGACTACTAATAGAATCACCGGAGTATAATTGAAAATTTGGACAAAGGAAAATAATACAAATAATAGGAGTAAAATAATCAACAATCCCTAAGATTAGAGTACCCAAAAAAAAAATTGAAATTACAAGTAACAAGAGTTCAATCTCTATTTTTCTGTATTTACATTCTTGCTTCAAATTATTGCTTCATGTAATATTTTCATTTACTCCTGCAACAAACAACAAGGTAGCAAGCAAATCAAAATCCTCCAAATGAAAAACTAAAGATAGCAACTCAAGAAATAAAAGGAAAAATAATGAAAAATTGGAAAGGCAAGAGCAAAGCGACTAAACAGATGCCTTGATCAACTCTAAACATTCATATCATTTGTGGAACCAAACAAAATGTTTGTGCTTGACAAATCAAAAATATTAAGAAACCAAAAAACAAAGTCATCACACAACTAATGCAAATAAACAACACCATATCTCAATCCATATAAACCAACACATGTGCACAAGAGTACGATCCAAATGAATATTGAACAAATCCATCCGTTGTTTAATCAAATTTACAAATCCACAAATACAATTTCAAGCTAAAATGAGAAAGCCTATCATTCCAGTAGTGTTGAAATATACAAAAATAATAAATCATACCTTATAACATTGTAATCAGCACTCTCAGCTAGGAAAATCAACAAGAAAATTATCTAACCATTTCATGTCATTTTTATGCTTAACCCAAAAGAAAAACATAGTTGAACAAATGGAAACATTAATTGAGTTCATAATTGACAAAATTGAAAGCTCATTTAACCTTAGGTTCTCTCACAATTATAATGCACAAACAACATCCTAGTCTCCATTTAAACCTCGTTGGATCTACGCAGGCCTAAAAACTCAACTAATGAAATTGTTTATCTATAATATTTTCATGGTGAAAATAGAAGAAGCTCATCAATAAACAAAATAACCGAACAAGATCAATCCCAAAAGAATTATATTACATGTTACAACTACAATCCAAGGAATTAAGACAAGCAGAAAAATCCAATAAACAATAAAACAAACAAAATTAAATCTAACAATCAAATAACTATAATTCAACTGAAATATTAAAGATTATGTGAGTTTTAGATCATTAAAATATCCCCTAACTAAAATAAAAAGCTATTCAATTACATGGGAAAAAATATTCAATTAAACTAAATCTTCTTTACACAAGCCGAAACTCTAAAAGAAGTTCCCATTAATATTACCACTTAAACATAATTGAACCTTTAGACGAACAGAATTGGTTAAAAATAATATGAAAATTAAAGTAGAAAACTTCACAATTCCTAAGATAGAGTAAAACCACAAAGATAAACAAATTAAAATAACAAAATTTCAATCTCTAATTTTCCACCATTTCCATTCCCGCTATAAATTATTGCTTCAAGTCGTATTTTTATTTTCTACCGTGATTAAAGAACGCTGTAACAAGCAGGTCAAAATCCTTTCAAATGAAAAGTTAAAGACTACGGAAACTCAAGAAACAAAAGGAAAAATAATGAAAAACTAGAGAGGTAACACGAATGATTGAACAGGGAAGTTGAACGCAGAACATTCATACCGTTTGAGGAAGCAAACAAAATGTTTATGCTTAACAATTTAAGAAATATCACAAAAAATCACTAGACCTCAATCCATACAAACCAACAAGTACTCTGCAAAGCCTGGTAGTGTGGCAAACAAAGCAATTGACAAGAATAATAACCTACAAAGTAGAGATAATCTTAAAGTGTCTTATCTACAAAATTCTAAAAGAAGCTTTGCATTCATAAACAAGAAAAAAAAATTCTAATTTCCTTCCATATGCTATATGTATATCACCAATGCTAACAAAGATCATAATTAATCAAATCCATGAAACACTTTCACTGTTTTAACATGCAAGCCGCAGTATCTTAAGTCTTTGTAATGAGAAAATTTAGAAGCACTTTTAAACAAGGTTCAGTTGAATCAAATAATTGGATCTAATATATAATACATTCAAAGTATAAATGCTAACTCCCATACTAATTTCAACATAATGACCTTTGCTGCATACATTAAAATCATGACTATTACCATCTCCTCAATTTTGCGTCATACAAACAAATTTCATCATAAAACAAAGTACAGTGCTTTAAAAAAAAAAAAAGGCATTACAGGCTGCTGGGAATGAGGACTAGGGGCTGATGGGGTTGTAACCAAGATCAAAATCAACGCACTGAAACCAATAATGACAGAACTCATGCTATGAATTGTTTTAAATCATGTTTTACACCTAATAAAGGGTTAGTATATTAGAGGGATTGATACCTGGCATGTACTTCAGCAAACTAGGACCCCTGAAAATAAGAAAGAAAAGTTTTACTCATTTCAAAAACACGCAAAAAAATAGAGCGTCTTCTCAGGTCTTTTTCAAAAAAAATATTCATTGTAACCTACACAAAATTCTACTAAGCACAATCGTAAGGACCAATCCTAAGATTAAGATAAAGGCCTGCTTGCTGCACCAGCTTGATAAGCTTCAGCAGATCATAATACCCCTCCAAATAATATTAAAACCAATTAAAATAAAAAGAAAAAAAATAGCAGCACATATATTGCAAAACTTATTTAAAATATTACCCTAGATTTGAGACCACAAGCAAACTGGGCCTCCTGATAAAAACAAATTACATGCCATGAATAAAATTATTACAAGTCCACCAGAGAAATTGTCAGGATTATAGCGATTAGAAACCTATCGTAACTTCATTTATCTTCACCAATGAAGATAGGTCAACATTTAACATTCTTTCACAACCAAGTACACCAAGTCTTACACATAAAGGTTTAAGGTTACAAAGTATAGTTACTTAAGACTCTAGATTTATCGTAAGGCAACTTAGAAAATTCCATTACCACACAAAGACCTGCGTCTATTTCTTATAAACATGACAAGAATCACATCCAAAGTCAAGCAAATTCAACAACAAGCCCATATAGCATATACCCAGCACATACACAACTCATTAGCCAATTTGCGGCACAAAACAATAGAATATTGTCATAAAACCACCATAATATCATTGGACTCAAATATAAGAATAATAGAAATATAATTGTTCAATTAGATCATTACCCCAAATCACGAATACTAGCGAGACTACATTAATTCATGCCACTGGCAGCAGCACATTATTTAATAAAATCATTCAAATATAAAAAATCAGCTACATGCAAATCTAGAATTTAAAAGGAAATATACAATAATTTTTTGGAGAGAAGAAATCACTTTCCACTTATATTGAAGATAATTCAATAAAATGACAAGCCCCAATTCGCAGCTCATCAAAACAAACCCCATTACTTTCATTTGCTTGATGCTCGATAATGTAACCTTTTTTTTTTTTGTAATGATACAGCCACAAACTCTTGTACAAATTTATTTTGTACAAACTGATGTGGCATGATAAAATTGGTTGAATTAAATATCACTTGGCCCACATGATTTGTTTTTATTAATTTATATTTTCATTCAACCAATGAATTAATGCCACGTCAGTTTGTACAAGAGTTTGTGACTGTATCATTACTCTTTTTTTTTTTATTTCTGATTTTTTTCCTCTTTGTGAACAACAGAATCTCAAGATGAAATATTGCAGTATGACTTAATTATAACTCTATCTATTCAAAAGAAAAAAATGACAATCCCTAGCAATTATCATTCAATTATCAATCCCTAGAAATCATCCCAATATTTCAAGTAATAATTTCTCAATTGTAAAATCAAATTATTGAAACTGAAATTTCAAGTAATATTCATAAGCTAAACTGAACATTCAAGCATATTTAATGACATGATAAGATTTTAATCATATATTAAATTAGAGAGAGAGAAAGAGCTCACCGAAATTATTGGAAGACAAAGAGAGAGATACAGCAAGAGAGATGATTCATGATAGTGAAAAATTCAAGCTGAGAGTGATAGATTGAAGCTGAGCGCGAGAAATTGAGCGACGAATTGAAGCGAGAGTGACAGATCGAATAAATGGCACTCCTTCAACTATATCTTTGCTCTTTGCTGTGATGGGTGGTGAATATTCTTGAATACCAATTTCATTCATCCAAAATTTCGGATGTAGGAGAGAACAATAACAGAGAGAAAACACAAAGGCTGATATTATGAGAGAGAGGGGCATCACAATCCAACGACAGTGATTTTTTAGATAAGTTAATTGATGAAATAATAACTGCATATCCGGTAGCCAAAATTAGTAATCACGCATATTAACCATTGGATGTATCTACCTCTATCTAACGGTTGCCTTTTTTAAAAATAAAATATTAAATTTAGCTGTATGAGATACAGACGTTGTATTACAAGTTGCTTTCTTGTTTGTGTCTTGCAATTGGAATAGCTGGAATTTCTTTGCCTGCAATATCAGTGAAGCCATCATTAAAGAAATTGGTATTTGTTTGTTAGCTCATATGATTCGTTTGTTTTATTATATCATACTCAGAAGCAATTAACATATTGGCAATGACAATTTGGAAAGTCTTGTTATTGAGAATAAGAGATAAGCGCATTAATTCACTTGGGTTGCAAAGAATTTGGATGAACGAGGGATGATGATTATAAAAAATAGTGCAATGGCAGATAAATAGCTGAAAGTTGAAATAGAATTGGCTGGGGAGAGAAAGAATGACTTCTATCAAACATGCTTGATTAATTTAAGGGACAGATACTCATTTGAATTAATCTTTTTTTTACAACTAGGGGTTTTGCATATCCTGAGTTTTTTTAAAAAGTGATCGTAATGATGATGATAATATTGATTCTCATTATGTCTTCACGATCACAAGTTTATTTTTCGAGGTACTTGCATAAGCTTTAGAGGTTTATTGTATAAATAATACACTAGGAACATGTAGTTTGTTATTATCTGATGATTTGCATTTTTCATTTTAATTTCTGCTAAATGCATTAAAATTACAACAAAATGGTTGTGATTGGATATGAAATACACTGGGAACTTATGTATACATATATACCATATATTATTTTCAGCTCTGTGTTTTGCACAATTTTGTTTTGATGTTGGCTTCAAGTTATGTTTGTAACTGCTGTGTTTTTGCATCTTGTTTGTTGAACAAGCACTTTTTACTTGATGGCTTATGTCTATCAACCATCCTCACTTCATGGGTAGTTATTGCATTCGACAAAGTACCTGAATCCCAAATGTAGTTTCAGTGGTTCTATGATCGATCATTGATCAATATATTCTCCCATTTCCTTGCTGATGATGATAATTCTGTTTTAATTTCTAAACTATATCTTCCATTTCATGCCTTGAATCAGAAGGATGAATTTCGTGAAGTTGCAACGACATGTGAGATTGAAACAGGACCTTCCATCACAGTAGGCAATATTAAGGGCATGGTCCCAAACTCTAGACCTTGAGATTGCAAGATGTAGGGCATCATAACCGAAAGCATGTGCTCATGGCAATTTTTGTGGCAATACATTCAATCTCAGCCATTTATTTATTGCACAGGAAACACTTCCTGTTAGATCATTTTTATGAATGATTCTTGTCATCACCTTTTCACTAAGATACGTGTTTGTCCGATGTCCTTTTTTTTCCTCTTGTGCCACTATGTTTTCATTGGGTTGATTCCATTGTATTAATTAATTTTGTAAATAACTGATTGTTGTTGTATTCCTGATTGATTAAAAGTGAATATTGTAAATTAAACTATTATTCTATTTTAATTCTTTTGTATGAATGATTTGATTTGAAATCTAAATTGTAGAGATGAATGATATAAGAGATAAAATTGTAATTTCATGCAACATGATTACTTGGGTAATGCATGATACCCATCATGTAATTTTTATAATTATTTTGTTTAAATCATAGATATTGTAATATTTTAATTATAGTATAAAAATAAAGATAATATGAAACTATTTTCAATTCATGTTAATAATTAAATTTTATTATCATTTAAATTTTTATAATTATTTTGTTTAAATTATTTATGATATGTTTGTGTATGTATTAGTTAAACAATTATTCTTTAATTATAAGTATGATTTAAGTATTTAGTAAAGTTGTTTTCGAAAATGACACTACCAAACACATATTTACTGTTTTGAAAATATTACAATTTTCATATTGATGTCGACTTTCGTTCCTATCACATCTCGATGTCTGATGGGTACTGTTTATCACTTTCCGGGGGGCAGTTGTCATTAGACGAGAGTGAGGGCTTCATTCTTGTCATTGGTCGAAATATATCGTTAATCTTTGTTCTTTACTGGATGTTCTTGTTCATTTAATTTGCATATGTTGTTCCACGTCCCCCGTCACATGATGCTTATCTTTTACTTACCTTTGATTATCAGTGGGGGTCCATGCCTATTCCTCCACCTATCTGGTGTTGGTGGTAGGGGTGTTCGCGGATCGGATTTTGTAGATTGGACATCAACCCATATCTCATCCACGATTTTGTGAATTATAAATTTTCTATCAAATCCAATCACGGATTAGTGAAACTAAATCCAAATCCAATCTAATTCATTTGTCTACGGATCATATGCGGATTTAACTCAATCCATATCAAATTCGCTATTTGCTAGATTGATTTGCAAATTAAAAATTTTTTATGTTATCCAATCTACGAAGTTATTAAATTTTAAAAAATATAATATAAAATTAATTTATTAAATTAAAAAATCTAATGCAAAAATAATTTTACTTTCAATTAAATTCAAAATTGAACAAGATTTAAATAAAAATAAAGCTACGATAATACATTCAAATTTTCAAATTACAACACACCGAAAAAAAATTCATTTGTTCAGATCAACACATGAACATTAACTAAAATTATCAATTTAAATGTTGAAACTTGAGAGCTTTGATGTAACATGAAAAAATTAAGAAACTTCAAGAGATTGAAAAGAAAGCAAGCAATTAAACTTATTTACCTCAAGTGCTGAAGTGAAACACTTATGGCTTGTGCATGCGGTGGGGTAGAGATTTGGTGTTATATGCCAAAATATTTTGTTTGCCTTAGAGTTTTTGTTTTACTTTATACTTTTTAATGTTACGAAGCTATATTTGCTTATTTAATTATTTTTTATTTATATTGTTATCGAATAAGATATAATATTGTGTTAATTTAGCTATACTTTAATTTATTTTTTTTATTAGTAAGTAGCATTGCTATATTTACGAATTTTCTTTTTTAATTAAATAAATATTTTTTCCCGATTTTACGGATTTTTGCATATTTACAAAGACAAATCCATATCCAATCCATTAATTGTGGATTTTTAAATTTTCAATTCAATCTCATCCACCAATGCACGGATCGGATTTTTGAGGATCGGACGGATTGAGCGGATTAGATTTGATTCTGAACACCCCTAGCTGGTGGTTTTAAAGTGAGAAAAATGGTTAATTCATGCTACAAGACCTTCCGTTTGTTACTATATTAGGAGAATTATATGTTTTATACTTAACAAATTAGGATTTACAATAGAACAGACTCACCAAAAACGGATGCATATATACAACACAATTTTCTCCGTCTACTAAAACTATTATTTTTTATTTTGCACTTATTACTTTAAACACTTTACCGAAACAAATAAGGACTTCTGAATAACATGTCATATAATTTCATTAATTTTTTAATTATTACAGTTTAATTGGGGCTTATTTTGTAATGGACTAAACAACTCATAGTTTCTATTACTTACAATAATCAATAGGGACTGTCAAAGAAACTTGTTAAAATACAGTGTCGATGATATTTTTCTCATCCTTTTTTCCTCTTTTAATTTATCCTTCATTTCAATAGACCCTCCATTTCTTGGTTGATGATTTACTTTTTTTTAATTTTCTTTATTACACAATTTATCATAGCCACCACCATCATCATCGTCATAATTATAATATTAAGCATTATTATTATTATTATTATTATTATTATTATTATTATTATTATTATTATTATGGGAGTGTCATGGCCTACTATTTAAACTACATGGATAAAATTAAAATTAATTATTACTTCAAACCTCAGGGTTAGGGAATTTTTCCCTTTTTTCCCCACCAATTACTTTCCTACTTTCGCAATGCATTGCCTCGTCTCTTCCAAAAATTTGCCGTCACTTTTTTTGAAAATTTCACTTCCATCTTAGCTCAACCCAGAGTTGCACGCTTCCACCAAATTGTTTTCAACCAATAGTTGCATCCACCTGTTTGCTGTTTGTTTCAATACATGTCTTCTTAACTCACCTTGGACCCATTATCAAATTCTTCTTTCCCCTCTACGTTACCGGCCCATTACCTTTTTTTTCCAGTTACCTCCAATTGTCTCTGTGTCACTTCTGTAGCCGTGGGATTATATCCAAAGGCTCATTTACTATAAGACAAAGGACTGGGGTACCAAACCCCGGACACAAATTAGCTATCCCCAGTTTTTATATAGGTTATAAAAAGGAAGAACATTTAAGTTAGTTTAAACTTGGAGGTAGCTTCATTTGATAATAATGTTGTGCGGTGACAGGGTGATGCATGTCAGCATCACTTAAAGACTCTTTCTGTAGAAATGTACACAGGTAATGAAAAAAAGAACAACTTCTATAGTAAACTAAACTTCGAGAGAGCTTCTTTCGAGGAAAATTGATGATAATTAATTATATGTAAGTGATGTGGTGGTGGGATATCAGATCTCAAATAAGTTATGAAAAAGTAAAACTTTTATGGTAGATTAAATTTCGAGTAACCTTTATCTGATGAGTTTATTCAATCTCCTTTTTGTCTGCCCATTTTCTTCAATATTGTTCCACCTTTAGTGAAGGAAATTCAATCTCCTTTTGTTTAGCCATGTTCTTCATTGTTCCGCCATTAATGGAGATATTATTGTCAATACTACTAATATTTGTATATTTGGAAACGTATAGATAGTTAAAATGTAATATACCTTTGTGGCTAATTGCGTGCTAAACTAGCACCATTGCTTTAGATAAAATAAATGATTGAGTATCTGTGTAAAAAAGTGTAACTAACTAAAAATTTTCTTTTACACATATGTTAGACATTGGAATAAGCAAATCAGAAGCAGTGTTATAGAGTTAAAAAATGTTTGAAGCAATGTTTTATCTTTTTAAAATTAGACGATGATATTTTTCTTTTCAACATAACTTCTGTGCACTAAATTAATCACTTGATGATCCTTCCACCACCACCCCCGGTCCCGCTGAAAAAAAAGGGCAAATAACAAAGTAATCGCTTAATCCCAATGAGCTAAAACTATGACTTTCAATGATAAATATGTATATTCAGGAGACAATTTATCATAAAATTTGGGTAGGGATACGAAAAGTGAGAACCATTTGATAGATTGAACTTCAAGGAAGCTTCATTGATTAATAATTCCAATTCCCTTGTGTATTAGTGCTAAATTCTGGTTCATGATGTTGTCATTTGTTATTTTCACCAAATGTTACTTTCCTATGCCATTTGGTAAGTGACAGTATAAGATGTGTAACTATGTAGTTTTAGAAGGGTTTTAGAATTTTGAAAATGGGGTTCACTTTACCAGCATGAACTTGATTTGTTTGAGCAAATATTTTGTTGCAGAGAGGCTAGTGTGCTATTTACGTTGAAGGACAAGATGTATGTTGAAGGTCAATATGTATATCCACGTACTTGGAAAATTGTTATGCTAGACATTTTGTCATTTGGTTGTAGCTGATATGCTGTGAGTTGCATGAGCATTCGAGTAACAAGCATTACGACAGTGGTGATAAAACTAATGCCTGCTAGGAAGGAAAGATTGTAGGTTACATATAGAGTTTTGTTTGTAAAACGAAGCTTTCTTATAAGAAGTGCTTATGAGTAATTAGTGAAGGTTCTTTCTGTAAGAATCTTGACATTGTTATCTGAAATAAGTGGGAAAGAAGGCTGAACTTATCAAACCAATGCATTACAACCAGTAGCAAATAGAGTCAAGCGTAAAAATCATTTTATATATATTTTGCAAATAATATATCTTAAAATAACTGAAAAATATAAATTTATTTCCAATATTCTTTTATATGAGTATCCAACTTGAACTTTGTTAAGAAGAAAAAGGAGTGAAAAAGTGAGAGCAATGTTACAATAAAGAAGATATGCTATGAAGCCAATTTGTTCTTATGGCTGATCTCATGTTTGTGAGGCCAATGAAGGCGAATCCCACCATGTGAAAAACCCGTGCAAGTAAGTCTTATGTTCGTTTTTGTAGTACCATTTAAAATTTAATAGAGTTCAGATTTATCGAGATAAAAAATTTAAGAAAAATAAAATTTTAAAAGTGAAATTTGATGGAAACATGGTTAATTTTAACGCATGGCTTGTGTATTTTATAAATTTAATTGCGATACTTCAAGAAATGAAACTTAAAAAGTCGGTGAAACACATTTTATATAAAGGCCATATGATGACCCGAAAGACCCTGCCCGAGAACAGAACATTAAAACCCAACTAACGGCCAAGATCCACAACTGACTCATCCAACAGTGACGAACAACGCAATTCCCATTTTTATATAATCGTCTTAGTTTTGTTTCAAACCTCACCGCCTGCTGAGCTACTCTCTGCTGCTAGGGTTTTCTAGGGTTTCCTTCTGGTTCTCCTGTAGCATTTGCAAACATGGTGAGTTCATATCGTTCTTCTACTACTAGCCCTTTTGCGTTTTCGGCTTTACATCTTCTGGGTGTTTGTCATTTAAAATTGATCTATATATTATTCTTTTAAAAAAAAGCAATTTTTTTTTGTTTTATTTGTTATATTTTATGATGCTCGTGTGTTTTTTTTTTTTTTTACGAGGCTACTAGTTCGTATGTGTTTTGTTTTTCTATTGATTCATGTAAATCAACTAGTTTTTGTAGGTTTTTGGGAATTGATAAAATCTAGTTCTAGCAAAAATAAAATGTCCATATAGATTTTTTTGTAGTGCTATATCTTAACTTGTTAACTTTTGATTTTCTTTTAGATATGCATTAGTTGTAGGTAATCTAGAACTTTCTGTTACATCTTAAAATCTTGTGTACATATCCGTAGCTTTTGTGTGTGATATGATATATGATTGTATTTGTATGTACAACACAAATTTAAAAGTCAGCAACAGAAGACATGGAGGCCTAACTGAGAATTTGAGATTTGTGACAAATAATGAGGATTGTTCGACTATTTCCTACACTCCCCAGTTATCTGTAAAATATTTAGCTACTACCATACATACATAATGTTGATTGAAGTACAAGATTATTGGGATCAATATAACCAAAAATTAATTTGTAAATATAATTTTGTTTTTGTATTTATATATTTATATTTTCCATTCAATAATGTTGCTCCTTTCTTTTTATTTGTGAATGTGGGAATAGGTTCTCCAAAATGATATTGATTTGTTGAATCCTCCGGTTGAGCTTGAGAAGAAGAAGTACAAGCTTAAGCATCTTATTCAGTCACCCAATTCCTTTTTCATGGTAATGTGCCTTCTATTAATGTTTTATTGTTGATGTTGTTACTGTGTGAGTATCTTCTGTTAGAATGATAATAGGCTTATTTTCCAATTCTTCCAAAGGTTGGGATATTGTAATTCTAAAGTTTTTATTTCTGGAAGTACAAAATCTCAAATGTCTTGCTCATAGAATAATGATGATAAGAAGTAAACTTCTATGAAATAGTATTTGTTTTAAAATTAAATGTTTGTTATAAGTTTGAATTCCATCTTTGAGTCATAACTTGTCATTAACTCTTTTTTCTTCTTAAGTAAAATGCTACTAAATTAGTGCCAATGCATCTGGCTGAGTTTGGTTTTTTTAGTTCTTCTTCATATTATACAATTTTTTGGAGTGACACTAACTGCTTTTTCCTTTTCACATTATTGATGTAGGATGCGAAATGTCAAGGTTGCTTCAACATGTAAGTTTCTTGAGTTTTTATTTATATTTTCATTTAAATATATAAATACATATTGATTCTCACTATTTGGTTTGTCGGTAAATTTCAGAACCACTATTTTCAGCCACTCTCAAACTGTCGTGGTTTGTGGCAACTGCCAGTCCGTTCTACGGCAGCCCACTGGTGGACGTGCCAGACTCACTGAGGGATGTTATTTCCGGAAAAAGGGTGACTAAGTGTTACTTAATGATGGCAGAATTTTGTCACATCCTTTTTTTTTCTTTTCTCTCATTTTTCCTCTTTTGTTATGATGTATTAATTTTGATAGAACTTGTGGTGTGGTTGATGTTCTTATGTTTAAAAGATTATATTTTTAAGCGAATGTTTTGCATGCCGGCTTCTTGATTTTTGCACTCTTAAATGAGGATACTCATCTTTATAGATTACGTGATGACCACATATGAAAATGTGCTTTAATAAGTCATCAAACCCTTTGGGAATGACCAATGTGTGCTTGTAGACAAGGTGGGATCATGTTTTGCGAGTTGTTTCCAATATAATTGGTTAGATGCATTGAAGAATTTGAGTTTTGTGAATAACATACTTTTATTGTGTTCTGATACATTTACCCAGGTTATATTGAATGAGAATGTATGATTGTCCATGCACTAGTAACTCTATATTTGGGATAACCTGTGGTCCTCAAATTCTTTATTATTTGGAATGTATAAAATTTAATTCAAGATGTCAACAGAATCAATACAGTTCGATTTGGAGTTAAAATGTTTTCATTTTTATTTAATCCATCTGTTAAAGGGTGGGAATGAAAGGAGTGAGATGCAGGTTTACTTTGGAACTAGTTTAGAAGTTAATCTTTGTTTGTTCCAATACTATAGTCATAGCCCGCACCCTGTAGCATTGTTTTTATTTCCAGAGTTATGTACTTTGGACGATGACAACAATGGTGGTGGTGATATTATTATTATTATTATTATTATTATTAACAACAATAAGTTTTTTAAAATAATAATCACAATTATTATAACAAATAATAAAAATGATAATAATAAACTAAGGTCATTTTTTGTTCATTTTAATTTTAAGAGAAAAGTAAACACATTATAGGAGTATAGTTAATTTTAATTCTAGTTCATTTTTATTATCGATTGGTGAACATATTATGATTTATTCTTTCACAGCTAGAGATGTTAGTCCCCATCTTGAGTTTTCCTTCCAATTTTATATGAAATTGTTCTTCTAAAACAAGTTTTTTTTTAATTTGTACAAATAGAAAGTGTTATTTTTATTCTCTTAACTGCATACGAATTGATGGCAATTTGAAATGATGCCATTATTTAGAGGATCTGTCCTTGAGGTCACAATATCATTTGTTTAAAGGAACTATCCTTGAGATTACAAAAACCCGTTATTTGTTTTAATTTATTCACTCAAAATTCCCTGGCGTATTTGTGCTACATTTTGATTCATAATGTTGTCATTTGTTATTTTCACCAAAGATGACTTTCTTGTGCCATTTGTTGTTATTCATAATGTTGTCAGGCTTGAAAATGGGCTTCATTTTACCGGAATGAACTTGATTTGTTTGACCAAATATTATGTTGCAGAGAAGGTAGTATGGTATCAATTTTGAAGGGCAAGATGTGTATCACTATAATTGGAAAATTGTTACTCGCCATTTTGGTCTTTGGGTGTAGTTGATATGATGTGAGTTGCATGAGTATTTGAGTAACAATAGTGGTATTCATACCTTACTTAATACCACTCTTGGTACAACGAGTTTGCTATAGTTGCTAAACTTCTTAACAAATTGCACAAAAATTTAATAAACTTAAGTGACTTATACTTCTAAATTTCTCCTAATAACCCTCTAACTGCTTGAATTTGGATTCCAGTAATTGGGATTCTCCATGCGTTATTTTATGTGTATTTTTAAGATATTCTAATATTTTTTCTAATTCAGGTTTCTAAGTTGGGAATAACGAAATGTAAACAATGCTAAAGACTAGTTATTTATAATATTTCTATTATAATTTCTTCTAAATTAATCATTTAGAATTGATGTTTCCTATTCTATTTCCTATATTATATCCTCAGCTTAATATTACAATCTATATGGCTTTGTATTACAGCTAATATTCCTAAATTATCAGCTTGTTTAATGTACTCACGAAACATTTCAACAAAACAATTTTGTAAAGTAAATCAAATATAATTATCTAAAAGGCATGCAAGTTAGATTTTAGATTTAAAAAAGATCTTATAAACAGTTGTTCTTCTCTATTAAATACTCACGATTCTTTTGCAAATCTAGGTCAAATTGATTGGAAAATCACGTGTTTTGTTACAAATACTAACAAAAATAGTAACCCTCTCTCCCCCTCCTCTTTCTTTCTAAAATTTAAAATATAAAATCAAAATTTTTCTATTAAAACTCAAAACTTTTCGTAAAACCTTCTTCTCTTAAGAGGCATGGAAATCCCAACACAAAACCTCATTTCTTTCCCAAAATACTTTTCCTTTAGCTAAAACAATACTTAGGAGTAAAATTGGGCACTCAGAGGTCCTTCTTCAAGGATTTAGGTTTTCCTAGAAACCCAAGATTTGTTACAAAGTCTGATTTTATTCTTCGTAGAAAGGAAACATTCGTCATAAGCAAATAAAAGGATACTTGACCTTTAATGAAAGATCTATAACATGAAATTCATTCATTTATAAGCACATAGAAATTTGCAAAGGACTGGGTTTCTCTATTAAAGAAGAACTAAGTAGCTTAGCTACACTAATGGGCCTTTGGTTCAATGGGAGAAGCCTTATACTTAAAATATTGAGTGTAAGGGTTCGAGCCTCCATAAGAGTATTATGGAGGTTAGTTTCAGTTCTTCCTCAATTATCAATTAATTGAGTGGAGACAGTCTCTCCCTTACGAAATGTGAGTGGAGCAGGCACCCCTCGAATATTAGAAAGGGTTTAAAATATCTGAACATATACTTCAGTGTGTCAATGTATGGTGGTGGTCCCAGTTATATAGTATGATTGTAAATATTAATAGTAATGTCTGGTGTAACGTCAGTAATATCTGTGTATAACAGACTTAAAAAAAAAAAAGATAGCTTAGCTATAATATATTAGTTGAATAAAATAACTTACTTGAACTAACTTTTAAATAAAATGAGAAATTGAACAAGAGCTTTTGCAAATTGAAACTTGTTATAAGATATTTTTCTATATTTTGATTTGATTTGATTTCTTTCTCTCTTTTTTTTTCTTTTTTTGGCTCTAATCAGTCTTCTCGATCTTCCCTAGACTCTTATTTATTGTGCTCTTCCTAGTTGCTTCTTTATCTTTTACTTTCCACATGTGTGGACCAAAATACTTCTTTAATCTTCCCGTGACGAAAGGCAGTGTCAGTAAAATAATCACTATAACTTTTCCTTTTTGAAAGTTGTGCTTTAAAAGAGGTAGTAAGTGAAGGGTGACACTTTGCTGGATCATTGTTGAGTCCTGCTCTTGACACAATTTAAAAGTATTCATTATTCTTAAATGTAAGAGTGTTTAATTATAATATAATTAAGTGGGTTTACGATCGATCCATAAAAAAAGATTTAATTTGTTAATTTCTTTTAAATTATCTGAGAACTAAATATATATCTTAAATACACGCTATTTAATTTAAGAGAAACTATAAAAATAAATTAGTTAGGGATATGGATACACTATTAATAGATATAATTTAATAAATTATTTTTTTTTTATTTTGCTTACCGCCAAAAAGATTAATTGTATAAATTATTATTATTTTCCCATTAATTTTATTATGGAGTAAATACTTAATGTGTCGTAATTCATTTTGTTTACAATAAGTTAAAATACCATTTTATTATATTTTATACTAAGATATTAAGAATATATTGTGCCAAACTCCCTTATTTGTTTACAATAAATTAAAATTTCAATATATGTAATATGAATAAAATTAGATAGAAAATAATTTAATTTGTATAACAAAAATAAAATTTGATTAAATCATATTTGTTCTACCAAGAGTTTCATCTTACCCTAACTATTATTATTTAGCTAAGCATAATTGAAATAAAAATAATTGTTAAAATTAATTTACATATAATTAAGAAACTAAGATTGAAGATAAAACTAAATTTATTTATGAATTAAAATTCGAACTTCCAAAATAAATTACAAAAAAATTGAATGAAAAAGAAAAGAGAAAAAATTTTGAAAACTAAACCTTCCGTTTCTCACCCCTCTTCTGCACTTCTTCGCTTTCTCTCTGATTCTGCTCTTTATTTACTCATCCTCCAATTCTATTTTCTACCTTTTTTTAACTCATCCTCCAATTCTATTTTCTACCTTTTATCTTCTCATTTCTCTGTCTCCTCAATTCTTGCTTTCCCTTCTTTTTACAGGCAGGAGCTGCCTATTCCTTGTCTTTATTTTATTATTAAATTAAATATTTTATTATTCTTTTAAATTATTAATAGTCAAATGGAAACCACCTGCCACTTTACTATCAATTAACAAAGTGGCTCCTCATTTTTTATTTTTTATTTTTTATTTTTTATTTCAATTCAATCTATCTTTTTTGTCTTCGGCATTCGGCTTTGATTTTTCTTTATTCTTGAAACATAACTACAATATAAAATTAAAGTAAAATTAACATACCACAATTTAATTTAATAAAAAATTATATTAAAGGAGCATTAGGATAATTCATAAGTTATAAGCACATAAATCAACATTGTAAGTAAAAGAATGATACTCTTAACATTTATTAAAGGTACACTTTGTAGTGTTAATCACTTATTGTCAATATTGTGGGCCTCAATATCATCTAGATTGTTGTAAAAATCTCTACGATTATCTTCATCTTTGCTTTATTGATCTTCCATAAGAGATCTTATGCCTTGATATCTCCTTCATACTGCCCTCGGTAGAAATCCATGAGTTGATTATTTGTGGTCTTCGAGATAAAAGAGACTTCAGGTATATTCTAGCGATAATATATTTTTTTATTGAAGGCTTCAGCATCAATTTTGGATGATCTGTGAATTCTCTAATCTCAAATTCCCTTGCTATCATTTTGCTTCTCTAATGTCTAATCTACTTGGTTAAGGAATTAGTGGTGTAGATCTAAGGTATATTTGATCTTTCTAAGTTACCAAGTTCTCAAATGGTGTTAGATCCCTGGAGAAAAATAGAATGTTGTGCTTGAAATTCATAATACACTTCATACTTGAATCTCAATTTCGGTTCATTTGATTGGAAATCAGCCACCACGAACCGTTTTCCCATTACCATTAAGTTAAGCATCGTTGATGCCAACTTTCTTTCAAATGCATTTGTTTGGTTTAGGTCTCGAACAATAACTTGATTAAGAAAATCAAAATCTAATAATAATTGCGAAGTTAATATTAGTGGTTTATCTGTGAAATTTAATTCTATTGGTTTGTATAATCCCATATCAATGCTAACTTTTGTAATACTATAAGTGAGACGACACTTACAGTCTCTATATATTTTAGAGGCACTTTTTTACTTCTTGGGCAAACCTTTTAAGTATTGCCATGTTGAGTCTCCCCTGTGATAAGAAGTTCAGGTGTTTGGTGGGCAAATCTTGGGGTTTCATAGCTATGTTTGACGAGGTCTTTGAGAAAACTCTAAATGAACTCTATTTTGTCATTTTGCATTCTAGCTAGATGTTCTTTAATGATCCTAAAAGTTCAGTACTCGTAAAGAAAAAGATTTTGTTTTCTCTCATTTATAACTCACTTGTGTTTAAGTGTTCTGCGCTCATTGTCTGCTTTAATCAGTAGAGTTAAAGGTTTTTTTTCTTTGCCTGCTATTGGCGTTGATAAATCTTGAGTTTATCCTTTAGAAAATCTCTTTCTTCATACAAATCTCAGCATCTGTCATTTAATATTTAAAATTTTTTAACCATTATTTCAAAATGATTGCAAAAATATAAAGTGTTAGCAAAAGATGAAACAAATCCACTATTTTCATTAAAAAAAAAATCCACTATTTTAAACACATTGTGATGGGTGCTGAGACAAATATAGTAAATTGCAGCTATGTCTCTTGCTAAAGGAGTTACGAAAAAGTTCAAGCCAATTTGTTGTTTTGCAACATCAAAGGTTGATTTGAAATCATAAAATCCTTAATAGTCAGGCTTGTAAAAATTTATATTTTTTCTTAAAACTTTAGGTTAAGTAGATACAGGGGCGGAGACAGCATGTTGATTGACTGGGGGCTTACCCAACGACGATAAAAAAATTTAAAGAGTAATAAATATATAAATTTGAAAGATTTATCATACTTCAATATATGTTTATAATTGTCCTTTACGAGTTTTCATACATTGATAACGTTGCATTACAACTTCATTATCAATATTATTAAATAAGTCTTTTTCTATGTAAACAACTAAACTATCATTCATCCATTGCTCTCCCATTCGGTTTCATAACCGATTCTTCAAAATGTTCATGGCTGAAAATGCTCTCTCTACACTCGCAGTGGCAACAGGTAAAGTCAATGCCAATGTTATTAACAAGTAAACTAATAGATATACATTATGTCTCTTAGTCTCGACCATCCGCTTTGCAAGATCACCAATATCCTTTAATTGTGAAAACTCACCACTAGTGTCCATATCCAAAATATATGTATCAAGTTGAATCTCAAGTACCATGATATCAATTGTAGAGAACTCATTTGGATGCTTCTGCTTGTTGAAGCATCATCATTTTTTTCTAAAAATTGTGGCTCCTTTCTTTTGTAAAACCTTTCCATACCTATTTCAAAATATAAATAAAGATTATGAATATTGAGTAGTTTACTTAGGCTAGTAGCACTTTTAGCATATTCCCCTATTATATAATTATATTAATGCTATAAATTAATTAACAAACATTACAAGACAATAAAGCTAAACAAGCAAATGCTTAATTGCAATTGTTATTTTCTTAATTAATAATATGTGTTCTTTTTTATGAAATCTACACTCAATCACATAATTCACATTATATTTTTCAAATACACCAATAGCCCGATGATACACTAACTAATGGGGAAGAAAAACAACTACATCAATTCAACAAATAATTATATATGATTTATAAACAATAAAATAAAAAGCAAATAAAATATTAATTTGTACCTTAATTTTATTGAATGAAGAAACAAGGGGTTGTTTGAAATTTGGAGGAGAAATCACTTTCCACTTTGCTTTTGGAGATGCCGAAACAAGAAGAAGATGATTTACGCAAATTCCACTGTCTGTCACTGCTGTTTTGCTTTTGGAGATGCCGAAACAAGAAGATGATTTAGGGGTTTCAGATTTGCGTATTGGTGCAGGCAGTGGAATTGGAGAAAGGTAAAGAATAATAAAATATTATTAATGGGTTTGTGGGTTATTTAAAAATTTGATTAATATTAATATTTGTGGGCTTAATTTTAGTTTGTAAAGCTCATATCTTTTTATTTGTTTTAAAAACTTAAAGTATGTAATTATGTTTATGTGTTAGGGGTTTGAATATAAATTAGTGGGGGCTTAGGAAAAAATTTATTAGAAATTTTTGATAAATTAAATTAGTTAATAAAGGATTTTTTTTTTTTCAGTGGGGACTTAAGTCCCAACTGGTCCCAAGCTGGATCCGCCACTGAGTAGATAGATACCTGGTGTAGATCTCATAAAAACTGAAATCCTTGCTCAAAGGTTTGCTTTGAATTTTTGAAAAATAAAATGTTAATGCATTTAAGGCTGCTAAGATCTTACTACTATCACCCTTTACATTCCAGATGTTGTCTAGAAGACAATGTTGTGATGCATCTATCTTACCACAAGGTAGAGGCTTGAAAGATAAATTAGTCCCTTTTACGAATGTTGGTAGACTAATATAAATGAAGGTCATTCTCTTATCGTTAATCTACAAAATTGTAAAGTATATTAGAATAAATTTCTCCACTTAAGTAATTAATTAATCTATTATCCATTCCTTTGATGTGTTCAGATTTTACTTTATAGATTTCGTGATGACCACATATGAAAAGGTGCTTTAATAAGCCATCAAACCCTTTGGGAATGACCAATGTGTGCTTGTAGACAGGGTGGAATTGTGTTTTGTGAGCAGTTTCCAATATAATTAGTTATATGCTTTGACGAATTTGAGTTTTGTGAATAACGTACTTTTATTGTGTTCTGATACATTTACCCCGGTTATATTGAATGAGAATGAATTATTGTCCATGCACTAGTAACACTATATTTGGGATAGCTTGTAGTCCTCAAATTATTTATTATTTGGAATGTGCAAAATTTAATTCAAGATGTCAGCAGAATCAGTATAACTCAATTTGGAATTAAAATGTTTTCATTTTATTTGTTCCTTCTGTTGAAGGGTGGGAATTAAAGGAGTGAGATGCAGGTTTACTTTGGAACTAGTTTAGAAGTTAATCTTTGTCTGTTCCAATACTATAATCGTAGCCTGCACTCTGCAGCATCAGTTTCATTTCTGGAGTTATCTGGTTTACCTGTCGTGCCTGTTTTCTAAACTAGCAGGCTGCCCCCGCCAACTTTGTTCAATGGAATATTTAAAGTGGATTCCTATTTGATCTTTAGGCCCTCATTGATGTTCATTTATCTTGCTTCTTTTATATTTTTATGCTGGGTGGGGTGGCCATGAAAGTGATGCTTGTCTCCTTTCTGTGCATCAATTATTACTGTGAAGATGTATGAAGATCATTTCTGTCAATGATGGCAAAAGATTCCACTTCAATTCTTCATCAAATTGTTTATTACTTAAAATCTGTTGGCGTTACAATCAGCGAGTTATGAGAGATTAATTTCATACAATTATAACATAATTAGTCACTCGTACTACTAAGGTTTTATTTAGTGTAGTTTTCTGAATAAAATTTATTTAAATAGAGCCTTTGTTAATAAAGTTTTTACGAGTAGAATTTTCACCAAAAATATTTTAGTTGTTTGATAGTCAATGAAAACTTTTACTAAAAATTGTAAAATGAATTTAACAAGTAAATTTTATAACATTATGTTATTAAAACAATAAAATAAAATAAAATTGTCAAATAAAAATGATACTTTTAGATAATTTAACATTTTAAAAATGCTTTTCAACGTCTATCACTAAAATTTTAAAATTTGAGTTTCGAAATGTTAGAGGTAAAATAATTTATCTAATTTTTAAAAACTCTATTAAAAAATTAATCAAGTAACAACAAAAAAATTGAAAAGAACTTATGGCATTAAATGAGTACTTATATCTAATAAACGAGTCATACCAAACATGCACTAAATATATTTTTAGCTGAAAAATATACGCTATATAAAGATAGTAATTAACAAGAGAAAATTTTAATTCTCCCATAGCTGGGGACTTGAACTTTTTTGTTAGTCTATACCCCATGGCCGGGTGATTTCCATGCACCAAACTCTTTTAAGAACATTGATAATTATATAAAATTATGAATAAGATGCAGACAGAATACCTTTCAGACTGAATAAGTGCATGCTTTTAACGTGTGTTTTAAACATATTCGGTGTACAATTTTTTACGAAGCCCATAAGATGCCCCAAGAGGCCCGGCCCCAGAACAAGGCAATAAAACCCAGCGAACGGTCAGGATCCACAACTGATTAATCCAACGGTGAAGAAGAGCGCAATTCCTATTTTTATATAACCATCTTAATTTCGTTGCAAGCCTCTCAGCCTCCTGAGTTACTCTCTGCTAGGAATTTCTAGGGTTTCCTCCTGAATCTCGTCTGGCAATAGCAATTAGCAAGCATGGTGAGTTCATATTTCATATTTTATGATGCTTGTGTGCTTGTTTTATTACGAGGCTACTATTTTGTATGTGTTTTGTTTTGTTTTTTTTTTTTTTCCTATTGATTCATGTAAATCAACTAGTTTTGGGAATTGATAAAATCTAGTTCTGATTTATCCGATCCATATTCTGTTCCATCTGTATATTCCGGCAGAGCATATCGATATCGGCGAATTTGCCTCTTTATTAGGTTGCTATAGGCTGGGCGCTTTAACCATTCAGCCATGGATGTTTGCCTCTTGCGTTTTCATCTCTCTATCTTCTAACTTCTCTTTCTAGAAAACTCTGGAAAGGGAAAAAAATAAAAATTGAAAAAAGGATCAGTTTGAGGCCGTGTCTCGTTTGATGTTTACGATATATTTTCGGTTGAAATGCTGGAACCGCCCATTTTGTAGATAGTGTTCCAGTAACACTATCATATTCATGTTCCTAGAAGGTTCAACCCCAGCCTTTCGCTGTTTCGCAGTCGGGATGTTTGAATTATGTCGACTTATCTTTGACTCATGGTTAAGTTTATAACTTAGCTAATGGGCTCTGTTGTTAACTCATGCCCTTAAACAACTTTATGGTGGGAGTTAAAGTCTCAGAACATGTTAGTGATTATAACAAGATAAGAGTTATAAATTCTTATACAAATTAATATATCATAATTTAATTGATTGGATTAGATAAATCTCATCTTAAAAGACTTATTTTTATTATTTTGTATTTTTATCCAATCAATGAATTTAAACCACATCTCTTTGTAAAAGAATAAATTTATAAAAGATTTTCTAGTTGTGTTGTCATTGGTTGTTACTCCATTTCCCTCTCAATTTCAGAACTGAATCGAGGTAACTATATCTACAAGAATGTGAGTGGAGTATAATATTTGTGAGGACAAAAATGTGAATTGTGTGTACCGTCATACAAAATGAGTATTGTTGCACTTAGCTTACAGTGGCTATTTTCTAGACTTTCCAGTTCTCTGCAAAGAGTTTAGCTACTACCATACATATATAATACCAATAGAAGCACTAGATTATTATGATCATTATAACCAAAAATTAACTTGCAAATATAATTTGGTTTTAGTGTTGATATTTTTCTTTCTTTTTTGGTGGGTAATAATGTTGCTTCTTTGTCTTTTTGTTTGTGAATGTGTGAATAGGTTCTCCAAAACGATATTGATTTGTTGAATCCTCCTGCTGAGCTTGAGAAGAAGAAGCACAAGCTTAAGCGGCTTGTTCAATCCCCCAATTCCTTTTTCATGGTAATGTGCCTTCTTTTAATGTTCTATTTGTTGTTGTTGTTGTTACTGTGTTAGTATCTTCTGTTAAAATAGTAATAGGTTTATTTTCCAATTCTTGCAAAGGTTGTGATATTGTAATTCTAAAATTTTTATTTCCGGAAGGACAAAATCTCAAATTTCTTGTTCATAAACAAATTGTTCATAGAGTGACGATGATAACAATTAGATTTTAACAATATAGTATTTGTTTTAAGATTAAATGTTTGTTATGGGTGTGAATTCTATCTTTAAGTCATAACCTGTGGAGCCTTTTTTCTTTCAGCTGAGTTTGGTTGGTTTATTCTTTTTCATATTTATACTATTTGCCGGACTGACTGCTTTTTTCCTTTTTCACATTATTGATGCAGGATGTGAAATGTCAGGGTTGTTTCAACATGTAAATATCTTGAGTTTTTATTTATATTTTCATTTAAATTTATAAATAGATATCGACTCTCACTTTTTGGTTTGTCTGTAAATGCAGAACAACTGTTTTCAGCCACTCTCAAACTGTTGTGGTTTGTGGCAACTGCCAATCCGTTCTGTGCCAGCCCACTGGTGGTCGTGCCAGACTCACTGAGGGATGCTCGTTCAGAAGAAAGGGTGACTAAGTGTTGCCTAAATGATAGATCTTTTCATTTTGGTTATGATGTATTAATTTTGGTAGAAGTTTTAAGGTTAGACAGTGTTTTAACCTTTTGTTTCAAATTTAATTTACTCGATGTAGTGGATGATCTTATGTTTGGAAGAAAATATTTTTAAGTGAATGTTTTTTAATCATGCCATCTTTGATTTTTTACACCTTGATTGAGGATACAACTATTCATGGACTATGTCGTGTCCGTATATGCAAAGGTAAACATAAGTTACCCAACCCTTTAGGAAACGCCATCTGTGCTGAAGTTTATGAATGAGTTTTAGGATCTCTGTTGACAGTGTTGGACCAGCTTGCATCTTTTAACTAGTGCCCAGTGTAATTAGCAATGCGCATTCTGTATTAATTTTGGGTTTTGTGAATTACAAACCTGTGTTGTGTTGTGGCCGTCACTCAGGTTACCTTTGAATTTATGTGATTGTCCGGGCACTGGTAAGTGGTAATTCCTTTAATGATAACCAACGTGGATGAAACAAATTTGATTGCATTGAATTTATGACTGTCAAATGTCTTAATGCCTTTAGTTCAATGTTATTCTAGTCCTCAAAAATCTTTATTCTTTCAAATCTGCAAAATTAAAATTAAGGGGTCAACTGGGTCAATATAAGTCAATTACGGGATGAGTAGAATTAGTTTGGAATCAAAATGTCTTCTTTTGGATTTGTTCCTCTGCCTGTTCCAATGATAGAATCGTAGCCTGAAGCCCCGCAGCACTATTTCCATCTGCAGTTGTATTTGGTTCACCAGTTGGTGACTGTTTGCTAACCCAGGCGTGCCCAGGGGAGGCGAGAATGGGGGTTGTTGCATTTCCAAGTAGGGACAAGGGATGAGGATCTTTTTAGGGTCCTTTTGTTGTCGAAGTTTTAAATTAAGAAAGTTGGAGTAATGAAATAAAATTTAAATATGAATATATTATTTTTTAATAATAATTTTGATAAAAACAATCATGATATTAAAGATATTTCTCTTTCATCAAATTAATTTAGTTTACAAATAACAGCTGTAAATGTTTACCAAATATACTAGTTTTATAAAAGCTATAATGTTCCAAGTTCAGAAACTTTAATTGGCTTCTTGTAGTGGGAAATATTATTCCATACCATGAGTTTGTCTTTTAATTTTATATGAAAATGTTTCGGGAAAACACATTTTAAATTTGGACTCACTGTTTTTTTTTTTTTTCTGAGTTTTATGTATTGGTGATATTCCAAATGACCCCATTTTCTCCTGTAACTTGTAAATGATTGGGCTACCACTAATAATAATATGCTCCGAATCCGTTCGTGATGCCTATTTACACTATTAAAGAAGTGAGAAGACGTGTCCATTGAAACCAATAATTTGATACAACGTCACCATCATGTTGATAATTTCATGAACTAATTGACTGCTTAATCATCATGTAATTGAAATATGAACTAAAGTTTATCTTTTTATCTTGGAAGTCTTTTGATATAGTGGAAGTGGATGATAATATTATTTTTTATACGGATATATTTTTAAAATATTTAATTTTAAAAAGTTAATTTGTAATATTATTAAATTATATAATTTTATATTTTATTAAAAAATAAATTTATTAAATTTTATAACTTAAAAACATATTCGTATTAAAAAAAATAAAGAGATCAATACTCAAAAATGATTATTAAAAAGAATAATGATATTTATCCATAAAGGACCTACTGGAGCCACAGAAACTGCAGCGGAAGCAGAATGTTGCCGTTTTTGTGGCCCACGATTTGGGAGGGGAAACAAAAATGGAGAAGAAAAGTTGGCCACAGTTACGCAAATATCTGAACTCTAATACTAATAAGTAAAATCACTGGGCCCAGTTGTCATCCCAACCACGTATGAGGCTTCATTTAGCACACACCCACTTTTAAAAAAATAATTATAAAATAATAAATTAAGAAGAAAATTTGGAGAAATAATCAATTGAATCATTCTTAATTTTTTTTTTCTTTTCACTAATGACTTAGGTTTTCAACTATTTGATCACTAACGTCTTTGTCTGGAATTGATATTAGGTATCTATAGCTTTAAAGCTATAACATCAAAGTATTTGATAAATACTAACTACTATAATTTAAAAGTTAAGTTAATTTAATTTTACATTTGTATCATAAAAAAATTATGCTATTTTTAATAATTTTGTTAAAATTATTACTTAAAAATAGTATTCGCTCCATATTATTAATTTTTGTTTTATACCCATAAAATTTTCCCTAGAGCACATGTAGCTTAAATGTTACCGTATCTCAATACCAAATAGGGACTAAAATTTGTTTTAACATCAGTTTAATTTGACAATTTTATTTTTATAAGGTAAAAATATCAAATCACTAATAAAAACTTCAAAACGGTTTTTATTTTATACTAAATTTATTATTCTATATATAAAATTTATCAGACTATTAAATTGATATCCTGATGACATGATATCTTAGCCATAAATTATTATAAAGAAATGTATGATAAAAGATGATTAAAAAAAAAAGCATAACTCAACACACAACTAAATCCAAATTCATTAATTTTAGGGTTATCATTCGTGACGATCATGTGTTTGTTACCTATAGAGCTAGAAAAATTTGACACGACCCGATTACCCGACACGAATAAATGGGTATGGGTTGTCAAATTTAACACGATTATTAAATGAGTTAGGTCCGGATCGACACGATTTTTTTCCGTGTCGAGTTAGGGTTAAAGTTCTTAACCCATTTACCCGATCAATGACCTGATTATATTTTCTATTTTAAAATAATTTGTAGGTTCTTATTATCAAAACTCAACTATTAGAGATGATTCTCTCTTTTATTTTTATTTTTTGAAAAGATGAACATAAACATAGTATTTTATTTATAAAATTTTATATACAATTAGAGCTTCAATACTGTAAATGTGTAAAATATTGTTAGACATGTATATTTTATAATATTGATATATAATATAATATAATATAATATAATATATGTAATTAAAACTTCAATAGTGTAAATGTATAATATTTTGATAGATATGTACATTTTATAATATCGATAAATTATGTATGTATGACAGTATATAAATATTTGATATAAATTTTATTTAATGTATATATATTAAGCGGGTTATTGGGTAACTTGATTATTTTTCCGTATCAGATTTGGGTCTTAATATTTTGACACGATTATTAAATGGGTCAGATTTGGGTCGACCTAAATTTAATACGATATGAACACGACCCGATGACTTGTTTTGATAGCTCTAACTCTTTATAATTCAAATATGGGGCAAAATCATAATTTTGCACCAACGATCTCACATCAAATCACAGTACCAACCAAACCAAACCGTTAATTACTACTTGTTTATTGGCCGAGTATCAACTGTCACGTGCCAATTGGTTTCTTCATCAAGAAAGTTAATGCAACCCAACCCAAAATTCCGGTTTGGAAAGGTACACCAGACTAATTAAACCGATCTAGAATCACTTGCTATCTTGAACAATCATGTATATCAATTATGGATTTAATTTAGGAAAATTATCATTGGTTTACGCTAAATTTATTCTTTTATTAAAAATATTATAACACTTTTAAGAGTGCATCAATCGTCTACCGTAAATTGACAAAAGTTATATGCCGACCACTAAACTGTTAGCTGTCATTTGAAAGTTAACAGAGTTGTAGCGAATTGATGATTTTACACTTAAAAATTATCACTTATATACCTTTAAAATCTTTTATTATCACTTATATACCCTAAAATTATCACTTGTATCATATGAAAAGACCAAATTACCCCTCTAACGTCATCATATTTAAACGGCAACTAACGGTTTGGTGGACATCATATACATTTTGTCAACTTAAGGTGGACAACTGATATGCCCTGAAAGTGTTGTGATAAATTTGATAAGAAGTAAACTAAGGGTATACGATTGATAATTTCTCTTGAATTTAATGTTGAGCTGAATTGTGATCAATTGTTTATAATACGTACATATATAATAATAGGAAATTTTCAGCCTTATACCCTTAAATGACACCCGTATCAAACGTGTGTGAGCACTTTTCAAGTGTATCACTCGTATGCCCTAAGTTGACAAAACACTTATGCCGTCCACCAATCCGTTAACTTCCGTTTGCAAGTGCTGACATCATAAGGGTAATCTAGTCTTTTAAGATTGACGAAATTTTTATTAAAAAAATGACATGTCATCCCATTTGCCTAGTAAAAAATGACATGACATATGATATATATTGATAAAAATGACATATCATCCCATTTATCCGATAATTATTAATAATTGCTAAAAAAAATACTTTACAACCAAATCTACTCCTCCAAAATTTAACCTACATTTTTGAAGATCTACTCCTCCAAACTCCAACTGAAAATTTTTATGGTGCAATATGTATAATTGTAAATAATATGTTGTTAATAATTTTTTATGGTATAATATAGATATTTTTTTATAGATAATTGTTAATAATATGTACCATTAATAATTCATTTTTTTAATAAAAAAATGTATTATTAATAAAAAAATAAAAAAAAAATTGTGTATTGAAAATTTACGTTAATTTTTAGAGTAAATTTATTTTTTACCTCATTTTGAGTTTTAAGAGCAAAATAGTCAATTTGCCATAATTCTGTTAACTTTCTAACGGAAGTTAACAGATTGATGGACGGCAAAAATATTTTGTCAACTTAGGGTATACGAGTGATACACTTGAAAAGTGTTCACACATGTTTGATACGAGTGTCATTTAAGAATATATGATTGATAATTTTCCTATAATAATATATAAATAAAATTTAATTAAGTTTATATTTTTATTTAGTAACTACTAATTGTATCTTTTTAAAAAGTTAGTAAAAAATTCAACACATTCAAATACCCTCCGCAGGCGTGGTTCTAATAGTACTCTTAGGTTTTGATGTGATGATTGATGAACCACGCTCTTTTGTCCTTGTGAGTTAGCTTCTCTCGTGCCTGCTTTTTGAGGCCTTTGCTGCCTCTTTAAGCTATCTCTTTTCATAATTAATTGCCATAGCCATACAACTCGAAACCCTAACTGCTTTAACGCTTGGTTTTGTTAAACCCTATTTTAGCGAGACTACAAAAAGATTTCGATAAAACCATCGTATCATTTCATTAAATAACACAATCATTTCATAGAATTTAATCGAAACAAGCGTACGAAATTCATGTACAATAGTTATATTTCGATGAAAAAACTTTTGAGAGAAGGGAATCATCCAATTTGCCTCTTGCTTGGATCAAGTCCTCGTGTATGTAAAATTGGGAGTAAATTTTCTTTCAGATGTTTAGAAGTACATGAAATTTATTGTGAGTCATGATATCTCGACTGCATCATCAAGGTTCTTGCATATTTTTAATTTATTATATATTGTCATTTGAAAAGAAGGAAAAAAAGAACATTAAATTGAAGAACATGAATATATCCCTTTGAAAGCCGTGCTTGATCGACCAAATTATAACGTAAAGAAGAATTGAATATAAGTACTTGTCCCACAAAAAGATGCCAAATGGAAATGCTCCATGAATTCATAGACAAAAGAATCGATGCCAAAGCAAAGCATACGGCATAAAGTCTTTCAGAAATAGAGAAAACTTATGAATGATTACTTGCAAATGGATCCTATCAAAGACTTGTAACAGTAGAATCTTGACTTGGTCTTGGTATATAAAATTGTTAAATTCAATATAATATTTTGAGAATGAATGAAGTAGAGAGGAAGAAATTAATAGGCCGGTGATAGCATCCAACCAACCGAAAGCTCTCACATGGGCTTGACGTTATTAATTCATTGCCATTATGAACACTGCAAATATGGTGGCTGTTGGTCAACAGTTTAGACGCAGCGAAATATGTGTACACAGTCGATCAACAAAACTGATTATTAATTTAACTTTTCTTTCAAGTTTGAGCATAAATATATATATTTCTGGGGAATTATATTTTTTTATTATGTATATGAAGTTCACATTTAATTCAGAAATGATGTTTAAAATCTATGAGTTCTAACTGAAGATCTCAACCAAGAATATATACGTATGCATGTACGTATAACGTATCAATTTGGCCTGGTTCGACAAGTCTTGAGCATGTGATACATTTGTCCATAAAGACATGCATGTCGGCATGCACGTGGGTATCCCATCAAGTCATTTTCACATTTATTGTCAGATTTATTGTTCCCCAGACGTCAAAATATATATAAACATTTTCTAATTCAAAATTTTATAGCGGAGGTAAGTTCAAAAAAAAAATTTTAATCTGTGCAGCTTAAATTTTAATTTCGCAATGTTGTTAAACTTCATAATTTTAAAGTTTTTTCAAATTTTTTTAAACTTTTAAATTTTAGACTAAAAAATTATATACAACGTGTCTATAATAAAAAAAAAATTCCCATTAAATATTATATTTATTTTTAAACAATTATTCTTTCAAATAATAGTCAATCCACCGACATAAATGTTTACCAAACAATTGGTGGTATGCCACATTGCATACATGGGAGAGAATTTTTATGGTAGATTAAAATTTGAAGAAGTTTCATTGATGATGATAATAGCATACAGTGATGTAGTGGTACCCGCATTACCAAATATTAAAGACTTTCTCCATAATTTTTATGTAGGTTATGAAAAAGAAGAACATTTAAGTTAGTTTAAACTTCGAGGTAGCTTCATTTGATAATAATGTTGTGCGGTGAAACGGTGATGCATGTCAGTATCACTTAAAGACTCTTTATATAAAAATGTACACAAGTAATGAAAAATGAAGAATTTTATAGTTAATTAAACTTTGAGAAAATTTACTAATAGGTCTTTGGTCTAGTGGGAGAGTCCTTACACTTATAATATTAAGAATAATAGTTTTAGTCTCTATAAAAGTATTATAGAAGTTAGTTTCAGTCCTTATTCAATTATTAAATAATTGAGTAGAGACAGTCTCGACACCCCTCAAATATTAGAGAGGGAGTAGAGACAGTTTCGACACCCCTCGAATATTAGAGAGGAATTAAAGAATATGGGCAATATTATGGGGGTTAGTTTTAATTCTTTAATTATTAAATAATTGAGTGGATGGTTTAAAGAATTTGGAAACATTATGCGGGTTAGTTTTAGTCCTTCAATTATCAAATAATTGAGTGGAGACAGTCTCGACACCCTTCAAATATTAAAGAGGATTTAAAGAATTTGGGCAGTGCTTCAGATGAGTACATGCTACGATAAAGGTCCCAATTATATAATCTATTTGTAAATATTAATTGTAATATTTGAGTATAACAATATTAAAAAAAAAAAAAGAACTTCCAAAAAGTTTCATTCGAGGACAGTTGATGATAATTATATGTAAGTGATGTGGTGGTGGTATATCAGATCTCAAATAAGTTATGAAAAAAGTAAAACTTTTTATGGTGGATTAAATTTCGAGTAACCTTCATCTGATGAGTTTATTCAATCTCCTTTTGTCTGCCTGTTTTCTTCATTGTTCCACCTTTAGTGCAGGAAATTCAATCTCCTTTTGTTTAGCCGCGTTCTTCATTGTTCCGCCATTAATGAAGATAATATTGTCAATACTACTGATATTTGTATTTTTGGAAACGTATAGATAGTTAAAATGTTATATATCGTTGCGACTAATTGCGTGCTAAACCAGCACCATAGCTTTAGATAAAATAAATGATTGAGAATCTGTGTAAAAAAGTGTAACTAACTAACTTCTGTGCACTAAATTAATCACTTGATGATCCTTCCCCCCCCCCCCCCCCCCCCCCCCCCCCCGGCCCCGCCGAAAGAAGAAAGGGCAAATAACAAAGTAATCGCTTAATCCCAATGAGCTAAAACTGTGACTTTCAATGATAAATATGTATATTCAAGAGACAATTTATCATAAAATTTGGGTAGGGATACGAAAAGTGAGAACCATTTGACATATTGAACTTCAAGGAAGCTTCATGGATTAATAATTCCAATCCTTTTTATCTACTTTTTTTCTTTACTTTTTCTCTTTTGATATGGTATATAGTATTATATATTAAAACGGAAGATATGCTTAAATTATGTCGTTTTTCGGTCTCCTTTTATTAATTATTGTTCGACTTTTGAAAAGGCGGATTACTACTTGAAAGCATAGCTACACTGTTATATTGTAACTGATAATCGAGTAACGTTTTTTTAATCTCAAATTCATATCTTAAAATATATAAATATTCGGATGAGAGAACCTTTGTTTGAGTCACTGCTTTATTTAAAAATGAGTTTAAATTTTTTTATCATTTTTTAACAATGCACATATAAAATTTGAATATAAAATTTATATCTCAACTAATATAATACCAATGTAAATTCATCACACAAATAATTATTTAATTATTGATGTTAATTTGATAGTAAGATTACAAAAATGTTTCTCATATGTTTTTACTTTTTAATGGATAAGTCAGTTGGTTGATGGGTATGTAGCAAAAGATTAAAACTAAAGCTTTGATTTTATCGTTTTCAAGTTCTGTTTCTTACGAATAATCATAGTGCTTTTCTTTTTATATATGTTTAGATTTTCAGTGTAGAAAAATAATTTCAATAACTAATACGGAAAGTCACTATTGTGAAAAATTTTAAAACATCATAGGTTATATTTATGTGTGGGATGGACAACTAAAAATATAATTATACAATCTCTGATATTAAAAAAATGTTGCCATAAAAAAAATAATGATATATTTACGCAGTTAGAACACATTTATGTGTTTAACTGTGTTGTAAATTTAATTTATGAATTGTTAATAGCGAATGATCAAAAATTTTTAAAATATTTGTAAAGTCATTTTTCAACGTATCTGCTTCAGAATCAATTCTAATTGACAATAAGACAAAGAGAAAAATTTGAGGATTTGTTTTCTAGAAGATATGACAAAAGAAAGGAAAAAAAAAACATAAAAATAGAAAAATTGTTTAAAATAAGTTAAAAACAATATGGAGCCGCAGGCTGTTAATTTCCTAATCAAATCACGTAATCTTTCCCTTGACCCATAGTCCAAAAAAAAAAATATGAAAAAGAAGAAGAAACCTGAAAACACATTTAAATTTAAGAACATTAACTAGCCCTAATAATAACAGTAAAAAGATTTTTATAAATGCACAATTTCTTGGAAGGCATCTGAAGACAGAAACTAACTACTATAATTTAACATAAAATAAAATAATAAATATTAAGTACAACAAAACCATTGGAAGCTCCCAATAAGATTCACCCCTTAAGTTGACTTTGATTTGTTGAAAATCATTATGACCCCACAAGGGAGTAAATTAATAATCGGATCCGGCAATCCACGATGCGTCGTTTCTTAAAAATCATATTCCCAAAAATAAAAATTTGGAGAAAATTAGAGTTAGGACCTACAAGTATGGTTTATTTACAAAAATAATTTAATTATCATTTCCTCCTACTTTAGTTGCCATTAAATAAGTGTTTTTTTATGTAAGATAATGTCAAAGTTATCTACAGTCTACTTGATCAATCAAACACTTTCTATTGCGATGAACAATGTTGATAGAAATAGATAAGCAAGCCAGGGTTAATATTATTCACTACATTCAACAAACATTAATTATCATGATTAACAGTATTGGTAGTAATAAATACGCAAGCCAATATTAATAGCGTAATTTATACGAATATAAATGCTGTCTATTCCGATCAACAGTGTCAATAATAATAAATAGATGAAACAATGTCGACATTATTTAATACAATTAACAAACATTCAACAAATATTGTCTACCACGATTAACAACGTTAGTAGTAATAAATATGCAAATAATATTAACAGTCTATCAGGAATATAAATGTTGTCTATTACAATGAACAGTGTCAATAATAATAAATAAGTAAAACAGTGTCGATATCGCCCAACAGATATTTGTGTATGAAAATCAACTCAATAGTGTTGACAAGATAAAATTGCTTCTTTGATATAAATAAATAGACAAGACGGTGTTAATATTATTCACTACATTCAACAAACATTAACTATCACGATTATCAGTGTTGGTAGTAATAAATATACAAGCCAATATTAATAGCGTAATTTACACGAATATAGATGCTGTCTATTTCAATCAATAGTGTCAATAATAATAAATAGATGAAACAGTGTTGACATTATCTAATACAATTAACAAACATTCAACAAACACTGTCTAATAGAATTAACAACGTCAATAATAATAAATATGCAGATAATATTAACAGCGTATTACGAATATAAATGTTGTCTATTACGATGAACAGTGTCAATAATAATAAATAACTGAAACAGTGTCGGTATCGTCCAACATATATTTGTGTATGAAAATCAACTCAATAGTGTTGACAAGATAAAATTGTTTCTTTGAGAAGGTGTTAAGAATGACCACGCTTTCCACGACAACAAATATAAAGAATTGGCCACTCAATTCTCACCTTACTTAAGGGTATTATCGTACGAAAAATGGCAACTTTTACTGCAAAAGTAATATATGTAATAAGTGGGTTATTTTGTAAGTTGACCTGGATTTTGGTCGTTTCCATAATTTTCCCAACAATCAATAAAACAATTTTTTTAAAAATAATATTAATAAATAAATAAATTGGTTAAAAAATTAATAATGATGTCCCCTATTAAAGTGAATGAAAGGGGGTGCCGTTAATTACCGGCCCCGCGCAAAACTCTCGGTTTCCTTGCTTTTAGGCAAGACTTGGTTATTGTTTTTGTCTTCTTCATTTGTTGTCTTCTTTTCCCTTCTTTCTTTTGCTTGATTCATTCTCATACAACCACAAAAATTTCTGTTCAATGCTTTCCAGTTTTTAGTTTTAGAGAAGCGAGGCCAGAACTCTGAACCTTTCATCTTCTAGACTTTCTTTATACCCAACAAAAAAACCTGTAGCTTTTTTTTTCTTTTTTTTTTCGTTTTTCCCCCTGAAGTTTAAACTATATTTTGGTAGGTATCTGTTACCTTTAAACTGTTGTTACCATTTTGCTGAATTATTTGATTTATTATTGTAATTGGGTTCTCATCATTTCTTGTTCTTGCTGCAGATTCCATGTCTGTGGAAGCAAGAACCGGCCGGCTCCGGCAACGTTATGATAACAATTTTCGGCTTGTTTCTGGGTATTTAATCTTGAATTTTTTTTTTTTTTTTTTTATGTTGGTTTTCATTCGGGTTTAATTCTTCATTGGATTCTTGTGATTGTACACAATTAATTAGGATGTTTCCCAAAAACAGTTTTCAGAACAAAATCCTGAGAACGTAGGGGAAATTTTAATCTAAATTGTTTGTGAAATTTTGGACCAATGAGGAATCCTTATCAGTAACTCGTATGGTTTCTAGACAAGGGGAAGAATATTTAGTTCTATGAGAAATTTGTCTTATTTGTTGTGTTTAAAGTATTTGCATTGCAATAGTTTATCTCTTATCTGTGGGCTTTATCATTGACATTGACTTCGTGCAAACATATAATTTTATAATTTAATCTGGTGGTATATTTTGTCCTATATGTGAAATTGTCTTCCCTAAATCATTATAAAATTTGCTGGAATGAATTATTATTTTGGCGTTTCCTTTGGTAGGCGGGGGCCAGGTGTAGGTGGAAAAATGGGGAAGTATCTGAACTTTGATCCGGCGTGAAACATGATGGTGCATGTTATTTTCAAGGCTTAAATGGCTGTTCTGTTCTAGATTGTTTTAATCAACAATTGACCCAATTTCGTTTCAATGTCTTTTTGTAATATGCACAAATGTTTTGTAGATTGTTTCTAGCTTCACCTCTATATGTTTGATGTGTGATTGTAAAATGATAAGACAATTCGGAAAACTAATGCCGCGTACAGATATATTGAGTTAAGAAACCTGAAATATGATCATCTTTTGATCTTGAGTTCAATAATCAGTATTCAAATGTCTAAAACATGATAATGATCAATGGGGAAATTTTTTAGAATCAAGTTCTTTCATTTTTTCTGCATAAATTCAAACACCACATGCTCAATATTTGATGCTTATTAGCACACCATGTATCGTGTATTGTTGCATAGTATACTGATATTTTCCATACAACAGATGTATTCCCTATAGGCTAACAAAGGATGCTGAGGATGAAAATGAAGATACACAAACCAGAATAGAAGTCCTTATGGTTTCTTCACCTAATCGAAGTGATTTAGTGTTCCCAAAGGTACATATTTTTCTCTTGATATGAGACTCGCATGTAAGAAATTTCTGTTTTTCCTGCATATGAAAGTTGAACCATCAATTTACATTGTTTTGTTCTGATTGTTCTTAGGGTGGATGGGAAAATGATGAAACTGTTATGGAAGCTGCTTGTCGTGAAGCCTTAGAGGAAGCAGGAGTTAGAGGAAAACTGAATGTAGGTTCTTAATTTCTGCTGCTTGGTAGTTCAATTAAGACTTCAGAGCTAGCTCTTCATCTTATGATTACCGTTTGTCATTAATATAACAGTCTGATGAGAGTACTCCCCGAAAGAAAAGATCATTCATCTTATGCTTACCTGTTGTCATAATAGGCTAAATTTGATCTTTGTTTAGGAAAAGCCATTGGGAATTTGGGAGTTTAGAAGCAAGAGCAAACAGGACCTACATAGCCTGGAAGGAGGCTGCAGGGGGTACATGTTTTCATTAGAAGTAACTGAGGAGCTTGAAATCTGGCCAGAGCAGGAAAACCGCTACAGGAAATGGGTCAGTTTTATAAATTGCTTAGAAACCATGCAAAAAATTGATGTACATACTGTTTTTCTTTTTCAAATTATAGCATCTGAAAATTTAACAATTTTTCATCAAGTTTCTGGCTCTTCCTATTTCATTCTTTAGGCATGTCAATATTTCTGACAATCTTACTCTGCAGTTAAACATACAAGATGCCTTTCAACTGTGCCGGTATGAATGGATGCGTGAGGCATTGGAGAAGTTTATGAAAGTTATGTCAGAGGAGCGAAAAGTAGAGATCACAGAAGAAATAGTGGAACCTCTTCCCAAGCCAGTACCAGATGTTATAGCAGAATGTCAAATAGTATCTTCAAATTACTGTGTAACAACCACAAGCAGCCAACATCACGGCATTAGCGCTATAATCCCATTCCATTGGCAAATTCTCAAGAGGTTACCATTGACATGATAATTGATCTCGTGTCGCGATTATACAGTGTATGCAGTAGGCTCTAGATGTTATTCTTCGAGTCTGGTAATGCCTTCCAGTTTTGGGAACAAGAAATTGTGAAGTGTAATACCGGTTTCTATGTACTTCGCCTTTCAAAGATTTAGGGTATGTTTTGTTTGGGATTGAGATGATGTGCATTTGAATCCACAAGTGCTGTGAAATAGAATCACTAGCTATCAAATATAAGTGATTGGTAGTTGATAAACATTAGCTGTTTATTAAACATTTTAGCTGTACAGTGCTTTCAAGATTAAAAATAGAAAGCACAAACATTATAAACATGCCCTTCAGTGAAATTCTCTTCATTTCGATTCTGCTGGCTCTATTAATTTCTTATTTTCTTTTTGTATTATCAATTCATTGCTTGCAAAATGCACTGCTCAGCAAAGCATTTTCGAATCACAATTCCAGGAATGTAGCAGATTATTAACTGAATAACTGCAGCACCTTTGTTGAAATTACTGTGTGACTGCAAATGGCATGCAAACCATGGGCGAGCCTCAAGCTTGGCTAGCAAATTATAGGCTTGCTAGAGAATTTGATCAAGTTACGCTCACTAGTTGCAGGAGAAACAAGGGGACAGAGCTACCAAATTCCCGGAAAAGGGAGATCCAAACACGTGCACGGTGCGCACACACCATGCACAATCCTCAAGTTACTTTTTTCATTGGAAAATTGAACACAAAGACCACTTTCGATGTTTGAATTGGGTTTCTTTATGGAAGATTAAACAGGCTACGAACTTAGAGAATCAAGACTAAGTACAGAGATAAATTTAGGTCACGGTGAAGATAAACATGTTGAGTTGTCCTATATTAAATAGTAAAGGAGAGTTATTTGAGGCTATAAGTAGGATATGTCACTCTATCCAATAAATTAGTCTTTTGAGATAAATACTTAGAAATCCTAGACGAATGCTCCGTCAACAAATGGTATTAAAGTCAGACCGTAGTAGCTGGAATATAGTATTAGAACAATTCAAGTGTGTTGGACAAAAGGTTAGTAGCCATAATGTGCTAGTAGAACAGTTCAAGTGTGTGGGACAAAAGGCTTGACTAGTAAAAAAGAGTTACTTAAATTTATAAATAGTCAGAATGTGGTAGTAGAACAGTTTAGGTGTGTGGGACAAAAGACTTAATTAGTAAAAGAGAGTTACTTAAATTTATAAATAGCTAAAATATGGTGACAAAAGACTTAGCTAATAAAAGGGACTTAAATTTATAAGTAACTAAAATGTGTTGACTAATAAAATGGAGTTACTTGAATTTATAAGAATGATAGGCCACTCCACTCAATAGACTAGTATTTTAACATGAATACCTATAAATTCTATAAATACTATTAAAATCTGCGATCCCATAATTAGAGAAGAATACTTAACTGATAACTGTGTGTGAAGTTATAAATATTAGAAAGTGTGAACCTGTTTTGGAGTTGTTTTGAGGGACCTGAATTAAATCTTGAAATCCCACTGATTATGCCCAGAAAAACTTATAATAGGAAGAACCAGTTTTGGAGTTGTTTTAAAGGATTTGAATTATATCTTGAAATCCCACTGATTATCCCGAAAACATTGAAAATAGAAAAGGGACAGTCAATTTGGGGACACGGATCACAAATGAAGCTCTATTACATCATTAACAAAAATAACTTAAAATGGAGAATCCGAAGGAAGCATTACATGAGATTGTGTGTTTATGGAAGATTAAACAGGCTAAGAACTTAGAGAATCAAGACATGTACGGAGATAAATTTAGGTCACTTGAATTTATAAATAGGATAGGTTATTTCATCCAATAATTTAGTTTTTTAGGATGAATACCTAAAAATTCTTGGTTAAAACTCCTCTCAACAAGTAGTATTAGAACCAGATCTTAATAGTCGAATATGATGGTGTGCCGAACAAAAGAAATGTGGTAGTAGAACAATTCATGTGTGTCGGATAAAAGACTTGACTGATAAAAAAGAAAGTTACTTAGAGCCAGAATGTGGTGACAAAAGGTTTGGCTAGTAAAAGGAGTTATTAAGATTTATAAGTAGGTAGAATTTGGTGATAGAGCAATTCTGGTATGTCGGATAAAAAATTTGACTAATAAAAGGAGTTACTCGAATTTATAAATATGATAGGTCATTGCACTCAATAAGTTACTTTTTTTAACGCGAATACCTATAAATCCGAGTTATAAGAAATTACCATACATGAGATTGCTTAACTAGGGTGTTGTTAAGTTATATTATAATGTAACTTACATTAACCCAAAAAATATAATTAATGACCTAAAAGTAGTTTAGTTGATTCAACTTTTAGGCAACTTAATGGTTGATGTAAGTACATCGTAATATAACTTAACAAGGTCCACTTAACCAGTGGGACCTACACATGGGCTAGATTGGGTTGTAGCTCGGTCTAGTCCAGGCAAAATCGTTTATACCCCTTAGTTTTTCATGAAGTAGTAAAATAATAGAGAGTTTTAATTTTATTTTCATATATGTCCCTAACTCAATTACCCTTATATTTTCATCAATTTAGTATAACAATATAGTTTTTATTTTATATTCAAATATATCCCTAACCCAATTACCCTTATGTTTTCATCAATTTTATATAACAATATAGTTTTTATTTTATTTACAAATATGTCCCTTATTCAATTATATTATTTTCAATTGAAATTAGTGACTTATTTTATAAAATATTAAATCATATATTTATTGAATAGATTGAAAACATTACGGAGCTAAAATTTTATTATTGCTTTAATTTATTTTAAAAAACTTCTAATTGAAAAAAAAAATGTCAATGTAGTATAACATCGTCACTAGTATTAAAAGTATTTACAGAAACAACATATAATAACAATTATCAATATTTTTATAAATTTTTTATGTAAATTTTCAGATTTTATTTATTAGTTATATTAACTAAGAGGACAAGTTAGAAAATAAAATCTGAGTATTTTAAGAAGTTTTTATAGAAGAATCATCAACATCTAGTTCTTTAAAGAGAGATAGAGTGTCTGACAAAGAAACAACTGTACCAAAATATATTTTTGCTGAATTGAGTTTAGTTTATTATTGAAACTTTTGACTAATAATACCTTTACAATTTGAAAGGATGAATAAATTTTAATTGTTTAATTTATTAAGTTTGGTAATTTACTACTTCGTTTTAAATATAAAAGTTTTACTTGCAATTTTTAACTGATTGTAATTACATGTATTGATCTATTTTAATTTGAAATTCTTAATTGATTTTTTAATCCTTATAGAATTATATATTATTATAGGCTGTAATGTCAAATTTTATAATTGAAAAATAGTATTTTCATATTCGAGTTGCTTTTTGTTTTTTACTCTTTTTTATAATTATTTTTGTTTAAAGTCTATATTTAGAGAGATAAGGTTTTTGTTGTTCCTCCTTATTTAATGTACTTATTTTTATATGTAAATTTTTATGTTTGCTTTAAAATATAAATTTTAAAATTTAATCCGGGGTAATATTAAGTTCTGGATCTGCCCTTGCACTTAACTAATAACTATTTATGTGAAATTATAAATATTAGAAAGTGTGAACTGGAGTTATTTTAAGTGATTTGAATTAAATCTTGAAATCATCTCTAGAAAAATTGGAAATAGAAAAGGGACATTCCAATTTGGTGACTCTTGGATGACAAATGAAGCTCTATTACATCACCGTCAAAGTTAACTTAAAATGGAGAATCCGAAGGAAGCACTACATGAGATTATGTAAAAATATATATAATAAAAGTGCTGCCCACTTTGGCTGCACATGGGAGAAAAGAAGGAAGTTTCATATTTGAACAAACCCCACAAATGAACACAGCATCATGTTCTTGGGTTTTGGTATTTCAAAACTATTTGATTTATTATTATATTTAACCTCTTTCTATTTTGTCTTTAGCATTTATGCTCATAATTTTGCTTCTCTTTTGTGTCAAGTAATCTATATGATTAAATTCCCTTTGCCCTGCAAGGTTCATCCAAAATTAAATCAAAAAATTAAAAAAAATTGTGAGGATTCTTAATTATATTTTCTTCATTTTTTGTCCATATTTTGATTTTGAGGAACCAAGGTAATTTCATGTAAAAGCAATTAGTTTGCAAATTATGGTTATGATTATAATTTTTTTTAACTTAATTTGACAAAGTAGACAATATTGTGTTGCTTCTAATCTTTTTGATAATTTCATTACATTTTAGCATTTTATGCGTAATAAAGTAGCATTACCCTATAATTATTGTATTAAGTTGCTATGTGCGTGTGTGAATTCTATATTATATCTATAATGTCATATAATTAAACTAGGCTCGCATATGCTAACCCTCTTAGGAATCATTGACTAGGATGCATTTGGACACCCAAATTAATAAATATAATTAATAGTAATCGAAGAAGACAAATGTGTGAATAATCACAAATAAATGTTTAAAAAATTAAAGAAAAAAGGTACAGTATCAGGCTCCCAAATCCAAATCCCAATGAAACTTTCACAAATCCTTTTTACCAACTTGAGCCTGCATTGCATGAAAAAAAAAATTTTAATATATGTCTCCTTGCACAACCCGTAGGTTTTTTGACCTATTGTGTTTTGGCTTTGAATGAAATTTCTTACTAGATAATAGCACCACTTTTTTGAGAAATATGAAACAAATTTCTCAATTTTTGGGATTTTTGTTTCTTCTATCTAGAATAATACAAATAGAATATATGATTTCAAGATGCCGGTAAAATTTAAACAAATTTTTTGCAGATGATATATAATCAGGTTCCTAATATTGAGAAAACACTCCATCAAGCTCTAAATTTATTTAGTAATTGGAAGATAATACTATGATTTATTCATTATTATACTATAATCCAAATGTATAATGGAGCATATTGTGGGACATTTGGTCAAAGGCCATTAGAGTTTTGCATTTTGGTCTCGATAATTAAGATAATGCCTAGCAATTGTTCTCTTCAAAGAAAAGGCAGCCTACGTGTTTCTATCACATGCTCCCCAACAAAGTTCCCCTTCATTTCAATTCCTTATATTGCCAATCATAACTGCTTAAAATTCTGCAAGAAGAAAAAAAATTAAATGAAAATACCCAGAAAGCCAAGTAAATTAAACAAAAGGGAGCTTGGGGTTTTGAAAAAGATGGAAGGCTGTGGAACTTATCATTGATTTTTTGGTTCAAATTGGGTGCACATGGCTGAGGCAATGATATTCCTTCAATACCCACTTTTAAAAAACCTCATAAAAATAGGATTAAATTAGTTAATATAATATGAAAATTTATTAATTAACCAGCCCTTTTTAGAAAATGTACTCACTATCATAACTATTTGTTTTGTTTTTTATGACTATCCTTGCAAAATCACAAGGTAATGAGTCCAAAATAAGGTGCTTTTTAATTAGACAGTATACTATTTACCCACATCATCTCTACGACCCCTTTCAACTTTAGAGGATTAAATCTAATGGATAAAAAGACCACATAGATACTCTGACATGAGAAGGGGAAATGTATTTGCAGGCCTAGAATTATGAAATCATTATTGAAAAGATTATCTTAAGTTGAAATGTACTTAATTTGCATCAATTAGATATTATTGAACTGCATATGGGAAAATCTTCAGAGATTTTCTCAAATTAACAACCCCAAATGATTCTTGTTTCATTAGTGTTGATAAAAATTAATGGTAATAGATGTTTGAATAGATTTGGTATCTGGTCAAAGTATGAATAATGCATGTATATGCGTTTTTAGAGCATCCATAGATAAATTAAATTAAGTCTCTAGAGACACGATTGTTTAGGATCAAATGTTAATAATCCGAATTAGCAAAAAGAGATTGGTTAAAATCCGATGTTTAGATCAAACTAACAATAGAGTTTGCAAGCTTAAAAAGATGCATCATAGGACAATCATGGGATCATTTTTTTTTTCAACACTTCTTCCTTTGGTTGATGTGATTATAGTGATATGATGGACCTCATTATCTAAAAATTAATTGAAAGGCATGGAAGCCTCCACCCATTAGCAATGATCATTGTAATGTGCATGCAATTGATGCTTTAATCTTTTGTGATTTGATGAAACTGAGATATATTATGTAATTAATGATTTGATTTCTTATTAGATTGTGTATGTGGTATCTATGATTAGCTCCCCATTCATGTAACTCTATGATTGATTGGAAAGCTCACATGTTAGATTTTTGGACTATGCACCATATCCACAAACGAACAATATATATGGTGTGTGTGTTTCTTTTTTTTTTTTAAATCAAATTATAAAAACCAAATTTATTAAGAAAAGAAAACTTGATTGGACAATAATCATGAAGCAAAATTATCTAAAGAGAACATGCTCATCAAGTTATCATTGTTACTGACGGAGCTCTAATCATGCCAACCCACTCCTTATTTTATTGATCATATTTCTTTGAGATTTTACATATTTCTTTTCTGTTATTGATGGGACCTTGAAGAGAGATTCATAAATAGATTCTTTCAGCTTTCACTTTGTATTGCTGAAATTGATAACCAAAATAATTTCATGAACAGTGATGTGTTATAATTACAACAAAAGATAATCTGAATCCCCTTTTTTTTTTTTTTTGAATAATATCACATTCTGATAAAACATTTTTTAAGTCAAGAACATGGAAAGGCTTGAGATTTGATTGAAACCTCCACATGAAATCATTAGGGAAGAAAAAATATTTATAATTAAAGGACAAACTGGTAAAAGAACATAACAAACAGAAGATAAACTACCTCTCTACTATATAAATATGTGTATGCGTAACGACTAACATTCACCCACTCACATTCACATGCACACACCAACATAAAACTAAGCAAAAATTGGCCAAAAGTATTAAGAAAATTTCATTTTCTCTTAATATTCGTATCATTAATCAACATGAATTCATCGTCGTCGACGAAAATCAAGAAGAAGCAAACACAACAAGGACAAGACACTACAGGAGGAAGCAACGGCAACAGGTTCTTGGGAGTGAGGAGGAGGCCGTGGGGGAGATATGCAGCTGAAATAAGAGACCCTTCAACGAAAGAGAGGCATTGGCTCGGGACTTTCGACACGGCGGAGGAGGCAGCCCTGGCTTACGACAGAGCCGCCCGTTCAATGCGCGGCCCTCGTGCCCGCACCAACTTTGTTTACTCTGACATGCCCCCTGGCTCCTCCGTCACCTCCATCATCTCCCCTGACGAACCCCAACAACAACATCAATATTCCTTCCATATCCCTAGCCCTAACTCCCACCCTCGCTCAGAACCAAATCTTCAGCATCAGCCCTTTCTCAACCAAGATTTCTCTTCTGGGTTCTCATCAACATTTCCCAATGTTAACGATGATCACAACAGTCATAACAATAATGCCTTGTCTTACTCTTACACTTACGATGACAATAACTCAAATTCAACCGAGCTGCCTCCGTTGCCCAGTGACTTGTCAGCTTATGCTGGGTACTCTACTGACTCGAATGTTATGTCGCATTCGAGTTACAATGAGTTGGGTCAAGGAGCTTGGAGTACTAGTGAATCGTCAGCGAATTTGATGGGATTTTGTGAACCAAGCTCAGTGACAAGTAATAATGGGTTTGATACAATGGGGAGTGGTAGCGGAGGCTCATATTTTGGTTTTGATTCAAGTGATTATGTGCAGCACAGTCCACTATTCAGCAGCATGCCACCGGTTTCAGATACGGTGCCTGATGGGTTTCATTTGGGTTCCTCTTCTTATTTCTTTTGATTATTACCTATTGTTGATATGTTAATGTCAATGTTTGTTTTCTCATGTATGTTATGTGTCTCTGTTTTTGGTTTCCTTTTTTATTAATGGCTTCCTTTGATGAGAGTGAAGACTAAAAAAATTTCAGTTTTAAGCATATGTTTATAGTATGGAGATGAAATGAATCGACTTAATTACTAATGTTTCTTCTTGATTAAGTCTCCCCCCCAACAAAAACAAAATTATCTTCATGGTATATTATTATTATTTTATACCAAGCACGTAAGTTTTGGGCGGGCCTCCGAAATTGGATAGAGGAAATACTAGAGCTATCCAATGGGCCAATTACGAAGGCCCATTAGGCCTACTTTAAGTTGAATCCAGTGATTTTGTTCTGGGTATTTTTATCCAAAGCTAGTGGTGACTTTTTCAAAAAAAAAAAAAAAAGCTAGTGGTGATATTTGACTCCTTTTATATACCCCATTTCTAATTTACTCCATTTTTTTTTTCTAAAATTACCCTCATTAAAATTAAAAATATATTTAACCATTGAGGCTTGGCTTAGTAGTTAGAGCTACTCCCTCACAAGTGTGAGGGAAGTGATTCGAGTCCCTGCAGACGCATTGCAGGAGTTTAATTTAAATTTTATATCTCAAAACTTGAGTGAAGATAATCTTTATCTCAGTAGGGGAGTTGACGTCTCTCGAATATTTGAGAGGGTTAAAAATCTGAGCAGTACCACATTAGAATTGATGTAAATCGGTCTCAGTAATTGTTTGATTATAAATATCATAAGTAATAGCCTCCTTAAAAAATAAAATAAAATAAAAATATATTTACTTTCTTTTAACTTTTTCTTTTCTATCTTATTCGTACTCTCTCTTTCTAGAATCACTACCATACCCATTTTAGGTGCGTTTGGAATTGAGGTGTTGTACATTTTAAGCTACAGCTGCTATGAAAAAAAAATTGTAACTATGAAACAAAAATTAGTAACATGTAGTAAATATAAATTTTGTCAAAATTATTAAAGATATAATAGATTTCTATCATATAAGTAAAAAATCATATCAACATAACTTGTAAATTACAGTAGTTAGTGTTTACCAAACGCTTTAGTGTTTTAACTTTTAAGTTACAGCTGTCCAACTTCAATCTCAAACGCACCATTTATCACAAGAAAAATCCATTACTGACATTGAACAACATTTAATTTTAATTATTTTTAATTTTTCTTTGTAAAACATAGGGAACAAATGGTTTATTGAATAAAAAGCTAACAAATCCTCAAATCGACGATGGCTAACAAAAAATAAAAGAGAAACCAGTTAAATCGCAATTGAGATTTTTCAATCATGTATTGAGATTATTTTTTTTCTTAATCACAAATAAGTCACAACCCCTTTAGCAAAGCCTCCGCCATCAGACATGTACAGTTTAATTGTTTCAAACCATCGGAGGAGCACAATGACACCTTATGGTTCATTTTTCAATCTTTTTCAGAACAAAGCAAAGTTCAGTTTCACGGACACATTTAAGCTATGGCTATGCTTTATAGTAAGGACATGTAAAACTCTTGCTACTTTGATTCACATTCACAAAGCAAAATAGGGATTTTAATGGCACACAAGGTAGATTTTGGATTCAGCGCCGAATTCTTGTTTTTGGTTTCGTTGCACAAAGGTTTTTTTTTTTTTTTTTGAGACTGATTAATCATCAGATTACTGCATTACACAGATATTTACAACAACTGCTTATTGTAGCAGAGGTATTACACTGATATTTACAATCAGATATACATGATTGGGACTTACATTATTACAATGAATTCTATGAAGTACATGCCCAATACAAATAACCCCTCACAGGAGAGGATGTCCATATTCCACTTGCATTTCGCAAGAGAGAAGGATATAAAGAACATTTAGCCCCCACAATGCTTTTGTGGGGGCTAGAACCGTTGCCCTCACAATGCTTGTGAGGGCAGCAGCCCACCACTTCGGCCAAGGCCGAAGTGGCCTTTGCACAAAGGTTACATTCAAATCAATGCTCTCATAAATATTCTTCAATATCCACGGTGAGTTTTGTAGTTATGAAAATGGGTACGATGGTGAATGTTGGAAAAGAGATAGAAACAGTGCAAATGAGAGAGAGAGAGAGAGAAAAAAATTACTTCTTTAATTTTTAATGAGAGTAGCTTTGGAAGTAGATGAAATAAATTAGCTAGGAAGTGGGGCTTTATTATTTTAAGTGACGGGTATAAATTGTCTAATTGGTCCAGTTGAAGCAGGTGACGTGAGATTTTAGCATAATTTATCTATATTGACTTTATTATCTTAAGTACTTAAAATCTTAGATTACGATGATCCCATCTACATCAATCCCCCACCCCGTTTATTATATATAGTTGATATACAATGTATTGATGATGAAGTGGTAGCTTTTCAAACCTGAGAGTCTGGTAGGACTTTTTCTTGATAGTGCATGAACTATTTGTATTTTGAAATTAAAATTATAAAGTTACTCAGACTTGTTTCCGTACAAGTACCTTATTAATGCAACTTCACTTACTTTATTAACATAGATAATGAGATCATGATAGCGGACATGAAGATTAAATACTCCAGAAGATAATGAGATCATGATAATGGACGTGAGGATTAAGTACTCCCAATCGAAAATGACATGAGCAAGTGTATCAACCTTTGTTGTGATGAAAGAGTCAAGGGCAATAAACTTCTTACGTTTGAGGAAATCGTTTATCCCGTAATATAAAATCTGTGATCATCAAATGGATTTTTACTAAAAATATTTTTTTTCGTAAGATTCAAATTAATTTTTCAATCTCTACCATTTTATGATTTTAAAAATTCGAGTGATTAATTAAATTGAAACTTCAACCAAAAAAAAAAAAAAAATGACGAGAATGAAAGAAAACAAGAAACTATTCTCAAAGATAAAATTTTAATAATGTTGTTGTTGTTGTTGTTGCTATAGCTATATAATAGTTATGCAATTTCTTTCTCACAATACGATCGAAATTTGATCCTCTGGTTTTTTTGTATCATAAGAACACCTCTAAAATTTTCTAATAGACGTGAACCCAAAATTAAGCAAAATGTAAGTATATATTATAGTAATTTATATTTGAGTAATAGAGTAGTTAAGTTAAGCAAACTGTAGGAATATTATCATTTTTCTACCAAATATTTTTTACTTGTTACTTTGCCACTAAATTTTTTTGAAAATTATTCTTTCTTATTTAATATTTCAGTTTTTATTTTACCACCAAACCATTAAAGTTAACAGAAATTATAATAAAAGTCTATTTTATCCTTAAACTATACATACATTGTGGACAATGAGGACAGTTGTTTGCAGAAACAAGAAGTAGCTCTACAAAAATAAAGTTTGGGAACGATACATTCAAACAAATTTAATTAACTAAGCTCTGAAATGAGCTTGAACGAGAAAGGAAATGAACATTATTATAAAAATTAAAACTAAATTTCAAATAATTTTAAAACCAAACTTTTTTTTGCAAGTTTGGATTTTTATTTGTCTCAGGACACCAACACCGTAATTGAAATGACAAGCTACCGTTTTGACATATTGCGGAATGTCAACAGTACCCCCAACTAGCCAAATGGTAATCAAATGGAACTAGGGGTAGGCACGGTTCGGTTCGGTTCGAAATTAAGTAGAACCGATTTAAATCGGTTATTTTATAAAAAGAATCGAATAAGAACCGAACTCAATAAGAACCGAACTCAAACGGTTCTTTTCGGATCGGTTCGGTTCGGTTCGGTTTTTTCGGTTCTGGGCCTATTGGGCCTATTTTAAATTTTTAAAATTTTAGCCCATTGGGCCTCATGAATGTAATAATTTTTTTCAATAATTAATTTATCCTAATTTTATTACAAATATTAACAATAAATACAAAATATTCAAAACACATTTTATCACTAATATCTTACTAACTATTAATAAGATACTCCCAAAATATGAAATATTAAAATTTCAAAATACATAACCAAACTCCAATACTCTATCTATATAAACATAATCATAATGTTATAAAGAGAAATAACACATGTTTGATTTGAATAAAATTAAAAAATAATTCGATTTTTCGATTCAGCTAAGTGAACCGAATACCGAACCGACATTTCGATTTTTTTTACAAATAGTATATTCAGTTTTTTTAAAAAATAAAAACCGAACTGAATTAGAAAAAACTGTCGGTTCGGTTCGATTTTTTTAACACTACGGTTTTTTTGCCCACCCCTAAATGGAGCAAAAACTTAGAGGTTTGTTTACAAATAAAATAATTTTAACTATCTCCTTGCAACAGCCTCGAACCTTAGGGAAGTTAGGTAATTTTTAATAATATTCCTAAGTTGTACTACGTCATCCCGGGGGAAAAAAATGGTTGTATAACGTAAGGCATCAGCAGATCGGCTCACTCTCTCGTGAAATTGAACATCCAAGGAACGTGCCAGGAACTTGCACAACGAATCGCATTCTTTGATCGTTAGTTTGGCTTTAGACTTGTAAAATAAATAAATAAATAAAATTAAAAATTTGTTTCTATTCGCCCCCCATCACCCCAGTCAAACCTGACTGGCCACACCGCCGCACACGTCAGCAACCTCTTTGTTATGCCGGCTCCACTGTATCATGTGTTGCTGGCTGCTTGGTACTAGTAAAGTGGGTCCCAGTACGCGGGTCTCAAAACAGGGGATAAGCATCATGTTAAGACTAGGGATGATAAAAATTTCTATAGAGGCGGGTATTCTTAGAGATTTTTCCAATTCAAGGAGGGTATGCGGATAATTTCATATTTAATTTCTTATTTGGGGAGGAGATGAGAAATTTTTTTTACCCAATTTCTTATTCGGGAAGGGGACGGAGATGAGGTGGAATTCCCATCCCCTATCCATTTTCTCATTTTAATTTTTAATTTTAATTTTATTTTTTAAAATTACTAGTAAATAAATAATAAATTTTGAATTATAAAATTATAAATATTGGTAAAAATAACAAATATCAAAATATTTATATTATTAAACTTTTAGGTCTAATTAACTAATTAAAATTCTAAATTTTTATTTAGGATATTAAAAAAACCGGGTACATTCTATTAGCCCAAAATTTTGTTTTAATTTTAATATTCATTAAATGTTTTAAATTTAAATCTATTTTTTATTTATTTTTAAATATTATAATTACCCACAACGAATCACAATTTTAATATCTAATATAATTTAATATAATATTTGCTCTTGATTTACTCCGACTTTAACTATTGTGCTGTAAAGGGAATAGTCCACATTTATAAAGTGCCACGCCACCATTGAAAAAGTTAATTTTGAATCTAAATTCGATTTTATTTGTAACAATTTTGTATTAGACTATTAATTTATTCACGATAGTTTGTAAAAGAAGTTTGTATCTCTTACGTGTTGCGTTACTTACTAATTTAATGTATCTGACTTTTGTAATGGATATTAATGTAAGATATATTTCAAACTTTACTTTTATTTGAATTTTTTATTTTAATATGATTAACTCAAAATCGAAAACAAAAAATGTATTAGTTATTCGGGGATCGGGGATTCTTGGGGATCCCCTGTTATTATTCAGAGAGGGGATGAAGATTCTCTCAAATAATTCTGACGGGAATGGGGAGGGGACGGGGACATACGTAAAATATGGGAATGGGTACGGGGAGATTGGTCCCCTCCCCTCCCCTCCCCTCCCCATTGCTATCCCTAGTTGAGACTGAAGTCCACGCACTCACGTAGCCGTTGGAATTCACGCGCTGAGCGTCACTTCACTTGTCTTGTCATCTCAGCCACCAGTTTCCCGCGTCCAAAACGTGGGGCAATATAGAAGAAGGGGCATAATTAACGTCACCCGGAATAATGGAAATAACTCATCTCTGCGCATTACGTGGAGGCAAAAAAAAAAAAAAAGAGATAAGAATTTGTTTTTTGCACGTATTGAAGACGTCCGTTAACAATATTATTATTTTTTAATATTCAAACGAAATAGAATTATAAAAAAAAAGTAAATGAAAATGTTGCTGAATTATTGTAGGAAAAAAGAAAACTGCGATGGCCCATGATATAATACTCGTTACGTCTAAAATTTGCTCACACGCTCATGCAAGAACAAAAACAACACCTCATTTTGATTTTTGATTTCTGAATGTGTAATGCTTCGGTTTAAATAAACATCAATAATTACATACTTTCTGTAGGATATATTAAGAAATTTTTATTAAAAATAATTTACTATTTATTTATTAGATAATAAATCGTCATAAGACATAAAATGACTTATTTAATTATGTTATTATCCAAGATAAAACTATGTTGCAACCAGCCATTGAATTTGTAGTTGTACAATTGCATTAGTTGGATTTAATGGTTGAAAGTAATTGTAGTACTGTGCTACAGTTGTAATATAGCTGGACTCCATTATCCAATAGATAATTGATATCAGTATTATTACTCAAATTAACATGTAAATCCCTTATATAACCACCTTCTCAAAATCATGTGATAAACTTGATATTTTCATATTCCCATTCAAACATTTGATAATACAAGCCGCTCCTTGAAAACAAAAGGCTTTATCTTTTTCACGTCAAGCAAGCAAACAAATTACGTGCACGAACTTCGGATTGAAAGGCACCACCGAAAAAAGTTTAACAGTGGTGTCATAATTGATATTGTTGATAAATGGAAGAGAATATGGAATTAGTCTTTGCCGGAACATTATTACTGTCGGGCCATTATAAGTCTTGACTTATTGCCATCGTGTCCATTATCCAATTACGCATAATCTTATCGCATCTTATAGTAATTTGATACTCACTACACCAACACCGTATTTAGCACATTTTATTAAACATATACTTCGATATTATTTTTTTGGAAGAGCTCCGCGTGTGCAACAACACTCTCCTTTGAGTTTATTTGTGATTGAGTTGATGTAACTTTTAAATTATAATTGTTGTGAAAAAAAAAACTATAAGTATAAAATAAAAGTTAATAATTTGAAATAAATATAAATTTACTTCAAATCATTTCAACATTATTAAAGATATTTGCATAATAATAAATTTTTCACGATACAACAGTTAGTGTTTACCAAACACTTTAATGTTGTAATTTTTAATTTACAACTTTCCAATTTTAATCTTAAACGCACCCTTACTTGATTAAAACCCCCACGTAATACAAATGATAAAAGAGTAAAGGTCAATGTTACATGCTAAGTATGAATTATAATATTAAATATTAAAAAGGTTTAAGTATTTCAATAATTTATTATAAAAATCTTTGAAATTTTTATATGGTAGGACAACTTGTAATATCTTGTAAATTGTAATTAAGAGAATAATAAAAAAATAAAAAATTATTATTTTAAACATAAAGTGGGTTTCTAATAAAGAATCCTTAGTTATATTAGAGATTTTTATAAGGTAAGATAACTTGTAATATTTTGGAATTAAGAGAATAATCAAAAAATAAGAAATTACCATTTTAAAAATAAAATAGATTCCTAATAACGAATCCTTAATTATATTAGAGTCCGTACTTTTTTTTATTAATCGTTGATTTTAATATGATTATGGATTCTGATTGAAAATTTTCTATTTAAAAAATGTATATTATATATATATATATATATATATATATAGATATTTCCAAATCTAGTCCTTGTCTAAACTCATTTGAAAACGAGTCCCAGGCGCGTGGAGTCGCGTGAGTTTGAAAGGCGCAAAGAGCAATAATGGATTCGATTATATAAGTAAAAGAGGTCCGTTTGGAGAGAGGGAGCTGGGGAGACGACACGAGACGATACCAGATGCCCGATTGTGAGTCGAACCGGTTGCTCTTTATAAATTGAACGGACTGATTTAGATTTTGCAGTGATAATTACGGAATTAATCATCATTTAATTAAACACAGTAATCCGTTTTTAGTTTCTTGAGAGACAGAGAGTGTGAGAATATTTCTCTCCCTATGGAGCCGGAATCTGGCCTTTCCCCTCCTCGTAACCCCTCTCAGGTTAGCCCTTTTCTTTCTTTATTTATATACCTTTTATTTTATTTAATTGTTACTTAACATTTTCCCTTTTATTGTTTCCTTTTCATTTCATGTTTTTGTTGCTATGAGTTTGGTTCGTTTATTAACTTTTTTCTTTAGCTTAATTCTTTGATTTTATCTGTTTTCTTAGTGAATTGAACTGTTTTTTTTTTTTTTTTTTTTGGGGTATGTTTATTGATGAACTATGATTTGGGGGAGTGATTGATTGGAATATATATATATTTTTTTGGCTTTAATAGTTTGTATTTCAGCTACTACTGATTGAGTTAGTGAAATTTGATTCATTAAAGTAAATGTTTTACTGTTTGATATAATGAACTTGTGTTTTTAATAGTGATTCTCTTGTGTTACTCAACTTATTAATTGTTTAGTTTGAATACTTGAACTAACTCGGTTTGATTTGGAGTGTGTGTCCATGCATGTTTCAAAATCTTGGATATTTATGTTTTCGGTCAAGACCTGAGCTTTACTTTTATTTTTGATAGAATCTTTTGAGTGCATGTATATCAACAAGGGAAATGAGTTTCGATGAATTTTTTTTTTTTTTTCCTGATAATGATTAGGACACAAGGCTTTGAGTTTGAAGCCCTAATTCATACTTGAGTTATAATTCAACCAACTAATTGTATTGTGTCATGTGGGGCATGTTGTTGTTTGCCGGTTTTCATTTTTATTTGATGCTTCATGGGTTCTTGTGGGGTTATGCTCTATACCATAAAGTGGAACATATCTATTTGTTTTGGCATGTGTAGGGTGTGGAATTATTGTAGAATTCATATAGCTCAGGTGATACATGACTAAAGTGAAAAATAATATGGAAGCTGCTAGTCTCTCTTGCTAAATCTTCTCGGAAACTAATCTATTCATATGCATTAAAGACAGCTCACAACACTGGAGGTTATTATCTCCCATTAACAATGATGTTATGGGTGGCCAATCACTATGGAATAAGAAAAAATTAATGCAGATCCAATTCCTTTCCTATATCAAGTCTCAGAATTTGGGGATATCCTAGTTAATAATTATGTTTGAATTCTCAGTTTTTCTTTCTCCGGAGGTCAATGTCTCAAAATTTGAGGATGTAGGTGCTATACTGTTTTTGTAATCTGTTTTCTGCTTTACAATTCTAGTAAAATTGAAAAAACACTTGGTATGAATTTAGGACACTATTACTTAGAATCATGAAAGTCATTCTCTAAAAATTAGTATTAAACTCGGAAGGCAATTTGAATAAGTTTACGTGTATTTGAAGAAAGGCTTCCCTATTTTAGGTACTTTTCTTGCATCTAAATAAGTTTGACCATGCTTTGTATGTGCTTTTCTTTAAATATTTTACTTACATTGGGAAAAACATATTAACGTGTGCTGTTGTTTCCACTAATTTTTTAGACAATGTTGCTCTTTTTTTTATTTGTAAATTATTATATTTATTCTCTGTCAAATGTTTATAGCATTGGTGATCAGCTGCACTTTGAGATAATATGATTTGAACTTGATGCATAGCATGACTTTTTGATATTATGATCATTACAATTTTCCTGGAAATTGCATTCTATTAAGACTTAAGTTCCTGATTAGTTGAAGGTTAACTGTGATTCTGTTGCATTGCAGCTTTCATGGCCAAATCTCTCGAGGAATCTACTATTAGCATACCAAAGTCTAGGAGTAGTTTATGGAGATCTGAGCACTTCACCTCTCTATGTTTATTCCAGCGCATTTTCAGGGAGGCTGGATGAAAAGGAGAGTGAGGAAACAATACTTGGTGCATTTTCCTTGATTTTTTGGACGCTTACGTTAATACCCTTGCTCAAGTATATCTTTATTGTCCTGAGTGCAGATGATAACGGTGAAGGTGTGGTGAGACTTAGATTTTGTATTTGGATGGTTTATTCTCCATGCCTTAGAGCTTATGCATATCTAATTCATGTCAGGTGGCACATTTGCTCTTTACTCATTGCTGTGTAGGCATGCAAAGTTTAGCCTACTTCCAAATCAACAAGCAGCTGATGAGGAGCTCTCAACCTACAAGTATGGCAATGCAGTGCATGCTGTTGGCTCTTCTCCTTTTAAGAGATTCTTGGAGAAGCATAAGAAGTTACGGACAGTCCTACTAGTTGTGGTTCTTTTTGGTGCTTGTATGGTCATAGGTGATGGTGTGCTCACTCCCGCAATATCAGGTAAGTTCCTAGTATGGGGTTTTTAGTTTAGGGTTGTTAAAAGATAGTGAGTTCAAGTTTTTATATATGGCTATCTGATGCCATTGCAATTATTGACTGTTGAACTGGAACATATTTTGTCAATCTGTTACCTTTTTTTTTATTTTTTTTTATTTTAAATTGGAGTTGAGTAAGCAACTTAAACAATATAATACCCACTTCACTTTCTTTATCAATAATCTCTCATACAAGTTAAACAGTATAATCCCTCTACTTGTTAAAATTACAGGGTAATTCCACTAGCTTAGACTGTTATGGGTAGATTATAGATAACTGAATCACCCTGTCAGACTACAGTTTACCATTTCTAATGATTTTCCAATAATCCTATATTTGCAAAGTTGGGATAACTTTGCATCCCACCTAATGGGGTACAACCAATGTGTTTATATGAGTGCCTTGTTATATACTTTATTCAGTTGGGGTAGAAACTGTATATCCCCACTTTGTATTGTATTTCATTATACATGGTTTTATTACAGGAACAAATTTTCAGTTGTTTGCCAGCGTTGATGGTGGTGGAATCATGGGCTTTCAATTTGTTCATATGTTCTAACTTGCACATAATTTTTTTTTGTGGACAGATTTCAATTTATTCATTTATCATTCTAGAATCCAAGTCGTATAAGCTCGTATGTAATGTCAGTGACATTTTCTTAATATTAGTTGTTACTCGGAGTTGTATAAACTTAGTCTGCTGTAATCTCATAATTTATTCTTAACTAGGCTCTTTTTTTTTTTAAAAAAAAAAATACATATATTTACGTTTTACATTTCACTTGCAGTTCTATCATCAGTGTCTGGGCTACAAGTTACAGAAAACAAACTGACTGATGGTAATCCAGTTTTCTTTTACCCACAATCACTTAATATAACTTTTTGTTTCAGGACAGAGATACATATTGATACTTTTATGTTTCTCTAGGGCATCAGGCTTGGTTTGCTTGTGACAAAGTATGCTACCTATTTTTGTAGGTGAACTGTTGATACTTGCTTGTGTTATATTGGTGGGCCTGTTTGCTCTGCAGCACTTTGGCACTCACAAAGTGGCTGTCATGTTTGCACCAATTATAATCGTCTGGCTGATTTCAATTTTTGCTGTTGGTTTGTACAATGTCATACATTGGAATCCAAAGGTCATTTCTGCCATTTCTCCACTTTACATCATCAAGTATTTTAGAGAGACTGGTAAAACTGGTTGGATTTCTCTTGGAGGGCTCCTTCTCTGCATAACTGGTAGGTTGGATCTGGTTATACACAATCTTTACTAAGCTCTGCATCATGATGTTACCAAATTGCTGGATAAATAGTGCAACTCATCATATGAACTGTGTGTTGAAGGTTTTTTCTTGGTTGGTTATAATTATCCAAGTCCTTAAATATCAGATACTGATTCAATATTCTATGTTCCCAATTCTATCACAACTGAGCGTTTTTGGGTGTCATCAGGTACTGAAGCTATGTTTGCAGACCTTGGTCATTTCACTGCCTTGTCAATCAGGGTGAGTTGGACTCATGTTTCTGGCAGCTACGTTAGAAGTTTTTGCATGTGGTGGAAAACTGACTGACAGTTTGCCTTTGCAGCTCGCATTCACATTTTTCGTATATCCTTGTTTGGTAGTGCAATACATGGGTCAGGCTGCTTACTTGTCAAAAAACCTTGATAAAATTCCAAACAGTTTTTATGACTCTATACCTGGTTAGTCATATTAAGAAGATGTAAAATTAATCCTATATTCTGCTCTCAAGTTTTGAGTTGATTTAATTTTGCTTTCTATACTTTTTCTGCAGAACCTGTATTTTGGCCTGTCTTTGTTGTTGCCACGCTTTCAGCCATTGTTGGGAGTCAGGCTATTATTACTGCTACTTTCTCTATCGTCAAACAGTGCCATTCCCTTGGTTGCTTTCCACGAGTCAAGGTTGTTCATACCTCAAGACATATATATGGGCAGATATATATCCCAGAAATAAACTGGATCCTGATGATCCTTACTCTTGCTATAACTATTGGGTTTCAGGACACAACTTTAATTGGAAATGCTTATGGTTAGTCTTTCTTCACTGTCAGAGTCTCCATCTTTTGTTACTAGTCTATTGTCTAATATCATTATTTTAAACTTCACATTACCTGTGACTTCATCGGACATAACATCAGTTTTTTATGGATGTTCTGCTTAGCATTATTTTTATTTTTGGGTACCCAGGACTTGCTTGCATGACAGTTATGTTCATCACAACATTTCTCATGGCACTTATCATAATCTTTGTCTGGTATAAAAGTATCTTTCTGGCTGGGGCATTCCTTTTATTCTTCTTGGCCATTGAAGGTGTTTACCTATCAGCAGCATTTATTAAAGTGCCTCAAGGAGGATGGGTCCCTCTTGTGCTCTCCTCTGTCTTTATGGTTGTTATGTACATTTGGCATTATGGAACTCGCAAGAAGTACAATTTTGACCTGCATAACAAAGTTTCCTTAAGATGGTTACTTGGTCTGGGCCCCAGCCTTGGTATCGTCCGTGTGCCTGGTATTGGCCTTATATACTCAGAATTGGCAACGGGGGTCCCTGCAATCTTCTCTCACTTTGTAACAAACCTGCCAGCATTTCATAAGGTGCTGGTATTTGTTTGTGTAAAATCAGTTCCAGTGCCATATGTTTCTCCTGAGGAACGCTTCCTTATTGGCCGTGTTTGCCCTCGGCCGTACCGTATGTATAGGTGCATAGTGAGGTATGGTTACAAAGATGTTCAGCGTGATGATGGCAATTTTGAGAACCAGCTCATTCAAAGTATAGCAGAGTTCATCCAGATGGAGGCAGAAGAGCCACAGTTTTCTAGTAGCGAGTCTTCATTGGATGGAAGGATGGCTGTTATAAGCACCAGAAATGTTGAATCAAGCACGAACCTGATAATATCTGTACAAGAAGAGGATATTGGTTCGAGCAGCTCCATCCAGAGCAGCAAATCTTTAACTCTTCAGAGTTTGCAATCTGTTTTTGATGAGGATAATCCAGTCAGGAGGCGGCAGGTGAGGTTTCAGTTACCATCAGATCCTGGAATGGATCCTGCAGTGAGGGAAGAGCTGATGGATTTGATCCAGGCCAAGGAAGCTGGAATTGCTTACATAATGGGTCACTCCTATGTGAAGGCTAGGAGATCATCCTCATTTGTGAAAAGGTTTATGATTGATATCTTGTATTCATTTCTTCGGAAGAACTGCAGGGGCCCTTCTGTTGCACTAAACATCCCCCACATCAGCCTCATTGAAGTTGGCATGATATACTATGTTTAGTTAGATAAATTATGAAAAATGAAAAAGGGTCTATCATCCTTGGTCGATGCCAGTCATAATTTTGAGAGGGTGCATAAGGAGGCATCTTGTCTTTCCTGTTGGGGTGGAATGTAAGCTGAACGCATGTATGTTAAATAGACTCTTGTTGCAGGTAATTCATAAAGAAGCTTCCTTTCTCCCATTTTCAATTGTTCTTTTGATGTATCGATAATATTGTCATTTCATTTAACGACTTGTTAGGTTTTTCTATGAATGATAGATAGAATTCAATGTTGAACATATGGCTGGCTTTCAACATAGTAATAATCTCGAAGAACCAGTTGATTTTTCAGCTTTGCTTGCCGAATGTTATCTAACGTATGCACCGTGCTTAGGGATATCACTGGTTGGTTTGCTATTACTTGCCACCGGCACTTGGATTGGATGATGTGAGAGACGATGCTACAAATACATTAGCTCCTAATAGGGAGTTTCTCCATTCATCGAGTTTTACTTCTGCAGTAGTTTTGAAGAAAATTGAAAATGAGAATTTTTGTGATTACAAGTTCTGAAAATCGTGCTTGCCTTTTTGTCCGACGTTTTGCTTGTGCTGCTACAACATTCTTGGGATACTTTTGATATGTATTGAGTTGAAGATCTTTTAGGTAATGTGTAACTAGTATCACGAGAAGGAAGAAGAGTGGAGAGGGCTTGAAAGAGGAAACAAACACTGAATTACGGGTCCTATAAATTCCTGATTTATTGACATAAGAGAAGAATATAAACAATTGCTTGCATAAGAGTTGATGAAAAATGAATGAGAAAAAATTTTATCATTTACACGAATACAAACAGTTTTGGGAGTGTTTTTGAAGAAAATGTCCTCATTTATTACTCTTTATCTTTATTATGTATGATGTATCCAAAGCACTCGCAAGTCCCATACTTATCTATCATAGCCCCAGCCTTTGAGCTGGCCTATCTTTGGTAACTTTTGCTACAGAAGATCGTTAGTTAAAATAGTAAGAGAAGTGAAAAAAGGGTTCCCATCATTGAGCACGTTTATCATTTTCAAATAAGAGACTTTGGCCACCACAGCGTCACTGATCAAAGCCGGATTAACATCATCAAAGTTCAACGTACGTCTTCGCTTGTTGGTGCTGGAAAATGAAACAAGAATGAAGATCATCAGCTTGTGTGCCAGAGTTTCGGGTCTTTTAAAGACACCCTATGAAGACGATGAAATCATGTGAAAGGTGTCTTGCATGGCAAAGGGTATCACATCCTCGAACAATTAAAGTAAGACGATGCGTAGAGATTGACCATATAAACTAATGTGACATTAACACTGTCGATTCCCAATTCAAGATTAACATACCTGTTTATGCGCTTGTTGATAGCATCAAGATCCTTTGAAGGGCTTTGGTAAGCACTAGTACTCTCCCCAAAGTAAGCATAGTAGCTTTTGCCCAGATGAGAGTTCAAAGCATCCTTCTGGTGAACATTACAAACAAGTTAGAGCAAATTATGGATGAAAAGGGAAGTTTAACTAAGCATTTACAGGGCAGAACTTGCTTGCCTTTGATGGTTTCAGCGGAGAGAGATAGACATTCTGTGATGGAGACACCTTCTTTGGAGAGATATCGGGTATTCTTGGAAATGGGGATGGCTGCGGCGGTGTCTTGGGACAAATATCTACCAGCGGAACAGAAAATTTATTTCGATGAATAGTTTTGTCAAAGAAAGAAAATTTGAAAAAATTAACAAGAGCAAAGCAGAGAAAATAGAGGAAGCATACCGTTGTCAGCCTCAGGAACTTGTTTCGGTGCTTCAGTAGAGCCAATATCCTTTACTAAAGAAACTACGTTTAGAATGAATACTTTGTTGTAAAATGCATCAATGCTTTTGTAATTCTCTCTATTTTTCTGTTTCAACAGACACACAGGTTGTATAAGCTTCGCTGAAAAACTGATATGTAGAGAAAAAGCAAAAAAAAGGGGAAAGAAAAACATTGAGATGATTAACATACTCCTTTGTGCTTAGATAACCAGCCGGCAAAAACAAAGCCAAAATCTTGAGATCTGCATTGCGGTTCCTTAACATAATTGTCAGTGATTTCTTCAAATTTCAGCTTTAACTTATTAATCTGCAAGCCACGAAATAAACTCAGAATGAATGGAAGAAGGATGAACAACAGAGCATTTATCATTGCTTGCCAAAATAACCCATTCAAACCTTAGCGACTCCACAGAAACAGCAGAGTATGATGAGGTCAATATGTCGGTTGAAGAAAAGGTAAGTTTTTTCAACCAGTATCTGTCTGAAAAGCAAATAAGTTTTCTCCCTGATTTGCTGTGACAGTTTCAGCCTCTCAGCCATACTATTTATTCGAACAGCACCTAACTTAGTCATCTGCAAAGAAAGACTATTCCTTTTAGCTTATTTACCTTCAATATAAAAGCACTGTGAAGTTTGATTAGCCGGTGGGAAGTCTTTGGAATGTACATGAAAGAATCTGTATCTTTTATTTTTTATATTTTTTATTGTATTGTAACACTGATTGCAATAGTTGGCCAATGCCTACTATACCTTGTTAAAAAGAAAAGTGACTGCAGCATCCATTTTGATACCCCCATCTTTCGGTGTCTTTGATTGCACAGGGCTGTAAATAGAAATGAACAATTCTGAGATTTTCAACAGATAAAAGAACGTAGTAACATCTAAACTGGACTATGATCCCTCATTCAATAAAAATCAATTCACAAAAAGATCGTGCCTCATAAATGCCGTTTGCGAAGATGGGGTTACTGGTTGCAGCTTTACTTGGTGACTGTCCACAACTGGTGAATCAACCTTCATTGCTGTTGCATAGGAATTGTGTTTTGTGAGCTTACTGCCATTCTCATCACACAGTCTCTTCATTCCGTTGTTACCTGAGATAGGGAGCAAGCGATAAACTTCATTTTATTAAGAAGTTTCTTGGGATACAAGTTATTGTTAGCTGACTGAGAAAGTCATTACCTGTTGATGGCTTGTGCTTATGCAAATTATGTTGATATGCCAAGACTCCAGAAGCAAGATGATTATTCATGGAAATTTCATGTAGTGATGGCATAGGCTCAGCTAGCAACTTTAATCGCTTTATTTCCTCTTGAAGATCTGGTCTTGAAGCAATCAATGAATTGTACAACGACGAACCTTTCTCCCACACCATGCTCTCTAACATTGTTTCTTCCAAAGAATTCAAGTGTCGCATCAATTCTCTAGGAAGGGAATCTTCATGTCTAATGAAGCTCTCTGTCACCTTGCACATATCAAATGCTGTTATGCCAGCTCTCTCCAAGATCAATGGAAACAATATACTGACTCTAGTACGTGCCATCGAAACCAGCTCAGCTGAACAAGCAAGCATGCATCTATGGAACTTCTCATTTGTTAGCAGACCACTCAAATCTCTCGAACTCGACTTTCCAGCTTCTGATGCACAAATTGATTCCAACACCTTGTAGTACAATTTCAGAGCTTCAGTTCGCTCCTGTCCTGACCACAAGCTATCCATCAAATTAACATTTAAAAGACTCCAATTAAAAAGCCTTTCTCCCAATTTAATACTCGGAAATATGGCCTCCAGCACTATATTTGCTCCGCTTTCTACCTCATTAGCTATGCTAACACTACCCAATGAAAGGAATTTCTCCAATTCAGCGGATGGCTTCGAAGGAAGAGGAGCAATAACAGTTTTGAGCCAGTTTGAAGCTGTATTTTGCGCTGTTCTTACTGGTGTAGGTGTCATCTTTGCCATGCTACCATTTGATTGTGACGCAGGAGAGCATGGAGGAGAAGTTGAATTGGTGGCTTCCACTGGAGAGCCCATCGCGCAATTTTTCCTCTGCACAATTCAGTAAAACAATGTTATATTAACACTAAAACGTAGAACGTACATTAGCGAAAGTTTAGTGCAAGAGAAATCTTGTTTCCTTCTTGCTAATGCAAACCTTCAAGACACCACCATCTAAATTCATCATTTAAGCACATGCAGTCCTTACTGTAAAGAAAATTTACATCAAGTAAAAGAATTTCAAACAAGAAATCACCGGAAACCAAATCCTCTCCACACTCATGTAAGCGAGCTTCGAACCCCATAGCCACCCCTAGTGCTAACGTACGCCATCTGATGTTTACTAGGACCCCCCATCATAGAATAATTTAATAACATAAAAGTTGCCACTGTTTACATAAGATCAAGTAAAATAGCAAAACTGTGATTCTTTTTGAAGAAAAGAAAACAAATATTTACGGGAGTAAAGGTTTGCTTGATTTCCAACAAAGAACACGAATTCTTTTTTTTTTCTCTCTCTCTGAAATTATTTTCGAATTATATCAGAAAAAAATTCAAATAACATGCAGGATCATCAGTATGAGATAGCAGCAAACACAAGAACTGAATAAATATCAAAACAGTAAATCCAATTGGGTGAACAGATAGATGATGTATCAAACCTGGTAAACGATGTTCGTCAAAAAGCAAACGGGGGCCGGCTTTGAAGCCAGATTCCTGTTGGTGGTGGGGATCGATCAAGCAGTTTATTTGTTTGTTTCTTTTTTTATTTATTTATTGTTTTGGGTACGTGGGTATTGAATTTTCTCTCACTTTTTCTCTCGTTTTCTTGCGCTTTCTGTCAAAACTTTGGTTCTACTTTGGCGGAGGGGGTGACAAAAAAGATGATCGATCTTTTCGCGCGGGAAAGTGTAACGAACAATGAAGTCCATCCGCCTTTATTTATTTATTTATTGTTTCTATTTCTGTTTCCTTAACTGTAGAGTATTCCGTTTCGTTTCACGATTCCGTCAATTACTTTTAGAAATACGTTTCGTTTAGGGATTTTTTTCTTTTTCTTTTTTAAATTCTTTTCAAATGCTTTTATTATTGGATTTAATTTGAGTAAAGTTGTCTTTTAAAAGTGTTCCTCTATTAAAAAATTAACTTGCTAATGTCATATTTCCTTTTTTCTTCTTTAAAGGTGATTAATTTTTTTTCTTTACTAAGATTCTATTTTTTTTTAATTTTTATTATTTTATTATTTTAAGTGATGTTTTATCGGGTCAAATTTCTTACTGACCCTCCTAATCCAATTTTGATGACATTGTTAACCTTATCCTTCATGAGAAGTGAAGGAAGATAAAGAATTTCACATTCTATATGTTAGCTCCGTTGGCTACAAATTTTAGCTTGGCACATGCACTAGTACCACTCAAATGCAAATTAATTATAGTGTAAGGTAGTATTCTAAAATAAAAGTTTTAGTCAAATTATGCAAAATTCACGTTTCAATTCGTTTAATTGGTAACATTTAGGGGTGACAATTGTACCCGCAAACCCACAAATCTGTCCAAACCTGCCCGCCAAAACCTGTCCGCTGCGGGTAATTTTACCCGTTGCGGACGGGTTTATTATTATAAACTAAAACCCGCACATGGATGCAGGTGAGTTTGATATTAATCTTATATCTGGCGGATATCCGCCGGACCCGCAATATTTTTTCTAAATATTTTTAATTTAATTTTAATCTTTAAATGTATAAAGAAAATAATGTAATTATTCGAATTACCAAATAGCAAAAGGCCCAAAGTTGTGTATATTATATACCTATTATAATTTTGTATGTATTATTTTCTTTATCTTAATACATGAATTATTTCATTATTATAATTTTTTTCTCCGAATTAGTATTTGAAAATATTAATCTTAATTATTATTTTAGGAATCATGCTGGATGAGTGCTTATTGTGGTGAATGAAATGAAGATCTTCTCTTGGAGCTTGTTTTAAATGATAATATGAAATGTAATTGTTATTTTTAGGTACTAGTTTGTATTTTTTAAATAGATTTGTGTGATTTATACTTATATTTGAGAATTTGTGTTGGATTCATGTTGAAATTTTAATTTTTCGTTTATATTGGTTAAATATAAAATTGAGTATGTTATATGAAATTTGAAGTTATTATCATAAATTTATATATTAAATATTTATGATTTTAAATGCGGAAACCCGCAAAAAATGTACTATTGCGGGTTTGGTAATTGTTAAAACCCGTTGCGGGTGGGTTTAATAATTTAAATTTTGTGCGGGTTTAGATTTGGTAATGACAAACCCTCGGCGGGCGGTGCCCATTGTCATCACTAAGCATTATCGAGTGTTCCATAATTAACAATAATCACTAGAGTCTTATCATTTTACAAATTTGCGTAATCACACAATCATTTGTATAGTAATACAATGTGTTATCACCTATTTTATTTATTTTTTTAAACTCATACTGCAACATAGGCAAACACCCAAAACCTAAAAGATTGTAGATTTTAAAAAGTTTCATTATAATGAGTAATGATTTATTGGGCGACAATCATCTTATGATAAGTGATATTGTAACATGACATTATCTATTTTATCCACGTCTTCAACAATATTCACAAGCTGTTATAAAAATTCTAACTCATGCATGTCCAAATACTCAGACATTGGTACTTAAAGTGTAAAAAAAAAAAAAAAACTCATAAATGTCATAATAGACAGCCGTAGCTTTTGATTTTAATTTTTGGGCATACGTAGCCTACATCAAGTTTGGTCTTTGCATGGCATTTTTAAATATTTCTTGGTGGCGAGTAGTAGCTTCACCTATCCAACGACCTTTACCTTCCTCTTTCAGCTGTTACTATTTTGGTCCCTAAACATAATCACTTTCTAGAGATAATATTGAAAAATCAACCAATAAGCACTTGTTGGCTTACCAACTCAAAGCCCTTTTGCTCAAAAATCATCCCGACTCTACAGATATATGTAACTAGCTCGTGTGACGCACAGATGAAGCCTATACATCAAAGGAAACAAGGAAGGGAGGGGGGAGCAAAGGAAGAGGAAAGAAATGGAGATGAAGTTGATTTCAAGCTGTGGGATTGCATTGATGGTGTTGTTGGCAATGTTGAGCGTAGAGGGAACATGGGCTCAAAGCACTTATTGCCTGAACCGGCTCGCTCCTTGCCTGAGGTACCTTAACGGAAGCCGAGACGTGCCGGATAGTTGCTGTGATCCTCTTAAATCGGTGATCAAGGACAATCCTGAATGTTTGTGCAGCATGATTAGCAACAGAGGCAGCAGAAGAGCTGAGGAGGCTGGCATCAATGTTTCTGCAGCACAGGAATTGCCCGGAAAATGTGGACAACGTGTCAATCCACTTGGCTGCCTCAGAGGTTCAGACGTCTGCATGTTATAAAATTTTATTTTGATTTTTATATATCATTTATTAGTCATGCATGCTAACAAATAAATGAATTTTTCCATAGGTTCTCCAGGTTCAGCTCAGGATTCCTCGGCCAGTGCCTTGTTGTTCAAGTCACAGAGCTTTATGGTGGCCTTGGTTTTGTCCATGACTGCTCAGATTTTGTGCGTATCGAATGTGATATAATCTTATTGGCAACAAAAGAATATATACTTGCTTCCAAGACATTAATTGCTGTTGTATTTTGAGAGTTTTGTTTTTGTCATAAAGCTCTCTCTTTTTCTCCTTTGAATTCTTTAATTTGATGTTGTTCTGCTGAATGAAAATTGAGTATCTCTTTCATTTGATGCTAATTAAAGGTAAATAAAAGTTTAGCCTCATGGAAATTGTGTATCTCTTTTTATTTGATGCTAAGTAAAGGTATTATTATCTTATTTGTCCAATTAAGTTTGTCTAAGAGTGAAAAATCCATAAAGTATGCTGTTCCAATATTTTAGAGGTAAATCACAAATAGATTCAGGCTATTAATTCAAAATAATTTTTTTTTTTTGATTAGATGGGGCTCAAACTAGCGAGCTAAACAGGAATAAGATGGGGTTGAGTAACCCCAAACAAGTCCTGAACAATAATAGAATAAATACCCACAGGCGGGCTAGAAAATAAGTGCACTCCATGGGGGTATGAATGAGCCATGTTTGCCATAAAATCCGCCGCCGAATTTGCTTCCCGATAAATATGGGTGATGGAAACTTGCCAGTTTCTACTAATAAGTTCCCGGATAGCTACGACCAAAGCATAGAACTCGTTAGGCACAACCACTTGCTTCGAGACCAATTGAGTAACACAAAGGCTATCCACTTCAACCAAAAGACGTTTTATTCCAGCCTCCCAAGCTAGACGTAATCCTTGGTATAGACCCCAAAGTTCAGCCATTAGCACCGAACTCTCTCCAATATTCATACAAAATCCAGTTATCCAGTGACCGACCGAGTCTCGAATAATACCACCAGCACCTGCACTCTCATCTTTTCTACAAGATCCATCCGTATTCAATTTGCACCAAGGCCATGGGGGTGGTAGCCATCCAATAAAAATCTCCTTCCTCCGCGGCTGTTGACTTATGTGAGAATTATTTAGTCTATGGATTTCGTTGGCTCTGGCCAGGATATCTACATAGACTGTTGAGCTATCCGCCAGCTTCCCCTCCACCATAAAATGATTCCTCCAATACCATAGTCTCCACACCGCTACGCCGAATATACACTCCCAAGCTAATGGAGAGGGAATGTTCCACTGGTTTTGTAAATTCGCAATTATCCAATCCCGTAAAGATGACTGAAAGAAAGAGGATTGATGCCGAGTTGGAACAAGCCGAAACCAAACCTGCTTGATGCAATGACAATCTCTCAAGACGTGAATAATATCCTCAAGAGGAGCCCCACAACGATCACAACCTGGAGAAACCGGAATATGCCGCCTAGCTAGTTCACTCTTGGTTTTTAATTTCGCATGTAAAACCTGCCAAAGGAAAATGCGAGTTGCTTGCGGCCCCTTCCAGGACCATGCATGATTCCATGCATTATCAGTAGCAGTGAGTTCCAGCTGACCGAGGGTCTCATATGCCGAACGAACCGTAAAGTTACCACTTGGCTCATAACGCCAATAAATTTTGTCAACACCAAGAAGAGAGCTAGGAGGCATTTTCGAAGCAATTTGCATCAGGATAGAATTGGGTAGCAAATGTTCAAAAGCTGACCAGTTCCAGCCCCCATGCACGTTTAGAAAATCACTCACCGTAGCGTTAACCAATTCTTGAGGCACTGGATGAACAGCGAGATTGATCAAAGGGCCTTGTTTTGTTGCCCAGCAGTCCAGCCAAAAGCGAGTTCGAGAACCATCACAAACGGCCCAGCAAGCTCCCTGCATGGTGGCTGACCACGTGCTCTTTATGGCTTTCCAGATTCCAGAACCTTGTTTCTCAGGTAGGGACAACGGCAAGTGTCTAGGATCCAACCCGTACTTTGAGCAGATAACCTTAACCCACAGCTTGTCTGAGTTCGAAACTATTTGCCAGCTCAGCTTCATCAATAACGCCTGATTCATCACATCCAACTTCTTAAACCCCAGGCCACCTTTGGGTTTCGGCATACAAATTTTATTCCAGCCCACCATACTCATCTTATGGCTCTTGGACTTCCCATCCCAAATAAAACGACGGCAAGACTTCTCAAGCTTCCCACGCACCGGAGCTGGTAATAAAGTTGTCTGCATTGCGTAAATTGGCATTGCTTGGAGCACCGAATGAGCTAGAGTAATTCGGCCAGCAAAGGATAAGTGAGCTGCATTCCAACCCGTGAGCCGCTTTTCCACCTTATCAAGGATCGATTGGTAGGTAGCTCTATTTATTCTCGAATGGATGAGAGGCATTCCAAGATAGCACCCTAAGTCATTTGTAGCCGAATACCCCAAAACATTACTGAGGAGCTGAACGTCTCTTGAACCGACATTCTTAGAGAAGTAAATTTTAGTTTTCGACTTGTTGACCTTCGCTTCAGAGCTCAGGCAGTAGTTGTCTAAAACTGCATCTATAGTGTACGCTTGATCAATTGACGCCTCTGCAAAAAGGAGCAAGTCATCTGCAAAAAATAAATGCGTTAGAGGAGTTCCATGCTTGGCCAACCGAATAGGCTTCCAGCTGCCATCCCTCACGGCTTGTGTAATTCCATGGCTCAACCGTTCAATGCACAAGACAAAAATATAAGGAGACAACGGATCCCCCTGACGGATACCTCTCCCCGGGACAAATTCTGTTGTGGCCTCACCATTCCATAAAATACTCATCCGAGCCGAAGTTACACATTCCATGATTAATCGAGATAACTGAATCGGGATACCAGTTTGCTGTAGAGTATCGAAAATAAATGACCAATTAATTCGATCGTACGCTTTTTCTAAATCCACCTTGATGGCCATAAACCCTTTTTTCCCTGTTTTCTTTCGCATGGAGTGGACCACTTCTTGAGCAACAACAATATTATCAATAATATGGCGTCCGGGCACAAAGCTAGTCTGGTGGGGGCCTATGAGGTCCGGCAACAAGGCTTGCAATCGGTTAGCAATTATTTTAGTCACTGTTTTATAAGCGACCGTGCACAAACTAATAGGCCTAAACATACTTAGGCTAGTAGGGTGCTCCACTTTGGGAATCAAAACCAATAGGGTAGTATTGATTTCTTTGGGGATTTTGCCCGAACTAAAAATGTCACCCATAAACTTGCAGAAGGAGGGCCCCACAACTGGCCATTGAGACTGGTAAAAGATTGCATGCAGTCCATCAGTACCTGGAGCTTTGAGGGGTTTCATACTAAAAATCACCCTTTTAATGTCATCGTCCAAAACTGGGACGACAGTACTCTCCAAATCATAAGCATTTAAGACTGGGAATAAATTCGGTACCTGATAACTTTGAGGGGTTGCAACTTCACTTTTGTATAAGGACGAAAAATAATCAATAGCATAATTTCGAATCTCTCCCTCATTATAAAGCCAGTTCCCCAAAGTATCTTGAATAGCTTCAATTCTATTTCTCCGTCGTCTTGCAATGGTCTTTTGATGAAAAAAATTCGTGTTCCTATCCCCGTGCAGAAGCTCGTCTTTCCTTGACTTCTGCCACCACATGATCTCCTCTTGACCCATCACCGTCTCCAACTCATTCCGGAGCCTAGCCTCTAACCGCACAAGCCCTCGGGAGCTATACCTTTCTAAGGCTGTTTGAATCCCATTTATACGAGCCATTAACCGTCTTTTCCGCTGAAAAATATTTCCAAACACCTCCTTATTCCACTTTTGGACCACCTGGACAAAATGGGACGCCGCATCTCTATAATGGGCTTGAGGATCCCAAACTTTCTTAACAAAAGAATTGAAATGCTCATGAGTCAGCCAGGGTGCCAAAAATCGGAAAGGCCTATTCCCCTGGTGTCTGTACTCAGCTCCCGCAAAACGAACCAGAACCGGCCTGTGATCTGAAGCAACCTTCGGAAGGTGAAGAACAGAATTGTCCGCAAATTTTATTAGCCAATCACTATTACATAGAGCTTTGTCAAGTCGTTTAAACAGAAGTCCACGAGACCAAGTAAACCGAGGGCCTTTAAATTTTAGATCAAAAATTCGGTGCCCATCAAACCACTGCCGGAAATTACCGCAAACTCCTGAGTTCCGTGTAGCACCCCCCTGCTTCTCAGAAGCATACAATATAGAATTAAAGTCCCCACCAATTAGCCAAGGCCCTTGAACTGACATAGCAATGCTATCCATATGCTTCCACAGCTGTCTCCGCAACATCGGGTTTGGGCTAGCATATACCGCCGTTACCCAAGACATAAAAGTATTATTCCTACATATTTTAAAGTGGATAAACTGCCTATGGTTCAGCATCACCTCCACCTCTATGTAACTCTGCCAAAGAAGCCAAATTCCACCAGCAAAGCCCACTGCTTCCACTCGATGGGACTGGTCGAAACCACTCTTCTTTATGAAATCATCTGCTTTGACCCCACTAATGCGAGGTTCCATCAAAACCACCAAGGATGGGCTGTAGTTTTTAACCATTGTCCTGAATGAGCGCCGAAAATCAGCCGAGGCTGCCCCTTGGACATTCCAATACATAATGCTAATCGTCATGAGATAAATAAAAGCAAAATGAGGAAGCGTAGACACCTTATTAATGTTGTCCATTCCCGTCATGCATCAACGCCAAAGGCGTTTCCTCAATCATCGAATCTTCCTCATCGGACATCTCCTCCCCGTCATTCTCCCCCATAGACACAGCCGGGTGCGCTTGAGCATTTGCGTTGTTTACACAAACAGCATGTTGATCGTCTGGAGGGTCAGACAAGTGCTCATACTCCCGTCTCAGCCGACCTCCCTGATCACTGCCCACCTCCCTTACATCTCCAAGAGATAAGTTTTGGTTTTCACAGAATATCACCGTATGCTTTTTTGGGTCCAAGGTTGTAACTAGAGGGGAAATTTGTTGGTGGTTGGGGTTGGGCTGAGGGTTAAAACATGATTCGGTCCTAGGGTTTGCATGGGGCAAATCTCTTAAGGTGAAAGTGCTCTGCTGAAAAGGGTTTCGGATTGGGTTCAAAGAGGACGTTGGTGTCTTCTTTTGGGGTTTGGCAGTAAAGGCTGTGATGTGCTGCTTACGTCTAGCCGGAGTTTTTGTTCTATCCTCGTGATTGGCAGTAAATATCTGGTAAGGGTTGGCCGTGTTTAGTTGGTGCGAAGTGGATGGAATGTCTGTCACAGCGGCATGTGTGGGGTGCTCACGGTCGTCCGTGACCTGCTCAAGAAGTTGGAATCTGGAACCACCAGCCCCTGTATTCTCTCGGTTCTTAGTCAAGCCATTGTTAATGTCCTTGCCACTATTGAATTTTCTGCCCTTTCTCGTGGCTATCATCCAAGGTCCAAAGGACTCGGCATTACTATCAATATTACCGTGAGCATCTGGTTGGACAATGTTCCCCTGGGGCTGCGTATTAGGTTGAGGTTGGACCCCTTCTCCAGAATTGGTTGCTGAATTCGAGCCCTTGCAACTGCTACTACTATGGCCGTATCTTCCACATGTGAAGCAAATCACTGGTAAGCCCTCATACTCTACCTTTTGAACCTTCCCGTCCAACACAAACTGAGAAACCAGAGGCTTGGCCAGGGAGAGACGAACTGCAATTCGTGCAAATCTTCCACGCGCTGAGGAAGCTGTGTTCGAATCAATTCTCATTACTGTACCCACCAATTCTCCAAGTTTCTGGAGAACTTTCCGGTTATATAGATGGACAGCGAGTCCAGGTAGACGGATCCATACATTAACTTGCTCAATATCCGTTGTATTGGCATCAAAAGACGGCGTCCATGGCTGCACCGTGAGATAATGCCCCATAATAATCCACGGACCTTTTGTTAGGGCATCGACAGCATCAGTAGCCGAACGAAAACGAACCAGGAAATAATTGTTTTCTAGGTCAATCACCGAGTAAGTCATTGTTGTTTTCCACATGGCATTCAATCTCGTACAGAGTGTTCTGTAACCGATCGTGCGACCCAGCAACTTCACTATCACTGAGTTCTGCCATGGTTCACATAACTTCTCATGAACCCTATCCGAGAAGGTTATGGAGGGCATAGGTCCATCTTTATATTCTGTCACGTCCCCTTCCTCAAACTCCCAGTCCCCTGCGCCGCCATCATAACCCGTCTCCATTGCACGCGACGAGTTTACTAGGGTTTCCTTATACGAAACATGGACAGGGGTATCATCAGCAACCTCCTCATCACGAAACCTTGCCTTCTTAGTTGTTCGACTTTCCCTGAACGGTGGAGGGAAAATTCCTCCAGCGCTAGGGTTTTTTCCACGTCTGGATTTTTCGGAGCTCTCCATAATCCTATAAAAGGTGATAATATTTTAATATAATTCAAAATAATTTCGGATGGTTATTCCGTTCTCTGAAATTAAATAATTCAAAATAATTTCAGAGAACGGAATAACCATCCGATTCCGAACCTTACCATAATTATCATTAATCATTACTCATTACTCATTACTCATTAGGCTACTCACTCTCAAGTACAGAGGGACCTATTTTAAAGAAATAGACAAACTGCATCCCTATATAAGAAAATGTAAAAATACAGGGAGCTAAATGATAATCTCTTTAAAAGAAAATATCTACAATTCTACATCATTGTCAGTCAAAACCATAAGTTCCGCTGGCTCCGTGTCTAAAACCCCTCCAAAACCTTCCATTGATTTATCCATTACTGCCCTTCACTCTGAGTCTCAGCTCCACCACACCAACAATCAACGCCACGAATGCTACAGCTTCCTGAATCTCTCGATACCCTATTGAGTTTTTGAACTCATTCATTGTAACACCAATGGCTTCTTTCTCACCAAACACTCCGCACTTAAAGCTCACTTCAACTTCTGCAGCTCCACCTAGGCTTTGGGGTTGGACTTCACTCTTCACTGCCCACAAACAGGCCAAAAAGAAACAATCTTTCCAATTCAAAGCAGTTTACACGCCTGGCCTCTCACTTTCCTCACCCACCAGCAAGAAGCCAACCCAAAGAAGGGAAAAAAATGAGAATGAGACCGATGACATTTCCATTCTCAATGAGAGAATTCGAAGGGATTTTGGGAAAAGAGAGGCAACGAGGCCCGTGATGGATTCGGAAGAGGCTGATAAGTACATTCAGTTGGTTAAAGAGCAGCAGCAGAAGGGATTGCAGAAGTTGAAAGGGAAGAAATCTGGGGGTGGTGGTGCCGGTGCTGGTGCTGGTGATAGTGGTTATAATGGGGCTGGTGGGTTTAGTTATAAAGTTGATCCTTACAGTCTGAGGTCGGGTGATTATGTTGTGCATAAGAAAGTTGGTATTGGGAAATTTGTTGGGATTAAGTTTGATGTGCAGAAAGATTCTACTGTGCCTATTGAGTATGTATTTATTGAGTATGCTGATGGGATGGCTAAACTTCCTGTTAAGCAGGCATCTCGTATGCTCTATCGATATAACTTGTAAGGTTTCTCTTTTCTTTGGAAACGTTGTACATTTTCTTTTTGGATTCTATTGCATAAAGCAAAATGCTTGCTTTTGCTGTTTAAGATTAATTTGTAAAGGTTGGTTTATATTATTGTCTACAAGCTGATTGTTTTACATCTCAGACAGCAAATTTTGTAGTTGTTTATCACGCCTACACTTCTGCTGATGATTATCCTTTGTTTTTGTTTCATTGGAACCTCAGTTCTGCTTTTTATTGTAATTGTGCTAATTGTATTCTTAAATTTGTTATTCTTTACAATCTTTGCTTCTCTTATGTAAATGATTTATGGAAAAAGAGGCGTAATCTAGTTTATATTAGATTTATTCAAGAACCACTAGAGTTTTGCTTAGTTACTTCCGAAGTAACTGGGAAGATGCATGGATGAACTTAAGCTTTTTGAAACTGTGAAATTTGATACAAGAAAGACTGAGAAAGCATTCTATGATGAAAATGGGTGGATTATTTGAATAAACTATATTGAGAACTTTCAAAGATGATTGAGCATCTGTTCAACGCTCTACTTCATGCGTATGTATTTATGTAATTCCTGTACTTGCGGTTCAATTATGTTCTGTTATGATTTCAGGCCAAATGAGACTAAAAGGCCTCGTACATTGAGCAAACTGAGTGACACTACTGCGTGGGAGAGAAGAAAGACAAAAGGAAAGGTTGCCATCCAGAAAATGGTTGTGGACTTAATGGAGTTGTACTTACACAGGCTCAAACAAAAAAGGCCACCTTATCCTAAGAATCCTGCAATTGCTGAATTTGCAGCCCAATTTCCTTATGAACCCACACCGGATCAAAAAAAGGTATGATTCCAAGTGCACCATTCATTTCTGTTGACTTTTTAAAGTTTTTTAGATGTCATGCGAACTCCGGGATATTCATTTTGCCGTAACAGAGTGACAACCGTGCTTATATGATTTTAATAGAATGGGTGGAAGTTTTTCTTCTCATATATTTGACCCTCATTACAGGCTTTTCTTGATGTTGAGAGGGATTTGACTGAGAGGGAAACTCCAATGGACCGATTAATTTGTGGAGATGTTGGATTTGGTAAAACTGAAGTTGCATTACGTGCCATCTTCTGTGTAGTCTCAGCAGGAAAGCAAGCAATGGTTCTAGCACCAACTATTGTCTTAGCCAAGCAACATTTTGATGTTGTTTCAGAGCGGTTTTCCAAGTATCCCGATATCAAGGTTGGACTTCTCAGTCGGTTTCAGGTATGCAAATATGTCTGTTGGATTAGCCTCTTCTTTCTTGAAGTCAATCATATTCTTACTCCCTTATTCTACAGTCCAAACTGGACACCTTTGCCTATCCAGTTTATGTCAGGGTTCCTCTGTTCATTCTGTAATTTAACTATCTTCCATAAATTGCAGAGTAAAGCAGAGAAAGAGGAGCATTTGGATATGATAAAACATGGTCACCTGAACATCATTGTGGGAACTCATTCACTTCTTGGAAGTCGTGTTGTGTATAACAATCTAGGCCTTCTTGTCGTCGATGAGGAACAGGTTTGTCTCCAACCAAGTTCTTTTGCTGTTATCATGGATCATGGAAATTTAGTAAATGATAGGGGAAAATTGCATCTTAATACTGCAGTTGTGTGGTCTTTCCTTGATATTCTTAGCTGTACTGAAGTGGCTTTTTAGCTGTCATTCCTGCTCATGTGCAATGTTTCCTTGGTTTGCAGAGGTTTGGTGTCAAACAGAAGGAGAAGATTGCTTCATTTAAAATTTCAGTTGATGTTCTTACTCTCTCTGCAACACCTATACCACGAACGCTTTATTTAGCGTTGACTGGATTTCGTGATGCTAGGTAATTTTTGTGTTGACAGTGAGTTTTTTGCATTGCATAATTTTCAATTAGAGCAGAAACCACAATATGTCATTCATCTATGCTGCTTTGAAAATAAAAACCATTTGTTTAAAGGGAAAATAAATTTCTTTTTTAGTTAAAAAATTTACCGTACGCTGCATCATTACAGTTACTTTCATCTATTATTTGAAGTAAACAATTTCAGTCTTTGATATTTAATCATTGCTCTTCGGTTCAATTAAGTTTCTTGGATTAGGTATGAAATTTGGTAAAATAGAACTCCAGAGTTCTTGTCAAGTTGTAGGCATTATTAAGTGAGCAATCAATTGACTGTAAGCACAAGAAAAGGCAGATTGGCATATTTAATTTATTCTTTTGACTAAATACTCTTTTGAGATGCTCATAAAGATAAGCTGCATGATGCGGCTTGAGTAATCGACCACTATCAAAGAAATGAGCTCTTTATGTGTATTTAAGGACTCAGTATACAAAAAATCCATTCAGACTAGCAACTGTCTCGACCTTCATTCTTATAGGGTTATGATATGTATCCCTTTCTCTTTTCAGTTTAATTTCAACTCCTCCTCCAGAAAGGCTTCCTATAAAAACACATCTTTCTGCCTTCAGTAAAGAGAAGGTAATATCAGCTATCAAGTATGAGCTGGATCGAGGTGGGCAGGTTTTTTATGTCTTGCCTCGCATAAAAGGTGAACCTGATTCTTAGTATATCCTATATATCATTTTTCATGTATGAAATAGTTTGGCTCAAATTTTTCCATATCATACCAGTAATTGGTTTGCAGAATAAATTTTTGATCTTGTTGTTCCTAATTTTCTACCACTGATCATGCTCATTGCCTTGTGAACACTGTAGCATCAGATTTGGATTTTCTAATGTGAATGAGATGTAGTAATGTGGGGAAAGAAAGGTCACATACTACTAAATATTAAACCCCTTTAATTTATCTGCATTTAGGTTTGTCGGTGTTTTTCCAAAATATTGCTCTGCACTTCATGTTTGGCTGTTTTGATATTAACATCACCACCATTCTTGTTTAACAGGACTCGAAGAACCAATGGATTTTCTTCAACAAGCGTTTCCGGGTGTTGATATAGCTATTGCACATGGGCAGGTAATTCCACCTTGGGATAATGTGCCATATACTCTAGTATACTGGAGTAAGGCCCAAGGATAGAAAAATTGTTTCTCAATATTATGAGTGTGCCACTGAAAATTGGATGGAATATTACCCTCAATGCAAATAGAAAATGCCATGAGTTTTATATTGTATTCTCCTATAGTTGTACGTGCTACTTATTCCTTATTAGGCAATTGAGATATTTTAACTTTTGGCCGCATGAAGTTTGCAATGTATCACGTGACACCCATCTTATATGCTATGCTTCTGCTTGCAGCAATATTCCAGGCAGCTTGAGGAAACAATGGAGAAATTTGCACAAGGTGCTATCAAAATTCTTATATGCACAAACATAGTAGAAAGTGGGCTTGACATTCAAAATGCAAATACCATCATAGTTCAGGACGTTCAACAATTTGGGCTAGCACAGTTGTATCAGGTCCTCCACTTTGCACTTTTCTCCTATCTTTAGTTTATTCCTAAACTTCCTATGTTCCCATTCGGAGTAGCAAAACTAGAAATCTCTGTCTTGGACAGGCACTTGGAAGAGAGGATTAGCTCTCTGTTTTCTAAAAAGCTTATTCAAAAATCATAATGTTCTTAGTTATTGAAGTTTAAGTGTCTGCAATTATTGAGGCAACCCTTGTGTTTAACCAAATGATATTTTAGTGCTTTTTATTTGCAATTGTGTCAACTTATTTTAATGAATGTTAATATTATTTCATATACATTTGAGTGAACAATGGCTATTTGCAAACAGCGCTTCTACTTTGCCCTCAATGCCCCCACTTCTTTCCTGCCCCTTTTCCTCTCCATCTCCCTCATACTTGATTTATGCATACATTTTTACATATATACATCAAAATTTGTGCACGAACTGAAGATGATTCTTTTTCTTTTGTCATTGAATTTTCTAGATAGCTTGTGTTTGGATTCTTTTTTTGTTTGGGTTACGTATGCCTTTAAAATGCTGCAGTGATAGGAGTCTTGGATGCTCATCTTCTTCTTTTGTATGTCTTCACCTCATGATTTTTCTTCCTTTTTTTTTAAAAAAAATTCGATAGTTGCGTGGAAGGGTGGGCCGGGCTGATAAGGAAGCTCATGCCTACTTATTTTATCCTGATAAGTCACTGCTTTCCGACCAAGCGCTAGTAAGTATTTTGATGTCAGCATTAACCTATATTTCTTAATATATATTTAGTTCACTCTTAAAATTCTGCTAAAACGTGACATATAAAAATAACTTTCACTGTCATGATCATTCTCCTAGGAAAGGCTTGCAGCTCTTGAAGAATGCCGTGAACTTGGCCAAGGTTTCCAACTTGCGGAGAAAGACATGGGCATAAGAGGCTTTGGCACCATATTCGGTGAGCAGCAGACTGGTGATGTTGGAAATGTTGGTGTTGATCTGTTCTTTGAAATGCTTTTTGAGAGTTTATCCAAGGTACTTCTAGCTCATAATGCATTTCTTTTATCATTTTTTTGAGAAAGAAGCATCTCAGTCAAATTTGTTGTCTGGATCCAGATTTTGTCGGTCCACTTGGATGCTTTTTAAGTTATTGTCTCCATTGCACTTTGTTCTTCTAAGTGATTGAAAAACATGATGCATACACTTTCCTTAATTTCTTCCATGCCTTAACAGTAAAATGGTGAACAAATAGCTACTTTCACAAAAACTGAGATATACCTGTGCCAGTTGCACCTTTGGTGCAATTTCTTGCACTTTTCATGCCTCTTCTTTTTTTTTTAACTAGTTTGTATCATTTCCTTTCTGTCTCCAGGTTGATGAACACTGTGTAATTTCAGTTCCTTACAAGTCCGTGCAGGTAATATTCTACTCCCTGGACTTTCAGTCATCTGATGCTGTATATGCTTAGTTAAATCTTTTATACATCATATTTAAAGAATGAAATTTGAGAAATTTTACTTGGTTATTTCATTGAGTACCGAAAAATGAATTTTGATAAGATTTTTCATCATTAAAATATCACCTCTTTCTTTATTCTTGAAAATTAAGAGCTTCAATCTTTGAAATAGAAATAATTTGAGAATTCATGAAATACTGCAAAGGACTGTGTGTGTTAGTGGCACTTATAAGGGTCAGGCAATTTGTGCCTACACAAGTAAATGGACATGATGCACTTTTGTTGATACTGTAAGAAGTCACTTTGTCATGATAGCTATGATTAGAAGAATCTCCATTACACTGAGTTCGAGTTTCTAATGTTATATCAAATGTTTTTAAAAGGGATTAGTTCTGGAAAGCATTGCAGGCAATTGAAGATCAGTTATATGAATACTACAATCTTTTGGGGCATTATCAATGATAGATGTCAATCATATCATATACTGAGCTTCCTATAAAAAAAGAGAAAAAAATATGATATACTGACTACTGAGCTGCTGTATCAGTGAATTTGCTTTCCTTAGGTTTTTGTGCTTAATCTATGTGGTAGTGCAGTTGATAAAACTCATGTGCTATTTTCAAAATAGATCGTCTTGTGCATATGGTTAGAAACATATTCAGACTTCACGAAGAATCTCAGCTTAATGGTGCATTTGAATAAAAATCCAGCCTAAATGTGGTCTGGTTTAGCATTATGTGTATGACTGTAAATAGTTTCTTAAAGTTCTCTTTGATTCTCTTTGATTCCTTCTAATCCCAGATCGATATAAATATAAACCCTCGTCTTCCTTCTGAGTACATTAACCATTTGGAGAACCCGATGGAAATGGTGAATGAAGCTGAGAAAGCTGCTGAACAAGATATCTGGTGCTTAATGCAATTTACAGAGAGTCTGCGCCGCCAATATGGAAAAGAGCCATACTCCATGGAAATTCTACTGAAGAAGCTTTATGTGAGGAGAATGGCTGCCGATATTGGAATTACCAAAATCTACGCTTCAGGAAAGATGGTTGGTATGAAAACAAATATGAATAAGAAGGTTTTCAAGATGATGATAGATTCTATGACATCTGAAGTTCATCGAAACTCTCTGACCTTTGAGGGAGATCAAATAAAGGTAACTTTATAACTTTTCTTACGTATATGTATGGTTCCCTTTGTGTTTCTTTTTCCTGTTTCTTCACGCACTTATGCCACAGCAAGAAGATAGTAATCCTAATCAATACCCCTTGCTTCATTCTATTGTCAACTGAGATTCTGGAAAGAGTAAATCGGATAGGCGGTGTTGTTAAGTGTGGATCTGTGAGAACTATGTAGTCCATTTGGCTACATATCGTAAAACCATGAGCTTCATAGACTTATGAATTCAAGGGTGATAGAACTGCTGATTCACCCTTCCATGGGCTTATTTTTCGTTTAATTTGATGGGATATTTAAAAGTCATAGCTGGAAGTTAGATTTATTTATTTTTTTTTTTTTGTGGCCATTCTAATCTGAAATTTGTGTTTCTTTTTTCATTTTCTTTTTCTACCAGGCGGAACTTCTTCTGGAACTTCCAAGAGAACAATTACTCAATTGGATCTTTCAATGTTTGGTTGAGCTTTATGCTTCACTCCCAGCTCTTATAAAATATTAGTTTCTATTACAGAATAAGTACATAATTTCTGACTAATTTTGGACATTTCCTAATTACATACATCAAGATTGCCGGCTTGCACTGGGTGGGTTCAACTGAAGGGAAACCAAGAATTCGTCTTTGGCTCCAATGCTAATGGGTTTTTACCCCTCTAATATTCAAAAGCCAAGACATCATTGTTTAAATTACCAAAAAGTTCAAAATCAAAGCAACTCAAACATTACAAATATATTTCTTACACAGTGGCTGGATCTGATAGACTATACAGGCTTATGTCTCAAGGTAAACCACATAGCATTCCTTCCGTCCAGGCAATGCTCAGTTCTGACTGGATCTTTCGTTGTTGCAGGATATGTGTAGATAGAATGGGGCCTGCCACATTTTGTTTTCATTTCTGCTTCAAACTTCAAAGAGAGAGTGCTTCACTATGAGAAGCATTAGCTCACCACATGATTAGCATCTCTGCAGGATACTCCTCTGATTTTTGAAAGTGGCATTACGGTGCTCGTCTTTCTTTAATTGATGCTCTGCTGTTGTTATTTGCATAACCTTGTTGCCAAGAGTTCTGGTATGCAAATCCCTGCTAATATGACCTTCTTAACATTTAGTTTGGATACAAACAAGGTAACTGATGCAGTCGGCTGTGTGTGTGTATGCATGCATACATACGTACATACATACTTGGATAATTTATGTCATCGAGTGTATATTGCATTGATTAAAATGTTGTAAAAAATTTGGCTGAAGGCTATAAAAGAGAGAAAAAGGGTTAGTGAAATAAAATATAGATTATGTCCACTGCAGTGTTTCTTTATTTATTACACTAATGATTCTGGCAATCGACAATGCTATTTATCATTGATCAGACCCGTATACTCTCCTCCAAGTGAGATTTCCTCAATCCATTTGAGGAGTCCTATTTTTCGTTTTGTTTCATAAGTTCTTTTCAGCCTTTGGGAAACTTTTTTTGACACTTTCAATCTCATATTGATAATTTTTTCTTCCAGAGCTTGCTCTTGTAGTTTGTTAAGAGAAAAAAATTTCATTCAAGAATTATTTAATTTTTCAAGTGTAGCATAACTAGTATCTAAATCTTCTTTCTATTTATGTGAACAGAGTTCAAAAGCCTGGACCTCTAGTGTCAGGCATATACTTTACCATTAACCAAGTCTTTGGCGGAGTGATAACCAGTGTTCTCACTTTTAGTTTGGAGTCCTCAGTTGGCTACTGAATTTAATTTTCTCTCCCGGTAAGGTATATCTCCCTACATATTAGGTAGATATGTTGCCTTTTAGCAGGCATAGATTTCCGGACAATGTTAGGTAAACATTTGAGATGAATTTTAAAGTGCATAAAATTAGACTCCCAATGAATATTATGTAGATTGTATCACTTAGCTTCTTCGACGAGAATCGAAAACATTAATGGAATAATGCATATCCCCAATAATTTGTTACAGTGCTTTGGATAATCCAGTTGATTACAACTTAATTTTGGTGGCAACTTGTAATCAACTGATTATACTATGCAAAAAGGAGTATAGTAGTAATTAATTAAGTCATAAGTACCTGATACGGTTTGTGCTTTGCACCAGTACTGAACACATCTGAATCTTTGCAACTTACATTTAATGATGAAAAGTTTTCAATCCTCCAGACATGCTTAAAAGTTTGCTAAGTGTCATGTGCTTTAACAAATACATCAACTTCGAACACACATGTATCATCCACAGGTTATCCGTTCATAGCACCCTTAAAAGCTTTAAGTGGGATAAATTAATCAAAACCCCATTCAAGCTTCAATCTACGGAACTGTCTTTCTTTTCCCATGGCCTCTAAAGTATGAAAATTGATCAACTAATTAAAATATATTTCAAATAAAAAGAAGCTTGTAGTCTCAAATAAGAAAAAAAAATAAAAATAGTTATGAAAAATGCTAAAAGACTGACAGAACGCTGACAAAAATAAATTATGTGTAATAATCTTAAGAACTTGTCTTTCTTCTGATCTAAGCAAAAATTGGAGGAAAATTGCATAGACCTCCCAACCAAGACTAAGCGCACCACTGTTTAATGCAACTGACAAGTAGAGAGAGATGTGATCTTTGCCATTCTCTCGTTTGTTTCCATTTCCAGCATGCAATTAATAATATTATATGAACTCATATTATTCAGAATATTAATTTTGAGCCTTCGACTAAGTAAAGGTACATGCACATATGTCTATACCACATGCAGCCTCCGGCTTCAAAATCCTCGGATGAATATTTCTCCACGCTGGTCGCGAACACTGGCCAGGCCATGCAATGCACGTGTAAATTTTTGGGCAGTGAGCGCGGATTTGGGACAATATGGGTTCTTCCACAGGTCTTCAAATGTGTTCAATATGAGACCGTGCAGTGTGCGAGAAGATGTACGGCAGTACGGGTCTCGCTCATGAGGAGTTGCAGGTTCAAGTCAATTGGGTCCTTAACTCGACAGAAGCTTCGGAAGATCCTGGCACTGAATAAAGAAAGTTTTCCACGCCAGGCGCATTTTGTGTTGGGCGATCGATCCAAACAAGAATTTGATTTCGGGTGCCTTTTTGGATACCATATTCAGATCTTTAAAGGGTATAACTTCTGTATTTCCGCATATGAGTCTACTGTTAAGACCTTGAGTCTTACTAGGACTGGCATCTTATGGTAATCATGGAAAAATCTTCACTAATTGCATTTCCTATATAAATTAAATTAGTATTATGATTAAATTATTAGGATATGAATTAGGATTTCATGTGGAGAATCCATAAGACATGTATTTGACTTGACCTCGAGCAATTGGAGGTAACACAACAACGTATTTACTTTTAATGCACTTATAATTTTCTTCATTGCTATATCATCTTGCAACTTACTACAGTTGCTCACTTGACTTCCTCTATATATGTACACACACATATATATATATATATATATATATGTGCTGATAAGCATGAGGGTTTTTGCCTTGTTGAAATTCAAGGAAAGCCTTATCACCCATGATCAGATTGCTTCTTATAATCCATATGCTTAATTATCCAAAGGTTGCATCGTGGGATGGCCTAAAATGCGACGAGAACACAACACTGGTCATGCGATCAGGCTTGCTTAACCTCACTAGCAGTTGCCACTATGGTTTTATCAACTCTAGTAGCAACATCTTCCAGACTTGTCCATCTTGAATAGAATAACTGTTAGAACAATAAAGCTTTTGGTGAAAATCATTATTTAAATTTCAAGAACATTTATTTTGTATTACTAATAATTAATAAATGAATATGGAAAAGCGTACCTAAATCCATAAAACTTAATAGCTAACATTTATTTTGTATTACTAATAATTAATGAATGAATATAGAGAAATGTACTTAAATCCATAAAATTTAATAGCTCTCTAGAGTTGTATGATTTGTCTTCCATATCAACACGTTCTTCTATATAATTCTTAAATTTTTTTTTTTGTACTCTATCTGATGATGTGATGTCATTAGAGAATAGAACGATGACATGAGATCATAACTACCTATATAGATAATTTTTTTATTTGTTGTATTTATATATTTTTGTTTCAATTCATTATAGAAATAAAAATTATCCTTTAAGTCTCTATACATTGAAGACACACACTTTATTAGATACATTAAAGTCTAAATTACTAAAACCCTTAATAGATTACTTTTAATTTGGGCTTGAGCTCAACTTTATATGACAATTCTCAACATATAATTATTCACATATAAGTTTAACGTTGGATTAAAATCCGACAATAATCACTTTTCTCTAAAATCATGGACCTTTCAAGGCTAAAATGTCTAAATCTCATCATTTAGTAACCAATGGTCATGAGAAGCTCCATAACTCCAGTGTAGCAAATCTATCTGAGAAGTTAATCAACCTGAAAGTGCTTGAAATTATCGAAGTCAATATTTCTTCTGCATGCAGTTCCTCATACATTGGCATATTAATTTATCTTCTTTGTTGAATCCACTTATATATCTCTCTATGCAAGGTCAATTCCATGTAGAGATTTTTGAGTCACCCAAACTTCAACTATAATTCGTCACTAACCGATCTCAAAATAACTAATTTTCATGAACAATTATCAAGCACATACTTCACCATCAAGGGCAGTTCAACCAATTTTGGAGCCTTAAGTGAATTGTTTCAATTAGGTCTTTCAAAAAAATTTATTACTAAAAATTCATTTATTTAAAATAAAATTTTCTATTTTTATGAGATGCAAAATTTTTATATTCTAATTTTGCTAAAATATTTTTCTCAATAGATAACATAACTAATCCATTTAATTCTTCTTGCAACATGGTTGATCTTAAATAAGTTTTATCAATTTTTGAAAATTTTCTTTCTGTAGAAGCAACTATTACTGGTATTGTTAATAATATTCTATAAGCAACATATGCATTTGGAAAAAAATCAAATTTTTTCAAATAATTAAGTACATCAAGTGAGGTATTTTTTTCACTTTGAAAAACTTCTTTTAAAATTCTTAGCTCCGAAAACAAATCTAAACCATCTATATTAGAAGGTGTATCACATTTTAAAGCATTTTCAAGACTAACGCAATAAGTTTTTAAAACATCACTTAACAATTGTAATTTTTTTAAAAAATTAAACAAAAGTCCAAACATATTCTCATACATTTGAATTTGTTCAAATCTACTCATTATTAAAGAAACAGCTGGATTTTTTTTTTTTTTTTAGAAGAAAGTAAACATTTCATTCCATCACAACACATTAAGTACAATTTGGACCTCTGCTGGTAAAGGATGTAACCAGACAGCAGATGAATTGCTCCCTAACGCATGCTTTGCTAAGGAATGGCCAATAGCATTACTGTCTCTATACACATGCTAGACTACAACTTTATGAAAATTTTTCATCTGATTTCGAATTTCTGAAATAGTCCAATAGATTTATGTTCTGCTACCCTTTATGTTGTTAATAAGCTCAGTCACCTCCAAGGAGTCTGTCTCTACAATCACCAAGCTTAAGGCTGCTTCTCTAGCCACTTTAAGGCTCCACTGCACAGCTTCAGCTTCTGCCCAGCTGACACTTCCCTTTAGGTGAGCCTAGTTAATGCCTGCAGCTACAGTATTGCCTCTAGCATTTCTTATCACAGCTCCATACACAACCATTTGGTTTTTACTGCTAATAGCTGCATCCACATTGACTTTGAAGAGATTTTCAGGAGGGGGCATCCACTTTTGCTTCTTCCCTGTTCTGGAGGTATCAGGGGGAGCTGGCACTGGTTTCCTCACTCTTTGATAGGCTGCCAGAATTGATTCTGCTTTTGCTGCTACTAAATTAGGCTCCAGCTTCTGGCCTTCAAAAATGAATTTGTTTCTTGAGTACCACACAACCCAGTAATAAGCCACCATAAGCTCTAACCCGGATATCTTGCATTTGAGTGTTGGGTAGTGGGACTATAAAGGGGCCTTGCAACCAAACCTTTTTTGCTGCTTTACAGTCTAACAGTGCGTGGTATATGGTTTCTACACTCCTATTGCATCTTTGACAAATTGGCTCCAGCAGGACCTTCATTTTCCAAAGGTTTTCAGCTGATGGCAGCAAGTTTTTACTAGCCCTCCACATGAAGATTTTAATTTTTTCAGGGATCTCAAGAGACCATAATGTGTTCCAGTGCCTTGGATTGTTCCCTGACCTGCTGGAAGCCTCTGGATACCTGAGCTTGAGTGCTAGCTGATAACCGCTCTTTATAGAGTATTCACCCCCCTTGTCGTAATGCCACATCACTTGATCCTTTGCTTTCTCTCTTGGAAGGGGAATATTGAGGATCACATCTAAGTCCTCCTGAATAAAGTTTTGTTTCAGCTTGTCTTCATCCCACTGGTTTCCCGATTTGATCAAATCTGCCACAACAGTATGCATAGACATCTTAGGTGGAGACATTGGCTTGAAGGTGACTGGCCTTGGGAGCCAGATATCCTTGTACACTGAAACACTATGGCAATTTCCAATACGCCATCTGATGCCAACCTTGATCACTTGCCTACCCAATAAGATGATTCTCTAAACAAAGGAGGGATTGGAGCCAATATTAGCATGCAAGAAGTCAGAATTTCTATAATAACTTGCCCATAGCACTTTAGATACTAGGGAGTTGAGAAATTGGAGGAGTCTCCACGCTTGTTTTGCTACCAGAGCATGATTGAAGCTAGTGAAATCCTGGAATCCTAGGCCCCCTCTGCATTTTGCTTGGCTAAGCTTCTCCCACCTCATCTAGTGAATGCCATTTTTATCCTCTTTTGAGCTCCACCAGAATTTTGCTATGGCCCTCTGAATATAAAATAATTAATTCTAAAAGACTCTTCAAGAGACAAAATTTTATCTTCTCTAATATTTTAATTAAATTTGTTTTTTCTACGAATTACACATTTTTCATGAAATTTAGGTTCTATTTCCATTTCACTTGCAATTTCTTAAGCTAAAATCATAGTAGTCATGAATAAGGGTGGATAAAATACCCAATCCGATCCGACCAGAATAATTTTGGGTTTAGATCGGATCAGGTTGTGAATAGAACCCAATTGGATAAAATCTTATAAACCCGATCGAGTTGTGATTGGGTCAGGTAAAACCTGATCTAATCAGAAAACCCGATCGAGTTGCTTTAGAAAAAAATAATAAACAGTTACGAACACCATGGCTCACACCAACACTCTCTGTATTCCAAGCAAACACCAGAGCTCCACTTTAGAAAAAAGAAGACAAAAGCAAATTACAAAACCAAAGTTTAGGAGTCACTTCACTGTTCACTCTCTTCCTTCTCTTCTTTCTCACAACTCACACAAATAACTACAAGCAACAATAGCAAGTCAGCACAGCAGTGGGCCAGCGGCAGCACACCACTTCGACCGGATCTACTGCACTGAAGATAGGATCTGCTTGCTGTTGCATTGACGATTCCATCCACGGTTGTTCCAACTAGACCAAGACCGAGATTCACTAAGTCCTCTAAGCTCGCAAAATTTTCAATTCTATTTCAGTTTATATTTTTTTATGGCAATCACTGAAAACAGACTAAAATGAAGTAATTACGTAAAAATGATTTTGTAGTAATTAAATAATTATTAAACAACCCCAAAATTAACAAAAATGACTCAAAATTGTCCTTAACCCGAATTGACCCAAACTCGACCCGAATTTTAGATCTGATCCGATTTAAATTCGGGTTGAGTTCGAATGAGTTTCTCTCCAACTCGATCAACCCAAAATTTGATTGGGTTGATCCGAACCCCATTTTCCCTACCCCTAGTCATGAATCCATTTTCTCTATACCTTTCAAAAAATAAAATAAGACCTTTAAGTTGATTGTTGAGTGTTAAAAAATGTATATTTATAAAGAAGAAAATTGTCATTTTACATTTCAAGTCTTACTAACACCCTTACTTTTATGTATTTAAACTTCTTATGATTTAATTACATGTGTTTTATTTTAATTAATTATTTTATATATTTTAGGGGCATTATGGTCATTTCACAATGAACAAGAGATCAGACGGCAAAACGGACATTACTTTTGAACTCAGGACGATCGAAAACCTTAGGAGGAGCATAAAAGGAAAAATGATATTGTTTACACGTACAGTACTGTCTACGTTACTATTCACAACAATGTTCACATAGACGGATCAATGATGTGGCATTGACCGATGATGTGGCATTGACTTATGAGGTGTCACGATCCTGTTGGACTAAAATTCTTATACACTGTTGATTGGAGACGTGGTAGCATGTTAGTGGACCAAAAATTGCGCGTACGGTACATGCATATACACAGAATTATTTTCAACTAAACCGCGTTACTGTTCAACCCTGGTCAAACCGTGTGGTCAAACAGCGTACTGTTGACTGATGACGTGGCGCAATCCTGAGCGTCCAAACTGTTTTTAATCCGATGGCCATGATTTACTGAATGTATCTATAAAAAAAGGGGGCTTCCCTCCTCTAATTGGGCATTTCTGAATCCATTTTTGGACTCTATTTTCTGGAATTCCTTCTCCATATTGTATTTTCTATGTATTTTAATAAATTTTCATTCTGTCCCTAATTCAATTATGAGTAGTTAATTTTCTTTTAAGCTTGGGTTGAAGGTGAAGTCTCAACATGTGTCATGGGCTTTATTTAGTAAATTTATTTTCTTTTCCCCTCTAATTTTTGTAGATGATTTGACTTTTCGTCGACAAATAATAATAATATTGTCTAGATACTGCCCTGGTTTCACCGGCTCCCTAGTACAAGGTTATTATTATTTGGTACGATAAGCCCTTAGCACCATATTGATTAGAGTGTGATTCATGAGGTGTGGATTCCCCCCTCATGATTTAATTGGTATTAATAAGGAATATTTAGCCCATGGTGCATGTTGATACAGATCCAGATACCTAAGTACGTCATTTCAATAGATTTCTATTCAATTTATTCTCGCTATTTAAATTCCAATTTTAGGATAATCTAAGTTACTTTCACCACAAATCCAACCACCCTCATACAAAATTAACTCTACATATAATTAAAATCAACCTCCTCGTGGGATCGACATTCGTCACCATTAATCCCTTCTACAATAGATTCGTGCACTTGCGAGTTCAAAAAAATTTGCACAACATTGATCTATGACAATATCAATATGCATATCTTCTTTTTGCAAGATCTTACTAACAAAGTTAATAGCAAATAATATATCATACCAAATAATCGTACCTAATATGAATTCAAAATTTTCCAATTCATATGTTGCTAAACACTTAGCTTCACTCTTTATTTTAGAATCTTCACTAATTTCTTCTAATTCAAGTAAAGCATCTCTTATTTGTGGAGCTTGAAATCTTATTGCTTTCACACTTTCAATATGATTTTCCCAACGCGTGTTGTGACAATGATTTGACAGTTAATTAGGTATATTATTTTGTAAAAATTTTCATTGCTTCGTTGAAGAAGAAAATAATGAATAAATATGTTGTACAACTCCAAAAAATGAAATAGCTCTAGGACAAGAATTAACCATATCACAAAGCACTAAATTAAGATTATGGCAACCACAAGATGTATAAAATGTTCTAAGATTGATTTCTAATAGTCTTTTTTTTTGTACACCTTGGTGTTTTCCTTTCATGTTAGAACCATTATCATATCCTTGTCCTCGTACATCATTAATGTAAAGTTCAAGAATTTTTATTATATCTATGAGTTCATTAAAAAGGTCTTTCCCAATAGAGTCATCAACGTTGAAAAATCCAAAAAAACATTCTTCTATTTTATTGGGTTTGTCGAAATATTCACACATCTTAATACAATAAACGTTTGTTCTTGATGGCTTGTATCTGGAGCACAATCAAGTATAATTGAGAAATATTTTGCTTCTTTAATCCTATTAATTATTGCATTTTTTTTATTTCAAGTGCCAACATTTGCATAAACTCATTTTGTATGTTACGCCCAAGGTAATGATTATGAATTTCACCATTTTTAATATGTCTAACATGTTCTTTCATTGTTGGATCAAATTTTACAATCATTTCAATTAAACCTAAAAAATTTTCATTGTTATCTTGGTACATCTTCTCATTCTTTCCACGATATACTAAATTATTTTTATAAAGACTCTTTACAACGACAATAATTCTTATTAGTATTTTTTCCCAATGATCTCTTTCCTTATTAATCTTTTCTTAAATATCTTTGTTAATTGTTCCTTTCTTCAACGATCTTACTTCTAATTCAACCCATAAGTTCATATTAGTAAAATGTTCATTGCTTGTTTCATGACTTTTAAGTTTAATACTAAGGTTTTTCCAATCGTTAGTTCCTTCATTACTGTAGATTTTACAAAGGAAGAAGGAAGAAAAATTCTCTTATTTAATTCCTTCAAAAATAGAGAAAACAAACAACTTAAATAGGGAAAAACAAAGGATTAATCATATGCTTAGAAACTAACTTATCTCATCCATAAACCTTAGGATTTTATCCAAAATCTCTAACAAACAGATCATAATCAATTACTTCTAATTTATCAACGAGTTACTCCCCTCAAGTTGGTGCAAATATATTTGTCATGCCCAACTTGCTAACTTGAACTTCAAAAGACTGTATCAGCAAGCCTTTAGATACAAATGGAGTACAAATTATTCCTTCTTCAAGCTTTTTTATTATAAAGTGTTTGTCAATCCCAACATGTTTTGTCATGTCATATGGAACATGATTATGAGCAATGCTGATAGTTACCTTGTTATCACAATACAACTTCATAGGCAAACGCACAGGCCTCTTAAGCTCTTCAATAACCCTTTTTAGCTAAAGAATCTCACATACTCTTAGCGCCATTGATTTGAATTCAGCCTCAGCACTACTTCTAGCAACAACATTCTGCTTTTTGCTTCTCCAAGAGACTAAATTGCCCCTATAAAAATGTACAGTACCCCGAAGTTAACATTCTATTAGTGACTGAACCTGCCCAATCAACATCAATATACACCTCAATTCCCCTCTTCTCATTTTTCTTGAAGAATAATCCTTTTTCCTAGTGTACTTTTCAGATACCGAAGGATTCAATATACAGTTTCAAGATGTTCTTTATATAGAGAATGCATAAATTGGCTTACCCTGCTTACAACGAAAGCAATGTCTGGACAAGTATGTGACAAGTAAATTAGTCTCCCAACTAGTCTTTGATATCTCCCCTTATCTACTGGAACACCATTTTATCCTTCCTCAAGCTTAGAGTTAGCTTCTATTGGAGTGTCAGAAGGTTTGCAACCACTCATCTCAGTTTCTTTCAAGAGATCAAGAATATACTTCTGTTGTGAGACAATAATGCCGTTATTTGATCTTGTCATTTCCATTCTAAGAAAGTATTTTAGTTGGCCTAAATCTTTAATCTCAAACTCCCTAGCTAAATTTTGTTTCAATATGCTCATTTCTACTATATCGTCTCCAGTTAAAATTATATCATCTACATAGACAATAAGAACATAAATTTTATCTTCAATAGATCTCTTTGTGAAAAGAATATGATCATATTATCCTTGATCATAACCTTAGCTTTTAACAAAATTTGTGAACCTCTCAAATCAAGCTCTGGGAAACTGTTTAAGGCCTTATAAAGACCTTTTTAGCTTACATACATTGGTTCTAAATTTCTCATTAAAACCAGGTAGAGGCTCCATATAGACTTCCTCTTCTAATTCCCAATTCAAAAAATCATTCTTCACATCTAGCTGATTCAAAGGCCAATCAAGATTAATTGCAATAGACAAGAGTACTCGAACTGTATTTAGCTTTGCCACTAGAGAGAAAGTTTCAGAGTAGTCTACTCTATGTGTCTGAGTGAACTCTTTGGCTACGAGTTTAGCCTTGTACCTTTCCAAGGATCCATCTGAATTGTACTTCACAGAAAACACCTATTAAAACCAAGTAGAGGCTCCATATAGACTTCCTCTTTTAAGCCCCCATTCAAAAAAACATTCTTCACATCCAACTGATTTAGAGGCCAATCAAGATTAACTGCAATAGACAAGAGTACTCGAACTGTATTTAGCTTTGCCACTAGAGAGAAAGTCTAAGAGTAGTCTACTCTATATATCTGAGTGAACCCTTTGGCTATGAGTCTAGCCTTGTACATTTCCAAGGATCCATCTGAATTGTACTTCACAATAAACACCCATTTACAACCGACAATTGTCTTCCCATCCGGCAGATTTACTTTCTCCCAAATGGCATTTTTCTCACGGGCGCTCATCTTCTCAAGCATAGCTTCTTTCGACTCATGAACATTTAGAGCCTTATGGACACTTTTAAGAATAACCACACTGGACACTTGTGAAATAAAAGTGAAATATGATGAAGAAATATTTTTGTAAGATATAAAATTTAACAAAGGATGTTTTGTACAAGACCTAATACATTTTCTAAGAGCAATGGGAAGATCAAGCTTACTAGAAGAATATGAGTCATAATTACATGGAGGATTGTTTTCAGGGATTTCTGAAGAATCGTCACGAACTTCGTGATCCAACCTTTGGTCAAATTCTTAATGGTACTGTGGGATAATGGCTCTTTTTTGTGCTAGATGTTCCTTTGAATATAAAAGACCTTTAAACCGTTTTGCACGCATATTAGTTGTCTCAGTATTTTGATTTTAGGATGGAATTACCAAAGGTTATTCGGTTATAGATTCAATATTTTCAACATTTACTTCATTTGTTTCTACAGATTTTGTGTTTCCCATCCCATTTTTTTCGGTGACTGTTTGTGAGAAACATCATCATCCTGAACAAACTTAAAAGTTAAATCAAAATTATCTAAAAAATCATCTTCACTAGTACTCTCCCCCTAGAGATGGAAATTGTTGTAGTATGATTGTCCTTAAAAAAAGTGACATTCATAGACACAAACATTTTTTTCAAAATCGTATCAAAACATTTATAACCTCTTTGATTGGTAGGATAGCCTACAAAAATACATTTATGTGCCTTTAGATCAAGTTTTGAACGTCTAATATCATGATTATGAACAAAAGCCACACTTCCAAAAATTTTAAAGGGAATGTCGGTTGTTAGCTGAGTTGTGGGAAACCATTCACTTAAAACTTTACTTAGTGTTTTAAAGTCCAAACTTCTTGTAGGCAATCTATTAATCAAATAAGTGATTGTTAACACTGCTTCTCCCCAAAGGTATTTAGGAACCTTAATCGTAAAACTAATAGCTCTAACAACTTCAAGGAGATGTATGTTTTTTCTTTTAACCACCCCATTTTGTTGAGGTGTATTATTACAAGAATTTTGTTGAACAATCCCTTTTTCAGCAAAAAAAAAAATCCTTAACACTTTGTTAAAATATTTTTTTCCTTTATCACTTCGAAAAATTTTAATATGAGTTTGAAATTGTGTCTGAACCATATTATAAAAATTTATAAACACAATTTTAGCATCTGATTTTTCTTTTAAAAGAAAGACTCAAGTGACTTTAGTATGATCATCAATAAAAAGAATAAACTAGCACTTTTAGAAAAAGTTGGCACTCTAGAAGGACCCCAAAAATCACTATGAATTATAATAAATAGTTTTGATTTTTTATATGGTTGAGATTGGAAAATAGCCCGATGATGTTTAGCTAATTCACAAGATTCACATGGAAACCAGAAGCATTTTTATTCATGAATAACTTGGGTAATAAATGCTTTAAATATTGAAAATTTGGATGTCTTAATCAATAATGCCATAACATAATCTTACTGTCATTAACAATAGAGATAGAATTGAAACAAGTCTGCAGATCTTGCTTTCCATAGGTTGATCCGTTATTAAAGAAGTAGAGTCCACCACCCATTTTAGCACCCCCAATCATCTTCCCTGAGGTTAAATCCTAAAATTTACAACAGGAAGATTGATAAATAACTGGACAGTTATGATCAAAAGTTAATTTACTGATAGATAAAAGATTATAAGACAAATGTGGGATGTGCAAAAATTTCTTAAGAACTAGAGAAGAAATAGCAACTGTTCCTTTTCCAGCAATAGTAACTAAGGAACCATTTACAATTTTAACCTTTTGATTTCCTGCACAAGGTATATAAGAGGCAAAGAGCAAATTACCAATCATATGATCAGTAGCACCTGAATCTAATATCTAGGAGCCATGAGACTTGGTATAAGCTAAGGCTGCAATAAAAGAATTACCTAACTGTGCTAGAGAAATAGATGGGTTAGACTTTTCTAAAGATTGGGACTGAAATATTTTATATAGATGTTCTATCTGTTCCTTGGTAAAAGAAAAGACTCTAAGGATGATTGTTGCCTTGGATATGTGCTGCTAGCTTGAAATGCGCGGACATCTCTCCTCGACTTGGTGTCGCTGCCTGTTTTTTTCTTTGGTTACCCGTGCAACTTCTAGGAACTTTCTCGAGTATGCCACGACTTTCGACAATGGTCACACTAGGGCTTCTGCTTTCACCCCGAGTCTGCACCTCGGACCACAAGAGCAGACCTTTCACTATCTATTTTTGGTTCATCGTTATTCTTCAACATCACTTGCTGTTGTGCTTTTTCTCTGCACACTTCGGAGAAAACTTCTCTTATAGTTGGCAAAAGTTTTTTCCCTAGTGTACGTCTTCGAACCTCATCAAGTTCTTTGTTCAAACCAACCAAGAAAACAAATACTCGACCTTTTTCAACTTTCTTTTTGTACCGAGCACTGTCATTAGAATTTTCTCATTGTTCATCTTCTAACAAGTCCAATTCCTGCCAAACAGCCATCATATCAGTATAATAAGTTGTTACCTCACGATTACCTTAATGCATATTCCAATACGGGTGTTTAATTCATGCAATTCTGACTGATTTTCCAAATCTGAGTAGGTTTCATGAACTGTTTCCCAGACATCACGAGAATTGAATTCATTGAGTTGATCAACCAGGCAGTAACCATTGAATTCTCTGAACACCACAACCTGTATCTTGGATCATTAGTGGCTGGTATTGTTACCTCGCCGTTCAAGTACCCTAGTTTCTATTTTCTATCAATCACCAAACGCATAGACTGAGACCATTCAAAATAATTCTTCCATTTAATTTGTGAATGGTAATTTGAAGCGAATTTTAGAAAGAGAAACAGTTGGAAGTGGCTGAGAAACTTCCTCCGATGAAGTCCCACTACTGCTGCCATCCAAAGAGGTTGAACCAAAGCCAACCATGGCAGCCTTAAAATTCTTAATCAAGCCCTAGGCTCTAATACCATGTAGATTTTATAGAGGAAGAATGAGGAAAAATTCTCTTATTCAATTCCTTTAAAAATAGAGAAAACAAACAACTTAAATAGGGGAAAACAAAGGATTAATCCTATACGTAGGAACTAACTTATCTCATCCCTAAATTTTAGGATCTTATCCAAATCTCTAACAAACATATCCTAATCGATTACTTCTAATTTATCAACAATTACTTATTTGACTTTTATTGGAGTTTGTATGGAATAGTTTACAACAAAAACAATATGCTTTATCAAAATATTTTGAATAAACCAGCCACTTTCTATTTTTTTTCTCCATTGGGTAGTTTTTTAATGTAATATGTAGTAGAGAAATGCTTAGAAAATTCATCCTTTGGAAAAATTAAATCGTTATCTCTAATTGGACTTTTCTCTGCTAGGAAATCTCTTAATTTATTATTTATATTTTCCCATATACCATAATCATAAATATTATTCGAAAAACAATGCTCTTCAAAATCTTTGATTTCATCTCTCATCTTTATTCATATTTTTATTACAATCTCCTGTAAGGGTATTATCACAATTTTGATTATTATTATCTTCAATGTCATTGTTTTCATTAATTGGTTCATCATCTTTTAATTCAATTTGAGCTTGTTGATCAATTATTGATACTTCACTCAAATTCATATCTTTTTTACTACTTTTGACAAATTTATTAAGATCTTCTTTTTGAGATTGTACTAACTTTTCTATTCCTCTCTTTTTTTGAAGTTTTTCGTATCCCGAGTCACATTTTCTAGTAGATATTTTTAGGGAAAGAAGAGTAAACAAGCAAAAAATTATGCTAGATTATTAAAAGAAAACAACCTATGAACACAATAATATTTAAAAAAGAAACAATAACAATAAAATAATATAACTAATTAAGAAGAGAATAGAAAGAAAAAACTTGGATATTTAAAAAAAACAATGACATTTTATAAATGTTGTGGGGCCCTAGGCAACTGTCTAAGTTGCCAAAGTTGCCTAAGGGAATAGCCGCTACTATTCACCATTAATTAAATCAGCAAACAATGAATAAACAAATGCTCAAGCAAACTTCACCATGAATTTCACTAGAGATAATTAGCTTCTTCGATAAGAAAACATTAATAAAATGAAGTAGACCAAATACTTGTTAAAGCCCTTTAGAATTTCCAACTGTTGGTAAAAAATAGTTTTTCAGGAAAATATTTGAATCGCATTTCTCATACAATATATAAAATTATCATAATCGAGAAATCATACCTTTGCTTTTTCGTAGAAGATATTTAGGCTTCCAAATCATAATTTGTCACCATCAATCCTATTAGATTACGATATGCAACTAACAATCTTTCATATTATAACTCAAGTTCGATTTGTACTAGACATGTGGGCACCTTTATTATTGCTAAAAGCAACTAGCAAGAGAAAAGTTTTCCTTTCAAAGTTAGGGAGAAAAATTATTTTTCCTCTGATCCGTATATTATAGCTTTTGTGTCTCTTTTATCGAGAAAACAAATCCTTTTTATATCTCTATTTAATGAAAACCATAGGCTTTTTATTTATCTCTTTTTTTAATTTTATTAAATCAAATTTGATTTAAATTATAAAAAAAAAGATAAAACCAAAAGTAGTGTTTCACTCGTGCTTCCTATTAGGGCCCACCTTATAAAATAACATAAGACCCCTCATATACAAACATATTAAATAGAGTCTCCCACTAAATAATATATTTAGGATTTTAACTCAAATATCTAGTTATTTTAACCCAAATATCTAATTATCTCGCTTATTAATCCAATAGTGGTGTAGTCAATTAAATGAACTAACCTAGGAATCATATGGGTATATACAATAGTGGCTACAATAATTAAGTATGTAATTAAACTAGCCCGATTATTTAATTCCAAATATACTATACTAAAATATTGGAACTGACCTCCATAATTGTATGCTATCTGAGATAGTGTTCTTGAATAATAATTCGACACATGACACATTGATTTCTTTACTGACCAATCTTTTGTAACACATTACTAATTAAATTGATATCTCAATTGTCCAATCAATTTAACTGCATCTTGTTCCTTGACTCTTACTAGTTTTCTCTAATGATCATTTTCAACATACTAATTATGTTGACATACTCTGGTCAGAGAATTTTGTGATCAAGTATCGAAAACCTATCAAGAGATATGTTGTAAAAATTCTGAATAGTTAATTTATAATCTCATTGCTCATAATTGCTTCCACCAAGGTACCGGGTAAACTTGACTATAAATATATGTCGTGCCCATTGGTAACTCAAATGAAATTAACAATCACAAACATGAAACTATAATTAACTCAAGATTGAGATTGCAATAAAATCAATGCCTATGAGATTTAATAAGTCCGACATCATTTTAAGGTTAATTAAATCTCATATATGATCCAGTTTAATGTAGTCAAACTACATCAGTAAATTCATACATGATTAAGACAAATCATTTAATAAATTTACTACAGTTTAAAGATAAATAGAGCGTCCAACTCTAGTTATCAACTGCGAACTCAATTTATTTAATTATAAGATAACTTTTATTTTATTTCTTCTGTGAATCCATGATTAAACAGATCTTATTCAAAATATTTATGCAATTAAGATATCTGAAAAAATATCTCAAATATTTTGTTTATCACAAAATAAATAATTAATATGTTTTAAAGAGCACATAATCCCAACACCAACCATATCCACTTTAGCTTCCATCACACACATTCTTTGGCTCCTTATAGTAACTGAGTTCATTAAATCTTCCCAACCACAACTATTGACTGCTTGATCACATAAAGTGAACCGGGATTTACCTACAAAGAGAAAAAGAATCCTTGTATTATTTGGATTTTGAGCATGATAATAATAGTTGACATTAATTAATTTATAGTCATTATTAGATGTTGAAGCTTTGTGTTTCTCCTTTACTTGATCCAAGATGGTACTCTGCGTATATTTTAACATTCGGATCCATCAAAGTCAAGTGCAAAGAAAAATGAGTGCCAATATTTGAGCTTTGTCCTTTAGGATAGATTTGTATCTTCCTTAAACAACCAACATGTAGAGTTACTTAATGGTAAGAACATTTATTATCTCAAGAATTTGTAATAGTGAAATTATCATTGCACCACCTCTATTTTGATTTATGTTTATCATTACACCAACTACAAAATTCTAACATGTTCTCTGTATTACATTTCTTTTTAAATTTGTATCAATTAGCCACTTTTCCACTAACACCATTAAATAATTTAAATAAAATAATAATTTTACCCCTAAACAATTTAAAAGACCATTTTATCTTATAAAAACTTTAAAAAATAAAAGATTTATAATTATAAAAATACTCCTAAAATTATTAAAAAATAGATCCCAAATAGAACAGTTGATTTTTATTAAATTTAGATTTTACAAAATTTTATTGATTATTTTTATTAAAAAATTATAATTTTGTGAAATTTTAATAAAAAATAACTGAATTTATTTATTAAAAATTATAATTTTGCAAAATTGTATTAAAATAACTAAGTTTATTTATTAAAAATAAATGCCAAAATTTTAATAATGTAGGGGATTTTTATTAAATCCCAAATTTTTGGAATTATTTTTATGATTATAATTTTTTATTAAAATAATTTTTATTAAAAAATAAAATTCTAATTTTAGGATTTATTTTTATTAAATTTAGGGGTTTTTTATTTTTTAAAGTTTTTATAAAATAAAATGGTCTTTTAATTTATTTAGGGGTAAAATTATCATTTTATTTAAATTATTTAACGGTGTTAGTACAAAAGTGGTTAATTGATACAAATTAAAAAAAAAATGTGATGCAGAAAATATGTTATAATTTTATGGTGGTTGGATGAACATAATGCAAAAGAGAGATGGTGCAATGATAATTTCCCTTTATAATATAAAAAGATCCTTCAGTGGAGACTTGTAATCAGTTGATTATAGGAAACAAAAAGGAGGAAAAAGTAATTAGGTCACAGAAACTTGGTACCATTTGTGATTTGTAGCACTGAACATGCACATCTGAATCCTTGAAACATGCATTCAACTTTGAGACAAACATACTTAAAGCTAGTGGTATCTTTCATCACCGAAAAGCACTCTCCTTTGCCCATTAACAAATACTTCGACTTTGAACACACATGTATCATCGACAAGTATCCATTTGAAGCATCCTTAAAAGCTTTAAGCAGGAGAAATTCATAAAAATCTCATTCAAGCTTCAATCTACGGAACCGTCTTTCTTTTCTTATGGCATCTACCTAGCCTATGAAAACTAAAATTAATACCCAACTAATTGTTAAAATATATATCTCAAATAAAAGAAGCTTATTACAATTGTTCTTAAATAAGAAAATAATAGTAATTATCGACATTGAAGTATTAGGAACTTGTCTCTCTTCTGATCAAGTAAAAACAAGGAAAAAATTACATACCTCCCAACCAAAACTAAGTGAACTTGTGTTTGCAACTGGTAAGTAGAGAGAGATGTGACCTTTCACATTCTTTCTATTGTTTCCATTTGGAATAGTGTAAGTTTCTTGCATATGCAATAATATCTCTCTCTTTTTTTTTTTTATTTAACCTAACAACAATTCAATCTCTTTTTCTATTTAGCCTAACAGCAACTCAACGATCCCCTCCCTAACTATATCTATGGGATTCAATCCCTAAATCTTTAATTTTTAACCCAAAAAAATTACCTACTCAACTAATTAACAGCCGCCACTTCTAACCTCAAGTTTCAAACTTTGATCTATATATCTTCCAACAATCTCTACAAGTGATGAAAATGGTTGTCTTTTGAGTACGTAATGAGCTAGTGGTACTTTTGAAATGCTATTTGATATAATATTTGATCTTAGAAATAAATAAATATATATATATATATATATTTATTATAACAAAAATATTTTTTTGCAAAAAATAGGTCGTTCTTTGTAAAGAATGGACCTAGGTCGTTCTTTGTAAAGAATGGACCTAGGTCGTTCTTTGTAAAGAATGGACCTAGGTCGTTCTTTGTAAAGAATGGACCTAGGCCGTTCTTTGATGAATCATACTTTTGGCATTTTATCGTATCTTACATTTAGATATTTTACTTAGAATTGTAAGTACCTTGACCCTTTTTATAGAGAATATGCTTGGGTTATTTTATGTAAATTATTTTTATTGGGCCTATATTTTAGGTGGATTTTGAACCTTTCATAATTTGATCTAACATTTATTATGAAGATTATGCTTATTTTTTATTTAATTCCAATAAATTTGAGTAGTACAGTGTCTTTTAGGATATCTAGACTGTCAATTCATCAAAATATTAACTATGGATAAAAACTGGAACTCAATCTAATAATGTAATGAAAGTCTTGCTGTGTTATGGTTCTTTCCCTCTCTAGGCTGAATTGTACGGTCGTGACAAATGGTAATATTGTAAATACAAGGATTTTGTTACCGTAGATAACAAATATTAGAGAATTGACAACCATATTTTCCAGTTCCCACAACTTCTCTATTATACTGCCCATTATACTTTTAACCATCCTTCTCAATTCCCTCAATTTTCTTGTGTTACTGTTCATTATTTTTCCAAACGCAGAAGTTGGTTAGTTAATTGGGTTACGCGGGGCCTGCCGGCCGGTCAATGAGTAATTACGTATACATTCGCAAGCCGAGGCCACGCTGTAACAAAACAACTGGAGCAAAGCTCCAGCAGCTTACCTCCCTTTGCCTTTGGCCAATTGGCCCTCTCCCGGCTTTACACCTGTAACAATAATAAATTACGTCACTTTCCCAATTTAATTTAATTTAATTTATCCACTTTATTTTTAGTTTCTATTCTCGCCCTTTTTTATTTGTACACTTTCCCAAACTGCCTGCTTCTTAGTTGTCGTTGTCGTTGTCGTTCGGTTTGGTGATGGCATAAGTGGACTTTGATCCTTTCATTTTGCTTCTTTTTTTTTTTTTGCCCTTTTCCTTTTTAACTTTTGAAACCCAAAAAAGCAAAACAGAAAACAGAGGAAAAAAAAAAAATGAGCTTTCAAGATCTACAGAATGGCTCGCGATCATCACCATCATCATCGTCCAAGAGCCCATCACAAGCTGTGGCAGCCGGGATTTTCCAGATCAACACTGCCGTTGCCGCTTTTCGTCGACTTGTTGACGCCATCGGAACTTCCAAGGACACTCTTGATCACCGCCAGAAGCTGTCTCTGTTTCTTCCATTCATTTCTTTCATTTTAAAAATATATATATGTATTTTTTTTTAATGCAATTCTTGTATTAACTGATTCTCAATTATGGGGGTTGCATGGCATGGGCAGGCACAACACAAGGCAAAGAATTTTGCAGTTAGTGAAAGATACTTCTGCTAAGCTCAAATCTGTCAGCGAGTCCGATCGCGACGCTGATGTTAATGTAATGTATCATCTTTCTCTCTCGCTTTTGCCAACTGAACTTCTCTTTTGTTGAAATTTTTTTGTTGCTTTAATATGTAATTTTTGGTGGGTTCTTTAAATTTTCAGCAAAATAAGAAGGTTGAAGATGCTAAGCTTGCCAGAGATTTTCAAACGGTGTTGCAAGAATTTCAGAAAATCCAACAACTTGCCTCTGAACGGGAGTCTACTTACTCCCCTTCTGTTCCTCCGTCTTCAGCTCCACCAGCAACAACGTATAATTTATAATTTTGCTTACTTGTAGATCAAGTTGTTTTGTTTTGTCATTTTTCTTCTTCTAATGCTGGTGTTTTTGTGATTTCAGAGACACCTCTGGCTCGGGTGACCATGTGGGGTCTGAGAACCAGCCGTTTCTTATGGAGCAGAAGAGGTAAGTGCTTAATTCTCACACCCTTTTGCTCTGAATTTTTTGCTACATCAGTTGGGTTTTAGTCGTCAGTGTTAATATTGGTCCATATGCTATTTGTCTTTTCACATGATGTACATGCTACAAAATTTTGCTTTATTTAGTTCATGACTTTGGTGTTTTAACTTGATTGGTCTGTGTTGTTGGACTTTTTATACTTTTATAGTTGAGTTTTTCATAATAATTTTAGTGGATAGTGAAGCCATATTTTCTCTTTACTGCAGTAGAATGTTCCAAAAAACATGTGTATTTAGTAGCTTATGGCAGAAACATACTTGGTTTCCATTTAATTTCAATTGAAGCTGACTGAGATACACTTATATTAGAGATCACTCCCTTAAAGACTCTTCCATTGCTTTTGCTGGAAAGCTAGGCATTTCTTTCCCTTTGCTTTTTCTCTTTAATCAAATTTGTTGAACATTTACATACAGGCAGGAGTTATTTCTGCTGGATAATGAAATTGCCTTCAATGAGGCCATTATTGAAGAGAGGGAGCATGGTCTTAGAGAAATTGAAGAGCAAATTGGGCAAGCAAATGAAATATTCAAGGACCTTGCTGTTCTAGTTCATGAACAGGGTGTGGTTATCGGTAAGATGACAAATACCAAGTAGATAAGTTATTTTCCTTTCTATTGCCCCCTTTTTCTTGCTATTCGTAGCCTTTTATTAGTATAATTGGTCATTTGTTCTGCTATAACAGATGACATTTCATCAAATATTGAGTCTTCTGCTGCTACAACAACTCATGCGAGAGTTCAGCTAGCTAAGGCCTCAAAGAATGTGAAATCCAGATCATCGTGGGTAAGTAATAATCGCCTTCACATCCTATTAAGCTGAAGTGCTTGTCACACTGTTGGCAAGTTGGTTTTCAATATTTGAGATGTCTACATATATGTTTAGATTGTTGATTCAAGAAGAAACATGTTCCTGCATGTATGAAAAAGTACATCAATTTCCCCCGACTTATATGTATGAATGAACAAGGAAATGAAGAAAAGAAAAATAATATTCCAACCCTCCCAGTTTTTGTGTTCATATTTTCTTCCTGCGTATACTGCGTATGCTCTTTTTGATGGAGCTGCCATACTTGTTGTAAAGTTCGGACATAAAATTATAACGAAGAGATAAAAAAGAAGATTGCTTCTGGTACAGCAAGAAATGGATGTTCCAAAGATACTGAGATACAAATATTTCAGTTTTTTGGTACAGATGGTTTTGACATATATGCTGCTTGATTAATTTCACAATGTTGAGGTCAATGTAGAGTAATAATCATCTAAAATTTTGGATTTTATGAACTTGAATGTTAACTTTGAAGTGGTAACAATTTAGAGAGATGGAGCAGATCAATCAAAGAATAGATAGTGGAGGCTAGCTAGCAAGGAGCCGGTTGTGGTCATCATATATAGGAGAGAAAGAACTTGTCTGAAATTATTATCTAGGCAGTCTTTTAGTAGTTCAATCCCCATTTTCCCCTCAGTTTTATATGTTTCCCTTTTTATAATTTTTTTCTGCAGTGGTTTGCCCAAGGAACTGAATCTACTGTTTCTCTGGATTGTTTTGCAGTGTTGGTGGGTGCTGGCAATTATCGTAGTGGCACTGGTCATCCTCCTCCTCGTGTTCATTCTATAATGTGCAAGATATTGGTGTGCCTTTCCTCGATTAAACTTTTATTGATATTCTTTTATTTGTCTCTGTAAGTTTCTGGGTTTCTGCAGATCTCCACATTTTTTTTTCTCTTCTGGTTTTATCACATGTATGAATTAGGGTGCCGAGCTAGTTCTTTCCTTTGCTTCCTCATCGTTTTTTTGGTTTGGTTTTGTGTGCAACTCTATCTTGCACCTAACAAAAATATTTGTAATCGAGCAAGATATTTAGCGGATTGTCTGGATTTTGTTTTCTCCCTACTCTGCACATAGAGGAAATAGAAGAAATCTATTTTTGTGCAATTTACTTGTTTGACAGAATGATTTAATTAAGGACTGATACCACCACTTTGATTACGGGGCGGGGTTATACAATTTTGATCACATAGACATGAACCTTTAAACAGATTTAAATGTGACTTGAGTGGTGGTTGTATTTAACTTTGTTAATACTAAGGAAAGATGAGTTATGAAATGGTGATATGTGATTAATCTTGAATTAATTCACCTAAATTGAATATTCTATGGAATGTTCAGATAGAACATCAAAATCCCAGATGCACCCCTCACATGTCAGTGTTCCGGAAAAAAGAAAAAAGAAAAAAGTGAAAGTAATGTATTACTATTGAAATGTTTAACGTCTGTAATTTACTGATATTTATAATTACAAATCAACCATCGACAAATATTTATTTTAATTAGATTTAGGTAAATTAAATTGTTACCATTTGGAGGGAGTAACGAAGATAAATGCAATCATGGACCAGCCTAATTTTGTATTTCTATCGGCCTTATTAACCTCTTAAGGGGATATACTGACTAATCACACTCAATTATGGGAGAAGAGTAGGGTTGGCAATGGGACGGGATGGGATATGATTTATTAATTTCAGTCTCGTCCCGTATATGCAAGTGGGATGAAAAAACGTCATATTCTCGTCTCTATATTTTTTTTGGGACAAAAATATGTCCCAATCCTGTCTCAAAATTGAAAAATTTCTCATTCTTAGTCGGTAATGAGACGAGATATGACGAAATTTGTCAATCTCACTCCTGTCTTGTACATGCAAGTGGGATGAAAAAACGCCTCACTCTCGTCTCTAAATTTTTTTAGGACAAAAATATGTTCCGATCCCGTCCCAAATAGAAGGAGATTTCGTAAGATCCCATCCCATCGAAAAAAATTGTCATCCCTAGAGAAGAGTAAGAGCAGAGTTCTTGTGGCTACACATCAATTTTTTATTTTTTAAATATTTACATCAGTTATAATGAACGGAAAAAAAAAAACAAAAAAGCGATAAATATTTCGAGACGCAATAAATGGCTTCATACTGGGCAAATGCGTGGTGCCTTTCTGTCCAAATTTTTTAATTTATCCGAGTAAATTTTTCTTTTTTAGTACTTTGGATTTTAACTACTGGTTAGGCAAATCAAATTTAAAAAGTTGTGATATTTTGGTCTCCTCATTATATCTCACTATCCCCACTAATCACTTTTATTTTAATATCTATTTTATTTTTATATAAAATGATTTAAATAGTTTTTAAATATACCTACATTATAATTTTTATTAATATCTAATTTAGTTAATCTAATTTCTTAAACTGTAATTTCTTTTAATTTTTTAAATTATTTTTTTTTCTTAAATTTTATACTCTCTACTTTTGTATTCATAGAAGAAATTTATTTACAATAAACTATAGAGGATGACGAAAAAGTATCGAGTCTCTCTTTTCTTTTCTTTTTTAATGGCTATGGTGACTACATATAAAACCTTTAAAAAAAGGGAGAGATTATAGTGATTTTGAGAATTTTTTTTTAAAAAATAGATTTTATAAGTTTTATATGGTGGATACTTAGAAAAAAGATAAAAATTATAATAAGGGTAAATTTGAAATTAAATAAGGTATATTGAGAGATAAAAATTAGTTTAAAATTTTTAAGATATGAAAAAGGGTCGAATATTAACACTCCAATTTAAATCTGAACTAAACCCGAAATGATCAAAGATGGGCCCAGCGAATAAAAGGCGGGCCGGCCTTCAAACCCAATTTGAAATGAACTGGAAAGTAGAAACACAGACAAATGCAAATGTCGTAAATTCTCATATCTGTGTCGTTTTGGTCTTCTTCGCCTCGATTCAGACTGAAGAGAGAAAAAGAAAGAGAGAGAAGAAAGAGTCTCATCAACATCAATCATCACCATCAGCTTCCTCAATCAACGTCAGCATCAGCATCACTACCATCAGCACCTGCGCCTGGATGTAAGTTAAGTTGGATGATCATCGTCGTCATAACGTCAACAACAAATCAGTAGTAATGGCAGGACTAATATACGAAATATTCACATCGTCATCGCTACTATCACTGGGCCTCTACCACACGATCTGCACGACGCGCAACTACCTGAAATCACCGCAATCGTACGGCGCCAAACCCTACCACCCACTCCCACTCCATCACAGCCACCACCGCCTCAAGCACCTCCAGCTGTACCTGATAATCGTCTGCCTCCTCATCTCCTTCGTCCACCAAATCCTAACCGCATCCGACTCCGACCCGCTCGTTAAGGGCCGGACCCCCGTCCACCTCTTCGCCTCCCTCCAGTCCGCGCTCGTCCTCTTCCTCTTCCTCTTCCTCTCCCTCTCCCTCCTCCTCTCCGAATCCACCTCCTTACTCCCTTTCCCCTCCGATCTCTTCTTCGCCCTCGCCGCCTCCCTCTTCTACCTCCACTACTCCGTCTCCTCATCCGCCGCCTCCGTCCAGACCTCCGATCTCCAAGCCAAATGCGACACCCTCTCCGGCCGCATCTCCGCCCTCGCCTCCTTCCTCTGCGTCGCCCTCGCTTGCAACTCCAGGCTCTTCGTCGCCGACGTTGCCCTCGGCGGGGCCCTCTGCCTCCAGGGACTCTGGGAGCTCCAGACTGGCCTCTCCCTTTACGTCGAGGCGTTCATCCCCGAGGGGTGTCATAAGCTGCTTGATGTGGTCAAGGGCGTCGAGGGGTCCACCAAGTGTGATTTGGAGGAGTCTAAGTTGAGGGCCATGGCGATTTTGGATCTCTTGTTTTTGGTTCATGTTTTCTTTGTTTTTGTTATCGTTATGGTTACTCATGCTGCTATTGCTAAGACTGTGCCTATCAGGAGATTGGGCTCTTATGAGGCCTTGCCTAATGTTGCTGCTTCTGATGCTAACAATCACATTCAGATGAAGGCTTTGGCTGGTACTCAGGCCTGATACTCTCAATTTTATCAACTTAATTTATTCAACCCAAAAAAAAGAAATTGTGAGATTTTCATTTTTGTATACAAAGTAATGTACTTTTTATTTCATTGTTTTGAGGAATCTTTTGCCTTTCCGCAGTTGGGTTATCTCGTGTTAAGCTGTTCTGCTGCAGTGTTTGTAGTTCTACGTGTTAAAATATTAGCAGATTCCTTATTGTGTCTGGTAGTTATTAGTTTGAAATGATCTTGTGCATTAGGGTCAACAATTGTGTTGATAAGATTCTCGTGCTATATGTACAAATACTGTTCTTGATGAATGGACTTTTCAGTACATCTTGCGATTCTAGGTTTGATAATGAGATTTCTTTTTTGTTTGTGTGTGCAAAGCATGCCCTTTAATTTCATTCTTTGTGCTTTTGGTTATATAATTGCTCTTTTGACGAATCATTTGCATTTGCTTTTCAATAATGACTGATTTTGATGCACTATTTAAGATTACCCTCCACCTCTTATTGTAGTGCAGTGGCTTAGATGATTATCTGACTTGTTGGTATGTCTACTGGATATTAGCTTGAAATGAGCTTGTGGATTAAGATCAACAATGTGATTTTTTATTCTTGTGTTATATATATAAATACTCTTCTTTATGTTTGGACCTGTTAACCATCTAGATTATCTCAGTTTGATATGTGCCATTGAAAATGCTGTGTATCATTAGATCAGAGTGTTATTTTCAGGGTATCTATCTACTGTTGTGTGTGCAGTATTCAACCCAGTTGTCTTCACCCAGTACATTTGTTGAAATTTCTGGATAGGTAAATGTTCATCTTGATGGAATAGATAAGTTTTCTAAGTAGTTTAGTGGGTTCTGTTTCCTGTTAAAATATATTGTTTTAGATGATATACGATCGCCAATGTGCTGATGGAAGGGAGCATGAATCTGGAGTTATTAACTATTAAGTAAGCTGTTTAGTAAACATGTATGATTTCTTTGATCTTTTAGGATGGTGACCGTTATAAGCATTTTGTCGTCATAGAGTAGAATGAGCGGCTGTTGTTTATTGTTGCTTTATACACGATTGTTTATTTTTTTGTATAATATACAATCGATCTCCTTTGTTTGCTTTCATGGACTGACTTTCCACTTGTGCATTGTTGAAATCCCATTTTCTTCGTTGCCCTGAATTCCATGCATTTTTTTCATTTTGTGATGGTACCATTTGGATCAATGCTGCCATTTGTCTTAGTCCAGTATGATTATTCATTTTCCCTCGTGGTCCTTTGATCTTTACTTTTAACAAATATATTTTATTTTGATTCAAACATTTTTTTGGTTTTGTGATAATTTACTCAATTGCAGCTTAGTTGTTTTGGAGTGTTTGTTGATTGAACATGCTATTTCTTTCTTTCTTTCATTTCGTTAATTGGGAACAAAGAATACACCTTCCAGAAAACAGCAGAGGAAGAACATGCTTGCTCTGAGTTCTTTGCCAGAATGAGTGATTATTAATCTCATAAAAAATGATATTACTCGTGAAAACAAAAAGACATAATTGTCCTACATTTAGTTGCAATGCACTAAATGTTGTGTCCATATGAAAGCCAAACTAGATTCTCATTTTCAATCCATTATTTATGGAAAACCTAATCTGAAAGCTGCTTAGTTAGGCGAAAGTCATAGGTGTAGTTGTGTGGACATGAAATGTTATCATATCATAGGAGTTGGACTGAGGGATTTGGAACTGGATATCCTAGGTGTGTCTAACTTAGCAGCTGTATTTTTCTCTGTGGATGACGATTGAGTCTAGGTGATTTCCTCTTCCCGGATCTTGGCTCTGTTTGGATTTTGTTCTCATCTTGAGCTTGGGATACAAACTGTTATTGCGAGCATTGTAAGTTTGTATTGATTACGACTTGCACACTTAAAACATATGTTGCCTTATTTATGAGACTTATCTTTGAGAGTGGCTAGTAAATAAGTGAAATAAGTTTAGTGGTGGAGCACTGGCTCAAAAATGCTCATGCATGTATGTTGATGACTGTCGGGATACTCTTTCTTTTGGCTGAATTTTCGTGATGCTGGAGTGTTTAAAAATAAGTCTAAAAGTGAGCCCCTATTGGAGGAAACTGGCGATTGGGATATTCTGGTTCAGTAGCTATGACAATTTTAATCCTTTGAAAGTTCCAATTTGATGTTGTAACTATATGTTGTATTTTGTAGTAAACATGTCTGTATGTATTCTTAGAAGATGAACTTTGATGTTATACAATATCCTTCTATAAATTTAAGCTTGAGATAAGCTGTTAGTTTTCTGTCCAACTTCATTTGATTGAACTTGTTCGTATTACGTCAATGAAGACATCAAAAATGGACTAGATAGGTAATCAATGCCTCCAGATTAGTAATTATATCCTCGTGAAGTTTTGTTTTTACTGTGGAAGGAAAAAGATGTTCAAACGAATCACCTGAAGCAGTATTCAGGAGGGTTCTTCAGAAGATAATGTGCAGACTGAATTGTAATTTAAGTAACCAAACTGAATCGTAAGTGGTATGAACAATGTGATATGCAATGTGCTCAAATCAGTCAATCAGGCAGCAGAGACCACAATATGATGCAGGGTAAGCACCGACAATGAGAAGTCGCGAAAAATCGCTTTACCATACTGAAGCTTTTTATAACTTCTTGTTCATTGTTCAAGTTCAACAACAGCAGACCGCTGCAGGGGGGGTACTAGTGAGCTACTTTGGCATTTTATCCTAGACTAGGGGCAGAGAATTCTGTATAGCTACAGCGGCTTTTGTTATTGGCGATTACATTGAAGTTGTTTGCTAATGTTGCATCAAGGGAGAGAATACAACAAATTAAATATACATCTTAATGGGATCTTTTAGTTTCAGTTTCATTTTGAACAACCGGTAAAGATCTGCACACGTGTGTGCTACATTTGGGCTCCCCCACTTCTTGTTCTAGGCCTTACTAGTTACCAGTTGGCATCTCGCTTCAGAAATTGAAAGGCAATTTCCACACGATAAAACTTGTGGGACTCCAGTTTTGTTGTTAGGCGATGATAACAGAAGGGCGGAATACTTTGTGCAGAAAGTTTTGCCGAAATTTCTAATCATTTACCAGGAAAATTTTTGGATTTTAACTTGGCCCTATACGATCGCTTGACGGCTATATATACCTTTCAAGTTCATGTGCTAATCAAAAACAGAAGAATATGCAACTGAAGTACCCAACTGCTGCGGAGACTTAACTTCTTCTAAACTCTCTCCCTCATGGGCATTTCTGTACTTTGTTAGAACCTGAGTTCAAAGAAGATGATAGGATAGCCCATGAGGGAAGAGCTTAGAAGGAGTTGGGTTCTCTCCGTCGACAATCTTATCATGGTACTAATTGGGTAATCTTTGCAATCAAGCAGGTCTATAAAATGCTTCATGTAACAGTAGCAAGCTAATACATGGAGTCTTGACTGCAATGGCAAAGCTATTCTGCTTATGCTTCAGTCAATTTATGTTGTTAATTTTCCATGGGCTCTTCTTTGCATATATTAAACTTATTAAGATTTTGTAGCGGTCCATAAGCTCATCATAATTCTAATTAATGTATTCTTGAAGGTTTTGTCGTCATGCTAAATAGGAGTTGTATTAAACCTTTTGTGTTTTTTCTTTTTTCAGACATGTGACAAAGCTCTACAGTGACAAGCCCAGAGGAACTTAACAGATTATCAAAGCAGGCTTCTGTTATATTAAATAAGGATTAATGTTCCGTTAGTTCTCTCACTTCTCTGTGACCAGCAATTCTTGGGCTCTTCATCAAAGACAACTCCTAGTAGAATTTTTCTTATTCAAAGAAGCAAGAGATCATTATAATTCAAAGGATGAATTTTTACTCAGTGCCAGTATTCCACAAATTTGAAGTACAAGGTCACCCATCATAGCAACCTAAAAAACCAACACTAGATGAGGCTTGTTCTAATAACCCAAATTGATTGTTATGGTTCATGAGACAAGATAAGGTACTAAATCTTAACCATGTACATTCTGTTCTGTCTACGGTCCTACAATTTAGTTTTTTTCTTTCTTTTTATTATTTTGCTTTTCAATCTTTGCCAGCTTTCTGCAGGCAGGATCAGAACTTAGTTTGGATCATGAACTGTCTACAAATTCTTTTATTCAACAAGACCGTATATCTCTTAGAATTTAGTTAAGCTCCACATAAACAGGGAACCTTTTCTGCTTCATCATACCTGACATGTGAGAGCTGATGGATGTGGGGAGCATGAAGAGGGATCTAATCCTTTATCTAATTCCCAAGAAATAGCAAACTCTAATAACTTACTATTTTTATCTCTTTTTATTGTTCCACAACATTAGATGGAAAAATAAAAATAAGTTTAAGTCCAAGAATCTATGTAAAGTTCCCTGTATATGTCACTCAACAAATTATTAAAGGTCTATCACAAATCAAAGTAAGAAATTTTACATCACTGAATATCAATGGAGATTACAACAATTCTGTCAAATGGTATGGTGTATGTTGAGTGTTTCAGACTTGTTCTTCGTGGGATTTTTTCATATAATGGTGACAATCAGCAGAAAATTAATGTAAATGATCATCTATCGTATGCCACTGATTATGTGTCGGTTAGAACTCACCCGAAAAGTAGGAAGAATTGAACATCAGATCAGTTTCTTTATACTGATTATCAATTGTTCTTTTGTTTTGAGTGTTGACTTTTGATTCCAATATTGGGTTGGAGGTTGTTCCAAGATCTGAGATTAGATCCATGACAACAAACTTAAATCATCAACTTTTTGCAAGAAAGCCATTCCCGGAAAAAGGACTGCATCTTTTCTCTACTAGCAGCATTCCAAACATTCACGGTAGGGATTATCTTGTCAGGCCTCAAAAACTGGGAAATGTTAAAGATTAAATAATGCACACACAAGGAAACTAGTAAGATTTGCGCAGATAATTTATCCTTAATATGAGTCACATGAAGAAATGGAGCAATATCCAAAATCATACCTGAACAAACTCTCGTAATTCCGTGAAGCTCGAGTGCTCACTATATGGAACCCCTGAAAAGATGTTAATTCTAGCTTTAGAAATCTTCCCTGCCAACAAATGTGCATGTAACAACTAAAAAGTGCAGATGGTACTTCTACTTCCTGACTATGATCACAGTAAATTTGGGTATCCAATTTCATCCAGAATTCCAGATCTCTATATTTGTGCATTAACTAAAACTGTACATCCATTATCATCTCACCATAAATTGTGATATTGCCTCTGGAAAGGGGTCTAATGAGATCCAGTTGGTTGCCCACAGTCTCAGAGTAAGTCCAACCTAAATAAATCAACTATTAAATAAATGATTTAAAGATCTATAACTTCCGGCTTCTGTAGGGGAAAAATAAAAAGGAACCTCAGTAGGTTGCAACAGCACATATGATTCACCTGTTGGCCGAAATGCCAATACTGCTGCATACTGATTTCCGTAGGGCTTCAAGTAGTCCTTCAGGGTCTTGAGAAAACAAAAAGGAATAAATCTTGAATGCAAATTAATATGACAAAAATGTATTACTCTTATTAAAATAATAAGAGAAAGGTTCAGAATTGAACCTCAAATTTCAGTGATGACATAGGGAGCACATGGAGAAGGGTGTCATTTCCCTGGGTACAGAGATTCCCAGAAAGCTCAGGCCAATCAAAAGATTGCAGAACCCTCCTCCTTGAAGCATTTGCATATATCTTGACCTAAACCAGTCATAAGACGGAGGTGACATCAAATTTAAACCAATTACATTAGTAATATGATGATAAAAATTATGTAAACCGGATGCATTAAATATAACCAAAGGTCCTCCCTCATGAGTAGCAGTACAGTATAATGAGCACGGCATTTAAGTAAATTATATAAACTTGGGACTCATATGTAAATACCAATTAGAAAACAGTGATAAGCATCAGTTCTTCCCAAAAAAAAATAAGGAACTGCAATAGAAGGTGAGCGTACCCCTAACGCCTTGGAAATAGCGAGAAAAACACTTTCTTTTCCAATGCTATACGCCCCAACAACAACAAGGGTTTTAGGTTGCTTTTTGAGGCAATTTTTAGTAAGTCTGACTACATAATTTAATACATCTTCTTTGGAGGGGAACCTGAAACACCAAATGTCACACTAGAATTATTTTCCTTTTAACATCTTTTTGAGAGCAGCAGCTTGTTCGAACGGTGCACCTTTTAGGAAAGTTCTGATAGTGAAAATGCTTACTTGTATTTTGGGTTGCAATAAGTTGTATCCAAGTAAAGCACATTAACTCTGTGATTTACAAGAAGGGGGTAAGATTGCATAAGCCTAGAGGCCCTGAAATCTCCAGTATGCAAATAACACTGTCCATCTTGAAGACGAAAGTGAATCAGAGCTGCACCTGGGCAGTGATTAGCCTCTAGCAATGTTACTTTGACTCCATCAATAACGTGTTCGGTATTTAATTCTAAAGGATGGATATATCTGCATGCACAAAACCAGACAAATCATTCCTCAACCACCAGTTACCCAACTTACATACACTAGTTCATATACAGATTCAGGTACAAGGTCCTTACGATGGATTGACCAAGAGACACATCCTAACAAGGCGAGCAGTGAGAGGGCTGCAATAGATAGGACCATGCGACCATCGTTTTCCTAGACCACCGTAGTGATCATAGTGAAAGTGAGTAAGAAAATATGCAGAGCATCCTTTGATACTACCATAGCGAAATGCATCAACAGTGAAAGGTGTTCCTGAATGACAAAAAACAATCCATTATTAGAATAAAGTAACATAGCTCTTTTACCTCAAACTAGTAAGGAATACCTTACGCGTTCCCAAACACACAAGCACACACATATGAAGCAGCAATTCGTATCAGTTAAAAAAAAAAAAGCATGTTAACAGAATCCAACACTTAGAAGGGCAACCGCAATTAGAGTCATTTTACTGATAATGTAATGAATAAGAAAATGAACCATCCAATGGATAAAAACATAAAAAGTTTGAGAGCAAATGCGAAGACGGTAGTAATGGAATGAAACCTGGAATCTTTTTATAAAAAGGGCAACTGCGATCGACAATCTTCTTCAAATGGGTAGCCGTAGATTTTCCATTGGAAGCCTTGAGCTTTTTCATTGGAGGTGAAAACAAGCAATTGGCCTCCGATTCCGAATTTGACTTCAACCCCCACATATCAAACAGATTAGCTTGTTTCAGCTTCCTTTCCGTTTGCAACAAACAGGACCAATCGGTTCCGCATCGATAGAAATCGTCGGCAAAGCTCTCTTCTTTCTCTTCTTCTTCTTCTTCATCATCATCGTCATCGTCATTATCTTGAAAGCCGTTCTCGTCGTGCAGGAGGCCAGACGATTCACAGTCACGATAATCGAATTCATATAATCCTTCGTCTGTCATATCCTCTTCTAGCCTTTAATTTCTCCTGCCTTTGAGGATCAAAATGAGATTTTTCGAAATATATCGGCGCGCCCGCCCTTTGACTATGAAGTGTGTGTCATTTTCCGTTTTTGTTTTCTTTTGGATGGAGGGAAATGGAACACACTGTAACAACGCTATTTGGGTCCCGCGTCGGACGTGGCTAAGTTAAAACCTGTGGTATTGGGCTTATAAAGTTGGGCCGGCCCAAGATTTCACAGTAAATCAGGCTAAAATAAAAATTTAACATTTTTATAATTATAGTAAAATTGGACGAAGAAATTTTTGCAAATAATAAAAATACACGCCAGGGCTTACCCCTAAGAATTTGCACTCAAAACAAAAGCATGAGAAACACTCTACTGCCATATGTAGGGTTGACAATGGAATAGGAAGAGACAAGACTTGCCAATTTCAGTCATGTCGTGTATATGCAAGTGAGATAAAAAAAAATATATTTTGTTCCTATCCCTTTACATTTTCTTGAAATAAAAATGTGTTTTAGTCTTATTCCATTAAATATCTCGTCCTATTCCATCCTCATTATCCTGAACACTCTCGAATGTAAATAAATAAATGTTGACTTTTTTCTTTTAAGAATCATCATAATGCAATATAGTAGAAATCTTAAATAAATACAAAGTAGGGCTAGGCACTATCCGATTCAGGCCCAATTCGGTCCGGTTCATAAACTGAACACTAACCAAAATTTAAAACCAAACCAAACAAATTCAATTCGATTTGGTTCAGTTCTAAATTTCGGTTTGGTTGGAATTGATTTGGTTCTATTCGCTTCACTTCCTGACTCCACTTCTCTCTACAATTAATCTCTCCCATTTAGCCTTCTTATTTCACACTTACAGAGAGCTTCAACTCAAATAATATCCTTGTACAACATTCAAATGATATACGTCCACATGCATAACAATCATAATAATGATATACTTTACACAAATTTGGGCTACAACGATCATAATCATGATATGCTTTACAGTTTAAAAACATTGGGGCTACAAGTATTACTTCATTTCACACACACAACTCATTTAGAAGAGCTTGGATACTAACAATTCTATCCATGGACTTTCTCAGTCTGAAGCCAGGCAGCCTTTACAACTCAGGTCTTCCAGCCAAGTGCCACGTACTGTCAACCATAATCCAAGAGAAAAAATCAGCCAAAGCTACTTTTAAATAAAATTCATCAAGCTACAAATTGTAATAAAATACAATTTTTTAGCAGCACAAACAATTATGAGTTGGCCAAGATTATAAAGTAACCAAACGTAATCACATTTATTCGTTAATTAAATACAAAATTGCAAAAAAATAAACAAGCTTCTCAATTCTCAACCAATAAACTTTGTGCATCAATTGAACAAAAATTAAACCCTAGTCTACATACTAATCCTAACTCATAAAGACATAATTTTATTCATTAACTAAATACAAAATTGCAAAAAAAAAAAATCAAACAAGCTTCTCATCTGATAAACTATGTGCATACAAAAATTAAACCCTAATCTGCATATTAATCCTAACTCAAAAAAACATAATTAAGAGAAAAAAATAAAGAACAATAAATAAGAAAACAAATTCAACACAACTCACCTGCATTGGTACGACAACAACAAATTCAATGACGATAATGACAAACAATGATGACTAGGCAACGAACTTGGGCGATCGGCTAGCTGAGGAGACGATCAATGCCATGAGACGGCCTGCATTTAGCTTAATATGTGTAAGTATAAAAACTTGAATTCTTTTTCCATATAATAGTTTTTAAGATTTATTTCTACCTAATGTGAGTGTAGCAGACAAATTCAAATAAAAAGCTTATTTATTTTTTTATTTTTCTATTTCTCTTACTTTATGACTTCGTGAGCTCCTTGATGGCTTTGTCTTCTGTCCATTTCAGCAGCAACAAACTTTGACAACTTCTCTTTATTTCATTGAAAACAATCTTCCTTTACCATCGTATATTTTCTAGTCTGTCTTATAAATGCTTGAATTCTCTTTTGCTTTGTGAAAATCAATCAATTTTTTTTTTTCGTTTGAACAATCTAGAACTTGTCGCTGATCATGTAAAAAATAACACCCTTTTTATTACGAACGAACTACTAAACATATGTATGATTTTCAATTCTTTTCATATGTTTCAGTAGAGATGATTAATTAGGCTAATTAACTAATTGTGTTGGTTTTACTCAATTTGATTAATTTGAAGAAACGAGTATTCTTGATTTAAGTTAAAGAATTGAGTAGGTTTCCTTTGTAGCTAGCCATAAGGAAAAGCTTCAAGGGAATGTGCTTGACAAATTTAGGAATGTAGAATTAAAGGGAACCATTTTCATATAACGCTATACATGAAGAAATTAAATATAATTATCAATCATTGACAACAAAACATATTGATTGCAAAATAATGCAATATATACACATCATAATGGTTTGGATTTATATGGGACTCAAAAGGATAAAGCATACTCTCATAGCTTTCTGTGAATTGGAAAGCCTTAGGCTAGCTTGCATTTCAAGCATACATATTATTATTCTCAGTACACATATATAGCATTAGCACCCAAATATTGGATGGGAAATGGTGCCACAATATGAGACTTCTATATTAATTATTTTATATAATTTGTCAATAATATTAAGTTATTAATATCTGCTTAGAGACTTGTCTTTTTAGTGCTTGAACCATATGATGGAACTTGTTTGTTTCTAACCAAACTAATAGTGATGATGTGTGTGTGGGGTGTGGGGGGTTGATGATGTTCAGGAAAGAGACAGAAATGTTGGCACCCATATCAGTATGCTGACCTACTTCCTGATCAATATATGTAGTATATATCATCCTCCACGATGACCTAGGCCAAACCATTGTATGAATATTTTATAGCTCCCAGTCTTTGTTTGTTGATGTAGGAAGTTAATTTACGTTATTTTAGGTAATTTAGGATTTTAGAATATTTATTGGTGCGAATCGCACAGTTTTCTTGGATACCCCATACCCATCCACACCAAATCCGTCACAAAAAAAATCAAAAAACAAAAAAAAACTTTACCATTTTGAAAACACTAGCCGCCACATCACTTGCTCCAGTCACCATGGCTGGGAAAAGCCTTGTGGTCCTCCCTTAGTAGAGATGGCAAAATAATCCGGACCCGGCCCGGACCAGGACGAACCCGGATAATCCGGGCCGGGTTGAACCCGTACCGGAATATAAAAAAATCCGGGTCTGAAATAAATTTTAATAACCCGGATATGTCCGGGTCCGGGTCCGGGTTAACCTAAACCCGGACCCGGATATATAATTTTAATATTATTTTTAATTAATTTTATTGATTAATCTAGATGTGTTATTGCTTGGAAATGTATTAATTTTTTATTTTTAGAATTTTAGAAATTGATATTGATTCATTGATCCGGGTTCAAAACCCAGAATCCAGAAACCCGGATTTTTCCGGGTTGAACCCGGACCCGGGTGAAAAAATTCGGGTTAAAATCCGGGTCAGGGAAAAGAAAATGGTATCCGGGTCCGAATCCGGAAAGTCTAAACCCGGACCCGAACCCGGATTTTGCCATCCCTATCCCTGAGGCACCCTAGTAGGAAACAAAGAGGCGGCTTGAACCCAAATTATAGCAACAATCCATTTTCTAGTACAAAAGTGAGTCTTTAGGATGTTGGTTGTGGTATACTACTCCTTTGTCCTTTAAATTATTTGGTAATTGTTAGCTATAGTCCAAACCTTAATGAATAGTAAACAAAATCAACCCTATAGTTGGCAGTGATAAATATTGATAGTTTGGTACTACTGCTTAAGATCATTTTGATACATTGGTTGAATATGACAAATCCTATTTAAAAATGGAGATGTGATGAATTAAATTTGGCCTTAGTCTTAAATCATTGTTTTGAGATTTTAAGAGAAAGTGTAAACTAAATTTAGTCTGTTGAAAGTTCTCTAGATGTTTAGAGATTCATCTTGTTGGCCTAGTTATTTTTGTTGGGTTATATTGTTTAAAAGTTGGTTAGAACATATTTTGGCATAGACATGACTTGTTTATAAGATTTTACAATTTTTTTAATTTCAGTTGTTTTCTAGATTAAAAGGAATTTGACTTTAAGAGCATAGGGATCACATTTACTATGCTCAAAATTAGTGTCATGGTTATACAAAAAGTGCTATTGATTTTTGAATTTATTGTTGTTTAATAGATAGTAGTGTCTTCGCTTAATGGACTCATCTATGCCCTTCTGGGAGGTTGCAACATGCTGACTTTTACTACCAAAGCTACAGTAGCGACCATAAATGGTTTCATGGCACTTGTTATGCTCCCACATTAAACTATCAATATTCTCCACCCAAAACTAAAACAAGAATTCCAATTGTTGGATTTTCCTTGTCATACGTACACTCGTGACTGTGTACTCTAGCAGTCTAGGGTTATTTTAACGATATTTCTCTTTAATAATTAAATTTTCAATCATAAAAAATTTGACTGTGTTATTAAATTACATCATTTGAAGAAATACCACAAATATAATAACTATAATACATCAATTTTTAAAGACAATGGAGATTGATGACTAGAGTAATTGATAAATATAAATGTAATTATTTTGATTGACATAACTTTTGAACAATTGCAACAATGAAAATAAGATGAAATACATGCATATTTTTAATGATAGAGCCTTCAATGTATTCCCTTATGCAAAATCCATCAAATGAGAAGAAAGAATCTATAATCATTCCTTTTGCTAAATACATTAAATAAAATTTCAATAACATGAATAAAGGATTCGTCAATGACCAAGCAATAGCTCTCTCTAAAGTGCCAAAAACCATACGGTGGTTAAATAAAAAAAAATGAAATGACAGCCAAAACAAGTTCAAATTGTTTTCATTCAAGCATTATTCTTAAAGTAAAAGATAGAAAGGCTTCAACCAATGATGCAAGACTAATCATGTGCATCCTTCTAAGCCAAAAAATGACTGCAAGTAAAACTGAACAAGTCAATGTTTATGATGTCAAAAGAAATAACAATATTTATAACTTATGAATTCATGTAAATTGTTACTAGATTTATCTATGATTAGATCAGTAGGGAAAATATCCACCATCCACTTGTTTTTTTCCAAATTAATGACAATGACATAGATGATGGATAGATTGTCTGTCATGCACCCCATTTTATGACAATTATTTTCTGTCATCTATTACTTATTTTCTAGTAGTGACAATTCTTTTTTTTTTTTTTTTACTGAAATCCACATAAAGTTACATTTTATTCCACTTTTCCACTTCCGGTTGGAATCCGTTAAGAAAACTAACGGAAACTTAAATAATGACCATTTTACCTCCAAAATGAAAATTACAATTTCACCCTAAAAATGCCAAAAATAATAAGATTTAATGATGAATATCATTATTGGTACGTTAATGAAGTACAAAAAAATCTTAACTACTAGAGATTATAACTCAATGAATAATAAAACTCTACTTATCTTAAATTTAATTGATGGTTTGCGAGATTAGGTTATTTTTAATACTATTGTTATAATTTAGTATTCAATTATAAACATATTTAAAAAAAAACCTGCATTTGATGGTTGTTGAATTAATTTCTTTATTGACCGATGGGAAAAATAATTAGATTTAATCTGATTATTTTTGGCAATTTTTAGGGTGAAATTATAATTTGCATTTTGGGGGGTAAAATTGTCATTTTTTTAAGTTTCCGTTAGTTTTCTTAACGGATTCCGAACGGAAGTGGAAAAGTGAAACAAAACGTAATTTTAGGTGGATTCCAGCAAAAAAAAAAGAATTGTGTATTTTTAAAAAAGTTGAAAAAACCTAGTGGATGGTGGATATTTTCCCTCATCAGTATGAATTTACAGGCAAATATGTACACGTAACTGGATCAATTATGAATTCTATAATTTGAGAATCACAATGTAGAGTTCTCCAACCTTGATATCTTCATTCATAGTAAACTCTAAGCTCACACCATTCTCTCTATATAAAGATAGTTCACAATATATTTTTGCTGATAACTCACACTCAAATTCTTTAAATTTTGCAATTGTACAAACATCTTGAAATTGTTTTTCAATGGCATAATGACTCATACAAGTAATCTCAGAATTGAAAGAATTAAAATCAACTTGATTCTCCTTTTCCACCTTATCCTTCAATGCGATCTCATATCGTTCTATAAATTATTTCAAGGTCGTTCTGGAATTTACATAGTTGTCAAAAAATGCATGAATGCTTTCACTATGTGGAGTTGTAGACATTCATGCCTAAAAAGAATTTCTCAAAAATGATGGCGCCCAATGTCTTCTTTCATTGTACAACCCAATCAACCACTCATAACTTCTCATATTATATGTTTTAATGAATTGATCCAACGTTCTTCAAATGCAGCAAGCATTAATGAATCATACATAACATTTTGTAGAATATGCTTTATTGAATCATATTCCTTGTAAGCTCTTAATTTTTTTGGTAGTTTCTTCATTATATGCCACAAGCACCAACTATACTGTGTATTTGGAAAGACAACCTCACTTACTTTCTACATAGCATTAACTGGATCAATAATTATTGTTTCTGGGGCAATACACATCATACATTTATGCCAAAACTCAAAAAGTCATATGAAAGTATTAGTATCCTCATTGGAGATCAATCCACAATCTAATAACGTTGATCGTCCATGATGATTCACCCCCACAAAGTTAGCAAAAGGCGTATCATATCTGTTAGTTAAATATGTTGTATCAAATGTAATAACGTCGCCAAACTCCTTATAGCAGCCCTACTCCTTGCATCAATCCATAAAAACATTCTTTAATCACCCTCTTCATTTAAATCTATAGCATAAGAGAAATTTGAATTGTTACCTTGCATTTTTATAAAGTACTTTTGAATTGCAATGGCATCTCCAACTCCAAGTTGTAAACGTCTTACTTTATTAACATGATTTCTATAGTCTCTCTTTAAAATAGATAAATTCTCCCGTCCTGCTTCAACTGCTAAAGAATTAAAAATATTATTCATTCTTATCCCAACTCTATCATTTAACTCTAGCTTCCTCTTTACATACGTCTTCAATATTATGTTGGTCTTTAAAAATCAAGTTTTCTCAAGAGTAGTAAGTTCATGATTGTGGTCAAATATAATAAAGCACACTTGCCACTTTCTATCATGTCATATAGACGCACCAAGTTTTTCTTTGCAATCAATACTTTTCAATGGAGGCATTTTGAAGGCATTTGCAGAATTCAACCTTGGTTTGCCATAACGCGAACAACACATTGTCACAAATTTCAGTTGCCCGTCATCTCCCTTTCTTGAAGATCTAATAACACTTTCTAACCTTATACTTTTTTCATATTACTTGTGAAAATAAAAAACACCCTCAAAAGAATCAAAAACCATTCCAACCTTAGGTAACTCAATTTTTTATTTGGACTTATTGTATCTTTCATTTCCTCATCATTATTGTCCTAATATACATGGTATAAAATCTAAATAAAAATTAAATTGATAAACAGTAAAAAATATAATAATATAAATTTATCTCAACAAGATGAGAGTTTGAGAGAATGTCTTTGACAGGTTTCAACTCAGAGTCCTACAACTCTAGTATTCAGTAATCAATAACTATATTTCAAAAGGAAAAGTATCGTAAATAGTTTAAAAACTTAAAAAAAAATGTTACATGAATTTTGTTTAAACAAAAATTTTCTTCAAAATCAGGTGTTATTTTTCCCGTTATTTTGTTATAAACTAATCCTGAAATTTTTCCCATAATTGTTGTAATAAATATATGATTGAACCTAAAACTCCAGATTGTTCAACTACAAATTTCCGGATCAATTACTAAGCAAAACTCTATTTTTGTTCATAAAGATGAGAAAAAAAAAAAACTAATTGACAAAGTCTTTGTTGTAGTAAATATATTATTCAAATTGATTCTATTTGACTTACAAGCTAAAAGGAATTGATTGATTTTCAAATAGCAAAAGTGAATTCAACCAAAAAAAAAAAAATCACTTTGAACAAAATTGAAAAGAATAATGATATGACATGGAAGATTGTAAAGAAAATACTCTCAATCAACTAGTCAGTGGTATGGTTTTAACATCATTAACTTTGAGCCACTTAACTTAGTGATGTGGCTAATGCCACATCAGCCGCCAACTCGCGTTGTATAAAAGAGTTTGTACAATAGTTTGTGGTTATATATAATAAAATGATGGGGAATGAATTTATTACATAATTTTAAAAATTTCAAGTAAAGTGGGAACATAAAGGGAAGCAAAAAGACTCTCATTGAAAAACTACTAAGAAAGTTTTGTACATTTAAATTAAGAAAAAATAAAATTTAATCAAACTTTTTTAAAAGAGAAAAAATTTATAGTTATAAATATTTTTATATCACATGATGCTTTTAATTCAAATATGCAACATAATTTGCAAGATATCATTTATATAAAAGTACTTGTAATTGGATCAACATAAAAAAAAAAATTTTTTTAAAAAAAAGCTTTAACATGGGAACAATGTTTACGCTTTTTTAATACAAAATTATTTAAATAATATTCTTTCAATTGTGTGTGGGCCTTCCAAACAAGGCGGGAGTTGCCTAGCGTTGCGCCGCCTCATGCCAAGTGTGCGGCACGGTCCAAGTCGTCAACCGTTGAAGAGTCCATATTGAACAAGTGAAAATTCATGGAACGAGGAACCAAATTTATTTTTTTAATATTTTCACATGAAAAATTATATATATATATATATATATATATTCCTTCCCTAGGTCAGTGTTGAAAAAAAGTATCTATCCGTTGACCTTTTAATTCGATTATGAGGCCGAAGTAATCGGACTATCCCTCTTAAAGAATAAAAGACCATCTAAGTAAATTACTTAAACATTTTATGTTACTATTATTATTGTTTTTGTTGATAAATCTAATTTTTTAAAAAATAGAAGGCCTCAACATTTACTCTAATAAACAATTAGCCTCTCTATTAAAAAAAAAGGGATCATTAAATTCTACCATTTAAAAAATAGATAAGATATTCAAATTGATTCTTTTAGGTAAAAGTAAAACTCGCTATTAGTACGAAAGGTGCGTTTAGAATTGAGATGATCAGCTGCTGTGAAAAAAAAAATTATAACTATGAAATAAAAATTAATAATATATAATAAATATAAATTTTAATTAATAATTTTAATAAAATTATTAAACATATACTAGATTCTCTATTATATAAGTGAAAAATCATATCAACATATCTTTCAAGATATAACAGATAATATTTATTAAATATTTTACTACTGTAACTTTTAAGGTACAATTATTCAATCTCAATTCTAAACGCACTCAAAATAGTGGATTTAAAAAATGGTAGGATCTTATTATACAACGCGGCATACTTCAAGGCCTTAATTTTTACTGCTAAAATAAACAATTAATTAATAATTTAGAATAATAATAATAATAGTAATAAAAATAACACAGCCATGAATTGGCACAAACAAATAATGATAAATCAATCAATCTATCTATCTATCCCGGCCAAAGCCAAAATTCAGGAGATGGAATACTACAGAGGCGACACGTGGACACAGACAAGTCATAGATAACACTCCCGTAAGAGGGAGGGCATTAGGACCCATGCCTTCGAGAAGACTGCAGTTCTCCTTAAATTAGACCCACCCGTACAGGATCATTTCCCCCCGGCTGCAGTTGAGTACGGAGGTAATGGTGGTCGGTGAAGTATCACGCCTTCGTTATTGACCAGACAACTCCTTTCTTTCCTTCTCTCTTCTTCTTCTTCTTCCCGATCGTTGTCAATATTCCCTCTATTTTTCTCTTCATTTTCCTTCAGACCCCGTACCTTGCATTATAATAAATACCGACAAATTTGAAAAAGTGTTCATCTTTGGATCCTCTGTAGGCTTTCAAGTTTCCATCTTTACAAGCTCCACAAGGTAAAGTTTTGATTTTTGTTTTCCTTTTGACCGGCATTAAACATTCTTGTGATTTGGTCTGACTTTAACGATTCAAGCTCGATTCTTTCCTTCTTTTTGGGGTTCATTAATTAGTTTCTGAATCTGGGTCGTTTAGATCCACTGTTTTTTTAATGAGATTTTGACTTTTTTTTTTCCACTTTCCTTATGTAAGGTATGAACAATTTGTGATCAATTTGTGCTGGGGAAATCCATCAGGTGGGGTTTTGTGACCCTTTCTCTTGCATTGCGCATCTGGGTTGTTTGAGAATTGGTGAATAATTGAAGGAAAGCTCTAGAAGATTTCAGCTGTATGTGCGGATCTCTTTCACGGCTTTACAGTTGTTAAGCCATGGGAGAGTGGGTCATTGGAGCGTTCATCAACCTCGTTGGTAGCATCGCCATCAACTTTGGAACTAACCTTCTTAAATTGGGTCACATTGAGGTGTGTGGATGCCGGGAATGTTCTTACATTTTCCTTTTTTCCTTTTTATGCTTGGTCAATCATTTTGTTCGGCATCTTAAACGTTCCTTACATGTTTGATATTAAATGTATGCCATTTCTGGCAATGTTGCATTGGTACTTATTGCTGCTTGAGGGGCTTGTTTGTAGAATAAAACCAAAGTATGAACTTCTATCTTGAATAAAAAATTCTTAATTACCTTGATTGGATAAAGGCATCAATTATACTGGACATATTACTTGTTTGAATTCTGCTACTAGCCTTCCACAGTCCCTTTGTTTGAGATTTGTGTAAAGATTAGCATATTTTAGTTTCCTTCCTCACCCTGGAGTAATTTGTTACTGGTCTATGTTTTTGGTTCAGGCACAAGGAATCTAGAGATAATTTTAGGATGGCACTTTTTTTACATATTTACACCATGCTGCCAGTTTTGTTGAGTCTGGCTGAATTGTTTGCAGAGAGAAAAGCATTCTACGCTAGATAGTGATGGAACAAATGGAAAACATTCGTTGAAGCCTATTGTACACTATCATTCTTGGAGAGTTGGTATATTCATGTCTCATGTGATTGATTCATAGTGAGGTTTTGATCTAGTGTTACTCCTCATGCTTTATATTCGTTATTAATGCAGGTATTCTAGTTTTCCTTCTTGGTAATTGCCTTAATTTCATTTCCTTTGGATATGCTGCTCAGGTCAGTAGTATGAATAAACCCTTCATTTTTTTCATCACTTTAATCAGAACAGAGGATTTTTTAAATTTTATTTATTTCTAATCTGTATTACATTTTTTCTACTGATGAACAATGCTTATTTCCTAATTTGATCAATTTGGTCTCTCTTTCTTTTTGCAGTCTCTTCTTGCGGCCCTTGGCTCTGTTCAGTTTGTCTCCAACATTGCATTTTCTTACTTCGTGTTCAACAAAATGGTGACTGTCAAGTATGTTAAGATCTGAACCATGAGCTAGTTTTCAGAACTAAATTGGAAGTCATATTTTTTATTTTCACATTGTTTTGTCAAAGTAAGGATGAAAATTGGAAGTAATGCTGCTGTTGCAGGGTACTGGTTGCAACAGCCTTTATTGTTCTTGGGAACATTTTTCTAGTTTCCTTTGGAAATCACCAGTCACCTGGTACCTTACTTGCTTTTGATACTTTTTATGATCAAATATGACTAGCTTGCTGATTTGCAACTGTTCTTCTTTATGGTTAATTAGTTTAATCTCTTTCCTTCCAGTTTACACACCGGAACAGTTGGCAGAAAAATACAGCAACATCACATTCCTTGTTTACTGTCTAATTTTGATCTTTATCGTTGCTATATATCACTACATCTACAGGTGAGCTACATGATTCTGTTTATTTAACTAAGGATCTGGAGCTAGATATTCATTCATATAATATATCTTTCTTATAATCAACATGTATTATATGCAGGAAAGGAGAGAATCTACTTGCTGTTTCTGGACAGGACAATAGATATTGGCGTATGCTGCTTCCTTTTTCATATGCCATAGTTTCAGGTGCTGTGGGATCATTCTCAGTGTTGTTTGCAAAATCTCTGTAAGTTATAACTCTCTTGATGTTGTTGCCCTTTGAGATGCAACCGGATGTTTTGCTGTTGTAATCTGGTTTGAACATCAACTCTCTCATTTTTGCAGCTCTAACCTCCTGAGGTTGGCCATGTCTAATGGGTATCAGTTGCACAGTTGGTTCACATACTCGATGCTCCTGTTGTTTTTTAGCACAGCTGGGTTTTGGGTAAAGATTATAAAAGAACTCTAACTATCATTTTTTTGCATGGTTTGTTATATGTTCCAATGACACTATTTCATGGCTGTAGTGGGTTAATCTGACATCCATTGAATTCACTCTTTCTACTTTTGCAGATGGCAAGGTTGAATGAAGGACTGTCGCTGTTTGATGCAATCCTTATAGTGCCTATGTTTCAGATTGCTTGGACTTCTTTCTCTATCTGTACAGGATTTGTATACTTTCAAGAGTATCAGGTGCTCTGTCTATCTCCCTTTCTTAAATTTGGTGCAACATTGAGCTCTAGATTCAATAATTTTAGATCTAATGTGATACATGTACCTGTATTTTGTATTGGGTCAAGAAAGAAATACCTAAGTCTATTCTACTAAGATTTTGGATTGAGGCTGAACTGGGCAGAATGGGTTTACAATTAACTATATTAACCTTGCAACTAATGTGAGTCAAATTAGTTTGAAGCCAGTTTCAGCTCAATTATATCTTGTATTATATAATACAATAGGAAAGTCATTTATCTTGGTTTTGTTATAACATGTTATGTGTCCTGGATGCTCGTAGCCTTATCGGCTTTTTTAACTGGTTGCTTCAAGCCTGGTATGAACAATGAATTTAGATCGTAGGGAGTGCTGATTCATTGTTCCTAAAAACAGGTATTCGATGCATTGAGGGCAACGATGTTCATACTAGGAACGGCATCTGTGTTCATAGGGATTTCTTTGCTTGCGCCTGATGAGTCTAAAGGTATTTTGATGTCATCTCTTTTAAGATCAATCATATCAGAGATATGGACAAGAACTTATTCTTTAAATTTTCAGGTGGTGAGGTTAAAGACGATTCATCTTTAGTTTCGGTAATGTCTTCAAGTATTTCAACTGAAGTGGACAGGTACAGTACATTCGATCATGTTGTTAAAACTTCTTAAGACTGACCATTGCTATAATAACATCTAACCATGCTATTTTCATCTCTTTCTGTCAATGACGTGTCTTACAACAGATTGATCCTGCCATCTGAGGATGCACAAAGTAAAGAGCCAAAACCATTTGTGCAAGGAATGTCGATGAAGATTTCAGATATGATGGCCAAGGCAAAGGTGCTTCTTCAATGAACAAAGCTGTTGAGAATGATTAGCTTTGTCGAATCAAATAGCTAACAGTGCGGACTTTTGTTTTCTTGCAGACTGCTTGTTCAATGTCATTAGGCCTCGGAGAGGACTCAATCAATGCATCCGCAGTTCTTGTTATGCCTATGGTATCGTCAAAGATAAATGGTTTTAGAGGAAACAGGTTTGACAGGGCTAAGCTTTTCAACGTGAAAAATTCTGGTTCCGATTGGAGTGGCATTTCAATAGATGAAGACGGGGCAAAATTATTAGAAACGAGCGCAGGGCTCCCCCCAAGCCCTTGATAGGGGTTGTCAATGAGTACTGAAAATATTTGCAGGCATGATTCTTTTTTTTTTTTTTTTAATTGTTTGTTCATCACTCTGTTGTAGATTCAAAAAATTATCACACGCTATACACCATCACCATTGTATATATAAATATATTCTTTTTCACCTTATTCCAAGTAAAGGTATTTTTTTTGTTTTTAATATTTTGCTGATTTATTTGAAATTAAAAATAAATAAATAAATCTTTCCACACAAACATTCACTCTAATCTCGTGTTATATACAGATTCGTAAATTTGAAAAAAAGAAAAAAGAAATAGAAAAATTGCAGTTCAAACATTTTATTTTATTACGATGGCGCGTGTTGTGGTGACGCAAATGGTCATGCAGCAGAAGCTGACCAAGTTCTGCCATTTGCGCCAGCAGTGGCGTCTCTTCTTCTCAGCATCATCACCGCAGCAGCAGACGGAATTCTTCGACCCAGAGACATGCATTTCATCAATCAAGCAATGCCAAACCCTCCAATCCTTGAAGACCCTTCACGCTTTCACGTTAAGGTCTCGCTTTTACCATCATCACGACCTCTTTCTCGTCACCAACCTCGTCTCCCAGTACGCCTCTCTCGGTTCCATCTCCCACGCTTTCTCGCTCTTCTCTTCCGTCTCCGACTCTTGCGATCTCTTCCTCTGGAACGTCATGATCCGGGCCTTTGTCGATAACCGCCAGTTTGATCGTTCTTTGCAATTGTACGCCCAAATGCGTGAACTAGATATTAATCCTGATAAATTCACGTTCCCTTTTGTTCTCAAGGCCTGTGGATACTTACGGGATATTGAATTTGGTGTTAAGGTTCATAAAGATGTTGTGGACTCTGGGTATTGGTCTGATGTTTTTGTGGGGAATTCTCTTATTGCCATGTATGGAAAGTGTGGGCGTGTTGATGTTTGTCGACAATTGTTTGATGAAATGCCTGAGAGAAATGTGGTTACATGGAGCTCGTTGACTGGTGCTTATGCACAGAATGGTTGTTATGAGGAAGGATTGTTGTTATTTAAGCGGATGATGGATGAGGGGATTAGACCCAACAGGGTTGTTATTTTGAATGCGATGGCGTGCGTTCGTAAAGTTAGTGAGGCTGATGATGTTTGTAGAGTTGTTGTAGATAATGGACTTGATCTTGATCAGTCTTTACAAAATGCTGCAATGGTGATGTACGCGCGATGTGGGAGAATGGATATGGCGAGAAGATTCTTTGAGGGGATTTTGAACAAGGATTTAGTGTCTTGGACATCTATGATTGAGGCTTATGCTCAGGCTGATTTGCCTCTTGAAGCATTGGAGGTATATAGACAGATGATATTGCGAAGGGTCCTCCCTGATTCTGTAACATTTCTTGGTGTGATCCGAGCTTGTTCAAGTTTAGCATCTTTTCAGCAAGCACGTACAGTTCATGGAATCATAATTCATTGTTTCTTAGGGAATCAATTAGCATTAGATACTGCTGTAGTTGATCTATATGTGAAATGCGGAAGCTTGATGCATGCAAGAAAGGTTTTTGATAGGATGAAGCAAAAAAATGTGATCTCATGGAGCACCATGATTTCGGGTTATGGAATGCATGGCCATGGTAGAGAAGCACTCTTCCTCTTTGATCAGATGAAGGCTTTAATAAAGCCAGACCATATCACATTCGTGTCAGTATTGTCAGCCTGCAGCCATGCTGGCTTGATTGACGAAGGATGGGAGTGTTTTAACTCCATGTTAAGAGATTTTGGGGTCGCACCAAGGCCTGAGCATTATGCATGTATGGTCGATATGTTAGGTAGAGCTGGAAAACTAAATGAAGCCCGGGAATTCATTGAAAGGATGCCAATAAGGCCAGATGCTGGTGTCTGGGGCTCACTGTTAGGAGCCTGTAGAATTCATTCAAATGTAGAACTGGCTGAAATGGCAGCAAAGGCCTTGTTTGATCTGGATGCAGAGAACCCCGGTCGATATGTGATCTTGTCCAATATATATGCGTCATCTGGTAAAAGAATAGAGGCTAATAGGATTAGAGCTCTGATGAAGCGGAGGGGTGTGAAAAAAATTACAGGCCACACAGTTATAGAGATAAAAAACAAAGTCCATACATTTGTAGCTGGAGATAGATCACAGCCTCAAACAGAACTCACCTATTCAGAGTTGGCGAAATTGATGGACAGGATCCGGCGAGAGGGCTACACACCAGATTTGAACTTTGCATTGCATGATGTGGAGGAAGAAACAAAGGAGAAGATGCTGTATGTGCACAGTGAGAAGCTAGCCATCGTTTTTGGGCTTCTAAATTCAGGACCGGGGAGCGCGATTAGGATTAAGAAAAATCTCAGAGTGTGTGGGGATTGTCACACTGCTACCAAGTTCATCTCTAAGGTTACAGGCAGAGAAATCATAGTGAGAGATGCTCATAGATTCCACCATTTTAAGGATGGAACTTGCTCTTGTGGGGATTATTGGTAAATTTGGTTTCTGTACGTGGGATTGAAGTTGGTTGGATTTTGAACGTTTGTTGGTTATTGTTAGTTTTGTAATTTACCCAAATTGGCCAAATGATGATGCAAGACTGTGTTAGATAATTACACAGCGCTTAATGCCTTATTGGCCTGCTTTCAAACATCAGGCCCGTGTGGGGCCAACCAAGTAAATATCTAAATATTTTTTTTTTCATACATCAAACTTCTGGAATATTCAGATTACTCCAAAATCATCTTTTGCGGGCGAGAGCCACACTGCACCGGTCAATACCTCGTTGAGAATTGAGATTGCTTAATTGGGGGTATTCATCTGATGCAGGATTTAGAAACAACATCAGAAGATGGAATCAAGCTCCTTAGAAATCAAAGTAATGTTTGGGAAGGATCTGAAAGCATTCAATTTCTTTCAGAAACTCACGCTCTATGTTCTGGTTTCGATAGTCAGCGATGATCCTGCTAAAACGTTGGAGCAGAAGCAGAAACACAGGACTCCTACAGACAAAGAGGGAAATGGGAATCCGGAATGGAATCATGGGATGCAATTTGATTTGAAGGGAATCCTATTTCACGATGGTAGTCACATATTCGTTCAATTCGAATTGAAACACGAAGGAGTGATGTTTGGGGACAAAACCATTGGTGAAGTTCGTGTTCCAATCAAAGATCTTATCTCAGAGTTCAATGGAGTTGTCAGATTTGTTGACTATGAAGTCCGGAATCCCGACGGTAAACCCAATGGGGTATTGACTTTTTCTTATAAGGTAAATGGAATGAATTCAGCTATAGGCACTGATTATCCAGGAACCACCCAGATCACAGGCTTCTCAATAGTTAATGATTCACAGCGGCCAGGGTATGAGATTCAGTATCCGCAAGCAGAGTATCCTGCTTATAGCTCACCACCAGGAGGATCTCTTTATCCGCGGCTGGAAATTGAGACTACAGTAATGCACCCAGCGTACTGCACACAACAAGATGTTCAATATGCATCACCTGGAACGCCACATGTACCACAAGAAAGTTATTATCCCCCACCAAATGCCTGTTATCCACCACCACCACAACCTCCACCTCCAGCACAGCCATTTTATCCGCAACAACCGCCTCCGCCATCACCAATGGCACATGGGGCGTATTACCCTGCTCCTGCAAATCCATATGGGTTCAGTAATCCTTGGCCAGATGCTGGATCTCAGACGGGTGATCATAGTTACAGCATGCCAGGGACTTGGGGTCAATCTGGTGGACATGTACATTCATTTGGCCACGGAGAGACGTCACCAAATGGCCACCTTTATGGTGATTATTGCCGTTCATCTTCTTGGAGTGGGAGGTGAGAACTTTGAGCTAAAACTTACCAATTTGTTAGAGCTTTGAGCTGTTGTTTTGCTGTTGTTACCTAATTTTTAGAGTTTTCAATAATATAGCTCCTCTATTAAGATAAAGGCCCCCCCCCCCCCCCCCCAACAAAAAAAATCCCCTTCCTTTTTCGATATTTTGTTGTTATCGGTGGAAATTTTAATAATAAGAAAAAAAAAGGAAAGGAAAAGAAGGTTCTACCAATGATTAATTTCAGCTTATGAATCATGCTTAAAAAAGTTTGTGACTTTACCAAATCATCGCCACCCAATTTTGATAGTGTTAGAAGCTTTCAAATTTTGATTGGAACTTTTTTTATTAGCTAACATGATGCTATATATAATATTTCTTATTCGTGCGTTGAAATTTACGGTTGAATTATTATTTTTGTGTCATATATATTATGATCAATAATAAGTTGACTGAAAACCCTTTGTAAAACTCTAATACAACTATCATTACTCGGAACCATTGCTCAATTTTATTTTTTTTTTGTTTTATAGTGATTTAAATGTCAGTAACATAAAATAAAGGTTACATTAAGCTTTTCATGTGGTGTACATATTACCATCTTAACATAATATTTACGTAAACTAACTTTGTAATGCCTCAAGAGAGTTGCCTTGGACTTGGAGGAGGCAGAGGCCGACATAGGGGACATTGGTTTGAGCCTTTGCGGGGAGCCAAAATGTCGAAGTCATAAATTTAAGTTGGCTACAACATAAAATTGGTAAAATTGAGGGAGCCAACGGTATTACAATAAGTACCATAATGCAGAAACTATAAAATTGAATGACTTTAGCAAAACAAATTTATATTTAAAGAGGCCAAATGTAAAATATCCATAGAACCTTTTTTTTTTTTCCTAATTTCATTGCTTATATTTTCTGGCCAGGGCCATCTCAGGCCCTCGGTTCCACCACTGCTTATAGGTGCTTAAAAATATAATCGAACTCCTGAAATATACGCATAGAAAAGGTATTATGATCCAAACATAGAAGGCTTAAACCTCAAGACTTGGTTGTTGGAAAATTGACATTGCACCAACTTTGGATTCTGGATCCCTATAAGCCAACCAAGAGATAGAAGTAATCATATATTATATGTATATAATAAAGCTGAAAAATCAAATAAGAAGGCATAACAAAACTGGCTCACCTCACAAATATAAAATAAAGCTAAAAAAATCCATAACAAACATGGCTCACCATTGGGTCTTCACTTTTCTTTAAACATAATGTTTTAGACACCAGCTCATGTTGGGGCACAGGTGTACTGTACTTATAAACAAATTCATAGATTCTCGTGGTTCTCTTTTGCTACCCCGACGTGGGGCTGGGACTTGGAATGTATTGGACATGGAAATAAAAATATTTGTAGTGGAACCCATTTTCTAGATCTGCTTTTTCCTCTTTTTTTTTTTTTTTTTTGAATTTTACAAAATTGGAGGGCTTCAAATTGTGTACTTGTAACTAATTGGAATAAAAAAAAGCACCTAGACTTGATGGTCACCTTGTTGCCAATTTTTAGAAAAGAAAATTGCTTTCCATGTTGCTAGGTTCGTCTTCATCTCTAATTCTATTTGGTTATGGTTACAATAGCTTGCAAACATAAACAATTATTCTTGCTGCTACCATCCAAGTCTGCTCTTCTTAATCAAGTCATTCCCTCCTTCAATTTCAAGCAAAAGAAAAGGCCATTGCGTCTGCAATGTAACTAATCCACTTCAAAGCAAACAATTTCCATAAAGCTATGGCATATTTATTTTAGTGCCTTCTTACTACCCAATTCAGAGCGGCCATTGAGCTGTAATTTACACATGCCTAATTGTTATATCATAAACATAGTCAATAGTTCAAAAGCAGCCTAAAGTGAAAAAGCATAGCAATTGGCATGTGAGTTTTCTTTTTGTTCTTTTTTTTCCCTAATGTTGGAAGAGGGGCGTGATGTTATCATATAAAGTGAAAGTGGAGTGGATGAAATTATGGGCAATAGTTGGCCTTACAAAGGAAAAAAGCAAAAGCAGAAGCAAATATCATTTCAAAAGCCCACCGTCCACCAACATCAAACACATTCAAACCAAACATCAGGCTGATGCCTTACCACACCATCAAGCGAAAAAAGAAAGCAAAAAAAAAAAAAAAAAAAGAACCCTACTATACATATACGATATATCAACATTATCATATTATTCAATCAGTATTATTCCTTATCACAAACCAATGTTTCACAATCCAATAGAAAAACTTTTAAGCATAAAATTTTTAAAGAAAATATTTTTAAAAAATATGGAAATATTCAGAAAATAAATTTACATAATGCAGATAATAGAGCACAAAACAATATCCATCTTCACATTGAAAATGATTCAAGATTGTCCAAGCTGGCAACAATGGCAAACACAGCATGGATATTTGATGATAATGCGAAGATGATGGTGATGCTCTTGTAATTGGTCACTGCAATAGCTGCATACGCCTTTGACTCCTTAATTGCTCATAAAACCTTCTAATGAACTCCTCAGCATCATCATCAACATGCTGGTTTCCGGTATCATTCTCATCTTCCGATGAATAATTAGACACCCTCACAGAGAACGGAGAGCGAAGTGGGCTACTCCGCTTCTCTCCGGGGGCTAAATCGGCGGTGTCAAATCGGAAGTTGAATGTGTATTCGGGTGTCTTGGGCACCAAGGCAACTGCCTTGGGCTCCACTTCATATTCTTCTTCCTCTTCAATGACTTCAGGAGGGTTGATGCACGGAAAGTAATGGTGTTTGCGCTTTGACACGTGGAAAAAAACAGGATTAGGGCTATTGCTGCAAGAGAACTCATACTCCTGTATGCCGAAGCTGCCACGTGTCACGTGCTTAGAATGGTGGTGGTGGTGGTGGTGGTGGTGAGACATGAGATTGCTCAAAGATTTTCTAAGCAACTTGCCTCTCTTCATCATCAAATTCATGTCCATTAACAACTTTCTCTTTGACACCAGTCCCTTTCTTACCATAAAGAAAGTGATCCTCACAACATTCCATAGCCTCTTGGCTATGACTGAGTTTACATTAGAATGTACCTCCATTATTAGGAAAAAACAACAACAATAATATTCTCTTTTTTTTTATTATTATTACAGGAATATGAAGCTAGGGTTTTCTTATTTTTCTGCGAGGTTTTGAAATGACCTCGCAGAAGAGAAAAGAAAACCCTTGTGAGAAAACAAGGTAGGAGAATGACAAGAAATATATAGGGAGCTGGGGGAGGTGATGGGGCTAAGGGTTAATTTTTTTATTAAAAAGTGTTTTAATGGAAATTAAAAAACAATAATAATATATTAATTTGTTGGAAGAAGAGTGGAAAGGAGGACCTAATTAATAAAGGCAATATTGGGGAAGAAAACAAGTACCTGTCTGTATATTCAAATGGACCCAACAACCGCTCCCCCGCGTTTATGTGACAAGCAAAATGAGAAAACGAAAGCAGAGAAAGTGTTTATTATGTCTTGAAAACCATAGATTTTGGGTTATTTAAAAGAAGTGGGGACTGTTTCTGGTCGGAGGGAGAAAATGTAATAATGTTTTTTCAACGGATCACAGTATGAACTGGCTGATCGAAGAGCGTGTGTCTTATTATGTGAAAATAAATAAACAAAATGAAATATGAAAGATTTGTTCAAATAGATCGAGTGGCTTAATGGCTGCTGCCCTCTTTAAGAATTGATTTGGATGGTATTATGTCTATAAGTAAGTATATTTACTTTTCATGTGGCATAATATTTTATATGTTATATGATATCTGACTTTGGTTGAATTAGAGATTTTTTTTTTTGGCTTGATTTTCTCATTAAGAAAAATGATTAATTATTACAGTTTATGAATTTATTACTAATGTAATAAATAAAATAGTTAATTCAATTATTATTTTTTGCCTAAAAGAAACCATTTGACCCAAAATTCAAGCTGATGAATAAATTAACGCCGGATAATAATATTAAAGACGAAATTAACATTTTGAATTAAATTGAATTGCGTGGTGGTTGAAGGTTTTATCAATTTTAAAATTAAAAAGCCATTTTTCTTTTTCTAATGTGTTGAGGACATGACAAAAATATTTTAAAAAATTAGTTAAAGAAAATATGTTTTCAATTATGCTTTCTAGATAGCTAACATTTTATTTAAAAAATGTAATTTCTACAAATTAAATTAAGTTTTTTTTGTTGTTGGGGGGGGGGGGGGGGGGGGGGGGAAGAAAAGTATGGTGTATTATTGCCTTCGATTGGAAGCAATTCGCAAATGAAAACAATTTCTACAAAAATTCTACCAAACGGACTATAAAATTGTTGATTTGTTCAAATATTATTTTCCACAGCTGCTTAGTTATTTCATATATGCTAGAATTATGGTACTAGAAAATGAAGGAGCCATACAAAGGGACACCTAAAATACTCTAGTGCTATCTCATCATTTTTTTTCTCCTCTTTCATGAATTATTTAAGGTGCATGATTATTGATGTATATAATGGCCACTTAATTAAGCTAAACTTGAATTAGGACAAGTTGGGTAGCCACATTTGGATAAGGACCCATTTAATTATATAAACTTGTCATCCAAAATTAGTTTCTGGGATGAGTCATCACTGGGAAAATTAGGGAGAGAAATGAATTGTGTCCTAACTACTAAACAATCTTGAATGGAGTTTCAAGATAATGCAACTTCATCAATCGATTGTAGGTTACAATTAGGAATGTAAAAGGATGATATAAAAACTTTCAGTAAAAATTACATGACAAAGTCAATTGAGTACTCAAAAAATGTATACGCATTCAATCTATTGAGTACTCCAATTATATGCACTTTCATCCGTTGGATTCTTGTCAGAACCTCATAAAGGCCTATATGTAGCTTACACTATACTGAAAGCGAAATTTCTAGGATGCAAAGGAGTGAAAAAGAGCACATGAAATAGGGGCAAGTTGCATTGTTTAATGTTTTTGCTTATTTATATATTCATGGGCACGTAAATGAATTATCAAAATAATGCTGATGTGATTATGAATGAAGTATGGCAAAAGTTAAGTTTCTTTTCTTTGTTTGTTTCATGTCTGAAGCTATTAGAAATTAAGTTGCCAGTTGCCACAAAACGATAGTTAAAATGAGACATCTAGCCTTTCTTTTCTATTCCATAACCATACCTTCAAAGGGAATAGCTGGATGAGTGCTCATCTTCCTTCATTTCTGCCTAAGCAAACCAATTATTAATGGAGTAATTCCATTTTGTGCGAGTAAATAGTTAAAAAGAATATTATGATATCATTGCGTTAATCTAACTACTATTATTTAATTTTTTTATTTTTTATTTTTTTACATCTGGCTCTTGCCTGAGACATAGGCAATGCTTGTGTAGTTGTGTTGGGTTTGTATTTGAATTGTTGTGCTCATATGTTGGGCACCATAACATGAATCCCATGACCTATATATTTGTTATACTAAATTTCTTTCTTCTTCTCTTATATATATATATATATATATTAAACATATTGATTCTTTTCTTGAGGATGGTGTCAAAGTGTCAATGCCAGCTTACATGCATCTTACAATATCTAGCCGATTAACTATCCTTAAATTAGTAATGGTCATACTCAATCTCGGTTCATTAGCCTGTCAATTAATTATCTAATTATATTTGCAATGATTAGATGATAAATCATTTTTATTCCCTCCATTTGAGTCTCTTGCATTAGTAAAGAATCATTTTCATTCAAGTACTTAAAAATAAATGTGATCTGTTCTGAGCTCAAATATTAAAACTTTGTCCTATCAATAGATTAGGGTAACCAAATTAAGGATCATGCTTAGCAGTTAGTATGTGTGTGTGTGTGTGTGTATATATATATAAACCAAAAATTACTACTTTATGAAGATTATTTAATAAGTTTATTTAGGCAGGGTATCAAATTAACACTGTAGTAAAGTCTTAAATCGTCAATTCCACCAATATAAAGCTAACATAAAGCAAAAAAGGTGAGTTACGTGGAATTGTTCAAATTATTTAACATAAACTAGCAGATTTCACCTTGATTTGATGGTGTATATATATATATTACAAGACTAAACATTCAGATTGTTCAAAACTCTGCTAACTTTTCGGAAGAGTGAAACTTGAAAGCAACATGAATAGGCCTGTCATGTCATTTTCTTGCAAATAAATAGTTATTTCATCATCATTTTTTTTTTCTTTTTGACAATTAATGGTCAAGTTGCATAGGGATACAATCGTTTTCGAATCTTTTGAATGCATGCATGCAGACAGCAGATTTCCATTACTAGTTAAATAGAAGTTAAATTAATCTCCATTGTAATAAAAACTATTTTATCAAAACTCTATGTGTACATGGAAATTAAGTGCACTTATCCACCAATAATTCTTGTGCTAAAAATACAATGGTTGTGAGATTAATTTTAATTGATTACAACACAAACTGACGATACTAATTAAGTTTCTATTTTTCTAAAATTTAATTTTTTTTATCTCTGGGGTGGGGTTTGGGACAATTGGACGTCTTAGTTCATAGTTCATAGTTTATAGTTCATACAATTACTGAATCCGAAAGTTATGGGATACATGCATGTGAGAGTAAAATTATTAAGACTTAAGAGCACATGAATTACGGGACAAGTTACTTGCATTTTTCTCTTCTTCATTTGTATTTTTATCTTCAAGAGTTAGCTGTGACTAGGAATTATTGCCCTGTACTCCTTAACAATATATTAAAAAAGGGACCCTAAGGGTGCGTTTGGTATTGTTTTTTAATTGGTGTTTTTTATGTTTGTTTTAATAATTATTATTTTATTAAAAATTAATTTAATAAATTAATCCTAAAAGTAAAATAATGATATAAAATTTGTGTATATTTTTATGTTACTTTTAAAGGTTATTTGATAGATTATCATTTTTTTAATTAACATAAAACTCAAGAATATTATTGCACTGGTATTACTATAAAAGAAAATATAAAATAAGGGTAGAAGTTTAACATATCTAACAATAAGGGTATCTTGAGATATTTTTTTAAATATAAGGACTAAACAAATACTTAATTTAAAATATAAAATATATGGATTAAACGAGTATTTTCCTATTTTAACCGATAATAATGAAAGTGCTAAATAAGAACAAAGGAATAGAGATTTATAATAACTACCAAATTTTATTTAATGTATATGATGCATGTTGAGATAGATAAATGATTAGTTAAGAAAGAATCGTACATATTATTTTCACGACTTGAATCTTGCTCATATCAGATTTAGAGAGTATTGTTTTTCCTTTTTTTTTTTTTTTAATTTACAAAAGATTCATGTCAACTTAATTATTTGGTATATGATGATGATGATCAATCAAACGAGACTGTTTCGAACTGATTAAATTGATTTACATAATTAAATTACCTATCAACTTCTATGTTTGTCGATCCATAAATTATCCTATTTTCCAAATATACAAAAGCATATGCAACACGACTCAAGTATGAATAATTTGATTAACGTAATTAATTGTGTAAATAGTGAATTAAAGTGAGTAGTTGGGACAAAAAGAACTAATATTTTAGCCGGCCAAAGACTTCAAACAACAGACAACTTGATTCTTTAATTTCTTCAATATGTTTGCCATGAATAATCATGTTAATTAATTACTTTCAGCAAAAGAATCTCCTCGCACTTCCACTTAAGAAAATGAGAAATCATCTGGTATAGTTGTTAGATTCCTATTTGAAATTAAATCACACGATGGTGCATGCCATGTGTTCGCTCTCAAATTGTTTCCGATTTCTTCTTTTACTTTTTGACATGATCAATTTTACTTTTAATAATATCTTAGTTAAAGGCCAAAACATATTTTAACAACTCGAATTGATTGACAATATATATATGGTGATTCTATGAATCTGTACAAAATCTCCACGGTCGAATGCAATTACATAGCTAGCTTTACTTTTGAATACATGCAGGCGGACAGCAGATCTCCATTACTATTTAAATAAAAGTTAAATCTCCATCATAATAAGAACTATTATATCAAAACTCTATGTACCTAGAAATTAATTGCTCTTTCAAATGCACTTGTGATCGATAATTCTCGTTTAAAAAATATAATGGTCGTGAGATTAATCTTAGTTGATTACAACACAAACTAATGATACTAATTAAGTTTCTATTTTTCTAGATTTAATATCTTCATTTTTGTTTTTTGGAGGGCGTGATTTGGGAGAATTGGACATCCTAGTTCACATTTTATAAAGTTCATACAATTACTGAATGCGAAAGTTATTGGGTACATGCATGCAAGAGCAAAATTATTAAGATTTAAGAGCACATGAATTACGGGACAAGTTGCTTAGCATTTTCTCTTGTTCATTTGTATTTTTATCTTCAAGTGTTGGCTGTAACTAGGGAATATTGCCACTTAATCCTTAACAATATATTAAAAAAGGGACCCAAAGCTTTTCTTGTCTCTATTGATTTACTCCCTCACTTTCTCTATCGATTTTTCTGGCTAAGCATTTTAACGGGTAAACATTCATTTACACCCTAAAGTCCATATAATCCCTATAATTTAAAAAGTACGTGCCTTAAAATATCGCTGCAATTAAATATATTATATTCTTACTCTTACTTTTTCTTTCCTTTTATTCAACAACTAGGAAATAGAACCGCACTTAGTGCGGCTTTAAAAAAAAAATTTAGTATTATTTTTTATTACTTTATACTTGATAAAACTGATAAAAAATATAAATTGATTTTTTTTTAAAGATGACTCAACCTTATAAAACTAATGTTATTTATAAAAGTTAATTATTTTTTTGTTAACTTTAAAAAAATATATTAATGTGTATAGTTAAGTGTACACAACCTTTTCATCAATAAAAAATATGTTCACACTAATCAACTCTCCATTCTTCTTGATATTAACAGACTCTCACATTTTACAAAGCCTAACCCTTATCATCCAACTATCTTTATCATTGTTTAACTCATGAAAAAAAAGAATACTCCATGAAGTACACAATACAAAAAATGTAAATAAGTCAAAAAATAAAAACACAATAACATTTCTATAAAGGATGTTGGTTAAATAATAAAAAAAAAACTCAAACATAATAAATCTTAAATACTTAATATTTATATAGTTTGAAGAAGCCAAAAGACACTAAATAAAAGGTTGCATAATTAAATATGAAATTATGACATTAAAATTAGGTTCTAGTGGTATTGGTGAGGGAAGATGAAAGAATCGTCCTTCCTATATTAATTAGTTGATGTATTTTAAACCACTTAAGTTTAGTTGTTGGCTTAATAAAATAAATGAATGTTTCAAAACTATAATTAATTTATTATTAATGGTTACATATTGTTGAATTTAAATAGAAAGAAGAAGAGACATATAATCTTTTATAATCTACTAATTATTTTCTATTTTTAATATTTTGTAATGTAATTATTTTTTAATCTCAACCAATATATTATATTATAGAGAATATAAAAAGATGAGAAATAATAATGTCACAAATCTTAACTACTTAATATTTATAGAGTTTGAAGAAGCCAAAAGGCACTAAACAAAAGATTGCATAATTAAATATGAGATTATAGCATTAAAATTAGACCCTAATGGCATTATTGAGGGAAGATGAAGGAACATTCCTTCCTATATTAATTAATTGATATATTTAAGCCACTAAAGTTTAATTGTTGGCATAATAAAATAAATTAATGTTTGAAGACTTATAATTAATTATTATTAACGGTTACATATTATTGAATTTAAATAGAAAGAGGAAGAGACATATAATCATTTATAATCTAATAATTATTTTCTATTTTAATATTTTGTAATGTAATTATTTTTTAATTTCAACCAATTTATTAGATAATAGAGAATATGAGATGATGAGAAATGGTGATGCCACATCACTTCCTCAAGTCCCAACTTTATATAGGTATATAGATATTTTCGACATTAATTAATTTATCTATAAAAAAATTAGTTAGTAAATTAATCAATGATTATTTATTATTAAATTAACCAATAAATATATGTGCAAAAGAACAATTATTTTTTTACGTGTGCAATAATCTTACTAATAACTATAAGTGAATTAATATTAGTCAACTTAAGGTAATGTTTAATATCCTTACAACAATCTTACTAATGATCATTTTATAAAAAAATAATTTAACAAATTAATTCTAAAATTAAAATAATAATATAAAAGTTGGTGTAAATTTTTGTGTTACTTTTAATGTTAATTTGATAAAGGAAAAATATCATTTGTATACCCTTAGTTTACTCCATTATCAAAAATACTACAACACTTTGAGGGTATATCAATTGTCCACCCTAAGTTGATAAAATGTATCAGCTGACCACCAAACCGTTAGTTGCCGTTTAAGTATGATGATGTCAGAAGGGTAATTTGGTCTTTTCATATGATACAAGTGATAATTTAAGAGCATACAAGTGATAAAAAGAGAATTTAAGGGTATACAAGTGATAATTTTCAAGGGTAAAATCGTCAATTCACTGTAACTCCGTTAACTTTCAAAGGACAACTAACGGTTTAGTGGTCGGCTGATACATTTTGTCAACTAAGGGTGGGCGATTGATACACCCTCAAAGTGTTGTAGTATTTTTGATAACAGAGCAAATATAAGGTATATGAATGATAATTTTCCTTTGATAAATTTTTTTTTCTTTTTATTAACATAAAACCCAAGAATATTGTTGCAATGGTATTATTGTAAAAGGAAATAAAAAAAAATAAGAATATAATACTTTTAACATCAGGGGTATCTTGAGATAATTTTTTAATTATAGGAACTAAATAGATACTTGAATTAAAATACAAGAATTAAACAAGCATTTACCCTATTTTAACTAATATTAATGAAACTACTAAAATAAGAAAGAGGGAATAAATATTTATAATAACTACCAAATTTTATTTAATGTACATGATGCAAGTTGAGATAACTGACCAGTTAAAACACAATCATACACATTATTTTCACAGTTTGCTCATATCAAATTTGGAGAGTTCCCCCCCCCCCCCCCCTCCCAAAAAAAAGAGTTGGGTCAACTTAATTATTTTGGCATATGATGATGAACAATCAAACGAGTCTGTTTCTAACTGGTTAAATTGATTCACATAATTCAATTACCAATCAGTTAACTTCTGGGTTAATTAAATTCTAGGTTTTTCCATCCATGAAATTTTTCTATTTTCAAATATACAAAAGCATATGCAACATGACTCAGGTGTGAATAATTTGACTAACATAATCAATTATGTAAATAGTGAATTAAAGTGAGTAGTTGGGACAACAAGACTAATATTTTAGTTGGCCAATGACTTCAAACAACAAACAACTTGATTCTTTAATTTCTTCAATATTTTAATTACGTTCAACAAAAGAATCTCCTCGCACTTCCACTTAGGAAAATGAAAAATCATCTAGTATAGTTATTATATTGCTAGTTGAAATCAAATCACGCGATGGTGCATGCCATTCATTCGCACTCAAATTGTTTCCGATTTCTTCTTTTGCTTTTTGATATGATCAAGTTTACTTTTAATAATATCTTAGTAAAGGCCAATACAGATTTTAACAGCTCGAGTTGATTGATAAGATATGGTGATTCTATGAATGTGTACAAAATCTCCACGATCGAATGCAATTACATAGCTAGCTTTACAGCCCTAATGCTCATGCATGTGCGTATGCGATGCCAAATTTTCCTATCACTTTTGCAATTCTCTTTTCTTAAAGAGATATTTAAATTGAACCCTTTTCCATGTATATACTGTTGCAGGGCGTGGCAACTATAAAGCTTAAGTTTACAAAACTCATAAAAAAAAAAAACGTGCATGCCCAATTAATTGTGTGCCTTTGTGGACCTTGTAATTACAGACGTTTTTAGTTTACGCATGCATGCAAATACAATAGACCAAGCTCCATTATTAGTTAAGCAAAAGTAAAAGACGTACGTCCTTTTTATGTTTCTATATAAAGTTTATGTAAAAGTTGACAAGTCGATACATCAATGAAAGAAAGTATGTGGGCACCAAATAACTGCTTTTCCCTTAGATATTTGTATATCCATGGGCAATGCACAGGGACGGAAAATAATCGATTTGATCAAAATCCCTTATCGTTTCCAATTTTTTTTTTTTTTAAGGTAAGGGGGTAAGTCCAAATACAATTTTTACTCCCTTACCACCCCAAGAATAAAACCTGAGTTTTTGGCAGAGGTTACAACGACACTACAACCAATCCGACCACGTCCGTAGGGGCTTATCGTTTCCAATAAGTTAATGGTCACAGACTTGCAGTGTTGGTTTATTTCAAGGCTGCTTTATCTTTGATTATACAAATTTAACTATAATTGCAATTTAACATGTTACTGTGTGTTGGCTTATTATGTGAAGATTTTTTCGAAGATTATTTGAAGGAAGATCCAGTCTATTCTGGGGCTCAAATTAATCAACATCCATTCTACACAATAATATAATTATTATTAGGATCGACGAATTGTAATTATTTTGAAGGTTTCGAATTTAATTAATGTTCCACATTAAGTGTTGCTATTAACGTTACGTTTAATGAGTTTGAAGATTTCAAGTCCAATGTATATCATCAATATATGTATGTATTGGCTACTCTCATTGTAGTTGTATATAATAACCTAACCACTCTAATACAGCAAATATAGATCATTTTAACACTCAAATCGATTACTGGCCACAGATCTACAGCACTTACAAGAAAGGAACGACCTGGCCTGAAATGGAAGAATAGAGGCAAATTCATGAAACTTTTATTATTAATATTGCTCATGCTTGAACATGCATGCTAAAAGTTTCAATGCTCGATCGTTTTATAAAACTTTTCACAACTTTTCAAAAAAAGAAATGACGTAAAATTCTTCTCTTCTTTAGAAATTATGTATGACAACTAAAAAGCAGCATACGATATACTGCGTGCGGGAATTGCGACCTTTATTTGGTTCATAGAAATTAAAAAGAATGTGACTAATTAATTTTGCCCTTTTGACTTTATAATTCATATAAGAGCCAATGCAAGTTGCACGAGATGAGATTGAGAGCTAGCCGTTGTTTTTAGAAACGTTTTACATCTAATTAACTAGTTCATGCTTGCTGACAACAGAGTTCCTGCTTCACTATTAGTTGACCAAAAGTTATTTTTTTTTTGCTATATATAATAGGATATTATAATGAACTTGGGTTAATTTTGATCATGTGAAAGTTGTCAAGTTGATATATAGTTAAGAAGAAGATGGTCTTTTGATACGTTTGAGTCACCCAATTCTTTTTCTTTCAATCATATTTGTAATTCATGGGGGAATGTATGATTAATAATAATAAAAGTGAATTACTTTAGTTTTGTAAAATGACCAATAGAGCCGATATTTGAACATATGCGTAAATAGTTACAAGAGATGCATCTTGAGATGTAGAGTTGGTAAAATTGAGAGAACTAGTTAGATAATTTAAGACTAATGCATGCAGTGATAAATTTCTGTTATTTAATTTTATTACTAGATAAGGTATGAATATGTAGGGGGATTAATCGGACAATTAATAATGCTATATATCTTAAAATTTATCTAGAATAGTTCATTTTAAATAAAGTAACATATATTAATTCTATATAATGTAACTAACAGTCACTAGACTGTAAATGATTTGTAGTAATCTTTAAAATGATTTATTATATTCTACAATTGTGATGATCTATGAGTTTATCATACACCTCATTTAAGATGAAAATTTTGGAACATATATTTGTATATATAGCACTACTTTTATATGACTAGCCGGGCCAGCCTTGGATCCCTTCCTAATTTTATGTATGTAAAAGTGAATAGAGAAGGAATAATTAACTCGATTAAATTACATGTAAAATGAGATCAATCCATAACTTCTATATAAAAATATTTTGGGCATTTTAAATGTATACTCTCTCATTTCTTAAATTCCATCCACAATCTATTCTCGAACCGCCATGAAATCTTCTCTTCATACAACTCTATGGAAATTTGATTTCAATTTAGGTGCATTGATTCGATTTTGATCATCAGGGAAGATTAATTAATTAATGAGCATAGAAACCTCTCTAAAGAGTCAAATATATTTGCAATATAATAATAGTTATGAGGAGAAGATGTATGTTTCGCTTTGGGGAGGAGGAAGCAACGAGTAAGGGGAGGCCAGATTCGAATATCAGAATGATGACAAACGAAATGTGAATAAATTAATGGCAGCAAATGTTGAAAGGTAAAAAACGATATGTGCACGAACAAAAATATCTGCATATCCTTAGAGGCTAAGTATTGAAAAAGCAGATGCGTAACAGAGGCAAGAGTCAAAAGAATTTTTATAGTTGATGAATCAATAAATTAAATTTTAAAAAAAAATGATGAAAGCAGTATTCAAATTCTTTTGAGAATTGAAAAAGCCACGGATTAATGGAAATAGTAGGTAGCTTTTAGGAGCCGTTTGTATTGAAGACTGAACACAACTCCATTAAGCAAAAGAAAGAGAAGAAGGAAAATTTAACAACTGGCTGCTGGGACCAGCTTTCTCATCGTTGTTATTTGGTACAGGCAAGTATAGTTCCGACTGAGCTAACAAAAAGTTGCTGTCAAGAAGCCGCTTCTGCTTATTTTTGTCATTTTACAAAACAAACAAACATAAAGCTAAAGTTGCAGAAGCACTTCTTGTGATGCGTTTGGTAGTGGGTTTGGTTTTGCTCTTTCTTTAATCAACGGTTCTCCCTGCAGATGAAACTCTTATTGGATCTCAGTTCAATAATTTAATAAAATGAACAAATTAAATACCATTATGCATGGCTTTTTCGTGTGCAATAGCGGCCTAATTATTTGCATTAAATTAAAGATGTTTACTGAGAAGTAATTTTTGATATATAGTATGTATATATGTTGTAAGATTGTTGATGATATGTAGAGATTAAAAAAAAATTATCTAGAAACACATCTAGTATAATATTTACAAATCAATGCATCCAACCAAATTAATACACACAAGTAGATGGGATATTTTGAGAAAGAAATTGTCACAATAATTTAAAAGGAATTTCGCTTTAAAAAAAATTATGAATAAGAAATGACAAATGAGGGGACCCCTCAAAAATTTTTAAGGACCAATATATCCAAACAACCAAGAAATATCATATAATTTAGGGCATGTATGGGACTAGTTTCTCCTCAGCACTAAGGAAACCTTCCCCACCATAAGTAACTTTTTTATGGCATCTAAATAATATCAGTGTGGCTGTGAAAAATTCCTTAAATCGAAACTAAAATCTTAAAAGTTAAAGGCAGCTCTTCCCTCCTCCACTACTCAATTTTATATAGAGATTTTTTACAGTAATAAGAACATAAACTCTTTATAATTCCACAAACTCTTTACCTTCCTGCCAACTTTAGTTTATCTGCAGCTTCCCCCTCGACAATAATCCTTATACTTAAGATCAAAGCCTAGCCATGGAGCCACGTGTCCCACAACTTTTGTCGCTTTCACTTTCACTTTCCTTGCTTGAATAATTGCTTCCACTTTTGCTTTTGCTTCATGACCACTCTTTCTCTCAAACAATTTTCGCAAAACCCAATAAAGGCACATTAATTTGGCTAATGGCGAATAAGGGTATGGACCCAATCATATAACACAGTCCCCATTATATCCTTTCAACTCCTAGCTCTATATAAAGCCCTAGACCTGTCTTGAGCTTGTCCATGACGAAAAAAACACTCTTTTAAAATTCTCTTTTCAAGAATACTACTACAACTAATATTTTGTACGTACAAACAAACAAACAACACCTCTATCTCGATCTCGATCTCTCTAACTTGTTAATTACAATGAAGAACAAGGCTTCAGGGTTCTTGAAGAAGATAATAACGGTGGTAACGGCAATGGCGAAGGCGAAAAGCCTAGCTCTGAAGACCAAGACTAGGGACATAAGGACTCGTTTGATCATATTCTCGTTGCTTCGAAACAAAAAGATCCTGATGAGCTCTGTTTCTGAGAAGCTCCGGGCTCTGATGGGCCAGCAAGATCATCATCATTATCATCACAGCAAGAAGAAAGATGAAGATGAAGACGATGAAGTAGAAGAAGAAAGCAAGGCGATTGTAGTACATGACAACGACGCCGTGTACTCATCAGTACACGAGTCACTTCCCAACCCAACTCACACGGAAGTTGCTGATGATTTTGAGAACCAAGAGGAAGAATGCGGTGAGAATGACGAGAATAAGTATCCGGACTTAACGCACACGTTGTCTGATGATATGGAGCTGGAGAACGGGGGAAGAGGAGGGTCTGTGATTGATTTGGTGAAGAAATCGAAACCACAGGGGGAAGAGTTCAGATTGGAAGATGAAATAGACCACCTTGCTGACTTGTTCATCCAGCGGTTTCATCGTCAGATATTGATGCAGAAGCAACTCTCCTTCAAGAGGTACCAAGATATGCTCGACAGAAGCGCTTAAGTTAATAATTAATTAATTAATTACCCTTCTCCCTCTATTAGGCAGCCTGCGAAATTTTTGGTCGCTAGCTGCTGCTGAATTACCAGCCGGAGAGGAAATAGTACATGCATGGGTGTTGATGTATGTATGTACGTACGTACGTACGTACGTATCAATGAATGTATGTGTAATACCAGCTTGGTCGCGAGGTGTGAAAGACGACCATGTTCAAGTTGTAATATTTTCTCTACCGATTAATAAAAATAATTCAGCTTTGATTTTGCTCAACCATTATTTCTATATTATTAATATTAATTAATAATCTCAAATAAATGATCATTCGCACGAACATGCATTAAGGAGTACAACAAACATAACATGGGCAATTTGGTAATTGTATTGGGCCTGGAACCCATACCCACCAAAAGAGGCCCAAGTCGACAAGTTAGACATGTGATCATATTTAATAAAATCTTGTGTGTTATCAGTTAGATTACAAAACACAGGAAAAAAATAATTACCTTTTTTTCTTTTGAAAAAAAAAATATTTATTTAAATCTTGCCAACAATTTCTCATTGGGTTGGTAATTACATTTTTTCGCATAAGTTGTTGTTTAAACCGAATTTTTGCTAGAATCCGATTTGAACCATATAGGGGTGGTTCTCACCAGATTCAAGTCAAATTCGATTAAAACAAATAGATTTATTATTTTTAGGAGGGAGAATGGGCTAGCAAAGATTGGGGTTTAGGCGTATTCAGCTATTTAGGGTAGGAGGAGTAGTTGAGGTGATCTGAAAGGTGCATTAAGGTGATTTGGGAGGTGAGCTGAAGTGATTGGGGAGACGAAGTGAGATGTTTTGAATTTCAAAAAATATGGAGAGCTCTGATGAATTAATTTAGGAAATTGATATAGGGAGCTCAAGAGAGCTTAGTGTATAGCTCTAGTGAACTTGAGTATAGCTCTAGAGAGTTTATCCAAGATTCGTGGTATAACTTAGGTGAACTCATAAAGGAAATGCAATTTGGGTAACAGAACCGTTATAGTAAGTATAAATAATAAAGAACACACAAGATTTTATATGGTTCGGCCTTTTGGCCTACATTTACGGAGTAATAATCTCTAATCAACTGTGTATGTGAAGCATTACATTGTTTTACATTATTTACTTTACAATATTAGCAAAACCTTATTAAAGGTTGGTGATAATGAATAATAACACGAGGGAGACGTGAGTCTTATGGAGATTATAGAGTTTTAGAGTAAGGGAAAAGTTTTTCTGAGAAATGAGATGGCCAAAATCTTCCATGGAGGTGTAAAAATAGAGGAAGAAGAAGATGAAGCAACTTCTCAAGAAATTAGATTTGAAAAAGATCCTCCTTATCTTGTGTTTTAAGTTGAACTTATAGGGTTGGATCCCTAGGGGCATTTTTGTGTTGCATTTTTGTGTTTTCTGCCATATGGAGATTTTTTATTAGTGTTGCCTTCCTCAAGTTGGGCTATTATTGTCTTTTTCTTTTATTCACTTGATAGTAATTAAATAAGCTTGGTGAGCAAGTAATTCTTCTATCCCTTATGTGGTCCTTACTCTTTGCAACATGGCGGAAGCTAGTTCAGTGGTCTTGTTGCTTTTCAGGAGAGTAGCAAAGGACAGCTGATGTGGTCCCCTCATATTGATTTGCTCAAAGAATTTTTATTTTTATTGACTCTTTATTCTTAGCAAAAAAAAAAGATATTTTATTCTTTCTCATGATGGCGTATATTGTTCACATGTTGTCTCTAATAAACAAAATTTGAGTTCTGATAATACCTTTTAATGTTAGGCATATTTTCAAAAACTGTCATTTTTCTCAAGGAGCTTGCCTCTTGACCATTGAGAACTATACTGTCATTCGATCAACACAAGTTAACTTCATTTCACTGATTTTCTTTGCTAGCTCATGTCAACATTCAAACCCCCCCCCCCCCCCCTCAAAACAGTTGATATTTCATCATAATCTAATAATTGCATTAGAATGAACCAAAGATGAGATTAAACTAATTTGATGGGTAAAAAATTAATTCAATCCAAGGTATGTTTGGCTGTGAAAACTAGTAAATTAGTCTACATTTTAGTCCCAAATTTATGGGATTGCTAGTGCTAATTCTCACATGGGTTTAGGTTGGATTCAATATTTTGTTTTAATTCAAATTTACTACCAATATCAACAATTTATTTTAACTTGAATTTTTAATCTAAGATTAAGTATAAAGATTTTAATCCAACAATTTAAATATAAATAATTATTTAATTATTTATTAATAGTAATATTGAATATAAATATTAAATTTAACAATCAGAAGTATAATTTAAAAATTTTTATTTTATTTTATTTTTATTAAATTATATTTAATAGTCCTATCCAAAATTATACTAAACAAATGGTATTATTGTATCTAATCTAACTAATCCAATAAAATCTTAAGATTTAATCCGGTTCAATCCTGCTTTCCAACTATACAATGCATTGAGCACATCTTAGGAAATGAATATCTGTTACGTTTTTCATATATTGAACACTTTTCTCTTTTTCCTTAAAATTTTTTTTTTAAGAAATGGAAAAAGAAAACTTTTAAATTAAATTGACTTCTCTTCTCAAAAAAAAAGAAAAAAGAAAAAAGAAATTGACTTCTATTATCCCTGTACGCTGTCGTTTCAGTGGCAAAGCCGATAAGTAAGTAAAATGAAAACAATTAAGGCGGCGTTTGAATTGTAAATTTTTAGCATCTCAAAGGGAGGCCCGAGCCTTTCAGTTTTCGCCTGGCTTGAGCAAAAATATGTTCTTTCGTCTTTGTGTGTATCTACTCTACGAAGCAATTGCGGGGGAAAGGTTCGTTTAGGTTTTAGCAGATTTGTAAATGACTAATTGCAATTAATTGATCAATTTTATTTCTTGCTATTTCGACGAATTAACATATCCAATTACATAACCGATACTATTTTCTTGTTCGATTTTTTTTTCTTTTTTCAGAATGTATTTGATTTCAACTTGAAATTCGATTTTAATCATGGCGAATAATCAAAATATGGCAATCCCTCATGGGGATGGAGTCGATGGTAACTTCCCACAAAACTCTTTATTAGTCTTAAAATTTTGCTGCTTTATAATATTACTTGCCAATGCCATTTTCATCTTCTTGTTGCTTCAATTTTTTCTTGTATTTTTTTTCTCCTCATGCTTTTTCACTGACGTTTGTACCATGCATGTGTTTTTTCATTCCATCAGATTCACAAAGTGATGTGAAAGAGTGGAGTAAGGATCAGAGAGAAGCTCTGCCGGAGGAGCCAAAATGTGTGATATGTGGCCGCTATGGTGAGTATATTTGTGATGAGACGGACGACGATGTCTGCAGTTTGGAATGTAAACAAAAGCTGTTATGCAGGGTTGCAAATGCCAACAGGGGGATGCGGGTTGTGCCTCCCCCGCCTCCTGAAAGATTACCTGCTACTGATGAGTGTTTCTACGTTAGAGAATCTGATGAAAACTCAGGATTTCAATCGTTGACTATTGGTCAGACTGATTCGCTGAGGAAGAGACTGGAAATCAATGTGAAGGGAGATGCAGTTCCGGCACCTATTTTGTCGTTCTCCTCTTGCAGCTTATCTCAGAAGCTCCTCCAAAATATTGAAGCTGCTGGTTATGACATGCCCACACCTGTCCAAATGCAAGCAATCCCATCTGCTTTGAGTGGTAAAAGCCTGCTTGTTTCTGCCAATACAGGCTCAGGGAAAACTGCTTCCTTTCTTGTTCCTGTTATTTCTCAATGTGCAAATATTCGGCTTCACCACTCGCAGAACCAGAAAAATCCATTAGCCATGGTTTTAACTCCAACCAGGGAGCTCTGTATCCAAGTTGAGGAACAAGCTAAGTTGCTTGGAAAAGGTTTGCCTTTCAAAACTGCACTTGTGGTTGGTGGTGATGCTATGGCCAGACAGGTCTACCGTATTCAGCAAGGAGTAGAACTGATTGTAGGAACTCCAGGCAGGCTCATTGACCTTCTAATGAAGCATGATATAGAACTAGATGACATAAGGATGTTTGTTTTGGATGAGGTTGACTGCATGCTTCAAAGGGGCTTTCGAGACCAGGTGATGCAGATTTTCAGGGCCCTTTCGCTACCCCAAATCTTAATGTATTCTGCGACGATATCACAAGAGGTGGAGAAAATGTCGAGCTCCATATCAAAGGATATCGTTGTTGTCTCTGTTGGCAAGCCTAACATGCCAAATAAGGCTGTTAAGCAACTTGCTATCTGGGTTGAGTCAAATAAAAAGAAGCAAAAACTTTTTGACATATTGATGAGCAAGCAGCATTTTACTCCACCGGCTGTAGTCTATGTGGGTTCAAGACTTGGGGCTGATCTCCTGTCTAATGCAATTTCAGTCACTACAGGGATGAAAGCCTTATCAATTCATGGGGAGAAGCCCATGAAGGAGAGAAGAGAAATAATGAGGTCACTTTTAGTGGGAGAAGTCCCTGTGATTGTGGCCACGGGGATTTTGGGTCGAGGAGTTGAACTCTTGGGTGTGAGGCAGGTTATAATATTTGACATGCCCAATTCTATCAAGGAGTATGTCCATCAAATAGGTAGGGCTTCTCAAATGGGAGACGAGGGTACAGCAATTGTATTTGTGAATGAGGAGAATAAGAATTTGTTTCAGGAGTTGGTTGATATTTTAAAATCTTCTGGAGCAGGTATACCTCGAGAACTTATTAATTCACGATATACAGTTGGTTCATTCTCATCTGGCAAGGGCTTTAAAAAGAGGAAACGCTGAAGTTTTAGGAGAGATGCCGGTTTCCCTATTTTTCAATTCAGCCTCTTGAAAAATGGCAAATATTAAGTTTTAGGAAATGCTGAATGAGGATTCCTTCTGTACCTTCATGCATTGATAGATTGATTGTTGCTAACCAGAACAGTTGCTTGCCCACAACTAACACGTGGTTGACATGGCGGCATATTAAAATGGTGGAATGCCCCCGTCATAGATTCAGATGGTTTTCAATTGAGCTAGGCTTGTGCCTGACTGCCTGTCATTAATTTTTTTCAGCAGTTAATTGTTCTACTGGATTTGCAGTTCGGTTAATGACGTTTTGCTATATCCTTGGTAGAGAATTTACCAAGTCACCGCAGATGGATGGGTACTGGGTGCAGAGATGAATGACAAGTTAATGCAATATTCAATAGCATGTGAAAAAAGGCTTGGTTGATGCACTGATCGTGATGATTGCCGTCTGTAAAGAATGAAATGACGTCTTATGATCCAGCTGCCATGTTCTCACTGACCTGTAAGATTTTGTTATTTTGTTTGCTCAGGCTAGATATTTTAAGTGATTAAGTTGGGGTTTTGTGTGTTTTATTTGCAGAAATTGATCTAGATTTGCATATGCTGCTTTTTGTGTGTTTTATGCCTGATTTTATGCATGAAAGTTTTCAATTTCCAGATTTGCATTTGTATCTGCTGCTTTTTCATGAGTTTTATCTGCAGAGATTTTTTGTTTGTTTTAATTGTTAAATTTGTTTACCTTTCGGATAGGGTTTTTCTTTCAATCTGCTGCTTTTTGCATAATAACAATATTCTATTTCTTAGCCAAAAAAAAAAAAAAAATAGTAATAGTGAGGGCAGTCAACCTGCATACTACTGATTTGTTTTGTGTTAAGAAGTGATTTGTTAACTTATCAAGCTGCATTATTTATGAGCCCTTTACATCTGAGCTTGTAGGAGTTTTTTACTTTCTTCTGACTCTGTCAATCCTTATGTTATCTTTCTTTCTGATGTCTCTACTTTGTGACTGCTGTCACTTCACATCCTCCAGCTAGTTTTTTGCAATTTTTTTTAACAGTTATTTGTATTCTCTTCATTTCTGCTATGCTCAGCAGCCTTGCTTCTTGAATTTTTTTCGAAGACTAGATCAGGTTGTTGATTTTGCCTAGAAAAGCTGTCCAATCTGTCCAACAGTCATTCTTGTCCCATAACGAGTGCACAATCTGTACACTGTTGGTATATACATCATGGCAGAGCGTGCAAATCATGTGGTTAGTTATTTTTAGATCTAAACTATATATAAGGTATGTAAGCTATTTTTTGCTAACATGATGTATCATAATGTAGGCAAGTATTAACTGCTTCGTGAACAACCTGATCAAATGGAGGCTGAATGCCGTCATCAAGGAAAAAATTCGACATATGTGCTTTTCGCCATTTTTGAAAACAAAAGATAAAGTGGACAAGGATAGAGACTTAATAGCGTATCTCGTAAGGTCATATGATGTAGAGTCTGGTTGCTTTGTATTTCCTAGCTTCTCTTTATTTTTAGTCTGCCAATAGATGGCCTCCCGGTTACAGGAAAAGAGATAAGTAGAGTGCAAGCTGTGCAGTACTTGGGGATTGGAGAAGATGTTTTTGGGAAACTTGGAAATCACTTCCAAGATATGCCAATTGATGGTGGAGAACAGTTCTGTATGCTGCTCGAGCATACATTTTATATTTACCTTGGTCAATTTTTATCGGGAGTACTGCTTCATATGTTTACCGTCCTTTCGTTAGAAGATTTTGGTAAGATAAATCAATATGCATGGGGGCAGCAGTTTTAGCCTACCTTCATGCATCCTTGAAGAATTTCAAAAGAAAACTCGAACAGATCAGTTTGTGGGTTTTTGTATTTAGTCATGGTGAGTACTGACATCATGTTCTTGGAAGTTGCTAAACCTGATAAGTAATTTGTTTTAGTTTATTTTTATACCTTTTTGTGTTTGAGAGGATTCCTAGGGTTAGAGGTGCTTATTTATTTCCTAAGGTTAGAGGTGCTTATTTAGTATTTACGTTCTCTGTACTGTACTTTGCCAACCAAATGTGCGTTAATTATAGAGTGGACATATGTTTTGGGCTTTCTGCATAAAATCAGGCATAAAACACGCGAAAAGTAGCAAATGCAAATCTAGAATTTGGTTTTATCAATTCCTGCGCATGAAACGCACAAAAAATCCCAAACCCAAACTTGATCACTTAAAAAATCTAGCCTGAGTGGACGAGATAACAAAATGTTTCCGGTGGATTTTATTTTGGTTTTCTCGTTTTTGTCTTTTGGTAGGATGCTTGTAGGTCCTAAAATACAGGATTTTGGCAATACATGAACGTGTGCGCATGAAACTTATCTAAAGTGTTATTGATCACATTCTTCGGTTACGTTGCTTAAGTGGTAAAATTTGACACGATCTGATTATTTGATACAAATGTATTACGAACAAATGATTATAAATAATTAAATTTGACACAATTGTTAAATGGATTGAATTTTGGGTCAACACAAATTTTTTTTTTCATGTCAAGTTAAGGTTAAAATTCTTAACCTATTTATCCGATTAATAATTTGATATATTTTTTAATTTTAAATCAGTATGTAGGTTTTCATCATCAAAACTCAAATATTATACATTATTTTCTTTTTTTTTAATTTTTTCTTAAGGAAGAATGAAGATATTTATGGTATTTTATTTCTATAATTCCATGCAAATTTAGAATTTAAATAGTATAAATATGTAAAATATTAATAAACATGCATATCTTATAACATAGATATATAATATTATTTAAATATATAAAATTAAATTTTCAATAGTTAAATGTGTAATAATTTTTGTAGATATGTATATTTATAATATCGATAAATGATATTATATATATGTGTGTGTACATATAAATTTTGTTAAATATATCGATTTTAAGTGAATTATTAAATAATTTAATTATATTTTGTGTTGGTTAGAGTCTTCATATTTTAATACGATTATTAAATAGATCGTGTCAACTTATACGATTTACACACTACTTGGTAGAGTTTTTGCCTATACTTTGAATCTTCACAAAAATGCTATGTTCTCTATCATACAAATCATAAACGCGGAAAGAAAACAAGATTATTATACAATCAAAAACAAAAGAAAATTTTTATGGCATCATAATTCAAACATGGGTCCAAGTAAGTCGACTTTGCCATGATTGAGGATATTATACATTATTTTGAAATATTTTGAATATTCATTTGTATATTTCCAATTAAGATAAAGGAAATATAATTCAAACGTGGGTCCAAGTATGTAGGTTCTCATCATCAAAACTTAAATATTATACATTATTTTTTTATTTTTCCTTAAGGAAGAATGAAGATATTTATGGTATTTTATTTCTATAATTCCATGCAAATTTAGAATTTAAATAATATAAATATGTAAAATATTAATAAACATGCATATCTTATAACATCGATATTTAATATTATTTACATATATATAAAATTAGAATTTTAATAGTTAAACGTGTAATAATTTTTATCGATATGTATATTTATAATATCGATAAATAATATTTTATATATATGTGTGTGCATATAAATTTTGTTAAATATATCGATATTAAGTGAATTATTAAATAATTTAATTATATTTTGTGTTGGTTAGAGTCTTTATATTTTCAAACGATTATTAAATGAATCGTGTCAATCTATACCATGTACACACGACTTGGTACAGTTTTTGCCTATACTTTGAATCTTTCACAAAAATGCTCTGTTCTCTATCATATTAATCATAGACGCGTAAAGAAAACAAGATTATTATACAATCAAAAACAAAAGAAAAGTTTTATGGCATCATAATTCAAATGTGGGCCCAAGTAAGTCGATTTTGCATGATTGAGGATATGATGAACAGAGACAAACAAAGAAACAAACGCACGGTTTCGGGCCGACAAAACAAAACAGCACACGTGTCCAGAAAGGAAAGAACCTGTCTCATTACCGTGAAACCGCGGAAGCCTAACTACCAACGCCTCCCAATGTCAACTCGGTTTCGGCGGACTGTCGAAAATCTAAACATAATAAACAAACCAAATATCTATCTTTATTAATTTTTCTTTTTTTCTTTTCTTTTTTAATCTCAACTCCTGCCATAACCAACCAACCTATTCATCACGAGAATAAGCAAAGGCTTTCTGGGGTTTCTTTTTCTTCTACTTTTTCATCTTCTGTTTATTTGAGATAAATCATCCATCTCATTCCCAGGTAGCAAGACTTAATCGTTTTCTTGAATTCTCTCAATGTATGTAATTAAATCTTATTCATTTTGATTGGTTTCTTATATTCTCTTGAATCTTGATGATCAGTTTTTTTTTTTTTTGCTTTTTATTCTTCGTTCCGTCCAATGATTAGCCTTGTTCTTGTTTTGGATTTCAATCACAGAAATGGAATGATTAACATTCTCTGGACAGTATGAGTGTACAACTGTTCATTGTTTGGACAGATTGATTCATTTTCATGGACGGCCATCTGCCTTGTTGCTATTGGTTCATTTTAATGGACAGCCATCTGCCTGTTGCTTTTACATATTACATAAATACCGTGTTTATGTGTTGATATAATTCAGCCACTGGCATTTGAGCTTCTTTTGTCGTAATGGGTGGCTTCATATTGATTGAAATCTTTATTGGGTCGTGTCATGTTCATCACATTTGCATATTGATGATTGTAGTCTATTAATTGGTTCATTTTATCTTCATCTTTATGATTGTAGTCTATTATAACATATTGATGTGTTACGTTGCTTTTACATTTTACATAAATACTGTGTTCATTTGTTGATATAATTCAGCCACTGGCATTTGAGCTTCTTTTGTTGTAATGGATGGCTTCATATTGATCGAAATCTTTATTGGGTTGTGTCATGTTCGTCACATTTGCATATTGATGATTGTAGTCTATTAATTGGTTCATTTTATCTTTATGCTGTGTTGATTGATATGAATGTATCAAGCATGTCAAATGTGTTATATCTTTATTTTCATTGTAATGGTAGTGATTCATTTAAGTTTTTATCTTAAGCAGTTCTGTGGCAAAGGGCTGTTTACTTGGTGTGATCACTTGATTAAGTTGGTAGTACTTTGCGGGGTTACGTGATGAGGAATGGCACTGAAAGTGTTGGTGCTAGTTCTAGCTCATCTTTGAGCAGTCAGCAGGATACTGAGGATGACCGGATGATTGCTTTAGTACTTTCAGAAGAGTATGCAAATTTAGATGGTGCAGTTGCTAGACGCCTTTCCAACTTGGCACCTGTTCCAGTAAGATACCTCCTTTTCATTTTGGCTCACGGATTATAATCTCAGTTTAAAAGGTCCAAACGTCAGAAAGCTTAATAATATCAGAGGTTTTCCTAACTTGAGATTCTGCACCTTGAATCCTAGGGAACAATATTTACAACAGTGTGAGAATCACTAGAAGTGCTAAATGGTTCCTCCTTTTCCTCTGTCCATACTTGTACTTGAGGGCAGACCAAGTTAGCCTTGCCTTTTAATTTTTTTTTCCAGTGCAGTTAAACTCATCTCTTTGTAGGCATTGTGCTTCTAACTGATTTCTGCTGATGATTATTACCTCGCAATATGTCTCCCCTTGAATTTCTTTTGCCTGCTGCCCTCTCCTGCACTTATTGACTCTTTATAAGACGCAAAGAATTTATTGTTTGGAAAGGTTTCATTACACTTTGTTCTTTATCTTAACTTGCTCATTCTTTCTGACTCTTGCATGATAAATACTAAAGGCATTGATTATTTGTTGCATCTTTGATCTGCACTCCCTTCCCTCTTCTGTCTTTCGCCAAAGGAAAGATGCCTTTCTAGATTCTTATCTTGCACTTCTTGAACTTTCAGCATGTCCCAAAGATAAACTCCTATATCCCCAACATGAATGATGCCAGTTTGGATCACCAGCGGCTTCTCCAGAGGTATGTCTTATACTTAGCCACTAAAGTGGGCCTAATAGTTTTTTATTATTTTTGTTTTTTAGAACTAAACTTTTGTTCAAATTTATTTATTAATGAGCTAAAGAACTAAAGTTTTGCTCAAAATGTATTTATTAATGAAATACATAGTTCTTTAGGAAACAATTGTATAAGAGGATAGTTATATGAGAATTACATGCTAGTAAAATGTGCTCGTCAGTTCTTCTTTGTAATCTGGGAAGGAAGATCTGAGAATGACTCTTGACCTGAAAAGCCTCACGGTGAGAAGCCACCGAGTTATTGGCCATCTTTATGTGGATTTATCATGACATGGGAATTGTATGGGCAAATGAAATCTCACCAAGTAATATTGGAATTTTATGATGTGAGGAAGCTCCCTCTTCTGCATGGATGAAAAGGTGTATGAAGTTATCTGGTTGTCCATCTAATCATGTTAAGAGAACCTTAAATATGATAATTTGAAAAGAATCCACTTTGGTGGTTTTACATTTCTCAACATATAGAAAGTATTTCTGGCCATCCCCACATGATTCACTAATTTTTTCTCTGTATAATTTCTGAATTTACCCCTTTCTTCCAAACTTATGCATGTTCCTTGCCTCCTTGGTCTGTGCTGGACAGAGTATTTGCTAGAAGTTTTTAACAGGAAGGTCTTTGGATGCTGCTGCTTTTGTCTTAGAGTTTTTTCTTTGGTGAAGGTATTGAGTAAATTTTTTATTATTGTTCGCCCAGGCTAAATGTTTATAGTCTATATGAGGTGAAAGTCTCTGGGGATGGAAATTGTCAGGTACTTTTGATGGCAGTGAAATTTGAAAATGTTTACTCCCTCTCTGTATCTATCTAATCTGTATTAGTATTTGAGATCCTGTTTTACATTTTCAACATTGTGTTGCAGTTTCGTGCACTTTCAGATCAGATGTACAAGTCACCTGAGTATCACAAGCATGTCCGGAAAGAGGTTGTAAAACAGGTATATTGTCTTTGAAGTGCCCATCAAATGTTACAAATGATGGATATGAATTGAGAAACTTGATGCCTTTAATTTGGGTTGATTTGTCTTACTGAAAGCCAAGTTGATCAAGTATCGCATGAAGGACTCCCTGTACAAAGCTTTTTAGGATAAAAGGCCCTTGATTAGATTTTCTTGCTTTATGTTGTTATACGATCTCCAGTGTAATTAAATTTTGTGGAGTCTGATACAAGATTACTGACATTTTCTGGATGATTAAGTGTTTATGTTAATTCAAATAATTATGATTAACTGTTTATCCCACTAAGTCTGATTATGAAAGAACTAATGAACACAAACAGAAAACTAAATCTCTATGTTAAAAGGGAATGAGGGTAGATAGAGAGATAGAGAGAAAGGCTTTGCCAATTACTTTGCTCACAAACTAAAATTCTTTCTTGTTCCAGCTCAAAGACTGCCGCTCTATGTATGAAGGCTATGTCCCGATGAAATATAAACGCTATTACAAAAACATGGCAAAGTATGTTGGTTGATGAAGTCTCACCCCTTCTATTTTTTGATGCTATTAGCCTTTACTCATTGCTTTCATATTCTGTTTCACTCTTTTATAAATGCTGTTACATAACATTGTTTTTCTCTCCCTTGATTTACTGTATGATGCAGAGTTGGTGAATGGGGGGACCACGTTACATTACAAGCAGCAGCCGATAAGGTCTGTCATTTGGTCAAACAGATATAAGTTTTTTCTGTCTGCTGTATTGCTAGTTAATGATGATAGTATATATTAGTGTCCTTTCATTTTTTTAGTTCTCTTTTTCTTATACATTGATGCGTTCAGTACAATGAGAGCATGTATTTGTTATGCATAATTAATCTTTCATTGTGTAGGTGTATAATTCTATTTCTTGTATTCTTCTAATAGTAGTGCTTGACAGTACTGCTTTTTTTTGGCAGTTTGCTGCAAAGATATGTCTTTTGACATCATTCAGAGATACTTGTTTTATTGAAATTATGCCACAACACCAGGCTCCTAAACGCGGTAAGACTGGAAAAGTCAATATTATCTGCCATATCAAATTTTATTGAGCTTTTAGAAACTACTAGATGCATTTCTAGAAGCTGCAAACCGCTACACATTCTCTTATTTCCTTATAGAGCTTACTTGCATAATCAGCCAGTAGTTTTTTTTCCCCGGATAGAGTATTGAGCTTGCATATGGAGCTTCTGCACTCTGCAGGATGTAAATAGAATGATTGTTTTCCCTATTAAGTCACAAAAACCTGTCAAATGTGAATGGGATTGAGTATTTAATTGTTGAGCCTACTCAAATAACTTCTATTGGAAATAGCATTACCCAATAGCATTCCTTTCTAGAAACCATGAGAGTGTTATTTGTGTTGTAAAAGTTTTTGAGTGAAGGATATGTGGCTCTTTGAGGTTTTAGGTAAGCTGGTAGGCCCACATTCAATTTAAAACGGGGATTTCCACAAAACTTTATATTAGCAACAAATAACATGGGATCCTTCTTGTCAAATACCTGCTTTATCTATTACTTTTCAGTAGTCTTTGTGAGAACATATTCTTATATTTCTTCCTTTTCTCTTGAAATGCTGCAGAGTTGTGGTTAAGCTTCTGGTCAGAGGTACATTATAACTCGCTATACGATATTCGAGGTTTGTTTTTATCTTTTTGTCAAGGTTTTTCGTTGAGTTACAATGTTGCGCCAAGTACAATATACAACAAATTTTCATGTTCTTTTACAGATGCACCAGTTCCAAAGAAACCGAGGAAGAAACATTGGTTGTTCTAGTGGAAGCAGATAGTTTTATACTCTGTATATTTGTCATTTGCTGTCATGCTATATCTTCTATTTTTTAATTTTTTAAAAATACATTTTTGCTTCTATTTTTTGGCGATAGTTACTTTACCAATATAGATGGGTCCAGATCCATCAAGATGTATCATATTAATCATTTTATATTCTATAGAAGTGATTTTGCCCTCATTAAGCAGGAGTCGATTCAGTTTATCACCTCATATGATTCCGCAAACAATAGAATGTTATAATGTTAAAATTTAACTGAGCATCTCGGATTGTTACTAACTTGCTATTTGCACATTACTTGTATTGCTTCTCTTCGCATACATATTTAGCATATTCTGGACATTGATCTAATAATTTCAAGGATCCAAATCACGGATTCTCGTTTAACTGATGAATTCATTTGCCTGATGCATCTTACAGATCTTGCGCTTCATATTCTGGAGTAAGGACTACACCATGGATTATGATAATGTTATAGCCAGTTCTATGTATTTTCAGTCTGTCAGCTGTCTCAAAACATTAATTAATATTGATGTCCCATAAGAGTTTAAAGATTCAAAATACTGGGATTTTCTAAAAATGCATTGGCATACATGTGAGGATGGATTTTATTATTGTGAGTTCATAGAATTATATATATTCTTGTCTCCCATCCTCCGGGTTACATAATTTTCTTCGTACTTTATAATAATGGATCAAGTTACTGTAAGCATAGTTTTTGATGCCTTGCCCTTGTTGGGTTTTTGATTCATCTGAATTGAACAAAGTGAAAACTTTTTGTCTCCATCATGCATGGGTGGGAATGAGATTAGATCGCTTTGCATTTTGATTGCAATTACTGAATGGTTGTTGTGTTGTTCTGATATTTGTTGCTGATGCAATAAGCCAAACCAACTCAACTTTTAATGCTATTTACACCACTAAACTGCCTAGAGATTGCGATTATTATAGACTCAACTGATTGGAGCCAGTTGTTGGTTTCTACTTTCACTTATTTTCATGGCTCTTTTTTTGTTGGTTGACTCTAGTCTCTGGGTTTAAGCAATCTCTTGGGACTTTCTATGCTTAGCCATAAATAGCAGTGCAGCCTTCTCATGTGTGTGCTTGTAGGAATTTAATTCATTAGTGACACGCTTGATATATAAATTATTAGTTATGGGATCCAAAGCCTTGTAAAGAATGGTATTTTAGGAATATCATTCATCACCTGATTACAAAAGAAATAAAAATAAAATTATAAAAGGTACTCAAAATATGCTAAACTGTCTCATTTATTGATTATTTTGAAAGATTTTGAAAGATGATAACGATCTGTGACAGCATAGATCATGTTGATTAACTAATTCACCTGTGCCTGACAATCATATACTTTATAACTGCATAATCTGCATTTGTTATTTAATTTGATTAACGACAGGCTTGATGAAGATTATCAGATCCAAAGCTGCTTTTAAATTTTAATATTACACAATGGAAGGTATTTATAGATCATTCATTACTCTATGAAACTCACAGTTAAAAACTAAACCAACTTTATCTTACAGAGCTTTGGCCAAAATTCCAAAACATCAGATTAATTTAGCAACTCATAGTTATAAGTTTATTTGATCAAGAGATCTTGTGTTTACACTTTGTGTACAAAGCTATTTAACTTAATTAACATAAATTTACATAATTACATTCCTGTTTTGGCCTTAGAAAACCCCTTCACAGCTTCACTAGCATCCATAATTTTCTGCAACTCCTGGTGTTGGACGGCAGGACTGCAGCTGCTTTATTGTGGAGCCAAAAATATTTAACAAAAAGCACACCACACGTGGTTGGGTAGCATACAAAGCACATGCCTTGCTGGGTTTTTTGCTGCCTCATTGGGACAATTCCCCAAAACATTTAACCAAAAGCCCTTTTTCTCTTCTTTATTCTGAACTTTCCACAAATGCATGGCTATAGCCTATCTTGAAGTTTTTAAATCACATTGATACTGGCACCTCCTAAATCAAGTCCTGACCCAAAAAATCTACCCATATTCATTGAACAACTTGCTTTTTGTTTCTGTTGTATAGATAATATTTTATATATATATATATATATATATATATATATATATATATAATATTAGGTATCATCACTTCTAAGTTAATTTTTATACATTGTAACTTGTGAGTGGTTTGATTTTGGGTTACCTATCTTAAAATAATAAATTTTGAAATATTGTTTAAATTATTATAAACCTCATCTTATCTTAGAAAATAAAAGAATATTTATATAATGTGTTCTTATTTTTTTTTTATCTTTTAAATAAAAATGGAGGTAAATTAAAATTTATAATAATTTAGAGATATTTAAAAGATTGTCAAATTACAAGAAGGTAAGTTGAATTTTACTAGTTACAAGTTCTAGGTAGTTTAGTTTGTAGAACTTAAATGATAAAAGAGGTCAAAACTAAAGTTCATACTCTCGCACGTATGGTTGATGACAGCATTTAATCTTCAACTAAGCTATGTTGTCGGTAGTATGATTGGGACATCTGTAGCATAAGAAATTCATTAAATTGGTCCAACTTGTAGACAAAATTGTGAATCGAAAGTTGTCATTTCTCTTGATAACCAATTGGTGATCAAAATGCTCTAGAGTCTCTGGTGTGGTCGTGAACCCTAGAAGATCAACATCTATCATATAGGATGAGCCAAAGTCCCCCAATAAATCAAAATAGGATAACTGGAACTGAACACTGATGGTAGCTACTGGGAGGGAGCTGCAGCTGTTACGGCTCTTGTTTAAATGCAGAACCAAAATTTGGTTCCTTGTCATGACTTTGTGTATTCAAGAAGTCCTTTAATAGCGGCACAACAACCGGTGCCAGAAGTAAACAAAATAATGGGAACATGGTTTATGCAAACCTAAGCCAGTCCATGTGCCCTAACTTCCTTTTCATTGATCAAAGCGTATCACAACCAACCCACATGCAACTCCCAATCTGCTGTCTCTTTATTCTTGCATTTTTTTATGCATTCCCACAAACCGGTTTTTAAGTTCTAACCCTTTTTAGAAAATAGAAACAGAAGCAAAAAGTATTGAAATCAGGGGAGCCAATAGATGGAACCTGCAACCATTAAAGTTTGTTTGAAGTCATGTTGCAACGCATCATGTCTCTTACTTGCTGAACTATTGAGATGAGATGCAAATAATAAACTCTGAATGAAAATTGGCATGGCCTCAATATCTTTATTGTTTAATAACCAAAAACTAGCTATAAGCTTACTGTTAGTGGTTTCAACATGAGATTGGGCCCTTTGTTTCAAATATTTGCATGTGCTTACTCGGTGGATGAAGCAGATGAAACCCCACCAAACTAGCATCGGAGATCAGTTAGTATATTGCATTCATTGATTGATTACATAATCAGGTTGGCATAGCCCAATAATTCTTCATGAGACAGATTTCACTCTTATGTTTCCCTCTGTTGGCCGGCCCTTCTATTTCCTAGAAGAAAACAATCCAATACAATGAATATTATGAAAATGCAGTGAAATATCTTATCAAAATATACCCGTGAAGTATTATTTTAATCTTACGGTACTGTCACACTTCAGCTTACTACTCTCACCTAAGAGTGAAGCAAAAAGGGTGTCTTGCATATACTATAAATAAAGGAGTCTGGGCACTGGAACATCATAGGTAACAGCTTGTTACAAGGAAAGATCAGAGATGGCTTCTTTTCTATGGACTCTTTGCCTGAGTGCTCTGTTTTTGGCTCCTGGAGTTATAAGTGCCCCACCAAAGAGGCCTATAGATGTACCATTTGGCCGAAATTATGTGCCAACATGGGCATTTGATCACATCAAATACTTTAATGGAGGTTCTGAGATTCAGCTTGTCCTGGATAAATACACAGGTTGGTTATTTCTTTTGTCTTTTGGACTTGTAAGTTACAGCAATTCTTCTTAGTGATCTCACTGTCTTGTGTTATTTGTGATCAGGGACTGGCTTCCAATCAAAAGGCTCGTATCTGTTTGGTCACTTCAGCATGCACATAAAGATGGTTCCTGGTGATTCTGCCGGAACTGTGACTGCTTTTTACGTAAGTGCTTTGCTTGCAACGGCAGTCATCCGCTACACTGTTTGTTGTTTGTTTGAATGAATAAATTGAAGCTTTGGAGTGTTTGTTGTGCAGTTATCTTCTCAAAATTCGGAACACGATGAGATAGACTTTGAGTTCTTGGGGAACAGAACCGGGCAGCCATACATTTTGCAGACAAATGTGTACACTGGAGGAAAGGGAGACAAAGAGCAGAGAATTTATCTTTGGTTTGATCCAACCAAAGAGTTTCACACTTACTCAGTTCTCTGGAACATGTATCAGATTGTGTAAGTTCTTCAGATATCCATAACAAATTAACAACAATCAATCCTCTTAAATTCCCACCTCATGCTTATGTTGTTTATTGCAGTTTCTTAGTGGACGATGTGCCGATTAGAGTGTTCAAGAACAGCAAAGATTTGGGAGTGAGGTTTCCATTCAACCAACCCATGAAGATATACTCAAGCCTGTGGAATGCAGATGACTGGGCAACGAGGGGCGGTTTGGAGAAGACGGACTGGTCGAAGGCTCCTTTCATAGCCTCCTACAAGGGGTTCCACGTTGATGGGTGTGAGGTATCTGTGAACGCCAAGTTCTGTGAGACACAGGGCAAGAGATGGTGGGATCAGAAGGCGTTCCAAGACCTTGACGCCTACCAGTACAGGAGACTCAGATGGGTTCGCCAGAAATACACCATCTATAACTACTGCAACGATCGTGCCCGCTTCCCTACGCCTTCACCAGAATGCAAACGAGACCGTGACATTTAAGCGTCAATCTGAGATTCGCTCTGTGTGTGTACCAAGTATCTTAGTATGCCTTTACCATTTATATTTATCAGAGGTATTGAAACAGGGCATGGGAGAGTGTATGTATCCATTTTACTTGCGTTCTTCATTCATATTGTTGCTGCTTATTCTTATATGTATTTTTTATCAAACCCTATTCGGGATGCATGGCAATAGAAAGTTTATGGGTAAGGGTTGATGTCGTGGGCGATGATTCTCTTTCAGTATCCTCTTTTATTATTTTTTTCATTGGGACAAGCCTGTCATTCCTGTGATCTGATAGCTGAACCCAAGTAACGGGACAATGGTTACTATGACTAATAACTTGCATCTTTTACTTAACTTCTGAAGAAACGGCATAACTGCTGAAAAGAATAGGTATCCGCCCAACCGTGCAAGAGTATCAAGTAACAGAAAAAAGAAAAAAAGAAAAATGAGGTTTGAAATCGGAAGTTCCGCAAAGTTGATTTACAATCTGAAACCTCCATTTCTGAAGTTAGATCCTAATTCTTATTTTCTGGAGTTACCAAACAGACAATCAGCCACTTTACTTTCCTGGAGAAAAGAAGGAACAGGGCCTGAATCCAAGAGGCCTACAATAAGACATAGTGGCTCTTTGTCACGTGCTGCGAAGCTGCATTACACCTTCAAATATCAGGAACTTTTTTACCACACTGGGTAAAGGGTCAATTGCTAAAAGGATCAGCAGAAGTATGTATGACTCAAAAAGTAAACTAGAAAAAAGGAGAAACGTTCTTAATGCATAATGTTGTCAATATGTTGGACCATTACAGGCAACAGCATGTGCAAGCAATGAAAAAATTACTCATACTCTCAGTTGAGTACAACGCTTGATACCGTCAAACTTAAAAAGAGTCCTACACAAATTCAACTTGTGAAGCCTATTTCCATCGGAATAATGGAGAATAAGCTTCAAATATCAAAGTAATTAGGCCTGGCAACAAGGGAAAGTCATCTAACTAGAATTGCTGTCCGCAGTCTGATATATGTGTCCCACCAGGAGAACTACATGCATTAGCCATTAGAAAATCTGGCATCCAGTTGCTAAAATGTTAGTATACTATAACCACATAAATGCAAAATGAAGTCTAATTTCAAAAACTATTGTAACTTATTTGTGAAAAGTTTGTTACTCTGAAAACTCCAGACATAACTTCAACTATGAAACTCCCTATGAAGATCCAACCATGTACAATAAGTCTCAAATTCTATAAGGCTTCCTCATCTATTTCTGTCCTCTTTCTTTCCGGAAAGCCCAGGATTGAAAGCTCTCTGTTTTATTATGTCAAAGTGAAAAATTCTGCCTTGTTTCAAATCCAGCTTCGACCACCACAGGTTATAGTATCGATCTTGAAGTTCTATTTTATCCACAATCAAAGTCTGAAGAAATCCTTGGGTACTTCATCATTTACCCAGTAATCAATGTTCAGGATTCAATATCCTGCTATAAGCAAGTTATCCTTTAACATAATTTTGCAGAGGAGTGAATGAGGTAACTCAAAAGCTTTGAAATTAAGAAACTTTTGAATAATCATTTCATAAATTGCTTCTTATATGTTTTCTTCGAGGAGAGTAAAATATAAAGTTTATTTATCAAATAAATGGCACAAATTTCTAATAAACAACCAGCTACCAAATAAAAGAGGGATCAAGCTATTCGTACAACCACCTTGTTCTTTTTACCAGCAGATAACAAAAGAACTTTGTCATCCACAATGTCTTGAGGCTCAATCCTCTTACTCTCACTATCCACTCTGTTATTGTTCAAGTAAACCCCGCCTTGTTTCAACAGACGCCGGGCAGCTGATTTACTCTCAAACAAACCAGCAGAAACTGCAAGATCAACAAGCGAAACATTTAGAACTTGATCATAAGCCAATGAGCATGAAGGTACATCCTCAGCAATAGCCTCAATGGTCTTCCAATCCAACTTAGTCTCAGCTCCAGGCCTCAAAGCTTCAGTAGCCTTAACAGCCTCATTCAAACCATCTTCACCGTGAACAAAATGAGTCACTTCTTCAGCAAGTCTCCGCTGAGCTGTGTTAGGAACATAACCGGGTCTCTTCATATCCTTCTCCAGCTCATCAATCTCCTCCAAGTCCAAGAAAGTAAGAATCCTCAAAAACCTAATCACGTCAGCATCCGGGACAGAGAAGAAATACTGATAAAACTTGTAAGGAGACAGCATCGATGGAGAAAGCCAAATGGCACCATCCTCTGATTTGCCAAACTTAGAACCATCGCTCTTCAACAAAAGAGGAAATGTCAATCCATAAGCCTCATTATCACTATCCGGTTGTAAAATCTTACGAATAAGCTCAGTCCCAGCAGTAATGTTACCCCACTGATCACTCCCCCCAATCTGAACATTAACACCCTTATTTTGAAACAAGTAAAGAAAATCATATCCCTGCAACAACTGATAACTAAACTCAGTAAAGCTCAATCCTTGCTCAGATTCCAACCTCTTCTTCACACTCTCCTTAGCAATCATAGTCCCAATTCTCGCAAATCGACCCACTTGTTTAAGAAAATCCAGGAAGCTAAAATCTTTCCACCAATCATAATTATTCAAAATAACAACATTACTAGAACCAAAAATGGTTGAAAAAGTCTTACGAATTCCAAGAATGTTCTTTTCTAACGTATCAATGTCGAGTTCAGGCCTTTCTATTGATTTCCCAGATGGGTCACCAACACGAGCGGTGGCGCCACCGATCAAGGCGACAGCTTGGTGGCCGCAACGGAGGAACCAAGACAGAACAATGATACCCAAGAGGTTACCCAAGTGTAAGGACTCGGCAGTTGGGTCAAACCCGCAGTAGACTTTGAGGGTTTTCTCATTGGATGAAGCGAGTGAGCGGAGATTGTCACTGGTGATAGATTCAAGCAAGCCTCTTCTCTCGAGAGTGTCGACGACATTCGGGTGACGGCCGTGGGTTTGTGTCTGTGGGTCGGATTGGAGTTGTTGAACGCAGCTGATCGAAGAGAAGAAAGCAGAGTTTTTAATGCGGTGAAGAAATGGGTGGGTGATTTTTGAGGTGGTGGTGCTGTAAATGGATGAGGTTATGAGTTTTTGGTGGGAGCAGAGGAGAGTTCTCGACGCAGCGGCAGCGGCTGCGGCTGCCATTTGCGTTTGATGTCAGCAGCACTTGCTATGCCTTCTGGTGGATAAGTTAAGTGGTGTAACCGGCTTGTACTGTGAAGTTATAAACTTTAAACCCAATATTTATTTTTTAAAGTAAGAAATTTATATTTAATATTTTAAAATTAAAAAAATGCATATGATAAATATTTACAATTAACTTTTCAAATTCCTGTTGTGTTTTTCAGTTTCTTTAACGACTCTCCAGTATCCAGACTTTTTTTTTCCCCAATTGATTTTGAATTTAGCAATAATTATTAGAAGCAAACCCATTTTTCTTTAATCATTGTTTTTTTTATATTTTGGTCCTAGCAGATCTCTTTATATATAAAAGAAAGAATACTAATAAAATGTTGGCTTCATTAGTAATAGAGTCTCTTTAAGTGACTTGATTAGATTTGTTCTTCAATTTAAATCACAAAAAAATCATATTTATTGGAAAAATTTATACCTCCCGATTCTAGTGGAGACATCTAATCTAAATTATAATACGAATTTAAAAATAATTTCTACAGTTGCTGCCCTTCCCAAAAGTCAAGAAAAAACAAAAAAAGGTCATATTTTAGCTGTCTCATCACAACTGACATACACTGAGATTGAGCTTTTGATGCTTGAACTGCAGCATTTGCTTCCTCTTTTCTAAAGTAATTTTTATGCGCATGTAAAGACTTAAAACAGGGATCATCAACTTTAATGTAAGAATTTTATTGCATAATGATTAATGACAGGCAAAGGAAAAAGGTTCCATAATAAGATAGTGTTATACATTCTACAAATTCTAAGACGCAGAACAATAAATGGGGGAACCAAAAATGAAAAACAAGAACATCGTTGTGCCGATTACAGCCGAGTTCCGATTTTAGTATTTACTTCACTTCCAGTTGTTGGCAACAATGTCGGCCAAATCCACAACCCTTTGAGAGTAACCCCATTCATTGTCATACCATGCAATCACCTTAACCATGTCGTCTCCCATGACAAGTGTGAGAGATGAATCAACGGTTGAGGATACATCAGAGCACCTGAAGTCGACCGAAACGAGGGGCTCGTCGCACACGGAGAGGATCCCTTTCAGTTCATTGTCAGCGCTTTCTCTGAAAGCGGCGTTCACCTCTTCTGCGAAGGTTTTCTTCGACACCTGAACGACAAGATCAACAACCGAGACGTTTGGTGTTGGCACACGAAGGGCAATGCCGTTTAGTTTGCCTTTGAGTGCTGGGAGGACAAGGGCCACAGCTTTTGCCGCACCAGTTGATGTTGGGACAATGTTGAGTGCAGCTGCTCTTGCACGCCTGAGGTCACGGTGGCTAGCATCGAGTAGCCTTTGGTCGCCAGTGTACGAGTGTGTGGTGGTCATGGTTCCCTTGATAATGCCTGCGCACATGGGAAAAATTCTATCATTCAATTGGGTGACTTTTTGCGTTTTACGAAGCTGAATTATATCGGAACAAAGGGAGAGTGAAGATTTCTGAAGGTGTTTTTGGTATTTACCAAACTTCTGGTCAAGAACCTTGACGAATGGGGCAAGGCAGTTGGTTGTGCAAGAAGCATTGCTGATGATGGGCTCATCTGGCTTGTAAGCATCCGCATTGACACCAACAACGTAGGTTGGGATGTCACCCTTGCCGGGGGCTGTAATAAGTACTTTCTTGGCACCAGCCTGAATGTGCTTGCCCGCACCCTCTCTGTCTACAAACACTCCTGTCCCTTCAATCACAAGGTCGATGCCCAAGTCCCTGAATCACCATATAGTCATTTGAAATCAAACAATATAAAAATTAAAAAAGTTCTTTTAAATCAAACAACATAAAAGTGTGTTAAGCATTGAAATTAATGACTTACCCCCAGGGGAGATTGACGGGGTTGCGGTTAGAAACAACCTGGATGACCTTGCCATCAACAGAGATGCCATCAGTACCAACTGGTTTAACATCGGCTTCAAAGATGCCAAGGGTGGAGTCGTACTTGAGGAGGTGAGAGGCCTGCTTGACACCTCCGGTGTCATTGATGGCAACGACTTCAAGTGGAGAGTCCTTGCGGCCGTGCCAGCACCTCAAGAAGTTCCTACCAATTCTACCAAACCCATTGATTGCAACCTTCAGCTTTGCCTGAGCAGCAACCTTCCTGTACCCGCTGCTGCTGCTTCCTAACTGCAGAGTAATTAAGATTTAAACACATGCCCAAAAGCCCGTTTTAAGTAAACAAAGCCCAAAATTACAAATTGCATGCAAGCACATGTTCATGTGCCATTGAAGTCGATACACTCAATTGTCATGATGTAAGCATCTTATGAACTTGTATATAGAGACCCCAATCAATGGACGATGCAAAAGCATAAAAATAACACGTGTGCAAGCTAACATTATTGTATTATATATCTGAATGGATATAAAATATCCCTTCAGGTGACACTGACAGTAAACTCTTTTACTGAAGAAAGCTGAATGACAGTTAAGTTATTAAGGAATTGAACTCACAGCAGAGGTCTGGAGAGCAATGACTGAATGGAAGTCATCAGAAGATTTCCTGCCAAAAGGAAGGCTTGCAGAGTTGCGTAGACCTGAGAATTCTGAGAATCCCTTACCATTTCCCTGAAAGATCAAACAAATAATTAATATTCACTTAACTAAAAAAGAGTGAAACTAAAACAAGAAACTGGCTAGTGACAGGAGAAGCTTAAGAAGCTGTGATGAATGAACCTGAAGAGCTGATTTGGCTACAGAGAGAGTGGCCGAAGCCATGATAGGTATTTGCTGGATGATGCAAGCAAGAGCAAGCAGTGGTCGCTAAGCTGAGCTAAGCCAAGACAAGATGCTTGAAAATGTTATATGTGATCAAGTACTAATGAATAATGGGGGGGATGATGCAGGGAGGGAAACTGGTGGCTGCTTTTGGGATTACGCTGAGGCTAATGAGAGGATGAGATTTTGGATAGCCTCTTACTCGATTGTATGGTTGTGGTTTCTGCTTTTATTTTAGTGTCTCTTAACCAATCTCCCGACTACATGATATACTATTACTACTACTACTCTTCCACATTTTCCATCATATGACTCCCAACTCTTTTTCAATGCTTATTTGGCCTTATGGGGCCATCCCCTTCTATACGCCATTTCACTCTGTGGATACAATTTCTTCTCAATTTTTGACCTATCTCAAGTTTTGTTTGGATATAAACGGATATGCAAAGTTTATTCTTTTTATTTACCATAATCATTCATACAAAGGGTTTGATATTTCAATTTTGAGACGAGTAATTAGAGATTATAAAACACAATGTCACATCCCACAATGCTAACATGTATTACAAAGAGTATGGGGTCCTTCTAACCAAAGTAAAAATTACGTGCCATTATGAATTTTACATGTACAATATAAAATGTGGAAAAAAAATAAAAAGAAAACATGCGAAGGGTATGTAGTGATATGGATGGATGCATGGCCTCTCTGTATATTTGCCTTTGTTATGAGCTTTTGGCTTCTTTATCCTTCTTCATAACCACTTAAATCATCAGCTTCTTGCTTCTTTCTCTGTCTCAGCTCTCAGGCCACAACCTACACTCGCCGACGATTTTGTCATATCATGTGGCTATTCTTCAGTTTAGATATGTATAAATTTTTATATCATACAACCAAATAATTTAAATAGTTAACATGTTAGTTCCTAAACTGGTTCACACAAGACATAGGTTCTCCAATTTAATAAACGTGTTTTGGATTTAAAATTTAAAAAGTAAATAAATAAAAACAAAAAAAAATTGTAATGGGCTGTTTGTGCAAAACAAAAAATATCAACTTTTAGGTCTGGGATCTTTCAAATAATCCCCACATCTTTTGGCTGTTGGAAATAATCTGTGTATAGAATCTTTATTTTTCCTACACAAAGCAAATTCATTTTTTTTTTAAAGGGTAGTTAGAGTACTATTTTGTTGAAATATATTCTACAGATATACATATGAATCAAAAAGTCTATTTCCTATATATATATATATAAACCATCAATGAAATTGAAACTTTATCATGAGAAGAAAATTCTAAAAATACATCGTACGTACTATGTTTGATTCTTCATTCCTTTCCGCCATATTGGTCGTTTAAAGCGATACAATCATATTGGTTTTTGCAAGTAGATCAATATCATAATGATTGGTGTAACAGAATCAAGAATTATATAAGAGGTTGTTAAAGCTTTCAGATGTTCATACGCCGGTTGTATTAAAGAAACGCAGCTTCAAGAGCAAGCAGTATAATTTTAATTGATTATAATTTTGTTATGGAAGCTTATAGTTGTTTAAATTATTCATTTGTAAAAACTCAGGACTGGTCAAAGTCTAACTCCTGTTTGAACAAGTAATCAAGATATTGCAGTTGGTATAAATGATGCTCAATTGATGATAAGCTCGCTGATGCCTTAATTGTTTGTGTGTTCAAATTTTGTTATATTATAAGCCAATTTTGACGATAAAAGCAAGCCACAACTGTATTTAGAGTGTGTTTGAGATTGAGGTGTTATAACTTTTAAGCTACAGCTACTGTGAAAAAAAAAATTGTAACTATGAAACAAAAGTTAGTAATATGTAATAAATATAAATTTTAAATAATAATTTTGATAAAATTATTGAAGATATAAAAGATTTTCCATAATACAAGTGAAAAACCAAATTAACATAGCTTCTAAGCTACAGCAGTTAGTATTTACCAAACACTTTAGTACTGTAACTTGGAAGCTACAACTGCCCAACCACAATTCCAAACGCACCCTTACTTGAGAAATTTACAAAAAATAACTTTAAAACTTTTTGTATTTTTTGAATTTAACCGCTAAAATTTTTCCATATCATAAGTAGCTAAAAAATTTTTTTTTTCTTGAAAATTACTCTCATTTCCACACTCCAAACTTTTGCTCTTGAACATCGAACGGTGACAGCGAACTAAAATCTAGCTGAATCTACCGTAAACTATGCGAATCGGAAACCAATCCAATAAATTGAAAAGAGTCCAAATCCTAGGTAAACAAAATTCAACATTTTTTTAATGATTTGAGCGAATTTGATTGGGATTCTAGATGATTGTAGGTTGTTGGAGTGATATAATGAAACAAAATTTAGCTAAATTGATGAGTTATAACTATTGCATATTAGGTGTTTGATAAAATTCCTCTTAAATAATTTATGTTTAGTTTTTGTATAATGAAAATGTGATGGGGAGTTTGTTGAGTTGTGTGCATTGTTTTACATATATCAAGTGCGATGGAGAGTAAATTTGGTGATCGATGAAAGAATGAAAGGCTCAGCTATCGCACGCAGCATGTGTAGGCACACCTGTCTAAGCTCTAGATGATGACCAGGTGGGTAGTGCTTCGACCGATGTGTTAACCTTCATGTCTTGGCTAGAATTTCTCAATCTGACATGTTGTCAACTGGCTCTACTAGTTATGCAAATGCCATGACCAATGATTTCTTGGAGTAAAAATTTGAACAAAGACTTATATAATTCACTCGAACAGTCAAATCAAACAGAAATTGCTTACGCACAGACAAGCTGATCAAGCTAGAATACTCTACAGGGGCAAGTCTTGTTATGTATGTTAACTATCCATTCCTTAATACCACCACCTAAGGAATCGATGCTGAGACACAAGATGAACGGTCATACTTTTGGCCAAAATTCTCCTCTCAACGACTATCTCGTCCACCCATGTTGTTAGACGAGTACTCATTGATTTAACCATAATTTTTCTATAATAAAACTATTGCTATAATATTTTTTTAAAGTGATCAACAAGATGAGTAATAGAAAAATTTCATGGTTCCTTCATGAAAGAATTCACACTCTTCGTGATGTTGGTGGTAAGTATATTGTACCTCCTACCTTCAAACTCAGACCTTACCCAATTACATGTATCCACATTATTCTCTAAATAATCAGCCGCGCCCGAGTGAAACATCCACAACCCTTCAAGTTGTTTTTAAAATTTTTCGTGTCTATATACTTTTGCTGCATTAATAAAAGCAGGCTCAAATTCATCTTAAACAGCTTTGGACATCATGAATTTTGACTTTATGTTACCTTTGACATGTCAAAAACAAACGCCATGGACAGTAGTGCGAAATACTTTCAGAACAACTCTCTTAATGACAGTGCATTGATTAGAGATAATTACTAACTCTGACCTATCGCCAATCACTCAATGTAACTTCGTCATAAATCATTGTCAAGCATCATTGTTTCCAAATCCATGACCCCAATGGCTAACATATATAGTTGATTATTTCCATCCACATATGTTGCCACAAACATGCTTCCACAATATAACACTTTTAGATGAGTACCATCTACAACAATCATTAGCTTGATGTATTGCATGAAACCCTTGATGGAAGATCCAAGAGCTAGAAAGTAGTATAAGAAATTATTGTTTACATCCCGCTCGAGGTAAGTAACTGTACCCTAATTTATTTTGGTCAAAACGTGAGATTATTTGGGAAGTAAGTTGTATGACTCTGCAAGATTCTTTTATATTATTTCAAGACCAACTTATTTGGCCCAATATATCTGCTGATATATTAACTGGATACTGTACTCCTGTTGCATGTTTGCTCTGATGTCCTTCGGAGTGTATATCTATTTATCCTAGATAAATTTATTAGCGATAATATAACCAACACTCCGACTCTCTACTTGACAAGGATCATCAAGCAATACCTTATTAGAACAAATGCGTACATTATCAACTCCTCACTACCTAAGGAATATTTTGCTCATTTGAACCTCTTGTTACTCAAATATACTATTTACATGATTTCGAGGAATAATGGGCTTTAAACCGTGTTGTTGTGAATTGTATAATCTTATAATCAAACTTATCCCTCAAAGCAACTTTGCACAGTTTCAGTATCAACCATTTTTCTCAGCGAACAACTTATCAACACCAATGTTAGCATAATTACAACTTCTAATTAAGTTTAGAGCGACTAAGTTTGAAGGCAAAACTGGAGCAAGACTCACGAGGGGATCAACTATTGTCGTCTTCCTTGAACGGGTTATTGGAGGAATAGGTCGACTGCCTATATTATTAATAGGAATATCATATTGATGTTCATCCTCATCATTAATAGGAATATCGGAATGATCGATGCCCCGATCATCAACTGGACTATTAGAGTGAGTGCTCCTCGTACTATTATACGGTTCCACACAAGTATTATCTGCTTTTGTGTTATTAGTGTCATTAACAAGATCATCATTGCTATAGAAATCATTGTTGTGAAATGGCGAGTAATGTTGCTCTAACGATGTCGTTAGTGGTAACTCCTCTTTTTAACATTCGCTAACGTAATGCCATTTTCATCAATGGTGTCATTGTTTTCGTGGATTAATGAGTAACATTGTTACAATGACATTGGCTGTGGTAACACTTCTTCTTCAATTCAATATCGGGGATAGAGTCATTTGATCTAAAAGAAGTTTTAGTCTCAACAAGTGGCTTATGATCTTGGGCCGGAACTCGAGGAGATGTAGTAAAAAAATATAAGGATGCATCCATAGTCGACCGCATCAGAAGCCATATGTAATACAACCTTGACTATTTCATCATTAAATATATCTACATGTAGTGAACATGTATGCTAGATTGTGTTACTAGACTTATCGTCATACTATATTCATTAGAATTTATCTATAAAACTTCATACACACTTGCCAGAAACTAATCAAATATACAATTTTTCCAAACAAAAAAGTTGTGTTCTTGGCATTCATGTGCTTTATACTGCCATCTGCCAATATCTCCCGCCAACAATCACAACACAATTGAAGCACAATTGAATCCATTAAGCCTGAAAATCATTAAAAAAAAAGAAATAAGATTACAAAATATGATAAAATGAATATGCGACATATTTATATAGATGTTGCACATACTGAGATTATGCATGGTAATGCAATATGTGTCTATCGCACTTAAATTCAGGGAAATTTGTGGTTTGACCATGTGATAGAATCGAGTACACCATTGTAGATTTGATTCGTCTTGTTGCAAGCTTCAAAACGATATATTATACGCTCAAAACATACATATGTAGCCAAATTATGACTTTCGAAAAATATATGAAATTTAGTATGACATGCAGTGGGACATGTACCAATCGTACATAATCAGCTCTAAGTTTATGTGAGATAAACACTTGTCCCACTGCCTATCTCACTAAATTTGGGTTTCGTTTTTACTTCGAATTTATGACGTTTTCAATTTTTTTTTTTTTGGATTTCTCTACTCAAACTAAGTAATTTAACAAATTACATTGTTTTATGAATGAAAGACAACAACATTTACAACGAAACCATATCAATTTCAAATATAAACACAAATCTTTATATAAAAAGTTCATATTGTGCAACAATATACAATAACCTTAAGAAGTTTCTCAATTCTCAATTGATGATTATATCTTCAATTATATTACACTTATTTAATAGGATTTGGTGATTTGTTAAGAGTGTTGAGAGTGTGAGTGGATTGCAAGAATGACATTTGTTTGTAAATTTGTTTAAACTAATGAGGACTATTTGGTCCAAAAAACTAGTAATTGGCTAGTTATGATAGGAAAATGTTTGGGGCTAAATTTTAAAAATTGAAAAGTTTTAGGGTTATTTTTATAAATTTCTCTATTTACTTGTGCAATGCAAGTCCTTAATTAGAAGGTGATCTAGTAATTTTATAAGTTATAAAATTTATCATTTAATAAATGAGTGACATATGATATTGGAACTCAAATGTTGAGATTTATAACATTATTGAATTTATATTGGTAACATGTTTATTATATTTTTAACTACTTAAAGTAAGAATTTAAAGTTAGACAACATTATCTAAAGGTGTATGTAAGATTGGGATGTCACGATTTGACATAAAAAAAATTGTGAGTGGACAACATGATACGCGAGCCCAATTGGGTTCATATTAAGCTCACATTTTAAGCAGAAACATTCAACAGATTGGCAAAATATTTATATAACTATTTGTGGTATATTTTAATAATTTTAACAAATAAAAGAAAAATAAAAACTTGAAGCCCAACACGACACAACAAGAGTAATAATAAGCTAATGTGGGTCATGCCAAGGTTAGGGTTGGCAATGGGATGGGATGAGATGAGATGTGATTTACCAATCCCAGTCCCATCCCGTATATGCAAATGGGATGAAAAAACGTCCTAATCCCGTCCCTATATTTTTTTTGGGACAAAAATATGTCTCAATCCCGTCCCAAAAGAGATGGGATCCTGCAGGATCCCATCCCAATTGAAAAAATTTCTATTCTTAATCGATAATGAGACGGGATGGGACGAAATTTGTCAATCCCACTCCCGTCTCGCATATGTAATTGGGATAAAAAAATGTCCCAATCCAGTTCCTACATTTTTTTATGGAACAAAAATATGTCCCAATCCCATCCCAAATGGGATGGGATCCCGCAAGATCCCATCTCATCGGGAAAAATTGCCAAACCTTGGCCCAAGGTTAACATTTTAAAAGTTGAGTCCGACAATCGCATGACAGGAAACACTAACGAGCAAAAGGTTTTCATAAATGGGCCAATACATGCACACTTGTAGTATTATCTAGCTGTAACTTGCCCTAATATTATAGTTAGATGATTAACTTGCGTAAAGTTTATTTTTATCTGAAATCTGAATAATCTGAATTTGGCTGAAGTTTGAATTAATCTTAATACATATATTTGAAAAAACATGTTTGTTTTTGTTTTTTCAAACTTTAAATATAAGTGTTAAGTTTTTTTTTTTCAAGAAAACATCTTAGACATGGCATTTTGACATATAGAACCTTATAAGTATTAACAATACTTATATTTATTTGTTAAACACATGACAATTTATAAACAAATTATTTGATTAGTTAAAAATTTTGATAATGTGTACCTTAGCAAAGCATGAAAAAATAAAAAATATATCTAACACATGTATTTTTTGACATTAATATTTGATACATAAAAAATGTTATTTTTTAAGTATATTATATGATATTTTTCTTGTTAATTACGTAAGCCAACCAAGAGTTGTTTAATCATTTGAATTAAAATTAATGCATTAAATAATATTCAAAATCTATTAGAAAAATAGTAATTATAAATACAAAAAGATAGACCAATTATAAAACACACTCACATGACAAGTTACAAACGTCCCTTTAGTTTAGATTCAAATCTACATTTTAAATGTAAGATTAAGAAAATGACTTTTTATCAAAATATTCTAAAGAAAACCCAACTCAAACTTAGGAATGACTATAGTGTAGAACAAAGAAGAGACTAGAGAGTTGAATGTAGTCAAGAGAGTATCTTTTCAAACAAGAGGTGTTGCAAGCACATAAATAATAACCCAGATAACAGATCGAACAATATCCCCATTTCTATACAAATTTTCTGGTGGTTGATCTTCGTACCAATTCCATGCACAGCACTATCTTTAGTTTTTGATTTGATGTAATGCATATGATGTGATTCAAAGCTAAAATGTGTTTTGTCATGAAGAGCAGGCATAGCATGTTCAGTGCTAATTAATATATAATATGGAATCAACACAAATAATATTGCTTCAAATCATCCTGTATTAATTTATTCACCGTTTGGCGTTCAAAGATGAGACTGAATATGGTCTGTGCATATCTTGCTTTTAATTTTCCAGGAAATATTTTATGTAAGATGAATCCACATGGACGGTTCTCATTTTCCTTGCAGTTCCAACACAGAAATATCAGAGTAAAGCATTCTTTTTCCCTGTTAAAGAAAGGTATTTAATAAAGTTAAAGGGTGTAATTTTAATTAAATATATAATAGGTTACATGATTATGGGGTCCTTGTTGTCATTACGAAGCCGCCAACCAATCAATGAGAATAATTGAACTCACAGCCTTGAGAAAAATTCCCTACAAAGATTGCATGCATGGTTGGTTTATTCAACCAAACATAATGTTTATCATGAATATAATTAGTATCTCTTTCTTCAATATTTTATTTTTTAAGCTAAAATGACTCAAGTATGATAAGAAGTTTGGGGTTTCAATCCTGCTCCGATGGGTAAAAAGAAAAAAGAGAAAAGAATAAAAAAAAACCCAGAAGATATGCGGTAGTAAAAGATAGACTAAAAAATATTAACTGATGTGCTTTCAAAAATTAAACCGCACTTGACTCTCCACTTGATAGATATCCTCACTGATTCTTAGAGCAATTTGAAGTTTTCGGTTGATTAACAAGCAAGTGGAAAATATTGATGGTACTTAAAGGTGAAACTATTGTTTAAAGTTACATGAGGTGTTAGTTGTTACAGCAAAGCTAAAACAAAGCATTTATGAAAATTCAAAGAGGAGTGAGTGAGAGGTTGCATTTTTTTGCTTACATAGAAAGCAGACCCTTTTCTTTTGCGTTGGAACAACAACATTTTTTTTAAACAAAAGCAGAGGCTATTAAACAAATTCTACCCTTGTGTTGACCTAACATTTCTAATGCATATAAATACCTGCCATTGGCCCTACGAGTATTTGCAAGACAAAAAATTGGCCTTTTGTTTTCTTTCTTCTCCTCCTACGTAGTAGTACTTCCAGCCCTTTGACCTTAGTAGAAGCATGGCTAAGGAAGCTGACACAAAGGTGCAAAATCCTGACAAAGCCTCGTAGCTTTTCATTTCCCTTTTCTTGTCTTTCTTGTTTGATACTAAAGTTGCATTGATCTTTTGTTGCAGAAGATTGAATTGAGAGTTTTTGTCAACTGCTGTGATGGTTGCAAGAGGAAAGTTAAGAAGGCGTTACGAGGCGTTGAAGGTAATGAACCAAGGCTTTCGGTTTCTCTAGTTGACCACTACTTCGGATGGAGCTTCTTTTTGGTTCCTTGCTAATTTTACCTGGAAACAAATTTTGAACAGGAGTGTTGAAGATAGAGATTGATCCTTTGCAGCCAAAAGTAACAGCTACAGGAAATGTGGACCCGAAAGTTTTGATCAAGAAGCTACTGAAAGCCGGGAAACAGGCAGAACTCTGGGACAATGGGAATCAAAGTGCTGTTAAGGAACTGAAAGGGGACATGCCAGTGACGACAAATGAGAAAGAAAAATCAAAACCCGAGTGTGACAAAGCAAAAACCTCGGATTCTTGTGGCAAAGAAACTGACAAAGAAAAAGAGAGCAAAAATGGCAGGGATGGAAATGGAGATAAAGCTGCCAAAAAGGAAGATAAAGTAAAGGAAAGTGCCGCCAATTCATCCATTCCAGAAGTAATTAAAAATGAAAATCCTCTGCCCCTCCAACCAGAAATGAATTACATGTATCCAAAAACATTACCAGAAGTAGGCAACATCAAGACTCAGACTCAGTACTGCTACATGGTTGAACCTTGCCCGATCACAGTACCCTATTATGCAATACCTTCATATGCGACTCATCTTCTTCCTCCTCCTACATTTTATGGCCAGCCACACTACTGCCATGAAAGACCGGTATTTCAGCCGATGTATCAGGCACCGGTGACAAGGGTTGGGGATTATTTCAGTGACGAGAATACCGTAGGATGCTCAGTGATGTGAGTGTGGCTGTGGCTGTATATTGGCCATTCCAACCTCATCACATGGCCTGAAAGCAAGGAGAAGGGATAATTCAATTTCAGTGGTGATCCTAATTTTTTTTCTTAATTTTTCTGCTATTTTTTTTTCTTTTAATTGAAGAGAGAGATTGTTAGCTAATCTTTTGTACTCTCAGTACCGAATTTTTGTTCCTTCTTTTCTTCAGTGGGTTCAAAGATAATGGAATCGAGACCATCTAGATTAGTGTTATTTAACCGATCCTCGATTAACGTACACAATATGCTTGAGCGGCATGTTTTACAAAAGTTGCAGGGTCCAAATAGTGCCCAACTTTAAACTAAGTAAACACGCAAAATGTAATTGGGTATTTAAAACAACGTTCACGGATCAGGGCATCTTATTTTAGTCCAAGCAATTTAAAGAGATGCACCCAGACAGCTCATCAATCAATTGGGTGCTTTTAACACAAAAGGCAATTGGGTATTTAAAACAACATTCACGGGTCAGGGCATTGAAAGAGATGCACCCAGACAAGTCTGAAAAAACAACCATCATCTATCATTGAAAGAGATGCACCCACACAGTTTATCAATCAATTGGGAGCTTTTAACACAAAAGCAAATGAGGAGTTTAATACAAAAGCCTAATTGTTTGGTTTTAACATCGCTCATCTTAGATCCCCAATCCATGCCTAGGTAGGTATACTCAAGCTGCAGGACTGGAGGTAAACGGGTGCAATAGCTTAAATATTGTGCAGGAAAAGACCATAAAAGATGCAAGTCCAGAATAAAAACATTCCCAGTTATGCCTCAAGGAGAATTTTCAACATCAAGCCTCATTGGCTCAAGCTATCAAATAGTGGACAAGCCAAAACTTCAAATAATCATCTAAAACTGTGGAAATATGCAGAAGAATACTATAAATGATCTATTTAAGAGAAAATAAACAGAAGATGAACCCATAAAAATAAATATATGAAAAAAGAAAAATTGTCCCTCTACTTAAAAGAAATGAGAACGTACAAGAATCAGTACCATAAGCGTGATAGTTTAAAAAGCATTAAAAATTACACAAAGTATGTTTACCAGAAAAAAGGATGACAAATAGTACAAATAGTGCCATTTGTAGTACTCTGGTATCTCTTTCTTTCTTTATTCCAGTTGCTGGTTTCCTAAGTTATCATATCACCACTTGGAAATTTCACGATCACTACATTTTCTTGACTGCTACAGGATGCATGGAATTACAAGACACCATAAATGATAGATAAGTGTGGTCAAATATAAGACAGGGTCCTAAGGTCATCAAAATGAATATCCAGTGCCAAGACCTATCGATATTTTATTGCTTTAGCCATTGATAACTAAAGAAAATGGGAAGCTTGAGCGATCGGGTAATTTGTCTAAGCCAATAAAATTAACATAAACAAGTTTGGTGTCCAATTATATCACTCATTGAGTAAGTGCACATGCCAAATATGCATTGCTTTTAAGATCAATTATCATGGACTAAGGCAGCATTCAAAGCAACATGTTCTACACAGTTCTCTTAAGCTTTATCCAACCCAACAAGGATCAGCACACAATCAAACTAAGGACAAGTGCTAGTTCAATTTTTTAACAGTATCAGATTAAAGTTTCAGCCATAAAAGGTAAGCCAGACATCCACCATGGCATTATTCAAATATATAACTCTGCACTTTTCGAAGCAGATATGTCTTGAAACTTCAGTAATTATAACCATAACAACCAAAAGAAGCCATAGACCTATATTGAATTAACGTAACCCATTTAACCAAACCTCATGTTCTCCTGGAATTGGCATAAGAAAACCATCATTAATCTTACATGCAAATGGTCAACAATGCCACTTGAAACTTCTAATTCCAACTGATTTATCTAATTTTCAATCTCTCATTACTGCATTTTTTTTTCCTTTTTCCTTTTTCATTGACAAAAGTTGGCCAATCCAGACGTTCTAAATCATTCTTTAGCCAGTGATCCTAGGTAAACCAATCAGTCCACTACTGTTACAAACAAGAAGTGTAGAACTAACACCATTTTGCAATGTTAGAATCTAAATCCCAATCATTGCTAAGATATTAATCATACAAATCCTTTAAAGTTAGAATCTGTTCATCAGAAGCTCCCAAGCCGCCTAAGCAATAGCGAGGTTTACTGTCTCACACTAAGTATCAAATAAGAAAACTTAAAAAAGCAAAACAAAATATAAGAGATAACATGCAGGAAAGTAGATCAATTATATTGATCACCGAGTCTTCGACTCTAATCAATTAAGATCAACAACAATAATCACTAGAAGGGTGTTACACGGTTTGTTCAGACAACACATTTTTCTTAATCAACAAAGAAATCAGTTTCTACATGAGCTAGTCATCATTATCATGTATCATACCCTGAGAATCTGAAGCTTAGTGGAGAATGCAATGGCAACCCAGTCAGGCTGTGAAGACGACCACTGCAGCTGCTCAATCTCCGCCCCAGCTGTGTATGCCAGAATAGGATCCAACCCGCCTTCCACCGGCTGACCCATCGACGACAAGTCCCATATCAACGCCTGTGAGTCATCCCCAGCCGTGCATATGTGGCAAGAACTGTGAGGGGCCCACGCAATGGCGTTCACACTCGCCTGGTGCCTCTGCAGCTCCACAACCGGGAGCGTCGGGAAGCGAATGTCGAGAACCACCACCTTCGCGCTGTCCATTATTATCGTCGCCATATATCTCGGGTCCTGCTTGTTCCAACCCAACCGAACCAACGGCGTGTCCGGTTCGGAGCTCTCGTAAATGATCGTCGAGTGTTCCTTGTCGCGCAAATCGAAAACTCTAACGGACCCATCAGCGGAGACGGAGGCGAAAACGCCGACACCGCCCCACGCGATGTCGTAAACCTCTTTATCGTGAGCGATAAGCTGCGTATCGACGGCTTCTCTCTCGATATCCCAAATCGTACACGTCGTGTCGATACTAGACGTCCCAATTCGCCTCGGTTCCGCTTCGTTCCAGTCAAACGAGGTCAGCGGGCCGCAGTATTCGCTGTTCTTGTTACCATTCAACAAACTCTTGAGCTCCACGCGCCGGTCCTCATCGGAGATTCTCCACACGCGGAGGAAATCGCTGGAGGTGGCCAAAAGGTCGGGTTTTTGGCACTCCTTGTCGGGTATGAAAATGGTTTTGGTAGGTGGGTACGGGTGTTCGAAAGAGAGGTTGGGGTCGGCACGGATCTCGCCAGTGGAATCATCCAGCTGAACAATTTCGACCCGGTTCGGATACTGTTCGAGGAGGCTGGCGATAGCGAGTCGGTAATTCTTGTCGCGACGGACGCTCCAGTTCATGGCGTAGATGTGCCACGGTGACTCATAGGTATAGATCTCCGATCTTTTTTGCTGCTCGTCCGACCCGTCGAGATTCGGGTCACTACTCACGCCCATTACTTTCACTTCAACTCAACAACTACGAAATGGGTTGTGAATATTATTGATTGAAGAGAGGCTTAGGGCTGAGGAGAAGTCAAAAGATCGAACGCTATAAATGATTTCGGCTGAGTCAAGCTTTAATGTAAACCTAAAGGGACCCAATTGGATCCCACGTGTGAAACCGAAACTTTTGATTCCGTGAAATTGTAGAATTGAAAATGATGTTTGTCCCGAGTTAAATTCCGAAACGACTCAAAACGGCATCGTTTCGTTCTATTTTTTTTTTTATCCACTTTGAAACGACGACGTTTCGGCACTAGCACGCTTCCATTAGGAGTCAAGGGGACTAAACTTGGGTCTGAGCTAAAGTTTAAGCTTGCAGAGCTCATGAAGCTAATAGGAACACCAAATATTTCGGACATCTCTCTAGTACTTTAATGGTTTAATTCAAGGTGAAGAAAGGAGAACAAAGAAGATTTCTCTATGATTTTAGGTAGTGTTTACTTGCTGGAGTGGGAGTATGGAGTGTAGATTCCTCCCACTCCAGTGTTTACTTACCTTAAAAAAGGAGGGAGTGGGAGTGAGAATTCGTGGATCCCACTCAATTTTGGAGTGGGGAGTGGGATTCCCACTCCCATGGGGGGAGGTGGGAGTGGGAATCCACTCCCCCCTCTTCCCATTTTATCCTTATAATTAAAATTAAAATAAATAAATAATATTTAATAAAATAAATAATATCATATTTATTAGAAATAATAATTATATCATATTTATTTTATTAAATTTAATAAAATAAAAATAAATAAATATTATATTTAAATTAATAATATTAAACATTAATTTTAATAAATATTAATTATTTATTTAATTAATAATAATAAATATTTTATTCTAAAAAAATATTAATTTTGTACTATATTATCAATAATAATATTTCATTTGTGTTGCTATTATTAATAATTTTTATTCACATAATTTAAATTTAAATTAATAAAAAATTATGATTTACATAATTAAGAATATTAGTAATTATTATTAATTTATAAATATAATAAAATATTTATTTTATTTTTCAAATATATTTTTTATTAATTTTTTAATTACAAATTATGATTCTGTACATAAGGATAAAATTGTAATTTAAAATAATTTACTCCAAATCTAAGACAAAGTAAACAAATAATTGGGATTCTGATTGACAATCCATACTTTCTTTTAGTCTAAGTAAACACCTTACTCCCACTCCCACTCCACACTCTTAATCCAATGATTCCCACTCCAATCCAAAAAGTAAACGCAGCATTAATATATTATAAGTTCTACTGTTGAAAGTGTAGAAACGAAGTTTGTTGTTAACGGTGAAGAAGCAGCAGCAGGGAACAATACTGAAGGAAGTAATGATGACTTCTTGCAGTTACTCTTGGAGCATCAAGAAAATGAAGACAACGCTTCATTAGCTTGATCCACTGTAGTGGAAGTTTTTTTCTTTTTTTTCCAAGCTATTTATATGCAAAATTTGTTTCAACGATGAGAGAGCTCATAAACTACTTGTTTAAGCAAATGAAAGTGCCCAATAATTCAAATTTTCTAAAGCAGGACTTCTAACATTCAACAGACATTTTCACAAGCATCTGGAAGGCACAATCTAAACGGCTAAAGAAAAATTCAGTACAATACATAAGATTTCCAAAATGACCCATTACATATCAACATCTCAAAAATAAATTCAAGCTTCGAAAATTCAAGCTTTCAGGGACAATGTTAATCTTGTTATGTCGAAACTTCGCAGCTGCTGTTGGTCTTGTTCCGTCGAAACTCAGCTTTCAAGGACAAATTTTGCAGCTACTGTTAATCACTTTCTTCACTAAATGGGTGTGTTCTTTGTTAATCACTTTCTTCAGCTTAAGACGAAGAGGATGAAGCGTTCTGTTGTAGATCCCGAATGGCTGGACCTCAGTCGAGGAAGGAAAGTAACGAATTTTTTGGTAAGGAAGAAACGAAGAAAAGAAGAAACGAATGGCTGGATTCTATCTATCTCGTTCACAGGTTTTGGAAATGATAAGTGAAACGGCAGCGTTTTCGAGAAGCCAAAAAATAAAAAACAAAACGATGCCGTTTTGTTTAGTTTCGGGGTTTGATCCGGGGCAAATATCAGAACTCTTGTAGAATATATTCTAAAATTTCTCTTTAATTCCACGTCCATTTGGGTGTTTTTAGCACACTATTATTGTATTATATTATATTATATTATTTTAATATAAATATATTATATATGTTGTATTATAATAATATTGTCTAACATTTAGTACTATATTATTATTATTATTATGTTTGATACAGCACAACACTGTATTAATTTTTTTATAAATAATTTAAATTATATATTTAGAAAATAAAATTTATTAATATTTAGAAAAATACTAATTATAGAATTCTTAAATTTTAAAAATTTAATGTTAATTTTTTAGTATAAACGTTAAAAACCATAATTCTTCGTAAAAATCAAAACTTATGACTTTAAATTTTCGACAACATAATATTTATTTTTTAATATTTTTTAAGTATATAACCTGTGAAAAAAAGATCCAAACAAATAGTTTAATTAAATAACCTTTAAATAATATCATAACATAAATAAATAATAAAAACATACAAGATTAAATCAAAAGTTATTTTAAGATAATAGAATAAAAATTTATACATATTATAAAAGAATACAATAATTGTAATATAATAACCAATAAAATAGATTGTAATAAATAATCCGAAGTTATACAACAATATTTACAAGTACCGTTTTTGCTTTCTCTTTTAAAGGCCCCTTTTTTTGTTTTATTCTCAGAACTTCCTAGTTATTTTGTCTTTTTTCTTTTTCTTTGCCTCTGTTTTCTTGTTCTTTCTTTTCCTTTCTTTTCTTCTGTTTTCTTTTTCGTTCTTTTCCTTTTCCTTTGTTTTCTTATCTTTCTTTTTCTTATAAGTTCCCTTTGGGTGATTTGTCGGAGAGTTGTGTGGCTTTGATTATTGGGTCTTTGAGATCGCCTTCAATGGTTTTGGCGGCTGGGTTCCTTTGCATGCCTTCGTAGCCGACGCCATAGTATGCAAAAGAATATGACAATTTTCCAGCGCTTGTATAGGTTTTTTTTTTTTTTTTGGTGGTGGAATCGGCACCTGCGGCGGCGGGATGAGGTCACGTTCGTCAGAGATGGTGGTTATGGACATCTCGTTCTTGTTGCTTTAAAAAAAAAAAAAGTAAAAATATTTTAAAAACAAAAAAAAGTAAGAGATTGAGCAAAATCCAAAAAAATGATTGAGATTGCAGTAAAAATATTGATCACAAATTTCACGTGATTAATCTTTAGTATGCTTATGAATAAAACATTCTGTTAAAGGATTTTATCTTTGCTCATCACGTATTCATTTGTTAAATTGCATATAAATTTTAATAAAATAAATAAGCAAATAACATTGGACTATTGTAGAAAATTAAATATAAGAAATTTCCGACTTTATTTATTATGGCAAAAAAAAAGTTTCATCTCACAGATCGAGTTATGGAAATTTGACTCTCATGTTGAAATAGAGTGAAAAAAAGAATAAATAGAGGGAAAAAAAGAATTAAACGGAACAAGAACATTTTCAAAAGAGATCATTGGTCAATAATTACAAATTTTCTTTTAACAAATTTACAACTCTCAAATTACTTTCCCTAAAGTTAGATTCGGCAATAAATTAGTGTTTTTTGACATTTTTTTATTGAATAAAAACTCTTTTGTCAGCCAAACTTCTTGGCAAAATATGGAGTAATAATCTTTAATATTCGTTAAGACTGGATAGCTCCACTTTGATGCCATTCTTGTAATCACTAATTTGTGGTAAAATACTAAAATTCTTAGTTGGGAACGATGAATTAATGAGGGATGAATGAAAATTTAATTTTTAATTTTCTCTAATATTTTAATTTATACACCTAGTTAAAATTATATAAAGATGGTGCATTTTGACTCTAAAAAAAAAGAGAGAAATAGACCATAATAGTAAAAAAAAAAAACTTTTAAAAAATGTGAAATTTTTTGGGTAAAACAATATGATGCCATATGACCTAAACCTTGAAGTTGTGTAAAAATGTGTAGAAAATTACTATTATATTTATACACACACACACATGCATCTACATGTATTTATATATTTCAATACATAGTATTTTTCTAATGAAAGATAAAATGGTATGAAGCTGCCTTCTAATTACTAATTTTGACATCTATGGGCAAAAATAACAACGAAAAAATATCAATTTAAGCTAAAAAAGTAAAATAGAAACAAAAAAAATTTATATTAATTTTTTTGAATACTCCACGAGGAGTTAATATATTAATTTTTTTATTAATGTCCAAAAAATTAGTAGTTAAATTTTTTTACAATATTTATTTTTTTGACATAGCTTTCACAAAGATTAATATATATATATATATATATATATATCCTTCTGGTATATAGGACGTGCTTTGGCTCTGATGCCAGAAGGATATAGGATCGAAGGATGGATGTGTTTTAGGAAGATTAGCAAATTCAGATAATGTGGATGTGCTTTGATACGCGGTTGATTGCTTTTAAATATAATTAAATTGGTATGTGGCTTTGTTCTACCTGATCAATGCAGAGACTAGTCTGCCTTAGGGACCAGATCTGACTTAGAACAGATCAATATCCCGCATGTTCTGGTTTCCAGCCGATATACCCATTTAATTAATTCTTTACCAAATATGGATTAGATTCTTTATCAAGCCTAGCAACAGATCTAAAAGCTCATAGATAGTACTAGATATGGATCCCAGAAATAGCACTCTGATTGGAAAGAGGGAGAAGAGAAGATACAACTGAGGATTGAGATCTGGTCTCGTTGCCTTAGAGGAACGTAGCAGTTATATGGCCGATCTGATACAGATCAGTCTGCAAAGCATGCATAAAATTTAAATTACTGAAATTTAAATGCTTTAAAATAAATTGCGGAAATTAAAATGCTTTAAGATAAATTGCAGAAATTTAAATATACAGAGCTTTAAAATTACAAACTTTAAAAGAAATTATAAATCTTACATTTGATTTTTCTTGCTTTATTTATCTTTAAAGGGAAGCATTACAGAAGAAATGGGAAATTAATCTGAAGATAGGAAAATTCCTTGTCGTCTTCCGATTCCTGATTCCCAGAGAGAGAGAGAGAGAGAAGAAGAAGAGAGAAAGAAAATAGAATTCTAAAAATATGAGGAGTCTAAGTCTTCCTCTCGATTTAAATACAAAATGGGTCTTTTAACTGTAGCGAGTCTGTAGCTTCTCAACTATAGCGAAACTGTAGCTTCTCAACTGTAGCGAAACTGTAGTCTTTGGAGATGTCTTTAAAATACAAGGATAATTCGGGTGAAGAGACATGTGCGCTCTCACTTGTGTCTAGGGGACCACCCGAGGATACAATTATACAAAAGAAAGGAAAATGCTAGAAATACAACTGGAAATATAATTACAATGGTAGTGCAGAATAAAATTTACAAAATGAAAAATTACTTTTTTTTTTTCAAATGATAACTTATTTACAATGCTTTATTGGAGAGAAGATTCCGAAATAGTCATCTTCAAGAGAAATAAATGGCTCTTCATTTTCTTCATCATCTTCAGAGGAGTCGGCAACTAAAGACTTTGATCTTGAGGTGAGGAGCTGCTCCATAAATTTAAAATATTCTTCTTCAGTTTTGGCGCTAGCCAAAAGAGATTGGGCTTTGGATTTTTGGGTAAGAAAAGTTTCTTGGGCTTTGACCTCTTTAATGGTAGGGGGTAAGAAGCCTTTAGAACAGAGCCAATTTTGGATCAAAGTGTCAGTTAATTTAGTCTATTCGTCAAACTTATATATATATATATATATACATATATTCATCTGACATTATTAAAGGTGACAAAATAAAACACAAGAAAATTGACGGTATGCTCTGATACCAGAAGGAAATAGGATCGAAGGATGGATGTGTTTTCGTCAAAACTCTTTATTGTTAATCGCGGTTGATTTATTTTAAAGAAGCTTTACCAGGTTTGATTATGGAGTTCTTTGGATCATACAGTGATCAAACAAATTTGAACGCGGTTGGTCAAATTTTTAATAACTAATTGGTACGTGGCGTTGTTAAACCAGATCGATGCTACACAAAGTGAAGTCTTTGGACCCAGATCTGACTTAGAACAGATCAATAGTCCGCACGTTCGGGTTTCCAGCCGATATACCAAATCAGTTTTATTTTACCAAATAAAGTTAAATTACTTTAAACGTGGTTGATTCTTTTTATTGGGCTATTATCAGATTTAGATTAGGTTCTTTTAGAGGTTTGGGTACATACACAGTACCAGATCCGGAATCCCGGAAATGGTGCTCTGAAGGAATGGAGGGAGAAGAGAAGATTTACAACTGAGGATCGAGATCCGGTCTCTTTGCCTCAGAGGAACGTAGAAATTTTATGGCAGATCTGATAAAAACCAGTCTGCAAGCATGCTTTGAAAAGAAAAGTGCTTTAAAAATAAATTGCTGGAATTTAAATGTGCATAAAATTAAATTGCAGAAAAGTAAATTGCAGAAATTTAAAGTACATGGAATTGAAATGGCTTTAAATAAAATTATAAGTGCTTTAATGAAACTAAAAATGGAATGCTTACATTGATTGCTTTTCTTTGTAGAGAAGAAAGGGAAATTATGGGAAATTAATCTGAAGACAGGAGTAATTCCTTTTTGTCTTCGGATTCCAGATTCCTATTCCCAAAGAGAGAGAGAGAGAGAGAGTTTTAGAGAGAAGGAAGAGAAGTAGAGAGAGAGGCTCTGAAAATGAGAAATGAAAAACCTGAGGAGTCTGAGTCTTCCTCTCGGTTTTTATACAAAAATCTTTAAACTGTTCACTGTAGCGGGACTTTAAGTGCACAGTAACATCTGGAACTCTGCACTGTTCACTGTAGCGGGATTTTAAGTGCACAATAACAATTGGATCGTATCTTTGAATAGTAGATGCTTTGTACATATACGGAAATACAGACTGATATACAATACGGGTGAAGAGACATGTGCGCTCTCACTTGTGTCCAGGGGACCACCCGAAATTACTTTTTTTTTTTAAAGTAAATAATCAAATAATCATTTACAATGCTTTATTGGAGAGAAAATGCCGAAACAATCATCTTCGTTTTCGTCTCCAAGGGAAATGAAAGGCTCTTCGTCTTCATCATCATCTTCATCTTCAGAGGAGTCTGCAACTGAGGATTTTGATCTTGAGGCGAGGAGCTGTTCCATGGCTTTGAAATACTCATCTTCAGTTTTGGCGCTTGCCAATAGAGACTGGGCTTTGGATTTTTGGGTTAGGAAGGTCTGTTGGGCTTTAGAGGCTTCCTGGGTTGGTTGTAGGAGGTTTTTAGAGGAGAGCCAATCTTTGATCATGTTAACAGTCAATTTGGACTGTTCATCAAATTTTGACCACCATTTGACTTTAAAGGTTCTTTGAAGGATGACTTGGGAATCTTGGGTGTGGAAACGGAGGTTCCACGAACAGACCCATGGTAGGAAGAAATTTGCGCAAAAGCAAAGAAAGGGGGAAAATCTTTTTTCTGAGTCAGAAGGTAAATAATGGGCTTTGAAGATGTTTAGGCAATTTGTGGCGTTTGGTGTTAGGATTTGTGGAATTGGGCCAAAAAGATTCCACCAGTGATGAAACCAATTTGGGAGACTTTGAACGGTTATCTTTGTGTTGAAGAAAAATAACCATGAGTGAGATTTTTTAGGGTTTTGGATAAAAAAGGTGTTATACCATGCTTGTTGGTAATCCCAGTAGGAAAAAGTCCGACAATGAGGTAAACGGGTCTCAAAATTTAAAGGGAAGGTTTTGAAATTGTGGAGTAGGTCACCCCACTGGTTTGGGCTTAATACTTTTAGGATTGTGGCCGTGGAATAAGCCGGTTCTGAATGGGCTTTGTCAAGGAAGAAATGCTTGAATTTAACTGATTCAGTTATTTCTAAAATGCTTTGATAGTAAGACTGGGGTTTTGTCAAATCCCATGGTTTGAAAAACCAGCCTTTGGGGAAAAACTTTGAAATGCTTTGAAAAGGATCAGTATGGTAAAATCCATCTTCCATAGAAAGAATGTTTTGGAAATGAGTTTTATCAAACCAATCGGAGGTTTTCTTTGAAGGTGTTGGCTGAGAAAGCACAATTTGAGAAGATGAGCTTTCAGCAGATACAACAACATTTTGGGAAGAATGTTTTGTAATTTCAATTTCTTTTTTAGGAGAAATTTGGCTTTGAGAAAGGTTTTGAAGGGCGAGCACGAGCTTAGGGGATTTTGTAATGGAACTCATCCATTGCTTTACTTGGTCATCAGAAGAAATAGATTTGTATTGGGCTCCATGTTCTTCAACCATTTCTATCCAAGATTTAATGGGCATGGCATAAGAAAGTAATTTTTCTTTAGAAGGAGTTGACTGGGGTTCTTTAGAAGGTTCTTGAGAACCAGTAATTTTGAGAACTGCTTTACCTTTGTCTTTCTTCTTTGGCGGCATTATCTGTTTTGAAGAAATTCTCTGGTTAGAAAATCAGGAACAGAATTTTTGTCACCTTTAATAAATTCAATATCAAAATCAAAAACACTTAAAATAGCTTGCCATCGTGCAAAAATCTGTTTTGATGCAATATTTTGAACATCTTTTTCTAAAACATGTTTTGCAGCTTTGCAATCAATTCTAAGTAAAAATTTTTGATTTAGTAAATCACTTTGGAATTTAGATATGCATAAAACAATAGAAAGAATTTATTTTTTGATAGTAGAATAATTTTTCTGGCAATCATTCCAATGTGCAGAAACATATTGTACTATCTGTTCTTTGTCATTTTCTTTTTGTTTTAATATACCTCCATAACCTATATCAGATGCATCAGTTTCAACAATTTTAGGTAATGCAGGATTTGCAAGAAATAAGCATGGAATATTTTTCACAGATTGCTTTATTAATCTAACAACTTTGGTATGTTCTTCTGACTATGCAACATGATTCTTTTTTAACCTATCATGCAAAGGTTTAGACATCCTATTGATATTATGGCAAAAATCGAGAACATAATTTAGACTACCAAGAAATCTTTGTAATTGGGTTTTGTCCAGAATTTTGTCTGAGAATTTATCTGCAAACAAAAGTGATCTCTCTATTGGAGTGATAGTTCCTTTGGAAATATGATGGCCAAGGAACCGGACCTTTGTTTGAAATAAAGAAATTTTTGAACTAGAAAGGGCTAATCCAGCCTTTTTTGTAACAAGATAAAAAGTCTTTAAATGTTTGAAATGTTGATCAATACTTCGAGAAAAAATCAACACATCATCAATATAAACAATGCAAAACTCAGAATAGGGATTATAAATATCGTTCATGATTCTTTGAAATTCTGAGGGTGCATTTTTCAAACCAAAGGGCATTACTGTCCATTCGTATTGTCCAAAGGGAACAGTAAAAGTTGTTTTGTAACGATCTTTAGGATGGATTTGTATTTGCCAAAAACCAGACTTCATATCAAATTTAGAAAAAATGAAAGCTGAACAAAGTTTTTGGAGCAAATCTTTTTTATTAGGTATTGGGTACCTAATCCATTTTAAAGCTTTATTCAAAGGTTTGTAATTTATCACAAGTCTAGGTACGCCTCTTTCAATTTCAGAATTTTTATTAACATAAAAAGCGGCACAAGACCATGGGGACCTTGACTTAACAATGAGACCTTTTGACTCTAAATCTTTGATTTCATTTTTGCAATGTTGTTCCAATTCCATGTTCATCTGGATTGGTCGTGTTTTAGTGGGAATTTGTTTTTCATCAAACGAATTTTCATAAGACAAATCTACCAAATGTTGTTTTATATTCCAAAAAGCAGATGGTAAATCGACACATATTTCTTTTTCAATCAGGCTTTTGAAATCGGAGATTTTTCTTTGCATAAAATCATTTTGTAATTGACTTCCAATTCTTTGGAAATCCAAATCTTTTTGTAAACAAAATAAATCATCTTGTTTGGACTTAAGAATGGCATTAATTTTGTTTTGGTAAACAGAACAAACTTTGACAATATTCAAATTCCTTGTTTTGGGTTTTTCAATAAAAGGGAAAACAAGTCTCTTATTTGTTGCTTTGAAGGATATACTATCATAATTGACAGTATATGGAGTTATAAGATTTATAAAAGGAGTTCCCAAAATGATGGCATGATGAATATCATTTATGAGGACAAAAGAAGTTTTAAAATCAAAACCATTATTATGGATTGAGGCTTCAACTTTGGAACTGACATTCAGTTTTGAATTATTAGCGGCAGAAAGTCTTTCTTTTGTTTTTTCATGAAATCTTTTGGGGACGATGTCTTCTCTAATACAATTTAAATCGGCTCCAATATCAAAAAGGGCAATGGCGTCCATTGCAAAATCATCAGAAAAGATTAAAGTGACTTTAATCAAATACTTTCTTGTGGTGATTTGCTTTAAAACAAATAGAAAATCATTGGGTACTGACTCAATGTTTTCTACTTTAATATCATCACCATCATCAGGATCAGATTCATTGTCTGAATTATCCTACAATTGTTTTTGTAAAAGGAGTTGGATAGTATCAGAATCACTTTTTTTGTTTTTCTTTTAAATCTATGATTTCACTTTTGATTTCTTTTATCTCTTTCTGAAGATCTTGGATATTAGGAACCGTCTTCTTTGTTTTCTTTTTATCTAAAATTTGAGTAAGATCATAAGAATTCTTTTTAACAATTGGGACTTTAGAAGTCTCGGCTTTATTAAAATCCAAGGTTTTCAAAAGTTTATCAAGATATTCTTTTTGAAGATTTGGATCAGAAATATGCTTTACAAGTTCAAGAAAAGTTTCCTGGTCTTTAGTCAAAACATTGATTTTCTTTAAATATGAATCAGATTCAGATTCACTACTGCTAGCTACAGAGTCATCTGAGTCAAAAAGCTCATCAACTTGATATGGATCACTGTCTCCCGACATGGAAGATTCGAAATCAGAAGATTCGACCAGAAGGGGGGCTAATTTGGAAAGGATCTCTTCATCGAGGTCAAGTTCATGAAGCTTTTTGTTCATCCTGCAATAATTTGCAGTATGACCTTTCATGCTACATTTATGGCATATAGCTTCTTTGTAATTGAAAGGGGTCTTTGGTTTGGCTCTAAACTCTTTTCTTTTAGAGAATTTGGGTTTCTTATAAAGCCTCGAAGGTTTCTTATAAGGAAGTTCTCTAAAATTACGAAAGGGTTTCCTAGAGTTTTTTGATTTGTAATGTTTCCTGCGAGGTTTAGTAGAACACTCGCCATTACAATCTTTGGAATAAGAAGTTTTAAAGGGTTCATAATTGAATTGTTTACAGAAACCGCCTAATTCTTGTTTAGACTTCTTAAGCTCCCACTTAAGTCGTTTCTGTAATTTCAAATCTTGACAAATCTTTAAACCTTCTTTATTGACGAAACTGACAAGTTCACCATAGGTAAGCTCGTCATAAGGAATACGATTATCATAAAGGGCTTTGATGGAATTTCTTACTTTTTCACCTAAAAGGGTAGGTAATCCAGCAAGAAATTTTTCTTTCCAGGTTATATGATTTGCATCATCCCTTAGAAATAGTCTGGTGAAAAAAGAGATTTTGTAGCTTTGGAATTCACTAAGTTTCCTACATCTTAAATTATGTAGTAACTCAGCGTTTTTATCACGAAGGTGTGAAGGGTCACCAATGAAATGGAGGGAAATAGTTATAATTAGAGTAGCAACAGCATCCTGGATTGGATTGTTGAACTCATCAAGAATAGGGACTCCATTTTCATCGACTTGAATGGAATTTAGAATTTCTAATTGTTGCTGATTAGTGAGAAGATGATCCCACCAACCTTTTAGTTGACCAGTAAACCCCGCAATTAGGATTTCTGATATAGCACGATCAGAAGTTCCTGCTTGGGTTTTATAGGCATTGGCTGCCATTGTCATCTGTTGCAACAATCCTAAGATATTGTATTCGGACATACCGTCAATATTCCATTCATAGACTGAAGATGCATTGTATTGGGATTGATTTAATGCACTTGGTCTATTATCTATCGCTAGATCAGGTGGAGTCCTGACAGTGGAAAGGGCTAATTCCCAATGAATTTTGTTTGCTTTAGGAGTGGGTTCCTCTTGAAAGGCTTCTACATCCGAAGAGGCTATAGAAGTTTGGTCATCTTTCTCTAATACTCCAATCTTGCTAGATTGAGGAGTATCAGGGGCTATCTGAACTTTGCTAGATGAGGAAGAAGCAGCTTCTATCCTATCTAATTGTTCTCTAATGGCTTTAGCAAAATCTGATTTTGACTCTTGAACAAGCTTTTGGCTAGTTTTCGAAACCTGAAAGGGTTTGAAAATAGGTTCCTTAAGCTTTTTGTCAGAATCCGATTTTGTTGGAATAGGAGAAATTGATGGAACAGTAATGGTTGACTTCTGGATTTGGTTTTCTATCATAGTCAACTGCTTTCCGATTGTATTTAAGTTAGTATTACAGAAATTATTCTGTTGGATAATACTACTTAAATTACTATCAGTATCATTAGGCTTAGGGATTTTGTAAGGTGAAGCTCTGATTTCTATAGGAGGTTCGCCGTGGTCAACGGTTACACTCCGGAGGGGTGGATGCTCAGAATCGATTGTTCTATTACTTTCGGAGAGTTTCCATTCAGTGGTCTTCTTCCTAATAGTAATAGGGTTTGACTCTTTGAAGGGGTAAGAGATGTTGTTATTAGAAGAATATATCTCGAACCAATCAAAAAACAATATATGAACTTGATGAAGATTCACAAATTCATAATAAGTTTGTTGGATTTCTTTTCTTTGGTTTAAAAAGTGTTTGAAAAACCAAAGTCTTTTTTCTTTGTTTAAATCAGAATAAAAGTCTTTATGCAGAAAAGCTTTATCCAAATCAAATTCCTTTTTAATGACATTAATAACATTTTCTGTAACAGCAGAAAATGTAGGGGAAGTTGGAGGAGAAGGTTCCTTCTCTTCCTGTCTTTGTTCATGTTGACTACTAGTGTAAATAGGGTGAGGAACACTAGTGGCATAGTCAACAGATCGTATAGAAGTACTAGGTATATCTGAAGTTGAAAACCTAGGTTGACTTTGAAAAGGAAGATTTATAACAGAAGGGATTTTTGTAAATTTCCTTTCTAGTGAAGGAATACTTGAGCACGACTCTTTATCAGAAAATCTAGTTGAAGCAGATCTTCTAAATGACAATTTGACTTTTCCATCAGAATATTGAGTCACATTTTGCAACTCCGTATTGGGCTCAAGTTGTTTTGGAATCGCTGGTGGAGCGGCTCCTTCAAGAATCCATTCTTCTGGAAGATGGACATCTTTCCATTGAATAAGTTTTGGAATGACAGTGTTGGCTCTAGACAAATCAGTCTGCAAGAGAAGAGTCTCATCTCTTTTTGACTGGAATTTATGTTGTGTACTGAATGCAGTGATCATTGCCTTATACAAGATTTTAAAAATTAAGGCAACTGGGATGGATCCCTCAATCATATTATAATTATGAGTTTTGATTTGTAAAATCATGCTTTTCAAAATATTTTTATCTTTAAGTGAAATTGTTATGTTTGGATAACAATCAAATGAAATTGGACCTTTACAAAGACTGGATTCGATGCTACTTAGCAAAGAATCATCAAAAGAGATGAATCGTCCATCTCTTAGGACAGCAAGGATAGAAGTATCCAAGCCTTCTTTGGTTAAGGGTTTTATTCCGACTTGAATAAGTCCAATATGAATATAATTGAAATTCTTTTCTTTTAATTTCTTTAAAGAATGCTCAGAAAACAAGTGAATTGTTTCAAATGGATTTGAAAGAGTTATGTCACGTTCTTCAGTCTTAATAATATAATCACTCTTTAAAAAATCAAGCTTTTTTGTTTTGTAAATCTTTTCTTTAGAAATTTTTGGAAGTTCCCAACAATCAATTGCTTTATCAAAGTTCTCAATAAAGAATTCTTCTGAACTCACAACATGCTTTGAAGCACTAGTCTTCCCGGAAGAAGAGCTAGAAAAGGATGATGTTCTACAGTGTATAGGGTCCATGAGTAAAAACCTATGGTCAATCTATGGTTTTGTCAGAATGGCTACAGGTATGGTTTTACAGCCCTAAACGGATGACCTTATCCTATGGCGGGACTTACTACCAGTAAGGATTCACCACACAACAAAACTTCAAAATAAAACACAAGTCTTTAAACACAGAACTATAAACTGCTTTACACTATCCTCCCCTTGGTTCTGATACCAGAAGGAAATAAAGGGCGAGCATGAGCTCAGGGGATTTAAAAGGGGTCCAAAGGATATATATATATATATATATTATTTTTGGGGTTAAATTGGCAATTTTATTTTTTATTAATGTCCAAAAAAATAAACAATATTGCAAAAAAGATAATATTGTAAAAGTAAGTTAAAAGGAATAAAAGTAACGGCAGAGGTGTCAATAGTTTAACGGGATGAATGTTTTGAAGTATTTTTAAAAATATAAGAATTAAACAAGCACTAACATCAAAACATAGGGACTAAACGAGAGGGTGAGAATATTATGTACTCATGTTTTAAAAGTCCTTAGAGATTCCTTAGATATAAAAGAATCAATCCCCAGTGAATATATCTTAAAAAGGTTGATAGAGCAAGTTAGATATGAAAGTGTACAAGACATGAATGGACGTGAGATTCAAGCAGATCCAAAATTGCAAAAAACGCTCCATCTTCACTAGGATATCAAGTAGGGCTTTTAAGAGTGAAAAGGCCTATAATTTAACAAATCTGCATGGATGTAATCTAGCTGAATTGGTCGAAAATATTTTACAATTAGAAAGGGAGGGTGACAAGGAAAAAGAATATGAATTATCATCTCCCATAGAACAAACAAGCAACAACAAGATGGAAAGTGCAAAAGACTAATTATTCCTTAGCCGAAGGACTGAAGATGAGAGAGACATCACGCGGAAGACGTAGATTTAATAGCAATTTAGAGAAAGCTTTAGCCAAAAGAAAAAAAGAAGGCCAACAATCCATCACAATCTGAGGTGCTTCCAGTGAGTTTTATATGTCTTTTAACTAATCTTGTTATTTTTAATATCAATGTTTGTTTGTTAAAGTGTCAAATAAAGTAGTTTATATTATAATGGTTTATAATCTAGGTACTCCAATTGAGTCAGTTGATGACTGTATTCCTTATGTATCAACGAGTTTCCGTAATCCTAATCTTGTCAATATTTTTCAATTCACAAAACAACTGAATAATTTATGGTCATTTTGTAGTATTTGCTTTCATCGCTCATTCTGAATTACGAATGTCAAAAATATGAGTGTGGGTACAAACTTTTATATATGAGATAATGGATAAAATTGTAGTGCAACTGTGGTACCGTGCCACAGTTGCATCCAACCGTTAGATTTCCACTTATTCAAGTGGACCCCACTCATTTGAGTGGATCCAACGGCTGGTGCAACTGTAGTACGGTACCACAGTTGCACTGTAGCCTGACCCTGAGATAATTATTATTTTTATGTCCAATGTTCATATTTTGAATACTTGTCAAATTGTTAAATATGGTGTCCAAATGACGACGTCTATGCCTTTTTTGTTTTTCATTCTTAGTTAGAATTGCAATTACAAGGTAACAATATGCCTGCTTTAATGCCATGGCCACTACATCAACAATTTCAACAAACAAGTTTCCGAGAGTTGCTTCAACAAAATAGTTTTTTTGGAATTCCGCATACATTTCAAGACTCTCAAGCATCAAACAACAACACTTCTAGTAATGGGAAATTTTAGTTTAATTTGCGATACTTCTTTTGACATCTTATTTATTTATTTATTTTTTGGTTTTGACCATGAGGTATCCTAGGGAGGGCCCCAACTGTGGAGGCACCTTTAAGCCCGTACCACAACTCAGACTAGAAGTCCCCACTCGAACCGAGAGGCACATGTTCTCCCAACAAAGGTGACTTCCCTGCGACTCGAATTAGAGAGCAAACACAATCAAGCCACTTAAGGGGGCTCCATTGCTAGCGAAGCCAACACTTTGTTGGTGACATCTTATTTTATTTTATCGTTAGTGTACTCTAATTAGATGTTTTTATCTTTTGATTTGCAAGTTTTTCATCTTTGGAGTAGAAATTTTGTGTCTGTTACAATCTTAATCTTTTAAAATAAAAAATGTTACTTACTAAATTTTTTTTGAAGGTTGGCAGCTTTTCTTAAAGAGTTTGGAGGAGAATCCAAAAGGAAAGTAAAAATAACGACTGAAGAAAAGGGAAAAAAAAAAAAAAAGAAAAGAGACCAAAGAACAATCAAAGAAAATGAAAAAAAAAAAAACTAACGGCATTTTATTTGTTTGTTAGTTTTGAATTTTAATTAGTCAAAAACGGTGAGTTTAGATTTTAGTTAGTAAAAAATTATAATTTTTATGATTATTAAAGAAAGTTAAGAATAAATCTAATATTGTTAATAGAATGATTTAATTTTCATGTGTCAAAATTCCCTATAAATTAGATTAGGATAGAATCCAAATCCAATTAATCTTCACGTCTTCAGAAATCTTCGTCGAATTCTATAGTTAATAAATCGAGTATTCTATTCGTGTAATCTTCAACTTCTAATTGATTTCTTCAATATGCATGCAGGCTACAGAATAAGACCATTCATATTGTGGCATGCCACGTATCATTAGTATAAAGCATTCATATATCCCAAATGAATTAGAATTAAACACCAATTAGAGTTTATTACAAATTTTAACTCCTATCTGGATTAGGTAACTACGTACGTTTATAAACTGCTATATTATTTCAACTACCGGAGGAGAAACAGCACGGGGAAAAGCGAAGGGCAGAGCTTCGAGCGAGGGAATAAGTTTGCATTTTCGTCTTCACAGCCATGGTAGGGTTTGGCTTATTCAAGAAGAAAAAGATTTCGATTTCCAAAACACCGGCGTCATCGATTCAGGACTTGGAGAGAATCATCCCGGAGATGCGGATGGTTCTTTTCGGTGATGATGATGATGAAGTGACAGTTTCAGAGAGAGCCTGCGACCAATTGACGAACACGTTCTTCAGCGAAGGCCGGCTCCGTGTTCTAATCCTGTCTCTCCCAAAGCTCGAGTCCGGCCTCCAGTTGGACGCCATTCACGTTATTTCAGGCTTGCAGAGACGAAGGGTCGCGGCGAATCCGTATATCGCTTCCGATTATATGGAAAATAATTTGGACTTGATAGACATTCTTTTATCTGGGTACCAAGTTGATGATCTTGCTCTCACTTATGGCGCCATTGCCAGAGGTTGTATTCGTCATCAGTGCGTGGCCAAGTACGTGTTGGAATCGGATCATATGAAGAAGTTCTTTGCATATTTGCAGAACCCGAGTTTCGAGATTGCCTCAGACGCACAAGCAACGTTTAGAGAACTCCTGACAAGACATAAGTCTACAGTTTCCGAGTTTCTTTCCAAGAATCAAGATTGGTTCTTTCAAGAATACAATTCCCAGTTGCTCGAATCCCCTAATTACATCACAAGAAGGCATGCTGTTAAACTACTGGGAGATATATTGCAGTGCAGTTCAAATTCTGCTGTGAGAGACAAATATGTTAGCTCATTGAATAACTTGAGGGTCGTGATGAATCTTCTCAGAGATTCCAACAGACACATTCAGTTCGAGTGCTTCCATGTGTTCAAGCTGTTTGTTGGGAATCAGAGTAAGCCTCAGGAGATCATCCGTGTTCTGCTGGCGAATCAGAGCAAGCTTCTTCAGTTCTTTGGGGAGTTTTATCTTGATCGGGTGAATGATGAGCAGTTCGAAGCTGACAAGTCTCTAGTTATGAGGGAGATTATCAATACCACCAGTGTTACTGTTAAAAGCTAAATTGTTGTTATTTATTTACTTGTTAATTCCATGGATGTAAAATGACTAAATTGTTCATCAATGAAAAGCTATTTTATTTTATTTTTTGACATTTATGCCAAAATTTCCCACATCACTGAAATGGAAAACATATCAAGCTTATCAACTACAGCGAGCCAGCCCACAGTTCTTATTTAACAAGGGAGGTGAGGTGACATCTTGTATATGATATGTTCAAAGCCTCTGAAACTGTACCATGGTGGTATGTCTTTCATACACACCTGACCCGCTTGCCCACAAAACCCCATTACTCAATTCCTCCACCACAAGATTGAAGTTTGTTTATCAGGACGCTCTGGTTTTACTCAGAAAGTGTAGAAATTTCGGTCAGCTGAAGCTTATCCATGCAAAAATCATTCGCCATGGTCTCTCTAATGATCAGTTACTAGTAAGAAAACTTCTTGACCTTTGCTCTTTTTATGGCAAAACGGATCATGCCCTTCTTGTCTTTAGTCAAATTCATTGCCCACGTGTGTTTACTTGGAATCTTATGATTCGGGCACTGACTATTAATGGCAGCTCCCTGCAACTGCTCTTGCTGTATAACCTTATGATTTACAATGGCTTTAAATCCCAAGTTTACTTTCCCGTTTGTTATTAAAGCTTGTATTGCATCTTTGGCTATTGAGAAGGGGAAAGAGGTTCACGGGCTAGCCGTTAAAGCTAGGTTTTTGCGAGATATGTTCGAGCAAAACACTTTGATGGAGTTTTATTTCATGTGCAGGGATGTAGACGGTGGGCGTAAGGTGTTTGATAAAATGCGATGTTAAAAGTGTGGTTTCGTGGACGACGATGATCTCTGGCCTTGCCACCTCAGGGGATTTGGATGCTGCCCGAGGGGTTTTTGAGCAAATGCAAACGAGAAATGTTGTTTCGTGGACAGCTATGATTAATGCGTATGTTAGGAATGAGAGAGCTCAAGAGGCTTTTGAGGAGTTTCAAAGAATGCACCTTGATAATGTCAGGCCGAATGAGTCTACACTTGTTAGCTTGTTACAAGCTTTTAAGAACTGGGAAGCCTAAAATTGGGCGGCTAGATTCATGGTTTGAGTCCCATAATTATTTTATGGGACTTAATTCCTTGCCATAGTAGTGGAGGTAGATTTTTCTTCTCATAATTATGGGTAGAGTACACATATTTTCTTAATTAGGGTTCATTTAGATTTATTCTCTTGTGCAGTGACAATTTTTAAATCGCTCCCTTACTATTGAACGTATCAAGTTATCCCCCAAAACTCGTTATTTTTAACCATTAACCGTCGTTGACTCATAAAAGTACAAAAATACCCCTACCTTAACAGAATATTTTTGTAACGTCATTGTAAAACTAAAAAAAATGGTTGATGTATGACTAGTCTTTAAAAAAAAAAAAGTTAATGAAAGATTAATTATTGAAAAATAAATTAAAAAATAAAGTATTGAAATGACTTAGTATGCCTAAATAATTTGATAGTTTTCCTTAATTAGACATGTTAGTTAAATAAATTACAATACATGCCATCGTATATAAGTTACGATAATGCCATCTCCGTCTTTTTTCTTTCATTTCTCTTCATCTTTTCTTTCATTTTTTTTATCTTTACTCCTTCATCTTTTTCTTCATTTTTTTTCTTTTCTTTCATGTACATGACTCCAGTACCTTTTTTCTTTCCTTTCATTTTTGTCATCGTTACTCCTTCATCTTTTCCTTTCATTTGTTTTTTTTTCTCATCCTTACTCCTTCTTCGTCTTTTTCATTAATTTTTTTCTTTCATGTACATGACTCCAGTAGCATTTTTTTTCTTTGCTTTCATTTTTCTCATCCTTACTCCTTTAATTTGTTCGGTGAAAATCCAGTAACAATTTTCTTTTGTTCTTTGATTTTTTTTTATATCTATATTTTCTTTAAGTACCTTTAGAAAATGAAAAAAGAATAATAATGATAATAATAAAAAATATGAAAAAAGGTAATATATTATTCTTTTTCCATTTGTAGCATTTAATTAATTCCTATATTTATTTTTTAAAATAAAATTTTTTAAATATAAAAAGGTAAAATTTAATCCGTTCAAAAAAATTAGTCATATAGGCACAAAATAAAAAATATTTTAAAGTATTAGGGAACATACTATAAATATTTGAAATATTTATGTGTCTTTTGAAAAACCTCAAGAAATTTGGACCCATGAAAAATAGTCTACCTAGGTTTGACCTTTTTCTATTAATTGACTGTTAGGAAAATGTGCAGACACTATTTTATCCTTTAAGGCATTAAAAATAATAGAGAGATAACAAGTTTTGGGGGGTAACATGAGGTTTTTAATAGTAACAGGGGCAATTTGAATATTGTCACTTTACGAGGGGGTAGGCCGAAATTAACCCTCTTAATTATGAATGGGGCAGAAATATGGATGGTGATATAATAAGAATTAATCTTGATCTAAATTTTTCTTTTTAAAATATGATCTAGATTTGTCTTAGTAGATAGATGTCTATAAGATTTGATCTTAACCTAAATTAGTCTTGATAGATATCTAATTGTAACATTAACAAATTACTTGTTATAAATAATCGATTAGTCTATTAAAAGAAAAAGCCAATTATGTATATAGTAAGCTTAATTCAAGTTTTTTTTTCCCTTTTGAAATAAAATATTTGGTATATATATATAAGCTTAATTCATTTATATAGAGAGCTTTTCATTTCATGATGCACAAAATTAGTTCGCAATGATGTCCAAAAGGAGTAATATAAATTTTTGGAGAAAATGCATAATCCATTGAAATTGAATAATTAGCATCAACCTAAGCAGCAAAATAATAGGAAAAGTAGTTATGGGCCAAATGAGGCACGATGACCATTAAGAAAATTTGTGCTTCAAGGAGTTGCGGATGCAGCATCGAGTATCATCTCAAAGGCATTTTCGATGCATGACTTCAGCTTTGGAGAATCAATGAAGCCTTCTTCTGTTCCTAATGAAACCCTTAGATTTCCCATGTAGGTCACAATCGTCACCACAAGACTCTGTAAACCCATAAATGGACAAATATAGTCAATCAAATTCCAATTTTTTTTTTATTTTTTTATTTTTTTTTTAAATTTTAGCTGAAATATCAGTTAACCTATACCTGAGGTGAACCAGCCACCATAAAGTACAAGCCTTTGATGGGATGATTGGCCAAAGCCATCTTTTCCACCGGTCCCATCATATTGGTAATCGCTAAACTGGAGTTATTCAGCGAGCCATGGATAAATTTAGCTGCTGTCTGCATTACAACTGGACCTAATAAGTATAATCGCACACATGGCACAATTTTTGTAGTACTTAAGAAAAATGCTGAAATTCTCGACAATATGACGTGGCAGTATTGCTCCACATATTTAGTAAAAGCTTAAATAAATTTTTAACAATCCTACCTCATGGCCTCTCAATTTCTTCACAGTCTCCAAAAGCTTGGCAGTAAGGTAAGCACCGAAAGAACTGCGCTTACTCTGGATGATCTCTTGAGCTTTCTGGATGAATTTCAGTGGGTTTTGGACCTCCGCATTGGTTAATTGAGGAACTGATATGTGCAAAAATGAAAAATGGTTTCCCCAAGGTGCCTTACTGCCAGGCTTAACCATCTCCTTGATGGAACTGATGCTTTTGAACATCCTGGTGTTGAACAGTACCACTGCTGTTGAATGTAGATTAGTTGACTCCTGGTTCACTGCTTGCATGTATAATCGAATCCCCAAAAATATAGTTCCCGTAATAACATCGTTTAATGTCTGTATATTGTCACTTGACATTACATAACGGTTAAAATATAGACAAATAGCTTTTAAATAGTTAAGCTAATTTAATTTAATTAGTTGATTGTGGGTGTTGATTAGTCCAATTAACAAAATATAAAATCTCTTATTGCCCTAAGAGCCACTCCTAGAATCCTTCAGTAATCAGTAATCCATTTTATTTTTAACTATCTGCGGCGGCCAGACACATAAAGGGGTCCATAAAAATCGTCCTTTCAATTTATGAGCTGGAATTGTCGACACCTAAGGACGGTAATTGTGCCCGCAAATCCGTAAATCCACCCGGACCCACCAGTCAAAACCTGTCTACTACGGATAATTTTACGGGTTGCAGGTGGGTTTAGTATTATAAATTGAGACCCGCATTTGAATGCAGGTGGATTTGGCATTATTAAGGAAAAACAATGCAATTTTAAAAAAAATATTTTTAATTTAATTTTACTTAAAAAAAGTGATAAATAAAATCAACGACATAATTTCATAGCATACCAAGAAGCACAGTGTTGAATATAAATGACAATAAACAACAAAAAAGCTGTGGAATAATTTATTTTTATTTTCTTATTTCTCAGTTAGAAAATTTTTTTCCTAAATATTATTTAAACTTCTAGTGTATCTCATGGTCATTCCTATCTATTTTCTCTCTATTTTTCTCTGGCCTTTCAACGAAAATGAAAGCCTTTTGTTGTAATCACGTGGCTATGTTTTGTCAAACTAATTGTGTTCCAAGTTTATTACAACATTTCACTGCACCTACGAAATATAATTCTATAATTTACAGAAAGGGGATGTGAGAGGTGAAACATGCCGACCCCTCTGCAAATTTTCATTGACAATAAATTGTCCTGGAAATAGTGAAGCTTATGTCGGCACTGAGTATTTTTCTGGCTCGGTTATTAATTAAAGCTTTTGATGATCTTTGTCACCGGGTCATTATCAATATTCATCATCACATTCTGTGAGTTCAAAATACATAAAAACCAAAATCACAAGATCATGTGATGTTCACTCTCATTTTGAGAAGTCAATATTAGCGGAAAAAAATGTTTTATTCTCTCTTGTGAAGAAAAATGTTCTACTATATGTTTCATATGTAATGACAATACCTAAGAGAAGTGCTCCCACAATCTTAGATATGTGGACCATCAAAGGGCCGAAGAGTTGATGGGGTATTTTATTTTTAGAAATGGCTAGATCAATGGCCAAGCTAACAACATTTTTTAGGTGGAAATGATATAGACATCCTACCACTTCTTTCTAACTATAAAAAATTTGGAATAATTTATTTTTATTTTCTTATTTCTTACTGTTAAAAATTTTTATATCTAAGATTGTTTTTATATTAAATTCAAAATATGTGTAATTAACTTAACCACTTGTCACGTTCTCCCAAAATACTACTCGTATGTGGACACACAATATATGTGATCCACATATTGTGTTCAGGCGGTGTCTTCAAAACTACATGCAACAAGAATATTATTGATGTTAATTTAATGTCATCGTGATTAAGATACTTACCGCTCCAAGATTGTCCTTAATTTGCTTGATTTGATGGAGAGGGAATGTCATTGTTGTTATAGTAATTGGCAACCAGCCCGCCGCAGCACTACCAGATCTTATTGGCGTTTTATCGTCTTCAATCAAGCTGCTTTTGATCATGCTCCAGCAAAAATCTGAAGCTGTATTGAACACAGTATTGAAAAACTTAGGTACATTCTTGAATATACTACTGCCATTAATGTCTGGTCTCATTCGAACACTAGGAAATGTCAAGGGGCGAGAAGGATCATCGGCTCTTTGAAGACATGAAAGAAGAGCTCCCATCAATGAGAAGCCGTCGCCAAGTGCATGATGAAGCTTGAATATCACACTACTTGCTGCATTGCTCGTTGGATATTTTACTATGTGAACTTCCCACAATGGTTGGCTTTGAGGCATTTGTTCCGCGGATAATTTTGATAAGTAATCTTGCAGGCACTTGTCGTAGAATTGTTGTGACATGCCAACGGGAAAATTTGGAACATAGACGTGGTTTTTGAGCTTCACTTCAACGCTTTTCCAATGTTTCACTCCATTTTTTTCCACAACCTGTTTCAATAAAAGCACTTTTCAATATATTAAGATCCGTTTGATATATTTTTTTAAATGGAGGTTATTTAAATAAAATTTTTGTTGGTAAAGTTTTTTTAAGAACACATACAGCATCGTAGACACAACCTTTAATATATTTAAAGACTAAACAACTTGGTGTACCTACAGAATAATTCTATATATAGTGTAATCAGACCGCACAATTTAACCTTAAATGAGCATTTTAAAACATGTAAAAATATGCGGGAAGAGAAAGAGAAAAGAGAAATGATAGGAATATAACTAATTACCATGATGGAGGAGAAGCGAGGGTTGATGGGAAGGAAAATATCCTTTAGCAACGGAATAGCCAGCGAATCATCAAAGGGCACTTCTAATTCCAAAACAGCAAGAATGGAGATTGATAGAGTAGAGCTATTGAAATATTGCCCAATTGGGCTCACAGGCTCTGCTACCACTTCATCAGCTTTCTCACACTCCATTTCCAGTTTTGTGTTAGATCCTGAACCTTTCTTTTTTTTTTTTTACTTCTTTTGAGTACGAGCTTCTCTTTCTCTTGGTCTTGGTTAAATATAAATGGCAAGCAAGTTAGCTAGCCATCTTTGTCAAGCATTAAATTTTCCCAGCTCATATAGTAAATACATTTCTTTCCCATTTATTATTTTACGGGACAATAAATGTCACAGGGAAAGAATCAGGGGTTCCATTTCTACTGATTTTCTGATATTGCTATTAATGCAAAGTTCCGTGAGCACATGATGATAAATGTCATTTTTCAAGGTAGCAAAGTTACTATTGAATTCATTAGATATTTTAACATGGTACTCGTTGAAAATTAACCTCTGTCCTAGTATTTGGAACTTGTATTCTTAATTTAATGTAGATCAATGTAGATCAAATTTCATTAGCAAAAGTGTTAACATATATATTCTAAAACTTATATTCATAATTTAATATTTATCACGCTAATTATATGTAATCTTTCGATGAATTTCGAGATAGAAAGCTCCTCTCTCATACGGATACGCTTGGTGGGGAAGGAGGTATGCGTGCATTGAATTTGAACCATGAGATTAGTCCAATGGCAGATTGGCAACAATCAATTGCTTCAAGTTAAAACGTTTTCTAAAGTAATTTTTTTTTTCTTTGTCTTATATGGTACATTAAAATTCTAGAAAGACCAAATAAAATAATCTCTTTCCTTTATAATCTTTAAACAACGACAAGATCAGGTTAAGTTGTTTTATTTAATTAATCATTTGAGTTCAAATGGTAGGGAAATGAAAAAAATAATTTGTGGGATTCAGCTAGTTCAAATCTCCTCACATAAATTTTTTGTTTACTATTAGATTAAATAAAAAAAAAGGAGATAAATGGTTTATAGTGTATAATTTGCCCCAAGGCATGGTTGAGTGTTTTTCAAGTTTATTTTTTTGGCCCACGTGAGTTTGAATTTTCAGGACGATAGTGACCAACAAATTAATTTGAACTTTGTCTATACCTACCTTTTTAAGAAAATAATAATAATAACTACAAGTTTGTAATTATCTTCTTAGTACTAAAAATATAGGAAATTTAAGAAAAATAACAAAAAAATAATAAAGTAATTGATGGTGTTGTTAGCCTATATGGCTATAAATATTGATTTTGATGATAACAAATCACATGTATTTATTAAGCAAAGATTTATGAATTATGCTTTTATAATAAGAAAATGATGTTATGGAATTAAAGCATTTTGGACTAAAATGAAAGCATTGTTAAAATCTTTGATAGAGTTTTTAAATTTCAGATTTGGACCTATCTGAAACTATCTAAATGTTTTTGGGCCATTATATAATTTTACAAAGTTTGGGCGAAATCATAATTTTAAAAAGTTTTGGGATTGACAAAGCATTACTTAGAAATTCTGAAATTGGACATATTTGCAAAGTCTCATAACGTTTTGGGCCATACTACCGTTTTATAAAGTTTTGGGGTCAAACTAAAAATTTAGGAAAATTTTCACTGTAGCAGGTTACTGTAGCAAGCGGCTATCTGGATTCTGAAAACCAGAAATCCGGATACGGGCAGCAAGCGTCCAGAACGAAAACGGCAAGCCGGTTAGGCAAAATTTTGAATTTTGCTTTAACGGTAACATAAATCCGGCTTACCGGATTCCATAAACGGCAAACCGGATACGCCTGGAATGTGAGTAACGGCTAGTTTTTGACCTCAAAATATAAGAACTCAAATCCAACTCATTTTGAATCTCTCCAACAAGCAAAAACAAAAAGCACACATAATATCTTGAGCCTTCAACTTGCAAAACACAAATCATTGAATCATTCATTGTTCTTCATCTTTGAATATCTACTCATTGAGTGAGTTTGATTGTAACTTTCATTTCTTCATTTCATTTGTAAGAGTTTGAGTGTGTGAGACACTTGAGTGAAGAGATTGGGAGATAATCTCTTTGTTGTAAAGGTTTATTGACACCTCGAAGTCAATTGTAATCGGTTGAAGCCTCGGAAAGGCTTGGATAGTGAAATCCTCTAGCTTGGATTGCTTGGAGGCGTGGACGTAGGCGGAGATTGCCGAACCACATAAAAATTCGTGTGTTTGTTTCTCTTCTCCCTTACTCTTTAATTATTGTGCCTTTATTAAACTTATTGCTTTCAATTTTTATTAAGGCATTAGATTGCTTGTTGTGTGGATTTGCTAGGTTAATTTTTAAATTTCCAATTCACCCCCCTCTTGGGTTGCACACTTATATTTCATTTGGTATCAGAGCGATGTGCTCTTATTTAGATTTAACCATCTAGAGCTAAAGATCAATGGCAACTCAAAATGATTCCACATTTAGGGAAGGGCAGTCCACCACTAGACCACCTTACTTTGATGGAAACGATTACCCATATTGGAAAACTAGGATGAGAATTTACTTGCAAGCCTTAGATTATGAGATTTGGGAAATCGTTAATAATAATCCTTTCATGCCTTTGACTAAAAATGAAGTAGGAGAAGATATTCCAAAACCTTCACGGGATTGGAATGATTTCAAAAAGAGAAAAGCTTCTCTAAACTCCAAGGTCACGAATGCCTTGTTTTGTGCTTTAGATAAGAAAGAGTTTCATAGAGTGTCTAGTTGCGAAAGTGCTAATGAGATTTAGCACAAACTTGAGGTTGTCTATGAAGGCACGAACCAAGTGAAAGAATCTAAAATAAGTAGGTACACTCGACAATACGAATTGTTCCAAATGGAACAAAATGAAAATGTGTACTCTATGTATACTAGATTCACGGACATAGTGAACACTCTAGGAGCCCTAGGAAAGACTTTTTCAAATAGCGAAAAAGTCAAGAAAATCATTAGGTCACTTCCTAAGGAATGGAGACCAAAAAGGACTGTCATTGAGGAAGCCAAAGATTTAAATGTATTACTTATTGATGATTTAATTGGCTCTCTTATTTCATATGAAGAAGATTTGGCAACTGAAAAAGAGTAAGAGGAAAAGAAGAAAAACATTGCTCTCAAGGCTTCAAAACATGAGAGTGGTGAGGAAAGCGAAATGGATGATAAGAAGCTGGCTATGTTGGCTAGAAGATTCAGAAAATTTTACAAAAAGAACAATGAGCAGAGAAAGTTCAGGGGCTACAAGAATAAGAAGGAGAAGAATGAGCCAATCACTTGTTATGAATGCAAGAAGCCTGGACACATACGACCGAAATGTCCTCTTCTCAACAAATTCAAGAAGAAGGCTATGGTGGCCACATGGGATGATAGCGATGAGGAAACAAGTGATGATGATGAGCAACAAGAAATGACAAACTTAGCTCTCATGGCTATTGGGGAAGAATCATGTGATGAACTTGATGAAGTAAGTGTTCTTCCTACATATGATGAATTGCATGATGCTTTTAAGGATTTGCATGATGAGCTAATGAAGATTGGTAAAAAGAATATATGTCTTAAAAAGAAGATGATAGAGCTTAAGAATGAAAATGATTCATTTAGTGCAAAGATTACATGCCTAGAATTAGAAAATAAAACATTGTGTGATAGTATTGCATTATTTGAGAATTCTAGCACCTCACATGAGCACTTAAAGTCACACATGAATGACTTAAAAAATGAGAATGAAATACTTAGAAAGAAGAGCAATGAACTAAATGAAATTGTGCTAAAATTCACAAATGGGCAAAAGATGTTGGACAATTTGCTAAACTCACAAAAATGTGTATTTGACAAAAGTGGCATAGGTTATAAACCGAATTTGAAACAAAAATTTTACAACAGTTATTTTATGAAGAATACATCTATTAACAATAAAATTGTATGTCATTATTGCAATCAAGATGTCCATATGAAAAATAGATGTGCAGTGAAGAGAAATGCATATTATGGTATGAAATGTGTTTGGGTTCCGAAAGGAACCATTGCTAACTCTCAAGGACCCAAAAAGGTTTGGGTACCTAAAACTTGAGATTTTTTCTACAGGGCTCAAAGAAGAAGAAGAATAAGTGGTACTTGGACAGCAGTTGTTCAAGACACATGACAGGGAATTATTCTTGGTTTTCAAGCTTTACCAAGATCGAAAATGGAGGAGATGTTTCGTTTGAGGATAATTCAAAAGGAAAAATCATTGAGATTGGAAATGTCGGTAGTGTATCCTCTACTCTCATTGAAAATGTATGTTTGGTTGAAAACTTGAAACACAATTTGCTTAGTATTAGTCAATTATGTGATAAAGGATATAGAGTTATTTTTGATGAATCAAAGTGTGTTATTGAGAATGCATGTGATGGGAAAGTATTGTTTGTAGGAAATAGATGTGTTAATGTCTATACCATTAATATAGATTGTGCATCAACAAATGAGAAATGTCTCTTCGCATTGCATGATGATGGTTGGTTGTGGCATAGAAGATTAGGTCATGCAAGCATGGATTTGATTTCAAAAATCATGAAAAATGATTTAGTAAAAGGTCTTCCAAAAATCAATTTTCAAAAAGATAGAACTTGTGAAGCATGCCAATTTGGAAAACAAATCAAAACTTTCTTTAAAAGCAAGAATCATGTCTCCACTTCAAAACCACTTCAATTGCTTCATATAGATTTATTTGGACCTTCTAGATATGCTAGTTTAAGTGGAAAATTTTATGCATTTGTAATTGTGGATGATTATTCTAGATACACATAGGTATTGTTCTTAGCTAATAAGGATGATGCCATTGATGCATTTCGAATTTTCTATAAAAAGGTTCAAAATGAAAAAGGTTATTCTATTTCTTGTATTCGAAGTGATCATGGTGGAGAATTTGAAAATCATGCATTTGAAAATTTTTGTAATGACTTTGGCATTGAACATCAATTTTCATCACCTAGGACTCCACAACAAAATAGAGTAGTAGAGAGAAAGAATAGGTCTATTCAAGAAATGGTTAGGACCATGTTGAATGAAAACTCTTTGCCTAAGTATTTTTGGGCCGAAGCCGTCAACACCGCTTGTTATGTTTTAAATCGTGTGTTGATTAGACCTAATCTTAATAAAACTCCATATGAGCTTTGGAAAGATAGAAAACCAACATTGGTTATTTTAAAGTTTTTGGATGCAAATGTTTTGTTTTGAACACAAAATATAATCTTGGTAAATTTGATCCAAAATCTGATGTTGGTATCTTTCTTGGTTATTCAAATTCAAGCAAAACTTATAGAGTTTATAACAAAAGAACTTTAGTTGTGGAAAAATCTATGCATGTTACATTTGATGAGTCTAACCCTTCCTCTACGGAGAAAGTCTTTGTTGATGATAATGTAGAAGAAGAACAACAACAAGAAGCATCAAATGACAGCCAAGAATACGCACCACCTGGAATTCAAGAGGAACATCATGAAGAACCAAATGCAGAGCAAAATGAAGGTACTTCACAAACACTCCCCAAGGAGTGGAGGTATGTATCCTCTCACCCTAAGGATGTAATTTTAGGAGATCCCTCACGAGATGTTACCACTAGATCATCTCTTAGGAACACATGTGAGCATGCTGCATTTATTTCTCAAATTGAACCAAAATCCTTTGCGGATGCGGAAAATGATGAATCTTGGATTATGGCAATGCAAGAGGAGTTGAATCAATTTGAGAGAAACAATGTGTGGGAGTTAGTTCCTAATCCGGAACATCAATCCATTATAGGTACTAAGTGGGTATTTAGAAACAAAATGGATTAATCCGGTGTGGTTGTTATTCGGATGCTGATTTTGCTGGGTATAAGGTTGATAGAAAAAGTATTAGTGGGACATGTCACTTCCTAGGCCATTCTCTTGTCTCTTGGTTTAGTAAGAAACAAAACTCGGTTGCGCTTTCAACCACCGAGGCAGAATATATTGCCTCAGGTAGTTGTTATGCACAAATTCTATGGATGAAACAAACCCTTAGAGACTATGGTATTAAGCTTGATCAAATTCCTATCTTATGTGACAATACTAGTGCTACAAATCTTTCTAAGAATCCTATTCAACATTCTAAGACTAAGCATATAGAAATTAGACATTATTTCCTTAGAGATCATGTTCAAAAAGGAGATGTCGTAATTAAATTTGTTTCCACTGAAAATCAACTTGCGGATTTCTTTACAAAACCTCTTTGCGAAGAGATTTTTATAAAGATAAGACATGAGCTTGGAATGATGAATGTTGAATCTTAATTCATGTTTTAATACATGGCTTGATATGCTTGTTATCATATGAATTTATGCTTCATGAATTAGATAACTTGATATGCTTGTAAACTTATGATTTTATAATTTTGTGTTTCATGCATTAAATGGCTTATTGAAAAGTTTTAAATTTCAAAATGATTTAGAATTAATCAATTTTTAAGGCCGGAAATAAAATGGTGTGTGTAGTACAAGTATAGGAGCTAGCAAATATTCCCTTTTTATTCTTCCGGAAAAACTTTTTTTTATTAATCTCTCTCGGGACAAATTCCGGACAACCGAATTTTCAATCTAGAAAACCGGATTAGCTTTGGTTGGTCTCTGCCTCATAACCGGTCTACCGGTTCTTCAATCCGGAAAACCGAATTCACGTGCATGCTTTGCTGGAACAAAACCGGATTTCTGGTTCAAGACATCCAGAAAACCGATTATTTTTTGAAGCACTCGAAACCGGCCAACCGGTTAAAGAAACCGGCAAGCTGAATTTTCCTCATGATGCTCTCAGGTACTTATCCGGCCAACCGAATCTCAAAACCGGCAAACCGATTTCGGTTGCTTGGTTTCTGCCCAATAACCGGCTTGCCGGTTAGGAAATCCGGCAAGCTGGATTCGTGAGTATTTGTGCTGTTCATCATTTTCTCCTCATTCGGCAAACCATTCTTATTCTCTCTCTAGAAGCCGCTTTCTCCTCTCTTGATTTCACTCCAAAATCCATCTTTTTCTTCTATTTCCACATCAAATTGAATCAAGAAAATCATTCCCCATCTCATTAAGAACCCTCACGAGTCCGAAAGTTTTGTTGGAACCTTTTGATCAAGTGTTGCTTGTTCTGAAAATGAATAGACTCAAAGGTGGATTGACTAGAGGTGCCCCTTGCTTCCCGTGGTCGTGTGGATGGTTGAACCGGTTCTTTACCTTTTCTTCGAACCGGCCTAGAGCTTGACATGATGATTTTGTTGGATTTGAAGATAAAAACACCAAATAGAATGAAGATGATGAAGATTGAAAGTGATTTGGTGAAATAAATTGAAGCAAAAACGGCTTGAGAGTGAGAAATCTAGAGAGAGAAAACTCGGCCCAAAATCTAGGTAGGAATTGGGATCTAAGGATTTAGATGTTGAAAATGGGTTTCAAGGATGGTCAGTTGGAGGAGTTTTGATTGAGTTTGATGATTCGGACTTGAACAACATCTTAGGATCTTCCGATGATGGCCTAGACATTTTTTCTCTTAGGAAACCTCCTGATATTGATGACTATGTTCATGTTGATGCCGTTCATAATATTTGTCGGCGTAATGATCTTTCTGTTGAAGACTGTACCATTCATTTCCGTACTCAGTGTCTTTGTCTTCAAACTCATTTTTTATTTCGTATCATCCAGTCCATTGTACTTCCTAGATCAGGACATTTAGATGAGGTTTCTCACATGGATGTCGCCATGATTGACTGTATTCTTAGAGGTCGCCCAGTTAACTTGGGCTATTCCATCGTTCGCACCATGTTGAGCATTCCAGCCTTGATTACCCGCTTTCTTCCTTATAGTCATTTCATTACCCGAATTCTTAAATTCTTTGAAGTGCCGATTCTAGAACCATCTTGTAGGCCGTCCAAGGGTATTGGGGATGAGGTTATTGTTGGGTTAGGCTTTGAGTGGAAGGATGGCACTTGGGTCAAATACAGCGATAACAAGTTTACCTTTCTAGCCCCAAGTGATGATCGGCCACTAAATGCTGTGATTCCAGCTGATCAGCTTCCAGTATTCTCACTCTCATTTCGAGGGCAGCGTAGACACCGAGTTTCTTCCACGGTTGCTTCAGCTCCTAGTGTATCTGCATCTGTTTCATCACCTCCGCGACCTCCTACCTCTGGAGATGTTACTCTTCAGCAACTTATGGATGAGGTGCGGACACTTTCGGTGCGGCAGACTGAGCTTCAGCAGAAGCAGCAGCAGTAGCGGCAGCTGCAGCAGCAGCTCATTCATGGACAGCGCCTCCTCTTCGAGCACTTCAACATTCCATATCCATTTCCACCTCCTTCACCTCCATCCTCACCACCTGAGTAGTATCTTATGCTTGTACTTGGACACACCTACATTTCATTTACTGCATTGTGTGTTCTTTTATTTTCGACTCTATGGATGGTTATTATGCTTTTCGGTTTATGTATTTGTTTTGAATGATATGGATTTGTTGTGACTATTTATGTTGGATGTTATGGATTTGTTTTGGTTGATCATTATGGATTATATGGATTTTCTTATGCTTATGGATATCTTTTTTTTTTTTTTTTACTAATGAGCTTGTGTTGCTATTTTGATGATTGATAGGGGGAGCTTTTATTCTTTTATTCTTTTATTCTTTTTTATGATGAAGGGGGAGAATGATTTAATAAGTGTTATGAAAATACATATATTTAGGGGGAGCATGTATGTAGGGGGAGTTTTTGGTCAAACAATTTTCAAATCATTTTTTAACTTGCATTGATTAAGGGGGAGCTTTTTCATAACAAGATTAAAGTTTTTAATGTGTTTTGTTATCATCAAAAAGGGGGAGATTGTTAGCCTATATGGCTATAAAAATTGATTTTGATGATAACAAATCACATGTATTTATTAAGCAAAGATTTATGAATTATGCTTTTATAATAAGAAAATGATGTTATGAAATTAAAGCATTTTGGACTAAAATAAAAGCATTGTTAAAATCTTTGATAGAGTTTTTAAATTTCGGATTTGGACCTATCTGAAACTATTTAAATGTTTTTGGGCCATTATATAATTTTACAAAGTTTGAGTGAAATCATAATTTCAGAAAGTTTTGGGATTGACAAAGCATTACTTAGAAATTCTGAAATTGGACCTATTTGCAAAGTCTCATAACGTTTTGGGTCATACTACAGTTTTATACAGTTTTGGGGTCAAACTAAAAATTTGGAAAAATTTTCACTGTAGCAGGTTACTGTAGCAAGCGGCTATCCGGATTCTAAAAACTGAAAATCCGGATACGGACAACAAGCGTCCAGAACGAAAATGGCTTACCGGATTCCGAATCCGACAAGCCAGTTAGGCAAAATTTTGAATTTTGCCTTAACGGTAACATAAATCCGGCTTATCAGATTCCATAAACGGCAAGCCGGATACGCCTGGAATGTGAGTAACGGCTAGTTTTTGAGCTCAAACTATAAGAACTCAAGTCCAACTCATTTTGAATCTCTCCAACAAGCAAAAACAAAAAGCACACGTAATATCTTGAGCCTTCAACTTGCAAAACACAAATAATTGAATCATTGAATCATTCATTGTTCTTCATCTTTGAATATCTACTCATTGAGTGAGTTTGATTGTAACTTTCATTTCTTCATTTCATTTGTAAGAGTTTGAGTGTGTGAGACACTTGAGTGAAGAGATTGAGAGATAATCTCTTTGTTGTAAAGGTTTATTGACACTTCGAAGTCAATTGTAATTGGTTGAAGCCTCGGAAAGACTTGGATAGTGAAATCCTCTAGCTTGGATTGCTTGGAGGCGTGGACGTAGGCGGAGATTGCCGAACCACGTAAAAATTCGTGTGTTTGTTTCTCTTCTCCCTTACTCTTTAATTATTGTGCCTTTATTAAACTTATTGCTTTCAATTTTAATTAAGGCATTAGATTGCTTGTTGTGTGGATTTGCTAGGTTTATTTTTAAATTTCCAATTCACCCCCCCTCTTGGGTTGCACACTTATATTTCAGGTGTGTGAAGAGTTAGTAACGAAAAGAAATTATGTTTGATTGTAATTAAATTTATTTTTATCCTTTTACGCAATTCTTAGCTATAAATATAAAAATGAGACTTCAAAAGAGTTTTTATGAATTAGAATCAAAAGTTTTCTTGATGTTGAAGAGTCAAAAAAGGAACCACATGCAATTGCCGACAAATTTAATGTTTTGGTGACCAAATTTAAAGCATTGGTGGGCAAACGGATGCTATTTGGAGATTTTCTTATTTCATGAAATGATGGTCAAAATGGTTGAAAACAATTGAAGGATTTGGTGCAATAGTGTAGTTGTTTTGCCGATAAATAGAAGGCAACTCTTTCATTCAATGTATCCCAAAACTTAGAGAGCTTAGGTGAAGAGCTCTCTGAGAGAGTGCAGAGAGAGTTCTATATGAGAGAGTTCAGAGAAAGGGATTATCTGCAAGTGAGTTATTCGAAAGTTTGGGAGATTGTTTGCTTGGGTGCTCAGTTGGGTTATTTGTAGTAATGTGAGAGAATGTTTATCTTTAAAAAAATGTTTCCATCAAGATATGTGATAGTAGTGGGTGTATTTAGGTTTTTGGAAAGTGAGGTTTCGTTACTTTAATTTGTAATCTATTAATTGTTTTACTAACAATTATTCTCTCTTGCCTCTGTGAGTGTAGGTTTTATTGTCGAACTACGTAAAATTTTTTTGTCCTTTATTTTTCTATAAATATTTGGTGCGTATTGATTCTGCATTCGCGCACAAGTGGTATCAAATCACAACAAATGACGCTTTTGCATCACAACAAGTGGCATTAGAGAACAACAGGTGGTATTAGAGAACAACACGTGGTACCAGAGCCGATGCTTCATATATACTTGCAATATACATCACTGTTCACGTATACGCATTGTTTATAAATATGGTGGAGCAGGCGATTCGTACTTAAGGTATATGATACTATTCACGTGGTAATATTCGTGTATATAGTACTGTTCACATATATGGTACTATTCACAAATACGATGAAGCCAACAATTCCCACTTGGGTATATCAAAAGTCTATAGTATTGTTATGTAGATAAGTGCATGTCCATGAAATTTTTGTCAACAAGGCTATCATTGTCTAAGGAGTCTAAGTGTTAAGTAATATGGTTGTAACCTCTCCAGTCTTTCCTGGAACTTTGTTGGTGCATTATTCACACGAACATACACAAAATAGATTATTTTTCTTATGTCAGAATTTATTTATTTACATTTGGGACTGTTCATGATAATGTGATGGTACATGATATTTGACAGAACGGGACTAGGACAAATTTTTGTCCCAAAAAAAAATAAAATAACGAGAATGAAAATTTTTTTTGTAATCCCATTTCCATATACGGAACAGAATTGAGATTGGCAGATCCCATTCCATCCAGTCCCATTGCCAACCCTACCCCAACACCCACATCTAAGGTGGACGAAGTCCTATCCCTTCACACTCAATCCTCTATATGGGCCTTCTTAGCCTATATTTCAAAAGTAATGGTCTCCATATCTGCCTTGTTAGCCTATATTTCGAAAGTAATAGATTCTATAGATGCACTTCAATGCACAACCTAGCATACTTCCCTCATTCCGCCAAGAAGTACTTGTCAACTTTGACAATCCATCCTATTTTGTTTAGTCATCACAATGAAAATGCAAAAAATATATAGTAAAGACATCACATTCATATGTTCAAGGTATTTAATAATGGACATTGAGTTAGTTCTACTTATAAATCTATATATATATATATAAAGTTGGGACTACAAGAGGTGATGTGGTATCACCATTTCTCATCTTTGTATATTCTCTATTATCTAATAAATAGATATTTTCTTTTTAGATTTGGATTTTCATCTTCTCATAATTAATTTGACTGTTACTACACAATCAATATATAACAGTTCATCAAAAGACCTATTATCTTCTCCTTTTGTTGTGCTTTTATCAGGTACCAAGCTTCAAAGAATGATTTAACTGTTTATTCGGCGCTTTCTAAACCACCATCATCTGAATATGTGAATGTGTCTCGCTGGTACAACTACATTGATGCGCTTTTAAGGATTTCGTAAGTTTCTCATCTTGTCAGAAGGTCCCAGTGTTTGTGGTTAAATTGTGTAGTAGATTTTGAATAGTCTCATGTTCCATGAAACGTTTTTGCTTACTTCTGAGCATTGCTGATTCAGTGGTGTTTCTGCAGAAGGGTCTGGTGTCATTGTAGAGGGATCTGCCCCTATTGCAACTCTTCCAGTTGACGACATAAAGGCAAGTAGTGTTGTTATGTGTTCATGTCATAGGCACATAACTGCCTTTTGTAGGTTTAATTTATAATGACGATTGAACAAGCATTTTGCTTATTACGGGTTCAGTTTTTTCCATTGTTTTGGACTCCCATTAATTTTTATCATCATGGGGTTCAGATTTGGAGGGGGTTGGCTTATTTGGGAACTTATATCAATTATGTTCCTCGCTTGGTTTATGAAATTTGGCTATACTTAATTCTCAGACTGCTGCCGCTGACGATGATAATGACGATGTGTATCTGTTCGGTGAGAAGACAGAAGAGGAAAAGAAGGCTGCTGAAGAACGCTCAACTGCCATCAAAACATCTGCAAAGAAGGAAGAATGTAAGCTTCTCTTCTCATTGACTGATTAATTTATTTATTAACAACAGGCCCAGCTCTTTTGTGCTTAATTTTTTCTATTCTACATTCTGAATTTCCTCGTATTTCATTCTCAGTTGGCAAGTCATTAGTTCTATTGGATATAAAGCCATGGGATGATGAGACTGATATACAAAAGCTGGATGAAGCAGTACGCGGCATTAAGATGGAAGGGTTGCACTAGGGAGCATGTAAGTCTTTTCTATATGCACTTCAGCTATAATTTCTTTTATATTTGACGTCAATAAATATACCTTTAGGTGGTGTTTGGTTTTAAGAAAGGGGAGGAGAGAAAAAGAGTGAAATGGAGGGGAAAGGAGAAGAGAGGAGTGGAAGAGAATAGTGAAATTAAATTTCATTGTTTGGTTTGACATAAAATTTGATAGGGAAAGGAATTGTAATTTTTTCTTTGGACAAATTTATTCTTTGCCTTAAATATTAAATTATCTATATTAGTAATAAAATATAATTTAATATTAATACCAAACTTTTTTAATTTCAAAATGTTCTAAAACAATTCATGATTTATATTTAATATAAAATAATTTAATATATTAAACTAATTAATATAATTTAATATAAATAAAAGCCGGTCAACTAAGTCAGTGCCGGTCAACAGAAGTCAACGCCGGTCAACAGCGGCCGGTACCTTTTCAACGGAAGTCCGGCGAGTTCCTGCGGAGATCCGGTGAGGTTCTGGTGAAGTTCCGGTGTATCAGCGGTGGTCCGGCGAAATTCCGGCGATGATCAAGCGAAATTCTGGTGTACCGGCGGCGGTCGGACGAAGTTCCGACGAAGATCCGGTGAAGGTCCGGCGATAATTAATTTATATTTATATATTTTCATATTAAATAAATAAATAAGTTTATTTATTTTGTTAAAATTTTTAAATCATTCATTAAATTTGATTAATATAAAATTATTTATAATATTAAATTGATAAAATAAAATTATAAATAATAATAATAATTAATAACATTAAACAAGTTAAAATGTTGAAGGGCAATTTTGGAAGCTTGGGTTTTCAACATAAGAGGAATTTAAATTCTTCACTTTTTGGTGTGGAATTCAAATTCTACATTATAAGGGATATTAAATTCTAATGAAAATTAAATTCTTATATATTCTGTGCAACCAAACAATGGAAATAAAAGTAGAATTTGAATTATTTTCTTGTCCCTCATTCTCTCCTCCCAACAAAACATTACCTTAATGCTTGCTGCAGCTGAAACCATCTTCTAATTAAATATCACCTTTTCTCCATCAGAAGAATGTAATTGGACAAGCTGATATTAAACTTACAGTTTAGTTTCTGGACTTCAAGCTAACATGAACATGTTTGATGTCACAGCCAAACTTGTACCCGTTGGATATGGCATAAAGAAGTTGCAGATAATGCTTACCATTGTGGATGATTTGGTGTCTGTTGACAATCTCATTGAGGAGCATCTGATGGCTGAGCCAATAAATGAATATGTCCAGAGCTGCGATATTGTAGCCTTCAACAAGATATGTATGTGTATCATATATGTATTCCTATGCTTGTCTATTCATTTAATTCATACACATGCCATTAGCAACCTTTCCATAAAACTTCCAATTATCCTAATCTTAGGCTGTATATTTGTCTTACTCATGTAACAGAATCCAAGAATCCTTGATGACGGATGCTGGTGAGGTTTCCGGAGGAAGTTTTTGGTTAGCTGGTCACTGCAAAGTGACTACTATCCTGTTTTTTGTTCCACAACCTTTGCTTCTGTTATTAAATTTGTTCTTGGAGAGTGGTGTGTCCTAATGCTATGCTTGCAATGGAGTATTTAGAGAATAGTTTTGTACGATTTGTCTAGGCACGTGTAATTAATTATGAGAATTCTTTGCAAGTAATTTGTCATAAATGTATATTCTCTATTATCTAATAAATAGAGAAATTTTCTTTTAGATTTGACTTTTCATCTTCTCATAATTAATTTGACTGTTATTACACAATCAATATATAACAGTTCATCAAAAGACCCACTATCTTCTCTAATTGAAACCTTCTTGATCATAAATTAAGCAATAATTTATAAACATTTTTAATCACTCTTCTCCTCTACCTCACCTTAATTTATAAATAGTAACAAAAAATATGATATCCCACGTAAACATAAACACAACATAAAAGACCAAAAAATACCAATGGCTCTAAAACATATGTTTTTCATTTTGGCCCTCACTTGCCTGATCATGACAAATATTGCAAATGCAACCAGCAGGAATGATCGCCTCAACAACAATATGAAACCAAGCTACGATCTTGCAACAAGACTTGAAGCTAGCGGAGGCCTAACAGAGTGCTAGAACGCGTTAATGGAGCTGAAATCATGCTCAAATGAGATTGTTATATTCTTCCTTAATAGCCAAGCTGATATTGGCCCTGACTGTTGCCGCGCTATTGATATCATCACCCGTAATTGTTGGCCTGCAATGTTCATCTCTCTCGAATTCATTGCCGAAGAAGGGAACATACTGAGAGGCTACTGTGATGCATCTTCTGCTCCTTCTCCAGGTGGCCTCGCGGTGATATATCAGCCTCAGGTTTCCAAGGTTTTGGCTTAGACAAGGTGCATCTATGGCACTTCTATTTCCGTGGTGTTAATTTAGTTAATGCAATTTTAAATAATTAAAAAAGTCTTTTTGGTTTTAGCTTTGCTTTATTTTTTTTCATTTTTTTTGGAAGTCTTACCTCTTAATTGAATAGAATAAATCGTTAAAAATAAAATAAGAAAAAAAGAAAAATACTAAATTCTTTTTTCAAAGTCTCGCGAAGCGCGGTTTTATTTCCTAGCATCTATATAAAGCTGGGACTACAAGAGGTGATGTAGCATCACTATTTCTCATCTTCTTGAATTCTTTATTATCTAATATATTGGTTGAGATTAAAAAACAATTACATTACAAAATATTAAAAATAAAAAATAATTGTTAAATTACAAGAGATTACATGTCTCTTCTTCTTTCTATTTAAATTCAACAATAAGTAACCATTAATAATAATTAATTATAAGTTTTCAAACATTCATTTATTTTATTATGCCAACAACTAAACTTTAGTGGTTTAAAATATATTAATTAATTAATATAGGAAGGAAAGTTCCTTCATCTTCCCTCAATAATACTATTAAGGCCCAATTTTAATGTCATAATCACATATTTAATTATGCAACCTTTTGTTTAGTGTCTTTTGGCTTCTTCAAACTTTATAAACATTAAGTATTTAAATTTTGTGGCATAATTATTTCTCATCTTTTTTATATTCTCTATTATATAATATATTGGTTGAGATTAAAAAATAATTACATTACAAAATATTAAAAATAGAAAATAAATAAAAAATTATTATTAGATTACAAAAGATTACATGTCTCTTCCGCTTTCTATTTAAATTCAACAATAAGTAACCATTAATAATAATTAATTATAAGTTTTCAAACATTCATTTATTTTATTAAGCCAACAACTAAATTTTAGTGGTTTAAAATATATTAATGAATTAATATAGGAAGGAAAGTTCCTTCATCTTCCCTCATCAATGCCAATATGACCCAATTTTCATGTCATAATCACATATTTAATTATGCAACCTTTTGTTTAGTGTCTTTTGGCTTCTTCAAACTTTATAAACATTAAGTATTTAAATTTTGTGGCATAATTATTTCTCATCTTTTTATATTCTCTATTATATAATATATTGGTTGAGATTAAAAAATAATTACATTACAAAATATTAAAAATAAAAAATAAATAAAAAATAATTATTAGATTACAAAAGATTACATGTCTCTTCCGCTTTCTATTTAAATTCAACAATATATAACCATTAATAATAATTAATTATAAGTCTTGAAAGATTCATTTATTTTATTAAGCCAACAACTAAACTTTAGTGGTTTACAATACATCAACTAATTAATATAGGAAAGAAGGTTCCTTCATCTTCCCTCATCAATGTCAATATGGCCTAATTTTAATGCAATAATCTCATATTTAATTATACAACCTTTTTTGGCTTCTTCAAACTCTATAAACAATAAGTATTTAAGATTTGTTATGTTTGAGTTTTTTTTTATTATTTAACCAACATCCTCTTTAGAAATATTCTTATATTTTTATTTTTTGACTTATTTGAATTTTTAGTATTGTGTGCTTCATGGAGTACTTTTTTCTTCATGAGTTGAACAATGATAAAGATAGTTGGATGATAAGGGTTAGGCTTTGTAGGATGTGGGCATCTGTTAATACCAAGAAGAATAGAGAATTAATTAATGTGAATATGATTTTTATTGATGAAAATGTTGTATAAAAAATTCCTTCTCCCATTGTTTTCTCTAATTTTTTTCCCAATTGTTTTATACTTAACGTAGCATTTTTTTTCGTAGGAAAATCTAATGCATGCAACAATTAGGAAAAATTTAGTGATAAGGTTTAGACACATGTTGAGTGAGGATTCTTTGTACAGTGTCAAGAATTTGAAAATTGTTTCAACTACAGGTGAATACAGACCACTTTCAAATCAGTATAAAATTATGTTCTTGATTATAACTTCGCTTAAGAGGTTAGAAGAAGGAACTGTTAAGATTTCGATCAATAGATTCCAATTTATATCTCTAAATTTGATTGATATACGTATGAATGATAACACAATCCTCTCAGCTAATTTTTTTAATTATTAATGTTCGTTAATCTTTAAGTGTATATTAGAAATTATTAATCCTTATGTTTTAACATGTTTATATTATTTTTCCATAATATTACAGATGTTGTCGAAAGTTTATGTGGTGTCGGTGATATTGAGATCGTTGGAGCTGGTTGCAAAAAAATAGATATAAAAGTTCTGACAGATTAGCCAGTTGAATATAATTTGGAACTTATCACAACTATAAAATGTATAAGGTATGTACACTTACACTAGGGAAAAGGACAAATACACCCCCAACGTTTAGACAAAGGGACAAAAACCTCCCTAATGTTTTAAAAAAGACATTTACACCCCAATTTATTATAATTTCACCATTATACCCTTCTAGCATATAAAAAAAATTATTAGATTATCCAATTTGTCTATATATTGTTAATAAAATTATAAATAGATAAGTTGGATATTATTAAAAAAATTATAAATATACCCTCATTGCCAAATTCCTCTATTTAAATTTTTATCAATAACCAATTTTCAAAAAAAAAAAATCTATACACCTAAAAAAATTGTAAATAAATTATAATTTTAAAAATAAAATTGGTAACCAATTTTATTTAAACTTTAAACTTGTATATTTAATAATTCTCCACATGTCAATCATTTAAACTTGTATATTTATAACTAATTTTCTATGTTATTTATTATGGTATTAATAACCAATTTTATTTTTAAAATTATAATTTTTTTAAGTGTGTAGATGTCTTTTTTGAAAATTGGTTATTGATAAAAATTTAAATAGAAGAATGAGGCAATGAGGGTATATTTATAATTTTATTAACAATATATAGACAAATTAGATAATCTAATAATTTTTTTTTATACGATAGAAGGGTATAATGGTAAAATTATAATAAATTGGGATGTAAATGTCTTTTTTGAAATATTAGGGGGGTTTTTGTCCCTTTACCTAAATGTTGGGGGTGTGTTTGTCATTTTCCCCTTACACTATACACATTAATATATATTTTTTTAAAGTTAACAAAAAAATAATTAACTTTAATAAATAACAGTAGTTTTATAAGGTTGCCTCATCTTAAAAAAAATCAATTCATATTTTTTATCAGTTTCATCAAGTGTAAAGTACGAAAAAAGAATAATATTAAATTTTTTTTAAAGCCACGCAAAGCGCGGTTCTATTTTCTAGTTTATAAATAACGCTAAGGTCCTATCTTAGAGTACTTGCAACTATAACACTTGTATGTGAGTGATGGTTGTCGAAGCCAGTAAAAATAAATACCTACTCTAAATAAATTGTGTATAGTGATTGAGTAGGGTCGTGTCCACATAGATCGGTAATTATTTAAATCCTTTTAAAATATAAAATGCAAAATGGGGGAATTGTTGACAATAATAAAAATCAAATTAAAATAACAAGAACGCAAATTAAAATTGTAATTCAAATTGGGGAAAGCTCTGGTTGAAGGAATTAACTCAGTTTATTCGACTACTGATCATTGATTCAAATATAAATTATTACTACATATGAATAGACTGGTTATAGCTATTGAGACCCTCTAATAGTCAATCTCTCCTTAACTAGTCAATAACCAAGGTACGACCGTTGGTTATTTCCCTAATCAATAGATAACCCTAGATATGATTATAGAATTTAATCAATTGACAGCCTGAAAAACCAGAGAGACCCAAATCCTAATCAACAAACGCATACGATGGTTCATTTAAATTAGATTATTTATTCTCATAACACAACGCACTGCTATGCTATTTGTCACAAACATTAAAATCTTCATACGATAAATCATTTAATTGACAATAAATTAAGTTGATAATTAAATAGTGGCCAATTATCTAATTAACAAACATAATCATGACAATAATTCAGAGAATAAACAAATACCCAAAAAGTAATAAAACAATTAAAGCATAAGAAAGATCTCACAGTAGTGACGAATCAAAGCTTCATTAACCTTCAACTAGAATAATAGGTTTAGTTCTTCATAGAGAGAAGATCAAAATTTAGATCTAGGGTTTCTTTCTTTTCAAAAATCTCCCCCTCTTCACAATGGATTCCTTCCTTAAATACTCTCTCTCTCTCTTCTCCTCTAGAGTTCTTTTTAAAATAAAATACTAATGTCTGAAATATTAAATTTGTAATTACAAAAATAATCAAAAATACAAAACACGTTAAACTAAAAATTGCAGGTCCGTAGTTGACAGAACGCGCCCACGCCTTATCAACAAAGTTCTTCTAACGCTCATAATTTCTCCAAGAAAACAATCATCCTCAAACATTATCTTGGAGTTCAATTTTAGCACCAATCAATAAAATTACACATACAAAAATAAAACACAAGTGAATCACTATTATTAAGTGCAAAACATCGATATTGAGGGAAGTAAACAATGCAAAACTAGTGCATAAATTGCACTCTAATAGTGAGACATAATAAATAGATTGGTCAAATCTCTATTAATTAAGTTCTTTAAAAGGTCATATCATGATGACCAGGGAAATTCATACAGCAATTGATGTTATCTTGAATTAATGTATTATTTCGAGTCTTTATCATGAAGTTGCCAAGGTCAATAGCGTTTGGATTTTAGTTGTAGGGATGACAATGTTACTCACAAATTTACCCAAATTTGCCCGTAAAAAACTGCTTGCTACGGGTAATTTTGTGGGTCGCATGTGGGTTTAGTATTATAAATTTAAATCCGCTACCGATTATCAATGGGTTTTGTGTTAACAAAAAATCCGTGTGGGTATGTGCCAACCCGTAATTTTATTTTATTTATTTTTTATAAATTTAAATTATTAAAATTACACTAAAAATATCTAATTATAAAAATACATAAACTAAGTTATTGACAATCATTTATTGCTCAAGACCTAACCCAATCTTTTTAATTATAGAAATATTTAATTATAAAAATAAATAACTACTACCGCTAACTTGATTCACATCGTTATCTTCACAATATGTATGCATATATTTTTTCAATGAAAAAACAATTAATCATATTAGTTGAAATTGGTTTGTCTTAGATTTATCAGTTTCAGCTAAAAATCCACTTAAATTGGATCGCATTAAGAGTGAGCAAAAAAGCTAATTAATAAAAAACAGAACCGAACCGAACTGAAATAGTAATATAGTACAAGTAATAAAACTAATCGGTTCCATTTTCGGTTTTTTTAAAAAAAAAAACAAAAAATTGAAACAGAATCTCAAATAAACCGATTGTAAAAAAACCCTAAAGCTAAAATCTAAATCTAAACACTTCTGTCTTCTTTTGTAGTTCTGTTCCCGCTGCTCGTCATGACCTTCAGCCAAAAGCAAAAACCCACCGCTGCTCGTCGTGACCTTCAGCCACAGGCTCGAGTCGTGACCTTCAGCCACACTTCTGTCCCCTCTGCTCGTCGCCGCCGCCGCTCGTCAGTCGTCACCAAGTTTACGGTCTACTTGGAGCTTTTGGTTTGCATTGAAGCATGTCTCCAAGAGCCTGACCTGATCTTGGGTTAGCCGTTTTCTGCTTAGTTTAGATGGCTGTCGGTTTTCTGACCTGAACGGAAGATCCATTTCTGGCTTTTACAGGTGGTGTTTGAGATTATTGAACTTTTGGGAAGGGTGGAGAGAGCTTGAAGCTTGCTCTCTTATAGACTTGTACGAAAAAGTGGCTTGGGTAATTGCTTGAATCTTGATGATTATGCCAGTGAGAGCCCATAGTCGCAACGCAAGCATGGAAGAGGAGGTCCCAGAGGGTCAAAACTGAGGGGCTGTCATCGAGAGCTCCTTTCCTTCACTCTCGATCGCCTTCACAAGGTAAAAAAAAAAAAAAAGTTTTGATTTCAATCGAAGTTCTTCAGTGATGGAAGCGGAATGATATTGTTATTTCTTGTAATTGAAACTTTGAAAGGAACCGGAACTTTTTTTATATACTTTGGTTTTGTTCACCCAATTTATTGCTTTTGTAGTTTTGTTAAAGTTTAAAAGACTTTTTTGTTATTTATTTTGATTTGAACTTGTTATTTGAACGGTTATGTGTTCTTGAATATACTTTGAGACATATTTTAATTTTTTGTTTGTTAATTTCTTATATTTATGGTAGATTTATTAATTTAAGATTTTAAATTTAAAAAAGCTAAAAGTAGGTCTAATAGGCCCATAATCAAAATAATCGAACTGAATTGAATCGAATTATTTCGATTAATTGAGTATTTGATTATTTCACTAATTTAATTAATTACAATTATGAAAAAATTAATAAATTAATAAAACGAACCGAACCGCACCCATCCCTAGATCGCTCTAGCTCAACATTGGTGTGCTTAAAATTTTCATGCTAGCTGGCTCATGCAAACATGCTTGACTTTTCAACAGGTGGTATGACTTTCATACACACCTGACCCACTTGCCCACAAAACCCCATTACTCAATTCCTCCATCACAAGATTGAAGTTTGGTCATTTTGGTCAGCTGAAGCTTATCCATGCAAAAAATCATTCGCTATGGTCTCTCTAATGATCAGTTACTAGTAAGAAAACTTCTTGACCTTTGCTCTTTTTATGGCAAAACGGATCATGCCCTTCTTGTTTTTAGTCAAATCCGGTGCCCACATGTGTTTACTTGGAATCTTATGATTCGGGCACTGACTATTGATGGCAGCTCCCTGCAAGCGCTCTTGCTGTATAACCTTATGATATGCAATGGCTTTAGACCCGATAAGTTTACTTTCCCGTTTGTTATTAAAGCTTGTATTGCGTCTTTGGCTATTGAGAAGGGAAAAGAGGTTCACGGGCTAGCCGTTAAAGCTGGGTTTTCGCGAGATATGTTCGTGCAAAGCACTTTGATGGATCTTTATTTAAAGTGCGGGGATGTAGATGGTGGGCGTAAGATGTTTGATAAAATGCGTGTTAGAAGTGTGGTTTCGTGGACGACGATGATCTCTGGCCTTGCGGCCTCTGGGGATCTGGATGCTGCCTGAAGGGCTTTTGATCAAATGCAAACGATAAATGTTGTTTCGTGGACGGCTATGATTAATGCGTATGTGAGGAATGAGAGAGCTCAAGAGGCTTTTGAGTTGTTTCAAAGAATGCAGCTTGGTAATTTGAGGCCGAATGAGTTTACACTTGTTAGCTTGTTACAAGCTTGTACAGAACTGGGGAGCCTAAAATTGGGGGGCTGGATTCACGGTTTGAGTCCCATAATAATTTTATGGGACTTAATTCCTTACCATAGTAGTGGAGGTAGATTTGTCTCCTCATAATTATGGATAGAGTAGATATATTTTCTTAATTATGAGTGGGGCAGAAATATAGATGGTACTATAATAAGAATTAATCTTGATCTAAATTTTTGTTTCAAAATATGATCTAAATTTGTCTTAGGAGATAGATATCTATAAGATTTGATCTTAACCTAAATTAGTCTCAATAGATATCTAATTGTAAACATAAACAAATTACTTGTTATAAATAATCAATTAGGTGGCGTTTGTTTTTTAACTTAATGACTTAAAATGATTTAACTTAATTAATTAAGTTAATTAGAGATGTTTGTTTTTATAACTTAATGAGACTTTTTAGATAATTTTGACTAAATCTGAATTAAGTCAATTACTTGCTAATGTCAAAAATATCCCTGTTATATAATTTATTTTTCATGTCTATCCCAAAACTCACACATAGATATTTACCCCACATAAAAATATCTCATTTTTTATTTCTTATATTATATACGATAAAATTTAAAATTTATGGTATTTTATATATTAAAATTCTAAAATAATTATGTATTTACTTGAATATAGTTTTACTTATAAATGTTAAAATATTGTGGTATTTAATATATTATTTATTTGATATTTAAATTTAATAAGGATACGAATGTAAAAGTACATATTTTCAGCTTTTTAAGTTGAAAAAAACAAACAACTTAATCTTTATTTTCCGAGATTCAGACAAAAAAACAAACATATTATTCAGATTCAGACATTCAGACCTATTCAGAATTCAGACTAATTTAGGTCTATTCAGATTTCAAATAAAAAAAACAAACGCCACCTTAGTCTATTAAAAGAAAAAGCCAATTACGTATATAGTAAGCTTAATTCAAGTTTTTTTTTCCCTTTTGAAATAAAATATTTGGTATATATATATAAGCTTAATTCATTTATATAGAGAGCTTTCCATTTCATGATGCACAAAATTAGTTCGCAATGATGTCCAAAAGGAGTAATATAAATTTTTGGAGAAAATGCATAATCCATTGAAATTGAATAATTAGCATCAACCTAAGCAGCAAAATAATAGGAAAAGTAGTTATGGGCCAAATGAGGCACGATGACCATTAAGAAAATTTGTGCTTCAAGGAGTTGCGGATGCAGCATCGAGTATCATCTCAAAGGCATTTTCGATGCATGACTTGCTTTGGAGAATCAATGAAGCCTTCTTCTGTTCCTAATGAAACCCTTAGATTTCCCATGTAGGTCACAATCGTCACCACAAGACTCTGTAAACCCATAAATGGACAAATATAGTCAATCAAATTCCAATTTTTTTTTTATTTTTTTATTTTTTTTTTAAATTTTAGCTGAAATATCAGTTAACCTATACCTGAGGTGAACCAGCCACCATAAAGTACAAGCCTTTGATGGGATGATTGGCCAAAGCCATCTTTTCCACCGGTCCCATCATATTGGTAATCGCTAAACTGGAGTTATTCAGCGAGCCATGGATAAATTTAGCTGCTGTCTGCATTACAACTGGACCTAATAAGTATAATCGCACACATGGCACAATTTTTGTAGTACTTAAGAAAAATGCTGAAATTCTCGACAATATGACGTGGCAGTATTGCTCCACATATTTAGTAAAAGCTTAAATAAATTTTTAACAATCCTACCTCATGACCTCTCAATTTCTTCACAGTCTCCAAAAGCTTGGCAGTAAGGTAAGCACCGAAAGAACTGCGCTTACTCTGGATGATCTCTTGAGCTTTCTGGATGAATTTCAGTGGGTTTTGGACCTCCGCATTGGTTAATTGAGGAACTGATATGTGCAAAAATGAAAAATGGTTTCCCCAAGGTGCCTCACTGCCAGGCTTAACCATCTCCTTGATGGAACTGATGCTTTTGAACATCCTGGTGTTGAGCAGTACCACTGCTGTTGAATGTAGATTAGTTGACTCCTGGTTCACTGCTTGCATGTATAATCGAATCCCCAAAAATATAGTTCCCGTAATAACATCGTTTAATGTCTGTATATTGTCATTTGACATTACATAACGGTTAAAATATAGACAAATAGCTTTTAAATAGTTAAGCTAATTTAATTTAATTAGTTGATTGTGGGTGTTGATTAGTCCAATTAACAAAATATAAAATCTCTTATTGCCCTAAGAGCCACTCCTAGAATCCTTCAGTAATCAGTAATCCATTTTATTTTTAACTATCTGCGGCGGCCAAACACATAAAGGGGTCCATAAAAATCGTCTTTTCAATTTATGAGCTGGAATTGTCGACACCTAAGGACGGTAATTGTGCCCGCAAATCCGTAAATCCACCCGGACCCACCAATCAAAACCTATCTACTACGGATAATTTTACGGGTTGCAGGTGGGTTTAGTATTATAAATTGAGACCCGCATTTGAATGCAGGTGGATTTGGCATTATTAAGGAAAAACAATGCCATTTTAAAAAAATATTTGTAATTTAATTTTACTTAAAAAAAGTGATAAATAAAATCAACGACATAATTTCATAGCATACCAAGAAGCACGGTGTTGAATATAAATGACAATAAACAACAAAAAAGCTGTGGAATAATTTATTTTTATTTTCTTATTTCTCAGTTAGAAAAATTTTTTCCTAAATATTATTTAAACTTCTAGTGTATCTCATGGTCATTCCTATCTATTTTCTCTCTATTTTTCTCTGGCCTTTCAACGAAAATGAAAGCCTTTTGTTGTAATCACGTGGCTATGTTTTGTCAAACTAATTGTGTTCCAAGTTTATTACAACATTTCACTGCACCTACGAAATATAATTCTATAATTTACAGAAAGGGGATGTGAGAGGTGAAACATGCCGACCCCTCTGCAAATTTTCATTGACAATAAATTGTCCTGGAAATAGTGAAGCTTATGTCGGCACTGAGTATTTTTCTGGCTCGGTTATTAATTAAAGCTATTGATGATCGTTGTCACCGGGTCATTATCAATATTCATCATCACATTCTGTGAGTTCAAAATACATAAAAACCAAAATCACAAGATCATGTGATGTTCACTCTCATTTTGAGAAGTCAATATTAGCGGAAAAAAATGTTTTATTCTCTCTTGTGAAGAAAAATGTTCTACTATATGTTTCATATGTAATGACAATACCTAAGAGAAGTGCTCCCACAATCTTAGATATGTGGACCATCAAAGGGCCGAAGAGTTGATGGGGTATTTTATTTTTAGAAATGGCTAGATCAATGGCCAAGCTAACAACATTTTTTAGGTGGAAATGATATAGACATCCTACCACTTCTTTCTAACTATAAAAAATTTGGAATAATTTATTTTTATTTTCTTATTTCTTACTGTTAAAAATTTTTATATCTAAGATTGTTTTTATATTAAATTCAAAATATGTGTAATTAACTTAACCACTTGTCACGTTCTCCCAAAATACTACTCGTATGTGGACACACAATATATGTGATCCACATATTGTGTTCAGGCGGTGTCTTCAAAACTACATGCAACAAGAATATTATTGATGTTAATTTAATGTCATCGTGATTAAGATACTTACCGCTCCAAGATTGTCCTTAATTTGCTTGATTTGATGGAGAGGGAATGTCATTGTTGTTATAGTAATTGGCAACCAGCCCGCCGCAGCACTACCAGATCTTATTGGCGTTTTATCGTCTTCAATCAAGCTGCTTTTGATCATGCTCCAACAAAAATCTGAAGCTGTATTGAACACAGTATTGAAAAACTTAGGTACATTCTTGAATATACTACTGCCATTAATGTCTGGTCTCATTCGAACACTAGGAAATGTCAAGGGGCGAGAAGGATCATCGGCTCTTTGAAGACATGAAAGAAGAGCTCCCATCAATGAGAAGCCGTCGCCAAGTGCATGATGAAGCTTGAATATCACACTACTTGCTGCATTGCTCGTTGGATATTTTACTATGTGAACTTCCCACAATGGTTGGCTTTGAGGCATTTGTTCCGCGGATAATTTTGATAAGTAATCTTGCAGGCACTTGTCGTAGAATTGTTGTGACATGCCAACGGGAAAATTTGGAACATAGACGTGGTTTTTGAGCTTCACTTCAACGCTTTTCCAATGTTTCACTCCATTTTTTTCCACAACCTGTTTCAATAAAAGCACTTTTCAATATATTAAGATCCGTTTGATATATTTTTTTAAATAGAGGTTATTTAAATAAAATTTTTGTTAGTAAAGTTTTTTTAAGAACACATACAGCATCGTAGACACAACCTTTAATATATTTAAAGGCTAAACAACTTGGTGTAACTACAGAATAATTCTATATATAGAGTAATCAGACAGAACAATTTAACCTTAAATGAGCATTTTAAAACATGTAAAAATATGCGGGAAGAGAAAGAGAAAAGAGAAATGATAGGAATATAACTAATTACCATGATGGAGGAGAAGCGAGGGTTGATGGGAAGGAAAATATCCTTTAGCAACGGAATAGCCAGCGAATCATCAAAGGGCACTTCTAATTCCAAAACAGCAAGAATGGAGATTGATAGAGTAGAGCTATTGAAATATTGCCCAATTGGGCTCACAGGCTCTGCTACCACTTCATCAGCTTTCTCACACTCCATTTCCAGTTTTGTGTTAGATCCTGAACCTTTCCTTCTTTTTTTTTTCCTTCTTTTGAGTACGAGCTTCTCTTTCTCTTGGTCTTGGTTAAATATAAATGGCAAGCAAGTTAGCTAGCCATCTTTGTCAAGCATTAAATTTTCCCAGCTCAATAGCGGCTCGGCTCGACCTTTTGGCAACTTAGGCGGTTGCCTAGAGCCTCACTTTACATGAAGCCCCACGAGATGATTATTTTATATATAAAAGAGGAAAGTGAATTTAAAAATTATTATTATTCATTTCAGTTATTATTATTTTGTAATTATCTTTTCTTAAATAAACTATTAATTCCTATAAAGTTTAGTGTATTTAATGTAGTACTTAATAGTTTTAATTTCTACAAAATCGATAAATTAATAGTTTCAATCCTACAAATTCTCTATTTTATTGTTAGAATTAATATGTTATATTTCAAAAGTTTTATATTCATTTTAAACCTCTATAAAAGGCCCACATTTTATTATTTATCCATTAAATTTTTCCTCCAACAATCAAGACATGATATGTTCTTGGTGTTTGAGATAAAGAAAGAGAGAGAGAAAAAAAAATCTTCGTCTACTTTCCACTCAAGAAGAAAAAGAAAAAATCTAATAGTTCTCTCTATTCTCTGACTATTGGCCATTACTCAAATCCTCAAACAATTAATGTAAACATAAGTTGATTTCGTCTCAAATTTCAGATTTTATCTTTTTATTATTTTCTTAATTAGTTGTGTTATTTATTTGTTCTTATTTCTTTTTATTATATTCTTTTATTGAACTACTTTTTTGTGTGTGTGCTTGTTTTATCTATTTTGAAATAAAACTATATCGAAAAACTTTAGAGATTAGAAGAATAGAAAAATTAGTTTAATTTAGAAAAGGAGTAGTAAAAAAAAGATATAATTTGAGTAAAAAAACAATAAGTAGAAATTTTATAATTGAATTAAAATTTTGTGGATTAGCAACAGTAGAATAGAATTTTATTTAATAATTTTACATTTTAGAGTGTTTAAAGAATTGATTTTCAATAATCCTAAATTTTAGAAAGAATTAATTAAAATCATTTACCGAAAACCCCAAATATGATTGAGCTAGGCCTGTTCCAGCTTATATAGTAATTACATTCGTTTCCCATTTATTTATCTTACGGGACAAACATATTGGAGCTGGTTAAGCCACAGTGAAAGAATCAGGTGGTCCATTTATACTGATTTTCTGATATTGCTTGCTATTAATGCAAAGTTCGGTGAGCACATGATGACACGTCAATTTTCAAGGTAGCAAAGTTACTATTGAATTCATTAGATACTTTCACATGGTACTCGTTGAAAATTGTGTCCTCGTATTTGGAAAATGACATTCATAATACATCAATGTAGATCAAAATTTATTTGGAAGAGTGTTAATATATATATATATATATATATATATATATATATATATATATATATATATATTCTAGAACTTACATTCATAATTTAATATTTATCACGCAAATTATATGTAATCTTTCTATGAATTTCGAGATAGAAAGCTCCTCTCTCATACGGATACGCTTGATGGAGAAGGAAGAATGCGTGCATTGAATTTGAACCATGAGATTATTCCAATGGCAGATTGATGGTGTGTGAAGAGTTAGTGACGAAAAGAAATTATGTTTGATTTTAATTAAATTTATTTTTATCCTTTTACGCAATTCTAAGCTATAAATAAAAAAGAGTTTTTATGAATTAGAATAAAAAATTTTCTTGACGTTGAAGAGTCAAGAAAGGAGCCACATGCAATTTCCGACAAATTTAATGTTTTGGTGTCCAAATTTAAAGCTTTGGTGGCCAAACGGATGCTCTTTGGAGATTTTCTTATTTCATGAAACGGTGGCCAACATGGTTGAAAACAATTAAAGGATTTGGTTGTAATTGTTTTCCCCATAAATTGAAGCCACTTCTTTCATTCAGTGTATCCTAAAAAGTAGAGAGCTTAGGTGAAGAGCTCTCTGAGAGAATATTCAGAGAGTTATCAATCAATGAGAGATTTCAGAGAAAGAGATTATCTGCAAGTGAGTTCTTAGAAAGTTTGGGAGAGCGTTTGTTTGGTTGCTCAGTTGGGTTATTTGTAGAGGTGTGAGAGAATGTTTGTCTTAGGAAAAATGTTTCTTTCAAAATATGTGAGAGTAATGGATATATTTGGGTAATTACTCTAATTTGTAATCTATTAATTGTTAGTAAAATAATTATTCTCTTTTGTTTCCGTGGATGTATTTTTATTGTCGAATCACGTAAAATTCTTGTTTCGCTTATTTTTTTTGTAAATATTTGGTGCGTATTAATTCTGCATTTGCGCAAAAGTAGTATCAAACCACAACAAATGACGCTTTTGTAGCACAAGTGGTATTAGGGAGCAACAACCGGTACCAGAGCACAATAAGTGGTATCAAAGCAAGACAATTGGTATCAGAGCCGATACTTCATACTTGCGATACGCACTGTTCATGAATATAGTGGAACAGACGATTCGTACTTGAGGTATACGGTTTTGTTCACGTATATGATAATATTCGTGTATATAATATTATTCACATATATGGTACTATTCACAAATATGATGGAGCCAACAGTTACTACTTGGGTATATCAAAAGCATGTAGTATTGTTATGTAGATAAGTGCATGTCCAGGAAATTTCTGCCAACAAAGCTATCATTGTCTAAGGAGTCTAAGTTTTAAGTAAGATGGTTGTGACCTCTCCAGCCTTTCCTACAACTTTGTTGGTGCATTTTTCATACGAACAGACACAAAATAGACTATTTTTCTTATGTGTGAATAGTTGTTGAAATGGTAGTGTTGGTTTGCTTATTGCTAAAGGTATCAGTGTGCAAGTGTACACAACAAGTAATATAATGATGAATATTCAAATCGTCTCCACAATGATTGATGTTATAAGATTTGTTTCAACAATCTTAACAATGCAATTTCAATTTAATTAAAATAAAATAATTAATGAAATTAATGAACTAACTAAATTAAAAAAAATGCGATAAACCAAATCCAATAAAGAAAATCTTAAGTCAAACCCAAAGATGTACTTAATGGGAAATGAGTAGCTTTAAATGCATTTCAATGCACAACCTAGCATACTTCCCTCATTCCGCCAAGAAGTACTTGTGAACTTTGACAATCCGTCCTATTTTGTTTAGTCATCACAATGAAAATACAAAAAAATATATAGTAAAGACATCCCCTTTCATATGTTCAAGATATTTAATAATGGACATTGAGTTAAATATACTTATAAATTTATAAATAATGCTAAGGTTCTATCTTAGCATACTTGCAACTATAACACTTGTATAACACAAATAGTTTTGTATGTGAGACATAATAAATAGATTGGTCAAATTTCTATTAGTTAAGTTCTTCCAAATGACATATCATGATGACCAAGGAAATTCATACAACAATTGATGTCATCTTGAATAAATGTGTTATTTCGAGGCTTTATCATGAAGTTGGCAAGGTCAATAGCATTTGGATTTTAGTTGTAGGGATGACAATGTTACCTGTAAATTTATCCAAACCTGCCCATCAAAAGCTGCCTGCTATAGGTAATTTTGTGGGTTGCATGGGGGCAGTGGTGGATCTAGAAAAATAATTTATCGGGGGCTAAATTAGACAATAGTAAAATATAAAAAATTAAAATTTTGAATATATAAAATATTTGTAATTAATCTCTACGTATTTTTATATTTTAAAAATATTATGCAATAGACTCATTATCAATATTATTAAATTTTTTGTTTCTTATATAAACAACCAAACTATCACTTATCCCATCCAATTCCAAAAATGATTCTTCATGAGTTGTATTACTGAAAATGTTCGTTCTACTATTATTATATAAACCAAAAGAATTAACTATATTTTTTAGAATAGAAAATATTTTGAGTAATGGGCTATCATTATTTTTAATTAAAATATATGTTTTATATTTCTTAAAAGTCAAAGTTTAAATTTTATGGGGTTATATTTTGTAGTGACTATTTTACTAAATTTAATGGGGCTAATTAGAAAATTAAAATATTTTTTTCTTTTATTTTTAATTTTTTTTTTTTGGCCAGTGGGGGCTCAAGCCCCCACTGGTCATGTGCTGCATCCGCCTCTGCATGGGGGTTTACTATAATAAATTTAAATCCGCTCTGGGTTATCGGTGGGTTTCCTATTAACAAAAAAATTGTGTGGGTATCTAGTAACCCATAACTTTATTTTTTTATAAATTTAAATTATTAAAATTACACTAAAAATATTTAATTATAAAAATACATAAACTAAGTTATTGACAATCATTTATTGCTCAAGACCTAACCCAATCTTCTTAATTATAAAAAAAATAACTGTTGTCGCTAACTTGATTCACATCGTCCTCTCCACAGTATGTATGCATATATTTTTAAAAAACACTTGTGTAGCTATCAACGAAAAAACAATCATATTAGTTGAAATTAGTTTGTCTTAGATTTATTGGTTTCACAAAAAATCCACCCAAATTTAGCTACTAATCTAACTTTTAATGCAGAGTTAATTGTATATTTGTATGCAATAGTGAAAGTATATTTTTATAGAAATGTTAGATAAATCTATTTTTTTGGATGTTGTATTATGATTTTAGATTTGATGTTATGATTTGAAACAAATATGTTGTTGTTGCCATGGCTATGAGTTACAGGCAAAACCCGCTGACTTGAAATAAATGTGTTGCTACTGCTGCTATTGTGCGTTACGGGCAAAAATAGCTGCAGATTGCAGGAGAATTAATTAGTAACTGTTAAAACTCACAACGGGTGGATTTTTTTTTTAAAAAATTAAAAACTTACAGTGGATTGTAAATGAATTTAATAATTTAAATTTTTTATAAGTACTGATTTGATAATGACAAACCCGCTACGATCAGTATCCGTTACCACTCTAGTTTCAGGGGAAGCATAATTTTATTTCCCTAAATGGCAAACTCAATTTGTTAGATTAGAAGATGAAGATATCCTCAAAAGTTCTTCTGTGTAATTAGTCTTCACATGTCTTCAGAAATCTTCATCAAATTCTATAGTTAATAAATCGAGTCTTCTATTCGTGTAATCTTCAACTTCTTCAATATGCATGCAGAAATGTAGAATAAGACCATTCATATAGCGCCACGTGTCATTAGAATAAAGCATTCATATATCCTAAATGAATTAGAATTAAACACCGATTAGAGTTCATTACTAATTTTAACTCCTATGCAGATTAGGTAACTACGTACGTTTATAAACTGCTATATTATTTCAACTACCGGAGGAAAAACAGCACGGGGAAAAGCAAAGGGGAGAGCTTCGAGCGAGGGAATAAGTTTGCATTTTCGTCTTCACAGCCATGGTAGGGTTTGGCTTATTCAAGAAGAAAAAGATTTCGATTTCCAAAACACCGGCGTCATCGATTCAGGACTTGGAGAGAATCATCCCGGAGATGCGGATGGTTCTTTTCGGTGATGATGATGATGAAGTGACAGTTTCAGAGAGAGCCTGCGACCAATTGACGAACACGTTCTTCAGCGAAGGCCGGCTCCGTGTTCTAATCCTGTCCCTTCCAAAACTCGAGTCCGGCCTCCAGTTGGACGCCATTCACGTTATTTCAGGCTTGCAGAGACGAAGGGTCGCGGCCAATCCGTATATCGCTTCCGATTATATGGAAAATAATTTGGACTTGATAGACATTCTTTTATCTGGGTACCAAGTTGATGATCTTGCTCTCACTTATGGCGCCATTGCCAGAGGTTGTATTCGTCATCAGTGCGTGGCCAAGTACGTGTTGGAATCGGATCATATGAAGAAGTTCTTTGCATATTTGCAGAACCCGAGTTTCGAGATTGCCTCAGACGCACAAGCAACGTTTAGAGAACTCCTGACAAGACATAAGTCTACAGTTTCCGAGTTTCTTTCCAAGAATCAAGATTGGTTCTTTCAAGAATACAATTCCCAGTTGCTCGAATCCCCTAATTACATCACAAGAAGGCGTGCTGTTAAACTACTGGGAGATATATTGCAGTGCAGTTCAAATTCTGCTGTGAGAGACAAATATGTTAGCTCATTGAATAACTTGAGGGTCGTGATGAATCTTCTCAGAGATTCCAACAGACACATTCAGTTCGAGTGCTTCCATGTGTTCAAGCTGTTTGTTGGGAATCAGAGTAAGCCTCAGGAGATCATCCGTGTTTTGCTGGCGAATCAGAGCAAGCTTCTTCAGTTCTTCGGGGAGTTTTATCTTGATCGAGTGAATGATGAGCAGTTCGAAGCTGACAAGTCTCGAGTTATGAGAGAGATTATCAATACGACGAGTGTTACTGTTAAAAGCTAAATTGTTGTTATTTATTTGCTTGTAAATTCCATCGATGTAAAATGACTAAATTGTTCATCAATGAAAAGCTTTTTTGTTTTTTTTGACATTTATGCCAAAATTTCCCACATCACTAAAATGGGAAACATATCAAGCTTAATACTTATCAACTACTGCGAGCCAGCCCACAGTTCTTTAACAAGTGAGGTGAGGTGACATCTTGTATATAATATGTTCAAAGCTCTGAGACTGTACCATGGTGGTATGTCTTTCATACACACCTGACCCGCTTACCCACAAAACCCCATTACTCAATTCCTCCATCACAAGATTGAAGTTTGGTTATCAGGAAGCTCTGGTTTTACTCAGAAAGTGTAGAAATTTTGGTCAGCTGAAGCTTATCCATGCAAAAATCATTCGCCATGGTCTCTCTAATGATCAGTTACTAGTAAGAAAACTTCTTGACCTTTGCTCCTTTTATGGCAAAACGGATCATGCCCTTCTTGTTTTTAGTCAAATTCAGTGTCCACATGTGTTTACTTGGAATCTTATGATTCGGGCACTGACTATTAATGGCAGCTCCCGGCAAGCGCTTTTGCTGTATAACCTTATGATATGCAATGGCTTTAGACCCGATAAATTTACTTTCCCGTTTGTTTTTAAAGCTTGTATTGCGTCTTTGGCTATTGAGAAGGGAAAAGAGGTTCACGGACTAGCCGTTAAAGCTGGGTTTTCGCGAGATATGTTCGTGCAAAACACTTTGATGGATCTTTATTTCAAGTGCGGGGATGTAAATGGTGGGCGTAAGGTGTTTGATAAAATGCGTGTTAGAAGTGTGGTTTCGTGGACGACGATGATCTCTGGCCTTGCGGCCTCTGGGGATTTGGATGCTGCCCGAAGGGTTTTTGAGCAAATGCAAACGAGAAATGTTGTTTCGTGGACAGCTATGATTAATGCGTATGTTAGGAATGAGAGAGCTAACGAGGCATTTGAGTTGTTTCAAAGAATGCTGCTTGATAATGTCAGGCCGAATGAGTTTACACTTGTTAGCTTGTTACAAGCTTGTACAGAACTGGGAAGCCTAAAATTGGGCAACTGGATTCATGACTTTGCTCTTAAGAATGGGTTTGTTCTAGGGGTTTATCTGGGGACTGCTCTAATTGACATGTATAGTAAATGTGGTAGTTTGGAGGATGCTAGGAAAGTGTTCGATAAGATGGAAATCAAGAATTTAGCTACTTGGAATTCTATGATTACTAGCTTGGGTGTTCATGGTCATGGGGAGGAAGCCCTTGCCCTTTTTGCCCAGATGGAGAATGCAAATGTTCAGCCAGATGCAATCACTTTTGTAGGTGTTTTATGTGCTTGTGTGCATACGAATAATGTAAATGAGGGTTATAGGTACTTCCGGTACATGAGAGAACATTACGGTATTTCACCTATTGAAGAACATTATACTTGCTTGATTGAATTGTATAATCGTGCCAAAATGAAAGATGAGGTTAGCGAAGAGCTGAACACCATATCAGAGGACCTGAATGAAAGAACAGCTGTAGAATTGCTAAGGTTTTGAACACCATGCTGGAAGAGTTGAATGAAAATACAGAATTTCTAAGGCTGAATAGCCTGCCTGAGAAACTGAATTTGAATACAGCAACAGCCTTACTAAGTACTGACAGCGGTGTTGCTAAAGCAGACAAAAGTTCTTACCTGCTTCCCAAGGAGTGACAATGCTTGGGTGTGTCTACATGCTATTTCCCTCAAAATATGTTCCAGTGCTTCAAGAGGGATGTGGATTGACTTCAACGAATCTTTCCTTATTCCTTAAGAATATTTCATGCCATACACTTATTATGATCATTGAGAAAGGAGCTGTATAGTGAAGTTCAGCCTGCAAGCAACACAATCCTTGTTCTTAAAAGCTTTGCAAGTAACATAAAGAAGATGTGGATTCCCCTTCTCTTTTTGCAGACTATTGTTTCGGAGGGAAGAGAATATGGTTCTGCAACTTCTCAATACATGTGTGATATTCTAGTCTGTTTATGTTTTTATTTAATTCTTCATACTATCATTGATATTGGAGATAGTTGCGATTCTTTATATTTTTAATTTTGCTGATAAAAATATGCATCAATTGGCTGTTCTGTACATGCTTTAGCTTTATTTATTAGCTGTAAAGTTAATTTACATGATATTCTTTTTGACTTGTAAATCTTGTGGATTCTTCAACTGTATACAGAGATAAAAATTAATGAAAGACTTAAAAGCATTATTCTTAAAGGGGCTATATATCAATCTCCCAGGTGTTACAGCTTGAGGGACAAGTTATATGGAGGTTGCTGGTTGAACGATCTCATGTCATTGGAGTGGCTAGGTGGATTGATGTCTTAGTTTCTACAGTATGTAAAAAGAATTTTTAGCTTTTTCCTTTTTATATTTGTAATATCACCATAGTGGGTCTCTTTTTTGCAATCTTTTTATATTCCCCAGTTTATTCTAATTCTTTACTTCCATTGAGTTGGTGAAGCTTCCTCGGCTGTAAGGTCTTTATATAAGGTTGAAGACAAAAATGAGGTTTCATAGACAGATACATGAGCATACCTTATATTTCTTTTGTTTTTATTTTTTTCTGTTGACTTACAGAACATGTCGTTTTCGGTGGAAATGCCAATGAAAGTGTCTGATCATTGCAACTATCGAAATTATACTGTTTCTTGTTGTGTATGGTAGTAAATGTCCTGGTGTGGTGAGAGGCTGTTGATATTCTAGTGCAGAATCAGAGTGAGAAGCTTTATCTGGCCAGAAACTATGGAGAGGTGGTCCAGTGCTAACAGGGGTTGCCCCAGAAACTATAGGGATGGTCTTCTGTGCCACTATTTGTTCAGAGATGGCTCTGCTCAATATATCTTCCTTGATTTGGCGGATGAAGGATCTGTTGTTGTGAACCGATCACTGTCTTTTAATACCGAATCAAATATGCATATATGTGCTTCTTCGAATGGTTTGCTTCTGCTGTCAAGTGTTAATGGCAACTTGCTCAGATATAACCTCTTCAATCTTCTTACCGAGCAGTGTGTTGTTCTTCCCCAACCGCAGATCACTAGACGAAGTATTGGAACTGGTTTAGCTTTTGATGGTTTCCACTATCAAGTTGTACGCATTTTCAGCAGTGAAGGTGATAGAAGCATTTCAGAACCGTCATCATCATCTGCTCCTTCTGGTGCCAGGGGCGGTCGGCTTATACAGATGGAGATCTTCTCATCTGAAACTGGCATATGGAAACGACACTCCCCCCAAATTCATCTACCATCTGATCTTCCGAAGCTTAGCACAATCCCTCTCTTCTCAAACGGAGCTATCCATTGGGAACTGGGTGGATACTTGCTTATGTACTATGTCAACAGTAGCTACTGTAGGCTGATTGAACTGCCAAACTATCCCCAAAAGTGGTCCTGTAATTCACTGACTTTTGGGCAATGTCTGTGGGAGGCTCAAGGGTATGTGCACTACTGCTACACTGATTCTGAAGGAATTCACACCTGGGTTCTCCTCAAGGAAGAGGATCATCAATACTATTCCAGCTACTACCACTACGATCGCGACAGGTACCAGTGGAAGTTAGCCCACACTGTCACACACCAGTACTTGATGTGTCAAAATCCTGAGATCTTTCTCCGAATGGGACGGAGAAACATTTACTTTATACAATGGGAGCCATACTTCATATCACCATTCGCTTACATTCAAAGCTTTCAGACACTCTACCTGAGGCTACCAGGGATGATTGTCTCTTACAATTTGAGAACCCAAGCTTTGAAGGAGGTCTGCTCTTACGAATTTCCAGACTCAAACTTCCACTGCTGCTTGCTCGTCGTCGCCGTTGTTCATAGCTCAAAGGACGATGCTCGAGGAGGACACGCAAAACCAGCTGGGGCAATTGGAAATGCGGTTAGTTTGCCTATAACGGATGCACTAGAAAAGCCAACAAAATCAAAATGAGTTGCACCTCTATTTTTCGTCTTGAGATACTGAAAAAATTTTCAAATCAAAAGAGTTATTGTTACACTTTAATCTCGGAGCTACCGTGATTTTAAGTTGGATATAAAGTAAAGAGTTGAATGTACTGTATATGAAATATGACCAATTAAATTAGATTATGTTTGTTGTCATGAGTATGAAGTATGATGAAGTATCCATTTGGATGGAGCGATTCTATTTCTCTAAATTGTTTGGCCGGCCAAACACGTCCACTTTTTTTTTTTTTTTAATTACATAAGACTATTGTTCAAGATTATAACTCCTATACATAAAACTACAATAAGAGAGAAGACTATCTTCGCTTAAATTTAAAGAAGAAAATTAAATTCCTACAATATTTTTATGAGAGTTCGAACTACTACTCCCACACCGATTCAAGCATGCATCGTTGCCAAACACGTCCACTTGTTTTGATTGAATTGCTACCACTCCCGGTAATTCAAGATCTAAGGGAGTTCTGTTTGAATTAACGAGCTATTGGGTCCTCTTTTCCAAAATTTAATTTGCTTTAAGCGTCCATTTAAATTACTTTGAAACTTTTATATCATCACATATTGGACTGACCAATAGTGAAAGTGAAACGGTCATCACCGCCAACGACAACAACAATAAGAAGAAGAAGAAGACACGACCATTTTTACGTGGACATAAATCGGCTTCCAGCATCGTAATCATCGCTACACAAAATAAATAAATAAATAAATAAATAAAAATTGAACATCTAATTCCAGGTTTCTTCCCCTTCACATAAATAAAACTGGTCACCGGTCCTCCCTCAGTCCAGCCCTTTCTAGACCGGCGCGTGCGTGTAGCCACTGCCAAAAAAATCCCCACTTACTCAAAAAATGTTTCTCTCTTTGAATCAGTAGTCGATCGATGCGTGCTGCGATGGTACGATAATAATTGTTTAATGTCCCGGCAATTTTGACTTTCTTACTATAAAATGTTTTCTTTTTGACTTTTCTCTTCTTTCCTTCCAAACGCTACACGCTAATCCGCCACCTCTCCTAGCTTTGCTTGCCAAAAAGCGTAATTGTCGTAATTAGTGTTCATTATCTTATTATATCTATATATTTATATATGATTTGTACAGGTGATAGAGTTATGAAATAAAAAAAAAAAAAAAAGATATTAAAAGACTTTGAGGATGAGAAATTAAAAAAGCTTTGGGTTGCGTTCAAAAACTACTTGCGATAGACGGACTGGAAGTAGCATGAATCACTTATTTGAAATTCAATTAATGTTCTTGCTGCGTAATAAGTAATAACTATATATCATTAAGTTAAAATTTAATTTAAAAATAAAAGAAAATAAAAACTATTTGTAATTAGGAAAATTATATAAGATGATTATGGCCTGTCAACCCCACGTCGATGGACATTATTATTATTATTATTATAATAATAACGTTTGTTTAAGCAACCTCGGAGTTGGAGGAGGAGCCAGCAGAGGCAGCACCGTCGGAGCTTCGTCCTATTCAAAACCGTTGAAATTAATCAGACAGTCGGGCGGCGGCGGCGCTGTGGTGATGGCATCATCTGGCTGCAACAACAATAACGGAAACAATAGCAAGAAGATGAAAACAGAGAGTTTCTTGAGGCATGTGGAGTCTTTGGCGAGTTTCCCATCTGGGGCTGGTAAGATCTCTCGGTTCAGCGCTGTCATATTGGGGGAAGCTCTCTCTTCTGAGGAAAATGATATTGTTTTACCCAGTGATGATTTCTCTCGCCAGGCTTTGGTCCCTTCGCCCCAAAAGGTTGCTCCTTTCCCTTTTCTTTTGCATTTTAAATAAATTTGGTTTCACATTATTTATTTTCTTTGTTCCTGACTGGCATTTGCCTTTTTTTCGGTTGTTGTTGTTATTGGGTTAGTATTTGGAAATGTACAAAAGGTCTGTTGAGGACCCTGCTGGATTTTGGGCCGATATAGCTTCGGAGTTTTATTGGAAGGAGAAATGGGGTCAGCGAGTTTGCTCTGAGAATCTTGATGTTAGGAAAGGCAATGTCAAGATTGAGGTACTTAAAAAATGTTATTCTCCCATCGAAAAATAGAACTGGGAATTGATCCAAAAATGGTATTTCTTTTATGCTAATAGGAGGTTGGTTTTCTTCTGCATTTTGGCAGTGGTTCAAGGGTGGTATCACCAACATTTGCTACAATTGCTTGGACAAAAACATTGAAGCAGGATTGGGTGACAAAGTTGCCATTTACTGGGAAGCCAATGATCCGGGTGTTGATGGTACTCTTACATACACCCAGCTGCTTCAACAAGTTTGCCAGGTCTAAGTTATTCTTTTTATTCTACTGATTAATTGATTTTATCTTGGTTTTGTGAGTCAATGCCGAGGCTGATTTTATCGGATCTTTACTACACAGCTTGCAAATTACTTGAAAGATATTGGTGTTAAAAAGGGTGATGCTGTTATAATTTACTTGCCCATGCTTATGGAACTCCCCATTGCTATGCTTGCGTGTGCTCGAATTGGTGCAGTTCATTCGGTAATTATTGGTTATATTTCTAGTTTATCAATGTTTCTACTTGGTTATTTCTGAAAGATTTGCATTTCAATTGGCTTTCACATGCCTTCAGGTTGTCTTTGCTGGATTTTCTTCAGATTCTCTTGCACAGAGAATCATGGACTGCAAGCCAAAAGTTGTAATTACTAGTAATGCTGTTAAGAGAGGTCCTAAGGCCATCCACCTCAAGGACATAGTTGATGCTGCACTTGACGAATGTGCCAAAAGTGGGATCTCTGTAGGTGTGTATTTTAATGTCATTGCTTTCTTAATTAGAACAACAAGATATCTCCTGTCATTCATGTGAAGTTCACTAAGGAAGTTTACTAAGCAATAGACCTTTTTAGTAAAATTTTTTTGTCTTTAGATATAATGTTAGGAATAATATTTATCAAACTGGTCCTCTTTAACCAGGCTGCTATACTAAGGCTTGAGATCACTTTATTATGCATTGTTTTGCTTGCCTTATCTAACAGCTTGCCACTTGCCAAACTGATTGAACAAAGAAACTAAAACGGCTTGCATGCCAGATTGAACTTTCTTGGGTATTAGCGAGTCCAATCCCTATATTTTTTGACTTGCTGGCTTGTTCTGGTCTCGAATCAGCTTGACTTCCCAGAGTGGCTACTTTCACCAACTATAATAGCCTATCCATTCAGAAGCTACAGTGACTTATCAGTAGAAATTAATCTCGTACTACAGTTCTCTCCCATCATAACTGCTCATTTTCATTTTTCCCTTCTGACCAGATGTATGCTTAACCTATGAAAACCAATCGGCCATGACAAGGGAAAACACCAAATGGCAAGACGGAAGGGACATATGGTGGCAGGTTGGTATTACATTGCCATTCCTCTACCATGAATGGTAGAATGCTTCTACTTCTAATTCTTGCAGTCTATTCCGTGATGTTCTTATTTCATGCTATTACTGCATGGTAGATAAATTAATTTCTTAATGCAAGATGAAAATCTTTTGATATATGCTAACTGAATGGCTTTAGGCTTGACGAGTCTACCTGTTATGTTTCAAGATAGAGTTTATGTTTGCTAACAAGTGATGAATGTATACTAGGATGTTGTCCCTAAATATCCAACTAAATGTGAGGTAGAATGGGTAGATGCCGAAGATCCTTTGTTCTTGCTTTATACTAGTGGGAGCACAGGAAAACCAAAGGTACTTGTTGGCCTTAGTTTTAAGTTTTTTTTTCTTTCTTTCTTTATCTCTTTAGTTTATGCTAATGTAGATTTTCCAAAAAAGGGTGTTCTCCATACAACTGGAGGATATATGGTGCACACAGCAACAACGTTCAAGTATGCATTTGACTACAAGCCCTCTGATGTCTATTGGTACTCTTCAGACTCAGCTCATACTGAATGTTGTAACTTTCTCTGTTTAAAGCTGCTCAGTGATCTGTTGATACATGATGAGACTTAAAACACTTTTCATTTTTCTCATACAGGTGTACAGCTGACTGTGGTTGGATTACGGGGCACAGTTATGTCACGTATGGACCCATGCTCAATGGAGCTTCTGTAGTTGTTTTTGAAGGGGTAATGACCAAAGAACTCATGAACATAGTTTAATAAAGTTCACTTGTGCAATGGGAAAGTGGATTATAAACTGATAATTTTAAGTGTGGGACTAGGGAAGACAGTTTTCAATAGGCAAGATGAAGACATACATAATTTATAGAGTTTATAACCAAAAGAAAGAGCATTCTATTGAAGACTGTTAAAATTCATCTAAATATGTTGTTTTTAGGTGTTTACTGTTATTGTAATGCCGCAATACTCAGTAATACTGTACCTTATCAGTATAGAACTTTTTATTAATGACTGTAATCATAGAGAATAAATTATGAGTTCGCTATGTTTTGGTTCTAAGTTCTGATTCTGAAGAAACTGAGTGGCATCATTAATAGTAGTGATGCTTCATTATGTTATCTGCAGGCTCCAACTTATCCTGATTCTGGTCGCAGTTGGGACATTGTTGACAAATACAAGGTGACAATATTCTATACTGCACCGACCTTGGTGCGTTCTCTCATGCGTGATGGCAATGAGGTATGAAATTTATCTAATTTTACATGTGAAAAATCTGTGGCTTACTTGGGGTTTAAATCATTTACAGCAAATTTTTTTAATCATGATAAGCGACTACTCAATAATACCTATCCCAGTTACAAGTGATCAGAGAAGGAGAGAAAATTTTGAGGAGTTTTTCTCAAGTTACTTTTCATTAATTTCATATTCACGTCAAATATTGTTGATTATGCAGTATGTTACCCGCTACTCCCGCAAATCCTTACGGGTCTTGGGAAGTGTAGGCGAGCCTATAAATCCAAGTGCATGGAGGTCTTTAGCTCTTCTTTATTTTGTCTTATGCAGAAGTCAACGTGTGTAAGCATATTTCTTTAAAAGAATTTTCTAATACCCTCCTGTTTCTTTTAGGTGGTTTTTCAATGTAGTTGGAGATTCAAGGTGTCCTATCTCCGACACTTGGTGGCAAACTGAAACTGGTGGCTTCATGGTAAGTATGTTTTCTTCTGTGAATTTCCCAGGTTGCACATACTTTCTAGAAGAAATTATATGGTGATTTCTCTGCTGTGTATACACATTGCTGTTTCTCCATGACAGTAATCTAATTAATGATATTTCAACCCTGCTACCTGGCAGATTACTCCGTTACCAGGTGCCTGGCCGCAGAAGCCTGGTTCTGCTACGTTTCCTTTCTTTGGGGTTCAGGTCTGAGATGAAAAACCTTTTATTGATCTTACCATCTAATACGTAAGTTATGTTCTTTGCTTTGATCATTTGCCCTTTTTCTATCATTTTCTTCTTTGGATCCAACTGTAGCCTGTCATAGTAGATGAGAAGGGTGTTGAAATTGAAGGCGAGTGCAGTGGGTATCTTTGCATAAAAAGCTCATGGCCTGGTGCATTTCGGACTCTTTATGGTGATCATGAAAGATACGAAACCACTTACTTTAAGCCATTCCCAGGATATTATTTCACTGGTGATGGCTGCAGCAGGTAAGCTCCTACTAGTGTTGAGAGAATCATTAATACGTAACCACTGTTTTATGTGATCTTGATTTAGGATTCGCATGCTATGTGAAGAAAACCGTGAATTGGTTCCTCTTTTTCTTACCTTCCAGAACAGTATGTACAGGGAATATATACAGCAAAATCCGAGAGAAAATAGGAGACTATATCTATCCTTTCCTAAATAATAGGAAATAAAATCTGGAAAGAATCCTAATGAATCTTCCCATTATAATTTAACTTATTCCTAAAATAGCCTAGATTACAAATAAATCCTAACTTTGAATCTTTATTTTCAACACTCCCCCTCAAGCTGGTGTGTGTATATCATACAAACCCAGCTTGTTACTTAAGTCTTCAAAGTTAGGTCTTGGCAGTGCTTTAGTAAGGATGTCTGCAATTTGTTGTCTAGTTGGAATGTACTTTAGTTCCACACTTCCACTAGTGACCTTCTCTGAGATGAAGTGCCTATCAATCTCGACATGTTTGGTTCGATCATGATGCACTGGGTTTTTAGCGATGCTGATTGCTGCTTGATTGTCACACCTCATTAGAATGGATGAAGGGCTGCACACACCGAGTTCCTTGAGTACACGCTTTATCCAAATTCCTTCACAGATTCCATTTGCCAAAGCTCTGAACTCTGCTTCTGCACTACTCCTAGCTACAACTGATTGTTTCTTACTCCTCCAGGTTACTAGATTTCCCCAGACATAGGAATAGTAAGCAGATGTTGATCTTCTATTTGTGACGTCTCCAGCCCAGTCTGCATCGGAGTAGATCTCAATATTCCTATATTCTGATTTCTTGAAAAACAATCCTTTTCCAGGTGTCATCTTCAGATACTTCAGAATTCTAAAGACTGCATCCATGTGTTCCTCTGTAGGATTGTGCATGAATTGGCTCACAGCACTAACAGCAAAGCCTATGTTCGGACGGGTATGTGAGAGATAGATTAAACGACCAACCAGCCTTTGATATCTCCCCCTATTGACTGGAATACTATTCTCAACTAAGCCTAGTTTCTTGTAGGGATCCATAGGAGTATCTACTGGTTTGCACCCAATCATACCAGTCTCCTTTAGTAGGTCCAGGGTGTATTTCCTCTGGGAGACAACAATTCCCTTTCTAGATCTTGCCACCTCCATCCCAAGAAAATATTTCAGATTCCCTAGATCTTTAACTTCGAATTCCTGAGCTAGCTGTTTCTTCAACTTCAGTTCTTCCTCATCATTTCCTGAAAGAATGATGTCATCAACATATACGATTAGGAGAGAGATCTTCTTTGCTTGTGAGGTTCGAAGGAATAGAGTGTGATCTGCCTGACACTGAGTGTAACCAAGTCTCACAACTGCCTTCGCAAATCTATCAAACCATGCTCGAGGGGATTGCTTAAGCCCATACAAAGATTTCTTGAGCTTGCACACTTTATTTCCAGTAAGATTCAGATCAAGACCCTGGGGAACTTCCATAAACACTTCTTCTTCAAGATCGCCATTGAGAAACGCATTTTTTATATCTAGTTGGTATAAGTACCAATCTAGATTTACTGCTAAGGAGAGCAAGATTCTGATGGTGTTGAGCTTCGCAACCGGAGCAAAGGTTTCAAGATAATCAATCCCATATGACTGTGTGAACCCTTTAGCTATAAGACGAGCTTTGAGCCTCTCAACACTTCCATCTGCCTTGTATTTAACAGTAAAAATCCACTTACATCCAACTGGTCGTTTCCCTGCAGGAAGATCTGTTATAACCCATGTATCATTTTTCTCCAGAGCATTTATTTCTTCATGAACAGCTCTTCCACTCAGGATGACCGAGAGCCTCTTGTATATTGTTGGGAACATGTAGATTATCTAAAGAAGAAACAAAGGCTCGGTATGATGAGGACAAACCATCATATGAGACATATTTGGCAATTGGATGAGTGGTGCAACTTCGAACCCCCTTTCTTTCTGCAATTGATTTATTAGAATCATCAACACTTGGAACCATGAACTCAACCGAGGCAAGACTATCCATACCTGTGTTGTCTTCACAAGAGCTTGGATTTGGTTCAGTTTCTTGGACATGTGGCTGAGTTTCTTGCTCTATCTGCTCTCTAGTTCTTCTCCTCCTATAAACATTGAGATTATCAACAGCAAGCTGTGGAAGAGGTGAGATTAGAGGCTGTAGTTGATGAGCTGATGGATGACGGGGTGACTCGGCTGATTGTGGTTGGGAGGACTCAGATGACTCAAAAGGCTGTGAAGATGTTGGGAGGATTGCTGATTGTGGCTGTTGGATAGATTGATCGTGTGTGGTGGTTGAGTTATGAGGGTTTTCATGAGGGGTTTCCAGCCAAGATTGCCAAGAAGATTCCCCTCTCCCTGAACAGCAGTTTTGGAATAGAAAGGCAGGTTTTCAACAAATGTTACATCTCTGGAAATGTATATTTTTCTGGTGTGAGGAGAATAGCATTTGTATCCTTTTTTATGTGGAGAATAGCCTAAAAATATACACTTGAGAGATCGGGGATCAAGTTTGGTCCTGTGTTGAGAGTGAACATGGACATATGCTGTGCAACCGAATATTTTTTGTGGTAAATCTGCTGAAACAGTCCTAGTGTGTGGAAAGAAATTGAGAAGAACTTTTCTTGGGCAATGAAACCCCAAGACTCTAGAAGGCATTCGATTGATTAAGTAGGCTGCAGTGAGAACAGCTTCACCCCAGAAAAAATTAGGAACATGAGATGAGAACAAAAGACAGCGAGCCACTTCAAGAAGGTGTCTGTTTTTGCGTTCAGCGACCCCATTTTGTTGTGGGGTGTCAACACAAGAACTGATGTGAAGAATGCCTTTATGGAGAAGATATGAGCTGAGGGAGTCTTTGAAATATTCCTTGGCATTGTCGGTTTTAAGGACTTGGATTTTGGTATTGAATTGGGTTTGAATCATGGCGTTAAAGTTTTGGAAGATTTGACTAACTTCGGATTTATTTTTCATGAGAAACACCCAAGTGAGACGAGTATGATCATCCACAAATGACAAAAACCTGTGAGCCCCAGAAACATTTTTAATTCTTGAGGGACCCCACACATCACTGTGAATTAAAGCAAATGGACGAGAAGGCTTATACTTAACACTTGAATAAACATTTCGAGTATGTTTTGCAAATTGACAAATTTCACAATGAAAGGATAAAGGGTTTTTATTAATGAATAGATTGGGAAAAATTTTTGCGAGATACATGAAGCTAGGATGACCTAATCGATAGTGTAACAGAACAATTTCACTATCGTTATTGACATTTGGACTAACAATAGAATGAGGATAACTAGTTGACAGACTATTGGACTTGGCACAGTTTGCTCTCGAATCTTGTATGAAGGAGGATTGATCGCTTTTGAGTAGATAGAGTCCAGAACATAGCTCAGCACTGCCAATCGTCTTCCCCGAATCCAAGTCCTGAAAAACACACATATTTGGATGGAGGTGGCAAGATGAGAAGAAGGAAATGGCGGCTGATAGGAGAACTAGGGTTTAGAGCCTAGCTCTGATACCATGAAGAAAACCGTGAATTGGTTCCTCTTTTTCTTACCTTCCAGAACAGTATGTACAGGGAATATATACAGCAAAATACGAGAGAAAATAGGAGACTATATCTATCCTTTCCTAAATAATAGGAAATAAAATCTGGAAAGAATCCTAATGAATCTTCCCATTATAATTTAACTTATTCCTAAAATAGCCTAGATTACAAATAAATCCTAACTTTGAATCTTTATTTTCAACACTATGTTTTGGTGTTTGATCTAATCCGTTGAAAGTGAAGTGCCCATACCTTGGAAGTGTATATTAGGATTCGCATGCTATGTTTAGGATTTGCATGCTATGTTTTCTGTAAAGTGGACTGTGATGGTTAGTTTTGTTCCTTGGATCTATCTTTCAGGGACAAGGATGGATACCACTGGCTCACCGGACGAGTTGATGATGTCATCAACGTTAGGTAATTTTTAAAATTTTCAGCTTTATCAGCTGTCAACCCATTTGCTTTGAACAAACTTGCAAAATGAGTTATCATTGACTAACCAGTTTAAGCTGTCAAACTATGCTATGCATTCTCACTCACGAGTCATACACATGTATGTCTGAGGAACGTGTGGATCTTTTTGTATGCCATTTTTGCTGTCTTTGAATGATGCCCAATGATGTTTGCAGTGGACATCGCATTGGCACAGCAGAAGTCGAATCTGCTTTAGTTTCTCATTCCCAATGTGCAGAAGCGGCTGTGGTTGGTGTTGAGCATGAGGTATACTTCAGGCATGTGTGTGTGTGTGTGTGTGGGGAGAAATGGGAAAAATGGGGATTGTACAGTTGATAAAGTGACTTCTGTTCTTGCAAGTTTTCATGTTTAAAATAATTTTAATTGATGCAGATGGTTGTGTCCTACATATCTAATAAATAACTTCTACATTCTGTTGCCAATAGGTAAAAGGACAGGGTATATATGCATTTGTTACTCTTGTGGAGGGTGTTCCTTACAGTGAAGAACTCCGGAAGAGCCTTGTTCTTGCTGTGAGAAAACAGGTTTTTGTCTAACCCAATTGTCTCTCCAGTCTGAAGACAAGCCTTTCAAAAGCATATAAATATGTTGTCTGGATGCTGATCATTGCATTCTTACTGCCATTATCAATCATATCGCAGATAGCTGTTTTCCCTTTTTAAGAAAATTCCTCAACTGGACCTATAAACTCTCATACTACCTAGTTATTATAGTCAAAATCAATTCATGTTTATCCATGAAACAATTGTCTTGATCTTTTCGTCTAATAAGAGCTGATCCTCCATGCTAATTTGAGTTCTGACAAATAGAATGATCTTTGAAACTGTTGGAACATGCAGTTCGTCTAACTGCATGTTGAATTTTATATTGCTATAATAGAGAAAAGTGCCTGTATATTCATCAATTAGAATATAAACTGAAGCTTCTTGATCGTTGCACATTTCAGATTGGAGCATTTGCGGCTCCGGACAAAATCCACTGGGCCCCTGGCCTTCCAAAAACTAGGAGTGGAAAGATAATGAGGAGAATTCTGAGAAAAATTGCTTCCAGCCAGTTAGATGAACTGGGAGACACTAGCACACTTGCAGATCCAGGTGTGGTCGATCAACTGATTGCGCTTGCTGATTGCTGAAGATCCTAATCTGCATTTTTGTAGCGCATCCATCAGTACCGTGTTTATTATAGTTATTGTCCCGGAGCATAAGTTACCATGAGCAACCGCTATTCTTTTTCATTCACACATTCTGGTCCCTTTTCAAACTTTTTCGTTTCAACTTGTGTCGTCAATAAAATAATTCGAGCTGGTTTTGTTCATGTTCTCTATTTACTTCATTCTCAACACGTTAAATTTCTTTAATGCATGTTTGGTTAAAGGAAATGAGAGGAGAGGAGAGGAGATAGAAAATAAGGGAAAAAGATAGTCAATTTGGTTTAACATGAAACCGTCTCTTTATCCCTTATTTCTTTTCCCTTTCCTCCTTTCCTTAACATTTCTTCAAATCATAACATACCGATAGGGTGTTAGGAACTTGTATCACAATACTTTTTTCCTTTACATTTTTGCCCTAATATTAATGGAAATTGGGTTCGACATCGCTTGTGATATATTGTTAATGTTATTGTTTATTTACGAACGTGTTAAAACCCAACACGAGATTTTTGTTGCAGTGTTCCAAAAGCTCATTCTGAGAATCTTGGAAACCACGAGTTTTGGTACAAGTGTAGTATTCGACCGCATATAATAATAATGTGGTTAGGAGTGCAAAGTGAAAAATCGCAGTATTCATGCGAGTGAAAAATGAGAACCTTGAAAATGAGAAAAATTTTAGTGCAATAAATCATCTAGCGTTTCAGCAAACCTAAATAGGATCAAAATACAAGATTGTGGTCTGATCAATAGACGACTCAGACAATAACAACTTCATACCTGCGGGCACAAAAGAATCATTCACAGTTAAAAAAAAGTGATCAGTCCACGAAATGCTGCCCAAATTCAAATCATAACATGGACAATAATCACTATATTACAAGTTACTCAACATATCATCTCAAAAACAATGTAAATTCATGATATGGAAATTGGAATCACATTAAACACTTGACTGCCCGGAGGACGACCGTATAATCCTTAGCATTTTTATACACCCACCTGTCTGTTTCAGCAGCAAAATTAAATGAATATAGATGTTGATTAAATCAATCTCATATCCAACAGATGGGCAGCCAAAATATGAAATAGTCAAAAGCAGTAATATCCCAAATTATTTTTTAGGAATCTCACAATGCAGTAGCAACAAAAATTCATCACACTTCGTACAAACGTTCACAGATCCTTCTGCTAGCTTTTTGTTTCTAATCAGAATCCTCATAAACACCTCCATCGTCAGATAGCTCATCATATGATCTTATGTCAAGCTGGTAGCGAAGTATACCACCAATTCCACCAAACCCTCTGCAAAACTGTGAGCCCTCCTGGGATTTGTTGGTAACAAACTCAAGCGTACAACCAAACTGTTTGTACTCATTGGCAAACCACTCGAGTAAAGATGTCTTTTCCTGAACCTCCAACTCAGCAGATGTGGCTGCATCGCGGAAGTTGCTCTGATCGGCCTCTTGGTCTCTGTTTAAGTGCTTTATAACAATTTCACCAGTAGCACTGTTTTTCAGTACATACCTATTGATATCCAGATTTTCCCACACAATAAGGATTTCTACAGCACCCAATTCCAGAGCCTTCAGAGTGTCATCAACACCAAACACATATTTTCCAGTGTCCTGACTAATCTCCTCAAAGTATTTTCCAATCAAACGTTTTTCTTGTATGAACTTCACATTTGATAAGATTTCTGCAGACAACTCAATTGCTTGGTTAAAACCATTTTCCCCACCATAAGAAACATCAACAACATTCAATATCTTGGCTTGTAAACGAGGATCAAACATATCAGACTGGCTCAGCTCAGTTTTGAAATCAGCAGAACCAGCAAGAATTAACCCAGACACATTGGGCTGACTGGTAGCAGGATTGATAAAGAACTGTGTAGCAAGCTCTGCTGTCTTCCTCACATAGTTGTGCCGTTTCTCCATCCGAAGACGAGCAAAGCGAAGAGCTGACTGCCCTCCTCTTCCATGCTTCTTCGGCAGATCAACAGTAAACTTATGAAGCACCTCTCTTGTGTTTCCACTTAATGTGCCAAATAGGGTGCCATTTCCATCCATGACAATAAACCCAAATTTGTCATCAGATTCTAAGAGTTCATTCAAGGCTTCAGTGTGAAACTTGTTATCACAGAGATACAACGATGCATTTATAGGCTTGAAAGGCTCAAAGTCAATTGTCACTTTCTTTTCCTTGCCGTCGTCAGTAACAACTGTTCCAGTATAAAGCACCAACCCATTGGGAGGAACCTTGTTATATAGCTTCAGCCTCTGCTGAGCAGAAGTAATAGCAGCCAGAACAGACTGACGGTTGACCCTACTTTTAATGTTTGAAGCAGTTCCAAATTCATCACCAAGCATCTTCGTGACCCGAGAAATTTGATCACGGGGAGGCATAATAAGGGATATCATACTGGTTCCATTACCTCTTGCAGATTCCAGTGCCTTGATCAATTTTTTGATTTTCCATATCTCAATGTTCTTATCGGTTTCCTGACCATCTGACATTGTGGGTACTGGTTGAAACTGCAGAAACGGTGATATAATCTGATAAAGGGAAGAAACAAAATGTACAAGTTTAGGTACGAGAATTTGAAATTACAAAAGTCCAAGAACAAAGCAAAAAGTATTTGAAATTACCACACTGTGATGAACCCAATTATATTAGCTATGATTGCATGTTAATCAACATTATCCCATGCAATTATGCATCCTTATTTTCAAGCAGAAGCAGAATCATTCAACACTAGCATAAATTAGTAAAAAGTTTAATGAACTAACCACAAAAAATGTTCTGAGCCCCATATCAAGCATAAATTCCATAAGAAACTATGAGCATAGTAAATTACTAAATACGAATTCTGATAAGAATATAAATTATAATATGTTCCCACAACCAAGATCTATTTAAAAGAGCAATAGAAACAGATTTAGAAGGAACAAAAAATTAGACAATAGGTACAAAATTTCATTTTAATATGCAACGGACTGTAATGAAAGAGCTCATACTGAAAAACACACCAAAGCTATCCGGCATGAACATTAGATGAATAGCACATACCAGTAAATACAAGAAAATCTCTATAAGAAACCACAAAAACTGGACAAGGAACCAATCAAATCCACTTCATTGCGCACGAGCCGTTCCAGAACCAAATCAATAACCTAGTCCCCCACCACCACTAAAAATGCCATTCTTGAAAGGAAATTCAACTTTAATACAACCTTCAAAAGCCCACAACCAGAGTATTGAAACCATCTCTACAACAAATTCAATAATCGGGTTCTCTAGATGAAAAAGACTCTATACGTATATGTATATGTTCAAAAGATGACTTTCGACGAAAATCCAACAAGCCAAGAAACCACAAGCACAATCCGGCTAATTAATTAACACAAACAAACATTCATCATTGGGAAACCCCTGGTAAAGTGCGCGCGCACACAATTAAATCATGAAACAATGAAAAAGCAAGATCGATTAAAATTCATAACATGAGACAAAAACAAAAAATCTGAATTACAAAAAAAATGCAAAGGAAGAGTGTTAAACCGACAAGATCTGAGCAAAACAATAAGCAATTGGCGAATCAAATTTGATTACGTTAAAAAAATGGAAGTAAACGCGTGGAAACGAACTTCACAGATGCAAGTGAGGAGGAGCAGTGAATAGTATGTGGCTTTAATAAACGAATCGGAAAACAATCAATTAATCCATTAAAGAAAGTGAAAAAAGAAAGAGAGAATCGAATCAGCCGCAGATGAAACAGACTCGATGAGTAGAGTTGCTAAAAAATGAAAAGAAGAAGGAAGCATTGCGGTCTGTCGGTTAACCTAGATGAGAGAGGTAATCGGCGACGGCGCAGCAGCAAAAGTCGGCTTCTGTCACTCTCCTTCCTTCAAGAAAGACCTCCAATGACAAATCTCTAAAGGAGAAGAATCCCGTCCCTTGGCCGCAGGGTAGGGTTTTCCAATTGGGAACCTTGTTTTCCCTCTAATTACCGGGCCCACGAACACTACAGCCCACTGTTTACTAGTTTGCCTGTGTTATTCTTTTTTTTTTTTTTTTTTTTTTGGCCTTTTCTTTTTCGTTTCTTGAAAATAGTCTCCCTCCTTTTGTCGGCATATTTTGGTTTTTCTGTTTTTACCTAAAAAAAAATGTTTAAGAAAAAAAAGGAAAAAAACCTGTTTTTTTGTTTAATAGGTTTTTCTGTTTTTACCTTCACATCCCAAAAAAAGAAAAAAAAAACATGTTTTTCTTTTTTTTTTAAAAAAAAAGAATACTACGAATTTTATGGTATTATTTTGGCCTCAACTACTCTTGATTATTATTATTATTATTATGTTGGCGTTTTGGGAGCATGATTCTATTTTTTTTATGAAATAGAAACCTAAATAAAATCTCAAACCATGCCAACTCAAACGACTTTACCTATTAAAAGTCGACTAACACTCACAGAATTCTAATTGATTTGAATAAACAAAGGTCCTTATCAACTTAAATAATTTCATCAAACTAATTTGCACCAAACCACTCACACAATTAACCAAATAATAATAATAATAATTTGCCGCCAACTTCTTACTTTACTTTCTTAAGAGAAAAAATTACTTTGCCAGCGGCCTCTTACTTTTAACTTATCAACACACCTCCTCCGTTTATCAATCCCCACATGCTTATTTTCTTCACTATTTTGAGAAGTTGTGTTCATCATATTGAAAAAATAAAGACTCCTAATTATTCATGTAATCTTATATGAAGTTTGAAACTTCTCTAAAATGTTTCTCTTTCAACGCTTTCAAAACATAATGCTATATTGTATTTCGCTTTCCTCGGTCTATTTATATTATATATTTCACATTAACTCCATCCACGTCAAGCAAAATCGTGCTCCAACTTTGTCAATACCGTTCTTAGACTACTCGTCTCAACCGTCCGCACCCTATCCACCTCAACAAAGAGCACAAAAAGCGAAAAAATTAACACAAGGTTTTGATAAACAAAAGATCTTGATCAGGCCTTCCTTCTTTTTCCTTTTTTTTTTCTTTTCCTCTTTTAACCCCTCAAAAATCAGTGACTTTTGCTAACCTCATAACAATGTGCCAATCTGAGATGACAAAATTAAATCTCACTTTTTTTTCCCATTTTCCTTATATGATCAGCAATATTCTCATCTCCGGCAGCTCCGCTGTAGCAGAAGTACTTGAGCTGAAAATAATTTCCTAACCAAAATTTTTGAGGTCTGACAAAATTGGGGACGTTATACTGTACAGATTAAATAAGGGGAGCGTAGCCCATCGCCTCATCATATGAGACATCCCAAGCTTGAAGCGAAGCCATCAATTTACAAACATACATGAAACTGCCACCAATGCACAGGACAGAAGGCCCTCCTCGTTGTTTGGGCTGCAATCAAGTCAGGTTAACATTGCGATGACTATCAGCAAATTCTCGAATTATACGCTTCAGAACTCGTCCCCCTTTCCCTTGCATATGGCCGTAATTGCTGTTTCCCCCATTGCAGCTCATGCTCTCCAGATAATCTGAGGCTGCACCTGCTAGGGCTTTTAACCAAACTGGTGGCAGTGTTTCAGTTTCTCCCTGCTTTAAATACTCTGCTGGAAGAACCTGCACCTGCAATAAGTCATGTATTTAAGTAATCTGAAATTGAAGAAAAAGAAATCCAGATGGATGTGTTTGCACTTGTAGACCAAAACCAATGAGAATGAGAAAGGGTGAGACCGCTGAGTGTAGCCATCCTTGCAAAGATTCCCAAGAAAGAATAGCCTTCCCAGACGTTCTTTCACTTATACTGCAAATTGCAGCCAATTGTTGCAGGATTGTTGCACACTTGTGAACCTATTAAGAACAGGAAACAACAATAATTCCTCAACTTCAATGAATTTCAAATTTTTTGACTATAAGATACTTCTAATGAGCAGTTTAATAAGTAATAATTAAGATGAATCTCACGTTTCTTCTGGAAACACGATCCACCAGAATGAATCTGTAGGAATTATGTAACTTTAATTATGCTACTTAGGATCAGAAAGTATCCCAGAAGGCAGAATTCTTAGCTTGAAGATAACAAAAGACTTGCCAAATATTTTATAGCAAAGTTTGAATCTCCAATCATGAAAAGCATTTCATAGATATTAGCAGTTTAGGCACCTTGAATTTGCAAGATATTAATATTTATATTTCTTATAGAAAAAAATTGCATATTTAAGATTGAAAGATGTATTTACCCGTGACATTGCTGAAACACCAAGTAAAGCATACACTACATTTGATACCAGTCCCTCACCACTATGAGATATAACCTGAATTGCCATTGCATTAAATGATCCTTCAGGAATACTAGTCGTGTATCCCAACAAAGACGCCAGACATTCTTCTAAGAAACCTTAAAGAATCAACATAAACAACAGTCAATATATCATCACCTAGATAAAAGTGAATTAAACAAGAAATTCAAAAAGAAGCAACAAGAGTCCACATTACAATTAAAATCACAGAGAGCACAAAGTCCATGAAGAATTACATAAAGCAGCAGCTATCCCTAATCCTTTATTGAACTATAAACTACTATTGTTATCAAACATGCACAATGTAAGCTCATATGTAGTTGGCAACTTTTCTATTTGTCAGGGATAATTTGGCTGCAGAATGAGCTCTTTAACTCCTTTACTTGAAAATACAGAGGGCCTCAAACTACGACAGATCTATTAGCTTGTTATACAGTTATACTCCTACAATATATAATTCCAAGCAGGGGAAAAAAATGCCAGGGCAGTAACAAATGTTGTCCTCCATAATATATATTACCAAAACAAAGCATACAACAGCAATTAGTTTATTTAAGCTGCTGTCCGTTATACTTACAAGATAAATATGACATTGCTGCTAGTGCTGCTCCTCGATGCATAGCCGTGCAGCATATAGCTGCCTTTTGGAAGGAAACTTCAAGAAGAGCACCAGAGGCAGCCAATACTTCCTGAGGTATAACACATACCAGAGACATCATTCGGATTAATTTCCCTGAAGCAGTTAAGCCTTCAAAACTTCTGATTAAGCTCACATTGGTTTAAATTATTTAAATCTAATTGCTAGAGAAGGAATAGAAAATGAAAAGAGGAACACGATCACTTATGATGAAAGGTATACTAAACCTTACGAGAAGTACGAACAAAAGTGGATGCAAAATTTGTGTAGGCTTCCACTAAATCAGGTTCTTGGTCACATATATATGATGAATTAAGAGCCCTCACTGATGTTGCTTGGGAAAACCTTTCAAATGTCGTGACAAACAAAGGTCCATACTCGTCCTTGTGACCAAATTCTTCAATGACCACAGAAGCTGAGAATTTTCATACAAGGAAAAGAAAGTAAGCAAAAAGCAATTAATATATGATAAAAGCACACAATTAAGACTTAATTATTTCCAGCAACACGGTCTTGTGCAAAACAACCGCATCTATAGAGATCGATATTTCAACATTAACATAAAATTTTACTAAGATATAATTGAAGGATTTTCATGAGCAATTCTACACGCTATATTTTAAAGTATTGCAGTTGCTTCATTGTGAAGAGAACGCTAATCATTTGTTTCTTTGTTGTGAGGTTGCTTCTAGATTGTGGGGAAAATTATGCCAAAAAGCTATTCTCTGTTCTCGTGAAGCTGTGTTAAAGGCAAGCATTGATGCTTTTGGGAAAGGGAGGAAAGCTAAGACTCTTTGGAGAAGTGCAGTTTCAGCTATCTTTTGGGTGATCTGGAATGATAGAAACAGTAGAATCTTCAAAGAGTCCACCTGTGGGATAGAATTCATCTTTTAGCTTCGCTATGGGTGTCGGTGACTAATGATTTCTAGGACAGTTCATTTTTCATCATTCATCTTGATTGGAGGGGAGTTTTAGAGATTTAGAGTATATTCTTTCTCATTTTTTCATAGGGTTATGTAGTCTCTTTTGGGTTTAATCACACTTTTGGTGATTTTGGGTGGATACTTGGTCCCCTACTACAGTTTATTTCTCCATTATTTAGTAATACAATAACTCATAGTTTCTTATCAAAAAAAAAAATAGTACTGAGAAAATGATTGTGTGTAACTTTTCTCGATTATGTCTCCAAGTTAGGGACAATAGGATAATCTCATATTAACCCAACGAATCAGGAAGGAATGTTCACATTCAGCAAAGCAGCCAAGTGCTCTTCGCTAGCAGAGCTGTTTGTTGCCATTTTACACATCATGGAATAAACTCTTTTGCCAAGGGTGGTTGCTGCCAGGAGTAGCTAAAAATCACAAAAACATTGACTAAAGCAGATTGGGACGTCCAGGGTGTATCCAACAAAAGATGATCCTTGGATAGCTTCAGAAACACCATGATAACATTACAATGAAAAGAAACTCTTACCTGTTCTAATATAGCATTCATGATTCTGGAATGAAACAAAATTTGTTGATAGGCAATCAAGTACTTGGGGCAGCAGCGTTACAAAGTGTTGGCCTGTGAATTAAGCAACTTCAGATGTTCATATTAATTATGTGATCAGAAACCTCCATGACCTTTCACAAAACCCGAGGAAGTGCGGGAGAAAAAGGTACTTAAATACCTGATGATTGAATCGCTAATGAAAGAGCCCGGCAAGCTGCTGTAGATAAATTCCCATTCTCCATGTGTTCAGACCTAAAAAGTTTCTCTAACATGGGCCAAAAGACTCTTAGCAGTGCAAATATAGGGTCATCTCCAGCAGGATTGGTTGGCAGAGGCACTGGAAGATGACTGAATACAGTTCCCATCCTGTAATCAAACAATCAGCCAATCGAGCTAAGGCACCGTGAGAAAAGCGATTACAGAATAATTGTACGTGACAGGTTTTAAATTGCACACTAAGAACCTTTTTGTTTTATAATTGAACAGTGAATATATTTCTGTTGTTTTAAGTGTGACTGTTTTTTAACTTAACACTAAAAATTTGCTAAATGCAACTGAATAAAATTAAGTCGCCCTCTTTTTTTAATTTTATCACAGAATTTAAATGTTATATACTATTTATTCCAGAATAAAATCTTTTACCTTATTAAAACGTTATCATTTCCTGTCAGTAGTGTCTATAATGATGTTTTTAAAATATTCTATTCAGATGTAGAAAAACTAAAAACAAAAGATTCAGCTCTATTAAGATTTTAGAAGAAAAACAAACTATCCCTAAGGCATACGAACAAACTTTGTAGTCTCATGGCATACCTGAAAAGCCCTCTTGTTGCAGAACTCAAAATTTGCGTATATGTAGCTGGATTATGTATGAGAGAATGGTTATTATCTCCATCAATCTGAAAGAATGTTAATGTTTTTAATTACACTTCAAAATTATAAAATTATAGTTTACTATGAAATATGATTCAAATCATGGCCCAAGTGGCAAGCTAACACAAAATGCCACAAAAAAAATGCTGAGGTTCAGACAACTACCATAATCAATCCAAGATCAACTCATTGTCTTTTCATTCACAAATCCCAATTAACTGGATTTATAACCAATAGCTTGAATGTCAAATGATAATGGCGAGATATTCTTCACTTATTACTAGGACCATGGATAGTTATGGAAATGAGTACAACAACATCAAATACTGCTCCCAGTTTCCTTTTCTTTTTTTTGTTGTGGGGGGGGGGGGGGGGGGGGGGGGGGGGGGGGCCTACTCTTAAACGGGAGCAGAAGAACTGCATATCTAATAAGTCAAAGGAGATTTACAAACTCTCTTTCATTCTTTTCAGCAAGTAAAACGCCCCGCACCAAGAAAACATACATAAAGAAACACCAAACTCAAAAACTAAAGCAAAGACAGATAACTTAATGTATCAATGAAATCAGGAAAGAATATAATATTGGCATAGAATAGCAAGATTAAAACCATAGAGCAACACAGGAAAAAAAAAATATTAAGAAAAGACAGCCAGGAAGGAAAAATCATAACAAAAGAAAGTAAATGAGGCAGGAAAGCCAAAACTTACGAGTTTTCCAATAGCTTCATAGCTAGATGAAAGCAGTCTAGCCAACAAATTGTTTTTCAACTCTTTATTTGAAACAGAGCCAAGGATCAGACTGATTGCACCAACGACTTCTTCCTCATCTTCCAAAGGTAAATGCCTCTTCTCCAAAGCCTGAGAAACCAACATCCACTTTAAGACTGCTCACGAGCTTTATTACCAAAAATAAATTGAAAATAACCCACAAGAAATTAAAAAATAATCAACTAGGCTACATAAATATATATTATTATACAAACATCTATTTTATAAAATGAAGAAAAAGTCAAAGGAAAGCATAATGCCAAAGAGCTAATTGGATCTGTGCAACAGAAAACTATCAAACTTGGTCTAGATCAGTTTGGACAACATAATGCTATCTTATCAACAAATAAATAATATTATAATGGTAACTCTTTTGGTGAAAGATGGTACAATAAGGGATCAAATGATCCATTGACTACAACAGGTTGAATGGTGAAGCATTCACATCTTAATTATGAATTACAAAGATAAAAGTATTTCCAAAAATTAAAATTTCTCAAACCAAAACAGAGTGATTTTAATGTGAACAGATAATTGTTTAAAATTGATTTGCAATTTCCCACACACAAATAAGAGAGGCAAAAATTCTCAAAATATAATTTTTTTTCTTAAAAATAATAAAAAACAAAAAAGAACATTGCACTAGCGTAACATCCAATACCTCCCCTATCCACATTAAAATTTCCAAATTCGAAGGTTCATCAATTAGAGCAGAAGCATCTTCACAAATTTTACGCAAGGCAGAGGCACAAGCATTTGATGATACAGCCTCTGAAATCCCTGCAGCAAGAAATAATCTGAAAGTAGCAAATTAGCACCCAAAGAAATGGACAATGCTAGCATGGATGCTAAATGATGCATAGGTATACAAAACAAACACAATGAAAAGCACACAAGCCATTAAGGATGATACATCTATAAGATATGCTGGCAGGCAGTCCTCTGGATTGCTAAACATAAAGCAAAATCTACAAAGAAACATCCATACATTCAATTTAAATAGACATCAGAGCTTTAAACAGGAGAAGATCCTTACAATAAGGGTCTTGCATTAGTTTGAAAAGCAGATATCCACTTGGAATAGGAACCAATTACATCTGCGAGAGATCTGTATACCTAGAATGGAAACTTTATCTTAGACTATTGAATCAGATAAGGAGTAAAAATTCCTTTCGATTACAAAACAGAAAAAAAATATGCAAATAAATAAAAAGGGATAAGTAACATACAATATGCATAAATCCCTTAAGCTCTTCAGAACGGCTAGCAGACAACACCGCAACCAACTGCATAATCACTGAGAAATCAAAGGCTTGGCCCTCCTGTAAAACTACTTCGGAAACCTGAAATGTGAAACTTCTATGTCACTAGAGACAAGATTATGTTGAGTAGTACTAAGAAAATCTGGCAACAATGATGTAGCGACCCATTGCAAACTTTCTTTCTTTCCTTTTTTTTTTTGGCTGGAGACACCCATTTGCAATTTAGCAAAGATCAAATAGGAAAACTATGTTGGTGAGCATATTTAATTAAGTCAACAGATAATTTATGAATATGTTGCTACACATGAAAATCTTAGTCTAAACTAATCTGAACAAGATTAGACTAATTATGAGAAATGCTATCCACCCCAAAAATATTAGCCTAAAAGTTAAAAAGAATAAAAGGTAACAACCTACTGCACTTAAGAAAAAGGACCAAAGTACAAAATAGTTTGTTTACCACATTAAGAGCAAACAATTTTGTTTCCACCTCCTTCCAAGGTATTGGTACATTTGCAGATCCCCAACTACCAAAGAAAACCTACAATGGGATGAGAAAAACAGAAAATACAGCAAGACGATCATATTTTAGCAGAACATAACAGCAAACTAATAAATCCAGGAAAAGAAAACAGATGGAATGCAACAATCCAAGAAGCTGAGATTTCATACGTCATTAGATAATTGTATATATTTCTATTAAATGTGTATTAACCTGATCTCCAAAGGTTAAATCATTTATGACTTAATAATTTTGAGATATGAGACCATAATTTAGGTCGCAGGCAATGGATCATGGAAAGGGAAAACCAACAAAGAAAAAGTTTGCATGAAACTGAAGCGAATTCATTCTATGTCAGACATCTTACCTCCTCAAATATTATCAAAAGACCAACAACATATTAAAAAATTTACGAAAAATCAAAAAGACACAATGAAGACAAAGATAAAAGGTAAAACTCTTCCCGCCAAATGGTTAGGAGTTTTAGCTCAAAAATGGTGGCTTATGACACTCAATTAAAACTGATATGTTGTATTTCATGGGATGGCATGGCAATAGGATCACCAATTCTTTAGCAAGTTTATGGCATTTTAATTCTCTTAGTAAAAGAGGATTGAAAAAGGAAAACAGCCCAAGGATCTATACATATTGGGAGAGACAGAAAGAGAAGAATGATCTTCCCAGTGATATTACTCACCTTAAATATTATATCCACACGGGTGTCCAGCAGTGTGTGACGTTTGACCAAACACTCACACTGAACAGGTTCAAAAGTCACTCATGAGACGCTGTGAAATTCCCATGTCTCCTTCCTATTACATCTTCTAATACCTGATACAAAGTGGTGCCAACCTACCCCTTCTAGATAGTAACAGATGTGGAGTTGGGATTCTAAACCATGTTTATGACAATACTAATACCATTTAGAATCAGAAGGTAAGCTACCCTCCCAAACCCCACCCCACAACACCCCCCCCCCCAAAAAAAAAAGCACCAAGAAAAAATGCATGATAAAAAACCCACAATTCTCAGCTTCTAATCATGCATATTGTCAATTAACACAAACCAACACAAACCAAAACAAAATGAATTCATTAAAATATTGCAAAATTAATAACAATAACAATATTGTTGCATATTAACACAGTTGAAACCACAAGTGTATGTTTCGTGCAAATGTATACAGAAAAAGATACTATTTAAGCAAGAACCTTTTGTATAAATGTAGCAGATCTTAATAGCTGACAAATATCCACCAAAAGCTCAACAAGGTTCATCCTATATTGGACAAGACCATCTGGAAGATCAACCATACCATCATCATTAAATGAAGATTCATCCACCTGTCACATGTAACTATCAGTTACCTTTGTGTTTGATAATTAAAAAGTTATAAGCAGGAGATGAAAAATTGGAATTACTGTTGCAAAGCCTCTTTGAGCATGTGGACCAAAAAATTCCATTGTGAACATTACATCCAGTATAGGAAGTAGATTGGCATTTGCTACAACAATTCGTGAAAACATTGATGTTCGTGATGATGTGTAAAAAAATAAACGACAGCCAACAACCACAATATCCGTAAAAAATTATTCCCCAAGAAGATGCACACAATGAATCTCCTAGTCATCTATTTATGCATACTTGTTTAGAGGGCAGGGCAGCATGCCAATAGTAATAAAAAGCATAACTACAAGATTGGTATGAACTCAGTCTTTCTTTCTTCACTGTTTTTTTTTAATAAATAAATTAAAAAAAATATATGCTAACTTAAGTTCAGGAAAGGCAGAGGTGCTGACTCGCATCTCTACATAAATGTAGTGATAGTAAGTGAGAAATATGTCTTCCCAAAAAACTAAAAATAGGACTCTTAAGAAAAGACCAGTGAAGATGGATATAAAACCTGAGCACGTAATAAAAGAGCATCAAGTAGAGCCGAAAATACAGAAAAAAACATGTCTTCCACATGCTTCTTATTTTTTGCAATGCTTGCATCAAGTCCAAGTATATAGCTCGCAAGAGTAGACCTGGAAAAGAAAACAGAGATCATATTATGATACTTTATCAAGAGTTAAGTGACCTTTAATAATAAATTGTACAGTAGTCTCCCAATCAAACTACTAACTGGTACAAGATGGTAAAGTCCTCATCTTTTGCAACAAGAAAATCAGCTTTGACTATAAGTAGTTCAGACATTGAGTAAAAGAGTTTGAGGCGAGAGAATCAATAACCCGCTAGCATAACCATACAACTAATGTTTAAATAAGATTAGACGAAAGTTAGGGACTCGAAATAAAATCCATAATCATTGAAGGTCAGAATTAAAGGTAAAATCAACAGATAAAATTTGTTATGCTCTCTGAAAGTAATCTTCACCATAAGTGGTCGAATCTAGGAGTAACAATCATTGAACTATCATCCACCTGGCTAAAACTGCCAAAGACTCACCCCTTAAACAGTTCCCATAAGAAAAACCAGTATTATCAACCTTGCTGGACTTATAAATGTCAAAAACTTAGACAGTGAAAACTGTATGTTTTCCATATTGCCTAAAATTGCAAAACTAGCTTTGTTGCATCTTTTTTCACCAGGAAATCTTATTCTAGATAGATGCACACTTTCAGAGAACATTCCGCTATTTTAAGGAACACTAAACTGCACAAAGTAAGAACACTACCACAAATCAAAATTTATTCATGATATTCTCTAGTTTGAGCAACCAATGGTATATCAATAACTTACATTTAAAAGAGAAACCAAATGTACTCCCACCAGAAATAGGTTTGCAGACATTTAAGCTATGTGGGAAGTTACATTGGACCTCCTAAAACCAAGAAAGAAAACCATATACATCTACACGTTTGAATTATCATCAAACAATCCTCAGCTGTTTCTTCCTCTTACAACCAAGTCAGTAACTTGGTTTTTGTTTTCTATTACTCCTGCTTCTACATGAATAAGTCTTGTAGCACATAATCCACTCTCTCTTGCTACTTCCTATGTGGTTAGACTGACTTCACATGAAAGACAGCAACATTCAAACCAATTCCTTCCTTTGGACCCAACCTCATTGGCCATAAATACTAAATCCAGTTCCTACATTGTTTTAACATTGAAAATAGTATTTTCCCTAGTTCTTTTATCATAAAAAGGCGGTAATCCATGCACTGTACTGTCAGCCTATAACTCCTTCAGAAGCCAAAACTTAACAATTTAAGAGCGATTCCGTTTACAAGCCCAGTTACAACTTCTCTCCATAAACCCAAAAAAAAAGGTACAAAGACAAGCATTAATTGCAGTTGACTTCAGTCTATAATTCAAAAAGGCATCCTACATAAGATATCAGGCATACAATTTAAACATTGTAAACTCAATGACATCCTCTGAAGCATGTTGACATCCATCAGGTAAAAAACTAATAGAATGCATAAACATCCAACCATTCAATAATCATCGGCCAACTATCAAGTTACAAAATCACAGAAGAAATCCAGATACTCTCACGAAAAGTGAAGAGAAAAAGGAAGTGTCCTCCAATTAAGTGAAAATATAACTTTTCAACCTATTCTCTCATCAGATCTGAAAACAATTTAAGAGAATCAGAAAATACCAAACAAGGGAATAAGTCAATACCAAAATTGCAAAGTTGAGTCTGCAATCTCCCAGTCTTCACTTGGAAATGCTACACAGCTGCCAAAGCAATAAACAGAAACAGAACAAGTATGTGAGAAAAAATAAAAATGCATGATAAGAGGATAACCTAAATAAATAAACTTGCGGGAAAGAAGCATAACCAACAGACTGCAAGGAGCACACTTTAACATCTGCATGCTCCCAGCTACATGCCCATTATAAGTTATTAAGAACTTATATGCTGACTGTCTAATGCCTAATAACTTCGGAACTCAATTCCACACAAATCACCAAACACACTGGCTTCAAGCAAAGTGTGATCAGCATATTTTAAGATGCTTGCCCACATGGTGAAGCATGTGAGGTAGATTCCAAATAAGTGTTATTACTGAAACAACTTCCAAATATAGGACCCAACAACAAATAAACAAAGAATAACAACAAAAATACAGTAACAAACAACGATATGCAGAAGTTAAAACACTGAGAAATCACCTCAAGAGGGCATCCGCCAGTGCAAGTGCCTCGGGACTTGCTTCTACAATCAGAGATGGTGCCTAATGAACAAAAGAAGTAAAAAAATATAAATCAGAAAGAGAGTTTAAGAAATATCAAGTCATAATTATAAGATACATCTTTATCTCACTGTCAACAAAAGCAATAAAAAAAAGCAAGAAATCTTCGGAAAAGAAATTAGTAAACATTAAAAAATCCTGCTAAGCACTTACAGCCTGTCCAATCTCGGACATCAAGCAGGCAAGACCCCCAATAACCTTCTCATCTCCATCAGTAAGAGCCGGTAGAAGTAGTAGTTCTTTAAGAAAAGGTACTCGGCATAACAAAGCCTGAGGTAGCCCCTGCAAAGCAAGCACAAGTTAATGTAGATTACCCTATTTGAACGAAATGTTTGCACAAAATTTAATCACAGCATAATTGTAAGAAAGTAGACTCCCAGTTTGCCTTGAAAATATGAGTTTATGAGAAGTAGCAACAATTTTCATTGATAAATAGATTATGACTTGGCATTAGGATACAAGCAATGGACAAGTGGCTCAGTGGTCAATAATAAGAGAGCATCCCACCGTACCACCTTGCAGCCTAGATTCACTTCAAGAAAAAGAAGAAGAAGGAAAGAATACCCATGGATACAAAAGTAAAACAAAAAGCACCACCTATTTGATATGGAATAACAACCGATGTAGACATTGTTTTGCTTGATAATTCAGATGGGACAAATAATTTGCCACCACTTAATTAAAAGGACAACAACATTTGCTCTAAAGGTGCCACTTTCTTGTATAACTAGGTAAATCACATATCTACTGACATCTAAACCATACACCAAAATGTCTTTCACAGAAACACTCTAACTTGGTGCATTAAATGAATCAAAAACGTTATAAACACCAGATCAAATAGATAAACAACAGGCAATGAAGAGGAATGTGATTACAAAATTTGTGTATACATGGTAGTACGAGCATCCAATATCATTCCACAGAGCAAGAGCATACCTCATGCCGACCCACGAGTTCAACAAGAACTTCAATGGCCACATCAAATGAAGATTGAACCTATAACAACCAGTACGATGACAAAAATCCACACTCATGCTATTATTGAACGCTTAAATAGAAACACCATGTCGATTAAACAAATGAAAATAATTATGAATATACCTGCAAAGAGTTGAAAACAAAATTAAGAAGTGGATGAGCTGCCAACGAGCCTTGGGAAATCTCTGTGAAGCATCCAGCTCGAACCTGAATGCTAGAATGTTGTCACAATTTGAAAATCATACATGTGCAACAACCATTTATATAAAATGAAAAGCATGCAAATTAAGCACAGAAATCCATTTTGTTCAGTTTCAAACTAGTGACATACAATCCAACAATTTTATTGAAAACAATAATGAAGGCGGTAATGCTGCTTGTAGATAAAAATCTGCACTCAACTTTAAATCAGTAGAGTGAGCTATTGACATATTTTTCAACTATCTTACCCAACTTAGTAAGCAGCGTAGAATTTTTCTGTTCCTATCATGTAGCTGAACTGGAACACCACCATCAAACCTTTTATCAGATTGCTGCATGAGGAACTCAACAACCATGGGTGTGTGGGAGAGCAGCTGAATAAAATAGACCAGGACATTATTATTAGAAGATAATTAAGATACACCAAAGCAAACAGCACACATAACTAAATGCAGAGAAGAATCAAAGAAAAGACTAAATAAATAAGAAGGTAGAAACACACAAGGAATATGTGTCAAAACAAAAAGGAAAATCCTAAACCTCTTGGCCATACTGGCTTCTGTGGGCTGAACTTATATTACAATCAGAAGCTTGACAGTCAATAACTTCTTCTGGAAGAACAGTAAGCATCTCAAGAACAGCCATATTGCCATTATCCTGGCTCTGTAGATTCTGGAGACTGTAAAAGAGCTTCTCAATAGGTTTTCCATGCTCAACAGCACGAAGGATGAGAGCAGAGAGTGCAAGACAGATTTGAGTCAAAAGCTGTTATTTAGATAAAGCATAACTCATTACTGAGTGAAAAGAATAAACAAATCATTTTGAAAGGTGAATACATTGCAGCACACAGAAGCCTCTCAGAGAAAGAACAGCTTAATTACCTGAGGAGGACCCGAACTAAATCTTTTGGCAGCCACAAGAAGAGCATTTAACAAAGCATCTTTAGCAGCTGACTGCAAATAATATCCTTCATTCTGAATCTGCATTGTGACATAGTGTGTAAGTATCATTCACTCAAAAAATGGAAGAAAATATTTTTTGTGAGAGAGTTCGGAGGTAATTTGAAACAATTGCATCGAATGTATCAATTAACGAGACTCCAATAATTCAAACAATTTTTATCTGTTGTCATATGGGTTTAATATTTGAAACACCAAAGAAATCAAGTCAATGCAACAGTAAACTTGGAATTACTCTTATTGTTGTCAACTCTTTAATCAAAATAATGCAAGCACACTTCATCCTCCAAATAACTACAGGAAGAAACAATCCAAGCTAGCACACCAAGACCTTAACTACTGCAATAAGTATAGACGCTTGAAAAACTGTTTGTAAAACAGAAAAAGGAAAAAGAGAAATTAAATTTTCTACTTCCAAATATAAAAATGCTACAGTTATTGTATTTAAAAATCAGTATTTTCGAGGGAAAACCAATGAAAATGCATGCACGAGTAGGAGAAAAAAGACATGCTTTTTCGAAACCCTGCAGCGCAAAACACACATAAAACGACACGTTTTGACTTTCAGAGCAGTTGCTAGAAAATAACTTTACGAATATTGTATTTTCCCACACGTAAAGCCTCCATTTTGTTAACAGAAAAACTGAAGAGAAAAAAATGTTAATAGAAGGAAAAAAAAAAAAAAAGTGCGCAGCAAGAAGCGTAGGACTAGAATCGAAACCCTAGAAATTGACCTTTCGCTTAAGAATCTGAGCTGCGAAGAACTCGACTTCGAAATCGGTGAGGAAGGACTGGCGATCGGAGGTGAGGATAGAGGTGGCGATTTCCCAAGCAGCGTCGGTTTGCTGAAACTGAACGAGCCACTGATTCGCTGCTACGCGGTTGCATGATTCGGTGTCGTGATTCAAGACGTGAACAGCTTGCGCCACCTTGATTTGCAAGTCCATCTGCATCAAATGACGGCCGTAAAGCTATTTTAATAATAATAATTAAGAATAGTAATTACTCCTCGTCTGTTTGATTTCTTCTTAGCAATAACTTTTCCTCTTTCATCGGACGGCTACGAGCGACACAAATGAATCAAGTGTTCATGTCTTGCTGATTGATGATGATACATGGATTGAATAGATTGGATGGGGATGACAGACGCATGGAGCTTTTTCTTTGATTTTAAATTTTTTTAATTAATTAATTTAATTTTACTTTCGAGATTGACCTGACCGTGACTAGCCACTACTTTGCTACTTGCTAGCTGAGTAGCTGGTAAACTGAGGCTCAACACTCCTACCAACTGAACGGGTCCGCAACTGGTTCATCGGTTTTCTTTTTTTCAAAGAAATACTACAAACAAAACTAGAATGAAAAGTCAAAACAGGACTAAGATAAAATTGCAATTACAAAATCCAAATAAATACTACAAATATAACTAATCGGATGAAAAGACAAAGCGGGACAAAGATGAAATTGCAAATTACAAAATTCAAAGCAAATAATTTTTGAATAATCACTTTCAGGCTTTCAGCTGCCCTCTAACAAGCGTATTTTGACACTGTTAAATGACCAACTTATACATGATACGGTAGCGAGGGCAAGAACGGAACTATATGTACTTATCGAGCGTCCAAGGCCACACACCCTCGGGTTAAAAAAAAAAATCAAATTCCAGAATAAAAAAATAAAACTGAGCTATTTTATGTCATTCTTATGTTTAGCCCCCTCATTTTTTTGCTCATTTTTGTTATATCCTACAAGATTTTATGGTTTATCTATTAATCCCCAGTGTTGGCCTCTTCAATTTTATAAATTTTATGTTGTAAAGTAGTCAAATTCAAAATATATCAATTATGGTATCAAATTAAAATTTTGGTTTCGTCACTAAAAAAAAGAGTGGTGCTTCGCCACATCTATTAGAAGCTAGGTCAATTTTCTATTAAATAGTGTTGGCTATAACTATTTGTCATTCAATAATAATTATAAAAGTGAATGCAAAATTTTACTAATGTTTTTATATAAATAGTAGCTCAAAATTCCTCAATGATGGTACAAATAAATATATTCAATAACAAAAATTTTAATCATACTAGTGAAGAACCTAGCAAATGATGGTCAATAATAATGAGGACGGACCCATTAGCGGGCTATATCTGGCTATAGATGAGGAAAAATAATAATACTTTTATTAAAATTTACAAACTGCCATCATAGATATATTAAAAACGGCTACTCAATATTAAGAATATATTTTTCCAATTGTTTATTTTGATTATCTCTTGTCTTGTTTCGCAACTTTCACCGATCAATTACTAATAAAAGCCAAAATATTAGTGGTTCACTCTATTATCAGAACATTTTCATCTTACTTATAGAGTCAATTTTTTAAAGTTATTCTCCCAACATAAGAAACTTGTATTTTGTTATTAAATTATCAAATTTTATTGATTATTGCTTATCTTATTATCAATTTTTAAAAATTTCATATTATGTTAGGGTTTGTTTTGGATAGAATTAGAGCTAGTATTTGAATTGTATTTTATTTTCTACTTTTTCAAATAATTATTTCGTTTACAATAAATATTTTTTAGAATAAGACTCATAATGTCCCCTTATTAAGTGTATTTTATTTTTTCTACCTATTAAATTAAATTTTCACTTTACGACATAAATTAAAAAGAAAAAATTTTCTTTGGGGGTATTACAGGGTCTTAGGTTCCTGATAATAACAAACAGTAATTGGTGGTGATCACCATAGATATTATTTTTATATTTAATCATTAATAAAATACTATAACAAAATTTTAAATTATAAATATTTAATATTAGCCTAAATGTAGTATATTAATACCTTTTTACTCATGATCCGTGTATGTTTAACGGATATAAAGTTAGTTTTGACATTATGGTACTTTTTATTTCAGAGAGATCAAAAGTGTTATTATGTTAATTGAGAGGGTGGTTGGATGTTATTTTCGTTTTTACAAAAAATAAGCAAAGTAAAATTGAATAACCACAAACAAACTCTCTTGATTCTTGAACATATTTTAATTAAAAATTGTTAAATGTTTTAAAAAAATTAAAAAATATATATCAATAACGAAATATTATTTAAGATTAAAAATAAAAATAAATAAAAGCAGCAAAACAAACAAGAAGGAAACAAAGTACACCTGGTCAGCATTAACAGGAACACAAAGAAGGAAAGATTAGGAGCTGCTCGTAGTTGGGGCTGTTATGGCTCTTCTTCATTCGTCGATGACTGCAACGCCACGCGCCTTCACCTGTAAATCAGTATCGGTGGGCAAAGTTGCATCCTTTCCACCTCCGCTTGTGAATTTCGCATCTCCGTCATCTTACTCTCCGCGCTCCTTGACCGGCGTCACAAATAATCTCCGCCTGTTGGGGGTTAAGTCTAACAAAGCCACGACCTTTCGCTGCTTGGCTTCTGGTACCCTTCACTTCCAGTTTTTGCCTAAAATTTCCCCTAATTTAGCTCGGAAATTTAACTTGGCTTATCAAATTGAATTTGATTAGACAGTCAATTGTGTTCTACTTTGACCTGACAAAATGGGGTTTTTGTGATTGTAAGATTAATTCAACTGAGTTGAGGTTTATCATATGTAGGCTTTGAGTTTGTAAATTGTTAAGTTACTGAAAGGATTTCTTTTTTTTTTAAATTTATTTTTACGTATGAAAATAGTTAATTATAATATAATTTGTATTGATTAGTTTTCTCTTTACTGTTCTTTTGCTGAAACTTACATCAGAATGATGATATCTGTTTTTGTTCCTTTGTGTTACAGCTTTGACACCTGAGCTCAAGTCAACATTGGATAAAGTTGTTACAGGAAACAAAGTGGTTCTGTTTATGAAGGGCACGAAGGATTTCCCACAATGCGGATTCTCACACACTGTGGTGCAGATATTGAAGTCCTTGAATGCACCATTTGAAACGGTAAACATTCTAGAAAATGAAATGTTACGACAAGGGTTGAAGGAGTATTCTAGTTGGCCAACCTTTCCTCAACTTTACATTGAAGGAGAGTTTTTTGGTGGCTGTGACATCACAGTTGGTAAGCTAATGGATTTCTTGAATCTTTTAAACTTCAGCAGCACTATTTGGCTAGTTGTTTGTGATCTTTATGCTTTTTGTATCTAGTTCATGTCTATGAAGCGTGGTTGCTAAACGCATTAGACTGTCGGATATTTTAATCTTTCCTAACTCAGTGTGCTGATCATTTAAACCTTGTATTGTTTGTTAAATTTTTTTCAATTGATGCACTGGAACCTTTTGATAAGGAAGTCCAATATTGGAAGATATCAGAATTTATATTTCAAATAAGCATTTTACTTACTGGAACCTGTAGTTGTGTTTGCATACAAAAGATGTGAATGCCTGTGGACAATGCATTGAAAGGATATGATTGCATATGTTTCTCAAAATATGAAAGTTGATGGTTCATGCCCGTGATTTGGCCCTTGCCATGTAGTCAATGCTGTATTACAAGTTGTGATCCCTGATGAGTCCTTGGTCTGGTTCTTAAAATTAGGGATGCAAAAATAGCTAAAATCCTTGCCACATATATTTCATAGTTCAGACTCTTTTATATCAGAAAGATTATAGGTATAGACATCATAAACTTAATTGCAGAGTACTTGCACTCCGCATCTATCACTGACACGATTTCTAACATTTTATTGTTAACAACAAATATGATGTTCGCTTATGTGTATGTCTTGTAAATATATTTTAGAAAACTTAAATGAGAAGATGAATCAAATTTTAGTACAGTTTACACAAATTAGTGGCCTTATAATTATGGGGAATTGATTTGTGTATGATGCATTAGTGAATTCATAGCCACTTTTCCCTGCAGAGAGTATGAATTCAGATTTGATGATTCATTTGAACATACTGATTTGGGGAAAGAAAACCGGACATTGTTTTCTTGTCTCCATGTGTGATGTTTGCAAGAAAATTCATAATGCTAGTTTACATATTACTTGGTTGTAAGTCAAGTACTCTTGCCTTTATATGGACATTATTATATCTAGAATTAGGAATTTGGTGTATCCGGAGAGAATTTTACTTTAATATTTCTCTTTTCTAATTGTTTCACCAACTTCAATCAACTATTATACTTTTCGCATAAAGCATTTGAAAAAGAAAGAAAGAAAATTGGTAATGTGCGGCACCATTAACTCAGTTTTTCACTAATTTTAATATGTTAATACATGCCTTCATCAGTTCAACCAAGGAACTCAATTAAAATATTCAATGGATGTCATGTTGTGGACTGGAAAAGGATCACTCGGTTTGTGAGTAGTAAAATAACTGCCTTACACCATTGAATGTAGAAATAAGTACAAATCTCTAAGAATATTTGAAATTTTATGAAATATCACAATGAATGAAAATTAAGAAAATTAGTTTCCTGTGTCACTGCAGCAGGTTTAGATTCAGTGTACGATTCATGTGCATAAATACACTGGAGCGAAATACACAACTTGGTCTTGGCTCTCAAGTTTTAGGAATGAGAATGGATTATTACTTTGTAGATAAATCAGCTGAGTTTTGATTTAGGAATTTACTTCTTGCAATAAGAATAGTTTCCTCTTTAAGTTTGTATTTTTTTATGTGGTCGTATTACCTTGCAGTTACTAGCTTGAATCTTAAAATCTTTTGACACTTTGTTTACTGACTTCAAATGTAATTCTAAAATCAATTTATTGTTTTGCTTCGTTATGTCTTGTGGCAGTTTGCAACATCTTCAGGATAATAAGCCCACAGTATTCAAGTAGGCATATTATTCAGAATTGTCAACTGTTCTGATTTCTTTTTTTTTTTTTTTTTAATTTACAGAGGCCTATAAGAATGGGGAATTGCAAGAACTATTGGAGAAGGCACTGTGCACCTGAGACTCTTTTAGTTGGAAGAGGGCTATTATACTTGTGTACTTGCTTAGTGGTGATTAGAAAAAATCAACTGTTGTTTCTTGCTTGGTTCTGATTAAAAAAAAAAAAATTGTATAAATGAACACAAACCCAAGTTTATTATTACCTAATAGCAGCTACGATATTGATTATTGAATGAAAAATCATTTGTCAAGTTGCTTTATTGAGTTTGAGATAAGTAGATAAATGAAATGTTTGTTGTTTAACTTCGACTTGTTACACTTAACCTAATGTCTGAGAGACGAAAATGTAACTTTCACAAATGATCTGTGTAATTTAATTATCTTTAGATGTGAGTTTATCGGAGTTATAAGATGAAGACTGCACGGATGTACGATTGATAAATATAGTCGTGGTCACATCATTCAACATACTGAAATTATAGAGAGAAATCAAACCGGATGCTGAAATGGTAAAAGATTTACAGGTTAGCTTTTATCTTTTTCCTGGGATTCCTGCTGATCTTGCGGGCGGTGTCTTATGGAACATGGATTGTGTGGTCAGAGCAAGTAAAATTTCGCAAAACACGTACAGTTTCTTCACTTTCTGAAGTTGTAACGCCAGTCTCAGTCACGCATCTGTTCCGCTGGAGTACTGCTATGAACGAGCAAGGATCTGTTTGTGCAACGGCTGTGTGCTGCTTTTCTGATAGCTAAACGACATTTGGAGCTGCAGCCGGAACAAGAAGCCAAAAGCTTTTGTAACAGCAGCTCCCACAATGCGCTATAAATACCCACAAAACCTCCCTAGAGAAACCGTAACCGAAGGCAACACAAAAACACCAAACACCTTCAAAATCCTCCAGCATTATTAGAAAACATGAAAGCCGGTGTGGTTCTTGCTGTGATGTTACTGGCAGCGATCGTCATGGTGGAGCGAGGCCAGGCAGCTATAACCTGCGGCCAAGTCGACTCCTTTCTAGCTCCTTGCTTGGCATATCTGACCGGGGAAGGCAAGCCATCTCGGGCATGCTGCACTGGTGTCGAGTATCTGAAAGACAACACTCCAACAACTGCAGACAGGCAAGCTGCTTGTAAATGCATCAAAGATGCGGCAACTCGCTATCGCGGCATCAAGCTGGACAAAGCTCGTCAACTCCCCAAAGAATGTGGCGTCGACATCGGCGTTCCCATCACCCCCGATATCGACTGTAGCAAGTGAGCTTTAATTTGCTTCTCCACTCCATTTCAGTATTCATTATCTTACTCCATATATAATTGATATTTTTAATCTGCATTCTTATCAATAGAAAATTCAATTCGGCTTTGTTTTGGCAGAATTTCTTAGAACCCCCCACGGAGGCTTTGAGCTTGTGCGTTGAATAAACATCTCTGCCAGCTGGAGAAAACACAGCACAATTAATATACATGAGCTAATTAAGCTTGTTAATTTATGCTGCTTGTTATGGTTCTTGCTGAAGAACTTTTTGTATCGGGATACTTTTAGTGCATGGTGTTTTAGCACATAATTAGCGTTAATAAAACGAGAGTTATTACCTCTACCTAACATTAATCATATTAAAAAAAAAAAGAAAAAAAAAACTGTCATCAATTTTCAGTAGCACATTAACAGTATTGATATACAGTCATGACATCTACGTGATAATAAATATTAATTAGATATAATAGCATATGATATTAAACTTAAATTAATAAATGCTGTCACCTTGGACCACAGAGACAGATCCGAATACTACGTGAACGTGAAACCCAATTCAATGCAGCATTGATATGCGATTTTTATTTCTTAAAAAGGAGATATAATAAAAAAAACAGACCAAATATAAAACTGTAAAAAACGAAACCAGAAGCCTTGTTTACATATTCCCTTTCAGAATTCTACGTTGAAGGCAATTAAATGCATATAATAATCACATTTTCAGATCTGCATTACTCTAATCTTCACACCGTCGTCGACGTTTCAACCTGAATTCAACGGCCAAAAGCTCTGATTGATTTGATTGGTTGCTGTAAAGAATTGTTTTGAAACGCCTTCGTTTTCGGCAAACAGAGCGATGAAAATTGGATTGTAACAGATATATATAAGTATAATAAATGGCTGATTCGGGGGAGTACGAAGGAGACGACGGCGGGAGCGCGAGAGAACTCTGCGTGAATGGCGCGTGCATGAAAGCAGCTGAAGTCGAGGCCAAACTCGACGAAGGCAACATTCAAGAGGCCGAATCATCGTTGCGCGAAGGCTTGTCCCTCAATTTCGAGGTTCGTTTATTTTTAATTCAATTAAAAAAAATTAAAGAAGATTAATTTTTTACATTTAATTACACGACACATTTTATTTCAAATGTACGGTAAAATAAAGATCTCTTTAGGCTGTATGATTTATCGTTTGTGGAATATTATTATTTAAAAGGAAGCAAGAGCTCTGCTTGGAAGATTGGAGTATCAAAGAGGAAATGTAGAAGGAGCGCTTCGTGTGTTTGATGGCATTGATCTTCATGCGGCAATACAGCGGCTGCAACCTTCGTTTTCTGAAAAATCGGCTTCTAAAAAGTGTCGTTCACGCAGTGATTCTCATGTTTCAGTCTCCCAGCACGCTGCTAGCCTTGTGCTTGAGGCTATTTACTTGAAGGCTAAGTCCCTGCAGAAGCTCGGAAGATTAACAGGTAACTTAATTTAGTTTCTCAATATTTCCTTGTTGTTTACACTGTTCTCATTTTGGGAATTTGCTTGCAGAGGCTGCTAATGAATGTAAAAGTGTGCTTGACGCAGTGGAGAGGATATTCCAGCAGGGGATACCTGATGCACAAGTGGATAATAGATTGCAAGAAACAGTTAGCCGTGCGGTGGAGCTACTTCCGGAGCTCTGGAAGCAGGTGGGTTGTGATCATGATGCGCTTGCTGCTTACAGACGTGCTGTGCTTAGTCAATGGAACCTTGATAATGAATGCTGTGCGAGGATTCAAAAACGATTTGCTGTGTTTTTGTTGCATAGTGGGGTGGAGGCTGGTCCACCCAGTTTGGGTTCTCAGGTTGAGGGTTCCTATGCGCCTAAAAATAATCTGGAAGAGGCCATTTTACTTTTGTTGATTCTGATGAAGAAATACCACCTTGGTAAGATCAAATGGGATCCGGCTGTGATGGAGCACCTAACTTATGCACTCTCTTTGTGCAGCCAAACTTCTATTTTAGCTAAGCAACTTGAGGAGATTATGCCTGGAGTGTTTCTTCGCTCTGACCGTTGGAATGCATTAGCTCTTTGCTACAGTGCAATAGGACAAAATGATGCTGCCTTGAATCTGTTGAGGAAGTCACTACATAAACATGAACGACCTCACGACCTCATGGCACTGCTGTTAGCTGCCAAGATCTGCAGTGAGGATTGTCATCTTGCTGCTGAAGGGATACAATATGCAAGGACTGCTCTCAGTAATGCTCAGGGGAAGGATGAGCACTTGAAGGGTGTAGGTCTACGCATGTTGGGTCTTTGTTTGGGAAGACATGCCAAAGTTTCTTCCTCCGACTATGAAAGGTCGCGTCTGCAATCTGAAGCATTAAAGTCTTTGGATGGAGCAAGTACTTTTGAAAATAACAATGCAGATCTATTTTTCGATTTAGGTGTTCACTACGCAGAGCAAAGGAATTTAAGCACTGCTTTGCGTTATGCAAAGCAGTACATTGATGCGACGGGTGGCTCTGTATTAAAAGGCTGGAAATTGCTTGCTCTAGTTTTGTCTGCTCAACAGCGGTTCTCAGAGGCTGAGGTGGTCACTGATGCTGCTTTAGATGAGACCACAAAGTGGGAGCAAGGACCTATTCTTAGGCTGAAAGCAAAGCTGAAGATCGCACAGGCACTCCCTATGGATGCTATTGAAACTTATCGTTACCTCCTGGCGTTGGTTCAGGCCCAAAGGAAATCTTTCGGTCCTCTGAGATGTCTTTCACAGGTTAGATTCTCCCCATCATTTTACATGATTTTCTTTATCTTAAAGAGATTAATGTCCTTTTAGTTCGCATTTATATTTAAATTGCAAGTATATGCTGTATGTTTTGTATTATTAACATAAATGGTGCATATATTGTATCATTTCATGATCTTGGAATGCTGCAGGAGTGAGTATCCTGAAGCAATTTTTAGTGCTTCTAAGTAGTGCAACACAATGGTAATTGGAGCTTGTAAAGTTTTATGAATATGATTATCTATGATTATCTAGCTATAAGCCCACAATTAGAGATATTACAAGAATATAAGCCTACAATTAGAGATATTACAAGAATATGATGTCTTCGGTTTTGATTGAATTACGCGATCCAGCTGTTTCAACTATTTACGTTTCAAGTTAAAAATGAATTTGCTACTACACGATCACCCTACAAGATCTAGGAAGAATTATTGGTGCTGGTGGAAATGGCTGAGTTGGTTTGGTTGCTCCTTTTGAATTTGCGAGTTAACTTATCTATAGTATGTGAGAAAAAAATGACAAAAAGCTCTACAACATTGCAGTGATCTAGTAGCAATTTAAAATGTGTAGTTCCTGAGTTCTATTTCAAGTTGTACTAGCCATTCTCTTCCTTTCTCTCTTTTAGTTTATTTCAATTTCCATATGCCGTAATCATCAGTTTTCAATTTCTTTTTCTTCTGAGGACAGTTGCTTCCAAATTCATTATTAACCTTTTGTAGCTTATGATAGATCGAGGATGATAAAGTCAATGAATTTCAAGTTTGGCATGGTCTCGCAAATTTATATTCAGGCCTTTCACATTGGAAGGATGTTGCAATATGTATGGGAAAAGCCAGAGAGTTGAAAGCCTACTCTGCTGAAATGCTGCACACAGAAGGCAAGAACTGGAACTTTATTTTAACATATGAATATCAAATCTGAACCTTCATTTTCTACATGCTTGGAAAGTGACTTCAATAGCACGGTTCTTGAAAACATTTTCTTTTTTTTTGGATCTTCCTGTCAACTGATAAAAATGTCTCCAAATTTTTTACTGCCATCTGCTTGAAAAGAGGACAATGGCAGTAACTCAACGTATTTCACTCTGCTTCCACGCAGTTTCAATGAATTAGAGGATTTGTATGTTTATGTAATGTCAACTGGTGGGTACACAATTTTGCATAGATAATGTCAATTTAATATAAAACTTGTCATCTTCTTGTTTAATTCTCCCAGGTGTTATGCATGAAGGATGTGGGCAAACACATGAAGCTCTGCGTGCTTATATCAATGCTCTTTTAATCGAACCATCTTATGTGCCCTGCAAAGTACTGGTCGGCTCTTTGTTCTCAAAGTTGGGCCCAAAGGCATTGCCTGTTGCAAGAAGCTTACTGTCAGATGCATTAAGGATAGAACCTACCAATCGTAAGGCTTGGTATTACTTGGGGTTGGTTCATAAAGACGATGGACGAATAGCTGATGCCGCAGACTGCTTCCAGGCAGCCTCCATGCTTGAAGAATCTGATCCAATTGAAAGCTTCAGTTCTATTGCTTGACTGGCTCCAATATATCAAAGGTTTCGCCTTTTGTTTTACTTTTACCATTTGATAATCTCTTTTCTTTTAAAATCTATGCGTTCATTCTAACTCTCCCTTATCGCTTTTGCAGTCAAATCTTCACCTTTGTGTAACATGTCTTCAATGCACGACTTGAGAAGTCCAGTGCTCAAGGATTGTTTCGTGGATTTGTTCCATTGGTGATTATGGGTATTTTCCCAGTTCATTATTTAAGACACCTCGCCGTAATCAAGGTCTCGGCGAAAATGAGGGACTCAGTCACTGAAGTTGATGTAGGGAAACAAGAACAGAGAAAGAAGAGGTAAATTTTAGTTGCTCAATCCAATTGTAGGATGAATAGTAGTACTAGAGATTTGTAAGCAATGTATGGGTTAATCTGCAATCATTGCCGGCTGTGTAAATTTTTTTTGTTTAAGAAAGCAATTGTTGCTAAATTATAGTAACATATTCTTTTCCCCCTCTTTGTTAGTTTTTTAATTTTTTTTTTCCCTCATTTGTGCTATTTATTCAATTATTTTTTCAGTCATGTTGGTAACAGATGGAACTGTAAACAGAAGATCTTATTGATGTGGTTTGTGAGGACGAATCAAAATTTTAAAATGTTAAAAATTTGGAAAATTTCGGGCAACTCGCGTTAAATTATCATTGCGCCTCTCAATCAATCATAAACTCTGGTGCAACGCATAAAATTTCTTATGTAAGTTTTACGCTGTGATTGGCTCAATAAATTACATTTTGCATGAATTCAAATATTCAATAGTGAGTATAATCAACACGTTAAGACAATAAAAACGTTGACCTTTTTATTTTTATATTTTTAGTAGTTAATTATCTAGTTCAATAATAGCGTAAAATTACTAATTTATTATATTTTATTAAATAAATCTCTATTATCAGTTTTTTTTTAAAAAAAAAAAAATTGAGTAGTGGATTCATGATGTAATTTTTGCCCCTCGAGCGTCAATCGTTAACGATCCTTTTTAACATTTTTTTTTTTTACAAAAAAAAAGAGGGAGACCTGAAAACAGTTTCGGACCGTCCGGTTCACCTATGATTTTACAGACCAGTCGGTCCAAACTAATAGGATAAGATAACTTATAGAACCCGAAATATCTCAAAACTGGTTCTGCGATGAAATGAGTAACAGAATAACGAAGCTTAAAAAATTCAAAGCTTAGTTTTAGCATCATAAGAGCTCAATGCCTCAAACTCTGTTCCTCAAGCCATTCATTTCACCTTCTTCAATTAATTTCAGGTTTGTTCTTTTAACTTTTTTCATTTTCTTTTGTAATCTTTTGTGATAAACCCTTACTAAACCCTCCCCAAGGATCATTGAAAACAAAATTAAAGTTCAATTTTTCACTCAAAAGAAGCAAGAAATCGTGTGGGGTTTTATCATTTTTACAATTGATTTTAAAATGCTAGCAAGATAGCGCCTTTACTTTTGCAATTAATGTTTTAGCCAGCAGAATGTACCGGTTAGTCCACTTGATGCCAATTTTAAAGTTCACCGGAGAGTTGGGGTAATTTGCATGGGCATGTTAGCACCGAGAAAGTTTATGCAGAAGAGGAGGAAAGTGGAAGTGTTCAAAGATGCCGCTGATGAAGCTGGGAAGAAGAATTGGAGGAGACTGATGAATCAAATTGAAGAAGTAGGTTCTGCTGTTGCGGTGCTCAGAAGTGAAAGAACCAGAGGCCAGCCTCTTCCAAAAGATCTTGTTTTGGGCACTTTGGTTAGATTAAAGCAGCTAAAGAAGTGGAATGTTGTTAGTGAGGTAATTTAAAATATTTGTCAATCTTAATCTTTAATATTTTCGTGGATGCCTGTAAGAGATAGCATGTTGATTAAGTTCCTTCGTTTCTAGGTACTCGAATGGCTTCGGATTCAGAGTTGGTGGGACTTCAATGAAATGGATTTCTTGATGCTTATTACAGCATATGGAAAGCAGGGGGACTTCAACAAGGCTGAGAAGGTTTTAAGTTTTATGAACAAGAAGGGTTATGCGCCAAGTGTTGTGTCTCATACTGCTCTTATGGAAGCGTATGGAAGAGGAGGCCGATACAAAAATGCTGAGGCTATATTTCGAAGAATGCAGTCATCTGGCCCCCGACCTTCTGCTTTAACATATCAAATTATACTCAAATTATTTGTTGAGGTAATCAGCTCTGTCAAAGTGTTTCTTTTCACCTTTGTCGTATGAAATATCTTAATAAGTAGATTGTGTACAAGAGAAGAAATTTACGTGATGCCTTCTAATAATTTGTAAATAATTGAAATAAATCAAAAAGAGGTCTTGTCCTGGGTTTCCATTACATAGATATAATTAGGTACATAAAGCATATAATGGGAAGAATTAAGGAACCAAGAAATCTTGGTTTTACTACATCAAGTTGGTTTTGGAATCATAGCTGAGACAGACTTCACATACCTCCAGTGAAAATTGAACCTACAAATTAACCAATTATGTGATGGGTACTCTAATAATTCAGATGTTCGCAAAACCTGAACATGATTTTCTTGTGCCAATTAGCAAATATTACCAAAAGGATATGTTTAAGACCATCGGGAATGATTATTGCCCAAAAGTAAGACTTGCATCCATTTTTCTTCGAATTGACTAGACATTCCGAAATTCATGCCTATAAAACTAAGTTTCCATTGTGCAATATTGGCACTACTGCAGGCTAACAAGTTTAAGGAAGCTGAAGAAGTTTTCATGACACTCTTGGATGAGGAAAAATCACCACTGAAGCCAGACCAGAAAATGTTCCACATGATGATCTATATGTATAAGAAAGCTGGGGGTTATGAAAAGGCTCGTAAACTATTTGCATTGATGGCTGAGCGAGGTGTTCAGCAATCTACAGTCACTTATAATAGTCTTATGTCATTTGAAACTAATTACAAGGAGGTTTCAAAGATCTATGACCAGGTAAAACTTCAAGTTTTATGTGATCTTTTCTTTTCCTTCATATTTTGGGATTGGCTTGAAGTATATATGGTCATTGACAGTCTTCACCAGATGATTAGATCTGGGGCTAAGACCTTACTGGAACTGACCTGACATGTTCTTGATTAGCTGCCATTTGCCACTCTAACCATAGAAAAATTATTAATAATCTTCAAAGACGGGATTTATAGAGTATGTCTTTTTTTTCCCCCTCTCTCTCCTTGGTTCACCCACCCAGGTGAAAAGTTTAAATTGGTAATAGATAAAATTTTACATTACCTGAAGAAGTTGGCAATGAATGGATTCTGACATGTCTAAATAGACATTAGCTGGCAACATTGTACCATGCTTGTTACATGCGGTCCTTGCAAAAATATGTACGAGATCTTAAGGAGGTAGATAGAAAAGTATACTGACATATCTAAATATGCACAGGCTCACAACATTGTCCATGCATAGTAACTACTAGGTTATGCACTATCTATTCTCTACACATGTGTGTGCGTGCGCTGACCCGCATACTCGCACACAGCATCGCTGACCCACATACTCTAGTTAGGAGAACTCTTATTACTTTCTGGTCGGCAAGTCTATATATTTCATCAATACCAAAATGACTAAAAGCTTGAGATAAAAATTTATCATACTGCTCATGTCAGACTGTATGTCCATTGCCAAGGGGTATGTGAGTACTTTACTTAATCTTCCCAAATATTTATTCTTACCCTCTCTTTCTACTTTTTTGGGTTTAATAACTTAGTAGATATTTATCTGATCTTTAATGATCACCCCCTTTCAGATGCAAAGAGCTGGTCTTCAACCTGATGTGGTGAGCTATGCCTTACTCATTAATGCTTATGGGAAAGCTAGAAGGGAGGAAGAAGCTCTAGCTGTTTTTGAAGAAATGCTGGACGCTGGTGTCAGGTATGCAGGAACTGAAATTATTGCTATTGTGATAGGGGGAACCCATGGAGTCAAGCAAGGCAACTGTACTTGAAGAAAACTAGATTGGTCAGAGGGGATTCTTCAAACACAAAAGCACACAGATGTTAAACCAAAAAAGTATTTCTTGGCAACAAAACCCTCAATTGGAGATGAGAAGCACATGATGTATAAAAAGTTTTAGCCAAAAAGAGTGCTGGCATGACAAACGGGATATCTGATGCAGAAAGAAAAATCTATACATTAAAACAAAAGAAGCTACCGCTCAAAATATAATCAAGCTTTCTAGCTGTATATGTTTGTTTTATTTTCTCTGAAACCTAGTCAAGTTAATCTCTAAAAGTTTTTGTGATTTAGTCATTTGTCTCCTAGATGCCCCCACACTACTTGTGCATTGGACAGAGAGTATCTAGTTGGTGGGAGGCCTACCAAAACGCATCTTATTGCTATTGTACTATGTACTTCACTCTTAACCAACCATGGCTCCATTACAAACTTCACCTAATATTCGCAGCCTTCTCTGAAGTCATCATGCCTTAGATGGGTAGTACAGTACTTTTGATTTCCTGGGTCTGTGATTTAAAGTTTGACCTCCTACCATACCACAAAAATCTAACTACTTATATATTCTTTTCATTAAATTTGCCTCCGTACTTTCGCCATTGGAAGCTCAAATATTGTTTCATTTTGTCTCTTTGTCAGACCAACCCACAAAGCTTATAACATTTTGCTTGATGCATTTGCAATTTCTGGAATGGTGGATCAGGCTCGGACTGTGTTCAAGTGCATGAGAAGGGACAGGTAAAATATCTTAAAATTCACAGCAAGTTGAGGCTTATTATTTTTATTTCATTTACTCAATAACCTTCAGTCATGGACTCTTTTAGGGAAAGATCCTCATGAACTACTAAGATCATTAAAACGAACTATTGTACCCATAAAATTTTGAACTAATTACCATCTAATCAGTAAGATTCTTCAACTTTTTTTCTCTTGTTCAATTGACTAACTTTTGCCATTAAGGAGGGTGGAGTTCAAAGTTAGACTTTTATCTTGTTCTTTGCAGTTGATTATTCCGATAATGGATCAAGTCCCAACACAGTGCAATCTTTCCTTTTATTTTTTCTGCAGATGCTCTCCAGATATTTGCTCATATACAACTATGTTATCAGCTTATGTGAATGCATCTGACATGGAGGGTGCTGAAAAGTTCTTCAGGAGATTGAAACAAGATGGATTTGTACCCAATGTGATAACCTATGGAACATTGATTAAAGGGTATGCTAAGGTAAATAATCTTGAAAAAATGATGGAGATATATGACAAAATGCGAGTGAATGGTATCAAACCCAATCAAACAATCTTCACGACAATTATGGATGCATATGGGAAGAACAAGGATTTCGATAGCGCTGTTGTTTGGTATAAGGAAATGGAATCTTGTGGTTTCCCTCCTGACCAGAAGGCAAAGAATATTCTCTTGTCTTTAGCCAAAACTGCAGATGAGCGAAATGAAGCTAATGAACTTTTAGGAAATTTCAATCACCCGAACAATGAGCCAGGGATTAATGGATTATCTATGTCTGTTGATGAGGAAGATGATGACGATGACGATGACGATGACGATGACAATGATGAGGACGGTGATGATAATATCTACCGTGATGGTGATGGTGATGACAATGAAGATGATGCAGAAGAGACCATTGCTTGTTCTGGAAAGGAAGATGAACTGATATTTTTTAATGGTGATCATCAGCGAAGTCAAGAAGGGCTACATACTCTACAAACAGTTGACTTGTGAGTTCGGGTGTTTCATTTTCTGCAATACAGTTAGGATACTTCGCGTCGAAAAGTTGGTTCAATTAGATTAGTCAGTCTCTTCATGTAAATGTGTACTCATTTAAGGGGCAAATTTCATGTAAAATCAATCAATTTTGAATTGTATGTGTAGATCATCATATGGATGAACCCATCAACTTTACTTTCTGAAGCTTTGATAAAGTTTTTCTTAACAATATCAGAATGTGAAATGGTTCTTAAACATGATTGGACTTCTTTATAGGTCGTTTTGTTCAATGCAGGATGTCCGGTGAAACCATGTTGATGACGAGAGTGCTCCTATTTAGTTTCTCAACTCCAATTTTCGGTTCATTTGAGATTCTGAAATTGGCTAGGAGCCTGCAACTGATGTAAGAACAATGGAAAGGGAAAAAATTGTTATTTGGCCCCCACTTTTATTGTACAAAGTTCACATTTATACGTAAAAGGAGGGGCTCTGATAACATACCATGTGGAGCTGATTAGCACAGTTATGTTACAGCCATCAAGTCTATTGTCTCCTCACTGGAAGACTTCTTTAAGCTGTCGGCGGCTTTTTCAACCTACAAATGCAGTAACAATTGTGATAAATTGCTGATAATTACGTAACATAATTCATAAAACCAAGATGTTACCTCAGCATTCCAATTTGTTCTGGCAGTGAGAATAATTAGAGTTATTGTTTGTAAGACAACCCCAGTAATCATTCCCCACCAAATTCCCTAAAAATTAGACCAATAAGCATCCAGTTTCATGATCAATGACCAATAATTTAAATCCAATTCACATAAAAAAAAAATGTAACAAGAAATGAAGGTCTTCAACTTACTACTACTCCTATGTTTGTTTTGAAGCAAAGTACATATGCAATTGGGAGACCAATTATATAGTAACAGGCTAAATTAACATAAGCAACTATAGCTTGCCATCCACTCCCAATAGCCACACCTGCAAATTAGACAAGGAAGAAAAAGCTTAAACCAATGGCAAGATGAGGCGCAATGCCATCATCATTTTATATTACATTACCTGAAAATATAGGTTGAATGCCATTGAGGAAAACAGAGATGGCAAGCAGAGGTGTCAAATCGGAAGCAGCTTGGACAACCTCAGAATCACTTGTGAAGAGTTTACTTAAATCAGCTCGGAAGATCAAAACAATTGCACTGAAGACTGCACTGATGAAGATGCCATTCGCATTCACTACAAATACTGAAAATTTTGCAACTCTTGGATGAGCTGCTCCTAGTTCATTACTCACCCGAACACTGCAATCAGATTGAAAAAAATAATAACATCACGCTTTTAGATGGAAACCAAACTACTGGAATATCTATATTTGCAGCATAACCAACCTGGCTGCTGCAGATAAGCCCAACTTAGCATTTATGTCCCAGTTGAGGTAATTCATGCTGAAATTAATGAAGCACCACTATGAAAGTATCAAAAGTTTGCTATCTCTAAAATGTAAGTTGAAGAAGAATAAGGGATGGATGAAGATACCAAATGGTGATGGCGTCTAGTGAGATTGTCGGATTAGGAAGGAGTCCTGATACAAGTGCCAGTCCTTGATTGTACCAAATCTCCAAAAAATCAATGAACAAATAAATTAATATGTAAGATCAATCATCAAGAAAATGGCACAGCAACTCCCATGACACTGCTTAAAACCTTATGGAATGGTATATGAGGTTTATATAAGAAAAATGTTTAAAAAATGGTGGTAGTAACTTGAGTCGACTATTGATTGAAAGTGCGGTAAAGTGCACTACCAACTGAATCAATGTCAGTAGCATCTGATGAGTTTGATAGTCGTGACAATGCACATCACAACACTGTAATTGCAAATCACAACACTGTAATTTGACGCCAATGAGAAGTTTCTGCTACCCTTTGGATGGCATTTGCACCATCAATGTTTCATTTTTGTTGACGAAATTAGTACCATTGTGTTGAAGAAGTGAACCGCAAATCTGAAGTTGTAGTTGGATACGACATGTCAGTTTAGATATTCTGAACTGGATGATATGTCGGTTTTGTGACACTAGTGAGGCGTATGACGAGCCTGGTGGATCAGCCGAATAAGTAAGTTGAGCACGTGATATTGCACATGCTTTACTTATCCTAAAACGACTGAAGAAGGCTGCGTTTTGAGTGAAGCTTTTACACGTGTGCTGAAACCAGTTTAAAAGGCTGTTAATGCTGTTAAGATCAGCGGGAAATTTCTGGGTTTTGTTAGCAACAAACCCAAGTCTGGTGAGCTGGTTTCTGGGGGTGGTTGCTAGGGCAATTCAGGCATGTACATAAGCTGTCCTTGCTTCATTATTGAGTCGATTAAGAGGGTGATAGCTTCTTAAATATCTTGTATCTTGTAAACACCGAATTAGTAAAGATTTTTTCCTCTCTTTCACAGTGGATGTAGGTCACTTAGTGGCTGAACCACTTAACTCATTGGTGTTGATTGTTCCTCTGTTTTTACTTTCCTTGATATTTTGTGGTTCTTGCTAAGATTGTTCTACGTAGCATTGGTTGATCTTGATTTGTTCTTTGATTAAAGCTAAAGTCGAGTGGGTCTTGGGGGATTGAGATTGGTTTATTTGCATGTCTTGATCCAACACATTGCATAGATCATGAGATGATGAGTCTGACAATACTAAATTTGTTACCATACAACCATTTTCACCATCATTGTTGTTGGAAGACTGCTGCCAGCGATTAGACAGTGCCACTGTTGAATTTTTTATAAATTTTTAAAATTAAAATATTTATTTTATAATTTTGTTGTAAGGGTATATTTCAGAATAAATGTTTTTATTGAAGATCTTTTCGTATTTTTTTTAACCCAAAAATCGAGTAAATGAGTTAGATGTTGGATATCCATTAGATGTTGGATATCCATCTAAAATTGTATTACCAAATAGAATTCGGTTTTATTGTCTTCAAATGATCAACCCTCTTAAAAAAGCTTCCAAAGCTACCCCAACAAGGCATTTAATAAAACGATAGGCCGCATGAACAACATTGTAAATCATGGCAAACACGACTGGACCTAGCATAGGCTCAGGAGGCCATTTGATTTTAAAATTTATTTGAACATATTATATTTCGTCTATTTAAAAATTTAAAGCTCCTTCTAGACTTACAAATATGTCGTATGTTTGACCTATTTCTTAGTTTGTTATATGTGTTATGAACTTGAAATGAATTGATTGATTTAATTGTCCATCTCATAGTTTTAAATTTCAAAAATATTAAGTCAAAATACACTAGTTTTAAGTTTCATAATTAGCCAATTGATAGTGTGTATGGGAAGTTTCTCTTTCTCTTTTGGGTTTTCTCCGAAAAAAAAAAGATAAAAATTAACATAGAATCGTCCTGACTCAGTGAGTCACTCCTAAGTGGTATTTTTCTTTTATTTTCTTTGTTTGTTGGCCTCAAAGTTTATTAAGATGGATAGGAAGAATTGATTAAAAGGTTTAAAGCTATACGATTAAGTAAAGAAGAGGAAGGGAGAGTCTATTTTAAAAGCAAAATGAAAGAGAAGGGAGCAAAGATTGTGGCTGAATGTTTGATGGGGAAGATAATTCATAATAGGAAAGTTCATGTAAAAGGTTTGAGGATAGCAATAAAAGTAGTGTGGAGAACAATAGACTTATTACAGATAATATAATTATTAGCTATGAATGCCTCCATAAGATTAGGCACTGTAAAAGAAAAAATGGGCAAGTAGCTTTAAAATTAGACATCAGCAAGGCTTATGATAGGATTGAATGGGCTTTCCTAAAATAAACAATGTTAAAGCTTGGTTTTTCCAGCAGATGGGCAGCTTTGATTATGAATTGTGTAACTACTTCATCTTTTTCTATGATTATTAATGGAACCCCTAAGAGATTAATTCACCCTCAATGAGGCCTTCGACAAGGTTTCCATCTCTCCTCATACTTGTCCATTATGTGAGCAGAAGTATTTTCAAGCTTACTTATGCAGGCTAAAAAGACAGCAACTAATTCAAGGGCCAAAGTTTGGGAGAAACCTTACAACTTCACATCTTCTCTTCATTGATGATAGCTTCATTTTCACTAGTGCTTCTACTGAAGATTATAAGAACTTAAAAGCTATTTTTGACAGCTAATCCTCGACTTCAGAACAGATATTCAACTATAAAAAGTCTTTAATGTTCTTTAGTGGCAAAATCTTAGAGGGGCAAGTAGCAACAATCAAGAGTTTATTCCAAGTTAATGTGGTGTCCAAATATGCGAAATATTTAGGATTACCATTTATAATTAGAAGGAAGAGAACGGGTTTCTTTAATGATATAAAGCTGAGGGTGCTAAGTAAAATCTTAGCACAAGCCATTCCAGCTTACGCGATAAGTGTTTTCAAGCTTTCGAAGAGTTTGTGTGATGATATCCAGAAAGTCATAGTAAGATTCTGGTGGGGATCAAAAGAAGACAAAAATGGAATACATTAGGCTAGGTGGAAGAGACTGAACCATGCCAAAAGTAGAGGTGGCTTGGGATTCAAAGACTTTTCCATCTTCAACCATGCATTGGTGGCAAAGCAAAACTGGAGATTGCTGAAAAATCCAGAGTCCCTGGTAGCTAGAGTTTTGCAGGCTAGATATTATAAAGCCTTTGAGTTTCTAAAGGCAAAGCTTGGGCATAAGCCTTTTTTTATCTGGAGAAGTATTGTTTAGGGCAAGCGGGTCATTCAAAAAGAAATTAGATGAGAGTTGGTAATGGGGAGAAGATCCAAGTTTACAAAGACATTTGGATTCCAAGGCCAATAACATTCAAACCTTTCTACTCTAACCTTAGATATTGATGCTACAATTTTCGATTTAATCCACAGAGATAGCAGATGGAATGCTGAGATGGTGAAGCAACACTTCTTGGATGAGGATGCACCTCTGATTTTAAATATTCCACCGCCTAAAACTCCACAGGCAAACTCAATTTTGTGGCATTTTGATAAAAAAAGGTGTTTACTCTGTGAAAAGTAGCTGTCAAATAGCAATGAAGATCAAACATCATGATACTCCAGGATGCTCCAAGGATAATCCTCGTTACTGGTGTAGCTTGTGGACTATGGACCTCCTAACTAAAATCAAACACTTTATGTGGAGAGCAAGCAAAAATCTCCTTCTAACTGCTGATAATCTTTGGAAGAGGGAAATTGTGCAAAACACAATTTGTCAAGTGTGTAGAAAAGAAGTAGAAACCGTGTTCCATGTTTTTATTGAACTGTAAAGCAACTCAGAAGATATAGATATTAGTTCCCTTTACTGTTAAATTCCTAGAAGCTATAAACTTTGATATGCTTTCTGTAATTTAGGAGATCGCAAAAGGCTTAAGTAAAAGGGAGCTTGAGCAGATGGTCATCTATTACTGGGTAGCTTGGCATGCAAGAAATTGTTTTGTCTTTGAAGGGAATAAGCTAGATCTTCTGATCTTTTTTGCAAAAGCTGAAGCCGTTATAGAAGCTTATCAAAGAGTAAGCCTCACAGGACAAACACACATTAACAAAAAGGCTACTGGATTTAAGGAGAAATGGCATCCTCCTCCAAGAAATGTTAGTAAGATAAACGTGGATGCAACAATTAACAAGCAAAATCAGCAAGCAAGGCTGGGAGTGGTCATAAGAGATTCCAACAGCAAGATAATGGTAGCGGTTGTCAAAACATCAAAACAGTGGAAGGGTGTGGCTTATGCTGAGGCTGAAGCCATGGAATGAGGACTTGAGGTAGCAAAGGAAGCTGTTATGTCTTACCTGATAATGGAGACAGATTGCCAAGAAGTTGCTGATTTAGTTAACAAGAAGAAAGGGAGTAGAACTTAATTTTTTTGGATAATCTCCGAAATCCAAAAATAGAGCAAGTGGTTCCAAGAAGTCAAAGTTCAACATGTTCCAAGGGTGTGTAATGTCCAGGCTCACAATTTAGATAGATATGCTGTAATGAACAATGTTATTGATCTATGGCTGGACCTCATATCAGCAAACATAGCTGATGTTTTGTCTTATTAGTTGAATGAAAAGGATCCTTTATAAAAATTAAAAAAAAATATTAGCCAACTGATTTCAGTACCCTTTCAAAAATGAATTTCCATGGTCTCTTTCTCATGCTCAGATAAAAAAATAAAGAAACTATCAAGGTTTTCTTAAACAAGTTAAACATATTCAGTTGAGTTGGAGTTATTTGATCAATGAGATTTATTATTATTTGTCGTAAGTTTTCTATGTTTGCCTTCGATAATCATATTAATTTAAGTCATTACTTGAAAACAACAAAATTTCAATATGTTGATTAAGTTGACATCAAAATTATTATAGTATGTAACTTTTTTTAAAACTAATAATGACTCGAGGATAGTCATAAACGTGTTTAAAGTCGTTAATTCAATGAAGTTCAATAATTCGGTACTTATTATTTTTGGTTGAATTTTTTTTCAATTTGTACGATACCTATACTAGATAAAATTTTTGGGTGGGACCACTAGTGGCAAATGGTGTGAGTAAAGTAAAATGGATGAACAAAATTAAGCTAGAATCCAATAATTTCAATTTTGTTGTCTGGTCGTCCTCGAACTTGTAGTGTATTCATTTTGAGAGAGTGAGAATAGGTGATTGATAAATTAGGTAACGGTTATTGGTCAAATATGGATTAGGGTTTTAGAATAATGGTTCAATTTGGCAATTTTACCCATCTTTTCACGACAATTTACCAATAAAACATTCTCAATTCATTGGTGTTTTTACGTCTTTAACGTTACCTAACAAAACAGTTGACATGTTTGCACCATTATTAAATCCTTAAAAAAAATCATCAAATTTAAAATTATAAAATTATTTTATTTAATTCTCTATTTGCACTTTAGTCTAATTCCATTTTAAATGATTAAATTTATATTTAATTTTATACTGCATAATATAATTAACTAATAAAATAAAATTAGTAAATTGATAGATAAAATAGGAGGACTATATAGAAATAAAAGTTTGATGGGATACATGAAAGAAGTCAAATATTACATATTACAGCTTCAAGTGCACTTGGGCTAGAATAGCTTGTAAGATTAGAATGAATTAAGTATTAGGATTAAACTATATTCTATTGGGATTTGATTAGTTATTACATAGTATAGCATTGACTTATGTTTGATAAAATATCGGATTGAATTATTTTAAATTAAATTTAAATAAAATTATATTTGATATTGTGATTTTAAGTCCTTTGCTTCAATAATTCAAGACTTCAGACTTTTAGTGGAGGTAATATTGCCAATTGTCCATGCCTTTAGTAATATTGATATTGTACCGCAACAGGATCTTCAGAGAAGATGTTGTTTAATTTGATGTGCTACTGCCAAATTAACACATACATATTAGACTTAATTTGGGGTCCTCTGCTAATGATCTAATAATATGTGTCACAATAGAGGTGAATGACGCTGAATTAATAACAAGCAAGATTGTTTGTAGACAACAGGCTCATAAGCTCAAGAAACCGAAAGCTGTAGCCTGATTTTTGTTTTCTTGATCAGATGATTATTATATCACAGCCACCAAGTCTCAAATGTCTCTTCATTTGAAGATTTCCTCCAGCGGTCAGCTGCTTTTTCAACCTACAAAAGCATTACCAATTGTGATCATATGCTGCAGCGCAACAAGCATTTGATAAAATTACACAACTCACTGAAACAGCATGTTACCTCAGTGTTCCAATTTGTTCTGGCAGTGAGAATGATAAGAGTTGTTGTTTGCAAGAGAACTCCGATAATCATCCCCCACCAAATACCCTAAACAATGAGTCGGTGTAACGATGATTTGATGAATAATTTGCAATTTGAAAAGAGAGAAAGATGTTCAACATACTGCTACTCCTAAGATTGTTTTGAAGCCAAGGATACATCCAATGGGGAGACCAATGATATAGTAAGTTGCTAGGTTAACGTAAGCAACTACAGCTTGCCATCCGCTTCCAATGGCCACACCTGAAAAGAATTCACTTAAAACCAAGCTCAATACTGTTGAGTGATGCTTATCTAGTGATTTATTTTTGTTCAACGTTACCTGAAAGTATAGGTTGAATCCCATTTAAGAAAACGGAGATGGCCAGCAGCGGCGTCAAATTGGAAACTGCTTCTATAACCTCAGAATCACTTGTGAAGAGTTTGCTTAAACCAACCCGGAAGATTAAGACGATAGCACAGAAAACTATACTAATGAGAATGCCGGTTGCATTCACTACTATTACTGAAAATTTTGCAACCCTCGGATGAGCTGCTCCAAGTTCATTACTCACTCGAATGCTACAATCAGTTTGAAAAATATTAACATTACACTTTCAGAGAGAAACCAAACTACTGGAGTATCTAAATTTGCAGTGTTGAAACGAACCTGGCTGCTGTAGACAGCCCCAACATAAATTGCATATCCCAGTTCAGGTAATTCAGGCTGAAAATATATTACAACAGATTTTCTTATGTAGCATGTAAAATTAAAATGTTCTTTTAAGTGTAATGTGGAAAGAATGGATGTTAATAAATTTACCAGATGGAAATGGAGTCTAGTGAGATTGTAGGATTAGTGAGGAGTCCAGATATAAGCACCAGTCCTTGATTGTACCAAATCTCCAAACTAAATCAATAAAGATATAAATTAATTAATATATGAACCATATGAGATATGTAAGATCAAAGGAGGGAGAATATATACAAACCAAAGCATGACAGCTGAAGCAACAGTGAGCTTGAAATATGGCCAGATCCCTCTAAATGCTTTGATTGATAAGCCTGTCCAGGTGTCTTTGCAAGAGGGGCTTAGAACAATGTAAAGACCATTTATGATGACAAGAAGCCACCAAGAGAGACCGAGTGTAAGAGCTGCTCCAAGAAGGCCATAGTCCAAAACGAAAACAACAATCCATGTCAATAGAATGTGCAGCAGAAATACCCCAACAGACATGTATGCCAAAGGGTTTACTATGTTTTGTGCTTGAAGAAACCGCTGCATTGGGCAGCTTATTGCAAATGCATAAAGTTGAGGGATCAAACCGCGGGCAAAAACTTGGCCCTGCTCTGCTATGGTATCTGACTGGCCTATTGCTCGAAGGATTGGGCTCGAGTACCAATACAGAAATGTCAAGATCACAGCCGCTCCTAAGTGCAGGACTATTGCTCTTTGGCAAATGAGCCCCATTGCCGAATATTTCTTGGCTCCGTATGCTTGCCCACAGACGGTTTGCACAGCACTAGCCATGCCCAACTGTATAAATTTCAATCAGACATTACAAAATGCACAATACTTCTATCAACAGCAATGAACCAAGACAACCAAATCATGAACACATACCATTATCCCATAAGCGAGACCTTGAATTCCAACACTAGCAATGGACGCACCAGCCAGCTCCAAAGCACCCAAATGACCAGTGAACATCAACGTGACAAAGCTAAGCATGTAATTAAATATGGAAACAACTATAGACGCCCAGGAAAGAAGCCAAAGCAGCCTTGACTCCCACCCAAGAAGACGAGGCCACCACCGGAGTGCAACCGGCCTATGCTCTAGAAACTCCTCAATCACAGCGGAAGACAAGTCCGGTATCCTGGAATGTGAGTCCAGTCCAAGTAGCAACGGCCGGTACACGATCTCTTCCGAGTCCATGACTAATTTTAGTCACTAAGGTGTCACATTACTCTCAGTGACCTTAGCAAACAACAAGCTTATTAACTGCTACGTATATTTAGTTTTTTTTTAATACTGTTATATAAGACTGTTACTGATATTACATCAGATATTACAATTAATATTTACAAATAGATTATACAATACAATTGGGATCTTCGTCGTGGCATGTACTCCTCTGAAGCACAGTCCAAATTCTTTAAACCCTCCTTAATATTCGAGAGATGTCCACTTCACTCACATTTCGTGAGGAATAGACTGACTCCACTCAATTATTTGATAATCGAGGAAGAATTGAAACTAACTCCCATAATGCTTTTATGGAAACTTTAACCATTGATCTCAATATTGTAAGTGCAAGAATTCTCCCACTGGACCAAAGGCCTATTAGTACATACATTTAGTTAAATGGAGTAAAAGTTGATAATATATGTGAACTTGCGTGAGATTTTGGCAAGTTTTTCAAGTTTTCAAATGCCATTTTCTCAATTGAGAAGATGTGTAACGACCGGCTCTTCAACCTGCTATAGAAGAAGGGTAGCTGAAGCTAACGCACTCCGTTACTGTTGTCGCGTGTGTTACCTATAAGTTTGTTGAAGCAAGTTCTACTTAGGATAGGATAGCTGAGAATCACTTTTCGAATGTAGCGTCGGTTGTTATGTTCTTGGGATAACAAGAGCCTACGTTTCCTTACAATTTTTATCAGTCAATGGACTGCTTAGGAGTGGCCCCGTGCACGTGCACCTAATCGGGAGCCCTTGACGGCTTGACCATCTGAGAGTGCCAAAAGAAAAATCATTGACTATCTTAGTTTCTCAATTTCTATTCAGATAATAAATGAGAAAAATAATCATCAAACTTCAGGCAACCACCATCAACATCAGCAGTAAGTCTACCTTCATATATAGATAACCAGACTATCTTCAAAATTGATAACTAATCCCTAAAAAGTTGGAGCGAGTTTAACATCATAATACTCTTTAAGATCATCTCATAAATTACATTACAATTCAAAATAGCATACAAAGTGCTACTGGTGAGTGTCATCATCCGCATGGATGTGTTCTAAGTAGGATAATGGTACCCAGATAAGTCTCCTACAATAATATACAGAGATATGCCAAGGTCCAAAAGGAACTTAACAAAAAACTACATCTCAACAATTACAACATGGTAAATAAGAATAATAAAATCCTTGCTTAAGATACAGTCCGGTACAACAGTTAAAAAGACGTGGGATAAGCCAATTCTCATTTTGAATTTACAAATTTCAGAAGAGAATTTGGCTTCAGTAGTTGATAGACCCCATAGATGCAACGCCATTGCTGGAACTTCTCAGTTCCTGCCTGCTTACATAGTCATCAAAATTGTTGTTGGAGAGCCTTTGGCCTGGGCCAGATGTCACAGGACTGAGACCTTTGCCCATTTGTTGCACTTCCAGCGGAGATAGTATCTTAATATACCCCACATTGTTTACAAACTCCCTGGAGAGAGGATAATTAAGGAAGAGGACTCGTAATTCAAACTAGATAATAATAGATCACAGTAAAACCAAAGAAGAATTGAAATCTTGTCATATGCAAACTCAACCTCCAAGTATACCATAATACATAAACATAGGAGATTCCTATGTTCACAACAGTTTCAAGACCTCAAAAGTGTGGATTATGCAACTAGCAAACTGAAAACACAAAATTTCACTCATAATAAAACATGCATCCAGATTCAAGAAAATAGAAGTATGTAATCTACCAACATCAGCATCTAATCCTCAAAAGTGGCATGAGTAGCACAAGAGCTTTTAGTTACAAATAAACTAATTGACAAAAAGGCCAATCAGTCCACTTACCAGAGTTTATTATTATTTCATCGCATAAAAGTGGCATGTTACCTTCATGTGACTGTAATGAGTTGGAATAGATGGGATTTAACTTTTACGAATTGCAGAAATTCTTTGTTCCTAAAATGGATATAAACCTCTTTAAGTCATTGAGCAGTTTTTCTCATCAGTTTAACACCAAATATCAAATATGAAAATTCCTATGAACTCTTTACATTGAAACATTGATATTTTGTTGTGCCAATTTCAGCACACCCTTATCAATACTGCGACATCTAATTTCATTCATTGCAATTCATCTTTAATTCTCATTTGTGTCAATTAGTTTGAAAAGGTGGCATCCTTTTCACATATCTTAACAAATCCTACCTTGATTTAAGTTATGCTGGTTGCATCTCCAAAATCTTGGGCCGCCATCAAACATGGAACATAACAAATTCCATTCATTTTTTACTCTCATGACGTCATATAAGAACATTCTTTAGCCAGTTACAAAAGAGGGAAAATGAAATAACCTATTCAGAGTTAAATTTATTTGCCAATTAGACTAACTAAAATGCATACTGAGGTTTGTGTAGCACAATGAAATGACCAAGGTCAGATCCACTATCACAGCAGATTCTATAATCCACTTATACCCCATGCTTATCAGGGGCAACCATTTTTTAAGCAACAATTAAGAAACAGTACGAGTAGGCTGCACAATTAAGAAACTAGATAAAAGAATACACTGGGAGAAAATTTTGACTTACTGCCAAGGGTCATCACCAAGGAGAAGAACATCATTCTCCCGGTCAACAAATACAAGCTGCCAGCCTGATCTCTGAGGGTCCTCTAGTTGGCCTTCAAGGCCAAACATGCGAGCGAGCTCACCACGCAGCTCATCATAGCTGCTGAATTTGGAAATATCCAGTGATCTCCCAAAGGACCCTGACTTATGAACCTGTCAAATTTAAAGTATATGAATCAATAATTACAAGATGAAAGGCCATAATACATAAGTCACACCCAAAAATCACAGCAGAAGACAAGTAGAAGTTAAAACAATCATTCATTTAGCAGTAATACATCAAATCATGACAGAACAAAACTTGTCTGAAAAGGAAAAAATCAAAACATATTGCTAGGTACTCAGCAGGTCTTAAACAACAAGGATTTAACAAGCTGGAGGTGGCGTCCTCCAAGCAATATGCATTCTAGAAGCAAGGGATCCTATTAACATTAAACACATCATAAGTCCAATACGCTGCCAATCATGGACTCAATTAGTAACGGCAGGCATAATCAAGATTTCTATGAAACAGCAGGCAGCAGAAGTAATAGAACAAAGTTCATGAGTATAATCCATTCAGGTTTTTCTGAAAACTGCGAAAATGTTTTTGCCATTGGACACACCATTTGTTAAAAAACAGAAAAATCCTAGAACTTCTGGTATGCTTGCAAAAGATAAGCCAATTTGTTTACCTTCACAAAGGTTCTGGTTGGTGGATTCACTTGGTCCACATTTTCAGAAGACTGCAAGAAACCCGATTCATCCACACAACTTGAGGTTGTCATGTCGGAATTCAGTGGAAAATCAGTTCCCACATTGTTTGTGAAATTAGAAGCAGCATATGGCAGAGATAAGGACTCATTTTCACTGCTAATATTTTTCAGGTTTGGCAGCCCATTCTGACCCATAAGAGATGAGTCAATGGAAACACCAAATAAAAGATTGTTTTGTGGATCACCTGAGCCATGGTAAGAGGAGTACTCCCTCCCAGGAAATGGAGGCAGTAAACTAGTAAGTTCAGAGACATTGGACTGTTGTGCCCCTAACTGTTCCACCTGGGGCAGTATGCACTGAGAAACTGCGGAAGGAACATGATTATCAACAGTCACTTGTTTGGTTAGCATCGCAGAAGAAGAAATGATAGGGTTGGATGCATTTGAGTTAAGCAAGTGGGATGCTCCAGCCTGAGATAATGATCCTAAGATAGTGTGCATACTAGAAACATCAGATGAGGCTATTGGGTTCCCAAGAGAATCAGAAAAGTTTGACTGCTGGCACTGCGAAGCAACAGTCTGAAGAGTTGGAGGCTGGGACTGGCTGGATGATGCAAGATGTGGAAGAGTAGAGATGACATTTGAGATCTGTGGCTGGACTGACAACTGGTGCAATTGCTGGGATTGTTGAACTTGCTGCTGTTGTTGCCTTTGCTCATTATAAGAGTGTTGACGCTGTAATTGCTGTTGCAGAAGCTGAGCCTGTGCAGAGGCATGATTTTCTTGGAAACTCTGTAACAAGGCATTTTGAGCTTGGGACTGCTGGAGCATCTGCCTTGGAATCATAGAAGCAGTCCCATTGGATACATTTTGAGATTGCTGAAACTGGAGAAGAGATTGAGATGCTAGTTTCGAAGAATCCACTGTTCTCATTTCCTGAAGTGCAGCAGCTGCCATGGCCTGGTATACATCTGGTTGTAGACCTGGAATAGAAGCATCCAGCCTCGGCTGCATCCAGGGAGTAACACCGTATCCCTGGAAGTTCAGAGATTGGATTCCCTGATCTCCAACACCTCCTTGAAGCCACATTAATGGAGAATTGATGCTCATATCACCATCTTTCATACCTTTGTAAAACAAATTAACAAAGTTTAGGAGAAGAGTTACCAGAATGTGAATTTCATTTTCCAATTAAAGTAATAGAGATATTATGCATGTCACCAGCATGAAAAGCAAAAATCTAAACATACCATGGAAGGAGGGTAATCCAGATGGCCATGGTCGCTTAAGTCTCAGAGGGAAGGGGGATGAATACATAGGGAACGTAGTCAAAGGTTCAATCTCCCACAACGACACTCTTGGCTGCCTCTCCCCTGCAGTGGATTCATCCCAGCCAACCTGCATAAGTGGAAAAATAAATTTTGCATTACATGGAGTGGCAGATCTAGCATATAAGATATAACTCAATAACATCTATGACAGTAGAGTGAGAAAGTTGAATATTCAAACAAATATATGATCCATACACACCTTAACAGAGCGCCAATGTGAATTCGGCCAGCGAACAGGGTCCAGATCACTAATGCCTGTAATCGTACCCATGTATCTGCACATTAACATACACCAGTGGGCAAAATTATATACAATTTACAAGAATGGAAATAGGAAAAGACAACAATAAGCTATAACACATAAATTCAAACAACAAGAGCACATTTAACTACCATATAAGCATGCAAGTACTTGTACAATTTCAAACTAAAAGATAATTATTTTTCAGAACATGAAACTAAAAGATACTTGAGAAGAGGAAAAAGATAATAACAAAAAGGGGTAGGATGAAAGAAGAAGTGGAAGAGCAAGTCACACTGTACAACTCCAGCATCAGAGGAAGATTCAATCTGGTATTTTTAAGTTTTGCTAGAATGCATGTAGTCCCTTGAATCTTAATTTCGGGTCAGCCATCTCATCTCTTTTCTAATTATGATAATTATCCATGACCACTCATCCAACTCCTTGCAGGTTTAGCAGCATAACACAAATAATTTCTGTAATACTTTCAAGTCTAAAGAAGCATGGTTGGGAAAATTCAATAACTATCAAACTCTCATTAGGTTTGTCTGATTCACTTGTAATCCAACATGTCATGCATATGGATCCTCATCCTAAGGAATTTAAGGTATGACTTTTATTCCTTGCATTCTTTTTTCCCCATCTATGTAAACATTTTCAGTCCTGATTTACTCTAATTACAAATTAAAAACTCACACCAGTTACATCTGCTATATGTAAAAAGCCAATAAGAATATGACTTTAATTCTGTTTATTTGCTTCTTTAGGGAGATACCAGGATTCGAAAAACTAATTTTTCATTTTATATTTATTTCTTTCAACCATAAAATATAAGTAACTTATAAAAAGTGTGACCTACCGCCGGACACTTGACTCTTCTGTCTCAAAAAGCATCCTAAATCGCATGCCCACAGAAACTCGAGTATGGTAGACTGCTTTAACATACTTAGCCAAAGGAATGACAAATTCTGAAGGACTTGCCCTGCAATCAAGGTAATTTGAATAACTAGGATTGCCACTGAATGTGTTCAAACTGTCTCCGTGCTAAGAAACTTCACCTTGGATTATAAAATATAGTGAAACGGCTATTTGTGGCAGCAGCATGGGCAGCTGCAGCGAGAAGACCAATGTGCATGCTATCACTTGATAGAACCGATGAGGGCATGACAGTCTGTGGACGAGTCGCTCGTCGGATACCCAAGAGCAATTGATTTTTTTCATTCCTAACAGAAGAGAACATATAATGAAAAGACAATTAGCTGATCAACGTCAGCATGCACCAAACAGAAGAACATCGCCCCATCCACTGCATCACACATGAAGTGCAAATGCAGGCATGAATCTACTTGGCATGTATGCAGACAAAAAGATTTTTTGGTATGACAGTAAGTGTAAGATTAAAGTTAAAAACCAGAAAGCTTCTAATTTAAACTTCTATAAAATCTTTTTGCTGGTCATCCACAATAAAGATTTAATAATTAGGATCAATTCATCAGGTTGTCTCGAGCTCCCATCAGCAGGAGCGAGCATTTTGATTGCCATGCCAACTAACCATCCATATGGAAATATTCCAGCACAATATTGGAAACAAAAAGATCTGTAAGTGGTATAGGAAATATTCTAACCAGATAAACAGGACAGAATCACCGGCAACAAGTCTTTTGGCACTAACAAAAACACTCCATCCAGTTGTAAGAAGATGCCTCTTGGGCTGGCCTGCACGTGCAATCAGATACTAGTTTAATGTTGTAGCTCTTCCTTAAGAAATTGAATGTCAGTTTCTTCTAAAAATAGTTGGGAAAAGATTTTGCACTTCTCACAAAATCATCATTGTTGTCAACTAAGTCAGTAGTTACTTGTAAATCCATTCAACACTTTTTATCTTGGAGCAGTCATATACACAGATATATAGGTATGTTAGACTCAATTTCGAAAATAAAAACACAATTCCTTCCTTTCAATCATGATGCAGAAAACAGACACAAGAAACAAAGGCATTCTTGCTCTAGAAGAAAAGCACATTCAATTCATAGCAACATGAATTCATTGCATTAGAGATTGATCACAAAGTGTCGCTAAAGCGTGATGTGAGTTCATTGCAATAGAGATTTGGAAAATCAGTCCTCGTCAGTGAGCTAAAATCACTAAATATCTTGTCTTCTAACTTAATTATTTTAATACCTCTCATTTCCATTATAACGAGCTAACATTCACATTCAGATGAACAAACTCAAACCTAGTTGGCCTTCAATTAGATAGAGGTTCAGATGAACAACAATTTATCAGGAAAAATTTTACCTCGAAATATATGTCTGAATTTCCATTCATTATCATGAAGATCCCTCGCAATCAGTTCTTGAGCTGGAGGTGTTTGTGAGTAGTCCTGGAACAGAAATAGAAATAAAAAATTGAATCAAACAAATTATATTCACAACACATAAAACATCACTAGAATAAGAAACTGGTGAATCGTTAGATGTCACTGACAAGGGGTGGAAACACTTTTTCAGCTGCGCGGCGAGGAACAGAGAATCCCCCATGAGTGCTGGTATCACTTGCTGTCAATGTTTTACAAAAGTAGTTGGTTGGCTGTTTGTTGGGAGCACCCAATTCTGCTGGAAGTAGGTATACATCCTTTTGCTCTTGCTACAATAAAAATTTCACATCAGAGAGTTCGTTAAAATACCAAAAAATTCATAATTCAAATGAAGTACCGGACTCAGTGGTTGCAAGGTCATCTGAGCATATACTTCATCTGTCTCCACATCTGCCTGCAAATGTAAGATTAAGAACTTTTAACAACTAGCACATGAAAACGATGTGAAGCAAATGTAATACGAAAGGAAAGGACCAACACTTACATGCATGGTGAGATTGTGAAGCTGACAGATGAGTTGCGGAGGTAAGTTAGGATAATTAGGAATATGAGCATCTACTTCCTTGTTTGTTGAAGCAGCAACCTGCACAGACAATCAAAAACGATCAAGCCACTAACAGAACAAGGAAATTATATGTCCATGAGCGATGGGGCAATCCCAAGAGGTACTAGCACATTAGAGGTTTCAGCATACAAGAAACCATCTATGGACTCCATTATTTCATTCTATAACTGTACTTGTAATTGATAAGGCAACAAATGCATACCCCACTCGGCTACAGTATATAAAAGCTCAAGAAGCAAGCAACTTTTGAGGATACGGTACCACAAGCATTTCTTTAAACAATAGGGAAAAATGTAATGAGCATATAATAACAATTACACTTCAAAGCATCTGGTTACAGGTGAAAGAAAGCAGACAACTACAATAAAATAATCCTCTCTTAAACAAGCAAACCATTTGTAGAAGCAGGAAATAGCAAAATGACTAAAGCAATGCTGTAAGCGTGACAATACAATTTAAGGCATAAAACATTTCTGTAGAAACTGTAAGTGATGACCGGCAGCATCAAAGTAATATATCCTCAAACTACAATTATCAAACTTTCCACATGGTAATTCTATGCCCTAGGACGATTCATGTTTCAATCATTTACCATCATATAGACATAGTAATATACCGATAATTACCTGTTCGCTATGACCCTGGGGAAAGTAGACAACACGGCTTCCAACAGGAGGTAAAGATACAAGAGGACCAGCACATGCATGCCAAAGCTCAGAATTCAAACATTTCTTCTCCCCTGCAAAATTTTCCCGACACTTTGTGTTATCTAGCATCATAACCAAAGAAAAAAAAAGCACAAAATTTAAAACAATTTGATCAAGCTTATAAGGTATGCCCAGTAATACAGGATTACTATGTATGGAGTTCATAAAATGCTTAGAAATTCAACCACCCCAAGCTTAATTTGTCTGTTTCAACCAAGACCCTAACATGCACACATGCGTTGAAGCTGATAATAAAAAAGTAAGGATACAGTCTTCAAACTATATAAACAATAAAACCAGTCCCTCAAATCACAAGCAATGTCAGGTGCATAGATAAAATGTGAGCTAAATCACCTTTAAACATAACCATACCTTGCAAACGCACATCTAACCAAATACTCAGAACATGAGAAATTTACAACAACAAAGAAACCAAACCAAACCAAATGAGAAACGAAGCTCTAACCTTCCTGAGTCTGCTGATTAAACCCCGACGTAGCGAGTCTCATTCTTCAAACTCAAATAAAACCAAGTCTTTTAACCAACCAAAATCACCACGCCCCACCACAATTCCCACCCAAAAAAGCTAACCCTCTAATCACCGCACACCTTCTCTATTTGACGACATTCACCAAAACCCACCCGCCCGCCCCCCCAAATACCCACAAAAATATATGTATACAAATTAAATTCTAATCATCCAAAACCAGTGCCACTACAAGCCACTACCCTCTTCAGCCTCATAAAGCCTCAGATCTTCCCTTACACCAAAACCCTCCACAAATTACCGCATTTTGCAACTCACTCGAAGCTAAACCCTAGCTCCAATAATCAGCTCAAATCCCCAAATTTTGAACTGAAACCCTAATTCCCCACCAGATCTCAAAATTTCAGCTAGGCAAAAGAAAAAGCTAAGAACTCTAGCTTGAAGAAGTTGAACCAACGTATAGACACAGTATCCAGTTGGAAGCTTGCTTGCTTGCTTACTGAGCAGAAAATGACTTTTATGGTTTTTTTTTAAACAAAAATTATTTTTATGAGGGAAGCTGAAAGCTGTAGAGAGAGAAAGACGGGTGAGTGTTGCTTTTGAAAGCGCTTTTATTTTATTTTATTTTTTTCTTTTTTTTCCCCTTTTTCGGGTCTGGTTTCTACTTTCTACCAGCAGTAGCAGCACTACGACTTCAGGTCTTCAGGCTTCAGCGATCAATCATCAATTAAAAGACACTGTTTGGATTATTTATTTAAGTGATTTTTTTAGAGATTTTTTTTATAATAAATAAATCAAGTGATGCGTCAGGTATGTACGTGGGGGTAAAACGCAGCGTGTGGATGTGGGTGGCTGCTGCTTTGCCTGCGTGGGATTGTAGAATCTAGTACTCTCTGGTGCACCGTAGATCTCCGAGTACAGATATTTTAGATCTTTGTGGGTCCTACGAATATAGCCTGAATCATGGTATGTTTCTTTTCTTTTTTTTTTCAAAATATAAATAAATAAGTATATATTAAAAAAAAGAAAAAAAAGTTTACTTCTCCTTCGTTGCCAATGGCTATGGATTTTTTGTGTCTGGATGGCAAATCTTGTTCATAAGATATTTTCTTTTCCTTTTCATGTCCTAATCTTGTTGACCGCTGACGTGCCTCATAAATTATTGGGGATGCATTTGGTGTGCCGTGGTGGAGTGTATAAGATTAAATAAATTCTATTCCACTTTAATGTATGGGATGTATCCTCTATTAGGATTAGATTAAATACACGTGGACAGTAACTACAGTTGGTAAACTATTATCTTTTTTAATTAATAAAAGATCATTTGCAGCACGATATTTAAATTTATGAATAAAAAAGTGAATTTAATGACCATATTAAAGTTTATTTTATTTTATTTCATTTTATGCAGAGGTGAACAAAATCTAATTTAATTTTCAGTCCCTATTACTACGTCATATGTATACATATCATATGTGTCAAATAATGAATTTAAAATATACTTTATATAGTATAATAATCACTATCTAGTCCAATGGAAGGTGCAAAACATGTCATGAGGTTTTGCTAGGTACCCTCTTCATCATGTGTCACACACTCTTTAATTTTTATAATTTTAAAACCTTATTTCTCGCTTTTTTTTTTAATTTAGTGAAATATTACTAGTGATGGTGTAGTGATGTGACAGTGATCAACATTAATTTTTATCATTAGATTAGTATAAGATATACATTTAACTAAAGTAATATTGTATAATATATTTACAATTTTCTTGAGATATGTGATCCAAAATTCGTGATACAAAAATTTATTTTTCAAGTGAAAGATTGTTACACAGACAAATGTTTGTATCAATAAATTGAACAAAATAAAAGGAAATACAAAGAAATAGGTTAATTCGAGAAAACTTAAACCTCCAAAATAAATGTTAGTTATTTGAGAAATCAATAAACTCTTAAATACAACTTACAAGTTACAAAAATAATAATATTCATCACTTTCTTTATTGAATAAACATTAGGCTTTAAATGCAACTTGAGGGCTTTTATTTTTTAACTTAATCACTTAATTGGCTAAATTTCAATCAGTTAAGTGATTATAAGTCTCTTCCAATCATTGAGTAGTTAAGTTAATAAGTCATTTTTTTCTTTTTACTTAAAATAATAAAATCCAAATGACATCAATAAAAGATATTCTCCAAAAATAATCCTACCTACTTAATTATTTTCATCCTTACCCAAATAAAACTTACTAATTAGCATCATTATTCATCTTCATAACTTGTGATAATTGATAATATAGTAGTAGATTATTATTATTTTTATCTTTTTATATTATTCAAATTAGTGGTACTTATACAATAAATTGAACAAGAGATCACTTGCGTACATCAACTAAAATATAGATATTATATAAAAACAACCAACTTATGAAATTCCTCACCTCTCCAAACATGAAAGGGGTTCAATTCCAATTATTTGCAATATGAATAAACTTCCTAATTTAGTTTATAGATTTCTTCGAGCAAACAATGCTCATTTCTTTTCAATTAAATAATCTATAGCATTAATTTAATTATAATGACGAAATTATGTTACTAAAACCTAATGATCTTGATATGAGATTTGCCTTTTAATACTTGTAATTTTGTCTAAGGAAAATAGCACTCACATTTTCCTAAATAAATATATTCACAATAAAGATTTTAAAAATGTTATTTGAACCAAGTCAAACCCTAACAATTTAAAATGCACTCAACAAATTAAGGGGGGAAAAAGATTTCTCATTTATTATATTTTATATCGTGAATGACAACCACAATTAGAGCACTATTCTCCACCCCACACTCTCTTGAATCGATCACACTATAGCCATCGAAGCAACCACCACCAACAATCACCGCCACTACCACCACCCACAACCATCACATGATAGCAATAGCCACCCACAAAGTTGCAGCTAACAACTCCAACCACAATAGCACTACTCGTCACAACCATATTTTCCTAGAATCGTACAATAGATGATAGCACAACCACCCCCATCGCCACTACCCACAACCATCACGCAGTAGCCACAACCACTCACAAAACAACACCTTGAAATCAACCATCGCCACCGTTGTTGTTATCCAAGATTTCTTGACCCGCACATGTAAGTTTGTTTCCCTAACTTATTTTGCTTAAGTTAATCATTGCATTTCAAATTGTTTGTGAAATTTTATAATGAATTTTGTGTGTGTGTTTAGAATATCAAATCAAATTGTAAGCTATTTGCTTACTTTTATGATGGGTCTTACTTTTTTGTGTGCGTATAAATATGTTTCGAATATTAAGATGTAAGCTATATGTGAAAATTTTTAGATAGACATGTTTTTATATATAAATTTATTTAGGATATTAAATAAATCACAACAAATATTGTGATTTAAGTTGTTTATGAAATTTTATTACGGATTTCTTTCTATATATAAATTTTGTGTTGATCAAATGGTAACTGATATTAGAACAAGGTACTAATTTTACATTTGTATTGAGTTTTAATTTTTCATAGAAATGTGTATGATTACTTAATTGGTGAGAATTTTATGTTTGGCAGTCTTGGTAGTCAATTAATCATAGTGTCTTCTGGTACAAGTGAAATTTGAAACTCATTACAAATATATAATAGATGTAGTAATTGGATGGAGATACTAACGTCATGTACGACAAAGAATCCAAATAACAAATTGTGGCTTTGTAATGGATGTAAGAACTTTCAATAGGCAAAAGACTTTAAACTTAGTAAAGAGAAAATTGACTTCTTAGGAGAAGAGATTAGGAAGTTAAGATTGGAGGTCAAATGTTTGTCCATTACATTTCAATTGTCTCCTAAAGAACTTGAACAAATGCAAGAATGTAAAAATAAAAAGGTGATTGTTTGAAGACGAACTACGAATGCGACATACCCTAGGATATGATTTTATTAAAGTACTTGTGATTGTTGAAATACAAGTTATGCAACCCAAGAGGGGGGGTGAATTGAGATTTTAATACAATACAATTTGCACAACAATTTAATCTATTGCCTTAATCAAATCAAATCAATAAATTCAATCAAGCACAATATTAAAAGAGTAAGGGAAGAGAAAAACGAACACAAGGATTTTTACGTGGTTCGGCTATCCCCGCCTACGTCCACGCCTCCAAGCTCACCCATCTTGAGGATTTCACTATCCAAGCCTCCCAAGGCTTCCAATGTTTACAATTGACTTCCAAGGTGTCAATGAACGTTTACAACAAGAGATTATATCCTCAATCTCTTCACCTCAAGTATTTCCCACACTTGTACACTCACAATTTGGTGAGAAATGAAATTCACAACAATAAAACTCTCTTTAAGAGTGAATAACAAATTATAACTCAATGATGATTCAACAAATGATGATTTACGAAATGGAAGTTCAATATATGTTATATGATCTTGTTTTTCCTTGTATTGATACTTAAAATGAAGTTTGAGTTGAGTTTTTATAGTGAAAGCCCGAAAACTAGCCGTTATAGGCAAATTCCAGCGCCCAAGCGGCTAGCCACTTGTTTATCCGGCTCGCCGCTCAGGAACAGTGATATTACCGTTATTTTTGAATTTTGCTACAGTAATACTGTTCACTTAAATTACACTTTGGCCCAAAACATCAGAAAACTTTACAAATAGGTCCAATTTCAGAACTTCATAAGAATAGTTGTCTTTTCCAAACTTTTTGAAATTATGATATGGCCCCAAAGATTTTATTGTTTCGTACAAAGGTCCTTTTTCAACATAATACCCATATTTTTCAAAGTTCTCAAAACCTTTCACTTAAGTCTAAAATATTCATAAATTATAGTATGGCCCAAAACATTTCAAATGTTTGTAAAAACATCCAACTCCGAAATTTAATACTTATTAAAATCAAAGATTTCAAATCTTAGTATTTAAGTCCAATTTACTCAAATCCACAAAATACTTTACTTTATAAAAATAAAACATTTTAGTTTATGAAAAGTATTTAATTAAATTAATCTCTTGAGCTTCTCAAATGCTAAATCATGCATCAATTAAATCATACCGGCTTTACAAGAATTTGTTGCAATAATTTATCCGTTGAGCTCTAAAATTTATTCTTGATTTCGCCGTTGTCCGTTTAGTGTCTTCAATCTTGATTTCACTTGATTCACTTACATAAATATTATCCTTCAAAAACTAGTGTAAATGTGAAATACAATATTTATTATTTTTACTTAAGACACATGTTTGTTATCATCAAAATTACATTATGTGTAGCCCTTTAGGCTAACAATTGTTGTACTATGTTTTTTATTCAAGTGTTATTTTTAAGTTGTTTGAATTTGTACTTATGTACTAAGAAAAGATTTGTAGATATATATAATACTATTTGAAATATAAGTAACTGATTTTTTTTTTTTTATTGATTTTGAAATTAGATTGAAAGTGTGGTTTTAATGCTGAAAGAATGTAGCAGCACGTAAATATATTTAGCAATCTTATTGAACATGTTATGTTGTTTACCACCATTCAAGGGAGTTTAATTGTTTAAAAACCTATATGATTTAAGCTATTATAACTACTGAAAAATAGCAGTAAAAATACACTTATACATTAGACTACTATAACCATTACAAAATAACAGCGCATTATACATGTAGTTTAGACTATTATTATTACTGAAAATAACAACAATATCTTGATTACAATTTAATATCATTTAGCCATAAACCCAAAAGATACAAATGACTAAACAATGACTTCATTATGATATGCCAGCATAAATATAAATTGCATTTATAGATGTGAATGAATTACATTCCACAACTGAATTATTAATTTGAATTCAAATGATAACAAAAACAAAATAATACATCAAAACATAAGTTAATTTTGTTTTTCATTTAGCTGGCTTCAATGGGCTTTTATCATGTGCTTAGTTCATTAGTTGTAATCTCCCTCTGATTGGCATCCTCATTATCTTGTTATGCTAATTGTTGGAAATTTACATGATAAATTCCTTCATAAGTTTATTTAAGACTTAGCAAGGGAAAAAAGAGGCATGTTGTCAGAGTGGTTGTTGTGCTAGCTATTTTACAACAAAAGAAAAAAAAAACTCAAATTATATTTGGATGAAAAGAAAAAAAAACACTAACAGCAAGTATAAGTAAATAAATAGAAAATTGATCCCTACTTATTTGGCTAGTAGGGTGGGCAAATTTAGGTTCGAACCAACTTGATCGAGTTTCAGATTCATCAAGTCGGAAAAAAAAATAATTCACACATATATGAATTTGTAATCTAATTCAAACATAGTTTGGATTAGATAAAAATTTCACTGTTGGAACTTGGTGTGGCTGCCAACTGGGCTTAAATCTAAGAAGATGGCGTTCGATCGACTTCAAGGTGGCATGGTCAAAGTCAAGCAAATTGAAGCAGTGGCTACAGTGGAGCAAATTGCACCAGGCCTCATCAACATGTCATGGTGGCTTGGTTTTGCACTTCAGTAGAATGTTGCATCAATCGAGCGGTTGGATCTGTGTGTGCACGATGACTGCTAGATCTCTATATGTATGCACAATGATTATAGGCTAGGCTTGTCATTGAATGTGTGTGCATATATTCAGGTTGAAATGCGGAGTATTCATCCACATCCGATCTGAATCTAAATTTTTTAGATCGAATCAGGTTGGGTTATTTGCCCACCTTTAATTGTAAAAATTATATGAAAATGACATATGATATTAATCTCAAGTACTTAGTGTGAGCATGCAGGTAACTAAACAAAACATGATTTGTAAGTTCCATGATAATTATAACTTGTGTTTAACTTGAATAAAAAACTTACATGATAGTAGTCCAATAAAAAAAACTTACTATAGCCATATTGCTCTCATGTATTGGAATTGTAATAACCATATGAGAAGATAATGAATTGTGTACTTATGAGTCATTCAAAAGCAAAACACATTTAAAATATTTATTAAATTAATTTAAATTACTTCGATAGAAAAGAATCACCTCTACAGTTGTACTTGATGAAACATTGTTCAACTATTCTTTTGGCTTTTCAAACTTAAATTGCTTCTTTTAATAAGGTCAATGACCTTTATGACGAGTTTCTTTTTTGATCGTGTATGATTTCAATACAACTTTCTGCCCCACCAATAACAATTATATCGTTACAATCACAATGAATATTTAGATATAGATCATTCATTACTTTCTTATAAAACTGACAAAATTTAAGATGATCCGAATACCTAACATGAACACGATACGAATAAATGGATTTAGGTCGTAAAATTTGACATGATTAGTAAATGGGTCGGGTCTGGGTCAACTTTATTTTTTTCCATGTCTGTTTAGAGTTCAATTTTTAACCCATTTATTCGACCAATGACACAATTATTGAAGGAGTAATCGCGTCTTATCAACCTAAACCCTTTAACATGACATCACTAAAATATTAAATTTTTGACATTTAAAAAAAATTATCATAATACTTTCGTAATTAAAACAAATAAAATAAGAAAACTTCAACTTAACTTAATGGACCAATAGATAAAATTTTCTTAATTGCTGCTAATTAAAAAAATAATTACTGCCCAAAGAACCTAAATTGCCACCAATTAAGAATTTAGAATAAGAACCCAAATTGCAAAAAAAAAAAAAAAAAGGCTACAATCCATTTATAGATATACCCATTTCCTTTCTTTTATCCACATGCCATATCCACTTTCTTTTTCATTAGCAAACACTCAATTGAGTCTCAAATTTCAATTCTTACAGGTTGCAAGACTCTAATTGGCTGTTCTTGAGCTCTAGCATTCATGGTTAGGTTAGTTTGAAAGGCAATTTCTCAATTATTTAAATATTGTATATAGTCTGTAATGCATTTTATTTTCTATTGCCTTCTTCATGTGTGATTACAACTTTTGCTTTGATAGTAATTCTTTTTTAAAATTTTTTTGTTACTTATTGGTTATTGTATTCCTTTGTTAGTAACTTAATGTTACAATGATTATTGATATTAGTTTTTTTTGGTACAGTAATAACATAGGAAATAAATCCAAATAATGGTAATTCAACTAAGACTGAAGCCTTTTTATATAAACATCAAGTGAATTTGGGGGAAGTAGAGCAAGATAGTGACATTGATGTTCCAAAGAAACAACGCAAAAGGAGAAGAACATCTAAAGTATAGGGTATGTTCACTAAATTGCCATTAGATGCAAATCAAGATGGAAAGGAAAGGTTTACGTGTATTTATGGAAAAGTTTACATTAATGAAAGCACTTATAGGATTAATAACATGATTAAGCATATTAAAAAATGTCCTAAGTTAAAAAAACCACGTGACCCCCTTCAAATGATTTTAGACCATTCAAGTTCTATAGGGTCATGTTCTCTAGAATTTGATCAAGATGTCTTCCATGAGCTATTGTCTACAGCAATTGTGAAGCACGGCTTACATTGTCGATTTCTTAAATTTGATGCAATTAAAACTTGTTTTGAATTTCTAAATTCTAAACTACAAAATGTTTTTAAAAATACAGCAAAAGCAGATATCCTAAAAGTTTATAATAGGGTAAGACTTAGGATTAAAGCTATGTTAGAGAATGTTATCGGTAAAATTTGTTTTACCTCTGATTTATGGGCTGCCTACACGACTGATGGATATATAAGTCTTACTGCACATTTTAGTGATAAAACTTGGGTTTCACAAAAATGATTGCTAAACTCACCTTGATGATATCTCTGCATATTGGACTATGTTTGTCTGAAAAGTTATTATCTTTATGGATAGAATGGGGCATTAAGAAAACCATTTTTTTCTATAACATTGGATAATGCTTTAGCTAATAAGGCATGTGTTATTATGTTGAAATTTCAGTTGAAAATTAGGAAAACAACACTGTCTAATGGTGATTATTTACATATGTGTTGTTGTGTTCATATTATCAATTTAATTGTTCAAGATAGATTAAAAGCAATAAAGGTAGAACTTTATAAAATTCGTGAAAGTATGAAATATGTGAAAGCATCTTAAAGTAGAAAACAAAATTTTTTGGAGTGTGTTAATCAAATATCCTTGGATAAAAAAAAAAAGGCTTGAGACAAGATGTTCCTACGGATGAAATTCCACTTATATTACGCTTGATTATGCACTTTATTACAAAAGTGTTTTTTTCTCACTTAGCTTTAAGTGATTCTAAATATAAGTACTGCCCTTCAGAAGATGAGTGAACAAATTAGAGAGAACTAGTAATTTTTTGGTATTTTTTATGAAGTTACTTACATATTTTCTAAGTTAAGTATCCCACTTCAAAGTATTTGCAGAGTATGTAACTTTGAGGAAGTACTTAGAAAATAAGGAAGATGATGCTTGAAAAATTCTTGAAGTATTGGTCTGACTTTTGTACAATATTGACAATAGCTATTATCTTAAATCCTCGTTACAAGTTACAATTTTTAAGTGGGCATGCAGAAAGGTTTATAGTGATCATTCAAATGAGTTAAAAAATAATAGAGAGAGGTTGTTTTCATTGTTCAATGAATATATTCTCATTTCGACTCAATCTACCAGTACATCATCTTCCATGCAAGGCTTTATTTCTCACTCAAATGAGAATGATGATAAAAAAGGCAAAGGAAAATTAGATTTATGTCTTGAGATTAGTTTGATTTATATATATATTTTTAGCTGCAAGTTATTCTTATTTACTTCATAGTTACATTTTATATTTGATGAATTTTAGTTACATTCAATGTTTAACGAATTTTAGTTACATTTCATGTTTGTTGAATTATTCTTTTTTTTTTCCCTTGTAATATAGGAATTTGATAATTTTGAGAGTATGGAATCTAGTTGTAGCCAAAAGACTCAACTAGCTTTATTTGAGTGAATCACGAGCTGATAAAAGTAATCACTTAGATATTTTAAGCTTTTGAAAACACAATCAAATTCGCTATCTTGAACTCACTTCTATAGCTCCTGATGTTTTAACTATTCCAATATCAATTGTTACATCTGAATTAGCTTTTAATGTAGATGGTTGAGTTCTTGATTAATTTTGGAGTTCACTTAAGCTTGAAACCTGAAATCAATAGTTTGCAATAGAGATTAGAGTTTTGGAAAAGAAGATATCTATTTTGTAAAATTCTATAGAGATTCATTGCTCTAATGGTTTAAATGTGTAATATTTTAGTAGATATGTGTATTTTATAATATATATAAAGAAAACACAAAGGATGGTTTTATTGCTAGAAGAGAGAATGCAAGATTTCACCTAAGTATCCTTACAACTCTATATTACAAAGACTCTAATGCTCAATGATCCAACACACTATTAGAGAGTCCCTTTTATAAGCACCAAGGGAATCTCCTTTTACTATTTACATCATTGCATCCTTATCCTAAAAGAATTTACTTTATGACTCATCACACTTTACATTACATTACATTACATCACACAGTACATACTTATCCTTAGGGAATCTCTCATGTGCACTCGTGATACATGCATATCTTTATTACAAATATCTATATATTATTATTAATATTACTTCCACTGCGAGGTCAACTTTGCTTCCGCTATAGTCCAGAGTTACCACTCGTTGGCGTGCTCCTTCCTGACCTGTGGGCCAAGATCTCCATTTTATCTGCCAGATCTTGCCAATTCATTTCTTCATCAGCATCTGGCTGCGAGCCAAGCTCTGGTTGTGGCCATTGGTCATTGTTTAGCCAGTCTGCTATTTCTTCTAATTCCCTTCTCCATCTATCCATATCTGGTGGTTCCTACGGGTTGACTTCTTCTAACATTTCATAGTGTATAAGGTAGTCATTATACCTGTCATGCATTTATGCTTCTCCATTTTCATTATTATGGAGTCTTAAGTTTATGATCTCTTCTTTGAAGTAGAGATCTGGTGTACTTTAAACTTGTGGTGAAATAAGGCTGTGAGTTATGTACATGGGGATTGTTCCATATACCTCTGCCAGTGCTCTCCTTACAGTCAAGCATCATGTCCACATAGAGTCTATCTCTTCATGGGAGTGGTCATGTTCTACCACATGGACCATAGGCGGTTCGTATCTTCCTCAGATGTTTGTTAGTTTGACAATTACGATTGTACTATGCGCGAAATGGTATCCATTGATAAGTTTTAGGGTTAGGATGTTTTCAAAGATTAGGGCAAACATCCTATTAAACCATCTCTTATTTCTGTATCTTCTGCTGGTATGGATGAGGTTTGGCTTGAACAGTAGGGCGACTGGGTATATGTTTAGCCAGTACCAAAAACACATAGTAGGCTTGAGAGGTTATGTCACAGATAACATAATGTCCCCAGTTGGTGTTCTCATCTATCACGTAGTGGAATGTGCATCCTACCTTGAAGATAGTCTCATGCATCTGGTCCACTTCTGGGAACGGCTCAAACGGTCTTTGGCATAACCGGTTCTGAGCAGGCCTAATTCTTGTTTGCTCAAGAGCTGCCAGACTCTCCATGTTAGGGCTTGGTCATATGAGTCTCTCGTATGATCTATGGACTTTTTGAAAATTATTTTGCTTATTTCAATAGGAAGCCATAAAATAAACATTGACAGATCTTTCAAAAAATAAGTCTTTTCTTTATGTCATCTGGATATTCCTTCTTGCTAAGGTTTGGGCGAGCTCCTTTTCATCATTGTGATTGGTCTAGAGAGGAAGGCAGCAACAGTGTTTGATTCTCTCTTGATGTGTTTGACTTCGAACTTGAATCTTGAAAGGGATTCTGACCACCTAGCAATTTGTAGATCTGGGATTTCGCCTTCTTTTCTCCTTAGAAGTCCCTGTAGGTACTCGTAATCTGTTTCGACTATAAAATAAGTAAGAAAAAGAAAGAGCTGGAATTTTTTTTCATTTTACTACTACTAGTACTTCTTTCTTAGAGGATGGATAATGGCTTTGAGCGTCATTGAATTGCCCAGACCACAAACTCTCATGTTTCCCTCAGATTCTTCTATTAACAGTGCTCCCCAATAATTTTCACTTGCGTCGGTTTACAAGATGAGTTGTCCATTTTCAGGTATCATTAATGACAGAAGTGACTGGCACTTTTGCTTTAGCTCATTTACTGCTTTCGTCGCTTCTTCAAACCATTGTGGGGCACCCTTTTCAGATGCTTGGATATATAACTCGTCATTGCTGAAAGATTCTGAATGTGATCTGCTGCATAATTAATTATTCCGAGAAACTGCGGGATCTGCTTTCTATTAGATAGTAGGTCAAGGAATTGAGATATTTTCTCAACAATGTGTGGTTGAGGAATGATGTATTCTTGTTTGATATGCAGTCCCAAAAAATCTACTGCTTCGAGGCCTATTTTCATCTTAGATTCTGACAGGGCTAACCTATGCCTGTATGTTAATTCTTTAAATTTAGATATATGTTCAGCATGCTTTTCATCATTATTACTGAATAAAAGAGCATTATCGATATAGATAAGGCAGAATCCTGAAATAGATTTGTATACCTCATCAATTGTATTTTGAAATTCTGACGGTGCATTCTTTAATCCAAAAGGCATTATGTTCCACTCATAATGTCCGTGGGTACCATTAAAGTTGTCTTATGTCTGTCTTTTTCATTTATTCCAATTTGCCAAAAGTCAGACTTCATGTCAAACTTTGAGAATACTTTTGCTCTTGCCATTCGCTTCAAAAGGTGTGTCCGGCGAGGAATGGGGTACCTTATGTCTTGCAAGCAATTACTTAGTTTTCTGTAGTTTATCACCAATCTCTTTTTTCCACGTATCTGTTCTGAATGTTTGTTGACATAAATACATGGCTGGCCTAATGAGACTTAGAGGGTCTGATCAGCTTAAGGTCTATTAAGGCATCTATCTTTATTTTGCACAATTCTTCATCATGAGGCATTCCCATATGCGAGGCTGTCTAATGTGGCATGGTCCATCTATCTTTGTTTATTAGAGACACAAAGTATTGTTCTCATGCCCAAAACTTGTTTGGCACCTTTGCACAGTACTCAAGTAGTTCCTTTATTTAGGCCTCAAATTTATGAATGGGGTTTCTGCGTATCTTTTTTTTATTATCACCCTTTCAAAAAATGGATTGATTTTTGACCCAAGGAACTTGGAAGAGATGGGGTTTACCATCCATAGGATTATGGATGGGGTTTACCATTCATAGGATTATGGATGGTGTAAAAAAATCGTTCTAGAAAAAATGAAAATGGGGTAATGAGACTTAGAATAGTATCATGTCTTCTCCAGAGTAGTCGAAGGCAATGATTCGGATTATGACTCTCAGGGAGTTTAAGGTGGTATTTACATGGTCGTATATGTATGGGTCCAGCGGGTCCAGCTTAAAGGACTGAACTGCTCTCTCTTTGTTGTCATCTTCTTGTGTTTCATAATGGAATGTTATTGAGGGTGAGCTATCTGTGGGGACTCTGATGACTGAGGAGGAAGGATCATAAATTGCTTGGGATTCTGATCTGGGATTGTTTGGATTTTCCATAGCTAAAGTGTTTCAAAGAATTTTCTTTAAGGTGATACGCCCTAAACACACGGCTCCCCTGTCCTTTTCAAACGGGCGCCACACCTAAGGGAATTCTCTCTGAGAGGCTTTAGTTTCTGAAGAATTTTGGCAACCAGGTCAATACCCAACAACTTCCTAATGTGGAGGATCCGAATTACTTCAGCAACCACAAAGTATAATATTGTTGCATACCCAAGGGTTTTCTTTTGGGAAATATGGCTTTGATACCAAAATACAAATAAAGAAAACACAAAGGATGATTTTATTGCTAGAAGAGAGAATACAAGATCTCACCCAAGTATTCTTACAACTTTATATTACAAAGACTCTAAGACTCGATGATCCAACACAATATCAGAGAGTCTCTTTTATAGGCACCAAAGGAATCTCCTTTTATTATTTACATCATTGCATCCTTATCCCAAAGGAATCTACTTTATGACTCATTACACTTTACATTACATCACACAGTACATACTTATCTTTAGAGAATCTCTTGTGCACTCGTGATACATGCACATCTTTATATATATATATATGATGTAATTTGTGTCAATTGAGTGTGTAATATTTGATGTAATTATTGTTCAGTATATAGGTCTTAAACGAGTTTGGGTAACTCATTTATTTTCCATATCAGGTTTAGTTTCAATATTTTAAGATAATTATTAAATGGGTCGTCTTTGAATTTGCCTAAATTTGACACGATACGAAACTGATACGACATGAATAAGACACGATAACTCGTTTTAATAGCTCTACGCTTATGATCCTAGCCAAAACAATTTTATAACTTTCTACATTTGTTGAAGTTATATCAGCAACATAATAAAAAGTAACACCCAATTCTTTATATTGTTGATGTTCAATCATCGAACTCCTCATATCATAACTGACTTTCACTCTACTATGGAATCTCCGCCCATTTTTCCTCCATCTTCATATGATATACTTTTTAAGAAGTAATTTTATATGGTTACATGACAACACTGCAATGTAATGTTTGCAGAGAATCACTTTACATTCAAACATGGAAAGCATACAATGAATTTCACCTCTGTTCTTTTTAAACTAACTTTAGAAGTTTTTTCTTTACTTTTTCCATTATTTTCAATGATTTCATATTCTGATCCCAAGAGTTGAAAATCGCACAATACATCTTATTATTAGCTTTTGCTGAAATTCTTGAAACTTATAAATGGTGCATACTTCTTCCACTTGCTTCTCTATCACAAAACTAATAAAACATGGCATCCATTGGTTGAAACACTTATCATCTACTTGCCATTTTTTTTTCAATTTTACTTTCCATTACTATCTTATATTTCTCCACAAATTACTTCAAAATTGTTTTTTAGTTAATCTACCCATCAAATAAAACATTCATACTCTTACTACGTTGAATATTTGACATTCCAACTTAAAAAGTAGCTTTAACAAAAAATGAAACCTAATGATGTCTTTCCTCATATAAACCACTTAATCACTGATTATCATCTAGATCATATTGATTTTAACATGTCATGCCAAGCTTTTTCAATTCAACAAGAGTCTATGAATTATAAACAACATAATGCAATGAAACTCTAATGTTATGATATTTTGCGTCCCTAACTTTTCATGCACTTTTTCAGTATATATGCCACAAATACTATTGATGCCTAGTTTTTAGAAAAACAATCTCAATTGCATTTTTCATTGCTTTGGCTTGGTCTATGATCATTCCAAGGGAGAAAATTCATACATATATGATAGTCATGTGTCAAATAACTATTTAAATGTCTCAGTATTCTCATGTGAAATCAACCCACATCCTAACAAAATAAAATGATCGTGATGATTAATTCTCACAAAAGGAGCAAAGGGTATGTCATTCTTATTTCTGAAGTATGTGATGTCAAATGTAACAACATCTTCAAGTCTTTACAGGCTGCCCTACTCTTTGGATCTACCCAAAATATTTTTTTTTAACTGATCCTCCTTATCCAAATCAATACTAAAGAAAAACCCTATCATTTTCTACTTACATTTTCTTAAAATATCTTTGAATTGTAGCAGCATCCCTTTCTCTAATCCTTAATTACCTTACATTGTCAACATAATGACACGAATCAAAAGTGTTATTACTCTCAAGTATACAAGTATCTAGTTATAATATAACTCGGTGAGTCCGAGGTCAAACCACAGGAAATTTAAAATCTAGTAGTCAATTTGTTAAATAAAGAAAATTAATTGCGGGAAAAGAAATTGTTAGGAATCAATTTAAAAATATGCTAAATTTACGGGATCTCCTCTTGAATTTCAAATTACAGTTATAACAACTCTCTCATATTTGTATTTTGTATTTATTTTACCAATTAATTATTATGTCATTTAATTCTTAACTAACTTAAGGTGTGATAAATATGGGACCAAGTTCCTAATGTGCCACAACTATATTGAAGTATTGATATTATGTCAAAATATTATATAAATCTGAAGTTATCTAGATCTATAAATTAACATGACATAAAAGAAATTGGTAAGGAAGAAAAATACAACAAATAAAACATTAAAACTCACTTGAGAGAATAATTAATTTAATAATTTGAATACTTAAGCTTCAACATTCACCTCAGTTTAGAAAATTAGCCACTCATATTAAGAAACAAAACACTTATTTTATTTAACATACTTCTAAAATAAATTATAAGGATATTGATTATATCAAAAAACAAGGAAAGAAAGAAAGAAGGAGTTCCTCAACTTTACTCTGTTCTCTCCTCCGCTCCCTTTATGCCTGCATCTCCTTGCCTATAATGCATCCTCTTTTTTATTTATTTTATTTTATTTTATTTTTATAATATATATGTACGTTGAGAAGTGCGATGGTTAGGTGGCAAAATGGGCACTTGACCATCAGAAGCATCTTTCACCTTTTCTTTTCTTTTTCTTTTTTAAAATATGTTTTTTATTAATTACATTTCCTTAATAATGCTAGGGGTGGGCATTTGGATCGGGTTAACCCGAACCGAACCGAACCCGAAATTTATTTTGGGTTTGGTTCGGTTCGGTTCGGGTTGTACCTTATAACCTGTTTTGGTTCAAAATGCAAACCCGATGGGATTGTATTTCGATTCGAGTTCAACCGAACCGAATAGCCAACTCGGTCGGTTTAACTAACAAATAAAAAAAAATTAAAAACACTTTTGTAACCCTAACTATCACAACTTACACACACTTCTCATTCTCCTCTTCTTCTTCTTCTTCTTCTTTTCTTTTCCTCATTTTCTTCCATCACTACTAAATATCATCTTCTTTTCTTCTTCTTCTTCTTTGGTTCTTTTTCTCTTTTTCTCTTTTTCTTCTTCTTCTTCTTTCCTTCGCTGCTGCAAAAAATCTTCTTATTCTTTTTTTCCTCCTCCACTACCAAATATTTATTCTTCTTTTTCTGATTTCCCATTAATTAATTTTTAGTAATTTATTTTTTTATTCTCAGTTAATTTCTTAATTTTATTTTGTCAAGTGTTATTAATTATTTTGTTAATTGTTAAATATAAATTTGTTTATATAATTTAGTTAATTTGTTGAGATTATGAGAAATGTAAAATTAGGGTTTGTAATTTAAGTAAACCCAAATTTATAATCCGAACCGAACCAAATTAAATTAAATTCGGTTTGGTTCGGTTCGGATTTATAATTTGAACCCGGTTGGGTTGAATTCTCTAAACCGAAACCCAAACAACCCGAACCAAAATCCGATTTGCCCACCCCTAAATAATGCATTCCAAATTACTCTAGTAATTTTCTTTATTCTCGCTTCCAGTTCCAACTCTTATTTATTCTTAAAATATATGTACAACATAAAATTAAAATTAAATTAAAATATTACAAATTAATTTAACATAAAAAAATATTTTTGGGGAGTGTTAAGATAATATAAGAATAATGAGCGCGTTTATTGACACAATAAGTGAAAAACTGATAATTATTTCCTTATTAAATGTACATTTTTTAGTGTCAAGCACATAATTTCTAGCATCTCTTTCTAAGAATGAGAAATTTTAAAGTTATCAGCCTTAACAACAATATATTTTGAAATTTTAAAGCAATTTAATTCCTATTTCTTCATTTATTTCAAGAATTTTAAGCCATTTTAATTCATACTTCTTCCTTAATTTCAAGCTGCTTTTTTATATAAGGACTAATGGTGCAGTTGCATCAATAATACATACTCTTGCTTGGACTCACGATATGGTTGTGTTCAAGGAGCAGAATTCTAATTGCCTATTTTTCGTTAAGAACATTAAGATGTCCTCCGATTTTAGAATTGTATCCAATTTTTTAGTTAGGTTGAAGCCGCAAAACACTACTGCATTAGCTTTTTGACTTAATGTTTCACCCACAAGTAAATATCACATATTTTATACCCTCATCTTTCTTCTTTTTACAAGATCTCTGCATCACTGAAAATCTCCTTTATTGACTATAGGCTTTGTAGTATTCAAACCTTTCATCAAGATTATTAAAACATATCCCATCTTTAGGCTCAGCAACTTTTTTTTCTTTCACATTTTCATCATTATCAAATTTGGTCTCCTCTAACTCGTCAATATTTTACTCAAAATTAGCCTATTATAATTCCTCCGACTCATGTAGTTCTTTAACTTCATCCATTTGTTCCAGATTGTCCATTACTATAATAAATTTGTTTTTTAAAGAAAAATTCATTCGTATTCAATATAACTACTACAAAGTAACGTATACAAAATATTATTAATTAATTATCCTAAAATAATATATGCAAAATCCCGAAAATCATTAAATGTGCGGTAGGTTGAAATTGCAAAATCATTTGTATCCAAAAGCTGAGTTACAAACCCAATCAAGTCTGCATAAATTACAGAATCATTAGTAAATGCTTTTGTAATCCCAATTAGTCTATAATAAATCCAATCATAAAATTCTAGAAAATATTTCGAATCTAAACTTCAACTTACAGTAGCAGCAGTGGCCAGAATAGCTAGGACCAGACTCTTAAATCGTTGTGGCTTGGCTATGGCTGCTCGTGGCGGTATAGTGGGGGTGCGTGGCTTGGCTTTGGTTGCTCACGGTCTTTGCGCTTGAATTGTGCTAAGATAAGGGAAATAGGTTTTTGTTTTCTTGTTTTTATTTAATTTTGTAAGATCTAAACTAAACCTTGTTGTGTTGTATTTTTACTTAATTAAAATGGTGCGTTTGGTAATGGTCGGAGTTTGACTCGGGGTAAGCATTAGCACTCTAAGAAATTTAACTATTTAAAATCAAGAATTTATTAGGATTAATCTCAATTAATTAGATTAAGACATGATCCATATTTATCCCATGATCTTTTATGAGTGATATTGTTTACTCCACCTGATTAATTATGAGAAGAAAGTATGAGTTCTAATGAACAGATGACTCAAAACCACTATATGGATCGAGCAACGTCACGAATTGCAATATGAGACTTTCTCTGAATCATTTTTCTTTTCTCTGTCTTTTTTAATTTGACTTCAAACTTTATAATTGCAATCTCATGGATGATTGTTTCTTTTTATCCAAATAAAGTATAGATGTCTTTATAGTGCTCTTGATGACATTGTTTATTCGTAGTGCTTTAGTCAAACTCTCTCCTTAATGGTCTGTGACTGAAAAAAAAAAAGTTATCATCAAGTTTTGGATATTAATTCGAGAAAAATAAATGTGAAATATATATATATATATATATATATATATATAGTAGTTTTCCAATCAGGGATTCCTGACTTTAATAAAGTTAGGGATTAGTTAAAAAACAAAAAAATTTAGATTTTATTACACTACATGATAAATTTATATGTCGAATAGTCACATATACTCAAAAATTTGTTAAAAAGAAAAAAAAATCTTTGTACATAAAATAGATTTGTGAGTCTGTATGACATAGAGGTGGCAAAAATACCCGATCGGTCCGAACCGTACGTGCAAGAATAATGGAGGGTTTCGATACATGAATAATGGATAATTTTGAGAGCCTCATAGACCACTTCAATAAGAAAGAGTTTGTGTTCCACGTGCATTAGTAGTAGCAGTTGATTTCCTTGAGCTTGGTTTGCATAACATAAGTAGAGGTTGATTTTTAATTTTTTTTTTTTAAACATTGGTAGTAAATTGATGAGTTATTATTTTTAGGTTACAGTAGTACAATAGTTTTCAGATTACAAATATTAATAAATTTATAATAAAGAATTAAAAAATGATATACAACAAAATTATTCAAATACATTTAGGATTTAAAATTACTTATATATTTTAGTGACAAAAAAATATTAATATAATGTTTATTAATTTTTCTAATTTAAAACCCGTAGACCGTTATTTATTTATTTATTTATTTATTTTTTAAATTTAAAACACTTGGATAATGCATTATTAGTTTCAAAAACATTTTTTTTAATTTCCCCGCTGTGTGTTGCGTACCGTTCCGGTTGTCAAAACAGATTAGGCAAAACGCAGCGTTTCTTTACGCTGAAACTTCGGAGGCGCGCCGCGCTGTAAGAAGAAGGAGAGACCACCCCGATTACAAGTTCGAGTTGATGATGGAAGCATTAGGTGGCGGCGGGTTCCTTGGTTGGAACTTTTCACACGGAAAACCGAAACCGTTTAAATCTCAAAGTAGGAAATCGAAACCCTCCGATTCCGCGGAGGCCACTGGAGGAACTGGTTACCGGTTCCCCTTGAAGCAAGCGGCGACCGCGGGTTCACTCGCTTTTACCGGCGACACGATCGCTCAGCTCATCCAGCGGTGGCGAAAACAAAAGGCTTCCGAACAACAACACTCGCTCTCCCGCTCCGAGCAATCCGATGAGGTCGGTCTTACATTTGTTTCAGATAATTAAGAATAGTTACTTTGATGCACGGCTGATGTAAATGAATTTTTATTCTTGGTTGGAAAATGCTCTTAGACTTCTGTTTGGAAAATTACTTGATAAATGATTCTGCACAAAACGGTTTTGAGTTAGATAGGCTCTTTTTAAGTTAGTTCTCATGAATGGTAATGCCTTGAATTATGTAAATAAATTCTGTCTAGAAAGTTGATATCATCTGCAACAATTACTATTCTGTTCGCAAATCTGCTTGTTCTTGAGACTGAAACTAAATTGGTCAATCTAGTGTAGTCCAGAAAATGGTAATCTGCACCGTGTCAATTTATTGTACTGAGAAGATAGGTCATTCAGAAATGTTTATACTATGACATAATGAGCATAATTTTATGCAATTTCCTTATAAAAATTAACGTATAATGATGTAACGTGTTGCTGTATAACTTGTAAAACAGTCCATATTTGTAGCGTATCTTCTCCTGTATTTTCTGTTGCAGATATCTTGATGGTTACTCCTAAGATTTGTTTGTAAGTAGTTTTTGAAGCAGTTTGACTTTGATTTTGACCAAACTCTTCAACAATTCTTAGGATGTCTTCTGGACCGCCCTTCTGGATCATGACTGGCTTCGCGCTGTGCGGATGACTTCTTATGGGTTTCTTTTATATGGCCCTGGTTCTTATGTTTGGTATCAGTATCTTGATCATTGTATGCCAAAGCAAACAGCAGGGAATTTGATGATGAAGGTTTAATGTCTTTCGGTTTTATATGGCATTTCGTTGCCACAATCAATTAGGTATTTTAGAAGACCAGTTATTCCCATAAATGCCTTGTAACGTCTGGTCTTTGCAGGTTTTACTAAATCAAATTGTATTGGGTCCGTGTGTGATTGCTGTTTGTTTTGCCTGGAACAATTTATGGCAAGGAACAGTTTCCGAGCTTCCAAATAAGTACCAGAAAGATGCTCTTCCTACATTACTTTATGGTAACAACCTCTTGGAGGCAGTTTTTTTTTTTTTTTTTTTGGATTGATACATGGCTCAAATTTTGGGTTCTACATATTAACTTTGATTTCCTTGCAGGATTTAGGTTCTGGATCCCAGTCAGCATATTGAATTTCTGGTACATTTTTTCTTCTTTTGTTAATTTTTGTTTGCTTTTGGTACTTTGGTAACAAGGAACTAAACCAATGCCTCCAGGTGGAAACATTATACTTTGGTAGACAAAAGAACCATCTTTTGCTGCTCTCTAAAGTAGTCTTATGGAAATCAAGGGAAAAAAAACTCATGTCAGATCATGACCCACCAACTTCTATAGTTTCTCATTTTGTATCTCATGGTATAAAGCTGCCGTATCTGACATATGTTTTGTATTCACAACTCCTATAAACTTTCATAGAGATATATGTAACTTCGAAAGTGATCTGAGTTTACTAATTTTAACTTCAAAAACAATGAATGCCTTCTTGGCTATTTATGCAAATTTCTCATACTGATTACTTGCCACTCTGGTTGATAGTGTATAATTTGCTTATACAGTAACTATGCATGTTAACAGGGTGATCCCTCTTCAAGCTCGTGTAGCTTTCATGTCAATGGGATCAATATTTTGGAATTTTTATTTATCATCAACTATGAGCAAGTAGTTCATCTGTGAGGCTTTTGTCATTGATGTGATGCCAACATTTGGAGTTTGACCATGAGGTATCTTTCTTATATGAATTTTATTCATTAGTAGCATGCTCTATTGTTTTTTCTTTTCTTTTTCTGTTAAAACTTATTTTTTCCCTTTTTCTTTTCTTTTGCGAAATGATTTACAGACCCGAAGCAGGCAGTGACATCAAGCAAGAGACAATTGGAGATCGAGGCATGATTGATCATTTTTTCCCCTTTTTCTTACTTTCTATTGACGTGACCTGGCTAGTAACTTACTTGTCCTACTGATATGTCTAAAGAAGATTTAGCTTCTGGTTGTCCAAGGTTATTTACCATGAGGCCTACAACTGAAGAAGCAATTGCTGATCTGTTGTTTACTTCACCAAGGAGCACCAGTGAAACAATGACTTCTGGTGATTGTTTTGAACATTTTCCATAAATTTTATTATGCGTAGTCAACAAATTTCGAATATCAAATGTTGGTACCTTCTGTTTTCTGTCTTTTCAATATCAAAGCGAGGTGGCTGTTGGAAATGATTTTAGCCTCCATCAAGTCAGCAATATACATAATTTGATGTCCTTTCTGTTAGGTTTCAACATGGAAATAGCTTGATTTTGTTTTTATAGGAATTTCAAATGGAATTTTGTATTTTCCTTTTATCAAAACGGCTAGCTGCCCTTGTTGCCTTGACATGCAAATCTTCGCCCAAAAATTAGCCGTTGTCAAATGTTTGACAACATAAGAAGTGTATGATTCCGCTTAAATAAGAAAAATGAAAATGATAAGGAATTATTGATCCCCCTAACATAGCTTCCTGAAATCGAAAATGATTCTCAATGTTTCTCTTAAATGCACGCAGAGACGAAAATGAAGAGAGAGCTGATTCCCGCAGCAGATAGCCAGAATGAGAAGTAAAGCCAGAATCCTCGAATCAATCTTAAAACATCCAACAACATCAACATTCATTCGATCAAAAACAACCTCAGCGCAGTACGTAGCATCGAGATTCCGAGACCCCACATTCGAAAAGCTGATGGACAAGTACAAGAACTACATCAAAGTCATCTCCGTTCAAGACCTCATTCTCGCTAACCGCAACAGCCCACCATCAGTTTCCCTCGAATTCCTCTCACGACTCTCCCAGAAGCTCCACCTCAACCGCGGCGCCACCGCGTTTTTACGCAAGTACCCTCACATTTTCCACATTTTCTATGACCCCGTTAAGTCCCAGCCCTTCTGTAAACTAACTGAAACCGCCGTTGAAATTTCCCGCCAAGAGGCGGAAGCTATCAATGCCTGCTTGTCGCTCGTCGTTGAGCGGTTGGTTAGGCTTTTGTCAATGTCCACGTCCAAGTCTTTGCCGCTTCGTGCAGTATTTAAGGTTTGGAGGGAGCTTGGGCTTCCCGATGATTTTGAGGACTCCGTGATTGCCCGAAATCCGAAAATATTTAGGCGTTGTGCTGGCAATGAGCCGAATATTCACGTCTTGAAACTGTTTGATGGGATGTCTAAGAGGGATTTTACGGCTGCAGTTGATAATTGGAGGGTTACTGAGTGTTGTAAAGAGGATTGCAAAGTTGAAAGGATGGAATTACGTTATGGTTTTAAACAAGGGTTTCCGTCCGGGATGAGGTTGGGTAAAGGTTTTAAGGGTAGAGTGAAGGAATGGCAGAGGTTGCCTTATGTGGGGCCGTATGAGGAGATGGGAGAGAGTAAGAAGACTAAGGCTGGGATGAAGAGATTGGAGAAGCGGGCTGTTGCTATTGTGCATGAATTTCTGAGTTTGACGGTTGAGAAGATGGTGGAAGTAGAGAAGATTAGTCATTTTAGGAAATGGTTTGGTATTGATTTTAATATAAGGGATTTGTTCTTGGATCACCCGGGGATTTTTTATTTGTCTACCAAGGGGAAGAGACATACTGTCTTTTTGAGGGAAGCATATGAGAGGGGGCAATTGATTGAGCCAAATCCGGTGTATGATGTTAGAAGAAAGCTTCTTGATCTCGTTTTTTTGGGTCGTCATGGTTCGGTTACTGGTGGTTCAAAGTCCGGAGAAGTTGGTACGCGAGGGGACTCTGAGTCCGAAGATGAGAACAATGAATGAAGTAACCATTTTTCATTCCCTGGGCATACAAACATCTGGTTTGGTTTACTTGTCTGCCACCGTCCTGTAGGTTCACATGGTAAACTCCCGTCAACGGTGAAGAGCTGCATGGGGTGAATATCATCTGGGTGATTGCATTCAACAGATTCAGAGAGGTGATCGCAGAATTCTTAAATCTAGCCCCCACACGCACTATCACAGAACTTCTCAATTTCTTGAATAATGTCCTAATCTGCCTCCAACTTATTGAATATATTTGGTATTCAGCTTAAATTTTATTTTCCTACGGGGATTGGTTTGAAAATTTGTATTCTGGATTAGAATTTTTGTCAGTAAGAGAATTATGTTCATTGATTACTCTTTTTTAATTTTTTTAATTATTATTACCTATATTGGTCAGCTTTTCATGCTAAACTGTGGGGCAATGGGGAGAGAGATTACATCGTCTTCTTTTTTCTTCCTTTTTCCAGAGAAAAAGAATTCTATCTCATGAGAGCATATGCTAGAGACTAAAGTATTCCCCGTTCTTTTTAATTATGGGGTCAGAAAAGTACTGAAGTGCTATTTACGTTCTGACTTTTTGACACTGAACAACAGAACCACATCTTGTGTGGTCATTTGCACGCTGGATGCACATTCACAAAACTCCAGACAAATATGCACCCAGATTGTTAGAATTCGATTCCTTTCTTGATGACCGTTGCTTCATTTCTCCCCTTTTAATTTGATTCCACAGATCAGACTCTATGAATGGGGAAAGAATCGACTTTATATTAGAACAGAAAACAAGAAAAGTACACAAGGAGACAATAAGCAACTCATGGAATAAGTTCAATAGGTGCACGTCATTCTAGTGGACAGGGGAATAAAAAAAAGGAAAGCTACATAACGCCCCTATCTAAAGCTACCAATATTAATTGAAAAACCTTGGAATTTCTGGATATCAACCAGATATAGAGACCATGAGTGGTGGCAGCAACAATTTCACTCCAACAAGAAGATATCAGCAGGTTGGACATGATTATGGTGCCGATTCTCCTAATAGTAGCGACTGGAACAGCAGGCAAGCCCCATTTCATCGATTTGGATCTGCGTCCTTCCGTGCTAGTCCAGTAAGTATGCTTTTGCCTGCATAATGTGGATCAAAAGTAGGTGTTTGTGACTTTATTCCCTTGATATGTTGATTCTCGTCGGTTTGTTAGGATGCCAACAGAGGTGCGCCAAGGCAGTCATTTGAAGAGGGAGGGATGGCGGTATCGGCTGTACCAGTACCATTCAGTTTAGCTGGGTAAGCATGTTTACTTATTCTGTTAAAATGGTTCCTAGAAACAATCTTTAGATGACGATTGTTCCATGGTCCATCAGAACTTTTGGTTTGAGTTGCAACTTTGCATTCTTTTCATATTCAACTCACGGATAATAATAATCTACCAGTTCTACGGAAATGACTATAAAAAAGAAAACAGATCAAATGATCAATTTATGAAGAATAATGATACAGTCACAAACTCTTGTACAAACTGATGTGGCATGATAAGATTGGTTGAATTAAATATCACTTAGCCCACATGATTTGTTTTTATTAATTTATATTTTCATTCAACCAATGAATTAATGCCACGTCAGTTTGTACAAAATAAGTTTGTACAAGAGTTTGTGGCTGTATCATTACTCATTTATGAATTCAATAAAGATTTAGCTTTGCATAAAATTTCTAATATGTGTGATTAATTCTTACACTATGCTTATATGGGTCTTTTTTTTAATCACATATTAATTCCAATCAAGGTTATAATTGTACTTTTGTTTGGGTCAAAACGGTCAATCGTCAGATTTACGGTTTTTTTCCCCTCCTTTAAATGGTTTCTCAGCCTTCTCATTAATTCTGTGATGGAGTAGTAAATTATGTATTTAAATGAGATAGGATAAATTTTAGAAGTTCTTTCCTTTCGATTTTAATCTTGGGATAGCCAATGGACTCATAGGTCATTGGCAACTCATGCGCCCAATAATTTTGGGAGCATGAGTTTGAGTTCTCTTTTTAAAAGGGTTTATTTGACTCCCCGCTTTGGGGTAAAATAATTTTTTTTTTATTATTAAGTGAGGGTCGTTGTTTGGTATGTGCCATACTAGAATCATAAAGGAGATTCCTAATTGTTATCTAATTGTAAATATCAGTATTTCAAAAAAAAAATCTAATCATGGGATTTTCGGATTTTATTTTTTTTCTTTTTTTTTTATAGTGTTCTAGGTCAATCTCAGTCTTCAGTGCGAATACCAATCCTTGGCAATCTCATGGCTAGGGAAGTCCGCCCCCGTCCCAGGCAAATCATTCAGGGATCGCCTCCAAGGTTCCTTGTGAATCGGCCAAATATACTTCCTGCTCAAGAAGACGAGCAAAATGCAGTTTTAAGCAAGCTAAAGAAAGAAGTATACAATCCCGCTCCGATGAATTTGGCAAAGCGATTGAGTTTGTATTACAGAGACCAAGCAACAAATGTTTACAAGGAGATGCAAAAGCAGAAAGAAGAAGATGCTATGAGGTGTGCTGTTTGCCTAGAAGATTTCGAGCCTAAAGAGAAAGTGATGCTCACTCCATGCAACCATATGTTCCACGAGGATTGCATCGTGCCATGGGTGAAAAGCAATGCTCAGTGCCCTGTGTGTAGGTTTTCACTCGGTGAGAACAAGAGAGAAAGTCGTGCTTCTGATAATAACATTGCCAATGCAGCCGTAAGCGACGAAGTGTTTGCGATGGAGCTTGTGTCAGTCATAAGAGCTATGGAGGAGTCTTTGTTATGGAACAATGCAGCCCGCTGATTGTAATGTAATCGATGCTAATCTTTGTTTGTCGTCAGAGCCATAAAATATAAACATTATTATAGTGTTGTAATGGTGATTCTTCTTCACTTTCACTTCTAAATGTTGAGTTTGTAACAGATCAGGTTTGATCATATCAGACAGGTGAATGGATTAATTTACACATATAATTTTGTTACCGCATACGGTGGTTATAAAGTAAGCGCTTTTGGGTTATTTATTTTGACATTTTGACTACTGTTGTGCCGTAAAGCCATGAATTGCTTGTTAAAGGCTCTATCTCAAAGCCATCAAAGCCATGTACCATTACGCCATTAGTGATTTGGAAGAAAGTGACTTATGTTGTGTTTACTTTCTGGAGTGGGAGTGAGGAGTGTGGATTCCTCCCATTCTAGTATTTACTTCAATAAATTAGCTTCGGATTAGGAATCTCACTCCGTGGGCCCTACTTATTTTTGGAGTGGGGAGTGGGGAGTGAGAGTGGGACTACCATGGGGAGAGTCCACTCCCACCTCTCCATTTTCTACCTTTTTTAATTTAATTTAATTTAATATTTAATAAAATAAATAATATTATATTTATTTGAATTCCCACTCCCACCTCTCCCTTTTCTACCCTTTTTAATTTAATTTAATTTAACTTAATTTAATATTTAATAAAATAAATAATATTATATTTATTTGAATAATATTATTATATTTATTTTAAAAATAATAGTACTATATTTATTTAATATTAATAATTAATAATAATAAATAGTTTATTCTAAGAAAATATTAATTTTGTACTAAATAATATTATATTATTATTTTATATAATAATAAATTTAATATAATTATATTAAATAAAATAAAATAATGTTTCATTTTATATTTACCCTCTTTTTATTAAATTTACTATAATTATATTTAATAAATATTATATTTATTTAAATAATATTATTATATTTAACTAAATAATAATTTGGTTTGATTCTAAGTCTAAATTACTTAAAAATAATAATATTATATTAATAAAGAATTAATAATATTAATATATACCATCTTTATTTGAAAATATAATATTATTATATTTATTTTAAAATATTAGTATTATATTTATTTAATATTAATAATTAATACTAATAAATAGTTTATTCTAAGAAAATATTAATTTCATACTATGTTAATAGTAAAAATAGTTCATTTATATTGCCCTTATCAATAATTTTTAATTTATATAATTAAAATTAAAATTAATAAAAAATTGTGATGTTCATAATTAAGAATATTAATAATTATTATAAATTTACAAATATAATAAAATAAATGTTTATTCATTAAATATATTTTTTATTAACTTTGTAATTAAAAACTATAATTCTCTAAATAAGGATAAAATTGTAATTTGAAACTATTTACTCCCAATCCAAAACAAAGTAAACACATAAATTGAATTCTGATCTCCATTCCATGCTTCCATTTTAGTGTAAGTAAACAACCTACTCTCACTCCCACTCCACACTCTCAATCCTAGGATTCCCACTCCTCAGGATTCCACTCCAATCCAAAAAGTAAACGCTACCTTATTATATAAAATTGGATTCTCATAAGTCATGTAACTCATAAAGTGTAATCATTTTTTTCATGAGTCATGTAATTCATAAATTGGATTCACATAATCTCACTGCATATAGCATTTTCTGCTGTGAGATTATGATGAAATAATTTTAACTATTTTTGAATTAAAAACAATTTTAATTGAACTATGCTTCTTGCAACGAAATGCATGTTTCCATTTTTCTTGAGACTAGCTTATAATTATCTTCTTAGATGATGGTCATAATTTATTGATATATTTTGCCGAGTAAAAGCTCATTTAGTCCCTGTATTTTAAGATTAGTGTTCATTTAGTCCTTGTATTTTTTAAAATATCTTAAAACATCCATGCCGTTAAAGTATTGATACTCATACCGTTACTTTTCATTTCTTTTAATTTACTTTTACAATATTACCCTTCTATAATAATTTTTTTGGACATTAATAAAAAGAAAATAATTAAATTACTAATTTAACCCTAAAAATAAAAAAATTATATTAATTTTTTTGCAAGCACCGTTTGCACACTTGGTAGTTTGCATACAATTTTTGACAATTTAAAATTAATGTAAATTTTTATTTTTATTTTTTTAGGGTTAAATTGGTAATTTAATTATTTTATTTTTATTAATGTCCATATAAAAAAATTATTATTAAAGGGTAATATTGTAAAAATAAGTCAAAATAAATAAAAAGTAACGGTAAGGGTATCAATACTTTAACGGAAGGATGTTTTGAGATATTTTTAAAAATATAGGGACTAAATGGACTTTTACACATATTTTGCCTCTAATTTTATATTTCTTTTTCTTTTTCTTTTTTTTGAGAAACTAATCTTATATTTGTTAGTTTAGTTAATTAAATTATTTGGTTGATTAGGGTAATAAATCAAAAATTAGAGAGCAAACATCCTTAAAGGAATCGAATTTACAGAGAAGATTATTTATTTTGTTGTTATTAGTTAAGGCGGAATTAGAATTAAATTTATGGGCCAATTTGTAAGAAAAGCACATGCGGAGCAATAGCAAAATAAATGGATTTTGATAATTTAATTTGGAATCAAACTAAAATAATTGAGAGAAATACTTTAATATGGAAACAAAAAAGATAAATCCTACTCAAATTAAAAACAAAAATTAAAACAGGGGAAAATTTCGGATTAGAACAAAAGAAAAGCAACAAAGGCAAAGGCAATAATCTTTGTCCGTTTGCACAGAAAACAATTAAGGAAACTTTATGTATATAATTATAATTAAATAAAGACTTGCCTATGGTTGTCTGAAGAAAACGAGGAAAATCAATCAATTGAAAGAGACTTGGCTATGCTTGTTGAAACGCTGTATTGCAGAATTTCTCCTACACTATAGCTTCTTCTTTTAATTAGCCTGTAGCTAGCTCTTTATTTTTTGTCAGTCCAGGATTTTCTGCTTTGTTAAGTTCTTCTCCTGTTACCGTATTCATAAAATGAATATGCCTGCTGTTGGAGTTGATATGGGTAATGGCAAAGGGCACCCTGGATAGCTTACCCCATTCGTCGCGATAACAAGCATTGTTGCTGCCATATCTTGGGCGGCCTCATCTTTGGTCACCACATTGGGATTTCTGGTAATTATATTTATAATTTGATAAGAATTGGAAGAAAAACACAAGAAAGCTAAACTAGCTTCCCACTTTCAGGGGAAATTCCTCTTTATTGAAATCGAAATATTGAGATAATATTTCCACATCCCTCTGCTTCAAGCAGATACATATAGATAATAAAAAGCTGCTATGGATCCAGCCTTATTACTGTTGGAGAAAAATACAGTTTTTAAAATTTTTATAAAACCTTTTAAGGACCGCTCTCATAGAATATATAGGAATTTGTAATCTATAAATCGTACCTTAAAAATTCGATTTGGCTTTTTCTGCTGAAATGATTTAGGCTCCCAGATCACGATCCGTCACCACCACTCCTGTTAGATCACGATCCGTCATCACCATACTTGTTAGAACACGAATTGACAATCTAACGATCTTCTAGTTTATGACTCAGATTTTATTTGCACTTGACGTGTGGGCGCCTTTATCACTACCAAAGCAACTAGCACGAGAAAATTTTTCTCTCAACAATAGAGAGAAAAATATTTTTCTCTCATCTGTATAAAGTGGCTGCTCTCTTTTTTCTTTAAAGAAAATAAGCCTTTTATATCTCCCTTTAGTAAAAACTCTAGGCTCTAAATAATCAAAATCAAAACTCACTTTACTTGCTTTTTCTATAAGGGACCCACCTTATAAAATAACATAAGACCCCTTACACACAAGCTAATTAAATGGAGCATCCCACTAAATGATATATTTAGGATTTTGACCCAAATAACTAGTTATATTGCTTATTAATCCAGTAGTGGTGCAGTCAATTAAATGAGCTAACCCGGGGATCATTTGGGAACATACAATAGTGGCTATAACAATTAGGTCTGTAATTAAAATAGCCTAATTATTTAATTCTAAATCTACTCCACTAAAAGATTGGAATTGACCTCCATAATTGTATGCTCGAATAATAATTCGTCCCAAGCTACATTGATTTTTTTACTGTACAATCCTTTGTACCACATCATTAATTAAATCGATATCTCAACTGTCCAATCAATTTAATTACATCTTGTTCCTTGATACTTACTGGTTTTCTCTAATGATCATTTTTAACATACTAAATATGTTGACACACTCTGGCCAGAGAATTCTATGATCAAGTGCTGAAAACTCATCAAGAGATGTGTTGTACAAATTCTATATTGTTAATCCATAACTCAAATACTCATAATTGCTCCCACCAAGATACCGGGTAATCTTGACCACAAGTATGTATCGTGCCCATTGGTAACTCAAATGGAATAACAATTACAATCATGAAATCATAATTAACTCAAGATTAAGATTACCGTAAAATCAATGCCTATGAGATTTAATAAGTCTGACAGTTATTACAAAGTTAATTAAATCTCATATGTGATCTTGTTCAATGTAGTCGTATTACATCAATAAATTCATACATGATTAAGACAAATCATTCAATGAATTTATTACAGTCTATACCTAAATAAAGTGTCCAACTTTATTTATCAACTGCGAACTAAATTTATTTAATCATAAGATAACTTGTATTTATGTCTTCTGTGAATCCACATGGTGATCACATAAATACATATAATATGATTAAATGGACTTTAATAAAAATATTAATGCAATTAAGATATTTGAATAAAATACCTCATTTATTTTATTAATCAAAAAAATTATTTATTACAATTAAATAAACACATATGCTTTTAAAGAGCATATTTTTCCAACAATTACACACTCTTACACAAAACAAAATCTAAACTATTTCCCTAACAAACCTATCTCAACAGCTCATCCTTATCATGTCACTTTCTCTAATGAATTTTATCCCAACAACTCCTCCTTATTTTGCCACTTTATTCAGTCATATCACTCCATCCCGCTTAAACTAGAATTATCCTCGAGGCAAAAAATCTGCATACTTTTGTCTAAGATCATAAATTGTTTCCCACATAGCATCTTCTAGACTAACATTTGATCACCGAACCAAGACTTAAGTGACAACCTTATTATTCTTTTTAACCATGCGACAGTCCAATACTGTAACAAGCTCGCTACGAAAGCATCCATCAGCATCCACTAGAGGAAGATGTGGAACCAAAGATGACCGGCTACCTAACTTATTTTTTAGATACAAAACGTGAAATACTTGGTGAATTGCTAAACCTATTGGCAACTGTAATTTGTAGGCCACCTGTCTGAGACAGGCTTGAACTGGAAAATGTCCATTGTATTTTGGAGCTAACTTTCTATTGTCCCTCAAATCAATAGAAGGTTGACGAAATGGTTGCAAACCGAGGAAGACCAAATCATCAACTTTGAACTCTCGATCAGTGTGTTTAGCATCAGCAATCTGCTTTATTCGATGTTGGGATTGAATTAAATTTTCTCTGAATAACAGTGTCATCTTGTCAAGATCTTGCAAACTATTATCTAGTGAATTTACATTTGAATCTCCTGGGTTATACATTACATATGAAGGTGTAGCTCTTCCATTGCTTTAAATGGTGTGAGTGATGAATATAATTTATATACATATTTTACCCTTAATTATTTAATTGCTAGTTGTTTTTATTTGTTATTTTTAATTAACTGAACTATTTTGTTGAATAGGGAATCAATTGGAGATTGTGGATAAAAAGGGTATGAAGAAGTTTAAATTTAGAAGGAATAAAGATTAAATTGGAAGACAAAAAATACAGCCAAGAATTGATAGAATCGAGTGGAAGAAATCAAAATAATTAATCCAATTGAGAAATGTTGAATAATTAAAAGATATAATTTTTCCAATTGGCAACTGGAGTGCACGTGTATGGCATTGCAATATATGGAAAGCAATTTGAAGGGGCTCGCACTTGGCTTTTAAAAGTTGGAATTAATGGCTTATGGTGGCATGAATAATTTGGAGGATTTGTTTTATAATTGGAAAAGGATTCCTTTAGAATTGTTGAAGGATTCGGTGGTCAACAATAATATAAAAGCTGAATTTCGGCTTTTGAAAAGAAAAGCCGCCAGAAAGAAACGCAGACGCGATTTGATAGGGAAGAACAGCAACAATTCGGCTTCTCCATGGCTATTTTTATTTGTTTTGTTGCTCTTAATTCAAGTATGTCTAGCTAATTTTCTTATACTGAGGTTAAGGATGAAACTATATTCAATCAAATAATTATCTTTTTATTTATTTAATTCCCTATATATGTTATTTGATGATTATGATTTTTATTTCACACGATTAATTAGATGTTATTAAAATCTTTTCATCAATTCTGTCATGCATTATTGATTGTTAGGATTAATATTCGATTAAATCTATGCTTTGATCTATAAAGTTTATACATGATTATCTTTGATTCTATGTCTTTCATTAAATTGTTTACACAGAGTACTTAGGAAAATTTTGACTCTTTGTTATTCAATATGTTTACATGAGATACTTAGATATCATACTATTAAGCAGAAAAAGAACCTACACAAGATTAATTTTATTTGGGCTTAATTGTTATATCCATGAGATGACATAAATTGATTTCGAGTTGTCACTCTAAAATTGGGGATTAATTAATAATTAGATAATTATTAGTTGAATAGTGATGGATTCTGAAACCTTGATAATTTTTGTCTTATTGAATTCTCCTTTATTTTAATTGCTTTCTTAGTTTAATTGGTTTAATTTTCTTAGAAACTCAATTTGGTCAACTAGGTTAGAATTAATATTAATTTTAGATTTAAATTAGACTTTTCAATTTATAACAATTCATGTGGGATCGACCTCGTTACCATTATTCTATATCTAGATTCGTGCGCTTGCGAGTATATTAAAATTTTCACAACAGTGAGCTTTATAGAAGTATGAAAATTTGTATTGAACCAATACTCAGCCATAGGTAACCAACAAACCCATTCCTTTGGCTTGTCACATGTCATGCATCTTAAACACTGCTCCAAACAACGATTGACCACTTCAATTTAGCCATCTATTTGCGAGTGGTATGCAAAACTCATAAGAAGTTTGGTGCCATCGATGTTAAAAAGCCCCTGCCAAAAAAATTGCAAGTGAAAATAGGATCACAATCACTTGGAGCCTATGCAGCTTGAAAACATTGTCTATAAAGACTTGAGCTACTTCTAAAGCAGTGTAAGGATGCTTTAGTGGAATGAAGTGAGAGTACTTGCTGAGTCGATCAACTACTACAAATATTACGTCCTTACTATGTGAAATGGGAAGTCTTTTTATAAAATCCATGGAAATATCGGTCCATGGACACTCTGGTATAAGTAATGGCTGAAGTAGGCTAGGCATAACCATTGTTTCGTTCTTGTTTCTTTGACAAGTATCACATTCAGTAACATACTTGTAGACATCTTAGCGGAGACCCTTCCAATAGAAACTTCGTCTGATTTTGTACAATGTCTTTTGAACTCCTTAATGACCTCCACAAGGACCATTATGTTCCTCAAATAAGATTTGAGATCTAAGGGGAGAGTTCGGCCCAACCCACAATCGCCCTTTATAAAGGATTAAATTTTGATCTATAGTGAAATTAGGTACTGCTTTTGGGTCAGCTTGCAAACGTCTAATTAGCTCTATGGCTTGCTAATCAACTTGACATTCATGCTTCAATTGTTCCAACCAGTCAGGGACTTAGAAAGTTATAGCTAATGCCAAAGCTTGATCTTTAAATTTTCGAGATAAATCATCTGCCATTTTATTTTCTTGGCTACTTCAATAAATAATCTCAAAATATATTCTAGCAATTTGGTTACACATTTTTGTTGTAGAGGTGTAGTAATTCTTTGCTCAAGCAAATATTTCGAACCAAAGTGATCAGACTTTACCTTGAAATGTTGTCCCACCAGGTAAGGTCTCCATTTGGTAATTGCAAACACTACTTCCAACAATTCCATTTCATAAGTCGAGAGGCCTAGATTTTTGTCAGAAAAAGCCTTACTGATAAAGGAAATATGATTTGATTCTTGCATCAGTACTACCGCAAAATTGCTTCTAGATGCATCACATTCCACCACAAAAACCTTAGACACGGCTAAAACTAGTATTGTTGTAATAGCACGCCTTAATTGTTCAAATGATTCTGTTGCTGCAGATGTCCACACAAAATTGTCTTTTTTTAGCAAGTCAGTAAAAGGCTTACTTATCTTGTCGTAGTCTCTGAAAAACCTCTTATATGATCTTGTTAACCTCAAAAATCCTCTTAATGACTTCAAACTTGTAAGTTGAGGCCAAGCTTGCATACCGGCAACATTTTCCAGGTCTATAGTAACCATTTCATGAGAAATTATGCGCCCTAAATACTCTAGTTGGTGTCCAAATATACATTTTGGACTGCTTGACAAAAAACTATTGGTGTTATAATAATGAAAGAGCTATCTAAAGGTGACTCCTATGGCTTTTCCAATCATTGTTGTTCACCAAAATATCGTTAAAAAAACACAATTATAAGCTTGCGAAGGTAGGGGCGAAATGCCTCATTCATAACACTCTAAAATGTTGATGGTACATTTATTAGCGCAAATGGGATTACTAGAAACTCATAGTGGAATTATAAGTGTTACTAAAGTGCAAGCGTATTTAGTGGTATCTAAACCGTAAGTCCAATTTGGAGGAGTATCAGGCACCATTGAGTTCATCTAATAATTCATCAATCAACGAAATTGAAAATTTATCTTTAATTGTTTTCATATTGAGGGCTTCGTAATCAACACACATGCGCCACGTACCATATTTTTTTTCATTAAGAGCACTTGTGAAAAGAAAGGACTCACATTTGATGAATGATACATGTTTCAGGCATTTCTCGAACATTCTTCTCAATTTCATGCTTTTGAAAATAAGGATATCTAAAAGGCTAAACATTTATTGTTGAACAACCTGGCTTCAATGGAATTATCATGGTCTTATGCTCTTAGTGGTGATAAACTTTAGGTTCTGAAAAAGTAAATTCAAATTAGCTTAGTAATTTCACCAAGTCAGCTTCAAGGCATACCTCAGAGTTAACAGTTCCTAATGTTGAATTTGGATAAATGGAACATAATTGTGCCAGGGCCCTATCATTAGATTGTTGTAATAGATGCTTTACTTGGCTTGTCTCCACTAATTTATTAGGTCCAACTATTGCCCCCTTTAGCACGTGTCTCTTTCCTTTTATTGTAAATTCCATTTTTATATTTTTAAAATCTCATACGATTGATCCTAACTCAACCAACCATTCCACACTAACCGCTAAGTCACACCCACCTAGAGGCAACATTCTCATATCAACGTCAAATGTGGTACTGCATAACCCACTGCATTTTTTTTTTTAATGGTTGAACTTGTTATTGTGCACCATCTGCAATAGTCACTGTAAAAGAAATTGGTTTGTTCCACCAGGCAACCCATTCATTTTGCAACCATTGGGTCAAGAAAATTGTGTGTACTATCTGAGTCAATAAGTATTATCACTGGTTCTCAACTAATGTACTCTCTAACACGCATTGTTGGATAAGAATTTGAACCAGCCAAGGCATGTAAGGATATTATGGGTTCACTTGGTTCTTCTATGGATGGTTCTGATTCTAATTCTTTTTGTACTACTTCAAATTTGTCTTTTTCTTTAAAAGAATCATTTCCCTTAATGATAAACAACTGTAACTTTTTACAACGATGGCCAGGAAAATACTTTTCATCACACGTGTACCACAATTCTTTTGCCCTTCACTCATCCATTTCTGCTTGTGAAATCCACCGTACAACTGGTCTCTTTTCTTTAAGGTTGGTCTTCGGCTTAAGGAATTAGTCTGACAAGTTAGTCATTTTTATGGTAGCATTTGAGTTAGAAAGCTTCACACGACTAACTATTGCATTCATAGTCCTTCTTGCATACACGTCAAACTCATGGCTTAAACTAAAGTTGTAGGCTCAAATAGCAATACCTCATTCCGCAACTCCTCACATAATTCACTTGCAAAGCAACTCACATAAAACTCTTCAGATAAGACATGTGTTTTGACCACCAAGGCCTCAAATTGCTCTTGATATTGTTGTACTGTGCCCGACTATCTTAGCTTTGTGAGTTGGCTGATTGGATCATCATATCTTCCAGGACTAAAACACAATATAAGATCTTTAATAAATCCCTTCCAAGTAATCTTGGGCTTGGAAGTTTCATACTCTTGGAACCAATCCAAAGCTCTTCCCTCTATGTAAATAGAAGCCACATATATTCCATCATCTTCCTCTATGGCATAAAAATTATAGAATCTTTTACATTTGTAAATCCACCCACTTGGATCATCATTGTCGAACCGTGGAAAATCCAATTTAGCATATTTTGTTGAGATGTATTCTTGGTGTCCTTCAGTTCGTTTTATGGAACGTTTTGTGGAATTAGAAGAAGATTCACTTATGTTGTCCCCTATTATGAACAAGGCAAGCTTTTCATACTTGGTAATCACAGTACTCATCATCTGCTTCAGTTCCTTGATGTCAGTAGTTGTTATCTCAACTCTTACAAATCAGCGGTGTGTCTATCTAAATTTTTCTTTAACTGTCGAATAGCTCCATCTATGCGCTTAGCCTTTTGTGCTCTAGTCTCATCAGCCATAATCGCCTTCACTCAAGGTAGGATGAACCACTTTGATACTAATAATAAGAATTGGAACATAAACACAAGAAAGTTAAACTAGCTTCCCACTTCTAGGGGGAATTCCTCTAAAATATAGGCGTATGCTTAAAATAAAATAGAAATTGGTTTGATTGCACCCTGTATATTAAGGGAAGCAGGTTATACTTTAAAAAAAAAAGTATTCATTTTTCCTTTCTTTTCAACTCAGTTATATCTAATCTATTTTATACATTTTTTGGCTCGGCTAGGGAGGATAGTCGAGCCATTCCCTTTTATGAGATAAAAAAAGCCAGGCAAACCCAATAAAGAAAAAAAAAAGATTCACCGAGCACAAAGAGAGAGAGAGGGATTCCCTTTGCTTCTAGCAAATATATATAAATAATAAAAAGTTGTTGTAGAGCCAGCCTTATTACACATCTTACACAAAATAAAGTCTAAACTATTTCCCTAACAAACTCATCTCAACAGCTCATCTTTATCTTGCCACTTTCTCTAATGAATTTTGTCTCCAAAACTCATCCTTATCTTGCCACTTTTATCATAATTATACATAAGTACTAATTTATTTTCCTTTTTGTTTGATTATTATTTATGAATTAATGCTGGTGGTGTGAATTCAATGCCTTCGTTTTTTATGAGGCTTTTTCCTATCTGCCTACGGGAAGCAACAATATTAGCTTATTGGGTATAGTAACTTATCTTATATATAAACACAATTAACTTCCTTTTACTAGCCAATATAGGATAAAAAAAAATAGTCGGTTTCACTAATCAGTCTGCCACTCTACCTCTCTGAGATGGCTCCCACTAAATATGGATGAGCCTTGAACCATGATCCTTGCCCTTGTCATTACCATCGGTTCAATTTTCCTCCCGGACACACTAAATTCAATGATTGAACTTGGCCAGCACGATGAAGGCAGTGAGAAACTTAGAAAGTTCACGGTGTTAATGATGATGTTGATGAAGAATTTAATGATCATGATCTTGTTGCAGCTAGTGAAGCACCTTTACACTCCAATTTTGTTCAATGCATTTGGTTTCGGTAACAAGGCTTCCCTCGTGTCTGCTGCAATAATCGATATTGTTAATGTTGTTGCAACATTGGGGAAGAAGATCATCTCTTTTCCTTGGAGGTGGTGCTCTAATGTTAATATGCCAGGCTATTGTTGCTGCTTGCATTGGTTATAAATTTGGAGTTGATGGGAATCTTAATATGCCTTTCTGGTAGTAATTTCCATCTGCATATACGTTGCCAGATTTGCCTGGTCTTGGGGTCCTCTTGGATGTTGATACTTGGTGCCTGGTGATATTTTCCCACTTGAAATCTGAGCAGCAACACCAAGTGTGAATGTTTATGTGGACATGGCATCTGCATTCTTAATTGCACAAGTGTTCTTAAACATGCTATATTGACAATCTTTCTAACATATTTAGGACAAAATCTAGCCAAATATACCAAACATGAAAACATTGATAAATTAGTTTGTTAACATTAGAAAACTTTTCACCTAAGGCTGTGATTATAGTGAAACAAGGATTTATTTCCTTGAAAAGACGAAAGGTACTTTTTATTTCAGCCATTTAACGAGAGGTAAGGACCTATTTATTATTTAATATAAATACTTATAAATATGTCACAAATAATAAAATGTCAAACTATAGGGGTACAGATGTTATTAACCGGAACCAACTTTTCGGTTTGGAGAACTAACGACACAGCTGCTAATTTTCCCGCTCATTCTTGTCTTGGCTCCCACCCTATAAAACCCTCGATCATAACCCATTCTCAAGCTCTCCTGAATCCCAAACACAGAAAGAAAATAAAAGAAAGAAAAAAAATAATCATCGATTGAAAGAAGAAATGATGGGTAGGTGGGTTTATGTTGTTCTTGTAATCTCTTTGATTCTGTCATTGAGAAACCCAAAGAGATTCGATACACAAACAATAACAGATGATGAGTTAACTCATCCAAGTTTATCCATTTTCCTTCAAAGATCCCATTTCAATATAAGTCAAGGTCATGAACTTCGTCTTGAGTATGATTACTATAGAGACAAATGTCCTGATGCTGAAAAGATAGTGAGGTCAAAAATGGCCCAACTTTACTCGCAGGATAAACAAGTTCCCGCAAATTTGTTGCGCCTATTCTTCCACGACTGCTTCATCATGGTATATCATTTTAATCTTTTGGTCACAATTCTTGGGTTTCTGTAGCTTTCTCTCCAATGGCTTCTGTTCTTTTGCACTAAGTTGCTTTGCCGCTTCTTTTTCCGTATTCTTGTAAGGATTTTCTTCTCTTTGATCCTTTCTAATGATCTTCCTTTTCTAATCTTTTGCCTTTAGTAGTTCTTTATGAGTATTAATTTCATCCCACTTGATCTTTTCTGGGTTTGTTCGTTTCCATGACTGCTCCATCATGGTGTATTCTTATCTTTTTCGATTCTTGGATTGATGTCAATTTATTTCCTATGGGTTCTGTTCTATTGATCATATTTTTGCTTTTCTCCCTCTTTTTTTTTTTTTTTAATTCTTGTTGGCTTTTGTTCTGGGTTCTTGAAAGGGTTCTGTTCCCTTTGGTCTGCTGTAATGTGCTTCTTTTTCCTTTTTCAATTTCTATAAATGAGCATTAAGTTTTCGATTCGAAATATTTTCCTAATTTCAGGTGGGTTTGTTCTTTTCTTATTGCTGAAATGGTTGATTACCATAATATTCTTTATAGTTTTTATTTGGTTGGGTTTCATCTTTTCTCAATTTCATGATGTTAGGCCTGAACAGACGTATTCATTGGTAAATTTTGCCTTCCATTTTGATTTTTTTAGTCCTGAACTTTTGTTAGCTCATGATTTTGCTGTTAATTGTTTGTGTCGTTCTGGTGTTTCTTTGAACCAGGGCTGTGATGCTTCGGTGTTCTTAGATGATAGCAACGGCAATGAGAGCCATCCAATAGAGAGGCAGGCGATTCCCAGCCAAACTCTCAAGGGCTTTGACAAAATTAATCTGATCAAGGAAGAGCTTGAAGAGGCTTGTCCAGGGATGGTTTCGTGTGCCGACGCACTAGCACTTGCCACCAGAGATGGCATCCTTTTGGTAAGCTTTAATTCTCAGCTATTACTTTGTGTCTGTTCCCCATCCCCCCCCCCCCCCCCCCCCTTCCGCTTTTTTCCTCCTCTAATTGGGGGGGGGGGGGGGGGGAGGGGGTGGGGGGGAATACAACCTGAAGATGCCTAAAAACATGTTGTTTGAATACTCCGTGGTTATGAACCCCGAACAGTGAAAGAGATTTTATAGCTTGCTTTTGGGTAGAATTTTTCTGTATACTTGGAAAGTTCTGGCAGTGACCTTTCCATTTCTTTGTGGAAGGATAATTAGTAATTCCAGAAGATGAATGCTCTCACGACATACTTTATATGTCTCTTTTATGTCTTTGCTAAGGGTTTGGGACAACTCTGAAAACTGAAATCAGTAACTTAAATATTATTAAGGTATCTCAACTTTGGTATGGTCTTATTAGACAATTTAGAAAATTTTTAAGAATTCAATTATTGGTATCTGGTTCAACTAGGCACTAGCTGCTGTGATTGTTATGCTGCAGCTGCTGCTTTTAAATTTGCTGTTTTCTATAATTGAAATGAAAAAACATTTGGTTCAACTTACACTTGTCGAATCCAAAAGGGGAAAACCTTTAAACTATTTTGAAGTACCGATTCTTCTTTATGTTGAACGATATTAATGGATTCTGTTGGACTAAATACCGTAGAAAATTTAAGCATATGCTAGACTTGATGTGGATCTGATGGGGCAATATCAGGACTCATAGGTTGATATGGCTATCAAGTGCTATAGGATCAGCATAACTTTTCCAGTGTGACTCTTACTTATTGCTGAACTTTTAACAGAAGTAGGCTTCAAAACTGAAAAATATCATTATTACATAATATATGAAAACTCTTTGGAGATATCTATTGTGTTATTTTTCTTCAACTTCACTGGGTACTATCCTTTTAATTACTTGCAAATCACTTGATGTCCTATGATTCTGTTATTTGCAGGTTTCTTTCTTAAAATTCTTGTAATTTATTCTTCTCTCTCTCAATCTGTCTCACCCTTTTTCTTCAGCTGATTACAGCTCATATGATTCCATCGGCATGGTTTCTGACCTTAGAATCAAATTCATCTCTGCCAAATGATTGAATAGTCGGTTAATTCTTTTGTTTTGAAAATTTTGAAAAAAGACTATATACATTTTCTTTCTTTTTACCTGTTAGTAAGGTTTCCCTCAGTTTTTCTTGGTTATGTTGTCCTTTTTAAGTTTCATATTTCTCTTGATACCTATTTATGCTATTGGGTTAGCATATGCTTATTTTTCATTGTTATTTAAGCACTCCAATGTTTGTGCAATGAAAGAACAGGCTGGTGGCCCATACTATCCAGTATTTACGGGCAGAAGAGACAGCATTAGATCGTACTTTCAGGAAGCTACTGCTGAGATACCAGGACCTGATGATGATCTTAACAAGATTCTTCACCTGTTCTCGCTCAGAGGTTTCAGTCCAAGAGAAACAGTCAGTCTAATAGGTACTCTTTCTATGCTTCTTCCTCCATCTCTTGTGTATCATAAAGTAAATTAATGCTAAAACATTCGAATTAGAATCATAATTTGAATTTGATATTTTTTGTTATCTGAAGGGGCTCATAACATTGGAAAAATCAGTTGTCAATTCATTAGAAACCGCCTCTATGACTTTTTGGGGACAGGTCAGCCAGATCCTACCATGTCTGATGATTTTTTAGTTGAAATGAGGGTTCTTTGTGGGGATGGCAACCAAACTAGTCTTCATGGCTCTCCTGCTCCTGCTTCTGCGCCTGCTCCAATGAGATCTAGTGGAATGCGTGAGTCAACTCTAGGAATGAATTACTATCAGAGATTATCAACTTCCATCTCATCTGGGGCAGGTTTTGACGCACATTACTATCAGAATTTGCTGAGAGGGAGAGGACTTCTCCATGCTGATCAGCAATTGATGGCTGAGGAGAAGACTGCAAAGCTGGTCTGGGCATATGCATCAGACTGTGGAACAGCCTACAGAACAGACTTTGCCAGGGTTATGTTGAAGATGTCAAACCTTGGTGTCTTGTCCGGATCCCAAGGTCAGGTCCGAACAAACTGCTCCTTGTCACTTAACAGTTCTTAAACCATCAAAGCCTTGCCCCTGCATGGCTGCGTACTCTGAGGCTTTTTTGCTTTTTGATTAGCTGAATTCACTACTGACAGGGAAGTTCATATCTGGGTAACCATCTAATGACTGTGCTGTATATTGCTACTTGTATCATGCTTTACAGAGGAACAATTGCCATCAACTTTCAAAGAATTCGGATTTTCTGGTAGTAGTGACTTGAGAGTGTTATAAATACATAAATAAGCCGATATGTCATAAACACATAACCAACCTTGGAAGAGGCCAAGTTGTATGGTCTGTCTTGAGCAAACACTTTGTCTTCATCTTTGTTTGCCCCTTTTTCACTGTTTTGCATTCCTGTTATTTATTTTTATTCACCGCTAAGGGTAGATATGAATTTTTCTTTTTTCTTTTTTCTTTTTTAAATATAAGCACGAGATATATATAATGCAGTTTATAAAAGCCTACCTCAATTCAAAAATTAGTGTAAGAGTTGAGGATTATCTAAGTTTTATATACTTTACATAGGTTTAATATCCAGTTGATTTAGGATATTTTTCCTAATACTATTAGGATGCATGCTGGCAAGTAGCTCTCATTTTGGCCAATAAATGTCCACCTAGGCATTTATGGTTTTGTAAATCTATTTACCTCTCTTAGAGAAACTAAAAAGAGATTGACACAGGCAAATATATTCTAAATTGATTAGAAACATTTTTAAGTAATCTAACAAAATTAGATTTTACAATTCTTTTGGTTTTGGGCACGAATCAGGTTTCCTTCCATTATTTGACTACCAGTATTTTGTGCCTGCTTATTCTCAAAATATCGAGGTACTTGTCAGGGTATTTCTGTAATCAGACCTTACCAGAAACAAAAAATAAGCATGCCAATTTTCTGGTAGCCCTTATTGGATGGAATGGATTGAATCCAATTCAAGTACGACAGGTCCAAGAGAAAAATTGGCACCGGCAACAAGGCCATGAGCGTGCCATATTGACAGCCTCTCTATTCTTTTACGTGAAACTTGGGTTGGGTCACAATCAATAGTTCAAAGATCATCGCACGTGCGGCACGTATGCCATACAATCCCGTGTCAAAATTCACTCACGTCACGCAAAAAAGATCTTAGAAGCAAAAACAAAACAAGCGAAAAAAAAGAAAAATCAGAGCATGTAAATTCATATGATTCATTAGAAGAGCGCCACGTATTTGGTTACAAAACCACATCCACTCCCTCTAAAAACCTCACACAAGTTCCTTCACTGGCCTTCAAATTCTGTTCCAAACAATTCTTTCTTTCAAGGTACCCGCTTCTGCTATATTTACCCTTTTGTTTTAGTCATCAAATTAGTTCTTTTGATTGACACTATTATTTATTTGATTCTCTTGATTCATCACAAGTAAGAATTTCATTGATTTGACATATGATTATAAATTTTATGCATTAGTAAGTGGTTCTGCTACAATAGTGAACGTGACCCAGATGGGTAATTTAAAAACTGCTTCATGGGTTATGCTTGAAATTTCAAGTCTCTCATGCTTGTTATAATCGCTGTCATTCCTTTCCATTCCTTGTTTTAGCAGAAGAAGTTGAATTAAATGAATCAGCTGTAGTTTTATTCTATTGTTGATTTCTTGGGGGATGTGTTTTGATTTCTGAATGTGCTGTTTGTCTTAATTTTTTTTTTTTTTTGGATTTTCCGTATTTTAGTTCCTGCTAATGGGCTTGTTTTGTTTCTACAGATGGCAGCTTCATCAGCTTGCCTTGTAGGGAATATTTTGACAACACACAAGACTAAAACAAATTTGAGCAAGGACTTCCATGGTAGGCATCTTCTGTTTAACTCGAGTTTTCGATCATTGGAAAAGAAGCCAAAAGTAGCCGTTGTAAAGGCATCTTTGAGCCAGAAGCAGCATGAAGGAAGAAGAGGGTTTCTTAAGAAGCTGCTTGGAAATGTTGGAGTTGGTACTGCTTTGTTGGGGAGTGGGAAAGCCTATGCCGATGAACAGGGGGTTTCTTCCTCTAGGATGTCTTACTCTAGGTTCTTGGAGTATCTTGATAAGGACAGGGTGAAGAAGGTTGATTTGTTTGAGAATGGTACCATAGCTATTGTGGAGGCTATTTCCCCTGAGTTGGGTAACCGGGTGCAACGAGTTCGCGTTCAACTTCCAGGTCTAAGTCAGGAGCTTCTCCAGAAATTCAGGGAGAAGAACATTGATTTTGCTGCCCATAATGCTCAAGAGGACTCAGGATCATTGTTGTTTAACTTGATTGGGAATCTGGCTTTCCCACTTATCTTAATTGGAGGGCTGTTCCTTCTCTCAAGGCGTTCATCTGGTGGAATGGGCGGTCCTGGTGGGCCTGGTTTCCCCCTTGCCTTTGGTCAGTCCAAAGCTAAATTCCAGATGGAACCAAATACTGGTGTGACATTTGATGATGTTGCCGGAGTTGATGAGGCAAAACAAGATTTCATGGAAGTGGTGGAGTTCCTTAAGAAGCCCGAGAGATTTACAGCTATTGGAGCTCGTATTCCAAAGGGTGTTCTTCTCGTTGGTCCTCCAGGAACTGGGAAGACTCTTCTTGCCAAGGCAATTGCTGGTGAAGCCGGTGTTCCATTTTTCTCCATATCAGGTTCTGAGTTTGTTGAGATGTTTGTTGGTGTCGGTGCATCTAGAGTCCGAGATCTTTTCAAGAAGGCCAAAGAGAATGCTCCTTGCATTGTATTTGTGGATGAAATTGATGCCGTTGGAAGACAAAGAGGAACTGGAATTGGAGGAGGGAATGATGAAAGAGAGCAGACCCTTAACCAGCTTTTGACAGAAATGGATGGTTTTGAGGGTAATACTGGTATCATTGTGATTGCTGCAACTAACAGGGCGGACATTCTTGATTCTGCCTTATTGAGGCCTGGACGTTTTGATAGACAGGTAAAACATGTCAGCTTATCCTTAATGCTCTGGTTTCTTAAAACACATTCTCAATATAAAGATCCATTGTAGGTTACTGTTGATGTTCCTGACATTCGAGGAAGAACAGAGATATTAAAGGTTCACGGTAGCAACAAGAAGTTTGATGCAGATGTGTCTCTTGATGTGATAGCCATGAGAACACCTGGGTTCAGTGGTGCTGACCTTGCAAACCTCTTAAATGAGGCTGCTATATTGGCTGGACGACGTGGGAAAGCTGCTATTTCATCTAAAGAGATTGATGATTCGATTGATAGGATTGTGGCTGGAATGGAAGGAACTGTCATGACAGATGGGAAGAGTAAAAGTCTTGTTGCATACCATGAAGTTGGCCACGCAATATGCGGGTAAGTAGGATTATTTTTATTTATTTGTCTTTTATGAAATTTATCAGATGAATTATAATAAGGCCTTTGATTAATCTTCAGTTTAAGCCGATCCATAGTTTTAGCTTGCGAAAGTTTTATGCTATTATGTTAGATATAATGGTATATAATTGATGGAAATCATCTCAATGAACTTACCATTTGGCACAACTAAGGTGCCTTGATTGTGTTATTTATGTGATAGTGGTTAGTTAAATTGGTGGTCAATGAATTTTTTGAATCTCTAAGGAAGAGTCTAAAAATTATATTTTCTACTAAACCTGACTATAGTTAATAGTATGAAACTTGTATAAATATGAGATAAAGTTTTCCAATTAAAATATGATTTTGGTTATTGCTTGGTGGAAGTTTTGGATGGTAGACTAGCAAATCCTTTACTTTGATAAGAAGTTTTGGATGGTTGGTTACAGAACCTTTGCTTTGATGAAGGTAGCATCTAGCCTGAATTCCTGGTCAAACATACAAAAAACTGCCAGTTAGGCTGAAAAGCATTGTCATGATACCAATGGGAGTACATGTTCATGTTTAAAAGTTTGCGCTTGCATCATATATACAATGCAGTAAGTTGAAGCTAGACTATGTACTACTTTTAGAGTCATCTTATAAGAATGTGGGTAGATTTGCTAATGCAGCATTCTTATTTTGACAAGCACTCTTTGTAAGCACAGTAAAGTTTGCTACAGGAATGTAAGCAGGACTTAACGAGCAATCCATCAATCTCCTCTTACCCTTCTTCATTCCTCTGTTTTCATCTATAATCGATTTTTTTTCTTCCATCTGTTCTTCTTTTCCTGAGATCATCTTTAGGCTTTGTTAGATGTCTGTTTTGCTACTATCTAGTTGTTTTAAGAACTTATGGAATTGTTTTACTTTCTTTTGGTTCCAGAACTTTGACTCCTGGACACGATCCCGTTCAAAAAGTCACCCTTGTTCCACGTGGTCAGGCAAGAGGTCTTACCTGGTTCATCCCTTCAGATGACCCCACCTTGATATCGAAGCAGCAGCTCTTTGCAAGAATTGTTGGTGGACTCGGTGGTAGAGCTGCTGAGGAAGTGATTTTTGGAGGGCCTGAAGTGACAACAGGAGCAGCTGGTGATTTGCAGCAGATCACTGGTTTGGCCAAACAGGTAATTTAATAATCCTATTTTTGCCTTCTCCTTCAATTATTCCTCCAACAGTTTTCAATAAAATTTTGGCACATTATTTTTTTTTCTTTTTGCAGATGGTAACCACATTTGGAATGTCTGAAATTGGCCCATGGTCGCTCATGGACGGATCACAGAGTGGTGATGTCATCATGAGAATGATGGCAAGGAACTCAATGTCTGAGAAGCTTGCTGAAGACATTGATGCTGCAGTCAAGAGACTATCAGACCGTGCCTATGAGATTGCGTTGAGCCAAATAAGGAACAACCGTGAAGCCATTGACAAGATCGTGGAAGTTCTTCTTGAGAAGGAAACAATGTCAGGGGATGAATTCCGGGCAATCCTCTCAGAGTTTGTCGAAATCCCAGCTGAAAATAGGGTCCCTCCAGCTGTTCCAGCACCATTATCTGTATCTGTTTGAGTGGCATTAATATTATCCATACTTGAAATTTCAGCCACTCTTTGAACGCATACACTTGAATGTATAATACTCTGTATTCTTGATCAAATGTAAGTAGGATTGTACACTAACTCAAAAAGTCATGATTGAGTAAATTTCTAAAGTTTTGCTCCTGATTTTTGAAGCATAAAATCTCAGCGTTATCCACAGGTGCAGACTAATTATCGTAATAAGTTTCGGAATCATACGAAATCAGCTCAACTTAAAAACAGTATCAGTACATGTCTTGCCTTCGTTTTTTCTCCAAGACTGCCACGGAAGTAGTCGCAAATTTCATTGACTCAACAAAAGAATTTATCAACTTATGCTCAAAAGGACACATAAAGGAAGCCTTCAACAGATTCAAATCTGAAATATGGTCAGACCCAACTCTCTTCTCTCATCTAATCCAATCATGCACGCTCAAAAAATCACTTTCATTTTCAAAACAGCTTCACTCTTTGATAGTCACATCTGGGTGTTCCTCAAACAATTTCATTTGCAATCACTTGCTCAACATGTACTCAAAAATTGGGCAATTACAAACAGCTGTTACCCTGTTTGGTGTCATGCCGAGGAGAAATATCATGTCTTGTAACATTATGATCAATGCGAATGTGCAGAGCGGTGATTTGGAGGGTGCACGGAAAGTGTTTGATGGGATGACTAAGAGAAATATTGCAACCTGGAATGCCATGGTTGCGGGATTGGTTCAGTTTGAGTTTAATGAGGAGGGTTTAAGATTACTAAGTGAAATGCATCAAGTTGGTTTTTTGCCTGATGAGTTTACTTTAGGTAGTGTTTTGCGGGGGTGTGCTGGTTTGAGAGGGTTAGATGCTGGGAGGCAAATTCATTGTTATGTAATGAAAGGTGGGTTTGAGCTGGATTTGGTTGTTGGGAGTTCATTGGCTCATATGTATATGAAAAGTGGAAGCTTGGTAGAAGGAGAGAAGGTGATTAGATTGATGCCTATCCGCAATGTGATTGCTTGGAACACACTCATTGCCGGAAAAGCTCAAAATGGGCATGCTGAGGATGTTTTGGATCAATATAATTTGATGAGAATGGTAGGATTTAGGCCTGACAAGATTACGTTTGTGAGTGTGATTAGTTCATGTTCAGAATTGGCAACATTAGGTCAAGGTCAGCAGATTCATGCTGAAGTGGTTAAAGCTGGGGCTAGTTTGGATGTTGGGGTGATTAGTTCGTTAATTAGCATGTATTCAAGGTGCGGTTGTTTGGATGATTCAATGAAAGCCTTTCTGGAATGTGAATATTCGGATGTTGTTTTGTGGAGCTCGATGATTGCTGCTTATGGATTTCATGGAAAAGGAGAGGAAGCTATCAATTTGTTTGAGCAGATGGAGCAGAAAGAATTCGAGGCAAATGATGTTACTTTTGTGAGCTTGCTGTATGCTTGCAGTCATTGTGGTCTGAAGGAAAAAGGGATGGAATTCTTTGATTTGATGGTAAAGAAGTATCGTCTGAAGCCTAGATTAGAACATTATACATGTGTGGTTGACCTACTTGGCCGTTGTGGTTGTTTAGATGAAGCAGAGGCTCTGATAAGAAACATGCCTGTCAAAGCCGATACTATCATATGGAAAACTTTGTTATCTGCATGTAAAATCCATAAGAGTACTGATATGGCTGGAAGAATCGCTGAAGAAGTTCTTAAGCTTAATCCTCGGGATGCGGCTCCTTATGTGCTGCTTTCTAACATTCATGCTTCTGCTAAGAGGTGGCAGGGTGTTTCCGAGTTGAGAGAGGCCATGAGAGAGAGGAATGTGAAGAAGGAACCAGGTGTAAGCTGGTTAGAAATAAAGAATCAAGTTCATCAGTTTACCATGGGCGACAAATCTCATCCAAGTTCGATGGAGATTGATTTGTATTTGGAAGAACTAACATCAGAGATGAAGCTACGGGGCTATGTACCTGATACCGGCGCTGATATGCATGACATGGACAATGAGGAAAAGGAATATAATTTGAAACACCATAGTGAAAAGCTTGCAATTGCGTTTGCTCTGATGAACACACCCACGGGTGTACCAATAAGGGTGATGAAGAACTTGCGCGTCTGCAGTGATTGCCATGTTGCTATTAAGTACATTTCAGCAATTAAAAACAGAGAAATTATTGTTCGAGATGCCAGTAGATTTCATCATTTCAGAAATGGGAAATGCTCTTGTGGAGATTACTGGTAAGAAGATGATTCATTGCTCTCATAGTTGTAAGCTCTACTGCCAAAAGATTGGTTTTGTAAACTTTATATCAAAAAGGAAATAAAAGAGTATTCATACTTCTTTGATTACCAATTTCAAGCTGAATTAGGAAAAGTCCTTTTCTTTTCTTGTGATGTTTTTCCATATCCAGAAAATTGATTATGAAATTTACAAACATACTTAATTTGTTTTGAATTATTAAATTTAGTCAAATATAAGAATCGGGTTTAGACCAGTTCTATTACACGGCAGACCGAATGTTTGAACTCATTTAGAGCGGTCTAAGCATTTTTTTAAATAATAGTTTGACTCAAATAATAATTTATTTAGATTATGCCCAAAAGCAGTGAAGAAAATAAGGCTGTAGGTTGTCTTCAATCTTAAAATGTTAATTGACCTGTTTTAGGCCAAGCATGCATGGGAAAGTCTGATATCAGTTTCAGTTGCTTTTCTAGTTTTTACTTTTATATGTTTGCTTTTGTGGAAGTCATAAACGCTTCGTCAAAGTCTCAAAGACGTGTTGGACAATAATTATAGCTGGCAAATGGCAATCACGACACTTTCAAGAAATAATCATGAAATGATACAAATTTAATATTTAATAAGTCTTTCATTAAATTAAATATAACTTAAAAGATTGTCTAATTAGTATTCCCTGATTGTATGAATCCTTAAGATGATATGCATATATTATGTCCATTCTTTAGTGTGCGATGTTGCTCATGTGAGATATTAATACGCGAACACGTCGTTTGCTTCAAATTCATGTCACCTTAATCTTTTTCGCTGCCTTTTCGCTTCAAATTCATGTCTCCTTTACTTAACACATCTGAAAGAAGAAAAAGTTGTTAAGACCTTATGCGGAAGTTGTTGGGAGAAAAAAAAGAAAAAGAAAAGAAATTTCATGTGGCTATCCCTTCACTTTGATTTTCTTAATTATTTAATTCACAAAAGCACAATTGTCCTATTTTAAGAATAAACAGTAAAAAAAAAAAAAAAGAAAGGCGAATAACAAAGGGAATAAAAGTGGAGAGAAATTCGAAACATTATTAGGCACGTACAGGGTCACATGGATGACAGATAATTGGTCAAATAGGATAAAGTTACCGCTGAGAAAAATTATGATAATCAGTAAGTTGTAATTGGACAATAAAAGGCATACTGAGACATGAATATACTTTTCCATGAATCATCAAATAGAGACGAATGACATTTATGTAGCTTGCTTGACTTAAAATGTCTTCGTGACCCTTTTTTCTCATCTCTCTCACCCAATTCCAAACACACGGATCATGGCTAGCTGCAGCCTCCGCTGCTTGTTTCCCATTCTCTCCATTCTTATTAGCTTACACATCATCCCAACTTCGGCTGCAACAACGGGAAATTGTTCCGTAAGGGCCAGCAACATTTACTGTTTGGATTCAGGCCTTCCCTGTACATGGTACAACAACAATTCTGTCATCATGAATGGATGGCAGATGAGAGTATTCCTCTTATTACAGGACGCCGGTGATTTTGATTTTTATTGTGGGTTTTACTGCAATGGCACCTGCAACTCTTATGTTTTTTCAGTTGTTGCCGTTGGAGAAAACGATCACAGAGTGGTCTGGTCAGCTAACAAAGACCGCCCGGTAAAAGCAAACGCGATGGTGCAGCTAAAGACGGACGGTTTGGTGCTGAGAGATTCGGATGGCACCCAGATATGGGCGAGCAACCACTCAGGTAACTCCATTCACTGGATGAACCTTGACCCGGATGGAAATCTTGCTCTCTCTAACAATGAAAGCAAAATAATTTGGAAATCCTCAGCAGAAAAGATATCACTGAGTCCACCAAATCCCTCCATCACTCCAAACGGAACATTAACACCAGACGGAAATGCAGCCTACATCACTCCAACATACATCGCTCCAACATACATCACTCCAACAAACCGAACATCAACACCAGAAGGAAATGTACCCTACATCACTCCAACAAACCGAACATCAACACCAGAAGGAAATGTACCCTACATCACTCCAACAAACGGAACATTAGCACCAGAAGGAAATGCACCACCACCTGTGACAGGCATAGCACCAACAGAAGAGAACAGGCCAAAATCACCCAAAAAAGGAGGAACAAAATTGGTGGCGGTAGTAGCAGGATCAACCGCTGGTGGGCTTCTGATTATCTGTATTGTAATTGTGTTGTATATTGTGAAAGTTCGGAAGAACGTAGAGGAGGAGGAACATTTGGAAGATGACATGAAACAAGTTCCTGGATTACCTGTGAGGTTTTCATATGAAGATTTACAGATTGCGACCGAAGATTTTAAAGAGAGAATTGGAGGAGGGGGGTTTGGAACTGTGTTCAAGGGAGTTTTAAAAGACGGCAGTAAAATTGCTGTAAAGCGTCTGGATAGAATGGAGCAGGGGATGAGGGAGTTCGTAGCAGAAGTTGAGACCATCGGTAGCTTGCATCATTTCAATCTTGTGAGATTGATTGGCTTTTGCGTAGAGAAATCCTGCAGGCTTCTTGTTTATGAGTACATGAGCAATGGCTCCTTGGAAAAATGGATTTTTGTCAGAGATCCGAGACCTTGTCTTGACTGGCAAACTAGGAAGAAAATAATACTTGATGTAGCCAAAGGATTGACTTATCTTCATGAAGATTGCCGGAGAAGAGTGGCACATCTTGATATAAAGCCACAAAATATTCTCTTGGATGAAAATTTCAATGCCAAGGTTTCTGATTTTGGGTTGGCTCAGCTAATCGAGAGAGACGAGAGCCTAGTGCAGGCAACAATGAGAGGAACTCCAGGATACATTGCTCCGGAATGGAGGAAATCAAAAATCAGTGTCAAAGTTGACATATATAGCTTCGGAATTGTACTTCTTGAAGTGGTCAGTGCTCGGAGAAACTTAGATCGTTCGCGATCAGAATCTAGCTGCCATCTCCTCAGACTGCTGCAGGAGAAGGCCAAGGAGGACAGACTGTTTGACATCGTGGAAAATTTCGGCGAAGAGGTGGAAAATCATAGGGATGAAATGATAAGAATGATTAAGATTGGAGCCTGGTGTTTGCAGAATGATCCCGGAAAAAGGCCGTCAATGTCAACCGTGGTGAAGGTGTTGGAAGGAGTAATGGAAGTAGTTGCAAACATCAGTTACAAATTTGCACAAGCAATGCCATATGTTTCCATTGTCAATAGTGATCATATCTCCTCCAGGCCAACAGAATCTGTTCTTTCTAATCCTAGATGAACATTCATTTTCAGCCACATTCATCATTGAGATTTGAGTGCAGGCCAAATTCATTAATGAGTATGAGATCCACTGTTTTGTATTCATGAGATTTGATTTTTAAGCTTGTTTTGAGTTCTGTTAATTGTACATTGTGCCATTTTTCTCCTTTGGCATTTCATTGTAGTATGCCTGATATGCTTCTTTTTTTTTTATTTTTTTTCCTTCACTATCTGTTAGAATTGTAATGGAGAAAAAGAACCAGCATTTTATATTTATCACTTGAGCCAAGGATTCAAGCTTACTCATCACTTCAGCTGTGCAATAAATATTACATTTAGCTTTGATATTGCAAGCAGAAGCAGGGAACAAGGAAAAGAAAAACTGGTAGTAGCAATAGGCAATTAAATTTATAGGAACAAACTTAAACCGAAGAGAAATAGTAAAAAAGGACCTAAAATGAATCCAGAAGAAAGAAAATATGCAAAACAGTTTCATGTTTGTAGAAGGAATAAACATTAATACTTTGCTGCCAAAACAAGACACTCTGCGCAATTAACATCCTTTACTTGTTGACAAATTATTTCTAATCTCTATGTAAATGTCATTAATAAACGGATGTGCATATGCGAGGGTAAAATTGACTTTGCATTCAGATTTCTCAAAAATTATAATACAAAATTTAGGGGATCTTGATAACTATTTTCTCAAATTTTAGGAAGTATAACTATTCTTTTCTTTAAAATTCGAAGAGAAAAAAAAACACTAATTTTCAACCCCAAATATTCATCTACTAATTTTTTTAGGGCATTATAAGTGTCTGTTTGATATGACTTATCTAATGACCACAAACAAGTGTTTATTTAATTTCATAACTCTTATCATAATTTTTGTTGTTATTTGGTTTTTTTTTAGAGTTTTTAGAGCTTAAATAAATTATTTTTTTTCTACTAATAAAAGCCCAAATTTTAGGTTTTTGGGAATAGAAGTTGAAAAGTTTTTTTTTAAATATTGAAATATCCAAAATATTTTTTTTATTTATTGGATAATATTGTTTTATTTTTTCATAAAATAACTTAAAAAATTTGCCTATTAAAATAATTTCATAAATTTTTAATAAAAACTCTTATTGACTATGAAACAATTAAAATTTTTTAGATGAAAGCTTCATTTGTAAAAGTTCTATTACCAAAAACTCTGCTTAAATAAATTCTATTTGAAAAACTGTACCAAATAGAGTCTAAATCATTGATTCTCCGTTAAAAAAAGAAACAAAAAGAAAATAATTTTTATGTAATGTCCTTTTAATTTATTGAAAGATAAAATTGTAATTTAAAAGTCAGTTAACTGTGGAAATAAGACTGTAACAAGATATTTATCAAGCAAATAAATGAACAATTAGGATAAAAGAAAGAGAGATTTTACTTTACCACTACATGGATACAAAAGTATATTACCAGAGTGAAGGAGGAAAAAAAATCCATATCAAAATTAATTATAAAGATTTGCAGAGATGTGTTGAAAAAGAAAGTGGATCAATATACAAGTGGTGGGAGTTACTTTTCGGTATTATTTAGAAGGCTCTTGCTAGATTCTTGATCTTGCCAACCCAAATCCAAATCACTTCTTGGCCAAACAGGTAATTTAATAATCCTGTTTTTGCCTTCTCCGTCAATTATTCCTCCAACAATTTTCAATAAAATTTAGGCATATTTTTTTTTTCTTTTTTTCAGCAGATGGTAACCACATTTGGAATGTCTGAAATTGGCCCATGGTCCCTCGTGGACGGATCACAGAGTGGTGATGTCATCATGAGAATGATGGCAAGGAACTCAATGTCTGAGAAGCTTGCTGAAGACATCGATGCCGCAGTCAAGAGACTATCAGACCGTGCTTATGAGATTGCGTTGAGCCAAATAAGGAACAACCGTGAAGCCATTGACAAGATCGTGGAAGTTGTTCTTGAGAAGGAAACGATGTCAGGGGATGACTTCCGGGCAATCCTCTCAGAGTTTGTCGAAATCCCAGCTGAAAATAGGGTTGCTCCAGCTGTTCCAGCACCATTATCTGTATCTGCTTGAGTGGCATTAATATTGTCCATACTTGAAATTTCAGCCACTCTGAACGCATACACTTGAATGTATAATACTTTGTGTTCTTGATCAAATGTAAGCAGGATTGTACACTAAGTCATGATCGAGTAAAGTTTTGCACCTGATTTTTGAAGCATAAAATCTCAGCACTATCCACAGGTGCAGACTTTTTATCGTTATAAGTTTCGGAATCATACGAAATCAGCTCAACTTAAAAACAGTATCAGTCATGTCTTGCCCTCGTTTTTTCTCCAAGACTGCCACAGAAGTAGTTGCTCATTTCGTTGACTCAACAGAAGAATTTATCAACTTATGCTCAAAAGGACACATAAAAGAAGCCGTCAACAGATTTAAATCTGAAATATGGTCAGACCCAACTCTCTTCTCTCATCTAATCCAATCATGCACGCTCAAAAACTCACTTTCATGTTCAAAACAGCTTCACTCTTTGATCGTCACATCTGGGTGTTCCTCAAACAAGTTCATTTGCAATCACTTGCTCAACATGTACTCAAAAATTGGGCAATTACAAACAGCTGTTACCCTGTTTGGTCTCATGCCGAGGAGAAATATCATGTCTTGTAACATTATGATCAATGCGAATGTGCAGAGCGGTGATTTGGAGAGTGCACGGAAAGTGTTTGATGGGATGACTAAGAGAAATATTGCAACCTGGAATGCCATGGTTGCGGGATTGGTTCAGTTTGAGTTTAATGAGGAGGGTTTGAGATTACTAAGTGAAATGCATCAAGTTGGTTTTTTGCCTGATGAATTTACTTTAGGTAGTGTTTTGAGGGGGTGTGCTGGTTTGAGAGGGTTAGATGCTGGGAGGCAAATTCATTGTTACGTGGTGAAAGGTGGGTTTGAGCTGGATTTGGTTGCTGGGAGTTCATTGGCTCACATGTATATGAAAAGTGGAAGCTTGGTAGAAGGAGAGAAGGTGATTAGATTGATGCCTATCCGCAATGTGATTGCTTGGATCACACTCATTGCAGGAAAAGCTCAAAATGGGCTTGCTGAGGATGTCTTGGATCAATATAATTTGATGAGAATGGTAGGATTTAGGCCTGACAAGATTACATTTGTGAGTGTGATTAGTTCATGTTCGGAATTGGCAACATTAGGTCAAGGTCAGCAGATTCATGCTGAAGTGGTTAAAGCTGGGGCTAGTTTGGATGTTGGGGTGATTAGTTCGTTAATAAGCATGTATTCGAGATGTGGGTGTTTGGATGATTCAGTGAAAACTTTTCTGGAATGTGAATACTCGGATGTCGTTTTGTGGAGTTCAATGATTGCTGCTTATGGATTTCATGGAAAGGGAGAGGAAGCTATCAACTTGTTTGAGCAGATGGAGCAGAAAGAATTCGAGGCAAATGATGTTACTTTTGTGAGCTTGCTGTATGCTTGCAGTCATTGTGGTCTGAAGGAAAAAGGGATGGAATTCTTTGATTTGATGGTAAAGAAGTATCGTCGGAAGCCTAGATTAGAACATTATACATGTGTGGTTGACCTACTTGGCCGTTGTGGTTATTTAGACGAAGCAGCGGCTCTGATAAGAAACATGCCAGTCAAAGCCAATGCTATCATATGGAAAACTTTGTTATCCGCATGTAAAACCCATAAGAGTACTGATATGGCTGGAAGAATCGCTGAAGAAATTCTTGGAGTTAATCCTCAGGATGCGGCTCCTTATGTGCTGCTTTCTAACATTCATGCTTCTGCTAAGAGGTGGCAGGGTGTTTCCGAGTTTAGAGAGGCCATGAGAGAGAGGAATGTGAAGAAGGAACCAGGTGTAAGCTGGTTAGAAATAAAGAATCAAGTTCATCAGTTTACCATGGGCGACAAATCTCATCCACGTTCGATGGAGATTGATTTGTATTTGGAAGAACTAACATCAGAGATGAAGCTACGGGGCTAATGTCCCTGATACCGGCGCTGATATGCATGACATGGACAGTGAGGAAAAGGAATATAATTTGAAACACCATAGCGAAAAGCTTGCGATTGCTTTTGCTGAACACACCCGCGGGTGTACCAATAAGGGTGATGAAGAACTTGCGCGTCTGCAGTGATTGTCATGTTGCCATTAAGTACATTTCGGAAATTAAAAACAGAGAAATTATTGTTCGAGATGCCAGTAGATTTCATCATTTCAGAAACGGGAAATGCTCTTGTGGAGATTACTGGTGAGAAGATGACTCATTGCTCGATTAGTTGTAAGCTCTACCGACAAAGATTGGTTTTGTAAACTTTATATCAAAAAGGAAATAAAAGAATATTCATACTTCTTTGATTACCAATTTCAAGCTGAATTAGGAAAAGTCCTTTTCTTTTCTTTGTGATGTTTTTCCATATCCAGAAAATTGATTAAGAAATTTACAAACATATTTAATTTGTTCTGAATTATTAAATTTAGTCAACTATAAGAATCGGGTTTGAACCAGTTCTATTAAACCGCAGTTTGGATATTTCAACCCATTTAGAGCGGTCTAAGCATTTTTTTTAAATAATAGTTTGACTCAAATAATAATTAATTTAGATTATGCCCAAAAGCTGTAGGTTGTCTTCAATCTTAAATGTTAATTGACCTGTTAGGCCAAGCATATGCATGAAAGTCTGGTATCACTTTCAGTTGCTTTCTATTTTTTACTTTTTTATATTTGCTCTTGTAGAAGTCAAAAAGGCTTGGTCAAAGACGTGTTGGACAATAAGTATAGCCGGCAATCACTGCTCTTCCAAGAAATAATCATGGAATCATACAAATTTGATATTGAGTAGGTCTTCCGTGAGTTGCACTTTATAATCACGGAACGTAAGGTCAATATGTGAGACCCATTCCACTTGCCTCACTTATTTATTATTTATTTTTGTGTTATTTTTAATGATTGTAAGTTATATTGACTGTAGCTTAAAGATTGTTCATTTATTTTTTAATGTGTGATGTTGCACATGTGAGATATTAATACACCAACTTATTGTTTACACATTAAATTTAGTATTTAAGCACCATTCGCTAGTTATTCTGTGTTCATCGCACACATACAAAAGATGCATCAATACGCACTATTAGGAGACAATTTGTGTTAGATCGACTCAAATGTTTTGCCGCCACAAATTTTGTGTTACACTTCATAATAAATGTTAAATCGAGTAACGTTACACCCAAAAAAGAAAAAAAGAAAAAAGAAATTCATAGCAAAGTTGGAGCCGGAAGAAAGAAGACAAATGCCGTTTATGTAGCTTGCTTGACTTAAAAGTCTTCGTGACCCTTTTTTCTCTTCTTCTGCCGTCTCCCTCACACAATTGCAAACACACAGAGCATGGCTAGCTGCAGCCTCCGCTGCTTGTTTCCCATTCTTTCCCTTCTTATTAGCGTACACATCGTCCCAACTTCGGCTGCAACAACGGGAAATTGTTCCGTAAGGGCCAGCAATATTTACTGTTTGGATTCGGGCCTTCCCTCTACATGGTACAACAACAATTCTGTCATCATGAATGGATGGCAGATGAGAGTATTCCTCTTATTACAGGACGCCGGTGATTTTGATTTTTATTGTGGGTTTTACTGCAATGGGACCTGCAATTCTTATGTTTTTTCAGTTGTTGCCGTTAGAGGGAATGATCCCAGAGTGGTCTGGTCAGCTAACAAAGACCGCCCGGTAAAAGCAAACGCGATGGTGCAGCTAAAGACGGACGGTTTGGTGCTGAGAGATTCGGATGGCACCCAGATATGGGCGAGCAACCACTCAGGTAACTCCGTTAACTGGATGAACCTTGACCCCGATGGAAATATTGCTCTCTTTAACAATGAAAGCAAAATAATTTGGAAATCCTCCGCTGAAAAGATATCATTCAGTCCACCACCACGTCCCCCTATCACTCCAAACCCAACATTAGCACCAGAAGGAAATGCACCACCACCTGTCACGGGCATAGCACCAACAGAAGAGAACAGGCCAAAATCACCCAAAAAAGGGGGAACAAAATTGGTGGCGGTAGTAGCAGGATCAACCGCTGGTGGGCTTCTGATTATCTGTATTGTAATTGCATTGTATATTGTGAAAGTTCGGAAGAACGTAGAGGAGGAGGAACATTTGGAAGATGACATGAAACAAGTTCCTGGATTACCTGTGAGGTTTTCATATGAAGATCTACAAATTGCGACAGAAGATTTTAAAGAGAGACTTGGAGGAGGGGGGTTTGGAACTGTGTTCAAGGGAGTATTAAAAGACGGCTGTAAAATTGCTGTAAAGCGTCTGGATAGAATGGAGCAGGGGATGAGGGAGTTCGTAGCAGAAGTTGAGACCATCGGTAGCTTGCATCATTTCAATCTTGTGAGATTGATTGGCTTTTGCGTAGAGAAATCCCGCAGGCTTCTTGTTTATGAGTACATGAGCAATGGCTCCTTGGAAAAATGGATTTTTGTCAGAGATCCGAGACCTTGTCTTGACTGGCAAACTAGGAAGAAAATAATACTTGATGTAGCCAAAGGATTGACTTATCTTCATGAAGATTGCCGGAGAAGAGTGGCACATCTTGATATAAAGCCACAAAATATTCTCTTGGATGAAAATTTCAATGCCAAGGTTTCTGATTTTGGGTTGGCTCAGCTAATCGAGAGAGACGAGAGCCTAGTGCAGGCAACAATGAGAGGAACTCCAGGATACATTGCTCCGGAATGGAGGAAATCAAAAATCAGTGTCAAAGTTGACATATATAGCTTCGGAATTGTACTTCTTGAAGTGGTCAGTGCTCGGAGAAACTTAGATCGCTCGCGATCAGAATCTAGCTGCCATCTCCTCAGACTGCTGCAGGAGAAGGCCAAGGAGGACAGACTGTTTGACATCGTGGAAAGTTTCGGCGAAGAGGTGGAAAATCATAGGGATGAAATGATAAGAATGATTAAGATTGGAGCCTGGTGTTTGCAGAATGATCCCGGAAAAAGGCCGTCAATGTCAACCGTGGTGAAGGTGTTGGAAGGAGTAATGGAAGTAGATGCAAACATCAATTACAAATTTGCACAAGCAGTGCCATATGTTTCCATTGTCAATAGTGTTCATGTCTCCTCCAGGCCAACAGAATCTGTTCTTTCTAATCCTAGATGAACATTCATTTTCAGGCACGTTCATCATTGAGATTTGAGTGCAGTCCAAATTCATTAATGAGTATGAGATCCACTGTTTTGTATTCATGAGATTTGATTTTTAAGCTTGTTTTGAGTTCTGTTAATTGTACATTGTGTCATTTATCTCCTTTGGCATTTCATTGTAGTATGCCTGATATGCTTCTTTTTTTTTTATTTTTTTTCCTTCACTATCTGTTAGAATTGTAATGGAGAAAAAGAACCAGTATTTTATATTTGTCACTTGAGCCAAGGATTCAAGCTTACTCATCACTTCAGCTGTGCAATAAATATTACATTTAGCTTTGATATTGCAAGCAAAAGCAGAGGAACAAGGAAAAGAAAAACTGGTAGTAGCGTTAGTCATTTAAATTTATAGGAACAAACTTGGACAGAAGAGAAAGAGTCAAAAAGGAACTAAAATGAATCCAGAAGTAAGAAAACATGCAAAACAGTTTCATGTTTGTAGGAGGAATAAACATTAATACTTTGCTGCCAAAACAAGACACTTTGCACAATTAACATCCTTGTTGACAAATTATTTTTAATCTCTATGTAAATGTCATTAATAAACGGACGTACATGTGCAGGGGTAAAATTGACTTTGCATTCAAATTTCTCAAAATTTGAGAAAAAGTATAGTTACACCCATAAAATTTAGGAAAATAATCATATAAACTTCTAAATTTTCAACAAAGCACACCAAAATTTTCTTTTGACGGAAGTATCTTTTCAATATAGTAACTACAATAATTGACTTTAAAAAAGTTTTAAAAAATATATAATATAATAATTTAATTTGTCGATAGATTAATAATATTAAAATAATTTTATATATATAAATTATTATATTTTTTTATAATACATTTGTATTCATTACAAATATTTTAAATAAATCCTTGGATAAATAGATTTGACAATTAATAAAATATATCTCACGTTCTAATAATATTACAATTATTTTATGTAATATTTAAGATAATTTAAACATTTTATATTTATTTTAATATAATATTTCCATTTATTATAAAAATATAATGTTTCTATTTATTATAAAATTTACTTTCAGATAAGTAATAGATTTTAAAATCTTGAAATTATTTATGCACATATTATTATATTAATTTTTTATTACATTTCTTTTTATTATAAGATATTGGAGTTAATTTTGGGTTAATAGGCCAAATATTATTATAATAAAAAAAAGATCTTGGTGTACCTTACTAAACATTTAGAGGGAACTAGATAATTATTTTCTCAAATTTTAGAAAGTGTAGCCATTCTTTCCCTTAAAATTTGAAGAGAAGAAAAAAAGTTATTTTTTTAACCCTAAATATTCATCTACTAATTTTTTTTTAGGGCATTATAAATCTTTGATTCCCCGTAAAAAAACAGAAACAAAAAGAAAGCAATTTCTATGTAATGTTTTTTTTTTAATTTATATAAGGGTTATTATCAGAAACCTCCCCTGAGGTTTAGCGTATTCTCAGTTTGAGAGATTATATTCGCGTATTATCAGCCACCTCCCCTGATGTTAGTATACTGTTTAGTATAATTTGAGTTGGTGAGGATAAAATGATAATAAAACTCATTAATAATAAAAAATTCTAATAAACTTTAAATTATCACGTTGGATTCCGAGAATGGTTTGAAGTTTGTTCAAATTCATTGGGTTTAAAACCGAAGCAAGCATTTAACCAAAAGATATTAACACTCCACAAAAAAAAAAAATGGTTTGATGTTTGTTCATATCCATTGAGTAAAAACCACAAGCAAGCATTTAATCAAAAGATACTATCAATGCACCAAAAAAGAAAGAGAAATGGGCATCTCCCTGCTCCACTCAAACCAAAGCTACCGAGAACAACATTCCATCCATTTTCTCCATCTATGTTATGTTTTAGTAGAGAAAGAGTGCCATAAGCAAGAAACAATGATGACAAACCCGAAGACGCCAACACCGGGAACGACTGAATCACGACCGCCAGGTGGAAGAAGACTGACCAGTGAGTTTCGTCGTCGACCCACAAACAACCCCAGCTCGTCTAAGCCACGAAAAAGGTATGAAAATAAGCACACCTTTTATAAAAGCAAAACCCATAACCTCACTGGTTCATGCTCTGAAACGATGATGTAATGGTTATTGCTTCGTATGTGTACTGTTAAAGTGGCCAAACTTTTTTTTTTAACTTGTTTCGAACATTTAGTAACTATTTCTCGTTGGTTCATTTTTCAGCCTTATTTACATGGACATTGAGGTTGTGGTTGATAGTGAAGTAATTAAAGTTGGGTCTATAATCCCTGAGCAATATACTTTAAAAAAGCTGTGGGACGACATCAAAGATATGATGTATGAGAAACCGATACGATATGCTGAAAAAGTGAAGTTTCGAGTCACGGTAATAATGGCAGTAACAATTGCAGTTCAATTTCAAGTATTAACTTCAATATTTCACATCACGTCCAATAATTAAAAAAAATTGTAATTGTTTGTTTAATTCATCCAAGTCATTTTAGAAAGTCCAAAGGATGATTTGGTATTTTTATTGACCATTTTGGCACCAAAACATACATGTTATTATCAACGCACAATTCTTTAATTTATGTACAGAAAGATATTTTCCCACGATATGGGTATTTTCGTCATTTTATTAGTCAATAAACGGTCAAACAAACAGGTTATTAACGTCAGGGGAGGTGGCTGATAATATGCGAATACAATCTCTCAAACTTAGAATACGCTAAACCTCAGGGGAGGTTTTTGATAATAACCCGTAAAATTAATAATTTATAAGTCAGTTAACTGTGGAAACAGAACTGTAATAAAGTATTTATCAAGCAAATAAATGAACCACTACGAAAAAGAAACAGATATTTTACTTTATCTTTATCAGTACGTGGATAGTGATACAAAAGTTAATTACCAGAGTGAAGAAGGAAAAAAAAAATCAATTTCAAAATTAATTACAAAGATTTGCATAGATTTGTTGAATAAGAAAGTAGATCAATAATATACCGGTGGTGGGAGTTACTTTCGGTATTATTTAGAAGGCTCCTGCTAGATTCTTGATCTTGCCAACCCAAATCCAAATCAAAAACCGCCGAAACTTTTACAGCAAAACAACAATATACAAGCTCCTCTTTGTCACCGCTTCTTTAGCAAAATTCACAAACTTATTAGTTATTACTCTTTAAATAACCCCACCCCTCACAAAGAGAGAGAGAGAGAGAGACACTCTCTGTACTTCTCTGTTTCTTTACCAACTTTCTTTGGGATTCCTTAGTTACAAGTGAACAGTGACACATACACCTATATAAATGGCGGGTTACAAGCCTGATGAGGAGTATGATTACCTTTTCAAGTTGGTTTTGATTGGGGACTCAGGCGTTGGTAAATCCAACTTGCTTTCGAGGTTTACAAAAAACGAGTTTAATTTGGAATCAAAGTCTACTATTGGTGTTGAGTTCGCTACCAGGAGTTTGAGGATTGATAACAAGGTTGTCAAGGCTCAAATTTGGGACACTGCTGGCCAAGAAAGGTTTTTTTTTTTTTTTTTTGGGCTCCTTCTCTCACTTTTACTTGCAACTTTTATTGGGTGTTGGTTGCATGATCTTAACGCTTGTGGGTTTGTGAGCCTGTAGCTGAAACTTGGTGTTCATGTATACTTGATGGGTTTGTGAGGGCATGAGGAGTCTGTTATTTCTTATGGAAATTTTGATTTTGTGCTATGGGTTTTGATAACGTTGTTTTCAATCTGATTCAATATGCAAGTTGGGGTAATTTATCTGGAATTCACGGCTACTTGTGATGATGGGTTTTCTTGTTGATGTCTGAACTTGTTATGGACTCTTGAATTTTGAAATTTTATTGGAGGTTGTATTGTTCTGTTTTTCTTTCTGAAACTATTTTGGGGCTTTTATTTCGATGGTTTTTTTTGGCTTGTGCCTCCTTCTTTTGTTCTTTGGAATACATATACTTTGTTCATGTCTGTGTGATCAAATGATTGAAGCCATAATCATTTATCTTGTAGGGTTAGTAGATATCATCTGGAAAGGGTAGCGATAACAATTGAAATCACTTGATAGGTGTACAAATACCAACTAATTGTCTTATTAGTAATATGTATTTGCAAGGCCTTAACAGTAATGGAAACTTTATATTTGTTTGATACTACTCGTACATTGGAGCTGATAAGAGAGTCCGCATGTATACCCTTGCAATATATATGAGCAATGAGTTGGGTAACGCATAAGGTCTGATATTGTGATTTGTAGATGCATACTTGTGGCATTTCTTAAGGTTTTTGAAATCAGTAATTGCCTTCATCTGTATTCCTAGAGGTGATATGTGACAACATTTGTCTGTTAGTGTGAGGAATCCACTCATCACATAAACTTTGCCTATAATATTTAAAATTGAGGAAAAAAAGGATTTTCATAAAGTTGATTAATGCAGTTACATTTATGGAGGGTTGTTAATATTGGTGACAAACTCAAGGAAGGTTAGAGATGTCTCAGTACTTATTGGAATGAGACTGATGTTGATATTTAAAGAATTAACCTCGTCAATTATTTGGTGTTTTGTCTATGTTGTAGCACCTTCAAGTATGTTTTCTGTTGGTCTCATTTTAGAAATTCAATTGAAAGATGCAGTCCATGTTTTTCCAATCCTGTATGAAACAAATAGTTAAATGTTTACACGGGATGAGAATTGCCGTTACACATAGTTGGTGGAATTCTGTCTTCGCATACTGTGTTCATACACGTAGGTGTCCATGTTGTTTCAGTCATGTATGAAACAAATTGTTAAAGGAGTCACGGTCACACCTGAAGTATGGATTTCTCTCTTTGCATGCTGTGTACACACATGTTGGCTAATTGACAATTTGATAAATTTGTTTGGTCTCAAACCTTTTCTTGGCTAGAGTGGTTGACTGAATCTAATCATGTGATTACTCATCTTAAGCCCATCGATCTTGAGCTGTTCTTTCTTCTCAAACCTTTTCTTGGCTAGAGTGGTTGACTGAATCTAATCATGTGATTACTCATCTTAAGCCCATCGATCTTGAGCTGTTCTTTCTTCTTTGCATTTAAGATGGTCGTATTGGTGTATCAGATTTAGAATATAGTAAGACCATTACCTTCTCCGTTTTCTTTATTATGCTTATAACGCCATTTTGTATCTTTAGTACAGTGAAGGAGCAGTTTAGGGTATCAAAAGGTTTCCTTTGTGCTTTTAAGGTCTTTCTAGACTGGAGAAAAAAGTGATCATCAAATAGTGAATCGGTGATTTCAGGTGGGGTTGATGATACATGTCTTGCTAGCTTATCTGAGTGTAAATTATCCAAAGTTACAAACTGATGGGGTTGATAATAAATTATCCAGACTGGTTTAGGTTCTGATGGAGAAGAATTGGAGAGTGGGAGTTGACTTGCCAATCTGGGTCTGCAAAGTCTACTTTAGATTATAGGACTACAACACTAATTGTTGTTTACAGGACATCGTGATAACTAATTTAAGCTGTAGAATGCCTTAGCCGAAGGCAATCCTTGATACCTGGAAACTTTTTTTCTTTCTTTAAGTTATATAGAAATTAATGTCTAACTAATTGCAGAAGAAGGAACAAAGAGTCATTTCTTTCCCCCCTTTTTTGGATAAGAAACCGGACAAAAAAAAATCATATCAATCCTAATTTCTAGTGATAAAACAAGCATGCAATGTCTGGTAAGTGAATTAAGCATCAGTATACCATCCAAATGGAAAACAAGTACAAGGAATCGTTTAAAGACAATTTGGAATACCTATGTTTGTTTTACACTTCAACAAAATGATATCTATAGCACTCTTCATTACTTAATATATATGGGATTATTTTTTTTTATTTGTTTTGTTATGAATTTTGTTTTATTCAAATTTTATAAGCTATAGTGTCATCATAATGCTCCCCTTGATGAGCTAACTTTTATTTGTTTATGGTTCACAGTGATAATTTTATTCACTTGACCGTTGTGATACAGGGGAAACATGAATTCAATCATCTTATTTTATCATCATATCAAATACTTTTATTGAATATACTACAAATGCTGCAAACTGATCAGGTTCTATAAATTGCTTTGCTTCAAAATGAAAGAAATATAACACACAAGTTTCCAACATTTGTAATTTGCTTCTTTGTTCTATTAGGTACCGTGCAATTACAAGTGCTTACTACCGGGGTGCCGTTGGTGCTTTGCTTGTATACGATGTAACACGACATGCTACATTTCAGAATGTTGGAAGGTGGTTGAGGGAGTTAAGAGAGCACACAGATCCGAACATTATTGTCATGCTCATTGGCAATAAGACAGATCTTCGACACCTTGTGGCTGTCTCAACTGAGGATGGGAAAGCTTTTGCTGAGCAGGAGTCTCTCTATTTCATGGAGACTTCCGCATTGGATGCAACCAATGTGGAAAATGCTTTTACTGAGGTTCTTACTCAGATATACAAGATCGTGAGCAAGAGAGCAGTTGAAGCAGGCAGCAATGGAACTGCTTCCACACTTCCATCTAAAGGAGAGACGATAAATGTCAAAGACGATTCATCCGTTCTAAAGAGAATTGGATGCTGCTCAAACTAGGGAGATATATTCGGTTACCAGATTTTACAGCATTGGGCAATTTACTTGTACATGATCAAAGTAATCTTTGTGTAAAATGAAAAACTACCGTCTGGTAAACTGTTTTGAATTTTTCCTAAAAGGCCTCTCTCAAAGAACTCTAGATTGTCTGTAATAAAACCAACATTTGTGTAATTCATTTGATTACCTGAAACATATGTATTGTATTCTCAATCCTGACAGAGTATTGCCTGTAGACTTTCTTTTTTTGTTTTCTTCAAGGGATTAAATATGAAGTTTGCTAATATGAGCAGGGCATTTGCCACATCTGGTGTATTACTTGACAAATGGTATCTTAACTATGTATCAGCCCAAGCTTCATTATAAAAATGATCGGAATTGCAAATACAGTTCATCTTGGGATGAATCATATTGCGTCAGTTTAAGCTGTTGGTCTTACATTTATTATATAAGCAGTGTTTGTTGTTTCTAAAGGATTTTTTGTATGCAATCTGTAAAACTCTAAAGAACCACAAAAATTTATTTTCTGTAGAAACAAGAATCCTGCAAAACTCGCAACTGACTCTCTGTGAAGTTACAAGTATACCGCTGGTTATAAATGCAGCATACGCATACAATCTACACTTAACTCCCTATGAAAGAGATTGATATTTCCGATGCAGATATCAGAAGTGTAATTCAGTACAGGCAGATGCATCACTAGTTTCCATAGTATCTTTGCTCTTCTGTTTTAAAAGTTTCTGGTGAATTTTCCTTACTGCCAGCCGGATCATTAGTTCTATCCAATCTCCTTGCTGTTGTCTTGGTCCTTGCAACAAATTTCCTTTCCTTTGTTGTTAACATTACTGCACCCACAGACCAAATTGACAGAAAAGGTTAAGACGAATTTTCTTTTCACTCCATCTGCTTCTTTGGTGCTACCGCAGAACTTGTTAGGATTATTTTCTGTGGCAAAGCACCACTACTTGCATTTTGCAGACGTGAAACTGATTGCTTCCAGCACTTAAGTATAGGGTGGTAACATCAGCAAATATTCAATTCCACTTCCACATATCTGATTGGCTTACTGTAATAATCCAAAGCAATTTTAGCACTCTCATTTGGCCTAGCAACACGAGCTGGAAGGTCTTGATCCATTCCAAATTGCATTGCTACTCGATGAGGAAGGTGCTGTTCTATACAGTAAAGCCCCAGTAGTTTGGAAATCCTCAAACATCAAGCAAATGACTGAAATTCCTCACACAAATCAGGATCAACGGATACTCACAATTCCTTTTCTCTATAAAGCTTCGCAAGTTCCAGTTTTCCAGAGTTTTAGCGTAAGGACACCACTCAAAACTCTCATTAGCTGAATCAAGAACGGTCCTCAGTCCTCACATTCTCAACTCCATTCATTATCTTGTGCCATCGAGCATATCTTGGCTGACCATTTTTTATCACTACAGCCTTTGGTCTTAATTCTATAAACCTCTCCCAAGCCTAAAATTGGACTAATTGAAACGGTGAACGTATAGCAATTGCTGATTCACAATCTTCATCCAACTCACAAGAGAGAGAAGCAACAATCTTTTTCTTTCAACAAACTCAAATCTCTATAAATGCTAGCCAGAATAGCTGGTGCAATCGAAATTCTAGTCCCTTTAGCTAAAAGTACAGCAATTAGGCAAGGGCAGTGCGGAAAAACAAACCTTGACAACCACAAGGCAAGAAATGCTTCATGTTTGATTGTACTCTTACTGTTCATGAACTTGCTTGTTCATCCAAGTACTCTGATCTGTCGTCATGTTTGCATTTCTATTCAGTTCCAATCTCAGTTGGTTCGGTCTCACTTCTATTTGCTTGGCTTCATCTGTTTCAAGGATGCTGAAAACTGGAGAGCCTAAAACAGAGTACCCTGAAATCATCATACCTTCTAATGCACGCAGTTGCTCCACCCCAAGAAAAAATGCAACTTTTGGTCTCTGGACACTATTTCTCAGAGAGACCAAGAACCAAACCATAGTTTCTTTTAATTTTATAAGTTGAGTTCAAGATTGCTTCATTTATACCAGCCTTCTTCCATGTGGGTCCATGCAATGCGGCCATTTTTGCAGCCCACCTTTTCCATCTGTGAAAATTCAGCTTGAAAGGCTAACTTTTTGCCTCCAAAGTTGTTGGTATTGACGAAAGACACTGTCAAGGAAGCTCAAAAACTCGGCCTTTAATGGAGTTAATGCAAGGTTTGAGAAACTGGGCGAGCCTCTTTGTTGGATTTCTACCTCCAATTAACGGCACTATCGCGTCTTCTCTCACTTCAACACCAACTACTGATTCAGGGACGAGTCAGAAATTTAGTTCATAGCTGTAACTCAATAATGAATTATATTGTAAATGATCACAACTTTTAACTCATGAAATATTTTAATTAAGTTTACTGGATTAGGTGCTTAAATTTATCAACTCTTATTAAACATTTTAATTAAGTAATCGAACAGTGATTTAAATAATAGATACAATTTAGAAATTTTTTTAATCAAGCGGGCACTTGCCGAATGATAGCACCGTCCCCTAGTTTCCGGTGAATTCTCCATTGATAAAACCGAAAAATGCTCAAGCATGATGATGATGCCTAATGGGTTTGTGGGTTCTGTTTGGAATACAAAATGATTTCCGATAATGTTTTTATATTCTTGTCTGATAAAGGTTTCTGATAATGTTACTTCGGCGTCAAAAGGCAATACTTTTATAAGTTTTATTCATTAAAGAGTGAGCCAATTGCCTTTCCGTAGATTGGTTGTTGCTTACGAATGTTTCTTTTCATGCTGGGCTGCTTCATGAATCATGCCCTATCTTGAAATAAAATAAATGTCGAGTCCTTTTTTGCCCATTGAGTCTCGACCAAACAAGGCATCAATGAATTGTCTGCTGTTGCGGCCCCGAGACCGAAAATGGGCCAATATCAGGAGGGTTTGCTTCTGTTGAAAGCCTCGGCATTTACTGTTTAACTGAGCCTAAAACTCGCCCAATTTCAAAAATATTGGAATTTGGATAAAAAAATGAGAAGTATATAAAATTATAAATGCCGCATAATTATTAGCTGTTTTAAAATTAAATGCCGCAAACTGTTTACTAGACCCGATTTGATCATATCCTGAATAAATAATTTAATAAATGTCTCTGCTCTCTAAAGCTTGAGGCTTCACGTGTTTTGCATGGGGCGTTAATATATTGCAATTTAAAGAAATAAAGAATAGTTAATAAGGTAAAATCAATGGTGGGTAATAACTAAGAACTAAAAGCACCGAGTATTTGGTGTTGCCGCTCGCATCATGATTTGATTCGTGCACGACTTGGGCTCATCATTTGATGTTTGATCAAATCATCAAATACAAGCTGTGCTGGACCACAACACCCCGTTTTAATGGATAAGTTCGAACTTTATCTTTACTAAAACAAGTAATTATCAAACATCAACCGTCATTAAGGATTGCCTATTAAAGATTACTTCGGTTCAATAACTAAAGTCTTAATCATATCAATCATGTAAAAAATAAAGATCCGTAAAGTCTAAGAACACAAAGTTCTGCCGCCCAATAATTGTACTTATTTATATGATGGTTGTTAAGCAAGTGCTCCAATTAATATTATAAACCAATAGTTTGTCGCAACCACATGGTTTTATTTTATTTTTATCACTCAGTGTGAACAAGATAATTAAAGTGCCAATAAATGATAATGACCCTTCAACTTTTAGGCCATGGCCCATTGACATGGTCTTCTTCGCATCGAATATCCAAGATGCCACCACGTGTTATTAATATTAAATTGAAAACACTCAAACGCAAACTTAACTTTATTTTTTTTAAAAAAAAAAAGAAGCAATATCTAATACTTTCTAAGCTTTTAATGTGTTGTTATTATTATTATTATTATTATTATTTGGCTAAATCTTATGAGATATGAGTGAATTTATTTTGAAAGGAGAATGATGATGCATAAGCATATCAAAAGTAACGCGTTTAGAGGGTGGTGTGTAGTTACATCAACTCCTCAATATGGGCATTAATGTAATTATGGAAAAAAAATCTACTGTGTCTGCTGTGTATGTGTATATATAAACAATTGACCATATGGGCAAATAGCTGTCTAAAAAATTCATTTTGATCGTATCTTATCAAATTCTAGATATTTCAGTAGCCAGCACTTTACAAATAAATGGCTGCAGAAGAAATCTTTGAGCTCTTAGATTCATACTGGTTTGAGCACGAGATTTTCACCAAGAAGGTAACTGCATCGCCACAAAAAACAAACCCAGTTCTTGAAATTCAGCAGGAAGTTCAAGAACCAAAGGTTTCAAGCTTACCAATTCTCCATGTCCGGTCTTTAAGCGACTATGCTTTGGCGAGCTGCAAAAGTTGTACCACAAGCTTCTCTTCTGATCATTCTCTGCTAACACCAAAGCTTCAAACAATTGCATCTGGCAAAGAAGTTACTGAGTTTGAAAGTGAAAGAGTTAATAATGAGCAACACGAAGAGATGGAGACGGCTGCGAAGCCAAAAAGGAAGAATAAGATGAATAAGAAGAAGAAGAAGAGTAGTAAGAGTTTATCAGACCTTGAGTTTGAGGAGCTGAAAGGGTTTATGGATTTGGGGTTTGTGTTTTCTGAGGAAGATAAAGATTCAAGCCTGGCGTCTATACTTCCTGGCTTGCAAAGATTGAGAGGAAGCGGCAGCAGTGCTAGAGAAGATGGTCGTGATCATGAAGAAGCATCAGTTAATAATAATCACAATAATAAGCCTACTGTTTCAAGGCCTTATTTATCAGAAGCATGGGCTGTCCTGGATCATCAAAGAAAGGTTGAAAATTCATTGATGAATTGGAGGATTCCATCTGTGGGACATGATGTGAACATGAAAGATCAGCTCAGGTTTTGGGCTCATACTGTTGCATCAACCGCAAGATAACAAATATTTGCTCGGCATCTAGTGTGTGTGTGTGTGTGTGTGTTTTTTTTTTTCTCCTTTTTTCCTCCCTTGTTGATTCTTGAATGCTCTTTCGATTTTGTATTGACATCTAGCTTGTTTGTTTTGTTATGATTACGGAGCAATTTTGCGGGTGTCTTCTCTTTGAAAGAATGTAAATGTAAATAATGAGAGAATTGTCCCTAAATTGAAGCAGTTTCCTCTTCTCCTTGGTTGCAAGTGTCCACCACGAGACTGCTAAGGGCAAAGTTAATGAAATGTATGAATTTACAGTTTACTTGTAAGTCATATTATTTATTAATTTTTTTTTGGGGGGAAAAAAGGGGTATTTCCACTATTCATTTGCATACAGACAAAAGAAGATGGAAGGAGCAGAGATGTCAACTTCCTCGAAAGCATTATGATTCGCATTTTAACAAACAAAGAAGATTTTGCAAGTTGCATTATGCCTTTTACACCACGCTACCCTTTGTTCTCACCAAAGGACAATTAGAGATACAAAACCCCTCCCAAAAAAAAAAGAAAAAAAGAAAATGGGGTCTGTTAGAGCAATAATTTTGTTAATAATAATCAGCAAACATGATCAAATCAACATTAAAAAGAAAAACAAAAAAGGATGGCCCGGCACTCACAAGTCACAAGCATGTTCAAAGGCATTTCTATTTTCTAAGTTGTTCTTTCCAATTTCCTGAAAAGTTAATGCCAAACATATTCCGAATTGGTTCATTTGGAATGTTTAGGAGTATGAAAACGACTAGCAGTTCTTTACCGTGTCCTAAAGAAAAAGAAAAAAGAGAGAGAGAGAGAGAAAGAAAGGGATGAAAAAAAAAAAAAAAAAAACCAAAATGGTAATATTTATTGGTGATGACGAGAATGAGCTGAGCTCCCAGCATTAATATGATAGGGATCCCCCTACATGTAACTTAGGGTTTGCCAATATTATAGTCAATAGATGATGACTGCAGAAGTCAGAAGAGTTGGTGCCCTGCTGACGAAGACAATTGCAGTCAATTTAAATATCAGCTTTAAATTTTATACATCCTCCCTTTTTTTTATAAAAAAAAAAAAAGACGAATAAGACTTAAAGTTGGTATTTGAATTGACCGCAATTGTCTTCGTCAGCAGGGCACCTTTAGAAGCATCTCCAAAAGATTTTTTAAATTTTATTCTTTAAATATCAATTTATTTATTGATATGATAAATAAATGGATAAAAAAATATAATCTCCTTCAAAAGACTCATCAAATAAGAATAAGTTAACATTATTTTAATTAAATCTTTGTACTATTAAATTGAATTGCTGTTATGTTTTTAAAAAGAAACATAAATAATAATTATTGCAGTCTTATCTTTTCAATAAATAATAAAAAAATGGTAAAAGCTTATTTAGTCCATGTATTTTAAGATTAATGTCTATTTAGTCCCTATATTTTTAAAAGTGTCTCGAAACATCCCTGCCGTTAAAGTATTGACACTCCTACCGTTACTTTTTATTTCTTTTGGTTTACTTTTACAATATTACTCTTTTATAATAAGTTTTTTGTTTGGACATTAATAAAAAATAATAATTAAATTATCAATTTAACCCTAAAAAATTATATTAATTTTTTTGCAAACATCATTTGCACACTTGGTAGGTTGCATACAATTTTTGACAATTAAATTTTTGGCAATTAAAAATTAATATAATTTTTTAGGATTTAATTGGTAATTTAATTATTTTTTTTATTAATGTCCAAACAAAAAAATTATTATAAAAGGGTAATATTGTAAAAGTAAGCCAAAAGAAATAAAAAGTAACGATACGAGTATCAATACTTTAACAACAGGGATGTTTCGAGACATTTTAAAAAATATAAGGACTAAATGGATACTAATCTTAAAATATAGGGACTAAATGAACTTTTACCCTAAAAAATATATTAATAAAAGAGGAAGAAAGTGAGAAACTCACTCGTCAATATTGAAGAGTGAGAAACAAATCTTATTTGATGAATCTAAATTAACGTGTCTTTTGAAGTGTTTAATATTGATATGACTATTCAAATAAGAAGTAAATTTTTTTTTTTTTTTGGATGAACATATAAATGGTGTTTCATTTATAAAATTCTTTATAGATTTAGATCTTCAATAGTGTGTATTAATTTGTGCTATTTAATAGTATAATGTCATTATTCTATTAAACTACATGATTTAATAATTTTTTCGAATTTTAATAAAATCCAAGATTTCATACCACATCAACACCATATATACATATGTATCTATGGTGGAGTGCAAATATTTAATATAAATTTTATTAACCCTATAGATATTAAATAAGTTGTTAAATACTTATTTATTTTTCATATTAGATTTAGTTTTAATATTTTAATACAATTATTAAATGCATGGCGTTTAGATCAAAATAAATTTGTCATGATATGAACATGACCTAGTAACCCATTTTGTTAGACCTAGTAAGATGCAAGAAACTAGCCAGAGATTCAATGAAGAAGCAAGAAGCTAGCTAGAGATTCAATGAAAAAGGATACAAACATACTAAGGTGACTGCAATATACGACTGGTTGCGCAGCATCCGGGCAAACTGATTCCCAATAACAGTTTGCTATGAAGTCACGAAGACAGTATTTTTCTGCCTAATCAGAACTGAAAAGTTCATCCACCAGTAGAACAAAAATGCTATAGAAAGTTTATTCTACAAATCTTTCCTTTTTTCCCCCCTCCATTAGTTGGTTTAATTACATATATATCATTATTTACAACGTCGAACAATTTGACATCAGTTCCACATGAATAAATGTGGAACATGCTCATCAGAGTCTTAAAAATACGACATGTAACTTAAATTAATTACATTTAATCATAGGAATAGAAAAGTTACCAGATTTTACTAGTTCATTTCTCTTTGCTAGTTGTTGCCTCTGGAAGTTTGAACGTGGGAGGTTGGTCAGCACCTCTCCTTGAGTACTCCCTCCATGTTCGTGCTGCTGCTGCCGCCCTCTTTGATCTCTCCTTCACTTCCTCTTCTGCAACAACCACACACAAGATTCATTGAAATTTAGTAGAAGCAGAGCCAGCAAAACATGCTAAGGACACGCAAGAAATTATAAACATACACATTTATTTTCTGAAAGTAAAAACATTAAGCTCCTTTAATAACAGTTCTAAATTTGCAATAACGTATTAAAACCAAAGATAGCCAGAATCCTGAGCACTATAAACCTTTGAAATCCATTAAACTTCCACTTAACAAAAATTTGTTAGCTTGATTAATATTGTGGCAATACTCTTAGTTTTTAAATATTTATTTCAAGGAAGTCTTTTACCGGACAGCTTCATACTTCAACACAAGACAGGAATGTAGCAATAACATAGGAACCATTGTTGTCAGCGTCTAGCATTTTACAATTTAAAAATCTTAAAATCAATACAGTTCTGTGCCTTCTATACGTCAAATACAACATGGTTTGACCAACAATTCTTTTGTCTCCATCTGTACCAGTTGTAACTGGCAAACCTTCCAAATAAAGTTGGTGGAGACTGGAGTGTGACCATGTACGAAATCTCAATCAGCTAATGAAGGTATCTCCTTTGGGACACCCAATGCCAGGATTTTACTATAATTCTTTCCGAAGTCTCCATAAGGTCAAAGACAGTCAATTCCTTTAATTCAGCAAGGACTAGAGAACTTCATATTCACCATTCTCGTATTTTACAGGGTTAATCATCATCGAATCAGGAGCGTGTGTGATAAACAAGTTTCAATAAAGTAAAGCTTTTATAAACATTAGATATTTATATGCAGAAAAAATAAATTAAAACAAATTAAGAACAGCAAAATTTAAGAATTTAACTATCAGGAAAGCTTACTCGGAAATCCATCATACCTGAATTTCGATATTCTTTTGGCTTGCCCCAAATGTTACTCCAGTATGATACAGTTTTGTCAGAATCTTTCTCCCGATTCATCATCCTTATTTTAGCTTGTTCCTGGGAAAAACTTGGAATCAGCAACCATGAACTGATAAAATCAACGTCCATGAACAGACAAAATCAGTCAGAGATTGAACACAGCAATGTAGAACTTAACGACCGAAAACCAATAAGTTTACTACATATCTGCCAAGCACAGCTATGTAAAGAACACATTTTTTCGAGTCAAAGCATCAGAAAGATTTTAGGAAAACCTCCCTGATTTATTTAGCCTCTGGTTTAGGCTACTCAAGCTAAGCCACAGTATCACAACAAAATTGTAAATAAACCGGAGATTAACTTGATTTAAGATGTACATAACATACCAAAACTTTTGCTTGCCTCCTTTCCCATCGAGAACTTGCCTGCCAAATAATTGGGCAAAATTAATTACAAATGCTTGAATTACTAATAAGATACTGAAAACAGCCAAGCAGATCACAAAATGGGGATAAAGTTAGTTCTGTTTTGCAAGACCATACAAGTGTTAAGATGGAGAGCAACAATTCAACCTTCTTTTTTTTTTTTTTGAAAAACAATTCATCTAGTTGACAGAAAGGATAATATTTAAATTAAAAAAAAAAGAAGCAAAACTATCATTCTTACCATCCTAAAAACATCAGCTGAGCCAGATCCCATTCCTGAAAGCATCATGGCGACCTGATCAACATTCAAAAAACACCAAGATTTAGCTATAAGTTATGTTCCGAGAGAAAAACAGAAGTTCTTCCCATGCTTAAAGCAAAAGCAAAGATAAAATTTTTCTTCACTAATATTTTAGCCCAAAAAAATGTCGTAAAATCTTCAATGGAACTGGTAATTTTAGATCAATTAACTGGAGGAAAAACGTCAGGCGTATGATCTCTTTCCTACTCTGTCAGTATGAATTTGTTCAGATTTTAGATCAATTAACTGGTGGAAAAGCATCAGGTGTATGTTATCTTTCCCTATTCTGTCAGCATGAATTTATTCAGCAACTCACCAATTAGGAAAAGATCATAAGCGTGGATGCTATACAGAATAATTAACATCTAATCCTAATAACGAAATTGCAAGAATTGGTTCTGTGTAACTGTAACAAGAAATCTTACATTTACTCTTTCTACTCTACGCATTTCGTCTTCAAGCAGGGATAGCTGTTGAGCAGAAGTCCGATGAATGCAATCAACTGGGCTGAATAACAAATGGAATAATCATCATCAGTTTATGGGTATAAAACAACATATGACAATGGTTTGGACCTAGGAAAAAATGTAAGAATATAACATGTTTAATGTCTCCAGTATTTTAATAAGTTGATAATAATCCAAAAATTATTGCTAGAAGAATAAACAATGGCATGAAAATAATAGAGCACAGATGAACAAAGTAATGGATGGTAATGATTTTCTTGTAACTATAATCATAAATTGATATCGCAAATATGAACATTAAGGCAATTACGAAAAAATTATCCACAGATTCCACACAGCAGGAACATACCAACTTTCAATTGCTTGTTGAACAAATTCATTGATTCCACACTGGTTGTACACTCTTGCTCTTCCAAAGTCCTCTTCAATTTTAAAAACTTCTGGGGCCACGTTGTTACAATTTTTACAGCCTGCAAAGAAAAGATGCCAGATTCACAAAAATTCTTAGAATTTCTAGGCATTTATCATTCGCCTCAGAACTCAGTCTTACACATACATTTCATAAAAGAGAGATTTAAAAGTAGTGATGCTAGGAAAATGTCTTAACTTCACATCTGCACTTCAGCTCTTACCTTCCTGAAGCTTGAATGATCAGCATTTCATACTCTATAAGATTTTTTTTTTCCCAAAATAAAGTTACAACTGCCCGAAATAATTAAAATTTTGATGTTGACATCACAATCTCAGGGGAGAAAGTGATACATTCACAACTGCTGCATCATATTCTACAGTACATACACTCACAACCAGCATCACTTGGTCATAGTATATCTAGAAGTGTTGCTTTATACCTACCTATGCAACTAAACTCATCAACAAACACATGATCCTTGGGGCAGGAATCGTCCAAGAAAGGATTGGTTGCAATCAATGAATAACCGTGAATTTCATCATAAACCATCCGCTGCACCGGGTCACTGAGAACCTGCACTTCAACTGTCTACTTATAGCAGAAGAAAAATGAAGGCTTAAATTGTAATATAATCACTCAAATTCAAATGGGAACCCACCGCATAAACCTCATTAATGAACATGCAGAAATTTGTGGTCTCCGGATCATCGCCACTTAAATCGGGATGGCATGCTTTCATGCAATTATAGTAAGCTTTCTTGATCTGCTCTGGTGTAGCATCCGGAAGCTGGTAACATGCACAACAGCCAACAATCAGACGTATCAAACACCAATCCAGCAAACACTTGGAGCTTTAACGAAACATTTAACTCAAAATTTAAGCAATTGGAGATCAAGAGCATATAATCAAAGTAGTGGCCAACTTTACAACAAGCGAAACAGCAACTGACATAGATTCAAGATTAAAAAATGCACATTTCTCATGATCAAAGCAGACAGATTTAAATAAATTTACCAATCCCAAAACAGCATAGTAGTCATCAGCAATGGCATCCGTTGAAGCAGAGTCCTCTGCGGTAACCCTCGCTCTGCCACAGCTTCTTCTCTTGCTACTGTGACCCATCAAGCTCAAACTGCTACTGTTATTAGCCAGCAAGCGCGATGAACTTCTTGAGCTGAAACTATTCAATGATGGGTTTTGAAGTTTGAGAACATCAATGCAAACAGGAGTGAGTAACTGAGCAGCCATTGTTGTTCAAGCAAGCAAAGGAACCAGGCACAGAGATAGAGCTAACTTAAAAATGAAGAGAAGAGTTGGATTTTGTTTGGGGTGATACTAGAATATCTAGAAATTATGAGGAGGAAGAAATTACAAAATTTTGGAGTTGGAAATTGTGAAAAAAAAAAAAATGCTGACATGGCAACATGAGAGCCATTCAGCCATATGGTTTGCTTAAGAATGTGTACGAATGTCAAAGGTGAATCTGGTAAGACTGAGGGGAATGTGGAGAGTACACGCTTGTCAGACATGTTGCACGTGTCACCTTGTGGGATGACTTGTTTGCCTCACGCCTCGAGCAACCGCTTTGGGTTGGCTAATCTTTTTGTTTGCTTGCCCCGGACTGGCCGGACTCCTAAGAAGGGTCCCAGCCCCATCTGAGATTCGGGCCATTAAGACATTTACATTGCAAAAGCATCCTCGAAATTTTTTTTTTTTAAAGAGAACTATTACTCATAATATTTACACCATATAAATTATTAAAATTTATTTATATTAATTTTAATATGATACCGCTCAGATTTTTAACCCTCTCAAATATTCAAGGGACGCCCAACTCTCATTCTGGGAGAAAGACTGCCTTTACTCAAACTCTGGGGCTCCAAAGAAGGATATTTAAATTAAACCAACGCAATGCGTTTGCGGGGGCTCGAACCACTTCCCTCACAATTGTGAGGGAGTGGCTCTAGTCACTTGGGCAGCATCCTCAAAGTTGAAGCATCTTCTTTCCTCCCAAATCTGTCCAGTTACGATAAGCAAAGTGCGTGAACACCGCGAGTCGAATAATGACAAAAACTTCATTTAGACACGGGACGATCTTGAGTTTGTAAAATAATGCCGGTGGATGGCAAAATCTAGATCCGGATCTGCATTTATATTTTTATATTCGGATCCGTATCCAGATCCGTAAAAAAATATACGGATCCAGATGCGGATAATATTTGTAACGGATGCCGGCAGATGTTTTGAATATTCGGATCCGCAAAATTAAGATTCAATAATTAAAAAATTAAAGTAATTAAATCAAAAACTTAATTAAAATAATTAAAGCAAATATGAAATTAAACTATTTTGTAAAGGTCCAGCCATGATTTTTCACTAAATTTATGCTTTTACATATTAATTCACTAAAACTATGAATATTGATTGTTGGAAAGTAATTGGCGTGGGCTTGGTAGTTGGCTCACCTTGTGGGTTTCTGATTTCGGCCGTTTATGAGTGGTGAGGAGGAAGGGTTGATTTCAGCCATTTGTGAGTGGTGGGGAGCAGTCGAGGGGGCTTATTTCAGTCGCTTGTGGCTGTGGGTGGTGAGGTTCAACCGCTTGTGGGTGGTTAGGAGCAACTGAGCAATGGAGGCGTCAGTCGGCTGTCCACCGTTGGCGTGAGGCTGAGGGCAAGCAAGGGACCAACCGCGCGGGGGAGCAAGCGGTGAGGCGAGGCGAGAGCAGGGACATAGGAGCAGCCATGTGTGTTCCACTGTCGGCGTGAGACTAAGGGCGAGCAAGGGAGCAGCCGCAGCTGTCGTACAGGGGAGCAAGAGAGTAGCTGCACAAAAAAGAGGCAAGAGTAATGCCATGGGAGCAGCCATGTGTTTTAAGGGTTACTAAATTTCATGATTTCTTTTTTTTTTTTTGCAGTTTTAGGCTTTTAGCTTATATATTTTAATTATTTTCCAATAAAAATTTGATTTAATTAATAATATAATTAAAATTAATCCGGATATCCGGATTTTCGGATGCACTTGCATCCGGATCTGCATCCGCATCCGTGCGGATTCTCATTTTTAGACTCTGGATCCGTATTTTTTAATATGCGGATCTGAATTTTCCGGATCTTTGCAGATCTAGGCCGGACCCGGATTATTCTGCCATCCCTACCAATGCCTGCTAGGCTTGGCAATTTGACCTGACCTTATTTTTTGTCTGACTGACCCTATTTTAGGTTTTAGGGTTTTAATCTGAATTTTTGGGTCTCGGACTAAAAATTTTAAGCTCGAACAAATTTCGGGTTAGGGTCAGGCTTAAGCCAATCTAATCTGACCCTATTTGAAAAAAAAAAAAAAGCTAACACAAGTTTTACACACGCACACATCACAATATCACACACGCACACAACACAGATGACAAATCACACACGCACACTTCACTTTAAACCGTAAATCACATACACTTACACAAAGTCACAAAAACCCTAAGTCAGCCACTTAGCAACCGTCCTATCAGCCAGCATCGTGACCGTCCGTTGCACACCAACCAATCAACCATTTGTCTCACTATCGCATGCTGCATGCAGCTTGCTCCAACTCCAATCGCAATCAGTTGCGTGACGCTACAACGTAAACCAACCACCCTTTGTCGCCGTCCTGCCAATAAAAATTTTTATTTTCCAATAAAAATTTGATTTAATTAATAATATAATTAAAATTAATCCGAATATCCGGCTTTCCGAATGCACTTGCATTTGGATCTGCATCCGCATCCGTACGGATTCTCATTTTTAGACTCTAGATCCGTATTTTTTAATATGTGGATCCGAATTTTCCGAATCTTTGCAGATCTGAGCCGGACCCAGATTATTCTGCCATCCCTACCAGTCCCTGCTAGGCTTTGCAATTTGGCCCGACCTTATTTTTTGCACGACTAACCCTATTTTAGGTTTTAGGGTTTTAATCTGAATTTTTGGGTCTCGGACTAAAATTTTTAAGCTCAAACAAATTTCGGGTTAGGGTCAGGCTTAAGCCAATCTAATTTGACCCTATTTGAAAAAAGAAAAGAAAAGCTAACACAAGTTTTACACACGCACACATCACAATATCACACACGCACACAACACAGATGACAAATCACACACGCACACTTCACTTTAAACCGTAAATCACATAGACCACATACACTTACACAAAGTCACAAAAACCGTAAGTCAGCCACTTAGCCGCCGTCCTATCAACCAGCATCGTGACCGTCCGTTGCACACCAACCAATCAACCATTTGTCTCGCTATCGCATACTGCCTGCAGCTTGCTCCAACTCCAATCGCAATCAGATGCGCGATGCTGCGACGTGAACCAACCGCCCTTTGTCGCCGTCCTGCCACGTCTGCCAGCCAGCCAACGCACACGTTCTGCGGCTTCTGCCGTCGGCATTAGCTATTTAGCTTTGGTAATTTTAATTTCATAAATATTAATTAATGTTTTTCATTTAAGCTTATAATTGAATTTATAATTTAATAATTTTAGCTAAATATATTCATGTTAATTAATTAATTATGTAGTTACTGTAAATATTATATTATGGCTACATATAAGGCTCTATATAGGGTTTATTTAATTATTATGTTATAATTGTAAATTAAGTTTAATCATATCTTACATTTATAATTTCATAAATGTTAATTAAATTTTTTCATTTAAGCTTATAAATTTATTTATACTTTTAGCTAATTATATTCATAATGATTATGTAGTTACTATAAATATTATATTTTAGCTAAATGTAGCCTTATATAAGATTGTAAATATTAATTATTATGTTGTAATTGTAAATTAAGTTTAATCATATTTTGAGTTTATAAATCAACTTAAAATTTAGATGTTCAATCATATTTTTAAGTCTATAAATTAATTGCAACTTGTTACGCATTTAATTTAGGTCATTATGTCAAATTCGTGTGAGGATTTTCATATTGTTGAAGGGAATAGTAATGATGTCATTCCTCTTGGAGGGGTCCAAGAAGTTGAAGGAGTTGAAGAGGCATCCCTTGGTGATAATGGATTACAACAAAGTAGTTATAAAATAAAAGCGAGGTGTGCGAGAACCTTCTTATGTTTGGGGACACTTCACCAAGGTAACCATTAATGGCGAATTGAAGGCGAAATATAATCATTGTCAAGCTAAGTTGGTAGCATTTGGTCATAAAGGAGCCTCACATTTGGATAGACATTTGAAAAGATCATGTAAGGCAAGGGTGTTCCCTCAATTTTTGATGGCTTACAAAAAACTCTTAGCGTGACGAGGAAAGATGATGGAACAAGTTGTATTGAGACGAGAGAATTTGATCCAATTGTTGCTCGGCAAAAGATAGGAACTTTGGTTGTAAAGCATGAGCTACCATTTAATTTTGTGGAAAATGATGCATTTAGGGATTTGATGTCTTATGCCAACCCTTTGGTGAAGAATTTGAATATAAACACTTTAAAGATTGAGATTCTTAAATTGTATCAAGCTAAAAAGGCAAAAACAATGGCTTTGTTGGAGAATAATGATAGTAGGGTGGCAATTACTATAGACATGTAGACTGCAAGTAATCCAAAGAAGGGGTACATGGTTGTTACGAGATATTTTGTGGACAAGTCTTGGCGGTTACAAAGTCGAATTTTAAGGTGCTTTTCTTATTAATTAATATTTATTTTAATTCAATTTAATTAATTCTAAAATTTAGATTTTTGGTGATAAATAGGTTCATTTATTTGCAAAGTTGATATTATGTTTACTTATTTCTAATTCAATTTAATTAATTCTAAAATTTAGTTTTTTGGTAATGAATAGGTTCATATATTTGCCGGCTCCGCATACCGCTAAATTTCTTTATGAAGCATTTTTTAAATGTATGTTGGATAGGAATGTGGATAGAAGGATATCGGTTGTAACTTTAGATAATTATTCCACTAATGATGCTATAGTTGATAGGTTGATGGGATTGATTTCAGTTGATTATATGTTAATGGGTGGGGATTTTTTTCATATGAGGTGTGTAGCTCATATTTTAAACCTAATTGTGAAGGAGGAGATAAAAGTGATTGAGGAGTGGATTAAAAAGATTAGGGATAGTGGGGCTTGTTGGACCGGCACACCAAAGAGGGCGGAAACTTTTTAGATGGCTGCACGGCAATTACAAGTTAAGTGTGAGAAAAAGTTGGTACTTGATTGTGTAACTAGATGGAATTCTACATATGTTATGCTTAATGTTGCTGTGAAATATAAAACAGTCTTTTCTAGACTGCAGCAACGCGACAAACACCACACCTTCTTGCTAACATATGAGGAATGGGAAATGGCTGAAAAAGATGTTGGAATATTTGTTGCCGTTTTACTCGATGACAGCGTTATTTTCAGGTACGCAATATCCCACATCCAATCTTTTTTTTACAATGATATGTGAAATAAAGATTAATTTGGATGAATGAGAAATTTTTTATGTGCCTGTGGTTAGAGAAATGACTGGTCAACTGATTATGAAATTTGATAAATATTGGGCCCAAATTCATGGGATTTTGGTGATGACGGTTATTCTTGGTCCGAGATTTAAGATGCAATTGGTTAATTATTATTTTCCACAACTTTATGGTGAGGGTGCTACAAATGAGATTCAAAGGGTACGCAATTTAAGTAATGATTTGGTTAATTTTTATGAAGGTAAGAATGGGAATGTGAGTGTTGCGGTTGTTGGTGATCTTTTTCGATCAATGTTCGTTTTAATTTTAATGTAGGAACTAGCCGTAAATTTTTTAATATAAGTAAGTTTGAGGCATTTGTAAGGCCAAAATAATGAGACCATAGTATCGAAATCCGACCTTGAGAGGTATTTAGAAAAGCCTTTAATCAAATCCACTCCGAACTTTGATATTCTGAATTTGTAAAAGGTGAACCAGGGCAAATACCCCATTTTGGCTCAAATGGCCAAGGATATCTTAGTCGTTCCCGTGACAACTGTTGCCTCTGAATCTGCATTTAGCACTGGAGGTAGAGTCTTGACTCCACATCGGAGTAGACTTCATCCTCTGACATTGGAAGCGCTTACATGCACTTAACGTTGGATATGGGCAAACTCCAAAGGTATGAATACAAATAATGTACAAAATATTTAAATAATTACTTTAGTAATAATTTTAAAAACTTAAATTATTTTCTCACTCTCTTTTTCTTTCTTGTTTTTTACAGGTAAAATTCTGGAAAGTGAAATTTTTAGTGGAGAGGAATTTGTGGATGAAGATGAAAGTGACCCGCAAGTGTTGGAGTAGTTTTTTTTTTTAAATGTTTGGTTGTGGAATTGAATTATGAGTTTTTATTTGTATAAAACATTTTTTTAATATTGGGTTGTGGAACTAAACTGTGTTTTTATTTGTATAAGACATGAATTTTCTATTTTTTATTTTTTATGTTGGATTTAGAGATGGCCAATGGGTTGGGCGGCATGAGGCACGACACGAGCACGTTTCGGTAGGGCACGAGACACGACACGGCACGCACGTGGGCCGTGCCAGGCCTAGAATTTTAGGTACGCATGTCTTAAAAGCATAGCACGATTAAAGATGGGTCAAAGCATAGTACGCGAAAAGGCACGTAATAAACACGCTTCATTGGTGGGCTAAGCACACGGTCCGTGGGCCAAAGTATATCAAAATAAAAAAATTTAAAGAAAAATAAATATAAAATATCATGATTTTATAAATATCTTGAAATTAAATTTTTTTAATATATATTTTTAGCATAGGCCTTTTAAATTAATTTAAGCTCTTTTATTAAATGGATAAATAAATATCATGATTTTATAAATGATAAATAAAAAATTTTACGACATTAATATTTCATTTATGAAATCATAACTTAGTTAATAGTTAATGGAGATATGTTTCATTTGTGAATGAAATATTTTTCATATTTATGCACAAAAAAATAAAATTATGAACAAAATATTTTTATGATAAATTAAAAATTACATTTTCATTCAATAGAATTTATGTGCAATTATAATATTAGTAGTTTAAATAAAATTAGATGTAATTTTTATTCTAGAATTTTAATTTTATTTTTCATTAATTATTACTATGATCTATGAAATTATTATTATTGTTGTTGTTGTTGTTGGTTTTATTATTAGGTTGGTGGGTTTGAATAAAGCACGCCAGGCACGTGGGTTTTTTTAGGCACGCTAGACATGTGGAAAAAAAAATTGATGGGCTTTTTTTGGGCTAGTCACGAGGGTCGTGCCAGACTGCCAGGCCCTTATTAAAAAAAAAAGTGGGCACGGCACGGCTCACAAGCCCGCGTGGGCTGACGTTTGGTGGGCCGTGCCGTGTCGACTATCACTAGTTGGGTTATTGAATTGAATTGTGTATGGTTAAAATTATTGTGGAATTACATTGTGTGTTTTTAATTTAATTGTATTGTGTATTTTTCATGTTGGATTTTAGAATTAATTTATGTGTGGGGTTGAAATGGTTGTGGAATTGAATTGTGTTTGAAATAGTTGTAGAAATTGAAATTGAACTGTGGGGTGGAAAACAATTTCGGTGGGTTCGGATTGGGCCCGACCCGATGTTGACCCGATTTCCGACCCTAACTTCAAATTTTTTTGATCGGGTCAGGCTCGGGCTTGACCTTTTGCCATTCGTAGTACTGCCTGCCACTGTCCATTGTCCGAAGACCGAAACATTGAAACTTCAAATCCCAAACTGATTAATCTTCATCTCCGGCAATGCAATCACCGGAAGATTCCGTGCCGACCCCTCGCGTCCCCGCCGAAAATGACGGCAGCGGCGACGGCAGAGAAGCCGCCGTCGCGAAAACCGCGGGGTTTGTGGTGTTCTCTGGAATTGCAATCAGCATCCTCAAAGCTTTAAACCCGCTCAACAAAAACAGAAATGAAACAACTCAGCCTCAGCCGATCGCCGAGTCGACTCAGCCCATCCAACCTCCTCCTCAACAGCCCATCGTCACGGTATATTTTTGCACTAACTCATTTAATTTTTTCTTTAAAAAAAATTCTTCGTAATTCCTTGAATCTTTTTTTGCTTTTGTTGATAATAAGAAGCCTAGCATATGTACGGAGAAAAGTGAGCCGGAGCCCGCATCGTGTAGAACAGTTGAGATAGTAAGGGGAGATACACTTTGGGGACTCTCTAGAAAATATGGGGTATGTAAACCGCTTCTTCTTTTTGGAGAATTTTGATCAAATTATGTTGCTTCTTGTTATAATGGGCTGTTTGAAATGTAATTTGAATTGTTTCTTGCTATTTATTTTGTGTTTTGTTTTGGGGATCTTTCTTTAGGTGTCAATTGATGCAATCAAAGAGGCTAATGGGCTCTCAGGGGACACAATCTATGCCGGGAAGAAGCTCATCATTCCATGATGTAATTTCTAGCTCTTCATATCTTTTGTTAATATGCATCACATGGTTGGACGAAGAGCTTGTACCCATTCTGTTACAGTTTTGTCTTGAGAAATGAAATATGTTTCTTGTTGCGGCCGTTCGGTAGAAAATATGTTAATGGACAGCGATTTAGTTAGAATATTGCGACCTTTCGTTTTGTTAAATTTGCATTAGATTGTTCTACTGCTTGATTCTTTTCTGCTTTAATTTTTCAAGTTATGAGGGTTGAAGATGCATATTTTTTAGTGAAAGCTCTGATCTTGCATTTGGCAGCATTAAATTGCTGTAAAGAGATGGTTGCCAGGGGTGATAATTTTTGTAGATGAAAGTTGCACTTATTGTCCCTGCTATGGAATGTTTATGTTTTGGAATGTTTGGCACACTGCTAAAAGCTATATATTTTGTGGTGAAAATAATTTGGTGTCTTCACTCTTGAACACGTGTTCTTCTTGATCTGAAAGCATCATGGTCTTTTTTTAGCATGTCATTCATTCTTATTCTTTCATTTATTTCTGAAGTTAGTTTGGAAGGTAACTTAATGCATATAAGTCTATCGCAAGATGCTAAGTTGCCCATGTTATTCCTCGAAATTTTGTTTAAATTTTGCAAACATTAGGCATTGGTTAGAGGTTTACTGGAGTTTTTTTTAATGCTGACATAACAATGGAATTGGATGGAGTTGGTCACTTTTTTCAGAAACATTGATGAATGGCACCTTCAACATCATTCAATTCCAATTCCATGGCTTAGTTCTCGCAGCAGAATGCATCATTAGTCTCTTTTCTTCAATTAATGCAACTTCTTAAGCCCGTCCTGGGAACATTTTTAGGGATTTCTTTTTATCAAGAAAGGTTTTTCATGCTCCAAGTAGAGTGAAAGATGGATATAGTCTATGCATTTGCTTTTTATTTTTAATTTTTAATTTTTTTTACCCTTCGAATGGCCGTCATGCCGTGAAAATCTGAGTTTGCTGATCTTTGATGCCAAGTGAATAGAACCCAAAGTTAAAGATCCAGCAAAAGCCAGTAGTATCATGAAGAGGAAAAGAGAGAGAGAGAGACAGAGAGAGAGAGGGGGTTTTTCTAATATCTGTTTTGATATAGTTGCAGAACCTGACTACCTGGGTACCAATTGGCCTTTTATGGATGCTAACTTGAATACGCGGCCATGTCTCATGTTCTTTTGTTTTTGCTGCAAGTGTTTAGCATGTAAGGTCGCCTATATTAAACATGATGGTAATACACTATTGAAACGGAATTAGGAATTCAGAATTCCTGACTAATTGCTTTTGCATATTGGTGGAAGTTGCAGAGGCATCCATAGTGAAAAGGAATAACAAGAAAGGCTACTGTAACTATGCAGCGTTACCTTCAGCTCTGTTGTGATTAGCTTAGCTGAAATTAAAAGCTTATGCTTCATTCCCAAGAAACGATTATGTGCGTATCTGAAGTCTTTGTTCCATTATCAGTTCAAAATCGTGAGACCAATGCAAGGATTTTTTCCCCCTCTTCACCGTTTGTAAAGTGTTAAACTAGTGAGCAGTCAGGATGATAGTAAGGAGAAACATGAATAATCACTTGAGAAAAAACAGTGTCCATATTCAGTATCTGCGATTTTTAGTGCAGCTAAGCCATAATCTTGATAATAAAATTTAAATAGACAAATAACAAAATATCTTGAACTACCAAAAGCATCTAACTCAGGTTTGCAAAACGCCAAGTAATAGCCAGTGTCTACAAACATCAACACTATAAATGCAAAATCGTCATCACACAAAGGGCTTAAGCACCAATATTCTGGGACTTGTTGAGGATCACACCTTCGTATTTGACCTGGAACCATTTCATTGCATCTTCCTTCGTGACACGGTGCTGAATCCCAACACGAGACTTGCACCTACGGCGTCGACCTACACGATAACCCGGGCGCTCCAGAACCACAAAGAAATCCATACCATAAATTCCAGTGGAAGGATCATACCTGAAACATGGAAGAAATGATCAATATAATAATAATAAAAAGATAATGCAAGTTCTAAAACCAACAAGGGCAATCGCTTCACAAATAGTCCCAATCTCTCAAAATAGGTGTGCTATCATTTACATGTTCTAAATATTATTAATCAAAAATAAATTATGACTATTAATCAAAAATCAAATTATTTGTACAAAACCAACCATGCAATGGATACTTATCAAAATCGAAGCAATGTCAACTCAATACATTAACAACCCAGATAAAAACTGATTTGCAAAATGACACTTTCAAGCTAACACAACTACAGTCACAAAAATTCAATGAAATATGCTTACTTGATTCCAAGATCAATATGCTCTTGAATACCAAAGCCAAAACAGCCAGTGTCACTGAAATTCCGACGCAGAAGCTCATATTCCTTCACCTTCAATCCACTCTCCAAAAGCTGCATTGCCTTGTCACCTCTAACAGTCACATAGCATGCAATCTTCTCATTACGTCTGATCCCAAAAGACCGAACAGTGTACCTGGCTGTTAATCACAAAAACAAAAAATGAAAAAATAAGTAACTGCAAAATTGACCCCCAAAAAAATGCAGCAAAAATAAATTATTATGGTTGCTACTATCGCAACTACCACACAAAATCCAAGACCAAAAAACTCCTATCCCCAGTACAATACTTAAAGGGGGACATTTTAAAAAAACAGGAAGAAGAAATAGTTTGGGACTTTGGGTTTCATCATCAACATTGGTGTGCTTGAAAACATAGGGATTGCAAATTGTCCAGTTAGCTCAAGTCATCATATATGAGAAACTAGGAAGTTATTAGCATAAAAACAACTTAAATGTTGATTGTTAAGATGATATACAAATCAAATCATCTCAACTAATGACAATCACAAACACTGTAATATTCATTTACCAAAAAGCTTTCTCTTCTCAAATAAATTCAAAACAGAGACCCAAAAAACCCAATCAATCAAACAGACTTGTTCCAAATATATTTACATCCATTACTAGAGATCCCAGCAATGGAGAACAAAAAACAACATAATCCAAAAACAATCCCAGTGGACTTGACATAAAGAAAATAATACTACTAAAGAAACCACTAATTTATTCAGTTTTCTTCTCCAAAAATCCACAAAACAATAAAACAAAAGACAATGAACAACTGCAGTATGCAGAAAATGAGCAAACCTGACTTATCAGAATCTCACAAATTAAAAAAATCCAACTGAAGAAAGAGGTTATTTGCATTGGACACACCCTTATCACATTCTTGGGCACAATATAAAGAGAGATCTAGAATCCAGAGCTCCTAAAACTTTGACTTTCTTTTTAACAAAATCCTATTCTTTATAATAATAAATAAAAAGAAATAAAATAAATAAAATACCCTTGGAGAAAACAGGTGTCTGTCCACTGAGTTGCTCCAGCACCTGCGCATTGTATAAATAAACATGAAAGTTAACTAAATACACATAAAAAGCTTTAACTTTAATAATTTAAATAAATAAAATAAAAACAGAGAAACAGGGTATTCATTGAAGACCTTAGCGGCTCTGGTGAGACGATCTCCACTTTCACCAACGGAGATGTTGAGCACAAGCTTCTGAACCTTAATTTCCCTCATGGGGTTCGAAAGTTTCTTCTCTGAAGCCTGTTCCCATTTAATTAAATTTTATTTAATCAATGAATCAAAGCCAAGCATTAACGTAAATACAAAAGAACAAACAGCTGAAATTAATTGAAAAAGAAATGGGAAGTCGAAATTAACAGAGAGACGCAGAGGGAAAGAGGGAGAGACCATTCGGGTTTGCTGATGATGAGTTACTGCCGCTGCTCAGTGAAGACGGAGACGGAACAAACCCTAATATGTAAGAGTGATGTTGAGTTACAAACAATAGGGTTTTTGATGGCTTCCAACTTTATGGTGAGTGACGAAAATGCCCCCGTTATTCAAAAGGTGGGGTGCATTCGGGATATGGCTAGTTTGCTAATAAAAGCATTCAATTTCTTTCCCTAACCTGAGGCCCATGATTTGGTTATTAAGAGTCATATTATCAAAACCTAGCAAATTATTTCACCATCTTCCACTTTTCAATTTATCTTATTATTTTTCAGAATTATACTTATTAAAAATATTATTTTTACTTTATTTTATTCTATCTTCTCCCTATCTCTCTAGCATAACCATTACCTCCACAACTTATTTTCATCAACAACTACTTCACCATCACTACCATCACTGCATATCTTCTTCGCCATCAACCATCACCTCCACCAACATATGATAAGTTTCAATATTTGATTTTTGTTAAATTTTATAAACAAGCGGTAGATTTTGTTATTATTGATGATATTAATTTTAATTTTGTGTAATAATCAAATATTCTATTTTATTTGGGATTTGATTAGAAGTTGATATTCAATTTAAGTTGTGAGAGATGATCTATTGAGGCCATTAGAGAAGAAAAAAATTTATTTTTTAATTGAGGATAATTTTGGAATAAATAGTATTAATTAAAAAAGTGGGAACTAGTGAGATAAATGAGAGGTTAAATATCTATACAATCTTTAAATATTCATGTTAAGTTCAGCAAAGCCTAAAAGTACTAGTGAATCCACAACGAAGGACTTTCTTCAACTGGCCAAGCATTTTCAGTTTTTATCCATTCAATAGTTTCATTCCCCTGATAATGAAAAAGCAATGAATTCAACTTTTAATGATCTCTTCATTTAAGGGCTCGTTTGATAATGCTGTAATTTTTTAAAATAATTATTATTAGTTGTGATGTAGAAATAATCAATTATAAAGATAATCAGTTAAATGTTTGATAAATTTTATTTTTAAAAATGCTATGAGTTTAAAAAACAGTAGTATATATTTGGTAAATATTGCTTTTAAAATATTGTGAAAGTGCAAATGACTTAAATAAATATAAATATATAAAATTTATTCACACATTTTTATTTTATTAATTGTATTTTTTTTATCTCAATACAATTGGTAATAATAGTATTCACTTCAAAAGTAATGATTTTATCTATTCAATAGTTTCATTCCACTAGTAATGAAAAAGCAATGAATTCAACATCTTAATGATCTCTTAAATGTCAATTTGATAATACTGTTGTTTTCTTAAATAATTACTGTTAGTTATGATATAGAAATAATCAATCGTAAAGAGAATTAATTAAATGTTTAATAAATTTTATTTCTAAAAATGATATGAGTTTTAAAAACAGTCATATATATTTAGTAAATATTGCTTTTAAAATATTCTAAGAATGCAAATGACTTAAATAAATATAAATATATAAAATTTATTTACACATTTTATTTTATTAATTGTATTTTTTTATCTCAATAGGTAATAATAGTATTCTCTTCAAAAGTAATGATTTTATTTCCTAATCGAATAAGAATAATTTTATATTTTTATAATATATGTCAATTCTTCTTTCATGCGGATGCCCTTATTTGTTAAGCCATGTAAATTAATAGAGTTAGTGCTGACATACTGGTAAATAGCGTGCCTCGTTAAGAAATATGAAGAAGCCTACACCTAAGAATATGTGTGTGTGTGTATATATATATATATAAATTTTCAAAATTAAATTTTGAAAAACTATTCTTTCCTTACTTTCAAAATCTACTATAAGAGAGATTGATTCAGCCAAAAATATTTTTTTTTAAATAAGGAAAATTATCACTCGTATACCCTTAAGATACACTTTTATTAAACATACTACAACACTTTTAATGTGTTTCAGTCATCCACCTTAAGTTGACAAAATATGTTTGTCGTCTACTAAATTGTTAACTGTCGCTTGATAGTTAATGGAATTGTAGCAAATTGATGATTTTGCCTTTAGAACTTAAATTAAAGTAAAATGAAATTATTAATTGTGTACCCTTAAATTATCATATTATCGCTTGTATACTATTAAATTATCACTTGTATCCCTTTTTTCCATATGAAAAACCAAATTACCCCTATGATGTTATCACATTAAAACTGTAAGTAACAGTTTAGTAGACGGCAAATACATTTTGTTAACTTAAGGTGGACGACTAATACACCCTAATGTTGCATTTATTTCCCGAATTAGGGAATCAAAATTATTTACATTGTTTACTACGCAAAATAGAGTTGAGAGACGGAATCAAAATCGTGAGGCCCACCACAATTTGGGAAAGAAGAATGGGAGACTCATTCCCAAGGGGGAGGTGGAAATGAGTCTCCCATTCTCCAAAATGATTATTTTCCTCATCTATAATTAATTAATTAATATACTATTATAATAATTACTAATATAATTATTTTAATTAATTCATATATTATTATTATTAATTAGTTAATATACTATTATAATAATTATTAATATGATTATTACCATTGATTAATATATTAATATATTATTAACAATAATATATTTAAAATTATAGTTTTTGAATAAATAATCACAATAATTAATATATTTTTATATTAATTATTATTATAATTAATTTGTATATTATTATAATTAATTAATTAAACAATTTACATTTGTTAATTAATATATTATTGACAATAATGAATAATAATAATAATTATGACAATAATTCATTAAGTACTTTTTAGTAATTTGTTATAATCTAACTTATTTCGATTCCGATTTCAAGATAAAATAAATACATCAATGGAATTTTAGTCCATTCCAATTTCGATTCCTGTAGGTCAAGTAAACAATTTATTCTGACACTCATTTCGCATTCCCATTCCAGCTCATTCCCATTTCAACCCGTTTTGATTATTGACAAGTAAACACAGTGTTGATGCTGAAATCTGCTCGTCCTTTGCCCGACCAGATATTTACACCAACGTGTATATTATCAACAGTTAGGATGTCAATTTCTTCTTGCTTCGACGATCGCTCTAGTCACCGAAGTTGGAATTATCCTTCCTTCTCCCACTAAGCCTGCGTTCACAAAAGTGGATCAGAGACGCCGGTGGTTTTGCCGGCGTAAACCCTCCGATGCCTAAGTTAGCACAAGGTGTTTACGGGAAAACGGTATTATTAAGATTCGATAAATTACTTATGATGGGCTCACAATTTGTATTGAAAATGGTATGGTTTCAATTTGACAGAGTTTTCCCTTCTCTCAATTTTTCTATCCACTTTCTTCATCGATTTCTTCCTCTTTTATAGCCGCTGTCCCACGTTTCCGTTCACCCTTCATCCCCCCTTTTTCGGGTAGTGGTAGCCCCTCATGGAACTCTAACTGCTACATTGTGGGCAAACGTGAGATCCCGCGTCTCCCTCAACTATTCTGGGAAAAGCGCAACTGTCGTGATTCTGTGAGATCGTGTTCCCGCTCTTTGGGGGATGGGTATCGGCTCGGTATATGTCTCTGGTCGGTATATTCCTCTGGCTGATACTCGTCTCTGGTCGGCTCATGTTTGTAGAAGGCTCATTATCAGTGTTCTGCTCGTACCGTTCGACTGAGGTGATCCACCCCGGGGTGGGGATGATGGCATGGTCGAGCTGGTGCTCTTATTTACCTAACACACAGTATAAAAGTGTTGTAATATGCTTAATAACAAAATAAATTAAAAGGTATATGAGTGATAATTTTCCAAAAATTAATAAACACTAAAATTTAACTTTTAACTTTTCAAAATCATTTTTAAGCCTTCAAAAGTAGTCTCAAACGAGCCATATTAACAGGTAATTAATAGCTTCTACGAAGTGACAGTTATAGATAAATTATCAAAATCATTGGAATTTTGGATTTTCTAGTATTAGTTAATAAAAAAAATGAAAATGTAAAGTATTATTCTAATAATAATAAACTAATGATTTGAATTCTGTATAAACATGTGTTTAAGAACTATAAGTTAGATAGAGTACACAATTCAATGAAATTAATAAAGTGAGCTCATGAGAAGAACATCCAGCCAATATTGACGTCAGTTTATACACAAATGTATCGGCAAGAGTTTGTACCCATCATTATTGGTAGGAAAATGAGAATGTGAATCAATTATACATAATTATATATCAAGCTACTTTAATATTATGTTGGTCCTAATTGGAAGCCACTGTGAATGATAAGCTAGGGCAAGAGCATCTTGCTTTCTCAAGCAGTGATACCAACTTTTTTTCCCACTACAATTGGGATCTCATGCCAAAGGAATTCATTCCTTCGTGATCTTCAGTCTTAAAAGCGCGCACTGGCATATAATCGAATCTATCCTGAAGCTTTTTGCCTTCGCGTGCAGCTGTGTGGTTCAGGAATGAGGAACAATGTATAACTTTTTTAATCTGTTTTAGTAAACAGCTCAAAAAGAATATCAGTTCTATCGATCAGGAATTGTTACGTTATCAAAAAAAGAAAAAAAGAAAAAATCTTCATCTAATTAATACGTGTATACGTACGTTGTCCTCTTAAGAGAGCTGTTCTGTTTTGCAAGCCATGCTTATGAATCGCCAAGTTACGCGCGGCGGCATTCTCAGTAAAGATTTCTGTAGCATATTTTAGCGACCTGTCTGTGATCCAAGACACAGATTATTACTTACTTGACCATAATTTGATTCTGTTAATTAATTACTATCATCCGTGAATTGGGTTTTTAATTTGGCACCAGATAAGATGATGCCCCAACTAAATCATCACGCAGCTATACCGCATGCACAAACATGAAGAATGGAAACAAACTGATAACAAGAAAACTTTGCAATACCTAGCCCGGATGATCTTATTTAGAAAAATACAACATATGCCAGAAGGCACAGCCATCATACACATATAAATGTATATGGATTATTCAATCCAAGAGGAATTAATAGGGAAGCGTTTGTAGCGATAGGTTGAATTGGTACAAATTTAGAAGTTTACTTCCACTTCTTTCCTCCATGCTTTCCATGCCTGAAGCCACCGTAGTGCTTTCCATGCTTGAACTTGCCGTGATGGTGGCCGCCGTACCCATGGTGTGACATGTGGTGAGTACCATAAGCAGAAGCAGCCCCGGCTAACAGTCCCCCTACGCCACCATATCCTAATATAAAAACGTACCATAAATGTATAAATAAGTCAACAGCTTCAGAAATTAATAAACAATAACGCGAATTAACATTCAAATCAAAATGTATCTGCAGATTCAAACCTGAATGATGAGGTGGAGCATACAGGCCGGTACTGTAACCAGATGGCGGGTACCCGGCAACTGGAGAATATCCATATCCCTGCGGAGGGTAACCTTGCGGCGGATAAGCTGCTCCTGGTGGAGGAGGATAGTACTGTGCCGGAGGAGGATATCCATAACCTGGATCTCCGTATGAGAAGTGCCTCCTGTCTCCCATGTTAATTTTCTGATGATATATAGAAAGCTACCCTTGTGCTGTGTGTGAAACAATTCTAAACAAGAAGGTAGCGAGGGAGGATACTCAAGTTAATATAAACGCTTCTTTTTATAAGCAATCTTTTCAACTTTTGATCCTGCGTGTGAACTGTGAAGAGAATATTTTGGATTAACATGTGTTGCAATTTGCAAGAGCAATCAGCCGCAAACATTTTGTTCGTTGGAGAAAGAATAAAAAATTTAATTGGAGGATTCTTTATGATATATTAAAAAAAATTGAAAGAATCTCTTCCGTTTAATATAACTTTTTATATACAATTTATTTAATTAGAGTTTTTACAAATAGAGTTGTTATAAAAAAAAAATTAGTTATTTAGTTGTCAATGAGCGTTTTTTATTAAAAATTATAAAATTACTTTAACAAACAAGTTATTTAAAGTTATATTATGAGAAAATGAAATAAGATTATGAAATATTTTAAATATTTTTATATTTTAAAAAAGTTTTTCAACTTTTAATTTAAAAAACTCAAAATTCAAGCTTTTGCTAGTAGAGACAAAATAATTTATTTAATCTTCAAAAACTCTACTAAAAAAAACAAACAACAAGAAAAATTTTAAAAAGAATTTAGGGGATTAAATTAACATTTATAATTATTATATAAACCATACTAAATAAACACTTAATTCAATTTTTCTGACAACTATTTTTTTGGATTGATTTCATGAAGCACTCATTAATGTGAACCAAATCTTTAATATACAATTTGTTTTTTTCGCATATTTTTGTCGGCAATAATGTTATTAAATTGACTTTTTAATTATTACAGTGACCAATTGTGCATATATATATTTTAAAAATGAATCACTATATTTGATATATTAAACTAAAGTGATTTTTTTTTTTTTGGGTTTTTGTGATGCAAATTTGAGATACCAACTTCACAAGATAACGTTACCTTTTGCTAAAGATGTTTTGATTTCACAAGTATAAAAGAAATTATTTGATACCAAGATTACTCCTAAAGTGAGATTGATTAGAATAATTATTAGTTGTTATTTCTAAACTAGAAGGAAAGTTTTTGTTTTGGTTGAAAAATCAAGGGTAACTATTTGTTTAGCTTATATATTTTGACTTAAGTATTCATTTAGTTTATATATTTTAAAAAATATCTCAATTTACTCATGTTATTAAATATGTTACATTCTTATTCTTATTTTTTCTTTTATTTTTACAATAATACCCTACCAACAATATTTTTAAAATTAATTATGTTATCTATAAAACAAAAGTTAATTAGCAAATTGACCAATAATTATTTTTTAGTAAATTAATCAATAGATATCAATATGACAGAGCTAGTATTTTTTTGTACCTTTATAACAATCTTACTAATAACTATTTATAAATAAATTAATATCAGCCTATTTGAAGTAATGTTCAATATCTTTGCAACAGTCTTACTAATAATTATATATAAAAATTTAATTGACCAAATTAATCCTAAAAGTAAATAAATAAGATAAAATTTACATAAATTTTATTTCTTTAATTAACATTTTTTCATTATTTTCCCCAAGAATATTGTTACAAGGTGATTATTGTAAAATGAAAGAAAAATTAAGGGTAAGAACATGATATACTTAATATTAGGAGTGTCTTGGGATTTTTTTAAAATATAGGGATTAAATGAGTTCTTAAGTCAAAACATAATGATTAAACGAGTATTTACCCAAAAATTAAATTAACTTCAATTAATGAAAAAGAAATCGAGACCAATCAATACTTCTTGTTAGAGAAACAAATTATCAAAAGATTTAATATTGTTAATGAAATGGATTTAAAATCTAAAAATAATAATCATTTTTGTAGATAAAATATTGGAAAAAAATTTGCTCATAAGAATTGGATTTTTGGCACCTAAGGAATGAGATGGATTAATTAAAAGACAAACACAGAATGCGTATATGTATATTAATCTGGAAAATACTATGGAAGACAAGTATGCATTCCTCCACAGACCCCCAGGTGTTTCATTTATTTATTGAGAGCACATTTCTTATTAGATACAAGAAGCCAGAAAGCACTTATAGTTTAAAAGTAACTTAAACACAAACATCATAAAGATGTATGAATATTATTCAAGGTACAGGTAATCGGATCTTCACTTCCACTTCTTCAACTTTCCTCCTCCGTAGCCGTGGCTGTGGCCATGGCCGAAGCCACCCTTGTTCTTTCCATGGCTACCGTAGTGCCCGTGGGGAGCCGCATGGTGGGTGCCATAGGAACCCCCGAATCCACCATGATGAGAATAGCCAGTACTTGGAGGGGATGGGCCGGCAGGGTAACTGGTGACGGGGTACCCGCCTTGTTGAGGATAAGCCGCGTACCCTGCTGATGAGTAGCCACTTGGCGGGTACCCTGCTGAGTAGCCACTTGGCGGGTACCCAGCTGAGTAGCCACTTGGCGGGTAGCTCTGTGGCGGATAAGCTGCTCCCGATGGAGGATAGCTCTGTCCTTGAGGACACGATCCATATCCAGGACCGCCAAAGCCAAACAGCCCTTTGTCACCTCCCATAGTCGTCAGCAAATATAACTGGTTTCCGCAATAAAGATATTATAAACTGATTAGATTCATACACACACATCATGCATAACAAATACAGGTTCCAATTAATAAAAAAATATCATTACTAAATCCAAAATCAACATTGAATCACTTAAAAGTATTAAAGTTTAAGAGTTAAAAAATGATAATAATAGTAATAGATGATTGATTGTACCCAAATGAGTTTACTGCACTGCACCCTCGTATTATTAATGCTCTTATTCAACTTCACCAAAATATTAAACATATAGATAGTGATAATTATAGGAAGTAATTAAACGAGATAGAAAGCTAACCTTCAGTAATGTGATACCCGAAAGTTCTACACACGACGAGAGCAAATTAAAGACAGAGGTACCTAAAAAGCTCATTGGTTTTAGCTTTTATAGGCAATTCTCGACCTGACATGGAATATGAGAATCTCTACAAATTACAATTGTCTTAACATCTGTTGCAAGAGCCACCGCACGTGCTCTGGAGAGAATATGATTGTACGAACTGTATATGAATGATTTATTAAAAAAAAAAAAAAGATAAAAAATATTTTTTAATCGAATTTTATGATGATAAGACTTTGCTTTTATTCTCGAATCTCGAACAATTATTGATAGGGTATCAATCTTCAATAATTCGTGTTTAGGCATAATCTTACAAGTTAATATGCCACATCGAAATTACGAATTATGCCCCTAATATATTATTCTAAGTGATTAGGCAATTGAGTTATCCGTTTTATCAATTATGATGTCATTATACATTATCATAAAGTTTATAAAAATTAAGAAAATCAAATTATTTAATGGTGGTTAGGCTGTAGAATTATAATAATGTTACACATACGAATTGTTTTCTGGAAGCTTTTCTATATAAATTGACTTCGCATTATTAACTATCGCCACATAGCCGACATTATTTATTTATATATTACTTAATTGTTACTTTTGGTGATTTTGTCCTTAACAGTTTTTATTAGCTTATATATGGAGCTTGTATCTGTATAATGTTAGGAAACAAAACCTTTAATTTATATAAAATTAAAAAAAAAATTCAATTGTATTTAATGAAAATTATTCGTGTGAGCCGTGATTATAATCATACAATATACTATTTTTTTATATCTTTAAAGTTGTTTTTAAATATTTCAACTATTATGAATAAGTCAATTTCTTATTTGGATCCACTGTGTTTATAAATAATTTTTTTTTAATAAACAACACGAATGATAACAATTATTCCAAAAGAAAGAGAAATGGAATTCAAATTCTAAACCTCTTGTATCACCCCTCGAAAAATGAACCAATTAGCATAAAAAATAATTTAAATATCCTTTTGGGAAAGCAAGCAACTAGATACCAATAATCAACTGACTTTTCTACCCCTATCAGTTTTGTTAAATGACAATTATACTTATTTATCCCCATTCCTTGATTTTTTTATTATCTAAATGTAATATCTATTCATTGGATAATCTAATTATAATTTTACTAATTATAAATTCATCATTTAATAAAAACATAATAGTTCAGATAAAAATTTGGATGTCACTGCTCAAAAATTAACCTTTAATATAAATTTATCCATAATTAGTGGTTGACATCTTTGAATATTAACGTGAAAATGGAAAAAAAAAAAACAAAAACAAGAGAGGAAATGGCATTCACGCGCTGTGGAGCGACGGGCGCGTACGCAGGCAACTCTGAACAGAAATTGTCAAAAACTCGAAGCCGTTAAAATAAAAAAGAAAGATGAATGGTCCAACAAAGACAGTTGTGAAAAATGAAAAATAATAACAAGAAGGAAAATGGGGTCCGCCTATGTTGCAACAGTTGCAACATACCACTTTTTTTGTCATTTTGTAATTTAACCATTGGATCCAAGATAAGAATGGTAAAAGCAAATCCAACGGCAGAGTGTATTTATTTAGGTTATTTTCATTGCAATCCCTCTTGTTTTCTGAAATGTCAGGAAAAAATATAATTATTATTATTTTATTTATTGGCTTAGTTGTTAAATGATATGAATAAGAGCATCTTCAAAAGCCTCTATAAATTTTACTTTTTAAATACCTATTTGCTTACTTATGTGGCAAATAGAAGGGTAAAAAAATATGATATTCTTCAAAAAACTCTTCAAATAGAAATAAATTAATATTATTTTAATCAAATTATTATTTTTTTAAAGGAAAAGCCAATAGCAATTAAAGCACTTCTCTCTCTTTCTTCAATAAAAAGTAATAAAATACAAATTGAAGAGGGAGAAATTAACTCTCTAAATTTGAAGAGAGAGAATCAATTCTTATTTGAAGAATTTTAATTGGAGTGTCTTTTGGATCTTTAAATATTAATGTGGCTCTTCAAATAAATAATAAAATCTTATTTGAAGAATCTTTTGATGATGCTCTAAGAACTAGGAAATTTAAGAGGACTTTTGTTATTGATATTATGCAATTACAATGCATGATTCAATACTAGTTTATAAGAGCCACAACTTGTTAAATATAAAATAAAGCTTATGTTTGCATCCTAACTTCATAAAGATAAATACATTTATTTATTCCACAAATTCATAAATGTTTCATATTTTTTAATTATTACTATCATTTCTAAATCTACTCTCATTATGTAAATTTATTAAAAATTATATTTAATTATTATTATTATATTAATTATTAATATATAAATATAATATGATATAATAAAATAATATTATAATTATTATAGTAAAAATAAAAATATAATTTAAATATATTTAACGTTTCTATTAAGACAAAATTTAGCACATTGTAGTGAATTATATAATTGACCACAATCTAATTTTTAAAACTTCCAAACATAGGTAAGTAATAAATTAATGTGAACAATATTATAACAATATACAATATTATGTTCTAAGCACATTCTAATGGTACGTTTATTAAATAAGAATCAAAATGAGATAGAATCGTAATAAGGAATCGGAATCGGAATGAACAACATTCTCATTAATATGTTTACTTTATTTTATAATTGGAATAAACTATTATAAGTTATTAAAATGCCCTTTGTTAATTGTGTCCCTAATATTATTTGTATATATTATAATTAAAACAATAATAATAATAATAATAATAAAACTAAAAATAACAATTATGACAATAATGTTAATTAAAACAAAAAATTAATAAAATTTAACAATAATAATAATAACAACAACAACAAAATTAACTGAAATAATAATATTAATAATGATAATAATTAAAATAATAAAAAATATTAATAAGTTTTAATAATATTATTATTAATTAAAATAATAACAACAATAATTAAAACAATTAAAATAATTAAAGTAAAAAAGTTAATATATTTTAATAATAACATTAATTTTAATCATAACATGATAAATATTAATAATAATGAATTAATTACGGTATAATAATAATTAAAATAATAAAAGTAATAAATTTTAATAATAATAATGACAGTAATAATCATAAATAATAATAATTAAAATAATAAAATTTAATAGAAATAATCTTATATAATAATAATGATATTAATAATAACAATAATAAATTAAAATTCTTTTCAAATGTCATTTTATTCTAAAAATAGATTTATATGTAAAAGTTTATAACTTTTAGTTCCTATTAAATTTTACAAAAAATATAAGGTGTTGTAATGTAATAAATACAAAACGACAAAAGTTATTGTATGTTGCAACTGTTGCAACATAGGCGGACCCAAGGAAATGAAATGAAAAGAAGGTGATAGTCACGCAATTCGAGGTCTGTTGCAACAACTTGGAACGCCGCCCAATAAACACCTGACTTGGCAGTTGGCACATCCTCAAAGCCAAGTATATTACCAAAATCTTTCATCGCTTATTCTTTTAAGATTAGAGCGAAAGAAGAAGAAAAATCCAATTCATTTACATGGCGATGCGGAGCTTGATATCGGAGCGGGTCTCGTGTCGGAGCTCTGTTTTAGGAGCTAGATGGATGTCGTCGTGGTGGCGGAACGTGGAGCCCGCTCCTAAGGATCCGATTCTCGGCGTCACTGAAGCTTTCTTGGCAGATCCCAGTCCTGATAAAGTCAATGTTGGAGTCGTAAGTTCCTCTCTCAATTTCAGCTGTAAATTTATATAGAAAAAAAAGGAACACAAATTCTGAGCTCAGCTGGCGATCGCAGATGAGTAGAAAAGTAGATCCCTGTAGGAACTTCAATTTATGTTCTCTCCTATAATTTTCTCTGTAGCCAAACAGGAGATTATTTATTTATTCTATTAATCATCCATTCCGTAGCTATCATTTTGGTTGACACTTGGCATGTTTTGTTTTGTTTATTCATTTTCTTTTAGTATTTTAAATTAATAAAATCATTTATCTGTTGGCTTTTGATTAATGGTGATTAAGGGAGCTTATCGAGATGATAATGGAAAGCCAGTTGTTCTTGAATGCGTCAGAGAAGCAGAGCGGAGAATTGCTGGAACCGCCAACATGTGAGCTATTTTTTGTACTTTATATTTTTTTGTTGTCAAAAATAAAAATAGTATATTACTATTTTGCAAGACTTTTTATCAACCGATAAATATTTATTCTGTTCTTTTTCGCTTTACATGTAGCAATAAGATTTGTGTGTATGATTTTTTTTTCCTTTTTTTCCCCTACTTTTCTGCTTGGTTCAATTTAAAGTACCACCTTTATAACTCCACTAACGTATTCGATTCCTTTCTGTTGTCTTCTATTATTGTGTGCTTTGAAACATCATGGCCTGTTGGTGATATAAGATTCCCTTTTTGGGGTCAAAACTAGTTAGGATTTGTGGCAGTGTGGTTATGGCTTCCAAGATAGCGTTTGAATCTTTTATAGCGTCTAGGTGAATTAAATAAAAGTGCTTTTGGCCAAGTTCAAAAACATAATTTTTTTCATTTAGCTTCCTCAAGTAGAACTTCTACTAGTAGAGCTTTTGACCGAAAAATTATTGCTTGCTTGGTTGTCAATAGTAGCTTTTGGCAAAAACTCTATAGTTAGATAATTTTTTCATGATTGGAATAAAATAAAATAAGTGTATTTTAAGCTATTTACCAAACTCACACAAGGCTCAAAAGGGAAAAAAAAAAGCATACTCACACTGTCACACAAGGGGGGGGGGGAGGAGTTGCTAATGTCTTCTCCCATAGACCTTTAACTTCAGCTTCTTTCGGTAGATGTAAAATTTTCTTAACTAGCTCTTCTCTAGTTACAACAAAATGACACTGTACAAATTAAAAGAGCTTTTTATATAAAAAATTCTATCGGCCATTCAAAATGGGCATTCATTTGTTTTGGACTAACATTTGGTAGATGCTTTTCTAAAGCCCTTTTTTGTTTTAAAAGCACTTGTGAAGGAGCACTTCGTGCATTTCTGGAAAGAATTTCTTTTTGATACTTTTGTAAAATATTAAAAAGCAAACCCAAACACACGTTGAGTTGCATGAAATTTAGAAGGTTTGTCACTACTGTCGGCTCTTATTAGGAAAAAGAAAATATGTGAATTTTTTGCAGTAAATGTTTATTTTTTGCTTTATTTTAGTAGAATAAGGGAGGTAGGTTAAATAAACCAATACTTATTTGACTTACAACCGAGTTCAATTATGGGCTTTTATGTCTGATATACCTTGATGAAGCTAGTAGTCTTATGTTTTTATACTCTGCAGTTCACATTGCTGCTTTTCTTTGGACAGAAATGGATATGGTTTTGAAATCCAACTCCATGAAACAAATAGTCCATACGATAAACCAAGATTCAGAACAATTTAAATATGCCGTCTTTAAAAAATGATTTTTTTCAACTCGTCTGGACTGTGGCACATTACTGTGAAAGGATCGTATTGACTGTAATATCTTATGATGTGCAGTTTCCATTTTTTCGGTTTCTTAATATCTTTTGTCTTGCATTTTCTTACTTCTACTTTGTTAAGTAATTTGTTCTTTACTCCATGTGAATGTCTCAGCTTCTCCAAAATACAGTTGCCAAGTTCCAGGAATGTAAAATATATCCCTACCATATGCCCCTAGAAGCTGTGATATGTCAAAGGGCAATGAGTTCATTTTTGGAAATTTAATTCTAGGAGATTAAGAACACCTTCAACGAGGGAAATACATTTGTACACATTTCTCTTCTTTTTGGGCAAACTACACTAAGTGCAAATTACCACTGCCCTAATCTCTCCTAGCTTCCTTATAAGTGTGAGTTTGTGTGAGCATAGAACTTCTGTTACTTCTATTCATTACCCCTCCCTTCCTTTTTCTGCCTTTTCCTGCCCTTCTTGAAGGACGGTTGAGCTGGTTGTATAAGTAATTGGATAGGGTTGCTTTGAAATTTTTATCCTCCTCTTATTAATATTATAATTTCGGTTTCCAAATTATGAATATTTTGGTTCAGGGAGTATCTTCCTATGGGAGGGAGTGTGAAAATGGTGGAGGAAACTCTGAAGCTCGCCTATGGAGATAATTCTGAGTTCATCAAGGATAAAAGGATAGCAGCTGTACAATCTCTCTCAGGGACTGGTGCATGCCGACTTTTTGCAGACTTTCAGAAGCGTTTTCATCCTGATTCTCAAATCTACATACCTGTCCCAACATGGTCCAAGTGAGTACTGTTGCTCCCTTGCTCTATCCCTTCACAGTCAAATATTTGATATTTGTTTCTATTTTTTTAACTTTTGAAAATTTAATTATGTAGTCAGAAGTTTGCTGTTTCTTCCTCCTATTTTCTTTAATTTGAAATGTCCTCTAAGTTCCAACATGAAATTTTAACAGCCACCATAACATCTGGAGAGATGCCCATGTCACTCAAAGGACTTTTCATTACTATCACCCTGGGACTAAGGGTTTAGATTTTGCAGCACTGATGGATGACATTAAGGTAAGTATGGCCATTCTAGTTTCAGAACTGGTTTTTTTACACAACCATTAGTCATTTTCTTCTTTTTGTTTTTAGGGTTCCATTTCTTTTTCCATTTTATGTTAAATCCACAATGCTGACATTCTGTTGTTTGTTTTCTGTTTATATTCCTCTTAGAATGCACCAAATGGTTCATTCTTTCTACTTCATGCTTGTGCTCACAATCCCACTGGAGTGGATCCTTCAGAGGAACAATGGAAAGAGATCTCATACCAAATTAAGGTAAATACTTGTTGCCTAGTATTACATTTCATCTAATTTTATACTGTGATACTGACTAATTTGCCTTGTATATAATAATATGTTCATTTTCAGGCAAAAGGTCACTTCCCATTCTTTGACATGGCGTATCAGGGTTTTGCCAGTGGTGATCCGGAGAGAGATGCCAAGGCCATCCGAATTTTTCTCAAGGATGGTCACCTACTTGGATTAGCCCAGTCATATGCAAAAAATATGGGACTCTATGGCCAAAGAGTAGGATGCCTTAGGTATTGTCTTCTTATTATTTGTTGATCATTTGGATCAATTGCATGTCTTCATGTTGTGAAGCATTTTTACAACAGTTGGCTTAAAAAAATTGGTTTGGCATTTTTTTGGATTAGCTGGAGGGTGGACATGGGTTTACCAATACCAATTGCAATTGTGCAAACCTGATTTTTCATATGATAGAATTTTATGTTCTTAATGTGATTGCTGGTTATTAATTTTGACATTATACTTCCGAATTTCCTCTGAAAATAAGATGGCCATGCATACCTGATGAACAGCTGGTTTTCCCTGGAAGTCAAAACTTAGGAACACAGCAATGGAGTTAGGAGTTTTATTTCATTTAATGAACTCTTAAAGCAACAACTCTTCTAATTTCTCATTGATGCTGTGCTAATCATTTCAGTGTGCTATGTGAAGATGAAAAGCAAGCAGTGGCTGTTAAAAGTCAGTTGCAGCAGCTTGCCAGGCCCATGTACAGCAATCCTCCTGTTCATGGTGCACTCATAGTCTCAACCATCCTTGGAGATGCAGAATTGAAGAAATTATGGCTCAAGGAAGTTCAGGTAATTTATTATTCATTGGCTTCTTTTGTTATTTATTTCATTTATATTTGGTTTTAATACATGAAGTAGTCTTCAAATTTGCATGTATAAGCAGATGAGTAAACATGAGCACAATGTAAGTGCAAACGCATGCCTTGCCGGTGATTCTGTGGGCTAGGCTGGAGGGTAAAAATTATGTATATCATGAAGGCTTTCACTTTAAAACTTTAATATAATAGAGCATAAGGAATATCCCTTGTCATGCAACCTTGCAGGTCTAGAGTTAATGTGATTAATTACTAGAACTTAGATGGGCTGCTACAATTTATACCCATATTTGGAGGGATCCAGTTTAAGCAAGAAAAACTGAAATTTGTGCAAACACTTCCGCAATTGTGTAGATGTTGTTCTTACCTAGAGTGGAATTTTCCTTGTAGATTGCCGACTATGGATGAAATTACAGACCATCAAAATTATTTCAAGAAATCATTTATTATCTCTTCCTGGAATTGTTTTCTTGTAGCTTGATTGTCCTGGAGGTGAATGCCTTGACTCTTTGTAGTTGCAAAGGTTCTTACCTCCCAACGAATAGAAAATAAAGGGAGCATACATCGTAGTTTTGAGTTTATACTGCTACTATAGTTGAACAGGCTTTAATATTATTATAGTCTTCTTTTCTCTTTTAGCATCTCCTGAATTAACAATGCTGAGAAAAGAATCCATCATTAACAATTAACTCTTTCAGGGCATGGCAGATCGCATCATTGGAATGCGAACTGCGCTTCGAGAAAACCTCGAGGAATTGGGATCACCCTTATCATGGAAACACATAACTAATCAGGTATGGCAAAATTTGGCAAATCCATCATTCAATTTCATTTGCCAAACTTATCTTTGACAGGTTTCATTTGTTTGTGTGTTAATGAAAATGCTGGCTCTTGCGAACAGATTGGTATGTTTTGCTATAGTGGGTTGACACCCGAACAGGTGGATCGTCTAACCAATGAATATCACATCTACATGACGCGAAATGGTCGTATCAGGTATGATATCCAGCTACAACTTTTACAATCATGTGTGATACCCAACTACATGCATGCATCTGCAAATTCATATTTGCTAATTTTTATACCATATTATGCAGCATGGCCGGAGTAACTACAGGCAATGTCGGATTTCTTGCAAACGCTGTTCATGAGGTCACAAAATCTACTTAGTTTGTTTATAAAAGTTGCATATCAATTTTGTAGGCAGCCATATATACACAGGGGCACAATGCAATACAATAAATTTTTGAAATATTCTTGCCATTCCCTTCATGACTGGGGGAAGGACAATTATAACGGACATAATTTATTTTTGCTCTTTCACAGGAGCTGCTTTCCCTCTTTTTAAGTTTGTTTTGTTTAGGAGGGAGGAGAGAGCCTTTGAATTATCTCATTCTTGTATAATAAACTTCTGGTCGCTACTATCTATGATACCGGGGCAAAATTTTTGCAGTTACTTATGAGGCTTTGAGACTTAAGAGAAGTTAAAAACGTTATTGTATGCGCAGAAATAGGAAATTTTGCTCGAAATGTTATTTTTATTGATTCCTTTAGAAAATGGCATGTATCATGCATAAAACTAAATGATGAGACCCAAAATACTTGATAATTATAATCAAAGGACTGATTTTAATTCCAACACATTAATAATTGGTTCTTGCATTTGGTGCGTTGATGCACGAGTTTAGTTCACCTTTCTTTGAATTGTTGGCTTGTTCTTAGTTTATTCGCAAGTCTTGATTAGTTTACGGCTCCTCCAGTTTTTTCTTTTAATTAATAAAGTTATCATTGAGGTTCATCTTAAAAAAAATTTTATTTTTATTTTTGTTTTATACTTTTAGGCTACATTTTGGCACACAAAGTTGGATTGGACTATTTATTAGAATTAGATTAGATTAAGTTGATTGGATTAAGTTGGATTATATTATAGTTTTATACCATATTAGAATATTTTAAATTATATTTAGATAATATTAAATAGCATTTAAGTTGATATTTAAAAATAAATATCAATTATTCATGAAATTTTATAATCATAATTAAAATAAATTTAAAAAGTAATTAATAAGAAAATTAAATATATTGTAAATAAGTTATTGGGTAGTCATAATATAATAATCAAATAACAATACATAAAACAATCTTAATATTTAATTAACTTTTATCAAATATCAAAAATATTATATAAGATCAATTAATTAGTGGTACAATTAATTTTCATGATTATTTTTAATATTATATTAGTGATTATTAAATCTAGTACAATCAAATAATGCAATAAATTATTAAATGGTTAATTTTATTGATAAATTATTAAATATACAGTAATGAATTTTAATCTTGAGAGTAAGTAGAAGTAAAGGTTCCAATTTAATAAGATCATAGATAATAAAAAAAAAGAGTAAATCATAAATAAAAAAAATTCAATTAATTAATTAATATTAGGTGTAAATTAAAAAACTGATATAAATAAAAGTCTCATGAATGGACAATTTTTTTTCTTTAAATCTCAACCCATCTAAATCCATGTATAAATTAGTATTATTAATCCCATGATTTTAGGATTAAATTCAAATTTAGTCCCCTTAATCCAATCCAACTATGCTTGCCAAATATGAAATAAATATTTAATCCTAAAATTAATCATAGCATCCAAAAATGGCCTAACAGGATAATCGTACGATTCATGAACCGCAGATAATTAATCTATACCGTATATGCAATTTATTATATGATTTATCGCACGCAGGAAGACGAGTTCGAGAGTTCAAGTTTCGTGAAAAACACCAAATGTTAAAAACAAATAACTCTTTTACAACTATTTTGGAAAGATTAAGCTACCGTTTGAAGTAAAGTCATCCCATACCAATTCGAAAAATGTTAAATTAAATCGAAGGATAACTTAGCGAAACTTATGTTGGTGTCCATCTTTTCTTTTGTTAGTCCTATATAAAGCTGTCAAGCTACGGTGCTGACTGCTGAGAGCACTTGAAGCCTTGTTTTAATTAGTGAGTGAGTGTGAGTTTTAATTAGATCTGAGCAGCAATGAAAGGAGCAAAAGCCATTTTCATTTTGTTTGTTGTCGTTTGTTGTTTGCAGTCAAGTGCTAGCAGTCGCAGGTAGAAATGAGGCTGCATCAGCATCATCAAATTTAGCTTATGGCCAAGATCTATCATGGTTTGGGTTCCACCCTTGGGGCATGCCATGGGGCGGCGACGGCCGATGGCCTTTGGTGCCACCACCTCAAACCGTCAGCTCCAGGTCGTCCATGGCCTTGCCCATGGGGAACACTCCCACCAATGCCATCCATCAATTGGCCTGTACACCCTTGGCCTTGGGCACCGCCACCGAAACCTGCTGCAGCGCTGCATCCTGATTCAAACACTAAAGCTTGATCATGTTTCCCATTAATTAATTTCTGTCCATTAGTGTTTGATAGTATTAGTTGCTTTCAGTCAACACTCAACATCTTGTTGGACAGGTTCAGACTTGGGAGCGAATATAAGAATAAGGATGTAATGAAACAATTAGGTACTAAGAGTTCTTGTTACATTTTCAATTGATTAATCCTTTTCCGAACTAGTTAAATCTACGAAGCTCTAAAGTGCAGAGAAAGTGAACCGGCCAAAATAACAGGAAAGAAAGGGATCAATAGCGAAATCTAGTTTCCATTTGAAGATCAGCATGGACATAATGTGAAAATAACACCAAGTTCAAGCAAGAAAGCAAGCCAAACTACTACAGTACTGAGCCCTTGAGCTCTTGCTGGGATTTGCAACTCCTACCTAGCTAGACATAAATACAGTCACCTTTTCTTATACTCCTAGCTTTTCAGAATCCTTGCACTCAAAACAATGTACAAAAAAGTAGGGAAATAGCATGATCGACATAGTAGACAGAATCATCAACTTCAAGGTTAAGCCAAAAAGCCAGTATATGCATACATCTTTGCACAAAAGCCAGTATATGCATACATCTTTGCACGGTGCGAAGATCCACCAACTAGGCCAAAATGTTGAATATATGTTGACCAGGAAGGTTCTTTCATTCACTTCCCTCCACCAATGGCATTCTTGATACTTGTTTCATGTCACCATATTTACGTGCCAGCTGAATGTGGCATGCTAAGACCTGTTTGCCGCCTCACATGCTCTGGTATCAGCCTGTTGATCAGTTCAGGTGAAGCTCCAGCTAACTGTAATCAGAATGCGAATAGAATTGATCAGGTAGAAAAATAAGGAAACTTCTCCCAAAACATCTTCAATGTATATATAGCAGAGTAATTTATCTATGACGGGCTAAATGATACTAAATTAGCATGAAAGGCATGTGAATGGCGTGCAATTAAATCAATGGCTTTGATAGCACATAAATGTCAAATCTTGATTGACATTCTGATGATGACATTACAAAAACAAAGGCTCAGATTCTCCACATCAATGGAATATCCCATGTACTATTTTAAGGTGAGGCAGCAGTAATCAGACACTGCCCTTGAGTGTGTCAACAATGTAATGCTATGTCATCTAAAGCATGATGAAATATACACAAGGATTGTACCGCTAACATTGAGTGGTTCATAATCTTTAATTAACAAAGTGGATACATACTTCCTGTTTAAAGTTAAAAAGCGGAGGAAAGGGGCGACCATTTGGAAGGCGGGCATTAGGTTCACGAAGCTCATCAAAGAAAGGATGTGCACATGCCTCAAGCTACAATAAGAAAACAAGGCTATTAAGAAAAATAGTAATCACCTACAAAAATAAAAATAAAGAAAAAATGATAACAATAATAACAATTCAACTGTTTCAAATTGTCATAATGGATAGATGAGGAAATGGCAGCTGACACCCAGAGTAGAAGATGTCACACTTGAAGGTAGGAATTGTTTTTTACCAAGTGAAAAAGATAGAAAAAAATTCATTTGAAAATGGGCTTTTAAGTGAGCACAAACGTTTAATCTCCATTAGTAGATGACAAAGTCCAACTCACCGCAGTACAGCGGAGACTAGGTGAATATTGAAGAAGCCTTGATGCAAGGTCAATTGCTTCCGGAGGCATTCGCTTGTGGAAAACCTGAATTAAGGAATGTTGCAGTAAATATACAAGTAGAAAGAAATACTGAAACAAAATCTCCATTCAACAATTATAATTTGACTCGTTAACCAAGAAACAAACACTATCTAACCGAAATTTTTAGATATATATACAAAAATGAATATAATATATAACCAAAAAATGAATATATATATATATATATATATAAAATACACACATACACACACAAAAAAAAATCTAAATGCTTTCAGAAATCAAGAGACTCAAAGTTGAGGACAGTAAATTCACTCATGTCTAGAAAGTAGAATGATAAAAGAGTGGCACGTGTGGGTACGGGTGCCTGTTCTTGTACAAAACCCAATTTCTTGGACCATGTCCATACTTATAACACTAAACAACTTTGTGAAGTAGAAACTCCTGTAAATAAAAAATCCAATGCCATTCATTATCTTGTTCTTGAAATGAAAATCATTTCTAGAAAACCATTAAGCAATTTTATCAGGGAAAGAAAGCGGTTAAGAGTATACCTTGTGCCAAGGATGAGCCTTAATCTGAGGAAATCTAAAATCCGTATAATTTGGATTCATGCATCGAATTTCTTCCCGAGTAGGAGTACCAAGAACCTAACTCACACATGATCTCATGATTATTTGAGCAGAATAAACCTTGGTAAATGGTTTTGGCATAGATAATGTTGCTCACCTTAATAATCTCTACTAGTTGGTCAACTGCATTTTCCCCTGGAAATAATGGCTATGAAAAAAGAATTGAAATAATTAGAAGTAAAAAATGTACAAGCAACACATATAAACTGAGCACATAGCTTCACATATAATTGAGAAAAGCTTCACATATAATTGAGAAAACTGTAGGCAATACAAAATTTTTTAAGTTTGAATAGCTACTTATATTACTAACCTGGCCTAGAAGCAGCTCGGCAAGAACACAACCAGCTGACCAAATATCAATCGATGTAGTATACTCTGTTGCACCAAAAATCAGTTCTGGAGCTCGGTAATATCGAGAGCATATGTACGATATATTAGCTTCGCCCTTGACCTGATATCCAGGAAATGAGACAAATTCATCAGAAAATGTACCACAGAATACCCTCCGGCTGGGGTAATACTAATAACTTCATTAAAATGCAATAATAATGTTTAAAGCACTACTATCTTATTCCTATTTGTCAAAAAGCTTAAGCTCAATGGTCAAGGACCATTTCATTTCACGTACAAGTTTCCCAGTTTACTCTTTAGTCAGGGGTTTGCTGCCCATACACATATATCCATTGTATCTACTCTCCATATGTGAATATTTAATAAATGCACCCATGTACGGGGACCTTCACAGTATCAAGCGTACAAGCAATCAACCAGGAACTCAAAGCTGACAACCATTGACTTGTAGCTCTACAACAGGATAGGGAAACAACGGGAGCTCATCACCTTCTACTAACTTGGGTGCCACAAGGCTACTGATGTCACCACTTGCCATGGAGTATGCCGCTAAAGCTGTGGTCACCCAAAAAGCCAAACCATTCGCACATCTTAACATAAAAGGAGAAATTTATAGTCTTTGCACCAGGACCTTACACAAATTGGATACCATCTTCAACCCAAAAGCTCAATCAAACCTAGCCTATCCTTTACTGGACTAATTCTACACTGACATGTGATTTACTACTAACATACTCATGCATACATCCAACAAAACCATAGGTGAAAGATGATGACTTCTTTCTCATTATCTAAAACTGAATTTAGACCATGATGCTCTCCATAAAACAGCATTAGCCTGTTTTAGGGATGAACGGAATAAACTGTGTTATTCTCCATTTTATTAGGCAGTGACAACTCAGAAATGCTTATACCAGAACTTTTTAATGAATATATGGTCATGACTGACTTGTCAGGAGATCCCTATGGGGTTTCTAACATGGGCAACACTTGAAAGAACTTAAATGAAAATGACAAGGGGATGCACCTACCAGAACTTTTGCGCTCCCAAAATCACAAAGCTTAACCTGGTGGGTGAGTGGATCAACCTACATAAAATATGTTGGTGCATTAGGTTCTGAAAGCAGAAACTCATAGAATAGCTATGTATAAAGAGTAACGTACCAAGAGGTTTTGAGGCTTCACATCCCTATGGCAGACCCCAGGAACTGTATGAATATATGCCAAGCCCCTAAAGATCTGAGACACGTTTTCTATTACAATAATCAGGATTTGTAAAAACGAAAGGCAATTTCAAAAAAGTAAGTGAGGAAAATAAAACATACTTGATATGTATACAGTTTTACATAGATGAGGGGCATCCTCTGGTTCATACTGCTGTAATGCTTCAGCACCCGGTACATAGTCTCAGGAACATATTCCATAACCAAATTCAAAAAAAGCTCATCTTTACTTGTTGTGGAGAAGAAACAATGCTTAAGGGAAATCACATTCGGGTGATCCATCAAACGCATTAACTGCAGTTCACGATTTTTATACCGCCTGTCTTGCAAGACCTTTTTTATAGCCACTGTCTCTCCAGTTTCCAAGCATTTTGCCTAAATACGGTTGAAATCAGAGACATAATGGGTAGAAGAATAGACGGAACCTTAGTTGTTATTAAATAAATATGTTTGCAGCTAATACCTGAAAAACGATACCGAATGATCCAGTACCAACAACACGCTCTGCCATGTAACTGATCGTCTGCAAGAAACAAACACCCATACATTAATTAAACAATGACTCAAAGCTCTGATACATCAAGGTATAGTGATATATATAGAAAAAATCACCTGTTAGGCACAAAAAGGGAATAATATATTAGCAAAACAATAATCGGGATATAAGATTGATCAATTTTCAAGAAAAGTTACCGCTTGAACTAAATAAGAGCAGCATGACACAATGACCAGTTAGAAAAAATGAAACTTTGCTTTAGACATCCTTGAACAAAGACCATGCACTCACCTGCTTGGGTTCGCCATTTTTGCCTCCAATTGTGGTAGAAATGATGTGGCCAGTGACAGCATCATTCCCCTGAATAACTGCAGCTGACATTTCCTGCAATTCGCAGAAACAAAAAAAGAATTAACAAAGGCACTTGCAACGGGCTACTTAAGCATGTGATAACTAGGACACTTGTTTCGATATTTGTTGCATGTAGGACGCTTGTTGAAGCAAAAATGTGGCCACAGCCACTTGTAACTCACAATAATTGGGCAATAAAGTAGATTCCATCTTAATTAACTATAAACCCAGTACAAGAACATGTTTATAATGCACACGGCATCCTGTTAACCAATTGTTCATGGAATTAATTGTATTTTAGAAGCTACCATATCCACTTGTAATCCATGCAAAGTCAGATACAGGCATCATTATCCGTGAAATTATGGTGACTTGCCTTTTTGAACTGGGGTTATGATAACACTTGATGTCTTTGTTGAAAGCGACAAAAAAGCAATCGACGATGATCAAATTAATAATTCAATTAGCAACAGTTAAAAGCACAAAACAACAAACAAGCAAACAAAATGAGAACTGATTAGAACGTGTTAATACTTAAAAAAATTAAATTAACCACAAGATGAGAAAAGAAAATCAACCACAATGTGGAAGTAAAAGATGTCCTCAGAATGCAGATTATAAGGCAGCCACAAAGATCATGAAGTGCTATTTTTAAGTATAGGAAAAGCAACAAACAAAGACCACAAGTTACAAGAAAGAATCACATGCATCGAAAAGTTAGCATTTAAAACAAGAAACTATTCACAAGAGAATCGAAGAACACTCACTAGATGAAGCAAACTACAGCAGATTTAAGAACACTCTACGTAAAGCGAAAGAAAAAGAAGCAAAAAGTTTCACAAAAGAATTTACAACTCTTGAAACACAAATCCAAAACATCTATCTGGGACCAAAAACAAAAGATTGCGACAGACCCAAAAATCTAATATAAAATCAAACTAATAAAAAGTAAAAAAAGAAATGGGTGTACCAAAAATAGAGAAAAATCTTAATGCACCTGTGGGTAGCTGAGAAAACCCAAAATGCAAAGATTTTTAAGCTTATTAACCTTAAAATTCAAGCAAAATTCAACATACCTCTCTTCTTTCTCTACCAAAATCTAAATTTAAATTAAAAAAATCCAATTTTATTCTCCCTTCTTTTACTTTGTTAAAGTATTTTATCCATCCCTATAAAAACTAGAATAAATAAATGAACAGTGCGTAACAACACTTCAGAATAATATGGGGAAAAAAACAGTAAAACCAACCGGAAAGTGAGTGGGATCGCAGATCAAATAGAATATAAGCTAAAACAAAGCTAATTTCAACTAAGCTAGATCTAAAACGAAGCTACTACCATATACTACTAAGCAAAAGAAGCAGCAACACAGAGAGGAGACCTTGTCGGAGTCCATATCCGGACGGTGTCGTTTCAGCAGGTCATTGTCGAAGTGCGGTTGCTGCGATGGTGGGGCTTGTGCTTGTGGTGGCGGCGGTGGCTGAGGCTGAGGCCCCAAGGGCATTGAAGCCATGTGGGTTACAGCTGCTACAGCTTCAAACTCTCAATTCAATACACATACACTCACTCTCTCTCTCCCTCTCTCTCCCCTCTTTTCTTTCTTTTTCGCTTTGCTTTACTTTCTCTCTCTTCTGTCTCTATTTCTGTTTTGGTTTTGGTTTTGGTTTGGATACATTAAAAAACACAAGACAGCTTACTTTCTACTTAGACCCACGCGATTGTTCGTGGCAGTGTGAATCACGCTCCAATCACCTTTTTTTTTCTTTCTTTTTATGTTTTAAATAATAATATTACGTCCGAATATTCATTCATTATTTTAGTTGGTGTCGTACGAGCATGCCTACCGTCTAATTGTATTGTTGTTGCCCAAGAGGCCAAGAGTTGTTTTAAATTTTTTGTTAATTTGTTTTAGTGGTGTGTGTGGAGTTAATCATATTATCCATTAAATATGGTGTCAATTATCAAATAGTTACAATTGTTATTTAATATATTTAATGCATTATCCGCTTCATTAATACCATTCAATTGCTAAGATAAGGTATGTCTTTCCTATGACATGTTTTTGTCGATTCATTGATAGATTTTGTAAAACAAGCACATTAATAATGAATAGACCTTCACTAAAATTAATTAGAATCCTCTCATTAACTCATCTTCTTCTTAACAAAATTCACTTAAGCGATTGTTAACTAATAAATTAAAAAAATAAAAATACTGAATTTATAATTATATACTAATACTAGACAATAGATAATATAAAGATTCTTAAGAGTTTGTAAAAATTCATATTAGTAGATAATCCTAATTCCATTACAAGACTCTTTAATTTTTATTTATCTACGTAGCAAATAGAATACTGAAAAATAAGATATCTTCCAAAAACTCTTTAAATAAAAATAAATTTTGTATTATTTTAATTAACTTTTTTTCACAAAAAAAAATATTGTGAAGATAAAGAAGTTACTTTTCAGTATTGAATAAAGAAAACCACTATCTTATTTGAATATGTAAAAAAAAAAAATTGATACCTTTAGTGACTCTTCAATAAGAAGTAAAATCTCATTAAAAAAGTCTTTTGATGATGCTCTAATATGATCATTTACAAATAGTAGAAGGAATACAAATTCTTTTTATAAACTATCATGCGTAATTTGAATAGTTGATGGGTATTGCTTCTGTTCAATAGTCACATGACACGCGTTATTATTCTCATTAATTACATTTATATTTATAATTCAACTCAATCAATAGGTTTACAAGTCATTATCTAATAACCATTTGATTCCTCCTGTACTTTAATTAGATTTTATTTAACTTTGATTGCACAATGGATTGAAATAGGGAACATAATTTGAATTCCAAACCACTTATATTAACTTTAAAAAAAAAAATTTACTAGTGAAACAAACTAACATACATGCCTTGCGAAATAATTTGTTCCTCTAATACTATTCATTAATTACTTGACACCCACTATATTTTAGCAATAAAAATATGGCATCACCGTATGCAACATAGATGATCTCCCTGTGGAGAGGGAAGGGAAGGTACTTGTTATTTAACCCATTTAGTAGATTGATCAAAGGAACCGAAATCATACATGCGAATTAAAAAAAAAAAAGAAAGTTGTTTATGATTAGAAAGATGATAACAAGAAATCTTTATTAATTTAAATCCACAGTCTATTATTATAGAAAGCGGTGCATGGCAAGACACCATGCATGTTGATTATTGACGACAAGACTCCGGCAACTGTTGTACAGTCTCTTTACATTTGGAGTCAATTGATGACAATGGGCCTCCCATGAGGCCCACTTCCTTAAGCAGCTTCTTCTTGGATCATTCACTCCTGTCCAATTATTGCCGACTTTAGAAATTATTAGATTGCTTCCCTGTTTTGGTCGAAATTTCATCATGGAGCTTCCTCTTGAATTTTCAAATGCTAGTCAGTATAAAAGATAATTTGCGGAGAATTTTTAAGGAAAAGTAAAAGATAAAAGATAATGCTCTACTGCCCTGTTAAGTTCATCTCATTTCTCCACTCTAAAGGAAGGAGATTGAATTGAAAAATTAATGATGAACATGGGCCCTTTGTTTGTGCATGGTTTTGTGTTTCTAATAATTGATGTTTGGTTCCTGTTCCACGATCAAAACCGAAATTTATTTTATATTATAATAAAATTTCTATTTTCGAATACCCAACTGATTAATTCATTCCACATAGTCTTGTCTGCTGCCCCCAAATAGATGAAACATAATTAGGACGTTCATCATAATTAGGATATTTCATTAATCAAATATGCTACTCTCCAATTTTTTATTTTGTGAAAACCTCGACGAAATGAGAAAGATTTTGTTATTTGAAAAAAAAAAAAAAGGAACAGAGAAAAATAACTAATCAGAGATATAATGTCATAATGAACTTTACTCCTTTAATAATTGTTACTACATATATACTTTTTTGTGTGTGGAGATTTTGCTGCTGACATGGTCAAAGTAGACAATCTTAGTCTAATTTCACTAGGACTAACTCTCCATCTTTCACTCTATAGTTATATTTGTACACTTAAAGTGTTTATCTGATTCAAGATCTTAGATTTTTTAAAGTCCTAAATAAATTGACAACAGTATGAACATACTTTTACAACGATGTAAAAATATGCTCACACTATTGTCAACACTGTTAAGAATAATATTGAATTAGCTGTTGAGCCAGCAGTTATATCAACAAAATGTAAACAAGATGTTGAGTGACTTGAGTCAGCCTTCATGCAAGCAGGTTGTTATGCAAGCCGCTCTTGGTTGTTATTTCCCTCTACAAAGTGGTTAAGCTGAGCTGTGTTTTATGCTCATGTTTTTATTTCTTGTAAAAGGTTCTAGTTACTCCTATAAATACTCTTGTAATCTAAGTTGAGTATGTAAGCTAATATGATGAATTCAATTATTTGTTCTTTAATTTGAGTCACAACATTTTTTTTATATTTTTCTTTAACTTTTTCAATAAACAAACAGAATAAATTTCTTTAACTTGGTATTAGAGCCACTCTAACGGCTCCAACAAGCTGGAGTCAACAATCTAACACTACTGCCATAACCTTATTCACCTTTGCTACTCCAATCAAGCTTGATTGCACAAATTACACAATCTAGAAAAAAATAATTACTCTCTTCAATTTGTGGTAATGGACTTGAATGCTACACTGATGGATCTAGGTCTGTCCTAATTAATGTCTTTCATATGGATCTGGATCTAGAGGCTCCTCTTCCAACACATAAGGTCATGAAAATCTAGAATATACTATGTGGCAACGCCAAGATTAGCTTCGGCTTAGCTGGATCATGTCATCAATGACTGTTGATATACTCAGCTTTGTGGTAAGCTCTAAAACCTCCTATGAGTTGTGGGGAAATCTTGAAAAACAATGTGGATATGGATTTATGGCTAAGAAAGTTCATCTGAAAATGTTTCTAAGCAATTTGAGAAAAGGATCTTTATCAATGATTGAATATTTCACAAAGCTAAAAAATGTTACTAATGGCCTTGCTTTGGCTGGTAGTCTGGTGAACAATATAGATTTAATTACTTATCATGTTACTAGTTTAGATCAGTCATATTATGTTACTAGTTTAGATCAGTCATATTATTCTATTGTTATTTACATTGAGACAAAAATGTTAACTATAGAACCTAGTGAAGCATATGCTATAGTTTTCACACATGAAGCTAGGCTTGAAAGCAGTAAATTCAATGATAGCAAAGAGGTAAAAAATAACTGTGCAGCTAATGTAGCACAAGCTAGAAATTTTTAGAAGAAAAGAAACAATAATAGTCAAGGTAACTGGAATAGAGGTGGAGGCAGTATCTGGAACCCTAATCATGGTGGAAGAGGTGGCTTTAATGGTTTTGGCGGCAATAACAAATGTGGTTATCAAGGACAAAACTTAGGGAAAAGAAATTAGAATAATATTTGTAAAGGTTTAGTTGATGGTTTTAACAATGGTTTTATTGGTGGTTTCAACAATAACTTTGGAACATGTGGTTTTAGTTCAAGAGGTTTTGAAAATAGATTTGTTCAAAGAGGAAGAATTGCCTATTAGATTTTTTTAATGATTCAATCATACTGTAGCTAAATGCAAAGACAGGTTCAATAAGAACTTTGTTCCAAACTTTCTAGTCCTAGGTTACTTTTTTAGTTAGAATCAGGGGTCGAAGGCAATATATGGCCACATCTAAGGAGCTACTGATCAAGGTTAGTACCTTAACAGTGGAGCAACTCACCACCTCAGTAATATAGTTTAGAACTTAAATGATGGTAAGGTTTATTTTGGCTATAATTCACTAGTTGTAGGTAATGGTTAAGTTCTTCAAATTACACATATAGTTTATGCTTGCTTATATACTTCTATACTTCCTTTGGCATTTGTCTGTATCTAAATGATGCTCTATGTGTCCCTAAACTTACCAAAAATTTTATCAGTTTCCAAACTTCTTAATGGTAATAACATTATCATTAAATTTTCCTCTGATGCTTGTTTTTTGAATGACAAAGTGAATAGAATTCTATTGGCTCAGGGGATTGCTAAAGATGTTATGTACAAGCTATTATTACTAAAAGAATTCATCTCTCTTTTTGATATGCAAGTTTTCCAACCTAGCTCTATAGTGTCAGTTCTTTCTTTCAATAAGGATATCAGTTTTGTTGAAAACACTAATAATGTTTTGTCTTTCAATTTTAAGTCAAAGTCCCTTATAAGTTTCCATACTTCAAATTCTATTTCGACAAATCTTTTACACAATCAACTTGGTCACCTAAGCTAACATGTTACACAAACTATTCTAAGGAATAAATGTTTATCTTTTGTTAACGTCAATAATTCATCTTTTTAGTTCGTAATGAATGTCAACTTGAAAAATTACATCAGTTACATTCCTCAGTCATTGAGATCAAAACAAAATATCCCTTAGAATTGATTCACATAGATTTAGGGGGACTAGCTTCCGTAATATCTATTGATGGTTATAAATGCTACATTTCTTTTGTTTATGATTATATTAAATATTGCTGGATCTTTCCTTTGATTTTTAAGTCGTATGCCCTACCTAAATTTTAATACTTTAAATGTCTAGTTGAAAAACAGTTTAATCTTTCCATTAAAGTCTTACAATCTAATATAAGATGAGAGTTTATAATTTTTCACCCTTTTCTTCAATAAATAAAAGTTAGATTCAGTTGTCTCCACATACATTATCAATATATATTGTTGAAAAAAAAGTAAAGACATATTATTGAAACAAGTCCAACCATTTTTGCATAAGCCAAAATGGCTATTTCCTTTTAATGGGATGCGTTTCATATTGCCTCATCTTATAAATAGAATGCTAACCACGATTCTCAATAATTTGTCTCTTTATCAAAAACTTCATCATCAGTCACTAAATTCTCAGTTTCTTAGAGTGTTTGGTTGTGCATGTTATCCATTTCTTAGGCTTTATAATCAATATAAACTTGTTTTTCATTCTAAATAATTTCTATTTTTAAACTACAATACCCTTCATAAGATCTACAAATGTCTAGATAAATCAAGCAAAGTTTATATTGCCATCCATATTTCTTTTAATGAGTATGACTTTCCTTATTCTGAGTTGTTTTCCTCTTCACCATCCTCTTCTAAGTTAATATCAGTCTGTATTGCACTAGTCTACATTCTTAATGATAGTAGTTTTAGTCGTTCTTTTGTTGCATCACCTGTACTAACCATGTTATCAACATCCTATTCTTAATCCTCACTTCAGCAAGTTTTATCATTTCCTTAATTGTCCCAAGATCCTGACCACATCATTCTCCTTCACGTTCACTTATCTCACCTTCACAACCATCCTAATCAATAGTATCACACCATCTCATGATAACAGAGTAAAATTTAGAATTTACTAGCTAAAAATCTATCTCACAACTAAAAGTGGCTCCAGCTGATCAGCAGTGACATATAGCTAGAAAAATGCATATAATACTTTACAGAGAAATGGAACTTGGACTTTGGTTCTAATAGAGACACCTATCAAAACTATTAGTAATAAATGGGTTTTTAAAGTTAAATTCAATCTAGATAGGAGCGTTTCAAAGCATAAAACTAGGCTAGTTGCAAAAGGGTTTCATTAGACATACAATGTAGATTTTTTAAAGATATTTAGCCTTGTAGTGAAGCCTTGTATTGTCAAGATTGTGCTCAGTCTAGCAGTCATACACTATTGGTCAATAAGGCAGTTAAATGTGAACAATGCCTTTTTCAAAGGGATTCCTTATAAAAGATGAGTTTATACACCAACTAGAAGACTTCATTAATCGTCAGTTTCATACTCATGTCTATAATTAAACAAAGTTCTTATGACCTTAAACAGACACCCAGAGTTTGGTATGACAAGCTAAGAGTCTATCTAGTTTAGTAGGGATTTCAGTCTTCAAAGTAAAATACTTCATTGTTCTTAAACATATTGGTTGTGATATACTAGTTATTTTTATCTATGTGGATGACATTCTAGTAATTGGTTCTAGCAATGCTCAGATAGAGAGATATCAATCAACTTGGGTCAGAATTTGCTCTTAAAGACTTGAGGGATTTTAATTACTTTCTTGGTTTAGAAATGACTCATTTGTTGATGGTCTACATCTCGCTCAAATTAAATAAGTTGTTGATATTATAAAGAAGGTTTATATACTTGACAGTAAAATCTACAATACACTTATAAGTGTTGCTGACGAGCTACAAAAAGACAAAGTCAACATGTTTGAGAATTCATCACTTTATAGGAGTATTGTTGATTCTCTATAGTATATAACCTTAACAAGGCCAGACATAGCCTTCATTATTAATAAATTGCGTTAATTTTTGTAGCTCCAACCACTTCGTACTGACATGCATGTAACAGAGTGTTGAGTTACCTACAATGTATAACACGCTATGATCTTCACTTCTTCGATTGAAGGCCACTCAACTTCACAGTCCATTCAGATGGAGATTAGGGTTCTGATCCAGATAATAGAAGGTCTGTTGGAGGTTACTGTGCTTATCTAGGCACTTATCTTGTCTCTTGGTCCTCAAAGAAACAAAATATTATCTCTAGGTCAACTGTTGAGTCAGAGTACAGAGCATTAACATTGGCAACTTTAAAAGTTTGGTGGATTACCTATATCTTGAAAGAACTATAGGCATCAGTGTCTAAATCTCTTGTTCTGCACTGTGATAGTAAAACTATAGAGGCTTTAGCTAATAATCTTAAGTATCATTCAAAAATCAAACACATTGAATTGGATTTCACTTTGTCAGAGAACATATTGCTCAGAAGGAGCTTACAATTGAACATGTATCCAGCTCTAATCAGCTAGAAGACATATTTACTAAGCTCCTTGCCTTTGATCATTTTGCTTATACAAGAACTAATCTCAATGTCCATCCAAGGCCTTGAGCTTATGGAGGCATGTTAAGAATATTATTGACTCAGCTGTTGAGTTAGCACTTATGTCAACAAAATGTAATTAAATAAGATGCTAAGTTTGCTTTTATGTAGGTAGGTTGTTATGCAAGTCAATCATTGGTTGTTATTTCCCTCTAAAAAGTGGTTGAGTTGCGTTGTAGCTCACTTTTTATTTTCCTTGTAGAAGATTCTAGTTACTCATATAAATACCCTCATACTCGAAGCTACATTTGTAACCTAATAAGATGAATTCAATCTTTTGATCTTTCAATTGAATTACGATATTTTTTATGTATTTTTCTTTTACTTTCTCTGTAAATAAAGAGAATAAATTTCTTTGACTAACACGTCCATTATTATAAGTTTGAATAAAAAAGTTTTATATGAACTTATGTTTAATTTGGGATACACACACGTGTATAAAATATAAAAGTGCTAACGAAATATTTCGGATGGTCTAAAAAAGTTTGTCCCACATGAAGAGAAAAGGAGGACGCAAAGAAAATATCACATAAAATAACTCCGAAAATCCCGTTGATTATACAATTACAAATGAAAAAGATAATCATGACCACAGTTGCAGTAATAAAACTTATTCAAATTGAAAGACTTAATCACAATTCCATAAAAACAAGCTAGCATAGGCAGCTCGCCAGCAGAGTAAATCAATTAATTAACCACCCTGCAGTTTCTCCTAATCTCTCCATTAGTCCCAGTGAGTGGGCTAATATTGCCCATTTTGACCATTGCAGCAGCAAAGTCTCTAGCAAAAGAGGCAGGATTCGTACTATAACCCCTAACAGTTGCATCCTGAGAGCCACCATTGAACAGCTCCTGATCAGAATGAAGCAGCCCACGTCGGTTCACCAGGTTCTGATAGTAGCTGTTATCGAACCGGTTCGGAGTCTGGTCCAGGGGAGCAAGATTGGGGTCGCCGCCAGTAGCCGGGCAGGTTGTTCTTCTGGTGGTTGCAAAAGCTGGGTCAATGTTGGTGTCGTTGTATATGCGGTTCCGGAAGGCGGCGCATCGAGCGAATCCGATGGCGTGGCCGCCGGAGAGGACTGTCATGTCTTGGGCGGTCAGGCCTTTGGCTGCAAACATTGATATGAGTGTTGCCAGGCTGGAGGATGGTCCAGGGATTTGGCTATTGGCTGCACTCTGACTGGCCGTTCTTGCATCTCGCCGGCCGAGCGGTACCGTCCAAGTCGGTCCTCCAAGCTGCATTAAAAAATAAATAAAATTAATGAATACATTGAAATATGAATGATTATTATTAATTTTTTTTCAAAAGCACACATATACTTGCATGCAAAATTAAACTGTGCTATTAATATTTCAACAAAAAGCAAGCAATGACTGACCAAGGCGACACCGTCTCGGGCTGCAACAGCAAGGATGTCGGCACATGAAACGGTGGCGTTGCAAGCTGCTTCCAGACGAGTTTTAATGGCGTCAATCACTTCGAAACCCCTAGCAGAGTTTCTGTTTGGTCCTGCATTCTTCTCGCCGGTGAATGTGGCTGTGTCATCTAGTAGTACCGACCCATCGCAGCCCTAAAAAAACCAAAATAAAATAAAATAATAATATATATATATATATATATATATAAACATAAAATATGTAACTCCCAAATCATGATAAAATTAGAAACAATATATATATATAATTTTCTAATCCGGAGATTAAAATTCAGGACAAGTTGACTCTAATGTGAACATATTTATACTTCTAGAACATGAAAAATAAAAGTATGTCAATTTATTTTAAATTTTAATAAAGTTTAGAATCTTAGATTAGATCACCACTGTACATACACACACACACACTAGCAAAAACGTACATTAACGAAGCAGTCATGGAAGAAGAGGCGAAGAATAGAGGCAGCATTACGCGGTTGTCTATTAACAGCTTTGGTCATTTCATCCCTCGCGATTCTTTGAAAATTGGGGCAAGATGTTGCATAAAAGGTTGGAGAAAGTTGCGCATTGGAGGTGCAAGCTAGAAGGGATATAATTGTGAGTATAAGTGTAACAAACAAATAAGAAATTGAAGATGCCATGAACCAATCCAAAAATGGAAAGTTAAAGCAGATAAGCTAGCTAGAAGCGACAAGCAGTTTAGTTGCTTTGTGATTGTGGGGGGGATAATAAACGAGCTTGCAGCAAGTTCCTATTTATAGAGATAAGTAACATGCATGAAGGTCCGAGCCGAATAAATAATTAATTCATGATGAATGGGTGCGATTAGTTCAAGTTTCAATTTCAAATATTGCTGCCAACGCGTTTTCATAATATGTCAAAGGAGTTTGAAGGAGATCATCGATCCGACGGAATTTCAGGGAAGCAGATTCTTCCAAAAGCCAAAAAAGCACTTGTATGATTGTATGGCACTAACATTAAAGTTTGAGTTGACTTGCTAACAAATCCATGCAATACAACAAATTAAGATTCGCCATAGATAAACTTGTACTCCAAAGTCTAAGCATGGGGGCATGTTCTTTTTTCATTTTTTCCCTTGTTTAAAAAATAGTAAGTGGACTGTTTCGTTACGTACTACTCACGTTCAATAATTTTTTTCCCCCTTATTTGATAATGACTTTTGCCTGCTGGTTATATCATTCCTAGAGGAAAATTTCTTACCAGTGACTCTCTCTCTATATAAATATATATTAACAGAAACTTCAGTGCAGATACGTCTGCTCTGCTCATTTTGAAAAATGATATTGGAGTCAAGCTGGATAAGATTACCGCAATATTCTTAAAGCAGTCAAGCTGGATAAGATTATGAGGGGTTCTTATGACTTACCACAACTGTATTCGGAGGAATGACTGCAGTCAACGGTGAAGTTAACAGCATCTTGTTTTGGGTGGGTTGAATTCTTTTATTTTTCCTAATTCAATGTTTTTCTATTGCACAAGGTAACTTTTGTTAAAAAAAAATTAAAGATATACCTAATAAAGAAAGATATAATGAGTCTTGTCCCTCAAAATATTTGTTCTAAACATTATTTAAAATTATTTAGATAACACATTTATGTCTCAAATGATGAACTCGGACAAGAACTTGATGATAGTTGAAGAGATCGACGACATAACTAATTAATATAAATAGGTTTCGGTAAGGGTAAATTTATAATTAAAGAAAAAGAATTTCTAAGAGAACTTGTTTGAGCTAGTACTCTCTGAGCCTTGTCATTGACTATAGTATAATATTGGCTGCAATAGTAGATCCAGAAAAATGATTTACTGAGGGCTAAAATTTTATAACAACAAGATGCAAAAATTGAAACTTTATGGGTTCATGAATTTTTGGAGATTATTTTAGTGCATTTAATGGGGCTCAATTAAATAATAACAAAACCACTCATATAAGTTATTGTAGGCTTTATCTTTTTAATTAAATTGTGGGCTTTTATAGTTCTTAAAAGTTAAAGTTTAAATTTATGGGTTTATGAGTTTATGAGGCTATTTTTTTTAATAAATTTAATGGGGTTATTTTTATAGAAGCTCAAATAAATTTCTTTTCAATTTTAGAGTTTATTTTCTGCGACAGGGACTTGAACCAAATTAAAACTAGTCGTGAGTTGGATTTGCCTTTGATTGGTGGTAATGGTACAATGCTCTCATTCTTATTCTCCATTGAAAAATCTCTAAGCCAATGTTTAGTTGGAATAAATGATAGGAGAGGAATAGAAATGAAATAGCAGGAAAGAAAATGAATGAAAAAGATGATTAATTTATTTTCATTGTCTGGTTGAACATAAAACTTATTTCTTTTCCCTCTCTTCCTTTTCTCTCCTCTCCTCTTTTTATATTTCTTAAAACCAAATACGCTAATTTTTTAATTCTTCATTGCTGACCCTCTTACATTTAGTGTCATAATATACTCGCTACCATTCATATTATGTATCAACAATGGCTGTATTGGAATATAAAATGTTCTCACAGAGGACAGCGAAGACCATGACCTCATGACGGCTTGGTTGACCAAAGGTTTTATCTTTGCCATGACATTTGACCTCAGTTAACGGCTTAACGAGGGAAAATGATCAAAATTACGATGTTGTTTGTTGAAATTTATTATTTAACCTTCATTTAAAAATTTATTAATTCCCTCCCAAAAAAAAAAAATAATGGGGAGGTCATTCCAACCTATGAAAATATTCTTAAAATTATTATCTGATTTCCTAAGCTCTGAGATACACTATATTTAAAATATTTATATCAAAAACAAAAATTAGTCGTTGATTTAAACTGAACATTTAAAACTTAAAGCAATTGCTATCGCTACATATTCGAACACTATATATTACTCTCGAAAATCATTCTATCCTTTATTTATTTATTATAGCTTTGCATCATATTTTTGAAAATTAAAAAAATTCTAAAGACATATTTTGAAAAATCAAAAGTCCAGAAACCAAGCTACTTCTTTTGAATCTACAAAAATTCAAAAACCAAAGAATCAATTGCACCACTTTTAAAAGTCGAAGTGATTGTTTTCTTCGGATTTCAATTGCAGCATTTATTATGTCTATAAGTTTAGTAGCTGTAGAAAATATTGTATAAGAAAGTTTTCACTAAATTTAAATTAAAACAGCGAAATAAGTTTTTTTTTTTTTAATTAAATTTTATTCTTTAAAACTTAAAAGGGAGATTCAAACCTCCTACCATAACCCCCCACTCAACTAAGCAATTATAATAGTCTCATCCCAAAAAAATTGATTTATATTTACTATTTTACACCTAAAAAATGTTTTAAAACATTTTTTTAATCAGCAAAAGGGTTTTATGGGTCTTGAGTTAGGGTTTTATTCAATCATTCAGCCAACTTTGTTACTAGTTGTTCAATTTTGCTATTGAATTCATCATGTATCAAAATTCAAACTTGGTGATGCAATTTTTCTTTGTATCATAATCACTAACATAATCCATAATTTTATATACCAAATGATATAGTATTTGGTGTCGTGAGCGATACAAATTCTATAAGGCTATAATAGTCGATGTTAAGGTCGAGTACCACAGTGTATATGACAAATGACGATTGGCACTTGATATTACAAATTATATAGTCCGGTTATACAAGTATATTACTCAAAATTTTATTTTTTATTTTTAACGTAAATGACGAGGTATATTTGTCGCACTTAAAGACTTTATACACCCAAATATATTATGTCAAAAATTTGATTAGCCACATTATTTTATAGGTTGGCGTGATGTGAATGATTACATATAAGACTTTCTCCTCCTTATGATATATTATTTAATAATCCGTACACGAGAATATTCGTCAAATAAATATCGCATTACTCTATTTAATTCTTAAATTGACTTTCCACTCCACTCACATGAATAGAAAAGGTGATTGATTTCATTCACATACGCAATTAATAGTTTTTTAAAAAAAATAAAAAATAAAACAAAGTGTTTAAAGCTGGTTATTAGAGATTATAACAACAACGTTTATTCCCTCATGAAGATAAGTTGAAGAGTGAAGACCATTAATCTCATCTTGGCTCTTGGGTTTGGTCGAAATAGCTAAGATACAAACAACGACATGCTCCGACTGTTTGACTTCAGTTTGTGTTTTAATTTTAGGATGAGATTACCGGCTAATTTTACAGCTAATTTTATAGTTTTAATATTATTATTTGGCTTTCGTTATTGTCTAAATCAGTTTGCTTAGCAGTTAACAATGCCACATCAGTAATAATTGGGTTGTAGACTTGTAGATCTCTCATTTATGTATTGTGTGGAAAAATATTTGATCCCCCCCACTACTTTGATCTCATCACCGTCTTGCAATAGTCAAAGGTTGGCAGCCCCGCCGATGGTCTACGTTAAGCAAAGAGGAGTTGTATATTCGAAACACTCCAGAAATTACACAAAGTCCTTTTTTATTAATTGTTTTTTTTTTTTTTTTTATCAAAGAAAATACCTATCAAACCTGTATTTCCTCAAATATGAACAGTTTTGATTACAAGGGAATTTTCGTCCATCCTAAAGATAATTTAGTACGTAATATGTTAGCGTGAATCATTCACAACAACTATGTCTACCAATTTGCAAGTTGCTACTGACTCTGTCAATATAATATGTGTTGACCATATGTATACATAATTAGTTTAGATGCATTAAAGGAATAAATACGTTTTCACAATGATCGAATGTTTTGTTCAATTAAGAGCACTACTAAAAAACTCTTCAAATAAAATTTTATTATTTATTTAAAGAGACGTATCAATATTTAAGACTCCAAAGACACTCCAATTAAGATTCTTCAAATAAGAAATGATTTTCTCTCTTCAGATTTGGAGGGTTGATTTTTTCTTCTTCAATTTATATTTTATTATTTTTCATTAGAGAAAGAGAGAAAAGTATTTTAATTGCTATTGATTTTTACCTTAAAAAATTAATTATTTGATTAAAATAATATTAATTTATTTCTATTTGAAGAGTCTTTTGGAGAATAATATGTTTTTTCACTCTTTTATTTGCCACATAGGTAAATAAATAGATGTTTGAAGAGTAAAATTAATAGAGACTTTTGGAGATGCTCTAATTCAGCTGATTAAAATTTCACCATACCCACTTGAAGATAATTAGCATTCATAAGCTAAAGTACTAGTTTTTCTGCATGCAGATTGCTGAAGACTGTAATAAAATGCCCAAACAACAAGAAATAGGCAAGTTTCCAATTTAGCTAAAAGGAGATGCTCTGACTGAGATAAGTTATACTTTAGTTTCAATCACCTACTTTATCTGGAAATGCAGGTGACCTGGAGGCATGGAAGCTCGGGGAGCTGCTTATCTTTGGAGATGCTCTAATACAGCTGATTAAAATTTCACCATACCCACTTGAAGATAATTAGCATTCATAAGCTAAAGTACTAGTTTTTCTGCATGCAGATTGCTGAAGACTGTAATAAAAGGCCCAAATAACAAGAAATAGGCAAGTTTCCAATTTAGCTAAAAGGAGATGCACTGACTGAGATAGGTTATACTTTAGTTTCAATCACCTACTTTATCTGGAAATGCAGGTGACCTGGAGGCATGGAAGCTCGGGGAGCTGCTTATCTTTGGAGTTGACCGGTTGTATTTCACCAGCGGGACTAGTGACTGGACAACATCAGCCATCAGTGGTCTGTAGTCTGCCTCTGGTTGCACGCACATAGCTGCAATTGCCGCCACCTGAATAACCTCTTTCATTGAGTATTGGCCCTCCAATGCTGGATCCATGATCTCTAAAATCTTCTCCCTATCTGTCAACCGAGGCAAGGCCTTTTGCAGACAAAGGAATGATCAGGAAATATAAAAAAATGAGAGAAATAATCGAATAAAAGGAACTAATGCTAACAAACTTATCCAGTGGAATCATGGTATCTTGTAATATCCATTCTAAACCATGTTTATGTTATGCTATGTTTTCTGTAAAGCCTTTTGAGGGTTGAATAAGCAAACCATTCAGCCTATAAATAAAGTAATGAAACTCTCTGTGAAAACTCAAAGGATATTAGGCAGAGGCCCAATCACACATAAGTAGCCATGTCAAATCTTAAGCAAACGCGAGAATCTAACCAAGAGCGAACGATCATTAGTTGATGATTTTAAAGTAAACAGATGACATGGACAATCAGAACATTACAAATGATCATCATAACTAGTTTAACTAAATGAAGAGGAAAGATAAGAAACCCACCCAAGACACCAGAACTCCTTCTCCGGATGGTTTATTCACATCAATGGGAACTCTGCCTGTAAGCAATTCCAGAAGGACAACCCCATAACTATAAACGTCTGATTTTGTTGTTAGATGCCCAGTTAATGCATACCTGTATAGTAAACAAGCTCACCCGAAATTTGAGTTCAGAACTTTCATATTAAAAATGGATTCCATATTCAGATATAAAACACCATCTTATTTCCAAGCTAGTGCATTCAACAACATGAAGAAAAGAGTTTAGTGGTTCTTACTCAGGAGCAACATATCCCTGGGTGCCCAAGACTCGAGTTGACACATGTCCACCAGCTTTGTCAGATCCAATCTTGGCCAAACCAAAATCAGAAACTTTGGCATGAAAATTTTTGTCCAAGAGGATGTTGCTGCTCTTAAAATCTCTGTGAATCACAGGGGGGCTACAATGCTCATGGAGAAATTCCAAACCTTTAGCAGCTTCAAGAGCTATTCTAAGTCGGGTTTCCCAGTCCAATTTGGAGGCAACTGAGTTGGAACCTGCATTTTTAACACTATTTCTTCACATATTTGCTCGTATTACAACAAAGCCAAACCTATCAGAAGGAATCTTATAACAGTAAGCCAAGCTTATTTATTCATGGATTATGGATTCTAAACTAAAGATTACTTTTCTTTCCTCATCCCTAACTATATTCAGATGCATAACTATTGTTACTCTAAATATGCATAATTCTTACGAAGGATTTACAGCTTAGATTGTTTCTACTCTATCTGCTCAGAACGTCATTGAAGCACGGATAAGCTTTTCAAATCTTTAATTGGTTTAGGAGCAATATGCCAAGAAAAGGATCTAAAGAAGATCATTATTAGATGATATAATGCATCAAAAGCATCACAACAAAGACATTAATGCCACAAACACAACAACTAACTCTTCTTTAACTATAACAAAAAAAAAACACGGTGCTTAAGTTTGTTTTTAGCCCTCCAAAAATAAACATCACACAACTAAACAAGGAAAGAAAAACCATGGAGGAGATATGGGAAAAAGCCAGCATCTGCAGGTGAAGATAAGAACAGATTTCACTGTAACTATCGATACAAGCATAGAGACTAAAAGAGATTACCATTAGCAGGATACAGATGTTCTTGTAGGCCACCATTTGCCATGTAATCATACACAAGCAATTTACGACGATCAGAACAATATCCAAGCAGAGCCAGCAGATATGGTGACCGTAGACGACCAAGCAACTCCACCTATAGTCAATCACAATGCCTTTCAGGGAATAGCCAAGTTCATAAGCCAACATGTCTCAAATAATGAACCATCGAGTTACACAGAGTTTGAAGGAGAATAAATCACAAGAGAACATGCTTTTCACCTTCATAAGCAGAGACCTAGAAAAATCAACTCAACCAAGTCCTTTGCAATCATTTGGTTAAATTGATATTTTTTAGGAAAAAGGATGGCAAACAGATATCGAACTTCATTATTATTATTATTATTATTATTAATTTTTATCTATCCCTCAATATTTCTCCTAATAGAATGGAGCCAAAAAGAAAAATTACAAATTGAGATCAAACCTCCATCTTAAATTCATCTTCTCCCTGCTTTCCTGCTTGATCCATCAACTTAATTGCAACTTTCCTCCCATTACTAAGCACTCCCTGGTACACTAACCCAAAACCACCGTGCCCAACCACATTCGACTTGCTGAAACCACCAGTAGCTGAATGCAGCTGCTTGAAAGTGAACACCTGAAGTCCATTATCAGTAGCAACTTCCAATTTTCCCGACTCACCTTTCTCCTCACGATTAACACCTTCAAAAGCAAACTGAACCATTAGTTTGCTGACCAAAGGTAAAGGCTTTCAAGAATCAGCATTACTAAACTTCAATTTCTTAATTCTTATATTTCAACCACAGAACAACAAACTCTGGCTCGGTGAGCTTGGTTATTCAGTAAAAAGAAAATAATAATAATAACATAAAGATACACCAAAACTTTTAATTTTAGTCTGTTCGTCAACTATTCAGCAACCAAAATCCATTTCTTTTTCTTTTTCAGGAAAAGGAAACACATAAAAGATTCATTCCTGATAATAAAAAGCCACACTAACAACTCATCTTCCATATCAACCCAGAAGACCAAAAACCCATAAACAGAGTTTGACCTCTGTTTGGTCACAGAAAAAGTGTGGGTATGACTAACAAAGAAATCTCTGTACGGTCATGCCTTTCCTAAGCAGACAAACAGTGGAAAAGAGTAAAAGAAAAAATTAATCTTTTAAAAAAAACTAATAGCGCTTTACATAAACAAAAGTAAAACGTAACTTACTTTTGGGGGTATTTAAGCGCTTAGAGACCTTGTTACGTATGTAGCAGTAGTAGCTAAAAGCGACGAGCAAAGAAGCCAAGGCTAGTGAGGCAACCACCACAATAACCACCAAGGCAACGCGCTCTTTTCTTCTGTACTCATCGTCTCCTTCCATTTCTGTTTATTAAGAGAATGGAAGAATAAGAAGCAAAGAGAGAGAAATGGAGGGTTTGAATAAGGCTTCGGCTGTGAGTGATGACATGCTCACTGTCTGACACCCTGTGTGTACTTGTCCGTTTTTGCGATGGCGCGGAGAATTGTTGAAGTGACACTGCTCTTTTTGCTCTCAAGTACTTGAAATTTTAAATATTCTCGTTACTTACCACTAATTCTCCTTATTTTAATCCATAGCCGTAAGTTGCGTCAATGGTCAACAGAGAATTTGAGTTTTTTTTTTTTTTTCCGATTGGAGGTTAAATGATTTATTAAGTCTTCAATTTTTTTACCCAAAAAAAAATAAAAATTAAGGTGCAGTTGTTATATTTTTTAGAAATATTATGTTTAGTGGCATTCATTTTTTACTTTTTTTTTTTAGTGAAAACAAGTTGATTATGTTTCTGACAGGAAAACTAAAGGAAAGTTAAAAACAGTCGTTTTATGTTTTGAATGTATCACATCTTAACTGGACACCAAGAAAAAGAAAAAGGTGAAAGTTAATAATTTTTTGTAGATCAAGTCCTCTTACAATCCAATCTTCACATGAGCAAAACTTACTTACGTTATCATTAGTTAATAAATTAAAAAGTAAATGTAATTAAATTCTAACCATACTAGCATAAAATAATATATGGTATGAAATCTTTAAAAAATTTGAAGAGATCAAATTAAAAAAAAAGCATAAATCTAATAAATTTTTTTTTTTTACATCAACTATAGGGTGCGTTTGGGATTGAGGTGCTGTAGCTTTTAAGCTACAGCTGCTGTGAAAAAAAAAGGTATAATTATGAAACAAAAGTTAATAATATATAGTAAATATAAATTTTAAATAATAATTTTGATAAAATTATTAAAGATATAATAGAGTTTGTATTATACAAGTGAAAAATCATATCAATATAGCTTAAAAGCTACAGCAGCTAGTGTTTACCAAACACTTTAGTGCTGTAGCTTTTAAGCTACAGCTGCCCAACCTCAATCCCAAACGCACCCTAAGTAAGGTCAAATGTTGTAGTCTCACAAATAATTATTTACTCTACCGCACATGTTACTACTGCGATTAAATTTTTTTAGTTTATAGTAATACAATAGTATCATTCTTTCATATGGACTACTGGATAAATTTTATTCTTTTTATTTTTAGATTCTAATTTTAAAACACACTAACAAATGCATTTTTTAATTTTATGAAAATATCATTCCTCTTTTATAAAATAAACTCAAAAACATCATTTAAAAAACAATATCAAAAGCACCTTTAAATTCTTTGCATATTTGTTTCTATTTTTTAAAAATATCATATCAAAAGGGTAACATGGGTTTTGGTATTTATGATTTTCTAACATGTTTCTCTTAATAACAATAATAGTACTTATTGTTGTGACAAAGACGATATTAAATTGTAGGCTTTTGTTTTGTCCTCTTGATTAATTACTAAATGTTCTATCTTGATTGGATATAGAGGAGCTTTTAGGGTTGGCAAAACCTCACGCTTGGGAAATGTCGAGCCTAACCGGAGCATGTTTCTTGTTGGGTTGGGTGGAACGAATTTATGTGTTACATTTTTTAGAATTTTTTTTTACTTTACAAATTTATAATATACAAAAATTTGTTTTTATTAGATTACGCTTTAAAAGTTGGGCAAAAAGGATTTAAAATTTTAAATATTTGTTATATATATATAGAGGCATTTATTAAGCTTTCAGCCCGAACTTGGATGTTTAGAAAATATGGTAATACCTCAACTCAGGCTGAACGGACTTTTTTCTACCATCCCGAAAGCTTTGAGGTTTCTTTAAAGGAATCTTTGAAGGTTGAAAAATGTCTTGGTTGGATATTGAGGAAGCTTTTAGATTATCTAGGGAGATGATATTTGATGTTAAGAGATGCGGAAAAGTTTTGAAATTATCTTGTGGAGTCCTGATGAATTGTTAATCTTGGTGAGATAATAGAGGAAGTTATCTTAAATAGAAGTCTATTAAAATAAGTTTGAGTCGTGATCTTTAAGTGAAAATGCTCACCTTTTAGTCTTTAGATTATCATATTCTTTCGTTAGATTTAGTACCTTTATTAAGAGTATTTACATTTCTTTTCTGTCTTTTCTCTTATATTATTATCAACTGATATGATTTATTCTAATTTTTTAAAGGCTTTTAACAATTCTTACCAATAATTTTTCATTTAGGAGCTTAATTTTTTTTTTTTTGCTACAATACTTAGAATACATCAAACACTTTTATATAAACATTGTCCATATAAAAATTATGTAATACAACTTTTTTTTTTTTTAAGTATTGCGTGAGAATAGAAATTAAACATTTTGTATTGACGCATGTGAACTATGTTCAAGCCTCGTATTTCTTTTAAACTATTTATCATCTCAAAATACTCCAAATTCGATAATATTTGAACTTAATTACTAATATGTACGGTTTTATGTAATTTTGAATATTTTATATCTTGAAAAAATTAAATGCAATATATATTTATTTATCCCATTTTACTCTCCTACCATTGCATCACCATCACCCGTACAATGAAAGACTGAAAGAGATTAAACTGAAAGTTTGACATGAAAAGTAATAAGTAGAAATGAAAGGGCATCAAATGCAATATGCAAAACGTTAACTCATCATAGACCCGCACGTTTTAGTGGGTTTGATTAGACACAACAAGAAACAGTAAAACCACTTGCAACAATGCTAACAAGACAAATCCTGCACAATCTCCCACATCTCAAAAGTACCGCTATTACAGGTAGAGCCAGCTCCCCAGTCCCCTCATGTGCCCATCAGGGGCAATTCGGTAATTCAACAACTTTGCGTCAGCCATACCCGTATCCTCCAACCACGGTCCTGTCTTCTGTTTTTATTCTGTTTATTTTCTGTTCCCCTGGTAATTTGTTTTTACTCCCAGCAAAAGAAAACTTCAATTCACCTTATAAGGAGCGGCTTGGAAGTAACAATCGGAGTGAAGGCTACATAATACAATTATTTGAAAAGAAAAGGAAAACTCCAAATGCAACATTGAGTTTACAGAGTGCACTAGGAAAAATGGGGAAAAAAATGTTCAAAGTGAAATTCTGCCGCCAAATGTAGAAACCTAAAGCAGATTACCAACAATTACTACAACAGAATGTAGTCAATTCGCATTCTGATCCTTGTCCTAATCCAACTAATTTTATGTATATCAAGATCTTGGTCCGAGTGAGAGATGCCGCGACCACGACGGAAGCCAAAAAATGAAGAGGGAAGTAAGATTTTGAAAAGGAAAAATGAAAATCTCCTCCTATGCATAACATCATTCAATGTGCGACTTTGTTATATTGATCTAAAGCTCGGGATAACGACTGTATTGAAACAGGGAATGATGGTCCCATCTGCAGGTTTAACAAATGCAGGGAGTTAACTACAAATAAACAGCAATGGAAAAAATGCTAAAAGATTATAGTAGGAGCTAAATGTGTTGACACATTCCGACAAAATAAATGGTTCTTAATTTTCAATTAGTGAATAAGCTTCATGGTTTCATTCACCAGAGACAGGTACAAGTGAAAACCAACCTAAAAGCTCATACTTGTGTATTCATAAAAATATCAGTATCTTTATTATATATATATATATAATAAATGGTTCTTAATTTCAATTAGTGAATAAGCTTCATGGTTTCATTCACCAGAGACAGGTACAAGTGAAAACCAACCTAAAAGCTTATACTTATGTATTCATAAAAATATCAGTATCTTTGTTATATATATATGTATATATATATATATAGCTATTTCAGACCTTAAATATGGCATTGCTTTAGGAAAATTGGTATGACCTGTAGATGATGCTACCAAGATGAGCTCAAAACTTGTTAATTGATGAAATATTGATTACACGATGTTCAATGTACTCCAGCATATAGTGACTTTCACATTATTGAGCCAAGTAAAAAATTCTACCAAAGTAAATGTCTGCTAATATTATTGTTGTTGCAAACAAAAATATGGATTTTGATAAATGAAGTAAGACAGGAGGGGGTAAGGATCGTTTTGTGGTGGTAGTGATGGTGCGATGCAACAACAGTGGTCATAGCGTTGTGGGTAAGAGATGAGGTTTTGATGAAGATCTAAATGATATGTTATGGAACAAAACAAAACACAACAATTAAAATATTTTAAAACTAAGGTAAAAGCCAAAACTTTTAGTTACCCCACCCCCCCAAAACAAAAAAAAAGTCTACAATAAGCATCTAGCTAAACAATATAACACAAAAAAATCTTTATGACTTGATTAATTTATAGTAAATCTTTATTTTAGTCTTTCATTTAAAATTCCAAAAGCCTAGTGTGTGAACACAAATTATTTTTTGTTTCAATGATGAAGGATACACAAGAAAGTAGCATGGGCACCGATTGAACTGGAAATGCTCAGCTACTCAAAAAACTAAAGATGTCCTGTTCTATTCTTTGTCAATCTTTATGAATGAAATAGTAAAGAATTCTCCATGTTACCTCAACCTAGAACAAAGTATATGAGCTTACCGTGCTACACATATGGAAGGAATTCACATAGCCAGCAAATTTAGAAGCTGCAAAAAAGTAAAAGGAAGAAGTGTTGTTCATTAGATCCTGGCCATATGGGAACAGATGAAGGTAACTATTAAGTTCCCAACTTGAGAAAACATCCACACAAATATGCCAAGTCAATACACCTAAAAGATAGTGAAAATGAAATACCAATAACAAATTGGACTAAATCAAACAACTAATGCTGCTCGACAGAGTAAATTTCAGCAGGATCTTAGATGATTCATTGCCATCTATAATTGCTTCAATAGCTTGGAGAGGATTGTAGTTGCACTGACCAAAATATAATATATCAGACCTTATGATTCTATTGTAAAGACGAACATGCAGCAAAGTGCTTGAAACTCATAACTATATTGTGTGGTCTAGGACCACAGCAACAGCTTAATATCACTTCTTTGATAGTGTTCTGGCAAAAGTTTTCAGACAAATTATTTAGCAAAACAAAATCCAGAATTCTTCGGAATGGCAGAGAAAGAAAGTTCAGACAGGCCATTCCATTAGAAAATAACAACAAATAAATAAATAAATAAAGGACTACTCAATCTGTTGATGATACTCCAAAAATAACTTCAATATCGACTAATTTCCTGATCAGATGTGACCAAACAACTTTTGCCAAGGCTTGAAAATGATTTTAAAAAAAACCTAAAATCATTTTTGACCATGAACAATAAATAGGAAAGTAAATAACATACGCAACTTACTTTTCTTCAAGCCTGCAGGCTTTGCCAGCAGAAGAGCATTTACAAATGCACCAACATTTTCACGCAGAAGCTCCTCCTTCAGACTCACCTTTAGAAGATATTGTAACCAAATGAGAAGTATAAGGAGATAGAAATTAAAAATAACTTCCAGTATTTATATACATTGCAGATAAGATAGACAAAGCACCATATAGGAGGATGCTAGTACCTTTCCAAGTCCTGCATGCACGTTAGATGTGTTATCCATTTTAAATTTAATGTGACCCTGTTTTGCTTCTTGTACCGCTCTAGCAACGTCATTGGTTACTGTACCTTGCTATACTAGCTATTAGTACAACTGTTTGAGGGCATTATAAGTCACTGCACATAAGAAGAGGCTAAACAGGTGATTTACTCACTTTAGGATTTGGCATCAAACCATGTTGATTAAGAATCTTTGATATCTGCAAAAGTAGAAGAAAAAGAGAAAAAAGGAAAATAAGTAATTAACCAGTTGCAAATTTTATGAATCACACAGTTTAGAAGATCAATCACGTTTCAAAACCTTGAACAGACGAGGCATGAATTGACGCGTTGAGAAGCATTTCTCAACATCAAGCTTGCCACTGCCTGCAGAGAAGCAAGCCAAAGTTTCAGAGCTAAACCATAATTTGGTTTACAAAGATTACTCCCTGAACTGAAACACAAGATAAAAATAACAGATCTCTGAGTAAATCAGGATTCAATCATGCTGCTAAATAAACAGTCCTTCAGGACAAACTAACATGAGCAAGATTATAATTAAAGGATACAGTTGTCATGAAAGTATGAGAGAGCATGAATATAAAAAGGAAACCTAAAAGTAACACTCATCCAAAGGATGACATCAAATGGCTAGAATGAAGAACAATAGCAACCGCCAGCTACTCAATAAAGATTTCCTAACTAAACATAACAGACAACAGCAATTGATCATCATATAACAGTCAGAATAATGCTACATTACTTGCAATTTCCTCAATAAGTTCTAAACCACCAACAACATCAGCTCCAGCAGCTCTGGCTTCTTCCGCATCAGCCCCTTCAGCAAAGAAAGCCACCCTGACGGCCTGAAAACTCATTACAATCATCAAAAGAACCAACTACTCTACTTCTTTCTTAATCAAACATAGCACAAACTTCAAAAACTACCTTCTTATCACCATGCGGAAGATTCATAGTACCACGAACTATCTGCAGTTTAATTTAAATACCAATAAGTACTAAATAAGAAGAAAATTAAGAAGTATCTCACTTGTATAGATGAATTGGGCAAATACCAGCTCAGTTTTGCGAGGAGGAATGGCCAATCGTACATGAGCTTCAACAGTTTCATCAAATGTAGCCTTGGCATTGGCCTGAAACAATCACTAATAATCAGCTCAAACCAACTTATCATCTAGTAAATTTTTAAATCAAATATATATAGACTAAACTCAGTGACCTTGACTTGTTTGATGGCGTCCATCAAATCAAGAACCGGTCTGCTCTCTTTCTTCTTACTCTCCGGCTTAATCAACAGTGGGTAGGGGACAGACACCTGCGCCTGCTCCGGCACCCTCATAAACCTCACCGTCTTCTTCTCCGCCTGAATTCTCCTCCCCTCCCCGACTCCCTCCCCCTCAGCCTCCCCGCTAGCAGGCTCTCCGGCTTCGGGCAGAGGAGCGACGCGGGACGGATACGAGACAGGAGTGATTGTAGGGACATCCTTGAGGTATCGAATGTCCTCCCGGGTCAAATCCGTTCGGGCCTCCCCGGCCTGAAAATCGCGGGGCGGGTTATCGGATTGCAGTTCATCTCGTTGTTGTTGTTGTTGTGCGTTTTCGATGGGAGCATTTGATTCGTCTTTTGGTTTGGAGGCGTAGGATGCGCCTGGAATGGGTTGTTTAGGAGGGTTTTGCGATTCGTCGTTGTTTTGGACTGCTGTTGATGAGCAGAGAGTTCTTTGGAAGGTTACGGAGGGAGAAGCGTGGGGTTTGGTCAGGCAGTGGCGGCGAGCTTGGGAGAGAAGAAGCCTCACGGCCGCCATTTTGACTGCTTTGCTTTACCTGTTGCTCTCACTCGGCGATTACACCAGAGGCCGACTGTGGGTTTCTAAGGGTTTAAGCGACTGCAAATCTGCAATGAAATGAAAACTTTAAAAAATAAAAATAATTATTTTTCCCATTTACTTCATATGAGTTTAACGCCCCGTTGAAATTTGAGATTAGACAACTATAATTTAAAATTTAATAAACTCCGATTGTTATAATTTTAAAGATAAATTAATTTAATTTTAAATTTATATAATAAAATATTTATTATATTTTTATTAATTTTATTAAATTATATTTATTACGTATTATTAATTTTTACTTTATAATTATAATATTTTTTTAACCTCAACTGTAACTTAAAAATTACAATATTTTAATAACAAATAGAACATACTTGATCTAATAAAATATTTGGAATATTGATATTTAAATTTAAACACTAGATTCAATTTAAACTATACAAACTAATGTGATATAAATATATATAAATTAGACATAAACATAAAATAATAAAAATAAATCATCTGAAACTAGAATTATATATATATATATATATATATATATATAGGCACTAATTTGGAGCTTAATTTTAATAAAAAGAGGACTTTGGATAGTTTATTGTAGATACTGATATATCTTAAATTAACTATATGTGAACTTCTGTAACAATCACAAGTTACCAAAACTTATCGTATACTAAAAGGAGTTTATATATGCAAAAGTAATGTTACAAATCAGAAATATCTATACATTCCATATAAACCAGAATACTAAAAGGAGTTTTTTATGCTTGAAGCGTACCGTTTAACCTGTAATTTATAAGGACGCTTAAATCTAATGCCACAATGATAATATTCTTGTTGACTTTATGAGCTTTGCTAATGGGAAATAATTTGGGGCTTATTGCCCGACGACAAATAAAACTAAAACTACAAGCTGTTGCTTACAATACAAAGAATGTGAATTATTGGTAAACCGCATTTCCGATTGACCTTCTTTTATGTGTATTTTTACTTTACCAGAACAAAAGAATGAAAAAGAAAATGTTATAAACAAATCAAATGTAACTAGAGTCTCCCAATAGTAAATCAAACATGTCAGCAGGGGTTAGAAGAGTTGTTCCACCAAGAATTAACTCTAAATCAGGCCTTCCACTTTCAGACAACGCCTCCAGAGCTTCGTGAACCTGGCAGCATAGAAAGAAGAAAGAGTGTCATGTTTAATTTTGGTAAAGTTAATGCCATAGTTTCAAAGAAAAAATTGTGATGCAACAAGCAAAAAGAGTAAAGGAATTCGAACCTCAAGACCATTGATGCCCCCGATAACAAAAATCAGAATAACATTTTGGTCAGCAAGACTGGGTTTCGCCTGTGCAAGTTGCAAACCAAAGAGTTAAAGCAATTCATGACTACAGAACAGAAGCAGGATTCCCATGAAATTTTCGGGGATTAAAACTTACCTGTCCGAGGCCAAATCTTCCAAACCCACTTTTGAAAAGTCGTCCCACTGTAGATGAATGGTACTCCAACCCAGGTACATCACTCTTGGCCAAAACTTTCATTAGAAGCTTATAAAGTAATCCCTTGCTTGCATATGAATCACCGTGGAAGTGACTGTCTGAACCAAATGCCGAGTCTCTCAAAGGTATATTCTTCCTCTTCAGACCAGATACCTTGTGAAGGAATTTGAAAAGATTATCCACTCTATCTTGCAACTCCAATTTCAACTGCATGTCATTGTATTGCTGCTCTCTGTTATCATTATTATCAGCATCTTCATCACCCCACTTACCCCACTGATCATCATCAAAATCATCAATGTCTAACGGATCGGAAGACGCTTCTTTGGATTCCTCTGATTTGATTCTGTTTTTGTTGGCCTCAAGTTCTTCTGGTAGACCATGTAGAAACTTAAATTTTGCTTCCGATGGGTTTTCAAATATTGCATCCACAATAGCTTCTTTCAGAAAATGCTCTTCCTGCCATGAAAATGGGCCACCAGACCCAGATGTCGGGAAATTTTCACCTGCCAATATATATCCAGTAACTGTAAGGAGCAAGGCATCTTTAAATGAGAGTAACCTTGACGACAGCTCCATTTTTCGGGTCTTTTGGTCATGTGATCCAACCAAACAGCTCTTATTGATAAGATCACCAATCTGAGCAGCAAGACTCTGACTTGTGTCTCCGGCACTGACATGCAGCATTTTCTCTGAGCTGATAAAAGCATCCCATCTGGCACTGTGAGATTCGTCAAGAGCGGCTAGTGCAGCTGTTGCAAACTGAATAATTCCTCTATTTCTTACTAAAGATGACTGATTCTTGGCCAGTGCTTTAATCATGGCTTGCAACTCCGATTTTGTAGCTGAACCAGGACGACTTCTCACATTTACAGTTAAATTTTCTTGACGTAGTGCTTCCTGAAGCCACTTCTTTATCAACACAGTTCCATCTTTCATCCTTCTATCCAATAAAGCTTCCATATATGGTGTTCCACGAAAATTTTCAGTGGAGACGAAGGATCCACTAAGTAGCTCAATCTCAGAGGAAAGGGACTTTTCACTATATATTTTGTTGCTGAGATAAACCAAATCTACAACTTCGGAAGATGAGTTGTAAGCATCCCACCCACGTAGAAAAGCCTCAATATTTCCTTGAAGTCGAGAATCATCTAATTTGGAATCTTCTTCACTTAAAATTTTTGCCAGTGGTATCTGAACTTCAACAGGAGAGCGTTGTACACTAGAAGACCCAAGCTTGGCCCGCGATTGTGAGCCTTTTATGTGGGCATAGAATGCTGTTCTCTTCCTACGGGGCAAAGATGAAAACATACGATCAACAAGCGAGTCTCCGTGACAGCATGGAGTAAGAAGATCAAATGTACGGTCAACAAGTAATAACCCAGCCGTTCGTTTTCGTCGACCTACATCATAAAGGCTTGACATGTCTGTCATAAGCTTCCCAACATTTTTTGATAGATCTCCAAGGGAAAATATTTCCATTTTCAAGTCCATCTAGACATTTAAATAAAAGAAACAGGGTAAAAATATACTAATCAGCTATCAATATGATATAATGCAGGAAAAATATATTAAAAAAAAGAGTATTCTACATAATTATCTTAAGTATCTACACAATTTGGAATTTTTTATCTTGTTCTCAACTGCTTCACAGATACTGTAGTTGTACCTGTAGGATTCTTTTTAATTTTCAAAAAATAAAAAACAACCACTTGAAAATGGTTCCCAATATACCTAGATCATTTAAACTTAAATAAAACAAGATATATAACATTTATATAGGCGTTCTTGCAGTGACCTACAGAATTGAATTTCTCGTTTTCAGGTAAGTTTCACAGAAAATATGCATGGGCAATTTAAAAGATAGAAAATATTGGCGCATCATCGAGATAGAAACATGAGAGAATATATTACAATGTATATAAAAATAAGTTAAATGAGCTTCTTGTTACCTTTGATGCCAAATGGTAAATAAGATGTGCTGTAAGAATTGCCCCAGGAGGGACATCATCACCATCAGAAAATGATCCAGTACCTATTGGAGGCAACCCAGGACTAAGGGAATCTTCGTGTTCAACTGATAGGCACGCTTCAGCAACAGATCCCTCAGAAGGTAAGACAAAAACTCTAGGTGAAAGAGGGCACAAAATCATGGGGAAGTGAAGCACAGAAACAACCAATTCTTGCCCTACATCTTCTTTATAGAAATCCTTTCCACTTGAACTGGCTTCAAAGGTAGAAGTATCCTCTTTACTAGATGTGAGATGTGACCATCCATCATCTTCAAAGGTTAACCTTTTCTGGAATCCAGTATCCTCTGACTGTCGAGATTTCGTCTGACGCTTCCTAACAAGCTCCTCGTAATCTTGGAGAAGCAAGGTTTCATATTCATGGAATGCGTCTGGCCCCAGAGGTGAATCAGTATAAGCTGAGTGAGCTATCTACAATGACAAAATCTCTAATCAGATTCAAAACACAGAATGCAAAATAAATAGGCAACGCCAGAAATACCACTTGAGAACAACCTCTACAATGCTGTCACTGTAACATTGTCTTCTAAATCACAATATTGACGAAAAAACATGCAACCCTCGTGCTAAATTTCAGAACCACAAAAGAAGTTCCAGCTTGATTCTTAAGTATATTAATACTATTAAAAGAATCTACTTCAGAACTAATGTGAAGGAAAATAAACACTAGTGTCTAAGTTCACAACTTGCATATACCATGAAAAGAATGAAACAAATGAAACTTGTGAGAGAGAGAGTTAATAAACCCAAACTAATCGGAAGAGCAAGTTGACAAAGTACCTCTGAAATAGAAGTAAATATTGCACAGTGGCGAATACCGTAGCTTGCGATCAGGCATCGTACAATATATCGATGTGCATCACTTAGTAGACGAGACGTCATAACCACCATTTTCCTCATAGGGTCGATATTTGAGTTCCAATCAACCACCTATATAAGCAATTCATTCATAAGATTAAAACATCCTTGAGGTTGGAGATGCAATATCAGAAAATATCCTACATAAATGGTTAAGGCGTAAGGAGGAACTAGCAGTAAAACGCAATGATGAATTGTCTGGATGCTACTACTATTTCTTTTTGCTTCTATTTGTACGAGATGGCCTAAACTCCAACAGTTGAGTATTTCAAATACAAGGTATGCAAAGAAATGATTAAAAGGACGATGTAGAATAAGTGTTGATCTGAAGATAGAAATGAAATTCTAATGTTCAACAACAAAGCTCTACAAGCTCTATAAGGATCTAACACGTATGTTTCTGCTTTCAAGCGAAACATGTCACAGAATGCTTACGGAATCAAGAGGACACATGTTTTCCAAGCTGCAAACAGCACGTACACCAAGCTCTAGAAGGACAGGAAATGCTCCGATAAGTTGGAAACTCTCCGTACATCCAGAATCTAAATAAAGGATGGCATCTTTGATGTGCTCTGATATCTGAAAAAAAAATTTATTGAAAACAACCAAAAAATCATTGAGTAAATAGTGGCAATTTAAGGGAAAAATAAAAATAAAAAACTACATCAGAGCAATTACAGGTGGAAACTAAGGGAGCCGTCGGTTCACATTCATAGTTTTCTGTTATGCTTCAGATATAATTTCCATCAATTTTATCAACTTCGAAGGTAATGAACAGAGATTTAAAATTAACATCGTCAGCTATACGCAACCAGTAATATTTTCATAGTGTTTATCAATAGGAAATCATATTGCAGCTCTAGCCATTTTGTTTCGATTGTTTATAATAAAAAATTTAACTCACTTGTTTAATGGAATCGATGCAAGACTTAGTCACATCAAGCAATGCCATGCTTACAGACACTGGCCTTCTGCAAAAGCACCAATTTAAAATAACAAATCACAGAAATTATAATCTTGAGCAGCTACGCGTTCATCGTGTTCAAAAACTAATGATGATTTGATTCTGGCCGTTCGATTTGGATACAAGGATCCAATGATTTCTGGGTCTGATCCGAAGCGAAGCGCAGTGATTTAGACCCCCTTCGCCGGTTCACAGGGCACATGTTGCCTCTTTTACGATGAAAGCAAAATTAAACTTACAGGGTCGGTCAAATTACGAGTAATTGGACCCTCACCGACCCATCAAGCAAATTGGGCTGAGAACACATTACCCGTTTATTTATTTATTTGCTTTAATTTTCAAAATATTATTCACATGTAAGACATTCTCAATTCCTTATAAAATTTTATTACTTTACCTTCTATTTTCACCGCCATTAGATTTTTATCAAACAATTATTATTATTTTTTTATATTTATTACATTATTATGTAAGGTAACAAAATACTTATTCATAAATTGAACTAATGAATAATTTTATACATTATGAAATCTATGCTATCTTCATATTCGAATAAAAATATTAATACTACTCAAAAAAATATAGTATTACTTATTTCAAAAACTAAAGTTAAAAATGTAAATATTCGCATTTATATACTTGTTACCTTATATTCATCTTTCTCCTTTTTGAATAATTTATGTTTTTTTTTTAAAAATATATTTTGTCTATTTTTATGGTCTTGCACGATCAACTCACAATAAAATGATGAGCATTTGTTTGCATTCATATACCACATGCATTCAATATTTAACATGTTTTTGGAGTGAACTTTTGCTTATAAGAGACAATAGACTTAAGTTGCTGATAATTTCTCTATGGCCATTTACTAGTAAAAGCTTTTCATTTGTTAAGTGTATAACATTAAGATGGTGGAGAAAACTAAAGGAGAAGTTCAAACATATTATTAATGGGACTCTCAAGTAAAAGACAATTGAAATAATCTTGAATGATTAGTGCCCTTGGGAGTATTTTAATCAAGAGGGCGAGAGAAAGATAATGTGGGTGTGTTAAATTTGCCACCCTCATATTGATTTTAATTATTTTGTTTAGTTAATCTAATGGTTTTCACAAAGAAATTGTGTAACACATTAATCATTTTATTACATATATATTTCTTGTAAACCAATTCTTGATTGAGTAAGTGGTCATTGTCTCCTCGCCTTCAAATTCAAATCAACTATGTTATTAGAGTATATAATCTATGAATTTCTTGGCTCAAATATCTTGTTTCGAATCTGCAACGTTATAAGAGTATATTTTATGAATGTAGGATCTTGCAAGTGAGCCATATACATTTAATTATTTTTTATTTAATTTATTTTTAATTTTATATAAATAATCTAATCTAGTTCATTTCAATCCGACATACTAAACACACTCTAGTAATGTAACCTGACTATATAAATTAATTTATATATTTTGTTGTTCACATTCACATCACTTATATATTTTGTTTTTCACATTCATATCATTTAATAATGAGTAGACAAGAATTTTAATATTTGAGTACCAATTTGAATTCTAATTAATATGACATTTATAAAATAAAGTAATAAGTATATAATTTGTTTAAGTAACACCTAACATAAAACTTGAATTATAACTCAAATGTTAGGAGCATAGGAACTCAAATTATAACCCAAATATTAGGATCCCCGTGAATTATTTGTTTAGGAGTGATACGGCCTCATTTTCATATCATCAACAATTGAAACAATTTCTACAGCGTCCACATGTATAGATTTTTCAAAACCAATTATACCCACTTAGATATTCAAATACGTATTATTTCATCAATCACAAACTATTAAAAAAGTTAAGATCCTATTTGGAATTGAGGTGTTATATCTTTTAAGCTGCAGTTATTGTGGAAAAAAAATTATAACTATGAAATAAAAGTTAATAATATGTAGTGAATATAAAGGGTAAAAACTCATTTAGCCCATGTATTTTAAGATTAGTATCTATTTAGTCCCTATATTTTAAAAAATGCATCGAAACATCTCTGCTGTTAAAGTATTGATACACCTACCGTTACTTTTTATTTCTTTTGGCTTACTTTTACAATATTACCCTTTATAATAATTTTTTTGTTTGGACATTAATAAAAAGAAAATAATTAAATTATCCATTTAACCCTAAAAGATAAAAAAATTATATTAATTTTTAATTGTCAAAAATTAAATTGTTATTTTTTATTTCTTTTGGCTTACTTTTACAATATTATCCCTTTATAATAATTTTTTTGTTTGGACATTAATAAAAATAAAAATAATTAAATTACCAATTTAACCCTAAAAATAAAAAAAATTATATTAATTTTTAATTGTAAAAAATTGTATGCAAACTACCAAGTGTGCAAATGGTGCTTGCAAAAAAATTAATATAATTTTTTTTATTTTTAGGGTTAAATTGGTAATTTAATTATTATTTTTTATTAATGTCCAAACAAAAAAATTATTATAAAAGAACAATATTGTAAAAGTAAGCCAAAAGAAATAAAAAGTAACAGTAGATGTATCAATATTTTAACGGTATGAATGTTTTGAGGCATTTTTAAAAATATAAGAACTAAACGGACATTAATCTTAAAATACAAGGACTAAATAAATTTTTACCCGAATATAAATTTTAAATAATAATTTTGACAAAATCATTAAAGATTTAATAGATTTTCCATCATATAAGTGAAAAATTATATCAACATAATTTTTAAGTTACAACAATTAATATTTACTAAGTATTTTAATATTATAATTTTTAAGTTATAACTATCCAATCTCAATTTCAAACACACCCTAATGCAGCAACTAGTAGCCAAGCCATTTGAATTATTAATGCAAGCAAAGATATGGTAACAGTCACATATGAAAAGAACCTCCGTTGGATTCCCACAAAGTGGACCACAAACAGAAATTAAATACATAAAATAATAAGCAAAAAATTACGCTAAAAGCAAATCAAACACAAGTAGCTAGTATTCAAACTTGAAAGAGTGGACAAACAAGCAGTGGGCTCTGGATAATCGTGACACCCCGTTCACATTGTCAAAATTCGGGAACAGGAAGGTCCTCGTCAGTTGGTGGAGCCAAAACCCACTCACCATCTTCATCTCTCACCATCCCTTTGTTCTTTTCAACGCACCAAGAGCCAGGCACCAATAATTCATCCTTCAAGAACTCACAAGACTTATTCACCAGAGCCAAACTCCTCTTCACTTTGAGCTCAAACTCTCCATCATCCCCATTCCACCCGGCCACCACATGCAGCATCGCCTGCAAATTATGCCAATCACTCGGATTCACCGACTCCTTCAAACTGGGAGACTTCCTCGTATCGATCACAAGCTCAGTCCCCGTATTAACGTACCCCAGCAACCTCCCCGGGTAGTGCGTTATGAGATCAATGGTGTTCCTCACGTGCAAAACTTTCACGTTCGTGTAGCTCTTCAGTCTTTCGTTAAATGCTTTGTTCCCAACTTGTGGGCAACCGAACACAAACGCCGCCACAGGGATGTCAGTGACCCCATTTTCAGCCAAATCAAAAGCGCTTAAAATTGACAAGCTCGCACCCAAACTATGCCCCGTTAAAATTACACTCAGCTCCTCGCCTTGATAACGTTCCCTCAACTCTTGAATCTTGGACACTAACTGAGCCCTGGCACTCAGCTTCGTGAATGACGACTTGGGATCTTCGGAAGTGTAAATTGTAAGCCATCCTTGCATAACTTTCGGCACCGTCTCGTCATCGTCGCTGTCGCTGCTGCTGTCGGTGTCGTTCTTTTCTTCGACTCTGAACTTACTTTTATTCAAAATCGATCCAACGGAAGCCTGCTGGGCGCCTAAAACGTTAATCCACTCGTAGTTCCTGGTGGTCCCACGCCATGCAACGTAGATTTCACGGCGGCCGATGGCTTTCGAGCGTTCGTCGGAGGTGACGGCGATGTAGCCGATCCAGTTCGACTCGCGGTCCCAGGACTCACGCGAGAGGGAGTGGACCAAGAAGGCTTCGGGGACGCTGACGCGGGCGGTGCCGTAGAGGAAAGAGAAGACTTGGTAATCCGGTGCGTTTTGGAGCATGACTTTGTCGAAGAAGCCGCGCTTGCCATAACGGCTGGTGCCGCAGTACTTGGAGTTCTGATCGTTGTTGAAGGCGTCGTAGGTTGCCTGAATGAAGTCGCCGCAGCGGAGGACGAGCTTCCGGAGGGAAAGGTCTAGCGGGTCCAGCAGCCCGTTCCAGTTGTTGCTCCCCAGTAGCTCCGGCCACGGCGCTTGCTCTTCCGCGTCGTCTGTCGCCATTGATATGGTATCAGTGGAGGAGAATAAAGAGTGAGTTTTTTTTTGTTTGTTTTGATTTATTAAAGGGGAGAGGGCAAATATAAAATTATAAATAATTGACAATACCGATGGAGCCCACCAAAAGAGTGAAAAACGAAAAAATTTCAAAACGTTTTTAACATCGTTTTTAACAAGCTTCTAGGCGTCTAGAAGAGCGAGAGAAACGCCAGCGCGATTCTTATCCGCTCCTTACTCCATTTTTGTAATTCTCTCTCACTATCTCTATCGAACAGCCCTCCCTCTTACTATCTCTCACTATTTCACGATCTCTCTCTCTTTCTCGTTCAAGCACTCCATTTCACGATTTGAAATTCTTTGACCTTCTGCAACTCTTACAAGAAATTAATGCTCTGGTTCTCACGAGGGCAGATTAGTTTTATTGGGAAGCTATTAATCAGAAAAAGGAAAAAAGCCTATATTTAGAATATTTCTATGATTTGTTGAAGAATTTTAGAGTTAGTCAATTTTCAAACCACACTTTCAATAGCCAATTGATTTAGTAACCATTAATTACTTTAATTTCCATAAATTGTAATGACAGTGCAAATGCATCTAGTTGTGACAGCCTGAAGAATTGAATTTCATCAGCTAAAAATGTTTTGCAAATAACGTGCTGCTTCCTTTTCTTGACTACAATTTCAAAATTCTCACGAGCTTTCCATTATTGTCACAAACCGAGAAATTGCAAAATACACGGCCCGGTTCTTTGGCGATGACCATGTCATCGTCGGCGGTCATGTCGTCATCGGCACTGGAGAGATAGTGAGAGAGAGTTGCAAAGATGGAGTATGGTTACGTTGGAGCATAAATGAAGTTTAGCCATACACGTAAATTGATAAATAATAAAAAAATTCATTATAATTTAATCGTGTAGTTACGAAGGGGTGATATTTTAGAGTACTTCTAACGTGCGCTGCTATTTCTCTCACCCTTCTAGACACCTAGCATTTTCCTTTACCAAGACTACGTTGCCTCTCGGGCAACCTACCCCAAATTTTGTTGACCATTGGATTTCGATTGCCGAAATCTAGGGAAGCCACAGAAACTCAACGGTACAGATTTTATTAACTTGTTCTTCCGGTATTTGGCGGGTGAACGCCGGACAAACAATTTTGAACACAAATGCAACTATTAAAAGGTTAATTCTTGTAACAAGTACAAACTTATTAACTGATGGAGCAATTGTTTAATTGCTAAAATCCGCTGGAAACAAATAAGAGCGCAATTGTATCATTAGCATATCTAACTCGTTGAAAAAAAAAAAAAACTTTACTTTAAAAAACTTGAAATCCTTCTAGTGAGTTTGAATTTCAGAAATGATCCGCAAAAATTCAGTCATGCTGTCGTTTCTGTTGTTTATCAGCTCCGCCGCAACCTGAGAATCAATTTCCAAAATAATTGATTGCAGCCCTGCTTCCTCCCCAATCTGAATGCCCAGCTCCACTGCCTCTGCTTCAGCACAGTATGTATCTCCTTGAAAGCTAGAGACTTTGATAGCTGCTCTTATAGAACTCAACTCCCTGTAGAGTCCCAAATCACAACTCCTAATCCTGAGCATTGCTTAGACACATTAGTGGCTGTACCAACATTAATTTTTACATCTCCATATGGTGGAGCAGTCCAAGCTATACAATAATAAACTTGTTAGTACTAATCAAAGTGAAGGTGAATTATCATTGTCCGTGTAATCTCATTCTTGTACTATTTTGTCTCATATTCTTGATGGTCAATATCTTTCTAGCTACTAGGTACTACTCCCTGCTCTCACCCACCAGCGAATATTTAACTAAAAAGAAAAAGATTATTTATAAGTCAAGATTTACCCTCAACTAGTAATGACTAATGATATATTTGTGAACCCGATATCCCGAATAGACTCCATGACCTTATCTACCATATATTGTGAAAGTAGGTCTCTAAAATTCTTAAACCCGCATAAAAATTTCAACACATCGATTTGTCAATAAATAATATATTTAATCATATGTATCCAGTATAGTTCCAAACAAAGAACTCTCGAGGGTTCACCCTTCATCTCCAAGTGCTTAGCGAATCACTTTTTTTAATTGGGTTTATTTAGTTTTTTCGTCTCATAAAAGAAAATGGTCCAACTACAGAGGATAGTATATATATATATATATTCATTCCTTACAAATAAACATATATAGTGTGATGTAACATAAAATAATGATAAGTCATAAAATTGATTCTTTTAAAATAAGATGTAATGATGTAAATATTAAAAAGAAATTCTCTTAGTGCCTATAAAAGTCTTAAATAATTGCAAATAAATAAGTGACAAGGCATAAGATTGGGGTAAAAAGTCTGTCAAACCATCTTCTATAATTGTATAAAATGTTAGTCTAAATAAATTGATTAATTATGAAATTAGATGAATTAGCCCTTGTTATTCACCATACCATGACCTACAAAGTGCAAACCCACATGCTTTCCAAGAGCCATAACAACCTTCCAATCACCAGATTTATTATTGGGGAAAGAAGAATCATCCAACCCAAAATATTTAAACAAAACCAATTAAGTTTTCCACCACAATGAATAAATGAATATGAGCAAAATAACAAGCACATGCAAGTCCATGAAGCTCCAAAAGTAAACTGGTTAAAAGATGGCAGAAGATGGCAAAATGTTAGTTTTTTTCCCTAAAGAAACCAGGCCAGTATATCTGTGTGAAAGATGCCAACACACACACATATATAAAATGGATTTAAAACCATGGTTTGCATATTAATTTTTGATAATGTCATTATTTTTATATATTTAGGCATGACAAATTGATTGTTGTGTAAATCATATACTGACAAACTTGCCTATTAATTTGAAAAGCATTAACTATTTAAGAATATAATACTAATTAAAAGAAAATCTTAAGAAAATAATTCTTTGTGTATATGATGTACAAGAATTTTTTCTAATTGTTTAACTAAGACTATATTTCTAAAAATAATAAAATTGACACTCGAACGTAAAATTAAAGAGAAAAAACTATAATAATTAAAAAAAATTACAAGTTCGTAATAAAATTCAATTCACTCGTTTTATTACCGAGATTAATATTCATTGTCCTTCACGTTTTGATATGTACAACAGTAACTCAAGTTCCGCAATAAATACTTGAGAATTTTGGGGTTCAATGGTACCATTTATAATCAATGATTATATTCCACAGTCACTTTATTGTCATTCTTTTTCAATTAAGAAATGAACATTTAAGTAACTAAGTATTAAAATATTAAGGGCACAATGCGTTCTTTTTCTTTTTTTCGAATTACAAGTGTATAATGCATTTAAAAATAGGCAAAACAGTTTTCGAAGATCAAATACAAAACTGATCGATTATAAAATGAGTTTGAACAGTTTGACAACTAATGAAATAATCCATTCAAGTTATATTTGAGAGTTAGGATTAAGGCTCCGCTTGATACAGTTTTTTAAGTAGAATTTACTTAAGTATAGTTTTTTTGTTAGTGGAGCTTTTATAAATAGAGATTTTACCTAAAAAAAAAATTAATTGTTTAATTATCAATAAGAGCTTTTATTACAAATTCATAAAATTACTTTAGTATGCAAGCTTTTTAAAATTACGTTATGAAAAAAATAAAATAAAATTATCAAATAAAATTGTTAAAAAAATTTTTTTGAACCTCTACTCCCAAAAGTCTAAAATTTGAGATTTTACTAGTACAGATAAAAAGAATGAGATCCTCTCGTGATCTGATCATTATCTAAGTTTTAATGGATCCATTGACACGTGACATTATTAAATTCAATGGCCAAGATTTATTTGTAATTAATTATTTTCACAACCTCTTAAATGATGTGTTTTACATGGATGTTTTCCCGCTTCACTTACAATTCCCGCTTCTATCAATTTATTCTCTCACCATCAAAAACTTTTCATCTCCTAAATAATTAGCAATTGTGGTAAGAAAAAATTGAGAAAACTAGTTTACTCCACTGAACGTGAACTTCAACAGCATTAATAGTCCAACGAGGTTAGCTTATGATTCTATAATGCTTCTTGATTTCACTATACTTTTATCCTCTGCAACTTGATATAATGTTAATATTTTTTTTTAATGGTTGCTACAAGTTTATTGTTTTAGTTTTCATTGGTTCTTTAAATGGCCGCAACTGATGTTGTTTTAGAAAATTTTAGCAAACTGTATTGGAAACCTAAATATGGGATGGAGTTTGATTCTGATGAATTAGCATATGATTTCTACAATGCGTATGGGTTAAAAGTGGGGTCCAATATTAGAAAAGAAACATTTGGTAAGAATAAACGTATAGGTGAAATCACCTCTAGGCAATTTGTTTGTGCTAAAGCAAGTTTGCGATCGAAAGATAAACAAGATCATTTGACTGTAAAACCTCGAGCAGAGACGAGAATTGATTGTGGTGCTCAATTATGTGTTAAATCAGATAGGAACAAGAACAAAATTTTTGTTAATCATTTTGTGGAATCAAATGGAAGAGTGCACTCATATGTTACCTTCGCAGAGAAGAATATCCAGTTCACAAGCAATGGAAGTAGATTTGGCAGATGAATCCGGAATTTCACTTAAGTCTACTTTTGAGCTAATAGTAAAGCAAGCGAGTGGAAGAGAGTCTCTTGGATATACAAGACTCGATCAAAAGAATTACTTAGAACGAGAAGACAAAAGCAAATGGTATATGGAGAAGCATGATATATTCTAAATTATTTCTTTGAACAAAATTTAAAAAATCCTTCATTTATTTCCTCTATACAATTAGATAATGAAGAGTAAATCACAAATATATTTTGGGCTGATGTTAAAATGATAATTGATTATTGTCAATTTGGTGATGTTGTAAGTTTTGATACGACTTACAAAATTAATAAATAGAATCAGCCATTTGCAATGTTTGTTGGACTAAATCATCATTGAGAAATTGTTACCTTTGGTGAAGCATTATTGTATGATGAAATTGCTGATTCCTTTATTTGGCTATTTCAAACACTTTTGCAGGCTATGTCTGGAAAGGCTCCAAAAAGAATTTTCATAGATTAGGATGCTGCAATGGCCAAGGATATCTTAAATGTCATGCCAAATACATATCATAGGCTTTGCACATGGCATATGATGTAAAATGCCTTGAAGCATGTAAATGGTGTGTTTAAAAGTGCTGGTATAGTGAAAAATGTCTTGTCGGTGTTTATGGATAGTATTGAGGATGAAAATGAGTTTCTAATTGCTTGGGATAGCATGCTTGATGAATATGATGCACAAGGTAATAGTTGGCTAAAAAGTATATTTGAGTTAAGGCATGAACGAGTTTACGCATATGTGAGGCAGGCGCAGTTTGCTGAAATGAAGAGCACGCAGCTTAGTGAGAGTTTTAATGCAACTCTAAAGGACTACTTGAAATCATATCTTAATATGCCTCAGTTTTTTATGCACTTTGAAGGATGGTTAATGATAAACGGTACAAAGAATTAGAAACAGAGTGTGAAATATGTTATAGGTTAGTCAATATAAAAAAATTAAAAATGTCTGTTAAAATGTTGGCTCATGCAAGGGAGATTTACACAAAGGTAATTTTTCAAGAGTTTCAAAACCAATTTGAAGAGTCTATCGATTTATCTATGAAAAAAAACTTTAAGGATTGTGAATATTTAGTGCATACGGTTGGTATGGATGAATTTGAAAAGAGATGTGTGAAAATAGAGAATGATGGCACATTATCTCGTAGCTGCAAGAGGTTTGAGATGAGGGAGTTTTATATAGCCATATCATCAAGGTTCTTAGAGATGTTATGGATGTCAAAGAAATTCCTACCGAGTATATTTTTAAAAAATGGACAAAACAAGTAAGAGCATAATGTATCAAAGACATGTATGGGCGTGAAATCCAAGCAGATCCTAAGTTACAACAAACATGTCAATACAAGTCTTTATGCTCTATATTTACCAAGATATCCAGCAGGGCTTCCAAAAGTAAAAAAAAAAAAGAATATGAACTAGCAAATATGTGCATGCCATGGATTTAGCAAGACTAGTTGAGGATATTTTACGTTTGGAAATGGATGGTAGTGTGCAAGAAAAAGTTCAAGAATCTCCTTTGACTCAGCATATAGATATTGTTAAAGCAAAAGGTCTGAAGAAGAAGGAGTCATCTCGTGGAAGACGTAGATTCAATAGTAGTTTAGAGGTAGCCTTGACAAAAAATAAGAAAAAGAGGCTAACAAATTGTCAATCTCAAATAATCCAAGTAATTGTCTATATTATCAATTAATTTGTTTTATATAGATACAATATTGAGCAATTACTTCCATCTGGATTAATTTTTTGTTTAAATTGTTCATTGTCACAGCCACCTATTCAATTGCTTCCAGTGATTAGTAATACTCATTCATTAATGATTTATCATTTTTATTCTGTAAGTGGTTTTTAATTAGTTTCTGTATGCGAAACTGGATTTTATTCTTTCTAGCTAGCGTAACAGTTCCTTTCCATGCTTATTATTGCAGCCACAATTGATGACTCAAGTTCGACATGCCAATTCTCATGATTTACTTCAACAAACAAATTTTCAAGCCTTTGTTTCAACAAGATAGCACATGATTCTCAAATGGATTTCAAGGCCCTCAAGCTTCCAACAGCACAAATTTAATATAACAAAATGTTGCTAATTTTAGTTCAGTTTTTTTCCATTAATACTTAGTTAGTTCCATATCAAACAATGTTTAATGTAATTTTTGTTGGTTTAGATTCATTTACAAATTGCTGGTTTTTGTATTTTTGTACTATTTGTGCCCTTTCATCAAGAGCTTTATATTAATGCCAAGTGATTCTTTTGTTTGATATTTTAATGTTCAATGCTTAGGTTTGTTGAACGCTGTAAGTTTAGATAAATGAGCGATAGAATGAAAGTTGTTTGCATATAATTTTTTTTTAATTGAAAAAAATTATTGTTCTTACAAAATGAAAGCTTTCTTCTTTTTTTTGATAAAGAAATAGACATTTTCGTTCATTTAGAAAAAAAATAATACAGTAACTACTTTTGCTAATATAAGGTCCAGCCATACATCAATTGTATTGTGATTTACAATATATTTTAGCCAAAGGGTGAGCCTGGGCATCACATAATCTTGGGATGTGTTGAAATCTGACTTTCTGAAACAGCTTGCTTTGGTTTTATATTTCAGAAATTACCTAACCAATTTCAGTTCTGCTTCATTTCTTATTGTTGACTAAATCAGCAACTTCCTTTGCTACCTCTAGCCCCCATTTCATAGCTTCAGCCTCTGCATATGCCACATCCTTCCATAACCGTGATGTCTTCACAGCTGTTCCAATTATCTTGCTATTTGAATCCTTTATGACTACTCCCAATCTTACTAGTTGATTTTGTTTATCAATTGCTGCATCAACATCGATCTTGAAGGCATTTCTTGGTGAAGGATGTTGTTTACACCAACCTTGAGCAAAGGCAAACCATATTTGATAATGAAGAAACTCAACTATAATACACAAGAAGTAATCTATGCTCTAGGTATGCTATTCTTCATAAGGCTAGTATATAGCAAACCCAAAATTTCTCCAAATTGTAACATTAAATTCCAATAGTATCAAATTGTTATAGATTCATATGTAATTGGCAAACAAAACTCAGTAACTATAACTTTGAGTAATGTAGATAATCTAACAAAACTTTAGTCTTGACCACTTGACATAATTCTCCATAGACCAAGTATAACACATTTGATTTATAAATCTTTCTTCGTTCTCCACTTTCAAGTAAGTAAAATATGGCCATTTGGCCACCTTTGATCCTTCTCCACGTTTGAACGTGTATAATATTTGGGCAGCATTCTTTTGCCTCATCCCATTTTTGTCAGGTTGCAAAATGTGAATTTTGTGGATTGGATAGGGAGAAATTTTTTTAATCCATATTAAATCTGCAAAATAGTAGATTGTATTAAATTCGCATTTGATCCGTAAATATATAGATTGAATTTGAATAATTTTACCAAATTAATCCGCGAACACCGCTAGTGCATTGCATTGCATTAAAATACTATTCTTATGCTAATCATGTTTTGCTGCAATTTCTAATTACATTGCACTGCATTAAATATGGCTAATGTAATGAAAGGCAACCCATGGGGCATAAGGGAGTAGGGTTTAGACTGTACCGTATTAAAATAATATTTATTTTTTAAATACAATAATTAACTTTTATTATTCGTAAATTATAATAAATTTAAACTTATTGAAATCTTTTTATAATTTATATTAATTAAATATCAATTTATAATTGTATTTAAATAAAAATTTAATTTAATTTAAATAAGAATATAAAATGTAAATACTTAATAAATAAATGATAATACATTATTTTACTTTCATTAGATAAAATCATTATAATTACTAAATTTAGACATGTAAAAGAATTTTTAATTTTATTTAACTATTTATTATTTGCTAAATTATAAATTTAAAAATAAATTTAAATTAAACAATTATATTCGACATTAATAAATAGAAATAAATTTATGATTTTATATTATATTATATTATATTTTTACCATATAATATTAAATTATACTATATTATAATAACTAATATATAGAAAATAGTTATATTAAAATAGTAAAATATAATTTATTAATAACATTATCGCATTTTATTATTTAATAATAGTATATTATTGATCATTTGTATATTATATGAATAATTATTTAATAATTAATAATTAATTTTAAAAATTAATAATAAAATGCTAAATATTAATCATTTTAGATAATTTTAATATTACTATTAATATAAAATAATATTATGTTATATAATACAGTTCAAACTACACTAATCATAGTATTACAATTTTATATAATGAGTCCTAATACAATACAAGTAATGCAGTGCGTCAAAAACACTCTATTAATACCCAAAAATCATTTTTTTTTTGTATGGTTTCCAGATATGTTAACATGGTTACCGGTTGGTGGAAAGTTTTGCCAAGCCTACTTATATGTTGTTTAATGTTTAGTAATTAGTGATATACTTTTCTTCCACTTATATTACTCTGTTAATTAACCAGGGCACAATACGAATTGCCTACATTACAACTATACCATAGACCGTAGCTGATATTTTTTCCTAAGGCGATAAAGTTTATTGGAGATATAATTTTATCACACTTATTCTTTTAAGGAGAAATCATCAATTTATCATCAAATTGTTAAAATTAACGGAATATTTAAGACAAATTATAGTAAGGGCTCGTTTGAGATTGTTTTTAGGAGGTTTAAAAGTGATTTTAAAAAAGTAAAAGCTAATTTTATTGTTTCGAAAAAAAAATCAAAATCACTTTTGTCAAAATCAACCCCTCCTACAGCTGATTTTGAAAAATAGGGAATGAGTAGCTTTTAAATTCTGATTTTAAGAATCAATTTTATCATTTAATACAATTACATAAATATCCTTAAAATTATTACCTAAACCCAAAATTATCCTTATTCAAATTGGAAACAAATCAATATTTAATAAATTTATATTATAATTCATTAATATAAATTTATTAATATTAATTTGTTGGTCGAATAATTATTAAATTTGTTTCACTATATTATAAATTTAATTATCAATTGTTTTAAGATAAAAAATAAAATAAAGAAATAAAATCAATATATTATAAATTTTATTTTTAGTAAAAATTATTATAATACACAATTAAAAATATTATATATATATATATGTTTTTATATGTATAAGTAAATTTTTTATTCTACATTATGGATATTTTAGTCATTTATTTTCTCTCAACAGTAAAATTTACCAAATGTCCATACATGCTTTCAAAACTCATAGTATTTCATAATACAAAATTTACCAAATATTTAACTGATTATTTTTATAACTGATTATTTCTACAGTACAACTAACAATAATTATTTTAAAAATTACAACATTTCCAAACTGACTCTTAGAATTGAAAAAGGAAAATTAAATAGCAAATTAGTAACAAAATCTTAAATAGCAAATTAACAATTTGGCTATTAATTTGGATCTCATGAGGATTGGAAAAGGGGAAGCCCTCGTGCTGCTAGCATTTACCGCTTACCTGTCAGCTTGACGGTGGCTGGGCCGGTTTTGTTGCCTTCTTAAATACATTTATTGTAATTTACTTATGGGTTATTTCATTTAATTATTATAGAAATTATAAGATATCGAATAACTAATACAATTAAATCTTTACAAAATATTTTATTTGATTACATTTTCATTAAAACTATCAGTCCAACGCTAATGTCATGCTGACATTATAGGGGCAAAATTGACTTTACAATCAAAATGTTGATACAAATGTATATAAAAAGGTAAAAATGTATATACTTTAAAATTGTAATGGTAATTTAGTCATTATTGGACAAAATAAGACCGTAAATCATTTATCAAAGATCAAATACCGCCAATTGACAGTCCCAAGCCTACACTAACGACGCCTTCAATTCTAACTGGCAGGTGCATGCATCCGCTACCAACTAACTCGCCACTCGCCCGAATCCAAGAGAGTTGGGATTGAAGGTAAAGAAGAAGAAGAAGAAGAAGAAGAAGAAGAAGAAGAATAAGGAAACATGACAAAGAAGAAGAAAAGAAGAAGGACCGGGGTTGGAACATAAGCGCACACATTGATTTTTTTTTTTTTAGTTTTTATTTACTTTAAATTTAATTAAAATTTTAAAGTAAGGATATTATTAGTATTAGTATTTTATTAGTTAACTAATAGTCAATTAATGGAGTTAATAAACATGTAATAAAATGAAAGATTTTGCGAAGATTGAGTAATAAAATGATATTTTTTCTGGTCATTAAATATTTTACGATAATAACTGTTTTATTTATTTATTTATTGCCAGCTTCATTTTCAAATCGCTTTAGCTGACCTTTGAAGATCTGAACATTAATTCACAGAGATTTCATTTGAGTAAATACGTCATTAAAGAAGATATTATCAGGCACAGGAAGAAGTGAGGGCAAAGTCGTAAAATCAACAGACCGGTTTAGTTTTTAGTTCAGTTCAGACTAGAGTGGGAAAAAGCCCAGTAGGCCCTTGAAACCAGAAAATTACCCACGCCGACGTGTCCAAAATCTGCTTTCACCTTTCTACCTGTAGTAGGAGTAGTGCCTCTTCTAGTCTTCTTTCGTTGTTTCTTCTTAAACTTAAGGGCTGCTTGCCTGCCTGCCTGCTTCAGCGATTCCGCGATTCTCCTCTGCTTCTCTCCTCTCATCTCCCTTGCGTCATCCTTATCCTGCGCATATCCGGTACGTTATCCTACGCACCGCCTCTCCCCCCTTTTTCACTTCATGGATCTCAATAATCTCATATTCGCTCGTCCTTCTCTTTTCTTTTTTAATTTCAGCACTTTAACTAAAATCTCCCTTTATGTTATTTTGTTCCCATTAAATCCCTTCTATTTATTATTATTATTATTATCATTATTGTTATTGAAAAAATCGCTGTTATTTTTTCCCAAAAATAATATACCTTTTCCCTTTTGCTTTTTGTTTTGTTTTGTTTTTTTAAGACAACATGGAATAATCGACACATACGTACAAATTAAGCCAACTTGCTCAAAACGATATGTTTGAAGATTTTGAATCTTGCAGGCATTTTGTTGGCCCTCCGAGAACAATTTGAAGAAACTAGGATATAATTAGAATACAATTAAGCAGTTTTTATTTTGCTTCTTTAGGTTTAGGATTGCGTTAAAAAAAAAAATCCAAGCAATCGATTTTCAGATGATTTTTGGGGGAATACCAGCTGAGGTATTCATATTTAGTTGTATACAGTTAATAAGAATTGTGATGTATATTTATTACTATGTGATCATTTACTGTTTGTTCAATCAAGATTGGCAGAGAGGGATGAGATAACTGTCATGCAGATCTATTACCGTGGATTTTCGTCACAAACCAAGATCAAAGTGTTCAACTGCATCTTTTATCGTAGTTGCAGCTAGTGCGGGTTATTTCTACCAAAGACGTATCGGCTTACTGATATCAGTTCAGTTAAGTTGGTACCGTCTTTACATCATGCCATATTATATACAGAGACTTTACAATACTTGCAGAGCAGCATTCTCGCCTGAAGGGCCCGTCACGGATGAAGCCCTTGAGAGAGTTCGTGCTATGTTAGGTATTGAGAACTGGCTCTTAGTTGTCTTATTTTATATTTATTAATGAACTTATTTAAACACTTTATAGTTTGTACCACTTTAAAGTCAGGCATGCAAAATTGTTTAGTTGGTATATATAGGAAATACGGCATGATCGTTGATAGCAATTCTTTTTTTTCGGTTCTCTATATCAATTATTAAGCAACTGATTAGATTTCGGAATTTTTGTTGAATTTATCATTTCAACACAAATGGTTAATTACTCTTTGTTTTAGTTTTCAGTCAAAATTGGTGTTTTGAACTGAGAGCAGGTCTTTTTGAGTTTTCCATGTTTGTAATGACATAGCACCCAATCACCTTTTAAATAGGCCAGCATGTGTGCTTATTGTAGGAATTAAAAGTAATTCCTTCATGTATAATTACACAGGGTATCTTCTTGCTTATATGATGAGGATGTATTTTAGCTTCTTCTTGGATAATTAGTCTTGCTTGCTTTGAAATTTGTTCGAATGTTTTATGTGATCTTCCTGCTGTATTTAAGAAGTCTGTTTACCTTTCACTCAACATGGCTTAACGTGGTATTGTCACTGTCAGCTTAAAAATGAGTTTAGTTGTAAGATTCTCAAATGTGATATTCAATGTCTATAGATATTATAAGCAAATTTTTTAGGTAAGCACCATAGATCCTTGTGTAGGCTTGCCAATCTTTATGGTTCATTTCAGAATTTTTGATTCTCTAGCTTGTTAAATCACTTTTTTGGGGTTGGTAGGAACTACTGAGTTAGTCCCAAAGTTCTGTTAAGAACATTTCCAGGAATTAATCATGCAAGTGGTAACACAATGTTCAGTTGTATGATTGAGAATATCTTAATACTAAACCACATCATTCATATCATATAATATTTTGCATGAAATGAAATGGGGCTGTATTAGAGAAGAATTGATGTTAGTCTTTTTTTTTTTTTTCTCTAAACTACATTTTTGCCGTTTCTGGTTTGAATTCTATGCTTAGTTTTCATTTTAAAGTTTTTCTTATTTTCCATACTTCTGCTGTCACACCAATTTAAGTTTTTCGACGAGAGGCATCTTCCTTTCTTTTCAGGCATAAAACATTGTCTAGTACACTTAGGAAAGTTTATAGGAAACAGATTTCGCATTATCATGGCTAAATTTTTCCTTATTAGTTGTGTGTACTTCTTAAAATTTTATTAATTGTACAAGCTGCGTACTTGTTTGGACTACAAGCATCGTGGGTTTACTCATGTTTGTCATACTTCTGGCAAGTTTATTTTCCATTGACTGCACTGCTTACTGTTATGCTGAGGGAGAAAAGACTTATTTGGAGAAGATACCGCTTTGCCTGTCCTCTACAAGTGATTTTTTGGAATTGATGTGCTTGTTTGCCATATGCATGTAACTTGTATATCACGATGGTTTATTTCATACTTCCATGCTGTGATGTTTGTGACTTGTGTGTTTCTTTTAACAGCAAATGCATTTCTTGCATTTTTGAAGTTAATACATTTTGCAGTATGTTGATATTCACGTGAAAGTGCAAGTTAGATTTATTTATGGAGTTCTTTATTGTCCTCCCCACGTTTATGCTTACATTAAATTCCAGGTTCTTAACTTCATTGTTGGGGGTCTTTCCATATTAGCTGTGCTCTATATAATCCCAGATATTATTTTATTTCAGACAAAATCAAGCCTTCAGACGTAGGTCTCGAACAGGAGGCGCAATTGGTACGTAATTGGCCAGGTCCTGTGCTTGAACGCAATGGGAGGCATCCATCACTGGCTCCAATCAAGTACCTGCACTTACATGAATGTGACAGCTTCTCTGTAAGCACAGCTTCAAGATGCCAGTAATTAATTGCATACTAATTTCTAAGCTAAAACGCACTCTGCCGGTTCAAAATTTCATTATATTTAAACGCAATCAACTTTTTCCATTATTGCATTTCTATATTCGAAACTTGAAAATTGGATTAGTGAAACCCCTTTCGTTTTTCATCTCCATTTTTTCCCAGATAGGTATTTTCTGTATGCCACCATCCTCCATGATACCCCTTCATAATCATCCAGGAATGACTGTTTTGAGCAAGCTTGTCTATGGTTCCTTACATGTCAAGTCATATGATTGGCTTGATTTGCCTGAGCCTGAAGATCCATTGCAAGGTGTGTTCTTTTGGCATATTTTATGCCCTCTTCAATTGACTTTCTTAATCCTTTTATGTCACTAAACAATACCCAGAGCTATGCCCTTGCTTTTAGAACTTAAATTGCACTCTCTTTTCTAACATTTATTGTTTTTGGAGTCAAGTAATTCGTTTTGAGAAATGAAAATACCTAAATCATGGTAAACTCTTTTCTGTTTGTCTAAAACTTTAAATGTGCTCATCTTTCCAAACCTATCAATCTTTGGTATAATTTCTGCTAGTTGATAATAGAAACGTCTTTTGTGTTTTTTAATGATAAGATGGTTATATTTCGATATGTAAATGTTGTATAAATCTGTTTAATCTTTATATTCTATATTTGTAGTTGTTTCTTATGTGACTGGTGGCTATTGAACTTTGTGTTGAAAAAGAATTTGCATTGAATGTGCCATAAGGTAAAACAAGTGTATAAAGGCAGCTTGGGAGATGAGAAAATCATGGATAGCATTTTTCTACCAAGATTTGTATAATTTTCTTTTTTTTCTTGATGTTAGGGGTGATGCTTGTTTTGACGTCAGTATGCCTTTAGTTCTGCCAATTTGTGTTACTAATTAGTAGAATTTTTTCCATCTTTTTCTCATAAAAGCCCTTTGGCCTTTCATCTACTGAGTAAAGCATTTGGTAACTAGCTGCAATATAAATATTCTAAGCAATGTGTACCTAAGAAAAACTATCATTCAAATAGTCTTGGTTATTAAATTTCATGACTTGTCAATATCATTTACTACCAACTAGTCTGAGAATGCCTTTACCACTTTATAATTCAACTTCTGGTTGTTGAAAATTGATTTAATGTGGTTATCAAAAGTAGAACCTTGTGCCCCCTTCTTTTTTTTTTTTAAGTGTGATTTTCTTTATGTGCTTTAGTATGTAATGAAATTTAAAGAAATCTATATTTCTGCATTTTTTCTTATGCACGGGATTGATTGAGGTAGTGATATTGATTGAAGTAACAATAGTATGAATAATAATATGGTTCATATTGAAGTAACAATAGTATGAATAATAATATGGTTCATTCTGTGTAATGACAGAAATCTTTTATTACGTCATACGTTTTGACATTATTCAATTCGTTGGAATAAAGTGAAGATTTTGTGAGCCCAGGGACAATGATTCAAGTATTTTTGCATAATACAATTTTTTCCAGCTTACTGACAGCCTTGTAGAAATCTTGTAGATCTGATGTGTCTTTCTCGCATTGCTCTAACACAAAGCAAGTTCTCCAAACATTATTTTCAAATGTTGGCTTCATAATTCTCATGTGTTGCTGTCTTTGATTATTGTGGTAAACTTTTCTGGGCATCTAAAATTGGCTGAGCTTGAACCTTATTAGTTTCATGTGGAGATTTTTGAGATTGTAGGTGGCCCTTTCTTGGCTTACAACATACATAGGAACCACTAATATTTTCTGTGTGTTAATGGAAAATAAGTTATAGAAAATGTTTCTTTGAAACTTATTTTAAATTTGTTTGATGTGTTTCTTGGTAATTATTAAATTAAGTTGTTTGGTTTTTATTTATTGAAAAAGAGTAACATATGTCGGCTGCTTGATGTTTCAATACAAAAAGAATTTGATAACCGATTAAATAATGCACCTATTATGAGGAATGTTTTACACTGTAACTACTTCAATTAGCTTAAGAAGATATGGTTAGAGAGAAGTGAAAGCTGAGAATATTTAAATTCAATGGCCAAGATGCCCTAGCTAAATGTATTTGTTATTTTGGTTGATCTATCTTCTTGGAGAGTGGCATTCAGGAGGTAGCTGTTCATAGCATGAGCGCACAACGGGGGAAGCAAAGTTGTTTGCAAGCCATCATGCTCTTGTTAAGCAAATAAGATGGCACAGTCTGTCTTGATGAGGGCTTCTCAGGACCTGATCACTTGGTCATATATTAAAAGTCTAGAAACATGTCAGTTGGATGTGCTGTGTAATTAAAATCATGAAGTTGATCTGGATTATTGGCTTTGTCATTTGTGTCATCTTATAGTTAACAAAATGTAGGGACATGGACATATTAGCTGATATGAAATCTTTTTTAATAAAAGAGTTTTTGAGCAGATTATTTCTAGGATTGATGTTTAATAGTTTTAGTTTATCGTCTTCATGTATGAATATAGAGATGAATTGCTTTTGTGACCTATGATAGTGATTTTTTACATTTGGAGTTTTTGAACTTTTTATTAAATGTTCTTGCTTGATCTCTCTTTATCCTGCTCCTCCTACCATTTCGACAGGTAGGTGGTCGCAAATTTTATCTTAATTAAAGTTTTGACCATTCACAAGAAGTCATAATTGGTGGTTTGCAGCAAGACCTGCGAAGCTTGTTAAAGATACAGATATGACAGCCCCTTGTGGGACGACAGTTCTTTATCCCACAACCGGAGGGAACATTCATTGTTTCAGAGCCATAACTCCCTGTGCTATCTTTGATATACTCTCCCCTCCATACTCGGCAGATCATGGGCGACACTGCACTTATTTCCGGAGATCTCCAAGAAGGGATCTTTCAGGTAATGAAATTTCTTTTGTATTATGTAATGAATAATGATTATTGCTTTTGGTTATGAATAGTTATCACATGTTCTTATTAAGTAACTTATTCTGCTGGTACTAGTTTTCATTCTATTTTCCTGTCTTGCTAAATGAAGGTGAACTCGAAGTGAATGGAGTTACTGTCTCTGAAGTTTCCTGGCTAGAAGAGTTTCAACCCCCTGACAACTTTGTGATACGAAGAGGGCATTACAAGGGTCCAGTTATTAGAACTTGAGAAATCTTGTTTCATGTACCATGCATGCATTCTAATGATATTGGCTCTTCATATTATGGGGAATAGAAGGGAAATTGTTCATGGGTTGTCAATAGCCTAGGTAATAATTTTTTTTGGGGCTATGTAATTTAGGCATTGGGCGTGTACATATTATTATACACCATTGTAGTCTTTTGATTTACTGACCTCACGCGTTAGTAGTGAGATAGTGACTGAAAGTTGAGAGACATCGCGGACGCTATTCTTGTTTGAATTTGTTGCTCAATGACAATAATAAGATAATATCCTTTTGTTTATCTTTGTTTGAGAGCTGGGTCAGTTTGGGCGTTTGGTTCTTCTATTGTCTTTAGTTAGTGCAAAATATTTTCTGGGAGCAGGTGATTGAAGCGCAACACAGCATCAGGATCTTTAAGATGCTTACTGGCTGCTCTTTCCACACTTCCACTGCAGTGTTTGAGTAGATACTTTTACTTTTTCTTGAATAATATATATATATATATTTGCTAGATCATTGAGTCATTCATTTCTCTTGAAATCTCTTCAATATTTACGTCTACACCCATCCTTCTTTAGGGATTGAGGTTCTTATTTATAGTGACAATTTTGTGTTTATGATCAAGGATATTTGGGATTTTTTTTTGCTTATATGAGCTTTTTCAATTCTTCAATGTTAGGATTAGTTGCAAGTGGACTCTCCATTCGTTAGAGAAGATCACCAAGATTTTGTGATCCGCTGCCGCACTTATTCCAATTGCAAGACCTCGGGTCAAATTGATATTGATATATCGATTCGATCCTGGCTGATGAAAGTAATTCTTTTTCGAAATTAAGTTGTGAAGCTAAACCATAGTTCAGTGGTTTCTGTTCCCTGTTGCATAATAATATATGGTTGATGCATATAGCAAACAACTTTTTTCCGCCCTTCAAAGCTTACGTCGAAAACCCTAGGTTTCTATAACTTGGTACGTGTCTCTAATTGATCATAAAGCGAATTGAGCAGACGGTGGTTTAATTTCATCTGTAACAACAAGACAATGCCTTTGCAGTTGAGTTACACAAGTTTCATACTTGCATGATGGAGTCGTATATGATAATATGAACATGAATATATGATTCTAGAGAGTAGAGACGGATTGCCTCAATATATAGAAGCCTACCAAATGCCTTATCATTCAATATGGAGCTCATAGTAGGAAGATGCTTGCAAAATTACTTGGTGTCGTTGACAGAGTGAAAGGAAAAATGAGCAAATGCTCTTTAGATTTTTCCTAACAGCGGCATGATAAACTATAAAGCAAATACATGGGGATGAATGGAGTGTATTACTGTTGTTATTACTATTAATCTTATTGGCACTGATTCAATAGAAAAGAAAAGAAAAAGTAGTAAAATCTGGAGATGCATGTGACCTACGACGCTATATCTATCCCTCTGCCTCTGTAGTGAGATAGCACATGGTGCCTATGTTCGCGGCGTCTCTTTGGCCATCCCACCTAGATTCTTATTCTTTGTACATATGGCTATCCAATTTTCACAGAATATCAAGATTAATTATTGTTATTTTTTTTATTAATATGGTTATTCTTAGAATTCTCAATTATATATTACAAGAACAAAAGGGCAATCTTGAAAGAACTGATAGCTCTAGCTCAAACTAGCTAATTGTTTTGATTATGTTTATTTTCTGTTTGGTTATCTCTTCTATTTCGGTCGATAAAATATTACTGATTCTGATGCATGTGGAATAATTGAATTGACCATATATTCTTTGCATTAAGGTTTAGGATTTGAATATTACTTCAGAATTGTACCCAGGAATATTGAGCATCACATGTACCTCTTGTCTTTCCCCCCCCCCCCCCCCTCTCTCTCAGAGTCTCCATCTCACCAACCTCACCCACCTCTAAAATACTCATTCCTGATCTAACTTCATTAGGAAATACGCTTGCATTCACACAGCTTAAAGGCCAAATTAATGAACTAGGTGTCCTTAATGTGAGAAAAACGCACACAACGTCATCCGCATTTCCAGTATGGACACATTTACGCTCATTTTAAAAGTGACGAATCATAATAATAATAATAATAATAAATGATAACATATGACATACCATTTATTGGACAGTCTCATGTAAATTTTTCTAATTTTCTCCCTTAAAATATCTAATAATATGTCTAGAATTGTTCACATATCGAATCATATTTATTTCAATAATAATTAACTAAATACTCTTGCACATATCGTATATATTCTTCCATTTGAATTGCAGTGTGAATGCAAACATATGAGTTGTAAATATTCAGAGAAAGATTCCTCGTTGCTTAGAAAATTTAATATTGAAAAGACTTCAACTCCCATGCACAAAAAAGAAAAAAGAAAAAAAGAAGACAAGACATGATTGTTTTTATATTTGGTACGTTACGTAGGGCTTAGAGAATTCCTCAATTTCTTAAAACTTAGCTAGTAGACTACTGCATGCATGGCACGAGACACAATTTCCTTTTCTCCCACAAACTCATCTTCCCCATCAAAGACCCGTCTTATTAATTTAATCCTTCGAATATTTGTCTTCATTACTCACAAGAATCTCCATCTCTTTCTTATGTACAGTCTTGAGACACATAAAAAAATTGATGGCACCGATATCGAGTCAAATTTGAGGGTCTATTAGCAAAAACCCAAATCCTTGAAATGATTCCTATTTGAGATTTCTCTTCCCCAATAACAAAGAAGGCATTTTCTTCTGTGTCAAGACAAATTGCTCAAATTCTCTCAAAGAAGCCTTGGAAAGTAAAATCTTGGACGGTATGGGGAAAAATGATCTATGCATATGCATGGCTATAGTCTCTGATAGTTCCCAGAAGATCAAAAAGAGACAACCAGTGGCAATATATCTTAATGAAAAAGCTATTAAGATAAGCAAAAACTTGGAACTGGAAATCAGGGCTCAATTAAAGATTTACTTGAAGAACTCAAAAACCAGCAGTCACCATCGAACAAAACACGTTTTCATTTATTTATTTCATCTCAAGAATGAAAATGAAGTTTGAATCTTTTAATTAACGGTCAGAATTACAGTCAAACAGTTTAGTTAATGGTTATTACAAAATTTTGTCAGTCAATGGTGCCAGCGTTTTGGGATGTTAACATAGTCAGGACTCGGATCTGGCCATCTGGACCTAATGAAAACCTAGTAACTACTAAAGAATGACCAACTACAGAACCTAAGGGCTAGAGCTATTATAAACTTGGATCTTCCTTTGTTTTAATTAGATATTATGCAATATTAGTAATGGTCCATGGGCGACGCTACTCACATTAAGGAGGGCGACAATATCGTATTTGTTACTATTTACTTAGTTTACAACTATAATACTATTTACAGGATGTTAAAGAATTGCGCTACATTTTCAATTGCATACTAATGGTAAGTAAAACGTCTAATTAGATCATTTCTTTTTTTTTTTTTTAAATAACCTTGTTAGGGCAAGTGATTTATTGAATAAAAATAAATTTGGTACAACTTAGGAGATACAGTGAGCCCTACCCTCAAAATATGCGTCGGATTAAAAAGAAAAAAAAGCAGTAAACAGCCCAGTAGAATGCAAAATTGGCCAAGCTCTATCTGCAATATGAATAAAGAAAAATTACTACTTGACGTATATATGTTGTATGAAGAGCAGTTGCGAACAATCTTAGTTATCTATGGTATATCTGCTCTCTTTATTGGGAAAATTAGTACTTTTATCTGGATCTATTGCTATATACAAGAAAACATGTTGTGTAATATTTGTTTTTCCACTGAATACTGTTAATGAAAAAAAATTAAGAGCTAACCTTGTTTTTTTAACCTTCCGAATATCTAAATTGGATAGCTCCTCGGGTTCCCGGTGCCCTCATCAAGGATTTATACAACAATATATTATGATATAGACTCAACCCTTTGAAGTTTTCAAAATTGGGACAAAACTGTCAAAGCGATAAGAACATTTGTAACATAAACAAATATCATAGGAACAAACAATCAGAGCAATAAGACAGAAATTGGTTTGTTTAAATATATGGGTGATGGGACACAAAGTTGTTTATGCATGCATGGTAGGGTTCATTTGCTGGTCCTTCTCTCACACAGATGAGAGCTCACATATTCATATCATCAATCATTTTGTAACTAATTAATAAATAAAACCTTGATGGAATTAATTGATTACTATATAGTGACAAAAAAAAGTATTGAGTCCTCAGCAAAGGTCAACTAAAGATTGATAAGAGAGAGAGAGAGAGAGAGAGAGAGAGAGATTGAAAGAGATGGATAGCTGTCAAAATGGAATCATAACGAGAATGGCTCGAGATTTTACACGATTTTCAGTCCGAGAAGGTGGTCGTATTTTGTAATGTTGCTGTAAAAAAGTGTTAAATATATTAATTTTAGTGTGAAGAGATCAATTTGATGCCCGACCATTGTCTACAATAACCATTATTTTATTTATTATAGAAAGCACGTTAACAAAAATAAAGAAAATCATTAATCTGTTGACTAATGGCTATGAAGCTAAGTTTAATTTCATCACCAAAAAAAAAAAAAAAAACCCCCTTATAAAGAAATGAAGTTTTAGAATATTTTCAATACAGAAGGAAACAATAACAGCTCAAACCGGAGTAAGCTTTTTCTCTTTCTTTATCTCTATCTCCCTCTATGTTTTTGTGACACTCTCTGTCTATTCTCTCAGTGCGTCCACAATTTTGATAAGCAAGTTTTGTACTTTTCACTTGGAGATCCATGATATACAGAGCTCCTTAATTTCTTTGATGGGTAAGTTGCGATCGGCCACTCCTTAATTTTAAATTACTTCTGGCTAGGCTGTTGCTAGGTCTTTGAGCAAATCTTGTATGCTGGATCCAAGGAATGCCTTGGATCAAACATGAAAGTTTTTGCAGGATTTGTTTCAACAATCAATAATTCCATATGCTATTGAATCCGCTATATGACTTATAAGCATCATCATAGCCAGTAAACTGCCCTAAGATATAGCCATTTCCTCTGACATGTGCGCTCTCTTAGTTTCTTGGAAGAGAATTTCATTACCATATATATTTTGTTAAGCAAATATTTATAACATTTAGCATTGCAAGTACTTGAATACACTTTTGATTTTCCTTTTTTATTTTTTTAATTTCCCCATAATTTTGCTTATGAGCTTCTTTAATGACTTGTATGATTTTCTTGTCTTTCTCTATTTGAGACTTCAATGGTCTTTCGTTTTGTTTGTCTAATTTAAAGAGAAGAAATCAATTGATCTATTTTTGGTGTATATTGTTTTTAACTAAATTTCCAAATCTGCATTATATTATGTTCTTAATTTGTATCAGCATCTAAAGTAATCCGTACTATTGTACCTTGTCGATGCTTCATTCTATTCATATCTAGTATATATTAATTCAGCACATATTGATTTGTCATTCTTTTCCTTGCAAAATCACATTTGCCACAAGTTTTTAGTAATGATCGCAATCTCATTTCTCTTAATAGAATAATTTGCAAAAATATGTAACAAAGCATGGTTGCTTGTTATCATAAATTGATTTTGTCCATACAAAAGAGCATGATATATTTGTGCCCTTCAAATATATGGATTGAATTATTATTGCTCTTTTTGGTGTTTATTTATAGTTAATGGATGTTTAAACATTTAATTACTGAATTTAACATCGAAATTGACAGACAATTTGGATTGTTCTTTTTTCAACATATCAATTTTAGCTTTTAATTTATCCCTCTCCACATGTATTTTATCATTTTCTAATTTATATTATAGGTAGAAGTTTATGCCTAACCCCCCATCTCATTAGTGGTTTTTTAAAAAAAATTAGCTTTTAATTTGGTGGATTCATTGAACATGAACTCTCCAATCTACTGGTTTTAAGTTCTAATGAAGAAAACCAAGATAATTAATATCATTTTGATGGCTGACAATTAGGGTTATCATTTAGAAATAAATGTGTTTGTTGTTTTTAGTGTACAAATTGCACACACAAATCATTAGGTCTTCGCATCCATATTCTCATTTCATTGCTTTTTTAAAATTAAATCCTTATTTGAACTCCTCACTTTCCGTTCTACTTTATATATTGTGACAGTAATGGCACTGTGAAGAAGGAGAGAAGATAATCATCATATCGATGGAAAATGTGACTGACACGGTTGAGATATCCTCTGATGACAATAAGAGCAATGAAAGTGGAACTCAAGCATTTCAAAAGTGTTCATCATTTGACTTGAACGAAGAAGCAGCTATGGACGATGCTGAGAATGATAACATCACAAATGTACCATACAGTGGTGGCACAAGTATTATAAGTACGAACACAACCACGGAAGGGAAAGAAATAATAACAATGGCTAGGCAATACGTTCGATCAAAAATGCCTAGGCTCCGCTGGACACAAGATCTCCATCTAGCTTTTGTGCATGCTGTTGAGAGGCTTGGAGGCCAAGAAAGTGAGTTTACTTTTACCTATATATGTATATCTGCTTTTGTTGTAGAGCTTATGATATGATCATATGAATTAACATTGATCATTGTTTTCTCTTTCCATGTATGCGCGTACAGGAGCAACTCCAAAATCAGTTCTCCAGCTGATGAATGTAAAAGGACTAAGCATTGCTCATGTAAAGAGTCACTTGCAGGTAATAAGTTGAACGGACCTTAAAAGTTATCATACCTTACTAATAGATTTTCTTTCTTTTTAAATTCTTTATCTAATTATTCAAGAAATTTCTTTATTCAGATGTATCGAAGTAAGAAGCTTGACGCGTCCGGCCAAGGTAAATTAATTAATCTTTATACTACTACAAAAAACGTTAGACGATGAGGGATTTAAAAGTCACACAGCTTTGAATCTCGTTGGGTATGCAGTGTTATCTAATAGGATAATGCAAGAAGGACACGACATTCTAGAAATGTATCGAAAATTCAATCAGCATGGGCGTTTTAGAATGGATAACAGAAACTACATGTCGTCTCCACTTCTCGAACAACCATGTGATTTCAAACCTTACTCTTCAAGGTGGTAAAAACTTGAGACTTTTTTTTTTTCCTTTTTTGTTTCTTTGGTTCATATTTTTCTACCTATATGGAGTTAACTCTTGACTCATTCTCTCCAGATACCATCCATGGGCTCAAGTTGGTCATTGCACTAGATATAATCCAATAATCTTTCAGAATGAGAAGAAGTGTTTTCCATATGAAACGATTGGAAATCAAGGAAAATGTAGAAACAATTCTCTGAGCATATCTTGGGATGGTTCTTGCATCAGTGATCAAGTTCAATATTCCAAGTTTCAGACTGCCTCTATGCTTGAGGTAAAATTTTAATTAATTACTTATATTGCTGATTTTTTTTTTTGCCTATTTAAAATATTTAAGATTGATAATTTGTACAAACCAATCCAGGCTCAAGTTTTACACGGTACTGAAGCGGGGCAGCATGCACAAGAGATGAACAGTTGCAAGAAATTAAAAAGGTTTAAAGAGAATGATTGGTCAGCTGATTTGCAACTGAGTTTGTGCCACAACAAATATGACAATTGTGTTGGAATGAATAATAATAATCAGCAGCAAAGCACAAAAGAAATCGACACGATACTTTCCCTTTCTTCTTGGTCGAGTCAATTGTGTAAAACACAAAGATTTCACCAAAACTGAAGACTCGGGATTTTCAATTAATGGATTGTAATTAGCCTAGATTTTGAGATGAGTACTTAGGATCTGACCATGTTAGTTAGAGCAGAGGAGTGAGATCTTTTAAGTACTTGTTTCAAAGGCAGCATGGATGTGTTGAAGTTTGAAGATTTTGATAAGTTGATAATTTTTGGTTGTTTTTCTTGCCGTTTAAAATTTGATTAATCTTTTGTCTGGATATTTTGCTAATTTATTTTGGGGCAATAACATTATAAGTGTCATTTAGTAGAATTGACAAAATTTTTTGTACTGAAAATAAAACAATGAAAGGTTCTAACTCCACTCATATATATATAAATGGAGAGCAAATTGAATTAGTGTTTAACCTATAAAGAATAATAAGAATACTGTGAAAATAATTGTTACCACTCAGAGTTACTTTTCCTTCTTACGTACCTATTAGGTATTGTGAGAGAATTTTAATAAAATGACATTAATGATCAAACAATTTATACAAATACATCTCTTGATTAAAAGAAAAGAAAAGAAAAATAAACCGTACACAACAAAGCCAAAATTTTTATTTCTTATTCAACTAAATATTATTGCCTCAACCTACACCTCTGCCACAGCCTCCACCTCCTACATCATGATGATGACCTCCTACTCTGCCTCCTCCGTCTCGATAATCAACATTTGCACCGCTGTACCAAGCTGCATTATTATTATTTCCACCACGTCGCTTTTTCTTGGTGCTGCCACAAGCCAATATGACCATTGTTATTATTGAAATCGACCCAACCACCACGCAAAACAACGATAATCCCCCAATTCATCTGCTGCTTCCTGCATTATTGTTAAAGCAGCTCATTACTCAGAACTTACAGAGGTTAAGAGAAGCAAGCTTAAGTAGTTCAGCAATGCCAAGTCAGCAAAGGTTGTTGAAGAAGAATGATAGCTCAGAATAGTTTGTTAAAGTTACTGTTTACACACACATACATTTGCAACTAGGGGTGGGCGCGGTTCGGTTCGGTTCGGTTTTTTACTAAAATTTTCATAATCGTTCGATTACGATTATTTTAAAATCATAATCGCGATTAATCAAATTACCGAAATAATCAAATACTCGATTAATTGAAATAATTCGATTCGGTTCAGTTCGATTATTTTGATTATGGGCCTATTGGGCCTATTTTGGGCTTTTTTAAATTTAAAACCTTAAATTAATAAATCTACAACAAACATAAAAAATTAACAAACAAAAAATAAAAATATGTCTCAAACAATGTTCAATAACACATAACATGTTCAAATAACAAGTTCAAATCAAAATAAATCATAATCCCAATTACTCCTCTGCTTGTTCTTGTTGAAATATTATATAGAAATGAGCTTTCAATAATTGTTTGAATAAAAAATTTTGGAAGTGGGACAGTCCTGGAAGAGTTGAAAACGTTGATCAAGATAGACTACTTGTAGTTTGCTTATATTAATGATCACGAGTTTAATTTAGAGATTTAAGCCCAAGTCCCTCGATTTACGTTATTAATCATTTTTTTTATTAACGCTAATTGATTAGAGGAATGTGATAACGAAAAGATGAAAATACCTGCTCAAATGCTTTGCCGAGTGCATACTTACAAATCCACTAGTTTAGCTTTTAATCACATATATAAACCACCATCGTCACAAAATTATCATATATTACACAATAATCAAAGCAAATTATTGAAAAGCTATGAAGCTAACCAACTCGGCTCATCTAAATCTACTCCAACAGCAAACACTCACAAGTCCAACAACGTTAAACTCTATTTCAAGTTTTACTGTTTTTACTCTCGGCATGAACACATCATCATGTGAAACCATTAAAATCCAAGTAATAGCAAACTCACAAGTTGTAGGTTTGTGGAGATCACTCGGCGACGAGCAGCAGCGGCGACCAGCAGCAGCAGCGACGAGCACGAGCAGCGGCAGCAGCAGCGACGAGCACGAGCAGCGGCAGCAGCAGCGACGAGCACGAGCAGCGGCAGCAGCAGCGACGAGCACGAGCAGCGGCAGCAGCAGCGACGAGCACGAGCAGCGGCAGCAGCAGCGATGAGTTCAGGGGCTGAAGGTCACGAGTTCAGTGACTGAAGTGAAGATCAATTTATTCACTTCAGGTTTAGGGATTATATTATTCGGTTTATTTGATACTCGGTTCGGTTTTTCGGTTTTTTTTAAAAAACCGAAAACCGAATCGACTGGTTTTACTATTTTCTCTATATTACTAATTCGGTTTTTTGGGTGTAAAAAAACCGCAAAAAAACCGAACCGAACCGATCGGTTTGGTTCGGTTTTTGATTAATCAACTATTTTGCCCACCCCTATTTGTAACAAAATATAGCAAGCTCATTATTTAATAAATTTAAATTAGTTACAAGTTGTTATTCACGTGTAAGCATATATAAATATGTACATGTAAGTAGTTGAAGAATGAATGAAACTTATAGAATTCACAATTAAATTTTCTTTGAAATTTTCTTTGAAGCCAAACAACATTTCTTAGTTTCTTTCATGGTATCAAAGCCAATAATGGCTAGCTTGAGTACTACATCTTCAAATCATAAAATCACCCATTCAAATCAATTTTCACAAACATCATTCACTTTTGCTGTTACTGTGAAGTTCGATCAATCCAATTTTCTACTTTTGTGTAAATAAGTTTTAACTTCAATAAGAGGAAATCTTCTTAAAGAATTTATCTTAGAACCTCTTATCATTCCAGAACAATATCTCTCTGACTTAACAGATAATAGATCTGTTGAAAAGATTGAAAATCCAGTGTAAATCAACTGGCGAGCACAAGATCGAACACTTCTTAGTTGGTTGTTATCCACTATCAGTGAAGGTATTTTAAGTTTTGCTCTTTGCTATGATACCTTATTTGATGTTTGAAGATCCACTAAAAGGTAATTTGGAGTTCAATATGAGGCTAAATGATGCATTTTCAATATGACATGAACATTTTGAGGAAAGCGTCAATGTATGTTAAAAACTACCATGCAAAGATGAAAATACTTGCTAATAAACTTGCTTGTGCTGATGATAACATAACTGAAAAAGATCTACCAATGAGAATTTTGAATGGCTTAGGCTCTAGCTATCTGGATCTAGTCTTAATTATCGCTGCAAATAAAATGAGCCACATATGATGATGCTTATGCTTTGTTATTAACACATGAGGCCAAACTTGAGCAAGATCAAGGTGCTAAAACTATGTTCAATGCCAATTACAGTACAATGAATGGTAATTACTCTAATATGAGAGGTAACTTTAGAAGAGGCTCATATGGTAATGGACATTATGATCACTTTAGGAATAGAAGATTTAATGTTGGTAGAGGCATGTACTTCATCTCAATCCTAGAAGCTCTCCAGTTGGTAGTGGCAACTTTGGAGGTTATAATAGAGGATATGTTATGCAATTTCACAAGCCACCACCTGTGAGAATCAATTTTCTTTCTTAAGCTAATACGCAATCTAATAATCAAATGAATCAACTCCTATTTGTTAGATATGTCACAAGTAAGGACATACAATTGATGCTTGTTGGCTCAAATATGATGATAGTCATTTGCTTTTTGCTAAACACTTTGGCAAGGACAAAATGATGGGACCTAAGGCTGCTTATATGGCTAACTTTGAACTATTCACTAGTAATGCACCATCTATTGAAGAACCTTATGTTGTTCCTCACTTAAACTATAATTCTATGCATTACTTACCTTATTCATTAGAAAAATTTATTGCACTTAAAGCTTATGTTGCCAATTATGAATGACCTGCTAATGAATGTTGATATTTTGACAATGGTGCCATATATTATTTGACCAACAATATAACCAATATGCATGTCAGAGAGGAATTCATAGGCTTAGGTCAACTTGTCATTGGCAATGGACAAGATTTGCCTATAATTCATATTGGTGATGCCTACTTTGGTTATAAAGGATCCAATTAATATTGTATATAATCACACACATACATTTCTTAAAGTTATGTTGTTAGTTCATTCCATTACCAAGAATTTATTGAGTATCTCCAAACTAACAAGTGATAATAACCTTTATGTTAAATTTGTTGGTAATGTTTGTTATGTGAATGACTCTCTAAAGGACAAATGCTTTTGCAAGACCTACTGAGAAAGAATTGTACAAGCTGCTTCTAAAGTCATCTCAATCTCTCTATTCTTCATTTTTATGCCAATCTCCTTCTATTACACCATTATCAATGTTGTTTGCATGTTATTTCAATTCACATATCTCAAATGATGCTCAAAATATATAATGTTTCCTTTTATTCCTTCTTATAATGCATCAAACAATAAAATTGTTCTTTTACACAAACATTTTGATCATCCTAATAATCAAATACTAATGCATTTGCTCAAGACTGTTTGTTCTATTAATCTCTTAAGTAATTCAATATAACAATCACTTGAACATATATGTGAGGCATGTTAGATGGGTAAAATTCACAGGCTTCACTTCCCCATCACATAATCCAAAACCACTAAAACCCTTGAACTTGTTCATACAGACTTGTAGGGTCCCTAAACTATTTCTTCTGGAGATGGTTATACCTATTACATAAGCTTTGTTGATGACTTCAGTAGATACACATGGTTTTATCCTCTAAAATTAAAATTAGAAGCATTAGATGTCTTTAAATTGTTTAAATTACAGGTTGAAAATTAATTCAATAATACCTTTAAGAACTTGCAAATTGATTGGAAGGAGAATATAGACCATTTATTTACTTTTTAAACCAATGTGGGATTATCTATATTCCTGCCCTTACATACATCACCAAAATGGATTAGTTGAAGAGAAGCATAGAAACATTGTAGAATTGAGTCTCACCTTGTTAGCTCAAGCCAAGCTACCATTTAAATTTTAATGGGATGCCTTCTGTATAGTTGTTTATCATGTTAATAGGTTACCTTCTACAGTTCTGAAACTCCTCACCCTATATTCAATCATAAACCTAATTACAATATGCTCAAGTGCTTTGGCTATACATGTTATCCTTGCTTGAGAGATTATAACAAGTATAAATTTAATTATCACTTAAGTAAATGCATTTTCATTGGCTATAGTTCTTTTCATAAAGGATACAAATTTCTGCACTCTTTAAGTCAACTCCACATAGCTAGACATGTTATTTTTATGAGTCTTCTTTCCTTTACTCCACAGATTTCACATTTCATTCCAATAAGTCACTTTTTTGTTCAAATAAATCATTTACCCCTCAATAAGTATATCATTTTTCTACTTTACATATTATCCCATTCTCAATTGAAAACAGCTCACACAATCCTAAATATATAAGCTCCATCAGCAACAATTCTCAATATTTAGATAATTCTCCTCAGAATGACAGTTCACACTCCTTACGACAACTACATAAACCAAATATTAAGCCATTTACTCAACCTTAGTACCTATCACCTCAACTTATTCCTTATATACATGTATCAACAAATACACCACCATTACCTCAACTTATTCCTTATATACATGTATCAACAAATACACCATCATTACCTCAACATATTCCTTATATACATGTATCAACAAATACACCACCATATACATGTATCAACAAATACACCACCATCACCTTTTACTCAACCAAATATTCATCTTATGGCTGTTAGAAGCAAAGTTAGTATCTTCAAACCTAAGCTATATACTTCAACACTTATTCATAAAGAACCTGATTATGTCTATAAAGCCCTACAAGATCCAAAATGGTTTACAACTATGAAGAAGAAATATATAACCTCGATAAAGAATGATACACAGTCTTTAGTGTTAAGAACAACTTATCACATAGTAGTTTGTAACAAATGGGTGTATAGAGTGAAATACAATACTGATGGAAGTCTAGCTAAATACAAAATTAAGTTAGTAGCTAAAGGGTTTCAACAAGTTGTAGGGGTGAATTATTTTGGAATATGTAGCACTGTGATAAAGCCAGCTACTATCAGAGTAGTATAAAATTTAGTTGTAATGAATCAATAGAAGATAAGGCAAATTGATGTGAATAATGTCTTTCTCAATAGAGATTTGATGGATGAACCAGAGAGTTTTATTGATGTTGAGAAATCAGATTATATGTGCAAGCTTTATAAATCTCTTTATGGTCTTAAACAAACTCCAAGAACTTAATATAAGAAGTTGAAAAGATATCTCTTACAATGGGGATTCACAAACTCCAGCTCAGATTCATTTTTGTTCATAAAAAGAACCAAATTATCTCTGATATAATTCTCATATATGTTGATGATATCCTAATTACAGGACAAATAGTACTGAATTAGAGAACTTTATTCTTGAATTCAGTACAATATTTACTTTAAAGAATCTTCGAACACTCTCTTATTTTCTAAAAATTGAAGTCTTATATGATGTAATTGTATCTACCTATCTCAGAATAAATATATAAGGTATTTATTGTCCAAGGCTGAAATGATTAATTGCAAAGGCATTGACACACCTATGAGTACATGATTGAAATTGCAAAAATAAGCTAACCTTGGTCACTATATTAAATATCCAACAGATTACATAAGCATTGTTAGAGGAATGCAATATATAATATTAATAAAACCTGAGATTGCCTTTAGTGTACACAAATTAAGTCAATATATTTTGGCACCAACATTATGACATGCAAAAAGGTCCTAAGGTACTTGAAGGCTACTGAGGAAAACTGGACTCAAGTTTGTTAGAGATGGAGATATGAAACTTACAGGCTTCACATATGCAGATTAAGCTTGTGATCTAAATGACAGAAAGTTTGTTAGTGCTAATTGTATTTACGTAGGTAATAATCTAATATCTTAGTAATCCAAAATGCAATCAGTCATTACAAAGTCAAGTGGATAAAGTGATTATCGGTCTTTAGCCTCAGCAAGTGCTGAAATAAGCTAGCTGAAATCATTATTTTCTGAAGGGAACGTTTTGCACAAAATTGTATGAAAATATCAATACCACTGAGTTAGCTTAAAATCTAGTTTAGCACTCAAAGACAAAGCATACTGAGATTAACATGCATTTTATCAGAAACAAGGTGCTTGCAGGTGAGTTGAGAATTCACTATATACTAAATGAGGAGCAGATTGTTGACATTATGACCAAACTCTATCATTTATTCGTTTCAATTATCTAAGAGCCAAACTTAATGTCCTCCTATGTCCCTTGAGTTTGAGGGAGGCTGTTAAAGTAGCTCATTACTTAGAAGTTACAAAAGTTAAGAGAAGCAAGCTTAAGTAGCTCAACGATGCCAAGTCAGCAAAGGTTGTTAAAGAAAAATGATAGCTCAACATAGTTTGTTAAAGTTACTATTTGCACACACAAACATATGTAACAAAATATAGCTAGCTCGTTAGTTAATAAATTTAGATTAGTTACAAGTTGTTATTCACATGTAAGCATATATAAGTATGTACATGTAACTAGTTGAAGAATGAATGAAACTTCTAGAATTCACAATTACATTTGAAATTTTCTTTTAAGCCAAACAACATTTCTTAGTTTCTTTCAACTATCAACAGCACTAATAAACACTTTATGCACTCTCGCCATTTCCTCAATCTCTTATTCCCCCGTTCACCATTATAAATTATATGATAATGTTTTGCACCGTTGACAAAAATTATATGTGAAATGCACATGTGGCGTGCATTAATATGACCACACAAAAATGATGAGGATCATCTTTATATCCAATAATGGAATATAAATGTTCAAAATTCAAATTATGACATTGACTATTTTGCTTTTATGCCATTTACTTTTTCATTGGGCCCATTCAGTGTAGTGCCTAGCATAGCTAGAAAACTTAATTATTATATTTTCACAAATATGGTCAATGGCTCAACATAATGAGCCTACAATTTAAGAAAAATAGTTTATTAGTTTTATTTTTTTTAATGTCAAAAGAAAAGAGTAAAGTTTGAGTTTTTGATGTACTTGAACAAATAGTTGGAAGAATTAAGTCCTTTGAATTGAATTAAAAGTTCTTGAACTAAGTCTCATTTAATATAAATTTTTAGGTCCATTACAGTGATGAATAATTAGTATACAATTTTGATATTGTATTTTTATATTTTAATAAACTACACACACACACACACAACATTAGTTTATATAAGTCCCAGAGGCCCTATAATTATTTAATTGAGTAATGATGATACTGGCCACTCACACTTATAATATTTTACAAACTGATGTGACATGTTATCATTAAATGAAATAAAAATATGGTTGGACTTACACAATTTATTTGTACTTTTTATATTTTTATCATTTAATAATATCTTTTCATAACCGTCTATGCAAGTGTTTAAGAGCCTCAATTAATAAGGTGCAACTCTTTAAGAGTACTAAAGACATTCTTCCCAGTATCAGAACTAGCTGTAATGCTCCCTAAAGATATTATTTCTTATATCTAAACATGATTGTATATTCTTTATGACGCTAAGCTAATCAAATCCATCAAATAGTGGAATTGGTACCTCAAATTTATCAAGAATGACTTTTACAGCACTAAAATGTTAAACATGCCAAAAATTAGCTTCATGATCTCCTCAACAAATTTGAATTTTTCAATTTTACCACCAGTGGAGTGCCCACATTTCATCTTAAAAATCTATTTATATACAATGGGGAGACTAGGAGATTAGATGACATTTGGTTTGAAGAAAAGAAAAGAAATGAGAGGAGGGAAATGCAACAAAAGGGAGAAGAAAGGAAAGGAAGGGAATAGGGAAATTAAATTTCATTGTTTGATTTAACATAAAATTACCATTTTCATTTTTGAACAAATTTACCCTTTACTTTAAATATTAAACTATTAATATTAGTACGTAAATATAATTTAATGTCAGTACTAAACTTTTGTCAACTTATAAACATTTTTTCAATGTTAGAATGTCCTAAAAAGATTCAGGATTTATTATACTTATTAATAGCAATGATCAAGGGTGGGTATTGTAGAACATAACCTTATAAAATTTAAATGCTTCTAAATTTTGATAATCAAAAAAATCAAAATAACTATATGCAGAAAATGAGTATATCAAAACAATAATAAGTCTAAAATGAGTTATAAGTTCCATAAACAACAGAAAGTTTAAAATGAGTGCATTAAAGCAATAGTAAATCTAAAATGAGTGCATCAAAACAACAACAGACCTAATATAAATTATCAAAATAATAATAAGCCTAAAATTATTTAAATTCACCGCTAAGGAAAAGTTTAACCCACGCTTTTTGCTCCTCATCATAACGACTATAAGAAAAACATTGAGTGCGGCATTATCACGAACAATTAACGTGGTGGCTCTAAGGCGTTCTACCATTGTAAGAATACCAATCTTCTTCAACTCATCACTCAATCCTACTTATTTGTCATTGATTTCTTCCCTAGAGCTCAACTTAAGTGACTTGAAGTTTCTTTCATTTCCGTGACAAAAAGAGTTGTTAACTCTTTAAATGACTCTCCATTCTCTTCTAAATCTTCAGTTCTCCTCCGTTTTCTTGATGAGCTATTTGAAGTTGTTGGGCGCTTTTTTGGAGCATGTGAAATAGACATACTATCATCCATATCATCTTGCAAACCCTCAAAATTCAAATTCTCTCCTCCTTCAGCTTCTTTGCTTACTCTTGCCTTTTCAATTTTCTTGATAACATCTGCAACGGCCTCTATGTTTTTTTAGTTGCATGATCTTTACCATAAATCAAACATAAATCTTTCATAAAACGGGAATGCTTTATACTTGAAATTTACTGTCTTTTTATGACTTGCAATTATTTAAATACATCAAACTTGTTATGACAATCTACAACAAATAATAATTAAGTTAAAAATCAGAATCATTCATTTTTACCAATATCCAATCTAAGGTGCATTTCCATACAGTCCTCTTTTACTTCATAGTCGACATATTTGTGCACAAGGATAAGCAATTCAAATTCTTTCTTCCTTTTTAACTCATGCACACAATAGATAGTCATTTTTCAATGACAACATTTGATAACAAATATGTAGATTCACATGCAATTTTTTTTTTTTCATTTTACATCCAATGATTACAACAATGGAACATGCAAAAGATGAGTAACTGTAAATTAAAATCTCATTTTTTTAGCTCTAATAAAAAAACATATCACCACAGCATCAAGATCAACATACTCTCAGAGTCATTATGTTACTCTTATTATCTCCGTTTTCAACATCAACCATAGTTGTAAAACAACCCACATTAATTAAATAAGACACTCAATTCAAAGAAGAAAAGTAAAAACTCTTATATTGGTAAAACAAATTAGGTGTGTCGGACAAAAAGACACGGATCCGATGGTGGTTTCGTTTGAAGGGGTATTGTTGAATTGTGTCTTACATTGGCTAGTAAAAGAGAGTTACTTAAGTTTATATTTAGGATAGATTACTCCACCTAATAGGCTAGTTTATTGGGTAGCAGTATTCACTAATATATCATTCCATAATTATTTTTTTAGATTTCTTATTTGGCTGTTATCGTTATTGTCTTTGAATCTGGAGTTGCTGCTACACTTTCTCAATAGCTCTCCAAATTTCCAAGTCCTTATTGTGAAGGTGAGCCAATAAATAATAAGGTTTTTAATTGAATAGCTTTTTCTTCTGATATATTTGATCATTATCTGTTTATAGGAATATCCTGAATGCAAAGATTGCACTCATCACAAGAAATTTTACGTGTGTGATCGAAGAATGTATGATCCTGGAGATGTTGATTGTGTTGAACTAGAGAATCTGCCATGTAGCCTGTTGTTGCGTATTGAGGAGATCCAGATAAAAAACACGAGGGGAGAAAGTAATGAGTTGGAGGCTATCAGGTATGTGTGGAAAAATGATCAAATGTTGGAGAAGTTTTCTTTTGATATTTCTACTTCAAAACAAAATCTGCAGGAAGAAATTCTCATGTTTCCAAGGGATTTCAAGACTTGCAAAAGTGAATTCTTTGTTCTGCTTGGTGAAATCTTAGAGAATCACCTGATTTAAATGTTTCTGTATTTGGTCAGCCAATTGTAATACTCGTGTAGCTTTTTAAAGCTGCGAATCTATACACTTTCGAGTTGAAGAAAATTGAGAAATCTTGTTTTGTAGACAAACTCTGTATAAAATGATACTGATGATGTTTTGTTAGCTCTGTTTTCTGTTGTGAGAAGAATATAAAATGTAACTTTTTGCACTCTTGATTACTCTGATGCGTTTCAGGATTCTATGGAAATATGAAATAGAAAAATGCTTTCCATTCTTGCTATTGTTGCAGCATTTTGCCATTAGCGACGTATTCCGGGTATGTAATACATACAATCGAGGCTTCGGTATGGTAGAACTAGATACATTCTGAGTTTGTGTGAAACTCGGCTACCGGCTCTGAAAGGGTTGCAATTCTGTTTAGTCATTTACATTGAAAAGTAACAGAGACCAACAGCATGTGAGTACAAGATAAATGTAAATGGAGATGTATACATCAACTACCAAAAAGAAATAACTATCAACAACAGCACAGAAGCCAAATCCAATAACTAGAATAAATAGAAGAAAAGTTTATTCAATTTATTTATCTACTTGTTTTTATCATTTTTTTCCCCCTTCAACAAGTCACACCGCCCCCGCCACCACACCCTCCTCCTCCTCCTCCACCACCACCACCACACCCTCCGCCGCCACAAGCTCCATCTCCTCCACCACCGCAAGCTCCTCCTCCTCCACAACCTCCATCTCCTCCTCCACAACCTCCACCCCCATAATCAGTTCGACGTTTCTTAGGGTTGCTGTCATCACCACAAGCAAATATAACCATAGATATCATTGAGACAGAAGCAACAACCATGCAAAGGAACAAAACTCCCCCAAAGTAGCTTTCTGCATGGACAGCACCAGCAAGAACCAAGAGCTCTCTAGCCATTTTTGAAATATTTTTCACTTCCTCTAGCGGCTTGCCGTGTAGATGATGAAAGAACAACTTATGTATACGTGACATTGTGCATCAATCAATCAATTAACGTTCTTTTATAATTGTATCGTTGTGGTGTTGAAGACATGGAATTCAAAAACGTGCCGTCTAAGTGCGCGCTTAATTGACTTGTCTTTCAGTCAATAAGAGTTACGTAACTGAAAATTCTATGAAGCTTCAAGTACTTGAGGTTTGATTTGAAGTTTCAAGCATTTTCATTGTAAATATTCTTTATGAGGGAGTTATCGAATCAAAGTAACCGTAGAAAAGTAATTGATTGTCCATTGATAAGTCAGCCCAAAATGTATTCGATGAATTGGCAACATGTGAATATTATCTACTAAAACGGAGGTGTGTTGGGTCAATTTCTAAATAATTTGCAAAATACAATACTTATGGTTCTTCAACAGAGAATAAACTAAAAATAGAGTTATTTAAGTCGATAAATATCACAAACCAGCACGTTGTGCGTATATAAATATACATGAAGAGATACATCAATCACCAAAGAGATATATTAATCAACCACAACATATATAGAACAAGCTAACACCGATAACTAACTGGACTGGTAGGCTAATTAATAGAAGAAGAGTTCTGTAAGCTCATTTTATTTATCTACATGTACTTTTCTTTTCTATTCCCTTATTCTTCAACAACCCCCACCACCCCCTCCACCTCCGCCACAACCTCCGCCACCGCAACCGCCGCCGCCGCCACCACATCCACCACCTCCTGCGCCACCTAATCCTCCCAGTCCTGCTCCTCCGCCAACAAAACCGCCACTTGTTCGATTTTTCTTGGGGCTACCGTCATCACCACAAGCGAATATGACCATTGATATCATTGAGAAAGAAGCAACAACCATGCAAAGCAAGAAAATTCCCCCAAAGTTGCTTTCTGCATGAGCTGCAGCAGCAAGAACCAAGAGCTCTCTTGCCATCTTTGCAATCTTTTTTCACTTCCTCTAGTCATGTAGATGATGAAAGGACCACTTATATAAATATTAGATTACATTGTGCCTCTACCAATCAATGTTGTTGGGTTGAATACTTAAAATTCGAAGCGTGCCGAATGGCCACATGTTTTAAGCCTTAAATTCAATGAAATTGAAAATTAGAAATTTCGTTGTTTAACCACTTGGGCTTAGCAAGTGGCTAGAGCCACTCCCTCACAAATGTGAGGGAAGGGGTTCGAGCCTCCGCAGGCGTATTATAGGGATTTTTTTTAAATGTCATTCCTTGGAGTCCCAGAGCTTGAGTGAAGACAGTCTTTCTCTCAGGCTGGGAGTTTGACGTCCCTCGAATATTTGAGAGGGTTAAAAATCTAAACGGGAGCTTGAGTGAAGGCAATCCCAGGCTGGGAGTTTGACGTCCCTCGAATATTTGAGAGGGTTAAAAATATGAGCGGTGTTATATCAGCATTAATGTCAACAGGTTTCAGTATATATATATATATATATGATTGTACATATCAATTATACTCTCATGTAATATAAGTTGTAATTTGAGCAATAATCTCATGTCATAAAAAAAAAAAAAAAAAATGTCGTTGTTTATCCTTTAAAAGTCAGCGTAAAATGCAGATGAGTTGGCAAAATGTGAATTTTTCTTTAATATTCCATTAAATTAAGAAGCATAAGCTCAGGGAAATTATCTATACCTGTTGTATAATTGACCTAGGTTACTAAATAAACTCCTCATACTAATTAGAAACACAGAATATAAACACTTGGAAGGATCAGAAAGTTAAAGTGAACCCGACATGGCAAAATGAGATGTCTTTTATTAAATATCCAAGCATCTGCAGGCTCCGAACAACCAATCATCTTTGCCTGGAAAGCACCTATCGTTATTGCATAGACAGATCATTTTGAAAGCAGCAATCTTTTACTTATAAATAAATAAATAAAACTAGTAATAAGACATGGAATAGTTTAGTACTTTCCTAAATTATGTCAAAAACTTTGTGAAAGAAGCGTTAATTTTTTAAGAAGAAAATATATCACAAAATACAAAAAGCAAAACAAATCAAGTTCTCAATTACTCTAAAGGATGTACAAGAAAATGACTAAAAGTCTTATTGTTAAAAAAATGTGGTAGTTATAGTTACTGTTAAAAAAAAAAACTAACCTAGGTCAATTATAAGTCATAGCTGTTAAAAAATAATTATTTATTAAAAATAAGTCATAGACTCATAGCTTAATCCAAAACTGATTATTTATTTATTAAAAATAATGTTAATAAAAATATTTATTTAAAATAATTTCAATTTATTAAAAATAATTTTAATTAAGTCATGGCTGCTGTTAAAAAAAATGTTGTGATTATAAAGGGAAAAAGAGAGATACTTACTTATTGTTTGACTAAACAAATCAAAATCGAAAACACATCCAAACCTGTCAATATTTTTGTTGATCTTATCATTTTATTTTTGGTGGCTCTTTGATGTTGGGAATATGAATACATTTGGTTATTTAATTAATTGAATAAGTTTTTAATCATAGATAATTGAAAAATTAAATCTAAACGTATTAGAAAGAGTAAGGGAATTCTCATAATTTTCCAATTAATTCCGAAAAAAAATTTCAGAGTTAATTGAAAAATTAAATGCAAAAAACATGAAATATATATATATATATATATATATTAATTTTTCATTTAATTTTTAATAAATTTAAAAAATTGGAATTAATTAAAAATTATGACAATTCTCTTGCTATTTGAGATTACTCATAATTACTCATCAATATAAGAGTGTTTAGTTATAATATAATACAGTGAGTTCAGGGTCGAATCACAAGGAATCCTTAAATTTATTAGTTAATTATCAAGCAAAAATTAATTGCAGAAAAACAATTAATAGAGACCAATCTAGAAAAATGCTATAGTTATGCAATCTACTCTTAATTTTCAAATTATGGTCATAATACTCTCATATTTTATTTTATATTTCTTTTACCAATTAATTATTAATTAACCATTAATTTGTATAGATAAATATGGGGATCAAGTACCTAATGTGTCACAGCTATATTGAAGTGACGACATTATGAAAATATTCCATATAGATTCAAGGAGATCTAAATCTACAAATTAACATGACATAAAAGTAACCGGTAAAAAGGAATACAAATTATAAGCATATAACAAATAAAATAAATTTAAAACTTACTTGGGAGAGTAATTAATTCCACGATTTAATTCCTTAAGCTTCACATTTCATCTCAGTTTAGAAAATTTAACTACTCATATTTAAAAAGAAAATACTCATTTTATTTAATAAACTTTGTAAAGTATAGTACAAGAAAATTGAAAATAAAGGGAAAAAAAAGAGATGTTTTTTTCTTAAAATTAACTCTAGATTTACACCCAAAATGTTGACTCCTAAAATCCAACACACAATTCTCTCTACTTTTCTTCTTTCTCCCAAAATCTAGCACACTCTCAATTGTAAGAGCTCTTGCCTTTATATAGGCAAATTTTGCGTGATCAAGTGTAGGTATTTACATAATATTTTTTGTGAGCTTAAATCACAATCTTACAATGAGAATTAGTAATTCAATCAAAGTGTCTTCAATTGCAATCATTATGATCATTAGATTGAACATAACTAATGGCTAAAATTGAAGTCAAAGTTTAAGCCTCCTTTTGTTCATTTATCAAGGTGGTTGAACTACCAAATTTGGTGTGCTAGATCTAGTATAACAAAGGGCGCGGAAGCTCAAACACATGGCATCATCCCAGCCACTCAGAAATAATAACGAATCAAAGGGTTAGAATTCGTCCAAAGGCTTTTGAACCTCTAACATCCAAATTTCACGTCCGTTTTCCTGATTGAAGCACCATAATTTTAGGATTTTCCTGCAAAACACAAAAATTATACTTAAAAACAAATAAAACTAAATAATTCATAAAATAAGTTAGAGATTTATAAATATAATGAAATCGTTAGTATTATCAACATTGTAAGTGAAAAATAATAATTTGAACTTTTATTAAATGTACACTTTCTAGTGTTAATCGCTATTTCTCATCATTCTAATTTAATTTTTAATTAATTAAAGGTATTCATATTATCAATGTCAAACAATCATCAAGGGTAAAATAGTAAGTGTTGTGCAAATTTTAATGTACTCGCAAGCGCACGAATCTGTTGTAGTATAGACTAATGGTGACGAGTGTCGATCCCACGAGGAGGTGGATTTTAATTGTGTATAGAATTAATTTTGTAAATGGGTGGTTGGATTTTTTGGTGGAAATGATTTGGAATATGCTAAAACTTAAATTAAAATGGCGATAATAAATTCTGAAATTGGAATTGAAATGACGAGAATAAATTGAAGCGAAGATCTATTGAAATGACGTACTTGGGTATCTGGATCCGTATCAACATGCATCATGGGCTAAATAATCCGTATTAATGCCAATTAAATCATGAGGGGGGAATCCACACCTCATGAACCACGCTCTAATCAATATGGTGCTAAGGGCTTATCGTGCCAAATAATAATAATCTTATACTAGAGAGCCGGTGTAACCAAGGCGGTATCTAGACAAGATCAGTATTATTTGTCGACGATAAGTCAAATCATCCACAAAAACTAGAGGGGAAAAGAAAATAAATTTACCAAATAAAGCCCATGACACATGTTGAGACTTCACCTTCAACCCAAGCTTGAAAGAAAATTAGCCACTCATAATTGAACTAGGGGCAAAATGGGAATTTATTAAAATACGAAGAAAATACAAGATGGAGAGGGAATTACAGAAAATGGATCCCAAAAATGGATTCAGAGATCTCCAATTAGGGGGGGAGGCCCCCTTTTTATAGATACATGGAGTAAATCATGGCCATCGGATTAAAAACAGTTTGGACGCTCAGGATTTCGCCACGTCATCAGTCAACAGTCCACGGTTTGACCACGCGTATGAACAGTAACACGGTTTGACCCGGATGAACAGTAACGCGGTTTGACTCGGATGAACAGTAACGCGGTTTGGTTGAAAATAATCCTGTGTGATGCATGCACCGTACGCGAGATTTTTCATCCACTAATATGCTGCCACGTCACCATCAACAGTACATAAGAATTTTAGTCCAACAGGATCGTGACACCTCATCAGTCAATGCCACATCATCGGTCAATGCCACGTCATCGATCCGTCTATGTGAACAGTGCCGTGAACAGTAACATATACAGTTCCGTATACGTGAATAGTACCGTACATGTGAATAGTGTCATTTTTCCTTTTATGCTCCTCCTAAGGTTTTCGACCGTCCTGAGTTCAAAAGTGATGTCCGTTTTGCCGTCTGATCTCTCCTTTATTGTGAAATGACTATAATGCCCCTAAAATACATAAAATACTTAATTAAAATAACACACATGTAATTACATCACAAGAAGGTTAAATATATAAAAGTAAGAGTTGTTAGTAAGATTTGAGATGTAAAATGATGGTTTTCTCCTTTATAAATATACATTTTCTAACACACAACACATTCTGTTGATTTAGCAGTCGATAACGATGCTATTTGTCGAGCAAGACCTTCAACCATCTCCTTGACTTCTTTGATTCCCGAAGTTGACTCGCCAATTTGAACCTCATTTACTCCCTTAATTCGTCTAGTATTCCTGAGTGATCGACTCCGTTGTTGGGAATTATCCGCTTGTCGCTGGAAGAATTCCCAAATCTCTGATGCACTTTTTGACATTAGCTCTCCTCCACTTGTTGCCATTAGCCATTCTTGCACATTCGGTAATAATCCCTCCAAAAAGTATTGGCATTGGTGCCATTTTTCGTACCCATGATGTGGACACTTCAAGAGTAGCCCATTGAATCGCTCCCAAGTTTCGAAAAACTGCTCGTCCTCTCTTTGTGTGAACTCTGAAATTTCCCTGCGAATAGCATTGGTTTTATGCACTGGGAAATATTTATTCAAAAATTTAGTTACCATTTGTTCCCATGATGAAATGCTATTAGCAGGTAAAGTATTTAACCATGAACGAGCTCTATCTTTTAAAGAAAATGGGAATAATCTGAGTTTAACATCATCGTCTGAAAAATTCTCATATTTAAATGTTTGACAAATGGCATGAAAATCATTCAGATGATTATATGGGTCCTCATTTTCTAAGCCATAGAATGTGGGGAGACAATTTAGCACACTAGGTTTTAGTTCAAAGCTCCTAGCAGCTACATTTGGGTATCTTATGCATGACGTGCTCAAATTAGCTAAGGGACTAAAATAGTCCTTAAATGGCCTCTCCTGTGGTGCTTGTAAATCCATTTTATTTTTAACGTGTTTGTGTGTGCGAAGTGTTTTTTCTAATTCAAGGTCTATAGGTTCAAGATTAGGTAATAATGACCTACGACCATGCATACAAAACAAATAAAATAAAAATAAAGATGCAAACAAAACAAAAAATAAAGATGGGAACAAAACAAATAAAAAATAAAGATAAAGGAGAAATTATGATACTAACCTTATTGCGCTATTACAACCTTACTATAAAAATACACAAAAACAAATACGTGAAATTAACTAAAAATTAAATTAATAAAATAAACAAAAATTACAAAGAAAAAATAAATTGAAAATTAAATTACAGAATTTTAAAGAAGAGAAAAAGAAAAGAAATACTAACCTTTAAATGTAGATTCACTTTTTTTTTCTTTTTTTTTTAATTTAATAAAAAAAATACAAGAAAAAAAATAAAAGAAATTATTCAAAAAAAATTAATTCTATGAATTAAAATTACTTACCTCCCCGGCAACGGCGCCAAAAAACTTGTTGTGCAAATTTTAATGTACTCGCAAGCGCACGAATCTATTGTAGTATAGACTAATGGTGACGAGTGTCGATCCCACGAGGAGGTGGATTTTAATTATATATAGAATTAATTTTGTAAATGGGTGGTTGGAATTATGGTGGAAATGATTTGGAATATGCTAAAACTTAAATTAAAATGGCGAGAATAAATTCTAAAACTGGAATTGCAATGGAGAGAATAAATTGAAGAGAAAATCTATTAAATTAACGTACTTGGGTATCTGGATCCGTATCAACATGCATCATAGGCTAAATAATCCGTATTAATACCAATTAAATCATGAGGGGGGAATCCACACCTCATGAACCACGCTCTAATCAATATGGTGCTAAGGGCTTATCGTGCCAAATAATAATAACCTTGTACTAGAGGGCCGGTGAAACCAAGGCGGTACTAGACAAGATTAGTATTATTTGTCGACGAGAAGTCAAAACATCCACAAAAACTAGAGGGGAAGAGAAAATAAATTTACCAAATTAAGCCCATGACACATGTTGAGACTTCACCTTCAACCCAAGCTTGAAAGAAAATTAGCCACTCATAATTGAACTAGGGGCAAAATGGGAATTTATTAAAATACGAAGAAAATACAAGATGGAGAGGGAATTACAGAAAATGGATCCCAAAAATGGATTCAGAGATCTCCAATTAGGGGGGGGAGGCCCCCTTTTTATAGATACATGGAGTAAATCATGGCCATCGGATTAAAAACAGTTTGGACGCTCAGGATTTCGCCACGTCATCAGTCAACAGTCCACGGTTTGACCACGCGTATGAACAGTAACACGGTTTGACCCGGATGAACAGTAACGCGGTTTGACTCGGATGAACAGTAACGCGGTTTGGTTGAAAATAATCCTGTGTGATGCATGCACCGTACGCGAGATTTTTCATCCACTAATATGCTGCCACGTCACCATCAACAGTACATAAGAATTTTAGTCCAACAGGATCGTGACACCTCATCAGTCAATGCCACATCATCGGTCAATGCCACGTCATCGATCCGTCTATGTGAACAGTGCCGTGAACAGTAACATATACAGTTCCGTATACGTGAATAGTACCGTACATGTGAATAGTGTCATTTTTCCTTTTATGCTCCTCCTAAGGTTTTCGACCGTCCTGAGTTCAAAAGTGATGTCCGTTTTGCCGTCTGATCTCTCCTTTATTGTGAAATGACTATAATGCCCCTAAAATACATAAAATACTTAATTAAAATAACACACATGTAATTACATCACAAGAAGGTTAAATATATAAAAGTAAGAGTTGTTAGTAAGATTTGAGATGTAAAATGATGGTTTTCTCCTTTATAAATATACATTTTCTAACACACAACAGTAAGATTAGAAAAAAAAATTCGCAATCAGGGAGATTGGATGTGTTTTAAAACATATAGGGGTTTCCAATTAGTTTAGTCAAACAATAGGGGGATTCCACTCTCTTTTCCTAATTATAAAATAAAAGTTAATTGTGTAAGGTAAATTTGGCTTTTAAATAATAATTTTAACAAAAATAATAAAATATTATAGGTTTTTCATGAGTCATGATACAAGTTTTGGATAAATCAACTTAGTTTTCAAATTACAAAGACAAGTGTCTATCAACCACTTCAAAATTGTAATTTTGAAGTTATAGTTGCCCAACCACAATGCTAACCAACCTCAACACTAAACAAACTCTATTTGGAACTATTATACAATAGCTATACCTTTTAACTTATAGCTAAAAATGATAAATATTATTCTAAGAAAATGATAAATATAGGATATACTTAGATATTTATAAATTATAAATTATTTTATTATTTTACCCCTTAGCTTCATGTTTGGGAAGAAAAATATACTAAAAAATGGCTTTTAATAAAAAAAATTATTATTAAAAAATAAGTAAGATTAAAATTTGTAACAAATGATATTAATAAAAAAAATCGATAAAATTTTTTATTAGGGGTTAAGGCTTTGGTTTTTGAATTTCTATAAATTTATATATTTTTAGTTTTTAATCCGTTGAATATATTAGTAATGAAATGTAAATAAATTTTATGGATTAATTTGTCTTTTAGATACTTTGAAGGGTAAAATGGTATTTTAGATGTAAAAATCAACTAATTGGTTAATGATTTATATTCCTAATATATTTAAATTCAAGATAAGGGTAAAAATTAAATTTTTTTATTTTCATTGTGGTGATATTATAAATAAAATTCATGATTATTATATTTTTTATAAATTAAAAATAAGTAAAAATTAATTAATTTTTTTAAATGTCTTTCACTATTTTTTCCAATATAGGGTTTTCATTAATAAATTTATTCTTATCATCTAATTTGAAATATTCCAGACCTTAAGCGGCGAAATAAAATTACCCACAAAACTATTTGTTAGTAAGGATTAGGGGCATTCTCAAATTTTTATATGTTAATATCAATCAACTGTTAAAAATAACGGTATTTATGAGTAAAATGAAGTTTTCATACTTTTAGAGAATAAATTAAAAAGTGTCGTTCTCATTGGGGGTACAATGAAATTTACCCAGAACAATGAAATTTATCAAAATTTTAAACTAATAAATATATGTGACCATTCTTGTCTACCTTTGACAGGGAACTATATTTTTTTATGAAGAGCTTGCAATATGCACAAATAAATTAATTATATAAAAATGTATAAAAAGATTATTGTATGACTAGTTTAAAAATGTAGTCACACTAATAATATTATGAAGAAATTTATGTTTATTCTAAACTTTTTATGAACACGAAAGGGAATCCTATGGGATTCGGACTGGTGCTCTAAAAATATTGAGAAATCTATCACTTGATAATGCCCTATCACACATGACACCTTATTTAACATCCACATTTTGGGTATTTTTTAAATGTCAAGGATGTTTATATTATAAATATTATTCATCAAGTCCTACATTTTTTTAGTAAATTGTCTTCCAATTAATCACTAACAGCGAACAAAAATATAGAAGTGGAAATTCTTTTTTTTTTTATAGATAAAGTATTACTTTCATTCATTTGTTTGGGTGAATATTTATAAATATTGAGCTGGTATATTGTCCAACCTACAAATCAATGAGCTCCAAAGTTAACTATGTGACAACTATGTGCCAATTCCGAAACAATACAAAACACTTGTGCTTCTTCAACAGAGCATAGACAAAAAAGGAGTGATTTTACATTGATAAATTTCACAAACCACAGGTTTTGAGTACATAAATGTACATGCAAATTCATACATCAAATATCAAAGAGATATAGATCAACCACAACATAGAAGCTAACTCCAACAACTATACAAGCTAGAAGAAAAGTTTGTGTGTTCATGTTATTTTCTTTTTTTCCTTACTCTTTAGCCACCCCCACCACAACCACCCCCACCGCAACCTCCACCGCCGCATCCACCACCACCACCACAACCACCCCCTCCGGGAGCAAAACCACCATTGGTTCGATGCCTCTTGGGGTGGCCATCATCACCACAAGCGAATATGACCATTGATATCATTGAGATTGAAGCAACAACCATGCAAAGCAAGACAAGTCCCCCAAAGTTGCTTTCTTCATGAGCTGCAGCAGCAAGAACCGAGAGCTGTCTCCCCATTTTTCTCAATCTGTTTTGACTTCCTCTAGCCATTTAGATGATGAATGAACTCCTTATATACCTACACACCGAGGATTACGTTGTGGCTCAACCAAAGTTGAATAATCTGAATTAAAAACACTTGCCATTTGCCAACTTGTCTTCAGCCTATAAGTCCATGTAATTGAATATTCTACGAAGCTTCAGCCATTTGAAGCAGTTTGAGTTGAAGATTCAAAGTATTTCCTTTGTCATTATTTTAAGAGCTTTGCACAGAATTTGAAAATTACCATAGGTAGATGAGTTGACTTTCGTCCACGAGTTGATGCCAAATAAGTTAAAATATCATTGGGGATTTCCATCTTCGATTCAAACTTGAAAGTGACCCAGTCGTAGATGAGTTGGCAATTATTTGAACGCATAAAATAAAAGAGTAATGATACAAACACAAACTCCTGTATAAATTTATTTTGTACAAACTGACGTGGTATTAATTCATTAGTTGAATGAAAATATAAATTAATAAAAACAAATCATGTGGGCTAAGTGATATTTAATTCAACCAATCTTATCATGCCACATCAGTTTGTACAAAATAAGTTTGTACAAGAGTTTGTGGCTGTATTATTACTCAAAATAAAATCATGATGCAAACACTAGAAAAAAGAAAAACTAGAAAGGATCAGAAAGCTAAAACAAGCCCCACACGGCAAGAAGATATCTTTATAAAAATATCCGAGACCAGTCTCCAAACACCAATCATCTTTGCCTGGAAAGACCCTATCATTACTGAATGGGTTTTAGAATGGGCTTTGCTAAGTTACAACTTATTTAATTTATCATCCTTGCAAAACAGGCAAAAACTAGCAACATGACAGTGGAGCCTACTGCCATGTTACATGGGCCTTATTGAATAGACAGGTCATTAGAAACCAACATTCCTTTGCTTTTTTTGCTGAAAGAAATACATCTGTAAAGATTCCCTTTGAAAACGAAAATATATCACAAAATACAAAAGCAAAGCAACTCGGGTTCAATTATTTGAGTTTGAAGAGGATGTACAACAAACTAACTCAATGTAACCCATCTTATTAGAGGATGAAAATGGGCATGTGGATTTACAGATTCCCAAAGTATGCTGAGTATGGCAAGGGAGGAGCCGTGCGAAAGAGAAATATTTCAGAGATATGAAAGTATTTTCAGAACCCTTTAAAGCTATAAAAACTATGGACAATTCTAACCAAAGCATATACATGAACCCATAAGCTTCAGGCTTCTACAATTTAAGCTTCTGGTATTGGATCAAGTCGTTCCTGAGACAATCATTAGGGAGTAAAGTAAGCATAAAACAACCTGAAAATGGTTGAAAATAGACGATGTAAGCAACAGTTGCAAAATTACCTCAGAGAAACGCAAATGTCCGTGCTGTACGTTGGAGGTTTTAACAATAGTTTCCCACTTCGGATTGAGAGGGGCTGTCTTTGAAGCCTGAATTCTGTAATTATCTGTTCCAATACAAGACCATGGAGATGAATTCTTCACAGAAAAAGTAGGCAAAGTACGCTTCAGCCAAGAGTCTGATGGAGATTTTGGTGGAGGCAGGGAAAGAGGAAGTTTAGAATAGTTGCCAAGAGACTCTTCTTGACTACTAAATGCCACTTGTGGTTGGGTTTTGAAGTCGGTCTTTATACCATCCGCTATTTTTGTGCTAGCTGATGAAACAGATTTCAGGATGCAGCCATGCGCTTTTGCTTGATTACTCAATTTCTTTCGCAGATGGCTTTCTAGATCAATCTTCTCACTGCCATCCATTTTGGGACTTGCCAATTTAATTGAATTCTTACCGAGATCTTGGTCCTCTCTGGAACTACTCTTTGCATCAGCTTGCAGGCCATGAGAGCATCTGTCAGGAGAGGAGAGAAAATCGGAATAAACAGGCTCCAGACATTTAGTATGCGATATTGCTTTTTCACCTGTGACATTCGAAACCTTGATATCCTGAAGTGAAGCATCTATTGATTGTGGAGCCACTGTTTCCTCACTTTTAATGAGAGCATCAAAATCATCCCCTCGAATATCACTTAGCCTTTTTGCATCCGAAGAACTGGAATTTGATTTTGGAGAATTCATCTTATGTACAGAATCTATGTACAAGGTTTTTTCAATAGGACTAGCTAAGCCTGTCTCACAATTAGTGCTCTCATCCACCAATAGTTCCCGAAAGATCTTGCCGCCTTTTCTCTCTGGATCAGATTTTTCAGGAATCTCACAATAAGAACTAGCATATGAACCTCTTACCGGTGGTCTATGGGCCAAATCAACAGCCTGCTGAGCCTGTAGTCGCATCCCAGGTACAGGATTCAGAAGGCAAAATGAAGTTTTCAAGCAAAATGGAGGAAGAAACCCACAAACTGTAGCCGAAGAGTTTCCAGGTCCATCGTCATCATCTTCATGATCACTTTCCTCCCACTTCTTATCTTGGGCATGAAACTGTAAACTGTTTGGACTGTATTGTTTAGGTGGAGGCCGCCTGTCCATGTTGACAACCCTCTGTATATTTCTTGGAAGCTCTTGCGTTACAGGCTGCTTCCTATTTTTATGCTGAGGTGCTCCCGAGGCTATTGCCTTTGCTGCAGGCAAAAAGCGGGTCATCATGAAATCCCGAGTCCATTGATCAGAGGAGAACGTTCCTGATGGTTTCATTTCTTCATCATCCAACCCACTTACACCACTTACACTGCAATTGAAGAAGAATGATTCAGTCCGGGAAAGTGTATCAAGTGCATCTGCATAAGCCTCATTACCGTCCTCTGACCTAGAGCTTCTTGTCTCGTCCATCCCTTCTGCGGAGCTCTCACATTTAGCGGTGTTCTTGTCTGAAGGAGAAGAGGCGCTTTGAGAACTGGAAACAACATTTCCTGCACTAAGCAATTTACTGTTTCTTCTACCTTCATAAACTTTCTCCAAAGCTTGCGGTTTAATATTCGAAATCCTTCCAGGAGGAAGCTTTGGGGCAATGGGAGGCCGTTCAATGGATCGAGTTTGAGATTTGCCTTCATCTTTGGGTCTTCCTGGGGTCTGTTCCCACAGAAATGGAACAGATCCTGGATTCCTGATTGGACCTGATTTTAATTCTGATTTGTAAACAGGAAGAGGAGGTATTTTGGGAAGTGAATTATCTGTTTTCTTTTTAACTTGAGCTTCTGAGGGGGCTGCTGTTGATGAGAACCGCCTTACAGATAGAAGTGGCTGATTAAAATCCAATTGCTTTTCCTCCATCAAGCTCTTTAGTAACATGTATTCTTCTACAAAGTACCAATTTTGATTCAAATCACAGTCACCTAAGCAAGATTCAGATAACATAGATTAGATAGGCATAATGGAATCAAAGCCAGATATTTCTACAAATTCAACTTCCACTCAACTAGATCCCTAAATTCAAAGCGCTAGGCTCTAAAGCAAGACTGTTCAGTTCCCATTCAAATAAAATATGCATGGCAAAGTCAAAAGCAAAGAAAGAAAAAATTTTATGTATTTCTCATTTTCCTTGATCAGAATCAACAGTAATAACACACAAAAGGATGTCTCTTTCCACTAGACAGATCACAAGAAGGGATCGGAAAAAACTTGTCAGGCATGTGTAGATTTGAATTTTTCAATTGAGAAATGGCTCCAAGCATATTAAACCTCTTGACATAAACCTCAGACATTCATGGAACACACTTGCTGCAGATTGAAACAGTGGTGTTTCTCAAAATCTTTTTTCTGCTGTTTAGATTTATATCAAATTTTATTTGACTGATAGAGCCTCCAGACAATTCACCACAACTGATTACTATTCATAGGCCTAAAGTTTAGATGAAGTTTAATTGATTTCTCCATCAGCTTGAGGAAAACAAAAGTATGATTGTCCTTTTCGCTTTCCACACTTTCAGTTTCAAATTTCCTGATTAGTTACATCTTACTAGCAGAGATCCTGAGAAGCATCTTATGAAGTTCAGATATCAGTGGACAAAATTACGTTAACAATTAGATGTTTCTTCCAGAAAATGTCCATGAGCTTTTTAAGCGGCTTATATGTTGCAATCGAAATTGGGATATCTCAACATTTTGATCTCTCCCCACCCAGTGACACAAAAACTCGAATGTAACAGAGAACATAGAACTATCTATAAAAAAACATATTTCATTCCAGTCTTGCCAGTTATCTCAGGAACCAACCAGAGGACTAAAGACACCATAGTAAAATGATTAGTGGATAACATAGCACTGGTGATCCTCTAAAATTCAAGATCAACAAGAATCAATAATCTTAAGAAAATAAAAATTCTGATAGAAAAAATGGACAATCAATCAAGACAACACAAAGTGAACAAAAAGACTCTTGTTGAAGCAAATTTTATAAAGAAGACATCAATGCCTGAACCACATTCCTTTTACAAGAACACATTCATGAACCAAAACATACCCCCAGAACAAAAGAAGCAAATTTTCTGAACCAAAACCCACTAATACAGATCTCATTCACATACCCACTAATCAAATTCAAATGAAAAAAAAACGACATCAAAAACACTTCAAGAAAGTCGGTAAACAAAAGCAAGATGATACATACCTCTGACAAATGAGCAATCCAATACAGCAACTCAATCAGATTCTTGGAAAGACTGAACCAAATGAAAGCCGTGAAAGCAAAACCCAGAAAGAAAGAAAGAAAGAAAGAAAGAAAAACAGTTTACGTGAAGAACCGACACTTAAACATAAACAAGAAAGTGGAAACCTTTAGAGAAAGAGAAGAATAAATTTTAATTTCAAAAATCATTCATGCACAAGGAAAGAAGAAACCTTTAGAGAGAGAGAGAAAAAGGAAAAAGAATAAATTTATTTGTACGCTTGTGTTTACTTGGTTCTGGAGCTGAGCTAAGCGCTTACCCGCCCTCAATAGAAATTCCTTTTTGAAAAATATAAAAAATGATACGTTACTTATTTTTAGCTCACTGTGCATGTAATAAAGATGAAATCTTTTATTGAGTTGTTTATGAACATTTGTTTTGGATCATGTGACGACATTTACTAAAAGCTGCTGCCGCTGGGGCCTAATCGCTTGCGTCATTGAAATGTTAAAATCTTGTTGTGGATGTTGAAACGCTAGTCCCATCAACTTGCCTCACAATTATTAATTTGTAAGCTAATGTGAAGTTACATAACTCACAATCCTGTAATATAAATAGTAAATAATATGGGCTCATTTATTATTTATATAAAAAAATTATAAGTTACGTACATATAATTTAAAGAGATCTTAATTTATACTGTCATAAGCTTTATTCTTCTTCAGATTTTGGTCCGCTTTTTTAGTTTTTAATTGTTGTATTCTCTTTATCATGATAATGCCATGAATATCATTAAAGTTTGATTTTTGACAAGTCCATTGTAAAATTGCAAAACAGCTCATAAATTTATATATTAAATTAAATTTTGGTAAGTTGGATTTGTTAATTATGAGCAATAATATGTATATTGGATTTATTAATTCTTAGTAATTAATGATAGGACATGAACTCTTTGTATAAATTATTGTGTATAACTAAGAGTAGACATTTCCACATTCAGAAAACTTGACTCCCCAAACAAATCAGTTCAATTCATTAATTTTCTTTCTTGTTTTATTTTAGTTTATTTTTTAAGTGCCGGAGCAATCGATTAATTTTCATATTGATATTGGCTCCAATCGATTTAGATTATCAATTCTAGTAAGGACAGGGTTATTCGTATTGTGAAACACTCTCTATCCCATAATTTCACAATAATTATTATTACTAAAATACACATTAAGACAATTAACTTTAAGAAAAGAAATCAAAGGGAAACAAACTCTCCTCGTTGACAATTTAATGAAAATCTTAAAATCCTGTATAAACTAATAAGAATTTTCCAGATCCTTATATGTGAAAAGAAATCAATCAAAGAGTTAACTGAAGCAATAAAAATATATATTGGATAAATTAAAATTTTAGTAGAAACAATGAAATACACGAAGACTAATCCAAAAGTTTATTTGAGCTCAGCTGCAAGTTGGCAACTATGTCTTCCTAGTTTTAACTTTTCATGAAGGCCAATGAATGACAAAAGAAACAATAATAAACATACCTTTCGCACACAATTATTTATACAAAGAATTTATGCCCCTAGTACTATTCATCAATTTTTATTCAAAATGGTTGGTAATCGGTAGCCATTACGCGTAATTATTTTAACAAAGTTAAGTACCATGCTCGCTGTGAAGCTTTGTCAAGACTTTGAATGCTTAATAATTGGAGAGAATAGATTCGTTATACCACGAGGGATACACAAAATAAATACAGTATAATATGGGATCGATGCATACTTTTGTTTACTGAACAAATCCAATGCAAATCTTTCAACTACACGACTGTACACCTTGCATGCATGTGGAAGGCTACTCGGACAAATGGTGAGGTATATTATATTGCATTAGAGAACCTTTTGTGTGTGTGTGTGTGTGTTTAGCCAAGCTACAAATCATGTGGGATGTATTCGGCTCAATTAAGGGAAATTTATAAAAATAACCATAAAATTTTTGTTATTTTCACAATTAACCCTCTCAATTTTTTTCTATCAACATTAGCCAAACACACGTTTTTTCTCCCCAAATTACCATTCTTTACAAACCAAAAGCAACTTTCTTTCTCCCCTTTCGTCAAACCAAAGGCAGATTTCCACTCTTGAATCATCAACCAACGGCGACGACAAAAGACAACGATAAAAGTAAAATCCGATCATAATCTATTTGAATCCAACACTAATCGATATCACATAGTGGTATGAGTTATTTTCTGAACTTACTCGAGAGTTTCAGTGAACTGCCAGTCATGGGTGAATCTGGCGACAGACTGCCTGTCGCACGAAGCTTGGTGCAACAGGCTGCCTGTCGCACTAATGCTTGGTGCGACAGGTTCCCTGTTGCACCAAGCTTCGTGCGACAGGCAGTCTGTCGCCAGATTCACCCACGACTTGCAGTTCGCTGAAACTCTCGAGTAAGTTCAGAAAATAACTCATACCACTATGTATTAATGAAAATAAATAAAATAACTAACCTAGGTTTTGTTGAAGACTGTAGATGGTAGATCGGACGCCGATGAGAGATGAAGCCGCCGCCGACGAGGACTGATGTTACCGTCGATGATGGGAGTTTGTTCGATTTGAGAGAGATGGGTGAAAGAGAGTATTGTGGGAGAGATGAGAGAGAGGGGTATTTTGGTCTCAAATGTTCTTTTATGACTAATGTTGATAGAAATTTGTTTGGGGGGCTAAGATAGAAAAAATCAAAAGTTTTATAGTTATTGGTGTAAATTTCCCCTCAATTAATAATATGCTCGGATGTATAGGGCAAACCCTTTCGCACCATAGCCATAAGCACTTTGCAAAAAAGAGCATGCTTTTCCTTCTTCCTCCTGTCTGTCAAAAATCTTTAGAAAAGCAGTAACGATCGATAAAGCAACAACATCCATGAATTCTAGAAGTAATTAAAATGGCCACCGACCTCCTGCTCCTACATTAACTCTTCTCTTCTCTTTTATATATTAGCTTACTAGGCTTAGCTGCAGACTCATTGATGAAAGTCTAAAACGCGTTTTCCAAGCATCAACTTCGAAACTCAGAAGTAAGGGTCGTCAATGACACGGAACATTTTAGTTGGCCATTTAATTTTACCAAAAGTAAATGATGAAATAAGGAAAAAAAAAATATTCCATTTTATTTAAGGCTCCCCCAAATTGGCGAACCTGATCATGATCATTATCTTCTACCACACCATCACCCAGGCAAATGCGTATCTTCTCAACTTTGTTAACGCGTTTGGCACACAGCATATAATAATTTCATTGCACTGCGTTGATAGATAAATCAATGCAATCTTATGTTTAATACATTATATATATAAGACAACATAATGCTATATTGTTGGAAATTATGCTGTCTTACATAATATATATAATTACATTACATTAACAGATAAATAATGATAACAATCTGAAAACGTTGTTGTCAGTAACAAGGACCTATCATCGACCGTTCGCCGCCACTGTACTCTAGCATCATTTGAACCAAAATTCAATATTAATGTACTTTTTAATTGGTGGCTCCTATGTGTTTCGGGATTCTATATTAAAAATTTTAAATATGTATGTCTATAGGGAAGTGATGAAGTGCATGTTGTCGCGCACCACAGCGAACATGTCAAGATCTAAGCCAAGAAATTGTGAGCCCCACAGCATATCTCCTTACTTTGGATCTGAACAAGCTATCGCACACCAGATCGCTTCTACATTCATACATATATATAGGGGTGGGCACGGTTTGGGTTGAATATCAATCCGATCCAACCCGCATGTAGAGCGGGTTGAAAAATTTCAATCCAACCCAACCCATTACATATTTCAACCCAACCCGACCCAAGTTGCGGGTTGGGTCGGGTTGGGTTGGACTTTTAAAAAAATTTATTTTTATAATTTAATTAAATAGTGAACAAAAATAAATTAATTAATTAAAAATAAAAAAAATGCAAATGTTAAAATCTTTAGAACAAATCCAACATTTCAGAATTTTTATATTTATATTTTTTAACTTTTATATGAAATATCAAAATTTATATAATAATTTTTACACACATATGGGTTGATCGGTTGAGTTAGGTTGATTGGATTGGTTTTTTAAAAAAAAATCTATTGTTATAGTCTAATTAATTAGTGAACAAAAATAAATTAATTAATTAGATAAACTAAAAAAATACAAATATTAAAATCCTTAGAACAAATTTATCATTTCAAAGTTTTCATATTTATATTTTTTAATTTTTATATAAAATATCAAAATTTATATATGGATATACGGGTTGACGGGTTGGGTTGGGTTAAAAATTTTTAACCCAACCCAACCCGCAAATAGTGCGGGTTGGGAATTTAACAACCCAACCCAACCCATTTATTTTATCAACCCAAACCAACCCGTAAAAAATCACACGGGTTGGGTCGGGTTCACAGGTTGGGCGGGTTGATGCCCACCCCTATATATATACACACATAAATATAAATAAATAAATAAATATATATATATATATATATATATATATATATATATATATATATATATATATATGTGTGTGTGTGTGTGTGTGTGTGTGTGTGTGTGTGTGTGTGTGTTCTAGTTTGAAATTTTAAAGTGCGGGAACGTTTGGAAAAACGCATAAACCGTGCTGTTTAAACACTTTAAGTTTTAAGTTTTTAAAATCCCGTAATTTTAAAATTTTCCCAAATGTTTCCCGCACTTTATGATCTTGGATAAAAAAATTACTATATATATATATATATATGTAGTTTTCCAATTAGGGATCCCTGACTTTAATAAAGTCAGGGATTAGTTAAAAGGCAAAAAAAATTAGATTTCAATACACTACATCACAAAATACAGTGCATTAAAATCTGTGTTTATTTTATCTTTTAGTTGATGCCTAATTTTATTAAAGTCCAAGATCTCTAATTGAAAAACTACTATATATATATATGAGTGCTGTTCCAATCCGGAATCTCGGATTGGAACAATGTCCGTGAGGGAGGCTGGTGGTGATACAACTCTGCAACTCAGAGTTTATATCACAGAGCTACACTTTTTGGAGTAAGTGTTGACTCCCGCAAAAAGAAGCAAAAAGAATGAAAATTAATGGAGAAACAGAGATTGCAGGAGAAGACGGAGAGAGAAGAAGAAATATTTTCCATTTCCTGTCCTTCCTTTTTATGACGTGTTCCCCTCTACATATATCTTTTACCCCTAAACATTACACGTGTAACTAACCAACAAATGAATGATTCAAAGTAAAAAAAACAGTCACAACAAAATAACAAAATCACAGCTGCCATCTTTTCCACTCTCTTTGTGCCTTCTCGAATATTCTTTAGGTGATGTAATCTTTGAAGTATGTTGGTGCCCTGCGCATACGAGCTGGACCTTTTGTGTGCTCCTTAACCAGCTGGGCTTCTTCCTCTGTAATCTCAGGCAAGGTTGTATCATTCCCCATCCCTTGAAAATTTACCTTGTCCTCAAGGTGAAGCTCGGGATATAACTTGTAAAACTCATCATAAGCCTCCCAAGTAGAATTTTCGGGGGCACAATCAGACCATTGCACCAAAACTTGACGAAGCTCCTTCCCTTGTTTAAGTATCGAGCGCTCAGCACAAATAGCTATAGGAGAAGACAGGGGCTTGTTGTTCACACTTATAGGAGGCAGTGAATGAATATTAACATGAGAATCACCAACATAAGGTTTGAGTAAGGATATATGGAAAACAGGGTGAATTTTGCTGCCAACGGGCAATTCTAATTTATACGCAACAGAACCAATCCGCTCCAATACCCGAAAAGGCCCATAGTAACGCCTTGCCAATTTGTGAGAAGTGCGGTTGGCAACAGATGATTGCCTATAAGGTTGTAGGCGTACCAGCACTTTGTCACCCACCTGCAGTTGCAATTCCCTTCGATGCTTGTTAGCTTTTTGTGCCATTCGGTGCTGAGCTTGATGTAAGTTTGCTCTCAGACAGCGCAATAATTCATCTCTTTCTAACAGCAGGTCTTCTAATGCTTGGATTGAAGTAGAGCCCTTGGAATAGCCAGGAATAGTAGGAGGTAATCGTCCATAGAGAGCCTGGAAAGGTGTCATTCGCAAGCTACTATGATAACTGGTGTTATAACAGAACTCGGCCCATCCCAAAAAGGTTGACCAAGACTGAGGTTTGTCTTGGCTGAAAGCTCGGAGATATTGCTCGAGGCCACGGTTTACCACCTCGGATTGCCCGTCGGTCTGTGGATGATAAGCGGTACTGTGGCGTAAGGTGGTGCCACTCAATTCAAATAATTTTTGCCAAAAATGGCTCATGAAAATAGGATCTCGGTCTGAAATGATTGAACTGGGAAAACCATGTAATTTGACTACTGATTCAGTGAATAACATAGTTGTCTTGTGGGCTGTGAATTGATATGGCAATGCTCCGAAATGGGCTGATTTCGTCAAACGATCGACCACAACCAAAATAACTTCAAAACCTTTAGAATTGGGTAGCCCCGTAATAAAATCCATAGTCAATTCATCCCAAACAAGTGAAGGAATGGGAAGAGGCTGGAGTAATCCTGCAGGAGCTTGGGTGATATATTTAATTTGTTGACAAGTAAGACAAGCAGCAATATACTGTTCCACATCAGCTCGCATTTTGGGCCAATAAAAATTAGAAGACAATCGAATCAAAGTTCTTTTAATGCCTGTGTGACCCGCCATTGGAGTGTCATGGAATTCTTTGAGCAATACTGGTTTCAAAGATGAATGTGGGCTGATGTAATAACGGTGGCGAAATAATAAGAACCCATTGTGAACTGAGAAATCTGGGGAAAGTGTTCCAGCCGCCAACTTCTTATGGAGAAGTAACATGTCATCGAAGGTTGCATTTTCCTTTAGCAAGGTTTGTAATAAATCAGTAGAGGGTTGACTAACCATTGCTAAACATAGTGCTGGAACCATTTGTGAGTCCGGAGGTGTATCTTCATGTACACGGGACAGTGCATCCGCAGCTTGATTCGAACTTCCAGCCTTATAGTCAATTCTGAAATGGAATCCTAATAACTTTTGGATGTAAGCCTGCTGATCAGGAGTTTGGATTACTTGTTGAAATAATTCTTTAATGCTTTTGTGATCTGTACGAATGATGAAAAATCTGTCGAGGAGATATTGTCGCCATTTTAGCACGGCAGCAGTAATGGCATGTAGTTCTTTGATGTATGTCGACGATGCCCGCAACCGCGGTCCCAATTTTTTGCTGAAATAAGCTATGGGGTGACCCGCTTGCATTAATACCGCTCCAATGCCCACATTTGATGCATCGGTTTCAATGACAAATTCAGATTCAAAGTTAGGTAGAAGCAATACAGGGGCTTTTACCATGGCATCTTTCAATTGATGAAAAGCTTCAGTGGCTGCCGTATTCCAACGGAAGGCATCCTTGCATAATAATTCGGTAAGTGGAGCTGCAATAGTTGCATACCCCTGTATAAACCGACGATAATACCCAGTAAGCCCCAAAAATCCCCTCAGTTGCTTCACTGTTTTGGGCAAAGGCCAATCCACCATAGCTGTAATCTTTTGAGGGTCGGCTTGAACACCATGAGCAGAGACTATATGTCCCAAGTAAGCAATGGTCTGTTGACAAAATAAACATTTGGAGAGTTTGGCAGCAAATTGATGTGATTGTAAACGCATCAAAACCTGCTCCAAGTGATACACATGATCAGCCAACGAAGAACTATATACCAAAATATCATCAAAAAAGACTATAACAAATTTGCGCAAAAAAGAAGCAAATAATTGGTTCATTGTCGCTTGAAAGGTGGATGGGGCGTTGATCAATCCAAAGGGCATGACCAGAAATTCGTAATGCCCTTCGTGCGTCCGAAACGCTGTCTTGTATGTGTCACGTTTATGGACTCTGATTTGATGATATCCCGCTCTCAAATCCAGTTTGCTAAATACCCTTGCACCACTAAGTTCATCAAATAATTCATCAATGGTAGGGATTGGAAATTTGTCCTTTACTGTTACTGCATTCAAAGCACGGTAGTCAACACAGAAACGATATGTGCCATCTTTCTTCCTTACTAACAACACTGGTGAGGAGAAAGGGCTATGACTTGGTTTGATAATTCCCTGCTCCAGCATTTCATGAACTAATTTCTCCATCTCATTTTTTTGAAACTGAGGGTAACGGTATGGCCTGACATTGACGGGTTTGCAATTAGGAGTGAGGTGAATTTTGTGGTCTATATTTCGTTGGGGAGGGAGGCCAGTCGGTGGAGTAAAGACTGCCTTATATTTATGGAGGAGAAGATAAATAGATTCTGGCAAAGAAGAGGGTAAGTCGATTTCAAAGGTTGAGGATGTGGAGTTGGGACTATGGGACTGGGATGTGTTACTGGAGAGGGAATGTAGCTCGAATAAACTGTCAACTTCCTCGCTATGTATCAACGCGTGGAATTGATGAAACGAAATCATATTAGGGAGTCGAATAGGATCACCTCGTAATATGACTTGCTTACCCTCCCAAAAAAATTCCATGGTCATCTCTGAATAATCTGTGGAGACACGCCCAAGGCGTTGAAGCCACTGGATGCCCAAAACTGCCTCCGGTCCCTCAATTGGTAAAACAAAGAAATCCAAGCGAAACTCATGGCCTTGAATAATAAGTGGCACTTCCGGGCAGTGAAAACGACAAACCAGGAAATCTCCATTGCCGATATAAACTCTAAAAGTTGAGGTGGATTGAATCGAAAGACCAAGCTGTTCTGCTAGCTGCGGCTTGATGAAATTGTGAGTACTGCCGCTGTCTATGAGAACATGGAATTGATGTCCGTTAATTTCACCCAAGACACGCAAAGATCGTGGATTGGACTGTCCAGCCAACGCATTCAAGCTTGAAATGTCAGCGGTAACCACTTCCTCTGTTTGCTCAATGGCATTCATATTCTCCCCCAGGTCACACTCTTCATCATCAGTACCCATCAACAACAAGAATTTGCTGCGGCAGCGATGGTTTGCACTATATTTCTGATCACAATTATAACATAACCCTTTTTCTCTTTTATCCCGTAACTCAGCTGGAGTAAGTCGACGGATTAGTAAATTTGGGGTTGGTAATAATGGAGGTTGAGATGGTGGTTTTGGTGTAGTAATAACAGGGGCAGCAAGAGTATTGGTATTTTTAAAAGTGGAAGAGTTTGATAAAACAGGGGAAAAATTTTGTGGAGCTTGCGGTGTAGTAGGAGACCACTTTGACCAAGAACGACTGGTTGTTTTAGCTTCATCAGATCTAGCCTCATAAGCTCTAGCAAGAGCAAAGGCTTCCATGAGCGAAGTAGGTCGAGTAAACAACAACTCACGACGGATATCAGGTTTTAAACCCGTGATAAAGAAACTAATTAACAAAGGCTCAGATATACCAGTAACTTTGTTCATTAAGTCTTCAAAAGCAGACTGAAATTCCGCAACTGTGGTGGTCTGTGTTAACTTTGAAAGATTTCCTTGATGGTCTTCATACATGGAAGCTCCAAAGCGACTCTTAAGGCTGACTAAAAAACTTCGCCATGTGGTTAAGAGATTGTTAGCCTTCATCCATTGATACCAAGCAGCAGCTCTCCCTTCCATGTGAAACGATGCAATGTGAAGACGCAAATTATCTAGGGTCCCATGGAGGTCAAAAAACTCGTTGATGCGAAAATCCCACCCGGTCGGATCAGAGCCGTCAAACTTGGGGATGTCCATTTTCATGGAACGTAAAAGCGGGGAAAAATCTGTGCCCCCAGCAGAACCCTCTGTAAACGCTGACACCCGCTCCGATGGTCGTGAAGGGCCACTCAAAACGCCGACAGATCCACGGATTTGAGATTGTAAGTCCTCAAAACGGGAATCTACAGTGGACATGTATTGTTGTAAGGTCTGATGCACAGAGAGTGTTTGCTTCTCCAGAAGCTCCTTCATGGCGGAAAGAACTTCAGAATCAGTCGTCTTTGTTGTCTCGGTCATGGCGGATTTTTTTTTTTTTTTTTTTTTAGAAGGAGAAGAAGGCAATGAAAGCACCAATTGATACAACTCTGCAACTCAGAGTTTATATCACAGAGCTACACTTTTTGGAGTAAGTGCTGACTCCCGCAAAAAGAAGCAAAAAGAATGAAAATTAATGGAGAAACAGAGATTGCAGGAGAAGACGGAGAGAGAAGACGGAGAGAGAAGAAGAAATATTTTCCATTTCCTGTCCTTCCTTTTTATGACGTGTTCCCCTCTACATATATCTTTTACCCCTCAACATTACACGTGTAACTAACCAGCAAATGAATGATTCAAAGTAAAAAAAACAGTCACAACAAAATAACAAAATCACAGCTGCCATCTTTTCCACTCTCTTTGTGCCTTCTCGAATATTCTTTAGGTGATGTAATCTTTGAAGTATGTTGGTGCCCTGCGCATACGAGCTGGACCTTTTGTGTGCTCCTTAACCAGCTGGGCTTCTTCCTCTGTAATCTCAGGCAAGGTTGTATCAGGTGGCCTTTGGATCTAAAGGCCACATGTGCAGCCAAACCAAAACAATTAATAGAGAGTCCCGGATTGGAACAGCCTCATATATATATTTGAATGCCAGTTTGTATCTCGCAATTGTTGCTGTATTTCGTTAACGGCGATGTATAATATACCCTAAACTTTGATATGATAGAGCTAGAACTAGTCACATCACAAGCTATGAAACTCAGTCAAGCATGTCAGTGGCTCTGAGAATTCTACGAGTCTGTTTAATGACACATCTAGATAGAGAACCAAATCAATTTGTGCCCTTCAAATTGATAAATATTACTAATCAATAGGATGTGAGTTCATGATAATTGTAAATGGAGATGCATACACCAAGAAGATATAAATCAATAGCAGCGTAGAAGTTAACTCCAATAATTGGAATAAATAGAAAGAAAGTTATTTACTCGTTGTTGGACCGAGATTTCAACCGTTTTGTGTGTCCCACGCTGAACATTGGACACTCCTTTTGCTTTCACGAACTGTCTTTGGCCAAATAAGCTTTTGTTTGGGCCAGCTGCAATGCCACAGCGGAGCTGCTCCCCACGTTTTATTATGGGGATATTTTTCTAAAATATAGGGTGGGGAACAGCTGCATTGTGGCAGCGCAGCTGCCCTAAACGCATCCTAAGTCTATGTCTTTGCGCTTGCTCAATAACAATATGTTGATCCGCTAAGTGTGAGTTCGACCGGATATCAGTCTCATTAGGGATGACAATTTAACTCGGACCCGGACAAACCCGGATAATCCGGACCAAGTTCAACCCGTACTAGAAAATTTTAAATGCGGTTTTATGATGCTATTTTTTTTAACCCGGACCCGGATAATCTTTATTTTAATATTATTTTTTAATATAAATAGAAACATCAAAGGAGAAGAATTAGTCGTGCCCTAGTTTCACTTTCAAAGTCGCGGCCGCAAAAAAATTCCTCATTAAATCACCGTGAATGTGTTGTGTTCCTCATCCTCACTGCCAAAGCCTAAATCAAATTAACGTGCTTAACCACCTCCGCGGCCAATGACTGTGATACAGGTTGAAAATGCCACCATCATCATCAGCGGCTTGAGGGCGATTGCGGCTGCTGTATATAGCCACCATCCCAATATTGGTACCTTCAGCAAAGCCACGGGCATCATGAACAGCTTCACCAATGATATTTTCGAAAAGTTGGCCGAAGAACATGATTTCCTTCTCTTTGGATTCTAGTTATTGAAAATTTGAAATGGGTATTGGATTGTGATTTGATGGGAGTGTCATACAAAGCAATTGTAAAATAAGTAAAGGCTATAAATGGGATTTTGAAAGTGTTTTTTTTTTCCCCTTACACGATTGTGGCTTTTAGAAGCTTTGGTTGAGTGATCTAGTGTTGATCGTTATTCCTTGCGGTGAGTAAAGTTTGTTAAAGGTTTTTCAAAGCAAATAAGATAAATTAGGTTAAAAAATATCTAGCTTTAAAACCCGGAATCCGGAAACCTGAATTTTTTCAGGTTAAACCCGTACCGAACCCAAAGTTGAAATATGCGGGTTATTATCCGGATCTGGTAAGATGAATTCAAATTCGGGTCCGGTAAGATGAATTCACATCCGGATCCAGAACGGAAAAGACCAAACCCGAACCCAGACCTGGAATTTGCCATCCCTAGTCCCACTCCCACAGGCTTCTTTAGGCGTCAATGTAGCTCCTAGATTCTTATGTTCTAACATTGGATGGCGATGACGACTATGGTGAAGTTGTTTTGAATAGAAAAAAAGATTTTATATGAATGATGGTGTGGAAGCAGCGTACACCAAGTGAACAATAGCGAGCAAGGTGGTCATCTAGGATATTGGACCTCGATATCTTGGGAAGGTCCCTTTCATTTTGAGTATTTTATTAATAATAATTTAACTAAAATTATTTTAAAGCTATCTGTCATAGAAGTGCCTATGTCTCTAGTTAATATTATCTTAAATATTATACAAATTTTGTATTTGATAACTTTAATATCAAAGAGTTATAATTAATAATATTATATAATGGTTAATTCATTTATTATTATTTTCTCCAAAAAAAAATTAATAAATAAATTCTTTAGAAGCTTTCAGTAGAATTTGGATTGAGTTTCGTGCATTTAAGCCTTTAAAACAGCAGCCCACTATAGTTGTCCCAAAATAGCAGCATGGGTCCATTTAGTAATTACAAACGCTTATGTCGTAGCCTCAACTCCCGTCGGAGAAGTAATTCACAGACTGTAGCTGATGAGTTTCCAGGTCCATCGTAGTCGCAGTCACCTACACTATCACTTTCCTCCCACTTCATATCTTGAACTGTAATTTGCTTTGGAGTGTTATTGTTTAGGTGGGGGTCCCCTATCCAAATTGACAATCCTCTGTATATCTCTTGCTAGATTAAGGCAATAGCCTTTAAAGCATTTCAACATACGTATAGGAAGCAGCCTGCCTTCCTGCGGGCGAGAATCTACTCATCATGAGATCCATGGTAAAAGCAAAGCAAGTGAGCAAAAATATAGTTCCCAAGCAAATTAAACCTACAGAAATAACTTCAAGACTCCCCCAATAACCCTCTTGCCGAATATTGAAAAGAAATAATAAACCTACACCTTGCATGCATGTGGAAAGCTACTCGCACAATTTGTGGCAGCAATGTGCACTTAATCATCCTCACTCTCAAAAGTCAATTCAAAATAATATACGCCTCCAAAATTATCTTAGTGGCCAAAATGCATGTGTATTTTATAATTGTCTCAATATAAAACGGTAATGCTCATGATTGTTCTCGGTGATTTGGTAATATGATTATGCAATACTATCATTAACAAGACTTTGATCATCTTGTAATTATGGTGACCAACTAATTACCCGACAAAGATTACCGTGATCCCTTTTTCTACATCCTTAATTAAAGTGAGATTTATTCTTTGACATTGAAAACTTTTACTGTTTAAATCATTTGTAATCGATCTCTCATGTATCATCATTGTATTTAAATAAACATTCAACGCACTCATTATAGCCTACGTTTTTTCTTACATGTTAAAACTCTCCTTAGGTATATTGGGAGAAAATTTGTTGCTCAGTTATTAATTTATAAAGAGAGTACAATTTTTATATATTTTTACGTTAGTGTTTCGAATGAAATAAATAATTAGCGATGTTTAAACAATGGTAACTATTCTTTGCTAGCTTGGGCAGACCCAAAGATATGGAACTTAGGTGTGGGTCTTTTGTCGAAATACCTAATTGGACTAAAGCTTATCGATTTAGAGTGGGATTATTAGCACCCGTCTTATAATCCTTATAAAATTCTTCACTTACCGCAATTACATTAAAACACAAAAATAAACCCTAAGTGTCTATCATTAACTCTTTACATTCACATAACTACTCTAATTTTTTTCGTATATTTTTCGTTTCCTTTTAAACATCGTACATTCTAAATGAATATGATTATACTAATATATTCTTACTCTTGTCATTCTCCTCATCTATTTTAAATTTCTTATATAAATTTAGAATAATAATCATTTTCTCCATATTATATTTTTTAGTGCAAAAAAAAAAAGGATAATTTTAGAATTAAAGTAGATTTCAATAGAAAATAGATTTTAAAAGGAAATTATAGGGTTGCTAATAGTCCCACTCATCGACTTAAAGTACTGGTACGTATTATATGAAGTTCTTTGAAAAGAGGAGAGCTTTTAACACCCCTTTAAAATCCTTATAACACCCCTTTTGAATTTTATTCTTAAAATACTCTTTTAATTTGTGAAAAATAAACTCATATATTAAAATTAACCATCTTCCCATAAATTTTCTCTAAAAAAAAGACGCTCTTTTAGTTTTTATTTATAAAATACATTCAAATAATAAAATCTTAAATTTTTTCTTATTATATAATCTCTATCTCCATAATTCTAAACTCTTATAATTTTCTGAAAAGAAAATATTTTTAATTAAAATTTAAATATAAATATAAACTATAAAATGGGAGTGTAAAATGCTTGTTAAAAGAATAATTTATTTAAGTATTTAATTGAATTTTTATAAAAATAAAATTTAATTAATTTATCTTTAGTTATTTAGGTAATTTTAATTAAAAAATAATTTTATGAGAAATTTTATAGGTGTCAAAAGGCTAACTGCTTTTAGAAATGTAAAAATAAAGATCGGTGGGCCTTTTATCACTGACCTTAAGCTAAAAACGGGAAGGTCAATTGGGCCAATAATCCAGAGATCAAGCCTGTATGCTTCTATCCCGGATTTAAAAAGTGAATGTTCTGTTTGACCAAATAAATCCGGCCATTCCAACACGTAGCAGATCCAACGTCGCTGTAACCTTTGCAGTTTACAGTTCGGTCTAGAATAGTAATAAATACGCATTTTGAAGCTAATCAATTTTATTATATTTCCCTCAGCAGAAGCCACGATCATGCTCGTATTGGAATTTGTGGGTGTGCCTTTTTTTTTTTCCCCCGCTCAATTAGATGTTGACTAAATGATGATGTTGGTTGTTAGTGAGGTTTGAATTATTTGAATCAAAGTCATTCTTTATTTCATTATGAAACACGGACCTAAAGTTCTGTTATTTTATTCTGAATCTGATGGTTAAATTCTTGGTCATCAGTTTTTGCCCATACGATGACTTGTCAACGAGCGTTTACATTCAAAGTGTAAAAGTTTGGTAGCCACTGGCTCGGTCTTGGAGCCTTGTGGGTTGAATTTTAATTTTCTAAATTTTAATGAGAGTAGAAACAAGGGATATATTTTTGAGTTAGTATTTGCTGCATGTATTAATATATTAATTTCAAAATAAAAAAGTGCAGAAGTTTGGTAGAAAGTTTGCTTGATTAGTTTTAGCTAATTAGTGGCAGCAAACCCGATTTTGATTAAGAAGGGGTTCGGTCAAAGCCGACCTATACATCACTTCAAAGTAAGAAAAAACAGATGCGTGCCGTAACCCAGTTCAATGTGCGGCTGCAACCGTTGTTTTACAATTTAAGTTTAAAATAGATCAATTAAAAAGCCAAGCAATTGTTGACTAAAATTACGAACCCTTAGTTGACTCTCATTATTAAAAGGACACGGTAAGTGTTTTTGGTTCAACCCAAGAGCTTCATTTTGGAGGGTTAGTTTTGGAAATAGTAGGGATACTTCATAATAATTTTTGGGATCCTAAAAATAAGAGAACATAGTTGTTAGAGACTGTGTTAGTAGTGACTGGCAACGACACTTCGATGGTAAAATCAAATAAGGGTTAGAGAGGATTGAAACGAGTGAAAAATTAAAAGTTATAGGGATAAACTAAACTTGTTTTGCTAAAAATGACCTCACCTTATATAGCGTGTGTCCTTGAGGATATCTTAGTGTGTAGATTTCCTAAAATATATGGGATGAAGCAGCTGCATCGTGGCAACATAGCTGCCCAACCGCACCCTTGATGTCTTTCTTAGACGCATAGTGAGCTTCAATAAGTTATTATTCTACTAGGTAGAGGCTTTTGAATAATTTAATTATTCAATTTGAATGCTTTTACCTCTTTAAGGTAGGACACATGTCAGCAGTATGACTGTCCGTAATAACATCATGTCTTAATCTTCAATTGGGTTGTAGGAGCTACTGACTTCACTGAGGGTGGCTCAGATAACGGTAGTACTAGTTTCTTTTTTCACTGCTAACGCATGTGACTTTTATAAAGATATTTTAGGATAGTCCTTGTGAGACTATATCACACCGATGAAGGAGCAGTCATTATCACAATTATCCTTTGTGGACATGTGGCAACCTTAATATACTTTAGGAGACATTTACTTCACTTTTCAAGTTATTAGGGTGGCTCATACTCTTTTCTTTTCTATTTTTAAGCTTTCAATTTCATTTTCACATTTTGTAAGGATTTAATGAATATAGAGGATATTGCACATGTGTTGCACTCTAATTATATAACCCAAATTTTACCACCTATACTAAAGATTTTTTCCTTTTTTTTTCCTTAAAGTAGAGATTAGTAACAATTAAATTAATTTTTAGTCTCATATCTCTTTCAAATTTGAATACGAAAGATCAGATAAAGTCTTAAAGAGAACTGCTTAGAAAACATTTCATCAAACTATGCTCATATCATATATTATGAACAGCGGTAAAATCAAGATTTTCATTCGGCCATGCTATAAAAAAACCAATAAGTGCCCAAAAATACAAATTTGAGGGTGGCAAACAGTATAGTTTACAAAAAAAAATTTGTCGAGCCCCGAGTCTTATCTTTATTAAAAAAAAAATCAACAATTAACATAGTTCGAATAATATACATTTCCAATGATGGAGCCAGTAATTTGATTCGGGAGGGGCATATTCAAATATAAAATACAATTTAGGAAATTTCAACAACAAAAAATAATATGTTTCAAAATTTAAACTTAATGGAAATTTAAGATAGAGAAATTGCAAATAACTTCTTCTTTTTCAAATGGATTTGTAACGAAATTCTAATTTTATGTAGGGAAAAAAGAAAAAGCATAGAAATTGGACCGATAAAGAATGAGAGATAAGTTATAATGAAAAGTAGAGCTAAAGAAATTTGATACAACTCATTTATCTGGCATAAATATGTTACGAATAAATGAGTTTTAATCATGAAAGTTGACACGATTATTAAATGAGCCGATGTCCTAATCAACAAAGTTCTTTTCCTTATTAGATTAAGGTTCAATTTTCTGACCCATTTACCTAGTTAATGTCATGATTAGTAAATGGTTATTCAAAACTAATTCATATTTGCATTAAAATATCTTATATTTTTTATTCTAATTTAATTTGCAAGTTCTTGTTATGAAAAATCAAATATTGAATACAATTATCTTTTTGTGAATGATGAATATTTATATGATGTAAATGAATAATATTTTGATAGACATGTATATTTTATAATTTTGATACGTAATATTATTTAAATATATAAAAAGAGTGCAATTTGTATTAAATGGGTGTGGCGGTGTGCAATGTTTGATATAAATTGCATTAAATAAGTATTAAATAGACTAGCGGGTTGTGTCACATTAGATAATGCAATTTGTTGATTAGTAAATGAACCGTGTTGAGTTACTTGTGTATTTTCTGTGTTAGTTTCGGGTTTCAATATTGAGTAGGACTATTAGCACTACTCTATAATTCTTATAAGACCCCTCTTCTATCACAATTATATTAAAGGATAAAATAAATCTAATTAAATCCCTATTTTTTTCCCTTTCTATAAGTTTCTTAGTCTAACTCACCCACAGAACGATAAGAACAACAATTCTCACTTTTTTTTGTGTGTACTCGGAAGACTTTGCATTCTAATCAATGTGATTCTGCTAATATATTCTTACCATAATCAATCTCCTCATCTATTATCAATTTCCTGTATAAACTTAAAAGAATTTTTTTTTTATCATTTCCTACATGGCTACATGTTAATTTAAAAAAGAAAGGTTACAGATTAGCTATTTGAATCCACTTTTAACTCTAATTAACTCAAATATATAATTTTTTAATTTTAAATATATATGATTTAATCATTCAAAATTTTGTATAAGGAAACTATATTTAGAGATTTGGAGTTGAGTGGACGAAACTGAGAAATTAGAAAAAGAACTTGAAAAGTTTGAAAAGCATATTTTTAGAATTAAACAGCTCATCATAGAAAAAGGGGTTTTAAACGAAAATTATGGAGTGTTAATAGTCTTATCATTCAATATTTTAATACGATTATCAAATTAATTATGTTTTGATTAATTTAAATTTGATATGATATGAAATTAACACAAAATGAATACGACCTAATAACATGTTATGTGATCTCAATGAAAAGGTTTTGCTTTGGGTTTATTAAAATTTTGAAAATACAAACGTGGCGCCTATTGTGATAGATTCACTTAAGAATTAGACCACTTAATTGGCTCGGTTTATGAACATTTCCGTAACGCTACGGAGCAGGGAATTTGTATGTGATATTTATAACATTTATGGTTAAGTAATAACGTTGCTTTTAATAGTGTTTTGAAATTGACATCTCGATTTTGTAACATTTTCATTTCAAGGTTATTATCAGTAAACTTTTTTGCGTCAAGAATGATAGGGCATTTTGGATTAAAAATAATAGCCTAATCAGGAAAGCCTACGTGTTGGCGAATGGCTAGAATCAATGGAATCAAAATTTGAGTAAAAGAACCCACGTGTTCATTTTAATAATAACCCAAAAAAAAAGCATTTTTGGCCCGAACTTCAACATGATTTTTGAACAAAGGAAAACAAAATGATAGGGCATGCCAAAATTAAAAATCCTTACTCCGGAGACTTCGATCTCAATGATTTAGAAAGTAGGAATTTCCTACAATGATATATTTATTATCCTTTGGTCTTAACATTTTATTTCAAAAGCTATATCAAAGTTACTTTGTTATCTCACTTCTAGCTATTAATTCGTAGATTTGAAATATTAATGGTGAAAGAATAGGCATATAAAATGATAGCCAGGTTCCTTGAAAACTTCATATCACCACCATTCATCGTACGTTATATTAATGTGATGAATTTACATTTTGGAAATCTCGTTTAAAGTAAAATGGGGGTGCTTGAATAGCGTTTAAAGTGCCATTATAAGCGTCGGATTTGTGTAAACTACACGATTAAGTAGGTTGATGATGGTTCAATGGATCATGCAATTGCTTATAAAATTTCCTTCTAGAAAAGATGAAAATTAAGGTTTAAGGAAATGTGCGACAAAGAGAACAAAGGAATATGCCATGAACTTTGTTCAAATGGGTCATGAAATTGATGTAGGTCTAACCAAAGATTCCGATCGCATGAAATGGCTTTATAGCCAACAACTTTAAATGGCTTTTCAACGAATGTGTATAAATGAAATTACGTTACTCCATTATTCATTTCTCCCGTGATTATTGTCTTATTAAGCATCCATCTTAATTAGATATATGCAGTGGCTCCCAGCTTTTGATGATGGAGCTCAATATTGTACCCATTAGTATTAATCATACAAAGACTCCATATGTGTTTACATGCTTGAGTTGGAATGGAGAATAGAAATTATAATAAATTGTTTATTTAAATTATAAGAATTACATTTAAAATGAGCCGTAAAAAAATTATTCAGAATCGGATTCTCCAATAGGATTCCTCTAAGTTACATGTATGTACTTTACAACCCTTTCACATGAATAGTGAGTGGACCCACATCATTCACTATTCATGTGAGAGGGTTGTAAGGTACATGCATGTAACTTAGCATTAGCCTCTCCAATAATATTAGGTTTCCATTATTTATTCTCAAATTTGATGAGATTCATCATTCCTATTCACATTCTAGATATTATTTTTTTTTGGAAGTAAAACACTCTGACCGTACAAATTACAATACCATTGTGTAATTTGATATTGCAAATAGGTCTTGCATGTTTTACACGTGGAGGGAACTTTTGTTTTCTCTCCCAAAAAAATAAATAAATAAAAAACTAGGGTAGATTTAGATACGTCTCTTAAAAGGCGTGGAGTGCATTATTATTAAAATAAGTTAAGAGACAAGTTCTAACACCCCTTTAGTTGAAATATCGGTATTCAAACGAGAAGGTATTGAAAAAATTACAAGAGCCGCATGTGCTATATAATATAGTTATGTAATTGTTTGATTCTATTGAGTGTGTTCATACGAGTTAGGTCAAAATTTAATTGAAGTTATAAATGATGTAATACACATAGGGATACAAACTTCAATGCTAAAAGCTGGAGTGATATATTTTATAATTTTTCTAAGTTGTCAATAATATTATTTTACTTTCATTTATAATTTTAACAGTTAATGAAATCGTAGTTTATTGGTAATTCATGCGTCCAATAATCTTAGGTGCATGAGCTCGAGTCTCAATAATAACTGAGAGTCTAAGACTCGACTCTCCTTCTAATAAGAATTTATGAAAATCTTAATTATTATATGGTTCTAAATATTATTAGAGTGTAATTATAATATATCAGTATTTAAAAAAAATTTAGAGACTTACCCATGTAAAAAAAAAAAAAAAACTTTTAACAATAAGACTCAAATGAGTCAAATCTATCGCCGACTCTCTTATTACACTAAAAAGCGGTAGTTGAATGCGAAATTACACAATCAAAAGATTAAGAAAAAGGTTGTGAATCACGTGGACGAAGGTGTGGATGTTGGTGAGCCACCCCAAATGCCAGCTGGCTGTCGGAGAGAGGTCCCCAGATCCCTCTCTGCACGTGACTCACCACCTCTCTCTCTCTCTCTCTCTCTCTTTCTCCCTCTAAAAACAAAGCATTAAAGCAAAGGTGAAAAAAATAAAAACAAAAAAGATAAATAAAAAGCCATCGCTTTCTTCATCGATCAAAATTTATTTATATCAATCAAAATAAACATTACATTAAAAACCTCTAAAAATCAAATCCCTCTCCCTCGCTCGCTCTGTCTCTGTCTCTGTCTCTGTCTCTCTCTCTCTCTCTCTCTCTCTCTCAAATCCCCCTACATTTCCTCGTTCTCGTCTCCCCACTCTCTCTCTTTCTCAGCCATTAATACAAATTTATTTTCTTTTTTATTATCAGATTTCTCTCTTTTTCTTCAAATATTATTAGTTAATTTTAATCAATCAGTTGATATAATTATTTCTCTATCTAGAAGTGATGTGGAGAGATGAGGCTATTTAATACAGAAGAGGAGTTGAGATTCAAATGCTATTGATAGGATATTCAAATGCTTGGATCTGCCGGTGGTGGTAAGGCCTTCACCTCATTAGCTGAGTTTTATTCAAATGTAATTGATCTTTCTGTATTTCCCTGATTACTTTTCATTCGAATTTTAATTATTCTGATTGGTGCAAGTATCGTAGAGCATAGTTCGATGTTATGATTGATTTTTAGCTTGAGTTCTGGTACAATTCGTTTGCTAATTATCAATAAATTCAGTTGAAGGCGATGCTGATAGAGTATAATTTAAGAATGTGTTGGTCAAGATTGTATAAGTAGGTTTCCATTTTATGCTGCGTGTGTCTGTTCTTTTAGAAGATCTTGATTTAAATTCAAATTTTTTGTACTTGATTGGTGCAACGTCTAGATTGACTTCCTCTCATTTATGGATTGTTTCAAGGTTTGTCAAGATTTTTAGTAGGTGTGGAATTCAATAATGTGCTTTTTATTTGGAGTGAATGTGTGCAAACTTTCTGCAACTACATATCTTCTTTTAAAGATCTTCACTTGATGTAAGGCTGCTGTATCGATTGGTGGCAGGCGTCAAGTGATTTCATTGACTATTTGGATTGGTTACAGTTTGAGTATTGATTTTATTTGTAAGCTTATCAAGTCAAGATATTTAGTGGACGAGGAATATGATTGATGGAATTAAAACTTTTAAAGGTTGTTTGAAGTGACGGAGGTCAGGAATTTATAATTAGGTTTTCTGTTTTCTTTAGTATCCTTTTCCCCTGCTATCTCGATTTGATACAAATTGGATTTATTTAATCGTTCTATGATTACCTTTTTATTTTAATTCACTAATATGCTTAGGATGTTGTATAACAGTCATCCTGTCTGCAAATAATATTTGAAGATGCTATAAAAATCCAGTCAAAAAATTTTAGTTATTTGGTAGGTGAACCAATTGTTCTGTAGTAGCCGTGCCAAGGAGTTGATTAGTGTGAAATACAATATCTTAGAAATCATTGTTGACTTATGTCCTCTTAACGCTATGGGCTAGGGTTTTATAAGGAATTCAATTCATCTTTCTACTGTCTGTGAGCTCTAAAGTGCGGATGATTGCCGGACCCTGCTGCTTTGGTTGTCAAGAAATTTGTTGGATAATATCCCTAGTAGGTGGTCTTCATGGTTTGAGTCCTAATCTCTTTCTTGAAATGTGAGTTTCTCGTGTAATAAATTATAATTAAAGGGTTCTTTTTTTTTCAAGGAATTGTGGGTTTCTTTTGCAGTTAATGGTTTGTGCACTCTGCTCATTCTTGTTCATTTTGGGAGAACATCTGGCTGCTTCATATTTGTATTTGATTACCTTTATAAGTGTATTAACTTTTATTCAGAAGCAGAGATTTACTCTATGGTTTTTGTTTTACATGTCAGATGATCTCCAGCCAAAAGAAGTCAGAAAGCAAGGAGTTTACAATCAATGTTTTGTTATATTAGAAATATACTAAAATTGAAAGGATCTTTTATGGGGTAAGAAGTAGGGGCGAAATGGTTTTGCATGCCATATTCTCAAGGAGATGGAGGAAACACGAGATGATGCAGGATCAGCGGAGCAAGGCCATCCTAATGCTACATGGTGGACGCAAGATTTCATTGAAAATTTTGGATCTGTTTCTTTGGGATCTCAAGAAGAGACTTTAAGCAATAAAGAATCACCTAGAAATTTCGAGCAAGATGGGCTGTCATCGCAGACAGCATCACAAATTCTCTGGAGCACTGGAATGCTCTCTGAACCAATTCCAAATGGTTTCTATTCTGTCATCCCGGTGAGAATTTATATTTATATGACAACAACCATTATATTATAGTTGCTGCCAAATTAGCTATGGTTTGATAATTGCTGGACCCCTGAGTATTTTAAGTGATTATATGAAGTTTCCATAAAGATAATGGGTTCCATTGTATGCCTCCTTCTCTCTGTATCTATACATTGTTTTTGTCTTTTGTCTTCTTTTCTTTTAAATGTAAATCTGGGCAATGACAAGCATTCTAGAACAGAAATCCATTTTATTTTCAGGCGTAAAATTCATTTATTAAAATGGCCATCATACTTTACATAGTAGCAAGGTTAAGAGTTATGATTTGGAAGTCAGTGGTGCTTACCTTATTGTGAAGATTGGAATTGCCAAACTTTCTGGATGGACAAGTCCTATCTAATTTAGTTATGAACTTTCTTTGGAGTATATTCTATTTTGATGATTTCCATCATCAGTGTTTATTAGATGTCAAATCTCACAGATGCAAAATGACAAGAGAATTGCAATTCAGGGTTGCACCATATGAGAATTATGGAGCATCTGGTGACATGACTGGCAACAGAAACTTTTCTGAGCAAAAAAATTGAGGATCAAGAATGCAGCAGCTAAATGGAATTCAATGAAGTACTTTCAAAAGCTACCTCTGTGGTTGTAATTGTGCAAAGCATTCTTGTTTGGTAGGTTCTAGAAATATATATTGGTCTTTGGAGTTTTCACTGGTAGGGCAGGCTGAGCCAGAGTGCAGAATATGTAATGTTTTCTGCTGCACTGGTGTGATTGCTTCTATTTAAGCATACACTGGAAGCATTAATGGGACAGTTAAATTGTGACTGTGAAGATTCAACCTGTTTGAAATTTTTAATTTTTCTCGGATGGCTGCATTCATTCCATTGAATCTCTTGAAGACCACCAGTTTGTGTTTGCGGGCTTCTTGTGGAACTTTGTGGTTGTGTTGGGAAAGTCATGTCCCTCAAGTTTTGTTTGAGCTTTAGCATAGAAGGCAAGAAAAATTTCATTGCGAAGATTATTAGATAGTGGATTTGAGAAGTTATATTAAGGTTTGGGAAATAGAATGGTTTGGATGATTTGTAAAAGAATGGTGGCTCATTTTCCCTGGGATCTAAATTTTTTAGGTAATTTTCATTCAGAATGACGTTCAGGTCCTTAGTTTTGATGCTTTAGTGAAATCTATACCAGTCCGTAGTTTTGGTGCTTTAGTGAAATCTGTACCAGTGCTCTTGTTCGGTTGTAAGGTTTCCTCTTAAGTTGGACAATCAAGAGGTTATGTTAGCCTTTGGAGATTTAACAATGTATTTCTGGCTGATAATGAGGTGGTCTGTAACTTAACTATGAGCCAAAAATTTTGGATTGCATCTCATTTTATAGCTGAAGGTGCTGAGGTGGCCTTTGAGTGGACTTCCGGAATGTTTTGCAAGTACTAATGAATAACATTGTGTCTTGGACATTATCAAAATCTCTGAGCTGGAACACGATGTCCTGAATGTTTGCCAGGCTTACATGGAAATAAACAGACTTTGGAATTGACAGAAATTAACACTAGTAATAATTCACTAATATCTGGCAATACATTCATTTAATAAGTTGGTATTTTAAGTTCTTATGTCGTTATCCTCTTAGCCACACTTCTGAAGGGTTGAAGCACCATTCCAGAAGCCTCACAAGTATCTTGTTCGATTATGAACAACATATGCCTTGCCTACTTTCCTTTCTAAACATAAGATATGCATTTTATATAGCTTGATCGACTTATAGTTCTGTTCTCCTGTCAGATTGACCACTGTTAAATTTTGTCTACATTACTGCCTTTCTTCTGTTTCCTCTTTTTTCCTCTGCCTCCCCCCCCCCCTCTCTTTAACCATATTTCTCACATTTTGAGGCATTTAATCTGATCACCGTCCTTATTGTGGACCAGTTCCCTGATTTGACATTTATTATATGTTTTCCTTGTTGTGTAAGCACAAATACATGGCGTATTTACATATATTTCCATTTCTTGGTTTCACTTAATTATGATTTAATTTGATTGTATGCAACTTTTTACAGGATAAAAGGCTGAAGGAGCTTTTTGATAGTATTCCTACTGTAGATGAGCTTCATGCACTGGGAGGAGAGGGTCACAGAGCAGATATTATTCTTGTAGATTCAAAGAAAGATAAAAAGCTATCCATGCTGAAGCAGTTGATTGTGGCGTTGGTTAAAGGGTTGAACTCGAATCCAGCTGCTATGATAAAAAAGATTGCCGGATTGGTAATATCATTTTGAGAACTGTTGTGTCATATTGTTATCTCACTGTAGTATTTTTACCTTGTTCCTTGATCATAAGTTATGCACAAGTGTATGTGATTATGTTCATCATTTTAGTGTACTACTGTTATTTATTTTCAATCCAGTGAAATTGTTTTTGAATTTTTCTTGAATTAAGAAATTTGAGTTAAGATGGAAAATAGTCTCTGTAAGAAAGTTTATTCAAGTGAAGAACTGGTCAAAAGCGATATTGTATTTTTTTTAGTTTTCTCATTCACTGGTATTCCCTAGTGAACTTTTTGTTCTCTATGTAGCAATAGACAAAGTCACCTTTCAACTAATCATAAATACTTGACATGAAAAGGTGCTAATAATAAGTGAACTTTTTGTTCTCTATGTAGCAATAGACAAAGTCACCTTTCAACTAATCATAAATACTTGACATGAAAAGGTGCTAATAATAAGTCTAATAATAAGTTATACTACTAAATAGATGCTAAGACAAAGAAAGCAGGTAGGCGCTAGGTGATAGAGAGAAAATTTTGTTTTTGTAAAAGGGAGGAGGCAGAAAGGACAAAAGGGATCATGAACAAAATTCTGCTAGTAAGTTTCTGGACTCTCTTTTCTTATAGTTTTCCAAAGCTGGAGGCATGCTAGATATTCCTTTGTAATTTAGAATAATCCATCTTTTTTGTATCTGCAAGTATGCACCGGAGATTTTTGCTATCTAACCAGTGCAGGTAATGTATGCCTGTTAAAAGTTTTTTAAAAAAAATGGTTTGTCAAATAAATTAAGACAATTGGATAAGCATAGCCAAAGGTTGGCTTTCTCATCTCCACAACTTGAGAGTTTTACACTGTAGGATCCAGATGTGGTTACAACTGTTAGAAGTGCTGTTCATCTTATTTTACTTGTGTTCAATGACTTAAGAAAAAAACATCTATTAGCATTTTTGGTCTGAGTTGCGACAGGGAAATAATTTTGGTTTTTTTTTCCTTTACAGATTCTTGCTCTAGATGCCTGGGGATAAACATCTATTAGCATTTGCTTTGTTCTCTTAATACTATTTATTTTTAGCTATGACTGATATCTTTTGCACACCTGATGTTCCATGAGCAGGTAGCTGACTTTTATAAACGACCAAGTGCGGAAAGTCCAGCAAAAGCTGCACTAGAGGAAACTTCCCACATGTTTGAGACTCGAGGTGTCCAATTGCTAGGGCAAATTAGGCATGGTTCGTGCCGTCCTCGAGCTATTTTGTTTAAAGTTTTGGCAGATACTGTGGGTCTAGAAAGTAGGCTTATGGTGGTAAGCATTTACATTTTTCGGTTGAATTGATTCTTTCTTCCCTCCCCCCCAACCCAAAATTTGAACTTGCAAGTGGTTCTTATGGGTGAGTTTCAGTTGAAAAAGAAACTTTCTTGGCCTTTTGATTTCTAAATGTTGAAATCTAACTGCTGAAATGCCATGTCGATTTCCTCCGACATTTTCTACCAGGGTTTACCAAATGATGGGACTATGGAGTGCGTGGACTCCTATAAACACATGTCTGTGATAGTTGTGTTGAATTCTGTGGAATTGCTGGTTGATCTTATGCGGTTTCCTGGTCAGCTAATACCTCGCTCAACCAAAGCAATATTTATGTCCCATATCTCAGCGGCAGGGGAGAGTGATTCTGCAGAAAATGACTCTTGTGATTCACCACTAGAGCCAAATAGTCCTCTATACGGGTTTTCAGAAAGAGTGGATCCTGACAGGTTAGCAGACATTGTTTGACTCACATCTTAAAACTATATATATCTCTCACATTCTAAACCTATGTTGAGTGATACCTTTAGTCAATTAAGCTATGTGGACTTTTTTATGTTGTCATTATTTCTTTTTCATTTTTCCACAGTTCGGAAAAAGATGAAAGCTTTCAGGTCCAACGGAAATTGGAAACACCGGCAAATATATCAGGTCCTTCATTGCGTAATATGATGTTGCGGCCTGCGGCTTCTCTTGACAGGAAATTGAGGTAAAGGTGCATGTTTCTTTTGTCTAGTTCTGTGTGCTAACCTAAGGGCCTTTTTGTTTCTATTTTCATTTTCATCTTTAAATTTCATTTCACTCCCTCAGTTTCTCACATAGTGAACCCAACATTGCAACTACATTTTGGCGCCGAAGCCGGAGAAAGGTCATTGCTGAGCAACGGACTGCTAGTTCCAGGTTTTCTTAAACACCTTCTGTGGGATTTACTTATTTACGGTTATTAAATCTTAGTTTTCTGAAATTATGAGGTTCCTCTTGTGCCAAAAACCAATCCCCTTATGCAATGGCAAGAGTGAATATTATGGCTATGTATTACTTATTATTGGTGCGAATGTATCATAAGATTTCCTACAGTGTGTGTTGCTTGAGTTTTTGCATTTACTTTTACTGAGATAATGAAAATTTATTATCACAATTATTTTTAGTTGTGCAGTGATTCTCGATGCCATACTATTTTGGTGAAAGTAGAAATGAGTATTTATGAACCAAAGGATTTTTTTTTTTTTTTTTTTTATGAATGGATGGGTCAAAGGATTTGAATCAAATAATTTATGACTTATCGAGCTTTTAGTAAGTAATATTTTCTATTTGTTTCCTATAAAAATTGTTAGCCATGATGCTTGATTTATAAACTCAGTAACATGTTTTGGAAATCTATTAATTTATTCGTTTTGGAAATCTATTAATTTATTCGTTTTGGAAATCTATTAATTTATTCTTTTAATTTAATATCTCCAGTTATAAATTTTCTACAGTGATATGACGTAAGAGAAATTTGATGCTTGGATTGCTCACAAAAGTTTTGGCTAATTACTTGAGGATTAAAAATAGTTTGATATATAATGGTGAATAATTCCTCTCGTCTTTTATTTGGGTGGATATTGTTGTTTCAAGGAGCTTGTCTTCACCAATCATTATTGCAACAATAAGTGATGATACGATTAGAAAACTAATTAGACACGTGCGCACGTGCACACACACTCACTTATGCAAAGGTATCCATAAATGCATTGATTTTCGTTTTATATGTGCACATTTGGTCCGTGTGCATAACTTTGAAGTTTACATCAAGTGTATGTTGATTGTTCTTAAGATCATTTTCAAATCGTTGGCAAGTTTCAATAATTTGTGCGCAGGTTCTCTGTCATTATTTTTAAAGTTTTATTGTTTTTTGCAGTCCAGAGCATCCTTCATTTCGAGCACGTGGGCGGTCCATGCTGAGTGGAGACAGAAATTCACTTGCAGATTATGGTGATGATGTAGCCACAACAAGGTTATCCCACTTTTGATGCTATGTTTATATAACTTATACAGAAGATCTATTAATTCTTTTTGAATGCATGGTGCGCTACTTGTTTATTCATGTGCTTGCAGTATCAATAAACAAAATAAACGTTCTAGTTCTTTTTTGTTGCTTTATTTCAGATCTCATTGTTGATTTGTGGTTATGTTCCTCTAGAGAATGAAAAAATTCTTTCCCAGTCAAAGTTGTAAAATATGGTGGGAAAGTTATGTAGTTCACATATCAATGAGTATGCAAGAAAGCCAAAGTCATGGGATTTGTCATTTATAATCAGAAGACATTCTAATTCCAGTTGGTACTTCCCACAGTGTATACCCCCCTTCAAATATGGTCCAAAAAGTTTGCTGGGAGTTATATCTCCTTAAATGTCTAGGCCTCAGGTGATTAGTGCAACTTCTAACTATCATTTAGACTAGAAAAGAATAAATTCAAATGACCCTGCGTGTCTTCTTATGGAAAGGATTTAGCTGCTTCTTTCTTGTACTCTCTATCGTCACTACGTTATCATTCCAGAGTTTATGGATCGATTTTAAGAACACAAGAAATATCCATTGTCTAAGAGTATACGTAAGCTCTAACTTGAGGTCGGACTTGCAATTTGTAGCCTTATTTCTTAAAAAAACACAAACTCATCCTTCCTCTGTAGGAAATCCGGCTTTAAACCTTATCTCTCTTGAAATTGTGAGAGCTTAAATTATTAGATCCTTACCTCTAAGCTTAAGCTTTTGAGTTTGGTTCATGCTTAATCTGTTTTAGAATCAATTTTCTAATTGGTGCTGCGTTTGAATCACCTTGTTATGTTAATTAAATTGAAATAAGTTATGTTTCTGTTTGTGGTTTGGTTGTGTTTGATCTGTGCGCCTTGAATGTGAGGAACATGCAGTACAACATATTCTTAATTATGTGACTGTAGATGGAGGGACATTTGTTTGATTGAAAGCAACATGTGATTTTTAACTCTTATGTCAGTGTTGTATTTGAATTGGATGTTTTAGCGAGAGCACGGTCTACGTAAAGTTTAGAATTTGTGGAGTCGTGAACAGAAATCTGCTTTTCCTATTTGATTTCAATTATAGTTGCAGGTCAGAGGGTGCTTCAACATCGGAAGCTCGTAGAATAAGAAGAAGAAGCATTAGCATAACTCCTGAGATTGGTGATGATATTGTAAGGTTGGTGTTTGTTTTTATGTCATATTTGTTCCTGTATTATTTTAACTTTTGAGTTGCCCTGTCAGTTTGTTCTTATTAATTAGACCTTCCTTTTGGTATTGTAGGATTAAATTGACTACTTGTTTTGAAATATTTTCCGTATCCTTGTGATGGTGACTTTTGAATAACTTCATAGTGGTTACCTGGCTTTTCTTGCATTTTCATGATCTCTCATGTCACAGCATGGTTGTGGGTGCCTGTGCTTATATTTCTTCTTGGTCAGACATCAAAGTAAATAATAAGTTAGATTGATTCCTGGTCAATTGAATTAGATGGCTCTATCCATGTTTCAGAGTACTAAGGATAGGTGAACTGAGTACATGACTAATCCATTAAATCGATTATGTTGGCATTAACATTGAGTGGACAGAATTTTATGGTATTCCTGAATGATTTTCATACATAGAGGATTAACTCAGGATATTGCAAACTGTTTCAGGGCTGTGCGAGCAATGAATGAAACATTGAAGCAAAATCGTCTTTTGCAAGAAAGAGGGGAGGACAGGCCCTTCACCCGTTCTTCAAATGACAATACTTCAGATCTTCCAAAAAATGTACACTTCTCTGATTTCTATAAATGAGGACTGAAATTTATTTATTTATTTATTTTTGCATTTCTTATGTTTAGCATCAATCTTGAATGTTGTGATGGTAAGCATGTACTATTAAGGATAATAGGACATGGTGCCATAGCAGAAGTTTTTACTTGACTTTTGCATGTCAATTATGTTTGAGTGTTTGCCAAGTTTCATGAAAATGTTGTTGGATCAGTATATCCATATGAACTGCATATATAAACTTTCTGTATCAGTAAATTACAATAATTAATCCAGAAATTACAATAATCATGTTTGCATGGGGGATGTGTCTGCCAAGTTATAAAAAATGATGTTTTTTTCAATATTATTTAGCTTTAGAGCATGGATTATTATTGAATCTGTTAAATTCTTTGTCATAATTTTAGTTTATTTAAATTTTGATTGTTGTTGTCCATCAGGCCCTGAAATCAGCAATTTATTTTGGTTAAGAGGTTGGATTGATGATACAAACTTGCTTTCATGATGGTTACTAATATTTTTGCAATATCTTAGGCCTCAAATTTCCATCTTGGTACTCATGATGAAATATCCGGTGGAAGATCTGCTTTGTATAATCTTTCCCGTGACCAGATGAACTCTCAGAAAGCAATTTCACTGCCCTCATCTCCCCATGAATATGGGAGTCATGGTTCTGAGAGAGGTGGATCTTCTGGCTATATGGCAAATTCCGAATTTGTCTCAACATGGAATAAAGTTTTGGAATCTCCCATGTTCCAGAATAAACCTTTATTAGCTTATGAGGAATGGAACATTGACTTCTCTGAATTAACTGTGGGAACTCGTGTTGGAATTGGTAAACATTACTGATTGTCATTCTATGTGTTTCTGTTTGCAAAAGTGTCTTTAGGCCTTTGACGTGGACTATATCATGAAAGACAAAATATTTAACTAGAAGACTAATCATTTATTTTTATTATTTTTGCCTTTATGCACATACATCTTTATTCTATTTGTTTTTTTCCCCAATTTTCTTACAAATATCATTACTCATCCTTGAATAGCTTTTGATCAATGTATAATAGGTTTCTTATATCTTATTATGTTCATTATATCCCTCTATCACAGGTTTTTTCGGAGAAGTTTTTCGTGGCATATGGAATGGTACAGATGTTGCAATCAAGGTTTTCTTGGAGCAAGATCTAACAGCAGAAAACATGGAAGACTTTTGCAATGAGATATCTATTCTAAGGTGTATTCTCGTTGATTTGTTTATTGTTTTAGTTTTATCTTACAGTTTACTTTCTAACTTAATCCTTGTTATTGCTTTATGTGTGGTTATGTCTCTACCTTCAGTCGTCTTCGGCATCCTAATGGTACCTCCTTCTGCCATTCTTTCAGTTATTTGTGTTTTAAAGTTCTATAGAATTTTTGAAATCAATGATCATTTCTTGTTAACAAAAATGAACTTACCTATATAAGTGTGCAAATTGCTATAATACCGACGAAAATAGGCATCAGTTGCATCAGACACAATAACGGTAACACAAAATGTGTAACATTTGACACAAATTGCTATAATACTGGCTGGTATATATACGGAAATGCATGTTCATATATAATGGTTACCCTAAATGTGTAAAATGCGATGTCAGACAAATAACACGGTGTTCAGTGCACATGAAACATGCGTAGGAGGAATGCATGATAACATATCCCTAGTTCAATGGTCTATATTGTGAAAAAAATTATAGGATTGAGCGGTAACATACTATTAGTCCAGATGTTTTGTTACGTGTTGCTGAATGTTATTGCCTGATTTGTCTACACTGTTCAATGTTAGTAGTAATCATGTTACTATTTTATGTTCATTGTTACTAAAGAATTTTTTGTTACCACTTGCACATATAATCCCAGTGCCAATACCAAACCAGTTGCCACTCTACTCTTGCCACTCTACTCTTACTCCCTTTCACTTTCTCTGTGCAAGCACACACACGGTAGTTACGTTGTTTGTGAGGTTTTATTATTCCATCTATTACCCCTATCATAGACTTGAGAAACTTGACTGTGATTGGAGTTTTTTAGTGAATCGAGCAATGCTGGTTTTGCAGTTATCTTATTTTTGGGTGCTTGCACAAAGCCTCCACGATTGTCAATGATTACTGAATACATGGAGCTGGGGTCCTTGTACCATTTGATTCATTTGAGTGGTCAAAAAAAGAAGCTTAGCTGGAGGAGAAAATTTAAAATGCTACGTGATATATGCAGGTATATCAAGCCTGTTCATAACATAGGAAGTTCATATACTTTTTCTGTACAGTGATTTATGGCACATGTGGAATGTTTATTTTGAAGTACAATCATATTTGCGCTTTGCATGTGAATTTATAAAATAATACAATTGTTAGGAATTAAGCTAGATTGTTGATGTTTTCCATTGGTGAGTTATGTGTTTCATTTGCTTGTCTTTGGAAATTAAGTATCTCTAAAACTTTTATCTAAAACATTTATGGACATGAGGAATGTGAGAGACTTTTATCATTATGGTGGCTAGATTAAAACTGTCATTACGAAAAAGTAGACCTAGGCAAGCAAAAGCTGAAGCACTGGGATGCTCTTAACCTTTTTCGCCATTCACTGTGTGTTTTCTTCAATCAAACCTCGGCTTCATCATTGATAACTTAGAAATAGGGTCTTTGCATTTTTCAAGCTTGAGTTTGTTTTCTTCCCATCTCATAAACATTACCTTTTGCACTGTAAAGGTATTATGTAATTCATGACCTTTGATCTTTTCCATTATTTTGTGGCTGGATGTTTTCATGAATTGAATGACATGCTAGCTGTGATATTACCTTATTATTTTTCAAATTTCGTTTTGTTGGCAATTATACTAATTCATTGTTTATATGCTATGGTGTAAGCATCTCATTTTCTGTTATTCTCTTTAGCTTTTGCTGCAAAATTATAAGTGTCTTTATGTATTCAAATTAGATAAGGAAATGGATCTGGTTGCCTACTTTCATGTGATTGAAGTTGAATAAATATCATGAAAAGTTTCTGCTGTATATTCACTGGAATTTTCTGTTGCCATCTAATAAGGGGTTTGATGTGCATACACCGAATGAAGATAGTCCATCGTGACTTAAAAAGTGCAAACTGTCTTGTGAATAAACACTGGACTGTCAAGATATGTGATTTTGGGCTATCGAGAATAATAACGGACTCACCCATGAGAGACTCCTCATCTGCTGGAACTCCAGAATGGATGGCTCCTGAACTTATTCGTAATGAACCCTTCACAGAAAAATGTGATATTTTTAGCCTTGGGGTCATAATGTGGGAGCTCTGCACTCTAAATAGACCATGGGAAGGTGTACTACCAGAAAGGGTAAGCTGACATGAGTCTTCATGGTTAATTACGCACATTTTATTTAAATATAAGGAGCTAACGGTGGGCTAATCGTTTCTTTCTGTCTAGGTTGTTTATGCTGTTGCAAATGAAGGCTCCCGCTTGGAGATTCCTGAAGGACCACTCGGCAGACTAATTGCAGGTTGACTGCATTTACAATTTATTAAATTTCATGCTTGTCATTTCTATTAATTTTCAAGCGTTCGTATGAGTTTAATTTGGTGGAAAAAGAGTTTATATGAATTAATCTCTTGCCATGTCCTCGACTGCAGACTGCTGGGCAGAACCACAAGAAAGGCCAAGCTGTGAGGAGATACTTTCCCGCTTGCTGGACTGCGAGTACTCACTTTGCTGATACAATACAAAATCTTCCCCTTCTGTGTATAGAAAAACATGGTAGAGTTGCTACATTGTATCCTCGGCTTCTTAAGTTGTAAGCTATCTTGATTTTTCCAATAATTGTGAAAGCATTGAATGTTGCATTTTTTCAGTATTTGGATGACCGGATTCCCATTTCTTTCTTTCGCCATCACACCAGATGGATTCCAATTCCACTCAGAAAACGCATACAACGGACACATCGCTGTTACCGTATAAAAATTACACAATCGGATTGGTTTTGCACGTTTCGAGTTGTATTTGGGTAAAGCAAGAAAAAAGGAAACTGTAAAATGAGATTAAACATGCAGTGGTGGGTAACTCGATGTTGCCGAAATCGTTCATGCCTCTTGGATACAACTTAAAACGCATTTCATGGTTCCAGATAGTTTCAGGCGATCAACAAGGATTGAAAATTTTATTTACATGATTCAATCAGCAATGCGTCTCCTGTTCATTGCATCTTCAAAACGACGGTGAGAGTCCTCTCTCATCTCAGTAGTCGAATCATCAGCGGGTGCTGGATAGTAATCTTCTCGGAGCTGCACATCCCTCACGTTAGGCATTCGAGTGAAGAACATCATGAAATGTTCATGTGCAGTGCCATGAATGATGAGCTTCCTCAGGGTAAGGCACTGCGCGATCAATCCAGATGCTGGAAGCGTGAGACTCCTCTGGTTCACATCCCGGTCTTGTGCCGGCCAATAATCGAGCTCATTGAGTCTCAAGTTCCCTATCCCATTGAAGAAAAACCTATCCCAAAGTGTCAGATCCGTTTCACCGCCAGGGGCAGTAAGAGCATATCCTATTGTTTCACCGAACTCCAACCGCAGTTTTGTAAGCTGGGGATACCGTGTGAGGCAGCTCAATCCGAAAGCTCGGTCCGACGGCTTCTGCCGCCCACGGCTATCTCCTTCCATCTTTATACGAATCTCCTCCAAAACGGGACAGTCATCGAGACCCACGATAGGCAACGGAGTCAAAAGCTGACCCACTTCAATCCAAAGGGACAGGCACTTCAACCTCTTCCACGTCTTGCAACAAACTCCATTTTCTTTAATTTGCAAATGCCAATTGCCTCCTTCAGGCAGGCAAAACTTGCGTTTCTTCCTAAGTCCCAGTTCATCGTCTTCATCATTCAACTCATTGAGATCAAAACTCCTTACTTTCGACTCCGAACTCTCAGTCAACTCCAATCCATCCCACACACAATCGATATGCAGCTTCTCAATTCGATCACGTACCAGGTCCAGCGCTTTGCAAGACGCCACAGCACCCAGCTGCTTACAGCACGAAATCTTCATCTCCACAAGAGTCTCCCGACGCAAAGCAGCCATCGTCCTCAACCCATCTACCGTAACATTCTTGCAACCCTCGAGTTCAAACTTAACGAGCCTACGACACCCTCTCCCGATCGCCACCAAACCCATGTCACTCAAGTCCCCGCAATTCTTTATCGACAAGGACTCGAGCCCTCCGCACAAGGAAACCCCATCAAGCTGCCAACCAATCGCCAAACAAACCCCATGAAACTGGCCCAGCTTAAGCACTTTCAGACTCGAGCACTTGGACTTGAGCACCTCCAAAACGGGACCGCTATCCCTCACATTCTTACACACATCAAGAACCAGCTCTTCCAGCAAAGGCAGCCCGCTAAACAGCTGTATCAAGCCCTCTCTACTGACACTCGCGTCCTCCGCTGTAAACCCGTCGCTGTCAGGGTCTCCTCTCTCGTTAGCCAACGACGACGTATCGACCAGATGGAGCAGCGTCAGTTTCGGACAGTTGGTTGCTATAGCTGATAAAGTCTCGTCGTTAACGAAACCAATGTATCTCGGATCAAACGTGCACGCGACGAGGAGCTTGTTCAGGCTGGGACACGCGGCTGTGATCTCGCGAATCTCCTGCGCCTTAAAACCCTCAGTAAACGACGTCGTGAGGAGATTTAAGCATGTGAGGTTGGCGGATTTTTCAGGATAAGCTCTGAGAACCGGCGGGAGATCCTCCGTCCAGAAATAGAAATTCGAGAGGTCGATGGACTTTAGACATTCGCAATGTTCAAACAACGGGATGAACTCCGCGCCCAACGGAGCCTGTAGCCGCTGGTGCCAACGGACCAGCTTGACGTGGCGCAATCCCGGCCACTGGGGGAGCAAAATCTCGAGCGTTGACGGTATCCGACAGTAGATGGTGAGAGACGTGGTTAACGGGAAGGCCTGACGTAAGCGGTGGGCCAGTAGGAGAGGATCGGAGGGCGTGGGAAGCGTGAGCAAGGGGTGGCCCCACGGAGAGAGGTTGGAAATGTCCAGGTCCGTGACCGATCTGAAACAGATAGGGATCATGTGCAGGTATCGCGCGTTGCCGCGGAGCGTGATGGAGGTGCGCGTGGCCCTCTCCAGCGAGTGGAACTTCCGGTTGACTAAAGACAGCGAGTTCCGCGCGCGCGTATCGCTGATTGCCGCACAAATATTTGATAAAATTACGTCGGGAAGGTTGTTGATCGTCGTCGCAGCCATGATATAAAATAATCGCCGGGTTTTTTCAAAGTTTTTTAAATTTTAATTTGTTAAATTTGTTATGGGGAGAAGAGAAGAGCTGAGCCAGAGAGGTGGGCGATGAGTGAAAAATTTGATTATGGGCGTGGAATGGCCATGGGAGCCACGTGATTAAGGTGTATGTTATTATTTATGATGTCTGTCGTGGGGTACATTGAGAGGATTTTGACGATTATTTATGATGTCTGTCGTGGGGTACATTGAGAGGATTTTGACGATTGAGGTTTTTTTTGTCTTTTTATATGGACCTTTTATTCATTTATATTTGTCCTACACACTCATTTGTATTTTTTGGCAAAATTATTTCAACTCATTAATTTCGTCTTTAAGCTCATCTGAAAACGTATATTTATTATTAGATTTTAATTTTTTAAAATTCTGAAGTTTACTCTTATTAATCTCTTTTTTGTTCAATCTCACGGTGTTAATGTAACAAAATTCTCCCTTCATGGTTGTCGGAAAAAGAAATCTCTAAGCTTTAGATAGAAATTAAAATAGATACATTTGTTTATTTATGTCATTACCTTTAAATAGAATTTAGTAGTTAGTTTATCGTTCCAAAAATTTAGATGAAAAAAAAAATTATTCTTTATGTTATGTGAATATGTAGATGGTGGGTTTTGTTCTTCTTTTTTCTTGATATCAGTTTGTCTCATATCACAAAATTATTTGCAATCTATCACTAAAAAAAAAAGAAATGCAAAAATCGATGAGAAAGTAAACGAAGAGAGAAAGAGAAAATATGGTTATTTAAAAAAAGAGAAAATATGGTTAGTTAGGTAATTTTATCAAAAAAAAATATTAATAATGAAAGATTAGTTGGTGTATCGAGGAAATTAGTATGTCCAAATAGCTCTACTCTATTTTTTGGGACAAAATTATTTGAGCGTCTCATGAAGTTTAGTATAAAATTAAAATAGAAGATGGGTGTTTAAAGTATAATTGTAATGTAGATAGTTAAAACCTTTATTAATCATCTAATTCTTAATATTGAGGATTCGAGTCATTTCATGCGTATTTTATAAATTCAACTCATTCTGAATTTGAAGTTCTAACACACCCTTTTGTGAATAATTCAATTCTTAAGGTTAAGGGCTCGAGTCATTTCATATATATTATGGAAGTTAATTTGTTCTAATTATTTTAAAATAAATTCAACTTGTTCTGAATTTGAGAATCCAATGGACTTATATAATAAAAAGTCTAATAAACTTCAGACTACAGAAAATTCTAAAAAATAAAAAATAAAAAAAAGGGTCTAGCAGATTGTTATATACAAAGGACTTTTGAATAAAAGTATACTCGGAAGTGCATTTGATGAGATTGTTGTTATAGGGCTAAATTCTCCATAGTTTCGAATATAATATATTCTTGTTAATAATATGTTCTGGATTCTTAAGAATCTTGGCATTGAGTTAAAAAAGAAAAAAAAAATAGTTAGGCGATTTCCATGAAAGGCAATTCTTGTACAAAGTGGGAGATTCTTTGTCGTTGTAAAGGTATATTTTGCATTTGACATAGAGAAGTTGCAGTTAAGAGGAAAGTAGTGATTCTCTTGGACTGCAATCGAAAGGATCATTTGCTTTCAGGCTTTATTTCGTATTTACCCTTTATAAAATGATAATTTTTAAAATATCTTTTAAAATATTATACATCTCAACCTTCCATCATTATTAAAAAGATTAAAAAAATCATAATCTGTTTTTATTTTTCCTTTATCTTTTGAATAAAAATAAAAATAATTTGAGATTTAGAATAACTTAAGAATACTTATAAAATTATCATTTCACAAAAAGTATTTCAAAATTTACCCTTGCTTTTATTCACCATAAAATTTAATAGCAGCCCACTTTACTTTTGACAAAAGAAAAATACAACACAATATATTGGTAGTGTGGTTGGTGTTTGTTAGCTAAATAATTGTTGTATATATGTTATCTAAGGGTTAGATGATTAAACTAGCTTTTATATATATACAATTTTCATTTTGGAATATTAGATTACTCTTATGTTTGCCAATGAAAAACTGCCCAAACCTAATCTTTTAAAAAGTGAACAGCTTAACTCTTATCATTTAAAAAATTATAATTATTTATATTTATTTAAATAAAAATAAAAATATCATAGCACATTAATTTCGTGGAAATTATAGTGCTAAATAGACAAAACCCACAAGTTGAAAAAGACCTTATTGTCCTTTTTTTATGGTGAGATCTAGTTGTGCATTATGGAAACTATTATTGGGTTGATTGTCTTTTTATATTAAATTTATTGATATTTACAATAAAAAATTATTAAAACCAAATTTATGTAGCTTTTTTTTGTCTAAAATTTGAATGGGTCTAAATTTTTCCTAAGTCTTAATGGATCTGAATACAAATGTCTAGATGACATTTTTTTTTAATATCTGAATATAAGTGGCATCTTATTTGTTATTATAAACAAAAAATATTTTAAACATAATTATTTGACATTTATCGTTTAAAAGATAAGTGTATTTAATATAAATATTTTTAGAATATTATATTTACTTCTCATTCAGATATTTTCTTATTCATATAAAAGTCATAAAAGCTCACTTTTGATATGTAGATATAAATCTCTAAAATCAAACATAAGTAAAATTTTAATAACCCTATATAAATAGGGAGATTGCCAATTTCCCTCTTACAGTAATCAACATATATCATTTTTCTCCTTGCTGTTTTTATAATGGCCAAAAAACCCCCCTAATAGCATAAGTTTACAATATTACCTTTATTTTCAACTACTCTTTTATTTATATTTATTATAAATTAAATAAATCACATGAATATAAACTAAATAAAAAATTAAGCATTTAAAACAAGAAATATATGTTTTGATATGAACAAAAAAATTAATAAGAATTTTTTTTATACTTATTTATTTTGTGAAATTTTTCTTATAATACATTTATAAGAAAATTATTAGTAAAATGATAAAAAAATTATTATAAGAAAACTTGAATGACAAATAAAAATTTATTATAAGATAAATATTAAAATATTTTGCCTATACTTTTTACATTTACTTTTAAAATATTATAAAATGTTTATTATAAGAAAATGTTCACAAAATAAATAATTACAAGAAAAAATTTTATTATTAATTTTTTTGCTCATATCAAAACATATATTTCTTGTTTTTAATACTTAATTTTTTTATTTAGTTTATATTCATGTAATTTATTTAATTTATAATAAATGTAAATAAAAGAGTTGTTAAAAATAAGGGTAATATTATAAACTTATGTTGTCAGATGAGTTTTTGGCTATTATAAAAATAGAAGGGGGGTAAATGGTATATGTTAATTACTGTATGGGGGAAAGTGGTAATTCCTCATATAAATAATCATTCTTAGGTGCGGATGCTCTTTTTTTTTTTTTTAATTTTAATATGAACACGCTGTTAAGTCATTCGGCTTAAAAGCATTAATTTTCAATACACTATAAAGTCATGCAGTTGAATAACACTAGAAACTGACAAATATATATATATATAAATAGACACACACACACACACAAGATAAATTATCTCTACACCACATTTGTTTTGTTATATGTGATATGTACATCTAACCACCACAAAATTTTGACATGTTCTTTCCACCAGATTTGTTTCTAAATTGTATCAATCAACCACTTTTCATGTTAATTTTTAATTTTAATTTTATTTAATTTTTTTAATTAAATTAGGTATAGGAAAGTTTACAAAAATTAACATGAAAAGAATAACTCCCTATAATTATTGTAAACTTCCCTATAATTGATATTAAGAAACTTCCATATACAAATTAAATGAAATTATAATTACAAAAATTAACATGATAATTTTTAAATGAAATTATAATTATAAAAAATTGACATATTGGATTTGAGATTTATTTATTTTATTAAATTCAAGGGTATTATTGTAATTATAATTTTTATTTTTTAAAATTTTGTAGAATAAAATGATATTTTAATTCACTTAGAGATAAGGTGGTCATTTTTTAGTGTTAAAGTGATTTGTTGATATAAATTTAAAAACAAAAGTGATGTAAAGAACATGTCAAAATTTTGAGATAATTAGATTTACATATAACAAAATAAATGTGGTGTAAAAATAATTTCTCATATATATGTAACATGAAATCTTAAATATTTAAACTCCATAAAAACTGAATTTACTTCTAAATAATTAGATGAAAAAAATTGTCCAATTGAATAGTAAACGAAGGAATTTATACCTCTTAACTATACATGTGGAAAAAAAAAAAAAACTTATCACCCAACAAATGAGTAGTTTCCTTATCCAAAATTATCATTATACCAAACATAATCGATATAGTTACATGAGAACGTTACATCAATACGATTACATTGTTACACGAATATAAACATATAATTAATTGTTTCTTCGACCATGATATTGTCGAAAGAAAGAAAGAAAGAAAATTAAAAAAAAAAAAAAAACTTTGATATGAGCGAATATAAAAGTACTTTAGTTCTTTTTCATGGATTGGGTTTAGAACTTCTTTTACTTTGGCATTACAGGTGGGCACAATCATTAGAATAAATCTTATTTTGTATTATCTTTGAGATTCTTAACCTTACTTTGCGTTATCCAATGAATATTATTGCCAAATAAAAACGATAAAAGAAATTTGTAGAGTCACTCATTACTTTAGAAAATTGCTTGTTTGAGTTGCTTGATTCTCTGCAACTAGGGCACACATGTCTAGAAGGAGACCAAAATTCAAACACTTGCACGTACACGCGTGGCGCACGCACACATATATAAAATAGGGTTAAGAGTAAATATAATTATATTTTATTCTCACATTTGGTAGACTGTAATAATCTTTTCCATATTTTCTAATAAAATTGAATTACAATGACCAATAACAAAAAATTCAAAAATATTTTGATAGGCTTATTTGGTATGTAATCACCATTATATTAATGGATCGTCCTATATTTATTAGTACGATATTTGATAAGTATGACCATAATATATGTTACGTGAAATACAAAAAAAATGTATTTCCACACAAAAAATAGTATTAATCCATTAAAATAACTAAAAAAATAACACAAGATAAAAAAAAAAAAAAACTACAAGATATATTTTTTAAACTTTTTTTATAAATTGTATACTATTTTTGACACATTGATTGTATAGTATTATTCATCCGAAAAATATTATTGACATATCAAATGAGCTCAACCGTACGTGAGCTGTTAAATTGTTAGAGCCACCTTCACGGGCAGAAACCAGTGAAGCATTCAAGGATTGTGACGTGGCCAAGTACTTACCATCCACGTAGCGCCCTTAGTACCTGTAGTCTGCAATCAGCACCTTGAAAAATGTTTTTTTGATCCTACACTGAATACAATGACTTCACTCCCATGATGTAATCATGTGGACGTGAAGCAGAAAATCTGAAAAGTCGATTTCAAAGACACTAACGTCATTTTTTAACAAAATCTCGTTTATATGATTTATTTTGGACAAAAATAAAATAAAATAAAATATCTTACTCATCTTATTAATGGTTTGAAATTCTTAAAAAAAAAGTTTGAATAATTTTTATTTAATTGACTCATTCATAGTGGTAAAAGTAACCCATTTGCACAAGCATTCTATTTTACTTTAATTAAGAGCGCAATTAGCATTAAGCAAGTGAAAACAATCTCACAACCGCTCTCGCTTGATTAAAAAAAATTTTAAATTATTTTTATTATTTAAATTTTTATTCCGGTAAACTTAATTAAAATATCTCATGAGTTGAATTTGTGATCACTTATATTAAATCGTACCCTATTTTAATTTGTAACCCATTTGCACAAGCATTCTATTTTACTTTAATTAAGAGCGGAGTTAGCATTAAGTAAGTGAAAACAGTCTCACAACCACTCTCGCTTGATTAAAAAAATTTTTAAATTATTTTTATTATTTAAATTTTTATTCCGGTATACTTAATTAAAATATCTCATGAGTTGAATTTGTGATCACTTATATTAAATCGTACCCTATAAACTAAATTTTTGACTCGTGCACTATTTGAGAAAATGGAAGAAAGAAAAGAATTAATCCATTAAATTAATATTTTTTTTGGAGAAAATGGAAGAAAGAAAAGAAGCAGTAACAATCATAATATTTGGGAAGAAAATTTACATCCACCTATATCTTTTGCAGAGAAAAATTTTCAAGTCTCATGAGTCATGAAAACTATAAGTGATGCTAAAATATCAGTGTTAAAAAGAAAAAAAAGAAATTGCTTGGAGGGCAAAAAGTATCATGGGCAAATCGTATATGCATGTACCGGTAGAAATTAGTGGGTATTAAAGAGAGCTCGTATTGAAGTAACATGATCTTATCTAAAGAGAAGGCGTGGGATTCTTTTTGGATGAGATTTTCAGTGAACAATGGGGCCCCAAAGGATTGCATTTGGTGGATTTGAAGATCATTTGGATTATTTAACTTTGAATAAGGACATTCATTATCACAAATTTATGTCAAATTTGGATGGATAGATGGAGACCCCGATGACCATGATGCGTCGCAGTGCCTTGCAACTGGCCATGCCTCCTACTCTTTTCTAATTCATTATCTTAATTTTGTCTTTCAAGTTTCAACATATGCAGTCGTGGTTTGATTTTTTTTTGAGTAGTCGGTTTACTTTTATTCTTTTTTTTTTTTTTTTCCAATTCTTCTTAATATGGATTTGAGTTGTGATAGTCATACTTGGTGGAATTGTCCACCTGAAAATATTGGCAAGTGCCTACATGAGATTTCTTTGAACTTATCTAAATGTCGTTTTGTTTAGTTGAAACTCCTTCTCTGTATATTTCTTATCCTTTTCTAATAATTTTTTTTTGAATTTATACAAAATATTAATAACAACAACAATAATAATTTAGGTTTCGGTTTATTGATACACTCGATTTCATAAATCAACAAATGAGCACATTGTGGAATATATTTAGGGCTTGATTAGGATTGCTTCTGGGAGCGTAAAAAATGATTTTGAAATGCTAAAAACTAATTTTGGTACTTGATACATTTTTTTTTAGATCACTTTTAGTAAAATCACCTTATCGTATAACAGATTTTGAAGTACAAAAGGAGTAACTTTTCAAACTATGATTTTGAGAATCAGTTTTATACTTAACACAATTCCATATATATCCTTATATATATATTATAAAAATCTAAAACTAACCTTATTAATTAAGAAATGAAATCATTAACTTTAAAGAGATTATTATTATTATTATTATTACCAACTATATTAGGATAAAAAATAAAAATAAAATTAATAATATAAAATATTTATTTTAGTTATCAGTTATTACATATACAGAATAAAAAATATTTATATACATTTTGTCCAATTTAATCATTTAAATTCTTATAGCAATTTAACAGTAAAATTCTCCAAACACATGTGACGGTTTTTAAAACTCACAGCACTGCTAAAAATAAATTTTACCAAACATCTAACTAGCTCTATTCACAATTGATTATTTCTATACAACAACTAATAATAATTATTTTAAAACTACAACACTATCATACTAAGTTACTAACCCTTGGTCTCATACTTGTCGGAGTCTGCATAATTGTTAATTGATTTTGGGAATCCCCTAAGTATAATTAAGGTGACTTCCGTTTATTTAATGAATGTCTGTAGCGGAGGGACTGGTAGTTATGGGCTCAAATCCCGGATTGGGCCCAGGCCTGGTTTTTTGTTTTTGTTTTAGTTTTAGTTTATTTATTTATTTATTTTTCCCTTCAGAATGGGCCTGGGTTTTTGTTAACACTATAGAAAGGAGGTATGAAACAATTTTTTTTTTGGGTTGAAACGAAACCAGTTAACCGTCTTAGAATATAAATTAGCTTGCAAGTTGCATACGTGCAAAGTAGTTTGTACTTACTTACTACGACGCAAGCATGATCGTTCGTGGTTGCTTTCTTACAACTCTCATCGTTTTCGTCTAGTTATCAATCTATTTTGGAAGGCCCACTCTCCTCCGTCATCATCACAGATGATATCGCACGATCAGGTGGTTGCCATGCGCCTGCCACGTTAACCTTTGCCTGTTCATCAGGTCAGGTCATTTACTTTTTCGTGGGACCATATCCATCCATGTGCACATGACGTGTTTATTTGATTGCCTTTAGAATACGTTACGTGGTTTTGACGGCCTCATAGAGATGGTAAAATTCCGGGCCGGATTCGGGTATTACCATGATCAGACCCTAACCGGATGTAATTAGTTTGGGTCTGGGTTCGGGTTGAGTTTTAATTCGGGTATCCAGATTTTATATTTTTTAATATTTTATGTGTATATATTTTTTATTTTTTGATAATTTTATAAGTTTTAAATTTATTTCAATAAAATTTGACATAAAAATATAAACTTTAAGTGTTTAAAATTTTATATATGTATAATAAATAAGTCAAATAAATATAAAATATTTAAAATAATATATATTTTATAATTTTTTTAAATAAAATTCGGGTTCCGGGTTTATCAAGTGATGCCCAAGACCGACTCGGCTTCATACCCGGGCCGGATAATACCCGGCCCGCAACACCCGGGTACGGTCCGGGTCCGGACCGGGCGAGTATTTTTGCCACCTCTACTGCCTCATTGCGCCGCATGCTTCCTGCACGTGTCCTTCCGATCGCTTTTCTTCGACTTCTCTCGTTGGGCTTACCGATTGCTTTTCTCTCACTTCTCTTGGTCTTTTCTCTTTGGGCTTACGATATTGAGCTTCTTTCAAATTGAGATTACACATTATAACATGAAACCAACTGTAATTTTAAATGAGAAAATGTCACATTCATATTATAAACAATCACATAATTATTATACAGAGTTTTACAAACTCATGTCAGCAATCAGCTAGACGAGTTTCTCCATTTTTTTAAAGAGAAAGTAAAGCTTTCTATTGATAACACTTAGAAAGCAAAATCATGATTTGAACCGGAAAATCATCTATCCAAATAACAAGTTTCTCAATTTCTAAAGCTATTTTAGCTATGAAGTGAGCAATGACATTGCACTTTCTAAGAGCATATTGAATTGAAGACAGATCCTGGTTCTTCAAGCTTATCTGGATTTAGGGATGACAATTTTTTCCAATGGGATTGGATCATGCGGGATCCAATCCCATTTGGAATGTGATTGAGACATATTTTTATCCCATAAAAAAATTTTGGGATAGGAGTGAGACTTTTTTTTTTATCCCACTTGTATATACGAGACGTGAGTGAGATTGACAAATTCCGTCATATTCCGTCTCATTACCGACTAAGAATGAGAATTTTTTCAATTGAAATGGGATTCCACAGGATCCCATCTCTTTTGGGATGAAATTGAGACATATTTTTGTCCCCAAAAAATATAGAGACGGGAGTGAGATATTTTTTCATCCCACTTGCATATACGAGACGAGACTGGAATTGGTAAATCCCATCCCATCCCGTCCCATTACCAACCCTACCTGGATTTCTTCAATAATCCAATATATTTTAGTTATGCTACTCTTTCCTGTTCATATAGAGCTCCATCACTTCTTTTGAATATGATTCAATTATTATTGGCCCACATTTTGCTTGTTGAGCCATATGAATCCCAAATAGCACTATTTCAGCCTTCGTGTTTGCTACATTTCCTCCACAAGGGACTTCTCTGAATTGTTGTGGCTATTATCTTTCCATTTGAATTTGTAATTACTACCCCTCAAGCATGCCTTCAAATCTGAAACTTGAATAACCGCGTCCACATTCACTTTGTACCTATAAAATGGGGGAGGCTTCCATGATTGCTAACTATTTTGCTGATGAAATGACAGACCTTGAGCACTTGGAGCATTAATTCGCCTGTATGACTCCACCACTCTTGCAGCTGAAACTTTGGGGTCTTCTTTCCTTACATACCGAACAGCCCAACATACTACAATTGTTTACTCCAAACCTTTTTTCTTTCTCTTCTTAGCCAATTCTTGCAACACACTCAACAGATCTTGATAAGCCATCCACTTGACATCTTAATGGGATTCTATCAACTTCCAAACCATATAAGCATCCTTACACTCCATCAATGCATGGAAAACATCTTCACTTTTACATCAACATCTCTAGCAAATCGAAGTCCTCACAACTTTTCTCTTCCATAAATTGTCAATTGTTGGTAACATGTTATGTGCAGCCCGCCACATAAATATTTTCATTATTTCTGGAATGTCATTTGCCCAAATAACTTTCCACTAGGTTTTTGTATTGTCTGAGCAACTTGGATTTTCTGGAAGTTTAAACTTTATAGCCAAATGATACCCATTTTTGATAGAATAATAACCACACTTATCAAACTGCCGTACCGACATGTCTTGCCTTGGGGTTCTTGGAAGTAAAGTCCTCAAAATCCTCTCTGCCACCTCCTTTGAGAAATGTTGGGGAATCATGTTTGCCTTCAACTGATTTCTCTCATTAATGAAATCAACCATCATTGCATCAGTCGATAATTCAGGTTGATTGACATTTTTAGAAAACTCAAAATTCAGAATCCAATTACTTCTAAATATTGGTACCTGCCTCCCGTTCCTTATCTTTCATCTTAATCCTTTATGAAGCACTGGTCTGCCCCATAATATACTTCTCCAAACAAATAAAGGACTTGAACCCAGTTTTGCTTCCATAAAACTAATATGCTTGAAATATTTTGCCTTCAACATTTTTGCCATTAGAGAGTCAGGATTATGCGAAATTCTTCACCCCTATTTAGCAATGAGAGCTTGATTAAAGCTAGAGAAATCCCTAAATCTTACCCAGTGTATGCATCTATGAGACTCAGACGGTCCCCGTCAAAACCTTGTTATAGCTTTTTCAATATCATTACATAGGCCTTGGGGGATTTTGAATGCACTCATTGCGTATGCTGGAACTACTTACTCTACAGCTTTAATGAGAACCTCTTTTCCCTTCATAAGAAAAGCCCTCACTTTATCAGCTGGACAACTTACTCAAAACTCTTAGCTTTATGTTATTGAAGAATCTGATATTATTTCTTCTTACCATAGATATTTATCATGTTTAGAAACCACACTCAGGCAAAAAATGCTTTTAATTTCCTTCATTTGACTTTGGCTTGTACTAGAGTTAAAGAACATAGAGGACTTTTCATAGTTGAAAACGTGCCATGATGCTAATGCGTAGCAATCAAACATGGACTTTAAATTTCTATAATCAGAGGTGGATGCCTTTGTAAATACAAAACTGTCATTCGCAAATAGAAGGTGAGTGACCGACAATTCTCTATTGAATCTCAGCCCCTGTATGAGAGTTTGATTTTATGCCTGTATCAGCATATTTGAAAAACTTCTATACATACAATGAAAATGTAAAGTGCGGGAGGACATCCTTGCTTTGTCTTCTTTGGGGAATGATGAGACCTTTTGGCATTCTGTTAATTAAAATTGAAAAACTTACTTTAGAGATATAATCCATGATTAAATTCACCTATTTTACAAGAAATCTTAGCTTTTGCATTGTACATTTTGTAAAGTTCTACTCAACCCTATCATACGCTTTACCAGTATCTAACTTCAAAGCCACCAGACTGTGTCTCTTACTTCTATTCAATCTAATTTTATTCAAGTACTCATAACCAATAATTATATTATCGGTAATGGGCTCGTTGGAGACAAAAGCACTTGAATAAGGGAAATGATATCATTCAAAATTTTCTTAAGTCTATTAGTTATTGTTTTAGCTATGATTCTATAAATAACATTACAAAGGCTAATTGGTCTAAATTCGGTCATTTTTCTAGGCTTTTTCACTTTTGATATCAAAGCAATATAAGTATGATTCAGAGGTGTGAGATTACCTCCCTCATTCAAAATATGAAGCATGTTGTGACTACTCTCTCATTCATTAAACTCCAATGCTTCTGAAAAGACACTACAGGGAGTCCATCCGGGCTTGGTGCTTTTGTGAGACATATTTGTGTAAGAGCTTCTGTATTTTCCTCTTTTCTAAACAGTTGTTCTAGAAAATTAACCATCTTCTTTGTAACCTTGGTTGGTAAGTCTGATAGAGTTATATTCATTTGACTCAATGAAGGGTTTGTTGTAGTAAAGATATTTGTGAAATACTCACAAAACATCATTTCCACTTCCTCCCTTTCCTCAACCCATTTTCCATTTTCATCTTCAAGGCCATCGATTCTATTCTTTTTCTTTCTTGCAGAGGATATGGAGGGAAAAATTGTATTCTTGTCCCCCTCTCTCAACCAATCAACTCTTGATCTTTGCTTCCAAAAAGTTTCCTCATCTAAGAGGATATTATCAACATAATTTTTTGTCCTTCAAATTTCCTTTCCATTATGAAAATGGTTGTACTCACTTTTTAACTAATTTAACATGTTAATTAACTGCTTCAACTTCTTTTCCCTTCCACTAAGTTCCTTCTTGCTCCAAATCTTCAACTTTGCCAATGAGTTCTTTGAAATCTTCTTAAACATTTCAACCAAATTGCTACCGTTCTAATAGCTCATTTCTTTTCATTCATGCTCAATAATTTCCTTTTACATTTCATATGAACTCTACATATATTTATAGTGGACTCTAGGAAATGTTATTTTCGTGTATCTTTCTCCCTTTATTTTTTCTAATACCTCCATCAATATTGGATTATGATATGAACTCTAGGAAATTAAATTCAATACTACCTTATATTGGAAATAACTTCTCCAATTGTTATTACACAAAAATCTATCAAGCCTATCTTCTATTTGACCATGTGCAATGATACCTAATACTCTCCAAATCCATTAAATGACAATCCCTGATAGCTTCTCTAAAATTATTCACCATAGATACCTTTTTATCTCTTCTTCCTAGCTTCTCATTCAAATTCTGCACCCCAATAAAATCACCAAAACACAGCCATGGTAGTGAAGAAAGAACAATTAACCTTTTAATAGCTCCCAAGTAAATCTTTTCTAATCTAATTATAGGTGGCCATATACTCTCGTACACCTCTAATATCTTTCATTTTCACTATGAACTATAGCATCTTCATAATGTTTACTAAAAGATTGGATCTCTATATTTATCTCGAAATTCCACAACATTGCCAAATTACCTCCCAATCCCTCTCCACTAACCGCAAAATAGTTATAGAACCTTAATTTATTTGCCCTATCTTGTAGTTGCTTGGATGTCATCTTTGTTTCATAGAAAAATCAAATTTGAGGCCTGTACTTTTGCAAAAGTTGTTGGGCTTCACAGAACGTTCAGCCTTTCCCGGCCCCCTGAACGTTCCAGCTTAAGAGTTTCATGGCTATCAGCGGTGATGGCTCCTAACCACCGCGGATATCCCATTATCAATATTCTTAACTTCCTTTTTGTCATCACGGACTTTATTTTCAAAGATCAGGTTCTTAGTTACTACATTAGCTTTCTGGAACTATGCTAATACAACAATGTTTGTGGGCAATTAAATTTGGTCTTTTTTGGTTTTGGGCTTTCCCAATCCATGAAATTGCTGGGCCTTTTAACTTTTGTGACCCTTCATTTATCCCACTTCTTCCTTCTACATTCCGAGCTTGCTATTTTTACTTCTTTTTTTAGGCCTTATTTTTTTCGCCCTAAGCCTATTTTCACTGTCTTTAACTTCAGATTCCATTTGAATTGGAAGCCCATTTGTTTTTTGTTTACATCCCATCTCATCTACAACCTTCATGGCTTCCTCATCTTCCCACTCAAAATTTCCGACTCTTCATAATACCTCTTCTTTGCCAAGTTTTTTGCTTTGAGCTTTTTCTTCCTAATGTTTTTCTTTCTCGCCCATAATTTATGCTTTCTCGAACACATCCCAATGAGCTATATCACAATTGGCTAGATTTTTGCGCACCTTATAGCTATCAACTAGCTCTCTGTGTTCTATAGACCCTTGCATTAATTATATCTCACCAACTCTCTGAATTTCTCCCATTAGTCCACTTGAACTATCCATACTTGAATTCAGATAAGTCTTGTTTACCTCATCATCTCTGTCCATTTCGACTAGGTTGCATTGTCCATTTTTGATTAGCTTCTACCTGTTTATTTTTTTGTTGGCATTGAGAACATGTATGGAATTTACTGGGCTCTGAATCCCATCTATCTCTTCTCCTGTTTTGTTTTATTCTTTCAGTTATGGTGGTTGCCTTGAGCTATCGACTGTACGCTAGTTCATCATTTGATTTGTACATGCATAAGAATGTGCTCTTCCCCCATCCCCTTCTTAGTCTAGCTTAGTTAACTTTTTTAATGGCTTGGTGATGTCCACTAAAATTCTCATTCTTAAAAATTATTCAAAACATTCCCCGGCAACATCAGTGTCTACTTCTTCCACTTTCCCTATCACTTCACTCAGCTCTACTGCCATCTTCTTGGACATGCACATAATGGAGACATCATGAATTTGAACCAAAAAAGATATATGATTAAAATCTTACTTTTTGACATCCCCTACCCCAGTTGGTTCAGTGAGCACAATGAGTGCTCTATTAAAGTGCCACGAGCCTCTTACCATGATACTCTTTTTATATGTTCCACACTTTCTGCATCGCAGTATCTAGACCTTCAATACTGACCCCTTTGTATGAAACACTTTCTTAATCAAGCACCCATCTATAATTGTTTCACTTCTAGCTTTCATTTTACTTTTGAAAGCTACTCTCCCTTCTTTTTCTTCACTTAGCTTTATTGATATACATCTCTTAATTAGTTCTTTTGGATCCATCTATTCTAGGTTGTTGCTCTCAATAAATGACCATTGTGCGTTGTACACCCAAGCCTAAAGTTCTGCTTCTGAATCTTTGACTGACTGAGCTGAGAAGCTTTAATAAAAATAAATATTCCCTATTAACAATGATAACACCTAAACACCCATATAAGAGTGACTTAAAGAGTCACGATAGCTCTACTATTTCTCTCATCCTTATTTATTTTTAGAGAAAACTCATAAAGAGAGAGATTCTTTATATATATATGCAATTAATATAATTATTCTGAGTTTCTATAGTTTTAATAATACAAAAGCATATGTAATATTTTTATGCACTGAAGGGAAATTGAAGCATACAACAATATTTTTGCACACTAAAGGGAAAAGAAGGCATAATAATTATTAGCCTTCAGATCTTGATTTTCATGCAGTGGGGTAAGAGGCTTGCATGGCAGTTCCTCAGAGGCCTTCCTTGGCATCAATATCCCTTTGCATCTTTATGTATCATTCCTCTCCCCAGGTTATACCCTATGAAATTTTCACCAGCCAATACTTGGTTCCATCATCAGCAACTCCATAATCAACATACAGTAATAACAACATGGTCCAATTCAATGCCACAATCTTTGGTAAACACACCGCTGTAGTATAATAAGAAATCAGAGCCCTAGGCATCAATTGCAACTAAAATAGGTTGATTAACAATAACCTTCATTAGTGTTGTCTCACTGTTGGCCAACACATCCTTGTGTCCATTAATCTTGGCCGCATGATTTGCTTCCTCTTTAGCATTGCATTTTCTATCAACTCCCTTGTAAGGATAGTTTATTTCAGTTGTTATCACCTTGTTATTTTGAATGAATTGGAATACATTGTCGATCAAATCACCGTTGCATCCTTTATCTTTACCCCTAGAAAATTTAACACAATCTGATTATCCGACACAAACATAACATGAATAAATGGGTGTAAATCGTCAGATTTTACATTATTATCAAAGGGGCCGAGTCTGAGTTGACACAATTATTTTTCTATGTCGGGTTAGGCTTAAAGTTCTTGACCAATTTACTCAATCAATGACACGATTATATCTTTTTATTTTAAATTAATTTGTAAGTTCTTATCATCAAGACTCAATATTGGACATGATTCTTTCTTTTTCTTTTTATTTTTTTGGAAGGATCACAAACATATACATAGTGTTTCATTTATAAAATTCTATATAGATTTGAAATTTCAATAGTGTAAATGTGTAAAATATTGGTAGACATGTATATTTTATAATATCGATATATAATATCATTCACATGTATATAATTAGAAATTCAATAGTATAAATGTATAATATTTTAAATTAACATTAATAGCATTGTGCAAATATTTGGTGTAAATTTTGTTAAATATAAAGATATTAAGTGGATTATTGGGTAACCCATTTATTTTCTATGTTGTGTTAGGGCTTCAATATTTTGACATGATTATTAAATGGGTCATCTTTAGATTAACCTAAATGAATGCTCTTTAAAGATTTCACATCAGAATTAGATGTAAGTTTAAGCAACAGATGACTGCAACATTGACTAGCATTCTATATTCACGATAAAACGTCTATCTTAGAATTATTATTATTAAGCTTGAAAAATAAAATTACCCCTATTGCGTTCAGACATGGAACTTAATTAAAAATGTTAGCTACATGACACAATGATTATTTTTTTTTGCAATTTAAAAACTGAGAAATACTATCATGCATACATCTTGAGATGTTATAATTAGTTCGATATCTTAATACTGTTTTTAATCTTCCTTGTGAGGTTTTAAGAATATTTGGCTAAATTGTAAGTCAAAGGCTAAAATATATATTGCACTCACATTTATTGAGAGTGTAATGTTGTTCAGAAATATCTTTGACAAACTTTAGCTTCAGATTTGTTGAGCTATGTCTTACATTAGTTAGTAAAGGAGAGTAACTTGGATATAAAAAAATACAAGAATTGATTGAAAACAATTGCCCAATCATTACATTATACATAGATTATGTTTAGTACAAATGGAAGATTATCATAATTGTATCGATTACAATAATTTTCTAAAATCACGACATTGAATGCTTGCTATCAAGATTTGGCTTTTGACCGTTAGACTTCTTGAGTCCTGCTCTTTTGTCCATCGGTAGTGTATCACGACCTATGTCTTCATCTTTCTTTAATCTATCCTTTGTAAACCCTTTAGCTAAGGCAACATATACTACCACATTTGTCTCAACTAGTGACCTTGATACTTGTTAATTTATATGATTCTTTTGTTGCTTATCAACCCCTTCTCAAACTAAATGCGTTAATGCAATGAATGCTCTATGTGGTGAACAGGGCTCGGTTTAAAGCTTTGGTGAGAACATTTGCAATTTGTGTTCGTAAAAGTACATGCTTAGTAATCAATAAACCTTGACTTACTTTTTCATGAATGAAGTTGAGGTCAATTTCATGTGCTTAGTGCGAGCATGATTGATAGGTTTCTTTGTCACATATAGCACAATTATGCTCCTATATAGAAGAGTAAGGGTTTATTAGCCTCTTAGGCCAATGTCTTTGAGTAGGAAGGTGATCCATGTAAGTTCAGCTATTACTAAGGTGATAGAGCGTTATTCAGCTTCAGCACTTGATCTTGCTATTGTGGATTGCTTCTTAGAGCTCTAAAAAATACAATTGGCGCCAAAATATATGCAATAACTTGTGGTGCTTTATCTTATTGTTGGATAGCTTTCCCAATCTTGAGGCTAGCCTTAGTCGGTTGTTGAAAATGACACATGTTAATAGCATAAGTGATATTGAGTCGCGCAAAAAATATGAGTTATTGCCAAGTTCATTATCATCATGGGAAGGAACAACTTTTACTACTAAGAATGTTGCAATTGCCATGCAATTTTCCATTTTTGCTTTGACTAAGACATCCTTTAGTATATTTGGCCCGTGATAGAAAAACGCCTTTTGTAAAATAATTTATTTAAATGCCAAGAATATAATAAAGTCTACCAAGATCCTTAAGAGCAAATTTTGTGCTTGAAGTTTTGATAATAGATTCCATGGTAGTAACATTGTTCTCTGCAACAAATACATCATCTACGATTCTACATGAATGAGTATAAGAAAAGTAATAGAATTATTTATAATATAAAGGGAAATTATCATTCATATACCATATAGATGCTCTGTTATCAAAAATACTACAACACTTTGATGGTGTATCAATCGTCCACCCTAAGTTGATAAAATGTATCTGCCGTCCACCAAACTATTACTTGCCGTTTAAATAGGATAGCGCCAGAGGGGTAATTTGGTCTTTTCATATAATACAAGTGATAATTTAAGGGTATACAAGTGATAATAAAAGAATTTAAGGGTATACAAGTGATAATTTTCAAGGATAAAATCGTCAATTCACTATTATTCCGTTAACTTTCAAACGGCAGCTAACGGTTTGGTGGTCGGCAGATAGCTTTTGTCAATTTAGGGTGGACGATTGATACATCCTCAAAGTATTGTAGTATTTTTGATAACAGAGCATCTATAGGGTATACGAATGATAATATCCCTAATATAAATAATTATATGTCAGCTTTACAACTATGAAAACCAAGATTAAAAAGAGCTTGGAAAAGACACTCAAACAAACCACGTGGAGCTTACTTTAATTTACATAGGGACTTGTAAAGTTTGCATACATAAGAACGATATACCGGATCTGTAAAGTCCTAAGGCTGCTCCATGTAAGCAACTTCTTTTAAATGACTATGGAAGAAAGTATCTAAACACATCTAATTGCTTTATTGTCCATTTTTAGCTAACAGCTAAAGCAATTATCATCCAAATTATGGTATGTTTTACAATAGGACTGAAAGTCGCAACGAAACCATTGCTAGGAACTTTTTGTAAATTCCTTAGCAATTATTGTGCCTTAAAGCTATTAATATATCCTTCTTCTTTCTGTTTGATTCTAAAAACCCATTTTGACCCAACAACATTGGCTATAAATGGTCATATGACGAGTGACTAGGTTCAATTTTGATATAATGCTGCCAATTCTTCTTGCATTACAACTAAATCTGGCAAAATGGATTACTAGGTCATGCTTGTGTCGTTTTAACTTCATATGGTGTCAAATTTAAGTCGATGTAAACAACACTCATTTAATAACCATGTCAAAATACTGAAACTCTAAATCGACATAGACAATAAATGGGTTACTCAATGATCCACTTATTAGTTATATATTAAATTAAATTTATGTCAAATATTTGCACACATAATTTATTGGTATTATAAAATATACATATGTACCAAAATATTACATATTTACACTATTAAAGTTTAAATTTATATAAAATTTTATAAATGAAACATTATGTAAATGTTCATCCTTCCAAAGAATAAAAAAAATAAAAAGAGAGAATCATGTCCAATATGTATATGAGTTTTATGACAAGAACATACAAATTAATTTAGAATAGACAATATAATTAATCATGTCATTACTTAGGTGAATGGGTCAAATACTTTAATCCTAATCTGAACAAAAAAAATGTCAATCAGACTCGACCAATCTAATAATAATGTCAAATTTAACGAGTCATACCCATTTATTCATGTTATCCTTGTGGCGGGTAATCAAGTCATGTCAAATTTTGCCAGCTCTAATTACAACCATTCACAGAGGATTTTTAAGGTTGTCTTTATGGATTTTAGTTCGAATGGTGCACCTGAACTGATTAAAGCGAGGCCAGAGTTACTTTTAAGCTTTTGCTTGGTGATCACTAGATGAGTATTGTCAGCCAAAGATGTTGGTTTTGATGGTTTTCAATGGGAATATTAGGAAAAATCTACAACTAGATTTCAAGATATATATGGTGTTATTAGAGTTTGCTTGTGATAAGCACTTTTAACTTCTGCAGTGGTTTAAACGAGATTTTCAATAATGCTTGCTGAACTAGGAATTTTTGTGAATTCATTTTAAGATTTTATGTGGGGAGATTTTGGTAAAGAAATATCGATGGTAGTGCTTTGTTGAGGACAGATGGATTTGGACATCCTTAAATTTTAGCTTAAGGCAAATGCTTGCGAACATGCTCTGGTATGTTGGCATTATTTAAGGAATCACAAAAATTTAGTCGTGAAGCAATTTAAGATTCACTAGAATTGTCATCGATTTGTTGTTGGCTTGATGGAATTTTGTCTTTCATATATGAACCAATCCACTCTTCACACATTGAATAAGATGAAACTTCACTTTGTTGCTTATAAGAAGAAGAAGAAGAATTTGAGTTAGCAAAAGGAAATCCTTTTTCATAAAAAATTATGTGCTTAGATATATAGACGAATTTCATTTTAGCTCTTGCACAGAGGAAATCGATCATGGCTACTACTCTTTCTTTCTTCTTCTATGTCTTCAAAACTTTCACCCCTCTACAAAACAAGTATCCTGTGAGAAAAAAATTCACTACTGCAGGAGATCTTGTGAGAAAAAATCTTTGAAGTAAAATAAAAAATAATTCACTGCTGCAGGAGAGAGTTGTAATGAGACTTGCCGCGGAAGTTGAGTTACACGATTGCGTCTTGTTGCATTCATGGGCAGAGACTGGGATTAAGACATTGATGACCCTTATACAATTGACTATATCTAATAAATTTACGAGGTTATAATTTTGCGTCAAATTTATTTTTCTTATAGTCCCATAGATAAGGGAAACTTCTACACTCCAAAAATCTTTATGCCATTGAAATTAAGAGTCTTATGCAATAATGTTTCGTATAGACTCTTCATATTTAATGTAGACAAGGGCATTCTATTGATGAGATAAACAACTGCTAGAAATATTTCTGTCCAAATTTGCAAAAGTATCGATGTGCTGAACATAATTGTAAGGGTTGTCTCAACTATATGGCAATGTTTTCTTTTTGCAACACAATTTTGTTCAGCTGTATATGCAAAAAAGATTATTGATATACATTCACTTTCCCCGTCACATTGGAAAACCTTAATCTTTCTGTCAAATTGGTTCTCCATTAACTTTTGAAATTTAAGAAAGCATATGAAGAAGTCAAAATTGTTTAAGAGGATAAAGCCAAGAAAACCTAGTATAATCATCGATAAAAAGGCCAAAAAACGATAGCCCAGTTATAGTTGTAGGAGCAAGACCTCACGTATCACGATGTATTTACTCAAATAGAAGTGCCGAGATTTTATATGATGAAAAAAAAGGAATGTTTACAATTTTTTTTCTAATTGATATAAGACACACAAATTAGGTTCCTTAGTCCATTGGGAATTGATAATTCTCCTTTTTGCTTTGATAAAATGTAACAATTTGGCATTGGGGTGTCCAACTTTTTGCATGTTGGAATAAGTGGCTTTTCCTTTTATTACTGACAAGGCTGCTTTATTTTTTTCTTTCAAAGCATGCAAGTCTCCTCTTCTACACCCTCTTACCAATACTTGGTTAGCTTGGTTCTTAACAACAATACTATTAGAATTAGATACAAATGAATATTTATTGTCTCTTTTAAATTTTCAATAGATAAAATTTTTTTCTTTAATCTAGTAACAACAAGAATATCATTAAGTCTAAATTTTCCATAGTCAGAATCAAAGGAGGCATTGCCAGTATGACAAATTTTAAGTCCTTGACAATTCCCTACGAATATTTTATCATTACCTTTCCAGGTAATTATTTGGTCAAAGTTACTTGTGTCGTTCATCTCGTGGGAGGTGGCACTTGAGTCAGTGTGGATTTGAGGATCGTTTTATTTTATGTTCGAGGCTGCAAAAGCTTGAGGAGTTTCTTTGCATTATATTCATAACGGAAATAACGCTTTGCACCACTGTGATTTTTTTCTTTTATAGATTTGACAAACAACGACCTTTTGTTGAAATTTGAGAACAAATTACCAAAGAAAAATCCAAGAACGAACCAAGAACAGAGAACAAGAGCACTGAAAACAGAAGCACTTAGAAACTAACAAACTAATCAAAACGACATTGTTTGAAGGAAAAACTCACAAGATTTTATTGCTCAAACTGATTACACCCTGATTGCACATTACAAAAGAAATTACGAGTTTTTAATCAAAGCAAGAATTATAGAATTTGGTTAAGAAACGAAAGAGAAATCACATCCTCTCCAGAGGCTATGTAACAACCCTTTTATATTGAGGTTTTTGAAAAATTTCCAAAAACACTATTAACGACCGTAACAGAATTTGCCACGTCAGCAAATTACTTGCATATTGACCCATAAACTGAATGTAATCTGCACTATGGCGTAATAACTCTCTTTCGATTGCACTTAAGTCTCCAAATCCACAACTCAATTCTTTACACTCTCCACCTTGCAATCTACACTATTTGATTCAGTTTGAATTATCACCAAGCCAACATTTAAAAAACCTTCAACCATATGTAATTCACTTCTAAATTCAGTTTGAGTTGGGCAAAACACCTATGAAGTTCACACAAAACTTAAATTTTGCAACGGGAAGCACTTTGGTAAGTGGATAAGCTAGATTCATATTTGTATGAATTTTAGACACTACTACAGTCCCCCTTGCAACTTCTTCTCTGATAAACTGCAGCTGTACATCTATATGTTTGGTCCTTTCATGATAAACTGGATTCTTGATTAATTGAATGATATTCTGATTGTCATAGAAAACTTGAACTGTTTTTTTATTCAACCAAAGCTCATTAAGTATTCTTTTAAGCCACAAAACCTTCTTTACAGCCTCTATAGGTACAACAAATTCATCCTCAATTAAAGACAAGGCTACTACTGGTTACAAGGATGTTTTCCAGCTTATCATGCACATGTTTAACATAAACATGTACCCTGAGATAGACTTCATTTTGTCTAAATCACCAGCAAAGTCAGAGTCTACATACCTCATGATAACTCTATGAAATTTCATAGAGTTATCATGACACTTTTAGACTTAAATCAATTTTACTTAAAGAGTAAATGATATGTTTCTATTGTTTTTTTGTTACATTTTGCATAAACATTCATTTTAGTTTAGTCTTAATAAATTTTGTTTGATTTAGAATAATTCATACTTAGATTGTGTGCATAATTGTAGGAGTCCAGAGCTCATATTTCAAGTAAGGAATGCTGATGCAATAGACTTGCAAAAATGAGGAATGAACATGGCTACAAAAGAATTGAAACAAATCTGGAACAATGTAGTTGCAGTAGCAATCCTGGAACAACGACAGAGACAATTTCGCACGTAGAATCGCGATCTGTAGTTTTCTAATCTGACTTATGCACACCTTAAGCTTCTGTTTACCCTAATTTTCAAGTATAAAATGAACACGCATCATATAGAAACGGGTGGTGAATTAACATCAAAGAAATCAAGAGAAAAAAAAAGGAAGAAGCATAATTCAAGTAAGAACAAATTTAAACCATTGAAGAAATCTGCAGAACTATTTGGATTCAATTTTCATCATTCTTTACTTATTTCCTTACTTATTCTCTAATTGAGACGATGTATTTCATGACTGATATTTTGTTGTTAGTTTTTCTTTTACAAGTTATGAACTAAATTTGATTGTAATTGAGTGACAAATAATCTTAATGGGTTCTTGACTGTTCTTATGAGTTGCTGCAAGATTGCTGTAGCATTTTGCTTTAATGGATTATATTACAATCATTATTTTGGTTGACCTCTCATTTAATGGTTGAAGTTAAGAGAGAGCCGCAAAATGGCCAGTCTTGGTGGAAATTATTAGAGTAATACTTGATCTTAATTTAAGTTTTCTGGATTGAGTTTAACTTGAATCCCAAAAGGACCACACTTGAGTTAAGATTTGTGAAGAACTAGATATAGGGATTCACCTTGTAGGATAGAGAGAGTACATGTTTGTAATGTCATTTCTTATGTGATATAACAACTGGTCATTGTTAGAGTGCATAAGGGTATGAGAAGTCCAACAAGCGGCAGCTGAGGATGCAAAATAATTCTGCCTAGTGCTGTAGGAATTGCTGTAGCAACTGGTGCTAGTTTGAGCAAAACAGTCAGCCATGTTAGCCTAAAGGGCTACACATATTATAATTTTGATGATAACAAATATGTGTCTTAAGTAAATTTAATAGATATTATATTTCACTTTTTCATTAGTTTTTGAAGGGTAATATTTATGCAAGTGAATCAAGTGAAATCAAGATTGAAGACACTCAACGGACAACAGCAACATCAAGAATATAGTTCAGAGCTCAACGAATAAATTAGTGCGATAAATTCTTGTAAAGTCGATATGATTTAATTGATGCATGATTTAGCATTTGAGAAGCTCAAGAGATTAATTCAATTAAATACTTTTCATAAACTAAAAGGTTTTATTTTTATAAAGTAAAGTATTTTGTGGATTTGAGTAATTTGGACTTAAATGTAAAGTTTTGAAATCTTTGATTTTAATAAGTATTATTATTAAATTTCAGAGTTGGACGTTTTTACAAACATTTGAAATGTTTTGGGCCATACTATAATTTATGAATATTTTGGACTAAAGTGAAAGGTTTTGAGAACTTTAAAAAATATGGGTATTATGTTAAAAAAGACCTTTTTGTGAATAATAATATCTTTGGGGCCATATCATAATTGTAAAAAAGTTTTAGAAAGACAATGATTCTTAGAAAATTCTGAAATTAGACCTATTTGTAAAGTTTTATGACGTTTTGGGCCGTATTATAATTATAAAAAGTTTTAGGCTAAAGTGTAATTTTAGTGAACAGTATTATTGTAGCAAAATTCAAAAATAACGGTAATATCACTGTTCTTGAGCGGCTAGCCGGATAAATCAAGCGGCTAACCGCTTGGGCGCGGGAATTTACCTATAACGGCTAGTTTTCGGGCTTTAACTATAAAAACTCAACTCAAACTTCAGTTTAAGAACTAATGCTAGCATAAACAAGATCATATAACATATATTGAGCTTCCATTTCGTAAATCATCATTTATTGAATCATCATTGAGCTATAATTTGTTATCTACTCTTAAAGAGAGTTTCATTGTTGTGATTTTCATTTCTCATCAAATTGTGAGTGTACAAGTGTGAGAAACACTTGGGGTGAAGAGATTTGGGAGATAATCTCTTGTTGTAAAGATCCATTGATACCTTGGAAGTCAATTGTAAACATTTGAAGCCTTGGGAGGCTTAGATAGTGAAATCCTCAAGCCGGGTGTGCTTGGAGACGTGGACGTAGGCGGGGATAGCCGAACCACGTAAAAATACTTTTGTTTGTTTTCTCTTCCCTTACTCTTTTAATATTGTGCTTGATTGAATTTATTGTTTTTTATTTGATTAAGGCAATAGATTAAATTGTTGTGCGAATTGTATTGCATAATTTTGAAATCTCAATTCACCCCCCCTCTTGGGTTGCATAACTTGCATTTCATTTGGCATCAGAGTAAGGTGCTCTTGTGTAGACTTAACCGTCTAGAGTTAAAGATCCATGACAACCGATAATGACTCAACCTTTAGGGAAGGACAATCCGCAATTAGACCACCGTTTTTTGACGGTAATGACTACCCATATTGGAAAACTAGGATGAGAATTTATTTACAAGCTTTGGATTATGAAATTTGGAAAATTGTTTGTGATGGTCCATTTATGCCTCTGACTAAAAATGAAGTCGGGGAAGATATTCCAAAACCTTCACGGGAATGGAAAGAATTGGAAAAGAAAAAAGCTGCTCTAAACTCCAAAGCTATTAATGCCTTATTTTGTGCACTAGATAAGAAAGAGTTTCATAGAGTATCTAGTTGTGAAAGTGCTAATGAAATTTGGCACAAACTTGAAGTTGTTTATGAAGGCACGAATCAAGTGAAAGAGTCTAAAATTAGTAGGTACACTCGACAATATGAATTGTTCCAAATGGAACAAAATAAGAGTGTGTATTCTATGTATACTAGATTTACAGACATAGTGAACATTCTAGGAGCCCTAGGAAAGACCTTTTCAAATAACGAGAAAGTTAGGAAAATTATTAGGTCGCTACCTAAGGAATGGAGACAAAAAAAGACTGTCATTGAGGAAGCCAAAGATTTAAATATTTTACCTATTGATGATTTAATTGGTTCTTTTATTTCTTATGAGGAAGACTTGGCAGCCGAAAGAGGCAATGAGGAGTAGAAGAAAAGCATTGCTCTCAAAGCCTCGAAACATGAAAGTAATGAGGAAAGCGAGCTGGATGAGGAGGAGATGGATGTGCTAGCTAGGAGGTTTAGAAAACTTTTTAAGAAACTCGGTGAGCGAAGAAAATTTAGAGACCTCAAGAACCGAAAGGAGAAAAAGGAAGTAATAAAATGTTATGAGTGCAAGAAGCCTGGCCATATAAGAACGGAATGCCCTCTTCTCAACAAGCTTAAGAAGAAAGCAATGGTAGCCACATGGGATGATAGCGATGAGGAAACAAGTGATGATGAAGAGCATCAAGAAATGACAAATCTAGCTCTCATGGCAATTGGAGACGAATTAGATGATGAACTTGATGAGGTAAATGATCTTTCTACTTATGATGAATTATATGATGCTTTTAAAAAATTGCATGATAATTGGATAAAAATTGGTAAAAAGAATGCATGTCTTAAAAAGAAAATAGTAAAGCTCACAAATGAGAATGAATCTCTAAGTGCAAAGATTACGTGCCTAGAATTAGAGAATAAAACATTGCATGATAAAGTTATATTATCAAATGAGAAACCTAACACTTCACATGAGCATCTAGAATCATATGTAGATAACTTGAAAAATGAAAATGATGCTTTACAAAAATGCAATGATTCATTAAATGAAAAAATTAAAAGACTAGAGTTAGATAATAAAATGTTGCATGATAGAATTGCATCATTTAAATACAAACAAAGAACTTCATATGAGCATGAGAAATCACATGTTGATGAATTAATGAAAGAAAATGAAGTGCTCAAGAAGAAGAGCAATGAGCTAAATCAAATTGTATTAAAATTCACAAATGGGCAAAAGATGTTGGATAACTTGCTTAATTCACAAAAATGTGTGTTTGATAAAAGAGGTATTGGTTATAAGCCAAATTTGAAACAAAAAATATTATAAGAGTTATTTTGTTAAAACTACCTCCATTAATGATAAAATTGTATCCCATTATTGCAATCAAAATGGTCACATAAAGCTTAGATGTCCGATCAAAAGAAATGCATATTATGGAGTAACATGTATTTGGATTCCAAAAGGAACCATTGCTAACACTCAAAGACCCAAGAATATTTAGGTACCAAAGCACACAACTTGAATATTTTTTGTAGGCACCACAATCAAGGAATGGCGGAGAGTTCCTTGATAAAAGCTTATGAGAATAATCACTTGATTATGGTGTAAGCAAAAATGATGAGACAATATGATTTAATTGTTTTGGTAACAATTATTGCCTTAATGATTATAAATGATGATCTTTTAAGCTTAGTAAGTATTTAATAATTTATTTGGTATCATGTTGAGTGAATCATGAAAAATGGATAGTAACTTGAATTTATGAAAGTATACTTGTATGTTTACATGATTGAATTATCATTGTGTTTAACATTGAGTGCTTTATCATGATGCATGGTTATATATATATGATGATAGCTTGTCAACTCATCATGATGGATTTGTTTGATTTTAATGATTATGTAATGCCTAAGCATGATAAATGAGTGATATGCTTATTAATCTTCGAATGCATATATGTTTAATAATTGTGTAAAATATATGCATGATGGATGAATTATATGTGTGAATTAATCATGTCTTAAATGTTTATAATTCCAACCATAAAGTGTTATCGTATCTCATAATTGTGATGAATATGTTATAAATTTGAATTAATCATCTTTTGAATGTTTAAAATCATGAATCATGCATTAAATTCGATCTTGAGATGTTTCAGGATCATTAAATGGTCACGGAATTGATCGAAACTAGCCGGAAAACAAGTATTGTGCAGATGGACAGCCACCAGGCGGCTAGCCGCTTGGAAACTATCCCAAACCCGAGGGCAAGCGGCTAGCCACTTGCCCCCAAGCGGCTAGCCGCTTGGTCACGGGTTGGAGTCATTTTTTTTGCTTCTTCTTCTTCCTTCATTATTTTTCTGCACTTGTTCTTTCTCTCACCCAAACTGTGAAACACCTTTCCATTTTCACTTCCAATTTCTTCCTTTTTCATCCATTTTTATGCCCAAATCAATCATTCAAACTAAAACCCATACATCTCATCTTCATTAATCACTTCTCCATCATCTTTTCTTCACTTGTTCTTCACTCATTTCTTTTTCTCTCTCACGCATGAATAGTGCCCCTCCATTTCTCTCTCAAATTTCTTCATCTTTCACTCATTCTCTTGCCAAAATCAATCATCCAACTCATTATTCATCCATTACTCCTTCAATTTTCACTCTCAAAACTTGATTTCATCTCTCCACATAAAACCCAAAATCAAAAACCTAACTTACCCATTTCTTTCTCTTCCAATTTAAGCTCTTTTTAGCCCACTTTTGATCCAATCAACATCATCCATTATCTTAAATCATCTCTTGGATCAAGATAATCGGTTTAAAATAATCCATTTCACTCATTATTTTACAAAATCGAATTTGTGCATTTTGGGTATTTTAAATTACCACTTCCATAGTGTGCTCTTCTTATGGATTTTACCATGGTTCCTTATTATATTATGCACCTACATTTTCATATGCATAATTTTTTTAATTGTGGATTACGGATAATGGTTGTTTAATATTTGGATGATATTTTCTGAATTCTTAGAATGAATATGACTCTTTGAATTAATTGCATGCTTTATTTTTATATGCTTCTTGATTAGTCATTGAGATGTTATTTTTGGTGTGAGCATCAAATTTATAGTAATTTTGATGATGAAGGGGGAGAGATCATGTATTTTGAATACGGAGACGTGTAATACGTATTTTGTATTTCAAGTATTTATGCATGGTTTTGAAATATTAAGGGAGAGCTTACAAATTATCATAAATCATATATTTAGGGGGAGTTTTTGTTTTAATTTTGATTTATTTGTTGAATTATATATGCCATGTATTAAGGGGGAGTATAAATGCCAAAATACATGAGATGTTTGTCATCATAAAAAAATGGGAGATTGTTAGCCTAAAGGGCTACACATATTATAATTTTGATGATAACAAATATGTGTCTTAAGTAAATTTAATAGATATTTTATTTGTTATTTTCACTAGTTTTTAAAGGGTAATATTTATACAAGTGAATCAAGTGAAATCAAGATTGAAGACACTCAACGGACAACAGCAACATCAAGAATATAGTTTAGAGCTCAACGAATAAATTAGTGCGATAAATTCTTGTAAAGTCGATATGATTTAATTGATGCATGATTTAGTATTTGAGAAACTCAAGAGATTAATTCAATTAAATACTTTTCATAAACTAAAAGGTTTTATTTTTATAAAGTAAAGTATTTTGTGGATTTGAGTAATTTGGACTTAAATGTAAAGTTTTAAAATTTTTGATTTTAATAAGTATTATTATTAAATTTCAGAGTTGGACATTTTAACCAAAATTTGAAATGTTTTGGGCCATACTATAATTTATGAATATTTTGGACTAAAGTGAAAGGTTTTGAGAACTTTGAAAATATGGGTATTATGTTAAAAAGGACCTTTTTGCGAAATAATAATATCTTTGGGGCCATATCATAATTTTAAAAAGTTTTAGAAAGACAACTACTCTTAAAAAATTCTGAAATTGGACCTATTTGTAAAGGTTTATGATGTTTTCGACCGTATTATAATTATAGAAAGCTTTGGGCCAAAGTATAATTTTAGTGAACAGTATTACTGTAGCAAAATTCAAAAATAACGGTACTATCACTGTTCTTGAGTGGCTAGTCGGATAAATCAAGCGGCTAACCGCTTGGGCGCGGGAATTTACCTATAACGGCTAGTTTTCGGGCTTTAACTATAAAAACTCAACTCAAACTTCATTTTAAGAACTAATGAAAGCATAAACAAGATCATATAACATATATTGAGCTTCCATTTCGCAAATCATTATTGAGCTATAATTTATTATCTACTCTTAAAGAGAGTTTCATTATTATGATTTTCATTTCTCATCAAATTGTGAGTGTACAAGTGTGAGAAACACTTGGGGTGAAGAGATTGAGGAGATAATCTCTTGTTGTAAAGATCCATTGACACCTTGAAAGTCAATTGTAAACATTTGAAGCCTTAAGAGGCTTGGATAGTGAAATCCTGAAGCCGGGTGTGCTTGGAGGCGTGGACGTAGGCAGGGATAGCCGAACCGCGTAAAAATCTTTTTGTTTGTTTTCTCTTCCCTTACTCTTTTAATATTGTGCTTGATTGAATTTATTATTTCTTATTTGATTAAGGCAATAGATTAAATTGTTGTGCGAATGTATTGCATAATTTTAAAATCCCAATTCATTTCCCTTCTTGGGTTGCATAACTTGCATTTCAAGCCCATGAAGAGAGTTTGATCATTTAACTACCGTATTCTTATTAAATTATTTTTGCGCAATTTATCTAGTTTACTTTATTACTGCAGTTATTTTATTATATTGTTAATTTCATTAGTCAATTAGCTTAAATTAGATTTTTCTTTAGATAGAAAGAAGTTTGCACTATCGTGATTGCTGCAGCATTTCTAGTAACATCAGTCCTTGTGGAGACGATCTTGAATATTCATCACTTTATTACTTATTGTGTACACTTGCACATTGACATCGATAGCAATTGAGTTAAATTATCCAACACCCCACAATCTCACTTCCATCACTTCTTGACTTCCCATTTTGCAGACCACATGCAGAAAATCCCTTGAGATACCTCATTATCCATTTAACTACACCCCAATGAGTCTTATTTGGACAACTCAGAAATCTACTCATTGCATAGGCTATATCAAGCCTGGTGCATATCATTGCATACATCAAGCTCCCCACAGCCTGTGCATATGGTTTCCTATCCATTTGAGCCTTTTCAGCCCCTAAGTATTAACTTGTTGTCAACTTGAGCTAAGAACCAATAAACGTTATAACAGGCTTGCTATTATGCATATCAAACCTTTCTAAAACCTTCTTGATATATTTTTCTTGGCTAAAAAACAAAGACAGCAGCCCTGTTTCTAAAGATCTCCATGCCAAAGATTATTTTTGCACTGTCTAAATCCTTCATTTCAAACTCACCTTTCAGTAGATTCTTCAATTTGTCTACCTTAGTTTTGTGTTTGCTTGCAATCAGCATATTATCCACATAAAAAAGCAAGTATACAACTCTACTTTAATCTGAGCCACTATAGTAAACACAAGTATCGTACTTGCTATTGTAATAACCATTAGTCAACATAAACTCATCAACTCTCCTATACCATTGTCTTGGGGATTGCTTGAGTCCATATAATGACTTATACTGCAAATAAACATAATTTTCTTTTCCTTTGTGCTCAAAACCTTCAGGTTGCATCATCAGTATTTGTTCTTCAAGATTTCCGTGAAGGAAGACTGTTTTGACATCCATTTACTCAAATTCCATGTCAAGCAAAGCCACCATAGTTATGATAATTTTATAGAACTGTATTTAACAACAATAGAAAAAATTTTAGCGAAATCTATGCATTCTCTTTGTGCATACCCTCTAGTTACAAGTCTTGTTTTGTATCTAGAAGGCTCAACATCTGGAATACCCTTCTTCTTCTTCTTAAAGATCAACTTACAACTAATTAGCTTCTTATTACCTGGATTTGGCACAAGTGTCCAGGTATTATTTCTTTGCAGGGAATCCATCTCTTCTTGCATAACTATAAGCCACTTATCACAATCTTTACTTTCAATGGCTTTAGAATAACTTCCAAGTTCCTCAATTGCCATATCATCAACACTAATCAATGCAAAAGCAATTAAGTCAGTATAACCAAATATGTCTGGTGCTCTAGTTTGCTTTCTAACCTTGTCTCTAGTCAATTGATAGTCTTGTAGATCATATTACTGCAAGGCTGGTGACTCAATGTCTTCAACTTCAGTATGTATTTTATCCTCATTATCAGATGCTTCTACTTCATGGCCAGAAAACTCCACCTCAAGTGTTGGAATATCAACAAGTTGTTCAACATCATTATCAGCATGCATATCAGTATCACCTGCTGCATTTCCTTTCAATATTGCAGCCTTATGAAACACTATATTTCTGCTGACAATGCATTTTTTTTCTCCACACCAGACTTAATACCCTTTAACTCTATCAAGGTATCCAATAAAGATTTCGTTCAAGGCTCTAGCATCTAACTTACCCTGATTGATGTGTACATAAGTAAGACACCTAAAAATTCTGAGATTTTTCATACTTTGCAGGCCTTCCCGACCACATTTCTTCCAGTGTTTTAAAGCCAATAGCTGCTAATGGGCTTTTATTAACTAAATAACATGTTGTACCCTCTGCTTCTGCCCAGAAGCTTCTTGAAAGCTTTAAGTTGATAATTATGCATCTGGTTTTGTCTACTAGAGTCCTATTCATTCTCTCAGCTAAGCCATTTTACTGAGGGGTAAATATGCCTATTTTATATCTCAAAACATTATGCTATTGACAAAAGTCTCAAACTCCCCATTGCAAAACTTCAAGCCATTGTCAATTCTTAAAGCCTTTACCTTCCTCCCACTTTGGTTTTCTAACAATGTTTTCCAAGCTTTGAGCCTAATATTTAGTTTTCAGAATATAAAGCCTCACATTTCTTGAGTAATAATCAATTAAAGTCATGAAATATTTGCCCCTTGATAATGATGGCACTTGGGCTGGTCTCCATAAATCAGAATGAACATATTTTAAGACACACTTAGATCTATGCACCCCTTTAGGAAACTTAGCTCCATGTGCCTTACGAAAAACATAATTCTCACAAAATTCAAGACTACTTAATTATCTAATTTTGATTATTATTATTTTTTAATCTTATTTTTTTATAATAATATAATTTTTCATTCTATCTAATAATAGAATTTTAAATAATATAATTTTATTGTTTATTTTTCATTCTAGTTCCAAAAGTTTGACCCCTCCCACGAATTTTTGTGTTTTTTTTTATTTGCATTTTGGAGACTTATAGTGAAGGTAATAGCCTTTGTTTTTCAAGTTCTTGTAGCTCTTTTACACTCGTATGACCAAGCCTAATATGCCATATTTTTGTCTTATCTACATCAGATTCTACTGTCATTACAACATTTGCAGGTATAGAAGAGCCAATTAACACATACAACCTAATTTTCTTTTCACATTCCATCACTACAGAACCCTCTTTAGTCACACATATCTCTCCATTATTTGAATTAAATGAATACTTAGAGTTGTCTAACATGCCTAAAAAGATTAAATTTCTCTTTAACTCAGGAGCATGTCTGACCCCATATAGAGTTCTAATGACCCCATTAAACACCTTTATCTTGATAGATCCTTCCCATGAGAATTATACCACTATCTACAGACTTATATTTATGATTAAATGACCTATTGGGACATATGTGAAAAGAACAACCTAAATCTAACACCCACTAACCTTTTAAGTCACTTTTTGAAGTTATCAACAGATCAGCCCTGTAATAGCCTTTATCAGTAGAGTCATTTAAGGCCACAGTTGCATCATTTGACCTTTCTTGATTGTCCTTCTTCTTCTTTTCCTTATTGCAGTATCTTAGTTTTTTCCTTGCCTCTTTCTGTTCCTTTTTTCTTTTCATTTTTGGCCCTTTTTCTTTTCTTTTCTTTTTTGGCAATCAGCCTTTCACTATTGCTTTCCTCATGCCCATTCTTCTGAACTTCTTATAAACTCGAAAATGCTTTAATATATTCTAAGGTCAAAGATGTTCTACCATACAACATTGTATCCACAAAGCCTTTATAAGACTTTGGCAGTGAACTTAGTAGGAAAAAAACTTTATCTTCATTACTGATCTTCACATTCTTAACCCTTTCAAGATAAAAAATAATCTTGTTAAAGGTGTCAATGTGATCTTGAATTAAAACTCCTTTTATTAACAAGGTGTATAGTCTTTTCTTCAAGAAACGTATGTGGACTAAGGACTTCATCATGCACAAAGCTTTAACCTTATTCTAAATTCCTAAGGTTGTCTTTTCCTCAGAAATCTCTCTCAAGATTGAGTCAGTGAGACTCAAAATAAAAGTGCTTTGAGCTCTATTTTAAATATGGTTTTTCTTCTCATCAGGGAATAGAACTTGCAGCAGCCTCTAGATCTTTTTCTTCCAAAGCAGATTCAAGGCCTTGATGCATAAGGGGAGCCTTTATTTTCAGTTCCCAAAGTGAGGACTCACCACCAATAGTGAATTTTTCAATTTCAGGCGTTGGAGGAGACATGGATAAGATTCCCTAAGCTCTGATACCACTTGTTGAAATTTCAGAACAAATTACCAAAGAAAAATCCAAGAATGAAACAAGAACAAAGAACAAGAGCACTGAAAACAGAAGCACTCAGAAACTAACAAACTGATCAAAACTGCACTATTTGATGAAAAAACTCACAAGCTTTTATTGCTCAAACTGATTACACTCTGATCACACATTACAGAAGAGATTACAAGCTTTTAATCAAAGTAAAAATTGAAAAATTTGGTTATGAAACAAAAGAGAAATCACATCCTCACCAAAGACTATGCAACAACCCTTTTTATATTAAGACCATAACAGAATTTGCCACGTTAGTAAATTATTTGCATATCGACCCATAAACTGAATGCAATCTGCACTATGGCCCAATAAATCTCTTTCAATTACACTTAAGTCCGCAAATCCACAACTCAATTCTTTACACCTCTTGCTACTCGTATTGATTTTATTGGTTTTGCTGAGTTAGTTGTTTATTTTAAAGATTCATTCCTTTGCATTTGAGCCTATCCCATGATGATTTCTTTCTAAGCTTGCTTGTTAGAAAAGACTCTATTATGGTTTACGCGTCCTTTTTACTTTTGACTTATTACCACTTGCTCATGATTTTAATATTCATTTAACACAGGCTTGCTGATTGTGGCAAGTTTTTCACAAAGCGTTTAAATATCTTAAGAAATTCTTTAGCTTTCAGAACCCTTATTTAAGGAGTACAAGCTATTTTTTAACCAAAAATTCATATTCTTTAATTACAAGAAACATGTGCTCTTCCATAGATAACCAAATATATCTAGTGGAAAACACCCAACAATCATGGTCATTACATCCTTGCTCTTTATTCCCCAAAGCCAAGTCATGATAAATCCATCATTATTTTGCCAAATAGCTAATTCAAATTGCTAACTTCTTTTCCTTCTGCAAAAATAGTTTTTAATAGAATTGTTGCATTGTTGATATAATGCTCTAAATCGATGCTTCTTATAAGTGGTAGGACCTACGACTTTGAAAAAATGTAATTTTTATTGTTGATTTTGATAGAAATTAGGCTTGCACATTGGTGGAATAGCTGGATTGAGAGTTTGCTCAGTTTGTATTTTTGTAGCCATAGGCTCTAATATCACAAAAAAACACAAGGATTGATTGAAAATAATTTTTTTTCTTGCTTATTGTATTTGCTCGATCAGCGCATTATATACATAGATTATGTGTAGTAAAAATAAAAGGTTATTAAAATTGCACCAATTATAATAACTTTCTAAAATCATGATGTTGAGTGCTTACAGTCAAAGTTCACTTGTAGCTGTTGGATTCTTTGATTCATGCACACTGATTTTTCTTTTTTTTGTTGGTAGTGTATCGTGCTTGTTTCTTATGCTTTTCTTAATCTTTCTTTTGCAAACTCTTTAGATAAAGCAACATGTACTGACATATTTGTCTCTATCGGTGACCTTGATTTTTGTTGATTTATCTTATGCTTTTGTTGATCTTTCCACTCAATAGGCTAATCTTATAGGTTGAATACTTAGAGATTCTGGGCCCAATTCTCCCAACAAGTGGTATCAGTACTAAGGTTGCAATGCAAAGTAAAATGAAATTCTCAAAACAGTGAAGTAGAAATAGAAAAATTTGATGGGAGAATAAAATTTTGGCTTGAAATTTTCAAAGCTTATGAAGTAAAAAATAGAAAAGTTTGGGAGAACCAGTTTTTGCATGAAGTTTTCAAAACATGTGAAGTAGAAATAGAAAAGTTTGATGGGAGAATAAATTTTGGCTTGAGGTAGATTGAAGTCGATATATATATTGATCCAATATATGTTTAATAAGAAAATCAAGGGTAATGTAAATCTCAAAACACCTAAAGGTGTATAGACAATCAAGATAATTTAAAGAAGATTGTTGGAATAGAACATGTTCGGCAAGTAGCTCTAAATTAGTTGATACAAATACTAATAGTGACAGCTAGCTGTATGACACTTTTCTCCATGAGAGACTAGTCTATTGTTTTTGGTGTGCTATAGAAGAGGATGTGTAACTGCTCGCGGGTCTACAAGGTTTGTACACAAGGCATAGTTTGGCATTTATGCAAAATGCATAGAGGAATTTTTATGTTAATGGTTGAGGGCGCTTAAGGAAGCCAAACATGAGAATGGGTATTTTTATCAATGTGATCGACATGAGCTGAATATATGCACTTTGCGTACGATGGAGTATGATAATTCTTGATATGAAGAATTAAAGTTGCTGGATAAAGTATAAGATTTCATCCATAGTTGAGCGATTCTTATAAGCCCTATGCAAGTGTGGTTTTGGTGGAGTAAAGATGGTGGAGACAACATGGTTATGTGCATAGATGGTGGATCATGTTTTATTATGTAATTAAAAAAACTCGCGAAGGTGAGGATTGTTAGGAAATATGTCTCTTTAATAAGAATTTGTAAATCCTAAATTATAATATTTCCCAGATTTTTCTTATTTAGTGGTTTTCTTATTTAAAAGGATTCATATTTAAGGAATAACTAATTTTTTTAAGACTTAACTTATTCAAGGAAGAATAAAATTTAGAAAGAAATACTACTTGAACAAAAAAAAATCACTATATATAAAGAGGTTGGGTTCACTCGGTAATTACTCAGTTTTCTCCACAAGTAGATAATTTCAGTGTGAGAGATACAAAAAGTGTACTGCGAGCCTTGGGTATTATTAGGGTTTTGTAATAATTTTTTTTATGTAATAAATTTTTCTCTCGTCATCCTTGGCAACCACAACTTTATTGGTATTACTAGAATGTGGTGGTAGAATAAACTCAGATGTGTCAGACGAAAGGTTAAGGATTTAGCAATTGTTTCAACTGGAGGGCATTGTTGAGTTATTTTGCTATTATTGTTATCTGAAATACTATCTAAGCAACCCAAGAGGGGGGGTGAATTGGGTTATTAAAACTTATACAAAACAAATCACACAACAATTTAAATCTATTGCATTAATAAGAGCAAAAACAATAAATTTAATCAAGCAAGATAATACAAGAGTAAGGGAAGAGAAATTAAACACGTGATTTTTATGTGGTTCGGCTAACCGTGCCTACGTCCACGCCTCCAAGCTCATCGGGCTTGAGGAATCCACTAAGCAAGTTTCTAAGGCTTCAACCGCTCTTACAATTGACTTCCAAGGTGTCAATAAACTTTTACAACAAGAGATTATCCTCAATCTCTTAACCCAAGTGTATCCCAACACTTACAATCTCTCAATTTGATTTTCAAGAATATTACAAAATAAATCTCTCGCACAATGTGTTTGATTACAAATGAAAATCTAAAGTGTGAGTAAACGAGATGAATACAAGAATTTAAAGCTCAATGAAAGTTGTATGCTCAATAATTTGCTCAAATAATAATTGTTGGAATCGTTGTTGTTTGAATTTGATTGAGTTTATTTATAGTTGGAGCTGAAAAATATCTGTTATTGACTTTCTGCTCGAAGTCGGATCGCCGTTAACTCGAAGTCGGATTTCCGTTATGACTTGAGCAAGTTACCGTTGGACAAAATTTGAAATTGTTGGATCGCCGTTTTCAAGATGTCGGATCCCCGTTAATGTCCAAAGGCTACTCTTCAATTCTGTTCGATGTCGGCTAGCCGTCATCAAGATGTCGATTAGCCGTTTGCTACAGTGACTGCTACAGTGAGCTATTTTCCACAATTAAAAGTTTTTAAAATTATACTATGACCCAAAACTTTATAAAACTCGTCAAATAAGTCCACTTTCAGAATTTTAATCAATACTTGTTAATTTCAAAATTCGCAAAACATTTTCAATTTAAACCATGAAAATTATTAATATCGTAAAATCACTTTTCATTGAATATAAAACCTTTATAATATGAAAATATATGAAAAAATAATTTGAGCCTTTAAAAATTAAATCAATCTTGATCAAGTTTGTTATCATCAAAATCAATATTAAAGAAATATTTATGTTAACATTATCTTGGTTATTATTATTTCATTACTTTTAGTATTGCAAAATAGCAAAACAACACAAATAAATTATTTCTAATTAGTTAAAAAATTAAAAATTAAAAATTTATGATTTAGAAGATACTATATAGTTCCAAAAAACTTCTATCTATATATTATTTTAGTTTAAACTAAATTAAGTTGTGCTTCTCATCAACCAATTAAGTTATTGACCAAGCCAAAAATCAACCTTATCCCTTTAACCATATATATTAAACTAAACCTTAATTACTCAAAACTAAAAAGATTTATTGACATTTGGTAAATAACCTAAAACTAACGAATTAAATTACCAAAGTAAATTGCACCAGATGTCTCATTATTTTTGTCAGTTTTCTTTAATTTTTTTTTCAATTAACAAAGTAAATTGGACTAGGTGTATTGTTATTTTCTTGAGGCGAATTCAAGACTGTTCAAATTGTAAAATCATCAATTACTGACATTGGTAAATGACCTAAAGCAATATGATTATAATTCAATTTGTAACAATCGTAAGTAGCAAGTTCATATTTCTTTAGTCATTGATAAACAATTTATTGGATCATACACAATGCATTGATCCAAAAAATATAAGGGAAAATATCCACCGTCCATCCGTTTTTTCCAACTTTTTTAAAAATACACAATTCCTTCTTTTTTTGACTGGAATCCACCTAAAGTTACATGTTGTTTCACTTTTCCACTTCTGTTTGGAATCCGTTAAGAAAACTAACAGAAACTTTAAAAAATGACAATTTTACCCCCCAAAACGAAAATTACAATTTCACCTTAAAAATTACAAAAAGTAATCAGATTAAATCTAATTATTTTCCTCATCGGTCAATAAAGAAATTAATTGTACAACCATCAAATGTAGGGTTTTTTTTTAATATGTCTATAATTAGAATACTAAATTATAACAGTAGTATTAAAAATAGCTCAATCTCGCAAACCATCAATTGAATTTAAAATAAGTAGAGTTTTATTATTCATTGAGTTATAATCTCTAGTAGTTAAGATTTTTTTGTACTTCATTAACATACCAATAATGATATTCATCATTAAATCTGATTTTTTTTGTATTTTTTAGGTGAAATTGTAATTTTCATTTTGGGGGTAAAATTGTCATTTTTTTAAGTTTCCGTTACTTTTCTTAACGGATTCCAAACGGAAGTGGAAAAGTGAAATAAAATGTAACTTTAGGTGGATTCCACCCAAAAAAAAGAAAGAATTGTGTATGTTTGAAAAAGTTGGAAAAAATGGGTAGACGATGAATATTTTCCCAAAATATAATTCCAAAATCAATTCTCTCAAATATCTATTTTAATTTTCCAATCAACAATACGCAAATCTATATGACATATGCCAATGCATACTTGAGAAGCAATACACTTACCGAATTTAAAATGGATTTGACCGAGAAAATAATCCGAGGTGGGTAAAACTTCTATGTTTATGAGTTTATGACTTCTTTGTTTGTACTTATGGTCCTACAATTAGTTATGTAGACCTATATATAACCAGTCAACAAAAATATAATATAATATTTTGTAAACATGACATAATTTTATTAGTTAATCTTATAAAAAATTTAAAGAAAGCCGAGGAAAGTAAAAATACACACGGTCCAATTTACTTTGTTAATTTGAAAAAAAAAATGATAAACGGACCGAGTGTACTGATATTTCTAACAGCTAATTAGCTAAATTTTATTATGGGTAATTTTTACTTTCCTTCCCTGAGCTTTGGGTCTTTTGTGCTTAGATGACCAAGATCCATTTATTAGTAAAGACCCCCATACCGTCAGTTAATTTTGTACTTGACTGTTAGTTGAATTCAAAAAGAGTGAAATACCCCCAATTGGATTTTCAAGACTGAACATGCTATACATTTGGCGCGAAAACCATAACAACCATAATATTACCATTATACCCCTTCAAATTGGGTTATTTACAATCGCATTCAACAAATAAAATGATAATATTCACTGTTGCAATTTGGCCGTTGGATCCCAACGGTCACATTGCCATAGATTTGCCTATTTAAAGGCTTAAATACAGAGCTTTGTTTACAAGCATCCCTACCTCTTCTTAACACTTTGCAAACTCAACTACATTTCTCTTAATCTTTCAATCTCAACAACATGGATTCAAAGGGCTGAAGTACAGTAACTAACAAGAAGAATAGATATAATAAAGGCAGTATGAAATGGAGGAGTCAAGTTAATGGAAATCTAATCAAGTTCAGGAACTTGAAATGTGATTGCAGAGTATGTACTGCTGTTCAGATTTCAAAGACTGAAGATAATCCAAACAAGCTATTCTACAACTGTCCTTATGATGTCTGTGACTTTTTCCAGTGGTGGTGTCCATAACCAAGTGATTTCGACAATGGGGCATTCTTTGAAGGTCATAGAAGTGTACAGTACCACAATAACAAGTGCATGTAGAACTTGAAGAAATACTAAGTGCCCTAAATGAAGTGAAGATTCTACCAAAAAAAACTTATCAAACTCAAAATGTTTGTGACCAAGACCTAAGTGATGTGCATAAACTCACTTCAACGAAAACCGAACAAGGTGGAGTGATATGTGAGCTACTGAAGGCTGTGCTCTGTTTGAATGCCTTATTTTTTTTACTGAGTGATCTTGTGGTTATTTTTCCTAAAGTGATGAACCTAAATTACTAGCATGAATTCTTTAATAAGTTGTACTCTAACTACTGCAATGAGTAATGATAAGATGAAAATGTAATGAACTTGTAATGCTCTATTTTCAGAATGCTTATCTTTGCTAACTAAGTGTATATAATGTGAAGTATCCTGTTTGATTTGAGCATATGGCCTAGTCTTCAATACTGCAATTCCTATGTAATAACTTAACATAAACATTCTGCACATATAACTAAAAATAAGAGGGATTACAATACTTTAGTTATAATACTATCTACTAACAGTAGCAAAATTAACTTGTGAGTAAAACTTTAACACTAACAAGCAAACCAATCCAGAACGAGTGAGAAGAGAATCCATTAATTGCATTCCAGCATTAAAATTCTTAAGCAGTATCATACATAGTTACATTCAAGTAGCCGTCACAAAGCATGAAGCAGCTGAATATAAATAGCTTCCTATAAACTCATGTATAATTTGCAGGCATTCACCAAGCAAGCTTATCACATTACTTGTCTTTGGCATCACAAATAATATCATGTACAAAAAACAAAATAACAAAATGCTCAAACCTATAGTTAGTCTGAGTAAAAGATGATACACCAGCTCCATTCTTCTGCCCATGACAAGATGTTGTATCATCTTATCCCTTCAAAAAATTAGTTAGTGGGAATAGTCTTGATCTGCTTCACATGTTGGATGCCATCACTTTAATGGGTTCATTCTTGAGTAACATGTCCTGGCATGAATAAAACAAACACTTATATATGAAAATTAAAAAAATAGATGTTGATTACTAAAATTATTTAAAGAATTATGAATAAAAATCACAATTGTCATGGACAGTAGGTTGAGATAGTGCACTACATGCAACCCTTTGAGTTATAGGCTGATTATAACTAGAATTACCTTCACCATTCACAGCCTATGCCACACCCATTACATCATAAGCAATTAAATTAATTAAACTTAACTACTAAATGAAAGAGAGATGATAATTAACTTGTTTGCTAGATACTTTTGTTCTTTTGCATGTTCTCTTGTTATGATCCCAATGCTCACACTTAGAACATTTGACACTTGAACGCCTCTTGAATGTAACTCGTTCATCAGCTTCTTTCCTCCTCTTGATCTATGGTCGGCCAATAGACTCGATGATAATAGGTGGCTACAAATTATCATATAGAACCAGTGGCCACAGTTTCTCATCAGGCAAAAGAAAGTATTGATACTTTTAGGTGTTGATAAAAGCTGGACATTTTAGATAATTATGGATATAATCTTTAATGTTGAGCCTTTTTGCATCAATGGAATAAACACTATGCTTACAAGGTAAGCTGGGTATCTGCCATTCCCCACAATCACGAGTTTTATTACCTAAATCTACTACAAATACTTTATAGAGATCTTCCATCACTTCGAATGTATTTTCATGACCAAATATCACTATTAAACCTCTCGATGCAGTTCTTGCTTCCACAACCTTTCTCCTAACAAGAGGTGGTAGATGTCCATTCAACTTCTTTGCATCCTCATTCCTTTTATGAATAAGTTTCATTATCTTTCTCATTATCTCTTCGAGCATCCTAACAATAGGCATGCTTCTAAAACTGTCGATCCAACCATTGAACGATTCAATCATGTTATTGGTCACATGATTACACTTGGTGTGGTTAGGAAAAGTGTGTTTAGCCCAATATACAGTTGGAATGTTCATGAGCCTTCGGTGAGTCGCATCACTGATTTTCTTTAATTCCTCAATGTTTTCACTAAATTCTAAGTAGTTTGGACTTCTACATGCCTTCCAAAAGACCTTTTTCAACAAAGTGCCAGGAAACTTTTGCTTGAAATTGGCATGAATATGCCTACACCAGTATCTTTTGATTGCATTAGGAAACACTCTATCAATTGCATTGATCACTCCTTTTTGCCGATCACTTATGAAACATAAGCCTTCTCCACAATTACAACCAATCTGGTCATATAGTTTTGCCATGAAAAACTCCCAAGAGTAAGTGTTTTCGCTCTCTACTACACATAAGGCTAGTGGATATATACCATAATTAACATCAATCCCAATTATAGTCAATAAAACTCCTTTATATGACCCCTTTAGATGGCAGCCATCAACCCCTACAAATTGTCTACAACCTTAAAAAAAAACCTCTCCTACTTGCATCAAGCATCATGAAAAATCTTTTGATTACTGGATGAGTGTTGTGCAAATTTTATTGAACTAGCAAGTGCACGAATCTATTGCAGAATAGATTAATGGTAACAAGTGTCGATCCCAGGAGGAGGTGGATTTTAATTATGTGTAGAATTAATTTTCTAAGTGGGTGGTTGAATTTATGGTAAAAATGAGTTGTGATATCCTAAATTTTAAATTGAAATGATAGAATAAAATTAAAGTGGAAACTATTATAATTAAAGCACTTGGGTATTTGGATATGCATCAACACGCACCATGGGCTAAATATTCCTTATTAGTGCCAATTAAATCATGACGGGGTTATCCACTCCTCATGAACCACACTCTAATCAATATGGTGCTAAGGGCTTATCGTGCCAAATAATAATAACTTTGTACTAGGGAGCCAGTTAAACCAGTGCGGTATCTAGACAATATTATTACTATTTGTCGACGAAAAGTCAAAACATCCACAAAAATTAGAGGGGAAGAGAAAGTAAATTTATCAAATAAAGCCCATGGCACATGTTGAGACATCACCTTCAACCCAAGCTTCAAAGAAAATTAGCTACTCATAATTGAACTAGAGGCAAAATGAGAATTTATTAAAATATGTAGAAAATACAAGATGGAGAAGGAATTACAGAAAATTAAACTAAAAAATGAATTCAGGGATGCCAAATTAAGGGGGGAGAGCCCCCTTTTTATAGATACATTGAGTAAATCATGGTCATCGGATTAAAAATATTTTGGACGCTCAGGATTGCGCCACGTCATCAATCAACAGTACGTGCTTTGACCACACGGTTTGACCACGCTGTTTGAACAGTCAGGCGGCTTGAATAGTGACACGATTTGGTTGTAAATAATCCCGTGTATATACATGTACCGTACACACGATTTTTAGTCTACTAACATGCTGTCACGTCACTGATCAACAGTACATAAGAATTTTAGTCCAATAGGATCGTGACACCTTATCAATCAATGCCACATCATCGGTCAATGCCACGTCATTGTTCCATATATGTGAACAGTGTCGTGAACAGTAACATAGACAATATCGTACATGTGAATAGTACCGTACATGTGAACAGTGTCATTTTCCTTTTATGCTCTTCCTAAGGTTTTTGACTGTCCTGAGTTCAAATGTGATAGCCGTTTTGCTGTCTGATCTCTCATTTATTATGAAATGACAATGATACCCCTAAAATACATAAAATACTTAATTAAAATAAAACACACATAATTAAATTACAAGAGACTTAAATACATAAAAGTAAGGGTGTTAGTAAGATTTGAAATGTAAAATGACGATTTTCTCTTTTATAAATATACACTTTCTAACACTCAACAATGAGCTGTATCTCCATTCAATTCCCTCTCAATAGCTACTGTGGATCCAAGGTTATACTTTATCAAAGCTTGTTGGTATTTATTCAGTTTGTTGTAACTTTTCTTCTGATCTTGGCCAAGTAACTCAAGTGCTTTTTGTTTTGCTCTGTATAACTTATGCACACTGCACTCAACGCCATACTTTTTCAAAAGATCAGCTGCTATCAACTTGACACTGACTTCGGGAGTTAACTTGAAGATATGATGATAAGTGGCTGCAATCCAAGTTGAAGTAGCTTCTCTATTATCATCATTAATCCCACCACATGTATGAACATCACATAAGGTCTTAATTTGGAATGACTTGCTGTTCCAGTTTGGACTAGCATGATTTCTCCATGTACATCCTGACTTTAGCACATCTAGTTGTCACTCTAGCTTTTTCATTCTTAAGTCTATAAAACCTGAACCCATTTCTGATGGCATATACCCTCAACACCTTCCTAAACTCATAAACATCTACAAACAGCTGACCAGGCCGTAGAACAAGGTTATCTCCATCTTGTGTGAACCCAAATCCACCTGAATTGGTGTCATATCTTACACAAGCAGCAATTTCCTCACCAGACGAATCAAATTCATCACCAGTCTCATCACCTGACTGATAATCATTAAGAACATAGTCACGTTATTCATCATCTGATCTTGCATTCTCTTCATCACTTGAAGTTGATTTAAAAGTATAAATTGTGTCAATTGAACCTTTGCCATTTTTCCCAGAATTCTCAGAGCTAAAGTGTACTACCATATCATCTTCGAGTAAATAACCACTCCCAATGCTGAATTGTGTCATATTATTCTCTTTGTTAATTTCTTCAACATCATCTAGTTCATTCCAATTAATTTCAGGATCAGCATTGAGGTTGACAGAAAATTGATTTTCAGGAGCTATCTCAGTCACCTTGCCATCAACTACTGCTTCAACATCATAATGCACAACATTGTAATGCAATAAAACAACATAAATAAATGCTATTAATGTTAAAGAAAAAGCTAAAATTTAGTAAATAGAAAATGCAAAGTGTAGTTGACTAGTAGTAACACAAAAATGCAACATATCATCTATTTGATGCCAGCAAATTCAGTACATAACAAGACTATACAGATTCAACATCTAACTAATTTAAAGAGACTAATCATTCTATATGGAAACATTTCAAGTTGTCGAAATAACATTTTATCAATTATCTAATTAAAGACTATTGAGGCATATCTTACATTATGCAATTAAAAACAATGATCATTAAGTGTTTTAAACTTCAGTTTTTTAGCTCTGTATAACTGTCATTAAGACAAAAAAAAATTGTTTATACTTTCATACATATTTCGGGCCTATTAAAACTCACTTTAAAAAGTACATCATGAATATTACAACGCATAAATCAAATGCATAATCTACCGTAACATAAGCTGAAACCATATGCTTGCAAAATACCCAAAATAGCGTTGGAAAATTTATTCTCGATTTTATATTTCACAGTTCCATAAACATTATCAAAGATGTGTCAATGAACAAAGAATGAAGGACAAACTTGATATTTACAAACAACTCACAATAATATCAATACGCTCTAAATGGAGCCCAAAAAAAGAAAAGTTTTATTGAAAACTAACATATTATTAGTTTCAATATAGCGATTCAAATATTTCGAGTATCGGCGAAATTCAGAGCGAAACATGATGCAGGTTTGGTGTTTCTTCTTCACTTCACACAAATAATAGATATTGCTTTGCTAGAAATAAAGAATTTTTTTGCCTTCTAAATAGAGCTTTCGTATGAGCTTCATGAAAGAGAAACGCTTAGTTTGAGAGAAAAGAGAAAAAGTTTTAAGCTTTGATTGTTTTTATAATTTTTTATTTATATGAATGATCACAAGACATGATTTTTTTCACAATGATTTGACAATTCACTGTGCTCATGTCAATCAAAATGTATAAAAATTATGCTTGTCAAATTAAATTACTAAATTACCCATAATTAACCATATGAGATCTACCGTTGGCATTCCGTAAGGGGGTCTTTACTAATAAATGGATCTTGGCTATCTAAGTGTAAAAGACCCAAAGCTCAAGGGAGAAAAGTAAAAATTACCCATTTTATTATCTCTCCGAAGAAATTTTCTCTCATTGTTTTAGTTTTCTTTTTTTTCCCCCGACACATTTCAGCTGATGATGTTCCTGTGATGAGTTGAAGTTGCAAAATGAACCCGCACGAAATTTATTCCTTTACCAAGCTGTAAAAGGCATGTGTTCGCACTAAATTTCGTTCGGACCTGCACAGGGATATCAATTAGTATTAATAATACTTTTGTGTCATGTGATTTATTGAATGAGACATTTTAGAATACACTTATTGTATTTCATCACATATGACATGCGGAAATAAATTAAATATAATTATTAATTACATAATAACTTTTAAAAATAAGTACATATATATCACACATACATTAAGTCGGTGCAATACAATAGAATTACTTTAGAATATCTCCATCGCTCTGCTAATTAGTTGTGATTTTGTGAGAAATAATTTAGATTTTTTTTAGGATCTAGAAATCTCACATATTGCTCTGTTTTTTATTCTGATAGTGAGGCTTCTATGAAGCGATAATTCTGAGGACCTGATAGAATATTGTAAGAGTACGTTTTTGAAAGACATGACTGTCGCTTCTTTTGGTGACATGACGAGAAGTTGAGAACATCTGGTTTCCTTAGTTATAATGATTTGGAGAAAGCTCAATGTAAGTGTTTGATCAAATGCATTATATTACCCAAAAAGAAGAAAAAAAATCACGCTGCTATGTTTTAATAATGCTGCCCAATATTACATTCCTATTATTGGCTGGAAGAGTTATAATTGGTTACAAAACTTATCAAATGCATTATGCTCCTGAACCTCTTCGCACTCTATATTTTAAAAAAAAAAAAAACACACAAATACTGCCGATGGTTTTATAATTGGTTAAGTGAACAAAGTGGTTCTATGGCGATTACTGATAGTAATTGAGAACGAAAATGTCATCATACATATCATAAACAATCACTAAATTATAAATAGTTTTATAAATAGTAATACAAAAGCATACACAATATTTTTACACACTGAAGTCAATAGAAGGCATAATTAATTATTTGTCTTGATATTTTGATTTTTATGCAGTGGGGTAAGAGGCTTGCATCGCAATTCCACAGAGGCCTTGCTTGGCATCAATATCCCTTTGCATCCTTATGTATCCTTCCTCTCCCCAGCTTGTGCCCCATGAATTTTTCACCAGCCAATACTTGGTCCCATCATCAGCAGCTCCATAACCAACAGCAGTGACACCATGGTCCAATTCAGTGCCACAGTCTCCGGTAAACACGCCGCTGGAGTAGAACTGGAAATCAGAGCCTCCGGCATCAATTGCAACCGAAACCGGTTGATTAGCAACAGCATTCATCAGTGCTGTCTCACTGTTGGCCGGCACATCCTCGTGTCCATTAATCTTGGCCGCATGATTTGCTTCCTCTTTGGCGTTGCATTTTCCATCAACTCCCTTGTAAGGATAGTTTATCTCAGTTGTTATCCCCTTGTTCTTTTGAACGAATTGGAATGCATTGTCCATCAAACCACCGTTGCATCCTTCATCTTCACCCTTGACATCACAATCCACCAACTCTTGCTCCGACAGAGAGGCTAATTTTCCAGTTGTTAGCTGATTAATTCCTTCGATAGCTGCCACTGCCGAAAATGCCCAGCAGCATCCTGTATACACACATTTATATATATCATTCTGCAAAGTGTTTGATAAATATATAATATGCTCGTCCTTGTTATTCGGACGCAGCTAAAGAAAACGAACTCCAATATACTAAATGACAAAATGAAAAAACTGACCGCATTGTCCTTGATCCTTGACGGGTGTGACAGCGCCTTTCTTCCGCCAGTCCATGGTGGAAGGCACCGCAGTAACATTTTCGTACTTGAATGGACCTGTTTGTTCGGAACACATGTGGCCCTTGAATCTGTTTCGTGAGGCTTTGAACTCTTCATTAGTAAGATCAGCAAATTCATTGACGGCTAGCTTGTAAGGTTTCTCACTAGCCTTGTTGAAAGCTTCAATATTTGCAACGTTTTGTTTGAAAATGGTGAACCGCTTCTCCTTCTCAGCGTTGTCCCTGTACACGCGTCCGTAGCGAGCCGTCCATTGCTCGTACCTCTCGTACATAGCTGCATCTTGCAGCGTACGAGACGACATGGCTTGTGGACTCCAAGCTCCTAATAAGATCAGGGCCAAACAAAGGCATTGCTGCTGGCTTGTGAATGCCATTTCAATTAGTTTAGCTGCTGTGAATAGAGTAATTGATCAAAGTGAAGAGATACATGGAAACAAGGATCACTCCTGGGATTTATAGGCAAGTTCTTAGGCCCCATTGAAGATTGTGATTATTAGTATCAAACGAAAGCTTCGATTATCAGCGTGGCTGAGAGGATATTCTGATTTTGACCCATAAAATTAACTGAGTTGAACCAACAAGACGTACAAACCGTTATGCAAGCTCTTGCCGTACCGTTACATTCTTTGTGTTGAAGGTTTGACATAAGAATTGGATGCAAGTTTGAGCAATATATAGATGATTGAGACGTTGAGTAGCTGAAGAATAAGTTACATATTCACAATTGCTGAAACGTACGTCTACATTTAGGCCCGAAAAGACAGACATCTTGAGATTGGATTAGTTTTTGCTTTTTGAAAACATTTTCAACGGTATTTAAAAAATAAAATAAAATAAAACCGAATCTGATGCCGTTTTTGTTTTGCCAAACTCAGCCAGGGGCCCAGGGCCAACAAATGAGCTGGGCCTGAATCCATCGGTAAGAAGTTAGCTTAGGTTCCGACATATATTACATTTTATATATGGGTCCTTCTATCTTACATGCATGTAAGATACATTCCTCTCACATGAATGGTATGTGGGTCCCACACATGTACTATTCATGTGAGGGGAATGTATCTTACATGCATGTAAGATAGGGTTTACCTTTATATATAGATTAATATGATCCATATTTTTCAAGTAACAGTATGTTTAATTTATAATTTTTTTTTATGCCTTTGTTTATCACTTTATTGCGCTTCATTTGCACATTTGGGGTCGTTCGATTAAATTATTAAGGCGTGTGTATATATAGAATTTTGGATCAAAGTGCTGATGTTTATAGATATCGTGTCAAGTGTGTATTTATAAGAACATATACTTTTCATTTTTTTTAAGAACATACAGTTAATATTCAAATATATGTATTTTCTTTTCTTTTTTTTAATCATAAAAGGGCTCTTAAGAGAGTTAAGGCAACACTAAGCGGGAGTGTGCAACCCCATAAACATCATTATTCAATATGCTAAGCATATTTGGAGAAATATATTGAAAGCATTGTAAACCCAAAGGAAACGAAAAGCTGTATGAAGCAAGGAAATCTGCTGCTGCATTGCCTTCCGGTAGATATGGTCCACTTTGATCAGCCAATCACGATGGAGGAGATCTTGGATGGCCTAAATGAGAGTAAAATAGAAAAGTTTGATGGGAGAATAAAATTTTGGCTTGAAATTTTCAAAGCCTATGAACTAAAAAATAGAAAAGTTTAGAAGAATGAGTTTTGGCCTGAAGTTTTCAAAACATGTGAAGTAGAACTAGAAAAGTTTGATGGGATAATAAATTTTGGCTTGAGGTAGATTGAAGTCAAGATATATATACTGATCCAATATATGTTTTATAAGAAAATCAAGGGTAATGTAAATCTCAAAACACCTAAAGCTGTATAGACAATCAAGACAATTTAAAAAAGATTGTTGGAATAGAGCAGGTTCAGCAAGTAGCTCTAAATTAGTTGATACAAATACTAATAGTGTCAGCTAGCTGTATGGCACTTTTCTCCATGAGAGACTAGTCTATTGTTTTTGGTGTGCTATAGAAGAGGATGTGTAACTAATAGCGAGTCTACAAGGTTTACACTTAAGGCATAGTTGGGCATTTATGCAAAATGTATGGAGGAATTTTTATGTTGATGGTTGAGAACTCTTAAGGAAGCCGAACATGAGAATGGGTATTTTCAACAATGTGATCGACATGTATTGAATATATGCACTCTGCGCACGATGGAGTATGATAATTCTTGATATAAAGAATTATAGTTGCTGGATAAAGTATAAGATTTCATCCACAGTGGAGCGATTCTTATAAGCCCTATGCAAGTGTGGTTTGGTGAAGTAAAGATGGTGGGGACAACATGGTTATATGCATAAATGGTGGGTCATATTTTATCATGTTATTAAAAAAACTCGCAAAGGTGAAGATTGTTAGGAAATATGTCTCTTCAATAAGGATTTGTAAATCCTAAATTATAATATTTCCTAGGTTTTTCTTATTTAGTGGTTTTCTAATTTAAAAGGATTTTTTATCTAAGGAATAACTAATTTTTTTAGGACTTAACTTATTCAAGGAAGAATTCAATTTAAAAAGAAATACTACTTGAACAAGAAATAATTACTATATATAAAGAGGTTGGGTTCACTCGGTAATCACTCAATTTTCTCTACAAGTAGATAATTTCAGTGTGAGAGAAACAACAGGTGTACTGAGAGCCTTGGGTATTATTAGGGTTTTGTAATAAATTTTTTCACGTAATAAAATTTTCACTCGTCATCCTTGGCAACCACAACTTTATTGGTATTACTGCAATGTGGTGGTGGAACAAACTCAGATCTGTTGGACGAAAGGATAGGGATCTAGCAATGGCTTCGACCGAAGGGCATTGTTGAGTTATTTTACTATTATTACTTTATTATTATTGTTATCTTGGTTATTATTATTTCATTACTTTCAGCTAGAGCTGGCAAAATTTGACACGACCCGATTACCCGACACGAACACGACATAAATAAATGGGTATGGGTCGTCAAATTTAACACGATTATTAAATGGGTCGGGTCCGGGTCAACACGATTTTTTTCCGTGTCGAGTTTGGGTTAAAATTCTTGACCCATTTACCCGATCAATAACCCGATTATATTTTCTATTTTAAAATAATTTACATATTCTTATAATTAAAACTCAAATATTAGAGATGATTTTCTTTTTTTTATTCTTTAAAAGGGTGAATATAAACACAATGTTTTATTTATAAAATTTTACATATATTTAGAGCTTCAATAGTGTAAATGTGTAAAAATTGATAGACATGTATATTTTATAATATTGATATATAATATTATATATATATATAATTAAAACATCAATAGTGTACATGTGTAATATATTGGTAGATATGTATATTTTATAATATCGATAAATTATGTATGTATGTATGTATGTATGTATGTATTTATGTACATACGCATATATGATAGTGTGTAAATATTTGATGTAACTTTTGTTCAATATATAGATATTAAACGGCTTATTGGGTAACCCGATTATTTTTCCGTGTCGGGTTTGGGTCTCAACATTTTGACATGATTATTAAATGGATCGGGTTTGGGTCGACGTAAATTTGACACGACACAAAACTGACACGACACGAACACGACCCGATGACCCGTTTTGCCAGCTCTACTTTCAGCATTGCAAAATAGTAAAACAGCACAAATAAATGATTTCTAATTAGTTAAAAAATTAATAAATTAAAATTTGTGATTTAGAGGATAATTTGTCCTTCAAATTTTATTATAAATATAAAATGTTGGGAAAAAATTTAGTAAAAGTCATTCTTTTCCTAGTAATGTCAATATGATGTCAGCATTTTAGTAACAGGGTTAATGAAAATGTGGTAAAATCTATAATTTTTTAAAATATAGTAATGAAAAACTTTACAAAGGAGGACTTCTTGCACTGTTTTTTTTTTTCCCCGCAATATCTTAAAATGGATGTGGATACAATTCTAGGATCAATTTTGTTTTTCGTTATTCTATATGACAATTTGAAATTGATGCTATCTAGTTTGAAAAAGCTTCTATCTATATATTAGGGGTGGGCAAAATATCCGATCTGATCCGACCCGATCCGAAAAATTTCAGGTTCAGATCGGATCGGGTTATAAAGAACACCCGATCGGATGAAGATGGTGAAACCTGATCGGGTTGTGATCGGATCGGGTCAAATCCGATCCTATCCGAAAACCCAATCGGGTTGCTTTAAAAAAAAAAACCTAAATCTAAACACACACGCCACACACAAACAACCTAAATGGCTAAACAGAACAGATACGAACACTACGGCTCACAGCCTCACACCAACACTCTCCGTGTTCTTTCTCTTCACTCTCTTCTTTCTCTTCTTTCTCACAACTCACACAAACAACTCTCTTTTTTCTCTTCATTGTCTTCTTTCTCTTCTTTCTCGCAACAACAAAACTACAGACGGTTAGCACAGCAGCGGGCCACATGCAGCACACCACTCGACTAGATCTACTGCACTGACGACAGGATCTGCTTGCTGCTGCATCGACGGTTGCTGCACTTCACTTCGATCTAATCTGCTTTTTCGGTAGCCACCGACAAAACCTGTGAAGCCATGAGCCATCGACGAAACCCGTTGCCGCTTGATCCATCGGCTGCCGCTTGACCCGCGCGAAGCAATCCATGGTTGTTCTTCCAACGAGACCGAGACTGAGATTCATGACACCAAGTCCTCCAAGCTCACAACTTTTTCAATTCTATTTCAGTTTATATTTTTTTATGATGGTCACTGGAAAGTGGAAATGGACTAAAATGAACTAGTGATCTTGTAATTATTAAATAATTATTAAACAACCCAAAATTAACACAAATGACTCTTTTTTGTCCTTAACCCGAATTGATCCGAAATTGATCCGAATTTTAGATCCGATTCGACCCGACCCGAATATAACCCGATCCGATCCGATCCGATCTAAAATTTGGGTTGAGTTCGGATGAGTTTCTCTCTAACCCGATCAACCCGAAATCCGATCGGGTTGATCCGAACCCGATTTTGCCCACCCCTACTATATATCATTTTAGTTTAATATAAATTAAGTTGTGCTTGTCATCAACCAATTAAAAGTTTGGTTTGAAGTTATTGACCAAGCCAAAAAGCAACCTTATCCCTTTATACCATATATATTAAACTAAATCTTAATAATTCAAAATTAAAAAGATTTACTGACATTTGGTAAATCACCTAAAGCTGACAAATTAAATTACCAAAGTAAATTACACCAGGTGTATCGTTATTTTCGTCAGCTTTCTTTTAATTTTTTTTTTCAATTAACAAAGTAAATTGGACGAGGTGTATTGTCATTTTCTTGAGGTGAATTCAAGATTGTTCAAATTGTAAAATCATTAATTACTGACACTGGTAAATGACCTAAAGCAATATGATTATAATTCAATTCGTGACAATCATAAGTAGCAAGTTCATATTTCTTTAATCATTGATAAATAATTTGTTGGATACTACACAATGTAGTTACCCCAAAAAATATAATTCCAAAATCAATTCTCTCAAATATCTATTTAAAATCTCCAATCAACAATACGCAAATCTATATGACATGCCAATGCATACTTGAGAAGCAATACACTTATCAAATTCAAAATGGATTTGACCGAAAAAGTAATCTGAGGTGGGTAAAACATCTATATTTATGAGTCTATGACTGCTTGTTTGTACTAATTATGGTCCTATAATTAATTATGTAGATCTATATATAACTAATCAATGAAAGTATAATATAATATTTTGTAAACATGACATAATTTTATTCGTTAATCTTATAAAAAATTTAAAAGAAAGTTAAGGCAAATAAAAATACACCTGGTCCAATTTACTTTGTTAATTTGAAAAAGGAAAAATGATAAACGGACCGAGTGTACTGATATTTCTAACAGCCAAATAGCCAAATCGCCGAAACCCTAACGATCTGCTCGACGTTGGTGCAAATCTCCTTATAAGTCGAATGCTCCCTTTGCCTCAGCTGGATGCCGGTCTGGCGGCGGTGTCTAACTGGCAAACTTTTCTTCCTTTGTTCTATGGCTTACTACTCTCTTTGTTTCGGAGTTTCTAGTTGATGTTTGCACTTAACATTAATTTAGCTGCATTTATAAATCCATCTTACCTTGTTTTAAGCTCCACGTTAAGAAGCTATTTTATTATCTCTCTGAAGAAATTTTCTCTCTCATTTCTTAATTTTCTTTTTTTTTTCCCCGACACATTTCAGCTGATGATGTTCCTGTGACGAGTTGAAAGTTGCAAAATGAACCCGCACGAAATTTATTCCTTTACCAAGCTGTAAAAGGCATGTGTTCGCACTAAACTTCGTACGGACTTGTACAAGGATATCAATTATTATTAATAATATTTTTATGCCATGTGATTTATTGTATGAGATATTTTAGAATATATTTATTTTATTTCATCACATATGACATGCGGATAAAAATTAAATATAATTATCAATTGCATAATAATTTTTTAAAATAAATACATATATGTCACGGTGCAATACAATAAAATTACTCTTGAATATCTCCATTGCTCTGCTAATTAGCTGTGATTTTTGTGAGAAATAATTTAGATTTCTTTTAGGATCTAGAAATCTCACCTATTGCTCTGTTTTTATTCTGATAGTGAGGCTTTTATGGAGCGATAATTCTGAGGACCTGATAAGAATATTGTAAGAGTACGTTTTTTAAAGACATGACTGTCGCCTCTTTTGGTGACATGACGAGAAGTTGAGAACATCTGGTTTCCTGAGTTATAATGATTTGGAGAAAGCTCAATATAAGTGTTTGATCAAATGCGTTATATTACCCAAAAAGAAGAAAAAAAATCACGCTGCTATGTTTTAATTATGCTGCCCAATATTACATTCCTATTATTGGCTAGAAGAGTTACAAGCTCCTGAACCACTTCGCACTCTATTTTTTTTTTTTAAATAAAAAAAAAACACAAATACTGCCGATGGTGTTATAATTGGTATAAGTTAACAAAGATGGTTCTATGGCGATTGCTGATAGTATTTGAGAACGAAAATGTCATCATACATATTATAAACAATCACTTAATTATACATAGTTTTACGAACTCATGTCAGCAATCAGCTAGACGAATTTCTCCAGTTGTAATAATACAAAAGCATACACAATATTTTTACACACTGAAGTGAAATAGAAGGCATAATTAATTATTTGCCTCGATATTTTGATATTTATGCAGTGGGGTAAGAGGCTTGCATGGCAATTCCACAGAGGCCTTCCTTGGCATCAATATCCCTTTGCATCCTTATGTATCCTTCCTCTCCCCAGCTTGTGCCCCATGAATTTTTCACCAGCCAATACTTGGTCCCATCATCAGCAGCTCCATAACCAACAGCAGTGACACCATGGTCCAATTCAGTGCCACAGTCTCCGGTAAACACGCCGCTGGAGTAGAACTGGAAATCAGAGCCTCCGGCATCAATTGCAACCGAAACCGGTTGATTAGCAACAGCATTCATCAGTGCTGTCTCACTGTTGGCCGGCACATCCTCGTGTCCATTAATCTTGGCCGCATGATTTGCTTCCTCTTTAGCGTTGCATTTTCCATCAACTCCCTTGTAAGGATAGTTTGTTTCAGTTGTTATCCCCTTGTTCTTTTGAACGAATTGGAATGCATTGTCCATCAAACCACCGTTGCATCCTTCATCTTCACCCTTGACGTCACAATCCACCAACTCTTGCTCCGACAGAGAGGCTAATTTTCCAGTTGTTAGCTGATTAATTCCTTCGATAGCTGCCACTGCCGAAAATGCCCAGCAGCATCCTATATACACACATTTATATATATCATTATGCAAAGTGTTATATAAGTATTTAATATGCTCGTCCTTGTTACTCGGACGCAGCTAAAGAAAACAAACTCCAATATACAAAATGAAAAAACTGACCGCACTGTCCTTGATCCTTGACGGGTGTGACAGCGCCTTTCTTCCGCCAGTCCATGGTGGAAGGCACCGCAGTAACATTTTCGTACTTGAATGGACCTGTTTGTTCGGAACACATGTGGCCCTTGAATCTGTTTCGTGAGACTTTGAACTCTTCATTAGTAAGATCAGCAAATTCATTGACGGCTAGCTTGTAAGGTTTCTTACTAGCCTTGTTGAAAGCTTCAATATGTGCAACGTTTTGTTTGAAAATGGTGAACCGCTTCTCCTTCTCAACGTTGTCCCTGTACACGCGTCCGTAGCGAGCCGTCCATTGCTCGTACCTCTCGTACATAGCTGCATCTTGCAGCGCACGAGACGACAAGGCTTGTGGAATCCAAGCTCCTAATAGGATCAGGGCCAAACAAAGGCATTGCTGCTGGCTTGTGAATGCCATTTCAATTACTCGTATTAGTTTAGCTGCTATGAATAGAGTAATTGATCAAGTGAAGAGATACATGGAAACAAGGATCACTCCTGGGATTTATAGGCAAGTTCTTAGGCCCCATTGACGATTGTGATTATTAGTATCAAATGAAAGCTTCGATTATCAGCGCGGCTGAGAGGATATTCTGATTTTGACCCGTAAAATTAACTGAGTTGAACCAACAAGACGTACAAACCGTTAAGCAAGCTCTTGCCGTACCGTTACATTCATTGTGTTGAAGGTTTGAGAGAAGAATTGGATGCAAGTTTGAGCACTTTATAGATGATTAAGACGTTAAATAGCTGAAGAATTAATTACACATTCACAATTGATGATACGTACGTCCACATTTAGGCCCGAAAATACAGACATCTTGAGATTGGATTAGTTTTTGCTTTTTGAAAACTTTTTTAACAGTATTTAAAAAATAAAATAAAATTGAACTTGTTGCCGATTTAGTGTTGCCAAACCGAGCCAGGGGCCCAGGGCCAGCAAATGAGCTGGGCCTGAATCCATCGGTGAGAAGCTAGCTTAGGTTCCGACATATATTACATTTTATGTATAGATTAATATGATCCATATATTTGAAGTAACAATATGTTTAATTAGTTAATATTTTTTTTTATGCCTTTGTTTATCACTTTATTGCGCTTCACTTGCACACTTGGGGTCGTTCGATTAAATTATTAGGGTGTGTGTATATATAGAATTTTGGATCAAAATGCTGATGTTTATAGATATCGTGCCAAGTGTATATTTATAAGAACATATACTTACTATTTTTTTTTAAGAACATACAGTTAATATTCAAATATATGTATTTTCTTATCAAGTACGTATTTACAAGAACATATAATTTTCTTTTTTCTTTTTTCTTTTTTCTTTTTTCTTTTTTCTTTTTTAAGAACATACAGTTAATATTCAAGTGTATGTATTTTCTTACCAACAATTACAATCACAGTCTTAAACTCTGTTTTTTTTTGTTATATCTTAAAAATTTTGGCTTTGTCAATTTTGTTTGTGTTTTGTGTTTCAAATTTTATAACACTTATCCGCAGGAATATATTTATTTAAGAGGAATAGAGGGTGGGTTAATTCAGGTAACAACAATCAACCACCTAATAACCATTGCCTAAATGAATTGAGGTTTGGATCAACAAGATTTACAGCACCAACATTATAACAACATCATATGAAATCGCACACTACCCGGCGTGAGGCCTAACCCATTGAAGTGTTTAGCAGTCGGTTAGGTCTTAATCATTCCCCATTAATTACTCGTTTCCATAATGTGCCTACAAGTCAAAGTCCTATAACTGGAAAGTAGAAACTAATTCACGTAAGCGGAGAACAAGCACATACAGACAAAATGCTCAGTAATCGAGCAGACCGATTCATTGAATGTAACTAGGAAGTGTCATGAAGATCATGAAAAACACACTTCAAATAATTTGTACATACGTTTAATTAAGTTCTTCATTTCTTTTCAGTCTTTTCCACATTTTAACTTTGCCACAAATTTCAAAGGTCTTTTCCAAAGTTCTGAAACTCGAGAGATTTTAGAGTATATCGAAGAGGATCTCCATGTTATGTTTAAGTAACTTACACTCACGTACAGTAACGGTAGCTATCGGTGGAACTTATTATTATTGTTGTGTGCTAACAAACGTAATTTAGTACTGGCCATATCAAAGATATTACATAGAAATTTTGGAATACATTAAAGATATCATATTTAATTAATGTATATATATTATGAGTAATAAAATAGTCACAAACTCTTGTATAAATTTATTTTATATAAATTAATGTGGCGTTAATTCATTAGTTGAATTAAATATCTCTTAACCCATTCTATTATACAAAATAAGTTTATACAAAAATTTGTGCATGTATCATCACTCATATATTATGTGTATTTATTTTTAAAATAATCCTATAATTAATAATTATATTACTTAAGTATAATATCTATAATGTACTCTAGTTCTTATGTTGATACTTTTTTCTATGCCGAATACAGAACACTGCAGACTCTACTCTTTAGGTCATGCGGCTGCCGTAGAGACAAACTTCATCTTTTTCATTTGTCGAACCAACAACCGTTCCTTAGAAAAGAGGGATTTATTAGGACTCAAAAGACATATATTTGATACTCTTTAACCGTTTCAGTCAAGAATTTAACCATAAGAGAGTATGAATACATACTGGAAGTACCTAAGATTAATTATTTCATATTTGAGACGGGACAATATTGACCATTAGAATTCGAATTAGAATTAAGTATCCTGCAAAACCCTAAATCTAGGCCCCCATGTGAATTAAAGAGAAACATTTAAGAATTTTGATTTGACCCGTCCGTCGATGCCCTAATCTTGCATGTTTTATGTTTTAGCTATTTTCTTTTTTTAGTATATAATATTATTTTATTTTTAAATTTTCTTAAAGAATTAAAGCATATCTAATCAGCACGCACCAACAATTCCAAAAGCCAGTTGCTAATAATAATATCCCATGGATTATATATATGGAAGCAGTCAAGCAGACATCGGTTCATGTCGAGGCAATAAATTAATCTTCAATAGACCGATCACAAGTTTAATTAGTGTTAAATAATAATAATACATATATCATCAATATCTGATTATATTAAAATTAGAGATAAATTAAAAAATAAAATACACAGCACATCCCTAATTTAAAATATTTTCAAGGATTTCTTATGGGAATATATAAGATTTTCGCCTGCTTTATGCTTGCCATTGCACCATCTACCATTTTTTTTTCTTTGACAATAATAATAATTACAGTATCCTTATCAATTCCCCTAGCTAGATGATTTCCATCAGGGAGTGGGAAGTGTGGATTCCTTTAACTCCAATGTTTACTTTCTCATTTAAGGAAGGGAATGGGAGTGAGAATTTCCCACCTCCTTCTTTTATCCTTTTTTTTATTAAATATAATATAATTATATTTATATAATTTCAATAGTATTATATTTATTTTATATTAATAATAAATAATAAATAATAATTTGTTCTAAGAAAATATTAATTTTATACTATATTATTAATAATAATATTTCATTTGTGTTGCTCTTATCAAGAATTTTTAATTTACATAATTAAAATTAGTAAAAAAATGCTATTTACATAATTAAGAATATTAATAATTATTATTAATGTATATAATTAAAATAAATAATTTATTTTATAAATATACTTCTTTTATTCATTTTGTAATTAAGAAGTACAATTCTTTACATAAGGATAAAACGATAATCTAAAACAATTCATTCTTAATTCAAGACAAAGGAAACACATAAATAGGATTCTGATTCATATTCCATACTCCTATTCCAATATAAGTAAACAACATACACCCACTCTCACTCTACCCTCCCAATCTCTTAATTCCCACTCCTCATAATTCTCACTCCAATCCAAGAACTAAATGCTATCACAGTGGAGAGGAAGCAATGCATTGAGTTTAGGTACCCACGGCTCCATTGAAGTAACATAATTGCTTTCAATAATAATAACCTCAAAATACTATATCTATATCTATATCTATATCTATATCTATATATATATTTAGAATGTTGCTAGTGGCGGATTTGAACAATATGTAATTAACACAAATTGCATAAAAAGTTTGTGATATGCTAGGAGCTTACAAATTCCCAAATTGCAGACAAGTTAAAAGAAAATCCGATTACCAATATTCCAGGAGAGTCGTCATATTGCATATCAACTCCCTTGATCACTTCTGATACCGTCGAGGTTCATAGAAAAATAAAAAAAGAAAATTCCTTGATCACAGACATAGTAGGAGAAGCTGAAATTAACGTAGAACTGAAACTGCAATAGCCGCTCACAAACCCTTCCACAGATTCATTAGCAATCCTGCAACAAAATAAATTATCATATTCAGAAGTGGCAAAAACTCACAAGGTAGTAAATTGTCAGATTTGTTTTTTGTCCTCTCTCCCATGCATCTCGATTCTTGCAATTAGTTGATATACAGATCATTAATCATCAATATCCAATTCAATAAATGACTCTAACTAGATGAATATAGCAACCAAAATTTATGTAGTTTATAGCCTGTATGAATGCATAGAAAGAGTCCGTAATAAAAGTATTTGTATTAAATATTAGGAAAGAGTTTATTATTGGTGATTAATAAATAAATAAAAAATAAAGAAGTTAAGTTCTGTTCCTACATTACCGTTAAAAGACACAGGGTAAAAGAATTTTGAAAACTCAAGTAAGCTCATATAAGTATATGTATTAAATTTTTATGAAAATTACTCAATGATTTCAATATCTTGAAAATCATCACCCGTTGGTTAATGAAGGATGAGAAAATGATGAAGAACTATGGAAAAACATGCACTCATCATTTTCCATCATATATTCAAGGGAAAAATCAGTCCACTGCAAAAAAAAAAAAAAAAGGTCAATTACACAGATGCATTAACTTGATCATGCACGATAGATAAGCCTCTCTTGAGGTGTATGTATACAAATAAAGAAAACAAAATGTGGATGCATGTAAATAAAGAAGACAACAAAATCTAAAGGACTATTTCATTTAAGATGATTCAGGTTCACTTAAACCACAAATAAGGTCTCATTTTCAATACTGGAATAGGAAATTCATTAACTATTTATATTTTTTTAGCTTCTAGTTCGGAAATCCTAGAATTTATAAAATTTGGGAACTCATTTACAATATTGTAAATAGGATCTGAACTTTATAAAGTCTAGGATTCTCAAATTATATATATATATCCCCGCACGCTTGCGCACACATTCATATACACAACGTACCAACACGGGTAAGATCTTTTGGTTTAAAAACATTAAGTCTAAGGTTCAAACCCTGCTCACATGGATGGAAAAGGGATTGTGGCTACCACTAGGCTAAATAAAATGAAAAAATATATATATATGTAACTTTCCCATTATTGATCATTCATTTTATAAAGTAGGTTATTTGTCTTTTGGTGTATTAGAGTTTGTATATTTCTATCTTTTAATTTAATCTTTACTTTAATAAAATAAAGGGAACACCTCATTAGAAGCGGACTCATGTAAATCCTGGTCTCAAGGCTTTGAATACTCATTGTAAATTAAAGCTAGAGCATGCAACTATTTTCGTGTGTGATATGAGTATATTTATGATTCATACAAAAGAAAAATGAATTAGTAAAATTGATTGCATGTGTATTCTTTACGGAGGTTTTAAAGCTAAAGTGTGAGATTTTAAGATATCAAAGTGGTACAACTAAAGAAACCCTAGTTAACATGAATATCAAGGAACGTGAAAGTGAAGCCTTTCATCTCCACATGAAACTCCCAATCTCAATGCATGAATGTTCGGCTAATAGAGAATTTTAACTAAACATACACATTACAAACAGAAAATGCAATGTGGATATGACAAAAAAAGATTTGAGATGAATACAAGTAAACTAATTCTAGTCATTCAACACTATTCAAATTATTTTCGTCAGCTAATTAGAAAGGAAAATGGAGAGCACAATCATGAAGATCAGCGACAAGAACATGTGAGATGCAAAGGCTTTAAACATGATAGGAGCAGGAAAATGTGAAGCGAAAAATAAGAATTGTATTCTTTTAAAGCCCAAAGCTCATCACTCAGCCAGAATTTGATCATGACCCCAAGAAAAGGTCTATTTCCCAAACAAATCTGAGATCCAATATCAAAGCTGTAAGCTTACTGTCCCACAAAATCTGAATTAGACGACATGCAAAATCTAGTGAAGGTACAAAAGCCTACAACAAATGCAGATACAAATTTTCAAAACTGCCCTCGCAAAGTTCTTCTGCATTAAGGAAAAGCAAACAGTGGGGCAATTCTGGTTAACCAAACTAACATTACTGATATTAAATTAGGATTAAGTTTGTATTAAATAATGGATTTTTTATCATTAATAAGTTTGTTTATATTTGGAAAAGCAATCTTAAAGCATGAAAGACGACTACAAAATAATTTATTAATTAAGGAGATTTTTGAGAAACCTTAAAACTTTGATTAATCACTTTTAGTCAATCATTTGCTTATTTAACATATATATTAACATGAAAAAGTGCATACTATATCTTACTTGACCATTCATGGGGGCAGAAAATCTTCAGAATCTTAAAAAGAACCATATTAATTAAGGAAAAGTTAACATGAATTTAATAGATACTAAATTCAATCGCCAACATTACAATCTTTTTCATAATTATTCATGTACGCACGTATGTCTCTGTGTTGTGTAGTGCGTGTGTGTAACTACTGGTATTTGAGATCAGTTTTCCCGAGAAAATTAACAAGCACCTTCACTAGTTTCTTTTAGACCAAACAAACGTTATATAGGATATATACATTGTCAACATTGCATCTAATATCTTTGACAGTTGAAAAGTTACTACATGTTGCAATCGGATTAGGGTTTTGGCTAAAGGGGCAGTAGTGGTTTAGTGTGAAGAATTATTGAGCTCAGATGGTATTACCACACTACACACATGTAATATTAATGCTTATACTTAAATATATAAATCAAAATACTATTTAACAATTAATGAAAATTAATTATTACCAATGTAATCCAGAGGAGCTGGCAAATGATGATTCAAGAAAAATGCATGGCGGAGCTTGATTCATCGCTAGCCTTGCCTTGGCTCGGCTTCTTCTTCTTCTTCTTATAAGGGATCCCTCTAGCCTTAGCTTGGCACTCCCTCACTTCCCTTAAATAAACCCTTATCGCGCCACTAGCGAAAGGATTTGTCTCCGGCGATCCTCCATTCTCTTCATAGGCAGCTCGAAGCCGACCGATGAGAGCATCAAGGCTGCCCCAAGCTTGCCGTAGAGGGCAAGTACAAGGAGCCGGCGGCTCGGGCTGGCCATAAAACATGCAGCCTTGGAGATGAACCTTTGTCTTGCCAAATTGATCAAGATAGCGAAGAAAGTCAAGCACATGATTGCAACTGCACTGAGACAAAGGAACCGGTGGCCTCTGGTTCTTTAGATACTGCCCAAAAGTGTTCCAGTCCCTTCTCTTTTGTGACTCATAGCGGCTAGGAGTAGCTGGCTGCTGCAGCTGATGATGATGATCTGATGATCCTTCAGCTATTTCCTTGCCTCTATCACTGGACATGGCTTGAGATTGATGAAGATGGTAAGTTAAATTTTGGTTGGTTTTGCTAAATAAGGCAAGAAATGGAATTTTTAGTTCTTAATTTTATTATATATATATATATATATTTTGTGAGATAGGTGAAATGAATAGGAGAAAATCGAGAGTGGAGGAAGATGAATATCAAATCGTGGGGACTAGACTAGACATGCCATGGGGGCCATGTGAAGTTGCTTTCACTATGTGTGTCATCTTTTTTTTTTTTTTTTTTCCTTCATCTTTCAAATTTATCTTTCTTTTTTTAATACGTTTTTCCCCTATTACATACAATTATTGTTTGTCCTTTTATTAACGTCAGCAATTAACAATTAATTGAGCCGAGTTGATGCTAATTTGTAATTACCATAGTACCATTAAACTTAATTATTGTTGGTGTGACAAATTCATACTTACTAGGTAGAAACTAGAAAGTGGGAATTGGACTAGGTTATTGCTATGGAGCCGTTCGAGGCATTTCATAGGTTGATAACAAAAACTTAATAAATAAAATATTATTGTACATATAACATGAATTAAAATAATGCATAACCTGCAGGTTTATAGTAGTTAGTAGAAGTAATTACCTAAACACAAATGCTGTTTAAATTTGACTCATTAAGGGCAAGAGATGGACGATGATGTGAAGGAGATCTAAAATTCAGATTTGTTGTTGATTTATTTTACATTTTAGTTGTCATTTTCTAAAACAGTAACTTCACGAATTAGGATCTACAAACTTATAATACAAAAGATACTAAATTATAAAGATAAATATACACATTAAGGCTTTTCTAGAACTGAGGCTTTTATATATGCCGGTTTCATGTCAGATTTTAGGAAGCAAAAGATCATGCAAGCCAAAAATTAATGGCCCTCTCTTGCTTGGATGCTTATTATTATTATTAATGCATGCATCGACCGATCACATCTATTTTCATTTGATTTCTGTTTTTAATTCCTTTTATTACTTACATTTTACAAGGACTTTATCGCTGATCAGGTACTGTTGATTGAAATTAGGTTGGCATGTGATGTGTGTATTATTTTGGCATTAATTTTTTTTCATTTTTTTAATAAGATTTTGGCATTAATTAAACCTAATGCCGTTTGATTTTGCCATACATAATGCGGCAATTAAATTCTCACTAGCCATAATTTAAGAGTGAGGAAACCTGAGGCACACGTCAATTTTTGATGGAGATGACAGCTGACCAATCTCACTGGGTCCCATCAGAAGATACCCTTTCGCTGATCGCCGTTGATCGATATCATCAAACTCACTGGTTCTTTCTGGCTATTAATTACTTGATAATATTATTACTATCATCAATAGTTAGATATTGACTCTGAATTTGATTCAAATTTAATCGAGCACTTATATTTGAACACCATCAAAGTAAAAAAATAAAATACTATTTATACCACAGTATTATTATAACACACCGTATGATAGCACTTTTTATACTACAATATCATCGTTTCTATCATGTTGATATTTTGTTGATAGCTGAATATCTTTCAATCAACTATATCGCTCGTGAAAATTTAAACCCTAAATCTTTAGATGGAGCAAATTATTAAAGTTGAAATCCAAACAAAAAACAATTGAAAAATCTAGGACGATGACTAAAATAATAATATTGTGTATAAACAGTGTGTTATTTTGGTGTGCAATATTACTATTCACTAAAAAGTGACTATTTTTCATCATCTTGGAATCTAAATATCAGTGCTCAAAACTACTATATCTGCCACTAAAGAAGAAAAGAAAATATACTCCAACACGCATATAGAAAGATTTGAACAATTGTTTTCATCAAGAATGAGATAATAAGATATCCACCACTCAATTAAAGAGTGATTTAACTATTTAAAAGTTAACAGACACAACCGGTAATAGTCCAAACAAAAAGGTTAAATACTCATTTAGTTTTTATATTTTAAGTTAACTGCTCATTTTATTTTTATATTTTAAAAAAAATCTCAAAACACCTCTGTTGTCAAGTATGTAACACTCTTACTTTCTTTTTCTTTTTCTTTTTCTTTTTCTTTTTCTTTTATATAATAATACTCTTGCAACAATTATAGGGACATTAATTAATTTATCTATAAAAAATTTAATTGACAAATTAACCAACAATTATTTATTAAGAAATTAACAATCCTTGCTAATAATTTTTTTTATAAAAAATTAATTTATCAAATTAACCTTAAAAGAAAAATAATAACAAAAAAGTTTGCAATAATTTTAATTTTACTAATGTCCCCAAAAATATTGTTGAAAGGGTATTATTATAAAATTCAAGAAAAAGTAATGATATAAGTGTAACATATATAACAATATGAGCATCTTAAAATATTTTTTAAAATATAGGAACTAAATAGATGCTTAATCCAAAATATAGAGTCTAAATTAGGATTTATCTAATAAAAAATACTGGATAGACTAATAGGATCAAGGACTTTCTCTTCATATAAAATATTAGATTGAATGCATCTTTCATCAAAACTAAATACTTAACTTATTTTCATCATTAATATTGTATGAGGAATTTTCAAAACTAAAGCCCTAATAACTTGGTTGAGTAATTTTTAAATAGTGTTCTTTGAGAGGTTATCTAAGTTTGAATTTTAAAGAGATATGAGACTAAAAAATTGATCTGTGAGTTGTTTATCTCCACATTTATCTATAAAAAATAAAAAAAACAAAAAAAAAAACCAGATATAATGCTCAAACTGGAAAGATTCCATTTTTAAGAAATTTCTATTCTTCTTTTAAGTTAATGATTTTTTTCGGTTTTGGTCCCTCTTGTACCTTCTGTTCTGTTAGCTTGTATCAATTTCAAGGCAAGATAGGTTGAAACTCGGAACAGTTTGGCTAGTATAATTATGCCCGTAGTTTTGTTTCTTTCTGAAGTTTCTGTGTCGATTAATTCAAAATGCATGCACAGAAAAATTTAGTCACATCTGAATTGTACCAGGACATCGCACCAAATCTTGCCTATTTCACGTCATATAAAGCTGTAGATTCCATTACTGCAGCATTCAAAATTTCATTTTGTTTTTAACCCTATATATGTAATTGACATTTGTCTATAGCATACAGGAGTTAAAATGTTTCAAGTTTTGTGTGAAGACCTTTCAAAATTTGTGTTTAGTTTCAAGTAATCATTTAAATATATGAGTTTGGTGTAATTACCTATATATATGTGTACAGCAGTAGGAAGATGACTCTATACCAGCATAAATATAAAGAAAATCAAAGTCTTAATTAAGGTCATCCCTATATTCAGCAATATGATGGCTGCTTTTCTCTTACCTTGATAATGCAATTAAATATATTATCACAGTCGTCACAGCCGAATTGGCCATGACGGATCACCTTTGGATGTTTATTTCTAACCTAAATTTCTACAAGTTTATAAGATTCATCCGTGCATATATACTCTTTGAATGATAGATTAAAGGATTCGGGCAGTATTTCTTTCAGATGTCAATTGTTTTTACTCTCATCTTCACTTTCAATGTTTACATGATCCATTGTTGAGTAGTTAAGTTACTACATATTTTTTTAGGAATAAGAGTTCAAGCCATAATAGTAATTAAATTCTAACGAATCATTTTAAGTATGTTTGCACCATAGATGCATGCCTAATTTAAAATTTAAACTAATTGGTAAAGGTAGTAACAGCCTCTGATCACTTTCATATTTAACTATGCCATTTTTTTTTTTCAAATATGAACAGAACTATAAAAATAACCGTTTGACCTAAAAACTTAAACTATTTAATATGGACCCAAATAATAATAGTTTTAATTAAGCTCTAAACCTCTCCCAATTTTACGGTTCACATAATAATGTAAGATAAAAACTAGCTAATTAATTGTTCAAATAATATAAATGATCACACATTCTGCATTTATCATTAATGTTCTTGTTTCTTCTCCGGCGTGTAGTGTGTAAATTTCATGCCAGCAGCCCCTACTAGCTATCCGCTAGTCAAAAAAAAAAAAAAAAAAAAAAAAAACTCTAAATATTGGTGGACACCAAAATCACAAGCTAACCATGAAAATGAAAGCTTATTAATATCGCCTACCATTCTTTCTCTGTTCAATGTTCAGTTCATATAATTAATGATGCTGGTGCTGAAATTTTTCCATCAAGTCCACTGATGGGTCATATTCATTCCATTCACATAATTTTTCAGTGTCCTAGCAGAAATATGTACGTATTACATAACCACCTTGAGGTTCAATTATTAAACAATAAGTAATTAATTGGTTAACAGCTTAACACTTTTTTTGCCATCGGGGTTTGACCGAATGGTTTCAAGTATGATCTAATGATTTTTAGTTATTTTTTTTATTTAATTGATTAACCTAAAGTTTGAGAAATTGTTACGCTTCCTGATGAGTGCACATTTATTGATGACAAAAAAAAAAATAACAAAAATAAACTTGAGTGGAAAATAAATTATTATATTTAAGGTACGGATTAGCATTTTTAAATTGTATCTTTTAACCCCCGGTTTGAATTTTTACATCATGCTCTAGCCATTAAAGGCAGAATAATGACTAATGAGTTCGGGAACTATTATTGTCAGCTAGCAAAATTGAACAATATGAGCAAAATAAAAAATTGAAAAAAAAATTATGGTTTCTCTTTCTTGTTGCTTTTAAAGTCTCAGTACGAACCAACTGGAACATGATTGCGAAGATACTGCCTGTCATTGTTCGCAATATTACCGGATTGCATATATTGTAATAATAATTAAGCTTTCTAGGTTATTCCCTTTGCCACCGTTTTTTTTTTTTTTTTTTCTCTTGTCAATCAACTTTTTGAGGCCTTAAAAGTCTTAAAGATACCTTGCTTATGTTGGGAGTTTTCAATTCGTTTATTGCAACCCAAATAGTCGAAATATTTAACAGCAATTTTTCACATCGAACGTGCAAGATAAAACGAAATTGTTGACCCTAAAAACCAAAAAAAAAGTTCGATTGATTAGAGAGCCAAAAATTTCCATTTTGTATGATGGCTGAAATCAAGAAAGTATTTATACTTTCGTTTGACATGTGATACTCATTTAATTTGATTAATTGTGAGGGTAGAAACTTTACCCCATTAGCAAAATAGTCAATGTTTCCTTATAAATGAGTATCACAATTAATTCGCCAGATTTTAATTTGATTTATCCGATAAATCATTGCGGGGAGAGTTTCACATAACTTTAACTAAAATCATTGATTTTAAAATAATTCGCGCCAGTTTCAGATGATTTTAGAAACACCAAAATCTGGGTAGAGTTTATCAGATTTTAATTGTGAGGGTAGAGTTTCTAATCGTTAAATTTAATTTGATTAATTGTAAGTTCTCTAATGGGTAGAGTTTCTAAAATTAAAATCTGGCGAATTAACCTCAATGGTAAATCAATGTTTCATTAAAATTATTCTAGAAACAAAGCGCTCTTTGTTATGGTTTCTTACTTTTCTTTTTTCTTAAAGGAATAAAATATAATTTTTTTTTTAAAAAAAGCACATTATTTCGCATTGAGATAAGGAGTGAATTTGAGCAGACTCACGATTCAGTTCACTCAAATAGTTAATCATACGATGCAATATCTGTGCACATGCATTTTTCAATCATCCAAAAAGAAAAAGAGAGAAAGATGTGAATGATTATAGACATGTTTGTTGTTAGGTAACATCTAACTCCAAGCGTGCAAAAAAACTATGTAATTAATTATAACTTCATTGAAATTTTCCTTTAGATACATCATTAAGGTTAATTCTGATAACCGCAAAGGTCTAAAAAATTATCTTAAATTTTAAGAAAATGTGTTGTCAAAATGATATACCGACAAGTATTGACGCGCCGCTGATCTTTAACACGTAAAAAGTCACCTAATTTAACGACAGGAAATGTTAATTATCAATTTCATTGTATAAATCAATAAATATATCATAATGATATTGCTGGTTGAAATGTATTCCCTTCTCAAATAATTCATCGGCATTTCAACGAAAGAACATCCAAAATTTTGCTCTCAATTCGTTTTCCCGACTTTTACCTTTAATCGAGCCAAAAGGGCAGGTGTCTTGAGTTAAAAAGGAATCTCTGGTGTAACGCAATATATATATATATATGCAAAGCTAGCTTTGTCGCTGGTTAGAACAGTAACTCAAAGATTAAATTTTTATTTTTAACAGTGTGTTTTGAATTGTCATCATCCCTACCGACTGGTGAAGAGACACCCCAATGTCATATTCAAATGTCGAGTGAGTGCTTAGCTTTTGTTTTCACAAAATAGCGTTGTCTGTTGGGCGTCCTTAAGAATATTTTCTCTTGACAGTAAGCAGGTAAGTTGGTGTAAGGCACATACCCCACAAATATGTTTTCTTCCCTTTTTGATGACAGTGAAGGCCTCCCCCACATTGACCCTTTTTCTTTACATGATTGGACAAAAATTGGACTGATGATGCCCATTTCACTATTTCTTTTATTGTCTTTTCTTTCTTGATTCTTGATTATCACAGTGATGGTGAGTTTCATTATTTTTTTTCCAATCTAAAATTTTGTAAATTCCGACAAGGAGGGGACCTCAAGAAATATTGCAACAATCACATGACACATGATGGTCTAGGCTTGGGAAGAAAAAAAAATTGTTAAGAATTGGATGGTGATTTCTCTTATTATCGTACTTTTGTGATCAATATTATTCCCAAAGCTTATTTTGCAATTTCACCAATAGGTTATCATTGGGTCTAAGAACAAAAAGAGTTTATAGCCTAACATAGGGCATTGAGAGATTTCACTTGGTAAAGTTTGTGTGAACTATTCATGGAAGTGCTTTTGTTTGTAGCTGGCGCTTGCTGCACAATTACATAGCCGCGGTGCTTATCCTAGTTCTGTGCAAAAATCCTTTTCAGACCGTAATACCCAGCATCTGATAGAAGCAGCGGATGCCAGAGATGCAAGCTTATCTAGTATATGGACCACACTCTTTCGAATGCGACGACAACTCTGATCACCAGTGTCACATTTACATATGCTTTTACAGTGCCCGGGCGCATACAAAAGGATTGCAGCTAGCAATTAGCATCATATTTTCCAGTAATCCATAGATGAATAATACGATGGTTAACTATTGCATTACTGATATTTATTGCGGTAAATTCAAGAAAAAGCAGCTTCATCTGGTATATCTGCAGTGTTTATCAAGAGGCCTAGTATAACAATTATCAGAAACTAGCAAATAACTTATCATACTTCTTATAGCTTACCAATCATCATTGAACTATAGGAAAACTGAAGAGAAAAAATAGACAACAGAGAAAAAGAAATGACAAAGAGCGACAAGAAGCTATGCGAACATTCAAAGTTTCCTAATTATGAGCACAATTCCCGACACATTTGGGGGCGGTTCACCTTGTAGCAGCTCTTGCACTCATGGATGAATGGTAGGTTGTGCTTCTTTGTTTCCGATAAGAAGTATAAACATCATCATATTGACTTGCCTCAATTGGATTAGCAGTTGCCCCAAGTCCTAATCTTCCTGAGCCACTGGATCCAGGTTTTCGCTCCACACTTCCATCAGCATAAGTTCCTGTTTCTGGGTCCACCTGCAGATTTGCTGGAGGAGGAATGCAAGCCCCTCCCTTGCGAACAGGAGGCTCTCTTTCATAATCATAATCTTCATCTCCTGAATCAGATTTCATTGGTCCTTCAGAAGGATTCACCTCTCCAATTTCTTTAAAGAACTTGGATACTCTTTCTAGAACCTCTGATGGTGATACATTGGATGGAGGAATAACTGTGGGGATGTCCAAAGGACTCATGGGAGAGTAGGGTACCCCACTGCCTATTTGCATCTTCCTGACCATCCCAGGAATAAGTCCTGGTGGAAACAAAGGATATGGGGGCAATTTTTCACCAGCGCTAGCAGCTGACTGGTTCGCTGGTGGAACAGAAGAATTAATGGGCATAGAACCTGGAAAAGTACCAGCCGGAACTGAATTAGGAAGAAATTGCTGGCTTGCAAGGGACGTCGACATGACAGATTGAATTTGTTTATCAGGATGCTCTTGCTCTAATCTAGTGGGCAAAGAACTTCTATTATCAGGGTGCCACTGTGGGATGTTATGGCTTTTTGTTTGTGTATCTGCTGTAGCAGCAGACATTTCTTTTGGAGGAACCGAAAAAGAATTGATTGGTGGTCCACCTAGCATATCACCCTCAAGTCCGTGAATGGTATCTTGATCATAAACTTCTTTGGAAGCCCAGAATTGCAAGATTTTCTGTAAGCGTGACTGATTTTCCTCCTTATTCTGCGGGTTATGGTAAATCCTTGCAAGCATTGAACCTAAAACAGGTCTAAAAGCAAGAGCCTCGTTATCAAGGTCATGTGGGTTAGTCCTCCTTTGCAAACTGCAAATCAAGAAACAACGTTAGATAAAGACACAAATAAAATCAATGCTAGCAAAAAGCAAAAACTGAAGCCTTTTCAAGAAGGGGAAAATAAATATATTTAAGCTCTAGATAAGCTGTAAATTGCTAAGAAAGACAGGCGATGTTCTGCATGATGCACAGCACTTAAAACTCATTGGACATTAAAAAAACCAGATCCTGCCATTAAGGTTTAAAAAGGATCACAAGGATTGGTGCCAACATTTATAAAATGTCTCATTCCTAGTCATTTCTGTATTAATTCAGATCAAATCAGCCAACTTTTTGCAGATAATCAAGTTTCTAAATAATGAAGGGAACATCTAAGCCAGAGGAATAATCATTTGAGAATATAAGGTTCAGTTACTTTGTTTCTTGCTCTAAGGGACAAGCTTTCGTTATCCTTCTTCTACTGAGGATAACCTGCCTTTTTATTCATATAAACTAAAAATATTCAGTTCCTTATGGGAAAAAAGGCCATGAAGCAACATGAAACAAACAGATAGGAAAGCTTCTGACCACATTTCATTATTAAAAAATAAATAACTAAATATCTTAAAAAGTAACTTCCCATGATCAAACCAAAAGCATGGTATTTAGAGTTGTGAAAATTAATTGGCCCAGACATCCATGAACTCAGTAGCAAACCGTACAAAGAGATCCATGCTACCAAATGATCAAGTGATTGGGGGCCGAAAAAATAAAGAAAAAGAAAAAGAAATTCAATGCAGATACAAATCATCAATGAACATCCAACACTAGCCAATATTATGTTTTAGGAGATAAAAGAATCTATTATAAACAACAGCATATTAGAGAAGCACCAGAAAAATACCTGTCGAAGAGAATGTCATTGGCCAGGTAAATTATATGGAGTTGCCTCTCAGAATCATCTACAGCAAAAACCCTGTTTCTGAGTCCCTCAGCCAGAGCTGGTGCAAATGGAGACCTCTGCATGAACCAAGTCTTGGCACTTTTAATTGACTCTTTGGTACCATTCAGAGTGTTAAGCACATTATTAAGCTCCATAGCAACATCAGATGGAAGTGGACCAGAAAGACCCTTAAAGGGCTGATCATATTCTGGTCGACCATGACCCACAAATTGCTGAGTATGCTGATGACGCTGCTGCTCGTAGAACGGAGGAAAAGCAGATTGGTGCATCTGAGTAGCACCCATATTCATCGGAGGAGTATTTGGAAGAGGATTCATCATAGCATTTGGAGGAGCGTGCATTGGAGGAATGGAAGAGGGTGCTAATGGATGATTAAAGGGGCCACCAGGGGCATGTGTAGATATCCAGAGCTTATAACGATAATAGCCATGCCCCTCACCACCAAAAAGGAAACTATAAGCAGGATTATCTTTCTGCTTTTCACGGATCATGGCTTCAAATTCTGGGCCATTCTTAGTAGCATACTCAACAAGTTTGTCAATACGCTTTTGGAGCTCAGGTTCAGATGGGGGAGGAACAGGGGGCGGAGGAGAATCATACAGCCCATGGAAAGTTGAAGGGACGAGGTGAGGGGGCAAATGTGAAGGAAAAGCTGCCGGTGGCGGCTGTTGTTGCTGCTGAATATGAAGAAGGTGAGGATGGGGAGGAGGATGTGGATGGAGTTGCATTTGCTGTTGCATGTGAGGATGGTAAGGAAATGGCTGGAGAGAAGGATGGGGTGGTCGGAATGGAGGAGGAATCGCTGACGGAGGTAACTGTTGATGTTGCGGAAGATACCCAAACTGTTGCTGCTGTTGCATATTAGCAACTGGTCGCTGCTGTTGAGCGTATGCCATTGCAGATGCTGCAGCATAATCATGAGCTTGTCGGTCCATAGACCTTCCAAATAAAATAGGCCACCCAATAATACAACAAACCCTCAGAAAACCTTTCAAGACCCTAGAAAACAAGAAAAAGGAAAGTCCATTCATATTTATAGCAAATATCACAAGCACCAGACCACCACAATCTAATTGATGCTTTCACGATATCATAACTCAGCAATGGATCTTCTTAAAAAACACTCAAATGCTAATTTTTTTTTTTAATTATTATCTACTCGATGGCAGCTTGCAACACTTGACAATCAAATTCAACTATTCGAACAGCAATATGTTAAAAGTGTTGTGGGGGGGGGGGGGGGGGGGGGGGTAACACCATTGTCTCAGTAACTAAGCTAACATTTGAACAAGCCGAAAAGAAAAAAAGCTAACATTCGAAGCTTGCCAGATTCTTTCAACAATTAATTCTGCAAATTTTACAAACTCGAATACAACCCTAAGTTTTTTGGCTATTATATTAAACTAATCGAAATATTAAATTTACAATTCCAGATTGCAGTAGTGAGTAAGGTAAAGATTTTTGCGTACCTTTTCTATCTTGTGAAAATTTTTCAGGGATTCAATTAGAGCTATTCTGTTTTCGTTGCCACTGAGTCGCTTATTTTACTTCAATCGCCAAGTCCGAAGAACACTGCCAGCAACGACGTCGTAAAAGTAGGAGCCTTTAACTTTTTATTCGACTTATGAAGGTAGGGCTGGTAAAATCGGATCCCAATTCGGGTTTGCCTTTCCGATTTCGGATCCGGGACAATTTATTTTACCGAATCAGGATCCAGAACCGGTCCGGATTATTTAATTCTTGATTCGGTCTTGGTTCAACTCGGAAAAATCTGGATTTCTGGATTGGGGGTTTTAAACCCAGAGGTAAACTTAACGCTTGCCACTTTTGGCTCTTTGTAATTGAAGAAGCATAAAATAGGATGACAAATTCATGGGATCTCAACTAAATTTGCTTACTTCAATAATAAACTTTACAATTATATTGATATTATGTGCTAAAATGTTGTATTTGGCTATTCACAACAATAAAAAGTTTAATAATTACTGAAATTAAGTAGAAGCAAAAAATTAAAAAAAAAACATAAAAATGAAAGAAAATTACTTTGACTGAGCAGGTCGCAGCTAAGGCGGTGATAGGTGGTTAAGTCTAGTGAAAAATGTAATCACCAGCAAGAAAGGGTTAGCGACTAGCGGCAAAGCTTGCTCTTTTAGTGAGAGATGAGATCGAATTTGACTGTGGTGGAGCTTGGTTGTTGTTCATTGTTCTTGATGATGATGGATGGTGAACTGAAAATGATTTAAATTGATGATGTATTGTTAGGATTCTAGTTTTAGTTCTATATTATTTCCTTTTTTATTAAGGATTAGTTACTAAGTTATTATGTTATTAGGAATTATTATTTTAGTAGGTTTTCTTTGACTCTATATAAGGAACTGTTGTTCGATTAATAAATAATAACAATTGCTTCAAAAAAACTCTCGCTTCCCCTTTGGTTACCTCTCCTCATTATTCCTCTCGTTATTCTTCTTTTTAATTTGTTACTTCTAAATTGCTAATCTAAGAGGAGTAGACTATCTTCTGGTATCATAGCATACTTTTCTTGGGCATAATGACCGTTAAGGAACTTGAAGAAAAGGTGGAGCAATTATCTCATCAATTCAATGAGAAAGTTGTCTTATCCCAACAGTCTAATGACCTCTAAGAATTAATCCTCAGTTTTCGCGAACAATTCATCCGGCTTTAAGAAGATAGAAACAACAACCAACATACACAAATCAATAATTAACAACCCGAACTTGCAGGGCATATTTGAGGAGCACTTGTGCAAGCCCATCATTTTCGACTAGAGTTCTTGATTTTCAACGGTGAAAATCCAACAAGCTGGATCTTTCGCTGTGAACAGATCAACAAATCCCCACCTTATCTGAAACAGACGTGCTGTCGCTTGCTATCGAACACCTAAATGGCAATACGATACCTTGGTGTCATTGGTTATAGCAAACTATGAGTAATATGACTTGGGCACAATTCAAACAACCTCTAATTACTTAATTTGGAACATTCGAAGAAGGTGATGCAGTCAGATCCATTACTAAACTACGACAGACTGGGACCGTTATTGAATATCAACGACAATTTGAAATATTGGCTGATATAATCTATTATTGAATATCAATGACAATTTAAAAGATTGGCTGATAGAACTTGGAATCTACCAGAACCATTCTTCATCAGTTATTTTCTTTCAGGATTACAAGAGGATATTAAAATTAGGGTGCGGATGTTGAAACCTACAAGTCTCTCACAAACTTTTGAGCTTGCAAGATTCTAGGAAGAATACATGATTGTTTCTAATCGGAAAATTCCACCTCGGCCTAATGTGAACAGGCCATCGCCACAGACACCACTATTCCTTAATTCATCTCCCACAAAAAGGCCCACCCCCTCTTGGATTACCGTCGTTTCGACGTCTATCAGTTGCCGAACAAGCTGAAAGGTGAGCAAAAGGATGTGTTTCAATTGTGATGAACAATTTAAGCCAGGGCATCATTGTAAAGCTCTTCAACTTCTATTGCTAAATGCCGATATTGAAGATAAAGATGAACAAGCTGAGGCTTTAGAGGGATTACCAGAAACAATAAAAGTCTCTCTAAAAGCTCTCACAGGAGCAACCCCCACAAAACACCATGCGACTGAAAAGGAATTTAAAAAAATATGGCGTCACTATATTAATAGACTCTAGTTCTACTCACAATGTTTTGAATTTATCATTGGCTAAGCAATGTGGGTGCCCTGTCACTACTACAACTCAGTTTCAAGTTACTGTGGTTGATGGTGGAGTGATCAACAGCTCGGGAAAATATTATCACGTTCCAGTGAATATTCAAGGCTTCAGATTTCACTTTGACTTTTTCTTATTTCCAGTAAGTGGCTGTGACATTGTGTTGGGTGCTAAGTGGTTACGTTCATTGGATATTATATTGTGGGACTTCTTAAATATAACCATGCAGTTCACTTGGAAATGTTCAACTCACTGGATATGATTTTTTGCCTCTGGCTTTGGCAAATCACAGTGAAATTAATAGATTATTACTTCAAGAAAAACAACTTCAGTAACCGATACATCATCACCTTCAGTTATTACTAAAGTTTTAAATACCTATTCTAGCATCTTTTCGAAAACTATCGAACTTCCTCCTTAACGCTTTATTGATCACCGTATTCCATTACTTCCTGGAAGCTCCCCTGTCAATGTGTGACCTTATTGTTACCCTCATTTTCAGAGACAAGAAAGTGATTGCCTAGTTCATAAGCTTTTGGATGCCAAGCTCATTCGGTACAATGTTAGTCCTTATTCATCTTCGATTTTATTAGTTAAAAAGAAAGATGGTTCTTGGTGTATGTGTATCGACTATCGTGCTCTCAATAAGATTACCATCAAAAACCGTTATCCAATTCCGATTGTTGACGAGCTATTAGATGAATTACATGGTGTATCATTTTTTAGTAAACTAGACCTTCTCTCGAGTCATCACCATATTCGAGTTTATCCCTCAAATATATCGAAAACAGTCTTCCGTACTCATTACGGCCACTACGAATTTCTTGTTATGCCTTTTGGCCTTTCAAATAAGCCAGCAACATTTCAGAACTTGATGAATGAGATTTTTCAGCCCTTCCTTCTCAAACTTGTCTTAGTTTTCTTTGATGATATCCTTGTCTACAGTGCTTCTCTACATGAGCATGCTCGACATTTCTTTATTGTCCTTCAATGTTTGCAATAAAATCATCTTTATGTCAAGCTTACAAAGTATTGTTTTGCTCAATCATCTGTTGAATATTTGGACTATATTGCTTCTGCTACTGGAGTAGCTGTTAATTCTGAAAAAGTTTAGTGCATGCTTGAATGGCCTAAACATACAACTATCAAAGCTTTAAGAGGCTTCCTCGACTTGACGAGATACTATCGTAAATTTGTTGTTGGGTATGGAAAAATTGTTGCTCCCTTAATTGACATGCTTGAAAAGGATTATTTTACTTGGAGTCCTACCACCGAAGCAACATTTGATGAGCTACTCCAGGCCATGGCTTCCACCCCAGTTCTAGCCTTACCTAATTTTGTCAAACCATTCTTTATAGAATGTGATGCTTCTGTTTGTGGAATCGGTGCAGTCCTCATGCGAGAGGGCTGTCAAATAGCTTATAGTCTTATCTGGAAAAAAACTTAGGCATGTCCACATATGACAAAGAAATGCTTGCTATTGTTTTCGCCGTGTAAAAACGGTGTCCGTATCTTATGGGTTGGCATTTCAAAATTATTACAGACCATCGCAACCTTAAGTATTTCCATGATCAATGTATTTCATCTCAAGAATAATGGCTGTGGTTGTTAAAACTCTTAGGTTTTTATTATGAAATTATTTATATGAAAGGAGCTGAAAATTCAGTCGTTGATGCTTTGTCTCGTCACATCGAAGACTCACATTTCCATGTCATTTCTTCCCTAATATTTTCTCATCTTATTAACATTAAGCAAGAGTACCAAGCCAACCCAGCTCTGTCACTTCTTATCAACCGTCTTCAGTCCTCCCAATTTGTTCTTAATTATTCCTATGATGGCTCTATTTTGTGATACAAGGGTTGGATTGTTCTTTCTTCTTCTTACAGTAGGTGCTAGCAAATTTTATGAGAATTTTACGCCTCTCCAACTAGTGGCCATTTGGGATTCTTGCACACTTACAAAAGAATCAAAGCTAGTTTCTACTGGAAAGGGTTAAAAAGGGCTACTAAATTATTTGCTGCTGAATGTGATGTCTGTCAATGCAATAAGGCTAAAAATGTGCATCATTTAGGGTTGCTTCAACCTTTGCTCATCCTTGATAAAATTTAGAAAGATATCTCCATGGATTTTATTGATGGTCTTTCCCTTTCTAACGACAAAATAACTATTTTTGTTGTGGTAGATCGTTTGTCCAAGTACGCCCATTTCAGTGCCTTATCCCATCTTTATACAACTGCTATTGTCGCTAAAATTTTTGTATATTGCTAAATTACACGAAATGCCTCACATAATTGTCAGCGATCGTGATCCTATATTTCTTAGTCAATTTTCGGAGGAATTCTTTTGATTACAGGGCAGTCCTTTATGCCACAGCTCTACTTATCATCCTCAAACGGATGGCCAAATCGAAGTAGTTAATTGCTCTTTGGAAGGATATTTGAGATGTTTTGCTGGTCACCAGCCTTTCACTTGGACTAACTAGTTGCCCTAGGCTGAATGGTGGTATAATACTACATTCCATTCTTCCATCAAAATGACTCCATTTGAAGCAATATATGGTCGACCCCCACCTCGAATCGAATTTTACTTACCTGGCACAACTAATGTTCATGTTGTCAACTTGGCTCTCTGTGACAGAGATATGATTTTACGTCTTCTCAAAGATAATTTGGAAGCTGCTCAGTCACAAATGAAGTTTTTTGCTGATAAAAACCATACAAGTATTTGTTGAAGGGAATTGGGTGTATCTTCATCTTCAACCTTATCAGCAATCCACTTTGCATCCTAATGGCACTCATAAGTTATCTCCGTGTTATTATAGTACTTTTCATATTCTTTCTAGCATTGGAACTGTGGCTTACAAATTGGATCTTCCAGCTACAAGCAAAGTTCATCATGTTTTTCATGTTTCATGCTTAAACTAGAAAGTTAGGGTTCATACACCATCACAACAGCTTTCTGATTCTCCTTATTTTATGGCTTGAGAATGGTAGCCTTTGGCCATTTTAGATAGTGGACTTTTCAAATGCAACAATCACCTTGTTACTAAGCTCCTTGTTCAGTGGCAGGGTCAATTTAAGAAGGAGGCTACTTGGGAGGAATATTATGAGTTCGTGGCTCGTTTTCCTTCTTTCCAACTTGAGGACAAGTTGCCTTCTTATAAGGGGAGGATGTTAGGATCCTAGTCTTAGTTCTATATTATTTTCTTTTCTGTTAAGGACTAGTTACTAAGTTATTATGTTATTAGGAATTATTTTTTTAGTATGATTTCTTTGGCTCTATATAAGGAACTGTTGTTCGATTAATAAATAATAACAATTGCTTAAAAAAACTCTCATTTCCTCTCTGATTATCTCTCCTCGTTATTCTTCTCTTCAATTTATTGCTTCTAAATTGCTAATCTGAGAGCAGCAGCCTATCATGTATTGATGAACTATTGAATTGATGTTGGCCGATGGGGATGAGGAAGATGAAGATTGAGGTGGTGGCTAGGGCTTGTTTTGTGTTGCTTTAGTTTTTTTTTTTTTTCTGCAAGGTGGCGGCTGATGTGATTGTTTTGTTTTGCTTTGGGGTTTTTGGATTTGTTTTCTTTGCTTTTATGTTTTTTTCTTTTTTTTTCTAACTTATTTCTTTTATACTTTTAGTTAATTATAAAATTAATTAATAAATAAATTGTAAAAGCAAGGTAGTACGGATCCGATTTTGGAAATTTAGGTTCACCTGAACCTGAACCTGAACCTGAACCTAAGCATTTTACATCCAAATTTGAGATAATACAACTGGTTCCGCATTATTAATGCATTCGGTATGGTTGAACCTGGCCCAGATCATCAGTATAGCTCTTTCAATGGTTTGATAAACTCAAATCCTTTTATATATAAAACCAATCCTATTATCATTAAAATATCAAATGAAAATTTAATTAAGAATTTCCTAATTAATTTGGAGTCTTAGTAGATTTCATATCGTAATGCATTTATAGATGTAGTAATTTAAAAAATAAATAAATAAATTGTAAGTGCCTTGTATTTTTGCTACTCGGTCATTGTTGCCTTCACATTAGTGAGACTGGCAGTTTAAATCCTAGGGGACTCAATTTTTTTCCTTAATTATATAACTAGATAGAGTTAGATTTTTATCCTAATGTAAAGCGTATACAATTACACTCCTCTGATAATGAGGATAGAAATCTAAACTGTGATATAAAAAAAATATTTTAAATTATTTATAGTAAATTTCTAATAGGATATCAAGAATTAATTCTCTAATTGTAAAAATATCACTGTTTCATTCAAAAACAATTTCACCTCCGTTTATATAAAAAATTTAAACAAATTCAGTAAAAATAAATTGAAAAAATAATAAGTATGCTTAAATAATTGAGTAATGCAATTTAGGATGGGTCTATGGAGCAAAAATATGGGCCACAGCCCAGCACATTAAATCATCATAACGGATCAAATTTTGGGTCCAACCTATTTTAAGTAGACCGGTTGGGCCCAACTTGCAGACTTTTGACTATTATTCTTTCAAACTGTATAGTCCCAAATTTTTTTGCCTCATTTTTTAAACTAAAACTGATCTTGTCATTTAATGAAAGGGTAATTTTTAAAAACCTCCCCTGAGGTTTGGACTTGTTGCAAGTAGATGGCGAGAATTTATTTATTTATAAAAAATCTACTACCGTCAGTTAACTTTAACATTGACCGTTAGTTGACTGTGCAAAGACAATATTACCCTTAACAACAGTTTGTAGACGGAAATAACTAAAAAAAAATTAAAATTGTTGGCTATTTTACCCTCTTTAAATTATTGATATTTTTTTAAAGTTCCTACAAAAAAAATAAAATTAAAAATTTGAAAAATCCTCTTTAAATTATTGATATTTTCTTAAAGTTCATACAAAAAAGATAAAATTAAAAACTTGAAAATGAAATAGTTATAATCTTTACCTATGATATTGTAAATCTTTGGAATTGATAAAGATAAAATTGTCAAAAAATAGGGTTTGTACTTTTTGCGCCAACAATTTTAAATTTTTTTTTAGTTATTTCTGTCTACAAACTGTTGTTAAGGGTAATATTGTCTTTGCACAGTCAACTAACGGTCAATGTTAAAGTTAACTGACGGTAGGGGATTTTTTACAAATAAATAAATTCTCGCCATCTACTTGCAACAAGCCCAAACCTCTGGGGAGGTTTTTAAAAATTACCCTTTAATGAAATTATGAAAATTCCATTTAAATTGGTTGTTATATACTTATTATTTTTTAATTATATTCATTATGTAGATCGAATTTGGAGTTCATATTGAGCTAGCTCTCTATTATTTTTGTTTTTCAATTATGAAATGTTGAATTTTAGGTACCGTCGATGCCTAGGACTACAGCGGAGATAAACGTATTCATTTTTTCTTTTTCACGAGAGCCGAAAGTCACGTGGCACTAGCCACTGGACACCAAAATGACCAAAATTGTTTTCAGCAACCCGCCTCCTTAGGAAATCAAAAGTCAAATTCCCGAAGCCACAGGTAACAAGAATCAATTGTCCTTTCAAAATTTGCGAGGACAGTGATTTTATTTATTTTTTTGTTTTTGTAGTTAATATTTTTTATTTTTGTTTTTCTAGAGCAACAATTCTTTTATTTGAATTGTTGTCCTCTTTGTGTCCCTAGAAATAATAACTTTTTTGTTAATTGATAATTAATTGATAAATGACATCTAAAATATGTTGACATTTAAAATCTTTAGTGTGTGAGAAATGTATATTTTCTATTTATTTATTATTATTTATACCATCATTATCACGATTAATCGAAGTATACTCATAGAGCACCCAAGATTTTTTTTTTTTAAATTGAACAATTTATTATAAAATACATATGAATTGAGAAATATGTATCGATAAACATCTGATATCGAACCTTATTAATTCATTTAAAGAGGAAAAGCAAAGAAAATGTTCTTTCCTACAATGAAAAAGTCATTTTGAGTCGTATTCAAATTAGATTCCAAAAGACAAAAAAAAAAAATGGTATAACAAATTTTACGTTTTAGATTACAGGCATTTCGTCCATTCGCAATCTTGGTCCCAGAAAAGTAGGCTTCATGTAGCAAAATTGGATTTGAGCATCATTGGAAAGGACCAGTAGTCCATTACTGTTTACCAGTTGCGAGAAAGAAACAATATTGGTCCCTTGATATTGATTGCACCGTGTGTACTTGTTTGAAACCTTTTGTTAAATGCACGCTTTAAGTATGTGATCTAAATTATTATAAATCTTAATTTATCTCATATTTTTATAAAGAAAATAAAAATTTTATCATTAATGAATTTCAAGAAGTGTTGTCAAGAGATATTTATTTATATGTAGGGGTGTCAATTCGTTTAATCGTATCATGTTCGTGTCGTGTTAAATTTAAACAAATATAAATATCACTCATTTATTAATCGTGTTGAAATATTAAAAGACATATACACTTGCTTATTAATCTTGTTAATCGTGTTTACCTGTATAATATATTTAATATAAAAATTAAAAATTAATTGAAAAAATAATAAATATGTACTTCATGTTAACTTATTTATAACTTATTTTGAAAATTATTTTTCAAAATAAGTTATAAATAAGTTAACATGACATGAACAAATTTATAATATAATATGAATATGGCATGAATAATTAATTTAGTTTTCAGCATATATATTATCTAATTTTTCAATAATATTACAACATAGTAATTAATATTCATTTCATAAATGTATAACCATGTTGAAGTATTCTAATACAAATACAATAAGATTATTTATTCTATTATTCTGTCAATTTATTTATTAATCGTGTCAATATTTATCAGTGCGAATATAAAAAAATAATATCATATTTATATCGAATAATTATATCGTAACTCATTTCACCACCTATATTTATATGTGTTGATAACATTTGAGGTTAATAACTAAAAATAAGTGCATCGGCACCATTCGGAGAAATCTCTCTTAGACAGTTTTCTTGTATCTTTTACTTGAGTTCCTAATGTTCGTAAAATAAATTGAAAGGGTAAACGTTTTTAATATGTATTACTTAAATCTTCCAAATTTAATTTTTTTTTTCATTCAAGTCCTTGACCGAATTTTATCATTAAAAAAAAATTAACAGCACAAGGCATGATTTAACAGAACTGTCCCCTCACATTTAACTCGATGACACGTGGTCAAGAGTTTAACCCTAACTAAGGTTACGGTTAGTTATATCCAAAAGAAAACCTAATTTAATGTTAGAAAAACAATTGCTTAATCTACTGAAATTATAAGCATCCTTCTACACTGATCAGTGAAAACAAGATTCGAATTCCATGTACTAAATTTAATTTGACATAACACAAATTCCAACTCCACTTCTTTCAAATGTAGAATCTACTTTTATACAAATATGAGGAGATGCTTCTTTCACAGGCATATTCCAAGTGTAAATAGGACCATTTCCGTAACTCAAAGAAGCTTTGCATCTTCCGCAGGTCCGTTCAATCAAAATATTGACAATATATTCTTAAAAAAAAATATCGGAACATAATTATGTATTAAAAAAAAAGTGAAACAAATGGCAAGAATAAAACATGTTCATTGTTTAGTATCTAATTACGATTTATGTCCGATTCAATCAATCTAACATAATCCTTTCTCCCTCTATAGTAATTTTGTTTTAAATGCAAATAAATTTATTAATATGAAAAAAAGTGATGTCAAAAAAATTTTCAAGCACATTTACGTGAACCTATATCTGGCGATACTTCAAGAATCCTCAAGCATATTATTATAAATAGTAATAAGTGACCCACTAAAGATAAGTTGAGTTCAAGATAGCTGGCTCGGTTAAATTATCTACCGTCACCTTCTTGATTCACAAAAAATATGAGGGCATGACACTTCATTCCAGGAATTATTTCTAAATAATTTATTTAGATCTATAAATATTATAGAAAAATTATGTATACTTTTACGCTGTGTAGTAAAATTATTACATTAATATATTTAGTTACGGTCGCAAAACTTAATTATCATTTGTATGAAAAAAAAAATGTATACTTATATGGTGAAGGATAATAAATTAAAATTTTTAAAATACTATAATAATTAGTCGATAACTTACCCTAACATAGGGTCCACAGTGCAGCTGCCCCGAACACTCTCTTAAGCATATCATGGTGCATGGTGCATGACATAAAGGATCGATTGGTGGGACTCATGAGGCATCCACTACAAGTTGGCCGTTGCAAAACAGGGATTACTGGAGTTAGGAGTAGGACCTATTTGATCAAATAGACAGACTATGTTCCTGTTTGAGAAAATAAACAAAATACGGGAAATAAAATATTATTATCCTAACTATTTAAAAGTAATCTTAAATTAGAACAGTCTGGTTAGCTTATGAGAATCTCTCTCCCTCTCTATAAATAAAGTACAAAACAGTTTCAGTTCAAACACAACTCAACTCAAACTCGTGAGTCGTCTAAAATCTTCTGGTAACCGGTAAGTGGTTACATTCACTTTTTCCCGTGTAAAGCCGATCAGGATATCACGAGATGCTTTTCGTTTTCGATTTCTTTTTCATCTAGTTGCATTGAATTTCGATTTTTTAATTTTTTTTTTCACTTTCTTTTGCATTTTAGTTCATAACTGCGCAGGTTGCATTATTTAAGAAGGAGGCGGGGGAAATGGCTGCTAGAAATTTGGAGAAGATGGCATCAATAGATGCTCAATTGAGGCTACTGGCACCGGCTAAGGTCTCTGAGGATGACAAGTTGGTGGAGTATGATGCTCTGTTGTTGGATCGCTTTCTTGATATTCTTCAGGACTTGCATGGGGACGATATCAGAGAAACGGTAACGTTTCGTTATGTACTATTAACTTTGATTACGCTTAAGTTTTGATTGAACCTTGAAGTGATTGCCAAGTTTAGATTTTCATGGTTGTTACACATGTTGTTTGATAAAATTATGATTTTATGTGGTACCCATTTATTTTATTATTATTATTTTTAACTAATGAACTTCACTTCGTTTGAGCTAATGCTGAAAGTTTGCACTCTAAAAAATTGAGATTTCTTATGGTTTTAGCTAAATCAAATGCATGGCCTTTTCATTTTAGCTTCCCCTGGCTCCTTTTTCTTTTTTTTTTTTTAATTTATAGTAGGCTGAAAGCCTTTCACTTTCATTTCATTTGCTAAATTCTGTTGGGAGCGAATTTGAGAGTGATTATTTTGGATTGCAACATCAATGGCATTGGGTTCATTTTAGTATATTGGTACTGTACAAAGCCATCATGCTGTCTGAAATTTGATGCATAGTTTCCTTCATTCTTTTCTGATAAACTGATTAAATGGGAATTCAGCATTGAGATGTGTATTATTATTAATGAACTGGGTGATTTATTGTCTTTTACAATTGTATATGATCTATAGGTTCAAGAATGTTATGAGCTTTCAGCTGAGTATGAAGGGAAGCGTGACTCTCAAAAGTTGGAGGAGCTTGGTAATGTTTTAACAAGTTTAGATCCTGGGGATTCTATTGTCGTTACCAAATCATTTTCCCACATGCTTAACTTGGCCAACCTGGCTGAGGAAGTTCAAATTGCTTATCGACGAAGAATCAAGTTAAAGAAAGGGGACTTTGTTGATGAGAATTCAGCAACAACCGAATCAGACATTGAAGAGACCCTCAAGAGGCTCGTCGTGCAGCTGAAGAAGTCTCCAGAAGAAGTTTTTGATGCTTTGAAGAATCAAACTGTCGATTTGGTCTTCACTGCACATCCAACCCAATCTGTGCGAAGATCTTTGCTTCAAAAACATGGAAGGTTTGTTGTCCCTTAACCTTGATCAGTTTCTTGGTCAGTTTCATCATGTAATCTATTGATACTCAGTTGTGAAGATATTGTTTTGTGTTTCCATTCTAATCCATAGGTCTTTTGTTGACTTTTCAGGATCCGTAATTGTCTGACTCAGTTGTATGCTAAGGACATTACTCCTGATGATAAGCAAGAACTTGATGAGGCTTTACAGAGAGAGGTATGTTGTTCTTGTCTATTATTAATGGGTTTCCAAAGCAACATTTGGTTCATTAATGCTTCTGGACTAACTGTATGCTTTCTCCCCTTGCAATATCATGAGAAATTCCCAGTTCTTCTTTTATTTATTGGTCAATGTTGTAATTCTATGTATTGTCGTCAATTTTGATAGTTATTATCTTCAGAAAACTTAGCCATATGAATCATATGAATTGATGATCCAATATTTGTGTGCTAACCACAAATAAATTTCTTGCTGTTGAATTATTTTTGAAGTAATTCACTTTTATAATGCCCAGCCAGTCCTAACTCTACTTGATAAGACATATTAGGTGTCAAAATCTCTTTGAAATTTAATCATGATTTTATTCATTGATTTTTCTACAACATTATTTGTTGAACAGTCGTGCTTATTAATACATATATCTTTCCTCCCATGTAGATACAAGCTGCTTTTCGTACAGACGAGATCCGAAGGAGTCCTCCCACCCCACAAGATGAGATGAGAGCAGGAATGAGCTACTTCCATGAGACAATCTGGAAAGGAGTTCCGAAATTCTTGCGCCGTGTTGACACTGCTTTGAAAAACATTGGCATTAATGAACGTGTTCCCTATAATGCTCCTCTCATTCAGTTCTCTTCATGGATGGGTGGAGATCGTGATGGTATTCTTTTCTATAAGCTTAATGATGATAATTGATGTTCTTATCAAACAATGATTATACATGTTAGCACGCTCCTAGGATTACAACATTGATCAATAAATACATAGATTTAACATTGATATAATACATTAGTATATAATAGAAGTATTACATTTGTTAATCAAATTTATATTGTCAGCCTTCTTTAGGTTATCACGTCTTTGCTTTCATCCCATCTCTCTCTTTCTCTCTCTCTCCCCCTCCCTCCCTCCCTGAGAGTCATACCTTCCATCTGAGGATACTTTTTAATGCTAATAGCTAATGATTTGGACTGCAGGAAACCCCAGGGTAACTTCTGAAGTTACAAGAGATGTTTGCTTACTGGCTAGAATGATGGCTGCTAACTTGTACTTCTCCCAAATAGAGGACCTTATGTTTGAGGTATCAAAAGGATGGACTTATCTTTTTATTTATTTATTATTTAGAGTATTACCAGGATTGTACCTGAAGTGGCTGAGGTTGTAGGGTGGTGGTAGTAAATGCATTGGGTTTGGATGATGAAAATTATTATGCCTTTCTTGTTGCCATTCTTCGGATTTGCTTTTGTGAACTATAAACCAAAAGAGAGTAAGAAATGAATCAATTAACAAATTTAATGTGTCTATGCAGTTATCAATGTGGCGTTGCAATGACGAACTCCGTGCTCGTGCAGATGGACTTCATAGGTCCTCAAAGAGAGATGCAAAACACTATATAGGTTTGTGTTATTGATCTAATTTCTTCTTTGGACTTCACTGTTCAAAAGTTCTTGTTATTTTCTTGAAACCTTGGTTTGGTTTATCTCCTTTGAATTCCATTGCGTTTTCGTTAATTGTGAAAGTCCAAATTTGTAACGATAATGTTAAAATGATATATCGTAGATGCTTTGGCTGAAAGCTATGGTCATACTTCTCTGGTTTGGAAAACAATTTGCTCTAGAATATTTCTTCTAGTTTGAGGAATCAAATTATTTTTTTCCCTTGTTTGTGGGTAAGCTTTAATGTCAATAGATTTTGGTTAGCAACTTAATTAATCTTGAATATCCTTGTCACTGCTTTGTGTATACAGAATTCTGGAAACAAATTCCACCAAATGAGCCTTATCGTGTTATTCTTGGTGATGTGAGAGACAAGCTATATAATACACGGGAACGTGCTCGTCAGCTGTTAGCCAATGGGATTTCTGACATTCCAGAGGATATAGCTTATACTCATGTGGAGCAGGTCTCTCCTTTATAACTAATTAACTCTCCTTGTCAAGTTTGAACCATAAACTGCCAATTATTGATCTATTTGTGATGTTCCACAAATGACTTTTGTAGGAACACTAAACCTCTGAAGTCCATTCTACCTTTAACACCTTAATTAAAGAATTTTGAAAATTCTTTTTGTCTAAATGATTTTGAACAATCGGCTAATGGTAGATATTGTACCAACTTTTTATATGTAATATGAAATTTTGGTTATTTATGTAGCCTTATTTATTGGAAAGTGCATTTAAGAACTGAGAAGGCATAGAATATTCCATTAGGTTTGAAGAAATTCATTGCTCTTTAAGTCAGCTTTAAGTGAATATCCTTGTTATAAACTTTAGTGAGAGTGAATGCATTGGAGTCTCTCTTCCAGCAATTTGCTATTTTATATGAAGTTCTCTTTCCCACAACAGACTAGCTGAGCTTCAATTTTGATTTTCTTTTCTGAATGAGTTTTGAAAATATTCGATAGGACAATACTGAAATTTTTGCATTGTGGCTCTCACTTCTTATTTGATTTAATATTTAGAGAAAATTTATTTTTATTAATTTGATTTCTTTTTTCCTATAGTTCCTGGAGCCTCTAGAGCTCTGTTACAGATCACTCTGTGCTTGTGGTGATCGGCCAATAGCCGATGGAAGCCTTCTTGATTTCTTGCGGCAAGTTTCTACTTTTGGACTTTCACTAGTAAGACTTGATATCCGTCAAGAGTCCGAAAGGCACACTGATGTTATTGATGCTATCACCAAGCACTTGGGCATTGGATCTTATCGAGAATGGTCTGAGGAGAAGCGGCAGGAATGGCTTTTGTCTGAACTTAGAGGCAAACGTCCTCTATTTGGCTCTGATCTTCCTAAAACTGAAGAAATTGCTGACGTGTTGGACACATTTCATGTCATTTCAGAACTTCCTGCTGACAGCTTTGGTGCCTATATAATCTCAATGGCGACAGCTCCATCTGACGTACTTGCTGTTGAGCTTTTACAACGTGAATGTCGTGTGAAACAGCCTCTAAGGGTTGTTCCATTGTTTGAGAAGCTTGCTGACCTTGAAGCTGCTCCGGCTTCTGTGGCTCGTCTCTTCTCTATAGACTGGTATAGAAACAGGATCAGTGGGAAGCAAGAGGTTATGATAGGGTATTCTGATTCAGGAAAGGATGCTGGCCGTTTGTCTGCAGCTTGGCAATTATATAAGACTCAGGAAGAGCTTGTAAAGGTTGCAAAGCAGTATGGTGTTAAACTCACAATGTTCCATGGCCGAGGAGGGACAGTCGGAAGAGGTGGAGGACCCACCCATCTGGCTATATTGTCTCAACCACCTGATACAATTCATGGTTCACTTCGTGTGACGGTTCAAGGAGAAGTTATTGAGCAGTCTTTTGGGGAGGAGCACTTGTGCTTCAGAACACTTCAGCGTTTCTCAGCTGCTACACTTGAGCATGGAATGCATCCCCCAGTGTCACCAAAACCAGAATGGCGTGCACTCATGGATGAGATGGCTGTCATTGCTACAAAGGAATATCGTTCTATAGTATTCCAGGAACCTCGTTTTGTCGAATATTTTCGCCTTGTAAGTATTTCACCCATTCATCATCATTTTGTCTTTTCAATTTTTTAAAATTTGATTGTAGGAACAAATTCCTCTTAAAGGTACTATTCTTTTTTCCATTTTATCTGAGTACAGTATTTTGTAGTTCAAGTTTGTTAGTTCCGAGGTATCTTCTAATGGATGATTTCTTGCCATTACATCTGTCAATTTTTAAAGACCAAAGTTGTCCTTGAGTCCTGAGTACTTTACGATGATGCAAGAAAAATGCTAATATATATACATATGTCCTTGGGATGCTGCAGGCAACACCAGAAATGGAGTATGGTCGGATGAACATTGGAAGTCGTCCATCAAAGCGAAAGCCAAGTGGAGGTATTGAGTCACTCCGTGCCATCCCATGGATCTTTGCATGGACTCAGACGAGGTTCCATTTACCTGTGTGGCTTGGCTTTGGGGCAGCATTTAAACATGTCATTCAGAAGGACATAAAGAATCTTCACATGCTTCAGGAGATGTACAATTTGTGGCCTTTCTTTAGGGTCACAATTGACTTGGTTGAAATGGTGTTTGCCAAGGGAGACCCAGGAATTGCTGCTTTATATGACAAACTCCTTGTGTCAGAGGAGCTGCAACCATTTGGAGAGAAACTTAGGGCTAACTATGCTGAAACTAAAAGCCTTCTCCTACAGGTATGTGGAGCAAATCACTGGAGTGACTTTAGGAAAGTAATAATAGTAATTTCAAAATTAAGATATAAGTCATGAATATTTCCTGGAACTACATTGTAAATTCTTTTTAAAAAGGTTTTGCACTGCAAAATTATGTTATTCATTTTGTCATGATTCTTCTATGAATTTGTTTGCGGCAGCCTTATTCCTTCCTCTCTCTCTCTCTCTCTACATGCATCAGTGTACGTGCACAAATGAAAAGAAGGAAAATGGAGCATTATTAGTGTTTGTAGAATCTAAGTTCATTTTTCTTGTAGGTTGCTGGGCATCGGGATCTTCTTGAAGGAGACCCATACTTGAAGCAGAGGCTTCGCCTTCGTGATGCATACATCACGACACTTAATGTCTGCCAAGCCTACACTCTGAAGCAGATACGTGACCCCAACTTCCATGTTAAGGTCCGACCACACCTGTCGAAAGAATACATGGAATCAAGGAAGCCAGCTGCTGAGCTTGTGAGGCTTAACCCTACCAGTGAATATGCTCCTGGTCTTGAAGATACTGTCATTTTGACAATGAAGGGTATTGCTGCTGGCATGCAAAACACTGGTTAAGGCATCATTATAATCGTGTTGCTTTCACCAAAACCGACTTATCACGTCCTGTTAAATTCCAAAATTGTATGAAGTGCATCTACTCTTTATCCAAGCTGTAATGAACATGTAATAAAGTAAAGTAACCACTGTATGTCCGATATAATGTATATTTTTTATTACGCTGCAAAGAAAGCATTCCTTTCTTTTTTGCCTCCATGGCTTTTTTCATATTTAGAATATATGTTCATGAGAAGCGAACAAAACTTCTTTGCCTCTCCTCTCAGTTTATCCTTTGCATTCTTTCAGGTCGCAGGATTTCATAACTGCACCAAGCAATAAACATAACCAATAAATCAAGATTTTTTTCCTTGAATAATTTATTTAATCAATTGCAGTAGTCATCTAGAAATCACAATTAACTTGTATTGTCTCCCGTTCTGAAAATATCAGAACAAAGGGAAAAATAATTACAAGAATATTAACTTTCTTTTTCCTATTAGATATGCCCATCGAAGCAACATGGTTCCAGATATTTCTGGTATTCCCTGGATTTCTGGTATTCCCTGGGTTCAGGCTATCCCATCAATCCAGAGCATTTGATTCACTGTGACAAAGTATCATTTCCCTTGGCCCTGAAGCTGGCAAGAAATTACCCAAAATTTTAGTGAAAAAATAATAATAGTAATAATCAAAGAACAAACCCCATCTTTTCATCCAGGAAAGTAATGAATCCATGACTTTGAAAATTGGACAGTTTCTGTAATTTTCTAGTTGGTTCAACTTAATGCCTCCTACAGAGGATTTATGGATTACTTCTCAAGGATAATATGCGGTAAATCATTAGCTTCTGGGGAACTCCATGATACCTGTCAGCTAACTAGAAACACCAATAAATAAGCAGAAAGGATTAGAATTCGGTAAAAATCACCTTGGCAACATTAGATAATCTCCTAATTCATTGAGAAGCTTTATACTATATCTGGGTCTTTTTTCTCAACTATTGAGACTGCCTCTTCTACAGCTTGAAAGAAAGTGGCAATCTTGTAGGTGAAAAATCCCACTAACATCGGTATCAATTCTAAGTGCAAAAATCCATATTCAGGAACAGTGATCCTGCACCCAAACATTATAATGTCAGCACGAACACGAGGAAAAAGCTGCCACTTGAAGTAATTGTCTTTTATCACACACTAAATTATAATCCACAAAAAATCTACTTTACACTGGAAATAAGTAGGCAAAAATTTGGTTCCCAGTGCAATCAGAATGTTGCCTTAAATCCAGGTTAACTCAATCAGAATGAGGATTTGAAAAATCAGCCTGTAAACTGAAAATTTATCCAAACAGACCAACAACAACTGACAAAAAAGGTGTATTCTACCAACAGAAGAGCCAATATTTTTCAAAGGGTTCATTATTGAGGGGTAAAAAACAATTAAAAAAGAATTTTTAAAAAAACAAATCACAAGGAACTTCATGACACTAATGTGCATATATGGATTTATAGTTAGGAGAAGTCATTCGTAGTATGATGAAGTAGTGAACTAAAACAAGACACCAGCATAGATGCTTACTCATTCCACCGATTATAGATCATGACCAATACAACAGGGACTAACAGCCTTGGCTGCCCAACCGCTCCCCTGCAAGCAAAAGTTACTGAGTCAAAAACTGTAATGCAGTCTCCTTACTTGGTGGCCCAGGATTTACCAAAATAACTTGATTCATCAAAAGTAAGTTCCGTGGCAAAACAATAATCAGAAAGGCCAAATGTTTCCAAAGAAACTGGGCAAGTTTAATGCTTTACACTGACACGATCTGATTACTTTTAAAAGTTCGAAAATTAACTTTAAGTTTAAATTGAACTGGAACACAAAATTTTGGCAAGCTGCTGCAAAGGTGGAATGTTTTGTGAATATGCGTGTGTAGTATTAGAACAGGCTAAGGTACAATATGAAAAGGAATATTTTGTAAGCCTTACTTACAGCACCATTTTGTACTTTAGTGGTGGGATCATGGGATTATGTTGATCGAAGAATACAAATACAAAGTTCACTTTAATCTGCTTCAAAATAAAAAACAAAAAAAAAAACTACATTTTGCATTCTGCAGTTCATTACAGCCTATCCAGATAGTTAACATTTGGCTCAACATATAAAACAACTTTAATAAAAAATGCTAAGGTAGGCAATAAGTATGCACAAAATCATCAACAGACATTGGTTAGCAACTGAAAGTAAAGGGGTAATTAATTAGTAAATACTTACTTCATGAGCCCCTTGGCTCCAGCTGCCATGGAATCCACGGTACTTCCCAGCATTCGTATATACACCAAAGAACCAAGCAAACCAGCGGCAAAGCTGTATACAAGAAATAACCACAAAGAAAATCAAGTATCAGAGATTGAGCATTAGAAATCATCATTCAATCCATACTTGCTACATAGATACTTTGAAATAGATACAGACAATTTGCCAGCAACATCATGTTAAACATTTAGAAAGCTTCTCATATTGCAGGTCTGTTGAACGTATCAGACACCGTAATTTCCAGAATAAATGACGAAAAAACTAAAAACAATAAGGCGGAAAGACATTGTCTGCAAAATGCAACAAATTGCCAATTTCAACTTAATAAACCACATAGTAGCTGGGGTCAAATGTACTTAAAGGCTAAATAATTTGCAAGCATATACTCACCTAGCGGCAATTTCAGGAGAATAAGAAATATAAGCTGACACTAAACCAACACCACCAATTCCAAGTGTGAGGAATTGCAGCTTGCTCTTTAACTGCAAAAGAGAAGCCCAGAAGCTGAAAAATTAAATCCCTATAGGTTTCCAGTATCAGAAACACAAAAGTAGTGAACTGAAAAGAAAATGCTGAAGTGGATCCAAAGACTGAAACACTTGCCTTAAAATACTGCTCCTTTGACTGTGCAGCCAATACTTCTGGGTCCCCTCGAGGTTTCCTCAGTTCCCGAAACATTACATCCTACAATCAGTCTAGGGTTAAAATAGGCCATAAATTCCAAAAAGCAATCTTTGCAAAAGACATGGAATAGGATGCAAGTTTAAATGAAAGAACATGTAACTTACACTGCCACCAGTTGCAGCCTTAGTTGCTTTATCCCACTTGTCTTGCTCACGGCGTGTAGGTGCCAATCTCCATTTGCGTGGCACACTGCCACTCTTTTGCTGATTGTCCTATTAACAACCAAAAACCCAAAAAAGAAAAAAAAAAAAAAGAACAGGAAACTCTCATACGATAAAACAATATGACTGGAAATACCAAAACATTGATCTTACCTGAATGGCAGCCTCAACTGGCTGCTGTAAGGCAGTCTTTGAAGGCGCTGTAAGCTCTTTGCTTAAATCAACTTCCAAACTGTTAAATGCCCATAATTCAAAAAAAAAAAAAACAGTTTCTAAAAGAAGTAACTTTAATTAAAACCTTGTAAGTAAGAACAAACCTGTCAAGGCTCATAACTCTGTTTAAGCTTAGAAACCCAGAAGGGTCTTCCTGTTTACACCAAACCCAATTGAGCTCAAAACCAAATTCGAAAAGAGAAAAAAAAAAATAAAAATCTCAATTGATATACAAATGGAACATATTGAAAAAAAACCTGAACTGGGAACTTTTCAGCAGCAGAAGATTCATCGGTGTCTTCAATCAGCCTCTTCATGCGAGGCATGAAGTCATTGTTCCAAATAAACTCATCAGAAGTCAAAGGGTCTTCTTTTTCTCCGCCCCAGAACTTCCGCAGCTTCGTGGTGGTCGGCGGGCCACCGTATTCGCCGGGCGCCACGCCGGTGGACCATTTCATTGGTTTCTTTTTTGGGAGTAAGATTTTGGTGGGTCTTGTGTTTGGTACTGATGATGATGTTGATGAAGAGTCTTGAGAAATTGGCGCGCTTGTTGCAGTCACTGGAATGTAATTCAGCACTGCCATTGCTATCTGGCAAGGAGAAGCTAAAATGGATGTTGTTATTAATTGGGTCGAATTTAGTGGGTTTTTTTTTTTTTAAAATAGAGCGAGTTTAGTCTGATGAGTAAGATTGAGCATGCAAAGTACAGGTTCAGTTGATGATCAGTTTTGATAGAAGTATCTGCGTGGTCCCGATCACTCGTGTGTCCGTTCATTTTCCACGTACGTTCTTGTTTTAAAGTTTTTGTGTTTTCCTAAACGACATCGTCTTATGAATCCAGGATAATGGGTTGGGCTAGGTTGCGTCCCACCCCAGAAATATGGGCTTTGAACGCTTGATCGACCGACCCATTTATGGAATCGAGCCATTTAGCCTAAATAACCCAAAAAATGGGGAAAATAAAAAAAATAAGGTCCGTGGACCAACATCTGGACAGCACGACAAGTAGCCACGTGGGCACATGCATTCAGTGCCATCATACACCTCAACTTCAAGCCATGAAAATTCAACAGTTCTAATGATGAATTTTAATTAAAAAATGCTAAAGAAAGAGAAAGACGAGAGAAAGCGTATTAAAAATGAAGAGAGAGAAAGTGGGTTGGGTAGAGAAAAATAGTAAAATTCTCTCATTTTCTCTCGTTTTTCTCTCTCTTTAGCATTGCTCATTTTAATTTCTCTGCCAATTTTTTGCTTCCAAAAGTTTAAAAAACAATATGTAGAGGGGAGTGACCCCAAGTCAATTTTTGTTGGAATTACCATGCCTGATGAATTGTATTGGCTGAACATAAACAGCAATCTAAAAAGTTTGTGAAGTTTTTTAATTGACTTTTTGATATGATGAATTTCTATATGAATATACTTATTGTATTTAAAATAAACACATGGGATACAGATGAGAAATACGTAGATACGTATTAATAAATACATAAAAATTTATAAAAGGCGTGTGTATATAAAAGAATGAGAGAAAAAAGATAGTACCATAGTAGGTTCTTACAATGTGATATGATAGGTTTTTTTTTTTTTACATTATTATCCTCTAAACATAAACAAACAGTGACATGAGAGCTTTCCTGATGATTATTTTCTATTTCTAACAAAAAACATAATAATATAATTTTGTTGTGATTTGCTTCCGCAATCAAAGATTAAAAGGTATGCTTTTAAATCTTTCTATTAATTGTATATTAAGTCCTTACGATTTGAATTTAGATGGCCAATTATATGAAATTGTTTAAAAATTATTCGACCACGCACTTCGAAGCAAACATCCACTAAGTAACATGTATTACCAAAAAGATTAATTTCACTAATTAGTGACATACTTTCACAATTTTGACAGCAAAATACAAGCTTTTTTGAATTTGAATTCGAATTTCTACATTGCTTCTTTTATTCATTATTTTCTGTTATTTCATAAAGGAACACTTGTGTCCATGGAAAGCTACCTTCAAGTTGAAAATGAAAAAACTTAGACCTGAAGAGGAATAGCTATACAGCAATATTAGGCACGATCCGACAGGACCGCTCCGCCAGCATGTGCATCAATTCATTCTCCTAAGTAACTTTGTGGCAAATGGTTATATATATTGAACTTATAAATTATTAAACATCTAGAAAGTCAAAATGCTATATATTGAAATTGGATTATAACGTGACAATGGCGGATGCCCCATGCGAGGCATCATGTCTCGACCTTGAAGAATGAGTAGATGTAAAATAGTCGGTGCAATAAATCATAAACTATACTAAATACTAATCCAGTCTCTACGCTCTCTCTATGTATATAAACATCACATTGTTATTAGCTTAAACGTCAACTCACACATATCACACTTCTATACATAACACACAAAGTTTTTAGCATAAGCTCCAAATTAGACGACGCAGATTTTTTATATTCTCTTATTTCTCTCACACTTTCCCCCAGCAAAATGCCGACGGTAATTAAGCAAATTAGTTAAACATGCATACAACTTAACTATTTTTATTTTCTTTTGCTTTTATGTATATATATATTTGTCGTTGATTAGTTTCTTTTTCTTGCTCTTGCATTAATATTTTCTCAGATCACAGAAATGCGAGTACACATGGACTGCGCCGGATGCGAAAGCAAGGTCAAAAGTAGTCTTAAAAAGCTAAAAGGTATCATATTTTTTCATCATTACTTCGTTATGTATCTTTTTTTTTTTCATTTTTTATCTCTTTTCACGAATGATTGCATTGGTGGGGCAATTAATTTTGTTGTTGTGCTCATCTGCAGGCGTGGATGACATAGACATAGACATGGCCATGCAAAAGGTGACGGTCACCGGATGGGCTGATCAGAAGAAGGTGCTGAAGGCGGTGCGTAAGACCGGCCGGAGAGCCGAGCTGTGGCAGCTGCCGTACAGTCCGGCAGAGCAACACGGTTACTATAACCAACATCAGTGCAATGGTCCTGTGACCCACTATGCACACCAGCCTTCATCTTCTTATAACTACTACAAGCATGGATACGATAGCCAAAATCATGCGCACTATCATTATCCTGCGGTTGCTTCCATCTTCAGCAACCAAACGGGTTCCACGTTTAGTGATGAGAATCCTCATGCTTGCTCTATAATGTGATCTCTTCAAAGTACATATCCAAATGTTCTAATGATGATATTGAACCATTTTCTTTTGATCCTTTTGTTTTGAAGCCAAAAGGTGATAAATGAATTTGTTTCTTAGGTTTTATCTTCGTAATCACTTAACTGCGTAAATAGTTTTATCATATCTCTTTTCATAATCAAAGGGATCATGAATTTTATTAGTAAGTATTGAGTAAGTTTATGTTTAGTATTAAGGTGTTGTGACTTTTACATTAAGAGTTGTGCAAAATAAATTTGATAGTCCAAGGGTAAATATGACGTTTAAAATAATAATTTTGACAAAAATAATAAGAATTTTATAAATTTTTCATCATACAAGTTTTAGATGAAATTAACTTACATATTAAATCATAATAACAAGTGTTTATTAAAAACTTTAATGATGTAACTTAAAAACATAATACCAAATAGGCCCTAATTAAGTTTTTAAAATATATTTTTTTGTTATGTGGCTACCAAATTATAACAATGTTAATTCGATTACTCTTTTAACTTGTTTAAATGATCTTATTAGTATGTTAATTGTATACAATACATTCACAATTTGTATCTTAATTAATGTGAAACATTAAAGGTGGTCTTCTTATACATCACAATGTATGCGAAAAATAAATAAAATAAATAATCTCTTTAATAATAGCAATAGCTGAATCTCCATTGTTAAGGTACTTTATTTATTTCTTTCTAAAATTTTAACCAATATTCTTTTGTATATTTTGTCTCACACTTGAAATTTTCTTTGGATCTTGAAAGCTTGGCCGATAAATAAAAATAAAACTAGAGATGCTAGTGCCTACAATGGTAATAAATTTTATGTCTACATTTATGGATTTTTGTGGTTGAATATTTTTTGCTTTTGTATTGCATTTCATAAGCGTGATTTAGCTAAAGTTTGAATCCATTTAGCATGTGTTCCTACTTTTAAGTTTAAGAAATTTGAAACATTAGATAATTATTGTACTGGTACCTAGAAAGAATTAAAGAAGTTGGGTGTGGTTGATAATTCTTAAGTATCATTTTTATAGTGAAATGTTTGTTTTTAGTTTCTAAAAATTCAAAGTTAATTAGAGATTTAAGACTATCTACTTTGAAGAAGTCAATAACCATTGGCATAATTATTTTATATTTTTGGTTCTGATTGTAGCATGTATATGATTTGATTCAATTATAGATAGTTGAAAATATTGGAGTTTATACAGTGAACTGGATCAATCCTATTTAAAGAGAGCAATTGATTAATCTTTTCTCATTGAGGTAAATAATGGATTTAGATTAGAAGGAACATTAAAGCCAAGGGCTTGGCCTCGAATTGTAGGAAAAAAATATATAAGACATTTGGAACAAAGTTAGAATGGAAATAAATTAAGAATGGTTGGTACTCTGTGAAAAAAATAATATTCGACATAGATTAAGATGATAATAGTATTGGGATATGTTTACAATCCCGTAAGCCAATTATTTGACTAACCAAATGGGAAGAGTACATACAAGTAATATATTTTTTAATTTATTAGAATGAGTATATAGGTGTTAAACAAAAATATCCAGATACTAGATAATTTCATTATCAGCCTTTAGTTTATGTTGATGAGTTAGAGACTTTGTTCTCAGGAGTTTCAATTATTGATCTAATACTTGGAGTTCTAGTATGCATAACTTACCAGAAGTGTAATATTTATCATCTATATATTTAAACACATGCGCTTATGAAACTCCAATCAATGTAAAAGATGATGATAATGTACTGATAACTTTATGAAATAAGAGTTATCATGATACTTTTAAACTTGAATCAATAATACTTATAAAGTAAATGACATATTTTTATTGTATTTTAGTTATATTTTGCATGAATATCCATTTTAGTTTTTTTTAAAAATAAATTTAGTTTGTTTTAAAATATTTTGTGTGCTTAGATCATATGCATAATTGTAGGTGACCGGAAGCTCAAATTTCAAGAAAAGAATACTGCCGCAATAGATTTGCAAAGACAATGAAAGAACTTGGCTACAGAGGAACTGAAACTAATCTAGAACAGTGAAGATGTTGTAGCATCATTGTTGTAGCAATCCTGGAACAATGACATAGAAGATTCCGCGCGCATCAACTAAAAAATTGCTATTTAGAGTTTCTAAAAATGAAAGATACACGCTTTAGACTTCCAGTTGCCTTAATTCTAAACTATAAAAGGAGCACTCGCAAAGAAAGAGGAGAGCCATCAGCCAAAGGGATAAACTGCAAAGAAACAACAAGAAAACAGAAATCAAGAGAGGGATTGAAGGCTGTAACTGAGGAGAAATTGCAGAAATCAATCGAAAATAAATTCTTCTTATTATTTTTTTGTTTTCTATTTATTTATAGGGATGTATTTGATGGCTAAAACTCTTTTATTTATTTTTCTATCACAAATCATGAACTGGATTTGATTGTAGTTGAGTGATAAATGATCTTAATAGATGTTTGACTGATATATATGTGTTGCTATATGTTTGCTATAGCATTTTGTCTTAATTGTATTTATTTTAATTTCCTATTTCGGTTGACCACCTATTTAGGGATATTAGTTAAGAAAGAGCTTAAAAAAAAATCTGACTTAGTGGATCTCATTAAGATAATACTTGGTTTTAGATTGGGTTTCTCAAGTTGTGCAAATTTCAATTTGAATAGGGTCATGCTTGATCTAAAATTAGTAATGAACTAGACATATAGATTCACCTTATAGGGTAAATGGAACCTAGATCGTTTAATGCTATATTTAATGTTAGCATAACAATTGGTCACTGTTAAGTTACATTAAATATAAAATATCTAATATGCGACAGCTGAGGATGCATAGGAGATTCTGTCTAATATTGTAGTAGATGTTGTAGCAATGGTACGGTAATTGAAAAATAATCAATGCCATTAAATGAGTTTATTCACTCAACTACTCTATTCTCATTGGTTACATCCATGTGTTTGACGTGAGAATTTTCTTTATTGTATTTTTTTATTAGTTTCATATATTGTCTTATTTTAATTAGAACAAAATTACACTGTTAAGATTGTTGTAGCAAATCTGATAACATCAATCTTGTGGAGACACGACATGTAGCTATAACACCTACATTAGATTACAACTTAGATTAACCAAATATAAATAAGGTACAAAGTTTTAAGAAAAAACAAAATAAAAGAAAAATTATTGAACTTGTGAAGAAATTAAAAAAATTAGTGTAGGTATTGGAAAAGGCTGATGATCAAGGACCCTTAATGAAAGAATGCATAACAGTTCTATGAAATGTTTTACCTATCTGGAATCTCCTTTATTATATAACTATCAACACATTATGCAATAAGAGGGAGTATAGAGAGGTATGGATGGAGATGGAAAGTGATTAAGAACGAGGCTAAGGACTAGGCATGGATAAGGCACGATTCAATTTTTTTAAAAAAAAAATTGAACTTTTAAAATCTAGGTTATTTAGGTTTTCAATTCGGTTTTTTATTTATTTAATTAAACTAACCAATTTTTAGAACAAATATGGTAGATGCAAAGTTTAGCAAAATAAGCTAGGAAACCTGTCTAATTTAAGTTTACACTTGAATCTAAATTCTTGTTGTTATGCTTATTTAAGTTTGACAATGTGTTTTAATTAAAAAATATTATATGGTGATCTATGATTGATTTTTTTTTTATATTTTACTTCATTAAATGTTTATTATTATCTTTTTATAAAGTGTTGTATTTTCTTTGATAGTTGGATAACTTTGTTGCCTAAAATTTTTTAATACTATTACTCTTTTTTTCTTTTTTTTTTTAAATGTGCCTATGGAGAATTCTTCTTTGTATAATTCAAGTGAAAGAGATGATGATACAAAATACAAAGTTAAGAGATTGCTACATAAACGAATGATTATATTAATATTTAATTTATTAAAGTGGTTGAATGTTGAAAGACTACCTGCATCAATACCAATACTTACAGGCTCAGATTTTACTAAAAAGCCATCTACTATATGTTATGAATTAATGCAAATGGAGATGAATGAATTTATTTGTTTATGTTAACTTTTCAAAAAAAAAAAGATGTTTATACCTTAGTAAACATGTGTCTATTAAACATAAAATAGCAATGTTCTAGATGACAATTAATCATAATCTTCGTAATCGACTTATAAGAAACATTTTCTATGCTCACCTCAAGCAGTTGAGAAATACTTTCATAAGGTTTTAATAGCCTAAAATGAAGCTCTCAAAAGAAATGATCACTCGTTCATCCTTTAATGACGATTTAAGTGGCATAATTAATCACAAGCAACGGGAAATATTTAAGGTCAACTTTCTTTTGTCAATGATAAATAGTAACATAATTTTTTAGTATATTTATCGTATTCATAGTATTTGCTTATGTATAGGGTGTTGTTGGTGCAATAGATAGAACCCTCATTCATGCATGTATTTTAATAGAAAAACAAATACACTATACAAGTCGTGGAAGAGCGAATGTTTTTAGATGTCATGGCAATTTGTGGCTTTGAGATGATATTTAGATATTTTGTTGGATAAGAAGAAACAACACATGATTCAAGAGTTTTGACAAAAATAATTCATTGTTTAAGGACATAAATTTTCAATGCCACTAGGTAATCTTTTCTCTTTATATGATTATTAGACATTTTTTTAATAATTAACTTTTAGTAATTGCTGAACCCAAAAAAATACTATTTAGTTAATGTGGCATATACATATAACCGGGAGATTTATGGTGCCATATCACCATGTATATTATTGATTGAATGATTTTTGTTATGGTGGTCGGGCTAGAGGGAAAGAGGAGATATTCAACCAAAAGTCATGCCAAATTAAGGATTATTATTGAGTGTATTTTTGGCATTCTAAAAGCTTGCTTTTCTAATTTTAAAAATGGATGATGCTGCATAGACAAAGATAGTTATCGCATGCACTGCGATACATAATTTTCTTGGAAAATTGTCTAATTCTGAAGCATTATAGTTAGAATATGACAATGAAGAAACTAAATTGGAAAAATTATAGTGCAAGTATGAATCAACCAACAAATACAAGTAACTTTTTTAGACCTTTAAATCAAGTGTTAAGCTACAAGATAAACTTGCAAATCGATTCTCTCAAGGTTGTAATAATTGATTTTCTTAACTTTTAGAAATTGTAGTTATTATAATAAAATTTATTAACTTTTGCATTTAGAGTGATATAGTAATATTTTTATTTAAAGGCCAATTGTTACCTAACCTATATATGTTTGATTTTAATTACAAAGTCCATGTATTTAACTCTTAAAATTTATAACAAACATACATAATACATATAATTATAAAGACGTAAATATCAAATAATCATATTTGAAATATTTGCGATTTATAAAAACAAACAAGATACTACTATACTTAAATATTTAAAAAAAAAAAAGAAGAAAACAAGCATATTATCAAACATTTGTTCTCATACCTATTCACAATTTAACCAAATTTAAACCCATTTATATTTCAAATAAAAAACAAATGTTATCTAAGGTAAACCTTGCAAATACTTAAAAGGAGGACTGGCCCATCAAGTGTAAGCAACACAAGATAGACCAACATTCGCAATCATATTACATTGTCGTCCCTAAAAAGAAATAGAATTATGCCACCTCAAGCAATTTTGTTATCGAACTTGCAAAGAGTAGGTCTGGTTTAGGATTTAGGTTAAAATGCTATAAGCAATACAAGATAAACTAACATTCATAATAATATGAATCACCATATTGCCCTCCGTAAAAGAAATAGAATTAAACTATCTTAAGTAATTTTGTCATCAAACTTGCAAGAAATTAGCCTGATTAAGGATTGAAGTTGAAGTGTTATAAGCGACTTATTTCATAAGTTTTGACAAAAATGGTATTTTGTAAATTTTTCAAAAACTGCTTATTTTATTATTTTTTCGATTTTGACAATAACTTTTAAAAGAAAGTAAAATATTACTTTTTATAAGTAACTTATCAAATAAGTCACCACATCATTTTATAGTTTCTATTATAACTTTAATATCTTAATAAAGTGATTACAATTATGTTTTATTTTCTGTAAACACAAATATATAAATAATATACGATTTAAACTTATATCTATTTTGGTAATTATCTAATAAAACAACACTTTCATAATAGGTACTTTGCTTTTCAAACTTATAGCAACTAAAACAATATAACTCACCAAACACGAAACTCCTTTTTTTAATCAGATTATTTGATCAACTTAGTATAACATAAACAACTTATTTTATCAGTCACCACAATCTCAAACTGATCCTTAGATTACTGATGTATTACATTGTCCGTGTTAACATTGAATAGTGATCTTATAATAAAACATTAGAAGATAAACATGTATTTATTGAATATGTAAATGGTAAAATAATACTTCAATTAATTAAAATAAAACATAATTTTTTTAATAACAAAGATTATTCTTACAGTAAGATAGTTATAGGTCTGAATATAAATATTTAAATGATATATTTCTTTTTTTTTTAATATCGGAATATAAGTGACATCTTATTTATCTTTATAAATAAAAAAATATTTTAAACGTGGTTATTTGATATTTATATCCTTCCAAATCAAAACAAGAAAATGAATATATTTTAGGAAATAAATATATTTTATGTAGATACGTTTGGAATATAGTATTTACTTTTAAAATATAATATTTACTATCATTCATACATTTTTTTCATTCAGATAAATGTCATAAAAGTTTACTTTTTGTATTCCAATGTAGATATTCAAAAATCAGATATAAGTTGCAAATAAAAAATGAACAATTTTTTTAAAAAATATCTGAAATTAATAAAATTTCAAATATTTAACAAACAACTTCTAAGTAAAATTAATTACAAAATCTGACACCAGAAGAAACAAAATGAAATATCTCTAGATCAGTGGTAAACGAAATAATTTTTTTAAAAAAAGAAGTTACTATTAAACAGTAGAAAGTCAGTCTCTCTCACACTTATGCTTCTTCTCACGAGTCATTAAGCAAATTAAGCATTTACGGTGACTCAATACCTATCTGCGTATTTGATTGAGCTCTAGTTTCACCCCCCCTCTCCAAAGTAAATAAAATATACAAGAATAATATTATCAGATAATACCCACCTGCGTTTTTAACATATTACGCGTCACACATCTTTATATTGTATTATTAATTATTTTTGGTTTTTAATCACCGTGGCTCTTTTATCTTCTATTTAGTCGCATCATCACTGGCAGTGCCGAGAGTGGTTCGTTTTACAAGTGTGTATGATTTGATAAATAAAAGTCATTATGTAATAACTTAGAATATGTTTTTTTTTTTTAAAAAAAAAATGGTTACTCATAAATTAAACGGGTGAATTGTTAGAGAATAGCGATAAATGCGAGAAAAATATGAATTGAAACGTTATATATTCAAGTTTACGTTAATATAATTTATTTTTTAAAAAATTTTTCTTATACATATAAATTGCCATAATTATTTGATTGTAACTCGTTGTAAAACAATTATTTTTACACTAAAAAATTATATATGTTTGTTATACATATTACTACTATCGATATCTAATTGTAAGACGTTGCAAAATAACTTTTTTCTTTTTTAAGAAAAGATACTCAAGATAATATATAAAATATTTCGATCTAAAGTATATTTTTGTACTCATTAAAAAAGAAATATTCAAATGATGATGATAATTGGGCCCCATTTCCATTTGGTATTGGACCATCCACTTGAGTGCACCACCGTATCCTACACACAAGCGCATAAGCCTTGAAAATCCTGACCAAACAATCGAAAAATAGATTTTTTTTTTTTTTTTAAAAAAAAAAAAGAGTAGAGTCTAATTCGGAATTTTAAACTGTTAACGAACGGCAACGTGCCGCGCTGTAATTGGCTTTACTCTTGTCTTAATTCTTAATTAAGACAAATCCAATTCCCTAATCTCAAAGTCTTATTGGACAAGTAAAATAAATTAACAGATTAATTTATAACAAAAGGTGAAATAAACTCGCGAACTCTAGTCTTTATGTAAACTGTTGTAAAGGCGAAGAAAGAGAGAGGAATCTATTGAGACTACAGTAAAACCCTAATCTCTTCCTCGGAGATCGGCCATGGCTTCCTCTAAAGAACGCGAAAACTTCGTCTACGTCGCCAAGCTCGCTGAACAAGCCGAGCGCTACGACGGTCAGAACTCACGGCACCTCTATTTGTTTCGTCTCTTTGTGTATTTCATTTGCTTAGTAGCTTTTTAGTGAAATATTCATCTTTTTTTTTATTCTTTTTGCTTTTTTTGTTGATTAATTGAAAGATAAAGTTAGTTCAATTTTGATCCTCGTAGTTTATTTTGTTTTATTTTTTCATTTTTTTTATTTGGTATAAAATTGGAAAATTAACCGATTTGACTGGATTGGCTGATTTGAAGGTTGTTATTTTGTTGATTTATTGAAGCTTTATTTTGTTATATATTTTTTTAATTTTATTTCTTTTATGGAAAATGAACAGAGATGGTGGATGCGATGAAAAATGTTGCGAAGCTTGATGTGGAATTGACGGTTGAGGAGCGCAACTTGCTCTCTGTTGGCTACAAGAATGTAATTGGTGCTCGAAGAGCATCGTGGAGGATACTTTCGTCAATTGAGCAAAAGGAAGAAGCGAAAGGGAATGAAGTGAATGCAAAGCGGATCAAGGAGTATAGGCAAAAGGTTGAATCTGAATTGTCGGACATTTGCAATGATATCATGACTGTCATTGATGAGCATCTTATTCCTTCAGCAAGTGCTGGTGAATCAACTGTGTTCTTCTATAAGATGTGAGGGCTCATACACCGCTGACCAATGTTTGGTTCGTGTGTGTGTGTGTGCGCACAGGGTTTTAGAGGTTGAGAATTTTTTTGATTGCTTGCAGGAAAGGAGATTATTATCGGTACCTTGCTGAATTCAAGTTTGGCGATGAGAAGAAAGAGGCTGCTGCTAATTCAATGAAAGCATATGAGGTAGCTTATCAATCAATTTCTTAATTATTTTATGACGTTTACAACTTTAATTTTCCTATTATTTATCAAGGGAACTGTAATATTGCTCCTTGATCAACTAATCTCATCAAGTCTTTTGTGCTGTTGGTTTCTAGTCTCTTGTGAAGTTGTTATTGAATTTGAGGTCATTGGGCCTACTGTTTCCATTGGTGTAATATCGAGTTACTTTTTTCTGGGTGATATTATTTCCCAGTTACTTTTGAAGAAATTGTGATTGAACTTCAGTTTGTGTGTCAACTGAAATAATCAAAGCATCAAAGAGTTTTGCTTTATAGAGCTTTATATAGACCTGGTGAAGCAACCTGTTTTTTGAAAATTCGTTATTGTATTTTTAATTTTTCAGTTACTTTTTTTCTTATTGGCTTTAACTATTTTTGAACTTTGTGGCTTTTATTGATAGATATCTCTATTTGCTGCATTTTTTTTAATTTTAATTAGATCAGATTACCTAACATTGAGAGAAAGCTGCATTACATACTCACTTGCATGAGCGAAATTATCTTTTGCCATTTTATCTATTTGCAGACAGCTACCACTGCTGCAGAGGCTGATTTGCCACCTACACATCCCATCCGATTGGGTTTGGCTCTGAATTTCTCTGTCTTTTATTATGAGATCATGAATTCTCCTGAAAGGTTTGTAAGATATTATATGCATTGTTGGTAGTAAACACTTTTTTGCATCATTTGATTTGAGATAGAAGCTGGTTATTTCTTCTTACTACCATTTGTATCTTCAGGGCTTGCCATCTTGCAAAACAAGCTTTTGATGAAGCTATTTCCGAGCTGGACACCCTCAACGAGGAGTCCTACAAAGACAGCACCTTAATTATGCAGCTTCTTAGGGACAACCTTACCTTATGGACTTCTGACATTCCAGAAGATGGAGGTGATTATAGGACTTAATCAAGCAGTTAAACTTTAATTTAGATGTGTGATTCTGTGCTGTTGGTTTCATTGTTAGATCAATTTTTCGCTGTGCATAGAAACAAGCTGATATTTTTTAATGGTTGCATCTACTTATGGCTCTTTGGCATGTCATGGATATGGTTCCTGAATAGATTTTTAAAGTATTTATGGTTGGAGATTTTTTGCATCCATACTAAATGTTCTTGATGCATTAGTCCTGGTGGAGAAAGGTCAGTGTTCTTAACGTGCATATATTAGCATATGTTCTGCAGCTGGGAAGTTCTAGTTTAATTTCTTTTGTTTTTCCTAAACTCTTCCATCTTTTTAATTTTATATTTATCTTTTTCCTCTTTTGTTACTGTAACAGAAGATGCCCAGAAGGCTAATGGCACTGCCAAAGTTGGTGGGGGAGAAGATGCAGAGGTAGGTTTTCTCTTTTAAATGCTATTATCAGTGTTGTCATTTTTCCACTCACGATGTGATCTCATACTTTTTATGCAGTGACAAGGAGAGCATCGAGGAGTTGCTATGTGATTGGGGGAGAAAGGATGAGACTTGTTAATCAAACTTAGTGTTTGCTTAAAGTGCCATTGTCTTTTGCTTGCTGTATTTTCATTTTAATAGTGCCATATTGTGGTATGGCTTACTTTATAGCATGGTTGTCCAAACACGATTGGTCGTACTTGTCCTGCCTCCCATTGTTTCCCTCCTGTCATGATGGATGGAGTGTAGTAGAGGATTATTTGGTCTGATTGCACAAGGTGTTTTTCTTATTTAGCTGTAAATGCCACAGGAGGATTTCTGCTATTTGGACATCCTCTTATGTTTTTAATGTTTGAAGTTCACATTGAATCTTGCTTGCAGCTCAGTCCGTGATTATTTTGCAATCTGTATGAATGATATTGCTTGCTAGTTGCTATTAATTGTGAAAACTCTGTATTGTGGTCAACCGCAAAATCTCTTAATTGGGAGTAGGAATAATTCCTATCCTTCGACCTTCGGTATAGTTCCAAAGCTCTTGAGCATTAGTGAGAAATTACGATATGAAGCTAATTTCGAGTGGCAGGTGTTTGCAAATGGTTTGTTCTGAATTTGCATGATTGAATAAAGTGAAATGGGTTAACATTATGTGGTGTCCCGGGGAGGTGTGGCCAAGAATGTGGAAATGCTAGTGGGAGGGCCTACCTTGGGCAAAGTAGTTTCAGGCTGACTGTTGGATTCCGCAGGCTTCTCTAAACTTGGTGAGACTGACGTGTATATTGGGGAATATAAGGTTTGCCCTCATCTTAGTTTGGAGAAATTAAGTAAAACTGTTCTATTATTGTAAAATAGGTTTAAATTTCCATGCAGTTATAATGGGGTAAATTTTGTACATCATTTTATTATTTTACTCCTAATTTTGATGTTAATCATAAAATTTAAATATTTTAAGAAAATAAAGTAAAACAATTTATATACTTTTAATGATTAGATTAATTTAATAATGAATAATAAACTATGGAGAAATATTAGTGACCAAACAATTGACATCCTATACCTCTAAATCATTTTTCTTTCCACCAAATTTATACAAAATATTCGTATTAAGCATCTAAACACAGTAACAATGGACATTAACATCATTATTTCAAGAATGCATCAAATGAAATGAACTTGAATAAAAGTTTAAAATTTTCTTTTGTTCAAAATCATTTTATCCAGAAAATCAGACCCAATTTAGCAAAAAATTAGAAAGAACAAACAAAAAGTTCAAACTATTAATACCCATAAACCCATATGTCAAAACATAACAGAAATAAATTTTTAATAAAAAAGCTTATATTTTAATAATACAAATGACTATAAAAAATTTTTTAAAAAAGAACAAATAACTTACATTACAAATTAATTAATATTTCTCCATAACTTACAATTTATTATTATATTAATTTAATCATCAAAAGTATATAAAACATTTTATTTTATTTATATTCTAAAAATATTTAAATTTTATGACTAATATCAAGACGGAGTGAAATAGTAAAATAATACACAAAGTTATTACTGTTATAACCTATTTTAAACATGATCAGGTTTCACTTAGCTGCTCCAAACAATAGGAGGCTATCCTCAATTTCCCGTATATATTATAGGAGATTTATTGACTTAAAGAAAACATAATAAAATTTGTATTAAAAATTATAGAAAATTAATATGAATTATGAATAAACATTATCGTCTCCCAAAACCAGTATCCTGGAAACTATGACGATGTGTAAATAACCATGCGACATGTCTGCTAACAAACTAATAGTAATTTCCTAGAGATGATATTTTATTTATTTAATTTTTTTAAAACATATTGATAATTTAGAATAAAAAAAATCTACTGATATTACAATTAGTCAATTAAATATCTATTGAGACTACTATTTTATTATTGAAAAATCTAAAATTCTTCCTCCATTAAAAGTTGGGAGGATTAATATGATTGTGTTCCACCGATTATGGGAGTGAGAATTGACTCCTACTAACTTTGACCATTCTATTGTTGAAGAACTAAAAATTCTTCTCCATTAATATAATCGGGAGGATGTTCGACCGATTCTGTAAGAGGGAGAATCTACTCGTGCAAGGGAATTAAGTCCCGTCAAAATCAAATACCAACGAGACTTGAAATGGTCAAACTTAAAGGTCTGAGTATGACTACTTTTGCTTCTCCCTCAAGGTCATGAATAGTAGCCAGGATTGCGTTTTGTGAGGTCGTTTTATTTTGTTATTTGTTTTTAATTTGTTAAGGAACTGTAATAATGTATTTAAGGATTTTGAATCAAGAGTTCATATTGTTAAATTCTTTCATGAATTTGGTCATAATTATTTTATAAGAATATTTACTTATTACAATAATGTTTAAAAATATTTAGTAATACAGACTAGTTCGTTAAAAAAAAAAATCTTTTAGATTAATTGACATGAGAGGTCAGAGTTATCTCACTCTCAAAAAATGGAAAGTTATTATTAGTACATATTACAATTTTTAATTCAAATTTTCTAAAGATTGTATTCCATGAGTCTATTTATTTATTTTTATTTATAACTTATATGTATTACATTGAACATAAACTAAATTTTTATTTTCACAAACTCTAGAGGGATACATGTTCCACTCACTTCCAAAAGGGGGAGGTTATTGTTAATACATGCTTTGATTTTTAATTCAAATTTTCTAAAGATTATATTCCGTGAGTCTCTTTATTTATTTTTATTTATAACTTACATGTATTACATAGAACATAAACTAAATTGATATTTTCACAAACACTAGAGGGATACATGTTCCACTCACTTCCAAAAGGGGAAGGTTATTGTTAATACATGCTTTGATTTTTAATTCAAATTTTCTAAAGATTATATTCCGTGAGTCTCTTTATTTATTTTTATTTATAACTTACATGTATTACATAGAACATAAACTAAATTTTTATTTTCACAAACACTAGAGGGATACATGTTCCACTCACTTCCAAAAGGGGAAGGTTATTGTTAATACATGCTTTGATTTTTAATTCAAATTTTCTAAAGATTATATTCCGTGAGTCTCTTTATTTATTTTTATTTATAACTTACATGTATTACATAGAACATAAACTAAATTGATATTTTCACAAACACTAGAGGGATACATGTTCCACTCACTTCCAAAAGGGGAAGGTTATTGTTAATACATGCTTTGATTTTTAATTCAAATTTTCTAAAGATTATATTCCGTGAGTCTCTTTATTTATTTTTATTTATAACTTACATGTATTACATAGAACATAAACTAAATTGATATTTTCACAAACACTAGAGGGATACATGTTCCACTCACTTCCAAAAGGGGAAGGTTATTGTTAATACATGCTTTGATTTTTAATTCAAATTTTCTAAAGATTATATTCCGTGAGTCTCTTTATTTATTTTTATTTATAACTTACATGTATTACATAGAACATAAACTAAATTTTTATTTTCACAAACACTAGAAGGATACATGTTCCACTCACTTCCAAAAAGGGAAGGTTATTGTTAATACATGCTTTGATTTTTAATTCAAATTTTCTAAAGATTATATTCCGTGAGTCTATTTATTTTTATTTATAACTTACATGTATTACATGGAACATAAACCAAATTTTTATTTTCACAAATACTAGAGGGATGCATGCTCCACTCGCTTCCAAAAAGGGAAGGTTATTATTAATACATGCTTCGATTTTTAATTTAATTTTTCTAAAGATTATATTCTGTGAGTCTATTTATTTTTTTTATTTATCACTTATATGTATTACATAGAATATAAACCAAATTTTTATTTTCACAAATATTAGAGGGATACACGTTCCACTCACAAATTAATGAGAGAAATATCTATTCCTACTTAATTTTGTAATTAAAACTTGATAATAAAAAATTTGTAATTAAAACAGAAATACAAAGAATTTCTGAGACCACTCGAAAGTGAGGGCACGAGTTCACCGTCCGATTGTGGGCCGAGAATGTGGGCCTACTTTAATTTAATTTGAGCAGAAGTGCTATGCGACAGCGAGAGTTCACGAGTGGAAAACTGGAGATCAAGTTTGGCCTCTGCGGCACGGTTTGGCTGTAGTTTCATTGGTCGTTGGAGAAAATTAAGTACCCTTCGAGTGACGCAAACCTTTTTTGTCAATTGAGGGAAGCAAAGGCTGAGTGGGGGACGCGAAACATCCCTTTGATTGATGTTAGCTTAAAATCTCCCCATTCACAAGTCACGAGAAAAAGAAAGAGTAAAAGAGGGAGAGGGAAAAAAAGACGGTCGATTTCTGACTATCTCTGTAAAATCTCTTGGAATTCCGATGGCTAGTGGCAACCTCCCTCGCAGAATTGTCAAGGTACCCTCCTCTATCTTTTCCTTTTCTTTTTCTTTTTTTAATTTCTCTTTTACTTTGCACTACACACGTTTACTGGGGTTTTATAGCTTTCAAGGTTTTGATTTTGGCTGTGTTTATGATTTATTAGGAAACCCAGCGGCTGCTCAGTGAACCAGGTTGCTCTTTACTCTCTTTTGGGTTTTTATTTTTTATTTTCTATTTTCTATTTTTTTTTGAAAGTGTAGTTCAACTTTGTACTTGAACTAATTGAACTTTCCAATTTAGCCGTAGATACTTTGTTATATGTCAAAATGGATTCTGGTAGTTGATGATTTGGGTGTGTGCTAGTTTGGAAATTGTGTATTGGTTCTGCTATATTGTTAATTTCATTAATGAGATATGTAAATAATTATTTGAAATCTTGTTCTGATGAGCAATTATTTGATAATAGTTTATGCTTTGTGATCTCTGTAAACACAGCTCCGGGCATTAGTGCTTCTCCTGCCGAAGACAACATGCGATATTTTAATGTAATGATTCTTGGTCCATCTCAGTCTCCTTATGAAGGTAAGTAGTTAGCTGGTACTGTTCATTGATGTGTTTGGAATTCTTTTCTTTCACATTTTTTTCACGCACTGTGTGGAATTGTGGTGTTGATTTACTGTAAGTATAAACTGTGATTTTTGTTTGAGGGGTTCTTTTCCTTATTGTTTTCTAAGTTTTCTTGGTAGGACCTTTTTTCTGGGAATGCTTTTTGAATGAGAATGTTAGTGAATGTGTTCCTAATGTTATGTATGATGGTTCATCGATGAAATTAAAGTTTGACATGGAATTTCCTTTGAAGTTATTGAACTTTAGGTAAAACTTGTTTTGTAGAATGAAACAGAACTAGGTATGCCACATATGAAAAAAAGAGGAGTGGTTTTATCATTTTCTTCTGTGAAGGGCATGTACTATATTGTTGATGAACCATATTGGTTTTGGTACTTCCATGACGAGAATTCTGTTGGGCTAATTTTCTCATTTTCTTCTTTAAGTTTTATAAAAAATTCCATTTAGCATTCTTGCCAGCAGTTTTATTGTTGTGGTTGTCATTATCACAGTGTAAATTCTGTTGTTGAATCATGCTGGAAAACCCAAAAAAAAAAAAAAACTGATTATCTTGAAGTGTTTGGATGAGATTGATGTATTTTAGCACCAATTTGATGGACTTTATGCTTGTCACTGCTGAGACACTGTGAGATTATAGAGCATGTTCTTTGTGTTTTATCTTGAAATTACTTTAAGAATTTTGCCCATGTGGATAATGAGAATCATGACAGAGTATCCTACTCTCTTTCTTTTCTGTTAATATTTATTGTGATCCTTTAATTAATTCTGGTATTGCTTAGGTGGGGTTTTCAAGTTGGAGTTGTTTTTGCCTGAAGATTATCCAATGTCCGCTCCTAAGGTATCCTGTTACTTGACTTGCATCTCATTATCCAATGTCTGGTCCTAAGGTATACTGTTATATGCCATGCCCTTCACTTTTTCCACATGCTCGTCATAGGTTTGAGATCTAAATTTATAATTGCAGTGTGTCTTATGAAGGAAATATTGTTTCATTGTTTTGATGTCAATTGGAAGTCATAACAATTTTCAACATGTGCCATATCTGGTTGTTAGTTTTCCAACAGAATATACTCCCTGTTGTTGAGTTTCTGTAAACTTTGACTTAAATGCTTATAATAATTTTTAATTTCATGGGAGTATAATCAGGTTTTGGTCTTTAGCTGTTCTACTTTTTGGATAATAGGAAGTTTTTTGTGAAGAAAAGAAACTAAAAATATAACTTTTACGTAAGAAGCGTAAGAATATAACTTGCGCAGCTTATCAAAAAAATGGATTGCCAATCAGTTTACACGATCAATATACATGCTTCTTTAATGCGTATTTATTCTTCAGGCACGTTATTTGGTTTGACCTTGGCAACTGCAGAACAATATCTTGTTTTCATGCTTGATTTTGCCCTTTTACTCAATTATGTTTTTTCGTGTATTGAATGTCTCCTGTTAACAGGTTCGATTTCTGACCAAAATATATCATCCTAACATAGACAAGGCAAGTTGTTCTTTCATTGCTTTTTCCAAATTGATTAAATCTCCTTGTGCCTATCTGTGAATAGAGAATTTCTTATTGCAGCTTGGAAGGATATGCCTTGATATTTTGAAAGATAAATGGAGTCCCGCCCTGCAAATCCGCACAGTCCTGCTGAGGTAAAGTTTTGGTGCTCCCACTATATACATACATGTTTGTTGACAACAAAATTTCTCTTAATCTAAATCATAACTGGGAAAAAATTGAAGTAAGTACAAGAGAATCATACCTAAACTCTGAATGCTGCTACTAACCCAGAACTATGTTGCTGTATATATTATTACATTGGATATTGACGTGTCTGTGAATAAACAAGGGAAGGTGGAAGAGTATTCTTAACACGGTGATGTTACTTTTAAGAGCAAATTTTGACTGATGACAATGATTGCATGATTCAGTATCCAAGCTCTTTTGAGTGCTCCGAACCCAGACGATCCACTTTCTGATAACATTGCAAAGCATTGGAAGGCAGATGAGACTGAAGCTGTTGAAACTGGTAACTCCTACTAAATACTAATATTCCATTAGGTGCAGTTCATTTACGCCTGCAACAGTTGTTTACCATGTGATTCATAAGAATTTTGTGCTTGGATTTAGCATATTGCTTTTCTTTTAAAAATCAAATTAGCAAGTGACGTTACATCTACCTTCATCAGATTATTCTGATGTAGTGCTTTCAACAGCACGGATTTCTAGTTCATGTATTCATTCTTTCCACTGATCATGGTTTGTTTGGAACCTTGTAGCGAAGGAATGGACCCGGTTATATGCAAGTGATGGGTGAAGGCTAGAGCTTGTTCGAGAATATCTCTCTACAAGTTTATGTTAAAAACACTAATTGATGTATGAACAGATGTGTAAAAATGTTTCTCAATCGGTCTGTTATTTGAATGTTTTACTTGTATCGTCATTAATTGAAAGTGCATGCTTTTTAACAAATGAATAATGATCATAGGGAAAGAACTTCAGCATCATCATCTCCTACAAAAAAATGTTACTTAAAAGACAGAAATACCCTTCCATGTGAACCAAATTTGCAGATCCACCATTAAAACTCCCGCCAAATTGACAATCGAAACAGAAATAGAATCAGGGAAATCAAATTAAAAACCTAAAAGCAGACAAATCTCTAAAAACAAAACTAACATGAAAAACACAATCACGAGTGCATCTCAATTCAAGCCAAGGAAAAAGTAACACCGACACGCTTGCTTCTCTTCCTCTTCGGAACCAACTCATTGGCCTTCTCATCACCAATCTCATCAGCTCCAGCGGCGCCATATAACGACGAAGTTGGAGCCAATTTGTTCGACCTCTTCTTCTTCGGCTTCGCGCCAACATCAAATCCAGCGTACAACGACGTCATAGAAGCAGAAACAGGAACATCTTGCTTCGACGTTGAAACTTTGGAGGCAACAGAGAAAGCTTTTATGTTGTTGTTATCGTTGTTGTGATTAATATCCTCTGTGCCTTGGGCTTGGCGCGAGTTGAGGACTTTGATTGAAGTGACGCAGCACTCTTGCCAAGTGAGGTCGTTTAGGTCCTCCATCACCTGCTTCAGAGTCAAGGACATAGCGGGCGAGATGTTCTCCTTCAGCGTGGATCGCGATGGATTCATCAGATCGATTGTGCTCACCGCCTCGCTCAGCGCATTCTGTGCAACGAATTTTTACAAACGCGTAAGTAAGTAAACTCACAACTTATTTCATGTAGGAAAATACATTTTCTCGAGAAACAAACAGAAAATCGGTTTAGTTTCTCGTACCTTAGGAAGTCTGGGTCTCTTGAAACCGTGCATGGAGATGATCTACAAAATTGTGCTTATGATTAATATTTTGAAGAAAAAAATAGATTAAAATTGAAGCTACATAACAAAATTTATAGCAATGAAAAGTGAACGGACCCGATTGAGAAACTCGACTTTGAGATCTGATTGCTTGCGAGAAGCAAAAAATTCCAAGTACTTTTCCATGTACAATTTCTCGTTCTTTTCTTTCATTTTCACTTTCTTTTCTGTTGCTTGCTACTCACTCAACGTCTCCCTGTGAAGCAAGTAGCTGGCAGCGATCGATATATGTGTATATAAAAGCAGGAAGAAATACACGCCAATGTGTTTGCTACGGTTTGTTAGCCGACGTGGCCGCACAGATTGTACTATCCATGAAAAATAATTTGGTAGGATGGGGGCGCACCACACTATCCGTGCGGCCATCCGTTCAATTTTGACATATGTTCATCAATTTTAAGTTTATGATAAGATCAGACGATAACAAAGTAGTGTTGAGACTTAAGAGAAGTAAAACAAGGAACTGCCACAAATAAACTGAAGCCAAAAGCTTATTGACAACATACAGGACGAAACTCACAACGCAACATTGATTAATTTTCTTTGGTTTGATCGTCGACACTGGGCTTTTTTTGTCACACACCTCTGGCTACGTACTCTCTCTTACAGTCCCCAAATTAATGAACTTAACTTGTATATAAACAAACCACCCTCTTGAGTTTTCCCATCCCGAAATTAAAGCTTCAAACAAAATCACTAAATTAATAAATAAGCCATGGCAGCAGAGAAAGAAGGAGGCATTGTCAAGAAAGGCCATGAAGAAGGCCTGAAATTGGCGGTTTCTCTACTCAAAAAATTTGAGCTCCCCGAAGGGCTGCTTCCCTTGGCCAACGTTGTCGAAGTCGGCTACGTGGAAAGCACGGGGTACATGTGGATTGTGCAGCAAAATAAAGTGGAGCACGAGTTCAAAATGATCAGCAAACTTGTGAGCTACGATACCGAAATTAATGGGTACGTAGATAAGATGAAAATCAAGAAGCTCAGGGGAGTGAAGGCCAAAGAGCTGATGCTTTGGCCTCCGGTGAGTGAAATCAGAGTCGATGACCCACCAACCGGGAAGATTCACTTTAAAAGTCTTGCTGGAATCACCAAGACTTTCCCCGTCGAAGCATTTGCTGCTGGCCAGTGATTTGAATTTGGCTTCCTGATTGCAACTATTTCTAATTTAGTTGGTTGTGCTCGTGTGTGTGAGACTCTCTGCGTTCATGTGCATGCCTTGTTCTTGGATCATGATGAGGCCCCGTTCTGTATATTTCGGGCCGGCCTATTTTCAAGACTTAATTTCCTTTCCAGACTTAAGTGAGAATAAAAAAATTGACGTGCTTTGAACACTTCCCAATTAGAGAAAGAGTGTTTCATAACCGGACCAAGGGCCTAGATGGCGGAAAAACTAACTATTAGCTAGTATTGCTAATTCGCTATCATATGGCTTTTGGTTGGACAAAAACTCATGCAAGTGTAAAATAAGCATATTCTTCCTTGGGCAAGAAATTAAAATATTTACGTCAATAATATTACATAAAGTTAGTCAATATTTACTGTGGACACCGATAATATAAAAATAGTCAATTACGAGGTAAAAATATAAAAATAGTCAATATTTACATGTCAATAATATAAAAGATAAGTCAGTATTTACATGCCGATAATATAAAGATAGTCAATATTTACATGCTAATAATATGAGAAAAAAAATAGTCAATGTTTGGTTGATAATAAAATAAATATAATAAGCATATGTCTAGTTACAAAATTAGTTAAATCACGTGATATTCTGTGCTGATTTGTTTAACTGGAATGAATGTGATATTTTGAAAAAAAAAAAAAGATACATAAACTAAAAATTTATTAATTTATTGATTAATTCTTTTTTCTAGTCCCAAAAGTGTTAATTTGTTTTGTTTTGCTATATACGAAGCCTTGGAAAAAAGAGGAAACTTATAGTGTTAGAGAAGTAAAAGAAGGACAACCACAAACAAACCCATCACTAAGCTTTTTGTTATACATCTCTACGCGCTCTTAATCTACTAACTTATATATGAAGAAACCTCCCTCTTAAGTTTTCGCTTCCGAAATTAAAGCTGCAAGAAAAGTCACCAAATAAATTTACAAGCCTTGGCACCATAGATGGCAGCAGAGATGGCATCAGAGAAAGAAGGAGGCATCGTCAAGAAAGGCCATGAAGAAGGCCTCAAATTGGCCGTTTCGCTTCTCTAAAAATTTGAACTCCCCGAAGGGCTGCTTCCCTTAGCCAATGTAGTCGAAGTCGGCTATGTGGAAAGCACAGGGTACGTGTGGATCGTGCAGCAAACTAAAGTGGAGCATTTGTTCAAAATGATCGGCAAACTTGTGAGGTATGATACTGAAATTAGTGCGTACATAGAGAAGAAGAAGATCAAGAAGCTCAAGGGAGTGAAGGCCAAAGAGCTTATGCTCTGGCCAGCAGTGAGTGAAGCCACGGTTGATGATCCACCAACTGGCAAGATTCACTTGAAAGGTCTTGCTGGAATCTCCAAAACTTTCCCCGTTGAAGCATTTGCTGCTGGCCAGTAACTTGCATTTCGATCCCGAGGCATGGCAATTACTTCTAATTTAGTTGGATGTGTGTGTGTGTGTGTGTTCATTGTTCATGTGTTACGAGGATACGTTGGTTAAAATAAAAATTGTATGTGCTTTGAATTTATTTTTGATTTCTTCTTAAACATTATCACAAGCTGTTGGGTTCTATTGAGTACGTTGCTCGAAAATTTATGCTAAATAGATGCATAATCTACCCTTTATTTTATATATAATTATAAAAGAGTGATTTTTAAATGTCTTTTAGATTTAAATTCTTTCACGTGATTAGAAGAAGAGTACTTTACGATATGATCAATGATTTTGGATGATTTTTTTTGAAAAAAAAATTATTAACTCATACTAACTTAAGAGATATTTGAGGTTAAAGTACTGTAACTTTAAATTTACAATGTAGAACTAGAGATTCATCAATTCCATAAGACCCTAATAGTACTGATTAAGAACAATAACTAATAAGTTGGAGCGTGCAACAAATTATATCACCATTTCTTTTCTTATATATGCTTCTAACCCATATTTGTTATTCAATTACAATCGATGAAACATCTACTGGTTGAATTCAATTGTCATACGAATTGATTTATAGTGGAGATGTTCCAACACAACTAGACCTGTTAAGACAAGAGCGGAACCAGGCTTTAAAATATTTTCTAAGACACGGTTTGAATTGATTGAGTTTTTTATTGAACTCAGTTGCCATAAATATAATTAAAATTATGAACCAACCCGATATGGTCCAAATCTAATTTGGTTTAGCTTTTCGATTTTTTAACCTTTAAAATCTTTATTATCTCTAGTAATTCGATTTTCGGATTGACTTTTTCTTGCTTTACAAACTGAACCACTTGTTCGGTTCGATTTTTTTGGAACCACAGTTTATTTACCAACCCCTATCCATATAAGCCCCCTCTGGACTTTTGAAATTTTGTTTTCTAGAAGCCATATTCTTGTTTAATGAGTTTTTATTTTATCTAAACACTATTCATGTTTGAGTGGAGCTTTTAAACACTCCTAAAAAATCCTTATAACACCCCTTTTGAATCTTATTTCCTCAAAAACCACAGATTAATTTATAAAATACTAACTCACAAATTAAAATCAATTATCTCGTCATTAAATTTCACTCTAAAAAGTATAATTTTTTAAACTTTTTATTTACAAATGCATACAATCCTAAAATCTTAAATTATTTTTTATCTTATTACATAATATATGTTTCCGTATCTAATTTCAAAAATTTCTCAAAAAAAAAAAATAAAGTATAAATAAAAATATGAAATGGGGTAGGCGTAAAAAAATCATTAAAATAATAAATCAATACAATATTTAATTGAATTTTTATTCAAAACAAAGAATGAATTAATTTGTTTTTGGTTATTTAGGTAATTTCTATCAAAAAGGATTTTATCAGAAATTTTATAGGGATGTCAAAAGGCCTACTTTTCATATTTTATTAATGAGTGATGATATTCTATCTCACTAGTCCCTACTTTTCAATTTATCTTATTACTTTTCATAATTACCCTAATTAAATCAAAAGGTCATTATTTTATTTTATTCTCTCTATTTTCTCTCACTCTCTTTATTATAAATGTATAACCTTCATCCCTACCACTTCATTAACAACAAGTTCATCATTATCGCCGCCGCCACCGCCATCAACTATTTTCTTCACTATCAATTCATCGCCTCCACCAGTACATGACTAGTTCCAATATTAGATTTTGTTAAAATTTATGAACAAGTGGTTTGTTTTGTTATTATTGATGATATTGGTTTTGGATCTTTTGATTTTGTGTAAGAATGTAAGATTTTGTTTAATTTCATTATGGGATTAGAATTAGTATTCTATTCAAATTATGAATCAATTAAAAAGATAAGAGAGATGAGAAATTAATCTATTGAAAACTTGAGAGAGAAGAAAAAAAATTATTTTTTTAATTGTTTTTACTTTTCAATAAGGGCAATTTGGGATTAATATGAATTGAAAAGTGGGGGATGGTAAGATAGATAATTCAAGGGGGTTAAATATCACCACTCTTTATTAATAGACAAAAATGTCAATCTTAAATTATAAAATTTCAAAAGTGTCATCCTACAAATCCAGCTTCTTCTTAACCAACCCATTTTACTTGGGATGTCATATCAAACCGGACCAAAGAAATGCGGTCTAGGTAATACTTGATTAAAGAATTATACCGAGGTAGACCTGAACTTCACTTAGGGCCAGTTTGGGAATGCTGTAGCTTTTAAAATAATTGTTGTTAGCTGTGCTGTAGAAATAATCAGCTGTGAAGAGAATCAGTTAAGTGTTTGGTAAATTTTGTTTCAAGAAGTACTGTGAGTTTTGAAAGCAGTTATGGACGTTTGGTAAATTTTACTGTTATACTGCTGAGAAAAAATAAATGACTAAAATATCCATAATATAAGATAAAATTTACTTATATATATAAAAACATGTACATATAATATTTTTAATTGTGTATTATAATAATTTTTACTAAAAATAAAATTTATAATATATTTATTTAATTTTTTTTATCTTAAAGCAATTGATAATTAAATTAATAATATAGTGAAATAAATTTAATAATAATTCAACCAATAAATTGATATCAATAAATTTATATTTATGAATTATAATACAAATTTTTTATAAATTATTTTGTTTCCAATTTGAATAAGGATAATTTTGGATTTAAGTAATAATTTTAAGGATATTTATGGAATTGTATTAAATGATAAAATTGATTTTCAAAATCAGAATCTAAAAGCTACTCCTTCTCTGCTTTTCAAAATCAACTGTAGGAGAAACTGATTTTAACAAAAGTGATTTTGAATTTTTTTTACCAAACACTAAAACTAACTTTTAGATTTTCAAAATCACTTTTAGGTCTCCTAAAAGCAATCCCAAACGGGCCCTTAATAAGCTCAGAATATTTGAATTGGGGGGGGGGGGGGGGGAGATAATGTTTCAATTAGGGATCCTTAACCATATTAAAATCAGAAAAAATTTAAAAGATAAAAAAAACACATATTTCAATACAGTGTATTTTTATTTTGTACTATATTAAAAATCTGTATTTTTTATCTTTTACGTTATCCACAATTTTAATATGGTATATATATAATTATTCTCTAATAAAGATATTTTTATTTTAACAAAATGAAGAATTATAAAACATAAAATTCAAAATTTTTACTAGACTTTTTACGCCTAGGCCGGGTACTACAAAAATATGGCCACACCGGATCTCAGACTTGCCACACTCAAGACCGGCCCCATTTTTAACCATCCCTATTTTAACCCATCACATCCTTATTATCAATTTGCCCTCTTTCCAAACTAAAAGTCTAAAACTCTAGTGTTTCCATATATATATATATATATAAAAGATAATAATAAAAGTAAAGATTAAGCTAGGGTGCCGCTTCTTTTCTTCTAATAATTATTATGAATTTAACATTTTAATTTTAACAGAAATTACATCAATTGGAATATCGAAAGAAATTTGTTGACGCATTATTTTATTTTTGAAAATTTTTATATTTATAAAATTATTTGTATTAGGCACTTAAAAAATTTTATATTTATAAAATTTTTCTGGTCCGCCACTTGAAAAACGCCTGTCATTCTAGATTGCGTAAAATCTTGGGGGGTCACCGACTAGTTGAAGGAAATTATATATGATTTTAATAAAACAAGGTTACTATTTAGATCAGACGGCATGACATGATGATGTACTACCCACCAACCAAAAGTTTGTGACAAAACCCTTGCGAGTGGTAGAATATCGAGGAGAATCAAACAGAACAGAACGGTCATATCTACAAGTCTAACCCTGCACTCTCTGTCTCTGTGCCTTCCAACAGCAAAAGCACACTAGCACAGGCACAGTCACAGCACACCTATTTCCTGTACGTACTTACACACCGACACCGTACCATATTTTTACGAAACACATCACCCTTGGATCTCTCAATCAATGTGTTCACTCTCACCAGTCACCACGGCCTGAAAGCTTTGCCCAGTAACACAGTTCCAGTCCAGTCGCTACATTTTTGTTCTTTTCACATCAACTCAAATTTATTGCAAGTGGGAGAAATGAATTTGTAAATTCTCCGAACACTGCTGTAGGTACAATTGATGAGGGTTTTATGCGCGCGCGCGTATGCTGCGAGTGTGTTTTCTTGGGTGACAAGGGGGCCTATGATTTATTTTTTAACACTTTTTTCTAACTTTCCAGCTGGTGCAGTATTGGAGCTCCATCTACTGCCACTTCGGTAAAAGGAAACATCCAAAAAAAAAAAAGCTAGCCCATTCATTCAGGAAAGTACCGTACTAAACCAACCAAACGGGGACCAAGCTAGAGTCACCAGCGGAAGTTTGTAAACAGGGCTAGGAGCAAGATTTGCCTGTCCATGGGTTAAAAAATACTAGTTCTAAGAAGGGGTTATAAATTGTGAGAGATATCGACGTGCAAAAATGAGAGTTTTGGACTCCTTTTTTGGGAATTATTGGGTCCATAAAAAGTTGTATTTACACTTAGAATAGGAGGGACTTTAACTTCAAGAACAGGAGGAACTTTAAAAAAGAACGAAGATGGTGATGAATACAACTCTAGACACTATAATTTAATTGCACAGCATTTTCCAGCTTTTCTTGGAACACAAAAATGAGAAAGGCCTTATATGTGACAAAAAGTTTGCCTTTGAAAGGAGAAGGACTAAACCAGAAAGCATAATTAATTCTGCAAATGTTAACTGAAGAAGCTATTTCCTCTGTATTGGTTCCCTGCCTTATAAAAAATTCTGAGAAAATTATATAGATGATTATTTCACAGGTAAAATTGGTAATCCTAAGGACTAAATGATGATGGACAATTACCATCAAATATGTGGTGGCTCGAGCCATGACAGAACAAGAATCAAGATGTATTTTACTCTATAGACTATAACCTCTCACCGAGTCCTCCAAGAATTGGTGGCTTGGGTTGATCATCTCCTTCAACTTTTCTCCATTCTTGTATATCTTAAAAGTCGGCACAGTTCTTACACCCTCAGATTTTGCTATTGCCAAGCTCTCCTCCACATCCACCTGCAGTTGGTTGAATGACCACAAATTTTTATATGTCAATTTGTTAAAAGATTACATCCATCTTTGCATGTTATGGATGAAGACTATTCCATAGAATGAAGTGGATTGATCTCATAATCAACTTTAGGTTGGTTGAGGACCATTAAATTGCCTACCTTAAAGAAATGCACATATGGGTATCGAACACAGAGCAGGTTTACGAATGGTGATATTTCTTCACACTTTTCACTGGATGCCTCTTTAAAATGAACTAATGAAACACCTGATATCAGTCATGACAAAGTTAAGATATGTACGTTGAAGAGCAAAAGAGAGATGAGACAGAACAATAGTCAAGAGAAACCCCACCAGGTGATGATATTGCAGCTTTGAACTTCTCTAGGTTTGAAATCTCCTCTACCTCACCACTCATTTTCATATTATGTACAAACTCTCCGCGAGATTTCTTTAATGCAACTTGTGCATTGTGCAAAGATTCAGCAACTTCGTTGTCTCCTGGAAGTTCCCTCCTCAAGGCCTCGTAATCTCTCACAGCTTCTGACCATCGCCCAAGCTACAATACCCCACAACAAAATATCCAACAGTCAACTACAAAATTAAAAAGAAAGTATGTGTTCCATCAACTCAGAAATACATATAGGTGCACAAAAGCATTATGCCGACTATTCACCTTTTCATTTGAGACAGCCCTGCGAAGAAGAGCCTTGGTGTAATTTGGTTGTATTCTGAGGGCTACATTGCAGTCCTCTATGGAATTTTCCCATAATCCCATCTTAGACCAACAAATTGCTCTATTGCAATAGAGAATGGAGTTGTAACTATCATATTTGAGGCCTTCACCATAAGCTGAGCAGGCTTCGGAATATCTTCTAGAACTGAAAAGATTATTACCACGAGTACGAGCCCTTACCACCATTTTCACATTGGTTAACACTGATGCAATCTCTACATTACTGTAATCAAGAAGCCCAGCTTTCTCTGCTGATGAAACTGCATTCTCAAATCTGCAACACATCTACTATCCATTCTCACTCACCCCAAATAAATATAAATTTTTGAATTTGAACTTCATAGTCCAGAGCTCACCTTCCTAGTGCCATCTCAACCTGAGCTCGGATATATTGAACATAAGCTTCAGCAACCATACCGAAAAACTTAACTTGTGAGGGAGGAGAGTAGTGTTCAAATTTAGGCATGTTTGATAGGCAAGAATCTGCATCCTCATTTTGGTGGAGTTTCAAATGAGCTTCTGCTTTACAAGCAACAAGCTGTAAAATACCATCCAGAAAAGTTCAGGCAGTCTGAAGTTTACTTTTATGTCAAGGAAAGCTAATAGAAGAAATTCAGGAGAAATGTTTGCACCTGAGGAGAGGAGTCTACTCCAATTGCTATGGCTGCATCAGTCTCCCTAAGTACAGTCTTCCAATCCCCAATCTTCCTGCTCTCGGCACATCGGTTTAGATGCTTCTCAAATGATTGCAACTTCAGCAATTCATTTGGATCTGGGTGATGCCCAGGAAAACAGAGGTGATGCCGAGCATTTTCAACCTGCCCTAATCTGAAGTGAAATCCAGTTGAAGTTGTGGATAAGCTATCATGGAAAATTCATTAATAACTAGCGAAAATCAAGATGTTCTTGAAAAACCCACGAACCTAAATTGCATAGGTGTGTTATGATCAGTACAATTTAAATTGAATACTAAAATATTATCAACTCTCAAATAAAACTTCAATCAAAGACAGAAACAACATAGAATGGTCAACCACTCTAAGCTAATAAAAGCAGACCAGTGAGAAAGAAACAAGAGATCTAACATCCTACATCACCAAAAAGATTAAAAAAAAAAAAATTCAACAATTGAAGAGAATATTAAACAAAACCCAAAACCTCAGCAAATCAAAAACCAACCACACAAGGGACTAATAGCACCCAATGAAACAGATCCAAGTTATAGCAAAACGAACAGGAAACACAACATAAAGACAGACTAATAAGTATTCACTTAACTTAATTACCTAAAATAAAGAGAAGCCAATCTCTGATGAGCCCTGTTATAACCAGGGTCCAACCTCACAGCCTCCTCGCAGTCAGACACAGCCTCAGTCAGCCTCCCCAAAGCCGTCAGAGTCGCCGCCCGGTTACTCCGATACGCAGCGTTTTCCGGCGACATGGGTATAGCCTTATCATACAACTTCAGAGCCTCAACGAAATTCCCTTTTCTATACATCTCATTGCCAGCTCTCTTCACTTCCTCTGCATCCACTGCCACGTTACTCGTTTTTACATTATTGTTATTGTTATTGATATTACTTCTACAGCTACGCACAATACTGCCGTGTCCGTAGTTCCCGGTGCCCGTACCCAAAGTGTCCGTCCTGTTTGAAACGCGACACGTCATCCCAGTTTTGAGGATCTTCCCGGAGGGGCAAATGTTGCCACTTGGAAGCACGTTACTCGTGTTTGGATGCGAAGAAACTGAATGTGTTGCATTACCGTTACAGCTGCTGCTACCGTTGCTGGTAGTGCTGAAACTTGAGCCAGAGTAGATCAACGGAGGGCCAGCAGAGACTGATCTCCGATGACCCGGCTTCAAACTGCGTGGCGGCGTAGGGCCGGATCCAGAAAATCCCGAGAGCTCGCCGGAGTGGCTGCTGTTTTTGTCACTGTTAGGCAATTGGGCTGCGGTTGTTTTGCCTCCTGAAGCAGAACCAGAGGAGCTTGAACTGCTGCTGCTGCTTGATGTGGCCGCGGCTGCTGCACCATTTGCGCTACTGCTGGCTGAGCCGCCACGCGTCACTAGAGGTGAAACAGGCGAACCCAGATCGAGTTCTTTGAAATCCGGCTTGTTTTTGTCACTGTCGTTCAATGTGAGAGAGCCAAAGCCTGTGTGTAGTTTCTTCGAATGTGACATTGTCGTAAATCCACTTGAAAAAACTTGTTCTTTTTGTTATATCAAGAAGAAGAAGAAGAAGAAGAAGAAAATTCGTAAGAACAAAGAGTTTGCGAATGGAACATGAAGAGAAGGAGATGTGATGGGGATCTCGTGATTATTTAGAGAGAACCCAAAAAAAAAAAAAAAGAAGCAAAGGATGAATTAATGAATGTGAGTGAATAGTGGTATGAAATATATGATACTGATGAAGTGATGCTGATGATACCAAAGTGCTTTTAAGGAAAGAAAGAAACTGCTTTTAATTTTCTTTCCTTTGGGAAATTAAAAAAAAAAAAAATTTTTGATCTTCACGAGACAAACAATTTTACAAACTCTTCTCTTCTCTCACTCTTCTTCTTCTTCTTCTTGTAGTTCTCTCCCAAGTCTCAAATGGTCTCCCTCTGATCTTCTCCACGGCTATCCCACATTTGTTTCTCTTCTTTATATATTTTATTCATTTATGGATAAAATTTTGACCAGATTGTTATTTCTTTTTAACTTCTAAAATTCAGTCACTTACAATAGACAAGTAACAATGGTGCAACGTGCAAATAATAAGTACTAACTTTGATCGGTGATTATTAGATTATAATAAAGGCTTACCCCATTATAAATACATGCATAAAACTTTAAAAATTTACCTGATTTCAGATCAGAAGATGATCAACTAAAATTCATCACACCTTAATCTCTTTTGCATACTTTAAAATTATTGTTTTTATTGTTTTATTATTATATTATAAATTAAAATTTATTGAAATCAATTTTTATCCCTACAACAGTGAAAAGCTAAATCCAAACTGAAAAAAAAATCTCACTTGAAAATTGTTCTTGCATGAAATGTTAAACACAAGATAAAACGGATTCTGAAATTAGAGTGAATTATTAGAGAGATTGAATGATATTTGTTCTCAAAGTTTATGTATTTTTGGTACAATCTCAGCAATTTATTATTATTATTATTATTTTTTTTTATGTTAGCCAGCAAATTACATTTGCATGAGACACCGCATTCATTTATTTTAAAGAAGAATTCTTACTCTCACACAACAAGGTGCCATGCGTCTTAAATTTTGTAAAAAATTAATAGTCATATTGGAACAACAAAAATTTACAATAACTAATGATGTTATGATAACAGAAATTTACAATAAATTTACATTCTAACTTGTAGAGATATATTGTGATAAATGTTGTTGATAATGAGTTTTAATGGGAAATTAATAATGAAAATGGATATTAATGAAAAGATGGTTAATTATGTCATCAAAATCTAGAATAAAAAGCCAGTAAATTAAATTTTATCTCAAAATTTGAGCTGGCTTTCGGGGCTTATGTCAGAAGCTATCATTTATAAAATTAATAGCTTAATTATGTGGCTTACGTGTACTTACCACAATTAACGTCTTTTTTTTTTCCATCCATTCCATATGTTCCGTACTGCCGGAGGCCTAGTAAGCCTAACGCCGTTTCCCCTCGTTCGCTCGGCTTAATTTAATAGTCCTCTACCAAATTTACCAAACTACTCATGAACTATCATTACTATTATTATTTTTAACACTATTGGGGTTTGGTTTACACTTCACTCTTCTTTGTTTGGATTCTTTTTATACATATATATTTTAATTACACAAGACTATTACTTATATTACAACTCATATTATATGATATTACAATTAATATTACTTAAATTTAAGAAATGAATTAAATCGAATCACTACCCTCACAATTATGAGAGAGTAACTTTAATAGAATAATTTAAATTTTTTATATTTATTTTTACTCATAAATACTCGTTTTCCTTTAATAGAAGGATTACGTTTTGGAAACTTCTCAATTTTTGTCCTTCAATAAAAAAAAAAAAAGAACTAGCTTGTATAAAGTGGTCCTCAAGTAGATATATACAGTGCAATTATGATCCCACTCCTCTACATCCATTCCTAGAATTAAAGAGCAAATTTTTGTCCTCAATTAGGACAGCAATATGCAAATCCAATAATAAAGTCTTTGGTGGTACCAATGTTACCGCATCATTAAATTAAAGTTCATTAGCGTTCCTTCTTGTGTAAATACACACCTTTCATCAAATTCAAAATTATCATAAATGTATTGTGTATACATGACAAAATACACTTGGATGGTAATGTAACGGTGTGGTGGTGTCGTGTTATTTACTACTCATTGTGATAATTTTGAATTTATCAATAATTTTATGTGTGAAGAAATGCAAGTAAACGTCAGCGCGACGATGGTGATATATATTATCACTTAAGACTTTTTCCTAATGTCCCCACAATTGTTTACTAGTAATTATTTAGCATTTCTTGTAAAATTGTGGAAGAAAAACAATTATAAATAATATCACCAATAGCTTTTATAATTGACTTGAAGTGAAGCCACCTAAGGAACCCGTGATATATTTAACAAATTCCTCAATTGTAGCTTTCTAAAACATTTGCTTTACATAATGAGACATACCCATCTTATTAGATTGCATAATACCCTACAACTCCAAGTTGGCTCCCGAGAAACACATGCAGACACAATTATTTTCAATCAATTTATTCATTGAAACCACATGCCTCTGCTTTGTATATATATATATATATATATATATGCACTTTCATTATACATTGTTTATCAATTCTGCAAATAATTTTGATATCGACTAATTGACGTTATATTTTCGTTAATAACATTACTTAGGAAAGAAAATTCAGCCATATAACGAAATTGAAAAATTTACATGAAGTGGATCTTTAAAAGAAAAAATAAAAAGGGCAGAGAGGGTGAAGATGTCAATTGGAAAATGAAGAGGGGGGATAAAATGGGAAAGAAAGACAGAAGTGATGTGGAGACAGGGAGGCAGCTGGCCATGTGCAAGGTGCCGTGCCAGCTGGGCCTAAGCACCAGCGGCCTCCAGTTGAGCACATGACATCATCACATTTGACGCCGTTTGCCATTTTTTTGACGGAATATTTTCATCATTTTTCATGAATATTTCGTTTTTTTGGCTTTTTTTGAAGCCGAGCCGGATATGATGTTGACTTCGGAGGAGCAGCCATGCCTCGGCCTCCCCTACCGCCTCTGGCTTTTGGAATTTGGATGATTTTACCATCATTAGTCGTCACTATGTCCATTAGCCACACTCGGGCTCCCGCTCTCATTTTTCCGGCTCGGCTCGGCTATAATTAATTTTTAGTTAAGTTTTTAACAACCGTGACCCCTGAGTGTTTAATAAATCCCCTTAACCTTAATTAATTCACATGTCATCACTTTGTTTTCTCTATCTATCCAAATGATTTTTTTAATTAGCGCTAAAATATGCATCGTGGCCACTGACTACCACTCATAGGCAATTACCCTTAAAATACACTAGTTTTAAAATATTTATATAGTGCAAGAAATTATGAAAAATATTTTGTTGTTCAAATTATTTTGATTTAAACGATAATCCCAATTTCCCCCCTTTTAAATCAAAATCCAACATTCTAATTTTTTTTAAATATTGCATTAATTAAATAATATTTGAAATAAAAAAATTTATCCGAAATCTCGTAAGTAATTCTATTATGAAGTTGCTCAAATATTTTAGTCAACATTTTTCAATGCTAAGATAACTCAAATTCTTTCCCATTAACATGCGAAATATTTAAGTTTATGTTTTTTTGTTTAATTAAGAATTATCATCTAATAGAATAACGCTGTAAGAGACATAGCATCTTGTAGTTTTGTACTTATAATATTTTTTTAAGTATCTATTTATTTATACAGTTGTTTGTATTATTTGTCTTTTTAGATTGGATCGACATATCAAATTGTGAACATAACTCATTAACATTACAAAAAGAAAAAACCAAGGATCCACTCTCTTCTCGTACTTCATTTATGGGGATGTGCGAAAATCACATTTTATCGCCCTTTCTCGTTCGTCTTTTTATTAATTGTTGAATATTTTGATAATCTTTAAATGAAATCACGTATGAGGAATACTCCTTACGAATTTTTTCACCCAGCAGAATGATTGCGATTGCTTTCTCGGTTGAAAAGTCAAAAAGTTCAGCAACTCATGGAATAGTCTTTTTAAGATAATAATTCTTTAATCTTCCTTTTCCTTTCACAAGCTTACTTGGTCATCAAGAATATTTTCCTTTTTTAAGATAATAATTCTTTTAACAAACTATTGCACCGGCGCGGTGGCTTGCGGTGACAACTTAGGGTTTCCTCGACAGTGGCAACTTAATTAATTATACATCTAAAAGTTTAAGTTTGATTAGAAAGTATCTAACTTGAGTATTAAAGATTATTTTTAACGATATCAAACTTAAATTATGCATGCTAGTTGATTCACGGGATCCTCCTTAAATTGTATAAGGAGATCTTAGGTTGAATTCGTATCGCACACATGAGAAAGATTTTATACAATTGAAGCAGACCTTAAATTTGTATCTATTTTTTTAATCTAACAAGGCTATATCTCAAATAGTATCATCTTCACTTTTTAAACTTAATCTAATTGCAGCAAATTGAATGTATAAACAAGTGGGGACGATTCATTTAGATCTCGATTAAACGAATCAAATTAGATCTAAATAACGCGTTTTAATACATGTATACAAAATGGCACATAAATTATAATTGCCCCCACCACCACCAAAAAAAAAAAAAAATTACCACCCTTTAAGTGCATGGCTTTGGGATCATTAAAGCCCTAAGAATTAATTTAAGCATTTGGTTTTCTCGAAAGACTAATTTAAGCATCTTAATTAATTGTAGGCGCTCGGTGCAACCATAATTAAAGTGACTGTGTCATCAACTTGCAGCAAGCCAGCTGCACCTTACTCCAGCGTATTGACAATTAAAAGAACTCAAATTATATATTATCAATTCATTTTCCAAAAATGGAAAGTAATTAGCAGAAAATGACGGTGTCTTTTCCTTTATGTGAATATAATATGTATTGATCTAATAAACTTCTGCAAAAGGCGCCCAAGAAGACAAAATGAGTAACTTTGACAATTGTGAACCTTCGATGGGAAAATTAATTAACTTTTATTTTTAGCATTGGATCTACGCTAGATGTGAAACTAGACAAGTTTGTTTTTCTTATTTTTCCAATTTTCGGAATAGATTAATGTTTTATTCTTATTATTAATCATTATGTTATTGTTAAATAAAATTTTATCAATGTATTTTTATTTTTCGGTTTAATATTTATTGGATGATGAAAGCCAGCACTATCATGGCATACAAATACATAACATTTCATACTTAGTGGATCCACAAAGCATTTCTTAAGAAAATTGAGCTTAGATTATTATTATTATTGTTATTATAATGCGGTTAGAAGATTCGTTAGTTGTGCTATATGGGACATAATGTTTCCCATTTACGATCTTGAAAGATTGTGCGGGTCCTATGTGACAATTTTTATTAAGATAAAAGTGATCTTTTATGATTCTCCATATTTGATATTTTTACGAATAAGGAATACTCAGGATTGCTTAAGGTGAAAAAGTTTGATTATGGAATCCTTGTACTGAGTAATTTTAGATAAATAGCCCTGTATTATACCCAGTTCATCAAATATTTTTAACTTATATTATATTAAGTTCTTCTTTCATGTACACTCCCTCATTTTTTTTTAATGGTTTGGACATACTATTAAATCATATAATTTAATAGAATCAGTTTCATGTGTGGTTTGATAGAGTAATGGGTTGTTTGTTTTGATATTTCGGCTTGTTTATTTTTGTATCTCAAGTCTTATTGTAAGACATTTTATTTGAATGAAAAAAATAAACTTTCTAAACTTTTATCCAAATGATAAAATGTCTTAATGGAAAAACAATTTCTTTTCTCACAAATACCCTTATTTAATATATTTATTTCATACTTAGCTATTAGATGTCATATTAGAATTTTTCTTGATTTGAAATTTTACTTAGTATAAATATTATTTTATAATTAGATAACAACTTTTTTATGCATAAATATTATTATTTTATAATTAGATAACAACTTTTTTATGCATAAATATTATGTTAAATTATATAAAAAAACAAACATTTTATTCTAGTATATACATTTAGACTTATTTAGATTTTAGATAAAAAAAAAATACTACCTAAATGTTAAATTAACTATAAAACTATATGCTTTAATAGCTTGTCTGCATAAGAACGCCCACACATCAATATTTCTATATGTTATATTTTCTCAATATGTAGTCCATGTTAGAAATTATATTTGCCGAGTAGGTGAGAGCTGAAGATCATATACAAGGGTTAATTATGAAATTGAGAATAAAAAATGCTTAATTATTATTTTTAAATAAATCATAAGCATCACCCCCATTGATAAATGGGTCGTTTTAGTTGGCACGTTTAAAGGTAAATATGAATTTGAAGCTACATTCTTTTTTTTAGCTACATATTTTCACTCTTCAATTGTTTCCATATTAAGCACCTATTCATTCTACGACGGAATTTCATATTTGTGGATTATTTTGGTAGCACATGCCACTGAAGATGAAGGAAAAAAAAGAGAAAAAACAAAATAACTTTTTCTTTGTTGTGCTAGATGCAATCATACAAAACAGTAACAAGACAACCAATATGAACTTGAACTTCCAGAGTGTTTTTTTTTTTTGGGTTACTTTTGTATATATATATATAATTCGAAATAAAGAAGCTGCAGCTTGGAATTATCATAAGTATTGGAGCATGGCCTGCATTAGCATGTTCGCAAAAGCCCAAAAATAGGCACAAAATTGAAAGAAGATGCCATGGATTTTCGTTGAGAAAGAGACTCTACATTGCAGTGGGATGAAGCTCGCACATGTCATGCATGTGGTTCAAATCATTGTGATCGTATTGGAAGGCCATAGCCGGAGCCATGGCTCGACCATTATTGCCTTTGATGACTGACTACAGATGCTTGCCAACATCTCGCAATTTAGCAACTTGTGAGTTTATTTATTAATTTATTTTGTCTCCATTTTGAATTCCTGAATAATCAAATGATTAAATAGTGGGACTCATTTCAGAAGTAGCTTCGTATATCAATTTAGGACCCAGTAGGGGGATAGAAAATATTAAGTGAATTGGAATTTAGCCATTTTATTTAAGATTGTAATAAATTTATTTATTTATTCAAGACTTTTCATTCTCAACAGACGATTGTAATCTATCTAACAGACAATGCTAAACAGAATGCCCACCATGCGGCCCAGATGGATAAATCGGCACGTACGAGAATGTGATATGTCAGCTCGATTTGGTGTTGTGGCCTAAAAGTTATCGCGGTAAAAAAAATTCTAATTATAAAATAAAAGTTTATCATAATAATATATATAACTAATAATTTTGAAGAATCAATTATATAAATTTTTTACCAAACTGTAAAATAAAATCATATATTTATTTTTAAACTGTGGTCACATGTATTTATTAAATACTTTAGAACTCTAAAAAGAACCTCAAACCATAGTGTATTGTCACAACTATCAAGTCCATAAACTGTATGGTATTGATAAATTGCTTTTTCAACCTAAAGCAATACAAATTGTGATAAATTGCTGCAGAGCAACGAAGCCCCCATGATTAAGTTACAGAATTCAAAAACCAAGATGATACCTCAACATTCCAATTTGTTCTGGCAGTGAGAATGACTAGAGTTTTTATGTTCAAGAGAGATAGCACTCATTCCCCACCAAATTCCTTGAAAAATAAGATCAACAAGCATCTAGTTTCATAATCAGTAATAATAATTTGAATCCAACTACGAATCCAAGCTTGTTTTGAAACCAAGCAGACATCCCATAGGGAGGCCCATTATATGGTAACAGGCTAAGTTAACATAGGCAACTATAGCTTGCCATCCACTCCCAATGGCCACACCTGAAAAATACAAAAGGAATGGAAAAGCTTAAACCTACGTCAAGATGAAGCATAACTTTCCATCATCACGTATCACATTACCTGAAAGTATAGGTTGAATGCCATTGAGAAAAACAGAGATGGCAAGCGAAGGTATCAAATTGGAAACAGCTTGGACAACCTCGGAATCACTCGCGAAGGGTTTTACTTAATCAGCTCGGAAGATCAAAACAACTGCACTGAAGACCACGCTGACGAAGATGCTATTTGCGTTGACTACTAAAACTGAAAATTTTGCAGCTTTTGGGTGAGCTGCTCCGAGTTCATTACTCACTCGAATGCAGCAATCAGTTTTAAGAATATTAACATTACACTTTCAGAGAGAAACCAAACTACTAGAATATCAAAATTTGCAGCATTATAACTAACCTGGCTGCTGCAGATAAGCCCAACATAACATTTATGTCCCAGTTGAGGTAATTCATAATGAAATTAATGAACCACCACCATGTCAGTATCAAAAGTTTGCTATCTGTAAAATGCAAATGTTGAAGAATAAGGGATGGATGAAAATACCGGACACTGACGGAGTCCAGTAAGATTGTCGGATTAGGAAGGAGTCCTGATATAGGTGCCAGTCCTTGATTGAACCAAATCTCCAAACTAAATCAATGAATATATAAATTAATATCAGAACTATATAAGATATGCAAGATCAATCATCATGATAAAGTCACAGCAACTCCCATGACACTGCTATTATAAAATGCCAGGCCAGATATTATGCAGGTCAATTATTTTGACGGGTAAAATCTCTTGGAATGCTATAAGAGGGTCTAGAGTTTGTAATTCCCTCATATATATATATATATATATACATATACATACACACAGATAACGTAAAAGGAGGGAGAATTTGTACAAACCAAAGCATGACAGTAGATGCAACAATAAGCTTGATGTAAGTCCAAATACCTGTAAGTGCTTTGATAGATAACCATTGATGATGAGAAGAAGCCACCAAGAGACCCAGAAGGGAAAGCTTGAAGACATAAACATCAATCCAAGTCAAAAGAATGTAAAGCAGAAACACCCTCACAACCATATACGCCAAAGGATTTACAATTTCTGTGCTTGAAGAAACCGCTACATTGGGCAACTCAGTGCAAATGTATATATTTGAGGGATCGAACCGCGGGAGAAAATTTGGCCTTTCTCTGCTATGCTTTCAGATTGACCCATTGCTCGAGGAGCTGGACCTGAGTATCGACATACGAAAGTGAGAATTACAGCTGCTCCCGAATGCACTATCATTGCTCTTTGGCAGATGACGCCCATTGCTGCATATTTCTTTGCTCCATAAGCGTGGCCACAGACAGTTTGCACAGCGCTAGCCATACCCAACTGTTAAACAAGTAATAAGTTTGTATAGTCAAAATAACCAATATATTAATGACATTATGAAAAATAAAAATGTTACCTAGCAAATTAAGACATGATATACTTGAGTTTGAAAGTGCAAAGTGCTTGTGGAAGAAGCACTTATGATTGATGTTACTTGTAATAAAGTTACAGAAGCAAATGTAGTACGGATACTATGATTCCATGGGAGAGACCCTGAATCCCAACACTAGCTTTGGAAGCGCCAGCAAGCTCTAAAGCACTCAAGTGCAAGTAAACATCAATGTGACAAAAGTAAGCATGTAATTGAAAATGGAAACAGCAAATACAAGCCCCTGAAAGGAGCAGAGCAGCCTCCACTCCCACCCAAAAAGTCGAGGCCACCACCGAAATGCCATCCGTTGACGTCCCAAATACTCCTCAATCACATCAGATGGTAAGCCGGATAATATCCTGTTGGCTGTTGCTGGCATGCGAGTAGTCCAGCCTCCGTGGCAACCTTGTTTCATGATCTGCAGTGCCCATAATATTAATTAATTAGGGCACCCTTTTCGACCACTCAGTGAAATTATTGACTGAAACTTAGAAGTGATCTGGTTTTGTTTCACAATGTTCTTGTCTTCTGTTGGGCTTTTTAAGAGACAATGTTGAGAAAGAGACAGATGCTTTGGTTGTTTAGTGGGTATGTTTAGGATTGCATTACATTCTCAAGAAATCACTTCCATATTACGGAACAATCCCTTTGTGTGGTCATATTTTACAATATTTAAAATAGTCAAGCGAAAAAAGAAAATTATTATAATGTAATGAATGGGACCGAATTCTTTGCCACAGGCAGCGGTCTATGAGGAGGGCTGCTCAAAAGGTTGCAGCTAGAAGTATCGAAGAGATGGCATAAACATTTGAACCTTGGTCATGATATTTGCAAAAGGGCTGAATCTAGTACGTGAAGATTCGGATTATAACTGTAAGATGCAATATTGGAGTAAACCTAAATTTTCATCCTCAAAAGAAGATTGTAATATTTAATGGCCAATGCTAAACAGAAAGCCAGCCATGCGGCCTAGATGGATAACTCAGTTCTGTGACTTCCTGAAATACATTGTTTCAATTTTTTTTTTAGTATAAAAGAAAAAAATAAATCCGGTTGATTTGCCATAGTCTCCATTATCTGTATCTATAACTCTTTAAAATTAAAGTTTGGTTATAAAATAAAAGTTGATAATAGTTTTTGACAACATATTAAAGATTATGTGAATTTTTAATAGAACCCTTCACAATTTTATAAAGAACTTTAGGCCCGTTTAAAATTGAGGGGTGTTTGATAAACACTACCTGCTATAACTTAGATGGTAAATTAATTTAATTTCACTTGTATAATAAAAAACTTATTATACCTTTACTAATTTTGTCAAAAATTATTATTTAAAAATTATATTTACTATATACTATTAATTATTATTTTATAAGTACAACTTTTTATTACAGAACTACAGCTTTTTTTTTTTTTTTTTTCACTACAGCTGTGCCTTAAAATCTAAGCCAACTGAATACCAAAACCTTAGTCTATGTTGTTGGTTTTGAAGTGAGTGCTCATTAGCTAGTCGTGCTACCTTGCATTTTGCGTGAAGAATCATCACAAACAGGGATAAGGAGCAAAGAGATGTTAATGCAAGTGAAGACCTGTAACTAACCGTCTAACCCCATAATATCAAAATTACTATCTGTGTAGGGTAAGAGTCATTGTTTTACATATTAAATCTCTCTGGATACTTTCAGTTACTTGTTCGTATCTCAGTAACCAACAAATTGCCTACACATGTCAAATTAACAGAAATTGTGTAGAAACGCCACTTAAAAGACTGTTATCATTGCCTTTAAAATAGTTAAGCCTGGTGATGCACAAACTTAATTATCATTTTAAATTTATCAGATAGCTCAGTGGACTAACACATGCCCATAAATTCAAAACAAGACGTATTCTGTCAGCACATTCCTCGGAAACATACTATTATTCCACCAAATTCAAAAACCAGAAAGCATATTCTCATGTTTTCTTCAACGAAACCGGACATAGTGCAACACTCGCCTAGCAAACTAAATAAATAAGCGGCAACTCACACGACTAAGCAAAGTCTCTCCCTCCAATATCCCTAGGGGGAATTATTTTTTGGGCTAGAAACGAAAAGTTAAGGATTCACCAGGACTCAATTGCTACCCTGACGCAACTCTGGGCGCACAAAATCTGCATCTGGTGGCACTGAAATGTCAACAGTTGGTCTCAACTGAGCACAGACTTCAATGGCTCCATGGACTGGATCAGAAAGGAAGTTGTTGATATTAAGGAATCATTGTAGTCAACCTTTGCTTGATTGTATATCATCTATTTTTGGTTGTAAATATTTTATTCTTGGATAGTTACAATATTCTAGAAAGCTAGCAATAGGTGAATTATTTATTTCCCTTTCTATTATTTATTTCCTTTTCTATACAAACATGTAAACTGTATAAATTGTAATTATATTGTTCAATGAATACTTGTAAAGCTAGTTTTCCCAAATCTATATTATTCTCTAAAACCTTTCATGGTATCAGAGCCTCTATAGAACTTTCACAAGTTCAATTCTTTATCTTTCACAATGGCCGATCCTTTAAAAACTCCATACACTTCTAGTTCACCAACTTCCTCTTCCAACCAAACCTCTCCAATCATCGTCAATCCTCTTGACAACAATTCCTCTCTTATTTCAATCAACACAACCACTCAAATATCCATCAAACTTACCTCCTCTAATTATACCTCTTGGCGATTTCAATTTCATGCTATACTTATAGGATATGATCTTATGGGATTCATTGATGGGTCCAAACCTTGTCCCTCTCCAACCATCACTACCGAAACTGACAACAAGCCTAATCCAGATTATTCGCTTTGGATTCGGCAAGATCAATTAATTCTTAGTGCCATTGCCGGGTCTATTTCTCCCAATCTTGTTCCATTTATTGCCTCTGCAAAAACATCACAAGAAGCATGGACCATTCTAGCCAATACCTATGCCAAACCCTCACGAGGACGTCTCACACAATTAAAAGAGGATCTTCGTCTAATTCACAAAGGCACACAGACAATTACTCACTACCTCCAACATGCCAAAACCATTGCTGACGAACTTGCTATGCTTAATGCTCCCATTGATAATGAGGATCTCATATTAAAAATCTTAGGTGGCCTTGATGAAGATTACAAAGACCTCTGCTCAGCCATCCGTGTCCGTGACAGCCCTATTACGTTTGATGAACTGCATGAGAAACTCATCAATTTTGAAGCACATCTCAAGTATGAAGCACGAAAGAAAGCTAATCTCTCCAACATGCCCGCTTCCGCCAATCCAGTTCAAAAACCCTTTCACAATCCACCTAAAAACCAGCCCCAAAATCGTCCCTTTAATCCACCTTATCGTCCACCTCTCTTTTCACATAATCGGCCACCCTTCTTTTCACACCCACACTCACCTTCACCTTCCCCACTTCCTCCTACTCAACCTCGTCCCTATCTTGGTAAGTGTCAACTTTGTCGCCAACAAGGTCACTCTGCAAAACGTTGTCCAACCTTTAGACACATTCCTTGGTCTTCGAATCCTCAGCCTCAAGCCCATATTGCTGCCCCACAAACCTACATGACTACTCCTCCTGCACCCTCTGCCACCGAATGGCTTTTAGACTCTGGTGCATCTCATCATGTTACAACAGATCTTCATAACCTGTCACTACATTCTGAACACCCGGTCTCTGAAAGTGTGCACATTGGAGATGGCACCGGTCTACCTATTACTCATAGTGGTTCCACCACCCTACCATCTTCTTCTCAGTCTTTTGCTTTAAATAATGTTTTATGTGTTCCATCTATGAAAAAGAATTTAATTTCTGTTTCTCAATTCTGTTCTCATAATAACGTGTCTGTTGAATTCTTACCAACTTCCTTTTATGTGAAGGATCTTCGCACGAGGGCACTACTTCTGCAAGGAACAGCTAGAAATGGTGTTTATGAGTGGCCACGTCCTTCCTCTGCAACTAAGCCTTTACTTGCCTTTTCATCCATCAAGGTTCCCATTGATCAATGGCATTATCGCCTTGGTCACCCATCCTCTAATATTCTGCGTCATTTAGTTTCAAGTCAAACTTTACCGTTATCATCATCGTCAACTGTCTTTGATTTTCCTTGTAATTCTTGTCACTGTAATAAAACTCATAAGTTACCATTTTCTTCTTCCTCACTTATAAGTTCTCATCCTCTTGAATTATTATATTCTGATGTTTGGACATCTCCGGTTATTTCTCATGATGGTTATAAATATTATGTTATATTTGTCGACCATTTCACTCGATATATTTGGCTATATACTCTTAAACAAAAATCTGATGTCCATGACATTTTTATTCGCTTTAAAGCATTAGTAGAAAAGTACTTTAACCGTTCTATTATTACACTTTACACGGATAATGGAGGAGAATACACCTCTTTAAAATCCTTTCTTGCTACTAATGGCATCTCTCACCTCACCACACCACCACACACCCCAGAACATAATGGCCTTTCCGAACGTCGTCACCGCCACATAGTCGAAACTGGACTCACTTTGCTTCATCATGCCCACATGCCTCTCACATTTTGGCCACATGCATTTACTACTGCTACATACCTCATTAACCGTATGCCAAAAGTTGCCTTCTCTATGAAAACTTCCTTTGAAAAATTATTTGGCCATCAACCAAATTACTCCAAATTAAAAGTATTTGGTTGCCTTTGTTATCCGTGGCTACGACCATATGGGTCTCACAAACTTTCTTCTCGATCTCACCCTTGTGTCTTTCTCGGTTATTCCTCCACCCAAAGTGCATATCAGTGTTATGATCCAACCTCACAAAAAATATATGTTTCCCGTCACGTCACATTTGTTGAGTCCATTTTTCCATTTTCTCAACAATCTCTTCTCCTTTCACGCCCAACAGATATTACTTTCCACCAATGGATCCAATCTTCTCCACCTTTGCCAATTTCTGAATCTGTTGCTCATGCAAATCAACCTTCGGCATCACATCCACCAATTTCCATAAATTCTCACCTCCCAAATTTTCACTACCTGCCAAATCTCCCTTTGCCAATATATAAATCAAACAACCAAACTCCAATAGTCTCTCAACCCCACTCATTAAACTCTTCTTCACAATTGTCATTTTCTACTTCTCCTCAAGCTGAACCTTTATCGACTGACAATGATGTGTCCACTTATGAGCATCATCTCCTGCACAACTTGCAAGGTACATCCTCTGTCGCACCTCTTTTAACCCCTTCCGCCTCTATTCCTCCAATCTTACATAAACCATCTCCTTCCTCTCATCTACCATCAACCACCATCCACAACAATCATCCCATGCAAACTAGAGCAAAGAACAATATCCATAAACCACTTACCAAACTAAGCCTTGCTACTGTCCACACATTCGCTTCCCCAACTGAACCAACCTCAGTCTCTGCCGCTCTTCAACATCCTGCCTGGCGAGCAGCTATGTCTGATGAGTTTAATGCACTTCTTCGTAATGAGACTTGGACACTTGTTCCTTTTCACCCATCTCAAAATTTAGTGGGTTGTAAGTGGGTGTTTCGTATCAAACGCAACTCTGATGGCTCCATAGAACGTTACAAGGCTCGCCTCGTTGCAAAAGGCTTTCACCAACGACCTGGCATAGATTATCATGAGACATTTAGTCCTGTTATCAAGCCAACAACTGTTCGACTTGTTCTTAGTCTTGCACTCTCCAATGGTTGGTCTCTTAGACAACTAGATGTCAATAATGCATTTCTTCATGGACACTTACTTGAAGATGTCTATATGGCTCAACCCCCGGGCTTTGTTGATAAGAGCAATCCTACCCATGTGTGCCATCTTAAGAAGGCTCTTTATGGTCTTAAACAGGCCCCCCGTGCTTGGTATCATGAACTACAACAATTCTTATTATCCTATGGGTTTGTCAATTCTCTATCAGATCCCTCTTTATTTATTTATAAACACCTGCATCTCACCATGTATCTTTTAGTGTATGTGGATGACTTAATTCTCACAGGTAGTGATGACCGTCTTCTTAGCCAATTCACACAACAACTTGCTGCCAAATTTTCCATTAAAGACCTTGGTGCCCTTTCATACTTTCTTGGCGTCGAAATAATTCCATCCAAATCGGGTGTTCTACTCTCGCAGCATAAATATATACATGATCTACTGGAAAAGGCTGACATGTTGCATGCCAACATTGTCCATACACCTATGTCTCCTAATCATATGCCAAGTCTCCATGATGGTGTCTCCTTATCAGATGCAAATACATATCGCTCCATTGTTGGTGGCCTTCAATATTTATCTCTTACTCGCCCAGATGTTGCCTTTGCTATCAATAAGTTATCTCAATTTATGCATTGCCCAACCACTCAACACTGGGTTGCTGTCAAACGACTACTTCGATATCTTCGGGGTACTATTCATCATGGAATATTTCTACATCGTAACTCTCCTTTGCTACTTCATGGCTTTTCCGATGCAGATTGGGCAGGCAACACTGATGATCGAACCTCCACCAGTGGTCACATAGTCTTTCTTGGTCATAATGCCATCTCTTGGAGTTCGAAGAAACAACGTTCTGTTGCTAGATCCTCCACCGAAGCTGAATACCGTTCAGTTGCTTCTATCACTGCTGAAATTACATGGCTTCAATCTCTGTTGAGTGAACTTGGGGTTCACTTGCCCACCATACCCACTATTTATTGTGACAATATTGGGGCTACGTATCTTTGTGCAAACCCGGTCTTTCACTCTCGCATGAAACATATTGCCATAGATTTTCACTTCGTCAGGGAAAAAGTAAAGAATGGCGACATCCGAGTCTCTCATGTGTCCTCTGCAGATCAGTTAGCTGATGCACTTACTAAGCCACTTCCTCGTCAACAGCTAGATGCACTTCGAGTCAAGATTGGCGTCCTTCCACGGGACACCATCTTGAGGGGGCATATTAAGGAATCATTGTAGTCAACCTTTGCTTGATTGTATATCATCTATTTTTGGTTGTAAATATTTTATTCTTGGATAGTTACAATATTCTAGAAAGCTAGCAATAGGTGAATTATTTATTTCCCTTTCTATTATTTATTTCCTTTTCTATACAAACATGTAAACTGTATAAATTGTAATTATATTGTTCAATGAATACTTGTAAAGCTAGTTTTCCCAAATCTATATTATTCTCTAAAACCTTTCAGTTGATGAGATCCCCATTGATGGGGGCATCATTGTCCACTGCCACCAAGGCTTGTTGTGTCAGGATGTAATAAAAACGAGGGGCCCATTTCCTTGATCCCAAATGGGCTGTGGTAGAGCAGTTGTCCACCACAAATGAAGCTCCACGAGCATGCATGAATGGATTCAATGAATCCACTGACTCAATCACACTTTCATTGATGATCTCAGAATAGGAGTGCCCTTTCTTCCTCAGGATCTCAATCTGGAGTTTTTAAATCCAAAGAGAAGGGTATCACAAAATCGATGTAAGTGAAGGATTTCAGTCTACAAACTTTATATCCCACAAGAATCACTTCAAAAAGTTCAGTATATAAGGATTTGGTGAAACCACGGTGTTCAAGCAACCAGTGGGGATGAATAAATGCTTGAAATATTAAAAATGATATAAACTGATTTTCCTTTTTCAAGACTCAAGTTAAAGAATTATTTCATTGCACAGGGCAGATCACCATCATACTGTTGAGAATGTCAAATAAAACGGCATTGAATGAAGTTTTCAAAGACATAATCCGCACTTGTCAAAGAGATAATCTATATTTGTCAAAGACAAGATCCGCGCCGAACGGATTGACGCATTTACTTCCGTATTCACATATGTAATCTTTGAAAAAATGTAGCCTCTGCATCTATAAATAACTCTTAGTGTATAATGTTTTATTTAAAAAATGAAAACAAGTTTCTTCATGGTATCAGAGCCATGAATACGCTCAAGTTTCTTCAAGTTTCGCTGCTCTGTTTGTAACAAAAATAGAGGAAACCAAATTCTTCCCACAACCATTTTTCCCACCATTTTCTTCCTTAAAACCATTCCTACCATCACAAAAATCCACGCCGATCAAGAAACAAGCCACCCATACATAAAAAAGTTGAGTTTACAAATTTATCAATAATCCCATAAATTTTCCAAGAGTATGTTCCTCAAAAACTAAGAATACCATCAAATTTCTTAGTTTCCAATAAGCAAACTGTAAAATTTTTGCATTTAAACACATGCCCACGCTCTTCCATGCGCCACCCGAAACCATGGCCAGTCAACCACGCGCCTCTGTCATCTTTCACGCGCTCCAGAGGTTAAAGAAGACTTCAATCGACATGTCGTTTTTCTCTCTAGAGTGCAGCAGTCTTAAAACGACGTGTCGTTTTTTATTACATTAAAACCGACATGTCATTTGTAAAGTAGAGAAAAAACGATGTAACGTTTAATCTCCAGAAGTGCAGCAGTCCTAAAACGACATGTCGTGTCTATTCTATTAGAACCGACATATCGTTTCGTCAAGCAGAGGCCAAACGACTTGTCTTTTTTGATCTAAAAATGTTATTTTTTTTCTTATTTCAATCTAGATGCCAAAAAAAAAAAAACAAAAAAGAAAAAAAAAAGAAAAAAAGAAAAAAAAAGAAAAAGAAAAAAAAAACACAAAAGGGAGAAAACTCCAACTGAATATGCTCCTGTTGTCATTCAATCTGTTCAATCTGATGGAGTATTTAATGCTGGAATTATCCTCACTGAGACAAACTATGATGTTTGGTCTCAAATAATGGAGATGCATCTCATATAAAGAGAAAAACTCTCATATATTTGTAGCAATACAAAGCCATCTGAGGAATTTTCAAAGGAATATGAGAAATGATATAGTGAGAACCAAAAAGTAAAAAGATGGTTACTCATATCCATGTCTCCGGAGATCATGAAGTGATATTTACGAATTCCTATAGCCTACGAAATTTGGGATGCATTATCAAAAGCCTTCTATGATGGAAGCGATGAATTACAAGTTTTCACTCTAAACCAGAAGGCGTTCTCTACCAAGCAAAATGAACAACCACTCTATAAATTCTACGGAGAATTGATCGAAATATTTTGAGAACTTGATCACTGAGATAAAGTGGTCATGAAGGATCCAGAAGATGTTGTAATATACAGAAGGTTTATTGAAAGATTGAGAGTGCACATTTTTCTTGCTGGGCTAGATGAAGAATTTGACCAAGTTTGTGGAGAAATTCTACGAAAAGATATTATCCAAGACTTAGAAGAATGTTATTTTCTGATCCGAAGAGAAGATGTACGGCAAACCAAACTAAACAAGAAGGTCGACTAAAAAACGTCTGCTATGATAGCACGACAGTAGCCTCAAAGGAAGCTTGTTGACAAGTCATCACTCCATTGCACTTATTGTAGAAAGAAGGGTTATACGAAAGAACAATGTTTTGAAATCATTGGATATCCTGACTGGTGAGATACTCGAAAGAAGAACACCAAGCAGGGATCAAAAACTACAGTAGCTGAATCCACATCCACTACAGATCTTAGAAAACAATCTTCAGTGCAAATCGCAACCTCTGTCAGTCTAGGTAAGGCCCTTAAAACTCTTACACCCGTTATTAATAGTACATGGATAATTGATTTTGGGGCAACTGATCATATGACTTTTGATTCTCGACAAGTTTCTCAATTGAAACCATCTTTACAAAAACATATTTCCATTGCAAATGGAACCACAACCTCAGTTATTGGGGAATGATCTTTACGACTCACAGATGAATTCAATTTAAACTTTGTGTTAATTGTTTCAACTTTAGATTATAATCTTTTATTTGTGTCTCAATTAACCACTTACTTATCATGTGTTGTAGCAATTCTTTTGGTATTTTAGTTTGTTTAGATATCGCATCAAATAGGTAATCAATTTTAGAAGTCAATAGTCTAATTGAAAGTATTTGTTTCTAAATAATTTCTTCAAAATTAGGGTGTCTAACAGCTTTTAATCAAGAAGCTCCATCAGTGGTGGTAGTATACATCTGAATCTGTTTAATTGAGCAAATAAATGATATTAAAAAATAAGGACAATGTCTATTTGTCTCATGCTATTATGTTAATTATAATGTTAAGCACTCTGAAATAAAAGTTCACCTTATTGCATCCAACCCCTCCTTGAGATCTCAACCACTTCATGAACCACTTCACCATTGATTCATTCTAAAATGTGACAGGAGTTATAGTCTTGTCATGCTGAATGCAATTGTAAACAACATTATGCGGGTAAAAGTCTGTATAAACAACTTTTAGTTAAAAAAGTAATATAATTTATACCATTCATGGTTTGAAAAATGCTCAAATTTAGTTATGGAAATCATCTTACTTGTAGGAAAGGAAAACATCCTTTAACATATGTAGTTGGATGATTCTCATATTTGCTAGTGGACTTTACCAATCATTTATAACAATACGAAGCCTTATTAAGTGATTTAATATTGTGAACATCCTTGCACGAATGTAGAAACAAATGTGATATATAACCACTTATTGGGTATAACAACCTGGCTAGTGCAAACAAGGTAAAGGCAACTTGCTCATATCAAAACTACTATTTGTAAAATGAACAATAGCAAGCATGAATGAGTTCAATAAATAGCTAATGCGTGCTTATAGTTCATAGTAACTTCAAATTTTTTATACAATTACGCATGCAAATATTATAGAAAAATACGGATGGTATAAGAATAGAATATATTGTGAAAGAAATATAATAGATATTCATGATTTAATATAATAATGCATGTACGCATAAATATGCCAAAATGGAGTTTATTACAAACCTTGAAAATCCAATTGATTTCATCTAATTGCTTTATAATATCCTCAAGTGTTTCGATGTTGATTCCTCTAACTATTGATTGAAAAATATCTCGTAATTCAATAATATTTTCATTTAGTCCACCCAATTGTGTGGTATAACTCCATCTTTTATGCCCATGATGTCTGAAAATGTTATGTGGCACAGTTTTAAAATTTGACTTGTTGCATTTAGGTTTGAATTGATCAACCAACCAATGACATAACTGCATCTTTTTGTTTTCTTGCTTAGTTTTATGAGACGTTCAAGAAGTTTTGATTTATTTCCTTTTGATCCAGAGATTGAATGTACGTGTAGAAGGCTCAATAAAGAAAAAAGAGAAGCTTTACAGGAGCAACAACTAATCATGGCTGACGAAGCATTACATGGAAATGAGGATGCCAAACCTTTAAGAGATTATGTTGTGCCTACAATGAATGCTCCTCGTTCAAGCATTGCACGCCCTGCTGTTCAAGCCAATAATGTTGAAATTAAGCCAGCCATTATCCAGATGATTCAGACGTCAATACAGTTTGCTGGGATGCCAAATGATGATCCAAACGCTTATATTGCAAATTTCTTGGAAATTTGTGACACATTTAAGCAAAATGATGTTTCAGACAATGCTATCAGACTAAGGCTTTTTCCGTTCTCACTGAGGGATAAAGCAAAAGAGTGGTTGAACTCACTTCTTGCTGGAACAATCACGACATGGGATGGTTTAGCATAGAAGTTTTTAGCAAAGTACTTTCCTCTAGCAAAAACAGCCAAGTTGAGGAATGACATCACAACATTTGCTCAGTTCGAGATGGAATCATTATATGAAGCGTGGGAGAGATATAAAGACCTACTAAGAAAATGCCCACATCATGGTCTACCAGTTTGGCTTCAGGTGTAGACATTTTACAATGGTTTGGGATCCAATACCAGAACAATGATTGATGTTGCAGTAGGAGGACGTTATTGGAAAAAACAACAGAAGCAGCTTATGAATTATTGGAAGAGATGACATCTAACTAGGGATGTCAAAATAACCCGGACCCGGCCTGGACTCAGACGAACCCAGATAATTTGGGCCGGGTTGAACCCGTACCGGAGAGGAAACAAATCCGGATTCGGAATGGGTTTTAATAACCCGGATGAATCCGGGTCCGGGTTTGGGATAACCCGTGTATCCGGAACCCGGACCCGGATTCATTTTTTTATATTATTTTTAATTATGTTTATTAGTAAATATAAATACAAACATAAAAAAAAAACCTAATTCTATTTCACAACTCAAACACACAAATCACGATTTACCCAAACAAGACAAACCCTAGCTGTGCCGCCGCTGCTGCTGCTGCCTTCCGCCTTCCGTTGTCCCGCAAGCAAGTCAAACAACTCTCGGCTGGGTTCGCCACCGTCACAAGGTTGGGTTCGCCGTCGTCGCAAGGTTGGGTTCAAGAAGCTTGTGAAAATTACATTTCCTTTTACTGTTGATTTTGATTTCCTTGTGTGAATTTTCTAGGTTGGGTTTTATTCTGAGAATGTTGGGGATCATTCCTCTAGCTGAGCGTCTTGGTTTTGTAACTGAACATGTTTCCTTTGCATTTTTACTGACGAGAGAGATTATTGCCATCAGATCAGACTTTCCAAGCTGGAATTCGCATGTTGAATATAAATTAATTAAACTAATTATATTTAATTTATTCGCATCTTGGTTTTGCAACTGAGCATGTTTCCCTTGCATTTTTACTGACGAGAGAGATTATTGCCATCAGATCAGACTCTCCAAGCTCGAATTCACATGTTGAATATGAATTAATTAAACTAATTATATTTAATTTATTCGCGTCTTGGTTTTGTAACTGAGCATGTTTCCTTTGCATTTTTACTGACGAGAGAGATTATTGCCATCAGATCAGACTCTCCAAGCTCGAATTCACATGTTGAATATGAATTAATTAAACTAATTATATTTAATTTATTCGCGTATTGGTTTTGTAACTGAGCATGTTTCCTTTGCATTTTATATGTATAGTTCTCCATATGAAATTTCATTTATATGAATTTTTAGACTAGATTATGAAATTGGAATTTACCAAAATTTGGTTATGCTTCCATTTGATTGTATCAATATTGAAAGGATAAATGATTTCATTAGATTATTCTTCCACCCACCAAGCTCCTCTGTTCGTCAAGCTTCCAAATTCACGACAAGCTTTTATGTTTATTTCTCTAAAAAAAAAGGTGAAAAATATGTTTGAGCATCAATTCGTTTACCGAGATTACTCAATGATAAAATATCCTCTTAATGCCATTTGCAGTTGGAGGTCTACTAAATACTACTTTAAGAAATTTAACAGAATTGATATGTGATTTGTGTTGTGTTATACTGCTGTGAACACCATTGATTTGTGTTGTGTACTTGTGTTATACTGTTGTGATTCCTGTGAACACCACTAAAAAATAGTTATAAGTGTAAGAAGAATGGCAAGTTGATTTTATTGTATTCGGTTAATACTCTTTTAGTTATTGAATTCTGATCTTCGTACTGTTTGTGGATATTAAAATTCTTACCAGATATAGCCTTTGTTTAATAAGTTCTAGCATTCTCTACAAAGCAATTAAATAGTGTATGATTTACTGTTTTCAAATTAATAAGTTTGCTTGCTTTGTTGTGTTATGTTGTTCCATTTACCAGGCTTTTGACGAGGCAATTGCTGAGTTGGATACCCTGGGTGAGGAGTCCTACAAGGATAGCACTTTGATCACCACCGTCGCATGCTTGCAGTAGTGCAGTTCCTCAATTCGTTTGATTCACCGGCGTGAGTTGCTATTATACTTTGTTTTATGTTTGAAATGTTGTTGTTGCTGTTACAATTAAAAATAAATTATTGATTGTGCTTGAAATGTTGTGCTGTTATACCACTGATTTATGCTTGAAATGTTGTTGATTGTTGGTGTTAATAGATTCGAAATTTTATATTTCAAATGTTAGAAAGCTGTTACAGTTAAAAATAAATTGTTGTTGTTAATGGATTTGTTGCTGTTAATAGATTCGAAAATGTATTTTTGAAATGTTAGAACTTAGAACATTGTTACAGTAAAAAAAATAAATATAAAATGGAAGAAATTGGAGGAATGATGGGTTAGTTTAATTTGTTTTGACATAATTCTTGTAGGGTGTTAAATTCGTAATGGAAAATGAACAAAGAGTTGATTTAGATGTTTCCGAGACTGATGAAAGTGTGGGTGTGAGGGTTGGCATGGATATGGCAGCAGAAAATAATGATACAGCTGCTGAATTAGAACCTGATTCAACAACAGTAGAGCAGGGGGTGGGAGTGGGAGTGGTCGTGGCCGTGGTTGTAGGGGTAGGGGTAATACTACTGCTGGCGCTTCAAAAAAATGAGGCATTGGCAGCGAGGGGAGTAGTTCAAGTAGATTAGTTTTTGATGCTTGGAATCATTTTTAAAAAGTTAAGTTAGGCAAGGAAGTTCAAGCGATTTGTAATTATTGTGGGTTAGTTATGTAAGGGCATTATTCTCAGGGCACTAATCACTTGATTAATCATGCAAAACGTTGTCCTAGAAGGTCAATCAAGAATGTGCAGCAAATGCACCTTTCTTTTTCTTCTAAAGTAGATGGAACTACTGCTCTTAGTAATTATAGTACTGAACCAAAGTGGGATATGGCAACAGTGAGGGTTTTTATAGCTAGAATGATTGTAATGCATGAGCTTCCGCTATCATTTGTTGAGTATATTGGGTTTTACGAACTGTTAAAGCTTCTCCAACCTTCAATTGAGACTATTAGTAGAAACACTATCAAGGCTGAAATTTTGAAACTTTACGATATTGAGAAGACGAAGGCAATGAGTGTTTTGGAAGCTTGTGACAGTAAAATTGCAGTGACTACGGATATGTGGACTGCTGGTAACCAAAAGAAAAGGTATATGGTTATTACGGCACATTACATTGATAACTCGTGGGTGTTGCGAAGTCGTATTATGAGGTAATATTCTCGAGACTTTTTTTTTGTTTCAACATAAATGAATGTTTGCATTATTTAATATTTTGATTATTTTTTTACATTTTTAGGTTTATATATGTGCCGGCTCCACATAGCGGTGAAGTTATGTGCAATGAGTTGTATGAGTGTTTGATGGAGTGGAATATAGATAGGAAGTTGTCTACTGTAACTGTTGATAATTGTTCTGCAAACGAGTCCGTGATTGATTTGTTGTTGGGGAAATTTTCAGCTAGTTTAATGATTATGGGTGAGAAATTCCTTCACATGCGCTGCTGTGCACATATATTAAACTTGATAGTTAAGGATGATTTATCCGTGATCCAAAAAGAAGTTGAAAAGATTAGAGAGAGTGTCCATTACTGGACAGCAACACCTTCTAGATTTGAAAAATTTGAGGCTGCCAAAAAATAATTAGGTGTTAAAGAAACTAAAAACTTAGCACTTGATTGTAAAACTAGGTGGAATTCCACTTATTTGATGCTTAGTACAACTTTGTTGTATAAAGATGTATTTATTCGTTTAAAGGAGAGTGATAGAAATTATACATCTTTGCCTAGTGAGTTGGAGTGGAATTTTTCAAAACTTATGTGTGATTATTTGAAGAGTTTTTATAAGTTAACAGAACTTTTTTCGGGGACACGATATCCGACATCTAATTTATTTTTTAGCAAGATTTGTGAAATTAGATTGTCAATGAATGCATGGTTACAATCACCAATTGAGGGAGTAAAAAATATGGCCACTAAGATGATTGCGAAGTATGACAAATATTGGGATGTTATTCATGGAGTTCTTGCTGTGGGTACTTTGTTAGATCGTAGGCGTAAAATATTGTTAATTAACTTTCTATTTCCCAAAATCTATGGAGAAAGAGCTAAATTTGAAATTGAAAGGGTGCACAAATTATTTGTTGATTTAGTGCATGAGTATGAAGTCAAATATTCATCAAATGCAAATTGGGGGGTTAATGGTTCAGCTAGTTCTGAAGGTGCTGCAGCAGATGATTCTATTATGGTAGACTTAGACTTAAATGAGATGGCTGATGAGTGAGAATCATTTAGAAATCAGAGCTCACAAAATAATCATTTCAAAATAGAATTTGAGCTTTATCTTGAGGAAAGTACTTTGCCTTCAACTAGTCAATTTGATATTTTGTCATGGTGGAAGAATAATCAAGGCAAATATCCTATACTTGCAAAGATTGCGAGAGACTTTTTGGCCATTCCTGTATCAACAGTTGCTTCCGAGTCCACCTTTAGCACTGGAGGCAGACATTTGAGTCCTCATCGTAGTAGACTTCAGCCATCTACAGTGGAAGCGTTGGTGTGTACTCAAAATTGGTTTTGGCTTGACCACAATCTAAAAGGTATGGAAAATTTATTTATTACATAAAATAAATTAATTTGTTATAGTATCAATTTATTGTTAGCCTATATGGCTATAAATATTGATTTTGATGATAACAAACCACATGTATTTATTAAGTAAAGATTTATGAATTGTGCTTTTATAATAAGAAAATGATGTTATGGAATTAAAGCATTTTGGACTAAAATGAAAGTAATTTCAAAATCTTTGATAGTGTTTTAAATTTCGGATTTGGACCTATTTGAAACTATTTAAATATTTTTGGGTCATTCTATAATTTCATAAGTTTGGGCGAAATCATAATTTCAGAAAGTTTGGGATTAACGAAGAATTATTTAGAAATTCTGAAATTGGACTTATTTGTAAAGTTTCATAACGTTTTGGGCCATACTACAGTTTTATAAAATTTTGGGGTCAAACTAAAAATTTGGGAAAATTTTCACTGTAGCAGGTTACTGTAGCAAGCGGCTATCCAGATTTTAAAAATCAGAAATCTGGATACGGGCAGCAAGCGTCCAGAACGAAAACGGCTTACCGGATTTCGAATCCGGCAAGCCGGTTAGGCAAAATTTTTAACATAAATTCGGCTTACCGGATTCCATAAACGGCAAACCGGATACGCCTGGAATGTGAATAACGACTAGTTTTTGAGCTCTGACTATAAGAACTCAAATCCAACTCATTTTGAAGCTCTCCAACAAGCAAAAACAAAAAGCACACGAGATATATTGAGCCTTCAAACTTGCAAACTACATACATTGAATCATTCATTGTTCTTCATCTTTGAATATCTACTCATTGAGTGAGTTTCATTGTAACTTTCATTTCTTCATTTCAATTATAAGAATTTGAGTGTGTGAGACACTTGAGTGAAGAGATTGGGAGATAATTTCTTCGTTGTAAAGGTTTATTGACACCTCGAAGTCAATTGTAATCGGTTGAAGCCTCGGAAAGGCTTGGATAGTGAAATCCTCAAGCTTGGATTGCTTGGAGGCGTGGACGTAGGCGGGGATTGCCGAACCATGTAAAAATCCGTGTGTTTGTTTCTCTTTTCCCTTACTCTTTAATTATTGTGCCTTTATTAAACTTATTGCTTTCAATTTTTATTAAGGCATTAGATTGTTTGTTGTGTGGATTTGCTAGGATAATTTTTAAATTTCCAATTCACCCCCCTCTTGGGTTGCACACTTATATTTCATTTATTACTAACTAGCTGTTTTGTTTCTTATTTTTATGATTTATTCATGTTTTTTAGATGGAATTCCAGAGGAAGCAATACTTTCTGCAGAACAACTTATTAATGAAAGTTTGATGAGTGAGTTGTGAACAACAATGAATCAAGTGAAGAAGAATAGAAAATGATGGAGAAAAGTTTAAACTTTGGATTTGTGGTTTTTAATTTGAACTTTGAATTGTAGACTTGTGTTATGGATTTATATTTGTGGCTGTTTTATTACTTGAAACAGCTGTTTGAATTGTAGAGTTTGCACACTAGTTGTTTGAATTGTAGAGTTTCCAGAGAGTTGATTAATTGTGATTTGTGAGCACTGGATTATTATGCCATTAATTGTGATTTGTTGTTTAAGTATTAATTATTAAGTGCTGGGATGGCATTTGAAACATTGAGAATTTGAGATAGGTTTAGAAACTTCATGTGGTAGAGATGATATTGAAACATCGTGCAAAGTATGGACTGTATGGTTATCTTGATGATGTTGGTGTTAGACAATTATATAGGTTTAGAAACTTCATGTGGTCGAGAAAAGCTTGGGGACATTCTCCAATCCTTTACGCAATGTTGCAGGGGCTGTTTGTCCAGTGTAAATCTCATCTTTTTGTTTCTATTAATATTTCCTTTAGTTACATTAGTTGTGTTTTGGTTCTATCACTAATAATGAAAGTGAAATTTGAAATTTCATTATTGATCCAGGTTCAAAACCCGGAATCCGGGAACCCGAATTTTTCCGGGTTGAACCCGGACCCGGACCTGGATGGAAAAAATCGGGTTTTAATTTGGGTCCGGGAAAAAGAAAATGAAGTTCGGGTCCGGAACCGGGAAGGCTAATCCCGGACCTGGACCTGGATTTTGCCATCCCTACATCTAACAATTACCAGTGGTCTTCAGAGTGATCAATGCCAAGGAAAACTGTAGGAACCCATAATATTCATGTTGTCACTGCTTTATATGCACAGATGACTGCTTTATTTAATAAGTTAGAGCACCTAAATGTCAGTGTTATTCAAACTCAAGTGTGTGAATTATGCGGAGGGAACCATACCAGTGTCAACTGCCAAGTTGGAAGTCCTTTTGCGTCGTCATCTGCTGAACAAGCTCATTATGTGTCAAATTTTCAGAGATAACAACATAACCCATATTCTAATACCTACAATCATGGCTGGAGAAACCATCCAAATTTTTCATGGAACAACACTTAAAATACATTGAAGCCACCTCTAGGGTTCCAATCACAAGAGAAGAAGTCAAATTTGGATGATACTCTTATCCAACTTACAACAAGTATGTCTCAATTCATGACCAAAACAGAGATAACTTTTCAGAATCAAGCTGCATCAATCCGGAACCTCGAGGTACAAATGGGTCAAATTGCAAACTTATTTTCCAGCAGACCACAAGACTCTTTGCCGAGCAACACAGAGACAAATCCAAAGGAACAAATGAATGCAATTACGCTTCGGAATGGTAAACAACTTGAAGATCTGCTAAAGGAAGTCAAGGAAGTTAAAGAAGATAATATGGAGCAAATTAAAGACACCACTAGAACATCTAAGACAACAAGTGCAGAAATTGTCTTTCCAAAACTTTTTAAAATTATGCTATGGCCCCAAATATATTATTATTTCTCAAAGATGTCCTTTTTAACATAATACCCCTATTTTTTAAAGTTCTCAAAACCTTTCACTTTAGTACAAAATATTCATAAATTATAGTATGGCCCAAAAAATTTCAAATGTTTGTAAAAAGATCCAACTCCGAAATTCAATAATATACTTATTAAAATCAAAGATTTCAAAATTTTGCATTTAAGTCCAAATTACTCAAATCCACAAAATACTTTACCTTATAAAAATAAAACCGTTTAGTTTATGAAAAGTAATTATTTAAATTAATCTCTTGAGCTTCTCAAATGCTAAATCATGCATCAATTAAATCATACCAGCTTTACAAGAATTTATCACACTAATTTGTCCGTTGAGCTCTAAACTCTATTCTTGATTTCGCCGTTGTCCGTTGAGTGTCTTGAGCTTGATTTCACTTGATTCACTTACATAAATATTACCCTTCAAAAAATAGTAAAATGTGAAATACAATATTTATTAAATCGCTTAATACATATATTTGTTATCATCAAAATTACATTATGTGTAGCCCTTTAGGCTAACAATCTCCCCCTTTTTGATGATGACAAACATCTCATGTATTTTGACATTTATACTCCCCCTTAATACGTGGCATATATAATTAAACATATAAATCAAATTCAAAATAAAAACTCCCCCTGAAAATATGGTCTATAACAATTTGTAAACTCCCCCTTAATATTTCAAAACCATGCACAAATACTTCAAGATCAAAATAGAATTCAAAATATATGACTTGTCCCCCTTCATCATCAAAATTACTATGAATCCATGCTTATACAAAAAATAACACCTTAATGATTAATCAAGAAACAAATAAGAATTAAGCATGCAATTAACCAAAGAGTCACAACATTTCAAGAATTCAGAGAATATCATCCAAATATCACATAACAATCATCCTCAATCTATAATTAAAACAACAATGCATATGAAAAATGTAGTGTAGAATAAAACTAAGAACTGTAATCAAGATGAATATGGTGGATGTGGAAAATGAGTTAATATGAACTTTGGATTGTCTCTATGATGTTCCTCTCACCTTTTGGCTGTTTGTTTTCCTTTGGATTTTTCATAACCAACTATTACGAAAAACAAGAATATGCTTAAATACCCAAATTCGGATGTTCAAGATTTTGTGTGAAATGGAAGTGTTTGAGCCAATAAAATTTGATCGTAGAGATGATTTAATGCAATATATGATATTAATTTGATTAAGATGAGCTAAAAATAGCTTGAAATGTAGAAGAAAGAAATGAGGAAGCTTAGATTTTGATTTTGAGATTTGGAGAAACAAGTGATGATTTGAAAGTTAGAAATAATTTGAATGAGTACTTTTGGCATAAAAATGGGTGAGAAATGAAGAAAATTTGAATGCAAATGGAGAAGAGGCCGTGGGTAGAGAGAGAGTGATGAAAGGTTGAAGAAACTAGGAGAAAGGAGAAGAAAAAAAACCCTTAAACCCGTGACCAAGTTGCTAACCGCTTGCTCTCGGGTTTAGGACAGCTGCCAAGCGGCTAGCCGCCTCATGGTTGCCCTTTTGCACCATGTTCACTTTCCGGCTTATTTGATCAATCCCGAGGTCATTTCGTGATTCTAAAACATCTCAAAAGCCATTTTAATGCATGAATCATAATTATAAACATTCAAAATATGATTAATTCAAATATATAATTCATCCATCATGCATATATTTGACACAATCATTAAACATATATGCATTCAAAGATTAATAAGCATATCACTCATTTATCATGCTTAGGCATTACATAATCATTAAAATCAAACAAATCCATCATGATGAGTTGATAAGCTATCATCATATATATATAACCATGCATCATCATAAAGCACTCAATGTTAAACACAATGATAATTCAATCATGTAAACATACATGATTAATCAATATGATTAATTCAAACATATAAGTCATTCATCATGCATATATTTTACACAATCATTAAACATATATGCATTCAAAGATTAATAAGCATATCACTCATTTATCATGCTTAGGCATTACATAATCATTAAAATCAAACAAATTCATCATGATGAGTTGATAAGCTATCATCATATATATATAACCATGCATCATCATAAAGCACTCAATGTTAAACACAATGATAATTCAATCATGTAAACATACAAGTATACTTTCACAAATTCAAGCTACTATCCATTTTAATGATCCACTCAACATGATACCAAATGAATTATTAAATACTTGCTAAGCTTAAAAGACCATCACTTATAATCAATAAGGCAATAATTGTTACCAAAACAATTAAATCATATTGTCTCATCATTTTTGCTTACACCATGATCAAGTGATTATTCTCATAAGCTTTTATCAAGGAACTCTCCGCCATTTTTCGATTGTGGTGCCTACAAAAAATATTCAAGTTGTGTGCTTTGGTACCCAAATATTCTTGGGTCCTTGAGTGTTACCAATGATTCCTTTTGGAACCCAAATACATGTTACTCCATAATATGCATTTCTTTTAATCGGACATCTAAGCTTCATGTGACTATTTTGATTGCAATAATGGCATACAATTTGATCATTAATGGAGGTAGTTTTAACAAAATAACTCTTATAATATTTTTGTTTCAAATTTGGCTTATAACCAATACCTCCTATATCAAACACACATTTTTGTGAATTAAGCAAGTTATCCAATATCTTTTGCCCATTTGTGAATTTCAACACAATTTGATTTAGCTCATTGCTCTTCTTCTTAAGCACTTCATTTTTTTTTCATTAATTCATCAACATGTGATTTCTCATGCTCATATGAAGTACTTTGTTTGCATTTAAATGATGCAATTCTATCATGCAACATTTTATTATCTAACTCTAGTCCTTTAATCCTTTCATTTAATGAATCATTGCATTTTTGTAAAGCATCCTTTTCATTTTTCAAGTCATCTACATATGATTTTAGATGCTTATGTGAAGTGCTAGGTTTCTCATTTGATACTGCAACTCTATCATGCAATGTTTAATTCTCTAATTCTAGGCATGTAATCTTTGCACTTAGAAATTCATTCTCATTTGTGAGCTTTATCATTTTCGTTTTAAGACATGCATTTTTTTTACTAATTTTTATCCAATTATCATGCAATTCTTTAAAAGCATCATATAATTAATCATAAGTAGAAAGATCATTTACCTCATCAAGTTCATCATCCGATTCATCTCCAATTGCCATGAGAGCTAGATTTGTCATTTCTTGATGCTCTTTATCATCACTTGTTTCCTCATCGCTATCATCCCATGTGGCTACCATTGCTTTCTTCTTGAGCTTGTTGAGAAGAGGGCATTCCATTCTTATATGGCCAGGCTTCTTGCACTCATAACATTTGATTACTTTCTTCTTCTCTTTTCGGTCCTTGGGGTCTCTAAATTTTCTTCGCTCACCAGATTTCTTAAAAAGTTTTCTAAACCTCCTAGCCAGCATATCCATCTCCTCCTCATCCAGCTCGCTTTCCTCATCACTTTCATGTTTCGAGGCTTTGAGAGCAATGCTTTTCTTCTTCTCCTCATTGCCTCTTTCGGCTACCAAGTCTTCCTCATAAGAAATAAGAGAACCAATTAAGTCATCAATAGGTAAAATATTTAAATCCTTGGCTTCCTCAATGGCAGTCCTTTTTGGTCTCCATTCCTTAGGTAGTGACCTAATGATTTTCTTAACTTTCTCGCTATTTGAAAAAGGTCTTTCCTAGGGCTCATAGAGTGTTCACTATGTCCGTAAATCTAGTATACATAGAATACACACTCTCATTTTGTTCCATTTGAAACAATTCATATTGTCGAGTGTAGTTACTAATTTTTTACTCTTTCACTTGATTCGTGCCTTCATAAACAACTTCAAGTTTGTGCCAAATTTCATTAGCACTTTCACAACTAGATACTCTATGAAACTTTTTCTTATCTAGTGCACAAAACAAGGCATTCATAGCTTTGGAGTTTAGAGAAGCTTTTCTCTTTTTCAATTCATTCTATTCCCTTGAAGGTTTTGGAATATATTCCCCGACTTCTTTTTTAGTCAAAGGCATAAATGGACCATCGCAAACAATTTCTCAAATTTCGTAATCTAAAGCTTGTAAATAAATTCTCATCCTAGTTTTCCAATATGGGTAGTCATTACCGTCAAAGAATGGTGGTCTAATTAGTCTCCATTCCTTAGGTAGCGACCTAATGATTTTTTTAACTTTCTCGCTATTTGAAAAGGTCTTTCCTAGGGCTCCTAGAGTGTTCACTGTGTCCGTAAATCTAGTATACATAGAATACACACTCTCATTTTGTTCCATTTGAAACAATTCATATTGTCGAGTGTACCTACTAATTTTTTACTCTTTCACTTGATTCGTGCCTTCATAAACAACTTCAAGTTTGTGCCAAATTTCATTAGCACTTTCACAACTAGATACTCTATGAAACTTTTTCTTTTCTAGTGCACAAAACAAGGCATTCATAGGTTTGGAGTTTAGAGAAGCTTTTCTCTTTTTCAATTCATTCTATTCCCTTGAAGGTTTTGGAATATCTTCCCCGACTTCGTTTTTAGTCAAAGGCATAAATGGACCATCGCAAACAATTTCCCAAATTTCATAATCTAAAGCTTGTTAATAAATTCTCATCCTAGTTTTCCAATATGGGTAGTCATTACCTTCAAAGAACGGTGGTCTAATTGTGGATTGTCCTTCCCTAAAGGTTGAGTCATTATGGGTTGCCATGGATCTTTAACTCTAGACGGTTAAGTCTACACAAGAGCACCTTGCTCTGATACCAAATGAAATGCAAGTTATGCAACCCAAGAGGGGGGTGAATTGGGATTTTAAAATTTATGCAATACAATTCGCACAACAATTTAATCTATTGCCTTAATCAAATAAAAAATAATAAATTCAATCAAGCACAATATTAAAAGAGTAAGGGAAGAGAAAATAAACACAAGGGTTTTTACGTGGTTCGGCTATCCCCGCCCACGTCCACGCCTCCAATCTCACCCGGCTTGAGGATTTCACTATCCAAGCCTCCCAAGGCTTCAAATGTTTACAATTGACTTCCAAGGTGTCAATAGACCTTTACAATAAGAGATTATCTCTTCAATCTCTTCACCCCAAGTGTTTCTTACACTTGTACACTCACAATTTGATGAGAAATGAAAATCACAATAATGAAACTCTTTTTAAGAGTGGATAACAAATTATAGCTCAATAATGATTTAATAAATGATGATTTATGAAATGGAAGCTCAATATATGTTATATGATCTTATTTTTGCTTGCATTAGTTCTTAAAATAAAGTTGTAGTTGGATTTTTATAGTTAAAACCCGAAAACTAGCCGTTATAGCCAAATTCCAGCGCCCAAGCGGTTAGCCGCTTGATTTATTCAGCTAGCATCTTGTAACAGTGATATTACCGTTATTTTTGAATTTTGCTACAATAACAATGTTAACCAAAATTACACTTTGACCCAAAACTTTCTATAATTCTACTATGGCCTAAAACGTCATAAAACTTTGCAAATAACTCCAATTTCAGAATTTCCTAATAATAGTTGCCTTTCTAAAACTTTTTAAAATTATGCTATGACCCTAAATATATTATTATTTCTGAAAGAGGTCCTTTTTAACATAATACCCATATTTTTCAAAGTTCTTAAAACCTTTCACTTTAGTACAAAATATTTATAAATTATCGTATGACCCAAAACATTTCGAATGTTTGTAAAAAGATCCAACTCCGAAATTCAATAATAATACTTATTAAAATCAAAGATTTCAAAACTTTACATTTAAGTCCAAATTACTCAAATCCACAAAATACTTTACCTTATAAAAATAAAACCGTTTAGTTTATGAAAAGTAATTATTTAAATTAATCTCTTGAGCTTCTCAAATGCTAAATCATGCATCATTTAAATCATACCGGCTTTACAAGAATTTATCACACTAATTTGTCCGTTGAGCTCTAAACTTTATTCTTGATTTCGCCGTTGTCCGTTGAGTGTCTTGAACTTGATTTCACTTGATTCACTTGCATAAATATTACCCTTCAAAAACTAGTGAAAATGTAAAATACAATATTTATTAAATCACTTAATACATATGTTTGTTATCATCAAAATTACATTATGTGTAGCCCTTTAGGCTAACAGAAATTCCACAATCACAACAATCAGCACCAATCAAAGCCTATGTCCCTCTGATCCTGTTTCCTCAGCGCCTTCGAAAAAACAAATTAGATAAGCAGTTCTCTAAATTTCTTGATGTCTTTAAAAAGTTGCATATTAACATTCCTTTGCAGATGCATTAGAACAAATGCCAAGCTATGCTAAATTCATAAAAGAAATTTTTATCTAACAAGAGGAAATTAGAAGAGCATGAAACCATGTTGTTAACTGAAGAGTCAACTGCAATTCTACAGAATAAATTGCCATCGAAGTTGAAAGATCCAGGGAGTTTTTCTATCCCATGCACTATTGGAAATATTTATTTTGATAAAGTTTTGTGTGATTTAGGTGCAAGTATTAATTTGATGCCTCTCTCTGTTTTCAGAAAATTAGGACTTGGTGAACCAAAGGCAACAACTGTTTCTCTTCAATTGGTAGATAGGTCTATAAAGTATCTGAGAGGCATGATTGAGGATATACTTGTTAAGGTCGACAAGTTTATATTTCCTACAGATTTTATTGTTTTGGATATGATGAAGATCGAGAGATACCAATCATTTTAGGCCGACCATTCTTGGCCACAGGAAGAACTCTTATTGATGTCCAAGAAGGAAAATTAATCCTTAGAGTGCAAGATGAGCAAGTCACTTTTAATGTGTTCGAACCAATGAAATATCCATCGGAGATCGACACATGCTTTCAAATAGACACTATTGATAAAGAGATAATTGAGAGCTTTCGTGATATAATGTCGAATGACACACTAGAAGGACGTATTGTTCACTCTGGGACTACTCAATCTATGAATACAAGTATTCAGGAGTAAGCACGGTATTTGGAAGCTTCACCATTTTACTTGCTTTCGAAAAAGCCAGAATTGGAAGAGCTTGGTAGAAGTCCTTCTAGACCAAAACCTTCAATAGAAGAACCTCTAAAACATGAGCTTAAGTCGTTGCCCTCTCATTTAAGGTATGCTTATTTAGATGATAACTTTAAGCTACCAATTATTATTTCTTCTCCCTTGACAGATCTTAAAGAGGAAAAGCTACTACGAGTTTTGAGGGATCACAAAACTGCTCTAGGATGGACTATTGCTGACATAAAAAGAATAAGCCCTTCAATCGGCATGCACAAGATTCTAATGGAGGAGAGTTATAAGCCCACAGTACAGCCACAAAAACGCCTAAATCTGAACATGAAAGAAGTGGTTAGGGCAGAGGTGCTTAAATTATTAGATGTTGGGATAATTTATCTAATATCTGATAGTTCATGGGTCAGTCCAGTGTAAGTGGTACCAAAGAAGGGAGGAATGACGGTCGTGAAGAATGACAACAATGAACTTATCCCAACAAGGACAGTCACAAGTTGGCGGGTATGCATGGATTATTGAAAACTTAATGCTGCTACTAAAAAAGACCATTTTCCACTGCCTTTTATTGATCAGATGTTGGAGAGACTTGCTGGCCATGCCTACTATTACTTTTTAGATAGATATTCAGGTTATAATCAAATCCCTATAGTACCAGAAGATCAAGAGAAAACTACCTTCACATATCCTTATGGTACATTTGCTTATAGAAGAATGTCATTCGGCTTATGCAATGCACTTGCTACCTTTCAGCGTTGCATGATGGCTATATTTTCTGATATAGTGGAGAGATTCATTGAGGTGTTTATGGATGATTTCTCAGTTTTTGGATCTTCATTTGATCATTGTCTAAACAATTTAGATCTAGTTTTGCAGCGATGTGAGGAGACAAACTTGGTTTTGAATTGGGAAAAATGTCACTTTATGGTGCAATAAGGCATTGTACTAGGTCATCGTATTTCAACTTAAGGAATTGAAGTTGATAGAGCGAAGATCGAAGTCATTGAGAAGTTACCACCACCGACTTCCGTGAAAGCAGTAAGAAGTTTTGTAGGGCATGTTGGATTTTATCGACGTTTTATTAAATATTTTTCAAAGATAATGAAACCCTTGTGCAATATTTTACTCAAGGATGTGCCTTTCAATTTTACCAATGAGTGTTTGTAGGCTTTTAATACTTTAAAAGAGAAACTGATTTCACCTCCAGTTATTATGACTCCATATTAGGATCTGCCGTTCGAGGTTATGTGTGATGCGAGTGACTATGCTATTGGAGCAATTTTGTGGCAGCAGTATAAAAACATGTTGCATGTTATTTACTATGCAAGTTGAACTCTGACAAACGCGCAATTGAATTATGCTACCGCTGAGAAAGAGTTTCTAGCCGTTGTGTTTGCACTTGAAAAATTCCGCTCATATTTGTTTTGCTTGAAGGTAATAGTTTACACTGATCATTCAGCTCTTAAGTATCTATTCACAAAGGCAAATACAAAACCAAGACTGATCCGTTGGGTGCTCTTACTACAAGAATTTGATTTAGAGATTCAGGATAAGAAGAGATCTGAAAATCTGGTGGCGGATCACTTATCTCAGTTACCGCAGGGAGAGCGAGAGGATAATGTAATGGTTTCAATCACCGAAGAATTTCCTGATGAAAAGCTTCTGGCCCTTCAAAGTTGCGACATACCATGGTATGTAGATTTTGTGAACTATTTGACGAGTGCCGTTGTTCCTTCTGATTTATCATATCAACAGAAGAAGAAATTCTTTTCAGATGTCAAGTATTATCTTTGGGAAATCCGTTCTTGTATAAGTACTGTTCAGACCAAATTATTCGACGATGTGTCCCGAAAGAAGAGATGAGAAGCATCCTACAACACTGCCATTCTCGTGAAGTTGGTGGACATTTTGGCACAACCAAAACTGTGGCAAAAGTGCTTCAATCAGGTTTTTATTGGCCCACTTTATTTAAAGATGCTTATGCTTTTGTTGCTGCTTGTGACCGGTGTTAGAGAACTGGTAACATTTCAAAGAAGAATGAAATGCCACTAACTAATATTCTTGAAGTAGAATTGTTTGATGTCTGGGGAATTGACTTTATAGGTCTGTTTCCATCTTCCTTCAGGAATAAATATATTCTGTTAGCTGTTGATTATGTTTCTAAGTGGGTTGAAGTAGTTGCTTTACTTTCTAATGATGCTCGGGTTGTTGTGAATTTTTTGAAGAAAAATATTTTCACACGGTTTGGCACTCCAAGGGCAATTATAAGTGATGGTGGCAAACATTTTTGCAATCGACAATTTGAAGCCCTTTTGAGCAAATATGGAGTCACACACAAAGTTGCCACTCCTTACCATCCACAAACTAGCGGCCAAGTTTAAGTCTCAAATCGAGAATTAAAGAGAATTTTGGAGAAAACAACAAACGCTTCACGGAAGGATTGGTCGATAAAACTAGACGATGCACTCTGCGCGTATCGAACAACTTTTAAAACACCTATTGGTATGTCTCCTTATCGTCTAATATTCGGAAAGGCATGCCATCTACCTGTTGAACTTGAGCATAGGGCATATTGGGCGATGAAGATTTTGAACTTTGGCATGCAAGCAGCAGGAGAAAAGAGATTGTTGCACCTTAATAAAACAAATGAATTTTGCAATGCAGTTTATGAGAATGCTCGAATCTATAAAGCCCGCACTAAACATTGGCATGACAAACATATACTCGGACGTGAATTTCAGGTTGGCCAAAATGTTTTATTATATAATTCCCGACTTCGACTTTTCCCAGGCAAGTTACGATCCTGTTGGTCTGGTCCCTTTACAATAACACAAGTCTTTCTTTCTGGCGTGGTAGAAGTTTCACATGATACAAATGCACATTCAAGGTTAATAGTCATCGATTGAAACCTTATCTGGATGATGCATTTGATAAGCACAAGATAGCTATTGAGCTGTCTAGTCTTGAATGACGACCAGAGACAGTCAAGCTAATGACTATAAATTAAGTGCTTCTTGGGAGGCAACCCAAGCTTTCTAAACTTTATTATTTTCATTTTTTTTCTTTTTTTTATGTTTATTTTCATTTTTATCTTTCCTTATTTTTATTTTCTTTTACTTATTTTGTTTTGTTTTAGGATTTTGCACAAGTTTGGGGGTCGATGAACATCAACTTTCCACATGCCTTTCAACGACTCAACTACAACTTTATATCTTCAAGTGCAAAACTGGGGGAGTTTCTCTTTTCCTTTTCTTTTTCTTTATATTGAGGACAATGTTTATTTCAAGTTTGGGGGTGGGAATATTTGCTTTCATTTTTTTTTTAAAAAGAGATTTTAATGCCTATGATGAGTTTATGATTGGAAATGAATATGGTTCTTAGAAACGTATGAATATTGTCTTAGTTTATACTTGATTCTTGTGTTAGTTTCGTCTTGATTGTGATTCTTTAAATATTTTGTGCACTTATATCGATTCTTTCATAATTTTGACTTGAGATTTGAGATTGATACAGCCTGAGTTGAGAATTTTAGATTGAGTAAATGACTGTTTGCCTCGATTCTACATTGCTTAAGTTTACCCATGCACCATAGTCAGAAATAGCTACCTATAACCCTTAAGAGTGAAGCTATCCTTGAGTAATTTGGGCCAATGTACCGCCAGTATGTAGAGGATAATCAACCATAAGAAAAAGATTGCCTTAAGGGGTAGAGTGAAAGCTCCTGACCATAAAAAAAAAAAAAAAAGCATGTGCTTAAAAAAATTGCAAATTTATGCCTGTGAAAAAAAAAGAAGAAGATCAAGATGATGGGGTTAGTTTGACCTACTCTATTTATTATTCAAGACAAGGGCTGTTGATATTAAAAATTTTGAGAAGAGCTTTGATTGAATTGATTCACAGACAACACAAGGATCCAGTATGAGATGAGGCTGACCATTGAATTAAAGTTAGAACTTTGCCAATATTTTTAATTTTCTTTGAGCTATATACTTTATGCAATCTTTGAGGCAATTTTTGATGATGTTTGTGGGTATCATCCCTGGAAACCCTCACGAGACTATAACTCGTCCACTAGGGCCGCCTAAAGGTTTAAAGGCTTGTTGCATAAACTAAATTCAATCGCGGTCACCTGCGAAAGTGGTTTAGTTAGAATTTTCTTTTCGTAGTTTTTATTTTAGTTTTTACTCGAGGACTACCAAATGTTCAGTTTGGGGGTATTTGATGTGCTCATAATTTATCTATTATTTTAATGCTTCCATAACTTAATTTTATGTTAAATTATATTTTATTATATTAATTTTTATCTTAATTTTTATATGTTGTCATTGTAGGAATGTTGGGAATATTCATGAGAGAGGAAGCTTAAAGAGGAAATAAATTAGGGTATAATAGAAATAATGTGGAAGCAAGAGGAAAAGAAATAAAAAGCCAAACCAAGGATGATTGAATTTAATCATCATGCATGCAACACGTGGGGGAAGCTTTGAATATTTGGTTGACAAATATGGCAAGCAAGTGGGGGAGCATTAAAGAATTAATTGGCAATTTGAATGATTCACGTGATGGGCTTTGGCTTCAATTCTTATTGGCTTAGGAATGAAACAAGTGCCTGGGCTTTTGTTTTTAATTCTTTTCATAAGAGGATTTTACAAGCCACAACATTATAAAAGGGAAAAGCCAAGCGGAAGCAAAAGAGACAAGAAGGCAGCCGCACAAATAGAGAAAAACCGAGGGCAAGAAAAGAACAAGAGAAGCCGCTGCAAATCTGGGAGCAACAATTTGGAGAAGTCAATTGCAGAGATTGGAGAGAGATAGCTTCTTGAGCTTTTCTTTCCCTCTTCTTTATTATCTTGCTTGAATGTTCCCAATTAAATTTATGGATTCCCTTTATATTCCCATTAACTAATTTATTTTACTAGGGCTACGATGTACCCTAACTATGAAGATTTAATTCCATAAATTTATGTTATTTTTAATTTATTATTCCATGGTTGAGTGTTCATTATTGTGCTTAATGCTTTTAAATATCTGGCCAATATTTGAATGATTTGAAGATACATAATGAGACTGAGAGGAGATTTATGTATTTTTTGCTCTATGTAATGGATGCCATGAATTGAACGAAAGACAGAGATGTGCCAACGTGATTCATACAGTTTTTCTAAGAATTTTCATAGAGGTTAATGAATCTTTGCATTTTTAAATTCACATAAAGATATAGTGGATTGATATGTAGAGATATTTTTCATATTACTCGAGAGAGGATATTGAATAAATTAGGGAAATTCACTGTCAACATGGGTAATAAAATTAATAACATAGATGGAGGATTAAATTGGATTGGTTATGGTGAAATCGAATGTCCTAGTGTCTTAATCTCTTGGTGATTTCTATTACTGCCTGCATCTTTATTTAATTTTTAGTTAATTTATTTTATTTTAATTTTTAATCTAAATTCGCTTATTCGATTGTTCAAATAAATTATGGTTAGAATAATTTCGGTAGCTAATAGGATATACAATTTCTGTGGGACGATACTCTACTCTTCATTATATTATTTGTGCCGACTAGTACACTTGCTAATTTACGCATCAAGAAACAAATTCATAGAAAGACTTATTAGTATCTTTCAATCTCACCACACCATCAAAATTTTCGTTTTGAACTTGCATAACAACAAGGGAGAGCAATTGAATGCCTGAGCTTTAGATACAAACTGATAAAAACAAAGAGAACATTAGATATGATAGAAAAAAAAAATCTTATTTATACCGTGCCTCAATCAATGGCAACTGATACGCTCGATAGCCAACATTAATTACAAAAAAAATATAATCCATTGGATTATTTTTTAGTGCGATCCAAAGCCTATTAATTTTTAAATAAAAAATTCACTAGTGATGCATGTGATGTAGCGTTATATTACAGGTGGAGTCCTTATTATGATTCATTAACATAATATTCAATTTACTAGGAATAATTTAACAATAAATTTAATAGAAGGGATCATAACTCTAATTTAAACTAGGGGGCATTTCAATTAAATTCAGAGAGCTAAAAACTTAAATTCTTTAACTTGTGATAACATTTTAAATTAGTATCAGTAAACGCAATAGAATTCAACATTTAAGACCCTAATTACATAAAATATTTTGTGGGTGCCATTTAATTCAATTGGTAAAATTTTTTGGTGTATATGCTCCACCTATATGAGTAAAAAGCAAATCGAATAAAATTATCATTAGGCTGTAATTGAAAAAAAAAAAAGAATACGTAACTAGAATTATCATTTACCCCTAAAAGATAAACCTTACAACTTTCTTATGCATCATTGACAATTTATTGAAAAAGTTAAAGGAAAAAAGAGCCATAAATTTTTAACAAGACACATCAAGATCCCCATTCATTATTTTCTACAATTAGTTTCCATAGAAAAACAGATGTTTCAATATTTTTGCTTTGTGTTAAATATAGAATTTCAAAGATACTGAATTGAGTTGACACATAATGTATCAATCAATGCCACGTGTTATAATTTAATTGACCAAACATTTTATTTGCAAAACATGTCACCTTTCATATTCTAATTATCTACTATTTTTCATCTTTTCCTCTACACTTTAAAGAAAAAAAAAAGTAATCCATTTTTACTAATATTTTTCTCCCGCTGCTCAACTAAAATTATAAATAAAATTCTTACCAATAAACTATATGCATCACATTCAATAGGAATGTTTTCAAATTCTCTTTATTGTCTTTTATATAAGAGACTTAGAGTATATCTAAAAGGAAAAATAATAGCTTAATGGACTAAAACTCTTCGTAGGCCTTAGTTGAGTCTGCCCATATTTAAGGATCTTATCTTTTTGTATTTATTTTTTATTTTTTACATTTGTGATTAATTTCATCCTCTGATTTTGCATACTTTTGATTGATCTATATTGTTTTAGACAGATTTTGGGGGTAGGAAAAGATAAACCTATCTAGAACAATGAATTTATATTTTTTTGAGGGAAACGAGGTATCTCTCTGGTTGTTGTGTGCGGTGTTTCTGAATTCGGAGGAGGTGAGAAGGGGAAAGGGAAGTGGCAACAATGGTGGAAGGTTTGAACTAAGAAGAATGACCTTTGAAACGAGCTGCACGCCTGCAAAACAGTGAAATAGAGGTTAGAGGTGAAGCCGGGGTACCCCGGTGTTCACACTCCGACGCTTAAGTTAGCAAACTTAAGTTTTTTAATGGTAAAGAGAGCTTGCCAGCCCTCTGTAAATCAAGGTTTAAGGTTGAAGAAAACTTATTTTTTTGGAGTGTGTGTGAATGAGAACATGATGTAGAATAAAACCTAAACACCTTTATATATGGAGTACCTCAGCTGCCACGTGGCGTATCCCTTTTGGCTATGGGTCTTTCACGTTTTTTTACCTTTTTATGATTTTTGGGCCGTTATGTGCATGTTTGGGAATCAAGAAGGCGTTCGCGGTGTATCTCATCCTTTGGAAACGTGACGCGTACTGGAGAGTGGTCCAGGGTACCTCTGTAGTGGTTGTCGGGTAGGCGGCTGAGGACCACTGTCCTTGGGACAATGTCCTTCACTTTTGGTAGGGGTGGCAAGCGGTTGTTCTCCCTTTTTCAGTACGACGTTTTGATATTTAATTCTAACAAAATCAAATATTATCCTTCAAGATATAGAGATATTTCCCATGGCGGAATTTTTCAAAGGGTTCTCCTGAATTGGATCTGTTGGGTACCTCCAGTTATATGAGGTACCTCGATCTATGCAGGGTACCTCGAATCATGTTGGGTACCTCTAATTATGCGGGGTACCTCGAATCATGTCGGGTACCTTAAATCATGCCTAGTACCTCGGATTGTACTGGAGTTATTCTGGTCGTCGACACGTAGCGTTTTGCCACCTTTCCTATTTTTTCCCTAAACAACATCCCCCTAGTTTCTTTTGGCGAAACGTACTGGAGGCAAAAGAGACATTATATAGGACGTATGAGCGATAAGTGGCAATGCAAGATTCAGCTTGGTGAGCGGTTGCACCGGGGGTACCTTGCTTAGTTTCTTCCACTGATTAGACTTTATGTACTTTCGAACTGAAAATCTTCATTTTGTCTTTTCCTTTTCCCAATTTTTTTTTTACTATAGGAATGAACAATTGTCTTCGTGTCTCTTTCCCGCTTCTCTTGGGAAGTGGCAGTCGTCTGACACACAATTTGAATTTAAAAAAAAAATTAGTCTCACACAAACATCCCTGACTTCCTTTTCTTTGTGCAGTGTGTTTGGTCAGGTTTAATTAAAAACCCCTTCCACTCCTTTTCTCTTATCATTTATTTTGAAAATCCCAAAAAATCTCACATAAAACCGATTGTTTTCAGTCACTTCTTCCTTCTAACTTTCGTCTTTTCTCATGACTTCATCAATATTGCTCACAGGTAAAAAGTCATTATTTTATCTTTACTTTTTGTTTTTTTTGCGCCCATTCGTCTCCCCTGGCTTATTCTTTTTTTTACTTCTCTTTTTTCTTTTTATTTTCTCATTTCCTTCCTCTTCCTGTGTTTTCTTTCTTTCTCATTTTCTTTTCTTTCTTCTTTTCCTTTTTTTTTTCTTTCTCTCCATCTTTTTCTTCTCCTTCTTCTTGCTCTCGGTCGGCATTTTTTCCGCGTGGTTTCCGGCGTGGGTTTCGGCGATTGCAACGATGGTTTTGGCTCTCGATCTGGTCGGTTCGAGGTGGTTTTCAAGGCTCACGGCGAGACCCTGATCCAGCGGTAGACGCAGTAACCCCCTTTCTTGTTTCTTCTTTTTCCTCTTGCTTTCTCTTTCTTCTTTCTCATTCTCTCTTTCTTTTTCTTCTCTCTTTCTTTTCTTTTTTTTTTGGCCGGCTTTCTCCTTAGCGATTTTCGGTGTCGGTTCTTGTTGGCTATGGTCGTGGCAGCTGACGTCGGATCTGGACCGTGGCCAACGACATTCTGGTCACCGTAATGCTTCCCCCCGTACTGTCTTCTTCGTTTTTCATTTTCTTTTTTTTTTATTTCGGCCAGCTTTCTCCTTAGCGATTTCCGGCGTCGGTTCTCGGTGGCTACAGCCGTGGTAGCTGGCGTCGGATCCAGACAGTGGCCAGCGGCATTCCAGTCACCGTGATGCTTCTCATCGTGCTGTCTTCTTCGTTTTTCATTTTTCATTTTTTTAAATACATATATTTATGCATGATTTTTGGTTTTCATATATGCATATTCTTACTTATTGCAGCTTTGTCACCCCGCGACCATAAGTTCTGATTCGTCAAGTTGATGAGTTACATGTATCATTTCTTGTTTTTCCTCCTTTGGTGCATTTACCGTGGCACTATTTTGCATACTCTGAGAAAAATCTTTGTTTATATATATATGTATATATATTTATTTATTTTGTGGTCGGTATTTGAAATTGATGGTTAATGTGTGGTGGGTGATGTATGATGTGGATATGTTGTTGGGGATTTGTGGCCTGGTGGTGTGTGGCAGGAAGTAAATAGGCAAGAAAAAGTCAGCAGCGAGAAGGCGTCGTTCGGTTGAGGTTAGTAGTGTTGACAGCCCTCATGTAGGACTTCCTTCCCACATTTCCATTAGTGAGGGTGATAGGTCCCCCCTAGTGCCTCTAGGAGTGGTAACTCATATTCTGAGCTCCCTCGCCCTAGGAGTGCTTCGTATCAGCCCGTGTTTTTCCAGTAAACGACCAACCCACCATTTTTGAAAAAAAGGGTGGGTCATCCAAGCCCAAGGTTCCAGCTCATTCCTTAGACCGGCCTCCCAAGTCTCATTCTACCACAATTTTAAAATCTGGTAACCTTTATTCACTAGGCACTAGAAGGGCTACTTTGGGGGACTTAGAACAGATTAGAACCAAATACAATATTCCTCTCTCCGTCCAGCTTAGGATACCCTATGTGGATGAGCGACCTGAGTGCCCTATATCTGACGAGATTGCTCTTCACATTGACCTCTTTTATCTTGGACTCCGCATGCCCCTCCAACCTTTCTATATGAGGATGTTTAGTTATTTGGGGGTGGCCCCTGGGCAACTATCCCAGTCGAGGCGAAGGACACTTACAAGCTTGCAGGTGTTATGGTTGGAGGTATTGAGGCGTGATATTTCTATTCAGGAATTGAAGGGCCTTTACCAACTCAAAAAGCCTAAGGGTCCCACTATTACTTACTTCGCTGCTTGGGGTGATCATGACAATCTCATTAGGGGGAACCCCGCCTTGAAGAAGGGTTACACAAAAGGGTGGTTTGTTGCTGAAGGTAAGTGAGGGGCAGAGACTCTAGGTGACAAGGGCAACCTTATGGAGGTTCTAAATTCCTTCAGTGTAGACTGTAAGTATCTCCCTTGTTTACTGTTCTTTATTATAATCCTTCACATAAATGTCTCGCTAATCTTGGGTTCTCCATGGTTTTGCAGGTGTGAGGTGGGCTAAAGGATCATGCCCGATTCAGGAGGTGGGGGAAGAGGTGAAGAAGTTTATGGAGAGGCTTCGAAGTGTACAAAGGGGTAGTGATGTGTTAAAGGAGAGCAAGTTGGGGAGAGCAGAGCTGATTAACCGAGGTTTTCCACCTGCTTCCGGTGGTAACTCATGTATGATTTGGGTGTTGGGGGTACCCTATTATTATCTATGGGACTGGGGTACCCCCTTATCACCGCGTTCTTTATTTGGCTTTCTTGTTTTTCGTTTCCCATTTTTTGCATTGTAGTATTTAGCGCTTGTCCGGCTAACATTACTTTTGCGAGTTGGGTGCAATTATGGAGTCAGCGGGCGATGCTTTTAACGCTTTCTTCCAAGTGGTAGTGGGTGGAGCTTTCGGATATCAGGATTCTGCGTTACTCCAGAAGAATACCTGGCCCCCTTCGAGCCCCTGGAGTGAAGGGAAAATCACAGGGTACCTCCCACATCGGATCGAATAGTACCCCTCGTTCTAAAAAGAGAAAATTTGGGTTGGTTTCCTCTTTCCCCGACGAATTGTGCGATGGTGACTTAGACCCGGCATCCAACGAGAAGGTTTCACACTTGGCGTGTTGTTTCTATTATTCTGCTGAAAAGTGTTACCCTCGAAGTTGCTGAGGAGACAGACAAGATGAGCTTGAGCGAACGCTACGGTCAAGCACTCAGGGCTACCCAAGAGGTATGCTTTACTGGGGTACCCCGGTGTACCCTTCATTCTTTACTTATTTATTCCTATTGTCATACACATATATATAACATGTCTTTAACAATCTACAGGCATCATTTCTCCTTAGCCACTGCCTTCCAGATCTCGACTCCCTCGTTGCTACCCAATTGGAGGTCGAAAAATTAAGGAGTGAGCTCCAAAGTCGACAGTCTCGCGATGACAAGCTTGCTCGAGAAGTCAAAACTTTGTAGGAACGCCTTACTGACCAATCTCAAGAGAAAGCTCGATTAGACAGGGTTTGCGATGAGTTGAGGGCCACAAACGATGATCTACTGTCCCGACAAAAGAAGATGGCGGATGAGGTATTCTCTCTTATTATAACAGAGGTATGGAGTGTGGATTCAGAATTGGAGGCACCCCGCATGGAGAAATATGTCAACAAGGCTACGATTCTGAAGACGATTGAAGAAAGGAAGAAGTATTCCCATGCACAGTCGGGTACCCTTTCTAGGTCACCTAGGGTACCGTGCGTGCTTCAGCCGTTACCTGCCTCAGATGCCCCTACTTCAGCTGCTCATATTTTAAGTACCTCAGAGTCTTCTGCTGACTGCCCTCTGGAGAAGGATGATGGGGACAATGCACCACCATCGGTGTAGCCATTTTATAATGCTGTTATTTTTCTGGATCTATCCATATTTTGCTATTTGGAAATTGTTTCTTTCTTTTTGGTTTCTTGAGTATTTTGTATTACTGAGATCTTTATTTTGTTATGATATTATTCTACCGAACCCTCTATATTTTGAGCTTGTAGTTTGCATCCTCATTATTCTGCAAATGAATACTGGGCCAAATTGTTATCTTGTAAATTTCTAGGGTACCTCTCATTATATGTGATGAATTTTTTTTTTAAATGGGGTACCTCAGGTACCTAACAAATATTCGACATCAGGCGCCTACTGGCTTATGCAGATTGATGTGCTTGGTGCATGTCCTTATCGAAAATTATGGCGGATCCTCCACAAATAGTTTATCAAATTTAAGAGCGCGCAATTGGTCCAACCAATTAATTTCTTGCTCTTTCGAAACTTTCTCCGAATTTTTAAATGGCCTACCCCCTACTTTGCTTAAGTAAGATCATACCTATGCAGAATCTCATGGCGCTAGGGTATGCCAGCTTTACTTCACCCTCGGGTCTTCTTTGACCCTCCCTCTCTATATTTAGGTAGCCTTGTCATGCTTCTGTAGGAAGGCTACCCCAAGGCTATTCATTCGCTTGCCAATCTTGGCTTTACATAGATCATCACAATCTAGGTATGTCAGGTACCCTGGCTGGTCCTGTAATAAGTTAGTCATAATTGACAAGCGTATGGCAAAAATTGCATATAACCATATGTGAGGGTATATTAATGGCGATAAACGATATAATCTGCATTTCATGATCGAAGTGGCGAAAAAATAAAGAACACACATCAATTTGTCGAGAAAGAAAATGCATTTATACATAACGAAAGCATTGATCAATACACGACTTAGCTTTGTTACCCTAAAGAGAACGGGAGACCGTAAGACCTCATATCCTTTTCATTTGGGAATTAAAGAAAGCTATTTAGTAAGTGAAAGCAGAAACATTAAAGAAAGCAGAAAACAGTAAAAGACTAAAGGTTAGGACACTGTCCTTTAGTAATATTTCCACAGCATTGTAGCATTCCAGGGGTGCCTCACGATTGTCCCATCCATGTGGAGTAGCCGATATGCAGCTGACCCAACGGGTTTATCGATGCGGTATGGTCCTCCCAATTTGCCCCGAAAGTGCCTTTGCAGGGTATCCTAGCGTTCTAAGTTACTCTCCTCAAGACTAACTCTCATTTCTTAAAGGATCGAGGGCGTACCCTTTTTTCATATAGACCCTAAATGCGCTACTGGTACAAGGCTGTCCTCAATTCCGCTCTAACCCTTTTTTCAGCCACCAAATCAAGATTTGAAGCAATCAAGGAGGTGGTCTCGGCCTCATTAAAGTATTCAACTCTGTGAGAGGGTACCCCAATTTCCGCTGGGATTACTGTGTCAACACCGAATGCGAGAGAGAAGGGGGTTTCTTCAGTAAAGGTGTTCTGAGTAGTCCGGTAGGCCTACAGCACCCCAGGCAGCTCGTTTACCCAAGCTCCATTTCTTTCTTCCAACATCTTCTTCAGGATACCTTTGATAATCTTGTTAATGGCTTCGACCTGCCCATTAGATTGGGGGTGGGCAGGTGTAGCAAACCGGTTGGCTATCCAAGCTCCGAGCAAAAACTTTAAAATTTTTCATTATCGAATTGCTTGCCGTTATCACTAACAATTGCATAAGGGATCCTAAATCTACAAATGAGGTTCTTCCAAATGAATTTCGTGGTTTTCCTTTCTGTGATGCTTGTTAGTGGCTCTATTTCCGGCCACTTTATGAAATAGTCTACCGCTACGATTGCATATTTTGCTTGCCCCTTCTTGGTAGGTAATGGGCCAATGAGGTCCACTCCCTATATAGCAAAGAGCCAAGGGGAAGATATAACTGTTAGCTTCTCTAGGGGTAGGTAGGGTACCCTGGCGAACCTTTGGCACTTGTCACAGCTTCGTACCATATTTTTAGCATCTTCCCGCATGGTAAGCTAGTAGTATCCCTGACGGAAAGCTTTTTGTGCCAGTGATTGTGCTCCATAGTGATTGCCGCAAATTCCCTCATATATCTCCCTCATGACATACTCGGCCTCGTCACTTTCCAAGCATTTAAGGTAAGGGAGAGTGAACCATCTTCTGTATAGGGTATCCTAGATCAGGCAATACCGCGCAGCTTTATATTTTAGTCTTCTTGCTTCACTTTTATCTAAGGGGAGGTCCCCGTCCTTGAGGTACCTTATGATAGGCTCCATCCAAGGTACCCCGTTGGACAGTGATCCTACTTCCAATGGCTCGAGGAGATCAATACTGGGGGCGGGTATGTGTTCTGTCGTAATGGGGCTAGCTGACTGAGCTACACCAAGGGATGCCATTTTTGCCAAATTGTCGGCTTTGCTGTTTTGCAATCGGGGTACCCTTTCCACCTTAACTTCACAAAATTGGGACATCAACTTTCTGGTTTTCCCGAGGTACCCCTTCATATTTTTCTCTTTCGCTTGATACTGTGCGGTAATTTGGCTTACCACTAACTGGGAGTCGCTCTTGATGTGTACTCTTTTTGTTCTCAAAGCCTTCGACATTCTCAACTCCGCTATGATGGCCTTGTATTCGGCTTCATTATTTGAAGCCTTGAATCAAAATTGCAAAACATAGCATATTTTCACCTTGTTCGAGTCGATTATAATTACTCCCGCACCACTTCCGTATGAATTAGAGGAATTATCTACATATATTTCCCAAACATATCCCCCTTCATCGGCGAATGGGGTATCTGATAGGTACCTCAGATCACCTTCACCATAGGAGTCATTGGCGAATTCCGCAATGAAATCAGCGATGACTTGAGCTTTGATCGTCGAACGAGGCTTGAAGTTGATGTCGAACTCGCTTAATTCGAAGGACCATCGGAGAAGCCTTCCGGACATATCTAACTTCTAGAGGATTTACCGGAGGGGAAGGTTGGCAACGACTGCAATGGTGTGAGCTTGAAAATATGGTCTAAGCTTCTTTACTGCGACAACCAGTGCCAAAACAATTTTATCAGAGGTGGGGTACCGCTTTTCGGCATCGACCATAGCCTTACTAGTGTAATAAATAGGCCGTTGTACCTCATTATCATCTTTTCGGAGTAACACAGAGCTGGTGACATGGTCGGATATAGCGAGATACAATAGAAACACCTCCCCCAACTCAGGTTTGGCAAGTAGTGGAGCATTGATGAGGCACCCCTTCAGTTCTTTGAAAGTTTCTTTGCAATCGGGGGTCCATTGGAGCTTTTTACCAGCTTTCAAGGCTTTGAAAAAGGGCTTACATTGGTCGATAGCCTTGGAGATGAAGCGACTCAGGGCAGCTACCCAGGCTGCCAAGCTTTGAACCTCCTTGATGGTGCGTGGCAACTTCATGTCAAAAATCGCGCGAATTTTATCGGGGTTGGCCTCGATCCCCCATTGTTGCACAATGAACCCAAGAAATTTACCCGAGGTAACCCCAAATGCACATTTTTTAGGGTTGAGCCATATCTTGTGTCTTCTCAAAATTGTAAAGGTATCTCTGAGTAGCCCTAGGTGTTCCCCCGCATGCACCGATTTGGTGATCATGTCGTCTATGTATACCTCCATTGTGTGCTCAATTTGTTCCCTAAAAATTTTATTCACCAGTCGCTGATAAGTAGCTCCAACATTTTTTAAACCAAACGGCATAACCTTATAATAGTATAACCCACAATTGGTGATGAAGGTCATTTTGTCTTGATCGGGTTCGTACATTGGGATTTGGTTGTAACCGGAGAAGGCGTCCATAAAACTAAGCATCTCATGTCCTGTTGTTGCATCAACCAGCTGGTCCACCCGGGGGAGCGAGAAGCTATCCTTGGGGCAGGACTTGTTCAAACCGGTGAAATCTACACACATACGGCACTTTCCATTTAATTTCTTGACTAGAACAATGTTGGATACCCAATCGGGGTACATTGCTTCCCGGATGAATCCCGTTACTAATAGATGGTCTACCTCTTGCTCAAGTGCGTCGTACCTATCTTGGTTGAATGTGCGACGCTTCTGTTTGACCGGTTTATGATGTAGGCTGACATTGAGTTTGTGATAGGAGAAGGAATATGAGATACCCGGTATATCTGAGTGGGACCAGGCAAATATATCATGGTGCTCGCGTAGAAAGTTGATGAGCCTCTCTCATTGTTCTTCCGAAAGATTGAAGCCTACTTTCACGATCTTTGTTGGGTCGGTGGCACAAATCGAGACAGAAACAATGTTTTCAACTGGGGTACCCCGTTTTTCATCTTTCAGTATTCACGAATCTAGAGGTGTCTCAAATTCGCATCTGGGCTCAACATGGTCCCCGTGGGGTACCCCTGAGTCATCCGGAGCAATTGTTTCTACACCCACTAGCGAGGTTCCCAATTGCTTTGGTGGGTTGGCTACCTGAGAAGCGTTTTTTAGCACCGTTCTCCTCTGTCTCGCAAGTGCTCGCTTCGAGGGATAAAGTGTGAGCTTGCTCCCACTGGGGTACCCCTTCATTGACAGATCGAAAGCTATTTAGTAAGTGACTTTGGAGGCCACGGAGTAACATCCACGAGCTGATTGCTGATCCCCTTTAATGGTGATAACTTATTGGGTGGCTTGAACTTTCATGGCGAGGTAGTGCATGGATACCACCGCTTTAGTTGCTACTAAGAACGACCTACCTAATATAATGTTGTAGGGGCTCGGGTGATCCACAATAAGAAAATCAATCATATAAACAACACGATGAGGTACCTTACTAAGTGTAACGAGTAGCGTAATGATGCCCTTTGGGATAACCATATCTCCAATAAACCCAATAAGAGGCGTAGCATATGGGGTGATATTTGGCGACTCAATCAATAGTTGATCCAAGGTGCTTTTGAAAATGATATCAACGGAGCTGCCGGTATCTACAAGAGTTCTTGGTACCTTACCAGTAACAACCTTCAACGTAATTACTAAGGAATCATCATGGGGGTACGAGATACCCTCAACATATTTTTTTACGAAAAAGATAGGTGGGGGATGGTGGAGTACTTGCGGTGTACCCCATCCATTAAAGTTGACTTCTCTGCCAATATTGGTGGCTAACGATAACGATCTACTATATAGTTTGATGGCCCTCCTGGAATGGCCAGCTAGAGTCGGTCCGCCCGTGATCATCCGGACATACACACATTTCTTATGTCCCGGGGGCACCTCTCGTTTAGGGCTGCCATCAATTACCTGCTTGCCCTTATCTTGCTTCATGGATTTCCGAGCCTCCCTCATGCCAGCAACAAATTCTTTGAGGTACCAACTAAGAATCAATGATTTAATTTCCTCACGGCTGTGCTGTGACCGAAGTTCTCGTGGAACTCACAATACTTTACGCTACGCTTCATGTTTCTGCTTCATTGGCTTGGGCGGATGGAGAAGTCCGCTATCCCGAATCTGGTAAAATATCTGCTCTGGGGAACGATTCAGCGGATGGTAAGACTCGTACCGAGGCCTCGTGGTGGCTCTCGTTGCTCTGGTGGTGGCGATTTTGGAGGTTGTGGCGATTTTGGAGGTTGGGGTACCCGTAAGATACCCTGAGTGTTAAACCCTCACCCCCGTAGAGGGCTCCTCGTTCGGGGTACCCTTGGTATTGGGGCTTCCGTTCTCTTGGGCTTCTCCTTATTCTTTGTGACCTCGGCCTTATCTTCTTAGTGCTTCAAATGGCATTTCTCATCCATCTCCACCTGCTGCAACGCCCGGGAACGGGCTTCCCCATATGAAAGTATGCGCTTCTTTTAAAAAGAATGTCATAGCTTGCCCAACAGTAATTTTTTCTCAAAATAGGTCAGTGTGTGTTGGTTTTCAAATGCTCATGTTCGCAACACCTCTTGGTGGAAACGACTCACATACTTTGCCAAAGGTTCGGCTTCCCCTTGCTTAATAAAGGCAAGTTTGGAAGATGCCCTATCTTGAGTAGAAGTTTAGGAAATCTCTTTAGTAAATTCAGATAACAATTAGTGTAGGGAAGATACGTTTCCTGCCTTTAAAGACCGAAACCATGACTTTACGGGGCCTGTGAGTGTGTGTGTAAACATCCTACACATGGCGTTCTCATCCACACCTTTGATAAGTATTTGGTCGCAGTATAGCTCAGCATGCTCCGAGGGATTAGTGGTACCCGAGTACTGGGGTATCTGAGGCATGGTGAACGCTTCGGGAAGAACTGTCGTCCGAATCACCATAGTGAACGGCGATTGGTAGGTCATTGGTGTTGGAGCACTTGTGATGTTTTACTTCTCGGAGAGGAGCTTCACTTGGGCTTTCAGGTTCTCTATTTTTTCCACAAGTTTGAGGGGTTACCTAAGGGGCACCTAATGATGTTGCCGCCATTTGAAAAGCCCTTTTGGCATTTAACTTTTCACGGAGATCCTCGTGGGCACGTTTTGCATGCCTCATACCCTGGCTGCTGCGGGAATTGCAAGAGGCGGTGGAACGTTCGTCTTGTGAGCCCACGGTTTGAAACTTAGAACGGGTACCCGATGGCCAATATTTTGGCTTGCTGGCCTTGAGTACCTCTTTTCTGACCATAGCTTGTTGGTTCGTTTAAGGTGGTGGAGCATCTAGCATCACTGGTGGAAGTGAACTTTCAGGTGCCCTAGATCCAACCGCCCTAAGTATTGCATGGGTAAGATCCTTGAAACGCTTGTGAGAGATATGTTCCTCATCTTGGCGAATACAAGTCGATTGCTTGATAGCCTTACCCTTGCTGAGACGAGCTAGCCTTCTTGCGGGATCACTACCTTCACCGCTGCTGTCATTTCTCATCCTTGTAGGATCCGCCATTAAACCTTTGGGAGGTACGTCGGGTGCCATATATTGGAGTATACACAACAACTAGTTTGATAACTGCAGTGGAGGCTTTTTGTGCGTCTCCCCATAGATGGCGCCAATTGTTTTAGAAAGATTTTGGGGTTATGAAAAGATAAACCTATCTAGAACAATAAATTTATATTTTTTGGGGGAAACGGGGTACCTCTCTGGTTGTTGTGTGCGGTGTTTCTAAATTCAGAGGAGGTGAAAAGGGGAAAGGGAAGTGGCAGCAATGGTGGAAGGTTTGAACCAAGAAAAATGACCTTCGAAATTAGCTTCAAGCCTGCAAAATAGTGAAATACAGGTTAGAGGTGAAGCCGGGGTACCCGGCGTTCACACTCCGACGCTCAAGTTAGCAAACTTAAGCTTTTTAATGATAAAGAGAGATTGTCAACCCTCTATAAATCAAGGTTTAAGGTTGAAGAAAACTTATTTTTGTGGAGTGTGAGTGAATGAGAACATGATGGAGAATAAAACCTAGACATCTTTATATATAAAGTACCTCAGCTGCCACGTGGCGTATCCCTTTTGGCTATGGACTATCCCTTTTTTGGCCTTTCACGTCTTTTTACCTTTTTATGATTTTTGGGCCGTTATGTGCATGCTTGGGAATCAAGAAGACGTTCGTGGCATATCTCATCCTTTGGAAACGTAGCGTGTGCTGGAGAGTGGTCCAAGGTACCTCTGCAGTGGCTGTCGGGTAGGCAGCTGAGGACCACTGTCTTTGGGACAATGTCCTTCACTTTTGGCAGGGGTGGCAGGCGGCTGTCCCTCCCTTTTCAGTATGACGTTTTGATATTTAATTCTAACAAAATCAAATATTATCCTTCAAGATATGGAGATATTTCCCATGACGGACTTTTTCAGATGGTTCTCGTGAATCGGATCTATCAGGTACCTCCAGTTATATGGGGTATTTCGATTTATGCGGGGTACCTCGAATCATGCTAGGTACCTCTAATTGTGGGGGTTACCTCGAATCATTCCGGGTACCACTAATTGTGCGGAGTACCTTAAATCATGTCTAGTACCTTGGATTGTACTGGAGTTATTTCGTTCGTCGACATGTGGCGTTTTGCTACCTTTCCTATTTTTTCCCCAAATATATATATATATAGAAAAATAAATTAAGATTTGGTGGCAGTGGTGAAATAAAATTAAAGGAAAATAAAAAGAAAACGAAGTAAATAAATTTCATTTTTTGTCAAAATTATTTTGATATAAAATATAGCTACTCCAAAAGTTATTGTGTAAATCAATTTTCCTGTGTTGAGCCACATTCACTAGATATTTAATAGGTGCATCATGGGGGTAGAAGAGGAAATTTAACATTTTTCATCCAAACAAGCTGTAAAATGTAACGTAAAAGATTTGAAGTGTCCTTTGTTGAAATTAAACTAAAAATTTTTGTGATAACTCTTTCAAACTACAGGGTGTAGCTATCCTTTTCGAGAGGCAAAACATCAAAAAAAATTCTTATTCTGGATTTTATAAATGTCTTATACATGAAAAAACACTTTAAATGCGGGCCAATCTTCCATAGAAAAAAATTTGGATTCATATGCTTATTTTTCAAAACTTTTGTGTCGCGTCTGCATTTACACAGTACAATACTATGATTTTATTACATATATCCTTTTATTCAGTATTTAGTTTCAGCACTAAATCTCTTTTAATTAAAATAAGATTTGTTTTTTCAAATTTATTTATCAGCTCAAGCCTCAATGGTCATTCCACTTGGGTGAGCACCTCGATTAAATTAACCGCAATATGAACTAGACCAATCAGCCAACACAAATCAAGCTTTATACACATGACAAGAGGAATTAATTATCCAATTAACTAGTTACAACAAGAGCAAGCGACGGGATAGATGACAAAAAGGAATTATTCCAAAGTACGTAACAGGATCATCGGTACTGGATCACTCACCGATTTGCCTCACTAAATCCTCTGAGGCCTTGGCTTAATTCTTCTCATCTTTTCGGCATCGTGTCTCTCGAACATCATCATCATCAGCCACCGTGGCTTTCCTGTTGAGAACGCAAGGTATCCCAACGACAATCCCCAAATGACTCCACATCCGTAACCCATGACAACAATTTTCCAATCAAACCAGGCCCAGCTGCTCGAAGTATCATCTTCTTCAGGCATTGGTGCTGGTGGTACCTCATAATTGCTACATTGTTGTGTCAGCGCAAATCCACATAACCCCAAGTTCCCAATAAAAGAATCATTCTGAAACGAATCGAACTGTTTCCCCTGAGGTATTGGTCCTACTAGCTGATTAAACGAAAGGTTCAATACTGAAAGAGCCGTCGGACTTGTCAACTCCACAGGAATCTCCCCTGCAAGCCAGTTCGATGAGAGGTCTAGTGATTCAAGCTGTGTCAAATTTCCCAACGACAATGGAATCTGACCTCTCAGGAATGTTGTGGGAAAGGTTGAGCAATTTGAGCGAGGAAAGTTTTCCAACTTCTTTTGGGATCATTCCTTCAAACCGGTTGTTCGACAAATCAATGGTTGTAAAAATATTTAGAACTCTCTCCATCTCAAGGTCAACTCCTTTATAGGTCAAAATCATGGAATAGTATTGATCGTAGCCAGCTGAATTCATATAATCAAGATCAATATCATCATTGTCTCCATGCATCATAGCTTTTAAACTTTGGAAATATCTTGCCGGCAGAAGGCCTGTGAATCCGTTGCGAGAGATATCAATTATTCTCAACTCAGGGAAAGGCCTTTTTATGCTGGGGACGTTGTTGTAAATGGGACCGTGGAAACTGTTTGATCGCAGGACAAGAACTTGTAACCGGGGAGGTGTTGCTGTCCAATATGGAAATGCATCGTTAATCTTGTTATTCCCCACATCTAAAACTTCCAAGTCGCCACAGTTTGCCAAAGATGGTGGTAATTTTCCCTCTAATTCATTGTCATTCAGGTTAAGGGCCACCAAGTCGTAGCACTTTGAAAATATTTGAGGAATGCTGCCGCGGAATTGGTTCTTCCGCAAATCCAACAAAGAGAGAGAATCAAAGTTTGCTAGACATTGTGGAATCATCCCGCTCAAGCTGTTATTGGACAAGTTAAGATATTCAATAGTGCTCAAATTGCAAATTGATGAAGGGAACTCTCCTGTCAATTTATTGTCTGAAACTGAAAGGAATCGTATGCGAGATGACAGAATGAATGGTAGCCTCTGGAGCAAGTTAGACTGAACGTCAAGATGCCGTAACTCCACAGATGAGATTCTCTCCACACTTGTCAGAAAATTGTGAGATAGATTCAGAAAATACAAATACGGCCACTGATCTAGTTGGAAGATCTGGCCAGTAAGTTTATTGTTAGAAAGGTCTAACTCCACCAAATTTTCTGAGGTTCTTAAGAAATCTGGAAACTGAGACACGTTACAAGAAGAGAATTTGAACACCTCAAGCTTGGATAAAGTAAAGTTTACAGTTCCGGGGGTTGTTAGTGACAGGAGATTGTTGTTTGAAAGATCAACATATTCAAGATTCTTGAGATTTGAAAACATGTCTGCTTTCACTGTGCCACTCAAGCTATTTGATGAAAAATCAAGTGAAGTGAGATCCGGAAGTTCGAATGTTAAATTTGGATTTGAACTAGACTGCTGGAACTGGCCAAAAGTACCGATGTATTTGTTGTCAAGAAAGGTCTAAATTTATTAAAGACGACAGATTGAACAACCAAGATGGAATTCTTCCATCTAGAAAATTACCTCCTAATTTCAGATGTGAAAGAGGGAGACAGCTTGCATGACAAGGAAGTTGACCCACGAATTGATTACGGGACAATTCTAGAAGAGAAAGTTGTGTCAAATTGAATGCTGATAATGGCAACTGACCAGTGAAATTTAAATGGGCAAGAGAGATTCTAGTTAGTTTGCTGAGGTTACCAAAAACATCCGGAAACTCCCCTGAAAACTGATTGTCCTCAAGATTTAACACAGTGAGCTGTTTAAGGTTAGATAGAGATGCTGGGACTTGGCCTGAGAAGAAGTTGGCTTCGAAAGCCAAGTAAGTGATTTCTGTGAGATTCCAAAATGAATTCGGAATCAAGCCGTCAAAGTAGCATGCAGAAAGATCAAGAAATTTCAAGTCCCTGAGATTGCCAATTGTGTCCGTTATTTTTCCTGAGAACTTTGTGACTGAGAGGTCCAAGATTCTAAGGGGACTGCTCCAGTTAGACTTGGGTAAATTGCCTGTAAGATGTCTATTGTCCGATAAAGTTAGTTGCCGGAGGAAAGGAAAGTGAAAAATATCAATAGGGAACTCGCCTTGGAGAAAACCACTACCAAGACTGAGAGATATCAAAGAAGCAGAAGACAGGTTCAACAATGAACTAGGGACAACTGAAAACATTTGCACATTGTCAAGAAGAAGATATCTCAACTCTGTTAGATTTTTCGCGAGATTATTAAAAGTGTGTTGCTCAAATTTCGTTCCAGGAATATCACCAGACAAATCAAGTGCAACCAGCTTTGACAGACGAGAAATTTGTGAAGGAACAATGCCAGAGAAATACGAAAAGGAAAGGTTAAGATGTGTTAGTTTTGTGAACTGACCAAAGTTGGATGAGATTTTGGTTCCGTTGAAATCATTGCAAGCAAGGTTGAGTTTCTGAAGATGATGGAGAAGGAAGAGAGTGCTGTTGGGATGAAGAGTGCCATGAACTGAGGTCAAGGCCAATTACATGGCCAGTCATCTCATCACAGGTTATGCCATCCCACGAACAACAATCACCATCTTTATTCCAGGACTTTGTCTTAGGGTAAGTAACAGCAGCATCGCAATGACTAGAAGCAGAAGCATCCATTGAAATTGTGTTCTTAAATTGGAGTAAGGCAAAGCTTTCCTCGGGAGAGCAGAGCTTCACCGATGACACAGAAAAAATAACTCGAAAATGCAATAACATGATGCAAAGTAGGCGATACCCCCACATATTTTTCTTTTTCAGGTAGGAGTTGCAAGCTAGATCACTGAGCGTTGACACCATTAGACGACCACCTTAGTCTGTAATTTATAATGATTCTGCACTTTAATCCAAACTCCCTTTTTTTTCATATATGTTATTTAATTCTTATGAATTGGTCTTTAAGTAAAAGACTATTTGCTAATTAATGGACGATATGAAAGAGTCATTGCTGTAAATTGCCGTCCGCACATCATCTCTCTGCTAATAGTTCTGATTGGAGAGACTTCTTTTTTTGGAGTTCGGCAATGGCAACAAAATTAACTACTTACGAGTGTGTATGAAATTGTGGTCACTGACAATTATGAGAGGAATCAAGTACTTGAAGTATTTACTAAGTAGCTTCAGTGCCTATAAAGTTTGGGTACTTTAATTTGTTTCAGAAAATGATTGACTTGTCTCTCGCCTTGCCGTCCACTCATGACAGCGCGAAAATTACCAATCACAGTATTATAAAAGCATTCTGAATCTCTGATAGATGGAAAATCAATTTTACAATTTTATTGGTTTATTCATTTGTTTGCTTTTTTGTTGAAGATATGTGGGAAAGTTATAAAGTTCAAGTAAGAGTCAATGGGAATATTGGATGACGGCAATTCCTACGGTCAACAAATGGGACACGTACTGTAAAATATCGCGAAAGCAACATTGTTTACTCAAAAGTTAAATGATGTAAATGCAGAGATTACTGATAATTAGTTGCCCTTGCCTTGTTGCTTCTCCTTCAAAAGTATGAAAAATTTACTTTAGCTTCAATTTTTTTTTAATTTTTAAACAAAATTTATTATGTTTAAATGATGTATCAATACATATGATTATTAATATTTAAGTAAACTAACATAATGTCTTTATTATACAATACTCATGTAAATTATCAAATCGTCAAATTTATATAATTTACCTGTAGGGTATTAAAAATTATTAGATTTCATTTAAAAATGTTACATAATAAATCATAAAATTAAATACTTAAACTATTAAATGTAAAAACATATATTTATTGGAGCAATTTGTTCATTTTATGTCATAAGGGTAAAAATATCAAATAAAACTTATGTCAAAACAACTTGAATAATAAAAAAAATTGGTCAATGAAATCTAAGTAAGAAAAAAATTATAAGAAAAATTTAATTGATTAATTATAAAAATTTTAAAATTAATTTATATTTATTAAAAATAACATGAACTTATATATATTTTTCAGGAATAGAGTGGGTTTACACCAATAGTTGGTGGAAATATCTCAACCCATATATATTTTATATAATTAATTTGATTGGAGCAAGTTTATTGAAGTTGATGTGTACATCACATTCAAACATATACAGATTACCTTAAATTAATTTAATTATATTATAACCTAAATTTTTATCTTCATTAATTTTGACGGAATATCTATTCTACCGCATTAATAAGTGGAAATAGATATCCAAACCCAATTATGTAATTGAGTGGGGAAAAAAAAAATTCAAACTTTACACTGAAGGCACAGGGGTTGCCACCGTCACCAAATATTTGGACCATGATGAGTGGACAAAAGTTGAACCTAATTTTGTATTGTACCGTATAGACAAAGAAAAGTAAAGAATGTCCTGGTTACATGGATATGGAAAGATTTTCTTCATTTTGAACAGTATGAATTATGTTAGGATTAGGTGAAGTTTAGACTTTGAAGTCTTTGACTACCACTTGTACTCCACAACACATACCGGCACATTTCTTCTAATCTTTCTACTTCCGTAGAGACCAATGACCAACACACTGGAGCGCAGTCTCAGATCTGAGTTCTGTACTTCAGAATGTCTGTGTTAGTTAACAAGATAACTGTCGAACTAGCATAAGTACCTGCTGCAGCCACGCCGAAGCTGAGTCTTTAGGCTGTCTTTGTGCTCATCTGCTACAAATCTCAATACCCATTAGCTTAAAGTTTGCATTTTTGACCTTCATTACTTGGATGCTAGCCATGGATCCTTACTTTTGGAGTTCATGTAGAAATGACAATGGTGTTGAGATTTTGACCGATGAGTTTGTCGTGAATAATGGCTTTCAAGGGCAATCAAGAAACGGGTCATCTTCGCATTCATCATTGGTTTTGGATAGTGAAAGGGGAGAGCTTGTGGAGGCTAATGTGAAACTGCAGAGGAAAGGGGTCTCAGAGGACAGAAGTGTTGCGGCTTTGAAGAATCATATTGAGGCTGAGAGGAACCGAAGAAAGAGGATTAATGGGCATCTTGATACTCTCAGGAGCTTAATACCCGGTGCTACGAAGGTAATGATGGTTGTTTGATTAGTTTCATACGAGTTTAAATTGGTCTGGTGATGTTAGTTTCTTGAAATTTTGGGATTAGGCTTTGTGATAATTGGTGTTTGGTGGTCTTTTAAAAGATTGGTGTGGTTGGTTTACTATTTTTGTGTTAATGAAGAAACATGGGTGATTGACTTGTGGTGGTATTCACTCCAGTTACCATTTTTCGGTGTTCTAGCATACAAGATCCTCTGTGATTATTTAGCTTGAGGTTAATAGAAATTGGCATGGGTTTCTCAGTTAGTTGCTGTAATTAGCTCTTTTTGAGAGTTCAAATAATTTGAGTGCTAAGAGTGGTACGATAAAAAGATCATGATCCATAACTGGACTTGTTTAAGTTGAAAGTGCTAGGTTGCAATATGCTCTCCGATTCACTATTTCTTAGTGTGGTGAGTGTTTGCCGTTGTGGATACTTACAAGCACGGTACTGGCATTATGCTGATGTTACCATATGTGTTGGACTTTGAATTTCTGGAGGCTGTAACTGAGATTGAGATTGAGTTGCATGTTATTGTCATTTAAGCCACTGGATATTGCAGATTTCCAACTATTTTATGTCAATAGATATTGGTCAGGTGAAATTGACTATTTGTACTCTCAGATGGACAAAGCAACATTGCTGACTGAAGTTATTAGTCAGTTAAAAGAGCTGGACAAGAATGCCACGGAAGCTACTGAAGGATTTCTCATACCAACAGACATTGATGAAGTAAAAGTTGAACAGCAGGAAGATGGATTGGATGGAGCTCCTTATTCAATTAAGGCATCCCTGTGTTGCAATTATAAACCAGGACTGCTGTCTGATTTAAGAAGAGTACTCGAAGCCCTCCATCTGTCAATCGTCAAGGCAGAGATTGCAACATTGGAAGGCAGGATGAAAAATATTTTTGTGATGGCCAGCTGTAAAGAACTGAACTTTGAAAATACAGAAGTATGCCAGTCTCTTGTGAGCTCTGTTCACCAGGCTATAAGGTCTGTCCTTGATAAATTTTCGGCTACAGAGGAGTTTCTTCTAGGAGCCAGACTTTCCAATAAGAGACGACGGGTTTCTTTGTTTGATTCATCCTTGTCATCTTCATCAGATTATCTCTGGTGAGCATATGATTTCTTGCTGGATGTATATATTTTATTGTCCACAAGCAATTGGGAGACGGTGGTGGTACAGTGACTGATTGCATGTATTTCTGTTGCTGTATAAACTCCAGGGATTACGTGCACAATTATCTTGTGCCTGCATCATAGATTTCTGAATATGATGTATTTCGAAATATGAATCAACAGACATTATACCAAGTAAAGCTTTCTCATTGATATAACTTGTATCAGATGTGTATCTCACTGATTGCCTGGCAGACTGGTTGATATCCAGTAAAAGACTCTTCAGTCTTTTGTTGCTCAGGATAAATTATGTAGATTTTGAAATAGAATGCTCCTTAAGGGCGTTCTCTTTTTTGTGAAGCATGTCAACTTCAATGCCAATTGATTGCTCAGGAAGCAAATTATTTTGATTTTATATCATGAGGCTACTTTTGAGATAGAAATTTCTTGACAATTCTGCTTTTATTTATGTCGCTCTGGAATAACAAATGCATGTTTACAGAGTTGCAGTTGCGCGAATTGATCTCAAAAGGGTTCAGCAATGACAGAAAAGAGGATGAGATACAAACCGACCTGTTTCCAAATCACCACTTTTGAGTTGGATAGCTGAAATCGTTCTAGCATTGGGTTCTGTAAGATCTGTAGCACAAAATTAAGAAGCAAAGAAATCTATACCCAAAAACGAAAGCCAACATTACACCTACGTTACTCCATTTTTGTGAGTCTTTTAGACCTTGTGCTGCCAGAAAGCCATCACCATACAGAAAACAGGTTCCTTCCAGAGCCTGCAGACATCTCTGCTTTCCCTTCTCTCCTCCATATTCATTTATCATAAAACACTCAAATGGGTATTTAAACAAACTCAAATAATGCATGAAAATCCAGTACTTAGGTATGTTATCCTTAGATATAAAATACCCAGAAAAGAGGAAGTACGACCCCATAATCCCAGCAATTAGACAGTTCCCCATTATGAAATTTGGAACGAGGGCACTGAAACATGCAACAAATGAATTTGACGTCAAAACTACTAGCCATACGATAAATGAAAAGTAGAGAAAGCCATCCATTTCCCTCCTCAGTCCAGTTAGCCAGTAGACTGGAATGGTGTAAAGTAGAGCGACGATCAACAGGAAAGGTAGGAACACTAGAGTATTTGATATGACATAAGAAGAAATTCTATAAGCTCCTCTTGAGGTTTCTCTCATCAGGATTTTCCTCTCCTCCAAGTAAATTGGTAGTCCTTCTGTTGTGGATGACAGCAAGAAGGTGAGGCTGAAAGCGAAAAATCCTATTTGAGTTTGCAGCTTCATTCTCCTAGGATCATTATATGCATTCATGAATATAGTTCCTAGCACAATACCAGCTACTACTGATTGTAATATTCTCGCAGCAAAGAGCTGTTTTGTTCTTCGAATATTGCTGGAGAATCTCTGAACCAGTATTATAACCTCCTTGAATGGAGGATTAGAGCAATATGTTTTAGTTTCTTCACCATTAACTAGGCGAAGATTTTTTCTGTCATGCTCATTATCCTGCGCGCTGTCTCTATCTTCGATTTCACTTTCTTCAGAATCTATGACCATTGCTACTGTCATTTCAATGGCAAACTCAAGCACATTAACTTGCCGGGGAATGGAATGACCTGCAATTCTAAGCCGATGCTCAAGGAGATCCAGGGATCCATGGTGAACGACTGTTCCCTTTGATAGTAATAGAATTTGATCAAAAAGCTCAAGGATCCGAAAACCTGGTTGGTGGATGGTCAACACAATTGTCTTACCTTGCTTCACAGCCATGTATTTCAGCAAGGAAGCTACATTTAGGGCTGATGCTGAATCCAATCCAGAGGTTGGTTCATCAATCAGAAGAACAGCAGGGTCATGAACAAGATCAACTCCAATTGAAACTCTACGCTTCTCTCCACCCGAAATGCCACGACTTGACTCGCCACCAATTCGCACATTGGCAACATGCTCCAGTCCAAGCTCCTTCAGCAGTTCACTAACCCTAGCTTTAGCCCTGTTGAGTCCAACATGCAACCTGAGTCTAGCACTGTACATAAGCGTTTCTTTGACAGTCAGCAGTGGAAACAGCACTTCGTCTTGTGTGACATAACCTGATATTCTTCGAAATTGTGTAATATTCATTGGTTGCTCATTAACAAGAACAGAACCAGAGACTCTTCTCAGGGGGATCATTCCAGCAAGTATGTCCAACAATGTGGTCTTTCCTGCCCCACTAGGACCAACAATAGCCATAATCTCCCCTGGTCTAGCTTCACAATTGACATTTTTCAGTATGCATACAGCAGGAGGCTTCTCCTTCCAGCTGCAAAACCAATTGAATTCATCAACCCCCCTAAAAGACCTGTAAGTAAGTTTCTTGGTCCTTATTCTATATTGGTTTTTGCGGTCAGTAGAATGTGGTGCTTTTATTGGTAACTGATCCATGAAAGAGACAGACAAAAAATAGAGAAGGCTTATGAAAATCGTAGGGAATGGAAAGAAGTAGAAATGGGAAGATGAGCTAACACACACCAAACTATCTCTTTGCACTACACGCTAACTAGCCGCAGAGGCACATATTATTCGTTTCATTGCATGCATGAGTGATTTATTAACCTTCCTTATATTATGCTTTTATATTCAACTTTTGATAGCCAAATGGGACAACCCATAAGGCCGGTTGGCGCAATATAATTGACAGTTTCAAATGAGTTATGCAATAACAAAATGCTGATAAAGTATAAGTTGACTGAGTGTGCTTGGTGCTTGTTTCATCACTCCCATGTGAGCAGTAAATTTTGCTGTTACAATCTTTCTGAACGGCCGTTTAATGCCCTTTTGGTAACACCAAGACATGGGGATAAGGTTGGGGCATTGCTAGTGGCCGTTCTACTTTCACTTCATACATATAAATATATATTTTTTCAGTCCTTATATTAATATAATTTACTTCTCACAAAGAAAAAATGATAATTTTTTGATTGCATATTCAACAGGCTTGGCATAAATTTCTGTTATGGTTGTCAGTTTGGCCAAGTCAATGTTAAAAAACTATTCTGACACTAAATAGACTCAACATATGCTGAGCATGGGAAGGGGGGCTGATGTTGTCAAATTGATTATGAAAACAACTGGACAGGGTAATAAAATAAGTAGTCCCATTATTTCTTTTGAGTTTGCCTGGTTGACCTTCATATTAAAACTTAATTCAGCCTTGTAAGTTGCCTTTGCAGCCGCAAATTGCAAGTCTAGAGCGGCTTGCTATGATCACCTTAAACGATAATTGTGTGCTTTGAAATTTGCATCTTGCAGCAGCGTGCGATCATTTTTAGTTAATTACTTCAAGCTTTTCTTTCTCGCGACTGCAAATATCATCTTCCAATAAAATATCAAAATGTTTAATTTCTAGAGAGCTTTCGTATTGACTTGATTATTGTAAGGTTTAGATCTATATTTTTATGTAAAATTTTAGTCCACTAAACACATTTTTTAGATTTTGGTCTTACCTGTTCTATTATTTTAAACTAAGATTTTCCACAATCCAGCTATAAGAATTAAAAAAAATAAAATGCATGCATGCATCCATAAATTCAAATCAATCTCAAAACAAGTTGTTTACGGTGCAAATCGTATAATTTAATTTCCAATTTGCCGGCTGAATGCATATGATATTATTAATTTCAACATTGGCTTCTGTAAGATCTGTACCACAGAATGAAAAAGCAAAGAAATCTATAGCCAAAAACGAAACCCAACATTAAACTTAGATTACTCCATTTCTGTGAATCTTTAAGACCTTGCTGCTTCATGAAGCCATCAGCACATTGATAAAAAAACTCCTTCAATGGCTTTGAGACATTTCCTTTTGCTCTTTTCTCCTCCATATTCATTTATAATGAAACACTCAAATGGGTACTTGAACAAACTCAAATAATGCATGAAAATCTAGTACTTAAAGTATGTCATGTTTCTTAATAAAATACCCAGAAAAGAGGAAAAAATATCCCATTAACCCAGAGATGAGAGAATTCCCCATTATGAAATTTGGCACAAATGCACCAAAACTTGCAACAAAAGAATTTGACATCAAATCACCAACCACGCACCAAGTGAAAAATAGAAAAATTCACCCATGTCCTTCCTCAAACCTACTAATCAGTACACCAGAGCGGCAAATACTAGAGCCACAATTAGGGAGAGAGGAAGGGAAACAAGAATATTTGATATGAGATGAGATGAGATGAAATTCTGAAAGCTGCTTTTGTGGCTTCTCTCGTTAAAATTTTCCTTTCCTGCAAGAAAAATGGTAGGCCTTCTGCTGTAGATGATAACAAGAAGGCAAGGCTAGCTGCAAAAAAAAATCCCATTTGGAAATGTAGCTTAAATTTACTAGGATCATTGCTTGAATTCGTAAACAAAGTCGGCTAGTGCGGATACGAATATCCTTGCAGCAAAGAGCTGTTTTGTTCTGAAAATATTTTTTGAAAATCTTTGGATTAGTATTATAACCTCCATTATTGGAGCAGTGCAATAACTTGTTTCAGGATTCGCTCTCGCATTAATGATCTCTTCTTCCATGACACTTTGTGTTTCGCTTTCTTTAGCATCTGTGACAAGGGCTTGTGCCACTTCAATGGCAAACTCCATCACATTGACATGCTGAGAAATCACTTGACCGGCAAATCTTAGGCGGTGCTCAAGAAGATTCAGAGATCCACGATGAAGAACAGTTCCCTTTAATAGCAATAAAGTTTGACCAAAAAGTTCAAGAATTTGATGACCTGCTTGATGAATAGTTTACACAATTGTCTTACCTTGGCTGACAGCCACTGATTTCAGTAACAAAGCTACATTCAAAGCTGATGCCGAGTCCAATCCTGATGTTGGTTCATCAACCAGGAGCACAGAAGGGTCGTGAATTAAATCAACCCCAATTGAAAAACTCTACTCTTCTCCCCACCTCATATGGCACGGCTTGAATCTCCTCCAATTCTGGAATTGGCAACATAGTCCAATTCAAGCTCATGCATTAGCTCTATGACTCTTGCTTTAGCCATGCTGAATCCACCATGCAACCTGAGACGAGCACTGTACATGAGAGTTTCTTCGACGGTGAGAAGTGGGAGTAGAACTTCATTATCTTGAGATACATAGCCTGATAGCCTCCGAAATTGTTGGGCATTTACTGGTCGTTCGTTTGCAAGAACAGAGCCAGAGACTCTGTTCTGAGGGATCATTCAAGCGAGTATTTCCAACAATGTGGTCTTGCCTGCGCCACTTGGACCAGCAATTGCCATGATCTCTCCTGATCTGGCTTCGCAATTCACATCTATCAAAATTTATCGATTAGCTTCAGGTCCCTTGTTCCAGCAAAAGCAATTGAATTCATCAACTTGGCCGGATAGTTTTTAAGATAGTTTCTTGGTTCTAATTCTATATTGGTCTCCCATTGAGAGATACAGAAATTAAAGGCAAGTAGTGTGAGTTAGCTAATGCCACAAATCTTTATATCAAATGCTGGTTAGTTTTAATAGTAATCGATTCATTAATCTCAATTTCTTGATGTACAGGGAAAGTCCTGGCAGTTTATATCATTTTTGGGTTTTGTTAAACAAACATGATTCTGATAGAACTTATCGGGGGGGGGGGGGGGGGGGAATTTTAAAAAAAAAACATATTACCGATAGAAGGTTGAGAGCTTAAAAAGGTTAGAAATCTATTTCAATGTGACCACGCATATGATACTGCATTTATAATGTTAATTATTTTTTTTATCAATTTAACAGCAGCAATTAATTTTTTCCAATGCGTCCAAAAAGACAACCGTACTGCAGATGTTAATTTTAAGTGTTAACAAACAAACCGTGTATAAATTAAATTATTAACCTTGGTAAAAATTTGCATGCACAGGCTCTAGAACTAATAAGCACTGACAGAGAGATTTTGTGCTATCCAACACTTTGCCTTCAAAGAGAAATTACCTATCTCTCTTTCTTTAATACAATGGGTTTTAGTGAAAAAGTTAGAAATGGTACTTTTCAAGCATTAATGAGGAGGAGACATCTAGTCATGGAAGAAATTACCTAATTTTCTTTCTCTATACAATGGCCGGTCGGTCATGGACCTAAACGGACTTAGCGGATGTATTTTGGAAACTTCTAGCTTATTTTGCGTTTACACTAAAAATTAAGGACTCCAGTGTATATTATCCTAAAATACAGCGACGTAAACAAAATCCTACTGTTCCACGTGTTTGAAAGCTATTGGCTGACATAAGATACGAAAATGACGTGGCAATATGTTCTGTTCTGTTCTGTACTTCACAATCCCTGCCTGAACTCTAAAATTCTGTTGTTCGTGTCAGCTTGCATCTCTCCCTCACTTTCTCTAAACCATTGATTCAGTTTCTTCCTCTCGAGCTGCAATGGCGCTCTGTGCACCAACCCAGAAGCTGTCTCTTGCCTTCTACGCAGAAACAAGAAGTACAAGAACAAAACAGTCGACGACTGTACGGATGGCTGCGTCATCTGACGTGGCTACGTACGAGGAGGGACAGCTGGAACGACCCAAGTGGGCCGGAGAGACACCTCTGTCTCGTCTTGTCGGAGCTCTCATTTCCTTCAAGCCCATCTCCGCTGTCCTCAAGTTTGGTGCAAGACAAGTCCTCATCAGGTCTCCTCTTTTAACTATAAATCTATGATCGTATTTTATTTGTTTTTGTGTTTATTAACGTAATTATGCTTTCATTAGAACAAGAACCATTACTGGTAGTGTTAAGAGTGGCTTAGTTGCTCTGATTCTATTAATCTTGCTGTTGAATAATTATTAACATTAATGTTTAATCATAGGCAAAATGTTCTTTTGAAAGTAAATTTTGCTGCTCATGTTACGTACATATTAAACTAATCCAATGGTGTAAAACTTATGTTTATTCGTGTTATCTGATAGTCAATTACTATTGCGCATTAACTAAGCTGATCACATTCAATCTTAATGGGCAAAAGTGCTTGAATTTGAGAGTGAAAAGTGCATGCGGTTTTTCTAAAGGTAAGAAGCTAATAATGTCTTGCGTGTGTGTGTGTGTGTGTTCTAAGCGTGATGAATTAAGGTTGAATAGTTTGGGTTTATTAAAGTGGAAGATGATTGACATTCATGATGTTGTGGAGCAGTACTGCTGAAAAGAATGACATTCCATGGCGGGCAATGACAAAGGAAATTCTGGAGTCGGATGTTTATAAGGAGATGGAGAGCATTCAAAACCGCTCCATTGTTTACCCAGACTGTAATTCTACTAATTTCTTTGTTTCTTTTTTATCGGTTATCTCCTATATGCATGTTCTTCTATATTTGTTTAACAATTAAAAGAGTTAGGATAATAAAAATGGCATCATTCTCTCAACCAAGCCAGCTGATAGCAGTGTTTCAGAATCCTTTTAAGAAACTTTACATCAATGTCATTTGTTTCCTGATCTTCGCTAGAAAAATATGAATAAATAAATAAACTGACTAGATGTTTGATTCCAGAGCTTACCATTTTTCTTTTCTACTAGTTAAGTATCTATATTGCTTCACATAAGACTAATACTGGTTTCCGTTTCTTGGATAATATTATGATACTGTGAGAGGGTATATTTGTCGTCTTCTCAGATACTTTGGCAATGTGATAGGACATTCTAATGATTAATTGCAGCTTGAAATGGAATGCATTGGCATACTTCAAGTATTCAGTTTTGTTGATAAGTAACACATATTGGGGTCTGTTGCTTTCGGAGCTATTTGAAAGATAAATGAACAACAAATTTGATTCTTTTTTATTGTGAGATATTCAGAAGCACTACTATTTTTCTTTTTTCCCTTTTTTATCTTTTGGTGTTTTAATTTTTGCTCAACTCACATCTTGTCATCTAAAACTTTGAATTGTGATCAAATAAAAATTAATAAGCAAGCTCATTTTTAACAGATTATCTTAATCCCTTTCATGCATATGATGATGGTAACCTTTCATGGCTGGTAAGTATTCTTTCTTCCCCTTAAACTTGAAGATATGTTTGTTCTTCTGTATTATTTTAGCCATGAAGGACACGAGCACACACATGCGTACAACCCTTTTTGTTGGTCATGCTCGAACCCCTGCCCATGTCATATGTGTTGTAACATCATTCATAACTCCATCGTCTGCTCTCTTGAACCACCTTATGATAGGACTTAGAGCTAAATTAGCGCTGATTTTTATTGATTAAATCAAAAGAAAGAATAATCCCGACCTACAATTCGAGAGGTAGGTCAATCTCTCTCAAAACTCCTAATTACTCCCAACATTAGACAAAACTCAACATAAACCCTAAATAACTCCTTAATCTCTTATTTATTTTTGAACCTTAATTAATAAAATTACTAAATTGCCCCTGCCCCTAAAATTGCTAAACTATCCCTGCCCCTTTATATTTGCGCCTAACATAAGTTTTATTGGCCTAACATTACTCCCCTCCCAAAAAGACACCTTGTCCTCAAGGTGAAATCTATGAAACTGCTGCCTCTTCTTCCTCGGCTTCTTCCCCTCCTTCCTCCTCATCACACACATTCAGGACTGGTAGTGATTTATCCTTACATCGATGCCCCGGTGAAAATTTCTCATCGCATCGAAAACACAACCCCTTCGCCCTCTTATTCTGAATCTCTGTCTCCGTGAGGCATTTAAAATTCACCCCTGGTCGTGCCGCACTAACCCGATCCCTTTGGGAATCTCTCTGTACCCCCATCATTTGCATTTTCTGGCCTCTCGGTGGTGTGCTTTGCAACTCTCGCTGAAACCCTAAAGTCTAGGTTTTCTGTCCTACCAATGGTGTTCTGTTTCGGTATGAAAAACCAACTGAACTGCTCCTATTAACTCGTTCTACTGTGTTCTTATCCTCAATCATCTATGCCAACTCTATTGACTCCCCTCACTCTCTCAGCCTTAGCAAGCATAGCGAGGCTCGGATTTTTGGCTTTAGTCCCTTCATAAAATTCCCTTCCAATACCGGCTCTAGAATTCCCCAAAGACGCCCTAATAGCAACTCAAACTTCTCCCTATACTCCATAACCGTTCTCTCCTGGGTCAGAGCAAATAACTGTTCATGCAAATCTCCCTTTTGAGTGGCCCGAAACCTCTCCAACAGCCGATCCTTAAATTCACCCCACAACCTCAATGGTTGTCGTTGTTCTCGCCATTGAAAACACGCAAGGGCCTTTCCCTCCAAAGATAACGCCGCCACCATTAGTTTTTCCCTTTCTAAGAGTCCATTGATGGCGAAATAGCGCTCTACCCTAAACACCCATCCATAGGCATCCTCACCTTTGAAAATAGACATTTTCAGTTTCCTTACCCTAGAATCTGTCCCATTTAATTATGCGCCATTAGAGGTCTCCAACCTCCCAAATCTACTCCAGTTTCCACCAATCCCGAAGACCCAGCCTGTCCAGACTTAAATCTGCCCTACTCGGGCCCAAATCCAGCTTGCCCAGGTCGTGCCTCATCCCCAAACGCCCCCGAGTCGCCCGGCCCGATCACCTCGATTCATGCGCCGTCGCCCACCACGGGTTCTGTACCATGGGATCCTTCTCCTGCCACACCACCATGGCCTATTGATGCTGCTGGAGGTGGGTTGAGGTGGAGTTTCGTCAATTTCAACAACATGGCTTCAAGGGATGAAAATTGTTGTTGAACAGTGTTGAATCGCTTATCAATGGTGGCCTTAAGCGATCTGACCTCTGCTTCCAATTTTTCTTCAAGTGCATCCACCTTCTTCGCCACCATTGTCCCAAGATTTTTGCTCTAATACCACTTTGATCGGACTTAGGGCTAATTTTATTGATTAAATCAAAAGAAAAAACAATCCTAACTTACAATTTGAAAGGTAGGTCAATCTCTTCCAAAACTCCTAATTACTCCTAACACTAGACAAAACTCAACATAAACTCTAAATGACTCCTTAATCTCTTATTTATATCTGAACCCTAGTTAATAAAATTACTAAACTACCTCTGCCCCTAAAATTACTAAACTGTCTCTGCCCCTTTATATTTGCGCCTAACATAAGTTTTATTGGCCTAACACCTTATTGAGTTTTTAAACTGACTTGTTGTGGTACTTATAAAGAAGCTTTTTCTATTTTTGCAATAATTCAGGTACATTTTAGGGTTTTTTGTGCAGAAGTGTAACTTACTAATTCTTGTAAATCTGTAATTGCTTAGATGACACTTTTGAATAAGGAAAATTACTCAAATCAACTTAAGTAATGCTTAATAGTTGGTTGAATACTATAATCGATTTTACTTTCGATTGCATGTCTAATGGCAGGCTGCAGCTGAAGCAGAAGCAGCAAACATGTCAATGACAAGACGAGCAATACCTTATGCTTCTTCAGTAGACAAAGCAAATGATGTTATGCGGGGAAATTGGCTTCAAGCAATTGAGAAACATCACCAACAATACGCTGGAGAGACTAGAGACATTTTGGATATTGGATGCTCTGTTGGTGTGAGCACAAAATGTCTTGCTGACAAATTCCCTTCCGCTAAAGTTACCGTGAGTTAGAAAATTTTATGATCCCACCAAAATTACATTTGGATATGGAGTGAAGTTTGTTTAGTGTTTGATTTGCAATATCTCACTTCTTGTTGTCCCAATGCAATTCTAGGGGTTGGATCTGTCGCCTTACTTTCTTGCTGTAGCTCAACTTAAAGAAAAGAAAGGAGGCCCAAGAAAGAATCCAATTAGTTGGGTGCATGCAATTGGAGAAGACTCAGGCTTACCTTCCAAGTCATTTGACGTTGTCTCTCTTAGCTATGTGGTATGTTTATTGTCCAACTCAGAACACTTGTCAGTGGAAAGATGCTTGTAGACCTCAGCTTGTGTATGTGAAATGAGAGGGAGAATTTTGGATGCATTGGACATTTGCAAAGCATCCCAATTTTGCTTCTTTCATGACGTCATGCCAATGAGTTCTAAAATTAGTGACTGCAGTCTGCAAATATTATTTTATTCAGAACCTTGATGATAACTCATTACAGTATTCTACTAGATTTCTCTTTCCCGTCTTCATCAAGGATCCTTCCACCAGAACTCTGATAGCTTGTTGCTTTCTAAGATTTATAGGGAATTTTGAAAATCACTTAGAAGGATAGAAGGATGCGGTCTTGGCATTTTATGTTAATCCTAAAGTCCTGTGACTCACAGGACTCTGTTAAAGCTTGCACTATGAGGATTTACCACCTGACTCTAATTTTAAGTGCATGCCGAGTTCAGCAGATGAAAATGCAGATCATTTGGCTTGAACTCTTCCAAGTTTGTAACTTTGAATTCTCATAATGTGTACTATCTTTATTGTTTCTCTAGCTTCTTATATGCTCTGTTATTCTGCTTCCCAATAAAACTTCTCAGTCTTTTCTTTCTACTTGCCCTCAACAAGAGTTATGTCCTATGAAGTATTTGACTCCTTAAGTGCTTACAGCTCCATGAATGTCCTGAAAGAACAATAATTGCCTTATTGAAGGAAGCATTTCGCCTGCTTCGACCTGGAGGCACAATTGCTTTGAATGATATCGCGGTAAATTATTAGGACCCTTTTTTTCTTCTTAATATGGTACCATCCATGTTTTACTTACTGCAGCGGCTAAAACTAATGTTATTCTTGTTCTCTTTCTCAGCCAAAGTCGAAGATCCTTCAGGTATATACTGTGCTTCTGGTATTCAGCTGTTGATCTGTCTTCCTTATCATGACTTTTTTCCCCGAAGACCTTTATCTAGTTTTATTTGTATTTGATCTTTCTGCAGGAATTGTCTCCAGTGCTGTTTACACTGATGAAGAGTACCGAACCATTTCTAGATGAATATTGCCTTACTGATCTTGAAGGAAGAACAAGAGAAGCTGGCTTTGTGAATGTAACATCAGTCCTCACAGACCCAAGACACAGGACAGTCACTGGAACCGTGCCTCATTAACATCAAACTGAATAATCACATGTAAAATTAAATTAAATTTCTACTTCGCTTCACTTCACTTTCTCATTGTCTCTTGATTAAGAGTGAGTATCTGTCCCCCTTTTTATTAAAAATTCAATTTTATAGAAAAAAAAAAAAAAACATCGTTTGATGGTTGGGTTGGTTAAGGAATCGCTCGTTTAGTAGTGACAGTGTAACACGTGTCTCTTCCTTAAGAATCAAGCAACAGCCCGCTGGTAACTCTACTGCGCCATCAAAGCCGTTCATCTCATTGACTAAAAAATGATCTCAGGCAATCATAGCCGTCGCAATCAATCTCTTACAAACCAATCCAACGGCGACAAGACCACTTTCAGTAAACGTCGCGAAATTTTGGTCTTCGAGCGAGAAACTGAGGAGGGACATTCCAATTGTATTCCAATCTCACACCCACCTCTTCTCTTAATAGACCATTGTAATTATACTAAATTACCGTCATGTCCTTACCCGACTGAACTGAAAAGTGAAAACTGAAATCCTCTTAATCTGTCTAAAAATTGGAAAAAAAAAAGTGTATAGATTTTCTCTCTTTAGATCATGATGGCGAAGGAAGAAGAGAAGAAAGTAAGAGAAATAGAGGATCAAAACGACGTCGAGAGCGAGAACGAAGAAACTGAAGCTATAGAGTTTGTTCTCTTTCAAGTCTCGGAATGTTACGTTTATTTGGTAAGTCTTCTCTTTAATTATTTGTGTCCATGCATCAAATTCTGTTGAAGATTTTGATTTTAAATATTAATTCTCCTTCGAGTTGGATTTGAGATCTCTGATCTAAGTTCAAATTTCTGTATGCATGTATTAAAATACTTTTATTTTCTAAAATATATTCTTATCGCTGTGGTGTATATTGTGCCTTTTTGGAGGAATTATTGAGGATGAAGTGTTATATTGTTTTAAAAAGTTCTGTAAATGTGAAGGCATTGTAGTAACGCTGAGTAGCTGATGCTAAAACTTAATGAAAGAGTTCAGAAGTTCAGTACTGACTTTGAGAATCGGTTCTTAATTGTCGGAAAGATCAATTTCCATGCAGAAGCTTTTTTTTTTTTTTAATTTTAATGCTTCTTAACTGTCTTTGTAATATTGTTTATGAATTGCTGAATTCAATATTTTGAGATGTGGTTTTTCCTAATTTTGCTTGTTATTTCTGCAGATACCCCCGAGGAAAAGTGCAGCTTCATACAGGTTGTCACTGAACTTGAGTAATTATCTCAATTGTTTGTTAATATGATTTTTGATTTAATGTTGAATTCTGTAATTACTTAAGCTATTTCTGCTGCTGATTGAGTCCATCCACTTGTCTATGCAAAATATCGTTTGATGTAACTTTATACAAATAGATAAACAATATAGAGGATTCTGGGGCCTCGGCACAGGCTTGTTTAGTTGAAGATAAATGTGAAAGTAGTTCATTCGACAAGGTTATGAGGTGGGCAAAGTCACTTTAATTTTTTGGTATTTCCTGAAAGTTCTTGTATAACTGATGAAGAACATTTCTGGAAAATGATTAGGCATCTGTCTAGTAGGTTCCTAATGAGAATTGCTGTTAAAAAGTTGCTGATAAAGCAGGAGCTATGGTCTTCAATCCCATTGCCCCATTCAATATTCTTTTGATATTTGTTTCTACTGGCTTGGAAACAGTGATTGGTCTGGCAGGATGATAAATATTGTTTCATAATTTCTGGGTTTAGCATTTGAAACTGTTCATCAAACTCACATCATGCTAGGAGTTGAAATGAGATGAATAAGCAATTCGAAAGTGACAGTTCCCCACTAGAAAATTTGTTACAGGTAGATATCAATGATTAACGTGGTTTCAATTAGTGGTCACATAGTTGATAACACCGACACCCTTGCCTGCATTCTCCATCGGATGCTTTACCGGAATTTTAGCAAGACAGGTTAGAACAATGGAATATCTTTCTATAAATGATTCATAATTCTTGAATTTGGAAAATAGGTTTATCTTTCTTTTATTCTAAGGTTCCTGTTATTTTATTTGTAATTAGTACTAAATGATGAATGCCGACCTACTAGAGTTGGCATTTTTTGAAAGAAACATTACAATAAAATAAACATGAAACAATGCATATTTTATGACTAAGACTGAGATTGATTGTCACAAAGCAAGAAACTTAACAAGTACCTTTTGGAAGCCAACATGTCAACATATCAAAAATAGATACTTTTCCAGTATTAGCCTTTTGCAGAATTTTGTGTGCCATAGTTCTTGATATAATCAGATCCATTCACAATCTTATTGCTGTAACCTTATATTCTGGGAATTGAAGATGGATATTTATTATTGAAGTTCATTGTAGGGCTGATGAATGGAATGTTAACAAATGGGCATGGGAGGGAATGCTAAAAGTTGTCAGCAAGGGAGAAGAGTGCATTATCAAACTTGAAGATAAGTCCACAGGTAAGCTTGATTTTGTGTTGTCTTAACTCAAGTATATGCAAAACCTTTTTACTACCCTATAATATGTTTCTGCAATAATTTTTATATAGGTGAGTTATATGCTCGGGCATTTTTGAGAAAGGGTGAACTGCATCCAGTGGAACCTGTGATTGATAGCAGCAGGTTTAGAACATTTCAAACTGAAATTTTGGCTTATATTCATTTGATTATTTGTATTAAAAATCATACCATAATGCGTACAAGCAACTTGGGAGTAATCTTGATCTAACCATGTTCTGCTTAAGACTGTTAGCTTCTATTATTACCATATACTATCCTCTAATCCAGCAAGTATCTGAATGGAAAACCTTCTGCAGGTACTTTGTTCTTCGGATAGAGGAAAACATAGGTCAGTAACTGTTCCTTCTTTTAGATTTCTTTTATCACATTTTAATTTTCATTTCTATTTAACAATTATACCATTATCAACTAAATGATAGTCTGGTTTCCAAAAAAAAATGAATGATGTTTTAGTTGGATTTCCTCTATCTCTTGCCGATTATTTAGTTAGATTCTCCCTACCTATTCCCTCTAGCTTTCCTCCTCTTATTTTTCTTGAAGTGTTCCTCTATGTAATATTAAATCATGATTTGCGGTCCATTTATTGCAATTTCAAAATATTTTCCCCTTTTTATGATAACAGGTACCCATTCCATATTCTTCTTCTTTTCTTTTTTCTTTTTTCTTTTTTCTTTTTTTTCTCCCTGGGGTCCAGGGAACCCTAATATTTAGTTTGCATCTTTAATGTTAGCCTCTCTTGATGTACTATTTAACATTTTGGATGTTGCATAGGTGGTCGCCTTAGGCATGCTTTCATTGGCATCGGATTCCGGGAAAGGACAGAAGCTTATGATTTCCAAGCAGCCCTTCATGATCACATGAAGTAACATCCCATCTATCTATGTGCATTTTTTTTTTTTAGTCTTTTGTCAGTTTTTTTAGCTGCAAGTTTTAGGTAGTTTATGCAGCTAATTTTAGTGACAATAACTCCAATGCACTTTATAAAATTGTTCTGAAGATATTTGGACAAAAAGAAAACTGCAGAAGAGATGGAACAGCAATTCCAGAGCACATCAGCTGTTGATTACAGTTTAAAAGAGGGGGAGACCCTTCACCTCCATCTAAAGAACGTAAGCTAATTCATATCTCCATGTCAAGGATGTCAAATAGCTCAGGCTATATATTTTAGTCTCTCATGGAATGTTTCTCCTATTGGTGTCATCAGAAAAGCAGTGGCCGAGTGAAATCCAAGTTTTTTGAGCAGGGTCTGAATGATCTCTCATTGGACGACAAGGGTAACCGTAAAGAACCCGTGATTTGTCTCAAACCACTGCCACCTCCCCCAGCACCTCTTTCACCTGCTACAGCTGCTCGGATGTCTCCCTCAAACTCACCACAAAAATTCAGTCTTGAAGGAAGTTCTAAGGATGCGTCTCCAGACTCAACCAAAGAAGACTCAAAAGAACAACATTCCCCCGAAAGCCCAAATACTGAGGATATACCAGATGATGATTTTGGGGATTTTCAAGCTGCAGGATGAAATGTTCTATGAGATTGACCGATCATACTGGAATAGTGGGGAGTCTCTTGTTTTATGATTGGCACAGCTAAAAGTATTTCTGTGATGTGGTAAATATTTGGTAAATACTACATAACCAAGTTACCTTGTTGTTGTTTTATTTTTATTTTTTTTCAACATGTGAAATTTTTTGAACACCAGTCTTGTTGATTCTGGACTATCTGTAATTAGTCTTTGTGGATAATAGTTTATCAGAATTTTCTGAGAATGTTACCTTGTTACGTTTGTTCTTTATTCCTCTTGCCCACGGAAATATGGAATGATTGCAGCTTTTACTGTTTTTTTCTTAAAAAGGACTCATGACTCATATGCCTGCCCTTGAAGTCTGGGGTGAGCTCGAACCTTGAGGTAGCTCTTAGCTTCAAATACTTTTTGCAAAGCCATGTTAATTGTTACATCTTTTTGGCCTTGTAATAGAATAAATTCTTAAATATGCGCACCTAATCTAAATATTAAACAAATTTGATGAATGCAAAACTGTAGATGTGAATGGCAAATTCAATGAATGACTAAAGATTCAAAGAAATATGAGTATTATAAATCTGAATAAATTCATATGGAATTTGAAGATGGGAATAAAACAACAATATTATTATTTTAATTAACCATTTGTCTATAATTATAATTTATATTATAGATATTTTAATAATAATTAACTTTATTAAAAAATAAATTTAATAAGTAATCTAGTGGGTTCAAATAACCCTTACCTTATTTTTAAACATAAAAACAATAATAGAAAATATTTCTAAATTGCCCCTAAATAGTAGGGATGGCAAAAATTCCCACGGGAACGGGTACTCTCAGGGATTTTCCCCATTCGGGGAGGGTATGTGGATAATTTCATACCCAATTTCTTATTTGGGGAAGGAACGGAGAAATTTTTTTATCCAATTTCTTATTCGGAGAGGGGACGGGGATGAGGTGGAATCTCCATCCCCTACCAATTTCCCCATTTTTATTTTTAATTTAATTTTTATTTTTTAAAATTACTAGTAAATAAATTATAAATATTAGTAAAAATAACAAATATCAAAATATTTATATTATTAAACTTTTAGTCCTAATTAACTAATTAACGTCGTAAATTTTTATTTAAGACATTAAAAAGACCAGATGGATTCTATTAGCCCAAAAATTTTATTTTAATTTTAATATTCATTAAATATTTTAAATTTAAATCTTTTTTTTTTATTTTTAGATGTTATAATTGCCCACGGCGAATCACAATTTTAAAATCTAATCTAATCTAATATTTGCTCTTAATTTGCTCCGATTTAACTATTGTGTTATAAAGGGAATAGTCCTCATTTATAAAGTGCCCACGAAACTATTGAAAAAGTTAATTTTGAATTTAAATACGATTTTATTTGTAACAATTTTATATTAAACTATTAATTTGTTCACGATAGTTTGTAAAAGAAGTTTGTATCCCTTGCATGTTGCGATACTTACTAATTTAATGTATGTGACTTTTGTAATGGATATTAATGTAAGATATATTATGAACTTTACTTTTATTTGAATTTTTTTATTTTAATATGATTAACTCAAAATCTAAAATAAAAAAATATATTAGTTATTCTGGGATCGGGAACCCTAAAAAATCCATTATTATTATTCGAAAAGGATATAAGAAATCTTTCAAGTAATTCTGACGGGAACAGAGAGGAGACATGAACATACACAAAATATCGGAAATAAGGGGAGGGGACCAATCTCCCCTCCCCTCCCCTCCCCTCCCCATTGTCATCCCTACTAAATAGCAATATTCGGATACGGGTGCGGGTTCGGGGACTGCTACCAGTTTCAGGGCCCCAAACCCGCAATCAAAGGAGGTTTCCAATTCAATTAAAAATTATTTCTTGTCTTATGGTGACAGTGAAACAAAATGTTGGGCACATATTCGATTCTGTTTCAAAGCTCAATATTAAAGCCCAATCAAAGGCCCAAAAAATAAAGAATAAAATTCCGTAACTAAGGGACCCACACCCACCCAAAACGAGGAAAACGAAACGCGGGACCCACCATCCACAAAAGAACCCCAGCGTGGAGCCAACAAGTGAACTGAACACGTGTCGAAACGACAAGGACCAGAGGAGGATGTCATGTCAGTCAACCGAGTCGCTACGGCGCCACATAGCCTGAATAATTGTAAATTTTCAATTTTCTTTTTATTTGCTTTTACCGTCGTGCGTGTGGCTTCATATTTATTTCAGTTGTTGGTCTTAAAAGCTGAAGACTGAATTGGGCTTTTCTCAAAAACCATAATTATAACTTGCCTCAAAGTTCGTATATCTTTTAGCTTCTCAGTTTATGTCATCTCTTGTTACACGTAAATTGTTTCAGCTTCCAATTCGATTGCTTTAAATATTCCTCCTGGAGGCTCTCTTTTTTTTTTCTTGTTATTATTTACACTAGTAATTGTCAAGTAAGTTCCTTTTTTTTTTTTTAATTTTTGGGTGTGTAATTATGTCTTTTAATTCGTTAATTATATTTTGATTAGCGTGCTATTTATGGCAATATATCTTTTTGGTGGGTGATGAAGTTGTTTTTGCTTTGTTTCTGTTTGTTCCTGATTGTCATATGCTATGTCAGCTGAAAATCACATGAAAATTTATATTTTTCAGAATTTTTTAATTTAATTTTGGTATTATTTTTTATTAATTTATTTATTTTGATGGGTGGTGGGTTTGGTGAATTTTGTTTGTGGAAGCTGTGTCTGGGAAATTTGTTCCGCTGTGATATTTATATTTTTATTTTCCAACATAGTAGCAAAACAAAATAATAATAATAAAAACAAGAGATAACGGTTGAAGTCTATTTTTTGTCTTAATGAAACCCAGAATCAGTTTAAGAAAATGGAGGTTATAACTTTGTTAATGGCCTAGTGGAAGGTGTCTGGATTCTGGTGTTTTGTTAGCAGAACTAGCCTTGCTCAGTTCTTTGGGCTTGGCACTGATCAACCAAATTTAGGTTTCAATGAGGCATCCTTCTGCAGTGTGTACTTTACTAGGTCTATACCCACTTGTTTGTTTTCCTTTTGACAGACAAGGAAAACGGTTGAAGTCTATTTTTTGTCTTAATGAAACCCAGAATCAGTTTAAGAAAATGGAGGTTATAACTTTGTTAATGGCCTAGTGGAAGGTGTATGGATTCTGGTGTTTTGTTAGCAGAACTAGCCTTGCTCAGTTCTTTGGGCTTGGCAATGATCAACCAGATTTAGGTTTCAATGAGGCATCCTTCTGCAGTGTGTACTTCACTAGGTCTATACCCACTTGTTTGTTTTCCTGGTGACAGACAATGCAGTTGTTGCCAAAAGAGTACAAATATGTGTATGTAATTTTATTTTGTTAAAAAAGTACTCATTTGGGTTATTGGTGCTTTTCTAGACCATGTTTAATTGAAACTTTCGGGTAGGTTCTGCTGAAATTGTAATTTTTGATATAACAATGCTTGAGACAGTTTTTGAGTGTCACGTCAAGACGTAGAAAGCATTGTAAGTGTCGTCTCTCAGTGTATATTAAAAGGTATGGGAGATTAGATTCAACTTTTTAGAGGAGACATGACAAATGGATTGAATATATGTACTTTTCTTATTCTTGTTTAGCAGTCAATATATGCATGCGTACATTGGAGTAACATATTTTTTTGTTATCTATGCTTTACTCAGCTGGTTGCCCTGAAAGCGTGTCTGATACTTGCATTATAACACTTTATAGATGCAGTCTGTGATGACCATGAATGTTTAATTTTATGCTATCGTTGTCTGGAAATGATAAGGCTGGAGTAGAACGATAAATACTAAGCCAGAGAAATTTCTGCATGCTTATTGTTTCACAAATTAAAAGAAGATCATTTAGATACTCTCGAACTATCTCAATGATATATGATTTAAAGTTTTCATCAGAATGCATACATATCATGAAGAGTTGTTAATTTGTTAATACACTGCTTTTGAATATTCCTTTAATGGTCCTGAGGATTTTTATTTCTTTTCTTCTTTAAATTAGACAATTTTAGCATTGCACTAATATGTAGATACATTTTCAGGGATTTCCTAATTTGAGTTCCTGGCTTTACCTATCTGCTAAAGTTTGACATAAAATCTGAAGCATTATCTAGTAGTTTTGATATTATTATTGTCTTCTGAAATCTAGATAAGTTCTCTGGCTTTGTCGACATTATGTAGTTGCCTTTTGAAAGAGATTTTTGATGTTTTCGTAGTGTTAAGTGATTAAATGGAAATACACCTGGTCGCTGCTGAATTTTAATATAATTTGGTGCAAATGAGAGTGCTATCTTTGAATAAGAACTGAACGGTTTGCAGGTTTCTTTATCCAGAAAAAATTTGGAAATCAAACAGTTTATTCCACTGAGGTTAATTCGAGGTCATCATGGATCTGAAGGGTATAACCTGGGTTGGGCATGTATACCAGAAGTTTGAAGCTATGTGCTTGGAGGTGGAAGAAATTATGTACCAGGTATGCTCTTCTGGTTGTTCCATCTTAAACCACCCCCAACTTAGTTGAGCTCCTAAGGGGACAATTTCTTGAACTTCCTTAATTGGTGGCAGCTGAATCCCTGAGGATTCAGAATCAATTCCAGTGTCTGTTCCTTCTATATATTTATTTATTTTTTTTGGGGGGGTACTGGCCCAATTCAAGTTTGAATTTGGTAGGTTTTTCTGAGTTTTAGTGGTTAGAACTATGAAGCCTAGTACAATTCATTTCTTTCCTGATCATTCAACCTCACTGAAGTTGGTAGCACTCCATTAATTTATGATTTAATTATTTTATTCTTTTACAGGATACTGTTAAGTATGTCGAGAATCAGGTGCAGACAGTTGGTTCAACTGTGAAAAAATTCTATTCGGATGTGATTGAAGATTTGCTTCCTCCACCTTCTGTGGATCTTGTGAAAGGGGCAGTAGCCTCCAACTTGCCTTTGGAACAAAATGCTGATGTTGGGATCTATAAAAAGCCAAAAATAGGTATCAAGGAAGAGGCTATGAAGGTCAACAATGAGCAATTGAGTGAGAGTTCACTAGCTACTACTGATTTGGATAAAGGTGCAGGCGGTGGACAGTCTTTCTGCAGGTTTCACATTGAAGATACCTCATTCCAACCATCCTTGGGGGATACTCTCAAAGGAGTATTCTCTGATGCGTACTCAAAAGAATATGACATAAGGAGTGGACATAATCAATCAAGTATTTGCATGCAAAAAATCTCTAAAGAGGATAATTTGCCACCAAGTGAAATGTCTGGGGCTGGCCCTCATATGGAAAGAGGTCTGCGCAGAGCATCATCATCCTGTGAACTGTTGGATAAAATTCAAGAAGTATCTGATGACCAGGTAGTTGTAGATCCAACCCCTGTTACAACTGAAGTGGCTAGCTGCAAGTCCTTTGAAGAAATTTATGATGAGTTAGAAAAGGCAAGCAAGGGTGCATCAGGTGCTTTAACTAGTAGCCCAGCAGCTAAAAATTGTGATGAGAGTGAAAGTGCTCATTCCTCTTGTAGCAGCCTTTCAGCAGAACTTAATGGTGACTATGCTCTATACCCTGATATATTGTTTTCCTCATATTGCCACTGGCCTTTGTTGATTTCTAATGTGGCTCTGCAGGCATTTGTACAAACGATGGGGTTGTTTCTCTGGTTGGGTCCTTTGTGAATGAAGATGTACAGCCAAGTGAATTTCCTGATCCTGGTATCAATAAGTCTCATTTAGATGCATTATATATATGAATCTTTTGTCTTTCAACCAATCATAGATCTCTCCCTTTAAATCTGCTCCTTTGTGTTTTATATTGTTGATTTTGTGTTATGTTGGTATTGTTCATTTTATGTAGTAACTGGACTGAGTGAAATTTTGCAGGACGATCAGATTACTCGACTGTGGATGCAACTGAGAGTAATATTGATGTTGAACAGGGATATGAAACTGTTCAACGAGTTGATAATATCCAAGTTGAGGAAACTTGTGTTCTGGTGAACGGAGATGAACTTTGTTTTGTTCCTTGCAGGGAAGGCAAACACAGGCCTTACAAGGTACTTTCTCTTCTCTGTCTCTCTTTCTCTCTTATTCTCATTGTCTCTGTCTGTCTCTCCCTCTTTTAATTTCTCTTGATTGAACTTGCTTGTTCAGAAAAAGATTCAAGATGCTATTTCATCAAGAATGAGATCTACAAGAAAGCATGAATATAAACAGCTTGCTGTATGGTATAATGAGGATGAAAAATCCAAGCAACAAAATGCTGAAACGAAGGGAAAACCATCTCATGGTTACTGTGAGTTGGAATGGGAGCTTCTTTAGACGTGAGAATGCCAACTATGTGTAAATAATTTCTTCAAAGTCACTTTTGCGGCCAATCCTTGCTGACGAAGGTAATCAAGACGCAGAACGGGATATTAAAAATAGCAACGAAACATCCACCCCTGTAGAATATTGAGCGAAGTGGATAAAAACAAACAAAATTCAAAAATATAAATAATTTAATAGCTATAGTCCCCATCAGGGTTGACACGTTCTTACTAATATGCCATTCGGAATTTATCAGTTGACACTTCCTTTAAGTTCATTAAGTAATTTTACCACCATTCGATCTACTTTCTTGCTCTGCAATGCTGCTTCTGGGTCGTTGAAAGTTTACTTTGTTTTCCATTTTTCAATGTGAGAACAATGCAAGTGTTAATTCTTGAGAAAAGACATTTGTGAATGATGAGCTTCTGAATATCTTTCGTGCTTGTGCTGCGTGTTTGATATAGAATGGTTGTTTTGTATTGTCTTTTGCCTGATCACTGCATGAACTTGCTTATTTTATCACATTGTTGATAGAAGAAAATTAAGTTTGTCCCAATAAGCTTTCTTATTGTCTTCGATGTTCCCATGCATTTATGTTATGGGCACGTCAATAGTGCTTGTCCTCATATTGGCTTTTGCCAATGCCCTGTAGTTTATACATGTGAAGAAACTGCTTTCCCCAATTCCCCTGTTGGACAAACAGGGCGTGTGTCAGAAAGCTAAAAGGTACCATGAAATTGGGAACCTGGGTCGTTGTGGAAATAAACTTCTTCAAGCTACTGCTTCGCGTGGGTTGTCACTTACAGCTCATTGCTTTCTCCAATTAATGCAGGGAGTGATAATTTCAGTAAAAACAGTCATCAAATGGAATTCCTAGATGATTCTGTGTATATTTGGTATCAGAAATCAATTTGATCCTATGACTGCTTGATGTACCTATCTGGAATGCTGGCCATATGTTGCCATTAGAGATGGGTGGTTTCCTTACATCAAGCCAAACATAAATTATTTTAAAAAAGCAAAAGACTGCAAAAATAACGAAAAGAACTAATTCTTGATTTGATTTCAAGTCCTAGTTTTGGATTCTTTTCTCCCGGAACAGGAAGGTACAATCAGTTAAAAGGAAACATCAAACAACAAATGGGAAGAATTAGAAATGTCTCTGGAGTTGGATAAAACCATGGATGCGTACACTAGCGTGTTCCAAGTATCAGGCAGTCCAGGCAAGCACCAATGACTGCAATCAGCGTAAGTCTCCAGTTGCATTTGTTGCTTCGCTATCAAGAACTCTCGCTTTTTTGTATAAATCGTTGGATGTGCATCAACTCGATACTGAGAGAGCTTTGTGATGTTTAGGTACTTCACCGGAGTACTCATGCCTCGAATTGTTCTCTTAACAATTTCTACCATTGACTTTGGAAATTTAGCTACATAAGACTCATCCGTTATGGGCTCAGTTGTGTTGTAGCACCATTGCTCCCCTTTGTGTTCAGGGGATATGCTTCTGAAAAAGACAATTGTTTTGGTTGCGTCAACATTTTCGTCTATCCAGTGCGCCCAAGTTTCCATGGCAATCTCAAATGCTTCGTCTACATTCAAGTTCTCCATTAGTTTACCATCATGTTCAAATAATTCCCACCTGCAAAAATTCTCATCATCGTACATAACTTTTTGGCCTCCTCGTTCCAAAATCATAAGTTTATGAATCTATCATTATAATTTACTTTAGACTTACGCTTTGATTTTCCCTCGATGCACCCACCAGTGACCAGTGTTGAATACCATAACATCGGCACCTTTCCACTTCTGGGCAGAGGCAGAGAGTTCATCAAGCCTCAGAATCCTAGAGCCAAGTGCATTGCTTGCATCTAGTTGAACAAGAAATGGACTCCAATAGAATTCAACAGAGCAGTCATAGTCCTGTAGTAGGCAAATCTGCATTCTTGTATTCATCTAACACAAAATGAGCAAAGAAGTACAAGATGATGAAACTTTTCTTACCAGTGCTCTCAAAACCTTATAGACGCCATTTTGAACGTCGACATGGACTCGAGAAGGAGGTATGGCAGTATAAAGGAGACAAGCAAGAGACTCCCATTGGTTTCTGTTGAGTGAGTCTCCTACAATAATCACTCTCTTGTTCTTAAGCCTCTCCAACATGTCTGTTGCATTGAACCTTCAAACCAGAAACTTGTCAACAGATAACAAGACTGATTTATTCATGCATATAGAGTTAAAGAAGCATTTCAGCTTACCTTGGAATCTCACACCCTTCAGCTTTCCAAGTCCACTTCTCATACTCAACATCCGGTCTGCCATTCCTTTGGCAGCTTACTTGATCACTAAGAAAAGGACATTGTGCTTCATTATATAATGGACTGGCCTCTCCATTATAAACCCATTTTCCATTGAAAATGTTGCATAATTTTTCTTCCTCAACTGGGTTATCACTCTTGATCAAAGTGGCGAACCCAGTGGAGGGTGTTACGGATATAGCTACGCTTCGAACAGTGAAAAGGCTTATGTTGCTGCGGCCAGAGTTGAGAGAAAGAACAAAGATAATGCAGCCTAGAAAAAAGCTTACTGATATGCAGATTTTCCATATTCCATTGATGGTGAAGCTGGTTTCCATCAAATAGACGAAGGTTCAATACATGTGAAGTTGGTTCAAAATGAGATTAAGAATTACAAGTCATTTAAGTTTACAGAGTTAGTAAGTTGATATAAAATGTTAGGCCAAGGGTTGGATTTGCATTACAAAGTGGTTGGAATAAAAGTAAGTGTGAGACTGGCACTTGTAAAATTAGTTGAGGAGCAGTTGTCATTGGATGTTTTTAAAATTTGACTCCTATAACTTTACTTTTAGTTACTTGACAGCATATCAGGCTCCTGATAAAAATTAATCACTCTTTCGTTCCCAATATCACAAGTGCTTTGGAAAATTTTCGAACTATGCATTAATGTTATAACTCATGCCTATATGTAGAAAAATGATTCAAAATTTTATTTTAATTTTTGAAAAAGGAGAAGATAATTGGGTTTCATTTTTTTTTTTTTTTGAGTAACTTAATTGTTATATTGTATGTGCTAGAAAAATTTAGCTACTTACATCGTCACATGGCACTGTATGTCCAGTAAAAATCATTAATTCAAAAAATGGATGTTTTTTATATTGGTTCTGGATTAAAGACCAATATAAACGCAAATCATATTGATTCCAAATTATAAATCAATGTCGGATTTAAATTATGTGCAACCCTGAATTTAAGGTACTGGTAATTATTGAGCCAATAGCAGGTACAAAAATGGTTTAGGCGACCATATTACTTTAGTTTTATCATAGTTGGTGTGTGATTAGATATAACAAATAAACTCTCAACACTCGGCGGCTTCAATCTTTTTTCATTTTACTGCAATTGCTTAAACTCTAATCACAGCAGGCCGATATTAATGCATTAAAAGACAGGAAGATAAGACCAAACTAAAACTTCGTGGGGTTACAAGTTACTGCACATTTTGGGCTGATGGGTCTGCAAGCATTTGATTTACTTGACCTATAGTTTTCAATCATTTATTTGACATTTTTTCTTTTTTTGGCTTATCATAATGCTATTATTTTTGGTAGAAAACAGATAATGTTGACATCATTAGCTATTATTTTGATCTCATTGATGTTTTCTATAAGATATTATGTTAACAAACTAGAAGTTACTCAGAGGCAGAATAATGTACGGCTTAACATATCCAATAGCATAAACGTTTTGTCAAGCATATTAATCAAGGATCCTCCATTATTAAGCGCTTTAAACTATAATGGAAGAGCTCAGTTTACGAAATTTTGTAGAGCTATTCCGCTGAGAATTCATCAGTTAACTCCTGCTTCAATTTCAATAAGTAATTTTACCACCGTTAGATCTACTTTCTTCCTCTGAAGTGAGAGGTTGCTGGGGAAGAAATTTTTGAATGATGATCTTCTGTCTATGGTTTGTGGTTGTGCTTTGCGGTTGAGATGCAATGCTTCATATTGTATCGTCCTTTGCCTGATCACCCCATGAACTTGCTTACTGTATCACATTGTTGCCAGAAGAAAATAAAGTTCGTCATCAGTTCGAGCCTGATTATCCCTAAACCCAATAGGAGTTGTGAGTTTTTCTATTTTGACTTGCCCCCCCCCGCCGTGATCGAATAAGAATGGGAATGGATAAGAGGCTCGTGGGATTGACGTGAGGGGGTAGGGCTGGCTGCTTATAGCTCATTTCACCAATTAATGCAGGGAGGATGACTTAAGATGATAATAGAGTCATCAAATGGAATGCCTGGATGAAGGTACTTTTGTGTCTGAATCGATTTGATCCTATGAAAGCTTGATGTACTTGTTGATGCGAGATTCTGGTTGCCCTCTTTACTACGACCAGGATCTCTGCTCGATCAATTCCACCACGATCATGATCTCTCCTCGTAAGGCTTCTTCTCCAGAAGTTCCTGCGTACACAAAAGCAGGTCAGAGTACGCCGGTTGTTTCCCCAGCGTAAACCCTCCGACGCTCAAGTCAGAAATGAAGGTTCTGGGAACGCTAGCCACCAATCTTATGGCTTTTCTTTAGTCTCAGTTCTTTAGAGCTTTCTTTATCTCTGTTATAATGTCAAAAATTCTAACCATTTTACCTTCGTTGGCTACCTTTTTATAGGCCTCTCCTGAATTCAGACCTTCCCTCCATTCGCGCCTGTTATCCTCTCACCTCTCGAAAGTGGATGTTCCACTTCTGTAATCGTGGGTGATTGTATGGCCTTCGTGCCTTGATTATCGGGTTGGAGAGCACGTCTCACCAACTATCGTTGACCGAGTCTCCTCGACTCAAGCCTTAGCTGGAATGGCTTTATGCTTTTAACAGAAGATCGGCCTCGCGGATGGTGCATTCATGGACGAACAGAATATTCCTGCTTCTGCTCCCATGCTACCAGATTCTTACAGTATATACTTGCTCGCGAGACCCTGCTACTAGATGTCTGCTCATCACTGCTGGTCTTCGCCGAAGCACACTCTGTTACCAGGTATCTGCTCGTCACGGCTGGTCTGGTCGAAGTATATCCCCCAAACACCGGTCCCCCAGTTTCTGGTGTTGGGTAACATAGTGAGCTGACAGTAGAAACTCAACGGTTCTGGCTTGCGTAGGGTAGGAAAAGGCTGCCAAGAGTCGTGTCGCATTTAATTACGGATGAGGTGATGTGGCAAAAATCTATGCCTCCATTTGAATTTCAAACCGAGGGTTACGAAACCCTTGGGATTTGGTGCCGTTAAATGCTGGCAGCTCATGGGGTTGTTCCTCATTAGGAAAACTCAAAACCCCCAAACGAGAAACTCGTCGTTTACTCCATTTCTGTTTCTCCTGCGAACGAGTTTCGACATAAAGGCTTCCATCCATGTCTCCCTCCGACTGAGCCACTCTCTCCGACTGAGCCACTACTTCAGGTATTACTTCTATTTCCTCAGTCTTGGATAGTTGTTGATATCTCTTTTCTCTCTGTTTTGCTTGGGTAATAGTTGGTGGTGGTGCTCGGGTTATAGCTTAGGGAATGTCGAAAGGTAAAGAGAAAATCATTGAGGTTGATGACAACGAGTTAGACTTCCTACCTAGTCTGCTCGCCGATGCTGCCTTTGACTCCGAGATCCCTTTAGAACCTATTAGATCTAGTGTTAGGACTAGTGCTAGGAGAATGTCCCCCCAAACAACCTCCTCGAGCCGAAATAGCGGTGACGATAGATCATCTGGCTCGGAAGACACCCTGAGTGAGGACCAAGGAGGTGATTATGGTGAGATGCCCTCACCAAAAACATCGCGACCAGAAGGGCAGAGTACAGTAGGAGGTAGAGCCTTATCACAGGATTACGCCATTGATTTCATCACGTGTATGACCACATTTGACGAGCTCCATGACCTCCAGGTTAGGTATGATATTCCTGATGAAATACTTCTTAAGGTCCGAGGAAAAAAAGATACTCCTAGCCGGCCTCCTAGGGGATATGTCACCATTTTTCTGGAGAGTTTTAAGTATGGGCTGAGGTGTCCCCTGCAACCCTATTTTGCCCGAATACTTAACGGGTTGAATTTAGCTCCTAGTCAGCTAAACCTCAACGGGTGGAGAGTACTCTCTGGTCTGTTCATATTGTGGGATAGATGTTGCCAAAGCGAGCCCACAGTTGATGAGGTGAAGCACCTGTACCAGCTAAAGAGCAGCCCCAAAGATGCCGGCTGGTACTACTTCCAATCTAGTACCAAGAGTAGGAAGCTCATAACTGATCTTCCAACTGGTGGTGGTGGGACTTGGAAGAAAAAATTATTTTTTGCTGGGGGTCCCTGGAGTCAAATTGCACAGATTGACGGGAAGGATTATCGCGTCCCACCCCGTTTCGTGGTCCCAGGTTGCCTGCTCGCTTTAGATGTCTTGTCTCCATAGTTGTTCTCACTTTACTGGTTTGACTCTAACCAGATGTCTGTTCGTATTGCAGGTCTTGGGGTGTTCACTTCCCGCTTAAACCCGACTAGCTCAAGCGAGTCGAGGCTGTACTGGTTAATTCCTGCTCGAACCGAGAGCTGCTAACTACTTATAACCTGGTCGAATCTGGTTTGGTGTCCACCGGCTATAAGATAGAGGATGCTGTGATTGGAGCTCTGACTCGGAAACGTCCTCGACCTCAAGCTGCCAAGCGAGACCAGAATAAGGACGCTCCCACTGCAAAGCGGGCGAACGTTGTGCAGCAGGTTCCTCCCCTGAAGACTCCACCACCTCCTCCTACCAAAGTCGGAGAAACTAGCGGAGTAGCCATTGATCCTGCTTCATCTTCTCCTCCCGTTGGGCCAAGATCTCGTTTATCTGACAATTGAGGAGAACATTTGGTCCCCTATATGAACGAGCTTTCTAAACTCGTGAGCAAGAAGGACTTAGAGGACTTTGACGGCTGCACCCTAGGTGAACTGGTGGGGGCCATGCAGTATAACACCTTCCACCTCAGCTGCATGGCCACTTACTACAAGGCCAAGGTTGGCCGTTACGACCTAAAGATGAAGGAGGACATTCAATCGGCGATGACTAGAGCCGACGCTGCCGAGAAGAAAGAAGGGGACTTGAATCTCGAGAATCTGAAGCTGATAGAACGATAATCTCTTGCTCAAGCAAAGACCATTACTCTCAAGGAAGAGCTGACTAAGGTCAAGAAAGATCTTCAAAGGCAGAAGGCTATGTACGAGGCTTAGCTCACATCTCTCCGTGGTTCCCACCGGGTTCAGGTCGAGAACTTTGAGAAGGAAGCTGACAACCAATACGACCAGGGACTTCGACATTCCTATCGTTGCATCATGGCCGTCCTTGGGAAGCAGCACCCTGATCTGAAGATGGATGACCTTACAGCTGATGTTGCTCAACACATGGACGAGGAGGCAGCAAAAGAGGATGTCGAAGAGGTGGAACCAATTGTGGTTGAGGAAAACTCTCCTCCTCGTACAGTCTCTACTGATGTTGGTAAGGCGAGTACCCCCCCGAATGCAATTGGTGATACCCCCCTACACCTGAGGTGGAACAGCCAACTGAGGCTGCTCGGCTTACTGACCCGCCGTCTTCTTAAGCTTGTCTTGTGTTGTAATTACTTTTTGAACATTGTATATAACAACTTTGCAGACTATTAGAAGCTTAATAAAATTGTTCTTGTTTGCCTTTTAGTATTAGAGTTTTGGTTTATTTATTTATTTAGCTTCTGGTCTCGTCACAGAATAGGCTTCGAGACTTAACCTTTGCGTGCCTTAGCAACATTTTAATGCCTGGGAGTCTGCTCGGCTTTGCTTGGTCGAGCAGATCCTGGCACTCTTAGCTTCTGGTCTCACCATAAAACAAGCTTTGAGACTTGGTGAGCATTTTCATGCCTTAGAAAATTTTTCAATGCTTAGGAGTCTGCTCGCCTTCGCTTGGTCGTGCAGATCCTGGCACGCTTGACTTCTGGCCTCGCCATAAGACAAGTTTTGAGACTTGGTGAGCCTTTGCATGCCTTAGAAAATTTTCAATGCTTGGGAGTCTGCTGGTCTTCGCTTGGTCGAGCAGATCCTGGCACGCTTGGCTTCTGATCTCGCCATAAGACAGGTTTTGAGATTTGATGAGCCTTTACATGCCTTAGAAAATTTTTCAATACTTGGGAGTCTGCTCGCCTTCGCTTGGTCGAGCAAATTCTAGCACGCTTGGCTTCTGGTCTCGCCATAAGACAGGCTTTGAGACTTGGTGAGCCTTTGCATGCCTTCGAAAATTTTTCAATGCTTGGGAGTCTACTCGCCTTCGCTTGGTCGAGCAGATCCTGACACGCTTGGCTTCTGATTTCGCCATAAGACAAGCTTTGAGACTTCGTGAGCCTTTGCATGCCTTAGAAAATTTTTCAATGCTTGGAAGTCTGCTCGCCTTCGCTTGGTTGAGCAGATCCTGGTATGCTTGGCTTCTGGTCTCGCCATAAGACAGGCTTTGAGACTTGGTGAGCCTTTGCATGCCTTAACAAATTTTTCAACTATCCAGTGCGTGGTAGTTCTTATCTCGGCTGGTACGACCATTTCGTGTCCGAAGGCCAAGGCGAACGGAGTTTCCCTAGTTGCTGTTTTGTGGGTTGTCATGTATGTCCATAATACACCTGATAACTCATCAACCCAAGCACATTTTTTTACTCCAAGCCTGATTTTCAAAAGCCTCTTGATCGTCTTGTTGGCTGCTTCTACTTGTCTGTTAGACTGAGGGTGAGCAGATGAGCAATACTTTAACTCTATCCCGAGGTTCTAGCAGAAATCCCTGAAGCTTTGATTATCGAACTGCCTGCCATTATCCGTTATCAATGCATAAGGGATCCCGTACCGACAGACCAGGTTTCTCCATACGAAATCTGTTGTCTTCTTCTCTGTGATCCTACTTCTACCTCAATCCACTTCGTGAAGTAATCTATCGCTACTATTGCATGTGTTGCTGCTCTTCGTCCCTTTGGCAACGGCCCGATCAGATCAATTCCCCATTGAGCAAATGGTCAAGGGGAGACCATAGAGGTGAGCTTCTCTGGTGGTTGGTTAGAGAAACTTGTAAAACTCTGGCAGCTCACGCAGCTCCAGGTCTTCTCCTGCGCATCCCGGTGCATTGTCGGCCAGAAATATCCCTGCCTTAGAACCTTGTGGGTTAGGGACCTCCCATCAGAATGGTTTCTGCAAATTCCTTCATGTACTTCTCTCAGTACGTAGTCCGCGTCGTCTTCATTCAAACACCGAAGGAATGGTAGCGTATACCCTCGCCGATATAGCACCCCAACAATCATCGTGTATCTCGAGGCCTGGGCTCTAATCTTTCAAGCTCGCAGCTTATCTGGTGGTAATACCCAATCTCTTAGGTATGAAATTATTAGATCCATCCACGAACATTTTTGTTCTATCTATAGCACTTCCAGATTCTGCTCGATACTTGGGCTGGACTTCACCTACAGAGGGATCAACTTTGGCATTTTTGGGTCTGCTACCGCTGTTATCCTGACCAGAATATCTGCTCGTCTATTCTGCTCCCTGGAGATTTGTATCACCTCAACCACTTCGAACTTCCCCATCATCTACCTGACTTTCTTTAGGTACTGCTTCATCTTCTCCTCTCTCGGTTGAAATCTTTCACTGACATAATTTACAACCAGCTGGAAATCAATTCTGATCTTCACCCTATCTGCTTTCACTGCCTTAGCCAATTCCAAACCTGCTATCAGGGCTTCGTATTCTGTCTGATTATTTGTGGCTGTGAACTCTAACTTCACAGCATAAGAGATCTCCTCCCTCTCTGGGCATTCCAAGACAATCTCTGCTCCTGATCCCTGCTCCCCTGATGACCCATCTACAGGCAACTGCCACACTCGAGCTTCGCTGCTGTCTGTAGCCATATCCAGCTGGTCCAAACATACTTCGGACTCTGCGAATTCTGCTACGAAATCGGCCATTGCTTGAGCCTTTATTGCTGCTCGGGATTTGTAATCAATGTCGAACTCGCTCATCTCTATAGCCCACTTCACGAGCCGACCAGAAGCATCCGGCGTGTGCAGGGTTTGACGCAACGGCTGATTCGTTATTACCGAGACGGGGGATGCTTGAAAGTACGACTTTAGCTTCCGAGCAGCAACAACAAGGGCGAGTGCTCATTTCTTCAATGGTGGGTATCTAGTCTCGGCATCGAGTAAGGCTTTACTGGTGTAGTATATCAGGTACTGAATCCCTTCTTCCTCTCTCACCATAACAGAACTTGTGGCACGATCTGATACCGCCAAATACAGAAATAACTTGTCCCCATCCCTCGGTATGGACAGCAGAGGTGCTTACTGCAAGTATCGTTTCAAGTTCTGGAAGGCTTCTTCGCATTCTGGGGTCAATTCTGTTTTCTTTCCTCTCCTTATCACCTAAAAGAATGGCTAACACTTATCCGTAGCCTTGGATATGAATCGGCTCAATACCGCCAATCTCCCCGTAAGGCTTTGCATCTCCTTCAGGTTGCGAGGAGACCTCATCTGCATGATTGCCTGGATCTTCTCGGGATTTGCCTCGATCCCCCTATGACTCATTATGAATCCGAGGAATTTCCCTGACTCGACCTCAAAAGCACAATTTTCCGGGTTGAGCTTCATCTTGTACTTCCTCAAAAGTCCGAATGTCTCATCGAGGTGCTCGACATGTTCCTCCGGGATTTTAGACTTGGTTATCATGTCATCCACGTACACCTCCATTGTTTTCCCAATCAACGGTTTAAAGATTCTATTCACCAGTCTCTGGTACGTGGCCCCAGTATTTTTGAGACCGAAGGGCATTACCCTGTAACAGAACAAACCCTGGTTAGTAATAAATGTCGTGCTCTCTTTATCCTGCTAGTGCATGAAGATTTGGTTATATCCCGAAAACGCGTCCATGAAGCTGAGCAGGCCATGTCCAGCTATTGAGTCTACAAGCTGGTCGATCTTTGGTAAGGGAAAGTTGTCTTTCGGGCATACCTTATTGAGATCCGTGAAATCTACACACATCCTCCACTTGCCATTAGTCTATTTTACTAGCACCACATTCGATATCCACTCAGGATAATTGACTTCTCGAATGAACCCTACTTTCAAGAGCTTCTCTACCTCGTCATTTATAGCCTCATACCTCTCCTGGTTGAAGCACCTCATTTTTTGCCTTAATGCCCGAGCACCTTTCTTTATTGCCAGCTTATGACATGCGACCTCATGGTCAATCCCTGGCATGTCTTCATGTGTCCAAGCGAACACATCTACATGAGCTTGTAGGCATTGCATCAACTCATGCTTCTGCTCTTCTCTAAGTCTCGACCCAATTCGGATCGTTTTTCTCGGATCCTCTTGTCCCAAGCTTACTGTCTCCAGCTCCTCTACAGGTTCCTGTCTGCCATTCTTGGCTTCCACTCGGGTATCAAGGGATGTTATCTGCATTGCTTCCCTTGCTGCCGAGGAGTAACAGCTGCGTGCGATTCTCTGGTCTCCTCGTACCACTCTAACTATCTCATTCACCCGGTACTTGAGAGCAAGATAATAATTGGACAGTACTACTTTGTTCATCCTCAGAAACGGCCGACCTAGGATCATCTGGTAAGGACTCTCTTCATCAACCACCACAAAATCCAATATCATAGTCCTTTCTGTCGGGGAGCTTCCGATCGTGATAGGCAGCTCGACCACATCCAGAGGGATCAGCTTTCCTCCTCCAAATCCCTTCAAGGAGGTGTTGGTGTGCTCCAATCTCAGGTCTGCTATTCCTATCTCCTCCAGAGTGGACTTAAACAATACATCAACTGAGCTCCCTATGTCGACCAGTATCCGGTCAAACTTCTTGCTAGCAACAGTGGCCTTGATGACTAAGGCATCCTCGTGTGGGTATAAAATCCATTATTCATCCTCATCTGTCCACATGATTGGCACTTGCCTGACTCTTGCTCGTTTGGCTGTTGGGGTGTTAAAGAATACTTTTTTACTAGTCATGGCATATCTAGCATAGTTCTTCCTCGATCTGTTGGAATCTCCAGCCAATGTTGGGCCCCCAGCAATCACCCTTACTGTAGGCTGCTCGTGCCTTAAGTTTCTGTCACTCTGCTTCCCTTCACATGTCGAGGCCATCATCAGGAAAGTTTAATCTATGAAGTCGTCCAGGTATCGATTTCTCACAAAATCTTCTACCTGGGTTTTGAGATCTCTGCATTTGGTTGTGGTATGGCCATGAGTGCCGTGAAACTTGCAATAACGTCATCTATCCCTCCTGCCAGGCAGCTTGGTTATTGGGGCAGGAAGGTATAGTAATCCCCGATCCTTTATGGTCTCGTATACCCCGTCTAGGGGCATCTTCAAGGAAGTGTACCGCCCATAGTCCTGGTTCTGGTCGATCATGTGCACTGCCCTTTCCCTATTTGTTCCGTTCTGAGTTGGAGGCGGTGGCAGCGTTTCTGGTCCGCTCCCTCTACTACCATGGGGGTGTGGGTGAAAATGATCATATGCCGCGTCATGCCTTCTCCAAGGCTTCCTAGCTGGTGAGCGAGGAAGTTGCGCCCTGCTGCGCTGATACTGTGGTGGCCTCTGATGAGGCTGGTAAGCAGTTACCCGACCTCTTGTACCACTACCTGAGGCATGGTGGTCCCTCATCTTAATCGGTCCATTTCCTAGTACGGCTCTCTTCTCTTTCTTCTTTAATCCTTCCAGCTGGTTTGTCTTAATCCGTGCTGCCTTTTCCTCCTCGATTTCTATGTCTCTCTTAGCCTTCTCGTAAGCAGCTGAATATGTCTGAATAGCTGGGTTTCTCAAGTTATACCACAGCCGCCTTATCTTAACTCTTTCTTTCAACCCCCTTAATGCCTAAGGATGGTTGAAGGCTCCCAAGTCGAGGACAGCACGGTGGAACCTTTTGATGAATTCCTGAAGGGTTTCCTCCTCTCTCTGCTTCTGTAAATTCTTGGCACATCTGCTCGAAGGTTTTAATACTCCCCCAAGGAAGTTTTCTGTACCACTCACATGCTCGTCCCTCTAGAGATAGTGGGAACACCTTGCATCTTTGGGCTTGAGACAGTCCTTGCACCCCGGTTATGTCGTTGAAGCGCTCTATGTGCACCAACGGATCAGTTCGCTCCGAATATCTGAGGTCTGGGAGGAGAAAATCTCTTAAAATGACTGCCCTCATAATCTCTGCCGAGAGCGGGGATTCTCTGTCCAGCATTATCCTCTAACCAGGTGCTCTACTCCTTCCTTGCATATCATCAATTACCTGCGCTAGTTTGTGCACTTTCTCCTCCAACTGCACTGTACGACCAGGGTCACGTGCTGCAACTTGATCCCGCTCTTGCTCTACATCATGTAAATATTGCCTGAGCTCCGTTTCCTCTACATTCACCACCCCGTCATCCTCATCAAAAATTTTTCTTCCTAGGAATTGCACTTCTTCTCTATGAATTCCTCCCTGCAGAGATAAGTTACCTCTCTCAATACCAAATCTCCTGGTGGTCTGACTTCTCATCATACCGTCGTGCCCTGGTGCCACTCCGCCACCTCTCACCCTTTCCTCATGGTTGTCAGGGTCTCCATATGCTTTTCCATCCATTCCATTCGGTCATGCATGGCTTTTTCCCGTGCTTCAATGGCTATCTCCCTCAACGTCACGGATTCGTTAAGCCTCATATCACCTCATTGTGCACTACTTCCTCTTACATCCATTGTTTCTTCTCTTACTTTGTTTTTCCTCTCTCTATCAACAGAAGCTTTTTTATCAGTTCCCCACAGACGGCGCTAAAATGTTGATGCGAGAATCTGGTTGCCCTCTTTACTACGACCAGGATCTCTGCTCGATCAACTCCACCACGATCAGGATCTCTCCTCGTAAGCCTTCTTCTCCAGAAGTTCATGCGTACACAGAAGCAGGTCGGAGTACGCTGGTTGTTTCCCCGGCGTAAACCCTCCGACGCTCAAGTCAGAAATAAAGGTTCTGAGAACGCTAGCCACTAATCTTATGGCTTTTCTTTAGTCTCAGTTCTTTAGAGCTTTCTTTATCTCTGTTATAATGTCAAAAATTCTATCCCTTTTACCTTCGTTGGCTACCTTTTTATATGCCTCTCCTGAATTCAGACCTTCCCTCCATTCACGCCTGTTATCCTCCCACCTCTCGAAAGTGGATATTCCACTTCTGTAATCGTGGGTGGTTGTATGGCCTTCGTGCTTTGATTCTCGGGTTGGAGAGCACGTCTCGCCAACTGTCGTTGACCGAGTCTTCTCGACTCAAGCCTTAGCTGGAATGGCTTTATGCTTCTAACAGAAGATCGGCCTCGCGGATGGTGCATTCGTGGACAAGCATAATATTCCTACTTCTGCTCCCCTGCTACTAGATTCTTACAGTATATACTTGATCGCGAGACCCTGCTACCAGATGTCTGCTCATCACTGCTGGTCTTCGCCGAAGCACACTCTGTTACCAGGTATCTGCTCGTCACGGCTGGTCTCGTTGAAGTATATCCCCCAAACAGTACCTATCTGAATTGCTGGGATGAATCATTTGTTGCGATTTAAACGTCAAGTAAAAAGAATCTAAAGGCATTTAATTGTTGATATGGTTTCAATTCCTACTTTTGTATTCTTTTTTCCCCAAAAAAAAAAGTACAAATTATGTAGCGGAATAAATGGGCGTTGGATCATGTCACAAGTCGGAAAGAAATCACAAGCGGAAATCTTCATCAAGTCACAATATATTTGCCTTTTCCGGATTGTTCAAGGATTTTTTGTTTAATCTTTTCTTTCACCCACACACACACACTCTGCTGCTTTTTCTTTTTCGAATTGAATCGTTAAATTGCGTTCATCTTACAGCATCAGTTTTGATAAACATATATACAGCAGTTGAGAGTGGTTGGGAAGATGATTTGTGTTCAACTTCCCTCTCCCAAACGTGCATGGTAACCAACAAGTGGTTATCGTGTGTGGGTCGGGTCGGGTCGGGTCGGCCCATCTTGGGCCCCCACCCGTTCAACACTAAGTAACCAACCCAAAAGACTAGCCTATTGGGTAGAGTGACTCATCCTCCTTATAAATCTAAGTATCTCCCCTTTACTAGTTAATGTGGAACATAACTCAACAATCCCTCCCCTCGAACGAAACCATCGTCAGACTCCGGTCCTTTCGTCCGACACACCTGAGTTGTTCCACTACTACATTCCAGCTATTAGGATCTAGCTCTGATACCACTTATTGAGGAGCTGAACCTAGGATTTCTAGATATCCAATCTAAAAAACTAACATATTGGATGGAGTGACATATTCTCCTTATAAACCAAAGTATCTCTCATTTACTAACCAATGTGAGACACAATTCAACAATAATTTTGCATATCATAAAGCAATAAAAATTGATTTAAAATAAATGATTTTTTAGTAAAATTAATACATATATTTGACCTTAAATTTTTTGAAAGGTCTAATTCAAACAATTCGCCTAAAGCCCCAAAATTGGTTGAGCCACCCTTGTTCAAATCATGGACAAAAATGAAGCAATCCAAGATTCCTAGCAAGTAGGTTCCTACCAAAAGTGGAGAATGATTGCTTCACTTGAAAATGAGGTCAGTGCCGGAGGGAATACTGGCAGCGACGCTCTCGCTTTCAAGTTAGATTATATCTTAAGGTAGAGGAGGAAGAAGAGGAAGAAAAATAGAAAAACGTATGAATTAAATTTGTTTTATCTCTTATAGTTTGCCCTTTTTGTACACTTGTCAATGACCCATTGGACGTTCCTTGTGGGAGCAAAGTAATGGAGAGGACGACCTCCAAAGTTTTTGGCCGATTCCCTCCGCTGATATCCTTTCGGGAATTTATGGTGTGTTTACTTCACGGAATGAGAATGAGGTGGAATGAGAATAGACTGAGAATAAGAATGAGCTGGAATGGGAATGAGATATCAATGTTTACTCGACAAAAATAAATGGGAATGAGAATGTGCTAGAATGTCATTGATGTGTTTACTTAGCAAAATAAATGAGAATGATAATCAATTTACCAAAATATCCACAGTATTAAATAATGTAATTTTCATTAGCTAGATACATGTATAAATATTATTATAAAAATGATATTAATTAAAAAAATAAAATTAATAATAATAATAATAAATGTTAATAATATTATTATTAATAAAAATAAAATTAACAATAATTAATAATAACTAAACTAATAAAATTAATAACAATAATAATAATATTTAAAATAATAAAATTAATTTACGAGGGTAACTCGAAAAATATGAAAAAAAAAATTAGAGGGATACAAAAATCAGCTTAGGGAATTGGAATCCTCATTCCCATCCCCCCATAGAAATGAGATTCTCATTCGTTATTCCCAAATTATATGGAACTCACATTTTATTATCATTCATAAATTACATTTTGCCAAGTAAACACGTGTTTCATTCTCATTCCTTAAACCCTCAAGTAAACACACTATTATATTCATATTTAGTAAAACTAATATTAGATCTTATTATTATTTCTAAGCTACAAAGCTGTCTGGATCTAAAGAGAGAGAGAAAAAAAAATATCCAAAGTTTGTCTTTTTGTAATTTGTTAGCTATTTCAATCAATGATAAAAAAGTAATTGAAAATTTTGTAGAAGTGGTATTTAATATTTGATATTAGATCGATGATTGAAAAAAGGTAATGAAAGTTCTGTAGACATGGAATTAATATTGGCTGTGTTTGTAGAGTTTTTAAATATTAAAAGTAAAATAAAAATGACAATTTTAAGTAATAAAGTAATGAAAATTAAAAAATTGTCAGAAGTGGGATTTGAACCCACGCCCTCTCACGAGGACCAGAACTTGAGTCTGGCGCCTTGGACCACTCGGCCATCCTGACGTTTGCTTTGAAAGATTCATCTTTTATAAGGAATTATTGAGAACTTGGCATATCAGAAGAAACAAGTCATGCATCAAGGCCTAGCTTCTGTTTCATCTTTATTACCATTTTGACCGAGGAAACTGCTAAGTTTATATAATTCAATTTTGCCATCAGAAGAGCAGCTCATACGGAAAATAACTTACCCTTCAAAATCAGTTCCAATTTGCCGGGCACTCCAGGCTCCAATGTGAATTTTATACCAAATAAACTTGCAATTAAGCGCATGTTTCCTCTATATATAAACCAAGCTAACAAAGGTTTTTAATACATAGCAACTCGGTTCATTTCGAACATACAGACAGATTATTTTTAATTCAAAACTAATTATGGCTTTAAGGTGCCAAAGTCTATGTAAATTAGCATTAATCTTCCTCATTTTTGCAACTGCGACTTCCCAAGTTACATCCCGGAAGCTGCAAGAGGCCTCATTGTCCGAGAAACATGAGCAATGGATGTCGAAATACGGGAAGGTTTACAAGAATCCTGAGGAGAAAGAGAAACGTTTCAGGATTTTCAAGGACAATGTTGAGTTCATTGAATCGTTAAATGCAGCTGGAAATAAACCCTACAAGCTAAGCGTTAACGAATTCGCGGATCAAACCAATCAAGAGTTTAAGGCTTTCCGTAATGGATACAGGCGGCCTAATGGACTTGCTTCAAGAAAAGGAACTTCTTTCAAGTATGAAAACGTGATTGATGTGCCTGCTACCATGGACTGGAGAAAAAATGGAGCTGTCACTCCCATCAAAAACCAAGGCCCATGTGGTAATCAAATAATTAAAAAGAAAACATTTATGTATACAACAGCTAAAGCAGTGTTTTACTCGATCATTAACTAATTGCACCAATAATTACTTGACACAGGAAGTTGCTGGGCTTTTTCGGCTGTGGCGGCAACCGAGGGAATAACACAACTAACTACAGGCAAATTGATCTCATTGTCCGAGCAAGAACTTGTCTCATGCGACACTAGTGGCGTGGATCATGGTTGCGAAGGCGGTGAAATGGAAGATGCATTTAAGTTTATAATTCACAACGATGGCATCACTACTGAAGCTAATTACCCTTACCAAGCAGCTGATGGGACTTGTAACAAGACGAAGGAGGCATCCCATGTGGCCAAGATCAAAGGCTATGAAACTGTCCCGGCTAACAGCGAGGAAGCACTATTGAAGGCTGTTGCAAATCAGCCAGTGGCGGTCTCTATTGATGCTAGCGGGTCTGCATTTCAGTTCTATTCCAGCGGAGTGTTCACCGGTGATTGTGGGACTGAGCTGGATCACGGGGTGACAGCCGTTGGCTATGGCGCGACTGCTAATGGAACCAAGTATTGGCTTGTGAAGAATTCATGGGGAACCAGCTGGGGTGAAGAAGGGTACATAAGGATGAAGCGTGACATTGATGCTAAGGAAGGTCTGTGTGGTATTGCCATGGATTCCTCCTATCCCACTGCTTAATTAAAAGTGCTTTCCCATTGTGTTTACATTTATAGCACGGCTTCTTGTGCTACTTAATTTCTCAGCTTGCTAGTGCAAATGATGTAATAGTGGTTGTATACTTGTATCAGACCTTATTTGTGTAAATTATGCATATGATATTATGATTTCACCAATATCCGACTTTTAATTGTGCAACTTTTATTTCAACTCTTGAGGCTTGATCACATATGGCATTTTTATTTTTAATTGCTTGATTATGCAAGTGACAAACTAAATTTTTCAAATTATTATCGATGGCGAAACTAGAATTCTGGTTCATTGGTTCCATGCATAATAAAAGAGCTATAAATATCAGTAGGTTATAACATAAAATCTGAAAAATTCAGGAGATATGAATTATAAAATTAAGGATGGTTGTCTAAAATATGTAAATATTAGAGCTAATTGCGCATATATAGAGCGTGATACAATTTCAGTTCTTCAAATGTTCTAAACTTAAGGTGGTCTAATGACCTCATTTTAATATCGTAAATATTATTAGCGAGTGAGTTTATTGAGAACTTAAATTAGTTTATAAACGCTTAGACCTCCTAACTAAATAGATGTATTTTGGATTATAAAGTCGAAATATAAAAACCTTATGATGAATTTCATTATTTTGTATGATATAAGAATAAAATAATATATGGAACAATATATCCATACGCCAAAGTGTTCTACATACAGTCATACATCATGTTTCTTGGACAACTCAACCTGACGGGCTAACAGCCCAATGGACTCAAAGGCTACAATCAGAACTAAGACAATCACATGCATAAGAAGAATAAACATTGTATAATCTAAGAGTAATAATACAACCACAAACTCTTATATAAACTTATTTTATACAAACGGACGTGTCATTAATTCATTAGTTGAATGAAAATATAAAATAATAAAAATAAATCATGTGGGCCAAGTGATATTTAATTCAACCAATCTTATCGTGCCACATCAGTTTGTACAAAATAAATTTGTATAAAGGTTTGTAACTATATCATTACTCATAATCTAATACTGGTCATTGCTTGTTCCCCATTTTGATAAGTCCAACGAATGGGAATTTCTCAATATAAAATTGAATTCAAAATTTAATAAATTTGGCAGTGACCTGCTTTGACTGCAAACCAATGTTAATATTCTTTGATATGAAGTTGTGCAAAATAGTCCAAACTAAGTGAGCTGGAGGCAATTTTATTTATTTTAGCGTGCAAAACACTTTTTATATGAAAACAGATTAGAAGTCAAGGATGCAAATTGCGGCACCAAACAATTCATACTTCATAATGAATATTCAACCTAAAGCAATATGCCGAATTCAATGGACAATACTTTAATTATTTCATAAATATATTCCAAACAGAGATATTGTAAAGGCAATAAATATGATATTTACTCACCCAACAAGCAACTACTGCGAGATTTCATTGAAGTGGGCCAGACTTTTGATGGAGCCCACGTAGCCCAATTCAATAGAATTATCTTGCGTTTCAACTTTCAATGTTTCACTTTCTTTGTTGTCCTTTTTTAATTAAGCCTAATGGATTTGCTAAAAAAACAAGCACAAAGCACTTGATTTAGCAGTAACTTGGCTCATTATCATTATGTCTGTTCGAAAGAAGATAGCACCCCCGATCAAAGAAGAAAAGCCTTGAGTTAACAATCAAGTCAATTTGGATCCAAACGTTTCAAATGTTATTATTTTCAATCAAGCAATTTTTTTTTAACATCACAACAGAGTATAATTCACGATTTTATAGTATCAATCAAGAGATTTCATAAACTACCAAATAATTGAATCATAAAACACCTCATTTCTAGCTCGTGTGGAAAAAGATTCGAGTCCCCTTATGTGAATTAGTGAATCATTTGATCGATTCTAAATCTCAATTAATTTCTATGTACATCGCATAATTGTTCTGATACACTGAATAACTGATATCAACTAACTGAAAATTGAGTAGTCTATTCAACCCAAAAAGTTATAAAATTAACATTATCTTATATTTAACAAAGTAAATCACATGTCGTATTGTGAAAAAGTTTGTTGATAACTACATTATCATTTTGCTTAAATCTTATACCAAAAGAACTCAATTGCCCAATTTGAAAGATGCTGACACACTATTCCATTGATGTGAACAACCATGTGATTATCAGAATTTAGCCAAGAGACCAATGAAAACGAAATCAGTCCTTTATGCAATGGCCAATGGGGTCATCAACAAAAAAAAAAAATCAAGCCGCCTCGGCCCGGCAATTTAATTAATTGTTCTTGATCAATTTGTGTGGAGCAAGTTCTTAAGAATCTTGATTATTGGGAGTGCAGGACAAGCTTAAAACAAAAGCAGCTGCTATTGACTTGCTTTCAGCAAAAATTGATTCCATCTGCAGGCCCTACACTAACCCTTTTGCCAAGGCTAGCCTAAAAGACATGGAATATTTTGCATTTCCCGATTGGCAAGTTGCATTGCTTTGTTGTTGTGGGCATCGATCAAAAGAGACTTTTTAGTCTGCTTTTCCCTTATCAAGACAAGTATTTTAACTGGATAATTTATCACCCTCAAAGAGTTTAATACAAAGAAAGTATTCCTCTCAAATTGAAAATGATATTTTCGTTTGTGCGCTCGCGTTGATGGAGTCATGAATATTTTATCTGTTTTCATTGTCGTTGTACCGATCAAAGCTGATAGCTTCAAAAAAATTTAGTATATTATTAGAAAAAAAATTGAATTAATTAAAGATATTAGATTTTTTTCTGAATCATCTATTCAAGTATTTGGAGATAACATGAGTATCTCATTATTGATAGCGGATTGATGGAAGCAAAAGAAAGTCGAATAAAACACACCATGTGGATTGCAAAATAACATGTCTAAGTTTAACGTAGTGGCTGGAGTGGTGGCTATCATTCTATCAACGAGATAATACATCATTACAATCCAAACGACTTGAAAAGAAGGATAATTAATCCCAGAAGACAAAATAAAAAGATTTTTATTAAATGAAGGAGTTGGTATAATTAACTATTAGAGCTACAACACTAAACAACAATACTCAAACAAGGCAAATCCTAAACAGTAAACTTAAAATATATAACAAAAATAATTCAAATAAGAGAAACGATTAAGACAAACTAAAACAAATTAAAAAGTCTTCCTAAATTGGCCTACATCATCACTTATGCACACATACCTTTGTTCTTAGACCAGCAAGACCTTAGGTCCCAGTCAGTCACCAGTAAATTGGTATCACTGTAGAGCAGGTTGCTTTGTTGTGTACCATCTCAATTCTCAAACTTAGCCTTAGCCTGTTGTCTTTGTTTCCATGAACTTTAATTACCTCATTGTCGTATAGCTTGTACATCGGTCCATTTATAAAAGGAAAACTATCAGTTATATACATTAAGTCTATCATGATATCAAATAATATAAAAGTTTCAATGTGTTTAATTTTTTACCCTAAGTTCATAATTTGTATCGATTGTCTACCAAAACTTTAACACTGTTAAAGTTTTTAAAAGAATCTAAGTAAAATGATCATTTTAAGCTTAAATTTAAATAATATTGTCAATCATCCACTTAAATTTATCAAGTTATAAAAAATACTACAAAAATTTAGATTTGTGAAATTTTCCGCCTAAATATACATTTTGTATGGACCTCCTGTCAAAACATTAACATTGTTAGGATATTACAAAATCCAAATAAGATGACCGTTTTACCCTAGATTCTAAGGGTATTTTGACTCTTTACCATAAATAATAAAATAAAATATTAAAACCTAGCAAATCCAGCAAACTCTTTGTTTCAAAACAAAATCCACCAACGATTTTGATTCCTAGCTAACTACAAATTTGCATCAAAATCCTTCATCGACCACATAAAACCAAAAAAAAAAATAAAGTACATCTCACTATCTTTTTCCTTATCTTCTCTCACCATAAATTTTTAAGGTTCACAAAATCAACACTAAATTTACATCAAATCCTTCATTACCAACATCCTCCATCACTAAATCATTCAACCATCTGTAGTAATTGACAAAAACATGCATTGGACTATAAAGACTAGCCATTGAAGAGTTTTGTGGTGATTGCAGCTATCCACTGGCAAAAGTGGCAATAGCAATGGCAATGATGATCAGTGGTAATGGTGACTAACACATTACAAATTAGGTTTGATTGTGTGTTTATAAAATCAAACTTAAGGATTGGATTGATTGATGTTTATGAATTGGGGTTTAGAATAATTAGTGGATTTATTGAGTGTCTTGGTGCACGGTTGATACAATTGAAAACTTAGGGTAGAAAATTGAAAAAAAAATTAAATTTTTGTAGTGTTTTTTATAACAAAGTAAACTTAAGGTGGATGACGGATAATTTCTTAATATTTTGTACGTTAAATGTCTAAATTATCCTTATAACTAAACAACAGTTAACGTTTTGGTAGATAATTAATACAAATTGCAAACTTAAAACAAAAAATTAAATAAATTCAAATTTTTATAATATTTTTAATAATATGGTAAAATTAGAGTATACGACTAATAATTTTCCATTATAAAACGAAACACATGTGTACATTTGTCTAATTAATTGTCTATATTCTTTTTTGAAGAGAGAATTTGGTGGAGCTTTGGCATTTGAGCACATGGAGATTTTGGTCACTTGCTAGCATCGTCCCACATGTTGTCGGCCATCTCATCCCACGCTCACTGCTAAAACATGGCTGAAAGGGCCTCTCTTTGATTTCCCAATTTTTCAGGGCCATGTTGTTGTATTAATAGTTAATTAGCTGACCTCCAAATATATACAATAATACGATACATCTTGCTTATCACGACTCTCGCATCATATCGTTTTGCTGTAGTATTTAACAAATGATTGATTCCCTTGTGCAAATATCCGCAAGTTTAAAGCGTAGTAGCAAAGCAATAGACTGTTATCTTGTTGCAAAAGAAAGCAAAATAGCACAGAGGAAGAAAACGGCTGCTTATGAAAATTTTCTATTAAACAATTTATTTTTTCTACCATTTAGTTTCTTAGTCTTTTAGTTACTCATTACACCTTTGATATTAAAATTACAATAGAAGAAATATAATTTTATGATTCTTTTATTATTATTATAACCTTATTGTTAGTCTAATATGATTTATGAGGTAATTAACGAGGGTCATTTTCTCTTCATTTTAATGCTAGTTTGCTTACCTCAATATGGGTTGATTGATACGTCACTAGTTAGCATGACCCATTAATTGATAACTACATTTGTTTTCTTATGCTTGTCATTTTGGAATTTCTTTTCTTTTATGATTGATATAAATTCAAAAGTGTAGGGATCCGATCACTGGCTGCCAGGCAATGAGCATAATTGTGTACGTGTTAGTGGTGGGGGCAAAACCTTTGTTGCTATCCGGGTAACGTCGATGGTCGATCAACTGGAAGGAGCCCCAGAAATTGCGTACCGACTTTGGCAAACTCAAAAGTCACTTTTATCATTACAAGACTTATGTTAACCTCTAAAAAATTTTGAAAATTGGAACAACCCTATGCTAATTTAAAGTACTGACTAGCTATTTGATTTTATTTTTTAACTTTGTATTTAAATACTATAACAAATCTTAAAATACAATATTCATGATAATGCCTATTTCTCATTATGATTCTAAACCCGACATGGATCCTATATCTTAGTTTCCAAGTGAATATATTACTAAATATGTGTACAGTTATTTTCATCATTGGATTATTATTTGCTTGATCTTTAAGACAATATAAGTTAAGATAATAATAATATTTGTTACATTATCCTTTAGAAGTTTGTTATTCTTATGTTATGTATTATATATATGAAGCAAAAACTAATTGATTGATTATGACAACCAAATCAACCCAACTATGTCTTGAATTCTTAATCTTTTTTTTCCATATTAGACCATGTTATCTTCTGTCTGGGTCTCCATTAAAATAAAATGGAAATGGACTTGCTAATGTTTACTTTAGGTTTAGCCTCCACCAGGTGGCACTTGCCCGCATAACGCGTACGTGTGTATTTATAGGTCTGCGTGACACTTCAAAATCATAGCAAACGTTAGCATGGATAAGTGTTAATCTGAAGGACAAATATCCACCAACCGCATCATGTTTCACACTTTACAAAAAATATGCTAAAATTTTATTCTTTTACAGTTATCCACCTAAAGTTTGTAAAGTGCATCACTTTTTTTTTTTTATTAATACCGCTAGAAAATTTAACATAATATTGAAAAAATAATTATTTTACTCCTACACGTAAAAAGGATAATTTAATCACAGCTAAATGAATATATATATATATATATATATATATATATAGAGAGAGAGAGAGCTGTTCGAACCAATAATGGCTAAAAATTTAGTTATATAAACTCATCAAAATTTCCTAGTTTAAAGATACAGAATTAGTAAATTTGTCGCATCCTAACTAATTTGTAGCTTGTTTACAACAAAAATTAAGAGCCCTTGCTTATATAATCCATAATAAATAACATTTCTTTGATAATAAATAGCAAATCTTCAAAAATAATAAATCACCAACAAAAATAATCATTGCTATTCAAGATACATTCAAAATAATAAAAAAAAAAAGGGAAAACTTTGCACATTATATTTTGTTCCTATCAAAAAAAGAAGATAACATAAAATCAATTATGACAAACTTAAAGTTCATAGTTTGTTCATATTAATCATTCCAAAATAACAATTCATTCCAAAAGTATCTAAAATAACAATCAATAAATGGTCTTTTTACATTTAGGGGTAAATATAGTTATCTTTAATATTTGCTAAATCCTCTAACAATATTAATGGAAAAGTGAAAAATGTGATACACTTTGTAAACTTTGGGAGGAAAGTTGTAATAAAAAAAATTTTGGTGTGTTTTTGATAAAGTACAAAACATTATGCCACCAGTGGATATCTGTCCTTGTAAGAATTGAGAAAAGTCATACATGCAACTCAAAGTAGTTTGAGAAAATATTTAGTTATATTTATAAAAAAAAAATTATTACAAGAAAGATTTTAAAACAATAATATTCAAAATCTTCGAAGATTGGAATGAAGATTGAGTAACAACTCACTGCCTCCAAAGCTTTCTTATTCAATTAGTTTAAGCAACAATCAAAAACAAGAGATTTGGTCTCCGCACACTAGTTAGCTATCAAAGCGTTGGCCCCCTCATGAACTTCTTTACACGTTTGTAGCGTTGGATAAGATCCATGAATTTCTTCTCCATTTCTCACTTTTGCGCAACATAAATTAGAAAAGAGAGAGAGAGAGAGAGAGAGAGAGAGAGAATCAACATTGGCAAATAAGCTAAAACCAAGTAATGTACATTTTTCTATATATTTTTGGTTTTCTGAATATCTGTTTATATTAGGTAAAATGCACTTTTCATATGGGTCCGGTATAAGTGCATAAAATAAACGAATTGCGATTTCAATTGGTTGAACTACTGTTGTGTATTTTGGCTCTTCTTATTCATTTTACTAAAAAAGTAGGCAGCTAGGACACCTTTGTTGTTTGTCTTGTTCTATTCCGCAACATTTTCCTTTTCCTTTTTGTTTTTTTTCTTTGTTTTTTTACCTTCCATAATTAAACGGAAAAAATATTAATTTTAACTAATAGCATCACCAAAAAACTCTTCAAAAAAGATTTTATTACTTATTTGAATATTTATATTAATATTTAAAACTCCAAAAGACACTTCAATTAAAATTTTTCAAATAAAAAATAATTCTCTCTCTTCAAATTTGGAGAGTTGCTTTCTCGCTCTTCAATTTATATTTTATTACTTTTTACTAGAGAAAGAGAGAGAAGTGATTTAATTGCTATTAACTTTTCTTTTTAAAAAATAATTATTTGATTAAAATAATATTAACTTATTTATATTTGAAGAGTCTTTTAGAGAATAACATATTCTTTTATTCTTTTATTTGCCACATAAGTAAGCAAATAAATATTTGAAGAATGAAATTTATAGAGACTTTTGGAGATACTCTAATACTAGACATCTCAATTCTCAAATAATGTTACAATTTTTTTTTTCATTATTCTAAGAATTGATGTGACACAATATATATATATATATTAGTTTTCCAATCAAGAATCCCTGACTTTAACAAAGTCAGGGATTAGTTAAAAGAAAAAAATTAGATTTTAATACACTACATGACAAAATACAATGCATTAGAGTTGTATTTATTTTATCTTTTAACTAATCTCTGACTTTAATAAAATCAGAGATCCTTAATTAGAATATATATATATATATATATATATATATATATATATTAACATAATTACTTTCATATAGAGCATATAAGATTACTTATTAAATTGTCTCACCATACCATCCGATCAATTAATATCATTTTAATCAAAAACAGAAAAATTGAAATACTATTTATGACGGTGTACAGCATTCTTGACCTTAGTCAATAAATCATCACCCAACTTTAGGATAAATATTATTTTTATCCCCCTCCTGAAAGTCATTAAAAAGAAGACGGCAATGCATAGTTAGAAAAAATGAAAGTTTGAATCACCAACCAGGTGAAGAAAGAACCTTTAAATGTAGCATGTTATTAATTTTTTAACTTTGTTGGTAGGGAAAGAAAGTGTTTCCATTATTTTTTAGAATCAAACCATCATGATTCCTAATTTTCAAAATAAGGATTGGATCCAACCCCACATGCATGCCCACAGTTTTTAAATAATAATAATAATAATAAAAAGAGTAAAGTAAAGAAGAATCGATCCAAAGATTTCACATTTCTTGTTGGTAAACACAAAATCAAACAATAATAAAAAAAAAAAATTGCATTATAGTGATCTCTTTACCGAGAAAAATCTTCTGATATATTATTTCTTATTCATTCACTATTTATTATGTAATTATACGTATTATTATAATTAATTGAAGTCTACGTATAATTAAAAAAAAATGAATGAAAAAATAGCAGTATTCAGAGACATCCAAAAATTTTCCCACTTTACCTCATGCTCTTGGTCTTGGATTATATAAACAGTTAAACACAGGGCAGCTTTAGTCGGCCTGGCACCTCGTCCTTTTGTTCAGCAAAAACAAATTTCACTTCCGGGATCGAAACCCGAGATGGGGTTTCTTCAATTCAATGCTGCAGCCGCTACCATACTGTTCTCATTGTTGCTCCCTTTGTTGCTGTTAAATCTCCACTCTGCAAAAGCTGATACCTTCACTAATAATATTAATGCCACCACCACCACCACCGAGAATGGCAACGATTTTTTTCCTGAGAGAAAATCACTTGGCGGAGGGAAGTGTAACATTTTCCAGGGAAAATGGGTCTACGACGCTTCCTATCCTCTCTACTCCCACTGTCCCTTCGTAGATCCCGAATTCGACTGCCAGAAATACGGCCGCCCGGATGACATTTACCTAAAATACAGGTGGCAGCCCTTCTCCTGCAGCATTCCCAGGTATATCTATATATTTTTATATATATATTGGTTAAAACGTCGATATTATTTTTTATTAAATCCGCTCAGCAAGCTTACGGAAGTCCAATTATGCTGGCCGGGATGCAGGTTTAATGGCCTGTATTTCCTGGAGAAATTTAGAGGGAAGAAGATCATGTTCGTCGGCGACTCCCTGAGCTTGAATCAATGGCAATCGCTGGCTTGTATGATTCACTCCTGGGTTCCGAAGACTAAGTATTCAGTCGTAAGAACAGCGGTGCTTTCTTCGATCACGTTTCAGGTAATTAATTAATTAAATAATTAATTTAATTAATTGCTCTTAATCTTGATGTCTCTGTCTCACTTTTTCTTTTTTTTTAAGCACTAATAATGTTATCACTATTCCACAACTCAAATAATCATTGCTTTTAACGGTGCAAGCACGCCCTGTCTGTCTGTCCGTCCCCCTTTTTTTTTTCTCCTGTTTTTTGAAATTTAATTCTTTAATTAATTTTTTTTTCAAAAACCGGTTGGGTTAGCGGTTAGATTAATTACTTGCATTGAATTGCTTGCTAGCTGTTTTACTTCTGTCTGATGAGTGATTAATTTTTGCTCAACGAGAGAGAGAGAGCTGAGGCTTGAGTGAGCGCTCCTAAAAAAATGTAGAGCATTAAAAGCAGAGCGTGATTGGTGGTCAAGCTTTTCTTTTTCGCCGGGGGGGTTACGTTCATGTCAGGCTTCTATTTTTATTTTATTATTTATTTTATGCAGTAATAATAGATCAGATCGGTTTTTGAAATTTAAACCGATAGAAAAACAGAACACGTTTACTTTTGTTTTATGACTCTTGTCTGGTTCTGGAAAACGTAAGTTACGTGGCAAATCCAGTACCAGGTGAGTGATAGACGGTAATGCAAATTTGTTTCCAAATTTCCAGGGCCTTTGTACTATTTTCCAAAAATTCCTTATCAGAAGATTGAGGGATATTGAGAGATTATTTGAACAGTTTGGTGTTCTTAATTTTTCAAGATATCTTTTTTTTTTTTTGGGAGCAGTAAAAATAGATATAAAAAGCAAGTGAGGATATTAAATCTCCGAAGAAAAATTCATATACTATACATATATATAAAATGAAACCACTTTCTAAACGAAAAAGATCTGAATTTTTAATTTTTTATTTTGTTGGAGCACACTATGAATGTTTTCTGGAATGTCATGGACGTAAAAGTCTAATTTTATGAACTCATTAAAAGCCGTTGTATAAATTTTGATTAAAATTGGGGTTCAGTTATGGTGTAATTGTAGTATCATACTACAGATGTTTTTAATTATTGTATTCAGGTGAGAACAAATGATTGAATTCAATGACTGGATGCAACTATAATACCATACTACAGTTGCACCATAGCTAAGTTCTCAAAATTGACTCTTTCATGTTTTATCTTTTTTTTTTTTAAATTAACTGATTCATATTTATTATATTTTAAAATTTTTGAGTGGATACAACTGTCAACCCCGCAAATTTTAAAGACATTTTAATTGCTTTTTTCCTTTTTTTCCCCCTTGAAGAACACCTTTTTTTCTTCTTAAAAATACACTTTAGTTACCAAATTAATGATTTGATCTCACCAGAACGTTATCTATGGGCTGGCCGCTTTCGCGGTTTCTTCTAGTCAGCTGCCATATTTGACCATAGAGTCGAGCTTTTAACACTCCTAAAATTCTTATAACATTTATTATTTCTTAAAATACCACCATCTTAATCAATAAAATTTATTTACATATTAAAATTAATCATCTTTCTATAAGATTTTACTTAAAAATTAATTTTTCTTAAATTGCTTGAATATCTTAAAATATTAAATTTATCTTAAATTTTTCCTTATTATTACATAATTTCTATCTTAATGACTGTCTTTCATAATTTTAATTAAAAACATTTTTTAATTAAAATTTAAAATATAAATAAATATTATGAAATGGGTTGGGTGTAAAAAGTTTGTCAAAAGAATGATTTATATTAGTGTTTAATTGAATTTTCCTTCAAAACAATAAATGAATCAAATTGTCGTAGTGGTATTTAAGTAAATTTAATTAAATGATATTTTATAAGGAGTTTCGGAAGGGTGTGGATGGTCCTACTCTTCTCAATACCGGCTTCTCATTCTAGAGTGGTCTGGCCCAGTGGGCCCAAAATGGGCCCTGTAACTATAGAAAATGGATTTTTGGGTGAAACAAGTGTCCCTAGTTTGAAATTATTTCCGAATCATTGTACAATTCAAGCACGCCATCTGGTCCATTTCATAATTTCCTTGATTTATCGGTGTAATCAACTGTACATTAGAACACGAGAGGAAAGATCAGTTGACCAATTGTTAAATTGAACGGTTCTCATAACACCATGCTAAAAATTTCGCTTTTGTTGAGCAGGAATTTGGACTGCAGATACTGCTATACCGAACAACATATCTAGTAGACCTTGTTAGGGAGCCCGCGGGCACTGTTTTGAGGCTTGATTCAATTAAGGGTGGCAATGCATGGAGAGGCATGGACATGCTCATTTTCAACACTTGGCATTGGTGGACGCACACCGGAAGAAGCCAACCGTAAGCTTACATCTTATCCCGCATCATTATTTTGCGAGAAAATTTACAGGACATTTTTGTATGTGGAATCTTATCACGCAAAATTATGTTACAGATTTGATTATATAAGAGAGGGAAGGAAGTTGTACAAAGATATGAACCGTTTGGTCGCATTTTACAAGGGCCTAACAACTTGGGCAAGATGGGTTAATTTCAATGTTGATCCTACCAAAACCAAGGTCTTTTTCCAGGGAATTTCTCCAACCCATTACGAGTAAGCATACCCTTCTTCTATATATTTATTGATAGAACCATCAAAATTAGGCTGAAGCACAACAGTTATAAACAGGCTTTGCATTGTATAATCCTGTAACATATAGGATGATGAATGACAGTGTGTTTATATGTGGTTTTGGCGATTCTGAAAAACAGGGGAAGGGATTGGAACGAGCCATCAAAATCATGTTCCGGGCAGACAAAGCCGTATTTCGGATACAAATATCCGGCCGGGACACCAATGCCCTGGGTGGTTTTGCAAAAAGTATTCAGCAGGCTTCGGAAACCTGTGTATTTACTCGATATTACAAGGCTTTCGCAGTACCGGAAGGATGCTCACCCGTCGGAGTACGGCGGCCACAGCGATGATTGTAGCCATTGGTGTCTTCCTGGTTTGCCAGATACTTGGAACCAGCTTATGTATGCAGCTTTGTTTAGTTGACTTCAGGTTTAGGACAGCTATCGTCGGTCTTGTTTTCCAGAGCTCCTGGAAATATTTATTACCATTTTTTGTTTCTTGTGAAAGTGGGTAATAAGAGGGACGATGCTTCGATTTGTGTATTTAGATTAATCATTTGGGCCTAAAATTCGCCCTGAACTGAAGAACATTCCCTCGAAATTGTCTCATGAATTGTAATTGTTTGATTAATACAGTCCAGTTCATCTCATTCTGCTCGCTTTGAGAAAAGCTGGCGCGTTTTTTTATTTCAAAGAAAGACTTCAAAATGCACATTTGTAATTGTAACCGCGAATTACACAATGCCCATGTGGAGGACATACAAAAACTTGCAACCCAAGCCTTTTTTAGTAACTTGGCGTAGGCATATATCATTCACTCTATTGCAATTATTACAATTATTGAAATCATCTATCATTGAAGCAGATAGTTCATGATATGATTGATTATATGTATTTTCTCTCGCTCTAAATGATTGTTCATGATGATAGATCATGATATGATTGATTGTATGTATTTTCTCTTGCTCCAAATGGTTTTTCTCCGCGTTCCATGATAAAAATTGCGGTGTTCTGTGCACCTTTGTTCCAATAAATCAGAAAGAGTAACAAGATCTGAAATCACAAATATGAAAGAGTAAAACTCGTATCGAAATGTTATGAGTAAGAGAAAATATCTCCTTCCAATTTAGGAGCTCTAGACGAAGCTTCTCCCATATGTTTATCTAGTTAAAGCGTAATGTTTGGGTGATAAAGGTGATAAAATATGGCGATAATAATCAGGTTTTTATTGAAAATGTTATTATGCTCGCCTCGCTATATAATACAACTAAATAAAAGTCGCCGAGCAGGGCTTAGATTTCATTTGGTACAATTTTTCAAGTAGAGTTTATTTAAATAGAGTTATTGTTAGTAGATATCTTTTATAAAGAGAGCTTTTACTATAAAAAAAAAATTAATTATTTAGTTGTCAATAAGAGATTTTATTAAAAATTTATGAAATTATTTTAGAGGCAAGCTTTTTAAAATTTTGTTATGAAAAGAATAAAATAAAATTGTCAAATAAGTAGATGATATTTTAGATATTTTAACATTTAAAAAAAACTTTTCAACCTCTACTCTTAAAATCTCAAAATTTGAGTTTTTGCTAGTAGAGGCAAAATAACTTATTTAAACTTAAAAAACTTTATTAGAAAAACAACCAAACAGCAATAAAAATTATGATAAGAGCTTATGATATTAAATAAAAACTTATGACTATTAAATAAATCATACCAAACAAACACTTAGACGAGGGGATGGTTAAACTGAAAATAGGCTCAGTTAAAACTACTCCCTTTATCCTCTCCAAAAAATTAGTGATTATAGACTATTCATAAACTCGTCATGCTGTGATTCATTGTTTTTGGATTTTAAGCCCTATAAAATCCCCAAGAGTTCAAACGGTAAGGGATTCTTTCATCTTATCCACTCTCACACTCTACATTATGCATGTGATTTAATTCAAATTCTTCATCTTTTTTATCCTTCTTATCTCTCTTCATTTTTTCTTAATTAAAAACGGAATGGTTCTTTTATTGTTTTTTTTGTTCGTTTTTACACAAAATCAAACATTATAGTTTTTAAGTAAACTATAAAACTAACTTGAGCGTAAAAGGATTAACCCTAAAAAAACTTCCAACGCCCTTAACCATTTATATTTTCTGGTTGCAGGTGCTCACCCATGCACAATTGGTGGTCGCTAATTCCTACTCGAACAATGAGACAAATGTAAAATTGTTTCCCTACACAAATAAATCCAAATGCTGGCTATGGATCTTGTTGGTAGCCCACAAACCAACACAGCAAGATTTTGGTGTCAATAAGTAAGATATGAATTTATATTATCTCCTTCATATATAACTTATTATCTTCTCTATGCATATTGACCTTGAATTTAAGCTTCTAGTATGTGTTGATTGTATTCTTGATTATACATAGTCAAGATTTCCATACATTTATATAAGCTATAAAATTTAGCTTAACACATGGTAAAAATAAGAGTTGGGCTACTGGCATCTCCTCATGAAACCCTCTTTTCAATTATTTTTATTTTAATTTCAAAGATGTATTTCAAAAAATAAAACATTTCTATTTTTTAACTTTATTTTTTTATTGTTAAAATTCAAAGTAGTATTTTGTTATTTTTCTTTTCTTTTGCAACCTTGTTGTTATCCTACACATAAATTAAAAAGTTTTTATGAGTGATAAATTTTTGAATGTGAATCGTTAACTTAAATTATACATATTTTTAATAATAATGTGAAAGTAATCTTAAATACAAATTTAATAAGTAAGAAATAGAAAAAGAATAATAAATTATTTTAAATTTGTGCAATTTAATTTTAGTTAGATGGGAAGTGACAAGTTAAAAGAAAAAGAATAAAAAAAATTAATTACATTACACGTAATTTGTATGGAAAAGAAAACTAAGTGTGTTTAATTAAATTCATATTTATTTTTAAATGTAATTTTATCAAAAGTGGGGTTTTGTACGGCAATAAAGTGGTGCAAATAGATTACTCTGAAAGTAGATTTATTTAAAAAGAAAAAAATTGGGGTTACAAGGAAATGATTATAGTTTTATTCAGTAATACTTTTGTTTTCCACGTAATTTCTTTTGAAGCCCAATCAACGTTTAGGGTTCATTGAGGGCTGGATGGATATGAATACGATGCCCATAGTGTCGCATCCTCGACTCTGAGGAACTGCCAAGTGTCATAGTGTCTATCGCCTACCGGTGTATACGGCCTTTCAGTGATGCGTCAATAAACAATCTTACACGTGTGCACACGAAACATGCTAACAGCTGACTCATCTCTTTGCATCCCAATCTCCATTACACGTGTCGTCAGTTCAGTCAATACATGCTAACGCCATGCACACACGTCCGTTTTCTCAAACCGCTATGGCTTGTATTTTAAAATCCATCATCTTCTCTTCACACCACCATCAGAAAAGAATTCAACAAACAGCATCATCAAAGAAAATAACCGCGAGTGAGCGAGCAATCAAAATCAAGAATCAAGAAGAGGGCAAGAATGGCTTCTGATCAAGCTCGAAGAGAAACGACAACCACTAAGAAAGAAGTTGTCATTGAGAAGGACAGAGTCCCGAAAATGACGACTCATTTTGAGTCTTTGACTGGGAGAGCCAAGGATTCAGATACTAGTGGTGGCAAAGAAACTTCCCATAGGAGTGGGAAAGCGAGAGAGTCTCATGAGGTGGGCACTCATGAATTTGAGTCTCTTTCTGATCAAATGAAAGATAAACAGAGAGGGACAGGGACGTATGCGGATAAAGCAAGGGATGCAAATATGGTTCGTGAGAAAGAAGCGGAAGGTATGAGAGGAAAAGAGGAGCATGAAGCGAAAAGGAGTACTGAGCCTTATAGTGTTGGGAATTTTGAGGTGGGCGGTGAAGGTAGAGGAGAAATGGAGGGCCGTCAGGAGAAAGAAAGAAGCAGAGGAATGCATCAGCGCGAAGAAGAGAGACATGTGGAGAAAGGGGGACGCAGAGGAAAGCAGCAGGGCAAAGAGGAGGGGGGACAAGAGCAAAAACAAGAGCAACATTCTCTTGAAGAAATTTCCCAGCTCAGAGGACAGGCTCAGCAGCGGTCTATGGAGGCTTTAAAAGCTGCGGAGGAGCGGTATAATCAAGCCAAAGAAGAGGCCGGGCGCAGACTTGGCTCCGTCACTGAGTACGCCGCTGAAAAGGGTTCTCAGGCGAAGGACACCGTGCTTCAGGGTGCTCAACAGACTTCACAGTACATATCCGAGAAAGGCAGCCAGGCCAAGGACATCCTTTACAGTGCAAGCCAGACTGCCAAGGAATACACTGTGCCGAAAGCAGAACAAGCTAAAGAATATGCAGTAGAGAAAGCGACTGAGGCAAAAGAAGCTGCTGCTGATACTACCAAGAAGGCTGGGGAGAAAGCTGCGGCCGCGAAGGACGTGACAGTGCAGAGTGGCAAAGGAGCCACTGAGTACGCAGGGAGAGTGGCTGCGGATGTGAAGGACAAGGCCGTGGTTGCGGGATGGAGCACAGCGCACTATACAGCTGAGAAAGCTGTGGGAGGCACGGCTGCTGTCGCCAAGGCGGCACAATATACCACAGGGAAAGTGGTTGAGGGGACAATGGCAGCGGTGAGGGCGGTTGAAGGAGCGGCTGAGTATGCTGGTCATAAGGCCGCGGAGATTGTCTCGAAGCCGTTGGTTGCTGCTAAGGATGCTGCAGTGTCTACTGGTGAGACCATGAAGGAATATACTGTTAGGAAGAAGGAAGAGGCACAGAGAGAGGTAGAGGCCAAGAGAGGTGAAAGACAGGTATCTGCTTTTACATTGTTAATATTTTACTTCTACAATGCTCGTAAAATATAATTGTCATGCGGAATATTTCTTTAATGTCTCTAATCAATGTATGATATATAGTTGCAATTTTGTCACGAATGATACTGGTGTTGTGATCTTTTGACGCTGATGTTGTTATAATCTTATTGTTTGAGGGCACGGAGAGGAGTCACACCGGAGGGGATGAACGGTCACTCACAACAGAAGTCCACGAGAAAGTTGAACATGTCTCCATGCCAATCCAGGAAACATTCCAAGGAGGCCAAGAACGACAAGGAGGAAGAACCACCGAATACAGAGAAGATAAAGGCCGGGAAGGCGGAGTGCTTCAGGCCATCGGCGAAACTGTAGTTGAAATTGCCCAGCAAACCAAAGACCTTGTCATTGGAGAAGGCGAAACAGAGGAGAAGATACTTGGTTACCGCTCAAGCCAAGTTGAAGAAGGCAGTAAACAAAGAGAGGCTGGATATGGACAGGGAAATGGGACACACAAATCTACCGAAAATGAATAAAGCGCTCATTTCACACACACACACACACACACACACACACATATATTATGTTTGATGTGCATAAGCGGATGATAAATGTTTTGCATAGGCTGGTTGTCTGTATTTTTGTTTTGACAAATAAATTGAAACCCCTAACGCTCGGTTAGCGTCCTGTTGTTGTACTTTGCAAATCTTTTGATGTCTCAGTTAGAAGAGAGAATTGAAAATTTTGTAAAATCCATCTTTTGGAATCTCATATTGGATTATCATGAGAAGGATGAAGTTGTGCTCTAGTAACTGCAAAAATTAGATGCTTTTCAGTCCATCTGCTTTCATTATTGTCGTATATAAATTGCTCTCATCTTAGATAATGTGCAGTGATCTTTAATCTTATGCATGTTAAACTACTGCTAATTAGAAAACGATCACTTCATTAATAGAAAATTTCAACTTTTCCTATGTGGCTCTCTCTTGAATCCGCTAGCAGTCTTTATTTGTGATTAAAAGGTTGAACGTAACTACGCATCATCTCTTATCCTAAAGAGTCGTTGCATGGTTCTCAATTTCTCAACGTCGAATTATTTTCGTTTGCGAGTGAACGTGACACACAGCCCTTTTTCTGAATTTTTTGCTGATAGCTACGAGGCACCTTATTTCTGTAGCACGAGGGCTTCAAACAGTTGATAGTTTTTGTGCAAGAAGCGATCGTCTCCTCGCAGTTCACGTGATGTAACCAACACTAACGAGGTTGCTTACCCGTTTTGTGTTTCACAGAGTTTCATCTGAATGATCGGGTATGTTCGCAGAAGAAAAGAATAACAATAGACGCGATGGTAAATGAGAATTTGGCATCACAAGAAGGACACGGGCGCTTAAAAGTGTTCTCTAACGAGCTCAGTTACTCCAAATTCAAATATAAATTCAAATTCCCGACGGCTGACGCTATTCTTGTTATCTACGAGTGCCCCGGAAACATTTTCGTCCTTCAGCAAATGATAAGCAGCATAAAGGAAAAAAGGAGGGTTCTTAGCGGCAACGATAACTGGAAAGACCTCTTGGATCCTAGACATTGACCTCCGCTGCTACATCATCCACTACGGCGAGCGGGCTCAGCAACCTAAGATGCATTCAATCGAGATAGGGCAATCCATTTAAGTATGCTGGGGACAGTCAATTTGGAAGGAAAAATTTCTTCTCCAGAGTGGGTTTATACAAAGGCAATCCATTTAAGTACGAGGTCACCAAGTTCCTTTACGCGACGTCTAGTTCTCCACTTCCCGCCGCATTTATTTTCAAGTCATTATCCAGCGAGTGTTGGCACAAGGAATCAAACTGGATCGGGTACATTGCTGTTGCTTGCGATGAAGGAAAGGCTGCACTGGGCAGGAGGGACATACTGACAGCATGGCTGAGGAACGGTACAAACAAATGAATGGGCTAGTGGAGAACTAGTGTCAAGGTTCACAAGGGCTGGCTCTCGGTATACTGTTCAAGTGGTGAGAAATGTGCTAGAGAGCAGGTAATTGCATTGGCTTGTGCATATGATAAAAAGAATTTCAAATGACGGTACTAAGTTTACATGCTGATACCACTAGGTTCTTGATGAGGTGGAGCGACTTCTGGGAGTATATGATGCTGAGGACGAGGAAGCCAGTAAAACAATAACTAGTCACACCATAGGCGTAGCGCTTTCACTTCTAAACGCAGCAGACATTGTTGTCAATGGGTTTCAACAAGCTGAAGGATTCAGCCAGTAATTGCGGTTACTGTCTTCAGCTTCGGCTCTCCGTATGTCGGAGATATTGAATTCAAGAAATTGTGTGATTCTATGGAACATCTTCACATGTTACGTGTGCGTAATCTTCAAGATCAAATACCTAGTTATCCATTGCTGGTGAGGATACTGTGGAGTCGATGCAGAGCTAGTGATTAACACCCAGAAGTCAGAATACTTGAAATCCCAGGAGAGCTAAGGAGTTGGCATTGCATGGAGGTATATTTTCATGGAATTGCCGGAACTCAAGCGAAGTAAAGGAGGGTTTAAATTGGAAGTTAAACAAGACATTGCGCTAGTGAACAAGAGGATGGATGTTCTCAAGGAAGACTATTTGGTGCCTGGCAAATGGTTGTGTTTGGAAAATACAGGGATGGTTCAAGGGGAAGATGGCAATTGGAAGTTGGAAGATCATGAGATAGAAGATGGCGATGGGATTTGAGCATCCGTAAAGCCTCATAGTTGTCTTATCTGAAAACAAGATCATTTATACCTTTCTCAATTAGATTGCTCCCATCTACATGCTTTCATTATTAACAAGCAAAGACTAGTAATTTCTTTGCATATAAAATCAAAGCCGATGCAAAACTGCAAAACTATATACAAGAACAGTAAGTGGCTAAATGTTGGGCTTTAGACATATAATATTATATTAGCTTCCAAAGAGCGGGTCCAAACCCTTGACTAATCTATTCCAGTCTTATGCTTAATAAAAAACAACAATACCTAGAGCTTGATCCTTTCTCTCTCTCTCTCTCTCTCTCTCTATATATATATATACATAGAACTTGATGATTTAGTCAACAATTTACAGAACTCGAGATTTAATATTTCAATCAAATAGAAGAAATTCAAACGTAGTTCTGTTATCTGATTGGGGGGGTTCAAAGTAACCAAAAAAGAAACCTTTCTGCACCATAATGAAGAAAACAAACAGATGAATGGATTTCTCAGGTGTTTGTAGATAATAATTTTTTATTACCTTATAATCTACCCGAATACTGCCTTAATAATCATCCAAGAAATACATAAAAGAGAGATAAGCCAAGCTTTACAAGCAGGTGAGAAACCGGTGGAAACAAAAACATAGGAGAATAAAGTCAAATTTAGCAAGGGATCTGAGAAGTGAACCATTCCATGACATGAATAGGAGCTTTAATCAATTCCAGAGCCAATTCCACTATTACGGTCAAGCACAAACAACAAGGGCATATGCAAGTCAACAACAGCCTGCACCCACAATCACCAATATTCGCATTAACTAAAAGACTTCAATCAGATTCTAATCCTGCCAAGATTCTATGTTTATGCTAGAAAAACGAAAAAACTATCAACGACCCCAGCAGAGCTTTAACGAAAAGTTACAACTAGTGAGAAGTCAAGAAACCCAGAAGAGAAAAGCAATGCATTCACTAAACTTGTCGCGCACATAATTTTAGAGACAAATTCTAGCGTCAAACGGAGAAATTTTAGACACCCAGAAGAAGATTAAACTACTATCAACTAATAGGGGGATGATCTTTGATAATTGAAAAGCCAAAAAAATAAAAAAATAAAAAAATAAAGAAAAATATTGGATGCCTTTGACAGAGACAGTTGAAGTGACAAATTCCGCTAGAAACTTAACTTTGGGCAGAAAAATAGAAATGAACAGAAGAGTGAAAATTAACCGACCCGACGATCCACACGACGACACCGACGATGGAGACGAGGAGGGAGAGAAAGGCGAAGGGAAGGCCCAAGAGAAAGCCCAATGGCCTGCAATCTCCATCTGCGTTGCACATGATTATGAATTTCCTCTTTTTCTTTTTCAGTCTCTCTCTTTTGTTTTCTTGAAATGAAGAAGATTTTGTTAATTTGTTGCTTCAGTGAATAATATGTTTTGAACTTTTGATGACAAAAAGATATGGATGATTGATTGACGAGTAGTTATGAGTTAATGTGTTCGTTTCTGTTTCGTTTTGCTAATTGATTATCGATTTGGCAAATTGTTTAACGAAAGTAAAAGAGAGAGAGCGCGATACGACACGTTTTTTAACTTTTTTGTAGTAAGCAGCAACAGGGAGAAGCCTTAGTAGCCCACGATCACGATGAGTAGTCAATCGGCTTTTTATGTGCTGACGGCTGCTTTAAAACAAACTTCGAATTAAAGCAGAAGCCAAAAGTTTCCGGATCAAAGAAAGAAGAGATATTCATCAAATAAATGCATTCCTTTTTGCCCCCTTTATCTATTATTTATTATAATATAATAATTCATGCGCCTTGTTTTTACCTGTAGCTTTCGAGATGATTCTTCTAATGTATTTGTTGGTCAATTATGATATGCTCTGTTTTCTCTGTATTAAGTAAAACTAATATGGCTGCTTTAAATTTGTTTTATTTTAGTGGCAATATTTGATATGCGTGTTGTGAAACACAATTTTCCTTCTTGACATTATTACTTAGACACAATATGTCTGCTGTTGGTATCACCATTTGATAGTTGAATTTCAATTAAATTCGGCCTAATCTTTTACAAAAAAGGATTAGATTGAAACTAACGATTCTCTTGTAAATGTTTTGGATAGCTAATTATTTCTCTAGATATCTAAGATCTTAAATATGAAGTATAAGACCAACCTCAACTCTCTCTATTATTGCATTGGATTCACAATTAGTCCAGACTCTTAGGGTTAGTGCAATCTCTTATATTTCACAGTTTTTGTCCCAAATATCACTAGCCCCAAAAGGATTAACACCAAGTTGAATGTGCCTTAATAAATGGGATAAATTAATATTTCCACAATTTTGGGGGTAAAATAAAAATTATCATTTTAAGAAAGTTTGATTGAAGTTTAACTTCAAAATTTAATTGAAATAAAGAAGAGAGAAGGGGGGAATCACATGGGTTGTCAAAACACTACTTACACCTCTACACAATAAATTAGGTTTTAAGGTTCAAAACGCACATGCATGGTTATTGCACTTGGAGATGCTGCAATTATTTATTTCCCCATATGCTTTCTAAAAAGTAATACATAAAGTAGCAGTAGCACATGATTTGGGTAACTGATGGCATTATTTACAATCGAATCTAATGTTAACAAAATATGCTGCCGCCCACATGACAATTGACCGCTCTCTAAGCTTTCTAGAGATTCATACTTATCTCCTTCAATTTTATAGCATCCACCATGCAAGAGTCGTGGCGGCCTGATCATTTGTTGAAGATACATGAATCACATACATCAATAATTCATTGTGGAATTACTAAACTGACCTACTGCAAATTCTAGTCTTCATTAACTTCCTACATGAATCACTAAAATCCGTGTAGAGGTATAACAGAAGTCCATATTCGAGGAAAAATGAATCTTTTTTTCCCTTCTTTTTTGGGGTATTTTGTTTATGAACATTGTTAGTATTATGCAAACTATTTTACAGTAAAATAGTTAACCTCACTTTGAAAGAAGCTGCTGTGACAAACCCCGCAAAAGTTTGAACAGCAAACAGATGAGGTGCCACAAAAGGTTCTTGGCTTCATCTGGCATCAACAACTTCCAAGCAACGGGGGCCATCGCAAGACAAGCAATCACATTTAGCAGTGTCCCTACTCAACACTTTCGAAACAGGCGACCAAACAATTGGGGCTGATTGGGTTAATAAGCATTACCCTGAAGTCCTTTTTAAATTTGAGTTTTCACTCTCCATGGAGATGATGGAAGCAAGCCTCTCATAAACCTGTAACAAAAGTATTTGATTAGAATCTCTTTTGCCCTAACATAGTTTCTCTAAGTTGCATAGGAAGTGCAATATCACATATCATATACCACTGAAAGCTTGTTATTAGCATCATGTTTCTGATTCTTGTCCTGTTCATGTGCAGCTGATGGGTCATACCTGGACAGAAGTTCAGGCAAGAAACTTGTCAAAGGCAACTATTACTTATTCATGCAAATTAATAAAACTAAGCCCCAATATATATATATATATAGCCATACAAACAAGAAAATCCAATGCAACTATCAAAATCACAACATTTCAGCCCAAAACCTTCAGGTTCTCAACAACCAAACCATAACGCAATGTTCTCACCAATCACGGGGTATGCCAGCTTCGTCCCGAGCTGAATAATTGAAGGGGCCTTTCAACTCCACATCATATTCTTTCAACAGATCTGCATACCCATAAACAGGATTTATATTTTGTGTGCTCTGTATAAAGCTAATATTACCAGTTAAGTGACTAATAAGGGCTGCCAAACCTTTAAAGGTGGAGCAAGGAGCACGCTTCATTTTCTGACAGACTGAGAGAAACCAGTGAACACCAACAGCGACATGTGCGACTTCCTCGTCCGCAATTCTGGCCACTATGTTGGAGGTTCTATGATCTCCAAAGCCGATCAATTTTTGGGTCAACCGTGGTCCAGCATCAAGTCCTCTAGCCTCCTTCACACAGAATAATAGTAAACAATAAGTATCACTGCACAAGGTTTAAACTATAAAAAGAATGAATGCTTAAAAATCCCCAACTAGTATCTCAAGCTTTGGTGGCATTAATAATACCAAGGGCAGCTGAAATATATATTTTAGGATTGAAGAAGAATTGTTTGATAATTTCTTGAGCTAATTCCCCAGACAACAAAATATACAGTCCTATTTTCCATTTTCTGAAAAACATGATTTCCACTGGAGAAGATAAAAACTTTCATTAGAAGCCCTACTTCCCTCTTTCTGACCTCATCACTTATGTGTAGTACATAGGTAACTTCAGTGACGACAAACCCCGATGAAGAATCTGGCATCAATTACACTAACATAAAGCTTTTGGTTTAAGTTCGATGAGCAAGCTTATCGCATGGTTGCATTCGTTTGAATCTAGCAACAGATTAAACCAAATATGGTTGCATAACACTATACTTGTATACTTGTACAAAAATCTTTACACCATCTAATACCAGGAAGGATGAATCATCATTTCCAGACAAACCAAGGGCCTAAGAAAACCTCTCTTCCATCAATGAGAAAAAATTAATTTTGATGCCTATAGATACAAAGAAATTGCAAAGAGTTCTACCAATGTTTGCACTCCTCTCTTTGCCTGCGAGTAAACAAACAATCAGCTGAACAAACATAAGCAGGCGTCTTCTTTCTGACGATAAAGAATATCAAAGGAATGGCTTACAGCCTCTTTCTTATCTTTAATCTTTTTAGCCGCTTGAGAGGATTTATAGCTTGCCGAAAAAGCTATTGATATCTACATTTTCTGGCTTCCACTAAACCAGTCAAGAAACCTCCAAATGCTGCTTATCGCATGACCCAACTATTTTAGGTAAAGAAGGAAGATAGATCTATTTTCATTGCCTACTAAAAGTTTAACAGAACACAAATTTCTCAGAGCTCTAAAGACCATTTGCAACAAGACTTTAATTTGCTTAGTGTTTGCAAGAGCTGCAATTCATCCGAATGTCTTAAAGTTTATTTCGAATGTAATCCAAGCTAAAGCAAGGCTACAAGGAGAAGAGATTTTTTTGTAGAATGAATAACTATCCATTTTCGATGCCTGAGAAGCCCTTCTGGCTTCTGCCAAAACAGTCAAGTAACCTCCAAATACTGCTTATAGCATGACCCAACTGTTTTAGGGAAAGAAGAAGGTGTATCCACTTTTCAGTGTTCACAAGAAATTTAACAGAATCCAAATTTCCAAGTGCACTACTCTTGTTATGGAGTGGAGACCACTTACAACGTCCCTATTATTCTCAGTATTCAGAAAAGCTGCAACTCATATTAAAGACTATTGGCTGTATTGATCCAAGCTGAAGCAAAGCCACAAGAGAAGAGATTCTTTTGTAAAATGAATTCATATTCATTTTTTATCACCTGACAGGCCTTCCATGAACCAAATAAATAAAAATACAAATGTATAATTCATAACATACATAAGATTCTCTACCCGCTAGAAAAAATAGCATAAAATTCTCTAATTTTATGCATTTAATTTACGTTTGAAAGAGAGTCACCTTGGTAAATAAATACTGGTTAAGAGAGAGATTATTGCAATCAATTACTGAAATGCAAGAGAATTCTGGATTAAGCTAAATGAAGCTAGTTGGAGAGACAAAGTATAAATACAGGTATACAGCACGTGTAGAGAAACTAATGACTTTGCTAACTACAGATAAACCTTCTGAAAACTTCTCCAATACAAAAACATTTGGAAGTTCAACAGCACATACACCAGATGATCCCACACGTAAAATGGTTTATTTTATTCAATATGCATAAACAATTATACGCTTGAGTTCTCATTTTTGGATGGCCAATCATTAGAGGCAACATAAAGTGAGAAAGGCAAAGGGCCTAATCTTCACAAGATAACTATCTTATTTTATCAGGTGATACACATTAGCTATCAATAGCATATGCCAAAGTGCAAATCAATTACCTGGACTAAAGGGATCACTGCCAACCGTGCAGCCACATTGTCAGATGATTTTTTACATTGATTCCAAAGTACATCATGAGCAGGCATATCTCCATATCTAATCATGGAAAAATTTTCAAATTTTGAATGCCAATATCCTAACAGGAACCAATAAAATAATAACAACAACAGTCCTCACTTGAAACCAAGCTCAGCAAGTCTCTGCGAGCACCAAGCAAAATGGCGGCTCTCATCATCAGCAACATGGGCAAAATCAGCAAAGAAGCCATCTTCAAGAATGTCAGTAAAGGGGGAAAACCGAACAACGGTATCCCATGCCAAATCAATAGCGTTTAGCTCCACATGTGCAAGATTATGCAGCATATAAGCATTAAGGGGCAGACCTGAGTTCTTGGGAGCAGGAATTTCCTTTGCTGAAACCTGAAGTTAACTACTTAAAATCATGTTAAGAAGTGGGGTTTGTTGAAAATTGATCATAAAATATTCAGGAAAATAAAACGAAAACAAACCAGTTTGGGTTTGGGAGGGCGAGCAGGTCGAGAAGGCGGGACAGAGACGCCGATAGGCAAATTGAGAATGCGCCACCTGGAGAAAGCCAAATGGGAAAGCTTCGATTTTGACAGAGGATCACTGGTGGAGAGAACAAGAGAACCAAGCTCAGCAAGAGAGGAAGCAGAGTCGATTTTATCATTATCATCAGCTGACGGAGACGGTGGTGAGTCTTGAAGAGGTTCTGGGCCGTTGGGCCCCCAGTAGCGGTTCCCGTTGAGGGGGCCGTCCCTCCATTTTTGGAGACCCGACCATGTCGACGCTTGCAAAGACGAAGGAGATGAAGAAGAAGAGAAGGATTTGGCTTTCAAGAATTGAGGACGGACACACGAGGAGAAGCAAGCGTATTTTAGTGTGGGACAAAGCATAGCCTTTCAGTTAGAGCTTGAGTGTGAGGTGCATTTCGGTTTGTGGTTTGGCTATTCCGTAAGGCTTCTCTACAGCCTCCTCCCTCCACCTTGACATGTGCTCCTCAAGTTCTCATTACAAAAACTAAGTTCAATGGAACATATATACTTTTTCCAATTTTTTTTTTTAAGAAATAACAATATTGTAATTTCAGTTGAATTTAATTTTATGTAGTAATATAATAATAATAATTTCCATTGAATTTAGCCGTGGATGAATTTTAAGTGAGATTTTGCCTTTTCACGCCAATATCATCATCATGCACGCTTGCATGATAAAAACAACTAACTGTACAAGAGATTGCAAGTTCAGTCCCCTTCCGACCACTATTACGCTTACCAATAAACAACATTATTATACATGCAAAATCAAGAACTGCAACCAAACACTGATGACTTTCCAGTTCTCCACAAATTCAGACCCTGCCCCATTACATTTACTCTGACATTCTCACTCATAGGAAGCTGGAAGTAACATGGCAGCACAGCTGCACAAGCTTGGCCTCCACAGGATTACAGGTTAGAACAATATCACCACCTCCCTAGCCATATATAGAAACTAAAAAAGTTGAATGTTTACAAAATGTTAAGAAATTCAAAATATATAAGAACGACAACTGATTACTGTCTTCCGGTGACGATAATAACAGATGAGCTGCCAAACAACCAAAATATAATAATATCTACATAACCCTGCAGAGAGAATCATTGCATGTTAAGCCATTTAACTTCATCGACTTGAATTACAGACTATCTTTTGTATAACCTCAAAAGAATTCTGAATTTGCAGCAAAAGCTAAACAACACTAAGACCAGTAGCAGTCGTTAGAAATGTACACATGCTACGTAGACAAACCAGCTGTTTCTATTCATCACAACATTCTACCATATTATACAAATTTGGGACAGGACGGATAAGCCACGCCTATGTCTGACAGCGGCACCCCCCACTATGCAGTGGTCAAATGGTTGCTGGCCTCAGGAGCTTTTCCACTGTACACCCAATGCAGATTCAAAATCTAATCACAATCTGAATAGATTCTGCCCAGCAAATAGCAAATCATCTATGCTAAAGTCTGAAATCTGCCATAAAAAGAAAAGTGTAAACAGCAAGATTAGTAATTGGGGACACGGTATCTAACTGATTTGAGATTTGTAATTTATCAAGCACAGAATCAAAAGCAGCATTGTCGATGGCAGAATGAGCAAGCTAATGGACAATGACAAATCAATATAACTTCCCCAGAAGGCCACAATATCAAAACTCAACATGCTTAATTCTTAATTGACACCACTCACAAGAAGTTCAAGAAAACTTGTATAAACAAATCAAATCTACTATTCTTCGGAGACAGTCTATGATGTAAATATGCAACATCTATGAGAATATTAAAAAAAAACTAATTTTTTCACAAGTCTAAGCAAAATCATGATGGATTTTATACTTTGCAGTGCCTTAATTTTGAAAGGTATTCATTCTTGAACTAACTACAACACAATGTCATATCCAAACACAAATGTTAATCGATACTTTCCATTTTTTCCAGCTAAAACAATAATAATAATAATAATGATAATAAATTATAAAATAAGAAGAAGAAGAAAGAAAGAAAGAAACTCCAAATGAAGACTAAAAAACTTATTACTGGCAACATAACAAGCCAGCAAATACCAAAAATAACTTGTCATTGTTAAAATAAAATAACATTCATAATTTTTACCACATACAACAATTTATCTGCTCTTCTCACGTTAAAGAACTACCAGCCAAGCCACTAACAAAACATCATAGGTCCTAATCTCGATTCTTCCAGAAACAAAAAAATATTCAGGTTTTTCAAGATGGGATTGTTTTTATGCAAAATGAACAAGACAGTTTAGAGCAACGGTCAAATGTCTATCACATCTAACCCCATGACCCAAGTTATCTTACAGAAGGACCATGACTGCTATTACCAAACCATTATAAGAAAAGATTGCTATCCCATCTTGAGATTATATAAGGAGTTACAAATTGCTATTATTTCAATAGAAGAGCAACAACTGTCTCAGTAACACTAATAAACAGCTTAGAGCATAACATATGACTGGCAAATCTCATATAGTTTCTGGTCACTCTCTTTTAGAGCTCAAAATGGAGAAGATTTCTCAATAAACAGAAGGGATGGCATATCACAGAGGGGTTTACAATTCCATGCAGGGCATTTCTTCCTCTACATATCATAAAAATAAATTCCAAACAATAATTTAGTTGACAAACTTGATACAAATGGTTACAAAATGTCAGTGCTAGAAAATGAAGGAAAAGGTCACCACAAAGTCAACTGGATGCAGGTATGCATAAAAAGAGGTGAATAAAATATGGTATCTTAGTTAAGTATTCTTTAACCTTCATTTACAAAAAGAACAATTTCAGAAAAAGATCCTGACAGAAGCTCCTAAAATTACATCTAACATACCCCCATCATAGAATATAACCATCAGAAAAGGTAAAACTTAAATTTCACTAATGATAAAAATCCCAAAATATTTGGCTTACATGTTAAATTTCCACACCAAAAAACCTACAGATACAGATACACACACACTTAAAGAACACCAAACTTCTATGCCATAAATCAACATGTGGTTAGGAAAAACAGTCTGCAGTTATTCACCTACATATCCCCTACCAAAGTTCATACAAGCTGGTTTTCACAACAGTCTCATACTGGTGATCATCCTATACTGTCCATCATTACCATCAACTGTCACCATAAGTGCTCAAAAGGAGGGGGCGGGGGGAATTGCTATCGGTCAAACTGCAGTCATAGTGGAAATCATCACTAAGAGTATAAACTTTACAAAACCATGTGCATTCACTCATGACCGCTTCACTAAAGATACATTTATAAATCAAGAAAATGAAGAAAAAAGCTGAATCATTACATTAATAAATCAAGAAAATGAACAAAAAAGATGAATCAGCGAAGGCCAAGGAAAAACAAAACTCAGACCATGCAACAAAAGGCAGGCGGTATGACCTTACCTGAATAGAATTTGTCAAGTCCTTGGTGAATTCCCCCCTTCAGATCCAGATGAAGAAGTCTCACTATCTGAATCTGCAACAAACTTTTGCAAATGAGAAAAAGAACCAATAAAACTCCAGCAAATCATTGCATTTACCACTACATTGTATGCAGCTAAGTTAGAGACACATCACAGTACCACTTGAAGAAGATCCAGAATCACTGCTAGAGCTGCTTGAACTACTTGACCTACTTCCATTGTCCACCTGTTTTTCCACCTGAACCGGTGATGATGTTGAACCAATCCTGTCATCTATTCTCAAAAGGGAAAAAGCAAATCAACAAACTTCAATTTACCAATTGAATCAATAACCATCAACTGAAATTACACATCACCTAGTAACCCTTACCTGTTCTGATTTCTTTCCGCACCTCTGTCACAACAGGTGCTGGAGTCTGCAAGTAAAAGAAAATAATCATGTATTCAGCAACTTGATTCCCATTAAAAATTGGAGAACAGAGATATCATTGAATGCTTTACCTGCTGTTGGACATTTTGCTGCGCTACTGCTCTGGCTTGATTTGCAAGCTCGGCCTTTCTCTTGTTCTTGCTCAAACTCTTCTTGTAGTTGGTTACAAACCTATCGAGCTCCCATAGAGTCTCTGCATCAACACTATCAATGTCTACCTCAATTTCGTCATCATGTTGGAAAAGTGATGAATTCCTTTTCTTTATAATCTGTACAATGTTGTCCAACTTCTCTGAAGGTAAACTTTGTAGGTTTGTGCTTAGCTTCTGCTTCTCATCATATGTCATGTCCCTTTTATGTGGATCCTTCGCCTTCGGCTTCTTTGGAGCAGGGGTCCTACTTGAAGGAGTGGTACTAATAGGTTTCAGTCTCGAATCCATAGGATGTGTAATTGATTCTGATCTATCCAAAATTCGTCTCATATCAAGAGGCGGTGGCAGTGGAGGAGCCTTTCTTGATGTGGGTGTATGAAAGCCCATCTCATAGTCTGCACCAATCCTCATCTCACGATTATATTCCGACTCTATAACCACCCACTTGTCCTCAAATATCTTCAACAACTGCTCTGCCATAATATGAACATCTTGGCCTTTTGGGTTATATGTCATAGCATTGTGAAAGGTAAGTCTGACATCCTCTGCAAATTCTTTCGGAGACTTGTACCAGTTCTTGTTTAGCCTTGTCTTCACGGTCCCCAAATCCATTGGATGCCTAATAATGGTAAAATAATCATGCAAACCAAGATTCTTCACATCAACTGGAGCATTAAACACCCAACCATGCTTGTGCTTCATCAACTTCTCAAGCAAAGCACTACAACTCTTGAAAATTTTGCTCCCTGTTCCAAACCCATGTGCCAATTCATTTCCTGCTTGCTTCTTTCCATTCAATTTAGACTTCTTGTTACTCTCAGCAGGAGGAAACTTATCTTTTGCAAGTAGAAACTCTGAATTCCTATAAAACTGATTGGCTTTTGGAGTTCTCTTCTCTTTCTCCACATTTTCACTGAGCCCCAGACTATTCTCCACAGTCGATATACTCAACTGATTCAAAGGTCTAGACGGCCTAGTAATACCCACACGAGTAACCGGAACTCCAACCGAAGCCACCTCTGAATGACCTCTCTTAATGCCATTATCAACCACATCACTCACAGGCAATACCCCCGAATTACTAACTCCGCCACTTATCTGCACCTCCTTCGCCTCAATCCTTTTCACCAAGCTCCTTACCGTATCAAGCTCAATTTCCAGCTTCTTCCTAATCTCACGCATCTCCCGCTTCGTGCTTGACCCCAAACTTATCTTAACCCTACCATCCCCTGACTTCACTGCCACCACCCCATTCTCTGAAGGAGCCTCCCTCGTGGTGGCGGCCACCACCACACCACCTTGTTGTCTATTAAGACTTGAAGAGTCATCTGAGGCAGCATCTAAATGCGAAACAACAGGTTGCTGGTCCAAATTTGTGTCTGCTACAGTTAAGGTTTGTGTGGGCTGCTCTGGGATAGAACTCTTCTCGTTGTCGTTCTCATTCCTATTATTTTCTATACCGTTGTTCTGGTTCATGAAACTTTTGGTACCGTTGTACTCGTTCTTGCTATTTTCAGTGGCGTCGTTCTCGTTCTTGTTGCCTTCGCTGCCGTTGTTCCCGTCCTTGTCAATTTCGACATCGTTGTTCTCGTCCCTGTTGTTTTCATTGGCGGTCACGTCCGTGGTGATGGTGGTGGTGGTGGTTGCCGTTGTAGTAGTAACGGCGGACACATTATTGGCCGCGGCGGCAGGAGCGTTAGTGTTGTCCGCAGCGGCGGTGGCGGTGGCGTTTGTGTTTTGTTTCTTCGGACCCTTAAAAGCTTTTCTCGTATATACCTTGCTCTCAGAATATCTCTGCTTCTCTCTATTAGCTCCATCATTCCCTTCTACTATTGGCCCCGAAGCCATGCACACATCTATCTACTCTCCAAAAACCCTAATTTTTTTTTCGTACACAGAAATTCCTCCACAAAAACCCTAACTTTCCACAGAGAACGCAACAAAAAATAGGGCTTTTCTCAACAACCGCACGATCTAATCTACCATAAGCTAATAATACAGGTAACTAGGGCAATAATTACACAGAAGCAAAAATCAGAAATTAGGGTTTCGAGCTTTTTACCTTTCGTTTTGATGAGATCTTCTCGACACTTTCTCTCTCTAGAAACTTGGTGTTTTTTTCTCTCTCTCTCTTACAGAATCCTTATCTTACAGGTGTACGGTGCCGCAGGCGTTCGTGAATCGCAATTGATCTGCAAGAAGCGTGTGGGTGCACTAAAAGAGCCGTGCTTGAAAAGTATCAGAGCGCAATTGTGGAGAGTTGGACTCACGTGCTATAGTGACGCGTCGATTGCACCGTCCAAAGAGAGTACAGGAAGCTGGTCGCGTGGTCTGAAAGCGGTTGTGGAATAAGTGGGTAGGTTGTGGCGGGTATTTTTGAGTGCGGTGTGAAGAGGGAGTAATGTCATTCTATAGTTTGGCGCGTGGCGTTCAGTTCCCGATTTTGAGTGGAAGTTCTGTGCTCTGTCCAGGAGAGTGATCGGCGGAGTTTTACACGCGCCGATGGGTCGGTTCTTCTGCTAGCAGTTTTTTGAGGCCTTAACCTGGGTAAAGGGAGATTCCAAGCCCAACAAAATTTTGGAAATTATCCACAAGTCAACCCAGTAGAAATTGTGATAAAAAAAATTAATTAATTATATAAATTAATTATTGGGTTGATGTGATTCAATATAGATTATTTATCATGTCATGTCGTGTTGTGTCAACTCATTTATTAATCGTATCAATATTTGTCAACTAAAATATAAGAAAATCATATCGTATCCGTATCATATAATCACATCATAACTTATTTTACCACCTCTAATCATCCCAATTTTTATTGTTAAAGTGGCGGTTGGCAAAATACAAATTGATTTTTTATGTCTTTAATTTTTTTATTGTTTGAAATATATGTAACTAGTCAACTAAAGTTACTTGAATACCGCTAAATTAGTAGATGAGCCATATTCATATTTGTTTAAATTTGACATGACACGAATATGATACGATTTAATACCTCAATGTTGGATTATATACCTATCATATGCAATTGAGTAGGGCCTTTACACCCCTTGAAATTCATGATAAACCCCCACCACACAACAACCCCCCCCCCACCCCAAGCAAAACCTTTTTTTCCCCTTAAATTACATATTTTGTAAAAAATAAATTAATTTCTTTTTGTTTTGAATGAAAATTTAATTAAACACTTAATAAAAATTTCTTTTAATAAAATTTTTATCATCCATCCTATTTTATAATTTATATTTTAATTTATAATTTTTTTAAAGATATTACAAGAGTTTATAGTGATGGAAATATAAATAATATAATAAGAAAAAATAATTAAAGATTTTAGGATTTTCCTGTATTTTATTGTAAAAAATCAAAAGAAATAATTTTTTTTTCTTGGGTGAAATTTTATGGGAAATTTTATTACATGAGTTTGTATTTTATAAATTAAAGAGGATTGTTATAAGAAATAAAATTAAAAAGGGTGTTATAAAAATTCTAGAGGGGTGTTAAAAGCTCCAATCTATGCAACTTATGTATATTTCGGGGGCTTGCTGGATTTTGGCCTAGCCAAGTCCACAAGTAGTTTCGATGGTTGTATTTTACCTGTTGGGCCTCAACTATGTATATTTTACTTAAAAGTGGTAATAAATATTTGTTGATAAATTCTTAGCATCAGTCGCCACATTCTAATTTTAATTTTTGACTACTAAACTGTATTAAATTAAAAGATGAGAATTTATTTTTTAATTTAAGTAAAAAAGAAAATACTTTTAGTCAATTTAAAATTTAAATTTGAAATATTTATAGAACACATAATGATCATTTTTCAGCAATGTTAGAATTTCATCATAGGGTTAAGTTCCTATCCGTAAATTATATAATTAATTGGCAAATTTGGCATCATTAGCATATAAGGGAGCATCATTATAATTTGAAACAATTAATACACAATCACACCTCATTTTTTATGCAACTACAGAAAAAGTACTGGATTCTCATGGATTTTTTTTACCATTTGAGCAAATGCAATTATTTTCTTGAAAAAAAAAAAAACTAAGCTTCATTATTTTGGATTGTCGTTACCTATTATAGTCTTTGGCATGTGTATATAAATATCATGGCGTACATTCTTCATACATATAATCATAATACATTACATTTTGAAAAATGGTGAAAGCATCAACATTGAAGCTTGGGTTTCTGGTTGCACTCTTGATTACTGCATCTGGTAATTCTCTTTTAAAAAAATGGTGAAAACATCATTTGATATATATTTCAGTAGCGCTTGTTTCATTAGCAATCTTCTTAAATCTATTTTTCACTTTTTTAAAAAAACATGAAATATCAAAGTATATGCATTATTTTATATGTTGGTGATTTAGATTAACAAATATATAGCGGGTACTGGCAGGTACATGGACAGGAACTGAGGCCAGGGTCGATCCAAGTAAATGCCAACGTGATCAAGATTGCGTGGGTGCTTGTGATCCTCGATGCCAGCAATGCTTATGCGTCCCAAAACCAGGCCCTGGTTGTACTTGCGGAAACTTTCAAAAAAACTTTATACCCAAATCTATCAATGAATGAATGTGAAATTTTCATCACTTTGCTGATTCTCTATTAATAAATTTCCCGATTCTTATCATTTGTTCTATCAATCGATTCTCTGTTGTTGAAAAACTAAAGTTAAGGCTTCTGTCGTTGACTCAGCCTTTGCAGTATCCATTGTCCAAGGAGCGCTAACGCATATACTCATTATACTGGACCAGGCCTCTAAAGACATATATACTCTAAATCAACGATTAAAAGAAGCAAAGAAATTAATATTCAGAGACAGAGATACAAGTTAATTACTTGCATCTCTTCAAAAGGCTTGGTTACCCTTTATTAAGTTATTACATGTTTGTTTTATATATATGCACGTACAAATGCATAATGTAAATAAGCAACTAGCCGATCTTCAAAAATAAATGTATTATTTACTTCACATATATAAAATCTTTATTAATTAGTATTAGCGATATGATGCTAGCTTGAAAAGCATCTAAGATATAAGCAATTAGTTATATCTACATAGAACCGCTATGAACCAATATAAACTATCAATTTCAACATAATCATGCTGCTCTTAAGAATTCCTAAATTAGAAAATTTTTGGGTTTTAGTGTAAAAAATATTTAATATCGTTCATCAGCGAAACAAAGTAAACCTTATAGTGACAATCAACGATTAAAAAAAGCAAAGAAATTAATATTCAGAGATAGAGATACAGGTTGATTGCTCATATATCGTCAAAAGGCTTGGTTACCTTTTATTAAGTTATTACATGTCTATTTTATATACGTGCATAATGTAAATAAGCAACTAGCTAATCTTTAAAAATAAATGTATTATTTACTTCACATATATAAAATCTTTATTAAATAGTATTAGCAATATGATGCTAGCTTGAAAAGCATCTAAGATATATCGGGTGACTCCAAAGGATTTGGTCCACTAGGTACGAGTCTATCAGTTCCTACAGCACATGCATTAGGCATAACGGGTGGCTCCAAAGGATCTGGTCCACTGGGTACGAGTCTATCAGTTCCTACAGCAGATGCATTAGGTATATCCGGTGACTCCAAATGATTTGGTCCACCGGGTACGAGTCTATCAGTTCCTACAGCAAATGCATTTGGTATATCGGGTGACTCCATGCCATTTGGTCCACTCGGTACGAGCCTATCAGTCCCTTTACCAAATGTGGACGGCTTATGATAATCCTTATTATAATGTTCTGCTGAGGGATCAAAAAACCCTAACTCATGCAAGAGACGATGATTGTCAATATTTTTTTGGGTAGCATGGTGGTTGAGAGGAATACGTGCCTGGCATGTACTGATTATTAGGAGTAAGGTAAACGCACTCAAGAAAATCATCGACAATATTGGGAGAATATTTGATGAATTTTTTGCCATGGTTATTATTAAAATAAGAAAAGATGGCTTTACAATCCGAGTTGCTTGCACATATATAGTGACAAGTTTTGCTATTTATAAATATAATACAAAACTAAAATGAAGCAAGTAACTAAATATTGTTTTTTTTTTTATCAATGAACAGAGATCTAGTAAGAAATATTGTTATTTGTTAATGGACATAAGATGTAACCAATCAAAACCCTTCCAAATTCAATGTTGTTGTAACAAAGATTTTTTCTTTGCTTTAATTCTCCCTGGTTGTTGCATGCCAAACTTGCACAAAGCTTTACAAAATTGCATATCAATACGATTTCACAAACTTTTCAAGGAGACTAGCTATTTGGTCCGGACATTTTTCTTTTGATAAAGAGCTATTAAAGTCTAAAAAAATAAAAACCAAAAACAACTTTACTTCCAAGCGAGAATTATAGTGTTAATTGAAAAATTTTGAATATTTTTCAGTTGATACTATAATTCCGGCTGGTGTAATGTTGTTTTTATCACCAATGTGTCAAATTCTTCTATTTGAATGTCAGTACGTTTTATCTTTTAAGACCTTGCTTAAATAAGTGATTTCTAGATACACTCCATTAATTATTTATGTCCCAAAAAATAATGTTAAATCATAGTTCGTTCTTCCTTTACATTCATATAGACATAATGCTCAGGCAATAATGCTCACTACTAGAAAAATAGTCTTTATTGACATTAGAATAATATCAGTAATTACTTTCAGTAAAACTTGTTAATTGCGTCAATAATCTGACAGTTAGAAAAATAGTGACACTTATTTGTGGTGTCACGAATATAGTGTCAGTGATTACTATCACTATAGTATCACCAATATTATGACACCATTGTGTTAGTAGCTGCTGATATTTGTTAGTGTCTATGATTATTGTTACCATGGTATCACTGTTTAATTTATTTAAAAAAATGAAAAAATTGAATTGGATCATTGCGTATTGATTTATTCGCAAAATTAAAAGGCACCACAAAATAACCAAAAAAATCAATTTATATTACAAAATCTTTCATTTCATATTTAAATATTATTAGTATATATTACAAATCCTAAATACTTCAATAAATTAGATACGAGATATCCTACTCTCATTACTGAATAATCTAAATTAAGTACATAAAAATTAAACATAGGTAGTGCAACTGCGGTATCACACCAGGAGCTTCTCCATTCAATAGAGTAGATGTGTTAGGATACAAGTTAAGTTGAGGAAGAAACATTTCAAACACATTGATCAAATTTACATATGAATACATGGAAAAGGGGGAAAAAATTGGCTGCCAATTCCCAACCATTAGAGAAACAATGGTTAATAGAAATAAATCTATTTTGTTCCAAAGAAAAAAATATCCATACGCTATTTATAAGTAAACTCAGTTATTTCAGAGGAAAATTAGTGAACAAGAAAGTTGTAGTTTATTTCTTTAAAAATGCCAAAGATATACAGTGTATTCAACTATAGATATAAATAAGAAAAAAAGGGAGTTAATGATTATTCTCTTTTGGTAAAGGTTATTTATAATAAGTTAATGACTCTACATAGAGTAAGAACGACATCTAGATGAACGTACAATTGCTTGTTGAAAATTAGTCACTGGATTCCCAGTAATTGCATCATAATGTTGAGCAATTAATTGCTAAGGCATCAACCAAGTAGTTAGTGTAGGGACTGACTTCATTCCTTCCATTAAAGAAATCCAATAACCTTGCTGCCTACTTATTTATTTAACCAGGGGAGCACCATACATCTAAAATTTGTGTCTAAGTCAAAATTGTCTATGAAAGACTATAGTAGCAATTGGTACTTAAATACATATTTATAAAATTTAAGATACTTAATACATTGGAATGATATTTTCCATTTTTTAACTACACATATGAATGAACATCATATTAAAATTTGAGGTTGATTGCTCATATCTCGTCAAAAGGCTTGGTTACCTTTTATTAAGTTATTACATGTCTATTTTATATACGTGCATAATGTAAATAAGCAACTAGCTAATCTTTAAAAATAAATGTATTATTTACTTCACATATATAAAATCTTTATTAAATAGTATTAGCAATATGATGCTAGCTTGAAAAGCATCTAAGATATATCGGGTGACTCCAAAGGATTTGGTCCACTAGGTACGAGTCTATCAGTTCCTACAGCACATGCATTAGGCATAACGGGTGGCTCCAAAGGATCTGGTCCACTGGGTACGAGTCTATCAGTTCCTACAGCAGATGCATTAGGTATATCCGGTGACTCCAAATGATTTGGTCCACCGGGTACGAGTCTATCAGTTCCTACAGCAAATGCATTTGGTATATCGGGTGACTCCATGCCATTTGGTCCACTCGGTACGAGCCTATCAGTCCCTTTACCAAATGTGGACGGCTTATGATAATCCTTATTATAATGTTCTGCTGAGGGATCAAAAAACCCTAACTCATGCAAGAGACGATGATTGTCAATATTTTTTTGGGTAGCATGGTGGTTGAGAGGAATACGTGCCTGGCATGTACTGATTATTAGGAGTAAGGTAAACGCACTCAAGAAAATCATCGACAATATTGGGAGAATATTTGATGAATTTTTTGCCATGGTTATTATTAAAATAAGAAAAGATGGCTTTACAATCCGAGTTGCTTGCACATATATAGTGACAAGTTTTGCTATTTATAAATATAATACAAAACTAAAATGAAGCAAGTAACTAAATATTGTTTTTTTTTTTATCAATGAACAGAGATCTAGTAAGAAATATTGTTATTTGTTAATGGACATAAGATGTAACCAATCAAAACCCTTCCAAATTCAATGTTGTTGTAACAAAGATTTTTTCTTTGCTTTAATTCTCCCTGGTTGTTGCATGCCAAACTTGCACAAAGCTTTACAAAATTGCATATCAATACGATTTCACAAACTTTTCAAGGAGACTAGCTATTTGGTCCGGACATTTTTCTTTTGATAAAGAGCTATTAAAGTCTAAAAAAATAAAAACCAAAAACAACTTTACTTCCAAGCGAGAATTATAGTGTTAATTGAAAAATTTTGAATATTTTTCAGTTGATACTATAATTCCGGCTGGTGTAATGTTGTTTTTATCACCAATGTGTCAAATTCTTCTATTTGAATGTCAGTACGTTTTATCTTTTAAGACCTTGCTTAAATAAGTGATTTCTAGATACACTCCATTAATTATTTATGTCCCAAAAAATAATGTTAAATCATAGTTCGTTCTTCCTTTACATTCATATAGACATAATGCTCAGGCAATAATGCTCACTACTAGAAAAATAGTCTTTATTGACATTAGAATAATATCAGTAATTACTTTCAGTAAAACTTGTTAATTGCGTCAATAATCTGACAGTTAGAAAAATAGTGACACTTATTTGTGGTGTCACGAATATAGTGTCAGTGATTACTATCACTATAGTATCACCAATATTATGACACCATTGTGTTAGTAGCTGCTGATATTTGTTAGTGTCTATGATTATTGTTACCATGGTATCACTGTTTAATTTATTTAAAAAAATGAAAAAATTGAATTGGATCATTGCGTATTGATTTATTCGCAAAATTAAAAGGCACCACAAAATAACCAAAAAAATCAATTTATATTACAAAATCTTTCATTTCATATTTAAATATTATTAGTATATATTACAAATCCTAAATACTTCAATAAATTAGATACGAGATATCCTACTCTCATTACTGAATAATCTAAATTAAGTACATAAAAATTAAACATAGGTAGTGCAACTGCGGTATCACACCAGGAGCTTCTCCATTCAATAGAGTAGATGTGTTAGGATACAAGTTAAGTTGAGGAAGAAACATTTCAAACACATTGATCAAATTTACATATGAATACATGGAAAAGGGGGAAAAAATTGGCTGCCAATTCCCAACCATTAGAGAAACAATGGTTAATAGAAATAAATCTATTTTGTTCCAAAGAAAAAAATATCCATACGCTATTTATAAGTAAACTCAGTTATTTCAGAGGAAAATTAGTGAACAAGAAAGTTGTAGTTTATTTCTTTAAAAATGCCAAAGATATACAGTGTATTCAACTATAGATATAAATAAGAAAAAAAGGGAGTTAATGATTATTCTCTTTTGGTAAAGGTTATTTATAATAAGTTAATGACTCTACATAGAGTAAGAACGACATCTAGATGAACGTACAATTGCTTGTTGAAAATTAGTCACTGGATTCCCAGTAATTGCATCATAATGTTGAGCAATTAATTGCTAAGGCATCAACCAAGTAGTTAGTGTAGGGACTGACTTCATTCCTTCCATTAAAGAAATCCAATAACCTTGCTGCCTACTTATTTATTTAACCAGGGGAGCACCATACATCTAAAATTTGTGTCTAAGTCAAAATTGTCTATGAAAGACTATAGTAGCAATTGGTACTTAAATACATATTTATAAAATTTAAGATACTTAATACATTGGAATGATATTTTCCATTTTTTAACTACACATATGAATGAACATCATATTAAAATTTGAGGTTGATTGCTCATATCTCGTCAAAAGGCTTGGTTACCTTTTATTAAGTTATTACATGTCTATTTTATATACGTGCATAATGTAAATAAGCAACTAGCTAATCTTTAAAAATAAATGTATTATTTACTTCACATATATAAAATCTTTATTAAATAGTATTAGCAATATGATGCTAGCTTGAAAAGCATCTAAGATATATCGGGTGACTCCAAAGGATTTGGTCCACTAGGTACGAGTCTATCAGTTCCTACAGCACATGCATTAGGCATAACGGGTGGCTCCAAAGGATCTGGTCCACTGGGTACGAGTCTATCAGTTCCTACAGCAGATGCATTAGGTATATCCGGTGACTCCAAATGATTTGGTCCACCGGGTACGAGTCTATCAGTTCCTACAGCAAATGCATTTGGTATATCGGGTGACTCCATGCCATTTGGTCCACTCGGTACGAGCCTATCAGTCCCTTTACCAAATGTGGACGGCTTATGATAATCCTTATTATAATGTTCTGCTGAGGGATCAAAAAACCCTAACTCATGCAAGAGACGATGATTGTCAATATTTTTTTGGGTAGCATGGTGGTTGAGAGGAATACGTGCCTGGCATGTACTGATTATTAGGAGTAAGGTAAACGCACTCAAGAAAATCATCGACAATATTGGGAGAATATTTGATGAATTTTTTGCCATGGTTATTATTAAAATAAGAAAAGATGGCTTTACAATCCGAGTTGCTTGCACATATATAGTGACAAGTTTTGCTATTTATAAATATAATACAAAACTAAAATGAAGCAAGTAACTAAATATTGTTTTTTTTTTTATCAATGAACAGAGATCTAGTAAGAAATATTGTTATTTGTTAATGGACATAAGATGTAACCAATCAAAACCCTTCCAAATTCAATGTTGTTGTAACAAAGATTTTTTCTTTGCTTTAATTCTCCCTGGTTGTTGCATGCCAAACTTGCACAAAGCTTTACAAAATTGCATATCAATACGATTTCACAAACTTTTCAAGGAGACTAGCTATTTGGTCCGGACATTTTTCTTTTGATAAAGAGCTATTAAAGTCTAAAAAAATAAAAACCAAAAACAACTTTACTTCCAAGCGAGAATTATAGTGTTAATTGAAAAATTTTGAATATTTTTCAGTTGATACTATAATTCCGGCTGGTGTAATGTTGTTTTTATCACCAATGTGTCAAATTCTTCTATTTGAATGTCAGTACGTTTTATCTTTTAAGACCTTGCTTAAATAAGTGATTTCTAGATACACTCCATTAATTATTTATGTCCCAAAAAATAATGTTAAATCATAGTTCGTTCTTCCTTTACATTCATATAGACATAATGCTCAGGCAATAATGCTCACTACTAGAAAAATAGTCTTTATTGACATTAGAATAATATCAGTAATTACTTTCAGTAAAACTTGTTAATTGCGTCAATAATCTGACAGTTAGAAAAATAGTGACACTTATTTGTGGTGTCACGAATATAGTGTCAGTGATTACTATCACTATAGTATCACCAATATTATGACACCATTGTGTTAGTAGCTGCTGATATTTGTTAGTGTCTATGATTATTGTTACCATGGTATCACTGTTTAATTTATTTAAAAAAATGAAAAAATTGAATTGGATCATTGCGTATTGATTTATTCGCAAAATTAAAAGGCACCACAAAATAACCAAAAAAATCAATTTATATTACAAAATCTTTCATTTCATATTTAAATATTATTAGTATATATTACAAATCCTAAATACTTCAATAAATTAGATACGAGATATCCTACTCTCATTACTGAATAATCTAAATTAAGTACATAAAAATTAAACATAGGTAGTGCAACTGCGGTATCACACCAGGAGCTTCTCCATTCAATAGAGTAGATGTGTTAGGATACAAGTTAAGTTGAGGAAGAAACATTTCAAACACATTGATCAAATTTACATATGAATACATGGAAAAGGGGGAAAAAATTGGCTGCCAATTCCCAACCATTAGAGAAACAATGGTTAATAGAAATAAATCTATTTTGTTCCAAAGAAAAAAATATCCATACGCTATTTATAAGTAAACTCAGTTATTTCAGAGGAAAATTAGTGAACAAGAAAGTTGTAGTTTATTTCTTTAAAAATGCCAAAGATATACAGTGTATTCAACTATAGATATAAATAAGAAAAAAAGGGAGTTAATGATTATTCTCTTTTGGTAAAGGTTATTTATAATAAGTTAATGACTCTACATAGAGTAAGAACGACATCTAGATGAACGTACAATTGCTTGTTGAAAATTAGTCACTGGATTCCCAGTAATTGCATCATAATGTTGAGCAATTAATTGCTAAGGCATCAACCAAGTAGTTAGTGTAGGGACTGACTTCATTCCTTCCATTAAAGAAATCCAATAACCTTGCTGCCTACTTATTTATTTAACCAGGGGAGCACCATACATCTAAAATTTGTGTCTAAGTCAAAATTGTCTATGAAAGACTATAGTAGCAATTGGTACTTAAATACATATTTATAAAATTTAAGATACTTAATACATTGGAATGATATTTTCCATTTTTTAACTACACATATGAATGAACATCATATTAAAATTTGAGGTTGATTGCTCATATCTCGTCAAAAGGCTTGGTTACCTTTTATTAAGTTATTACATGTCTATTTTATATACGTGCATAATGTAAATAAGCAACTAGCTAATCTTTAAAAATAAATGTATTATTTACTTCACATATATAAAATCTTTATTAAATAGTATTAGCAATATGATGCTAGCTTGAAAAGCATCTAAGATATATCGGGTGACTCCAAAGGATTTGGTCCACTAGGTACGAGTCTATCAGTTCCTACAGCACATGCATTAGGCATAACGGGTGGCTCCAAAGGATCTGGTCCACTGGGTACGAGTCTATCAGTTCCTACAGCAGATGCATTAGGTATATCCGGTGACTCCAAATGATTTGGTCCACCGGGTACGAGTCTATCAGTTCCTACAGCAAATGCATTTGGTATATCGGGTGACTCCATGCCATTTGGTCCACTCGGTACGAGCCTATCAGTCCCTTTACCAAATGTGGACGGCTTATGATAATCCTTATTATAATGTTCTGCTGAGGGATCAAAAAACCCTAACTCATGCAAGAGACGATGATTGTCAATATTTTTTTGGGTAGCATGGTGGTTGAGAGGAATACGTGCCTGGCATGTACTGATTATTAGGAGTAAGGTAAACGCACTCAAGAAAATCATCGACAATATTGGGAGAATATTTGATGAATTTTTTGCCATGGTTATTATTAAAATAAGAAAAGATGGCTTTACAATCCGAGTTGCTTGCACATATATAGTGACAAGTTTTGCTATTTATAAATATAATACAAAACTAAAATGAAGCAAGTAACTAAATATTGTTTTTTTTTTTATCAATGAACAGAGATCTAGTAAGAAATATTGTTATTTGTTAATGGACATAAGATGTAACCAATCAAAACCCTTCCAAATTCAATGTTGTTGTAACAAAGATTTTTTCTTTGCTTTAATTCTCCCTGGTTGTTGCATGCCAAACTTGCACAAAGCTTTACAAAATTGCATATCAATACGATTTCACAAACTTTTCAAGGAGACTAGCTATTTGGTCCGGACATTTTTCTTTTGATAAAGAGCTATTAAAGTCTAAAAAAATAAAAACCAAAAACAACTTTACTTCCAAGCGAGAATTATAGTGTTAATTGAAAAATTTTGAATATTTTTCAGTTGATACTATAATTCCGGCTGGTGTAATGTTGTTTTTATCACCAATGTGTCAAATTCTTCTATTTGAATGTCAGTACGTTTTATCTTTTAAGACCTTGCTTAAATAAGTGATTTCTAGATACACTCCATTAATTATTTATGTCCCAAAAAATAATGTTAAATCATAGTTCGTTCTTCCTTTACATTCATATAGACATAATGCTCAGGCAATAATGCTCACTACTAGAAAAATAGTCTTTATTGACATTAGAATAATATCAGTAGTTACTTTCAGTAAAACTTGTTAATTGCGTCAATAATCTGACAGTCAGAAAAATAGTGACACTTATTTGTGGTGTCACGAATATAGTGTCAGTGATTACTATCACTATAGTATCACCAATATTATGACACCATTGTGTTAGTAGCTGCTGATATTTGTTAGTGTCTATGATTATTGTTACCATGGTATCACTGTTTAATTTATTTTAAAAAATGAAAAAATTGAATTGGATCATTGCGTATTGATTTATTCGCAAAATTAAAAGGCACCACAAAATAACCAAAAAAATCAATTTATATTACAAAATCTTTCATTTCATATTTAAATATTATTAGTATATATTACAAATCCTAAATACTTCAATAAATTAGATACGAGATATCCTACTCTCATTACTGAATAATCTAAATTAAGTACATAAAAATTAAACATAGGTAGTGCAACTGCGGTATCACACCAGGAGCTTCTCCATTCAATAGAGTAGATGTGTTAGGATACAAGTTAAGTTGAGGAAGAAACATTTCAAACACATTGATCAAATTTACATATGAATACATGGAAAAGGGGGAAAAAATTGGCTGCCAATTCCCAACCATTAGAGAAACAATGGTTAATAGAAATAAATCTATTTTGTTCCAAAGAAAAAAATATCCATACGCTATTTATAAGTAAACTCAGTTATTTCAGAGGAAAATTAGTGAACAAGAAAGTTGTAGTTTATTTCTTTAAAAATGCCAAAGATATACAGTGTATTCAACTATAGATATAAATAAGAAAAAAAGGGAGTTAATGATTATTCTCTTTTGGTAAAGGTTATTTATAATAAGTTAATGACTCTACATAGAGTAAGAACGACATCTAGATGAACGTACAATTGCTTGTTGAAAATTAGTCACTGGATTCCCAGTAATTGCATCATAATGTTGAGCAATTAATTGCTAAGGCATCAACCAAGTAGTTAGTGTAGGGACTGACTTCATTCCTTCCATTAAAGAAATCCAATAACCTTGCTGCCTACTTATTTATTTAACCAGGGGAGCACCATACATCTAAAATTTGTGTCTAAGTCAAAATTGTCTATGAAAGACTATAGTAGCAATTGGTACTTAAATACATATTTATAAAATTTAAGATACTTAATACATTGGAATGATATTTTCCATTTTTTAACTACACATATGAATGAACATCATATTAAAATTTGAGGTTGATTGCTCATATCTCGTCAAAAGGCTTGGTTACCTTTTATTAAGTTATTACATGTCTATTTTATATACGTGCATAATGTAAATAAGCAACTAGCTAATCTTTAAAAATAAATGTATTATTTACTTCACATATATAAAATCTTTATTAAATAGTATTAGCAATATGATGCTAGCTTGAAAAGCATCTAAGATATATCGGGTGACTCCAAAGGATTTGGTCCACTAGGTACGAGTCTATCAGTTCCTACAGCACATGCATTAGGCATAACGGGTGGCTCCAAAGGATCTGGTCCACTGGGTACGAGTCTATCAGTTCCTACAGCAGATGCATTAGGTATATCCGGTGACTCCAAATGATTTGGTCCACCGGGTACGAGTCTATCAGTTCCTACAGCAAATGCATTTGGTATATCGGGTGACTCCATGCCATTTGGTCCACTCGGTACGAGCCTATCAGTCCCTTTACCAAATGTGGACGGCTTATGATAATCCTTATTATAATGTTCTGCTGAGGGATCAAAAAACCCTAACTCATGCAAGAGACGATGATTGTCAATATTTTTTTGGGTAGCATGGTGGTTGAGAGGAATACGTGCCTGGCATGTACTGATTATTAGGAGTAAGGTAAACGCACTCAAGAAAATCATCGACAATATTGGGAGAATATTTGATGAATTTTTTGCCATGGTTATTATTAAAATAAGAAAAGATGGCTTTACAATCCGAGTTGCTTGCACATATATAGTGACAAGTTTTGCTATTTATAAATATAATACAAAACTAAAATGAAGCAAGTAACTAAATATTGTTTTTTTTTTTATCAATGAACAGAGATCTAGTAAGAAATATTGTTATTTGTTAATGGACATAAGATGTAACCAATCAAAACCCTTCCAAATTCAATGTTGTTGTAACAAAGATTTTTTCTTTGCTTTAATTCTCCCTGGTTGTTGCATGCCAAACTTGCACAAAGCTTTACAAAATTGCATATCAATACGATTTCACAAACTTTTCAAGGAGACTAGCTATTTGGTCCGGACATTTTTCTTTTGATAAAGAGCTATTAAAGTCTAAAAAAATAAAAACCAAAAACAACTTTACTTCCAAGCGAGAATTATAGTGTTAATTGAAAAATTTTGAATATTTTTCAGTTGATACTATAATTCCGGCTGGTGTAATGTTGTTTTTATCACCAATGTGTCAAATTCTTCTATTTGAATGTCAGTACGTTTTATCTTTTAAGACCTTGCTTAAATAAGTGATTTCTAGATACACTCCATTAATTATTTATGTCCCAAAAAATAATGTTAAATCATAGTTCGTTCTTCCTTTACATTCATATAGACATAATGCTCAGGCAATAATGCTCACTACTAGAAAAATAGTCTTTATTGACATTAGAATAATATCAGTAGTTACTTTCAGTAAAACTTGTTAATTGCGTCAATAATCTGACAGTCAGAAAAATAGTGACACTTATTTGTGGTGTCACGAATATAGTGTCAGTGATTACTATCACTATAGTATCACCAATATTATGACACCATTGTGTTAGTAACTGCTGATATTTGTTAGTGTCTATGATTATTGTTACCATGGTATCACTGTTTAATTTATTTTAAAAAATGAAAAAATTGAATTGGATCATTGCGTATTGATTTATTCGCAAAATTAAAAGGCACCACAAAATAACCAAAAAAATCAATTTATATTACAAAATCTTTCATTTCATATTTAAATATTATTAGTATATATTACAAATCCTAAATACTTCAATAAATTAGATACGAGATATCCTACTCTCATTACTGAATAATCTAAATTAAGTACATAAAAATTAAACATAGGTAGTGCAACTGCGGTATCACACCAGGAGCTTCTCCATTCAATAGAGTAGATGTGTTAGGATACAAGTTAAGTTGAGGAAGAAACATTTCAAACACATTGATCAAATTTACATATGAATACATGGAAAAGGGGGAAAAAATTGGCTGCCAATTCCCAACCATTAGAGAAACAATGGTTAATAGAAATAAATCTATTTTGTTCCAAAGAAAAAAATATCCATACGCTATTTATAAGTAAACTCAGTTATTTCAGAGGAAAATTAGTGAACAAGAAAGTTGTAGTTTATTTCTTTAAAAATGCCAAAGATATACAGTGTATTCAACTATAGATATAAATAAGAAAAAAAGGGAGTTAATGATTATTCTCTTTTGGTAAAGGTTATTTATAATAAGTTAATGACTCTACATAGAGTAAGAACGACATCTAGATGAACGTACAATTGCTTGTTGAAAATTAGTCACTGGATTCCCAGTAATTGCATCATAATGTTGAGCAATTAATTGCTAAGGCATCAACCAAGTAGTTAGTGTAGGGACTGACTTCATTCCTTCCATTAAAGAAATCCAATAACCTTGCTGCCTACTTATTTATTTAACCAGGGGAGCACCATACATCTAAAATTTGTGTCTAAGTCAAAATTGTCTATGAAAGACTATAGTAGCAATTGGTACTTAAATACATATTTATAAAATTTAAGATACTTAATACATTGGAATGATATTTTCCATTTTTTAACTACACATATGAATGAACATCATATTAAAATTTGAGGTTGATTGCTCATATCTCGTCAAAAGGCTTGGTTACCTTTTATTAAGTTATTACATGTCTATTTTATATACGTGCATAATGTAAATAAGCAACTAGCTAATCTTTAAAAATAAATGTATTATTTACTTCACATATATAAAATCTTTATTAAATAGTATTAGCAATATGATGCTAGCTTGAAAAGCATCTAAGATATATCGGGTGACTCCAAAGGATTTGGTCCACTAGGTACGAGTCTATCAGTTCCTACAGCAGATGCATTAGGCATAACGGGTGGCTCCAAAGGATCTGGTCCACTGGGTACGAGTCTATCAGTTCCTACAGCAGATGCATTAGGTATATCCGGTGACTCCAAATGATTTGGTCCACCGGGTACGAGTCTATCAGTTCCTACAACAAATGCATTTGGTATATCGGGTGACTCCATGCCATTTGGTCCACTCGGTACGAGCCTATCAGTCCCTTTACCAAATGTGGACGGCTTATGATAATCCTTATTATAATGTTCTGCTGAGGGATCAAAAAACCCTAACTCATGCAAGAGACGATGATTGTCAATATTTTTTTGGGTAGCATGGTGGTTGAGAGGAATACGTGCCTGGCATGTACTGATTATTAGGAGTAAGGTAAACGCACTCAAGAAAATCATCGACAATATTGGGAGAATATTTGATGAATTTTTTGCCATGGTTATTATTAAAATAAGAAAAGATGGCTTTACAATCCGAGTTGCTTGCACATATATAGTGACAAGTTTTGCTATTTATAAATATAATACAAAACTAAAATGAAGCAAGTAACTAAATATTGTTTTTTTTTTTATCAATGAACAGAGATCTAGTAAGAAATATTGTTATTTGTTAATGGACATAAGATGTAACCAATCAAAACCCTTCCAAATTCAATGTTGTTGTAACAAAGATTTTTTCTTTGCTTTAATTCTCCCTGGTTGTTGCATGCCAAACTTGCACAAAGCTTTACAAAATTGCATATCAATACGATTTCACAAACTTTTCAAGGAGACTAGCTATTTGGTCCGGACATTTTTCTTTTGATAAAGAGCTATTAAAGTCTAAAAAAATAAAAACCAAAAACAACTTTACTTCCAAGCGAGAATTATAGTGTTAATTGAAAAATTTTGAATATTTTTCAGTTGATACTATAATTCCGGCTGGTGTAATGTTGTTTTTATCACCAATGTGTCAAATTCTTCTATTTGAATGTCAGTACGTTTTATCACCAATACTAATCGTATAAGCTCGGCTTTGCTGTCATTATTGAAATGCATTTATAACCAATTCATTCCATCAATTATATCAACATAGGATCAAAATAGCCTTTATTATAACTATCGTAACTTAACCTAGCAATGGTCACTACTTTAATATGATTGAATGACATGGATCATGATCTGGTTATGTAGCATGAAAATTTCATGCAATGTGATCTTAACTTTCTTATTTTCAACTGAGATAAATCCATATTGAAATTAGAGTATGAATAAACTAAATCTTTATTTTTGCAAAAAATAATTTTAAATATCTATAAACTGAAACAATTGAAAAATATATATGTCATAAAAGTACCTAAAATACAAACTCCCACTAAAATTGAATATCTTTTAATATACGACACTCATACGAGTAGTGTGCTCATGAAACATTTTCGGTGGTAATCCCTTAATAAGTGGAACTTGATGTCTATATGCTTCAAGCTCCTGTTGTTATTGGAACACAACATTGTTGATTTATTGTTACAAATACCTTAAGTGGTTTATAAATACCATTTATTATACATAGCCCTGTGACAAAATTCCCCAGTTATATTCTTTGATTGGATGTCTCATATCATGTTATGAACTCTATTGCCATAATAAAAGAGGCTACAAGAGACTATTTAGCATTCTTCTAGAAGATAGTGCCCCAGTTAGTAGATAAATGTAATCCTACGTGGATTTCATACTATTTGACATCCAACAAAATCAGAGGTAATATACCCAACGATCTTAAACTGATTTGACCTCTGATACGTGAACATATAGTCTTTTGTTCTCTATAAGTATCGTAAGACCTATTTAGCTGTTTTCTAATAATCTACTCTAGGATTGCTTGAATATCTGTCCAACTTTCCAGTAACGTATACAATATTTAGTTACATACAAACCTGAGCATACACCATACTTTTTATTGCTGATGTATAAAGAATTTTCTACATTTTCTTTTCCTTAGAATTATTCCTAGGGTATTGACTGAGACTAAACTTGTCTCTCTTAGCCACAAAAATATCATCTGGTTTGCAATCTTACATGTCACATTTCTTGAGAACTTTTTGATATAACTTTTTTATGATAATCCTAAAATACCCCAAGAGCGATCCAAGTGTATATGTATGCCTAATACAAAATAAGTATCATTAAGATCTTTCATCTTAATATCTGATAACTCTATGAAATGAGAGTTATTACGGCAATTCTAATTTAAATTAATACCACTTAGAGAGTAAATGATGTGTTTTTATTATATTTTGGTTATATTTTGCATGAACATCCATTTTAGTTGAGTCTTAATAAGTTTGCTTGATTTAAAGTAATTTGTGCTCAAAACATGTGCATAATTGTAGGTTTTCAAAAGTTCAGAATTCATGAAGGGATGCTAAGATATTATGCTAGCAAGAAGAAGAAAGAATATGGTCACAGAAGAAGTGAAACACAACCGGGAACAGGGCAGTGTTATAGCTTTTGCTGGAGCAATCATTGCTGCAGCAATCCTGGAGCACTAAGGAAGAAAACTTAGCACGGGTCAGCTGGAAAATTACAATCTGCAGTTTTCTAATTTAGCTCATGCACGCCCGAGGCTTTTGTTTACCCTAGTTTTGAGTTATAAAAAGAGGCGCGCACCACATAAAACAGCAGAAATGAATGAACATTGGAAAAATCGAGAGGAAGAGAAGAAAACAATCCGAATTCAAGGGAACCAATTCTGCATCAGTGAAGAATCCAACAGAGTTATTTGGATTCAATCTTCATCGTTCTCTACTTGTTCTTTTCCTTACTCTTTGATTGAACCGATGTATTTCATGATCAATATTTTGATGTTTGTTTTTCTCTTTCAGAATATTAACTAAATTTGCTTGTACTTGAGTGACAAACAATCTAATGGGTTATTGACTGTTCTTATGAGTTGCTATGCCATTGCTGTAGCATTTTACTCTAAGTAGCTATAATTATAACTGTTATTTTGGTTAACCACCCATTTAATAGTTCAAGTTAAGATAGAGCCGCAAAAGAGCATGTCTTAGTGGATATTATTAGAGTAATATTTTATCTTAATTTTAGTTTTCTGAATTAAGTTTATCTTGAATCCCATAAGGCCTATACGTGAAGGTAAGATTTGTGACAAACTAGACATAAGTACTAATCTTGTAGGGTGAAGAGAATAGAGATTCATAAAGTCATGCCGTAGGTAGAATAACAACTGGTCATTGCTAATATACTTAAGGGTGTGAGAATTTTAACATGTGACAGCTGAGGATGCAAAATAATTCTGCCCAGTATTGTAGCAATTGCTGTAACAACTGGTGTTAACTTGAGGAAAAGCAGTCAGTCCATAAAGAGAGTTTGATCATTCAACTACCTTACTCTCAATTGATTCTTCGACACATTTTATTTCATTACAGCATTGTCTTATTTTATTCTATCACAATTCTCAATTTCAATAGAACCAACTTTACATTTCTTAATTTCGGGATTAAGGTAGATTGCACTATTGTGATTGCTGTAACATTTCTAATAATATCAATCCATGTGGAGACGATCTTGAATATTCATCACTTTATTACTTGTTGTGTATAAGGTAAGTACTTAGGGTGATTATTATAATCAAATGCTATCGATTGTACACAACCAAGTGTTTACTTTGCAAACTGGAGTCAGGAATCTAATTTCTAATAATCTTAGGGTGCGTTTGCTTGATGAATTAGGGAATCAAAATCCAAAATCGGAATCATTGATAGTATTTACTTTGCAAACTGGAGTCAAGAATCATAATCAAAATCGGTGGGCCCACCCAAATTTAAGAATAAGAAATGAGATTGATTAAGGAAGGAGGTGGGAATCAATCTCTCATTCCTTACAGTCCCCATCTACCCTAATTAGTATTTCAATATTCCCAAATGCCCCCTTTAAATGAAAAATATAAAAACAAAAAAAAAGCTAAATCTTTAAGTCATGATGATGATGATGATAAAAGTAGTAATAGTAGTAGTAATAATATATTACTACTACTACTATTATTAATTAAAATAGATAATAATTCTACTAATGATAATAATAATAATAGTTATTAATGATAAAAATGTATTATAATTAATTAGCATATTAACGTTAATAATAATAATAATATTTTGAATAAATAATCACAATAATTAAAATACTAAATAATAATTATGACAATAGTTAATTAAAGATCTTTTAGTAATTTGAATCAATCTAACTCATTTTGATTCTGATTCTTATAGTTCAAATAAATAATTTATTCTGATTCTCATTTCACATTCCAATTCCAGCCCATTCTCATTTCTACCCATTTTAATTCCAATCCATTCTGATTCTTATTTAGTAAACGCACCACTGGTGTCGTGCAATAAGCCTATATTTAAGGGTGGGCAAAATATCAGACCCAACCTAATCCGATCTGATCCGATTAAAAAAAAATCGGGTTTAGATCAGATCGGATTGAGGGCTATATTCGATCGAATGCAATATTACCAACCCGATCGGATCGTGGTCGGATCGGGTCAAACTCGATCCGATCTAAAAAATCGATCAGGTTGGCTTAAAAAAAAAGGAAAACACTTAACACACACACACACACACACAAAAATTACAATTCACTCGAACACACACCACACTATATGCACACAAATCACAATTCACACAAACAAATACTACAATATCCACACATGTATACACACCACACGACACACCTACCACATACAAAGAGCAATTGCAGCCTCCTTCACTGACTCACCCTCAAGCCTTAACCTCAAGTCAACTCTTAACACTTAACTGTCTCAATAAAAGAGCAAAACACACACACTCACATAGATGCAATGTAGCCACCGTCGATCATCATTTGCAAAAGCGGCCACTAGATCTGATGCTCCGTGCTTGCACAATCACTAATTCCCTTTAAGTCCAAGATCCACTCCATCCCAGCAACTTGAATTGTCCAACCCCGCAAGATGAATTTTTTCCTTTGAAATTTTGATGGTATATACTAACTTTAATGTAAATTGCTAAAGTTTATTTATGCTCAACAGTTGTTTAAGCTTCGGGGAATATTTGTTCATATTATTATATATGTTTTTTTAAATTTTTTTTCAAAAGACAGTGGGTTTACAATTAACATTATGTTTTTCTTTCGACTAATTAACGGATCTATATTTTTTGAATTTGTAACATCCAACTTAAATGTTAATCCAAGGAATATTTTCAATCACTTATATTGTTAAATTTTTTGTTATATATGAATTGAAATTAAGTATTATGTTCTAATCCAAACCCGATCCGAACCGAATTCAACTTGATTTTTTAACCCGATTCGAATATATTTGGATCAGATCGAATCAGGTTATAAGTTCGAGTTCGGATGAAATTTTGCTTAATCTGATTATCCCAAAACCCGATTGGACTGATCCGAATCCGATTTTGCCTAGCCCTACCTATATCATTGCTGGCAAGCAAAATGTCATTGACATGTAAAACTAGAAAAATATTATTACTCCCAACGAACGTGTGGTATTTGCAATCATCTACTTTATTTATCTCAAAACTAAAAGAGATGATCACTTGATAAAACTTGAAATACCATTACTGAGGTGGTTGCTTGAGCCCAAGATGGATTTCTTAACTTTGCAAACCATACTTTTTAGATTTCCAGACACAATATTTTGGCAACACTATATAGATTGTCCCATCAATGTTACTATTAAGAAACATTGTCTTCACATCCATCTGATGTAACTTAAGATTGAAACGCATCACCAATGTTATTATGATACTGAAAAAGTCTTTCAGAAAAACCAGAGAAAATATTTTTTTATAATCGATGCCTCGTTTTTGTATAATGCCCTTTGCGATAAGATGTGCCTTATACCTCTTTACATCACCTTTAAAATCTTTCTTGGTCTTAAATATCCATTTGCAATTGATAGGTTTCACACTTTCTGGTAATAGGACAATATCACATATGTCATTGTCCTTTTATAGATTTTATCTCCTCATTCATGGCATTAATCCACTTCTGAGAGTCAAAACTTTACGTGGCTTGACAGAAATTAATTAGATCATCTTCCATTACTCTAATGTCGACCTCATTTTCTTGGAGAAATTTTCTTAGAAAAATACAATGTAGTCATTTGGTATTAAAATTCTCATTTTCTCTAATAGATCTCCTTAATAGCATAAGTTTTTCGGTGCTACAATTTATTCTTCACGAGTAATTTTCTATATGGAGGGTTCTCCAAGATCATCTTGACCTGTTGTGTCTTGAACAAGCGCAATAATAAAATCTCGATCAATGCTAATAACACCCATGGGAATATCAGCATATTCTTCTTTAAAGACAATGTCTGTAATTATATTTCCCTCAATAAACTCAACATCCTTAAAGAGTCGAGCATTTCCCAACTCAAAAATTGGCTTAATAGTGGGGTAATAAAACTTGTACCCCTTATATCTTTCTGAGTATCTAATAAAATAGTAATTTACCATCCTTTAGTCCAATTTTTTTTTTAATTAGGCCTATAAGGTATTGCTTTAGCTAGATATCCTAAAACATGAATATGCTTTAGACTAGATTTCTTGCATGTCCAAAGTATGTAATAGGTCTTGACAGTTGCTTTAATTGGAACTCTATTAAGGATATATGCTGTAATCTTAAGTGCTTCTCCCCACAGTGATTATGGTAAAAGTGAATGACAAATCATACTCTTTACTATGTCTTTAAGCGTGTTGTTTCGTTTTTCTGCAACACCATTCATAGTGAGTGAACGCAACATAGTGTACTGCGAGACGATACTACATTCTTTTAGGAACTTAGCAAATGGCTCGGGATGCTAGTCACCTGAACCGTCATATCTACCATAGTACTCATCATCACAATTATAGTTGATGCTTTTGATTCTTTTGCTGAATTGGTCATCAACTCCAGTTTTAAATTTTTTAACACATCCAACGACTGTGACTTTTTATAGAGGAGATAAATGTAGCCACATCGAGACAAACATCTATGAATGTCATAAAATATTATTGACCATTTTAAGCTACTGTAAAAATGGCTCATATATATCTTCATGTATGAGCTTTAAGATCTCTGATGTTCTGTTGGCTTCAAATATCATTTTATTGGTTTGTTTTCCTTTTATAAAGTTAACACAAATATCAAAATTTGTAAAATTTAAGGAGTTGAGAATTTCATCTGACATGAGTCTCTTAATTCTCTATCTGGAGATATGATCCAATCTCTTGTACTATTGATTAACACTTAAAAGTGTACATGTAATAAGGATAAAATTATTAGTTTTTCACTTAAAGTATTGATTAAGGAGTTGAGAATTTCATCTAACATGAGTCTCTTAATTCTCTGTTTGGAGATATGATCCAATCTCTTGTACTATTGATTAACACTTAAAAGTGTACATGTAATAAGGATAAAATTATTAGTTTTTCACTTAAACTATTAATTAATGTGCTTATTATTCTTAAATTATCTTCACACTCCCCAAATATATTTTTATGTTAAATTAATTAACATGTTATTTTTATCTTGTAAATCTTTTTAGAAATAAAGATGGAATTGGAATTGAAAGCGGGAACAAAAAAGAACTGTTAGAGCACAATTGAGGAGATGTAATTAATAAAATAAAATAATAATTAAAAAAATGGTGAGCAACCATGCTCGTGATGGTCAAGTGGCCATCTTGCCACCCGACCATCACACCTCTCAATGTATATATATATTATAAAAATAAAATAAAATAAATATTAAAAAATAAAAAAGAGGATGGATCTCTTGCCTATAAAAGGCAAAGGGATGCAAGCGGGAGGGGGAGCCGGGAGAGAACAGAGTGAAGCTGAGGAAATCTTTTTTCTTTTCTTGTTTTCTAGTGTAATCAATTTCATTATAATATATTTCAAAAGTTTGTAAAATAAGAAAGAGTGTTTTGTTTTCTTTCAATATAAGCGGCTAATTTTACTAAACTGAGGTGAAGGGTGAAGCTCAAGATTTCAAATTATAAAATTAATTACTTTCTCAAGTAAGTTTTAAGTTTATTCTATTCTTTTTTTGTTATTTTTATGTCATGTTAATTTATAGATTTCCTTGGATTTGTATAGTATTTTGACATAATGTCGACATATTAATATAGTTGTGACACATTAGGTACTTGATTTCATATTTATCTACACACATAGTTAATTAAAAATTAAATGACATAATTATTAACTAGTAAAAGTGAGGGAAAATATAAAAATGAGAAAGTATTTAAACTATAGTTTGAAAACTGAGAGTGGATATCATAACCTTAGCATATTTTTAAATTGATTCCTAGTGATTTCTTTTCCTGCAATTAATTTTCTTTATTTAATAAATTGGCTATTAGATTTTAAATTCTTTGTGGTTCGACCCCGGACTCACCGGGTTATATTATAACTAGATACTCTTATACTTAGGAGTAATAACAATTTTGAGTTGTGTCAGCTATAATGCAGCCGAATTCTCAGCGATTAACTTTCTCTTTATACCTCATGTACTTAATTGCAATGATTCATTAAATGAAATAATTGTATCAATCAAATAAAGATTATCATGACCTGATAAAGAATTAGAACTAACTAATTCTGAATCATAAAATAAACTGAATTTTCCATTCCAAAATGAACAAAAAATCCTGATTTGTCCAAAGTAGAAATAGAAATCAAATTACATCTAAAAGACGAAACAATAAATATTTCATCAAGATTCAAATAAAATTCAATTTATAATAATAATTTAAAATTTTCAATTGTACAGCCTCAACCTTCTTGCCATTGCCCATAAAGATGTATCTGTCACCACCACTAGGCTTCCATCTATTCAGGCAACCCTCTTTTGGCATATCATACATGATAGTTGGTGCAATGCTTCTCTTATGCCCTTCAGCTCCATAAAAGAAATAAATAGTACTTTTTGGATGTTTCTTTTGTTGCTTCTTTTGAAATGATGTATTTACAGCTTCTTTATCTTTCTTTCTTTTCATGCCTTTGCCCTTGCCTTTAGAGGTAAAGGCTAGGTGAGCACTTTTTGTTTTATCTTTCTTCAGTCTTTTCTCTTCCTGAATACAATGTGATATGAGCTCATTCAAAGACAAAGTCTCTTTTTGACAGTTGTAGCTCACCTTAAGCTGCTTAAACTATGTTGGTAAGGTTATAAAAAACAAATGCACTAGTAAGTCCTCAGAAAGTTCAAACTTAAGTGCTTTCAACTTAGAAGTAAGATAAGACATCTCCATGATGTACTCTTTAATATTGCCTTTGCCCGTTAAACTCATTGAAATTAGACTCTTCAAGAGCGTACATGTTTCAGCCTTTTTGTTTTTTACAAATCCATTTTTAATGTCCGTAAGGAACCTCTTAGCCGTAATTATCTTTTCAGTTATTGAGCTCGTAAATGCTTTTGGAATGGCCTTTTTCATGATCATCATATACATGTGATTTGATTTCTCCCACATTTCTAAATTTTATTTTGTCATCAGAAGTAATCTCATCTATAAGAGATGAGGGACAATCAACCTTTAACATAAGGTTAAGATCAATGACTGCAAAAATTGTTAAGTGATTTTCTTACCATGATTTGAAATTAGAGCCATTTAGCATAAGAATAGAATTAATGTCGGTGATAATATTAGTAGGAGTCATCACTGAATAAAGAATAACAAATAAATAAAACAAGCATATATAAGTCTCAAAACAAAAATAAATTCAAATAAAGATAAACCCCATCTAGGGTTGGCAAATATGAGCTTGGGCCTAGGCTTGGATAGCCCTATGCTTTTCCATTAAATATTAAGTCATTTTTAATAAAGTAAAAAAAATTAAATTAAAGATAATTTTTCAATACATAATAGAATAATAGCCTAATACACAAAATATTAGTAACACAACATAATAAATCACAAATACTAATATAAGAAAACATATTAATTTAATATTTGAGTTTTTTCTTTTTTATTTATAAATAAAAAAGTTTAGGCTCTTTTTTCCTAGACCCTTATCTAAGCCCAATCTGTCAGACTTTGAATTTCTTGACCCATATCCAGGCCCATCCTATGTGGGCCAGGTTTTAGGCCCGCGGGCCTCAGTTGGGCCAATCTAAGCTTTTTTGCCAACCCTAACCCCATTTCAAGAGACTAGACACTCCATTAGCATTTCATCTTTGGATAAAATATTAACTTGTAATTGATATCTTGGTGGAGTAATCAAACAATGATAATAAATATATGTCAAATAATAAATCTACCTTTGGGTTGATTTATTATTGTCTTATAAAACAGAATAATTATCACGTGTTTATTATAATAAGTGCACATACAATTTTGTCAGAAATTTATTCACACGACCATTTATGTTCTAAACAAATTAATTTGCACAAGAAATGTCACTTTAGCGACATGTTGTTTCGATTAAGTTATATATATATATATATATATATATATATATATATATATAAACATACCAATATTTGAATTTAAATTTGTACCGATGGTCAACTATTGACCAATCAACCATTGATGGGGTTAGGAGTGGACCGAGTCTTGTCAAACTGACCTAGATCCTAAACTAGCAGCAACCCCACTATTTTTTATATCCTACTTTTTTTTGGGTTTTATCTTCATGCGACTTTACTTGATGGCTGCCGCTTCTAGCTGATCTGCCGTGGCTTGCTGCCTTGTCCCAGTCTAAAATCACTAGCTACCATTTTTTTGGTATATGGCACAGCTGGTTGTTTTTGTCTACCGTCGCGTGCAGCGGTAGCTATTTTCTTTCGTCACGAGTTGGGCAACCTAGGCCAATGATAATGTCGCTGGTGGTGGCAGTGGCTGCCAATGGCATAAACCCCTTTTATAAAAAAAAAATTTGAATTTCAAAAAATATTTTATTTAATAACATAAAACAACCACCAATTGTTCTCAGTTATTCAACATAAAGAGGCTCTAACACCACTTGCTAGAATAATAAACTTTTAGTGAAAACCATCACATAAATTCTAGGAACATAGATGCGGTATCACTAAGAATTAATTATTAAATATGTCGAAGCATACTTGAATCTATCATGTTTTATTACTCTTTAAAATTGTGTGGTTAGCCTTCTAGATAAACATATTATCCTAGAGAATCCTTTAACTTTCTCTATGTACTCTCTCTGAAAATGGATGTCAGAAAAGAATCGAATGTTACATGTGACACGTGGACTATAATCACTTATATAAATAACTTTTTATATTGTCTTTAGGTATTCCCATCGCAACCTATCATAGGAATATAAATTGGGAAATTATCAGTCATATACCCTTAAATGACACCAGTATTAAACGTGCTACAACACTTTTCAAGTGTATCACTCGTATACCCTAAGTTGACAAAACACTTCTGCCGTCCACCAATCTGTTAACTGCCGTTTGCGAGCGCTGACATCATAAGGGTAATCTAGTCTTTTTTAAAAAATGACATGTCATCCTATTTACCTAGTACAAAACGACATGTCATCCTATTTACCTAGTACAAAAGACATGTCATATGATATATTTTGATAAAAATGACATGTCATCCCATTTATCGGATAATTGTTAATAATTGCTAAAGAAAAGAAGTTACTTTACAACCGAACCTACTCCTCCAAAATTTAACCTAAATTATTGAAGATCTACTCCTCCAACCTCCAACTTGAATTTTTTATGGTATAATATGTATAATTGTAAATAATATGTTGTTAATCATTTTTTATGATATAAGATGGATATTTTTTATGGATAATTGTTAATAATATGTACCATTAATAATTCATATTTTTAAATAAAAAAAATGTATTGTTAATTACAAAATAAAAAAAATTGTATATTGAAAACTTACATTAATTTTCAAGGCAAATTTGTCTTTTTACCTCATTTTGAGTTTAAAGGGTAAAATAGTCATTTTGCTCAAATTCTGTTAAGTTCTTAACGGTAGTAAACGAAAAGGTGGACGCCAGAACTCTTTTGTCAACTTAGGGTATACGAGTGATATAAGCGAAAAGTGTTGTAACACATTTGATACTGGTGTCATTTAAGGGTATATGGCTGATAATTTCCTATATAAATTATCCTTAAGTATCTACACATTAAGGCCCACACCGTATCGGATATATTAAATCTCAAATTACTGAAAACTTAATAGATAACTTTTAATTGGACTTAAACTTAAATGACAACTAGAAAATAGAACCGCGTTTCACGCGGCTTTGAAAAAATAATTTAGTATTATCTTTTTTTCTTACTTTACACTTGATGAAACTGATAAAAAAATATGAATTGATTTTTTTTTAAGATGAGGCAGCCTTATAAAAAATAAAAAATAAAAGCTATTAGCTAGCAATACAAATAAAGAAGAAATGCAAGATAAAGAATAAAATGAGAGAATATATTATATGAGTGATTTTATTCATTCCAATTGTGTGTGTACAAAACAAAAAGATGAGCTATCCTTTTATAGTTACATAATCACTCCATGAAATTAATGAAAAATTATGAATCATAATTCCTTGTGAGATAGTGGGAGTTATAGGGAAGGTAAAGGTTGCTAATGGGAGATAGTGAAGAGATTAAGAGATATATGTTATGAACATCTACATTTATTTTAATAAATTCATAACACTCCCCCTTGGATGTTTATTACAAAGAATATGCTTCATTAAAATCTTTACATAATTGTTATTGTGTAATAACAATCAAATTAATTATGAGAAGATGAAAAGCCAAATTTAAAAGAAAATTTCTCTATTTATTAGATAATAGAGAATATACAAAGATGAGAAATGATGATGCCACATCACCTCTTCAAGTCCAAGCTTTATATATATATATAGATAGATAGATAGATTCGAAACACCCAATTATTCACATATAAGTCTAACGTTGAATTAATGATCAAACAACATTGGATTAAGGATGTAACACTGAATATTAAAGCCCACATTTATTCTTTCCTAGTTAAATTCTAATATTACGTTATAACAGCGGACTTGTTCGACCAGCTTGGCAAAGCGCGGTACTTCACCAAACTTGACTTGCGCTCCGGGTATTATCAAGTGCGCATCGCCAAGGGAGATGAACCGAAGACAGCGTGCACAACAAGGTACGGGTCTTTCGAATTCCTTGTGATGCCTTTTGGCCTTACTAATGCACCCTCGTGGCACTCCTTGATTACTTCCTTCCGCAAGTTTCCCCACCTTGGCACGAACAGCCGATCTCCCTTGGTGAGGAGGATGCCTTCCTCTTGCCAAAACCGCCTTGTCTTTCCCTCGAGCACCTTCTCCAGCAAATCCTTTGCTAAGTATTGATGAGCTATTAAAAAAAAAAAAATAGAACACTTAGTGTCAAAAATTAGATATTAATAATATTAGGGGCCTAAGGGTTATCCTCCCTTTCTAAAGCTTCCAAATTAATGACAAAATTTTGAACGTCAGTTGAAGAGATGTAGGATTCACGACCACCCCATGAAATTTAGACTCGTGTATTCGCGTTTTTATATGGAGTGAGTGAGTTTATTTTATAGTTGTTCTGCTTTTGCTACCCTGCTGAGTCATGAAGTGTTGGACAAATCCTGACGTTGAAGAAAAGCCGTAATCACTAAAAAGAAAAAATAAAAAGATAAAAAAAGGAGAGAGAGTATTCATTTTATTGCCATGCAACTCCAGCTATTACAAGTTCGTTCTCCTAAACGCAAACAAGTCCTTCAATTCTCTCATACATGCAAATTTGCCTGCGATAAAAATGCGATAATATTTCAGCTTTTACCATGCATGCCTGTAAACAAACATGCATAACGAATTAGCTGATCTTCAAATATATAAATAATCATTAATGATGCTGAGGATCTGGTCCTCCCGGTGAGACTCTGTCAGACTCTCTATGAATCGTACTGGAAAGCCTCTGATAATGCTTAAGTTTTGTGAGATCAAACCCTAGCTCACGCAGCAGAAGTTGGCTATCAATATTGCTTTGCATGGCATTGGCCTGCTGTTCATCATGAAGAATACGTGCCTGAAAACTCATGAAAAGCAAAGAAAAAACGATAAAGAAAAGCATCAACATTGGGGCAATATTTGATGATTTACCCATGATAACTAATAAATAAGGCTATTTATGCAGTACTACTGAGGAGGAAGATGGCTTATAACTATCAATCAGTTCCTTGAGATATATTTCAATGGAAGATGATGCAAATAACTTGCATATATATAATATAACAAGCATTCTTTTTCACATAACAATAACCCGAAAAAAAAAGTATAAATTGTTATTTCTCAGTGGAGAGAACATGTTGACCGACAGAACCCTCCCAAATTAGATTCTGTACACTCAGCACCGCCGCAGAGTTTTTTTTTTTTTTTTTGGTTTGTTGGGGTGGGGTGTGTTTTTATGATATAGGATATGTATATCATGTCTGCAAAGATTCTCCCTCCATAAGAGTATGGAGTTGCCTTCATATCTCAATTTTAAATTTTTATCTATTGTGTTTTTATAATGGTATTTCATAATTATAACAATCATGCATGATCAGCAACATAAATTTCAATAAACATCTCTGGATATGTCTCTAGAATAATTCTCAACTGCCAAGGGTTTTGATTTGTCACTTTTCAACGTCTGAATCATATGGTTATAGTCTCCACATGGGTTTGTAGTTGGATGAGTCAATCCACATTCTTATGGAAAAGAAGAGAAGAATATCCAAACAATATAGTTTTTTTTTTTAAGTTTCTTTTGGGTTGGAAATATTAATTAATACCTTTTTTTTAAACCAAACAGATATGTGCCAAATTGATTTTCCCAATAACATTTAGCCGACTTTCATTACTTTAGTATGAATCAGTTTATTAAGAATGGTTTGTTTCTTGTGGCTGATAATGGAAGAGGATTAAATAAAAAAGTTAGGAAATCTGATGACAAAGACATCTTCAAATGTTTTTTGTTCATAGATTCTTGAGTTGCTTATATTCTTTCAGCTCATGATGAATCATGAAGTGGTCGACAGAGAGCAGTGTAATTTTTTCTTTGTTTTTGACCGAAAATGATAAGCAAAGTGGCCAAGTAATAAGAAGCTTATTGGAAGTCCTATGCAAAGTCTACTAAAAGTTGACCAAGTCCTATCGCAGGTGGCTATCCTATCTGATCCAATAAGTAGTTGCATTGCAAATGGACAGATTTACTTTTTGATAATGAAGAGAACCAATTCGCTTTTAAATTTTTGTTCCTTTATTTTTTTTCCCTCTTTTATTCTTTTGTTTCTATCGCTAAAGCCAGACTCATATAAAATAGCTAAACAGAGAGCTTGTAATATGTATATATGTATTGTATATATCCCTTTTGATCATCAAGCTTAACGGGGCGCCACCATACCTGGTTTTGTTTCACCAAAAAAGTAAAAAAAAATAAAAATACACACACACACACATTAGTTTAATGACAAATAACAAGATATTTTATAATGCTGCTGGCGGCGGGCAATTTCTGTCATTCTGACAATGAATGGATCCATGGATGAACTTTGTTGCAGCAATTTTTTAATAGTGAAGAAGTCGTGGCTCCACGCAGGACATTTATCCAGAGTTGATCTAGTCAGATTCATGTTGAAATAAAATAAGAAACGGATAAGAAAGAAACAACATTAACAATAATAATGTTGGGAATGTAAATTATTGTAACAATTTCTTTTAACAAACTGATATGTCAAAACACAATGTTTTTCATTTCCGTTTTTTAAAATGAAAAATATAAAGTCGAACATCAAATTGATGTGTCAATATACTATATTTTTTGAATGAATTTTTTTGTATTATTGAGGTCCTATTTAGTATTGAGATTACAATACTAAATTATTTGGTGAATACTTGTTGTACAATTTGAAAGTTAAAATAATTTGATCTCACACTTGTATGATTAAAAAAATTTACTTTCTTTGTCAAAATTATTATTTAAAAATCATATTTACTGTGCATTATCATTTTTTATTTCATAGTTATTGTTTCTTTAAAAATAAATATAGTTTAAAAGTTATAACACTTCAATACTAATTAGACCTGAATTTTCTAGTTGGGCAGTGGACACATTAGTGATTTGAGGTGGGTTGTTTTGGGAACATTTCACCCTTTAGCAACATTACCTAGAAAAAGAAGAGACAAAAGCCAATCTTGCTTAAATTTTTATCATAGCAATCTTTACCATTAACCCTGTTGGATTAATTCTTGTGTTCAATATTTTGAAATTCTAATATTTTGGTTCTTTGTCTCTTGCTCCCTTCTTAGGGTTCAAATTCTTCCCTTTTCAATTGTTCATTATGTCAATATATTTATATCAAAATTATTGTAAATCTCAATTTACCTTTATATTGTAAAGAAGATTAAACAAAAATTAACTCACCCCCATTTTTTTTTATAATCTTTTGAACAAAATGAGGGTAAGTTAAAGTTTACAAAAGTTTGAAGTATTTTGAAAATGATCATTTTACATTCAGAATAATTTGACACACACACACATACACACAAAGAGAGAAATTTTTCAATTAGTGTTATGACGTTTTGATAAAGTGCGAAAAAATCATTACGCCATACAGTATAATACATAAAAATGTGGAACTCTCGTTAGAAACTTTGTATATATACTGATTTGAAACTTTATTAAGGAAAAATTTGTAATCATTCCCACGTTCTGCTGTTGATAATAATATCAAAAGCTACTGATTTCTGCACATCTAGGAGTTGGAATACAGATCTTAAACCCAAAATTGTAGAATATGACCATCAGTTTTTAAATCCTGGAAAAAATCATGACGTGCTTCATCACAAAATACCATAATTCTAACGTTAAAATTGAAAGTAGAATTTTTTTATTTAATATATACCAATACAAGTCAGTCAGGACATGCCTAGATGAAGGCTAGCTAGTTAAAAACTTTTATCCCAAGAAATGAAGGGTCTACTCTTAAATGAGTAGAAATTTCTACTGTTACCACACATATAAGTAAAACTCGAACCCTCAACCTAAAAAAAAAAAAAAACTTGAACCCTCGATCTCAATGATGAGATGAAAATGTGTTGCCGTTAGCTGCCGAAGAAGGAAACAAAATTACCCTGGGCCTAGCTAATGCATGAGCAAGATCGCAGGGTAGCCTTCAAAACCAAAACTATGTTAAAAATATCTTTGTCTGGACAAATAAACCGGCTGTTAGGAAGATCTTTTCGTCCGTTTCAAATATGAAATTTGTTTCAGGCATATATAATCCTGGAATGACTTAAGAATTCTTCCAATTTTCTGATTGAAAAATCCATCTGAAGCAGCATATCCATTCTTCTCTCGGAGATTACTCAGATCTTGATATATATTCTTAATCAGGTGATCGATTTAATGTGAGAATTAAACAAGATCTGTGATTGTATTAATTGTTGAATTATAATGTTCAACGTATATAATTAACTAAGCTTCTTTTGCCGACCATATTGTCGTGCACAAGTGCCTCTTTGACACGCAGTTCGTTACTTTCCATATAATAGAGTGAGAAATCATCCTCATAGATTCAATTATTCATTTGTCCAAACCCTTTGATTGACCCCATAAAAAGGGAAAGAAGACAGAAAAAAATACACAACAAAACATTGTCAGAAAAAAAAAAAAGAAAGAAAGAAACCTCCTGTTCTAAGATTAGGGCATGATATACAATTAAACCCTAGCCACTTTTAGTGAGTCTACTGGTCCATTGTATGAATCCTCGATCTCATACTTTTTAAGTTTGTTCGTCATTAAACTATCATTCAGATTAATAATTTTTAAGCTGTTTTTCTCCAGAAGATGGTTCATCTGCTTTAGTTGCGTTCAACATGTCCTTCTCAGACTTAAACATCAGGAATTATTTATCCAGAAGGCTTTTACAGTCGTAAAAGTTTTGGAGTGATAAGAGAAAACAAACAAGCTTTTTCATTTTATAATATATTTTTAACCCAAAAAAAAATATAAGAAAAAGCAACATAATACAACAGAAATTGATCGGTAGCATTTGTTCGAAACAACCTCATGAGTGGAGCAATGCTTAAGGCATTGTCGGAGAATATCAGTTATGATTGGGATCTGGTCCTCCAGGTGACACTCTCCTGGTTCCTGAATCAAAGATGGATTCGTGTCGAAAGTACTCCAGTTTGTACTTGTCATAGCCTAAATCATTCAAAAGAAGGCGACTGTCGATCCTCGTCTGTTTAAGGGATCTTGCCTCTGACCTCAGGATAAGTAGTAGTATCAGCAAGACAACAAAGAATAGCATCAAAACTCGACTAGCAGTTTGAGAAGCCATCCAATGCTACAAAAGATGATTTCTAAAGGGAGATTATTAGCTAAGGTCTGAAACAAACCTATTAGTTTTGACAATCAGCTCCTTAGATGAATGAAGTTCGCTAATGAACCATCCTATTTATACTTGAAGGCAGTGGCGGACCTACAGCTGTAGCCCGGTCTAGTCCAGAAAAAATCATTGAAACCCTTTGTCTTTTGATTAATCTTAATAAGAATAGAATTTTTATTTTATTTTTATACAAGTCCCCAATTCAGTTACAATTATGTTTTCATCAAATTTCATAAAATAATAGAGTTTTTATTTTATTTTCAAATATGTCCTTAATTCAATTATATTTTTTTTCCAACTGAAATTAATGACTTTTTTTATAAATGATTAAATTATATATTTATTGAATAGATTGAAAACATTAGGGGTTTAAAATGTTATTACTACTTTAATTTTTTTTTAAATATTTTAATTTAATAAAGTATGTGAATGTAATATAACATCGTCACTATTATTAAAAAATACTAAAAACATATATAATAAAAATTATTAACAATTTCATAAATTTTTTATGTAAATGTTGAGATTTTATTTATTAGTTACATTAACTTAGAGGATAAGTTAGAAATTAAAATTTAAGTATTTTGATCTGATTTTTTAAAGAGAGTCAGAGTGTTTGGTAAAGAAATAACGGCACGCAAATACCTTTTTGCTAGGTTAGAGTTTAATTTATTATAGAAACTCTTAACGACTAATATTTTTATAGTTTAAAAAGATGAATAGATTTTAATTATTTAATTTATTTAACCATGGTAACTAAGTACTTTTCAAACATAAAGTTCTACTTGCACTTTTTAAATGATTATAATTACATGTATTGATTTATTCTAATTTAAATTTCTTAATTGATTTATTAATTCTTATATAATTAGATGTTATTATAGGTTGCAATGTTAGATTCCATAATTAAAAAATAGTGTTTTTATATTTGAATTATCTTTTGTTTTCTAATTTTTTTGTACAATTATTTTTGTTTAGAGTACATATTCGTAAACTTTTTTTTACTTATGAATATTTATATTCAATTCAAAATATAAAATTTTAAATTTAGCCCGGGGTAATATAAATTTTTAGGTCCGCCCTTGCTTCAAGGTGGATGCAAACATGACAAAAAAGTAAAGCTAGTGGAGATAAAATGGGTCAGTATTTTTTTTTCCCTCGATGCTTTTTGTTTATAATCATATCTAACATTATGAAAGTTTCACGGAGAAGACAAATATGAATCCCATGAACAAATGTCCTCTTGTCTTCTGAATGTTTGTGGATCTTCCATTACCTCAAACTACAAATATACATAAATTGGCAATCATTACTTCCATTTCTGTAGGGGAGCCTGATGTGTGCTAAATTTGTATTGTAATGTTCGGTTTTTTTTTTTTTACAGTTTATTGTAGTTTGAATGTTGTAGTTTTATTGTAGTAGTGGTTTGTTGTGGTTACATTGTAACTGGTATTGAAGAGTTATTTTATTAGTTGGATTTAAATGGACGATGAAATGAAAAGAGGTAGAAAAAAAATCTATTATCAATGGACTATGTTTCTTATCTTGAGAGTGGTTCTCTCAAATCAACATTCTTTCTTTAATTTTCTCTCGTGTCTCTAAGATTTACGTAATATTTGGTATCAGAGCAGGTTACTCATGGCTGATGCAACCAGCCCAAAAAAAAGAGACTGATTTCAAAACCTTTGTTACTATAAAATTTGAGAATCAAGATGTAGTCATACAAGAGATTCTTAGCAAACTTTAGAGACTAAACACCAAGTATGACCAAATAAGTTCCCAATATTCCCAAGCCGGTGCAGGTGTCATCCAAAGTCCAAAGCTAGGAGAATCTAGTTCATCCATTAGAACAACAAATTTATCCTTTGGCCGAACACTAAAATTAAAATTCCCAAATTTCAATGGTGAACACCCAAATAGTTGGATTTACAGGGCTGAACAATACTTTGAATATCAGAAGATTATGGAGGAACACCAAGTGCAATTGGCATCTTTCCACTTAAAAGAACCGCACTACAGTGGTTTCGTTGGCTAATGAAAACAAAAGGACCAGCTTCATGGGCTGAGTTTACACGAGCCCTTCTTAAAAGATTTAGACCAACAGAGCTGGATGATGCTTCAAAAGCTTGGCTCCAATCAAAGCAAAAAAAACCACCATATTGGCTTACCAAGAAGAATTTGAGAGATTGTCTCAGATGGTGCAGGATGTACCAGAAAACTTCTTAGTTGGTAGTTTTGTTGGAGGATTCAAAGATAAAACTCGCTTAGAGTTACAGATTCAGAAGCCTCGGTCATTATCAACAGCCATTGGACTTGTTAGACTTATTGAGAAAAAATGTAACCTTTGTAACCAACCCTCTAAAATCCAATCTAGAACCCCCCAAGGTTTGTTAGGATCCCAGCCACGCTATTCAACTCCATCAACATTTAAACGTTTGATACCAAGTGAGGTAAAAGAGCGTAAAGACTGTGGCCTTTGCTACTATTGTGACGGAAAATATTCTCCTGGTCAATCAAGGTGCAAAACATGATTAATGTCCAAGTAGTTCCTTGAGGACAAGGATTTTTTTTAAGAGAGGACGAATGATGTGTGCTGATTATGTATTGTAATGTCTGGTTATTATTTTTTATGGTTTATTGTAGTTTAAATGTTGTAGTTGTATTGTATTAGTGGTTTGTGGTAGCTATATTACATTTGGTATTGTGTAGTTATCTTATTAGTTGTATTTAAATAAATGATGAAAAGAAAAGAGGCAAAGAAAAATTATATTATCAATAGACTGTGTTTCTTATCTGAAGAGTGGTTCTCTTAAATCAACCTTCTTTCTTTAATTTTCTCTAGTGCCTTTAAAATTTAGATAACAAGCCCTCTTTCTCTTCCCCGAGATACCTGCCAGGCATGATATACACCCAATGACAAACACATTTCAGTTAAAATGAGGCAAAAACATCTTCACATGCGGTTGAGTATCTTAAGTATGTTTTTCACCCAATTCCCCACGTAATTAAAATTGACTTCTTACCATAATTTAATCAAAGAGACTTTTCATGTGGTCCAGTGAGGGTGGAATGAAACAAAAATTAATAATATATAATTCTTGGTTCATGAATTACAATAATAATAATAATAATAATAATAATAATAATAATGAAAAAGAACAATCATGAATGTCAACTTTCTGTTGTATACTTGTATGGCTGGGGAATCTCGACAAAGTCCAGTCAGACACATGGTTGGTTTGGGCGTGGTACCAGGTTATGCTAGCTAATGGAGATTGGACTTCACATGGCACCTCAAAATTGAGCCGGTGTGTGGAACAAGTTTAGACGAGAGTGTTAACCGAGATGCCACAAATGAAGATGGAAGTCAAAGTCTAGTGGTAAAAGCCTTATCTGGAGTCTAGACAGTGGTATAGTTCTTTAACAAAGCTTGATGACATGGCCCTGAGTTTCTTATTATTATTCTCCATTCACTTAAAGCTTCTTTCTGCCACCAGTTCGCCACATACACTATCCATAGGATTATTCAAAGAGTCACTTTCATAAATGGCCCTAAGATTATCTCTAGGAATTAGAAATAGAGAATCTTGACCTCCATCTCGCACTTTTGGGCAATAGAAAATCTGTTTCAAGGACAAAATAAAGTAGCAGCAGTTTAGGTAGTGCTAGTGGACGAAAGAAACATAGCTTTACACAACAACCACCACCAAATACAATTAGCTGTCCATTAACGGTCAGGAAGTATTATTATTTTGATGAGGCAGAGTGCTCCCATATGAAGTTGAAAAAGAAAAGTTACTTTTCCGGCTTGGAAAATTTTAATTTCATCACAGCAGATAGAATCTTCATATTGTTATCTTGTCTTTTCTTATTTGTACGTTGTCTTCTCAAACATCAGTAGTCCTCCTTAACTTAAAATCAAGCTATTATGAAGCAGGACAAACTCACCAAATAGAAAGCAATACGGCCTTGGTTGCAGCGAAGAGTGTTAAATATTTCATAGGTACTGCAAGAGTAACGAAATTTGTTATATCAGGAAATGAGAGGTGTGACAGAAACAGTAATGTTCAACGTGAATAAATAATCTTATAACTCATTTGAACAAACTGATTTTGAAGACTGTTTCTTAGCCAGCTACCTCATCTAAAACTACATCCTTAAACAACTGGATGATCGAGTGTTGTCTTGCCCAAGTTTTTGATTGAAGGCAAGCGGAGGACTAAAAAAGTTAGCCGTTGCAGCTACAAGGGGCTAGTCTTTGGTCATTATAATAAACAGGTTAGCTTTTGCCCAGGTGATTTACATTCTCTAAATGAAATGGAAATAATGATACCTTCAGAGAAAGAAGCAAGGGATCAAGGTTTTCAAATACTCCATCACTGTATGGCATATTATCCTGAAAGCTTAAACAGACCTCTGCCAAACAGAATCTTAAACCGAACTTGGCCAATCTATCTTGTGGAACCTACTTATAACTGTAGCAAGCATAACTGGTAGGAATAAGGAATCTGTGCAACCAAGATAAGCAGCATGGAGTCAAGTGCTCATTTGAAATTAACACTTAGTTGAGTTGAGTGTATCATATTTTGCAATTCTACGCCTCTGGCAGCCTTCAAGGAAAGTACGCCATATAAGAGTATTTGGTGGGAAAGGCATTGTAGTAATAATTTTTTCTGCTTCCTTAAGATGTCCATATCTTACCAGTAAGTCCACAACGCAATGATAATGATCCATTTCTGGTTCAACCCCATAACTCCTATTCATTCTCTCAAACAATTCCATCCCTTCTCTCACTAGCCCACCATGCCTGCAAGCTGTAAGCACTGCAATCAAAGCAACCCTATCAGGTTTAAATCCAAGAAATTCCATCTCTCTGAACTTTTCTAGTGCCCTTTGAGCAAAACCATTTAGTCCAAGAGCAGAAATTAGAGCAGTCCATGTAATAACGTTTCTATCTGTCATTTCGTTGAATATTTTCACAGAACTTCCAATGCTCCCACATTTTCCATACATGTCTATTAACATATTGCAAACAAATGTGTCCGAAGAAATGATTTCTGTCTTTTTGATGAGACCATGAAGAGAACTGCCCAAGGCAAGGTTGCAAAGTTTGGAGCATGCGCTCAAAAGGCTGACAAATGTATAATTGTCTGGATAAATTCGAGCTGCACGCATGTATTTAAAAAGTTCCAACACTTCTTTGTAATCACCATTGTGAGCACAAGCTGCAATGACAATATTCCAAGATACTATGTCAGGTCTTTCAAGCTGAGAAAGCAACTTTACTGTTTCATTATACTGGCCAGTTCTGTTGTAAATTCCAGCAATGATGTTAGCAGGGACAACAGCTCTTGGTATGTTCAAAGCTGTGACAAAAGCCAGGGCATCAGATATGAGACCACTCTTGGCATATGACGTCATGAGTGAGCCTAGCACATACTCATAATTCTCATATCCTATTCGAATAATCAGACAATGAAGCTGCAACAGCTGGAAGGCTAATGATGATCTAAGAACGTGAGAAAATGTGAACTCATTAGGTCGGTAACCTAGCTGAAGCAACTCTATCAGTAAAAAAATAGAAGTAGGAGAGCTTTTACTTGCATAACCCAAAATCAAAGCATTCCACGAAACGATATTCTTATTAGATATTTCACTGAAACAGAGATGAGCACCCTCCAAATTATCACATTTAGCATAGAAGTCAACCAATGCACTACCTACAAAAACATCACATTCTAAAGCATTCTTGATTACTTTGGCATGGATTGATTTTCCCAAGATTGAGTTCTGCAGACCAGCACAAGAATTAATAACATATACGAATGTCGTCTGGTTGGGAAACACTATATCCACAGACATTCTTAAATAGAGTTCAAGTGCTTTTCCAAAATTTTCACTCTCTGCTAATGCACCAATAATTGTATTCCATGATACAACATCCCTAATTTCCACATCCTTGAACATTTTCTCTGCAGACCATATGCCTGCACATTGAAAGTACATATTAACTAAAGAATTTGCAACCAAAAGTTCATAATCAAACCCATTCTTGATCACTAAACCATGTATCTGCTCTCCAAATTCCAAATCTTGTTCATTTGACAATCCATGAATAACACCCACAAAAGAAGATTCAGTCAAAGCGACCTCCGACCTGACAAGCTCGCAAAACAAAAACATACAATCTTCAACAAATCCATGTTTCCCAAAAATAGATACTATTGAATTCCACGTCACTAAACTCTTCCTTGGCATATCCTCAAATACAGAAACCACCTCATCCAAGCAGCCATGCCGCCCATACAACCCTAACAAGGCAGTCCCTACAAAGGCATCAGCACAAAATAACCCATTCTTCAAGACTGAAGCCTGTAACTGAGCTCCCTCAACAGGATTCAATGAATCACATGACAACAACCCACCAAAAGTGAACTGGGTAGGTTCAAAACCCCGGTTTATCATATAAAGAAACATTCTCAAAGCGTCCTCTACATATCCACATCTACTGTAAGCACTAATTATGCTATTAAAAGACACCACGTTTCTGTCGGGCATTTTGTCGAACAGTTTCCGGGCAGTGACCGGTTCCCCGAGAGATGCGTACAGTGAAATAATACTATTGTAAAGAAAGATGGGTTGGTCAGGGTTTGGGCCTGCCGTGACGGTGAGCGCATGGAGAGGTTTTGTGCTGCGGAGGGAAGGAGCTCTCGAGCAAGTTTTGAGTAGGCGAAGAATGCGCTGACGGTGTTTGATGAAATCTCCATGAAAGCTCATGCAGGCGGGAAAATTCACAGAGGGCGATCAACAGTTTTGTGTGGGTCGTGGCCCATGACTTAAACTCAGAAGGAAATCTCTTGTGCCGGGCGCATGGCCCACTAGCTTTAGAAGTGGGCTTGTCATGGTGGATCGATGATAAGGAACGTGATTCCACATTTGAATTAGGTAAGTGATTGCTATATCACGTAACCTTTTAATTTAGTGGTTATTACATTATTAATTTTTCTTTTTAAAAAAATAGTCCCATGCCCCTACCTAACCTAATACCTATTAATAGGAGGGACCATTCTATTAATAGATAGGGGAATTAAAATCCTAAAGCTAACTTTTTGTTGGTATTAACACTCAAACCTACTCCCTCTCAATTTTTATGGTGTAGGTTTTCCTATAGGGTTACAAAGTATATAGGTGACCACTACATTAACTAAACAATAATAACAACACTGATGATTAAGTACCGACATCTGAATCTCAACTACATGGATTATTTAGTTATTAGATGATTAATTGATAACTAATAAAGTTATTATTATATCATCTAATAGATAAATATTATATCAGTTGGGATACAAATTAGTATCCTTATTATTTATCAAAAACACCTCAAAATTTAAACCCCCAAATGATGTGACATTCATCATTTGAAACTTGTAAAAAAATATCAACTATACAATGCATGACAAATCATGTATCCAATAATTTGATATGAAATTTGAGAGAAAATTATCAAACCAAGTGTTTTGATAATAAATTTAACATAAAATGTACCGCAATGACCAATTTTTTTTTTTAATTAAATGAGAAAGTAAAGCTTATTTATCCACAAAGAACACTTTACTCTTAAGTCTTAGCTTGGATTTTGATGAATGATTATGCATACATTGTTATATATGTTATGTCTCTTACTCATGAAGGCCAGCTTTTGGTAGCTTTTATATGTATACCCTTGGTGTGCATCAACGATATGCCCAAAGCATTTTACTTTGATATCAATATAATGGAAAAAGAATCTCACGAAATGACTCAAGCTATCCAGGACAATAAGCTGAGATGTGGCGAACAAACAAGCGTATTCATATTTACACTGTAGGCAGTAGCTACATGCATGGATCAAGTCACCAATCACCACCATGAACCAACAAATTAAATTAATGACAATTGTTTGTGTTGATTAATTACCTATTAACTTCTTTCAACATGTACACACGACAACGAAGGAGCAAACTAAAAACTAAAAGTACGTAGGTCAATTTATTAATTGATTTCATCATACCATGTTTACGCATAAAATAGATTGTAGATTGTCACGTCAAACATATTATTTATAACCTACTTTGGCGCTAAAGGTCTACAATATAAAGATTGAAAGGTATTGATTTATAAAATCTAATCAAATCAAAGGGAGAGATATACATAGGTAAATTATATCTTAGATTAGCAAGTATTACTTGATTCTGTTTGGATGCATATTTATTGAGTTACAAATTCACAATTCAGTCTTAACATCTAAGCTGTGTAATGAGATTTTAAAATTTTTGTATCATGTATGCATTTGTGAAAGTATATAATTTAATATTTAATTATTTTTAAAATTTTATTATGTAATATTCATCAATCACATGCTTATATTTTGACTGTTGGTGGTGGTAATCGAATCGATCTTTATCTTTATCATCTGTTGTATTAATGCAAAACTATAACTTTGATCACAGTTTTGATATGTCCAATTGCCAATTTGATCTAGCAAGTGTTAAAAGGAAAATGTGGTTGGCTCATGGTATTTGATGACCTAATTAATACGGTGGGGATGATTACACACCAATTGTAACAACTGAAAGAGACTACTCTTGCGTCTTCCTTCGTAAAATCTTTATTTGTTTTTCATGAAGGTCCACATATATATAGCTAGCTGGCTAAGTAAGTATATAGAGTACCTATAGTATGCATGCTGACCTTCCGTTTATTGTTGAAATCCCCTTGATTTAGAGTACCTTTTTTGACCTTGAATGCATAATTAATTAGGAGACATGTATATATTACCACATTTTTATAATTTATCAAGAAAGTAATTATCAAAATATTACGTATAAATACTAAAAAGTTAGAATGTGGGTAAATAGTAAAGTAATTTCTTAATCCCATATTTTTATGAGCATTCGAATTCAGGTGGCCGGTTAAAGATCAGTGAAAACCATCTTACAAATTCACGTATTATTATAACTTGGATTACAAGTCAAAGTCACAAGCTAACCCTAAAATCAAAACTCCAATGTTGCTTGTGAATCGATCCACTGGCACCGGCTCTGTAATTCATCTTAATGATGTTTGGGGTCGGGTCCTCCAGGACTGACTCTCTCTGAGTCATAATAGATGCGACTGGTTCCTTCATTATTTCCCAGCTTCACTTCAAGTTCTTCTCTCGTTTTCTCAAGCAAAAATTCTTGCCAAATTTTCCTTACAACATTGTTCTTCCTCTCAGGATAATTATTCTCAAGAGGTCTACTTTCGAACCTCGAGATTGTCATCAAAAGCAAAGCAAGACATGCCCAGAATTTCAAGCTAGCCATATGCGTATTTTATGTGAAAATTGCTTTCGAAGCTTTCGAATATTCTCGCTATGATCCTGAACTCTCCTTATATAGTAGTAGGACTTCAATGCCCCTTTCCTTTTGAGTTAAATTCAGACAAAGTGGATGACAATGAGTATGTTTATTAATTTGTCTTGTTTCGTGTTGATGAGTCAATGCCAATATCCGGTTCAGTTTAAGCACTGCATGCAACATAATTTTGAATATGCGGCTGCCATGTCTAATGAGATATGAGTTGTATTCCAATTCACTATATTCCTGAACACAGAGACTCGTATTAATTTGTGGTTATCATTTCTGCAAAACAATATAGTCCCTATCACCATTTTACCAAAACACCAGTGTTGCTGTCGTGTTATATATATATATATATATATATATATATATATATAGAGAGAGAGAGAGAGAGAGAGATAGAGAGAGAGAGTAATTTTTCAAGGAGAAATCATATACTTTATTAAAATAAGGGATTTCTTAGATAATAAAACATATATTTTAATATATTACAAAACAAAATGTATTGCATGATAATGTATAAAATGTGAAAGTTCAGTGTCTTCTAGTCTATCCCTTATCTTAATAAAATAAGAGATATCTTATTATATAATGACTCATATATATAGAGAAACACACATATGACTTTTCAAATATTAGAGGATTGAATCAATTCTCAAATATGCATATTATGGCCTAGTTTGGTATTGAAATTAGACAGTTGTATCTTTTGAATTATGTAGCACTAAAGTACTTGATAAACATTTGTTTCTATGATTTGGAAGCTAAGATAAGATAATATAATGAAAGACGTACGATGTCTTTATTATTATTGTCAAAGTCATTATTTAAAAGCTACATATATTACATTTCATCAATTTTTATTTCTTAATTATAATTTTTTTCCACGGTAGTAGTTGCCAAAAAGTTATACCACCTGAATATCGTTGACAAATAGGACCTAAGTTATGAGTCTAATTAGTGGTTGCCACTTCTGAAGTTGGAAAGGTTACTCTCTCTCCAAATGTAGCCCTTTTTGATGTTGAAAGTTTCTCTCCTGCGAACTTAAAGGGACAATGTGCATTCTGATGCTTTGGACTTCTTTTATACATATAATGCGGGCGCGCACACACATCGCCTCCACTTGAATGGTGTCAAATACTTTCGGGAGTCTGCTTTTGTTTGTATTAGCTTTCTCACCGCTCCAAAACAAATACTGCGTGCTGGCCCTTAAGTTTAATATCATCATCTAGATGACTGAGATGATCAAATCAATGACCAGAAATGTAACTCGGCTTCGCATACACCGCAAAACTCATCAGTTGAACAAATTAAGGCCAAGCTAGTTAATTGATCGATGTCACTTAATTAATATTGAGCGATCTTTGAATTCCTGACAATCATAATTGAATTAATTATTGTAATTTTGGAGAAGATGGTATATATATATATGAGTACGTTACATTGAATTTAGTGGATATGTGTGCACAATTATTGGAGACGAGTCTACGAGAGTGATGTGTGAATTATATTATAATAGTGGAAAATCATGAAGATGATTTAACAATAAAGTCTAGCGTTGATAAAGGAATAGTCTCTGAAGTGATGATGAGGTATGCATGCAACGACGTCCGTACAATATCTTATAATGATCATCGTTGTCATCGTTATCCAATACCGACCTTCATTCGACATGGATTAATTAAGAAATAACCAGCTAGAAAGAATATAAAATGAAAAAAAAAGAGACAACATTGTTCTATTTTAATTTGAAGGACCAACATTAAAAATAAAAATAAAAAGTGCACCATCACTGAATTATTAATCTTCTATCATCAAGAAACTCATTTGACGTGATCATCAAGTCGTTTCAGAGTTTTTTTTTTCCTGTTAAATAAATAAACAACAATATATTATTATTATTAATTTTTTTTTTCATATATGTTAGAATCGGAATATTTATTAGGAGAAGAAAGAGTATCAACACAAGGCTTCAAAGCTATATATCGATATTAGTACATTATTATAAATACACAATTGACATATTATATATCAATGCTGAATCTAAACTCAGAAAAAAGAAAATAGCTTTAATTGAAAAGTAGCAGCATTTATACTACCGGCGTTTGTCTGATTAGAAACTTTTTAATTAATTGGCAAATGGTGGCCACGTCTTCGTATTCGATGTTGTTATATTTTCGCCGCACTTACACTAAATCAAAAGCGGATCAAGAAGTCAAAGCCTTTTGGAGATGTTAATGAATTAATTAAAAATATATTATTATATACGTTTTCTTCCGCATGATTTGTAACGGTTATTGTTTAATTAAGTTTTTGGGATGATATCACCAAGCACTATACTATGAAATATAATCGATTTTAAAGCTAGCCACCTGGATGGTAAAATCAAGGATTTGCTTGCGCTGATTAAATTTTAAAATATTAATGGAAAGATGACGCTTTACGTTCAATATGCATGCTTCCTATATTGATAGGATAGATGACTAAAACTTTTTCGAAGTGATTCATGGGCAAATTCCAGAATCATTTTTCTTCGGTTGTACTGGTTAAAATTTTAAAGTCGATGCAAAGAATTCTGTTGCTATTAGCTTTTTACTCACGATGTGTTTACTGCTAAAGAATATGGAAATGATTGATTGATGTGTTTATTTATAAAATTGAAGGGCGAATGGGAATTATAATTAGTTGATCCCACACTAATTTGAAAATTAGGAATGAGAGTCTGATTTCCACTAGGTTGAAACCCCATTCCCAGGATTAGCGAAATTATCTCCCTAAATGTTTAAATTCCTAATTTCTTCTAATTAAATCACAAAAATAAGGAAAAGTAAAAGAAAAATATTAAATCCCCAATCGAAACAATCGGCAATAGCACCCAAGAATCGAGCCAGCAGTGCGGTCGCTAGCCGTCCATCTTGCACTGAAACAACACCTACCATCGATCTCGCTGTTGATCGTTACTACTACTGTGAGTCATTGCTACTACCTACTGCTACTGATCGGCAATGATGATGCATTGTTGATGATGATGACGATGATGATTATTATTGTTGTTATTGAAGATAGTCATTGTTATTATTTTATTATTATTATTATTAACAATAAGTTTTTTAATAATTATTATTATTATTATAAAGACGATAATTAAGTAAGGGCATTATAGTAAATAGGGATGGCAAAAATATCCGGATCTGGGCCGGATCCATAAAGATTCAGAAAAATCTGGATCTGCACATTAAAAAATGCGGATCCGAATCTGGATTGCATTCGTAAAACTGAATATTCATATCCACATTATTTTTTTAATTAAATTAAAATTAAATGAAAAAAATATATATGTTAAATAAAAAAATAATAGGATTAATTAAAACATATAGAAGTTAAATTAAATTCAGAAATATATTGGGATCCGCATTATTTTATGTGGATTTGTGGTGTTTTTATAATTTTATTTATGGATTTGTAGTGATGCTAGACTTGGATTTATGTTATTCTTGATGTTTGATTTATGTTGTGATATTTTTATTTGTGGCTTTATGGTGTTGTATCTTATTTTAGGTATTAAATTGTTGATTGTTTAATTATGATTGGATTTTATTTGATATTATTAGGTAAATTGTTGAATTTTAAATTATATTCTAAATTATTGAATTTTAATTTTTCTAGATCTGAATATATGGGATATTTGCTTGCAATCCGTGCGGATATTACCCACATCCAAATCCGCATATTTTTTTACAGATCCAGATAAAAGAATATCAATCTGAATCTGGATCCAGATTTTGTCATTCCTAATAGTAACTTATAACAATTCATTTAGAGTACAAGATCAAATACGCATATGAAATCCGTACGGATATTACCCGCATCTAAATCCGCATATTTTTTTGCAGATCCGGATAAAAGAATATTAATCTGAATCTGAATCCAGATTTTGCCATTCCTAATAGTAACTTATAACAATTCATTTAGAGTACAAGATCAAATACGCATATGAATGGGAATAGAGCTTATTTCCAATCCAATTCCTATAATTCAAGTAAACATATTATTCTTATTCTCATTCCTCATGTCAATTCTGCTTATGATTCTAGTCCATTTTGATTCTAACTTATTCCAATTACCAATTAGTAAATGTATCATTATTCTAATTCCTATTTCTCATTCCAATTTCTGTTTATTTTATATTGCGTTTACTTGTCAGTAATCGAAATGGGTTGAAATCAGAATGAGCTAGAATGATAAGGAGCTAGAATGGGAATGAAGAATGAGAATCAGAATAAGTTGTTTACTTGACCTATAAGAATCGGAATTGGAATGGGTTGAAATCCCATTAATGTGTTTATTTTTTTCTTGGAATCGGAATTAGAATAAGATGAATTGTTTCAAGTTACTAAAATGCCCTTAGTTAATTATAATAATAACTATTATTATTATTATTATTATTATTATTATTGTGATTTCTATTATTATAAAAATAATTAATAATAATATTATTAAAAATAGTAGCATTAATAATTTATTAAAATATCCCTTGTTAATTATTGTCATTTGATGATGATGATGATGATGATGATAAATAATAAATAAATAAATAGTGATAATTAATAATTAATAACAATAACAACAACAAAAATAATAATAAATTTTATAATAATATAAATAATAATTAAAATAATAATAATTAATAATAATAATAATAACAACAACAATAACTGAATTCCATAATAATAATAAACTTGTAGTTTTTTGTTCAATTTATATTTAAGAACTATAATTAATAATATATTATTGTTAATATAACATTAATTAATAGTAATAATTATATTAATTAGTTAATAATAATATATGAATTAATAATATTATTATTAGTAATTAGTAAATAGTATATTAATTAATTAATTATAATAATATATTAATTATTTATAAATGAGGACAAAGTGGACATTTTTAATTTTAGGAGAGGACAAAATGATCAATCTTGAGAATGGGAGGCTCATTCCCAACCAAGTTAGAAATGAGTCTCACATAGTCACATTTCTCATTCCCAAATTGTAGTGGCCCACGATTCTAATTTCGATTCCCAACTCCATTTTGCGAAGTAAACAACTAAACATTGTCAATAATTTCAATTCCTAAATCTAGTAAGTAAACACAACATTAATTTTATTCCATTTTGATTTCAGCTCAAGCCAATTACTAGTTGATAAACGCACCATTACTAGAATGCTACACTTGTATTATTAAAAGTTTTTTTTTAATATTATAAACAATTCAATCAAAATACAATTGAGGTTCACCAAACGTGTTATTAAACCCAGCAAATTGAAGTCCATTACAATTGAATCCTAACATCATAATAAGATCCCACAGTTATTGGGAGACTAGAACTCTAGGAAGAAGGTGCTAGCCAACCCAAAAACAACAGATTATTGGGATTACGAAACTATCATTACAAAGAGACTTTGACAACAATTCCCCAAAAATGAAAATATCCTTTGACGAAATGAAGGCCTGAAGAAAAATAACTCCCCAAAAGAAATTAAATCCAGTGCACATCAGATTTACCGCAATACTCAAATCAATACTAAATCCAAATTTATGTCCAACAAAGAAACACTCATGGTGAGTTTAAATTGTCACATAACGTCATGTACGGCAATGTTCCTTCTAACCAGAGTGAAATCCATTGGGCGGCAAACCCATGTTTGGTCCATCAGGTTAAAAAAAAATGAAAATATCTATAGAAGATAAGGGCTCTATTGAAATTTAGCCCACTTCTTTTGAAATTTTACATTTTAGCGCTCTTAATTTTAGAAATTTTTATTCTGGAATATATAGGTATGTAGTTTCTTCATTCTAACACTTCTTTGTAGTCTTACGCTTATACACCAAAGTCCTGGTTCTGTGTTTCAGTCACTGGTCAAATTACTATCGATGATACAAACTCCATTTTTCACTAATTTTTACCTCGGTACGTATAACATATAAATTTATGATTTATTGGAATAATTAAATATGAAAAAAAAAATCTTAATAATATATCGGTAATACAATCTAAAAGCGTTTTTTTTTTTTTTAATCTTTTGGGGTCACCCTATCTGATTCTTCAATTTTGCCCAGATCAATGTAGACGAAAAACAATGAAATAATCAACTTAATCACAAATCTCAATATATAGGCACTCGGAGATTGGGATGTATATGGAAGCTTAGAAGACACATTGATTGAGTATGAATAAGAAAGAGACCAAAACACAACAATAATAACTAATTTTTAGATGAAATTTATATTACCAGTATTAGTTATCGAATGAACAAAATATAACAAGTATATATATTGTAATATAAGAATCAACAAACAGTGAATGTGTATAAATTTATCTAAATCCCATCCTCAAAGACTTGGCACAAGTCCCTTCAGTTGAACCAATTTCCTGATCAGCAGCCTTTCTCTTGCGAGAAAAAGACGGAGGTAACAAGAAGCAAACATTGCGATCACTTGCTTGATTAGAATTTGTTTGAACTGAGACTGAGCTGTTGAAGAGATTCGAAATATCGGCGAGCGGCGCTCTTAATCTTCTCTTAAAGCTTTTCTTGAATGACGGGGCCGGGGCTGGGGCTGATACTGCAACTGGGCTGATTAGCGGTGGAGGGACATTTTCTTTGTTGTGCTCCATTTTGGTGAATTGATCATGAACGAGTGGTTTCTATTTGTAATGTTGAGTAATGGGTTCATTTTGGATTTGGAGGGATGATACAAAAATTTTGGATTAATGAAGAGGAGGGAATTGAAATTTATATATATTTTTGGTTTGGGTTCAAAACTTCAAATTTTGTTGGTAAATCAAATTGTCAAAGGAGGGATTTTGGGTTTTGGCGAAGGAGACAAAATGTCAGAAATTTTAGGTGCGGATTGGAAGGAGCCCCCCCCAAATTGAGTGAACCGCAAATGGAAATATGCTTTTGGTTTTGGGTTTTGGCTCCATTATTTTACAAAGCGTTTTTCTTGTTTTTATTATTATTATTATTATTATTATTATTATTATTATTATTATTATTATTATTATTATTATTTTGGAGAGTAATCACTCACTCTTGAATCTTAATGCCATTGCGGCATGGCCAAGTTGGCAATAGCATTGAGCCATTGACAGATCAGAGATGACTGAATTTGCGAAGATAAAAAATTTAATACATATGTAGAGCGTGAGTTGGCAGTTCAGATTTCAGAATCATTTTTCATGATAAAACTTTCTTTCTTTCTTTCTTTTTTTAATTTAAATTTTATGTTAATATCATAATAATCTATTGGAAATATTCCAAATAATTTGAGTTATTCTTTATTTTTCTCTTTAAATAAATGGCAATACCCACGGACTTTTTATTTTTATTTTTTTAACATTGTTAAAAATTAATTTATTGATTTTATGTATGGAAATAATACATTTCTCTGCGTGAAAATTAATTGGAAATCTATTTAATATGTGCGATGTGGTTCAACAATTTCAATTGTTTTTAGTCCAATTAGGAGGAGGAGTTACTTCATGTACATTTTAAAGGAACCTGAAGTACTGAACTAATTAAACCTTAATTTTGGTTAGCTTCGCTTCAAGCAAGATTTTTGTTTTCTTTATATTTTTCATTGATTTAGTTCATTTTTTTTTAAATTTGAACTGAAGAAAGTGAGAATTAAAATTATTTCGTTTGACAATTTCAAACTAAACCTAAACATATTTAAAAGATATAAGTAACGATATTTGATGCCTTTACTTTTATCTCTTGAACCCCCACTTTTGTTTTCTTTATATTTTTCGAGAGAGAGCTTGTGTATGCAAACCATAAAAAATGAAAAAAAAAAAATTAATAAGAGTGATTCTGAAAATGAAGAGATTAATTAAAATGTGGGGCTAATGATATAAATAAAGGGGGCTAAATATTAAAAAAAAAAAGACAAGTGAACCAAAAACAAATGGGCAAGCTTAAATTTTGTTAGCCTATATAGGCCTAATGGGCCTCCAATGACTTAAAATAAAAGGGTGGAGCTTTCAACACCCCTCCAAAATTTTTATAACACCTTTTTAAAAAATATTATTTCTTAACATATTCCTAGTTTAATTCACAAAAATACAAACAAATATAATAAATTAACCATCGTAAAATTTTTTTCCCTAAAAAAATTTTATATTTCTAAAGTAATTATTTATAAATTACATATAAATCCTAAAATCTTAAAGTATGTTCTTTCTCCTTATATAGTTTTTATTTTCATAACTTTAAACTCTTATAACTTTCTCAAACTTTATTTTTAATTAAATTAAAATATAAATATAAATTATAGAATGGGGTTGGTGTAAGATGTTTATTAAAATTAATCTATTTAAATATTTAATTAAATTTTTATTTTAAAAATAAGAAATGAATTGAATTGTATTTGATTTTTTTTTGGAGAAAAAATTGTATTTGGTTATTTACGTATTTTCAGTTTAAAATATTATAAAAAAAAAAAAGAGGTTTTATAAGGAGTTTTGAGGGGTGTCAATTGTCAAAAGACCTTCTCAAAAGAGAACACTCCCAAATCCAACCCTCGTTTAATTTATTTAAATGGACTTGTTTCAAGAGAGAAAAACAAAAATCATCAAATGGACCATGATGCAAAAAAATATCAACCGAGCCCAGTAAAATCCGAAATAGGAAAAAAAAAACGAATCTATATTAATTTTTGAAAAAAAAAAAAAGTTTCACGATAGCGCAGCAGCGAGCAGCAGCTTGTAATTAATTACGTGTGATAAATGAAAACAGAAGTGTCCGTCCGCTTTCGGCCCAGTGTGCACGAATTTTCAAAATTTCGACGAATGGAAAAAACAGAGTTGTCTCATGCAGCCATTATTTGACATACGGTGACAAATACAGCTCAGAGTAATCGACAAGCGACAGCGAGAACAAGACGAGAATGATATATTACTAAAGAAATGAACCACACCCTGCGGATTCTCTTCTTGTTTTTTGGATCACATAACTTTCATTACCATAATCAAAATAAAAATAAATAATAATAATAATAAATGGTTGGCAAAATCAAAACAGTTGAATATGATCGGCTAAGCAATGACCTCACTCGATCGATGCAGACATTAACTCTGCTTACTATATATATCCTGCTTGTATGGCTTTAGCTTTTTTTTTTAATTTGTGACTATGCTTTAACTAATTAATTGACATTAGCCCACAAGTTGTTAATTATTGAAGCATGAGTCTTCCTCTCAATTGCTTGTTAGGGAGAAATATGTGAAACAAAATTGCTGGAGGTTCTATTCTCAAAGCACTTTGATTGGAAGAAGAAGCAAAAGAGAATGTTGTAAAGCAATTGTGAAAGCAAAATAAACGGATAAAAGTATTCAACTATTTGCATGGCTGAGAGCCTTAGACACTGATACATCTATTCCCCACTTGCCCATATGTCAAAATCGGTCAATAAAGATAATCTGGACCCATCAGAAATATGATAATCACAAGTATACAACCCCCCCACAAAAAATCCCTTTATGTTAATATTGAAACAATGTTGCATCATCTGTTTGACACTGCTGATATTAATTTGGTTAAACTCCTTGACGTTTGTGTATATAGTTTTTTGGTCCGAAATTTTAAGTGCGGAAAAATTCAAAAAAAAATTTAAAATCGTGTAGTTTAATAATATTACGAAATTAAGTTTTAAAACCGCATGATTTTAAAGTTTTTCTAAACTTTTTTCATATTTAAAAATCTTATATTGGAAAAGTTTCCTATACACGCTTACATGAAAGGAAACAGCATTGTCTAACATGAAACTGTAGAGAGAAGTGCAAATTAATGATTAATTAGCTTTGTGCTCTTGCACCCTTTCCTTTCACACTCAAAATTCAATGAATGATAGGAACAAGCACAAGAATGTCTTGTTCTTATCTTTGAATCCCTAGAGCCTGATTCCCATATGCATGCGTGTTCTAATTGAGACTGAGAGTAACAACAACAACTTATGGCTCGACGATTTGTTTTGTTTGGTTTCGACTTGTGTGTCCTCGAAGAAGGTTGCGTTGCGTAAAGTGAAGGCGAGTGTGCATATAAAAATGCGCTGTCAATCTTTGCACAAGTTGGAGTGTTGGACCCCCATTTTGATTATACTAATGGTTCTGAAGCTAATTCCATGCGCATGCAAATTAGTCAATTAATATTATCGTTTGATGCATACAACACAACGTTTGATGTTTGATTGTGACAGCATGTATATGTATGTATGTACGCGTTGAATATTGTTAGCCGGCGTGTCACAGAATCCTTCTTTTTGCGTGCTCTGGCTAGTTGGCTCTCACCAACCTTGTAAAGCAGAAGAAGTAAAATGTTTCTATCTTCCATAGTGGGACAAATTAAAGAATCATCTGTTAGTGTAGGAAGTGACATGAAATTTTTTGAACTTTATTTTCATCAAGTTTTGATTTGATCTTCTGAAAAATAGCTGTTAAATTATTTGATTGTTCCTTCTTGTTGAGTTGATATGCGCCATATATTGTTTTGTTTGTTTAGGTCTCACAATAGGATCAAGATTCTCTCATGATATGATCATGTCCTGAGCAAATAACTCAATTACTGATTGATAGTTAATAAATAAATAAAAAATAATAAAAAAGTTGAATCTTACCCATACACTACTACTAAACTAAAAAACACATGACAAAAATTTTTAAAAATCTTAGAAGAGATCAGATCAGGAGATGATATTTTTCCCTCACAATAACTTGAGTTGTTCTGATTTCATTGAGATTGAATCTGGCATTAGAAATAAATCATGGCACCAAATCCATAAAATTCGAATATTATTACTATTTTGATCCTTTTATTTTACGAGATTAACTTATTTATGTCAGTTTATCCCCCAAAAAGAAAAAAAAAATTATGCTTGTGAGTTATATAGTTTTGAATAAAGCTTATGCATTGTATATTATTCAGTTTCTCTTGAACAAAATACAAACTTTAGAATTTTCATGAGTGGTTACTGAATTAAAAAAAGTAATAAAATCTTAATAATGAAATTACACAGTACCCATAAACTATTATTAATGATAAATTTATAATTTTTAAAATTTCAGAGAGCTCATAATAATTTTAATTGTCCTACTCTTTTTTAAAAGAATTATGTAATTATGTCAAATTATGATACTCTCCTAATCCGAGCTTTTTTGAGCATATAAAAATCATGTGTCACTTGTCTTTTCTCTATTTTAGTGATAGTATATGGTATGAATTTAACTATTTTAATTTATATTTATTAAATCGTGTGAATTTTCCTCAAAATAAATTAATATCATTAGGAAATCAGAGTCAAATCATGCCACATATTATAAATTTTTTCTCCCACATTTAAATCTCGATAATTAGTGTTGTGATGGATCGACTTTATGTAAATATATACGTGACTCAATTCTATTGAACCGACTCATAAATGACGGGTGAAGATATCTCTATGTAAAACGTTCTCTATGACATTGTTGAAATCAATAATGCTACTTTGACAAAAAATGGGTTACAAAATTTTAACAAAAGGTATAAAAAAATTAAAATATCAAGATAATTATGAACAATTCACGTCTAGTCTTGTCCAAACCAATATTTTTGTCAAAAGTAGCATTTTCCATGTTGAAATTTTTGCTAACAATAGAGAGAGTTACAGAGAGAAAGAAAGCATGAGTTTGGTGCGTGAATCTCATTCTTCAGATTGCATATGGTAGCCAGCTTATAGTTTCCCTAAAGTTAAGTAAACAGCTTGCAAGGCTAAAATCTAAAAGCCTCGAGACTGAGGTTGTGAAATGTGAGAGCAAGGGCCAGGCATGCACATGCCATACACAATTGACAAGACGATAGTAATAGACAGCGACAACAATAACAACTTAGCAGTTACGTTACTACTGGGAACCATGAATTGCTTCAGAACTCTCTCTCTCCTTGTAACACAGCACAGAATTTTCAGTATATAGTGGGACATTAATATTATGATTCATCATCATCACCGTCGTCTTGGATCACGAGCTCGATTGGTGCCTTTCACGTTTTTACCATTCATGAGAGATGAAACCACCAGCTACTTTAATTACTTAAAATTCTCATAATGCATGCTCAGGGTCCCGCTGCCATTGTCCTTTTCCTACGACTGCAACGAAACTAATATTTTTATGTAATGCCGAGCTAGATTCATCAGTCTCTTCTCTTTTCCACAACTATGAATTATGAAATTTGAATTGAGTGGTCGCATATTCGGAGCGTGTCCGAAATGACCCGCCCACTAGTTACATATTGTTCGAGTTGATTCGTACTATTTCGGTTGGGACTTGGAATGGCTCTGATACTATCTGAGACCCTCTGTTAGCAAGATGTTATTCGCTTGGCATACACTTCTGATTGAGAGTAGGATACCATCTGAGACATCCATTAGTAAAATATTATCTCATGTGTCATTTATGTACTCTTAACAGTTTTATTTTTTTGTATGGGTTCGAACCGACCCACAAGACCTCTTGTCAGTCCAAAGTGGATCATCCAGTTTATGCTCATTACTCACATCTTTCAGTGATGTGAGATGTAAGAGTGTCTATAATGAAACCCCCACTCGTTGTTTAAAACTATTGATTCTTGAGTTTACATTAGTAGTGGCTCAACTCTTAATTCTTAAGTTTACATTAACTAAGTTAGGCAATTGTGTAGGATCTCACCTAAAATTAAGGCCTCAGTTTAAGATAAATAGATTTATATATATATATATATATATTAATTTATGCTTTAAAAATAAAATTTTCAAGTGAAATAAGTTTTATTTTCTTTTCCAATACATCATCAAGGCTCATCTGAATTCTTTCTAAATATATTTTAATGGCCTGTTAAAATTCAAAAGGTTTACCTATTTCAATGGATCAAAGTCCAAAAGGTAGTTTAAAAAGTACAAAAATCAAATCAATGGTGAATCCCTGTCCAAATCTCATCACCCCATTCATTTTCTTTTTGAAAGTAGTTTTTCTGAGTTTTTACAATTCTACAAATATATTATCATCTAAAATCTAATGAAATTTTATATCCATTCACTTATAATATAGTCTACAAATCAGTCGAGTACTGCAAGAACTAACTGAATAATATAATCCACAAGAAACTAACTGAATAATTGGCTAAAACTGTATAAAAATTAAAAAAGTATTTAACCAGTATATTATATCTTAAGTTTAAGATAAAGAATGAAAAAATCGTAGGGAATAACCGCGAAGTGGGATACTGTTGTGGTCGTACTACAGTCATTAATTGTCACGTATTCAAAGCTATGGCAGAAGCAATAAAGTGGTCCTCATAAGACAACTAAAAATTTCACACCATTTGAGCAGGCTGATGAAATCAACGTGTTTCATTCTTTTTTACTTTCGGTAAATTAAGATATACATTGACTATGTTCCATTTTTCTTTTTTTCTTTTTTATTTTAATAGTGCGTATACTAATAGTAATCTAAATAAACTAGAATCAAAATGAAAAATATGAATTAGAATAAATTATTTATTTTAACTATAGAAATCGAGATTAAAATAAATTGTATTATCATTAATGTATTTATTTTATTTTAAAACCAAAACGAATTGTTTAAGTTACTAAAATATCTTTAATTTATTAGTGCCATTATTTTTATTGTGTATTATAATAATTACGATTATTATTATTATTATTTAAGAAAATTATAGTTAATAATAATAGTAGTTACAATAATTATTATTAATATTCTCTTTCTTTTGTACTTTTTCTCTTCTTCTTCTCTTTTTTTCTTTTTCTTTTATTCTTTGTTACTTCTTTCTTTTTTTTCCCTTTCGTTTTGATTCTATTTTTTTCCTCTTTATTGTTACTTCTTCTTCTTCTTCTTCTTCTTCTTTGTCTATTCTTCATCTTTAAATCAACAAGTGAAAGACACCGACGATGCTAAGCGATGACTGATGACACAATTTCGACTGTGCAATAAGATTTGGGTTTTGGTTGTTGTGATTTCTATTATTTTTTGTATTTTTTATTTTTTATTATTTAAAAAGAGGATATAATAAAATTTAAGTGGTGGTATTTTAGGGGAGTTTTGGGAATAGAAGCCTAACTCCCAAGGCCCCCGCGAATAAGACTTTCCATTCTTGATTTCCAATTTGATGTGGGGCCTATAAAAATAAATTCTATTATATTCTTATTTTGGTATGTAAACATGAATTTACTTTCATATTCCCAAAGTAAATGCACCATAAATTTTAGGCATGCCTATGCTAGTTTTGAGGACCATTTACTAGGTTTTAATTTGAAGTTACATTATTGGGGACCATTGGAAATTAACATGAAGCAGAAAGAAGGGGGCTAATTAATTTTAAACAAATTAAAGTAGGATATGTTAAAATTTTATCTTTGCTGTTTGAATTTCTTCCTTTAATTAATTAATATTGAAGCCGAGAATAATAAATAACCTAGCCTTAAAATGCTAATCTAATTTGAGTGGTACACGCTATCCTACAATGGTAGATATTTGAAATTGAATGGACATTTAATGGAGAATGGTTAGATAAAAATGAAAATCGGTTCTCTGAAGGTCAATGATTCAACAAATTATTTTATTTCTCTCGAATAATGCTATATACCCTATAGCTCGTGCTCTAATTTATGCATGGAATTTACCAAAAAGCTGTATAAACTACAATGATGTAATAGGGCCAGCTCTTAGGTAGGCGGGTTTTGAATTCTGACTGACATTTATTTTCTCAAGCGCGATGCTTTAATTTTGAACCTTTTCTAAAATGAGTTGTGTAAGGTACATGTTTGAGGTCCATATATACTGTTTGTGTGAGAAAGATGTATCTTACATGCATATAAGGTAGATAAATTCTATCATTAAATGTGATTTTGAATTTGAGTTGTGTTTCGTTAACGTGTCTATAGCATTTTCATACCCCAAAAAAAAAAAAGTGTTTATGACTTCATTAGAATAACACTTCTTTTTTTTTCCCCACTAATGTGCCACGTTATGATTATAATATATATTATCATTTTTTTTTTGTTTTTCGGTTTAAGAGAACATATAATTGTGTATCAATCCGCGTTAATAATCCATATGATGAAAATGACATTATTTTTCTTTCAATAAAGCATATCTTAGCTTCATAATAAGAATATTAAGGAGGTTGTCTCGTTATTTTTGGAAGAATAAAGTTTAAAAAACGAAAAAAGAAGTAAAGAAGAAATCAGTAAGATGATAAAAAGGGACATGCGATGTGACAAATATGCTTTATGATAGTAAGTATCATTTCATATCACTCTCAGTTAGGTAACCGTGAGTATCATGCATGATCTTTATTCATTTAATTTCTATACTTTTTCACGGTAAAGAAACAAATGCAATAAGAAATAAAAATTGTTATATATTTTTGTTCCAACATGCGGTATTTTGCTATATAAACATTTTGGAAATGTAAATCACCGAAAAGTTTTAAAATATAGATTTGGATTAGAGAATATTGTCAAATTTTAAAAGGATAAATACTCATTTAGCCTTTATACTTTGAGTTAAGTGCATGTTTAGTCTATATATTTTTAAAAAATACATCAAAATACCATTGTAGTTAAATATATTACAGTCTTATCGTTATTTTTGCTTTGTTTTTATAGTAATATCAATCAACTTAAAGTAATGTTTAATATCTTTACAATAATTTTATTAATAGTTATTTTATTAAAATTTAATTTACCAACTTAATCTTAAAGTAAAATAATAACATAAAAATTGGTGAAATTTTTTATGTTATTAACATTTTTTCCTTTTTATTAAAACAAGAATATTATTGTAAGGATATTATTTTTTTAAAAAAAATAAAAAAAAGTAAGGATAAGAGTGTAGCGTATTTAACTGCAAGAATGTCTTAAAGTATTTTTTTAAAATATAGAAATTAAAATAGATAAACACTTAAATCAAATTATAAGAACCACACAACAATTCACCCATTCCAAACTTTGTAAATAATCAATTGTTTTTGTCTATAAATATACCAATTTGTCGTGGCCTTCTAAACTTTCGATTCGCATTTTCAAAATGTGATAGATCATTGAGACTTAAAAATTGACTCTTACTTATCTTCTACAAATGGAAATAACTTCAACGTTACTTCACTCTTTCTTCTACATTAAGCCAAAAAAAAAAATCTTAAAAATACCATTTCCACGTGTCTGAACCTAGTGACATGGGCGGTTGATGACCATACAAGCTTTTGCAAAAGCAGCCAAAGAAAACGACGGTTGCTAAGCCAAAAGCTTCTTTTTATTAATTTATTTATTTTACTGGTTCATTATTATTATTATTATTATTATTGTTGTTGTTATCGTTTTAATGTAATGAGAGAGAGCACAGCACTCCCTGCAACGAGGAACTGTGGCCATTTTTAAAATCTCACGGTCTCTGGAAACACTTTTATTATTATTATTATTATTTTATATCGTCACTTTTCCTAACTTGTAGTGATCAAAGTGGGATCGTTAGTGCCGCTTGTTGCTACTGCTTTGGAGGCAAATTCAATTGATATTCTGAGCCCACAGGCTGAATTTATTCTAAGCTAACACTTCTATTGATATAACAAACTCATGCGGTGTGGTTTACAATAGGTGATAAAAGGAGTTATTTATTTATTTATCTATCTATTTCTTAAAATTAACTAATAATTAATAAGATTTGTAAATAAGTTCGTGATGCATTTTAAAAAATTTTATGTTACGTACTGACTCATTCCTTGGAAGAATTTTTTTCAAGTCCGAAAAAATCTACCCATCCTTTTAGATTGGATATTTTCTTTCTTTATCAGAGCAAGATAGACCATTTCTTTAATTTTTTTTAATAGAGGCAGTTGCTGCCTAAATAAAGGCATGTTTGAGATTATTTTTGGATGCTTGAAAGTGATTTTAAAAATTTAAAAGTTAATTTTAGTGTTTGATAAAAAAAAAAAAAATTAAAGTCACTTTTGTCAAGATCAGTCCTTTCTACAGCTGATTTTGAAAAGTAAGAAAGCAGTACCTTTTAGATTCTGATTTTGAGAATCAATTTTATCCTTTAATGCAATTACATGAATATCCTTAAAATTATTACCTACCCAAAATTATCCTTATTCAAATTGGAAACAAAATTAATATTTTAATAATATTTTATTATAATTCATCAATATAAATGTATTAATATCAATTTTTTGGTCAAATTATTCTTAAATTTGTTTCAATATATTATAAATTTAATTATCAATTGTTTTGAGATAAAAAAAAATAAAATCAATATATTATAAATTTTATTTTTAATAAAAATTATTATAATACACAATTAAAAATATTATATGTACATATTTTTATATATATAAGTAAATTTTATCTTACATTATATACATTTAATCATTTATTTTTCCTCAGCAGTTTAACAGTAAAATTTACTAAACGTCCATAACTGCTTTCAAAACTCATAGTATTTTTGAAAATAAAATTGACTAAATACTTAACTGATTCTCTTTACAACTAATTATTTTAACAACACAATTAACAACAATTATTTTTAAAGTTACTGGCTAACTAGACAGCTTCATTTTTATTCCATGTCTTTACTTTTTATTTATTTATTTCAATCTTCAAGGCAAGCTATTGACAGCTTGGTTCACAATTGTCAACCAAGAGGAGCCATGGAATATAATAGTTCATTACTGTTTCCTTTAAGCTAATTCTTTTATCCGAATTTTTGGAAGTATGATGGTAGGAGCACGCAAGTGGCTGAAAAAGATTCTGGATATATGTGCATGTGCTGGAGGGAAAGGAGAGGAGATGACTCGTCGTTTCCTTTTTGTGTAACCACACAATGACACAAATCTAATTGAATAGTGGAAACTACCAAAAAAAGTAATTAAGACAGAAAAGAAACCAGAAATTAAAAAAAAAAGGATAAAAAAAAGCTGTTAGATATCATTATCAAGGCCTTCAAAGGAAGTGGGTGATCAGTTGGCCAATTGGGTCATTTCCTTTTCAGTCATGGCTCTAATCATAACTCATCACCAATAATCCTCATTAAGAATTAAGTCCTTAAATAAATAAACCATAAAAATAATAACAATAAAAAATAAAAATAAAAGTCATTAAGTTTAAGAGATAAGAGCTTGGGGTTTGTGTTATACAATTGGTGTCTCGTGGGGCTGGTGATGACAAAAGATCTTTAATTCCTTCTCTGACTAAAGTCTGCCACCCTTTGTAGAACCATCAACCGCCCTCACAAGGGTAAGATTTTTTTTTTAATTTTTTCTCTATTACACCAATCCTTTTCAACCATTCCCCTCTTCTACTTATGATTTTATCACATAATCAATCACCAGACTGTCAAATCCAAAAAGGTTTTTAACTTCAGTATTTTTTTTTTCCCCTCTCAAAGAGTAGATACCAGCTAGAAAGTTGATGCTGTACTTGCTAGTTTTGTTTCTGCAGGCTGCATAAAGAAATCCACCACCATGGTTCATTTACTTTGCTGAGATAGAAGTAGATGAGCTATAGTAATTAACAACTTCAATTTTGTGAGTCGTAGATTTGATTTTCTAAATTTTGTTTGTATTTTCAGTGTGAGATTTTGAGATGGTGGTGGTGGTGTTGGGGCATGCAATCTGGAGAATGCAATGTCAGAGTTTTTGTTAGGATCCGCTGTTGTTTGCAGTAACAGAAGTACCGGCTTTCAGGGTGATGGCAGTTGGAGCATGAAGAGCAGCAAGCACACAACAACAACAACAGCAACAACAGCTAGAGTGAGAGGCCAAGCAGCCAAAGATTTTGAGTAGTACAAGAAAACTGTAAGAAAGCAAATTGCAAGAGCGAAGCCTGAAGGTCTAGGAATCTGGGTTTCCAGAGTAATCCTCAGCATCCTCAGAAGCCCACCCACCAAATCACAAACCTAATACCACAAGAAACAACACTGCAACAAAATCCTGAAACTGCAAGCACCAACACCACATATTATCAGAGCCAACAACCATTTGGGCAAGCCATAATAAATTCATCACACCAAACACAAGTACCAAACAACAAAGAGTCACTGGAAGATTATCCAAATTACAATAGAGTAAGAAGAATGGGAATGAAGGGCACTGAAGGAGAAATTGTTCAAGTCGAAGGAGGTCACATTGTTCGATCGACAGGGCGAAAAGACCGCCATAGCAAGGTTTACACATCAAAAGGTCCGAGAGATCGAAGGGTTCGTTTGTCAGCTCACACTGCTATTCAATTCTATGATGTTCAAGACCGGCTTGGCTATGACAGACCCAGCAAAGCTGTAGATTGGCTTATCAAGAAGGCAAAATCTTCCATTGACAAGCTCGCTGAGCTACCCCCATGGCAACCGAGTACTAGTAACAACAATGCTGCCACGGAAGCTGAGCCTAATATGGGTTCAAGTGAGATGGCGATACAAGAGCAATCGGAGTCATCTGGTTACAGCTTCCAGATCCATAGGCAATTGGGTGATCATAACGCAAATAATGATTCCACTTTCATGTCGCCGCCGCCTTTGGACACTGATGCTATAGCTGATACCATAAAATCATTCTTCCCAACAAGCACGACGGCTTCAGCAATCAACTTTCAGAACTATCCAGCTGGTATACTCACAAGATCTGCAAACCCAACAGAAGATCTCGGGCTATCGCTTCACACAGCTTTCCAGGACCCTGGCCTAATCCATGGCCAGTCAAGGGGAGACACAAGTCACACAACTTCAGCAGATCAAACCCCTTTCGCAGGCTCAGCTCCTGTAGGTTTTGACTCCAGTTTCCAGCGAATGTTAGCCTGGAATAATGAAACAAGCGCAGAAACGAGAGGGACTGGTGGGTTTTTATTCAACTCATCATCGTTGTCACAACAAGCAGCATTGGCATTTAGGGGACCCCTTCAGTCCAGTTTCACGCAATCAGTTAGAGCCTGGGATGATATTCCAGTTGGGAAAACACATGAAATTCAACAGTCTAGTGTTTTTGGGATGCCGGCTGGGTTTAACATTCCAGCTCGAATTCATGGCCAAGATCATCACCAGCACAGTAACAGGCCCTCCTCTTCTTCTCCCAATAATTCTCACCGCTGATAAAATTTACTTACCAAGGTATAATCATTAGTATTTTGCAGGTGTTTAATTTCTTTCTTCAAAGCGTATGCGTTGAGATTTGAAAGTAATATATCCATGGACGTCACCCAAATTTCAAATAAAAGTTATTATTTTTTGGGAGAAAATTTTTGTTTTTATGTTCTTCTTCTAGCTGTTTCAAGCCCTGTAGTAGTAATCATACTTATCCGAATGTAGCAAGAATTCCTCAAGTCTCGTGCTCAAGTTCAATTTTGTTCCTTTGTGGTGTGGGCTTACAGGCTTACCCTCTGAATACGTTATCTCTCAGACTCTCACAGTTCATGCAGGGAAAGATGTTAATGAGAAAAATACAAGAGAATTCATATTCACATTTGCTTCTGTTTTGTTTCACGGAATCACGGCTTATAATAGTACTTTTTTTTTAATAAAAAAAAGAAAATTCTTTTTCATATTGCTTGAAAATTCTTTCTGTTCTACATGATCAAATTTCTGCATCTAATTCGTTATATGTTGTACATACCCCCTCGAATCTAACCAATATTTGCAGTGAATCCACAACATTGCTAGTGTACTCGATCTGTATAGAAAAGCTTAGACAACCCCTTTGATGGTTGATTCATGCTCCCTTTGGTACTGTGTTGTTACTGTGAAACAAAAACTCTAATTCATTGTCAAGGAAAAATAAACATTATTATTTGTTAAGTAAAGTTATTTGTTAATATTTTTAGAGTTCAATTCTGAAAAAAATAATTGTGAGAAATAATCAGTTATGGGCTACCAAAGCTAAGTTGTAAGTGTTCACTAAACATCAATTATGAAAAGGGGGAAAAAAAAAAAACAAGGTGAAGTTCTTTGGAGGAAAGTGCACTGTACATATAGAAGACTTAATCACCATGTGTTAAGTGTTCACTAAACATTAATTATGAAAATTTTAATTAAAAAAACAAACACTAGCTAAAGTTCCTTAGAGGAAAGTGCATTGTACATTTAAAAGACTTAATCACTATATCATGGGTACGTTTAGAATTAAAATAGGGTTATTATCATTTTACTACTTTAAAAATTGTCAAATATCAAATAACTACAACAAATATTGTCTCCTATCATTTTCTTACTATATCTTTATAAAACTATCATTTTACTACTTTTCCGTTATAACCATTAGTTGACCAGTTAGTTGACTAACAAAATACTAATTTCACCTTTTATGATTAAAAAAAATTACTTGAAACTTATTTACAAAATAAATTTGTAATATATTTATTAAAATAGATATAAAATACCAACATAATTCTTTTTGCTGGAATTATGAAAATGAAGCTTATTTACAAAATAAATTTGTCTTATTATTTTTTTTTAATGAAGCTTATTTTTTTAATCATGAAGGATAAAATTAGTATTTTGTTAGTCAACTAATTGGTCAACTAACGAGTCAACTAACGGTTGTAACGAAAAAGTAGTAAAATGATATTTGTTATAACGGAAAAGTAGTAAAATGATATTTTTATAAAGATATAGTAGAAAAATGATAGGAGACAATATTTGTTGTAGTCATTTGATATTTGACAACTTTTGAAGTAGTAAAATGATAATAACCCATTAAAATAGTGTGAGTTTTTATCACAATTATCTTGAAATAGAATCATTAACTGCTATGGAAAATAACATGAATAACTAAATCGGTTGTAGATATTAGCAACCCAAAAAAAAAATAAAGAATTATGATTACTAGATATACATATTTGATTTCAGAGATAAGTTGAAAGCAACATAAGGTTGAAAAATACCTTGAATGTTAAATGTTGAATTGACCAAGTAACACATGTATTTAAAATCCAAATTTCTACTGAATGATCACTAACAGCACATCTACTTTTGTTGTTACAACTTGCAAGCAATGGAAAATTGCTAAATTTTGAGAAATAAAGTTCCTTCCATAGGAGCTATTTTAAATGAAGTAGGTTAAGCCTAAAATGATTAACTCTCAAAGGCAAAACAAGCTACATTGCCACAATAGAATATAAAAGCAGTTATGGAAATTTAATGAATGAGAAGCAACAGGACCAAAACTTAACAACATGTTACATGTCGGGACACTATGATATAATGGCTCATGCATCTGTTAGGTTTCATTGTACAATCTCGCAGCGCCTTTTTCCATTGTCGATCAGAAGGGCTAACTGCTAACAAAACTTGTCGAGAGACAATCCGTACACTGTTGTTTTCTACTTTCTCGTGCTCTGTGAGACTTCTCAGAGTCCCACATGAAGTTGCCCATTTCAGAAGCAATCACCTATAAACAAGGGGAGAGATTAGAGATATAATAGTCACTAGCTAGCCAGCTTGGACATGACATGTTAATTACATGCACACCAGAATCAGAGACGATGTTGTAGTACTTGAATTTCCCCGTTAATTAATGCAGTTTTTGGGCGTGAACATGAACAGAACCCAATTGGCTAATGGTGTCCATTGGGCGGCTCACAATGGGCTTGATCACAAAATGTAGGATTCTTCCATTTAAGCCCAAACTTTACGCTCATCAAACCCATTCCTAAGTATACACGTTACACCATCAAACTCGAAACATATAAGATTTGCTTATGAGGAAATTTTCAACCACAATTAAGAGTTCCAAATTTATTTTACATTTCATGCATCGACTTTGTTTGATGTTGTACCTTGAGGTTGCTTTTCTTTTTCTTTTTGTAATTTAAATTAATAAAAGCCAGGCCTTTTTTGCCAATACGGATCTGAAACTTCCAATTCTTGCATAGCATACAAAACGTTTTTTTGTATTCTTCTAAATTCGTATTCATAATTGTTTAATTTCGATTTGATCCAAAAAAAAAAAAAAAGATTCCTACAATCAAATTCATCTTTAATACTACCTTCAAATTATTTCCTATTGGCAGTGTGAGAAGCATGGAGGCGGAAAGTGCTCAAAGATGCAGCCGTGTTCAACCCAAATCCGATCACTAGATGTAGATGTGCCGTTATTTTATTTTATTTTATTTTATTTTTATTCTGTTTTTCATTTTTGAGTAGTTCTCCAAACAGTCAAGGCACGTGTTTATTTCAAGAAACTTAAAAGAGATGCACCAAGTTTATTTTTCTAAAAAATTCAGGTGCAATAAAATTAAATAACAATGAAAAAAATTGCAATGTTAATAACTGAGAGATTAATACATACCAGTAATACTTATTCCCCCCCCCCCCCCCAAAAAAAAACAAATAAACAAATGAATAAAGAGAAATGATACTAGACATACAAACTTTAAATTTCAAATATCTATTTGTATAAATAGATGTTGTGTATATATATACACACATTATGGCCACAAAAATACGAGACATGTGACAATAATATAACACTGACAGTTTATTTTACACAAGAGTTCATAAATATTGGAATCTGATCGAAATACTCATAAAAAAAACACAAAATTAGTACCTATTTAGAAAATAACTCATTTACTACTTTCGTATAGTAGCCAAACATTTTGAACAATAATATATATTCTAATTTTAGACAATGATATATATCCTAAGTATTGATATTATCTTCTGTAATAGTATACCATGATAGACATTGTCTCGTGCCATAGAGAGACGCATAAAATTGGCCTATTCATCACACAATACATCAAAACTGTTAACCATGATAAAAAAGCTCGATTCACATGTCTTTTACTTGAGAATATCACTATCTAAAATGTTCTTTTTTCCCCCTTTTCTTTTGTTTTTTGTGCTACTAAAGTAAGAAAAAAAAAAGTATTGGGTCATCATGTAAAATCTCCAAAAAACAAATAGAGATAATTATTAAAAAAAGAGTTAAATAAAAATATAATTATTACTATAATTTGGCATGTGGGTTTGTGATTATATAAGATAATAAGATCAATACCAATAAGTAATACTAAACTTACATATTAGACAAATTTAGGGTCTTGGTGAGTTATTTTAAATTTAAACCTTCTTAAGTATTTGATGAAAAATATATGTATATTATCCAGGATAATTTTTTTTATTTTTAATTTTTTGAGCTTTTTGAATGCATAATTTTTATGAATTTGTTAATATATCTTACTCAATCGATAATGCAGTTAACCTATTTAATTTTTCAATTGACATAGAATAAACAAGCACACAATTATGCTAAAAATTGAAAGATGACAACTTATGAACAATATTCTTATTTTTTAAAAAATAAGAATAATAAATTAAACAACCAAAAAATAAGAATAAAAAAGTTAAAACCTGAAAACTAATTTGACATGAATTCATAAATTAAATTTGATGACTTGAGTCTTTGAGTAGAGGTGACCAATGATCGTGGAAAGTAGAGAAAATAATTATTTCTTTTTTTTTTCTTATGGAGAAAGTAGAGGAAACCCTAGTGTTAATTTTTTTTCTTTAGCACCAAAAAAGCTTTGAACAATGTTATTGTTTTTGGCGCGAAAAACTATTAATTGATAAGACAGAGGCATAAAAGGAATATATAAGGTTTTAATGATAAGATTTTGGTAGTTAATTTAGGGAAAGATAATTGTAATGTAATAATACGTTAAGTAAATAAATATAAAATAATAATTGAGTTAGCTATAATTTAGGAATTCATTTTCATTTTTTTTTTTAAATGAGTCTATCAAAGATATGGGGCTGTCATTAGTAGGACTTTAAGCGGCTACCTAAATTGTCTAGGAGAAGAATCAGTCTTACTATTAAATTGACTCATTTATGTTGTATGTGATGAAATCAAAACTTGTCACATATCACTGTTATCTTTAATTACTATTAGAAGATTTCTACGGAAAATTCAAATGATATCATTCTTAGTTCATTAAAGTCTTAGACTTTTAAGCTGTATTATTACTTCAACAAGGACGAAGAATTATTACCGATAATATATACCTAGAGGCGAAGTTAAAGGTAAGCTAACCCGGGCTAAAAAAAAAATTAATTATAATTATAATTTTACTTTATTAATATATATAAAAAAACAAATCTAATATTTGATAATATTTTTCTTATTTATATTATATTTTTATAATTTTATGGTTAGATTTTTGTTTATGTAGTGTGCTTAATTTTATTTGTATAAAATAAATTTTTTGAGAAGTAAATTTTATTTTAAAAAAAAATTAAGCCCACCCAAAAAAATAATGGTAGCTTCGCCACTACCCCAAATTAGCATCCGCAAAAAGTCTCCAGCTAGCCTTCACTCTCAAAGCCTTCACACATTATTTTGTTTTTTTCCTAGTCAATGTGAAATAAGTCTTCTTAGAAAAACTCGACGTTCCCTTACTTTTTCGTTATTTGTAGGCCAATCAAATGAAAAATAAAATCACATTAAAAAAATCGTTTAAAAAAAAGAAAAAACACGTGGTTGCATACAAGTAATTCAATCAGTAATTCTGTATTTGTCTCCATCTTGGTTGGAGAAATATAACTGAAATGATACAACCCAAAATTTATTGAACATTCTTCAAATTCCATACGTCAAATTGTTTCGTGTAGAATCAAATAAACAAACGCGGAAGTTGAATGGTAAACTTTTGAGTTATGACATTTCAGAAAACGGAACTTTCATGGAAATAGAAGTGGTGATAATTTTCTTAATATACAATTAATAGACTAGTGCTTTTGAAGCCAAAAACCGTGGAGGGTCAGCTAATTGATATATATTTCTAAAGTCCTTTCAAAATTATATACGACAATTAATCCGCTCCAAATTAAGAAGATGGACAAAATGTTGTCCGCTTTCAGTTTTCTCTCGCTCTTTTTGATCGTCCTTCTCATAGTTTCATCAAATGGAATATTTTCGAATGCGGATGATTATGATGAGCACCAACGTAAAGAGTTCAGTTTAGGTGGCTCAGTAGATGACTACTCTCGTGCTGGCAAAGAAGAAAAAGTTGCCACGAATATGGCCAAGGAACATCTTTTTGCTCGCGACATCGGTCACCGGCCAATTCTTCCTGTCCAGAGCTCTCATGGAGATTCTACTCGGGCGGCTTCTTCTGGTAGAGCTAGTTTATGTAACACAAATAGCATCCGATCACACTCCGCCCCCAAAAATGTTCCAATCTAAAATTTTAAAGTGTGAGAAAGTTTGAAAAAACGTATAAATTGTGCAGTTTAAGTTTTAAATCTTTAAACCTCACGGTTTTTAAGGTTTTTTCGACTTTTCCCGTACTTTAAGATTCCGAATCAGAAAACTACTACTCACACTTAATTGATCTAGGATTCATAACTTTATAAAAATTTAAAAAAATTATTATACCACATGATATAACATTTAATAATAAATATTAAAAGTTAAATTAACATTTAATGATAGTTATTTGTCTACTATTGAATTTTTATTGATCAAGATTTTTGCAATATTTTAAGAGAAAATTTTAATTTACGATATCATAATTTTATAAATAAATGTAATTTTTCTCTAATACAAACATTTTTTTTTATAAATTGTGGACTCACACGTTTGCAACTCACGAGGCCCTTTATGTTAAGAGCACTTTAAAAGTCAATCCGCATTTCCGCACTTTATAAAATGTTGACTTCTACACCTTAAAATCATTAAATATATGCAAGATGGTGATGACTGACACAAGAAGATTGGCCAGGGGAACGATGGAGTGCTGCTCGTAGAGTCTTGGCAGAAGCTGAAACTCCGGCAGAAAAACGTCTAAAAATAGCAGTTCCTGGAGGGAATTCACATCCGGAGTTTGTGAATGTGACATCTGGTCCTGATGGTAAGCTAATAAATGTTACTGGGTTTTCCATTCAGGTATTCAATGCTACAGTTCAGAAATTATTAGATCCCTTTCCGCGGTTTGATTTTCATTTATTTGAAGGCAGCTATAATTCTATGGTCGAGCAACTCGCTGAAAAGGTACTGATTTCTTGACTACATATGTATCCAGATGAGATAATTCTTTCTCTTTGATTTTTTTTTTTTTTAGCATGATGGTTGACTTAGTAACCTGCCTTCTCGTAGAAATTTAACGCAGTAGTAGGAGACACAGCTATAATAGCTAATCGCAGCAAATTTGCTGTATTTTCACAACCCTATGCGGAGCCAGGTGTCCAGATGGTTGTATATGTCAAGCCTAGGATTGCAGAGGGAGCTTGGCTGTTCAAGAAACCATTCAGCACTTGGATGTGGGCCGCAACAGGAGCCATTGTTTTGTATAACGGCTTTGTTGTGTGGTTAATTGAAAGGAAACACCATCCTGAATTCACCCGTGGCACTAAATTGAACCAAGTTGGCTCAGTGATTTCATTATCCTTCACAACTTTGTTCTCACAACATGGTACTATTTGTATGGACCATTTCACTCCAATTTAATCAATCCATGAGTTTGCGCATGTGTTTGCGGAAGATAACTTTCTTCTTTTCTGTATTTATACGTAGGAGCAAAATTGCATAGCAATTTGTCGCGGATGACAATGATAGTGTGGCTATTCGTGGCATTAATTATAACCTCCAGTTATACCGCTAGTCTAACATCTTTACTTGCCCATCGACGACTTATTCCGATACCTGATGTTGAGACATTAAAGCGGAATGGGGAGAAAGTGGGGTGTGATGGAAACTCCTTTGTGTTGCAGTATCTGGTCACCGTCTTACATTTCGACCCAAAAAACATTGAGCGAATATTTTCAGAAAATCGTTATCGTCAAGCTCTTACGAGTGGAGAAATTGCTGCTGCTTTTCTTGAGGCTCCATATGTTAAATTATTTTTAGCAAAAAATTGTAAAAATTTCACTACAGGACCAACGTACTCTGTTGGGGGCTTTGGATTTGTAAGTAACCTCTCTAAAGATCCTCCTTTTTTATCAAGTTTTTATTATTTTATTTGTTGAGGAGATCAGGATTGCAGATTGCTTCAAATAGTCATATGTTTTATGTTTCAGGCTTTTCCGAAAGATTCTTCCTATCTTCCTGACTTTTCCCAAGCAATTCTTCAATTATCCGAAGAGGGTAAATTGCGAGAATTGGAGGAATCTATGCTCTCCCCCTACAACTGCTCAGCTAAGGAAAATAATGAAGACCTTGACACTCTCGGACTACGTAGCTTCCAGGGTCTCTTTTTCATTACTGTGGCAACATCAACAATCGCTTTATTTTTCTTCATTTGCCGCCACGTTCACCGGAAGCTTTGGTGTTGTTGGCCACATATCGTTCAACCAAAACCACCCAACAATCATGTAGATGATATCAACTTGCTATTGCACAAAGCCCTTGCAGATGAACAGTCGTCTCCTAGCCAGTCCCGTACACATGAACATTGGCTATCTGCTTGGGAAACGGAAAATCGGGGCCTATGGCCCTGATTGTGAGTATAGTTGTGTACGCCAAAGTGCGCTAGCTTGTGTATGAAAACTTAAAAAGTACAAGGTTATGAATAATAAAACATTAGCTGTCAACTAAATATGTGTACGCCAAAGTATAGTTATTAACCATCAATCTACTTGTAAATGACAACTAGTGATTCAATTTGTAAATCCAAGAAATATCACAAGATAAATAAAACCAATTATGTCGAATTGGAAAATTATTATCCTAAATAATTTACAACCTATTTAAGTTAATGAGATCTTCAATTTTTGGAAATGATCCAGTGATCCTCCATCGTCGTCAAGATCCCAAAGTTCCAGGCATCTGTGATGCAACAAAAGTTTAATGTTATAATATTCCATTGATTCTTGAGAATATAGAGATAAAAGAATGGTCTAAATTCACATTGATTCGAAAAGATACCGTGGATCTAGGGGTGAAGACTCATTGATTCCATAGAATGTGAGAATTTACTAAACTCAAAAGATCACAGTGAACTTTAAAAATTGAGTAATATTAGTGAACTCAAATTTGCCTTCAGAGACTATAAGAGAGGACTATTTATACAAACAGCAATTATTCTAAACCATAGAATAAAAGGAAAATAAATTCCTAAACTAGTAAGAAAATAACAATAAACTTGTAGGCAATAAAGAAACGAATTCAAATATGATAAAGAATCCTAGTTTGCATTGTTTGGCACCTGCTAAACCCACTCTTACACTCAAGTTAGCAATTGGTTCATAAGATGCTTTGAATAAGCATTATATTCTTGCTCCTTTGAAGATCTTATTTAGCAACTTTCCTAAGTTCGATGTCAATGAATGAAAGAATTCCCCCTTTTCTGTTTCTGGATCATAAAATAGACTTTGGAAAATAGATTGTACTGCATGAAAGGGCAAATAAGTCAGACGGTAAGCTCGATTGTGGTGGAAGATACCCTTAATTATATATATCCACACACACACACACACACACACATGTATATTCTCCCTAGTCCTTACTTAGAAGTGGTTGATTATCAACTTGTTTAGTTGCGTTAAGTAAAAACAGAGCAATTTATTTACTTAAAATAGTAGACTTTAAACCACTCTTACGTTAAGTCTTTTCTGATCCCGAGTGCATGTAGTGGTTTATCATAAGCCATGTTTTTATAATGTTTTCCTTATAAACATAATAAATGAACAGCCAGCGCAGGAAGATAAGAAGACCACAAATTTTGTATACATGATAACAATTTCATTAGTTGACAAGTGAAAAAATAGTTTAGTTGACTGCTAAAAAACCGCCAAGTTTGGTGTGTTATTTAAATTGAAAGCAAAGTTAGATTTTTTTGTTTTAATTAACTTCATGTCCTAAATAGACAGGTGAGGCATCCAAAATTTTATAAAGAGAGGAAGTTTCCGAGCAAAAAGACAGGATCATCAACTAACGTTTGTTCAAGTCACTTATAAAACTAAGCAAATTACTTTTAGAGCCTGCTCCAAAGAAGTGGATAATATTTCTCACCATGAAAATTATCTACCGACCACTTATTTTTTTTAAAATACACATATTTTTTTTTGGCACAATTCCACATGAAATAACATGTTTTTTCATCTGTCCACTTCTGTTTGCATGCTGTTAAAACTAAGCTAACGTCATAAGAGTAAAATTAGCATTTTATCATAACAAAGAAAATGTGGTCGTTTAACTCTGGCAGTGCATATCTATGTTGGTTTCTTTTTGTTTTCTTTGTTTATCTTCTTTAATAAAATTCTGTCATTTGATCTAGGAATCACTCGATTATGAATTTCTATTTCAATAACTAAATGTGAGATTATTGCTTCATTTTAATTAGTTAGTGTATTCTTAAAAGATCATTTCATTTTAATCATACCCATCATGTGAGTCACAGCTACATTTATGCCAAAAAATTGGTGAACCCTAGCCACCACCGTCTAAACACTGCCACCACCAAATTCATAATAAACGACTCACTGAAGAACACAACCCTAGCTTATCAGAGCCATCAATGTTGACATCTAGCCACCCAGCCTCACGCCGAGGGTGCTCTGACAACATCCCAACCTTAGTCAACAGTGCAAATTTTTTGTTGTTCATCAGTACCTTCTTTGTTGATCAAGACCTCCGTCAGGGTTAGAAGGAGCTCGCCAACAAATAGCTGAGACCATCGTCATTTCCCATTGATAATGTTGCTAGGAGGATAGTGCCATGCGATCTGGCATCGTTTGGGCTGGAATGAAATATGCTGAAATGATTGGCTGGGGGTTGAGAATGCGAGTGATTGAATAATTTGCTAATGGGGTTTGCAGTGACGGATGATGAAGCGTAGATGCAAGTGTCAGACCAAGAACCATGACGTCGTTTCTGAAGAATTTGAGAAAATGGTTTGTTGTTGTTTTTGTGAAGAAATGGCAATTGAGTGTTGAGGAGGCGTTGGCTAGCCGTACAACATCTTCTAGTGGGTTGGCGTGGAATTTTTTTTTTTTTCAGTTGCAGAATTACAGGTAGTTCAAAATGGCTGTTACCACGTACAATTTGTGAATTTTGTCACTTAACATTGGCCAAACTCAAGTTATATTACTTGTATTGAATTTGTTCAATTTGCCTTCAATCAAATTGAGTTTGAGTTTGAGTTTGAAAATCACCATCAATGGAAGTTCTTTCCAATGGATCAACCAAGTTGGGAAAATGGGGAATTGGGGAGGGGATGGGGATTTAAGCTTATCCCAGTCCCTTTCCTGAAAAAAAAATTGGACAAAAGCTCATTCTTATTCTTTCCATGAATAAGAAATTGGGTATAAGATCGTTTTCATATCCTCCCCAAATGGGGGAAAATCCATGAGAGGCTTTGTCCCCATGGAGATTTCTGCCATCCCTAGGATCAACTATCCAGCATGATTTTTTTTTTTTAAATGAATTGTTTCAAATTACAGTTTTTATCCTTATTTAAAGAATTTTAACTTTTAAGTAAAAAATTAATAAAAAATAAATAAACTATTCATTTTATTATTAATTTTAACCATATAAGTTAATAATTATTATTAATATTCTCAATTATGTAAATTACAAATTTTTTTATTAATTTTATTTTTAATTATGTAAATTAAAAATTATTGATTAGAGTATCACAAATGAAATATTGTTATCAATAATATGGTACAAAATTAATATTTTCTTAGAATAAATTATTTATTATTAATATTAATAAATACAATACTATTAAAATTAAATGAATATAATAATATTATTTAAATAAATATTATATTATTATTTTTAAATAAAATGTACCATTCTTTGTATTAATAAATATAATTATTATATTTAATATTTTATTTTAATAAATATAATTATGTTATATTTAAAGGGAAGAATAAAAAAAGAAAGAGGGTGGGAGGGGGAATGAGTGCATTACAAATCTTACTATTAAAAAAACGTGTAAACATTAAAGTGAGAGGACGCCACAATCCTCCCTTCCACTTCAATAAATAAACACCCTAAATACAATTAAGACTCTTGTCAAGAACTATCATGCAAGAGTGATTCTGGGCTTAAGAACATGGCAAGAAGCTAAATTAGCAACTAGCCTTGGAAACAAATCTCAAGTCCTGATTCTTTTTTTGGCAAATGAAGTTCCATCCTGGGCTTGTTTGCATTGGCCTTTTCTGGTTAATGCAACTTGCTACCAATTTGCTGAACTGAAACTGTGGCAGCAATAATAGGCAGCTGACAATGGAGAAAAAGTTAACATCATCTATGAAGATTCCAATTCAGCTGTCAATAGTATCACTTCATATCTCATCAATGCTCTTCAAGAAGTGATGACAGAGATTAATGTGCTCGTCCACTCACTCTCTTTCCTCGGTACTATTCTTTATCCGAAAAATTGAAGAATCTTAAAAAAAGACAATGTAGAGTATCCATTGTGCGTACTTCTTTAACATTCTTAGAATAAAGCATATCAGGCATGACAGGCAAGCTCAGCAGGCATGATAAGGTGACTTGGGGACTTAGTTAGCACCCAAGAACACTCAAGTGGAGATAAAGTGTAGTGGAGGCAAAGTGTAGTGCAGACAATGACCATGTGATTGCCAAATAAAATAATATAGCAAGCCTGTAAAGTAATGTAAACGATATTATATATTCAAGTTAAAAGAAATGGAAATGGTGTGCATTCTTAAAATATTCTTTCGTCTCTTATTGTCCTATTTCTTTCTTGGTATCAGAGGAACCCTTAGCGTTCTAATAAATGGAATTTGTTGAGGGTGAACCTGAGATCTAGGAGACAAATAGAAGAAACAAAAACCATTACACCAGTTGTAAATGAAACACTCACAGCACAAAATACTCAGTCAGCAAATGCTGCAGCACAAACAACAAGAGTTATACACTCTACAACAAACACACATTTGAGTCATCACACCCTAATGTTGCGGACTGCCCAAGTTGCTAGCCCAATTTGCCCACCAAGAGCCCATGACAAGGCCAAGAGTGCTAGCTTGGCCCAATTCTGAAAATTTCTAGGCAACTCTAGCACATTTGAACTTGTAAATACTCTAGAATTCTCCATAGATTTTCAGCACATGTAAATGGTAGAATTCTCTAGAATTATAGAGCATGGCGAGCCTCCCCTATAAATAGGGCATGACATTAGGCATTTGAACAACAAGCTTAGCACAAGCAACTCAAACACTTATAAGCTCTCTTGTAAGCATTCTTGTGAGTAATACAATTTCTTTTATTCGGCTCCATTGCTCTCTTCTTTCTACTTCTTTGAAAACCTTTAAGCTTAGCTAGTTCGAGAAGCTCAAGGCTTACTTAGCAACATTCGGCAAAGTTGTCTAAGTGCTGCACGAGTTTGCTGCACAAAACACTCATCTTGTGACACTAAGCTTCTTCTCATTTTCAACCACTATCAAACTTGATACCACCAACTACATTATTTGGAAAGCACAAATCTTACTTGCAATAAGGGGCAATGGACTTGAAGGCTTTATAAATGGAATAAAGAGAGCTCTTACAAATTCTCAGGTCTTAAATAGATGGGCTTCAAAATGCAATAGCTATCGAGAGCCAATGATATATGCTTTGGTTGAGACAATATTAATTGCTTTTGAGTTGGCTATTGACCACAATGTCTGAGAACATCCTCATTGCTGTGACACACTGCACCAGTTCATATGAAATGTGGACATCACTTGAATGACTTTATACTTCATAATCAGTTGCAAGAACAACCTTGCTTAAGATGCAACTCGAGACAGCGCAAAAAGGCTCCAGCACTATAACTGAGTTCTTCATAAAAATGAGAACTCTAAGCATGAAACTTGCAGCTGTTGGGAAACCAGTTTTATAAGAAGATCTTGTGACTTGTATTCTCATTTGTTGTGAGCATTTTAGTGAGGCTAATACCAGCAACCGTTGAAGAAGTGTATGCCATACTTCTGAACCATGAAAGAATGGAACTACAAAAAAATAATGAATCTATTGAAGCTGACATGGCTATGAGATCAGGAAAAGGAAAGACAAGCAACTGGGGAAATAAAAAAAATGCAATTTGAAAGTAGCTTCTCTAACAAAAATGAAGATTATTATGGTAACAATCAATTTGGAAAACCTATAAAGGTAAAAGAAAAAGAAAAAGGTCCAAAAACCATCTTTAAGCCTGGTGTTGTTGCAAATTTTTTCTTATGTTATTGATGTCAATGAGCAAGTGTACATAATAACTAATATAATGATGAATATTCAAGATCGTCTCCACAGGGATTGATGTTATCAGACTTGCTACAGTAATCTTAACAGTGTAATTTTGTTTTAAATTAAAATAAAATAATTAATTGAAAATCGGTAAAGATAAGTATCACGTCAAACACAAAGGTTAAACCAATGGATAAACTCGCTTAATGACATTAACTATTTTTCAATTACAGAACCGTTGCTACAGCATCTACTATAGCACTGGGTAAAATCCTTCATGTATCATCAATTGTTGCTTGTTGAATATCTTATATCTTATGCTACGCTAACAATAAACGATCTAAGTTCTATTTGCCCTACAAGGTGAATTCTTATGTTTAGTTCATAACTAATTTTAGATTAAGTATGACTCTGTTGGAATCAAGTGAAACTCAACTCAGGAAACTCAACTCAGGAAACCCAATTTAAAACCAAGTATTGCTCTGATATATTCCACTGAGATAGACCATTTTGTGGCCCTTTTGTGGCTCTTTCTTAGCTTGTGTCATTAAATGTAGATATTAGCAACACAAAAAAAAAATTATGATTACTATATATATATTGATTTCAGAGATAAGTTGAAAGCAAGATAAGGTTGAAACATACCCTGAATGTTAAATGTTAAATGGACTAAGTAAAACATGTGTTTAAAATCCATATTTCTACTTAATGATCACTAACAACACATCTAATTTTGTTGTTACCACTTGCAAGCAATGAAAATTGCTAAATTTTGAGAAATAAAGTTCCTTCCATAAGAGCTATTTTAAATGAAGTAGGTTAAGCCTAAAATGATTGACTCTCAATCAGGGACGGAACCAGACTCCTGGTATAAGGATTGTCGAAATATATCATAAGTTCAAAATTTTGTAATCCAAAATTTGAAGTTTAAATTTAAAATAATGAAGATGCACAAAAGGACCGTGAAAGAAAAATGATAATAAGGTATCATTCAAGTCTCAAATTACATGAAAATATAAAATAATTGTATCTTGTACTATATAATTTAACATATATTAAAAGCGAACTTTACGTTCTTTCATATCCCTAAAATCATTTATGACTGATTCCATGCTAATCTTATTGGCAATATCTCTCTCAATGTATGTGATCAATGTGTCTGTGAGGAAATCATCATCCATTTTGTTGCGAAGTCTAGTCTTGACAATACGCATAGCTTAAAAAGATCGTTCAATAGTTGCTGTAGAAACTGGAAGAGTAAGCACCAATACAATTATTTTGTAGAAAAGTGGATATATTGATGATCTTCTAGTTCGTATCAACCATTGACATAAATCAGAAAGAGATGATAAATTTTTAAACTTTGGATCTTGAACAACATTATAATTATAATGATCAAGTTGCACTCTGAGATATATTTTTTCATTATCTGTGAAGTCATCTCGATAAAACTTATCAACCAATTGACAAATATCATCAATTCTAAAAGATTTATATCCTTCTCGAGGATCCAAGACTAAGCTAAGCATAAGCAACTCTACTGAGCTAAGCATAAGCAACTCTACTGAGCTATCATTAAATCGAATATTTAATTCTTGCAATTGAGAATCTATTGCTGCATAAAAAATATTTACCCAATAATGCTGCTCCATAGTAAAGTTATTTTCTTGATAACGAGCTCTACATTGCCTTGCAATATAACGAGTATTCATATTTGAAATGTCAATATTGCATGCTTTACAAAAAGAAATCACATTCTCTAGCAAATTTTGCTAGTCATCATCTCTCATTTTCTGCAAAAGTACGTTAGTGGATGAAACAAGGCGCATGACATTAAAAATGTCCTGTGATTGACATTGTAAAGCTTGAGAAAGCAAATCAGTGATCGTCATGATATTTTTCATGAGATGTAAAATAAAGACAAATTCAAATGAAGTTATCGCTTCATAAGTTGCATCTGCATCTCCCCGTGATGGATATGTGACTCCATCCTCCATAATATTAATTAAAAACTCACATGTTGCACTAAACATATTTATCAAACTAGAAACTGATTTGAAATGAGAACCCCATCGAGTTTCACTAGTCCGTTGTAAGGTCCCAATTTGATTAAACCCTTTACCAATCTTAAGTTCATCAAGAGCAAGCATATGTGCAATTTTATCAACTTTAGCACGTTTAAACTTATCATTAGCTTGCAAGATGCACCAACAATGTTCATAACATGAGTTAATTTTGTAAAAAATTGATGCACAAGAATTACCACTCGAGATGCTGCAACTAATGTTAATTGTAACCGATGTGCTAAACAATGAATATAATAAGCATATGGACAATCTTTTAAAATCAACGCTTGTAAACCATTCCATTCACCTCACATATTATTTGCACCATCGTATCCTTGGCCTCGGATGTTTTGAATGTCTAAAGTGTGATTAGACAATACAAAATATATCTCTTTTTTTCAAGATTTGTGCTGAAGTCTCAGAGACATGAACTAGCCCAAAAAACCGTTCTCTAACAATTCCATCCTTATCAACAAATCTCAAAACTATTGCCATTTGTTCTTTCTTTGACTCATCACGAGCTTCATCAACAATTATGCAAAGCTTTGCATCCCCAATTTCTTATCCAATTGTCTTTCTGACTTTCATTGAATAAATGTGCAAAATTTCTTTTTGAATCTTTGATGATGATTGGATTTCTAGAAGCTCTTGATATAAGGTCAGCAAATGTTTCATTATCTTCAACCAACACTTCCAATAGTTCAAGAAATTCCCACGATTATTTGAAGACTCATTTTCATCATGGTCTCTAAAAGCATAACCTTAAAGTGCAAGGTACTGAGATGCTCTAATTAAGAACTTAAGCTGTAGTCGATTATCGGCAACATCTTGAGTAATATACTTATGAAAAATATGTTGAATAAGTTGAGAATGATTCATCAAATCCTCACATGATTTTTCAGCACGTTTATGAGCAGAGTCAGGATTAATGCATACATGGTTTAGAAAAGCACAATTTTTACCTTTCACTTCCCCCAAGTTCCAAAACCATCTACCGTGAAAGCTTTTGCTCCTTTATGCCTAGATGGTTTATTAAAAAGAAAGTAAGGTAAACAAAAAGCAACATCATTTGCAATAGAATAGTCCAACCAAGTGGGAAATAGAAAATACCATGAACTTTGAAAGCTGCAACCATGATCTCTAGAGTGCGGGTTTTTTGAATGTACAGGTTGGTATAGACTTGCTCGAATATAAGCTCGTCGAATTTCATCCTGTTAATTAACATAATAGCTCCATATTTGACGACGTAGTCCTAGATCATGCTCTAAAGAATTAACATAAACTTCATTAATTTCAACTCTTGAAGATTTTGTTGGCTGATTTTCAGAAATTAGGGGTTCAAGATTAGATACTGATGGTAATTGTGTATCTGCTTGAGTACTTTCTGAATTTTTTTTCTTGAAAAATTTATCAATCGTTTGCTTTTTCATCGGTAAGAATTAAAATAACAATCTTTATAATCCAACAATGAAAATTAACAATGAACATATCTTACTCACAAATAAATATACACTAAGGCTCATCTTCTAGAAAAAAAAAAAAAAAACCCAAAAGCTCTAATCTTCTTACAAATTTTCACAAATAATTAAATTAAACTGATTGTGTATCATGATGCTTCATACCTATAAACTGAAAATATAATGATCAACCGGCTCCAAGCAGATGCAGAGAGTAAGATCCAAAGCAACGAATAGATGCAGGTTGATGGGCGACTTTGTAAAGGCAGGAGCAAGAGGCATAAGGTCAGGGGAGTAGCTGTTAAAAGTAAAAAAAAAAATTCTTTATTTGCTTTAAATTATAAAGAAGAAATAAAAGTAAAAAAAAACATGGGTGGCCCATGTGTTTTCTTTTTTTAATTATTTATAATTTTAAAATTTTGAAATATGTAAAAATAATTTTTTTGAAACTGTAGGGGTTGCCCGGGCCACCACGGACACCCACGGAGTTCCGGCCCTGCTCTCAATGGCAAAACAAGCTACATTGCCACAATAGAATATAAAAGCAGTTTTGGAAATTTTAATGAATGAGAAGCAACAGGACCAAAACTTAACAACATGTTACATGTCGAGACACTATGAGTATGATATAATGGCTCATGGATCTGTTAGGTTTCATTGTACAACCTCGCAGTTGCAGCGCCTTTTTTCCATTGTCGATCAAAAGGGCTAACTGCTAACAAAACTTGTCGAGAGACAATCTGTACATTTTTGTTTTCTACTTTCCCGTGCTCTGTGAGACTTCTCAGAGTCTCACATGAAGTTGCCCATTTCAGAAGCAATCGCCTTCAAACAAAACCAGTCAGCTTGGACGTGACATTTTAATTACATGCACACCAGAATCAGACGATGTTGTAGTACTCGAATTGCCTCGTTGATTCATGCAATTTATGGGCTTGAATATGAACAGAACCCAATTGGCTGATGGTGTCCATTGGGCGGCTCACAATGGGCTTGATCACAAAATGTAGGATTCTTCCATTTAAGCCCAAATTTTACGCTCATAAAACCCATTGCTAAGTATACACGTTGCACCGTCAAACTCAAAACATATAAGATTTGCTTATCAGGAAATTTTCTACCACAATTAAGAGTTCCAAATTTATTTTGCATTTCATGCATCGACTTTGTTTGATGTTTGTACCTTGAGGTTGCTTTTTTTTTTTTGTTTTGTAATTTAAATTAATAAAAGCCAGGCCTTTTTTGCCAATACGGATCTGAAACTTCCAATTCTTGCATAGCATACAAAACGCCTTTTTGTATTCTTCTAAATTCGTATTCATAATTGTTTAATTTCGATTTGATCCAACCCAAAAAAAAAAAAAAAAATGCCTACAATCAAATTGATCTTTAATACTACCTTCAAATTATTTCATATTGGCAGTGTCACAAGCATGGAGGCGGAAAGTGCTTAAAGATGCACTTTCCTAATTTTTATATTCTAAATTTGTTAATATATCTTACTCAATAGATAATGTAGTTAATCTATTTAATTTTTCAATTGACATAGACTAAAGAAGCACACAATTATGCTAAATTTTGAAAGATAACAATTTATGATCAATAGAATTATTTTTTTTAAAAAATAAGAATAATAAATTAAAGAATGGACAAATAAGAATAAAAAAGTAAAAACCTGAAAATTAATTTGATATGAATTCATAAATTAAATTTGATGACTTGAGCCTTTGAGTAGAGGTGACCAATGATCGTGGAAGGTAGAGAAAATAATTATTTTTTTTCTTATGCAGAAAGTAGAGAAAACCTTAATGTTAATTTTTTTTTCTTTAGCACCAAAAAAGCTTTGAACAGTGTTATTGTTTTTGGAGCAAAAAACTATTAATTGATAAGTCACAGGTTTAAAAGGAATATATAAGTTTTTAATGATAAGAATTTGGTAGTTAATTTAGGGAAAGATAATTGTAATGCAATAATACGTTAAGTAAAAAAAATGTAAAATAATAATTGAGTTAGTTATAATTTTGAGATTCATTTTCTTTTTCTTTTTAAATGAGTTCATCGTAGACATGAGACTTTCATTAGTAGAAGAACCTTACGCAGTCGTTTAAGTTGCCTAGGAGAAGAATTAGTCTTAATATTCGATTGACTCAATTATTTTGTGTGTGATGAATTAAATCAAAACTTGTCACACATCAAATGCTGATATGTTAATTACTCTTAGAAGGTTTCTACGGAAAATTCAAAAGATATCATTGTTAGTTCATCAAAGTCTTAGACTTTTAAGCTGTGTTATTACTTCAACAGGGACGAAGAATTATTACCGATAATATACACCCCATAATCGCATCCGCAAAAAGTCTCCAGCTAGCCTTGACTCTCAGAGCCTTCACACATTTTTTTTCTTTTTTTCCAAGTCAATGTGAAATAAGTCTCCTTAGAAAAACTCGAAGTTCCCGTACTTTTTCGCCATTTGTAGGCCAATCAAGTGAAAAATAAAAATCACATAAAAAAAAAATTCGTTTAAAAAAAGTAAAAAAAAAAAACACGTTGTTGCATACAAGTAATTCAATCAGCAATTTTGTCTTTGACTCCATCTTGGTTGGTGAAATATTAACTGAAATGATACAATATTTATTGCACATTCTTGTTAAAGCTTTCATTATTCTTCAAATTCCATACGCCAATTTGTTTCGTGTAGAATCAAATAAACAAACGTGGAAGTTGAATAATGAACTTTTGAGTTATGACATTTCAGAAAATTAAACTTTTCATGGAAAATAGACGTGGTGATAATTTTCTTAATATACAATTTTTGTTTTGTTTTGACAGTTTCTGACCGCTTAGAAAATTTAAGAAATAAGATTATTTTGTTCTTAATTAGTTAAAGTAATCAACTAATTAATTAATTATCTAAAAACTACATTTATTTGCTAAAATCTTTTTAAATTAGTCGTCACCTCCTTTTCTTAAAGTGAAGAGTTTGAGTCCACTTAATTTTTATGAGAATTTATCATGTCCAAATAAAATTTATCAAATTAACTGGCATAATATTATTATGACTAAGAAATACAAAAATAGCTTCAATTCTTTCAATCACAATACCAGGATCATCAACTATGTTAGTTCGACAGGAACTAATTTAAACTTTTTATTTTTCTATTTACCGAGCCTAACTGGAATTCATGGTTATAGTTATTAACTACATACGTTGTCCATTTACACTTCTTAAAGGAAAAAATTAAAAAAAAAAAGATAAAAAGATAAATGAGTTAAAAGATTGAAGCATCATGTATTTAAGGCTTTCTTTCTATTTTTCTATATAAAAATTGATTGAAAATCCCTTTTGAAAATAAAAATTAATTGAAAATTCTTAGACTCGCTCAAACAATCTGTACTTGAAAAAAAAAAATTGAAATAGACGTGTATATATAAGTTTAGACAATTAGTCACATACAACGTGACTTATAACTCATCATAAACTTTATGATGATCCTCCTAAAATAATAATTTTTCTCTTAAACGAAATTAAAAAATTACCCTTAAACAAAATAGTTAGTGGCTTAACCAAATTCATTATGAAAAAGGAAAAAATAAAATTAAAGAAAAATGGGGCTTAGAAGTCAACATTCAACAGTCAAAATCTTCAATATTTATAGGTAATACACATATGGCCTCCCTCTAATTTCAAAGACACAAGAAACAACTCACAGTCTCACATTATATATACAAATACACACACACATATATATCAACATTTACACTCCTCCCTTGTGTCCGGTGTCCATATCTCCAAATCTCAGCCACCGGTCACAGCTCCGCCGCTGAATCCACCATGAGCATCGGTGATGGCGACGACGATCACAAGAACCCTTATTCTCTCAACAGCAAGATCATGGTAACTGCCATTTTTTCACTATCAATCGTCATAGTTGTGGTCCTATTACTTCACATATACGCAAGGTGTGTGCTTCGTCGTCAAGCCAGACGCCGTTCAGTCATCCGCAGCCTTGACCTAGTCAACAACCGTGTGACTCACTCCACGGAGACACCACCACCACCCAAGACCGGCCTCGATCCGACTGTCATCGCCGCCTTGCCTATATTCATTTACAAGCAAACGGACGGCGGCCAGGACGATGGTTTGGCAGCTGCAATAGAGTGTGCGGTTTGTTTGAGCAATCTTGAAAATGAAGAGATGGCTAGAGTCTTACCAAATTGCAACCACACGTTCCATGCAGAGTGCATTGACAAGTGGTTGGGGTCGCATTCCACGTGTCCCATTTGCCGCACCGGGGCTGAGCCACGGCCGCAGCCGGAATCCCGTGAGGGTCCGGTCAGTGTCGCACCCACGGCTCCCCCGTTATTGGTTTCTGCTGAAGGGACTTCTTCAAATAGTGTAAATAATAATGGGGTCGAAGCAAATTCGGCTAAAGTTACAGCAGGGTCCAGTTCAAGATTGAGTTCTTTTAGAAGAATACTTAATGGGGACTGGGACAGATCATCAAGGAGGCTTCAATTTGAGATTGCTGATTTAGAGAGACAGTGATTATATTTATGGGGTAAATTTACTACAATTTTTTTTAAAACTTTTTTACTTTAGTACATTAAACATTATGTGGCAGTGTAGATACTGAACGATATGGGAAAAAAAGAAAAAGAAAAAGAAAAATGGGGCTCTTAATTAGAAACATTTTTGTATGATATTTTTTTTTCCAAATTTTAATAAGGTTTTATATTGAACAAAATTATATTTTAATTTGTTCACTTGTCAAAAGAGGGCGTAATTTGGTGTTTGGTTACCTAAGTAGATGGTCGATGCTGATATTATAACGAGTATTAGGTGCAATGCATGTGACGTTAAGGTTCCTAAAGCCATATATTTATCAGCCATTGACCTGGCCGATTTGTTAATTCTCTCATAATTCAACTCCTTTACATTCGTAGATTCAGACTGATACTGATCTCCATTAAAATATATATACAGAGAGAGAAAGAATCAAACTCACCTTGAAAATGTTTACATTTATTCGTAAGCGTAGGTTTGAGTTGTATTCACTTCAGCAATCTGTAAGATGAATCAAAAGATAGATCCCAATTTCATTTTTCAAACCTAATAAAGTATCCACGATTAACATAACCATATTTTTCTTTTAATCAGTTGACCCTTGAACGTGAATTCACAAAGTGTCTGCAAACCACGGGTAATTTCAAATATCTTGCACCAGCCCCCAAACGACTTTTAACAGCTAAACTAATTGGCAACAAGTACGAATCAGGTCAAGTTTTGACTTGAAAGATCTGAATATGGATTTTCATTTGAATTTGAGCACCCACTTGGTAAAACAAGAAACTTCATCGTAATTGGAAATTTTGCAACTTTGAATTACATCAATGTCGGCCAACCATTTGGAATCATTTGACTCGATGGATTTTTTTTTCTTTTTTCTTTTTTTCTAATTTCGTTTCGTTTTTCATGTGGATGCACACAATTGAGTTGTTAGCAGCCCAGATTTTCAATGTGCTCATACTTTTCCAACATCATTTTCGTTTTGTGTTAAAAAAATATGCTTGTAAATTAGGCTTTGTTTCATAACTTTCAATGAACTACTTTTCTTGTTTGGAAATTTCTGGGAATCTTCCAATCTTAACAACTAGCGATGAAGAAAAGGTGTAGGCGCTGTTGCTGAAAGTGGCGCACGGCAAATAGTTGAACAGCACCGAGCAGATAACTAGCTTTTGGCACCACTCACATCGGCAGATTTCTCTGTACGTAGTTGACATATTTGTCTTTGGAAAACATTTCTGTGCATAACACGCCTTACAATGAGTTCATCATGCATCACTTAATCACAAGTCTCTCGTTTATCTTCTCTTAAAATTATACAACAAAATTCAACATCAAGATCGTAAAACTACTGTCAGAATTTGCCAATCAGGTCATTCACAATTCATTTGACTAAGACCCCTTACAAAGTGATTAAAAAAAACGGTTAAAATACAGCAAACCAAAAAAAAATTGTTCAAAATTGACGACGACTTTCAGTGGAAAGACAATAATTATAATCTACTGTGATTTTGTCATTAACAATTGAACGTAAAACTACTGTCAAAATTTGCAAATCAGGTCATTCACAATTCATTTGACTAAGACCCCTTGCAAAGTGATTAAAAAAAAAAACAGTTAAAATATAGCAAACCAAAAAAAAAATGTTCAAAACTGACGACGACTTTCAGTGGAAAGACAATAATTATAATCTACTGTGATTTTGTCATTAACAATTGAACGTAACTAGTTGACTATACCACTATCAGAAAACATTCACTAGACTAACCCAATCAAATAATAACGACTGATCCTAAATGCCTAAATGTACATCTCAAAAATAAGGCCTTTGCCTTTTTTTCTTCAGCAGTTTCACTGAAATGATCATCACGCATAGGAAAATGATTCCGAACATTGATTCACTCAAAATGTATGTGTGATGACCATGAACAAATGAATGGTAATCAAGGGCCAAAACCATGTGAGAACAATTTGACTGCAGCCACTCAAACCTGCACTATCTGACCCCACTCCCACTGTTGTTGTCGATGAGTTTGAATCGCTCCCACTCCCATTCTTCCCTGATGAGCTGCACCATTCATTTCACATTTATCACAGTGTAATTTTGAACCCTCACAGGAAATATGTCATTTGCAAGAAAATGGTTTTAATGACATAGCAACCTTAATACACTATTAATTCTGCAGATTCTGTGCATTTTCTTTCATTTCCTATTGTCCACATAACTCAGCGAGTCATTATCAATCACAGAAGTTTTAAGTTATATTGAATGCGAGGTTAGATTTAGTTAATACACTTTTCATATGTTTCTAAACAAAGACCCATTTTACACTCTGTTAATACAAATAACAGAATGCAAGTTTCACTAATTTCTAATATAAGACCTCTCCCAAGGCTAAAACCAAGCTGGGCAACCATTCATTACAAAAGCCAAGACTGATTAGAGAGCAGGGATTGCATGAACAACACACTTCTATTTTGTAAAGCAATGTGTTTCAGATAAGCATTTTTTCAAAGCTTTCAAATGGTCATAAAACGAAAGATAAAATGAACAATAATCTAAAACTATTAACAAAGCTCCTTCCTTCAGCAATAAGAAGCAAAATCCAGGGCAGTTCAATGGCAAGTTAAGCCATTTTTTTGTTCTATTTTGACACGAATAATTCAAAACATTCAAAAAAAAAAAAAAATTTGCAATTGACACAAAGCTCATGCAAGTTTTTCAAGACCATTTCTAGGATCTAGGTTTCTCCAACCCCACACAGAGCTCAAATAATAATAGCTACAAATTAAGCAAATAAAGCAGCAAAGAAACAATCTTTTATGTGCTTTCGAAGCCATTACCTTGAGGGGAATTTGCAGCTGCCACGACCTGAGAAGAAGTAATGCAGCAAAAAGGTTATCATAGATTTTGATAAAAGGAATCAAACATAACTCGATAAAGGGTATATGATTTTCAGATCCAATTAAATAAATGAAAAAAATACTCACTTGGGTTTAAAGAAGTGACAGCAGCGTTGTTACCAAAGGAGCAGCTGTCGTCAGTCATGCCATTCTTCAAGTAATAGTCATTGAAAGCATAAGAAGCCATTGTTTGAACATCATTCGGGTTATAACACGGCCCGCCTTGCTGGATCGGGCTGCAGTCAGCTCCCCCGGGCCCACATGCCCAGTCCAGCGCCCCCTGCAGCGCCGCATCGTCCGCGTTGTTCTTCGCCACGCACCACAGCTGCGTCGACACCGACACTCCCCCGCCGCGGCCGCCGTTGCCGTTCTGGGCCTCAACAACTAACGAAACCGCATGAAAAATGATCGACAGAAATAGAAACAAACTGAAGTTGGGCAAAGACATGTTTTTTCGTTTTGCCTTTTTTTCAATTTAAGAGAGAAAGAAAGAGACAGTGAGTGTGATTCTGTTCGAGGTTGTTATTTTAAAGAAAGAACTGAGAAGTGGATGGTGACCGTTGGATTTAATGGAGTTAATGGAGTTTTTGGTTTAATTGATGCAAAAGTGACCGTTGTGTTTTTTGAGAAGAGCAAGAGATCTGGATTTTTGAGTTGTTGCTGCTACTAGTTACTGTGAAAGGGTAGCAGAGGAAAGGCCACTAGTTCTAGTTGCTTCTTGTCGTTTTGTATCGCTTACTTATCTGGTTCCAACTTATATATATGATTCATTATTGGTCGTCTTGTCGGTTTTTATATTATTTTCAGGTATGAAAACAACGCATGTCTCTTGATTCCTCCATTTAATGCATCATTTGATCTAGACCGGGACCAATTGTAGCATCTTCATCTTATTACTATGTATAGTCGGAGAAAACTATAGTGCAACAGTGGTACCGTGTTATCATGTCACCATGTCCACTATAAGAGTTCTTATTATTTACGACATCACATATACAATACTCTTTGAAGAAATGTTGTAACAAGTAATATAGACATGTTTTATTTTTAAAAAGTTGTGAAAAAATCTTAAGTTTTGATTGACTGTAGCGTTAAAGTTAGAAACACATTTAAAAAATTAAACAAAGCTGAGACAAAAGAAGTTATTTATTACTAGCCGGCTCACACCAAACTCCATACACCCTCCGTTACTCCATTTTATATATTTTGCTTATTACAAAACCCACGCCAAAAGCTTATTATTATCATTTTTTTAACTCAAACAAAAAACCAACTCACCACACCAAAAGCTCACCGAAATCCAGAACGAGCACTCATCACAATCCTTTGTCTCATTTTCGATTCAGTTTAATTCATTTCTCAATTTCGAGAAAACACATGGTACTAAGATTCACTTCGTTATTATTTGAAATTTCTTGTAAATCTTCTCTCATTATCTTAGCTGCATATGTTAATTTCTTAATCTTTTAAGATTTTTTCTCAATTTCTTAAGATTTCAATTTATTTCAGCTTGGGTTTTGATTTTACCAAAGCAAAAATTGTCTTCAGCTTCCTATTCTGGTAATTTCCTAATCTCTATCTTCATATTTCAATTTATTTGATTTCAACGAGATTGTTCTAGTTGTTTAATTGTTGTAATTTGGTTAAATTACTATGTTTTTTTTTTGGAGATCTTTGATTAAATCGACTATGTTGAGATTTGAAACTTTTGATCTGACACTTCAATTGTTATTGTTGATTAATTCTTATACTTAGTTCTTTTTAAAGTGTGCCGTGTACTTGGTGAATTTGAGCTTAAGAAAAAACTTATAATATTGAATATTGTTGAATCAAATTCNTCTGATATATATATATATATATATATATATATATATATATATATATATATATATATATATATATATATATATATATATATATATATATATATATAGTTTCACCAGCAACCACTCTACTGTTCTTCTTCATATATAGCTCTTTATCTACACTTCTATTGCTTTTTTCACCTTCAGCTTTTTGTTTGCTGAAGTTTGCACAATGAATTATGAATATGATTACTGAAATATCTTTTAATGAGGCCTATAAATGTTGTTGTCGTAACTAATCTAATGCCCACCATTTATTTTTAATACGACTAACTAATGGATCATTTGATTGTTTATGTTGGGGTCTTGGCTGGTCTTGGCTTTCGGTACATCAAGCTAGGAAGTTTGTAGTTATTGCTACATATCAAATTGAAGAGAGAAGTAGAATCAATAAATGTGTATACATTGAAACTCCATACCATACTATGTCTTCTGAAAAAATAGGCATATCAATCCCACTATATTTATAGTACATAGCTACTTGTGTAACCTGTTTGACAATCTGCACCAAAACTACACCTTCAATACAAAAAGAGAATACATGGAAGCTAATATTCAGCTATAGATTGAGACACTGTTGGGAATTCCCTTTCTGGTCAGCCCACCTTCTCTAGAGCGTTCTAAGGTGTTAGGAAAAAGTAAGGTGTAAGGCACCTTCACAGGCCTAACTCTGTTCTTCCATCTTTTGTCATTATTCATTTGTATAATTTTGTTTTCGATTTCCAACAGTCTATTTCCAAATCTAATAAGGGAGACTAATTACGGCCTATCATATCCTTCACGTAGGATCCAGAAAATTGTGGGTGGGTTCTAAAGAGTCATTATAACATTCTTTGACACTTAGTTCAATTTGTAAGCAAAGGGTTAGTGCAATCAAGGCAAGTCGCTTTTATTATTGTGGTGGTTTGTTGTTTGCCCCCCTAACAGAGTAACCATTAAAATATCTTAACAACTGCAATTATAGATACAAGATCCTTTTTTGACACCATGATCCACTTGACAATTCATCTAGGATGTAAAGCTCAACAGTAGATTAATAATAGTTTTTTCATATATTTTTAGGATCAAATTGACATAGTAACTTGATAAAAATTTCTCAAGACATTCGACTAGTAAGTTAATATTTTACTATTAGCTTTGAATTATATAATATTTAAACCAAGTATTTTGCTTACGTGAATTGTTCTTTCTTTATGATATTTTCAGGATCACAATGAGACAAGCCACAAGAGGAAATGTTCTGTAGACACTTCACATGCGAAAGTAAGTGGTGATTTTTATGAGTTTTATAAATGCTATCCATCATTTATTGTCGATCCTCAAAACTTTGTTTAAAACTAAAATGAATAGATTTTTGAGTTGTTTCTAATAAAGAACCATTCTCTTTATGGAAAAAATGATTAGCATTTTGAGCTTGGGAAAAACAGTTTGAATTTCTTCTTATTATTTGTTTGTCTCTAATCAAATTTTTTATTTGTTATTAGAGAAAGCTGAAACATGTGGAAGCACTTTTCACAAATATTGAAAATGCCCGTTGTAGATTGCTAGATTGGATGGGAACAAAAAAAGTTGTAGGAGAAGGAACAATTGCATCAAGAGATCCACTAGCCAAAGTACATCATATATGTCTTGGACCAGATTGTTGGAAAGTTTGGGTGACAATTGCACTGGTTGAAGATACTCCCTTATATCATGCTACATCTGAGTTTCATGTTCTTAGTGATGCAATTGGAAGCACAATTGCTTGGCCAAAAAACTACATCTTGTTGGAGTAGGCTTATAGTTTCTAATTTTCTTCATACATATACTTGAATCTTACAAGTCAGGGGAAAAAAAAACATTAACCTGGGCAAGAGTTTCAGTTTACACTTTGAGTATTATATTTAGTGTAGAGATTTAACAATCTTCAACTAAACTTTTGTTGTATGGATGCCAATTTCAAATGATTTTATGGAGATTATTTTCAGTTGATTGAACTGTTATCAATTTTGCAAATTGAATGGTAGTAGATTTCCATATTTATTTACTAATTTTTGCAGCAACTTACTCATATAGCAAATGGCCTAAAAAACAACATTTTAGTAATGTTGTTACTATTATTTTATGCTGCGTTTCTTACCGCAGTTGAAAAAGTCTACAAAAGTTTGATGTTATTTACTGCATCCTTCGTTAGGACATTTTTATAAATGTTGTAATTGTGTTTTTGCAACATTTTTGAATGGTGGTAAAAGATAATATTTCTTGTAGTGGTCGTTGGATCCCAATGAATCTATCCATTCAAGTAGATCCAACGGCTGAATGCAACGGTGGCACGGTACCACCATTGCACTGTAGCCGGAGCCTATATAATATATACATTCAGGTAGAAGTATTTAGAAGTATTTGATAAACACTAACTGCTATAATTTTTAAATTATGTTGATATAATTTTTCATTTATATAATGAAAATTTTATTATATCTTTAATAATTTTATCAAAATTATTATTTAAAAATTATATTTACTATATATCATTAATTTTTGTTTGATAATTACAGTTTTTTTTTTCACAGCAACTGTAGTTTAAAAGTTATAACACCTTAATTCCAAACAAGACTTAATAGGAATTGAGCCATGAAAGCGACAACCCTCGTTGGAAGCTTGACACGTGCACAGACACGCGTGACCAGCCCCCTCCTCAACAATATTTGTTTTCTACGACTCAAATTTAAATATAGGTACAATAGATTATGTGCTAAATGATGTTACATTATCGTTTATTGACGAGGTACATGTCCATTGTGAGGTGAATGATGATTAATTATTGATATTTGAGCTGCAAGAAGCAGTTTTACATTCTATAGTATCAAAGGATGATGCGGAATTCGCTATCAGCAGTGTGAATATTCCCCCTCAATTCACCATCCTTTCATAAAGAGTAGAGCTTTTCATCATGAATTATGTGCATGAAGTGAGGTTCCATAATTTCTTTTAAACCATAATGGGTCTAGGCCTAGGATAGGACCCATTGAGAACATCGTCAAGAACATACAGCAATAGCAGCGAAAATGGGTAAAGCATGCAGGCCACCAAACACATCCAAAGTGGGAATGTGGTGCGGAAACTTGCGATCAGCCCCATCAAAATGCAAACCAGTAGAATTACCGACACTTCTGCTGAAAAGTTCCATGTCAAATGGCGAAAGTAAACAAGACTCAGGAAGACTGACAGTGAAAGAATGTTACTCATGGTCACCGATCCATATATCTGCAATTGCGTACCAAACTCATACAAGTTATTAGGCACCGATACCATCATGGTAATTCAGTAAGCAATCTGAGATTGACAAGTCATGCGAAGAAGATACAAACCGCAGAGTATGTTAACGATGAAGTTCTTGACCTCTTTCGGCTGGCAAATATTAGAGCTGACACTGCCTCACTGGATGTAGCAAAAGGCAGAATGATGAAGGCGACAAACAAAGAAGGAATGTTCGAAGCAGTTGAAAAGTTGTCGACGGCATCCACTAGAGGATCAGAGCACACAGCAGCGACAATGGTTCCCATAAGCAGAATCGACACTGCTTTGGAGGCCATCCATTTGGGATTTTCAATAAGCTCCGCAACTTCATCGTTCTTGTCCCCCAGTAGGTCATACTCTGTCCTTGCTCGCTGCATTTCAACAATTCATTAGATGTGATCATTCGTTGTTAAAATTCAGAACCCAGACTGGAGGTTAGCAACAAACCTCTTGAAAATCATTTATAAGTCTTGGTGTCCAGGAGCCATCGTCTTGTCTTTGTATGGCAGAGTGCTTAAGCCTATTTAGCCATCTTGAGATTCCTACGACAAATTCATGCTCATCGATACATGAATCTTTTGATGTATCAAAGTCTTCCATTACTTTTTCAATAGCATCATCAATGTTCGTATCGACATCTTCAAATTGGATTCCGATAACCAGGGCTCTCAGCTCTTTCGCTGACAGGCATCCATCGGCATTCTCATCAATAATGTTAAATAACCTGTCAATAAAGTGGTGGAAAAGTGCAGTGAGAATCAGCAAGACTATTATTTTGTAAAATGATGCACAGTTATAAATTCGTTGAAGTTAAGCATGGCCAACTTTTGTATGACATCTATATTAGGCTCCCCATCATCTGTAAAGAGTCTTCCCAATGCATGCATTTTGACCAGTTTCAATATTCCTGATATTAACTGCTTCTGCTTTGCGTATTCAATTCTTCTCTTTTGGATCCACGGCTGGAATACCTGCAGGAATATCCAAAGGTAATGTTCTGCAGGCCTAGCTTGGTCGTGGAAGAAAATACATAGTTCAGCTGTTGGTAAATAAGATTTTGACGACCATTCATAATTATAGCTTTAGCTACCTGATAAATGCTGTAAGCAATCACTAGTGAAATGGAGACAATCAGTGAAATGAGGACTGTTACGCGACTAATAGAAGTTGTGTTGAGGACTTGTGGTAGCTGGACTATTATGAATGGAACAACAGATAAAACCATTATCCTTGCAGCATAGCAGGTCCAAACATCAGTGCTCACCCCAGATCCTGCATGCATAAGAAAACATGCATTATGTCATTAACTGAACTGAAAGTAACTACATCAGAAACTCATTAATGACACAAATGCCGTCATAGGAATTAAGTTACCAGTGAAACTGAATCTTTTTGTATCTTTTAAATCTACTGCAGTGGTACCCTCGATGTCACACTTGCCGACTAAGAGACAGGAACCCCATAATACTGTAAGAAGCATGACAGTTGATCCAGCTAACAAGCCCATTCCAACGGATACCTGATTTTGAGCTGTTTCTTTACTCCCAGATAGCCCGGATGCTATTGGATAATCAGAGAGTAAGAAGAAATAAGAAAATAAAAAATTAATGACAGGGCTACATAACTTGCAATTGAAGGAATCAGAGGACTCACTACAACATGAAAAGACAGAGTAGTGCTATGTATATTGTTACTGCCCGACAGAATTTTCATTTTCTACCCAAAGAACCCTATTTCTATATGTACCTCAGAATCAATTTTTACAATCATAATTTTATATTAGAAGCTAATCACTTATCAATCGTCCAACAAACTCAAAGAAGGTGATTTTTTTATGAATTGCGCTCAATGAAAGCAACTTGAAAATGGAAATGTAGTTGTCTGAAACCTTTAAGATTGTACTTGTTGAGGAAATTATAAAAAAAAAAAAAAAAAAAACCGACTCAGTCTCCAAGAAATCCTGATTATTGGATAATCTACAAACTAATGAACAAAGTTCTTGGTCTTGCTCACACGACAAGCAGCAATTCGACCTTGATTTGTAATATAAAATGTGACTTTTTTTTTATAATTAAATTTTTGACAAAGTTCTTTTGGGTATTGGAATATTTTAGTACTATTTATTTCAACTTAAAGACAAGTTCCAAACGTAGAAGCAAGAGAAAAACGATGCAGGCTACTGAACCGGAAAGAAAACTTGTGCTGTAAGCAATTGTCTAATTGATTTTGGAAACGAACCAAAACTGTTAGAAAATTCATTGGCTAAACATATTAATTAAGCAATCAGGATTGAGCATTGGAGAGGGAGAGACAATGGTTAACGAAGCTCACCGAGGATGATTGCTGCATCAGGAACAGAGCTCAATACGGGCAAGAATAAGCCACCGATAATGCCAGGACCAATAATTTGCAACAAAATCTCACTTCCATTCGACAACAACTTAGCAGCCAAGAGCATCAAGTAACCGTACACAGCAATAAGAAAAACGTTGCCAAGCAAACTGGTGGTGCATGGCAAGAACCCATAAGTTTGCTCACACATATCAGATGGCGATATCAAATACTTGTTATTCAATTGGGTTGAAGCCGGTTCCCGAACGTCGTGGGTTCCATCAGAGATGACTACAGTTGATAAGTTGGTGATAGGTCGAGCTCGAGTATGTGCAGGGCCGGATAGCGCAAGAAAAAAGAAGGGCAACAGAAGAAATGCAGGCTTCTTTCCCATGTTTATATTGCTGGCTTAATTTTTTTATTAAGTTTTGCAGCCTAGATTTACATATATAGCTGTATGGCCTTTACACCGATGGTTCGTATCTATCATACTTGAGGCTGAAAGTTTTGCATATATAGTGAAAGAGAGGAGGAGTTAGATAAAATTATAAAAAGAGTAATGAAAGAAGAACCAATTTGAAATAAAATAACAGAGGATGAAGTTAACAAGTCTTTTTCTTTTACTTTTTATTTATTTATTTATTTTTTATCATGCAGGTGTTTAACAAGTAACAACAATTATACAGTAAAGATCTGGTTTCACGCAAGCATCGTCAGCATAATATTCTCATCAATTTAATTGAGTATAGAAGACTATAAGACAAGTGCAACAAGCAAGCTGATCCAGTAAGGGGAAAAAAAAAATTGTTATATATACTGATACAATTGGATTAGATTAGATTGAATTATATATAGTGCTGACTTATGTTTGGTACCCTATCGGATTGGATTATGTTAAATTCAATTTACATGAAATTAAATAGTATTTACATTAATATTTGAATTTAAATATCAACAATTTATAGATATTCAACAAGAAACATTATAATCAATTAAAAATAAAACTAATAAGAGATATATATATTTATATATATTCAATTAGTTATTGGGTAGTCATAATTATAATAAAGAAATATAAATTATTTAAGTTATAGGTTATTTCAAATGAGATATATCATTTCATTAAATAAAATTATTCAAATAATAAATAAATTAATAACTTTTAAGTAAATCATGAATAAAAAATAAATTACTTAATTAAAAACAATAAATAAATAAATAATTTTTAAGATATAAATAAAATGGTTTAATAAATTATGGAACATATTATAAATGGAAAAATATTTTTTTGACATTATCTAGTCCTAAGTAAACCCACATAAAAATTAGGATTAGCAATCACATAAATTTAGGATTAAAATTTTAATTTAGTTCACCAATCCAATCCAAGTGAGCATGCTAAACATAGTATTAATATTTTGTCCCAATAATTAGTTCAATTTTACACTTAATCCTACCTCCCAAACATAACCTTATAGTTTAAAACCTTGGCAAATTAACTTTTCAAAATTAATTTTCACATTATGCGATTTCCCCTAATTCCTTGGCAATTATATAATATACAATGAAGATTCCTCCTAGGCCAATTCATTTTCTTTTTTAAATTTTTTGTCACTCATTTTGAATTTATTTATATGGGGAATTAATTAATTTTTCTCGTACTGCACTCATGCCGTGCACGCGTGAAGAAAATCCGAGTCTAGTCAAACTTTTTTGACGTGGCAGCAGTTGAGAGGCTGGTTGGTCTGAGAGGAAGACGAAACGAAAGCAAGAGTCGAGACCTTTTGCTTTTTACCTTGTTTCACAGTTTCAGTCAGCTTCCAGCCTATGACAAAACGACCACGCTTTGCGTCAACTTCATCGCTTTCTCTCTAGCAATGGCTACTGAATCCTCGGAAGATCAAAATCCAAACACTCCCTCACTGAACCCTAACATGAACCAGAACGAAGAGCCGCCACAAGATCTCCCCCAACCGCCGCCATCACCGCCGAAGCAACAAGTGCAAGAAACCCCAACAGCGCCCGAAACCCTAAACCTAGAAATCCCAGATTCCCAAGATTCAAACCCGAAACAGCAAGAACAAGTCAAAGAAGATTTCTATACGGAGATGTTTTCTCCCCCTCGCCACGTGCCCAGTGCCTTCTGCAATTCATTTTCACCGTCGAAGCAACAAGTGCAAGAAACCCCAACAGCGCCCGAAACCCTAACCCTAGAAATCCCAAATTCCCAAAATTCAAACCCGAAACAGCAAGAGCAAGTCGAAGAAGATTTCTATACAGAGATGTTTTCTCCCCCTCGCCACGTGCCCAGTGCCTTCAGTGTCACCTACACTCGCCGCGGCGCGAACCGCAAGCAGCTGAAAAGGCGCGCTTTGGTGGAGAAGAAGTCTTCGAAAAAGCTCAAAGCACTCAAACAAACCCTAAAGCCCGTTCCTTTTTCATCCTTAAAAAATACCCTTGATTTATCCCGCCACGAATCACTGTTAAAACGGCTAGGGTTATGGGATTTCGTGCATCTGGAGTTTGATACGAACATACGCACGGATCTCATCGCCCAACTGATCGCAACGTACAACTCAAACTCGCGTTGCAGCTATGTTAACGGTGTGAGAATTGGTGTGAACCGTGCGGATTTGGCTCGTGCGTTGAATTTGCCTTCAAATTCGACTTCGAAAAAAGATAAGGGTAATGTCAATGTGAATGTTTCTGATGGGTCAGCAGAGACGACGGACTTGGAGGAGTCGATGGCTTTTGTACATGAGATAGTGTCAAATTGGATGCTTTTGCACGATGACATGTCGATTCTGCCTGATGAGGTGATGAGAGTGCTAAAATATATCAAAGAAAAGAGCTTTGAGAAAGTTGATTGGCCTACTTTGATTTGGAATATGATGGAGAAAGAATTGTTGGCTGGTCCAGAATTGAGGAATTGTTATTATGCGTCACATATGCAGTGTCTGATAAAGTCGCAAAAAAAGGAACTTTTGTTGAGCGAAGAGGTAAAAGAGGAGGTGGGAGAGGATGGTGATGGAGATGTGAAAATGTGTGATGGGCTTGAAGATATTAAAGGAAGTGACTTGGAGGAGCATAAGATTGAGTTGAGTCTTGGACAGGACAATGCTGTTGAACTGAAAGCAAGTGTTGAGAATAATTTGAATGAAAATGCTGGGAAAGAGGAAAAAGAGTTTGTTGGGGAGGGGGATGTAGTTGGTGTTGAAGGAAATAGAAATGAACAGCTCTTATTATTTGATGAGAAAAAAATTGGATTTGAGGGGGACAAAAAGGAAGAAGAAGAAAATGGCCAGTGGTTCTCTGATGATAAAAAAAAGGTGGGTGAAAATGAGCTTCTTTTGAGGAGGTGTACGGTTGAAGGAGTTGAGGAAATGGACCGAGAGGAGGAGGAAAAGAAGGGCATGGACTGTGATGAGGTGGAAAAGAAACAAGAGGTTGGAGAAGGAGAGGAAGAGGGAGGAGACCAAGAAGACGAGGAAGAGGAGATGGAGGAGGAGGAGCAGCAAGAGGAAGGAGGATTTAGTCCTCCTATGAGAGGTGAGACTTTAGAGATGGTAACCTCAGCTAATCTTATTCAAGGAATGGAAGCAGTGCAAGCTCCAACATATAGATCTGATGTGCACATTTGTGATGATGATTTACCAGCAGATTTTCTTTCGTCTAGGGTTGGTACTCATACAATTCCAGGTGGTTCATCATCACATTTTGTTAATGGGATTAAGAGAGAGATTCTTCATGATAATGACTTGTCTCATCACTCTATTAATGGCGGTAATAAGCGGATGAGGATTTCATGGGATAATAAGTCATCATCAGAGTTTTATATGTATATGGAGCAAATGCAACATCTGATGGAAAAGACTAGGATGCTTTATGAGGCAAAAGAACAAGCTTGTGAGGAATCAAATGTGAATCAACAGTTTTTTCTTAATGAATTGCAGAAGCGGGAGGGCATTATTGAACAGTTGCAAAAGGCTAGGTATGAGGTGGAACAGAAAAGACAAGAGGAAGTTTATAGGCTTGAGCGTGAGCTCTTTTTGATGGGAAATATACTTGAGGGATACAGGAAGGCATTGAAGGAGAATCGCAAGGAATTTGATGAATATAGAGCACGCTGTCCGCTGCCTGATGAGCCACTCTACAAGGATGTTCCTGGCGGTGAAGGTTTAGTTTTGAGTGTTATGGAACTGGAAAAGCAGCGGTTGAAGCAAGAAGAAGAAGAGAGAATGAACCGTCTTCTGATTGAAAACAAACTTAAGGACATTGAAGGCGGGTGGATTGCTAAATTTGAAGCACATAAAGATAGGGTTCAGCAGATGTGTAACCGTTTGCTTGATCTTGAAAATGAAGTGAAATCTCTTAAGGAGTTGCTTGCAAAGCGAAAAGGCTCTGAAACTTTGGAATGTGCCCCAAATGAGTTATCTGTACCGTAAGTTTATGCTCTTCTGTTATTATTATGTTAATCAGGAAAATGTTCTTTTTTATCTGCATTTTGATACAGATTTATGTATCTAGACCTGTAGTAAGTGTTGATATGTTAAGGCAGTGACAAAGACCGTGTTAGCAGACTGAAGTTGTTATTGTGTGTAGTCTAATTGTGGTTGCAACGAAGTGGATATTTTATCTGTGGCTTTTGCTGATAATTTGTTACGTGCTGATATATATGAGATATGCTACCTGCTCGTGCCCTGCTCCTAGCTCGTATGTTTTATTCGATAATATTTCTAAAAAATTTTGACACTGGTCAGTTGAACTAAATTCACATAACTTGAAACAATAAAATGGACTAGTAGTGTGGATAATGACTGATTTCCAAATGTTTTCCAATTTTTATTATTTAGCTGGACAAAATCTTACCTTAACCAAGTTGACTTGGGTATATCCTCTACATGAAATTATTGAACCTAAAACTGTTTTCTTCTATCTTGTATTAAAATGTTACCCATATTGTGTTTCCTCCCTGCTTTTCTGGCCTGCTGCATTCATTAATCCAATATGAAGTATAGTACATCATGCAGGAGGCTGTAACATAGTTTCAATGTTACAAATTGAACCATATAAATTGGATTTGAAGAAAACCAGTTGAAGATTTGAAAGTTAGCTATGGCATAGCTAGCAAGCTTGAAATGTCAGAATGTCCTTCAAAATGATTGATAGCTGCCCTGTAAGTTGCTGTTGTTGATAAAATATAGACGGAGAAAACTCTTACTTTTGTGTTGTCGAATTTCTGCAACCTTTTGTTCTGTGTGTTTGTTAGGTGGTGACTGAGATATTGTTGTTTCACACATGGTTATCTCTTTGATAAATGTTTTTTTTTTCAATTACAAATATATGTGGGCCACTTCCCCGGATAATGCCTGAAACAGTATTGGCTAGTGAACAATTTTCAATTGTAAAAATTTTTCTGGTAACTTGTGTTAAATAGTTCAGATATGATTGATTCTAATTTAATTTACCTCAGTGCATGTTTGCATTATATGTTTCATCCACGGTTCTCTGTTCTGAGAGTTCCACTGCATCAGTTTCACAAAATACAAGATTGTCTCTCTGCTATTTTCAAAATGTCGTCTCCTCCGAACATGAACAGGAAAGCTGGGCTTGCGTGGAAGGCTACTGCAGATTGCAGTTGAGGTGATGAAATGAAGAGAGAATAGTGGTGGATGGAAACTATGTTTTCCTCTGTAGTAATAATTCAACATCTTTTCAGCCCAACACTCAGAGCAGAGCACCAGTGCCTTGATAGAATATGCATGTTAGGTTAACGTTTTAGTCATTTGTTGATAATTTGTTTATTGATTTGAAGTCGTAATCTTTCATCTACTAGATACTCACATACTCATAAGACATACATTACCATTTCTGCATTCACTGCAGCTCCGAGCTGTGCTTAGTGACTGCTGAACTTTTCGCTGTCCAGTCATCTTTTGAGCGCGGAGAAGGGTGTATTGTACAAATACGCTGTGGAATGCGCAAGCGCAGCTGGTGAGAAATTGCGAAGCAATTACCAGCGCTGCTCCAGCGGCTATATATATGCTGTAAGCAACGTTGATCAGTCTGACTTGGTCAAAACCTGCGTGGAAGATCGATGCGATCGAACAAAGCTGACGTAATTAGCAAAATAATAAATAATCTTCTTCAACAAAGACCTTCATTTGCTTGGTAGAGTGATCTATGCATTTATTTTTTTAATTAACTACTGAACTTGGATGAAATAAAAATTAATAAAAAACACTGGTTCTCTAAGTACAAGACTTTGAATTAGTCTTTAGTTCAGTCTTTCCAATTCCAACGATCAGGACCTTAAGTATGTGGGCCATTTTGTTCAGCTATGACTGCAAGGAAGGCATTGGCATTGGCATTGGCATTGAAATTATTAAATATTTATTTATTTAATTTTAGCCAGGAGCAGAGCACCCTTAATCTCCAATCTTCACCACACATGAATTTCCTAACTTCCATAATTTCAACGTATAGAAGTACCAACAGCCCGGCTGGTTGCAACTCCACTGGTTGTGAATGTATTTTTTGCGTCTACACACTCTGGAATTCTAGTAATAACAAGGGTTAAGTGTATTAAAATTTTTAAAAAACAATGATATTTTATTCAAGAATACAAGAAAATGATGACACCCAGTACTTATATATATATATATATATGAAACAAACTTAAAATATTCATATAAGTGAGGAAGAATTTATATATGGGTTATCATTAGGCTAACTATTATTAAAAAACAGTCAAACCTTGCCTCATAAAGTAAACCAAAAGAATTGTTTTTTTTTCTTTTTTTCTTTTTTATTTGTGGCGACCTAATTTGAGACTTGTTTGATAGCATTTTCCAAAATAAATTTCATGAGAATAAAGGCAATGGCAGTATGTTACAACATTTTGTTACTTGGAAAACGAAGAGTTTTTGTGTTGTTCCTCAAATCTAGTTTTCTTGAATATTTTTTCCTCCCCAGTTTATCGAAAAAAGAGTTTCCTTCTCCAAATCTATTTTCATGAATCAAATAAGCAGTATAAATTATTATTATTAGAGTCGGACTATCAGCACTCCTACAAGATCTTATTGAAATCTCTTTTGAAATTATATCCCATTCAATGCCACAAGTATCCTTTTTTTCTCCTAAATGAACACTCTTTTCATTTATCAAATTTTCAGTTTCTAATAATTTTCTCACTCTTTATCATTAATATTTGTATTCCTCTCTTCAAACTTTCTTTATTATTGAATTTCTAAAGAAAAAATCTAAAAGAAAACGTAAGTAGAACATTATACCTAAAAAGTAATAAATATTTTATGGGTCTAATACAATTCTATCCTACCTATAAATTTTGGATTCAGTAATTGGTTTGAAAATCCTTAAAAAATTATTTGCAATGGAATAAATTTTTATTTAATTTATTTTTTTTCACTGTGTTGTATCTTAATTAAGTTGTTATATTTATTACAAGAATTTTGTTTTGGCTTAGAGGATTACTTATTAAATTCAGATTATTTTAATGACAATAAAAAATTATATTGTGCAAGGAAAATAAAATTGAAGAGAGAAAGAAAATGTAAATGGCTTAAATCTATCTATATTTGTTCTTAAATGTAATTGTAATATATCAGGAGTTTTATAAGATTAATGAAGGGGTGCTAATAGTCTAACTATTATTATGATTATTATGATGATGATGATGATGATGATTATTATTATTATTATTATTATTATTATTATTATTATTATATATTTCTAAGAAGCATAAAAAGATAAAAATACAAACACTATTATATCCTTGCTTGACTAAAAAAGTATAAGTAGAGTACTGTTATCATATACAGTCAATTAGGTATGTATGTTACGCTACTATGTAGTGTGCAATAAAGAAATAATTTAGTTGACTCATACGAAATTACCAACCGTCCTTCCGGTGTCTTATTAAAACTGAAAATGAAAATCATGTTGAGGATTTGAAGTCATTCTTTCTTTTTCGTTTATGTAGTGTATAAATAATTATAGACTAGTCCTTTTCTCGCCAAAAACGGTGGAGGCTCAGCTAATTGATATATATTTCTACAGTCCTTTCAAAATTAAATACGACAATTAATCCGCTCCAAATTAAGAAGATGGACAAAAATTTTTCTGCTTTCCATTTTCTCTCGCTCTTTTTGATCGTCCTTCTCATAATTTCATCAAACGGAATATTTTCGAATGCGGATGATTATGATGAGCACCAACGTAAAGAGTTCAGTTTAGGTGGTGGCTCAGTAGATGACTACTCTCGCGTTGGCAAAGAAGAAAAAGTTGCCATGAATATGGCCAAGGAACATCTTTTTGCTCGCGACATCGGTCACCGGCCAATTCTTCCTGTCCAGAGCTCTCATGGAGATTCTACTCAGGCGGCTTCTTCTGGTGAGAGCTAGTTTATGTAACATAAATACCATAATTCTAAGACGGCATCGAATTATGGACATAGCGCAAATCCGCACATCACAACTTGCTTACGTCCCCTAACAAACATATATACCAAAAAAGTTTTCCAATCCCGAAATCCGGATTTTATTAAAGTTGAGGACGTGTTTTATAACGTTGTAAAACATTGAAAATGAAGTTTACAATGTTAAAAGCATGTCTCAAATTTTAATAAATTTTGGAATTCACAACGTCAGAGACGAAAAACATATTCATCTTTATGGGCGAATGAGCACACGCCAAGCTTAATTTCATTGGAGTGTTGTGCGATGCACAACTCTGCCTGTTCCAATGAGAGCTTGATACACGTGTAATTGCACACACACGAGCACCTAATCACACTCCTCTCTCTCTCTCTTTATATATTATATATATATATATAATGTTTCAATCTAAAATTTTAAAGTACGGAAAATAATTTAAGCATTTTAAGTATTAAACCTCACAGTTTTAAAGGTTTCTTAGATTTTTTTCGCACTTTAAGATTCCAGATCAGAAAACTACTAAACATACTTAATTGATCTAGGATTCATAACTTTATAAAAATTCAAAAAAATTATTATACCATATGATGTAACATTTAATGATAAATATTAAAAGTTAAATTAGTATTTAATGATAGTTATTTGTCTACTATTGAATTTTTAATGATCAAGATTTTTGCAATATTTTAAGTGAAAATTTTAATTTACAATATCATAATTTTACAAATAAATGTAATTTTTCTCTGATACAAACATTTTATTTTATAAATTGTGGACTCACACGTTTGCAACTCACGAGGCCCTTTATGTTAAGAGCACTTTAAAAGTCAATCCGCATTTCCGCACTTTATAAAATGTTGACTTCTACACCTTAAAATGATTAAATATATGCAAGATGGTGATGACTGACACAAGAAGATTGGCCAGGGGAACGATGGAGTGCTGCTCGTAGAGTCTTGGCAGAAGCTGAAACTCCGGCAGAAAAACGTCTAAAAATAGCAGTTCCTGGAGGGAATTCACATCCGGAGTTTGTGAATGTGACATCTGGTCCTGATGGTAAGCTAATAAATGTTACTGGGTTTTCCATTCAGGTATTCAATGCTGCAGTTCAGGAATTATCAGACCCGTTTCCGCGGTTTGATTTTCATTTATTTGAAGGCAGCTATAATTCTCTGGTCGAGCAACTCGCTGAAAAGGTACTGATTTCTTGACTACATATGTATCCAGATGAGATAATTCTTTCTCTTTGATTCTCTTTTTTTTTAGCATGATGGTTGACTTAGTAACCTGCCTTCTCGTAGAAATTTAACGCAGTAGTAGGAGACACAGCTATAATAGCTAATCGCAGCAAATTTGCTGTATTTTCACAACCCTATGCGGAGCCAGGTGTCCAGATGGTTGTATATGTCAAGCCTAGGATTGCAGAGGGAGCTTGGCTGTTCAAGAAACCATTCAGCACTTGGATGTGGGCCGCAACAGGAGCCATTGTTTTGTATAACGGCTTTGTTGTGTGGTTAATTGAAAGGAAACACCATCCTGAATTCACCCGTGGCACTAAATTGAACCAAGTTGGCTCAGTGATTTCATTATCCTTCACAACTTTGTTCTCACAACATGGTACTATTTGTATGGACCATTTCACTCCAATTTAATCAATCCATGAGTTTGCGCATGTGTTTGCGGAAGATAACTTTCTTCTTTTCTGTATTTATACGTAGGAGCAAAATTGCATAGCAATTTGTCGCGGATGACAATGATAGTGTGGCTATTCGTGGCATTAATTATAACCTCCAGTTATACCGCTAGTCTAACATCTTTACTTGCCCATCGACGACTTATTCCGATACCTGATGTTGAGACATTAAAGCGGAATGGGGAGAAAGTGGGGTGTGATGGAAACTCCTTTGTGTTGCAGTATCTGGTCACCGTCTTACATTTCGACCCAAAAAACATTGAGCCAATATTTTCAGAAAATCGTTATCGTCAAGCTCTTACGAGTGGAGAAATTGCTGCTGCTTTTCTTGAGGCTCCATATGTTAAATTATTTTTAGCAAAAAATTGTAAAAATTTCACTACAGGACCAACGTACTCTGTTGGGGGCTTTGGATTTGTAAGTAACCTCTCTAAAGATCCTCCTTTTTTATCAAGTTTTTATTATTTTATTTGTTGAGGAGATCAGGATTGCAGATTGCTTCAAATAGTCATATGTTTTATGTTTCAGGCTTTTCCGAAAGATTCTCCCTATCTGCCTGACTTCTCCCAAGCAATTCTTCAATTATCCGAAGAGGGTAAATTGCGAGAATTGGAGGAATCTATGCTCTCCCCCTACAACTGCTCAGCTAAGGAAAATAATGAAGACCTTGACAGTCTCGGACTACGTAGCTTCCAGGGTCTCTTTTTCATTACCGTGGCAACATCAACAATCGCTTTATTTTTCTTCATTTGCCGCAACGTTCACCGGAAGCTTTGGTGTTGTTGGCCACCTGTCGTTCAACCAAAACCACCCAACAATCATGTAGATGATATCAACTTGCACAAAGCCCATGCAGATGAACAGTCGTCACCTAGCCAGTCCCGTACACATGAACATTGGCTATCTGCTTGGGAAATGGAAAATCGTGGCCTATGGCCCTGATTGTGAGTACAGTTGTGTACGCCAAAGTGCGCTAGCTTGTGTATGGAAACTTAAGTGTAGTGACAAGGTTATGAATAATAAAAATTAAAAATGTAGAATGAAAAATGTTTTAGAAGCATAATGATGATTCATGTATACGTCACAGTTTTATCAACCTCACAGTTTCTAACTGTTATGCTTCTGTACTTAGCTTTGAAATACATGAACTAAATGTTTGGTAATACTCACACATTTTAATTGACAGCTAATGTTGATTAACTACCAATCTATTAACCACCAATCTGCTTGTAAATGACAACTAGTGATTCAATTTTTAAATCCAAGAAATATTGCTAGGTAAATAAAGAAAACCAATTATGTCAAATTGGAAAATTATCATCTTGAATCCTTTATAACCTAATTAAGATGATGAGATCTTCAACTTTTGGAAATGATCCAATAATCCTCCATCGTCTTCAAGATCCCAAAGTTCCAAGCATCTGTAATGTAGTGAAAGTTTAATGTTCTAAACTTCTAATGTTTTGTTGATTCTCGATAATATAAAAATAAAGGAACGATCTAAATTTACGTTGATTTGATAGAATACCGTGAATATAGAGGTTAAAACTCATTGATTCTGTAGAATAAAAGAATTAACTAAACTTAAAAATTCACACAGAGCTTTAAAAATTGAATAATATACTATTATTATTGAACTCAAATTTGCCTTCAAAGGCTATGGGAGATGGCTATTTATACAAGTAGCAATTATTCTAAACCATAAAGAAAAAGGAAAACAAATTCCCAACTTGTAGACAATAAGGAAATGAATTCAGATATGATAAGGAATCCTAATTTGCATTGTTCGGCATCTGCTAAACACACTATTACACCCAAGTTAGCATTTCGTTTATGAAATGCTCCGAATGAGCATTATATTCTTGCTCCTTTGAAGATCCCATTTAGCAACTTTCCTAAGTTCGATGTCAATGAATGAGAGAACTCCCCCTTTTCTATATCTGGACCATAAAACAGATTTTGGAAAATGGATCGTACTGCATGAAAGGGCAAATAACTCAGTAGGTAAACAGAACAACTTAGTTACTCAAAATAGTAGACTTTGAACCACTCTTGCGTTAAGTCTTTTCTGATCCCAAGTGCACGTAGTGGTTTATCATAAGCCGTGTTTTTATAATGTTTTACTTATAAACATAACAAATGAACAGCCGGCGCAGGAAGATGGGAAGATGACGAATTTTAAATATATGATAATGATTTTATTAGTTGACTAGTGAAAAAATAGTTTAGTTGACTACCAAATCTGGTTTGTTATTTAAATTGAAAGCAAACTCAGATTTTGGTATTAATTAATTTGATGCCCTAAATAGACGAGGGAGGCATCCAAAATTCCATAAAGAGAGGAAGTTGCAAAAGACGGGATAATCAATTGACGTTTTTTTTTCAAGTCACTTATAAAACCAAGCAAATTATATTTTTTGGGAGTGAATTTGAGTTTGAAGATCAACCATCCAGCATGAATTTTTATTTTTTTGGGAGTGAATTGTTTCAAATTATAGTTTTTACCCTTAATTAAAGAATTATAGTTTTTAATTATAAAGTGAATAAAAAATAAATAAACTATTTATTTTATTATTAACAATAATTATTAATATTCTTAATTATGTAAATCACAAATTTTTTATTAATTTTAATTTTAATTATGTAAATTAAAAATTATTGATAAGAGCATCACAAATTAAACATTGTTATCAATAATATAGTACAAAATTAATATTTTCTTAGAATAAATTATTTTTTGTTATTAATTATTAATATTAATAAATATAATACTATTAAAATTAAATAATTATAATAATAATTATATTTAAAGAAAATATGATATTATTATTTTTAAATAAATGTAATATTACTTTTTTAAATAAATATAATTAAATATTATATTTAATTATATTTAATAAGCATATAAACACTGAAGTGTGAGGATGTAACTTCAGTAAGTAAACAAACCTTAAATGCAGTTAAAACTAGGGTTGACAAAACCTGGATCCGGATGTAAGTTTCTAAATCCGGATCCGTAAAAATTAAAATTCAATAATTTAATATAATTTAAAAATTCAGTAATTTACCTAATAATATCAAATAAAATCTAATCATAATTCAACAATTAATAATTCAACATGAATAACATACAATAATCTCATAAATCTACAAATAAAATAAAATATTTATTTTTTTATTTCATTTTTAATATTTATGTTTAATTTAATTTTAATTTTAAATAAAATTCAATAATTTACCTAATCATATCAAATAAAATTCAATCATAATCCAAAATTAATAATTCAACATGAATAAGATACAACAAAATCATAAATCCACAAATAAATTTTAATTTTTAATATATATTTTTAATTAAAATTTTAATTGAAAATAAAATTCAATAATTTACCTAATAATATCAAATAAAATTCAATCATAATCCAACAACTAATAAGTCAACATGAATAATATACAACAACATCATAAATCCACAAATAAAATTTATTTTTTTAATTTTTCATGTAATTTTTAATATATATTTTTAATTTAATTTTTAATATAAAATAAAATTTATCCGGATCCGGATCTAGAACCGTCCTGATCCTGATTCAGGATCCTAAATTTTCATATCCGGATCCACATCCGTATCCGGATGTATTTGACATCCCTAGTTAAAACTCTTGTCAAGAAGCATCTTGCAAGCGTGATTGTGGGCTTGGGAACATGGCAAGAAGCTGAACCAGCAGCCAGCCTTGGAAACAAATCTCAGGTCCCGATTCTTTCTCTGGCAAATGAAGTTCCATCCTGGGCCTTTCCGCATTGGCCTTTTCTGGTTAATGCAGCTCGCAACCAATTTGCTCAAATGAAAGCTGTGGCAGCAATAATAGGCAGCTGGCAATGGAGAAAAGTTAACATCATCTATGAAGATACCAATTCAGCTGTCAATAGTATCACTCCATATCTCATCGATGCTCTTCAGGAAGTCGAGACAGAGATTAATGCGCTCGTCCACTCACTCCCTTTCCTCAGTACTATTCTTCATCCGAAAAATTGAAGAATCTTAAAAAAGGACGATGTAAAGCATTATACTTCTTCAACATTGGCAAAAAATATTTTAAAGAATGCAAGGAAATATTAGAATGACGGAAAAGGATTTCGTTTGGATCACCATCATTTCCGTTACAAATGCGATCGACTCTCTTAATGAATCAGTGGTTCATGTCAAAATTATTGGCTGCAGCATCTAGAAGGTTTGAAGAAGCTGCAGCATCTAGAAGGTTTGAAGAAGAAAAAATGGGCTGGCCGAAATGCTTGAAAAGGAAATGGAAAAAGAAGCAGTTTAAAGAAGAAAATGAAGAACACGGTTTTGACAAGGAAAAATTATTATTAATTTAATAGCCATTTTTTGGCTATAAAAGGGAGAGCTTCCCATTTCATTGAGCATCCAATTCCATTATTCAGAGAGTAATTTAGAGAGAGTCGAAAGTTGTGAGAAATAATTCTTGCAGAGCAGAGAGTCTAGTGAGTGAGAGATTGGGTGTATTGGGGTTTTGGGTTGTGAGCCAAAATATTACAATACTTGTAATCCTTATTTCACTAGTAAAATATTTCCTTCTGTTTTCGCCCGTGGACGTAGGCTAAAAGCCGAACCACGTAATTTTCTGGTGTCCATTCTTTTGTGCTTGTTCTTTATTTTATTTCCAATTTCATTTTAGCTGCGGTCCTGCTTCACCCACCAATTTCCTAACAGTGGTATCAGAGCTATTGGTTGTATTTTTGGAGTCAGGAATTGTTCACGTATTCACGTATACGGTGTACGGCACTATTCACGTATACGGCATACGATACTATTCACGTATACGGAGTACGGCACTATTCACGTATACGGAGTACGGCACTATTCACGTATACGGTGTACGGTACTATTCATGTATACGGTACTATTCACGTGAAACGGTGGAAGCGATCCAAGAATTTTGCGGTGCAAAGCAGGGAATAGTGGTGTGAGTAAAGCAACTGTGTGATTCTGTACATGTCTAGGAAAGTTCTGTCACAAAGGCGATAAGAGCTTAAGGAGTCTGGGTTTTAAGTGGGACCATTGTGACCCCTCCAGTCTTTCCTGGGAACTTTCCTGGTGTGCATTCTCACACATACTCACAACTATTCAAGGTGGTACACTAGCTTGTGTACAGTATTTATCAATAAAATGGCGGCAAAGTATGAAATTGAGAAATTTAATGGAAATAATTTTTCGTTGTGGAAAATGAAGATGAAAGCTGTATTGAGGAAAAATAATTGCTTGGCAGCAATTGAAGAAAGGCCCATGGAGATAACTGATGACAAGTGGAACGAGGTAGACGGCAATGCCATTTCTGATCTACACTTGGCACTTGCGGATGGAGTATTATCTAGTGTGGCAGAGAAAAATACGGCGAAGGAAATATGGGATACTCTCACAAAATTGTACGAGGCCAAGTCACTACACAATAAAATCTTCTTGAAGAGGAAACTCTATACTCTTCGAATGGCGGAATCTACAATGGTGACCGACCACATCAACACATTGAAGACTCTATTTTCACAACTCACAACGTTGGGTCATAATATAGAGGAAAATGAACGTGCAGAGCTTCTACTTCAAAGTCTACCAGATTCGTATGATCAACTCATCATCAACCTGACGAACAACAATCCAGTGGAGAGTCTAGTTTTCGACGATGTTGCAGCCTCCGTATTAAATGAGGAGAGCAGACGGAAAAATAAGGAAAACAGACAAGCAAGTTCGCAGCAAGCGGAGGCGCTATCAGTGACGAGAGGGAGATCAACGGAACGTGGCCCCAGTGGGAGTCAAAATCAGGGTAGATCAAAATCCAGAAGTAAGAAGAATGTTAAATGCTACAAATGTGGCAAGAAAGGGCACGTCAAGAAGGAGTGTTGGAGTAATCAGAAGAGAAGAGAGGGTAAAGAACCTGAGTCATCAAATGCTCAGGGGTGTGTAGCAAGTACCTCGGATGATGGCGAAATACTCTACAGCGAGGCAACAATTGTTTCAGAAGGCAGAAAACGACTTTCTGATGTCTGGCTTATAGACTCAGGAGCTACCTGGCACATGACCTCTAGGAGAGAATGGTTCCACACATATGAACCTATCTCAGGAGGATCTGTATATATGGGTAACGATCATGCCTTGGAGATCGCTGGTATTGGTACTATCAAAATAAAAATGTTTGATGGTATAATTCGCACAATTGGAGAGGTACGACATGTCAACGGCCTGAAGAAAAATCTATTGTCTTTGGGACAAATGGATAGTCATGGGTACAAAACTCATGTGGAGAATGGAATTATGAAGATCGTTAAAGGCGCGCTTGTATTGATGAAGGCAGAAAAGATTGGTGCTAATTTATTCATGCTTAAAGGAGAAACACTACAGGAGGCTGATGCGTGTGTCGCGTCAAATGGAGAAGAATCAACGATGATGTGGCATCTCAAACTCGGCCACATGTCAGAACAAGGCTTGAAGATTCTCTCTGAGCGAAAATTACTTCCGGGGCTCAAATCGGTAAGTTTACCATTTTGCGAGCATTGTGTTACAAGTAAGCAGCATAGATTAAAATTCAGTAGATCTATTGCTAGAAGTAAATATATTCTAGACTTGATTCATTCTGATGTCTGGGAATCACCGGATATATCCATGGGAAGTGCAAAGTACATGGTGACTTTCATTGATGATTATTCCAGAAGATGTTGGGTGTATCCAATTAAGAAAAAGTCAGATGTATTTCCAGTGTTTAAAGAATACAAAGCGCGGGTGGAACTTGAATCTGGTAAAAAGATCAAGTGCTTGAGGACAGATAATGGTGGAGAATATACAGACGGCGAGTTTCTTGCTTTCTGTAAGCAAGAAGGTATTCAGAGACAGTTCACGGTGGCATACACTCCTCAACAAAATGGAGTGGCAGAACGGATGAACAGAACTCTTACAGAAAGAATAAGAGCTATGTTGAGGACTGCTGGTCTACCCAATTCATTCTGGGCAGAAGCAGCCAAAACTGCCTGTTATATAGTAAATCGGTCGCCATCTACAGCTATTGGGTTGAAGACAGCGATGGAGATGTGGACTGGAAAGCCAGCTGATTATTCCTACCTACATGCATTTGGATGTCCTGTGTACGTGATGTACAATGCCCAAGAAAGAACAAAGCTGGATGCAAAATCTAGAAGATGTATCTTCTTGGGGTATGCTGATGGAGTAAAGGGGTATCGTCTGTGGGACCCCACTACCCACAAGATCGTCATCAGCAGAGATGTTATTTTTGTAGAAGATCAACTGCAAAGAAAAGATGAAGATGATGGCACTGTAAAAGAAAAGTCAGAGACTGTGCCGGTATATGTCGAAAATAATCCAGAAGATTCAGATTCTTCTGAAGTAGCATCAGAGCACGAGGAACAAGAACCAGTTGAGTCCGAGGCTCCAGAAGTTCGTCGGTCAACTCGTGAGAGACGACCGCCAACGTGGCACTCGGAGTATGTCACAGAGATCAACGTTGCATACTGTCTTCTAACAGAGGATGGAGAGCCTTCAACTTTCCATGAAGCTTTAAACAGCTCAGATGTTGCTTTGTGGATGACAGCAATGCAGGAAGAAATTGAAGCTCTACACAAGAACAAGACATGGGAACTTGTACCACTACCACGTGGAAGAAAAGCCATTGGAAACAAATGGGTCTACAAGATCAAACGTGATGGCAATGACCAAGTGGAGCGGTATCGTGCGAGACTGGTAGTGAAAGGATATGCTCAGAAAGAAGGTATTGACTTCAACGAGATATTTTCTCCGGTGGTTCGACTCACAACAGTCAGAATAGTCTTGGCAATGTGTGCTACATTTGACCTACATCTAGAGCAGTTAGATGTTAAAACTGCATTTCTTCATGGAGAACTTGAAGAAGAAATTTATATGCTCCAACCAGAAGGTTTTGCAGAAAAAGGAAAGGAGAACTTGGTTTGCAGGTTGAACAAATCTCTATACGGTCTCAAACAGGCGCCGAGGTGTTGGTATAAGAGATTTGATTCCTTCATCATGAGCCTTGGATACAACAGACTCAGTTCAGATCATTGTACATATTACAAGAGGTTTGAAGATAATGATTTCATCATTTTACTGTTGTATGTGGATGACATGTTGGTAGCAGGTCCCAACAAAGATCGAATCCAAGAATTGAAGGCACAGTTGGCTAGGGAGTTTGAAATGAAGGACTTGGGACCAGCAAACAAGATTCTAGGGATGCAAATTCACCGAGACAGAAATAACAGGAAGATTTGACTTTCTCAGAAAAATTACTTGAAGAAAATCTTGCGGCGCTTCAACATGCAAGATTGTAAGTCAATTTCTACCCCACTTCCTGTTAATTTCAAATTATCCTCAAGTATGTGTCCTAGCAATGAAGCGGAGAGGAAGGAGATGTCTCGAGTACCGTATGCATCAGCAGTGGGAAGTTTGATGTTCGCTATGATATGTACAAGACCGGACATTGCACAAGCAGTGGGAGCAGTCAGTCGATACATGGCGAATCCTGGTGGAGAGCATTGGATAGCTATGAAGAGGATTCTGAGATACATCAGAGGAACCTCAAATGTTGCATTATGTTATGAAGGATCAGAGTTTACTGTCAGAGGCTATGTGGATTCAGATTTTGCAGGAGACCTTGATAAAAGGAAATCCACTACTGGTTATGTGTTTACACTTGCGGGAGCAGCTGTAAGCTGGGTTTTGAAACTGCAGACCGTTGTGGCTTTATCTACAACAGAAGCAGAATACATGGCAGCTACACAAGCTTGCAAGGAAGCTATCTGGATACAAAGATTATTGGAGGAGCTCGGGCACAAACAACAGAAAATTCCTGTGTTTTGTGACAGTCAGAGTGCCTTGCACATTGCAAGGAATCCAGCTTTTCATTCCAGGACAAAGCACATAGGAGTTCAGTATCACTTCGTTCGAGAAGTAGTGGAAGATGGAAGTGTGGATTTACAGAAAATCCATACGAAGGAGAACCTAGCAGATGTTTTGACCAAGCCGATAAATACTGATAAGTTTGTCTGGAGTAGATCCTCCTGTGGCCTAGCAGAAACGTAGGCAATATGATTATGGCGAAGCAGATAGGATGGTGTGGAGATTGATTGTTTTTCAATCTAATCTCCAAGTGGGAGAATGTCAAAATTATTGGCTGCAGCATCTAGAAGGTTTGAAGAAGCTGCAGCATCTAGAAGGTTTGAAGAAGAAAAAATGGGCTGGCCGAAATGCTTGAAAAGGAAATGGAAAAAGAAGCAGTTTAAAGAAGAAAATGAAGAACACGGTTTTGACAAGGAAAAATTATTATTAATTTAATAGCCATTTTTTGGCTATAAAAGGGAGAGCTTCCCATTTCATTGAGCATCCAATTCCATTATTCAGAGAGTAATTTAGAGAGAGTCGAAAGTTGTGAGAAATAATTCTTGCAGAGCAGAGAGTCTAGTGAGTGAGAGATTGGGTGTATTGGGGTTTTGGGTTGTGAGCCAAAATATTACAATACTTGTAATCCTTATTTCACTAGTAAAATATTTCCTTCTGTTTTCGCCCGTGGACGTAGGCTAAAAGCCGAACCACGTAATTTTCTGGTGTCCATTCTTTTGTGCTTGTTCTTTATTTTATTTCCAATTTCATTTTAGCTGCGGTCCTGCTTCACCCACCAATTTCCTAACAGTTCACTCAATGCAAGGTATCTTGGGAATCAAGAGCAACTACTCTCATTCTAGGAAACAGTTCAAAGACTTTCGTTCAAGATTCCGAGTTATGTTACATAAACAATATCCGAAGGAAAAATATAGAGAACCAGGGATTTTCGCCTTGCAGGCGTATGATGCTGTGCGGGCTGTAGCTCTTGGCGTGAAAGGTGAATCAGATTGGCAACGCTTTCCAAATTTACCAAATGATGCTCACACGTTTTCTCTTAGCGGCAAACGTTGCTGAACAGGATCCTGAAAAGTAAATTTGAAGGCTTAAGAGGTGCATTAAATTTTAAATATGGAATGTTGACTCCTGCTTACATTTACCGATAGTTAATGTAACTGGGAAAAGTTATAAAGAAATTCGCTACTGGACAGAAGGGTTAGGATTTTCAGAAAGCATTGCCAAGGGTAGTATCTATAACGAGTCCATAAAAATTCTGGGACAAATTCTTTGGCCAGGAGGTTCCTAGACAGCTCCTAGAGGGTGGGTAGTGGCAACAAATGCAAATACTCTAAGAGTAGGAGTTCCAATGGGGAATTCGCATGCAGAATTTGTGAATGTGAGATTTCATCCTGGTGCTGAGCCAAATATTACTGGTTTCTCCATTGATGTCCTCAAAGCTATTGCTGATCGTTTACCAACTTGCCTTATGAGTTCATCCCCTTTCAAGGCACCTATGATTCTCTAGTAAATTAGCTTCAACTTGAGGTATTTATATTATACATACACATGTAATCCTGTATTTCACTTGTAAATTAGAAATTTGTTTTTGACATTTACTGACTTGGTACTCTGTAATTTCTGAAGAATTTTGATGCAGTTGTTGGAGATACGGCTATAGTGGCCAATCATAGTCGATACGCAGAGTTCTCGCAACCATACGCTGCCCCTGGTGTGCAATTGTTGGTGCCCGTAAAACTTAGGAGACCAGAGAGAGCTTGGTTGTTCAAGAAGCCATTCACGTCTCCCCTGTGGGCTGCAAGAGGTTCCATTGTCTTGTATAATGGTTTTGTAGTTTGGCTGATCGAGCGGAAAAATAATGAACACTTGAGGAAGGGTTCTATATTGAACCAAGCAGGAACCATGGTTTCTTTTGCCTTCACAACACTGTTCTCACTACAAGGTAATTTCTTCTACTTACCATATATCAAGGCATATAATGTTAAAACTTGATTTTAATACCAACATTGGGTCCCTACCTATAAACTTAAACTCACGCCGACGGTCACCTGGATCACTTGAGTGAGTTTGTTAAGACTTAATCCTATAGTTAAATTTTTGGGTTTATCAGTTTCTTGAACACACATCTAGATTCATGAATTATTGAAAAAACTGAAGATGAATAATTCTGTTCCATTCTCTCCAGGAGAGAAACTGCATAGCAATTTGTCTCGGATGACAACGGTGGTATGGTTATTTGCGGCATTAGTAAAGTTATACCGCTAGCTTAACATCCTTGCTCACCATTCGAGCCCGGATCCAGCAACTGTTTTTATATTGAGATGCTAAGGCGGATAGGAGCCAAAGTTGGGTGTGATGGGAACTCATTCGTTGTCAAATATTTAGAGGTCCTAGAGTCCCAGCCTCACAATGTCAAGAAAATATTTTCAGAAATTGATTATCCTGAAGCTCTGCTGAGAGGAGATACAGCTGCAGCATTTCATGAAGTTCCTTATGTATTCCTAGCCAAATATTGCAATGGTTTCATTACAGGGCAAATATTTAAAGTTGGGGAATTTGGATTTGTAACTTCTTCTCTTTACAAGTAAAAACATATATGCAGGAGAATATAAACTAATGATTCCAAGTTTTATGTTTCAGGTTTTTCCGAGGAATTCTCCCTATTTTCCTGACATATCTCAGGCGGTTCTAGAAATTTCTGAAAAAGGAAAATTGCTGCAGCCGGAGAATTCTATGAAGTCCACATATACGTGCTCAGTTTTGGGGATGATGAGAAAACTGCCAGTCTGGGATTGAATAGTTTTGGAGGTCTATTTTTGATAACTTTAGGAACCTCCACAATTGCTCTTGTTTATCTTCATTGCCCGCTCTATGTTTACCAGAACCCACTATATGTTTACCAGAACCATTTATGTTTGTAATATTGACTCTAGTGAGGGGTTAAAACTTAAAAGGAAATAGAGTGTGAATTGTGAAGCAAAATGTTAAATCTGTAAACATTTTCTTTGGCTGGAGGTTGATTCTTCACTTGTAATTGTCGCGCCAGAGCCATTGAGGGACAAGGGGTTGGTCCAAAAATCTGAAATGACATTTTCTATTTAGTTAGTTAAAATAATAAAACTGTTAGGTTAATTAAATACATAAGTTTAAGTTCAATTATTTTGAAATCACATACAAATATCATTCGTTTATGGTTTATTAGTTGAGTTGCTTTATTAGATGTCTAAAACAAAATTGAATCCATTAAAATAAGGTCTAAGATCTAATTTGAAACTTGATATGATTTAGAAATCGATTAAAAAGCAAATCTTTACGATTTGATTGCATTCTTTAAACTTTCATTCTCAAAACATATAAAAAAAATACTAATAAGATTATAAAAACAATAAAGTAAGGTTGTTATTTTTTCTTTTTTCAATCAATCATAAATTTTGTCCCTATTGTTTTTAACATACCACTGATCGTTGGTTAATTAACATCCAAAACGCGTTGCAAATATTATTTCACTAAAACTTAAGCTAAACACGAACACAACAACCATGATCAGGCTTAAATCACAAATTAATACCTTTTTAGAATCAATCTTTCATCATGCTTTTGAAATTTGGACAGAGAACAATCCAAACAAGCTCTCACAATTAAGAATGAACTATTTACAATTAGGAATAAATATTTACATTTCTTTTTCCTCTTGAGTGAAATAATTTGGCAAATAAACATCATTACAAACCAAAAGAAAAAGCCACTGAAAAGGACAGCAATTCTGACATCAACAACCTGCCTGCATCCGTCCTTTCATACTTCCCAATACAGACCCAGACCCAGACCCGGTACCCTTACTTACCACAACAACGACAACAACAACAGAAAAATAAAATTAGAGAAAGAAATAATAAAGTTATAAAATCCCTCCTCCCCTAATTAATCAATTAAAGCAATAACAAATAAGAATATTGTTACATTCCTTGAAATCACAGAGTCACAGTTGCAATTCCTTTTCTTTCTTTCCAGGAAACCAAAATGTAATCTTGAGTGGTCCCAATGAATTTGAAGCGCATCACGTCATGTCAGCGAGAACAGATGGCATCAGATCTACAGAGTCACACAACACAAGAGCCAATTTCCCATCCTAAATTTGGACTCACATATCCCCATTAAATTCGGTAATTAATGTGTCAAACAGTCGAAATTTACAATAACATACAATTATATATGCAAAGCAAGCAAGCAAGCAGCTTGAAAATCTCTTCACTCGCAAATAATCCTTAATCATGCTTTAAAACAACTAAATGGGAGATGGAATCCTGAAATGGGATTTGATCAAACATTGAGAAGCTGCTCTTTTTCCACTGAAACTCTGACTTCAGCTGCTTGTGTTGGTGCTGGTGAGGCTCCATTTTCCATCTTTTTGAGGTTTTGTTGGTGATACACTTGCCTCAATCTCTGTATTTCTCTCTTCAGGGCTTCTTGATGAGCTGCAAATTTTTTTAGCAAAGCAGCAACACGTATTAATTAAAAGGCATAGCTAGCCAGCTAACTCATAAATCACCATAATTATCTGACACTAGCACATGCTACCACATAAATTATAGATGTGCCTACATATACCTCTATGAAAAAGTTACCTAACCCAACAACGCTCTCCTAATTAAGAGACTTCAACATGGCTCAATTAAGAAAATTGGGTTTCTAAAACATCCCTGATACTAATAGAATGGGAAATTATGGAAGTAACGTTCATAATTAATTGAAGTAATTAAGCACTCACCATCTTTGAATATTTTGTCTTGGGCCAATGCAGCGATTCTTTGCTTAAGAGCACTGTTGTCGACATTCAGAAGCAACCTTTGGTGATCCAGAAATGCGACACGTGGCGACAAAACTGAGACTTCAGCCTTCGTTTTACATCAAAATCACAAACAATTAATAACACTGATCATGCAGTAACCATAATTTTTTATAGCCCTATAATAGAATTATTAAACAAATTAACCAATTGCGTACATACCTGTAATGAAGTAACACTTCGTTCAAGCTCCGATATGTATTGTAGTTTCCTCACTCGTGATCTTTGCGCTGACTGCCTATTCGCCAAGATTCTTTAAACACAAGCAAATGAAAATGTAATTAACAATAATATATATTTTTATAATGATAATTCAAATTATTAGGATGAGTTTTAATTGAGTTACCTCTTCACCCTCTTGGGATCAACTATCCGATCAGAAGAATTACTTGCTGCCGCGGCGCCGTGTGGTGGGCCTTGAGCTTCAGTTTTGCACCGGCTTTGCACCTCGTCGGACTCATTCCTCACCGTCTGCTGTTTCTGATCAGACGGTGCATCTTTCTCGTCATTGATGCTATTATGATCAGACGGTGTAGAAGGGTTAGAGGAAGACAATGTGGGAGGCACGGTAGCATTAGGCAAATCATCAGTGAACATAGACATAAACTGCTCATCATCGAACTTATCAAACTCGTGATGATTACTGTTAGTAATATTTCCCGACCCCGACCCCGACCCCGACCCGGGAGCCGCACCCGCCCCACGACACTCGTCCAGCATTGGCGCCTCAAGGTACGTTATCGAGTCGCTGACCGACCGCCGGTGAGTCCCCCTTCTCGCCGACGAGAAGTCGAGAAACTCGTCCACCCATGAAGGGTTGTGGACGTTGGAACTGTTATTGATGTTATTATTCGCCATTGACGATGGTACCTTGTGGTGAAAAAAATCCGGCCAAGCAGGTGCCATGTTGGGAATCTTCGGAGGCAATTGTGCCATATGACACAACCCACAGAGGACGAACAAGAACGGGAACAAACGTGTAACACGACAGGAACGGCACACGACCTGGAAAAAAACACAAACACAGAGACACAGGAAGAAACTACACCAAATGAGTTTCTCTAGCGGCAAAGGTTCGAGTTATATAACGACAACGTGATTGAGGGGTTTTAATTAAGCTTAAAGTTCTGAGGTGTGAGAAAGAAAAGAGAAAAAAAGAAAAAGAAAAAATGAGATGTTCTTTTTAATCTTTTCTTCCTCGCAAATGTGGGAGCAAAGGGGTCACATGGGAGGGGTTAAGATAGGACAGCTATGTAACAGCTGTTTGAGGAAGTTGGGGTCTCAACGGTATAACTGGAAAGTCGCCCCCAGTAGTTTATTAACCATGAGGAATCTGCAACCCACGTGCCCTTGTGACCGTCTCTTTAGTGCTCCTTGCTTATTTTAAGCTTTGTCTCATTATTTTACTACCCCTCCCCAGACATTCCCATGTGTTCACCGCCCCTTTTACGTCTCTGCATCGCCAGCTTCTGACCATCTGATTCATCTGTCAATGCCGGTCAACTTTCGTGATGAAGATCGGATGGGTCGTTCCTGAGCGTTCGGACAATCATGGAACTTACCTTGCTCAGTTAGTTGCAACTAAACCTGTAATTTTAAGTAAAGTTTCAGTTCTCCACTTACCACGAGATAAAGATATTTGTGTTACGGATTGACTAGAAGCCTGTAACTGATTTCGCGTTTAAACCTAATGCTGATTTCGCTTTTACTGGTACTTTTACTCAGTGAAAAACGTGTTTTTGAAAATAATTTCTACAATATCCGGACACACATTACGAAATAATGCTGATGGAGGTATAAATTTTTATATAAATTAATACTACATGCATGATTGTATGGTTTAGATTGAAACACCTCATACCCACATGTTTTTTAATCTTATATATAAACTTAGAGTACTTTTTTTTTTAATAGTGATTATACATCATATTATTGCATTGCACAAATATTTACAACAACTGCTATTATAGTAGATATATTATATTGATATTTACAATCATATATATACGGTTGTGACTTATATTATCACATTAAATTCTATAAAATACATGCCTAGACAAATAGCCCTCACAAACGAGAGATGTTCCTACTCCACTCGTATTTTGCAAGGGAGAAAGATTTATAAATATTAAGAATATTTAACCCCCACAATACTTTTGTGGGGGCTTGAATCGCTTGTAAGGGCAGCAGCCCACCACTTCGACCAAGGCCGAAGTGGCTAAACTTAGAGTAGTTAATATATTCATTTTATGTCAATTTGTACAAAAAATTTGTGATTTTGTCACTATTCTTATGTTGACTAAGGTAAGCTCAAAGAGATTTGAGGTCTTAGGGAAAAATATATGAGCAGATATTTCTTGAAACCATTGGAAAGTACAATTGGTGTGATGCGTTGTGGTTGCAATAACGTTTTCAAATATTTTTGAACCATGTATATGGTAAAAATTTAATAATTAATTTAATAAGAAAAATGTAGATATATTTAAAGTAAATAAAAACAATAAGTTAAATGTCAATAACCATTTACGGAGGAAATAGTACGGCTTTAAATTTTTGCTTATTATGCATAAATAAGAAATATTCTAATTAAATTTAGAGCCAGCTTGATAATATTGTAGTTTTTATAATAATTTTTATTAATTGTACTATAAAAATGATCAATTGTTACTAATAATGAAATACGTGAAGGTCTTAAGGCAATTGCCCAAGTACAATAAAAGTATTGTAATCAATAAGGAAATGCGTGACCAATGTTATATAAAGATGGTGCAGTGCAGTAGCTCCCTATATATATATATATACGCTGAGGATTTGGGATAGCCTATTGATAAAGGCAGAGAGACTATTGGAAGACATATATATATATATATATATATATATATATATATATATATATATATATCGGATGTGTATTTTGTGATTAATGCTATTTAATGGCCATACCCATGTGCAATGGTGCACATATGCAGAAGGCTTGTCCCAATATAATACATAAAGATAAAGGACAATAAAATAGGGAAAAAAAAAGTTGATGCTAAAGAAATTGAATTATAATGGGAATAGAAAATGGTGGGGAAGATGTGGGATTTAGGGCACATGAGCTGTGAGCCTGTGACAGGAAATTGTGAGGATGATGATGATGACGACGATCATGTAATGGTATCATCCCATGTGAATTGTTTCCACGCTCTAAGCCTTGGCTTTCTTTTGCTTTGTCCCTAAACCGCAGCCACATGTAGGGTACGCATGTGTCCTTTCGATTTCACCCCCTTTATGTTTCTTGGCAACTTCCATTTTCATGCTAGCTATCAAGTTGGAATTTATGTTGTTTTATTTTTTTGGGGTCATTTAATGCATGTGATGGGAGGCAGTATTCATGATTGATTAGAGAATGTATTTAATTAGGATTTTTTTTAATAAATTTTGCCGCCTTATATCAGAAGAAAGTGCTCGACAGTAAAGCATCTTCAGAGAAAGTACTTCGTATAAAATATTGATGCGTCTGTCATGAGTGATTTTGAAGTCATTTAGTGAAAATTAATCACATACAAAATTGGTTTAAGATTTAAGGAGGGGGGGGGGGGGGGGGGGGGGGAATTGTGGGCTTTAACTTTTCTTATAAAAAACTGGCGTGAAGATGATTTGTCCGAGCGGCCATCAATGTGAAACACTTGATTCAACACAAGTAACGCGAATTTGAGCCAGCAATTAAAAATACGTCAAACTTGAACGGCACCCAAATTTGGGTGTCTATAGCCATAGCCCGTAGGAACTAGGGTTGGCAAAGATGTAATTTTTAGGTACGTGGACTAGGCTTAAAAAGCCGGCATTAGGCTTGATTTTTTAATCCGAATTTTATATTTTTATTATTATATATGCATATTTTTTATTAATTTTTTTGTAATTTTTAAATTTATTTAAATGAAATTAGACATGAAAATAAGAGCTTTAAATGTTTAAAAACTTTACATGTATGTAATAAATGGGTCAAATAAATATAATTATTTAAAATAATATATATTTTATAATTATTTTTTCAATAAAATCTAAGTTCCAAGCCGAATTTCAAATTTATTAAGTGATACCCGAGACTAACCTAACTTCATCTTTAAAATGGATAATACCCGACCCATATTGCCCAAATCGAACAGATATTTTTGACACCCCTGATAGGAACTCCGAAATACACCTACCTTATGAAAATAAACGAGGGGTCAAACCATTTGGCCAACCTCACATGGGCATATATGCTCTTTCATTAGAAATTTAGGACTTGGACACGTTGAGTGATTTTGATCTAAAAGTGATGATTTCAACTTTTATCTTCATACTCATGCGCGCATACATGCCTTGTGCGGTGCCATGCAACAAGTGGCATTAGTGGTAGACTTGTAGCCACGAAATAGAGAATTCGACTAATTCAGTGATTTTGATCCGAAAGGAATCAAAATAGAACATAAATCGAACCCGAACCGATTCGAGTTTGATTTATCAATTTTTTAGATATGTAATTTTTTCTTATTTTTCTTACATCATTTAATAATTTTAGAACATGAGTTTACCTTTTATTTCCTCTTATGTCATGTCACTACGTGTTATTTAAATATAAAAATATAATTAATTTTTATTATTTTAGTACCGATTGTAAGAATTTGAACCAAGAATCGAACTAAATTTAAGTTCGATTCTCAATTCGTATTTATCTTTTTTTTTTAATAAAAAAGTACTGAACCAAACCCATTTTGTTATGTCCACCTCTAATTAAAACTTTTTCTTATGGATGAAATAAATACATCTCCCCACAATTTAGGCTCTGTTTGGTAGAGCATTTCAAGTAGAAATTATTTAAGTAGAGATTTTATAAATAAAAATTTTAGTTGTCTGGTTGTGAATAAAAATTTTTATTAAAAATTTATGAAATTACTTTAATAGGCAAGTTTTTTAAAATTATCATATGAAAAGAATAAAATAAAATTGTCAAATAAGTAGATGATATTTTAGATATTTTAACATTTAAAAAAGCTTTTCAACCTCTACTCCAAAAGTAAAAAATTTGAGTTTTTGTCAGTAGAGGTAAAATAGTTTATTTAAGCTTCAAAAGCTCTATTTAGAAAAAAAATAACAAAAATTATTATAAGAGTTTATGAAATTAAATAAGCACTTAAGACCATTAAATAAGTCATACTAAACAGACACCTAGTAGTAGAGAATCTTTGTAAGTCATTCTTATCTCCAGTGGGCTAAAATTTTGTAGATATGCTCAATAGATCCTTTGTCTTGGTTATATAAAACTTGTACATATGCATGGCAAAAAAACTCGACCTGAAATTTGGCTTGATTGACCCGACTCGAATTTTTCGGACTTTGACCCGAATTTAAGGATTCCGGGTCGGACTCGAGCCTAAATATGAGGGCCTGATTAAAATTCGGGTCAGGGTCGGGCCGGCCCGAAGTTCAAAATTAAAAATAAAAAAATATGATTTTACTAGTATAAATTTATAAGACATAATTTTTATTATATTTATTTTATTATATATACAATTAAATGGTTGAGACCTTAAGTAATTTCGATGTTTATGTTAAATTTTAATATATAAGGAAGGTTATGTCCATTTTTTTAATTTTAAATTACTTAAATTAATCTTAAATATTATGAAATTCAGGCTTGAAAAAAAGCCTGGACCGACCCTGACCTGAATCTAGTCTAGCCCAACCCAACACGGAATTTGAATGTTCGGACTTTTTTTGGGGCCAAACCTTTTATTTCTATGATCGGGTAGGGCTCAGGCTTGGCGGAGCTCGAGCCCGACCCGACAAATTGTCATCCTTACTTTGTACATGCATTGTATTAATCTAGATAATTAAGTTTTCATTTAGTTTCAAGCAATGTGCAAATTAATGCGACAACTCAAAATTGATTGTAATGTTCAATCAATCAATCATACGAATATTTTATGATGCTTGATTAAAATTACGGCATCAATGCGGTTGTAAATATAAATTTTATAAATTACATATAAAATTAATAAATAAAATATAAAATAAGTAAATTAATATAACAATGATAAATTATTGTTTTAAAATTTTAAACAAAATAAAATATTTGTAAAAATAACATAAAACTTGTAAATCATTTAATAGTTTATTTATTTATTTTTTTTATTACATGAAATTATTGCTTAAACTACAATTCATATTACATGAGATTATAACTGATATTTACACATCAGACTATTACTGGGATCAATTTACATCAATGCTTATGAAACTTTGCCTAAATTTTAACCCTCACTAATATTCGAGGGATATCTACTCCACTCACTCATAGATAAGAGAGAAAACTACTTTCACTCAATTATATAATATAATTAAGGAAGGAAATACCCCCACATTGCGCTTGTGGGGGTTTGAACAATGAAGAAAGTCACTCATCAATTGAAAACAAAAAAATTGGGAATATGTTTTATTAAATTAGTTTAACCTTAAATCCTATATTCATTCTATGACATTCATAATTTTTTTTTTTTAAGTTTCTGCCATAATATTGTTTACCATACACGATATGATGTAGAATAGTTGTATGGAATGAGCACAACACCTTCTGAAAATTATAACTTTGGTTACAATTATACATTTTGGGCGTATAATATATTGTTTCGAAACTTGCGATGAAGTGAACCAAACCTAGAATTGTTTGCACCATTCTACCCTACAGTCGAGCCATAAATTCTACTTCTTTCATAGTTATTTTTTTAGTTTTTAGTTACTTTCATATTTTACTTGTTACTTTTAGGAATTTTATTCTTTTTTCTTTTTAAGATATTGGATTTACACGTCGTTTATTTTATTTTCCTTATTTAGATTAGGAGAATTTTATTATAAAATAATATTTCAAATTTTATGTTAAATTTATAAGTTTTTGTTTTATTTATTATTAATACACTAATTTACCACTCTTATGTTAATTTACCTGTTTTATCTTTTACTTACAAGCCTTATATTCCATTTACATAATTTATGTTTTATTTTATACTTAATGTTCATTACTAAAATTTGTATTATATCTATAAGTTTTTATTTTGTTCACCAATAATACGCCAATTTACTTTTGTTAATTTACTTATTTTACTTTCCATTTACTAATCTTAGTTCCATTTAAACAATTTATACTTCATTTTACTCTTAATGTTGATTTACAAGTTTGATGTTATACTTGTAAGCTTTTGGTTTGATTACAAATAATAAACTAATTTACTAGTTAATTGACTTTTTCTACCTCCCATTTGCAAGTCTTATGTTCTATTTACGCAATTTATGTTGTATTTTACTCTTAACGTTGATTTATAAATTTTATGTTACATTTGTAAGTTTTTATTTTAGTTATCAATAATACACTAATTTACCATTCCTATATTAATTTATTTGTTTTACCCTCCATTTACAAAATATTATGTTTTATTCACATAATTTATATTATATTTTACACTTAATGCTGATTTAGAAGTTTTATGTTACATTTGAAAATTTTTATTTTGTTTACTAATAATACACCAATTTATCATTTCCATGTTAATTCATTTATTTTACCTTTTATTTATAAATTTTATATTTCATTTACATAATTTATATTTTATTTTATACTTAATATTGATTTACAAATTTTATATTATTTTTACATATCTTATATTTTATTTACATAGATTCATATTTAAGTACGTTAGCGATGCCGTGTAGTACAAACCTGTATTAACGCGTTTACATAAATAAATCGATTCAATTCTTCTTAGATCAAACAATCCTGCCGCCGTGCAGAACATGTCCTGCTCAATTTTTAATAAAATGATAACTTTTATACTAATTTATTAAAAGTTGAAATGATTAATTAAATTAACAGACTATTGATACAGCCGACAAATTGTTACGGCAACTATTAAGGAATCCTCATAAATTGCGCAATGTCAAAAGGAACTAAAAAAACGAAATTATCACAAACTAATAACGGCCAGTATAACCCAATTTTTTTTCAAGATATTGCTATTTCCGTAATGGGATTTCCAATTTCATGGATTTTTAAATGAACCCTTTGCCTTGCAAGCTCCAGCCTCCAGGTACAGTAGCTGCACTGCTGAAGCTTCAGAAATCACAATGAGCTGTCTACACTTACCACACCCACATGCAACCAAACTGTTACTTCATAACTTTTGGTTGGCATAATGCAGTAATCAAAACAAAAGAGAGCTTCCGTAGTGAAACTCCAGCAAAAAAAGATGCGAAATGACGTGAAGAAAACTAGAGAAATCACAACCGAAAAACCCTGTGTAAAGTATGAACAAACATTATTGATGAGCCACATTGCATGACCAATCCAAACAATGACCTCATACCATACCATGCATGCCGCTTCTTTAATTTATAAAAAAATGCAACATAGGCTTTTCATTGCTATCTATACTAATCTACATCTCAAGATAGCAATAGATATGCGCATGATGTTGAGAAATGCTGTGCTATCTCTTTTTCTTTTGTGGGTTCTCGGGATACCTGCAGGGGCATGGTCAGAGGGCTATCCACAAAAGTACGACCCACAATCCATGGAGGAGAGGTTCGAAAACTGGCTAAAACAATATAGCCGAGAGTATGGGAGTGAAGATGAATGGCAACGGCGATTTGGAATCTACTCGTCCAATGTTCAGTACATTGACTACATCAATTCTCAAAACCTATCATTCAAGCTAACAGACAATAAATTTGCAGACCTGTCAAATGAAGAGTTCATTTCTACCTACTTGGGATATAATAAACCGTACAACGAACCAAGTTGGCCAAGCGTACAATATTTGGGTTTGCCAGCTAGCGTAGATTGGAGAAAGGAAGGTGCTGTAACTCCAGTCAAAGATCAAGGCCAATGTGGTATGTAATATTTACTTACAAGAAATTGGGATGTTTTCAATGCACGTTAGAAGATAGGGATAAACACTGACTTCATTTTTTGTATTATATTACAGGACTGGCTATTTCATTATTTCTTCAATTCGATTTCATTCAAATAAATTCAAACCTCCATTGTCAACCACCTGCTTCTTGATGATCCAGTCTTTGAACTGAAATTACACTCCCAAAAGGAGAAACAGAAGGCATTTTTAAAAAAGGGCCCAAATCTAGTCACCCGGCAGAGTTTCTAAAAACAATAGAAGTTATTTTACCATGAATAATATGCCTTAAACACCCTCTGTGACCAACATAATGCCTGAATATCAATTTCAATAGAGGTTATTCAATATTATCTAAATCAAATAAAAGCAGTTATATGGGAAGACTGTTTTCTGTTTGAAATTGAACTGTGACAGAGAAATGTCAAAGGTAGTAGTAGATGACATCTTACCTTTTGATGCAGGAAGTTGTTGGGCGTTCTCTGCAGTGGCAGCTGTGGAAGGCATCAACAAATTAAAAACAGGAAAATTGGTATCTCTGTCAGAGCAGGAATTGGTGGACTGTGATGTTAACAGCGAAAACCAAGGCTGCAATGGTGGATACATGGAGAAAGCATTTGAATTCATCACAAAGATTGGTGGAGTCACCACAGAGGATGATTATCCTTACAGAGGCAAAAATGATCGCTGTCAGACAGATAAAACTAAACATCATGCAGTGACCATAACTGGGTATGAAGCAATACCTGCCAGTGAGAACAACCTACAAGCTAAAGTTTCACTCCAACCAGTGTCTGTTGCAATTGATGCTGGAGGATATGCATTTCAACTATATTCCCATGGTGTCTTTGATGAATATTGCGGACACCAGCTCAACCATGGTGTCACGGTAGTTGGCTATGGAGAAGATCATGGTGAAAAGTACTGGCTTGTGAAGAATTCATGGGGGACTAGCTGGGGTGAAGCTGGCTATATAAGGTTGGCACGTAATAGCCCTTCTAGTAACATAGGTATTTGTGGCATTCTCATGCAGGCCAGTTATCCTGTCAAGCGTTGATGAAGTTTTCTGGCATGGGGAAGTGAAGACATCAGCACAATAAACTTTATTAAGACACTAAATACACATAGATTAAGTACAAAAAAAAATCCATTTGAGAAGTTTAATACATCATAAGATTTGTATTTGGCAGACTAGCAAAACACAAGGCACAAACATACAAAATTAATTATAGAATACATAGATTACCGAAGAACAATGGTTGAAGGCAGTGCTGATTATTAGTTGCTAATAAATTATTTATGTATCCATAAAAAAAATTGACTTTGAAAAGATAATCATGATATATATTCCATAAGATCAACATGATTTGCCCCTGTTGTCAACATGGATGCATTTATTCAGAATAGTTTTAGAATTCAGCATCAGAAATGTAGAATATGCAGGTAATAGAAAGAATTTTCTCTAACACAAATTAAACTTCACACTAACTAATATACAATAGAGAAGCAGTCCATCAAAGAAGCTCAATGCGAACAAGTTCATAATTTTAGAAGCTGGTGATAAAGAACAATGGATTGAGTAAGGCAAGCTTTTAGCCACAAAAGATCAGAAAGATAAATAGACAGTAATATGATATAAATCACAGGCAAATACTGAAGGATGCCAGAGCAAGGGATCCCCTTAACTGCAGTAAACATGAGTACATACTGTTATTGTTGACTTTCAGATTGAAATTTCATGTCAGTAGCCCTTCATAGAATGCGCGAAGTCGTTATTTTCCCTGAAACAATTCCATAAATTGATGAGTAGTTAACTTGTGGTCTAATTGAATTGGTCTAATTGAATTGCATTCTTGCTGTAAACTTAAAACAAATAAATAATGATAGACTTCTTGTACAGCTGAAAATCCACATGAATATTCAGCTCTACCAATCACAATTCAACTATTTGTTAATAGAAAATCCAAGATCAGTACAATTGTCAACAAGAATAAAATAAATTATTCCAGAATGTAGCAACTTTATAGGAAAGTAAAAGCAGAAAGGAGAAAATGAATAAAAACATAGTAAATCAATTGGAATTATTTGTGGTTTATCAACAAACTGGGTAACCATACGTAAGTGTCGCATCACTTCATTGGCAGAAAATGTGAGAAGAGCACAACTGGAACTACAAAGAGGCCTTTACATTCGTTGTATTTCACCAAGATTATAGATCATATTCCCTGAGATTGTATCAACTGGGATCTTTTTCTCCCCGTAGTTTTAATAACTTCAACCAGAAACACCAGTTTAGCTATCACTAATCACAGCAAACCTGGAGGGGTTTTCAGCTCCAACACCATCTCCACATTTGCATTGCATGAAGAAATGAGTGCCCTGGATCATGCATCAATTAAAAGCAGACTAGTATGTAGCTAATACAACCCACAATTCAGTGCCAGAAAAGCTTTAGTGATAAGTAATCATTCCCTCATACATCAAGAACTCTTTATCATACACATTGAGAAAAGATGAACAGATCTAAGACTTCAGTTCTGCGAATCTTTGCCTCACAACACTAGCAAGCTTCCATTCACCAACACCAGCCAGCCCCTCAACCACCTTTTGCCTGACTTTAATATATGGTATAAAACCTCTCTCTGTCATCCCCATTACTGTCTTTCCTGCCAAAATATATTCACGGCACTCCAAGCAACCCTCAACCACAACCTCATAGCCCTGAAACCCAATAGGACAACCCTTCCTCTCCAGGAACTCGATCATTTCAACTGCTTTCCACATCTCTCTGTTTGCCCGCAATGCTGCTGCCACTTTTATCACCATTCCTTGCCTTGGCATCAATCCCATGTTAAGCACCATTTCCTTCATCATCTCTACAGCATCATTAGTTTTCCTCGCTGTGCTCATTGCACCAATCACAATCCTGTAACTCTCCAAATCAGGAACACATTCCGCACTACTCATGCCTTTCAAGACTTTAGCTGCTTCCACCAACTGATCAATGGCACAGAGAGACGATACAAGGTAATTGCATGTACCACAGTCAGGATGATACCCAATGGACTTCATCTCCAACAGAATATCAGCAACGGACTGAGATTGACACATTCGCTCTAGCCATGCAGAAGAGAGAAGGAGGCGTATTTGAGGGACCGGAACACAGCCAGAACGAAGAGTTCGTTGGAGGATGGCAAGAGCAAGAGGGAGGGGATGCAGACTTTGGAGGGTGTACAATAGGAGGTAATCATAGGCAATCTTGGGGCGAGAACGGGGTCTGAGAGGGATAAAAGAATCCAACATTTCATCAATGACTTTTATTCTGTGATTCTGAGGGAAGTTGGACAGGAATGAGAAGGGATTTGGGTTCTGACAAGCTTCTTCAAAAGAGCCTAGAAGCTCAGGAATTTGTTGGTAGTCTTTGGCATCAACTGCAGCCCTGACAGTTTCTTCAAGTGTTCTCAATGAAGACATTGAACGCAATGAAGAAAATTGGAGTAGACATGGACGGAAATTAACAAGAGATCTGCAACTCTTTATTGCTCCGATCATCATTGCTTTTTTCTAAAGACATGTATATATACATTACAGTGGCAACATGACTATCACAATTAAGAACCTGCAGATAGTCATCATATAATAACCAGGACGTTATGTTATTTTAGATGAATGTGAAAACATTAAACCAAAATATGGCCATTGACAGCATAAAGATTGATAACACAATTAGAAACAAGTACTTTGTCATTTAATTTAATCTGTGAGCAGCAACAAGAATTCAACACGCAGTTCCTCTTTCAGGAAATCATTTTCACTTTGCCAGCAAACTATAAAGCAGTACACTAGCTAGTTTTTTTTTTGAAAGATCGACGAAACTCACTAGCTAGTTACAAACACAAATAGGGAACCGAAGCTCACAGAGAAATATCGACGAACAGCTGGTGTACAACACGTACGTCTAGAGATCAGCCCCCGATTTCCAATCAAACGAGGTTTGAATAACACAATTTTATTGCGCGAAGACCAATGGGACACGAGGGCTCATGTTCAAGTCATGGGCTCGAATTGATAGCCCAGTTAGTACAAATGGTGTTGTCATTTCGAGGACTAGCGCAGTTAACTCGGGAGTGGCTTCTTGTTTTTATCTGCATTACTTGATTTTTAAAATGTTCTTTTAATGAATAAAAATTATATATAATTATTTACCCGAGATCAAGATCTTTTTCTTATTTATAATATCTGTAAACCCGTACAAAATTGAGAGAAAATGAAAAACGACAGTTAAAAACCAACAAAAGTGTTTAAGCAGAATACTTATGGGAAATTTAGTTGAGACTTGAGAGCAATAAAAACTCAGAAAAGAAAGAAATAATCTATCTTTTGATAAACAAATACAGTACAAATGGTTCAAGTACAAGTCTATGCAAATTAGATCAATCTATTAGGACTAAGAACACAACTGAGCTTACTTATAACATTGTCTATGCTCTTCATGGTTTTATGTACAATTTTCCTAGACTGACAAGAAATTTGAACTTCAACTACTTGTAAAATAGAGGCAATCAAACCCCAAATTAAGTCAGAATCTGGCCGCTGGCTGGTTTTGGGAAATCAGAGTATTGTGTATCAAAAAAGCATACTCAACATATAACAGTAGAAACCTGCAATGAAATCAACGGATAGAATGTTATAAGTACCTGGAAGCATGCAAAGTATTTTCTTAAAAATTAAAGGACAATCATGACAGCAGCATTCATTCTCACCATTCAGGTAATTAAAAAAAATTAAAATTGGTGAAAGCATATTTCAACTACTTACCAAAAACCCAAATAGTGAACTGCTGGGAGAGGATTCCTTCAACGGGAATGTCTTCTTTTAGATCTGACACTGTGATGCATTATCCATAAAAACACCAAAAAGATAATAACGAACGACTGCAGAATTACTACCATCTTCACATCTGCAAACACCAAGCTAAAACTTAAGTCTCGTAAACTTTTCAACTTCACCGGGGCATAACGGTTATGGACAAACAAAACACCAAGCCTCTCAATCAAGTCCTCCTTGTTGACTGGAATTTTGGCTCCTCTTGCATCAATAGAGCCAGCATCATTGATTGTAGATATGTAACTCTGAGCCTTGTACTCAATATTCCCTCCCATGACACAAGTGTTGGGACACTTGATACTGCTATCATACTCGTCACTTCCATCACAACAGTCTACAAAAATGATGATATCAGCATACATGATTTTCAGGTGGAAGACAATAATATACTTATTTCATGATCCAAAAAACAATTGACCGATAATTTTAGTTAAAATAGGTTTTTAAGCCGGTATAAATAAATCAGGTTTAATACCGTGGATTTTGTGATGGCATTAGCATAATAGGTTAGACCCATTTCGTAACTCAATAACAATAATGACAAGAAGTCATTTTGTAATATATGGAAACCTGAAACTTACAATGAGGCTAGACCAGAGAAAAGTGACCATTGCACTGCAAGATGAAATGTCATTGGCAATTTAGTATTCAGGCCAAATTGGCCTTTATTGAACCGCAAAAACTATGATCGTGATGTCATAAAACATGCAATCTATTTCAAAGGTCCATTTCAGAACATTTTAACAGGCAATTCAGAAGAAAACATTGACCACCATGAATCTCATTAAAAGATCTATGGTCAGTAATTAATCAAGACAAGAGGCATATTTCTCAGAACTTGCCAGCTACATGATAGAAACATGATTTCCATTGGCAGAAATAATTAACAATGCTATTGCAATTGAGGAAAAGTATATTACAACTAATATTTACCACATATACGATCATTGACGCGAGAAGAGAAAATGAATTGAGGTGTACTTCCAACATTCCCACAGTAAAATTTGCCTGCTGGACAAGCAGAAGTTCCTGCAGAATACAAAAAGAAAGCCTAGTCAATAAACAAGACATTAACAACATGGAATGCCTTGAAAGGAAAACACAACTTGAAATTAAAGACCAATTTGTTATTTTACTTAAGAAGCCAAGAGTAACTTGAGCAATAACATTCTGCAGCTTAGAATCAAGATAACTGCAAACAAAATCTGCGAGACTTTGACAACCAACAGATATTCATTATAATCTTTTTCCATAAACAAGGTCACCTTCAACCAATATTTCATCAAAATAACTCCCTTTTCTTTTTCCGGGTACAAGTTCTAGTGAGCAGATAAATAAATTAGTCACTTGACTCATTAATTATGAACTAATAACTAATCATTATATAAATTTATTAATGACAAATTACAACTGAATAAAGAAATGATACCGGGCTCATCGGTTCCATCAATGCAATCGCAGAAATTGTCGTTAAGGCGGTCTCTTGTGAAAGATTTGGATCCATCTTTGCATTTGATAACCTCTTTCGAGAAATACTTCTCATCTACAAAAAGACACAAGAAATTTTATTTTTTAAATGCAAAACATTGAAAAATATTAATTAAGAGAAGATTTTGAGACAGCACAGGATTAGTTACCAAGTGGGTGAACGCCACGGAGAGAAGATTTACACTGAACAAAGACCACAAGGAAACAAAGGGAAATTAGAGGTATCAAATTTCTTAACAACTCCATCATCATCTCTCTTTGGTTTCATCAGATACCATGCCCTCAGGCCACAGCCACGTTTACTCCAATTTCCACTTTGACTCGAGAGTCAATTGCCCCAGCCTTTTTCTTTCTCTTCCTTTTTTCTTTTTCTTATATCCACAATCATATTTCCCGTGAATTTTTCAGAAATTCGATTTGCTCTAGTTTTTAAAAATTAATTATTTTTTTCAATTAAAAACAGAATATATATATATATATATATATATATATATATATATTAAGATATTCATCTTTAGTTTTTCAATGATAACGTTAAATAAACCGTTAAATCCAACGGCAATAGCTAAAGTTCCATCTCTAGTGCATGCTGTTGTATCTTTTGGGGAATTCGCAATTCTTGTTGTGTTAGCACTTAGCAGCCTCCCTTCTAATGACTTTGACTTTTTAACTGTTTACATCCTTTGAACTTTAAGAAGTGAATCTAATAAGTTGGCAACTGATATATATGCCTTGTTCGACGCAATTGAACCAACCATTTGACAACACCGATATTCTCACAACATTTAGGACCACAATTAGCACAAAACGATTAATTTAATAAGTTGGCAACTGATATATATGCCTTGTTCAGCTCAATTGAACCAACCATTTGACAACACCAATATTCTCACAACATTTAGGACCATGGTTAGCACAAAACGGTTCATTTTGTGCTAATTATAAAACAACTCACTGTAGCGCACAACACACACACTCGCCTCACACAACACTCACCCAAACACACACTACACTCATGTCAAAACGCCGCGTTTCTCACGCATTTGACTGCTATGTGCTTTGTTCATCGGTGTTCTCTCTCTCTCTCTCTCGTCGTTGGTCTCTCTACATTTGGCTGTCAGCTCTCTCTCTCTCTCCACTCCGTCGATTGCATTCTCACGGCACATCTGAAATTTGACTTGCAGTTGCAACTTCACTCTCTTGGCTTCACTCGTCGTTGGTTGCCATAATCAATTTGTGGAGGTAATTTGCTTCATTATTGCCAAATCTTGGTTATGCTTATTATAAATTTGTGAAGCTTGCAGTTGACAGTATTAATCTGTGTTGACGGTATCTGTTAAGGCTTGTATTACCAAATTGTAAAATGTTAATTTGTTGTTTGATATTTGCTAACCTTTTATATATATACACTTTGTGAATTGCTGATTTTGGGATAATTATACAAGAAAATATAAGTTGCAATAAGCATATAACTGGAGATTGTTGAGTGTTAGAAAATGCATATTTATAAAGGAGAAAACCGTCATTTTACATTTTAAGTCTTACTAACAACCCTTACTTTTATATATTTAACCTTCTTGTGATTTAATTACATGTGTTTTATTTTAATTAAGTATTTTATGTATTTTAGGGGCATTATAGTCATTTCACAATAAATGAGAGATCAGACGGCAAAACGGACATCACTTTTGAACTCAGGACGGTCGAAAACCTTAGGAGGAGCATAAAAGGAAAAATGGCACTATTCACATGTACGGTACTATTCACGTGTACGGTACTGTATACGTTACTGTTCACGACACTGTTCACACAGACGGATGATGACGTGGCATTGACCGATGATGTGGCATTGACTGATGAGGTGTCACGATCCTGTTGGACTAAAATTCTTATGTACTGTTGATGGTGACGTGGCAGCATATCAGTGGACGAAAAATCTCGCGTACGGTGCATGCATCACTGGATTATTTTCAACCAAACCGCGTTACTGTTCATCCGGGTCAAACCGCGTTACTGTTCAAAGTCGGGTCAAACCGTGTTACTGTTCATCCGCGTGGTCAAACCGTGGACTGTTGACTGATGACGTGGCGCAATCCTGAGCGTCCAAACTGTTTTTAATCCGATGGCCATGATTTACTCCATGTATCTATAAAAAGGGGGCATCCCCCCCCCTAATTTGATATCTCTGAATCCATTTTTGGGATCCATTTTCTGTAATTCTCTCTCCATCTTGTATTTTCTATGTATTTTAATAAATTCCCATTTTGCCCCTAGTTCAATTATGAGTGGCTAATTTTCTTTCAAGCTTGGGTTGAAGGTGAAGTCTCAACATGTGTCATGGGCTTAATTTGGTAAATTTACTTTCTCTTCCCCTCTAGTTTTTGTGGATGTTTTGACTTCTCGTCGACAAATAATACTAATCTTGTCTAGTACCGCCTTGGTTACACCGGCTCTCTAGTATAAGGTTATTATTATTTGGCACGATAAGCCCTTAGCACCATATTGATTAGAGCGTGGTTCATGAGGTGTGGATTCCCCCCTCATGATTTAATTGGCATTAATACAGATTATTAAGCCCATGATGCATGTTGATACGGATCCAGATACCCAAGTACGTCAATTTAATAGATTTTCTCTTCAATTTATTCTCTCCATTGCAATTCCAATTTTAGAATTTATTCTCGCCATTTTAATTTAAGTATTAGCTTATTCCAAATCATTTCCCCCATAAATCCAACTACCCATTTACAAAATTAATTCTATATATAATTAAAATCCACCTCCTCGTGGGATCGACACTCGTCACCATTAGTCTATACTACAATAGATTCGTGCGCTTGCGAGTACATTAAAATTTGCACAACAAGTTTTTGGCGCCGTTGCCGGGGAGGTAAGTAATTTTAATTCATAGAATTAATTTTTGTGAATAATTTTTTTATTTATTTTCTTGTATTTTTTTTTATTATTAAAAAAAAAGAAAAAAAAAGAGTGAATCTACATTTAAAGGTTAGTATTTCTTTTATTTTTCTCTTCTTTAAAATTCTGTAATTTAATTTTTAATTTATTTTTCTTTGTAATTTTTCTTATTAATTTAATTTTTAGTTAATTTCTTTCACGTATTTATTTTTGTGTATTTTTATAAAAAGGTTGTAATAGCGCAATAAGGTTAGTATCGTAATTTCTCCCTCTTCTTTATTTTTATTTGTTTTGTTCCCATCTTTATTTTTTATTTTGTTTGCATCTTTATTTTTATTTTATTTATTTTGCATGCATGGTCGTAGGTCATTATTACCTAATCTTGAACCTATAGACCTTGAATTAGAAAAAACACTTCGCACACACAAACACGTTAAAAATAAAATGGATTTACAAGCACCACAGGAGAGGCCATTTAAGGACTATTTTAGTCCCTTAGCTAATTTGAGCACGTCATGCATAAGATACCCAAATGTAGCTGCTAGGAGTTTTGAATTAAAACCTAGTGTGTTAAATTGTCTCCCTACATTTTATGGCCTAGAAAATGAGGATCCATATAATCATTTGAATGATTTTCATGCCATTTGTCAAACATTCAAATATGAGAATTTTTCAGATGATGATGTTAAACTTAGACTATTCCCATTTTCTTTAAAGGATAGAGCTCGTTCATGGTTAAATACGTTGCCTGCTAATAGCATTACATCATGGGAACAAATGGTTACAAAATTTTTAAATAAATATTTTCCAGTGCATAAAACCAATGCTATTCGCAGGGAAATCTCGGAGTTTACCCAGAGAGAGGACGAGCAATTTTTTGAAACATGGGAGCGATTTAATGGGCTACTCTTGAAGTGTCCACATCATGGGTACGAAAAATGGCACCAATGTCAATACTTTTTGGAGGGATTACTACCAAATGTGCAAGAATGGCTAATGGCAACAAGTGGAGGAGAGCTAATGTCAAAAAGTGCATCAGAAATTTGGGAATTCTTCCAGCGACAAGCGGATAATTCCCAACAACGGAGTCGATCACTCAGGAATACTAGAAGAATTAAAGGAGTAAATGAGGTTCAAATTGGCGAGTCAACTTCGGGAATCAAAGAAGTCAAGGAGATGGTTGAAGGTCTTGCTCGACAAATAGCATCGTTATCGACTGCTAAATCAACAGAACCACATGACCATGACTCATACTCAGATCAAGCCAATGTCATAGGTGTAATGAGAAAGCCATCAAATTACAACCCATACTCCAACACATATAACCCTGGATGGAGAGACCACCCCAATTTTTCATGGTCTCAAGGACTCCAACAGAATGGACCAGCAGCTCCAGCTCCACCAATGCAACCAATTCCTCAAATTTCTCAAGCCTCTCAACCACCATTTAGACCATACAATCAGAACCAGAACCACTCTCAACCTAGACCATGGGAGGATGCATTCCAGAATTTCAGGAATGTTACTCACTCCACGATTGAGCAACAGAACCGCACCATTGATGGACTACGAAATGAGTTGAGAGCAGGCTTCAATTCACAAGCCCAATCAGTTTCAAGCCTCGAGAAGATGGTGGGACAACTTGCTTCTTCAGTTCAGACCTTGGCAATGACTGTTGAGAAAGGAAAATTTCCAAGTCAACCAGTGCCTAACCCTAAAGGAGTGCATGAAGCAAGTACCAGTTCACCACAGCAGCATGGAGAGATCAAAGCAGTAATGACCTTGCGAAAAGGAAAGGAAGTCGACAACAAAGTGGAGATGCCGGTGACAAAAGAAAATCAAATTGTACCTGTGAATGTTGAGGACTCATCACCGGAGGAGAAAGAAGAAACTAACCCACGAGAATACGTTCCCAAAGCTCCATTTCCTCAAAGGTTAGCTAAAGGAAAGAAGGGAAAATCCACAGGTGAGATTCTTGAAATCTTCAAACAGGTAAGTGTTAACATCCCTTTACTTGATGCTATTAAACAAGTTCCATCTTATGCCAAGTTTCTTAAAGACCTTTGTACTAAAAAGAGAAACATGCATGTTCAAAAGAAGGCATTTTTAACAGAAAACGTTAGTTCTATACTCCAACATAAAATTCCTTTAAAATGCAAAGACCCTGGCTCCCCCACTATCTCATGTAGTATAGGGAACCACACAATTGAGAATGCTTTGTTGGATTTAGGAGCTAGTGTAAATCTGTTACCTTATTCAGTGTTTGTGAAACTTGGACTGGGAGAATTACACCCAACTCCAGTGGTGTTACAACTTGCAGATCGGTCCACAAAAATACCTCGTGGTATTGTGGAGGACGTGCTTATCCAGGTAGACAAATTTTATTTTCCTGTTGATTTCATTGTAATTGACACTCAACCAATACAGGATTCAAGGAAGCACATCCCCATTATTCTAGGCCGACCTTTCTTGGCAACTGCGGATGCTCACATTCAATGCAGGACTGGAAATATGCAGTTGTCCTTCGGCAACATGACTATGGAACTGAACATCTTCAACATTGCCAAACAACCTCACAGTGCAGATGATGAAATTGTTGATGTGGATTTAATAGAAACAATAGTTGATAATACTTTTCTTTCAAACCTTAGTGATGATCCTTTACAGACATGCTTAACTCACTTTGGTTTGGATTTTGATATTGACAGATCGGTTGATGAGGTCAACGCCCTGCTTGACTCAGCACCATCTATGGACACTAATAAATGGAAGTCAAGAGTTGAACAACTAGCACCATCAGAGAAGCAACTCATTCCATCATCAGAATCACCACCGAAACTCGAGCTCAAACCATTGCCCAACACTTTGGAATATGCGTTTTTGGGAGAAGAAAGCACTCTGCCGGTAATCATCTCATCATCCCTCAATGACGAACAAAAAGGTAAGTTGTTGGATGTTTTAAAAGAGCATAAAGGGGCATTAGGATGGACCATAGCAGACATCAAAGGTATAAACCCAGTAGACTGCATGCATTACATTCACCTTGATGAAAATGCTAAATCTACTAGGGAAATGCAACGTCGGTTAAATCCTAATATGAAAGAAGTTGTTAGAACAGAAGTCCTTAAGCTATTAGACGCAGGTATCATTTACCCAATTTCTGATAGTTCATGGGTCAGTCCTGTACAAGTTGTCCCCAAAAAGTCAGGAGTCACAGTAGTTACGAATGCAGATAATGAATTGATACCCACTAGAGTAACTACAGGATGGCGTGTATGCATTGATTATAGAAAATTGAATTCTGTCACACGTAAAGACCATTTTCCTTTACCATTTATTGATCAAATGCTTGATAGATTAGCAGGCCATGAATTTTATTGCTTTCTAGATGGTTACTCAGGATATAATCAGATTCCCATAGCACCAAAAGATCAAGAGAAAACTACTTTCACTTGCCCTTTTGGCACATTTGCATATAGGAGAATGCCATTTGGATTATGTAATGCACCTGCTACATTTCAACGATGCATGTTGAGCATTTTTTCTGATATGGTGGAACGATTCCTTGAAGTCTTTATGGATGATTTTTCTGTCTTTGGTGACTCGTTTGATCAATGTTTACATCATCTAACACTAGTTCTGCAGAGATGTATCGAGAAGAACTTGGTCTTAAATTGGGAGAAATGTCATTTTATGGTAAAACAAGGTATTGTTCTCGGTCACATCATTTCGAGCAAAGGTATTGAGGTTGACAAAGCCAAGGTGGATCTCATTTCTAATCTTCCTCCACCTAAAACAGTCAGAGAAGTAAGATCTTTCCTTGGGCATGCTGGTTTCTATAGACGTTTCATTAAAGATTTTAGCAAAGTTTCTAGACCCTTATGCAATTTACTTGCTAAGGATGTACCTTTTATCTTTAATGATTCATGTCTTATGGCTTTTGAAAAATTAAAGCAATTGTTGACATCATCACCCATCATTCAGGCCCCAAACTGGAACTTACCATTTGAGCTTATGTGTGATGCATCTGATTATGCAGTAGGAGCAGTATTAGGACAAAGAGTTGATCGAATTCCCCATGTTATTTACTATGCTAGTATGACATTAAATGATGCACAGTTGAACTATTCAACTACTGAAAAAGAAATGCTAGCAGTAGTGTTTGCATTAGAAAAATTTCGATCTTATCTCATTGGTTGTAAAATAATTGTGTTCACAGATCATGCTGCTCTTAAATATCTTCTCACAAAGAAAGATGCAAAAGCTAGACTAATTCGTTGGGTGTTTACTTTTGCAGGAATTTGACTTGGAATTCAAAGATAAAAAAGGGATAGAAAATGTTGTGGCGGACCACCTCTCTCGTCTCCATTTTGACACAATTACAGAATCATTACCATTGAATGAGTCATTTCCAAATGAACAATTAATGAATGTGGAAGTATTACCTTGGTATGCTGATATAGTTAATTATCTTGTTACAGGTAAACTTCCAGAGCATTGGACCAAGCAAGACAAGGCTAAATTCTTTGCAGAGATAAAAAATTTCTTTTGGGATGACCCGTATTTGTTCAAGTATTGTGCAGACCAAATTGTTAGACGATGTGTCCCAGAAAGTGAAATTCAGAATATCCTTTCATTCTGCCATGAACAAGCTTGTGGAGGCCATTTCAGTGCTAAGAAAACAGCGACTAAAGTTTTACAATGTGGTTTCTATTGGCCATCTATATTTCGAGACGCTTACACTTTCTGTTCTTCATGTGATAGGTGTCAACGAATGGGAAGCATTACACGAAGGAACATGATGCCACTAAATCCAATTTTAGTGGTTGAGATTTTTGATGTATGGGGTATCGACTTCATGGGACCCTTTCCCCCGTCTTTTGGCCATCAATACATATTGGTTGCTGTTGACTACGTATCAAAATGGGTAGAAGCAATTCCATGTAGGACCAATGATCACAAGGTGGTGATAGCATTTTTGAAGAGCAACATTGTTTCACGCTTTGGATTCCCTCGAGCAATAATCAGTGATGGTGGTGCCCACTTTTGTAACAAAGCATTCAAAGCACTTTTGACAAAGTATTCAATCACACACAAAGTGGCGACCCCGTATCATCCGCAAACCAGTGGCCAAGTTGAGATCTCCAATCGAGAAATAAAGCACATATTAGAAAAGACGGTGAGGCCAGACAGGAAAGATTGGTCATTAAGACTTGATGATGCATTATGGGCATATAGAACGGCTTTCAAGACCCCGATTGGGATGTCACCCTACAGGCTAGTGTATGGAAAAGCTTGCCACCTACCTGTGGAGCTCGAGCATCGTGCATATTGGGCCATCAAGAAATTCAATTTTGACATGCAGCAAGCCAGCTCAGAAAGAAGATTACAGCTGGCAGAACTTGAAGAAATTCGCAATGACGCGTACGAAAATGCCAAGATTTACAAGCAACGAATGAAAGTCTTCCATGATAAGCAAATTATGAGAAAATCGTTCACTCCAGGTCAGAAAGTGCTTTTATTCAATTCTCGCTTGCACCTATTCCCAGGTAAGTTACGCTCTCGTTGGTCTGGTCCCTTTATTGTTCATACTGTTTTTCCACATGGGGCAATTGAAATTAAAGACCCAAAGAATGGTGTCACGTTTAAAGTTAATGGTCAAAGATTAAAGCCATATCTAGAGTACCAACCACATGAAGAAGACACCGAAATAAATTTGAGTGACCCACCAAATTTGAATTGATTTTTTTTTCTTTTCGTTGATTTGATTTTTCTTTCTTTCTTTTTATTATTATTCTTTTGCTAATTGAAATTGTTTTTGCATAAGTGTGTTTATTTTACCATTAAGTTTTCTCTTATCATTTTTAATCATGAGTCTCATACTTAGACCGTTCCTCCTGAGCATTCTTAAACCACTTCAACGTGTCAAAACTCATCTCAAAAGGCAGATTCAATTTTGTAAAACACAACGCATTTGGGCTCTACAACCACCAGAGTTAGTAGCCTATGTTGAGGGTTTAGAACGCCAACTCAGTGACATTGAGAGAAGTGTTTACGACATCCAGTTGGAGCTTGAGGTAAATTCAATAAGAGGACGATTTTAATTTTCTTTGTGTGTTTTAATTTGTTTTTCTATTTGTGTGCTTTAGTTTGTTACCCCGGTGAAGTGGCGGATAACGGTACTCCGTGACAATCAAGTCGGTTACTTCAGTTTCCCATAATAACTGATATTCTGAGGCGAAGGTATGGACAGAAACGAGATTCTAGCGAAGCTTCACAAGCGATTCCCTTCACTTCCTCAGAATGCCCTCCTTACGATCTATAAAGCTCGGTCCGAACGCATGCGATTACTCATGAGGAATAACATACCTGCTGACATCCGTTGGTTAATCGAGGCTAAAGTACGATCGGCAGGTGAGTTACCTCCAAAATTTATTGCATACATGCCTGGTTGTGGTAAAGGAAATTATGCAAGAAAACGACGAGCTCGAAGAATTTCTGTTGCTTGTCATAAGTGTGCCAGAATGAGTTGCAATAAAAACCCATGTTCTTTAGGAATGGTGTCTGATAACAGGGAAGATAAGATTCAATTCATTAGGGATGGCTTGAATAAGGAGTCATTGGATGATATCATTTTGTCTCTTGAAACGCATCCCAGTGGATATGTGCAAGGAGCGATTCTCCAGTTATGGCCATTATTCCAGAAAGAGCATGCACGATATAGTCTCGGGAATCTGACTATAAACGACCCTGTTTGCCAGTTTATAAGAAAACTGGATAGGAAGCCTATCCTCGACCCATAGAGGGCGTTCAAGCCGTTTCTGGACGTAAAACCAGAGGAAGATGTGAGCCACAGTCGCAACTACCTGTAAATATCCTTTTACTTTATTGTTATTTTATTTCACTATTGTCTTATTGTTTGCATTATTGTCTTTAATAATTTTATTACTGTTTGCTTTTTCCTTTTTACTGTTTTCTTTTTGACTTGCGAGCCACGTGCTTTACGCGTTATTTGACACTGACATATTACCTCATACACAACCATGACCCACTATCACCAAGACTCTTAAATGTGATTTCTTTTTTGTCAAGCACTCACAAATTGTTTTTGAGAAGTATCACAATGTCAGCTACTCCCAATAGACAATTCAAGAACATTTGTGTGCTTTCTGGATTTACATATGGCAAACATAAAGAGTTCGTTGAGGCAGCCATAGATCTTGGTCGAAGCATAGCAGCGAGAAATTTACATTTGGTGTATGGAGGAGGTAACCGAGGGTTATCAAAAATGGTCTCCGAAGCAGCTTTTATCAGAGGAAGTCAAGTGTTAGGCATCATCCCAAGAGTCTTAAAACCATTGGGCAGTTCGTCTGACTCATCAACTGGAGAAGAGTTAGTCGTCTCAGGTATGCAAGAAAGAATAACTGAAATGCTTAATCATGCTGATGCTTTTATTTTCCTTCCAGGAGATCTTGCAACACTAGAGGCACTTATCACGCTAGCATCTTGGGCCCATCTGCACATCCACCAAAAACCCATCGGTTTGTTAAATGTCAATAACTTTTATGATGGCTTTATCGCATTTCTTAACCATGCAATAAAAAACTATTTCATTCCCGCTAATGTGAAAAAACTCTTTATTTGTGCTCACACTGCTAATGAGCTACTTGATCTGTTACAAGCGTATAAACCGGAGCCAGACCCCTGGACCTTTGTGTTGGAGCGCCCAAATAATGATGGTAACAGTAGCAGCAGTAAGAAGTACAAATTAGATTTAACTCTCTGCCTGTAAATATTTTCTTCTGTGTTGCACCACCCAGGTGATGTCTTCTAAACTCTACTTCTTTCATTTCAAACATTGAGGACAATGTTTCGTTCTGGTTGGGGGGAGGGAATAGTCGACAATTATGAAATTTTGGTTAAGTTTTTACTAATTTTTTGTTGTAGAAACTAACTGTTGCTAACTTTTTGTGTTGAAGATGGCTGAATATGGAGTGTAGTGACTCTAGAAACGCATCTTCATCGTTTAAAAAAAAAAATTAAAAAAAAAAACTTAAAAAAAAATTAATTAAGACATTTTCTTTTTTCTTTATTATGTGTTTATGTTTATTTTTCTTCTTTTTAATTTATCCTCTATAAAAATGCATTTTCCAACTTTTGAGTCGAAGATGGCTGAATATGGAGTGTAGTTCCTCTAGAAACGCATCTTCTTTAAAAAAAATAATAAAAAAATCATTTTCTTTTCTATCATTTTAAATGTAACTTTTCTAAATTAATTTTTCTACATCATTTTCACATTTCTGCATGCATATTTTTTTTTTTTTTATGTTTAGAATAGGTTGGGGGGTAGAATGTTTTTTTTTTTAAAAAAAAAAAAATTTTGATTTGTTTTAACATTGGGTGACATGATTAATTTAAATTTTAGTATTTGTATTATCTTTGGTCTTAAGTGATGTTACATTATGTTTGCTACTCTACATGTTGATGTTGGAGACATATATGAGTTGCTTGAAGGAATGAACATGTCATAATAAGTACCAAGTGAGTTTTTGAGCCTATCATTTTTCTTGGAGAGTAACCCTTTTGCCCATTCTTTATACAGCTTAACAGTTTATTATTGTATACACGATCTCTAGATTTCTTTTGAGTTAACCCTTAATAAAAAAAAAAAAAAGTGTGTTGCTACATTTGGAGGCCCATCTAACTAGTAGATATGGAAGGTTATTCAGAGCCCTAAAAGACGATGGAAAGGCCATCTTTGATCCGTTTGAGCCTTTCTAGCCATCCCTTTTATTAAATATCCATAGTTAACCCTTTTGAGCCTTTAAAAAAAAAAAAAAACATTTTCTTTGTCAACTTATCATCTTGACCCACTCCGATTTGGAGTATTACCCGATGTCTTATAAGTTCCATCACCTATTTATGTTTGAGAAAATGTAAATAATTATGTTGTTCAGTGAAGTTATGCCAAAAAAAAAAAACAAAAAAAAAAAAACAAAAACAAAAACAAAAACAAAAGTTGTTGTTTCAAAAGAATAAAAATAGGTGAAATCCACCTTGCAACTTCAAAAAAAAAAAAAAAAAAATTCTCTGCATTTTTCTCAAACATACACTTTGTTTTCCTTATTTCCCTTCTTTGTTAACCATGTCCCTAGCCTACGTTACGTCCTAAGTCCGAAGTAGAAGCTAGTTATATGGGCTAAAAAGATGTAGTGATGCATAATTAAAAAAAAAAAAAAAGATAAATAAAGTGGGTTGACTAACATTTTATTTGACTTGAGATCGTATTATTTCTAAGCTGAGGGCATATTTATTTCATCTTGGTGAGAGCATGTGATATCACTTCTTTATTATTTTCTCTCTCAATTACCATTCATTGGAGTGACTATTTTTATTGGGATTAATTTATTTGTGAGAGTGTCACTACTTCCAGTGAGATTTTGGGGTTTGACATGTCATTCTTGAGAGTAGCTAAAACAAGTCTACTGGGCTAATTCATGTGGATGGTTGATGTGGGTGTGATGTTGCTTTAGACTGGAGATAATGCTTATACTTTTATTTGATTGCTATCATTAATCTGATGGAATAAATACGAGTGTTTCTATTAAAAAAAAAATATTTTGAATTTGAATTTTATTTTCGCTTTATTTGCTAGGGACTAGCAATAAGCTGGTTGGGGGGTGTGTTGAGTGTTAGAAAATGCATATTTATAAAGGAGAAAACCGTCATTTTACATTTTAAGTCTTACTAACAACCCTTACTTTTATATATTTAACCTTCTTGTGATTTAATTACATGTGTTTTATTTTAATTAAGTATTTTATGTATTTTAGGGGCATTATAGTCATTTCACAATAAAGGAGAGATCAGACGGCAAAACGGACATCACTTTTGAACTCAGGATGGTCGAAAACCTTAGGAGGAGCATAAAAGGAAAAATGGCACTATTCACATGTACGGTACTATTCACGTGTACGGTACTGTATACGTTACTGTTCACGACACTGTTCACACAGACGGATGATGACGTGGCATTGACCGATGATGTGGCATTGACTGATGAGGTGTCACGATCCTGTTGGACTAAAATTCTTATGTACTGTTGATGGTGACGTGGCAGCATATCAGTGGACGAAAAATCTCGCGTACGGTGCATGCATCACACAGGATTATTTTCAACCAAACCGCGTTACTGTTCATCCGGGTCAAACCGCGTTACTGTTCAAAGTCGGGTCAAACCGTGTTACTGTTCATCCGCGTGGTCAAACCGTGGACTGTTGACTGATGACGTGGCGCAATCCTGAGCGTCCAAACTGTTTTTAATCCGATGGCCATGATTTACTCCATGTATCTATAAAAAGGGGGCATCCCCCCCCCTAATTTGATATCTCTGAATCCATTTTTGGGATCCATTTTCTGTAATTCTCTCTCCATCTTGTATTTTCTATGTATTTTAATAAATTCCCATTTTGCCCCTAGTTCAATTATGAGTGGCTAATTTTCTTTCAAGCTTGGGTTGAAGGTGAAGTCTCAACATGTGTCATGGGCTTAATTTGATAAATTTACTTTCTCTTCCCCTCTAGTTTTTGTGGATGTTTTGACTTCTCGTCGACAAATAATACTAATCTTGTCTAGTACCGCCTTGGTTACACCGGCTCTCTAGTATAAGGTTATTATTATTTGGCACGATAAGCCCTTAGCACCATATTGATTAGAGCGTGGTTCATGAGGTGTGGATTCCCCCCTCATGATTTAATTGGCATTAATACGGATTATTTAGCCCATGATGCATGTTGATACGGATCCAGATACCCAAGTACGTCAATTTAATAGATTTTCTCTTCAATTTATTCTCTCCATTGCAATTCCAATTTTAGAATTTATTCTCGCCATTTTAATTTAAGTATTAGCTTATTCCAAATCATTTCCCCCATAAATCCAACTACCCATTTACAAAATTAATTCTATATATAATTAAAATCCACCTCCTCGTGGGATCGACACTCGTCACCATTAGTCTATACTACAATAGATTCGTGCGCTTGCGAGTACATTAAAATTTGCACAACAGAGATCATAAGAGTTTAGGTTCTTTTACAGTGAGTTCGCTTAGTTTTGTGAGTTAGTTTAGTTTTGTGTTGAGAGTATCTGTCAAGATTAAGCTGGCATTATGTTAATTTCTATTGAAAGTATTGAGCAAGTGAGTTAGTTTAGTTTTCTGTTTGGAAACAAGTTTAATTTCAGCTGTTGTTGTGGTAATTTTATGAGGTTGTGCTTAATTTTGGTTTTGGTAATATGTTTAATATGAGTTATTTTATTTTTTAAATCAGTTTTGTTAATACGAATTATTTTCATTTTGTTGTCATGAATTATTTTGTTTTTGAAATTAGTTTTGTTAATATAAATTATTTTCATTTTGTTAATACAAATTATTGTCAATTTCCATTTTGTAGAAATAAAGAATATGGAAAAGGCCACCGAAATTGAAGAGTTGGAGAAAATTAAGGAGGATGATGAGCTAATGATTGAGATGTCATTTGATATTGATATTGAAATGTTCATTTACTTCAAAGAGTATGGTTATATAAAAAAAGAGTAATGATACAGCCACAAACTCTTGTACAAACTTATTTTGTACAAGCTGACGTGGCATTAATTTATTGGTTGAATGAAAATATAAATTAATAAAAACAAATCATGTGGGTCAAGTGATATTTAATGCAACCAATCTTATCATGCCACATCAGTTTGTACAAAATAAGTTTGTACAAGAGTTTGTGGCTGTATCATTACTCATAAAAAAAAAAGGTTTCCAGTTATGCGGAGAAGTAGTAGAAAGGACAGTGATGCACTTAGAAATTTGACTTTTGCTTGTGGGCGAAGAGGTGAGACAAGAAGCAAATCTACTAATATCTTAAGGTCGCAACCTAATAAAATAAAAAAAAAAGGCTACAATGCTAGATTGGGAGCTGGTTTAGGGGAAGATGTATAGTGGACGATTCGAAGCTTATATCATGAACACAACCATGCATTGTTGACTCCAACCAAGTCTAGGTTTTTTTCGGTGCAATCATAGCCTCAATGCATACACAAAAAAGAAACTTGATATAAATGATCGAGCGGGAATCAAATTGTCCAAAAATGATCAATCACTTGTTATTGAGGCTGATGGACATGAAAACGTGACATTCATAGAAAGAGATTGTAGAAATCATGTTTAGAAAGAAAGAAGATTACGACTTGAAGATATGGATGCTGCTACTCTTCAAAACCATTTTATGAAAGTGCAAGTAAAAGACAATATGTTTTTCTTTAGCATGCAAGTGGATGATGAAGGACGACTAAAAAAATATTTTTTGGGCTGAGACAAAAAATAAGGAAGCCTACAAAGATTTTGGGGACGTTATTACATTTGACACCATATATCCTACAAATAAGTATGACATGACATTCATTATATTTGTAGGAGTTAATCATCATGATCATTCTATTTTGTTTGTGTGTGAATTGATTTTAAACGAAGACATTAAAACATTCACATGGTTATTTCAGACATGGTTATCCTGATGTCTAATTCTGCTCCCATTGGAATCATTACAGACCCAGACAAAGCAATAAAAATTGCAATTAAGATTGTTTTCCCCAATACTCTATATCGGTGGTATTTATGGCATATACTGAAGAAGATTCCAGATAAGCTAGAGGGCTATAAAGAATATCGTGACATTAGCAATGTGTTGCATTGTGCTATTTATGACTCACAGAGCCCTGTAAAATTTGAGGAAATTTGGCACCACGTGATTGTAAAATATGATTTGGGTGGAAATGAATAGTTACATGACTTATACAATGAGAGGCATCGTTGAATACCTTGTTGTCTAAAAAATAGTTTTTGGGCAGGAATGTAAACCACTCAACACAGTGAAAGTATGAATGTATTTTGTTATGGTTATGTTAACTTGAAAATTACTTTGAAGCAATTTGTGGAGCAATGTAGCAATGCATTAAAGAATAAAGTTCAAAAAGAAGTTGAAAAATATGTTCGTTGCCTTTCCCAGTAAATGCCATGTGTAACATCTTATGCGATGGAGAAGCAGATCCGAGATGTGTACACCATTTCGAAGTTTCAAGAATTTCAATAAGAGTTAGTTGGAAAGATGTATTGCGAATTTGTCAATTTCATGGGTTGTGAATATATAGTTAGAGAGGATGTCAAAGTTGGAGAGGGTAAAAACAGAACTTTTTTTAAGTATATTTTGATAAAGAAAATAGTGAAATCCGTTGTAGTTGTTCAAGGTTCCAGTTTAGGAAATCTCTTTGCAGGCATGATACGCAATGACATGGAAGTACTTGCAAAAACATATATCATATAGAGATGAAGAAAATATGTGTGGAGATGCCATAAGAGGGTGAAAACGAGTCATGAGATGTATAGCTGCATAGATGAATAAAAGCGATATGAGAAAATGTGTGTTAGTTTTGCAGAGGTTGCAAACATGACTGCAACAAATGTTAAAAGTTGTAATCTTGTTTTGAATTGGATTGAGAAGGTATGGAAAGATCTATCGAAAACAATTCAGTGCAGAGGTAATGAGGCAACTGTTGTTATAGGCCAAGGAAGTTGTAGTAATAGCATGGGAATTTCAACGAATGATATTGAGACAGTACATGATCCAATAGTTATAATTAATAAAATAAGCTACTGAAGCATTCATGATACATTAATATTACTGTCGTGGACAAAAATTTGCATCTATTGAAGCATTCATGATACATTTCTAAAAAACAAATAACAATATATTAGTTAAGTATAGAACTTAAATATAATACATATTAAAATAGTTAGAATTATTTGTGGGACATATTTTACAATAAGTCTTGGTTCTCTTTTTCGTAGTTCATCCTCCGTCAGTTGCTTTTGATCTTAATGTTCTCGTCTTTTTTTAAGTTCTTTATCAAACAATTGAAATTTAAAAGACAAGCATTCTATTTGATGCCTCAACCTGCGCACTTCTCCTAATAAGATATTAAATTTATTCTCATTCATATTTCAATCTTCCATCCCTCCAAAGTCATTAAATTCATTGCTCTCCTGATCATCATCCCATTCAAAAGCCCCATATCTGTTGCACTTCCAAAGCTTACGATTCGAATTTTCTCTTGTACGTTAAGTTTGTAAGACCTTATTATTGTTGCAGCATTTTTCACAAGCTTTCAATTGTGTTTAATTTTTACTTGCCCTACAAGACATAATGATTGAACAATTTCTGTACAATATAAACAAATAGCACATAATGATTGTCAAGGTAAGCCATTGCAGCACATAACGACAATTTTAAATATAAATAGCACACAATGGCAATTCTCAAATCCAAATACAAATCAAATGCTTTCTCTATGCATGATCAGCTTAAAGTAACTTAAATATATAACTTATAGTTTGTCAATATTTGAATTCATGAAGTTAAACTTAAAATTAAGCAATCCTTATCCCTATTAGTGAAATAGGCATCCTACAGTTAAGTTTCTATCATTTTAATTGTCACTGTTCCAATCCAAGAGCAAAGCTAATGAATTGAAAGCTTTTCAAAATATAATTTTATATAGATAGAGATTGTATTTCATTTTATTATGCTACTTTATCTGTAAAGTTTGAAAGTAATTTATAGGAATTTACTAAAGACACTAATTGGGTGTAGGTGCAACGTAACTATGTCCAAGCATATATTTTCGACCATAAAGTCAACTATAAAAAAAAAGGACATATAAAGGATGTGATTTGTAGCTTGTGGTGGCTTTGAGTGCCATATAAATATATATATAAAAGTTTGCACATCATACAAAGGTTGGTAGTTTAAAAAGACTAGTTAGTTAAAATAAAGCTAAGTTAGGCATGTTTTATATTCATCTCTAATTTCTAAGAATAACTAATATATGTGTCGTTTTAAGATTAACCAAATAAAACCAGAAAGCCTTTTAAATTCAATCAAGAACATAGCACATGTCACTTCAAGTTTTTCATCAATGGATAAACATGTCCTTGAAAACCAAAACTATAGTGGCATAAAACAAGCTTCAGTTATAGTGATCATGGTGTCATTTCCAGCACAGAGCCATCTTAATCAACTCCTAAAACTATCAAAAATGCAATTACAAAGCAACATATACGAACTCATTTGCCTAGTACAAATCAATTAAAACTAAACTACTTATCCAGTATAAATCAATCTAAACTAATTCATACGCTTGTTGCAACTTATATTTTCTTGTATAATCATCAGCAACTCATAAAGTATATATATCAACATAATTTAACATTTCTAGCAGCAAGTTTTAACAGCAAATAACTCACAACAGAATAGCATTTAGGTAATTTGCAACAACAAGTTTTTACATAAACTATCAACACAATGCAACAAAATGGCAATTGAATCTTCACATATTCGTAATTAACACAACCAAAATTTTACATTAATGAAACAAATTACCTCCACAAATCAATTACGACAACCGATAACAAGTAAAGCTAAGAGAGTGAAGTTGCAGTTATCGACGAGGTAGAGAGAGAGAGCCAACGATCAAATCTGGAGAGACCCAAGATGAGAGAGAGAGAGAGAAAACCGAAGGAGAGAGTACTGAGATGCATAAGAGGCCATATGTGGAGAGACCCACAACGAGAGAGAGAGAGAACGCTGACGGACAGAGCACAAAGCAATAAGATGCATGAGAAACACTGCATTTTGGCATGAGTGTTGTGCAAATTTTATTGAACTCGCAAGTGCACGAATCTATTGTAGTATAGATCAATGGTGACGAGTGTCGATCCTACGAGGGGGTGGATTTTAATTGTGTAGAATTAATTTTCTAAATGGGTGGTTGGATTTGTGGTGAAAATGATTTAGATTATCCTAAAATTAGAATTGAAATGACGAGAATAATTTGAAGAGAATTCTATTGAAATGACGTACTTGGGTATCTGGATCCGTATCAACATGCACCATGGGCTAAATTTTCCTTATTAATGTCAATTAAATCATGAGGGGAGAATCCACACCTCATGAACCACACTCTAATCAATATGGTGCTAAGGCCTTATCGTGCCAAATAATAATAACCTTGTACTAAGGAGCCGATGTAACCAAGGCGATATCTAAACAAGATTATTATTATTTATCGACGAAAAGTCAAATCATCCACAAAAATTAGAGGGGAAAAGAAAATAAATTTACCAAATAAAGCCCATGACACATGTTGAGACTTCACCTTCAACCTAAGCTTGAAAGAAAATTAGCTACTCATTATTGAACTAGGGGCAAAATGAGAATTTATTAAAATACATAGAAAATATAAGATGGAGAAGGAATTGCCGAAAATGGAGTTCAAAAATGGATTCAAAGATATCAAATTAGGGGGAGAGGCCCCCTTTTTATAGATACATTGAGTAAATCGTGGCCATCAGATTAAAAACAGTTTGGACGCTCAGGATTGCGCCACGTCATCAGTCAACAGTACGCAGTTTGACCACGTGGGTGAACAGTAACACGGTTTGACCCGGGTTGAACAGTGACGCGGTTTGGTTGAAAATAATCATGTGTAATGCATGTACCGTACGCGAGATTTTTGGTCCACTGATATGCTGCCACGTCATCGATCAACAGTGCATAAGAATTTTAGTCCAACATGATCGTGACACCTCATCAGTCAATGCCACATCATCGGTCAATGCCACGTCATCGATCCGTCTATGTGAACAGTAACGTAGACAGTACCGTACATGTGAATAGTACCGTACATGTGAACAATGCCATTTTTCCTTTGATGCTCCTTCTAACGTTATCGACTGTCTTGAGTTCAAAAGTGATGTTTGTTTTGCCATCTGATCTCTCGTTCATTGTGAAATGACTATAATGCCCCTAAAATACATAAAATACTTAATTAAAATAAAACACACATAATTAAATTACAAAAAGCTTAAATATATAAAAGTAAGGGTTGTTAGTAAGGTTTGAAATGTAAAATGACGATTTTCTCCTTTATAAATATGCATTTTCTAACACTCAACAATGAGCGTAATGTGAGTTTGCGTGAGAGATAGTGAGGTGTGTGTGTGTGTGTTGTGCGCCACAATAAATTATTTTATAGTTCGTTTTGTGCTAACTGTAGTGTTTAACGTGGATGAATCTCATTTTCCACCATTTGAAGGTTTAATTTTTCTCTAACACATAATGATGAAGTTCATAGTATGAGGATGACATAATGGATTGGTCCAATGGCTCAAATAACACCTTTTTTTTTCTTCCTTTTTAAATCAATCCCATTAGATCATCTCTGGACATATCCTTATTAATTAGACCATTTTTGTTATGTTACATTCGTTGTAACATACGATATTTAAAAATAAATTGTACTTCTACATTGTTATTATTCAAACAATTTAAAGATGGTGAAAACTAATTTTAGGTTAGTTGTAAGTTGCACTTAATGTAACTTAGCAACTGCCTAATTACAAAATAATTGTAACATGTTCTTATATTGATGTTAATTTCTTCTTTATTTTTTCCTGAATCATAAGATTAATACAATTTGAATCTCTTTACAGATCTCTCATTAAATCGATGGCAAAAATGTGTTATTAATTATAAATATAGCATGATTTTTCAAAGAATAATAAATGTATAGCTTATTTAATGGTTATAAGTGTTCATTTAATCTTATAAGTTTTTTTAAATTTTTTTTTATTGTTGTTTGATTGTTTTTAGTAGAGTTTTTAAAGATTAAATAAGTTATTTTGCTTCTATTAGCTTATTTAATCTTTTACTAGTAAAAAACTTAAATTTTGAGCTTTTGGAAGTAAAGGCCGAAATTTTTTTCAAAATATTACTGAAAAACTTTTCAAAATATTGAAATACCTAAAATATCCTCATGACTTTGAAAACTTGCCTAATAAAATAAGTTTACAATTTTTAATAAAAGTTCTTATTAAGAATTAAACAACAAACAAAAAGAAAACCAGAAAGAAAGAAAAAAAAACGCATCAGATTAAGGTAATTAGGTAGGTTTTACATTAAGTAGACTACCCGTGTGTTATTATCTACAATAAAAATGAACTCATGAACAATTCTAAGTTGTGGTAAATGAACAGTATGTAGTATATTAAACAATTTCAAGTTTCTTAACATATAGAGTAATTGAGGGTAATTCACTTTAAATTTAAGCTCCCTGTTCATTCATAATATTTAATTAACGACATATATTAATTTAATTCAAGTGGGAGATTGAATAATAATCAATTGTATATAACCCTCCTTCAGTTCAATACAAAGAATTTCTATAATCATGTATGGCTTGCAATTTCCATCCAAGACAAACAAGAAGTGAAATAATCAGCCTTCATTGCAAAATTAGTCGAAAAAGATTCCAGCCCTTTCTCTGCTTCCCCTTCACCTTGCCACTTGTTCAACTAAATTGACCTAAACAATAAACCAATTAAACACAAGACATTTAATTACTTTGTGGTTGATAAATCAATTACAATTTTTATTGACCTTTTTTTTTCTCTTTGCTTGGTAATTGATTCATGTAATGTGCTTTATGTTAATGGGTTATTAAAATTTACCTGGAATGTAGTACTGCTGGCTAAACCCACTATTGATGGAGGGTTGTTGCCGTTGCTGCTGCTGCTGCTGCAGTGGAATAACAACGGTACCAACCTCTCTTTCTTGCTTCAAATTCTTTGGACTTTGCACAAAATGTGAAGCAAAACTATAAGTATCCAAATCAACGATCGAATTATTCCCATTATCATGATTATTATAATTCAACTGCTCGTTACCACTGACACTAATGCCATTGTTAGTATTCATCCCATTATTCCATCCCATTAGTGGCTGCGAAGAAGACCTGTAAATCATCCCCCCTTGTCCTGGTAACTGCACCAATTGATGATTCTGATTCCGGTGGTTGTGGTTTTGCATTAGGGTTTGACTTCTATACAACTTAAGTTCCTCGCAAATCCTCTGATACTCGCCGTAGGGTCCTGAAACCGGATCCTTCTGTCTCCAAAAAGCTTCCCAAATCAACGAATCAACGACTTTTTGTCTACTTTCTTCGTCATTGGCGTTTTGGACTATCTTTGTGACGTTACTGACGCCAAAAACTTTATGCACAGCTTGAAATTCTTTGCTCCTGTTAGCAGGAAAATAGCGTGCCAATTTGCAATCCTCACTGCATTTTTTCCTTTGGTGCTTGCATGCAGCACATGCTGATTGCACGCTTGATGTTGTTGACGAGTTATTGTTATTCCTTTGCATCATCCTACAAATTATATGTACAAACAAACACAATAACAACACAATTTGTTAACAAAATATTATAGCAAAATAAGAAATTTGCATTATACATACAGTTTATATATATAAGATCATCATAGAGGAAGGAAATTGAGAAAACGAAGAAATTTGAAGAAACCACTTTGACAAAATATATACAATAGAATAATTAAAAGGGAAGAAAACAAGTTAACGCACTAACCTTATTATACGAAGATTAATGGGTGGGAGTGAAAAGAGAACATTAGTATAAATAAAATGGGGGAACAAGAAGATGAAAGAAGAAATTAAGTGTGAGTATATAGCGCACGAAAAGATTGTCACTGTGAGATTCAAGGCTTTTTGGGGAAGAGTTGATTAGGGTTTAGGTAGATCATAGAAATAATAAGAGCCGCGGAAGGAGATGATAATATAATTGTTAGGAGAATTAAATATGTGTTAACTAAAGAAAGAAATCTAGTCTTAATGGAAAAGAATCTAGGTTTTCCATTTTCTTTATATAAAAATTGGCGGAAGAAGCAAATCTTGTTAGATTTGATATGGGATGATGTAGAAATTAACAAACGGATACCGTGTAATTCTTGGTGTATACTTGGCGAAATATTATTGGGCGGTGAAGTGAACGTGCGTGGTGGTGATGGCACCTCCCATAACATTTTCCTAGCAAAAATGTTGCGTTAAATAATTCATATATATATATATATATATATGAATTATTCACAACTTATATATATGTGTACATATGCACATAGTTGATGATACGATAGTGATCATATCTTGTAAGAATTCTTAACAGTAAGGATTCTTTAAGCTAAACGTTATCCAGCAAAGAACCATCTCTCTCACTCTCTTTTTTAATTTTTCTTAACAAGTTTTTTTTTTTTTTTAACAAGAAAGCATGCCTTTCGTTAATGACCAATAATGGCTAACGATATAATGCCACATGGGTATAGATATTAGATAATACATGATCACATTAAGCAGAAATGCAATATAGGATAAGACCTATAACTTAATTCTGAGTTAAGACAACTCCTAACAATTAAAAACCAAAAAGAAAAAGAGAATTTCACCTATTAGAACTACCTAAAATCTGAAGAAATTTTAGGGACTACTGCCAACTTCAACTAATGCAAATGAAACTCATTTTTCTAATCGGAGAAGAAAAATAATAATACAAAATAAAATACACCATAACACAATACTGACTACAAACACAACAAAAAGCCACAACATAACCACCACATCGAGAGTATTCCCAACGAGCCTTTTAACGAGCTCTCAACCCATGCTATCGGCAATTCGCACCAAGTCATCATAATATAGAAGGGATGGCAAAATAGCCCGGACCCGGACGAACCCGGATAATCTGGGCCGGGTTGAACCCGCACCGGAATATAAAAAAATTCGGGTCCGGAATAAATTTTAATAACCCGGATATATCCGGGTCCGGGTCCGGGTTTAGGTTAACCCGGACCCGGATATTTAATTTTTATATTATTTTTTAATTAATTAATCTAAATATGTTATTGTTTAGAAATGTATTAATTTTTTATTTTTATAATTTTAGAAATTAATATTGATTCATTGATCCAGGTTCAAAACCCGGAATCTAGAAACCCGGATTTTTCCGGGTTGAACCCGGACCCGGACCCGGGTGAAAAAATTCGGATTAAAATCTGGGTCCGGAAAAAGAAAATGGTATCCGGGTCCGGATCCGGAAAGGCTAAACCCGGACCCGCACCCGGATTTTGCCATCCCTATATAGATGCACTGCTATTAGAGCCCTTCATCAACTCCAAGACAGCTCATATCCTTCCAATTTGAACATTGACACGATTTTGATCTGAACTCGAAGTTGATGTTGAGTTGACGTCATCTACGGCCATACAAGATCTCAAGAGAAGCGGATAAATAACATGCAACAATCAATAAGAAAAACAACTACCGTAAAGTAAAAGAAATAGAAAAACATAAAAGTTAGGAAAATTTAAAACATAAAAATAAAATGAACAGACGACTGGAAATGAAATAAAATAAAAACAAAAGGAACTCGGCCAAATAAAAGACATTGGCCTCTCCGGCCAGAGAAACGTCCTTTTTGTTGGCGGCAATGAGTTGTTGGGTTGGGAAAATTTAAAAACAACTACCATAAATAAAGAGAAATAGAAAAGCAGAAAAAAATAGGAAAATTTTAAACATAAAAATAAAATAAGCAGAAGACTGAAAATGAAAGAAAATAAAAACCAAAGGAAATCAGCCAAATAAAATAAAAACAACTTAATTGGGTGGTTTTCACTTTTCACCACAAAGGAGGAGATTAAGCGGCCATTAAACTAAGTTTTAAAAAAATTTAATAAAATCTTAATTTATTTTGGATAGAAAATCTCAAAGATGGCAAAACAATTGAGGACAAAACAGTTGAGGAGGAAAAATCCTCCAATCATATATGAAAATGAGAACAGCAAAATGTGAAATTAATGAGCCACAATTAATATCTGTAAAGTGTTGAACATAAAAAATAATACGGAATAATTGTGGACGATTATGACAAGTCAACCTTGTGCTCCTACTTATTCTAATATCACCAATTCACCATGCTGTAGACTGAGAGAATGTAACACAATTTTCTTATTTTAAATCAATAGGTTGAGATGTAATATTTCCAACAACAAAAAAATCGTAAAAAATATAGAATGTTCATTTTTTAAACCAAAAAAAAAAAAATGCTTTGAATTAAAAGAGAGCTCTTGAGTTAAATAAAACCAAAAAAAAACAAGAAAAAAAATCAATAAACCTGTACTCTTCCCAAATAAAATGGAAAAATAATTAACAGCGGCTTTCCCTGTGAACTAAAATGGCTGGAAACAGATTTATATGATCGAAAGAACGAAGGGCGACCGCTTAAGGAAGATGCCGAGTGCAGACTGAACACATTACACGTGTTGTGAGTAGAGCGATTTTCTTCTACATCGGGAGGGCGAAAAGATAAAAATCCAATCTTGGAAGGGCCAAAGTATAAATTTCTAATTTTTAGTGCAAAAAAATAGAATGCTGCAGAGATCACCGCAGGCCAGGGCTGGGCCAGCTCTTCCGTAGTTCCTAACCAAGAGGCTTCTTAGTTCTTAATAGGAATGGTGAGCACCGCTCAGAGCGGATTTGTCATTAATAAATTTAAATCCGTATAAAATTTAAATTATTAAATTCATCCGCAATTTATAATGGGACTTAATTTTTTTTAAAAAAATCATCAACTGCGAGTTTTGACAATTATCAAACCCGCAATGGTATTCAACGGATTTTTTGCGGGTTTGTACATTTAAAATCACAAATGTTGAATATATAAATTTACAATAATAACCTTAAATTCTACATAACATACTCAATTTTAAATTTAACCAATGTAAATAAAAAATAAAAATTTCAACATCAATCCAACACAAATTCTCAAATTTAAGTATAAATTAAACAAATCCATTAAAAAACTATAGTATTTAAAAATAACAATTGCATTTCATATTATTGTTCAACACAAGCTCCAAGATAAGATTTTCATTTCATTCACCATCATTAACACCCATCCAAACATGATGCCTACAATAATGATTAAAATTAATATTTTTCAAAGAATAATACTTTTCAAATATTAATCCGAAGAAAAAAATTATAATAATAAAATAATTCATGCATTAAGTTAAAGAAAAATGGTCCATACAAAAACACTTTGATTATTTGGCACTTTTCCTAATTGCATTATTGTCCTTATATATTTTTTAGATTTAAAATTTTTTAAGTAAAATTAAATTAAAAATATTTAAAAATTTTATGGGTCTAGCAGATATCCATGCAGGTATCCATCAAATATTGGGTTAGTACCAAACCCACCCGCATCTAAGTGCGGGTTTTAATTTGTAATATCAAACATGCCAGCAACCTACAAAATTATCCATAGCGGGCGGATTTGGGCAGATTTGCGGGCACAATTGTCATCCTTACTCTTTTTTTTAATACTGTTATATAGGACTGTTACTGATATTAAATCATATATTATAATTAATATTTACAAACAAATTATACAACTGGGACCTTCTTCGTGGCATGTACTTCTCTAAAGCGTTGCATAGATTCTTTAAACCCTCTCAAATATTCGAGAACTGTCCACTTCACTCACGAATTGTCCACTCCACTCACATTTCGTAAGGGATAGACTGACTCCAATCAATTATTTGATAATTGAGGGAAGATTGAAATTAACCTCCATAATATTTTTATGGAGGCTCGAACCTTTACACTCAACATTGTAAATGTAAGGGTTCTCCTACTGGACCAAAGACCCATTGGTGCCATCCATACTTCTTAATGTTGATAACTTGACATTAGGTAAATGATTATCTTCATATAGCGTAGTCTGCTGCTCGGATTGAGAAACCTGCTTCAAGAAGAAGTTCTACTCCAACCCTTATATTGGGGACTTGAATCCTTTGCTAAATGTACTTATATAATGTTAAGATTTTGTTTGATATTAAGGTGTTATAACATTTAAATTACAATTGTTGTTAAAAAAAAAATTACAAGTATGATAGTATATCATAAATATGATTTTACAATAATAATTTTAACAAAAATCTTAAAAATATTAAAACTTTTTTATCATACGAGTATGAGGCTAAATTATCACAACTTTCAGTATCAATATGTGTTTATTAAATGTTTTAGTATTGTAGCTTAAAGATATTGTTATCCAATTTTAATACAAACAATGTCTAATTAAATTATTTTCATTGATTTTGAGACAATCAAAGACTATTTTTTGCGAAATTGTTTGTCCAAGTCAATTTCATCTCATTGTCCCCAATAAAAGTTGCCAATATAAATGAATAAATACAAGTCAAGCATTGTCGGGCACTTCAAGATTTCTAGGTTTGCAAATTGTTCCTGAAAATTTTCCTTATTACCGGATCACCACATGTTTGGATAATGGTCCCCTGTTTAATATATAAATTGGTGACTACTTGTAAGGTGAAATTTTAAATCAATTAATTATCTACGTCAGCAGACAGCAGTAACGTAATTATCCATTATATTCGACAATAGCATACAAACAAACTTTGAGACAATTTGTGCACTTTTTACTTATACAAATGATCAGTAAAAATGATGTGCCAGCAAATTGTATTATTGCTTTCTACTTATAGCAGCCATTCTTGCCAGCCAGCATATGCCATATACAGTCTAACCAACGCACTATGGAGACCGAATATCACTTGATATTTAAGTTAAATCAAACAAATCACTCTTAAGAAAAACAAGATGATGCCCATGAAAGCAATCAGCAATGGAAGTCACAATAGCCCCACTTAAATTTTAGATGAATCCTACAAGGTTGATCCATCTCGCTTCAAAATATTTTAAGTTTCTAATTGAGTTGATATATATATATATATATATAATTAAAAAAATACTCTTAAAAATAGAGAAAATTTTAGATGGAGCAGAGATACCACATTATTCATTTGCGCATGTATATTACATATCTTTTTATTCATGCACATTTATCTTGTAACTGACCAAAATTATAAAAGTGAACAAAAGAAGAAAGTTAAAATCTGTTGATTTTTCTTATGGGATGATTTTAATAAGACCATTCTATGTAAATTTTTCACCCAAAGGCTACCCTAAGATTATTATGTGGGTTTGATGTCATCATTTGAGTTAGATAGCTAGCATGTAAATTTCATGCCTAGAAAAGTGAATATATATAAATAAATATAACTTTTGGGTATTTTTCTTGCATTCATTATGATGTAGTTTTTGCTAAATAAGCAATGTTAAGGTTTCTAAGTATTCATCATTCAGTATGTACCTTGTTCAACACTTAACCAACTAACACTAGCACCAAACACTTACTTTGTTGGTCTTTAGACTCTTGGGTCCTTCCCCTTAAAGAAACAGAAAGCAATTCGGCAATCATGGTAAAGATAAAGAATCGTAGCTAAAGTGGGTGCTTTAATATATAGTCACCACCTTATTAAACGCCACCTTCACCCCTCCATTTCTGTTCAAATTTCAAAACTCAAAGGCATTCAGCTTCTGTATCTTTGGCATTAATTCAAGGCTTTCAACATTTTCTTCAAAGTGTATATTGCTATTGATGGAACAGAATAAAAGAAGGTGATAAGGAAAAAAAGGAGCTAGGATTCATCGAAAATGATGAACACAGCTAGATTCATCAAATGTGTCACCGTCGGCGATGGAGCTGTTGGCAAAACCTGCATGCTGATCTCTTATACAAGCAACACATTCCCAACTGTATGATCCAATGAACTCTCACAAACAAGTTTCAATTTTTTTATGATTAATTATTCAAATAATTAATTAACAGGTTGTTTAATTTTGTTCTTCCTTCTGATATAGGATTATGTGCCGACTGTGTTCGACAACTTCAGTGCTAACGTGGTGGTTGATGGCAGCACAGTTAATCTCGGTCTATGGGATACTGCTGGTGAGATCTTCCTCCATAGAAGTACTTTCTTAGTTAGTAGCTGCTTTTTCAAGAATTACTTTTGAGTCTTGACTCTTGAGGGTTCTGCATATGCTTCTTTAATTGTGTGACACAGGACAGGAGGATTACAACAGGCTTAGGCCTTTGAGTTACAGAGGTGCTGATGTGTTCTTGTTGGCCTTTTCTCTCATCAGCAAAGCCAGCTATGAAAATATTTCAAAGAAGGTTGCTGATTTTATCTTATGTATATAGTAACATAACATAACATTAATCATCAACATATCTATTTTCTGATTGCTGGCACAAAATTTGCTTGTGTGTGTAGTGGATCCCTGAGCTAAGGCATTATGCCCCAACTGTGCCCATCGTCCTTGTCGGAACAAAGCAGGGTAAATAAATCTTGAGTGTATATACATATACACATATCTGTCAATAAATTACAAATTTGTACATACAGTACCTTAATTGACCTAATTGAATACAGATTTACGCGAGGACAAGCAGTACTTGATTAATCATCCAGGTGCTACGCCAATCACAACTGCTCAAGTAAGCTTGAATAAGAGACAAAAATGTGCTGTATATATACTTCTAAAGGAAATATCTGTAGACATGAATCTTATGGACACTTTTTTAGGGGGAAGAATTGAAGAAGTTGATTGGTGCTGCTGTTTACATAGAGTGCAGTTCCAAGACTCAGCAGAATGTGAAGACTGTGTTTGATGCTGCAATCAAAGTTGTCTTGCAGCCTCCTAAACCAAAGAAGAGGAAGAGAAAGGCAAGGCCTTGCATATTTCTATGAACAGATCAAAATCCAATCTATCAATCTCTCCATTTTGTAATTTCTTATTAAGCTATACATATATATGTGCCGGTAAGGCCATGGCCTTGCTGCTTTCTTTTCTTCTTTCTTTCAGTATTTCAAAATTTCCCCTGTATTTTGCAGAGGCTTTTTGTTGGCAAACAGTACACTTGAGATAGAATAAGCAGTAGAGTAAAATTGCTCATTTTGTATGCTTGTCGTCTGTATTGATTTAGATTCCGTATGTTCTTGAGACGAAGCGATAAAAGAACTATGACATGTCGTCTCTTTTAATACATCGTGCAAGACAAATCGTGTGTTTGATTTAAGACAGATTTTCCATCTTCTTACAAGAAGAGATCTAAGGAAGGTAATGAGATCCCTTCAAATTTTGCCATAAGTGCTTGCTAAGGGAGCATGGAACAATTATGAAAACGAAACTTTGTTCTTAATTTATCTCACATGAATTATAAAAATTGTAAAGGCACTCATCGAATTAATTAACTTCCGTATGGTATAATTTTTTAAAATAAAAATTATTTAAATACAGTTTTTTGCTTTTTTATTAAAAAGAAATTTAGTTGTTTAATTATTGACAAACGTTTTCGTTAAAAATTATATAAATATTAACAATAATTAATAATAACTAAAATTATAATAATATTATTATTAATAAATGTTAATAATGATAATATTATATTAATATTATCATTATTAAATTTTATTAACTTTATTATTTTAGTTATTATTAATTATTGTTAATATTATTTTTAATAATAATAATAGTAATAATAATAACAACAATAATGATAATATTGTTAATAATGATAAATAAATTATTTTTATTAATTATTAATACTATGGGTATTTAAGTAAATTGATTCTCATTCTCATTCCTCATTCCCATTTATTTTGCCAAGTAAACACATCAATGACATTTCAGCACATTCTCATTCACATTTATTTTTGTCAAGTAAACATTGAAATCTCATTCTCATTTCAACCCATTCTCATTCTCAACTCATTTTCATTCCACATCATTTCCATTCCATGAAGTAAACACACCATAAATTTACTAGAGAATGAGATGGAGAATTGAGGTGAAAATTTTTAATGGGGTGGGGAATGGGGTAGGCCTCCCCACCCCAACCCCACCCCATTATCATTGTTGAGTTGATTTTGTTACTACTTAGTCAAAATAAAATCCTTATTGTTAAGGGTGACGTTATTTGTTGATTTTAGTCTTCCATGTTTTTAGGAGTCGTTAAACATGCGTTCCTGTTTTGTTGCTTGGTTCGTTATGTAAGGTTATTTAATAGCCAAAGTTATTCTCATTTTAGTACAGTGAAAATTCTTCTCAGCATTTAGAATTCATCCATATCTTTAGTATCTACATATTAAAGGCTCACACCCTTTTAAATACATTGAATCTCATATCAACATAAACCTTAATAGATCATTTTAATTAGATTTAACCTTATATAACACTTCACAACATATAATTATTTACATATAAGTTTAACGTTGAATTAATAATCAACAATGTTGGATCTTTTGATCTAACAGTAAAACCTTAAGATTATTAAATAAATTATACCAAATCATTGAAGAAGGAAATTGAGTAAAAAAGAAAATTTACTTAACTTTCAATATAAGATTTTATTGTCTACAATTTTTTTTTTAAATGTAGATGTCTAAGAAAGAATTTTTATCCAAGATGCATTAACAATGATATATAATGGTGATAGAATTTACGAGTTTATTTGATTTATGATCTTAAAATAATTTATTATTTTTCAAAGCACAAGAAATAAATTTTACAAAACATGTTTAATTGAATTTGGGATATTTATAAAGCTGGATTCTAGGATACAATTATAAAGATTATTCAAAATCTTTAATAAAAAAAAAACTCTTTTTCATAATTTTTACAATCAATTGAAGACTTTCTAAAGAAGTCGTCATTTATTATATCAATTCTGACTTTTAACATAGAATTAATTTTTTTTTCTATTTTTCACAAATTTTAATAATTCGTAAATTTAACTAGCATAAAAAAGTCGATATTTTTACACAAATAATAGATAATAAGAATATTCCTAATTTCTCGAAAACCCCAAAACCCTAAACCCCTCGCACATCAGCTGGAAAACTTGGCAACCAAGAAATTAAATCAAATCAATCCGCCAACTGAACAAATTAGCACACAATCTCTTCGCCATTTCTTCACGAAATGGCGGGTCCATTACTTCTCCGTTCTCTTTGGTCCACGGGCAAGAGATCGCTATCCTCGCCGTCAGCATCATCACTTCATCTCAAATCCTACCTCTCGTCTGCACGCGCCTTATTCACAGCCGCCAATGCCGCCGCCGCCGCCGTATCTCCGAATTCGACGCTGGACCCTGGCCGGCTCCGCAACGTGGCGGTCATAGCTCACGTCGACCACGGCAAGACCACGCTCATGGACCGGCTCTTACGCCAGTGCGGTGCTGATATCCCTCACGAACGCGCCATGGACTCCATCAGCCTTGAGCGCGAGCGCGGTATCACTATCGCCTCTAAGGTTCGTTTTCTGTCATTTGTTTGCTTCCACACTGAAACGACGTAGTATTGTTGGTAGTGAAATAATATCCAATTGAAGTGCTGTAGTATTTAGATTATCTTGGCATAATAATGTTCTGTTTTTTTGGGGAATTATATGCAGGTTACGGGGATATCTTGGAGGGAAAATGAGCTGAACATGGTTGATACGCCTGGACATGCTGATTTTGGTGGTGAAGTATGTCCTTTTTTTTCCCTTTTATTAAGTATACACAATTTTATGCTAATGAAATGCAATCTGAGCAGAAGAAATTCAAAATATGATGTGGACTTGAAGATTTGATAATATAAGTCACCGCTTGAGTGTTTGAACTGCTTATGTAAACAGTCAGAATTGTCATATCATCCAATTGGCGGAGTCAGGTCTAAGATGATGCTCCATGGAGGGCTTCATTCATTTACTGTAACTTGGGATGTGTTTTATGAGAAGAAAATCATTAAGTTATTGAAAAATTCGATACTATGTGAACAAAGAAGTAGCACATTAATTTGATGGGAAAAATTGTGTAGTGTGTGATGAAAGAGATCATTGGGAAAGCCTAGTAGTAGGGGTTAAATTGATAAATGGGCTTTGCTAGAAGTCCTTTTGTAATACTGGTATGTTATGTTTAGCATTTCCCGAATTATTTGATGGTTGATCTATGCTTGACTTTATTTTGGATGGAAATAGGTTGAGCGAGTTGTTGGCATGGTTGAAGGAGCAATTTTAGTTGTAGATGCTGGTGAAGGTCCACTTGCACAGACAAAGTTTGTCCTTGCCAAGGCCTTGAAGTATGGGCTACGCCCTATACTTCTCTTAAACAAAGTTGACAGACCTGCTGGTATGAAATATACTCACTTATTTATATATTTATTTATGAGAGTGGCTTCCTTGAAACTGCAATTTGTTTGGGTGATGCCTAAGACAAACATAAAAAAGAAAATGTGATATCCTCTTCCCTCTCCTCTGTGCTTGCATTTTCTTTAAACTGTAGATTTGGATGATGGCATCATCATCTTACAGACCATGCTCGATGCATTCTGATCGAGAAGATGCGGTCTTGTGGACTGGAATCTTACCAACTATTAGGAGATAAAATTAGGCACTGAATAACCTGAACTAGGCTGAAAAGTGGTTATAATTATATATTATAGGTTCAATTATTAGCAAATAAGTTGCAGTTGCAACTTTATACTTTCAGCTGTGGCAGATATTATAACTCATGACATTTTTCTTTAGTTTATTAGGGATTAGTCCTTATGTCGTTGGCTTGCATTATGCAGTTTCCGAGGAGAGATGTGATGAAGTTGAGAGCTTGGTGTTTGATCTTTTTGCAAATCTCGGTGCTACAGGTGAAATAATATAAAAAACTTTATGGTCAACTGACTTAACTTGTTTTGGCTAAGAGTTTATTAGTAAATTAGAAAAAAAGGGATATTTAATAATTTTGATTTATTTTCTTCTGTTTAGACGAGCAGCTAGATTTTCCAGTTCTGTATGCTTCTGCTAAAGAAGGATGGGCATCTTCCACATTTACCAAAGATCCGCCTGCTGATGTGAGGAATATGTCGCAATTGCTTGATGCCATCATAAGACATGTTCCCCCACCCAAAGCAAGCCTTGACGCACCTTTTCAAATGCTGGTTGGTATACAATGCTGATAAGTTCATTAAATTACCGAAATGTAGTTGTGTAAATACGCGTGCTCATGTCTGTTTGCCCTTTTTTTTTTTGACTGGGGGTGGTGGGGGAAGCGGGCACACAGTTTTTACTCCTTCATTGAGATATTTGATGAAAATAATTGATAGTGGCTTTCAGGTTACAATGATGGAAAAAGACTTCTATCTTGGGCGAATATTAACCGGTCGTGTTTCTTCTGGTGTTGTTTCTGTTGGTGACAAAGTACATGGACTACGAATCACTGATTCTGGGACTGAGAAGATTGAAGAAGGAAAGGTTTGTTGTTCTATCTTTGCTTAGTTTAGTTGAATTTATTATAGCTTCACCCTTAATTTGCTTTTAACTATTGTTTTCAATATTCAAGGGTTTAATGTTAATTTTCTTTCTTCTGATATTTAATGACCTTCTGCAAGCAGTGTTATTATTGTACAGGTCAGATTGATGCTATTGATTTTGTAGGTTATAAAGCTAATGAAAAAGAAAGGTACAGGCATGGTTCTAATTGATAGTGCTGGAGCGGGTGACATTATCTCAATAGCAGGCATGACAAAACCATCAATAGGCCATACAGTAGCAAATACAGAGGTACTTGGTCGTGGTTTATATTATTCCTTCGGATGTTATTTATGCGCCGTCTTTTCTTCATGTAATCATATGTAATATCTTATGTTAAAAAATTGCTGATAGTTATTTTCTGTTTAGCGGATTAGATTACTGTGTGCTTTTGTGAAATTAAATCTTTGCTTCTTTCAAACTGAAATCAAGCATTTAGTATATAAAAAGTATTCCATCATGTAGGCTGAATTGCTTTTAGTCGTTGCCTTCTGATGGGAATTTTCCACAACAGCATAGTTGTTTAATGCATGAAAATGGTGGTTATTCTTTCCTCAGTTTAAGTTACTGCTTTGCAATGGGATTCAATGCAATCTTACTGTGATATTTGATGTGCTCTTTACCTGATCATCATGTTTATAGATATTTTAAGAGCTTGGTTATATCTCTAAGTTCGTTTATCAATGTGTCTTCCTAGGTTACAACTGCATTACCAACCATTGAGTTGGACCCCCCAACCATTTCCATGACTTTTGGTGTCAATGACTCTCCATTGGCTGGTCGTGATGGTACTCATGTAAGTCCCTAACTTTGCCTTATGTTGAAATTTGTAGTATGTATGTGTGCATGCTTGCAGTGCTTTATGTTACTTCCAGTTTCCTGGTTTTCCATAGCTGTTACCAGCTTGCATTTCTGGCTATGACAGCCTCATGTTTTTACCAGCTTGCATTCATGGTGTATTTAAACTGTGTTTGACACAACTGTAGTTAAGTCTGATACATGTGCAGGTTGCTTCAAGCTCTTATACCTTTTTTAGTCTAGGTGCTGTTTGTTTATATTGAGGACTTGAAAATGGCCTGACATGATTGATTTCATCTAAGTTGAACACATTGTGATGAAAAATGAAATTTGATTTTGGAAGTGATAAAACATTTGGTATCTTAAAATTTTCAGTTCCTAAGTGAAGTAAGTGGATTTTTGCATTTGACCATTAACTGTTGAGTTTAAGGATTTTATTTACTATAGTTGTGCTTACCAATTGTTTATAAAGGTTTTATAAATTTTGGTGACCTCACCTGCAATGAATTCTGAATTTGAATACTGCAAACCCTTCATATTGCTAAGTGCTTTTTATTTTTATTTTATTTTTTATTTTTAATAAAAGGGAAAATTCTTTATTGGAGAGTTCTATGCAGTGCGTGTTGCTTTCATACTGGAATGCTTCAGGATATAGGGTATTTTTTAACTCTCTAAGGTGATTGAACATTTGTCTATAATTGTAGTTGACTGGAGGAAAGATTGGTGCTCGGCTAATGTCTGAAGCTGAAACAAACCTTGCAATAAATGTAATTCCAGGCATGGCTGAAACTTATGAGGTTCAGGGGAGGGGAGAACTTCAACTGGGTATGTATCCCCTAATATTGCATTTTTTTTCCCTTTTACCCTGAAAGCATATGCAGAGGGGTATCTCTTAAAGAGATAGATAATTTGGAATGGCATTCTGTACCTGGACTTTTATTCTTTCTTTATTGCTATTATACTAAATAGGTATATTAATCGAGAATATGAGGCGTGAAGGATTTGAGCTTTCTGTATCACCACCTAAAGTTATGTAAGTTCTCTGCATATACTTGAATGAGGCACTAGTTGTCATTATTAAATGAGGCACTAGTTTTGACATTATTATTTCATATTCATGATATGATAATTATTGTGTGCGTAAAAGGAATAAGTCTATATTCTGGAGATATCAGGCTTCTGAAACTCTAAAGTTTTAGTATTGATTTGAGAGAGAAATATCAGGAGAAACATGAAAGTTTTCATTAAACATTTGTGGCATGTGACCTTTGGAATAGTTGTTCACGGGGGATGTGTGATTCCTTGATTCTGTTTTTGGCTGTTCTTTGTTTTCTATTTGTTAGTAATCTTAACTCTCATTGATCAGTATCAATGATAATTGCTCCTGGTTGTCTAGGTCTCAGGCTGATCCTATTGCAAAATGTAATGGGAAACATATTGTTTTCTTGATGTGTACTTATCCAGGAACCTCTGTTCTTCGTGTTGTGTTTCTATTCTTTGTATTAAAATTAGAAAGTTTATATTTTAAAGATCATAGATAATGAGCTGAGTGATTTGCCAATTGCAAATACTTTGGAGAATTGCTTCTTTATGTGTAATTTTCCTCTAAATGATTACTTAAAAGTCACTTTTATATATTTTTTGGTCTCTCTGTGTGTTTGGTCAAATCTTTATTCTTGTTGCATTTCTTTATTGGCAATTTATCACCAATATCTCCCTGTCTTACATCAGGTATAAAACTGAGAATGGTGTAAAGCTCGAGCCAATTGAAGAAGTGACTATCGAGGTAAGAATTTCAGATGCAAACATCAATTAGCTTCTTTCCTTATGTATTTGGTACCTTTCTTCATTAAGATTTTGTTTTAGGTTAACGAGGAACATGTGGGGTTGGTTATGGAAGCTCTCTCTCACAGGAAAGCTGAGGTTATGGACATGGGTCCTGTCCCTGGAAGTGCTGGCAGGACTAAACTATCCTTAACTTGTCCATCAAGGTTATTGCTTAAATCTCCTTCAACATTAGTTAAAATGTCCTTTTTAACAACCCAGCAAGATGTTAAGGCTAATGATAAAGGAGAGATTCAGACTCCTTTAGATAACACAGTAGTTCTAGCTAAAGGTTATTAAGATGAAATGAAGGCCAAATCTTTAGCTTTCAATAGTTGTGGGAGGCATTGGTAAGTTCAAAATCATCTGTTTAAATAAGAATAATAAAGTTAAGACAAAGAAAATTTAGCAGAAACAAAGCTAAATTATACGCATACCCTAAATTTCATTTATTTTTTGCATGCTCTGGTTTTGGCTTTTAGGACAAATTGTCAAAATCCTCAAAAACAGGTAAAAAGAGTATAAGCTTCAGCCAAAATTGTAGGATTAATACTTTCCTTTGATATATATGATTTATGTCCTGGGAATGCAAGTAACTGCTATGTACCTGTCCATGAATGTTGCTTCGAGGTTGTGGACTTTGTTTTCAAATCTGAGGGTGTTTGCTTCGAATAAAGCATATTTATTTTCTGTTGTGTATTCTTCAGGGGCCTGGTTGGTTACAGAAGTGTGTTCAGCAGTGACACTCGTGGAACTGGATTCATGCATCGTGCCTTCCTGAGTATGCGCCTTATGTTTTAGATACCTTTTTTGGTTGCTTTTCCATATATGGTACTGTGTCACAATAGGTCACCAACAGGGATAATCGTTTTCTATTCCAATAACCTTGATTTTCATCATTTGTGTCTATATTGTACTTGTTCATAGTTTAATTTATTTCCTTTTTTGGAATTGTTGTCTCACTCATATTAATCATCTTGTGGCAGAATATGAAAAACATCGAGGGCTTCTTGGAAATGTTAGAAAAGGAGTATTGGTATGTTTATTTAATTTTTGTCTGTATAGTGATAACTTTTTACCATAATTTAGTTTTTCTTTCACTTTTATACCTGTGTAAATAGAACCAAATGATTTTATAACTGAATAGGAAATACCCCAATTTCTGTTGTAACAGGTAAATGCGCAATCTGTGTCATATAATATGCTTTACTACAGATCTCAATATGTAGGAAGTTGATCATATTTTAAGTTAATATTAAGGTGCTTTGTGTGATACAGATCAGTGTAAAATGGTCTGATCTGAATTTAACACACACAAAACTCAAAGAGAATGTTCACAGTGAGTGGGAGGTGATCCCCTATTTTATAAGAGTGTCTTTCATCAGAAAGAATCTGCAAATAATGGTTCTGAATGCATGTAAAAGGGAATGATATGACGCACAAATCATTGACATCGCAAATGGTGACATCACTAATGGTGGGAGATCCGTCTGCTAAATTTTATAAACGATTGGCTTCAGTTTCACATATGTACCAATTATTAAGAACCGAGAAAGGATTTGTTTTTTCTTTTTTCAATAACTTTTTACCAAGATTATTGCTTTTGTATGTACTGAGACATTTAGTTGTTGCTATACTTTTCCAAAATTATTTAGTGCTTTGAAAAAAAATGTTGGGTAGATATATTTCGTATGGATGGGATTTATGGGTAATATATATCATCTTAAATTTTTTAATCTAAATGTTGACACAAATTTTGAGTCATCGATCCCATGCAATCCACTGGTAAAGAGGGTTGATGGTTGGCAACATTAAATAACTAACTTTTTGACAATTAGTATCAACCACTGGATTGCATGGGATCAATAGATGAAAAATTGTATCTCATTTTTAGTAAAAAGAAGTTAAGGGCATCCCATCCATTATGTATTGTATGCTCTGTTAATTGAAGTACCTTTTGAACTTGGACTGTGCTTTTTAAAGCACCTGATGTCATCTTTGTTTACTTAATTGAACAGGTATCAATGGGTTTTGGGTCTATCACAGCTCATGCATTGATGAGTTTAGAACCTCGTGGAATTCTCTTTGTGCCTCCTGGGACAGAGGTTGTTTTTTTATTAGCTTAACCAGTGCTATTTCTTTATGTTTGTTTCTCTACTTATCTATTGTTTTTTGTACTTATATATGGTGGATTTACAATATTCGGATAGGATGGATTGACTTCCTATCTTACACTTTCGTTTGAATAGATATAATCCATCTACCGTCCTTTGTTCCTCTGTTATATGCCTGTAAGGAGACACTGAATTGTTTTAGAGTCATTTGAGACAATTTTAACAACTCTTTGTGCAGTCATTAATTAATCACTTCTGACACCTGTTAGATTGATGTGTTTCCTTTGCTCGAGTATGTTCAGAACTCCTTGTTTCTAATCTCTGGTAAGGAGAAGAGTTAAGGGTAGTGCAACAGATTTACCTATGTGGTTTTGGAGTTACAAATGTGGTTAACATGTTAAAGTTCAGAATAACAATGGTCTATGGATTTTGTGAAAGAGGTTATTTCTTTTCAAGGAATTGGAGATACTTGTCTTAGCAACTGAGCACCTATGTCTGGTTTTGTTTGAATTTCTGCTAACTGTTATCCATTTGTATGCAGACTTATGATGGCATGATTATTGGTGAACATTCACGAGATACAGATCTTGATGTAAGAATAATCTTGCCCATCATATTGTCCATTTTGTTTGTTGCCAGGTGACTGACATTTCAGCTGTCATATTGTTACAGGTTAACCCAGTTAGGGCTAAGGAACTTTCTAATGTTCGAGCTGCTGGCAAGGATGAGAACGTGAAGCTAACTCCTCCTCGCCTCGTATGCACTTTGCGTCCAGTGTGCTATTCAGTTGTTTGTTTTTATGTCCTCAGTTACATTTACATGAATTTTTCACTCTTAGAGTGGTTTTTCCGCTCCTCTCTCTTTCTGTGGATATTGGGTTCTTATGCAATTTACTCTAAGAATGATATAAACTCCCAAAGTGTTTTTGGCATTCGTCAATGGTGTTCACCTTCTGTTAATACAATCTGCCTTTTATGAAAATGAAAAAGATAGAAAATATAAAAAATTAGATAAAACAAAAACAAATGGTTGTCGTGCACCTGTTTGTAATGCCTTAGTTGTTAGTGAACCCAGTTAGGGGATATTGTAAGGCCATACCAATATCGTGACTATTCATTTTCAATCACCCTACATAACAGTCTTCATTTTTCGTGTGCAGATGACGCTTGAAGAGGCCATAGGTTATGTAGCTTCTGATGAGCTTATTGAGGCAAGTTGTACTTAATATTTTACAGCATTTGAGATTAATGAGTAGATTTATCTATGATTCTTTGTACAAACTGTTAACGGCCTCTATGATATTTTTATCTAGCTATTACTCTTTGTATCTGAAAATTGACTACAAAAGTGCATTTCATTCAATGTACTATGTTTTATGGTGACAAGAAAGGGGAAAAAAATGTTTTTGGATGCAGTCTCAAATATTAGTTTATCTAATACACTGGAAAGTTCATTTCTGTTGTTTTTTCTGTAAGAAATATCCATCTCAAAACTCCTAATTATGCGGTAGCTTTTAACAACCATTTTTTTTTTCCGTAACAATCCCAGCACTGTTTTGTATGTCTCTTACGTGCTAAACCATTCACACAATTGCGGATTTCTAATTTTTCTTAGAGTTATGACCATCCACTACTGTTTTACATTATTCATTGCTTCAAGTTGTTTCGTGGTTCACCCTTACCATTTTTTTGAGCTAAATTTTTAATTATGCATCTGATCTTAGTATTACTTTGCTTGTCCAATGTCATTTTATGCTGTTTTTGCAGGTTACACCGAAGGCCATTAGATTGAGGAAGAGATACCTGGATGTTAATAAGCGCAAAACCATGAGCAAAAGGCCGAAGGAGTGAGCCTCTGTCCTTGACACAATTTTGTAATCTTATTTAATTTGTAACCAAATTATAGTAATCTTATTGAATTTGTAAACCAAATTATAGTTATCATTTGAATCCAGAATCCAGATAAGCAATTATAGTAAATGTAAAAAGAAAATAGCAACAACAGTAGTGAAAATAAGGAGGTAGGAAACGATAATTGCAAGTCTGCCACTAGAAATTATTGTTTTGGCATCGATACCCAAAGGCTTTCGTCTTTTTTCCCTATGGTAATCAGAAAGCCCTTGGTTTTGGACACGCAAGGCTCGATACATATGTATGTGTACACGTACTAGTTTGTATGAATAGTTTGCGTTGCAAGCATTGTTCATTGGTTGACCATTTTTAAATATTTGGGTATGACTTTTGTTAGTAATTTTAAAATTGCGACAGAGATTGTAAGAAGAGCTGCAGAAGTTTTGATAAGAAGATGCCGAGAAAATTTTCTGGGGAAACGGTCATAAGACAAGCCAAGCAAGTTTCCATATCAACTCTCATACACGGCTTCAACTTAATCAAGTATGAAATGAAAAGAAGACGGATTCAAAATGTGGTTGCAGACACGTCGACTGCACCTTTCTAGTTTGGAATACAGATTCAGCTTTTGCGAGTAATCTAACGTCATAATTTTCAAGAGCCAGCGTACGATGAATGACGTATTACTTTGAGATGAAAATGAAATCTCTTTAAACGTTACTTGATAATAATTCGCATCACGTTCATCTTTTGATATATTTTCGGTAAGACCCGGCCGTTGGAATCCAAAATTTTGAAACAATTTCAAATTGAATTTTGAATTAGAGAAAAAGGTACCACACGTTATCGCTTTGTTTGAACAAGTTTTGCAAAGGATGCCGAGAAAAGTATCATCATATTTTCCCATTACCGTCAAAAAATAAATAAATTCAAATTAGAAACTAAAGGAAAGAAATAAGATAAGATAATAATAATTAATTAGTTATAACCAGCTGGGGGGGGGGGGGGGGGGGGGGGGGGTAATTAGTAGTTAATCTCAAAAAAGCATTGAAAAGTGAAAGCCTTGCTCCCGTCCCTCTCTTACACCACCCTTCTTAAAAGGCAATGTTAATAACATTACTCAAACAAGAAGAAGAAGAATAGCGAAAGCCTTAGATTTTCTTCATCTGTTCCCATCATCAACTTCACCTCACCTGTCTTGCACACACACTCACACTTATCTCTCTCTCTCTATTGCGTTAATTGCATAATACACAATTCAATAAGAGAGGAGGGGAAAAAAAAAGAAGAAAGAAATTGAAAAAAATGGGAGCATACAGAGCTGACGACGACTACGATTACTTGTTCAAGGTGGTGTTAATTGGAGATTCAGGAGTTGGGAAATCAAATCTGTTATCTCGATTCACCAAGAACGAATTCAGCCTCGAATCGAAATCCACCATCGGCGTCGAATTCGCCACTCGCAGCATTCGCGTCGACGACAAGGTCGTCAAGGCTCAGATTTGGGACACCGCCGGCCAAGAACGGTAACCATTTTCATTTCACCGATCTGTTTATCTGAGATCTGAATGCCATTGATTTTGCTGCGACCTTGGGATTGGTTAACGGCTTGCCTGCCACATGTTTGATTTATCAACTGATTGAATTTAGTTTTACATTACATTTACAATAAAATCTTGTTTTCGAGATCTAATTCCCTATCAGCAAATCTATGAGTTTTGCGGAACATAACGAAAGTGATATTTTAGTTTCACATGCAAATTTGACCTTGTTGGGGTTTGGTGTCTCGAGAATATTTGAAACTATGTTTGAGTTTGATTACTTCATTTACGTTCAGATATGACCTTCTTGTGGTGTTTATTTGGCTGATTCTGTTCACAAGGAGAATGATAGATGTCAATTGTAGTATCGTTTTATGTATTTTTTATTCAGATATCGTGCTATCACAAGTGCGTACTACCGGGGAGCTGTTGGTGCCTTGCTTGTCTATGATGTCACCCGACATGTTACTTTTGAGAATGTTGAGAGATGGTTGAAAGAGCTTCGGGATCACACAGACTCAAACATTGTGATAATGCTTGTGGGTAACAAGGCTGATTTGCGTCACTTGCGTGCTGTTTCAACTGAGGATGCTCAGTCGTTCGCTGAGAAAGAGAACACTTTCTTCATGGAAACCTCTGCCCTAGAGTCGTTGAATGTTGAAAATGCCTTCACCGAAGTGCTCACTCAGATATATCGAGTTGTTAGCAGGAAGGCTCTTGATGTAGGTGATGACCCAGCAGCCTTGCCCAAGGGTCAAACTATTAATATTGGTACTAAAGATGATGTATCGGCTGTGAAAAAGACTGGGTGCTGCTCTGCATAATCTGCAGCTTCGAAGGAAAATCCAGGTGCTAAAAAATAGTTTCTCCTCTTTCTAGAACTTACATTTCCATGGCTTGGAGACATCTTGGCTTTGATCTGCTTGCCAGGACGAGACAACATGGAGTGCGGGAAGAAATTATAGTTTTACATTTCATCATGTACCGGTAATCTCAAAATCTTGCTTGAGTTAGGTTAAAGCCATAATCATTTGGATCTGAGATCTCATGTTTGTGCAAGAGCCTACTGTTTTTCTCTTATTGTATTGTCTCTGTTTGTCTCCAAAAAATATTGTAGTATGTTATCAGCTCCTAAGCTCTAGGATAGTTTATATTTGGTTTCTGAGGACTGGAATTTGGGAAGTATGTTAAGATAATTCTGTTCTTAAACTTGATTGATTGATTGATTATTTTGTACTGAAATTTATATTCACATCATTCATTTGCAACCCAACTAGGAAATCATCAATCTTTTCTTTGAAAAGCAGAGGTTTGCTTTTCCTCTCTTATGTCTATGTTATAAGGACATGGATGTTATTTAATCTCGACGGCTGCGAAGATTTTGTTTTATTATTTGTTCTTTCCCACTTTCTTTCCTTTTCAGCCTTAAGCAGCATTCATTGCTCAACATGGAACATGAGATGGTCCAGCTGATCAATAGATCTGCTTTCAGAAATATCATGTCTTATTAACTAGCTTATATTGTTCTGCTTTGCTGGCAAGTTTTCAGGTGGGTAAAAAAATGTGGTGTATTCAAGGCTCCATAAGATTGGCATTTAAAACAGCACCCGTTTTTGTGTGTATTTGTATTAAGAGTTAGACAAACTATTCGCACACCTCTAACATTCTTTTCAAACCTTTTTTTGTGTATATTCTCATTAATTCCTAAAATAACCTTCATTAATTTGTTGTACTTTTTTAATAAACTCATGCATCAATACTTAAAAAAAAAAAGTTTATGTTAGGTGCTTCCTCTCACCCTTCTCCCATTTCAAACCACTTTCCATTTCTCCTTGATTATGGTATTCTTAAATTTTTTATTTTTTTCTCAATCTCTCTTTGTTTTTCTTAATAGGTAGTAACCATATATATATAAAGACATACATGCGAATTTGAAAGAAAAACTTGGCCTAAGTAAACAAACATTACAAAATTATCTTTCCTACAAAACCTTGGTTTATATTTAGATGAAATTCTTATTCTATGACAATTGATTGTTTTTTCAAATTTTATAGATTTAATGAGTTTATAATGGAGAAAAATTAGGAAAACACAGGTAGGTTTAATTAGATAAGTTTTATTTTTAATATAATTGAATATAAAGGATAAATTTATAAATACAAAATAAGAGGATTTCATATGAGACATAGAGGGGTGCCAATAGCGCCACTCTTATATTAAATGATACTAAATGATAAGAAGGTAGAAAAGTTCAAATTAATTTTTTAACCTTTTACTTTTCCTAAAATTTGAACTCTTGGCCTAAAGAAAGTTGTTTGAAACCACTCAAACAAGCCCCTAGGGGCACCTTCGTGTATATTTTTCATATGTGAAAGCCTTCTGCATTAATGGCGACCTTTCTACTTTGAGGCATTGTCGACCATAGACAATGGGCGTTATTGTTGATAAGAGCACTTTGCAAAAATGATGATGATGATGAGCTTATTATTGTTGTTGTCGTCGTCGTTAGTGATGCTGATGTGTGTTATATATATTAACCAACAATTTGTCATATCAATTTATATATCGGCTTGTCATACCACAAAATGATGTGTCATGTGTATCATTTAAAATGTGCCATACATGTATAATATATTAAAAAACGACATGTCATACATTGTTATAGATCAAAACGACTTGCCATATACAATACTTGTTATACATATATATTAGGGATGGCAAAACACTGGGTTCCAAGTCGGGTTTGGCTTTACTCGGGACCAGCTCGGATTGGTTTAACAAATGCTCGAACTCAGGTTTGTGTCTGGCATACGGTCCAGGTTAAGCCCGCCACCCTCCGGGCACAGGTTTTTTACTCGGGCTTCTGTTGCTCGAACGAGTGAATTTAGAAAAAAATCAACACAAATTAAATTTTAAATTAATGACAAATAAAAATTCTTTTAATCTACTACTTAAATTCATTCAATCTCCTCCTAAATTCATTCATTTCATTCATTTCATTCTCCATCAAAAACTTAAATTAAGCAGTATAATAATTACATTGATAATTAAAATACCAACTACCAATATAATATATGAAAATTCCAAAATATCAAACAACTAAGAACAAACTGACAAGATGGTTGCTGCACAAACATGGTTGTGATGTGGAGGTGTTGTGCACGATGGGTTGTAGAGGATCATAGGCAAAATCCAAGAAATGGGAAAAGGGCAAAAAAAAAAAGGAGAATAAGAATAAGAAAAATATTTCTATTAATTTGTCCTTGGATTGGGATTTAGGGTTTCTTTGTGTTTGAAGAGGAGTGAGGGTTATGGCTGTTGGGCGTTGGCTTGGAGAGTTGAAGATGAGGGAGTTGACCTGGAGAGTTGAAGTTGAGGGAGTGGTGGCTTTGTGAGTGTGTGTTTATGAGAGTTCTAGGGTTTGTAAATGGGTAATGCAATATTTATATTTTTTATTTTATTTTTTAAAATTAAAAAAATTTAGCCAGACACGGATCTGGGTTCCGGGTTTTTAGGCTTATGGCTGGACCTAGGCATGGAATGATCCAGGCATAGATTTTCAATAGCCGGGACCGTTTTCTTTATTAATACGGGCCGAATAAAACCCAGACCGTATGAACTGGGTTCGGTCCGAATCCGGCCCAGACAGGTTTTCTTGCCACCTATATATATCGAAACAATATCATTTTAACAAAATCTATACGTATACGTTTCAATAGTAATAGTACATTTGTCAAATCATCATATGACAAGTCGTTTCAAAGAGAATGTAGATGTATGACAACTCAATTAGGCAATATTTGTCTAACAAATAGTTTTAAAGTATCTTACCTATGACAAGTCATTTTTGTACATATCATATGACAAGTCGTTTAGAATGATATAGTTTTAAGACAAGTCGTTAACGCAAATCAACATGCATGACTAGTCATTTCGACATTGTACTGTAGGACAAGTCATTTTGACCAATAATAGTGTGACACGTTGTCTTGTTCATAATATAGATGTTTGAAATGTGTTTAATAAATACAATGCACAACAAGTCGTTGGGTTTGTCGTTCCCCGTCATGCGACGTATGACAAGACATTTTACTAACATATATGACAAGTCGTTTGGTGACTACATAAGTGAATAACAACTTGTTTTGATGGTAAACATGAATGACAAATCGTTTTGACAGTATTACGTATGACAAGTCGTTTTGACATATATTACATATGACATGTCGTAGAAGGTAATATGCATGTCTGAAATGTTGTTTTTGAACAATCACAATATGACTAGTCGTAGAAAATAATACAGATGTTTGCTAAGTCATTTTGATAATATTGTGTAACAGGTTGTTTTGATTTGTACAACAAGTCGTTTTGTCAAAACATAGAGTATAACAAATCATGTACTGTAAAACAAAATGTTCGACACAACGTTTATATAATTAGGAAGTATGACATGTCATTTTGTCAACATTGTATGACAAATCATGGCAAGTCGTTTTTTTATAGAATCATAATGTATGACAAGTCATTTTGACAAGTACGTTGTATGGCAAGCCAGTAGAATATTATATATGTTTGAAATGTGATTTTTAGGAATATAATTGCATGACTAATCATACATATTTATATGTAAAAGGAAGAGTCATATTTTCTTAAATATAAAAAGATTTTGTTATACTTATTTTTGTACAAAATGGTTAGTCGCATGTACTTATATATAAAAAAAAAACATGTAAGCATTTATATTATATATCAGTCTGACGTGTTAGATACACGTGATTTATTAATATTAAACCAACTTATCATCATTTCTAAAAACTTAGATTTTGCTTAATTCGGAATAATCCCGATCGGAATTTTCAATGGTCCCGAATCGTGTCCGAATTTTGAATCTAAAAAGGAATTGATTCCTTGACCTGACTATTAAACTGGGATAAAATTTTGTAACATTCCGAATGGGTTGGGATTCTGCCAACCCTACACCTCGCTATGGATACAGGTCTGTCACCTTTGGTCATTGAAACAGATTCCGACAATGTAAGTGAATTTGATCCAAAGGGAAGTTGTCTCACAAGACAGAGATTGAGTGGATAATCGAAGAAATAAGAAGCTTCGCCCAAAAGGAAGATCACTTGCAAAATTAACCCTCTAATTTCTTACACGTGAAGAAAGAGGTGGTTCGTCGGTCATTGTAACAGTGAATGGTATTCTTTGTTGTATTGCATTCACACCTGTAGGATTGAATTTTTGGAAACTTGGGATTTCTTGCAAATTCAGGACAAATGTGGTCAACTGCCATTCAAATTCCTATCAATCATTGTGGGTAGAACTTTGTTCTTTCTTTTCTTTCTTTTTTATTTCCATTTATTTACTGTAAGCTTAAAAGGTTACACTATAACTTTCATAAATTAATTCTAAATAAATTAATAATTTTCATCATATAATAAATTTTTATTATTCCAACTAGGGCAAATAAATTAATTTAATAAATTAATAAGATTTTTTTTAAAAAAAAATCTCATTCAAGGACTAACTAAACAATTAACCCTAACGTTAGAAGCTAAAGAGAAATTAATCCAAACACAAATCCATAATTATCCATAATGGATATATCCATATCCATATCCAGTATTTAATATTAGACATGGATATGAATTTTATCCATATAATTATGGAAATCCATGGATAATTTATTTTTATTATATAAAAATAATAATATAAAATAGTTAAAATTTCAATATCAAATTTGGTTATTAAACTATTTATATTAGTAATAATATATATATATATATATATATATATAATAAAATGGCGGTCCGGTGGCCGGTGGCAGCGGTCCTGCGAAGTCCGGCGGAGGTCCGGCAACTTTCCGACGAAGCCGACGGTGGTCCGGTGACCTTCTGACGAGATCCGACGGTAATTCCAGCGACCTTCCGGCAATGTCCGACGGTGATCCGGCGAAGTCCGGTGGTGGTCCGGCGACTTTCCGGTGGAGATCAATTTATAATATTAAATCAATAAAATAAAATAATAATTATTAATAGTATTATATAAGTTAAAAAATTAAAGAGTAATTTTGGAAACTTTAATTTTTAATATAAGAGGAATTTAAATTTTGTACTAGTTAATATAAGAGAAAATTAGATTTTGTTGTTTTTTTTATTTTAGTTTAATAATATAAATTTTTTTAACTTTAAATGGATAGATTAATTGGATTTTGGATATCCATTAAATATCCATACGCATCCAATATTTAATTGGATATTTTTAAAAATATCCATATCCAAGAAGATTTTGGATGGATATTATCCACTTCAATTGGATTAGATATATGGATATCCAATTTGGATAGACCAATTTGTCATCCCTATGCAGCACTGCATTGTATAGTATTAGAATATTATTCCTCATTAAAATAATGTTATCCAATATTTGGAGGATCACTTACATTGCATTAACTTTTAAATTAATGTAGCATAGCGTTAGATTTCATTTTTTTTCATCATATTAACTTTCATTAAATAATTTTCTTTATTGTTTTCATTAATTATTAAATTAAAAATATATGGATAACAAAAGCCACATTCGACCACCATAAGGATTGCACTTGGCTGCCAGTTTTATGTTTGTTGAAGTTCATTCTAGTGCCGTTGGAATTTTTATTATTAGATCTATGCAAAGTATTACCAACAACAGAGCTTTATTTCGCCATAGATCTATGGTTAAAGCCTTGAATCCCAAAATTTTGACTAGTGATTTACAGTGAACAGTAGCTACGGGGATGAGGACTCTAATGGTACCAAAAATATCGTTAATGAATGTTTGAATCTAATTATCGATGGCAGTTCATGGTAGTCAACCCTGACTGCCAGTGAGTAATTTTATTTTTAATTAAAAATTAAATCATAATTTTAATAAAAATATAAATATAAAACTTTAAAATATTAATAATTATAAAAAATTAATTTAATATAACATATTAAAATAAAATATCATCATAGTTATTACAATGTATGCTACATCAAACATGATAATGTATTATCACCTAATACAATATATAATTGTGTGATATTAATAGATTATAATACAATACAATTAAAATAAGGTATTATAACATAACAGTGTGCTAAATGTACTCATAATTGATAATTCAAGTCGGGGAAGTCCAAGCAAATCTTAACTTGTATTTCTTTTCTTTTTTTTAATTCTGATGGCCTTGCATAAATTAATAATAATTAATACCTGAAAAGTGCGCCATTTTAACGTCACTTGATTGCAACGACCACCAACTCCTTTCAAGGATTAAAATCTATAAGAGATTTAAAAAAAAAAAAAATTGCCGACCGATGACGTGGCCCATGTCATCACCGATGACGAGGCCTGTGTCAGGGCTCTGTGTTCAGTTGAATGCAAGACTACGGAAATTACATGGTCTTCACCAATCTGGTTCGTCGGCTACCTCGAAAGTAATGTGATCATCGTCAAGGAGTAAAAATGCTTTCGATGAAATAATCCACTTGGGTGGTCCTTTAAGCACACGAGCATTTCTATCCTGGCGGGGTGCTTACTTTAAAAATTATCAAAAATTGTGGAATTTCATGCTATTATAAAAAAATTGTAGCCTATTTTATTAATTTATTTCTTCGAATACATTGCTACACTTATGTATAGCGGGGGTTTTGCTAATTCTCATATAATGTAACTTATATTGAGGGTTTTGCTAAATCTCATATGATGTAACTTGTATTAACTCATAAATAATTTTTTTGCATAACTTAATTATTACCATCCAAACAATTAAAGGGTCATGAAAAATTACTTAGAGATTGATATAAGTGGTAATTGCTGCCTATATAGCATTGATGTGTGTTGTCACTTGTTTCAACTTTCAAGTTAAGGCCATTTTGGACTGGCCTTGCCCATTTCTCTGGTGTTTGTTAAAGAGTGGAGCCTTTAACACCTCTCTAAAATCTTTATAACACTCCTTTTGAATTTACTTTTTGAAAATGCTTTTAGTTTAATTGATAAAATATAAATTTGTTTATTAAAAATTAACCATATTCCCATAAAATTATATCCAAAGCATAAATATTTTAAGTTACATATAAATCTTAAAATATTGAATTGATCTTAAAGATTTTTCTTCTCATTATATAATTTCTATCTTTATAATTGTAAACTTTTATGATTTTCTCAAAAAAATTTAAAATATAAATATAAAATATGAAATGGGAGGATTTAAAAAGTTCGTTAAAAGAATAATTTATCTAATAATTTAATTAAATTTTCATTCAAAATAAGAAATGATTTAATTTGTGTTATTTATATTAGAAAAGCTCTTAGCTAGCAATAAAAAATAAAGAAGCGACACAAGATAAAGAGTAAAATGAGAGAGTAATATATTATAAAGTGATTTTATTCATTCCAAATGTGTACAAAATAAATAGATGAGTTCTCTTTTTATAGTTACATAATTGCTACATGAAATTAATGAAAACATTATTGATCATAATTCCTTATGAGATAGTGGGAGTTATAGAGATACCAAGGGTTGCTAGTGGGAGATAGTGGAGAGACTAAGAAATACATGTTATGAACATCCACATTTATTTTAATAAATTCATAACACTCTCCCTTGAATGTTCATTGCAAAAGAATATATCTCACTAAAACCTTTACTAAGAAAACCCTTATGGGAGAAAAAAAAGATATCAATAAAGGAAAAAGAGTACAACATGTAAAATTCTCTCCAAAATAAATTGTTTTCCTGAACAAGGATACTCCCCCTAATCTTAACATAGATTTTTCAAGATTTGGGCAAAAATCTTTGAGTGGACGCATCCCAATTTTATATACCAATTTTTTAAATGTTGCAGTTGGTAGAGATTTTGTAAATAAATCTACAAGATTGTCATTTGAGCGTATTTGTTGAATATCTATATCACCATTCTTTTAAAGCTCATGTGTATATAAGAATTTTGGTGAAATATGTTTGGTCCTATCACCTTTTATATAACCACCTATAATTTAGGCAATATATGCTACATTATCCTCATATAATATTGTGGGGTTATTTTTAATTGATTGCAATTCACATGTTTCTCGAATATATTGTATCATTGATCTTAACCAAATGCACTCACGACTTGCTTCATGAATAGCAAGTAATTCTAAATGATTTGAAGATGCTGCAATTGTTTGTTTCATTGATCGCCATGATACAACACTATTACCATAGGTAAATAAATAACCCATTTGAAATTGGATTTTATGTGGATGAGAGAGATATCCAACATCGCATATCCAATTAGTGTTGAATTTAATCTATTTGGATAAAATAAACCCATGTCAATCGTTCCACGACAACAACGAAATACATGCTTTATACCATTCAAATGCCTACGAGTTGGTGTAAAATTATATCTTGCTAATAAAGTAATTGAAAATGCAATATCAGGTCAAGTACAATTTGCAAATACATGAGCGCACTAATTGCTAATAAATTAATTGAAAATGTAATATCAGGTCGGGTACAATTTGCAAATACATAAGTGCACCAATTGCACTTAAATATGGTACTTCAAGACCAAGAATTGCTTCGCCATCTTCTTTAGGATGAAATGAATCTTTTTCCACATCAAGTGATTGCACCACCATTGGAGTACTGAATGGATGGACTTCATCCATGTAAAAATGCTCCAAAACTTTTTTAGTATATGTTGATTGATATAAAAGTACTCTACTTAGCAAATACTTAATCTGTAAGCCAAGATAAAATTTTATTTTTCCAAGATATTTCGTTTCAAACTCATTTTTCAAATAAGAAACTATTTTTGAAAGCTTTTGAGGAGTTCCAATGAGATTTAAGTCATCAACATATACTTAAATTATTGCAAATCTAATTTTAAATTTTTTTAATGAAAATACAAAGACAAATTGAATTATTTACATATCCTTCTTTCAAAAAATAGTTGCTTAGGAGATATTGTACCACACACGCCTAACTGTTTTAATCCATACAAAGATTATTGTACTTTCAAAGAATATAAACTACGAGGTTTAAATTTGTTTGCTTCCGGCATTTTAAATCCTTCGGGGATTTTCATATAAATATTTGTATTGATAGTGAAGAGACTAAGAGATGTATATTATGAACATCCACATTTATTTTAATGAATTCATAACAATTTAAGTAATTTGAGGGTTTACAGGGAATTATGAGGGGTATTAAAAGGCCTACTCATTGTTAAAACTTTTGAGCCAGCTCATAAAAATCACGTTTGGAGTTGAAGCGTTCAAGCATAGCCAACGAAGCAAATTGGTTTACTATATACCCAAAATTCTAGTACAAGGTGACCTCTTAGTCATGAATAAGACTTTTATGGAGAGTTTAATAGAATCGACTTGTTAATAGTGTTTACTTCACAAAATAAGAGTGGAAATGATAATCAATTCAATGGAGTCCATAACAATTTTAGATTAGGGAATGAGAGTTTGATTCACAAGGGAGTTAGCAATTGGACTTTCATTCTTGGGGCTAACAAAAATAACAACAGTATAATAATTTTATTATTATCAATGTAAGGCAACTAACTACTATTCAAATTAAAAAAAATAAATATCCAATCAAGGTAAATTAATACTATAAACGTGATCATATTTTTCACAAAAATCATCACAAATTAATAATTTGTTAATTTATCAATTAATTAATATTTGTTAAATCAATAGATTTTTCATAGTCCTAAGAATATTAAATTATTGAGGTTTTACTGTTTTTAATGGTTAATTTATGAGGCCTATGATATAATGTCACATGCTTAGAAAGTAGAAAGATTGGGAACATATATCATGAGAAAAACAATTCCATTTGATCCTCAGGGCTTTGGGGCCCCTCAAGGATGTGGAAATGTTTAAGAAAGTATTGTGCAAGTGAGGAAAGAGAGTAGAGATCATAAACCCGACCTAGGCCATACTAAGCTTTAGGATTTGGCTTTCCATCTCTTAAACTAGCTCCTAATTGTCTCCTAGTGTATTTCCGTCAACTTACCTTATAGACTAATGGGTATACTCCAACTAATCATCCTCCTTTCCAAGCTAGCCCCAAATTGTGCTCTATTGGTAAAACGGACGACATCTCAATTAGTAGTCCAAAGGACACCAATAAGTGTGATCAGCCCCTAAAAGAAACAGAGAGCACCTAACTTCTCTAAAGTATATGGAACTCAATGAGAGCATGTAGTCTCAATGAGCTTAAAAAAGCCACTAATAAAAGGAGAACACGTGTATAACTATAAGAAATATCACAAGGACTCTAATATTTAAATGCAAGCTGCATGTATTATTATGCCTCATCTAAGAAGAGGTTGAACTAATAGATCTCTTCCATGTATCCACATGGATTTAAAGACACCCTTAAGAGTATCTCATATAAAAGATCAAGTTTATAAGTAAAAGAGATCTTCTTTCTCATTGTTCATCTTCTCAAAGACAATTGCTTTTTAGTTCTTTTCTAGGCCTCCATTTTTATACCAGCCTAACTTGACTGCAAGAATATTGTCGTTGACCACCCCAACATGGACTTTTAACGATTTTAGCTTTTGTATGTCCCTAAATTACCTATCCCCTCATAGACGTTGTGAAAAGGAGGCAGTCTCCTCTAATATTTTAGCTAGGGGTGGACAATAATTGGTTCGGTTCTCGAGATGGTGAACCGAATTCGAACCGAATTTCGGTTCCGTTCGGGACCAAATTTTCATTTTTTAGATTTTATAATTTTACCCTAATATTATCAGATTTTGTATTTTCCACCTAATTTTACTTAATTTTGCAATTTACACTTCCATTAACTACCAAGTATCAACTATAATCTACACACATAATAAACTATATATGAATAAACAAGTATAAAATTCTCAAATGAAAAGCAAAATAATAAAAGTTCCAATACAAAATAGTCGCAATTCATAAATACACTTAAACTTAAAAGTCTACTACAAATTAAATTTAATTTAACTACTAGCCAACAAATGATAATTTACATCTAATAATTGTTAATTTAATTTAAAACGTCAATGCCAAAAAGATCAATTAAACTTAATTTAACTACTAGCCAACATATCATAATTTAATTTAATTTTAATTTTATTTAACAAATCAAGCCAACGTATCATAATTTACTTCCAATAATTATTAATTTAATTTAAAACATCCATGCCAAAAAGATCAATTAATTTAATTTAACAAGTTAGGCCAACATATCATAATTTACTTCCAATAATTATTAATTTAATTTAAATTGTCCATGCCAAATTGCCAATATCAAATTGAAACCTCACGAAGCTAATTAAGAATTAAGTCATTAATCATTCTGCCAAATAAGTTAAATAACAAATATTATTTCCTATTTCTCATTGATAGAAGCATGATACATTTATCTATTTTCAAATTTTCAATTCTCGGCCGCAATACACAATACAACCATTACACTGTCACATGCCACACCCACTAAACTATATCTGCCCACCATTTTTAACTCCACTACCAACACCAAGTATATACATCAACAGTCCACAAAATCAATCCAAACAGTCTAACACAATAAGACTAACACAAAATACAAACACACGGGCCATGGCATAAATTAAAAAAAAAAAACTTGAAGACTGCACACTGCAGCACCAAAGATGACAACATTCAAGGGGCTAACGATGGCGTCATTGTACTTGAGGGGAGGGGCTGTGCTAGGAGGCCCTGCACGCGAGGAAGAGAGGGGTTGTGCTAGGCGTTGTGCACGCAAGGGACGAGAGGGGCTGAGCTGACGCGAGGCAGAGAGGCGAGGGAGAGAGGCGTGGGAGAGAGGCATGAGGCTCGGTGCCGTGTGGAGAGGGAGAAACGCGAGGTGAGGGAGAGAGGCATGGGAGAGGGTCAATGACTGCAAATTGAAATTTAGGGTTAGGAAGAGAACTTTTATATTTTCAATGGGTAATTTTTAGGGACCTCCCTTGAGGTTTGATGTATTAACACCTAGATAAAATGTATTGCTGTAATTATAGATACCTCCCCTACCGTTAGTATAAAAATACGTAGAGCGTTAGTATACAAGGATAAATGTATAAAAGCATATTTAAAATTAAAAAAAATTATTCGATCGATAAAAATTTTGACCAACTTGCTTTCAAAAAAAAAAAAAAAAACCCAGCCTTGACCAGATGGCCGCGGCTCCACTAGCAACCGGTGGTGGTGCTTTGCCACTGCCGGAGTACCCTCCTCACCCTGGCAACCAACCCCATTCACAGCAGCCTTTGAATTAGCTCCGTCCACCACCAAATATTTACCCAAGAGCACGGATTTTGTCTCACAACAACTCACATGCCGCTGCTGCCCCTTTGGCCATCGCCGCTGCCGCCCAACTGCCGCTGCCATCACCTTTGAGCTATCGATACCATGCAGCAACCTCTAAGTCCCAAAACCCAACTGCACAGTCTCTCAAAACCTTTCTTGTGGCTTGTGATGCTAGATGCCACTACTGCAAATTTTGCCGCCAGTGATGGTTCATATCATCACCGTCCATCTCCCCAACCTCTCCACATGTAGCCCCAACCTCAATCCACATACAGCCCCAACCTCAATAACATCTTAACAGCCATGAATGCACAATTTTTTTTCAACCCGCAATTGCGGCTACTTTCAAGCATCAAGCATCAAGCATCACCAACCATTTTCATTTTGAGGCCGTTGATGAAGCTTCACTGCCAACAGAATCCTCTTTATACCCAACACACACCATCAAGCATCAACAACCATTTTATTGAAGTAGGTTTTCAAAGATTTTGTTTATTGAAGTGGGTTTCAAAGATTTTGTCCTTGTTCAGACACAATCAAAGATTTTGTTGACATGGGTTTTCAAAGATGGTTCCAAATCGATTTTGTTGATTTTGATGTAGTCTATCATTTTTGCGAGAAGGTTACTTTAGTAATTTTAAAAGTCTACTAACTGTCAAACTAACTGATAATTAACAGTAAGGAAGGTATCTGTAATTACAGCTATACATTCTATCTAAGTGTTAATACACTAAATTTTAAGAAAGGTCCCTAAAAATTTTCTCATAGAATCGAACCGAACTGAACTAAAAAATTCTATTCAGTTTGGTAAAAAATCGAACCGTTCGCCCACCCCTAATTTTAGCTCATTGTGACGCGTTATGTTCATGTGATGGAAAACGCCCGCCATCCAAGAATCCGTTCAACTTTAGAGTCCCAAGGCGACTGGAGATAAACATAAGATAAGATGACGCTTACGTAACAATTACAGCATGGATGGGATTATCCAACCACTTGCTTGCACGTGTACCAAGAAAACAGCTGTCCTGATTCGGAGCGGTTTCAACAATAATTACCGTTTAGACAGATAAACAATAGTTCCCGCTCCTTTTCTTTGTGGGAAAAAAAAAAAATTAAAAAAGGAAAACGTGCGCCTTGAAAAAGCGTGGTGAAACTCGATGCCATCTGTATTGTGACATTACGGTGTCGTTGGCTTAAAAAATTTAAAACAACAAACATTAAATTATCATTGTGAAAGCGATTGTTGGTTTGGGTAGTGTTTGACTATTAGCTTTGGTGGTCGTTTTCGACCCCTCCCCGCCTTTTTTTATATTTTCGTAATTATCCAGTTTTCCAATAACAAATTTCATTGTCGCGTCTCGTAATTAATTACATTTAAATATTTATTTATCATTATCGAAGCGGTTGCAGTGTAACTATTCTTCACCGCCAAACCAAATCGTCCCGTTCGATCAATATCCAATTTACCGTTGACTGAATGCAGCTAACCTGGCAAAACCCACGGGTTGACGCCCAAACGAACTCCTCGCGCGTAAAATCAAACGCTTCCGTCACTTCAAATCCTCGTGCATATAATTGAACCCAAGCTTCTCATTTGGGAAGGCTGAACACTCTCCGCTTTAATTTATTTATATCATCCTCTTTGGTTAATTTAAGAAAAAAAGGAAAAAAAATAGAAAAGAAACAAAATGGATCGCGCCATTCACAGAACCATAATCATCAAAAATCATCTCTTACAACCAAACTCGGATCAAATTCTCACGACAAACGCGTGTCTGAGCTATTCCCCGCCGGAACTCAATGAAGTTTACGATTTTGACCTCAAGGAAATGCGGAAACTACTCGACGGCCACAACTTGCAAGAGCGGGACTGGCTGTTCAATCTCATGGTGCAGAGCAAGCTGTTCAATCCGAGAAAAAGAGGAGAGAAGGTCTACGTGGCGCCTGATTACAATCAGACGATGGAGCAGCAGCGAGAGATGACGATGAAGCGAATCTCGTATTTGCTTGAACGCAACGTTTTTGAAGGATGGCTTACTGCCAAAGGAGCAGAAGCCGAGTTGAGAAAATTAGCGCTGCTTGAGGTCACCGGAATATTCGACCACTCGCTAGCGATTAAAATCGGTGTTCACTTCTTTTTATGGTAAATTAAAGAACATTTAAAGTTTTTTTTTAAGATTAAAATTGATTTTAACAATGGGAGAGGGGGTTGCAGGGGAGGCGCCATTCAGTTTTTCGGTACACAGCGCCACCACGAGAAGTGGCTGAGGGACACTGAAAATTATGTGGTCTTGGGTTGCTTTGCAATGACAGAATTGGGCCACGGAAGTAATGTATGTATGTTAATAAGAAAGGTTCCATTTTTGACGCTGTTGCTTTGTGTATCTTAAAATTGTTTTTCTTAATTGTTTTTAGGTTCGAGGAATTGAAACTGTCACTACATATGATGCAAATACGGGAGAGTTTATCATCAACACCCCCTGTGAATCAGCTCAGAAGTATTGGATCGGTGGGGCAGCTAATGTAAGGGTTTTATTTAAAAAGCATTACTAAATTTTCGTGTATTCGATAAGCAATCTGTTACTAACATGGTTTTGTTCGACTGCGGTTCAGCATGCAACGCATACAATCGTCTTTTCACAGCTCGAAATTAATGGGAAAAATCAAGGGGTTCATGCGTTCATTTGCCAGATCAGGGATGCGGCTGGAAATATCTGTCCCAATATCCGGATAGCTGATTGTGGTCATAAAATTGGATTGAATGGGGTTGATAATGGTCGAATCTGGTAATATTAAGAATTTTTGTTGTTAGATCCGTTTTATCTTCTGTCACTGTCATAATAACTTTATCCTAATTTGAGAGCCAATTCAAAAGTTTTGCAATCCTTTTTTCAGGTTTGACAATGTCCGAATCCCCAGAGAGAATTTGTTGAATTCAGTTGCTGATGTTTCGCCCGATGGACAGTACCTGAGTTCAATAAAAGACCCAGATCAGGTCGTTACCTTGTTATTGCATTGCTTCTCATTTTCTTCTGCTTCTTGTAGTTCACTGTACTGGATAAAAACAAAAATATTTTTTGTACTCTGAACTAATGGTTTCCTAAGTGCAAGTATTTTATTTATTCTGTTTCAGAGGTTTGCAGCTTTTATGGCCCCTTTAACATCTGGTCGGGTAATTATTGCAGGTAGCTCAGTCTACAAAGCAAAGGTAATGATTTAAACCTGGTTGACATGTTAATTGGACACACTTCTGCCTTGCATATGTGTATAAATTTGGGGTCAAGGATGGCTGTTATCTAAACCAAAGTATCACTGATATTATATTATTCTTCTCTTATCAGATTGGTTTAGCAATAGCAATAAGGTACTCATTGTCAAGACGAGCCTTCTCTATTACACCAAACGGGCCTGAAGTCCTGTTGCTTGATTACCCAAGTCATCAACGGCGATTATTGCCTCTTCTTGCTAAAACGTAAGCATCTAAACCATTGGTATTGGCAATTTAAATGTTTGCTAGAATTCTTAGGTATACACGCTTCTTTCTCATTCTTTCATCAGAGAGAATGTAGAAATATAATAGTAATGACATTTTCATTATTTCTGTGAATTGTCAGCCTGTGGATAATTTTATAGACCTTGTTTTGTTTCTTCAAATGCAAAACACAGTGCTCACATTTATTCTTAGACCTCTTTCTCTTTGGGAGATGGTGTCATTGCATGCTGAATCTAGCTATTGAGGTTTGGATGACATAGATAATCAGTAATTTATGGTGTCCTTTCAGTAAAAGGGGGTCAAGTTTACACTGACGGATATACATTTTAACAGCTTTGGTAGTATTGTCAACTGGGTGACTAGTGCTGGAGTATTGTGAATTTAGTAACTTCAGTACTGGATTTGCTACTACATTGGCACATGTAAAAGTTCTTACAAATAGTTATCTGTTTGCAATACCTAGGTAGGGTTATATTGTTGCAAGTGTCTACATGTCATACGTATTAAGCAATAGATATTCTGCTGATATTAATGTCCTTATGGCTTCTGTTATATTTGTGGTTAACTACTAATGAAATACTTGTTAGTGACTAATCTATTGGTGATTAGCTGATAAACTACTTTCTCTAATTCACTGCTTCCCCACTTTTTGTCATTCCTTCCTCTTCTGCAGATACGCTGCTAGTTGTGCTGCAAATTACTTGAAGATGATGTATGTGAATAGGACGCCTCAATCAAACAAAACCATTCACGTTGTTTCTAGTGCATTCAAGGCCATTCTTACCTGGCATAATATGCGAACACTACAGGTAAGAAACTGCAAGTACAAATGGAGCTAAATACATTTATGGATAGTTTCCTACCAGGAACTAAATTACTGTATCTTTTAGGAATGTCGTGAAGCTTGTGGAGGACAAGGCCTGAAGACTGAAAATCATGTTGGTCATTTAAAAGGTGAATTTGATGTGCAGTTGACTTTTGAAGGGGACAACAATGTTCTGATGCAGCAGGTACTTTTAAGTCCATAGTCATTTGGTTTATGAATTTTGTTACAAAGGACATAACATATAGGTTTTGACGTAGAGATGAATTGTCTGATACCACCTAGAGACATTTGTAGTGCATAGGGTTTGTTCATGTCTGTGTGTTCTAACATGGAGAAAATGCTAGACCCTAACTGTTATCCAATGGCACAATTTATCTTAAACTACGCTGGGAGCTTTGAGTTTGAAGAATAATTTTGACTCCTTGCATTTGGCAGATTTTGTGTCTTTGGAACTGATTATAGTATTTGAGTCATATAGGTTGAATCCTTGTGATCATAATGTATACTTAGCAATATCCAATTGTGATTAGTATAAAAAAATTTTAAGCTTTCAGTTGCCAGTTTCTAACTTCTCTTTGCTTAATGCTAAGAATTAATATGGAAGTATATTTCTACTTTGTTTTGCTTTTCTTGAAGTCTGTCTACAAAGCACTGGTATTTACGAGGTAAATATGTGAAAACAGGTTAGCAAGGCTCTTCTTGCAGAATATTTAGCGGCTCAGAAGAGAAATAGACCTTTACAAGGGTTGGGATTGGAACACATGAACAAGCCTTGCCCTGTCATCCCGTCTCAGCTTACAAGTTCGATCCTCAGGACCACCCAATTTCAAGTAAGCATAATTAGCTGCTCTAATTGCTATATTAAGTAATTCGTTAAAGTTTGTGAACATTGGTAACTGTTTTCCCGTGTCAGATGGATGCATTCTGCTTAAGGGAGAGAGATCTCTTGAGTCGCTTTGTTATGAAAGTGTCCCAACATCAAGCAGAGGGACAAAGTAAAGATTACGCCCTCATGCTGGTGAGGACACTGTTATTTTACCAAGTTCCTGCTTCTCCTTCCTTTTCCCTTCTCTTTTCTAATTGTGGTTTTCAATTTCCCACACCAGAGTTATCAGCTCGCTGAAGACTTGGGAAGAGCATTCTCAGATCGAGCAATGTTGCAAACCTTTATTGATACTGAGGCAACTATATCTAGCGGTTCTTTAAAGGTAAATACTGGCAGCACTTCATTGTAACTTATTCGCAATCCAGATCTAATTTCTGATATCATGTTGCTTCGTTCAATGGAGTAAATATAGTGCATTATATTGTGTGATTGAATAGAGTGTGCTTACTCGATTATGATGAAAGTTTTGTGTATCAAGAGTTCTATTTACAGTCCCCATCATTACGCTTTTGTTTCTTCTGCAGAATGTCCTAGGTCTGTTGAGATCTTTGTATGCTCTGACCTGTTTGGAAGAAGATGCTGCATTCCTACGATATGGTTATTTATCAACAGACAATGCTTCTGCTGTGAGGAACGAAGTGCAAAAGCTCTGCAGCGAAATTCGACCACATGCACTTGCCTTGGTCAGTTCCTTCGGCATTCCCGATGCTTTCTTGGGCCCTATAGCATTCGACTGGATTGATGCAAATACTTGGTCCTCAGTTCAGTAGTGTAGGTGCCATACTGTATCTCGTACTTCTATTAAGCAAAAGATTTAGTGATCAAAGCTCTCTGCTTCCGTCAATAAGAGCAGCATAGATAACTCTTACCGAACACTTTCTGTCAAACCGTTCATTATTATTATTATTATTACTATTACTACTATTACTTTATTGGTTCAGTCCACAGTTATCATGTTGTTTGGGTTATCTAAACCCAGCCAATTGTTACCTTGGTAGCAGGAGAAATGTTAATGCAACAAATTGTTCATCAAAATATGATAATAAAATGATACAGCAATTGACTGTAAATAATAACGTCCTCTCATATAACTTGGAAAAAGAACGTCCGCCTGGGGGTTTGCACTCACAAGCACGAGTAAAAGCATTGCGCACTGTGAGCTAGATGGAGAAAAACTTATGTTGAGATGGTGCGACCGATTAATGATAGGGTAGGTGAATTTTATACTGGAATTTATTAATTTTTATTTAAAGTGAGTCAGTATATAGTTAATTTATATTTTAAAAATAATTTATATAGCTACATTGAAAGAAGGGAAAAGGACACAGAGACCCTCAATGTTTGAATAAGGGACACAGAGACCCCAAACGTTTGAAAAAAAGATACAAAACCCCCTAATGTTTCAAAAAAGACACTCAGATCCCTATTTGTTAATATGCTATTATAATTTTAAAGTACAATTACCATTATACCCTTATAGCATATTAAAAAATAATTGTTCATTGTTCAATTTATTTCTATATTATTAATAAAATTACGAATATAACTTCATTATCCAATTTTTCCATTTAATTTTTGTCAAATTTTCTCTTCAACTAAATAAATTTAATCCATTGCTCAAGAATAAAAATAAATTAAATTGATTGCTAATATAATAAAAATAACAATTCTCAATAACAATTCTCCATTTAAAAATTTATTGAATATGTTATTTAGTACAATTAAGATTTTGTAATTATTGTTGTAACCAATTTTTTTTATTTTGTTGATTATATAAGTTTAAATGGGGAATTGTTATTTTTATTATATTAGTAATCAATTTAATTTATTTTTATTTCTGAGCAATGGATTAAATTTATTTAGTTGAAGAGAAAATTTGACAAAAATTAAATGGAAAAATTGGGTAATGAAGTTATATTTATAATTTTATTAATAATATAGAAATAAATTGAACAATGAACAATTATTTTTTAATATGCTATAAGGGTATAATGGTAATTGCACTTTAAAATTATAATAACATATTAACAAATGGGAGTCTGAGTGTCTTTTTTGAAACATTAGGGGGTTTTGTGTCTTTTTTTCAAACGTTAGGGGTCTCTGTGTCCCTTATTCAAACATTGGGGGTCTCTGTGTCCCTTTCCCTTGAAAGAATAAATGTGGATAGATTCTAACCACCTAACTTATCCTAATGAAATTTTAATATTGAGATGTGCTGCATTAAAAGAATAAATATCGATGGATTCTATTATGGGATCACCTAACCTACCCGAATGAAATTTTAATATTGAGGTGGTGATTTATCTTGCTAGACCGGCATTAATGTAGACTGCATGGTTTGTCAATTTCTAATTCCTACATAGCAAGTGAGGTCTGTTTCCGAAGAGCTCCAGAAATTTTTATCGCCTTACTTCTGGGTAGAGCGTTAGTATAAAAATGGTCTTAAAACAAGTAAAAAGCCAATTGGGAAATAGCTAAATCACTGATACGTCAAGTTACAGATCTAACAAGGTCTTTAACATTCTATTATCAGATATCTGTTCTCTGTGTAAGCAAAACGGTATGTGCAAGCACAATCGAAACAACTAGCAAAAATGCAATATTCCAGAGTATGAAAGAAAAGCAAATAGGAATAGGCGTATATTATAGCAATATATCACTAGCCCCAAGAAGGAAAGCTATCATTTCAATTTATATATATATATGTATTGAAGCCATATCAATCATATTCAAATGTCAAACGTTTTTTGTTGTGATATACGACAAGTTTTGCAAGAAGCAGGGAAGAAACAACTTCAGTCTTCAGCAAATCTTTGCCTTCCCATATCCCATAATTAGCAACTATTGTCAGTTTCCTTCTGTGCCCAGAATGTCAGATATAGGGGCAGCCCATCAAACTGGACATGGACAATCTATCTATCAAAACCATCCTGTAAGGAAAATCCAGGATAGCATCAAAAAACTACAATATAATGCTTTTGATGTCTCCTTAAGCTAAAAAGGAGGTCGTTGTACTGATGACATAACACAACACTGTGCGGCAGCAAATTCACTGTTGTATAGATTTTGGTAAATTTGACGAGTTTCTGCATTCAATCAAGACTGCTCAATACTTGTGATAATAGTCAGCCGAATTGTCAGCAAGATACTTGTATGGACTACTTGAACCATGATGCAGAATTTCAGTAGCAGAAGTCATTTCATTTTGAGAAGAATTAACAGTTGCCGAGTCAACTTTTCCATTAGTCTCTATCTTGCCCTTGAAAGAGGATTTATTATCCACAGGAACATCAGCAGTGAGCCGTCCCATTTTCTTTTGCAGATCGGCAAGTGAATCCTTTGTTACTTTTACTTTGGGACTCTTCTTCTCACTGGCAAGCTTGACTTCTAATCTATATAATGCATACGCATCGAAGCCAATGATCTCATACTCGTATAAATGCCACTCCAAACCATCAGAAGGTTGCGGGTCCATGTAATAGGACCTCTTTTGTCCCCCAAACTCCTTCATAACCAGCTTTCTTGATTCATGCCAACCACGTCCACTATGATCTGGCAAGGACCTCTGCTTCCTTGTTCCACTCTCAAATGCCTTTCTATGCTTATCAAAAAAGAGCCACTCTCTAATTGTTTCACCTTCAAGTAAAGCAAGATCAAATAGCTCTGCAAATTCGGAGGAGTCAATTAGTCAGAGCAAAATAAGGTACGGTAACAAGAAACCAAAATTAAATGGGCAAAGAAAAAGGGTAGTAGTACCTGTAGCATTCCATGGAGATTTTGTAGTAGCTGCCCCCTCGCAATGAGGGATACCCACACGCTTACCCTGTGCCCTAGCATTAACAGCATTAAAAAGTAAACTATCCTTCAAGTTAATGCCCCCGGGACGCAGAACTGGAGTCAAACCAGGAGAGTCTTCACTAACAGCCAGGGTAGCATGAAAGTTGCTGCAGTAGTCCTCGAACAACTCAGAACCTAGAGCGGGCCTAGTACAATCCCAAAGTGCACATTTTGGCCCCATAAAAGCAGATGGTGGAGGATGGATGATAGGCAGACTATTGGGTCCAATATCCTTCTCACATTCTTCAGTACCATTCACACCATCAAGAAGCAAATTCTCTAATTCTTGACGAAATATTAAGTGGGAATAATCCAACTGAGTAGTTAACCCCGAGATACCAACCGTGGGGTTGTGCAAGCCTGAGGCAGAGTCCTCACATTTATCAAACCCTTGGAAACAATGTCCCTGCAGCTCATTGTTTACCACATAGTCCTGGCACAAACAAAGGGTTAAATCTGACAATTAAGTTTCTATTGTTTGAATGAAAATGAAAAGTAGTATAAATTTCACATTTTAAAGAAATCTGCAATGAGCTGGAAGCCTATTGGATAATGAAGTTTAAATAACAATGAGCAATCTCCAAAGAATTTGAGGTTGGGAGGGGGAAGTAGGTAGGAGGCCTGACGGACAAGTCCAAAATGTAAAATATTATTAAATCTTCATCACATAATTTTACATATTGTTGCACTTTTACTCATACAATCTGAACCGAAATTGAATTCAAACCCAAATTTTCTAACTTCTCACATCCAAAATTACTGCTAAACATACAATATGAAATCAATTTTTATTTTTGAAAACTATTAAATTTCATATGTTTAATAGGTTCATATTAAAAAAGATATGATACCATAGCACTAAGTCAGTCTTATGTAAAATATGCTAATATGAAGAAAGAAAAGCTCACCTCTTGAAATGCCATCATTGTGCCAGGATGGCCTTGGACATCAGGCTGAGGTTTCATCTCTGCAAATCCAGCTAATGGACTGGTGGCATCGTCTTGCTCATCACCTAATTGTAGCAGACGGTCTATGTCATTGGGGAATAATCCAAGACTACCACCCTGCAGAATTCCCAATGAGGAAAAATAAATAAATTAATACAGTATCAAAGAACACTTAATGCCAGAGTATAGAAAACATCACATGAACATACATTACAATCCAACAAAATCTTTACTGGAAGGATCATGATAAGGGGTGGGTACATCATGACTAACACCCATAAAAAATAATGCACCCGTCAAAAAAGGTACTTCATAAAAGGCACAAAAGGGATCCCTGAGTATAAAACACAATTCAACTTAACAGACTTACATTCAATCCACCAAAAGAATTTTGATATGGATCAAAATGTTACTTCATCCAAGGTAAGAATAAATACAATCCTTTAGATTTCAAAAGCAATGCATAACATCTACCTATTCTAATGAAAATTGAAGACATAAACAACTAGTGTTGATGAAATTCTAGATACAGACTAGTAATGAAGAGGCTGGGGATGGAGCACTAAGCTCAGAGTTCCACTCTCGAAGTATCTGATTGACTTGCTCCTCCAACACTGCAACATCATTTGCCCGACCCTCCTTCCTAGCAACTCTAAGATTAGCAAACTTTTCTTGGAGATCATTAAGCCGGTTCTTTGCACTGTCCAGCAAGAACTGGTGGGATGCAGATGCACACTTGCTCTTTGAACCACTCTGCATCGAATTCGACCCCCTTCTACTCCGATTCCTACAAAATCAACGACAAAATGCCGGCAAACAGTTAAAAAGGAAAAAGAGAAAAGCAGCAAATATTTTAATTGGAAAAAAAAAAGAAATTAAGTCAATAGATACACGTACCCAGAAACGAGGAAAATAATTTTGGGTGTCCAATTTCCACATTTTAAAATGAAATTAAAGTTTTAATAAAAAAATAAGCTGAATTCACCTCTAAAGCTTCCTTAAGTTGGGATTTTCAATATCTGGGTTTCTTTTATGGAATTGCATAAATACAAGATATGAGACCCAAAAAGTTTTGATTTTTTTTTTTTTTTTGCCTTTCCTATATCTGATTGATTTAGTTAAAATTGTGCGCCAAAACCCTAGGAGATTAAAACCCTTAAAAGAGCGAGAAAAAAAAAAAAACTTACACACCAAACAAAATTGAATATTTAGGAAAGGGAAAATAATATTTTTATTCACCTGAAAATTTTCTCAGGAATTAATTTGCCAGAGAGTCTGAGAAAAATAGCAGTTTCATGCAGGTGATGTGATCCGACCAATTACAAAAAAGGTCCGATGTTAATATTATAAGCGATGCCGGTGGATGAAGAAAGGGAACCCGGGAAAGAAGAACCGATCCTTCCTAGCTTCCTTCTTGTCATGGGATTTGCCTATTTTACTATATTACCCTTAGACAGAGGGTTTTTTTTTTTTTTTAACTGAATATTTATTGATATTCCCTCTTTCAATCATTGGAGGAAATATATTTACCCAATGTATTTATATTTATGCTTTACTTATAAATGAAATGTCTAACTAACAGATTTTTTTTAAATAAAAAGAATGTATAAAATGACTAATATAAAGTGTAAAAAATGTGAAGGAAATATATTTACACAATATGTTTTTTCTTTACTTATAAATCAATGTCTAACTAACATATTTTTCTAATATATATATATATATATATATATATAATGACTAATAATAAAGTGTGAAAAAAGATGGATTTTCAAAATAAAAAAATCAATTAATAGAGTTTTAGAATTATCTAAAAAAAAGATCATTCCATGATACCACTATAAAAATTACAGTATTAAGAGTTGAATAAAAGGTTCAAAAATTAAAAAAATTGGTTAGAATAATATTTTGATTTTAATTATTTAAAAATTAATTTACCTGTTATCAAATTGCTTAAACATATATTTTTAAAATAAAATGATTAAAAAGAGAGAAGTACTATTTGTTTTATCTTCTATATATATATATATATTTTTTTAAAATATGTATTTAATATTAACACAACTCAATCTTAGGTAGCAATGAGCAATAATCTCCTAAAAAAAAAAAAATCTTAGGTAGCATTGATATTTTGTCTTAAATCTGAATAGGTTTTGATTTGATTAAAGCCTAAGGAGATTGAATGCATATGTCCAAGTCACATGTTTGATTTTTATTTTAATATCTTGTGTAAAGTTGTTTGTTTTATAAAACAAAAACATTTGATATATGATATTTTAACATATATGCCCTTATAAATATCTTGAATACTTAAATTTCGACAAGTTATATTAGCATTATATATATATATAATGTGCATTAAAATAAATCATGAAAAGTTATAAAAAAAATCGAACACATACATTTTTTGACATTAATATACGACAGTTAAAAAGTTATTTTTAGTATATTATATAATTTTTTCTTGTTAATTACGTAAGCCAATAAAAAATTATAGAAAACAAACAAATTGAAAACTCTAATATCTGAAAATAATTAAAATTCAAACTTCAGATAAAAAAACAAACAAACCCTTTAGTTTAACATCTTACTATTATCTATTTTTCACTAAAAATTTGCTAGATAGATAAAACATTGCAACAATTGTTTCAATTCACTCTTTACCAACGAGTAATTTAAAAAAATAAAAAAATAACAAATGAATAAAAATAAAGAATTTAAAATTATATTGTTCTAATTATAAATAACATCAAGGATCTCTATTAACATATGTTGTTGAAGATTAAATAATTCATATTTATTATGCATATATATGTATATTTAAATGTATATTTGCTATATAATTTTTAATTTTGTTGGTGATTTAGAAATATTTATCAATAAATAAAAATAAAACTATGTCCATGAACCTCCATGTTACTAGCAACTTGAGTATTACTATTAATTATTAATTAATTAGTTATTTATCTACTAAAGTAAATCAATAGCAATGGTTAAAACATTTTAATCCAATGGTTCATAACAATCCATTATTAATGCTATAAAAATTCATTCATCATCATAGAAAAATTCAAAAAATAATTAGTTACATGCTTTCTATTGTCAGAGTTATGTGCTTTGATATAAATTATAATCAAATATATTACTACACAAGTACGCATAAGAACTCATTGGCAAAATATCTGCTATATATGATTGAAAATATGAAATAAAAAGATTTTACAACCGTTTAGTATATTTAGTGGCCGCAAGGCCGTTTGGTAGCCAAAAGATTAAAATATTCTATACATTATTTTATGTCGTTTGGTTGTACTAGAAATAAAAAACATTAAATTTTGGGCTTTAAAAGTAATAATTCTTTTTTAATTAATGTATCCATAGTATCATATTACCCATATTTTATCTCACAATCTCATTTTATTTTCACGAAACTTAGTTTTTAAAATTTTATCTACTAAACTAAGTTTACAACTTTTAATAAAAATTCTCGCCACCAATTAAATAACTAATGTTTCTTTTAATACAAATTCTCACTAACAATCAAATAACTAACTTTTTAAAAAATTAAAAAAAATAACTTTCTTTAAAAATAAATTCTATTTTGTAAAAGTTCCAGTCCGTGAGATTCTATTCAAAAAGCTATTGTAAAATGTAAACGGAGCTTTAATCATTTTATTTTTATATTGGATTGATGACACAACAAAGCTGTGGGTCCGGTGACAAGAAAATTCTTCTCAAGCTATCAATATAATACTTAATTTAATCACGCAGATCGTAGATATAGAAGACTGCAACATAATTTTTGCAGTTTCATCATTACTTCTAATGGGACCAGAAACAGGCACCCTCAGGAAACAGCTCAAGCACAATTACAGAGGTTGGCTACAAAAGCCAAAATGGGTTTAAAAGCTCTGAACAATTCTGTAGAAACTGAATGATCTGTACAAACAAGTATGTTCTAGAAATCTCAGATGGGTCAGAATATCATCTGAAATATTTTCTAAACGCTTTTCAGTGTGAAGTAATTTTATCAAACTTGCTAAGTTTGATGAACCTTTAATTGGTCATTGTGTTATGGCTGCGATGGTAAAATCCCCAGCCTTTGTTAAAAGATTTAGTTCACTGGATGTTTCCATTATCTGCAAAATAATGCAAACAAAAATTTGAGAAAACAGAGTAAAGAACTAGGTCTTTCAGTAGCCAATTATTGGTTTTACAATTTGTAATGACTAATAAATATAAACAATCATCAGCAAGTCCTCAAATAGAACTTTGTGCCTTACCAGGCATTTGCAGCAATTAAGTTGATTTTGCTTTTTCGTTTTCACTGTCATAAGCATGCCTAAAATTCAATGCACCAATTAATTCGCGTCCTTTGGCAAGTTGTTCTAGCCCTGCAAGTTTCTGTCTGAGACGCTCAACTTCTCTCATTAGATCTTCATCTCTTTGCTTCATTGCCTAAAAAGAATGAACAAAGGATTACTAAATTTTACAAGAAACAAAAGCTTGTGTTTTTCTTCCATCTAATCCTTCTGTCCTTCTACCTCATGATCATTCACACCTCTCACAGCAACTAAAGTTAAAAAGAAAAAGGTGTTTCATTTAAAAGGCCTCATAATTTGTAGCAATGTTTTAACAAAATTTTGCATATAGAAATAACCACTCATTTTCATACTTCTTAATCTCCTTGTATATAAACTTAAGAGTCAGGATACACACAGTGAAGTTGATTTTCTGTCACCGTTACTGCTTATCTACTCATGAAATTGTGGCATTAGATGTTCTAATGCCACAAGCTGAATGAGCAAAACAGGGCTGAAAGACGTGCATGCATGTTTTGATAAACACCCTTATAAAAAGATCTTCAGTTATAATCATAGGAGTTTCAGGGTTGCAATTGAGGCAGCAGGTAATATGAAGAGAAAATATGAAAAGTATACCTCTAACTCTAGCCTCTGCTGCTCCTCTTTTCTTGCTTCAGATCTGGAACTTCTCTGCACCTCAAAAATAACAGCGGCTCCTGCAACCTAGAGAGACAACCAGTAAGGATACAAGTTATCTAGCAAATCAAATTATAGAGATTACACAGTTTACAGCAATATAAGCAGTAAATTACACAGTTTACAGCAATATAAGCAGTAAAATTATACTACAAGAGGCCAGTTGCTCAAATTATCAATGTGAATACATATATACAGCCACCGAATTCACCACTTCAGCCTGTCCAGAACATCCCTGGTCGGTACTAATAGATCATATAAGGTGATAGCATGTCATCTGATGTTTTTTAGTTGAAATTGTTGAAAACCAGCAAGTATTCCATGTACGGATTAAAAAAGGACACCGTTTCCCCCCATATCCTATCATCTGTATGTCAGTGTTTCCTTTTAAAAGTACAGACAAGGACATCTACCAAAAGGGTTGAACAAGCACAAGATATTGTTATGTCCTCTCATGTTCAAGCCAACAAATCATAGTCTGTAATCAATTGGCAACAAAAGCACTTGCCAGCCATATAACCAAGGGCAGGCTTCTTATGCAACTATCAATTAGTCCTGCTACATTGGTGTGAATTTTTAAGTGCTAATCCCCCATTGAGTGAGTCCGAAGCTACCCATACAGTTAACCCTCAAGCCAAGGCTCTCTGGCTAACCGAGCTAGATAGCAAGCCTGTTCAGCTACCAACCCACTCCAAGATTTATTTTGGAGGCCAGATTAGACTTCCCAGCAACTAAGGCATGATACATATTAGTGACTTCACTTTTAGGCAGTTATGGTAATACAAGGAACGTTTCATGATCACTCTTTATACAATCGACTATGCATGAGCAACTCACACCAAGAACATCCAACTCCAATGGCAACTACAGCAAGGGGCTATAAAGATAAGTAGCTCTAAGTTAGTCATTACAACCCAATCATATGATACAAACATGCCAGCATTTAAAGTTATATACAATATTTAACCACAATTTCACACTAACACTAGATAATGAGACACGGCATTACCGAGAACACAAAGAGTTCACCAAGAAGATCCGCTGCAGCTTGGACAGCTTTTTCCTCATCCAGTGGCCGAATTGCAACGTCAGTGGAATGACCATATATCCGCCTTTGCATATTTGTTGTCAATCGATGATTTGCCTGATGCAACATCAGATAAATAACATTTAAGAATTTATACGCCCAGTAATGAACTATCAAATAAGTAACATTAAGAAGTTATGACCAGCAATACCTGCGCGATATTGATGATAATCTGGCGGAACTTGGGGTGCATGCCAGCTTCTTTCTTGAGGCGATTGGCTATGGGTTTGCAAAATGTTTTCAGTGCAAGTGTTCCTAGCTTAAACACTGGTAATATCATAACTGTGGAGTCTGTTTGAGTCTGGTTATTTCAGAAGGCGAGTGCTCGCACACCAAGTATTTGATCTTTTCGCTCAAAGAACTCTGAGCATTCGTGTGCATTAGAAGAAAATAACAGAAAAGCTGCGCTTTGTAAGTGTGCACAGAATTTTCTGCACATGATTCTCCTCTTCTTTAGACCAAAGGAACAGCGATGCTGCTGGCACACAAGCGCGTTTAGAAGGTAACTCGTTCCTTTCTAATTCGTAAGCACAAAGAAATTAGTTTTGCAAGTGTATTGGGCCTGACCTGCTAATGTAGCCCAAGTTGGACCAAAAATGGGCTTGATCTCCTTTGGGTTCGGCTTGACCTTACGGCTTCAACCCTAATAATTTGTGGTGGGCCTTATAAGTGGGGATAAACTTTTTAAAAAAAAATAATATTGACATAATTCATAAGGGTTATTTTCAGGGACCTCCCCTGAGGTTTAGTGTATTTACAGTCAGATAGAAAGTATACATGCAATTACAAGCACCTCCCCTGCTGTTAGTATCCAATTAGTTTGACTGTTAGTGGACCGTTAAAATTACAAAAGTACCCTTCCCCTCAAAATAATAAGTTATTTTTTAGACTAGTTCACCGTTTTCATTGAAATTTTCTCTCGCTTCCTCTCGCTTTTTCTTGACCTCCAAACAAAAACATTTTTTAATCATTCATCAGTAAACAATAGGATAACAAGATGCAGCAAAGCAAGCAAAACTTTTTTTTTTTTTGAAGAAGCTGAACTGTATTACATAGATGTTGATAGACAGAGTAAAACAATCCAACCAAAGCAAGTGAATTCAAAAGAAGAGCATAAATGGATGTAATCAGAGGACCCTTGAATAATGCTGCCTTATTCTTGATGACGGGTTTGATCAACATCCCATTTTCTTCTTCGTAAATGGCTGAGGCGGTATTGACAGTGATAATAGTGTTGATTGCCAAGAACATGAAATTTTTCACGAGGCGTTTTCGGGAGATGAAGTTGCCAATCCAGTCTCTGAAACCTAGAAGATCCGTAGATGATGCCGAAGCCCTCATGAGGAAAAAGCAAGCAAAACTTTAAAACTGCATCAAATACAAAATGATCCACACAACCCCATCCATAACTATATTCAAATCCTAAATGGTCTTCAATCAATTGAAACCAATCTATTTCTTTCCTCCAACTTTCCCACCACCCAAACACACTCCTACGAATTTAAACCTAACACCCTAGTACAGATCAATCTCAGTTACAATTACACAAGCACCGGCTTGCTTCAAAGTAGCAGCACAACCATTGCCAACATCACCATAACAGCAAACAACAGCAACCTTTCCGGCAATCATAACATCAGTAGCTCTCATCAAACCATCTGGGAGCGAGTGGCGGCATCCATACAAGTCATCAAACTGTTTCCCCCATTGCATTATCAAACATTAGTATTTAATTTCTTCCAATATTTCAAACATTTAATGAATTGATGGTATAAAATAAAATAAAATAAATTTGAGATCTGAAGCAAATCAAAGTAAATTACCTTGCTATTGGTGACAGAGTCATTGACATTGATGGCAGGGAACAAGAGGGTTCCATTTTCTTGCATCTGGTACAACCAATCTGAAACCCGGCGTTGTCGGTGGAGGCCAGGTCGGGTAGCTTCCGGGTCTTCTCATACATCTCCTCAACTTTGACTCTCTCGTGGATAAACAACGTGGCGTACCACCGTCGTCAATGATGAGATCTGGGCCGCCGTCAGGACCCCAGTCTAGAGCTTTCTCCGTGCACCACCAGTACTCTACCAATACTCCTAGAGGGTCTCGCCCTTCCAAGCGAAGACGAAGGCGGAGTTACGTGCGATGGCGGCGGCCACGTGGTCTTGGGTTGAGAAGATATTGCAGGACCACCAGCGGACTTCGGCGTCGAGAGCGGTGAGGGTCCCGATGATGTTGGCTCATTTGAAGGGCTGTGAAAGGGCCGAATCAACAAAATCATCTCACTTTTGATTTGTTTTTAATTTTAAATATATTTTTACACATTTACCCTTACATACTGATGCCATACGTATTTGAATACTAACGTCAGGGGAGGTCCCTGTAATTATATACATACTTCCTATCCGACTGTAAATACACTAAACCTCAGGGGAGGTCCCTGAAAATAACCCTAATTCATAATACCAAAAAAAAAAAAAACACTCAAGTCACACCAGAGACTACAAAACTCAGAGCATTAATTATATAGTGCATTATGTTAAATAAAAAATTTTAACATTTCATATTTTGAAGTTAACATGAAGTCTAAAATTTCTTATTTTAATTGGGAGAAAATTTTGGAAAAGACGACATCAATTGGAGTGGAAGTGGCCGGGCGGACAGGTGACGAGCACAAACACTCTTGGCTCGGTAAGAGAGTGGAGGGGAAGTGGGAAATAAATTAATTAAAAAGTTGAAACCATTAATTTATATGTTGAGCAATCTATTGTAATCTTTAATTATGTCTATAGGCTTGAGGTTGAACATTATAAGTGGTTTATTTTATAATTTTTTTATAAAAATAATTATTAGTAAAAATTTTAAAAGTTGTTTATTTTACAATTTTTTTTTATTTTGATAGTAATTTTAAAAATAGATAGGGTTTTTTTTAAGCATCTTATAAAATAAGTTGTTATATTTTTATAAAACTCCTATTATAATCATAATATTTTAACAAAAAGATAATTATGTCTTATTTCCATAAACTCTAATATCTAAATAAAAGGTAATTAAAATTCATTTATATTTTGGTAATGATATAATCAAACATCATTTTCATAATAAAAATTTAAAAAACATAAATTTTGTTTTTCAAAGTCATAACAATTGCAACAACACCATTCATTAAATGTTAAGTAACTTTTTTAACCAATAACTTTTTTAATCTACACAAAAGAAACAATTTATTTCATTAGCGACCGACTCTATATTTATTGGGGCCTATCAACCAATTATGTTTCTTCGGAAGTCCACCTGGCAAAATAGTTGGGCTGAACTTTCATCAGTAATGGCAATTTCATGACATAAATAAAAATAATTGAGTAATAATACTTGACCCTTTCGTTTTATCCCATTAACTCGTATTTTTTAAATTAATTCATTTTTTTTCTAAAATTACCCTTAATTAGAAAATAAAAAATGACTTGAAATTTTCTAATATGGTTTCTCTACCTTTCTCTAGCATCATCTTCAGTCAACATCTACTTTCATCACCACCATATCCATCATCGTCAACACTAACATCACGACACATCTTGATCACCATTAATTTGAGGCTAGCTACAATGTATGATTTTTTATTTTTTATTTATAAAAGCTACCACAAGAATACCCAATGAAAGAAATAAGTGCATTATTCAAACATTCAAAGAAACAAAATGTCTAATTGCCGAATCTGTTACATGCCATCAAAATCAAAATAGGCAACCTTAAAGTCGAGTACTCAAAATTATCCCATCCTATTAAAAGTATTCAGCCCTGATTAAACTTACTTTTGCAAAAATTAACCCTTGCTTTGTATCTAAGTTGCTGTAGTATAATTTTTTTTTTTCAATTTCAATTGGGGATTTATTTTTAAGGATTAACTTTCAAGAAAGTGTCACGGAAGAGGAGAATTTCATGAGCTTGTTTGAGAAAAAAATAATGAAAAAAATATAATTTGATATTTTTGATAAAGGTAAATTTAAAAATAATTAAGGTTAATTAAACAATAGGGGCTGATGAATAAATTAAGGGGTTCAAATAGTGGTGGACCCAGGAAATAAATTCAGAAGGGGCTTAATATAAATTGATTAAAAAGTTTTGAAAAGATAATAAAAACTAACCGAAAAAATAATAAGTAAAATATTCAATTTCATTGACATAATCATTTTTAAAACTTCTTCAACTGTTCTCGTCGTGTTTTCATGTGTTTGAAAACGTTGAATAATAACTTCATTGTTAATACAAGCAAATACATCTTTTTTTTTTTTATGTAAACAACTAAGTTATTATTCAGCCATTGATCACTCATTCGGTTTCGAAGTCGATTCTTCACAAAATTTATGGCTGAAAACACTCTCTCTACAGTGGCAGTGACTACAGGTAGAATTAAAGCCAATGTAACCAATTGGTAAACTAACAGATACACCTTGTCCTTTTTAGTCTTAACCATTGTCCTTGCAAGTTCATTAATCCCTTTCAATTATGAAAATTCTGTACTAGATTGCAAATCCATAATGTAAACATCAAGTTGCATCTCAAGTGTCATAAGATCTATTGTAAAAAAATCTTTAGGATAAAATTTAGCAAGTCACTGTAATTTTTCCTTGTCAAAAGCTGCAAACAAATCATTTGGACATAGACAAGCCAAACCAATAGGCAACTCCATATTTGACTCATTGAAATGATTATTTAGCTCTTGAAGATGCATGTCTAAGACGGCATAAAATAACTCAACTTGATACCGGTATAAATTTGTGATCTCTCGATCTTTACGGCGTGACCGGCCTGTAATTAAAAACAAATCGTCCATGTCTAAAACATCAATATCATGCTTGTTGCAGAAAGTAGAAACTTGACCAAATAAAGAATCCCATCCACTATTTCTTAACTTTTGAAGGTTATGCTTATAAACTTCAACCAATTTTACAGCATTCCAAATATCCTGATCTTTTCTTTTGTAGTGCTCGTGACAACTCATTTGCATAGCCAAGAATTTTTTTCATCAAGAACAAACAAAATACGAAATCAAATGATTGCATAAACTTCAATAGTGTTTTAGCTTGAAATCTTTGTTCAAAATTTCCTTGAACTTCAATTATCTCAAGCACATCAACCACATATGGAAACATAGAAATTATGCTCGTTAACGTACCATAATAAGAAGACCAACGTGTATTAACAGGACGCTTTAAAGTAATCTCTTGATTCAAACCTTGTCCACTTAAAAGCTCGCCTGTACCCAATGCTTCAATAATTGTAAAAGCATGTTTCTTATGTAGAATGTCACGGCATTTAGCTGACACTCCAACAATATTAACTAACACTAAAACTAAATTGAATAAAGAATTAACTTCTTTATGCTTTTTTGCCACAGAAATAACAGTCAACTGAAGTTGATGAGCAAAACAGTGAACATATTATGTATATTCATTCTCTTTTAAAATGAGCGTTTTTAATCCATTGAACTCACCCTGCATATTACTTGCCCATCATAACCTTGCCCACATAACATTAACAAACTCGTTCCAAGGCTTGAAAACATATTATCAAGATACTCTTTAAGTGAGGCAGCTGTAGTGCTAGAAACATGGTTAATGCCAACAAAATGTTCAACCACATATCTATTCTTATCCATTTAATGTAATACAACAGTCATTTTCCCTTTTGTAGATATATCATGAGACTCATCAATTAGAATAGAAAATAATGCACCATCTATCTCTCTAATAATAACATTAGTAGTTTCAGTTGCAGCACAACTTACAATGTCTTTTTTGGATCTTTGGGGATATCATTTGCAGATTTAGAGGAGTGTTTCTGAAGGTAACAAGATTAATATCTTCATTATGATCAGCAAGGAAGTGTAAAAGCTCAAGAAAATTCCCTTTGTTGCTTGAAGCATCAGACTTATCATGCCCATAAAATGCTAGCCCTTGATTTAGAAGAAATCGATTACAATCAACAACAACATTCAAGAGAGTTTCATATTCACTTTGAGTTTTCTTGGATTGTCTTTCAAAAAAAAGTTGCAATATGTTGTTTCTGATTTATCAAACTTTCACATTTCTGCCTAGCTCGGTTATGGGCACTATTGACACCTTCTTCATGAATCTTTAATTTTTTTCTTTTTCCAATTTTTAAATCCTTTCCTAGTAAAAGTATTACCGCCCGCTTGATCACCATTATCTTTTTTGAAAAGATAACAAAAAAGACAATATACAGACTTTTCTTTTATACTATATTCCAACCAAGAACCAAATTCCTTGAACCAATCCGAAACAAATTATCGTTGTTGATTTCCAAATTTTTCAAATTTAAAATTGTGCCCCTTAGGTTGAACAGAACCCCTTTGTAAGTATGTTCTTCGAACTTGGTCTCGAATATTACAATTATAATTATCAATATAAGGTCATAAGTTAGCAGGCAAATTTTGTAAATTAACTTCAAATGAACCATCACTAGTTCCCTATAGAGGAGATGAGAGTTGTGGTTTCTTTTTAAAAAAATTTTCCATATCTGTTTCGTATCAAATAAAAAAATATTAGATTAAATTCCACAATAAGGCTAAATCCAAATAAAATAACTACTAGAGGTGCTCAAAATCCAATCTGATCCGCTCAATTCGTCTGATCTGTGAAAATCCGATCCGTGGATTGATGGATTGAATATGGGTTGGAAATTTAAAAATCTGCAGTCGATGGATTGGATATGGATTTACTTGTATAAATCCGTAAAAATCTGTGAATCCGAGCAAAAAAAATTATTTATTTATTTAAAAAATATTATAAATTTAATTAAAAAATATTATAAATGTGACATTACATAGTTACATAAGCACTATAACATATCTTAGCCATTACCCAATAATAATAAAAAATAAAAAATAATTAAATAACCAAATATACAAATAAAACTTGTAAAAATTGTAAAACAAAATAAAAGTAAAGTCACATACACTAGCAAAAGCAACCTAACATAACGCCAAATTACCAACAATTTGCAAAGCCACCCAAAAGTAAAGTAACATAATGCAAGTCACTAACAATTTGCAAACAAAAAACCCTAAGCCTCCCCGCTGTCACACTCACTAGCAACACTCAATACTGGTTCGATACACTCTCAACACCGATTTTAAGGACGTCGGCCGTGCGATTCCGGCTAGAGCAAACCATCTTCTTCCCTGAGTCCATCGAGCCACTTCACAATCACTGGTTCCAACCGAACAATTGCACTATCACAACCTTCAAGATCGCCACCCGTATGGCTTCTCCTAGTTCCCATCATTGACGGCTCCGTAATAATCACTTTTTGACAGGCGCAACAGGCCTGATGAAGAATCAGACTATGTTTGGTTTTCGAAACTTCGCCATTTCAATTAATTGTGGCTTTATTTGAAAAATTAATTTCGGTGTTATATTAATAGATTATTGTTACGTTATTTGAACAATTAATCTTAATATGATATATTTTGAAACTTTGAACCTATTATTATAGTTTTATTTGAACAATTAATCTCAATGTGTTATATTTTAAAACTATGAATGGATTATTTTATCTTTATTTAAATAATTAATTTATTTAAATTTTATTCAATTTTTAATTTAATAAGTAGTAAATTTATTTTTATATTAGATTTTTTTTTATTTCATTAGTTCATGGTAGGGATGGCAAATTGAGACGGGATTGAGACATATTTTTGTCCCATAAAAAAAATTAGGAACGGGATTGGAATATTTTTTTATCCCACTTGCATACACGAGACATGGGTGAGATTGGCAAATTCCATTCCATCCGTCTCATTGCTGACTAAGAATGAGAATATTTTCAATTGGGATGGGATCCCACAGGATCCCATCTCTTTTGGGACATGATCGAGACATATTTTTGTCCCAAAAAAAATATAGGGACGGGAGTGAGATATTTTTTCATCCCACTCGTATATACGGGACGGGACTGAGATTGGTAAATCCCATCTCATCTCGTCCCATTGCCAACCCTAGTTCATGGATTGGAGAGAACTAAAAATTTTTAATTTGGAAACTAATGCGCAAAATTGTGAATTGGATATGGATTAAGTTAAATCTGCATTTGATCCGCAGACGTATGAATTGGATATGGATTGAGTTAAATCCACATTCGATTCGTAGATCTATGGATTGGATTTGGATTGAATTTATTCAATCCGTAAATTGGATTGGATTGAAAAAATTATAATCTGTAAAATCATGGATCGGATATGGATTGATGTCTAATCCGTAAAATCCGATCCGTGAACACCCCTAACAACAACTCAACAAGAATAATTAATTTAATACAAATTCGATATTAAAAAATAATTTTACAATACACTTAATATGGCTCACGGAAAGATACATGATTGCAATTTTTATCTTTTCAATTGTTCATTTATTTGCATTAAAAAAGTGATTGCTTTTATATAATAAAATATAAGCCACTTTCACAGAGCACCCATTGTCCCACTACTTTCTATTTCAATTTTAATATTAAAGAATTGCTCATCTTGAAAAAATGGACATGTACTTTGGGAATTTTGTATATAGCTATTAGAATAAGAATTGATGAATAGAGTTATAGAGATGCAGAACATTAACTCTTCATTTGGCCAAAATCATTAATTCAAACTTCAAAACAACATTCAAGCACAATACTTGTTTCAATTTTTGGCTGGTCTAGCAAGGGACGTAACTCATGAAAGGCTCAGCGATAGCGGCGGCGACAATGAGTTGGTGGCAGACTGGCAGTAGGAATGGAAACGTTCGGCAATGACGATGGCTAAGTCTAATTGTAATTTAGTGATTCATAGTTTTCATGATTTTGGGGTTTGTTTTTTTTTTTTCTTTATTCCTTTAATTTTTTTATTATTAATATAAAATGGTGAGTTTTGTAAGTTAATTTTAAGTTAGAATTTGAATAAATTCAACAGTCTTATTATTTAAATGGATTTAATTTAAGAGCCCAAAATACCTTTTTATTTGTTGAGAAAAGCCCAAATTACTTAATATGTTAGTATTGGACTTAACAATTAGAAGGAGTTTACAGGCTTAATTTAAGATATTTTAAGGCCTAGAGGGAGTTTAAGGCTCCTATGCCTTAATTGGGTTCATTCGTGAGTTCAAATAACACAACTCAAATAATATTTTGTGCTTATAATTCGTACATGTCGTAATGACACGTGACATTTTTTCTTTTGGGATCAGCGCCAAATTAGGAGCCGGGTCTTGACGACACACAAGTCGGCCCATGTCTGTTGGGATATGACTGCATCTTTCAAATTTAAGGTCCACTCTAGGGACTTGCCTCATCCGTTCAAGTCTAGCTTGCCTTGAGCTTGAAGTATGCTCTTAAAAAAGGAAAGCGGATGTGCTCCCTCATATAACATCCTTTGCCTCAAGAAAGAGACGAGGATATGTTCACCACTCAACGAATGAATAATTTGTAAATAATTATTAAAGTAAAATGATTAGAGAAAAATAATTACTATTTAAGTAAGATAATATATTTAAATTAAATAAGTTATTAATGTTAACTACTACAGAGTAGATATTACAATGTATGAACTTATAGTTGAAAAATCAAAGAAAGATAATAAGTGTTAAAGTAAGATAATATATATTTAAATTAAATAAGTAATTAATATGAGCTAGTAGCTACTACGGGTAAAGATTATGATGTATGAACCTGTAGTTGAAAAATTAAAGAAAGATAATTAATGCTAAATTAAGATAATATATATTTTAAATAAAATAAGTAATTAGTGTAAGTTACGTTGAGTTTGTGATTCATATTCTAATACCAATGAAAAAGAAAGAATGAGACATGAAACTTTGTCTGAGTTCTCTGGTGCTTCATCACCGTTTGTTGATCGAGTCAATTAAGTTAAATACCATTTTAGTCCTAATCATATCCAAGGACGGGTGAATCGTGAATTTAATAATCATCCCAATCTCATCTTCATTAATCATGGCAATCTTTCATAACAGCAACGGTGAATTTTTTTTTTTTTTTTGAAATGGAAGAATTTTCATTAAACAAACGGATTACAGATTATTCAATAAACACAGAGGTGGAATGATGTTCCACTCCTGGAGACCTGACAAAGAATTTGCTGCACGTGCCACAGAGTGAGCAGCAAAGTTCGCAGACCGACGCATAAACGAGAATTGCACTTCTCCTATAGAGTTAACAAGAGTCCGACAATCTTCAATAATTACACCAAACCCATTTGGACCTGTAAACTCCTCGGCCAAATCTCGAAACACTTGTAAACAGTCCATTTCTATAATAGCACAAGGAAACTGCAGCTCTTTAATCCAGCTGAGAGCTTCTCGAATCCCAAGTGCTTCTGCCTCCCGTGCTCCAAAACTTCCTGTCATTCCAGCACACCGAGCTGCCAAAAAACAACCTTCTGAATTGCGAATCACACAGCAACGGTGAATTTAATAAGCGAAATTTACCCATTTATTTATTTTTTTAAAAAAAGAAAAAAGCTGAAACTTTGGATTATTCATGTGATTCGAATCACCTTCGTTGCAAATGGGAGTTGGCTGGTTCGCCCCCATTATCTTTTAGGAGCTCTACCTTTAGTTTCAATCGTTATGAATGAGTGTAGAGCGTAGACACCTCATATTAATCATTAATTCAAAGTCGTACGACAAACCAATCGGCAAGAAAGGGAAGATGAACATGGCTTTTCATCACTGCAACTGGCATCCATGTGGCTAGTGCTCTGATATTATCTTAATTAATAAATATCCTTTTCCAAAAGAAATAAAAAATTAATAAATACCTTCATTATTGAAAATCACTGTTTGATATAAATCATTTGATCAGCAGCCACCTCAGCGAGATCAACAACAAGAAGTTGCTCGATTTTTAAATAATTTTATTTAATTACTTACTTGAGTTTGAATTGTGGAAAAGAAAAAAGTAATTGATTAAAAAACTTGAACAAAATCCTACAAATCATAACATGTCACGGCTCAGGGAGAAGAATTATATTGAAAGTTCTAATTCACCGATAATTTTATTACCGGGGAGAATTCTATGATACAGTCTTAAAAGTCAAATAAGGAAACAAGAAGTTTCCTGCAATTAAGAAAAACATGCAGGCTGATATATTTAGAAAGTGCAATTAAGTTTGCATGTACAGCATGGGACACAGCTAACATATTATTCAAGATCACCTCAGAATCAGCAAGATTACAATTAAATATGTTATACTTATTTGGGATTGAAATTGGGCAATTGTTACTTAAAAACTATAATATTAATGTGTTTGATAAGTATTAGCTGTTGTAATTTAAAAATTAAGTTGATTTAAATTTATATATATATATGTATGATAAAAAATTTATTATATATTTACTAATTTTATTAAAATTATTATTTAAAATTTTATATTTACTACATAATATTAAATTTTATTTCATAATTATAATTTATTTTCACTTACACCACTTCAACCCCAAACAGAGCCACAATAATTCAGATCTGGTGTCCGTTCGTATTATTAATTAAGGAAACCCTCAATATTACTTCACTTCACGTGATTCTCTTTGTGGCCTAATTACAAAAGCATTTATAATCAACATTATATTTCTTTCTCCAATTATGTTCTTTTCCGTGGACGTCTTGGATGGAATAAATAATGCCTTACCCCAAACTGCAAGTTGCATATTTTTTCGATGATTAGGCACGCGAGATGTTAACAGAATTAATTTTCTAAGCGGGTCTTCTGAATTAATTTTATTATTTGGATAACAAGATTTAGCAGATCTGATTACGTATATTTGAGCCATATCTTGCAATAATTTTCGACCGACGGCGTGAATCATGTGGCAATAGAAAAATAATTTTTCACAATAATTTTTGTCACAACCTCTATGATCCCCATCTTTTCTTTGAATTTAACCCTTAGCAAATTATTAATTTAGTTAACAATTAGATGCATTCAGAGAAACGTTTTTTAAAACACTCCAACACCTTTTCTTTTGGATGGCACCACAGAAAATTATTATGAATACATATTAACGGTCTGTTTGGTATTATAGTTAGGCAGCTATAATTTGAAACTGCATCTTTAAAGTATATTGTAAACATTTGTTGTTGTATTTTGAAAGTTGAGTTAATTTTTTCCACACTTGTATGATAAAAAATCTATACATCTTTATTATTTTTGTTAAAATAATTATTTAGAAATCATATTTATCCTACACCATCAACTTTTATTTAACAATTTTTATTTTTCACAAGAGCTTAAATAAAAACAACAACACTTTAATATCAAATGGGTCCTAATAGTATATATGACTCTTTCGCTATTATATATAGAGCTCAAATCCATTGATTTGCATCAAATATCAATTAACCCTACTTAGCCTAATAAGGATGAATTTGATTGATGGAGAGCATGATACTGAGCTACTTGAAGCTCAAGCTCATGTTTGGAATCACATTTTCAATTTCATAAACTCCATGTCACTTAAATGCGCTGTTGAATTAGGCATACCAGATATTATCAACAAACATGGCAAACCCATGACCCTGAACGAGCTTGTTAGTGCCTTAACAATAAACCCATCAAAAACCCGATGTGTGTATCGCTTGATGCGCATTCTGATCCACTCAGGCTTCTTTGCACAGCAAACGCTAAATAGCAGCCTAAATAACAATGACGAAGAACAAGGTTATGTTCTCACAAATGCTTCTAAACTTCTCCTAAAAGACAACCCCTTAAGCGTGACACCTTTCTTGCAAGCCATGCTAGATCCTATTTTGCTATCACCGTGGCTGAAACTGAGCACTTGGTTTCAAAACGACGATCCTACGCCGTTTGATACGGCACATGGGAAGAGTTTTTGGGAGTATGCTGGGGACGAGCCAAAGATTAACAATTTCTTCAATGAAGCCATGGCAAGTGATGCGCGGTTGGCAACAAGTGTGGTGATACATAAGTGTAAGGATGTGTTTGAAGGTTTGAATTCGTTAGTGGATGTGGGTGGGGGCACGGGAACCGTGGCCAAGGCCATAGCTAAAGCGTTTCCTAATTTGGAGTGCACTGATTTTGATCTGCCACATGTGGTTAATGGCCTCGAAAGCGATTTGGCCAATCTCAAATATGTCGGAGGGGACATGTTTGAGGCCATTCCCCCAGCTGATGCGGTTCTATTCAAGGTACGCGTATTGATTTCGATAGTTTAACTAAAGTGGTTTCTTGAGCATAAAATTAATACACACACACACACACTAGAAGCATCTCAAATTACTTATGTACATCATATATTCATTCAATTTTACATTTTGGGTCTTCAAATATTCTAAATTCTAATATTATTGGTGATGACAAGCAGTGGATATTACATGACTGGAATGATGAAGAATGCGTGAAGATTCTTAAGAAATGTAAGGAAGCAATTACGAGCGATGTTAAGAAAGGTAAGGTGATTATTATCGACATGATGAGAGAGAATAAAAAAAGGGATTCTGAGTCTATTGAAACACAACTCTTCTTTGATATGTTGATGATGGTCTTGGTCACCGGAACAGAGCGAGATGAGAAAGAATGGGCCAAACTTTTTGCGGATGCTGGTTTTAATGACTATAAAATTACCCCCATTTTAGGTTTAAGATCTCTTATTGAGGTTTATCCTTAATAAGTTGTTTCTCGATTCTAGGGCTAGACTGAGTAGTTTCAAAATAATTTTATTTAGAAGGATCATCTAAATTTGAATTCCAAAAAATATAAGAGTTAAAATTTAAATTAGACATTACCTACCATTATATCTTTTATGTGAATATCAATTGCTTGTTTATGTATTGTTGTAATAAGCTTTATTTTACTGGGGTTCTCCAGTGGGTTGTAACTTACCTAGTATATTAGTTGCAAAATAAGAATCCAAGTTGTAATTTGCGAGTGTGCTAAAGAAACGGAAGTTTTGTGAAATAAATAAAAAGAAAGCATTCTGTACTATTTATATGTTTTAGCACGTGTATGAATGATAATTTGGTCCCTGTTATATATACTAAATGTCCTACGTACATAATTAGGTCTCTAGAAAATTTTTAATATTCGATTTCATCTAGGGTGTTAAAATCGTGACGGAGAAAAGCATACAACATTGTTTTTGAATTTAGATAATCTTCAAATAGAAGAAATGAACCAAAGAATCTTCGTGTACACATAAAGTGGAAAAATTTCCAAGTTTCCTATCTCACTCCTATGGAGAGTGTTCCAAGTTTCCAACATTTTCCCAAAAAAGGGGAAAGAGAGGGATTTAATTCTTGACTCGATAGTGGATGTATTCCACTCAGCTAGCCGTTTGCAATTCAATTACATTGTTTTTTTTTTCTAATGCGTTTACAGTGAATGTTAGTTTTATCAATGGTTTAAATTTCAAGCAAGGTTATGAACAGAATTTATTAAAACAATGGCAATGATAATAAAAGACGATATTCTTATATTAAATCAACTATTTAATGCACAAAAAAAATCATTATCCTAATCATTGCATTATAATCAATAATTTGAATTTAAATAAATACTTATTGGACATTAATAGACTGATTTACTGAGAAGTTTGACTTGAATAATACCTATAAAAAAATATCAATTTTATATTTTAGTCTTAAGATTTAAACTAGGGCGTCATATAAATAAAACTGCTTAAAACTATTTGACTAAATTTTTTGGAGTAAATATAATTAAGTATTTTTAACCCAAAAAAAATTAATAAAATTATCAAATTAATTATTATTTAATTTTAGAAAATAAATAAATGAACAAAATCCAAATCAATTTTCAACTCTGTATCTCACAAGACTTAAACTCAAATAACTAACTAAATAAAACTTTTGAAACCTATTCAGAAGATCATTCCGCCATGTTGTCGGGCATAAGTAATAGATAATTTTCTATATTGGATAGGGCCCTCAGTGGGTCAACTTTGCTGATCCATATGCTGATGTAACCTTTTAAAATTTTTTTTTTCTTCTTATTAAGCGAAGATGCTGCCAAGCTTCTTGACCGATTTTATTTATTTATTTATTTAATAGAATGGACAAAGTTAAAAGTTTAATTAGATTTATTTAATTTTTTATTTCTCTTAAAATTTAAATTTGTGTGGGTAGCAAAATAAAATTACTTAAAAATTATTTGGTTAGAATTATGAGATCGGTTTCTGCACCCATTCAAATAATGTTTATAAAAAGGATAAATTTTAAATTGTCTCCCTTTTGAATTAATCATCTTCTAATTTTTGAAAACCTCAAGTTACTTTTATTTTTGTATAAAAGATAAAGAAAAAAGGAGTGAGTTCATATTTTTTTTCTTAAGAAAAATAAGGAGTAAATTGAGATTTTTAAAAAATAAGAAGAGTGATTTGAAGAGAGTAAATTTATTAATTATCTTATTTAAATATTAATAAACATTCTTATAAAATAGATTGGAGGAAAAATATCGTGGCACGGAATAAAATTTGAATAGCTTCGTCAACTCAATAGAATTAATATAAGATTAATCTCGAAAACAACAATCCATAACACGGTTCATTATTAATGGGAAAAAGAATAATAAGGGTTATTATTAAAATTCAGAGGGGTGTTTAAAGAAAAAGCAGAATTTTTTAAATTTTGGTGATGGATGTCATGATTCACGAGAAATAGCTTGTGTCACTAAAGGGCATTTTTAATGGGTTCAATGTATCCATCTGCTGACCCATGTGCTGATAAAATTGATATTTAATTTTTTTAATACATAGGGTTATTTTTCGCCATTCTCCATAAGAATCAACAAATGTTAACGTGTATCCTAATCTTTTAACAACTATCACTAGGCACCCATTCAGTTGGAAATCACTATTAATTTAACTGTTAGAAGGGTAAAATAGTAAAGTTATTGGGATAGATAAAGAAAAAAAGAAAAATTTTATTTTTTTTCTCTTCCTTCTCCATGACTCCATTCATGCTCCATCTTCTCTCCTCTATTTACACTCCGCAACAAAGTGCTAATTTTCTTCCCTTCTCCATTCACGCTCCACAACAAGGTTTTTCGCTTTTCCCTAGCATCGAGGTCACAAGGGTCACATAACCAATTGCACTACCGCAGCAAATGTCCATTTCTGGGTGGAAACAAGCAGTAGGAGTGTGAAGCTAGACCGAGAGGCTTCTGGCAGTTCAAAGAGTCATGGGTTGCTGCTAACTAATGCAGCGCCAACAATGGTGACTAGCAACTATAAAATCCCAACCCTAAAATTTTAGGATTTCCATGTTATTATTCATTGATTTTTAGGTTTGGGCAGTTGACAGTTTGTTTGATATATAAATTATTTTGATTGTGCTATGAAATTGGAAGTTTATGTCGTTGTCTGTGGTGGTTTCAAAGCAGATATTTGGTTATTGATATAAATACTGCCATGAGGTTGGAGCTTGGAGTTGGAGATGTCTTCTGGGTTTTGGTTCTAGGACTAATAATGTCCAATTAATTTTAGTTTTAATTTAATTTTTTTAAAAATGGCTTTAATTTAATTGTAATTATTTTCGGTTTACATTTAACATTGTTTTTACACGTTCTATAATTATCTTTTTGAAGAAAATAAAGTGCCAATTGCCAATTAATATATTCTTATAATTCCTTAAAAATGTATGGGCCATTTAGTACTTGCAGTTAATTCAATTTATATGGGGGCATTATGGTGATTTCAATAGATGTCTGACAAAATCGTTAAGGTTAACGGTAATTTCTAATGGAATGGGTGTGCGGTGATAGTTGCTGAAAGATTAAGGTGCATTTTAACATTTGTTGATTCTTATGGGGTGACAAACAATAACTAAAGCATAAAACGGGGTATTGAGTATCAACCATCAAGGTCGTTCAAATTATAAATTATTATATAATTTTTATTTTTTTAAAAAACTGTAAATCAGGGGGCTAATCTATAATGCCTGCAGTTGAAAATTCCTCAAAAGGCAAGAAGTTAAAGAAGGGAGTTAATGGTGTGCATGGAATGTGGAATTAAGCACACCAAATAATTACAAGAAAAATAAAGAATATAAAATTTAACGTGGTTCGATAATTTTACCTATGTCTATGGGAGAAAAAGAAAATAATTGTATTATTAACAATTATCAAAGTACAATATTTGAGTAGAAATCTTACTTCTTAAAACCTAAATACACCCAGTATTCTCATACACACTTGAAAAGAAAAATCTCTCAATTACTCACACTCTCCAATTACTCACTCTCAATTTAATATCACCTCAAAATCAGCAAGATTACAATTACAGAGATGGTTTATTTAAGGCATGTTTAGAGTTGAGATTGGACGGCTATAACTTAAAAATTATACCACTAATGTGTTTTTGATAAACACTACCTGTTGTACTTGGAAGGTAAATTGATTTAATGTTATACATGTATAATGAAAAATCTATTATATATTCCTTAATTTTATCAAAATTATATTTATATAATATTAATTTTTATTTCATAGTTATAATTTTTTTTTACTGCAGTTGTAACTTAAGTTACAGCACTTCAGATTTGGTATCAGTTCATATTTTTAATTAACGAAACACTCAATATTACTTCACTTCACGTGATTCTCTTTGTAACCTAATTGCGAAAGCATTTATAGTTAAGATGATATTTCGAAAGGGAAAAAACTGTCTTTACTCAAATTGAGAAAAGAAATTAACCTCCACAATGGGTTGTGGAGGCTCAAATCCATGATTTCACAATTGTGAAGCTTGGGTTCTAACCACTAGGAGCCTAGTGGTTAAGAAGATTTAGCAAATCTGATTGCGTATAATTGAGCCGTATCTTGCAATAATTATCTCATCAACGTCATGAATCATGTGGTAATAAAAAAATTAATTTTTCATAATAATTTTTGTCTCAAACTCTATGATCCCTATCTTTTTCTTTGAATTTAACCCTTAGCAAATTATTAATTAGTTAACAATTAGATGCATTTAGAGAAACGTTTTTTACTCCAACACTTTTTTTTTGGATGCCATGACAGAAAATTATTGTGTACACATATTATGTGTTTGTTTGGTATTATAGTTAGGCGCGTGGTTATAATTTAGTACTGCATCTTTAAAGTATTTGGTAAACATTTGTTGTTGTAGTTTGAAAACTAAGTTAATTTTCTCGACACTTGTGTGATGGAAAACCTATACATCTATATTACTTTTGTTAAAATTATTATTTAGCAATGATATTTATCTTACACCATCAACTTTTATTTAACAATTATAATTTTTTTTTCCATTGAGCTTAAATTAAAAACAACAACACTTTTAACACCAAATGGGGTCTAATATTACATATGACTCTTTCGCTATTATATATAGAGCTCAAACTCATTGATTTGCATCAAATATCAATTAACCCTCCTCAGCCTAATAAAGATGAATTTGATCGATGGAGAGCATGATACTGAGCTACTTGAAGCTCAAGCTCATGTTTGGAATCACATTTTCAATTTCATAAACTCCATGTCACTTAAATGCGCTGTTGAATTAGGAATACCAGATATTATCAACAAACATGGCAAACCCATGACCCTCAACGAGCTTGTTAGTGCCCTAACAATAAACCCATCAAAAACCCGATGTGTGTATCGCTTGATGCGCATTCTGATCCACTCAGGCTTCTTTGCACAGCAAACGCTAAATAGCAGCCGAAATAACAATGACGAAGAACAAGGTTATGTTCTCAAGAATGCTTCTAAACTTCTCCTAAAAGACAACCCCTTAAGCGTGACACCTTTCTTGCAAGCCATGCTAGATCCTATTTTGCTATCACCGTGGCTGAAACTGAGCACTTCGTTTCAAAACGACGATCCTACGCCGTTTGATACGTTACATGGGAAGAGTTTTTGGGATTATGCTGGGGACGAGCCAAAGATTAACAATTTCTTCAATGAAGCCATGGCAAGTGATGCGCGGTTGGCAACAAGAGTGGTAATACATAAGTGTAAAGATGTGTTCGAAGGTTTGAATTCGTTAGTGGATGTGGGTGGGGGCATTGTAACTGCGGCCAAGGCTTCCAAATTTGGAGTGCACTGATTTTGATCTGCCGCATGTGGTTAATGGCCTCGAAAGCGATTTGGCCAATCTCAAATATGTTGGAGGGGACATGTTTGAGGCCATTCCCCCAGCTGATGCTGTTCTACTCAAGGTACGCGTATTAATTTTTATAGTTTAACTAAAGTGGTTTCTTGAGCATAAAATTAATATATAAACTAGAAGGATCTCGAATTACTTATGTACACCATATACTCATTTAATTTTCCATTCGGAATCTTCAAATATTTTAAATTCTAATAATATTGGTGATGACAATTAGTGGATATTGCATGACTGGGATGGTGAAGAATGCGTGAAGATTCTTAAAAAATGTAAGGAAGCATTTCGAGCTATGATAAGAAAGGGAAGGTGATTATAATTGACATGATAAGAGAGAATAAAAAAAGGGGATGATGAGTCTATTGAAACGCAACTATTTTTTGATATGTTGATGATGGTCTTGACCAACGGAACAGAACGAGATGAGAAAGAATGGGCCAAACTTTTTGCCGATGCTGGTTTTAGTGACTATAAAATTGCCTCCATTTTAGGTTTAAGATCTCTTATTGAGGTTTATCCTTAATAATTTGTTTCTCGGCCCTAGAGCCAGGCCTAGTAGTTTCAAAGCAATTTTATTTAGAAGGCCATCTAAATTTGAATCCAAAAAAGTTTAAATTAGACATTACCTATCATTATATCTTTTAAGTGAATATCAAATGCTTATTTATGTATTGTTGTAATAAGCTTTATTTTGCTTGGATTCTCCTGTGGGTTGTAACTTACCTAATATATTAGTTACAAAATAAGAACCCACGTTGTAATAATTGCGAGTGTGCTAAAGAAATGGAAATTTTGTGAAATAAATAAAAAGAAAGAATTCTGTACTCTTTATATGTTTTAGCAGGTATGTGAATGATAATTTGGTCCCTCCTATATATACTCTATGTCCTACGTACATAATTAGGTCTCTAGAAAATTTTTAATATTCGATTTCATCTAGGATGTCAAAAAATTGTAACTGAGAAAAACACACTACATTGCCATTGAATTTAGATAATAAATAAAAAACGAGGTTGACCAAACACTATTTCACAAATTTGAAAGCATTCGTGGGTTGGATGATATTAGATGTTTATGAACTCTCATAAAAACAATCATCCAATTGATATGATCGTCTTTTCGTTTTCTTTTCCAATTTCTATTCAAAATATCTGTATGTTGGATTTGGAACAATTTAAAACCTTTTTGGTTCTAATCTGTCTGAACTACACTTCCACAAATGCTGAACTTGGAAGCTGTGGATATAACACGAGACTGGGATATTATGGGTTTTAGTGCCTACACAGGCGAGGGGTTGCTTGAGGGATTTGATTGGGTGGTTCTGGACGTTGCCTCTCAGATTGACATGCTTGATTAACTCGTTCATAATTTTCAGTCCTTTTTATTGTACTTGTTGTAGCTTTAGCTAAACAGTTTGTGGTTTGTGGGATGCAACAAATCTTCTTTACGCTGCACTACGTCTATTGGATTTACGGGCTCATGAGATTATGATTTGTGTTGTTTGTACAAGAATACAAGACTCTAGTCCATAAGGTGGTACACAAGACCGTTATTGCAAACAAATTGTACTGTAGAGAAAAAAATAATTTAAGGCCAACGTCGAATTTGCAGAAGAAATTTTCAATGGTGAAATTTCTGTTGGGAAAATATGCTCTTTAAAAGTGTATGTGTTTATTTAATTGTAATAAATAATTTTTCTGATTAATAAAATAAATGAGGTATTTTATTCAAATATCTTAATTGCATTAATATTTTATTAAAGTCCATTTAATCATATTATATGTATTTATGTGATCACCATGTGGATTTACAGAAGACATAAATACAAGTTATCTTATGATTAAATAAATTTAGTTCGCAGTTGATAAATAAAGTTGGTACTTTATTTAGGTATAGACTGTAATAAATTCATTGAATGATTTGTCTTAATCATGTATGAATTTATTGATGTAGTACGACTACATTGAACAGGATCACATATGAGATTTAATTAACGTTGAAATGACTGTCGGACTTATTAAATCTCTGTCGGACTTATTAAATCTCATAGGCATTGATTTTACTGTAATCTTAATCTTGAGTTAGTTATGATTTCATGATTGTAATTATTATTTCATTTGAGTTACCAATGGGCACGACACATACTTATGGTCAAGATTACCCGGTATCTTGGTGAGAGCAATTATGAGTATTGGAGTTATGAATTAACAATATAGAATTTGTACAACACATCTCTTGATTTTTCGCACTTGATCATAGAATTCTCTGGCCAGAGTGTGTCAACATATTCAGTATGTTGAAAATGATCATTAGAGAAAACCAGTAAGTATCAAGGAACAAGATGTAATTAAATTGACTGGACAGTTGAGATATCGATTTAATTAATGATGTGGTACACAAGATTGTGCAGTAAAGAAATCAATGTGGCTTGGGACGAATTATTATTCGAGCATATAATTATGGAGGTCAATTCCAATCTTTTAGTGGAGTAGATTTGGAATTAAATAATTAGGCTAGTTTATATACAAGCCTAATTGTTATAGCTACTATTGTATGTTCCCAAACGATCCCCGGGTTAGCTCATTTAATTGATTGCACCACTACTGGACTAATAAGCAAGATAACTAGTTATTTGGGTCAAAAACCCAAATATATCATTTAATGGGAGGCTCCATTTAATTAGCTTATGTGTAAGGGGCCTTATGTTATTTTACATGGTGGGTCCCTTATAGAAAAAAAAGTAACGTGAGTTTTATTTTGGCCCATTATTTGGAGCCTATAGTTTTCACTAAAGGGAGATATAAAAAGCTTATTTTCTCTAAAGAAAAAAGGAGGAGCCACTTTATACAGATCAGAGAAAAAGATTTTTCTCTCTATTGTTGAGAGAAAAACTTTCTCGTGCTAGTTGCTTTGGTAGTGATAAAAGCGCCCACACGTCAAGTGCAGATCGAACCTGAGTCATAACCTGGAAGATCATTGGTGACAGTTCGTGATCTAACAAGCGTGGTGGTGACGGATCGTGATCTAACAAGCGTGGTGGTGACGGATCGTGATCTAACAAGCGTGGTGGTGACGGATCTTGATCTAACAGGAGTGGTAGTGGCGGATCGTGACCTAGGAGCCTAAATCACTTCAACGGAAAAAAGGCAAATCAGATTTTCAAGGTACGATTTCTTGAATACAAATTCTTATATATTATATGAGAACGATCTTAAAAGGTTTTATAAAAATTTAAAAACCTATTTTTCCCAACAATTGGTATCAGAGACATCTCATATTAATATATAAGAATTTCGTATGAAATTAATCTTGATATTTATGTATTAGAGTGGCACAATTTATTCAGATATATATTATTTGTTTAATATATGAATAAAACATGTTTATGGTTTGTCTTAATTCATGGTTAGATGCTGTATTTTTCATTTGGATCTGTAACAAGAAGGGTGGTTTATTATCACCATGTTTCCCTCTTGATTTATTTTAATGTAAATGAAATTTTGTAAGCCAAAATTTGCGTTGAAAATTTGTCAATCACTGAAGAATCATCATTGGAAAACGAGCTGAAAGAAACGATGGCTGGATTTTTTAGCGGCGGCCACCAACCAACAACGCAAGCACGCGCACAGCAGCAGGGCGCAGCAGCTAGTGCACGCGGGAAGCGTGGCTTGTGCGCGCAGCGCGCGCGGCCAGCAGCACGAGTAGCAAGTTGTGCGTGCGAGTTTAGTGCGTTTCCAGCGATGCGGCTGCGGGTGGTTCGGCGTCGGAGGTCGGCTGGCGTCTGAACAGTGGCGGAGGTTTTTGGAGATGGCAGCTAGGGAAGAGAGGAAGAAAAATATGAATTTAGGGTTTCATGGTTTTTATCATGGAGGTCCCTATGGTTCTATAATATTTCATTTGGGCAAAAATGTTTTTAATTTTTTGTATTTAAATCCAAAAAGAGTTTTGGGTTTAACGAATCCTAGTTTTAGGTCCAATTTCAATTGGGCTTAATGGATTAAAATGCATAGACAAAATTAAATCATTAAATTTATTTTTGGTCCAAAAGTTTTATTTTAATAAAAAAATTTAATTATTTATTTATTTCCTTTCAAAATTAAAATTGAACCAATTGTAAATTTAAAAGCCCAATTTCCCCTAGTTCATTAACAAAAACAAGCTTATAGAATATGGACATTGACAAGAAGCCTAATGGAGATTAGGCTTAGAGTTAATGTATTTTTCATTATTAGGAAAGCCATGAATTAAGATTATTTAATTATTTTTCTATATGTTATGTTTTGGATGATAACATGCCATGATAACATGTCATATAGAATATGTAGTGCCACTCTATGCATAATGATACATGTCATTCATTAATAATGAATTTCATTATATTGTTTGAAATTTACGTATGCTTAATAATATTGGATATCATCTAGATAATATTATAGGAAGCATGCAATTAATAATATGTATGTTTTAAAAGGAAAAACCAATTTTAAAATATTGAGTGGGAGAGGGAAAATTCAAGAGGAAGCATGCAATTAATAATATGTATGTTTTAAAAGGAAAAACCAATTTTAAAATATTGAGTGGGAGAGGGAAAATTCAAGATAATTTTCCCACGGGCTCCATTGTTAGTTCAATAATAAAATTATATATATACCTCGATTTCATGATACGGTGATGCTCCCTTCGGAGGGTATATATATTAGATATTTTATTTGATAAACTTCTTTAAAGGTAAAATTGAAATATTTTTCAATCGATTGGTCACCTCAATGGTGACTATTGATATGAAAAATACGTAGATTGAAACAATGGCTATACACTCAACTAAAATTTATTATTAAGCTTCCTAACGAAGCTCTGTTAACAAATTTAGGCCAAAAAAGGATAACGATAATTATTTATCATGTCTCTACATGAAAGTAAATAATCCAATGGATAATTGGGTCTAGTAAGTATAGACATGACTTCCCCAACGGATAGCTTGTCAAAGCAGAACTAGATTATTATTACAATAAATTAAAATGCATTTATGGTTTTATGTATTTTTGTCATTTATTGTGAATATTATTTCAAATTATTTATGCATGGATGTTTTATTTTTCAGAAAATGTCTTCCATCAACCCAATATTAATTATCCTTGTTAAAAATGAACTCACTGGTGAAAATTATTTAGATTAGAAACGCAATCTATTTAATATTCTCACTGCTAAAGGCTGCAAACATGTGTTGACTCAGCCATGCCCTCTAGAACCAACGTTATACGATTATAGAAATCAGAGGGAGCCTTATGAGAAATGGTGCGAAGCTAACAAAATGGCTAAGCACTATATATTGGCTTCGATTTCTGTGGAACTGCATAAGAAACATCGGAGCATGGAAACTGCCACTGAAATAATGGCTAGTCTTCATCAGATGTTTGGGCAAAATACCCATTTTGCCAGAGAAGCAGCATTAAAACGTATTACAGATACTAAGATGGAAGAGAGCACAAGAGTTCGTGACCATATCCTCAAAATGATGGACTATTTGAATGAGGTAGAGATTCATGTTGTTCACATCAATGATAAATCAAAGATTAACATGGTGATTGAATCTTTACCTGATACATTCAAAGAGTTTAAGGTCAGCTATATCTTAAACAATAAAGATATGACCTTAACTGAATTAATGTACGAACTACATGCTATAAAAGAATTTTATCATAGCAGAAAACTTCCTGAAAAAGGATTCTCTTCAGGGCTTAAGTCAAAAGATAAGAATGAGCAAGCAAGAGTTGGGATCGGCAAACTGTCCACTAAAAGAAGTGGCAAGCCAAAAGGCAAGTGTTACAAATGTGGACAGAAGGGTCATTGGAAGAAAGATTGTCCTAAGATTATTAAAATCAGGTATAGGAAATCTTTAAGCTTCCTAATTAGTTCAGATTTCTATTAATTCCTACAATAATGAATTCTGAGATAATTAATCTTATTTGTAATTCATTTATTTGGTTTTCAGGAAACCAAAAGATTAAGTGAAGAAAACTTCAAACAACAGTTGAGGGCATGCTAGTTTATATCAATTGAAAGACTAGATCAATTTCACAAGACTTAAAGTTTTGATATTTGTCTTTATTTTTCCAAATATTAGAGGAATTTAATTTCGGTGACTTGTTTTAATAAACATGAGTACACTGTTATTTTTTATCCTCTGTTTATTACTTATTTTGGTTATTTATAAAGACAATTTATATCATATAAGTCCATTGATCTATTCAAAGCAAGATATAATGATAAAGAGTATATGCATTTATCTAAGAAAAGAAATGTTTCTTCAAGCCAAAATCACCTCTGATATTTATGCTTAAGTCATATAAACTATAATAAGATTTTAAGAAATTGATTAATGATAGACTTGTTGGTCTATTAAGATTGATCATTGTAACTCTATAAATCTTATTTAGAAAAGTAATATGACAAGGTTGTTCGTTTAAAGCTAAAACCATAATATTGTATTGGATGATTTAGCGCATACAAATGTATACGAACTAATCAGTTTACATGTCATGAAAGGTTGTGAGTATTTTATCAATCTTGTTGATGAATATTCATTTTATTTATGTTTGTCGAAATGCGTCATGATTCCATTGCTTTTGAAATTCAAAAGAGTACGTGGATAAGACAGAAGCAATTAGACATGAACATAAAAGGATTTCGATATGATCGAAACAAAGACTATCTCTATGGAGAATTTAAGCTCAATTTGGTTGCCAAATGGGATAAACTCCCTCATATAATGAACACTATGATACAATAGTGTAATTAAATGGAGAAACAATATTCTTTTGGATAAGACAAGATATATACTAAGTGGTTTATCATTTACTTTTTCAATTCCAGATACTAGTATTTAAAACTGCAAAGTTTATTGAACTTAGTTTCATCTATCTCAGTGTCTACTACTCTAAGAAATTATGAAAAAGTCACAAACATGATTTGAGACACATTCATATTTGGAGTTTACTAGTATTTCTACTAGAATCAGAGGTAGAGAAGATGGATTCGTGTTCAGAAGCTTGCATGTTTTAGGTGTCTTAAAGGAATAAGGGAAAGTCTGAATTATAGTCCTCAAGATAGAAATGTATTTATAGACATATTCTTTACTTTCTTTGAGGAAGACTCTATAATGACTTATAACCTAAGAGTAAGGTAAAACTAGAGAAATAAAAGAGATCAAGTTGATGCTCAGCTTTCAACACCTGTCATAGAACAGGAAGAACAACAACCAGCTGATCAGCACAAGATTATCCTTGAACAACCATCACTTTTAGAACCTCGTCGTAGTGGGAGGGTAACTAGGTTGCCTGCGAGATACATGTTATTGAAAGAAACCTATACTACGATCTCAGTTGAACATGTATAAGATCCCACTAGTTACAACGAAGCTATAATAAACAGAGATGTTGAATTTTGTAAAAAGGTCATGAATCAAGAAATGGAATCTATGTATTTCAATAAAGTCTGAGAACTTGTAGAGGCACCAAATGGGGTAAAACCTATAAAGTGCAAGTGAATCTACAAGAGAAAAAGAGGAGTAGACGAAAGGATGGAAACATTTAAAGCAAGATTAGTAGCCAAAGGGTTTACTCAGATAGAGGGAATCGATTATGATGAAACATTTTTTGCGGTTGCTATGCTTAAATCTATTAGGATTCTGCTCTCCATTACTGCAGTGCTAGATTATGAAATTTGGCAAATAGATGTCAAGACTGCCTTTCTTAACGGGCATCTTGAAGAAAATATCTACATGCAGCAACCAGATAGATTTATACAAAAAGGCCAAGAACACATGGTATGTAAGTTGCAGAGATCCATTTATGGATTGAAGCAAGCATCCCGGTCATGGAACATCAGATTTGATCAAGCGATTAAATCGTTTGGATTCATTCAGAACATTGATGAACCATGTGTGTACAAGAAAATTCAAGAAAAATTTGTAGTCTTCTTAATTCATTATGTCGACGATATTCTCCTAATTGGAAATGATATAGGAGTATTGACTACAGTAAAGAGTTGGTTTGCAAAACAATTTTATACGAAAGACCTGGGAGAGGCAAGTTATATTCTTGGTATCAAGTTACTACGAGACCGGAAGAATAAAACTTTAGCCTTGTCTCAAGCGGTCTACATCGATAAGATATTGGCTAGATATAGCATGGAAAATTCCAAGACTAGTTTATTACCATTCAGATATAGAATTACATTCTCTAAGGATCAATCATTTAAAACATCTGAAAAGATAGAGAGAATGAGACGAGTTCCCTATGCAGAAGCTGTGGGAAGTCTCATATATGCCATGCTTTTCACTAGGCCAGACATCTGTTTTGCGGTAGGGATGGTTAGTAGATATTAATCTAATGCTGGACCTGAACACTGGACTGCGGTCAAGCATATAATGAAGTATCTGAAAAGAACTTAAAATTATATGCTTGTGTATTCTAGTGATGAACTCATTCCAGTGGGTTATACTGATTCTGACTTTATGTCAGATAGGGATTTCAGAAAATCAACTTCCGGCTATGTGTTTACATTGGGAAGTGGAGCTATTAGTTGGAAGTGTGTGAAACAATCTTGTATCGCTAACTCCAAAACTGAAGTTGAATATGTGGCTGCATTCAAAGCTGCAAAAGAAGCTATATGGTGCAATATGAGTGTGCAACCCAAAAGGGGGGGTGAATTGGAAATTTAAAAATTAATCTAGCAAATCCACACAACAAGCAATCTAATGCCTTAATAAGAATTGAAAGCAATAAGTTTAATAAAGACACAATAATTAAAGAGTAAGGGAGAAAAGAAACAAACACACGAATTTTTACGTGGTTCGGCAATCCCTGCCTACGTCCACGCCTCCAAGCAATCCAAACTTGAGGATTTCACTATCTAAGCCTTTCCGAGGCTTCAACCGATTACAATTGATTTCGAGGTGTCAATAAACCTTTACAACAAAGAGATTATCTCCAAATCTCTTCACTCAAGTGTCTCACACACTCAAACTCTAACAATTGAAATGAAGAAATGAAAGTTACAATGAAACTCACTCAATGAGTAGATATTCAAAAAATGAAGAACAAGGAATGATTCAATGTTTTGTGTTTTGCAAGTTGTAAGCTTAAGATATCACGTGTGCTTTTTGTTTTTGCTTGTTGGAGAGCTTCAAAATGAGTTGGATTTGAGTTCTTATAATTTGAGCTCAAAAACTAGTCGTTACTCACATTCCAGGTGTATCCGGTTTGCCGTTTATGGAATTCGGTAAGCCGGATTTATGTTACCGTTAAGGCAAAATTTTAAATTTTGCCTAACCGGCTTGCCGGATTCGGAATCCGGTAAGCCGTTTTCGTTCTAGATACATTCTGCCCAATATCCGATTTTTCAATTTTTATATCCGGTAAGCCGGATGCTATAGTAACCTGCTACAGTAACCTGCTACAGTGAAATTATTTCTCAAATTTTTAGTTTGACCCCAAAACTTTATAAAACTATAGTATGGCCCAAACGTTATGAAACTTTACAAATAAGTCCAATTTCAGAATTTCTAAGTAATGCTTTGTTAATCCCAAAACTTTTTGAAATTATGATTTCGCCCAAACTTTGTGAAATTATAGAATGACCCAAAAATATTTAAATAGTTTCAAATAGGTCCAAATCTGAAATTTAAAACACTATCAAAGATTTTGAAATTACTTTCATTTTAGTCCAAAATGCTTTAATTCCATAACATCATTTTCTTATTATAAAAGCACAATTCATAAATCTTTACTTAATAAATACATGTGGTTTGTTATCTTCAAAATCAATATTTATAGCCATATAGGCTAACATATGGCTTCGCAATTTCCTACAAGATCTTGAGGTGGTACTTGTTATAATTGTACCCCTTAAACTATTTTACGATAATAGTGGTGCGATAGCTCAATCTAAGGAACTAAGGAACCACAAGAAACAAAAACATATTGAGAGGAAGTATCATCTTATAAGGGAATAATGTAGAAAAGTTATATGACAGTACTCCAAATGGCATTAGATGCTAAATGGCAGATCTTATTACAATGGCCATTAGTGGGAAACCTTTATAACCTGCACTTAGAGCCCTAGAGCATGTGCAATATGCCAGATATGCTTTGAGAGCTAGTGAGAGATTGTTGGGAAAATATGCTCTTTAAAAGCATATGTGTTTATTTATTTGTAATAAATGATTTTTCTGATTAATAAAATAAATGAGGTATTTTATTCAAATATCTTAATTGCATTAATCTTTTATTAAAGTCCATTTAATCATATTATATGTATTTATGTGATCACCATGTGGATTCACAGCAGACATAAATACAAGTTATCTTATGATTAAATAAATTTAGTTCACATTTGATAAATAAAGTTGGGCACTTTATTTAGGTATAGACTGTAATAAATTCATTGAATGATTTGTCTTAATCATGTATGAATTTATTGATGTAGTACGACTACATTGCACAAGATCACATATGAGATTTAATTAACCTTGAAATGACTGTCTTACTTATTAAATCTCATAGGCATTGATTTTACTGTAATCTTAATCTTGAGTTAGTTATGATTTCATGATTGTAATTATTATTCCATTTGAGTTACCAATGGGCACGATACATACTTATGGTCAAGATTACCCGGTATCTTAGTGGGAGCAATTATGAGTATTGGAGTTATGGATTAACAATATAGAATTTGTACAACACATCTCTTGATTTTTTGCACTTGATCATATAATTCTCTGGCCAGAGTGTGTCAACATATTTAGTATGTTGAAAATGATCATTAGAGAAAACCAGTAAGTATCAAGGAATAAGATGTAATTAAATTGATTGGACAGTTGAGATATCGATTTAATTAATGATGTGGTACACAAGATTGTGCAGTAAAGAAATCAATGTGGCTTGAGACGAATTATTATTCGAGCATACAATTATGGATGTCAATTCCAATCTTTTAGTGGAGTAGATTTGGAATTAAATAATTAGGCTAGTTTATATACATGCCTAATTATTATAGCTACTATTGTATGTTCCCAAATGATTCCCGGGTTAGCTTATTTAATTGACTGCACCACTATTGGACTAATAAGTAAGATAACTAGTTATTTGGGTCAAAAGCCTAAATATATCATTTAGTGGGAGGCTCTATTTAATTAGCTTATATGTAAGGAGCCTTATGTTATTTTACATGGTGGGTCCCTTATAGAAAAAAAAGTAACGTGAGTTTTATTTTGGCCCATTATTTGGAGCCTAGGATTTTCACTAAAGGAAGATATAAAATGCTTATTTTCTCTAAAGAAAAAAGGAGCCACTTTATACAGATCAGAGAAAAAAAATTTTCTCTCTATTTTTGAGAGAAAAATTTTCTCGTGCTAGTTGCTTTGGTAGTGATAAAGGCGCCCACATGTCAGGTGCAGATCGAACCTGAGTTATAACCTGGAAGATCATTGGTGACAGTTCGTGATCTAACAAGCGTAGTGGTGACGGATAGTGATCTAACAGGAGTGGTGGTGGCGGATCGTGATCTAGGAGCCTAAATCACTTCAACGGAAAAAGGCAAATCGGATTTTCAAAGTACGATTTCTAGAATACAAATTCTTATATATTATATGAGAACGATCTTAAAAGGTTTTATAAAAATTTAAAAACCTATTTTTCCCATCAATTTCAACAAACATTTTTTTTTTATAACAAAGCCTCCAAAAGCATCACAATCCGCCGATTTCTAAACTAAGTTGTTCAGATATTGGAAGCTCTCAATACAAAATCCTTGAAAGGTACCAAATATTTTCAACTTCAAAATGAAGATTTGCTGGCGCAGTGAATAGATGCACCAAAAAAAAAAAAAAACCGAATTGCTAAAAAGTAGAGACCATCTCCACCATCATTTTGATTTTTTCTTTCCAACTTTTTTCTTGATAACTTCATCAGCGCACATTATACCCTTGCCTTTGAAAGGGTCAGGAGGCTTGCGACTGCGAACTGAAGCAGCAAACTGGTGCACCCTGTGTTTGTCAAGTCCACAGCAGCAAACCACATTGTTTTTTAGGCAGAAAATGCGAACAGCTGAGGGAACCGTGAGTTCAACATCATGTACGTATCCCAATTTGAGATATAAGAGACGCCCCTCTGCTTCAGCCCTGGCTTTGTAGCCAACACCTACAATCTTCAAAAACCGTAAAAATTTGGCTTCCATCCAGGTTAAAGTAAACTTATCGCATAAATTGCCTGAGAACAAACATGGATAAATCATTAGCAAATTCCTATGTAAACTAACTAAAGATATTAGAACTTAAAATATTAGAGAAACAACCAAACAATTTTCATCCAACCCAAATATGTAGCAATAGATAACAATTTTCATAAAATTTTTTTGTTTAATTAATCAGTAATTTTCTTTCGTTTAAAACTAGTATTTTTTTTTGTAAATGAATAAAATATTTTTCATTAGAATTCTATAAAAACAGTGTTAATTTTTTAAATAATTAATAATCTTGTATGAAGTTATTAATTTTATGTATAATTTATAATATTTATGTTTATCACGATATTAATACTGTAATTTTTAATTCAATTATTTAATAAGCAAAATTTATTCATTTAATTATTTTTAAAAAGAAAAAAAGCTAAGAATTTGGATTACTCATGTGATTCAAAGCATCTTCGTTACAAATGGGAGTTGTCCGATTCGCCCCCATTGTCTCTAGGCAATCTTTTAGGAGCTATACCTTCACTTTCATTCGTTATGAATGAGTGTAGAGTATAGACACCTCATATTAATCATCAATTCATATCTTATTTAGAATTGAGATGTTGTAATTTTTATAATACAATTGTTATGAAAAAAATCTATAATCATGAAACAAAAGTTAACAGTATGTAGTAAATATAAAATATAAATAATAATTTTAACAAAAATTATTAAAGATATAATAGATTTTTCATTATATAAGTAAAAAATTATATGAATATAAATTCCAAACTACAATAACTGATATTTATTAAATAATTTAATACTGTAACTTTTAAGAACCAATTGTCCAACCTCCCTCAATCTCAAATGAACCCTTAAAGTAGTACGACAATTCACCCAAGCTTAAATCCAATGTCATGAAGAGCATGTTTATTGTGCACAATTAACCAATCGGCAAGAAAGGGAAGATGAACGTGGCTTTTCATCACAGCTGCTGGTGTCCATCCCACACCACCCCCACAAACTTCATATTTGACCGAACAATAGTGAATTATTGTCCGACATATACGAGTTTACAGCTCATAGTTGAGGGACAATTATTAATGTTTCCCATGTGCAAGGGCGGATTTCCCTTGGGACCAATGCCGACTTAAATCCCCACTGAAATATTTTTTTTAATAGTTAATTTAATTAATCTAAAATTCCTAATAAAGTTTTCTTAAACCCCTAATAATTTATATTCAAGTCCCTAATACATATTTAAATTTAAATTCTCACTCTCCAAATTTTTAAAACAAATCAAAAGAGATGGGCTTTGCAAAATAAAATCAAGCCCAAAAACATCAATATTAATTAAAATTTTAAACATAAATATTAATATTAGTATAAAGAGAACATTTTCAGCCATGAACATTTTGAAGAATTGATTACGAAGCCAAATGAGAGAGCAATAAATGAATGATAGTTTGATTATTTATATAAAAAAAGACTTATTTAATGATATTGATAATGAAGTTGTAATGCAACGTTATCAATATATGAAAACTTGTAAAGAACTTTTGTAAACATATTTTGAAGTATGAAAAATCTTTCATATTTATATATTTATTACTTTTTGAATTTTTATATTATTGTTGAATAAGCCTCTAATCAATTAATATGCTGACTCTGCGCCTACCCATGCGACTAGTGCTCTAATAGTATCTTAATTAATAAATATACTTTTCCCAAAAAAAAGAGAAGTAATATAAATACCTTCATCATTGAAAATCACTGTTTGATATAAATCATATGATCAGTAGCCACTTCAGCTTGATCAACAACAAGAAGTTGCTGGATTTTTTAATAATTTTTATTTAATTACTTACTTGCGTTTGAATTTTCAAAAAAAGACGTAATTGATTAAAAAAATTGAACAAAATGCTACAAATCATAACATGTCAAGGCTCAGGGATAAGAATTATATCGAAAGTTCTAATTCACCGAAAATTTTATTACCGGAGAGAATTGTATGATACAGACTTTAAGTAAAATAAGGAAACAAGAATTTTCTTGCAATTAACAAAAACATGTTGGCCGATATATTTAGAAAGTGCATGTGATCGTTGTTTATATGTACAGCATGGGACAAAGCAAACACAAATGATTTAATATCACCTCAAAATCAGCAAGATTACAATTATAGAGATGGTTTGCTTAAGGCCGGTTAAGAATTAAGATTGGACGGCTATAACTTAAAAATTACATTACTAATGTGTTTTTGATAAACATTACCTGTTGTACTTGGGTGGTAAATTGATTTAAAGTTATACATGTATAATAAAAAATCTATTATATATTCCTTAATTTTATCAAAATTATTATTTAAAAAATTATATTTATATAATATTAATTTTTATTTCATAGTTATAATTTTTTTTTACAGCAGTTGTAACTTAAATTACAGCACTACAGATTTGGTATTAGTTTGCATTTTTAATTAACGAAACACTCAATAGTCAATATTACTTCACTTCAGGTGATTCTCTTTGTAGCCTAATTGCGAAAGCATTTATAGTTAAGATTATATTTCTCTCTCCAATTAGTTCTTGTCCTTATACTTCTTGGGTGGAATAGATAATGCCTTACACCAAATTGCATGTTGCATATTTTTTTGATGATTAGGCATGCCAGATATTAACAGAATTAATTTTCTAAGTGAGTCATCTAAATTAATTTTATTATTTAGATAAGAAGATGTAGCAGATTTTTTTTTAATTACATGAGACTCATGCTCATATTACAACTCATATTTAATGAGATTAATATGCTATTTACAATAAGACAATTATTGAGACTAATTTATAAATCTAATAATTTCTGAGACTAATTTATAAATTTTATGTACCACAACCCAGATTTTAATTCTCTCTAATATTCGAGGGACACACACTCCACTCACATTTTGAAAGGGAAAAGACTGTCTTTACTCAAATTGAGAAAAGAAATTAACCTCCACAATGGGTTGTGGAAGCTCAAATCCATGACTTCACAATTGTGAAGTTTGGGTTCTAACCACAAGGAGCCTAGTGGTTAAGAAGATTTAGCAGATCTAATTGCGTATAATTGAGCCGTAACTTGCAATAATTATCTCATCATCGTCATGAATCACGTGGTAATAAAAAATTAATTTTTCATAATAATTTTTGTCACAACCTCTATGATCCCTATCTTTTTCTTTGAATTTAACCCTTAGCAAATTATTAATTAGTTAACAATTAGATGCATTTAGAGAAACGTTTTTTACTCCAACACTTTTTTTTTGGATGCCATGACAGAAAATTATTGTGTACACATATTATGTGTTTGTTTGGTATTATAGTAAGGCGCGTGGTTATAATTTGGTACTGCATCTTTAAAGTATTTGGTAAACATTTGTTATTGTAGTTTGAAAGCTGCGTTAATTTTCTCGACACTTGTGTGATGGAAAACCTATACATCTATATTATTTTTGTTAAAATTATTATTTAGCAATGATATTTATCTTACACCATCAACTTTTATTTAACTATTATAATTTTTTTTTCATAGAGCTTAAATTAAAAACAACAACACTTTTAACACCAAATGGCGTCTAATATTACATATGACTCTTTCGCTATTATATATAGAGCTCAAACTCATTGATTTGCATCAAATATCAATTAACCCTACTCAGCCAAATAAAGATGAATTTGATCGATGGAGAGCATGATACTGAGCTACTTGAAGCTCAAGCTCATGTTTGGAATCACATTTTCAATTTCATAAACTCCATGTCACTTAAATGCGCTGTTGAATTAGGAATACCAGATATTATCAACAAACATGGCAAACCCATGACCCTCAACGAGCTTGTTAGTGCCCTAACAATAAACCCATCAAAAACCCGATGTGTGTATCGCTTGATGCGCATTCTGATCCACTCAGGCTTCTTTGCACAGCAAACGCTAAATAGCAGCCGAAATAACAATGACGAAGAACAAGGTTATGTTCTCAAGAATGCTTCTAAACTTCTCCTAAAAGACAACCCCTTAAGCGTGAGACCTTTCTTGCAAGCGATGCTAGATCCTATTTTGCTATCACCGTGGCTGAAACTGAGCACTTGGTTTCAAAACGACGATCCTACGCCGTTTGATACGTTACATGGGAAGAGTTTTTGGGTTTATGCTGGGGACGAGCCAAAGATTAACAATTTTTTCAATGAAGCCATGGCAAGTGATGCGCGGTTGGCAACAAGAGTGGTGATACATAAGTGTAAGGATGTGTTCGAAGGTTTGAATTCGTTAGTGGATGTGGGTGGGGGCATTGGAACTGTGGCCAAGGCCATAGCTAAAGCGTTTCCTAATTTGGAGTGCACTGATTTTGATCTGCCGCATGTGGTTAATGGCCTCGAAAGCGATTTGGCCAATCTCAAATATGTTGGAGGGGACATGTTTGAGGCCATTCCCCCAGCTGATGCTGTTCTACTCAAGGTACGCATATTAATTTTTATAGTTTAACTAAAGTGGTTTCTTGAGCATAAAATTAATATATAAACTAGAAGGATCTCGAATTACTTATGTTCATCATATACTCATTTAATTTTCCATTCCGAATCTTCAAATATTTTAAATTCTAATATTATTGGTGATGACAATTAGTGGATATTGCATGACTGGAATGATGAAGAATGCGTGAAGATTCTTAAGAAATGTAAGGAAGCAGTTACGAGCGATGACAAGAAAGGGAAGGTGATTATAATTGACATGATAAGAGAGAATAAAAAAAGGGATGATGAGTCTATTGAAACACAACTATTTTTTGATATGTTGATGATGGTCTTGACCAACGGAACAGAACGAGATGAGAAAGAATGGGCCAAACTTTTTGCCGATGCTGGTTTTAGTGACTATAAAATTACCTCTATTTTAGGTTTAAGATCTCTTATTGAGATTTATCCTTAATAATTTGTTTCTCGGCCCTAGAGCCGGGCCGAGTAGTTTCAAAGCAATTTTATTTAGAAGGCCATCTAAATTTGAATCCAAAAAAAAATAAGAGTTAAAATTTAAATTAAACATTACCTATCATTATATCTTTTAAGTGAATATCAAATGCTTATTTATGTATTGTTGTAATAAGCTTCATTTTACTTAGATTCTCCGGTGGGTTGTAACTTACCTAATATATTAGTTACAAGATAAGAACCCAAGTTGTAATAATTGCGAGTGTGCTAAAGAAATGGAAATTTTGTGAAATAAATAAAAAGAAAGAATTATGTACTCTTTATATGTTTTAGCAGGTATGTGAATGATAATTTGGTCCCTCCTAAATATACTATATGTCCTACGTACATAATTAGGTCTCTAGAAAATTTTTAATATTCGATTTCATCTAGGATGTCAAAAAATTGTAACGGAGAAAAACACACTACATTGCCATTGAATTTAGATAATCTCTCAAATAGAAGAAATGAACCAAAGGATCTCCGTGTACACATAAAGTGAAAAAATTTCCAAGTTTCCTATCTCACTCCCATGGAGAGTGTTCCAAATTTCCAACATTTTCCCAAAAAAGGGGAAAGAGAGGGATTTTTTTTTTTTTGAAACTGATTAAGCATCAGTTGGTTACTGTATTACACAGAGATATATACAACTGTTATGACAGCAGGTCATTACACTAATATTTACAATCAGATATATATACATGGGACTTATATTATTACATTTTTATTCTATGAAGTACATGCTCATCCAAATACCCCTCACAGAGGAAGGATGTCTCTACTTCACTCGCATTTCGTAAGGGAGAAATACGTTATAAGAAGTCTCCATACAATTATGTTTAATTGAGGGAGGTTAAGTCTGTGGGGATTCGAACCATTGCCCTCATAATCATGCTTAACTTTGAGGGCAATGGTTTACCACTGGGCTACAAGCCCAAGTGGCTGGGAAAGAGAGGGATTTAATTCTTGACTTGGTAGCGGATGTATTCCATTCAGCTAGCCGTTTGCAATTCAAATACTTCTTTTTCTTTTTCCTAATGCGTTTACAGTGAAATGTTAGTTTTATCAATGGTTTAAATTTCAAGCAAGGTTATGAATAGGATTTATCAAAACAATGGCAATATTCTTACATTAAATCAACTATTTAATGCACAAAAAAGAAATCATTATCCTAATCATTGCATTACAATCGATAATTTGAATTTAAATAAATACTTATTGTACATTAATAGACTGATTTACTGAGAAGTTTGACTTGAATAATACCTATAAAAAAATCAATTTTATGTTTTAACTTTTAAGATTTAAATAGGGGTGCCGTATAAATAAAACTGTTTAAAACTATTTGATTAACTTTTTTGGGACAAACATGATTAAGTACTTTTAACCAAAAAAAAAAGTAATAAAATTGTCAAATTAATTATTATTTAGTTTTAAAAGTAAATAAATGGACAAAATCCGCATCAATTTTCAACTCTCTATCTCACAAGACTCAAGCTCAATTAACTAACTAAATAAAGCTTTTGAAACCTATTCAAAAAATCATTCCGCCATGTCGGTCGGGGATAAGTAATAAAGAATTTTCCATATTGGATAGGGCCCTATGTGGGTCATTTTTGCTGACACATATGCTGATGTAATGTTTTTTTTCTTTTTTCTTCTTATTAAGCGAAGATGCTGCTACGTAGGGATGGCAAAAATCCCCACGGGGATGGGTACCCTCGGGGATTTTCTCCATTCGGGGAGGGTATGGAGATAATTTCATACCCAATTTCTTATTCGGGGAGGGGACGGGGAAATTTTTTTACCCAATTTTTTTTTCGGGGAGGGGACGGGGATGAGGTGGAATCCCCATCCCCTACCCATTTCCCCATTTTAATTTTTAATTTTATTTTAATTTTTTAAAATTACTAGTAAATAAATAATAAAATTTAAATTATAAAATTATAAATATTGGTAAAAATAAAAAATATCAAAATATTTATATTATTAAATTTTTAGGCCTAATTAACTAATTAAAGTCCTAAATTTTTATTTAGGACATTAAAAAGACCGAGTAGATTTTATTAGCCAAACATTTTTTTAATTTTAATATTCTTTAAATATTTTAAACTTAAATCTATTTTTTATTTATTTTTAGATGTTATAATTGCCCACAGCGAATCACAATTTTAATATCTAATCTAATCTAATCTAATCTAATATTTACTTTTGATTTGCTCCGATTTAACTATTGTGTTGTAAAGGGAATAGTCCACATTTATAAAGTGCTCACGCCACCATTGAAAAAGTTAATTTTGAATCTAAATTCGATTTTATTTGTAACAATTTTGTATTAAACTATTAATTTGTTCATGATAGTTTGTAAAAGAAGTTTGTATTCCTTGCATGTTGCGTTACTTACTAATTTAATGTATGTGACTTTTGTAATAGATATTAATGTAAGATATATTTTAAACTTTATTTTTATTTGAATTTTTTATTTTAATATGATTAACTCAAAATTGAAAAAAAAATGTATTAGTTATTCGGGGATCGGGGACCCTCGGGGATCCCCTGTTATTATTCGGGGAGGGGATGGAGATTCTCTCAAGTAATTCTGACGGGGACGGGGAGGGGACGGGGACATACGCAAAATATCGGGGATGGGTACGGGGAGATCGGTCCCCTCCCCTCCCCTCCCCATTGCCATCCCTACTGCTACGCTTCTTGACCGATTTTATTTATTTATTTTAATAGGATGGACAAAGTTTAATTAGATTTATTTAATTTTTTATTTTTCTTAAAATTTGAATTTGTGTGGGTAGAAAAATAAAATTATTTAAAAATCACTTGGTTAGAATTACGAGATCGCACCCATTCAAGTAATCATAATTATAAAAAGGATAAATTTTGAATTATCTCCCTTCTAAATTGATCATCTTCAAATCATCTTCTAACTTTTGGAAATCTGAAGTTACTCTTATTTTTGTATAAAAGATAAAGAAAAAATGGGTGAGTTGATGATTTTTTTTCCTTGACAAAAATGAGGAGTAAATTGAGATTTTTTAAAAATAAGAAGAGTGATTTGAAGATAGTAAATTTACCAATTGTCTTATATAAATATTGGAAAACATTCCTATAAAATAGATAAGAGGAAAAATTGCGTGGCACGGAATCAAATTTGAATAGCATGGTCAACTCAATAGAATTAATAGAAGATTAATCTGAAAAACAACAATCTATAACATGGTTCATCATTAATGGGAAAAAGAATAATAAGGGGTATTATTGAAATTCAGAGCGGTGTGTAAAGAAAAATCAGAATTTTTTAAAATTTTGGTGATGGATGTCATGATTCACGAGAAATAGCGTGTGTCTCGGTGAATGATTGCTTCGGCTCTTCATTCATCTCGGTGATATTGGGAGGGCTTGGTGGTGGTGAACATTTTTAACGGGTTCAATGTATTCATCTGCTGACCCATGTGCTGATAAAATTGATATCTATTTTTTTTTAATACATAAAACGGGGTACTGAGTACCGAACATCAAGGTCGTTCAAATTATAAATTATTATATAATTCCTTATTAAAAAAAAACTGTAAATCAGGGGATTAATCTATAATGCCTGCAGTTGAAAATTCCTCTAGGCAGGAACTTAGGTGACGTTTGATTGGCCTGAGAGAAGGGTGGAAAAGAGATGAATTCAAATTTTTTTATGGTTTTTTTTGTTTGGTTGGTCCTAGTTGACTAGAAATTAATTTCTAAACGAATTTAAAATCTATGAAATTAAAGAATTTTAATTCTGCACCAGTGGGTAAAGAGTCTAAGTTCCTTACCAGTTTTAAAACAAAAGTTCAATATTATCTTTTCAATAAGTTAAAATAACATATTAAATAGTTTAATAGATAATATATATCTATTATTTAATTAAGAGAAATTATCATTCATATACCCTATAAAATGCTCTGTTATCAAAAATACTACAACACTTTGAGAGTGTATCAATCGTCCACCCTAAGTTGACAAAATATATATGTCGTCCATCAAATCATTACTTGCAGTTTAAATAAGATAACACCAGAGGGGTAATTTGGTCTTTTTATATGATACAAGTGATAATACAAGAATTTAAGGGTATACAAGTGCTAATTTTCAAAGATAAAATCATCAATTCACTATTATTCCGTTAACTTTCAAACGACAGCTAACGGTTTGGTGGTCAGCAAATAGCTTTTGTCAATGTAGGGTGGACGATTGATACACCCTCAAAGTGTTGTAATATTTTTTATAACAGGACATCTATAGGGTATACGAATGATAATATCCCTTTAATTAATTTGAAATTATTAAATATAAAAGAACGACAACAGAGGTTGACGGACCGCCACCATCTCGTCGTCGGAAAGCCGCCGGACTGCCTCTGGCAAAGTGATTTCTTCATCAATTTTTATGCCAATCGAATTTTCAAGAGCCGATCTACTATCTTAGGGCAATGAAAACGACATTAGATATCTTTTTTGGGCTCAAATCTCATTGTAAACATCTGAGAAACTTTTAACTCTACTATTTCCAGCACAGTTGTAAACTTTTTGGATAATTTTATCTCTCAATGAGTAGATCATTAGTTTCTGATCATTTTGATGTAACTTTGAGGACAAAAAACTCTATTTCAGCAGCTTTCGCGGCGGCAATGTGGCGGCTCTCCGGCGAGGTTAAATTGATTATTTTTATTAAAAATAATTTATTGGAAAATAATTTAAATTATTTAATTGGTTATACGGTATTACTTAAATTGGTGTAAAAAATTAATTGTAAATACAATATTCAAGTTATTTTATCTAATAGCTATTAAGTTGTTTAATTTTTAAATTAAATTATTCATAGTTTATTTTTTTCAAATTATATTTGTAACTAACGTTGGAAGTCTAGGGTGTAAGGTAAAGGGTAAGTTAGTCCAAAAAATATTTTGTAATATCCTTTCCCAGCAAAATTCTATGTTAAATCAAACAATTAGATTTAATTTCACCCTCACCTCATCTCCTTTCTTATCCCCTCCTCTCCACTCTACTCCTATCCTCTCCTCTCATTTTTTCAAACCAAACATCACATTAAAGAATGTGGGTAATTCATATACTATGTTTGTTAAGAAATTGGTGGGTGAATCAAACACGCAGCTAAAATAAAAATTGTAATAAAATAAAGAACAAACACAAAAGAGAACACCAGAAATTACGTGGCTCGACTTTTAGCCTACGTTTATGGACGAAGATAGAAGGAAAATATTATACTAGTGAAAAGAAGTTACAAGTACTGTAGTATTTTAGCTCACTGCCTAAAATCCCAATACACCCAAACTCTCAAATAACTAAACACAAGAGTTTTTATTATTTAAGCTCTACAAAACTCTCTGGTTTTTCTCTCTCACAAATTGAATGCAGAAACTAAAATGGAAGGCTTTCTTTATATAGCCAAAATTGGCTATTATTTTAATATATATATTATTTTTATTTTCTTTGGGCGGCAACTATTTTTCTTTCTCTTTCTTCTTTGTCAAAGTTTTCCTTTTTTTTCTTTCCTTGGGTGGCATCTACTTGGACTTTAATTTGGGTGGATTTTTCATGGTTTGGCACCGCCCAAGACTTTGACATTCTCCCACTTGGAGATTAGATTGAGAATCAATCAATCTCCACATCATTCTTGCTACTTCGCCATAATCTTGTTGCCTACGTTTCTACTAGGCCACAAGAGTATCTACTCCAAATAAACTTATCAGCATTTATCGGCTTGGTCAAAACATCTGCTAGGTTTTCCTTCGTATGGATTTTCTGTAAATCCACACTTCTATCTTCTACTACTTCTCAAACGAAGTGATACTGGACTCCTATGTGCTTTGTCCTAGAATGAAAGACTGGATTCCTTGCAATATGCAAGGCACTCTGACTGTCACTAAACACAGGAATTTTCTATTGTTTGTGCCCGAGCTCCTCCAATAACTTTTGTATCCAAATAGCTTCCTTGTAAGCTTGTGTAGCTGCCATGTATTCTGCTTTTGTTGTAGATAAGGCCATAATGATTTGCAGTTTCGAAACCCAGCTTACAGCTGCTCCCGCAAGTGTAAACACATAGCGAGTAGTGGATTTCCTTTTATCAAAATCTCCTGCAAAATCTGAATCCACATAGCCCTTGACAGTAAACTCTGATCCTCTATAACATCATAATGCAACATCTGAGGTTCCTCTGATGTATCTCAGAATCATCTTCACAGTTATCCAATGCTCTCTACCAGGATTCGCCATGTACCGACTAACTGCTCCTACTGCTTGTGCAATGTCTGGTCTAGTACATATCATAGCGAACATCAAACTTCTCCACCAGGATTTGCCATGTATCGACTAACTGAGATGTTCATGATACTCGAGACATCTCCTTCCTCTCTGTTTTATTGCTAGGATACATACTTGAGGATAATTTGAAATTAACAGGAAGTGGGGTAGAGATTGACTTACAATCTTGCATGTTGAAGCGGCGCAAGATTTTCTTCAAGTAATTCTTCTGTGAAAGCCAAATCTTCATGTTATTTCTGTCTCGGTGAATTTGCATCCCTAAAATCTTGTTTGCTGGTCTCAAGTCCTTCATTTCAAACTCCCTAGCCAACTGTGCCTTCAATTCTTGGATTCGATCTTTGTTGGGGCCTGCTACCAACATGTCATCTACGTAGAACAGCAAAATAATGAAATTATTATCTTCAAACCTCTTGTAATATGCACAATGGTCTGAACTGAATCTGTTGTATCTAAGGCTCATGATGAAGGAATCAAATCTCTTATACTAACACCCCGGCGCCTGTTTGAGACCGTATATAGATTTGTTCAACCTGCAAACCAAGTTCTCCTTTCCCGTTTCTGCAAAACCTTCTGGTTGGAGCATATATATTTCTTCTTCAAGTTCTCCATGAAGAAATGCAGTTTTCACATTTAACTGCTCAAGATGTAAGTCAAATGTAGCACACATTGCCAAGACTACTCTGACTGTTGTAAGTCGAACCACCGGAGAAAATATCTCGTTGAAGTCAATACATTCTTTCTGAGCAAATCATTTTACCACCAATCTTGCACGATACCGCTCCACTTGGTCATTGCCATCACGCTTGATCTTGTAGACCCATTTGTTTCTAATGGCTTTTCTTCCGTGTGGTAGTGGTACAAGTTCCCATGTCTTGTTCTTGTGTAGAGCTTCAATTTCTTCTTGTATTGTTGTCATCCACAAAGCAACATCTGAGCTGTTTAAAACTTCATAGAAAGTTGAAGGCTCTCCATCCTCTGTTAGAGGACAGTATGCAACATTGATCTCTGTGACATACTCCGAGTGCCACGTTGGCAGTCGTCTCTCACGAGTTGATCGACGAACTTCTAGAGCCTCAGACTCGACTGGTTCTTGTTCTTCGTGCTCTGATGCTGCTTCAGAAGAATATGAATCTTCTGGATTATTTTCCACATATACTGGTATAGTCTCTGACTTTTCTTTTACCTTGTTATCATCTTCATATCTCATTTGCAGTTGATCTTCTATAAAGATAACATCTCTGCTGATGACGATCTTGTGGGTAGTGAGGTCCCACATACGATACCTCTTTACTCCATCAGCATATCCCAAAAAGATACATCTTCTAGATTTTGCATCCAGCTTTGTTCTTTCTTGGGCATTGTACATCACGTACACAAGACATCCAAATGCATGTAGGTAGGAGTAATCAGCTGGCTTTCCAGTCCACATCTCATTCGCTGTCTTCAGCCCAATTGCTGTAGATGGCGACCGATTTACTATATAACATGCAGTTTTGGCTACTTCTGCCCAGAATGAATTGGGTAGACCACCAGTCCTCAACATAGCTCTTATCTGTTCTGTAAAAGTTATATTCATCCACTCTGCCACTCCATTTTATTGAGGAGTATATGCCATCATGAACTGCCTCTGAATACCTTTTTGCTTACAGAAAGCAAGAAACTCGCCGTCTGTATACTCTCCACCATTATCTGTCCTTAAGCACTTGATCATTTTACCAGATTCAAGTTCCACCCACGCTTTGTATTCTTTAAACACTGGAAATACATCTGACTTTTTCTTAATTGGATACACCCAACATCTTCTAGAATAATCATCAATGAAAATCACCATGTACTTTACACCTCCTATGGATATATCCGGTGATTTCTAAGCATCAGAATGAATCAAGTCTAGAATGTATTTACTTCTAGCAATAGATCTACTGAATTTTAATCTATACTGCTTATTTGTAACACAATACTCGCAAAATGGTAAACTTACCGATTTAAGCACTGGAAGCAATTTTCGCTCAGAGAGAATCTTCAAACCTTGTTCCGACATGTGGCCAAGTTTAAGATGCCACATCATCGTTGACTCTTTTCCATTTGATGTGACACACGCATTAGCCTCCTGTAGTGTTTCTCCTTTAAGCATGAATAGATTAGCACCGATCTTTTCTGCCTTCATCAATATAAGCTCTCCTTTAACAATTTTCATAATTCCATTATCCACATGAGTTTTGTACCCATGACTATCCATTTGTCCCAAAGACAATAGATTTTTCTTCAGGTCGTTGACATGTCGTACCTCCCCAATTGTGCTAATTGTACCATCAAACATTTTTATTTTGATAGTACTAATACCAGCGATCTCTAAGGCATGATCATTACCCATATATACAGATCCTCCTGAGATATGTTCATATGTGTGGAACTATTCTCTCCGAGAGGTCATGTGCCAGGTAGCTCCTGAGTCTATAAGCTAGACATTATAATGTCATTTTCTACCTTCTGAAACAGTTGTTGCCTCGCTGTAGAGAATTTCGCCATCATCCGAGATACTTGCTACACAACCTTGAGCATTTGATGACTCAGGTTCTTTGCCCTCTTTTCTCTTCTATTTACTCCAACACTCTTTCTTGACATGCCATTTCTTGCCACAGTTGTAGTATTTAACATTCTTCTTACTTCTAATTTTGATCTACCATGATTTTGACTCCCACTGGGGCCACGTTCCGTTGATCTCTCTCTCGTCACCTATAGCACATCCGCTTGCTGCAAACTTGCTTGTCTGTTTTTTTTTATTTTTCCGCCTGCTCTCCTCATTTAATACAAAGGCTGCAACATCGTCGAAAACTAGACTGTCCACTGGATTGTTGTTCGTCAGGTTGATGATGAGTTGATCATACGAATCTGGTAGACTTTGAAGTAGAAGCTCTGCACGTTTATTCTCCTCCATATTATGACCCAATGTTGTGAGGATTGAAAATAGAGTCTTCAAGGTGTTAATGTGGTCAGTCACCATTGTAGATTTCACCATTCGAAAAGTATAGAGTTTCCTCTTCAAGAAGATTTTGTTGTGTAGTGACATGGCCTCGTACAATTTTGTAAGAGTATCACATATTTCCTTCGCTGTACTTTTCTCTGCCACACTGGATAATACTCCATCTGCAAGTGCCAAGTGTAGATCAGAAATGGCGTTGCCATCTATCTCGTTCCACTTGTCATCAGTTATCTCTATGGACCTTTCTCCAATTGCTGCCAAACAATTATTTTTCTCAATACAGCTTTCATCTTTATTTTCCACAACGAAAAATTATTTCCGTTAAATTTCTCAATTTCATACTTTGCCGTCATTTTGTTGATAAATACTGCACACAAGCTAGTGTACCACTTTGAATAGTTGTGAGTATGTGTGAGAATGCACACCAGAAAAGTTCCTAGGAAAGACTAGAGATGTCACAATGGTCCCACTTAAAACCCAAACTCCTTAAGCTCCTATCGCCTTTGTGACAGAACTTTCCTAGACATGTACAAAATCACACAATTTCTTTACTCACACCACTATTCCCTACTTTGCACCGCAAAATTCTTGGATCACTCCCACCATTTCTCGTGAACAGTACCGTATACGTGAACAATACCGTATACGTGAATAGTATCGTATACGTGAACAGTATCGTATACGTGAACAATACCGTATATGTGAATAGTACCCGACTCCAAAAATACAACCAATGGCTTTGATACCACTGTTAGGAAATTGGTGCGTGAAGCAAACACGCAGCTAAAATGAAAATTGTAATAAAATAAAGAACAAGCACAAAAGAGAACACTAGAAATTATGTGGTTCGACTTTTAGCCTACGTTCACGGGCGAAGACAGAAGGAAAATATTATACTAGTGAAAAGAAGTTACAAGTGCTGTAGTATTTTAGCTTACTATCCAAAACCCCAATACATCCAAACTCTCAAATCACTAAACACAAGAGCTTTTATTATTTAAGCTCTACAAAACTCTCTGGTTTTTCTCTCACAAATTGAATGCAGAAACTAAAATGGAGAGCTTCTTTTATATAGCCAAAATTGGCTATTATTTTAATATATATATATATTTTGTTTTCTTTGGGCGGCACCTATTTTTTTTCCTCTTTCTTCTTTGTCAAAGTTTCTCTTTTTTTTCTTTCCTTGAGCGGCATCTACTTGGACTTTAATTTGGGTGGATTTTTCATGGTTTGGCACCGCCCAAGACTTTGACATTCTCCCAATGGTTTGGCACCGCCCAAGACTTTGACAACGTTGACAATATTTAAGCTCGCTTCTTGTTAATGACAGATAATTCAAGAATCTTTCAAGGTCGCCAAGCTTGGAATAGCCTGGAATGGATATAAATCATATGATTAACGCAGAGAGTAGTAGCAGCAGCAGCAGCAGCTCTGAGCTTCTTAAAGCTCAAGCTCAGGTGTGGAATTGTGCCTTCAGTTACATCAATTCCATGTCACTAAAATGTGCCGTTGAACTTGGCATACCAGATGTTATTCACAAACATGGCCAGCCCATGACTCTTTCACAGATAGCTTCAGCACTAGATATCCAAAAAAACAAAGCTCATTGCATTCAACGCCTTATGCGGATTCTAGTTCACTCTGGCTTCTTTGCTCAACAAAATACAATCGACAAAGATGAATCAGAAGTAGGGATGGCAATTGTACCCGCAAACCCGCAAACCCGCCCAAATCCACCCGCCAAAACCCGCCCGTTGCGGGTAATTTTATCCGTTGCGGGCGGGTTTAGTATTATAAATTAAAACCCGCATATGGATGCGGGTGGGTTTGGTATTAACATTATACCCGGTGGATACCCGCATGGATATCCACCAAACCCGCAATAATTTTTTTCAAATATTTTTAATTTAATTTAAATATAAAAATATATAAAGAAAATAATGTAATTAATCAAATTACCAAATAGCAAAAGGCTCAAAGTTGTGTATGTGTGTATATGGCTCATCTCTTATTCTAAAGTCATAACCTAAAGAAAACTAAAGGCATTTCCCTTCGAATTAGTATTTGAAAATATTAATCTTAATTATTATTTTAGGCATTGTGTTAGATGGGTGCTTATGGTGGTGAATAAAATAAATATATTCTCTTTGATCTTGTTTTAAATGATAATATGAAATGTAATTATTATTTTTAGATATTAGTTTGTGTTTTTTAAATAGATTTGTATAATTTATACTTAAATTTGAGAATTTGTGTTGAATTGATGTGGAAATTTTAATTTTTCATTTACATTGTTTAAATATAAAATTGAATATGTTATATGGAACTTGAGGTTATTATTATAAATTTATATATTAAATATTTGTGATTTTAAATACGGAAACCCGCAAAAAATCCGCTGGATACCATTGCGGGTTTGGTAATTGTTAAAACCCGCTGCGGGTGGGTTTTTTAAAAAAAATTAAAACCCGCTGCGGGTTGCGGGTGGGTTTGGTAATTTAAATTTTGTGCGGGTTTGGGTTTGGTAATGGCAAACCCGCTGCGGGCGGTGCCCATTGCCATCCCTAATCAGAAGTGTATTATTCTCTTACACCAGCTTCTCGACTCCTCCTAAAGGATGAGCCCTTGAGGGCTGCACCATTTATGTTTCTGATAACCCATCCTATAGTAACGACTCCCTTCAATTTCTTGAGCTCTTGGTTCAAGAATGATGATCCCTCTACGCCCACAGTGTTTGAGTCAACGCATGGGAAAGACATTTGGGGTTGTTTGGCTCAAGACGCTAAATTTAAAAACGTCTTTTACGATGCCATGATGACTGACTCTCAGTTCATATCAAGCGTCCTGATTGAAGAATGTAAGGAGGTATTCAAGGGGCTGAAGTGTCTGGTTGATCTGGGTGGCGGCACTGGAACTATGGTCAAAGCCATCGCAGAAGCTTTTCCTGAAATGAAATGCATCGTTTTCGATCTCCCACATGTCGTTGATAATAATTTGCAGCAGCAGCAGGGGACTAATAAGAACCTGGAATTTCTTGGAGGCGACATGTTTGAAGCAATACCTCCAGCAGATGCAGTTCTTCTCAAGGTAATTAAATTGATTAATAATAGGATTTCTATTTTCTCTCCCACTTAAATATTAATGTTTCAATACTGATATATACAGAGTCACAACCTCATTCTACAAATAGCTGTAGCATATATAACAATTTTGGTCGAAGAAAATAGAGTGGGCTATTTTAGCTTGAATTTTCTACTCAAAATTTTGAATTAGTTATTTTATACGATCCAATTTTAGATATATTAAATGTCAAAATAGCATTTAATGATGTCAAAATTCGTCCCTCGTTGTATTGTATAAGATCAATGGCTCAAATTTCGGGAAAATTTTTTTATAGAAAACTTAAGTTGAAATAGACTCATCCAAATAAAAAATATTAATAAAAATTAATTACATGCATCATGTGGAGTTTTTTTTTAAATCAAATCAACATTGTTATACTGCATCAGTTTGCACAAAGAGTTTGTGGATCTAGTATTACTGTTTTTCTATATATTAACAGAATTCCGAGATTTTAACTGTTTAATTAAATTTATATGACAAAATATATCTATGAAGTGGGTTCTGCATAACTGGGGTGATGAAGAGAGCGTGAAGATATTGAAGAAGTGCAAAGAAGCTATTGATGGGAGCAAAGATAAAGGAGGGAAAGTTATTGTCATAGACATGGTCATAGAAGATCAAAGCATAGACAAGGACTCAACCGAGACACAATTGTGCTCTGACATGTTGATGATGTCTTTATTCAGTGTGGCCAAAGAGCGGAGCATCAAAGAATGGAAGAAGCTCTTCTTAGAGGCTGGCTTCAGCCATTACAATGTAAATTCTACTTTGGGTTTGAGGTCTCTTATTGAGCTTTACCCCTGATAAGAAGATCCTGTGTCTTCCCAATACTGATAGTGAGCCGTTGAAGTGTAAGGATCTGTTTGGTATTTTCATACCGTGAAATAGAAATTCTAAATGTGAGTTGAGTATTGATGAATTATATTTGATATATATGACTTTTAAATTATTTTTTTTAAAAGTAAAGGTAATAGAAGTTTTTCATCAAACAACTGTGAGATAAAATCACCTTAATTAACTACTTCTTAATTATGATTTGACTTTTAAGTAAGTAGCGGCACCAAAGGAAGTTGAAGATGGTTACACTGTATAAGGGTCCTAATCTAACTCGTCAATAATAAAGAGATGAAAAACAAGGGGTGTGACTATTTGCACCATACTAAAACACCCAAGTCAAGGTTTAAGTCTGGTTTCAATATTAGTTTAAGTATGGTTCCATAAGACCTCTCCCCCGTAAATTTGTACAATAAGTCCTCCTCCGTACTTGCAGATTAGATATATTTTTCCCCTTTTTTTCAAAATCAAATTAATAAATACGCAATTTTAAAGTAGCAAATATGGAAGAGAATATAACCCTGTTCTCTATAAAGGTACTGTCGTTTTTTTATCCACCTTCTAGGTTTGTGATTTAAGACAAACTAATGAATATACAGAGTTCTTGTTTAAATTATCCACCAAGAGTGGTCACCTTGGTGAAACTTCTTCAATCTTAGACCCTATGCTTACGTGCTGTTCAATACTTATAAATTTATGTGGCATACATGTGGACTTATTACTTGTGGTGCTCCTGGCCTACCTCATTGGCATGTATCTATCTCGATGTAACGGAACTAAAGAGGCTAGTAGCTTATGCTCGAAGCCGTGCGAACTTATTGACTAAACTCATACCAGAGGACCAGACTGATTCTTGCAGATGGGGTGTGTGTGAGAAACTTTTGTCAGATGTTATTCCACTCCTTGTTTTCAGATTATATGCATTACTGCTGTGCTATTTTCCACTTGTAATGCCTTTTCCGGACACCGTTGAACAATTATGATGCAGTAGTTCTCCACAGGGACAGGTTACCTTACCCACATCGCCTGCTTTTCCCGTCTGAAGTAAACAGAGGTATATCCTAGACTCCTAGTGAGGGTCTTTTTGACACCTTTTAACTTTTGCATCTTCCCTAAATGAACTGCTTTATTAGCTTTATATGGGATTATGTTTTGCCTATTTAATTAAAAAAAAAAACTTGAAAAAAAAAACATGCAATGACTATTTCTTAGATATTGCCCCCGTCCCAACCCCAGTGTTACAGTTTGTTCAAATATTCTTATTTTGATTAATGCAAGTCTTAATTTGCATATTTTGGCCAGGAAGGCAGGCGGCTCGTGTAAATGCTAGCAAGGCTTTTGGTCCATTCTTGTTGCTTGAGGATATGAAGGGAAGCTTGGAGGAAGTTAAAAATAAAATGATGGTAGACTTGGCTTCAACATCAAAACCACCACTCACCAAAAGTAAGATTTCTGTTCAGATCCACATAAAATTGAACACGGTAATTGAGATGAGATGAGATGAAATGAAATGAAATGAATTTATTGTAAAATTTTAGGCTTATTATGTACAGTATTGTCCATCCTTATGGACATGATGATCAAAATATGCATGCTTACATGAGATGAGACTTTGAAGCACTCCAAAAAGTTTTAATTCCCATGAATATATTATGTGTATTTGACAGGTATAGTCTTAAATATATGGGATGTTGGGGCCAAAGAGCTATAAGAAATATAAGATGTTGTGAGGTATTTTTAGTTGTGTCCTTTTGCATAATTTTACAGTAGATTCATTAGATCATTTATTAGCCCTTGTCTGTCTCAGGCATTGAGGCCTTAAAAACGTGGTTGACCAAACACTGTTTCACAAATTTGAAAGCATTCATGGGTTGGATGATATTAGATGTTTATGAACTCTCATAAAAACAATCATCCAATTGATATGATCTTCTTTTCTTTTTCTTTTCCAATTTATATTCAAAACATCTGTAGTGTTGGATTTGGAACAAAAAAAAAACCTTTTTGGTTCTAATCTGTCCCGACTACACTTCCACAAATGCTGAACTTGGAAGCTGTGGATATAACACGAGACTGGGAAATTATGGGTTGTAGTGCCTACGCAAGCGAGGGGTTGCTTGAGGGATTTGATTGGGTGGCTCTGGACGTTGCCTCTCAGATTGACATGCTTGATTAACTCGTTCATAATTTGAGTAATTTTTCAGTCCTTTTTAATGTACTTGTGGTAGCTTTAGCTAAACAATTTGTGGTTTGTGGCATGCAACAAATCTTCTTTACGCTACACCATGTCTATTGGATTTACGGGCTCACGAGATTATGATTTGTGTTGTTTGTGCAGGAATACAAGACTCTAGTCCATAAGGCGGCCCACAAGACCGTTGTTGCAAACAAATTGTACTGCAGAGAAAAAAATCATTTAAAGCCAACGTCTAATTTGCATAAGAAATTTTCAATGGTGAAATTTCAACAAACATTTTATTATAACAAAGCCTCCAAAAGCATCACAATCCGCCGATTTCTTAACTAAGTTGTTCAGATATTGGAATCTCTCAATACAAAATCCTTGAAAGGTTCCAAATATTTTCAACTTCAAAATGAAGATTTGCTGGCGCAGTGAATAGATGCACCAAAAAAAAAAAAACCGAATTGCTAAAAAGTAGAGACCATCTCCACCATCATTTTGATTTTTTCTTTCCAACTTTTTTCTTGATAACTTCATCAGTGTACATTATACCCTTGCCTTTGAAAGGTTCAGGAGGCTTGCAACTGCGAACTGAAGCAGCAAACTGGTGCACCCTGTGTTTGTCAAGTCCACAGCAGCAAACCACATTGTTTTTTAGGCAGAAAACGCGAACAGCTGGGGGAACAGTGAGTTCAACATCATGTACATATCCCAATTTGAGATATAAGAGTCGCCCCTCTGCTTCAGCCCTGGCTTTGTAGCCAACACCTACAATCTTCAAAAACCGAAAAAATTTGGCTTCCATCCGGGTTAAAGTAAACTTATAGCATAAATTGCCTGAGAACAAACATGGATAAATCAGTAGCAAATTCCTTGTAAACTAAATAAAGATATTAGAATTTAAAATATTAGAGAAACAACCAAACAATTTTCATCCAACCCACATATACAGCAATAGATAACACAGAACATAGACTCATGCTTCTCAACATCCATTATCTCAATTCAAACACTGTTATCTTACTGGTATGATTGGCTACATTAACAAACAGTACAAATTGCTAATCCTAATTTACTAGTAAAACTGTAATTAATACAGGGCATGTTAGGGGATTGAGGCAATGTGGCTTCTAACCCACAGCTGCCGTGGAACGGAATTTCTAGCTATAAAAAGAAAGTGGGTGTGTAGTAAACATTAGCATTCAAGAAAAAGTGAGTGTTTACCAAATGCTTGATCTTAGGTGCAGCAGATTAAGCATTTGGTATCTACTCAGTTTTTCATTGAACTCCATATAATTTTTTTCATTTCCGTAAAAGCAGAAGCATATTTGCATAATTCAATTTTGCAGCACAGAAATTACCAAAACGAAAATATGCTCAATGACCAGACCACAAAATGCACCCACATAAAACAAATAAGTAATCTTGATTCTAAGAAAACAGGAAAAATCAATCCAAAATTGCTTAAGCTAATAACAGCACCATAAATCAATCCCATTGCCTAAGCTAATAACAGCAGCACACCCACATAAAACAATATCGTTCATCTAATTTTTCCCTAAATACGCTAATAGCAAAAAAATTTAAACCCTCATCTATTAAAGTATTAATCACAACTCAAAAAAATTTAATTAAGGAAAAAAATTAATAAAAAATAAATAAATAAATAGAGTCAACAACTCACTGGTTCCGGCGCAATGGCAATGGGTAAATGAGGCTGTGACGGCAACAGTTGGCGAAGATGACTGAGGCGATGAGCTAGCTAAGTCTACGAATCACGATCACTATATGTCGTCTGCAGTGAGCTAGCCAAAGTATCCTAAATCAAAAACATTGAATCAGCGGAAGGTGTGTGAGTGACGGCAGTGTCGACTGCATTTCACTATAGTCTCACTCTCTCTCAGTTTCTCTCCACTGACGTCACTCACACGCCCTTTGCCGATAACGTGATTCAATTTTTTTGATTTGGGATACTTTTGCTAGCTTACTGCAGACGATAGATCGTGATCGTGATTCACAGACCTAGCTAGCTCACGCCAGTAATCATGATTCAACAGCTCGTTGCCTCAGCCATCACCGCTATTTGTTGTTGTCGTAGCCTCACTCAGCCGTTGCAATCGCGCTGGAGACAGTGAGTTGTTGACTCCATTGTTTTATTTTTATTTATTTTTCATTAATATTTTTTGAGTTGTGATTAATACTTTAATAGATTAGGGTCTAAACTTTTTGCTATTAGCATATTTAGGGAAAAATTAGACAAACGATATTGTTTTACAGGGGTGGGTGTGCTGCAGTTATTAGCTTAGGCAATGGGATTGATTTACGGTGCTGTACTGCTGTTATTAGCTTAGGCAATGAGATTGATTTATGGTGCTGTACTGCTGTTATTAGCTTAAGCAATGGGACTGATTTTTCCTGTTTCTTTAGAATCGAGATTACTTATTTGTTTTATATGGGTGCATTTTGTGGTCTGGTCATTAAGGATATTTTCGTTTTGGTAACATTTTCTAAAACCTAACTTTGTTAATCTCTAGATCCTATTTTCAATTCATGTGTGATCACATTGAGATTGTGCCGAAGCTTTAACTTTGGCCACTACTCTAGCTAAAAAAAATATTGATTTTAACATCCTACAGAGAAATTAAAACAGATTTAAATGTAACACCTAAAACTCACTTGAAACTTTCTCTGATACTCTTGCTAACAGCTGTGAGTGTTCAGGGGAAATTTGTCCTAATTTTGGGATAAGCTATCCTCCTCTTCTCTGCAAAAAAAGTTAACGTAACAATCAATTTTTTTTCCCTATGAACTGTGAAAACAATTTGAAAAAAATCAAAAACAGTAAAAAAAAATTACCCAAAAGCAGCAGAAAAACACCAAATAACAAACTTCTCCAGTTAAAAACAGCAATCACAACAGTAAATAACAGTAAAAACAGCAGTGAATAACTGTAGAAACAGCAGACTCAACGGTAAATAAGAGCAGAAAAAATAAAAAGTTACAAAAACAGTAAAAAAAGTAAAAACACTGAAAATATTACCCAAAAACAGCAGAAAAACACCAAATAACATATTTATTCAGTAAAAACAGCAGAAACAGCAGTGAATAGTAGAAACAGCAGAATCAACAGTAAATAACGGCAGAAAAAATAAAACGTTACCAAAAACAGTAAAAAAAATAGCAGTAGAAACAGTAGAAAACAACAAAAACAGCAGCAAATTTTGGGATAAGCTATCCTCTTCTCTGCGAAAAAAGTTAACGTAACAATCAATTTTTTTTTCCCTATGAACTGTGAAAACAATTTGAAAAAAAATCAAAAACAGTAAAAAAAAATTACCCAAAAGCAGCAGAAAAACACCAAATAACAAACTTCTCCAGTTAAAAACAGCAATCACAACAGTAAATAACAGTAAAAACAGCAGTGAACAACTGTAGAAACAGCAGACTCAACGGTAAATAAGAGCAGAAAAAATAAAAAGTTACAAAAACAGTAAAAAAAGTAAAAACACTGAAAATATTACCCAAAAACAGCAGAAAAACACCAAATAACATATTTATTCAGTAAAAACAGCAGAAACAGCAGTGAATAGTAGAAACAGCAGAATCAACAGTAAATAACGGCAGAAAAAATAAAACGTTACCAAAAACAGTAAAAAAAATAGCAGTAGAAACAGTAGAAAACAACAAAAACAGCAGCAAATTTTGGGATAAGCTATCCTCTTCTCTGCGAAAAAAGTTAACGTAACAATCAATTTTTTTTTCCCTATGAACTGTGAAAACAATTTGAAAAAAAATCAAAAACAGTAAAAAAAAATTACCCAAAAGCAGCAGAAAAACACCAAATAACAAACTTCTCCAGTTAAAAACAGCAATCACAACAGTAAATAACAGTAAAAACAGCAGTGAACAACTGTAGAAACAGCAGACTCAAAGGTAAATAAGAGCGGAAAAAATAAAAAGTTACAAAAACAGTAAAAAAAGTAAAAACACTGAAAATATTACCCAAAAACAGCAGAAAAACACCAAATAACATATTTATTCAGTAAAAACAGCAGAAACAGCAGTGAATAGTAGAAACAGCAGAATCAACAGTAAATAACAGCAGAAAAAATAAAAAGTTACCAAAAACAGTAAAAAAAATAGCAGTAGAAACAGTCGAAAACAACAAAAACAGCAGTAAATAACGGTATAAACAGCAGTAAATAACGGTATAAACACCAGAATCAACAGCAAATAACAGCAGAAAAAATAATAAGTTACCCAAAAACAGGAAAAAAAATATCAAATAACAATAGAAACAGAAAAAACAGCAAAAGCAGCAGACACAGCAGCAAATAAGTGCAGCTTAAAGTGACAGTAACACGGGAAAATAAAAGCACAGGCCAATAGGCTATGGCGAAAAGCCTATTAGAGCAGTGGACCACTTCAAATTTTTTGAGTTATAGGCATCAGCAAAAATGGGGTTTAATGAAAAACTAATTCAAGATCTAATGTGATTTTTTAAAATATTTCTCCGTTAATGTGCCCACTAATGTGCAGACGAGTCAATGAACGGGAAACCAAAGCCTGGAGATTTATAGAATCAAATGGATTGATGTGGAGTTTGAGGTTTGAAGTCCAGTTACTGAAACAGCAACCTAATTAAAATCCTCTTCTTTGTTTATTATTACTATTATTGAAAGGAAGAACTAATTGGGCAGGTCTGCATGCTATGTTTTTGCAAACTTTTCTAAAGGCTAGCATTGTCTCAAAAAGCAAGTCAAAGAACCTACTCCCTATACCATGGTGTTTCCCCCAACTTCAGTATTACTGCCATGCAACTAAATATTTAATAAATATATCTCCTTTTTTTTTTTTGGGTATATATCTCCTGAACTATCAGGATTTAATTTTGGCCAGTTATACAATTACCACTTTTACTTGATGGTCAGAGATTCTATTCCATAACAGCTCAATCACACAAAATTGAAAACGCCCAAGTCTCACACACACAAGAACAAAAGAAGGCATAACAACCGAAGGTGAGGGGGTGGAGTTCCAGTATAAATTTATTACATTATATCCAATATTGTTACAGAATTACATAAAAATTAGATAGTCAGGCAAAAGTGTGCAAACCATCTCCATGGACACTTAAACTGAAGACAAATCCACAGCTAAAATGCATGCACTCACGTCTGTGCACTCTGTCAAAAACAGAAGCTTGAGCATCCAAAAGCAAAACCACAAATGCAACACAGAGATTCTAAATTTAAATCACCAAACTCTTGGATGAACAAGAAAATCTGTTTGACTGCATCTGATATATTAGCCGAACTTGAAGGCAGTAAAAGAAGCAAGCAACTTTCTTGTGAGGTATCATGTATCATTCACAACTTCACTTCGCTTATAATAAATAAAAATTGCATTTTCCCTTGAAAGTTCAGGAATTTCACTTCTTACATAACTCCCCAATAAAGCAAGCAAATACCCATTTCAGATTATGCATATATTTAATATATTTTTTCACAAATCCAGGAATATAAATAGATGAAAATCAACTAACCCCATTTAAAAAATTAAAAAAAAAATCTTCATTTTCAAGTTGCAATGTGTTTTGTTCAACCAAAACACACACAAGACACAGATTCACAAAAATTGAAACCAAAGCTTCATTTCGGCTTCAAAAACCAAACCAGCGGGAAAATAAAAAATCCACACGATAGTGATTCATTTCACCTTAAATCCACATTGCAACTTCTCAATACGGATCATAAAACGAACGGCTCCGCATTCAACTCGCCCCACTAAACGATAGAAACACAAACTTTATTCCAATTTCACAGTCCCCCACCCCACGCAAAACAAAAACAAAACATAACAAAACTCACCGTTTCAATCCGAACTCAGGTTCCCTCAGCTGGACACCAATCGCAAACCAGTCTCTGACGCGACGGCAGCGTGGGCGTGGTATGTGCGAGTGAATGTGTCCTCTCTCTCTCTCTCTCTCTTTCACGATGGAGAAGTAGAAGTGAAGTAAGAAAAGGGGAATTAGGGATTGGTACAAGATATGATTTAATGCTTCATATTTATTTATTTATTTATGTATAAATAAATAATTTTGAATAAATTATTATTATTATTATTATTATTAGAATTTTTCATATATATATATATATGGGTCATTTTATGATGCCATGATTACAGTTACAACATCAATACCGTAATTAAACAGAAATTATGTAAATGAAATATAAAACTTGTAAATTTAATATAAAACTTGTAAATCAACATTAATTATAAATTAAATTTTAGAAATTAAATATAAGAATTGTAAATGAAAGGTAAAATGAGTAAATTAATATAAAATTGATAAAATCATGTATTATTAGTAAATAAAATAAAAACTTACAAATGTAACATAAAACTCGTAAATTAATATTAAGTGTAAAATAAAACATAATTTTTTTAGAAATTAAACATAAGATTTGTAAATATAAGATAAAACAAGTAAATTAATATAAAACTAATAAATTGATGTATTACTAGTAAATAAAATAAAAACTTGTAGGTATAACTTAAAATAGTAAATCAACATTAATTGTAAAATAAAACATAAATTTTGGAAACGAAACAAAAGACTTGTAAAGAAAAGGTAAAAAAAGTAAATTACTATAAAACTGGTAATTTGATGTATTACTAGTAAATAAAACAAAAACTTAGAAATATAACATAAAACTAGTAAATTAACATTAAGCGTTAAATAAAATATAAATTTTGGAAATAGAACATAAAACTTGTAAATGGAAGGTAAAACAAGTAAATTAATATAAAATTAGTAAATTAATGTATCAATGGTAAATAAAATAAAAACTTGCAAATATAATATAAAATTAGTAAATCAACACTAACTGTAAAATAAAACATAAATTTTGGAAATAGAACATAAGATTTGTAAAAAGAAGGTAAAACAAGTAAATTATTATAAAGTTGGTAATTGATGTATTACTGATAAATAAAATAAAAACTCACAAATATAATATAAAACAAGTAAAACAAAATTAAGTATAAAATAAAACATAAATTTTATAGATTATGCCTAAAACTTATGAATAAAAGGTAAAATAAGTAAATTAATATAAGATTTATTGAAAAAAATTGTAAAATAAAAACTCATTATAATATTTATTACCTTATATATTTATTATTTTTATTTAAATTGAATGATGCTGATTTTGCATTTATGTAATACATGTGATGTTTTATTAAGGATGAAATTTATTTTCAAAATCGAATTTTGAAAAAGATATTATTTTAATATCTTTCATAGTTGTTATTAAATGAGGTTATTTTGCATAATTACGTCTTTCTACACTTCCTCAACAATAACCCTAAATGGTCTATAAGTACAAGTAAAAAGTTTGAAACTATATAAAGTATGCATAAGACTCAAAATAAGATCTAAGTTTATTGATATATCATATATGTATCTAGTAATATAAGAATATTTTTTAATTTTGTTTTTGCTTGATCCATATCAAGATAAATAATTTTGCTTAATTAACTTGTGTAATAAATAGATATTATTATAGAAAATGAGAAAAAAGTACACAAATGTCCTAGAATAAATATAGAATTTATGGTTAAACGAATTCAATAAAACTTATTCCACAGTTTTTAGTATAATTTTTTTGTTTAATTAATGAGTAATTTTATTTATTTAATTAAGGAAAATATTTTTTGTAAATGAATAAAATATTTTTCAGTAAAACTCTATAGAAACAATGTTAATTTTTTAAATAATTAATAATCTTATATGAATTTACTGGTTTTACTTTATATTTACTAGTTTTATGTGTAATTTACAATATTTATATTTTATCACGTAATTTTCATTACGACATTATAGATTTTTTCACACACACACACACACACATATATGAAACCCAATTGGTTTCATAATTTTATTCCAGTTCAACCGAAACCAAAATTAAAAATCGATTGGTTTCTAAATTTGAATTCGGTCAGTTTCTAGAGTTAAATCAAATCGAATCGAATCCAAAATAAATTTCAGATTCTGTTTAACCCGATTCAAAAACCCAATTCATTATTTGGTTCATATAAGTTCTTAAAATTAAATTACATTTTATATTAATCCAATTAAATTGAATTGATAATTGATAATTATATAATTTCATATGAAAATTTATATCTTATATGGATCTTATATGAAAATATATTTTTATTTCAAGTTTAAATAATAATTTATTTCATAAACAAAATTAACTATATTATACTTGCTCATAATTTTAATTATGTTGTATCGACCTTATCGGTCAATTTTAATTTTAACCTTTAAAAGATATATAATATGATAAATTGACTCATAATTTTAATCATAACATATACAAGTGTTCCAACTTTGAACTAAATTGAACTTTCGATCATTCAATCACTATATTAAAATTAAGAAGCGTTCGGTTGAATGAACTATTTGCATTTATAGTTAAAGGTCTCTTAACACGAGTAGTCATAAACCTCTCAACAAAATATATTTGTAAGTTTTAATTAAAAAAAATAATAGTAATAATAAGTCAATTCACTTAATTTTACAAAAATTATCAGTTTTTCTAGAGAATATGAAGTTATCATTATTCCCATAAAGAATTAATAACTAACACATTTTATTTTTCTTAATTTTTTATAATATTAATAATTTATTATTATTACAGTGAAAATTATATTGCTTATTAGTTAATAAAAAGATTAATCATGAACATTGATTAAAACATTAAAAATGCACTCTAAATTTATAAAATTATATTGATTTTCTAGATTTTTAGCAATGAAACAGTAATTTCGTCGCCAAAAATTATAGGTGCTAAATATTTTTTCAAATATTTAAAATAAGGCGCCATTACCCACTAAAATATTGGCACATTGTTACATTTCGTCATCAAAAGAATATTTTGCTACCAAAAGAAAATTGTAGCTAAAAAAGCATTTAGCGATGTCAACTTTTGTCGCTAAAGTAAACCTTTTGCGATTCAAAAAATGGTCGCTAAATAACCATTTAGCGACGAAACATTTCATCGCTAAAACTAACAAATGGTGATGAAAATGTTAATCATCGCTCAAAATATTTTTTAGCCACAAAAACCAACTATTAGCGACGAAAAAGTATTTTTTGTGATGAAAATGAAAATGTTGTTAAAGCTAAAGATACTTTTAGCGATGCATGATTTCATTGCTAAAAATAAGCCATGGCAACAAAAAATAAAATCGTCGCTGAAAAAGATCTATAGACTATAGGCACGAACATAGGTGTGTATTGTGGATATTTTGTAATAAAATATCAAATGGAAAAGTGGATTTGTAAAGTTTTTTTAGTGGTTCAAATAGTGTCACCTATAAATTAAAAGTGAGGCTATTTAAACTTATAAAATTACTCTTTAAACCTATCTTTCAATAAAAAATTGTATTGCAAAATTAACCCTAAACAAAATTACTAAAAGGGACAAATAATTTAATTAATTATTAATCAAACTCAACTCTTTGCACCTACCATAAACCCTAATCCTCTCCTCAACAACTAAACGTTAAATTGACTACTTTTTTTCAATTTTAGTATTCATATTAGTGTGATTCATGGAGTCGATCGTGTAGATCAAGAAGCAATATTTTGCGAGTGGATTTAGTAAGCTTTTAACGATCGACCTTCTATAGAAAGGGGGTGGTTTATCAATGGGGTATTAGATAAACAAATATCTATTTGGGTCATTAAATTAACTAAATTTCCCAAGACAAATAAACAAGGAGATATTCTCTCTCATGTTAAGAAAGAACGATTCATATATTTCCACAAATAATTCCAGTTCAAGGGAAAATTTCCCTTATTAAATTTCTCTGGAATAACTCATTTTTTTGAGGACAAGATAGTGGAAAAACTTCCTAGGCCAATAAAGAAAAAAAAATCCTAATAAAATTCGTTTGGAATAACTCACTATTTCTTAGGCCAACAAAGAGGAAAAATATTCCCAAGACCAACAAGAAGAAAAAGATTCGTAAAAGTAGTTTATTTTTTCATATGCCAAGAAGAAGGAAAAGTTTCCTAGGCCAATAGGAAAAACTTTCCAAGGCCAACAACAAGAAAAAAACTTTCTGAGGCCAATAAGAAGGAAAAATGTCTTAGACCATTAAAGAGGAAAAATTTTATTAGACCAACAATAAGGAAAAACTTTCCTAGACTAATAAGGAGGAAAATTTACCGAAGGCAACGTAAAGAAAAAACTGCTCTAGGCCAATAAGATGTCTCCTTTTGCATGAATTAGGACTAGCATAAATAACATTAATTCACGAAAGGAACACATTATTTTTAGAGATATTAAAATGAATAAATTGTTTATGATTTGAAATAATTTCCACATCATAGCTATCTTTCCACAACAACCAAATACCGCTAGAAAAACCAATGGCTTCAACTTTATGAGACTTGTCAAAACCACTCTTTCTGATAAATTCATCAGCCTTTATGCCATTAATTATAGGTTCGAAGATAGCAACCATCAGCGGTTTATAAGTTTTCACAAGCGTCCGAAAAGTCTGACGAAAGTTTGGAGAAGCAGCTCCTTGAACATTCCTAAACATAATTGTTTGAGGAAAATACTTCGGTGAGACCAGACGTGATGAGCAGATGTTTGGTGGCAGAATTCTGCGAGCAGGTGTCTCCTGTAAGAGCCAGGTAGCAAGGGAAAAGGAGCAGGAATATTCTGCTCGTCCACGAATATGCCATTCGCGAGGCGGAACCCTTGCTAGAGGCATACGGTCACTCCCGCTAGGGTTCGAGGCGAGGAGACCCGGTCAACGGCAGTTGGCGAGACGTGCCTTCCTATCCGAGAATCAAGGCACGAGGTTCGTCTCCATTCGCCCATCATGAAGATAATGGGACATCCACATCCGAGCGTGGGGAGAACAACGGGCGTAAACTGCGGAAGACCAGGACTCAGAGGAAGCCTATAAAAAGGTAGCCAACGAAGGTAAAAGGGTTAGACTTTTTGCTATTTGAACTAAGAAAAGAGAGAAAACAACCTAACAGCCATAAGATTTGTGGCAAGCGTTCCCCGAACCTTCATATCTGACTTGAGCGTCGGAGGGTTTGCGCCGGAAAAACAACCGGCGTACTCTGACCTGTCTGTGTGCGCAGGAACCTCTGGAGAAGAAACTTTACGAGGAGAGATCCTGGTCGTGGTGAAGTTGATCGAGCAGAGACCCTGGTCGTAGAACGAGGACAACCAGAATCTCGCATCAACATTTTGGCGCCGTCTGTGGGGAGCTGGGCAAAAAGCTTCTGTTGATAGCAAGAAGTGAGGGGAAGTAACTGAAAAGCAATGGAGGCAGGAGGAAGTAGTGCACAAGGGGGTGATATGAGGCTTAACGATTCTGTGACACTGAGGGAGATAGCCAATGAGGCACGGGAAAAAGCCATGTTCGACCAGATGGAACGGATGGAAAAGCAGATGGAGTCCTTGACAACCATTCTGCATGAGCGGCGGAGCGAACGAAAGGTAACCCAGGAAGAAAGGGTGAGAGGAGGTGGAGTGGCACCAGATCCCGGTAGTATGAGGAGAAGTCAAACCACCGGGAGACTTGGTGGTGAGAGAGGTAACATATCCCTGCGGGGAGAATTCCATAGAGAGGAAGAGCAGTCCCCGGCAAGGCAGATTTTTGACAAGGACGACGGGGTGGCGAATGCAGAGGAAACAGTGCCGTCCAACCACTATCTGGCTCTGAAGTACCGGGTGAATGGGATAGTTGGAGTGGTACGAGGAGACCAGAGGATCGCAAGAAGCTGCTACTCCTCGGTAGCAAGGGAAGCAATGCAGATAACATCCCTCGATACCCGAGTGGAAAACAAGAACGGCAGACAAGAACCTGTAGAGGATCTGGAAACAGTGAGCTTAGGACCAGAGAATCCGGGAAAGACGATCAAAATCGGGTCGAGACTTAAGGGAGAGCAAAAGCAGGAGTTAGTGAAATGCTTACAGGCTCATGCAGATGTGTTTGCTTGGACACACGAAGACATGCCTGGGATTGACCCTGAGGTAGCATGTCATAAGTTGGCAATAAAGAAAGGCGCTCGGGCAGTAAGGCAGAAGAAGAGGTGCTTCAACCAGGAGAGGTATGAGGCCATAAATGGCGAGGTGGAGAAGCTCTTGAGAGCCGGGTTCATTCGGGAAGTCAATTACCCTGAATGAATATCGAATGTGGTGTTGGTAAAGAAAACAAATGGCAAGTGGAGGATGTGTGTGGATTTCACAGACCTGAATAAGGCGTGCCCAAAAGACAGCTTCCCTTTACCAAAGATCGATCAGCTAGTAGATTCAACGGCTGGACACGGTCTGCTTAGTTTCATGGACGCGTTCTCGGGATACAACCAGATCCCCATGTACGAGCAGGATGAGGAGAGCACGGCTTTCATCACTAACCAGGATTTGTTCTGTTACAGGGTAATGCCATTTGGTCTCAAAAATGCTGGGGCCACCTATCAGAGGCTGGTGAACAAAGTCTTTAAGCCATTGATCGGGAAAACCATGGAGGTGTACGTGGATGACATGATCACCAAATCCAAAATCCCGGAGGAACATGTCAGACACCTCGAGGAGACCTTCGGACTTTTGAGGAAGTATAAGATGAAGCTTAACCCGGAGAAGTGCGCTTTTGGGGTCGAGTAAGGGAAATTCCTTGGATTCATGGTGAGCCATAGAGGGATTGAGGTAAATCCCGAGAAAATCCAGGCGATTGTGCAGATGAGGTCTCCTCGTAACCTGAAGGAAATGCAGAGCCTCACGGGGAGGTTGGCGGCGTTGAGCAGATTCATATCCAAGGCTACAGATAAATGTCAGCCATTCTTTCAAGTGATAAGGAGGGGGAAGAAAACCGAATGGACACCAGAATGCGAGGAAGCCTTCCAGAACCTGAAGCAGTACTTGCAGCAAGCTCCACTGCTGTCCATACCGAGGGATGGGGACAAGTTATATCTGTATTTGGCGGTATCGGATCGAGCCGCCAGTTCTGTTCTGGTGAGAGAGGAAGAAGGAGTTCAGCATCCGATATACTACACCAGCAAGGCCCTGCTCGACGCTGAGACCAGATACCCACTGTTGGAGAAATAGGCACTTGCCCTTGTAGTTGCGGCTCAAAAGTTGAGGCCATATTTTCAAGCATTCCCAGTCTCGGTAATAACAAACCAGCCATTGCGTCAAACTCTGCACAAGCCAGATGCTTCTGGTCGGCTCGTTAAGTGGGCTATAGAGCTGAGCGAGTTCGACATAGACTACAAACCCCGAGCAGCGGTAAAGGCTCAGGCAATGGCCAACTTCGTAGCAGAATTCACAGAGCCCGAAGTATGTTTAGACCAGCAAGATGTAGTTACAGACAGTGGCGAAGCTCAAGTATGGCAGATGTCTGTGGATGGGTCGTCAGGGAAGCAGGGTTCAGGAGCAGGGATTGTATTGAAAGGCCCTGAGGGAGAAGAGATCTCTTATGCTGTAAAGTTGGAATTTGCAGCCACAAATAACCAGGCAGAGTATGAAGCCTTGATCGCAGGTTTGGAATTGGCTAAGGCCGTGAAAGCAGACAGAGTTAAGATTAAGACTGATTCCCAGCTGGTTGCGAACAATGTCAGTGAAAGATTTCAACCAAGAGAGGAGAAGATGGAACAGTACCTGAAGATAGTCAGGCAGATGATGGGGAAATTTGAAGCAGTGGAGGTGATACAAATCCCTAGGGAGCAGAATAGTCGAGCAGACATTTTGGCCAGGATGGCAGCAGTAGCCGACCCAAAAATACCAAAGTCGGTCCCTTTGGAGGTGAAGTCCAACCCTAGCATCGAGCAGAATTTGGGGGTGCTGCGGATAGAGCAAAAATGCTCATGGATGGACCCGATAATTTCATACCTCAGAGATGGGGTATTACCACCAGATAAGCTGCGAGCTCGGAAGGTTAGAGCCCAGGCCTCGAGATACACGATGATTGATGGGGTACTGTATCGGTGAGGGTATACACTACCTTTCCTTCGATGTTTGGATGAGGACGACGCGGATTACGTACTGAGAGAAGTACATGAAGGAATTTGCGGGAATCATTCTGGTGGGAGGTCACTGGCCCACAAGGTTCTAAGGCAGGGATATTTCTGGCCAACAATGCACCAGGATGCACAGGAGAAGACTAGGAGCTGTGTAAGCTGCCAGAATTTTGCAAGTTTCTCCAACCAACCCCCAGAGAAACTCACTTCCATGGCCTCCTCTTGGCCATTTGCTCAATGGGGGATTGATCTGATCGGCCCGCTGCCAAAGGGACGAGGAGCAGCAACACATGCAATAGTTGCTATAGATTACTTCACGAAGTGGATAGAGGTCGAAGCCCTTAGCAGGATTACAGAGAAGAAAACGACAGACTTCGTGTGGAGAAACCTGGTCTGTCGGTACGGGATCCCTTATGCCTTGGTAACGGATAATGGCAGGCAGTTCGATAATCACAGCTTCAGGGATTTCTGCCGGAACCTCGGGATAGAGCTGAAGTATTGCTCGCCTGCTCACCCCCAATCGAATGGACAAGTAGAAGCAGCCAACAAAACCATCAAAAGGCTTTTGAAAACCAGGCTTGGAGCAAAGAAAGGTGCTTGGGTTGATGAGCTATCAGGCGTACTATGGGCATACAGGACAACCCATAAGACAGCAACGGGAGAGACACCGTTCGCCTTGGCTTTCGGACATGAAGCGGTCATACCAGCTGAGATAGGAACGACCACACACCGAACAGATCATTTCAACGAGCAAGAAAACGATGAGCAGATGTGTTTGAATTTGGACTTGCTGACGGAAAAAAGGGAGCAAGCAGCCGAGCGATCAGTCATTTACCAGCAGAGGGTTGCCCGGTATTATAACCAGAAGGTGACTGTACGTCAGTTCAAGGTCGGAGATTGGGTGTTAAGGAGAGTAAATCAAAACACCAAAGACTCGACTCAAGGAGTGCTCGGTCCGAATTGGGAGGGACCATATAGAGTCAAGCAACTAGTTGGACCAGGAGCGTACAAGCTGGTTCGCATGGACGGCCACGAGGTGAAACGCCCATGGAACGCAGCACACCTCCGAAAATACTTCCAGTAAGACTTGTTCACATTTTAAAGCAATTTCTGCTCGTGCTCTTTATCTTTTATTTTTATATTTTATGAAAAAACAATTCCATGTAAGTTGAATCCTGCATTTGATAGAATGTCGAGGAAATTCAGTCACTGGGAACCGAAAAAATTACCTAAGGCATGCAAAGGCTCACCAAGTCTCAAAGCCTGTTTATGGCGAGACAGAAGCCAAGCATGCCAGGATCTGCTCGGCCACGTGAAGGCTAGCAGAATCCCCAAGCATCGAAGAAGTCACTAAGGCATGCAAAGGCTCGCCAAGTCTCAAAGCCTGTTTATGGCGAGACAGAAGCCAAGCATGCCAGGATCTGCTCGGCCACGAGAAGGTTAGCAGAATCCCCAACTGTGAAGAAATTACCAAAGGCATGCAAAGGCTCACCAAGTCTCAAAGCCTGTTTATGGCGAGACAGAAGCCAAGCAAGCCAGGATCTGCTCGGCCACTAGAGGGCTAGCAGAATCCCAAGCTTTGAAGAAATCATCTAAGGCATGCAAAGGCTCACTAAGTCTCAAAGCCTGTTTATGGCGAGACAGAAGCCAAGCATGCCAGGATCTGCTCGGCCACGAGAAGGCTAGTAGAATCCCAAGCTTTGAAGAAATCATCTAAGGCATGCAAAGGCTCGACAAGTCTCAAAGCCTGTTTATGGCGAGACAGAAGCCAAGCATGCCAGGATCTGCTCGGCCACGAGAAGGCTAGCAGAATCCCAAGCTTTGAAGAAATCATCTAAGGCATGCAAAGGCTCGACAAGTCTCAAAGCCTGTTTATGGCGAGACAGAAGCCAAGCATGCCAGGATCTGCTCGGCCACGAGAAGGCTAGCAGAATCCCAAGCTTTGAAGAAATCATCTAAGGCATGCAAAGGCTTGACAAGTCTCAAAGCCTGTTTATGGCGAGACAGAAGCTAAACATGCCAGGATCTGCTCGGCCACGAGAAGGCTAGCAGAATCCCAAGCTTTGAAGAAGTCATCTAAGGCATGCAAAGGCTCGACAAGTCTTAAAGCCTGTTTATGGCGAGACAGAAGCCAAGCATGCCAGGATCTGCTCGGCCACGAGAAGGCTAGCAGAATCCCAAGCTTTGAAGAAGTCATCTAAGGCATGCAAAGGCTCACCGAGTCTCAAAGCCTGTGTTATGGCGAGACAGAAACCAAGCGTGCCAGGATCTACTCGACCACGCGAGGGCGAGCAGACTCCAAAGCATTCGAGATATCATCTAAGGCATGCAAAGGCTCACCGAGTCTCAAAGCCTGTGTTATGGCGAGACAGAAACCAAGCGTGCCAGGATCTGTTCGACCACGCGAAGGCCAACAGACTCGAAAGCATTCGAGATAAATTTCTAAGGCATGCAAAGGCTCACCGAGTCTCAAAGCCTGTGTTATGGCGAGACAGAAGCCAGGCGTGCCAGGATCTGCTCGCGCACGCCAGGGCGAACAGACTCCAAAGCATTCGAGATATCCTCCAAGGCATGCAAAGGCTCACCAAGTCTCAAAGCCCGTGTTATGGCGAGACAGAAGCCAAGCGTGCCAGGATCTGCTCGACCACGCGAAGGCCAGCAGACTCGAAAGCATTCGAGATAAATTTCTAAGGCATGCAAAGGCTCACCAAGTCTCAAAGCCTGTTTTATGGCGAGACAAAAGCCAAGCGTGCCAGGATCTGCTCGACCACGCGAAGGCCAGCAAACTTGAAAGCATTCGAGATAAATTTCTAAGGCATGCAAAGGCTCACCAAGTCTCAAAGCCTGATTTATGGCGAGACAGAAGCCACGCGTGCCAGGATCTGCTTGACCCGGGGAAGGCGAGCAGAATCCCCAAGCATCGGAATATTTTGTAAGGCATGCGAAGGCTCGCCAAGTCTCAAAGCCTGTTTATGGCGAGACCAGAAGCCAAGCGTGCCAGGGTTTGTACGACTGCGAGAAAGCGAGCAGAATCCCAAGCACTGAAGACTTTTCTAAGGCATGTGGCAAAACCATATGCCAAGCCAGAACCTGCTCGACCAGACGCAGATGAGCAGATTATCGAAAGGAAAAGTAACTCATGATTACAACGCAGGAAAGTGAATAAAAAACATTTGTATTAATTTGTTAGTAATTAACAAAGCAGATAATTTTCAAACGTTGTTCATTACAATACAAGAAATAGACTAAGAGGACGGTGGGTCCGTAAGCCGAGCAGCCTCAGTCGGTTGGTCCACCTCAGGCGGTGGGGGAGTATCACCAGTCGCGTCCGGGGGGGTGCTCGCCTCACCCACATCAACAGGAGTGGCACGAGGAGGGGAGTTTTCCTCAACTATGATAGGCTCCAACCCTTCGGCATCCTCATTTGCAACCTCCTCGTCCATATGTTCGGCGACACCGGCTGCAAGGTCGTCCATCTTTAGATCAGGATGCTGCTTCCCGAGGACGGCTATGATGCAGCGATAGGAATGCCGAAGTCCCTGGTCGTACTGGTCGTCAGCCTCCTTCTCCAAGTTCTCGACCTGAACCCGATGGGAGTCGCGGAGGGATTCGAGCTGAGCCTCGTACATAGCCTTCTGCCTTTGAAGATCCTCCTTGACCTTGGTCAGCTCCTCCTCGAGGCCTTTTCCAGTCCCGCGCGACCAAGAACCGCTAAGTTTCTACTGCTGGTCCATTACATTACCCAACACCAGAAACTGGGGGACCGGTGTTTGAGGGAAATACTTCGGTGAGACCAGACGTGATGAGCAGATGTTTGGTGGCAGAATTCTGCGAGCAGGTGTCTCCTGTAAGAGCCAGGTAGCAAGGGAAAAGGAGCAGGAATATTCTGCTCGTCCACGAATATGCCATTCGCGAGGCGGAACCCTTGTTAGAGGCATACAGTCACTCCCGCTAGGGTTCGAGGCGAGGAGACCCGGTCAACGGCAGTTGGCGAGACGTGCCTTCCTATCCGAGAATCAAGGCACGAGGTTCATCTCCATTCGCCCATCATGAAGATAATGGGACATCCACATCCGAGCGTGGGGAGAACAACGGGCGTAAACTGTGGAAAACTGGGACTCAGAGGAAGCCTATAAAAAGGTAGCCAACAAAGGTAAAAGGGTTAGACTTTTTGCTATTTGAACTAAGAAAAGAGAGAAAACAACCTAACAGCCATAAGATTTGTGGCAAGCGTTCCCCGAACCTTCATATCTGACTTGAGCGTCGGAGGGTTTGCGCCGGGAAAACAACCGGCGTACTCTGACCTGTCTGTGTGTGCAGGAACCTCTGGAGAAGAAGCTTTACGAGGAGAGATCCTAGTCGTGGTGAAGTTGATCGAGCAGAGACCCTGGTCGTAGAACGAGGACAACCAGAATCTCGCATCAACAATAATTGAATCAACCATTTAATTAAATTAAGAAAACAAAAGAGATATGAACCTTAAGCAAACGGCTCAGTAGCCTCCTAAATCACTGCCATGACATTCTCATCATCCAGGGACACATCGCCCTCTGATGAGACCAGTTCGGTGTCGTTGTCTCCCATATAATCACTGTCATATGGTTAAAATACTTTAGCCCAGATTAAAATAGTTTCTTAATTAACTTTGGCACTGATTGAAGCAAACATTTATTATTAATTGGTTTATTTTTTTATTTTACTAATTATTAATTTTTTTTAAATTTTCGAATGGAAACTACTAAAACTCAGATTACACCCAATATTTAACTTCATTGTATATGTTATAACATATATTTCTGATATTATTTTTTTTGATAATTTGCTGCCATTTTTTATGTACTATTCTTGCGTTTTTTATTTTTTATTTTATTTTGTCAATTAATTAGCTGAATGCCTCATTTATACAATTCACAGTTGGAAGCCTCATTCAAGATAATTACTTCAATAACTAGCTGAATAAATGATCATGGTTGAATAGATCGGTCGAGGTACTCATTTTTTTTAATGATTGTGTATTACACGAAGGATTATTTGTTTTTTTCCTTCATATTTATTGGGAATTGAATAGTTTATTCGATCCTATTCGAATAAGTATGAAATTTTCATTCAATCCGATTTAACTCGAATTGGATGGAATTTAATATTTCAATCGTGTTCGAGTGACTTTTTCTGTTAATCTGAACAATTAAAATTGCGTTATGATGATTTCTTCTCTTAATCTAAATAATTGAAATTTGATCGGATTGATTCGAATTTGATCTAAATCTAATTTTACCCGCCCTTAATTAAAAATCTCAAAGATTACAAACAATATATAGACAGAAAATCTTCTACTTAGACAATTGACTCACAGCAACTCAAATCAAATTTAACTAGCGCATAAAAAAAGATGCCTGAACGAATCTTTATGTCAATTAACAAATGGGAATCTATGATACTTCCTACCCTAGTGGAGTGTTTGAATAATAAGAAACAATAGATTAACGTTTTCAAGGAGGTAACGTAATTAATCCGCTGCTTTGGATCTGATGATAAATTGCTATATATAGAGCCTTGAATCTTCAGGGTTCACACACAACTGGGAATATAGCCTTAAAGGAATATGATTAATGGAGAGAATGCTGCTAGCAGCTCTGAGCTTCTTAAAGCTCAAGCTCAGGTGTGGAATTGTACATTCAATTACGTCAATTCCATGTCACTAAAATGTGCCGTTGAGCTTGGCATAGCAGATATCATTCACAACCATGGCCAACCCACGACTCTTTCACAAATAGCCTCAGCACTCAATATAAAACCAAACAAAGTTGAATGCATTCAATGCGTCATGCGCATTCTAGTTCACTCGGGCTTTTTTGCTCAGCAAACAGATGATGAGTACTTTCTTACACCCGCTTCTAGACTTCTTCTTAAGGATACGCCCTTGAAGGCAGCACCATTTGTGGATCTTGTTGCTGATCCGTTATATACAACTGCGTTTCATTGCTTGGGAACTTGGCTGCAAAACGATGATCCCACGCTGTTTGAGACAGCGCATGGGAAAAAATATTGGGACCGGGTAGCTGATGAACCCAAATTCAAAAGCTTATTTTATGATCTCATGATCACTGATTCGGAGCTGATAGCTAGGATTGTGATTAAAGATTGTAAAGAGGTGTTCGAGGGGTTGAAGTCCCTGGTTGATGTCGCTGGTGGCACAGGAACCATGGCAAGAGCCATTGCTGCAGCTTTTTCTGATATAAAATGCACTGTTTTGGATCTTCCACATGTGATTGATAATTTGCAAGGGACTAATGATAATCTGTACTTTGTTGGAGGGAACATGTTTGAGGCAATACCTCAGGCAAATGCTGTTTTACTCAAGGTAAAGTATGTCTTACTTATCCAATTCTTCTTCTCTATTTTTAAAAATATTTATAATTAGTGTATGAATCCAAATTGCGCCTAATGGATCTGACTGAATTCTACTTGTAGGGGATACTGCATAACTGGAATGACGAAGAGAGCGTGAAGTTACTAAAGAAATTTAAAGAAGCAATTCCAAGCAAAGATGAGGGAGGAAAAGTGATTATCATCGACATGGCCATCGAAAACCAAAATCAAGATAAGGAATCGATGGAGACACAACTGTGCTTTGACATTCTGATGGTGTCTTTATTCAGGGGCAAAGAGCGGAGTGTCGATGACTGGAAGAAGCTCTTCTTGGCAGCCGGTTTCAGCCACTATAAGATTACTCCAATTCTGGGTGTAAGGTCTCTCATTGAGGCTTACCCGTGACCTTAATCTCTCTGCCGATGGACTTCTGTGTGTTGTTTCTGCAGTCTCTCAGATATTATAAAACCACTATTAAAGATAATAATAAAAATAAACAAATAAATGAGAGTTTGCTTGTGAGTAGCAAGTAATTTGATTGGTTTAAAAAAAAAAAAAAAAGGAAACAAGGGTTTGGTTTCAAACTAGACCAAAATGAGTTGAGAGCAGATTTGAGATACCCATCATTTTAATTATGTTTCAAAAATAAATAAATAAATAAATAAAAGTGTACTAGTCTGTATATTGTCCATTTTGTGCAATGGATTCTCATCCTTTTTTATAGCTTTCGTACCAACTGTTATGTTAATAAAATACAAATCCACGTCAATTCTCATCCTTTTTTTTCTAGCTTTCTTACCATCTGTTATGTTAGTAAAATGTAAATCCACGTCATATCGTGATTATAAAAATCAAGGGTCTTATCTGTATGAGGTCAGTAGCATATTTTCTTAACAAAAAAATCTTCAAAGAACAAGGACCATAAATTTCATTAAGAGAAACGCTACGTTTCCTCAACTGGATATTTAATTAAAATACTTATTATTGTGGTATTTTATGCGTGTTTTTAAAATCAATTTTTTTTTCATAATGTTGTATAAAGTCACAGTATCGATAATGCAATTATTTTGGACCCTTGAATTTAAATATTTTTAATAGTTGTCATTGGCTTAATTTAGTATATAAATAACTTTAAAATTAACAAGTTCATGGATGTAATTTTTTTAATTAATTGACAAATATTTTCTCAATAACCAAAAAAATATACATATTAATTTGGATGTGTGCGTAAAAAATACTAATTTTTTTAATCATCAACAAACACATGTTAATGGTGACACCTTTTGTCATTTATAATTGGTACGTACAACTAGTTATACTCATTGGATAAGATTGAATTAAATTCATTGTTGCAATATATGAAGAAGTAAGAATAAGATGAAAAGTTAAGATTGAGTTGTGCTAACACTAAAAAATATATTTTTTTTAAAAGAAAAATATGGCAATTAAATTTTTTTGATGGAGAAATTATGGAAATTTAAATAGACCGTATTTATTTCTTTTTATTATTTGATCTTACAAAATTAATTAACCGATTCGATGACTGGTTAATTAAATTGTAAATTTAACGTGACAAATACTAGAGCAAGTGCAAATTTATTTTTAATAAGTTAGGGAGATCGCTGTCCTTTTCCTGAAGAATATGGCTTTCGCTTTATCGTGAAAATTTATTTTTTAGCAAGTAATTTACCAGCACAAACTGTGTCCACTTTTTCATGGCGAGAGATTCGAATTCATTGTCAATCAGACAAGCCGCAAGCATGTGGAGTTACGATGGTCTAGTTTTTCTGATCTACCTCTGATGCTTTTCATGAAATTAAAGTCATAGATATTTCATTAACTAGCAAGGCGGAACTCCTTTTAAGATTAGCAAGTCTCTTTAAAAAATTACATAAATATATATGATCTATAGTAAAATCGTTATTTATAGTGATCCTCTATCAAGAAATAATTTCTTTGTAGTCATAAAAAATCATGATATCAGTTTAAGCTAACTTTAAATAAAAATAATCTCTACATTATAATAAGTTATAATTTTTTTATTTTGTCCTAAAAAACTTACCTTCACATAACAATAATTGTCTGTATATGGTAAAAAATATATATTATGTTACATTAAAAATTTAAAAAGAAATAAAATATACATTATTCTAAAGTTGTATATTTTATATGTTAAGGAAAAAATAGGTTTCCTCATAGAACCTTAGTTCAAGGGAAACATCTACAAACAACTAATATTCTCTCTCATATTAAGAAAGAACAATTCATATATTTTCACAAATAATTTCAGTTCAAGGGAAAATTTCCCTTATTAAATTTCTCTGGAATAGCTCATTTTTTTGAAGACAAAGTAGTGGAAAACCTTCCTAGGCCAATAAAGAAAAAAAATTTCCTAATAAAATTCGTCTGGAATAACTCACTATTCCTTAGGCCAACAAGGAGGAAAAATATTCCCAAGGCCAACAAGAAGAAAAAAATTCGTAAAAGTAGTTCATTTTTTCATATGCCAAGAAGAAGGAAAAGTTTTCTAGGCCAATAGGAAAAACTTTCTAAGGCCAACAACAAGAAAAAAACTTTTTGAGGCTAATAAAAAGGAAAAATGTCTTAGACCATTAAAGATGAAAAATTTTATTAGGCCAACAATAAGGAAAAACTTTCCTAGACTAATAAGGAGGAAAAATTACCGAAGGCAACGTAAAGAAAAAACTGCTCTAAGCCAATAAGATGCCTCCTTTTGCATGAATTAGGACTAGCATAAATAACATTAATCCACGAAAGGAACACATTGTTTTTAGAGATATTAAAATGAATAAACTGTTTATGATTTGAAATAATTTCCACATCATAGCTATCTTTCCACAACAACCAAATACCGCTAGAAAAACCAATGGCTTCAACTTTATGAGACTTGTCAAAACCACTCTTTCTGATAAATTCATCAGCCTTTATGCCATTAATTATAGGTTCGAAGATAGCAACCATCAGCGGTTTATAAGTTTTCACAAGCGTCCGAAAAGTCTGACGAAAGTTTGGAGAAGCAGCTCCTTGAACATTCCAAAACATAATTGAATCAACCATTTAAATTAAGAAAACAAAACAGAGATGAACCTTAAGCAAACGGCTCAGTAGCCTCCTAAATCACTGCCATGACATTCTCATCATCCAGGGACACATCGCCCTCTGACGAGACCGGTTCGGTGTCGTTGTCTCCCATATAATCACTGTCATCATCATCATCTTCACCCTCCAAATTCTCTGTAACAACATTAGCCACTTTATCAGGAGAGTGGCCATCATGATTTGTAAATTGGCCATAAAATTCCAAGGAGTTATGATCAGTAGGGGTTCAAGGCCAAGGGAGATACTTCGAGTAGGGTTAGGTGATGTATTAGTTGCAAAAGACACAGCTGAGTGAAACAGAGGGTTTTGGCTAGTTGTAATAGTGGCTGGGTTTGAGTGGCGAAGTTGGTTTGCATGTTGGGTACGTAATTTACGTTGAGATTGCATGGGAGTGGGGTTATTAGAGTCAGGTATGTGGCTAGGAGTGGCATTATTGGTGGCCACGACATCTTGGTTCCCTTGGTCATTTAACTGGCTATGGGCCTGCTTTTTCTTATGGTGGTCGGGTTTTTTTGGGGATTGAGAGTAAACAAAGTTATAGGAGGTGGCTGGCATGTGATTGTTCAAGGCTGAGGGTGTAGCTCCCTTAAGATCTTTCTCTTGTATTGTATCATTCTCTTTAGCCAAAACACCATACCTAGATTCTTTACCAAAACTATTCCAGTTACCTTGCACATGATCCCGTAAATTTGCACTTTCCTTAACTCTTCGATTCTTGCCTTTTCTAGTCACAACCATCCACGGGCCAAACTTCGGGTTGTTTCCACTAGTGCTCCCGATACCAACCGCTGCATCGCCTTTGGAGTTTGCATCGGTGACAGTCTCAACTCCAACGCCTTGACTATCATTTTCTAAGGAACGCTTCGGGCAAAGCTCACGAAAGTGGCCATATGTTCCACACTGAAAGCATATGTGGGGAAGGCTTTCATACTCTACCTTCTGTATTTTCCCATCCAAAAGAAATTGAGACACAAAAGGTTTGTTGAAAGCCACTTCTACCGCAATTCTTGCAAATTTTCCCCTTGTAGCCGATTCAGTGTTATAGTCAATTTTAACCATTGTTCCAATTATTTGCCGCAACATACGAAGAATCCTTTTATGGTAGCAATGGAGTGCCATACCAGGAAGTCGGATCCAAACAATGACATAGTCTATCTCCTCCTTAGAACTGTCAAAAGATGGAGACCACCGTTGCACCGCCAAATAATGCCCCAAAACTGTTCATGGTCCCCGTGTCAAAACATAATTGGCATCACTTGCTAATTTAAAACGCACGAGGAAGTAGTTAGTCTCAAGATCAATAATCGAAAATCCATGGGTCGTGCTGCAAAGGGTCTCTAATCAATTGCAAAGGGCTCTATACCCAATGGAGCGTCCCAATATTTCTCGGAAAAAGAAATAGGTGGAATATTGTCCGCACTTGCTATCACAATATCGTCAGGTTCAAAAGACAGTTCCTCCTCTAGTATCCTTTATGATTCCATTAGTTTATCCCAAAAGGATATTGGTTCAAGATTATCACCATCATCCCCATGAGCCCTGAATTTGACTTTTTTGGTCGAACGATCATCCAGCAACGACAAGAGAGAATTCTTTTCGAAACTCATGCTCAGGGATAATATAATTGAAACTTAATTAGGTCAGATTACCCAAACACTTGAGTTGATTTTGGGGGTTTAGACCTCATAAATACATATTAATCTTTTCTTGTCGGGTCTAATTAAAAGTGGGGCTCAACATCAAGTAATAGATAGTTATTAAATTTTATCATTTTTAATTCAAATAATAAATTTATATTGATGAAACAATAACTAGAATATAAACTAAATATCTAATTAAATAAGTGGTAGCATCACTATCTAAAGTTGAATTTTTAATCAAATGATTAGTAAGGTTCAATTATTTTTAAATGAAAGCCCTTCTACAGGGTCCACTTGCCTTGCACTCATTTTAATTTACATTAATCTATTAATAAGTATTAGGCTAATATTTGCCTACATTCACTGGCAAAATTCAGTTAGCGCCTTACAGGTTGAGCCAATGAGTAGATGTGGTGGCTTGCTCGACGTGACAGTTTTGAACATCATAATGAAGACAATGATGATGTTGATAATGATCTGAGTTCATATGTCCTTTTTTTTTGGCAGGCTTAGTTAATCGCCAGCCAAACTAGAGTTTAGAAAGTAACAGAATTTGTTAGAATTTACCACCCATACACTGACTATGTCAATTAGTTTCATTTAATATGTTTGTTTAGCATTAGAAACTCCACACTAAAACACAAATCGGAGCCAGATTGACTTTAATTTGTCACTTTAATCGGCTTGAAGGGAAAAGAAAAATTAATCTTGGCTTAAGTACAATCTAATTTGATCTTTGAATGAGGATGGTGAATGATCGAAAAGGTCAAAAGATGTTTCCATGATGTGTTGATTAAAGAGATGCTGTGTTGAGGAGAAATAACATAATTAACCTAAAAAATAAGGTATGATTCCACAGAGGTAATATAGTTTTGTCTCTTTCTACTTCTATAATTTAATATTTTAACAAAAAAAGATGAAAAAAAAAAGAAAAAAAAAGAGATAATAGGGCCTTCATTAATATTAATTGAAATGGGGCATTCTTTTCTGTTGGGGTTAGGGTTGGCAATAAACTCCGGATCCAGCCCGAATCCGTAAAGATCCGGAAGATTCAAATTCGGAAAAATCCGGATCCGCATGTTAAAAAATGTGGATTTGGATCTTAAAAATCACAATCCGTGCGGATTTGGATTCGGATGCAAGTGCATCCGGAAAACCGGATATCCGGATCCGTATTTGTTTATAATTAAATTATTTATTTAATTAAATTTCAATTGAAAAATATATAAATTAAATTATTTATTTAAATGTATAAGCATAATTAACTCTACAATCTTCATTATCTTTAAAAATATGTTAAATAATAATAATAATAATAATAATGATAATAATAATAATAATAATAATAATAATAATAATAATAATAATAATAATTAGAGAATATTGTAATGAATTGGATTACCTTAGATTTTTTTTATTTTTTTATTAAATTATTTATTTAATTAAATTTCAATTGAAAAATATATAAATTAAATTATTTATTTGAATGTATAAGCTTAATTAACTCTATAATCTTCATTAACTTTAAAAAATATGTTTAATAATAATAATAATAATAATAATAATAATAATAATATTGTAATAAATCAGTTTACCTTAGATTTTTTTAATTTTTTTATGTTTGATTTATATTATGAAATTATTGTTTGTGAATTTATGGTGTTGTTGTATGTTATTTATGTTGAATTGATGTTAAATTGTTGATTCTTAAATTATAATTAAACTTTAGTTAATATTATTATGTAAATTATTAAATTTAAAATTATATTTAAATTTATTATTATGCAGATTCGGATATCCGAAATATCCGCCTACAATCCGTGCAGATATTATTCACATCAGGATCCGCATATTTTTTTACGGATCTAGATGCGGATCCGGAAGCCAAAAGTTTAATCCAGATCCAGATTTTGCCATCACTGGTTGGGGTATGAGGCTATTGCCTCGTTCACCTACTCCTCAAGCTGCTTATTTTATAGTTGTGTTAAATAGCCAAAACCACGACAAAGGGACGACAGAAACGGCAGCTCATTCCGTCATTTCTTGTCCTTCTCTCTCTCCTGTTTATGGGCCTACAATAACTTTAAAAAAAAAAAAAATGGTGCACATGCTGCGTCAACAAAAAACAAGAGTTTTAAAATAATGATTAAAGTGGGGGGCAAAACTTATATTTGTATTTTAACTGTTTAACACAACTAATATATGCATTTCCATAGCACTTGGCACTCCAGCTTTGCATTTGCTCGATTTCAATAAGAATATTAAACAAAATCAAACTTCCAAATTAACGAACACAAATAGTTCCTCCATGGAAGGAAAGTGAGAGGGAGAGAGTATGTACGAGTGAGAGGTAAAAGAAAATCTGTAAAAGAAAATCTGCAATTTGTTGGCTCCATGTTGCGTCGACGGCAAAAGAAAATTTGCAAGGTTAGTTGGTGTGGTGACTGCAAAAGAAAACCTGCAAGGTTGCCGTGTGACCGCAAACAAATCTTTTGCTCCGATGTAAAAATAGCTGGTTTTGTGATAATGGGTATAGCTTCAAATAAGAGATAAGGTAGAGAAGAGATAAGGTTTGCAGCAGCTCGATTTCTTCTCTTTTGTTTCGTTTAGGCTTTTTTTAATACTTAACATTTTTTTAAAGTTATTGTGGGCCCATGAACAGGTGAGACCAGGACAAGAAACGACAACAAGTGTCTTCCGTTTCTGTCGTCCCTTTGTCGTGGCCATGTTCATTTACCATTTTCCCTTATTAAAATGTATTTTTTATGGTTACAACCCCAACAACATTATGCCAATTAACCTATTTTCTAATTTGGTGGTTATTTCTTTTTCGTTAGCTAATTTAGCAAATTCTAATCCATGTTTGAAATTACATTTTCAACTCGATAAACCTAGTGTCTCGTTCCCCATGTTTATAATGATAAAGACCTTATTTTTGTTGATGACACCAACAACATTGTGGCTATTAACATTGCTTTCTAATTTAGCGGGCTATTTCTTTTTTTGTTACCTCATTTAACAAATTTCAAAAGCTTATTCTCTTTTTTGCCTAGTCCGTAAGCGCCTATGTTTATGATGATAAAGACATTATTCGTGTTGATTGCACCACCAATATTGTGGCCATTAACATTTCTTTCTAATTTTGTGACTGTTTCTTTTTTTTTTAACATAATTTTACACATTTTGCCTCTTTTGTTTGTTGTTATTCACAGAACATCACTTATATAACGCATTACCAATTCATTTAAAATAGCAAGTCACAAAGCTAGCTAACAAAAAAAAGAGTCTATACTTTCATGGTGGGAGGTTTGACAGTGAGCCATTTCAAGCTCAGGCGAATCACATTTTACATTTTATAAATTCCATGACTCTCAAATGTGCAATTCAATTAGGCATACCAGACGCATTCCACAATCATCAAAAGCCCATGACCATTAATGAGCTCGCTGATGCACAACCAATGCATCCCAAAAATGCCAAATATGTGGTACCGTCTTATGCGGATTCTAGTTCACAAAATCCTAGCTTAATTGAATCGCAGTAAATCTAATGGCTATTATTATTAATGTTGACATGAATTCCTTTATAAAAATTTAAAAAAAGGGAAGAATTGTTAAATCTCACTATTATCTCACCATTTTTTTCTCACTAATATTTGCCTAATTAATACGCAAATTGAAAAATGACAATTTTGGACAGCTTTTTTAAACTAATAGCTTGTGCATCTGCTCTCTTTATCTTCCCGTGTATTTGCATCGTCACAGTTAGCAAATATAGAAAATCTAATTGTTTTTTTATCTAACTTTTTGCTCAGAAGCTGAGTAAGCCCGAAACTAACTTCTCAAAGACAATGAGCCTGACTTGGCAATTGATGGCTGTCCCTTTTCCCTCACATATTCCGGTAGAAACATAGCGAGTAGAAAGTATTACTTACTTTAACATTTATCTTTTTTATAAGATTGGTTAGTTAGATGACAAATCCCTCTTAAAGGTTCTGTTGGAGTTCCGACACTCTACAAACAATCAAAGGAGAATAACCGATTGAACGGGGAGAGAGAGAACAAAAAAATTGAAGAAATAAGATCAATTAATTATATTTTCATATTTATTGATAAATACAATATAACGAAGCGATTGAATGCAGAACATAAATTTTTTGTGGAAAAAACAAGATCGTTTAGTATTTGTAATCCAAATCTTGCATATCATAAAAATCAGAGCCAATATTTTAGTGTCTTGATTAATTTTTCCTTCGTACATCGTCCAGACGTTGAAAAACATTATTGTTAAATTTATTTTAATTTCTTTGAGCATTAAAAATGAAAATTAAGTTATTGGTCATTAAAGTTGAAAATTAAGTCATTGGTTTCGCCAGCACTTCGTCAATTATTATTGATTGTCAGGTTATGATATCTATTCAACAATTGAAACTTATCTTCATATAACTGAGGTTAGTCGAGTGGTATTTTAGTGTCTTAATTTTATTTTGCTGACCATTTGAGTGGTTTTTGGACGTGAAGATTGTTATGGTAAAAAATTAATTAGTGGATTAATAAATTTTACTAGATGACCAAATCTTATTAGATGATGATTTAATTCAAACAACTTTATAGTAGAGATTCAAATAGACTTTCAAAGAAGAGTTTACTATTTATAAAATATGAAAAACTGAATAGATTACAACAACATTATATATTTATATTAAACTATCTGGTATCCGAAAACCACATTGAGTCTCGATTAATTCATATTCAAGCCACGTATGACCATTAGGATGGTAAAACTCTCCCAACAAGTATTTAACGCAACTTTATTCTCAAGGCTCGAACTAAGGACTTTGGTTAAATTAGAACAGACTAATGTGTAGATCAGAACCAATGACTTTTTTTTTTTTTGAGAAGAGAATCGAAGATTTTGGTAAAGTTATAACAATCTCATGTTAGTTTATCTACGCGCTTGTTGGTATTTATAAATGTCTAACCTTAGGGTTTGATGTAGAGGGAAAGGGGGAGGAACAAAGAAATGATACACTAAAACTAACAAGAAAACTAATTAAGACAAATCCAACAAAAATAAGAATACCAAAACGAAATATAAAACCTCCTATTATAGTGTTACATCATTGGGACAAACAAAAGACTGGAAAAAAGAAAAGAAAAAGAAAGAAATAATTATACCTACCCACTCAGATATATAGAAAATCAACGGATGAGGATAATTTGATAGTGACATAACAAACTAACAAAACCACGTATACTGAAAAACATCAATCGTTAATTAGGATCGTCTAGAAGCATACAACCGCATTAAGAAACAATTTTAAATAATACCAAAAGGAAGTATCATAAACAATTGTATACATATTACATATGACTCTTACGCTGCTATATACAAGATCTCAAATTCAGCTGAGTTTCATCAGTATTAACCCTACTTAGTCTAATGATGAATCTCATCGATAGAGGGCATGATACTGAATAACGTCAAGCAAAAGCCCATGTTTGGAATCACATTTTCAACTTCATAAGCTCCATGTCTCTCAAACTGATGTGCAATTCAATTAGGCATACCAGACATAATCTGCAACCATCACAAACCCATGACCTTAATGACCTTCTTACTGCACTAATAGTTCATCCTATAAAAGCTAAATGGGTGTACCGCCCTATTCAGATTCCAGTTCACTCGGGCTTCTTTTCACAACAAAAATTGAGCCAAAATGACCAAGAACACGGCTGTGTTCTCACTAATGCTTCAAAACTTCTCCTTAAAACAACCCTTTGAGCGTAAAACCTTTCTTTCAAGCCGTGCTTGATCCTGTTATGACAACACAATGGCACATGTTAGCACTTGGTTTCAAAATGATGATCCTAGCTACGCCCATTTGACACGGCACACGAAATTGTTGATCTCTGGCTCGTGCCCAGTATACTCTCAAAATGCCATCCCATGTGTCGTGTCAAACAGCGTAGATCGTCGTTTTGAAACCAAGTAGTAACATGCTGGCATGGTGTTGTCAAAATGGGATCAAGCACGGCTTGCAAGAAAGATCTTAGGGTCAAAGTGATGTCTTTAAGGAGAAGTTTAGAAGCATTGGTGGCAACAGAGCTGCGTTCTTGGTCATTTTGGCCAAAGTTTTGTTGTGCAAAGAAGCCTGAGTGAACTAGAATCCACATGAAGAGGTACACATATTGGGCTTTTGTGGGATGATTTGGTCATGCATTAATGACCTCATTAACATATTGGGCTTTTATGGGATGAAATGGTAATGCATTAATGAGCTCATTAAGGGTCATGGGTTTTTGATGATTATAGATTGCAAGTAGTATGCCCCATTATTAAGGGTCATGGGCTTGACCCCGTCATAACCTCCCTCCATCATAGCCGACGCTTTTTTTTTTTTTTTCCTAGGTAGCTTTGTGACTTACTATGAATTGGAAGTGGATCATATAGGTGATGTTCTGTGAATAAGAAAAAATTAAAGAAACAAAATGTGTAAAATTAGGTAATAAAAAAGAAACAACTGCAAAATTAAGTTATTGCCATAATATTGTTGGCGCCATCAACATGAATAATGTTCTCAACATTATAAATATAGGCGACTTAAGGACTAGGCAAACAATGTGTTAAGCAAAACAGAGTAATATATCAAACACACCAAGAAAGATCGATCAACACATGAACTATAAACAACCAATACAAGAAAGAACGAGAAGAAAGAATGCAGAAGGAAACAAGAACTGTTGAACACAAAGAAGATAACGTGGTTCAATTCCACAAATGAACCTACATCCACGGCTGGAAAAATGACAACGAGGGTAAGAGCTTTATTGATCAAGAATGGCTGATTACAAAGACAACTCCACAATGCAAATTAAAACTTCTCTAAGCTTAGCGTTTTCTCTCTATAATGCTCAAGTAATTAGATATCTCTCAAGTTTCATAAACAACATAAATATATTACTTTTTCACACGTGTGCCTTCACTAACAAAACTAAGCTGTTATGTTTAACTGTTTATTCTCTTGGACCCCACACACTCTAGCACATCAGCCACTTTAGTAGCCTTATAACAGAATATAGCTAAATCGGCTTAAAAAATCTCCACCTTAGTTCTATTATGTTCATGATTCTCCCTACACTGAATCAACAAAAGTAAACTTGGATTACAAGTTAACACTTCCAATCAGGTTCAGCAAGTTCTTGAACTTGACTGATAGCAGTGATTTGGTTAACATGTCAGCTGGATTGACCTCAAAAGGTACCTTGACCACATTCACCACTCATTTGCCAATTTCATCCCTTATTAAGTGCATTCTAACATCAATATGCTTGGTTTGTTCATGATACAATTTTACTTAATTGTATGGCACTTGAGCTATCACAGCTAATTGTAACCACTTCTTATTTAAACCCTAATTCAGAGACTAATCCATTTAACTAGATTGTTTCTTTAACAACTTCTGTGAGTACAATGTACTCAGCTTTTGTCGTTGAGAGAGCAATAACTGACTGAAGGGATTATTTCCAACTTATTGTACCCCCACACATAGTAAATACAAACCGTGTAATAGATCTTCTTCTGCTCATAACTGCTACATAATCTGAGTCTACAAACCCAACTACTTCAAGTGATGCTCCATCTACTCTTCCAAACAAAATGGCAGTAGAAACAGTCGCTCTAAAATATCTTAAGACCCATTTCATTTCATTCAAGTGATCCTTACCCGAATTTCCCACAAACCTACTAATAACACCAACTCCAAGTGCCAAGTCAGGTCTAGTGCAAACCATGGCATACATTTTGCTGTCAACTGCGCTAGAATAAGGATTCTTTTTCATATAGTTGATGTCAGCATCTGTTATAGGTTCCAGTGACTTAGATAACTTGAAATGTGCCGACAGAAGTGTTGTAACAGGTTTTGAATATTCCATGTTGAATCTAGTCAGAACTTTCTTCACATCGTCAGCTTGAGAAATGAGTAGAGTCTTTGAGTGTCTATCTCTTATAATCTGCATACCAAGGATTTTTGTAGCTGCACCCAAATCCTTCATTTCAAATTCACTGCTGAGTTCCACCTTGAGCTTCTCTATTTCTTCCTTTTGTTTACATACAATAAGCATGTCATCAACATAAAGGAGTAAGTAAATACCACCACTACTATTTAGGAATTTATAATACACACAATTGTCAAATTGGCTCTTGCAATATCCATGGCTTATCACGAACTCATCAAACTTCAAATACCACTGCCTAGGGGATTGCTTAAGGCCATAAAAGCTCTTTTTAAGCAAACACACCTTGTCTTTAACAACTTCTTATTTAAACCCTAATTCAGAGACTAATCCATTTAACTAGATTGTTTCTTTAACAACTTCTGTGAGTACAATGTACTCAGCTTTTGTCGTTGAGAGAGCAATAACTGACTGAAGGGATTATTTCCAACTTATTGTACCCCCACACATAGTAAATACAAACCGTGTAATAGATCTTCTTCTGCTCATAACTGCTACATAATCTGAGTCTACAAACCCAACTACTTCAAGTGATGCTCCATCTACTCTTCCAAACAAAATGGCAGTAGAAACAGTCGCTCTAAAATATCTTAAGACCCATTTCATTTCATTCAAGTGATCCTTACCCGAATTTCCCACAAACCTACTGATAACACCAACTCCAAGTGCCAAGTCAGGTCTAGTGCAAACCATGGCATACATTTTGCTGTCAACTGCGCTAGAATAAGGATTCTTTTTCATATAGTTGATGTCAGCATCTGTTATAGGTTCCAGTGACTTAGATAACTTGAAATGTGCCGACAGAAGTGTTGTAACAGGTTTTGAATATTCCATGTTGAATCTAGTCAGAACTTTCTTCACATCGTCAGCTTGAGAAATGAGTAGAGTCTTTGAGTGTCTATCTCTTATAATCTGCATACCAAGGATTTTTGTAGCTGCACCCAAATCCTTCATTTCAAATTCACTGCTGAGTTCCACCTTGAGCTTCTCTATTTCTTCCTTTTGTTTACATACAATAAGCATGTCATCAACATAAAGGAGTAAGTAAATACCACCACTACTATTTAGGAATTTATAATACACACAATTGTCAAATTGGCTCTTGCAATATCCATGGCTTATCACGAACTCATCAAACTTCAAATACCACTGCCTAGGGGATTGCTTAAGGCCATAAAAGCTCTTTTTAAGCAAACACACCTTGTCTTCTGATCATCTCTCAATGAACCCTTCAGGTTGTGCCATTAAGATCTCTTAATCTAGACTACCATGTAAAAAAGCAGTTTTAACATCCATCTGCTCTAGTTCTAGGTCATAGTATACAGAGAGAGCCAACAACAGCCTTATAGAGTTGTATTTAACTATAGGTGAGAACACTTCATTAAAGTCAACTCCTTCCCTTTATGTAAATACCTTTGCCACAAGTCTGGCCTTGTGCCTGGGTGGTTCTTTATTAGAAGTTCATGCCTTCAATTTATAAATCCACTTGCTACCAACAAGTTTCTTATTATGAGTTTTTTCAACTAAGATCCATGTATTATTCTTCTTTAGTGAGGTTATTTCATTATGTATTGCAGCATACCACTTCATTTTATCACCAATGCTCATTGCTTCTCTAAAACGCATGGGCTCTCCATCATTTGCTTCATCAACAACAGTTAGTGCATAGGAAATAAGATCAATTACGCCATATTTCCTTGGCATTTTGATAGCTCTTCTCTCCCTATCCCTTACAAGTTGATAGGTATCTAATTCTAATGATTTCTTCCCTTCTTTGGATTGTTCAGATAACTCTTCAGTAGTCTTATAACTATCAGAGTGCTCGACCTTATGTTCAGCACTTTATGTTTTCTCCAATTGTATAGCATCAATCTCAGTTTCTTTTAATTGCAGCATTAACTCTTCATCAAATGTAATATATTTGCTGATAAGTATTTTTGAAGGTTTGCCATCGAGAGTCCATATCTTGTATCCCTAAGTGCTCTTTAGATATCCCAAAAAAATCCTTTGATAGCCCTTGGTTCAAGCTTGCCTTGTTTTACATGAGCATATGCAGGGCACCTAAAAATTCTTAGGTTACTCAAATCTGGTGGCTTCCCTGACCAAATCTCCTGTGGTGTCTTGAAGCCTAGAGCTGAGGATGAGCACATGTTGATCAAGTAGACAGCTGTTGTGACTGCCTCAGCCTAAAAAACTTTAGATAAACTTGCATTCAGCAGGATACATCTAACCCTCTCTATTAATGTTATGTTCATTCTCTCTACAAGCCCATTTTTCTGTAGAGTATATGTAATAGTTCTATGCCTTGTTATGCCTTTTAATTTGTAGAATTCTTTAAACTCTCTATTGCAGTGTTCTAGGCCATTATCTGTCCTTAGCCTTTTTATTTTCTTATCAGTTTGATTCTCCATTAGAGTTTTCCACTCTTTAAACTTCTCCAATGCCTCATTTTTTTTTTGTTTTAACATATAAATCCATACCTTCCTCAAGAAGTCATCCATAAAGGACATAAAGTACCTAGCTCCACGTAGAGATGGAACTTGTGATGGCCCCCAAAGATTTGAGTAGATATAATCTAAGGTATGCTTGGTTTTTTGTTTCCCCATGCTGAATTTCTTTCTTGTAGCCTTCCCAAATACACATTTCTCACAGAATTTTAAGAAGGAAATTTTGTCATCACCAAACAGGCCCTGATTGCTTAACTCCCTGAGACCTCTTTTACTGATATGAGCTAGTCTCATGTGCCATAACTTAGTTTTATCTCTGGTCACACTTGTTGAGATCCCATGCACAGGTGAGGATCCAACAAGTATATACAGGCCATTTTTTCTAACCCCTTTCATAACAACAGCACCCTTGTCAATAACCTATATTTATCCATTTTCAGCCTTAATAGTACACCCTAACTGATCAACCATTCCTAGGGATATTAGATTCCTTTTAAGTTGAGGAACATATCTCACATGGTGCAAGTCTCTAGTGACACCATCAAGCATTTTTAAGCTAATAGTTCCTAGGGATATTAAAAAAACGCTCACATTTTTTTAATATAGACATATTCTTAAATTATGCAGTTTAAGAGAGTTAAAAACTAACTCTCTTAGACCTATGTAAATGCGATGGACACAATTAATTCTTTACCTTTGCTTTTACAAATCAGATCTCAACGATATTTGAAAATAATACATTGGAGGAGGCTAATCTTATCCGCCGACAATTTAATAGGGTTGCGAAGATTTTTAGTATAGAGAGAGAACTTAGAGTGAGAAAGGAAGAAGGTGAAGAAATTGAGGCTAATTTTTAGTATTTTGATAAATTGATTAACTATTTTATTAATTTTAAAATTTACTAAGAGTAGGGTTATTTGATCACTGTACTTTTTTTTAAATTAAAATTTTTATTGTCAAAATATAATTTAATCAATTATTTATTTGACCTTATTCTCTCTCCTTCCATATCCTCCCCTTACGAAAATTTATCGTGATACATAAAATAAATATTGCATTTAACAAATGAAATTGTTCAAAAATTAACAAACTCAGCCCTATTGTAAATTAAACAAAAGGAAAGGATCAATACCGATTACATAAAAATCACAAATAAAACGCTCTATACCACTTTGAATCTATTAGATTTTTTTTTTTTAGTAAAATTTGATCAGAAGTATAAACTCTAACTTATAATAATAGGTAAAAGCTATTAATTTTATAGTAAAAACTAAGAGAAAGATAAGTTGATTTGGCAAGAGAAAAAATAAAATAGAAGAATTAAAAGGAGGGACACTAGTTGTGGTTTTGACAATTGTTATCGTAGAGAGAATTTTCTTATTTTTTAGAATTAGTGAATTAGAGTAATAATTTATAATTTAATAATTTTTTTAATTAAAAAATAGGTTTGAAAAGAAATTAGTGGATTCAAATAGTCCACCCATTTAGTAAATTAAAATTTCAAAAAGTGAGTGTCGTGAATCAATTTTTGTGGCACGCGTGCATGTGATGGATAAGCCAAACATGGCTTGTTGAATCAGAAGTAGCCGGTTGCATGCTTCACTTGCTTGAAGTAGCCTTTATATATTTTAAAAATTAAGAGCTCCTTGCTTGGATTCAGTGGCTATTCGGTGGCTATATACAAATTTCAACCAAGAGCAAAGTAGAGACAGAGAGGAGAGGGAATTTAAAGAAAACGAGAGAAAGATAGAAAAGAGAAGGGCAAGAGAGAGAGAAGAAAAGAGAAAAGAAAAATAAGAAGAAAGAAAAGAAAAATCAAGAGTGCAAAACAAGTTAAAAAGAGGAATTGAGAGGAAATCGTAGTTAGATTTACATCCAGCGAGTGAGTGGGTAACCGATTTATAAAATTTGAACAATTATGATTTAGCTTACATCATACGTATAAGTTTTTATATCAAATTTAACAGTTAAATTTTGAATAATGTATTTTAGGAGAAATTTGAAAATTCAAAAACCCACAGGAGGCCTAACGAACCCTTGATAAAACAAAATATGTGAGTGGGTACTATTATTACCATTATATCTTCTGTGAAGCATTTATATTTGATAGTACGATTTAGTATCATGTTATAATAACATGTACGCACATTTTATGATTAATTGAGTCATGAGATGTGATTGCTAGTCACTACACGTGTATCTCTTCCCATAAGCTCTGTGCATGTGTATTAAGAGTTAGATTACTATGTCCGTGCAGTATAGTTAACTTCCACTAGGTATTGAGAGGCTTTTCCCTAGCTCTACTGGGGTGATGATGATCCCAACGAGTATTGAGAGTTATTTCTCCTAGGCACTATTTGGTGCAATTTTGTTGTGTATGTATGTATGATTTGATGTTTACTTGTGTATTGAATTCAGTGTGGAGTTATGTCATATGATTATGTATAAATACAAGTACACTACTTTATTTTTATGTATAATTATATCCATTCACTGAACCATAAGCTTGTTATTTTCTTATTTACCCTATTTCTCTCAGGTTTCCGCAGGATTTCGTGCAATTTAGTTTCTATTCAATTGAGGTTGAGTCACGAGATGCATTGCTACACGACTTGCATTTTTAGCATGTTTATGTTGTTTATGTAAAGATGTATCTGTTAAAAGTGTATGCATGTATAGTGAGATGTGAATTGTGCAAGTTTTGAATATATTTTCAAATGATACACAATTGTTATTATATGATTATGGTAAGGGTCTGAGGCCAGTTTTACATAAACAACATGAGTTTATATCATGAGTTCTACGTATTAGATAGCATGATTCGTCTAGGAACCAACAAATGGGTTAGGCAGGGTCGTGTCAATTTTAGAGTGTAACTGAAGAAAAAAAATTCATAATAGGCTTAATGAGTAATGTTTATTGAAATATTTTTTTTTACTTTAGCCCAGATTAAGGATGGCAATGGTTTAGATCTGACCCAAGATCCATGTGATCTAAATCCAATCAGATCATATTTGGGTTGGTTTAAAATGAATTTGGATCGGATTTGGATATCGATGTGCAGATCTAAGACAGATCTGGAGTATGTATGGATCTATCTTAATATCTAAATCCATATCCATATCCACACATCTTTTAATTTTATTTTATTTTAAAAGTTTCTTAACAATTGTGGAATTATAATGATAATAAATTTTATTCATAGTATATTAGTGATATTTACTATGCATTTAAAATTTTAAAACTTAAATGTTAATTTTGTAAATTTAAAAGTCAGCCAGCCCCAAAGCATGTACATGTAATATTCAAATTACAAGTCAAGTAATACAACCTGGCAATTTATTTTACTATATTGGCCAAATAATTTTTAAGGAATATAGTTATTCATATATTTAGTCAAATATGGCCATAATAAAAATAATAAAGTATTGAATATAAATCATATTTAATTTATATGTCATTATCTAATGTTGTAGAAATGAGGGTGGGTGTGCCGTGTATATTAAAATGATGAAAGAGACAATAAAATATTAGATTGATCTTACTCATGCAATTACTTTTGAAGGATATTATTATCTTTCTTATGTGTTATTTTGGTGTAAAAGTATAAGCTACAATATTTATTATATTTTTGAGAAAAATTATATAATTTATTTGTTATCAATACATTTTGGCCTTCAATTTTCATTCTAAAAAATTATTACTTTTTTATTGTTGAGTTTTAGAATTCATGACGGATTTAGAGCAGAATTGGATTTTAATTTTTTTTTTCGGATTTGGAGCAGATATAGATATTTATTTCTTTTTTGGATTTGGATATGGAGCGAAAAATATGGATTCATGACGGATCTGAAACAGATACATATCTTGATTTTTATTATGGATCTGAATATGGAGCAGAGTAGATCCAATTCATATATGCTCCATTGCCATCCCTAGCCCAGATTAAAATAGTTTCTTAACTTCGGCACTGATTGAAGCAAACATTTATTATTACTTGGTTGATTTTTTTTATTTTACTAATTATTAATTATTTTTTTCTAATTTTCGAATGGAAACTACTAAAACTCATATTACACCCAATATTTAACTTCATTGTATATGTTATAACATATATTTCTGATTTTTTTGATAATTTGCTGCCATTTTTTATGTACTATTCTTGCGTTTCTTTATTTTTTATTTTGTATTTTATTTTGTCAATTGATTAGCTGAATGCCTCATTTATACAATTCACAGTTGAAAGCCTCATTCAAGATAATTACTTTAATAACTAGTTGAATAAATGATCGCGGTTGAATAGATCGGTCGAGGTATTGATTTTTTTTAATGATTGTGTATTACACGAAGGATTATTTGTTTTTTTCCTTCATATTTATTGGGAATTGAATAGTTTATTCGATCCTATTCGAATAAGTATGAAATTTTTGTTCAATCCGATTTAACTCAAATTGGATGGAATTTAATATTCCAATCGTGTTCAAGTGACTTTTTCTGTTAATCTGAATAATTAAAATTGCGTTATGATGATTTCTTCTCTTAATCTAAATAATTGAAATTTGATCGGATTGATTCGAATTCGATCTAAATCCAATTTTACCCGCCTTTAATTAAAAATCTCAAAGATTACAAACAATATATAGACAGAAAATCTTCTACTTAGACAATTGACTCACAGCAACTCAAATCAAATTTAACTAGCGCACAAAAAAAGATGCCTGAACGAATCTTTATGTCAATTAACAAATGGGAATCTATGATACTTCCTACCCTATTGGAGTGTTTGAATAATAAGAAACAATAGATTAACGTTTTCAACGAGGTAACGTAATTAATCCGCTGCTTTGGATCTGATGATAGATTGCTATATATAAAGAGCCTTGAATCTTCAGGGTTCACACAACTGGGAATATAGCCTTAAAAGGAATATGATTAATGGAGAGAATGCTGCTAGCAGCTCTGAGCTTCTTAAAGCTCAAGCTCAGGTGTGGAATTGTACATTCAATAACGTCAATTCCATGTCACTAAAATGTGCCGTTGAGCTTGGCATAGCAGATATCATTCACAGCCATGGCCAACCCACGACTCTTTCACAAATAGCCTCAGCACTCAATATAAAACCAAATAAAGTTGAATGCATTCAAAGCGTCATGCGCATTCTAGTTCACTCAGGCTTTTTTGCTCAGCAAAAAGATGATGAGTATTTTCTTACACCCGCTTCTAGACTTCTTCTTAAGGATACGCCCTTGAAGGCAGCACCATTTGTGGATCTTGTTGCTGATCCGTTATATACAACTGCGTTTCATTGCTTGGGAACTTGGCTGCAAAACGATGATCCCTCGCTGTTTGAGACAGCGCATGGGAAAAAAGTTTGGGACCGGGTAGCTGATGAACCCAAATTTAAAAGCTTATTTTATGATCTCATGATCACTGATTCGGAGCTGATAGCTGGGATTGTGATTAAAGATTGTAAAGAGGTGTTCGAGGGGTTGAAGTCCCTGATTGATGTCGCTGGTGGCACAGGAACCCTGGCAAGGGCCATTGCTACGGCTTTTCCTGATATTAAATGCACTGTTTTTGATCTTCCACACGTGGTTGATAATTTGCAAGGGACTAATGATAATCTGGACTTTGTTGGAGGGAACATGTTTGAGGCAATACCTCAGGCAAATGCTGTTTTACTCAAGGTAAAGGATCTCTTACTCATCCAATTCTTCTTCTCTAGTTTTAAAAATATTTATAATTAGTGTATGAATCCAAATTGCGCCTAATGGATCTGACCAAATTGTACTTGTAGTGGATACTGCATAACTGGAATGATGAAGAAAGCGTGAAATTACTAAAGAAATGTAAAGAAGCAATTCCAATCAAAATGTACGTAAAATATAGTCTACTTGTCTACCATATTGTCCATTTTGTGTATAGGATTCTCATCCTTTTCTATAGCTTTCTTACCATCTGTTATGTTAGTAAAATATAGTCTACTTGTCTACCGTATTGTCCATTTTGTGTTTAGTATTCTCATCCTTTTATATAGCTTTCTTACCATCTGTTATGTAAGTAAAATATTAATCCACGTCAATTCTCATCGTTTTTCAGAGCTTTCTTACCATCTGTTATGTTAGTAAAATATAAATCCATGTCATATCGTGATTATAAAATCAAGGGAAATTTAAAAAAATAACCATAAAACTTTTGCTATTTTCACAATTAATCCTCTCAATTTTTTTCTATCAACATTAGTTAAACACATGTTTTTCTTCCCAAATTACCCTTCTTTACAAACCAAAAACAATTTTCTTTCTCCCCTTTTCGTCAAACCAAAGGCAGCTTTCCACTCTTGAATCATCAACCAACGACGACAGCAAAAGGCAACGATAAAAGTAAAATCCGATCATAATCTATCCGGATCCAACACTAATCGGCATCACATAGTGGTATGAGTTATTTTCTAAACTTGGTTGAGAGTTTCAGTGAACTGCGAGTCGTGGGTAAATCTGGCAACAGGCTGCCTGTCGCACGAAGAGGCAGATTCATTGCAACTGTATTAATTTGATAGGGCTCAAATAATTTATTTTTTATTTTTATAATTTCAGGCTTAATGGATTCAGTTGTATTTGAATTGTGTTACGATGATTGATAGGAGACATTAAAGGATGGCCATATGGAGTATGTGAATGGTAAAAATAGAGTTTTTTTGGTTGGAAAAAATTATTTGTTTGATCAGTTATTGACAAGCGTATACGAGGTGTTCCAAATAAACCCTAATGAATATAGTATTACAATGAAGATAACTTTGAAGTCTAGTAACACATTACATCGTATATGTGCACTGCCCATAGATATATTTGATGAAGAAATGATGAGGGTTGTGTTGCATATGGCATCCAATGTAGCCAATTTTGGATGCATTCCTATATTCGTGACCACATCACCTCGAGTTCCAAGCGAAGGTATTGAGCCACATGTCGATACAGAAATTTCATTTAGAGCAAATATGTCTGGCCCCGATAATGAAGAAGAGGTGTTACCAAGGACAATATCGGTGCAGCAATATTATTCTCCAATCCACAACAAATATGACAACATTGATGATAACGGCATTACGTTACAGGATGTTGGAGCAACGGTATTTCCAATAAAAACGTCGTTGGAGCAACGGTATTCTCCGTATCACAACAATAATTTCCGGAACAATGATGATCTTCATGATGAGACAGATGGGGTTAATGTTTGTGCAAAACCTTCTAATAGTATGAGAAGCACTCATTTCAATAATAATGGTGATGATGGAGGAGCCGGTCACATTTCCCACGAAAAACGACCCCATGAACGGTTTTAGAAGTACTCTATATCATCAATTTCGTTAAGCCAATCGAAATTGATTTGACAGTGATTTATTCTTGCATTTAGTACTCTGTCCACAAAATAAAAGAGTGCAATCTTTAATGCGTCCATATTGTCCATTTCCTCGAATTTCAACTTCTTAAATAATGCATCAAATTCCTTAAAATTGATCTTGCGATGCACACCACCAAAATACGTATTCCGTAGCCTATGCACCGTTTTGTTATTTCTTAGTTCGTTATCAACACCATATGAAAGTCCAATAACCAGGCACCATTCTACAATTGATAAGCGAATCAAATGCTCACCAATTTGAAACCATAACTGATCCTCACGGCTATCTTCTTCATGGGCCACTTGCCTCAGTAAAAGATTGTGCAAAATTACCCCCACAAAATGGAAAGCTTTGACACTCCAAAAAATGCCCAAATATATCCTTCTTGAATAGATTCAACTGTCGCTTTGTTAATTTTTCCTCGATGGTTTTTACGACCGAAGATAAATTACACATGCTCGAAATTCTACCCGAAAAGTGATCGGCATAACGAAAATACATCCTACCTACTTCGATATTCGATGATTCTGATTTCGCCATGTATCTATAATATTTATAACATTATTACATTGCATTTACAACAAAAATAAAATAAATTGAGTTGACGGAAAAAAATGTTAAACCCAATGTAATTTGGTGCGATAGCAGGGGCGTGCGCGCGCGCTGCTGCCCAGTGACGGGCGCGAGCTAGCGCCCTTCGCTGGGCAGTGGTTTGACATTCCCAAAACAACACTCCCAAATCAACACACTCCCAAAACAACAACAACCACCACAAACACTACCACCACAAACACCACCACCACCATTACTCTCAAACTACAACCACTATTATTCTAAAATTTCATTTTAAATTAATGAAAATAAATAAAATGGCTAACCTAGGTGTTGTTGAAGGCTGTGGATGATAGATCGGATACCGATGAGGGATGAAGCCACCGCCGACGAGGGTTGATGTTGCCACTGATAATGAGAGATTCTTCAGTTTGGGAGAGATGGGTGAAAGAGAGAGTGTTGGGGGAGAGATGAGAGAGAGGGGTATTTTGGTCTCAAAGGTTTTTTGTGGCTAATGTTGATAGAAATTTGTTTGGGGGTTAAGATGGAAAAAGCCAAAAATTTTATGGTTAATGGTGTAAATTTCCCTAAAATCAAGGGTCTTATTTGTTTGAGGTCAGTAGCATGTTTTCTTGACAAAAAAAAAAAAAAAAACTTTAAAGAACAAAGACCATAAATTTCATTAAGAGAAATGCTACGTTTCCTCAACTGGATATTTTATTAAAATACTTATTAATGTGGTATTTTATGTATATTTTTAAAATTAATTTTTTCATAATGTGGTATAAAGTTTTATAGTATTGATAATGCGATTATTTTGGATAAAGTTTTATAGTATTGATAATGCGATTATTTTGGACCTTAAATTTAAATATTTTTAATATTTCCATTGGCTTATTTTAATAGATAAATAACTTAAAAATTAACAAGTTCATGGATGTAAAATTATTTTTTAATTAATTGATAAATATTTTCTAAATAACCAAAAAAAATTGAATATGCAAATATACATATTACTTTGGATGTGTACAAAATAAATATGAATTTTTTTAATTGTCATCAAATACATGTTAATGGTTATCCCTTTTGTTTTTTATGATTGGTACCGTACAATTTTGAATTTTTATTTATATTCATTGGATAAAATGTATTGATAACAAATAAATTATATAATTTTTCTCAAAAATATAATAAATATTGTAGCTTATACTTTTACATCAAAACAACAAATAAGAAAGATAATAAAATATTGTTCAAAAGTAATTATAGGAGTAAAATCAATCTAATATTCTATTGTCTCCTTCATAAGTCTAATATCAACAACACACCCACCTTCATTCCTACAATATTAGACAATGACATATAAATTAAATATGATTTATATCCAGTCCTTTATTATTTTTATTATGCCCATATTTGACTAAATATATGAATAACTATATTCCTTAAAAATTATTTGGCCAATATAATAAAATAAATTGCCAGGTTGTATTACTGGACTTGCAATTTGAATATTGCATGTACATGTTGTGGGGCTGGCTGACCTTTAAATTTACAAAACTAACCTTTAAATTTTAAGAGTTTAAATGCATGGTAAATACCACTAATATGCTATGAATAAAATTTATTATTATTATAATTCCACAATTATTAAGAAACTTTTAAAATAAAATAAAATAAAAAGATGGGTGGATATGGATATGGATTTAGATATTAATATGGATCCAAACCTGCTCCAGATCCATTTTAAATCCGCACATTGATATTCAAATCCGATCCAAATTCATTTTAAACTGACCCAAATCTGATCCGATTGGATTTGGATCACGTGGATCTTGGGTTAGATCCAATCCATTGTCATCCCTAGCAATATATGAAAAGTAAGAATAAGATGAAAAATTTAAGATCGAGTTGTTTTAATATTAAAAAAATATATTTTTTAAATATGGTAATTAAATTTTTTAATGGAGAAATTATGGAAATTTAGATAGACTGTGCTTATTTCTCTTTATTATTTGATCTTAAAAAATTATTTAACCGATTTGATGACTGGTTAATTACTTGAGGACACAAGTGTAATTCTTATCCGTGTCCAATACCCACGCAAATATTTGTTGGATACATATCTATTTGCCCTAAACATCACAATATAATGAATGAACTAAAAGATAACAAAAAGAATACCGTGATTTTCTACTAATCCTTGACAATAATATGAGGTAATAATTCTTAAACTTATGCACGTGAAGCTAAAGCATACCAGATTAGTGAGGGATTACGTTAAACAATTTAGTTCGTTGATGGTGGACATCAAGAACATGTCGGATGAGGACAAGATGATCAATTTCATGTCAATTTGCAACTGTACGCTCAAACAGAATTGCGGAGGCAAGTTGTGAGGGATTTACCAGCAGCTAATGGCTTGGTAGATTTCAGATTCGTAAACGCTTCTCTTTCCGAATCTAAGAAATCAAAAGATTGTAAGAAAGGCAATTTTTAGCGTGATGGTGGGAAGAAGAATAACGGTTAAAACAAAGCCAAGCAAGGGAAACCGTAAGGAAAGAAGAGTTCGAGGTGTCCAAAGCTTGAGAAGCTGAATGCTTTGGTGAAGGAATCAGAAGGGGGAGTCTTCAAAACCTTTGAAGGCCGAAGTAGCAGCAACACACATGAACCCGTTACAACTGTTGAGCAACAAAGAAGTCAAGGTAGAGAAGGAACCCATGAATCAAGAGGTGCTAGCAAGCATCCTAAGGGGTGAATTCTACCAAGGGGGACTAATGTGTGCAATAGCGCCACCCTCGCGCCACCTTAATTTCCTTCCCCAAATTTTAAACATTACCAAGCATGATCTAAGGAGCACATATCCACTCCCCCTTGAATCGAGCAACCGCTGTCCATTTAGCGTATTAGCAAGGAAATTATAGGATGTAACCGTCGTTGACTACCTCCTCGATGAGGAATCGCCAATGTCCACTATCTTTGCCCCTCATTTCTAAGCATGTGATTCAATGCCATGTTCTTCCACTTAGTTGCACCCACAACTGTCCACTCATGCTTGATTTTATGCTCACTTTCGGAGAGTTACAGCCACCATGCTCCACATTCAACTGCCATTGTCCGCACACAGCCGTGCATGAACACATCTGATTTTTCACATGATTTGGCACCCTGTGCATGCCCCATGTTGCTGCATGCTTGGCGCACTCCAGCAAGCAATTTTGCCCATGTGGAATCATTCACTACCTATTAAATAACTTTGTGCTAGCGATTTTCCCACTAGCCATTCTTCCTAAGAATGTACTTGTCGCTACAAATTGTTCCCTCTCGACTTCCACAAGTCATTACGTCCACGCAAGCCTTCGCTTGTCCATTTTGTAGACGTCGCAATAAAGTTTCATCCTTGCTGCCTTGTTGCCAAGGAATGCTAAAGTTCCCTCGGATTCGGCAGCCACACATGTCATTTTCCACTTCAGCCCACTATAATGAGTTTCCTCGCACAATGCTTGATGTTCACACCACTTGCATGTGCATCAATAAATAGAGAACAATGTCATTACACCCAACAGCACGAACATGAACCAAGCAGCCACTGTGAAGTTTTTATAGGACTCTCGTTTGCTGTTTTACAGTGCTCGAAGCTTTGTGCTTCATTTTTAATGCACCATCGCTTTCCCTCGTACGGCAAAGACTCACCACAACTGATACCTTCTTGAATGTCTCCTTCAGTCTTACTGTCGTCAATTTCCAGTAATTAGAAAAATTTGCCAAGGACTTAGCTTTTGATTCTGCTATACTTTGGTTACTTATCTTCTTCGGTAACTTGTCTAGTCGAGGCCCAAGTGTCTCACTACCCGTCAAGGTCTTTCTTAACTTGATTGTGCTCTTCAACCTAATCATTGCAAAACTCCCCCGATCTAAACCATTGTTGATAGTCTAGAGTGATGGTTTCAGCCTACTCAAACTCCGATACTCGCATTCAACTGTGCATGGCTCTTAATGCCCCCGATCTAAATACACGACAAGTGAGATAGTACATGCACCTATGCATTGTACAAGAACTTTATTCCCAAAATCACATCAAATTAGGACATAACTATCACCATAAATGTTGTCTCACACACCCAAGTGCCCACACTTAGGTTGGCCACCATTGTGTCATTCGGAACCACCCGATAGTATGAAGTAAGACCCACGGCAATGTTGGCTCTAGCGACTTGCAGACCAAAATGTGGTACCCAACTTCCTTCCACTCCCGTATCAATTATTGCTCTCACTTTAACTTTGTTCAGCCACATTGTTGCACAAATTAGTCCCCCTTGGTGGAATTCAGCCCTCAGAATGCTTGCTAGCACCTCTTGATCCATTGGTTCTTTCTCTACCTTGACGAAGTTGCTCGACATTTGTAACAGATTCATGGGCGTTGTTGCTACTTCAACCTCCAAAGGTTTCAAAGACTTCCTTTCTAATTCCTTCATCAAAGCCTTCAGCTTCTCGCGTTTTGGACAATCTTTTGCCCAATGGTCACTACTACAAAAATGACCTTTACTGACACTTAGTTTCTGACATTTTGTAAAACGTATCAGTAATTGTATGCATATGCACCATTTTCCGCTTTTAACAAATATGTATCACAAATTACTGATATCAGTGTATCAGTAAATTAAGTATCAAAAACCACTGGCACTGAAGTATCAGAGGTTAAAAAAAAAATTACTATGATTTGTAAATCTTCCGATTCGAACTAAAGACTTTTAAAATTTAAAGTTTTTACATTTGAACCAAAAACCACATGACCTACAGATTCAAGATACAAGTATTTTTTTAAAAGAATTAAAAACAAAAATATAATAGCAAAAGTAAAATCCCTAATCTCTTTCCCTCATTTCATCATATTGTCAATCGAAAACAAAACAAATCACTACCACGCCGCCGACATACCCAAAATCTCTTTCGCCACTTTCGTCACCACTCTCGACTAGCCACTGCCGTCACTACTTTCGACTAGCCACTGCCGTCATCTCCGATGCACCAAAGTCTGTTCTCTATATTTTTGTCTCTTTTGTTGTCGTCATCTCCTATCATATCTCATGCACCAAAGTTGGAAACCCACTGTCGTAACTTATGATTTTTGACCGTCACCGGTAACTAATCCACTGCGATCATCACCAATAGGCCGTAACTACTTCCAGTTATCATCAATACTCATCCGTTCGTCACCGGTAATAACTTCTCAGCCTCTGTCAGCCGCTCCGTCACTGTCGCACTGCCTCAATCTCCGTCGTCGCTGCTATACCACCACAATCTCTGTTCAAGGTAACCTTAAATGGATAAATAGAGCATGAAGAAAAGAGATAATGGACCTAAGTGTCCTGTGACCAGTAAGAGAAATCAACGGGTATCCATGCCTTTTTTGTTTTGTATAGAGAATTCTTTAAAATTGCTCTACTAAATGTCATGTACTTCTTACTGAAACTAACTGCTTCTACATATGATTTTATAACAAACTTTTAAGATCAATTAACATTGTGGCTTTAGGTTCCTTAAAGCCACAATTGATTTTAGATCTATTGATTTTATTTTAAATTTTGTTTTTATCATAAATGAGCAGCTGATTTTTTTTCTGGAATAGAAATTGCAAGAGAGTTGACAATACAAGGCAAACAACCTTTGTCAGATACCATACATTGAATCCTTTGGCCCCGAATAAATTGCTTATCTGGGTGGTATGTTAAGACTTTTTGTTCTTTCTTCATTTAAATTGATCCATTTTATCTCTTTGCATATGAAAGAAAACAGAGATGTTGTTTGGTTGCTGAGAAAATAGCTCAGAGAAAGAGATGTTTCTGGAATCTGTACATTACACTGGAAACTAAGCAGGGCAGTGCCCTTACCATTCGCTGTAATATAATTACTCTTCTTCATGATTCAATTAACTAGAATGAGATTCTCATAAAGTTAAGTGGAGTGCTATGGATAGCAGTAAAATTAGATTGCTTTTTTCTTCTTTTTTTCTCCTCACTGGATGAGAAGTTGGTGAAGCCAACTCTACTGCATATAAAATTATTTGAGAAATGAAATCTTCAGCCAGGATACTGCTAGGAGTATTAGGGAAACAACCTTTTGGGCAGCAAAGAAATAATTAACTATGCGATTAGTTTAATAGTAATCATTGATTACCTTCAGAAATCAAACCTCATGTTTAAGTGGCTGGAAGAAGTATAATACACTTAATGCTTTTCTTTTCCCCTATGTAGCCGGAAGAGCATATCTTTATTTTTGATAACTATGATCATACCTCTAACTGCGTGCATTGGTATCATAATTTTGACTGAGGTTGCTGGTTTTGTCAACTTGTAGACCTGCTTCTTCTGCGAATTTGGGCACTCAGTGGTTTGTGCTGACTATCTTACACTTTGAAAGTGGTTTGTGCTGACCAGCTTACACTTTGAAAGGGGTTCATCATGGTATGCAGTTTTCCTGTTTGTTTAAATGATATGCCTTTACAATTATTAAAGGATTTGCTTCTGCATCATTCTTTATTTGAGAAATATATGTCAAATAAACATGAGCTTACAAATTTTGCATGTTTGTATCTCTACTCCAACTAAATAGTTTTCACAGCCAAAATTTATTAGTGCGTGAGTGCTAAACTTGTGTTCATATAAAAAGTTGAATGGTTAAATACTTAAATGGAATTATTCAATTATTCTTTTTTTATTTGACATTATTCTCATTTCTTCATTTTAAAAGTTGTGTTTTGCATGCAAAACTTCGTTGATAGTTGTGTCAAATTGTCACTGTACTTAAGCCTAAATATTTGTTTGCTTCAACCTAATAGCCAAAAATTAGAACTCCATGATCGCCAGCATGGCAAATCTAGCGGCTCACACAACCACCAGAATCCCACTCTCTTCATTGACCAAACATGAAAAACAAAAAAACTTATAAGGCCATTAAAGAATATGAAGACATTTTTTTTTATTTTAAGTCTTAATTTTTATTAGTTACTTCACTTATGAATTAGCTCGACTTATTAAAAGCCACTAAGGCCCGTCTTACTGCACATCACTCACTTAGGATTTAAGAGAGGTTAATGACAGCGATAAAAAAAGTGTTAGCTAGATTCTTTTTAAAAATTTTTGTCTCTCTCTATATTAATTAACTGATGAACATTTAATGATTGGCACACTGCGTATTGTTGGAGAGATTATGTGAATAACCATGAGATGTACAAAACAATTATATGGATTAATTGCGAGGTTGTTATTAGTGGGGATATGTTACAATATTGTTGCTTGTACGTCATGAAAGAGCTCTTGCGACTTCATAATCAATGGGCTACATATGTTGCCAAGTTAATTATAGCCCAAAATCACAAGGTAATATATGAGTAATTTATGATGATTTTTTCTTCCAAATATCCAAGATTTATTATTTGTTGTGTACTAATTGATTTTATGTACTTGTAGGTGGGAAAAAAATGAAGCCACATATTGATATTTATTGACACTCTTGTGCTTCTTTTTGTCCGTTAATGTTTGTTGAAACTTAATTTAGTACTTTATTGTCTAGAACTTGTCGAAAACTTAATTTGATACTTATGTTTTTCTTTTCCAAACAGTGGTGTAGTTGAATTACATTAATTTAAATTATGTATTTGGAATGTTTGTTATGTGAATTGTGTTGTGAGATTTGGTATATTTAATATATCTTGAGTTTTCTTTTGATTGTAGAAAAAAAATATAATTAAAATAAAAACATACTATTAACAAAAGCAGCATAACATCAATAAATACTGACACTAAATATTTTAAAATGACATTAATAATATTTTACGTTAATGAATCAATGTGCTCCTGATACTGTAGTCACATTAATCATTGACATGTAAATAATATCATCAAACACTGATACCATCGTGTCATTATTTTAGTGATACTATTGTGACAAAAATTATTGACACAAAAATCACTGACACTAATTTTCAGTGTCAGTGTGTTCTGGCTGGAGCATTATTGACATAATTAACAAGTGTCAGGAAAAGTAATTACTGACACTAATTTAGTATCAGTAAAGCCCATTTTTCTAGTAGTGGTGCTCTGGCATAGATGAAGCACCCCGAACTCCTCTTTCCTTGTGGATTCACTTGCTTGGCTTTGTTTTGGTTGTTATTCTTCTCACCACCATCATGTAAGAACACTACAAGTATTATATTCTTTCGCGACCATATTTTTTGTGACGATATAATTTTTGTCACAGAATGTCACTTTTTATGACCATAGACGATCTCGTCGCTAAATGTTTTGTTTTTCTGTGACCGAAATTAAGTTTATCACAGAAACTCACTTTTTGGGATCAAACACAATTTTTGTCGCAAAAGCATTTGCCAATTATATTTATTTTTAATTTATTTGCGACCAAAAACATTTTCGTCGAAAATTCTATACTTTTAGCGACCACTTCAAGATTTCGTCACAAAAAAGGATAAAATTAATATGCGACTTCTTTTTTGGGACAAAACCAAATTTTCGTCTCAAAATATCTACTTTTTGTGACCCCTTTCAAGTTGTTGCACAAAGTCAAAAGATTTTGCGGAAATTGAACCGTCTTACACAATTAAACTCAATTTGAACAAGTTTTTGCTACCAAAATTTAAACGTGGTCGCAAAAGACTAGCATGTTATATATATTTGTAATATTCTTCTCTCTTTCATTTTTATCTCTAAGTTGTCTCACTCTTATAATTCTCATTCTCTTGTTCTCACTCTATCTTCCTATTTTATTTTCTCACAAACTTTTTTATTTTTTTGGTTACATAATTTTATTTAATTATCATGTGTAGAAGTTAACTAACCTTTGTGCTTTTTTTTTTTGGTATAAATTAAATATTGAAGTTCATATACAAAGAGGTGAAGAAAATCAAGAAATTTATGAACAAATATAGTTGTTCCAAATATTACAATGTTATTTGAGGATCATTATGTAATTGTCCAAGTGTTACAATTATGTAATTGTTCTAAATAATGTAATTTCGTTTGCTAAAATTTGTGTATTTTTTATCAATAATAAATTTTAATTTAATTTTTCTACTTTCATGACGTTGGTTATAATTGTCTTAATTATTAAAGAAAAATAAACAAATTATAATTTTATAAAATTATAATTAAAACATAATATTATATTTAAATTTTTTGCGACCAGTTTGAGTATGGTTGCAAATATTCTAAATCTATGACGAAATAATTGGTTGCAAAAAGGTAACAGAGACAAAGTGAAATTATATTTTGTGACCATTTTTTTCGTCGTATATACTTTTCCTCGACAGACCTAATGTGACCAACTTGCGACCATAATTTTTTTGACGCAAATTATTTTTTGTGACGAATTTGATATTTACCAAAATTCTAGTAGTAGGAATTGCCTTTCTTACCATCCTTTGATTTCTTATATTTGGAAGGACAAGCGTTCACAAATCTGAAATCTACCAAGCCATTGGTCACTGCTATTGCAGCCGGTAAATCCCTCACAGGTTTCCTCCGTAATTCTGTTTGAGCCCACAACTCCAAATCTAACATGAAATTGAAAAGCTTGTCCACATCCGACATGTTCTTGATGTTCAACATCAATGAACTGAATTCTTTGACGCAATTCCCTATCGATGCAATATGCTTTAGATTCTTCGAGCTCCCCCTCGTAGCCAGCTAACATTTTTCGGGAAGAATTGTCCCTTCAGTTTTCGTTTAAGCCTGTCTCAAGTTTCAGTCGCTGGTCGTTGCGCTTTAACATCCTCTTGAAGCCTACTCCACCACTATAACTTAGCATCGGCCTCTAAGTATATGCTCGTGATAATGACCCACTCCACTTCAGGCACACGAACAGCTCGAAAATACTTCTCCATGTCCCACAGAAAGTTTTCAACTCTTTGGCATTCTAAGTTCCTTTATAAGCCTTTGGTTCGAATACTTTAACTTTCGAAGGTCCATCCTCTGCCTCAGAGGTGTTCCCTACTGCATGTTTCAGCAATCCCACTTCCTTTTCAAGATCCCTTTAAGCACATCCGCTAGTATAGCAACATCTTCTGTAGCCATGTTCAACTTATCTGAAAACTTGTTTACAAACTCCATGGAAGTTTGCTTCACATTTTCCGTCTCGATGAAGTTGATTTTTGTATTCTTAGCCAAACTCTCCAAGTCGGACTGTAAAGTGTCCACAACTGCATCCAAGCGCACCAACTTGTCCTTTGTCGACTCCTCCTTCATGTTGGTTTTCGTCGTTGTGAATCTCCCTGAAACTATATAACTACACTCTTGAACTCTAGTTTCTTCCCAAAACTACAAAACTAGTTGTCTGCAAACTGATTTAACCGAGCCTGGATTTGATACCAAACTAGTTACGAGGCTTTTTCTAACAATGTGTGGCAACTCATGTGATGGGGCTAAGTCTCCACTTAGCCAATCACTCAAAATGCCCAACAGAAGCTAATGCGTCGCAAGTAATCCAAGACTCCCAATAGAGGTTATGCAAGAGAGATTTCTCACTAACATAAAGAACAACACACAAGCCACGAGAACACAAATGATTTACTTTTTACGGAGGCACCAAGCCCCAATGCTTTTATTTCCACAATAAGAAAAGTTTATAGATAGTTCAAGTTTTGTATGCTCACGGACACAACTCTTTACTCAAAACTCGCACCTCTAACATACATCCACATCACTATTTGTATATATAACTTTGCAAATGAAATCCCCGTTTGCTAAGGTTAGGTGGCGCACCACCCTCGTACTACCTCAATTTCCCTCTCCAAATTTTAGCCACCACTAAGCATGATCAAAGGAGCACATCTTCACTCCTCCTTGAATTAAACAATTGCTGCCCATTTAGCTGATTAGCAAGGAAATCATGAGATGTAACTGCCATTGCCCACTATCTTTGTCCCTCATTTTTGGGCATGTGATCCAAGGCCATGTTCTCCCACTTAGTTGCACCCACAACTGCCCACTCATGTTTGATTTTAGGGCCACTTTCGGAGAGTTTCAGCTACCATGGTCTACATTCAACCACCATTGTCTCGCGCATGAACTCCTCTCATTTTTTTTGTATGATTTATCCCCAAGTGCACGACCTATGTTGCTGCAAACTTGTGCACACTCTGACATGCAATTACGCCACTCTCTCGAATTATCCCGCAAACTGCCCACGCAACTGGGCCAATGTCTTTTGCAACTATGTAGGAGAGCATGGTCTTGGATCACATGCCTAGAAATGAGGGGTAAAGATAGTGGGTAGTGGTGGTTACTTATCGAGGAGCTGGTGGGCAGCGGCTTTTACATCCCCATGATTTCCTTGCTAAAAGGCTAAATAGGCAACGATTGTTCGATTCAAGGGGGAATGAAGATGTGCTACTTAAATCATGCTTGATAGTGTATAAAAATTTGTGAGGGAAACTGAGGTGACGCGAGGGTGACCTGCCGCCTAACCTTAGCAAATGGGGGTGTCATTTGCAAATTTATGTATATAAATAGTGGTGGGATATATACTGGGGGCGCAAGTTTTAAGTAGAGAGTTGTGTTCTTGAGCATGTGAAAATTGAACTATTTGTAAACTTTTCTTATTGCGGAAATAAAAAAGTTAGAGGTTGGTGCCTCTGTAAAAAGAAAATCACTTGTGCTCTCGTGGCTTGTGTGTGTAGTTCTTTGTGTTGGTGAGAAATCTCTCTTGCATAACCTTCTTAAATTACTTATGATGCATTAGCTTCCGTTGGGCATTTTGAGTGGCTGGCTAAGCAGAGTACTTAGTGTCATCACGCGGGTTGCCACACATAGTTAGAAAAATTTTGGTGACCATATTGGTATCAGAGGACGGCTACCTCAGTTTCAGTGACAATTTAGTATTAGAGCCAAGCTCGGTTAAATCAGTTTGCGGATAGGTGCTTTTATAGTTTTAGGGAGAAACTAGAGTGAAAGAATGTATTTATGTAGTTTCAAGGAGATTGATAATAGTGGAAACCAACATGACAGGGGAGTCAAAAAAGGACAGGTTAGTGCATTTTGAGGCAATTGTGGGCACTTTACAACCTGACTTGGAGAGCTTGGCTAAGAACACATAAATCAACTCCCTCAAGACGGCAAATGTAAAGCAAACTTGGGCGAAGTTTATGAATGGGATTTTGGATAAGCTGAACAAGGTTACGGAAGATGTTGCTGCACTAGTGGAGGTTATAGCTTTGAGTATGGGAGGTTATAGCAGACATATTTACCCCACCGATGAAGGCGTTGTGCTTTTTGGGTGGGGGAGGTTTGTTACCACTGTAAGTCATGATGGCCGACTGTCTTGGCTTGGCTTCGGGCCTTATGCCAAGTCATGGCAGAAACATAGGCGTGCTTGGGGGCAAGCATCAAAGCAAAGCAAGTATGACGTATGGGCTGGGCCGCTGATACAAGTGTGCGTTGTGGCATAGGTGTAGGGAATGCGAGATAGTGAGCGCAAGGGCATACATGGGCAGCGCACACAACATTTCACAAGTGCATGAGCACATGGGTGCACAGGTGTGAGATGCACGGGCGAGCGGGTGTGACGCGCATGGGCCGGTGGGCGCGAGGCGTAGGGCACTTGAGCGCAAGGCGCAACAGCATGCAAGCGCGAAGGCACAAGAGCGCGCGAGCACTGGGCGCAGCAGCCCGCAAGCGTGGGGCACAGCGATGCGTGAGATAGTAGCTCAATTGCATGGGTAGTTTGCGAGATAATGGCATAATTGTGTGTCGGAGTGTGCATGACTGTGCAGCAACATGGGGCATGCACGTGGGCCCAAATCATGTGAAAAATGAAAAGAGTTCATTTGCGGGCTAAGTGCGGGACAATGGTGGTTGAACATGGAGTATGGTGGCTGAAACTCTTAGAAAGTGGCCCTAAAATTAAGCATGAGTGGGCAATTGTGGGTACAACTAAGTGTGAAAACATGGGCTTGGATCACATGCCCAGAAATGAGGGGCAAAGTTAATGGGCAGTGGCGATTATATCCCATGATTTCCTTGCTAATAGGCTAAATGGGCAGCGGTTGCTTGATTCAAGGGGGAGTAGAGATGTGCTCTTTAGATAATGCTAGTGGTGCCTAAAATTTGGGGAGGGAAATTTAGGTTGTGTGAGGGTGGCGCAGCCACATAAACCTAGCAAATAGGGGTGTCATTTGCAAACTTATGTATATAACTAGTGATGGGGATGTATGTTGGGGGCACAAGTTTTAAGCAGAGAGTTGTGTCCTTGAGCATGCGAAACTTGAACTATTTGTAAATGTTTCTTATTGTGGAGAGTTGTGTCCTTCAGCATGCGAAACTTGAATTATGCAGAATGATAAGTGCATATTTTTCATATATTTTGCTATTAATTTCCTCATCTTTTTTCTTGTTTTGGTCTTAAATATTCTAGTTATTTTAGTTAATTTTTAATTTAGTAAATTATATTTTTATTGTGTTATTTTTATCTTAGTTTTTTTATTTTGTTATTTTAGGTATATTATGGGATTAAAGAGAAATTAAATCGGAGTATTTAGGAAAGAAATCTAATTGAAAGAATCAGAATATGAAAAGAATTGAAGATTGAGAGACAAAAGTGCAAAAGAGATTAAGAATTAGAAAGAAATAAAGAATATTTTCCAATTAGAGCTTGTACGGGCCAAGCAAAATTAATCTTGCACATGGAGCTAAAAATGGACAAAGGAAGTCAAAAAGGAAGCCAAGCCAATTAACAAGCTAAGCCATCACATGAAAGCAAAATTGGGAAAAAAAAAAAAAAGATTGCCATATTAAGTGGCCAGCACGTGAAAGGACGGAAAATAAAGCCTTTTGGCTTTTGGAAATCATGGCCAATCACAAAAGCTTGTGCATGAGGATGAAAAAGGAAAAAAAATGGAAAACAAAAGTTCAAACCTTAATTACTAAGGTCGGTGGCTTAAGCACTATAAAAGCCAACTTCTGGCTTTTGATTTCAAAAGAATCGGCAGCCACACATACTCAACAATTTGCAACCGCAAAGGAGAAGAAAAAAAAATAGGGAGGCAGCCGTTTGAATTAATCTATTTGTCTAGTTTTATTAACTCTTTTATTCTTAATATAATTATGTTAGGCTAGATTTTTTGTTTGGTTGAGGGTGAATTCAAAACCCCAAATATTTCATATGATTAATGTTCAATTTCTATCATTCAGTTTATTTAATTGAGATTGTTTATGTTCTTCTATAATTAATGTTTATGATTTTATTCTTATCTTATTTAAGTGGCAATTAGATAGGATTTGAATAAATTCTATTGGTAAATTAAAATTCTTGATCCGTAATTGTCTTGATATTTTAATCATTAGTAGCAGATTGGAATTAGTTATTTCAATTGGAGAATATAACCTAGGTTAAATAATCCGAGCTTGTGTGTTTATTGGCTAGATCAATCTAATATCTTTCTCTACTTAATGCTTCCATTATCTTAAATTTAAAGAGCTAATTTTAAATTATTTAATGGTTAGAAATTAGGTGAAGAGCTTGTTTTGTCTAACGACACACTAAGGAAAGATTGAGACTAACAGAACTTATTGTTGTCTACAGTTGATAGTTTCAATATAAATTGATGATATAATTGATATATGATGTGCATGTTTGGTGGTGGCAAATGATCTTTTAACCAAAATTTTTCTCATTATTATTTCTTTCTCCTTTAATTAGAGTTGTTATTAAATTATTGTTTTCGTAGTTTTAAGTTCTTTATTTCTTTCTATTTATTTAAAAATTCATAAAACCCCCCTTTTATTTATAATTGGCATTTTCTTTAGTTAGATTAATTTATATTATTATTCCTATTATTCTTTTATTTTAAGTCCCACTTTAGAGTTGATAATAAATATAACTAGCATAATTTTTGTGGGATCGATCCTTACTCACTCTGTACTAGTTATTTATATTAGTAGTAAAGTTTTAAATTTGATGCACCCTAACGACACTACCACAAAAATAGAAAAATTGGGGGTTGGTGCCTCCGTAAAAAGCAAATCATTTGTGTTCTCGTGGCTTGTGTGTGTTATTCTTTGTGTTGGTGAGAAATCTCTCTTGCATAACCTTCATTACGAGTCTTGAATTACTTGCGACGCATTAGCTTCTACTGGACATTTTAAGTGGCTGGCTAAGTGGAGTACTTTGTGCAATCACGTGAGTTGCCACACATAGTTTGAAAAAGCCTGGTGACAAACTCTGTCCACTTTTTCATGGTGAGAGACTCAAACTTAGCGTCAATCAGACAAGTCACAAGCATATGGAGTTTAGATGGTCTAGTTTTTCTTATCTACCTCTGATACTTATCATGAAATTAAAATCATAGATATTTTATTAACTAGCAAGGCGAAGCTAAAGATATTTTATTAACTAGCGGGGCGGAGCTCCTTTTACGATTAGCAAGTCCCTTAAAAAAATTACATAAATATATATGATATGCGGAAAAATCTCTATCTATAGTCATATTCTATATAAAAATAATCTCCTTGTAATCATAAAAAATTATTATATCAATTTAAACTAGCTATGGTAAGAATAAACTCTACATTATAATAAGTTATATTTTTTTTTAATTTTGTCTTAAGAAACTTATCTCCACATAATGATAATTTCTTGTATATGGCAAAAATATGTGTAATGTGCATTAAAATTTAAGACGGAAAAAGTATTTTTCTAAAGTTGTTTGGGACAATGATTTATTCTTTAAATTTGTTAACATATCAATGTATAATATTTATAGAAATTACATTGAGAGAGAAAAAAAAATTAAAGAGAATATAGATGTTTAGATTTTTAATATGATTTTATCCTTTATCAGAAAAACCAAATACCCTACTAAATAAGGAAAAACAAAACAAAAAATTATATTCATTTTTCATGATATTATGCATGCGTAATATAGAGAATGGCAAATAAATAAAATTGATTACCTTGTAAATAATCTCTAACTCTTTTGATCTCTTTTTCAGCATCCTTATCGAGTTTACCGGGATCTTCATTATTCGAATCGTCGTATTCCTTATAATCTTCAAATTTATTTTCCGTTTCTGCTTTGGATTTCTTTGGATGCGGATTTGGTTTGTGTTCTTTACCCATAATGATTGGATCATGCTTCTTCTTAGATCTTGTTTCCGAATCAGGTTCGTCCTCCCATTCCCCATCTATGCTTACTTCGTCAGAAACATCATTCATAATCTTAAGTTTCCCTGTCTGTGTAACCTTCTTCGAGGCTTATTTGAATCTTTAAGAGCCCTAGCAGCCTTTTTACATTTTTGGATAGCCGGAACACTAGAATCAAAAGTACGGAGGCCACTTGAGGTTTCAGATACACCCGGATCTTCTAAACTAAAATCCGAATAATCTTCCAAACCTTCCCTATAAAAATCATTATAATTGCTGGGATCCGGAATCTCATGATTACGAAGAAAATGACAAATCCGCTTCGTTTCGAAATTATCACGAGAAGACATCTTTGAAATAGATTCCGGAGCAACTAGAATACCATATTCGTCAAATATTATCAAGTGATTGATACGGTCCAATGTCCTGATAGCACTTTACAGAGCACAATTCTCAAGGAACCCATCCCGGACAAAACCCGTTATAATTTGCCTGAAGATAAGTTTCTCAGACCACATCATGCTTGATTTGAACAAGATCGTTCCCTGAAAAAGCATCCCAAAATAATAATAAGAACAGGAAAATGGCGAAGTAATTAACAGGAAGCAAGAATAGAAACTTGAGGGAAAAAATTATAGTATCTCTTCCTAAACTCATACCGCTGATAGTAAGTACTGCGCCAAGGATCGGAAATAATCAATGAGGATAAGGTTGTCCACTGTCTATAACTGTCTCTGCGATCACAGAACGGATGCGAAGCCATCGGATAGCCATTAGATCAAGGAGCAGTAAAATAACTATTCTTTTCCTTCAGATCTCACGCTTTGAATTGCTGAAACCGGCACGTCATCAAGAAATCATGCAAGGTTATGTAATGATTGCCTTTAGGAGTGGTGTTCAGAGTACTACAACCCTGCAAGTAGGGGAGCGTACTTGGACCAATCATCTGTGGATTCACACCAGACTTCTCAAAAAGACTCTAAAACCAGAGGCGCAATTGAAAAATACAAATATATAACTTGCTGCCAAAACAGCATCATCAGGAATAGACCTGATGTCATCGAGATAGAGAGTAAAAGTGACACCGGGAGGGAGATCTGGAGAACGTCAGAGTTAATCGCAACTCATATGCTCATAACTTGGAGAGACATTTTCACAAACACAGGAATGATCATTTTCAAACTCTTCCGAATAAACAAGAAAAAAAATCAAAGCAAAACAATAAGACGATAGCAACAAATAACTGTTCAACCATATCCCATATATATAATGGTGAACGGCGTCACAAATTGCCAAAAAAGAAAACGGAAACCGACTTTGAAAAGGTACCAAATCCCTAAAAAGTTGATGTGGAAAATCAAGCTACACCAGTTAAAATTCAAGAAGTAATGGCCTAATAATGTCTAATCAGTAAGATTGATATCCACTTCTAATTTGATCACTATTTGAGCTCCTGAAGATCCATTGACACGTGACATTATTAAACTTAATGGTCATGATTTGTTTCCAATTAATTTTTATTTAACTACCCATAAAACACTTTTTTTATCCAACACCCGGTGAAACCTTCTTTCTATCTCAAAATTAAAGCTTCGCACCGAATGAGACCTTCTCTCTCACTCAAAAGTCAAAATTAAAGCTTCGTCGAATTCAGAAAAGAAAACTAAATCTTCAAAAACCGGAAAACATCCTTGTGCTAGAAGCTTCAAAAATGGTAGGAAGCTGAAATTCTGTTAACTTGTTGAGCTTGTTAGCATTCTTGTGCTAGAAGTTTGAATATTTTCTTATAAGAAACCTATTGTTATTTGTTGAGATGTTGCTGCTGTCTGTTGAAAAGTCAAATGGTCGGCTTACCAATTTCAAAAAAGCAAAGTTAGGTTTTGAAAATATGCAAATTGAATAAATGGCATGGGACAGCTAGCATGTATTGCATGACAAATTTGGCACTAATTGCCAAATTTGTCAATTTAGCCAATTAAAGTCAAATTGAAGCCGTGTGGTAGGTGAGCATGCTTTGCCTATAAATAGAGACGCAAAATGCATTTGTAAATCATCCCAATTTGAGAGAAGTAAAGAGCAATTGCAAGTGAGTTCTTTGAGAGAATTTGAGAGAGCTTCCACTTGAGTGTACTAGTGAGATTCCATTTTGGTGTATTGGAGTTGTGGGTTTTGTGAGTTTTTTCCACTTTTGTAAATTTTCATTGTTAGTAAAATTATCTTTCAGTTTTTGCCCATGGATGTAAGCATTACGCCGAACCATGTAAATCATTGTGTTATATTTTCTTTGCATTTTTTTAACACCACATTTATATTTCTTCAGAAGTTGCACTATTAGTAATTGCTCAACCTACGTTTCCGCAACAAGTGGTATCAGAGCCGACGGTTTGTACTTGGGGGGATACGATATTGTTTACGTATACGGTATTATTCTCATATACGATATTATTCACGAATACAGTGGAGACAGTCTATTGTAAGTAGTGTGTATTTTTGCATGTCTAGAAAAGTTCTGTCAACAAAGGCGATGAGAGTTTAAGGATTCTGGTTTTTAATTGGGACCTAGTTCCAGTCCAGTTTCCTGAGAACTTTCCTGGTACATTTATTCACGCGAAATAAACATCATAGAGCCTGGTTTTTAAGTGTAAATAGTTGTTGAAGAAACTGATCATTTGAGATAAAAAGGATGGCAGAGGCATCGTCATCGTCTTCATCAACGAGAACTACTGTGACTAATGCAAAGTTTGAAGTGGAGAAATTCGATGGTACCAATAATTTTGGTATGTGGCAATGTGAGTTGTTGGATGTCTTATGTCAACAAGAGTTGGACGTTGCTCTTGAAGAAAAGCCTGACGTGATGGATGACAAAGAGTGGATAAAAATCAATAGACAGGCATGTGGTACTATTCGCCTATGTCTGGCTAAAGATCAGAAATACTCTGTCATGAGGGAGGCATCGGCAAAGAAATTGTGGGAGACACTGGAAGAAAAATATATGAAGAAAAGCCTTGAAAATAGGCTTTATATGAAAAAGAAACTCTATCGATTTACATATACACATGGCATGTCAATGAATGACCATGTGAACTCATTCAACAAGATATTGGCGGATTTGCTAAATCTGAATGAGAGATTTAAAGATGAAGATAAGGCACTGTTGTTGTTGAATTTCCTTCCTGATGAATATGATCATCTCACTACTACTTTGTTTCATGGGAAGGACAATGTCACATTCGATGTTGTATGCAGTGCATTGTACAACTCTGAGACCAGAAAGAAAGACAGAAAGGATCACAGAGATACAGTTGCAGAAGCACTGATAACGAGAGGTCGTTCGTAAAGCCGCAAACATGGAAAAAGGAACAAGTCTAAAGGGAGACCTGCCAAAGATGGATGTGCTTTTTGCCGCGAGAAAGGGCATTGGAAAAAGAATTGTCCTAAGTTACAAAAGGGCAAGGCTATTTCTGATGCATATGTAATAGAGCATAATGAGGAGTCAGACTTTAGTCTGGTTGGCATGACATTGATATGTCACTCAGATGAGTGGATTTTGGATTCGGGTTGTACATATCATGTGTGTCCTAACAAGGGTTAGTTTTCTAACTTCAAGGAGCTAGATGGTAGAGTTATTTTTATGGGCAATGACAATGCTTGTAAAACCATGAGAATAGGTACAATCCAATTAACGAATCATGATGGCTCAATCCAAGTTTTGACAGATGTTCGCTATGTATCAAACTTGAAGAAAAATCTCATCTCATTAGGAGTCCTAGAATCTAAAGGGCTCACAATCACTTTAAGAGATGGATTGTTGAAAGTAGTAGCTGGGGCGCTGACGGTGATGAAAGACACAAGAAGAAATAACTTGTATGCCTAGATGAGGGTATTGTGCGACATTTCACTATTCAAGATACACCACAACAAAATGGGGTGGCAGAACGCATGAACCGAACTATACTGGAGAAAGTTCGTTGTATATTGTCCAATGCTGGATTGGGCAAAGAGTTTTGGGCTGAGGCAGTTGTATATGCGTGCCATCTGATCAACCATTTGCCATCAACTGCAATTGAGGGCAGAACACCCATGGAGATGTGGACTGGTAAACCTGCTACTGATTATAATTCTTTACATGTTTTCAGTTCCACTGCTTTTTATCATGCAAAAGAATCTAAGTTAGACCCAAGAGCAAAAAAAGTATTGTTCATGGGTATAACTGGTGGAGTAAAAGGATACCGTCTCTGGTGTCCTATTACGAAGAAGATTATTTTCAGCAGAGATGTAACTTTTGATGAATCAACTATGTTGAAACAAAAAGATTCTCAAGAGGATGACAAGACCAGTAGCACTTTGCAGCAGGTGGAGTTTGAAAAAGTTAAAGTTGATCCAGCTGGTGTCGATGAGATGGATAGTGATTCTCCATCGATTGAAAATGATAAAGAGGTTCTGACCCAAGAACCTTCACAGCAACAAGATTCAATTGCATATAGAAGGCCACGCAGAGAGATTCGCAAACCTGCTCGCTTTGTTGATATGGTGGCCTATGCACTTCCAATTGTAGATAATGATGTTCATTCCACTTACAGAGAAGCAATAAGTAATCCAGAAAGCATACAGTGGAAGAAAGCAATAAACGAAGAAATGCAGTCTCTTTACAAAAATGAAACTTGGGAGTTAGTTACACTACCCAAGGAAAAGAAGGCAATTGGGTGCAAATGGGTATATGCAAAAAAGGAAGGATTTCCTCATAAAAATGAAATTCTATACAAGGCTAAATTGGTAGTGTAGGGTTACGCTCAGAAGGAAGGAATGGACTACAATGAGGTGTTTTCTCTAGTTGTGAAACACTCGTCTATTCGAATTTTGCTAGCCATGGTTGCGCAATTTGATCTTGAACTAGTTCAACTTAATATAAAAACTGCATTTTTACACGGTGATTTGGAAGAGAAAATCTACATGACTCAAGCATATGGATTTAAGGTTGCTGGAAAAGAAAATTGGGTTTGCAAATTGACAAAGTCGCTTTATGGGTTGAAACAATCTCCGAGGCAGTGGTACAAGCAATTTGATCAATTTATGAAAGGGCAAAGGTACACAAGAAATAAATTTGATCATTGTGTGTATTTTTGCAAGCTACAAAAAGGATCTTTCATTTATTTGTTATTGTATGTCGATGATATGCTAATAGCATCGAAGAGCAAAGATGAGATAGAGAAGTTAAAAACTTAACTCAACCAAGAGTTTGAGATCAAAGATCTGGGTGAAATTAAGAAGATTCTTGGCATAGAGATATGTAGAGATAGAGATCGTGGCAAAGTAAGCTTATCTCAAAAGCAATATTTAAAGAAGGTACTACAGCAGTTTGGTATGACTGAGCAGACAAAACCTGTAAGTACCCCGTTGGCTTCTCATTTCAAGCTTTCTCCACAATTATCTCTTTCAACAGATGCGGAACTAGAATACATGTTACAAGTTCCGTATTCAAATGCAGTGGGTAGCTTGATGTATGCAATGATGTGTACAAGGTCTGACATTTCACATGCAGTTGGTATAGTGAGCAGATATATGCATAACTTGGTAAAGGACATTGGCAAACTGTGAAATGGATTCTACGGTGCATTCAGAAGACCGTGGATGTTGGTTTACTGTTTGAAAGAGACGATACACTTGGTCAAGGTGTGATCGGGTACGTTAATTCTTATTATACTGGTGATTTGGACAAACGACGGTCAACCACCGGATATGTATTTACTTTTGCTGGAGGGCCAATTAGTTGGAAGTCTACACTACAGTCTACAGTTGCAATGTCGACCACAGAGGCTGAGTACATGGCAATTACAGAGGTTGTTAAAGAGGCTATTTGGTTACAAGGTTTGCTTGAAAACTTGGGATTGGCACAGGAGCACATTAATGTGTATCGCGATAGTCAGAGTGCTATTCACATAACGAAGAACCAAGTTTATCATGCGCGTACGAAGCACATCGATGTATGATTTCACTTTGTGCGGGAAATTGTTGATGAGGGGAAGATTCTTCTTCAGAAAATTAAAACTGCAGATAATCCCGCAGATATGTTGACCAAGGTAGTGACGGCGATCAACTTTGGGCATTGTCTAAACTTGACTAATATCCTACAAGTTTAAAAGCAGTCGGAGAAGGCAAAGACTGGAGGATGATTTATTGACAATCGGCTCAGATTTACTAAATCTTCGCCGAGGTGAAGAATTGTTGAAAAGTCAAATGGTCGGCTTACCAATTTCAAAAAAGCAAAGTTAGGTTTTGAAAATATGCAAATTGAATAAATGGCATGGGACAGCTAGCATGTATTGCATGACAAATTTGGCACCAATTACCAAATTTGTCAATTTAGCCAATTAAAGTCAAATTGAAGCCGTGTGGTAGGTGAGCATGCTTTGCCTATAAATAGAGACGCAAAATGCATTTGTAAATCATCCCAATTTGAGAGAAGTAGAGAGTTCTTTGAGAGAATTTGAGAGAACTTCCATTTAAGTGTTCTAGTGAGATTCCATTTGGGTGTATTGGGGTTGTGGGTTTTGTGGGTTGTTCCCACTTTTATAAATTTCCATTGTTAGTAAAATTATTTTTCAGTTTTTGCCCGTGGATGTAGGCATTATGCCGAACCACGTAAATCATTGTGTTATATTTTCTTTACATTTGTTTAACACCACATTTATATTTCTTCAGAAGTTGCACATTAGTAATTGCTCAACTCACGTTTCCGCAACATTGTTATTATTATTATTATTATTATAGATTTGTCACCGTTGTTTTTATTTTATTTTATTTTTGATAGATTTGTCAAGATGCTGTTGCTATAGTGAGTAAACAGAAAGGGGGAACAGTCCAGTTCTTTTCCAAAATAAGTTTGATAAAGTGTAGTATTATCTGTTTTATGCTAAACATTTTGGAAGTAATTTTTTTTTTCCAAAAATATTTCATCTATTGAATCTTTTATATTCTTGTGCAACATGGCAAAAATGATTACTAAGGTCTGTTTAGACATGGAATTGCTACTTTCATTTTGAACTAAGATTTTCTACTCATCTTAGCTTTCAGAATAATAATATGTTTATAAAATTAGAATACAAAGTTTGCATTATAAATGATGTAAAACTTAACATGTCATTTATTCATTAGTGCTGCAAATACCAAATACATGATGGTCAATTGTTGGTAACACATTATTTAATATACTAACTTCAAGCATATCATTTTTATGAAAATATATATCTAAATCGTAAATGACTAATAACGTATACCCTTAAAAAGTTAAGGGTAATGGGTACATTATTTAGGTTTAGACATAACTTGAGAGGACGCATAACTTGCATTATTGGTTTATGATCAAAATAAGCTACTACGTAAACTGAGGAGATATATCCCTTAAAGCTTGCTGAAAACCTGAGTCTGGTTAGTGTTCCATAAATCCTCCATAGATCCTTGAATCATCAATCTTTTTAGCTCTTCTTGAAACCTTTCCATAGCTGACTGCGGCAGGCATATTGGTACAAGAATTCCAGGCTCTCCATTCTTGCTTTGGTACTTAACACAGAAGCTGAACACTGCTACAGCCCCAGCAGCTCCACCATAAATTGGTTTCCCCCACCCAAAATCAACATCTCCAAGTCCAACATTCCTTAGATCCGAAACAATGAAATTTCCCCTAGTCGAGGACTTTATTCGTCGCCCTTTGATCACCATAAGATCCGCTACAGACCTTATATACTCTTCGTTCATTTGAGCCTTCGCCTTTTTCACCAATTCAACGGCGTATCCTATTGGATTCTTACACAATTGTTCAGCTGTTGAACATACAGCCGAAAATGTAAATGCATTGCCATAATAGCCTGGAGGAATATCCATTTTATAACGTTTTCCTCGTACGTTAACGATGCAGGAAACTTTAGCAATCTCTTCAGGTTGTAGCTTGAGTGCAATTGTTCGACATTTCCATAGAAAAGCTAATAATAGCTCAAATGTTGAACAATCTTTAAGGTGAAAAGGAAGCTGATTTCTCAGAGCTTTGATCCCTTTGAGGCTAAAGAAGAACGATTTGTGAGCCATGTTGTCACTTGGAACCTCATTTGTGTTTATTTCATCGTACTCATGGTGGATACATGTTACTTGTGGGGGATTTCTGGCATTTAAGATTTGTCGTTGCCAAATTGGAAATACAGTCGGGGAACGTTCCCCACGTGCCATGTCCTCCATGGCTTTTAAGAATTGTACTAAACCAAAAGCATCACACATTGTATGATTAAAACGTATTGCAAAAATGAATCCTCTGCATGACTGCATGTCAAACGCGTCACCTATAAACATAAAAATGAATCCTCCGATAGCAAAACAGGATATATATACCTCAAAAAGTCATTATGTAATGTAAAAGTTACTAAGGATCTCTTCTTCTTTTTTTCACATCTTTATCATCATTATTAGTAAAACTAATAATTTTTTAAAAAACGTGCCAACTCGATAAAACCGATACAAATAATGTATTAAAATTAATTACATTTTATACGATTATTAAATGAATGAATTTGTATCATTAGTTTAACAATCATATCGACTTTAAGTTTAGAATTTTCAAGAAAAATCTATGTATTTGTAGGAATTGATACTTTTTTTAATCTAAATTTAATATTAATTTCTTCTTTAATCAGTGGCGGATTTAGAAAAATAATTTACCGAGGGCTGAATTAGATAATAGTAAAATATAAAAAACTAAAATTTTGAATATATGAAATATTTTCTAATACATTTATAATTATTCTCTACGCATTTTTATATTTTAAAAATGTTATGCAATAGACTCATTATCAATATTATTAAATTTATTATTTTTTATATAAACAACTAAATTATCATTTATCTCATCCATTCCAAAGATGATTCTTCATGAGTTTCATTACTGAAAACGTTCGTTCTATTATTATTATTGAAACTGGAAGAATTAATCTTACTTTTTATAATAGAAAATATTTTGAGTCGTGGGCTATCATTATTTTTAATTAAAATATAAATTTTTATAATTCTTAAAAGTCAAAGTTTAAATTTTATGGGGGTTTATATTTTATAGTGACTATTTTAATAAATTTAACGGGAACTAATTAAAAAATTAAAATATTTTTCTCTTCTATTTAAAAAAAAAATTTGGCCGGTGGGGGTCACATGCTACATCCGCCCATGTCTTTAATAAACAAAGTCGAAAATTGATATTTTTAACCCCTTTCTTCCCTCAAGATTATTCAAACTCGAGTGGTTAGTTAAATAAATTACTTAAAGCCACTCAACTGATCACCTAACTAATCTTCAGCATGTACTACCACTATTTTTTTTCAATTCTAAAATCAGAAAATAAAGTTACATACTTATTAAAGTAAAGAGAGACTCACTTGAATTAACAACGAAGGGCAACCAAGAATGCCTTCAGAGCCTGGAACATCATAAAGCAGTTGGTTCAAATACGGGCATGGTGGCTGAATATCATCTCCAAGCTGCTCAAGTGTGAAGTTGGCATCAGCCTCAATAAACAAGACTCCTTTAGCATTGCATTCCACCATAAGCTTGCGGTTGTAACCTTCTTTAAGCCTGCCAGCTAAAGGGTAGTAAAACACAAGTGCTTTACTTATTGCTTCTCTAATGACCTTAACAGGGTCTCTTCCTTGCATTGAAGGTAAAGGGTCATTCTTGTAAAAGAATATTGCTGGTATTTGAAACCTTAGGCTTTCTTGGTCATCTATATCTGAAAGTTGCTTCACTTCTCGTGGTGTTGGCCTCGCTGGAACAATTAGTTCCGGTGCCTGCCGAGTAATCGACAGAGCTTGGGAAAATTTTGATACCATTGATTAGGGAGTATGAGTTTCTTGAAGTAGATATGTAATTGGTTGCCTCAACGGTGCATGCTTCATGCTTCATTTATAGTAGTTAGTAGTAACAGGACGATAGAACAGAAGACACACGTCAACACGAGAGCCTCTGTCAAACCATCGTGCTAAAACGAGTAATTTTAATTTTTCACGGGTCTATATAATTGGGATCAAAGTAATAATTGGTATTTTAAAATTTTAAATGATACATTATTGACTAAATAATTAATAATTTTTTTATAAAATTTAAGTAAATTAATTATATTATTTTATTAATAAATTAATAAATATTATTTTATTTAAAATATAAAATTTAAGACACGTACGACTCTCATTAAAATAAGGATTGGATAGCCTCCGCGCAACGTGCATCGTGCACTATATTCTGAAAAACTTGCAGGTCACGTTCCTCACAAGTTTAACTGAAATAGACTGATGACGGCATGAGTGTAAGGTTAGGATTAATTGGATGGAAAAGGATGGACACAGTGATTAATTCTTCACCTTTCATTTCTCTGATTGTGAAGGTTAAATTCCCCATAGCTTGAATTGTGAAATAAAGTTCTAGCTGCGTATGCAATGAAGAGACAACAAGTGTAAGGGACCATCATTAATCCGGCCGTCCCCATTTATATCTGTCTTTGACTTTGTCTCTAGCTATCGACTCACCATTTAAAAGAGCTGATGCAGACATCTTAATAAAATATGTTTTATTTTTGAGTAAATTATAAATGTAATAATGATTATAATTAAGCTTTGGGTGTTGTTGCAAATCGGCAAATATACTATTTCATGCGATTGATGGTTGATTGGTGCTTTGTTCCTCAAGCATTTGCCATCTTAAAGTAAATCTTGCTGTCATTTTACTTTTTTGCGAGAATGAGGGCATATAATACAGAGTCAACCTACCATGCAGCGCTGTATCTGATACAGCGCATGCATGCAACCAGCACAACCGGTTTTTAACCGGATAATATAATAAAAATTACATTTTTATTTGTTTTAAGTGTGAAAAATTTATGAAAAATTTTGAAAAAAAGATAAAATTGTAATTAAATGAGGAAAAATATTGTAATAATTTTAAATTTAAAAATAGTACAAAAAATATAAATATATTATAAAATGGTTATATTCCTACTTATTTTGTCACATTCCAATATTTATAATGCATATTTCAAGTTTACTTTTCAAATTCCTATTTTTCGTGGTTATTTATCTAAATTTTGATACATTATTTCAAATCGTTTCCCACTAGTTTTTGGTTTCATATATCCACTCTTTTCATTAACTTCCAGCTTTTTAGGGATATATTTCAAGTTTATTTTTATATCTATGTAATATATTAAACTTTATCTATTTTTGGTAAATTGTTCCGATTTATTTTTCTACCACTTTTTGGTTCTATATTCCTACTATTTTTTATTAAATTTCAATATTTTGGATAAATATATCGAGTTTAGTTTTTAAATCCTTACTTCTCATTTGAATTTATTAAATTCTTGGTAAATTATTTCAACTTTTGGGTTAATTTTTGTAACTCTTGTTCCTACCACTTTTTAGTTCTATATTCCTACTCTTTTTATTGAATTCCAAAATTTTGTTTGAATATTTCAAGTTCAATTTCTAGATCCCTACTTTCCGTTGGAATTGATCAAATTTTTGGTAAGTTGTTTCAACTCATTTTTCATTAGTTATTAGTTCTATATTTCCAGTTCTTTCATTAAATTTCCAATTTTCAAGTTGATATTTCAAGTTTATTTTTTTATCTCAATATTCTATTAGACTTTATCTAATTATTGCTAAGTTGTTCCAACTTATTTTTCCACTACTTTTAGTTCAATATTCCTACTATTTTTATTGAATTCCAATATTTTTGGTAAATGTATCAAATTTGCTTTTTAGATCCCTACTTCGCGTTTACATTTATCAAATTATTGTTAAGTTATTTCAACTTTTGGGTTAACTTCTTCCACTCTTATTTTCACGATTTTTTGGTTCTATATTCCAACTATTTTCATTGAATTATAACATTTTGCTTGAATATTTCAGGTTCATTTTCTAGATCTCGACTGCTTGTTAAAACTTTGTCAGATTCTTGTTAACTTCTTCAAACTTTTAGGTTATGCACTTCAACTCTTGTTTCCACCATTTTTTTGTTCTATATTTCTACTCTTTTTAGTTAATTCTAATATTTTTTGTGAATGTTTCGAATTTATTTTTTTATCCCTACTTCTTGTTGGATTTATCAGATTTTTGGTAATTCTTTCCGAGTTTTAGGTTAAGCTCTTCAACTCTTTTTTCCACTACTTTTTGGTTTTATATTCCTACTCTTTTCATTGAATTCCAATATTTTACATAGATGTTTCAAGTTCATTTTTTAAATCATATTTATTGTTGAAATTTATCAAGTTATTGGTAAGTACTTACAACTTTTGGGTAAACTCTTCAATTGTTGTTTCCACCATTTTTTTCTATTATATTTCTATTTTTTTTTATTGAATTCCAATATTTTAGGTAAATATATCAAGTTCATTTTTTAAATCTCTACTTTTCGTTAAAATTTATCAAATTCTTTGTAAGTTCTTCCAACCTTTGGTTAACCTCTTCAACTTTTATTTCCATCAAATTTTGGTTCGATATTTCTACTCTTTTTATTGAATTCCAACATCTGGGTGAATGTTTCAAGTTTATTTTTTAGATCTCTATTTTTCATTGGAATTTATCAAACTCTTGTTGAGTTGTTCCAACTTCTGGGTTATGTTTTTCCACTCCTTTTTCACCATTTATTTGTTCTATGTTCCTATTCTTTTTATTAAATTCCAACATTTTGGTAAATATATCAAGTTCTGTTTTCAGATCCCTATTTTTTATTAAAATTTATCAAATTCTTTGTAAGTTGTTCCAACTTTTGGGGCAACGTTTTCAACTTATTTTCTTACCAAATTTTGGTCCTATATTTCTACTCTTGTTATTGAATTCCAATATTTGAGTAAATGTTTCAAGTTTATTTTTTAGTTCTCTACTTTTCATTAGAATTTATTAAATTCTTGTCAAGTTGTTTCAATTTCTGTGTTAAGCACTTCCACTCATTTCCTACAATATATTGGTTTTATATTCCTACTCTTTTAATTGAATTTCAATATTTTTTGTGGATGTTTCAAGTTTATTTTTCAGATCCCTATGCATTATTGGAATTTATCAGATTATTGGTAGATACTTACAACTTTTGGGTTAAGTTCTTCAACTATTATTAGCACCACGATTTGGTTATATATTCCTAATTTTTTATACTAAATTCCAATATTCTAGGTTAATATTTCAAGTTCGTTTTTAAGATCTCTACTTCTCATTGGAATTTATCAAATTCTTTGTAAGTTGTTCTAACTATTGTGTTAACCTCTTCAACTCTTTTTTCCACGATACTATATTCCTACTCTTTTTATTGAATTCCAACATTTAGGTGAATGTTTCAAGTTTATTTTTCAAATTGTTATGATCAAATAAATTATATATTTATTATATGATTATTCAATGAACCAAGAAAATTAATATGTTATATCAAAGTTTCAAAGGTTGGCAAAAATGCTTTGTTTGTACTTGAAAGAGAAAAAAAGATTAAAAAATCGTTATTCATTATTTTGAGAGATTATTTTAATCATTAATTTGATTATCCATACTTGATCTTTTGAACTCTACGTAAACATTTGTTCATTTATCATTTCTCATTTTCCTATGAAAAATTTATAATTTGAAAAATAAAATTCTATTTCAAATAAAAAATGTCTAAATTCAAGTTTTAGATCATGATAATTTTAAATAAAAAATTAGAAAATTCTAATTCTTTTGAACCACTTTCTCCATTTTAATTATTTACGTTTAAAATAACCTTATTAATTTATTTTCATCTTTCTCTTTACTTTTAAAAGAATTTCCTTAATTTGTTATAACTTAAACAATAATACCATCTAAGGATGCAGCCAATTGCTATGCTTCTCAAAAAATTTTATCTTTTAAAAAGTTAAGGCAAACGTAAGTTATAACTTCCAAAATATTTTAAATTAATAAAATTGATGCTAATTTATTTGTATTAAAACATCATTTTTTTTCTATCATTTCAACTTGATTAGATTTCTTTTTTTTTAATGTAATTTTGTTTATACTTACTTTTGATGTTTCGATATGTTACACCAAAGTATATTTTTTTATCTCAAAAATAAATTATATTAAGTCAATTATTCAATTACAGAATCAGATCTTCAATTTTTCTAACTTGACTAAAATCATTTTTAGAAGTTTTTTACAGCTTAATTTGGTACTAAGAGAATACCACTTTTTTTTTTAACATCACTTTAATTGTTGAATTTGGCATGTCTTGATTGGAATGGTCGGTACTCTTGATTTGTTGTCATTCCTTTGCAAATAAAATAATAACTACCCTATTAATTGTTTGCGATGCACTAAAAATTTAGGTAAACTAAAACTTCCATTCATTTAAACAGATGTAATAAGACAATTAGAATTTTTCACAAGCTTGTGACCAAATAGCTTCACAAAATTAAATTAATTTACAACTTCCACAAACTAGGACTCCAGCTGCTGCTCGTTTTAGATTTCAAGTATCTACATATAAAAAAAAAAAAAAACAAATGACATTAGAAAACACAATGCAACCACAAAGTAAACAACAATATTTAGAATTTCAAAGGCATGATCCAAATTCTTAGGTAGGATCAAATAAATTTGGTTTTCAACAGAAAAACTCAGACTTTTAATCTAAAATAAACACAAAATATATTTTCATTTAACATATATTTTTAAGGGATTTATTAACAGCAATATTCAATATAAAAAAATTACTCTCGACTTGCATAATTGTTCGATGCAACTTTTATGTCTACTTTCATTTAACGACCAAGTGATCTTTGGAATAAAAATAAAGATAACAATACATCAAGAATTACCAAGATCAAAATTTCATTTACCCACAAATTCATTTTAACTAGTAACAAGTGATATAAAATTAAACAATATGGCATGTAGATGTCATATAAAAAATAACAAGTAAATGTTTCTTTATTTTAAAATAACAACTCAAATCATATTACATGTTACAACTATAATCCAAGGAATTAAGATAAGCAACAAAATCCAATAAACAATAAAGCAAATAAAATTAAATCTAACAATCAAACAACTACAATTTCAACTAAACATTAGAGACTATGCAAGTTAGATCATTAAAATATCTCCTATAGCTAAAAGAAAAATGCTAATCAATTACATTGGCAAAAATACTCAATTAAAATTGAATCTTCTTCGCAATGCTGAAACACTAGTTGAAGTTCCTATTAGTAATATCACTGAAATATAATCGAAACTTTAGACATTACAGAATTAGTTAAAAATATACAAAAAAAGGAGTAGATTACTTTACAATTCCTAAGATATTGTAATACCACAAATATAAAAAATCAAAATAACAAGAGTTCAATCTCTACTTTTCTACCATTTTCATTCATGCTATGAATTATTGTTTCATATCATATTTTTATTTACTTCTATGATTAAAGAAAACTGTAATGAGCATATCAAAATCCTCCACATGAAATATTAAAGATAGAAACTCAAGAAAAAAATGGAAAAAGAATGAAAAATGGGAGAGGCTGCAACAAATAACTGAACAGGGATAACATTCATATAAGGAAAAACAAATGTTTATGCAAAACAATTTAAGAAATATTAAGGAGCCACAAAACAAAGTCATCATAGCTAATTCAAATAATCGAAACCATATCTCAATCCATGAACAATGACACAAGAGGTTACATAAAATTAGAGGAAAAAAGACAGTGCTACCAGTTCAAGCACTAGAGAGTAGAGACTGAAATAGAAATTGAAATGCGGAGACGCAAATTAATTTGGCATCACCTCCAAATTATCCATCACCAAGTAAGTCACCACGCATTAGCCATCCTCACTTTTCTGGTTTTTAAGAATCCTTACCAAGCTTTCACAGCTTGAACAAATTGTCATTTTTTCATTCTAAGACAATAAATAAGATGAAGATAAAACCTTATGTCTGCGACATTTTGTCCTTATTGAAAAGGGGCTTACTTGCTCCTTTAACCTACAATTTTTTCAAAGTAATAAGATTTTAGAAAATACCCATGATCAATTGTAAACTCAAAGCTCCATACTTAATCCATCAAAAATACAGAGCAATGACTCAAACACCTATACTTAATCGATCAAAATACAGATCAAGGATATACAACAAGAAAAGATCAATGTGCCATAAAAAGATATTCCCAATATTTTGAATTAATTAGAGACTAAGAACTATGGACAACAAGCATAAACCTAGCAGTAATGACATTTGATAAGCATGTCCAGGGCATTACCCAAGTGATATTAGCAAAAGTAAATCTTGATAAAACATTTCCAAAGACAAAGAGTCAAATACAATGGCAACCCTCACCACCGATGAATTCTTACATACACATTAAAATTAAATCTCAGCTTTTTAATATTAGAAATTAGTAACCAGTCTCATCTGAATTATGTAGTATTTCCTACTTTAGATCAATTTATAGTATGTTGTATTTTTATGCTTGGCCTGAATGATTACCATGGTCAGTAAAGAATAAGTGAAATAAAATAATTGAACTTAATAGCACTTGTTAGAAAGAAATGGGTGCCAAATTACTAAATTACTAATACACACTTAAAGATCCATTGTCATGCTTATTCTATATATATAAAAAAAAATCAAAATGTGTGTGTGTGTTTTTTTTTTTAATAACACATCATCATTGATAAAACAAACCTCAACAACCAAGTCTATAACACATCATCACTGATGAAAGAAGCCTCAACAATCAAGCCTACATAAACAAGAATTTATGAAGATATAAATAATACAGAATTACAGGTAAGCCTATATAACCCAAACAAATCACTTTTGACTATGTGGTTGATAAAATAAGAATTTAGGCATTAAATTATTTGTAAATTAAGATGCAAAATATCAAGTGCACAATCAATTTACTTCTTCTAATCATACTGCATAGGAATAAAACTTTGTATCATTTAGAGTACCAAAATTCCATCTTGAAGATGCAATAAAAGTGAACAACTCAAAACAAATTAAATGAAACTCTAAACTAATTAAACAAGCAATAAATCAATATCTAACCATGGTGTCAAAATCAAAGTGAAGAATTTTAATTCTTTAAGTGAGTGATAGAGGAAATACCTAAATTTCGAGAATCAAAGTCGATGAAAGTTGAAAGGCTTCTGTTTGTTCTTCGTTCTTCAAGAATTAAAGACGAAATAAAAAAATGAGAGCTGTAAATTGAGAAGAAGTGCCGAATCACTAATTAGAAGTTATTATTAAAAGGAAATTGATGAGATCTTTGTTCTTTATTGTTAGAAAAGAAAGAAAGCAACCTTCACCCTTTGATTGAACTCGCTAGTCTAGGGTTTGTGTGTAGAGAGAGTTCATGGAGGAAAGTGACAAGACGGTGAGGGCTGGTGAGCTAGTGGCTGATATGCAGGACGAGGATGGGGACGGCGACGGCGACGAAAACGGCGACTGTGATCTAGTGTCGTTGGAACGAAGACGGCGCGACTACTAGGATGGTGGCTGGTTTCTGATGCTTGAGCACGGCTGAGGCGAGGGGCTAGGGTTTTCAACAATATGAAGTACTAAAGTGTTTATATTTTTGGGGTAAAAAAGAAAAGCTATATAAGGTTTTCAATTTTATATAGGAAAAAATTTCAAAAAAATTAAAATTTAATAAATCATTCTTTCATATTGGCGGTAGTTTTACTGCCTAAATTAAACCTTATTACATTTCATTCTAAATGTTTATTATAGTAATACAAATAAAAAATATCAAAAAATTATTAATACGAATAAATTTAATAAATTATCCTTATACAATTGGATACATAATTTATATTCTATCCGATGACTTGTTTTTATATGTTTATATTTCAATGATACTTGATTTTATAATCTACCAATATTGTAATAATTTTGTAACACTAATAAATGAATTGAACAACATTTAGTATACAAATAATATAACGAAATATAATATTGTACATTACTCAAATAATTTGATTTAATTTAAAACGTTTCTAAATTATTCAATATTAGTAGTGTTTAGATTGTAATTACCCAAGGTTATGACAAAAAGTATATTAATATCTTATGATTTAGTGAAACTGTTATATAAATCTTGTTTTGAATAATTATGTTCATATGGAATATCGGTGGGTCACTTTAGCTAAAGGACATAATTGTCCAAAAAGAGAAATATATGATTATTTTTTAAAATAATAAGGGTCTTCGAGACAATTTCACAAAACACGGGCTCATTGTTATCTCTTTTTCTAATATTTACAATGCAATGTGAATAAGAATTGTAATTTTAATTAACAATATTACTCAGCTCCAAGGGGACGGTTGGATGGTTTTTTCATTTATTGCTACCGAGTAAAACTCATGAGAGATTGTAAGAGTTAAAAAGTTATATTTGTCCTCTCCCAACCATACCCCTAAAATAATAATATTAAATTAAATAATACTAAAAAAATAATAATGTCATAACTGAATTTAGTTTAATCGAATTAATATTGACCAAGTGCTAGCCATGATAGTTATTAACAACTTTTTTTTAATACTGATTACACATCAAATTATCATAAATGAGGGATATCTCTACTCTACTTGCATTTCGCAAGGGAAAAAGACTTGCAAATAACTCCACATGATCATGCATAATGTTTAATTGAAAGAGTTTGAGTCCATGAGAACTCAAACCCCTACCCTCACAATCCTGCTTAACTGTGAGGGTAGAGATTCACCGCTAGACTAAAGGCTCATTGGAGTTATTAACAACATTAAAAAAGGAAAAGGCTTAGTGTATGAATTATGATATCATTAATCACAATAACACTAATAAAAATAGATTAAAAATTAACAATATGTACTTAATTGTCCATTACAAGTATTTGTAGAAATTATTGTGACTTAAAAATAGTGAATAAAGAAAATCATAAAAGTAATACATAATATAATGAATAAAGTAATTAATTTCACATTAATTTCTATGAATTAATTTACACAAGAGATTGTTTTTGAGTATTATTTAAAAATATCAAACATTAGATTTTTTATACTTGGCTAATATAGAAATATTATAGGTCTAAATATTTATACTACATTGTATTATCTAAAAATTGATAAAATATTATGATAATTTTTTTTATGTAGAACACTCTTAACTTTATAATGTAATATTAAAAATTAATTGGTCAATTTATTAATTTATATTTAAATATTATTCTAATTAGTATAGAAGTCTCATATATTTTACGTGTTTTCATGTTATTCGGAGAAAAAAAAAAGAAAGTAGTATATTTTCAAGTTAAATTGAGGGGTTCTTTGGTAGTGTTCTACTTTGAACTGATTATTTTGATATTTATTGGAAATGAGGGTAGCTGTATGATAATTACCTTTAATATTTACCTGTTTCATAATTGATATCGGTGGCCAGTTACATCTGCAATAATAAAAAAATAATAAAGGCAGCTGCATGACATACAGAATTGTATTACAGGCTAACCCATAATACAATGAAACTTAGCAGCATTTCAAAAATCAACAAATGGAAAAAGCAACTTGGGGTGCATGTCAATTTTTTTTTTTTTTGTTTAGAGGTATTACATCATTTTGATATATTACAATTTAAGATCTATTGAAAATAATTTGTGTTGATGTTGAAATTTGGTCGTTATCTCGAGCAGACCAGGTTATCTCGTCAACGCTTTAGATTGGTTTTTGGTAGGGCACAAAGCTGCTCGTATGTTCTCCAATAAACCGGATTCGACGACCTCAATTGACCTTTGTCCTACTCTTCTGACCTAAAATCACAAAAATAGATAAGGGGCGCCGGTGATTTTTTTGTTGAAAACCCTTCGATACTTAAGTCCGTCGAGAAAAACGTTGGATTATCAATCTATGTAAGTTGACAATTATAAAACGAAGGAAATGCCTTAAAAAGGCTTAAAGACAATGAATTCTGGATTCAAAATGGCAGAGTTTCCCCCATATTCCCTTTTTTTTCTTTTTCTGTCTTTGTGATTTTTTAGGGGCTTTATCGGCGATTCCTCTTGTATTTGGAATCCACCTCCATAATATTCGAACTTTCGTGGTCTTCATGGATTGCAAAAACTATGAAGTGGTTAACATGCCTTCCTTTGGACGGTTGGGAAGTGGCAAAATAGTCGCTTAAATGTGGGTATCATACCCAACTTTCCAAGAACTACTCTCAAGTCGAGCTTTGGTTGTACCTCGAAGAGGACCGTGGTGCCATCTTGCAATTTCCCTTTACAAGGAGGTCCAAGTGGTTAAATATTATCTCGTTTGGCACTCTCAAATCTCCTCGACCAGATAAAAATGTGTACAATTGGTGTTCTTTTGGTCACCTAAACGCCAGTCCCCCAGTTTCTAGTGTTGTGAATGAAACGAACAGAGATTAGAAACTATGATACTATTCTGGTAATCACGAAATCTTGGTCGTCCATCCCTGACCTGGATTAAATGAGGTTGAAATTGCGCTCCTCAATTACTTAGCTGCTCAAGCGGTCTCTAACACTTAGGAGCCAACACCTATGTCCTTAGGCCATGCAATACCGATCTGACCTCCTGTCATATCACCTTGAATGCTTATGATGTGGAGTTTCCCATACCATGTATTTGAAATTTAAAATGGCAGTTTACATGCCCTCGAGACGCGTCGATTAAACTAACATATGCATTACTTAAATGTTTCTCTTTTCTCTCTCATCAACAAAATCCCTAAACCTCGATTTTCCCATTTTTTCAACTCATTCTTCCGCCTTTCACCAAAAACTGACTTTAACTCGAAGTCGGGCGTCCTCTTTATGCTTAAAACTTTCCTTTTTTGTCGTTTTTGCCGCGACAGTCACTTCGCCGACCCTAGATCATCCCAGGTATCGCTTTCTGAACTTTCTTTTGGTTGTTGTTGTATTGATTTGTATTGTGCTTTCTTGTTCGAGTATTTGGATTTGTTTTCATTCATACTATGTCGAATCAAAAAGGAAAGATTATTAAAGTTGAGAGTGATGAGGAAGTAGATTCTTACCCTCACATGTTAAGAGAATATCTCCTCAATCCCCTAATTCCCCTAAGTGATGTAGGCCCCTCTAGTATCGAAAATGTTCTCATGCAACCATCGTTAGAGGCTACCCCATCACCTTATGGTAATTAACCCAATAGGGGTATAAGAGAACAAGCATCGAGCTCCGGTGAGACCCATAACTCGAGTGGAACGAAAAATGATAATAGGGTGAGTGATTATAGAAATGATGGTATCGAGCAGAGCAGACCAACTAAAAAGAGAAACCTTGGCCATAGAACAAAAGTTGATTCTTATCCTATCGATTATATGAGGTGCAGCACCACACAAAATAACCTACACAACTTAAGAAACCTCTATTGTATTCCCGACGACATCCACTTCGTCATTCTTGGAAACAAATGATGTCCTCAGTCGACCTCCTATGGGTTTTGTAACCTTGTACTTGAAATGTTTTAAGTTAGTTGTTAGGTTGCCTCTCCAACCCTACTTTGTGAAAGTATTGAGTGAAATGTACCTGGCCTCTAGTCAGCTCAATCAAAATGGATGGAGGGTTATTTCGGGCTTGTTCATGTTGTGGTTCAGGTGCAAACTCGACTAGCCCACCACTGATGAAATAAAGAACTTGTATCAGTTGAGGAACAGCCCTAAAGACTCGAGTTGGTATTATTTCATGTTAAACTCCACGAAGAGAAAACTAATTACTGACGTTCCCACCTCATATGGAAACTGGAAGACCAAATTCTTTTTCTCTAGGGAAACTGGGGTCAGGTGAATCAAACACCTGGTGATAGTGTCCACATCCCTTCTCATTTTTGTACCTCAGGTCGTTTATTATTCTTCATGCCTCAAGCCTTAAATCAATAATTACTTTCCTTCTCACATTTACTATGTTTTTCAGATTCTTAGAGCTTGGTTTACAACATCGAAGAGAGATTGTTGCTTCAGGTCTGAACTACCCCTGTCAACGCTTGCGTGTGTAAAGACCCTTTGACATCAACCAGCTCGTCGAATCCCACCTAGTTGACATTGCTGCAATGATGGACAATAGGATCTTTGGCGCCATAGCGAGGAAATGTGCTCACGGCACAAATGACTCGAGCAATGTCCCCACCCCCTAGAAAAGAATAACGCCGCCTCGACCAGCTCTCCTCTACCGGCTCTCCTACCTCCTCCAACCCGCAAGGGTGCAAGTGAGTGGTCTTGTGAGAGGAGCCTTGAGAGAGCTGCCCCTTCGGCTGAACGAGCTTCACCAACTCTGCCTTAAGACTGGAGTGATTTCCTGGGTATATATAAGAGGAAGTATGCTAGGGTGGTAGGGCTCAAGTTCGTTACAGAGCTTGAGGGCATAACTCTTAGTGAAATGGGGGGTTTCATTTAAAAGACTGCCTTTCAACTTACTACGGCAACATCTTACTATAAGTTCAAGGCTTCACATCAAGAAAAGAAACGAGAAGCAAAGATCAATAGGTTAAAGAAAAAAGCTGAAAAAGCTGAGCGTGTAGAGGAGCAGCTACTTGAACTTTACAAGTAAGTTCTTAACTTCGAGGAGAAAGTTGCTCTTTCTGAATTCAAGGCTACTCAGCTCGATCGTGAATTAGCCGACGTGAAATCTAATCTGGACGCTAATCGAAGCAAGCAAGACACCTAGAAATCAACGTAAGAATGGCGTATCAAGTCTTTAGAGTTGGTTATAGTAGAGCTTAAGGATAAGGTCAATAGTATGGAGGATCAAATGGACGAGAAATATAATTCTAGGCTCGCCTTCGGCTACAACTGCATTATTGTTAACATAAATATGTTAATAATATTGATTTTGATGATAACAAATTTTAAATGTATTTTGACAAAAATATTGGAGCTATTTTTTAATAAACGAAAACTCTTTTAATCATTGCCTTATTTCTTCATAAAAGATGGATTTTCAAATTAGAAAGAAATTCTCTGCAAAAACTTGTTTAAAATTGCAACTCTGGTCATAAACGGTGAACCGTTTATTTTAAACGGTTAACCGATTAAAGGCAGAGAGTAACACATTTCCTTAACCTCTAACCGTTTATGGAAAATGGAAAACACCCAAGATGGGAAGGTTACTGGAAACTAACGGTGAATCGTTTATTATTAAACGGTTAACCGATTATCACCAGAGAGCATCATATTGCCTAAGCTCTAGCCGTTTATGCTTAACGGAAAACACCCAAGATAGGAAGGCTACTGGAAACTAACGGTGAACCGTTTATCTTTAAACGGTTAATCGATAACGTCCAGAATTGAAGGTTGTCCGCCTCTGGTATTGATTAACTGATGTTCATTGTGCAGGTTACTGGAGACAAACGGCTAACCGTTTATTGTAAACAGTTAACCAATAATATCCAGAAACGTTACTTCATGCAAGGCCTTAACCGTTTAGTGTAAACGGATGTCCAATGCTCATCTTGCAAGACTCTGGAAGTTAACGGCGAAAGGGCAATACTAAACGGTTCACTGATACTATCCAGAAACGTTACTTCATGCAAGGCCTTGACCGTTTAGTGTAAACGGATGTCCAATGCTTATCTTGCAAGACTCTGGAAGTTAATGGCAAAAGGGCAATCCTAAACGGCAAACCGTTTATTTGAAATCTGGCCCAACGGTAACTTTGACCAGCCTAAACGGTTAACCGTTAATGGTTAACGGTGAACCGTTTTCTGTCCGACAGTTTGTAACGGCTAGATTTTCAGTTCCAAATATAAATAAGCTCATTCAAATTCAAAGAAGATAGGATCACAACACAACCATTTGAGCTAATATTCGAGAATACAATCTTCATAGAGCTTAGAACACATTCTTGCTTCATCTATTCACATATTAAGCATCATTGAGTTATCTTGTATATTGTGAGAGGCAAAACAAATTTGTAATCTTTTACTTTGAGTGATTGTAAGTGTTGGGATACACTTGGGTTAAGAGATTGGGGATAATCTCTTGTTGTAAAGGTCCATTGACACCTTGGAAGTCAAGTGTAAGCATTCGAAGCCTTGAAGGCTTGCTTAGTGGAATCCTCAAGCCCGGAAAGCTTGGAGGCGTGGACGTAGGCGAGGTTGGCCGAACCACGTAAAAATCTCGTGTTTGAATCTCTCTTCCCTTACCTTTTTATATTGTGATCATCTTAATTATTATTGCTTTGAATTTGAGTTATAATTGCATTAAGATTTTCTTTATTATTGAATAATTTTTTAGAATCCCAATTCACCCCCCCTCTTGGGTTGCTTACTTGTATTTCAATTGGTATCAGAGCCTCGTTCTCTTGTTAAGACTTAATCGTCTAGAGTAAAAGATCCATGGCAACCCTAAATGACTCAACCTTTAGAGAAGGGCAATCCACAACTAGACCACCATTTTTTTATGGTAATGATTATGCTTATTGGAAAACTAGAATGAGAATCTATTTGTAAGCCTTAGATGATGAAATTTGGGAAGTTGTTTGTGATGGTCCATGCATGCCTACGTTCAAAGATGAAGTAGGAGATGATATTCCTAAACCATCGAGTCAATGGAGTGAGTTAGAAAAGAGAAAGATGTCTCTAAACTCCAAGGCTATGAATGCTTTGTTTTGTGCCCTTGATAAGAAAGAATTCCATAGAGTATCTAGTTGTGAAAGTGCACAAGAGATATGGAACAAACTTGAAGTTGTCTATGAAGGGACAAATCAAGTGAAAGAGTCTAAAATCAGTAGATACACTCGCCAATATGAGTTGTTCCAAATGGAACAAAATGAAACTGTGTATTCTATGTACACTAGATTCACGGACATAGTGAACACCCTAGGTGCTTTAGGGAAAACCTTCTCAAATAGTGAGAAAGTTAAGAAAATCGTTAGGTCACTTCCAAAAGAATGGAGACCTAAAAGAACTGCTATTGAAGAGGCCAAAGATTTAAATACTTTACCTCTTGATGATTTAATTGGTTCTCTTATTTCGTATGAAGAGGATTTAGCTGCAGAAAAAGGACATGAGGAGAAGAAGAAAAGCATTGCTCTCAAAGCTTCAAAATATGAGAGTGATGAGGAGAGTGAACCGGATGATGAAAAACTAGCCATGCTAGCAAAGAGGTTCAGAAAATTCTTCAAGAAAACCGGAGAGCGAAGAAATTTCAGAAACTTCAAGAACTATAGGGAGAAGGAGGAGGCAATCACTTGCTATGAATGCAAGAAGCCTGGACATATAAGATCGGAGTGCCCACTTATCAACAAACTCAAGAAGAAAGTAATGGTTGCAACTTGGGATGATAGTGAGGAAGAATCAAATGATGAAGAATGATCGCAAGAAGTATCAAACCTAGCACTCATGGCAATAGGAGGGGATGATGATCTCAATGAAGTAAGTGATCCTACCTATGATGAATTGTATGATGCTTTTCAAGATTTGCATAATGAGTTGATGAAAATTGGTAAAAAGAATGTATGTCTTAAAAAGGAAATGGCAAAGCTCAAAAATGAAAATGAATCTCTAAATGCAAGAATTGTATGCCTAGAAGTAGGAAGAAAAACATTGCATGATGAAATTGCATTATCAAATGAGAAACCTAGCATCTCACATGAGCATTTGAAATCACACATAGATGAGCTGAAAAATGAGAACGAATTACTCAAGAAAAAGAATAATGAATTGAATGAAATTGTTCTGAAATTTACAAATGGGCAAAAGATGTTGGATAATATGCTTAACACACAAAAATGTGTTTTTGATAAAGGAGGACTTGGATATAAGCCAAACTTGAAGCAAAAGTATTATAAGAATTATTTTGTTAAAGCTACCTCCACAAATGATCATAAGATTGTATGTCATTATTGTAATCAAAATGGTCATATGAAATTTAGATGTCCCGTAAAAAGGAATGCATATTATGGTGTCAAGTGCATTTGGGTTCCAAAGGGAACCGTTGCTAACTCTCAAGGACCCAAAAAGCTTTGGGTACCTAAAACTTGAGACTTTTTCTTGTAGGGCTTGAAGAAGAATAAATGGTACTTGGACAGCGGTTGTTCAAGGCACATGACCGGAAACTATGCATGGTTCTCAAGCTTTACCAAAATTGAAAATGGTGGAGACGTATCCTTTGGAGACAACTCAAAATGAAAATTTCTTAGAATTGGAAATGTTGGTAAAGTTTCTTCAACTCTAATTGAGAATGTATGTTTGGTTGAAAACTTGAAACACAACTTAATTAGCATTAGTCAATTATGTGACAAAGGTTATAAAGTTATCTTTGATAAATTTAGTTGTGTTATTGAGAACTCATGTGATGGCAAAACTTTATTTGTTGGAAATAGATGTGGTAATGTTTATATCATTGACATAGAATGTGCATCTACTCTTAATAAATGTTTTTCGGCATTGCATGATGATTGTTGGTTATGGCATAGAAGGTTAGGACATGCAAGTATGGATTTGATTTCAAAAATTTCGAAAGATAATTTAGTTAAAGGTCTTCCGAAAATTGGTTTTCAAAAGGATAAGATTTGTGAAGCTTGTCAATTTGGAAAACAAATTAAAACTTCTTTCAAGAATAAAAACCATATTTCTACTTCAAAACCACTTGAACTTCTTCACATAGATCTTTTTGGGCCATCTAGATATGCAAGTCTAAATGGCAAATATTATGCTTTTGTGATAGTGGATGATTATTCTAGATATACATGGGTATTATTCTTAGCCAATAAGGATGATGCTCTTGATGCTTTTAAAGTGCTTTGTAAGAAATTACAAAATGAAAAAGGGCATGGTATTGTATGCATTAGGAGTGATCATGGAGGAGAATTTGAAAATCATGCATTTGAGAGTTTTTGCAATAATCTAGGCATTGAGCATCAATTTTCATCACCTAGAACTCCACAACAAAATGGAGTTGTTGAGAGAAAGAATAGGTCTATTCAAGAAATGGCTAGGATCATGTTAAATGAAAATGCATTACCAAAATATGTTTGGGCCGAAGCCGTCAACACCGCTTGTTATGTTTTAAATCGGGTGTTGATTAGACCTAATCTTAACAAAACTCCTTATGAGCTTTGGAAAGATAGAAAACCCAACATTGGCTATTTTAAAGTTTTTGGATGCAAATGTTTTGTTTTGAACACAAAAGACAATCTTGGTAAATTTGATCCAAAATCCGATGTTGGTATCTTTCTTGGTTATTCAAATTCAAGCAAAGCTTATAGAGTTTATAACAAAAGAACTTTAGTTGTGGAAGAATCTATGCATGTCACATTTGATGAGTCTAACCCTTCCTCTTCGGAGAAAGTCATTGTTGATGATGATGCAGGAAAAGAAGAACAAGAAGAAGAAGCATCAAATGACAATCAAGAGGATGCACCACATGGAATTCAAGAGGAACATCATGAAGAACCTAATGTGGAGCAAAATGAAGGTACTTCTCAAACACTCCCCAAGGAGTGGAGGTATGTCTCTTCTCACCCTAAAGATGTAATTTTAGGAGATCCCTCACGAGGTATAACAACTAGATCATCACTTAGAAATACTTGTGAGCATAATGCATTCATCTCTCAAATTGAACCAAAATCCTTTGAGGATGCAGAAAATGATGAATCTTGGATTATGGCAATGCAAGAGGAGTTAAATCAATTTGAAAGAAACAATGTGTGGGAATTAGTTCCTAAACCTGAACATCAATCTGTAATGGGTACTAAATGGGTGTTTAGGAATAAGATGGATGAATCCGATGTGGTTGTAAGAGATAAAGCTAGATTAGTGGCTCAAGGCTACAACCAAGAAGAATGAATTGATTTTGATGAAACCTTTGCTCCTGTAGCAAGGTTAGAATCCATTAGGATGTTAGTAGCATATGCATGTCATAAAGATTTTATTTTATTTCAAATGGATGTGAAAAGTGCTTTCCTAAATGGGTATATTATGGAAGAAGTGTATGTAAAACAACCCCCTGATTTTGAAAATGAAAAATTTCCAAATCATGTTTATAAGTTGCTTAAAGCTTTGTATGGTTTAAAACAAGCACCTAGAGCATGGTATGATAGACTTAAGAATTTTCTGTTGGAAAATGACTTTTCAATGGGTAAAGCGGATACTACTCTATTTGTTAAGTATAAGAACCAAGACATACTTATTGTTCAAATTTATGTTGATGATATCATTTTTTGTTCTACTAATGAGTTGTTGTGTAAAGAATTTTCATCATGTATGAGCAAGGAATTTGAGATGAGTATGATGGGAGAGTTGAAATACTTCCTTGGACTTCAAATCAAACAAAACGAGGAAGGAATTTTCATAAATCAAGCCAAGTACGTAAAGGATCTACTCAAACGATTCGGCATTGATGATTCAAAGACCAAGAATACACCAATGAGCACAACAACCAAGCTGGACAAAGATGAAAAAGGTAAAGAAGTGGACATCAAAATATATCGAGGTATGATCGGATCCCTACTTTATTTGACTGCAAGTAGACCCGATATCATGTTTAGTGTATGTTTGTGTGCAAGATTTCAGTCATGTCCCAAGGAATCTCATTTGCTCGCTGTTAAAAGAATTTTTCGTTATTTGAGTGGAACCATAGATATTGGCCTTTGGTATCCTAGGGGAACTCATATAGATTTAACATGTTTTTCGGATGCGGATTTTGCTGGTTATAAAGTGGATAGGAAGAGCACTAGTGGAACTTGCTATATTCTAGGATACTCTCTTGTTTCATGGTTTAGTAAGAAACAAAATTCTATTGCACTTTCAACTACCGAGGCTGAATATATAGCTGCCGGAAGTTGTTGTGCACAAGCACTTTGGATGAAACAAACACTTAGAGATTATGGCATTAATCTTGAACAAATTCCTATTAAGTGTGATAATACTAGTGCTATAAATATTTCAAAGAATCCCATTCAACACTCTCGAACCAAGCATATAGAAATAAGACATCATTTTTTGAGAGATCATGTTCAAAATGGAGATATTGCATTAGAGTTTATTTCCACAGAAAAACAACTTGCCGATATTTTCACAAAACCGCTTTGCGAAGAACAATTTTCAGAAATTCGACATGAACTTGGGATGATGAAATTTTTGCATTAACATCTCTATTCATGCTATTGAGTGTACTAAATTGATTGATTATTATTTATGAAATGCTTGAGCTTGGTAGACAAATGATGAATTTGCATTGATATATCTTGATTATATGAATTGATTGGTTGAAAACATGTTCATGAATCATGCATTAAATTGGCTCATAAAATATTTTCAGATCAATCAAATGATCTTGAAATATATTATTTGCTGGCCAAAAATTAAATCAAATGTGCGAAATTACAGATAAAATAAACGGTTAGCCGTTTCCCATAAACGGATCACCGTTTAATTCCAGAAACGAGATTGTGTGTCTGTCCAATTACCCTTTCACTGTTTGCCACAATCGGTGAACCGTTTTTCAACAGCGAGTCCTCTAACAGTTACTCCTTAGCCGTTATGCGTTTAAGCCTTCACCGTTACCTTTATTCTTAGTCCTTGGGAGTTACCCTTTAACCGTTTTCGCAAAATATATAAACTGTTCAAAGCCTTTCTTCTCCTTCTCCAGTTACCCTCTCACCGTTTCCTCCATTGTTGCGCAGCCGAAGGTCTTCTTGTCCTCAAATCCTCATTTTTCTTGCTTTTCGTGCCAAATCAAACCCTCAAAATCATTTCTTGTCACCTTTAGACCATTTCTACCGATTCAAAACTTCAAATCGAGCCCAAAATTCAAAAATCCCAAATTTAAACCCTAACTGTCGCGGGTCGGGTTTCTTCGTTCTTAATCCGATTTCCACCTTTCTTCAACCAAATTGAACATCCTACTCACATCCTCTACTCTTTCTTAAACCTTTTATCGATTTACTTTCGTCCCATTACGTGTTTCCATGGCTGAACCCTCTCGGAGAAATCTCAGGCGTAAATCTGTGCCTCCAAGGAATCCCATACCACATCGGGAGGTCTCTGAATTTTCAAGGATTCACTTCCCCACACCTGCCTTGGCTAAGCGGTTCGAAGATCGCTTTGATGGTCGAAAGGTACTTGAATCCTTCTTTGTTGACATTGATGATTTCCGTAATTTGGTTGTATATGGTAGAAGTATTCGGGATATGCTTTAGCCTTGAGAGTCTGGCATTGATTTTGATGACCGAGTTTATCCAAATTTAGTGCGAGTCTTTTACTCCAACATGGAAATCTCTGATACTCGCCCAAATAGGATAGTCACTCAAGTCGACCATGTACCCATAGAATTTGATGATGCGGACTTAGCTGACTTTCTAGGTATCTCTTGCGAGGGGATTGACATTTACACCTCTAGGAAAGCCCTCTCCTTTGATACTTTTTCTCATACTCATGGCGTCCGTAATATATGTCGTCGTCGTGACTTATCGGATGAGATTTGTTTGCTTATGTTTCGGTCTCAACTTTTACCTCTCCAAGTTCGTATTCTACACACTATTTTACAGCACATAGTGACTCCTAGAAAGGGTCACTCGGATGAGGTTACGAGGTTGGACGTTGCCTTATTGGATAGCCTTCTTACAGACCGTCCCATTAACCTCGGGTATATTATTGTGCGACATATGCTGAGTACTCCAGCGGTCAACCACCGCTTGCTTTCTTATGGCAGTATCATCACTAAAATACTGCGACGCTTTGAGGTGCCACTTCTTGATACTGGACATATGGAGACTCGACGGATTGGTCCCGAGGCTATGACCAGTATCGGATTCTCTAGGAAGAATGGAGTGTGGATAAAGACAAGCAACTCCAAAAACCGGGATACCTTGATTGCTACAGAGGATGATCGGATGCTCAATGATATCTATCGTCCCGATCAGCTTCCTGACTTTAGACTAGGCGCTCATCCTCATCCTCTGCGTCGCCGTTTTGTTCCTCAGCCTCCAGCTGACTCAGAATCTGAGGAGCGTGCGATGGATGATGACATTCCCTCCTCTTCCGAGCCGCCTCCTGCTCCTGAGCCTTCTGCTGTTCCCGAGCAACCATCTACCTCTATGCCGCCTCCAGCTCCAGTTCAGCCTCCTGCTTCAGATGCCGTACAGCAGCTGATCACTGATGTTCAGCAGATTTCGGAGCGCCAGCAGCTAATTCTTGATCGGTTGGACACTCTTTCCCGTGACCACCAGCAGCTGCGTTCTGACTTTCAGATATTCCAGCGGCAGAGCCTTGATCAGCAGATGGAGCTTATCGCTGGATAGCGCACTATTCTCGGCTATTTCGGCAATGATCCGGGGAGCACATCTTCTCTGCCTCCGTAGTTTTTTTTTTTTTTTTTTGAGCTTTGTCCTCGCACATACATTTTACATTTTGGTTGCTAGCATTTTTATTATTATTTTGATTTTAATGCATATGTGTGTGATGTTCTTGATGATTAGATTATTGATGCTTTGTGATTGCCGAATTGGTTGGATATTGTAGAAATGGTTTATTTGTGGATATTGGAGTGTTGGTATATTTGTGGATATTGAAGTGTTTTTTTTGTCTTGTTTATGGAGTTGTTGGCTTGTTGAAAGCAGAAGTTAATGTTGATCTAATTTTGGAAGTGTTTTTATCTCATTTTGTATTAATGGTTTTACTCATTTTTAAGGGGAAACTCTGCCAAATTTTTCGCTTGCCAAAACCGGCCACTTTCTTTAACGGATTTGCTTATTTCTTATTTCCTCTTTTCTTTTTGATGATGAAGGGGGAGATAATTTATGGTAAATATTTTTTTTTGGATTTAAAATGGGGAGATTTAAAGCAAGAATCCTTTTATTCACATTTCTCAATTTGGCCATACATGTAGGGGGAGCACATATTAAGGGGGAGCTAAAACATTGAATGAAATTTGTCATCATCAAAAAGGGGGAGATTGTTAACATAAATATGTTAATAATATTGATTTTGATGATAGCAAATTTTAAATGTATTTTGACAAAAATATTGGAGCTATTTTTTAATAAACGAAAACTCTTTTAATCATTGCCTTATTTCTTCATAAAAGATGGATTTTCAAATTAGAAAGAAATTCTCTGCAAAAACTTGTTTAAAATTGCAACTCTGGTCATAAACGGTGAACCGTTTATTTTAAACGGTTAACCGATTAAAGGCAGAGAGTAACACATTTCCTTAACCTCTAACCGTTTATGGAAAATGGAAAACACCCAAGATGGGAAGGTTACTGGAAACTAACGGTGAATCGTTTATTATTAAACGGTTAACCGATTATCACCAGAGAGCATCATATTGCCTAAGCTCTAGCCGTTTATGCTTAACGGAAAACACCCAAGATAGGAAGGCTACTGGAAACTAACGGTGAACCGTTTATCTTTAAACGGTTAATCGATAACGTCCAGAATTGAAGGTTGTCCGCCTCTGGTATTGATTAACTGATGTTCATTGTGCAGGTTACTGGAGACAAACGGCTAACCGTTTATTGTAAACGGTTAATCGATAATATCCAGAAACGTTACTTCATGCAAGGCCTTAACCGTTTAGTGTAAACGGATGTCCAATGCTCATCTTGCAAGACTCTGGAAGTTAACGGTGAAAGGGCAATACTAAACGGTTAACTGATACTATCTAGAAACGTTACTTCATGCAAGGCCTTGACCGTTTAGTGTAAACGGATGTCCAATGCTTATCTTGCAAGACTCTGGAAGTTAACGGCAAAAGGGCAATCCTAAACGGCAAACCGTTTATTTGAAATCTGGCCCAACGGTAACTTTGACCAGCCTAAACGGTTAACTGTTAATGGTTAACGGTGAACCGTTTTCTGTCCGACAGTTTGTAACGGCTAGATTTTCAGTTCCAAATATAAATAAGCTCATTCAAATTCAAAGAAGATAGGATCACAACACAACCATTTAAGCTAATATTCGAGAATACAATCTTCATAGAGCTTAGAACACATTCTTGCTTCATCTATTCACATATTAAGCATCAGTGAGTTATCTTGTATATTGTGAGAGGCAAAACAAATTTGTAATCTTTTACTTTGAGTGATTGTAAGTGTTGGGATACATTTGGGTTAAGAGATTGGGGATAATCTCTTGTTGTAAAGGTCCATTGACACCTTGGAAGTCAAGTGTAAGCATTTGAAGCCTTGGAGGCTTGCTTAGTGGAATCCTCAAGCCCGGAAAGCTTGGAGGCGTGGACGTAGGTGAGGTTGGCCGAACCACGTAAAAATCTCGTGTTTGAATCTCTCTTCCCTTACCTTTTTATATTGTGATCATCTTAATTATTATTGCTTTGAATTTGAGTTATAATTGCATTAAGATTTTCTTTATTATTGAATAATTTTTTAGAATCCCAATTCACCCCCCCTCTTGGGTTGCTTACTTATATTTCAATTATGTTTATCCTTAAGAATGAATATCCAAAATTAAAGATGGATAAGTTAGAGGCAGGTGTAAACAAGTATATGAAGGAGCAGAATCAGAGAGATAATGGCCAAGAAGGGACCCTTCTAGTTCCTGAAGAGCAGCACCGAGAAGTTGGGGATGAAGTGCTAAATACAGGTGTTGAAGAGGTCCTTTCTCCTACTGAAGTCACTAGTCCCGTCTTTGCTACTATCGTGGACCCCTCTAAACCAGTTGAGCCTCCCCCTTATGATCTATGGGTTTTACTTCGTGTTTGAACCGCAAACTTTTCATATGTTCACACATTTTGAACCATTTGTAAATCATGCCCTTTAATTGCTATGCATATAAATATTTGCTCTTAAAGGCTTGTATGAACTGTAATTTTGTATTCTTAGTTATCTGAATGCTGGATTTCGTGAATAAAGTTATCTGAATGTTGGATTTTGAAAATAACCCTGGGGTTTTAAAGCCTCTTATTTGCTTGTAAATTATTTCATTGACTTTTGTCTACTTATCCTCGCTTAATTGAGCATATGCTTAGCCAAGTTTTGACTAATCTCAACTCGAATAGGCTATGGGACTGTTAAGCCTTTTTTGCCTTTGAAATTATTTTATAAGCTTTGTCTGCTCGTCTTCGCTTGATAGAGTAAGTTCTTGGCAAACTTTTGACTCGTCTAGCCTCGAACAGACCTTGAGACTTATTGAACATTTATTTGCCTTAGAAATTATTTTGTAGGCTTTGGCCGCTCGTTTTCACTTGACAGAGCAGGTTCTTGGCAAACTTTTGACTCGTCTCGCCTCGAACAGGTCTTGAGACGTATTGAGCCTGTATTTGCCTTAGAAATTATTTTATATGCTTTGCCCGCTCGTCTTTGCTTAACAGAGTAGGTCTTGGCAAACTTTTGCTCGTCTCACCTCGAACAGGCCTTGAGACTTATTGAGCCTTTATTTGCCTTAAATATTATTTTATAGGCTTTGTCCGCTTGTCTTCGCTTGATAGAACAGGTTTTTAGGAAACTTTTGACTCGTCTGGCCTTGAATAGGCCTTGAGACCTATTGAGCCTTTATTTGCCTTTGAAATTATTTTGTAAGCTTTGCCTGCTCATCTTCGCTTGACAGAGCAGGTTCTTGGCAAACTTTTGACTTGTCTCGCCTCGCCTCGAATAGGCCTTGAAACTTATTGACCCTTTATTTTCCTTAGAAATTATTTTGTCAGATGTGTCTGAATAAAACTCATCATTTTATTATTACTCAACACTTAAACGGCTACAAAAGTAGAAAACATAAGTATGTGGCAGCTTCTGCTACAATAAACATGAATATTTTGACCGAAAAACTCTGAGTGATGGCTTGCTTACTGGAAATATTTTCTTAAGTTCTCCGTATTCCATGATCTCTTTACTTCTCCTCTGTCTAGATACACCAACTTTTAAGCTCCCGGATCGGTTGCTTGCAACACCCTGCACGGGCCTTCCAAGTTAGGGATAAAAACGCCTTTGTTGGGATCTCTTGGACTTTAATCTACTCTCCTAAGCACCCAATCTCCAGCTCTGAATTTGCTCACCCGCACGTTCTAGTTGTAGTAGCACGCAACCCTCTGTTGGTATTCAATCACCTTCTGCGAGGCCTTTTTTTTTCTTTTCTCCTCTAACAGGTCCAAATTCAGACACATCTTATCATCGTTCTGCTCCTCATCAAAGTACTCCATTCTATGTGTTCCTATTCTAATTTCTGCTGGTACCACAACTTCGTGATCAAAGGCCAAGACAAATGAGGTTTCTCTAGTTGTTGTTTTGTAAGTTGTCCGATAAACCCATAACACACCAGGCAACTCATCGACCCACGCTCCATTCTTTTCCCCTAATTTGATTTTCAAGAGCTTCTTTATAACTTTGTTAGCAACCTCTACCTACCTGTTTATTGGGGATGTGTTAGAGAACAGAACTTCAGCTCAACACCTAGATTCTGACAAAATTCTTTGATGTTATGGTTATCAAACTGCCTTCTATTGTCTGTTATGAGCATGTAAGGAATCCCATATCTGCATATAATGTTCCTCTAAATGAACCCAGTTGTTTTCTTTTCCATGATCTAACTTAGAGCTTCGACCTTTACCCATTTTGTAAAATAATATATGGTTACAATAGCATGTGTAGCAGTTCCCCATCCTTTGGGTAAGAGGCCAATCATGTCAATTCCCCACTGTGCAAGAGGTCATAGAGAAGACATAACAGTAAGTTTTTCTAGAGGTTGGGTAGAAACATTCAAGAAACTTTGACAACTTCTGCAATTTCTAGTAATCTCTCGTGCGTCCTGGTGCATTGTTAGCCAGAAATACCTCTGCTTAATACTTTGAACGCCGAAGTTCTTGCCCCGAAGTGGTTGCCACATATCGCATCGTGTATTTCTCGCAACACATAGTCTGTCTCTTCATCATCCAAACATCGCAGAAAAGGAAAAATAATCCCCGCCGATAGAATGTCCCATCGAGCAGCGTATATATAGCCGCTTAACACTTCATCTTTGTTGCCCACTTTTTATCCATCGATAAACTTCCATCGCGGATATATGAAATAATTGGATCCATTCAGGAGTTTTGTGCATCCACCTATATTACTTTCATTTCTTGTTCAATGCTTAGTGAGGTTTTAGCCTCCACTCAGATTGACTTTGGTAGTTTTGGATCTGCTGTTGCAGCCATTATGGCCAATATATCTATTCGGTAATTTTTTGTTCACGATATCTGCTGAATTTCCACCTCCTGGAACATTTTGACCATCTGTTTTGCCTTCCTTAAATACAACTTCATCTTTTCGTCCCTCGTTTGGAAGTTTTCGTTAAGATGATTACTCACTAACTGGGAGTTTGTTCGAATCTTGACTCTCTCTGCTCTTAGGGCATTTGCCAACTTTAACTCAATAATAAAAGCTTCGTACTCCGCCTAGTTATTGGTCGCATGAAATTTAAATTCTATGACATAAGAAATTTTGACTCCTTCTAGGCTGCGTATTACCATTCCTGCTCCAGACTCTTGCTCATTGCATGACCCGTTTACTATTATCAACCAATCCCCTTTTGGTTCTACCTGGCTAGGCAATTGGTCTTCGTAAGTTTTCTCATCCAGCACTATGCATTCCGCCACAAGTCAGCCAAGGCTTGCGCTTTAATGGCTGCTCAAGGTTTATGGGTTATGTCGAACTCACTCAACTCCACTGAACATTTCACCAAGCGACCAGAGGCCTCCGACTTTTAGAGGGCATGTCGAAGAGGCTGGCCAATCATCACAACCACTAGATGCACCTGGAAATATAGCCTCTGCTTACGTGCCGTTGTTACTAACGGGAACACCCACTTTTCCATCATTGGTATATGGTCTCAGCATCTATTAGCGCTTTGCTGGCTTAGTACACAGGGTTCCTGCTTCTTCTCTCACCAAACCATCGCTAGTAGCCCATTTGGATATGCCTAAGTATAAGTACAACACATCACCCTCCTGCAATGTTGACAATAATGAGGCTTTGGTAATATACCCTTTCAGCTGCTCAAATGCCTCGTTGCACTTTGTTGACCACTCCATTTTTTCCCTTTTCTTATAGCCTGAAAGAAGGCATGACATTTATTTATTACTCTTGATATGAATCGATTAAAAGCTAGTAGCTTTCCCGTAAGGCTTTGATCTTCCTTCATCATCCGAGGAGATTTCATCTTTGTTATCGAACCCATTTTCTCAGGGTTAGCCTCGATCCCCGATAGCTCACCATGAACCCCAAGAACGTTCCTGAGCATACCTCGAATGCACATTTCTTTGGATTGAGTTTCATCTTGTATCTTCTGAGCAGTTCGAATGTTTCTTCTAAGTGCCGTATGTGCTCTGCCGGCTCTTTAGACTTCGTGATCATATCATCTACATACACCTCCATTGTCTGCCCAATCGAGGATTTAAAGATCATATTCACCAATCTCTAATATGTGGCCCTTGCATTTTTTATACCAAACGACATCACCCTGTAACAGAACAAACTCATATTAGTAACAAATGCCATGCTTTCTTCATTATGCTCGTCTATGAGTATTTGGTTGTAGCTGGAAAATCCATCCATAAAGCTTAGCAGGCTGTGACCAGCTGGTCTATTTTTAGTAAAGGGAAGATGTCCTTAGGACATGCTTTGTTGAGATCCATGAAGTCTACACACATTCTACACTTTCCATTTGCTTTATTTACTAGTACTACATCAGAAATCCACTCTGAATAACTGGTTTCCCTGATGAATCCTGCTCGGAGCAATTTCTCTACCTCGACATTTATGACTTTATACCTTTCTTGGTTAAAGCACCTCCTCTTATATTTCACTGGCTTTGCTTCTTTACTGATTGCTTACTTATGACAAGCAATCCTTGTATCAATCCCTAGCATATACTCATGTGACCAGGCAAACACATCAACATGAGACCTTAAACACTCTATCAGCTTGTCCCTTAAGCTCCGACTTAAATTGGATCCGATCTTCACAACCTTGCTCGGGTCATCTTGTTTTACTACCATCTCTTTTAAGGTCTCAACCGGCTCCTGCCGACCATTCAGTAAGTCTCATCGGGTGTCTAATGAGCTAACTTGTAGGGTCTTCTTCGCAACTGTGGCATAACAGCTTCTAGCCATCCTTAAATGATGTAGAAAGAAAATCAATGAATTCCTGCGATATTGATCTTGCTATCAACATTTGAGGAGAGAGGAAATTCACGGGAGAATTTCATTCGTAGAAGGATCTATGCCGTGTGCACCACTACTTGATAAGAACAACTACTCTTGTTGGAAGGAGACGATGAGTGCTTTCATAAAGTCAATTGGAACCGAAGATGCTGCAGGACTCAAAACTGTGAAATCTTTAAAAACGTGGAATACAGAAGAAATCACCGTGGCTAGCCATAATTTCAAAGCTCTAAACGCAATTTGCAACGGTATAGATGAAAGCCAGGTCCGATTGATCTCGAAATGTGACTCTACAAAAGACACTTGGGAAATTCTTCAAATTACTCATGAAAGAAACTGAATTGGTGAAACGCTCGAAACTCAATTTCTTACTACTAAGTTGGAAGATTTGAGAATGCACGATGCAGAAATTTCTTTTGCAAAAATTTTGGGTTGGCTATATTCTAGCCCTTTTGGAGAATAACTTACCTAGAGCACAAAGTACTTGTTGTGAACTATAGTTGAGTTTCTTCATTATAAATATGGTTTACCTTTGCTTAAGGTGCAAACAGCTTTCATTTTGTAAGAACAATGCTATTTTTTTTAATAAAAATTATTTTATATGCAAATATCTTTCATTTTGTTGTTGCTCATTTCTCCAAACTTATGACATTCTCTTATTCATATTGTGTTATTAGCATAAACAAGTCTAAGCATTCATCATTAAAATATCAAACAAGAGAAACGCTTATGCATTAATATAAAGCTCTTGATCAGAAAGGCAAAAGCACAAAAATATAAAAACCAACAATTTGTAAAATCAATCTAAATTAACAGAATGTACATTACCATTGGTGTCTAGAAACTAACTAAATATTAAAAGGCAAAAACTAAACTAAACTAAAATTAATAGCATTTTGTTACATTTAAATTTGTGCTACTGGAAGCTTGAGAACCTTGATATCCATTTGAGAATCCTGTGCTATTTAGTTGGAGGAAAGCCCGAAATTTTGTTTGTTGAAGTAAATTATGAAAAACTTGCCCGTCGAACTTGAGTCATTAATTGTGGCTGCAATAATAAGCATGAAAAAGAACTGTTCTACTAGCCAGAAAGAACAAAATTAGCTTCACACATGAAAGGTAATTATAAACCGCCTTACTGAATAAGAATGATCCATCATTAATGATAGCTTCTCTTGATCTTTACTAGAAATGTGGACATTATTTAAACAGTGTCTATCGGATATGACTAGATTGTTACTGGAGAACGTGTTGTGGGTAGGGGAGTAATTGGAATGATAAGGAGATTGCGAAGATACTAAAGAAGTGTAAAGAAGCAATTCCAAGCAAAGATGAGGGAGGAAAAGTAATTATCATAGAGATGGCCATCTAAAAACAAAGGGAAATTTAAGGAATCAGTGGAGATACAACTATACTTTAGCATGCATATGGTATCTTTATGAGAGGGAAATGAACGGAATGTCCACGACTGGAAGAAGCTCTTCTTGGCAGCTGGCCTGTGAAGAAATATGCATCTGATTTTTTTAGGACTCAAGTGAAAACCTTCAAGAAGTTATGAGCCTTTGTGCGGATTGATTTCAGGTGAAGGGGCCCAAGTGATATTTAATGCTGACGTGGCAGACGTTGTAATTCTGTTATGCTCTATCCAGAAATATCAGAGTATGAAGAGCTGGTGAACAGCGCCTGTGTCAGCTCGTTTTCCTTTTCGTTAGTTACTCTTTTTATATAGAATTCGTTTCTTTGTGATCTATGCAATCTCTTCTGTAGATCCAGTCTGTACCTTGATTGTTTGATCAATAAAGTGAGAATATTTTCCCTTCATAAGTTGGTTCATCAATTTTGTTCTTGGTTCTGTTTTGTCGTCTTGATTCAATGTGATTGCCTCCAATTGATCAAGATTGTTAAGAGTTAACTTGAAAAGCCTTTTAAAGTTTAAACACGGCCATTATAAGATCATTCCAATTCTGGGTCTAAGGCCTTCCCATTTTATATAAGCTTTCTTATCATCTGTTCGCAAAATAATTCTTCCATGTCATATCTTGTTTATAAAATGAATGTTCCAGCACACAGTATTTACCATAAGTCCATAATGTCTTATCTTTTAAAGTAAATAGCATGTTATTTTAATTAGATTCATTTGAACACACACACACACAATAAAAAATAAATAAATACGAAAGAAAGAGAGATCCCAGCGCGGGTGAAACATAAATGAAAATTGTGCTTGCTAAAGAGATCTTCCAGTTCCAAGTACAGCCCCCAAGGCGGAATTATGAACAGACAGCGGTAAAACATAATGCTCCATTTCAATACAGTCAAATTAACCAAAGATAAAAAATCATACAACTATAATTTACCCCTGGTGGGCAAATGTGGCTCGTTTAAACAGAGTATATAAAGAGACAGCTATCAAGTGATGAGTGGGATTGCGGGGCTTCGGACCTCTCTTTCTTTCATCACAAAAACTTCAATCTCATTCAGTTCCTGTGAGCGTTATAAACCGCTACAAGTGCCACCTGATCTTGCATGCCATGAATGTAATTCGGTTGGTCTTTTCCCAAAAGTAATGCCAATTCCAGAGGGTCAAAGAACTGCACCTGATCACAGTAAAAGAATTCTCTGCAGTTTCAAGAAAGTTCATGTCCTTTCCCAGGAAAGAGTTCCACTTCATTCGAAATTCTGCAGAAAGGGCATCTGTTAGCAGTGATATATATAGTATTCAACGAACAATTGGCAGCACAACGAAAGCGACTTTCCAAGTAGAGAAGGGCAAAACTGAGTTTAATTTATATATTGTTCAAAATTGACTAAAGAAACTGCTTCCACAGCATTACAATATTTTTTCATCCCAGCATAGATCATTTATCTTTTAATCCTAAATCCTGTCAACAGCAGTCAAACAGAACAACAAAACAAACTTAAGATCGTTATGGCGACATCCTTTATGCCCTACACGCATTGCGGAATTATCTAGCTAAAAATAACACTAGTCAGTCTTCAGATAACTGTAATTGCAACAACCAGCCTGCAAGTAGTACACACCCCCCTACACCAACTTTTCACATGAGAAAAGCACTTGATATGATGGCCTGAAATAATAAGAACAGCTTAGTTTGTGTTGTCTATACCACAGCTCTACCTTTTTCTTTTTTTTCAGTTTTTACCAATAAAAATGGAGCCTGCAAACATTAAAAAGCATGGGGTGAAATAGGAAAACATAGAAATAAGCAGATCTACTGGATAAAGATTGGCGCAAAATCCAACCCATATGAGAGATTTGAGTATGAAACATTACACAATATTCATTTAACCGTCCCCAGAATTTATGATGACCCAGTAGGAATCTAACACCCAACCACCCAATTGCTTTAAGAGTGCACTTGGCTCACTGTATTGCATTACACTGTATTAGTTGTATTGCATTATGGGTGTGTTTGGCACACCACATTACATAGGATTGCATTAAATAAACCCAAGGAGGGTCGGGTTTGTGTGATATGACACTGTTCACATTAGCTTTTCTTTTATTTATTTAATGAAAATAATAAAAAATAAATTGAAATATACAATATTAAATAAGATTAAAAACTCAAATGCGCGGTCGATGGCTACCGCATAACATAGTGTTTTGCACTAAAACTTGGTACCATTAGAATTCTTATTATCAAGACTATGCAATGGTATTACTAGCTTCCCTCTGCTGCAAACATACAGTAAAAAATTTGGAAAAAAAATTGATTATAAATCTATGGCAAATAAAATTCCTTTAACGGTAATAGTTGCACCATTGCGTAGCCCCGACAATAAGGATTCTAATGGTGCCAAAATATAGTTCAAATGACACTAAAATACAGCATGCAGCAGCCTGCAGCAGCTTGTGATGGCCGGCGGTGAATATTGTCTATTTTAATTATAAAAATTTAAATTATTAATTGAATATAAAAAAATAATAAAATATAATGAATCTTAAACTATTAATTTAATACAAATATTAAAAGAAAAATATTGTTTTATATAATATAGTCCATATTACACTAAAGATAGTATTGTATTACAACTTAATACAATATAATGCAATACAACTAATACAATATAATAAAGTGCAGCAAACGCACCCTATGATTACTGCATGGTGTGCGTTGCATTAAATTGTGACGCAATACTATGTTCAATGTAGATTGTATTACACAAAATAATATTATTTATATCAATGTTAATATTAATAAATTATTTATTAATATTATTAATGTTAATATTATTTAAATTTATTAATATTTAGAGTTTTATTATTAATTTTTGAAGTATTAAATAATTATTTTTGTATATTAATTTTCATTTATTTTCTTTATTAATGTGAATATAATTGTTAAGTTTAAAATTATTTTTAAATTTAGTATTTTAGCAAAATAATAAATGATTAAATAAAAGTTAAATTATTAAAAAAATAAAAATTATATGATTATATTTAAAATATGAACAGTGTTTTAATACAATATACCCTAAACCCTACCCTTGTGGATTTATTTTATACACCTTTTATTGTATTAATCACCTTTTTACTGCGGTGCAATGCAACAAGAAATTAAAGCCAAGCACAGATGAGCATAAGAACATTGTTTTAATGCAATGCAATATAGTGTAAGACAAGCTGCCAAACGCACCCTAGGAGCCTTCACAACCTTACGAAGTGTTGAGGCAAAGGTATTCTCAGTTTATTTTGGACCATTCTATTAAAAACATTCTTCAAACAGAACGGATCACAGAATTTCATCATCAGAAGCAATATCTGAATCACCATCATGATTTCCCACTAAATAGACCTCTATATAAAACTCTCATTTTCATTCAATTGATGGCTATCATTTTTTAAGAAACTTATTCTCTAAATTTGACATGCCAGACACTAGAAGACACAAGTACAATTTCAACCGCCATGTCAAATACCCATGTGGACATTGGTAGGATACACCTTCACATCTTCCATGAACATCACAATATATTGGATATGTACTAAAAGAATTTTTATCAAGGAAGATTTACATACCAGAAACTTAACAAAGAAAGTTACGCATCAATAAACAAACACAGAATCACGGTTTTGTAAAATGTGTAACATATATAAATACACCATATAAACCCAACACCTAGATTTTGGGAGTTATTGTCCAGGTCCGAGTTTATTCGAACCAACATCACAATTCAAACACAATCTTTAGTGGCTCGATCAAGATCAAAGACAAGTCATCATTCAGGCCCCACTTTCAGATTTCAAAAGCTTTAAATAGCAGACTGAGCATAGAATCCCAAAATCAGATTTCCAATTACTATATAAGCCAATGGCAACAGTCAAGCATTGAAAGAAGACTTACATACTAAAAGAAAGAAAAAGTTAACCACATTGAATGGTATAGAATTTCCAATACACAGCAGATTAATTTAATAAATTTTCTTCTTACGGGATGTTGAGAAGGATGAATGATAATTGGGGACCTAAGTTAACGAGAATTAACCCAAAGAGGATTCATCAAAATGCAACGGAGATATGCAAATAACCTAATTAGCTGAATATCATGATTCCAGTAGAAAGACAGGATGATGCGCAGATATATGATACCAACGGATGCTCATAGGAGATGGTAACCACCGAAGACACATAATCAATCACACAACAAGGAAACGAGGATTGAAATTTTAGAAGCGTGAATATTAGCTATATAATCACATGAAAAAATGGAAATTGATATAATTTAATATCTGAAACTAAAACAATCAGCTGAAAAAAGAATCAATGAAAATAAGATTGAGTAAGAACCATACCATGATCCACTAGAACTGGGGCGATTCCCACTTGACCTGGGTCGACTCATCAAACCATGATCCGGCTCACCACCTCTCCTTAATCTCTCATAACCACCAGATTTGGGACGCCCATCTTCTCCATACCGACCCGGAGATCCAGAATGCTTTTGACCCGACTCTCTGGTTCGAATAGCATCCGGTCCAGGCCTCTCCTCTTTTGCCACAAAACCCGGCCTCAGATGGGGCGGCACGAACTTCCCCGGTTTAGGCGATCCAGTAACAACTGAACCAACTTCCTTCTCCCTATCCTGCTGCCCCACAACAGGAGAGAAAGACTCCGAACCGTATCCAGTTCGACCGAGCGGACGCAGAGAAATCTGATCCGAACCCGGTTCGGTCCGGTTCAGATCTGGGGTTTGCATTTGAGGTTGCTGGGTCTGCGCAGACGACGAAGAGGACGAAGCAGGTGGCGGAGACAACGGCGGAGTGATGGAAATCGGTTTGGGAGTCGGTTTGGTCAGAACCAGCATACGGCCATGGGTACGAGCCGCGTGCAAGTGACTATTGGGAGAAGCGACAGAGGAATACGAAGAGGAGGCATGATTTGTAGGGGTCCCGGCGTTGCTAGCTGCGGTTCCGGAGGCGGGGAGGTTCTTTTCCAGTACGTGGTTGAAATTAATGGACGTGTATTTGTTAGTTCTTGCCATCCACCACCGCCACAAATGCTTCGTTTCGCGAGATTTGGAAACTGAACCGAGAGAGAGAATTTAACCTTTTGGTTTTGTTATAAAAATTAATTTTTCGTTTCTGTGGGCGGTTTTGATGAAATAGCGGTGGCCGGTGTGCGGGGAAAGAAAGAATAATCATTTTTTTAGTTTCAGAATTTTAAAAAAAAAAAGTGATAATGGATGGTGGGGTCTGGTCCAGGTGCCTACATGGAGAGATCTTGTCGGAGAGATTTTGTGATGAGTTTTAAGCAGTCCACAGATTCTTCCTTTGCTTGCTTTTATTCGTGAATCCTAGAAGTTTTAGATCTTCTCTTCATGCGAGGTTCCGTATGTTAGGATTTTTTTCTGGGTCGATTATATTCAAACCGTTATGAGGTCGAAAACCTTTTATAATTACGCGGTTAAAATTATAATATATTTTTTATTATTTATTATTTTATATGTATAGTTATGATTCATATTCTATTTTAAAATAATTTTAAGATAGTCATGATTTTTTTATATTCATTTAGACACATTAAATATGAATTTTAACCAAATGAACACTTTATGTAATAGTTTATATTCTAAAATGTTAAAATATATTAGAAGTAATATAAACAATTCGAATCAAAATAATTAAAGATAATGGCTCGCTTTGAGATAAGTTAAATATGACATATGTAATAAAAATTGATATAAATACATATTTATTATGATATTATTTATTTATTATATAGCTGATATAATATCTCAATGTCATATGGGCTGATATGACGATGCGCACTTGATTATCCCTTTATTCAATGTATTCCTAAATGATTTTGGGAGGCTTTGTAAACCATATTGAAGTTTTGTGTTATGAGATTACTTACCACAACATTTCGCCTACTTATTCTCCAATGCAGAATTTGTATTTTAGTTAAAATAAAAGATTCATGTAAGGGAATCTAACGACCATTTAAAAGATTTTATATTTTAACTAAAATGTTATATTTTACATTAGAAATCAAGTAAGCAATTCCTTTATTGTAAAATATGTAAATTTCATATTATCTCCTCATAAATTGATCATCTCCAAATCATTCTCTTACTTTTAATAACCTCAAGTTATTTTAATTTTTGTTCAAAAGATAAGAAAAAAAATTGAGGATGAATTGATTTTTTTTTTGGTCTTTTAACAAAAATAAAGTTAAATTGAGGTTTTTAGAAATAAGAGATGATTTAGAAATAATCAATTCAAAGGGGTAATTCAAAATTAATTCTAGTAAAATCAGTGGTGTTGGTGCGAGTGTATATGTATATGTATATGTATATGTGTGTGTATTTCATTTATTTGATAAATTAAAATATAGATATCTATACTTCTAAAGAGGGGATATATTCAAATGTATGTCCTTGTTAAAGGTGCTGGATAAGGTTTAAGATAATTGAATTAATCAACCTCTGGAAGAAGAGTAGGGGATGGTTATTTAAATGTACTAATTTTTGTTATGCTGCCCCGGCAGTTCCTAAGTAGTTCTGCGGAAATTGACAATCTTGCTATTTATGCACTGGGCCTTACAGGTTTTATTGTTTATTGGGCTGACTAACTGGTCCTTACTTGACTTACCCGAAACAAGATTCGAGGATGAAAGTTGTACAAAGAAATCCAACTGTGAGGCAAACTGGCAAAGGTGAATGAATTATGAATCCATTGGTTTTATTTATTAAATATTTAACAGTCCTCAAACTCAAATGTAATGTTACAATAGCTAAAAAATATTTTTCCGCAGACAACTTGGTTTTGTTTTGGTCTTTTAATTTAGGATATTATTTCTATGGGCAAAAGGAAAAGGTGTGTCAATCAAGGGGAAGGAGTAAACTATAATGTGAAGAGCAGCAAAAACAACTTCGTGATTAAAGGAACTTTTCTTGTGTAGCTGTTTTAATTTGGTCGACCAAAATGGCTATTCGATCTTATTACTATTGGTGGACGTTTAGTTCGGGTTAACCTATAAAATTCAAATGGTAGGGATGGCAATATAGGTCAGGATTCATTTATTCGATTCGATTCGATTCGATGCAAATTAAATTTGTTTATAATTGAAAAAATTAATTCGTTTAATAAATGGGTGAATTCGATTTGATTCGCTAAGGGTTTGAAGATATTGATTCATTTATTCATTTAGGATTCGTTTAATTAACGGATCATAAACGAATCGAATACAGGTCGATTCATTTAAAATTTGTTTATTATTCGTTTAATTAAATTATTTTTTTGTCCTTAAATTTGTTTGAAATTTTTTAAAATTTGAAGGTTAATATTGTAATTTGGATGACTGTATATTTAATCCTAAAATATGGTTTGGGTTATTTGTATTTTGTTGTAGGATATTAAATTTGGGGCTTTTATATTTTTATTTACTTAATTTTGTTTATTAATCATATTTTTCTAAACGAATCCTAATTCCATTCGATTTATTATGGATTTGTAATAGGATAAACGAATATAGATTTGATTCGATTCATTTATTAATTCTACTAAAAAAATTAAATGAATCGAACCGGATATTCGTTTAATAAATGAATCGAATCCGAATCCTGGGATTTCAATTCATTTAATAATGAATCGAATCCAAATCAATATAATTTTGACTCAATTCGTTTACGATTCGATTTGAATTCGATTCGTTTTGCCACCTCTACCGAATGGATTGAAAATTACCATTTGATTGATCATAATTTCAGTATATATATATATATATATATGTATATATGTAGCCTAACCCCAACCAACAATGGCACAGTCAACCCCCCAGCCGCACTGTTGCAGCCCCCCCCCCCCCCCCCCCCCCCCTTGCTGACACTGCTCACTCATCTCACAATCACGGCTCACTTACTCCCACAATCACAAACTCACTGTGTCACTGAGTTTGCGTTTTCAAGTCTTCAACCTAATGGGGTTATCATCCAAATCAAAACCCGAACAATCGGAACTGAAACCCAATTTACCTATCTTTACTTATTACTACTTAGAAGTTTTCTAAAACTCTATCTATTAAATCTCATATAGTGTTGTTTAAATATATGCTCCAATATTATTGAAAAGCCTTGAATTTATTCATGGGCGGAGCCACTTATCTGATATCTGAAGATAATGTTGGTTGCATAACTCAAAGAAAAGGAAGATATTTAAATGAGATAGAACAAAACACATTTTACTGAAGTTTTTCTATGTCCTCGAGTTCCAACAAAATAAAAAGATTTATAAAAAACAGATACATATGTTGCATAAAAAATTTTATAGATATGTTTTTTAAAATTTTACCTACATCAACATTTGAGAAGATGGTATAAGGTATCGCCATGCGTCGTATTAACAAACTATCGAATTGACTATTAAGTGGAAAGCTTACGAGGAGGAGAGCAATCTTATAAGAAAAAGGACTTCTGCAGTGAAATTAGACGCATGTACACTATACTTTTTTTCCATTAAATTTTTACTGACAAAAGTTTTTTACAAGAAAATTTCGAAGCACGTCCAGCGCTACTGTATGATTCATTATATTGTATTTCTTTTGCTTGGGCTTTTTTCCGCTCTAAATGTGTCATGAATGCAAATCACATGCTTCATATATTTGCCACCTAGCATACATTTTTGGTATGATTTGATTGACCCAGTGTTGGTATAAATGAGGCCTGTTAGTTTTGTTATAGCTTGTTTTCGACAGTTGAAATTTACATATACTTTTTCTTTGATTGCACAGCTAGCCCCGGCCTTTACATTATCGATATTATTAACTTATAAATATCACCTCCAGTATTATAAGAATTGTCAAATATGTTAAAAGCCATCCCTATTTTTCATTTTGAAAAAAAGTTCCCAATATCCAATGATTGTTTAATTTTCCATCCCTTTGAGTTTTGAGCCCCACTAAACAAGCTGGCTGGGTCCATCTCTGAGTGTTGTATGCATATATGCAAGCTACCCGGAAGAACTTAGCTAGAAGCCTTTCAAATTAGCATAAAATTAATGAAGATGAATTACTGAGGCATATTCCCCAGACTTTGAAGCCGTTCATCTATAGGAATTAGAATGTAAGTGCGTAATTATTATAAATCATGGTAAATTTGATTTGCTTAAATTTAAAATGGGGCGGAATATGAGAATGCACGCGAGGTTGGTTCCAAATTGTCACTAATAACAACTTCTTAATTCTATACAAGCAAAGGGTTGTTAGCACTGGCCATTTTTCTTCTGCATCCAATGGAATATGACAGGCCAGCAAACTAATCTTATCCGGCCGTTAATTAGTCTTCTTCATCGTGACAACAAGAAATTTAGCTCCGCCGTTGATGTGCTTGTCTCGTATTGCCAGAAATAACAGATATGAATGCAGTAAGGGACACTTCAACAGTTAACGCCTTATCAAGCTAATAATGAATATTCAATACGATTGTTTTGAGTCACTAATTAATTAATTACTGTTTAGTCTTTTTTTTTTGGGTCACTTGCTATGTATAATGTCAATTGTTATGCTAGCTGTGGTCTCAAAAGTTGTTCATTTGTTCCAATTAGAAGTTAAAATTAAAGTAACTTGTTGAAGTATTAATTGACCAATTAAAGTAATTCTTCTAAACTAATTAGATGGTAATTAAATTTTTTGTTTATTGTATTGGGGGGAGGTTGTAAATTGACAATGGGACCAACAAAAACATTATCCATAAACACAATTATAATACATACACTCTTTTATAAATATTCCTGCACATCAATCATTGCTTGTAAACATGCTGAGCAGTTGCTGGTGGCATCGTATTCCCACATGCCCTGCCAATGCCAGGCTGCCAAATTGAGGATATACGCTTGTATTCTTTCTGTTTGTCACCAGAAACTGAATTTAAATAATCTGAGATGAGTGGGTTAGCTTTGATCAATCTTAGCTCAAACCTCCCTCACATTGCATTGGTTAAATAACTTAATTATTGAAACAATAATATTATTGAGCCTCTCTAATACACCATCTGCTCCAATTGGGGTTGTCTTTCAAGAAATTAGCAGTTAATTCAGAGGTGTTTGGAAATATTGTTTTGATATATAATACTTTTTTTTTTCACTTGATAATATTATTTGTTTGATGAAAACATTTCATATATTTTTCTATTGCGAAACAAGGTTTCTTTTTCAATTTCTAGATTGAAATTATAGAATCAATAAATAAAAAAGAAAACAGTAACAACTCCTAGCGTACTATAAAAATTAATGGCCAATAGATTGGTTAAAATTAATAATGTTGACTTAGTCCAGTTTTTCATTTTTTATTGCCAGATGAGAGAGGCCAGCTAGCTGCCATACGGTCCATCCGATACCCCAATCAAATTAATAAATAAACCCAACTACCATTAAAATATCAGGCATTTGGCAAAACCACAGAAAGTCTTTAAATTTCATTAATTAATTTCTCAAGTGAACTCATACACATTAGCTATATGCATGAATTATACAAAGGCTATTCTCCCAATTGAACTTTTTTTTTTCAATCTTAATATAAAATAAACATACCAATTTTTAAGTTGTTTTTCTTGACTCAAGTTTCTAACTACATTACCATAGCCAGCTCATTCCAACAAAGTCCTACCCCCACATCTTATCCCATAAATCCCCTTAGCTTTCACCGCACATCATCACCACCACATCAATCAACAATGGCAGCTGCCTCAGCCTCTCACATTCTCTTAACATTAGCCCCCCTCGTCCTCCTCCTTGTCCTTCCCCAAATCCAAGCCCAAGCCCCGGCCCCGGCCCCCGCTGGCCCCGTAAATCTGACGGGAATTCTCGACAAGAATGGCCAATTCACGACATTCATCAAGCTCCTAATCTCCACACAAGTAGCAAACCAAATCCAAAGCCAAATCAACAGCTCCTCCGAAGGCATGACAGTCTTTGCCCCCACCGACAACGCTTTCAACAACCTCGAAAAGGGTCTCCTAAACAACCTCGACAACCAGAAGCAAGTGCAGCTTGTTTTGTACCATGTAACCTCTAAATTCTACAGGCAGAGCGATCTTTTATTAGTCAGCAACCCCGTCAGGACTCTGGCTTCAGGACAAGACGTCTGGGGCCTAAACTTCACCGGACAGGGCAACCAAGTGAATGTGTCATCTGGGGTTGTTGAGACTCCCATTAACAGTGTCTTAAGGCAAAATTTTCCACTCGCAGTATACCAAGTGGACAAGGTTTTGCTGCCTGAGGAGCTGTCGGCAGCTAAATCTCCGTCGGCTGCTCCTGCGCCGGAGGGGAAGAAACCAACGGAGGGTTCCAACAAGAAGGTTCCGGCAGCCAGTGAGCCTGCTCCTGCCGATGATAAAACTGGCGCCGGTGGGAGATTGAATGCAGGATTAGGGTTTGTCGTTGGGCTTGCGTTGCTTTGCATGGGGGTTCTTTCTTAACCATTAAGTGAAGATAGTGTTGCCATTACTTTCTTTTTCTGTTTTTATTCGTTATTTTATTATTTTTCCTTTTTTTTTAATTTTTTTAAAGTTACCATATGTATCTATCAATTCATGTTATTATTTGTATTTCTCTTTTCTATTTCATTTTTGTTTTCTTTTGCGCTGTATGATTAATTTATCATGCCTTAGCATATTTCTCTTAAAGTATGAATAGGATTCAATTCTAGTTCGTAGATAAACCTAACACATTAATGAATTATAGAATTTAAGTTACAATTTTATTAATTTATAAGCAGATTTATGAAGAATGGATCGCATGTTATACTCGAATACTCGAAACCGTTATGATTTTCCATGTCCAGCAACAAGACCAACTCATATGCCCATCATTCGCATTATACGTGCTTGTGTATATAAAGTTGAGGTGTATTTATGATTTTAATTTATTACTAATATATGTCTCTTTTTTTTTCTATCAACTATCGAAACATTTTCTATTATATTCTTTATAGCTAAAGCTAAGCAAATGCTCATATTGTACTCTAATGATTCCTTGTATCATATATTTAAAGGAGTAAGATTTTTTTTTTCCTTAGTTTTTCTCTCTCCTTGTTTCTCTTAATTTTTTTAAAATTTAGTGAAAAAATTAGCTTAATTGTAAATAAAGTAAAAAAAAAATTGATCGTTAATATCAAAATTTAAAATTCAAGATCAACCATTTATTAAATTAAAAAAGATTAGGAGAAGGAAAAAAAAAATTAAGATGATGATCCTTGTCCATAAACCAATTGGCAAATCAAATTTCGGTGAATTTTCAATTGAGTTTAGTATCGTGAGTTAGTTTAAAATTGGGCCAAATAAACATATTCCAAATTGTTGGATCATATTAAAATATTTCTTACAGCTTAGGAGCAGTATTGAAGGTGACAGCCAAAATGATAAGAAAGAAAAGACTCAAATAAAATAATTCAACTTGTTTGAAACTAAACGTGTTGTTAGAATCGAGCTTGATCAAATCTCACCTTAAGCCCGGCTCTTCAAATATCTGATTGGTTAACGTGCAAAATAATTACAACGAATTCATTGTAGTTATAATTTCGGAATATGACAGCCACTAAGCCAGAGCCCCTCGTCAAAATATTGTTTTTAATGCATACGTGGACTCGACGTTTTGGGAACTAATTAGGGAACAAATCCCTGCTGCTTCTTTCGCAATTTTGATCTCACGGTAATATAGATTTTGATAAATACGATCTGACTGTATGTTTAATGTCAACATATATGAGAGGAAAAAAATGAAACATACCGATTTAGTATATCAGGCTATGGTGCAACTGTAGTACCGTATCATAATTATATCCAGTCGTTGGATGCACTTAGATTGATGGGGTCCACTGACATCCAACGGTTGGATACAACTGTGGCACTGTACCACAGTTGCACCACAGGTTTCCCCGATTTAGTAATACTAAAAAAATTGCAACTAAAAGTAAATTACTCAAAAGCGCATAATCAAAATTCTAGTTTAATTAGGTGGTTCATGAATATATATATATATTTATAACAAATTTGGATTTTTATTAACGGGTAAATCGTAACGTAAAATCTGAAGTTCATGTTATAAATTATAAATTTGGGAGAGAAAAGAAACAAAAAACTTCGCCCGCCTTTTTAAATTTTTTTGCACTTTTTAAATTTTTTTGCACTTTTTATCTTTTTACTGCATCTTTCAAAAATTTTAAAAAAATAAGTTTCGGATTACTTTGAAAACTTCTTAATTTTTACGCTACTTTTCACAAATTTTCAAAAAACAAGTTGGGGTTACCTTAAAAACATTTACTTTTTACTTTACTTTTAAAAAGTTTTCAAAGAGTTGGAAGCAACCCCAGAGCGGTAGTATCGTTCCGCCGCTGCTCGAAAGGTCTATGACTACATATCATCGACCAAAATATCAAACAGAAGAGTAGGCCTTCGCTACGCTCCTCGAAATTCCTCGTAAAATATCTTTCTTATTAAAATTACCTAACTAACCAAAGACAAATTAATTATTTTTTATTTTCAAAAATAAAATATTCTTTTAACAAAATTTTTACACCCACCACATTTTATAATTTATATTTATATTTTCACATTTAATTAGAAAATATTTTCTCAAAGAAAATTATAAGATTTTTGAGTTATTGCGATACAGATAATATAAAAAGATGAAAATAATTAAAAATTTTAGAATTTGTTTGTATTTTATAATGAAACCTTAAAAGACGTATCCTTTTTGGAGTAAAAATTTATAGGAAGATGGTTAACTTTTATTTTTTAAATAAATATAATTATGTGTTTTATAAATTAAAACTGGGAGTATTTCAGAAAATAAAATTCAGAAGAGGTATTATAAAGATTGTAGAGGGTTGTTAAAAGCTACACTCAAAATAGAAAATGTCATTTTTCCAGTATAATATATTGGACCAGTTTTGGGCCTTTTCGGCCCTTTTTCTTGGAAATTGTTCCTGAGCCGAGTGCAGTCTGCTGCTCTCAAGTGGGTGTTAATAGAAATAATGTAATTTCTTAGAGAAGGATTTCACAAATAATGATAATAATTAGAAATAATTATTTGAAATTAGTTCAATTATTTATAATATTTTTACATTTTCAGTTGCGATATATGGAGGATTGGAGGTGGTGGTGGTGCGCGCTTAATAATTTTCTGGACTATAATGTTGCTTGCGTTGCAGAAAGTAAGAACGAAGAGGTGCTTTTGCCCTTTGTCCTGCTCTATGGTACATAACAAAAAAAATTTAATTTCTAGTGAAAGGAAAAAGGAAACATTTGCCCAACATGTGATGTGCTTACAAATCAAGTCAGTTAGGTACATTAGCTTGTCATATGGGACAGACAAACATAACTAACCTCCATGTGATGGAAAGAGTATTTTCTTTTTCTGATTCCGACCCTTTCACTCAATTCTAATTTTCACTTTTGATGTTTTCTTTTTTTTTTTTTTTTTTTTTTTACCTTCTTTAAAATTAATTTGAATGGTGATGATTTCATTATTTGTATTTCAATCTCAATCCTTCTTTCCTCTGCATAAAGTAAAAAAATATTCACAAAACGTAATTATTGGAAACAGCTAATAATTAGCAAACGGTCAAAAAAGATAAAATTCCCATTGAGGAAAACTATTGAACTCGATCCTCCAATCAACAACAAGAAAGGAAAAAGATTGAACAAGAATAAAATCCATCCCTTGGTAATTTTGTATTCCTTTTGCTAGCTCTAATACAAAATCACATCAATTCCCAGTTCTGAAACTTGAAAGAATAAACCCCGTCTCCCTAATCACCCCTAAATAAGGTCAATAAAAAAGAACCTATGTATAATCCAATAATACAACTTGAAAAGATTTTTCAAAATAAGACAAAAAAGAAGAAGAAGAAGAAGAAAAAGAAAAAGATCCGTCAGAGCCACAAGGCCTTAGCTTCTTTCAAAACGGGAATCAGTTCACCTGTGATATGGGTAGCCATGATTCTGTCCAACCCGCCAAACAACTTCCCCCCAATAAACACAGCTGGGAACTGCACCTTCTGGCGATCACGATCATCGTGACTACCATTATTATTATTATTATTATTAACAATCATTTCCAATGCATCCAGAACACTAGCCTCGTCATCCCCTTCATCAACTTCGTAAACACAAGGGTTCGCACCAAGCCCCAAGAGCAGACGCTTCACCACGTGGCTCATGCAGCACCCGCGCTTCGCGAACACGATCACCGCATTCTCGGACACCATGCTGCTGACAACATCGGTGGTATTAATGCTAGGCCCTCGTACGGCCCTCTTGCTGCTCGTCGATACCGATGAATGGCTCAGGGGATCAAAGGGTTGCCACGATTTGTAGGGGATAGCTTGCTGCATGGTTATTAATTATTTTGCAGAATAATTTAATTAAAATTTGAAAAAACAAAGAGAGAGAGAGAGAGAGAGAGAGAGAGAGAGAGAGAGAGAGAGAGAGAGAGAGAGATTAAAAGGGTAATTAAGTAGTGAGTGGTACCGAGAATAATGTAGGGGGGAAGAATGATATATAAAGAGAGAGAGAGAGGTGATGATAAAAGAGTTGAGCATTTTGAAAGAGTCATGCGTCAACGGCAGTTAGGCAATTGGTTACGCGTTCGTAATTTCTTGGTGACGTTTAACTTGTGTCAATATATATATATATATATATTATGTGCTCATTTTATTAATATTATTGTGTCACCTCTACGCTCTTGTCCCACAGTCGGTGCACAACTTTCTCTTACGCTATCTTATTATCATGTTGTTATATATTATATTTGATGTTTGATACACGTACATGGACAATGGTGAATTGAATTGATATTTTTTTTTATGTTATTGGGTCTTTTCTGATCCAATAGGTGCCAAAGAAACGGCTTAAATTTTCTCGGGAAAGTCTAGAAATGGTTTGATTTGAAGGTGTTGTGCGACGTTTACCAGCAAAAAAAAAAAAGAAAAAAAAAGAGTATGGCGTCTTAATTAATAGCAGGCATAAGCTGACGCGGTAGGGTTGGCAATGGGACGGGATAGGATGGGATTTACCAATCCCAGTCCCATCCTGTATATATAAATGAGATGAAAAAATATTCCAATCCCGTCTTTATATTTTTTTTGGAGTAAAAATATGTCTTAATCCCGTTCCAAAAAAGATGGGATCTTGCGGAATCCCATCCCAATTAAAAAAATTTTCATTTTTAATCGGTAATGAGACGGGATGAGACGGAATTTATCAATCCCACTCCCATTCCGCATATGTAATTGGGATAAAAAAAATGTCTCAATCCTGTCCCTAAATTTTTTTATGGGACAAAAATATATCTCAATCCCGTCCCAAATAAGATGAAATCCCGCAGAATCCCATCCCATCGGGAAAAATTGTCATCCCTATGACGCGGTGTATGAAAATTGAAATAAAGAGAAAGATACAAAAAATAAAAAATTACAAGAAGAAATAGACATGGGGACACACGGACGAAATGCTAGTCCGGAATTCAAATTCCAATTATCAAATAGTTGTTTGACCTGTGTGGTTGTAATTGTGGGCATTCAACATTCATTCAACCTACGTAGTAGTTACCTATCACTTGAATCTGTACTTTGCTAAAGAGAAAATACATTTTTTTTTTGGCGTAATAGAAAATATCATTTTAATTCTATTATCACACAATGATCAAAAATTAGTTTACGGGCCAATTTTTATAGATTTTAAAATAATTCATAGTTGTACCATAAAAATAATCAACTATAAAAAGAATTAATTTAACTTGTAATAAGATTTATTTTTTTTAAATACTATCAATTTTAAAAGTAGCCAGAGTTATTTAGTATTTCTTATTGTTAAACTACTATAAGAATACAAATAGACGTAATATTAAATATAATTTATCTACATATTTTTACACATGTGTGTGTGGTAAATACTGTAAATAAAATACATATTTTTATTCTATTAATTTTTTTGTTATCTCAATCTAGTTGGTGCAATAAAAAAATAACCTAGTTGGTAATAATAATTATTATCTCTTTAAATTTAATGATTCCATTTTCTAAAAATAAGAATAATTTTGGATTTTTATAATATATATGAAATTATATTAGTATAAAATTGATTTTCAAAATTAAATTTTAAAAAAATACTCCTCTCTTACTTTTCAAAATCTGTCGTAAAAGACATGGTTTTTAGCAAAATAAAATACTAAAATTAACTTTAACTTTTCAAAATTACTTTTGACCCTCTCAAAAATAATTTTGGGCTTATAACTGATATCTTACTTTTCTAACTCTAAACTTCATATTAGTAGAAAATAGTAAAATAAAATAAAATTTGTATGAATTAAAAATTGAAATTTAAAAGCATGCTTAGTGATGCAGCGTGGTTCTATAGAAGAAAGCTCTGCAATGAAATTGATGCAGTGGAAGGATAAAAAATGTAAGCTGATAGATAAATGGAGATATTTTTTATTTTGATATTGTTTCAAGATATTATTTCAAACATTTGGAGATTTTTTTAAAATAATTTAAATACTTTATAATATGATAATGATTTTATTTAAGTATTTAATTTTTAATTTATTGAACTATTTAAGTATTTAATTTATTGAACTCATGTATTTATATTTACTATAAAATAAATAAATTAGAAATGAGGTGGAGATGGGAAAATTATTCCCCACGTGGAGATTCTCCATCTCTACCCCACTAAATTTATTAAAAAATAGAGGTAAATTTTTTAATAAGGTAGAAAATAAGATAGGTCTCCCCACCTCCACTCCACCCGGTTGCCATCCATATCAAAGCCTGCTTATAAAAACTGTAAAGGATATTTTATTTGTACTAACTGCAACCTGTCCTAACTTAAGTAGAAAATCTATTTTAACAAAAATTATACCTACATTTTCCAACAAAAAAAAAAACTCATACCTAAATAAGGAATACATTTAAAATAAGCTATGCTTAAATAATATAACTCTAAATAAATAATAAAATTAAATTAGAATACAAATTAATTAAAATATTTTTAAGATATTATAATTTTCAATCTGATTACGAGTTCTCCAAATTCTACCCTTTATATTGGAGACCCTTCAACCATCAACTTCAATCAGACAAGCATTCACACAATGGTTATCCATAAACACGCCCATTTGGAGACTTTAATGATTGGTTGCGCAATAATCTTAAAATATATTCTCTTTCTTCTCGGCTTAATTATCTCAAGTAATTTAACACAGTTTGGTTTGTTGAATCGCGCGCCCACGTGGCAGCGCACAGTACCCCACAGCGAAGACAAAAAGCCGCTCAAGGACGGTGCCCGAAGCTCGCGCCAACCAAACGACGCATGCCGCAATCGATGAACCGTGTCGGTACTATGTGCATGATGTCACACATCTGGCCCGCCACGTGGCACAAGTAATTCGCTTGCTTCAGTCCACGTCCGGCCAGAATAAAAGTACTCACCTGCCATTGCCTGCCACGTCATGAGATGCATCATCCGCGGTCATGATTCATGATGATTGTAGCACGGCGTGGCATCACACGGCCGCCATCCCCTACGTGTTTCGAGTACCCTTTAGAGTTATCATCTGCTCCGCGGGACCAAAATCATTTCTACCGCCTCCCATTCCCCCATATATATGATTTTACAAAAAAAAAAAAAGGGTTAATTTTGTCTTACCCCCAATTGTTTTAACATTTTTCACCACGCACCTATATATTTTAAAAATATTCACTTCATACCCAATTTCGTTAATTTGACCGTTATGTTTAACGGAGCTATTTAAAATTTAAATAAATATCCGAAATACCCCTTATCTTGAATTAAAAAAAAATAAAATGAGATAAAATATTAATTTAATAATTAATGTTTACATTAAAAAATTTTATTTAAAGGTAATTAATAATAATTTCATCAATTAAATTATTAAATAAATTTAATTTATCATCATCAAATAATATTTAGAATATGAATTTCTAAATTTACCCTTTAACCATTATAATAAACGGTTAAATTAACAGAATTACGCGTGGAGTGAATATTTTTAAAATATATGGGTGCGTGGTGAAAAATGTTGAAACAGTTGAGGGCAGGACAAAATTAACCCAAAAAAAAAAAAGGAATCGTGATTCTCTCATTATTTAAATAAAAAAATTCAAGTGCAATTAAAAATTTAAATAAAAATAAACTACTAAATCATGTTAATTATTGATTATCTGGTGGTCGTGAGAAGGTGGAAAAGTCCAAGGTGATGACGTCAACGCCTTGCATCACCCAGCATAATAAATTAATTTTAAAGATATGTTTGATGATAATCTGCTGGCGTTTGATTGGATTCTTCTCTTAACAACAGTACATGCAACGAGATGATGACGATGCACATGTAATGTCCCAACTAACGTGTCATTGAGAAAAGGATAGATTTTTTTTTTCTAACAAATGTCAAGATTCACTGTTTTATTTTCCAGATTTTTTCTGCAACGAAGTGGGCCCCGCTTTGATTTCCTATTAAGAAAGTGCTTTTGGATAGCCATTATCAATAGTTTGATGATCACAGGGTATTATGATTCGGCTGGAACCAGCTTTGCACTCGCACCAGCCTAAAAAGTCTCGAGAATCATTAGACTTTAATGGCTTGTGAAATATATATATAAGAAAACTGGAAAGTCGAAAATAAACAGTGGGCAAAGCAGTGACCGAGTCAAGCCAAACAGTAAACAGTCATTTTCTAATCACCGAGACTGTGGTGGTGGTGCAAATAGTGTTTGTGAAGCTACCATTCACCGGTTGTTGAGAAGATATTTGCGATTGACCAACAAGTGGCAGTCAAATGCAACCAATATTGGCATCTAGAAGAGTGATGCTACTAAACTCCATATGACAGGCGGCTTTGAAGGTCAATCGCATGCAAACAAGAAAGAGGCAATGGGTATTGTTAAAGAATATGATACAAGTTCAGACAGGCAATGATAAAAGAGTAAAGATACAAGACAAAGATTAGTTTGCAATTAATTTTGGTCGTCTCATTTGTGTAAAGGAGGAGGAGGGGGAAAGTGGGGAAGTGATTAGGGGTGGGTATTTTATCCGATCTGATTCGATCCGAATACCCGATCGGGTTTCCAAAAAAAAAAAAACCTAAGCTAATAGCCCAACACTGCACACAACACACAACCACACACGCATACGCTGCTGCACAGCACACACACACACGTCGCAAGCTGCACAACACACAGCCACACACACATACGTTGTTGCACACACACAACACAAGTCACAAGCTGCACACTTGCACAGCACACACAGAGAACAGAACAGAAGTCACAAGCTGCACAGCACACACAAACGCTGCACAGCACACACAAACGCTGCACAGCACACACACACGCTGCACACAGTCACTCAAGTCTCAACAATTCACTCGCAAACCTAACACACACACACACGCTGTCAGCCACAACTCCACAAATCACAACTCACAAGTTCAAACAACTAAACAAACACAAACAACTGAACAACTGAACAAGGCAGCCGCAACCCGCAAGTCTGCAACTAGCCACCACAAGACGCGATCTGTTGCTGCCAACTACTGAAATCACGATCTGTTGCTGCCAAGTGAATTCGCGACCAGCTGTGAGCCGTGAGCCGTCTGCATCTCCGCGATCTGCTGCTGCCAACTCCCAAGTGAAGCCGCAATCTGCTGCCAAGTGAAATCCCGTCCGTCCAACCGTGAGCCGTGGCCACCGATCTGCTGCTTGAAGGCCGAACCCAATTTTGAAGCTTTCCAGTTTCCACCTTCCACTTTCAAGTTTCAAGCTTAAACTTTTTTCAAGTTTCCCAAGTCATTTCAGTTTTTAGTTCACGGTATATATACACTATATAATTAATTAATTATATATGCTAAATAGTTTATTATATAATTCAGTAATTGGTTATTATTTAATTGTTGTAATTAACTAATTATGTATTTATAAATATTAGTAATAAAATCAAGGAATTTTTGTTAATTATTGAGCTCATCAGAAATTATTTTTTTCATATATAAAAAGGAATTGTTGATTGGTGGGTTTTGTTTTTATTTCATTGATTATTAATTTGTTATCGTTTGCTCTCTTTAGTGAATAGACTATAACAATCAAGCATTAAGGACATATGAAAATGGTGTTAGCCAGCGAATAACAAAAATTTTGTTAATTATTAATAATTGAAATAATATTAATTGTTAATTGTTAATAATAGTTAATAATTGATTTTTTATGAATAAATTAGCACATTAGGTAGATTAAATATTAAAATTAAGTATTATGCTGTATATATTTTATAATTATAATGTGTTATGTAATTATGTGTACTTGTGCAGTAGCTTCAAGCTTTCAACCCTAAAAAAATTAATAAATTCAATTAATATTTTATTGTATGTTAATCATCCCTTAAGTTGTTAAATCAAAGGATTTAATTTATAATAAGAAATAAGATATAGATAGACAAATAATATCATATTATTATGGGGAATGGACAATTGGATATTATAAATTAATTAATTAATCAGTCATTTCTTACTTTTTGTTTATGGAGCATGAACAACTTGAATTAAAATTACTAATTTTTGTTTATGGATTATGTTAACAATATTTATGTGTTTTGATTTTTGAATTAATGATTATTAATGATTATTTTGAATATTCAGATGCTTGGACACTTAAGATCGAATTCGATGAGTGACGATGAAGACCAAAGTGTACAAATGGAAGGAACCCATAGAGGAAAGGAAGAGGCGAAGTGGAAAAGACCGCCAATGAAGAAAAGATCGGCAGTATGGAATCACTTCACTTTACTCGAAGATAATCCAAACAAATGTATGTGCAACTATTGCGGTAAGCAATATCAATGTCATTCAAGGCTTGATGTGATTACAAATATGACAAGGCATATAAAGACATGTGAATCATACAAAACATTTCGGGCACAACAAAGTGGAAGTCAATAAAATTTGACATCCGAGGGCGGTGAAGAAAATGCAAATAATTTGATTTTGGGTAAAGGATGGAGTCAAGACGCGTGTCGAAAGGTAGTAACTAAAATGATTATTATGGGTGAGTTGCCGCTCAATTTTGTAGACAACAAAGGATTTAGGCATTTCTGCAGTGTAGTTATCCCTCAGTTGTTATGCCATCTCGAAGAACAATTGGTAGAGATCTTATGGAGTTATTTTTGGAGGAAAAGGCAATGTTAAAGAGTTTGATTTGCAACAACAAGCAGTGCGTGTCTCTTACAACTGATTTATAGACTTCTGTTCAAAACATGAGCTACATGGTGATTACAGCTCATTTTATTGATAGTGATTGGTGTTTGAATAGGAGAATTATTAGTTTTAGCGCAATCAAATATCATAGAGGGAAGTCGATAGGTAAAAAGATTGTGGCTTGCCTACAAGATTGGGGGATAGAGAGGTTGTTTGCAATAACTGTTGATAATGCCACTGCAAATGATATTGTTGTTGGTTATGTCACTATGCAGTTGCTTAGTTGGAGGAATGATGATGCACTTGTGTTGGCGGGGACAATATATGCATGTGCATTGTTGTGCACATATTTTGAATTTAATTGTTGTTTTAGGATTGGGAGAGTTGCATGCTAGTGTTACCACTATTCGAAATGCAGTGAAGTACGTGAGATCCTCCAGTATGAGGCTGCGGATATTTAAACAATGTGTTGAGCAGGTGAATTGTCCAAAAGGAATTGTTATTTTGGATTGTCCTACTAGATGGAATTCCACTTATTTAATGTTGATAACTAAGCTGAAATTTCAAGCGGCATTTGATAGAATGGCAGAAGTGGATAAACCTTATGAGACATACTTTGCTGAGAAAGAAAATAATGTTAGAAGGGTGGGCCCACCTGGACCGGATGATTGAGAGAGTGCTGAACGAATTGTGAAGTTTTTGAAAGTATTTTATAATGCCACATTATTATTTTCTACCTCTTTGAGTGTGACTTCTAATCTTTGTTGTGATACTATTAGCTTAATTGAGAGTTCATTGACTGCACTGCAAGAAAGTACAGATCCTTGGGTGTCCTCTATGGCTTATAGTATGAGAGAAAAATTTGATAAGTATTGGGAGTCCACAGGAAAAATAAACAAAATTCTGATTATTGCCTCTATTCTTGATCCACAAGCGAAAATGGATTTTGCTAAACATATTTTTGAGATCATTTTTGGCAATGATAGTTTGATGGTTGAACAAATGACCAAAGCAGTGAAGGACTTATTGAATGAGTTTTATGATGCATATAGTGCATTCTTTGCTAGTTCAACACCATCGATGTATGGTGAAAGTGGTCTTAGTGGCAGCTATGGAGGTACAAGTTCTTCTCAACGTTTTACAACTGAGGCTAATTTGGTGGATGTTGCTGGTGGTGAATGTGATGACGCTTTTCAAGAATCTCGTCCTTTCCTTGGATATGCCAGGAAGGTCTCTGTTCAGAATGAGAGTAGAAGAGTAGTATCTGAGGTGGAAAAGTACTTGAAGGACCCAGTTGAAGTTCCCAACAATCTTAAACTTAATGTTTTGCTTTGGTGGAGGGTGAATGGATTGAGGTATCCAATTCTTGAGAAAATTGCAAGAGATGTCCTTGATGTTCCTGTCTCCACAGTGGCATCTGAGTCTGCCTTTAGCACCAGGCGTCGTATTATTGATGAGTGTAGGAGTTATTTAACCCCGGCTATGGTTGAGGCATTGATATGCACTGAAAATTAGCTGCAGTCTAAACTTTTTGTCAATCCCGTCTACAACCTCCAAGAAGATATCAAGGAGCAAATGTTTCATATGGAATTACAAGAAGGTAATGTTTTTAATTTTTTATCATCCATTAAATGCATAATATATTTAAAATGCATTATAACTTTATATAGAACATCTACATGTAGTCATGTACTTGAGTTATTAATTTTTTTTTTAATTTTATAGAGCTTACAAGATCGCAAGCTTCGACAGTGGAAGCGGTGAGCGCCGACATTGGTGTTATGGATGTTTGAAAGGTAACTTTTAATATATATTATTATTCATAATTTGATATTATAGTACTATTAGTATTTGGTTGTAATTTTAGCTATAATTATAGTTGTTATAGTTTTAAATTTTAAGTCTAATTTGTAATTGTTTTAGTTAGACAAGTTAAAGTTGATAGAATATTATTATTGTCTAGTATTATTATTAACTTGATTCGGTGATGAATGCCATAAAATAAGCATGATATAATAGAAATATATAATCAAGTGTGTATTGAAAAATTTGGTAAACATATATATTTATTTGTAATTATAAATTTATAATGATATAATAGAAATTAGAAAAATTGTAACACCCCTTTAGCTTAATTAAAGATATGAATTAGATTTATTTATTTGTGTTTGTGTGTGATGTGTAACCTTATAAATTTGGTTTATTTGCTCAATTTTTTATATGAATTGAGTTTGTTCATTTGGAACGTGGCTTAAGGAAAATATTTATTGTACATTTTCTCAATCTTTCTCTAGGCAATAGGCACTTGAACTTGGAGTTCAAAAATTTGAATTTAGAACTTGTCAAAGTGCTTGCATGGAGCCATGGAGGAACCAAGAAAGCTTATTTAATTTTTATGTTTGAACTTTGAACTTTGTGATTTATGTTTCTAAACAATTTAATTTTGTGACTTTGTGAGTTTCTGTTGCAAACTTTTAAAGACTAATATTTAAAAATTGTGCTTTGGACTTTGTAAGTTTGTATTACTTTTAACTTTTATTAAGTTTGAAACTTAGGATTTTGTTGGTTGAGCAAATAATAGTTCTAATTCTACCCTCCAAACCAATAGGCAAATAATCTTATTATAGCATTTTAACTTTATTCATTTGATTTAATAACATTTTCTTTTTTTTTTTTAGTTGAAAATTAGTAAAAATGATTACAATTAAAAAAAATATCTTAAAACTTTCATAAAAACTACAATAATAAGAAAAAAAAATAGCTCAAAATTGCATTAACCGAATTTGACCCTAATTGACCCAAATTGACCCGATCCAAATTGACCCAATGTCAACAGACCCGAACTAAACCGATTTGACCCGAACTCAATCCTACCCGTTTTAAATCCAACCCGAACATAACCCGAACTGTTCGGGTCGGTTCGGGTCGGGTCAATAATTCGGGTTATGTTCGGATTAATTCTTGTCTAACCGGAACAACCCGAAACCCGATCGGGTTGACCCAAACCCAATTTTACCCGCCCCTAGAAGTGAGGATATGCTGCGCGGTTTAACAGTTCAAAGTTGTTCTCTCCAATTAACAATTCTTTGGGAACATTACACTCGGTTGTCCAAGCCCATCCATCTCAGAGCACAAACAAGGATCTTCACTTTTATGCACCGCTCAGTTATTGAAGATAAGAAATTCCCACAATTGAACAATGTGTGTGAATCAAAACAAAACAAAAGTTCCGCAGCCTGTTAATTTATGCCTATTTCTTTGCACCCTCCAACTTCATCTCCTGAAGGTTCAGCAAAAGATCATCCGAATTCAAGAAGACCTTGTTGGCTGAATGCGCAATTGTCTGAGCAATTTCTCTTGCAGCTTCAATCTTCCTCAGTGTGATAAATGCTGGATTGTTGGCAATGGCTTGACCAATGAGCTGAGCACTTGTGGCTTCTCCCTGATTGAGAGAAAAGAAGTATTATCAATTATTAACCAATGGATATGCTGCCTAAAGAAATAATAAAAAATAGAATTCCCCCCTTGGTGAATAATATCATTGCTTGAAATTCATTACTAAATAGTCAAAGTACCGAAGATAATAATGATGAAATATACCACCAACTAAACAGCGGACAAACATGGGAAGAGTATTCCTTCTCACCTGTGCTCGGATGATAGCACTTCTCTTGTCTTGTTCAGCTTTTTCCACAATATATTTAGCCCTCTCTGCTTCTTGCGCAGCTACCTGTTTAGCTTCAATGGCGGATGTAAATTCCTTCCCAAAAGTGAGGCTTGTTATAGAGACATCATCTAGGGCAATGTTGAAATTGGCTGCCCTCTCCGTCAGAATCTTCCGGATTTCCCTACTAACAGTCTAAAAGAAGAAGAGTGTATATTGACCAAGCGATGGACTTCAACACAAACTGCAATCAGGTAAAAAGAAATAGGCCAAGTTGCTCACCTCACGCTGAGTAATGAGCTGGCTGGCATTGTACTGTGCAACCACAGCCTTGAGAGTTTCATGAATGATGGAAGGTAGAACCCTTTCATTATAATTCTCACCAAGGGCTCGATAAACTGTTGGCAACTTGTCTGCTACAGGACGAGTGAGGACCCGAAGCCCAATCTTAACCTACGTAGCAGTATCAGATACACATGTAAATGAGTAGAACCAGTCATTTCAGTTAAGAATTAATAAATTCTTCATCAGAGTAATGTCATCACCCTGAGACTTCCAGCTTTTTAAGATTTACAAAATAGATGGTCAATAGACACCCACCTTACAAACAACTTAATATTACGATGAATTTGAACCTCCAAATTCATTGGAATTCCTGCACAATTCGTAATACTTAAAAAGGCAAATTATATCTTCAACACATACTTGCGGCAAACAGCAGTCCAAATGAAGCAATGTGGTGCAATAAGTAAATATAGAATGCTTCAGAACTGTATTAGCCATTGGTTGATAGCTAAAATAAAACCCGTTTTGTTTTATTTTGGCATGATGGGTACAAGATGCGTGAAACACCAACCAGTAGACCCAAAAGGAAAGCAAATAATAGTACTCTTTATAGAGTAGCAAGTGAAATATAGAGCAAAAAATAGTCCAGCGAACTGTGCTACAAAACCTTCTGAAAGTGTTTTGCCTATCAACACAGTTTACCTTAAGGAAAACCTTATCTTTGCAACACTGTTTATATTAAGGAAAATCTTACATTAGCAACAGAGAGCAGTTTAGACTAGTCTCACTGCATTTCCTGCAGATACCAAGCATATCTTATCTCCCAAACAATAAGAATAATAAAAAGAAAGTATTTACCATCTGAAGATCACGGCTACCAGAAGTACTCTCCACTAAGTGGGGTCTTGCGCGAACATCATAGATGACAGGTCTCTCAAACCATGGAACCATTAGATGAGTCCCCTCAGGATAAACCTGCATATTCAACATGAATCACCGTAATGGAATCTGTTACAGTGCAGAAATTACCGAACAAAGTAAGAAACCTCTCAGAAATCAGCATCAACAAGAATAAAGATTCACTGATGCACATAATATATGAGAGAGAGAGAGAGAGAGAGAGAGAGAGAAGGCAATGCTGATTTAAAGCAAAGAAAATCATGACGATGATGTATCCTTCACTTTTTTCAGAGAAGTTGACTCTAATGCTAAGGATAGTATTTTAAGGGCAACTGTATGAGTGTTCAAAAACATTAAAAAATGTTCAGACAGAAGATGATGCCCAGTAATCTGAAATAACATGAACCAGGAAAGGCAAAGCGGGAATACATACACATATATATATTGGAGCATAAAACAAATCTAATGATGGTCTGCATGACAAACACTTTCACCAACATACTTAAAGGAGAATTTGAAAAAGAGGTTTTATTATTGCAGAAATATTCAATTTTTTTTTCCAAGAAGTAAATGATAAGAGTTTTAGTTGAACCACCGATGAACCATTTTTGTAAGCACAATGACATGATGCCATGAGAAAAAGCCTCAAAAAACAAAGATCCAATCAAACATCAGTTAAAGATCCAAATTATCAGACGAAAAAAAAATGATAGACACAAAAAAATTTAATTCCCATGAGTAAAGGAAAACCCTTTTAGAAGGATGACTCATTCTAAAAAAATAATCACCACAATGCTAAGACTATGTCAAAACCAAGGGATTAGTGTACAAATAAATTTTAGATGCAATACTAAAGAAGGGATAAAGAGTTGTACACAGGCAAATAAATCCAAATTCTTCATAATAGTGAAAATCCAAGTCAGCCACAAACACCAGGAATTTCAGGTGAAGTAATAACCTTGTCCTTCACACCAGTTATACGGTTGAACATAATGGCTCGATGCCCTCCCTCAACATTGTAGAGACTGTTAGCAGCAGCATACAAACCAATCCCACCAATAATTCCTACCTTAATTAAGGCAGAAGCTGCACCACCACCAGGCACCTTGGGAACTTTGACATTGTTGAAGTTCATGTTCCTAAATGGCAAGTCAGTTAACATATGTTTACATGATCACATTACTTAAAGCACATCATATATTGACTCTTAGTTCAACAAGGTAAAAAGAAATCAATTCACATATAGACCATATGCATGAGAAAGCAGTATGAAAGAGCAGGAAATGAAGAAAATTAATTAGCTATTACACAAAAGCCTTGAACTATTTATAACAAGTAAATAAGAAATACATATTGAATCCACCCAACAAGGCTCCATTAGCTTGGAGTGAATCTATGGAAAGTTTTGAATGTTACTACTTTGCTGTGATGTGACAACTAACATATTAAACAAGGAACCTACTAGAACTGAAAGCCCATTTTAAAGTCCTGAAAGTAGCCTCTTTTTTTTTTATAACCAACTTTTATTCCACCGAAGACATTCACAAACAAAACATAGGCTGTGGAAAATAACATATTAACAAGTATATTTGTTTAAAACATTTGGGTACAAGCATCTCAATATGTTTCAAACTCTTCTCTATCAGACACATACTTGAGTTCACCCCTGAGAAACACTAACACCTTGGCAATTAAAAACCAAGATTTCACTCTTACAACCCTCATTTGGAAAATCTAATAGAAACTATTTCAGTGTCTCCCGAAATTAACTGCAAGCTATAAACTAATAATTCAACAAAAGAAACAGATGTCATATGCACTTTACAACAAGTATTGAAACATTCTTGATAGTTGATAACAAACTCTCAAACAGCATTTTCCATTGAAGTAAATAATTACTCATAAATAACACCACAAAACCCCAATACCCATCAAAAACTAAATCCTGTGCAGTAAATTTCAACTAATTCGTAGTACATACAATCAATTATACAATTTCTAAGAAAACATCATCGTACAACTTTATTTAAAAAAATAATGAGCTTGTTACTACTAAAGGCAAGAAAGAAAAAGAAGGAAACTTCACAGATCTCGCTGTGTAAAAACGAAAACCCAGGTGAGTCAAAGCCGCATTAAAACGAAATTTATAATAAAATTGTTGATGTCTTCGAATTTACCCAAATGTTTCTCAGAAACTAAACAGATAAAGAACAAAATATGGAAGATTAAACAATTGTGAACAACACTATATATAGCAAAGCAAATATAAGCAAATGAGGGAGTCAAAATAGAAGCACAAGTAGGTACCTGAGAAGGGGGTTTAGTTTTAGGGTTTATGAAATTCGAAAGAAAGAACGCGATGGGTTTTAGGGCTTTAGTGTTTATAGGGGGACGAATTGTGAGAATAATAAATAGAATGGGCTTTGATGGCCCACTTATTTTGGCCCACTTATTTTGCTCGAGGCAAACGGCAGGCAGGTCATTTACTTGGTGCAGTCCTGAATAAAAGTGAATATATATTGCCCGTTTTGAAATGAGTTCAAATTGCAAAACAAAAAAGAAAAAGAAAAAGAAAATTGAAACCCTTTAACCCTGGTGAAGGTAAAAGAAAGATAGGAGAGCTCCCATCAATTTGAACGATGAATCCGTGCAACCTCCATTGAGAGACAGCATAAAAAAATTTCATTGAACAGCTATTAACACAACGTATTTGGTTATATGAGTTTGGATTTGAACTGAAGAATACATTCAAATCGTATCTAACCATGAATCAAAATCATCCAACACTTTAGACTTTGTAACAGATTGAGAAGAAGAAGAAGACTGAGCTTCATGAGGCCGGGACAAGCCATTGGGGTTCACCAAATTGGATGTTTCCTCTAATAAATCATCAAGTACATCATCAAAACTGGCAGTGACAGATGCAGATTTAGATAAATCTGGGCCCTTTCTTGAAAGCTGTGGCGGAGCTGTAGAAGATGTTTGTTGGGAAACAGAAGAGTTGCTGAATTTGGAGCTAGAGGAATCAGAGAACCCGGTATCATTAAATGAATCAAGAAGCATATCTAGTTCTGCTTCTGCAGCTGTGGCCTCAAATGTCGGAAGATTCTTCGAGACTGAAACAGAATTTTCATTGAATTGTGCCGGGGGTTCAAGTGCTTTGTCTTGTCCAAATCTGTCATATTGACTGGAGGTCACATCATTTTTGGTTTGATTCACTAAAGCAGACCTCTGATTAGAAAATATTGCATCTACATTTTTGTGGCCAACAACTGATGTAGATTTTGTATCCACAATTTTAACCTTCTCCCGGAAATCAGTGGAAGCTTTGTCTTCAGATATATTAGCAGCTGCTTTAACTTTGTGTGCCACTGATTCCTCTTCCTCTTCGCCCTGTCACATAAACCATGTCACAGGTGAATAAAACTGCATCTACACAATAACTGACAGAGCAACATGATAAAGATTCAGTATCCGCAATTTTAACCTCAGGAAAATCTTTAGAAGCTATATCTATGTCCCTGGATATACCCACATCTGCTTCACTTTCATGTTCTGTTTGCATCAGGCCTGGTTCCTGATTGCTGCTTGCTATTGATCCCTCCGTGCCCTGTCACATAAGCCATAAAACATCCAGTATTAATCACCTTTACAAATGGGTAAGAGACTTGAAAAAAGAACCTATACACCAAAGTATTAAAACATCAGAAGCTTAAAATAACACTCATGGATCCTATGCAATAAATGATAAGTATTAACATAAATTACCGACTCTGATGGCAATAAATCTGCTTCTACAAACAGCCTCTGTGATAAGTCAACTTTTGCAAGGTGTTCCGCAAGAGCATTCAAATTTAGAGACAGAAATGATGCCTGCATAGATAACCATCCCAAGAGGATGATATTGAGGGGCAAAGCGGGAAGAAAAGTGAGTTGTAAACGTACAGGAAAATTCAAACCCTTCAATGGAATATAATCTGAAGGTTGCCTCCAGCTAAAGTAAAACTGCAATACAGTAATGACCATTGCATTGCTGTAAAAACAAATCCATGCAAATCACATCTTTCTCAATTGCAATTAAAAATTTCCACAAAACCAAGAATCTTCAAGAGTTGAAATGATTAAGGCAAAAACCCTTCAGATGTAGCCTACAGAGTGACGTATTGTACTTCTAACTTACTGCAAGGCTATATATATACAGTTGCATACTGGTTTCATGAATTGGGAGCACCTCCGTATATAATCATAAGTAGAAACTTTAACTTTCCTCCAAATAACAATTCGATACATGCATGGCCATAATTGATACAAATGAATCCTTGAAGCTTTTTCTCGAAAGCAAGAAAAATACTAAGAGAGAGAAACATCCTAAAGAATTCATACATAGGTATGCCATCTGATAATTGGGGGGGGGGGGGGGTACCTCTTGAAATGCAGTTGTCTTATCCTCCACGACAAAGTTATCATCCCCAACCCATGACAAAATGCCCTCCCCCCTGACTGACAGCATAGGGCCCATTCCTGGAGCAAAACCTCCTGGCAGATTCGAACAGGAAAATTTTAAATCAAGCCTTTAACATTATAAAATTTAACAAAATATCTTGAAATAAAAATGCTAGGAAAAAAAATGGTTGATCTACGAAGTAATGGAAGCAATTTCTGGTATTTTAACTCCATTTACATCAAAACTTGAGATTGAAGGAGATTTGAACAATGAGTATTAAAGAAGCGGAAGAAAACAAGAGAGTGAGTGGAGACCAACCATAATTCCAAACAAGTTTCAGTGGTTTCAGGAGAAGAATTAAAACACTGGAGAATACATTTCTTCATTAATCCCTTACAAGTGCCTATAAAATCCAACTTCCACTCATCTTTTCCAAAGAAATAACAACCAAGTTTGAAGTTCATATGGAAATTAGTGTCCTTCAGTAAGATTTCAAAAAGTTGTTTTCTACTTACAAAGCCAAGAAAAGGAAAAGACAACACATCTGGAATATGTTTTGGAAAACAATAATCCGATATTCCAAAAACTAGTATCAAATTCAACAAATTCTCAACTATTTCAGACTCACTAGCATCAGATTCATTTTTTGAAAGTTTTAATGAAGAAAACTACATTTGAAATTTGGAACCACAGGCCAGTTCTTATCTGCGATGTACATATAGCAAAAGAAATATTCCTCAAATATTTTTCTATAATCAATATCAATCAATATCAAATAAGGACAACCAAGTATGCAGCGTCTTACAACATGGCGACCTCAAATAATCAGCCAGAACTACATAAAGAAGACAAACAGATAGGGCTAATTAGAACCAACGAGAAGCTAGTGCATACCGGGCATAACATCATCAAGTAAAGGAAAGGTATCTGAATAAGAATGTGACTGTGACTGTGACAGAGATTGTGATTGAGCCTCAGCAATTAGATGACGATAGTCTGCCCCTTTACTCTTTGGCACAACAAAATCAGAGGCTTGACTTGTGGTATCTTCCGAATCCATATCAGATCCATCTTCATAGCGATCCCAGTTAGACGGAAGTTTAGATAAACGCCGTGCCTCGCGTGTTCCCGCCCCAGCTTGCTTCCCCGGTTGCTTTTCTTTGCTCCCAGCATTGTCAGAGGCAACTACTGGGGCTTTTAATTTCTGATTTGGATGTGACTTGTTCTTATGTTGTTGAGAGTGAGCTCTCTTAGATTTCGCCAGTGCCTTCGCATCCATCACAAAAACACCCTTAACATTTCCTTGCACAATTAACTAGGGTTCAAATTCACCACCTCTACAACATAGAAAATTAAGAATTACACCCAGTGCAGAATAGGGCACACTAACACTGAAGAATAACTTAATTTCAAATAACAAATATTTATCTACCAAATTCTCCAAGTTAAGCACAAATTAGTTTACAACTGCCACTCAACTTTTTTATCATTTGATAATCAAAATATGATCTTGATTTAGTTAAATAACTTAGCAGAACAAACAACATCAGCAATTTGGAAATTTTGTTAAGAGTGAAACGCTCTTAAGAGAAACACGTAACATTTAAGTAAACAAAATGCATATAATCAACCCCAAATAAGCGGGTAAAATTATGATTTAAGAATTTGCTATCCGTTTGCTTGCTTTAATAGCAAAATGCGAATATAAATTCTAAATCTCACATGGCACTTAATTTACTAATTTCCTGAAACGATAAATTATGTTAATAAAAGTAAAAATATATCGAACTGCAAACGAATATGCAGAAGCAAAAGAGAGAGAGAGAGAGATTAGGGTTGATACCTGGATTTGATGTGCTTAAAAATTAACTAATTTTGCTCTAGTTCGTGAAGCTTCAGCAAGGAAGGGTACAAACCGTCGCTTACGCTTTAGAGCCAAACGACAACGTTTCCAAGCTGAGCAAATCCCAAATGAAGCGCGTCGTTTTGTTGAGGTTCCGTAACGTGAATACATTTCCAAATTTTTATTCAAAATTTCACGGGTTCATGCTATATTTTTTTTACGGCATTAATAATGTATTAATTACATATCATTAGATTTAATTAACAATATTTAATATTTATACTAAAAATAATAATTTTTTAAAAAAATAAACAGTTTGTTAACCGTTTAAGTGGATGGAGCATTTTTGTAAACTAACCGTGACCACCTTTAGAGTTTGAAACAATTTCACTTAAATAATATATTTTATTTAAAATTATTTTTTAACCCTCCTTTAAATTTGTAATATAATAATATTTTTTAAATAAATCTTCTAAAATCAATTACCATTAAGTATAAAATATAATATCAAGTAGGTTATTTAACACAAAGTCTTATAATAATTTGTATTGTATGAATTTAATTACAAACCATTAATACCTAAACAATAATGATAATAGAAGGCATTGCGATAAACTATTTTATATGTGTTTTATTAATAATACTGTATGAGTCACAACAAATGAGAAATATTTTATTCACTAATTATTATTGAAAAATATATATGTCTATATAGCTATAGAGTGAGAAATATTTTTATTTAAATTTTTAACAAAAAAATTAAATTATTTATTTCATACAATTCAATGGTGGAGGATATAACATTATGAAATATTGATTTGACTTTCAATATGAACCATTAGACTATGAGATATTAGTGGCTCAAATATTGTATCAAAATTTTAAGTTAAAGTATGCAAAACCATGTCTTTATAATGAAAATATAAAAACATACAATATTTTTTCCTCATTTTGTCCATTAAATATAATTTGATGTAATATTTTATTTATTAATTGTCACTATTAATTATCGTGATAAAAGTAATGACTCTTCGTAACATAAAAATTTTATAATTACTATCAAAGATTAACAATAAAATAATCTTTCATGATTCATAAACTAAAGTTAATTAGGAATATGTATTAGATTTAACTTTTATAAAATTAACAAAGTGACATTTGAAAATAAAATGAAAACAATCTTGTAAAAGTTCAATTTTATAAGGCTTAGATAATTTCCTACCATATATAAAAATATAAAAGATTTTCTTTCACATTTTTTCCCACGTAAATATTATTAGAGACAATATTTTATTTATTGTCACTATTAACTATCATAACAAAAGTAATGACTCTTAATAACATAAAATTTTATAATCACAATCAAAAGATGTGAATAAAATAATTTTTCATGATTCATAAACTAAAGTTCATTAGGAATATACATTATATTTAACTTTTATGAAATTAACAAAGTGATATTTGAAAATAAAATGAAAATATATAGGCTTGTAAAACTTAAAATTTCTAACACGTAAGAATATTAATTGTAAGATAGACATAAAGTTTAGAGAATAAGTATGTTAAATGAGTGTTAAAAATAATATATACTTAATGATCAATTATACAACGGCCTTAATATTATATAAAATAATGAGTTTTTAATATAAGATATTAAATTTTATTAAAACATGTGTGATTAAGTATTTTTTATATTACAAGCAATCTCACCAATGAGTTTATTGATGTAACTATAACATTTACTTAAATATATGTACTTAGTTGTGTTATTTATTAGTGTTATATCATATATAAATTTTGCAATTGCAACTTATTTATTTGATTTGTGTTAAATAACCTACCATTATATTTTATACTTAATGGTAATAGATTTTGGAAAATTTATTTAAAAAAGATTACCACATTTCAAATTTAAAGGAAGATTGCAAAATAAGTTTAAATAAAATATGCTATTTAAGTGAAATTATTTCAAACTCTAAGGGTGGTCATAGTTAGTTTACAAAATTATCCACCCTTACACAATTAGCAAATTGTTTATCATTATTTTTAAATGATTTATTTTTTCTTTACTACAAATATTGTGTACCATTAATTAAATCCAATGGTACATAATTAAAATGTTATTGATACTATAAAAAAAAATTACAACATCATAGAGGAATCCAAATTTGACACTTAATTGTAATATCAGTAAATTATACTATGATAATTTCAAAAGAAATATTATCAATTTACTACTAAAGTTTTACTGACATATTATGTCAGTACCAAGATTTGCCGAAAAGTGTATTTTACAACCAAAGGTTTGCGCAGTTATCATTTTACTACGAATCCGTTAACAACGTTAAAAAATTGTTGATGTGTTGTTGATGTAATAAGGGCATAAAAGCCATTTCCGAATATAAGGGCATTAAAGACATTTTGAGTTGAAGTAAAACACAACGTTTTGACAGAATATTTAAGCTAAACCCCCTCTTTCATTCTGAAACCTCCGTCTCCGATCTCTCTTCATTGCAGCTGAGTGACGGTCGACTCCACTGTGAAACCTCCGTCTCCGATCTGTCTCCTTGGCAACTGAGTGACGACCGACTCCACTAGTGAGCTATTGACTCTGCCTTTTTATTCACTTATAGTTCATTAATTTTTTCGTTAATTAAATTGTTATTGTTTTTTGTTGTGAATAATACTTGAATTTCATATATTATAATATTAATTTTGTAGCATAATTTTTTGTTAATGTGTTCTTTGGCGTTGTCCATGGTACTGACATTATAATTTTGTTAATTTTTTGTTAATTATGTTATTGTTGGAGATCTAGCTTTGAGAATTTTTCCTTATTTATTGTGGATCTTGTTACCAGTATAAGAATTTATGTTATTGTTTGCTTTTTATAATTAAGTTGTGAATTGTGTTATGTTCATATTACTAGAATTAATGTTACCAATTTTTGTTCACTGGTTGCTTTTTGCAAATCATGTTACCAATACAACTACATATAATCTACAAAGGCAAGAACCATTGTAAATGGTTGATTGAACCAGATGAATGCAGTCTGTTGCAGCTGAAGAATGAGGTGGTGAAGATTACAAGTGAAGACGGGTTAACCACTTCTGAAAGTGTACAATTACTTGTCACCAGCCCAAGGAATAATGTGGAAGTTATTGTAGATACTGATGCAATGTTGCGGATTATGTTCACGGCACATGACTCATTACAAGTGCCAATATTTAAAGTCAGTGTGTTGCCAACCCTACGTCCTGATTTAGAACTTGGTGGGGTGATACAATCGCTACTACATGCCTTAAGAGTTCAGCTATCTGCAGAGCAAGTTGCATGGGTAAATGAAAGTGGAAATGAACCATTATCTAGGCTTGGAGGCATTGATGGGCCATAAACAAACCTTGCTGAGAATGTTGGGTGTGAGATTGATGCTGATGAAGATGAATCACCTTCCAAGAGTGAAGGCATAGATGTTAGGAATGAGAATGTTCATCAGAATGTTGATGACAACAACGATGATGATTGGTTGTCAGATTTTAAGAAGGAATTTGCTGCTGATGGTAGTCGTATAAATCACCAAAACATAGCTAAGGATGCAGGAGTTATGGATGATGGGGGATCTAGCTCTGACAATGAATCAATTGATGCAGATCCTCAATTTTTGGCTGCTGGAGGCCATTTTTCTGTTTGAATTTATATGTGTGAAGGGTGAAAAATTGTTTGGTTTTGACTGAAGATAGGAAAGAGGTGGATATTATGTTTTCAATGAATTCAAGTATTTGTTGTGCCTTATTCTTGTTGTTTTTGTATGACAAAAGTGTTTAAATTTTAGTACTTTTAGTGTGAGATTACTGGTGTTTAGTCTGAGGTTGCAGGTGTTTACTATGGGATTGCTGGTGTGTTTCAGAATTACAGGTATTTAGTATCAGGCTGCTGTTGATATAGGGTTGTTAGGGTTGAAATGAGGCCACCGGTGTGTTTGAAATAGGGGTGTTAGTGTTTAAGTGAGGTTGCTAGTGTGTTTGAAATAAGATTGTTGCTGCTGAGATGGGGTTGTTAGTATTCAAGTGAGGTTGCTGGGGTGTTTCAAATGGGTTTGCGAGTGTGTTTATAAAGCTACTATATTGATTATGACTGTGAGGCTGCTGGTGTTGATGAAATAGTTTGCTAATATGTTTGTAAGCCTGTAAATTCTAGCTTTTATAAGCCAAGAAAATAGCTGTTTTTGGTTCTAACGGCTATTTTCTTGAGCATTTCTTGTAATTTTTGCTTTTGTTGTTTCTTTCTTTTCAAAGGGTAAAATTGTCTTTTATGTTCCTGGGGGCAGAATCGTCTTTTAACATTATTTTCGTTGAGCACTAACGTTTTATTAACAGATTAGTAGTAAAATAATAACCGCGCAAACCTTTGGTAGTAAAATGTACTTTTCGGCAAACCTTGATACTGACATGATATGTCAGTAAAACTTTAGTAGTAAATTGATAATATCCCATTTCAAAAAGAAGTTCAAGAAACTCAAAGCCCAAACCAATAGATCAAGTGCCATAGCAACCCAACTAGGATGAAATGACTTAAATGTAGCATTATTGGCACTCCTCAACAATCCTATTAAAACCCCAGTTTTGTTTTTACAATTTTAACCACACAGCAAAATTACATCAAAATTTAAAAAAATAAAAAAAAATCTAATGGAACTCTTGCATTCAGCCAGGCAATCCGGGTTGTAATTTGGATATAAAACTTCTCTCCTCTGCACCCATATTCAAAATAACAGAGAAAAAACTTAACTAATAAACAGTTGATTATTTTGTTCATAAGTCTTTATCGTTATTTTATGGCCTCCAGTGAGATTGTAAATTGTTCAATCAAATTTGATGAGTTAATTTTCAATATTTATAAACACATCTCTGTCTTTAGAAGCTTTCTAAATCGCCATCTCCTATGTTATTTCTGCTTCTTCTTCTTCTTCTTTTTTAGATTTGATGCTTCATTAATGCTAATACATGCAATTGAATCGAAGCAGTCATGAAACTTTTCTGTTTCAAGCATTCTAGAATAAGAAATTTGTATAAAGAAAAAACCTCCTCACGACAAAAAAAAAATATTATCATTTCTGCTTCTAGTTGGAGGTTCATTATTTTGCCAAAGTTTCTCCACTCCTCCTTGGATAATACCATATCCTGCGTATAAAAATGGATTATTTTGCTAAAATTACATTTATTGTCCTCTTGTTTCTCAAACCCCATCACTTTTCTTATGTAAATTCAGGTCGATTATTAGACCCTAATTCTTTATATAGACTTTTATTTTTTTAATAATCATAGCGAACAAGGGTGTTCAGGGTATTGAAGGTAGTGTTATAAGAGTAGACGTTAGCATTTGAAATTATTAAATGGGTTGCATGAGAGAAGGGGTTGTGAGAAAATAGTTGTACTAATTGCACCACTCATGGCTTAAATTTAACCCCAAATATGGATATCCAGCCCACGATGCAAGAAGATAGTATTGAGGCAAATCAAAATGCCCAAATTTGAATCCGACAAGTGAAATAATAATAATAATAATAATAATAAATGACTGTCGAGAGTACCGTTGAGGTCCTTGAGGAAGCATGTAACAGAACCCTACCCAATCAAAAATATATTTTTCAAAGAAAGTTGCATTTGCCAAATATTTACAGATTTCTCTAAAAAAAATGAAATAAAGCACCACTTTTTATCAGCACATGAGGTTTGTATCTTATATGTATCATTCAAAATTAAATGCTCAATCAATTCATAAAAAACAGCAGGGAGTAATCATCATTTGACTTGATGGGTTTAATTAAGTTTCGAGGATCGAATTTTTCACTAGTTAATCCGTGGTTTAAAAAATCATTAGTTCAGTCTGGTGAATGTAAGAATTTATAAATATTGTGCAAGCGAAAATTAAAATAGCAACATACAAGAAGCGGCAGAGGCCGACAAAAAAATTTCGAGGGCCAAATGTTATAAAGGTCAATATTTTAGGATTAAAAATAAAAAAGAGTATTTAATGATTTGGGTTAAAGTGCTAAACTTTTAAAGTTATATGGTCAAGCAACAAAACTTTCAAATTTATACTGTATATTTATTTATTTATTTATTTTTGAGTCCATAGAAGCCAGAGTCCCTGTTAGCCTGAGACAGCTCCGCCCTTACAGATAAAAAATTCTACGGCCTATATTAAAAATGTTATTAAAACACATATTTAATATTATTGTTGGACCCTAATTGGACTTACTTATCAGTTGTTTCTCCAACAGTTATATATCAAAACAATTGTTTGTAAATATCTCTATCTCTAGCTATCTAATTGGTTATGCTCGATGTAGACTATATCTGTGGTTTTTTAATGTGATCGCCATCGAATATGGGAAAAATATTAGACAACAAAGATCACTTTTTTATCAAATTTCCTTCATAAAATATTTCCTTTTCTGCTTTCATTCAGCCAACACTAATATATAGCTAGTGACAAACCGACTGGAAGCCTTTAATTTCTTTTGAATATTTGAATACTTCCTTTATCGAAGATAGTTTTGAACAAGCATTTGTCTGTTGTGTCCTCCTCGATCTCATTTGTCAATTATGATTCAATGATTAACAGTGGACGATCACCATATAAGTTATTGTCTTAGCTTCTTGGTGGAGCTTCTTATTCAGTAGTGGTCACAAATTTGATGGGGACATTAATTGTGTCATTCTCATTTTACAATTAATTAAGGCTTAATTAATGCTTTACTTTGGGCATTATTTGCTCGCTTTCTGTCTCTCTCTTTTACGTGGAATGAATTATGGTCCCTACTCTATTCCCTTGAAAGGGATCATGACTTAAGTAGCTTACATATTCACGATTCACTTTTGATGAGAAGAGGGAGATAGTGGGTTCTTTTTTTAAGACTTTAACTTTGCCTTTCCAAGCCAAAAAGTGAGTCATCAATCTTCTTGGTATGCCATTGCATGAGTACATATATTACCATTCGCTAAATGATTGTTCATGAACATGAGCATATGTAGTGGTCTTCTTAATTATTCTAAGATTGCTACAATCGTAAATCCAATATGAAGTGGCATTTAATTTGCTTTTATCGTCCCTTATTAAATACATAAACACTACCTAACAGCAAATTGGCATTAATTTTTTTTTTCAATTTTACCTTTTTGTTATGGCTTTCTTCGTTTCTGTGGCTACTTTTACTCTACTTCCCTCATCTCAAACTTTAACTTTGGATACAAGTATTGATCTGATCCAAGAAAACTATTAAGTCATAAAATAATATTGTCGTCGTTGTTTCAACCTCCACCAAGATTTGAGCAAAGTTTGATTTGTTCAATCCAATTTATAATTGATAATTGGATATTGTTAAAGGCTAAGGGTCTATTTGGAATTGCTTTTAGGAGACTTAAAAGTGATTTTAGAAATCCAAAAGCTAATTTTAGTGTTTGGTAAAAGAAAACCAAAATTACTTTTGTCAAAATCAGTATGTTCTACAGTTAATTTTGAAAAGCAGAAAATGAGTAACTTTTAAATTATAATTTTGAAAATCAATTTTATCCTTTAATAGAATTCCATAAATATCCTTAAAATTATTAACTAAACCCAAAATTATCCTTATTCAAATTGGAAATAAAATTAATATTTTAATAAATTTTTAATATAATTCATCAATATAAATTTATTAATATCAATTTATTGGTCGAATTATTATTAAATGTGTTTCACTATATTATAAATTTAATTACCAATTGTTTTACGATAAAAAATAAAAAAAATAAAATCAATATATTATCCTACATTATGTACATTTTATGCATTTGTTTTCTCTCAGCAGTTAACAGTAAGATTTATCAAATGTTCATAACTGTTTTCAAAACTCACAATACTTTTGAAAATAAAATTTACGAAACACTTAACTGATTTTCTTTACAACTGATTATTTCTACAGCACAACTAACAATAATTATTTTTAAAATTACATCATTTCCAAACTGGCCCTAAGGATGAAAGAGGGATTTGCAAGCCACATGTGCGAATAAAAAGAAGAAGGCAAGAGGTGAAGATGATGAAGGGTAAAATTTTTGTCTGAATGTAGATCCTTATTGTATTATGATTGCTTTTTATGATGATTGAGAAGGAAGAAGATAAAAAGAAGTTAAGCTCTTTTTGTTTTTAGTTAGTTCTAGAATTTGAATTTGATCCAAAATATGCGTTTTTGTGTTTATAAGAAAAGATAAAGAGTAAATTAAATTTTTTCATAAAATTATTTAAATCACACATGTCAAAATCTCCTTTAAATATTAGAAAAAAACTAAATTATGAGAGAATATATTCAAATCCTGCGATATAATATAAGAATTAATTGAATAATTAATTCAAACTTAATTATGTAACTATCCATAAAATTCTAAATTAAGGAGTACCAAACGGAGCCATACAGACACCTGATGAAGCTGCAATAATTTTGCATGCGCGTTGCAAATTGCACTTTAAGAAACGACGGTAACATCTTTTTAAAACAGTATTTGTGCTGTCTTGTCAATTTGACCAAGGTCTTTGAGATAGATCAAAAGACTGATGTTATGGCTTCGTCAATTAGAGCAATGATATTGGAATCCAATATCGTCCACTAAGTGACACATACGTGCTTTAATCTCGTCTCATGATCTCTCACTCTCTATATATGGTAATACTATTGCTTCTGCATGAGAATGGTTGATGTTAACTTTCACGAAACCCACTTGTCCTCTCCGATATCGTTAATATGCTTTAATGCTTTTGAAAATTTGCATTAATTGATGAGGAGATCATGAATAAGAACCTTGTCTCCTTTTCTTTATTCTTTCTCTCTTCTATCTAACCTATACTATTCAATCAAATGACCTGGATGAATAGTACTTTGTCTTCCATTAATCAGTTCCTTGAATTATGGTCGGGTTAATTTTATCACTTGGTTAAAGCTTAGATTATAAGAAAATCAGGGTCCAATTGAATTGACACCTTATACGAGCTTTTTACTTTACATATGATATGGTTGATAATTTATAATCATAAGTTTATAGATCGGAACTAATTGACATCATTTTTATTATGGTGCAGCTCAAACTACTACTTCTAAATGAAGAAACTACTCCCATTTTCAAGGGGGTAAATAAACTATCCCTGTTTAAAGAGAAATTGATCAATCCTGTAATTGCAGCACAACTTGAACTCACTCTAAATGAGTTGTTAGCACTGGACTATGAGAGCCAATGGCGCATTATATCTGAGTGTTAAAAAGAAAGGGAAAAAAAAATAACAATAGTAATTGTAGTAGTACTTTCAATTCAGTAAAAAATCAGTATGCAATATTTGTCAAAGAAAGCAAAGAGTGAAGGCCTGATACGACTCTTGCATGTTGTCTTTTAGAAGCTCCGGAGGCTTATCCTACCGAATAAACAAGTGTGGAAGAGGCCCTATTTTTGTATCAATTAAAATGGTGTATAATAATAAATGTTTTATAAAGATTTTTATATGGATTTGAACATGGAAAAAGATTCCAAATATCAAACAGGATCTTGGAAATGGTCTAAATACAGCAGCCAGCCATAATTCAGTCACATTCTTTTTTCTCCATTTTGGATATACATAAAATAAATTAATCAAGAGTGGTGTTCATTCTACTGTTCTATGAACCAAAATAAAATAAAATAGAATGAAATAATGCACTAGTATTAAAACTATTGATCCTAATAAACTTGCTCTCATATCCATACATTAATTAACATTTTCTTGTATGATACTCCAATTATTAATTGCACTAATGTACTGATTTTGATTACAAATTAATAATTGAAATTAACTGGGTTCCTCATTATCATCAATATTTGTTTTTTTTTTTTTATGTTTTTTCAGAAGACAGCCTTGGCAATATAATAAAACAAAGTGGCAAACCCAAAATTCAGAAGAATATTCAAAGCACTGCCTTTTTTGTGCTTGTAGCAACGGTTGGTTAAATGCAAAGAGTCCCTTCTAGGTTGTGGCATGTGTATCGCAGATAATAAAAAGTAAAGGGAAAAAAGGAAAGGAAAATTAAATAAAAAAAAGATAAGCAGCCCCCTTTTTTTTTCCCAAAAGCATATATTCGCTAACCTTTGACAAGCCAAAGCATGTGGTTTCTGTGTATATGGATTCCTAGATCTAAATCTGCTCTGCTTTTATGATATTTTTCAACAACAAAAACTACTCTCCCTCTAAAAGATTAATTGTCAATCCCTAGTTTGACATAACTACCCTTCAATTAGTAAGTTTGAAATGTTAATTTACACTTAATAAGTTTTTTTTCCTAAATAACCAAACCCATTTTGCTATGCGATTAATGCCTTGTTTGTTATTGAAGTGGTGCAGCTTTTAATTAGCCACAACTTCTGTGGGAAAAAAAAATTATAAGCTTGTAACTACGAAATAATAATTGATAGCGTGTATACATAACCTTTAAAATAATAAGATTTTTTTTTCTTATAAAAAAAATCAACTTGCTTACTTTCTAAATTACAACAGTATTTACCAAATAATTTAATAGTTTAACTTTTAAGGTACACCTACCTAATGTCAATACTAAACAAAACTTAGGAATCAAACATAAAAATTCTAACAAGAAATTGAAACCTAAGAAATATATGCGATTAAAAAATATATAGCTTGTTAAAAATTACATCTAACCTACATAGTAATGTACTAGTAACCTTTGCAAGACCGTAGCATGTTGTGCTATATAATTTAAACACATGATAGCATGACAGTAGGATTTTCATGCGCATTTGTGCCACAAAACATATTCCAAATAAAATTATCATTCATTTTAACTATATGTGGAAAAAAGAGTGATAATAAAATCTATGATGAACTGTTGAGTCTGTGACTCTGGCTACGTTTTTTTGTGGAGTTATTTTGAAGTATTTGGTCTTGCTTATGCATTGGAATGAGTAAATAATTTCTAGGGTTTGTTTAAATTTGCATAAACAATTCATATAACCTGGTCTTCTTCTTTCATTTTCAAAATAAAAGACAAGCGACGAAACAAACATACCCTTGGTGACAACACTTTGCTTTTCCCTAAACCCCTTCTATTTCAAATGCATACCTATAATTATTTAGATATTATTAAGTTAGTTGTATTAATTAATTGCCGTTATTATTATTATAACTACTTCTACGATTATTATTATTATTATTATTATTTATCCTCAAAGCAATAGACTTTGTGGGGTTTGTATATTGGAATCTTGCTAAGGGTTTCATTGAAAGTTGAGGCCTATGAGATGTGTTGGAGAAGGAGAGAATATTCTGGTGCCGCCACAGTTCAACAGCAAAACTCCAAAAAACTTATACTAAACAAATTTAGAAAGCAAGAACATCATTAGATTATGATTACGGTTAGCAGGAAAAGTCAGCCCGCAAGGAGACGACTGCTCACACTTCCAAAAATTCACTGCCTTTGTCAGCTCGCTGTCTTTTAACCCGTTCCCTATACTTTGGCTAATCTCTCCCACAATTATTATATCTTAATTAGCGCAAGAGATTAAATTTTCAAAGGTTCATTATAGATTCTCTTATTTTAATTAAAACCATGTGGCATCTTTCACATCTATGCCTTCCTTAAGAGAGCCTCGAGAATGCATAGTCATTCTTTTTTAAATTTGTTTAGAATGCATTTCAAGTTCACTCACACCATCCAAGAGTTAGCTATATAATTTTGCTGTATTATTACTTCTTTGTCCTAATAAAGTTCTCTTACACAGGTTCACCAAAACATTAAAAAATAATTCAAATTTTTTCATAAAATTCACAGTCCCAATTCAAGTTATGGTATGATTGATCAAATCTCAAACATATCAAATAGAAATCTGTAAAATCGATCAAAAGAAAAGTAAAGAAAAAAAGATCAATCACTAGAAAAAGTATAAAGTTGATCATCGTCTACCATTCAAAGAAAGACCTACCAATCAAACTTGCCCACTTTTTCTTATATTAATGAAAAAGAATCCAGTTTAAGTTGTATTATTTGAGCTACTAGCAGTAATATTAATAAGATTAAAGAGGCAAGTGGGTAACAAAATCTAGTCAATGTAAGGTGGGAAGATCCACGGCCACACTGTCATCCGGACGATTATTCCCTTTTATGTGTATGGTTTCGTCGTTTCCTTTGGATTTTACCTTCTTTGACAGATGGGGCACGTGCATGACAGATTTTGTAAGACAACCAAGTTACTCAAAATCTTAGGACTTGACTAGCTTACAGAATCTGTAAGCTACAGACAGCACCATCAGCCGTTGGATGTGGTTGGATGTGGAGTGAGAAACTAAACAATAGACAATCGGATGGTGGGATGACGGGAGATGTTTGTTGCAGAATCTGTACCATAGACAGGTCCAAAATCTTATCGTTTGATTTCAACCGAGTCAAAAAGAAAATCATGACCTTATGATAAACATGTAATCGGTTCAAAATCTCTTAGGAAAATGTCTTCTTACTTTCATTTGACCGAACCAGAAACCAGAGAAAAATTTTACTTTTGTGGAAAATGACAATAAAGAGTAAGAATAGATGGCCATCTTTGACAAACACGAAAGAAATGAAAAACGCAAGTGTTTTGATTTATGCTTTTTGGCTTGACAATATTGATTGAAATAAAAAAGAAATACTTTCCTTGCGGGAAACTAGTGCGTGAATATTGGTCAATTTAATTGTACGTAACTTGAAGTTAGCAAGAGTTTTGTGTTCTGTTAAGCACACGACACCTTTAATACGCAACTACAGTATTTTCTTTTCAACAAAGGAGGGAAAAAAAAAAAGAACAACACCTTGATTGTTCCAGCTGTAACATGTTTTATGATTGAGCCACTATCCAACTTCCTAATTATATAAAGAGTGATGATACAGCCACAAACTCTTATACAAACTGATTTGCCATTAATTCATTGGTTAAATGAAAATACAAAATAATAAAAATAAATCAATTGAATCAAAAAATATTTAATTTAACTAATTTTATCACATCACATCAGTTTGTACAAAATAAGTTTGTACAAGAGTTTGTGACTATATTATTACTCTTATATAAATCTCCATAATAGCAATGCAATACACAATGGTCAAATGAGTCTTGCAAATATATATGAATATTGTGGAAATGCCACTTCTTTTAATATATTTTTAATATTTTAACTTCACTTTCAATACCTATTCTTCGTTACCAAGACCTGAATTTCATGCATATTTGAGCTATGCTGAGCAAAATGTATAGTTATGTTATAAGTGTTATTAGATACGAATTTAAAAGTAATTAAATCATAAAAGTTCAAAACAGCTCAAATCAACATAAGGTCCCTATTCTATTTACCAGAGGAATAGCTTGACTCGAAAGATTATTACAAACAATGAAATTCAGTTGGTAGTGGACAATTAATCTATATCATATAGCTAGAATGGAGACAAAGGATGACGTTAATTTATTTTGCGCGGTGTTACTTATTGGAAATATTCAAATGGTCAAATATTTTATCCTAAAACAAAAGTATTTAATTAATTAATTAAACAAATCGTTGGATTGTAAGGAACAGATATTAGAAAATTAATTAAGGACACAAAAAGCAAACAAATTATGGGATAATCATTCCAAATGGGAAAGGCATGGAGATTAGCTTTTCTTCAACATCATCATATGTGTCATCATGCACCTTTGTGCGTATGTGTGTGTGTGTGTGTGTGTGTGTTTTTTTTAATTTTTTCCTTCTTCTGGGGGTTGCCCACCTCCCCTCCCCAGCTTCTCACTTAATTTCCATCTCTCAACTTTAACTTTTCACCGCCTCCCACAAAATATTAGTTTTTATTATTTTTATTATATTAAAATGACTGCAGCATTTTATAGAGAGAGATGAGAGATCCGTTCTTTGCTTATAATATAAGCTAAGCTTGTGTTGTTAGGGTTCATACTCATGATATAAATTACCCTATTCTCTCTTGGGGTTTTCTTCTAATTACAATCCTAAATTTCCTTTTGACAAATTATCTTTTTCTTTGGTTCTTCTCATAGATTATAGGTCAACAAAGAAGAGCAAACAAAAAACAAAAACAAAAACCAAACCCTTTGAAACATGTTAGATAAGATGCCCGAAGACACAATTCCAAATGGTTTTGTTCAAAACTCAGTTATTGCTGGATCCAATAATCCTCCTAATACTGCTGCAAAGAAGAAGAGAAACCTTCCAGGAACTCCAGGCAAGCTTTGTAATTCATAGAGCTTAATTTATTGCTTCTTGATAATAATTTGTCTAAAACTGTTCTTGTTTAACAGATCCTGAAGCTGAAGTCATAGCCTTGTCGCCCAAGACTCTCATGGCGACCAACAGATTCTTGTGTGAAATATGCGGCAAGGGATTTCAAAGAGATCAGAATCTGCAGCTTCACCGGCGTGGGCATAATCTGCCGTGGAAGCTGAAGCAAAGGACTAGCAAGGAAGTAAGAAAGCGAGTCTATGTCTGTCCCGAAAAGACTTGTGTCCATCACCACCCTTCTAGGGCTCTCGGTGACCTCACAGGTATCAAAAAGCACTTTTGTAGGAAGCACGGAGAGAAAAAGTGGAAGTGCGAGAAGTGCTCAAAGCGATACGCTGTGCAATCCGACTGGAAAGCTCACTCTAAAACCTGCGGCACCAGGGAATACAAATGTGACTGTGGAACAGTATTTTCACGGTAATGTATTATTATTGCTACATTAGCTTTTACCATATATGTATGTGTAATAGGTCCTTTGTCTGTGTGACAAAATAAAAAAGCGGTAATCAAGAAAGCAGAAATGCTGAAGCATGAAAGTGATCTTTGTGGTTGTAATTAAAAGTATTTATAGTGTATGAACACAGAGATAAAATGGTTTTATTAGTATTCAAAAGTTTATATTTTTTTGCTTATTTTATAAACTGATTTACTGTGTATGGATTTTGTTTGGGCACAGGCGAGATAGCTTTATCACGCATAGGGCATTCTGTGATGCCTTAGCTGAAGAAACTGCTAGAGTAAATGCAGCATCTAGCATGAACAGCTTGGCCAATGGCAGTATCAGTTATCATTTCATGGGGACTCCATTAGGACCTAGCGTGGCACAACATTTTTCCTCAATTTTCAAGCCAATCCCCGGCGGTGGTGCTGATGAAACTATTGACCAAACGAGGCGAGGTCTCTCGCTGTGGATGGCCCCGGGATCCCAAGGCCACGAAACAGTAGGCAGCAATCTCACGGAAATTCAACAACTTGGTTCTGTGAGTTCAGAAGCCATGTACGGTGACCATCCTCCACCGTCGGATTATCATTTCAATTGGGTGTTTGGTAATAATAAACAGTCTTCAAATAATGCTGCTGAAGCCCCGGCAATAGCAAGCGCTTCACTTCCATTAACAGGTGTTAAGGAAGCTGCTGCAACTGCAAGTCACCATCATCAGCTTGTGAGTGTTAACGTTCCATCCTTGTATAGTTCCCAACAACAACAGACAACCACCCATCAAACACAAGCAGCAGCAGCTGCCGCGAATATGTCAGCCACAGCTTTGCTGCAGAAAGCTGCACAGATTGGTTCAGCATCAACCGATCCCTCGTTATTCTTAGGGAGTTTGGGATTCAAGTGTAGTAGCAATATTAATCAAGTTCAGGATGGTAACAAATATTGTGGATTAATGTATTGTTCAAATGCAATAGCTGATCGTCATCTTGGAAACGATGTTGAAATATCATCAGCTAGTGACATCTCGAGTTTGAGTCAGCTACAAATGCCGCCGCCGGCTAAACGCCGGCACTTGCAGAGTGACCGTCAAGCAGAGAGTGCTGGAGGACAAACAAGAGACTTCTTGGGTGTTGGTGTGCAAGCCATCAGCTGCCACCCATCATCCATCAACGGCTGGATTTGATAATATCAGCACAAATCATGAGTTGAATATTTCCTCAAATGGATTAAATCAAAGTTGACAATAAAGTGGTGGTGAGACATAGAATCGAATTTAGTATTATGAAACTTTGCAGGGAAGAAAAGGTGGCATTGAGTGCTTGATGGGAGATACAAAAGTTGTGCTTAAAAAAAAAAATGTATATTGAATGAGTTGAAGAGAGATGATCCATGCATATTCTCTTGAACCCTGACCTGAAAGCGGATCCCTTTAAAATAGTGGCTTTTATTTTTGATAAAAAGGGAGATGAAGTGGTGGGGGCAAAGCATAGAGGCACTTTTGAGCTCCATTATTGCTATATTTTGGCAATGTTTCATCTCTGATGTGGAGGTTGTAGTGTCTTAGCGCAACTGGGTTTTAGAGAATATTTCCAGTGGCAAAAGGCTGGATATTCTAGTACGTACCATAGGCTTTACTTAGCCTTGTTCCTTAAAATAAACTCTTACCTTTTCTCTATCACTACTTAATTAAGCACTCTTGTAATATAACTGCAAGCCAGTCATATTACATGGAAATATATGTATGTAGCAAAGCACGTTGATGTTTTTATCTAAAACTATCTGTTTCATACTTTTTTAATTTCCCATTTCATCCTATTTTTGACTTCTCCGTTTGAAGATAAATTCATGTGGTTGCTCAAAAATTAAGCTTCACTAGCTTGTTAATAAATCCAGTTAATAAATGAAGGCACTCGTTTTATCAAGGACGACTGTAAAATTAATCATACGTGAGTGATCCTGATACAGCTGCAGCTTTCTGATTAGCCAAGTAAAACCCACAAGGAAAGCATTTGGCTTTTAATTACTATGTATGCTGCGACACTTATCCGCCTTTCACTGAACTCCGCGTATGGTAGTTAGTACAGTACAGGCATGAAAAATTAAAATAAAGATCATCAAAAGAAAAAGAAGGAAAGTATAAAGATTAAAGGAAACGGGGAAAGTATGTTGCATGCAATATCAGTGTTAATTTTCGATTTTGTGTCACATTTTAGTGCTTTATAAACATGATTGATGAATAATTTCAAAACTAATGATTATGTACATAGCAACAGAAAAAAGCTAACTAGCCTTAAAGTCAATATGATCAAAATATGGGACACTATGTATGCCGAGAGAGAAGAAAATTTAACGAACGCAAGTCATGATCAAGTCGACACTGACCGTGTTATAATGTCTAGCTTTCGGCCGGTGCCAAAAACACGGTGGCCTCAGTGGGGGTCCTTTTAATTTCCAAATGCGAAAAACTCGCACGCTCAAGTGATAAAAGAAAAAGGAGCTTTAGTTTCTGGCTCATATGCTCCTAGATCCAAGTCCTAGAGAATGTGGATGAAACTACTCTGCCTTTATTTCAAAGTAATGTCAATTATTTCGATCAACCCTTCGACATATTATAAGGTGGAAAAATGGTAAGTGTACTAAAGAGTGACCAAAAAATATATATATATTCACCCGAAATGAGATCGTTTTGGGTGATTTTTTTTAAATAATTAATTCACCGAAAACCAAAAAAAAAAAAATCACCTTTTAGTCTAAATATCAATGCTTTATAAAGTGTGTGCAATATTAGCGAAGATGGAGTATGGCAACATTTGTATTTTTTCTTATCAAAACAGAAATATTTATAACATTTTCCTTTATATTTGTAGTGTAAGTTAGGTCATCAAATAATGTAAGCAAGATATGAAATTATTCACGGTATGTAAATGAAACGATAAATAAGTAATCACTTAACGCTACTATGAACCTGTGTGAGATTGAGGTGTTGTATCTTTTAAGCTACAGCTGTTGTAGAAAAAAACTGTAATTATAAAATAAAAGTTAATAGTGTATAGTGAATATCTTGTTTTAATAATAATTTTGACAAAATTATTAAAGATATAGTAGATTTTTCATCATACAAGAGAAAATCATATTAAGATAATTTTCAAGTTATAGCAGCTAGTATTTACCAAACATTTTAGTGTTGTAACTTTTAAGTTATAGCTACCCAACCTTAATCATAAACACACCCTATATCAGATGTGCAATTACACATAACAAAGTTTTTTTTATACTTTAATTAATTACTATTTTTGTGTGAGCGCTAGTTAGTGTAACTTGTTTAAATTTTTCGTGTGACAATATATCAATATAATAGGTTAGAAAATTCTATTAATAAATAAATAAATAAAATAAAATAAAAATTTCTATTACCTTTAATTGAGGTGAAAGGTAGGGTTAACAAAAAAATCCGAGCCGACCCAAGCCCAGGCCCGTGGGATAAAATTATGGATAAGAGATCATAAAATACAAAGTTCATGTATCATGGCCCTGATTAAGGACCTCTAAGAAGCCTAAGCTTTATTATATGTAAAATCAAAAAGTTAAAATTGAAAAAAAATGAAGAAAAAACAAACAAACAAAGCAACTGAAACCTAAGGCTATGTCTAGCTGCTGGGATAAAGGCGAGATAAGACTAATTTTTAAGACTAAAAATATTAATCCTATCCAAAGCCGTGTTTGGGTGTAAAGATTAAAAAATAAGCCCAATTTTTTATCCCATAATCTTGGGATTATTAATCCCCTTTTTTAGGTGGGTTTATCTTGGATAAAAAATATAGTGAAACTACAATCCTCTCTTCTCTTTCATCAAGTCGAAAGCAAACCCAGTTAGAATTACTCTCAATCAAATGCAGAGCACTCACATCTTTATTACTCAACAAATCTTGATTCTCCAAAAAATGTTTTAGATTATCTGAGCAACAATCAAAGGTATTCAAAATATTATTTGAATTAGTTCTTATCTTCCAATTAAATTGGGGCTTCAAGTATGGATCTTAAAATTGATTTTTTTTCCTTTTTCTTTTGTAGTTGGCTTGGTTGCAAGAATTGAAAACTCACCTTTCTCCTTCGATCAGTAAGTGAATCTACATGCTTTCCCTAGTTAAATCTCAATTATTTTGCTTACCTTTTCCAAACTTACAATAACATTCCTTTAATTTTTGCATTGTTAATATATATTGTTCGGCTATTGGTGGGTTTTTATTATTTTTCTCCTCATAGCAATTTTGTTTCATTTGGGTCTTATTATTATCAATTGTCCATTACTTTATTCTCTTTATTTTATTTTTAATTAACTGAATTATGAAGACATGTCACTTGCCTAATTTTATTCCACTATGTCAAGTGCACTGTCCAATTTGTGCTTGATTATGAAAATTAATTAAATTATTTTTACTTTATATAAGCAAGGATTGAAAGTCCATTCACCCTATACGGCTTTTGGTGGGTTTTTATAATATATATGCACATGGATAACATGTTCCACATTACCCATGTATCATCACATGCACACATTTGTTATTGATTGTCCGCTGCTCTATTTTGTTTATTTTATTTTTAATTACATAATTACAAACCTTATGATGAATAGATATGAACGAAATACAAATCTTGTTATTCCTACTTGCAAACGAGTTTCACAAATAGAAGTCGGCTGTCTACATTATGATAGTTGTTATCTTGCACCATATAATTTCAAGCTTTCATGAAAAATATGTGCTCAAGAATCACACTTTTGCTAGGCATCAAACTTGTCTTTAAACTCTAGATAACATGATAGGCAATGATGATATAAAATGTGTGAATCAACTTAGGATGTATAGAAGAACTTTTTGGTTATTATATGAACTATTTCATAGTGATGGGAGGTTGAAGATGGATAGTGTACTTTCTGTTGATGAGCAAGTTTGTATGTTCTTACATGTGTTAGCCTAAAGGGCTATACATAATGTAATTTTGATGATAATAAACATATGTATTAAATGATTTAATAGATATTGTATTTCACATTTTCACTAGTTTTTGAAGGGTAATATTTATGCAAGTAAATCAAGTGAAATCAAGCTTAAGACACTCAACGGACAACGGCGAAATCAAGAATAAAGTTTAGAGCTCAACGGACAAATTAGTACGATAAATTCTTGTAAAGCCGGTATGATTTAATTGATGCATGATTTAGCATTTGAGAAGCTCAAGAGATTAATTTAATTAATTACTAATCTCTTGTTGTAAAGGTCCAATGACACCTTAGAAGTCAATTGTAAACATTTGAAGCCTTGAGAGGCTTGGATAGTGAAATTCTCAAGCCGGGTGAGCTTGGAGGCGTGGACGTAGGCGGGGATAGCCGAACCACGTAAAAATCATTGTGTTTGTTTTCTCTTCCCTTACTCTTTTAATATTGTGCTTGATTGAATTTATTGTTTTTGATTTGATTAAGGTAATAGATTAAATTGTTGTGCGAATTGTATTGTATAAATTTTAAAAACCCAATTCACCCCCCCCTCTTGGGTTGCATAACTTGCATTTCAACATGTACTTGCACATCATGTAAAAAATCGAACAATTAATAATCACTTCAAGTATTCTAGAGAGACAATTAGTAGATTTTTTAAATTCTATTCTTAATGGAGTTTTGCGACTATAATACATCTTGTTAAAATCTCCAGAACATGTGCCTGAACATTGCACATATGGTAGATGGAAATTTTTCAAAGTATGTTGTACCTAAATTTTAAGATGTCATTTACAATTATAACATGACCTTATGTACTAGTGTTAATCAATCTAATAATTTTTGTTGATATAGAACTGTTTGAAAGCATTAGATAGAACCTGCATCAAGGTTTGAGTACCCGAAATTAATAAACTAAGATATAGAACAAGAAAAGGTGAAATTGCAACAAATGTCTTGGGGGTTTGTTCACAAGATATGATGTTTATATTTGTGTTACCGGGATGGGAAGATTCAGTTTCTGATTCTAGAGTACTTCGAGATGCGATATATAGGGAAAATGGATTAAAAGTTTCAACTGGTAAGACTATTTTAATAGATTTAGAATAGTCAGCCCTAAACTAATTAAATTTTTATTAATCCTATTTCACATTCTCAATGTTTAGGTTGTTATTATCTTGTGGATGCTGGGTGCACAAATGGTGAAGGATTTTTAGCACCATATAGAAGAACAATATATCATTTATCAGAGTGGAGAGATGGGTGTACTCCTGTTAATTTTTAAGTGTATTTCAATATGAAGCATGCTTCAACAAGAAATGTAATAGAACGATATTTTAGACTTCTTAAGATGCGTTGGATAATCTTACGAAGTCCATCTTTCTATCCTCTTAAAAACACAATGTAGAATAATAATTGCTTACTGCCTTTTACATAATCTTATTAGGAGGGAAATGTCAGTTGATCCAATGAAGGGTGAGATAGACGACTTTGACCTTAGTAGCAATTCGGAGGACCGTGAAACCTTTAGCTAACAATTAGGAGGACTATGAAACCATTAGCTAAGTATCATCATCTGAGCAGTGGACTGCATGGAGGGATAATTTAGCATTACAAATGTTTAACGATTGGAGGCGAAATAGAGGAATTTAAAGTTTCAGTTTAAGTTTTTAATTGTATTTGAACTTTGTATTTTGTTATTATGTAATGTCATGTGATTTAACACTTTTATGTTTTATAAAAATAAGTTATTTTATTTTTATAATGCTTATTTTTTTTCATTATTCTCATCTATTCCCATTATTTGATATCTTATTTCTTTGTGAATGTATATTTTCTCTTTAATACATGAATTATTATTCTTATATAGGGATGGATGGTGTAAGCACTAATCAAAATAATGAAAAGGATAAAAAGGGGACAAGACGTGCGTGGACAAAAGAAGAAGAAGAAGTTTTGCTGAATATATTGGAGGAAATGGTAGCACAGGAATTTCATGTTGATTGTGGGTAACTAAAACCAGGTGCTAATAGGCATATTGAAGAACAATTGGCAAAGCTACTTCCTAATGCTGGCCTAAAAGCTAGCCCACACGTGAAATCAAAAATGAAAAAAATTGAAGAACAGCTATAGGGTAGTGCTTGATATGCTTAACACAAGTGGCTTTGGTTGGAATGATGAAAAAAAGTGTGTTGAAGTTGATAGTGATGAGGCATGGCAATCCTATGTGTAAGTGAATTTTTTTTTCTAGTGACCATTAGTAATTGACAAAATTCTTGTTTTTTTTCCTTCATTTTATCACCGTAAAATGCTGAAGGGTGGAGGAACAAACCATTTCTTATATATGAAAGGCTTGCATATATTTTTAGAAAAGATCGTGCTACTAGGAAAGGAGCTGAAACTCTTGTTGACATGATAGAGAATGAAAATGAAAACAATCTTGAAGCTGAGTATGAGATTGGTGAAGGATTATCTCCCATGTCAATGACCAAGGTCAAACAAAATCATCTAAAAGGAAACGGGCTACATCAACTGATCTATTGGTTAGAAGCTAGGAAAATTTTGCATACATATTTCAGGACGTGATTGAAAAGTCAAATTAAAATGTGAATAATCTTGCTGGTAAGCTATCAAATGAAAGTATCAATTCACAAGTTGTTCCTGACATGTTGATAAAAATGAACATTTCACTACATCAAAGAGTTAGGATGTAAAAGATGTTACTAAAACAACCAGAACAAGCAAAAATATTTAGGATAATGTGAAATGATGAAGAAAGAAAGGAGTTTCTTAAAGAACTTATCTTAGGTGGGTATGATGATTGATTAAGGTTGGTATTTTGGGATCCTTTTTGTATATGATGATTGATTAGGGGTGGTATTTTGAAATCCTTTTTTTATATGATGATTGATTAAGGGTGGTATTTTGGGATCATTTTTGTACAAAAGATTAACCGTATATGGTAGGTCTATGAACCTGATGATGACATCTTTTTTTATAACTAATCATATGAATTATATTTTGTTTGTGGGTGATTTTAAAATGTTTTTCACAAATGATACCCACCATCTTTTTGTAAGTATTTAATCACATGTTAAAGTGGCTTAACGATGAACATTTATGATGTATCAAATACTTTATAAATAGTTGTTTTGTTGTTCTCTTATGTAATTAAATATATTATATGAGAAATTGTATCTTATTTAGATTGAATTGTTGCTTTATAGTTTGTGGAATTTATATTTTTCGATAATGTTATATAGTGGAAGTATTGTTTATATAGGTCGTTACATATTGAGATGTGGAATATTATTGAATCAGGTGTTTTTTTTAATTGATTTCATTTATAGAAGGCAAATTTTATTCAAAAGTTATTGTCAAAATTTAAGCATAGTGCATTTCACTTAATTTTCATATTTATTATTATTATTATTATTAGTATTATTATTATTATTATTATTATTATCATCATCATCATCATCATCATCATCATCATCATCATCATCCAATTCGGTAAAATGCCAAACATAGGATAACACTATTATAAACCTATCGGACATGCACCAAACAAAAAAAAATACTATATTTAATCCAATGTAATCCAATATAATCTAACCCAATATAATCCTAAAAGTTAATCCAATACAATCTTGCCTTCCAAATATAGCCTAAATCCTTAAAACTGCCTCCCCTCACTCCTCTGCCGCTCTCATTGCTCTCTACCTCTCTCATACGATTCACACTCACCCACCCATACCAAGTGAAGCAATCAAGCAACAACTACCGGTAGCCACCTTTATTGCCTTACATCGAACCAGCGATCACAGCCACCATCGTTCATCTATCGTCGAATGAGTTCGAGAGATGCATTTGCAAGTGCAGCATGCAACGCCGTTGTAGCAACCCAGTAGCACCAGTCGTGCAACGTAGCAGCGCCCACTCAAACCCACAACAGCAGCTAACCCACGCGGCGGTGCAGCAGCAGCAAACCCAGGCGACTGCGACCCGAACCAACAAACCATCACCAACTCACAGTAGAATATCATCACATTATGGTTGAATTATCGACAAATTTTACATTGTAGAATATTATGAGATTATGGTTTAGAAAATGTTTTGTATCTTTAGACAAATATTATGAAATTATGTAGAAAATGTTATTAATTATTAGAAAAATTCTATGAGATTATGGTGTAAAAAATGTTCTAATTTATTAGAAAAATATTATCAGATTATGGTGTAGAAAATGTTTTATATTTTTAGAAATTCTTTTACAGTATAGAACTCTTTAGATGATATTAGAGTTTAGAACAAGCTGACAGATTTGATGATATAATTTCATTAATCTAATATCTTATCTCCTTTAATTTTGTATAGGATAAAGAAGAAGTTGCCCCACAAATATTAGATTAGTTTTTTTTTTTGTTTTACAAAAAAAAAATAAAAAATTTATGAAAGTCCAAGCTTGTCTAGGCCTGGCTCAAGCCCAGCCCACCCAAACTTAGACGGGTTTAGACTTAATGACAATAAAAAAATCCAGCCCAAACCCGCAATTTGCCAACCATATTTGAAGGTAGTCTTCGGCAGCAGCGTCTCATATCTCATGATGCATATCAAATTATCAATATACGTTTTAGGGTTTACAAGATATCAACTGGGTTGGGCCTCGATGGCAATTGTCATTACAGTTGGGTCGCCAGCCCAAAAACTAGGCCCAAGATACAAAGCCCAATTTCATAACTGAAGAACAATAACATCTGGATCTCTAAAGTTTAACATTTTTTCAAATTAGGCCATATATTTTCCATTTGTATCAAACAAGTCCCCGATAGTGACAGACAGAAGAGAGAAGGAGCGCTCTCGCTCACGCCTCACAGTCTCTGCAGTGGGGAGAGAGAGAGCAGAGGAACAATCGAGAGAGAGCACAGCATGAAATTCACGGACTCACCAGTAATAGAGCTGCCAATACGCGATGCTCTCCTCTCAATCCAACAAGACAACGGCTCTATGCACGTCGGCACCTCCGTTTGGCCTTGCTCTTTAGTCCTCGCCAAATTCGTCGAACGCTGGGCCCCACTCCCCAACACCGCCACCAACCCCTACTCTCACCTCCTTGACTTCCACTCCACGCGCCGCCGCGCCATCGAACTCGGCGCAGGCTGCGGAGCCGCCGGCATGGCTTTTTACCTCCTCGGCCTCGCCGACATCGTCCTCACCGACATTTCCCCCGTCATGCCTGCGCTCAAACACAACCTCAAGCGCAACAAGCCCGTGCTGAACAAATCCCTAAAGACGTCGGTTCTGTACTGGAACAATCAGGACCAGATCAACGCGTTGAAGCCGCCGTTCGATTTGGTGATCGCGGCCGACGTGGTCTATATCGAGGAGTCGGCGGCCCAGCTGGTGCGTGCCATGGAGGCGCTTGTGGCGGACGACGGCGTCGTTTTGTTGGGGTACCAGTTGAGGTCCCCTGAAGCGCATAAGTTGTTTTGGGAAATGTGTGCAGAGGTTTTTTTGATTGAGAAAGTACCTCATGAAGATTTGCATCCTGATTATGGATACGAAGAAACTGATGTTTATATTTTGAGGAAGAAGAAGAAGGAGGAGGAGGAGGAGAATGTAGAGTAAAATTTGGTAACGAAAAGTTCTAATTTTTGTTTGGTTACTTTGAATATGATTTGATTGCAATACGAGTAATTTAATTATGATTAATATATCTACTTGTGAACTCTGTAAACGTTTAGTGAAATAGAATAGTACAATTATGATGTGGGATTTGGAAAATGTTGAAAAGTGTGTGTGTTATATCATGGTGATTGAAGAATTTAGTTTTTCTTCTGAAGTTCTTTTTTTAGCTTTTGGTGTTAATAGACTGTTCTTAATAACCATCTTTGAATGTGCCGTAGCATTGCTGTATTGTACGTGGTATAGATGATGTCTTGGGAGTAGGGTCAGTGAATCTTAGCGTTATGAAAATCTAAGAGGTGAAGTGATAGAAGGAAAGTTACAATAATCCTGCAGAAGTAAATATGGAATTTGGATCTAAATCAAGTGGACGCATGCTTATCCAGCAGTTCTTGACATTAGATCATTGGGGAGGTGTTCATGGCCTTACACATTACGGTTTGTATAAGTTTGCATGAAGGAGACATCGCCCTGAGTAACGTTAACCGGCGTTTGCACAATCTCAAAAATGATGCCTATTTGATATTAGTGCATGGATTCCATTTATGAAGCTTGTAAGAGTCTTAAATGCTAGTTTGTTCAAGTAACATCAGCTGAGCTTGTCCAAATTCTTTTCTTCAGTCTCTCGGAATTTGTTCTGTCTTAGTTTTAAAGTTTCTAATACTCTTCTATAATCTGCCTCAAAAATTCAGAAAGGGAATGTGCGGAATGAGAATACATCTTATGAAATATATTTCTTCATTAGTAGTTGTCCAGTGGGCTCTATTTCTTTACATTTTTATTCAAGTATAACAATTTCTAGGCCTCAGTAGGTCCATGCTAATTAATGGGATCAGCATACTTGTCTTGGCAAATTCTACAAAAGTACAGCTTTAATTGGACCACCTAATTTCAGGTTAGGCGTGCATCACGCTAAAGCGTGATATATCTACCATTATTGATTAATTATTTTGCACCAAAAATAAACAGCTACTGTTTTTTTTTGGGAACTTTGCACGCATGCAGACACATATCATATGCTTGTTAGTACCTTTATTTTTCTTGTCTGTGCTTAGATGTAAATCTCACACTTTCTTTGAGTGGATTAAATATGCTGTATTTGCATATTTCGCATTAGAATAATGTCCTTGTTTTATTTGTTGATAGCCAAATAGATCCGTAACAGTTAATGTAGGTCACTTGAACTTGAACAGCAAGTTATTATAAATGTTGAATCCTCATTTCTTCTACCTGTAAGTGTAACATTATGAAAGATTAGATCTAGAAAGTGCATGTACTCTTGTCAAATTTGATGGCTCATTTTCCAGGTCTAAAACTTATAATAAGTTGGCCAGTTTGAAAGATTTGTCATGTTTGATTGTCTCAGCAACCAAAACTGGTCCCACTTAATCTCTTTCTTGCATCAGCACTTGTTTAGAGACAATAGTAAGTTCAATCAAATGATTTGATGAGCTACTCAAATCTTCTCTCCCCTGACCCCAGGCTGTCCCAATTGGAACAGGAAGTTTAGCAACCTGAGGTTTCTCACCAATTAGATAGACTCTTCACTTTTGACATAGTTGCTGAATGATGACATACATAATCCATCCAAAGTAAAAGAATTACAATCTGCAGAACAACAGAGCATTATGAATAATGTAACTAATAGTTACAGCAGCTTTACAATACCAGCTTGAATGCTTGTGGTCTATGGTTGTGTTATGGAAATTCTGTAGAATCCATCGTCTATGAAACAAAAATAAAATTCCTACTTATAAATGGCTCAAATTTCCAGCTGAATATTTGAGAAAAGATGTTCTTGGAGCAGAAGTTAATAAAAGTCGTAGTCAGAACCATGAAAACTGAATTGTATCAATAAAATATTATGACTGTTGTAGTGTTATGGCAAATTTTGAGAGTAAATGTTGAATAGAACTTTTCTCCAAACACAGAACTCCAATGTAGTGTTCAAAAAACTTAGAAAAACTTTCATTACATTTTATAATAGATCATTTCATTCATCATACTATAGAAAGATCATTCATGCTATGATTCTCTGGCTGGCCTTGAGGGCGAATGAGGCAAGAATATAGCTCATCCATTGGCAATAGCCCTGTATCTTCCCAATTACAGGTCATGTTGAGTGGCGAGCTTGAGCTGGTGAGATCATTGTCACCAGATGTTGACACAGAAGGCAGAAGAGTGGCAGAAGGATTTGATGCCAGTAGCATCTGTTGAGACTTTTTCAGCTCATGCTTAAGCATCCCAACTTCTTGTTCGAGCTTTCTATTTTCTGCCAACACATTGTCTAGCTCTTGCTGGATGGTCTTGTAGTCAAGCTCTATAGTATGAATCTTCTCCCGGGCACGTCTATTCTGGTACCAGACAGCAATCTGTCTCGGTGGAAGGCCTAGTCTGCGAGCAAGCTCAAGTTTACGGTCTACTTGGAGCTTTTGGTTTGCATTGAAGCATGTCTCCAAGAGCCTGACCTGATCTTGGGTTAGCCGTTTTCTGCTTAGTTTGGATGGCTGTCGGTTTTCTGAACTGAACTGAAGATCCATTTCTGGCTTTTACATGTGGTGTTTGAGATTATTGAACTTTTGGGAAGGGTGGAGAGAGCTTGAAGCTTGCTCTCTTTTAGACTTGTACGAAAAAGTCGCTTGGGTAATTGCTTGAATCTTGATGATTATGCCAGTGAGAGGCCATAGTCGCAACGCAAGCATGGAAAAGGAGGTCCCAGAGGGTCAAAACTGAGGGGCTGTCATCGGGGGCCCCTAATTAATGTGAAGCCTGCTTCATGCTAACAGCTTGGTTCTAAAAGATTACAATAGCCATATCTATTTACTAAATTTCAGACATGTGATATGCTTTTGGGCACCGCCACCATTTTGGCAGCCTCTTAATGAATATGTCACGTTAAGTGTACAGGACTGATGCTTGTCTTGTCAAAAGAAGTATCCTCTCCCGGCGCTTCAGTTTTCTTACTGCTCGGCAGTAGGTCGAAATGGTTGTCCATTTCGAACTGATACTAAGCTGATTTTTTTGTTAAGCACCAAATCAACAGATGTCAAGCAAGAGAAATAAAAAAAAATGAAAATAAATTCTTTCTAATGATTCATTGCTCTAAATCCTAATCTATAAGTTATTATGCATAATTTGTGAAGGTTTTGTAATGGACTTATAAATAATGATATTTAAATTGAAAAATCTGACAGAACATTGATAAAAACAAATGTACACTAGGATTTATTTTTCCATGTTAATTACAAAAAAAATATCATTTAACAAGGTAAAATAAGCCTGACCTACTATTATTCTTGTGAGCATTCTCTTAACCTTTAGTTCCTTTAGCATTTTTCTTAATTTTTTGTTGTATTTTCATATATACCTATAAATATTTTATATGAAATGAATAAAATTTATGTTCTTGTTTCAAAGATCACATTGACGCCAAGAAAGACTTTCTCTCCCTTTGAAAGAGAATTGAATTCTTCTATCAATGAAGAGAAGTTATTGTCTTTAATAAAGAATTTCGCTTCGGGTGTGTTTGATACACTATATTATATTATTATGTATTGTATTATTTTAATACAAATATATTGTATTATATTATATTGTATTAGCACTGTATTATAATAATCTTATATAATGCTTGGTGTTACATTGTACTATATTAATTTTTAGTTATACTATGTTTAGTGTTGAACTGTAATATATTAATTTCTTTGGCAATTAATTTAAATTATATATTTAAAAAATAATATTTATTAATACTTAAAAATATAGTAAATATAGAAGTCTTAAATTTTAGAAATTAAATAGTATTATATAAACATAATGATATTTGTGGGTCTTTCTTCTACAGTAACTTTTTCTCTGAAAAAGTACTAAGAATGAAAGAAATTTGAAGCCTTCATGGCTTAGTATCTTCACCTATTGCTTGGGTGTTTTTCTTTTCTTTTCTTTTTTGTCCTTTCTTATGTCTTCTTATCTTTTCTTATCTCCTTTTCTGAATCACAGCTTTGATTACAGTCATTGTTTTAAATACAACATTTGAAAAGTTGGTGGGGGTAATTATTGTAGGGATTCTTGGAGAAGATGGATACTGAGGAATTAATCCAGAAATGTCAGGCAGTGATATTAAAAGAGGAAGAGGAAGATATAGTAACTTTTATAGGGAAAATGAAGATACATGGAGAACGAGTTGCAGTAAACTGCCTGATAGGTAAGGTGTTACTCAGACGCGGCATCAACAAGGAGGGCCTAAAGGTAGTAATGCAACTAGCATGGAGAACAGTTAAGGAAGTAAAGGTGGAGAGCATGGGGAATAACATCTTCCTTTTCAAATTTTCCTCTGAAGAGGAAAAAAAAAGGGTATTTATTAGGGGGGGGGGGGGCATGGCACTTTGACAAAGCGTTGATAGTGTTATCTGAACCGATGGGTATTGGAGATATAAAGAACCAATCCTTTACACATACAATCTTTTGAGTGCAAATCCACAACATACTTATAAAGTGTATGAACAAAGATGCCATCCAAAAGCTAGGGGAAAATATTGGCATTGTGAAGGAAGTTGGTACTGATGAAACAGGGGAATGCTTAGGTCAGTTTACTCGAATTAAAGTGTCCACTGATATAACACAACCTCTAAAAAAGGTTGTGTTTCTGCAACAAGAGGAAGGAAGAATCTTAATGCTAGTATTGTATGAAAAACTACTAGATTTTTGTTTCTGTTGCGCTCATATTGGCCATTAGTATAGAAAATGTTTGAAGTATAAGGGCCAATAAAAAGAAGAGTTACCATACGGTGGATGGATGCGAGCAACAACACAAGCTAAAAGAGTAAAGCATAACCGAATCAGAGAAAAGGTAAACCGAGAATCAAAAGCCAATGTCACATAAACTAATTGCTTAAAGTCATCACAAGCTCAACACAACCCGATTGGGCAAAATGGGCCAAATCCAAGTCAATTGGGCAAGGAGAAAAGTACAAATGCAGAACCAAAGGATAAAGTTAGAAGCAAGGGGCTGAAAGCAAATAATTAATGCTGACTGAGACTGAAATGGAAAACCTACAAGTGAAGTGTCAGAGCAAGGATAGAATAATCAGTAAGAAACCAGCTACGAAAGTTAGTAATGACAACCAACCTAAAACAAAAAATATGTGGGCGGGAAATGAGAAATGGATGGAAAAAGAGAATGAAGGAAATTTGATGACATAAAAAAGCACAAGCAAGGAAAATGACGGGCATGCCGGATTAGATAAAGAAGAAATGGATAATGGACCAAACAAAGTTGAAGTAAGGCCCAAAAGTAGAAAATGGAAGCTACAAGCCAGAAATATAAAGTGTGAAGGAGCATATGTTATCGGACTGACAAGTGCCAAGAGGCCCAACAATGAAATTAATTGGCCTAGCCTAGACAACAAAAGAAAACGACTGCTTAGTCTATCCAAGCAGTCTCACTGGTGCAACAACTTAAGCCCAAGCAAAACAGCACTTCACCTGGCATTAGCAGAAACATAGCAAGATGCAAAGAGGGTCCTAGAGGCAATTGATGAAGATTCATCAATAGGAGTTGATAATTAGCCCAGCCGGCAACAATGAGGATCCCGGCGGTTAAAAAAATTCTCCACATGTACCGGCCTCATATTTTCTTTTATTGTGAAACAAAAATGGTGGCTAGGCATGTTAACTCAATATATAGAAATTTCAATTTTGAGAATTACTTCGTGGTAGACATATGCATAGAATAGGGGGAGGCCTAGCTTTATTTTGGAATTCAAATGTAAATGTTAACATAACCTCATATAGTGCCCATCACATAGATGCGGTTGTGTGCAACGAATGGGGGAGAGTGTGGAGATGCATAAGAATTTATGGCCACCCAGAAGCTAGCCAGAAGCATCACACTTGGAAGTTGTTGAAAAGGTTAGCGAGTTTATTTTCTTATCTGTGATGTTGTTTTGGCGACTTTAACAAAATTATACATTTGCACGAGAAAAATGAAGGCAGTGATAGAAATGTGTATTTAGTGGCTGATTTTAGCGAGGTTGTACATGAATGTAATTTAATGGACATGGGTTATAAGGGGCATCCATTCACGTGGTCGAATAGAAGATATGACTCTCAATTCATAGAGGAAAGATTGGATAGAGTCATATGCAGTAAAGATTAGTGCATGAATTTTTGGGATTCAGTTGCAAAAAATATGGAAAATTGAGGATCATTGTCCGATTGCTTTTGAAATCAAAGAAAAGGGTAGTGTGGTGAAGCATATAAGTAAATCTTTTTTCCCGAGACTACTATGAAGATATGTAGAGCACTTATGAAACTTGCAAAAGTATAGTAAAAGAAGAATAGGGAAAATTGGGTGAAAATGATGGGAAAGCCCAGTGTATTAGTTTTAAAAAGTGGCTAAAATCTCTTTAGCTCAACTGAAGCTCTGGAGTAAAAAGGAGTTTGATGACAGAAAGAGAAAGCAAAACGAACTTATTAAGCAGCTGCAAAGTAAAAAGCAAGATAACCCCCACTTGGTAAATAGAGATGAAATCAGAAGAATTAAAAGCTAGATAAACAATATATTGATATATGAAGAGATCTACTGGAAGCAGAGGTCAAAAGAAAACTGGCTAAGGGAAGGAGACAAGAATACAAAATTTTTCCATTTGGAATCTTCAGCCTGAAAGAGAAAGAACAAAATCTGGGGGATTGAAGATTCTCAAGGGAAATAGACAAATAAGCGAGATAAGGTTGAAAAGGAATTCTGCAAGTATTTCCAAGAGTTGTTCTCATCCTCCAACCCAAGCCAGAGCCAAATTCAAGCTGCCATACAAGATATACCTTCTAGGGTGACTCCAAAAATGAATGTTCAATTGGATGAGCCATGACACAACTTAAAAGTAAATTTTAACTCCCAAGTATAAGAGTGTCTTGTTGTATTATAATTCGGTGAGTCCGAGATCGATCCACAGAGAAAAGATTTAATTAGTTTATTTTATTTTATCTAAAAATTGGAATTAAAACTTGAATATAAACAACTTAATTTAAATGAAACTATGGAATTGAACTAGTTAGGGTTATGGATCCACTCTTAGAAATAAATAAAACTTAATAAATTCTTTTTGCCAATTTGTTTTAGATTTATTACCCAAAAGATTAATTATAAAAATTATTATTATTTTCCCTTTAAATTTATGATGGATTAAGTATTTATTGTGCCAAAATTTAATTTGTCTACAATAAGTCAAAATACCATTTCACCATGCCTTATATTAAGATCTTAAGAATTTATTGTGCCAAATTCATTTGTTTGTCTACAATAAATCAAAATTTCAAAATATAAAACATGTATAAAATTAAATAGAAAATAATTTAATTTATAAAATTAAACATAGAATTTGATTAAATCATATTTATTTCTTAGGAGTTTCACCTTCCCCTAACTAATATTATTTAGTTAAGCATAATTAAAATAAAAAGAAGTAGTAAAATTGAATTACTTATAATTAAAAGAAATAAAAATAACTAAAATTGGAAATAAAACTAATTTTATTAATGAAAATAATTATACAAAATATTAAAAACACACCTGGAAATCAAGATTACAAGGAGATGGAGAGAATTTGAGAAGAAGAGAGTTATAGAGAGATGATTAAAACATAAAAATGAGGCCCTATTTATAGAAAAATAAATTCATAATCCAGTGCTTTGCGGTCCATCATAGGCTTCATGCATGTGCTCCTCACAACCCTTAGATCAAGATCTAATGGCTGGTCAAACTTCAAAAGTCAACATCACACATGGCATCATTTGACTCGTCCGATTTGTCCAAAGAATGGTTGAGATTTGGCGGGTTAATGGGTGGATCGGGTCGACCCGAATACAAAGATTCGGATCCTCCAACTTGCTTTACCAACCATTGTCACGTGGCACAATCATGGCCATTGAATCATGAACGGTTGAGATTTAGTCAAGATTGTCAGTTATCCCATGCACTCATATCTATTGTAAGCTCATTTCATCATCTAATCAGTACTCGGTCAACAGGAAAAGTCAACTTTTTTTACACAAGCCCAATTTTAAGCCGATCTTGACTGATCTTATCTTAAGATTTTCGGACCTCCGGAATCCAAATTTGACCTCTGTTTATCTGTTTGGAGCCTCGAAGTACGTGAAATTAATAATTTTCCTAATAAACACATAAAAGTACACAAAATTAAATATATTTAAAACATAATTAATAATTCATAATATATTACATAAACACAAATATAAATTATAACATAAGCATAAAATAACATATTATCGCTTGATAATTAAACAATTTTTAATACTAATCAAGCCATTCACACAAGAAGAAATTACTGAAGCTCTGGCTCAGATGTGCCCTACGAAAGCCCCGGGACTAGATGGATTGCATGCTGTCTTTTACCAAAAACACTAGCTGACAGTCCGAAAATGAGTGATTGAAACATGTTTACACTTTTTGAATGAGCAAGGTATGCTCGGCCCCCTTAATCATACTTATATAGCTTTAATCCCTAAGGTAGATAAGCTAAAAAAAAGTCACAGATTTTAGGCCAATCAATCTTTACAATGTTATATACAGAATTATAGCCAAAGCAATTACCAATAGGATGAAACCAATCTTTTCCCATGTTATATCCCCAACGCAGAGTGCATTCATACCCAATAAGCTCATAACGGACAATGTTATTATTGGTTATGAATACCTCCATAAGATTAGATACAGTAAAGGGAAAAGTGAAAATTGGGTATCAACTGGCACTCAAAGGCAGATTTGCCGAAGCCATTAGTAGCACAGCAAGTTCCTCAAATCAATGGAAGGTTTTATGGTCGCTGGAGCTCCCGAAAAAGATGAAAATTTCCATGTGGAAGGCAGCAAAAAACCTGCTGCCATCTGTGAAAAATCTTTGGAAACGAAAGATCTTGCAGGAGCCTATCTGTCAAAGATGCAAGAGGAATGTAGAAACCATCTGGCATGCTCTCATGGAATGTAAAGCAGCAAGGAAAATTTGGTCTCAAGCCCCTTTTGCAGCCCCTAAGCTTAATGACTAAACCAAAGATATTTCCAGCACCTTGCAGGAAATGAGTTCTAAACTAAGAAAACTAGATCTCGAACTTATGGTCACATATTGTTGGGTTATTTGGTATTCAAGGAATAAGCTTATCTTTGAAAGAAATAAGATAGACCTAAGAATTTCAACAGCAAAGGCAGAAACAATCACAGAAGCCTATCAAAGAGTAAGGAAGATGCAGATGCCTTATATTGATAGCTCCAGAACTGATAAGCAAATAAAGTGGACTCCCCCTCCCCCCCCCCCCCCCCCCCCCAAAGTTGTGTTCAAATTAAATGTAGATCCATCCATAAGCAGTAAAGATCAAAAGGCAGGGATGGGGGCTGTGATCAAAGACTCAAGAGGCAAAGTAGTAGCTGGAATTCAGCAGACTCAACACAAGGGAAATGTAAGTATAGTAGAAGCTGAAGCAGTTCAATGGGGTATGCAAGTGGCAAGGGAAGCATGCTTATCTTCCGTTATTATAGAGTCAAACTATTTAGAGGTGGTGGAGCTTGTAAACAATATCACAGGTAGCATAACATAAATCTTCTAGACAATTTCAAAAATTTAGAATCAAATGAGAAGTTTTCAGGATGTTAAAGTGAAATTTGTCCCTAGACAATGTAATGTTTGTGCCCATTCCATTCCTTGGCCAAATTGGCTCTAGGAAGAAATACTCTTGCTGTCTGGTTAGAAACTATACTAGCAGAAGTTTTAAGTGTAATGATGTTGTGATTAATGAAAATGTTTACTTTTTTTTCCAAAAAAAAAACATAATGATATTTGTTGTTTATCTCTAAAAGTGAAATATTACTTCACTAGTATATTTTCACAATCCATGAATTCGATATATTATTGTTGTAAATAATATAAAAAATCAAAGATTTTTGAATAAATAAAAAATATTATAAATTGGTGAAAATAAGTTTATCAAAAGTAAAACAACAAACTTTAACAATTAAAGGAGAAAAGAAAAACAAAAATAATAGCAAATTAGCAATGCACAATCTTATTTTTTATTTTTTGGCCCGAACCACGAGGTGGTCTTGAGTGGACCCCAACTGTGGGAGGCACCTTTAAGCCCGTACTACAACACAGACTAATCTATACTCGCACCGAGTCGGCCCGTAAGGGGTAAAGTAGTGACTATATACGAGAGCAGGACTTGAGCCTTTGACCTCTTTTAAAGAGTGAAAGTGCCAAAACATTCATACCAACCAACTTTGGTTAATGCACAGTTTTATTAATGAAGAATATAATGATAATTTTACTGAAATCAATTGCCAACCTTTGCGACCTCCGAGGGATTATATATATATAGAAATTCAAATTAGAAGAAAAAGAAACATAATCTTTGATTTTGCAGATTTTGCTTAATGATTTAGGCAACAAAAATTTCGACATGACAGCGATGGAGAAGCATGTGTAGCGCACGGCAAAGCAGTCCTTGAATTCATGCGGCGAAGGCGATGCAGATGATGGTGCGCAGAGAAAGCATTGTGCAACAAAGCTCCGGTGATGGATTCGTCGCCAAAATCAAGAACCAATGGCCTTCAAGGTAGGGTGCTGGAAATTTTAAAAAAAAAAGGGGGGGCTCTGTGCTTTTTAAAACAATTTTTTTTTTTTTGTTATGTTTATGCATACCGGCTTAAACCCGACCCCCTCACGGCGGGTTTGGTTAATGCGGGTTTCGCCGCATAATTTTTTTCGCGTTATGCGATGCAATGCGAGTGTAATTCACAGCCAAACATAGGTATGCATAAGTTTAATGCTGAACAGAACTTTTATACCATGTAATGCTGGGCACCAAACACTCCTCTACCAGCACAAGACACAAAAGTTTGTGGTGTAAACTAAATTCTCTGAGCAGTCTTAAGTTAAAACAGCTTGGAAGCTGATCATTTCATTGTAACAATAAAGAACTTGCCGTACCTGTTGCACAAGAGGGCTTTAATGTCCCATTTGCCTTCTAGGGACTGGATTCTCTTGAAATTTCTGTTGGTACGGAACAGATTATTCAAATATTAATGACTGATGTCCCACTGGAATGTGCATGATTCCTCAAAATACAACCAGTTCTTTTAGATGTCCATTCCTACGATTCTTAATTACTATTACACATATACACTTCTAAAACTTAAAAAATTATATAGAAATTCGGCGTCTTGAATAATATGTTCTCGATCGTTATATGCTTTCACGTTGAAACAAATATTAAAGAAGTTAGCATGTTATACTTATTCATTAAGTGACACCACATTTATATCATTATAAAGTGCGTAAAATTAAAGTATGATGAGAAGAAACTAAGAATAATCTTTGTACAGTTGAAGGTTAACATTCTCTCGGCCAAGCAAAAGTACATGATGAGCGTGTGAAATGTACATATCTTCTTGACACTGCACAAAGCTTGCATAATAAAATTACAAAAAAAAAAAAGTTGTTAACACCTACTCTTCAACTAAATGAATCTTCCTTATTCTCCTCACATGCATTTGTGCCTTCAGTGAATCTATATGTCTACTGTGTATTAACTTATTCATTATTAATTATAAGATATTGCACAATGATTGAGGCAATATGTAACTACATGGCGTTGCATGCCTGCATGCCTGCACATTTTAGTTAAGCAGTGGCCTTTCTTTCAAGGAATAAAAGAAGTATCATGTGCTGCAAAATGGGGGGGAATCAGCGCCTGAGGAGGGCTTGCTCTATTTTGGCCACCACCTTGATCAAAAGCTATGAAAGGAGGATTATAATAATCAACAACCCCAGGATTATTTTTGAGGCCGTCAAGGCCACTTTGTCCCTTATTAATATTAAACTTTGGAGGAAGAGAAGAGGAATCCTTAATTACGGAATTACCACATTGTCTAGGCTGTGTTTGGTAGAACACTTTAGAAACCACAAGCTCCCCATCTTTCTCTTCCTCATTGCCGCCAAGATGGTACTGATGCATCACCCAGTTTGTTTTCTCAGGCTTTTTTTGCTTCCCATAGTTGGTGTAAAGCACAAGAATTTTCTTGTAACCTTTCACTTTGCCACCGATGAACACTGGCCTTGTCTTGCCTGTTTTGTGCCACCGGGTCTCGCCGCCTTGTTCGTCTGTATGCACCTTTCTTCTTTTTCTGGTCCCTGTTGTGTATGCTTTCGAAGGTCGATGAAAGAAGTGCCGAATTAAGCCATCTTTGGAAACTCCTGCGTGCATCATATGTATATGAGGATAACAACATTAATTGACGATTCACATTATATGTTAAAATTAAGAAAAGAATATTTGTATATCTGTGTTTTTTGTATGTATGTATATGTATATATATGTATGCATACATGAACATGGAGTATTTTCTTGACTTTTGTAGCTGACATATTAGGGTTAGCTGGGGTTTCCTTTGTTGGCAAACGGTGATTTAATTAGTTCATCGGGTGTTAACGGGCAATGGGGTTACACAATTATCTTTGAATTAAGAAACTATAGTGGTTGGATTAAAATGACATACTACTATTAAGTATTAACCAACTCTTAACATTAATAGAAAACCTAATGATATGAACCACAGTGGTTGGATTAAAATGAACCATCACTCTGCTTTTTGCTTCACCAAGAGTTCATAGTACTGACGAATTAATTAATGCATGTATGATACGTGTAATTGAACTTAATATATCCACCACTTGCATTGTGGTTTTTCAAAATAAATACACATGTCTCTGCATCATTTACTTATTGTATGGTTGACATGTTACTTTTAATGTGTTTTAGAATTTCTCCAGCAATACAATGGATCTATAAACAACCAACTAATAAAATATTGTCATGTCATATATATGAAAAAATAAAATAAATAATCCACATACACGTGATATTAAAGAAAATTTACACATTTCGCTCATCAGAATTAAACTCAATTTAATTACCAGGTAATTTTTCAGGATGTGTGTAGCAAATTCCATTCTCTCCTTCAAGCGTAGGAATAAACTCATCGATGAGAGGGTGAAGTTTACGAGCATCAGCCCTCACCTTGGCTTCCAGATGCTCAAGAAGCTCTTGATCCGTCGGATCGAACTTCACCCCAGCCGGTAGTCCCGGCAAATCATGAATCCTTGCCTTAAAAAACGGCCAACGAATCATAATAACCATATATTAATGTGCAAAAATGATTACAGAATATATATAATGTGCAATAGTAAAGCAATCAACTATATATATAACTACACGTACCTGCTCGTTACATTTGATCTGATGACCACATGAAGGACAAGATCTAACCAAACAATTTTTGGCTTTTGCACTACTACTACTATTAGAAGTATTGTTATTATTATTATTATTATTATTGGTGGAGGATGATGGCGGTGAGCTTATTCTCTCAATCGTTTGCACATCACTGCAGTCATTGCACCAAGTCATGATGATGATTCTTTCTTTGGTTTCCTCTTATGCCCATTACACAATAATAGATCTTTTGTTTTGTCTGATTCCTCTCCACTACTGCTCACTCCAAAATAAAATATATCTATAAGAAGAAAGGTATACAAAGAGAGAGGAAGAGAGAGATGGGACAATTAAAAGTGATCAAAGGTTAAAAGCAACTTGTCTCTTCTAAAGCTTTGTTCCCCTCATGGCCAGTGCTTGTTCTTCTTCTTCTTCTTCTTCTTCTTCTTCACTACATTGCACTCAAGAGAAAGAGAAAAAGAGAGCAAGCTAACTTAAAAATCAACATAGATACTATAATTTTGAGAAATAAGGGTAAAACTAAAAGAAGCAGACAAAAAGAAATTGAAAAAAAAATAATGAAAAAAATAAAAGGGTATTTGTTTGCTTGGATCTTACGTTTGGATTTTGCTTATATTGTGTATGACAACTTCTAGGAGAATAAATGTAGTTTTTGTGTCTTTTTTACTCCGTCAAAAAGGCAAACTTTGATTTGTTAAGGCTGGAATTAGATAATTAAAATATAGAAAATAAATAAAATATAAATATAAAATAATAATCAGGATTGAGTGAAGTAGGGGCAAGCTGTAGCTAGCTTGCTGATTTAGCACCAAGAAAGACAGGTTTCTTGCTTTACATGATAAGTCTACGTGAAGAAATAGAAATAGATTTTTGGTTGGCTGTTAATATTAAGGCGTTTCTTCTTTATCTTTCCATAGTTTTTTTTGTTTCCATTTTTTAGCTTTGTTCACACTCTAGGGCGACATTGGACCTGCATCCCTCTTCTCTCGTAAAATTTAATTGACAGCGATTTGCTAGTCTTTTATCATTTTTGTTTCCACGTGGCGAACTGGGAAATTTCCCATTTGGCAATAAAATGTTTTATCTTTGTGTAAATCATCTGCAAATAGATAAGAAATGAGATGAAAAGTGATGAAATAATGCCAAGGACTTGAACCCAATGCCAGCTTTTCAATCTGTCCTTCTTTAGTCTCGGTCACCCGAGTTCTTCGAATCATGAGGGAGATAGCGGCCTTGGTTTAGACTTTACCCACTAAGCAGCTGTTTGCTTTCATGGTTATTCTTTTGGACTTTTCCAGGTTCAATTGTAGTACAACGTATTGTCTACGGCGGAGATGCCCCACAATGTTTCAATTAATGCACTCATATTTACCGAGAAGGGAATTCTGTGACTGATAAATTGGGGAACATCGGATTGCCATGCGATGCTTATAGGTGGGGGGGATAGTCCACCTAGTAGTGTTATTCAGAGTTTGCTTGAGGATTCATGCATGGGGCTTGCCAAAGTATAGATTTTCTTAACCCGAGTTGCAGCCTCATTTCTTTGTAATTTTTTTTTTTTTAAACAAATTTATGCGTTTATCCCAAAAAAAAAAAATAATTGTATGAGTCACCATTTTTTGGGGTGGGCTATTAAATTTATTTTTATTTTTTTATAAGTATTAATAAAGAAAAATTTATAAATTATAATCAACTATTTTTTTTTTCAAAAAGCTTACCCAGGCTGCGGCCCGGGTTAGCCAACTCTTAGATTCGCAGCAAGTAGTATCCAAATTTTATTTATTTAATATTAGGTACGTTTGGGATTGAAGTTGAGCAGTTGTAGCTTAGAAGCTAAGCACTAAAGTGTTTGGTAAATACTAACTGTTGTAGTTTTGAAGATATGTTGAAATAATTTTTTACTTGTAACATAGAAAATTTATTATATCTCTAATAATTTTGTCAAAATTATTATTTAAAATTTATATTTACTACAATTATTAACTTTTATTTTATAGTTACAATTTTTTTTAACAGTTGTTGTAGCTTAAAAAACTACACACCTTAATTCCATACAGGATCATTGTTTGTTGAATTTATACTTATTTAAGACTAAGATATGAGATGATGTGAATAAAGTTTGAACTCTAAATCTTTCATATCAATTGAACGAACTAACATACACTGGCATGTAAGAGAAAAGGAGAGATTGATAATTAATATGATAAGAATAAATTAACTTCATCTTGCACACTCCATCAGTTCCAACGTGTATCACGACTCAAGTCCGATGTGGGAGTTTAAGACACACACTTTCCAGTTGTGGAATTTCTTTCTCTTTAGCATTTTGTTACTCCACGGAATCCATTCAAAGCAACTGGGTTAAAATATAGTGAAGCATTCAGAATTTCTTCCTTTTTTTTTTTTGTGGGGGGGGGGTAGCTGCTGCTTTTTAAACATTCCTTGAATCTGTTGAATTTTTATTTATTTATTTGAAAAACCCGATTTATCTTATTATAATTTATATCATCTAGAATCAGGTTGGGTTGTTGATGTATATTATAGAATAATCCACTTTTGTTTTGTTAATGAAAAATTCAATTAGAACAAGGTTCATGAGTTTAATAAATTACGTTTATGTGAACTATAAAAATAGAGCATATGTATTTGATAAATTTTATTATTAAACTGTTGTTTTATCTAATGGCCATAAGTATTTATTTAATCCTATAAGCTCTTTCTAAATTTTCTATTGTTATATGGTTGTTTTTTAACCAGAGATTTTAAAAATTAAATAAGTTATTTTGTTTCTACTAATAAAAATTTAAATTTTGGACTCTTGAAAGTAGAAGTTGAAAAGTTTTTTTTTTAAATATTAAAGTATCTAAAATATCACTTACTTATTTGACAATATGATTCCCTTCCTTTCATAACATAACTTTAAAAAAATTAATCTATTAAAGTAATTTAATTTTATAATTTTAATAAAAACTCTCATTGATAACCGAACAGCTAAAAGTTTTATTTACAAAGCTAAATCAAATATAGCAAAATAACTTAAGTCAAAAAATTAATTGAGAAATATTTAATTGATTATTTGTCTAAACTACTTGCTTATTTATTTTTTTAACAACAATGTGAATTTTATATAATTATTTTTTTTAAAGGTGGACTGTATTCAGGAAATATAACCACCCTTCAAGATTTTGCAGGCTATCTTAAGTAAGAATCGCGTCTTCAAACATATATTGGGGCGTATCTAGAGACAATATATATATAACAATAAAGTTGGGCTAAGGTTATGGGCTCTAGACTATAACAGTGATAGAAACTGAGGGTCAGCTGCAAATATGTCATCAGTCATCGCTCTTTCTTATTCATTTCACAACGGGATTTAATAAATTATCCCCAGATAGAGCGACAATCTTTAGCTTATCCCATAAAAATGTGAAAATTTTAATTTATTTCTTATTTTCGTTCAAAAAATAGTTTTATCCCAAAAAATAAGGTCATGCTACAGTGTAATTGTGGTACCGTGTCACAGTTGCACCAGCCGTTGGATCCATTCAAATTAGTAGGGTCCACTTGAATAAGTAAAAATTCAACGGTTGGGTGCAACTGTGACACGGTACTACAGTTGCACCTCAGTTTTATTCCAAAAAATAATGACAAATGGGTGATTTTTCTTTCCTATCTTTTCAATAATAAATGAAGGGTCAATCGAAGTTTTTACATTTTTATAGATAAATTAAAAAAGTGTCATTATAATTAAAGGTAAATAAAAGTTATTCACAATTATAGGACGGTGTATTTCTATTTCTTCAAAGCATGTGCACAGCTGTAAATATTTGTCAGTTATACACCATACGGTGTATGACGGTGCTCGCCTAACAAATACTGTATACGGGGATCAAACAAGATTTGTCTGTTGATGTTAGGCCCCAATAAAATTAATGCCCATTTTGTCAAGACTTTGAAAGAGAGAGCAGCCTGTCATTCTCACGAGCTGCACATAAAATGTGCCAAGAGAGAAGGACGCATGAGAGGGTCCAATTGAGTAAATTTTGGACGGCCGTGGAGGCCAATGGCAGCCACATGCTCACAATTATCTCTCGTTAAATTAACAGAACTGTCTTTTTACTTGGGACCAAAAACAACGCATCACGATGATAGACACAAATGGAGGGAAACATTCAAAACGAGACAAATTCCATTAAAAGCCTTTGAAATTTCATCTCGACTATTTCTGTACAATGACGCGATCCTTCCATCCAATCAGCTGAAAAAAGATGCCTTTTCAATGTTTGACGAGTCTCACATTTGCACGTTACAAGGATTGTACAATGACACGATCCTCTCAATTACCTAATAATCAAAGCGAATACAATGAAGCATCGACTAAAATTACAAGACAAACTCACAGTTGCCATCTTTATAAAATGTCCCTTGTCCTGTCATTGTGGACTAACTTACTGTAGATACACGTTTTCGATTAACTTCTTAAACTAAAATTTGATTATCGGATGGATCTTCATAGTAGTAAGGCGAGAGCTTGCCGTCTTTCTTGATGGTCTTAGACTTGTTCTCTGCGGTGGCTTCTTGCAACAGTTTAACCACCTTTCGCATGGAGGGGCGATTAAGGGGGAGTGCATTGGTGCAAAGGAGACTGATCTCGAGGACCCTGCAAATTTGATCCTTGTAGCTTGAATCGAGGTTGGAATCAATTATATTGTCCAGGCCTTTCTGGTCCAAGGTGGTGCAGACCCATTTTACCAAGTCTTTCTCCCCAAACTCTGGATCAATTGGAGGTCTACCAGTAATCAATTCCAGAAGGACCACTCCGAAACTGTAAATGTCACTCTTTTCATTCACTCGAAGAGTATATGCATATTCTGCATCAAATTTAGGATGAAACAGAACAAATGTTAAAAGTATACTCAAAGATAATGATCTTCACGTCAATGACATTAAATCCCTTACTAATCTCATCTTAAATCAATCAACTTGTTTAAGGCAATAAACTCAAGAATACAACTCCAGCAATTTAAATCATATAGCAATTTTAATCAAGAAGTCGGCAAATATACCTGGTGCAATGTAACCGCAAGAACCTGCAATTACGGACATGGATTCGGGCCCCTTGCCAACTCCATCAACAACCTTAGCAACTCCAAAATCTGCAACTCTAGCACTAAACTCTGCATCCAACAATATGTTGTTGGATTTCACATCGCGATGAACAATTGGAGGAACACAATCATGATGCAAATAAGATAACCCCTCAGCCGCATCCAAAGCTATCTTATACCTTGTTGGCCAATCCAACAAACTTGCTTTGCCGCTATGCAACACATCTCCCAAGCTCCCATTTGGCATGTACTCGTAAACCAGAAGCTTGCAATCTCTGGAGTTGCAACAGCACCACAATCTCACAATATTTTTGTGCCTTATCTTTCCCAATGTTTCAACTTCTACTTCAAATTCATCTCTCTGTGACTCATTACTTGAATCATCCTTCTTGGCTCTTCCCCACAGTTTCTTCACTGCCACTACATCACCATTGCTTAGCAAAACTTTGTAAACTTTCCCCGAAGCTCCACTTCCAATCAAATTTTCTTCTTTCAGACAGTCAGCAATCTCAAACTCACTAAAACCAATTTTGTGGAATGACTTCCACTTCGACAAAGCCATTCCCTTCTTTGTCTTCTTAAGTTTCCGATACTTCACATAGAACCAAATAACCCCAACAACAAAGACGACACCAGCAAGAAGAAAGATCAATCCAAAAATCCACAGAGAACCTTCATTCTTAGATCTACCAGTCTTTGGACAGAGACCAGCCAAGTCCCCGCACAAACCTGGATTCCCCAAGAAGCTACCCCTATACATTTCCTTGGCATATAAAGGAGGTAGCTCGCCAGAAAGCCTATTATTTGACAAATTAAGTACATTGAGCCTCAAATTCTGCAATTCAAGTGGGATTTTCCCAGAAAATAAATTCCCGGAAAGATCAAGATAATTCAGCACCGGCAAATTCCCAATTTCACTTGGTATTTCACCAGAGAGCCTATTGTTAGCCAAATTGAGCTCATTGATATTCTTCCAACTTTCAATTCCTTCTGGAATCCCACCAGATAGTTCATTTTCACTAAGATCAAGATTTCCCAACTGACTCAATTTCGCTAAACTCCCTGGAATTTGTCCTGCAAACTTGTTACCATCACCCGAAAATTCAACCAAGTTACTCAACAACCCAACTTCATCTGGAATTGACCCCGAAAAGTTATTTCTGGAAACCAAAAGACTTGAAAGATTGTTTGCACCAGAAATAGATTTTGAAATCTTCCCAGTAAATGAATTATCAGCAAGTTCAAACAAATACATATGAGGCAAGCCCCAGAACATCTCAGGAACTGAACCTGATAACAAGTTATGCCTCAAACGGACCCTCCTCAAGCTCCGACATTTTCCTAGACTTTGTGGGATTTTCCCAGAAAATGAATTGTATATCAGTACCAAATCCTCTAAAGACCCTTTCTCACACAAACCCTCTGGAATTTCACCAGAAAATTGATTGTACGAGAGGTCTAATGTTGTTAAAGGAGAGTACTTCCCAAGTTCGCTCGGCAGCCCACCTCTGAGTTTGTTGTTAAACAATTTGAGTTCAGACAAGTTCTTAGACCGAGCTATACTCTCTGGCAAAGTGCCCTCGAGTCTGTTCTCATACAAGTTGAGTGACTCGAGCTGTAGCTCACACAACTCGTTCGGAATCGTCCCAGTCAGCTGATTCATCGACGCGTCAAACCTCAAAAGCGTCGTCATATTAACCCACTTCACCGGTAATTCGCCAGACAACGAGTTCTTAAACAACTCAATTTGCTCTATGCTTTTCATTTCGGTGATCGAACTCGGAATCGACCCAGTGAGCCCGTTGAACGACAAGTCTAAATTTTTAAGCTTCGTCAACCGAGTCAAGCTCTCAGGAATTTCACCCAGGAGGTTACATCCACTGAGCCAGAGATACTCGAGGTTCGTCAAGTTGCTGAGCTGACTCGGCAGCTGACCCGGTTGAAACGGGTTGTAAGCGAGACGAAGCTCCTTGAGAGTGGAAATGTTGCCGAGCGAACTGGATATGGTTCCATTCAAAAGGTTATTAAAGAGTGAGAGTGACTCGAGTTGAGTGAACTCACCAAAACTCGCAGGGATGTCACCAGTGAAGTTATTTTCTTGCAGTTCTAAGGACTTGAGGTTTTTCAGCTGCGAAAGGGTTGCAGGGATGGCGCCAACGAGCAAATTGGATCCCAAGTTCAAGTCAGTCAGATTCCGACACGTGGAGATGTCAAGCGGGAGCGATGAGTTGATGTAGTTGTTGTAAAGAGAGAGCTGGGCGAGATAAGGGAGGCGGCAAAAGAAAATGGGGAAAGGGCCGGAGAGCTGCGACTGGGATAAATTGACGGAGGTGACTCGCTGAGTGAGTGGGTCGCAGGAGACGCCCCGCCAGTGACACGGGGTGTCGACCCGGGTGTCGTCCCACGAAGCGAGGGAGTCAGTTGGATCGGAGAGGCCGAGTTTGACTCGCCGGAGGTAGAGGCCGTCTTGGTTCAGTGATTGAGTGAGCAAGGGCGGGGAGAGTGTGAGACATAACAGGAAGAAAAACAGAAGCATTTTTATTAACTTTTTCCAGTTGTGTTTTTTGTTTTTCTGTTTTCAGTTTTTGTTGCAGCTCTGCTCTGGCTTTGCGTTGTGTTTGCGGGGGGATTTCATCATTTTTTTTTTTCTATTTGAAGGGTGGGGGGGTGGTGGGTTTCATTTCAAAATGGGAAGTGGGGCCTACAGTCCACTTACCTGCAACTGTGAGGCCAACTGGGTTAAGGGGAATTGCGGAAAGTGTTTTCTGCCAACATGTGAAGCCGCTATAAAGTTGTTCAAAGATGGAAGCATGCAGTCAAATGGAGTCAGTATAAACAGAACAGAATAAAAACGCGGAATCGGTTTATATTTTTATTTTTATTTGTATTTTTATTTTGAATTATTACCATTTTACTACTTCAAGAATTATAAAACATTAAATCAATATATAAAGGAGTGTTATTTCTTTTTCATTTTACCATCATAATTTTACAAAAATTTTTGATTTATTACTGTTCTTTTAGAATTATTAGTTGACTAAGTTACTTGACTAATGAAATATTAATTTTACCCTTTATGATAAAATACACAAAGATAGATATCAAATAGTAAACATAAAATTATTGTAACGCCCTTAAATTGTTAAATAATAGTACAAAAAGTATTATTAATATTATTATTTTACTACTGTAATTTTAAAAAAATAAAGTATCTCTTATTTTACTATTTACTATTTTTTTATTAGAATCGTCAGTTGACTAATAAAATATCACTTTTACTCTTTATAATAAAGTATATAAATATAAATATCAAATAGTAAACATAACCTTATTGGTATGCCATTAAATTGTTAAATAATAGTTTTTAAATAGTAATCTCGAATTTATTACAACTATAAAAATAGCAAATTAACAAAAATACCCTTAGATATTTTTGTTTTAAAAAAAAGCACAATCTATTCTAGAAAGAATTTTAAATATAGAAGTGTCGATTCCATATATAAGTTTTAAGTTTTTTTTTAAATAGGCTGTGTTTTTTCAAGGGTATTTTTGTCAAGTTACTACTCTTATAGTTGTAATAAGTTCAGGATTATTCATAAATTAATGGTTAAAACTATTATTCAACAGTTTAAGAGCATACCAATATTTTTTTTTGTTTGCTATTTGATACCTCTATTTTACTGGTCAATTAATGGTTCTAACAAAAAAAAAAAAGTAGTAACATAAAATATTTTGTAAAATTATGGTAGTAAAATAATAGGGAAAACTAATTCTTGTACTCATTTGATATTTTACAATTCTTGAAATAGCGATGACAATTGTTTTATTTTTTGAACTTGTTATGATTGTAGTGTAGAGCGTGAATATTTTAAGGAAAAATGACAAATACACCCCTAATATTTAGGTAAAGGGACAAAAACCCGCCTAATGTTTTAAAAAAAATATTTACACCCTCAATTTATTATAAGTTTACAATTATACCCTTCTACCATATAAAAAAAATTATTAGATTATCTAATTTGTCTATATATTATTAATAAAATTATAAATATATCCTCATTACCTCATTCCTCTATTTAAATTTTTATTAATAACCAATTTTCAAAAAAGACATCTACACACCTAAAAAAAATTGTAAATAAATTATAATTTTAAAAATAAAATTGGTTATTAATACCATAATAAATAACATAGAAAATTGGTTATAAATGTACAAGTTTAAATGATTGACATGTGGAGAATTGTTAAATATACAAGTTTAAAGTTTAAATAAAATTGGTTATTAATAACTAATTTTATTTTTAAAATTATAATTTATTTACAATTTTTAGGTCTATAGATGTCTTTTTTGAAAGTTGGTTATTGATAAAAATTTAAATAGAGGAATTGGACAATGAGAGTATATTTATAATTTTTTTTATAATATCTAATTTGTCTATTTATAATTTTATTAACAATATATAGATAAATTAGATAATCTAATATATTTTTTACATGCTAGAAGGGTATAATGATAAAATTATAATAAATTAGGGTATAAATATATTTTTTTAAATATTAGAGGGTTTTTGTTCCTTTACCTAAACGTTGAGAGTGTGTTTGTCCTTTTCCCATATTTTAATTTAAACATAGACATTAAAATCTAGTCATTGATTTGGCTCAATTTAAGGGCTAAGATAATTGTTTATATGGTATTAAAACTCGATTAGATTTATGACTCAAAATATAAGAGAGAGAGAGAGAGAGAAAATCCTGACTCTTCTTCTTCAAACGCATTCTTTTCAAATGTTTCTAACCGAAATTGAAAAAAAAATTCAAAAATTGAATCATGCGTACCGTTCGTCTTCATTTTGGTTCAACCTTGTCATCAAATCTCTTCTGTTCCTCCACTACTTTGCCCTCTCACTCAGTTTTGGCTTCTCTGATCGACAAACAATCCAAGAGTCTGATCCCAAAACCTGTGGGTTTAATTGATTATACTTGTTGACTTTAATTTCAACAATGGGGTGAATTCTTTTAACATGAAAATATATGCTATGGACAAAAGTAAAATTATCTTGTTGACAAAAAATAATAATAATAATTTTGATTACTTTTTCTCAAAGTTTTTTAATTAATTCCTTGACACGAAAATAACAAAGCCAAATCCATTGAAGATGTTTAAGTTCGTCTACTCCATCTACTCTATATTTTCTTTCTTTTCTTGCCCTCACGTAGAGCGTACAGATTGCTTTCTGGTAACCTCATCAACATGACATGAGAACGAGTTTTATTCGACCATAATCTGTGTAACATTCTTTTGCTTTATAAGACGAATTAAAAGTCATCCCCATATGCGACACATTAATACCTTCATTCTTCTTATCTCTTTTTAGAGTGTGTTCGGAATTGAGATCGGACAGTTGTAACTTTTAAGTTACAGTATTAAAGTATTTGATAAACACTAGCTGTTGTACTTTAGAAGTTAAGTTGAAATAGTTTTTCACGTGTATCATAACAAATATATTATATCTTTAGTAGTTTTGTTAAAACTATTATTTAAATTTTATATTTACTACAAATTATTAACTTTTGTTTCATACATACAATTTTTTTTTCACAGTAACTATAACTTAAAAGTTACAACATTTCAATTCCAAACATGTCCTTAGTTTCTGATAAAACTTTTGTACTCATTCTTATAAGAAATATAATTTTTGCTTATCCATAAAATGAAGAAGACAGTAAATCAAAGTACAAACGGTAAAAACTTACCTATTAACTTGCTCAAGTTTTTTATTGTTTTTTTTATTTTCTTCTTCATGCAAATAATAATTCTAATTTCCTGAGTAAGTGTGTTTTGTATAATCTCGTTGAGAGAGTTGCATAAAGAAAATTTTTTACTTGTATAATCTCATTGGGGAAGTATATCAAGAGTCAGGATTCTCCTTATTTCTCTTTTTCAATTTTAGTATGCCACCTCAATTTTTTTTAAAATTTTTTTGAGTCATGTACTTATTAGAATTTTAATGTCACATAAGCAATTATCTCATCACTTGGATTGAACCAAATGAATGAATAAATTTTGATGTCTAGATTTGAGTCAAAATATCTCGTCCCTTCTAGTATCTATTATAACTTAAAATCTATTAGAATTCTAAATATTTATACTTGTAGTGCAGCCTAATGCTTTGCTTAGTATTAGCTCAAAAACCTATTCCCTCATATATTTAAAAAAAAAAAAAGAAAAATACATTTTATGATGTGTTTACTAATCAGTAATCAGAATGGATTGTATCGAAATGAAGTGGAATCAAAATGGACTGGAATCGGAATAAGGTACGGAATCAAAATAAATTGTTTACTTTAGCCGTGGGAATCGAAATTAAAATAAATTGTATTGACATCGATGTGTTTATTTTATTTTGGAATCAGAATAGATAGTTATAAGTTATTAAACTAACCTTAGTTTATTATTGTCATAATAAAGAAAGATAAAATAAGAATTTCAAGATTTAAGTGTGGGTAATATGGTCACTTTAAAAAATGAGAATCACATTCTTACCTTACTCATGTCAACGAGAACTCTGGTAATTATTCTTAATTTTCAGGTGGGATCCACCATTTTGATTCTCTTTCAACTTTTTATTTAAGCAAGTAAACATATCATTCATTCATATTTCTTGATTATCATTTTCAATAAGTAACCACACCATTAATCCACATCTTTTGAGATAAGAGAATGAAGCCTGCATCCAACTTATTAATATTTCTAAAAAATATTTTTCATAAAAGCATTTTTTTTTAAGTATACGAACATATTCTTAGTAAGTGTAGTTAATTATAAGAGGATCATAAACATATCAAGTGAAGTTATTTTAGTAGACAAAATGTGTGATCAAAATAAAAGTTGAATAAATTCTGAGAATGTTTCTAGAACATTAAATATTCGGAATAAAAACTCTCATCATGTTCCTACCCATTTGCTAGTCATATCATGGTTTCTCCAATAAGAAAAGAGTAGTGCTACACGTATCCAATTTTGTTATCTTAAAAGATGTGGCGTTCGTAAATTGATTGATTTTTATTAGAAAACTAGTGTATAACATAAAATAAAATGCACCCAGTATTCGCAATTAGAAAATGTGTAATTTTTTTAATGGATAATAACAAAAATCTCACTCCCACTTTATGAAAGAGAAAGAAAATGTTACTTTAGTCTCTCCATCCAGTTGTCATAAGTCAATGTGAAAGGGATTAATGGTGGGACCTGTCTTGATCATGTCTATTGGACTTGAAAACTCGGTACTTTTGAAATTGAAGGATGGATGGTGAATCCTATATTATCAAAGTATTAATTTAATATGTATAATTAGTGAGTTTAATGATTTTAAGCACATGAATGCGCAATTGCCTGCGTGCTAAGATGGATTTTGGTCAAGTGCGTGCACGGCTGTGCTCATTAAGATCTGAGAGAGAAAAAAATTATTGTGAAATTTACAATTTTCTCACTCAGATGATCTAGACGTGCATGCAATAATACACCGGATTGTTCTTCTTATTTTTATATCACAATTTTAAAATTTTGGCAAAAATAATTAATTGTGTTTTTGTTGTTCATTCAATGTAGGGAAAAGAACAAAGAAATTCCTAGCTTCGTCCAGTCATATTCTTAGTTAGACCTCGATACTTTAAAAAAAAAAGACACTCAATAACAAAAAAAAAAAATCCCTTTATATTACAATAAAAAGTAAATATTGACTTTAAAATTTAATTAATATCTTAAAAATTTAGGACACATTGCACTGTTGGGACAACTTGATACATAATGAATAACACGATACAAATAAAATTAAAATTAGTTATAATCACTAGGGAAATTATTATCTCTTAATTATCTTTGTGTTTGTCATATGTATATCTAATCACTACAAAATTTTAATATGTTCTTTGCACTATCTTTATTTCTAAACTTGTATCAATAAATCATTTTGACATTAACAAATGATCATCTTAACCCTAAATGAATTAAAAGACCTTTCTTTTCTACAAAATTATAAAAAAAAGATCATAATTACAAGAATACCCATGAAATATTTAATAAAATAGATAAATCTCAAAATCCAATATGTAAATTTTTATAATTACAATTTTATTTAAAAATTATCATGTTGATTTTTTGAAACTATAATTTCATTTAATTTTTATAATTAAATTTAGTATAGGGAAGTTTATTAATTTTAAATTATAGGGAAGTTTACAATAATTATAGGGAACTTTTCTCTTCATGTTAATTTTTTTAAACTTTCCTGTACTTAATTTAATTGTAAAAATTGAATGAAATTATAATTGCAAAAAATTAATATAATAATTTTAAACGAATTATGATTATAAAAAATTAACATTATGGATTTTGAAGTTTATTTGTTTTATTAAATATTTCACGAGAAATCTTTTGATTATAGTATTTTTATTTTTCAAAATCTTGTAGAATAAAATGGTATCTTAATTCATTTAGGGGTAAAATGACCATTTGTTAGTGTTAAAGTAGTTGATTAATACAAGTTTAAAAATAAAGTTGGTATAGAGAATATGTCAAAATTTTACGGTAGTTAAATTTACATATAAAAAAGCAGAGGTGATAAAGAGAAATTTGTTCTTAATTATTAATATGAAATACCTTAACAGTAGTATAATACAATATTTCATAAATGTAACTTAAAATGATTAAACTTTGTCCTTAGCAAATGTTGCAATTGGCTCAATGCCATTTCGATGAGTCAAAAGGGTCGTGACATGATCTACCCCAAATGAAGGAAATATGATACCTTAACTCATTAGCGACAATGATATCTACTTGTGACACAATTAATGACATGTGTCATCATATCATAAGTTGATAAATATAATTTCATATGAGTAGTTATATTTTAAACTTGTTAAAAATAAAAGTTTGAATTTAATTAATTAAAACAATCAATTTTAGGTAGGAATGTTATATCTACCATCTAATAAATAAGTAGGAATGTTATATCTACCATCTAATAAATAAATGATTAGTAACATAGAGATTCAAGTTGAATGGAAATATTAAAATTCCAAATATTATTCTTTTAAATATGCACCAATCTAATTAAATTGTTGAAATGTTCAGAATCTAACTGTACACCGTCATTTTCTTGTTTCTTTTCCTTCCACAATCATACAAGTATTGGATAAATATAGGGCATAAGTATTGGGCATAATCATGAACAAAGATAATGCTAAATATTTCCTCACCACCAATATTCTCCAATCACAAGTTAACAAAAAAATTTGAGCCCTTATTCAACACTTGTTATCCTAAATGGCAATCAATTGATTAGATGGTGATTGGATTTGAGTCATTTGACTTGAGATTCCTCACCTAATTTTTTTTAATGGCACATGATTTAATAGTTTCAATGTTTTGATTACCAGCGTCACATGCGTTTTGAAAAATCCGACCAAAGCAAGGCTTTAAGCAAAAGAGTTGTTGAAATTAGGGTAATTGATTTTTTGTTCCTACAACAAAACAAAACAAAAAAAAAAAAAAAGATTGATTCAATTACAAAAAGTTTACATCCATTTTTCAAAATTGTTGTTGAAAAAAAGATTCCATTTCCATCGTCAATCGATCAATCATTATTAACTTACAAAGTGGTTGATCTTTCTTTGACTGATGATTAAAGTTTTTTAAAACCACGAGCGCAATTAAAAATTCATATGTATTGTCCTTTCAAAACAAAAAAAAAATTAAAAAATCCATATGTTATGAGCCGAGTAAATTAACGATCTACCAGTCACAAAGACACCGTAAAAAATTAAAAATAAAATGCAATGTCGATAAATTTTTACTTGTTTAGCTTAACCCTTTCTCTGCATCATGAATTATTTGCCAAAGCAACCGGAGGCTTTTTCATTTTTAAGTTATAAAGCATCATGATAGCTCAATTTCATTTTTTTCACGGATGTAATCGAAATTTAGATCTCATGTCTTTTTTTTAAAAAAAAAAAAAATTTACTAATTAAACTAATTAGTATTTACGACTAAATACTAATTTTCGTTTCTCTCTCTCTTTTTTTTCGAATGGAGTTATGATTATACTAATCTTACTCTTAATTAAAACATAATATTTTGTTATCGTGTGATGTATTGATAACTTGCAGTCATTTGATCAGCTTGAAATTTGAAATGTTTTTATGCTTATACTAGAAGGTTGGGGATCAAGATTGAAAGCTGCGAAAAGATTATCAAAATTCGGATCAATTAAATGTGTGGATATTTTGTAAAATTTTCTACTCGATTTCGAATTTGATTCAGCCAATAAAATTAGATAACACCAGAGAGCCAATCACAATCAGTCAAATTAGATTGAACTAATCGACCTAACATATTAAATGGGATTTTGAATACCAATTACACTAATATTTCAATTGACATTCTGCGTATCATATTTATATTTGTCCCCCGTTATGGTTGTGGTGTTCACTTTAATGCCAATGACATTCTAGAAAGGAAAATGAATAAATAAGAAAAATTGAAAGCCATGATCAATGCATTAATAAAATGGGTTAAATTAACAGTCTTTTCAAGTAATCAAAGTGTGTTTTGTTTGGGCGGCTCGCCTAAAAAATTGAATGCTGCCATGCCGGCTAAGAAAAGTCCCTTGATTCTCGGTACAAGGCAATCAATTAGATGAAGTGTGAAGTAATTATTATGTAGAGATTAGTGCTACGTTTTGATTCAATGTGCTCTCTCATGAGAAAAAAAAAAAAAAAAAAAAAAACCCAAATGGGTAAACTTATTTTTTAAAAAAAATATTACATGACATTGTAATTTTGTATTTATCAACAATTATTATTGTAAGTCCAAAACCAAAGCTTCAGCAAAAACCAAAATCCGATTTTATTTCCATTTTTTTAATAATTACACAGGAGAGATTAGAAACCAGAGTGATAAGAATAATAGGTTACCCGATTATTGTAAACAAATTTGACAATTAATTAACTCGTAGGATCTTACGTTTATCTCAATTTTCTTAAAATAGAATCGGGATTCTAATAACAAAAATTATATATGCTCTTGATACATCACAGAGGTGAACAAAGAAGCTGTGATTTTAATATATAGAGAAATAAACAACAGCAATTAATTATGCAATAAAAGCAGGGGCAGAACATATATTAAAAAAAGAAAGAAAGAGACTTTTTTGAGTCAACAGTTTCACACCAACTGAAAAAGAAAGAAAATGTCTGAATCAGGTGAACCGGGAGATTGCATCTTATCTACAATTGTTCACTCAAATTCTGTCCCTTAATTTTACAATACATAAGCTCTAGCAAATTGGGCCTTAATGGATTTACTTTAGACCCAGTACCCATTTTATATATACCAAGATTTATTAGTGCTCTGCCACCCCTCTAAAAAGTCCTTTTCAAACCCCTCTTCTAACTAAATCCCCCGTCCAATAATATTAATGGTACATTTACTCAAACAGAAATCAAAATAGACTACAATCAAAATGAGAAATTAAAATTATATAGCAGAACCTCCAGATAAAAATATTTTATATAGAAATAACCTCTTCATAGTAATAAAAAATTATGGTTCCAACTCGGGATCAGTTATAATTATGAATAAACTCCACATTGTAATAAGTTATATTTTTTGTAAGTGTCGTCTTAATAAACTTATCTCCAGATAGTAATAATATTTCAAAAATATATGTCATATTATATTAAATAATTAAGATGGAATAAAATATTTTTCTAAAGTTGCTTGTGACAATGATTTGTTCTTCAAAGTTGCAACCACATCTCTCAATTTGTGGGTATGTATTAATTGGTTGGCATATGCATATTCTTCTTGAAAACAAAATATTTCTAACTTCTCAAGTATGTTTGTACCTTCCTGATATGAAACTTTTTATATTAGTTTTTTTAAACTATATATCTTTTTTATTAATATCTATCCATTAAATTTGACTCACTTACTTATTAATTTATTAATACATGACATAATTTACCTTTATATCACTTGCATTAAAGATAATTAAGCAGAGACAATAATTTTTGTACTATACCTCTATTGAGTTATAACATTTTTATAAGAATAAATTTCTCCAATCGCAACAATATGACTATACAGAAGTTTTACTGTAATACGTTGTTTACTTAAGCTATAAGAATCAGAATCAAAATGAGCTGTGTTGCCATTAATGTGTTTACTTTATCTTGGAATCAAATTAGAATGACTCAAATTGTTACAAATTATTGAAAAGTCATTAATTAACTATTGTCATAATTATGATTTTGTACTTTTATGATTTCGATTATTATCATTAAAAAATTATTATTATTAATTATTCTTAATAGTAATTAATAACAACAATAATATTATTATTATGAACATTAATATTAATTAATTATTATACTTTTTATCATTAAAATAATAACAACAACAGCAACAATAATGATGACGATAATAATTATTGTCATCGTAAGCTTCATCATTATCATCGGTGTCATCATCGTCACTAGATCGTAACCGACATCATCGTCATCGTTGGTATCATCATATCCCAATGCGATGGTCGTTATTGCTGGTGGTTTCACTTCAGCGATATGAAAATTGCTGCTCGTGATAGCTACTGCCTATGACGCAACGACCGACAACAATGAGGGAGCTTGCAGTCACGAGTTTCCTTCTCTCTCTTACAGTGATGAGGGCATTTTAGGAATATAATAATATAAATTTAGGTAAAATTGTCAATTTTGAGAATCAAAAATTGATTCACAACCCCTTTGGAAATTAGTCTTTCATTTTTCATTCCCAAATAGGGGTGGGCTCACAATTTCGATTTCTAGTCTCACCTCTATTTAGTAAATATTAAAGTAAATGTTGTCAATGATTCTGACTCCGAATTTTAATTTGTCAATTCGGAAAGTAAATTCACTATAACAACTATATTATTTCTATTCATAATTTCATACCCACTTGAATTTCCATAAATAACCCTTTCCCTAATAAACCCAGGTGTTTCTTTTCAAATTCTCTGCATCTTTTAGTTCTCTCCATTTGCTAGGATGGGCAAAAAAGCTCGGGCCGGCCCAAGCCCATCCCGGCCCGCAGGCTTTGGCCCGGCCCTCATGCATGAGGGCGCCACATTTTTTTTAAAAAATAAATTTATAAATTAGAATAATATAATTAAAATTAAAAAGTAATTTAAAGAAAACTTAAATTCTTAACTTATAAATCAATGATGATTCAAAAAAACTAAATTTATGATACTAAACTCTCTCTTTTGTGTTAATTAAATAAAATAGCGTTTGAATTAGAGAATCCAGTATTAAACAAATTTAAAGTTATGAGCTTTTATTTGCTTTATTTATTATTTTACTTTGAAATATTCATTTTATTTAATTTATTTATGATTATAATAACTTGTTGATTATTAATTTACTTCAAATTTATAATAATTTAAAAACATTTTAAAAAATAAAAAAGCCAAAGTCAGACCCAGGCCCACAATGAGCTCGACCCGGCCCAAACCCTTACACTAAACTTGAAATAGGCTCAGGCCTGGACTTGAAAAAATCCAGCCCAAGCCCAATGTTTGCCATCCTTTTGCCTCCACGAAAGCAAATTTTTCGCCCATAGTTGATTCAATGGGGGAGTGTTAATCAAATTTAAGTACTTGCCTCTTCCTTTTATACTTTTTAAATTGAATCTTTTGAATATTTAGAATCCAAGTTTATAGTTTTGTTTCTCTCTTTTTTTTGTAATCATTCTAAAAAACATAAAAAAATTCCAGTTGATCAATGAAAGTGAATCAAATTGTCTGCGGGAAGCAAAACACATTCAAAGACAATGCAAAACCCAAAAATTTGTGGAAAGTTTGAGAGCAACAAAAATCTTCGAGACTCCAGGTACAAAATAAAATCTTTATTTTAGGGTGAAGCTGCGTTCCTCCGAGAGTTACAGCCGTTAGATTCGAAGCACTTTAATCTAACGGTTGAAGTTTTAGAAATGTGCATTTTGTATTGCCGTTAGATTTCAAGCACTTTAATCTAATTGGCTGTAGTAATCAAGAAAAATAAAAAAGAAAAATATAATTGGCTGGAGTTTAAAAAATTGTGCATCACGTAATGCGTATGCCTTGAGTACGGACTTTACGCCTAACTCCCGTACACTTTTAGTTATTTTTGTTTCCTTCAAAATTCCCATTTTTTTTTTTTTGAAAACCAAATTGATGAATAATTCAGAAAATTAGAACGCTTACACACGCTGAAATTTCATCTACCAAAATTACAAAGCTCGGATTGATTTAGCTTATCTGTGGGTTTTCTCTTCATAATTTATCAATAATTGATTCAACAATTGGTAACAACTATTTAAATTTGATCATCCACATTCTAAAATTCTTGAATCTCACTGTCCCTTTCAAAAGTAATGATGAAGCCGTACAAATTTATTTTATATAAATTGACATAAGCTTATCTTTTCTTTCTCAAATTCTTCTTTTTTATTCAAGCTCATAACGAATTCAAAATGTCTTGCATGCATGTTAAAAATTCTTATTAGATTCTTAATAATAAGAATTTCTATGCTAGTTTCTAGTTTATTTTGGGTTTTAAACTGGTACTGTTCAGCTGAATTATGAACTTACATGGTTTGGCTGAATTTTCACATAATTTATTATTTTTTGGAACATGATTTGAATAAGTTTCTGCGCATTCACGGTATAATTTTGAAATCCTCCTTAGTCGGTAAGCACATTGATGGATTTTTAAAGTAAATTTTCTTAATTTTCCTTGCTGCCGTTGAACAACTACGGTGCTTGCAACTTGCAGCAAGTTCGGGAGTGTGTTAATTTAGGATTCTTGAATTGTTGGTAGCATAGCTGGTTAGTTTTATCGTCATAATCTCCTATGGGAAGTGGTGTTAGAGGAGTAGAGAAAGCTTCGAAGGATTGGGAGCTGCTAAGTTGGTTTAAGGTAAAGCAATTATAAGCATCGAGTGAATTGTGTTTTAAAACTAAGAAGCTGGGTTTTTTGTGCCTAAACTTACTGTTGTTGTAAACACTTTGTTTGAATTAAATTCATTTAGTAGCGTCTATTAAGTTTCCTTCCTTTGATTTTAGTGTAAAATTCTCAAAACACCCCGTTAAAAGACGTGCTCTCCAGTCCTGCAACCATCGTCTCTCCCCTCCAGTTTTCTGATAATGCATTTATGGCCGCATCAACATTTAACATGCCCCAATTCCCTGGTGGATGCTTCCAATTTAAAGCCCTCTGGTGGACTTATACTCTTCGCACTAGTTCAAGCATTCGAATCTATCATTTCAAAAAGTGTTGCATACAAAATCCTTCTCGGCTAGAAATTGCATCTAACACTTCCATTGCTTCATCAAACAAAAATCTTATTACCCTAACTCAAAGAACTTCTTTATTGTCAGTATTAAAATCAATGCTGTAATACTTGAGTTCATTTTCACTTAATTGACATTGACGCAGCCCTTTATTTCATTGCAAAACTAATTAATCAAAGATCTGTATGATGGCACTATGGCAATAAAAGATAAAATAGTAAATGTAAGGGGGGGGGGGGGAAGACAAGAAAAGAGGGTGTATTGAGAATTTTAGAGGGGTGGGATAAGCTCTCCCCTTATATAATAAACTCCCGAATTGGGTAGGGAAGGCCCGATCTCAAATGAGCTGTTAACCTTTTAACCAATAATAATACATCACCGCTGAGAAGTAGGATTTAAGTTAAAAACAAAGCAATAATTTTGTCTCTCACTCACTCATTCAATGTCGGCAAACTCAAAACCTCCCAACAAATGAAACTTCCCCTAATTAAAGTAAATTAACCAAAATTAATACCACTCCACAGAAGTTGCTAAAATAAACTCCTCTCTCATTTATAAAAGGTAATCTTCACTAAATGCACTTGCGAACAAAATTAATAAATTAAATTAAAAACACCCCAATTATTTAAACTCTTGGCTAAGAGTTTTCAGTTTCTTTCTTGCATGAAAGTAGCTCCTTCACAATCACCAAGACTTAGAAAAAGAATCAGAGTGATGGATGTTAGAACAAATCTCCGGCAACAACAGCAGCTGCCTCTCTTGGAAAATGCACCAAAAGCACAAAAAACACCAGCACAAAAGGCAATAAGAAAAACATTCAAAGGCACAGCACATTTGGCCAGGCTTCTCCCCACAGGTTCTGTCCTCACGTTCCAAATTCTTTCTCCAATTTTAACTCATCAAGGCCGTTGTCCCACACACGCAAGCCGGGTCATCACTCTAGGCCTCTTGGCTCTCTGCGGCGTATCATGTTTCATTCTGCGTTTAACCGATAGCTTTAGAGATGAAAGGGGCAAGGTTAGGTATGGACTAGCTACATTCAGAGGCTTGTGGGTTATTGACACATCACTGAAACTTGCACCAGAGGAAAAAGCTCAATATCAGCTTAAGTTTATTGATCTTTTTCATGCATTTGCTTCCATATTGGTTTTTGCCACGATTGCTTTGTTTGATAAAAATGTTGTAAATTGCTTTTTTCCAACACCCTCAGAGGAAACCAAGGAACTCCTAATTCGAGTGCCTATTGGGATTGGCATCGCGTGCAGCATTTTGTTTGTGCTATTCCCTAGCAAGCGCCATGGCATTGGCTGCCCTCTCTCTAAGCATTAATATTTTCATCTTGTGTTACAATATAGTGTTGGTACTGAGAAGCTCCATCTTGCAAATTAAATTATTTCAGGGGTTGTATAATCAGAGCATTGTATGGCTAGTATTTTTGTCGAATATAAAATTGATGGTCAGGATTTGTTTCTCTGCAATGCTTTGAAGCAAATTGTGAAACTAATCCAAAATTCAGTTCTGAATCAACATTGATCTGAAAATGAAAAGCGCTACACATATGATGTATAACTAGTGGTTTCCCAAAGAAAAGGTACCAGCATGCTATGGTCCTCAAATTTTCAGAATTGTTATGATGACTGATGAGGACCTCCACAATATGCAAACCATCTAAGAACTGATGTAACGACTCAAAAAATGAACACGAAATCTACGCCATTACAAAGTTTTGATGGGCTCTCTCAGTTTTCGGCACAGATTAGGAAAATTTGATCCATGCGTGCCAAAAGGAAAACATCAGGAATCTCATGATGGGGATCAAGAAAACGGACAATCCCTTACCGAAAACTCACAAAGACGAGCAAACAAAAGGCCGTGAACTAAAAAAAGAAAAAATAAATAACGCTAAGGAAAAAAAAAAAAAAATTGACAAAGCTAGTACTCCCCTTCTGTTCTGTCCTCACATTCCAACTTGTGTCTCCAATTTTCACTTATCGAGGTCAATTTGACAAGGCTATTAACAAGTTTTTCACCCTAGGCCTTTAATTTGGTAATATGTGTTGTGATGTATTTTGTTCTGTGTTTCACTGATGGATTCAAAGCGCAACGTTCGATAGTGATTTGGTACTTCCAAAAGATTGTGGGTCGTTGAAGCCTTGAAGGAGCTAAGATACTTTCAGCAGAGGGGCTGAGGCAGCTAAGTATCGGCTAAAGTGGATTTATTTTTTGCATGGATTCGCAAACACGTTTCTTTTTGCTGCTGTTGTCGCATACTTGCATTGTATGATCAAATCATCATCAAGTGCTTCATTTCAGAGCCTTCTGGCATCTGCAAAGGGGGACCTAAATGCAGAACCATTGGGAATTGGTTCTTCTCTCTCTAAAACTTAGTATTAATATTTTATCTGGGAAACGTTCCCATTCATATTTCAGTTTCTTGCACATTCCTGAAAGGCCGTACTTCCCGAAACAGTGAAATCACAAATTAAATGACATTCATTTGAGAAGAATATTATATTCAAAGCTCGAATAATTTTTATATGTCAAGATTTGCTTTACATTCCACCGAGATATATATGTAGCTTGTAAGCTTTGCCGTTGACCGAGTCTAAATAGAAATTATGCATTTTTGCTTGTTCATTTAGCTTTTTAGACAAGACAAAAGGATCAACAGAAATGCAATTTATTTATTCCTATTTGTAACATTTTGAAATTAATGTTAAGAGTGGCGATTCTTGAAGCATATCAATTAACATTCTCCTTCAGAAAAATTTTCGCAGGAACCGACAGTCATTTTCCAACTTACATATATGGAACAATCAATCTTTTCAATCTTTTCGGAAATAATGAAATACAGAAATCATAGAAATCTCAACGTTTAAGTCCTTATTTGAATATCAATATTATATGTTACTAATCTTTTAAATGATAAATATAAATTACGTATTACTCAATTTTATCATTTAATTGATAAATGTCATACTAGATGAGACTTAAATATTGAGATCTCTAACATTATTTATCTTGTCGATTTTTTAAATCAATTTTGTGAGCAAGAAGTCTAATCTAGTGTGGAAATTATTCTTATCTTAATGATTAAAAAAATATTTAATGCTTTTAGAGTCACTATTCAAGCATTTAACAAATATTCTAAGGTCAATCAAAAACCAAAAAACAATTAAAAAAAATCAAACCGTAATAAATTGAACTGAATCCAATTACCTAAAAAAAATTGAAAAAAAAACATTGGTCTGACCTTTAGGCTATTGGTAAATTAGGCCTAGAAAAATAAATTTTTTATTTAATAAAATCAGCAGAAGACAAGATTTTTTTTTAAAATTATGTATACATGTATAAGATTAGAACAATACTTTAGATTTTCGATGAAAATTGAAAGAATTATTGCAATCTTTCCACCATCATCGCTGGGATTTGCAAACTATGGTTCCAGCCTTCTTTGTTATCCTTAATTGTCTCTCTCATATGTGTGGACGCATAGAGAATCTTAATTGTATGTAGGAGATGAAGATCCTAAAACATTCTCTTTTCCTTTTGTAGAGAAAAATCTCTAGTCTAAAAAGAAAAAAGTCTACTATAATTTCTTCTCCTTTGCATAAGACACTTATTAGAGTCAGAATTTAATTAGGAATTAAGCTAGCAGATGGACTGCAAACCATAACCTTCCTAACTCCAACTTAATAGTTAATGTCTAGTACATATCAAAATTACTAAATTAACCCATGTTATTCCACTGAAAGCCCGATGTTGCACTCTAATGAACCATATAATAAATAAAAGCTTAATTAATTAAAACTCCTTTTAATTAATATTAAGTCCAATCTTAGACCTTTGATGCTCGTAATTAAAGCCATGCCCATGATAAGTGTCATGTCTCTATCATTACATACTTATCCTAAATTAGAATTTGTTCTAATGATCACTTTTTATAATATATAATTTCATTCAGTAAATAATTTATTAAATAAACTGCAATTAAGTACTACTCCAAGCTATCAAGTTTTTGACTGTTTATATGAATCTCAATTCATAATAATTCAAAAGACATTATACATGAATGCAATGCTATGTTTGGAAGATATGATTTGATTAGATTAACTTTTTAGGATTAGACTGTATTAGATTAGATTGGATTAAACTAAATTAGATATAATATTGTCTTTTGTTTGGTACAATGTTAGACAGGACTATAACAATATTCTCCAATATTTAGAAGTTTACAAGTTTGGATAAGTAACAATAATAATAACTAGTACAGAAAGTGAAATGAATTGTGCTTAAATTTTACAATAACTTTCGAAAAAAGTTTTGCCTCATACAAATGACATTAATTTTTCTTTTGAAAAAAGCCAGTTATATAAGTTTTGCCTTATATAATATTTTATATCTCAATATTTAACCACTTGACATAAATATTATTTATGCTTTATAAGATTACCAAAAAAAAATATAAACCCAATCAAACTATAGAGCAACAATTTGATCTAAATAAGATACAATTTATCATATAATATATTTATATGATAAACAATCAATTATAACGTATTTGATACATTATGCATGTTTATCATTAAGCCGCTATCTAACATGTGATTAAATACTTACAAAAAGATGGTGGGTACCATTTATAACCAATAGTTTACAGTCAACTACAGAAAAAAAGAAGAAGATATAATTCATATGATTGGCTACAAAAAAAAAAAAAAAAATTGTCATCATCAGCTTTGTAGACTCACCAACACCACATATGATTAGTCTTTTGTGCAAAATGATCCCAAAATACTACCATTATTAATCATCATACCCACCTAGTGTAAGTTCTTCATAAACTCCTTTCTTTCTTCATCATTTTTGCAACGTCTTAAATATTTTGCTTGTTCTAATTGTTTCAATAACATCTTTTGCACCCTAACTCTTTGATGAAGAGAAGATCCATTCTTATTAACATAAGCAACGAGTTATGAATTGATACTTTCTTTTCATAACTTACCAATAAGATTATCCACACTTTCATTTGACTTTTCCAAATGTGTTGTAGTCGTCAAACTCTATTCAAAATAGAATTAAAGAATTTATTAAGCGTCTCTTCATAATACTTGAAGTAATTATTAATTATTTGATTTTTCTACAGAAACTACACTATCCATCTTTAACCTTCCATCACTATGAAATATTTCACATAATAACTCAAAAACTCTTCTATCCATCCTAAGTTGATTTGCACATTATGCATCTCCATTGCCAATTATATCATCTAGAGCTTAAAGATGAGTTTGAAGCCTAGCAAAAGTGTGATTCTTGAGCACATATTTTTCATGAAAGCTTGCTATTATATGGCGTAAGATAACAACATTCATAATACAAACATCCAATTTTTGCTTACGAAACTCATTTGCAAGTAAGAGTAACACATTTTGTCTTTCGTCCATATTTATTCATCAAAAGGTCTATAATTATATAATTAAATATGAAATAAAGAAAATAAAGCAGTAGATTGTACAAATTAAATAAATAAATAAGTTAGAAAAATGATATAAAAAAGTTCTAACATAATCAAACAAATTTATGGCCATGAGAAGAAAACGATCCACCAATAGAACTAGACACAACATATATTGTTAATACAAAAATTAGAATAAGGTTACTCCCAAGTTGGAAAAGGCAAGCAAAATAAATGAGTTTTGGCGAAGCACATTCACTTATCATAGAAAAAAGCTGAGTTTTCAGTTCCTGCAACCAAAGCACCCAAAAAAAAGAAATGAAAAATATAGTAATCTTAAGATCTATAATAGAAGCGCCAATTTAATTAGAAGATGAAGAGCAAAGCAAAACATAAATCGAAACTTAAAATTTCTAACATGTTGCTTATGGGAGAGTTAAGTCAAAGCATATATGAATTTTTGAGTTAAGATTTGTTTTTGTTTTAGTGAGATAAGAGAGGACTGAGATTTCACTAGCTATTCTTATTACTTGTAAACCCATGTAAAAGAAAAGGATTGATAATCCCAAGATTTTCGGATTAAAAATTAGCTTATTTTCTTAATCGAAGCAACCAAAATGGCTCTGGATAAGATTAAAATTGTTAGTCTTGAAATTTTTTCTTATCCAGCTTTTATCCCAAACGTAATTCAAGTTCATTACCCACTCAATATTAAGGTTGATTAAACTTATTAAAACTTGTGTGATTTGATGATCAATGATATTTGTTAAATTAGATTCTAATTCATAATAATTTCATTCAATATGTATATCTCATATGCATATTAATTATTCAACTTGAGGTCTTTACTATAATAATTAAGATAAAACTACTCCCAATAAAAAAAAGAAGAAAAGTTACAATCTTACATAATGAAATGTCAATTTTATTAATAATTATGAACAATTTTTTATTTATAGAGAACCTGTGATTTATATCTTGTAATATTGATATCAGATACCTAATACATAAATCACATACTATGTCAATGAGGATTAATAATGTATGCTCAAGTAAATAATGAATAGATAATTTTTTTATTAAATTTAGTAATTGTTATTGTATCACATACTTTTAGGGGCATAGAATAATAATAAGGTCAATAAGAAGTCTAATTTAGTGTGGAAATTATTCTTCTTTAAATAATTTAAAAAAAAAAGAGTCTTAGATGTTCTTAGAGTCACTTGTTAGGTATTTAACATATATTCTAAGGTCAATTACAAACCGAAAAGAAAATTAAAAAAAAAATAAAAAATTGTAACAACCCTAATAAAACCAATAACCTAACAAATATTTGGAAAAAAAAAAAACCATTGATCTGACCTTTAGGATCAAACAAGAACACTGATTTTTAAGTAGTAGGAAGATAAAAATAACGTTATTGTTCATGCAACAATATTACTATATCAGACCAGAACGATGCACTATTCGTAAATAGCGCCATCGTTTCTATTTTCATAGTGTCTTCTTCACGTCCGAATAGCATTTTCTTTTAATCAAATCTCAGGCGACTGCTAAGATTTAGTTATGTGGAGTAAAGATGACCCCATTAATGAACAAAAATTTAGGTGTCGAAACTTAGAGAACATGGACAATTGGCCGACCTCGAAGGGCACTCGAATCCAAAATGATAACTTCGCAGCCCAACCAGCTGCCTTAGGCTGTTCTGCTCCACAAATTCAGATTATATTAGTAGAAAAATGAAACCAAACAAGACTTCCCTTTCCACTTCCAAATTTTTTTTTTTAAAACAAAACAAGACTCCTTTTCATATTTTTATTATTAAACTCAAAGTGGGCCCTTCTGGAAGAAACAGAAGTTACAGAACACCTCAGGTGCACACAATTCACATTCCCCACGAGAGCGCGTTTTAAACTATTGACTGGGATTTTCTTTTGAAAATAATTAATTAAAAAAAAATTTCCAATTCTATATTTATTTCTTAGAGTAAAGTTGTCAAAACCCCAAAAAAAAAAAATGAAAATCAATAATACTGACGTATATGTCATAATCCCAAGTCAAAACAAAAATATTATTAATATTGACTGCTTTGAAATGGATATGCCACGACATTCTGAGAATATTTCTAATACAATTTTTTGAAATGTATAATCTAACAATTTTTTTAAGGAGAAACTTGTGATACAACTGTAATACCGTACCATAATTACATTCAGCCGTTGAATGTGTTAGTCCACTGACATCCAATGACTGGATGCAATTGTGGCACGGTACCACAGTTACACCGTAGCTGAACTCTTTTTTTAAATGTATGATTATTTTTCTTTTTCATTATGTTTTCTTACATTTTCCTATTGTACATATTATCACATGATCTCATGTAGGATCATAGATATAATCAAACTAGAGAATTGATTCTTAAAAAAATTTTCTCATATAATAAATCATCTAACTTTTATAATTGTTTTTTTTTAAATTTAAAACAAGTCTTCATTTATAGTAATAAAATTAGATTGATAATTACTAAGACTGAGCCAAATATAAGATATCTCTCTTATATGATCATTAAATTGTTTAAAGTCATTCTACCTTTTAGTTAAGAGAGTTATTTAGTGAACAAACTTCATGCTAATAGTCAGTGCTCACTGTGTTAATTATTTAACTTTCTCATAAGGAGTCTTACATAAAATTATATTTTGTGTTCAGTTTTACTTGTTTTGTTTATTCTTTTTCTAGATGGGATATTATTAAATAATCACTTTTTTTTTATATATCGTTTTATCATTTAAAAATTCTGACAATTATTTTTTCCACTTAATATTTTAGTTTTTATCATTTCACCACAAAATTGTTAAAAGTAATAGAATATTTAACAGAATTTATGCTAAAAGATTATTTTACCCCTTGGACTATTTAAGTATGCAAATAATGATTCTGCCCTCTAAAATGTAAAAGAAAAAATTCTAAAACCAAAGATTTTGAAAATTAAAATTTTGAAAATAATATTATATTAAGAAACTAACATTGTCTTAATTGTTATTTAAAATATTTATGTCAATTTGATTAGTTACATGTCATTCACAATTATAAATTTAATAAACATAAAAAATAATTTAAGAATCTAATTTTATCTTAATTGCTTATTCTTTTAACATCTATACTTATATCAATTTGATAAATACATGCCAATTAGAGTATTTGATTTATTAATAGTAAATAATTGTACTTTTTATTGTAAAATTATCAATTTACCACTTACCTTATTGGGAAATTATCCATTTATTACATGACTTTTTTTGTTTTGTATCAAATCGCCACTACTGCTTAAAATTATAAAATTAAAATACTTAAATATCTCTATGATGTCATTATTTTTAAATTGACTTAATGATTTGGTGGTCTAATTAAAAAATTTAAACATGAAGTAGAAAGAAGTAAGGGAAATTATTAGGCATACACTTTGAGGAGTGGGAATCCTAAGAGTGTGAGTGGGAGTATGTCGTTTACTTATTGGATTGAAAGTATGGAATAAAGATCAGAATCCAATTTATGTGTTTATTTTGTCTTGCATTGGGAGTAAATAGTTTCAAATTATAATTTTACCCTTATTTAAAGAATTGTAGTTTTTAATTACAAAGTTCATAAAGAATATATTTGATGAATAAACATTTATTTTATAGTTAATAAAAAATATATTTGGTGAATAAATTTTCTTTTATAATATTTGTAAATTTATGATAATTATTAATATTCTTAATTATGTACATCACATTTTTTTATTAATTTTAATTACGCAAATTAAAAATTATTGATAAGGGTAACATAAATAAAACATTTCTACTATTAACATTGTACAAAATTAATATTTCCTTAGAATAAACTATTTATTATTATTAATTATTAATATTAAATAAATATAATACTATTATTTTAAAATAAATATAATATTATTATATTTTCAAATAAAGATAGTATATAGTAATATTATTAATTCTCCATTAATATAATAATATTATTTTAAAGTAATTTTAACTTAGAATCAATGCAAATTATTATTTAGTTAAATATAAAATAATATTTAAATAAATATAATAATATTTATTTTATTAAATTTAATTAATTATTATTTAATAAAATGAGAGTAAAAAAGAAAGAGGTGGGAGTGGATTCACACTCCCACTCCCCACTCCAAAAATGGATGGGGGCCTATGGAGTGGGAATCTCAATCCTTTCTAGGGATGACAACCAAACCCGGACCCGGACTGAACCCGAAAAATCCGGTCCGGGTTCAACCTGCACCGGAATAATTTTTATCCGGAATCCAGATCAGTTTTTGAGAACCCGCATATTTTCAGGTCCGGATCCGATTTTAGGTGAACCCGCAAATCCGGAACCTGGACTCGGATATTATTTATTTTAATATTAATTTTTATTCGCAAATCTGTAAATATAAATAGAAAAATTAAAAAAAACAAAAGTGAACCCTAGATCTCTTAATCTCTCTCGTTCCTCTCTCAAAATCTCGATTACTCGATCTCTCACTCTCTTCAACTGAACTCTACTGTAAATCTGTAATTTCTCCTCTCAATCTCTCAAGTCTCATCCGTTCCTCTCTCACCCGTGAGCCGTGACTCGTTCCTCAGTCCTCAGTCCTCAGTCCTCACTTAATCTCTCTCACTCTCTCTTCAACTCTCATGTAATCTCTTCTTCAGATCAGATTAGATCCTTCGCGGTGTGGCCTGTCATCACCTTCACGGTGAGGCTTTGTTCGTTTCACCACTCATTAGCATCACTTGTCTCATCTCTCACTCTGTCGCGGCCAGCAAAAGGGGTTGAAATCCACCTTAATCGCGGCTGTGTTCTGTGTTCATCAACATATACTTCAGCTGCCGCTGTGAATATTTGTGAGTCTCGGCTTTTCTCTTTACAATTTATGCTCTATTACACTTTGATTTTCCCTCTTTGCAATTTTCGTGCTGTTATGCTTAAAAGGGTATAAAAGGGCAGCATGATTGAACTCGTGATCTCTGATTTTCTTTTCAATATGCACATGGTCAGGATTTTTTATTTATATATTATTATTATTATTATTATTATTATTATTATTTGCTTCTATATTTTGAGGAGGATTCCTGCTTCTTTGAAGTTAAACTATCTTTTATTATTTAAACAAATAAAAGGAAAAAAAAAACTAGTAATAATATCAGTGAAAAGTTTGGCAGTACCTTTTTAGGCTTCACTTTCACGTGATTTTAAACAAGACTGTAAAAATGCCGAAGGGTCAAGGTCAATAGTCAAAACTCAGAAAGTACTCCGGCATCCCAGTGCAAGTTAGTTGCAGCTGGTAGTGCAGAAGGAGATTTGATATCTCCTTTGCCGTCGCCATTACTTTGCCTATGATATATATATATTTTTATAAAATCATTATCACTTTCCTTTTTTATTATAATTATTAGTTGTTCGAATTTAATGCTTGTAACTTGCAATCATATTGGCGCACTGTGCTTTTCTGGTTCTTGATTGATTTTCGTCTCCTTTCTGCTGGAATCTTTTGCTTGTTTCTCTAAAAGCTCTTTTTCTTTTGCTAATATATTTTCAGGGAGTGAGATATATATATGCACATAGAAGGGTAGTTGTCTAATGAACCCAATTTGAAGTGGATGATTCAGAGTTGGACGAAAGTTGATGAGTGAGCAACAGTCAAATGAAGTGGATGATTCAGAGTTTAGTCTTTAGCCTAGTGGCTGGAAATTTGAGCTTTAAATTGTAGAATTATGTTATGGATTTGTATTTGTGGATGTTTATTACTTTAAAACTTTGAATTTTAGATTCTATATTGTGTTGTATTTGTTTTAGAACCTGAATGTGTTATATGTTCTATTTTTTTGCTCTTTGTCCAGCAAATTTTGTTGAACCAAAGTTAAGCAATTTGGTTCTGGTAGTCTAGTTCTGGATGTGTTATATGTTCTGTTTTTTTGTCCTTTATCCAGCAAATTTTGTTGAACCAATTCTAGGAAGAATACTGTAATGTATTTTTTCATGTAATACATCAAAACATCAAAACATCAAAACATCCCCTGTTAAATTCAGCAATCCAGTCTCTTAAAAAAAAAAAAAAAGCAATCCGGGTTCAAAACTTGGATTTTTCTGGGTTGAACCCGGACCGGACCCGGATTAAAAAAACCCGGGTTCAATGAGGGTCCGGTTATGAGAATTTTTTGTCCAGGTCCGGATCCGGAACAGCTAAATCCGGACCCAGACCTGGAAATTGCCATCCCTGATCCTTTCTTAAAATGTGCAAGTAAACATTAGAGTGAGAGGAATCCACACTCATCACTCCCACTCCAGAAAATAAACACAACAAAATTTATCCTATATTTAAAAATATTATAAAAGTTATATTTTGTTCGATTTTTCATTTCAATAATTGTCGTTGATAATTTAATAGAATTAAAAAAGAAAAAAAAAAGAAACCAATTTAACCTTAGTATTCCATGCATTAAGTTGCTTAGTAGTTATATTCAATATCAAGAGATATATTAAGAAATAAAACCTATGAAATAAAATAGTTTATTATTCATTTGATATGTCATAATTCCTCAAACAATTAAACAATAATAATCTAATCATAAAATTAAAATACCTTAAATATTTTTATGATATTAATATTTTTAAATTGAGTAAATGATAAAATTAAAACATTAAATAGGGATAAATAATTGTCAGAAAAAGAAGAAGTTTGGTGAGCTTCATATGTTATTTTACAATAAGAAATAACGCGTGAGAAACACGCGCTGTGGTAGCTCGTGGGTAATGTTTGTAACACCGAGCGAACAAAACCGGGGAAAGAGAAGGAACGGTAGGATGAAACTGTGAAAGTGAAAGAAATAAAAAGAACCCAAGCCCCGAGAAAAAACAGCAAACCAAACCGAACTCCCACTATAAAAAATTAACTCCTCAATAAAAAAAAAAAAAATTTAAAGAGATAGCGAGGGGGTGAGAGACAGAATTAAACTCAATAAAAACTCACCGCGGCACAAAGCCACGAAACCCAACCCCCCAATTCATGAATCAAAAATCCCCCCCATTTTGCTAATGCTTTGTAGCTTACTCTCGTTTCTAAAATAGAATCACCTGACAATTCCAACAACTCATATTTTCCCCCCCGAAAAAAAAAGGGACGAAAAAAAACACAACGTTATACGCCAATTTAAAATACCGAAAGAAAGAAAGGAGGAAAACAAAAAAGGGGGGGAATTATGAAAACGAGTAGAGAGAGAAAGGAGGATTCAGAAACTGTTCGTTCTTTGTTCGTTCGTTCTTCTTTTAAATCAAATATCACAATCTATTATTTCTTTTCATTTATTTATTTTTCAACACCACCAACAATTAATTATAAACTTATCGTCATTAATTATAGTTTTACTTTTGTTATTGTTCCCCAAATCTCACCGCACATCTCAATCAATCACGCACGCCAAAAACCAAAACAGCATGATCATCATCGAAACTCTTGGAGTTTTTATCATTTCTCGAGCTCGAGACCTAATCGTGGAGCAAGCGCCAAAACTGCGCGGCGAGTTCAGTTGAGCTGTCTTGCTTGCTGGAGATCTTGGAAGTTAGTCGAGTTTACAATTTTTATTTTTAGGGTTTATGGAGGCCGCTTCTGAAGCGGAGGAGAAGAAGAAGAAGAAGCCACTGGAAGCTGAAGTTAAGACTAAGCGCAAGATGAAAACTGCTTCTCAGCTTGAGATTCTCGAAAAAACTTACGCAGGTTTTTTTTTTTGTGTGTGTGTGTTCTTTTGTTCGTTTTATTTCTGTAGTTTTCTTCTTTTTTTTTCCTGGTTTTTGTTTAATTGTGAGTTCGATGTTTGTTACAGTTGAATCTTATCCGTCGGAAGCTTTGAGGGCGGAATTATCGGCGCAGTTAGGGTTGTCGGATCGGCAGCTACAGATGTGGTTCTGTCACCGGCGTTTGAAGGACCGGAAGGCTCCTACGGCGAAGCGGCAGCCAAAAGATTTTCAGTCACTTGTGCCAGCTGGGGAAAAAGAATTGGCGGGAAGTGAGTTGGTGCGAGGAGGTATGGCGGTTCAGAGGTTCTACGAGGTGCCTATGGCGCCAATGCTGCCGTTTCCACTCCCTCAGCGGAATATAGCGGAGATGAGGGCTATTGCTTTTGTGGAGTCTCAGTTGGGAGAGCCGTTGAGAGAGGATGGGCCCATTCTCGGCGTGGAGTTTGATTCCTTGCCACCTGATGCTTTTGGTAGACCTATAGGTAAATTTCTTTTCCTTTCTTTTCCTTTCTTTTTTATTTAATAAAAGCACTGCACAACGAGGACAATGCATGTTAATAGGTGTTTCTGTCATGGTTTAATGTAAGGGTTTAAAAATTAGTTGTAGATGAACAGATAAACCTTCCCAATTGGAGGGGTTAGAATTAGTTGTGTTTACATCTTGTGTTGTTTGCTTTTGGTCTTCATTCATGCAGTTTGCATGTCTTGGGTCCGTCAGTTTCTTGTAAGCCTACATCGGCAACTGAACTATGCTACTATCTCAGGGTAGTGTCTTGACTTGATCATTGCTTCTATTGTTTATGAAAAATTGAGGTTAGAAGGATTATCAGTATGCAGATTTTTTGTTGCTTAGTTGTGATTTTGGTTGAAAGGGTTTAAACAGAGAAAAGATTAATAGTATTTGCTTGTAATATTCCTTGATATTCATTGTTATTACTACCTAAGTTTGGTCCTTATTGGGAGCTGATGAGTTCAAATTGCTGAGTAATTGGGCTTGAAGCTCTCGCCTTACCAACGAGCCGACAGCTGATGGCTGTTGGTCACGACTACTACCAAAAAGCTCCAATGAAGATGAATATTTCACATGGAGGAGTGTGCATCTTTATGTTGGGTGTTCTTCTGTCGTGATCTTCCTTGTCACATGGTCATTTAACATGTTAGTCTGCATTTTCAGTACATCTCTGTTGGTTTATTTTTGAATTCTGTTTCTTCTTATAGTACGTTGACTAATTGACTCTGTGTAGAACAACATATGACAGCTTTGGTTTTGCTTGCTTCAGTTTTTGTGGTTTTATTTGCTGACGGTACTCAACAGTGGTTTGCCTAATAACTTCTTATACTACGCTAGGACCAGCAGCAATGGGGCATCAAAAGCACTCTGTACGCCCTCTTGAGGCCAAAGAATACGAACGGCTTGATGTGAAACCATTCAAGGTTGGACTGTTCTCATATATATGGCCTGGCTACAGATGATAATAGTAATTCTTTGCCAGCAATCTTTTTTATTCTGTTACGGGTTCATTTTTCCCCCCTAAGAGTATCTTTTGCATTTTAATACTGTAGTAGAATATTTTGCTTAGATTTATCTGGGATCAGACTGAGCCTGTAAACTTGAAAATGATGATGCGGAACGCCGAGATTGGTAAACATTGCACACTAAATTTGTGAGATGATTAATAGTGCACACGGAATGCTGGCTAGAAAATTTGAAAAGAAATGGTAACATGGAATGTCAAGATTGTTAACATGGTGTGTTAAACTGGTGACAAATAGTTAGTATCAAAAACAACAAATTCTAAACTGGAAAAATTAGACAACAAATGGTGTAACAGAATATAGGACTGATAGCGTGTTCAATCCATTCTGTTACCCATTTAACATGCTATGTTACTGGTTATTTTCCGTGTTACTACAACTTGTTATGTTACCATTTTGATGTTCCATGTTGCTATTCATCATGTTATTGGTTGAACTTGACATGTTACTAGTCTTGATGTGCATTATCTCTTTCACTTTCATTCTTACTAATTGAATTTTCTCACCAAAATCAACACCGTGATTCTATGTGGATTGATTAATTTTTGTCTTTCTGGAAATTACTTTCATTCCTTATAGTCATTCCAAATATTGGATTTGTTTATTTTCCTTTTTCTTTGATACCGATTAACTTTTTCTGCATAATATATCTTTTGGTCAATATGGAGTACTCCATTTTATTTTTTCCTCAGCAAAATAATTTGATGGAAAGTTGAAATAAAAATGATGGCAGGATATGTTCACCATTCACCCTCAGGGCGCAACAAGGACTGTCCATGAATACAAGTTTCTTCCAGAGCAACCAACTGTTAGGTCCGAGACACATGAGAAAGCTGCCTCATCTTACCCCTATGGTTCACCTGCTGATGGTTCAACTGCTAGGAATTCATCATTACGTGCTGGACATCCATTCATGCATGGAAGTGAACAAATATCTTCTGGATATGGTTTTCCAGGTCAGCTGCCTAACCTAAATCTTTTGTCTCATCAAGGTAGGCATAGCCACCTGTTGCCATCTGTTTCGGGAGAGTATGAAAATATTCTGCGAAAGAACTCCTTTATTAGTGCTGGTATGGATGCTCATGTTGGTGGCCAACCAATTACAGCAATGGACAATGCTTTTATTTCATCTGATAGGAGAGTCAGTCACGACGAGGATGTTTCACGGACGGAAAAGAAACGCAAGGTATTTTGTGCTTTATGAAGTACTGCATGTCAATAAACCATTGACCTGCAACTCATGTACGTTTATTTTCTTTTCGCAGAGTGAGGAGGCAAGAATAGCCCGTGAAGTTGAAGCACACGAAAAAAGGATTCGAAAAGAGCTAGAAAAACAGGATATTCTGAGGCGAAAGGTTTGACTTGCCATCCTTACTTCTATTCTGTAAAATCCTTATATTGTATACTGATATTATTATTGTGGATGTTAAGAGAGAAGAACAAATAAGGAAAGAAATGGAGAGACAAGACCGTGAAAGGCGAAAGGAAGAAGAAAGGTTATTGCGGGAAAAGCTGCGGGAGGAGGAGAGATACCTGAGGGAACAGAGGCGTGAACTTGAGCGGAGGGAGAAGTTTTTGCAGAAGGAATCAATCAGAGTAAGCTTGGAAGCCTATTACTTTTAAGTTCTCTTTTAACTTGGCATATGAGGATGAGCAATAGTTATAGTCTTGGTGTACTTAGGCAGAGAAAAGGAGGCAAAAAGAGGAACTACGCAGAGTGAAGGAGGCAGAACGACTTAAAGTTGCTAATGAGAGAGCAGTTGCTCGCAGAATTGCTAAAGAATCAATGGCACTCGTTGAGGATGAGCGCTTGGAACTCATGGAGTTAGCTGCATCAAGCAAGGGACTACCTACAATAGTGTCTCTTGATTTTGAAACTTTGCAAAATCTTGACTTATTCAGAGGTAGAGATTCTTTGAATGCTTTTGTTATTTTCTGTCTGACGATTGGGCAAATTGGAATTAAGATTATAAATTCAATAGTACTGAATCAAATTCTTTGTACTTTTGTGTGGGTATCTATGTGCGTACAAAATATATCTAGTATGATCTGGAAGCTTTAAACTTTATATGCTAGATTAATTCTGCAGTCCTGGAAGATTTTAATTTTCAGCAGAAATATTTTGAATTGATGTTTCCAATCTTGTCTCTAGAGTTTAGCATGTGGTCTGCAATTCAATTTGAATCATTTCCTGTACAAATTCATTATGTAGTTTTAACCATATATCAAAGTCATTTGTAATGCGTATCGGTTTCTTATTTTGTGTTGAAAATTATGGCCTTTTCTTTTGAAACTTAAGTTTTATGATTGACTTTCATCTTATGAGCATCTAACAGATAAGTCCTGTTTCAGATAGGCCCTGCACTTTCCCGCCCAAATCTGTGCAGTTGAAAAGACCATTTGCAGTTCAGCCATGGAATGATTCTGAGGACAATATAGGGAATCTTCTTATGGTGAGTTAGAGTAGTTGGCTTTCTGATGTTCTTTTCATACTCTTCCTCATAAAGATATGATATTTTATTGAAACTGAAGTGTTACATAGGAGTTTCTGATAATTGCCATGTTCCAGATTTTCTGCGTACACGGTAAATGGTGCATATACCAAAACAGGAAAAAGAATGTTGATTCTATATTTTCTCAATTTTCAAAGTCCATTATGGCACCTCAAACCATTGGCCATCTCAGAACACTCCATTTCCTCAGTTAATTTCCTTAGTTAACACACTTAATGTATATTTATCTTTTTCCTTGGCCTAGCTTTCTGTTATTACATGGCAAATTGAGCAAACCTGCTGATATCTTTTATATTGCCATTACTCTATCATCCTTTTGCATGAAATGATTCTGGTACTTTAATGAATTTGTTTTTCTTACCATATCTACATATATGCGGGGAATGCTCGACTGTTTAAAGAAGTAATTCTTCTGCTCAAAATCAAACAATTTGATTGGACTTTTTCAGCCAATTCACTTGTGAGCTGTGCTGCAGTTTAGTTGTTATTAATTTTTGGGTTCTTATAAGGACATTGAAATGTAATTTATCCTTTTTAGGTTTGGAGGTTCTTGATTACATTTGCAGACGTTCTTGGGCTTTGGCCTTTTACTTTGGATGAGTTTGTCCAGGCTTTTCATGATTATGTAAGTGCCTTTTCTATTCGCTGTCTAAGGAGATCTTTTTTTTGAAGTCTGTTTGTAGCTGGCATTGTCTTGTTTCTGATCTTCATACCATTTGTAACTCTCTGATCTTAAGGATCCAAGGTTGTTGGGTGAAATACATGTTGCTCTTCTAAGATCTGTAATCAAAGATATTGAAGATGCTGCAAAGACACCCTTCACCGGGCTGGGAGCAAACCAAAATAGTGCAGTAAATCCTGGGGGTGCACATCCACAGATTGTTGAAGGGGTAAGCTGTTGTTTTATTTGTTGTCACTGCTGCTATTTCCTTCATTCTGGGGTAGGTTCCTCATTCCTGCTCATTCTTTTTTTTTTTGTATTTTCATTTATTGTTTAAACATTCATGTCCGGTCAGGCATATGCTTGGGGCTTTGATATACGCAGTTGGCAGCTTCACTTAAATGCATTAACATGGCCTGAGATATTGCGGCAATTTGCTTTATCTGCTGGATTTGGGCCGCAATTGAATAAGAGGAATATTGAGAAAATGTATCCTCACGATAATAACGAGGTTTGTTTTTCCTTTTTGATGGACAACTTTCACTAAGCTGCTAGTTACGACCTAGTTCTTTTCTATACTATAGATGCTCATTTCTTTCATCATCTGTTTTAAGCTTGTCTTATAAAAGTCTAAATGCAAGAGAAAGATGATTTGATGCTAATTTTTGTGCATCTTGTTGAAATCAAAATGAAGCTGTATACAGCTCTGGAACAAATTGATCAACATGACTGGCTGGTTTAATTACTATCCATTTCAAAGCTTTAGTGCCAAATCTTGTATATTTAATGCTATTATATTCAAACTTCTTTACATATTTCTCCTTAGACGTATTTAACTTTTGAACTTGCAAGTTATTGCAAGATTTGGCCCACAATTGGATTTGAACCTTGGGTGGTTCTTGCTCTTGATTGGCAGGAGCTGACTTGCCCATAGTTCCTTGTTCTGAGACTCTATACACCCTTTTAACAATTGAGGCTGAAGCTCCACAACACTTGCATCTAAAGTTTATTCCTGTGGTCCACTAATTGTGTGGCTTCGGTGTAATTGTAATATTGTTGAGATAAATTCAGAACTGCTTTACTTCTGGGGATAGGTTGTAGGTGGTTAGATGCCTGCCTGTGACACATTGCTTGTAGTTCCTTGTGTCTATTATTTGTTGCTTCCATCCTATTCTTATTTATTTTGTCATTTTGGTCAGATGTAAGTTTGTTGCTGGTGTCTTTAATATTCAGTGGTGCTTGTCCTGAGATGTTTCTTCATGATATGTATGTAGTATTAAAGCACTTATCCGGTTAACTGTGGCGCAGTGTGTTCGTATGATCTTTGTTTTCACATGTTTGTAGACACTATGTTTTCTTGAATAAATTATGGGAAATTGTTTCAAAAGAACCTCCAGGGAACTTTTCCATCTATTAATGAAAATATGAGAGATAAGAGCACATAAATCCTCACCAATTGAGAATGCTCAAGAGTATATAAATTTATTTTCTTCAACCCGAAAGCAATCCGATGCATCTAATCTTAACATTCCAGAGTATTTAATTAATATTTTTCATAATTTATCTGCTATAATTTTTCTCTGTAATTTACTAATTTATTTTAAAATTACTTTGCTCTGTGTGTGCAGGGTAATGATGGAGAAAATATAATTTCTAATTTACGTAATGGGTCTGCAGTTGGAAATGCTGTTGCTATAATGCATGAAATGGGTCTATCAAATCTACGCCGATCTAGGCATCGGTTGACGCCTGGAACTGTTAAATTCGCTGCATTTCATGTTCTTTCTCTAGAGGGAAGTGAAGGCCTCACTATATTAGAAGTTGCAGACAAGATTCAGGTAACCCTGGAATTGTGACTTAGACATTTCTGTTGCTGATGGAACTCATTCTCCTTACTCTTTTTTCTTTTGATATTAGAAATCTGGACTAAGGGATCTGACAACGAGCAAGACACCAGAAGCTTCTATTGCTGCTGCCTTGTCTAGGGATACAAAGCTTTTTGAGAGAACAGCTCCTTCAACTTATTGTGTACGTGCTGCCTATAGGAAAGACCCGGGGGATGCTGACGCAATTCTTTCTGCAGCCAGGGAGAGAATCAGAGTATTTAAAAGGGGATTTGTAGATGGAGAAGAGGCCGATGATGCTGAAAGAGATGAAGAAAGGGATGAAGATTCAGATAGTGATGTACCAGAGGTTCCTGATGTTTATGACATGGATACTGACCTGAATTCAAAGGAGGAGACTCATGAATCTCTAGAAGCTAACAGTTGTGGTGCAAAAACTCCGTTGGGCAACAGAGAAGCGAATATTAAAGGTATAGAAAGCCCACAAGGTGACCTTGGCAATTCTGGTAGGGGTTTGTCTTCTAAGAATTCAGAAGACTTTGATGAGATAAAAGGAACTGGGGCTTTGACTGATCACTGTGAAGATGCTGCTGGAATTAGCAATGCTGCAACTCCTGATCAAACACACACAGATATTAATGAAAGCCATCCTGGTGAACCATGGGTTCAAGGACTAACGGAGGGAGAATATTCTGATCTCAGTGTTGATGAGCGGCTCAGTGCACTTGTTGCTTTAATTGGTGTGGCAATTGAAGGAAACTCAGTTCGCATTGCGCTTGAGGTATCTTCTTTTTTCTTTTCTTTTTTCCTTGATGAGAGCTTCCGAAAATTTTGCTTTGCATTTTTTTCTTTTTCATTAATCTGAAATATGGGCATTTCCAGGAACGCTTAGAAGCTGCAAATGCTTTGAAGAAGCAAATGTGGGCAGAGACACAGCTTGATAAACGACGAATTAAAGAAGATTGTATGTTGAAAATGCAATATTCATCATACATGGGGAACAAGGCAGAACCTAGTCTTGCAATTTCTTCTGCAGACGGTAGGCAAAGCCCTTTGGTTACTGTTGATGACAAAAGTAATGGGATGTTGGTGGACCTTAATCTCCAACAAGGACAGTTTGGTGAACCTCAGAAGGACCAAAATTGCAATACTAGCATGCCACCTGAAGGGAACCAAGATTACCCTGTCGGTCCAGATAATCTTGTAAATCAGCAATCAGCTTATGCTGCTGAGAAGTCACGCATGCAGTTGAAATCTTATATTGGTCAGAAGGCAGAGGAAACGTATGTGTGTAGATCATTGCCTCTTGGTCAGGATCGTAGACGTAATCGATATTGGCGTTTTATCACATCCATGTCTGAAAATGATCCTGGATGTGGCAGGATCTTTGTTGAGTTATGTGATGGTCGTTGGAGACTCATTGATTCTGAAGAGGTAGCATTTTCTCCTATTGACTCTATTTGCTGGCTATGTCATATCTGAATGTATAGTCTGTTTAACTTGCATACACAATCAATATGGATATCTTTTTTTTTCTTTATTTGGCATGTATAGCTGCTATTCACTTTTTACCTTGCGTCTTCTTATGATAGCAAACCCAAGGAAAGATTGCTGCATGAAATCTTTCTATAGCAAAACCATGATTTAACAGGCTGTCCATACTTTCTCATTCTGAAATTTTGTTTACCATAAAACATTTCTCAATTGACATATTTGATAAAATTTACATGTTTATACTATATCATCTGTTGTGTCCATGTTTTCCTTATTTTTTCGTACAAATCTTTTGATATTCTTCAAGCAGAGTTTTGATGCTCTTTTGACATCTTTGGATGTCCGTGGGCTTAGAGAATCCCATTTGCATTCGGTGTTGCAAATGATTGAGATGTCCTTTAAGGAAACTGTTAGGAGGAACTTGCAGCATGTTACCACGGAAGTGCAAAATCAAGAGACTGTCAAAGCAGAAGTTATTGAAAGGGCTTCTTGCCCTGATTACACTGGCACTGATAACCCCAGCAATATTGTGTGTGATTCTGATTCTGAAATATCAGACACATCAACATCTTTCTCAATTGAGCTTGGAAGAGATGACGTTCTGAGAAATGACGCCTTGAAGCGATATCAAGATTACGAGAGGTGGATGTGGAAGGAATGTGTCAATTCTTCAATATTATGTGCCATGGAGTATGGGAAGAAAAGGTGCAAGCAAGTTCTGGGTGTATGTGATTACTGCCATGATTTATATTTTTTCGAAGACAGCCACTGTCCCTCTTGCCACAAGACCTTTGATACTTCTAAGAGGTACCTAAATTTTTCTGAGCATGTTGCTCAATGTCAAGGAAAGCTGAAGATGAACCCTGCCTGGTCTTCGTGTACTTCATTCTCTTCTCCTTTGAGAATCAGATTGCTCAAAGTGCTATTAGCTTTGTTTGAGGTATGTCTCTGACTTTTTTGGTTGGATTATATAATTGATAATTTCTTATGTCACTACTGTTTTACCTCCTAGTTTCTCTCTAAAGTACCCTTTTTTGTTAGAACTTTTGTCATTGCCATACAATTTATGGTGTTTATTTTTTGTGCCTGAATTTCTGAATGTCCGCCACCGACCCTCCTAGGGTTCTGTCCCATCAGAAGCTTTTCAATCTATTTGGAATGACAGCTATAGAAACTCCTGGGGAATGAAACTTAACTCCTCATTATCAGCTGATAGCCTTGTTCAGGTATAAGGTTTCACCTTTTTTCTTCTCAATACTTGTATCTGGTCAGAATTTATAACATTTTCTTTTTCTCTTTCTGCTTTATTTTTGTCCATTCTCCCATTTAATGCTTTAATGTCCAACATAGTGAGAATAGTTCCATTGCTTGACATGTCAGATGAAACTCATTTCCTGTTGATGCATCATGTTTTGATTCTCCAGTAGTTGGAGGTCAGTGCGGCCAGATTTCTCCTGTGGACTTGCTTCATTTTGGGTGACTTCTTGAAAGACCAGAAGTAACTAAAAGTTCAGCAAAACTGGAAGCACAAATAATTTAAAAATGATTTTGTGAACTGAATCCAGATATGATGTCTTAATCTACTATGTCCAAGTTTACCCCGTCTCTTTCATTCCTTATCTTGATATCTATTGTTAGATTTTTCTTCTGAACTTCTTTTAGAATTTTGATCTAAATAGTTTCTGGTGGTTATAATCGGTGTCACTTCACAGTAATCAATTTAGCGTAAAGTTTGAGTCACTTCCTAAAAGTATATCTGAATTGGAGGATCAAATCTGGTAAAATCAAATGGGTTTGTTAGCTTTTTTCATTTTCTCTTTACCTGTTCCTTTAAATTTCTTTTTATCTCTGTAGTTAATAGAATTGTGTGAAAACATGTAACCCCCTGATGAAGCTGGGATATTCTTTTATTCGCTATTGTTTGTCATTTCTTTCTTTAAATGTTTCTGGATTTACATTTACTTTTGAAGAACTCAGAAAGTTGGAAAATGCATTTATTTTTCAGATTCTTACGCAGCTGGAGAATGCCATAAAGAGGGACTATTTGTCCTCAAACTTTGAAACAACTAGTGAGTTCTTGGACTCATCTAACTCATCGGCATGTACTTTTAACAGTTCTTCCAGTCCAGAAATAGTTTCTGTACTACCATGGGTACCAATAACGACAGCTGCTGTAGGTTTAAGGCTCATGGAGCTTGATAGATCCATAGCTTATTTACCACATCAGAGAGTGGAGTTTCAGAAGGAAAAAAGAGAAGGCAACTTAATGGTGAGTAGCCTTTTCTGTTCTCAAATTTGCAGCTTTAATATAATTCTTTTAAGGGAAAATATCCACTCCATCTGTTTGTTTTGCCTTTTTCAAAAATACACAATTTTTTTTTTCAGCGTGCCACCTGAAGTTTGCCCTTTATTGCACTCGTCCACTTCCGTCTAACCGTTAGAAAGTTGCTGACGTTAGATGGGTAAAATGGGCATTTCATTCGAATATATAAAATTATTCTATATTATGCTAATTTTTTTTTTAAAAAGAGTAAAACAACGTCATTTAACACGATTTGAAAATTAAAAAAAAGGAAAGAAAATTGATGTTGTTTAACTCAATTGAAAGAGAAGAAATAAATACAAATTTTCTAAATCTAACAAGCAGCAAACACTATATTCCTCCAAAAAAATAAATACAAATTTTTTAAATTTTGCAAGCAACAAGCACTATTTTCCTCTAATTTCTAGCATTCACCTTTGTGTTTAACTCTTTTGCTTGAAAAAACTTATATCCGGTCAATTTATCTTCAATTTCCCTTTATTTTGGGTTAAATTGTAATTTTGAGGGGTAAAAGGGTCATTTTATTAACATTCCGTTAAATCCACTAACGGAGATTAGATGGAAGTGGACGAATGCAACAAAAGGCAAACTTCAGGTGGCGCGCTGAAAAAAAAAAGTGTATTTTTAAAAAAGACAAAATAAACAGGTGGACAGTGGATAATTTCTCTTTTTTTAAATACAAAGTAATATAATTTTTTACGCACTCTGAGATGCTTATATCAATATTGTTTTAGTTAACAATAATTATCAGACTAGGTAGGCCTAAACTCTGATTTTCTTTTAATGAGATATGATATGAAGGAAAGAGTTTATGACTAATGATTCTGGTTCATTAGAAAAGAAAATTGAGGATCAGAAATGTTGGTTAGCAAGGTCTAGAAAATTAGTTCCTTTTCTTGAGAATTGTCACATAAAGTTTGATTACTACTACTAGTAGTGAAGGCAAGTTGAGAATCTGTGGTTGTTCTTGAAAACTGTGTGCAAACTTCAAAATCACCCTTACATCTTGGGTGATAGATTTTATGCTTTAAAACCTAATGAAAGTTATGTCTCTGTCGATTTAGTAAGGCAAAGCTGTATGCGAAACCTATTTAGGGTAGCTACCTCAGCACAGCTGCCCCAAATGGACCCTTAGAGAATTGGGGTAACCTATGGGTATCATTGTCCTGGTCTTCCTTGATTCATATACTGCAGCAGTAATTATCTGACTTTAGTTTGAGTTTTACTACTCCAGGGAATTGTTTTCTTGACCGTTTTCTCTCCTTTAAATTCCTTAGAAGCTTCCATCAAAATATGCTGCTGTGAAAAACACCAGAGATGGTGAAGACCAAGTAAATTATCTTCAAGTTGAAGAAGCTAACAGGGTTGGTGTGGGGATTGGATTTGCTGCCCCTAGTCATGGACGAGGGATCTGTGGAGGGGCCCGTGGATGCCTGAATACTGGAAGATCTCAGAAAAGAGTAGCTGGTTCCAGAAGGGATTCTGGTAAAAGAAGCACAAACACCAAGAGTGGGAGACTAGTACTGGTATTGAAAGGTCAATCTCATGGGCAAGGAAGTCGTAAGCGTGGTCGTCGCAGTGCTAGAAGTAGGCGGAAATCAACAAAGAGGGTGGTTGTGGAGAAAGATGCTCCAAAGCAAAGCATCTTTGATAAACCAAGAGACTTAGCAGGGGATGGGTGGAATAGAGATGAAATTCCTAGATTGCAAGTAGACGATGCTGAAAATGCTAGCATCTCAGGAAGATCGGGGTACGGTGAAGAAAATGGTCAAGCAACAGGAGATGAATACAATGATATGATAGATGAATATGCAGGTGGTTTTAATAGTAGGTCAAATGACTTGCAGGAGGGAAGTGATGATATTGTAGATGGTGATGAAGAAGATGATGAGGATGAAATGGGAGACGGCGGTGCAGAAGATGAACAAGGTTATTTGGACGTTGAAGAGTATGTAAATGAGGAGTCCGATGAAGAGGGAATCAGGGATGGAGATGGAGGCCAGATTGGAGACCCTGACGAAGGTACAGGGGCATCATCTTCAGATCTCAGTGACTAACAAAAGCAACTTAACTGTGAAGAGTTACTGACTTGGTAGAAGTGTCTTCATGACAAGTTGGATTCTGCAGCGTTCTCTCTGTAGCTAAAAAGAAAAAGAAAAAAATCTTTTAACAGTTGGCGTTTTATTGCCATGTCCGCTGTATTAAAATTATATTGACGGATCATGGACGGCCCTTAATTGGCCTGTAGCCAATAGATTAAGGGCCCCTGAGCCATTTAATTGTCAAATGTCAACCCAACCGTCTTTGCACACACGGTAGCGGATTTTATTGGCAGTACTTCATTCCAATTAATCAGATGTAGATAATAATCCCCGTATACGGAGACTTGTGAACAGCTTGTCAGGCCGATGTAAAACCAGCTGAAGTTGGTAGAATAATACTTAGCAAAGAATAAAATTAGAATAATATCGAAAGATCTCTTCTGCAAATAGGCAACGCTTAACTTACATTTGATGTAAGTAACATTCTAAAAGAAAAATATCAACTGGAACCCTTAGACTTAATGGAAACTACATTAATAGAATTAAAAGAGATCCTTTTAAATCTTAAAGAAGAAATGAAAGAAATTAAACAAGAAATAGGAAAAATAAAAATAGAACTATCCACAATACAAATGACCCAAAAGAAGAATAAAAAGATAGAAAAACTTGAAATATTAAAATCAGGTATAATTGGAACAAGCTTTAAAAAGCCTGTAATGAAATCTCAAATAAGAAGTTATGATGATTGGTTTATAAAAACACAATACCCAAAAATATTAGAAGAATCTGAAAAACTAAAAGCAAAATTAAAAAATAAAGAAAAAGGCAAAGAAAAATTAAAAATAAAAGAAGTTACACCTAGTGATTCAGAATAATGGAAAATATAGAAGAATTAACAGAAAAATTTAGTGATATAAATCTCAGTGACTTAGAAGAATTTGAAAAAGAATATTGCATAAAAATGAATGTCGCTGGAGGTCCAGAATTAAAACCTGATATAGGAGAACCAAGCCATAGGTACGAAACAAATAAAAAGAAAAACCGACCATTTTTTGAGTATTATCCACCCATTAAAGATACTCCCTGGAAGAAAGAGTATCAACTTAATAATGATCATTTAATGCCAATAAGCAATGCAGGTACATTCTTAGATTTAGACTGCAAAATAGATCTCCGAAAAGCTTTAGTAGAATGGGGAATGCAAATGAAATTATTTTTTATATTTAATGGATCTAGAGATGATTGGAATGTAGAAATAGAAGAAGAAAAGGTAAATATATTTGCCGATATTTTAATAGCAAGTTTTACAGGAAATGTATTTAATTGGTGGAAAGGATTAAGTGGAGATACACAAAAACTAATAAAAGATTCAACCAAAATAGCACTAGGAAGAGATAAAGGATTAGGGATTGAAAGAATAATCGAATATATTGCTAATGAATTTTTAGGAGAAGATTGGATAGAAAATACAGAAAATGAAGCAAAGAGTGATAAATTAGAAGCTAGAATGAAACTAATAAATTTGACAATTTGTAACATGTGTTTTGTAAAAGAATATACATATGAATTTAGTAAATATTATTATACCCAATTCATGAGTCATGAAGACCAAAGTATTTACAAAAATTTATACTACTCTAAATTACCATACCCCTGGAATGGATACTTCATTAATGAATACGAAAAATACACTAATAGTAGTTATAATAGACTCCCAGACACATTAGGAGCACGAATAAGATTCTTAAATACAAGATTAAGTGAAATATGCATCCAAAGAAGTTTAATAAAAAAGAGTAAAAATATAACAAAAATATGTTGTGAAAAAACGGAAATGCCTACCCAATGGGGATGTTATATACCTCATAAGAAACGTAGAAAGTTTCATCATAAAGAAAAAAGATATAAAAAATACAATAACTTTAAAAGAAAATACAAAAAATCAGGAAGAAAGTATTATAAAAGAAAATTTAAAAATCAAAAGAAAACATTAGATAAATCCAAGTGTAAATGCTGGAATTGTGGAGAAATAGGGCACATAAGTACAGATTGTACAAAAAAGAAAGTTAGACTCCTTAGAGAAGATTTTGAAGACATAGAAAATGATTTAGGAGAAATAACAAATTTATCAGACTATGAAGGAAAGGAAGTTTATATGGCAGAAGATTCAGAATATGAATCTAGATAAAGAAGGATTGTCAGAAAAAGAAGAAATAGAAGAAATAGAAAAAGAAGAAAATAAAAATGGATATAGTCTTGTAGCTACATTCAATAAAGAAAAATACAACAAACTTTTAAAATTAAATATGGAAAAACCAGAATATGGAATAATCCATAAATTTAGAGATATGTTTAAAAGAAATAGAATAATATTACACGAATACTATGAACAAGAAAAAGCTGTAACAATTACACAAGCAGAAGGGAATATTAGATTTAGCCTAATAAATAAAAGATCAATAGAATTAGCATTAAGAAAAATAAAAAGCGAATCAACCAAAGAAAAAATTCAATATGTATATCTGGCAGAAATCCAAATCTTAATAAAATCTCTTTTTAAAGAAGGAATAGATAGCCCCATAGTTCTATCATTACATGACCAAAGATTTATTGACCCTAGTATAAGACATTTAGGGACAATAGAAGGAAATTTATGTTATACTAAATTATTATTTACCTGTCACCCTAGGTATTGCGTACATATAAAAGATAAGAATATAGATGAAACATTAAGTTTACATTTTAAATTATTAAAAAAGAATCTCATGAAAGAAGGAAATAGAATAATGACAATACATTACTCAGCTTTATATAGTTTATGTAATTCAAACTATGGAGAAATATATGGGAATAAACCCTATATAGAAATAAATAAAGACTGCGAAGACATAGCAACATACATAGAACCAGTTATCCAAGATTATAAAATCCCTATTAACTATGAACTAAAAATAGATGATAAAAAATAATTTTTAGACAACAACAATGAAAACTCCATTATTCCCATAAGCTTTGCTGGAAAAACTTTAATGAAAGGAAGTTCCTTTAGAAGAATAAGTACTGATAAACAGATACTCAGACCTGTACCAACATCTAATGTAATAAGAATACCTGGACAATATTTTAATGGAATATACTATACTGCAAGAATACCTATACTATTAGATACTGGTACAAGCCATAATTATATGAATCACACAAAAAATAAAGGACTTTTAGTAAAAGAAAAAGAAATCCCATATGAATATACTGATTTTAATGGAAATAAACATACATGTAAACAGGAAGTTAAAGTCCCAATAATTATAGAAGGACTTAGAATAATAGTAGCATGTTATATAGATTCATTTATGACCACAGATCCAGAAAAACATATAGTACTAGGAAATAGTTTTTTAAATGATTTAGAATATTACAAAATTGAACCAAATAAGATAACTTTCTTAATACAAGGTGAAAAGATAGTTTGTGAAACATGTTAAGACAAGCTTACATAAAATACCCCATGTCTGTTTATATACAAATAAATGTACCCGAAAAAGATATAGATACTTGTGCTTTAATAGACACAGGTAGTGAAATTACTATCATGAAATCCTTTATATCCAATCAATGGAAATCAAATGGACAGTTAAAAATTATTGGTATCACTGGAGATAAACAACAGGTAAATCAGTCCATCTTAAACTATGAAATATTATTAGGAAGTAAAATAGTTCGTGTTAACCAAATCTTTCAATATAATACTATGGATTGTGATATCCTTTTAAGTAATGATTTCATACAACAATTTCAATATTATCAGCAGACTCCTTATATGATCACTCTTAAAACTCCTTGTAACCATATACTTCGTATTCCTCGGGAATTTAAACCTTATCGAGTTCAGCCAGCCCAGCGTGGTGATAAATATATTTATGAAAAATATTATTTAATACAAAAAGGACAGAGTTATAATATACAATTAGAGACAATAAAATCACAACTTGAAAAAGTTTATAAAGAAAACCCATTAGCATTATGGAAACCAGATCATCCTAAAGCAAAAATAGAATTAATTGAAAATAGAATAATAAGATTGAGACCCATGATGTATACAGAAGAGGATAGAGAAGAATTTAAAATTCAAATAAAAGAACTACTAAACTTAAAACTTATTAGAAATAGTAATAGTCCACATAACAGTCCTGCTTTTATGGTTAGAAAAAGAGCAGAACAGGTTAGAGGAAAAGTAAGAATGGTAATAAATTATAAAGAACTAAATAAATATACAAAATTTGATGGATATTTTCTCCCTAATAAAGAAGTATTAATAAATCTTGTAAAAAATAGAACCTATTATTCTAAGTTTGACTGCAAGTCAGGATTTTGGCAGATAAAAATGGAAGAAAATAGTATTCCATATACAGCCTTTAGTACCCCACAGGGACATTATGAATGGCTAGTAATGCCTTTCGGATTAAAAAATGCCCCTCAAATTTTTCAAAGTAGGATGGATAAAATATTTATGAATTATAATTATATAATAGTCTATGTTGATGACATATTAATAGCATCAGAAACAATAGAAGAACATAGAAGTCATTTAAAGGAATTTGTTAATATATGCATAAAAGAAGGTATAGTTTTATCCAGTAGAAAAGCAGTTATAGAATATAAGAAAATAGAATTTTTAGGAATGATTCTTGATAAACAAGGAATAAGACTTCAGAGCCATATATGAAGAAAAATAACTGAGTTCCCAGATAAATTAGAAAATAAACAACAAATACAGAAATTTTTAGGATGCTTAAATTATGCTGAAGGATTTATAAAAGATCTAGCAAAAAAGAGAAATATGCTTCAGAAGTTATTAAGAAAAAACAATATGAGAGGTTGGGGTGAGGAACATACAGAAACTGTAAAAAACCTAAAACAATAATGTAAAAATCTTCCTGCTTTAAGATTACCAAATGAAAAAGATAAACTTATAATACAAACAGATGCATCTGATTTATATTGGGGAGCAATTCTTAAAACTGATATAAATGAAATTTGTCGATATACTAGTGGAACGTTTAACCAAGCACAAATAAACTATCCTGTACATGAAAAAGAACTCCTTGCAATATACAAAGGAATTAAAAAGTTTTCATTATTTTTACTTCAAAAACAATTTACTGTAGAAACAGATAATTCTCAAGTAAGTTCTTTTATCAATAGAATTTTACCAAATGAACCTCAGTACAGAAGGTTGCATAGATGGCAAGCTTATTTATCTTATTATAATTTCAAAATAATACATATCAAAGGTACTAACAATTTCCTTGCAGATTTTTTAAGTAGGAACATAGAATTTGGAGAATGAATCCAGAAGTAAATAGAATCATCGGCAAAATAGAAGCCGAGATACAAAGACTCAAAACTGAAGCATCTGACATAATTGATGCAATAAACTATATAAAGGAGGCTTCCGAGGCCCATGAGAAATGAGTAAATTTGTTAGAGTCATACATAGACGACTTAACAAAGACACTCTCAATAAACGTTAACCCAATAAATATAGGAAGCAGCAGTGGACCCTTCAGAGAAGATAAACCAATCTCTGATCCAGAACTAAATAAAACCATATCAATAGAAGTCGAGTCACCAAAATCAGATCCTCCAAACAAGTTTATCGAAATAAACAATCCTTTCGTAGAAGAAGAGGAGAAACCCCTAAATCCAAAAGAAGAAGAGTATAAACAGTTCTCTACATGGGTATATTCCACATGTTCTCATAATAATACAATTTTTAAAGCCCCGGGAAAAAATATGTACCCTAGAATGATTGCTACCAAAGGAGCAGATCCACTCCTTGTTGGAAAAATAGCAAAATATGGATATCTAGATTTAGTATATCCGGACATAAGCCTTCAAGAAATAGCTAGCCTTGATGATTTGTTAATCAAAGAAGTATCCAGGTTTGCCCAAAAAAGACCAATATACTTGAAGTTTTATACCATTAGCCCGGAATACTATCAAAATATAGAATACCAGGCCTTTTACATGATCTCTGTAGGCCATCTCACAAAAAATTTCAAAGTTGAAGTTGGGACAGAATATACAAATGTTCCACACATAAATGAATCCTGGATCAGAACACGAAGAGCCAGAGGAATAAAAGCCATATGGAACATAGCAAAAGATCTGTACAAAAGGAATTTCAGAACCATTATCAAGTTCTAAAATTACATCCTTATAACTTCTGAGGATGGACGTACACCTTCTAATCTATTATTAGACTTCATCAACGAAATAAGCACTATGCGTTTCTCCAGTAGCAGTAAAACCATGGAGCAGGCTTACCAGCTCATGGAAGTGGCAGACAACATAAAGAGAATGCCCGACAAAGCAAAAGCATAAAGAAGATGCCCGACAAAGCAAAAGCATAAAGCAGATGCCCGACAAAGCTAAAAGAGAAGGCATAATAGAAATAAGTGGAAAATAATACGTAAGCAATGATGTAAAAGCCCAATCATATAAGGGCAGAAATGTAATATATCAATGTAAAAAGCCCAATAGAAGAAGGGCAATAATGTAACCAAAGAAAGATATAAATAAACGAAAGAGAGAAGAACTCAGGGAGCTTCTCATTCAGCCATAATTCAATTATCTTCTCAAGTCTCCAAAAACAATGAACAGCTAAAAAACCTCCCAGCTCTAATTCCTAAATCAAGACATCTCTAATAAAAAACAAAATAACCCCATAGAAAGGAAAGAGAAACCTATATTTATTCAACATTTCTAAGCCAGACGATCAAAATCCATACAGTAAGGCCGATCGAGTCCGCTGATCCCGTTAAGGCAAGGAGGCCGTTGAGGGAATAAGGACAACCAGGCTGCAGGTCACTGGAAAAGGATTGAAAGGCAAGGAAACAAGAATAAGCTAGGTAATAATTCTCTAACCTTATCTTTGGTGGAAGTTTGTTGATGATTGATGATGAGGAGATTATGGAGGAAGAGATGATCCTTAAACATGAATAACCATCTATTGTTAGGAAATTCTAAAGAACATATAATAAATTCGACAACCAGGATAACATATAATGATTATATGATGATAATAGATTTTAATTTAGGATCTTTTAAACAAAGTTCATATTTTTTAAACAAAGAAGAGCTTGTTAGAACAGAAGACCTACAAGCAGTATATGCTACTGACTTACCAAAAGAAATAAAACGAAAAATTATAAACCATATCGAAATAGATAATTTAAAGCATAATATAATTATGTTAACAGTAGAACAAGGAATTGACATAGCATTAGCATATATAGAAAATGAAAATAGAGAAATTGGACCATCATATATAAATTATATAGAAAATTCTGATAATGAAGACCTTGAAGTCTAAGAAGTGTTGAAATTAACACATATAAAGATTATAAGGTATAAAGGCAAGCAACCCATGACGTAAATTGGATAGATGATCCCGAATGGGCGTTAGTATCCTCTGTATTTTGGGATAACAAGCCACGTACCTATAATCAAGGTAAGTAATAAACATAGAAATTCATAGAGAAACCAGATATTATATAATGAATAATAATATATATATTATAAAAATAAAAGTTTTTTACTATCCAAAAAATAATACACATAATCTAGAAATTTCAAATTTGGATAATAATCCAATGTATATTCTAGAAACTAATAATAGTTACTACGATTTTTATACTCTACCTGATAATATACATAGAATAATTGGAGAAGAACAGGTTATAGCCGTATATTTAAGGAATAACAATAATACAGGGTATACTAGATACACACTATAATAGTAACATAAATAATTACCTTGTTTTATTTGGTTTGCCTATTTACATTTTTGTTTTTTGTTTACATCCTAATTTTATTTTTTATTTAAAAGTATAAAACAAAAAATGGTATCAGAGCCATAGACCCAATATGGACCCAGGTCAGGCAATAGCTAATAGTTTATATACATTAAAAGTATATAATAAGGAAGAAATAAAAAATTTAATAAAAACAATTAAAACAGAGAAAAATAATATAAGAAACATAGAAATTGAATTGACTGAGGAATTAAGAGAAAGAAATATAGATACAACAGGAGGAGAAATCTTAATAGAAAAGAAAATGAAATTTATAGATAAACTTATAACATTTTTAGCTTACTGGTATAAAACAGAAACATTATGAATCAAGCAGTTAGTGTTATACAGGATTTAGCTAGTAACATAGATCGTATGATGTTATGTTGGGAAAATATAGTAAATACATACATAAATCTCATAGATCAAAAAATAGATCTACTTGAGCAAGAAAGAATAGGAATATTAAACTTAGGACCAGGAATTTATACTGAATTTGTTGATTTAAATGAATTTGATAATCATCTCATGATATTTAAAGAAATAAAAGAAATCTTAAAAACAATAAGAAATAGGTGCAGAAGAGATGGAAGAAGATAAATATTCCCCCAATTATAAAAAACCATACCAATTAAAGGACTTGTATGAAATTTACAAAGAACGATAAGACAAAAATTATAAGATACATTATATATAAGGTAGGCGCTCCCCTGCAAAATAGCACTACAGTTAGCCATTGCGTACGCATCGATATAAAGAACCATAATAGAACATCAGGAAAAAAGGACAAAAGTCAAAATCTTTATTTATACACAACTGACGCACATTTTGAAGAAAAAAAAAAAACCCAAAGCAAATAGCACACGTGTCCTGACTTACAGAGAAAAAGCAACGCAAAGCAAGGTTGGTTGCTTGGCTGAAGCAGCATCTGTAACTTACAGATGCTGTAACTTTAGCCAGCTCCAAAAAAAAAAAAAAGATGACAACATTAATTAGGACACCGCCGCTCTGAAACAACCCAAACCAAGGTAACCATCGATTTAAAAGCTGTTAAAACTTAAAAGTTGATCCCGGCCTTCTGCTCTGCAGTCAAACTTGTTGGGAACTTGATGTTGAACTTGATTGTCAACTTGCCTCTCTTTGATGGCTCGTTCTGAATTGGCATCCCCTCTCTCGGGACAGTCATCTCATAGTTGGGATGAATCACATTGTCGATTGGGATGTTCAAAATCCTTCCATCCAGGGTGGTGAGACGAACCGTATAACCTTTCAAGGCCTCACCGAGAGTTATCGTCCTTGTGACGATCAAATCATTCCCATCTCGAGTAAACACACTGTGAGGCTTCTCGTCGACGATGAAGACGACGTCTGCAGGTTTAACATTTTGCTGCACATTTCCCTTCTCTTCGAAGGTGATCCTTGTACCCTTCTTCCATCCAGGCTTCACATTAATAGTTAGAATTTCTTCCACCTTGATTGTATTACTGCATAACCAAAAAACACACATACAGTGGGAAATCTTACCAATGTCGAAGAAATTATGCCTCTTGTCACAACTATATAACAAGCCAATAAAATCATGCAAACACTGGTTCAGTTAGTCAGCTATATTAAAATAACAACCACTTACCCATTGATGTCAACAATTTTCCTATAGATCTTTATCTTCTTAGTAGTCCCCTTGTAGAGTTCCTCAAGGGTACAAGGCAGCCTATTCTCAATCGGAGGTGCTTTCTTAGGTCCACCCACTACAAATACTCTATTAAAGGAATGAAAAACATCATCCTCACCAAATGCCTCATTTGAGAAACTGGAACTTGACCCTCTCCTCCCTCCACCTCCATGGGGGATTGTGAAATCAAAATATTCCGAAAAAATGTCATCAGCACTTCGGGGACTGCCTTGTGGCATACCGTAAGTATCAAACATTGCTCTTTTCTGAGGATCACTTAGAACCTACTCAAACGATGTGTTTCCGATCAATAACCAAGAGAAGCAACACAGCATTTGGAATCAGTGACATTAACCAACAGTAAACTATTAAAGACAAGTGGGATTTTTTTTTTTTTCCTTTTATGGGTAAATTGAAATTCTGCGGGAATTGCTTTACAGGAATATAACAAAAATTTAAAAAATGAAAAATATCACTCTTGCGAGAAGTGAAGAATTTTATTCTAAAAAATAGAACTTTGTCAGCAGCTTTGACACTTGAGCAATACTTATTCAAGAGTTAAATTGGTTAGCAATCTTCAAGTACCTTTGTTTAATTGGGCATTCAAGTTTGAATTTTGGGGAAGACAGTCAGTAGGTTTAGGCTTTTGCAAATTCAGATCCTCTTTTAATTATTTTCTCTCGCTTCTCCTAATTTTTTAAATTTAGTGAAAAAAGTGGATTTAATTATAAAAATAAAATAAAAATTGTCAATATCAATATCAATTTTCAAAATTCAATCTTAACCACTTATTAAATTAAAAGTGATTAGGGGACAAAAAAAAAAAAAGATAAGATAATTGTCCGAACTTTGTGCCCATTACTTTTTTTTTTAAAAAAATTATGATTTAAAAAAAAAGTTAAATGGGTAGAAAATAGGATGTTAATCAAAAGTAAAATATTCAAGAAAATGAATTTTATCACATAAATACCTTTTAGTTTTTTCCCCCTATCATCGCTCTAGCCAAAATCCCATTTAAGTCCTTGGATGCCCCCGTATGGGTTCAGCCGAGGACCTTTTTGCAATTTACATCTTACTTGATCAGACACAATCTTTAAATACAACCTAGTGAAGATTTTTAAATTTTAAGCGTAATCAATTAGAGAGAGCAAACGGTAGTACAAGATTTTTTTCCCCCCCAGTGATAAATTAATGGTCTCAAATTAGAGAATAACAATTCCAAGAAAATAATAAAAAAAAAATTCCCACAAAAGTAATATCATTTTGTAACCATCATCACATAACCCAACATACTATGATTAAAAAATAGTGTTTTGGAAAATAAAGTTTGATAATAGAAAGCAGAAAGTAAAAAGATATTAGACCTCATAAGCTTCACAAACTCGGTTCAACTTAGCTTCAGCTTCTTTCTTGTTATCAGGATATTTATCAGGATTCCACTTCGCGGCCATCTTTTCGTAAGCCTTCTTCAGGTCATCGCAACTTGCATTCCGATCAACTCCCAGTATCTTGTAATAATCAGCTCCCATCTTCTCTTCTTCACTTTCACTAACTGCTGCTTCTGCTTCTCACCACAAGCTTGGATTGCTTTTATAGCCTTTTGCTTTCTGAGCAAAGCAAAAGCAATCAAATAATTTCTACTAGCTTTTGCTTCTACTTCTCGCGCAAGCTGATGGAGTGATGGCCCTTGGGGCATGTGCTTGGAAACTACCGAAGTGGACGTTCTCATCGGGATTCTAATATTCTGTTGACGAAAAAGTAAACGGGCAGTTTTGGAATTTCGGTAAGTTCAGAATCTTTTTCCTTGTTTCTTTATTTTTCTACTTTTTAGGTACAATGTGAATGCGTCTCCTTTTCCATTCCTCTTTACTTTGGGTGATCATGAAATATATGTAATTCTTCTACGGTCGTTGAATTTTTATTTAATAATGGTAAAAATAATATTATTTTATTATTTTATATTTACACAATCGTTGAATTTTCATTAAATAACTGTGAAAGAAAAATACATATTACATAATTATGTAAGATAACAATCTCTTTATTTTAAACTTAAATAAATGGTATTATATCTTAAAACCTATAACTATTGTTTAAAAAAATGTAACTATAAAATAAGTTTAATAGTATATAATAAATATAATTTTTATATAATAATTTTAAAAAAAGTTAATAAAAATATAATATTTTTTCATCGCACAAGTGTAAAATCAAATCAATTTAACTTCTAAATTATAATAATTAGTATTTATCAAATACTTTAATATTGTAACTTTCAAGTTACATTTATCCAATCTCAATCTCGAACAAAACCTTCTTATCTTCTTATGTAAATATGAACGAAATTTAGGGTTGACTCTAATCTCACATCATCCACATAAGAGTAAATCAGAATTTAGATATTTTAATAAATACTCTTTAATATTAAAATAATAATTAAATTATTATAAAAAAATTATCCTAGTGGAGTTAAACATTTTTCTATAATTACCGATATAAAGCCCACGATGTATGTGGAAAAACTAATAATTCACACAAAACGGACACAAGGTCGAACCTTTGAAAATGAAGTGATGACCTTGCAAAATATAGCGTGAGACTTGTTCTGTCCAATTGCACAAACTCAGCTGTCTCTCACGTAATTAATAAACTCTTATTAATAATATTGATATATGTATTGACGATGACATTAAATTTAATGAAATAATGTAAAAAATAATATGCTATTTTTATATTATTTTTATGCACATATCATTATTACAATTATTAATAAAAGAGCTTTTTGGAGTTGCTAACTGGGTTTCTTTTGGGTTCCTTAAGGGTGCATTTACTGTATTGTATTACACTAACTTCATTATATATGTGTATTAAATTATAATACAATATTATATTAAGTGCAACATAATATGTAGTTTATGCAATAATATTTTATATCATTGTTTATATTACTATTAATTTTAAATTAATGTTATTCAAATTTATTAATATTTATTATTACTTATATTTAAATTACTAAAAATAATTTATTTTTATATATTAATTTAATAATGTAATGTTATATTATATTTTTATTTTTATATATTATTTTAAGTATTTATTATTGGCAATATTTGAATAATAAATTATATATTTATTAATTTATATTAATAATTATAATAAAAAACAAAAATCAATAATATAAAATATAATTTATTTATTTATTATTATAATAAAGTTTAAAAAAAGAAAAAAAACTAATGCAGCACTTGCCGTATTAAGCTAAACTAGATTAGTATTTCTGTTTACAGCAATTGGCTACATTACTATAATGTTACGAGGAGTGACATAACACCCCATGTCATGAAATAATCTAGAAACGTTGTAGTTGGAGATGCCAATGGCCCGTGCTGTGCTGGCCTACCCCATCAAAAGAAGACTCATATGTAGTCATGCTCGTGCTGAGCATAATATATATATAACTAGGACTTGAGGAGATGATGTGGTATCACCATTTCTCATTTTTGTATATTATCTAGGGATATTATCATTTTCCCACCAAAGGTATTCTGACACATCATGTCAGTACCATGGTTTGGTAAAACTATCAATTTACCACCAAACGTTTAAACTGTTAGCATTTTCCCACCATTCCGTTAAAACTCAGTTAATATGTAACAGAAAATTCATAAAAGGTCAATTTTACTCCTGGAGCGTAAAAGACTATGTAATTAACCTGTTATGAATTTTGTAATTAAATCATCATTTGTTGTTCTTCCTTCTTAAAGGACAAAAATTACCCTTTATAAATTTTATAAAATTGACCGTGTGGTGTTAGGTACTTCATAAATTAATTTAATTTATTTAATTTTTAAAGGATAAATTTATTTATTAAATTAACGAGCTAAAGACAATTTATTCTACTACTAAAACTCAATTTATGAAAGGGCAAAAAAAAAAAAAAAAGAATGTGCAAAAGAAGCAATTTAATCTTTGAAATGATGATAATAATTTTACACAAAAAATTAAATAAATAAATTTGCCTTTTAAAAATTAAATAAATTAAATCAATTTATGAATTACCTAATACCATAAGGTCAATTTTACAAAATTCATAAAGGGTAATTTTTGTCCTTTAAGAAGGAAGAACAATAAATAATGATTTAATTAAAAAATTCATAAAAGGTTAATTACATGGTCTTTTATGCTCTAGGGGTAAAATTGACCTTTTAGTAATTTTCCGTTACATATTAACTGAGTTTTAACGGAATGGTAGAAAAATGCTAACAGTTTAAATGTTTGGAGGTAAATTGATAGTTTTACCAAACCGTGGTACTGACATGATGTGTCAGAATATCTTTGGTGGGAAAATGATAATATCCCTATTATCTATTATCTAATAAATAGAGAAAATTTCTTTTAGATTTGACTTTTCATATTCTAATAATTAATTTGATTGTTATTACACAATAACAATTATGTAAAGATTTTAATGAGGTATATTCTTTGTAATGAACATTTAAGGGGGAGTGTTATGAATTTATTAAAATAAATATAGATGTTCATAACATATATCCCTTAGTCTTCCTACTATATCTCATTAGCAACCTTTAGCTTCCCTATAACTCTCACTATCTCACAAGGAATTATGATCCATAATTTTTCATTAATTTCATGGAGTGATTATGTAACTATAAAAAAAGAGCTCATCTTTTTGTTTTGTACACACACAATTGGAATGAATAAAATCACTCTATAATATATTCTCTCATTTTATTCTTTATCTTGCGTTGTTTCTTTATTTGTATTGCTGGCTAATAGTTTTTTTATAAGGCTGCCTCATCTTAAAAAAAATCAATTCATTTTTTTTTATCAGTTTCATCAAGAAAAAAAGATAATATTAAATTTTTTTTTCAAAGCCGCGTGAAGCGCGGTTCTATTTTCTAGTATATATATATATTTTTTGTTTAGGCCCAACTCGACACATTTGTCATGCCCACTCATGTCACCGTGCCATCCCGCCTAAGAAAAAAAAATGCATGATAAGCTTTTTTTAAAATTTTTTTAAGAGAACATGCTAAGTTATTGACCTACTTTTTTAAGCCTACATACTTTTAGATCCATGTGCCTTTAGTCAAGTTCAATAGAATCAAAAATTTTAAAATTAAATCTATATTCAATAATAATAAACTAATAACAATAAGAAATACAAAATACTAATTACTAAGTTAAACCCTACGATGTCAAAATTATTTTTTAATATTTAACAATAATGATAATAATAATATTTTCTTAGGAGTTAATTTAATTATTAACTTGGACTTACATAAATCATAAATCATAGTTTATAATAACATTAGTACATATTTATAAAATCATAATATTTATAATTTTATTTATTGAAATCATAATGTCAATTATTCATTTAATAAATCATAAACATAAGTCATTTTAAATATATTTTTTAAAAAATTAAGAATTAAATGAATATAAAAAATTACACTAATAAAATGTATTAAAAGATTTAATTTCAAATTATTTGTAAAATTATAAAATTTTAAACTTACTTTCAATAAAAAATAAAATTTACTTATTACAAGTTTTTTTACATGCCCAACTCCCATATCTCATTCCGCATACCTTTTAAACCCACATGCTTCAATTCTAAGCCCAACTCAACCTACGTGCATATCATATCGTGCCGCACACCCCATCGAAATTTGCTCGTGCCATATTCATATACTATCACGTGCCGCCCAGCCCATTCACCATCTCTAATTGCAGTGGGAGTGAGTTTCAATATTTGGTTAAAAAATTCTCTTCACAAACATAGCTGATTCCAATTATTCTTTTAAACTCAGTACACCGACAACCGTGATTATGAAATATATTATAAAAATATTTAAAACAATCCATTGAGTAAAATGCAAGTTGCCTAAAAAAATTATAGCTTCCTCAAAACAGTTTTACTTAATAGACTGAATTCCACTTTTAAGAGAAATAAAAGCCACACAAAATTATTTTGAACTTTATCTAACTGGATTTGTGGAACTCCCCGTTACATTCCCCATTCAGCCCAATGCAAGAAACTCTTATCAAAGCAAATCTAGTAAATCAAAGACAAATTTTACCACCACATATCAACCCAAAGAATGTAAACAGTAGATACGACACCATACAAAAGGAATTTTTAGCCACCTAAAACACCCCTATCTCAGATTCCTAATATCATAAGAAACCAACACAAGGAATGATGCAGAAATCAATCATGTTTTTATTGTAAAAGCAGATGTTGGTTCACAGTTGATAACCCCTGAATGTTAAATAAGATGACAACGCAACTCTCCCATGCATTAAGCAGCAACTCTCAAACAAGCCTAAGAAAGTAACTATCAATTTAAACTAGTAGAATTGTAATCACAATGTAACCAAAGAACCAACCGGGACAGCCGGCCATGTTTCATGATATACTCGATGATCTGACGCGCAGATATTCACAACAAAGAGCTCTGTTTCTGAAAAATATCATTTGCCGATGTATCTATTTCAGGGACCAAGGAGTTTCTTGATTCCCGCCTTCTGCTCGGTGGTCAACCTAGTAGGGAACCTGATGTTGAATTTGATTCTCAAGTTGCCTCTCTTTGATGGGTCTTTTTGAAGGGGCATTCCTTCTCTTGGGACAATTTCCTCGTAGGTGGGATGAATCACATTGTTGATTGGGATGTTTAAACTTCTCCCATCTAGGGCGGTGAGATGAACTGTATAACCTGTCAATGCTTCTGCAAGAGATATCTTCTGTGTGACAATCAAATCATTTCCATCCCGAGTAAATACACTGTGAGGCTTCTCATCAATAACGAATACAAGATCAGAAGGTATAACATTTGGCTGCTCATTTCCTTTCTTAGGGAAGGTGATCTTTGTACCCTTCTTCCATCCGGGCTTCACATCAATAGTTAGAATTTCCTCTACCTGCATAATCTTGCTGCACCCGACAAAAACAAGTTAAACCAAAATTGGAAACGCTCAAGAATGTCAGAGAGAGTATTCCTCCTCTCCAGAGATTACTATAAAACACACCCACTGGTACAATTCACAGTGAAAATTTGTTTTTGGAAAGGAAAAACAGAAAGGGGCAATGCAATGAGATTCTAAAATTATTAACTGATAGCACCACATCTAAGACATTCATCATGTCTGCAAGGTTAGGAACCCAAAGTAAAAAGCTCAAACATAAAACCAGTAGATCAGAACTCATCAACTATTCTAGAGGAAGGATCTCTTGATACCATACATCCATACAAGTACAAATTCTGACTGCAAAATTAACTCACACCGAACAGCTGCTTTCGGACAGGAGCACAACAAAAGGAAGACCATAAATGAAGAGATGGTATCTAATATTAAATAGAGAGGAGACAGAAAATCATCTAAGCGCTTATACTTCACCTAGTTAAGTTACTGCCTGGCTGAGAACCTTTCGAATCGCTGCACTGCTTGATTCAAAAGGTTCTTACAAATGCCTTTGGCGGTTCGTCACAGTTTAATTACAAAAGAAGAACCCAAACATGTAAGCAGATATGATCACGATTAAACATTTGGCTTTTACACAATCCAGCACCGAAAAAGTTCTGATAATTTCAACTTAGTTAGATTAGGCAAAAGCCCCATATTTCCTTATCCCAAGCCAAAATAATTAGTTCAGCTTGAACAATCATCAGAGCTTAGATTAAGCAACGGCCTCAGATTTCCTTCTCATAAACCAACACATCCAGCATTTAATTAGTTCAGTTCGAAGAATCAGCAATCAAGACTGCAGTCAGGATGTTAATTCTGCATTTTAACCAATAAAATATTCCACTATGTAAAATCCAATAAGCCTAGTAGAAGCAATTATGTTAAGATGAATCAAAAAGACAAGTATACCTTTTAGCAAAGCAAACCCTTTTTTTTTTTTCCCCTTTTTTCTGTTTTGGGGGAGCTTCTAGACACAATAGCTTTTGTTCTTGAAATTAAGCCATCAATAAACCATACTTTGATGAGCAGCAGAACGGCTAAATAAATGCTCAATTTAAATACCCAAAAAGTAAAAGTAACACAACCATAGAATAACTACTGAAAATAAGGTAACACCACCAATACAAAAACAGACCAACTATTAAAGCAATAACCACTTACCCACTTATATCAGCTATCTCTCTAGAGATCTTCATCTTCTTAGTGGTCCCCTTATAGAGATCCTCAAGGCTACAAGGCAACTTATTCTCAATCGGAGGCGCTTTTCTTGCCCCACCACCACCCATTGATCCTCTGCCTCCTTCACCAAATGGCCCAAACATATCATCCCCAAATAACCCACCTGGAAACCTTGAACCTCTCATCCCTCCACCGCCACCACCCATGCCACCAAATGGGTGTGAAAAACTGAAGAACTCAGCAAAAATGTCATCAGCACTCCGGGGATTGAACCGAAATGTTGTAGGCCCTTCTCCAGTAGAGAAGAAGGACGCTCCACCTGGTCCGGCATCTGACCCTTTAAGCCCTCTTCTCCGTACTGATCATATATCGCTCTTTTCTGAGGATCAATCAGCACCTACACAAACAAGGAGTTTAAATCAATGACCAAAACAAGTATACATCCAAGCCACGTTAATCTCAAAATACAACAAACAGAATCTATTCCACAACAAGCAATGAAACAATTAACCAAAGTCAATGTATAATGGCAAAATAATGAAAATAATAACCTCTGTTTAAAACTTATTGTGTACGTGCTGCCTATAGGAAAGAGCCGGGGGATGCTGATGCAATTCTTTCTGCAGCCAGGGAGAGAATCAGAGTATTTAAAAGTGGATTTGTAGATGGAGAAGAGGCCGATGATGCTGAAAGAGATGAAGAAAGGGATGAAGATTCAGATAGTGATGTACCAGAGGTTCCTGATGTTTATGACATGGATACTGACCTGAATTCAAAGGAGGAGACTCATGAATCTCTGGAAGCAAACAGTTGTGGTGCAAAAACTCCCTTGGGCAACAGAGAAGCGGATATTAAAGGTATAGAAAGCCCACAAGGTGACCTTGGCAATTCTGGTAGGGGTTTGTCTTCTAAGAATTCAGAAGACTTTGATGAGATAAAAGGAACTAGGGCTTTGACTGATTACTGTGAAGATGCTGCTGGAATTAGCAATGCTGCAACTCCTGATCAAACACACACAGATATTAATGAAAGCCATCCTGGTAAACCATGGGTTCAAGGACTAACGGAGGGAGAATATTCTGATCTCAGTGTTGATGAGCGGCTTGTTGCTTTAATTGGTGTGGCAATTGAAGGAAACTGCGTTTGTTTTTTTAACTTAAATAAATGATTTAATTTAATAATTAATTAAGTAAATTAAAGATGTTTATTTTTATAATTTAATGTGATTTTTTAAATAATTTTAATTTAATAAAATAAAATAAATTTTTTATTTTTTATTTAATGGAGACATTTGAATTAAATTAATTATTTTTTAATATTAAAGATATTTTTGTTAAATAATTTATTTTTTATGTCTATCTTAAAATTTATCTATAGATATTTATCTCACATAATAATCTTATCATTATTTTTTTAGCCAACAAAAAATTCTTCCTCACTTTGGTATAAACTCCTCAAGTAATGAAGATCAAAATTACATGCGATAACTGTAAGATAAAATGATAAATCAATTATTTCAAATATCTTATTAATTTTTTTTTCTTATATTACATATGGTAAAATTTAAAATTTATGGTATTTTATATATTAAAATTTTAAAATTATTATATATTTACTTGAATATAATTTTATTTATAAATATTAAAATATTATGATATTTAATATATTATTAGTTGACCTTCAAATTTAATATAGATACAAATATAAAATTATATATTTTTAATTTTTAAATTAAAAAAATAAAAAAAAATAAAAAAAAAAAAAAAACGCCAGTTCGCATTGCGCTTGAGGTATCTTCTTTTTTCTTTTTCTTTTTCCTTGATGAGAGCTTCCGAAAATTTTGCTTTGCATTTTTTTCTTTTTCGTTAATCTGAAATATGGGCATTTCCAGGAACGCTCAGAAGCTGCAAATGCTTTGATGAAGCAAATGTGGGCAGAGGCACAGCTTGATAAACGACGAATTAAAGGAGATTATATGTTGAAAATGCAATATCCATCATACATGGGGAACAAGGCAGAACCTAGTCTTGCAATTTCTTCTGCAGACGGTAGGCAAAGCCCTTTGGTTACTGTTGATGACAAAAGTAATGGGACGTTGGTGGACCTTAATCTCCAACAAGGACAGTTTGGTGAACCTCAGAAGGACCAAAATTGCAATACTAGCATGCCACCTGAAGGGAACCAAGATTACCCTGTTGGTCCAGATAATCTTGTAAATCAGCAATCAGCAATCAGCTTATGCTGCTGAGAATTCACGCATGCAGTTGAAATCTTACATTGGTCAGAAGGCAGAGGAAACGCATGTGTATAGATCATTGCCTCTTGGTCAGGATCGTAGACGTAATCGATATTGGCGTTTTATCACATCCATGTCTCAAAATGATCCTGGATGTGGCAGGATCTTTGTTGAGTTATGTGATGGTCGTTGGAGACTCATTGATTCTGAAGAGGTAGCATTTTCTCCTATTGACTCTTATTTGCTGGCTATGTCATATCTGAATGTATAGTCTGTTTAATTTGCGTAAACAATCAATATGGTTATCTTTTTTTTCTTTATTTGGCATGTATAGCTGCTATTCACTCTTTACCTTGCGTCTTCTTATGATAGCAAACCCAAGGAAAGATTGCTGCATGAAATCTTTCTATAGCAAAACCATGATTTAACAGGCTGTCCATACTTTCTCATCCTGAAATTTTGTTTACCATAAAACATTTCTCAATTGACATATTTGATAAAATTTTCATGTTTATACTTTACCATCTGTTGTGTCCATGTTTTCCTTATTTTTTCATACAAATCTTTTGATATTCTTCAAGCAGAGTTTTGATGCTCTTTTGACATCTTTGGATGTCCGTGGGCTTAGAGAATCCCATTTGCATTCGGTGTTGCAAATGATTGAGATGTCCTTTAAGGAAACTGTTAGGAGGAACTTGCAGCATGTTACCACGGAAGTGCAAAATCAAGAGACTGTCAAAGCAGAAGTTATTGAAAGGGCTTCTTGCCCTGATTACACTGGCACTGATAACCCCAGCAATATTGTGTGTGATTCTGATTCTGAAATATCAGACACATCAACATCTTTCTCAATTGAGCTTGGAAGAGATGACGTTCTGAGAAATGACGCCTTGAAGCGATATCAAGATTACGAGAGGTGGATGTGGAAGGAATGTGTCAATTCTTCAATATTATGTGCCATGGAGTATGGGAAGAAAAGGTGCAAGCAAGTTCTGGGTGTATGTGATTACTGCCATGATTTATATTTTTTCGAAGACAGCCACTGCCGCTCTTGCCACGAGACCTTTGATACTTCTAAGAGGTACTTAAATTTTTCTGAGCATGTTGCTCAATGTCAAGGAAAGCCGAAGATGAACCCTGCCTGGTCTTCGTGTACTACATAATTGATAATTTCTTATGTCACTACTGTTTTGCCTCCTAGTTTCTCTCTGAATTACCCTTTTTTTAGAACTTTTGTCATTGCCATACAACTTATGGTGTTTATTTTTTTGGGCCTGAATTTCTGAATGCCCGCCACCGACCCTCCTAGGTTTCTGTCCCATCAGAAGCTCTTCAATCTATTTGGAATGACAGCTATAGAAACTCCTGAGGAATGAAACTTAACTCCTCATTATCAGCTGATAGCCTTGTTCAGGTATAATGTTTCACCTTTTTTCTTCTCAATACTTGTATCTGGTCAGAATTTATAACATTTTCTTTTTCTCTTTCTGCTTTATAAAGTTTTGTCCATTCTCCCATTTAATGCTTTAATGTCCAACATATTGAGAATAGTTCCATTGCTTGACATGTCAGATGAAACTCATTTCCTGTTGATGCATCATGTTTTGATTCTCCAGTAGTTGGAGGTCAGTGCGGCCAGATTTCTCCCGTGTACTTGCTTCATTTTGGGTGACTTCTTGAAAGAAGAGAAGTAACTAAAAGTTCGGCAAAACTGGAAGCACAAATAATTTAAAAATGATTTTGTGAATTGAATCCAGATATGATGTCTTAATCTACTGTGTCCAAGTTTACCCTGTCTCTTTCATTCCTTATCTTGATATCTAATCAATTTAGCGTAAAGTTTGAGTCACTTCCTAAAAGTATATCTGAATTGGCGGGTGAAATCTTGTAAAATCAAATGGGTTTTTTAGCTTTTTTCATTGTCTCTTTACCTATTCTTTTAAATTTCTTTTTATCTCTGTAGTTAATAGAATTGTGTGAAAACATGTAACCCCCTGATGAAGCTGGGATATTCTTTTATTCGCTATTGTTTGTCATTTCTTTCTTTAAATGTTTCTGGATTTACATTTACTTTTGAAGAACTCAGAAAGTTGGAAAATGCGTTTATTTTTCTGATTCTTACACAGCTGGAGAATGCCATAAAGAGGGACTTTTTGTCCTCAAACTTTGAAACAACTAGTGAGTTCTTGGACTCATTTAACTCATCGGCATGTACTTCTAACAGTTCTTCCAGTCCAGAAATAGTTTCTGTACTACCATGGGTACCAAAAACGAAGCTGCTGTAGGTTTAAGGCTCATGGAGCTTGATAGATCCATAGCTTATTTGCCACATCAGAGAGTGGAGTTTCAGATGGAAAAAAGAGAAGGCAACTTAATGGTGAGTAGCCTTTTCCGTTCTCAAATGTGCAGCTTTAATATAATTCATTTAAATACAAAGTAATATAATTTTTTATGCACTCTCAGTTGCTTATATCAATTTTGTTTTAGTTAACACTAGTTATCAGACTAGGTAGGCCTAAACTCTGATTTTCCTTTAATGAGATATGACATGAAGGAAAGAGTTTATGACTAATGATTCTGGTTCATTAGAAAAGAAAATTGAGGATCAGAAATGTTGGTTAGCAAGGTCTAGAAAATTAGTTCCTTTTCTTGAGAATTGTCACATAAAGTTTGATTATTACTACTAGTAGTGAAGGCAAGTGGAGAATCTTTGGTTGTTCTTGAAAACTGTGTGCAAACATCAAAATCACGCTTACATCTTGGGTGGTAGATTTTATGCTTTAAGACCTAATGAAAGTTATGTCTCTATTTAGGGTAAGGCAAAGCTGTATGCGAAACCTATTTAGGGTAGCTACCACAGCACAGCTGCCCCAAATGGACCCTTAGAGAATTAGGGTAACATCTATGGGTATCATTGTCCTGCTCTTCCTGGATTCATATACTGCAGCAGTAATTATCTGACTTTAGTTTGAGATTTACTACTCCAGCAAATTGTTTTCTTCACTGTTTTCTCTCCTTTAAATTCCTTAGAAGCTTCCATCAAAATATGCTGCTGTGAAAAACACCAGAGATGGTGAAGACCAAGTAAAATATCTTCAAGTTGAAGAAGCTAACAGGGTTGATGTGGGGATTGGATTTGCTGCCCCTAGTCATGGACGAGGGATCCGTGGAAGGGCCCGTGGATTCCCGAATACTGGAAGATCTAAGAAAAGAGTAGCTGGTTCCAGAAGGGATTCTGGTAAAAGAAGCACAAACACCAAGAGTGGGAGACTAGTACTGGTATTGAAAGGTCAATCTCATGGGCAAGGAAGTCGTAAGCGTGGTCGTCGCAGTGCTAGAAGTAGGCGGAAATCAACAAAGAGGGTGGTTGTGGAGAAAGATGCTCCAAAGCAAAGCATCTTTGATAAACCAAGAGACTTAGCGAGGGATGGGTGGAATAGAGATGAAATTCCTAAATTGCAAGTAGACGATGCTGAAAATGCTAGCTTCTAAGGAAGGTCAGGGTATGGTGAAGAAAATGGTCAAGCAACAGGAGATGAATACAATGATATGATAGATGAATATGCAGGTGGTTTTAATAGTATGTCAAATGACTTGCAGGAGAGAAGTTATGATATTGTAGACGGTGATGAAGAAGATGATGAGGATGAAATGGGAGACGGCGGTGCAGAAGATGAACAAGGTTATTTGGACGTTGAAGAGTATGTAAATGAGGAGCCTGATGAAGAGGGAATCAGCGATGGAGATGGAGGCCAGATTGGAGACCCTGACGAAGGTACAGGGGCATCATCTTCAGATCTCAGTGACTAACAAAAGCAACTTAACTGTGAAGAGTTACTGACTTGGTAGGAGTGTCTTCATGACAAGTTGGATTCTGCAGCGTTCTCTCTGTAGCTAAAAAGACAAAATAAAAAAATATTTTAACAGTTGGCGTTTTATTGCCGTGTCCGCTGTATTAAAATTATATTGATGGATCATAGACGGTCCTTAATTGGCCTGTAGTCAGTAGATTAAGGGCCCCTGAGCTATTTAATCGTCACATGTTAACCCAATCGTCTTTGCACACATGGGAGCGGATTTTATTGGCAGTACTTGATTCCAATTAATTAGGTGTATATAATAATCCCCGTATATAGAGACTTGTGGACAGCGTGTCAGTCCGATTTAAAACCAGCCAAAGTTGGCAGAATGACACTTTGCAAAGAATGAAATTAGATTTACTGAACTTTTCATTTCATGCCCCGGAGAAAATCAATCAGAAGTTATCTTCTGCAAATGGCACAACAGTTACGCATCGAAATATAGAACCATAATAGAACACCTCTTATAGGGAACAACGACAAAATCAAAATCTTTATTTATATACAAGCAAATAAAGAAAAGAAAACAGCACGCGATTTTGGGGAGAGAAAAAAAAAAGGAAAGAAAAGAAAAGATGACGACATTAATTAGGACTCCAACTCCGAAACAACCCAAAACAAGGTAAGCATCGATTTAAAAGCTGTAAAAACTTGATCCCGGCCTTCTGCTCTGCAGTCAAACTTGGTGGGAACTTGATGTTGAACTTGATTTTCAAGTTGCCTCTCTTTGATGGCTCGTTCTGAATTGGCATCCCCTCTCTCGGGACAGTCTCCTCATAGTTGGGATGAATCACATTGTCGATTGGGATGTTTAAACTCCTTCCATCCAGGGTAGTGAGACGAACCGGATAACCTTCCAAGGCCTCACCGAGAGTTATCGTCCGTGTGACGATCAAATCATTCCCATCTCGAGTAAACACACTGTGAGGCTTCTCGTCCACGATGAAGACGACGTCTGCAGGCTTAACATTTTGCTGCACATTTCCCTTCTCTTCGAAGGTGATCCTTGTACCCTTCTTCCATCCAGGCTTCACATCAACAGTTAGAATTTCTTCCACCTTGATGGTATTACTGCATAACCAAAAAACACACATACAGTGGGAAATCTTGCCAATGTCGAAGAAATTATGCCTCTTGTCACAACAACTATATAACAAGCCAATAAAATCACGACATGTATGCAAAAACTGGTTCAGTTAGTCAGCTATATTAAAAATAACAACCACTTACCCATTGATGTCAACAATTTCCCTAGAGATCTTTATCTTCTTAGTAGTCCCCTTGTAGAGTTCCTCAAGGGTACAAGGCAGCCTATTCTCAATCGGAGGTGCTTTCTTAGGTCCACCCATTACAAATACTCTATTAAAGGAATGAAAAACATCATCATCACCAAATGTCTCATTTGAGGAACTGGAACTTGACCCTCTCCTCCCCCCACCTCCATGGGGGATTGTGAAATCAAAATATTCCGAAAAAATGTCATCAGCACTTCGGGGACTGCCTTGTGGCGTACCCTTCAAGCCTTCTTCACGGTAACTATCAAACATTGCTCTTTTTTGAGGATCACTTAGAACCTACTCAAACGATGTGTTTCCGATCAATAACCAAGATAAGCAACACAGCATTTGGAATCAGTGACATTAACCAACTGTAAAACTATTAAAGACAAGTGGGATTTTTTTTTTCTTTTATGGGTAAATTGAAATTCTGTGGGAATTGCTTTACAGTAATATAACAAAAATGAAAAAAAAAAATCACTCTTGCGAGAAGTCAAGAATTTTATTCTAAAAAATAGAACTTTGTCAGCAGCTTTTGACACTTGAGCAATACTTATTCAAGAGTTAAATTGGTTAGCAATCTTCAAGTACCTTTGTTTAATTGGGCATTCAAGTTTGAATTTTGGGGAAGATAGTCAGTAGGTTTAGGGTTTTGTAAATTGAGATCCTCTTTTAATTATTTTCTCTCACTTCTCCTAGTTTATAAAATCTAGTGAAAAAAATAGATTTAATTATAAAAAATAAAAAATTAACTTGATTGTCAATATTAATTTTCAAAACTCAATCTTAACTACTTATTAAATTAAAAGAGATTAAGGGAAAACAAAATTAAGAAAAGATCATTGTCCGAACTTTGTGCCCATTACTTTTTTTAAAATTATAAATTAAAAAAATGTTAAATGGTTAGAAAATAGGATGTTAATCAAAAAAAAATATTCGAGAAAATGAATTTTATCACATAAATACCTTCTAGTTTTTTCCCCCTATCATGGCTCTAGCCAAAATCCCATTAAGTCCTTAGATGGGTTTAGCCGAGGACCTTTTTGCAATTTACATCTTACTTGATCAGACACAAGCACGAGTGTGTATGTGAAATTTACAGACAACCTAGTGAATATTTTTAAATTTTAAGCGTAATCAATTAGAGAGAGTAAACGGTAGTAAAAGAGTTTTTCCCCCTAGTGATAAATTAATGGTCTCAAATTAGAGAATAACAATTTCAAGAAAATTAAAAAAAAAAAATTCCCACAAAAGTAATATCATTTTGTAACCATCATCACATAACAACATACTGTGATTAAAAAATAGTGTTTTGGAAAATAAAGTTCGATAATAGAAAGCAGAAAGTAAAAAGATATTAGACCTCATAAGCTTCACAAACTCGGTTCAACTTAGCTTCAGCTTCTTTCCTGTTATCAGGATATTTATCAGGATTCCACTTCGCGGCCATCTTTTCGTAAGCCTTCTTCAGGTCATCGCTACTTGCATTCCTATCAACTCCCAGTATCTTGTAATAATCAACTCCCATCTTCTCTTCTTCACTTTCACTAACTGCTGCTTCTGCTTCTGCCCAAAAGCTTGGATGGCTTTTTATAAGCCTTTTGCTTTCGGAGCAAAGCAAAAGCAATCAAATAATTTCTCCTTTTGCTTCTACTTCTCGCGCAAGCTGATGGAGTTACTTCTCGCGGAGTTACTTCTCGCGCAAGCTGATGGAGTGATGGCCATGGGGCATGTGCTTGGAAACTACCAAAGTGGACGTTCTCTTCAGGATTCTAATATTCCGTTGACGAAGAAGTAAACGGGCAGTTTTGGAATTTCGGTAAGCTCCGAATCTTTTTCCTCGTTTCTTTGGCTTTTTTCTACTTTTGAGGTACAATGTGAACGCGTCTCTTTTTCCATTCCTCTTACTTTGTGCTTAACTGATATTGAGCTATTATATCTTAAAAACCTACAACTATTATTAAAAAAAATATAACTATAAAATAAATTTAATAGGATGTAATAAATATAATTTTTAAATAATAATTTTAAAAAATTATTAAAAATATAATTATTTTTTTATCACACAAGTGTAAAATCTAATTAATTTAATTTTTGAGTTACAGTAATTAGTGTTTAATAGTTATATCTTAAAACTTATAACTATTGTTAAAAAAAAATGTAACTATAAAATAAATTTAGTATGATGTAATAAATATAATTTTTAAATAATAATTTTGAAAAAGTTAATAAAAATATAATAATTTTTTCATCACACGAGTGTAAAATCAAATCAATTTATCTTTCAAATTACAGCAATTAGTATTTATCAAATACTTTAATAGTGTACTTTTTATGTTACAATTGTCCAACCTCAATCTCGAACAAGACTTTCTTATGTAAATATGAACAAAATTTAGGGCCGACTCCATCTCACATCATCCACATAAGAGTAAATAAGAGTTTAGATATTTTAATTAATATGCTTTAATATTAAAATAATAATTAAATTATTATAAAAATTATCCTAGTGGAGTTAAAACATTTTTCTATAATTACTGATATAAAAAGCCCATGATGTATGTGGAAAAAATAATAATTCACACAAAACAGACACAAGGTCGAACCTTTGAAAATAAAGTGATGGCCTTGCAAAATATAGTGTGAGACTTGTTCGGTCCAATTGCACAAACTCAGCTGTCTCTCACGTAATTAATCAACTCTTATTAATAATATTGATATATGTATTGACGATGACATAAATTTTAATGAAATAATGTAAAAAATAATATGCTATTTTTATATTATTTTTTATGCACATTTCATTATTACAATATATATATAAAGTTGTGACTAAAAGAGGTGATGTGGCATCACTATTTCTCATCTTCGTATATTTTCTATTATCTAATAAATAGATAAAATTTCTTTTAGATTTAGTTTTTCATCTTCTCATAATTAATTTGATTGTTATTATACAATAACAATTATGTAAAAGTTTTAATGAGGCATATTCTATACAATGAACATTCAAGGGGGAGTGTTATAAATTTATTAAAATAAATGTGGATGTTCATAACATATATCTGTTAATCTCCCCACTATCTCCCATTAGCAACATTTAGCTTCCCTATAACTCCCACTATCTCACAAGAAATTATGATCCATAATTTTTCATTAATTTCATGGAGTGATTATATAATTATAAAAGGAGAGCTCATCTTTTTGTTTTATACACACACAATTGAATGAATAAAATCACTCTATAATATATTCTATCATTTTATTCGTTATCTTGCGTTACTTCTTTATTTGTGTTACTGGCTAATAACTTTTTTTTTTTGGTTTAAACCACCTGGTTTCCGACGACTGCATTGGATACTTCTACTGCATTCAACATTTCTAACTTTTATTGGTTGATATACGTGTGAATGATAACACAATCTTTTAATATATATTTTTAATTATTAATGTTTGTTAATCTTTAAGTGTATATTAGAAATTATTGATCCTTATGTTTTAACATGTTTATGTTATTTTTTCATAATATTACAAATGTTGTCGGAAGTTTATGTGGTGTGGGTGATATTGAGATTGTTGGAGCTGGTTGGAAAAAAAGAGATATAAAAGTTCTAATAGATTAGCAAGTTGAATATAATTTAGAACTTATCAACAACTACAAAAGGTATAAGGTCCGTACACTTAACTATACACATTAATATATGTATATAAAGTTAACAAACAAATAATTAACTTTCATAAATAACATTAATTTTATAAGGCTGCCTCATCTTAAAAAAAAAATCAATTCATATTTTTTATTAGTTTCAAGTGTAAAGTAAGAAAAAATGATAATACTAAATTCTTTTTTAAAAGCCACGTGAAGCGCTATTATATTTCCTAGTTATTAGTAAAAGAGTTTTTTGGAGTTGCTAATTGGGCTTCTTTTAGGTTCATTAAGGGTGCGTTTAATGTATTGTATTACACTAGCTACATTACATATGTGTATTAAATTATAATACAATATTATATTAAGTGCAACATAATCTATTGTTTATGCAATAGTATTTTATATCATTATTTATATTACTAGTAATTTTAAATTAACGTTATTCAAATTTATTAATATTTATTATTACTTATATTTAATTACTAAAAAATTAATTTTTATATATTAATTTAATAATGTAATGTAATGTTATATTATATTATATTTTTATATATTATTTTAAGTATTTATTATTGGCAATATTTGAATAATAAATTATATATTTATTAATTTACATTAATAATTCTAATAAAAAACAAAAATAAAAAATCAAGCATTATAAAATAAATTTTATTTATTTATTATCATAATAAAGTTTAAAAAGAAAAAAAGAAAAAAAGTAATGCAGCACCTGCCGTATTAAGCTAAACCAGATTGATATTTCAGTTTACAACAATTGGCTACAGTACTATAATACCCCATGTTATGAGGAGTGAGATAACACCCCAGGTCATGAAATAATCTAGAAATGTTATAGTTAGAGATAGGGATGGCAAAAATCCCCACGGGGACGGGTACCCTCGGGAATTTTCCCCATTCGGGGAGGGTATGGGGATAATTTCATACCCAATTTCTTATTCGGGGAGGGGACGGGGATGAGGTGGAATCCCCATCCCCTACCCATTTCCCCATTTTAATTTTTAATTTAATTTTAATTTTTTAAAATTACTAGTAAATAAATTATAAAATTTAAATTATAAAATTATAAATATTGGTAAAAATAAAAAATATCAAAATATTTATATTATTAAACTTTTAGGCCTAATTAGCTAATTAAAGTTCTAAATTTTTATTTAGGACATTAAAAAGACCGAGTAGATTCTATTAGCCAAACATTTTTTTTAATTTTGATATTCTTTAAATATTTTAAACTTAAATCTATTTTTTATTTAATTTTAGATGTTATAATTGCCCACAGCGAATCACAATTTTAATATCTAATCTAATCTAATCTAATATTTACTTTTGATTTGCTCCGATTTAACTATTGTGTTGTAAAAGGAATAGTCCACATTTATAAAGTGCCCACGCCACCATTGAAAAAGTTAATTTTGAATCTAAATTCGATTTTATTTGTAACAATTTTGTATTAGACTATTAATTTGTTCATGATAGTTTGTAAAATAAGTTTGTATCCCTTGCATGTTGCGTTACTTACTAATTTAATGTATGTGACTTTTGTAATAGATATTAATGTAAGATATATTTCGAACTTTACTTTTATTTGAATTTTTTATTTTAATATGATTAACTCAAAATCGAAAAAAAAAATGTATTAGTTATTCGGGGATCGGGGACCCTCGGGGATCCCCTGTTATTATTCGGGGAGGGGATGGGGATTCTCTCAAGTAATTCTGACGGGGACGGGGAGGGGATGGGGACATACGTAAAATATCGGGGATGGGTACGGGGAGATCGGTCCCCTCCCCTCCCCTCCCCATTGTCATCCCTAGTTAGAGATGCCAATGGTCCCTGTTGTGTTGGCTTAGCCCATCAAAGGAAGACACATATGTACTTATGCTCGTGCCGCATGTAATATATATATTTGCTTAGGTCCAACTTGACACATTTGTCATGCCCACTCATGTCATCGTTCCATCCCGCCTAAGAAAAAAAATGCATGAAAAGCTTTTTTCTTTTTTAATTTTTTTTTAAGAGAACATGCCAAGTTATTGACCTACTCTTTTAAGCCTACATATTTTTAGATCCATGTGTCTTTAGTCAAGTTCAATAGAATAAAAAATTAAGCCAATATTCAATAATAATAAACTGATATTAATAAGAGATAATAAATATTAATTACTAAATTAAACCCTACGATGTCAGAATTATTTTTTAATGTTTAACAATAATGATAATAGTAATTTTTTTTCTTAAGAGTTAATTTAATTATTAACTTGGACTTACATAAATCATAAATCATAGTTTATAATAACATTAGTACATATTTATAAAATCATAATATTTATAATTTTATTTATTGAAATCATGATGTCAATTATTCATTTAATAAATTATAAACATAAATCAATTTAAGTATTTTTTTAAATTAAGAATTAAATGAATGTAAAAAACTTGCACTAATAAAATGTATTAAAAGATTCAATTTCAAGTTATTTATAAAATTTTAAAATTTGAAGTTTACTTTTAATAAAAAATAAAATTTACTTATTGCAGACTTTTTTACATGCCAAGCTCCCATATCTCATTCTGCATATCTTTTAGACCCACATGCTTCAATTCTAAACCTGACCCAACCCACGTGCATATCATACCATGTCGCGCATCCCATCAAAACTTACTCGTGCCATATTCATACCTTGTCATGTGCCGCCCTATTCATACCTTGTCATGTGCCGCCCTATTCATACCCTGTCACGTGCCGCTCTGCCCAATCTAATTGCAGTGGGAGTTAATTTCAATAATTGGTTAAAAAATTCTCTGAGAAATTTACACAAATAACCATAACATTTTATGCCTTTTTCATTTTAACCCCACAAACTAATTTCTATCAACATTAGCCAAAAAATAATTCAGACCAAAATGTCCCTCTCACATCTCTCCCCCAACAATCTATCTTTCACGTAATCTCTCCCAAAGCCAAGAAACACCAATAGTCAGCGGCAACTTTAACCCTCGTCGGCAACGGCTCCACCCATCATCGGCATCCAATCTATCTTTTATGGCTTTTAACAAAACCTAGGTTAGCCATTTTATTTATATTTCATTAATTTAAAATGAAATTTTAGAATAATAGTGGTTGTAATTTGCAAATAATAGTGGTGGTGGTGCATGTAGTAGTGGTTGTTGTTTTGGGCGTGATTTGTGATTGTGTTGTTTTGGGAAGAATGGTGCCTGCCCAGCGAGGGAATTGCTAGCTAGCGCCTGTCGCTGGGCAGTAGCGTGCGTGCCTGTCATACCAAATTACAGTTTTAAATTGTTTTTTTACCAAAAGTTAATTTCCCTTTTATTGTATTATAAATACAATCTAATAATGTTAAAAATATTATAGATACATGGAAAAATCAGAAGTGTCAAGAAACAAATTAGGCAGGATGATATTAGCTTATGTCGATCACTTTCCGAGGTGAATTTCGAGTATGTGTAACTTATCTACGGTCGTAAAAGCCATCGAGCAAAAATTAACAAAACGACAGTTGTATCTGTTCAAGAAAGACATATTTGGGCATTTTTTGGAGTGCCGAAACTTTCGGTTTAGTGATGTAATTTTGCACAATATTTTGCTTAGGCAAGTGGCTCATGGAGAATACAGAGTGGAGGATCAGTTATGGTTTCAAATTGGTGAGCATTTGATACGCTTGTCAATTGAAGAATGATGTCTGGTTACTGGACTTTCTTATGGCGTAGATACCGCACTAACAAATAACAAATCGGGTCATAGGCTACTGAAAACGTATTTTGGTGGTGATTTGTTTTGCAACATTAATCTTAAGCCATTCGATGCATTATTTGAGAAGTTGAATTTCGAGGCTATGGACGACATTGACGCACTAAAGATCGCGCTATTTTATTTTGCGGACAGAATTCTAAATGAAAGAAAGAGCCACTGTCAAATCAATTTCGATTGGCTGAACGAAGTAGATGATATAAATTACTTTCGAAATCGTCCATAGGATAGTCTTGACAATGCACTGTACGAGAAAGATAAAAAATTTCAGACGACTCGGTTGGAAAATCCAAATCATAAAATAAAAAAGTACAATCTTTACAGCTTTACGTTTGTGCATTGTTTTTTTAGTAATAAGTTCTGTAATATTAAATATTTAATGGTAGTTTTAATTGCTTTCTCACTTTTGTTGTTGCAGGCTTGGATTTACGAAACAATCGGAGGTCTGCCACCAACATGGGTCGTGAAAACGAAGAAGAAGATTCCCCGCATCGTGCAATGGAAGCCCATGGCTTTTTCTAAAATAAACTTTGCTTAGGTTTATTCGTTTTTTAATGACGAATCTCGTCTTGTAAGTAATATGTATTGGTAGACGTATAGTACTATCTTTGACATTACTAAATTTGAGTTTTGTACACTTAAAATTTTGGGCTGAATTCATGGCAGAGGAACGTTTTGCAAACCCTTGAGCCGGATGCAAAGGAGAGTCACAAAAAATATTGGCTCATTGTGAAAGATTATATGCCACGTATTCCAGGTTGGATTCATAAGGTCGGTATCCTATAAGTAACATTATTTATTTAATCGAAATTTTTTACTTTTCATTTACTTATTTTAAATGTTATTTTCTACAGCACCAACCTTCAATCAACCCGCCGCCGGCCGTTACAAGGTAATCAGACGAGTATGACGACATACCGAGCCCAACACCAGAGCATTGCCACGACATATCTGAGGATAAGGTGCCTGTGGATGACCATCAGGAGAAGACAGACAAGTCTGATGACACACATGCTTCCAAGATTATAAATAATTTTTTTTCCTGGATTCCGAGATCATAAATAATTTCTTTTCCTGATATATAAATCATTATAACAATATGTTATTATAAAGAAAATTTTTTAATAGATAAGGACAAAGTAGTTTAATGATTATAAGAGACGACAGATGGACAAGATTGATCGTAAAATTTATGAACTTAAGTTGGAATTTAAAGATTTTAAAGAAACTGTTGTGGGATATATCGATTCATTGTCTAAGCCTCCAAACAAGGATTCTCCGATTAGACGCTCGTACGCGGTGAACAAATTTAAATTTGACAATTATGTTCGTTTAACTTTTAATTTGATAGTTGTTTTATATGTTCATCTTGCCGAATGGACATGCCCCGGATGACTATGGAGTGTATACTCATGTGGGCAATCAAAATTTTTCTATTCCCACGTCATTGTATAGTTTCTACAGGGATGTTGGTAGGGAGAGTGTGCAGGTCTTTACTGAGGTACCTCCGAGCATTAGTAAGTTCGGCCGAGCATACATACCGTCGTATGTTTTTAACAGTCCCTACATGCTTCCTCCATTCGGGCGAGAAAAGAACGTCCAGCCTTTACCTCCACCCTAAATCATAGACTATGCAATTGACATGAGTACGAGTGTGGATATAAATTTACTTAGAGGATTGGAGGATCCAAGTCTATATGATGAGTTTGACCGATGGTTCGCTGGCGATATGACAGTGGATTGGAGAGTCCAATACCCGCGGTCGTTTTTTCAAGTGATTTTGGGCCATGTTTCAATGGGATGACTTGGGGACAAGGTAATTATTTTCCTAATTTCTTTTCGTGTTGTGGATTTTTGTATTGTATATATATATATATATATATATATATATATATATATATATTTAAATCGACATGTTTCTGTTCCTCTACAGCATATTCACGAGTATTTTTGCTTGATTAACGAGAAACAACGATAGTATACGAATGCCTTAGTTTAACGTTCACACATACTAATACATTTTTTTGGGTAACGTGCCGAGATAACTTATAATTACCCTTTTTATTTGTTTATTATCACCTTAAAGTTTTGTTAATTTATGCATTTCTTGGTTATCTATGTAATATGTGTTCTTGAATCAGTTATGAAACAACAGGAATTGTGTGGTCGATTCATTAGTATATAGCAACAACTTGAATAACTATATTGGTGAGTGACAACACATCATGTCCAAACCAATGACGGATGTCGATATGGTATGTATTTTATTGCATTTCACGGGCATAATCAAATGTGGATGTGGCTTTTTGTTGTTTGTTTTTTAATTTCATATATAACAAACATTATTAATTAACAAAAAATTTTAATATACAGTTACTCATCCCTGTTAACCTGGACTGTGAGCATTGGGTACTACCTCGAGTAGACTTTCGTAAGAACAAAGTCTGGATTTATGACTCATTACTGACATTTCGAGACGACAAAAAGGACAAGTTGAAATTCAAGCCGCTTGAAGTTATCTTCCCTCGATGGTTGGAATATATTGACTTCTACAACATCCGACCTGAGTTACGGAGTATTAACCCTTGGAAAGTTGTCATAATTAAGAGTGTGTCACAACAAGAGCCCGAAACTGGCGATTGCGGTATTTTTTTATTAATGTTTACAATATATTTAATGTTCGGTCTTAAATTAGAGTTTAACAGCAGTCGTGTGGAATACTTTAAAAAGAAGATTGCAGTTGACATATTTAATGATGATATTGTATTTAAGCCGTTGTAGTAATTTGAATGTTGAAACATTGAATTTTATTCTAATTTGCACACTTAAGTTTATATAATTTTAATGCTCACATTTTAATATAAAAAAATAAAATAAAATTTTATGACACATAAGTGTGTTAACATATATGTTTCCATAATATTGATTTTGATGATAACAAACAAGTTTAAGAATGATTAATCTTTTAAGCTCAAATTATTTAATATTCTTTTTAAATAAATCATTATTTTCACATTATAAATGTTTTATATTTAATGGAAAAATGATTTTATGAAATTGATTGTTTTTATTCTTTTTAAATAAATCATTATTTTCACATTATAAATGTTTTATATTTAATGGAAAAATGATTTTATGAAATTGATTGTTTTTATTCTTTTTAAACAAATCATTATTTTCACATTATAAATGTTTCATATTTAATGGAAAAATGATTTTATGAAATTGGTTGTTTTTCAAAGTTTATGGTTTAATTGAAAGAATTTTGAAAACTTTGAAATAAACAAGTATTGCTTGAAATCTTGGTAAAGGACTTATTTGAAAAGTGTAATAGCATTTTGGGGTATACCATAATTTCAGAAAGTTTTGGGATTAACAAAGCATTACTTAGAAATTCTGAAATTGGACCTATGTGCAAAGTTTCATAACGTTTTGGGCCGTAATACAGTTTTATAAAGTTTTGTAGTCAAACTGTAAATTTGGAAAATATTTTCACTGTAGCAATCACTGTAGCAAACGGCTAACCGTTTATTTAAAACGGCTAACCGATAATTTCCAGAAAGCATGTTCTGCAAAGTATTGTTAAAATGATGATTCTGGAAACTAACGGTGAACCGTTTACTGAAAACGGTTAACCGATTATTTCCAGATTGCTAACCTTGAACCGTTTAGTAAGAACGGTTAAACCAAATTTGTTTTGCAGGTCCCTGGAAATTAACGGCGAAAGGGTAAGCCTAAACGGCTAACCGTTTATTTGAAAATTGGCCCAACGGTAACTTTGACCGGCCTAAACGGTTAACCGTTAATGGTTAACGGCGAACCGTTTTCGAGCAGACAGTCTGTAACGGCTAGTTTTTCAGCTCCAACTATAAATAAGCTCAATCTAATTCAAATAAGCAGTATTCCAACGATCATCATTGAGCAAAATATTGAGAATACAACTTTCATTGAGCTTTAAATCTTTGTATTCATCTCATTCATTCACACATCGAGCTTTCACTTGTGATCAAATACATTGTGTGAGAGAGATTCATTTGTAATCCTTTTTGTAAAATCAAGTTAAAAGATTGTAAGTGTTGGGATACACTTGGGTTAAGAGATTGGGGATAATCTCTTGTTGTAAAGGTCCATTGACACCTTGGAAGTCAATTGTAAGCGTTTGAAGCCTTGGGAGGCTAGCTTAGTGAAATCCTCAAGCCCGGTGTGCTTGGAAGCGTGGACGTAGGCGGGGATTGCCGAACCACGTAAAAATCCTTGAGTTTGCTTTCTCTTCCCTTACTCATTTATTATTGTGCTTTTATTGAATTTATTGTTTTCAATTTGATTAAGGCAATAGATTGAATTGTTGAGCGAATTGCTTAGCTTAAATTTTAAAATTCCAATTCACCCCCCCTTTTGGGTTGCCTAGTTAGTATTTCAAAGTGTACAATACACAAAAAACAACAACTGTTTTAACTAAGGAATCGTTGAAACAATACAACTAATTTTGACTCGACGCAATGGGATTCTTACATCGTTTATTGTTATGTCCCGACTCATTACTCCACTCGCATCTAACAGTCCGCCGGTTAACGTCCTCGCCAGTCGAGGGTATTCTGAGCTCTTTACGAAGACCAGGTGGTGTTGCCTCAACTAGTGGATATACGTGTATCTCTTAAATTTCATTTGAAATTTCCCAATCAGCCACATCGCCAACCGGCTCCACTGGTTGTGCATAAGTCATCGCCAACGATTCTGTGGTGTAAAAGTCCGAATAAAGGTTAATGAAATCCACTCGGATAGTTAAACACGCCGCAATTGCATGAGCACATACAAGATGATCAAGCTAAAATACTCTACAGGTGTACGTTTTCTTTTGCAGATCAACTAAACCTTCCTTGATCCCACCATCTACAACTTGAAATTGATACGAAGACACAGGCCGAACGATCATTTTTTCAGCTATAGTTTTTCTCCCAGTGACTATTTCATCTGCCCATGTTGTTAACCGAGTACTCATTGATTCAGCCACAATTTTTCTATCATAAAACCATTGCTGTAATGTTTTCCTAAAGTAATCAACAAGATGAGTAACAAGAAATTTTTGCGGTTCCCTCATAAAAGAATTAACACTTTCCACGATGTTGGTGGTAAGTATATTGTACCTCATACCTTCAAACTGAGGCCTTGCCCAATTACAAATATCCACATTATTTTCTGAGTAATCAGCCGCACCCGAGTGGATCATCCACAACTCTTCAAGTTGTTTTTTAAATTTCTCATATCCATATGCTTTTGCTGCATTAATAAAAGCAGGCTCAAATTCATCCCAAAGAGTTTTGGACATCCTAAACTTTAACTTAATGTTACCTTTCACATAGTAAAAACAAACGCTATGAGTTGCATTATAAAATACTTTCAGAATGGCTCTCTTTATGGCAATGCATCGATTAAATATAATTACCAACTCCGGCCTATCACCAATCACTCCATGACCCCAATGGCTAACGGATACAATTGATTGTTACCATTCAAACATATTGCTACGAACATGCTTCCACGATATAGCCTCTTTAGATGAGTACCATCTACAATAATGACATGCCGAATACACTGCATAAATCCCTTGATGGAAGATCCAAGTGCTACAAAGTAGTACAAGAAATTATCATCTCCATCCCACTCGAAGTGAGTGACTGTACCTTCATTCGCTTTAGTCAGTACGTGAGAGTATTTAGGGAGCAAGTTGTATGACTCTACAGGGTTGCCTCGAACTATTTTAAGACCAACTTCTCTGGCCCGATATGTCTGTTGGTATGTTAACTGAACACCGTATTCTTGTTGAATATATGCTCTGATGTCATTCGAAGTATAAATCCACTTTTCTTAAATATATTTATCTGTAATAATATGACCGACAACTCGGCTCCTTACTGGACGACGATCATTAACCAATACATCATTATGACAAGTGTGTACATGTTCAATTCTCCTCACCGCCCAAAGAACATTATGCTCGTTCGAACTTCTAATTGCTCGAATACGCCATTTACATGATTATGAATAACAATGAGCTTCGAAACGTGTCATTGTAGACCGTGCAATCTTGAAATCAAACTTATTCCTAAAGGCAACCTTGCGCAGTTGTAATATTAACTCATTCTCCTCAACAAATAGCTTACCCACACTAATATCATCTAAGTCACAACTGCTAAGAAAGCTTGGAGCAATCATGTTCGAAGACAAAATTGGAGCAAGACTTGTGAGGGGGTCAATCCTCCTTCTTGATCGAACCATTGGAGGAATAGATTCATTGTCTCTGTTATTTGCATGAATATCGTTTTCACACTCATCCTCATGCTAAAACGACAGAATATTGGAAGGACCGGCTCCTCCATCATCACCTGCATTATTGAAATAAGTGTCCATCATATTATTAGAAGGTTCTGCACAAATATTATCCCCTTCTATCTCATCATGAAGATCATCATTATCTTGAAAACCATTGTTGTGATACGGAGAATACCATTACTCCAACAACGTCGTTAGTCACCTCTTCTCCAACATCCTCTAACGTAATATCGTTATCATCAATGTTGTCATAATTATCGTGGATTGAAGAGTAATATTACTGCAACGACATTATCCTTGGCAACACTTCTTCTTCATTATCGGGGCCAGACATATTTGCTCTAAAGTAAGTTTCTGTTTCGACATGTGACTCACCATCTTCGCTCGGAACTCGAGGTGATGTGGTAACGAATATAGGAATGCATCCATAGTTGGCCACATTGGATGCCACATGCAACACAACCCTCACCATTTCATCATCAAATATATCCATATGTAGTGTACATACGATAAAATGTGTTACTAGACCTCAAAATTGTCTTCATTGTGATACTATGTTCATTATGATTTATTTGTAACATCTCGTATACTCTTGTCAAAAACTTATCAAACAGACAATTTTTCTCAATAAAAAAAGCTCTATTTTTACTATTCACATACTCCATACGGTCTTCCTCTAACATTTTCCACCAACCATCATAACACAATTCAAGCACAACTGAATCTATTAAACCTGAAATTATAAAAAAAAAATTAATTACACACTATCAAATTAATAAAGAGTCAGATGCAATGAATTTGCCTCTTGGTGCAAATTCAAATTAATAAACCGTGTGACAGGCAGCCTATCGCACCAAAAAACAGAGTCGATGAATTTACCTTTTGGTGTGACAAGGTGCCTATCGCACTAAAAGGTAGATTGTCCTACGAAAATTTCATGCGACAAGCTGCCTGTCGCACGAAATTTGTGGAACATGTGCATGTTACACCAAGCGATCGCACTGAAACTCTCACAAATTTAGAAAATAACTCATACCACTCAATGATGTAGATTGGTGTTGGATCCGAATGAATTATGATCGAATTTCACTTTTACCCTTCTCCGTCGTCGTTTGTTGTTGCCTTGTGCCGCCACCGGTAATGATTCAAGAGTGCAAAACTGCGTTTGATTTGATAAAAGAAAAAAAAAAGTTACTTTTGATTTGTAAACAAGGATAATTTAGAAAAAAAAAACTTATACTTGGTTAATGTTAATTAAAAAAATTAAGAATTAATTGTAAAAATTTAAAAAATTAATTGTAAAAATAATAAAAATTTTATGGTTACTTTTGTAAATTTTCCAAATTCTCTTAACAAACATAACTGATTCGAATTATTCTTTTAAACTTAGTACACCGACAACCGTGATTATGAAATATATTATAAAAATATTTAAAACAATCGATTGAGTAAAATGCAAGTTGACTAAAAAATTTATAGCTTCCTCCAACAGTTTTACTTTTTTTTTTTTTTTGAGACTGATTAATCATCAGATTACTGCATTACACAGATATTTACAACAACTGCTTATTATAGCAGAGATATTACACTGATATTTATAATCAGATATACATGATTGGGACTTACATTATTACAATGAATTTTATGAAATACATGCCCAATACAAATAACCCCTCACAAGAGAGGATGTCCATACTCCACTTGCATTTCGCAAGGGAGAAGTAAATCAAAGACAGATTTTACCACCACATATCAACCCAAAGAACATAAACAGTAGATACGACACATACAAAAGGAAATTTTTAATCACCTAAAGCACCCTATATCAGATTCCTAATATCATCAGAAACCAACACAAGCAATGATGCAGAAATCAATCATATTTTTATTATGAAAGCAGATGTTGGTTTACAGTTGATAACCCCTGAATGTTAAATAAGATGACAACGCAACTCTCCCATGCATTAAGCAGCAACTCTCAAACAAGCCTAAGAAAGTAACTATCAATTTAAGCTAGTAGAATTGTAATCACAATGTAACCAAAGAACCAACCAGGACAGCCGGCCATGTTTCATAATATACTCAATGATCTGACACGCGGATATTCACAACAAAAAGCTCTGTTTCTGAAAAATATCATTTGCCGATGTATCTATTTCAGGGACCAAGGAGTTTCTTGATTCCCGCCTTCTGCTCGGCGGTCAACCTAGTAGGGAACCTGATGTTGAATTTGATTCTCAAGTTGCCTCTCTTTGATGGGTCTTTTTGAAGGGGCATTCCTTCTTTTGGGACAATTTCCTCGTAGGTGGGATGAATCACATTGTTGATTGGGATGTTTAAACTTCTCCCATCTAGGGTGGTGAGATGAACTGTATAACCTGTCAATGCTTCTGCAAGAGATATCTTCTGTGTGACAATCAAATCATTTCCATCCCGAGTAAATACACTGTGAGGCTTCTCATCAATAACGAATACAAGATCAGCAGGTATAACATTTGGCTGCTCATTTCCTTTCTCAGGGAAGGTGATCTTTGTACCCTTCTTCCATCCGGGCTTCACATCAATAGTTAGAATTTCCTCTACCTGCATAGTCTTGCTGCACCCGACAAAAACAAGTTAAACCAAAATTGGAAACGCTCAAGAATGTCAGAGAGAGTATTCCTCCTCTCCAGAGATTACTATAAAACACACCCACTAGTACAATTCACAGTGAAAATTTGTTTTTGGAAAGGAAAAACAGAAAGGGGCAATGCAATGAGATTCTAAAATTATTAACTGATAGCACCACATCTAACACATTCATCATGTCTGCAAGGTTAGAAACCCAAAGTAAAAAGCTCAAACATAAAACCAGTAGATCAGAACTCATCAACTATTCTAGAGGAAGGATCTCTTGATACCATATATCCATACAAGTACAAATTCTGACTGCAAAATTAACTCGCACCGAACAGCTGCTTTCGGACAGGAGCACAACAAAAGGAAGACCATAAATGAAGAGATGGTATCTAATATTAAATAGAGAGGAGACAGAAAATCATCTAAGCGCTTATACTTCATCTAGTTAAGTTACTGCCTGGCTGAGAACCTTTCGAATCGCCGCACGGCTTGATTCAAAAGGTTCTTACAAATGCCTTTGGCGGTTCGTCACAGTTTAATTACAAAAGAAGAACCCAAACATGTAAGCAGATATGATCACAATTAAACATTTGGCTTGTACACAATCCAGCACTGGAAAAGTTCTGATAATTTCAACTTAGTTAGATTAGGCAAAAGCCCCATATTTCCTTCTCCCAAGCCAAAATAATTAGTTCAGCTTGAACAATCATCAGAACTTAGATTAAGCAACGGCCTCAGATTTCCTTCTCATAAACCAACACATCCAGCATTTAATTGGTTCAGTTCGAAGAATCAGCAATCAAGACTGCAGTCTGGATGTTAATTCTGCATTTTAACCAATGAAATATTCCACTATGTAAAATCCAATAAGCCTAGTAGAAGCAATTAAGTTAAGATGAATTAAAAAGACAAGTATACCTTTTAGCAAAGCAAACCCTTTTTTTCCCCCCTTTTTTTGTTTGGGGGCAACTTCTAGACACTATAGCTTTTGTTCTTGAAAATAAGCCATACTTTGATGAGCAGCAGAATGGCTAAATCAATGCTCAATTAAAATTCCCAAAAAGTAAAAGTAACACAACCATAGAATAACTACTAAAAGTAAGATAACACCACCAATACAAAAACAGACCAACTATTAAAACAATAACCACTTACCCACTTATATCAGCTATCTCTCTAGAGATCTTCATCTTCTTAGTGGTCCCCTTATAGAGATCCTCAAGGCTACAAGGCAACTTATTCTCAATCGGAGGCGCTTTTCTTGCCCCACCACCACCCATTGATCCTCCTCCTCCTTCACCAAATGGCCCAAACATATCATCCCCAAATAACCCACCTGCAAACCTTGAACCTCTCATCCCTCCACCGCCACCACCCATGCCACCAAATGGGTGTGAAAAACCAAAGAACTCAGCAAAAATGTCATCAGCACTCCGGGGATTGAACCGAAATGACGTAGGCCCTTCTCCAGTGGAGAAGAAGGACGCTCCACCTGGACCACCAGCATCCGGTGGTGGCATCTGACCCTTTAAGCCCTCTTCTCCATACTGATCATATACCGCTCTTTTCTGAGGATCACTCAGCACCTACACAAACAAAGAGTTTCAATCAATGACCAAAACAAGTATACATCCAAGCCACGTTAATCTCAAAATACAACAAACAGAATCTATTTCACAACCAGCAATGAAACAATTAACCAAAGTCAATGTATAATGGCAAAATAATGAAAATTATAACCTCTATTTAAAACTTCTCCTAAAAATGATTGTGCTATTAATTATCTTGTAGCTTTGCTACAAGTACAGAACCTATCTGATGAGATACCAGAGACGCGAAATAAATTAACTATAATGATTATTATTTTTTTGAAGATTAACATTCACAAAAATTGAACTTTGGACTAAAGAAGCCACAATTACATAGCAATAACGTCAACATAAAGATACTAAAAAAAAAAAAGTAATTGATGATATGAAGCAGATAAAGGGAGCATAGGAAAGATACCTCATAGGCTTCAGAGATTTGCTTGAACTTAGTTTCGGCATCTTTCTTGTTATTGGGGTTCTTATCAGGATGCCACTTCATGGCCAGCTTCCTATAAGCCTTCTTCAAGTCATCATCTTTAGCATTCCTATCAACACCCAGTATCTTATAATAATCAACTCCCATCTTCTTCTTCTCCTATCTTTCTCTTCTTTACTTTCACTATCTCTTCTTCTTATTCTGCTTACAAAAATGCTTCAGACTTTCTGTCAATTGTGTGTGGGTAATCAGCTTTTGCTCTAGTGGGTTATAAATTTATAATTATAACAATAAGATGGGGATGTGGTTGCAATTTTTGGAAAGTGTTTTTTGGATGAATTTAGAATCCTGTCGAAGGTTCCAGAAATCACAATGGCTTTAAAAATATATATATATTTTCTTCTTGTCTAAAATTACACCTCTGTCACCAATGTTTTCGTCACAGTCATTTGCTACGTCTTTGCTGTCGTTCGTTCTATGATATAATTTAAAGCGTCGTTATTTCAGGTTATATCTTATTTGTATTACTTTTAATAATTTCTTTTAAACATTTGCACAACTGACGATGACGACGATAATTACATTTTTTTATTCGACATATTAATTTTAAATGTAGATAATGTTCATGTAAATTTACATTATTTATCTTACAATGAATAGATTTTTTATAAAAAAAATTATTAAATAAACACACTCGTATTCTACATAAAATTCAAATAGAAAATAGATTGATTATTGAAAGGTTTAGGTACTTTTCAATACATAACACCATTTTGGTGTAATACCAACACAAAAAAAATCTTTTTCACACTAAATTACTATTTCATCTCCAACCCATTACACCAAATTTTACACCAAAAAAAAATATTCTTCTTTTTATTCCTTTAATTCTCAAGAATTAATTCAATTAACACAATAAATATTACTATTAATATAGATAATTAAATAATAAGTAATTTTATATCGATTAACAAAAAAATATAGAAAATTAGTACATTATGAAAATTAAACATTACATTAATATAGAAAAATACAATACAATAACAATAATACTCTAGTTATTCGAATTACTAAATTTATCCCATAAATGATCAATTAGTGCATTTCGGAGTACAATGTGAGCTTGTTTATCCTTAATTTGTTTGTGTCGAGCAATAAATTCTTGAAATCTAGTATTCTCATCTACGCTCATATCAACGGTTGGTATTGGGGCTTGCATCCAATCATTAATTGTTGCATTAACATGGCGTTCATCTTCGATTATCATATTGTGCATAATAATGCAAGTAAATTAAGATTTAAGATTATCATATTGGAGTGGTCACATATCATGAAGAAAACAAAATTTTACTTAAAGATTTAAATTCGATAAATGATCCGAGCTTACATCAATATTTTCAAAATGAACAAATTAAGATTTTGCAGAGAAGATCTCAGCAAGGCCAAGCATCTCAAAATACTTTCAATAATATCGGCCAATATTTTGATGATATTGGAGGATCTAATAATGATCTCCCACATTACTAAATAATTGTTCTAATTTATGCTAGTAATAGTAGCTTTTTTAATTTGTGTTAATTTAATTTTGTATTTTTAATTTTGTAATAAGTAATCTAGTAATTAATGTTATTGGCATTTTATTTTTATTATTAATTTTTGTGTTGAATATTTTTATTTAAAATATTAGTATAATATTCAAAAATTAAAAATGAAATTAAAAAAATAACAAAAATAATAATAATAACTTAAAATATTATATAAAATAGGACAAATATGTAAATAAGATAAAGTAATAAGGATATTTGAGACTTTTTCTTTCTAGCACCAAATATGGTGTAATGAATAGTATTGCACCATATTTGGTGCAAGACTATTCATTACACCATTTTGGTGTTACATTGGAGAAGTATTTTACACTAAAAATAGTGTAAAAAGTGATTTGGTGTTAGGTTTAGTGCTACATTGGAGATGCCCTTGATATTAAGTGATTTTAAAAATTGTAATAATTTATTATCTAATTGATGCATGTTGCATCACTTTCGATGTTAGTGAGAGTAAAATTTTGAAATAATTATTTGCTTTCATGTTTATTAAAGTACGGTAGTAACTAGTAATAAGAATACATTATTAGTAATTAAGATTGTTTTAAATCTTTTTTAACAAAAATTTTAGACTGACCATATCAAAGCTCAAATGAGATTTGGAAGAGAAATCTCTCTTCCTGTCTCTCTTTTTAACTTGCAGAATTACTTGTAAAATCAATTATATTTATTTAATCTTCACATATTTGATGTCTTTTTCTTGATTTTATCTAAATTTTCCGCTCACATTCCTCTAAGACAAATATTGAATTGATTATCAAAGTGAATTTTGCATTTACCTATACAATGTGGTCAAGCCAGTAACATGTCAATTGAATTTAAAAGCTTGATTCATTTTTCATTAAGAAAAAAAAATTCTAAATTTCTGTTAAAAAAAGGAAGAAAAAGAAAAGAAAAAACAAATAAACTCATCCAAACACATGTAAATGCTGCGATTTCAGGCTTCCAGCCTTCAGGATACTTAAGCCGTTTTGGGCCCATATACTTTGTGGTTGCGCTAAATATATAATTGGCTATCTTTTTTTACAATTTGAAGTTTATTGAGCGTATTCATGACGCAACACAAAGTGACAAAGATTTACTTGAAAATTTTGTACCAACCAAAAATTCGAGCCATACCCAATTTAAAAGAAAGAGGATTTGATTCAACGCAGATTGACGCACATATTCTAGTGCACGATATTGCACGACAAGCTATGATTAATGGGCTGTGAGGCGATCAAATCACTTAAAGAGATAAATAATCGGACTTATATACCAATATTCGAAGAGATAAAAGAGATTTAAATTAAAAAGTCCATGATGATTGACGCTCCGTAATTAATGCGGTTAACCAAAATCTCCAATTTAATTATTAATAGCAAATGTGATTAGTTTTGAAAATTTAGTGGTAAAATGATAACACAATCTAGTGAAGATCGGTATAGAATTCGTGTTGATCTAAGTCTCTGATTTTACGCTTCTTAGGATTCAAAGAAGTTCACAAGATCAGGAACGCAACTCTTTAACGATAAGATAAAAAGTTACAACAGCTAAAAATTACAAACTTCTAAACTTTGATGGATTATGACCATATACAGCAAACTGAAACCTTCTTTGAACAAAGAGTCAAAAGAAGATCAAACGAATGAAATATGAGCAACGTTACATGAAAAAAAAATGATAATAATAAAAGATAATCAACAAGGAATCTGATCAATAAACCATCTAAGTATAGTAATCGGAAGCTTAACAAGATCCATTGCGATATTTGCAAGTCCGGCGCAGCAAATGCAGCACGGGCACAGGCAGCTCAACACGCTCCTGCATGCCAAATGCCATATATATAATTTATTTTTGAAAAAAAAAAGATTGAACCAAGTTAACTTAGAAAGAAATTAATTGATTACGAGAAGAGAAGAGGAAGAAATGAACGTACCCTAGAAGCCAGATGACAGCGCCAACGAGAGATAAAAGCAAAGCAATGAAAGCAAATGGAAGCCCTATCAAGAAACCAAATGGCCTGCATTCTCCCATTTTTTCTTTTTCTTTTTTTCTTCGGCTTCCTGTTTCTTTGACGTGTTTTATGGTTTTGAATTTAAAGAGAGAATGCTTTTTTGCTTTTGCTTTTGCTTCTGTTTTTGTTTTTATTTTGATTTGTGCTTTCAAAATTCAAACAAAGAAAGACGCGGTGCATAGCCACCACGTACGCTCCCCTATTTCTGTATATTGACGGGGAGCAGCGTTTTGAAACTACCAAATTTGGACGTGGTCACGACGAATCTTTAATATTTTTTGCAGCCAAGTCAATGGGTATTACCTGAGCTTTTTCTTTTTTGAATCTTCTTGCGCGTTTCTTAAATTTTGCAATTTCGAGGAATGCTCGTGACGACTCAAATGTGTTTCATCCTGTGGAATTTGTACCTTTTTAGGTCAATGAATTGGGTACGACGTCTAGTTTTGGGCTCAGTAAGGCCTAGTAGCACAATAACACGTTATTGATTTTAAGCCCAAATCAGTAAAGCCTAAATGAAGTGTAAATAAATCCGCTGGGCTTGAACAGCCTTCCTGTCACTCGATCGATCTTATGGGACTGTGGGTAGTGGTAGCACATACCCACATATTGAGAAGCCTTTTGTTTCTCGATTCTCCTACGGTTTGCAGATGAATTTTCAAAGCCAATTGAAGCCGAATGGAAAAAGAAAACTGTAATAGCAAGTTTTGCTTTACGCATCTCAAGTTTGGGCATAAATTCGAAAATGTAATGAAAATTTTGTGAGGGTTATAAATATAAAGTGACGTAGTATCGTGACTTTCTTCTCCAATAATCAATCACACGACAATTATCTCGATAAATTGCTTGAATGTTCCCATCTAAATAGTTGTCGAAGAAGCTTGTTTTAATCTTCAGGAAAGGGATGATAAACATTTGCTCTAAGAATGCACAATATATGTTTCCCATTCATGTAGCTCTATCCATAGCTACTTTATTTGTGGACACTAATAATTAATTAGGCTCATTGAGCACAATTTATATAGCTACTTTTTTTGTTCTTTTTTTTTTTAGGAGTATAAAGATATTGCAATCGGAAGTTTATGGGGGAGTTTAAATCCATACACTTGAACCACAATTTAAAAAGACTATTAAGTACATACATAGATAAAAAAATCTACTCCTAATAGAGGTGAGATCTCCATCCCCATACTCGAGATATAATTGTTGTATTTATTTCTTATATTTTGTAGACTAGTATAAATCATTCTAATTATTTTATATTTTAATCATATTAGTATGTGACCAATGTCAAATATTAAGGAGTATTTTTAATTAGACTCTTATTATGTGATCAAATATTATGTTAATGAGCCTAATTTCATTACACCCTACATAGTAGCATATTATGGACAAGTGTAATATTTAAATTGTGTTATTGTAGCTCATAATGAAATAAGCAATTTTGTACCAATACATGAGGGGTCTATACATTGAACCATAGTATTTAAGTATCTCCAACCCATTAGGAGTCATTGTTCACTCATTTTGATACTTGATCAAGAGTGTAGAAAGCCCTCTTCTCTCTTTCGATCTTGCTTGTGTGCTTGTAGATTGTTGAAGACATACAACTATAACTTGTAGTAGATCAAAAGAAGGTAGGAGCTATAGCTGAGCTTGAGAGCAAACTCGTTGAACACGATGAATCAATGTGTTGATCTTTATAATTCTAGTAAAACAACCCAAGAAGAAGGGTGAATTGAGATTTTTAAAAATTTCTTCAATAATAGTCGCAATCCAACAACTCGAACTACCGAAATCTGATAATGATAACTACAACGATTAATGTAAAGAGATAAGGGCAAAGAAAATGAACACAATGAGTTTTATGTAGCTCGAACACCCCACCTATTGACCTACGTCCATCCCATGCGTACAAGTGATTCAAATTTGAAGATTTTACTAACTAAACTTGACATCCCAAGGCTTCAAAATGAGTACAATTGACTTTAAATATGTCAATGAACCTTTTACAATCTTGAGACGATCCCACACTCTTTACCCAAGTGTTCCCTACAATTACAAATTCTCAATTTTAAAGATAGAAATGATTCTTACAAGATCAAATTCCTCACAATCATATATAAATAAGTTGTAGCTCAATAAGCAAATAAAAACTCAAATATGATTAAAATGATCAAGTTTTTAGCTCAATAAAAATTATGAAATTAAGTTAGAGTTGGCTTTTCTATAAATGGATTAAGAAACTAATTGTTACTCTCTTAAAATAAGACATTATGTGTGCAAACATGTTAAGATAATTATGAAGTGGATAACCATTTGCTAATGTATGTTACCATTGAGATAATTTGGAATTTTAAATCTAAAATGGATTACTGCTAAAAATAAGTGAATTATCATTTCAAAACAGAATGTTAGTGGATGATCGCTTGGCTAACTTTTTAATTTTGTAATTTTGTATTTTGGCCTCAAAACGTTTTAAAATTATTAAACCAAAATGTTGTAAATCTTTTCATATAGGTACTTCTTCTATCTTCATATTTTCAATAATACTGACTTCAAAATATTCAAATTATCTACTTAATCCACATGCTTGAAAACAATCATTTTGATAAAAAGAACTCAATTTCCATTTTTCTTCAAATATAAAAACTTTACAGTATGAAAATAAAGATATATTTAAAATCATGATAATGATTTGAACTTTTAAATACTTAGAGGTTGTTTGTTAAATGTCTGAAATATGAAATTTTATTAATTTCATACATTTTCTAAAATATATATATATATATATTTGGAATCTTATGTCTGATTTTCAGACATTTATATATGAATAGAAAAAGTAAACTTTTGTGATTTTTATTTGAATGGAAAAAGGTTTGAATGACAAGTAAATATTATATTCCAAAAATATTTCTATAAAATAACTTATTTCTTAAACTTTAAAATCTAATCCTCTTTTTTGTTTTAATTTACAAGGACATAAATGTCAAATAACCAAGTTTAAGATGTTTTTTATTGTAAAAATAAATAAGATACCACTTATATTCATATATTTAAAAAAGAAAAATAAATATGTCATTCAGATTTTCGTATTCAGACCCATTCAGATTTTAGAAAAATTCAGACCCATTTAAATTTCAAACGAAAAAACAAACCCTACCTTAATTAAGCACTCATTTAATTATACTAGCTTTATAAGAGATATTTGACAAAAAATCACGTAAGCTTGTTCTTGATTTGATGAGCTTTATACATGAATGCTTTGAACTTTGATCTTGATCTTACACGGATGATATTTGCCCTTCAAGAGTTAGTGAGATTGAAACAATATATTTTCTATTTTATTCATAATATGTAGTTTGTTATAATTGAAGTCAAGATTTACATAATCCTTTGGTCAATCCCGAACTTGCATCGATCTCTCTCTCTTGAGCATGTGTTTGAATAAAAGTGTAAGATTATATGTCATTGTCTAGGCTTTTTTTCAGCAATAACTACTCTCACAGATATATTTATCACTATCGATAGGGGATTTGAAATAGAGTTCCATGGAGCCCAAACTAGTACCCTGATCACCATTATGAAGACGATAATCTAGGCTACAGGTCCCGTGAAAACAAATTCAAGGTGGGTCAATTATTAAATTTTGGTCAACTTTTCCTCTTCCCACGTAATTAATTAAGCAGCAATTTTTTTTTTTTTCTAAGCACCACAAGATTTACTGCTGCTGATCACTGCGTGTGATATATTCATCTCCTCTCCTCTGTAATTAACTTCATTGTCGTCTATAAAGAATGAGAATAAAACTGTGAAGTAGTTAACCGTAAGTACTTCACATGGAAAGGGAATAAAAGATTCTCTCTCCGAATAAGTACTACTACTATATTATATGAAATGCATGCCCATAGTCAAACAAAAAAATGCTCACCACAAATCTATATATTCACAAAATAGTCATCAACGACAAAAATGGCTTCTCTACTCCACATATATCAGTTGTTGCATTTAGAATATCATTTTTCATACCAGACAAAATAATAATTCATCTCGATCTGTTGTATATAATGTGTAATTAATTACAGCATAAAATTCAATGTTGTGGGTGGTCCAATTAATGATTCCTTCGTCTGATCACACGGTCTGTGTTAAATTTTACGTAGTATAAATCTTGCAATTGATGTTACCCATCGAACTGGTAGCATTAATGTGTAGAAAGCACTTTCCTTTATAGGTAAGCTTATTGAAGATTCGATTTCCATTTTCATGCATTTGTGGGGAATGAATTTCTGCCAAACATTTGAAACGAGTACTGATGCTCAAATATATTCAAAAATAGGGACAAAAATGACGTGTTAATTAATGAACAATTTTTTTTATTAAATAGTTTTTTTTCCTTAATTTGTACATGTACCAGTCCTTTTTTATTTTATTTTTTCCTTTTTAACAGATACAATCTTTATGGGCTGTACCATGGCAAAATTGATCTCAAATCTCAGTAGATTTTTTATTAGTAAATATCAATACATAATTTTTAATATAATATTGAAAGAGTAATGATACAGCCACAAACTCTTGTACAAATTTATTTTATACAAATTGATGTGGCATGATAAGATTGGTTGAATTAAATATCACTTGGCCCATATGATTTATTTTTATTAATTTATATTTTCATTCAACCAATGAATTAATGCCACGTCAGTTTGTACAAAATAAATTTATACAAGAGTTTGTGGCTGTATCATTACTCAATATTGAAAAGAAGAGTGACATTACCGTTTCAAACATTTCTTTTTGAAAAAAATAAAGAGTTTTAGACCGGATGAATTATTGAAGGTGGTGGGACTGGGTCTGGGACAGAGCTAAGGTTTTGGATTTTATAGGGTGTGGACAGGGGGACCAGTTTGTGAGAAAATGACCATTGATAGAGAAAGTCAGATTTTATTTACAACAAAATCACCAGCAGCAACAATTATTGCTATTTCTCAGGACCCACACTAATTCTACATATTCATCATATACAGCAACACTTGCACTATCAACAATGACATCTCTTTTTATGTACTAACAAAATGAAAATCTATCAATTTTCTTGTTAACTTGATATGTTCTCTCATTGTCCCTTATTCCATTATCCCTATACTGGCCCAAAATTACTACATATATATATATTTTTTTTTTGAAAGGAAGAAATTTCATTAAACGGCCAAGGAATTACATAACCAGGGAGGAGGAATAAAACTCCACTCTCCCGAACCTGACATAGAACTCCCCACCCGAGCAATAGTGTGGGTAGCGGAGTTCGCAGATCTATGAACAAAAGAGAACACCACTTCTCCTAAGGACTGAGCCAAGGCTCTACAGTCAGCAATAATAGAGCCAAAACCATTTGGATAATCCAACTTATCATGTAAAGCATTAAAAACAAGCAAGCTATCCATTTCTAACACAACAGACTTAAAAGGGAATTCCTTAAGCAGCTGAGAGCCTCTTTAACACCTATACTATATATATATAAAAGCACACACTTGTATTTTGTTTTGGATATTTATCTTCCATTTTAATTGTGTGTTGTTGTGGATTTTTTTTTTTTTTTGGGTTTCAACATTATGCATTATATGAAAGGTAATCTACCTAATTAGGTGAGTCATTCTTTTCTTTTTTTGGTTTGAACCACGAGGTGGTCCTAAGTGGGCCTCAACTATTTGAGGCACCTTTAAGCTCGTACCACAATCCAGACTAATCCCCGCTCGCACTGGGTCGGCCCGTAAGGGGTAAAGTGCTGGCCAAAGTGGTGACTCCATATAAGAGCGGAGCTTTAATCTCTGACATCTCTTAAGGAATGAGAGTGCCGAACCACTCACACCAACTAACTTTGGTTAGGTGAGTCATTCTTCTTTTAATTAATAAAGCTTCTTTTATACCGCAGAAGTATCTATTAAACTTTTATATACATAGCCTACACGTTTTAAAATGGTTATTGCTCTTTTTTTTTTCTCACCCTTTTTTGAGTTATTGATGGCATTACTAGTATGTCTACCGGTAGCGGATGTTTAATGTGGCTGGCATGATAACTATGCAGGGTTAAAGCATAATAATAATAAAAAAAAGAAAGGCTACTTAAATGTAAAAATTTGCTAAATATATAAAGGCCATTTTGTAGTGAATGACAACTAGCCTGAGGCCAAAACACAAATAAGTCTAAATTTAACGTCACATTTATTACAAAAATGATTTTCTTATACTATCATTTAAACTTTCTTGCGACTTGGGTTATTTTTTTCTTTAATGGATCGCCACAATCTATTATGACCTTACTAGAATTAGTAGTAGCACATTTGGGATGATATTTGATAAATTTGAATGACCTGTATACTTATTTAAGGAAGAAGCAAAATGATTCTTATTATACATAAGAGGTAATACAATCAGCTACTGCATGTATGACGTGTGTAATTGAATTTAATTTAACCATTATTTGCATGGTAGCTTTTTAAAACAAATACATACATATCATAATATCATTTACTTATTATATAATTGACATGATACTTTTGATATATTTTAAAATCTTTCAAGAGGTGCCAACGAGTACTCGAATTCTCTAGATCTTATATGAAAAAACTATAGATATTTGATTCGTAGTGGAAAAAGTCAGATTTGGAAACTAATGATGAATTCATTTTTGGAAATAAAGACAATCTTTAAAAAAAATAGCAATAGAGTCCTCGTGATTGTGTTCTTCTCTAGTGCTGTGCATATAAAAGTGGACGGGGTGCTGCCAATAAGGTAAAAGCCTATTTAGTCCCTGTATTTTAAGATTAGTATCCATTTAGTCTCCGTATTTTTAAAAATACCTCGAAACATCCATGCCGTTAAAGTATTGATACCCCTACCATTACTTTTTATTTCTTTTGGCTTATTTTTACAATATTACCCTTTTATAATAATTTTTTTGTTTGGATATTAATAAAAATAAAATAATTAAATTACCAATTTAACCCTAAAAAATAAAAAAAAAATATTAATTTTTTTTGGCAAGCACCATTTGCACACTTGATAGTTTGCATACAATTTTTGACAATTAAAAATTAATATAATTTTTTTTTAATTTTTAGGATTAAATTGATAATTTAATTATTTTATTTTTATTAATGTCCAAATAAAAAAATTATTATAAAAGGGTAATATTGTAAAAGTAAATCAAAAGAAATAAAAAGTAACGGTAGGGATATCAATACTTTAACGGGATGGATGTTTCAGAGTATTTTTAAAAATATAGGGACTAAATGAACACTAATATTAAAATACATGGACTAAATAAGTTTTTACCCTGCCGATAATAACATTTCTGAAAAGGAAAGAGGAACTACTAGTTATGTAGACAAAATAGCAAGAAATAAATATCTTAAGAATGGGGACAGTAATTAATTAACAAGATGGGCAATTGGACATGCTGGATTAAACTGACTCTACCAGTTCTTCGATCATGAGGATGAAATTTCTGAAATTGTCACAATCACCTTTTCTGATATCCTGTTTTTGTGGCTTTCAAAGTTCTCAACAAAATTAGTTATCATGGCAACTGTTTACTTGTTTGCATTTTCATTACCTGTCTAGCTAGAGGGTGCTTTACTGATTAACTCAGAATATTAGGGCAACCAGTGTGTTGTTGTTTATTGGTGATCCGGACTTAGGAATACTCTTTTCTTTTTTTGTATCCAATCAGTCTTGATTTAGTCGAGTAATTTGATTTCCAATTCTCAAATGGATTTGGAAATAGCATTAATGCACTATAGACATTTTTTTCCTCATATTTAGTGTCATGCATGGCTCATAATATTGATTACATAAAAGAGTATTGTTGTATCCACTAATTACCATGCATGCGCTACTTTAGTGAATAAAATTTCTCAAATTATTACAAAAAGTGGAGTCACAATCTTACTCATATAACTACGTATTAAGAGTATTAACAAAAAAACTCATTTAATTTTATTTCTTTAAATGTTTATTTATTTGTTTATGTGATAAATAGAATAATAAAAAAAGGCCTCTCTCTTAAAAGATCATTCAAATATAAATAATTAGTTTACATAATTTTAATGAAATTCTTCTTTCTCTAAATTTAACTACCTCTAAATTTTTAATAATGTAGTTATAATATTTGTCTCTCTTTAATAATTATAGTATAAAAAATATGTTTATATTATTCGATGAAAGAGAAATCGTTCTTTAATATTATAAAGGTAGAAGAATAATTTTATTCGAGAAATTTTAATATTTTTATTAATAGTGTAATTTTTTAAATAAATAATAAAATCCTCATTTAAAGAGTATTTTAATGATATCTTAAGAGACTTTAATACACAGTCATGTTATCTTTTTAACAAAATTAATAAACCATTAAGACATTCTCAGACAATGATGATTGCCACTAGTTAGTCTCCATCACCATTGGAGTTCCTTGGAGTTGGAAACTTTTCAGAAATTAATGAGAGAGCTTCTTGAAAAGGAATAAGTAGCAGGCTTTATTTATTTATTTATTTTTTAGTGAAGGGAATAAATAACAGTTGAAAACTTGAAACGCATATAATCAAGTAAAAAGAAAACTAAAAACTTCAAATTTTTGGTTGAACCTTCAAAAGCGGGATTTTTTTTCCTCTAATTTTGACCAATATGAGAGGTTTTCTCTCTTCCTATTATTTGTCAATAAATATATATAGCTCAACTTTCGACCTTCTATTTTTTTCTTTTACTTTTTAACATAATTCAATAAAATTGAATTCTCACCCATGCATAAATAGCCAGCATCATCATATGCTAGGGCTTTTAATATGCAACGATTAATGATGAATATTCATGATCTTGTATCTTGTAGTTAATATACGGTAATTTCATACACAGAGAATGGGGATTTGAATAATTTGGTGGTCGTTTGAAATTAATGTCAAGTAAATGGGTGATTGCAAAGGGCATTGAAGAGAAGGCTGACATTGAATCTGCCTCAGGGTCTTCAGTAAACTTCACGTATATAATATGAATATGACCCCCTAAGGAGTGACCCATTTGCTTTCCTCATCAAGTGGAGGATCAAGAAAGTGACTTTCAAGAGACCACTAAATATTGCAAGATGATCCATTTATATATTTAATAATCATAAGCTATTAATTAATTACGAAATTCTCTTAATTGCGTAGGAGAACTAAATTCTTTAAAAAAAATGATAATAATATAGATGATCGTGCATGGTAAGAAAAGAACTAATGATAATGATAATATTGGTTACATCAATTATTAACCTCAACTTAGTCGCATATGTTAGCCCCAAAAAAAAAAAACTCAACAAGCTAGTGAATAAAATAAAAGAATAAACGGGATTACAACCTGGGGGACATCAAGGCCTTACCCATTTAGAAAATGAGAATAAATAAATAAATTATTACACGACTAGTGAAACTAATAGTTATGTATAGTTTCGCATGTCAAAATAGGTACATAAGCCTAATAGTGGTACACCGTACTTCTGAAGCTGTAAATGTTCGTCGAATTTCATCTAATTTTTTCATTTTTTATACAAAAATTCATGTTTGAATTTTTCCTATCATTTTTTAAGAAACACTAGATATTTTTATTTATTGGTTAAATCTCTAGTATTCCATTTTTCCTATCATTTTTAAAAAACACTAGATAACTTTTAGGTTTGTTATTCTCTTTTAAGTTCAATAAATTAAAAATTTTCACTTTTAGAAAATGGAAAAACTTGATTACTTCCTTTATATTTACCTAATCAAGGATTAGAATTCTCTTCTAAACTGAGCGCTCCCGAGTTTTTAACAATCTTATACCATATGTTATATAGTAATAGTGTATTGATATATTTAACTTTTTTATATTTTAAATTTATTAATCATATGAATTTTTCTCAAAAAAGTTCATATCAAGATAAGATTTTAATCCTTATCTTAGAATATAATATTAATATAATATATTAATGGGCATGCAAAGACATCAAGATATATTTTTTTAATTCTTACATCCACAAATACATTACGATCTAAAATCTACAGAGAGTTCTTCTGCATACTTTTAACACTTTAAAAATCTATCAAGCAACAGTTTGAAAATCTACTCTCATAATTAGTGAGAAAATATCTACGATATACAAGGAAAATTGCCCCCGTAAGGGCTTGACCTGAACTAATGCCCGCAATTTTGAGCTCAATGACATCAAGATAAACTTGATTCCTGTGAAGTTGTTAATTAGCTCATGCTTCTGGCGTGTATATGGAAAGTTCTGGACATTAGTATAAATACAGATTGTAAATTCAGATTCAGTATGAAAAAGTAAGAAATCAAAGCATTTATCAATTTTCTCGTTTCTTTTCTCAAGAACCAAACAAATAAGTAAACTCTGATTTAAATAACACGCTCTTCTCTTATAAGAAAATTATGCTTTGGTGGATCAACTTAAATCACATGGCAGTCAGAGTTCTAGCTTCACGAGAAGTGATTCGAATCACATAATCACTAGGTTCTGGCAGCCAAACGTTAAATAGAATTGACTTGTCTTTGGCTAAGAAGTGGAAAATTGTCAAGTCAAAACAAGCAAACTTTATACTTATCCAATCATGGACGTAAACATCGAACAACCCGTGATTCAATTGATTCATGATAATCACTATTACACCTCAGAAAATAGTAATAATAATAATGGCAATAACAACAACTGCAACAACAACAATAATAATTGTACTCTGCCTTGACATAATCGTGTCTAAATTCTACACGTTAAATTATGTAATTATTAATTATTTTTAATGGGAATTATGTAATTAATTTGTGCAAAACGGATGAGATTTGTGAGTCACAATGACATGAAAGATATGCGAACTAGAAAAAGGAAAAACTGGGTGACTCAGGAGACGATTAGATGGCGATGAATGAATTATGAATTAATGCACAAATTAATCACGAAGAAGACTTTCAGTGAAAGTGATGGAACTTGCTGTTTTATTAAAGGACCTGATACCAGACCCCGATGCTAGTGACCCGCTCTGCCCTAAACACGTATAGGCTTTATAGTTTCCATCAATGCAGACCATTTGAAAAACATTAGGTTTAGGATTTTCATGCCCGTATTAGAGAATAGTTTCAGAATTAGACTTCCAGTGATATGTTTTTTTTAACACAAGGTTCACACATTTGGGAAATTTATAAAAATAACCATAAAAGTTTTACTGTTTTCACAATTAATCCTTTAAATTTTTTTCTATCAACATCAGTCAAACACACGTTTTTCTCCCTAAATTACCCTTGTTTACAAATCAAAAGCAACGTTCTTTCTCCCCTTTCGTTAAACCAAAGGCAGCTTTTCACTCTTGAATCATCACCGGCGATGGCAAAAGACAACGATAAACGCCGACGGCGAACAATAAAAGTGAAATCCGATCATAATCTATCTGGATCCAACACTAATCGACATTACTTAGTGGTATGAGTTATTTTCTGAAATTGCTCGAAAGTTTCAGGGAACTGCAGTCGTGGGTGAGTTGGTGCGACGGGCGCCTGTCGCCTGTCGCACCAAGAGAGATTGTAAACTGATTATGGATTATCGAATTTTGGTTTTATGAAGTGCCCACAAGCTTAAAGAAAAAAAAAAGAAGCGCGAAGTTGCTTGTAACTTTCAACATGATTAACAAATTTCAACAGATCGATCCATCTCTTTCTTTCTCCCCTCTCTCAAATGGCTACTGCAGTAAATAATATTATACAGGGTTAAATAACCAAATGATTTGAATAAATCTCGTTGAAGAGAATAGAAGATAAAAAAAGCTAACCGTTTCTGCACAGAAAGTAAAAATGTTTCCCTATTTCTTATCGGATTCTGTGCAGAAAGCCTTGCACCGTTCCACCTTCTTTCTTTTTTAAAAAAAAAAATATTTGTTTCTATATCTTTCTTAGTTTCTTTCACCTTCGTTCACTCTTTTTCTGGTTTTGCTTTCAAACTCCCGTTCTGCAACTTTCTACGCTAGCTCTCCTCAGTAGCTTGTTCTTACGCAGGGATTGACTTCAAAGGATGAAGAATCCTATTTATCTATCCAAATTCGTTTAAATTTCACAGAATTCAACTCTTGGATATGCAAACTTCAGTTACGGGTAATTCAAGATGATAAATTATAACCATCATATCATCAATAGACCAAAAGCACATTGAAATACTAGATATCTACAGAAATTGGAATTTTTTTTAAAAAAAATTATAATGCTTTAATGTATTTACAAAAATAAATTTCTTATTTTAGTGGAATCGCTTGTGAATTAACATATCATTTGCTTGAGAAAAAGACCATTAGTGCCGCCGATGATGGGAGTTTCTTCGGTTTGGGAGAGATGGGTGAAAGAGAGATTGTTGGGGGAGAGAAGAGAGAGAGGGGTATTTTGGTCTCAAAGGTTTTTTTATGGCTAATGTTGATAGAAGTTTGTTTGGGAGGTTAAGATGGAAAAAGCCAAAACTTTTATGGTTATTGGTGTAAAGTTCCCCACACATTTTGGTTTGTTGGATAATTACCTAATACAGTCACAATAGTTGAGATCAAGTTTGGCCTGTGTAATTACAAGGTAATTAATTTGTGCAATTGTTTTTTTAAAATTTTCAACTTAGTACTCTAATGGCATGTTGGCAACGAAATCACATTCCCACTCACAACAATCGAGTTTGAACTCAAACCTTTTATTTTCCACGAAAATATTTTTTCAACTGAAATAGTTGTCACTCACCAATATGTCATTTAATATATGTTAGGGATGGCAATGGAGTAGATATGGATTGGATCTACATTGCTCCATATCCAGATCCGTAATAAAAATTAAGATCTGTATCTGCTCCAGATCCGTCATGAATCTATATTTTTCGCTCCATATCTAGATCCGAAACAAAAAATAAAGATCTATATCTGCTCCAAATCCAAAAAGAAAAATTAAAATCCAAATTTGCTCTAGATCCATCATGAATTTTAAATCTCAATAATAAGAGATCAATATTTTTTTAGAAAGAAAATTTAAGACTAAAATGCATTGGTAACAATTAAATTATATAATTTGTATAAAAAATCTAATAAGTATTGTAGCTTCTACTTTTACACCAAAATAAACAAATAAGAAAGATAATAAAATATCGATCAAAAGTAATTGCATGAATAAGATCATTATAATATTATAATGTCTCCTTTACCATCTTGATATCCATTGCACACTATCATCATTCCTATATAATTAAATAATAACATATAAGTTAAAAATGATTTATTATATTCAGTGCTTTATTATTTTTATTATGATAATATTTAACTAAATATATGATTAACATAATTATTTCATAGTTGATAGCCACCATTGATTAGTAATTATACAAAATAAATAAGATTATGAGAAAATGATAGAAAAACAAACTCAAGTCTATGGATTTTCGTAACAATTAAAGAACTGATCCAAGCATTCAAATGAAGTGGAGAAGCGAGAGTAGACTAAAGAGGAATAAAGAGGCTAAATTGTAGAGTGAAAAACTTAAAAAAATTTGTCAGGCTATCTTAATTTTATTTTACACTTGATAAATTTTTGTCTTATTATCAATTAAGTACCTTTAAGTTTTAAGATTCTTAAATACATGTTAATGAATAAATTTTATCATCATTATAAATTTTATCATCATTTATAATTAGATAATTGTTAAGAATTTTTTAAAATAAAATTACATTAAATGGTGAGTGGATATGGATTTGGATCTAGATATTAAGATAAATCTGAATTTACTCCAGATTCGCCTTAGATCCACACATCGATATCCAAATCCATTTTAATCCGACCCAAATCCGATCCAATTGGATTTGGATCACATGGATCTTGGGTCAGATCCGATCCATTGCCATCCTTAATATATGTTGATTCAGCAATCCTAAAATTGTGTATAAAAAGTGAAAAATTAAGGTTCTTCGTATTCTATCCGTGTGCATAATGAGCGTGATGCTCAGATATTTATACAAAGTTTTAGATCATCAATGCACTTTCTATCATACTCCACAATTGAGACTATTTAGGACTCTGTTTAGAATTGCTTTTGTGAGGTTAAAAGTGATTTTGAAAAGTTAAAAGCTAATTTAGTATTTGATATATTTTTTAAATTACCTCACCGTATAGCGGATTTTGAAAAACGGGAAAGTAGTAACTTTTTAAAATTTAATTTTGAAAATCAAATTTATATTTAATACAATTTTATGAATAACCTCTCATATATTATAAAAATATAAAATTATCCTTATTCAATTAGAAAATAAAATTAGCAAAATTTAAAAAGATTATTATTAATGATTTTAATGAGATAAAAATAAAATTAATAAAATAAAAATATTTATTTTAATTATTAATTATAAAAACATTTGAAAATATAAGAAGGAAATGATACAATTAAAGTAATTTTGGGAATAATGATTAATTACTAAACATGGAGTGAATCAATCTTTTCATTGATTAACAATCAATTTTTCATAATTAATAATTAAGATGAAGTCAAAAAAAAAATTTTAATTAATTATTTTTTTTTTCATTAATATTATATGAGTCGCAAAACCTAAATAAAATATTTTTAATTCTCTATCACTTTTAAGATTCCAACTCTCATGATAAACAAATAAAATATCTTGAAAATCACTTTAATAAGTTCTCAAGAGCAAAGGTGACGCTGACAAGATGTGCGAAAACTCAACAGACAAGGTGGTTATCGTAGATGATAATTCGATAAATTTGTACTTGGATGTGGAGAATTGAAAGTTTTAGTCCTCGCCTTTTTCTAGGCAACAATTATTGATGCTCACAGTTTTAAAGTTTATGGAACTACGTGTGGGTCTAGAGGCCTTGAACGCAGTCAGAAAAAAAATAAAAAAATAAAAAAATAAGGGAGTGAGTTAAAATTTTATCAATTTCTTGGAGAAAAATAACCAAGAGTTCTATTGTTCTAATAGTGATACAATAACAACAACAATAATTGTAAAACCGTATAGTGTTAGTTAAAAAAATAATGTTAATTTTTTATTTAAATAATATTATATAATTTTACAATTATTTTATGACTATTGTGTGAGATTCTTCTATTCAAATACCAATATTCTTGAATCCTCATATTTAAATATGTTATAGCCTATACTCAAATTTGTGGTTACTCCACTATAGTCCTTGTTGTAATGTTATTGGTCCTCTCTGTTTTATTAGTTTTATATTTTGTCCTACTAAGTTTATAATTTCTATATGATGGTCGAACAAAAATCCATGTTCCTTTAAAGCTCGTAAAAACATCCCTCAAGTGTCCAATTAAAATGTGGTATAAAGGCACGTCTTTCTGTCACTTTTAGGCCAAAAGTTTAATCTTCATTCTTTCAATCCATTCGGAAAATAATGATACGAGCTCAATTGTTTTTATAGGATTTCAGATAATTTTTAGAGCTCTAAGATATAGCTTATGAAGCATATATATCACCCGCCAATGTTAATATAATTAGTATATGCATTATGTTTTTATATTTTTTAAAAGTGAGGGTGTGGGGTGGGCAAAGTTCAAATCAATTTTTTTATGTTTCTACCTACTTCAAAATTTAAATTCAAGTGGCTAACTAAATAAAATTACTTGAAAACCACTCGATCAACCATGACAACATAATATATATACAAAAGTTTTTCAATCTGATATTAAGGTCTAGAATAAGTTTAACAATGTTGTAAAATAGTGAAAAAAACTGTTTATAATGTTGTAAACTCATCTCAAATTTAGGACAATTTCAGACCATTATCGTCCATCTTGATCCTAATTTTTCTTTACAATTAACTTAACCTAGGAGTAAATTTAAACATTAAATTTGAGCGGTAACAAACCAGTTAACCTAGGGGTAAATTTAAACATTAAATTCGAGCGGTAACAGAACAATATAAAAATTGATCCCTAATTCGATACTGGCCTCCTATTTATTCGAAATTCTCCTATTCTTTTTATATTCCAAAATTTACTAAAACCATTACCAAATCACAGTGAAAAGCAGTTGTGCATATTGTGTAATATGCAAGAGGGCCCCCCAAAAAAATGACAAAAACAATTAATTGACTTTTAAAATTTTGGGAACAGAATGGTATTTTATATCATATGTCATTTAAGATGATAATACGAAGGCCAATTGGGACTTACCCACAGGCAATATGCACACTTTCGATCTATTTTTTTCACTGTACACCAGATATACATGATTGCTGAATTGCTGCTGATACATGTCACCATTCCAATTAATGCAAGCCATATTATGCTACTCATCGTCGACATTCTCTCTCCTTCTTGCGTTAAAACCTCTTGGAAATTCAATAAATATATCAGAAGCTCAGAGGCACTTTTCAGATTTTCAAAACTTCAAAAAATAGCCATCCACAAACATAAAAAACAAAAAAAAAAAAAAAAGAGAGAAAAAGCCATGCCCTAACAAACAAAAACATGGAAACAAACAAAACCCCAGAGATTTCAACACAAGTTGTGGTTCAGATCCAGTTTCTTCCACACTCCACTTTCAATTAAATTTGCATACAAACAAAAGCACAGCCAAGCCATTAACACCGACTGTCCCCTCTCTCTTCATCTCCGTTCAATATCATCACCGGAAACCAAAAAAAAAAAAGAGTAACCCCACTTCGCGCTATTATCGTTTGATCAGTATTTAGCCTATTTTTTCATGCATAGGTATTAGTATTGCACCACGTAACTAAACCCTATAGAATATTTGTATAGCAGGTGCGTCTATACAGCGTGCAGGTTTTAAGTTTTACGTTTCAAGGTAATTAATTTGTAGGTGAAACAACTTTAAATTAATGCTAGCTGTGTCACCTTTGCCGAACACAAGCAAAGATGAGAACCAAGGAGAGATGGCGAGTACTTTTGCCATCGACACACACGAGTTTCCTGATTTTTCAGATACAAATCTGCTTGATAGTATCGATTTCGATGATCTTTTTGCGGGAATCAATGATAGTGATGTGTTGCCGGATTTGGAGATGGACCCTGAAATCCTTGCGGAGTTCTCCGCAGGAGGTGGCGATCAGGAATCGGAGATGAAAGCATCGGCTTCCGTTGAAAAAGTTGAAGAAAATAATTTTAAGAAAGAGGAAGAAGACAAGGTGTCTAGCTGTGGCTCTGGCGCAGCTTCAGGTTCAGCTTCAGGTTCAAACTTTAGTAAAGAAGAAGAGATTGTGAGTAAGAGAGAAGAGCCTGTAAGTGCAAGCTTGAAAACGTTGGCTAAAGATGGAGATAAGGGAAGATCAAAATCTTCAACTCAAACGAAGAATAATAACAACAATAATAATCAAGGAAAGCGAAAGATGAAGGTAATTAACCTTTCTTTCTCCCTCTCAACCATGGAGAGATCAGATAATCAACAAGAGAGTCCTGGGGAGTTTTGGTTTTATTGTTAAATTATTGTTTTTATAGGACGAGCTAACGAAGAAGAGATAAGTTTTAATTTCTTGAAGTGTGTGTTTGTGTTTGTATAAAGGTGGATTGGACGCCAGAACTGCACAGGAGATTCGTGCAAGCAGTGGAGCAGCTGGGAGTGGATAAGGCAGTGCCTTCGAGGATTTTAGAGCTCATGGGAATTGATTGTCTCACTCGCCATAATATCGCTAGCCATCTTCAAGTACTAATTCTCTCTTTAATTTCCTGCTTAATTACTATTAATTAATTAATTTCCTCTACTTCTCCGTTTCTCAACTGCGTACGTTCAATACCTAGCTAATTAGGTATTAGTTCTACCTTCTTGATTATTATTTATCATTCATGAGTAAGCATTTTAATCCTTGCTTTCTTATTCATGAAAATTATTAAACTTCTTTCACTTAATTGGATGATAATGCAGTAATAAAAATTCAAAATCTTCACATTACAACTAGGAATAGAGAATAAAATGTAATGTTCCAACCTTTAAGAAGTATTATTTCTGCTCACATTTTTGTCTAATGCGCCTATCCAAGTTCTTAGTAGGTACACATATGTGAAATCTCTTTGTTCAGACAAAATTGCCAAATAATTTTGATTTTCTAAGTTCAGTGTGATATATACATGAGACACACAAGTACTAAAGAAGGAGAATTATTGCGTGCAGAAATATCGATCACATCGGAAGCATCTGCTTGCTAGAGAAGCGGAAGCGGCAAGCTGGAGTCACAGACGGCAAATGTACGGAGGTGCCACTGTACCCAGTGGCGGAAAGAGAGACATGAACCCTTGGATAGCACCCACCATGGGTTTCCCTCCAATGACACCGCCCATGCATCCTCCTCACTTTAGACCTCTACATGTATGGGGTCACCCTTCCATGGACCAGTCTCTAATGCACATGTGGCCTAAACCCGTAGCCCACTCGCCACCGCCGCTGCCGCAGACAGCCACAGTACAGCCTTCGTGGGCTCAACCACGGCCTCCTCACTGGCACCACCAACAGGTGAACCCTCTTTAATTATTTTCTCTTGCATTCACGTGTACAGCCCTAGAGATATGTTATATCTGTCTTTTAGTTGCATTTGGTGAATAATTAAAGTGTCTTATGGCTTATTCCTTTGTTGGTGTAGGTTCCAAATGGGCTGACTCCAGGGACTCCATGCCTCCTACAGCCACTAGCAACGACGGTAACTTGTCAATCCTTACATTTTTGGAGGCTTTTATGGTGTCTGTATCTTAGTGTTTTTGGAGCCATCTGCTCTTCACTCCTGACTCCTCCTCCGTATATGTATTGTATTATTTATTATGTGACTTAAAAGATGCTTTTGTGAAAAGAGGCTTTTACGAAACGTATTTTTTATGCTTAATGATTGAATGAATGCATGCATGCAGAGATTTCCTGCACCGCCAGTCCCGGGAATCCCATCCCATCATCATGCTATGTACAAAGTAGAACCACCCGGCATTGGTGTTCCGACAGGACAGTCTGGTCCACATCCTCTCATTGACTTTCATCCGGTAAGCACCTCTCTCACTCCCTTTTCTCTTTATTCCTTTCAATAATTTCATGCTTTTATATAGCAAGTTCAATTGTATGCTGATGTGGCATGTGAGATGTATGGCATGATTATTATAGGATTAAGGTCCTTCCTTCATTTGAATTTCTTTTGACTGAAAATTTACGTGTTAATTAAAATATAAAGAAGTTAAATTCTATCTCTAAACTATTATTACATGACACATGATATAAAATTGTTAAAAATTGAGAAGTAGTTAGATCGAGAGAGGATCCTAATTCAATTATTAAAATTGATGTGTGGCAAATAGAACAACATTATGGTAAATTTAATGTATTACTAGGCTATTTATTTGAATTTTGGAAGAGATGGGAGTTAAAAAATTAATTCAGATTTATCTATCCCTTTATCTTTTTCAAATAAATAAAACAAAAATATAATACTCTCTTTTTTGTTGTCCCTTCAATTAGAAAGAAGAAAAGTGATTATTACCAACTTTAAGCTTCTGAAATATGTTGAAATTTTTTGAATTAGGGTTAAAGTTCTCCATTGATAGCGCAAAACACTAATAACTACCTAAAATAAAAGATACTCTCGGTGCATAGATCCTCATCCACTGAATTTGTCACATGTACCTCTTAAACAATCATCTAAGATTAATATGAATAAATTATAATAGAGATTTGCATTGCTTGTTAATCTAATGAAGCAGTACAGATAAAATATTTTGATTATATATCTTAGTCATTTAGTTTCTTATATCAGACGGTTTAAGTACTACTTTCACGTAGATGTAATCAACTATTGATCATGGGAAAGTATTAATGGTATATGTATGTGCTGTAAACATATGTATGTAACAGTCAATAGAGAGCATAGACGCAGCTATCGGAGATGTTTTATCAAAGCCATGGCAGCCGCTCCCTCTAGGCCTGAAACCTCCATCTCTTGATAGTGTGATGGGGGAGTTGCAAAGACAAGGTGTCCCAAACATACCGCCGTCTTGTGCTTGATGAGCTACATAGCCCAATCGGATCATCCTCATAAGAAAGAAGATTGTTCTTCAATATCGGCGATTTTGATCGACACCCCCCCCCCCTCAAAAAGAAAAAATTCGACGACATGTCCTGCAGCTGATGTACATTACACATCTAATCTGCTAGTTCTAATTTTAATTTCTTCTGTTTATTTAGCTCTTTGATCATTGCTAAATGCTAGTGCTGCTTCGATTAATTGGTGATCTTGCTTTCTGTAGCAAAGCTTACCCGATGTGCCATAAGAATGTATGATGCTAGCTAACAGTTTAATTTTATAACGGTATGTTATGAATCCATAACTAACAACAACCTGAGGACTTAATTTCATGCATATTTTTCCTTCTATTTTCTTGTCAACGTGATCGTTGCCATTGAGAATTTCTTATTCATAATTATGATCACTCTCTTTTCAAGTGCACAAAGAAACACATCTTTTATTACTTAATGTGAAAACTGTATGTCGTCCACTTTGAGCGAGTCTACAATTGTTTATTGCTTGCGGATGTTATATGTGATGTGGTCTTTTTGTCGATTTAAATTAAAAAAACAAAAAACTAAAAACTAATTGCTTTATATACAAGTAATCAATCGTAAGAGCTAACCAAAAATTAAAGGAATATCTTAAATGGAGCACTAGGTGTATACTGTTGATCGAGATATTCTCTCTAAGTCTTTTTTTTCTTATACATCAATCGAGTTTTTTCTCTAATTATCAATAAGATTATTTATTAAATGGACCATTTGAATGTGGATCTTGATAAGCATACTATAGGCGCTCTAATTTGTTGAATTCATAGTTTCCACTGTTTCTTATGTTGATAAGATATAAAAAGATTTAAACTCAATAAGGAAAAAATGAATTTTCATGTGTTTATGAGATTTTATATCACGAGTAAAACTAACAAGAACCATTGGGACATCTTTTACATAATGAATGTCCCACGGTTTCATAAAAATGAAAAACAGATGGGACATTCATTGGAATTTCTCCATTTGGAAGAGTGACGACGGTCCCCTCGGAGTATCCCGTATGGCGACAAAGAGAGTCTACGACACGAATCTGAAGCATCCACGTGTGGACCAGATACACGTTATGTGTCAGCACTTAGATGTCCGATTTGGATTGGGTGCGTGCAGGCCAACGTTATTAAAATAGAAGGTCAATAATATCACGAGTCATGAGGATTTTTTCTTCTCTATTCGGAAAGATTTTCGGAAACTCAAAACCACAGCTAAAAAAGGGAAAATTTTAGAATAAATTGAAGGCACTATATAAACCATGCAATAAGTGATTGGGGTTATGATATATGTGTATTTATTTTAATGAGTTGGAATGTAATTATAGATTATATAAAATTTAATATATGTCATACAGGTATTAATTAATTACATTATCTCTAATATATTATATTAATTATCGTATGGGTGGTGAAGGGTTTAGTGGTGCATGGATGCAGAATAAAATCTAATGATTGAGGTCATTGTAGTCATAGATGATTTGGTTGACCCATTCATTTGATTTATGGGGAAAGTTCTACCAACTCAGCATCCAACGGCGCTCTGCCATGTGGTCAAACAATGAATCCTGTTAGGGAATCTACTGATGTTTTAATGTTCAATTTAGTGGGTCTCATTACTAATCACACAACGAAACCCACTACTCTACCATATGGTAGAACAACATTGGATTGTCCTACCAGCTCGGCACAAATCCTTATCGAGAAGTTGGAAAAAGTCTCGAGTACTCACACTGTAAATATATATACATAGTAGTAAGATCTAAATAAACCATCACAAAATTCTGCTCCTAAATTAGCATCAAAAGTCCATAATTCATGCCCCGCTGCAAATCTGCTTAATTTTCGGGAAAATTTTATATGCCAGGATTATTATTGACTTTTCGGTGAATTGTGTTTTAAAGTTCCAATGAGTCATCCACTCTGAAGTATATGGCAGATCAATATGCAAAAGCATCAGTTCCTAAAGATTCAGATTTGTTGATAGACACTCAAAATTTAAAGGGTCAATAAAAAGCAAGCTCAGCACATTACTGAATTTAAAAATTCTTGCTTTTGTGTGAGTGGTGGTTGATTTTATTATCTGCATTATTAATTTGTTAATTTTATAGTATAAAGAATCACTCGTTAACTTGGCCTTCTAGGCTCTATTTCAATTTAACTCATAAAAAAAAGGGACAGAATTTCTTAGACGAGCTAAAATTAGGAGAGTCCTCATTTTCGGGGAAAAAGAAAATTCGATATTAGTTAGGTTGCCATAAATTAAGATTCTCTTACTATCTACTAAGCTTTTCAAAAATTTTAAATATTTCATGTTACGTGCCCATTAAAAATATTATATAATTATTTATTTTTATATTTTTATTTAATAACAACAAAAACCAATCACATGAAACATTATTATACTTTGGAGCTTAGGCCACAGTCCACACTGACGAGGAGAAATCCGTGCCCCCTAGTCCTGCTAGATGACACGATGGTCCATAACCTAACCTTCAAAATTTTTATAAAACCACCTTTTAATTAAAATTTCACTTAAAAATAACTATAGACAAATCATTTATTATATTTTGAATTTGAAATTAATCAAATAATTAAAAAATTATTTTTAAAAAACTTTTTACTCCAATCCCTTTTCATCTTTTATATTTATATTTATATTTTAATTTTAACAAGAAATTGTTTTTTCAAAGAATTATAAGAGTTTAGATTTATGGGGTTAGAAACTAAACATAAGAAAATAATTTAAGAGTTTAGGATTTTTATGTATTTTATAAATAAAATTTTTAAGGTGAAATCTCATGGAAAGGTGTTTAATTTAAGAAAATTTACAAAATTGACCACAAAACATTTGTATTTTTCACAATTAGCTTCTGGAGTTTATTTCTATTAACAATAGCCAAAAAACACATCAAGTGACGAAAATATTCCTCTCATTCTCACCAAGCTTCCTCTCTCTAACCGAACAACCTCTCTTAGCCTCTCACCCAAAACAACCAATCACCGTTGGCGGCTTCCCACAATACGTCGGAGTCCATTCTCGGCAGCCAACATCACCAAAATCACGGCCAAAATATAAAATCAATGGTTAGTTAAAAAAGCATAGGTTTTATTGCATGTTCTATTGTGTGTTCTTGTTTTATGTTGTTTTTATTGTGTTTGTGCTGGTGATGGTGATGGAGGATTGAAGTGTTTGTGATGTTGGTGATGTGCGGGAGAGGTTGTTGGTGTGGGTGACAAGATGCCCATCTCACGAATTTGGTGTGATCTTCACGAAATTTGTGCGATGGGCTGCCGACCATGGCACTCATCGCATGCAAATCAGGTGCGACGAGCACCATGTCGCACCAGCCTATCGCTCCAAAAAATGATTGCACTAAAACTGTCTCTTGGTGCGACAAGCACCATGTCACAAAAAATTGGTACGATAGGCACCAGGTCGCACAATTTTGTCTGTCGCACCAAGACATTGTGGTACCGAAACTATCTCATCAGACTAAATCGACCATAAACACACCCCCTTACCAACTCAACAAACGCCTCTTAACACTTGGTTATACAAAAGCAAAAGATAAATAATCTAAGAAACATTTCATCAAACACCTAATGTGCAATAGTTCTACAAAATCAAGTTCCTTTCAATTAGATTACAAAGGTTTTGGGCACTAATTCAATTTGTTAGAATCGTGTTGGATTGGTACTGGATACGGGTTCGAGTGTATTTGGTTGGAATTCACTTTTTCCGTTACTATCGCCGTTTGCCGTCCCTGCCGATGATGATTCAAGAGAGAAAAACTGCTTACAATTTGATGAAGAGGGAAAGGGGTTTGGATTGAAATAAGGAGAGTAATTTGGGAAAAAAACTTATATTTAGCTACTTATGATAGAAAAATTAAATTTAAAAAATCAAAACGTTTTTAGGTCAGTTTTGTAAAATTTCCTTTAATTTAATACATGAATTTGTATTTTATAAATTTAACTGAAATAAAATTCAAAGTGGTGTTTCACTGTTTTGAGGATTTTAAAGGGGGTGTTAAGAGCTCCACACCTTCTCTAATGGTCTGTAGCCCAAAGTCTTGAGCCCGTTTCCGCTTACGCTTTGAGTTCATACTCAGATTTAGGCCAGCCCAATGGTTTTTAGTGAATTGAGAACCCAGCCCATAACGATGATTCAAAACGTGAAAAATGGTCCCACGGGCCACATTCTTTCACGCTTGGTTGCTTTCACCGTTTTCTTCGTATGCGTTATTTTTTACAGTACTGCTAAATGTACAAACTACTAAAATTAACATATTTTATTAAAATTAATTTATAATGGGTGATGGATTATCACCCTTTAAAGGTTGTTTTTTTTTTTTTGTTTGAGTTTTGAATTTTAATTATTTTCAGACATTTAAAGTTTTAAAATAAATAAAATATCAGAATAGCAAAACATTTTATTATAATTTTAATATTTTTTTCCATTAATACCTGTTAAATACATTTGTTTTCTATTATATAAATTATCCTTTTATTATTATTTTTATTTATCCATTTTGTTTGTTCTAAACCCATGTTTGGTTGGAAGAAATGATGGGCGGAGAGGAATGGAAAAGAAAGATGGGGAGATAAAATGAATAAAAAAGAGGGTTAATATCATTTTCATTGTTTGGTTAGACAAAGAGGTGGCAAAATTCAGATTTGGATTCAAATTCGGATGTAGGTGCATCCGGATATGGATTCAAATTGATCTGTAAAAAAATATACAAATTCATATGTGGGTAATATTTGCATGGATTGCGGGCTAATATTCGGACCTGTATGGTTGTATCAATTAAAATTTAATAATTTAAAATATAATTTCAAAATTAACAATTTACCTAATAATTTTAAATAAAATCCAATAATAGTTTAACAATTGACAATTCAATACCTAGAATAACATACAACATCATAAAGTTACAAATAAAAATACCACAACATAAATCAAACATTAAGAGTAATATAAATCAAAGTCTAGTACCATCACAAATCCACATAAACTAATGCGGATCCCGATATATTTCTTAATTTAATTTAATTTTTATATGTTTTAATTAATCATATTATGTTTTTCATTTAACTATATTTTTTAATTTAATTAAAAAATAATGTGAATTAAGATGTAGTTTTTCGGATGCATTTGCATCCAGATCCAGATTCGAATCTCTACGGATTTTAAGTTTTAGGATTTGGATTAAAATTTCTTCGAATCCAAATCTTCCGAATCTTTGCGGATCCAACCTAGATTCAGATATTTTTGCCATCTCTAGTTAGACAAGGAATTCATTTTTCTCCCCTTATTTTTTTTCCCCTCCTCCTTTCTTCTCCTCTCCTCTCTTTATATTTCTTCAAACAAAACATGCAGATATGGTTTAGACATAATAGGACTATAGGAGAGTGTGTTTTATAATAGGTCTATCTCTTTGTAGCTATTTTTTTAATAGATTTTGAATTTTATTTAATAAATTATTTTCAATTCAAATGATTTAATAATTCTTGGTTGGTTGATAGACTTTTTGCTAGTAAAACTTTTATAAAAAAATTTTTAGTTGTTTGATTGTCAATGAGAGTTTTTGTTAAAAATTATAAAATTATTTTAATAGGAAATTTTTTTAAGCCATGTTATGAAAAGAATAGAATAAGAATATTAAATAAGTAGAGGATACTTCAAATATTTTAACATTAAAAAAATCTTAATTTCTAATCCCAAAAGATCAAAATTTGAGGTTTTGTAGTAGAGGCAAAATAACTTATTTAATTTTTAAAGGCTCTACTAAAAAAACCTAATAATTAAAAAAAATTGATAAGAGCTTATGAGATTAAATAAACATTTATGACTATTTGATAAGATATACCGAATAGGCACTTATGTTGTTAACAAGAAATATCAATATGATATACTACAAATAATATTATGAGTATCAGAGTATCATAGATTAATGTAAAAATAATAATATTTTAAATATATATCTTATTTTTCATGATTTATTAAGGTACACATTGTCATATTTTGTTTAATAATCAAATAATTTATTATAACTTGTCACTTGTTTAATAAATAAAGAAAAAATTAATATTTATGAGGTTATATAAGCCAAAATATCATATTTCAGATATTTTCTTTTTAGAAATTAAATAACTTAACACTTATATTCATATATTAAAAAAAATGTCACTAAAATATATGCATTTAAATTTATTCATAATTCAGTCAAATTCAAATTCTTAAATTTCAAACAAAAAAATAAAATAAAATAAACGCTATCTAAATTTACAACTTGTCCCCTGATTGTAATCAGTGCGGGCGACAATCTATCATTTTTTTTAATTAAAAGAAGTAAAAGATTAAAAAAAAAGGGTTATAATTGATATTTTCAGAAAGGACGTTTTGTTATGATTTTCCGGAGAAGAGGGGATTAGCAATCCGAAGTCAAATGAGTTTACCCACCCTAACAAAAGTTATGTTCATATCTTCTATTAACATAATGCTTGCCGATCATCACGCTCACTGACACCAAAAATTCCTTCAACATTACTTAAAGAAATCCAAGATTGCATCAATCAATAGCCATGCCTGCTGCCTGCTGCCTGCTGGTTTAATTATTCATCATGGTACCTGATTCCTCATTATGTCCGTTAAATCACTATCTAAACTAAAAGCTTCTGTACGTTTGTTTGATGGAAGATGATTCAGTGGGTCACTGGGTATTGGTGTCGACTATATGCTGTGGTATATAACAGAATTTTGTGACTTAAAAACCGTAGATTATCAGTATAAGATGAGCACTATCGCTATTTGATTATTACTTTATTTAATAATAAAAAAATTTAATTTTAACCATCTTTTTTTCTTAGAGAAAATTCGAACCTCTTAATCTGGAGTTTGACAGCTCTGTATTGTCCTATTAAACCATTAATAATCTAAAGAAAGAGAAAGGGAACGTGACTGTGATCCAAGAAACTAAAACGACTAACATGTGGGTTGTCTTTTTTGTTCAAATAAATAAAAATTTAAGCGACTATTTATCTTTTCATCTTAAATGGGTGGGGTGGTGAAGATTGAGGCATTGTTCATTTTTTCACAGTAAATTCCAGGCATTGTTCATTCCTGATGAAGTTTCCTTGTGTATTGATGAATTTAAAGAGACATGCTTCTTGTTAAATCCTCTCTTCACTTAAGGATTCTTTCAGTGCTTCGAGGAAAGTAAAATTGGATTCTGCAAAAAAGCCATAATTAACTGGTACTGGTAAAGATCATTTGGTGAAGTGAAGGCAGCAAAGCAAAGCGATAATGGAGGGTGGCCAGTGGGCCGGCCTCCTGCTTTTCTCTATTTCACCTTTTGCATAACTAACTCAACTGCTAAGGAGTCTCAATTTAATTGCACATTGCCCTTTCTGAAAGCAAAAGTCTAAAAGAGATGCATGTCTCCCCCTCCTGTTTTCAATTGCTATAAAATAAAATGGAACCTTTTTGACCGAGAGACTGACTATCTAGGCTTGTTCTAAATTTAGACTAAAAGAAATAAAGATTATTAGGTGCCTCCTTATTAGACATTCTCAAAGATAGCACATGGAGCATGCAACACATTTTCATTATTTGCTACCCCACATCACTCTCCCTTTCCTTAATCTGCGGCACAATTTGCCCTGCCATCAAAAGAATGCGAGTGATAGTAGTGCTCTCTTTATAAGAACAACTTGAGAACAATAACATTTCAGCGCACACTGACACACAGCACCACTTCACACAAATTTTAATTCGTAATGGCTTTCTCGGCAAAAACCCTCTCTTTTTTCTTCCTCACTGCGCTCATTTCTTCTCTCCAAGTCCAAATTCAAGCTAGAGAGAGCAAGTTCTTTTACAAGTTCACCCACATTAGCACCAAGAATAAGGTCATTCCTGAGTCCACAATTTCTCTAGCACCGACACCTGCCCTAGCACCCGCGCCAACGCCAGAGGCAGTGCCAACAATAGCAGCAGAGCCAGCACCTGCACCTGCACCAGCAGAGGCGCCGGCGTCATTTTATGCCGAGAGTGGAAGTGGATATGGTCTTTATGGTCGTGGCTCTGACCAATTTCCTCCTACAAAGGAGTCTGTGACCGCTGCGGCTGTTGAAAATGTTCTCTTTAATGAAGAACTCAGCTCAGAAAATTATGAGACAGGCTACCAAAACAACAACCACAACAACTATGGCTACACTAGCAAGTACAATAACAATGGCTACACCAGCGGTTACAAAAGCAATGGCTACGTGACCGAGAAGCAAGGGATGAGTGACACAAGATTTATGCAGAACTATCAAAATACCAACAACAACAACAACAACAACAACTACAACAACTACAACAACGCTTATGCCAGCAATTACAAGAACAATGCCTATACAAGCAGCAGAGGCTACACAGGCAACAGCTACTACAATACCAATGGCTATGAGAATGAGAAGCAAGGGATGAGTGACACAAGATTTTTGGAGAATGGTAAGTACTACTATGATGTCCAGAATGAGAACAATAATTTTCCTGCCGGGTTTGAATCTGAGAAGGGAACTACTACAAGTAGAGGTTACTATGGAAATACACAGAATGTAAATGAGTTCAGCACCATGGAACAATTTGAGAACCAGCAGGAGTACCAAGGGAGCCCTGAGGAGTACGTGCCTTGAACATTAGTCATGATTGTAAAACAGAGAAAAAAGAATGAAAGTGGAAAAATTTGGGAGTGTCACTAGAAAGAAGATTAAATTATGTGAATGTTTATTCACATCATAGTTTTTTTTTTTCCTTTTCTTGTATTTGCACCTCTTCTTTATCCTCTGCAAATCAGAAGGGATTTTACTTTTGCATTTTGGCCGAAAACTCATTTGTTGCCTAGCACTTGATCACCAAATTGCTTGTAATTTTCAGAGCCATAGTCATGGAAGTCTTGAATCAGAGGTACTGATTATATAATTAAAGTAATGTCAATTGGGAATATATAAAATCATTGGTCAAGTTAAATAATCAGTATTCTAGCTTGGTTCGCTCGGCTCTCTTCAGCTTGTCAAACGCCATTTGACAATCAGGAGACCAAAACCTTTTCTGTTTCTGGTCTTTCTTCATTCAAAAAGTCTGTTAACACTACTACTTTCTTCGAATAACCAATAAAAAGCCGATAATAGTTTGCCAAACCCAAGAAAGATCTCAATTCAGTGACCTTAGTGGGCGTAGGCCACTCAAGAATAGCCTTTACTTTTTTTTCTGGCAACCCCCAATACGATAAAAACTTAATCTCTGTCTGAGCGAAGCTGCATTTTTCCTGCTTTGCTTCAAATACAATTCATGCTCACGGCCAGGACTAATCTTAAATGTGGAACATGCTCTTCAAGGGTCCGGCTGTATACCACGATATCATCGAGGTAAACAACAAGAAAAGGGAAGGGGTCAATGTAGAGCGCAAGTGAAATTTAAAATTCAAACAAGTTTAATTGAAGAATGTAATTGATCATTTGATTTCAAGCTCTCAATCCTTCAGTGAGGAATGCAATACTAATTTCCATTGTGACGACTGGATAATCTTTCAAATGCTAGGGATCACTGTAAGAGTATAATTGGATTTCAGTTTATATCCCATTTATATATGTTTCTTATCTACATAATTTCATAACTAATAAAATTACTATTAATCATCTAATAGATAAATATTACATCAATCGGAATCCAAATGACGCAATCATAGAATTATTTGAAATCTTTTGAATGACAATTAATTAATCAAGGGTATTATGTTTTATAACAGGGGATAAGATTTGATTGTAAAAACTTTTTTTTTCCCAATAACCATCAGTCCCAAACAACACATAATTCAAATAATTTTTTACGATATTTTAAATGTAATAACAAGAAAAACACCAAAGAAAAAATTAATTAATATCACAAACATCAAATAACTTAATAATTTTGCTGTTAAGATGGATCGTTTATATATATAAATAATGCAATTAATTTTGATTGGATTTAGATTTTTACTAAAAGCAATGTACATATTGCTAACGGAAGCCCAAAAAGATGTCAAAAAGAATAAATAATTTGGGCCAATTTTACATTCCCAACTGGGCCTCAGGCCCATATCAATTTTCGGGTTTTCTTGACGGAGGGGTCAACACTTGTATTCTGAAAAAACCGACCACAACACAACCTTTTCACTGCTATCAGCAGCTCAATTAGAACCTTGCTTCTTCTGGAGGAAATTGGAAAATCGGAAATCGAGCTTACTTATTGTTCATTATTTCAAAACAAATTCCTCGGCCGTTAATCCAATCTCTCTACCTCCAATTCCGCTATTCGACAATCCTATCCCTGCCTCCAAGCTAGGGTTTTTGTCACTTGAGATTTTTGTTCCGCCCTAGGGTTTTCTCTTATTCACTGCTAAGCATGGCTCCGGATCCAAACAGCGCCAGTGGCAGCGGAACCAAAGATGAGGCCTCCGTCAAGGTTCCGGCCAAGGATCCCAAGAAGAAGGACGATAAGAAGGATGAGGATCTGGTGGGCTTCTTCTTGTTTTGCTCCTTGTTTGGTCACGTAGAATGTAGAAGAAAGTCATTTTTTCGTGTTATGTTAATGTTATGTTTGGTTGCTGAGAAAATAGATGGACAGTATTTAAGAAAAGGATGAATTCCATAATCTAGTTGAAACACTTTATTTGTATAGATATTTTTTATTTCTACTTTTTAATATCAGAGTTTGGGTTGGTTCTAAATTTAATATTGGATTGTTTTAGTGTTGATTTATCGTAGGAGAAATATTTTGCTAATGATATTGGACAAAATTTTACTTGCAGTCAGAGGAGGATTTGGCGTTGAAGCAGCAATTGGAGCTGTATGTGGAAAGGGTGCAGGATCCTGATCCCGGATTGCAGAAGGTTGCTCTTGAGAGTATGAGGTAATTTAGTAACTTCTGAGTTCATTATTTGTTGTGGTGAATTAAGTAGGCCATGAACTCCAAATAAGATATAGATGTTTATAACTCGAAATTTACTTATATGTTTTCTTTTCTTCCTTTCACTCTCTTAAAATTTGACACTTTGTTTTAAAATTTTGCTAATTATGGTTCTTATAAGTAGCATCATTGCGTTGGTCAGAAGTTGAATTTGCTTCTAGTGTGGTCTGACATTACTCGAAATGTTTTCTAATAGGACGGAAATTCGAACCTCAACAAGCTCCATGACTTCAGTTCCAAAGCCATTAAAGTTTCTTCGACCTCATTATGGAACTTTAAAAGCATATTATGAAACAATGCTAGATTCAGATTTGAAGGTATTATCTGCCGGTTAATTGAGTGTCTTCTTTTATGATTCCCATCTGTCATGGTTAATGTGAGTTATTTCCTTTTAAATGCAGAAATACATGGCAGATATCCTTTCTGTTTTGGCACTGACCATGTCAGCTGAGGGAGAACGGGTAAGGCTCCTTAGGTTAATATTTAAGAAATATTTTTTCTTTTAAATCATTTGTATTTTGTTCGGGACGTTCATTAAAGTATCATCTTCACTATAATCCCACTGTTTGGTGGTTTTTAACGTATGTGGTGGGTGCTTATATACTCCACATGCATATTGTTGGAGTAGGATGTTCACTAGGCGTGCCATTGCATTTGTTTTGCTGTAACTCTTGCATGTGAATATTCTCTCTTCACACAGGAGTTAACAATATATCAATCTCATTTGATAACTTTTTCAGGAGAGCTTGAAGTACAGATTGTTGGGCTCGGAAGGTGATATTGGTTCATGGGGTCATGAATATGTCAGGTGAATATCATCCAATTAAGATGTATTCAGTGTCGACTGTTGTTCTAGAGTAGCATGCTGGTATCAGTTTTTCATGTTATGTCTGGTCAAGCTTAGTTGATGTTTTACAATCTGACCATTGTCATCATGATTAGGGACTTGCATTAATTGTGTATCCACCTGAGATTTTTTATCTTTTGGGAGTTTCAATATGGTGATTTTCGTATTGGAAACTAATAAGATATAGTTCTATAACAAGGATATCTAGTTTTACTCTTTGGACTGATAGTCGATGGATGACAGGACTTATTTTAGGGAAAAGTTGTGTTTTAGGGTACATTCATTGATTCTTGTCATATAGAATTTATCTTTGGTAAGCAATGTATGTTATTGAGACGTTATGTAATTATCTTTTGCAATACTTGTTTGTTTTACCCTTATGTGTTTGGACTTTGTCAGGCAGCGCACTGTACTCTTGTCATGGTTAAATGATCTAGTGTGATGCATAAAGAATGCTGGTTTTGCACGTGTCCTCATTCTTTATCCATCATCTTATGTGTCATTTCTTCTTCTTGTGTCTCTTACCAGTGTCTCTTAGGGTTAGGGCCTAGTTTGTTGTTAGTACATACCAAACAGCATTTAGAAGATACATATGAATCATTCCTACACTCACTTCTGTTTTATTTGTTTGAATTAGGAATTTGGCTGGAGAAATTGCACAAGAGTATGCAAAGCGACAGGTTGGAACTCTACTTCTCTTTTGGTATAATATTTAGTGTCTTCAGGTTCAGGCATCTGATACTTTGTTTCAAGTTTGTTATATTCTGAATGTCATTATGTTATCCAGTAAGTATGTTAACTTAATTTTGTTCATGTTTAATCAGTATGAAGTAATTGGCTGTTAATAGTTAATCAATTAATATATGCATTCTCTCTCTCTGATTTTAAATATTTTCATTGGGTGATGTGCTTACTATGATGGACTATTCGTTCAAGAGTTTGTTCGCTTAGATTGTAGTAACTTCTAATTATATGGTTCTTTCACTTGGAGTTGTAGTAACTTCTAATTATATTAAATTCTGATGTCTAATCGTGTCTATCTTTTTTCCCCATGTGCCATTGCAGACTGATGAGGCCTCAATTGACGACTTAATGGAACTTGTTCAAGAAATTGTTGCTTTCCACATGAAGGTTTGATTGAATTCAAGATTTTGTTAGGTCTAACATTGATATACCAAAAGTAGAAATTTTATTTTATTCTGTTACCTTGGTGAGAGCCACTGGAAACCATATTGCAAAAATAGAAAAACATGCTACAATATAGGAATTAGCGACATCTATGAAAGAAGCTGGTTGATCGATTGTAATTGTCTTGTATTGCACTGCAGCACAATGCTGAACCTGAAGCTGTTGATTTGTTGATGGAGGTACCGTGCTGTTTTTAGTTATCTTTATTCCCCCTTGCAGTGCATTTAATCATTTATGATGTATCAGAACATGTGATGTTTTGCTAATACCAGGTCGAAGACCTTGATCTGTTGGTTGAACATGTGGATGCTACAAATTTTAAGCGGACTTGTCTATACCTCACCAGTGCAGCAAAGTAAGATTTTGGGTGTATATATTCTCCGTGTATCATCACCTATAACAGACGTGAAATCAGTTTCAGAAAGTTATCCAAAATAGCTTCTCTTTTCGTGGATTTAATTCTTTTTTTATGTTAAATTTTTTTTCATGAATATTCTTATAATATTTTATCATCCCCATTAGAGACCTCAAATCTGTAAAATTGTGATCCAATCAAATTTTAAAAAAGAGTTTCAGAAGTGTCATGCTGACATTCACGTTTCAATCTATTGCAGATACCTGCCTGGACCAGACGACATGTTAGTTCTTGATATTGCATACATGATCTATCTCAAATTTGAAGAATTTCCAAATGCACTTCAGATTGCATTATTCCTTGATAACATGCAGGTTTGTACTTTACGAACTTGGAGAAACTTATTTTTTCTGAAATTATCTTTTTATATTTGAACTTTGAAAAATTCTTTTGACCTGGATGTGGTGATAGGTGTTTCAGCATTCATCTCTACTTGATGAAATAGGTTAAAGGTGTGGTCTTTCTAACTTTCTTTTGATTTTGTATGCAGTATGTGAAGCAAATCTTTACATCTTGCGATGATCTGTTGCGGAAGAAGCAATTCTGTTACATACTTGCTCGACATGTAAGTCTTATAATCATGCCTGTGCATCACAGGCACACACTCTATCTTCTATCGCACATTCCCCCCTGTCCCCCAACACTGTTGTTTCCCCTGGGAATGAGTGAAGTACTTGCAGTTGAATTACTTTCAGTATGGAAATAGATTGCTGAGCTTGAAAATTCATTCGCTTAAGGAAAATTGAGTGAGGCCCGTGGCAATTTAGACTAGGAAGTTGATGATCCTTTGTTCTAATTTGCTTTCTGCCACTTTTTCCATACAGGGTATCACGCTGGAGCTTGATGATGATATGGTTCCTGATGATGATGACAGATATGCGCTGCAGGATATCGTCAACAACGTGAAACTAAGTGAAGGTTACCTTACCCTTGCTCGTGATATAGAGGTCATGGAACCAAAATCTCCTGAAGATATTTACAAGGTTTGTCAGAGTTGGATGTGATATATATATATATATATTTTTTTCCTTTTGTTGCTAAAGTTATAACTTAAAAGCATCTGATATGTTTCTTACTGTGGGCGGATCTATGTCTTGATATTAAGTTTCCATTTATGATACTTTGGTTTCTAGCAATATGGTGGTTTTCCATAGCATGAGAGGGTCATTATTGCTGGTTCGTTTGGTACTTGTTGTCATCATTGTGTTTGTTGACAAAGTGTTCATGCTAACTTGTTGGCATTTTCTTCTAAAATGCTAAATAGTGGCGTAGTTCTGTGCATGCAGCAGAGTTATAAGCTAGCTCCTGCTATGTGCAATTTGTGATTAAATTAATGTGTTTCGTTTTGTCTGATTTTCCTGTCTGATTTCATCATTCGCTTGTTTGGATTTTGTTAGGCGCACTTGTTAGATGGGCGGGCTAGTGCTGGTGCAAGTGTTGATTCAGCCAGGCAGAACTTGGCTGCTACATTTGTGAATGCATTTGTAAATGCTGGTTTTGGTCAGGTAATATTTTTTCAAGTTTAATAATTGGGCATGCTGTGAGGATGTGGCTTATGTTGATAACTGTTGTTATTCCTTTGGCAGGATAAGTTAATGACTGTTCCATCAGATGCTTCAAGCGGTGGTTCTTCAGGGAACTGGCTTTTTAAGAATAAAGAACACGGGAAGATGAGTGCAGCAGCAAGCCTGGTATGCAGACCTTTTAATACTGTGTTTGTTTGTTATGATATCAACTACCATGTCAGATTCTCATTGACATTCATTGTGCCAGGGTATGATTTTACTATGGGATGTTGATTCTGGGCTTGCCCAAATTGACAAGTATTTCCATAGCACTGATAATCACGTGATTGCTGGAGCGCTATTAGGAGTTGGGATCGTCAACTGTGGGATTAGGAATGATTGTGATCCTGTGAGTGAACTTTTCTCTTCTTTTAGTTTACATTTTGTTGATGTGGTGCAGACGTGGGTTTTGAATTGTTTATCTTACTCAATTTCTTGCCTCAGGCATTGGCACTTCTAAGTGAGTATGTCGGCAGAGAAGATGCATGTATCCGAATTGGTGCTATAATGGGCCTGGGAATTTCATACGCCGGTACTCAGAATGACCAGGTGAGACATCTTGCATTCTGTTTCTAATAAATCTGAGAGTCTGCGGCTTCTATTTTCTTCATGAGAACATGGACTCCCCCTTTTACAATGCTTGACTGAACGATGATGGTTTAAATTTTAACATCAGTCCTCATTTTTCACTTGTCTCTGAAATTTGATTTACTTAAATCATTTGGGGTTTTGATGGCAGTGCAGTTTGATGCGTGATATATTTCCAGCTCCTACAATTATTTGACAAATACATTGTAAACTGTTTGCAGTTCTGAAGTGTGATATATGGTACTTCCCGAAAACTAACTTACCTACTATGATTTGACAGATACGACATAAATTGTCTACCATACTTAATGATGCAAAAAGCCCCCTTGACGTGATTGCTTTCAGTGCTATCTCATTGGGTTTGATATATGTGGGTTCCTGCAACGAAGAGGTCGCACAGGCGATCATATTTGCTTTGATGGACCGAAGTGAGTCAGAATTGGGGGAGCCGCTCACCCGACTTATACCTCTTGGTCTTGGTCTTCTTTACCTTGGAAAGCAGGTAAACCTAAACCACCGGTGCTGGTTTGCTTTTGAGGTATCCATTACAATGTTCTTGCTTTACCCCGAATCACACTCCCTACACTATTCTGTATGAAAATGTTTGTTATAGTCTGCTTGGCTTTTGGGTAAGGATATGGTCCACTGTATGAGTATGAGGCTCTTATATTTCTTTAATTGTGAATGTTTTGCAATCTTGTTTTTGGTGGCCAACAGGAAAGCGTGGAGGCCACAGCAGAAGTCTCGAAGACATTCAATGAAAAGATCAGGAAATATTGTGATATGACACTGCTTTCCTGTGCATATGCTGGAACTGGGAATGTCCTCAAGGTTCTAATTAAGGCAATTTAATTGATTTTTGATGTATCTGTTAGAAATTAGTAACTGACTCTTTGTCCTTGCAGGTTCAAAACCTTTTGGGTCATTGTGCACAACATCATGAGAAAGGTGAAGCCTACCAAGGACCTGCTGTGCTTGGAATTGCTATGGTAGCTATGGCTGAAGAATTGGGTCTTGAGATGGCAATTCGATCATTAGAGCACCTTTTGCAGTATGGAGAGCAGAACATTCGTCGTGCAGTTCCGTTGGCTCTTGGTCTCCTATGTATATCAAACCCAAAGGTAACAAAATTTCATTAGTAGTAAGGAGCTGCCTGGTTGAGTTGGTTGGTTGGTTGGTTGTATTATAATCCTCTAGTACATGCTTCTCTTTGCCAAGAGATGAAATTTGCAAATCTAAACGGACTTGATATAATAGTTGTGGAATGCATGCATTGGGGTTGGATTAGGAGCTCAGTTACTCATGCAATCGACTTATGTTTGAGAGAACTCTTCAAAACATAACAGAATTAAAGTGCCTCTTGAATTTTGATGTTAATTGCCGTCCCGCTTTAGTTACACCCCTGAAATGTCAGGAAACCATTTCAGAATTGACAGAGCACTTTGTGAAGATTTGAAGTGAGAGTTCTTTAGCCTATTGGATTTTCTTTTTCTAAGTTTCCTGTCTCACTGATTTGTTTGTTGGGTACCTTTTCCAGGTTAATGTTATGGACACATTAAGCCGGCTAAGCCATGATACTGATTCAGAAGTAGCTATGGTAGGATGTCAAAATCAATTTTATACATTAAAATTTGTAGTTATTTCATCTGCTAAAATATATGTGCTTAATTAATTGTTTAAATGTGCCAGGCTGCAGTTATATCATTGGGTTTGATAGGGTCGGGAACCAACAATGCTAGAATAGCTGGCATGCTTCGCAATCTCTCAAGCTACTACTACAAAGATGCCAATCTTCTGTTTTGTGTAATCTTCAGTTGATTTTTGTCTTAATCTTATTTTCCTTGGGTATTTGTTGGAGATTGATTAATGGCTATCTGGCGTTTTCCAGGTCCGAATTGCTCAAGGATTAGTGCACATGGGAAAGGGTCTCTTGACCCTTAACCCATACCATTCTGATCGCTTCTTGCTATCACCGTGAGTATATCTTCTTCCTGTTAAAATTTATACCATCCGAAATAGTTGCCATTTTAACTGAATGAGTGGTTAAGATGCCACTAATGCGTATTCCCTGTTTTTTGTTTTCTGTCAGTGAAAGTAATATGATTATTTTCTTTCCAATACAGGACTGCTCTTGCTGGTATAGTTACCACTCTCTTTGCATGTCTAGACATGAAGGCAGTCATCGTGGGGAAATATCATTATGTTCTATACTTCCTTGTCTTGGCAATGCAGGTTAGTTTGTCATAAGTCTCTATACCATGTTGCATGTTTAATTGTACTGGCTATCTATTCTTTTTGGGGTTCTCATTTTTATTTATTTTCCTCTATGGCAGCCAAGAATGTTACTGACTGTAGATGAGAATCTCAAACCCCTGTCTGTTCCTGTTCGGGTGGGTCAGGCAGTTGATGTTGTTGGCCAGGCAGGTCGGCCCAAGACCATCACTGGTTTCCAGACACACTCAACCCCAGTTCTTCTGGCTGCTGGTGATAGAGCAGAGTTGGCTACTGAGAAGTCAGATATTCTACTTTAAACTTTCTTAATATTTAACCAATGTTCTACTAGTCTCTAACTCTTTTTTGTTTCCTTGCAGATATATCCCTCTTTCGCCGATTCTTGAAGGCTTTGTCATCTTGAAAGAGAACCCAGACTATAGAGAGGATCACTAGTTTTGTCACCCCAGGGCAAAGGGAGTTCATTTATTGAAGTGTTTGTCATCATCATACCAGCTTTATTATGGGTTTCAAGTTTAATGAGAGCAACTTAGGACCCATAACAAATATTTAGTTTGTCTGCGAAGCTGGCAGGTTGAGATCAACTTAGCCGATCACAGTAAATTGAGAATGATTAAAGGCCACTTCTGGACTACACGAAGAGAGCAAATTTGCCAAGACTACTGTTCTACATGCTTTCTTGAGTTGTTTTTTGGGTATGCACTTGGAAATATTCATCTTAATTTCAATGTGTAAATTAGATATGCTCAACTTTATTCCTCTTTGGTTTTAATAGAAAATAGTGAGATCGTCAGATTACATTGAGTGTTCTTGTAGCTTCCCCCATCTTAAAAGCCATGCTTGACGAAGATTTTTCACTTACCGGTTGCCACCCTAATTTCAACTTGCATTGCTGTATAAATTTTCTTTTGGGATATGTCAATGTTCGCCCTGGGCGAACAGCATTATCAAATTTTTACACAGCCGGTAATGTTTTGTTTTATGGCGTGATAAGTTTTGATAAAAGTAGTGTTTAGTAAATTATTTAAAAATTAGTTATTTTATTTTTTTTTTCATTTCGATAGTCACTTTTACCCAAAAACATATTACTTTCAATATGTAGCTTATTAAATAAGTTATTGTATATATATATATATATATTTGTAATTACTATTATAGTCTTAAAATTTTTGTTAAAAGATAATTATTTTTTCATAAATTTTAATATTTAAGTGAGAGATTATTTAGGCTTATGTCTTTATTGGTCATTATAGAATGAAACGTCATTGGTTAGTGTTCTAATTGAATTTTTGCTAAGATGTGATTCGAACCAATAAGCGATGCTTTTTATCGGATCAAGGTCAAATCCAATCAAAACAAATAAATTTATTATTGTTAGGGGGAGATTAGGCTAGCAAAGATTAGGGTTTGTGTCTATTTTTGATGATTAGAGTGACAGGAATAGTTGAGGTGATCTGAGAGGTGAATTGAGGTGATTTGGGAGGTGAGCTGAAGTAATTTGAGAGGTGAACTGATGTGTCTTGGGAGGTGAATTGAGGTGTTCTAAGTTTAAAATAATATGGAGAGTTCTGTGGGATTAGTTTATGGAGTTGATATGGGGAGCTCAAAAGAGCTCCGGCCTCCGTGCATAGCTTTGGTGATCTTGAGGATGACTTCAGAGAGCTTATTTGAGGCTCGTGGATTAACTCAAGCAAACTCATAAAGGAAATGCAATTTTGGGCAACAAAACCATTATAGTAAGGAGAAAATAAGCTTAATCATAAAGAACACATAAGATTTTACGTGTTTCGGTCTTTTGACCTACATCTATGGATGGGAGCAATTCATCTTCACTCCATTATATAAATGAAATATTACATAATTTACTTTACAATATCAACAAAACCTTATTAAAGGTTGTTTATAGTGGATAATAACAAGAGAAATATGTAGTCTTATGGATATTTGAGAGTTTTCTAAGAGAATAATAATGGAAGAACTTATTTGAGAGATGAGGTAGTCAAGATCTTCTATAGAGGTGTAGAAATAAAGAAAGAAACCCTAAAAATGAAGGAAAAAGTAGATGAAGAAGCCTCTTAAAAAATCAAATCTAGAAAAGAAGGCCTGGACTTGGATAGAGCAAAGGAGAGAGTTATCCTCCTCTCAAGTAAGATTTTGAACAATAAAATAATAGTCTCAAGGTTAAACGAGCTTTGAAGGTTTAACAATGGCGTTTTTGCTTTAGGAAGAAGAAGATGAGGCTCCTTTTTTTGAGTGAGGAAGAAATTTTTATTTTTTGAAGGAAATCTTGAGATTTATCAGAGTGTGCTTGAACGTATTTTGGTAATATCGGACACGCGGCTATTGTTGATTGGCTGCCCTTCTTTATGTGGGGCATTTTGGAGATTATATTTGTGGTCCCAAGATTGGTGATATGTATATGCAAAGGAGGCAACAAAACCATCATTCCCCCTTTGCCCCTTGCCTCTTACACGTGGCATTTTCTCCAGCTAGTGGTTATGTTGAATTTAGACCACTGCAGGAATCTTTTCTTTTATTGGTCGCTTGTATTGAGCAAAAGTAAGATAATTTTTTTATTTCTCCTATGGTGGCATGCTCATTTCACGTGTGGCCTCAATCACAAGAAATGTGGGTTCCATTTTTGCCCCTACATTTCATACTTTTTGTACAAAACAACCCTTTCCTCCAGGAGTTCATCTCTCGACTTGTCCGAGCTATTCTGCCACTCTCCGTCAAGCAATCCTGGCTTCAAGTTTGACTCTTTTGCCACTTGTCATCATACCATTAGACCATATTTGCACTATAACTTCTCCCCAAATAGTCAATATAAAATAAAATACTACTTCTATAATAATATTTATTAGATTTATATACTCTGCTTTCAGACTTAGCGATTGTAAAAATAAAGTTTGTCAAACACTAAAATTATTATTTTTAATTATATCTATCCAGTAAAATTAAATTATTTGATCAACTATTACAATCCTAAATTCGCCCCAAGTCAAGTTGAAGAGCAAGAGCCATATATCAAATTTGTTTTCTCATTTTGTGCTTTATGAGATTGCATGCCTCAAAATCCATGTATTATTGGATTAAGATATTCAATATAAGGATGTAAAGGTTGCCCAAGAATTTTAATGCACATTACTCTTGACTCTCTATGATAAACAATCTAAAAATACTATAAAAGACTTAAAATAATACAGTAGAAATATTGTAAGAAACCTAAAATAATATTATATTCTCTTAATTTGAGCTCTCTTGTATTTTTAAAAATTTTGTACTATTAGTAAGTTATTATTAATGTGTGATTAAGATTTAACTTCTAAGAATAATATTAAAGTATCTCTAAAAAGTTCTGTTAATTTTACTCTTCTAATATCTATTTGCTTACTTATGTGATAAAAAAGAAAGTGAAAAAATATGTTATTCTCCAAAAAGCTATTCAAATAGAAATAAATTAATATTATTTTAATCAAATAAATATTTTTTTCAAAGGAAAAATAAATGGTAATTAAAACACTTATCTCTCTCTTCAATAAAAAGTAATAAAATATAAATTGAAGAGGGAGAAAGCAACTCTACAAATTTGAAAAGAGAGAATCATTTTTTATTTGAAAAATCTTAATTGAAGTGTATTTTAAAGTCTTAAATAATGACGTGGCTCTTCAAATAAGTAATAAAATATTCTTTAAAGAGCTTTTGGAGATGTTCTTAATGATCCCAATATTTGAGTTCCAACTAATGTGATATCATCTATTGGTTGATAGAATAACAATTTATAAAATATAAAAATTACTGACAAATAAATTAGTGACACTTTAAATTGAGACTCAAATGTTGGTAACTCAGCATTACTCTTATTCCAATGAGGATGTGATATTTTACATAGCTGTGCACAAATGGACACAGTTTCCCCTCTTCTTGTAAATCACAACTAAGAAACAATCTCACCGGCCAGCTTCGAGAGCTTTATCTCAACATGTCTAGTTGCACAAGGGAATAGAGATTCTGCCCGGTTTAATTTTTCTTAGTTTGTGATCCAATCATTTTGATAGAAGTGTGCCTATTCAACTTTGCATTATGGCAGATGTTCAACTTTCGGACTTCTCTCAGAAAAAAACATCCCAGGGGCTGTGCGCAATTGTTTCAACAAGTCCAATGCAATCATCACATATTATTTCGTTTTGCTATAATTAGTGAGTTTAGTGCCGGTACTGGATATTATCAAGACCGTGCATTGTTGGTTCGGAAAGGAATTGATTCTCAGTACGAAAGTACCTTGGGGCTTGTAAAGACCGATTATTTAGGAATATTTAGGTGAGTTTAGTAAGCCTACTTTTTTTTTTTTTTAATTTTATACTTTTATTTTAATAATAATGAAATAAATAGGGAAGAGGCCGATTCCTTCAGCACAAAGTGCAAAATGACATGCACTTATGGCGGGGTGGTTAACCAACTTGACTCTCTATCTCTCTCACAAGGGATGCAAAAAAATTGGGAGGACTTCTCCATGATGAAGATTAGTCATTCTTGAAATGAGGGGGAACTAAAAAAGAAAAAGAAAAAAACCTTTTCCTAATCCATATTCTGATCACGGGCACAAAAGGGGAAAAATTTCATCCTCTGTAAAAATCTCAAGGGGAATTAATAAAGAGGGAGGTTCAAATCTCTCCTTCTCAATTTTTCTTTTTTTATTACCTCTTCCTGAGATTATTTCTTCAAAAGAAACTAAAAGTTATTTATTTTATTTTTCCTGTAAACCCATAAACTAACTTGAGCATTAGAGGGTTAACGTCGGAAAAACTTTCGACGTCTCTTACTATCTTTTATGATTTCAGGTATTTGCATGTTATCTACTAGTGGTTGTCCTTAATGATTGGTAAGCCATTTTCCCTACAAATAAATTTAATGTTGACACAAAAGTCTAATATTTAGCCACTAACCAATTTGACCAAATTTCAACATCAACGTTTCGCACCTGTTTGGTGCAAGAAGCCAACTCGTTGTCTCTATCAATCTTTCATCTGGCCGAAGCAATTAAAGACGAAATATTACCATGTATCAATGCATAAACTCGCTCAAACAAAGAGGCCAGTCAAGACCAGATGGAATGCCGCCCGTGAAGGTTTTGAATTATTTATCTCTCTAGTCTTTTAAGTAAATTTTCATTAAAACTTAAGTTGCTATTGCCATGATGATTAGTTTATTGAAAGTGAGATGCTTGGAAATTCTTCAGTAACATGCATGATATCCTTGATGAAAGAATTGAATGTTATCTTTTGGAATTCGTTGAAAATATTTTCTTATGAAATCAGCTTGCCAGAATGGGCTTCATTCATAATTGTTTGAGTAAGATAGCATTCTATTGCACTTACAAATGAATTTATTTTATATTTGCCCACAACATGCTTCGCATAATGTCTTAAACAAGTAACAGTAAGCTTTGTTTTGGCTACTTAGATTTGTAATGCTGTTACCATCATTTTTTTTTGTTGGTGACATATTTACGTTCCTTGATTGTTTATTCTCGTTTCATTGGACTCTAGACCTAAAGTCTGTTCAAAAGAATAATTGATTTGCGGCATTATCAATGTTCAAGTTCTTAAATACAGGTTACTCATACATCTAAACCTATTTGGGGATAAGAATAAAAAATCCATAAATCTTTGGTTTCTTCAAGATATTTTTTGCTGGTCTTACACCTTATAACTCAACCATGTAGCTCGTTTTCGTGTATAGAATATGCAGGGAAAGCATTCAGAAAAATTCTAGTATGAAATTCAGTTCACTACAGAATTCTTAAAATTCAGATTAGGTGCACTTCTTCTTTAACCTCAATTTTATATTTACCCTTTATATCTGTTTATTGACTTAAGATATCTACTAGATCGGGTTTTGACTCGTCATCGTTAGCCATTTTCTAGTACAACAATTATATGTTATAGCATATATAGTTTAGCTCTATATTATCACAGCACCATATACCTTTGATATAATGATATGATTTTGTTTAATGGTTTAAACTACCATCTCTTTTCTGATTTCGTATTCTAAAATGCTATGCTTTATTTTATAGTTAAATTTCGATATTCATAGCAACAATAAATGATACTATGGATCTTTAGCAGAGGACCTTTATCATACTGATAAATCAATATATTATTGATAATAATGGAGTACAAGCAATATGCTTATCCATCAAATGGCCCATGGATATATATAAATGGCTAACACACCAGATATAAATGCTGAGCTATTTTTTGGACAATTTATAAGTTACAGGTCAAAAAACAAATTTTTGATGATCAATTACAGCTAGTTAGTTGCAGGACAAATCCATATTTAAGATTTAAAGCAAAACCCTCAAATGAGAACATACTGAAAGCACACATTTGCAGGAATCAGAATATGTCAAAAATTATATTTTAATTTACATATATGTAATTTTCCATGAAAATTTAAAATATTTCTCTAATTCCTACCACGCAAAATGAGGATAACTTATTAAATGATTGAACTCTTATAAGGGCTAATGATATAACTTAATCAACTTGATTATTTAAAACTTGCCCAATGTGAGAACGGTTTATGAAAGGAGAGCTAGGGTAACATTGAGATGCCAAGTAAAATTTTCAAATGAAATTTATTAATATTTTATAAGACACGGGAAAAAGCAAAGAAGTCAGTAAAAAAGTTAAAAGTCTTAAAACCTGTTCCTGGGAAGGCATAAAACCTAAAATTGATAAGAGTTGTTTAAGATTGCTTAAGTCAATAAGAGGTTAAAAGCCTTAGGCCATGTTTGGATGTTAGGATTACGTATGGGAGTAGGCTAATTTTGTAATTAAATATTTATCCCATGTTTGACGAGCTTAGTTGGGTTGGATTAAAGGGGACTAAATTTGAATTTAATCCTAAAATCATGGGATTAATAATTCTAATTTACACATGGGTTTAGTTAGGATAAAAAAGTTTTTCATTTTTGAGATTTTTATTTATACCTAGTATTAATTAATTAATTAATTAATTATTGTGATTTACTTAAAACTTAATTTTATGTATTATCTATGTTCTAATTTAATTGATACTTTTACTTTTGCTAACTTTTGAGATTAAATTTTCGTTACTTGTATATTTAATAATTTATTGATAAAATTAAATGTTTAATTATTTATTGCATTAATTTAATAATCACTAATATAATATTGAAAATAATCATCAAAATTAATAATACCGTTAATTAATTGATTTTATATAATATTTTTAAGTATTTGATAAAAATTAGTTAAACATTTAATTTGTTTTATCTATTTTTATTTGTTTATTATATTATGACTACCCAATAATTATTTACAATATATGTAATTTTCCTAGTAATTTTTATATAAAATTTTTAAGTATTTGATAAAAATTATAAATATTTAATTTTTATTTGTTTATTATATTATGACTACCCAATAATTATTTACAATATATTTAATTTTCCTAGTAATCGCTTTTTAAATTTATTTTAATCATGATTATAAAATTTCATAAATAATTGATATTTATATTAAAATATCAACTTAAATGCTATTTAATATTATTTAAATATAATTTAACATAGTCTCATCTAGTATTGTACCAAACATAAGACTATATAATATAATCCAACTTAATCCAATCCAATATAATTCAGTCCAATCCTAATAATTAGTCCAATCCAATCATGTGTGTCAAACGTAACCTTAAAGCCTATTCGAGATAAGGTATAAAATCTTAAACTGACAAGAGTTGCTTAAATTTGCTTAAGTCAGTAAAAGATTAAAAGTCTTAAAACTTGCTCTAGGCAAGACATAAAAATCTTAAATTAACAAAAGTTGCTTAAAATTGCTCAAGTTAGCAAAATGTTATAAGCTTAAAAACTTTGGAAGGTAAGGTATAAACTTGAAACTTGCTCAAATTTCTCGCCCATAGTGAGGTTAATTTCAACAACCCTCAACCAACTCATGAAAGTCACCTCGATATTTCTTTAAACTTTATAGTTTCCAGTATTAATTCGTTCACTCTTAAAACTAGAAATTAGGAGAGTGGTCTTTGGGTGAGCTTAGTAAGCCCACTTTCTTTTTATTTAGTCCTTTGGTGTTTGGGTGAGTTTAGTAAGCCCACTTTCTTTTTGTTTTATCCTTTTATTTTAATAATAATAAAATAAATTGGAAAGAGACAAAAGAAGTGGAACGGGTCAGCCTAGGCCGATTTGTTTGGTACAAAGTGGAGAAGACATGCACTTATGGCGGGGTGGTCAACCAACCTAGCTCTCTATCTCTGTCTTAGGGATGGAAAAAAAGAGGACTTTTCCATGATGAAGATCAGTCTTTCTTTGGATAAAAAAAGAAAAAAGAAAAACCCTTCCAATAATTCCATCTTTTGATCACAAACACATTGGGGGCAAAATTTCACCATTTGTAAAAATTCCTAGGGGAATTAATAAAGACAGAGGTTCAACTCTATTACATCTTTTTGAGATTATTTCTTCATAAAAAACCAAAAGTTATTTATATTATTTTTCTTATAAATTGTTGTAAACTCATAAACTTACTTGAGCATCAGAGGGTTAATGCTAGAAAAACTTCCGTGCCTCTAATCGTTCTCTGCGATTTCAAGTGTTTACGAGTTATCCGCTAGTGGTCGCAGGGCATCCTTGATGATTGGTAAGCTGCTTTCCCAACAAATATATTTAATACCGACTCAGAAGTCCGATATTTAACTGCTAACCGACTTAATCGGATTTCAACGTCAATAAGGAAGATCTTAATCTCCTTGAACTTATTCAAAAACGGTTTAATTGGACTAATCCCTCCAAGATTTTATCAATTAACTTTGTTGAACTCACTTGACTTGTCATAGAACATACCTACATGTGAAATTTTTAAAAAGTTTTTCTTAGTTGCACCTCCTTGGGGTTTTGAACTTAATCCAGTAATAACTTGTTTGGAAAAGTTCCCTTTGTCATTCAACTACAGAGTTTCGATGCCTCATCATTTATGAGAAATCTGAGGCTTTGCAGTTCACCTCTTTCAAACAAATGCCCAAAGAAGGCACACTTAAAGATCCAGGCATTCTTGCACCTGATAATAGTGAAGATGGATTCATAACTCAAGACTTTTACATCAGTGTAGTACTTGGATTCGTCATAGCCTTCTGGGGAGTTTATGGTATCTTACTATTGAAGAGGTCATAGAGATTCACATATTTTCGGTATTTAAACAATATGAAAGATAAGCTCTACGTCTTCATAGCGGTAAATATGACCAAGTTGAATCGGCAACGCAGAAGCTAATGGTAAGATAACTCTCTTAATTTTTCAATTTGCTGTCATGTTAGGAAATTGATGGGTGAAGTAGGGTCACAAATAAAATGAAATTGAAAGAAAAATAAAGAACAAGCACAAAGAGGGCACCAAGAAATTACATGGTTTGACTTTTAGCCTACTTCTACGGGCGAAAATAGAAGGAAAATATTTTACTAGTGAAAAAGAATTACAAGTATTGTGGTATTTTAGCTCACTACCTAAAATCCTAATACACCCAAACTCTCAAATCACTAATCACTCAAGAGTTTGTTAAAACTCTTAAAATACTCTCACTTTCTCTTTAAAGAAGAAGAAATAAAACTGAAAAATTAGATGCACTAAGCTGACGGGGAACTCCCCTTTTTATAGCCAAAATTAGCTATTAAAATAATAATTTTTTTCCTTGGGCGGCACCCTTTCTTCTTCTTCTATCTTCTTCTTTTTTCTTTTTCTTCATTCCAAATTTACTATTTCCAAATTCTTCTTTTTTTCTTCAATAATTTCGGCATTCAAAATGGGCTGCATCTAGAACGGTTGGCTTCTAGATTTGCAATATCCATTTTTGACATTCTCCCACTTGGAGATTTGATTGAGAATCGATCAATCTCCACACTATCATTTTTGCTTCGCCATTGTTATACTGCTTACGTCTCTGCTAGGCCACAATAGGACCTACTCCATACAAACTTGTCAGTATTAATTGACTTGATCATAATATCTGCTAGGTTCTCTTTGGTATGAATTTTCTGAAAATATACATTTCTATCTTCCACTACTTCTCGAACAAAGTGATACTCAACTCCTATGTGCTTTGTCCTAGAATGAAAGACTGGATTCCTTACAATGTGCAAGGCACTCTGACTGTCACAAAATACATGAATTTTCTCTTGTTTGTGTTTGAGCTCCTCTAATAACCTTTGTATCCAAATAACTTCCTTGCAAGCTTGTGTAACCTTCTGTTGTAGATAAAGCCACAACAGTTTGCAGTTTCGAAACCCAACTTACAACTCCTCCCGCAAATGTAAATACATAGCCATTAGTGGATTTCTTTTTATTAAGGTCTCTTGCAAAATCTGAATCCACATAGCCCCTGATAGTAAATTCTGATTCTCCATAACATAATGCAACATCAGAGGTTCCTCTAATGTATCTCAGAATCCTCTTCACAACTTTCCAATGCTCTCCACTAGGATTCATCATGTATCGATTGACTACTCTCTCTGCTTGTGCAATGTTTGGTCTTGTACAAATCATAGCGAATATCAAATTTCTCATTGCTGATGCATACGGTACTCGAGACATCTCCTTCCTCTCTGCTTCGTTGGTAGGACACATACTTGAGGATAACTTGAAATTAACAGGAAGTGGGGTAGAAATTGGCTTACAATCTTGCATATTGAAGCGCCGCAAGATTTTCTTCAAGTAGTTCTTCTGAGAAAGCCAAATCCTCTTATTATTTCTGTCTCGGTGAATTTGCATCCCTAGAATCTTATTTGTTGGTCCCAAGTCCTTCATTTCAAACTCCCTATCCAACCGTGCCTTTAATTCTTTGACTCGATCTTTGTTGGGGTCTGCAACCAACATGTCATCCACATACAATAGCAAAATGATAATCATTATTTTCAAACCTCTTATAATATGTACAATGGTCTGAACTGAGTCTGTTGTATCCAAAGCTCATGATGAAGGAATCAAATCTCTTATACCCACACCTCGGCGCCTATTTGAGACCGTATAAATATTTGTTCAACTTACAAACCAAGTTCTCCTTTTACTTTCAGCAAAACCTTCTGGTTGGAGTATATAAATTTCTTCTTTAAATTCTTCATGAAGAAATGCAGTTTTTATATATAACTGCTCTAGATGTAGGTCAAATATAGCACACATTGCCTAGACTATTTTGACTGTTGTAAGTCGAACCACTGGAGAAAATATCTCGTTAAAGTCAATACTTTCTTTCTGAGCATATATTTTCACCACCAATCTTGCACGATACCGCTCCACTTGGTCATTGCCATTACGTTTGATCTTGTAGACCCATTTATTTCCAATGGCTTTTTTTTTCCCGTGTAGTAGTGGTACAAGTTCCCATGTCTTATTCTTATGTAGAGCTTCAATTTATTCCAGCATTGCTATCTTTCACAAAACAACATCTAAGCTGTTTAAAGCTTCATGAAAAGTTGATGACTCTCTATCCTCTGTTATAAGACAGTATGCAATATTGATCTTTGTGACATACTCCGAGTGCCACGCTGGCGGTCGTCTTTTATGAGTTGACCGATGAACTTCTGGAGCCTCGAACTCGACTGGTTCTTTTTCCTCGTGATCTGTTGCTGCTTCAGAAGAATCTAAATATTTTTTTTCCAGATTATTTTTCAAATATACTGGTACAGTCTCTGACTTTTCTTTTACAATGCTATCATCCTCATCTCTCCTTTACAGTTGATCTTCTACAAAGATAACATCTTTGCTGATGATAATCTTGTGGGCAGTGGGGTCCCACAGACAATACCCCTTTACTCCATCAGTATACCCTAAAAAGATACACCTCATAGATTTTGGATCTAACTTTGTTCTTTCTTGGGCATTTTACCTCACGTATACATGACATCTAAATTCATGTAGGTATGAGTAATCAGCTGGCTTTCCATTCCATATCTCTATCGCTGTCTTCAACCCAATTACTGTGGATGGCGACCGATTTACTATATAACATGCAGTTTTGGCTGCTTCTGCCCAGAATGAATTGGGTAGACCAACAGTCCTCAATATAGCTCTTATTCATTCTGTAAGAGTCCTGTTCATCCGCTCTGCCACTCTATTTTGTTGAGGAGTATATGCCACTGTGAACTGACTCTGAATACCTTTTTGCTTATAGAAAGTAAGAAACTCGTCGTCTATATACTCTCTATTGTTATCTGTCCTCAAGCACTTGATCATTTTTTCGAATTCAAGTTCTACCAGCGCTTTGTATTCTTTAAACACTAGAAATATATCTGACTTTTTCTTAATTGGATACACCCAACATATCAAGGAATAATCATCAATGAAAGTCACCATGTACTTTGCACCTTTCATGGATATGTCTAATGATTCCCAAACATCAGAATGAACCAAATCTAGAATGCATTTAATTCTAGTAATAGATCTACTGAACTTTAATCTATACTGCTTACTTGTAACACAATACTCGCCAAATGGTAAGCTTACTTGTAACACAAGCTTATCGAAACTCGTCGTCTGTATACTCTCCACCGTTATCTGTCCTCAAGCACTTGATCATTTTGCTGGATTCAAGTTCTACCCGCGCTTTGTATTCTTTAAACACTAAAAATATATCTGACTTTTTCTTAATTGGATACACCCAACATATCATGGAATAATCATCAATGAAAGTCATCATGTACTTTGCACCTCCCATGGATATGTCTGGTGATTCCTAAATATCAGAATGAACCAAATCTAGAATGCATTTACTTCTAGTAATAGATCTACTGAATTTTAATCTATGCTGCTTACTTGTAACACAATGCTCGTAAAATGGTAAGCTTACCGATTTGAGCCCTGGAAGCAATTTTCGCTCAGACAGAATCTTCAAACTTTATTCCGACATGTGGCCGAGTTTGAGATGCCATATCATCGTTGACTCTTTTCTCTTTGATGCGACACACGCATCAGCCTCCTGTAGTGTTTCTCCTTTAAGTATGAATAGATTAGCACCGATCTTTTCTGCCTTCATCAATACAAGCGTACCTTTAACAATCTTAATAATTTCATTCTCCACATGAGTTTTGCATCTATGATTATCTATTTGTCCCAGAGACAATAAATTATTCTTCAAGCCTTTTACATGCCGTACTTCCTCAATTGTGCGAATTGTACAATCAAATATTTTAATTTTGATAGTACCAATGCTAGCGATTTCCAAGGCATGATCATCACCCATATATGCAGATCCTCCTGAGATAGGTTCATATGTGTGGAACCATTCTCTCCAAGAGGTCATGTGCCAGGTCGCTCCTGAATCTATAAGCCAGACGTCAGATAACTGTTTTCTGCCTTCTGAAACAGTTGTTGCTTCGCTGTAGATAATTTCGCCATCATCCAAGGTGCTTGCTATACACCCATGAGTATTTGATGACTCAGGTTCTTTACCCTCTTTTCTCTTCTGGTTACTCCAACACTCTTTCTTGACGTGCCCTTTCTTGCCACAATTGTAGCATTTGACATTCTTTTTACTTTTTGATTTTGACCTACAATGATTGAGACTCCCACTGGGGCCACGTTCCGTTGATCTCTCTCTCGTCACCAATAATGTTTCTGCTTGCTGTGAACTTGCTTGTCTATCTTCCTTATTTTTCCGCCTGCTCTCCTCATTTAATACGGAGGCCGCAACATCATCGAAAATTAGATTATCTGCTTGGTTGTTGTTCGTTAAATTGATGATGAGTTGATCATACGAATCTGGTAGACTTTGAAGTAGAAGCTCCGCACGTTCATTTTCCTCTATATTATGACCCAACGTTGTGAGTTGTGAGTTGTGAAAATAGAGTCTTCAAGGTGTTGATATGGTCAGTCACCGTTGTAGATTCCACCATTCAAAGAGTATAAAGTTTCCTCTTCAAGAAAATTTTGTTGTGTAATGACTTGGCCTCGTACAATTTTGTGAGAGTATCCCATATTTCCTTTGCTGTCTTTTTCTCTGCCACACTGGATAACACTCCATCCGTAAGTGCCAAGTGTAGATCAGAAATGGCGTTGCCGTCTATCTCATTCCACTTGTCATCAGTTATCTCCATGAGCCTTTCTCCAATTGTTGCCAAGCAATTATTTTTCCTCAATACAGCTTTCATCTTCATTTTTCACAATAAAAAATTATTTCCGTTGAACTTCTCAATTTTGTATTTTGCCGCCATCGCTTTTCACCACGAACTAACTTTGCTAGGATCGGCTTCCACCGTTTCACGTGAACAGTAACCGTATATGTGAATAGTACCATATATGTGAATAATACTTTTACGTGAATAGTACCCTCGACTCCAAAAAATACAACCATTAGCTCTGATACCACTGTTAGAAAATTGATGGGTGAAGCAGGGCCACAACTAAAATGAAATTGGAAGAAAAATAAAGAACAAGCACAAAGAGGACACCAAGAAATTACGTGGTTTGGCTTTTAGCCTACGTCCACGGGTGAAGACAGTAGGAAAATATTTTACTAGTGAAAAGGAATTACAAGTATTGTGGTATTTTAGCTCACTACCCAAAATCTCAATACACCCAAACTCTCAAATCACTAATCACTCAAGAGTTTGTTAAAAATCTTAAAATACTCTCACTTTCTCTGTAAAGAAGAAGAAATAAAACTGAAAAATTGGATGCACTAAGCCGATGGGGAACTTCCCTTTTTATAGCCAAAATTGGCTATTAAAATAATAATTTTTTTCCTTGGACGGCACCCTTTCTTCTTCTTCCATCTTCTTCTTTCTACTTTTTCTTCATTCCAAATTTACTATTGCCAAATTCTTCTTTTTTTCGTCAACAATTTCGGCATTTAAAATGGGCTACATCTAGAACGGTTGGCTTCTAGATTTGTAATAACCATTTTTGACATTCTCCCACTTGGAGATTTGATTGAGAATCGATCAATCTTCACACCATCATTTCTGCTTCGCCATTATTATACTGCTTACGTCTCTGCTAGGCCACAAGAGGATCTACTCCATATAAACTTGTCAGTATTAATTGACTTGATCATAACATCTGCTAGGTTCTCTTTGGTATGAATTTTCTGCAAATCTACATTTCCATCTTCCACTACTTCTCGAATGAAGTGGTACTGAACTCCTATGTGCTTTGTCCTAGAATGAAAGGCTGGATGTGTGTTGTTTTTAACTTATTGTACACAGTGGCATCTGTTTTTAACTTATTGTACACAGTGGCATCTGCAACGCATCCTATGTATCATCTGTCTTCAAATTATGGACACCGTTGGTAGCTTCGTAAAGAATGTGCCTGTGTGCCAGAAAGCATCCGGAGTTCTCTCCAGTGACAAATTTTGTAATAAAATTTGTTTCGAAAATGCACTGCTTGTAGCATAAGTTAGCCCTGTGAGCCAGAGTAGAACATTGCAATTTCAATTAAGTAGTTTCTATGCAATTTCTTCGATATTGACTTGTAAGTATAATAGTCACACCTGTATTGACACGCAAATATACAATGCTGTGTTTGATCCGTTGATTCTTTTTTAACATTCCTATCATCTCTTGATCGGTTTGGCACTCAAATGGTCTTAATAAATATATATTTCTCAGCTGGGAAATATGTCCGTATTTTATTCAGTTTAATGAACTTGAGTTCAAACGTAGTATGTAAATTTAGATATGTTCTCTTATCTGTCAATGTCATCTGTATCAAATTTTCAAAACAGGAAATATTTTTTTTACCTCCTCAGATGGGCGACTTCCAAGTGTCAAAATTCAAATACGTATAACGAAACCTAAAACTGATAAGCCTGTTGAAACTTGCATCTTTTTATTTATCAATTTTTTTTCGTAAAATAGATGAAGGTACCTAAATGCCATTATCTTTATCTATATAAATTAGTCCGTCAATAACCTTTTGGCCCTAAGGCCTGAATAAAGAAGATTATGCAATTTACACTCTTCACAATTTTTATTTTGATGGTCATTATGGTAATCGGTGGTGGCAGATGCAGGTCTCTTCAACTGCTCTTCGTCTTCATTTTGCTTTCGCTGTGCATGAAACCTGCGGTTGGATTAAGCACAGGAGAAGGAGATGCTGACATAAAGTGCATAGAAAGGGAAAGGCAAGCTCTTCTAATGTTCAAACAAGGCCTTATTGATGAATATGGTCATCTCTCTTCATGGGGAAACGAAGATGACAAAAAAGATTGCTGCAAATGGAGAGGTGTCAGCTGTAGCAATCAAACTGGGCACGTTACCATGCTCAATCTTCAGTTCAGATCTTACATGCCCTTGAGAGGTAACATCAGTTCTTCCTTGATTGGACTGCAGCACTTGAATTATTTGAACATGAAATACAATGATTTTGGAGGAAAGCAAATCCCAGCATTCATTGGCTCCCTTAAAAATATAAGGCATCTTGATCTCTCCAATGCCGGTTTCACTGGGAGAGTTCCGTATCAACTTGGGAATCTAACAAGCTTGCAGTATCTTGATCTCAGCTTTAACTTTGACATGCTTTCTAAGAAGCTTGAGTGGCTTTCTCAGCTCTCCTTCTTGGAACACGTTCGTCTAAATCAAGTTAATCTTGGAGAAGCAACAGATTGGCTGCAAGTAGTTAGCCAACTTCCTTCTTTAACGGAGTTGCAATTAAGAGGGTGCAATCTTCCATCAGTCATAGCTTCTTCTTCTGTTTCCTTCAGTAATTCTTCCAGATCTCTTGCTCATCTTGATCTCTCTCTGAATGATGTGTCTAATTCAGTGTACTACTGGCTGTTCAACTCTAGTAGCAGTCTTGTTTATCTTGATCTCTCTTCTAACAAGTTACAAGGCTCCATTCCTGATTCTGCTTTTCCGAACCCAACTTCTCTGTCATATCTTGATCTTAGTAATAACCAACTAGTCAGTGTTCCAAAATCCTTTAGGAACTTGTGCAGATTGAGGGCTTTATATCAAGATAGCAACAATCTCACTGATCTCTTACCCAATCTATTTCTCAAACTGTCCAATTGTAGCAGAGACACATTAGAGATTTTGCAATTAAACAGCAACATGCTACGTGGTTCATTACCTGATATTACTTTGTTTTCATCTTTGAAAGAATTGCATCTTTATGACAATATGCTTGATGGTTCTTTTCCAAGAAGTTTTGGACAACAATCAAATCTTAGCATACTGGAGCTCGATAGCAATCAACTTGGGGGCTCATTACCTGATTTCAGTGTCTTTTTGTCCATGAAAGTACTATATCTTAACAACAACAGGTTCACTGGAACCTTGACCAAGAGTATAGGACAGCTGTCCCAGCTCGAGCTCTTGGATGTTGCTTCAAATTCTTTGGAAGGTATGGTCACCGAAGCCCATCTATCAAATCTCTCGAGATTAACATATTTGGACTTATCTCATAATTCACTGATTTTAAACTTCGGCTCTGGTTGGGTTCCTTCCTTTGAGCTCAATATCATTAGATTGGGTGCTTGCAAACAGGGGCCTCAGTTTCCAAAATGGCTCCAAACTCAAAATAAGTTTTCAGAGCTTGATGTCTCTGCTGCTGAAATTTCAGACACTGTCCCCAATTGGTTCTGGGATCTCTCTCCAAATCTTTATTATTTAAATCTCTCACATAACCACTTCACAGGCATGTTACCAGATTTATCACAGAAGTTTACAGCATATCCTCCTGAAATCGATCTCAGTGCAAATAGTTTCGAGGGTAAAATACCACCAATTCCTCTTACTGTAACATCTTTAATTCTCTTCAAAAATATGTTTTCTGGATCACTTTCTTTCTTATGTCAGATTAGTGATTAGCATTTTAGGTATTTAGACCTCTCAGATAACCTATTATCTGGAGAGCTTCCTAATTGTTCAAAGAATTTTCAAAAACTAACAGTTTTGAATTTGGCAAACAATAAGTTTTCTGGCAAAATTCCAGACTCAATGGACTTCAATTGTATGATGCTATCATTGCATTTACGCAACAACAGTTTCATTGGAGAGTTACCTTCATCTGTGAAGAGTTTCACACAGTTGACAGTTCTTGATCTAGGACACAACAAAATTTCTGGAATAATACCAGCATGGATTGGTGATAGTCTACCCGATTTGGTTGTTCTCAGTTTGCGATCCAATAACTTCCATGGAAGAGTGCCTGTACAAGTTTGTCATTTGCAAAGGATTCAAGTTTTGGACTTATCTCAAAACAATATCTCAGGAACTGTACCACAATGCCTCAACAATTTAACAGCAATGACAGCAAACAAGAGTTCAAATGCAATGATTAGATATCCTCTTCGTACAGACTATTACAATGACCATGCATTTCTGGTGTGGAAATGAAAAGATTCGGAATATCGAAACACACTTGGACTAGTAAAAAGCATAGATCTTTCGAGCAACAGATTATACGGGGAAATTCCTGAAGTAACGAGCCTTGTGGGATTGATCTCCTTGAACCTATCCAAAAACAGTTTAACCGGACCAATTCCCTCAAAAATTGGTGGGCTGACTCTGTTGAATTCACTTGACTTGTCGAAGAACATGCTTATGCGTGCAACCTGAAGGCCTTTCTCAGTTGAGTCTTCTTGGTGTCTTGGATCTGTCGAATAACAACTTGACAGGAAAAATACCATCAAGTACTCAACTACAGAGTTTTGATGCCTCCACATATAGTGGAAATCCCGAGCTTTGTGGTCTCCCCCTTCCCAATAAATGTCCAGGAGAAGAACAAGCTCAAGATCCGGCCATTACCGACAGCGAGGACGGAATCATAACCACAGGATTTTATGTTAGCATAGTTCTTGGATTCATTGCAGGCTTCTGGGGAGTTTGTGGCACCATACTTCTGAACAGTTCATGGAGATATGAATATTTTCGGATATGAAGAACAAGTCTATTTCTTCACAGTAGTGAGTACGTTCAATTCGCTGCAGCAGATTGGAAGATAATTGGTAAGTAACTCTGTCAATGTTTAACTTGTTCTACGTCTAATTGATGTACCCTGTAGCTGCTAATGTGCTCTATCATATTCTTTTTCCTTAGTTGCTGCAATGCCAAAAGATGCCTAGCTATCTTCTGAAGACGAAGGCAGTGGGAAGCTTTGTGTATGAACATAATATAGGATTGTAAGCATAGCGTGTAATTGGTGCAGTGGAATTACAAGGACCCTGAATGCTCTGCAGCCACGGATTTGTATAGAGTTGTTTACACACAGCAGGGATTTTGCCTAAATAAACTGATAGTAGCATAAGTGGTTCTGTAGTCTGCTTGTAATGCCATTCAATTACTTTAGTATAGTTTTGTGGTTATCTGTCTCTGTACTGGCCATGCAAGCAATAATTTAAGGAAACAAAGGTAGCAAAATGCTTCTGATTTTCACGATACAGCTAAACATGGGTTAACCTTTTAGCAACGCTCCAAAGTTTCCAATTGTTAAAATTTAGATTCATCTGACTTGCAAAAATAAAAGAATGACAGTATTTTTTTTTTTTTTTAAATGGGATTTCTAACTCTCATTAGTCAGCGCACCGATGACATCTGCCTCTGTTGTGTCTTGGATTCGAAGTTTAGCAGTAGAAAGAAAAAAAATGAAATCGATCGAAACAATTACAAAGAGAGATTAGCAGGAGTTCTTATATTTCTGTAAGTGGCATCCAATTGGGAAAAAAGAAAAAGCAACGAAAAGCTATGTAAATTTTAAGGGCTCTTAGTCAGCCTTCAGAAAATCAACATTTCAAACACTTTGAGAACAAGAAGGCATGAAAAGATTAAAATTTACTACCTCAGGAAGGCCTTCAGTAATTAAGAACAAGTTACCATAACAAAGAGATACGGAGCGAGACAAAGAGTTACAATTCAGCCGTTGGCCTATTAGTTCATCTCTGTCGTTTAGCTGCATTGGGTACCGTGTTAGTGCAGAGCCTTTCCTTTGTATGGTCTAAAAACTGCCAGTAAGCACGTCTCCATGACCTGTTCAACAGTAGAGAGCTGACAAATCCCCAGAATCCTACAATGAAGCCTAGAGCCACACTGACATAAAAACCCGTACTTACGATCCCATCCTCACTGTGCTGCATAGTGATGGCCGGGGATTGAGCTGGTTCATCCTCCGGACACTTTACTGGAAGAGGAGAACCACAAAGTTCAAGATTTCCTGCATATGCAGAGGCATCAAATCCCTGTAGTTTGTTGCTTGAAGGAATTTTTCCTGACAAGTTGTTGTTTGATAAGTCCAATACACCGAGGTAGTTCAGCAGCGACAAGCTTTCAGGTATTTCACCAGTAAGCTGATTGTTTGACAAGTCAAGAGAATCTAGCAAATTTAACTGACCAATTTTTGATGCGATCGGTCCAGTTAAAGCATTTCTTGACAAGTTCAAGGATATTAATCCTCCAAGACTGGTGATTTCCTCAGGAATTTCTCCATGTAACTTGTTGCTTGAAAGATCAATGCTCTTTACAAGTCCCAGGGTCTTCTTGTACTGTTGATCAGTTCCTTTCCATACTATTACTGCTACGTCATCGTACTTGGATACAAAACCATCCAGGGTGGCACTGCGGTAATAAACATATATATGCGTAATGGTAGAATTGGAACTCGCTTTTTCAACCATTTCAGTTAGATTGTTGATGCACTTCGGTATGGCTCCTGAAATACTGTTCAAAGAGAAGTCCAGTAATTGGATCTTTGATAGCTGACAAAGGTTTCGAGGTATGCTTCCATGAAACTGATTCGACCGCAGGCTAAGAATTGCCAATTTTGGTAGGGTATCTCCTATCCACGCCGGTATTGTCCCAGAAAATTTGTTATCTCCAGCATCAATAATCTTCAGCTCGTTGCACTTCTTCAAGGAAGGAGGAATTTCTCCAACAAAGCTGTTATTGCGCACATTGAATGATTCCAATGGGCATGCAGAACCCACAAAGTTCAGAAAATTTCCAGAAAAATTATTGTTTGCCAAATTCAGAACAGCTAAAGCTTGCCACCGCAGCAAACAATCAGGGAGCTCTCCTGACAGCAGGTTATCCGAGACATCAAGATAGCTAAAATACTCTCCAGAAATTGAACACAAGGAAGAAATTGGCCCTGAAAACTTATTGTTAGAAAGATTTAATGATGTTACATTGCCAGGAACTGGTGGTACTGGACCTTCAAAATCATTGGAACTGAGATCAATACCGGGATACCCAGCATAATTCAATGATAAATCCAGCACTGTGCCTTCCAAGTGGTTATGAGAGAGATTTAAATAATATAGATTGGGAGAAAGGTCCCAAAACCAACTGGGAACAGCATCTGAGATTTCAGTATCTGAGATATCAAGAAAGTAGTAATTCTTTTGACTTTGGAGCCATTTTGGAAAATGAGGTCCCAATTTGCAATTCAGCAAACCGATGTACTCAAGCTGGAAAGGAGGAAACCAACCGAAACTGAAATTCAGAGCTAGAGAGTTGAAAGAAAAGTCCATATACTTCAATTTCGAGAGATTTGACACGTGAGATTCAGTGATCATACCTTCCAAGGAATTTCCAAAAAGATCCAAAAATTCCAGCTTGGAAAGCCGTCCAAGACCTTCACTTACTGTTCCATTTAATCGGCTGTCACTGACATCTAAACGTGTCAGGAACGGAAAGACTGAAAGATCAGGTAATGATCCCCAAAGCTGATTTCCATCCAAGTTCAATATGACGAGCGGTGAAGGTTTCATAAATTTCTCTGGAAAAGAACCATCCAATTTGTTGTCGAAAAGATGCAATTCTTGCAAGGACGAAAACTCCGTGATATCAGGCAATGACCCTGTAAGCTTGTTCCCTCCCAACTTTAAAATCTCCAATGAATTTTTGGAGCAACCAGACAAGTTGAGAAATAGCTCTGGAAGTTGTCCAGTAAGGTTGTTGTAAAATAAATGTAATGTTTTCAAACCACACATATTTCCGAAGGACTTTGAAATTGCAGAAATTTGATTCAAAGAGAGGTTAAGGTGCTGAAGAGCAGTCATGTTTGAGAAAGCATAATCGGGAATGGGACCAGCCAACTGGTTGCTATTGAGATCAAGAGCAAGAAGGTTGCTGCTGATTTTGAACAGCCAATGGTAAGCTGAATTAGAGAGACCACAGGAAGAAAGATCAAGAAGGGCAAGAGATGTAGAAGAATTCATTGAGGAGAGAGATGGACGATTGATACTCGGAAGAGTAGACGATGCTAAGTACAAGTCCCTGAGTGACGCAAGACTAGTGATTACTTGCAACCAATCAGAGGCTTCGCTAAGGTCGACAAAATCCAGATCAAGTTGTGTCAGTTTATTGAGATGAGAAAGCCACCCAAATTTGCTGACATATAAACTATTGTATCCTAAGTTCAAAGATTGCAAGTTTGTGAGGTTTCCAAGCTGATAAGGGATTCTACCACTAAAATTTGCAAGGGAGAGATCAAGGAACCTTAATTTGGTAAAGAAGCCAATGAACTCTGGAATTGGATTTCCAAGAAAATCATTGACACTCAGGTCTAAATAATTTAAGTGTTGCAATTCAAGCAATGAAGAATTGATGTTACCTCTCAAGGGCCGGTTTGGACATACAGGGTCAACTTTGTATTTAAGATTGAGCATGATTACGTGACCGGTTCGATTGCTACATTGAACACCGCTCCACTTGCAGCAATCTTTTCTGCCCTCATCACTCCCCCAGGAAGAGAGATAACCGCAGTCATCTACAAGACCTTGTTTGAACATAAGCAGAGCTTGCCTTTCCTTCTCTATGCATTTCATGCCTGCTTCTGCAACTCCTGAATTGAATCCGAAGGCTAAAAGCAACATAAGGGCGTAGAAGAAAATCTGAACAGTACTTTCACTCATGATTGTGCTCATGTCTGTATCAATCAAGATGAATAGAAAAGCTTGCAAAATTGTTTTGATAGCCTTTTGACCTTTCTTAAGCTCAGCATAATCACTTCATACCTTTCAGTTCACTTAAAACATTCCTCCAGGGAAAAAAAAAAAAAATTAAAATTTAAGTCACTGACAGAGGAAGTCTTCGTTTTCTCCATTTTAAAAACCCGGAATGCAAAATTTTCAACACGTCGCAGCAACTTCTGTTTAACTGAATAGAATAGTGTCATTACCTTGAAATTTCAATAAAGTTTCTCTTGAGTGAGATCAAATAATCCTGTTTCTTTTTGGATCGTTCGTGGAATCATTGACCACGAAGTGATAAAATGTGCTTCCTTTGTCAACACCTGAGCTTTTAAAACACATATTCTATTACTTTCACATGAAGCTAAAGATAATCATCTGCTGGAGAAATTTCCTTGCAGAGATTATATATTATTTCTTTGAATAGAATAAGTCTGAAATCAGAATAGAATCATTCAACCCTATAACTATGGAATTAATTACTTTTCCTTAGGGTTTACACTTTACAAGATTAACCGACATTTAATTCAACTAAACGGATTGGGGGTTAGATTTCAGATTATTACAGAATATGGGTAAGAGAAATGACGAATAATAGAATCATGCAACGTATCAAATCTGGAGAAAGTTCAATCACTTTGAAATTAATTGCATAAGACTACAAAATGGCTAGAAACAGCCAATTCTATTACGATCACATTGTTAAACGAAAATGTTTAGGTTCTTGAACAATTTTATCACAAACTCTTGCTAAAGATTATTCCTGGTGCATTCCACTGAAATTCATTATTAAAAAAAAAAAAAAAGGGTTTGTGGAACCAAGTAGACAATCAAATTTGTTTGTGGAACCAAGAAAACAGGGTTTCACATTGAAAAGAGAAACAGAAACTGTGAACTAGGAAATGATAAACTAAGGATCTTTCACTTTTAAATTTGAAAAAAAACATTGGAAAAAGCAAAAGAATGAAAGAAGTGAAATACCATCTATCTTTTACTTCAGATAAAGCTAAAGGCTAAATTGAGAAAGAAATGTTACGACTTAGCTCCAAAACTGCCGCTGTAATTTGGCCACATTCACAGCTGCCAAGATGTTGATCTCATCTCCTATATCGTTCAAGAAAAGGAAATAGGCATATCCCCTAAGCCTGTTACAACGCGAAGATAGCATAAAATTCCCCGAAGCATATAATGAATCCAAGAAGCATGCTCACGTAAAAACCTCGAGTAATGAATCCTTCCTCACTCAGTGTGCACAGTTGTGGTAGGAACCTGAACTGGTTCTTCTCCTGGACAAATTTTTGGCAAAGGGGATCAACAAATTTCTGGATTTCCCATGTATGAAGAGGCATCGAAACGCTGTAGTTCTGTGTTAGATGGCACTTTACCTGACAAGTTCTTATTCGTCAAGTCCAAGACGCCAAGAGAATTTAACTGAGAAAAACTTTCAGGAATTCCACCTGTAAGCAGGTTCTTCAACAAGTCGAGTGAATTCAGCAAACTTAACTTACCAATCTATGCAGGGATTGGTCCAGTCAGATAATTTCCTAATAAATTCAAGGAGGTCAATCCTATAACACTCATAAATTCTTCCGGAAGTTACCCAGATAATTTGTTGTTCGAAAGATCTATGCTCTTTACAAGTCCCAAGGCATTCTTGTACCTGGAATCTATTCCTTTCCATATCAATGATACTTCATCTTGATAGTTGGCCGCATCACCACCCATATCACTGGTTAAGGAAATAGGAAATGAATATGTGATGATAGCTTTTGAACACTCATTTTGAGTCATTGCAGATAAATTCTAGAAACACCTGGGTTTGGTGCCAGAGACATGGTTCTGAGATAAGTCGAGCACTTGAAGCTTTCGCAGATTAAAAAGTTGTCTGGGCATGTTTCCTTGGAAATGGTTGGATCGAACACTAAACTTTTAAATATGACAGGTTATCACCTATCTATACCAGAATTTTCCCAGAAAATTTATTATTTCGTAGACTAAGAACAAGCAATTGCTTGCAGTTCTTCAGAAATGAAAGCCACTCTCCAGAAAAATTGTCGTTGTATAAACACAGCGAACGAACTGTGCAGTCGGAGTCCATATTGTTAAGTAAATAAGAGCACCAGCTCAGTCATGCCATCATCCCCACCTTGGGGTGGACCACCTCAGCCGAATGGTATGAGCAGAACATTGATAATGAGCCTTCTACAAACGTGGGCCGACCAGAGACGAGCATCAGCCAGAGGAATATACCGACCAGAGACATATACTGAGCAGATACCCATTCCCCAAAGAGCGGGAACACGATCTCACAAAATCACGACAGTTGCGCTTTTCCCAGAACCGTTGAGGGAGACACGGTGTCCTACGTTTGCCCACAATGTAGCAGTTGGAGTCCCATGAGGGGCTGCCACTACCCGAAAAAGGGGGGATGAAGGGTGAACAGAAACGTGGGACAACGGCTATAAAAGAGGAAGAAATCAATGAAGAAATGGATAGAAAAACAGAGAGAAGGGAAAGCTCTGCCAAATTGAAACCAAATCATTTTCTATACGAACTTTTGAGCAGATTACAAACAATCATAGAATCTAAATTGCACCGTTTTTCCGTAAACACCTTGTGCTGACTTAGGCATCGGAGGGTTTACGCCGGTAAAACCACCGGCATCTCTGATCCATCTTTTTGTGAACGCAGGTTTAGTAAGAGAAGGAAGGGTGATTCCAACTCTAGTGGCTTAAGCAATAGTCAGAACAAGAAGAAAGTAACATCTTCTCTACTAACTATGTAAACGTTGGTGGAAAGATCTGGTCGGGCAAAGGGCGAGCAGATTTCAGCATCAACATTTTGGCGCCGTATCTGGGGAGCTGGATAAAAAGCTACCACCAAATTAGTAGTCATCGGAGAAGCAGCGAACAATCGATTATGGATATATCAAGGAAGGATCCTCTAGGTGGCGACAATGAAACTGGTGAAACAATCACTCTTCGAGAGATAGCAAATGAAGCTAGAGAGAGGATGATGCAAGATCGAATGGAACGGATGGAGAAACAAATGAAAACTCTCACGGCCATATTGCATGAGCTGAGGGATGAGCGGAGAAGGGACTATGAAACCCCCGTGGGGAGAGATGAAGTTGAGGCAGAACCCAGCTTCCGGAGGCGTAGAGTTGAGGAAATTCCTCCACCGGTAGACCAACCCTATGGGGTGTATTCCCATAGAAATACTGGTCGGGTTCTAGGGGAGCGCGTGGATGAAGGAAGAGACCAACCTCGCTCCAGACGAGTACTGAAAGTTGATGGCCGAGAAGCCAATGTTGATAAAGGAGAGCTCAGACAGCGGCTGCAGAATGCCTAGCAGGAGCGAGATCAGGTAGCTGCGCCCGATCCTGACCGTACTGTAGAATTGGAGGGGGAGGTGCGCAGATTGGCGCAGGTGATGGAGGAGATTCAGGGCAAGAGAAAGCCCCCGAGTTGGAGGATAATGCTAGATGAAGAGTCTCTATTATCAGCCGAGATCATGGGTACTGTAATCCCAAGAGATTTTCGCTTCCCCGACCTCAAATACTCCGAGCGAAATGACCCGCTGGTGCATATTGAACGCTTCAACAACATGACGGGTGTGCAGGGGCTAACACCAACTCAGAGGTGCATGGTGTTCCCATTGACACTAGAGGGACGAGCCCGAGAATGGTACCGCAAGCTGCCACGAGGAAGCATAAAAGGATACGAGCAGATGAGCCAAGAGTTGGCCGAGCAGTTCCAAGGAGCAGTAGCCCCATAGGATGATATGATGGAACTGATAGGGATGAAGCAAGAGGAACATGAATTCCTTCGGGAATTTGTAAAACGATACCACCGGGCCATGCTTGATCTGAGAGCTTTCAATCACCCGCAGGCGTTGAGGGGATTAAAAGAGGGCGTGAGGATAGGCCGATTGTGGTACAACTTGAGAAACCCCCTAGTGCAAAATTATTCGGCGGGGTATGAGCAGGCGAGGAGAGATATAGAAAATGAAGAGGAGAAATCGGCGAGGATAAAAAGTGAACAGCTGGAAGAGCTGAGACGAAAAGAAAGGAGAACCTCGAACGGGAGCAGGTAGGGAAAGCGAGCTGAGGAATCCTCAGTAATGGGTGAAATATCAGCTCGGTCCCGCCCTTACCCCATAGCTCAGAGACCACAACAGTTCCAACACAGCCGGGCTCAACCTCCTCGCCCTCCATTCCCGGAGCGGCAACAAGAATTCCGGCAGTTGGCTGCCCACCCTTATCACAACGCTCTCAGGGCACTACATGCAATCAACTCCAGAGCTGGACGACCCAGTCAGCTACCTTCAATGCCAGCTCGGGACGATATCTAGGATAGCCGAGCAGTCCAACTGATTGACCAGAGCTCGACGTATAGACAATACACCCCATTAAAAGTCTCTATGGAGGAGTTATATAAGAGGATCGAGGGGTGAGGCCTGCTATACCCTCCTGCCCCCGTAACAAAACCTGCTCACAAACGTGATAAGAGCAGATTCTGTAAATTCCATAATACTCATGGTCACACAATAAACCAGTGTCGTGACCTGAAAACTCAAGTGGAGGATTTGGTGAGGAACCGATACTTGGATGAATATATAGATGGAGTCTCACCCGTCATTAAATCACAGTATACGCGGGGATGAGGGAGTTGAGAGAAGCCTAGAGTGTGAACAGCCTACTATCTGTGTGATAGCAGGAGGGCTAACATTGGTTGGAGATTCGAACAGGGCACGGAAGAATTATGGGAGATATGTCATGACCAGTAAAGAGGTGCTTTTCAATTTGCCAGCAGCCAAGAGGGCGAAAATGAGGCGAGTTCCCATTATGTGGACAGAGGACGACAAAGAGGGCGTTTCATACCCTCATGAGGATGCACTGGTGATTAAAACAATGGTGGCCGGTACAGAATTATAGCGAATACTGGTGAACACGGGTAGCTCTGTTGACATACTGTTTAAGTCGGCCCTAGACGATATGAGAATTTCAGACTTAAAATTGGAGCAGACAAATACATCCTTGAAGGGATTTGGAGGAGGACGGTTAACTCCTATGGGGATCATCGAACTTCCAATTACTGTGGGGTCAAAGCCGTTTGAAAGAACAATGATGCTGGACTTTGTTGTGGTAGAAGAAAGAAGCCCTTACCAGATGATATTGGGACGACCTTTCATGAGGATAAGCCAATGCGTTGTATCTACACATTACCTGGCACTGAAGTACAGAGTAAATGGAGTTGTTGGCGTAGTAAAAGGTGACCAGAGAATGGCGAGGAGCTGTAACGCTACAGCAGCCAAGGAGACACTACAGGTTACCTCTCTAGATAACCGAGGAGGTTCAAAAAAAGTTCGCCAGGAACCCGTTGAGAAATTGAAGGAGGTTGTGGTGAGCAAGAATAACCCGAGCAGAGTGATTAAGATCGGGTCAGGATTTACCGGGGCAGTAAAAGACGAGCTGGTAAAGTGCCTACAGTCTCATGCAGATATATTTGCCTGGTCTCACGAGGACATACCAGGAATTGATCGCGGGGTAGCTTGCCACAAGTTGGCAATCAAGAAGGGGGCAAGGTCGATGAGGCAGAAAATGAGGTGCTTTAACCAAGAAAGGTACGAGGCCATAAATGCCGAGGTGGAAAAGCTATTGAAAGCAGGATTTATAAGGGAGGCTAAGTACCCGGAGTGGATTTCCAATGTAGTATTGGTAAAGAAGGCCAATGGGAAATGGAGAATGTGTATGGATTTCACAGACCTTAATAAGGCATGCCCAAAGAACGGTTTTCCTCTACCAAAAATAGATCAATTGGTGGACTCAACAGCGGGTCACAGTCTGCTCAGCTTCATGGATGCCTTTTCGGGATACAATCAGATACCCATGGACAAGCAGGATGAGGAAAGCATCACCTTTATAACTAACATGAGTTTGTTTTGCTACAGGGTAATACCTTTTGGCCTGAAAAATACAGGCGCTACTTATCAAAGATTGGTGAACAAGATCTTCAAGCCATTGATCGGTCACACTATGGAGGTATTTGTGGACGATATGATCACAAAGTCTAAATAACCGAGGGATCATGTGAAGCACTTGGAAGAGACTTTTAAATTGCTGAGGAAGTATGAAATGAAGCTAAACCCGGAGAAATGTGCATTTAGGGTCAGCTCGGCCAAATTTTTGGGATTCCTGGTAAGCCACCGAGGGATCAAGGCCAACCCGAAAAAGATACGGGCGGTAACAGAAATGAGGTCCCCACGAACAGTGAAGGAAGTGCAGAGCCTTACACGGAAATTGGCAGCATTGAATCGATTCATCTCGCGGGCCACAAATAAATGCCACAATTTCTTCCAAACCATAAAGAAAATGGAGAAAGATGGAGTGGACATCAGAATGTGAAGAGGCATTCGGGTAGCTGAAGGAATATCTGGCCCATGCCCTGTTACTATCAATTCCGAGAGAAGGTGACCGGCTGTTTTTGTACTTGGCAATCTCAAAATAGGCTACCAGCTCGGTATTAATTAGAGAAGAAGAAGGAAAGCAACACCCTATATACTACACTAGTAAGGCCCTGGTAGACGCAAACTCCGACCATATTTTCAGGCCAACCCGATAGTTGTGATGACTGACCAGCCTCTTCGACAAATGCTCCAAAAACCAGATGCATCAGGTCGGTTAGTAAAGTGGTCCGTGGAGCTGAGCGAATTCGACATATCCTATACGCCCCGAGGAGCAATCAAAGCCCAAGCTCTGGCTGATTTTATGGTTGACCGTGTCGAATAAAGGGAAGAAGTTCAGGAGGAGCAACTAGTGGAATAGGAGAATCCAAAAGGGGTGTGGATGGTAATGGTTGATGGGTCACGTAGTGAACAAGGATCCGGAGCAGGAATTGTAATACGAAGTCCAGAAGGGATCGAGATATCCTATGTAGTGAAGTTTGAATTTCAGCTCACGAACAACTAAGCTGAGTACGAAGCCTTCATCACTGGGCTCGGGATCGCACATACACAACGAGCAGAAAAGGTGGAAATATGAGCAAATTCCCAATTAGTATGTAATCAGCTCAGTGATCAATTCCAAGCAAAGGAAGAAAAGATGAGACTTTATTTGAAGAAGGCAAAGCAGATGATCGGGCTTTTCCAAGAAGTAGAGATAAAACAGATATCCCGGAACGAGAATTATCGACCAGACATGTTGGCCAGAATGGCCGCAGTTGCGGATCCAAAGTTACCTAAGTCAGTTCCACTGAAAGTGAGGACCTCGCCAAGCATAGGGGAGGAGGCAGAAGTAATGCGGGTGAGCATCGAGGATCCTGGATAGACCCTATTTTCTTCTACATCCGCGATGGTATTTTACCGGAGGGCAGGAAGAAAACAAGGAAGTTGAAATGCCGAGCAGCAAGGTATACGCTAATCGATGGGGTACTCTACCGCCGAGAATTCACCTTGCCCCTTTTGAGATGTTTGGAGGACGAGGAAGCAGATTATGTATTGAGGAAAATTCATGAAGGAATATGTGGCAACCACTCGGGGGCGAGAACTCTAGCCTTCAAGGCACTTCGACAAGGATACTTCTGGCCGACTATGCACCAGGATGCGAAAAGGATGGCAAAGAACTGTACAATCTGCCAGAGCTTCTCGAAGGTTCCTGCTCAGCCCCCAGAAATGCTAACCACTATGTCATCCCTATGGCCTTTTGCCCAGTGGGGAATTGACCTGATTGGCCGATTACCTAAGGGCCGAGGAGCGGCAACACATGCAATTGTGGCTATAGACTACTTCAGCAAGTGGGTAGAAGTGGGAGTCCTCAGTCAAATCACTGAGAGAAAGACGACGGATTTTATTTGGAAGAATATCATATGCAGATACGAGATCCCCTATACCATCATTACAGACAATGAGAGGCAGTTTGACAACAACAACTTCAGAGAATTTTGCCAAAACTTGGGGGTGGACCTAAAGTTCTGCACCCCAGCACACCCCCAGGCAAACGGACAGCTGGAAGCAGCCAACAAAGTAATAAAGAAACTCCTAAAAACTAGGCTGGGAGAGAAGAAGGGAGCTTGGGTCGACGAGCTACCAGGAGTGTTATAGGCTTACTGGACAACCCACAAAACTGCCACGGGGGAAACCCCGTTTGCTTTAGCTTTTGGTCATGAGGCGGTAATCCCAGCAGAAATTGGGGTGGGGACACATCGGACAGAATTCTTCAATGAGGAGCAAAACGACGAAGGAGAAAATGGAAGGGGCCTCGCAGAAAGTGGCCCAATGTCAGCAAAGAATCATGCGTTATTACAACAAGAACGTACGCGTGAGGCAGTTCCGAGCAGGAGATTGGGTACTTAGGAAGGTGAACCAAAACACTAGGGACCTTAACCATGGCGCTCTTGACCCGAAATGGGAAGGCCCGTACAGGGTAATACGAGCGATTGGACCAAGAGCTTACAAGCTAGCTTACCCAGATGGACGAGAAGTGAAGAGGTCATGGAATGCTGAACACTGGAAGAAGTACTTCCAGTAAAGCAAAGTGCTTTACCAAGTCTTTATTTCGATAAGTTATTTCTGTTAAATGCATGATGACTTGTGGCACATGCATATATTTCACATTTCTGTAACCCATGTAAGTTTCAATAAAGATGAATTCAGCATGAAATTCCCCTGCTAGCAGAATCCATTAAATTTTACTAAGGCAAGCAAGTGCCTATTCCTGCTCGGTCGCCTAAGGACCAGCAGGCATTTTCACGAAATTTTACTAAAGCAAGCAAGCAAGCGCCTATTCCTGCTCGGTCGCCTAAAGACCAGCATGCAATTTCACGAAGTTCTACAAAGGCAAGCAAATGTGTAATCCTGCTCGGTCGCCTAAAGGACCAGCATGTAGATCTACTAATTTTATTAAGGCAAGCAAGTACCTAATCCTGCTCGGTCGCCTAAAGGACCAGCAGGCAAATCTATAAATTTGGTTGTGGCAAACAAGTACCCATTCCTGCTCGGTCGATCAAAGGACCAGCAGGCAAAGCCAACTAAATATGTTAAGGTAATTTGCAGAAACGATCCATAAGCAAAACCACAATAAAAAAGGCAACAGAAAACATCCAAAATTTATACTAAAATGTTTACAAAACAGATGAAAGTTTGAAATTTATACAAAGATAAGCCTAATGGTTATGAGGTTCAGCCGCCTCAGTGGTCGAAGGATCAGCAATCTCAGAAAGAAGAGGATCAGCAACATCGGGAGGAGTAGGCACTGACCTCTAACCTACTTCAATAGCACGATCCCCTGCTTCCCCCTCCTGCACCCCATCTAAAGGAGCCTTTACCTGATCCTGGTCATTCTGCTCCTTATCCCCCTGGTCGGCCTCGGTCATATACCTCTGCACTCCAGCCTCAAGCTTGCTTATGTTAAGCTCCAGATATTTTTCCTTAAGCACAAATATGATGCACTTGTAGCAAAAAGTGAGACCAGAGTTATACTCTGCATCCAGCCGATCGTCTACATTGGCAGATTTACCTTTTTGCTCGGCCAACTGTTCATCCAGAAACTTGATTTCCTCCTCAAGGGCCGTTTTCAAGGTATCTCGCTCGCTTTGAGTAGTCTGAAGGTCATATTTCAAATCACCCAACTCGCCCTCAAGCTTGGTAGAGTTGGATTCAGCTAGGGCCACATTTTCTTCCAAATCCATGATCTTCTTGTGCAGATCAAGCAACTTCTCCTTTGAGCGGTCGGCAGACTTAGCTCTTTTCTTCAAGTCCTGATTATCAGCTTGAAGCTTCCTCTCATGGCGCATGGCCCTGTTCTTCTAACAAGAAACCAGAGTAGCCAGCTTGAAGGAGACCCTCTAGACAAAACCAGCCAATTCACTGAGATTCATGCTCTCAATATCCTTGACTATTTTCAGTCCCACTGACTTTCCATAGTCCCTCTGATACGGGGTCAGATAGTCACCCTGATCCCGAGGCGGAAGACAAGAGGATCGATCCCCAGAGTGAATGCTGACCTCAGGACTCTTGTTGATAGTTTTTTTCCCACCATTCTTACGAGGTGAAGGAAGGGGCGGAGCAGGGACAGAAGTCTTAGAATGACCAACATTGGCTTTCTTCGGAGGAGGAGAAGGATTGCTGGAGCTGCTTGGAGCCCGACAACGCTTTCTGGTCATAGCACTGAGGATCTTGTTATCCATTCCGGCAGCTACGTCCACTAAACGCGAACCGACCAGGTTTGTTGATGACAAGAGATCTTGGCAGGTAGCGCGTTCACCAAAGCACTCTCCACCTGGAGCAAGGGTCTGTCGTCAAGCTCCTTGATCAAACCCCACGACTCTAAAAGAGCAAATAAGGTTAAAGAACTCAATAAGTGACGATTGGAGAAAGAAAATAGGCAATAAATAAACGACATGGGGTGACAAAGTGCGTTAGAATGTGAATATCACCACCAAGCGAACGGGCTGCTGGACACTAATTTCCTCCAGCAAAGAAGAATTTGTTCTTCTAATTTTTACATGAGGAAGGAAATCCGGTGATCGGCTTCCTCTTTACAGAGCTTGACATGAAGTAGTACTAGCCTGCTTCCTTTGGGCTACTCCACAGCTGGTACAAATGCTTTACCTTAACAAGGGAGGGTTCCTCTAATCTGCACCTCTCACATAACACATACATAGCTGAGAGAACTCTCCACCCATTTGGATGTAGCTGACCTGAAACCAGGTGCATACTATCCAATATCTTGGTAAAATAACGCTGAAGGGGGCAACCGAGCTCCTAATTTGAAACTCTCCAGATGCATCGTCACATACCCCCTTGGAGGTCGGCTAGGAACGTCATCTTTCCCGGGATTACAAGGAGAACCTCTTCAGGTATGTTATAAAGGGTTCTAAGCTTGAGCAGGTCAGTTGGGGTGGTGGCACAAGCTATATAGTCGATAGGGTAAGAATCCGCCTCCACCCTATGGCCAAGGTTTCTCTTCTTAGGGGGTTTGCTCGGCTCAGAACTGCTCCCCTCACCATTACCCACTTCTTTAGGGACCTCAGCCCCACTAGAACTATGGTTCTTACCAGAGCCCGATGCGGGTCCACCTCGGTTTCCTACAAGCTCTAATTCAGGGGAAGAAGAAGTGGCCATAGGACGAGGGTATTCAGGGGCATCCCTGTGATAGAAGGGACCTACACTGCGAGAAGAGTATAGAGGATCACTGGGTCCAAACAGATGGGGATACGAATCCTCTATCTCTTCATCACTCTCATCTACAATTATTTTTCCCTTCCAGTTTGACATATTGAAGTTTAAAAAAAGAAAGCACAAAACATCCAAATGTCTGGGTACAAAAAGGGACAAATACAGAACCCACAATACAAAACCCAATCAATAACAACCAGAGAGGGGGTTAAAGGCTATTCCTGGAATAAGCTGGCACGGATAGCGCTGCCGTGACAGAGAAAAAACCCAGCAAGTGGAAGCTCCAGACGCGGGAAGTGTGAGCAAAGTTTAAAGAAGGAGTTGGCTTACGGCAGAGAGACGAATAACAAAACGATGATAGGGATTTGAAACGAAAAAGAGGAAATAGAAGCGTTTAAGTGATGGGGATGCCAGCTCACTCACCGTATATCGAGGATGGATAGCCCGTCATTTTAAATTTCAAATACGAAGAGTCGGGAAACGCCACGTCACTAACCGTTATAAGGGGCCTGACGAGACGTAAGCCCAAGTATATACTAGACATATTCATGAAGGCCCATACTCGGGCCAAAATCTCCTTAGACGAGAGATGGAACCTCAGATCCACCACAATAACGCAAGGACCAGATGGGTAGTTCCCAGGATCGGTAAGATTCAATTATCAGTTTCTACTCTCAACTCATTTCACTCGCAAGACCAGAAACTGAGGGACTGGTGTTAAGTAAATAAGAGCACCAGCTCAACCATGCCATCATCCCCACCTCGGGGTGGATCACCTCAGCCGAATGGTACGAGCAGAACACTGATAATGAGCCTTCTACAAATGTAGGCTGACCAGAGACGAGCATCAGCCAGAGGAATACACCGACCAGAGACATATACTGAGCAGATACCCATTCCCCAAAGAGCGGGAACACGATCTCACAAAATCACGATAGTTGCGCTTTTCCCAAAACCGTTGAGGGAGACACGGTGTCCCACGTTTGCCCACAATGTAGCAGTTGGAGTCCCATGAGGGGCTGCCATTACCCGAAAAAGGGGGGATGAAGGGTGAACAGAAATGTGGGACAACAACTATAAAGATGAAGAACTCAATGAAGAAAGGGATAGAAAAACGGAGAGAAGAGAAAGCTCTGCCAAATTGAAACCAAATCATTTTCTATACGAACTTTTGAGCAGATTACAAACAATCACAGAATCTAAATTGCACCGTTTTCCTAAAAACCTTGTGCTGACTTAGGCATCGGAGGGTTTACGCCGGTAAAACCACCGGCGTCTCTGATCCATCTTTTTGTGAACGCAGGTTTAGTAAGAGAAGGAATGGTGATTCCAACTCTAGTGGCTTAAGCAATAGTCAGAACAAGAAGAAGGTAACATCTTCTCTACTAACCACGTAAACGTTGGTGGAAATATTTGGTCGGGCAAAGGACGAGCAGATTTCAGCATCAACACATATTGCTTGGTAATTTTACAGAAAAGTTATTGTTTACCAAATTTAAAATGATCAATTTTTGCCAGTACATTGTACAGTTAGGAAGCTGCCCTGATAACCGGTCATTAGACAGGTCCAGATAGCTAAGACATAGACCAATGATCTCACACACAAAAGGAATTGTCTCTGAAAACATGTTTTTGGAAAGAAGTAAAGAGGTCACATTGGGAGGAATTAATGGTATTGGACTGATAGGCCACTAATTAGGTACACATATGCGCGACGCAAGAAAGAAAGTACCTAGCTGTTACTTACCTTGATTTACAGGCAGTTTGGGAACAATGTTCGTGTAACAACCCAATCCGAAATCTAAGGGCAAATATGTCCACAACTCACAGACGAATTTAAATAACTCTTTACAACCGATAAAATTCGAGCCTCAAATACAAAAGCCAGCGGAATAACTTAAAAACTTAACCAAACCATCTACTATCCTCAATTCAAATCCATCTTCTCACTCATCATGAATCAATCTTGACTTCTGGAAACTGAATCACAATAAACTATAATGAGTACAAAACTCAGTAAGCAAACTAGTTTTTCTTATATGGAAAATACATACATACTTATACATAATGCAATGGTTGATATGCCATGATCTTTTGAAAATACTGTAAAATAAATTCATAAAAATCTCTTTCTGTCGCTTTCAAACTTTCTCATTTTCTTTCGATGAAATACGTATCCTGCAATGTGGCACTTTGTGCTGTGCGTGGCACTTTGCACCATGTGTGGCACTTTACGGCGCTCTGGCCCTCAAGAGGTGGCCCCCGCATAGTCTCAAGAGGTGGCCCCCACACAACTTCAAGAGGTGACCCCCAATGCAAAATCTCATAAAACAAAAATCTTATTTGTTAAAATCCACTTTCTCATTTGTATAAAACTCAATGCATTTTCGTGCTCATACCAATGAACCATCACACATACATATGCCCATGTACATAATCATGCTCAACACATAACAACACATCACATAAACATATGGGCAAAGACATATAGATCCATATTCGTACATATCAAAATAGGCTTTTCACACAAGTCAAACATATATACTGTTTATTGTGATTTGTTTTGAAGTCTAGTTTACTTATCTCTTGGCATCCTCATATAACAAATGCGTACTGATACCATGAACCTAAAATCATCAATAACGCCTCATAAGATATAATCAAATCTCAATCATAAACTCTAATGTCCTCAAATATCTCAATTTAAACAACTCCTAAGCTCAACCTCAAATGTTCTCAATAATCGGCCCTCAAAACATAACAGTCCATATTTCTCCGATTTTTAATAAATTATTCTCTTATTGGAAGAATCTCAAATTTTACAAACCATATACTGACACATTGAAAGTTCATTGATAAAAATTTCATAACATCATTCCTTCAAAAACTATTGAAAATAATTCATGTTTCAGACATCATCAATACTGTCAAACAGTTTTCTGTTTTGAACACACTTGCTTTAAAAATACAAAACAATTTATTGCTTTATCATAAAATCATGACAATTTTCAGATTCATACTAGACATATATAAAAATCATTGGTCCAAATTGCATAATTTTTAAAGAAGTCTAACTATGGTAAAAATAATTTCGTAATTCACATTATTCACTAAAATCATAAATTTCCAGGTTTTCAGACTTGAATTTGAAAAATCATAATTAATTGAAATCTTATCCGATTAACTTGAAACAAGTTGCAAAACATTCTAGACGATGTCTAGTTTAACATACCCAAAAATCAGAATCAAAATCAATTTGTACAAATTACTATGATTTCCTTAATAATTCATTATCAGCATATTTCTACAAAATCCTAGATTTCTACTTCTATTGCAATCGTGCTTCTCCACAACAATTTAATAGAAACCAATAATTAAAACTTACCTCCAAAACTTCTCCCAACAATAAGAACTTGATCCCATGTGTTGCCTATGGCAGAACTAAGAAGAAGAAGCAGAGTTTCTTCTTCTCTTTTTCTTTTCTTTTCTCTCTTGTCTCTCCATCTCTCTCTTTTTTTTTCTACCATTTTTTTCTTTTTTTTTTACAACCGATCTCTCTTTTCCTCTCTCTCTTATAATGAAAAAGACATCTTGTTCTATTTATACTAGGTTAAAAAGGATTATTAAAAACTAAAAAGACTTAAATACCCTTAGGAGATTTGGGATATTACAGTTTGGGTATGGATATGGTAACCAATAAATGTCATAATAGCCATGGAATCTGGGTAATTATGGGTAGGCGTTATTTATGATAATATGTAGGCAATAAAAGGGGCACAAGGGAAAGTGTATGGATATCGAGAATTATTTGTATTGAGCCTTGGCTCTAGGAGAGAACCAGGTCTCTCGAACTACCTGGCTGTTAGCTTGTTCCTTTTAATTTCAATAAAACACATATCCCTTTCCTGTTAAATTATCTACTTCCTTTATAACAAAATCGAGGGTCTATCATTTGGTATCAGAGCAAGCTCTGGGAATATGGTCACGAGGATGGAATCACGGGTGGAGTTCGTGGAAGAGGTGTGACGTTGGTATAAGCGGAGTTAAGTGCAATCAAACAAGAATTGCAGAAAATCCCTAACATGGAGCAAGGAATCGCTGCCTTAATAGAGAAGCTCGATCAGGTTGTTTAGACACAAGAGGAGGCGAAGCGAGAGAATGGCTGATTTCAAGCATCGACGGCGGGCAAGACTCCGAAGCAGATTGATGAAGCAATAGATGGGAACCTTGGCAGAGAGATGACGCTCAATGCTCGGTGGGATCTCCGGCTTAGGCGAATTGAACTTTCCTCCTTTGATGGAGAGAACCCCGACGGCTGGATATTAAAGGCAGAGAGATATTTTGCCTTGCATCGGATGACTAACACAGAGAAATTGGAGACAACCATTATCAGTTTTGAAAGGGAAACACTGATCTGATTTGGATGGGAGAACAAGAGGAGACCATTCCTGAGTTGGGAGGAACTCAAATCTCAACTCCTTTTAAGGTTTCGATCTCTACCCAATGGCTCCATGTGTGAGGAATTTTTGGCTCTTAGACAAAGTAGATTCGTGAGGGAGTATCGAAGATGATTTGAGCAAATGGCTTCTACGTTAGAAGATATCTCTGAACAAGTTTTGGAGTCTACCTTCATAAATGGGCTGAGGAGTGACATACGAGCTGAATTAAAGGTATTGGGTCCAAATGGGCTTGAAAATGCTATAGAATTAACAATGAAAATTGAAGCTAAAAATTAAGAGTCTAAAAGTTACACACGTGGGCTTGGTATTCTAATTACTTACCCACTAGAACCCAGATGGGGTGAGGCACTACAGTAATGGAGACTATAATTCCAACAAAAGCTCACGAAGGCGGAGGATTTCAAAAATTAACAGAGGCAGAACTGCAATCCAAGAGAGAACATGGCATGTGTTATAAGTGTGACGAAAAATTTTCACCAGGACATCATTACAGGAAACGAGAACTACAAGTGGTACTACTTCAAGAATATGAAGCAGAGGCATATGCGATGGAAGATGTAGGTGGAGAAAGTGAATTGGAGTCCAAGCCGACAGAAGGGGCTGAAAATCAAGTGGTAGAGGTGTCATTAAATTTGGTGGTAGGGCTCACTTCACCTAAAATGCTAAAATTGGCGGGCGAGGTTAATAATCAGAAGGTGGTCGTACTTATCGACAGCAACGTATCACATAATTTTATCTCGAATGAGCTTGTGTCAGTCTTGAAGCTTCCCATCACTAATACGAAGCCTTAAGGAGTAGTTTTGGGAACTGGTTCAGCCACCAAAGCTCAAGGAATCTGCCCACGTATAGGGTTAATTTTACAAGAAGTGGAGATAGTCGCAGATTTTTTACCTCTAGATCTGGGTAGTACTGGCATTATCCTTAGAATTCAGTGGTTGGAGATGTTGAGAGTGACTCACATTAATTGGAAGACTCACTTTATGAAGTTTAATGCGGGAAATACACCGGTGAATTTACAAGGGGATCCCTCATTACACAAAATATTGATATTACTTAAAGCCATGTGTCATACAATTAGACATGAAGGATATGGGCATGTAATGGAGCTTAGTGCAGTAAGAGTTGCCACAGAAGAAACATTTGTTATTTCCCATGAGATTGAGACAATGTTAAACAATTCTAAGGAAGTGTTTGAGGTATCTATGGACTTACCACATTTTCGTGGAAAAGAGCATGCCATAATCTTAAAGGAAGGAACTTCACTTATCAGCGTCCGTCCTTATTGATATCCCCAAGTACAAAAAGATGAGATTGAGCAGTTAGTAAAGGAGATGTTGGCGGCCAAGATCATACAGCCTAGTGTGAGCCCTTTTTCAAGTCCAGTATTACTAATAAAAAAAAAAAGGAGTTGGAGATTATGTGTGGACTATCGTGCCTTGAACAGAGAGACGGTGGCAGATAAATTTCTCATCCCAATGATCGATAAGTTGCTGGATGAGTTACATGGAGCAACTGTATTCTCTAAGCTTGACCTGAAGTCTGGATACCATCAGATTCGAGTACGGCCTGAAGATGTTCCCAAGACAGCTTTTCGAACCCATGAGGGTCATTACGAATTCTTAGTCATGCCGTTTGGGCTAACTAATGCACCGGCAACATTTTAAGCACTAATGAATCAGGTTTTTCAACCACACCTTTGTCATTTTGTGTTAGTATTTTTTTATGACATCTTAGTGTACAGTCGCAGTATGACAAAACATGCACAACATCTGGCAGTGGTATTACAGCTTCTCATAAAGCATCGGTTATACGCAAGCCGCAAGAAGTGCTCTTTCGCTTGTACCCGTTTGGAATATTTGGGGCATATCATCTCCGGAGATGGCGTGGAAGTGGACCACTCTAAAATACAAGCCATGCTTGAATGGCCAGTACCACAATCAATTCGAGAATTGCGAGGCTTTCTAGGACTTACAGGGTATTATCGCAAGTTTGTCAAGAGATTGCATGGCCTCTTACAGAAAGATCGTTTCAGGCGGAATAATGAGGCTATAGAGGCATTTGAGGCTCTTAAAAAAGCTATGACCACGGTGCTTGTTTTAGCTCTTCTAGACTTCACCAAACCATTCGCATTGAAATCGATGCATCGGGATATGGCTTGGGTGTTGTCTTGATGCAAGAAGAACGACCCGTGGCTTATTACAGCCAATGGATAGGGCAACGAGCAAAGCTGCGTTTGATTTATGAAAAAGAATTGATGGCTATTGCTTTTTCCATTCAAAAATGGCGGCCATACCTGTTTAGGAGGAAATTCCTAGTTCGAACTGATCAACAAAGCCTAAAACACTTATTGGAGCAGCGAATTGTGGCACATGATTATCAAAAATAGATGGCCAAGTTACTTGGGTATGACTTTGAAATTCAATATAAACCAGGTGCAAGCAGTAAGGTGGCTAATGCATTATCGAGAGTACTACTTCCTGCAGAGTTACACCAGCTAGTGGGCATACAGTGGTTAGATTGGGAGGCTTTGCAGCGGGAAATTGATAACGATGAATTTTTAACAAAACTGAAGGTGGAGCTGCAGTAAGGAAGAATGCGAGCTACCAGATTTTCCTTGGAAAACGATCGAGTTTTCTATAAAGGGCGCCTGATGTTGCCCAAGCATTCCACCCTACTACCTTCTATTTTGAATGAATACTACTCATCTCCTATGGGTGGACATTCTGGAGAGGAACGTACTGATAAAAGAATAGCTGTTGATTTTTTCTAGGTTGGCATGCGTGGGGCCATTTCCAAATGGGTGTAGCAGTGTGATGTATGTCATAAAAGGAAATCTATGTCCATGATGCCGGCAGGGTTGTTACAGCCCCTTGCTTTACCTAAACAAGTTCGGGAGGACTTAACAATGGATTTTATAGAAGGGCTGCCCAAATTAGAAGGTATGGATACGATACTAGTGGTGGTTGATCGGTTGGCCAAATATGCCCACTTCTTGCCTCTGAAACACCTATGTACAGCTCAAATAGAAGCGGAGTTATTCTTACGAGAAATCGTTCGCTTGTATGGGGTACCTAGCACTATCATCTCTGCTCGCAACAAAATCTTTCTCAGTCACTTTTGGTGGGAATTGTTTCGCCTCCAAGGATCGGAGTTGTGTCGTAGTACAGTCTATCATCCTCAAATGGACGGGCAATCGGAAGTGGTGAATCATTGCTTAAAGACATATTTGCTATGCTACGTCTCGAAGAAACCGCAGGTTTGGTGCAAATGGTTAGCCTGGGCAGAATACTAGTATAATACCATATACCATAACACCATTAATTGTACTCCTTTCAAAGCACTCTATAGGCGGGATCCACCACCCCTCATCAGTTACAAATCAAGGAGTATTCTAGTCTCGTCAGTGGAGCAGCTCTTAGAGGAGCGAGGTGCACAGATTAATGAGATCAAACTACATCTCTTCCATGCTCAATAAAAGATGAAGTCCAGGGCTGATGCTAAGCGACAAGATGAAGAGTTTGAGGTGGGAGAAAAGGTTTTTGTAAAATTCAGACCTTATCGCCAGAAATCTTTGGCAAACCAACGCAATGAGAAACTCGCTCCACGTTTCTATGGCCCTTTTGAAATTGTGGCTCGTGTAGGTATAGTGGCATATAAGTTGTCCTTACCCCCTAGCTCATCTATTTACTCTGTCTTTCATGTTTCCCAGCTTCCCCGAGCTCATGGGTGAAATTCTAGTTATGCAACCCAAGAGGGGGGTGAATTGAGATTTTAAAAATTAAACTAAGCAAATCACACAATAATTTAATCTAATGCTTTAATGGAATAAAAAACAATAAATTCAATAAAGCACAATAATAAAGGAGTAAGGGAAGAGAGAGCAAACACAATAATTTTTACGTAGTTCGGCAATCCCCGCCTATGTCCACGCCTCCAAGCTCACCAGGCTTGAGGATTTCACTAAGCAAGTCTCCAAGGCTTCAAATGCTTACAATTCACTTCTATAGTGTCAATGGACCTTCACAATAAGAGATTATTCACAATCTCTTAACCCAAGTGTATCACAATACTTACAATTTTTTAACTGGATTTTACAAAAAAGATTACAAATGAATTTATCTCACACAATGTATTTGATCACAAATGAAAGCTCAATGTATAAATGAATGAGATGAATACAAGGATTTAAAACTCAATGAAAGTTGTATTCTCAATATTTTGCTCAATGATGATCGTTGGAATTCTTTTTGTTTGAATTGGATTGAACTTATTTATAGTTGGAACTGAAAACTAGCCGTTATTGACTTTCTGCTCACTGTTGAATTACCGTTAACTAGATGTTGGATCGTTGTTTGACTGGTCAATATGACCGTTGGGCTGAATTATTAAATTGTCAGATCGTTGTTTTATAGATGTCGGATCGCCGTTAGTGTCCAGAGGCTAATCTTCAATTCTGTTAGATGTCGGCGAGCCATTATCAAGATGTCGGATCACCGTTTTCTACAGTAACTGCTACAATGAACTATTTTATAAAATAACAGTTTGACCCCAAAACTTTATATAACTGGACTATGGCCCAAAACGTTATACATTTAGCAAATAAGTCCAATTTCAAAATTTCTAAATAATGCTTACTATTCCCAAAACTTTTTGAAATTATGATATAGCACAAAATGCTATGAATATTTTTCAAATAAATCCTTCTCCAAAATTTCAAAGTTTTCAAAACTCTTTCAATTAAACCATAGACTTGAAAAATAAATAATTTTATAAAATTATTTTTCCATTAAATATAAAACCTTTAAAATGTGAAAATAATGATTTATTTAAAATGTAAAAAAATAATTTGAGCTTTTAAAAACTGAATCATTCTTAATTTTGTTTGTTATCATCAAAATCAACATTATGAATATATAAATGTTAACAATGGAGTGACTAACTCTTCTCCCCTCTTGCTGCCACAATTGTCACCTGACTTGGAATTGTTCGTAGAGCCTGCTGAAGTTCTTGGAGTGTGCTATCTTAACAATGTCCGACCTACTCTTGTTGAAGTTTTGATTCAATGGAAAGACTTACCTTCGTTTGAGGCCACTTGGGAGCAGTTCGACACCATTCAACACCAATTTTCTCTGTTTCCCCTTGAGGACAAGGTGAAAGCTTGGGCGGTGGGTAATGATAGGCCACCAATTATGTACACATATGCGCGACGCAAGAAATGAAGTAAAGAACATAAGTTGTCTGTTGTGTAAATTTTATTGTAATGATAGGGTTCCCTCTTTTGCTCCTTCGGATCATAGGGTTATGGGATTTGCAGATAAAACTCAATCCTTAAATTTTTAAATGAGGTGGAAAGATAGTTTTAACTATTTTGCTCCAGTTTCAATTGCCTTCTTGCCTACTCCTTTTCACCAGATTTCCTTTGGGCCGTTTTAAATGGCAAGGTGAGCAAAATCAAGCTTTAAGAAAAGCTTGACTCAGGTTACTTTATTTTAACACCCAAACTCAAACACTATACATGTCAAGATGGTTCCATTTAACTAATTATTGCCTGTGTCAAGCCTTTTTTAAGACTTCAACTAAAACTAGCATGGAAGAGATCGAGATACTTGAATTTATGAAGGAAGCCAATGAATTTTGGTTCTGCTGGCATTCAAAATTACTATAACTCACGTCTAACCAAATAAGTCAACTACTCCAATTGAAGTAAGAAAGAACTAAGGTTACCTATCAAAGATATGTCTTGTTGAATATTGAGACTAACCACATGGCATGTCCAGTTGCTACAGTGGAGCCTCTCCACATGTAACAATCTCTCTTGTTGTTATGTTGATCATCCCCCCTTGAAAAGAGACGTGATCTATCTTTATCAATGAGGTTATGTTTGATCATTAGAAGAGTATGTCTTCCCCTTCTATGCACTTCATTTTGGCATCTCCTCGTCCTGATTGGAATGCAAAAGCTGCTTTTATGCATAATGAAACAAATATAAGCCTTAAAACGAGTTGAAAAGACACGATTGGTTATTAAAATAAGTCAAAGAGACATGATTGATTATCAGAATCAAACACTTTGATAATTGAGAATAAGAGAAACACCACACAAACACAAACACACACACACACACACACACACACACACACACACACACACACATATATATATACCAAATGCATGTATAGCATGCATATTTAATGAAAAAAGAAAATTTTTGCACCATTTTAACCAGTCTATTCCTCAAGACAATTACATCAAAATATATTGCATGTTTGGTATCAAGAAATATAAGGAGAAAAGAGGAAAGGGAAAAAAGGGGAGCAAAAATGAATTTCATATCCAGCCAAACAATAAAAATAAAATTAACCCTCTTTTTCACTCATTTTCTCTCTCCCTCTTTGGTTTCCATTCCTATCCTCTCTTACCATTTCCTCCAACAAAACATGTGCTTAATGATGTATTTACTTATTAAAACATGAAGGAATTAGAATGGATTTTGAGTGGGGCCTATAAATTTAGGAATAAGGAATAGTAATCTCATTCCCTATAAAAAGATATGGAAATGGACAGATTGTAGAGTATCTCGATTATATTATACCCACTTAACACATGTATGATATGTGTGCATCTGTTTTGAAAAGTTATTATATAATTAGTAGTTATATTTAATTCATACAAATATGTCGTGTGATTAGTATTAAAAATTGTTTGATTATCAAGCGATAAAAAATATTATTTTGTGCTTATATTATAATTTATATTTGTGTTTATGCAATATATTAGGGATTATTAATTATATCTTAACTATATTTAATTTTGTGTATTTTTATGTGTTTATTAGGTAAAATATTAAATTCATATAATTTGAGACTCCAAACAGATAAACGGATGTCAAATTTGGATTCCGAAAATTCGAAAATCTTAAGATAAGTCAAGACCGGCTTAAAATTGAGCTTGTGCAAAAAGTTAACTTTTTTTTTTTTGACCGAGCACTAATTGAATGATAAAATAAGCTTACAATAGATATGAGTGCATTGGATAGCTGTTAGTTTTGACTAAATCTCAACTATTCATGATTCTATATCCACGATCGTGCCACGTGGTAATAGTTGGTGAAGCAAGTTGTAAAATCCAAACCTTTGTATTTGGGTCAATCTGATCCAACCATTAACCCGCCAAATCTCAATTGTTCTTTGACCAAATCGGACGCTTTACATAATGCCACGTGTAATGTTAGACATTTGAAGTTTGACCAGTCATTAGATCTTGATCTAATGGATGTGAGGAGCGCATGCATATAGCTTATGATGGACCGCAAAACACTGGATTATGAATATATTTTTCTATAAATAAAGCCTCATTTTTATGTTTTGAGCATCTCTCTTCTTCTCAATTTCTCTCAATTTCTCTATAATCTTGTTTTTCAGGTGTGTTTTAATATTTTATATAATTATTTTTAAAAATAAATTTAGTTTTATTTTTAATTTTAATTGTTTTTATTCCTTTTAATTATGAGTAATTTAATTTTAATAATTATTTTTATTTCAATTATGCTTAGCTAAATAATAATAGTTAGGGTAAGGTGAAACTCTTAGGCAATAAATATGATTTAATCAAATTCTATTTTTAATTATATGAATTAAATTATTTTTTATTTAATTTTATAGATATTTCTATTTTGAAATTTTGATTTATTGTAGACAAATTAAATTTTGGCACAATAAATATTTAATCCATAATAAAATTAAGGGAAAAATAATAACAATTTATATAATTAATCTTTTGGGCATTAAATCTAAAAAAATGACAAAAAGAATTTATTAAATTTTATTTACTACTAAGAGTGGATCCATAACCCTAACTAATTCAATTTCATATTTTCATTTAAATTAGGTCGCATAAGTTTTATTTTCATTTTTAGATAAAGTAAAATAAACAACTTAAATCTTTTCTTTGTGGATAAACTTCGGACTCCCCAAGCTATAATATAACAAGACACTCTTATATTTGCGAGTTAGAAATTACTTTTAAATTGTGTCATCGTGCATACATTAAATTAATTTAGTACAACATGGGTACTATAGAATCTCTCGTGGGGATGAGAATGGTGAGACTTATTCGTTGTAAATGTTTGGATAGGCTTCATAAAAAAAGGATTTCTAATGACATTTATTCTCATGATGATTCTTATTCACTTAAAAGAAATGGCATGTATATACATCTATTGTCATATGCAAATCTTGAAGTATCATTAAAAGGCTCGTCAAATTTTACTCTTTAAATGTCTGTTTGCTTACTTATGTGCCCAATAGAAGAGTGAAAAAATAAACTTTCCTCCAAAAGATTCGTTAAATAAGACACGTTAATATTATTTTAATAAAATCTTTCCCTTCACCAAATTCAATTACCTTCCATTTTATCACTCCAACTAATTTAGTCAAATCTTTGTTGCTAAGTAATTTTGTGTTGATTTCAAATGTTGTTGTTGTTATGATGTTTTAAATATGTTTATCTTTTAATAATTTTGTTGATGTAATCTTAATAAGTTAATATGTTTTTCCCATTATGTTTAGCCATTTTTAATTGTTTGTCATTTTTTAATTAATGCATGCTAATCAAAAGCAACTAGCAATTAATAAATTAAACATATAATATTAACTATAAAGATACTTGAAAATATACAACAATTTGAAAAAAAAATTGCCATGAGATGTACATGAGTTTAACAATATTTAATAGGGTAAAAAGTATTATTATTTAGCTAGCTATATTTCTTTTAAAAGAAAAACAAATAATAATTACAACTATTTTCTCTCTCCAATGGAAAATTGTAAAATACTAATAGGAAAAGAAAAACTCACTCAGCAATATAGAAGAGTAAGAAGCTTATCTTATCGAAAAATCATAATTGAAATGTCTTTTAAAACGTCTAATGCTAATGTATCTTTTCAAATAATAAATAAGATCTTATTTGAAACGTTTTTAGTCGTGCTCTTGTGTATCTAGTTACATATTAATAAATGTATGATTTTTATTTGTGCGTGTTCGTAAGATATAACTTGCATATTTATACTATCGACATAGCATATGTTCATACGTTATTAATTTTTATGTAGTAAGTAGGTTTTATATGAACGATAAGACTTAATTTTTATGTTGGATATAAGTTAGAGATAATGTAATTTACCCACACATTTTGCTATATTGTACTATTTAACAAAATTTTATTGAATTATTAATTTAGCAAGTTGGTTGATCCCAAGTTAGAAGCAACCAAAAAAAAAAAAACCAAAATAAATAAATAAATCAAGAAGCTAATATTTGCTAAGAATTGAATCTGTTATTCCTGATTGTGCTCATCAATCAAGATTGTTATCAGTTTGTACCTTTTTGTTCACGTAAACATTTTCTCAGAAATTATTTTTAAAAAAAATCATACTGACAGAGAAGTCTTCATATCTCCATTTTAGAAATCTCTGGATGCAAAATTTTCAACATGTCGCACCAAACATGTGGGTTCAAATAAATCTTGATTCCTTTTCAATTGTTTTCCGAATTATTTACCTAGAAGAAAATTCATACACATGCTTCATATTCAACATCTGAGCTTTTAAATACATATTCTTTTTCATCATTATATTATACTCAAGTACGTCAGCTGTCGGAGAAATTTCTTTGATAGGGATTAATATATTAGTCAATTATTGAAGAGCATTGAACACACACAATCAATAGTATAATGACAAAATGTAGAGGCAAACTTTAGTTTGAAATTTCTAACCAGACACATTGGATCGCCTAATCTTATCTTATACTACTATTAGAATGTATCTTAAATTAAAAAGACTGAGATAATTTTCTCACATGAGTTCTTCTGAATTTTTAAAGATTTTTTGTCATATGCTCAGTAAATAATATATAAGAAAAAAATACACCGATTTAAGATTACAAAAGGTTTCACAATGCTGTAAAAGTTTTTCCATATTTTATAAAATATTAGATTCTCATACTAGAAGCACTCTCTCTCTCTCTCTCTCTCTCTCTCTCTCTCTCTCTCTCTCTCTATATATATATATATATACTAGAAAATAGAACCTCGCTTCACACGATTTTGAAAAAAAAATTTAATATTACCATTTTTTCTTACTTTACACTTGATGAAACTGATAAAAAATATGAATTGATTTTTTTTAAAGATGAGGCAGCCTTCTAAAAAATAAAAAAAAAACTATTAGCCAGCAATACAAATAAAGAAGCAACGCAAGATAAAGAATAAAATGAGAGAATATATTATAGAGTGATTTTATTCATTCCAATTGTGTGTGTACAAAACAAAAAGATGAGCTCTCCTTTTATAGTTACATAATCACTCCATGAAATTAATGAAAATTTATGGATCATAATTCTTTGTGAGATAGTGGGAGTTATAGGGAAGCTAAAGGTTGCTAATGGGAGATAGTGGGGAGACTAAGAGATATATGTTATGAACATCTACATTTATTTTAATAAATTCATAACACTCCCCCTTGGATGTTCATTACAAAGAATATACCTCATTAAAACTTTTACATAATTGTTATTGTATAATAACAATCAAATTAATTATGAGAAGATGAAAAGCCAAATCTGAAAGAAAATTTCTCTATTTATTAGATAATAGAGAATATAAAAAGATGAGAAATAATGATGCCACATCACCTCCTCAAATCACAACTTTATATATATATATATATATATATATATATATATATATATATATAGATAGATGGATATAGATATAGATAGTTCCCAAGGCTGGCTGAATGATTATTTCTTTTAAAAAAAGTAACTTTATTTAATTAGACACCCGAATTTAATTATTCAAAGAAATAAAGAGTTAAACAATTGATTGGTATTTGTACGCCCCTCTACCTTTTAAATAAATATATTAGAAAAAACACCTCAATACATATAGCAATTAAAAGAATAAGACTAGATAGCTGCTGCAGAGCTTCACCCTATTAAAACAGACGAAAGAATACAAATCTCAACATCACAGCTAAATCATCACGACTAGAGATATAGTCTCCACAGATCCAAACATAGTCAAAATGTTAAGATATTAGAATTACAATATTTTATCGCGTTCAACTCCATAATGTAATCATATGGTCTTCTTTCATTTCTATTGTAACTCTTTTCAACATGCAATTGCTACAATTTTGTACTTGGTAAAAGAAAAAAAAAGATAAATTTTATATCACCACCTGGTGAAATGATATAATCTTTAAAATATTTCTAAATTATTTTAAACTTTAACTTATCCCTATTTTTATTTAAAAGATGAAGAAAAAATGAGGTGAGTTGATTTTTTTTTTCCCTTACAAAAATAGGAATAACTTAATGTTTATAATAATTTATACATTTTTTTTTAGGATTGTCATTTTTAGAGCGAAAATCCAAAATTAACCCGGAAGAAAATTCAAAGAATCTAATGGCTGACAAAGACAAGTACTATGTAAACCACAAAGTAATGACGATTGGAACTGTACAATTAATCATTATATTTGTGAATCGATACAAGTAGAGAAGAGGAAACAGATAAGACAGATCATTCCTAACCCAACTAATTCAAAAACACTAAAAATCAAAAAAGCCGGCCAAATTTGTTATTACTAGGAACATAAATCATAATCAACGACTCGAAGTCTCCCAAAGCACAACAATCCAAGCAACTAAATTTTGCTTTTTACTCTGGTCATTATTTATACACCGTGCTGACACATTGCATAGCCAAGTTAAGCAGGCAAAATTAAAAATGAAGAAAATTATAGCACTATTTTCATGGCTACTAATCTCTACTTGCTTTTTGACATTACTTACAGAATTCGCTGAATCAAATCATCAGGCTGATAATCTTTACAGATTGATCAAGTCCAAGAGGTTGAAAAATCGTTCTCAGGCTGAATTGAAAGCTGATGATGAAGAGTATTATTATTCAGCTACTAAAACTTACATTAATCCTCAGCAATATGATTTAATGCTAGCCAACAAGATAAAATGGTTGCCTGGCCAGCCTGACGGTGTTGATTTCGACCAATATGCTGGCTATGTAACCGTTGATCCCAAGACCGGACGTTCGCTCTTCTACTACTTTGCTGAATCCCCACAGAATTCATCCACCAACCCTTTGTTGTTGTGGCTCAATGGAGGTGTATATATATATTATATATATGTGTCAACTTCTGTTTTTGTACATTCATTTTCTCTGTCATGTTTTATTATTATTATGATTTTTAATTCTTCTATATTTAAAAACTAACGCGGCATAGCAGTATTGGTTAGATGAGGTGGCTTCTTGACAAAATGCTTTGAATTATCATTGATAGGACCAGGATGTTCCTCACTGGGATATGGAGCCATGAGCGAATTAGGACCTTTCAGAGTCAATAAAGATGGCAAAACGCTTTTCAGGAACAATTACGCATGGAACAATGGTGATAAAACTTAATATATAAGATCTTTTTATGCATTAAATCAACATAGCTTTTCTCTTGCAGGCACCCCACGAGTTATAATTTGTCGATTTGCATTTTGGCGGCCATAATTTGATACCAGCCTAGAATTATAAATGTTCATGATGAAAATTCGCACGTTATAATTTACGGATGCCTATACCATAGAATTCTTTTTAAATTAGTTTTATATATGCATCCTCGTATGGTTTACAAACGATTTTCGTACGCAGTGGCAAACGTGGTATTCCTAGAATCTCCAGCTGGGGTGGGATTTTCGTACTCAAGTACAAAATCAGACTATGAGCTTAATGGTGATAAATTGACTGCACAAGATTCCTATACTTTTCTTGTCAACTGGCTTGAAAGGTTCCCGCAATACAAAACGAGGGATTTTTACATAGCCGGCGAGAGCTATGCCGGCCACTATGTGCCACAGCTTGCATATACAATTCTTCTCAACAACAAAAACACAAAAAATACTGTTATCAACCTCAAAGGAATTGCTGTGAGTTTATGTATTAAATTGTTAAATTATTAGCTTTTTAATTTAATTGGGTATTACTTTCATGGGATATAATATATGTATATATTTATGTTTCAGATAGGGAATGCATTGATTGATGGTCCTACAAGGTCTATGGGTGTATACGAAAACCTGTGGACTCATGCATTGAACTCGGACCATACCCACAAAGGAATTTTCACATACTGTGATTTTGCAAGAGAAGGCAATGATACTAAAGAATGCGAAACCTTCCTTGAAAAAGCCTCTGATGAGATCGGTGATATCGATATTTATAACATTTACGCTCCAATTTGCATTAACCCTGCTTTCCAAAATGGTTCTATTGGTTCTGTAAGTTTTCCTTAATTTGATTTTTTTTTTCGGTGTATTAATCCTTAATTTGATTATTAATTGCATGTGATTGTTCAGAACTTGTCTTATACACATGTATCTTTTACCTTTCTTTCAATCAGGTTTATAACTATGACCCTTGCACCGACTACTACGTGGAGGCATATTTAAATGCTCGAGAAGTACAAACAGTCCTTCATGTAAAGCCCACTAATTGGACCGCATGCAGGTACGTATACCGAATGCAATTCAAATATACATTAAAAACTTTTGTACCAATTTAATTCAATTTTGTCAAGAAAAAAGATGGCGGCACCGGTGTTGTTTAGCTAGAGACATGGTCCGAAGACTCCCTTTGCATAAAATACTCTCATAGAGTTTTTCTTGGAATACACATACTTCTTTTTATCACGTTAAAAAATAGTCACAAAGGCTCTTAAAGTTTGTCTAATAGAGAGTTTGTGAGTTCCAATTGAAAGAAATCTGTATTTGGTTCCAGTGATTATTTCACCAAGTAGTCAGGGAGGTGTACGTTGTCGTTTTCCCGTTTTCAATCAACATATATAAATTAATCTGTCGTTGAATTTACATACTGCAGCAATTTATTTAACTGGACGGACAGTCCCTCAACAGTCCTACCCACTATCAAGAATCTCATCGCAAGTGGTATCAGAGTTTGGATTTACAGGTAATTCAACTCAAGATGGGGTCATATTAATTTGTATAACATTTAAGAGAAATAGTCACCCAGCATAGATTAATTGACATACATATACATTTTTTTTTTTTTGGGGTACATATATATCAGCGGTGATGTAGATGGAATTGTACCTACTACAGCATCTAGATACTCAATTAACGCCCTCAATCTTCCCGTCGAGATTCCTTGGTATCCATGGTATACCAATGATGAGGTACTAAAGCAAGTCTTACGATATTTTACACGACTTCAAGCCTAAAATTTTAAGTTTTCATTTATAATTAGCTGACGGGTTGAGAACTCGATGAAATTTAATTTGATGGCAACAGGTTGGAGGGTACGTAGAGGCATACCAAGGATTGACATTAGTTACAGTGAGAGGAGCTGGACACCTTGTTCCAAGCGACCAACCGGAACGTGCACTCACTTTGATCTCTTCATTTCTTCATGGAATTCTCCCTCCCTCTAAACCATGAAAATGAGGAAGATCAATTAAAGTAACAGCTACAGCTAGCTTCGCTTCAATTTGCTCCCATGCTTTTTTCAATATTAAATGACGTTCTTGCTCCAATGTCTGGATCCTGTTGTTCTGTGAACTCATCTCTGTTAAGTAGAAGTTGATCATTTGTTGTTATCAATGTATTTTTATCGCAATCTTTTATTTGATCCAATCAGTCCAACCTCGAACGCATGAATGGAAGCAAATATTCCATGTGATTTGACAAACTTGAACGTACAAATATCTTTTTTTGGCGGATAAAATACCTACGTTCCCCCGATTATTTTATCAAAAGTAAAATTAATTGTACCCTTCTCATTTATTTATTAAATTTTCAATATTTAATAAGTAAAATGTATTAAAACGAAATTTAAAAAAAAAAAAAACAGCTAAAGTCACTGGCAATCTTCATTGGGAATTTGAAAGTTACAGGCAATCTTTGTGGGGAACATTGAAAGCTACCTGATGACTATACTTTTGACATTAATGTTGGGGCAAAGCTTATCTTACATTAGCTGAATGTTACAGTTATAAATTTTTAAATTCTTAAAAAAAAAAATAATTATTAAAAAGGTTAATAAGTTTTAAAGTTTTACTTTACACTCCAAGCTGCAAGATTTCAATTTTTTTGAAGTTCTTCATTTATATTTATAGCAAAGTTAGTACCAAATTGCTCAACAATTTTTTCTATTTTATTTAATTGGATCTCTAATCTGTTTAATTTTATATTTATTGAGTTTTTATTCATTATATTAATAATCTCTTGGTTTAATATATTATGATCTTTAATGTTGAAGTCTTTTATAAATTGTTTAACTTTATTAAATTTTTTACTTAGTTGATCTCTTAACTTTTTAATTTTTTTATATTTTCTTCATTGAAATTATTAATTTCTAATATTTTGTTTACCCTTTCTATATCATTTATAGATAAAATTGGGTTTTCTAATTTATTTAATAAATATAGTGACATTCAATTTAATTGATTATTTCTCCACATGTTTGAATCATTGATAAGATCAAAGACTTGAAAATTTTTCATTAGAAGCTTTGGTAATTTATTCATTGTACCGTCTTTTTAATAATTCATTAGATTTATAAGATATTTATCACATATAATATCTCTTATTATTCATGATACTACATTTAGATTACAAAATTTATGTGACAACATTGATGATATGTATTTAGGATGGAAAATAGATTGAATGTGTGTGTGTGTGTGTGTGTTTTAGAAGAAAAATCTAGTTTATATCTCAAGAAAGAGAAGAAATTATAAATGCAAGTGCAAAAATATATTCAAAATTTGTGGATCTTTATGAATATAATAATAATTTAAATCTTTATAAAAATATGGTAAAAACTTTATAAAATTTTAAAAATAAATGTAGAAAAGATGGATGACAAAACCATTTAATTATAAAAAATCAATGAGGACTTATTTGAAAAAATAGGTAAACATATGATTAGAAACGAAATTTCTGTAAATATCTATCACACCTGCACTTTGTTTTATGTTAAAATTATTTTTATCCATTAGATTTAAGGAATATCAAAATCAATGGCCTATATTCATTGATTGTTAGTTACATTATTTCTAACATAAGCTTTACCGTTATGTTAGACTCCCACTCGTTTGTTTTCACAATCTATCCAAATGTGTCATTATCGGCGTCAAAGGAACTGGTCATAACTTCAGCATGACATTACAAAAAAGTCATAATGTATACATCGGACACTATGAAGGAAGCAACTCCTCCTTCTTCAACAGGTTGGAGGGTGTCCTTCTCCAAAATGGGAAAAGAGAACAAAGAATTGGATGCTGAGAAGCGAAATAACTTTACTTTTTCCCCACCTTTTTTTTTGTTCTTTGTTATAGTCAAAGAAAGAAGCAGCCCCTCATTCTTCAAAATGGGCGGGCCCACCTTCTAGAAGAGTGGTGTCTGCATACCATTTTTGTCACAAATTTAAAGAGAAGGCAGTCAAATTCTTAAGATTAAAGAGTAGATGTTTGGTTTTAGATTTTTTTTTAAAATGATAGATTTAATTTTGACCGATTTTTAATATTAACTTATTAAGTTGTAAATTTGCGCTAAGCCATATCGAATTTTAAATTAAATTTTAGGCCTCCTTTGATTTTAAAATCAATTCTAAACTTGAATTTGATGTATTTAATTAATCCAGTGGGTAAATTTATAATTTTCACTAATTAGATAAAATATTTTATCTGGAATTTTAAGATAACTGGGGGTGGCTGCCCAACATGTCCCTTATGGCTCCCCCACGTGCAATAGTTGACCAAAACGTCCACGGGTGACGAGAATTTTTTTTCTTTTTTTTGAATATGCATATATATATATATATATAAAGTTAAAACCTCACTCACATGGGTTGGGTGGGAATCGGATTACCGTGAGACTAAATCATAAAAAAATTATATAAAAAAGTAAATCTGGTTACAAGTACCACAATTTTTATCCATAATTACTATTCTTACCAAATATGTCCTACCAAATTTTACTTGACAGCAGTGTATGATTTCTTTTAATCCAAACAATATTTGTCTCTACAACACCTCAACAATAGTTGTTTGGGGGTAAATTTGGGTGCTGGTATAGGCCAATCTTTCAATGATACGTGCCAAGAAGAGTCAATTAAGGGAAGTCAATTTGTTTGATTGGGTGTCAGGATAGCTCACAGAGAGATAGGAGATAAGCTTCTTGAGAAAATGACAGTTTCGATAAAATACACAATATCAAAGGGTATTATTGGAAGCTAGATTTTGGTGGTTAGGGTAAGCACGTGAACAATGCACGCCACCATGAAAGAAAACAAAGTATCTTCCTTTGGCTAAGAATAATTGTAATGCCCACTTTTATTGTTTCCTCTTTTACCCTTATTGAGTGTTTGTGTGTGAGTAAAATTTATCAAATTATTTTAAATAAGTTACGTATGTTATTAATTTTTATAAAATAAAAAAAGAGAATTTTCTTAAAATTCACGTTTTCTTCTTTTTTATTTTTTAAAAAGTATTTATTAATTACCAAGTGTTTAAGAGGAAGCCATCTTTTTAAGTGGAAGTCGTCTTTCATTTTCTACGCTGTTACAAACCCTAGAAAAAATAAGAAAGAAACATAAGTCTTTGAAGAAGGAAAAGAAAGTTTTATAACTTCTTTTCTTGGTGTTTGCCTTAAGGTATTAAGTATTTCTTTGACTTGATTTATTTTTATTAATTATTTGCCTTTAATTACTTGTAGTATGATTTGGGTAATATATGTGTGTTTATAATGCTGTGATGAATGAACAGTCTGTATTCTTTGCTTGAAATAATTTTCTTTATTTAGAATCACGTGAAATCATGAAACTAGATATCCTAAGCTTTCCATTGATAGGTTTTGTGTTGAAATTCTTTGAGTATGCAAATTGTTATGGTTTTTCAAAGTTGGATTACTAGTGCTGCAAAATTCTGATTTTCAGCAGCGGTTCTCACTTCTAAAAATTTTTCCGTAAGGTTACACATCCTGAAAAAATTATGGCGATTTTTGTATCAAAAGATATATGTCTCGTATGAGTACATATTTAATTTTGTAATTTATTCATTATGTTTAAATTGTAAAAACAAATCATAACATGTAGATGCTACATATCTAGAAACTATTTTTCGGAATTGCAAAAAGCTAAAACATATCCCAGTTTGGGATTTTATAATGAAATTTCAATCTTTCATATGTCTTTAAAAACTGGAATTGCGATTTTTGGGCATGTAAAATAAAATATATGAATTTTTTGAAATTCTGTCTTCAAATTTGGAATTTTCTGGACAGGTTAGATGTTCTTGGAAATAAAACGCTTTTAAAATAGTTTCGGGCATCCAAAAATTATGAATTTTAATTATATGCTTTTTGAATGTACCTTCTTAGAAAAAAAAAAGAAACATATTATTTTGAGTACTAAAGAATGTAATATGAATTTCCTAAGTGGCAAAGGTCTGTTTTGGTCAATGTTGGGCAGTTTTGTTACTCTGGTGAAAGGTCAATATTCTGACTCGATTTTCACTTGTGCTGATTTTTGTGAAATATTGTATGCAATGCTATGCATGTTCATAGTTCCTCTGTAAATTTTCATGGTTTTCCGACATGTGTATAGGTTATTAAAAATCAGCATGTGCAGGATACTCATGTTTAAGTCTAGAGTACGTATAAGTTTTAAGCTAGTATAAGTGCCTATGATTTAAGGATGGGATTATGTTTAAGGTTAGAGATAATATTGATAAGGATATTTTTATAATGATTATAGGACGTGGGTGAGCTTGTTGGTTTGTTTTTGAAGTATTGAGTTGATTGCTACAGATCGAGGTAAGTAGATTCATGCATGATGTATAACAAATGCAATTTATATCATTAGAATTATGTCTAAATGAAAATTTGTTCAAAATTGATTTCTAAAATATTTAAATGAATTTTGTAAAATAAAAACACTTTTAAATGAATTTTTCTTAAGAAACTAGTTTTCTTAAACAAAATGTTTTCTTAAATAATTTTTTAAAACAATTAAATGATCAAAGAAATGTTATTAAATGTTTAGAAGACTTTAAATGCTATTTATGAAAGGATGTAAGTTGGATTCAAAAATGTTTTGGCTCATAGTCTGCAGTAATATATGTGATGTAAGTGTTATTATGTTAGGTAATATTATGGCCAGCTTGTTGGTATGATGATGATCTTGTGCACAAGAATGTTATGAACAATGCAGAGTATAGTACCCTGAACGAGAAACAATGCGGGGTATAATACTCTGAATGATAAATGATGATGACTACGAGACATGAGCTACCAAATGTTTATATTTTAGTGTTTTAATGAATGTTTTAATGCTTTTAATGCTTTTACATAAATACACCCCTTATGCTAAATGAAGATGTTATTGTAAGATGTTATAAAATATTTAAAGGTATAATGACAAAGGTTTTCAAATATTGTGCATGGATTTGCTTACCAAGTTGATGGCTCACCCATCTTCTCCAATATTTTGTAGATTGATTAGAGATGTGGCATGGGTTCTTAGATGGAGAATTTTTCTTAGTGGATCTTTGGAGTTACTTTAAAGATTAAATTTGGTTAGACTTTTTACTTTGAATTAGAGACTTTTCTTTGGAGATTTTATTTCAGATGTTTTATGTAAGGATTCGGTTGAAGTATGAATAATGATTATTTATCTTAAGGTTTATTAATAAGAATAAACGATGTGAGGTTTCATTTCAATTTTACCCTTGTGTTTTTATGGATAAATTTTTGGGGTGTTACAATAATGGGCTGATAAGAATGAAGATTCTTTAGTTAATTAATGAGAGAAAGCCATGTCAACTGTCTGTTGCTACCCCTTGAAAAGTAGCAGGACCACAAGATTGAGAGGTTGCCACGCCCCCAACTGTGGAGGCAAAAAGGTGGCTAGAGGTTTCCTTACCTCCTAAGCTCATAGTTGTCACCATCAAAGGAAAAAAATACTAAAATACTAAAATAACCTCATTTATAAACGACAAATCAATGAAAAATTTTCAGCTGTCTAAAATTACCAAAAGATCTCAGGAACACTACTATATAAGGCCTATATTTTTAATTTTGAGAGGATAATAAGCTTTATCTCTCTCCTTTGCTCCATCCAACACTAAGCACTTTTTTTCAGATCTAATTTCTTGAGAGGCTACTTCATTTTGTTCTCCCTTCATTTTTATTTCTCCATGGAAGATCTTGGTCACCTCGTCTCTCAAATAAGCTCCTTCATTGTTCTTCTCTTAGAAAACTCTCTAATCTCCATATTACTAACATCTCCCTCATGTTATTATCTACTATAAACAACTTTTAATAAAATTTTATTGATATTGTAAAGCAAATCATATTGGAGATGATTACTCTCATGGATGTAGGCCCAAAGGCCGCACCACATAAAATATCGTACGTTCTATATTGTGTATGATTATCTTCTACTTATTACGATGGTTCTTGATATCTAGATTGTATTTCTTATATGAGTTCAACTGAGTTATACCATGAGCCTCATATAAGTTCTCGAGAGATATCCTCAAATTCACTAAACCTATTCCTTGAGCTCTCTTAAGTTTCTCAAGTCAACTCTCGAAATTAATTCTCAATAGCTCTGCTGAGCACTCCATATCAGTTCACCTCCCAAATTATCACCTCAATTATACCTCTTGCCCAAAATACATCTAGACCCTCAACCAAATCTCCCCTAAAATATAAATTTTATTTGTTTTAATTGGATTTGACCCTAATCCAATGACAAGAACCGCTGAATGGTTCAAATTGGATCTTACCAAAAATCCACTTAAAAGACTAGTTAGTTAGTATAGGTCTGGCCCGTATTTGATCATTGCCTATAACTTTGAGAAGATGAAAAATAGTACTTTAATTTGTACTAATTAAAGGACGAGAGATTAAATATGCTCCAATAGAAGTTATATAACTTCTACAGCATTGAAATCTTTAGAAAGAGATTAGATAACATGCCAAGAGTCAATTCAATCTTCTAGAAAATATATAGCAGAAGATACTATATATTTTTTTATAAAATTGACTGTCGAAAGTGATTTAGAAAGTAATGCTGCATGTATAAATCAAATACATAGTTTTTATACAAATAATGTATTATATGATTTGTCATTTATACATAAGTGGTAAAATTATCACATTAATCATGCAAAATAAAATCAACAACACTTCCACATAACAAATTTTAATTGACGACATATTGCTTGTGATAGAAACTACATATTTTCGATTGTGTAAGTATAGAATTAATAATAAGACAAATATATTATTGACACATGTGTTTTATAAAACTGGCTAGTATTTGATAATTTTAAGAAAATGTACAATCATATATGTGAATTGAAACAAGCAGAAGGGAGGGGGAAAAAACTATGGACAAATAACTGATATTTTTGGACAAATAAATGAATGTCACATGGACAATTACAAGGGTAAAATGGGCACAATACTTGGGGCAATATAAAGATGTTATTTAGAAGAATTTATGTTGGATGCTTCAAAATATTTATGAGAAAGAATAAACTTAGTACAAAAGGAATTAAGGTATTTTTAGAGGGATAAGACGCCAAAAAATAGTATGAGAATGAAAACATACTAAAAATTTTCTGAATTCAACAGAAAAACACCTTACTGACTTATGCATCAAAGTGGGATCACCAAAAACCACTCTTTCCATCCCTATTTCACTATTTTCTTTGTTTGTTACTGCGTGTTTAGGTACACATCCATCTGCTGCACTTGATTCAACCCAAACGGGAAAAAAATCAGGTATCAATAGGTCTCATCATCGTTTAATTAATTAGGCCACAACATTGGGAGAAATTTTTGAGATAAATTTTGGAACGTTTAACATTGATCAAAGTAAGAATGAAAATTCAAGCATGTACTTCTGAATGTTATAAAAACTGATAAACTTAATTAAGATTATGGGGACAACTTACATTCATTCCTAAGCAAGTGAATTCAAAATGGGATAATTGTATTACTAATGTCAGAAACTCGTGTGTAAATTATTTTATAAAAATCGATAGTAAATTATCTAACCATCGGATGTTTGCACGCAACAACTAGTGTTGCTTGACATTAATTCGTATACATAATTTATGGTTCTAGTATTATTGTTTAAAGACTTCGTTGACTAGACAATGTTTATTCTGGAATTAGATGAAAGAAGATTTTTCAACTTTCGATCGGAGAGAAATTTGATTTTCATTATTATAAGGTTGAAGGGGTTAAACATTAATTATTATATGGGCAAGTAAAGACTGTGGCAAGAAATCCACATCGGATTCCAGGTGTTTGGGGTACTTTTAGCAACAAGAGTAGTTGAAATGTTGGATTAATGCTAATGAATAATTTGAAGACTCTGACTGAATTCCCCAACATTACACATGTTATTGGTAGTCAACTACTAGGAAGCTGGTAATCAACTTAATAGGAAGCTCAAGTGTTGTGCGTGGTGAAAGTTATTTTATTGTCTCGTTTCTTTTATCATATATGGGTCGTGCCTTGCTTAATTTGCTGATTGATTTTTTTTTCTTTTTCCCCCTTTTCTTCTCAGGAAGACGGAAATGTTTTTAGACTGCTTATTATTGAATGAATGAAGATTTTGTTAATGACGAGTTGTTTAAAATGGGTAATTCCAATTCTCTTAGGAGTGGAGCATTTAACACCCCTAAAAAAATCCTTATAACACTCCTGTTTAATTAAATTTTCATTCAAAAAATAATAATTTATTTTTAGTTACCCGGTAATTTCAATTAAAGAGTGGGATCTATAAAGAATTTAAAAGGGTGTCAAAAGGTATATTGTTTTCTTGGTTAATTGAATCCAATACCTAAAAGGCCCAAGAGACTAGAAAAAGCCCACATTTATACCAAAGCTTAAAACCTCACTATCATAGCCTAAATGGGTAAAATACTAAAATGGGTAAATTTCCCAAGCCTAAAACCTACTTTTACGAAGCCTTGAATCAAGATTTAAAAAAAAAAATGAAATTAAGGTCTGTCATAATGCAACGTCCTATAATTTTTATTGGATTGACTAGTATTCCACCGATTAGTAACCTAGGATTTCATACTTTTATTACATGAGAGAGGATCTACTAGAGCAAAAATACTACAAATACTATAGATGAAAGATATCTAAGGGGAATGGATGCGTTAACTTTTATCTTAAATAATGTGATATTCATTAATTGGATAATAGAATAACACAATTAATTCACTTATAAATTATTGAAAACTATTAACCACTTAAAAAAATGATACATTGCAAAGCACATCATTTGGCATATAATTAAAATTAAAATTTTAGGATATCTATCGTTACTCAAATAGTTAAAGTTCATCAGTGTAAGAAAAGGATATATATATTTAGTAGCATAATTTTTAAGCAAACTAGGAAATATAGTAATTTTCTAATTCTAATACAAAAGAATATAGGTTTTTCTAAGGATATATGCATATTTAGTCTCCACAATATTAGCTAATTAACTAGTTAGTCCTTATATTTAAAAAAAAATTATTTAACATATTCTTGTTGTATATATAATTTTGTTAAAATCTATTAGTTATCATTGAACTTACTATTTCTCTACTCAATTTCATTTCTTTACAGAATGTAGTATGTCATTAAAATTGGAAACAAACTTGTTGACGTAAATCGTGTCATATTTTCATGACCTGCATGTCAAAATCTAGACCCAGTTAAACCCGCATGTGGGGCTTGACATGTCATGGATAGGGTGGGTAAATCAAATTTCGTTTTAGATTATTCGAATTTCAGTTTGGGTTACAACCCGATCGGGCTGGAGAATTGAACCCAATCAGGTTGAAAATGCGACCCAAACCAAATGGAACCAAATTTCATAATTTGAATCATATCGGTTTGATAATTTGGGATAAAAATTTTAGTTCAGATTAAATTTGAGTAGAACAATTGAATAAAAAAATATTTGCCAGCAGCCACAAAAAATTCATCCTATCTCAAATCCAAGCATTTATAATAACAAATATCAACTACCAAGCGTCCTTAACAAATTTTCAAAAACTCATTACAAGAAACTCATAATTTTACAGTAGAAAATTGCTTTTTGTTTTTACAACAAACAACAATTTCATAATACCATAATATCCTAAATTGAAAAAACATCACAATCTAACACCTCAAAAGAACTTATTTATAATCCTAAACCCCTTATTACAAAAAAAAGAAAAGAAAAAAGAATTGTATACAATAATTATTATTATTAAGCAAGCTACTGAGTAGTGAGTACTGACCTTGATGAACCAAAGTAATAGTAGAGATAGAAAAAAAAAGATGGGGTTGGATCAAAAGTGAACAAGCATCAGTGGGATGAAACTGAAAGCATCGGGCGTCAGCAGAGTGTGGTTGTGAAAGATTTTGTAATATAGTGTGTTTGGTTAACAAGAAAGTTAACGAGAAAGAGAAAAAGAAACACTTAAGAAGAATCTTGAATTTTTTATAAACTTAACTCAATCATAATTATGATATGAGCTTTGTATTTATACAAAGGTAATTACACTCAAGTTTGTTACAACTAATACACACGCCTAACAAACACATTAACAGTAAGCTGAGTCAGATAAGTAACTATTACACATCAGCAGGGAAATCATTTTATGTTTGCAACCTCATTTTTTAACCATGCTCTGTAACATCCCCTCTCAGCTAAACTGTCCTGGGTGAACATTTAGCTTGCTTTGAAGGTAATGAAACTGATCAAAAGTTAGTGGCTTGGTAAGTATATCTGTAGTTTGATCTTCACTGGGAACAAATTGCGCAACAATCTTCTTAGCTGCTACTTTTTCCTTAATGAAATGAATGTCCAGTTCCACATGCTTGGTTTTAGCATGATACACTGGATTGTAAGCCAATGCTATAGCACCTTGATTATCACACCACATTATAGGTGTTGCAGTAAGTTTAATATTGAGTTCACCAAGCAACGTTTGAATCCATATAACTTCAGATGTGGCCTGACTAAGGCTCTATACTCAGCTTCAGTACTGGACCTTGAAACCACTGGTTGCTTCTTAGAACACCAGGAGACTAAGTTTGAGCCAATGTAAACAGCATATCCAGCAACAAACTTTCTATCATCTTTGTCGCACGCCCAATCTGAGTCACTAAAACAGTTCACTTGTAAAGTTCCATACTGATAAAAATATAGACCAAAATGAATAAAGCCCTTTAAATATCTCATAAGTCTCTTACAAGCTTCCCAATGTTCTGCAGTTGGTAAAGACATATATTGACTGAGTTTATTAACAGAGAATGCTATCTCAGGCCTTGTTAGTGTCACATACTACAATACTCCAATTATACTTCTATATTGAGATGCATTTGAAATAGTTGAACCTGATCCTTTCTTGAGATGATGTCATGTGGACATGGGAGTGGGAACTGGGCTACAATCTGCCATATTATGCTTTGCTAAGAGATCAGCTATATACTTTGCTTAAGAAAGATAAAATCCATTTGTTGTTTTGGAGACTTCAATCCCAAAAAAGTAATTCAGCTCTCCCAAGTCTTTTAAAGCAAAGGTTTTCTGCATATTAAGAATCACTTGCTGCACCAGCTGATAGTTAGAACCAGTAATAATGATATCATCAACATATACTAAAACAAACAAAATGCGACCATTTTCCCACTTATAGAAGAGTGAACTATCAGACCTATAGTTGAGAAACTTCCATTAAGATACCATAACATATTTGAACCTGTCAAACCATGCTATAAGGGCCTGTTTTAATCCATAAATGGTCTTCTTGAGTTTGCAGACATGATTAGGTTTGGTAGAATCAGTAAACCCTTCAGGTTGTGCCATATATACATCTTCAACTAAAATGTCATTTAAGAAGACATTATTTACATCAACCTGTCTAAGAATCCATTTATTCATAACAGCTAAACTTAATATTATTCTGACTGTTGATACTTTCACAACTGGACTGAAAGTTTCGGTATAATCTTCTCCATGTGTTTGATGGAATCCTTAAACTATAAGTCTTGCTTTGTATCTAGAAATGGTACCATCTGAGTTGTGTTTGATTATGAAAACCCACTTACTTCCTATTACTTTAACATCTGTTGTAGGTAAAACTAAGTCCTAAGTATCTGTTGATAAATTTTATAATCAATTGCTACTAATGCCAATATGCAAGTATACACAACAAGTAATAAAGTGATGAATATTCAAGATCGCCTCCACATGGATTGATGTTACTAGAAATGCTACAGCAATCACAATAGTGCAAATCAACTTAAGGCCGAAGTTAACAATCGTAAATTGAGTTCTATCGTAATTGATGATTGTGAGAGAATAAAGTAAAACAATATCGTAATGAAATAAACTAAATTAAATGTGTCTAAGATTCAATTGAGATTATGGTAGTTGAATGATCAAACTTTTCTTATGGGCTTGCTGTTTTTCATCAAGTTAACTCCGGTTGTTACAGCAAGTGCTGCAGCACTGGGCAGAATTAATCTGCATCCTCAGCTGTCGCATATTCAAAATCTCATACCCTTAAATACACTAGCAATGACCAGTTATTAATCTACTCATGATATGACTTTACAACCCTTTTAATCTCTCCACCCTACAAGGTGAGCACCTATGTCTAGTGTGTCACAAATCTTATATGGGAATATGATGCATGCTGAAGGATTATAAGTTAAGAGTAAGTTTAACAAGAATGATGGAAAGAAAAAGAAACAAAAGCAAGATAAGTCTTAATCACAAAACAGAAAGTGCTTTCATTGTCACAAAGAAGGCCACTTCAAGAATGACTGTTAAGAACTGAAGAACAAGAACAAGGAAACAAATGGTGATGTAGCTACAATGGAGGAAGAAGGTTATGAATCTGCTGGTGTATGTGTGGCTACAGAGGATCTCCAGAGAGGTAACTGGATACTAGATTCTGGTTGCACCTTTCATATGTGCCCATTTAATATTTGCTTCTCTGATTACCATGATTTAAATGTGGAAAAAGTAATTATGGGTAACAATGCTGTATGTAAAGTCATAGGCATGGGAAATGTGAGTCTTAGGCTTCATGATGGGAAAATTTGGGAACTTAGAGAGGTCAGATATGTTCCTGATTTAAAGAGGAACTTAATCTCACTAGGTTTGATTGATCAGAATGGGTTTAATATTAAGCTTGAATCTGGTAGATTGTTGATCATGAAGGGCTCTAAGATAGTGATGAAAGGTTCAAAAAGGAATAGAGTATATGTCCTAGATGGTAAGGCAGTTACATGAATAACAGATGTGATTGTTGGCACTGGTGGGGAAAGCACTAGGCTGTGGCACCTAAGAGTTAAGGGGTTAAAAGAGCTTGAAAAACAAGGAGTTCTGGGGAAGGATAAGATAAAAGAGTTAGATTTTTGTGAAGATTGTGTCTTTGGGAAGTCCATGAGAAACAGTTTCAAGCACTCAACTAGCAAATCTATTGGCATCCTAGACTACATACACTCTGATCTCTGGGGACCAGCACAGACCAGCTCATTAGGTGGTAATAGTTATTTTTTGTCAATAATTGATGATTATTCAAAAAGGGTTTGGGTTTATGTACTGAAACACAAAGATCAAGTCTTTAGCAAATTTAAAGAATGGAAAACCTTAGTTGAAAATCAAACTGGAAAAAAGGTTAAGAAACTGATAACAGATAATGAACTTGAGTTTTGCAATCAGCAATTTAACAGCTACTGTGCAAATGAGGGGATAGCAAGGCACCAAAACAGTGAGGTTAATACCTCAGCAAAATGGATTGGCAGAAAGGATTAACAGGACCCTGATGGATAAGGTGGGGTGTATGTTGGTGCAAGCACAGCTACCAAAAAGTCTCTGGGCAGAAACCTTATTAACAGCTAGCTATCTAGTGAATTTGAGTCCCTCTGCTGCTCTAGACTTTAAGACTCCATTTGAAATGTGGCATGGAAAACCAGCAAGCTATGTCAATCTCAAAGTGTTTAGATGCTCTGTTTATGCACATGTCAATCAAGAGAAGTTAGCACCTAGGGCTCTTAAAGGTCAGTTCATAGGCTATCTTAATGGAGTTAAAGGATACAAACTATGGTGTACTGATCTAAAACCTCCAAGGTGCATAATAAGCAGAGATGTGGCATTTAATGAGAATGTTGTTTTGGAAGTCAGAAAGGATGCTGGGTTGAAAACTCAGAAACCTCAAGTGCAAGAAAACATTCAAATTGAGGTGGAGCATCCTGATTCAAAGAAATTTGAGAGGGGTGAGAATTCAGATCAAGATAGTGAAGATCATGATGAATGCAGTGGCCCTCAACCACAATCTCAAAGGCAGACTTAAGTACAAGGTTATTAGCTGACAAAAGATAGAGAAAAAAGACAAATCAGACCACCACAAAGATATGGATATGTTGATTTAATAGCATATGTCACTAGTTGCTTCACATGATATTGATGTAGATGAGCCCAAGAGTTATGCTGAAACTGTTCAAAGCTCACACAAATCAGAATGGCAGAAAGCTATGAATGATGAGATAACCTCTCTTAAGAAGAATCACACTTGGATATTGGTTGAGAAGCCTGGAAACAAAAGGACCGTGGGTTGCAAGTGGGTTTTCAGAGTCAAAAAAGGCCTCATAGCAAGTGAACCTAGGAGGTAAAAAGCCAGGCTTGTGGCTAAGGGGTATACTTAAAGGGAAGAAGTTGATTTTAAAGAGGTATTCTCCCCTGTGGTCAGACATGCCTCCATAAGGGTACTGTTAGCACTGACTGCAGTCTATAACTTAGAGCTTGATCTACTCGATGTCAAGACTGCATTCCTACATGAAGAAATTCTTATGACTCAACTTGAGGGCTATGTGGATTCTGAGAAACCAAACCATGTTTGATTGCTAAAAAGATCATTGTATGGGCTCAAGCAATCACCAAGGCAATGGTATCTCAGGTTTGATGAATTCATGTTGTCATATGGATACCTGAGATGCAGTTTTGATTGCTATGTATATTACAAGCTAATAAGTTCAAGTTTCTACATATACTTGTTACTATATGTAGATGACATGTTGGTAGCCTGTAAGTCAAGAGAAGAAATTGAAGCTTTGAAGAATTTGCTGAACTTTGAATTTGACATGAAAGATTTAGGGTCAACAAAGAAGATACTGGGCATGGAGATCAAGAGGGACAAAAGCAAAGGCATTATGTTCCTTTCTCAAGACAAATATCTGAGGAGGGTATTGGAAACCTTTGGGATGACCTCATGTAAACATGTGATGACTCCAATGGCAACACATTTTAAGCTCTCCAGTTTGCAGTGTCCAAAGACAGAAGAAGAAAAGTTAGAGATGGCTAAGATCCCCTCTGTTAATGTAGTTGGCAGCATGATGTATGCTATGGTTCTAACTAGGCCTGATATCTCTTATGCTCTAAGTGTAGTTAGCAGATATATGGTATCTCCTGGAAAAGAACATTGGAGCGCTGTAAAATAGTTGATGAGATACCAAAGTGGAACCCTGAACCATGGGTTAGTTTATGGAAGGTTAGAGAGCAAGTCTGAGGGGATATGTGAATTTGTTGATTCTGACTTTGCAGGAGACTTAAATAGAAGAAGGTCTCTCAAATGGTATTTGTACATGTTGGATGGCTGCTTGATTAACTGGAAGGCAAGCGTTCAACATGTTGTTGCGTTATCAACAACAAAAGCTGAGTATACAGCAGCCACTGAAGCAGTAAAGGAAGCCTTATGGTTGAAAGGTTTGATTTCAGAGCTAGGAGTAAGTCAGAAGACAGTTGATGTATTATGTGATGGCTCAAGTGCCATTTACTTGAGTAAAAACCCAGCTCACCATGAGAAAACAAAGCACATCGACATCAAGCTGCACTTCATCAGAAATGTAGTTTCCATGGGTGTGGTCAGAATGGTGAAGATACATACAGACAGAAACCCTGCTGACATGTTAATGAAAGTAGTCACTATAGCTAAGTTCAAAGTTCGCTTGGACATAGTTGGTCTTCGCTGCTATTAATTCATTCTGGAAATGGAGGGGAAAATCAGGGGTGATTTGTTTCAAGGTGGAGAATTGTTGTTTGTGAAAGCAAATCCAAAAAACCAAAACGGTAAAAGACTTTGCGTTTAGAGCTGAAATCACTTAAGCTCAACGACATAGAGCCTTACGTTTTGAAGAGTAAAAAAAATACTCTTCTAAACGACATGTGAGTTTGTCGTTTAAGTTTAAGTGAAGCACGCTTGTATCACATGCTTGTGTTCAGCTTGCAAGGTTCGTTAGAAGCTGTTATCGAGCAACTGATGTGGCAGCAACAGATTGGTGTGCAGAGAGGGCTGAAGAGAGAGAAGGGAACTGATTTATATATAGTCAGTTCTGATCTTTCTTAGCGAAAATAAGCATTACTTTGTAATTTGATTTGGGAAATCAATAAAGCTGTGTTTTGCCCTCCCGTAGATGTAAGCTAGAGAAATCTAGCTGAACCACGTTAAGCTTCTTTGTTCTTTGGTTGATCTACTTCTGTTGATTCTTAAATCCAATTGGTTAATTGTCAAGTTCCATAGGTTCATCTTAGTCGTAGCTTTTCAGTCATTAATCTTGCAGCATCTTGATTAGTTGGTTGGTGATCTTAGGGCAGAATCTAAGGTTGTTTAGTCTGTTCATAGCACATTAGTTTCTCCACTATCATTATTGAATTTAGAAGAAAAAAATCAGCAAATGTATAAGGTAATCATTATTATAATGAGGTTTCATCTTACATTTTTAAGTTTTTTTTTTCAATAATTCTTATATTAATTTACATGTTTTACCTTTCATTTACAATTCCTATATTTTATTTATATAATTTATTTTTTATTTTACACTTAATGTTGATTCATAAGTTTTATGTTATATTTATAAGTTTTTGTTTTGTTTACCAATAATACTCTAATTTACCACTTATATATCAACTTATTTGTTTTACATTTCATTTACAAGTCTTACATTTTATTTACTTAATTGATGTTTTATTTTAAACTTATTGTTGATCTACAGGTTTCTATGTTATATTCATAAGTTTTTGCTTTGTTTACCATTAATACACTAATTTACCACTCATATATTAATTTTCTTATTTCACCTTCCATTTATAAGTCTTATGTTCTATTTACAGAATCTATATTTTATTTTAAATTAATTTTGATTTTTTTATTTAAATTTACATTTCTTACGTTCATTTACATAATTTAATGTTTAAATACGGTATCGATGCTGTGATTTCAATCACGGCATTATAAAAAGACCTAATTAGCTAAAATTTTCGATATAGATACTTGTAGTACATTCTAAAGGTCTACTAAATATCAAGTTTGAAAATTTACTCCATTAATACGTGGGGAGAAATCTACTATTATTTAAATAGAATAAATTTTATAAGACTCAAACTCATTCTTTCATAAGCACTATTGAGTTATAAGCCTACAAACCAAAATTTGATTTATTATTCAACTTTGTTATGAAAATTCACAATAAAAGTAGAGAATATTTTTTATTTAGAATACTTTTACCTTTTTAGAGTATAATTATGTAAAATGAGTTAGTAGGGGGCTGCTATTGGTAGTACGTAGAGTTGGCACAACGGGTCATCGGGTCATGTTCGTGTCGTATCAACTTCGTGTCGTGTCAAATTTAGGTCGACCCAAACCCGACCCATTTAATAATCGTGTCAAAATATTAAGACACAAACCCGACATGGAAAAATAATCGGGTTACCCAATAGTCTACTTAATACCTATATATTAAATAAAATTTACATCAAATATTTACACACTGTCATACATACATAAATACATACATAATTTATCGATATTCTAAAATGTACATATTTACCAAAATATTACACATTTACACTATTGAAGTTTTAATTATATGTATATAAATAATATTATATATCACTATTATAAAATATACACATCTAACAATATTTTACACATTTACATTATTGAAGCTCTAAATGTATATAAAATTTTATAAATAAAATACTATGTTTACATTCATCTTTTCAAAAAATAAAAACAAAAGAGAGAATCATCTCTAATAATTGAGTTTTGATAATAAGAACCTACAAATTATTTTAAAATAGAAAATATAATCGAGTCATTGATTGGGTAAATAGGTCAAGAACTTTAACCCTAACCCGACATGGAAAAAAACCGTGTCCACCTGGATTTAACTCATTTAATAATCATGTTAAATTAGATGACCTATACCCATTTATTCGTGTCGGGTAATCGGAGACGACCTATACCCATTTATTCGTGTCGGGTAATCGGGTCGTGTCAAATTTTGCTAGCTCTAGTAGTATGAAAGGAATTGAAAAAAAAATTCAAAAAAAGGAAATTCGAAGTCGCAGGTAGGTCACGTGGTTCAGTTGTGCTAAGTACTCAGTGGTGATGACTGATGATATCATTAACTAGTTTTTAACAAAAGAAATCGAGCCCATAATGATTCGATAACACTTTCTTGACACGTCGAGCTCCCAAAAGAAATAACCTTTAAATTGACGAACCGCAGACGGCCAGTTGGGTTCTGTTTCATATACGTGGCAGAATCCTAAGTAATTGCTTGGAATAATTAACATATAGATTTCTGCACGGGCAGTTAAACAGCAAGTTGTTGACTTGGTTGTTTATATTCAAAGGTGGAAAAATCGATGAGTTATTTATTTAATAATTACGTCAAAATGTTAAATACGAAGTTAAAATAAAAAATAAATGAGTGACACGATATCATTCATTAACTAATTGGATAATCGTGTCATAATACCTAATAACTTGTTTAGTACTTAACCCAATATATGTCAAAGATTTCACACTTATTTGACAAAATTCAACCTTTATATATTGATATTATGAAAATATATAAGTCTACTAAAATGTTACACATTTATACCACTCATGTTCTAATTCCATCTAGAATTTCATAAAATAAAATATTATGTAAATGTTTATCCTTCACAAATCATTATCTAATTAACCGAATAAATTGGTCAAGAATTTAAACCTAACCCCATAGAGAAAAAAATTGTGTTGACATATTTAATAATTGTGTTAAATTTAATTATTCGAACCTATTTTTTTGTAATGTGTTTATGTCTGTCAAGTGTATTGCATCAAATTTTGTCAATTCAATTTATAATATATTAGATATTTAAATAAGATTTACTTCTGAAAAAGGAATTTTAAAGTTCAGGTGTTTGTTTCATATGCATTCATGTAAAGCCCCAACCGATGCAACGTAGCTAGACTCGTCATGCAAATATATACCACCAAATCTTTGTTTTTCCTTTATGATACAAAGCATTGCTTTCGTTAATTCAACGAGTGAATACAGATGTGCTCGATTTTATTTTTTTTTACAAAAGAAATATAATTTCATTCCAACATAAAATAATAATACAATGGCTAATCCCTAACAAACTTGAAGATCAACCTATAGATAATCTGTTACAATAAATAATTGAGACTTGAAGATCAATCTATAGATAGTCTGTTACAGTAAATAATGGAACAACCCATTTATATTCACAGTTCATGCTGACAAAGAGGGAGAACACAATTCACCTCAAACACAATTAAAAAACATATCCACAATATATCATGCATCTAACATGATTGAGCTCTACCCAAAACATCCCTAATACTATGTTTAGATTAGGTTGTATGCATACTCTCAAGTTTATGTCTAGAAAATATACACATTCTGTTTTCTTTCGTTTAATTTATCCCTAGATCTAGATCTGCGGATTTTTTTATTCCACCCTATATGGTGGCTGTGTTCCCACACTCTGTGGTGGCTCGTGTTTATTTGTTTGTGTTTGAGTTGCTTTGTTGGTTGTCCTTCAGATTTCACGTCTACAAGGATTATATTTGACAAATGAGAGACCATAAATCATTTTCTATAGTTGATATGTTACATTGCTGGTAGTATTTTGAACCTAAATTTAATGTATTTAATTAGTCTTATGGGAGAAAATTTATAATTTAACTAGCAAGAATAAAAATCTCCTACCGGCATTTGAAATGGTCGTGTACACATTAAAAGAATGTGTGTATCATTACATGATTCTTTAGTATACCAATACTTTTCGCAACACATCAGAATAAGAAATCAATGAATGTTTTTCTATTAACTATAATGGGTTATCTGCACATTAATCCAAATATTTGTATAATTGTCTGTGATAGACTCACTATTATTTTCTTATACGTTGAATGAATTAAAAGTGAAGGTTTTGTGTGTGTGTGTTCACATTTTAACAATAAAGGTTCTTTCTCTGTTGGTGTAATTGGATGGATGGTTTTGCTTCAGTACTCTGTCTCTCTCTCTTTCGTTTACAGTTTTCACCAATTAATTAAGAGAAACGAATATTGTTTCCTAAATGGTTTAGTAAATCAACTATATAGAATTGGGATATGTTAAGTTACTTGGGTATTAATGGCTGATAATGTTTTTTAATTACTTTTGCTTAGTAATAACTTTTAACAAAAAATATAATTGCATTGATAATCTGAGTAAATGTCATATATTTTCTTTACATTCAAAAGTGAAAAACTGGTTTAACATTGTTGGACCAAAAATATTATTGGCCCAACTAAAATTCAGATAAATATGATGTAAACAAAGCCTAATATGTAATTCAAAATAAATATCTTAGATTCGTAGAATAGTTAGGAATCGTCAAACCATTCAGGATAAATCTCTTACATTCCTAAGATCCTAGGATAAGCCTCTAAAGTTTTAGGATTCTCGAATTCTAAAAAAAATCACCCAAGATAAACTTCTTAGATTTTCAGGATTCGATCCTAGGGAAAATCATCCATGAAAAAAGTCATAGATTCATATGATGAAGAATCCTAAGACAAATCTTCTAAATTTTTAATCCTAGGACAAACCACTTAAAAAAGGCCTTTTACGTTTCAGGAGACAGACTATCTAGGAACCCATGATCATAGGACAATTCACCTAGAAAAAACCTCTTAGGACAAATTTCCTAAAGATAAACCTCCTTGGACAAACTTCTTAGGTTAAAACTGTGATAAAACTATCTCTTCCTTCGAATTAAGCATAATGATACTATATCCTCTGCCAAACAAAGAGGATGGAGACACTTCCTCCTTTGATCTGATGACAAAGTTGCATGTCCAATTGTTACTTTGTATGGTTATAAGAAGACAAATGTTGCTAGATTACAAAGACAATGACACTTGTCTTCAATATAATGACTCAAGTTAAATAAAAGTCACTTAAAAATATAAGCCCCCCATCCTTTTTCAAAGATAAGCGAAAAATCACTCAAGAAGGAAAATAATGACTTTCTCTCTCTAGGCTTTATCTCTCTAAATTTTCTCACTCTAAACTTTTATCTCTTTGAAAATTTTATGGCTGACTTGATCGTCGAAGGGTTTACGCCACTAAAGGCGGCCCTTTGACTGTTTTTCTTATGTTTATAGCACATTATCTAATTAAAGTCATCCTTGTCACCTAAGGAAGTAGATACCTCTTAGGAGAAAATTCAAATGAGTGCAATTGGACTCAGAAAATAAAAGGCACAACATGAGAAGCCCACATCAAGAGTTCAACAAAGTTCATGAATTTACCATTTAATAAATTAGGACAAAATTTTTACTAGCAAATTGGCGTCGTTTATGAGGACTTCTATCTAAAAGTCTTGGAACTCCACTTAGAGCATAGATGTGAGCTATGAGCATTATGACCTTATGTTTGAATATGGTGAGTTATAGGGTTGACGAAGTCGTTTTCAAGGAAGAAAACCATTTATGAATTCATCATTTGAAGCCATGGTACTTGTTCATCCTTCTCTTAATCCACATCATGGTGGCCAACTACATGGGCAACCTTGATTCCAAAGTAAAATGGATTGATTAGTTTAGAACTTTCATAGAATGTTTTATCAATTCCAAGCTTAAGTTAAGGAAAAGGAGAACTCAAGCGATCTTAGTGATGATGAACTTGATTCGGGCTCCTCTAGAGCAAGGTATAGGGAAGGCTTGGAAGAAATTGACCTTAGACACAAAGATCTTGGAGGAGAGGGGCTAGAGAAGTCTTTCTCTCTCTAGGCTTTATCTCTCTAAATTTTATTTTTTTTAAAGTCTGGTGATTGACGTGATCGTTAGAGTGTATACACCATTAAAACTAACCCTTTGATTGTTTTTTTTTTTTTTATGTTTGTAGGCATTATCTTATCAAGATCATTCTCATCACTAAAGAAGTGGACAACTCTTAGAAGAAATTTCAGAGCAGCATGATTGAACCTAAAAATGAAAGTTACAACATGAGAAGTCCACATCGGAAGTTCATCCAATAAAGAGAAAGTACAAACCCAATTTTAAGAGGCCATCCTAAGTTGAAATCACCATATGATAAGTTGGGATAAAATTTATACCAACAAACATTATTTTTTTCAATTAGCTATTAAGTAGTTGAAAGTTTTATTTTAATTTTAAGTTGGTGTCAGACGTATACTAAAGACATCTTAAAACAAAAAAAAATTATCAACATAATTTTAGCCTAAGAATATTTTAAAAAATTGTAAAAAAAAATATTATCATTTTATCCCCATCCATGAAAATAAAGAATCCACGGAATGCATTTAACAATGAAATTTTTATATTTAATTTCTTCCAAAATTGCAAAATTATTTGTTTACCAACTCTTTTTTTTAATTAAGATTTGCTTAAATTTATATAAATTTAAGACATAAAGATCACCTTTAAAGAGGGGAAAAGAAGGAAAGAAAGAAAATACGTTGAGCAAGAAACCATTTATGAATAGTATGTTTATTTTATGAAAAGGAAGCAATTTTTTTTTAGCGATTTCTTACAGATATATCTTTTGATAAAGCCAAACACAAGGAAGAATAATCTCAACACAATTAAATGACAGCGGGAAGGCCTAAAAAAGGAGCTAACATTACCCTTATTAGTTCTGATGGTTGCAAATTTGCAACATCTGATAAGGAGTAGCCTTCTTTAAACTTAAGTCTCGAGTTTGAGCCTTGCTAAAAAGATGGAGTATATCTTCTTCAGTGACGATTTCTTTACCCATGATTTTGTTTTTCACTGAAATACCTTCTAATGACCAAAATGCAAAGAAGAAATAGCTCTAACCCAATTAAACAAGTAATAATGGCAAGGCCTAAAGAAGGTGCTGACATTGCATGTGTGCCCATAACGAATGCAATCACCATTGCTCCCATGGAAATGATGGCGAACCAAATGGAAGCAGCGAACAAATCATCATCAAAATTTTTGATTACTTCAAGTTCAAGAGACACTATGAAGTGAATAAAGACGACAACAAGAGAAAGGATCACGACAATGGTATCTGTTACCATAAATGCCTGAAAAGTTGTATTTCCCTTCAAGATTGCAGTGTCATTTTCGCTTTTTTAACCACCAGTAATAATGAAAGTTGTTGTGAAGGCCTGTTGCTATGAGTGCAGCCACTACCAAATGTGATGCTCTGGTATCCTTGAAATCATCTTTAGGATAAACAGGCTCTTGCAATACATGTGGTTCTCTTATGGATACGACACCATCTGAGTATTGTCCTCTGCCAAAATCTTTGGATAATTTTTGAATTTCTTCTTGCAATTTACATTTGAATATTAATTAATAAATTAATATACAATTTGAAACCAAATAATAATGTTTAGGGGAAAAACAGAAAAGGTAGCAAAACGCCACGTGTCGAACAGAATAACTCCAGTATAATCTGAGGTACCCGGCATAATTCGAGGTACCTCTCATAACTTGAGAGTAACTCAATGTACCCCGCTTAATTCGAGAGTAACTCAAGGTACCCTGCATAATTCGAGGTACCCCACATAACTTGAGAGTAACTCAAGTTACCCGGAATAACTCCAGCATAATTCCAGGTACCTGAAATAACTCCAGCATAATTCGAGGTACCCGGAATAACTCCAGTATAATTCGAGGTACCAAGAATAACTTGAGGTACCATGCATAACTCCAGAGTAACTCGAGGTACCCCACATAAATCGGGGTACCCCACATAAATCGGGGTACCCCACATAAATCGGGGTACCCCGTATAACTCGAGGTACCCAACAGATCGAATGCAGAAGAATCCTCTGAAAAAGTCTGCCACAAGAAATGTCTCCACTTCTTAAAGGATAATATTCGATTTTTTCAAAATTAGATATCAAAATGTCGTACTAGAAAGTGGCGACAGCCGCCTGCTACCTCTACCAAAAGTGAAGGACAATGTCCCAAGGACAGTGGTCCTCGACCGCCTACCTGACAACCACTGCAGAAGTATCCTGGACCACCCTCCAACGCGCGCCACGTTGTAAAAGGATAAAATACGCCGCAAACACCTTCTTGATTCCCAAACATGCACATAACGGCCCAAAAATCATAAAAATATAAAAAGACGTGAAAGGCCTGAAAAAGGATAGCCCATAGCCAAAAAGGATACGCCACGTGGTAGCTGAGGTACTCCATAAATAAAGGTGTCTAGGTCTTGTTCTCCAAAAAGTTCTCATTCACTCACACTCCATAAAATAAGCTTTCTTCAACCTTAAACCTTGATTTACAGAGGGTTAGCAAGCTCTCTTTACTATTAAAAAGCTTGAGTTTGCTAACTTGAGCGTCGGAGTGTGAATGACTAGGTACCCCGGCTTCACTTCTAACCTTTATTTCACTGTTTTACAGGCGTGAATCTCGTTTCGAAGACCATTTTTCTTGGTTCAAACCTTTCATCGTTGTTACCACTTCCCTCTTCTCTTCTTACCTCCTCTGAATTCAGAAGCACTACACACAACAAACTAGCAAAGTACCATATTTCCCCTAAAAATACAAATTCATTGTTCTAGATAGATTTATCTTTTTCTACCCCCAAAATCTGTCGAAAACAAATAATAATAATAATAATTGCCTTGAACTTAGGATAACCATGGTCCAACATTTTGCAACGCTAACATTTTTCTTGTTGATGGCCTCATAGTTGCCTTTACTCTTCCAGATAAATCGTCAAAGATTTCTTTTCAATGGACAACAGCATAAAAATGGACAGTAGTGTTCCTCTTGGCATCCCCCTCATCCATAAGACTACTTGCTAACATATTATCTACCAGATTTCTTAATTCTTCAACTTCAAACCTAAACCCAACATAATGAAGAAAATTTCATCCCCAGTTATCGACCAGTTCATAACATTCTGGATTTCTGGAAATAATTGCTTCAACTACTCTGGCATCTCTTCGGCCCGTGTACCAAATGAACAGCTGTCATCTTTCGATCTTTGTCAGCAATCTTTGCTGCAGTTCGATCAATCTTTAATATTAGCTTAAGTATCAAGTAATTTCTATGATATGCAGCGTAATGAATTGGAGTCCACCAACACTGGTCTATTCCTTTGATCATACTCTTCTTTCCTTCAAATAATTGTTGAACCACACGATCATTCTTTTTTTAGAGTATTAAGACAAAAGATGAATAAATTATAACTCAAATTAAATTTTTAACATCCAACCTCAAATTTAAACTCCAGTGTCCAACTAGATATAATTCCCATGTGCCAACAGCAAACTTAATTAAAACAACACTCCAAGATTACTGGAAACAGAATTAGCAAAGTTCTTGCAGAAAAAAGATATCAATATTGAAATTCCTACTGAAAGGGTATGATTAAACTTACATAAATCAATGTGCATTGTTGCAGCATGTAAAGCTTGTCTTTCCATTGGGGCCTTTATATATATATGGGACACGGATGTGCATCTTTTCAAAATGGCAACCACCATATGAGAAGAGTGCTCATACTCGGCAGCCATGCAATGTGGTATTTTACTGTACTTATTTGCAGAATATGGATAATTAGGGTCGTCTCATGTCAATATTTTCACCACAGCGACATTTTAATGAAATACTGCCTCGTGAAGAGTTGTATGCTTCTTTTTATTCGTCATCCCAATCATCTACCTGGAGGCTCCTACCCCACTTTTGAGCTCTTCATCTTCGTGTTGAACTAATTTTGCTCTTTCAATAAGAACACTCACTATATCACAATGGTCGAATTTTGCCGCAATGTGACGTGATCGAGTATCGCCTTTGGCAGTAACTTGCAGTAGCAGCCATGGGCATATCTAAACTATTTCTCCTACAAACTTCGTTGACACAATTTCTTTCTTCTGCAATTTGATGTTGATATGCAGGATTGTGTTCTTGATCTTGCTGTTAACAGGCTCTCAATTACCTCTCTTGCCATATCTTTGAAGGGCTCTGAATTGCCCGCAATTGCAGCTTTGAACAAATTTGGGTCTATTTGTGGCTGACTAGTCTCACCATTGTTGTCCAATAATGAAGCTTCCTCAATCTCAATGGAAACAGAATTCATGCCGGCGAAGTTGATCTATTAGGCAAGGGTGAATAATATCTCGGATGCACACAACACTTAATTTTAAAGTGAAGAAAAAGAGAAGCAATAATTCTATAAATGGGACAAGTAGTATAATTTTGCTTTGGACCTTTCTTTTTTTTCTTTTAAAGATAGGGGATTTACAACCACTCCTTTGGAATTTTCTGATGAACAAAAGATCAATAGACTAACAATGGAGTGATATTTTATTAATAATTATGATATTTATGATTTTAACAAATTGATCATTTAAAATATGAATGAGAATACAAAATTGTATAAAGGTTTTAAAAAAATCTCATTAATTGATCAAATTTACTAAGTTCATCTATTAGTCAAAATTAGAATGATAAAAAATCATTATATAATAAAGATTCTTAATTTATCTGCTATTGTTTATAGCAGTTGTCGTACATATATTAATTAAAATTTATTATGACTGTAATTTGCAATATTTCACAAATCCCCCTCTCTATTTCTTTTCTTTTATTGTGCGTTTTGGTTATTTTTTAGGGAGATAGGCCCCTGATGCAACTTACAGTTACATTTGACATGCCTAGTAACGAGAGAATCTTGCTCACAATCAGTAGAGACTAGAGTGTCTATGGTCAAAATTCTTTTTTAAAAAAAAGAGTAATTTGATTTTTCAGCCACTTTCCTTTTTTGTGGTCAACTAGTCATAACTCACAAGGCTGACAGTCACTAAATTCAGGATGCGTTTAGGATTGAGGTTGGACAACTATAGGTAAAGTAGTAAAGTGTTTGGTAAACACTAACTGATGTAGCTTAAAAGGTATGTTAATATGATTTTTCACTTATATAATGGAGAATCTATTATATCTTTAATAATTTTGTCAAAATTATTATTTAAATTTATATTTACTACATATTATTAATTTTTGTTTCATAGTTATAATTTTTTTCACAACAGTTATACCTTAAAAGTTACAATATCTCAATCCAAAACACACCCCAAAGTGGCTTCTTCACAGCTGGCAACTATCCACTTACCATTGGTTGACTGCGGGAGTGGAGTCGTGTCTTTTGAAGTGAAAATAAAGTTAGAAGGAAACAAATTCTCTGATGTGGGTCCTTAGATCAATTTTAGGACAACCACATGATTTTACTAATGGAATGAATGTCATTAATGTGCTTATTTTTGGGATTTAAAATAATTTGTTTATTTTTGGGATTTAAAAAAAATGAGGAATGAGCATTATTAATAATATTTAATTGCTAAAAATACAAAGAAATATAAATAAATTTTGATTGAGTCTCATAAATTTAGGAATGAGAAAGAATTTCATTTAATTAGATGGAAGAGGCGGGAATAAGAATGGAGAAATGAGAATAAAGAGTAAAAATCGTTTATCTTTATTAAAAATTAAAACTTTCTTTTTACTCCATTTTGGTAACTTACAATCATCTATTCTAATTTTAAAAACAAAGTAAACACATCAAGTTTGGAATACTATTGATTTCGATCTCATTCTTGCAGTTGAAGGAGACAATTTATTATTCTACATTTTGATTCCAATTCATTATAATTCTTGTCAATTAATATTCATTGTTAATAAACACACTATTAATATATTGTCAAAGAAACTATATTTTTTAGTTTCATTCTAATTCATCTCAAATCTCTCTCATATTGAATACTTTGTTGAAATTTATTAAAGATATTTCAAAAAGAATTTATCGACAAATCTAGCTGCCATCTATATAAATATATTAGTTTTTTTTTCTAATTAGTGCTTCTTAAAAAGAATCTACCTCAGCCAACCCAAATCAATTTTTTTCTCCCTCAACCTCCCATAGGATTTGAATTCGGGTAATTAATAAAGTAAAATTATTTAAAAATCACTCGCCTAAGTCTTTGAGGTAGTTTAATCTTAAATAAACATTAAGTACTTAGTTATCAATTATCCTATTAAAATTAGTATGTATAAGCATATGGCTAAGGTAAGCCAAATCAAGTACAGTTGACGTTATATGTGATAGATTAAATTATTTATAGAAGTGATTAAATGGTTTATAGAAGTGAGTCCTCTGTGATATATATCATACAACCTAATTCATTTGGATTTGTGAATATTGAATTTGAAAGCATATATTTGGTAGTCTATTTTAGAGTAATTAATTTTAATTAAAAATAACTGTTGTAGTATTATCTCAAAACGTCACCTAAATTGTAAATTTAATTGATAAAATCTCACGACTAAGGCCAAGAGATTTAGAGACTTTACCTAAAAGTATAATGGTAAGTATTGGCATTTTGCCTTGCCCGCTTTATCATGGTCAAAAATCGCCTTTTGGGCCATGGGGTGGCTCATGTGCTTGTTTTGCACAATCTTTAGGAATCCAAAGTCGATTTTGTTTTTGGTTCACATATATTTCCATGGAATTCAGCAGAGAACAGATTATTAGGCTAATTCGGAGTTGGGATTCCTTTCTGTTCAGTGGTGGGACCAAAAAGGGAGGGAGAATGGGCTGAGCTTGGACAAGCCCAGGCTCAAGTCTGAGCTCATAAAGCCCTTCCACGTTTGGAGGGGCTGAACAGAACCTGGCCCATCATGTGCCTGAGCTTCCAAAGCCTCAACCATTTCATTTATTAGTTTTCGATGGTTGTTGCAATAATTCCTTCAAAGCAACGTCCCTCCCTTTTGGTCTTTCTCGGTCTTAATTCAACTCATTTGGTGATACAGGATTTGACTTTAAAATGATATGTCATTATCTCTATTGAATGGTAAAATTTTTATTTACTTATACAAGTAATTATGTTCTTAGCTCATTAGTACAACTTTTGAATCCCAATTATTATTGGACTCGATTTCTCTTCCAATTAAGTTGGATAAGAGTAGATTTCTCCTCCATTAATATGAGTAGAGCAAATATCACTCTGGTACTTTGTGATAATAGAAATTCAAAATGTGTCATACTAGACTTATCAAGAATAGTTTCTATAAATTTTTTATTGTAAATATTACAAAAACTTTGATGGCAATATGTTAACCTATTAAAAAAACCAAAAAAATAAAAAATCCTATACCACCCTTAAACATGCATCATGGATTTTCTTTACTCATATCTAATTGAAGATTTATCATGACGCACTATATAAAGAGAGAATTTTTTTTCATTTTTTTTGTTGACAAAGTAATCAAGATTTTATTCCATCAATATAAGAAAGTACGAACAATTTAAAATATTAAATTTGATTTTGATTTATCTCACCAATTCAATCTAATCATTGACAGCAAAATAGACCGGCCTGCATCTCAAATTTTATTTTTATTAAAACATCAATGATTAATGTACAATTAAAATAATTATTGATTATTAGCAAAGATTGAGTAAATTGATTAATGTTTATGTTAAATGAAAATCAATCATTTTACTGATAAACAAAGATAGTGACTTACTACAATCCCATGGTCCAAATCACAAGTAAGAAGAAGCTCAAGCCAATTAAACAAGTGATAATAGCAAGGCCTAAAGAAGGTACTAACATTGCATACGTTCCCGTAACGAATGCAATCACCATTGCTCCCATGGAAAAAAAGGTGAACCAAAGGGAAGCACCAAACAGAGCCCCATCGAAATCTTTAGTTGCTTCAATTTTAAGAGACAAAAAGAAGTGAGTAAAGACGGCAGAAAGAGAAAAGACCATGGCAATGGAATCTGCTACTATAAATGCTTGAAAAGCTTTATTTCTCCTCAGGATTGCAGTTCCATTTTCGCTTCTATAACCGCCAGGAATGGCGAAAGCTGCTGCGAAGGCTACCGTTGCTATGAGTGCAGCCACTACCAAATGTGATTCTCTTGTATCCTTGTAATCATCTTTGGTATCATCATTGTATTCTAGTTCCGATTTGCATATAACACCATTTGAATATTGTCCTCTGCCAAAATCTTTGGATAATTTTTGGATTTCTTCCTGTAATTAATTTACATTTGAATATCAACTAATTGCGTAAAAAAATTAAATTTAATAATTTAGTTGAAAGAACAAATTAAATAATTACCTTGAGCTTAGGATAGCCATAACTAAAAATGTGTCTTACACTAACATTTCGTTTGTTGACAGCGTCATAGTTGGCTTGAGTCTTCTTAATCATAACGGCATGGAATTCCTTTGGACGGACAGCAGCAAGCACATGGAGAGGAGTGTTTTCCATGGCATCCCCCTCATTTATAAGACTCCTCGCTAACGGATTATTTTCAAGAAGATTTGTTAGTTGTTCAACACGAAAACTAACCATAGCATAATGGAGAAAATTCCATCCCTTGTTATCGACCAGCTCATAACAATCTGGACTAAGGGAAAGAATTGTTTCAACTGTTCGGGCATGCCCTCGGCCCGCTGCCAGATGAAGAGCTGTCATCTTTCGATCTTTGTTAGCAATGTTCGAAGCAGATTGATCAATTTCTAATAGCAAATTTACCATCCCGTAATTTCCATAATATGCAGCGTAATGAATTGGAGTCCACCCATATTGGTCTGTTTCTTTGATCATTTTCTTCTTTTCCTCAACTAGTTTTCGTAATGCAGCATCAGCTGAGAATACAGAAGATAAATCAAATAATAACGAAAATTTTTAATAAAAGTAAATATCCAGAAATGGCCTAAATTTAGGGGCTATTTATGTTGGAAATATGAGAAAAAAAATAGCTTTTTAAATTCTAAATCAGCCAGAAGTCTAGAGCAACAACACCAACACCAATCACACAATGAGTGATGAATAATGGCTTAAGTACTTAGAGTCATTAATTGGATTAAGTGAATTAAGTGAGAGAGAGAATGTGAGCGATCCGGTCAGAAGAGAAAGAAAACGGGTCAGGTCAATCCGTTCACGAAACCTAAATCGTTGTTTCTGATTCCGGCCACATCTCCGGTGATGGAGTGTGTCAAACGAACCCCCCGACAACGTTGATCACTCCCCCGTAGAGGTGGCAGAAAAGCCCGCCTTGACCGGACCCGGCGTATGTGGTTCAAGTAAAACTCAGACCGGATGCATGGAAAAAGCATATCTGGCATTGATTTTCAATGCCCGGCTGCTTCCGGGCACGGGTCCGGTCACAGCACCAACCACCCAGAACCCGGACCTGTGCCTGATTTTTTATTAAGTAAAAAAAAAGACGAAAATATAAAACTGAAAATACATTTGCTTTGCCCAATTGCCCGCAAACCGAACCCTAAATTGCAAACGCAACACACACACTGAAATCTCGCAAACGCAACACCTCTCTCCGTCTTTCCACCAGTGGCCACCATCCACCAGCACCGATGCAGTGTTGACCGCGCCTCTCCCTCCACGAACCTCTTACCTTCCTTAGTCAACTCTTTTCATTTATCGCAAAGCACAGCCATCACAGAGCTCTTTACCGTTTGGTCATCTTCTCAGCGACAACCACCGTGCAACGGCTTCAGCCATCATAGCTGGTCTCACTCCATTGTTTTGTCACCTTATCAGCTGCAACTCCGCCATTACAGCCACGACCCACAAGGTTGCCTATAGGCCTTCTTTGCTTATTTTGGATTTTATAAAAGTAAACACTTAGAAACAATTGTTTTGGTTTTGGACTGTTACTGGTTTGTTAGTTGGAACTTGGAAGTAAACCATTGTTTTAAAGCATGGCTGCATTTTTATTTCCAAACTTCCAGTGCTTTCAGCTTTGAAAATGCGAGTAGAGAAAACCCAAAAAAAAGCTTGTGCCCGGATAGTGTCGGGCATATACCCGGTCCGCATAGAAAAAATTCGGGCACGGCCCGGATCCGAGTAACTATGTGTGACATGCGGGTTGGTCTCGGACAGCCACAAACCCGGACTCGACCCGAACTTTTGCCAACCCTACTCCCCCGTCATCATTGTTGTCGGAAAACAGCCTATGAACACCCCCACGAACCCGTGTTAAGTCATGGAGGGCGACAACTCAAATCGGCAAGTTTTGCCCGGATTTCGGTCATGTCGTCACCTGAGATTTGTCCTTTATGGTAATCAAATCAATTTTTGACCATTAAATAGTAGTCGATTTGTCGCCGATCAATCGTTGAAGTTTCACGATTGTCGAAGCTCAATCCGGCACCATGGTTGAGCGTCGAAGCTCACCATTGCCACCGTTGGATTCAGAGCGAGCTAAAGTTCTAGTTTTGACTTTTTCGATCATTACCACTTGAATTTCGGTCACCATTGACCAGCGAGGGCATTTTGGTAATTTACGATTTCAAGGGTAATTTAGTAATTTAAAATTTTGGGATATTTTAGTAACATATGAATTAGGACATGATGATATCTTTTGAGGTTTTGTTATTAGTTTTAGACCAATGATATCAATACACTTTTGTTACTTGAGGATATCCTGAATAAATAAAATATACTTCTAAATGAATCACAATAAAAAATATGTATATATTTGACGTGTTTGAAAAACTTATTTTGATATGTACCCATATGAATTTATATGGTTTGCCCATATATTTATGTGATGTGTTGTTATGTGATAAGTATGATTTATACATGGACATATGTATGTGTGAAAGTTCATTAGCATAAACATGAATATGCATTATTTTTTAAAAAAACAAGAAAGTAGATTTTAGCAAATTGATTTTGAAGAAAGAAAGTAAGTTTATTTTGTTTTGCTTAGTTTCTTGAATTCATTACTCACTTAGTGGACACTGTAGATGTAATGTTTAAGAGATAAGTGGGTGAAGGACGTTTACATGAAGACCAAAGTTATGAATGTTAAGTGAAAGTCCTACTGAGGAGTAATTGAATTAAGATAATTGAAGTGATTTGCAAAGAAATGTGAAGTTTGAATGTGGCAAAAGAAATTGTCATGAATTTGTTTTACAATATTTTTAAAAGACCATGGCATGTTATTCGTTTGCCTTATATATAAGTATGTATTTTCATATATGATAAACAAGTTTTTTTTCTGAGTTCATTATAATTTATTGTGATTTCCAGAAATCATGATTGATTTATGATGAGTGAGGGGAAAAATTGGAATTGAGGATAGTAAATGGTTTTGTAAAATTTTAAATTTCTTTCAATGTAGTTTAATAATTCTCTTTGAGGGTTGAGTTGTTATCGATTGTAAAGAGATATCTAAGTCTATATGTGAGTTGTAGTTAAATTCACCCTTGGAATTCAGGGCAGGTCATTACATGCATTCAAGGACAACAATTTAGAATAATAAAAGAAAATAAATTGGTGAAGAGAGATGAGATATCAATAGAGAACATTATTTAAAACAATCAATCTATTTAACTCACCGTAACGACTTCACATGTATCAAAGCCATATAAACTTTTTCTTAATTCAAATATGAACTCATCATCTACTTTCCTTATTTAATTTAAATTAGTCATTATGAGGCTTACAATTTAATTCAATCACATATAGAATTGAATTATTCACTTCTAATTTGTAAGCAAATTCAAACCAAATTCAACTGCTCTTACTTCTCCTCAATGTGGGATATTATAGTATTTTAAAATACTAATTTATATCCAACAATTTATCCTGATTAAATTTATGGCAATTAATAATTTATTAATCAATTAAAAGGGTTTATTTACTTGAACATTATGGAAAGAATCTATTAATAGAAAGATGTCAATATTGAAATTCCAACTGAAAGGGTATAACTGGACTTACCGAAACGAAATTCCATTGCTGCAGCATGTAAAGCCGTCTTTCCGTTGGGGCCTTCATGAGACACTGGTGTGCTCTTTTCCAATAAGGCAAGCACCATATCAGAAGACGAAGACTCAGCAGCCATGTAGAGTGGCGTTTTGCCGTAATTATTTGCAGAATATGGATAATCAGGGTCTTCTTTCGTCAGTATTTTCACCACATCAACGTTTTCGCAGCACGCTGCCTCGTGGAGTGCTGTGTTCTTCTCATTATTTGCCATCCTAATCATCTGCCAGGCAGCTCCTACCCCGCTCTCTAACTCTTCATTTTCATGTTGAGGTAATTTTGCTCTTTCGACAAGAAACCTCACTATATCAGAATGGCCGAATTTTGCGGCAACGTGAAGTGGAGTTTCGCCTTTGGCATTAACTTGTAGTAGCAGCGATGGGCATTTCTCAAGTATTTCTTCTATGAACTTCGTTGACAAGTTTTCTCTTTCTTAAGATATGATGTTGATATGCAGGATTGTGGTTTTGGTCTTTGCTGTTAGCAAGCTCTCAATCACCTCTCTTGCCATATCTTTGAACGGTTCCGAATTGCCCACAGCTGCAGCTTTGAAAAAATGTGGGTCCATTTGCGACTGCTTAATTTCACCATTGCTGTCCAATAACGGAGCTTCCACATGTATGTATATATGACTTGAAAAGTGTAGTATTTTTCACACTTATTAAATTCTTGCTTTTTTTACAAGGTAAGAATCGACATTAATTCTTACTCTTTTGACAAGCCAAGAATCAACATTTTTAACCTTGATTTCTTCCTCATGCTCTTTTAGTTAAATAAATAAACAAATCGAGATTAGTCATTCTCTTTGGCAAGCTATTCAATTTCTCAATTGTGGGTGCTTTATGTTTAATTAATAATTAACTAAACTGTGGCGCAATATTTTTAAGAACTCAGACACAAAAATATATACCAATTAATAATTAATCATAATAAGTGCAAATGTCAAAAGATAAATTATTTTTTCAAAAGATTTTTGACAATCATCAGTCCATTCAAATGGTGCATCTTTTAATAAGAGGTTACAAAGTGGTTTAGATATGACACTAAAGTTTTGATAAATCTCCTATAAAATCCTGCATGTCCTAAAAAGGATCGCACATCTCTAACTATTTTTTATTGTGGCAATTTAGATATGACTTCAATTTTTACTTTGTCAACTTTAATTCCTTTAATAGATACAACATGACCCAAAACAATTCAAGAAGTAACCATGTAACGGCATTTTTCCAATTTAAAACTAGTTTTTTTTTTCAACACATCCTTTTAAAACTTTTTCCAAATTATCACGGCAATCATCAAAAGAAATCTCAAACACAGTCAAATCATCCATAAATACCTCTAAACAGTGTTCAACCATATCAATGAAAATACTTAGCATGCATCTTTGAAATTTTGCAGGAGCATTACAAAGTCCAAATGGCATTCCTTTAAATGCAAATGTTCCAAAGGGACATATAAATGTGGTTTTTTTCTTGGTCTTCAAGTGCTATAGGAATTTAATAATAACCTAAATATTCATCTAAAAAGCAGAATTAGGGATGTACAACTGCTCTTTCTAAGATTTGGTCAAGAAATGGTAATGGAAAATGGTCTTTTCTAGTGGCTTCATTTAATTTCCTATAATCAATGCACATGCGCCAACTAGATGTAATTCGTGTTGGAATTAATTCGTCTTTTTCATTTTTAACAACTGTGATTCCAGATTTTTTAGGCACTACTTGTGTAAGACTTGCCCACTTACTATTAGAGATAGGGTAGATAATTCTCGCATCAAGTAATTTAAGAACTTCTGTTTTTACTACTTCTTTCATGTGTGGGTTTAATATTCTTTGAGGTTGTTGACATGTTTTAGCATTTTCTTCTAAATTGATTCTATGTGTGCAAATTAAAGGATTAATACCTTTAATGTCATTTAAAGTCCATCCAATTGCATTTTTATGTTTTTTAAGAACAGAGAGTAACTTACCTTCTTGGTCGCTTGATAAGGTCGAATAAATCACAACATGATAAGTTTTTCTTCTCAAGATAAGCATACTTCAATCCCTATTGCAAAGGTTTCAATTCCAGTTTAGGTGCTTCTTGTTATTCAGTCTTTTCAATGATTCCAAACTCATCAAATTTTGGTTTCCCATCATCATTTTGCAAAGTCTGACAAGAATCAAACAATACATTTATATTAGAAGTATCATGTTCAAGTTGTTTATTTGATTTAATCGAATTAACCAAACAAATATCACTAAGTTCAGAAAAACTCCCTTTTTGAATATTCTCCTCTATACAAGATTCAAGCAATTCCTTTTGTTCATCAATTTCATCTTCAATCTCATTTTCTTCATTAGGTTGCCTACACATGTTGAAAACATTTAATTCCATAGTCATATTTTCAAATGACAAATTCATTAAATTATTCCTATAATTAATCAAAGTATTAACAGTTGCTAAAAATGGTCGACCCAAAATTACAGGAATTGGTTTATAATTATTCACAACAGGTTCAATTTCTAAGACAATAAAATTCATAGTGTATATGAATTTATCAACTTATACAAAAACATCTTCCATTATTCATTTTGGTACTTTAACTGATCTATCGGCAAGTAAAAGTGTAGTTAAAGTTTATTTTAACTCACCAAGATTAAGTTAAAGATAAAATGAATATGGAAGCAAATTAACACTAGCACCAAGGTCTAACAAAGCATGCTCAATTTTGTGATCTCCAATAATACAAGAAATAGTAGGACAACCAGGATCTTTATATTTCAACTTATTATTAGTAGCCAAAATGGTACTTACCTATTCAGCCATGAGAGCATTCTTTTTTACCTTCAATTTCCTCTTAACAGTGTATAAATCCTTTAAAAATTTGGCATATGAAGGTACCTGCTTGATTGCATCTAATAAAGGAATGTTAACTTTTACTTGCTTAAAGATTTCATAAATTTCAGAAGAGTGGTTTGATTTTCTTAGTTTATTCAATGCATGCAAACATGGTGGTTCAGATGGAACAATAGTTATTTCTTCACTAGGTGTAAGTTTATTTAGGTCTTCTTTACCCTTTGAATTTTCATTATTTTCACAAGGTTCAAGAATAGGCAGATCAATAACCTTACCATTACGAAGAGTTATAACTGATTTGACTTGGTCTATGGGTGAATTTTATTGAATCATAGGATTTGGTTGTGGTTGATCTGAAAATTTTCCTTTTTCTTGAATTATGAGTGCATAAGCAATTTTAGCAAAAGTATCTTTTAAATCAAAAAAGGTTTGTGCATTTTTATTATTACTAGCATTTTGCTTCCTAATGAATGAATGCATTGTATCTTCCAAATTTTTTCATGGTGCATAAGGCTGAGTATTTTGAAAAAATTATGGAGGTGGTGCTTATGAAGATTGTGCATTATTATTATTCCTCCAACTAAAATTTGGATGATTTCTCCAACTAGGATTATAAGTCGGTGAAAATAGGTTTGGCTTGTTAAAAGTGTTAATGGCATTAGCTTGATCATACAAATATTCTTTGAGTGCAGGCAGAGTGGGACAATCTTGAGTGAAATGATCATTAGAACTACAAACATCACATGCAATTTCTTGAGCAGATTTTACTTGATCACTTTTTTTCTTTTCCAAAGCTTTAACATTCTTAACTAGGGATGCAAATTTTGCTTGTAAATCATTATCTTCCTTAAGGTTATAGATTCCTCCACTATATGGAGATGATTGTGGTTTATTAGTCAATTCAAATGTTCCAATAGTATCTCAATGTTGTGCATTTTCAGCTAATTAGTCAAGGTAATCTAGTGCATCTTTAGGATTTTTATCTCTAAATTCACCATTTCTACAACTTGTCTACTTTATGGTGTTAAGCCCTCGTAAAAATAAGTGACCAGTCGCTAAGTTTCAAAACCATAGTCTGGAAATATGTTAAGCAATTTTTTAAATCTATCCCAACATTGGTACAATGTTTCTCCATTTTTTGAGTGAAAGAAATTATTTGCCTTTTAAAAGAATTAGTTCTATGAGGTGGAAAGAATTTTTTGAAAAAATATTCTTACGTGTTATTTCAAGTTCTTATTGATCCAGATTTAAGGTTTTGTAGCCAAGTTTTAGCTTTATCTTTTAATGAAGAAAGAAAAAGCTTTAATCTAATTATGCTCATGCTACAATTTTGGTCTGTGTATGTATTACAAACTTCCTCAAAATCTCTTAAATGCAAATATGGATTTTCAAATTCTAAACCATGAAATGTTGTTAAAAGTTGGATAATACCTGGTTTGAAGTTGAATTGAGATACTTCTGGAGGAAATACTATACACGACGGTGCTCCAGTTCTCATTGGATTCATGTAGTCTCTCAAAGTTCTCAGTTGATTCTGATCACGTTGAGATTGGTTGTCTCCCTATCAACTGGAGGATTAAGTTGACCCAAAATATTTTCGTCTTGGATCTCGTCCATAATTGGTGGTGGTGATTGAGATCTACGAATTAACCAGCCACTTAAAGTTCGAGACCAACGTCTCATACAATGATGATGTGTGAGTGTAAAAATTATGTTGTAAAGCTGATACACAAACAAATGAATAACAAAAAAAATGAAAAATTACACAAATTAAAGACAAAATGAAAATTAAATAAACAAGATTAATGTACAAAAAAAAGACAAAAATTAATTAACTAAAAATTAATTAACTAAAATTAAAATAACTAAATAGGCAATAAACCAACCATATAAACAAAGTAAAAGCCAAAAATAAAATAAATGTGAAAATTAAATTACAGAAATAAATAACATAAATAATTAAAGTGTAGGCTCTTTTTTTTTCAAATTTTAAAAATTACCAACCAATTAAGTGATTTATTCAAATCAATGGGCCTTGTACTTTTTAAAGTCAATATTCTTTTTATTGAGTCCGAATCAATTCCAAAGAAGTCCAATTATGGTCCAAAAAAGTTTAAGTTGTAGCCTTGTAGGTTCGAATTTAAGATTTATGGGAAATATTGGCTGGGAACCTATTTGAAAGTTTTCTATGATTTTATAGTCAAACTGTAATTATGAGAAGAATGTGCCAAAAACGAGAACTTTTGTGGTGAAACAGAATTTAAGAAAAGAAAAAGGGGTAATTGAAAATTTACACAAAAAGTAAAAATAAAAGAAAAAATAAAACAAAATAAATATCTATCCCCGTCAACAACGTCAAAAACTTAACATGACTTAAAAGTAATTTCCAACTCCAAAATATAAAAGTGTCTTATTATATTATCTCTCGGTGAGTCTGAGGTCAATCCACATAGAAAAGATTTAATTTGTTTATTTTATTTTATCTAACAATTGAAAATAAAACTTAAATATAAAGAACTTAATTTAAATAAAACTATAAAATTAAATTAGTTAGGGTTATGAATCCACTTTTAGTAATAAATAAAACTTAATAAATTCTTTTTGCCCTTTTTTTAAGATTTATTGCTCAAAAGATTAATTATATAAATTATTATTATTTTCCCTTTAATTTTATAATGAATTAAGTATTTATTATAACAAAATTTAATTTATCTACAATAACATCATGTTACCGTACCTTATATTAAATTAACTAACACTCAACAACACTCCCTGAGTAATTCAGTAACAAAAATGGCTTCATCATCTTCTTCTTCTTCCCGCTTTACGGCTAAAAGCAAATATGAGGTTTTTCTCAACAATACTCTCTGTTTACTACCCATTTAGCTGCAGCTTTACATCGGAAATAAATACAATTCTTCGTTGAAATGAAGAACTTAAGAAAGGAGATGAGATTTCGCCCACCATTTTAAAGGCAATCGAAACATCAGATATTTCGATAATTATCTTCGCAAAAGACGATGCTTCTTCCAAAGGGTGGCTCAATGAACTTATCAAGATTCTTGATTGCAAGAAATGAATGGCCAGATTGTCATACCGGTTTTCTTTCAAGCAGATCCATCTGATGTCCGAAAACAGGGGGGAGTTTCAGAGCAGCTTTTGTTCGCCGCGATATATCAATTCTTAAAACAGAGAAAAGGACCCATGAAACTATAGCACATGCTGCCGTTTGTGTCGTCGTTCTCTCGTCCTTTTGGCCATTTAGTAGCACTCATATTGTGAAGGCAAATCGAGTTCTGTTCTTGGTCAATCACCACTTCGACTGTGTCCATCCTATTGTCTTTCGTCATCTTATTATCGGGAACGTTCACCTAGATCTCGTCGAAAATATTGTACAGACCTTGTGTTGGAGAATATAATTAATTACCTTGATGCACTGCAGATTTTCCTCTTAATTACCGGATATTCTGTACTCTAATTTTATTTACTTTCCTACCTTTATTTCTTTAATTTAGGGATTGTACAGCTTTGCATTTAGTTACTTTCCTTTATTAATCTTTAGAAGTCAACTAGAATTTTGTATATAATCCCTTGTATTTTATGATGCAAAAGTAATAAGATGTGATAGCATTTTCCAGAACTTTCATTTTCATCATGGTATCAGAGCAGTAATTCTTATTACTATTCATTTCCCCTTCTTTTCAAACTTTGGATACTAGTCATCATGACTGAAAATGCTGCCTTTACTTTACATCCTTCAGATAATCCTGAAACCATTTTGGTTTCCTTTCCATTAAATGGAGAAAATTACACCATGTGGAGTAGGGCCATGATCAAAGCACTAAGTGCCAAAAACAAATATGGTTTTATCAATGGTGTAATTAAAAAGCCTTCCACTTCAGATTCAAACTTCGACTTGTGGAAACAATGTGACGACATGGTAGCCTCTTGGATCGTGAATGCTATTACTCCAGAGCTTGCAGGAGATACTATTTATGCAGAGACAGCTCATGATTTATGGGTAGATCTTCAAGAAAGGTTTTCTCAAATTAACGGGCCGCGTATTTTTGAACTACAAAAAAGAATCAGTTCTATATCCCAAGGTTTGGACTCTATTACAGCCTATTACTCTAAGCTGAAAGGTTTATGGGATGAATTAAATATATATTCTCCCATGCCCACTTGTACATGTGATTCTAACAAAACCTTTGAAGCATATAGAGACAGAGATCGTACCATGCAGTTTCTTATGGGCTTAAATGAAACATACACAGTCGTGAGAGGCCAACTTTTACTGATGAATCAAATTCCACCCGTTGGGAAAGTCTTCTCTTTGGTTCTCCAAGAGGAGCGATAGCGCGGCATCATTAGTACGCAACCTGCGCAGACACAAGAATCTGCTGCTTTGGTTGCCAAAGGAAATAATGTTTCAGGTAAATTTCCAAGGCAGAATACATCTAATTATAATAAACCAACTTGTGATTTTTGTGGAAGGGTGGGACATGTGAAAGAAAAATGCTACAAATTACATGGATATCCTCCTGGCCATAAGTTGTATAAGGGCCAAAATCAGCATGCTGCCAATCAAACTTCTATGAATCCTCCAGCATTGCAAGCTTCTCCTTTCACGCCAGAACAATATCAGCAGATCTTAGCCTTAATCAACATTCAATCAAGATCAAATCTAGTGAGTAACAATGTTCCCCAAAGTAATTTGACAGGTATTGCCCTCAATGTTGTTCATTTACCACACTCTACTTCTTGGATTATTGATTCTGGAGCTACTGATCATATGGTCAGTTCTCTCTCAATTTTTTCACATATCACGTCTCACTGTTCAAGGACAGTTAAACTGCCAAATGGGGTAAATGCCCCAATTACTCATACTGGTACAATTCAATTGACACCAAATATTGTTTTGAATAACGTTCTTTGTGTTCACAGTTTCCAATTTAATTTAATTTCAGTTGGAAAACTCACTCATGATGCAAACTGCATTGTAACTTTCTTACCCAATTCTTGTCTTATACAGGACCAGTCCTCAAGGAAGGTGATTGGAGCGGGTAAATTACATGATGGCCTTTTTTTATTTCAATTACCAGTCACTCATCCAAAATGTCTACAATCTACGTCTTCTTCTAATTTGTGGCACCAACGATTGGGACATCCAAGCCATCAACGTCTTCAGTTACTTTCTAATTATATTTCTGATTTAAATGTTTCTAATCTAAATCAAGTTTGTGAAGTCTGCCCATTAGCTAAACAAACTCGTCTTCCTTTTGCTTTAAGTAATAAAAATTCTCTGGAGCCTTTTGATTTAATCCATTGTGACATATGAGGAAAATATCATGTTGCTTCTTTATCTGGTGCTCATTACTTTCTTACTATTGTTGATGATCATACAAGATGTACTTGGATTTTTCTCATGAAGTGTAAGAGTGAGACTTGCTTACTCATACAATCCTTTTATTCTTACGTTGAAACCCAATTTAACAAGAAAATTAAAGTTCTGATAATGGGTTGGAATTTAACATGATAGATTTTTATCGTATTAAGGGAATCATTCATGAAAAGAGTTGTGTTAACACACCCCAACAAAATGGGATTGTGGAAAGAAAACATGGTCATCTATTGAATGTAGCCCGTGCCTTGCGATTTCAAGCAGCACTTCCTTTACAGTTTTGGGGAGAATGTGTTTTGACTGCTGCTTATCTTATAAATCAGACGCCAACCCCTCTTCTTAATGGTAAAACACCCTATGAAATGCTTTTTGAAGCAATTCCTTCTTATTCACATTTAAAAGTCTTTGGGTGTTTGTGTTATTCTACCAATACAAATACTTCAAAGACAAAATTTAATGCTAGAGCCACCCATTGTATTTTCCTTGGCTATCCATATGCTCAAAAAGGTTATAAATTATATTAGGGGTGGGCATTTTACCCGATCCGACCCGACCCGACCCGATCCAACCCGATAAATTTCGGGTTCGGGTCGGATCGGGTCGGGATTGAAACCCGATCGGATTGAAAGTTACAAACCCGATCGGGTTGTGATCGGTTCGGGTCAAATCCGACCCGATCCGAATACCCGATCGGGTTTCCAAAAAAAAAAAAAAAAACCCTAAGCTAACACTGCAAACAGCACACAGCCACACACACATACGCTACTGCACACACAGTCACACAAACACAACACAAATCACAGATTCATTCACAGCACAAACACACAAACACAAGGCTGCTGTTGCGCACAAAACACATCCACGGACCGCACCCAATGGCCAACAGCAAGTCGCCAACGGAGTCCACACCTCAAGAAGCGTCCGCCTGTGTGCTCACTGCTGCTCGGTGTTGCTGCGAGTTTGCTGGTCCGCGATTGCTGCTGCCTGCTGCGCACCCAATCGATTCCCGATCTGCTGTTGCGTGAGTGTGCGTCATCCCGTCTGCTGCTGCACGTCCGTGGCCACTGTCCACTGATTTGCATCCAAGTGCCAAGTGCCACCGCCCGAATCTGAATTTTATTGCTCCAAGACCCGAATCCGATCTGCATTTTGCTGCTCCAAGACCCGATCTGCATTTTGCTGCTGCTCCAAAACCCGATCTGTATTTTGCTGCTCCAAAATTCGACCCAAACTGCATTCTACTGTTCTAAGACTCGAACTCAACCCGATTTTTTGAACCGATCCGAACATATATCGGATCGGGTCGGGTCGGGTTGGGTTGTAAGTTAGGGTTGTATTCGGATCAATATTTGCCCAACCCGAACAACCCGAAACCCGATCGGGTTGACCCGAACCTGACCCGAACCCGATTTTGCCCACCCCTAAATTGTATGATTTAAATAACAAAAAAAATTTCATATCCAGAGATGTACAATTTCATGAAAATATTTTTCCTTTCCTTCAAAAGTTGTCCCCACCTTCTAATAAAATTGTCGTGCCCTATTCTATTGTTGAACAAAATCATGATAACCCTAGTCCACCACTTGTTGAACAAAATCATGATGACCTTAGTCCAACTCCTATTGATGAACCAATGTGTCAGGAAAATAACCAGCCAGTTGATGACCCACCAACAATGATTCGACGATCCACTCGAGACACTCATCCTCCTTCTTACCTCAACGATTATCATTGCAAGCTGGCCTTATGTGATTTATCATCTCCAACATCTTCTTCATGTCTTGTAAGTAAATCTTTACATTATCCTATACATCATTATCTTTCCTATGACAAATTTTCTCCTTCTTATTGTTCCTTTTTAGCATCAATTTCATCCACCACAAAACCAAAAAGCTTTAAACAGGCAATGCTTGATGACAATTGGAGGAATGCAATGTCCGAAGAAATCAAAGCTTTGGAGGATAATCAGACTTGGAACCTTACATCTCTACCACCAAATAAAAAGGCTATTGGTTGTAAATGGGTGTATAAAATCAAGTATAAAGCAGATGGGACTATTGAACGCTATAAAGCTCGCTTAGTGGCCAAAGGATATGATCAACAAGAGGGACTTGACTACCAAGAAACTTTTGCTCCAGTGGCAAAGCTCACTACCATGCGTTGTTTATTGGCTATTGCAGCTGTGAAAAATTGGAGTCTCCACCAACTTGATATTAGTAATGCTTTTTTACATGGAGACCTAAATGAAGAAGTCTATATGCAACTCCCTCCTAGTTACAAAGAATCAGAAAATCGAGCTGTAGTCTGCAGGCTTCAAAAATCCTTGTATGGTCTCAAACAAGCCTCTTGCCAATGGTTTGCAAAACTTTCCAATAAGTTGCTAGATGCTGGATATCGACAGTCAAAGGCGGACTATTCTTTGTTTACTAAGGTAGTCAATAATTCCTTCACTGTGATTCTTGTGTATGTACACGATATCATCATTGCAGGTGATGATACTATCGAAATACAAAAACTCAAAGAGAGGCTACAGAGCAATTTCAAAGTAAGGGATCTTGGCAACTTAAAGTTCTTCCTTGGCATTGAAGTTGCTCGTACTAAGAGTGGGATTTATTTAAGTCAACAAAAATATGTTCTAGAATTACTTGAGGATTTTGGTCTTCTTGGCTCTTGTCCATCCAAAACTCCCATGGAACAAAATTTAAAGTTGACTAATTCAGATGGTGAACTTATCTCAAATGTATCCTCTTATCGGCGATTAATTGGACGATTACTCTACCTTACCGTCACTAGACCAGACATAGCCTATTGTGTTCAAACTCTCAGTCAATTCCTTAATGAACCACGTCAACCCCATTACCTTGCTGCAATCAGGATATTACATTATTTAAAAAGGAGTCCAGGACAAGGAATACTTCTCTCATCCTCTAGTGCACTACATTTGCAAGCATATTGTGACTCAGATTGGGCAAGTTGCCCAAATACCAGGCGTTCTGTCACTGGTTATTGTGTTTTTATTGGTCATTCTCCGGTATCATGGAAATCTAAGAAGCAATCAACAGTATCTCGCTCCTCTGCTGAGGCGTAATACAGAGCAATGGGAACAACTTGCTGTGAGATCAGTTGGCTACTATATTTACTTAAAGACCTTGGAGTTAATCATCCTCAACCTGCACTTCTTTATTGTGACAATAAAGCTGCCTTACACATTGCTGCTAATCCCACTTTCCATGAACGAACTAAGCATATCGAAATTGATTGCCACTTAATTCGAGAAAAAAATTCAGAGAGGAATTGTTCGCACAACCTTCATTCATTCACAACAACAAATAGCAGACATATTTAGTAAACCTCTTGGAGCTGATTCATTCCTTCGAATGCTTTCCAAGATGGGCGTTCAAGACCTTCACCTGCCATCTTGAAGGGGGAGTGTTGGAGAATATAATTAATTACCTTAATGCACTGCAGATTTTCCTCTTAATTACTGGATATTCTTTACTCTAATTTTATTTACTTTCCTACCTTTATTTCTTTAATTTAGAGATTGTACAGCTTTGCATTTAGTTACTTTATTAATCTTTAGAAGTCAACTAGAATTTTGTATATAATCCCTTGTATTTTATGATGCAAAAGTAATAAGATGTGATAGCATTTTCCAGAACTTTCATTTTCATCACCTTGCACGTGCGTCTGATTATCGTCGTGGACTTATCGTCGTAAAACCACAAAAATGGTCCAAGTTCCTTTATTGACCTGATGCACCTTTCGGGGCGGGCCAGCATTTTCCATAGGCTGCTTCCACGTCTTGCTCTTCGTGTATAATTTAAACATTTCTTCTATCGTCTTCTTCTTCGAATCCCCCGCAGTTGCTGGTCCGATTTTGCACTGTTTTTAACCCTATTGTTTGGTGAGGATTATATTAGGGTTTTTGTTGATAATATTGAGAGTTAGGTTAAATTCATATAACTTTACTAACCCCTGATATATTTTACACACACGCATGCGAAGAAAAAACCTTTTTTCAATTGGATTAATTTCTGAGGCCTTTAATTTGTTAGATAGGAAACCTTTGATACGGTAGAGTGGCCTTTCCTTGTTTCTTTCAATGTATTGGAAAACTTTGACAATTATAGCTCTTAACTGTTCTGAATTACAGGCCCCTCAAACTAAAGTTTTGATTCCACCATTGATGAATATGATGAATATGGCATATGCGATTTCTCTGGAATCTCCAGCTGGGATGGGGCTTTCGTACTCAAATACAAAATCATACTATAACCCTAATGCTGATAAATCCACTGCACAAGATTCTTATACTTTTCCTATCAGCTGGCTTGAAAGGCTCCCACAATATAAGACGAGGTATGAGGCTATGCCGGTCACTATGTGCCACAGCTTGCATATACCATTCTTCTCAAAAATACCAATATCAACCTAAAATTAAGGAATGCTGTGAGTTCACTTAAATTGTATTAATATTATTAATCAGCTTTTTTAATACTTTGGGTGTTACACATTCATATTTTCGAAGGGGGAATGCATTATGCATGGGTCGGTGATGCTACAGGTGGAACGGATCTATTCGAACACTGGTGGACAACTGGACTCATGCATTCAACTCGGACCAAACCCACAAAGGTCTTTTCACAAACTGTGACTGTGTGAAAGTGTGAATATTCAGAGTGATGGTGCTAAGTAGAAAGAAAGCTGAGAGAACACTGAAAGAAATAATAAAGAAAAAGATAAAGAGAAAGTGGATGGATAGAGAGAAAATGAGCTAATTTCTCTCAGCGTTCTCTTAGCTTTCTCTCTAAAGAATGCAACAACCTCATTGACAAAGCCTTTCGGAAAATGGTGCTATTGATATTTTTTTAACATTTACACTCCAACTTGCCAAATTTCAAAGATGGTTCCATTGGTTGCACAAGTCCTTTTCCGGATATCTCCTAATTTTGTTTGATTTTAATAAAGAAAATTAATTTTGATAAATTCAATAAAACAAAATGTTAGGTTAAATATCAATACTATTATTAGTAACTTATGCGTATCAATTTAATTCAATTTTTTTCTAGAAAAAAGATAGCAGTAATACACTATTATTTGGCAAAATGGTCTTAGAGAACTCTTTATTCTCATCATGATTCATTTTTGCGTCAAGAAATCACAGAGACCCTTAAAATTTATTCAAAAGAAGTTCTTTATAATCTAAAAAAAGATTAGTGCAGTCATTTAAAAAAAAAAGAAAGATGTTCATAACTATTTCACCAAACCATGAAGTATCGCTTTCTCATTTTCATATGAATATATCAATCCATCAGTAAATTCTCCTACCGGACAAACGGTCCCTCTACCGGCCAATCCATCATCAAGAATCTTATAGCTAATAGGGTCGGAGTTTGAATTTAAAGGTTAATCAACTCAAGATAGATTCAGATTTGTATGAATTTCAGGAGAAGTCACTATTGATTACCTAAATTTTTTCCCTCATTTTTTTGCTACATTTCAACGGCGATGTAGATGAAAGTGTATGAAAGTGTACCATTATACTATCAAGATACCAACTTAACAACCCCAATGGCGATGTAGATGAAAGTGTACTATTATACTATCAAGATACCAACTTAACAACCCCAATCTTCCCATCTAGATTGGTCGGCATCCAACCACTAGGGTTTAGCCCAGTAGCTAGAGCCACTCCCTCATAAGTGTGAGGAAAATAATTCGAATTTCCACAGATGCATTGTATGGATTTAATTTAAATTTTCTTCCTCCAAATTTGATTGAAGAGAGCAATAGTCTCATAAAAATAAATAAATAAATAAAAGATTGGTCAGCATCCATGATACATCAATGATGAGGTGCCATAAGCCTTCCCGTTTTAGAAGATTTCAAGTCTATCTCCTCAAGTATTTTATTTAGTGATGAAATTTATTGAATGACAACACGATGGAGTAAGATAGTTACAGTAAGAGAAATGACACTAGTTACAGTAAGAGGAATGACACTAGTTACGGTGAGAGAAAGTGGGCATCTTGTTCCGAGCTACCCAACAGAATGTGCACTCTCTTTGCTCTCTTCATTCCTTCATGGAAATCTCCCTCCCTTTAAGCCATGAGAGTGACAACTTCTACTCAATTTGCTCCCATTTTATATTATAAATGAACATCCTGCTCCAGTATTTCATCTATGATAATGAGACCACATCATTATTTTCATGAAGCAGCTGCTCAGTCACCATACTAAGAATCTGCAGTGATGTGAACTCACAATTTCTTTGCTGTACCATGCTGCCACTTAGCACAATTGCCAAGTTCTGAGCACCATAAAGAAAGAAAACCGTCGAAACCTTACAAACAGATGCAGAAGTAGCTCTCCAGATTATACATAAAATTACATAGTTTCTTCTACCCAACATATTTTAGTGGGAACAAGAACAACTGGGTTCTGTGCCACCACCAGAGGACATCTTGTAACTGTGCTCCCATGTATCCACAGGCACTGCTTGTGAGTGAGGGACATGGCGAGGATGCTTCTCTCTCTTGTCCCCCTTTATCTGCTTCAATGCATGCTTAAGGGCAGGCAGCAAAGCCTCCATGCATTCGGCAACTGCATTTGGATTCCCAGGCATGTTGATGATCTAAGCACATGGTAATAAAAGAAAAACAGATTAAGGGGATGTCAGTGCAAAATGCTTACTCTACCTACCATTTCATAGAGCTGGTATGCTCTTCATATATAGCAATACATCAGTCAAAAGGCATAATCATAATTGGATTTTAGCTTGCATAAGATGATTACAACCTTATTTCATGTGATCCTCTGATAAAACATTGGACACAGCTGAGCAAGTTCAACTACCAAATATATCAGGTTGTAAGATACCTTTAGTATACCCAAAGGTCAACATGTATTACCAACAGCAAAATGAATCATTCCCTCTGAAAATCAGGGCCCTTTTATTGAATTTGGTATCGACGCTAGATGTTCTAGCATACGACTTGAACTGTCAAATAAAACATTCTCAAGCCCAAAAATACAAAAGAAATCTCAAATCAACAAGATATTGAATCCAATAGTCAAGTCTTTTCCTCTCCAAATGGTATCTGAAGATGCTATGGAAAGAAACTAGACATTTCTCTTGCCATGCATATCCAAATGTTAGCCAATGCTTTTGTACTTTTATTTTTCAGGAGGAAAAAAAAAAAAAAAACTTTCCATTGTTATTTAAGGCATAGTGGAAACTTTCAAGCACAAATTACGCTGTAGAGAAGTTAAATTTCCATCAAATTGCCAAACAAACTTCACCAATAAATGTTCTTTTAATAATTCACCAGCAATATAAACTTCAGATTCCTTTCCGATATTTTAGGACATATTATCCAAATTTATTCCTAAACTTAAAGAAAGAGTAACCAATAATTATGTTTAACGATGAGAAATCTGAGGATAGTGCAAAGATATGGCCTCTAAAATTATAGTGTGAGTTTCCTTCACAGTACAATCAAGAAGGATAACAAAAGCAAAATAATTGTAGCTTACCAGTGTTGACCCTCTGATCCCCGCTGCAGAACGCGAGAGCATAGCAAATGGTGTCACCTGTTTTGGAGGATAAAAACAGAGACAGAATTTCCACCAAGTAAGATTCCTAGTAGAACTTTAGTTGACACAAACAAAAGTACTTCAAAAAGAGGCCAACATTGATAATAGACAAGGTGGGGAGAGAGAGGACAGAAGTCAAAAGGAGTTAAAGATGCAGGAGCAGCATCTGATATATCACTTTGAGCCAAAACATCCAGTGAAATGAAAGCTCAGCCATTATAATTTATGGTCAATTATTCAAGATAGCCTAGTAGCTTTTAGGGATTTATAAAAATGCAATAAATCTTTCATAAATCATTCAGCATATCCATGCATACAAATAAATGTGACAGCGTGCGGTTGTATGTCAAGAAAAGTTACAAAGAAACATTCATAAACAGTAGAATATGACTAAATATTACAATTCAAAATAACCAAAAAAAAAATCTAATGGTCCAGTCTTCTATATTTCAATCATTTTTGTAATTGATCATTGATGTTGAAAACTCAATGCCGATATATCCATGTAAAAGCAAATGACAAAAGAAACCATATATAACTAAATGAAGTAAAATTCTGAATTTTACTTCAATGTCCTTGTAAATAAAGACAGAACAGCCATGCCAAAACCAAATTACTTGTTGAGACTCAAAGAGTCAAAATAATTCTCTCCTTTTGAGGAAGAGAGAGAAAAAACATACCATTAGTTAAGAGAGAGAATATTGTAAAATGGGACAAAAGTGAAAAAAAAAAGTTTAAAGGGGAACAAATGAAAAGAATATTTTTCCAGTCTCACTGTTTAGATTTTCATTTCGTGGAAGAAAAAAGTCATTAACCAAGTTAATAACAGAGACAGTACATGAATAAGACATGGTATTATTTGAAAGATTATCATTGGGTCGGAGGGGGACATTTTGCCTGCCGAACCCAGTAGCTCCACCCTTGACCCAGAACATCCACGAAACCTTATTAACGACCTGGAACCCTAACAAGATTCCAGGCCAAAATTTCAACAACAATAGCTATTCAGTTCTTGGTCTGAGTACCCATAATACTAGTCTGGCATGTGATTACATATAGCACAAGGTAATTATGTCTATGGAGAATTCGGAATCACAAAGAAACTCATTCACTTTTTTTTTTTGTGGGGGGTGTAAGAAAGCAAAGAAAAATTGTCATTAATAAGACAGAGAAATATATACAAAGAGTAGATGCCCACAAAGAAACAAAACACAGAACATTAACTACTTGAACGCCAAAATTTCTAGGCCACTCATGAACTAACATGAACACATTCGTCATGTCCAGCGAAAAAAGCACAGCAAAGCAATAATACAAAACACAAAAAGAATTGAAAAAATAAAAAAATAATTGCAGTTCCATTTCTCTGCAACTGAGAAGATTGAGAAAGACCCCATAACAAAAGAAGAAACCCTGGGTGTATCTCACAATAGGATTAATTATTGGGTTTCTTCAAATGATATTGGTCATCGTTGCATTGATGAAATGATTTCATGGCAGCATGAGTGAAGGCGAAGATAACGGTTTTCCACAAACAGCAAGAGGGGTAAAAAGGAAGTTTCACAGTGTCCAATAGTTATGGGTCAGGGACAAACTAAAATGCAGCCATGTTTGTAGGTTATTACTCATTTGCTTAGCTCCTACAGTGGTTCGTCTTGAGGAGTTTTCATTATACAAATAGAAAAGTTGTTCAAGTTTACTCACTGTAATGAAACGCTTCAGTGAGTGTCCAATACATAAATATTTTAGCATTTCATGTCAAATTGAGAAACCTCAAGAGCTATGATGTATTTACTAATTGGAATAACATGTTTCAAAATCATTTAATTAAAAATAATCTTGCTCAATCTCTCTTTGATTAAAATGGGAGTAAAGAAAATAGGATCACCATACTTCTCAGACACCTCACTACTGCTTCTAGAAGTTTGAATTAACTATTGAAAACAATCTTCTGAAAACATTTATTCAGCTAATCAAGATTCAAAATTAGCACCATGCTCAGATTTCAACCAAAACAATACAACATCCTTCCTAAATGCATACAAAAAGAAATATTATTGTAAAAGGCAGGAGCAGATCTACAAATAGATTCACATTTGTATTTTTTTTTTTCATTTTCTCTCTCTCTCAAAATGAGTACACCAGAACTCAGAAACTTCACAATGAAACTGAAAATGCATATAAGTTTGACCTTTGAGCAAACATTAAATGTGACATGTAAGACGAAACCATAGACAGACCTAGACAGTTGAAGTTCAAGCATAAAGCTAGAACATTGGCACAAAACCAGTGCTTGAACCATGGAATAATTGAACTAAATAATTTGGTTTTGAATGTCCACAGACTTCCACCAAAATGACTTCAGTATCTAAGTCACAGTTTCCACCCAAGTCAAATATATTTCTTACAAAATAATCTTATCACTCTAAAACAGAGAGTCAGATATAGAAAAGTTAAATGCTATATATAATCCAATATTTGAATTAGTAAGTCCTATCATATCTGGTGGTACCTTCAAACTCTCTTGCATCATGACATACAGAAGACCAGGTGTTTCCCTCTCAATCAATTCTTTTGTAGCTTCAGGGGTTACATCTCTTGGGGTGAAGCCAGTCCCACCTTGTTCAAGAAAATATATTCAGAAAAGAGAAGGAAAAAGGCGGAAAAAGGTCAGGATAAACAAATAAAGAAAGAAAGAAAGAAAATCAGAGCTTTAATATTGTCCCAAAAAATTCAAGATAACAAATCCAAGGCAAGATGCTCACCAAGGGTAAGGATAAGATCCATTTTGTCAATATCAGACCATCTACGGAGAACTTCTTTGATTTTTCCCACATCATCTGGAACGACATCCGTTGCAACCACCTTTGCTCCACCTAACTTCTCTGAAGAGGAATTCACAACAGAGACTGCCCTAGGCCCACTGAAAAGTGCAATGTGTTCAATAAAATATTAACATTAAAAACTGAAATGCACAAATAAAGAGGCAAAAGAAGGATTTGATATCTTTCCAATGATTTAAACAATATAAATATATCATTGCTTGCTTAAGACCAAACTTCCAATATGTTAATACCACTCGAAAATGTGAGTCTAACCTGGAAAAAGAATTGAAAGGAATTTAAAATATTCATACACCATAAGGTCTATTCACATGATGCATCACAACCATTGCCCTTGTCCAAATCATTAGTGTTCAAATGAGTTATAAATAAATAAATAAAAAGAGAGAGATTTATGAATAAAGCGTAAAGGTTTTGCCGAAATTCAAAGAAAACAGGACTTCGCCAAAGATGACTGCTAAGGTAAAACGATGTTGCAAAGATTTTAGTACATTCCACGTTTCACTTTGACAAGGAGCAATATCAACTTTGCAATTTTGCTTTGGCATCAAGTAAGTGACCCTTCTGAAACAATGATTCAAAGAGGCGTATCCAGATGCTATTAAATTAAATACGGACCATCCATATCCCTGCTAAAAGAAATTTTATAGAAGATGCTTTGCACTATGAGTTGAAGACACCATTAATCTATTTGTTGGTTATATATGTAGCAGAACATTCACCATTTCCATATATAACTCTGATACAGTGGAACATCAGCTCTGCTCAATCACTTTAGCATCCACAAAGTGACCTCTTTAAAACACTTGTTTCAAAAGGTGTATCTGGATGCCATCTATTTACGAATTAGCATATCTGATTTCTTTTCATGGAAGTATTAGAATTCAAATTAAAAATAGAAAATTCACCAAGCATGAGATCATCTTCTTTTCGGATATGGTTGCAAGAAAATGCAAGGATAAATTTTTGCATAATCAGGTAATCATTCTCAACAACAAAAATGAAATAGCTTCTACAAAAAATCCAGAAACAATTCACTAGAGGAAGTTCCACAGTAAATACTTGTATACCTAGGATACAAGTAAGCTATATAAGACCAATAGAGACTACTCACTAAAAAATACTTGGAAAGAATACAATGACAAAAGCAACTTTTCGTGTGGGATACGTATCCATTACAGCTGAGTCAATGGTCTTAAATTAATTCACAGATTTGACGGAATGGACTGTTTCTGAATTCATTGGGTCTTATTTGGGTCTATAATGAGTTATTAGGTCATTTCAATGGTCTTTAGATGATTCTTAAATATATATTTGTCGTCAAGATTCCTATATACTCTGGTTTTAGGAATCTTGTTAGCTGGATCTACATAAACACTCATTTTACTCTTGACTTGCAATTTAATGAATAGAATGAGAGGTTTTACAATATTGCAGAAGAAAATGAAAACCTAGCCTATCTATTCATGAAACACCTCCCAAATTCATCCACACACCTCGTGCACCAAAGCTTAAAACTGTGACAAACTATGGGGACAAAGTTTTCCCAGAATTTGAGAATGGCCTGAGAAAGCTTAATGAAAGAATTGATATAAACCTAGTTATATGCAGCTATTGAGAATACAACACCATTGCTTCCTAAATTAAAAAGTTGATCTTGATGTCAACAGTTGCAAACAATATCTTCAATGACCTACAATTTAATTGTCCCTTACATTCGATCATATGTACATTTACTTAAATCCTCTTCCAATTTAACCTCTAATCCAGAAGTTAATGTGGTAACATTATTACCGAACCATGATGTTCACAAGATTAAGGTTTTTATTTTTTGTTCAGACACCTCTCCAAGTTCCTACGCGTCGAGTCTCCATGCATTATTAGCACTAGTGCATCTTGTTGCAAACCTATTGTTGATATGTTTTCTACATCCGCACAAGATCAACTTTGGTACTTTTTGGTTTCTTGCAAGCAGCCAAAAGTTAACCATTCCTACACGCCAAGAGTCAATTTTTTCTAAGTGAGGGAGAACGATGCAAAATAAAGATGAAATTTTCCTTTTTTTTTTCTTTTTTGGCCTATTTAGCCTAATGACAACCAAATCACCTTCCCACACGCGAGCAGGTTCCAACCTCAAACCTCTTGTTTTCAACCCAAGAAATCTAGCTGACAACCAGAAAGTAAACATGAAGTTTAATTGAGTTATATTTTTATATTTTGTAAGGGATTAATTTCCTAAGATTTTGACTTCCTGTTTGTTTAAGATTTGATAAATCGGTTTTAGTTTTTCATTTTCAAGCAGGCTTTGATGATTATTGGAATAAGAAATATGCTTTCCCCAAAGAACTTCATTTTTTCTCCCCTTCCAGTTTCTCATTCAGTTCCAAATATTATCTCACTCCTTTCTATTTCTCCCTCTTATTATTATTATTATTTTGGTGTTGGGGGGGGCGGGGGGGGGGGGGGGGGGGAGGGGGAGGGGGAGGGAGAAAGTATTTGTATTAATAAATAATGGACAAAATACGCAACAGCTATTAACCATAACATATTGTTATATCATTATAACCCTGATTGCCCTTAATCTTAAATCAACTCATAGCACAAACCCTTTCCAAAAGGCTAGTAATCTAAAATTATCAAGTCATGGAAACTGGAAAGGTCTGGGTAGTCTTCTGAAATAGATTTACATTAAAAGATTATTCTTAAACTAATTTTTGAATTACCAGCAAAGAAGCTTCAGATCCAGTACCAGAAGCAAGCATTTAAAGAACCATTAAGGATAATACCTTCGATCAGGCCCAGCGCCTGATGCAACAGTATCACTCACGGTAAGAATAGCTACACTGAACTCAGTATACCCAGAGCAATCTGTAGTTACTTCCTTGGGTTTGCTTCCTTGCAGAGTAGAACCCAAAACCAATGACGTGTCAATTTTGCTATTATCAGTACTGCTTATATCAGAAATCACAATGGCAGACACCAAAGTCCCAGCAGAAATTACACTGCCAGTTGCTGGCAACTCCAACAAGGCATTAGCGGACTTCATACTTAAGAGTCGACTGCTCATCTGATGACCAGTGCTCTCAGCAACAAATCTGAAACCCATAAGACAACATATGATTTATTAAGTTAACGAATGAAGGAGACTTAAAAATGACCCTTAAGTCCACATCCAAAATCACAGAGGAATTCTCAAACTTAGATATCATGACATGGAAGGAAACATCCGTGAACAAAACTTACCCAGAACTGCCTGATCCATCATTGGCCTTCCATCTAAGAATGGCACGATGAAATTCTGGTCGTACTCGATCTGTCTTCAGAGGCTGGCAAATACGAGCCAGCACTCTTTATATAGTAAAGCAAAAGGACAGTGTTCAGTCCGGAAAACACTTAGCTGTAAATTTTATTTATTAATGAATGAATAAAAATTTAAGCAAGTATTGAGTGAGGATGAGGAGTGGCATGCTCCAGAAGTTACAACAACCTCAAGAGATGAGGGTTTGCCCATCCAGAAAGACGACGAATGGCAGGGACAATGTAGAGATGGAAACAGACAATACAGCTCACTGGGTTTCCAGGCAATCCAAATGCAAGAATTTTATTCACCATCACATCATCAGTTGGTTTTGTATTGATCTCAGCAAATGTCAAAGGCTTCCCAGGTTTCATGCAAACCTGAAGAGGTAATCCATGATAAGATAATTACTTTATAACCACAAAAATTTGAAACATTGAATCAAATACTTGAGCTCTGCGTATTTTCATAGAAGATTACCAGTTCCAGCCACCAATAAATAAGTTGGTTCTCAAGAATCAAGAAAACCAATACCTCTCCGAAGATCAAGTAAGAGAGTATAAAAAGCAAATAATTTACCTTGTTGAAATATATAATCCCCTTCTTTTGAAGCAATGGCTTAACAAAATCCTTGTCGCCCATGGAAACACCTCCAGAAGTTAGAAGAATATCAATTCCAGCAGAAAAAGCATTATCCAAGGTCTTTTCGAGTTCTTCTTCATCATCTCTAACAATACCAAGATCAATAAATTTGCAGTGCTGTTGCATTGCAGCTGCCAGTAACATTGCACGGTTTGAATCCCTAATCTGCAGAAAGGATTAACCAACTTTAGTGTCAAATATAAGCTAATGAGGATATTTTTGGCATAAACCAAAAGGGACACAATAAGAAACCTTGGTGCACTTCCAACGTTATAATACACCTATCAGATGGTGATATCTCGGCAAGCATGATTGTCATTCCTTCTTAGGAAATATGAAACACGGTAAAAATGCAACTTAAGTTCAGATAAGTCCTATCTATAGATTTGTACAACCCATGGCAAACATGTAACTTAATGAAGTGGTCATGAATCCTGTACAAAACTAGTTTGTTCTGAAATATTGATGTTCACTAACCACAAGTTTCATGAACTGTATTCAGTAAGAGAAACATATTTTTCTTTTTACTTTCTTATTTGGCCCAACAGAAGAGTTATCAGAAGTTGTCACAAAGCTCGTTCCCCCTCAATGTAGAAGACAAATGGAGGGATTCCTCAAGAAAAGTTGGGAAGGAAGATATTTTAGGGAAGAAGATAGGGTAAAAGATTCCATCTGCAAGCAAAAATTAAACTCTCTTGGTAAAGGAAGATGCAATATACCATCTTTTAGGTTGAATAATTACTTCAATGGTTCCAATTTTTCAGCTTTTCCATATAAATATATATATATATATATATATATATATAGCTTTTCCAATTTATTAAAAAGAAAAAGATAAAAAGAAACAATAATTTCACTATTTCATTCAACTACAGATCCCAACAAAGAATGATTTGTATAGCTTAAATTTCAGATTTTGATCTTTTTGATTATCTATCGCATACACCAGTCTCAAGTAGCACGCACTTCTAAAGATCAATATTCCCAAAACTGAAAAATCTTAGTCTGGGCTTAAATCCTTTGAACAGGAGGAATGTGATTTCAAGTTTAGTAATGAATCCTGAGATTCTGAACTGCATCCTATGTCATACACTTTAAATTATCTAATAGAGATAGAGTACCTGGCCACGGTCTAGACACTGGGTTGTTGGCTCCACAAGTTCGTCTCCTGTAGAAAGCACTGCAATAGTTGGTGTGCGATATACCTGCAAGACTGCATTAGCCTTAGTTTGTTACCAATAAATCAAGTACAACTTTGACAAGTACAGTAATTTACCTTCACCATCATTATGCCTGAAGTAGCAAGTAGCCCAATTTCTGAAGCACCTATTCTTTCTCCAGATTTCAGTATTATAGCATCTTTTTCAATGTCATATCCCTTTAAAACAGATACTCATATTAGTATTTTAAAATACTAAGTACAAAAGCATACTTGAATGGAAAATATGAATCCTCAATAAATCATAATTATACATGGTAAATAAAAAATCTGAGAAACAGTGTTATTTGATCATTCAGTAGACTAAACATCCAGATGAATTATCCAATCCAGTAGTCATTTTGTTTTACCGTAGAAGATGGTCACTATACAGCATATTCTTGCATCAGAGATTTTTGTCAGAAGCATTTTGTAGGCCTTAAGAGTCAAAAGAAAAATCCTTGAGCAATAAAACTAAGGGGCTGGGTCATTAACTAGCGGAGGAAACAGGCACAGTGATGCAAAACCCTGTAATATTTAAGCACCACTTAGAAGATAGACTACTAACAAAGAAATAATAAAATTCAGGTCCTTTAATTTCATGCCCCATAGAAGTAGTTTTTCTCCAGTAAATCCAGACGTACATTTGAGGTTTCTTATGCATCTAGGAAGAAGACCCCAAATAACATTTTAATGTATGGTGTACTATCTCAACTCTAGTAGATGAGCACCCCCGTCTATGTGTTTCTACTGCCAAATCAGTTAAAAATATTAAATTAATTGTCTTTCTATGCATATTCTGGGCTAAAGTGAGGGAAGTTTCTAATCAAAAATCCTTAAAATAGACCCAATTTCAGGAACTAGGTAGACTAATGATCTTAAAATGAGATTCCAATCGATCTAAAGGCAAAGAATACCAAATCCTGTAAAAGAAATGTCTAAAGAGTATGAATGGTTGTACAGAAGTTCTTCTAGACTCTTTTTCAAGACTTTGTCAGGATTTCCTCAATATTTTGTCCAGTGAGTGCAATCAAAATCCTTAGTAAACCATTGAAAGAATTTTGTCCTACCTCAACTTCTATGTTTTAGGTGCAAAAAATTATCTTTCTTCAAACCAAACATGTTGCAAGTATGATATGCTGATTATAGAAAAATTAGAAAAATCTTGAATTTAATTATATAAATAAATTTGATGGGCAAGAGATCTCAATATTTCTAGGAGCTTGACTTTGATGAAGTGCCAAAAAACCTTAACTAGCATAACTACAAAAGACAACTATGTTTTAGGTGTGACAATTATCTTTGTGCAAATATAAAATCCTGCAAGTATGATGAAGTCAGATCTTAAATATAATTTATAGATTCATTTTGGTAGAAATTGATCTCAATATTGCCATGAGCCTAACTTTGATGAAGTCATTATACATATATAGAATAGACACAAACACGGGATTCACGGCATCACATCTTTTAAACAAAATATTACACAACTTCTAAACCCTTGGATCAATGCAGTTTTGACAGTTGGGATTGAATCCAACATCTGTAATTTAATGCACATATAAGATACAACCAAGCCATATAAAGTGTAATCCAATGGGCTAAAAGTTGTGTACTAATTTACACAAAAACCAAGGCCTCTTGATTGTATGTGTGACTGTAAAAAGGAGAGAGAAGGGAGAGAGAGAACCCTACCACTGGACGAATATCAACACCTTTGTTGGTTTGTACCAATATTTTTACTCGCTTGGATTCTGCTGCAGTATGATTGACTTCTTCAGTGTCCTCAACTTGCACAACTGCATCAGCACCATCCGGTATTGGTCCTGAGGAAGGAGGAAAGACCAGAGAGAAGGTAAAAAAATTCACACATAGATCTAGAGCTTAAACCAATTTGAATGGCATTAACAAAAATTCTTTTGCAATTTAAATTATAATCGAACAACACCTTAGTTCCAGACAAAAATAATATAACTAAAGTTGTGATCTTGTTTCAAAAGCTTAGGTTATTTAAATACCTATGACCTAGCAAAAAAGTTTTTAAAAAAAATCCCAAACTTTGTTTTCTAGGTCATATGCCTTTTAACAGTTGAAGGAATATTAGGACTATATAGAAGGCCCAATCAGCATCCAATTGACTCACAAATTGCATCAGCATATTCAATCATGATTTGTGAATTGATTGATCAATCATGAAAAACCGAAAAGAAAAAGCACACAAGAAAGAGCAATTATCATTTTATGCTCAAAGGTCCCCTCGAAAAGCTTTTGAACCCAGGCCATCCAAACCTATCATACCCTAGTCCAATCCAACCTCAGCAAATGCAGATCCTACAATGGAAAAAGTTGTAGCTCAGAGGGAAAAACCAACACCGCTTGACCTAAACAACCCCATAGAAAGCAGCAAAAGAAAAACAGAAAATTGATATTTTAGAAGGCTAATTCAGAATACTAATGAGACCATTTTTTTCTCAGCCGAGGATACATTTTTTAATGTCAAGTTTTTTCTTTTAAATAACTCTATGACCAATAGATAAGAAAGCGAGTTGAGGTGACTGCTAAAATGGTTATTGACGAGGCTGTTGCTCATTCAAGGAGGGACAAAGGGATGGACGACATACAGTTGCCATGTCTTGGTTTGTATTTTCAACTGCACAGTTCAAATTCTGGATGATGCACAAACATACTTGAATTTTATCATTCACAAAACAACCAACCGGAGATCAGCTTGATAGATAAAACTATCAGATATACATATTAACCCAAAATAAATTTATAAACCTCCAGTTGTCACATAAGCCACAGTCCCAGGGGTCACTATCACACCAATTCCATCATTTCCAGCTCTAGATTCAGTTATAACAGGATATTCTCCAGGCCCATCTGAAGCAACTACAGCATAGCCGTCCTGCAACAGCCAATTTTTACTCTATGAACATCATTCAACTGCCCATCGTAAATTACAAATTCCTAAGCCTTGGTGGTTTCACAACTTACATGCAAAGAATTCTATTTTGTACACAAAGAACGTCCATTTAGTCAAAAAAGAAAAAATCAAATTTCATTGAAATTCAAGATTGATAATACATCCAAAACATAAAGAGCATTAATACTAGAGTGGCATGATGCAAAAATGCAGTCTAGCAATCAGACATCATTCCCACTCTATAGACACCAATTCACACTTTTCCACTATATATATAAATATAGAGAGAGAGAGAGCATCAGAACAGATATCCATATATATATATATATAAACGAATATATTCAAAAACAAAATTGAAATCAATCAAAATACAACCAACCAATTAATCATGTCAAGTGAAAAGTGAAAAGAAAAGAGCTTTTCGTGTTATGAAAATAAACCTTGACAGAAGCTGGATATGGAGGCAAAGGGTCAGGAGCACGAATATCCTCGGCCAAAACCTTGCCCAGGGCTTCATAAAGCGGCACTGTCACTGGCGACAGGCGTTGAGCAACGCTCAGAACCTTTTGAAGAGCCTCTTCCGCTGATATAATCTTTTCTTGGCTGCCGCAGCAATCACCATTTCCATTTCCACCCATTTTGAATAGTCAAAACGGACTCTGATCGAACATAGACAGATGAAGAGTGCAAACTGCAAAGCCAGAAAGCCAACGGGATGACACATGAAGCGGTGAGGGAAGCATTTCGTTATGGGATAATATTTTTTTATGACCTTTATTCTGGTAAAATTATAATGGGTTAATTCCGCCCTGCCCCTAGATGTTTCAACATTTTCCACCGCATTCTCAGATGTTTCAATAATTTTTATTTCGTACCTAAATTCGTTAATTTGATCATTTATACTAACAGTAAGGGTAAATTTAGAAGTTTATTCCTTAAATATTATTAGATGATGATAAATTAAATTTATTTAATAAGTTAATTGATAGAATTATTGTGTAATTACCTTAAATTAAGAATTTTTAATGTAAATATCAATTATTAAATTACCATTTTATGTCATTTAATTCTTCTCTAATTCAAAATAAGAGGTATTTTTTATATTTATTTAAATTTCAAACAGTTTGTTTAAAAATAAAGATCAAATTATCGGAAATGGGTGTGGAGTGAAAATTATTGAAACATTTGTGGGTGCGGTAGAACATATCAAAACATTTGGTAACTCAATTATTATCTACCTCTTAATTTTAACTTAAATATTAACGTACACTTCGTTTTTGGTATTTATTTAATAATATACCTTTTCATGTTTAATTGAGGGTACATTTAGTAATGTTATAACTATTAATTATTAGTTATAACTTTTAAAATAATTAATGTTAATTATACTGTAAAAATAATTAATTGTAAAAATAATTAATTAAATATTTAATAAAATATATTTTTAAAAGTATTATGAGTTTTTAATTGTTATAAAAATACAAATGACTAAAATGGACATAATGTTAAATAAAATTTATATACACAAAAATGTAGATATAATAATTTATAAATAAAATAATTTTTTATTAAATTTATTGATAATAATAATAATAATAATCTATTAAAATTTAATATTTTACAACCTAAGGATTATTTTGGATTTTTATGATATATATGAAATTATATTAAATATAAAACTAACTCCTAAAATTAGATTTTGAAAATCTATTCCTTTATTATTTTTCAAAATTTGCTATAAGATGAGATAATTTTATCAAAAGTGATTTATTAAAAAATTTACTCAACACTTAAATTAATTTTTATATTTTAAACATTTCTTTTGAACCTATCAATAGCAATCTCAATTGGGAACGGAGAGGTGAAATTAAGGGTGGGTAAAATATCTTACCCAACTGGATCCAATCAATTAGATTTCAATCTGATTCAGAATGGGATCAAAATTGACAATTAAATAAAAAAATGAGTGGGATTATTTGAACCCACTACAATACCCTCTACATCCACTTGTCAATAATTTTTTTATTACCAAAAAAATCATTAAGATGTTTTTTATTACTAAAAAAATGTTAAATAATTTATTGATTAAGAGTACAACCATATAGAAAGAGAAAGAAATAAAGCAAATAAGAGACACAATGTGCGTAGAGAGGAATTAGTACTTACCAATAAATAAATAAGTTAAAATATAGTTACATTAACACTATATTATATCTTATTTGATAATAATATAAAATTAAAAATAATTAAATAAACAACTATAACTTCATAAATAGTTAATTTCCATATACTGATATAAACAAATGAGTTTTTTTTTTCTTTTTGATATATTATATTTTGAAACTTTAAATGTATTTTCCAGCTTTATTTAAATCTTATTTAATTTTAAATTTGATCGGTAGTAGAATTATTTTTATATTAATTTTTTTATTTAGTTAGTTTGTGCATTTGATAAAGTTAAAAAATTTTAGTCCGTAAACTAATTCACAAAATGGTGGATTGGATATGGATTTGGTCAAATCCGCATCCGATCCGTAGACGTATGAATTGGATTTGAATTAAAATTCATCAATTCGTGGATTGGATTGGATTGAAAATTTATAACCCGCAAAATCGTGGATCGGATATGGATTGATGTCCAATTTGTAAAATCTAATCCACGAACACCCCTACTCGGAATCATTAACTTTTCTACCCTAAAACCCGGATTTGATTCACTATTAATCATCATTATAAGATTCCAGCCACAAAAATTAGTATGCTATAAATTTTAGATAGATGATAATTGCTAAAACAATTTCTCTATATGTGTTAACAGCATTTGAATTTTTCTTTCTTCATTTTATTCTATTCGTATTAATAAACTTATAGTGTTCTTGCTACAAGTAGCATTGTAGCAAGTCTGCTGAATAGCAAATATTCAATTTTTTTTATAAGAATATTCAATTGATATAAATGACGGGATCTTAGTTTGTTAAAAGAAAGCCCAAGCTATTAATATCTAAGTTAAATTGTGATTAGGAAGAGTGATATAATGAAATCGTGCAAAGACTAGCGAGAAAAGGCGAGAGGAAAAAAAAAGTTCACAAATTTCTTTGAATTTAGTTTATAAGGGCATTATCGGTATTTAATTAGATGCATACAGTAAAATTTAAACTTTTGAAATGGTGTAGTGAGTAAATGAGTGTTGAGAGTATTTTAGTAGGTTTAAATGGCTTTACTTTACACAGATGTACATAAAATTTGTGAACCTAAGTACCTCAAAACTTCTATAATTTAATATTTTATAAATTAATAACCTCTGTCATATAATAATTTTTCGTGATCCTGACTAGGGATGACAAAATTAGCCTCTTACTCAAAAACTCAATTGTTGCAAGTAATTTTACGAATTGCGAGCAGTTTTGTATTTCAAACTTAAATTCACTGCAAGTTGCAGTTGGGTTTGGTACCTAAAAAATCCGCTGGGTCTGCCAACCTAATCAGCATTCTTTAGTTTAATTATTTACATTTGAGTTTTAATCATAAAAATTACACTAAAAATTTTTAATCATAAAAATATCTAAATTGAAGTTGCTAATTTCTAAACCTAAACTATCTCGTGGCAACATATATACAATGAGTTTTTAATAAGTACAAATTTTATAATTTTCAAAGTTAATATTATTGATATTTTTATTTTAATCTGATTGATTTTATTTGTTTTGCCCTAATGACTTGAATCTAATGATTGCTTACTAAAGGTGGGTTTTTATTTGTTTAATTAATTGTTAATGATATTCTATAAAATTTACTTGTTAAAAGTATTAATAATATTTGTATATATGATTAAAAGATGGAGCAAGTCATTGATATAGTAATGATGATTTGCTTAAAATAGAAATATTTTGTATTATATTAATATATTTTATGTATTTGTTTTAATATTGAAATTTTAACTTCTTATTTACATTGATAAAATCTAGAATTGAGTATTGTTTGCATATTTTTTAGGCTATTATTATAAATTTATAGTTTGGATTATATAATTTAAGTTTTTATGCATTATTAAAAATATTTTCTTTTTATACTCATGATTTTAAATGAGAAAATCCATAAAAAATCCACTGCAGCTTGCGGGTAGATTTGATAATTGTAAAAACCTGCAGCAAGCAAGTTTTTCTAAAAAAATAAAAACTCACTGCAGATTGCAAGTGGGTTTGATAATTTAATTTTTTATGGGTGGCATTTGATAATGGCAAACCGCAACGAGTGGTGTCCATTGGCATTCCTAATTTTCACTTGGGCCAAAGGGCTAAATTAATAATTACAATAAATTAATAAGATAATACCTTTTAAAAAAACCTTTATACTACTCACTTCATATATAAAATTAATAATTTACTGAAACTACAAATATAATTATTATGATTTTTTAATTAAAATATAATTCTATTGTTACTCATTTGTTTCTTGAAGTTTAAATATAATTAGATCTTATCTCTAATTTTACTTATTGTTTCTAATGGTTTCGAGGTTGAATTATGAAATTCTAAGATTTTTAATTTTTTTTTACTTTAATTTATATTCAGTGGATTAATTTATTTTTAATTAATTAGATTGGTAAAATACATTAAATTTCTAATTCATTAAAATGTATGGTCATTGAATTGTATATATACTCTACAAATTAATAATTATCAATTAGTTAAATCTCTTTAAATTAATAGATTTTGTATAGTTATGAAATTATTAATTTGTAAATATTTTATTGTATGTCACAACGACACGGATTGACATTCCCGACTTATTTGTCTATGCATAATTGCATATGGGTTCGTTTTTTTGAAATTAATTTATATGAATTGGTTGATTAATTTTGTTTATCCAAGAAATGATTAAGGAAGAGAAAATTTGAGAGAAAAAATGGAAAAGAAAAGTTTTAATTCAAAATTAAAATTTGAAATTAAAAAAATAAAAAAATATTTTTATTTTTTATATTTATTTTAAAAAATTAAACAAAAGTCTAGATCAATTTTTTAACATTTATTTCCTTCAAGATTCAATATTGGGCGGCTAACTAAATAATTATAAACCATTCGGTCAAAAACAACAAAAATAAATATTTTTTTTATTTGATTACAAATTTTTTCAATGTTTTTTAATTAATTGAATAATAATTTTTTCTTGCGAAAAAGCCATTCGCCCCAAAATTATGGGTTCATAAAACATTATTTGTAACTCCCGCCAGTTTAATTACAATTTAATTAACCTTAACCGTTTTGATTAACTGCGGATGTCAGGAGTTAATCTTTTCTTACTCCAGCATGCACCATTACCCTAAGTCCCTAACCATTGACGTACATTCTGCTTATATGTGAATTTACATCCGAACCCTCTAGACTCCAACGTGGCAGCCTTTTAGTATTCCACTTCAAAACTCCGTAAAAGCTTCTTCTTACAACATCATTCCATTTCCACACCTCATTTCTTTTTTTCATCTGTCATCTCATTCATCATCACGAACGAAAAAGAGGGAAGGGGAAAAAAAAACCTAACTAAAATCTTCTGAACTTCCACTAATAAATTACTTGAAATTATTGAATAATCATAAAAATTCTTAACATTTCAATGAATCAGTAATGACGAATAGCAGCCCGAGCCCGCTGGTTTCGCCAACGAGCTCCCGGTCAGTGACGGAAACCGTGAACGGATCGCACAAGTTCGTGATTCAAGGGTACTCGTTAGCCAAAGGTATGGGAATCGGGAAGCACATTGCCAGCGACAATTTCACCGTGGGCGGCTACCAGTGGGCCATATATTTTTATCCCGACGGTAAAAATCCGGAGGATAATTCAGCGTACGTGTCGGTTTTTATTGCATTAGCGAGTGAAGGAACGGATGTAAGAGCATTGTTTGAGCTGACGCTGTTGGATCAGAGTGGTAAAGGGAAGCACAAAGTGCATAGCCATTTTGATCGATCGCTCGAGAGCGGTCCTTACACGCTCAAGTATCGTGGAAGCATGTGGTATTAAAAATTGTTTCTTTTTCTTGTGTATTTAATCTATCTTTTGATGATTTCTTGCTTCTCTGTTTTTGGTAGACCAAGAAATTAGGATTCTTTTTTTTTTTTTTGAAATTGGTGGAAATTTTCTATCTTGCTTCTTGTTTTGTTTTCACTTATGACATGCTATTATTTTTCTTGCTCAAATGCATTTGGAGAAAATATTTGGAAATCCTTATATGGCAGTCCTTGTTTCTTTCTGATCGGCTGGGTGCATTTGCCGGAATGTTTGATTACTTTATGCAACTTTCTATGGCAGATACAATACTGTATCACAATTCTCATGCTGTAAAATCTCCTATTTTGTGACTGGTTAGACGTACTATAAATGAGTGTAAATTGAAGTTGAATATTTGTTATCTGATTATTCATTTGCAGCTCTTTGGGCATTCATACCAAGTCAATGATTTGTTCAATTTGCTTTACTTTAGGGGATACAAGCGTTTTTTCAGACGAGCTATGCTTGAAACATCAGATTACCTCAAAGATGATTGCTTGAAAATCAATTGCACTGTTGGAGTTGTGGTATCGGCTATAGACTGTTCACGGTTCCACTCAATTCAGGTCCCAGAGTCTGATATAGGAGCACATTTTGGCATGCTACTAGACAATGCAGAAAGCTCTGACATCACTTTTGATGTAGCTGGGGAAAAATTTCCTGCTCATAAGTTGGTATTGGCTGCACGATCTCCAATATTTCGTTCTAAATTCTTTGATGAATTAGAGGAAGATAAGCAAGAAATCATCATTAGCGATCTAGAGCCTAAGGTTTTTAAGGTGAGCATATTTCTTATTTATCAATGTTGCTTTTGTTTTGTGTGAGAGTAAATGAGCATTTGTTTATGTAGTGACAGTATATTACTCTTATTACCGTTTTTCTTTCTATCCTTTCTGTAGGCCATGCTGCACTTTATATACAGAGATACTCTTACTGAGGATGTGGATGTGGATGTGGCAACACCTAGCTCGTCTTGTATGTCATCGGTCTCTGACACATTAACCGCCAAGTTGTTAGCAGCAGCAGACAGGTATGGTCTAGAGAGGCTCAGATTGATGTGCGGGTCTCATCTATGCAAGGACATTTCTGTGAACTCTGTCGCCAAAATTTTATCCTTGGCCGATGAACATCATGCTACAGAATTAAAAGCTGTTTGCTTGAGATTTGCTGCTGAAAATCTTGCAGGTTTGTTTCAGTTTCCTTGTGTACTTTATGTGAAAGCAAAGGCATGATGATTTAATTGAGTGTGTAATTAATTCTCTGCAGCATATTATTTTATTGATGCATTTACTGTGAGCCAACCCTCCTTTGGTCCAACTGTGCATGAATTTTAATGTGAATTTAAGAGATATTTTGAGCTTATGTATAGTTTTAAGTTTTTCACATGCCTGCTGAGGTGAATGCTTTGAGGAGTATACAGAACAAAAAAACTTCAGCACCAACCCTATGTGCTGGAAATTTGTTGATATGAAATTCACTTTTTTATTTTTTTTCCCCTAATTATTCACTTGAGTGGCTATGACTTAGTTGGTGAAAGCTTGTATTCTGGATGGGTGATCTTATTTGGAGAATTATAATAAGATTTGCATATGTGGAGGTTAAAAAATGGTGATTTCTGTGTATGAGCTCATAGCTTGATGGACACGCCATTTCCTTGAGTTGTTAATTCTTGGTTGAGAATTATTTCTACATTGACTACACTTTGTAAGACCCTACATAGATGATTTAATTGATCATGCTTGGTCGGCTGAAATTACCTTGCCATACACTGGATTACAGATTGGGTTATTTGTGAAGTAATGCTATTATGACCTACAATCATTTGTTTATTCAATAGCCAGAATCTTTTTAGATGATAGATACAAAGGAATGAGCTAAGCTGCCAAGATTTCAAGGCCGAGGGTATGTTTCAGCTTACTATACAGCGCTTCTTTAGACCTTTTGGAAAGCTCTAAGTTTCTTTATTTTGGATTGATTGGTGGCTGATGTAGTCCTTTTTTGAGTTTTGTGTGTTTGTGGAACAATTGAGATTCTGATCAGCTTTAGGAAATGTTTCTGTATCAATTTGCTGATAGGAATACTGCAACATATGTTATTGTTGAAGATTTATTTAGCTACACAGGAAGTCTGTTAATCTGGATGCTACAAAAAGCTTTGCTGTGATATTATGTTACTTCACTGCAGTTTATTAGTTACTGAGAGACTAAACTTTTCTACCAGACATCTTGAGGCTTGGTAGTGCATCTAAGCAATTGGTACTCAAATGCAATTTGTTATCATGGGTTGGTTCAGCATGTGTATGAAAAGTACACCCTTCATGGTTAGGGAGAATTATCAGAAGAAATTAATAAACTTTTACAGGTAGTTTTGGCTACAAAATTAATGAAAAGTGTGAATATACCAATTTTGGTTTTTAGATGCCTGTTTCTAGAGAGTTTGATACTTGCAGCTAATGACCACACTCACCTCTTAGCCTGTGGTTCTGTGATTTCTCTAAATGTCAGTAGATTTTGTTGATAATGAAGGCAAGCTTATGGATAGTGAATTGAAAAGTTTCAAATGTAGGCTTTAGGCCTTTCTATTTCTATAGGTCTTGATCTTTTACGCCAGTGGACACTCACATATTGAGAGGCTGGATGGTCAGCGTAAGCTCCTGTAGATTCTCTTAATTATTGTGGATATGAAAGCAAGATTTAAAATCTGTCTAGTAAAGTGAGCAGCATTACCTTACCTAAAGGAAAAAATAAAAAGAAGTTGTCAACATTCTGCGGTTTTAAGAGGACAGACTTGTTATGATGACTTCAATTCAGGAGGAGACAGTAGTCAAATGTTTGGGAAATATTAGAAGTATCAAAAAGGACTAAAATGTCATTTTTCATCACAAGGGTTAAATAAGAGAAGGATTATGGAAGGAATTACTTAATTTCTTCAGCTTCTGTTCAGTTTGTGTATCCTTTTGGTTTAAGATTTTTTCTTGAATTTTCTTTCACCTAATGCAAGCTCCTTGTGCAAGCTCTCTATATGAGTATATGTCATATGTTGTTTCTCTGCTAATGTAGAAAATTTTTGCCTGCTACAAGATTTAGGGGGTTGATGATGAGCATTCTGCTTTTATCATTTTAACAGGCACAGACTTCTGAAATCAGCTTAGCAATATTTGATTTGTACATTTTGTGTACGCGGAGTGCATGAATTGCACTGATGTTTTACAGAAGTTTCTCTGATTGCGCTTTGTGTAGTCAGCACGGTTGTCATTGCCAGAACCAAAAGAGAATATTAAGCATCATTTCAACTTTTTGGGCTACCTTTACATATCAAGTATGATTTCTTAGTGTTTAGGGCATTTTATGGCCTTGTTTATCCAATAATATATTTTTTCAGTCCTGCCCAAGGGAGGGTGAACAAGGGGGATTGGATTTTTCTTACGATGTGTCTGTTGGTGAAAGGAGATGAGCTCTTGCAGTGATCTTTGTGTGAAGTGTCAGCAGATGGGATATGCATATACATACAGGTTATGCCTGAAGTTTACAATCAGACATCAGCTGCTTTTTTAGTGCAAGGTTTTATGAACTGGTTAGAGGGCTGATTTTGCGAAACCCTGGTGCCGTTATCATTAACAATTTGAGTTTAGATAGATTCAGTTATTAGGGGGTTGTTTATGACTGAGGAGATATTTGTGTCTGATTTCTCTTTCTTTTCTAATTATAAATGCTTTATCATGAGGGTAGGATTCTTATTGTGTTTATTTATGGAAGTAATTATGAAGTAAGAGTCAAGACATAATATTTATTGCATGCGTGCCATAAGATCAAGCAGTTAAAAACCACAAAATTGAGGTAGATTTAGAAATTTTTTCCATGTTAGATAATGTAAATGTGATCTTTAATGTGCATAACGTTGGTCTCTAATTTGCATTCACTTTCTGCAGCTGTTATGCGATCAGATGGCTTTGAGTACCTCAAAGAGAATTGCCCATCACTGCAGTCGGAGCTTCTCAAGACGGTGGCAGGTTGTGAGGAGGATTGCAGCAGTGGAGGAAAATCTCGGAGTGTATGGGCCCAACTTTCAGATGGTGGTGATACGAATGGCAGGAGGGTCAGGCAAAGAACATGAGATCTGATGATGGTTGGCCTTGTATATGAAGCTGGTGATGATGTTTCATTTGGGGTTGTTGGGGGAGTGGGTATGGGGGCCGGTGAAGAAAGGTATCAACTGCTAACAGAACATTCTGTCGTCACCCATGGTGGGATGGCCTACAGTGGAAAACACTAGCATAAGAGCTGTAAACTAAGTGTTGATAGATTTTGGGCTGTAAATTTTTACTAAGCTGTGTTCAACTGTTTCTACTAGGGCTTAGTAAGAAACACGGCTGTAGTATGCTGTTTGACCAATGCGGACGAATACTGTAATTCTCTGAAGTTGAGAAATGGAGTTTTGTGGTCATATGTGCTGTGTATGTGTATTACTCAAGTCTGCCTGTTTTTCTCTCCTGAGTGCGTGGATGTGTTAGCAGGTTTTGAATATAATCAACCCTTAATCATCTTGTTTTAATTGCATGAAATTTAGTGGATTTAACTGCTGGTGAAAAATCGTTTTGCAGCGAAAATTACTGAATTGCAATTCTCATAGTGCATAAAATTACCATAATTTAAAAATCATATCTTTATTTTTTCTTAGTAGTAATTTAGGCTCACATATTATGATTTGTCACCACTAATCTTATTAGATCACGATTGGTCACTAATAATTTTTTAGGTTATGAAGCTTATTAAATCACGATTTTATCACTAATAATTTTTTAAGTTATGACTCAATTTTAATTTGTACTTGATGTGTGAGTGTATTTATTATTATTGAAAGCAACTGGTAATAGAAAATTTTTTCTCACAAAGTTAGAGAAAAAAATTTCTTTTTCTTTGTTTTATATATTGTGACTTCTTTATTCTTTTGTGGAAAAATAAGTTTTTATCTACTTTTTTGGTGGAAACCCTAAGCTTCTTATTTTATCTCCTTTTTAATCCTATTAAATAAAAAATATTTGACTTAAATTAAAAGATAGATAAGTCACTATTTATCTCTCCTCGTCTTTTAATTCTATTAAATCAAAAATATTTGATTTAAATTAAAAGATAAGATAAAACCAAAAGTTGGTGCATCGCTTGCCCTTGTTATAGGGGCTTATCTTGTAAAATGACACAAGACTGCATATTAAATAGAGTCTCCTACATATATTTGAACTTTTAACCAAAATATCTAGTTATCTTGTTTATCAATCAAGTAGTGATGCAATCAATTAAGTGAGCTAACATGAGATCATTTGGATACATACAATAATAGCTACAATAATTAAGTTTGTAATTAAATTATCCTGATTATTTAATTTGAAATCTACTCCCCTAAAAGATTGAAATTTTACTCCATAATTATATGCTATCCAGGATGAGAATATTAATTCATATCACATTGATTTCCTTATAGAATAATCTTTTATATCACATCGTTAGTTAATTGACATTTTAACTGTCCAATCAATTTAATTACATCTTTTTCCTTGATACTTATTAGTTTTTTCTATCGATCATTTTTCAACATATCGATTATGTTGATTGATAAGAGATTTCTATGATAAAGTACCAAAAACCCGTCAAACGATGTTTTGTGTATATTCTATATTGTTAATCTATAAGTTTTACTGCTTATAATTACTCTCAACAAAATACTAAGTAATCTTGACTAGAGATATATGTCGCGTCCATTGATAATTTAAATGGAATAACAATCATGATTATAAAATTATAATTAACTCAATATTGAAATTGCAATAAAATAATTGCCTATGACATTTAACAAGTTTGTCAGTCATTTCAAGGTTAATTAAATATTATATATGATTCAATTAAATGTAGTCAAACTAAATCAGTAAAATATAATTAAGATAAATCATTCAATAAATTTACTATAATCTATACATAAATAGGACAATCAACTCTATTTATCAACTACAAACTCAATTTATGTAATCATAAGATAATTTATATTTATATCGTTCGTGAATCTATATAATGATCACATAAATACATGATTAAATAGATTTTATTCAAAATATTTATACAATTAAAATATTTAGAAAAATATCATAAATATTTTATTAATAAAAATATATATTTATAAATAAATCAGTATATTTTAAACACCTCGTAATTCCCACATTAACTTCTAATTACAGTGCCCATGAAGTTTTAACTAGGAAGATTTTCTTATCCAATATCCGTATCTTTTCGAGTTTTTAAGCATTAAATGGCTGCCACGTGCGCACGCCAATTGCATGTGCTTCTTTTTATCCAACAAAACCAAACTACTGATCAAAATCCTTTCACAGATCACAAAGTTTCCGAAATGGAAATAACTCGCCAGTCATTTTTTTCTCAAACCAAGCTTCTAAGCTGCTCAACTACTTCATTATCACCACCACCACCACCACCACCATCCATCTTTCGTTCTAAAGCTTCGCTTCTTGTTTCTTCTAATTCAGTCCCATTCCATTCCTCTAGGACCCTTCTTACGCAGTTACAAGGCCTTAGAATTAAAGCAAAGAAACATAGAAATCTTGGAGCCATTCGTGCTTCTGAAGCCGACAGCAGCACCACCACCACCACCACTTCAACTGATGTTGCAGCAGAAAGATGGCTTCTTCAACCTGTTGGTAATATATATATATCCCATTGATCAGCTTGAAATTTTGTTTGTACAGCCTTTTGTTTTGGTTCCTTTTTTAGTTATTAGCTCTTGCATGCAATTAAGAAACAAAAATGTCAGCGGGGCCATGTGTGAACTTAGGGTTCAGCGTTGTCATTTTCATTGATACAAAGAATTAACTGTTATAATTAATGTTGTTGTGTTGTTATGATCAATCTAAAGCATGCCGTTTCTTAAGGAATTAATAACAGACCATTTTCATTCGTATCATCATCAAATCCTAGGTGATGGAGACACAAGTCATATTGGTTTTAAAGTTCCAATGCCAGATGCATTTGAAATTGCTTCTGTAAGTAATTTTTGCCTGCTTATATGTATCCCATTGTAATAAATAATCAATTGCGTTGTCTAATTTTCATCACCAAGTTAATCAATTGGAACTGTTTGTTTGAACATTATCTAGACTGAGGTGACAGTTGGCCGTCTTCCTGAGAGAGCAGACATGGTGATTCCAGTCGCAACAGGTACTTGACAATGTCTTTTGTATGCTGACTTGAACCTATGAGCATGAGCCACATGTTCCAGGATAGTGCAATAGTTGGGTTAAATGCTGATTTAATATATTTGCAATTATAATTATGTTTGATATATATCACCTTATTAATGAATTTTGTACAAAACCATATCTTCCCAAATTCACAGTATCTGGTCTACATGCTCGTATTCAGAAGAAAGGCGACAGTCTGTTGGTTACCGATTTGGACAGTACAAATGGTACATTTATTGATGAAAAGCGGCTAAGATCTGGAGTTGTTGCTGTTGCATCCCCTGGGAGTCGTATTACGTTTGGTAATATTTCTTGGATTTAATTTGAACACATTTAATTTTTTTTTCAAAGTGTTGTTTTTCTTGCACGGATGGATTATTATTCACTTCATGTTGCTGCATTCTTGAACCGCAATTTTGAACCTAAAAGCTCATTGCAGTCCGTTACTGTAGGAGACGTATTACAAGTCCTTTTAATTACCTTTGACATTCTTTGTTAAGTGTTTTTTTAAATAAAAAGCTTTCAATGTAGTAATTTTATCCTCTAGCTATGGTGGTAGCTGAAAGCTGTTGGACATTAGTGCTCGTAATCTAGACCTTGCAATTAAAAGAAAATAGACAGTAGTACTTTTTAAATAATCATGTGATAGATTGTGTTTTCATGTTTTGAGCTCTTAAGGGCTGTGAGCCTAACATCATCTTTCTGACTTTCCTGGAGAAACTTTTAGCACAGATACTAATGTCAGTTGCAGCATGCAAAGAATTTGATATTTCAAAATGATAAACGAGCGATGAATTTCATTAAAGAGTAGATGATTGAATTCACAGATTTTGGCAGGAAATTTTCCTAAATGATTAATGAAAAGTTCACTAATATCACATCATTTATAAGCTCCTAGCTTCTTCCGTATCATAGATTTTGTCCATTTCCTTTCTTGTAATCAGAAAAAGCCCAGATCTCTAACTGCTTATGTACCATTTTAAACAATTACAGCTATGACATGGTTTTCATGATAATTTCTCTTTAACTTGTAGTTTTAGGCAGAATTGAAGTACCTTAGCAGGCAAGGATAGAGCTTTTGAATAAATTTACTTGTTGAGCTAAATTAGGAAGGTAAATTCAGTAGTTATCCTAAAGTTAAGTGGTTTCTCTTATGTTTAGAGGATTGACGATAATGAGTCAGTAACTGTAAGTAGTTCATACCAAACTAAATTTCACGATAGTTTAATGTTAGAGGGAACAAGGCAATGCAAATGGATGCTTGGTCTTCAGGAAAAGGAATGCAGTAAACTGCTTAGATTAAGGAGTTTGAAAAATGAATGCAATCAGGATACGAACTCGCTGTGAATAGGTATACATAGAAGTAGGATCTTGTCCAATCTATATCAAACAGTAAACTCTTGGCTTTAATTTTCCTTCACAGTTTGCATTATACTTGAACTGTTTTCTTTGTTTTACTTGCTTTCTTCTGTTCAGTTATGAATGGGTATAGTATTTTTGTATTAATTTCTCTTGCATCAATAGCATCATTACTGATGCCATGTCAGGTTTTGGTAAAAATTCTCTTTTGATCTGGGATATGATGAATTAATGATTGTAGATTTATAGTGATTAATAGATTTATCCGTGTTTTTGGACTACTAGATCTTGCTCCAACCCATAAACCGCAGCAAGTTATAGCAATGATTCTGACTTACGATTATTTTTCATATAATTGATTTGAAAGATGGAATTTATTCAGATCTTAACCATCACTCTTCTTGTTTTGAGCATTTGATTGTCATACTTCATGGTATTAGTCATTAGTCAGCCTTTAAAGTAACAATATTGCTAGGCAATCTAATCAATTCTAGTACTATTCCATTAGCAGCATTGAATTGTCAAACACTGAATATCTTTTAAGTTTCAAATTGGAACCCCTTTACTCTCACCTCTAAACCTTATCACACTTAGCAGTTAAGCGTATGTTAACGAACATGAGTTCAGATGCCATGAAAGAATCAATATAATAATTGTGTATGAATATTAGTTAATTTCTTTCAATTCTATGATTTTCCTTACAAGTTGTTCAATAGATTGACCTATATATGAGCTTCTAAAGTTCCGAAATTAATGGTTAATTGGGTTCTCTGTTTCTCCAGGGGATACCCATCTGGCTATGTTCCGTGTCTCGAAGATTGACACTGTTGAAGCTCCGAGCAAAACAGAAGAATCTGAAGAAAAGGGTGACAGTCCTCCTTTGAGTTCTGCAAAGAGTTAAAATTCCAATCCTGGAATTATTTTATTATAAAATGATAATTTTGGTATTTGCCGAGTATGTTTCTAATTATGTCAGTCAACGAAATAAAATGTATTTTGGATCCAAGAATTTTTGTTTTTCTTCAATGAAAATTTTGTCATCTCATTTGCATAATAAATACTCTAGTGTAACAAGTATCTTTTAATATGAATTGTACATATTGAAAATCTATATATGAAGTTCATGATCTTAACGATAACAAATTCAAGTAACAACGACTTCTGATGCAAAATCTAGTAGTACCGTTGATTTCGGTCTAACATATATAAACGAATATAAATTGGTCTAAAATTTGAATAAATTGGCCTAAAATTTGAATAGATTTAAAATGTCAAATGCTCTAGTTGTTAAATTTATTTCTCTAATAGAAATTTTTAAGTGTAGACGTCCTCATTTTTTTTTATATGTTCACTCTATCAAGTCATATACTTTAATAAGATTAGTGCTTAATTTAGTATAAACTCATATAGTTTAATAGTATATATACACTAATTTCATTAAATTACATGACTTAATAATGTGTCTCAAGAAGGAAAAAAAAAATGAGAGCATCACATGAGAGAAGGACTTTATATATATATGTATGCGTCTTTATATATATATATATATGGTATTTAGTTTGTTTATCCCTCTCAAATCTATTTAGATTTAAATTGGTCTAAAATTTTAATCAAAATTTAATTATTTTTGCCATCATAGGTTGGATCGATTATTGATATTTATAATTATAAATTTATTAGAACCTCTTACATTAGTTAGGTAATAAAGTTATCTAATCTTTATGTTTGAAATAGGCATAATAAACTTCTAAATATTTAGAAAAAAAATCAACTTCAACAATATATGCAAGAGGAGAGGACTCAACAATATAGGTGGATAAGACTATAACTCTCAACTATTTAATTTTGCCCTTTTCCTAATAATTAATTTATTATTAAGTTATTAATTTAATGTCTTATTATTACTATTATTTGGAACAGTGGGCATTTTAAATTTTAATTACCACCATTTTACAAATTAAAAACAAAAATTCTAATCTCCTACGACAAAGACTAGTTGTAATCACCCTGATACTGAAAGTAGAGAGTTTTGAGTTTTGACCGGAAGGGAGGGAAAAAGGGAAAGTTGGTTGGAAAGAGCAAAGCAAGCCCTGAATTTAGTAATTAATAGGGTCTGAGAAAGAGAAACTCCGATTCCGTTACAAGAGGTTGGTGGTGGCAATCGTAAATTTGGAGAAGTGAGAGATCCAAAATGGACATTTCACAGTCTCACGGAGTGGAGATGATGAGGCTGATCATTGCCGTTGCTCTTGTTGCCATTGGAGCTCGCACCGCTTACTATTTCTATGTCACCAAGAAACCCAAAGGGTAAGTTTTCAATTTCAAAATCTTATTTAATTATTTATTTTATACACTAATTAATTTGTGTTTCTTTTTCTTGGATGATTTAATGATAATGCGTGAATGCATTCATATTCAGTACTTTATTTGCTGTAAACAGTGACGCGTGTGCCTTTTCATTAACATGTGTGGTGCCAGTCAAGCATTTCGAAATATTCCTTAAATTGACCTAAATTAACAATCTTTTGCCATATTTTTATTTTAGGCTATCCGTTTAATTGCTTTTTTGGTCTTTGCTGTTGTGAGTCATTCTACTAATAGGGAGGCAGGGATACTGAATCCACTTAGATTTGTTGCCTAAATCATTTTAAATGTACACTTGCTCGTAAGTGGATGCAATACTCTTTATGATTTGAATCTTTTAGAATTGAAAAATCATGAGAAATATGTTTGCCTTGACAGGCTACTTGGACCCTGAAAAGTGTAACGAATTCAAAATCATTAATCGAAGTTCGCATTTGCTCTCCCTACTCCAACTTCAGTCTTGGGCCTTCCAATTGGACAACATACTAGTTGCAGGTTTGTCTCTCATGATTGGTTTTATTTAATACTTATTCAGTTCTTGTTTATCTTTGGTAATAATTATTTAGTTCTTGTCTATCCTGGTAATGATGTTCATTACATAAATTTTCTCAAACAGAGGAAGAGGTGATCTTGGTGAAGAGGTTATCAAACCACATACTCCGGCAACTTTGGATTCAGATATTGGATATTTTGAACTTGTTATAAAGGTGGTTTATGCATTCTGGAGTTCATTGTCCATTCTTCCAAGAAATAATTTATTGTCTTTTGATTTTTATGCCGATACAATGATTTTGGCTTTTCTTTCTAATAGATGTATCTGCAAGGAAGAATGTCCCACCACTTCCATGAGTTGCAGGAAGGTGATTACTTGCCCATGAAGGGACCGGACCCCAGGTCAAAATAATGTCTAATTTGAGTTGCATTACTTTTACAGTTTTGTTTTGGGGCTACTCTCTTGAAAATGCATTAGCCCAATCCCTTGACAGTAGGAGATTTGATTCTTTGCTTCTAAAAGTTATTTACTTTAATGTGAAACACAGTAGATTCTTCATTGATGAAACCTAGACATCATAATCTTGTCCTAGATTGTTCTTGATGTCATTGAGTGATATGTATAAATTCCACTTATGATGATAACAGGGACGCTTCAAGTATCAACCTGGCCAAGTTGAAGCTTTTGGGACGCTTACTGGAGACACTGGCATTGCTCCTATGTTCCAAGTATGTATTTTGGAAGTGGAACATCTGGATAGCTCTGCACATGGCTTTTTCATTTTTCTGTTGCTCATATTATCATTTTTTGTATTATCCTCTCTCTTTTGTTTTCTTAGGTTGCCAGAGCCATACTAGAAAATCCAAATGACAAAACCAATGTATATCTTATCTATGCCAATGTAACATTCTATGATATTCTTTTGATGGTAAACATTCCTCACTCTCAGTCTCTAATCAGCACACCTTTCTGTCTCTTTAAAGGATACAACATCAGAAGACAAGAATATTCTGCCGCATATTTCTGGCTGCTATGTTGTCTCTTTCTTTTTAGCTGGGAAAAAAAAAGTAAAAAATAAAAAAGGCTGTTAAGATTTTTTATGATAATCAATCCATTTTTTAATCACTTGAACTACCAAAAACTAAAATGTGAACTTTCATTTATATACCTGAACTTCGATTACTTTTGCCTTTTATTCATGTCCATTCCTTGTAATATTTTTTGTCTCTTGAAACAGTAGTTAATTAGAAAATGAGAACTTCAACTATTTTAACAATATTTTCATTTGTCCTTTACTTTTGTCCAATAAGCTAAACTATCAGAAGGATTTAAGGTATCGAGATTTCTGTCTTTCATGAGTTTCTAGATGAACAAATTGTCTTTCGGTTTTATTTATTTAAATTTTTAACAGCTAAGGATCCTTTTAGCTTTTTGGTACTTAAATCTGATCCTCTTGGAGATTTTTAGAACACTGAGTATATGCAAAGCCATTTTTTCTCTATGGACAAGTAAATGTATCTCAAGGATTGTGTATTGCTTAACTGGAGAACATCTTGCTAATTTTATATGATGTAACAGTTCCTGAGAATTATATTAATGATATTTGAGACATATTTGAAGATGATACAAACTTGGAATTTACAGCAATGCATGGTATGGGATTGGGAGTACTTGAGTTGATGGCATGAGTGATTTAACGTTTTTTTGAACTGTATCTTTGCAGGAAGAGCTTGATAATCTTGCCACCATTTTTTTCTGACCACTTTAAAATCTACTATGTTTGAATCAGGTACATTCATTTCATTTGCTTCTTCGCTCTCTAGTTTTATCTGTTTCTTTTGCTTTTTCCTTTCTTCTTTTAAATTGCACGAGTGAATTTTTTTTACTTAATTCAGAGCTTTTTCCTTTTAGATTTAAGGATAAGAAGCTGAATATTGTTTGAATTTATTCATTTATTTTTGGGATCTTTATATAAGTGCTTTTGCCTTCCTTGAAGTTTCTACTGATATTATGGAAATAATGTTAATTTTTTTTCCCTAAAACTGCTTTTCTGTACTGCTTATAAGAGCAGAATGAAAAACTTATTGTATGTTACAAGTATAAAGCTGTATGAGTAAAACTAACGGCTGTTAGGATACATTCTAGTAGGGGTGTTCAGAATCCGATCCGATCCGTTCAATCCGTCTGATCCGCAAAAATCCGATCCGTATAAATCCGATCTGTGGATTGGTGGATTGGATTGGATTGAAATTTTAAAAATCCGCAGTCGGTGGATTGGATATGGATTTACTTCTGTGAATCCGCAAAAAAATATATTTATTTATTTATTTTAAAAAATATTATAAATATAATATTACATAATTATATAAACACTATAATTTAATTTAGTCATTATTTAATAAAATTATAAAACAAAAAATATTAAATTAATAATTAAAAAAATTAAAGTAAAGTAAAGTTATTAAGTAAAGTAACATAACAATCATTATCTAATAAAAAAAATAAAAAATATGAAATCGGTCAAAAATTATTGAAATAAAGTCAAAAGTTAAAGCTTTTGTCAAAAAAAAAAAATAACAATGACATAAAGTAGATATCGCCAAAAGCAACTAGCATTAGCAATTTAGCATAACCCAAAATCGCAAATCAGTGGTCACTCTGCAAACGAAAAAAAAACCCTAAGCTGCTTCCTGTTTCCCTGCCATCACAGTCACACGCACAATATCGACGAGTATTATTAAATCTTATCACGGTGTGTCTATCTCCTTCTTCAGGTACAGTACTCGTAAATATTCTCCTAATTTATTATTTTGATTTTATCTTCGATAACATTTATTCTGATTTTTTTTAATTATTATTATGTATCTTCTTTTTTATCAATGGTGACTTGAGATAATGATTTTGATATTCTTTTATTAATAATAAGGTTGTTGGGGATTGAGGAAGAGAATTATTTGTTGATTATATGTCCTAATTCGGTTGCTTTTGCTTTTTATTCTGTGGTAAAATTGAATCTGTTAATTTCTTGTTTGATGGGCTATTTTTTTAAAAAATGAAGATTAAAGAATTGTTGTTGGGGGTGTTTGAATCATGTTGCTTCTGTGGATCTAACAATCATATTACTTTTTCTGGATGTAACACGCGAATTTCATGATTTTTCTTTTTGGTGGTGTAGATGACTTCTCAATTTGATAAAGGAAAACGCGTAGCTGTAGATTCAACCCCCCCAAGTTCTAAATCATCCAGTAATGCTGAAGGTACGCCCAATAAATCCACTACTTCAGAAGCTTGGGAGCATTTTATCCAATTAAGTTCTGATCCACTGCATCCTAGATCCAAATGTCGATATTGTGGAAAAGAATATAAATGTGGTTTTCATAAAGGAACATCTAATTTATTGGGTCATATAAGAGAGAGGTGTCTAAAATATCCCGGTCGAGCTCGAGTGGACAAAAAACAAAAAATTTTGTCTTACCAACCAGTGAAAATTGGAGAGCCATGTAGCCTTGTATCAACGACATATAATGTTGAGGCTTGTAGGGAAGCAATTGCTAAGTTTGTTATAAAAGATGAGATGTCATTTAGAGTTGTAGAGGGTGAAGGGTTTAGGGAAATGTTGGGAGTTTTTGAAAATAGATTTAAAGTACCATCTCGCACTACTATTGCTCGTGATATTTTGCAACTTTACAAAAAAACAAAGAAAGATTTGACTGATTTTTTTGTTAGTAGTCATCAAAGAGTTTGCCTCACTACAGACACATGGACTTCAGCTCAAAATCTTTGTTATATGTGTCTTACAGCTCACTTTATTGATGATAATTGGACATTGCACAAAAAAATATTGAATTTTTGTCAAGTTGCTGACCATAAAGGTGAAACAATTGGTAGGCAAATTGAAACATGCCTATTAGATTGGGGTATTGAGAGAGTTTTTACAGTAACGGTTGATAATGCTTCTTCTAATGATGGTGTTGTCTTTTATTTGTCAAAAGTTGTGAACAATTGGAATAGTGCAATTTTAGGGGGTCAAAATATGCATTTGAGGTGTAGTGCACATATATTAAATCTCATTGTTGCAGAAGGGTTAAAAGAGTATCATCATTCGATTTCTAAAATTCGCAATGTTGTAAGATTTATTAGATCTTCGCCTTCTAGGACACAAAAGTTTAAGGCATATGCAGAGCGAGAGAAAATTTCTTCAAATAAGTTGTTGTGTTTAGATGTCGTAACTAGATGGAATTCCATTTTTTTCATGTTAGAGGCTGCTGAAAAGTATGAAAAAGTATTTGATCGGTTAGAGCTTCATGATGCACAATACATACGTGAGTTTTGTTTGAGCGAGCCAAAAACGTGTCCTTCGTCAATTGATTGGGAATATGCTCGTTATTTCATTAAATTCTTGAAGGTTTTTCATGATGCCACTTTGACATTTTCGGGTTCTTTATATGTGACCTCCAATAATTTTTTGCGCCAATTATGTTTGATTCATACACAATTGCAAGCTTGGAGGGATAGTAAGGATTTATTTTTGAAGATAATGGCTGAAAATATGAAAAAGAAGTATGATAAGTATTGGGGAAATTATGAAACAATCAACCCTTACTTGTTTGTTTCTATTTTGCTTGAGCCTCGACATAAAGAACGGTTTTTGAGATATTGTTTTGTAGTGTTGTTTGGTGAATTTAAAGCTAATGAGTTGGTTGTTAAAGTGCGGAATAATTTACATAGTTTATATGAGGAATACAAATTGCTTTATGGTGGTGATGTGGAAGTAATGGATGCTGTCAATGATGAAAAAGATTTAGAGGTTGATACTGAGGTTGATGCTAGGCAAATGTTTGATTTGGGTTATATGAGGATTTTAAAAGACAACATTTTTGTAGAGTGCAAAACAGAAGTGGATATTTACTTGTTAGAATCATGTGAGAACCCAGAAAATGAGAGTTTTAATGTTTTAGATTGGTGGAAGATTAATTCTTCCAAATATCCAATTTTGTCTTATGTTGCTCGAGATATTTTGGCCATGCCTGTTTCTACTGTGGCATCTGAGTCAGCATTTAGCACTGGTGGGCGTGTTCTTGATCCACATCGGTGCTCACTATCTACAAGGACGGTGGAGGCATTAATTTGCACACAAAATTGGCTACGTTCAACTCCGATAAATTTTGATGAAGCAATAGATGAGATTGAACATATTGAGACAGGTAAAATGTAACAATTTACCTTTAATTTTATTTTTTTATTATTATTTGACTTTATGTTGTTATTCTATTTTAAAAATTGACATTTTTCTTATCTTATACGTATAGAGATTTTGGGAGCTGACAAGAACATATTTGATGAAGCTTGATGGCATTTGATGTGATATAAGGGTAAATATTTATTAATTTATTTATTAAATAATTTTTTTTATTTAATAATTTTTTATTTGTTATTTATATCAATTATGTTTATTTTGTTTAGGCTAAAATACGAAACACAAATTGGAGGTGGAAGTTTTTCCTTTTGGTGTGTTTTATTTTGAGTCTTTCAATGTATTATTGTGGCTTTATTTGAGCAATTAATTTTGATATTATATTAATATATTATTGTAATTTTATTTGAACAATTAATTTTGGTATGTTATGTTTTAAAACTTTAAACGTATTATTATAGTTTTATTTAAACAATTAATCACGATGTGTTATATTTTGAAATTTTAAATGTATTATTAAAACAAACAATTAATTTGTTTAAATTTTATTTAATTTTAAATTTAATTGGTAGTAAAATTATTTTATATTAGATTTTTTTTTTAATTTCATTAGTTTATAGATTGAAGAGAACTAAAATTTTTAATTCGCAAATCAATTCGTAAAATGATGGATTTGGATATGGATTGAGTCAAATCCGCATCCGATCCGCAGATGTATGGATTGGATATGGATTGAATTTTATCAATCCGTGGATTAGATTGAATTGAAAAATTATAATCCGCAAAATCATGGATCGGATATGGATTGATGTCCAATCCGTAAAATCCGATCCGCGAACACCCCTACATTCTAGTGATATAGAAGAGTATCTATTCCATATAGAAGAGGTTATTTAATATTATATGATGTCTGAATGATGCATGAACAGTAAAGAAAACTAATGGGTACTTTAAAGGTTATTATATCTTTAAGGTATGCATGGGTCTATTATATCTTTAAGGTATGCTTGTAGCTGTAAAGTACTTTTGTAAGTCAGGCTTACATTGCTCCTTTGCTCTCCTGCTAGTCTTATAATATCAACTTCAGCCACCACAAGAATGGGATGGCGGTGTAGGGTTCATTTCCAAGGAAATGATTCTAACCCACTGCCCCAGCTCCAGCCTCTGACATCCAGGTAAATTTTTAATCACCAATCCCCTCAATCCCATCACTTTCTTCACCTTCAACCTAGTTATTTGATTTTAATAACTAGGGGTGTTCGCGGATTGGATTTTACGGATTGGACATCAATCCATATCCGATCCATGATTTTACGGATTATAATTTTTCAATCCAATCCAATCCACGGATTGATAAAATTCAATCCATATCCAATCCATACATCTGCGGATCGGATGCGGATTTGACTCAATCCATATCCAATCCATATGTCTGCGGATCGGATGCGGATTTGACTCAATCCATATCCAAATCCATCATTTTACGAATTGATTTGCGAATTAAAAATTTTAGTTCTCTTCAATCTATAAACTAATGAAATTAAAAAAAAAAATCTAATATAAAATAATTTTACTACCAATTAAATTTAAAATTAAATAAAATTTAAACAAATTAATTGTTTGTTTTAATAATACATTTAAAATTTCAAAATATAACACATCGTGATTAATTGTTTAAATAAAACTATAATAATACGTTTAAAGTTTTAAAACATAACATACCAAAATTAATTGTTCAAATAAAATTACAATAATATATTAATATAATATCAAAATTAATTGCTCAAATAAAGCCACAATAATACATTGAAAGACTCAAAATAAAACACACCAAAAGGAAAAACTTCCACCTCCAATTTGTGTTTCGTATTTTAGCCTAAACAAAATAAACATAATTGATATAAATAACAAATAAAAAATTATTAAATAAAAAAAATTATTTAATAAATAAATTAATAAATATTTACCCTTATATCACATCAAATGCCATCAAGCTTCATCAAATATGTTCTTGTCAGCTCCCAAAATCTCTATACGTATAAGATAAGAAAAATGTCAATTTTTAAAATAGAATAACAACATAAAGTCAAATAATAATAAAAAAATAAAATTAAAGGTAAATTGTTACATTTTACCTGTCTCAATATGTTCAATCTCATCTATTGCTTCATCAAAATTTATCGGAGTTGAACGTAGCCAATTTTGTGTGCAAATTAATGCCTCCACCGTCCTTGTAGATAGTGAGCACCGATGTGGATCAAGAACACGCCCACCAGTGCTAAATGCTGACTCAGATGCCACAGTAGAAACAGGCATGGCCAAAATATCTCGAGCAACATAAGACAAAATTGGATATTTGGAAGAATTAATCTTCCACCAATCTAAAACATTAAAACTCTCATTTTCTGGGTTCTCACATGATTCTAACAAGTAAATATCCACTTCTGTTTTGCACTCTACAAAAATGTTGTCTTTTAAAATCCTCATATAACCCAAATCAAACATTTGCCTAGCATCAACCTCAGTATCAACCTCTAAATCTTTTTCATCATTGACAGCATCCATTACTTCCACATCACCACCATAAAGCAATTTGTATTCCTCATATAAACTATGTAAATTATTCCGCACTTTAACAACCAACTCATTAGCTTTAAATTCACCAAACAACACTACAAAACAATATCTCAAAAACCGTTCTTTATGTCGAGGCTCAAGCAAAATAGAAACAAACAAGTAAGGGTTGATTGTTTCATAATTTCCCCAATACTTATCATACTTCTTTTTCATATTTTCAGCCATTATCTTCAAAAATAAATCCTTACTATCCCTCCAAGCTTGCAATTGTGTATGAATCAAACATAATTGGCGCAAAAAATTATTGGAGGTCACATATAAAGAACCCGAAAATGTCAAAGTGGCATCATGAAAAACCTTCAAGAATTTAATGAAATAACGAGCATATTCCCAATCAATTGACGAAGGACACGTTTTTGGCTCGCTCAAACAAAACTCACGTATGTATTGTGCATCATGAAGCTCTAACCGATCAAATACTTTTTCATACTTTTCAGCAGCCTCTAACATGAAAAAAATGGAATTCCATCTAGTTACGACATCTAAACACAACAACTTATTTGAAGAAATTTTCTCTCGCTCTGCATATGCCTTAAACTTTTGTGTCCTAGAAGGCGAAGATCTAATAAATCTTACAACATTGCGAATTTTAGAAATCGAATGATGATACTCTTTTAACCCTTCTGCAACAATGAGATTTAATATATGTGCACTACACCTCAAATGCATATTTTGACCCCCTAAAATTGCACTATTCCAATTGTTCACAACTTTTGACAAATAAAAGACAACACCATCATTAGAAGAAGCATTATCAACCGTTACTGTAAAAACTCTCTCAATACCCCAATCTAATAGGCATGTTTCAATTTGCCTACCAATTGTTTCACCTTTATGGTCAGCAACTTGACAAAAATTCAATATTTTTTTGTGCAATGTCCAATTATCATCAATAAAGTGAGCTGTAAGACACATATAACAAAGATTTTGAGCTGAAGTCCATGTGTCTGTAGTGAGGCAAACTCTTTGATGACTACTAACAAAAAAATCAGTCAAATCTTTCTTTGTTTTTTTGTAAAGTTGCAAAATATCACGAGCAATAGTAGTGCGAGATGGTACTTTAAATCTATTTTCAAAAACTCCCAACATTTCCCTAAACCCTTCACCCTCTACAACTCTAAATGACATCTCATCTTTTATAACAAACTTAGCAATTGCTTCCCTACAAGCCTCAACATTATATGTCGTTGATACAAGGCTACATGGCTCTCCAATTTTCACTGGTTGGTAAGACAAAATTTTTTGTTTTTTGTCCACTCGAGCTCGACCGGGATATTTTAGACACCTCTCTCTTATATGACCCAATAAATTAGATGTTCCTTTATGAAAACCACATTTATATTCTTTTCCACAATATCGACATTTGGATCTAGGATGCAGTGGATCAGAACTTAATTGGATAAAATGCTCCCAAGCTTCTGAAGTAGTGGATTTATTGGGCGTACCTTCAGCATTACTGGATGATTTAGAACTTGGGGGGGTTGAATCTACAGCTACGCGTTTTCCTTTATCAAATTGAGAAGTCATCTACACCACCAAAAAGAAAAATCATGAAATTCGCGTGTTACATCCAGAAAAAGTAATATGATTGTTAGATCCACAGAAGCAACATGATTCAAACACCCCCAACAAAAATTCTTTAATCTTCATTTTTTAAAAAAATAGCCCATCAAACAAGAAATTAACAGATTCAATTTTACCACAGAATAAAAAGCAAAAGCAACCGAATTAGGACATATAATCAACAAATAATTCTCTTCCTCAATCCCCAACAACCTTATTATTAATAAAAGAATATCAAAATCATTATCTCAAGTCACCATTGATAAAAAAGAAGATACATAATAATAATTAAAAAAAATCAGAATAAATGTTATCGAAGATAAAATCAAAATAATAAATTAGGAGAATATTTACGAGTACTGTACCTGAAGAAGGAGATAGACACACCGTGATAAGATTTAATAATACTCGTCGATATTGTGCGTGTGACTGTGATGGCAGGGAAGCAGGAAGCAGCTTAGGGTTTTTTTTTCGTTTGCAGAGTGACCACTGATTTGCGATTTTGGGTTATGCTAAATTGCTAATGCTAGTTGCTTTTGGCGTTATCTACTTTATGTCATTGTTATTTTTTTTTTTGACAAAAGCTTTAACTTTTGACTTTATTTCAATAATTTTTGACCGATTTCATATTTTTTTTATTAGATAATGATTGTTATGTTACTTTACTTAATAACTTTACTTTACTTTAATTTTTTTAATTATTAATTTAATATTTTTTATTTTATAATTTTATTAAATAATGACTAAATTAAATTATAGTGTTTATATAATTATGTAATATTATATTTATAATATTTTTTAAAATAAATAAATAAATATATTTTTTTGCGGATTCACGGATTTTTGCGGATTCACAGAAGTAAATCCATATCCAATCCACCGACTGCGGATTTTTAAAATTTCAATCCAATCCAATCCACCAATCCACGGATCGGATTTATACGGATCGGATTTTTGCGGATCAGACAGATTGAACGGATCGGATCAGATTCTGAACACCCCTACTAATAACCATGAGCACCAATCTACTATCTGGTGCAGATATTACGGTGTGGACCACCACCCATGAACAAAGCTATGGCTGCCCATCTCAAGGATCTTGGATATACACGCGAAATGCAGTTCCAATTTGGAGCTTTTGATGAACTTCCTCCCATTCTCGACGTCACCTTATTTACAGCTAGCATTAGCTTGACGCACATTTTGTCCATGTAATTCGAGCTCTGAGTACGACGCTGTATCAGATTAGAGATTTAGAGGTCAACACCCTAGGTGTAGCCTTTGAGGTCCCTAATTTGTCATAGTAAGCCAATGCAGTTTCGGTAGTCTGCTGTTATACTCAACTTATTCTTGACACAGTGAAAGAGAAATGTAATGTTTAAAATGAAAAATTATTGATTCATGTCAACAATAATAAAGGTGATTATAAAATAATTCATTGCCATGCTTAGAGAATAGATCTGGGTAACCCTAATTGGTTTAAACTAAAATGAGGACACTATATACAATCGTTATGTTGCTTGTTGGAAGAACACGTCTATCCTAAATGTCAACTTGATTCTGCAACGTAAGTATCTATCTATTTCTGATTCTTTTTATGTCTTCTACGCCTCATCATCATCTTGTATTTTTTCTGCTCGGTGCTCCAATCTGCTAGTATCTTCCCACAAATTGAACAGCATCTACAGAGAGCAACAACAGTCATGTAAATTAAAAAGACTAACCTAATTTATAACTACTTAAAAATAATAATAATAATAATTACTTACATGAATCCACCACAACGGGTCACCATGCAAAGTCTAAGACAGTGACCGCACCACTTCATTCTCTTATTAAATCTTTTGCTGTGAAACTACATGTAATGAAATAATATAAATTAAATAGCTAAAAGCTATCAATTTAATCAAGAATTGCTACTAATTAAAGCACTATACAGATATATATATATATATACGCATAAAAATTTTAAGAAGAGAGAAGCGAATTACCAATTTCAATTTCTTGAAAGAGAACTCCATGGAGAAGAGGAGAGAACCTTTGTTAAAGCATTATATAAACATGGTTATCAATTCGCTGTGATATGCGTCTATACATTAATATTAGATTTTCCTTTCTTGTATAGGATTAGTCTTTAAACTAATAAATCAAAAAGAAAAATTATACTAATTCCTTGGGGACGAAGCATACGCGGTTTTTTTTTTTTTTTTTTTAACATACATAGAATGGACCAAGCCAACTATTGCTGCCCCTAGGCTTCGCACCAAAATGTTTAGAAAGTTTTGAGTACTGCCTAAACATAAAGATTCTTGGATTGTTAATTAAATAGGCCCATTAAAAAAAAATGTCCATAACTTAGAAACAAATTCTTCAATGTGATTGAATACTGATCACTTAATTATGATCAAATTATCATCATCATCAACACGTAATCTATGAAGAGCTACATTAATTTTAAGAGTAATGATACAGCCACAAACTCTTGTACAAATTTATTTTGTACAAACTGACGTGGCATTAATTCATTGGTTGAATGAAAATATAAATTAATAAAAACAAATCATGTGGGCCAAGTGATATTTAATTCAACCAATCTTATCATGCCACATCAGTTTGTACAAAATAAGTTTGTACAAGAGTTTGTGGTTGTATCATTACTCTAATTTTAATATATGAAAAATGTTTGAGAGAAATATTTCGACGAGACCAGACGTGATGAGCAAATATTTGGTGGCAGAGTTCTGCGAACAGGTGTGTCCTGTAAGAGCTTGGTAGCTGAGGAAAAGGAGCAGGAATATTCTGCTCGTCCACGAATATGCCATTCACGAGGCCGGATTTCCTGTTAGAGGCATAAGGCCATTCCTGCTAGGGGTCGAGGTGAGGAGACCCAGTCAACGGCAGTTGGCAAGACGTCCATTCCTATCCGAGAATCAAGGCACGAAGTCCATCTCCATCCACCCACAATGACGATAATGGGGCATCCACATCCCAGGGTGGGGAGAATAATGGGCGTGGACTACGGAAGACCGGGATTCAGAGGAAGCCTATAAAAAGGTAGCCAACGAAAGTAAAAGGATTAGAATTTTTACTATGAGAACTAAAAAAAGAGAGCTCTAAGAACTGAAACTAAGGAGAAGCCATAAGATTCGTGGCGAATATTCCCAGAACCTTCATATCTGACTTGAGCGTCGGAGAGTTTACGCCGAAAAAACAACCGGCGTACTCTGACCTGCTTTGTGTACGCAGGAACTTTTGGAGAAGAAACCTTACGAGGAGAGTCCTGGTCGTGGCAGAGTTGATCGAGCAGAATTCCTGGTCTTGGAAGAGAAGGCAACCAGAATCTCGCATCAACAAAAAAAATAAAAAATTAACCAACTCATAATCCCCCTGACAGAATTCTTAGCAACAGTGGTGCGACAGGCGCCCCCCAACAGTCCCCTAACAGAATTCGTGCTCTTTATCTTTAATTACGCTGGGGTTATAGTTTGTTAATAAAATTTAGCATTTTAATAATCGACCTATTTGAAAATATTGAAATAATCCTATAAATTTACGAAAGAATCGAACATGGACAAGTAGAATACACTCGACCTATTTGCAATGAGGAAATAAATTATTTTTTAAAAAAGGAAAGATTATAAAATACGGACTTATCTGCACAAAAAGCTGCCTTCTCGATGAACTGAGATTAACTGTTTAATAAGAGCAAACGAAGAAAATTCTTTATCTAAATAGTTGGAAAACAAAACAAATATGAGCCACTGCCGTAATTCTAACAAAATATCGATTGAATAAAATAAATAGTCAGTGTCAGATATGCCATCAAGGTTCTAAAAACAAAAGAGGGTTCCATTTTTTTGGCAGCAAGGGCAAGAAGAAACCAAAGGTCAAAAGAGTAGAAGAAAACCCATTTAACATAATAAAAACCACGGCCATAATTCCACAATGGGACAAAACTATAGTCTCGTTGGCTCGTTGCCTTCACCAAACAACAACAAACGCAAATGGCATAACTGGCTGAGGGTAACCACCAGTCTGTTAAATTTTCAATTACACTTGGAAACACAACATAGAGAGACTACAAAAGATGAGGAAAATCTAATCGAATCAGCACCCCCAATTCACCATCAAAAAAGACATTCAAGACTTGAAATATCGTAAGCTCATCGCCTGCGCATGCCCCTCCCACGACCACGCCCTCTGCCGCCCATGGCACTCGCGGCAGCTTCACCTTGTGCACTTTCAGACTGCATCATCAAACAACAGCAAGCCATCAGACACGCAGAACATTAACAAGGCAAAACTGTAATCGCCAGTTATTCATATTCATATTAGCTGATTCTTCAACCAAAAGAGCTAAATAGATGCTGAATAAGCAAATTAAGCAACTGCTAATATCTAGAACAAATTGTTTCAAGCACTGAGAACACATATCACGACAATGCAATGCAATATGTTATGGTTTCAAAAAAATCTTAATTAAAACATGGTTATGGCATGGAACATCATCATGGGGACACTTATTTGGCATCCTAGTGTAGGTCCTTATTAGTTAGTCATTTTGTCACTGGTCTTGCAATTACGCAGTTGTATTCAAGTCCGATTAAGCTTTTATCGATGGTCATTGCATCTTATTTTTATGAATTGGCTTTATCTATGGCTATTGTATCTTATTTTTCTGAAACGGCTTTATCTAGGCAATTGCAAATCATTGGTTACATGACAAGTTAGAGGCTTTAATAAGGTCTTTACAAGATTTTGGACAAGGTAGATCAAAATTCCCAAGTTTTACGCCCTTAGAATCCTGGTGTTTACAAGAAAGTAGTCAAATACATATCTCTGTCTCAGTAGAATTATAGAGAGTTGATTTCGTTGGGATTTGTGTTTAGTTACAGAGTTATACTAATTTTGCTAGACTAATCTTCTTGTCTCTATTTCTTCTAATTCTATCTTCTAGTTGTGTATATTCTTCTTACAATGGTTCTGCCTTCAGAGTGCTTCATTATATCTATCGCTCATCTTGCTCTTCTCTCCCTTATTCCTGATCTCTAACAAGTCCCCATCAAACCACAATCTTGACATATAAGAATGTTTACCAAATTTGGCATGAAAAACACTTTCAACAAAAAGATCTGTTTGCAGACTACCTTAGGGTTCTTTACTGTCTCATCCACACTCAAGATAAGGCATGCTGCCTCAGTAGCAGCATTTATAGCATTGATCTGCAACATTAAGCAACACCGTAAATATCAAAACAAATATGATATTCCCTGTTATCAAGAAATTGAAGATAGACAGTTACCTTGACAACTGCTGGCTCCCAGACAAAGTTAGCAAATGAATCTGCAATTCCACCAGTGTTGATATCCACTCCATAAGGGGCACCCTCACCTGTTAAAAAGCATACACAGTTTTAAGATTTTTTCCCCTCACCAACCGGTTGATAGGACTTGGAGACTAATTGTAATTTAGATTGTCTTGTTTTTTGAAAGGTGTAATTTAAAAATTAATATTACAAAAACATGAGCAAGCTACGTACCCCAGTACCCCAAAAAAAAATAAAAAAAAATTCCATGGAACCGTACATCGACAAAGACTTACTAAACATTTAAGAACCAGAATATATGGCCAGCAAAACAATTGGCTATCGATAACCACCGAACCAGGGAAAAGTTGGCACTGTATCCACATTTAGACACTTTGCATCGATTGGTTACACCAATTAATAAATTGATTGTCGTGACTCTAAATACAAATATAGAAAAGACTAACCAGTTGGAAGCGCATGTTTCTGTCTTAATTTATTCAGCACATCAGTAGCATCAAATCCAGCATTGTCACACAACTGGCGTGGGATAACCTGCATCATGAGGAAAAATATCTCATAAAAACTATCGATCAGATGTACTATTACTCTTTGAGAAAAGCACCAGCAAATCATCATCCCACAAAGGAGAAAAGAAAAAGATATATTCTGATATTTTTTAACTAGCATTTGCCTTAGCAGTTCCCAAGATATTGACACTTCTAATGTTATCCCATATGTAGAAGAAACTGATTTTTTTCACGTATAACAAGAAATGATGGAGGACCTAAAGAACCTAATAGATGTTAACTTTTTTCCCTGAAACACTTAAAAAAAAAAAGAACCAGATAACAGCATCATGACAAAGATGCTTACAAACATTATTCTTCAGTTAAATCAATCAAGATTCCCAAAGAAACTAGAATTTTCTTACTCGTATTATGAACTACGAGGCCATACAGTAGGAGGTGTTAGTGCAACCCAAAGCACCAAGAAGAACTTTGTTATGAGACATTAATTCTCCAAACTAAAGAGAGATAAATTATTGCATACTTAAAGACTTTTGCAAGCTCCAGCACCTCTGATGTTTCCAGTACGAGCAGTGGAGGAGTTTCTATTGATCGAAGAACGCTATTGCTTTGCTAAGTTTCTGGCTTGCAAAGATACTCAGGTACTCATGACCATTTAGACTCTAAATGTTTAAATACATAAGAAAATGAACATCAAATCCTAAGAAGAACAAAATTTATGAACTCAATTGTTAAGTTTGTTCTCTCTTTCTTTCTTCCTCCCCTTCCCCCCTTTGGCCCGGTCTGAGTCAACATTTGATTAATGTTATTAATGTTTTAGCCAAAGTTTATTCAAGACAACATTTAAGAAGTCTCATTTAAAAAAAAAAAAACCACCAAAGTTTCAACCACAAAGCACTATATAGCTCCTACGGATGGCCAAGCAAACAATACAATCTACATAAAACCTGAAACGTGAAATCCATCACCACCCACCTCGAGAGCTTTTGCATAAGAGTTGATAAAAAACTGAGACTTCCCGGCTATTGCGCGGGATTCCTGCCTCAAGTATTTACTTATCTCCATCTGCAACCAAAAACAACTCCTCAAGGCCGGAATACACTAAGAAGATACACTGTACCATGATAAATCATATCTGATAAAACCCTTCATCTGATACACTGTACCATGATAAATCATATATGATAAAACCTTACATCTATAGCACCACCACCAGCAACTACAGTGGAATTCTTCGTAGCTCTTCTAACAATCATAATTGCATCATGTAAACTCCTCTCGGCTTCTTCAATGAACTATGGTGGACCAACAAAAGTCGATTGTCAACATGATTGATGATACAAATAAGTCTCACACTATTTAAAAGTTGAAGTACCTGGTCAGCTCCACCACGAAGTACTATAGTAGCTGTCCTCCCTGATGGGCATCCACTAAAGATATTAAACCTCTCATTTCCAACTTGCCTTTCCTCAAAATGTTCACAAGTACCAAGAACCTAGAGGACAAAAATGTCCAACTTTCAATTCAGAAAAAAAAAATAATAATTTCGCCAAATGTATGTAAATGGATATGATAACATCACCTCATCAACAACATTGTTAACAGATGTCTGCACAGTTCCACCAGTTGCAGCAGCAACACGTAGCAGATCTTCTTCAGCCACACGACCAGCGCAGAAAATATCTCGGTCTGCAAAATACTGTGACAAACAAACCATAATATTTAGTGAAATATTTACATAAACCGTTCTACAAAGTCCATATTTACAGAAAGTAATATACATATATTAAAGATATAAAATAATGAATCTTCATAAACATGTTCAGATCATTTTCCAGCCAATTTCTTGTCAATGGAGGGGGGGTTATTTTCCCACCAATGCCCATTTCATCTACAAGCATCATGTTGAAACAGACCAACACAGCTAATGTTATGGGACATACACCCCACCTAAGACTACAACAGTTGTCTGGCTAAAATGGGTCAAAACCCTACTAACACTCAGGAATATTTGCATATTCGTCTTCATTTGTGTGAATACAAATATCCAAATCCTTTTTCCACATTTTTTTAATTGAACATAAATAAACAAACAATTAGAGTTGCAGGTGAAGTTTGAAACTAGGAAGGAAACTCAAAAACCTGCGTGGCTAGATCACCAATAGCAAGCCGTGAAAGAACAACTTTGGCCCCACTCTGTACACATTTATCCAACTTTTCATAAATGATATTCCATTCTGCATCAACAATTGATTGATACTGTGATGGATCTGAAAGTCTGCACCAGGTTGGGATAGAAAGATATTAATGGCAAGATAATTGTCAACAGGACAAGATAATTGCTCTTCTGGAAGGTGTATGCATATAGAGCAAACAAAACAAAATTACCTTATCTCAGCATTTTCTTTCTCAGATTTCAGTTCCAACTCAATGTTCAATAAGAGTATCTTTGGGTTTAAAAACTTCTTTGGTTGCTGTTCAAAGCCTGCATACGAAAATGTCTTCTTAAAAGCAACACCATTTACTAGAAAGGAATCCCGCATGGTACCACCTGGAACCTGTAGAAACAACCAATTTCCTGTCAGACTAGATTCAAAACATTATTTCCGGCCAATAACAATCTTACAAACAAGAATATTAAAGAGAATAAGGCTATAAAAACTTAAAACAAAAGAAAAACATAATGCCTTACAACATAAGAAATGGTCAACTTTAAATCAAGTATTTGTTTCTCATCCAAAAAATTGAAAATAATGGGGCCCAAAGTGTTAACTCATTTCCTATTGAAGTTCGGGTGAAGACAAGCAAAATAATAACAGAAAAATAAAATGTAGCAAGCTTATCATAATCGGCAACATTGAAAGATATTAATGGCGAGGGGGGATAATAAGAAGAAACAATGCCATAAAGCTTATCAAGAAATTGACAATCTATATTTCTTATCCCCAACCCTCTGTGCTGCAGATATCATCATGCCAGAACATAAAACTTATATGAACTTTTAAAATAAGAAGAAACACTACAAGCAACAGTTTAGCCTGCAACTTAGAAACAGGTCTCATGTAACTGACAAAATTATCTTAATATTTACTACCTGGAAACATAATGGCCATCCATAAGGTTCCTTTAGATACAATCCGAGATGCTGTTACATTCACCCTATGTGGTTTATTTTAACATGTAGGTTTGTTTTAACATGCAGAGCACATAGGTTATTGAAGAAATACAACAAATGAGGGACATATGCAAATATAGACAAAGAAACCAAAAATCCAATACCTTCTTGATTCCAATCATATTCAACCTATCACCATCGCCAATTGCACCAACAGCATCTACAACCATTGAAGCAAAAAACTCTTTTTCACCACCAATAAGTTTAGAAGAAAGCGTAGTGGCAGCACATTTTGACAATAGTCTTTTCTTCTCTTCTAAACTTTGACCCTCTATGCTTTTAGCCAATTCCTTGATCTTCTGAATCGCCTACAACCATAAAACCAAAGTAAAAAAAAAAAAATCAATAAAATTTCAAAAAATAAAAAATAAAAATGAAACCGAAAGGAAAATCGAAACAAGTTGGAACAATGGCTTATGGCATACCTTATAGCTGGCGTTGCGAAAACTCCTAATCAAATTCTGAGGGTGAACTCCATCCTCAATAAAAGGCTTGGCCTCCCTCAAGAACTCGGCCGCAAGCAGAACCACAGTGGTGGTACCGTCGCCGACTTCAGAGTCCTGAGACTTGGCGATGTCAACGAGAATCTTGGCGGCGGGATGGACGATGTCGAGAAGCTTCATGATGGTGGCGCCGTCGTTAGAGATGGTAACGGTGCCCTTGTCGTCGTGTATCAACTTGTCCATCCCTCTGGGGCCCAGCGTCGACCTCACCACATCAGCCACCGCCGTGCACGCGTTTATGTTGCTCACCAACTGAGCCTTTCCTTGCGACGTGTCGGTTCCTTCTTTCAATAAAATGATCTGCGGCTGCTGCTCGTTTCGTTTTTGTTAACACACATTTTTCGAAATAGTCAGTCACTGAAACATACACATACACGAGTAATCGTAAAGAGTGAGAGCATTTTAGCGTGTGTAAATTTGTACTTACCATCATGGCTGCCATTGTTGAGATTGAAATCGAAATGAAGTTTATGAGAGAACGCTAGGGTTTGATTTTTTTTTTTTTTACCCCTTACTCAAGTTCAATAACACTGACGAGATCCCAAGTGTGTACTGCGCAGTGACTAGTTGTTTCTAGTGATTGCTGTGACTTTGGGTTTAATTTATTGGAGGGATTGTCTTAGGGTTTATATACTCATGTCGTTTAAAGCCTACGAAGCATGACCGTCGCTGCACCAGCTTGATGATATCTCCAGTAATGTACTACAGGTTATTTTTGTAATTGCAACCAATTTTTACTTGCTTGCTTTTTTTTTTAATAATAAAAAAATTAAGCAAATTCCCTTAACAAATCAATTTGACTACTGTTCCTTTTAAAATTGCGGTTCAAATATCATAAATAATTTATTTTATAAATTTTGATTAAAAAATTAGTGTTTAATAAAATTTTTAAAAAATACTTATTTTATAGCTTCACTCTTTTTTAAAGATATTGTTAAAATAAGTAAAGGAGTACTTTTTATAAACAGATGATTAAATAAGTCATCACATGTTTTTTAAATTTCTATTGTGATTTTAATATTTTAACAAAATAATAATAATTTCTTATTTTTTCATAAATCCTAATATATAAATAAAAGATAATTTAAAATTATATTTATTTTAGTCATTATATAAACAACATTTTTACCTTAAATTTACCAAACATATATACTCTATTTTTTAAACTCCCAACAACCACAACAACATAATTTACCAAACTTCAATTTATTTATTTTTAGTTAGCAATGTATTTTTCTACATAATAGAAACAATTTATCTCATCAAACACCGCAATTCTGAAATGGCGTAAATGCATGTTTGGTATATCCTATCTAATAGCAAAAAATGCTTATTTAAACTTATAATCTCCTTTCAAAATTTTTCTTCTTGTTTAGGCGCCATTTAATAATCATTTATTTGAAAAGTTAGCATTTAAATTAAATTTGGTTTCATAAGTGATTATTACACAATGTGATTATCGAATAATCAATTTTATTATTGATTCTTAAAGGTAGGAAATTATAATTTCCAAAAGTTGATTATTTGATAATCCAATTATAAGTTACTATATGTCTCACTTTTACCCTCTCTAATTATTTTTTTACCCCAAAATAAACTTGTGTCAATATTTTAACTTTAATTAATTTATTAATTACGAAATATTTATTGGAATTTTATTAAATAAAGAAAAATAAGACTTAAACCAAACCATCTCCGGTGGAGAGCCACTTTCCGCCACCAACGAGATTCAAGCTTATGAAACAATGCCAGCATCGAAAAAATCGCAATCCAATGATCCATCCAACGGAGCAAATATGCTTCGGGTGCACGGAGGTGATAGCTACAACCTTCATCACACGTTGCGCGTGTAGCATGATTGGCCGCTCATGGCTGAAATGTGATGCTAGATTTGAGTAAATCGCGGTCTCAAGAGTTCGTCCGGCAATATCCGAAACTTTGACCCCATGTGCGACGAATTTGTTCACTATTTTCCAGCCGTCTCGAAACTAATGGTCTTATCGGAGAACTGGAATTTCAATGATGATGGGCAGTGCATCCAAAGGGGGCAACTTACGTCCCCAAGATCTACCTTTAAAATGGATTATTTTTATTACAAATGAAAACCTCTGTTAAGTTACTTGACTTCCATTGCAAAATGCAAATACAAATCAACAACCACCGCAAAATACTGGATTCAAAAGCCGAAAGGAAAAAGAAAATCAACCATGGGCCATTGTGACTTGGCATAAGCCAATTGCCCCACGTTACACCTTAAATTTGAAGGCCTCCATTTCCCTTCCAACAATATTGCACCTCATAAAACTCCCAATAGTTTTCATAACCATTTTGACATCTTGAAATCTACTGCCTTCAGCCAACTTCTTATACAAATAACTATCAAACGTCATTCTCTGCACGTATTCATCCCCGCACAACTCCACCAATGCTTCCCTCCCCACATTGCTTCCATAAAATACTCTCTGCAACAGATCCAGAAACCTGTACGTCATCAAATACTCGTCATCCCATTTTCTCAAATATTCCCTCTTCAAATCACTCTCGCTTATCATTGTATCTCCTCCTTCCGAAGCCTTCACTATTGCCTCCCCACAAATCCTCCCTGATTTTGCAGCAAAATAGATTCCTTCGCCCGAACATTTTGTCACGTAGCCAGCCGCGTCTCCTACGAGCGCCACGCGTCCCGACACCCGCACGCCACGTGGGTGTTCCGGTATCGGGTGGGCCTCCACTTTCATCACCCTCCCACCCTTGATCTTTTGCCTGACTCTTTCCCTGATCCCTCTTTGATAGAGTTTGATATCCTGCTTCGCGCGCACCGTGCCCGTGCCCACTGCCACGTGGTCGCATTTGGGGAACACCCACGCGTAAAAGTCGGGCGACACGTCGTTCCCCACGTACATCTCAGCGAGGTCTTTGTAGTATTCCATTTTATCGTCCGGCAGTTTGATTCTCTCCTGGAAAGCGATGGCGCACGTGTAACCTCCGGCTTTTATGGATTTGGCCACGCGGCTGTGCGCCCCGTCGGCGCCGACGATGACGTCGACGGCCAGAGTGCGCTTGGAGTTGTCGATCGTGTGGTGTACGACGTAGGGAGCGGTGGGGGAGGAAGAAGACGGGAGGTCGACGGCCGTGACGAGAGCGTGGAGGAGGTGGGCGCCGCGTGACTGGGCGCGCGAGCGGAGGAAGGAATCCAGCACTTCGCGGCGGAGCATGGGGATGTACTCGTCGGGTTTGAGAGTCTTTGCACCGAAATCGACGGTGAGGTTAGAGGGGGAGATGATCTTCATCCTGGTGACGTGGCGGTCGATGAGGTGGAGGGGGATCGAGAACTCTTCTAGCATGCACAGAGGGATGGCCCCGCCGCATGGCTTGGCGGTCGAAGGGCTGCGCTCGAAGAGGAAAGTCTCAACTCCGCCCGCCGCCAGAGCCTCCGCCGCGGAGGATCCAGCTGGGCCTCCGCCTATCACGGCGGCGCGCAGCTTGCGGCCTGGGAGAGGCGCGTTGGCTGTGATGGCGAGACAGGCACGACGAGGCTTGTGTGATTTTCTGGTCAAGAGAGGAGAGAAGAAGGTGGCGGCGTGGGAGTGAGGTAGTGAATGCGCCATTGAAATGCAAAGAACAAGTGAGTTGAGCCTTGAGACTGTATTAGTGTATTTGTATTTGTTGCAGTTGCTCGCCTTACTTTTTTTACTGGAGTGGGAATTTTGAGGAGTTGAAATCTTTGGATTAGGAGTGTGGAGTGAGAGTGAGAGTAGGGTGTTTATTTAGACTAAATAAAAGTATGAATTGTCAATCAGAATTCTAATTATTTGTTTACTTTATCTTAGATTGAGAGTAAATTATTTTAAATTATAATTTTATCCTTATGTACAGAATTATAATTTGTAATTAAAAAATTAATAAAAAATATATTTGGAAAATAAAATAAATATTTTATTATATTTATAAATTAATAATAATTACTAATATTCTTAATTATGTAAATCATAATTTTTTATTATTTTAATTTAAATTATGTGAATAAAAATTATTAATAATAGCAACACAAATAAAATATTATTATTGATAATATAGTACAAAATTAATATTTTTTAGAATAAAATATTTATTATTATTAATTAAATAAATAAATAATATTTATTAAAATTAATGTTTAATATTATTAATTTAAATATAATATTTATTTATTTTTATTTTATTAAATTTAATAAAATAAATATGATATAATTATTATTTTTAATAAATATGATATTATTTATTTTATTAAATATGATATTATTTATTTATTTATTTTATTAAATATTATTTATTTATTTTAATTATAAGGATAAAATAGGAAGAGGGGGGAGTGGATTCTCACTCCCACCTCTCTCCATGGGAGTGGGAATCCCACTCCCCACTCCAAAATTAGGTGGGACCCACGGATTCCCACTCCCACTCCTCCCTTTTTTAAGGTAAGTAAACACTGGAGTGGAAGAAATTCACACTCCATACTCCCACTTTAAAAAGTAAACACTACCTTAGTATAGACTACAGAGTAAAGAGAGTGAGTGGAGCAAAGTGAAATTAATATTTTAATCTGATGAAAAGTGATATTATTATTTTAATCTGATGGGCACTTTTGATTTGTTTTTTCCTATCAAGACTCTTTCAAGAACCTTTTTTTTTGTTTTTTGTCCCAACAATTTGTCAAAAGACAACTGCATTAACATTGATGCATGTCTATGCAAATTTACATTTGAGCATTTTCAATTTACAGTATGACAGACAACATGTAGTAAAATTGTTGCTGCACCAATTAAAAGCTATTTTAGATTTTGCTGTTAAAGCATACATCTGCAACGTGCCTGCTCTCAGTCGGAATGTGACGGTGTTGTGAAGACAAGGGCCCGGACGGAGATGGGGCGACAAATATCAAACAGAGGTCGGCCTGACCAGGCTGAATCGGCAAGCAAGGCGTTGACAGCTTTTGTAGGGTTGTAGAGATCCCACCAGATATAATCAGAATCTCGCTCGCAAGCCATCTCTACAGAAAGGCATCCGATCATTGCACCATACAAACCAAGACCACAGCAGGCAGTCTTTGGATCCTCAAATCCTGCATTCATGACCAACAAAATTATATTATCAACAATTACTCATTTCAGAAAGTTAGGGATAGCATTCCTCGACTCCTCTGCTTACTTCTCATCAGATGAGTTCCTGATTTCCTCCTATACACCGATCTCATGTATCAAGAATAAAAGAAACTTGAATTTTAGCACATAAAATCTAAACAAACAGAGTACCATGCTGTTAACTCATCTGTTCTGATGGTCATTTGATATGGACTATTTGCCAAAGAGTGGCAATCAGCTTATGTATCCAGATTCCAAATTAATGCAGAAAACTAAGCGAGATGGAACCAAGCGTGTGTGGCTATATCCAGGTAATGAGTCTCGAAGCTCTATTCTTGACAGTTAGAGGACTGTATCTGAAAATTCCAAGGGTATATAAAATCATGTGTCTGTATTTTTTTTGCAAAATTTATCAAACATAATGCCGTGATCCTTGGAACAAAGTGATCCATGATTACCACGAAAGCATTAGGTTCACTTTTCAAATACTAACTAGAACCTGTGAGATTGTACCACCTCCATGGTTCTTTCTAACTGCCAGCTATCAGACAAGTCTGTCATCCACACAGTCTGCTCACTGAAGTTAATATTGTACAGTTTACTTGCTAACATTCTTAGACTAGAATTATTTATTTTAAGCACAACTTGAGGGACAAACATGGAAGGAAGCAGTTGTGGAATTATGAATTCATCAACCTAATTTAAGCTAACCAGATTTTATTTAGCAGCAGAATTTCTCTGAGTCAATCAAAATTTAGAAGACAGAAGGTAAGTCAGACAGGCATTATTTGTGTTAGGGCTTCCATATGACTTGTAGCACCTTTAAATTAAATTCCTTCAATAAACAAGTGTAGAAAGGAGTTCATACCATAATATTGGGGATTGTTCATCATCTGCATAATTCCTTGGTATATATCACAGAAGATTATATGAGCATTAGGTAACTCTGAGTTCAGGTTGATAATGCGCTCTTCTAGCATTGTATTGTATTGCAAAATCAGCTCATTGACTTCGGCCACACAGCCCTTTCCCTCATCATCTCCAGCAGTAGAATTACGCCACTCCCAAACAATACGTGGTGTGCATCCCAAAGGCAGTATTCCCATGCATATGATCCTATGCACATTCGCATCGTACAGGTCTCTCATAACATTTACCATCTGGTCCACCAAAATACTAGCAAATTCTAGGCCACTGTACTTGCCCATTACACCTGAGGAGCTTTGGAGAAAGAGGTCAAGGTAGTCATCTTTGCCAAATGAAAGGTAAAATACGGAGGATTCAATGATATCTTTAGCACTCCCCTCGCCGAGTTCCAGCTGCAAAAGCTGAAAGGTCTCAAACACTTGGCGTAGCTGTTGATTAAGAGACTGATGGCTCTGGCTGCTAGGATTCATGATTGTTGCTTGGGCTGAACCATAATTCAAACCACTTAATAGTCCGTTTATTGATCCATTCTGGCTGTAGAATGGTGGAGGATATGGTAAGCCCTTTTTTTTAGCTGCATTGATAATACAATTACAGTAATTAGCACAACAACAAACAAAACAGGTTGAGCTAGAGTTCATAGTAATGAAGACAAGCAAAATTAAAATGTTAAGAGGGAAATATGAGATCATGAATTCCCACTGTTCCAAAATTACTAAGGTTCACACTTCACAGAAAATTAAATCATTTAGACTAAGACTACCCCGACTCTTATTGTCATAATATAAAGAAAATAAGAAAAAATTAAGCAGCTTCAATTTTATTAGGTAGAACTAAGCAATAATACTTCTAAAAGTAGCTAAAGCATATAAAGCTGGAAGTATAATTGGAGAAGAAACAGGTAATGTATCCGTATTTCAGTCAAGGCCTGATCTTAAAGCTACAATAGCATTCGTGATGAACCATGCACATTAAGTGGAACAAGTGAGCGCCACAATAAATCTTATACCAACCAAATTAAGCAAATATGAAATGAAAACACTTTAACAGCTTTCCTCCTCTCGTGAAAGGCTTCTTTCCCGAAAATTCAGACAATCTCTCCATAAAAAATGTGACTGTAATTGTTCATTAGTCTTCTGATCTGAGCCTATGTAAGCAGCAAATTTTTTTTTGGGTCTAAAATCTAAATGTTGTTTGCAACCACACCGATGATTTACCTAAAATCAATTCCCTTCAATTGGACTGTTTATGATTTCTCTATGAAAAATATGGGTTCAAAGAAGCTAACCTGAATTAGCTTCCTATTAGAAGAACGAGTTCATAGTAGGCGCGTTTAAAGAGCGAAATTACAGCCAATAACCCCAGTCAAGACAAGAAAATGCAAAGAGAATTTTTTAGTCCAATTTTTCTCAGCATTTCACAAATGTGCTTCCCAGAAAGCACGGCTGCTTTAGAAATCAATTGAACTACTACTATTATTTATCAAAAAGTGATTTTCAAGAAAGCCAATAACCCATTACAAACCAAAGACGCCACTAATACATACAAATTGAAGAAAATAAAATCATTTAAAAAAAAACAAGAATCAAGAAACGGAGTAAACACTAGAGAGAGAGAAAGAGAAGTTACCGAGAAGATGGGGAAGGAGAGTGGAATCGGACCCATTATAACAGGGAATCAAAGAAAGATTGTGATGAAGAATTGGGTAAAAGAGCGTGTTTTCTCCACAATCAACTGAAGAATCACCCAGCACGTTAAACGACGTCACATTGTTTCCTGCTACACTAGTGCTGGCAGTCATACTCACCATCAAAAAACTTGCAACGAGAACAAGTGATGTCTCTCTCTTCATTCTTCCTGTATCTTTCTCCAGCTTTTCAGAAAAATCTCTTACCACGTTTCTTTTGCTTTCATTTTAGTGAACTAACAAATTAGCTGTGCCTGCTGTGCAGCGTTTTGATTATTTTTGTTAGCGGGAGCGGTCAGGGAAGGGAACAAGTTTGTTTGACAAAGCGCTTTCGGATTCGGAGGTTGTAATCGGATCGGGTTGGGATGAAAAATGATGAGTAAAAATAAAAAGAAAATGTGCCTTGACCACGCTAGTGCAATTCCCTTGTAACAAGTCCTCAAATAAAATTATTACATTGTAAATTTTTTATTAAAATTGTTCACCAAAACCATGAACTAGGTTTTATTAATTTATTCCTTTTAACTTCTATGTTTTTTTAGGTAAATTAAGGAGTTCATACCCATGATAGATTCCTCAAATTCATGAACACTTTTCTTCTTTTTCTTATATTTTATATTATCTTTTAAAAAATAACAGATGAAAACAAAAAAACACAAATCAATTTTTTAACTCTCAACTTAAAACGAACTAATTGGCCACAAATTCACTTCGACGGGCCCCTTGGGGCATTAACATTATTTTTTCTCACGTCTTTTGCTGCAAACTCTTTTCTGTTATCGCTTCTAACGAACAATAACACCAAATTGGCGATTCACTACCCACCTTCTAAGAGAATTGGACTTCATGGAATTGAAAGCTCTCAAATCTTAATTAGTTACATTTTTTTTCAAATAATTTGCTCAACAATGTCTGATGGATCACATACATGGGTCAATAGCCACTATTTTCCCCTTTTCTTGTTTTCTCTGTTTACAATCTAATTGACAAAAACACCGAAAAGGGTCTAGGGTGAACTGAAAAAATATGTAAACGAAAACTTATTTCGTTATGCCTCCAGACTTTTCAGAAATTGTAAGCTAAAGCTGTTCAAAAGCCAATAAAAAATCTCAATTTGTGAGCGCGAAAATTGCACACTATATATGCATAGTCCAACAAATCAACACCAATCATCTATACCAGAAATCCAATATCCAGAGACTCAATTTAGCCGCAATTAGATCACCTTATCAGCTGTAAAGGAAGTAATTTTTCCCACGTCTTCATTCAGCTTTGAGGTGCTGGTGCTAAAACATGAAATTCTATGCTCACCAACATAAATAATAACCCTAGTTTCCCACAAGGGCATAATGAGAGGGAAAGGGACAAGTCAAGAATCAAGGTACTAGTACAGATAAGAAATAACCGAATAAGCATCAAGATGATGGTGATCCCAAAGAGAAAAAAAAAAAAAAAAAAAAAAACAAAGATGATAACAAAGAAGTACGACCACAAATGGCATTCAATCTGCGGCCTCTATTCTTAAATTTTCTAGTCCTTCAGAAATAGGCTTGGAATTAGCCAATTGTGTCTATACCTTATATCACACACATATAAGTTCAGTATCTAATAAAATCAAATCGCTCGAACTCCATCAAAAGTTTTATGTCCAATATTAACTCAGAAGCTTTACCTCTTAGTTGGGACTAAATTAACTGTGTAGCTAAATTATCATTAAATGAGATAAATGTTAAACCACAGAATGACTAGAATGCATTTCTTCGCCAATGATTTATCTATGGCACATTCTCTTGATAAAATGATTGCAGACATTAGTGAATGCCAATTACAAATATCAAACGATTTCCCCAAAAAAAAAGATATATTTATTTTAAGAAGCACCTCCACAACATGGGAAAAAAAAAACATATAACCTCTTGCATACGAAGGGAAATGAAGAGCATTTTGAATGGCATAGCAAGGAGCATCATGATCAGCTTGTCTGTTAACTACTATGAAATAAACTACGTCTAATATTCAAACATCTAAGTAAAAGAATACCACATTAGTGGTGTCCAGAAGCATATTGAAACATACAATGTATAATCTGCTACACAAATTACCCAAGACGAATAGCCTAGTGATGGCTAGAAGCATGTGGCTATTACGATCAGCTTACTAAGCCTTCAGCTTGCCACTCATCCCACGCTTATTGTGCCAAACACTTCTCCTATTGCCATTCATTGGGTTCTTCTTGGCTGCAACTGAACATTGATCAGTCCGACCACCCTTACTACTCATCTCTGTCTGAAGTTTACGCCTCCTCATCCTATTCTCCAATCGTATTCCTCTAAGAGCACGGGCCCTCCTCTCAATTTCAAATGCTTGTGAAAAATTCCAAATCCTAACAATGCCTTCCTCACCACCACATACTATACGATCAGCACCAATGTCCACTGATAATAAATTGCACTCAAACCCATGCAACATTCTCTGAGGTGGCTCCACTTCAATAACCCTTGAAACCCTCTTCCCTGATGTATGCCTGCCGCTCCTTAACAACTTTCTCACATCAATCAGCGAAAGCTTTCCGTCACCAGCAGCTGAGACAAGCCAAGGAAACTCAAATGCAAGAGAATTAACAGGTCCTGTATGAGGAATCCATGTAGCAACTAGCAAAACATTAGCTTCAGTACAATCATTAATGATCTCATACATGTGTATGGCTCCATCCTCCCCACCTGTGAAAAGAAAATCTCCAGTATGGCTTCTTGCCAATGACTTAGTGTTACCAACATGGGCACCATTAACAACAGTCAGTAGACAACCACCGATAGTATCCCAAATATACACATCAGAACCTGACGTACTAGCAACTGTAGTGTCATGCGGTGCAAGACCATAAACCCAGTCACTATGTCGCAAGACCTTTAGGCACTTGAGTAAAGCACGATCCCATACACGCACAGTCATGTCCCATGAACCACTATAAATTCTAGTTAGATCCAATGCAAGGGATGTTATTGGTCCTTCATGCTCCCAAAGCCGAAACTGAGTGTTCTGTTTCTCCGAACCACTAATGTCAAACAAATGTGGGAGGACCTCAACTGCTCTCCAACAATGAATAAATCCATCGGTACCCCCAGCAACCAAGAGCTTCTTATCCGCAGCAACCGCTCTAATAGTGCAACCAAGTGGCTTTGAAGATGCAATCGAAAACCCATCCTCCAAATGCCACATTCGAACAATTGAGTCGTACCCAGAGGTAAACAAAAGCTTTGCTGAAGCCAAAACGAAAACTGTGAGAACAGCTTCTGTGTGGCCATACAGAACATCAATGCTATACCGACCAAGGAAAGTCTTACTCCTAAACTCTCTCTCCACAAACAGTTCCTTCCAAGACTTGTCATCCGAAAACCCAGCACCCAACGGGGCAGACGCTATCGGAAGCCCCCATCTCTCACAATAAAATTCCTTCCAAGCATGGTGGTCAGATGCTAACCTATGGAGAATTGGGGATACACACGAAACTATACCTAGCTCTTTAGGATCAAGGCAATTGAGGATCTCACTTATCAACGCCGGGGGAAGGTCAGTTATTGTTGACCGATGAAGATTCGATAAAACATCATTACACGGCAATTGTTTAGATTCCAAAGTGGATTTTGTAGCTTCAATCTCAAAATTCAAATTGTTTAACTCAGATTCAATTTGTGAAAGTAAACTATCTTCAACAGAGTTAGTCAAATCCTTCGAAACTCGAGTGACGCGTTGGCATTCAAATGCCATAAAATAAATCGATGCCCTAAAATTGAAAAACTAAAGAGTTAGAATCTGAATCCCTAGAAAAACCAGAACAGAAACCCTAGAATTAGTCCTGATTAAAATGCGATATTAAAATTTAAAGCAGAAAAATGGAGAAAGATCCAAGGAATAAAGGAACCGCAAAAAAAAAAGAGTTAAATTCGGGAAAAAAAAATTAAGAACGATATTTGGGCATTAAAGTTACCTCTACTAGTTATTAAATTCGCGATTAGCGATCTGCGAAGCAGAAAAATGATGAAGTGCTTGTTTCGCTTAATTTATTTTAGGGGCTTTTATAGCAAAGGAGAGAAAAGAGTCCGGGTTCAAACGGCGGATTTGGAAGCGAAGAACAATCACCGTTCAGTGGACAACGAATCAGACGGTTAGGATGAGGTGAGCGAGACTAATAGAATGGTACCAGCCGTAGGATTAATAACTGAGGAGTGTATATCCGACGGTGATAATTAACAGGAGAAATTTGACTCAATGATTAATCTTGTTTTCCTTTGTGTTTTATTCTAATATTTTATGCTGTAATGTGCACGTGTAAAACATGAGAAGTTTTGCTTCAACCTAAACACACGCTTATTTCCAACAAAGTTAAATTTTCTTAATAAAATTGAACATTTTTTTTTTCATTTCTATTCAAATGAACCATTTCATCTAATGTCTGACTTATGAATAACATTCAAATCCAACGACTAATATACTCACTTTATTTATTTTTATTTTCTTGTTACAAGAGACTTCGTAGAGTACTTGTATTTCTTAATATAAATTTTTGCTTTAGCCCAAGCACCCGCGTGTTTCCAACAAAAATTAAATTTTGCTAACAATCTCTTAACAAGTTCATGTTTTATTTCTGTTCAAAATATATCTATTTGATCCAATTTGTGACTTTTGAGTAATATTCAAATCAATGACTATACTTTTGCTTTTAATAAAAGGCCTCATATAGTACTTTTGCTGCTCTCCCAAAAGCATTTCCTCTTAGTTAACAAGAATAGTGTATATATATATATAGGATTCTCTAAGTTACATGCATGTATCTTATCATTATATACTTTTATATATATATATATATATATATACCAGAAGGAAATAGGATCGAAGGATGGATGTGCTTTCGTTGGATCTCAGTATTAAGACTTTAAATTAAACAATTAATGGATCGGTTTTTCCAAATTTTAAAATAAGTTACCAGCTTTGAAATTAAGTAGATTTGCTTTGGATCATACAATGTTCAAACAAATTTGAACGCGGTTAGTCAATTTTAATAACTAATTGATACGTGGCGTTGTTAGACCAGATCGATGCTACACAGAGTGAAGCCTTTGGACCCAGATCTGACTTAGAACAGATCAATAGCCCGCACGTTCGGGTTTCCAGCCGATATACCAAATCAGTTTTAGTTTACCAAATAGAGTTAAGTTGCTTTAAACGTGGTCGATTCTTTTTATTTGGCTATTATCAGATTTAGATTAGGTTCTTTTAAAGGTTTGGGTACATACACAGTACCAGATCCGGATCCCGGAAATGGTGCTCTGAAGGAATGGAGGGAGAAGAGAAGATTTACAACTGAGGATCGAGATCCGGTCTCTTTGCCTCAGAGGAATGTAGAATTTATATGGCAGATCTGATACAGATCAGTCTGCAAGCATGCTTTGAAAAGAAAAGTGCTTTGAAAATAAATTGCTGGAATTTAAATGTGCATAAAATTAAATTGCAGAAAAGTAAATGCTTTAAAGTAAATTGCGAAAATTTAAATTACATTAAACTTTAAAAATTTAAAGGACTGAATTTAAACATACATCTTTGCTTTCTGGCTTTACAAATTTTCAAATCTTTCCAGAAGGGAAGATTGAAAGACGGGAAGATTGAAGATAAAGAACTAGTCTGATCACCCAAAGCTCTGTGATAGAACTATTGTGTAAGCAGAAAATTTCTTTGAACTCTTCGGACTTTAGAGAGAGAGAGAGAGAGAGTGTTTAGAGAGAAGGAAGAGAAGAAGAGAAAATGAAAAACCTGAGGAGTCTAAGTCTTCCTCTCGGTTTATATACAAAATCTTTAAACTGTTCACTGTAGCGGGATTTTAAGTGCACAGTAAACTCTGGAAAGTTGCACTGTTCACTGTAGCGGGATTTTAAGTGCACAGTAACAATTGGATCGTAGCTTTGAATAGTAGACTCTTTGTAGAAAAATACAATACGGGTGAAGAGACATGTGCGCTCTCACTTGTGTCCAGGGGACCACCCGAAAATACATCTCTTTTCTTTTCTTTTTTTTTTTTTTTTTTTTTTTTTTTTTAAGTAAATAATCAAATAATTATTTACAATGCTTTATTGGAGAGAAAATGCCGAAACAGTCATCTTCATTATCGTCTCCGAGAGAAATGAAAGGCTCTTCATCATCATCAACATCTTCATCTTCATCTTCAGAGGAATCTGCAGCTGAGGACTTTGATCGAGAGGCGAGGAGCTGTTCCATGGCTTTGAAATACTCATCTTCCGTTTTGGCGCTTGCCAAAAGAGACTGGGCTTTGGATTTTTGGGTTAGGAAGGTCTGTTGGGCTTTAGAGGCTTCCAAGGTTGGTTGTAGGAGGTTTTTAGAGGAGAGCCAATCTTTGATCATGTTGACAGTCAATTTGGACTGTTCATCAAATTTTGACCACCATTTGACTTTAAAGGTTCTTTGAAGGATGACTTGGGAATCTTGGTTGTGGAAACGTAGGTTCCACGAACAAACCCAAGGAAGAAAGAAATTTGCACAAAAGCAAAGAAAGGGGGGAAATCTTTTTTTCTGAGACAGAGGGTAAATAATGGGCTTTGAAGAGGTTTAGGCAATTTGTAGCGTTTGGTGATAAGATTTGTGGAATTGGGCCAAAATGATTCCACCAATGTTGAAACCAATTTGGAAGGCTTTGAACGGTTATCTTTGTGTTGAAGAAAAATAACCAAGAGTGGGATTTTTTAGGGTTTTGGATAAAGAAGGTGTTATACCATGCTTGTTGGTAATCCCAGTAGGAAAAAGTCCGACAATGTGGTAAACGGGTTTCAAAATTTAGAGGGAAGGTTTTACAATTGTGGAGTAGGTCACCCCACTGATTTGGGCTCAATACTTTGAGGATTGTGGCCGTTGAATAAGCCGGTTCTGGATGGGCTTTGTCAAGAAAGAAATGTTTGAATTTAACAGATTCAGTTATTTCCAAAATGCTTTGATAATAAGACTGGGGTTTTGTCAAATCCCATGGTTTGAAAAACCAGCCTTTGGGAAAAAACTTTGAAATGCTTTGAAAAGGATCAGAATGGTAAAATCCATCTTCTAGAGAAAGAATGTTTTGAAAATGGGTTTTATCAAACCAATCGGAGGTTTTCTTTGAAGGTGTTGGCTGAGAAAGCACAATTTGAGAAGATGAGCTTTCAGCAGAGACAACAACATTTTGGGAAGAGGGTTTTGTAATTTCAATTTCTTTTTTAGGAGAAATTTGGCTTTGAGAAAGGTTTTGGAGGGCGAGCATGAGCTCAGGAGATTTTGTAATGGAACTCATCCATTGCTTTACTTGGTCGTCAGAAGAGACCGATTTGTATTGGGCTCCATGTTCTTCAACCATTTCAATCCAAGATTTAATGGGTAAGGCTGAAGAAAATAATTTTTCTTTGGAAGGGGTTGAAAGGGGTTCTTTGGAAGGTTCTTGGGAACCAGTGTCTTTGAGAACTGCTTTACCTTTATTCTTCTTTGGCGGCATTATCTGTTTTGAAGAAATTCTCTGGTTAGAAAATCAGGAACAGAATTTTTATCACCTTTAATAAACTCAATATCAAAATCAAAAACACTTAAAATAGCTTGCCATCGTGCAAAAATCTGTTTTGATGCAATGTTTTGAACATCTTTTTCTAAAACATGTTTTGCAGCTTTGCAGTCAATTCTAAGTAAAAATTTTTGATTTAATAAATCACTTTGAAATTTTGTAATGCATAAAACAATGGAAAGGATTTCTTTTTTGATAGTAGAATAGTTTTTCTGGCAGTCATTCCAATGAGCAGAAACATATTGAACTATCTGTTCTTTATCATTATCCCTTTGTTTCAAAATTCCTCCATAACCTATGTCAGATGCATCGGTTTCAACAATTTTAGGTAATGCAGGATTTGCAAGAAATAAACAAGGAATGTTTTTTACAGATTGCTTTATTAATCTAACCACTTTGGTATGCTCTTCTGTCCATGCAACAGGATTCTTTTTTAACCTATCATGCAAAGGTTTAGACATCCTATTGATATTAGGGCAGAAATCAAGAACATAATTTAAACTACCAAGAAATCTTTGTAATTGGGTTTTGTCAAGAATTTTGTCTGGGAATTTATCCGCAAACAAAAGTGATCTCTCAATAGGGGTAATAGTGCCTTTGGAAATATGGTGACCAAGGAACCTGACTTTTGTTTGAAATAATGAAATCTTTGTACTTGAAAGAGCCAGGCCAGCCTTTTTTGTAACAAGATGAAAAGTCTTTAAATGTTTGAAGTGTTGATCAATACTTTGAGAAAAAATCAACACATCATCAATATAAACAATACAAAACTCGGAGTAGGGGTTATAAATGTCATTCATGATTCTTTGAAATTCCGAGGGTGCATTCTTCAAACCAAAGGGCATAACAGTCCATTCGTACTGTCCAAATGGAACAGTAAAAGCAGTTTTATAACGGTCTTTTGGATGAATTTGAATTTGCCAAAAACCAGACTTCATGTCAAATTTTGAAAAAATAAGAGCAGAACACAATTTTTGGAGCAAATCCTTTTTATTAGGTATGGGGTACCTAATCCATTTTAAGGCTTTATTTAAGGGCTTATAATTTATCACAAGTCTAGGAACGCCTCTTTCAATTTCAGAATTTTTGTTGACATAAAAAGCGGCACAAGACCAAGGTGATCTTGATTTTACAATAAGTCCTTTATTTTCAAGATCATTAATCTCATCTTTACAATGTTGTTCCAATTCCATGTTCATTTGGATTGGACGTGCTTTGGTGGGTATTTGTTTTTCATCAAAAGAATTTTCATAAGGCAGATCTACCAAATGTTGTTTCCTTTTCCAAAAAGCAGATGGTAAATCAGCACATATTTCTTTTTCAATGAGGCTTTTGAAATCAAGAATTTTTCTTTGTATAGAATCATTTTGAAGTTGATTCTCAATTCTTTGGAAATTTAAATCTTTTTGTAAGCAAAATAAATCATCCTGTTTGGACTTAAGAATGGCATTAATCTTGTTTTGGTAAACAGAACAAGCTTTGACAATATTCAAATTCCTTGTTTTGGGTTTTTCAATAAACGAGAAAACAAGGTCTTTGGATTTTGCTTTGAAATATATACCATCATAATTGACAGCATACGGGGTTATAAGATTTATAAAAGGGGTTCCTAAAATGATAGCATGGTGTATATCATTTGTAAGAACAAAAGAAGTTTTAAATTCAATTTTATTATTATAAATCGAGGCTTCAACTTTGGAACTAACATTCAATTTTGAATTATTAGCGGCAGAAAGTCTTTCTTTTGTTTTTTCATGAAATCTTTTGGGGACGATATCTTCCCTGATGCAATTTAAATCAGCGCCAGTGTCAAAAAGGGCAATGGCGTCCATAGCAAAATCATCAGAAAAGATGAGAGTGACTTTAATCAAATACTTTCTTGTGGTGATTTGCTTTAAAACAAATAGAAAATCATTGGGCACAGACTCTATGTTTTCTACTTTAATATCCTCACCATCATCAGGATTGGATTCATTGTCTGAATTATCTTGCAATTGTTTTTGTAAAAGAAGTTGGATAGTCTCAGAATCACTTTTTTGTTTTTCTTTTAAATCTCTGATTTCACATTTGATTTCTTTTATCTCTTTCTGAAGATCTTGGATATTAGGAACTGCCTTTTTTGTTTTCTTTTTATCCAAAATTTGAGTAAGATCATAAGAATTCTTCTTAATAATTGGAACCTTAGAAATCTCAGTTGAGGTTCCGGCTTTGTCAGAATCCATGGTTTTCAAAAGTTTATCAAGATATTCTTTTTGAAGATTTGGATCTGAAATATGCTTTACAAGTTCAAGAAAAATTTCTTGGTCTTTAGTCAAAACATTGATTTTCTTTAAATAGGAATCCGAATCAGAATTGCTGCTGCTAGATGCAGAGGTGTCTGAATCAAATAACTCATCAACTTGGAGGGGGTCATTATCTCCCGACATGGAAGACTCAGAGTCTGAGGACTCTATAAGGAGGGGGGCTATTTTGGAAAGGATGTCCTCATTGAGGTCAAGCTCTTGGAGTCTCTTGTTCATTCTGCAAAACTTTGCAGTATGACCTTTCATACCACATTTGAAACAAGTGGCATCTTTGAAGTTGAATGAGGTTTTAGGTTTGGCTTTAAACTCTTTCTTTTTAGAGAAACTATGTTTCTTATAAGGCCTCGAGGGTTTCTTATAAGGAAGTTTTCTAAACTCGTGAAAGGGTTTCCTATGGCTTTTAGATTTGTAATATTTCTTGTAAGGTTTTGTAGAACACTTACCATTACAATCTTTGGAAGTAGAAGCTTTAAAGGGGTCATAATTGAATTGTTTACAAAAACCGCCTAATTCTTGCTTAGATCTCCTAAGCTCCTGCTTCAGACGTTTCTGTAATTTCAAATCTTGACAGATCTTTAAACCTTCTTTATTGACAAAACTGACTAGTTCACCATAAGTGAGCTCGTCATAAGGAATACGATTGTCATAGAGAGCTTTGATGGAATTTCTAACCTTTTCTCCCAATAGGGTAGGTAAACCTGCAAGGAATTTTTCCTTCCAAGTTACATGATTTGCATCATCCCTAAGGAAGAGTCTAGTAAAGAAAGTGGTTTTGTATTCTTGGAAATCACTGAGTTTCCTACATCTTAAGTTGTGTAGTAACTCGGCGTTTTTGTCTCTAAGGTGAGAAGGGTCACCTATGAAGTGAAGGGAAATGGTTAAAATCAGGGTAGCAACTGCATCCTGAATAGGGTTATTAAACTCATCAAGAATGGGAGCACCATTCTCATCAGTTTGGATGGCATTAAAGATGTCTAATTGCTGCAATTTAGTGAGAAGATGATCCCACCATCCTTTGAGTTGACCAGTAAAACCGGCAATTAGGATTTCTGCAATGGCTTTGTCAGAAGTTCCTGATTGGGTTTTATAGGCATTGGCTGCCATGGTCATTTGCTGCAATACACCTAGAATGTTGTATTCAGACATTCCATCTATATTCCACTCATAGACAGAGGATGCATTATAACGAGCTTGATTTAATGCACTAGGCCTGTTGTCTATAGTTAAATCAGGTGGAGATTTAGAAGTAGGGATAGCAAGTTCCCAATGGATTTTATTGGCTTTAGAAATTGGTTCATCAATAAAGGCTTCTAAGTCAGAAGAGGCAATAGAAGTTTGGTCATCTTTTTCTAATACTCCAATCTTGCTAGATTGAGGAGTATCAAGGGCAATCTGAACTTTGCTAGATGAGGAAGAAGCAGCTTCTATCCTATCTAGTTGTTCTCTGATGGCTTTTGCAAAATCCGATTTTGATTCATGGACAAGCTTTTGGCTAGTTTTCGAAACCTGGAAAGGTTTGAAAATAGGTTCCTTAAGCTTTTTATCAGAATCTGATTTTGAAGGGATAGGCTTTTGACTAGGAGAAACAGATATGGTTGACTGTTGAAATTGGTTTTCTATTCTAGTCAACTGTTTTCCTATAGTATTTAAGTTAGTACTGCAGAAATTATTCTGCTGGATAATACTACTTAAATTACTATCAGTATCATTTGGTTTGGGGATTTTGTAAGGTGAAGCTCTAATTTCTATAGGAGGTTCGCCGTGGTCAACGGTTACACTCCGGAGGGGTGGATGCTCAGAATCGACAGTTCTATTACTATCGGAGAGTTTCCATTCAGTGGTCTTTTTCCTAATAGTAATAGGGTTTGACTCTTTGAAGGGGTAAGCGATGTTGTTATCAGAAGAATATATTTCGAACCAATCAAAAAACAATATATGAACTTTATGAAGATTCACAAATTCATAATAAAATTGTTGGATTTCTTTTCTTTGGTTTAAAAAGTGTTTGAAAAACCAAAGTCTTTTTTCTTTGTTTAAATCAGAATAAAAATCATTATGTAAAAGAGTTTTATCCAATTCAAATTCTTTTTCGATGACATTAATGACATTTTCTGTGACTGCAGAAAATGTAGGGGATGTTGGAGGAGAAGGTTCCTTCTCTTCCTGACTTTGAATATGTTGACTACTAGTGTAGATTGGATGTGGAACACTAGTGGTGTAATCGACTGATCGTATAGAAGTGCTAGGTATATCAGAAGTTGAAAACCTAGGTTGACTTTGAAAAGGAAGATTTATAACAGAGGGTACTTTTGTAAATTTCCTTTCTAATGAAGGAATGCTTGAGCACGAAGCTTTGTCAGAAAATCTGGATGAGGTAGATCTTCTGAAAGACAGTTTGACTTTGCCATCGGAATATTGAGTCACATTTTGCAACTCTGTATTAGGCTCAAGTTGTTTTGGAATCGCTGGTGGAGCGGCTCCTTCAAGAATCCATTCTTCTGGAAGATGGACATCTTTCCATTGAATAGGTTTTGGAATTACAGTGTTGGCTCTAGACAAATCAGTCTGCAAGAGAAGAGTCTCATCTCTCTTTGACTGGAATTTATGTTGTGTACTGAATGCAGTGATCATTGTCTTATACGAGATTTTAAAAATTAAGGCAACTGGGATGGAACCCTCAATCATATTATAATTGTGGGTTTTGATTTGTAAAATCATGCTTTTCAAAATATTTTTGTCTTTAAGTGAAATTGTTATGTTTGGATAACAATCAAATGAAATTGGACCTTTACACAGACTGGATTCGATGCTACTTAGCAAGGAATCATCAAAAGAGATGAATCGCCCATCTCTTAGGACAGCAAGGATAGAAGTGTCTAAGCCTTCTTTGGTTAAGGGTTTTATTCCGACCTGAATAAGACCGATGTGAACATAATTGAAATTCTTTTCTTTTAATTTCTTTAAAGAATGCTCAGAAAACAATTGAATTGTTTCAAAAGGATTTGAAAGGGTTATGTCACGTTCTTCAGTCTTTATAATATAATCACTCTTTAAAAAATCAAGCTTTTTTGTTTTGTAAATCTTTTCTTTAGAAATTTTTGGAAGTTCCCAACAATCAATTGCTTTATCAAAGTTCTCAATAAAGAATTCTTCTGAACTCACAACATGCTTTGACTCACTAGTCTTCCCGGAAGAAGAGCTAGAAAAGGATGATGTTCTACAGTGTATAGGATCCATGAATAGAAACCTATGGTCTATCTATGGTCTTGTCAGAATGGCTACAGGTATGGTTTTACAGCCCTAAACGGATGTCTTTATCCTATGGCGGGACTTACTACCAGTAAGGATTCACCACACAACAAAACTTCAAAATAAAACACAAGTCTTTAAACACAGAACTATAAACTGCTTTACACTATCCTCCCCTTGGCTCTGATACCAGAAGGAAATAGGATCGAAGGATGGATGTGCTTTCGTTGGATCTCAGTATTAAGACTTTAAATTAAACAATTAATGGATCGGTTTTTCCAAATTTTAAAATAAGTTACCAGCTTTGAAATTAAGTAGATTTGCTTTGGATCATACAATGTTCAAACAAATTTGAACGCGGTTAGTCAATTTTAATAACTAATTGATACGTGGCGTTGTTAGACCAGATCGATGCTACACAGAGTGAAGCCTTTGGACCCAGATCTGACTTAGAACAGATCAATAGCCCGCACGTTCGGGTTTCCAGCCGATATACCAAATCAGTTTTAGTTTACCAAATAGAGTTAAGTTGCTTTAAACGTGGTCGATTCTTTTTATTTGGCTATTATCAGATTTAGATTAGGTTCTTTTAAAGGTTTGGGTACATACACAGTACCAGATCCGGATCCCGGAAATGGTGCTCTGAAGGAATGGAGGGAGAAGAGAAGATTTACAACTGAGGATCGAGATCCGGTCTCTTTGCCTCAGAGGAATGTAGAATTTATATGGCAGATCTGATACAGATCAGTCTGCAAGCATGCTTTGAAAAGAAAAGTGCTTTGAAAATAAATTGCTGGAATTTAAATGTGCATAAAATTAAATTGCAGAAAAGTAAATGCTTTAAAGTAAATTGCGAAAATTTAAATTACATTAAACTTTAAAAATTTAAAGGACTGAATTTAAACATACATCTTTGCTTTCTGGCTTTACAAATTTTCAAATCTTTCCAGAAGGGAAGATTGAAAGACGGGAAGATTGAAGATAAAGAACTAGTCTGATCACCCAAAGCTCTGTGATAGAACTATTGTGTAAGCAGAAAATTTCTTTGAACTCTTCGGACTTTAGAGAGAGAGAGAGAGAGAGTGTTTAGAGAGAAGGAAGAGAAGAAGAGAAAATGAAAAACCTGAGGAGTCTAAGTCTTCCTCTCGGTTTATATACAAAATCTTTAAACTGTTCACTGTAGCGGGATTTTAAGTGCACAGTAAACTCTGGAAAGTTGCACTGTTCACTGTAGCGGGATTTTAAGTGCACAGTAACAATTGGATCGTAGCTTTGAATAGTAGACTCTTTGTAGAAAAATACAATACGGGTGAAGAGACATGTGCGCTCTCACTTGTGTCCAGGGGACCACCCGAAAATACATCTCTTTTCTTTTTTTTTCTTTTTTTTTTTTTTTTTTTTTTTTTTAAGTAAATAATCAAATAATTATTTACAATGCTTTATTGGAGAGAAAATGCCGAAACAGTCATCTTCATTATCGTCTCCGAGAGAAATGAAAGGCTCTTCATCATCATCAACATCTTCATCTTCATCTTCAGAGGAATCTGCAGCTGAGGACTTTGATCGAGAGGCGAGGAGCTGTTCCATGGCTTTGAAATACTCATCTTCCGTTTTGGCGCTTGCCAAAAGAGACTGGGCTTTGGATTTTTGGGTTAGGAAGGTCTGTTGGGCTTTAGAGGCTTCCAAGGTTGGTTGTAGGAGGTTTTTAGAGGAGAGCCAATCTTTGATCATGTTGACAGTCAATTTGGACTGTTCATCAAATTTTGACCACCATTTGACTTTAAAGGTTCTTTGAAGGATGACTTGGGAATCTTGGTTGTGGAAACGTAGGTTCCACGAACAAACCCAAGGAAGAAAGAAATTTGCACAAAAGCAAAGAAAGGGGGGAAATCTTTTTTTCTGAGACAGAGGGTAAATAATGGGCTTTGAAGAGGTTTAGGCAATTTGTAGCGTTTGGTGATAAGATTTGTGGAATTGGGCCAAAATGATTCCACCAATGTTGAAACCAATTTGGAAGGCTTTGAACGGTTATCTTTGTGTTGAAGAAAAATAACCAAGAGTGGGATTTTTTAGGGTTTTGGATAAAGAAGGTGTTATACCATGCTTGTTGGTAATCCCAGTAGGAAAAAGTCCGACAATGTGGTAAACGGGTTTCAAAATTTAGAGGGAAGGTTTTACAATTGTGGAGTAGGTCACCCCACTGATTTGGGCTCAATACTTTGAGGATTGTGGCCGTTGAATAAGCCGGTTCTGGATGGGCTTTGTCAAGAAAGAAATGTTTGAATTTAACAGATTCAGTTATTTCCAAAATGCTTTGATAATAAGACTGGGGTTTTGTCAAATCCCATGGTTTGAAAAACCAGCCTTTGGGAAAAAACTTTGAAATGCTTTGAAAAGGATCAGAATGGTAAAATCCATCTTCTAGAGAAAGAATGTTTTGAAAATGGGTTTTATCAAACCAATCGGAGGTTTTCTTTGAAGGTGTTGGCTGAGAAAGCACAATTTGAGAAGATGAGCTTTCAGCAGAGACAACAACATTTTGGGAAGAGGGTTTTGTAATTTCAATTTCTTTTTTAGGAGAAATTTGGCTTTGAGAAAGGTTTTGGAGGGCGAGCATGAGCTCAGGAGATTTTGTAATGGAACTCATCCATTGCTTTACTTGGTCGTCAGAAGAGACCGATTTGTATTGGGCTCCATGTTCTTCAACCATTTCAATCCAAGATTTAATGGGTAAGGCTGAAGAAAGTAATTTTTCTTTGGAAGGGGTTGAAAGGGGTTCTTTGGAAGGTTCTTGGGAACCAGTGTCTTTGAGAACTGCTTTACCTTTATTCTTCTTTGGCGGCATTATCTGTTTTGAAGAAATTCTCTGGTTAGAAAATCAGGAACAGAATTTTTATCACCTTTAATAAACTCAATATCAAAATCAAAAACACTTAAAATAGCTTGCCATCGTGCAAAAATCTGTTTTGATGCAATGTTTTGAACATCTTTTTCTAAAACATGTTTTGCAGCTTTGCAGTCAATTCTAAGTAAAAATTTTTGATTTAATAAATCACTTTGAAATTTTGTAATGCATAAAACAATGGAAAGGATTTCTTTTTTGATAGTAGAATAGTTTTTCTGGCAGTCATTCCAATGAGCAGAAACATATTGAACTATCTGTTCTTTATCATTATCCCTTTGTTTCAAAATTCCTCCATAACCTATGTCAGATGCATCGGTTTCAACAATTTTAGGTAATGCAGGATTTGCAAGAAATAAACAAGGAATGTTTTTTACAGATTGCTTTATTAATCTAACCACTTTGGTATGCTCTTCTGTCCATGCAACAGGATTCTTTTTTAACCTATCATGCAAAGGTTTAGACATCCTATTGATATTAGGGCAGAAATCAAGAACATAATTTAAACTACCAAGAAATCTTTGTAATTGGGTTTTGTCAAGAATTTTGTCTGGGAATTTATCCGCAAACAAAAGTGATCTCTCAATAGGGGTAATAGTGCCTTTGGAAATATGGTGACCAAGGAACCTGACTTTTGTTTGAAATAATGAAATCTTTGTACTTGAAAGAGCCAGGCCAGCCTTTTTTGTAACAAGATGAAAAGTCTTTAAATGTTTGAAGTGTTGATCAATACTTTGAGAAAAAATCAACACATCATCAATATAAACAATACAAAACTCGGAGTAGGGGTTATAAATGTCATTCATGATTCTTTGAAATTCCGAGGGTGCATTCTTCAAACCAAAGGGCATAACAGTCCATTCGTACTGTCCAAATGGAACAGTAAAAGCAGTTTTATAACGGTCTTTTGGATGAATTTGAATTTGCCAAAAACCAGACTTCATGTCAAATTTTGAAAAAATAAGAGCAGAACACAATTTTTGGAGCAAATCCTTTTTATTAGGTATGGGGTACCTAATCCATTTTAAGGCTTTATTTAAGGGCTTATAATTTATCACAAGTCTAGGAACGCCTCTTTCAATTTCAGAATTTTTGTTGACATAAAAAGCGGCACAAGACCAAGGTGATCTTGATTTTACAATAAGTCCTTTATTTTCAAGATCATTAATCTCATCTTTACAATGTTGTTCCAATTCCATGTTCATTTGGATTGGACGTGCTTTGGTGGGTATTTGTTTTTCATCAAAAGAATTTTCATAAGGCAGATCTACCAAATGTTGTTTCCTTTTCCAAAAAGCAGATGGTAAATCAGCACATATTTCTTTTTCAATGAGGCTTTTGAAATCAAGAATTTTTCTTTGTATAGAATCATTTTGAAGTTGATTCTCAATTCTTTGGAAATTTAAATCTTTTTGTAAGCAAAATAAATCATCCTGTTTGGACTTAAGAATGGCATTAATCTTGTTTTGGTAAACAGAACAAGCTTTGACAATATTCAAATTCCTTGTTTTGGGTTTTTCAATAAACGAGAAAACAAGGTCTTTGGATTTTGCTTTGAAATATATACCATCATAATTGACAGCATACGGGGTTATAAGATTTATAAAAGGGGTTCCTAAAATGATAGCATGGTGTATATCATTTGTAAGAACAAAAGAAGTTTTAAATTCAATTTTATTATTATAAATCGAGGCTTCAACTTTGGAACTAACATTCAATTTTGAATTATTAGCGGCAGAAAGTCTTTCTTTTGTTTTTTCATGAAATCTTTTGGGGACGATATCTTCCCTGATGCAATTTAAATCAGCGCCAGTGTCAAAAAGGGCAATGGCGTCCATAGCAAAATCATCAGAAAAGATGAGAGTGACTTTAATCAAATACTTTCTTGTGGTGATTTGCTTTAAAACAAATAGAAAATCATTGGGCACAGACTCTATGTTTTCTACTTTAATATCCTCACCATCATCAGGATTGGATTCATTGTCTGAATTATCTTGCAATTGTTTTTGTAAAAGAAGTTGGATAGTCTCAGAATCACTTTTTTGTTTTTCTTTTAAATCTCTGATTTCACATTTGATTTCTTTTATCTCTTTCTGAAGATCTTGGATATTAGGAACTGCCTTTTTTGTTTTCTTTTTATCCAAAATTTGAGTAAGATCATAAGAATTCTTCTTAATAATTGGAACCTTAGAAATCTCAGTTGAGGTTCCGGCTTTGTCAGAATCCATGGTTTTCAAAAGTTTATCAAGATATTCTTTTTGAAGATTTGGATCTGAAATATGCTTTACAAGTTCAAGAAAAATTTCTTGGTCTTTAGTCAAAACATTGATTTTCTTTAAATAGGAATCCGAATCAGAATTGCTGCTGCTAGATGCAGAGGTGTCTGAATCAAATAACTCATCAACTTGGAGGGGGTCATTATCTCCCGACATGGAAGACTCAGAGTCTGAGGACTCTATAAGGAGGGGGGCTATTTTGGAAAGGATGTCCTCATTGAGGTCAAGCTCTTGGAGTCTCTTGTTCATTCTGCAAAACTTTGCAGTATGACCTTTCATACCACATTTGAAACAAGTGGCATCTTTGAAGTTGAATGGGGTTTTAGGTTTGGCTTTAAACTCTTTCTTTTTAGAGAAACTATGTTTCTTATAAGGCCTCGAGGGTTTCTTATAAGGAAGTTTTCTAAACTCGTGAAAGGGTTTCCTATGGCTTTTAGATTTGTAATATTTCTTGTAAGGTTTTGTAGAACACTTACCATTACAATCTTTGGAAGTAGAAGCTTTAAAGGGGTCATAATTGAATTGTTTACAAAAACCGCCTAATTCTTGCTTAGATCTCCTAAGCTCCTGCTTCAGACGTTTCTGTAATTTCAAATCTTGACAGATCTTTAAACCTTCTTTATTGACAAAACTGACTAGTTCACCATAAGTGAGCTCGTCATAAGGAATACGATTGTCATAGAGAGCTTTGATGGAATTTCTAACCTTTTCTCCCAATAGGGTAGGTAAACCTGCAAGGAATTTTTCCTTCCAAGTTACATGATTTGCATCATCCCTAAGGAAGAGTCTAGTAAAGAAAGTGGTTTTGTATTCTTGGAAATCACTGAGTTTCCTACATCTTAAGTTGTGTAGTAACTCGGCGTTTTTGTCTCTAAGGTGAGAAGGGTCACCTATGAAGTGAAGGGAAATGGTTAAAATCAGGGTAGCAACTGCATCCTGAATAGGGTTATTAAACTCATCAAGAATGGGAGCACCATTCTCATCAGTTTGGATGGCATTAAAGATGTCTAATTGCTGCAATTTAGTGAGAAGATGATCCCACCATCCTTTGAGTTGACCAGTAAAACCGGCAATTAGGATTTCTGCAATGGCTTTGTCAGAAGTTCCTGATTGGGTTTTATAGGCATTGGCTGCCATGGTCATTTGCTGCAATACACCTAGAATGTTGTATTCAGACATTCCATCTATATTCCACTCATAGACAGAGGATGCATTATAACGAGCTTGATTTAATGCACTAGGCCTGTTGTCTATAGTTAAATCAGGTGGAGATTTAGAAGTAGGGATAGCAAGTTCCCAATGGATTTTATTGGCTTTAGAAATTGGTTCATCAATAAAGGCTTCTAAGTCAGAAGAGGCAATAGAAGTTTGGTCATCTTTTTCTAATACTCCAATCTTGCTAGATTGAGGAGTATCAAGGGCAATCTGAACTTTGCTAGATGAGGAAGAAGCAGCCTCTATCCTATCTAGTTGTTCTCTGATGGCTTTTGCAAAATCCGATTTTGATTCATGGACAAGCTTTTGGCTAGTTTTCGAAACCTGGAAGGGTTTGAAAATAGGTTCCTTAAGCTTTTTATCAGAATCTGATTTTGAAGGGATAGGCTTTTGACTAGGAGAAACAGATATGGTTGACTGTTGAAATTGGTTTTCTATTCTAGTCAACTGTTTTCCTATAGTATTTAAGTTAGTACTGCAGAAATTATTCTGCTGGATAATACTACTTAAATTACTATCAGTATCATTTGGTTTGGGGATTTTGTAAGGTGAAGCTCTAATTTCTATAGGAGGTTCGCCGTGGTCAACGGTTACACTCCGGAGGGGTGGATGCTCAGAATCGACAGTTCTATTACTATCGGAGAGTTTCCATTCAGTGGTCTTTTTCCTAATAGTAATAGGGTTTGACTCTTTGAAGGGGTAAGCGATGTTGTTATCAGAAGAATATATTTCGAACCAATCAAAAAACAATATATGAACTTTATGAAGATTCACAAATTCATAATAAAATTGTTGGATTTCTTTTCTTTGGTTTAAAAAGTGTTTGAAAAACCAAAGTCTTTTTTCTTTGTTTAAATCAGAATAAAAATCATTATGTAAAAGAGTTTTATCCAATTCAAATTCTTTTTCGATGACATTAATGACATTTTCTGTGACTGCAGAAAATGTAGGGGATGTTGGAGGAGAAGGTTCCTTCTCTTCCTGACTTTGAATATGTTGACTACTAGTGTAGATTGGATGTGGAACACTAGTGGTGTAATCGACTGATCGTATAGAAGTGCTAGGTATATCAGAAGTTGAAAACCTAGGTTGACTTTGAAAAGGAAGATTTATAACAGAGGGTACTTTTGTAAATTTCCTTTCTAATGAAGGAATGCTTGAGCACGAAGCTTTGTCAGAAAATCTGGATGAGGTAGATCTTCTGAAAGACAGTTTGACTTTGCCATCGGAATATTGAGTCACATTTTGCAACTCTGTATTAGGCTCAAGTTGTTTTGGAATCGCTGGTGGAGCGGCTCCTTCAAGAATCCATTCTTCTGGAAGATGGACATCTTTCCATTGAATAGGTTTTGGAATTACAGTGTTGGCTCTAGACAAATCAGTCTGCAAGAGAAGAGTCTCATCTCTCTTTGACTGGAATTTATGTTGTGTACTGAATGCAGTGATCATTGCCTTATACGAGATTTTAAAAATTAAGGCAACTGGGATGGAACCCTCAATCATATTATAATTGTGGGTTTTGATTTGTAAAATCATGCTTTTCAAAATATTTTTGTCTTTAAGTGAAATTGTTATGTTTGGATAACAATCAAATGAAATTGGACCTTTACACAGACTGGATTCGATGCTACTTAGCAAGGAATCATCAAAAGAGATGAATCGCCCATCTCTTAGGACAGCAAGGATAGAAGTGTCCAAGCCTTCTTTGGTTAAGGGTTTTATTCCGACCTGAATAAGACCGATGTGAACATAATTGAAATTCTTTTCTTTTAATTTCTTTAAAGAATGCTCAGAAAACAATTGAATTGTTTCAAAAGGATTTGAAAGGGTTATGTCACGTTCTTCAGTCTTTATAATATAATCACTCTTTAAAAAATCAAGCTTTTTTGTTTTGTAAATCTTTTCTTTAGAAATTTTTGGAAGTTCCCAACAATCAATTGCTTTATCAAAGTTCTCAATAAAGAATTCTTCTGAACTCACAACATGCTTTGACTCACTAGTCTTCCCGGAAGAAGAGCTAGAAAAGGATGATGTTCTACAGTGTATAGGATCCATGAATAGAAACCTATGGTCTATCTATGGTCTTGTCAGAATGGCTACAGGTATGGTTTTACAGCCCTAAACGGATGTCTTTATCCTATGGCGGGACTTACTACCAGTAAGGATTCACCACACAACAAAACTTCAAAATAAAACACAAGTCTTTAAACACAGAACTATAAACTGCTTTACACTATCCTCAACCTGGGTCTGATACCAGAAGGAAATAGGATCGAAGGATGGATGTGCTTTCGTTGGATCTCAGTATTAAGACTTTAAATTAAACAATTATAAAAATTACTATTATTATATATATATATATATAAAAGTCAATGCTTAAAGGATCATAAATTATTTATATTATAATTACTATTATTTTTACTTTAATCTTTTATAAAAATTAATTTCTCTTTGATGCATGTCGTACAAGTCAACTCTTTCCTTGGTTAGGTAACTAAATATATTATTGGAAAATCTGTTGGAAAAATAGTGGACAAGTAGTTAATTTGAAGTAGGACTTTGACTAGGACTTACTTGGTGTAATAAGTGAACAATTTAGGGTGATCCGGATACTCTTCCATGAGTACTTGAAATGGTATATTTGTATGATTAAAATGATGTTTGGATGAATGAGAAACTGATTGTTTATATATGAACATTTATGCATATACCAGTAAGAATATGAGCATAGAGACTCTCTCTTACGCCCGCCCCGTTTAGTTTAACTCAGGTGCACCCGCGTCATGCGTACACAAATTTCAACCCAAACTATGAATTTTTTTTTGGCTCTTAAATTGCTTAGAATTGAAAGCAAAGAATCGTAATAGATAAAAGCTAGTTCTGATTGTAAATTACAATTAAATTTTTGAATTAATTACAAACTTTTGATTATAATATCCTTTTAATTATAATATTTAAGGCAGTCATTATCAAGTCCTTAATGTATGGTTTATTAAGACCAAAATGTTCCCTCTCAATACTGATAAATTGATGACTTTTCTTCATTTTAAAAACACAACCAAAAAAAAAAAAAAAACACAACCACATATAAACGCTATATGTTTTAATGCCCTTGTCATTTTCTCTGTTTGATTTCAAGCACGCTGAAATTTCACTAAGAAACGATTCAAAGGTGTGTTGAAAACACTCGACAGTACGTGGTAAATCTGTTTGAAGAAAATTATTTAATAAAGGCCGAGGGTTATTTCTATAATTTTATATTGTTTATAGTTTTTGTTTAGTTGAATGTTTATTGTAATTTAGCTTTACTGTTTAGCTGTATTTCGACTTTGTTCTACTTAAACTGTTGCATGTTTCGAATAAAAGTCAACATGCATTATACAGGGGAAAGAAAAAAGAAGAGATTAAAAAGAAGAAATAAAATGAATATTCAAGGTTAAAAATAAATTAAGAGGCATTAACTGTCATATATTTCTTCTCCAAAAAAAAAAAAAAAAAACTGTCATTTATTTCATAATTTAAATTGTTAGCGTGCACAATTCATGGAAATATTTTACGTATTGCTCTCTCAGATATATATTTGAATTAACAAGAAGTATGAATAAGACAAAAATAATTAAGGAAATATAAATAAATCAATGGCTTCCTCTCATGTTATTAAATTTTCAACTAACAAGACATGATTACAAGTATGATCGTTTAAATGAACAAAAAACACACATGGAGACAAAAGAATATGAGACTTCGTTCATCTATTTTTTCTGACGCTTGCTAAATTTATAATTTTGCAAGCTTAGAAGAAGAAGAAGAAGAAGCCAGCAACTGCGGCCACAACGGCGACGACAGAGACCTTAAGAGCAGCAGCATCGCCTTGGGCCGGGGCTTGGGCGGGTGTAGCTCCGGTGGGGGCTGCGGCGGCGGCGTCATCAGTGGTTTCAGGGGTTGGTGGGGAGCTGGCTGGGCTGTCATCTGCCTGTGGTGCAGGAGCAGGTGCAGAAGCAGAGTCGTCACTGCTTGATGATGATGATGGAGCCTTAGAAGGAGCCTTTGATGGAGCCTTTGGTGGAGAAGAAGTAGGTGTAGGTGGGGCGGAGACTGGAGGCTGGGTCTGGTCCTGAGGTGGGGAATCGGCAGCTGGAGCCTGAGCAGGTGGTTCCTGGTTCTGTTGGGGTGGTGGGTTATTAGCGGCGGGGGCCTGGGCGGGAGCAGCTTTTGGGGCTTCCTCCTCGGGCTTATTAGGTTGAGCTTGAGCTTCCTCGGGTGCGGCTGCCGGAGGATCCTGTTCTTGATCTTGAGCTGAGACTGATCCTGCCACGGCCAAGAAAATGAGGGCTAGAGCCACAAGTTGACGCGCCATTTTGTTTTAATTTATTTTTTTGGAGTGATTTTTGTTTTGATTTTGTAATAAAATGAAAGTGAAATAAAGATGATTCTAAAGAATGCAGTAGTTCTCTAATAGATAGAGAATTACTGCAAAGTCAAAGAATGATGTAACGGGAGGTGAGGGGAAGTAAATTTATAGTGTTTGAGTGGAAGGAAAATTGGGGAAAGCAAGAGAGAAAATGAAGGAACTAAAGACAGTTGTTTGTTAATCACGAGATATTTGCATTGGCTTGACCGATTCAAGAGGTGATTCAGATACCGAAATAGATGTTATTGTTAGAGAGAGTGTGGCATATTGTTAGAATAGAATGTTTACAAACAAGGGACTACTTCAATTGCATTTTTAGGCTTTTTTTTTTTTAATTCAAATCTTTTAGATTTTAGGGTTTGCCGAATCTTTTAGATTTTAGGGTTTGCCGAATAAGTAAATAGTTTATAACACAATTTCTTAAAAGGTGAGGTTATTTATTTATTTTTTGTTTTGGAAATTTACAAAAATAACTTAAGAATTTTAGGGTCTTCAGTCAATTAAACTTTTTCTACCCTATGGAGCCAATTTCAACATTTTTAGACATCAATACCCTTGTCATTCCATAACCTAAAAAACTCCTCTCTTCTCTCCCAAATCTAGCAGCACGGTCTTGGCTTTTCTGACAACAATTAATGGTAGTTGGATGGGTGTTTAACGGCAGCTTCATCTCTAGCATCATGCGGCTGTATTTTTGGCACTTAAACAACAGTTAGACGGGTGATTAACGACAGCTTCATCTCCCAAAGCAATTTTTTTTTTTGTTTCATTAAGATTGGACTGTCATTTGAATGTAATTAAGTGTATATTTTATTATAGGTGAGTGTTAGTTAATTTTCTATGAATTTTGAAAAGTATTTAATGAGATTATGATTTGAAAAAAAGGGCATGTGAGATGTTTGTTGAAATACCTATTGGATTTCATTATTTCATTTTTGATACATTGTGTTGTGGGTTGATTGTGGCTTAGTGCGAATCCATGTTTGGCAAAGCAGAGCAAGTGATTTTGGGCACAGTCTATCAAAAATGACATAACAAAGTTTAATAAGCATTTCAACAAACATCTCATACGCTATTTTTTTCAAATTATAATCTCATTAAATACTTTTCAAAATTCATAGGAAATTAACCCTAATACTCATCTATCATGAAATATACATTTAATTACATTCAAATGACCGTCCAATCTAAATGAAACAAAAAAAAAAAAAAACTACCTTTCGGAGATGAAGCCGTTGTCAATTGCTCGTCCAACTACCGTCTAAATGCCAGAAATACAGTGGCATGATTCTAGAGACGAAGCTTCTGTCTAACGCTCATCCAACTACCATCGATTGTTGCCAGAAAAGTCGAGACCATGTTGTTGGATTTGGGAGTGAAGAGAATGTTTAGTTTTTTGAGTTTTGGAGTGATAAGGGTATTGTTGTCCAAAAAATGTTGAAATTGGCTACATAGATAGAAAATGTTTAACTGGCTAATTTTGTAAATTTTCCATTTATTTTAATTGCCTAGTATTCACTAACATGATTACGTTTATAGACCCCCAAAGAAAAATGAAAATCTCTTGAGGAAAATGAACAAAAATCCTACATAAACTAATGACAGATTTCAGGGTCCTCTTAGATAATGAAAATTGCTTAAACAATTGAGAAGCAAAATCAAGTTAAAAAGGAATTTTATTCGTTAGATCATTTAGGACATATATATAGTATTATGTAAGAGTACTTTATTTCATTGCTCTTCTAGACAAAAATTAGTCTAAGTAGTACTATTAAATGGCCAATAAATTAATTTAATGTCCATGGGTGATCAATTTCTCATTTTGCCTTTCCAGTGATTCATTATATATCGACATGTTAATAAGGTACTAATAATGGCGCAACACCAATATCTAATGAATAACACGGTGGAGGATAGTGATGTAACCTAACCACAATATTTATTCATTGCAAAATTTAATAATTAAATTGCGTTATTTGCACCTAGGGATGGCAAAATCCGAGTCCGGGTGTGGGTTCAGCCTTTCCGGATCTGGACCCGGACGAATATTTTTCTATACCGGACCCGGATATAACCCGCATTTTTCCACTCCGGGTTTCCAGATTGCGGGTTTCCAACCCGAATTGATGAATCTAATTTACAAAAAAAAAACAAAATTCAATTGACAAATCAAATGGAAATTCAAATCTAGGATTTCAGTAAATTAAATACAAATCCATGGCCTAAACAAACCAAATACAAATCAGCTTGGTTTGAACCCTGCAGGAACTCACGATTCGACATTCACGAACTTGAAGGATTGGCACCTAGTGAGACAACGAACGGTGAAGGCAAGCTCTTTACTTCTAATTGTATCAGAGCTAGTTATTGTTCGTGACAGTGGCTGATACAAGTGACGACGGCGATGATTTGATGATGAACAGCCGCGACGCGAAGGTGGGCAAGACGCCAAGATGAACAGCTGCGATGCAAAGGTGGGCAAGACGCCAAGACAAGCTGATGATGATGATGAACAACCGCGAAGGTGGGCAAGTGAGTGTGACGACGACGACGATTTGATTTGATTTGATTTGATGAAGACGAGCTGAAGAGGGAAAGGAAATGTGTTTACTGCGGCTGTGATTGTAAATGAATGAAGCCCTAGGGCACCTTTGCCTTTGGGTTCTTTTTTTTTCTATTTATATTAAAAATATTTTTTAAAAAATTAGTATTAAAATTAATAAATATCTGGATCCAGGTTCCGGACATACGGGTTCGCCTAAAACCGGAACCGGACCAGGACATGTGCAGGTTTCTAAAATGAGTTCCGGATTCCGCATTTTTATACATCCGGGTTTATCCGGGTCCAGAAAAATTTGTCATCCTATTTGCACCCTTAAGTTTCCTCGTTCTACGTACAAACTTGATCTCATTGAACTCATAACTAAAAATTAAAAGTTATATTTTTTGCTTCATCTTAGGTTTTGAGAGGTGAAGTTATTTGCACCTTAAAGTATTAATTAAATGCTTGTTTACTCTAAAAATTCCCTTCGGCAAACATTAAAAAAAAATCAAATTATACTTTGAAAGGTTTTTTTTTTATATACTTTTCATGGGTTTTCTTGACCATTTTGATCAAATATATATAGATATATACGCTTAGTGTAAAAAGATGTAACGCAAAAAGTGACCTTATTATAACAAAATTTTCATTTACTCTTTTAACTCATCTTATAGAAAACTACATTTGCAAGGCATGCAAGTCTCCAATATGCAAATTCTAATTTATACAAGTTTTTGTCTTACCTTTTATCGTACCTACAAGCGTCTGTTGTACGCAGTGGCGGACCTTGACCAGGCTACTGTCCAGAAAAAAAAGTCATTTAAATCCCTTATATTTTGATTAATTTTATATATGGATAGAATTTTTATTTTATTTTCATTCAGTTACCCTTATGTTTTATCAATTCCATATAATAATAGAGCTTTTATTTTATTTTTAAATATGTCCCTAATTTAATTGTATTATTTTTCCTATTGAAATTGGTGACTATTTTATAAAATGATTAAATTATATATTTATTGAATAGATTGAAAACATTAGGGGTCTAAAATGCTATTACTGCTTTAATCTATTTCTAAAAAATTCTAATTAAAAAAAAGTATTTCAATGTAATATAATATCGTCACTCGTATTACTTGAAAAAACCATATAGTAACAATTATCAACATTTTCATAAACTTTTTATGTAAATTTTGGTATTTTATTTACTAGTTACTTTAACTAAGAGAACAAGTTAGAAAATAAAATTTGAGTCTTTTGAGTAGTTTTTTATAGAAGAATTATCAACATCTAGTTTTTCAAAGTGAGTCAGAGTGCCTGACAAATAAATAACAACACGCAAATACATTTTTGTTGGGTTGAATTTAGTTTATTATTTAAAACTTTGACCAATAATATTTTTATAATATAAAAAGATGAATAAATTTTAATTGTTTAATTTCTTTAAGCCTCGTAGTTAAGTATTTTTCAAACATAAAGGTTCTACTTGCAAATTTTAATTGATTATAATTACATGTGTTGATTTAATTTAACTAGAAATTCTTAAATGATTTATTAATTCTTATATAATTAGGTGTGAGTATATGTTGCAATGTCAGATTTGGTAATTGAAAAATAGTGTTTGTATATTTGAATTGTCTTTTATTTTCTACTCTTTTTCTATAATTATTTTTATCTAGAGTCTATTTATATGGTTTTTCTACTAATGAATGTTCATGCTTACTTTAAAATATAAAATTTTTAGTTTAACTTGGGTAATATAAAGTGTTGGGTTCACCCTTGATTGTACACCCTATTTGTATTGCAAAGGACTATTGGGTGGAAACATAATCACTAACTGTATAAATAGCATCAAAAAATTTAGAGGTCCAACCAAAAAAAAAAAAAATTAGATACGGGGACAAAACTTATGATAAGGCACCTCTAGATTGGGAATAATTGGTTTGTATTATTGCGCATTTGAATTGGAAGAATGCCCTTGTTTTGTTGATTATATTTTATCTTGTTCCGAGTGGTTCCTTCAGTGAAATTCTTGAAGACGCGTTTGGAGAAAATCAGCAGGTTATGGACATATCAATATCGATGTGTGCCTGTTAGCTCATAATAATATTTATGGACATATTATATTTGGGATTGAGGCCTTGATTGAATTGAGTTAAATTGGATTGGCTTTGATTCTCTTTGAAGATAAAAAGTTAAATATTGAGATAGGTAGTATATTATTACACTAAACGTCGTATATATTTGAGGATTTTTAATTTCCCCCCTCTTGTAGTTCAATTGAGGAGTGGAATAATATTCATAAATGAGTCCTTCAAATTAAAAATGGCAATCAAAAAGAAAACCAGGGGCTTGTGAATGGCTTAAGACCCTCTAATTAATTAATGCATGCAGCTTGGCAATAGCACAAAATTAAGTACTTCTGTTCTAAATCAGCTAAACCCGTGTTGTCAAGACACACAAAAGCATAAGAAGAACAAGAAGATCACTTTGTTCATATCTCTTTCTGATATGCTTAATTGCTTTTGGTCAAGCTCAGAAGAGGAAGAAGCCAGCAACTGCAGCCACACCAGCGACGGCAGAGACCTTGAGAGCAGCAGCGGATGATGCTGGAGCTGGGGCGGTAGCGGCAGCTCCTGGGCTGCTGGCAGCATCAGTGGTTTCAGGGGTTGGTGGGGAGCTGGAATCATCAGCCTTTGGTGCAGCAGCAGGAGTAGAAGAAGCGGTCTCAGCCGAAGGGCCTTGTGCTGGAGCCTTAGAAGAAGCGGCAGGTGCTTGGCCCTGAGGGGGAGGGTTGTTATTGGCCGGGGCCTGGGAGGGAGCAGCAGGTTGTTGTTGCTGTTGTGGTGGGTTGGCTCCTTCAGCTGGGGGTGCCTGGCCGGGAGCTGAAGCACCTTGCTGTGGAGCCGCCGCTGCGTTACCGTTAGGGCCACCGGGCGGTGTGCCTGGTGGAGGATTAGGTGCCTGAGCTGAGACTCCTGCCACAGCCATGAAAACTAGGGCGAGTGCAACAAGTTGACGTGCCATTATTTTTCTTAATTTCCTGTTTTTCTTTATCTCCTTATTTATAAAGAAACTGAGAGAGAGATAACCGGGGATTCCAAAGAAAGCAGTAATTCTCTACGATAGAGAAATACTGCAAAGCAAAAGAATGAGGGAAAATGGATAAAATGCTGAGGCAATATATAGTGTTTGAGTCGGGGGAAGTTAGGTTTTGGTTTGTTTTGGTTTTCCTAAGATGGCTTGCTAATGTCTTGGTTGTTAGCTTTGGCTTGACCTATTAATGCGGGTGATTCACAAACCGAACGAGTTGATTGGTTCTATACTTGTGTTGTTAGAAAGACTAAATCTCTATCTCCCTATATATGGCATTTGTAATTAGAAGGTGAGCACGTGGAGATTCACTCAAATTTTATCAGAATTTAGTCAGCATTTTATACATATACTAGTGCTCATTTTCTTATATATACTAAAGATTATAAACTATCTAACAGGTGGTACTCCCTTAATTAGCTTAATTAATTAATGTCGGAAAATATATTCTATACACTCTTATAGAATAGAACATAAAATGTCTAATGGGTAAGAAGTGACTAGTGAGAGTGTAAAGTTGCCGTAAAAATAAATGTCTCAAATTTGAATAGAACATAAGCCATTATGTTATCTTTCTAATTTTTATTTCGATGAATAACTGCATGCTGATAACATAGATTTATATTCGCCAATGGGCTCGTTGCCCATTAGCAACCCATGCGCCCAATACTGGGACTTGACTCCCCTCTTATATTATGCTGCGTTTACTTTTTGGATTGAAGTGAGAATCCTGAGAAGTGGGAATCCTTGGATTAGGAGTGTGGAGTGGGAGTGAGAGTATGGTGTTTACTTAGACTAAATGAAAGTATGGATTGTCAATCAGAATTCTAATTATTTGTTTACTTTGTCTTGGATTGGGAGTAAATTATTTTAAATTACAATTTTATCCTTATGTACAGAATTATAATTTGTAATTAAAAAATTAATAAAAAATATATTTGGAAAATAAAATAAATATTTTATTATATTTATAAATTAATAATAATTACTAATATTCTTAATTATGTAAATCATAATTTTTTATTAATTTTAATTTAAATTATGTGAATAAAAATTATTAATAATAGCAACACAAATGAAATATTATTATTGATAATATAGTACAAAATTAATATTTTTTTAGAATAAAATATTTATTATTATTAATTAAATAAATAATTAATAGTTATTAAAATTAATGTTTAATATTATTAATTTAAATATAATATTTATTTATTTTTATTTTATTAAATTTAATAAATAAATATGATATAATTATTATTTTTAATAAATATGATATTATTTATTTTATTAAATATTATTTATTTATTTATTTTTATAAGGATAAAATGGGAAGAGGGGGAGTGGATTCCCACTCCCACCTCCCCCCATGGGAGTGGGAATCCCACTCCCCACTCCAAAATTGGGTGGGACCCACGGATTCCCACTCACACTCCCCCCTTTTTAAAGATAAGTAAACAATGGAGTGGGAAGAATCCACACTCCATACTCCCACTCCAGAAAGTAAACACTACATAACAGTTTTCTTATCTCTCCGCATTTGAGGTAGAATAGTCTAAATAGATCTTTCTTCAATATTAAGTGAGGATCAACCTTCAGGCTATGCCATAATAAGAATATTAAATAGAGTTTCAAACGATTTCTGATTGTAAATATTAGTAGAGCTCTGACTATAATATATTAGTATATAAAAAAAAACGTAGATTTGTATTCAGATTAGAGTAATAATGAGTAAGAGTTGGTATTTAGTGGGTGATTTTTTATTTTTTCCTGCATCCAAACATTTTTAAAACTTGTATCTTTAATTTGAAAATCATGGAACATTAGGGACCCAGGTATTTTTTGCCAGTGCGAAATGAATTAAAATTCCTCGGCCCTCACAAACGAAGCCCGGCGAAAATATCCGATATAAAAACAAAAGCTAAAAAGCCACAACGAAAGCCAGCGTTTTAATAAAACCCAAACCGATTCCATTTACCCGCCTTTTCCGTGGGGCAGGCGAGTCAGAGAAATGTCAGAGGAACCCGCCCCGAAATCCATACCCGAGAGCTCCTCCTCCGCCGTCAACGGCGGGAGAACCATAGAGGAGTGCCAAGACATGATTCAAAGAAGCCTCAGAAGTAATTATTTACTCCCAAATATCTTTTTTCTCTCTATATTTCATTTAATTATCAATAAATCTTGTAAGGGTTTTAGAGTTTCTTAATCTCATTCTTTGCTTTTCCTCTTTTTATTGCAATGATTTGAATAGTAATCCAAGTTCCCGAAGATATATGAGGGTTTTTCGAACTTTTTTTTTTCTTTTAAACATTTGAGTACTTTTAAATTTTTACCAGGGTTTGTAGTTTTAAGATTTTGGATTTAGGGTTCGCAGCATTTCTCAGTGAGTTAATGGATATTTTTGGGTTCTGTATTCTTGCCTGGTTGAATTAGAAATGAAAATCATTTGTTGAATTTTTTTTTTTTTTGCCTTTTCTTCTTCCGACTAGATCCTACGGTGAAATTCTTGAGGCAGCATTTGGAGAAAGCTGGGTGCGGATTTGGTGACAAGTTCATTAAAGCTGTACATTGTAATAAGAAGATTGCTGGTGGCTATGTTCGCGGTGAAGGGGTATTTTATATATATATATATATATATATATATTTATGTTACCTTCTTAGTCTTCAGGATTGCTTTTGATTTATATTGCCGTGTAGCAACTTATTTTCGTGTATTGAAGTTTTAACGCATAAAAAAAGTTTATTCTTTTATGGAGTTGACTTTTAAATTTGTTTACCGGGTTGAGGCTTAGCTTGAGGTCAGGATTGGCTTTGATTCTCTTGGTTGGTTTGTAATTGTAGAGCATAAACATATTTAGTATTCCATGTAGATCAAAGCTTCTTTATAGTTGATAAATCAATTAGATTCTTTTGCTTTTTCTTTTTTCTTTTTTGTGGATTTCTTCGATCTATGCATGATATAAACTTTAATTTAACCTCTGTTGTGTAACAAACAAGTGACCTGCATTTATTATCCTTTCTTAACAGATGAGTTAATGATAGTCTAATGCTCTGTGTACATTTTAATTTGTGTGCTTGTGATTTAGATTTTGGTTTGTAGTAATCACATGAACATCCAAGATGATGTCAACCAAGTAATTATACATGAGCTAATTCACGCATATGATGAATGCCGGGCTGCAAACTTGGATTGGTCTAATTGCGCTCATCATGCCTGTAGTGAGGTGAGCACATGTTGCATCTTAGTGGAATTTTATTTTTGTTTTCAAATTTTTCTTTCATTTTTGATGTTTTGGTTTTTATTAATTTATTTATCTGTAAACCATGTTAAACAGATTCGTGCTGGTCATCTAAGTGGTGATTGTCACTACAAACGGGAATTACTGCGGGGTTACATGAAGATAAGAGGCCATGAACAGGTGAGTTTCCTTTCTGTAGAAAGACTTTAGTTAAAAGTGTTGAAATGCTGACAGAGATACACCTAGTGACTTATAACATGTGCTGGAGCCAACAAATATTCAAATCTTTTCTGATATAAGCCTGCACTTCACTAAAAAATTAATGAATATAAGCTATAGTCCCTTTATTAACAATAGTCTATTCATGTTTCTAATTTCCTTGCACATTTGGATGTAATTACAAGAGAAAGAAAGTTCAACATTTAGAGTTCTTAGTGCAACAGTGAAGGAATTTATCAATTTAATGATTAAAATTTCCAGTTTTACCATATGCCTACAATGCCATCATGGATTAGTCTTTAAAGAACTATAAGTGACCTATTTTTGTCACTGAATGCTTCAATTGGAAGTACTTATGTTTTGAATGTTAGTCTAATTCAAATTCCATTCCTCAAAAACCTTATATCTTGAGAGAAGGGGGGTGGGGGGGAGTGTTTGGCAGGAGTATGGGTTTTCTTCTACATTGTTTTAGAAGTTTATTCAAAATAAGTAAAATTATATATGGTTTCTGCTCTGATATTCACAGGATTGTGTGAGAAGAAGAGTCATGAAATCGGTGATTGCTAACCCTTACTGCTCTGCGGGAGCAGCAAAGGATGCCATGGAAGCTGTCTGGGATGTCTGTTACAATGATACACAACCCTTTGATAGAGCACCTTGAAGCATGTTTACAGCCAATGCCAAACTAGCTGGTGCTCAATCCAGTTGTATCCAAGAAAATGATTGCTTTTTGCAGCAAGGAGTATGCTCAGATTTTTGAGTTTCATTTGATAGAATTCAAGAAGAGGATTCATTTACTTCATAAATTCTCATTGTTTTTCCTTCATTGAGATAATTGATTAATCAGAGATTCAGGATATTGCCATTTTTGTATCTTATACCAATGTACAACAGTGATCAATGTTATTATTGAGGTAACATTAAAGAAATAATAGAAATCCATTGCTTTCACTTTCTTCAAAAGTTCCGTGTATGAGTAGTGCTAGGATATTGTAGATGGGTCTTTCAATCTTTTTCACTGTTTGTGGATTTAATGATGATTTTATCGTTCAAGTCATTTGATATTATTGGCTGCTTAGCAAATATATTGTATTCATTGCAGTTCCTTTTCTTTATTTTGGTAAATTTGTAAATTGATTTCTGCTTGAGATTCTTGAGTATGTCTTGAATTATTTAGTTTGCAAGAATATGTTTTGAATGTACAAGGAATAGGTATTATGGCAAGGGAATCATGTTTTTAAGAGTTAGCTGGCCAAAGAGTTGGATCTGATTTGTGGCATGTGAACAAATTCAAGTTTTCAGCTTCGAGCACCACCAACTTCACAGAATTTCTCTGGCATTTGACAGAGTGGTAGCCATCGGGCAAACCACCATCTGGAGGGCACAGAACAGTTTTAATCATCAGGCTTTGGATGGCTGCCTGCTTCTGCCTGGTCTGCACTTTCCTGATAGTCAAATAGGTGTAGGATGGATGGTTTTGAAGATTGTGGACCACGTGGCGGCGGCTAGACGACTACTTTGTTCCTTTTTTCATTTTTGAAAATTAGACACTAATAGTCCTAGAAAGAACAAAAGAAGCTCCAGGCATGTTCTGCACATGAATCGACAATATTCTTTATTTACAGCATCTGTGTTAGCTAGATTGACCTATAAATGTATATTGTATATTCACTATTTAGATAAACTTTCTTGCTAGAGTGGACCCATCTTTGATATTTATCCACTAGATAATTGGTTTCAAGTATTTTGCAGTGGTAAGTGTTTGTGTGTGTGTGTGTGTGTGTGTGTATGCACAGCAAACAGAAAGAGTTGGGGAAGAAAAGATTATGGAGAAGAATTAATAACATGAAGGCAGTGCCAGTGCTGGTGTGTAAAACGATCTTTTGCCTGTGTTTACTAAGTCAGCTTGAAATATGTGCTGCTAGACCACAATTGCCAGGTAGGAAGGAGCCTGATTTTGCATGGTAATTAACGATCATGCATGAATTTAGGCTGCCGACTGCTTACCTTTTTGTCTGCAGAGAAAATGGAAGGAAGAGATGGGCATGGGCAAGAGTCGGTGCTGCAGTGGTCGACTGAGGATTATTCTCTGCCACGCCGGAGACGACCTGTGCACAATAAGTTGGTTCCCTAACCCCAAGTGATGTCCTTAGCTCTTATGTTTTCAAGTAGTGTTTGTAATTGTAGTGAGATGTTGGCTTAGCTTTTGATAGGTTTGGACTATGGCTGATGGAGAAATCTTGCGTGTACAGTAAGGGAAATTCTGGATACTTAGGATCTCGGTTATGGCAATCAGCTTCCTAAATATTTACTTTCTGGACTAATGCTCGCTTCTTTATGCTAATCCAATCAAGGATTTACTACATACAATAAAAGATGAATGCAAGACAGGTGTGAACCTTAATGTTTCGGGTTCAGTTTTGTGAAGGACTAGAGGCAGTGGGTGGAAACTAAGTTCACTGATGTACGATTTAGAAATGATTGTGCATGTATAAAGTTAATTTGCATTAAATAGAACCCATCTTATGAACAATTTTTTGTTCTGATTAATTTTTGAGGCTACCCATCTGGTGGTTTGACTGGTTGACTAAGAGGTGCCTAAAGAGGAAAACACATGCTACTTGTGTATATGTTTAGAGAGCCACGCTAATTTGAAAAATAGGAGAAAATTATGGTGCAATGGTGGTATCGTGCCACCGTTGCACTCAGTCGTTGGATTTTAATGGATCATCCATTCAATTAGATCCAACGGCTAGATGCAACGGTAGCACGGTACCACTGTTGCACCGTAGTCAGACTCTGAAAAATAACATTAGCTGTTATTGCACGTAAATTGTAGTAGTATTATCCTGATAAATCAATTATCTCAATGAAGATAAATAATGAGAATTTATGAAGTAAAATGGTATATGAATATTGTCTTGATTTCTATCAAATGAAACTCAAAAGCCTGAGCATACTCCTTGCTTCGGAAGCCATCGTCTTCCTGTACATAACTTGATCAAGAAGCACCAGCTGGTTTGACACATGTTTCGAGGAGATCTGTCAAAGGGTTTTGATGATAATAACCTTATTTTATTTTTTACACAATAATTGATTTTCATTATTTTTATGTAAAATGTTAACAACATTATGGCAAGACTTTATCTTCCTAGTCACCGACTCAACATCAAATACGAGATACATTAAAACAAAATGCATATAATCATTCGTCAAAGACCATGGATATGGATTGAAAAATCCCACAATTTTTGGCACTCTTGATCTTGCTAATTGACAATGCAATTGTTAAAATCAAAGGCAAATAGTAACAAAAGGTCCAAAGGTTTACATTAACTTCACACACCTAATTAATGGAATTAAAGTTTACAGTCTAGAGAACATGTAAACATTGTTCTATTTTCTACCAGAGGTAAAAAAATACGATATATTAATTCTTCATTTGAATCTAATACAATTCTTATTCTTGAATGATTGAATCGACAGGAATATTCATCTAAAAAATAATCCTCTATTCGTGACAGGATTCAAACTCAAGTAATTATCTAAAGAAGGGTCCGCCTACGTTACAGGTAGTGTAACGTACACTCAACTTGTGAAATTTCATCTAGCCCCTTATATTTTTTGTTATTTATATTTTATTCGTGAATATTAAAATTTTTTTGAAATGTACAATTTCGTTTAACCCCTTATACACTCAATTTTATTTTATTAAAACCCTAGAGTATGAATTCGCCCCTATAATATTAAATTCTCAAAATAACCTCTATTTAATTAAAAATATAATTATTGTTAAATGAATTATAATTATAATTATTATTTTATTATAATCATAAATATTTTTTAATAGATTATTGTTATTATTAATAACAAGAATAAAAAGCATTATAATTAATCTATTAACAATAATTAATAATATTTTTTTATTAAATTGTTAATAATAATAATAATAATAATCAATGATAATTAATATATTTATGATTATAATAAAATATGAAAGGAGAGCGGAGACTTTTATTTTGAATAAACTAGTTCCGATTAACATATTTATGATTATAATAATATTTTTTGAGTTGTTTGGGCAAGGGGGTCTCATGCGTGTGTGGACTTTTAGGCTGCCAGGAGAGCGGAGGCTGGAAAAATACCTTGCGTTTAGATAGTGACTTGTGTGTGAGTAATAACAATTTTTATTATAAAAATAAGTTTTATACCAAATATTAAAAAAATCTAGATAATCATTAATTATTATTATTATTAACAATTTAATAAAAAATATTATTAATTATTTTTAATAGATTAAGTAATTATAATGCTTTTTATTCTTGTTATTAATAATAACAATAATCTATTAAAAAAATATTTATGATTATAATAAAATAATAATTATAATTATAATTCATTTAACAATAATTATATTTTTAATTAAATAGAGGTTATTTTGAGAATTTAATATTATAGGGGCGAATTCATACTCTAGGCCTAGGGTTTTAATAAAATAAAATTGAGTGTATAAGGGGTTAAACGAAATTGTACATTTCAAAAAAATTTTAATATTCATGAATAAAATATAAATAACAAAAAGTATAAGGGGCTAGATGAAATTTCACAGGTTGAGTGTACGTTACACTACATGTAACTTAGGCGGACCCTCTAAAGAAAGCTATTTGAACGCACTCAATCAAGCTTATAGAGAATTAGAAATAAATTGGTGTTGTTATATATTATTATTTGAATTGCTGATTATGCAGTCAACGGTTTATCTTGCATCGATCAAATGCAATTACAGCACGATTGAGATTATACACTCAGCGAATGGCTCCTGATTTATGTTAAAAGAATTTTTGCCCGTATAGAGGAACAATAAGGATAAGGGGCGCTATAATTGATCGATGGATCACAAGCCATTCGGTAAAGTGTATCATCAATGGCTCCTGATTTATGTTAAAATAAATTTTGCCCCAGCAGGGAGAACGGTATGGACAACGAGCGCTCCACCCGTCAAGCGGGTGGCAGAAGCATCCAACAAGTGCTTGGTAGGGCAACAGCCCAGTGAACCGGGCGGAGCAGTTGATGAAAGCGGAGACAATCAATTTCCCTAAATCACATCCACATTTATTTTTAGCTTATCGGGTTTAGTTGCGTTGGATCAGCTCTAAGGTAGAGTAACCCTTAAAGCTATTGGATGCACTCTGACATAGGGGTGGTCATGGGTTGGTTTGAGTTGGATTTTAAGTTAACCCAAACCAAACCATAAAAATTTGGATCCAACCCAAACTAACCCAAATATTTTTAACCTAAACCAAACCAAACCATTTGGGTTTGGTTTGGGTTTAGTTTGAATTTTATTATCAAAATAATTTTTATTTTAATAAAATTTAATTATATCAAAATTATAATAATTATTAATTATTATTAATTATTAAATTGATATTAAAATATAAAAAAAAATATAGTGGATAAAAATTATAAATTTTACAATAACTTAATCCTTAAATTAAAGAATACTAGAAAATCAAAATAAAGTTTAATCACAAAAATTATTATTTCTCAATAAATAAGAACGTACACTTTAATAATAAACTTTCACAAACATGACATTAACAATCTAATAATAAATTTTGCCACTTGTTATTTATTTAATTATGCAATATTTATTTTTATTTATCGTTTTGGTAATTTTGCGTTATGTTGTTTACTTATATGTTTAATTTTAGGGAGATTGTCAGTTTCCCCCCTACAGTAATCAACATATATTATTTTTCCCCCTTCTACTTTTATAATGGCCAAAAACTCCTCTAATAGTATAAGTTTACAATATTACCCTTATTTTCAACTAATCTTTTATTTATATTTATTCTAAATTAAATAAATCACATGAATAGAAACTAAATAAAAAATAAAGCATTAAAAATAAGAAATATATGTTTTGATATGAACAAAAAAATTAATAATAAATTTTTTTATACTTATTTATTTTGTGAAAATTTTCTTATAATAAATATATAAGAAAATTATTAGTCAAATGATAAAAAAATTATTATAAGAAAACTTGATTGACAAATAAAAATTTATTATAAGATAAATAATAACATATTTTACCTATACTTTTTACATTTAATTTTAAAATGTTACAAAATATTTATTATAAGAAAATGTTCACAAAATAAATAATTACAAGAAAAAATTTTATTATTAATTTTTCTACTCATATCAAAACATATATTCCTTGTTTTAATACTTAATATGGGCATTACATTCAATTATTGACCAAAAATTAGCCGCCATCTAGCATATCGGACCCAGTCCAAGCTGAGTTATTATTGATCATTAGTAGAGTCTCATGTTCTTTCTATGATGATCCTTCCATGTGGGAGGAATTATTTTTGTAAATAAGAAAAAAAATTTATGTTATTTATAACAATATTTATTTAATTTAAATTTATTTTTACTGTTATTTTCATTTTCTAACTGTTGACAATTGATTACACCGTAAAAAATTTAATGGCGGTCTTTCACTTATTTGTGTTCATTTATTTTGTTTTCATTTATTTCATTTGAAAATTTGAGTGTTGGGGTTTTGTCCATAACCATGGGTAAACCATACCCAAACCATAATAAAATGATTTTCTACATAAATCCCATATCTAACCCATTTTAATGATTTACCCAACCCAAACCATTTAATTTGGTTTGAGTTTGGATAAATCCATGGGTTGTGGGTTTATACCCACCCCTACTCTGTCACAATTGTTTCAGATTCAAGTACAGGCATCTAACGGTTTTGGTGGCTGCTCTTTATTTTATTTTATTAGATAAAAATTCCAAGATGATGATGTCTTCTCTCAACCATAAGAGATTTTAATGCTTTTTTTTTGGGAAACTAAAGACTTGACCCGCAACCATATTATTAAAGATTTAGAGTGAAGACCACTTGATCAAAATTATTATTTTTAATTCCAAGAAAAAGTTTTTACAAATGTCCAAAAAAAAAAATGGTTAAAAATCACTCACTTAAATCCAATAATGAGTGGGTTTTGGTATATATATTGAAAATAAGGTCAGTTGTTTCCTTGATAGAAAGTATAGCATGAGGAGATGAACTTGGCCCTTGGGGAGAATGGAGATATTATTAACGAGTAATGATACAGCCACAAACTCTTGTACAAACTTATTTTGTACAAACTGACGTGGCATTAATTCATTGGTTGAATGAAAATATAAATTAATAAAAATAAATCATGCGGGCCAAGTGATATTTAATTCAACTAATCTTATCATGCCACATCAGTTTGTACAAAATAAATTTGTACAAGAGTTTGTGGCTGTATCATTACTCATTATTAACATCATTACATCACTTTGCACAACCGTCTAATAAAAAAAACTTGGACGAAATTTCCCAAATTAGGGTGGTTGTTTGTGGAAAAAAAAAAGGCAAAGGGATCATACAAGCATTAATTCACGTGTTGTTTTTCACAGCATAGACAGGATCGCCAGATTTAAAAGGCGAAGTTAAAAGAAAACAAAACAAACACTCAGACAGTAGACACATAGTTTGTAACGCAACGTGTCTGGCAACTCCGCCCACCTCCTCACCTCTCCATGCGTCTTCTTTCTTCTTTATATTTGCCACTTAAACAACCCTTTATCAGGAAGCGTTTCCCCTGTTTCTTTCACTCCCTTTCTCTTAGTAGTCTCTTCATGGCTCCTGCATTCGAAGATAACAATTCTGAAACTTTGCCCTCAAGCTTTTCTTCTGGCAGTGATGATGGTGTCTTGCATAAATCTAAGGTCACTGTTGTGGGTAGTGGCAATTGGGGTAGTGTTGCTTCTAAGCTCATTGCTTCTAACACCCTCAGGCTCAGTTCTTTTCATGGTACATATTCTTTTCTTTCACTTTCTCTTTAATTCCACTTCGAATTGATAGATTCCCCCCCCCCCCCCCTTTTTTTTCCTCCCCTATGACACGCATTTTGTTTGAGGAAAAGAAGAAAGTATGAGTATTGCAATATTTTAGTTCATGTGTGCCATTGGAGACGTTTAGTTCTTGGGTATCTTGTATAATATAAACATTGGAACTCTAGTTCCTTGTAGCTATAAAATGAAACATTCACTGGAACTATTTGAGAATTTAGTTTTTTTTTTTTTGTAATGAAATTCAGATGAAGTGAGGATGTGGGTATTTGAGGAGACATTGCCAAGTGGTGAGAAGCTCACAGATGTCATCAATCGAACCAATGTAACAGAGTTCATTGATCGTTTTATCTGGATTATTGCATGTCATTTAACTGTTTCTTAATTTGCTGTGTGCTAAATTTCTTTGACAGGAAAATGTTAAGTATCTCCCTGGGATTAAGCTTGGCAAGAATGTTGTTGCAGATCCAGACCTTGAAAATGCTGGTATTTAATTTCTTGCTTTGCTGATCTTGTCTTTCACTTTAAGTATATCTAGCCACATTTGTTATATCTAAAGCTGGAAATATAATAATTTTGCTTAATTTTCTAATGGCAAAATTGCAACGGTATGCAGTTAAGGATGCCAACATGTTGGTGTTTGTGACTCCTCATCAGTTTATGGAGGGTATTTGCAAGAGGCTTGTTGGAAAGGTAAATGGAGATGTGGAAGTTATTTCACTTATTAAAGGAATGGAAGTTAAGAGGGAGGGTCCTTGCATGATCTCCACTCTAATCTCCGAGCAGCTTGGTGTTAGTTGCTGTGTTCTGATGGGAGCGAATATTGCAAACGAGGCAAGTGTCGATTTTAGTGTCAATTTTAATAGTTTTGACTTTTATGAAAACCATTAGTTCTCTAAAGAATATAGGCTGCTCGTGCAGATTGCTGTTGAGAAATTCAGTGAAGCAACAGTTGGGTACAGAGACAACAGAGAGATTGCAGAGAAATGGGTTCAGCTATTTAGTACTCCTTATTTTATGGTCACTGCTGTAAGTGCAGCAAACATACTTGTTTGTTGATTATTATGTTTCCTGTGAACTATTACTAACTGCAACTGATCGGAATAGAACTCTAACTTAATGTAGTCATGACAGTTTGGGCACGAATAAAGAAGTCTTAGAGTTGCGGTATATAATGATATTGCTGTAACTTTTCGATTTATGATCTACTGTAGAACATAGCAGGTTAAGAATAAAGTGTATTGAGTTGACAATATAAAAATTTGGTTTTAACTCTTTCTGTCGTATATTCAAATAGGTCCAAGACGTGGAAGGAGTTGAACTATGTGGGACCTTGAAAAATGTTGTAGCAATCGCTGCAGGTTAGTGGATTAATTTTCTTCTTTCTTGTTTTATCCTTTTTGGCGTTTATGAAGAATCAGATGACTGATGGTGGGATGTCAACGTGACAGGTTTCGTTGATGGCCTTGAAATGGGAAATAACACTAAGGTATAAGAAAATAATTCTTTTAAAGTTTATATCCCTCGGTTGTGTGTGTTTGTTTCTAACTTTGCTTTTATGTGAATTACTAGGCTGCAATAATGAGAATTGGTCTCAGAGAGATGAGAGCCTTTTCCAAGTTGTTGTTTTCATCTGTTAAGGACAGCACCTTCTTTGAGAGCTGTGGTGTAGCTGATCTCATCACAACATGCTGTAAGCAAGCACATTGCTGCCTTCTCCTTCTAGTGCAATTTTGCTTCGATAATGATTTCTTTTACTTTTGTGGCAGTGGGAGGAAGAAACAGAAAAGTTGCCGAGGCTTTTGCTAAGAACGAAGGGAAAAGGTTAAGCTTTGCCATTTGGTACCCTAGTTAAAATAGAAAATTTTAGAATTGATTGTGACCTTGCTGTTTGTCTTATGCAGGTCTTTCGATGATCTAGAAGCAGAGATGCTTCAGGGCCAGAAATTACAGGTATATACGAAATCTAATTATAACGAAGTACTGACTGAGGCAAAACTCAGAAATCGTTGGGGCTGAATATTATTGGAATTTGCAAAGATGTTTTATGAGTTGGATATATCAGCTTGATGAATTAATGAAAATATCAAATGCTTCTAAATTAGTACTCGTAAAATATGTTAATAAGCATAATGACAAAGTCTGCAATAAATCCCTTTCCGTTAAAGACTATTGTGTTCGCATCTTGTATCTTTGGAGGAAGGAACTTTCAAGCTGTTTTTAATATTGTGTATATGTAGATGAAGTCATGGGAATACTAACAGGTAGCTATTCTATCTGTAAAAAGATTCATATCCATCCCAAGAATCATACAAACCATGGACTTAAAGCTAGTTATAAAATAACTTATCGAGGGTGTTATTTTGTTGTTTCTGTTGTTGCCACTGATTCAGTCTCTCTCTCTTATTTGAAGGGAGTCTCAACTGCAAGAGAAGTTTATGAAGTGCTAAGCCACCGTGGATGGCTAGAGCTGTTTCCGCTTTTTGCAACAGTGCATGAGATCTGCGTTGGGCATCTCCCACCGTCAGCCATAGTTGAATACAGTGAGCGCAAACCCAGATTGTCTCTACTGGAAGGCTCTACTCAGTACTACTGACTCTTCCCACAGATAGAAGTAATATATTTCACGTATTTGAGGTACAGTTTTGAAAGTAAACTTTTTCTAAGTTGTGCAGCATGAACAGAAGCAAAGCCTAGACAAACTTCTGGCTGCTAATTAACTCATGCAAAATCAGTTGCCGTAACAGTGAGATCGATCAAAGGAACTGAAAATGCAGCGTGTCAGGAACCTTCAAGCTTCAGAGATGCCTTTAGCCTTCAAAAGCTTTTACTACTAGTATCTTCTGTTTTTGCATTGTTTTAGATATTCAAAGTGTTCTCTTTTGATGTTCAGAGTGCCAAATGTGACGCAGAATCTGATATTCAGAGTGCATAATACCTTCTTATCAAATGTTAGAAAACGTCTATGGAGTATGAAAAGATCACAGAATAATAACATAAAAAAATTTTACCCAGTGTCTCAAAAGGAATGTAGTAATCTGGGTTGCCTTTGTTTGATGAAATGAAATTCAATTTTGATAAGAGTTTTATGTAGATATGGCATCAGGTATAGAGATATGATTTTATTATTTCCATGAAGTATTGAAATATAGAATTATCTTTAGAATGGAATTAAATAAAAGCATTTTATTTTGAATTTTCATTAACACATGAACTCAACGAATTCGACGGTCGGCATGGCTATAATAAATAAAAATTTCTTAAGATTTATTATCCTAATAAACTTATTAGAACTACATAAAACGCGCACGTGGTGAAGTATCATCAGGACCACTCCAGTCCAGTGTGACCTTGTTCCTTTCAGGCAATACCAAATACTTTAATACTTACGACGCAAGTCATTGGCGCCAACTGTTTGACAAAATGTCTGAACGCGACATTTGCCAAACCTTATCTTTTGTTTGTTGATTATATTTGATTGCACTGGATGTCACCACCAACGGCGGCGCTGGACCCCTCGCCGTCGCCGAGAAGATGCTGAAGTCCTGCTGACTTAAAAAAATAAAATTGAAATTATAGTTTTAATAGTTAATTTATCATTAATTTCCTTAAAAGTCATTTCTAGGTGTGTATGGATTTTTTAAAATACAGAATTATCTTTTCTCAGTTCCTATCTTATTCCTTTTTTCTTCCAAGAAATTAACATTCATCATTTATGTGTTAAAATAGTTTCTCTTATTTTTCTCCTAAATGTTAATTTTCTTATCAAATTAGACAATTACTGATAATTTCTTTTTCTTATCTTTGTTTCAGTTGTTAAAGAATTTATCACCAGGCCAAATCTATCAATAATTTCATTCAGACATGTGGTTTACTAATTTATCTATTAATAAACCCATTAGTTTATCTATTACATCTGCAAGCTCATTAGTTTGAAATTATTAATAGAGTGATTAATATCCATTCTTGCTTTAGACATAGACTGATTTGGCCTCAATAAATATGATGGACCCAATATACCCAAATACCAGTTTCTTTGCAGCTGGGGTTCAGCTCGAGGACCATCTATAGGGTCGCTGTCTCAATCAAATCTACTTGCTTCGCAAGAAACATGATTGGAGAGCTGGATAAAATTATTGTGCCAGGAAATCAAATCATCACTAGTCAAACATTTCACCATGCCATTGAAGCATGCAAATTAGGGACCATGATTCCCTCCTATTCTAAGCTTTTCTTAGTATATAGTTCTGGTGAGTGATTAGTGATTAGAAAAGCATAATTATAATAGTTAAATTTCATCAATGCTTTAATAATTACAAACAATATAAGGTTTTTAAAAGTTTAAGAAAGTCAAGATCAAGAGAAAATCCTAATCTGGAAATTAAATGTTCTTCTACGGAGGTCTTATCTACAAATAATTATAAAAATTTGGACCCCCTTGTATGTGTTTGCTTGAACTTTAAAAGATTTTACGAAATCATTGAGATTTATTCATATGTTACATTGTTTTTTTTTGTCAATTACCAATTTAAATGTCATTACCGCTATGATAAAAGCTTATATCAGTAGAGAAACTAGCTTGCACTTATGAAAAAATGACATCATAATGACAAAATGGAGTCATAGTGCCAACAGCACCTAGAGAAGATATCCCATGATAACACCATACCCTTTTCTCATTTCATGCCTTAGTTTTTACAGTGATACCAACAAGACAACTACACGGCCAGAAAACAATAGTAATAAGTTATAAAAAAAGCTGCAAAACACATTCACCCCCACACCAAATCCATGCAGATGTATGTTTGCTCTGAAGAATTACCCATTTCGTATTCTATCCAACCGATCAACACTTTTCCGGGCTCTTTCCAACTGGTGGTCGATGCTTTTCCGGGATTTCTCGTGGCAATCCACACTCCTCCGAGACCTCTCCATTTGGTCAAAAGACATTCTTATTTTTTCTAGCTTATCGGCATTATTGGAATGATTTTTCAGTTTTTCGGGCCTGTCAGTGCTCTTCCTTGGTTTTTCTCTCCTATCAGTGCTCTTCCTTGAACCCTCAAAAAAATCGGTACTCTTTCGTGCCTGCTCAAAATGGTCTGTACTTCTCCTAGAACTGTATCTCTGGGAAGGAGATTTTTCGACGGTTGATACGAATTTCTTGAGATGCCTGATATACTCGGGATAGTGCTCTAAATCACAGTGGTTCCCTCCTTTCAGCCAAAGCGGTTCGTACTTCTCTTTACACAGTTCCCACAGTTGTTTACCGTGGGAGCAATCAACTACTTCATCTGAAGTTCCCTGTAGAATGAGAAAGAATTTTTAAATGGTAAGGTAATGAAACAGTATACTATATACAGTTTCCATAAGCACTTACTAAGGAATGTTGCTAAAAATCTCCTAGATAAAGCATTTACTGATAAATTAATCTAGAGATCATTTATAAATATACAATGTCCGAAGTTCAGATAGCTAGTGATGCAAATGGCTCATCCAAATGTTTATTGAGAGGACAAACTAGTCATTAACACTACTAATACCACTCAAAGAAATTTTGTTTTCAGTTAAGCAGATGGATCAAAAAGAAAAAAAAAATGACACAGACATCAGTGTTCCATTACCTACCTCAATAAAAATTGTTGACTACCTATTACGTACCAAATAGTTCAATAAGAAAATACAAATGGACAAGATGTGCTCAAATTCATATGCAAGTACCAACTGGCTTGACTTAATAATATTCAATGAAATCACCATACAGCATCATTTTTGTGAGTGCAAATAAAGAGCACAGGAATCAGATTACCTATTCATGAGTGTCACGTGCACAACCACTTTTCCCTGAAACCCAACTGCAATTGTTTTTTCTACTACTATTATTATTTCTTTTGTTTACTAACTCTACTATGTTTGTCAATACTACTTTAGTCTTTGTAAAAAGTACAAAAGCAATAGCGAAAGTAAATATTACATTATTTTCCTAAAAATTAGAGAAGAGAATCTAAGAAGCATTAAAGTTTGGAATGGCTGAATAGGCATTTTTTAACGCGTTACATCTATATGAAGGTCAACTAGGCAAATTTTAATGAGAGTATTCAACTTTTGTTCACATCCGTTGGAAAGATGAAGCTTGTATAAGATGCAATTACATTTGTCTTTGTCAAGACTATTATTTTACATTCTGGGTTTCACACTACCTCCAAAACTGACAAACTAAAAGTTACCAAACATGACAGGCATCTTCTTGTTTGGATTTGAGAGAGTTGAATGGCCCAAAAGTCTACTGCAAAATTGATCTGCATCAGACTTGATTGAAAGAAATTGACTTCTAACCAGAACCTCAATATGGAAGAACATGAATGGTGCAAAATTATGACAGGTATTGATGATATGAAAAATGAAAGTAACATTCCAAGAAAATCACAATGTAATGTCATTGACAGTCTACAGTTTACAGTTTACACCCACTAATTGAAAGCAACTCCTCACTTGGGTCCATATATTACTAAAAAGTCTTCAACCAAACTTGAGTCCCCATTAAGTTTCATTATGAATCAAGATATTCTACGAAACATATGGAGCTATAAAGATGACAACAAAATATGTCATTCATGCGTCGGTAATATCATGGGTCATAACTCCAAATAGGATTGAAAAAAATTTAGAATGGCATACTTACATGAATTATAAGAACAGGACAATTTACAAGTGGAATTTTGTCAATATTCTGCAGACAAAACAATAAATATTTCATTAAGTTACTAATAAGAAATGTAAGTACTTATCAACACAATAAAAACCAAAGAAGGGTCACGTTACCTTATAAATGTCAAACCAGTATGTACGCTTTACAGGATACATGACCCTTAAGCCTGAGAGAATGGGACTATGCAGAACAACAGCCCTTAACTGAGGCAATCGAGCGGCGAGGTCCAAAGTGGGGCCACTCCCAACAGATTGGCCATAAAGGATGATATCTTCCTGCTTCGTACCATAACTTTCTTCAAGGCACTTGTACACAGCTTCGATATCTGCATATGTGTTGTGCTCACTTGGCTGCAGTTCAGGAAAGATGATCCTTTCAGCTTCTAACATTATCACCTCATAGTTATAGGATACATTTGCAATTATTTCAAAATTTTAACAAACCTTTCCAGTTGATTGCCCATACCCAGAATAGTCATATCTGCACGTAATCAAAGAAGCAATAAGAAAACAGCCATTATTATGTTTAATTGGTCACTAGATGGATAAATTTTCTGTTCCAATTTCTGAATATGCATTAACATTTTTAAGACATAATATGCTGATGGCGGTTTACATCAACAACTAAAAATTGTAATATTTGGAGACTAGTAAACCTTGTGAAAATCCTTGAAAGTCCAATTATGCAACACAGCTACGCCAATTTTGTGGACTCACTTTAACATGCTATACAGGCAAAGATACTGCTAATCAAATCCTTTAATGAAGTCCAATCACGTGAATGCTCCAACAAACCTTGCACTTGCAACCTCCAATAAGGGAGAATTAGTGGACCACACTTCAACAACATAACTAGTTTCCATCTTCAGAATGGGAAGAAACCATTTATGACTCTTTCTATGATCAACAGCTCGAATATTTATCAACTCCCCAAAGTATTCAAAAAGCTTTCCATTTAGGTCATGAACCCAAGAAAGACCATAAGACAACCACAAAAGAAGTAACTAAATTTCCATTTTCAGCTAATTCACATGAATCCAGGCTAACCATCACTAAATCTCGATTAGTTTTAAACCTAAAACAAAGAAACAGCCAAAGTCACCAAGAAATTCCCAACTAAGGACACTTAATTCACTAAAAGAAACAAAAACCCAGATGCCAAAACGAATTAATCAACACACACAAACGAAATAACACAATTCCTGAACCAATGATGATAAAACAACCCAAAAGTTTAACTCCAAAAAAAAGTTAACACTTGCACATATAAACAAATAGAAAATAGATAACCAGAAGCAGAGGAAAAACAGAGTACCCCATGAGATTAACCCTCAAGTGGATGCTTAATTGGATGAAAAGCTCATACATCTGGCCCAGATCGGCAGCGTTTCCATGAGAATACAACAAAGTTGAGCTTGCCATGGGATGCCTTATATACATTGCCACAATCTCTGTGCCTCTTCTAGTGGGCAATTTGAGAATTTCAACGTTTTCACGGTGAGGATATGGACTAAGAAGCAAGAGACCAGTAAGCTCATCTGTGATCAGCTTATATGAAGGTGGGTTTGGTGGAAAAAAAGCAAATTTTGCCGCCATTGATGAAGTAACTCCTCCCATTCTTTATTATTCTTCCCCTGTCTTTGTTGCTCTGACTTTGCTCTATCTGCCTCTTAAAATTTTTGTGTGTATGTGTGTGTTTTTTAATTATAGAGAGGAAAATAGTACTTTGGTTTTTGGGTGATGAACTATTTAGATCAACATTCTTGCTTTTTCTTTTTCTTTTTTATAATTCTTTTTTCCAGAACCTTAAACTTTTAGAGGATGAAGAGATTTTGTTCTTCCAGTGGCTATTAGGTACTTGGGGGAGAGAGAGAGAGAGAGCGGAGGAAAAAAGGAAAAAAAGTGTCTGTTTACTTTAGTTTTTTCACTTGGGTTTTGGTTTTGGTCACGGCCAAAGGGAATGGACCAAACATTGTGACATTGTGTAGGGTCATGCAAAAATGGACAAGAAAATTGATATAAATGGTTACCGATCACTGTGGCTTAACAAACATGAACCCCACTTCAACTCCATGTCAGGTGAGGTTGATTATTTGATTTGTGGAATCGTGACCTTTTGCGTAACTAATTTGATTACCATTTTTCTTCACTACACGACCTATTTGTTTGATATAATAGATTATTACACATAGTAAACATTGCTGTCGCATGACTCACTCCGTTAATTCATGTACAATCGAATTTGACTTATATGTAAATATATATAATTAATAATAAAAAAGCCACTATCCAAGTATTTGACAGACTTCATGTAAAAACATTCCATCAATCTTTCCTATGATGTACATGGAATATTCTCTTCAGCTGTAACTTGGTGCTGTCAATTTTTTCCCCCCCTCTCTCAAACAGTCAAACAAGCCAAACCAAGAATTAGATTTGTGTGTGAAGAATTTTTTGAACTTTTTAAATACCCAGATGGGTAATTCATATGATTTTATCTGAACTCTGATAATTAGGAATTCTATTGGAAGCAGTTGGGCAAGATCAGACTGTTAGTATAGTGCTTAGGAATCTTCTGCAATATCTATGCACCAAACTTTGGTTTCATGTGGAATTTTGATTTAGTGGCTGCTTTATGTCACTTTAAACCCAAAAGAGTTTACACAGCTGTAAGTTTGGATTAAGTCCAAGTTCATGTCTTCGCATTCTTACAATTTAGTGATACAATCATTTTCACTCTACGAGGGTGTTTCTAAACAACTTGTTTGGCATTTGTTTGGCAAGATTGAATTTTGTTATATTTGATAGATTAAAGAAAATGACATTAAATCAAGATAAACGAGGGATAAGAATTATGTACATCTTAAATGATGTGATAATGATTTAAGAATGTTTTATTACTTATCATATAGTTTGATTATTCAATGACATTTTTAAACTCAACCTAAAAATATTTACAAACAATAGATAAATCTATTATCTTTTCAATATATTTGAGAATTTCCTAGAACATATATTCTTCAAAAAAATTTTCTTTCAAATATTCTAAAGTGAAAGCAAGGACTTCAATATTTTTTCAAATTATGCGAACTACAAATTCGAATTCAATTGTTTAAAATAGTAACCGGTGAAATTGTGCTAAAAAGTGAGTGTCTAACAACCGAATAAGTTAAAATGTTCAAGGCGGGCAAAACATTATACTTCCCATGCTTTTTACAATATATTTGATCCTTGCTTAGTGGCTAAAAAGGTCTCTAGCTTTTCCTTTTTTTTTTCTTTTTTTTTTTTGCCTCCGCCACGATTTTAACCCATTAATGAACTAATCTTGTTTGGATGTAAGCTTAAGTTAATGGAAAATTGGGAGGGAAACAAGAACAATCACATGGCCTCTGGGCCTTTTCAATTGAAGGGCATTATTGCTAGTAATAGAAAATTAACACATTAAACTCTTTCATAGCTCCCTAATTTCATTTCCATCCATCACTCTTCTCCAATCCCTATGTATCTCGTGACCATCACTCGTTTATGCTCAGCACGTGGATCCTTCAAGTCAAAGAAAGGCAGTGTCAGCCAACCTTCAAAAGAATAATAATAATCATGATTTAAGGAGCTAGAAAAGCACTTTCACCCCATGTTAAAACTACATTTTCGACTACTATTTAGAGCTATTAAGAAACCGTGTACAGTTGGAATCACTAAAACTCCACCCCTGTTGTGTAGGACAACACAAATGCATATGAGTTCTGATGATGTGATTTCAGTGTCATCATATCAAAGCAACAAAGTTTGGTGTCGTTCTAAACTAAGATCCCCAGATATTCAGAAAGCAAAGGCTCAGCAGAAATCTCCAAATGGTTTTTTGATCAAAGCTTTCAATCTGAAACATAAAACCTGCACTCCAATGTCGAAGGAACAATTTTGAGTTACATGCAGGTCCTGAATCAAGTAAAAACTAATCACTTTGATTCCTTGGTCTAGAAATGCTGCAGGTGGGACCAGGCCTGTCCTGGCCCGCCAGTACAGGCGCAGCAGCTTATCATCCACACCCTTATGGACCCAATTGTCAAGCATAAGCTGGAATCAAAGTCGCTAAAAACAGACTCAGTGGCTTAATAACAACAACTAATATAATAAAAATGATAATGAGATATGAAGCCAGTAACAGAATATAAGGGAAGTTTGTATCATCATGGGGTCCGTGACTTTAAGCAAATGAAAAAGAAAGAAGAGGTGGGACACATTTAATATTCACTCTATCTTCTTTGTATTCTAATGGGATGATGATACATGTCCCTTGTCCGCAGCAGGGATGTTAAATGAATCCCAGAATTCATGTTTATGCTAGTTCGAAAAGACAAGCTACACTCGTACAGTCGAAAGCATGCGAAACCTATGAAACATTCATCAGTCATTGCGGATATCAGTTTCATATGACCGAACTATAATTCAGCTCTAGGGGTCTAATTCTTGATGATCATACTCCCTTAGAAAAAGGTACAATGTGCATGCACTTAAACATTATGCCTATATTCCTATATATTAATAACAATTGGTAGCTCAAGATGCTATGCCCTAGACAAAGCAAAAGAGTACAGATTTGTGAAATCCTCTGCCATTACCCAACTGAAGTAGGAGCTACCAATAATTTGAAGGTGGCAGTGGGTAGTATGGTGCCGGTCAGGAGTAAGCATCAAACAATATTGACCTGATCAATAATACGAGAGGCTGTCCCCTTTTATCAGGAACAGTGATCCTCACAAAAGAAAACAAACAAAATAAAATAAGACATTCACCCACATAGAAACAGAAAACGTGGGTGAGATTAAACAAAGCAGTTGGATCTTTCAACCATGCTTAACTGGCATAATACTTATACAAGTTGAAAAGCATGTCTTACAACCTACAGGTCTACTGACGTGGCAAAAATTTAGGTAACACTTCTCCACTTCATTGTTAGGATTCTCGACAGATGTCCAATTAAACTCCCTTCCATCTATAATGATATTGATAATACCAACAATATATTATCAGTTTCTCTAAATAACATATTCATATTAAAGGTCCATTCTCCTTTTTTTTTTTTTGGGATAAGGGTTCTCTTTCTAAACTTATACTCTATATCCTATCATAGTTCCTAAATCATTCCACAAAAGCCAACCACAAATATTTTTAATTCGAAACCAAAAACTATTCCATATCTGTAAAATAAAGCTAGAATTTCCAGACCACTATAGGATAACACCACTACTGGTCAGTCTTTGGCCACAGCGTAGTGGAAGAAGAAGCCATCCTGAGCAACAGAGTTTTTTGTTCATCTGCAAGAATTGTGCAGTTTTGTTTGGATTAAAAAGGCGGGGAAAAGAAGCAATCTTAAATAACATCTGCATGATAATGACTGAAGATTGACCTTCAGATACTGGCAAAACAAAGTAGAGTCATTCTCTCAAACAATGGGCTTACAGTGCAGTTTCTAAAGCAAAGATTTGTATCTTGCGTGCTTTACGATCTTGTATGTAATATTTGAGTGCAAGATAACCAAATTATATATCTGGGCTGTTCTGACTAAATCTAAAGTAAAAACAAATTAATAAATTCTAATGCTTCCATGACAAAACTGTAAGAGAAAGGAGATTTTATTTTCTAAAGAAGCATCTATAAGTCAACTTTGCAAATCATTCCACAAATCTCCTTTAGAAAACAACTACTTGTCACTCTTAGACCAGTGCAGTAAAAGTAACCACCCTGAGCGACAGAGTTTTTTGTTCATCTGCAAGTACAGCACAGTTTTTTTTTTGGGGGGGTTAAAAAAAGGCAATTTTGATTAACATGAAAGCCAGTTACAGTTGTTGACTAATCAGATTGACCAAAAAATATTAGCAAAATAAGAGAAAATTTCCCCATAAATTTACAAAGCAGAGTCATACTCTCAAACAATGGACTTCGAATTCAAAAAATCCAAAGAAAATATCATCACTAGAACCCTCAAAAAACTGTCATCCCTTTGTAACCGAACTTTACTTTGCTTGTTTCATATGTCACTGTTACAGTTTGCTCACTGATAACCGATTCATTTTCTACACTAAACTGCCCCTGTCATGCTTGGTTTACAACCTGGTATGTAATATTTGAATACAAATTTTTATTTACCTCAGATAAAAATAATAAATCTCTGGGCATATATATGCAAGTGAAGTCAAGTTTGCAACTCAGACTTTTATTAAAAGAAAGGAGATCGCATACTTGAAGAGAAAATTTAGGTCAGGTAGACAGTTCCATATATATCAGCCCAGAGTGACAATGCAAATATTCTCATTTACTGATGGTATGTAATATTTGAATACAAATTTTTATTTACCTCAGATAAAAATAATAAATCTCTGGGCATATATATGCAAGTGAAGTCAAGTTTGCAACTCAGACTTCTATTAAAAGAAAGAAGGAGATCGCATACTTCAAGAGAAAATTTAGGTCAGGTAGACAGTTCCATATATATCAGCCCAGAGTGAAAATGCAAATATTCTCATTTACTGACGTTTTAGTGAAATGTACTACTAGTAAAGCATTTAATTTGAGTAGTAGCAACAACCAAACTGTAAAGAAAAGGTCTTCAATCTTCATCACAATTCACCAGCAACAAGTAACAACTTCGTTGACATGTCTCAATGCAACCTGACTTCTGACAAAGTCTACTTATGTCAGACAGGGAATAAGTACGCCAAACCGTTTGTCCTTAAACCACAGTAATTTAAATGCCAAAATCAAAGTAACAATAATCCTTTGACAAACAGTGATAATAGCTAACATGTGAGGACGGTGTTTGCATGCAGAACTACTTAAGAGAAAACACGATAACAGATGACAGGAAGAAAGACCAGAAAATGAATTAAGGGAATGCATTAGTTTCCAAAAAAAAAAAAATTCAGGCAAATGGTCATAAAACTGTCCCTAAAAAATCGAAACTGCATTGCCAGGAGATGCTTCAATTTAACCAGATATAATTCTCATTCTCACAGACCAAAACAAAAAAAAAAAGAGATTAATTTACAGGAGAAGGATGTCATTGGGTATCAATGAGCATACAGCCTGAGTATACTTGCTCGAAACACCAGATTACTAAGCCATACACATCAATAGATGCAAACAAGTAATCTCTAAAGAAACAGGCAACATGTTAACTCCCTCAGATATCAGCATAGACTTACAAATGGTTACACAATTAGTTTCAAATCACATAATAACCTCATGAATTCACTAAGATAACCATGATAACATCTAACCTATATAGGACCTAATTACAGGTAAAATTTCAAACATACGCAAGACTTCTAATCATCAACGTAATCCAACCATGCAGAAAATATCATTCCAAAACCAAAATATTATTACATAAATTATACGGAAAAATTAGTTATTACTATAACAAATACAAGTAAAAAACAATCTCTCCACTACAAAAGGAGAAATTTTTTTCATTCTAAACGCCAAATTCAAAAACTAAAAGACACTTCAAAAATCAAACCTAAGTCTGTCTCCTAAGACGCTTCCTCAACTTCTTGTACTTATGCTTGTTCATCTTCTTCTTCCTCTTCTTCTTCACACTGTCAGCCCAGACCACTGTTTCCAACACATCATCGGAAACAACGTCGTCCGGCTCAGAAAGGATCGACCCTGTTGATAAAATCGGGTCTAGAAAAAACCCAAATGGGAAGCTGGGGTAAAAGAATGAGGAGGTGAAATTGGTCAAGTTCTCTTTCGTTGGCGGAAAAGAATCCAAGCGATGGTGATGATGATCTGGTACGGTGTCGATGTGGGCTTGGTGGTTAAGAAGGAGAGGGGGCGCAGTGAGATTTGATGATTGTTGAGTGTGTAATGAGAAAATTAGCCTCGTAGGTGGCCGCTTTTTGAGAAGTTTTTGAAGACAGGAAGCCATTGAAATAGGAAAAGAATTGTGTATTTTTGCTCCTGCAAGTAGAAGGCGCCTTAGGAATTGGTTTCCTTTGCAGGGTTTTGACTTTCTGAATGAAATAGTCAAGGGCTCAAGTATGTGCCATTGCGGCCAACTAAGCCAATTGATTGGGGCCGAATCGCTGAAAGTCCTAAACCAATGAGTCTAACTGGGGCCCGATCGAGAAAAATGAAAAATGTATACGCCAATTTGTGAAAAAAAAATAATTTGAAAACTGCCCCCATGCAGGATCGAACTACAGACCTTCAGTTTACAAGACTGACGCTCTACCACTGAGCTATAGGGGCTGTTGATGTCATCCTGATTTAGCATTTAATATACTATTAAATGTATGTATCGTAAATAAATAAATAAATAACCTGTTTAAAATTATTTTTTTTCTTTTAAATTAGTCCAACATCATTTTGCGTTACACGTGGTGTATTGTAACATATGCATTATGTTTTTTTTTTTTTTATAAAAAAAACAAAGGTAAGTGGTGGGCTAAACTCAAATAATTTTTATTTTTCCCTTACCTCCTCAAGGCTCAAACCCGAGTGGTCAGCTACTACAAGATTCATGTTGTTACCAACCCGACCACGCCCTTGGGGGCAACATATGCATTATGGTTTCCTCAAGATAGGCTTTTACCTCTGTGATAGTCAATTTTTCCAGTTTACGAGGCTTTCAGTCTACGATAGCTAGTTTTAAAGATGATAAGGAAAGGATAGGGCTAGTTAGTTTCAGATTAAGCTAGTTTTGAATATAAGGAGAGGATGGGTTTCGTGCCGCGGAATGGATCAAAGAACTGAGCACATTTATAATACCACTCCTGCGAAAGCAATTGTAGCAGCTCCAACACTCATTAATTTTGCATATATTGATTCTTGTCCAATCCAGATTTATGGATCCACAGATCTATATGTGTGTTATGGATTAATGAAAATATGCAAAAGCTCTATGTTGGACGGGTGGGTGCCCTAGATGGGCTGACCCGACCCATGGGCGAAGGAAGTTGGTTTGTGTTCAATTTCCCAACTGCCATAAAAAATCGTTGCTGTAGAGGTGTGTTTTTTCTTCTTCATTCATTCAAAATTAACAAGATTTTTTAACAATCCGAAAAGGCATATATATACTGCGTCTTGAGGAAGATTTCCAGTTTTCCACTAGTGATTTCTTTCCGATCGGTGATGTGATCCAACACTTGTTTATTCCGCTACATAATTGGAAAAAGGTAAAGCCTATTGACTTCCTTTTAGAATTTGTTTCATTGGTATCAGAGCGTGAATTGTGTTGGATTCGTGCATTGGTTGTATTTAATTCATGAAAAGCATGATTTTTTTTAAAAAAAAATTTGTGATGGCTGTTGTTTTAAAAGTGTTCTGGAATGTTTAATATGAATGGATTAATTCTGGAATTGATATTATTAAAACCGGCCTAGGGTTTAGATTGCATGACCCTAAATATATATGAAACTCGAAACTTCAATGGATCATATCTTTTGATCTAGGACACCTAACATTATGTGTAATATATCATTGGAAAGATGTTTTCGAGAGCTTGCCAACAATATGTGATTTGTTAAAAATGGACTTAAGACGAGAAAATTATGGTGAAAATACGATTCTTGTTGGATTAGGGTTTGGAAATGGTTAAAAACCCTAATTTGGAGAAGATGATGGACAATGCTAGAGTTAGTATTTTGACGATTCCGGCCTATTCCGACCTCCATTTGAAAATCCGAATGTACTATTGAATTCATAATGAAAAATGGAGTCGGACGATGCCAGAACCAACGCTATTAGAGCGGCGCAAGGCTGCGCGTGGGTCCCACATGTCGGTTGTGTATTGAACTCACACGGTAAAGTTGTGCACTGTAGCATACTGTAGGCTATAGCACATTGTGCGTTACTGTAGTGAACTGTAGCGGCACTGTAGCGTGCGTGGGTATATATCTAGATTCGTAATTGTTTATATATTTTACTATTTGGGACTCCGATTTGGGCGCCGTTTGCGCCGTTTGATTCGAAATTTAATTGTCTATATTGTTTTAATATAAATGATTATTTTAATCATTTCTTGCTTTTGAAATAAAATTTTGGATAAAATATATATTGTCTCACGGATGAGCATTATATGTTAATAAATGTTTTGCTCTAGTGGGAGCTTGAAATATTTTTTTAAGGGAATTGGCTAAAATCTAATCTCGTATTTAGTGGTTTGTTAACAATCACTAATTTGATTTTTTATATTTTTTGTCGTAGATGCCTCCCGTTAGTAAGTTGTGGATCGAGGAAGAAGGTTTAATGACAATTAGAGCTTGAGTTTCACCTAATGATCTAATTGAGATTAATAATAGTCTATCTTATGAAGAACTTATGGAGAAAATGGAGAATTATAAGATGGACCCTAATCGTCCTATATGCATGAACATAGAAGATTTATATGGGGCTTTTAACCCCTTAATGTCCGCAAATAAACCTAATGTGTATACGAACTGAGGTTATCAATGGCTCCTCATTCAATCATTACCTGATGATGACAATACGCTTGCCTTTAAGGTTCGCATGTTAAATGAGATTGAGAAACCCTAACACAATTATTATATGCTGAGGTGTGAAATTGAGTTGATGGAGGAGCGGCGTCTTGTTTCAAAGATGAGGCGAGCCTCAGTGCTTAGCATTCACACGAACCTTCGAAATGGGAGACAAGCTAGTCGCCTTGATAGAGGGCATAAGTTATGGTATGAGAAAACCATAAACAAAATCATTAAGAGGGAACAATTATTTTTATTTAGAGACAGACTTAAATATAAGTTAGATGAAAGAGTCACGAGCAATAAAGAATATTTTAAGAACATGTAGAAGATTCTATATATTAGTTTGACCATATTATGTTATTTCATTTGTTTGTTGATTATTATTATTATTATTATTATTGGTTTTATTTTGTTGGTTGAACTATATGTTGTTATGACTTCATTAATGATATTCTACATTAATTGTTGTTCGACTTTACATACTTTTTTGTCATATCTCGTGAATTGTTCCGTTGAGTGAGAATTCTAATTAAATTGATTTGATAAATTCATAATTAGAACTGATAATTTTGCGCATTAAAATTGAATTAATGATGAATATAATAAAGGGAATTGGATGATGATTGGAAGCCTCGACGACCTTTTGATTCCATTCCCGAAGTTAGTTCGTCTTGTCTTTTGGTTTTCATTTACGGCAAAATTAATTATTTGTGTGTAATTATTAATTACACCTTTAGTGATTGTATGTTGAATTGTCTTTGTGTTGAATTATAGTTGAGATGGCCTTTGAATTTAAAAATATTGTAGCTGAGCTGAACAGGGGTCAGAAATTGAATGGTGACAATTAGGATATTTGGCACCGCAAAATTCAGTACATCATTGAAGAGCAAGAGACTCTAAAAGCTCTCAACAGCACCCTACTTGAGCCTGAGCAAGGCAATACTGGTCTACACAAGAGGGATCTTGAAGCCTATTAGGCCTGGGAAAAAAAAGAATAATAATGCTTGCATAACGTTATTGAGCAGTATGCAAGATGACCTCATGTGCGAATATGAGGCAGCATCTGAGGGAGATGTCAAAGATGGTTCGTGAGCTTAACCCTGCTAGACATGTTTTGACTGATGAACAACAAGTCCAGGCAGTGATAAGATCTCTATTCGATACATGGGAACACAAGAAGGTGAATATGACTCATAATGAAAATATTAGAACTTTTAAAGATATTAGAACTTTTAAAGATATTGAGCATCATCTAGAGTTGAAAGTAGAGCGCCTTGAAGCAGTTAAGCTTTCTGATAGTGTTTTTATAGCAAAGTCAGGCTCGCACAAAGCTTCGGGCTTCAAGCGCAAGAGGGGCCATAAATATAACCAGATGGGTAAGGGATCTGATCCGGATAAGAAGAAGCCAAATGCTAAAAAGCGCCCAAGAGACAAGCGTGCTGGCAAGAAAATGGACAACTTAAAAGTAATTTTTAATTCTCAAGTATAAGAGTGTCTTATTGTATTATAGCTCAGTGAGTCCGAGGTCAATCCTCAGAGAAAAGATTTAATTTGTTTATTTTATTTTATCTAAAAATTGAAATTAAAACTTGAATATAAATAACTTAATTTAAATGAAACTATGAAATTGAACTAGTTAGGGTTGTGGATCCACTCTTAATAGTAAATAAAACTTAATAAATTATTTTTGCCTTTTTTTAAGATTTATTACCCAAAAGATTAATTATATAAATTATTGTTATTTTCCCTTTAATTTTATGATGGATTAAGTATTTATTGTGCCAAAATTTAATTTGTCTACAATAAGTCAAAATACCATTTTACAATACCTTATATTAAGATATTAAAAATTTATTGTGCCAAATTTATTTGTTTGTCTATAATAAATCAAAATTTCAAAATATAAAATATGTATAAAATTAAATAGAAAATAATTTAATGTATAAAATAAAAAATAGAATTTTCTTAAATCATATTTATTTCCTAAGAGTTTTACCTTACCCTAACTAATATTATTAAGTTAACCATACTTGAAATAAAAAGAAATATTAAAATTAAATTACTTATAATTAAAAGTAATAAAACAACTAAAATTGAAAATAAAACTAAATTTATTCATAAAAATAATTATACAAAATATTAAAAACACAATTGAAAATCAAGATTGCAGGGAGATTGAGAAAATTTGAGAAGAAGACAAATGTAAAGAGATGATTAAAAACATAAAAATGAGGCTCTATTTATAGAAAAATAAATTCATAATCCATTATTTTGCGATCCATCATAAGCTTCATGCATGTGCTCCTCACAACCTTTAGATCAAGATTAAATGGCTGGTCAAACTTCAAAAGTCAACATCACACGTGGCATCGTTTGACTCGTCCGATTTGGCCAAAAAACGGTTGAGATTTGGCGGGTTAATGGGTGGATCGGGTCAACCCGAATACAAAGATTTGGATTCTACAACTTGCTTCACCAACCATTGCCACGTGGCACAATTATGGCTATTGAATCATGAACGGTGAGATTTAGTCAAAATTGCCAGTTATCCCATGCACTCATATCTATTGTAAGCTCATTTAATCATCCAATCAGTGTTCAATTAATAGGAAAAGTCAACTCTTTGTACACAAGCCCAATTTTAAGCCGATCTTCACTGATCTTAAGGTTTTCGGACCTCCGCAATCTAAATTTGACATTCGTTCATCTGTTTAGAGTCTCGAATTACGTGAAATTAATAATTTACATAATAAACACACAAAATTAGATATATTTAAAATATTTTTAATAATTTCTAATATATTGCATAAACACAAATATAAATTATAATATAAGCACAAAATAATATTATTATCGCTTGATAATTAAACAATTTTTAACACTAATCACACCCCCCAATCAGCTTATTGCTAACCCCTAGCAATTAAAGTGTTATATTAAATTAAGATTTACAAAATTCACATGCAAGTTAATAGTTATTCATATATCCTCTAAACTACAAAACAAACGAACTCTCCCAAATTTCTTTACCTCATTAATGTTCACTCATTATTCAGAATATCATCAAACATTCTTTTGTGCTTAAGTAATCTACACAATATTTATGGGGTTTCATTAAAAGAAAAATAATATTTTCGTTCCAAAATTTATTAGAAATTTTATCTTTAGACAATAGATTATTCAGACATATTTTGAAAATATTACATTTTTAACTCATGTAGCGAGTTTTATGTCAGTGACTCCCAAAAGTCGTGACTCTTTATACAACCATCTTAGAAAAAAAAAACAAAATAGTTTTTTTTTCAAACAAAGAAAAGAAAAGAGAAAAGAGAAAAACAAACACACATATTTAAAAACATACATCAATTATCCCTACCCCCAACCTAATCTAAAAATTATCTTAACATTTTATAATTTTACAAATATGTAAAAAATAATAATACTAATAAAAGAGAATAGTAAAAGAAGAGGAGAATGAGATCTTACCTGAACTTGATGCAGAAGCTTAAAAGCAGATAACAAAGAACAAGAAAAAGTCAATTTTTTTTTTTTAAATAACACTCTTAAGATTAAGAAGATGCGTTTTTAGAGGTGTTACATTCTCTATATCTTGTCATCTTCAAATCAAATTTGTCTTAAGTTAGTCGACTTTAATTTAAGAAGATGCGTTTCTAGAGGTATTGCACTCTCTATATCTAGCCATATTCGACTCAAATTTAGTCCAAAGTGAGTTTTTACAGAATTTTTTTTTGTAAAAACATCATTAGGACTAAGACGTTCCACAATTATCAATTATTCCCTCCCCATCAACCTGAAAGAGACATTGTCTCAATGTTTTAAAAGGAAAGAGAAAGAGTTTAGAAGACAACACATGAACATTGTAACATAAACTATTTATAAACAGAGAGTTAAATCTAATTCGTACTTCTTATTACTGCTACTGCTACCATCATCAGTCGACCAATCCAGGGCAAAAGTCTTGGGATCTGGATCTAGTGTATAAGTTTGTAAAAGATCAAGTAACTCATTAGTAGTCGAAGTAGAAATAAAGAGTTTTTTTTTTTTTTTACAGAATATGGAATAAAATGATTCTTTATTGCATGGTTAATAAAAGTTAGCAAGCCATCATAAAAATTATTAACATTTAATAAATCGATAGGTTTTTTATGAATGTTCAAGTGGGCCCAAGATGCAAATGTAATCAGTGACTCAAAAGTTGCAAGATCTCATGACAAGAAAATAAAAGCATTAGCATGATTCAATATTTTAGATATTCTCTCTTGCATACTTGATACCATTAATTCTTCTTCAATTGGTGGGCCAGACATGCATACTAGCAGTTTCATGGCTTTTGAGATAATGCCTAGTACTTGGCTTCCTCTAGTAAAAACAAGTTCTAAGATAAGTCTTGATAACCCTCGTTCACCTTCTCTAGATACAAGATGCAGTTTTATCTTGGTTATGACACGACCAAGATCTACAATTGTCTGAACGAACTCTTTGTACTTTCTATAGTAAAACCCAGAAAACACCATTTTACGCCTTAGGACTTCAAGGTTCACCTATTTTTTCAGGTAAAGAAACCAGAGCATTAACTTTAACATGGAATTATTGTTAATTTCTTTATGAAAAGTCAAAATGATCATGATCAAACCCTTGTCTTGGTGGCTCCATCAACAAGGGGCAGCAGGTCATCCTTGGGGTAAATTAATGTCTTTGGACTCCTCGTTTCAAACAGAGTTTAGCGGTTGTGCAATGGTTTAGGATATTTCCTTTCATCTGAAACAAAAGGTAATTTCAAAAATCTCCAGAGAAGCTTCATGTTAACACTGTAACCCTCTGGACTTCTGACCTCTAGACGTTTGAGGCTGTACATTGCTTCAAGATTTTTCATGTCCTCTGCAACAAAAGTTGATTTCATAAATACCCAAGTTTTTGTCCCCCTCCCCCCCCCCCCCCCCCATATTGCTAAATAATCTGCAAGTTTACTATGCCTTTAAACTCACGTATGTACTTATGGCAGTTCTCTAACAGACTTGATAGGTGGGTATGCATGTTTCTGAGCTTGTGAGCCAAGCTGGATAGCTCCCAAGCTTCTGTTGTTGATACCATGTGTCTGTCAGTCCAGAAAAAAGCCTTAGATTGATATTTATAGTTAAAGCATCCAATTTCTTAAAATTTGTGCAAAGAAATTTGTGGTATGCTCAGGAAAGATTGCTAGATACATACTCGCCCGAACAGTGTAAGGCCAGTAAGTTGGGATGCGCAAGCCAAAATGCTTCTGATTGTCCAGTACACAGCAACTGGAATATGAGCACTGGCCGAGGAAAGCGCCTCATTTTCGGCTGTAATGTATTGCGATGGTAGCTCACTGAACTGGATAATGCAGTTGCTGACATCCAAAATTGCTTTGACGAGGTTCCCAATAGCATCAAACTGTGGCTTTAACACATCTGTGTGCTCTAAGATTTCAGACAATTGCTTATGGATTTCCCCATGGGTCACCGCAAATGCAGATAATGCCAGCGCCAATTTTGCATCCCATGAATAACTGGTCACCATGTTCAATATGGATATCGCTGTCACGTGTGCATCTCCACCACCAGGGCATTTGCATGTAATCTGTCAATTGCATTAGTACAGCTTGTTAATTGATCACATACATTTATGAAAACATATAAAAATATAAGACAAAAAAATTCAGAATTTATAGTAACTAATGCATGATATAGATGCACGTGTTCCCTGCGAATTAAAGATCCAAAGTGCACTTTTTATTAATTACTCATCAGCAGGGCATTGTTTTAAATTGCTACAATATAACTGAGTAAAAGAGAAGAGCCAAAGCAGATATAACAGTTAAATTATATGAGACGACAACTAAAATTACCAGGTAGGAAATGGCACCGATGCTTGGGTCAGCAAGCTTGAAGATGCCCTCAACAATATGAATCAGTGGTTTGACTTCGATCACGCGTCCATCGGGAAGATGGGTGCTCTGAACTTGCTTCAACAGTGTATTATCATCAGATGTGAACCTGAATCTGTCGCCTTTCATCATTGGAGTCATCAGACCATGCTGTCTGATAGCTGCAGGCAGCAGCTGTAAACTGGGATTTGGGGTTGGCTTCGTGACGCCCAGCTGTGGCTGCATATGGCCCGGCGTTTGATGCTGCACTAAGTCCGTTGGGGGCTGCTGATGGACGGCGGCGGTGTGTGGCTGTGCAGTGATTGGATCTTGCAGCGGCTGACTCTGCATGTGTTGCGGGTGCTGCACGCTGGCGTCGGCAGCAGGGCCCTGCTGCATCCCCAACTGAGGCGGCTGCTGCTGCTGCTGCTGCACATTGAATGCAGATGGTCTCTGAGTACCCATCCTCAGCGGCATGTTGGCAGTTGGTTGAGTACTCGTCAGTGGTACATTGGGTTGGTTGCTCATGACTGGCATGTTGGCCCCCGGAATTTGGCCAGCCCTCAATGGCACATTGCCTGTTGGTTGATTGCTCGCCATGTTGAGCTAGCTCTCTCTCTGCAAATGAAAATGAAAGTAAGAATTGTTTGCTATATTATAAGAGGAACTCAATTGCCTTTGTTTTGTATTTCGCTTGCAACAAAACCATGGGCTATATATAACTACAAGAAGTGGAATAAAGGCCATTTGAATCAACTTCCTTGCTTTGAGAAGGGTTTTATCCATGGAACCTATAATTGTTACAATACAAATTTAATCACTTTAGCTTCTTTTATGAAGGCCCCACAAATTATCAGCTACAAAGGTTACATGATGATATATTGATATATATTCTATTTGTGTAAATAAATTCTTTAATCATGGTCGCAAAACACGTGATTTGCGTATTGTTTGTGAAGAAAAATGAAGGGAAAAAAATATATTAATGTGTCGGTCTTCCTTAGCAAGTGACATGGCTTTTGATGGTGATGATGAGAATAAAACAAAGTGAAAAGGAAGATATATATATGAGCTGTGACTTCGTTCTTTGCTTCTTTTCGTAACTACAGAAAAGTTCTTCCTCTATATATTGTCGATGATGACTAGAATAAGTGGATGAAGAATTCTGATTACTGTGCAACATTGCATGGTGAGTTATGATTGGTGGTTTCTGTGTTGTGGGCTTCATGATCCCTGAATCATGGTTTGTCACACGCGATGGTACACACTAAATGTAACACTTCTGGGAGAAATATATTGTTTAATCTTGTTGGAACAATCTCATCCCGTACTCCCTTTGAGCTGATTATTCGTTAAGTATTGAATTACTAATGGTTAAAAAAAAAAAAAAGAAGTGAAAAATAAATCCATATAAAATTTTTAGATTTTGTTTTTAGTCTTCTGCATCATTATTTTAATTAAATTATTGTATGAATAATGAGACAAAATGAATCGTGCTTATTTTTAGACTTTTCTGGTCACTTGAGGTGAACCGTTTTCCATTCCCAATCTTTTAATGCAGCGAAATGATAATAAGATATATCAACGTTTAATTTTTTAATCTAATTGACCAAATCACAAGCCAAATCTTATTAAATTATAAGTAGAATTAAGAATTAAAAAATCAATTTAGTCAAGTGACGTTCTTTCAAGTTTCAAAGACTCATTGGAAATCAAATCATCCATGTCTAATTATATATCTGTCAAACTTTTCAACAACGGACTATCCGGAAATTATGATATAATATAAATAATTTCTTAATTAGTATATTATAATTATAAAATTTTATTTTAAAAAAGTAGAGTTGTCGCTGCATCGTCGACCACGACTGTATCATGTCATTTCAACTTAAGAATCATATGAAAATTATCATAAATTAATGATTTATAGATTAAAGAAATTTATTTGGCGAAATACTTGATGTTTGTCCGAATATAGAAAAATTAGAAAGTTTTTAAACTTTTTAACCAGATTTGAAGAAAAACATTGTTCATCAACCAGTGAGTCCAACAGTACTAGCATTGACGTCCCACTCACTAGTGGCGACAACGACGACTTTTTAATGACTTAAATCTATATTTTCTATTTTTGTAAATTAATTAATTAATAAAAGTAATTTTTTAAATTGTTTAGATCATTTCTTTAACTTTTGTTAATATAAAATTCGTTATCTGTAAAATTAAATTGATAAAATCAAATTGTAAATAATAATAATTTGATAGCAAAGACTGAAGAGGTAATTTTGGATGTTTTGGCTTCCAATAGAAGAGGATTTTGAATTCATCACTCTTAAGTTGTATATTAAATTCTAATGGAAATTAAATTCTTATAAATTATGGTTAACCAAACATCAAAAACAAGAAAGGAATTCAAAATACTTTCCTATTCTCCTTCATCTCCTTCCACCAAACACCACCGAAACCATGTTTGGTTGCAAGAAAGAAGAAATGAGGAGAAAGAAGAGGGGAAAAGAGAATAAGAGAAAGGAAAGGAGGACACTTAATCTACACATCAATGATAAATGATGATAAATAAGTAATGCTGACTTACATTTTGTAAATGATATGACATTTAGTATATCCTTCACTGATAGATGATAAACAAGTAATGTTGTACTTATAAGGTTAGGAACTTAGTCTACACATTAAATGGTATGACATTTAACTTGTCATTCACTAATAGATGATGTAGAATTACCATATTATTAAATAGATAATAAAGTCAACCAACACATTATACATAGCAAGTAATAATTGTTGATGCAAAATTTGAGATAAAAACTACATAAGTTTCAAAAGTGGACCAAACTATAAAATATTGTTTAAGTATGAATGTATTTTGTCTCTATTAATGTATGTATATTATATCACAATATTGTTTAGATGTATACGTGAGTGCACTTTGTGTTAATGTGTAGATGATATATAATGTCAACTGTTTTAAATGTGTATTGAGAGGATTAGTGGTCTTATTGTGTTCTGTGACAAGATTATCATATTATTAACTTACCAACGCAAATTTAGGTTTTAACTTTTTGACACTGCTTTAAGTAGATTTTGGATTACAAGGAAATGAGACAAAACTTCACCAAAACAATGAATTTATTTTTTGGGGATCAGGGTACCTCACTTAACTGTGGTGTAAGGGTTGTTCTGGGCTTTAAAGGAGATGACAAAGAGTAGAAGATGGTGAGAAGTCAGATTTGGAATGTGGGAACTTTGAAAGGGTACTTTTAAACTTGCAAAACAAAGAAAGAAGGTTAGAAGTGGATCCGGCGGTGGCCCGCAACTACACTCCAATGCTCAAATCAGCTACTTGAACCTTTTTTTTGGGATGAGAGCTTATAAGCTCTCTGAAAAATAATGGCTGAAGATTGAAGAAAACCTCAGCCCTTCGGTTTTGTGTGTGCGTTTGTGATGAGTCTTAGAGTGTGTGTGAGATCAAACTTTTTTTGGCTTTTATATTGTACAGTCTAGGTACCTTGCCATGTGGCATATTTTTAATGATGATTCTTTTATCTTTTCTGAAACTCTCACGTCTTTTTACTAATATAACGGTTTTCTAACCGTTAGGAACATGCTTAGAGAGCAAAAAGGTGGTTTTTTGGTCGGCGCTGTCGTTTAGTGCACGTGGCGTATGCTGTAAGTGGTCCAAGATTTCTTTTGCAGAGGCTGTCTGTACAATAATGGGCGTGGTAGCTAAGGACCACTGTCCCTTGTAGGTTGTTTCTAATTTTTACTATTATTACAACCACTTGTCTCTCTTTTCCTGACATAATATATTTGATTTGATTAATCAAATCAAATATTCCTATCAGGTGATAAAGACAGCAGTGTCATGACCATTTTTTGGATATTTTCTTTAATTCCTCGATTTTGTCATGGTATACCCCACGTATTAGGTCATCTGGAGAGTATCCTCAATGCAGGTCGGGTACCCCACCAGGTTAACTCTCAGCCATTAAAATCCCTTTATCAAACGTAGCACTTTATTTTAATTCCTTTATTTATTCCCCAAATAAATACGATTATTAAATGATTTATGTTTGAATTCATCTAAATTTATCACAATACGACAACCCATTTTTACTGCCTACCAACACATAAGTTGGCTATTTGAGGGAAAAGCCTGACCCAAGCTTATATTATTGTTAATAAACCAAGGCCCTTTAAAAGCCCATCTAAATGTGAATTGGTCAGACCTATACATGCTTGGGCTAAGCTTGGATCTCCATTAATTTTTTAGTAAAGTTTAAAAAAACTTAAGAAAGTAAAATACTTAGTTCTTTGTTGCCATAAATTAAATAAAATTCTTACATGTAAAGAAACGCGAATGGGAGAAAAAAATTAGTGAAAATAATTAAGTCAAAACCTCATAAAATAAGTAAATAGGCTAGTACAGTAAATGAGTAGATGATTAATAAGTGCATTAAACTCTCTGGTGACGTTTGTTTTTTTGTCTGAAATCTGAATAGACCTGAATTAGTCTGAATTCTAAATATATCTGAATGTCTGAATCTGAATAATATGTTTGTTTTTTCGTTTAAATCTCGAAAAATAAGTATTAAGTTGTTTGTTTTTTTCAACTTAAAAAGGTGAAAATATGTACTTTTATATTTGTATCCTTATTAAATTTGAATGTCAAATAAATAATATATTAAATACCACAATACTTTAACATTTATAAGTAAAATTATATTTAAGTGAATACATAATTATTTTAGAATTTTAATATATAAAATACCATAAATTTCAAATTTTATCGTATATAATATAAGAAAAAAAACATGAATATTTTTATGTGGGGTAAATATCTATGGGTGAGTTTTGAGATAGACATGAAAAATAAATTATAAAGCAGGGATATTTTTGACATTAGTAAGTAATTGACTTAATTGAGATTTCTCCATTAAGTAAAAAGCCAAAAAAATTAGCTTATTTTATTAAGTCAAAATTATCTAAAAAGTCTCATTAAGTTCTAAAAACAAACACCTCTAATTAATTTAATTAATTAAGTTAAGTCACTTTAAGTTATTAAGTTAAAAAACAAACGCCACCTCTGTTTTAAGCAATTTCTCGGGCTCTATCTTTCTAGCAAATATGCAAATTTCTGATCCAGCAAAAATAAGACTCATCTTTTACTCAAGTGTTCTTCTATCCTATCAATTACAACACCAACAGCACTCGTTGCATCTCATCCTTGACCTGACTGGGCAACCATATTCCCCTCATTTGGTTTATCGTCCAGCTTCAAGTAGAGAGTCATCTTTTTCTTTTTTTCCTTTTTTTTGGCGGTTTCCCTTTTTTAATTTGTAGATTAGGGCATTTTATAAAAGCTATTACTAAGGCCCATTTATAACGAGCTTTAAATCATATTCATGACTTAACCATGCAGGCTGGGCTGATCCAGACATTTTCGCTAATCTTACCAACACAACCTTTTATTTAATCTTGAAATTTTTTTTTTCCAGAATTATTGTTGTTGTTTAGCTCTGAGTAGAAATTTTTAGGATTAAATACTTCTAAGGTCAAGTTTTAGACTTTTAAGAATAAAAATTGAGGCACATTTTTCGAAAGTTAAATTATCTAAAAAGACTATTATTTATTTTACGATCTTATTTCATTTATTTCTTTTATAAAATAATTTTAAAAACTTGTTATTAAAGTAATTTTATAATTCTTAATAAAGAAGGTTTTTAAAGTTAAGTTATAATTTTTAGTAAAAGCTCTAATGACAACTAAATAACTAATTTTTTTAATAAAAACTTTACTCGAATAAATTATATTTGAAAAGTTCAACCAAACATAACATTAATGCTAAACAATATTTCTATTTAATAAATTGCAAAATTTAGGGACCTACATGATAAAATCCCTGCTAAATTTTCGTTACGCCCGAGCCTATATAAATAAACAAATAACCTATCTAAAATAATAAACTTTCTTTTTTTTAAGTAGTCCAATATTATTTTTTGTTACGCGTTGTGTGTTGTAATGTCAATAGCAATATGCACACAACACTTAGCACACCATTTAGCACCGAACGGTGCATTTTGAAATAAATATAAATTGGTCACTGTAGCTTCAAGATGGTAAAACACACACACTGTTGACAAACACATAAACTCTCTCGCTCTCTCCCTCCGTAAGCTTTGTACTGATAGCTTTAATTCATGAAAAAACAATCCACTTATTATGAATAACTTCAATCGATTAATTTTAATCTATTCATTGATGGCGTTTATGATAGCCAGTGAGACTGGAGCGTGGTAAACAGCAGCTGGTCATACTGGTGAATGGAGCATGAGGGAGAGAGCGAAAGAGCATATTTGTGGCGTGAGGGAGAGAGCGAGAGAGCAAGGCTGTGCTTTGAGGGGGAGAGAGAGCGGGAAAGCGTGTGTGTGTTGACGATGAGTGTGCCATTTTGAAACTACAGTGACTAATTTATATTTAGTTTGAAACGCACCGTTCGGTGCTAAATGATATGCTAACTGTTGTGTGAATCTCATTTTCAGTTGTAACATATGCATTATGGTTTCTTCAAGATAGGCTTTTACCTCCGTGAAAGTCAAATTTTTACCTAGTTTACGAGGCTTTCAATATATAATAGCTTGTTCTAATGATGATAGGGAAATGATGGGGCTGGTTAGTTTCGGGTTAAGCTAGTTTTGAATATAAGGAGAGGATGGACTTCGTGCCACGGAATGGATCAAAGAACTGAACACATTTCAAATACCACTCCCGCGAAAGCAATTGTAGCAGCTCCGACACCCGTTAATTTTGCATATATTGATTCTCGTCCAATCGAGATGTATTAAGCCACAGATCTATGTTTGTGTTATGGATTAATGAAAATATGCAAAAGCTATATTTGCCTCTGCCATTCTATAGGTCTCTTCCTTTGAACTCTTAAGATATATCTACTCGATAATGAGGATTTTCGAAGTTTCCTTAGGCCGAGGAAGAGTTAGGGGCGTCAAACGGGGAAAAAAAAAATTCAAGCTGAGATTTTTCTTTTTCGTGTAACTAAGAGTTTGTATATACAATTTCTTCACATTAGCACAAGATTGATACACAATGTTTTCTTCGAAAGAAAAAAGTACAAAAGGATGAGGACCTAATCTGAAAATCAACGCTCTGGTGATTCTTAATGATCTCTCACTCAATTACTGCAAACTAGCAATATTCTCACCATGAATGTAGCAAGATTCGTGTATATACATACATACATACATATATGTGTGTGTGTGTGTGTGTGTGTGTGTGTGTGTGTGTGTGTGTGTGTGTGAGGAGGGGGCACTGATTGTTTTAATCATCACAGCGCCGAAACATGACGAACATCTCCATGACTCAATAACACGGCCACAAGCAGCGCAAACAATTGTTCTAGCTTCCTTACCAGTGCGTGGCAGCACAAGCTTGTGGCATCGATGTGGTAGGCGCAGCTGCAGAAGGGGATCCCTCCTTTCTTTGGCTCCACTTGGTCTTTCCGCGGACTGTTATACTCTTGCATGCAGGTTAAAAATGTAGCTCCCCTGGCACTTGCCATCTCAGCTGAACCTCTAGCAAACACAGCCCGTCCACCTTCACTGGACTCGTGCGTCAGCATTTTCATAATTTCCTGCATTACATGGTGACCAGCCTCAACTGTTCTTCCTAGCTGAACTTTTGAGTACCACATGCTCTGCAGAGTGACCTAAAAGAACCATATTGATGTTGAGTTGAGTCTTGCCAGACGTGGCTCAGATTTTCCACAGCCATGGTATCGTTGTTCCTGCGGATGCGTTCCCTTGGGTTGCTCTTTCCCACATAAACCATGCATGCCTAGAGGAATCCCAGCAGCTTTAGCAACAGCACTTGTAGCTGTTGTAGAAATTTTCGGATCCATTCTATGTCCTCTCCTCCATAGAAGCAATTGTATCTACCTTCAGCCATCTGTTAAATCAAAAAAATAATTACAAATTCTATGTCCTCTCCTTTCTTGTCCTGCATTGATTTTTCTCTCGAACTGTCTTGGACCGTCAGTCTATGGATCTGGGCTTGCTTATACTGGATGATCCATTGAGTGGGAGTTCGGGAGTCAGGCCAGTAGGCTTCCTTATCCGGGTCTATCCGCGAATCAAATAATTTAAACTTATATAATCAGCAAAATAAAAAAAAATTGGTTACAACAATAATTACAAAATCTTAATTGTACTAAATAACATATCCAATAGATTGACATATGGAGAATTTTTATTTTTATTATATTAATAATCAATTTAATTTATTTGTATTCTTGAGCAATGGATTAAATTTATTTAGTTTGAAGAGAAAATTTGACAAAAATTAAATGGAAAAATTGGATAATGAAGTTATATTCGTAATTTTATTAATAATATAGAAATAAATTGGACAATGAATAATTATTTTTTAATATGCTATAAGGGTATAATGGTAATTGCACTTGAAAATTATAACTTCTGTTAACAAATGGGGGTCTGAGTGTATTTTTTGAAACATTAGGAAGTTTTGTGTTCCTTATTCAAACGTTGGGGGTCTCTGTGTCCTTTTCCCTACATAAAAAGATAGAAATTTATAGAGAAAAAGATGAAGGAATATATTGGTACGTTTGTTTACTTGGTTTCTGGAGCTGAGTTTACTACATTCCCGCTCTTGAATAGAACTTCTTAAGAATTTGAAAATAAAATGTTGGCGACATTGAACTTTCTCCGAAATTTAAACTTAAATCAAATTAAAACTTTTCTCATTAAGTGTATAATATATACACATGCATAAATTAGGATTTAAACTCAGGTAAGTAGCTAAATTAAACTACTTAAAAATTATTCGACCAAATTTCTGGGAATTGAGGATAGAGAATTGTGTTAATTTTATAAGAAATATTATAAGTTAAAACACATGATCGACCAAAAGGAGAAAACCAAAGAAATTCAATTCACTTACAAGTTCATAAATTCTTCTCTCTCTTTTCATTTTTATTTATTTTTCCTTTCTTTCTATATTTATTCTAGCCTTTTCAACAATTCCTCTCAGACAAGGATCTCTCCTCTGTTTTTTTTTTTTTTTCTCTCCTAGTCTCTTATTCTCTTCTAGTTTAATGATTAGTCAAGATTGAGTTTCAAATTTTTATATCAACAATTAAGCCTTTCTTCACTTATTTATAATTAACCCAATTTTTACCTTTTACTAAATTTAGAAAACTGCTAGAAAAAAATTAGGAGAGGATCCTATTCTATTTCTCTCGCTTGTCCAACTGCATGACATTTTCTTTCGTTATTAATTGATAATTAGTATTGAACTGTGATTGACTCAACTACAATTTAATTAATCCTGTTTAATTTTAATGCATGCTGATCGTAATTAGCAAAAATGTAATTTGGTTTAATTTTCATCCCCATATGCTAAGGAATTACATACAGCTTACTGCCAGGTCAGCAGCTCAACTACGTTAGCAGAATCCCAGAGGGTTAGATTACTGCTGATGTGGATGGCCTAGTCAGCAAGGCAGTTACAGATTCTTGTTCCACATGAGCTTTTTGCTTAGACTTTTCTACATAATTTTATTCATTCGATAACAGATTGAAATTCATTCATTTTCTCTAAGGTTCCTGCACTTTTTTAGTTCCCAGACAACATCTTAATTCAATCACTTAGGCTTTTGGTACGACTAATTACTTCATTGACACGATGATTGCCCATTACAAGTGTTGTCTCTTTGCTTCCTTATTTTCATTATTATTATCTTTTCCTGTTAGCATGTATCAGGATAAACACAGCAGATATAAAGCTTGAAAGAAAAATTTTATTCAAATCAACACAAGATTGACACACAACAGATTCTTACATTAGAAAGTACAGTAATAGAGGAAACATGAAAATCATCACTAAGGCTTCTTAATACTCTCACACTCAAATCTTATTATTGCAAACTTACAACCCAAAGGAGGCAATCTTACCATAGTATTAGTAATACTGCATCACACACAGGCACACATATAAATGTATATTTAGGCGGCATAATTATATGTGTGTATCGGCATTTGATGTTTACTCGTCACAGCAACGATACATGAGGAACTTCTCCATGACCCGTCCACATTCAGAGCAAATAATCCTTTCAGGTATCTTGCCAGCAGTGCCCGGAAGCACAAGCCTGTTGCAGTGATGTGGTGTGTGAAGCTGCGCAAGGTGATCCCTCATTGCTGGCATAAACCCCTTTGGCTCCACTTGGTCTTTCCACACGGTATTATACTCTTGCATGCAAGTTAAAAATATAGCTCCCTTGGCACTTGCCATCTCAGCTGAACCTCTGGCAAACACAGCCCATCCTCCTTCACTGGAGTCGTACGTCAGCATTCTCATAATTTCCTGCATTACATGGTCAGTCTCAGCGTTTCTTCCCAGCTGAACTTTTGAGTACCACATGCTCTCCAGCCTGACCCAAAAGTACCAAATTGAAGTTAAGTCTTGCCAGATGTGGCTCAGATTTTCCGAAGCAATGGTATCATTGTTCCTGCGGACGCGGTCCTTTGGGTTGCTCTTGCCCACATAAACCATGCCTAGAGGAATCCCAGCAGTTTTAGCAACAGCGTTTGTAGCTGCAGTAAATTTTCGGATCCAGTCCATGTCCTCTCCTCCATACAAGCAAATGTATCTTCCTTCAGCCATCTGGTCAATTAAAAAAATAATAATAATAATTAGGATGCACAGAGCTCTAGTTAAAGCAATTTGAGTGAAGAGGGAAGTAGTAGTAGTAGTAGTACCCAGTTGAGAATCACTGGATCAAGACCATCAACCAACAATTCAAGTCTCCAAGTTTCCTCCCTCCATAAAGCTTCTTCCCTTGCAGTTGAAAAAGGGTAGGCCAAACTTCCCCAAATCCACATCATATGGAGGGCATTGGGACAAACAACCTTTCCATGCGGGTCTAGAACCACGAGGATAGGCTTCTTCCCAAATTGCCACTCCTCCTTGATGAATTGGATAACTGCTCTATCAATCAACGAAGGATGATACACTGTGTACCATGGCATGGCAGACTGCAGACTCTGAAATTGCTTTTGCTTGTTGTCTGTCCACGGCATGTTTGGGTCTACAATTGGGAGCCACACAACTTCATACTGACTTTCGTGCCTCGTTTGATGTTGCCTGGCCTCGCTGTACAGCTGCTCGAGAATGATAACCTCTTCTTGTGAGATGTCAAGGTCTGATATCAGAAGCAACACCATTTTACGCCTTAGGACTTCAAGGTTCACCTATTTTTTCACGTAAAGAAACCAGAGCATTAACTTCAAGATGGAATTATTGTTAATTTCTTTATGAAACAGTCAGAATGATCAAGATCAAACCCTTGTCTTGGTGGCCCCATCAACAAGGGGCAGCAGGTCATCCTTTGGGTAAATTAATGCCCTGAGAATCCTCATGTTATCAATGTGTGACATTTCAAACAGAGTTTTGAGGTTGTGCAATGCTTCAAGATATTTCTTGTCATCTGCAACAAAAGTTGATTTCATAAATACCCAAGTTTTTGTTGTTCCCCCCCACCTCCACCCCCCCCCCCCCCTTTCTCCTCTATATTGCTGTATAATCTGCAAGTTTACACTCACGTATATACTTATGGCAGTTCTCTAACAGACTTGATAGGTGGGTATGCATGTTTCTGAGCTTGTGAGCCAAGCTGGATAGCTCCCAAGCTTCTGTTGTTGATACCATGTGTCTGTCAGTCCAGAAAAAAGCCTTAGATTGATATTTATAGTTAAAGCATCCAATTTCTTAAAATTTGTGCAAAGAAATTTGTGGTATGCTCAGGAAAGATTGCTAGATACATACTCGCGCCCGAACAGTGTAAGGCCAGTAAGTTGGGATGCGCAAGCCAAAATGCTTCTGATTGTCCAGTACACAGCAACTGGAATATGAGCACTGGCCGAGTAAAGCGCATCATTTTCGGCTGTAATGTATTGCGATGGTAGCTCATTGAACTGGACAATGCACTTGCTGACTTCCACCATTGCTGTGACGAGGTTCTTAATAGCATCAAACTGTGGCTTTAACACATGCGTGTGCTCTAAGATTTCAGGCAATTGCTTAAGGATTGCCACAGCTTTGGCAAGTTGGTTGGTGGTGTAACTCTGAGCAACAAGCCAGAATTCCCCATAGGTCACTGCAAAAGCCGATAATGCCAGCGCCAATTTGGCATCCCATGAATAACTGCTCACCATGTTCAATATTGATAGCGCTGTCACGTGTGCATCTCCACCACCAGAGCATTTGCATGTAATCTGTCAATTGCATTAGTACGGCTTGTTAATTGATCACATACAGTTAAGGAAATATATAAAAATACAAGACCAAAAAAATTCAGAATTTATAGTAACTAATGCATGATATAATTTAACCTCGCAGGAAATTCGATCAATGATATATGCCAGGACTTCAAGCATGCCCAGGGAGTCAGTTTGGTATGTCTTGTCCTCCAAAGCTTCTATAGATGCACGTGTTTCCTGCGAATTAAAGATCCAAAGTGCACTTTTTATTAATTACTCATCAGCAGGGCATTGTTTTAAATTGCTGCAATATAATTGAGTAAAAGAGAAGAGCCAAAGCAGATATAGCAGTTAATTATATGAGACGACAACTAAAATTACCAGGCCGGAAATGGCACCGATGCTTGGGTCAGCAAGGTTGAAGATGCCCTCAACAATATGAATCAGTGGTTTGACTTCGATCACGCGTCCATCGGGAAGATGGGTGCCCTGAACTTGCTTCAACAGTGTATTATCATCAGATGTTGTGAACCTGAATTTGTCGCTTTTCATCATTGGAGTCATCAGACCATGCTGTCTGCTAGCTGCAGGCAGCAGCTGTAAACTGGGATTTGGTGTTGCCTTCGTGACTCCCAGCTGTGGCTGCATATGGCCCGGCGTTTGATGCTGCATTAAGTCCGTTGGGGGCTGCTGATGGCCGGCGGCGGTGTGTGGCTGTGCAGTGATTGGCTCTTGCAGCGGCTGAATCTGCATGTGTTGCGGGTGCTGCACGCTGGCGCCGGCAGCAGGGCCCTGCTGCATCCCCAACTGAGGCGGCTGCTGCTGCCTACCCATCCTCAGCGGCATGTTGGCAGTTGGTTGAGTACTCGTCAGTGGCACATTGGGTTGGGTGCTCATGACTGGCATGTTGGCCCCCGGAATTTGGCCAGCCCTCAATGGCACATTGCCTGTTGGTTGATTGCTCGCCATGTTGAGCTAGCTCTCTCTCTGCAAATGAAAATGAAAGTAAGAATTGTTTGCTATATTATAAGAGGAACTCAATTGCTTTTGTTTTGTATTTCGCTTGCAACAAAACCATGGGCTATATATAACTACAAGAAGTGGAATAAAGGCCATTTGAATCAACTTCCTTGCTTTGAGAAGGGTTTTATCCATGGAACCTATAATTGTTACAATACAAATTTAATCACTTTAGCTTCTTTTATGAAGGCCCCACAAAATATCAGTTCCAAAGGTTACATGATGATATATTGATATATATTCTATTTGTGTAAATAAATTCTTTAATCATGGTCGCAAAACACGTGATTTGCGTATTGTTTGTGAAGAAAAATGGAGGGAAAAAAAAATATTAATGTGTCGTTCTTCCTTAGCAAGTGACATGGCTTTTGATGGTGATGATGAGAATAAAACAAAGTGAAAAGGAAGATATATATATGAACTGTGACTTTGTTCTTTGCTTCTTTTCGTAACTACAGAAAAGTTCTTCCTCTATATATATATACACACACACACCATTATACCTTGCTGACTTAATTAATTTAGTGCAGACTAGAAGCCTCTGAAAAGTGGAATCCATGCAAGGTACAATAAAAGAATCCGGTAATTTATGACAGTCTAAGAATCACATAGGGTTGCATTCAAATTTTAAACGTACGTCCCGCGAAGGACCATAATTATTTGCATAAATAAAAGGAAAAATTAATTAGCCATATATAGAAAGAGGTAAGCATTCCAAATTTTCGTTTACTTCCGGGACATTTATGATTAAAATAAGAGAGAGCATGCATAGCATATTCTCGCTCTTAAGTATGAGGAAAAAAATCATACAATAAGGAAGAAAGACGTACATATTTATTTTGAAATTAATCAATTATTGTTGGTGATGACTAGAATAAGTGGATGAAAGAATTCTGATTTAGTGTGCAACATTGCACGTGGTAAGTTATGATTGGTGGGTTCTGTGCTGTGGGTTCCATGACCCTTGAATCATGATTTGCCACACGCAATGTAATGCACTAAATCAACACTCTTAAGAGAAATATATTGATTAATCTTATTGGAACATTCTCATATCAGACTTTCTCTAAGCTGGTTATTTGTTAATCATTGAATTACTAGTTGCTAAACAAAAGAAAAGAGTGAAAAATAAATCTTGTTAATGAAATAAACTCAACACTTAATCATGGTCCAAAATCATCTAAATTTGATAAAATCCATATAAACTTTTTAGATTTTGTTTGTGGTCTTATATATCATTATTTTAATTAAATTATTGTATGAATAATGAGATAGAATGAAACGTGCTTAATTTAAACTTTCTAATCACTTTATCATTCCCAACCTTTTAAAGCAGCAAAATGATAATAACATATATCAGCGTTTCATATTTTTATCTAATTCATCAAATATCAAGCCACATTTTATCAAATTATAAGTAAAATTAAGAATAAAAAAATCAATTTAGTCGAGTGACATTCTTTCAAGTTTCAAAATTTCATTAGAAATCAAATCATCCATGTCTAATTATATATATGTCAAACTTTTCAACAATGGCCTATCCGGAAATGGATTCGCAGTTCTGAGCCCATATTCCTATTGCAAAACAGGCCAGAAGAGAACCGTGTTGTTCTTAATTTTGAGTTCAAACAATTCCAATAAAAAGACAATTATATTTAAGTTAAATTAAATATCTTGACATTATTTTGCAAAAACCCATTCAATCTGGTTGTGCTACATAAACTTTAAGTTGGCGATTGATTTGAAGAAAAATAGGGAAATGAAAGGAAAGTGGAAGAAAAGAGAGGAGAGTACATTTAAATTCTTTTTTAATGTTTGATTTGTTGCAAAATTAATGGAGTGGCAAAATGAATAGAAGAATCGTATTCAAATCGAATTATAAATGAATTAGGTCAAAACTTTGGTGTTCGGATTGGATTAATTTGTTAAACGAATAGTTGTTTGATTTATTTAATTTGTTTAGTAGAATTAATAAATGAATTGAATCGAATGTGGATTCGTTTACCCTAGAAAAAATCTATAACGAATCAAATTAAATATAAATTCATTTATAAAATATAATTAATAAAAAAAATTAAGCAAAATAACATATAAAAATATTACAAATTTAATATCCAAAAAATAAAAACTTATTATAATTTATAATTACTATATTAGCCTTCGAACTTTAAATTTTTTTCATTTATATTTAAGGATAAATAAGTAATTTAATTAAAAAAATAATAAAATAATTTTAAACAAATGGATCGTATTCGATTTGTTTATAACTCATTTATTAACTGAATAAAAAATAAATCAATCAATCAATGTCCTCAAACTCAGATTTGATTCGTTTAATTAGCGAATTGAATTGAATTCACCAATTTATTAAACAAATCAACTTTTTCAAACGCAAACTCATTTGATTCGCATCGAATCAAATCGAATAAACGAATCATGACCCAGATTGTCACCCTTAAAAAACTTACAAAGAAAGGAAATCCCTATTTTTTATTTGGATAATTTCACCCTTTAGTGTTAAATTTTCAATATTTATCATAAATATAATTCAAAAAATTAAACAATAAATTTATTTAATATACAATATTAATAACTAATAATAATTATTTTAAATAATATAATTATAGTTATAATTAAATTCTATTTAGAAAGTTTATTAACATAATGTATTTTATAATTAATTTAATTTTTTCTAAATAAATTATGATATAATATAAATAATTTCTTAATTAATATATTATAATTTTAAAATTTTATTTGAAAAAAAAAACAAAGTTGTCGCGGCTGACCACCACTGTTCCATGTCATTTCAACTCAAGAATCATATGAAAATTATTGGATATTGACGATCTATAGATTGAAGAAATTTATTTGGCTGAAATACTTGATATTTGTCTGGATCTAGGAGAGTTAGAAAGTTTTTAAACTGGATTTGAAGAAAATAAATCCATTTTTTCACTTCTATATAATGACATAGTTCGTCAGTTAGTAAGTCCAATGGTACTGGCACTGACATCCCATGCACCAGTGGCGACAACGACGACTTTTTAATGACTTAAATTTATATTTTCTATTTTTAGTAAAATAAATAAATAAATAATTTTCTTAAATTGTTTAAATCATTTCTTTAACTTTTGTTAATATAAAATTAATTATCTGTAAAATTAAATTGATAAAATCAAATTGTAAATAAGAATTATTTGATAGCATTAATCAAGTTAATAAACGATTAAAGAGATAATTTTAGATTTTTTAGCTTCAAATAGAAGAGGATTTTGAATTCATCACTCTTTAGTTTGTAATCTAAATTTTAATGGAAATTAAATTCATATAAATTATAGACAACCAAACATCAGAAACAAGAAAGGAATTCAAAATAATATCCTCTCCTCCTTCCGCCAAACACCACTAAGCCATGTTGGGTTGCAAGAAAGAACAAAGGAGGAGAAAGAAGAGGAAGAGAAAATAGACTAAGAGAAAGGAAAGGAGGACACTTAGTTTGCACATCATTGATAAATGATGATAAATAAGTAATGCTATACTTACATTTAGTAAATGAGATGGCATTTAGTATGTCATTCACCGATAGATGATAAATAAGTAATGCTATATGTTGTGCAAATTTTAATGTACTTGCAAGCGCACGAATCTATTGTAGTATAGACTAATGGTGACGAGTGTCGATCCCACGAGGAGGTGGATTTTAATTATATATAGAATTAATTTTGTAAATGGGTAGTTGGATTTATGGTGGAAATGATTTGGAATATGCTAATAATTAAATTAAAATGGCGAGAATAAATTCTAAAATTGGAATTGCAATGGAGAGAATAAATTGAAGAGAAAATCTATTAAATTGACGTACTTGGGTATCTGGATCCGTATCAACATGCATCATGGGCTAAATAATCCGTATTAATGCCAATTAAATCATGAGGGGGGAATCCACACCTCATGAACCACGCTCTAATCAATATGGTGCTAAGGGCTTATCGTGCCAAATAATAATAACCTTATACTAGAGGGCCGGTGAAACCAAGGCGGTACTAGACAAGATTAGTATTATTTGTCGACGAGAAGTCAAAACATCCACAAAAACTAGAGGGGAAGAGAAAATAAATTTACCAAATTAAGCCCATGATACATGTTGAGACTTCACCTTCAACCCAAACTTGAAAGAAAATTAGCCACTCATAATTGAACTAGGGGCAAAATGGAAATTTATTAAAATATGAAGAAAATACAAGATGGAGAAGGAATTACAGAAAATGGATCCCAAAAATGGATTCAGAGATATCAAATTAGGGGGGAGAGACCCCCTTTTTATAGATACATGGAGTAAATCATGGCCATCGGATTAAAAACAGTTTGGACGCTCAGGATTGCGCCACGTCATCAGTCAACAGTCCACGGTTTGACCACGCGGATGAACAGTAACACGGTTTGACCCGACTTTGAACAGTAATGCGGTTTGACCCGGATGAACAGTAACGCGGTTTGGTTGAAAATAATCCTGTGTGATGCATGCACCGTACGCGAGATTTTTCGTCCACTGATATGCTGCCGCGTCACCATCAACAGTACATAAGAATTTTAGTCCAACAGGATCGTGACACCTCATCAGTCAATGCCACATCATCGGTCAATGCCACATCATCATCCGTCTATGTGAACAGTGTCGTGAACAGTAACGTATACAGTACCGTACACGTGAATAGTACCGTACATGTGAATAGTGCCATTTTTCTTTTTATTCTCCTCCTAAGATTTTTGACCGTCCTGAGTTCAAAAGTGATGTCCGTTTTGCGGTCTGATTTCTCCTTTATTGTGAAATGACTATAATGCCCCTAAAATACATAAAATACTTAATTAAAATAAAACACATGTAATTAAATCACAAGAAGGTTAAATACATAAAAGTAAGGGTTGTTAGTAAGACTTGAAATGTAAAATGACGGTTTTCTCCTTTATAAATATGCATTTTCTAACACTCAACACACCCCCCAACCAGCTTATTGCTAGTCCCTAGCAAATAAAGCGAAAACAAAATTCAAATTCAAAATGATTTTTTTTTTTTAGAAACACTCGTGTTTATTCAATCAGATTAATGATAGCAATCAAATAAAAGTATAAGCATTATCTCCAGTCTAAAGCAACATCACACCCACATCAACCATCCACATGAATTAGCCCAGTAGACTTTGTTATAGCTACTTTCAAGAATGACATGTCAAACCCCAAAATCTCACTGGAAGTAGTGACACTCTCACAAATAAATTAAACCCAATAAAAATAGTCACTCCAATTAATGGTAATTGAGAGAGAAAATAATAAAGAAATGATATCACATGCTCTCACCAAGATGAAATAAATATGCCCTCAGCTTAGAAATAATACGATCTCAAGTCAAATAAAATGTAAGTCAACCCACTTTATTTATCTTTTTTTTTAATTATGCATCACTACATCTTTTTAGCCCATATAACTAGCTTCTACTTCAGATTATAGTTCCCTAAAATCAGGAAGGACTTTTATTAGGATGTAACGTAGGCTAGGGACATGGTTAACAAAGAAAGGAAATAAGGAAAACAAAGTGTATGTTTGAGAAAAATGCAGAGAATTTTTTTTTTTTTGGAAGTTGCAAGGTGGATTTCACCTATTATTATTATTTTTATTCTTTTGAAACAACAACTTTTGTTTTTGTTTTTTTTTTTTTGGCATAACTTCACTGAACAACATAATTATTTACATTTTCTCAAACATAAATAGGTGATGGAACTTATAAGACATCGGGTAATACTCCAAATCGGAGTGGGTCAAGATGATAAGTTGACAAAGAAAATATATTTTTTTTTTAAAGGCTCAAAAGGGTTAACTATGGATATTTAATAAAAGGGATGGCTAGAAAGGCTCAAACGGATCAAAGATGGCCTTTCCATCGTCTTTTAGGGCTCTGAATAACCTTCCATATCTACTAGTTAGATGGGCTTCCAAATGTAGCAACACAATTTTTTTATATTTTTTATTAAGGGTTAACTCAAAAGAAATCTAGAGATCGTGTATACAATAATAAACTGTTAAGCTGTATAAAGAATGGGCAAAAGGGTTACTCTCCAAGAAAAATGATAGGCTCAAAAACTCACTTGTTACTTATTATGACATGTTCATTCCTTCAAGCAACTCATATATGTCTCCATCATCAACATGTAGAGTAGCAAACATAATGTAACATCACTTAAGACCAAAGATAATACAAATACTAAAATTTAAAATTAATCATGTCACCCAATGTTAAAACAAATCATACAATTTTTTTTTAAACAACATTCTACCCCCCAACCTATTCTAAACATAAAAGGAAAATATGCATGCAGAAATGTGAAAATAATGCATAAAAACTAATTAGAAAAGTTACACGTAAAATGATAGAAAACGAAAATAATTTTTTATTTTTTTTAAAGAAGATGCGTTTCTAGAGGAACTACACTCCATATTCAGCCATCTTCGACTCAAAAGTTGGAAAATGTATATTGATAGAGGAGAAATTAAAAAGAAGAAAAATAAACATAAAAAACATAATAAAGAAAAAGAAAATGTCTGAAATTTTTTTTAGTTTTTTAATTTTTTTTTTTTTACGATGAAGATGCGTTTCTAGAGTCACTACACTCCATATTCAGCCATCTTCGACACAAAAAGTTAGCAACAGTTAGTTTCTACAACAAAAATTAGTAAAAACTTAACCAAAATTCCACAATTGTCGACTATTCCCTCCCCCCAACCAGAACGAAACATTGTCCTCAATGTTTGAAAGGAAAGAAGTAGAGTTTAGAAGACATCACCTGGGTGGTGCAACACAGAAAACAATATTTACAAGCGGAGAGTTAAATCTAATTTGTACTTCTTACTGCGGCTACTGTTACCATCATTATTTGGGCGCTCCAACACAAAGGTCCAGGGGTCTGGCTCCGGTTTATAAGCTTGTAACAGATCAAGTAGCTCATTAGCAGTGTGAGCACAAATAAACAGTTTTTTCACATTAGCGGGAATGAAATAGTTTTTTATTGCATGGTTAAGAAATGCGATAAAGCCATCATAAAAGTTATTGACATTTAACAAACCGATGGGTTTTTGGTGGATGTGCAGATGGGCCCAAGATGCTAGCGTGATAAGTGCCTCTAGTGTTGCAAGATCTCCTAGAAGGAAAATAAAAGCATCAGCATGATTAAGCATTTCAGTTATTCTTTCTTGCATACCTGAGACGACTAACTCTTCTCCAGTTGATGAGTCAGACGAATTGCCCAATGGTTTTAAGACTCTTGGGATGATGCCTAACACTTGACTTCCTCTGATAAAAGCTGCTTCTGAGACCATTTTTGATAACCCTCGATTACCTCCTCCGTACACCAAGTGTAATTTTCTCGCTGCTATGCTTCGACCAAGATCTATGGCTGCCTCAACGAACTCTTTATGTTTGCCATATGTAAATCCAGAAAGCACACAAATGTTCTTGAATTGTCTATTGGGAGTAGCTGCCATTGCGATACTTCTAAAAAACAATTTGTGAGTGCTTGACAAAAGATATCACATTTAAGAGTCTTGGTGATAGTGGGTCATGGTTGTGTATGAGGTAATATGTCAGTGTCAAATAACGCGTAAAGCACGTGGCTCGCGAGTCAAAAAGGAAACAGTAAAAAGGAAAAAGTAAACAGTAATAAGAAAAAAAAAGCAAACAGTAATAAAATTATTAAAGACAATAATGCACACAATAAAACAAAAATAACAGTAAAGTAAAAGGATATTTACAGGTAGTTGCGACTGTGGCTCACATCTTCCTCTGGTTTTACGTCCAGAAACGGCTTGAACGCCCTCTATGGGTCGAGGATAGGCTTCCTATCAAGTTTTCTTATAAACTGGCAAACAGGGTCGTTTATAGTCAGATTCCCAAGACTATATCGTGCATGCTCTTTCTGGAATAATGGCCATAACTGGAGAATCGCTCCTTGCACATATCCATTGGGATGCGTTTCAAGAGACAAAAGGATATCATCCAATGACTCCTTATTCAAGCCATCCCTAATGAATTGAATCTTATCTTGCCTGTTATCAGACACCATTCCTAAAGAACATGGGTTTTTATTGCAACTCATTTTGGCACACTTATGACAAGCGACAGAAATTCTTCGAGCTCGTCGTTTTCTTGCATAATTTCTTTTACCACAACCAGGCATGTATGCAATAAATTTTGGAGGTAACTCACCTGCCGATCGTACTTTAGCCTCGATTAACCAACGGATGTCAGCAGGTATGTTATTCCTCATGAGTAATCGCATGCGTTCGAACCGAACTTTGTAGATTGTAAGGAGGGCATTCTGAGGAAGTGAAGGGAATCGCTTGTAAAGTTTCGCTAGAATCTCGTTTCTGTCCATACCTTCGCCTCAGAATATCAGTTATTATGGGAAACTGAAGTAATCGACTTGATTGTCACGGAGTACCGTTATCCGCCACTTCACCGGGGTAACAAACTAAAGCACACAAATAGAAAAACAAATTAAAACACACAAAGAAAATTAAAATCGTCCTCTTATTGAATTTACCTCAAGCTCCAACTGGATGTCGTAAACACTTCTCTCAATGTCTCTGAGTTGGCGTTCTAAACCCTCAACATAGGCTACTAACTCTGGTGGTTGTAGAGCCCAAATGCGTTGTGTTTTACAAAATTGAATCTGCCTTTTGAGATGAGTTTTGACACGTTGAAGTGGTTTAAGAATGTTCAGGAGGAACGGTCTAAGTATGAGACTCATGATTAAAAATGATAAGAGAAAACTTAATGGTAAAATAAACACACTTATGCAAAAACAATTTCAATTAGCAAAAGAATAATATAAAGAAAGAAAACAAAATCAAATCAACGAAAAGAAAGAAAAAAAATCAATTCAAATCTGGTGGGTCACTCAAATTTATTTCGGTGTCTTCTCCACGTGGTTGGTATTCTAGATATGGCTTTAATCTTTGACCATTAACTTTAAACGTGACACCGTTCTTTGGGTCCTTAATTTCAATTGTCCCATGTGGAAAAACAGTATGAACAATAAAGGGACCAGACCAACGAGAGCGTAACTTACCTGGGAATAGGTGCAAGCGAGAATTGAACAAAAGCACTTTCTGACCTGGAGTGAACGATTTTCTCATAATTTGCTTATCATGGAAGACTTTCATTCGTTGCTTGTAAATCTTGGCATTTTCGTATGCATCATTGCGAATTTCTTCAAGTTCTGCCAGCTGTAATCTTCTTTCTGAGCTGGCTTGCTGCATGTCAAAATTGAATTTCTTGATGGCCCAATATGCACGATGCTCGAGTTCCACAGGTAGGTGGCAAGCTTTTCCATACACTAGCCTGTAGGGTGACATCCCAATCGGGGTCTTGAAAGCCGTTCTATATGCCCATAAGGCATCATCAAGTCTTAATGACCAATCTTTTCTGTCCGGCCTCACCGTTTTTTCTAATATGTGCTTTATTTCTCTATTGGAGATCTCAACTTGGCCACTGGTTTGCGGATGATACGGGGTCGCCACTTTGTGTGTGATTGAATACTTTGTCAAAAGAGCTTTGAATGCTTTGTTACAAAAGTGGGCACCACCATCACTGATTATTGCTCGAGGGAATCCAAAGCGCGAGACAATGTTGCTTTTCAAAAATCCTATCACCACCTTGTGATCATTGGTCCTACATGGAATAGCTTCTACCCATTTTGATACATAGTCAACAGCAACCAATATGTATTGATGACCAAAAGACGGGGGAAAGGGTCCCAAAAAGTCGATACCCCATACGTAAAAAATCTCAACCACTAAAATTGGATTTAGTGGTATCATGTTCCTTCGCGTAATGCTCCCCATTCGTTGACACCTATCACATGAAGAACAGAAAGTGTAAGCATCTCGAAATATAGTTGGCCAATAAAAACCACATTATAAAACTTTAGTCGCGGTTTTCTTAGCACTGAAATGGCCTCCACAAGCTTGTTCATGGCAGAATGAACGAATATTCTGAATTTCACTTTCTGGGACACATCGTCTAACAATTTGGTCTGCACAATACTTGAACAAATATGGGTCATCCCAAAAGAAATTCTTTATCTCTGCAAAGAATTTTGCCTTGTCTTGCTTGGTCCAATGCTCAGGAAGTTTACCTGTAACAAGATAATTAACTATATCAGCATACCAAGGTAATACTTCCACACTCATTAATTGTTCATCTGGAAATGACTCATTCAATATTAATGACTCTGTAATTGTGTCAAGATGGAGACGAGAGAGGTGGTCCGCCACAACATTTTCTGTCCCTTTTTTATCTTTGAATTCCAAGTCAAATTCCTGCAAAAGTAACACCCAACGAATTAGTCTAGCTTTTGCATCTTTCTTTGTGAGAAGATATTTAAGAGCAGCATGATCTGTGAACACGATTATTTTACCACCAATGAGATAAGATCAAAATTTCTCTAATGCAAACACTACTGCTAGCATTTCTTTTTCAGTAGTTGAATAATTCAACTGTGCATCATTCAATGTCATACTAGCATAGTAAATAACGTGGGGAATTCGATCAACTCTTTGTCCTAATACTGCTCCTACTGCATAATCAGATGCATCACACATGAGTTCAAATGGTAAACTCCAGTTCGGGGACTGAATGATGGGTGATGATGTCAACAAATGCTTTAATTTTTCAAACGCAACAAGACATGAATCATCAAAGACAAAAGGTACATCCTTAGCAAGTAAATTGCATAAGGGTCTAGAAGTTTTGCTAAAATCTTTAATGAAACGTCTATAGAACCCAGCATGCTCAAGGAAAGATCTTACTTCTCTGACTGTTTTGGGTGGAGGAAGATTAGAAATGAGATCCACCTTGGCTTTGTCAACCTCAATACCTTTGCTCGAAATGATGTGACCGAGAACAATACCTTGTTTTACCATAAAATGGCATTTCTCCCAATTTAAGACCAAGTTCTTATCGACACATCTCTGCAGAACTAGTGTTAGATGATGTAAACATTGATCAAACGAGTCACCAAAGACAAAAAAGTCATTCATAAAGACTTCAAGGAATCGTTCAACCATATCAGAAAAAATGCTCAACATGCATCGTTGAAATGTAGCAGGTGCATTACATAATCCAAATGGCATTCTTCTATATGCAAATGTGCCAAAAGGGCAAGTGAAAGTAGTTTTCTCTTGATCTTTTGGTGCTATGGGAATCTGATTATATCCTGAGTAGCCATCTAGAAAGCAATAAAATTCATGGCCTGCTAATCTATCAAGTATTTGATCAATAAATGGTAAAGGAAAATGATCTTTACGTGTGACAGAATTCAACTTTCTATAATCAATGCATACACGCCATCCTGTAGTTACTCTAGTGGGTATCAATTCATTATCAGCATTGGTAACTACTGTGACTCCTGACTTTTTGGGGACAACTTGTACAGGACTAACCCATGAACTATCAGAAATGGGGTAAATGATACCAGCATCTAATAGCTTAAGGACTTCTGTTCTAACAACTTCTTTCATATTAAGATTTAACCGACGTTGCATTTCCCTAGTAGATATAGCATTTTCATCAAGGTGAATGTAATGCATGCAGTCTACTGGGTTTATACCTTTGATGTCTGCTATGGTCCATCATAATGCTCCTTTGTGCTCTTTTAAAACATCCAACAACTTACCTTTTTGTTCATCATTGAGGGATGTTGAGATGATTACCGGTAGAGTACTTTCTTCTCCCAAAAATGCATATTCCAATGTGTTGGGTAATGGTTTGAGCTCGAGTTTCGGTGGTGATTCTGATGATGGGATGAGTTTCTTCTCTGATGGTGCTAGTTGTTCAACTTTTGACTTCCATTTATTAGTGTCCATAGATGGTGCTGAGTCAAGTAGAGCGTTGACCTCATCGACCGATCTGTCAATATCAAAATTCAAACCAAAGTGAGTTAAACATGTTTGTAAAGGATCATCACTAAGGTTTGAAACAAAAGTATCATCAACTAATGCTTCAATTAAATCCACATCAACAATTCCACATCTGCACTGTGAGGTTGTTTGGCAATGTTGAAAATCTTTAGCTCCATAGTCATGTTGCCGAAGGACAACTGCATATTTCCAGTCCTTCATTGAATGTGAGCATCCGCAGTTGCCAAGAAAGGTCGACCTAGAATAATGGGGATGTGCTTCCTTGAATCCTGTATTGGTTGAGTGTCAATTACAATAAAATCAACAGGAAAATAAAACTTGTCTACCTGGATAAGCACGTCCTCCACAATACCACGAGGTATTTTCGTGGACCGATCTGCAAGCTGTAACACCACTGGAGTTGGGTGTAATTCTCCCAGTCCAAGTTTCACGAATACAGAGTAAGGCAAAAGATTTACACTAGCTCCTAAATCCAACAAAGCATTCTCAATTGTGTGGTTCCCTATGTTACATGAAATAGTGGGGGAGCCTGGGTCTTTGCATTTTAAAGGAATTTTATGTTGGAGTATAGAACTAACGTTTTCTGTTAAAAATGCCTTCTTTTGAACATGCATGTTTCTCTTTTTAGTACAAAGGTCTTTAAGAAACTTGGCATAAGATGGAACTTGTTTAATAGCATCAAGCAAAGGGATGTTAACACTTACCTGTTTAAAGATTTCAAAAATCTCACCTGTGGATTTTCCCTTCTTGCCTTTCGCTAACCTCTGAGGAAATGGAGCTTTCGGAACGTATTCTCGTGGGTTGGTTTCTTCTTTCTCCTCCGGTGATGATTCCTCAACATTCACAGGTACAATTTGATTTTCTTTTGTCACCGGCATCTCCACTTTGTTGTCGACTTCTTTTCCTTTTCGCAAGGTCATTACTGCTTTGACTTCTCCATGCTGCTGTGGTGAACTGGTACTTGCTTCATGCACTCCTTTAGGGTTAGGCACTGGTTGACTTGGAAACTTACCTTTCTCAACGGTCATTGCCAAGGTCTGAACTGAAGAAGCAAGTTGTCCCACCATCTTCTCGAGGCTTGAAACTGATTGAGCTTGTGAGTTGAAGCCTGCTCTCAACTCATTTCGTAGCCCATCAATGGTGCGGTTCTGTTGCTCAATCGTGGAGTGAGTAACATTCCTGAAATTCTGGAATGCATCCTCCCATGGTCTAGGTTGAGAGTGGTTCTTGTTCTGATTGTATGGTCTAAATGGTGGCTGAGAGGCTTGAGGAACTTGAGGAATTTGTTGCATTGGTGGAGCTGGAGCTGCTGGTCCATTCTGTTGGAATCCTTGAGACCATGAAAAATTGGGGTGGTCTCTCCATCCAGGATTATATGTGTTGGAGTATGGGTTGTAATTTGATGGCTTTCTCATTACACCTATGGCATTGGCTTGATCTGAGTATGAGTCATGGTCATGTGGTTCTGTTGATTTAGCAGTCGATAACGATGCTATTTGTCGAGCAAGACTTTCAACCATCTCCTTGACTTCTTTGATTCTCGAAGTTGACTCGCCAATTTGAACCTCATTTACTCCTTTAATTATTCTAGTATTCCTGAGTGATCGACTCCGTTGTTGGGAATTATCCGCTTGTCGCTGGAAGAATTCCCAAATCTCGGATGCACTTTTTGACATTAGCTCTCCTCCACTTGTCGCCATTAGCCATTCTTGCACATTTGGTAGTAATCCCTCCAAAAAGTATTGGCATTGGTGCCATTTCTCGTACCCATGATGTGGACACTTCAAGAGTAGCCCATTGAATCGCTCCCATGTTTCAAAAAATTGCTCGTCCTCTCTCTGGGTAAACTCCTAGATTTCCCTGCGAATAGTATTGGTTTTATGCACTGGAAAATATTTATTCAAAAATTTTGTAACCATTTGTTCCCATGATGCAATGCTATTAGCAGGCAATGTATTAAGCCATGAACGAGCTCTATCCTTTAAAGAAAATGGGAATAGTCTAAGTTTAACATCATCGTCTGAAAAATTTTCATATTTAAAAGTTTGACAAATGGCATGAAAATCATTCAGATGATTATATGGATCCTCATTTTCTAGGCCATAAAATGTGGGGAGACAATTTAGCACACTAGGTTTTAATTCGAAACTCCTAGCAGCTACATTTGGGTATCTTATGCATGATGTGCTCAAATTAGCTAAAGAACTGAAGTAGTCCTTAAATGGCCTCTTCTGTGGTTGCAAATCAATTTTATTTTTAATATGTTTGTGTGTGCGAAGTGTTTTCTCAAGTTCAAGGTCTATAGGTTCAAGATTGGGTAATAATGACCTACGGCCATGCATGCAAAACAAATAAAATAAAAATAAAGATGGGAACAAAACAAATAAAAATAAAGAAGAGGGAGAAATTACGATACTAACCTTATTGCACTATTACAACATTTCTATAAAAGTACACAAAAATAAATGCATGAAAGAAATTAACTAAAAATTAAATTAATTAAAATAAAATAAAAAAAATTACAAAGAAAATAAATTGAAAATTAAATTGCAGAATTTTAAAGAAGAAAAAAAGAAAAAAAAATACTAACCTTTAAATGTAGATTCACTTTTTTTTTAATAATAAAAAAATACAAGAAAACAAATAAAAGAAATTATTCACAAAAAATTAATTTTACGAATTAAAATTACTTACCTCCCCGGCAACGGCGCCAAAAACTTGTTGTGGTTATTTTAATGTACTCGCAAGCGCACGAATCTATTGTAGTATAGACTAATGGTGACGAGTGTCGATCCCACGAGGAGGTGGATTTTAATTATATATAGAATTAATTTTGTAAATGGGTAGTTGGATTTATGGTGGAAATGATTTGGAATATGCTAATAATTAAATTAAAATGGCGAGAATAAATTCTAAAATTGGAATTGCAATGGAGAGAATAAATTGAAGAGAAAATCTATTAAATTGACGTACTTGGGTATCTGGATCCGTATCAACATGCATCATGGGCTAAATAATCCGTATTAATGCCAATTAAATCATGAGGGGGGAATCCACACCTCATGAACCACGCTCTAATCAATATGGTGCTAAGGGCTTATCGTGCCAAATAATAATAACCTTATACTAGAGGGCCGATGAAACCAAGGCGGTACTAGACAAGATTAGTATTATTTGTCGACGAGAAGTCAAAACATCCACAAAAACTAGAGGGGAAGAGAAAATAAATTTACCAAATTCCCCATGACACATGTTGAGACTTCACCTTCAACCCAAGCTTGAAAGAAAATTAGCCACTCATAATTGAACTAGGGGCAAAATGAGAATTTATTAAAATACGAAGAAAATACAAGATGGAGAGGGAATTACAGAAAATGGATCCCAAAAATGGATTCAGAGATATCAAATTAGGGGGGGGAGGCCCCCTTTTTATAGATACATGGAGTAAATCATGGCCATCGGATTAAAAACAGTTTGGACGCTCAGGATTGCGCCACGTCATCAGTCAACAGTCCACGGTTTGACCACGCGGATGAACAGTAACACGGTTTGATCCGACTTTGAACAGTAACGTGGTTTGACCCGGATGAACAGTAACGCGGTTTGGTTGAAAATAATCCTGTGTGATGCATGCACCGTACGTGAGATTTTTCGTCCACTGATATGCTGCCACGTCACCATCAACAGTACATAAGAATTTTAGTCCAACAGGATCGTGACACCTCATCAGTCAATGCCACATCATCGGTCAATGCCACATCATCATCCGTCTATGTGAACAGTGTCGTGAACAGTAACGTATACAGTGCCGTACACGTGAATAGTACCGTACATGTGAATAGTACCGTACATGTGAATAGTGACATTTTTCTTTTTATTCTCCTCCTAAGATTTTTGACCGTCCTGAGTTCAAAAGTGATGTCCGTTTTGCGGTCTGATTTCTCCTTTATTGTGAAATGACTATAATGCCCCTAAAATACACAAAATACTTAATTAAAATAAAACACATGTAATTAAATCACAAGAAGGTTAAATACATAAAAGTAAGGGTTGTTAGTAAGATTTGAAATGTAAAATGACGATTTTCTCCTTTATAAATATGCATTTTCTAACACTCAACACTATACTTACATGGTCAGGACAATTAGTCTACACATCTAATGGTATGACATCTAACATGTCATTCACTGATAGATAATGTAAATTACCATATTATTATATAGATAATAAAGTCAACCAATACATTGTATATAGCAAGTAATAATTGTTGATGCATAATTTGAGATACAAACTAAATAAATTTCAAAAGTGGGACCAAACGATAGATATTGTTTAAGTATGAATGTATTGCATCTCTGCTAATGTATGTATATTATATCTCAATATTGTTTAGATATATACATGAGTGCACTTTGTGTTAATGTGTAGATGATATATTATGTAAACTGTATTAAATGTGTATTGAGAGGATTAATGGTGTTTTTGTATTATGTGACAAGATTATCATATTATTAAATTACCAATGCAAATTTAGGTTTTAACTTTTTAACATAATTATTAAATTATTTATGTTCGAGTCCATCTAAATTTAACATTATGCGATAACTCATTTTTGTCGCCTACCAACACATAAATTGGCTATTTGTGGGAAAAGTCCAGCCCAAACTCATATTATTGTTAAAAAGTCAAGGTCTTTTAAAAGCCCATTCAAGTGTGAATTGGCCTGGTCTAAATAGGTTTGGGCTAAGCTTAGACCTCCATTAACTTTTTAATAAAGTAAAAAAAAATGAATAAAGTAAAATACTCAGTTTTTTTGCCATTAAATCAAATAAAATTCTTACATGTAAGAAACTCAAAAGGGAGAAAAAATTAGTGAAAGCTATTAAGTCAAAACCTCATAAAATAAGTAGATAGGCTACTACAATAAAAGAGTAGATAATTAATAAGTGCATCAAATTCTGTTTTAGGCAACTCCTCAGCCTCTATCTTTCCAGCAAAGATAAGACTCATCTTTTACTCAAGTGTTCTTCAAGCCTATCAATTGCAGCACCAACACCACTCGTTGCATCCCGTCCTTGACCTAACTGGGCAACCATATTCCCGTCATTTGCTTTATCTTCTAGCTTCAAGTGGAGACTCATCTTTTTTTTTTTTTTGGTTGTTTTCCTTTTTTTTTTTAATTTATAAATTAAAGTTAGGTCATGGTTCAAGCCTTTTATAAAAGCCATCACTCATGCTCATTCACAGTGGGCTCTAAATCATATCCATGACTTAACCATGCGTGCCGATCTGATCTAGATTTTTTTGTCAATCTTACCAACACAACTGTTTATTTAACCTTAAAAGCTTTTTTTAAAGAATTATTGCTATTATTTAGTTTTGGGTAGAATTTTTTAAGATTAAATACCTCAAAGTTCAAATTTTAGAATTTTAAGAATAAAAATTGAGGCACATTTTTAGAAAGTTAAATTATCTAAAAAGACTATTATTTATTTTACGATCTTATTTTATTTATTTCTTTCATGAAATGACTTTAAAAACTTGTTTATTAAAATAATTTTATAATTCTTAATAAAAGAAAGTTTATAAAATTAAGTTATAATTTTTAATAAAAGCTCTAATGACAAACAAATAACTATTTTTTTCTATAAAAAATTTACTCAAATAAATTATATTTTATTTGAAAAATGGAACCAAACATAGCATTAATGGTTAAAGGTGGCAAAAAAGCCTGCCCGGACCGGATATGGCCCAGACCCGGCGTGTGCAGTTCAGGTCATGAATGGAAAAAGAAGATCCAGGCATTGATTTTCAATGCCTGGCTGCTTCCGGGCACGAGTCCAGTCACAGCACCAAGAACCCAGAACCCGAACCCGTGCCCGGTTTTTTATTAAGTAAAAAAAAGGAAAATATAAAACCAAAAATAAAATTTGTTTCGCCCAATTGCCCCTAAAACTGAACCCTAAATCGCGATTGCAACTTGGCAAGTGAACAACGCAGTAGTCGCAGTCAGCACACACCCTGAAATCTCCAAATCGGCGGCACCTCTCTCCATCTTTCCACCACCCACCGACACTGATGCAGTGTTGACTGTTGACCGTGTCTCTCCCTCCACGAACCTCTTACCTTCCTCGGTCAACTCTATTTCTCCTCGCAAAGCACAGCCGTCCCGTCACAGACTCACAGAGCTCTTCACTGTTGGGTCATCTTCTCAGTGACAAGCCGACAACCACAACGCGACGGCATCAGCCATCATAGATGCAACCTCACCAACACAGGCACACAGCCACAACCCATGAACGGGGTGTTATTAATTTTTTTTTACTGTTTTTTTAAAAAAATGATGAAATTGAGTAATTGGCATTATTATTATTAGGTGCTATATATATATATGCTTAATTATTTTCTTAGATGCTATGGTTGTGTGATTATTTATAATTAATGGAAGCTAAATTTAGATTTTAGGTTGCTTTAGCTATATGAAGACATAAATTGATGGTTATGTGTGAGGGAATCCGTTTGTGGGTTACAGACAATACTTGATTTTGTTTATCAAATATTGAAGACTGATTAATAGTTTTTTGTAAACTGGTACATTGTACTGTTTCTTACGAAGTTTCCTCCCTTTAGAAATGGCATCAAGAATTTAAATCAATTACTTAATATTTATAATTATGTAATTTTGTATGATATAGTGATAATTTTTTATTAATAGAAGCTGAATTTAGTGTTTAGGTTGCCTTTAAGTTAATTATTCATTATTTTTTTATAATAAACAGCAGTGTGATGTCATAGTCACAGTCACAGTCACAGTCAGACAATATAGAAATTAATTCATCAAATGCTCCAAATTTATCCCGTAATGTTGAAGATAGCAATGATAATGAGGTTGAGGAAATTTTATTGTCAACTGTTAAAAATAAGAAGGGAAAAAAAGTTTCTACGGCTTGGAATCATTTTACAAAAGTAATTATTAATAGAGAAAAAAAGGCAAAGTGCATGCATTGTAATGCAATTTTAGAAGCTAAATACACATCAGGGACCACGAGCTTGAACAGACACGTGAAATCTTGTTTTTCAAATAAGCAACTGAAAATAAGGGAAGCGCTTCAAGGAAGTCTCAAAGTGCTCAAAAGAGAGGATGGGAGTTGTGACATTGGCTTTGACAGTTTCGATCCAAATGTTTTGCAGAGTTTGATTGCAAGGATGGTGGTGATGCATGAGCTTCCACTTACATTTGTGGAATGTAAAGGCTTTAGAGAAACGATGGCAGATGCCAACCCCGTGGTTAAGCCAATCAGTAGAAATACTTTGGAGAATGAGATTTTGAAATTGTATCATATTGAGAAGGTTAAGACTTTGAATTTGTTGGAGAAAAATCATAGTAGAGTGGCTATTACTACGGATTTATGGACATCAAGTAACCAGAAAAAGAGATACATGGTTGTCACAGCACACTTCATTGACAACTCCTGGAAATTGCATAGCCGAATTTTAAGGTAATTTCTAATTTGTCTATAACTTTTTATTTGCTTAATTTCTCTTTCAAATTTTTATTACTTATATTTAATTTCTTTTCAAGTTTAAATTGTTATAATATTTTAAGTTTGTGTATTTAATATTATCACTTGAATATTATTAGGTTTATTTATGTTCCGAGCCCTCATACTGTTGAGGCCCATTTCTAATGAATTGGTGCAATGTCTGCTGGATTTGAACGTGGATAGAAAGTTGTCTTCAATGACCTTGGATAATTGTTCCACTAATGATGCGATGGTGGAGAAATTGTTATTAAGGTTTGAGCTCGATACCTTAATTTCCAATGGTAAATTTTTTCATATGAGATGTACTGCTCATGTATTGAATTTGGTTGTGCGAGATGGGTTGAAAGTTATAGAAAACGGGGTTGAAAAGATTAGGGAGAGTGTGAGTTACTGGACACAAACACCAAAACGATTTAAATCTTTTAAGCTAGCTGCTGGGCAACTGAAAATTAATTGTAAAAAAAAAATTAAAGTTAGATTGTCCAACTCGTTGGAATTCTACTTATGTCATGCTTGATGTAGCATTGATGTATAGAAGTGTTTTTTCTCGGTTACAATAATGTGAGCCTCAATATAAGAGCTTGTGTAACACCCTAGGCGAATCCCACATCGGCAAAGCACGGGAGAGATGCTGGGTTTATAAGGGGTGATCCGCACCTTAATTGACAAGACGCGTTTTGGGGTGTATGGGCGCCCCAAGAACAAATCCGTGCGAGCCTTGTTAAGGCCCAAAGCGGACAATATCTTGCCAGGTCTGGGTTGGGTCATGACATTGTGGTATCAGAGCGGCTCCGCATGTCCTCTTGAGCGATGGTGGGGCGAACAGCAGCGAGGGGGCGGAGTCTCCAAGGGGGGGGGTAGGTAACACCCTAGGCGAATCCCACATCGGCAAAGCATGGGAGAGATGCTGGGTTTATAAGGGGTGATCCACACCTTAATTGGCAAGACGCGTTTTGGGGTGTATGGGCGCCCCAAGAACAAATCCGTGCGGGCCTTGTTAAGGCCCAAAGCGGACAATATCTTGCCAGGTCTGGGTTGGGTCATGACATTGTGGTATCAGAGCGGCTCCGCGTGTCCTCTTGAGCGATGGTGGGGCAAACCTCAGCGAGGACGCTGAGTCCCCAAAGGGGGGTGTATGTAACACCCTAGGCGAATCCCACATCGGCAAAGCACGGGAGAGATGCTGGGTTTATAAGGGGTGATCCACACCTTAATTGACAAGACGCGTTTTGGGGTGTATGGGCGCCCCAAGAACAAATCCGTGCGGGCCTTGTTAAGGCCCAAAGCGGACAATATCTTGCCAGGTCTGGGTTGGGTCATGACATTGTGGTATCAGAGCGGCTTCGCGTGTCCTCTTGAGCGATGGTGGGGCAAACCTCAGCGAGGACGCTGAGTCCCCAAGGGGGAGGGTGTATGTAACACCCTAGGCGAATCCCACATCGGCAAAGCACGGGAGAGATGCTGGGTTTATAAAGGGTGATCCACACCTTAATTGGCAAGACGCGTTTTTGGGTGTATGGGCGCCCCAAGAACAAATCCGTGCGGGCCTTGTCATGACCCAACCCAGACCTGGCAAGATATTGTCCGCTTTGGGCCTTAACAAGGCCCGCACGGATTTGTTCTTGGGGCGCCCATACACCCCAAAACGCGTCTTGCCAATTAAGGTGTGGATCACCCCTTATAAACCCAGCATCTCTCCCGTGCTTTGCCGATGTGGGATTCGCCTAGGGTGTTACATACACCCTCCCCCTTGGGGACTCAGCGTCCTCGCTGAGGTTTGCCCCACCATCGCTCAAGAGGACACGCGGAGCCGCTCTGATACCACAATGTCATGACCCAACCCAGACCTGGCAAGATATTGTCCGCTTTGGGCCTTAACAAGGCCCGCACGGATTTGTTCTTGGGGCGCCCATACACCCCAAAACGCGTCTTGTCAATTAAGGTGTGGATCACCCCTTATAAACCCAGCATCTCTCCCGTGCTTTGCCGATGTGGGATTTGCCTAGGGTGTTACATACACCCCCCCTCGGGGACTCAGCGTCCTCGCTGAGGTTTGCCCCACCATCGCTCAAGAGGACACGCGGAGCCGCTCTGATACCACAATGTCATGACCCAACCCAGACTTGGCAAGATATTGTCCGCTTTGGGCCTTAACAAGGCCCGCACGGATTTGTTCTTGGGGCACCCATACACCCCAAAATGCGTCTTGCCAATTAAGGTGTGGATCACCCCTTATAAATCCAGCATCTCTCCCGTGCTTTGCCGATGTGGGATTCGCCTAGGGTGTTACATACACCCCCCCTTGGGGACTCAGCGTCCTCGCTGAGGTTTGCCCCACCATCGCTCAAGAGGACACGCGGAGCCACTCTGATACCACAATGTCATGACCCAACCCAGACCTGGCAAGATATTGTCTGCTTTGGGTCTTAACAAGGCCCGCACGGATTTGTTCTTGGGGCCCCCATACACCCCAAAACGCGTCTTGCCAATTAAGATGTGGATCACCCCTTATAAACCCAGCATCTCTCCCGTGCTTTGCCGATGTGGGATTCGCCTAGGGTGTTACATACACCCCCCCTTGGAGACTCAGCGTCCTCGCTGAGGTTTGCCCCACCATCGCTCAAGAGGACACGCGGAGCCGCTCTGATACCATAATGTCATGACCCAACCCAGACCTGGCAAGATATTGTCCGCTTTGGGCCTTAACAAGGCCCGCACGGATTTGTTCTTGGGGCGCCCATACACCCCAAAACGCGTCTTGCCAATTAAGGTGTGGATCACCCCTTATAAACCCAGCATCTCTCCCATGCTTTGCCGATGTGGGATTCGCCTAGGGTGTTACAGCTTGCCTAGTGATAGTGAGTGGGATTTGGCAGCCATAATGTTGGAGCATTTGAAATCATTTTACACGTTAACGGAGATGTTTTCAGGTACAAAATACTCTACTGCTAATTTGTTCTTTCCGTTGATATGTAAAATGAAAATGTCAATTAATGGGTGGCGCACTTCCAATAATCTTGCTATTAGAATTATGGCTAATAAAATGGTTGATAAATTTGAAAAATATTAGAATGAAATTCATCTGATGTTAGTTGTGGTTGTAGTACTTGACCCGAGATATAAGATGTTGTTGATTGATTTTTATTTTCCAAAGATCTATGGCGATACAACGAATGAGCATATTGAGCGTGCACATAAGCTTTGTCATGATTTAGTGAAAGAATATGAAATGAAAGCTATGGTTTTGAGTGATAGGCAGGATGTTGGGTTGGAAGATGTTCTTTTGGAATCTTCTTCAAATCCGAATAAGTATTGGGATATAGATGAGTTTGAAACATTTTGGAGTCGAAATAAGCATGTTAGGGTGACTAAGTCGGAGTTGGATAGGTATTTAGATGATGAATTGTTAGATACTACTCCGAACTTTGATATTTTAGCTTTTTAGAAGATGTACACTGGCCAATATCCTATTTTGGGTGAGTTGGCCAAGGATATTTTAGCCATTCCTGTATCCACTGTTGCCTCTGAGTCCGCTTTTAGTATCGGGGGCAAATTTTTGAGTCTGCATCGTAGTAAACTTCATCATAACACTTTGGAATCCTTGATGTGTGCTCAAAATTAGATTTGGGCTTCTTCTCGAGGTATAAAGTTATTTGAATTATGTTATTATCTTATTTGTTTGCTCAAAATGTTTTTAAATCTTAATATGTTATTTTTGTTATTAGGTGGAGTTTCGGAAAATGAGATTTTTGCTGGGGAAGAGGTAATTTCAGATGATGATGATGGGGCACAATCGTCGAGCTGCTTGACATGAAGTTATTATTTACATATGTTACATTACTGTATTTTAAACTCTTTTATGAATTATTTATGTTTGATATTTTGGGATTTTTATATGTTATGTTGGTTATTGATATTGGAGTTATGATATGTATTATGTAATAAGTTGGGTAACTTTATTTGGTGATTATTGTGATGTTGAATTTAAATTTTTGATAGGGAATGAATGAATTTAGTTTAGAAATTGAATGAATTTGGTTTACAATTGTTTTGGTTTGTTAGTTGGAACTTGGAAGTAAACAATTGTTTTGAAGCATGGGCATGGCTGCATTTTTTATTTCTAGGCTTCCAATGCTTACTGTGAGTTTCTGCTAAGTGCTAATTCGGGCGCAAGCTTTCACATTCAACCTTGTGAAGTTTTATATTATCCCCATTCCACTGCCTTGTTTACTTATTTAGCCTTTTTTATCAATTTTTTTTTTAGCCAGCTTTAAAAGCAGGGGTAGAGAAAACCCAAAAAAAACCCGTGCCCGAATAGTGTCAGGCATATACTCGGCCCGCATAGAAAAAATCCAGGTACGGTCTAGGTCCGGGCAGTTATGTGTGACATCCGGATCGGTCCCGGGCAGCCCCAAACCCAGACCTGACCCGAACTTTTGCCATCCCATAATAGTAAATAATATTATTGTTTAATAAATTGTAAAATTTAGGGACCTCCATGATAAAATCCCCGCTAAAAATTCGAATTCGAATACCCGAATTTCGAAACGTTTTTATTATTTATGAAGCATGTGCAAACAGTGTTCAATCTTGATTTTTGAATCCCCGGTTTAAATCTCAGGGATAGCGAGAGTCCGTGAAGGCGAAGAGCAGACCCAATTCCGCTTCCAGAAGCGTCTGTATAATTCTTAAAAAAAAAAAAGATATACTGAAATCTGTATTTTTCGTGACACATTTTTACGCACGACACCGCAAACTCGCCGCTTTGATTCACCGTGACGTCGCCGTTCACGTAATTTCTTTCTCTCTTATTGATTTTTTGAATGCTGGGTTAATACTTTTACGTTTATTTGTTTTCGGTTATTGAATTCTATGAACTTATGGACTGTAAAAAGTCGAGGAAAATCGCAACTCAATTTGAATTTTGAATGTTCTATTTATTTGTTGTATTAGGCTGCTAAAGAGAACAAATTGTTAGTATTAACAATTAGGTTCTTCAGTAGTTGTACGGCATTTCTTGAGTTCATTCTTGGGCTTTTCTTGATTTTCTTGGCAACTAATAGAGTAAAGGGTTTAGTGTGAAAGTTAATTGTAAGCGCTCTGTTTTCAGAAAACAAACTGGGAATTAAACCCTTTAATCTTGTATGGAGTTCGTAAAGGTGCTGCGTTAGCATTAAACTTCAGTGCTTATTAATTGGAGTGGAATAATGAAGGGATTGTCCAGAGGGGGCAAGCCTGAGCAAGAGTTCCTAGAGACTGGATAGGTTGTTTGTCTATTTTGTGCACAAAATGGACATGGTAGAACATGCCTAATGAAAGGAGTGGTACCTTCTAACATATTTTGAAGAAAGGGGTTCCTAACTTTTAGCAGACCCTTAGGAGCCAGCTCAGTGTATGGCACCATCCTTGTAGTAAGGTAAAAGCTATATGAGTGGGTGTTCGATTCACACTTTTCATTTTTTGATAGATCACTGCCAACTCCATTCTTGCTTTCTGAGGAGCTTTTAGGTTATTTGGTTAGTGTTCCAATTAGTCTACTATAAATAGGATTATAATCTCATTAATATTTTTGATATAGCTTTGAATAATAAAATCATATCCTGTATTTGCCATGTGGGGCTATTTATCTAAGCCTTGTGTTTATGAGTCATTTGGACTAAAGCGTCATCTATTCTCACTTTTTATTTGCCTGTTAATTTGGACCGATGTCCGTTAGAACGATACCTAGTAGGTTGTCAAGAACTGAACATATTTCAACGTTGGACAAGGTGTTGTACTATTCCTTTTTTCTGTTTCCAGTACCCTACTATTTGGCTTCTGCTAGTGCACCTCAATATTAGGACCCTACATTGTGCGAGATGTTATCCGGTTTTCCATCTTTTCCTTCCACCAGATAATGTGGAAGACAAGGCTAGATATTTACCCTCTCTGATTCGTACAAAAAAAATATTTCCAACAGGGAAAAAGAAAAAGAACTAGAGAGCATTATTACAAGCTTTGAGTTGAAGTTGTGAGATTATACATTTTCTGTAGGGAGTAAAACCTAAACAGTTATATAAATGCTAAATCATGTAAAACTTTGGTTTAGATTGAAAGACTAATAAATCTCTTACAGATTTGTTAACTTTTGTTTCATACAAATTGATATGATATCTGATTTGGCATTACATGTTTGTTGTTTCATTGCCCATTTGGCTAAGATTGGAATTTGGAAGTAGATCCTTCACCTGCCACGGATGGGGACTTCTTCACCCAACTATGGTTACAGAGTCACAGTTTATGAGAAATCAGCCTCTTTTCTGTTCTTATGAAAAAGTTTGTATGGTCGTTTTATCTTAGATTTGAACTCTAGGTTTGGATAATAGCAAATCCTTTGTTCTTAAGGAAAATCTAAAAGAAAAATAAAAAGATCCCAAGTCTTGAAGGAACTCCAAAAAAGAGAATCCTACTCAAAAAAATAACTCCTAAAAGGAAATATCATGCCATCTAGAGGGGTATAAGAATAAGTTGTCATCAATTTTTCTCAAAATTTCTAAAGGTCCCTATCTTATGTTTTAAGTTTTCATAAGGTCTCACTTGAAATAGCAGTCTGTTTAATTTTTTTTATATTTTTTGGTCTATTTATGTTGATCAACAATTTGCTGTTGTCTTGTTGTAAAGTTTGCCAGATTTGAAGTTGAAAATTTTGTACCTTCTTAGTTATGTTATGCTTAGTAATAATTTGTTTCAACCAACTTGATATTATGTACTTTGTATCATAATTTTTGATACTATTCTCAAATTAGAAGCTTTGAGAAAAGATCCCTTTCATGCTAGAAGTCTGGAAGAATATGTTCCTTCTGTGGTGAGTCATAATCTCATGCTTACTAAAGAAGAAAACAAAAATATGACAAATAGGTATATTTTATTATGCTTCTGTACATAAGAATTTATAGATCTTCTAGGATATAAATCGAATAACTAATCTCCCTAATTAAAAGAAAAATAAAAACTGATTCCCAAAAATCTGTACAGTTCACAAATCTCTCAACTACCTAAAATAGCACATAACCAAATATTATACATTATTAAAAGAAATCCTAGGAAATCTTCCAAAATCTTCCAACACTCCCCCTCAAGCTAGCATGAATATATCACTCATGGCAAGCTTACTAACTAAGTTCTCATATTGCGCCCTAAGAAGTCCTTGTGTGAGTATGTTTGCTACTGGGCTCGCGGTAGATATGTAGGACATGCATATCACACCACTGTCTATCTTCTCCTTGATGAAATGTTTTTCCACTTCTACATGCTTTGTTCTGTCGTGTAGAATTGGATTGTGAGCTATGGAAATACTTGCCTTGTAATCACAATAGACCTTAATAGGTGTTGGTGTAGGAATTTCAACTCTTCTAGGAGTCTCTTGATCCATAACACTTCACAGAAGCCATGTGCAACAGAGCGGAATTCTGCTTTTGCACTACAGCTAGCCACAACACTCTGCTTTTTGCTCTTCCAGGTGACTAAATTCCCTCCTACCAAAGTGCAATAACCTGAGGTAGATCTTCTATCAGTTACATCGCCTGCCCAATCTGCATCTGTGTAGGCTTTGACTTGGAGATGACCCTATTTTTTAACAAGAGTCCTTTCCTTAAAGTTCCTTTTAGACATCTTAAAATCTTGAACGCAGCTTCAAATTGAGTAGGTCTAGGTGAATGCATAAACTGACTCACTACACTTACTGCAAAGGCTATATCGGGTCTTGTGTGTGACAAATAGATTAGCCTTCCAACTAATCTTTGATAATGTTCTCGTCCACCACCTCACTTGCTGTTGCTGCTTTTAGCTTTACATTTGGGTTTGTTGGAGTTTCTGCAGCTTTACAACTTGTCATCCCTGTTTCCTTAAGCAAATCAAGAATGTATTTGCGTTGGTTGATAAAGATTCCCTCCTTGGACCTTGCAAATTCCATCCCGAGGAAATACCTAAGTGTTCCCAAGTCCTTAATGTCAAACTTGGCCTCAAGCTTATTCTTTAATTTGTTGATCTCAAACAAATCATCCCTAGTCATGATAATTTCGTCAATATACACTATCAGAATAGTTATTTTACCTTTGGTGGAGTGCTTAAAAAACAAAGTATGATCAGCTTGACTTTGTAAGAAGCCATGCCTCCTTACAACATTCCCAAATCGTTCAAACCAAGCTCTTGGTGATTGCTTTAGCCCATATAGGGATTTTCTTAACCTGCAAACTTTGTCTCTTCCAAGACTTTCTTTCAGTCCGGGTGGCAGGTCTATTTATACTTCTTCTTGTAGATCTCCATTTAAGAAGGCATTTTTTACATCGAATTGATGTAGTGGCCAATTGAAATTAACTGTAAGAGAAAGAAGTATTCTAATAGAGTTAATCTTACCTGCAAGAGCAAAAGTCTCTTAGTAGTCTATACCAGGAGTTTGGGTAAATCCTTTTGCTATGAGTCTCGCTTTATATCTCTCCACACTTCCGTCAGCTTTGCACTTCACTGTAAACACCCATTTTTTTTTTTTAGGAGCAATCATCTCTTCCATTATAGCTAATCTCTAATTCGGGTCATCTAATGCTTCTTGAACAATTCTTGGCACACACAAATTAGAAATCCTAGACGCAAATGCTTTGTGAGTATGTGATAATTTTTTATATGACAAGTATTTTGCAATAGGGTGTTTTGTGCAAACTCGGGTACCTTTTCTTACTGCAAATGGAAGGTCAAGATCTAAAGAGGAAAAGTTAGGCAAATCATTAGATAGAGAAGAAATAGGAATAGAAGAAGGATTACTCTGAGTTGTAGGACCTTCACTCGGCAAATTGGATTAGGCTTCTACTAGAGAAACAACTGGGATAGTGGTACATTTGTGAAACCTCTTCCTAGTATAAACTTGAAGCTCAAGATGAGGATTGTGATCTCTTTGAAGTACTTCTCCCCCTGTCTCTGATAAAGTAATATCTGGCAAATTTAGTTTAAGAGTACTATCTCTTTCAACAATGGTTTCCGAAACTTGTTTATCAGAATTAATCACAGGTATAGATTCTTCTAAAATAGGTAAAGTGTCCCAAAAATTATCTTCTTCACTTATGTTCTCCCCCTGAAGAGAATTTTTTTGAAAGAAGGGTTGGTCCTCAACAAAGTATACATTCATACTCTCAAAAAATTTCTTTGTAATAGGATTGAAGCATTAAGGTCATTTAGGTGAAGATATCTATTTTTTTATTAGATGCATAACTAAGAAACACATATTTTTCAGTTTTTGGATCCAATGTTGATCGAAAAACATTTCATATATACACATAACAAACACAACCAAACACTTTGAAAGGAATATTCATAGTTATTCGAGATGTGGGAAAACAATTTTTTAAAACCTGTAAAGGTGTTTCATATTTTAAAACTCGAGATGGCATTCTATTTATCAAGTAACAAGCAGTTAGGAGAGCATTTCCCCAGAGATATTTAGGTACATTCATAGAAAACATGATGGCTCTAGTTATCTCAAGAAGATATCTATTTTTTCTTTCAACAATTCCATTCTGTTGAGGTGTGTTGTGACAAGTTGATTGATGGATCACACCTTTTTCGGTCAAAAATATTCTAAAATATTTGTTAAAATATTCTGTCGCATTATCCGATCTCAGAATGCTAATTTTGGTTTGAAATTGATTATCAATCATCAGGAAAAAATCTTTAAATCTCTTTTCAACCTCTGATTTCCTTTATAATAAGTAAACCCAACATACCCTTGTGTGGTTATCAATAAAAGTCACAAACCATTCTTTGCCAGAAAGTGTGTTAACCTTAGATGGGCCCTAAGCATTGCTATGAATCAAATAAAATGGTTTCGAAGCAAAATTGGGTTTTATTGGAAAAGAAACACAATGATCTTTAGCCAAGTGACCGGCCTCACAATGAAGTTTTGAACAATCAATTCCTTTAAACAATTTAGGAAACAAATGTTTGAGGTACAGAAAACTAGGATGCCCTAATCTTCAATGCCATAAAATAATTTGATCATAGACAGAGTTTGAATAAGTACTACTTAAACCATGAGTTTTTTTATTACCAAAAGTGGTTTAATCAAAGTAGTAAAGTGGCTTACTAAAGAAGAGAACAAAAATATGACAAATAGGGCATATTTTATTATGCTTCTGTGCATAAGAATTTATAGATCTTCTACGATACAGATCTAGTAACTAATCTCCCTAATTAAAAGAAAATAAAAACTGATTCCCAAAATATCTGTACAGTTCACAAATCTCTCAACTACCTAAAATAGCACATAACCAAATATTATACATAATTACAAGACATCCTCGGAAATCTTCCAAAATCTTCTAACACTTACTATTTGCAAGAAGAGATTGATCCTTTGATTTTGAAGTTCTGGCTGCATCTGCGGTATTGGATTACAAATCTTAGACCTGCACCTGCTGTTTGATTTTTTGGTTTATTTTCTCCTAACCAATTACTATTTACGTTTTGCTTATTAAACTTTCTCATATAAGCAGTAATTGAGCAAATTTCCTTCGAGGCAGTATGGTTTACTTTCTATAAAATGGGTTTTGCCTTTTGCTTATTCCAACTCCTGCAAAATTTTCGCTCTTTTATAAGCAGTGTATCCAGAAAACAACGTGTTTATCTTGCTTTGAGATGGTATCCTTTAATACCAAACAATTTTGTATATGGGAATGGTGTTTGGCTTGCTTACATTTTTGTTATTCAGGCAGTGAGAAAATAGTTTAATGTAGAAGTGTCCTTCTGACTTATGCTGCAAGTCATTTTAGCTTTCTGTCTAAATTTTCATACATTCCATCTAATGTTGCCCTTTGCTTTTAGATGGAATAGAAGTTTTTGTGGTTTCCTTCTCCTCACTACCGACCATTTGGTTCTTATACACTTATCTTGTGTTGCATATTTCTGTGGTGAAATGCAGTTGTTATGTGCATTGCTGTGGCCCTTTATTATGTCGGAAGCTTCGAAGAGTTTGCTGGCCTCAACAGATCATGGTCAATTAGGACCAATAGGACCAGATTATTTTGGTTTCTATACGCGTGAAATAATGGAGCTCTTATCACAAGATGAGGATCCCTTGCCTTCTACTTCCAGAACCTCTGAGTTGACTAGGAAAAAATGTGGTGGGGTCAGAGGCAAGGACACAATTGATACTAGTGGCCGTGGTAATGTTTCTTCCTTTAGTAATAGCATAGGAGCTGGCTTTACAGATTTCAAAAAAGAAAGATTGAGATCATTACTAAGGCAGGGTGTGTTTGGTCTTGCCCCAGAAGTTGATGAGGTATATTGAGCAACTTTCCTCTATGCATAAAATGACCTATAGATGGATATGGTTTTTGCTTTTCTGATATTAGTTCATTTCATGTATTTAATAGGCAATAATCTCGGACTGTAATTGTTTATTTATTACGGCCCACTCAAAACAGGAAGATAACTAAACTTCTGTGTCTGTTGAAGGGACACTGTCCCATGTGTTTTGATCAAGGATTATTTATTACATTATAAGGAATCTACTTTTGCTATGATCTCTTATTATTTTATTTTAAATAGCCATTGATTTGGCTATACTCATCTTGGAAAAGTTTGGTGTTAGTATTGCTTAATAAAGTCTTTGAATAATGGCGGGGTGAGCAAGTGATTATTTTATCTTGAGGTTGATTGATTTACATTTGGTTCCTGTCAGTTTATTTCTAGATAATTAATAGTCAAAAGTAATCATTTTTTCTGTGTAGTGCAGATGTTGGATCCTGTTATAGCTATGTGTCAGTTGCAATCTCAAGTCAGAAACAGAAAGTGTTCGCCAAATGTTAATGAAGTAGCGTGCAAGGGTGATGCAGAGCAAGTTCCTCGTAAGAAACTCAAGACATCGATTTACTCTTCGCACAGTTCCCTCAAACATGGATCATGTAGAGAGGTTAGGTTTCACTTTCTTGGTAGTGAATTATCTTTTACTGTTACCCTGTTACCATGGTTAACAATGTCTTTTTTGGAATTGTACCATTATTTCGGGAAGTTCCTAATAATATGGTCAATGTTTTGGAGAGTTAATTATTTGATTAGTTGTTTTCTATATATGGAATACTTTTAAGCTGTTAATCAGTGTAAGTATAATTTAGTTGACAAGCAGATGTCTTGGAGAAGTGTTATGCCATTTTATGTTGCGATAACAACTATCTCGTTTATATATTTTTGTAAGATATTAAAAACTGCAAATGACTTGAGTCGAAGGAAGCCATAGATATTGCTCAGCTTCTTTGGTATGCAACTTTTACAATCTCAACTCTAGTTGAAAATTGGTTGAGATTGATGGGAGTGTACTCATGTTGTTGCCACTTATCATGGATCTTTAGTAGGGTTATGTAGGAGAGCTTTATGGGGATTTTCTCTTATCATTTATTTTCTTCTCATATTTGCATGCTTTTTTCCTCTTTTCCATGAAATCAAGTTGTAAATTGATTTTCTTTATCGGCTAAGGCTAGAAACAGTCAAGCTTGTCATAGTCCAACCAGCTTCTTTGCAGAAGAACTCTAGTGTTGTTTTCATTTGTAATGCAGGGTTCTGTATCTAATGGCATTGATTCCAAATCTTTGGATGCTGCTTTGTCGGAGAAAGAAATGTCTAACTTTAAGAAGAATTGTGCCCATTGCCATTGCCAGAATACTTCTCAGTTAACTAGTCCAAATAGGCCTAAGGTGACTATCATGCGCCATTTAGGTTGTTTGTCCTCTATGGATTCACACATATGCTTACCCTAATAGATTATTATTCTCATTTCTTTCTTCCAGTCTCTATGTGATGGTTGCATAAGCAGTTATGGAAAGGACAAGGATTTACATTCAGATTCAAACATAGGTGCTGATAAAGAAAATGGAGAGGTGAGAACATTAATCTCTGACAATTATTTTGAGATTTTATTTCTGGTTGTGGAATTTGAAATGGTTTCTGTGTGTTGATTTTCTCTTATGGAATTTTAGATGCTTGTCTCAGCTATGACACTTGCATATAATTTCTCTAAATTGCAAGTTCATCTTGGTGGGCTCGTTTGGGTCAGTGGGACTACAATCATGAATATCTGTGATTCTCACAATGGTTTATGATGTAAAATCATTTTCTTCTTCTTCTTTTTTTTCAAGTTGTCCTAGCCGTTCAAATAAGATGCATTAAATCAATTGAGTAAATTAATGATTTTTAAGTTATATCTTATTGATGATGACTTGTGCTTATTGAGAACTTTGCTTGTTTTTTAGGTGGATGATGACTTGCAATTCCTTCTAGAAAGTGATAGTTCGGAGGTTGAGGAGACAGTGAAGAAATATTCTGATGAACTTTTTGCAACAGTAATTTCCAGAACTTTTAGATTTTATGTACTCAAAGCATTTCATCCATTCATTGACATCGTCTGTGGTTTAGTATCAGGGTGGTCTCCTGAACTTACAGGTACTTTTAGTATGAAGATGAATCATCATAACTGAGGTTGATTTTTTGTATTTTTTTTAGCTAGGCCACATGGAGCAGAAGCTTGAAGAACTTCTTAATACTGTGGTGTCGAGGTGCAGGTATGTGTTCTGTTTTGTGTGAAACAGAATATGTTATATCATAAGATAAATATCCTTCAGAAATGTGTTACTTCATGGGGCTTGTTTATGATGAGAAATTGCATTTTGGGGGCATATTTCCTTCTTCGGTAATGCATTTCCTGATACTAATTATTGACTATATTTTTTGTCCACAATGTTAACTTCATGCGAAGTTATCTCTCTCTTGATGCTAGTAACTTCATAAAAAGTCCTCTGGGATGTTTTTTTCTCTTCTCTTCTCTCTCTCTCTCACCCTAGTTTATGCAAGCATGGTCCTTATTAGTGTTTTTCACTTTTGATATCAGCATGTAAGATGGTAGATAAGCATATTTGGCTACTAACTTCAGTCATGCTGTTAAGCTGTTACCCTTCGCTTGTTTGGATGTATGTAAATAGCATATTTGCCTCAAAATCTGTAACTATAATCTCCACAGGCCTATGACACGTCCTGAGAAGCAGGAGCTTCGGAAACTGATTCAGAAGCTGCCACAGAATAATCTTGCCCGTGTTGTTGAAATTGTCCAACATAGTAAACTGGCAGATTCCCGACCTTCTGATGAATACTTTGTTGATTTAGAAAAAGAGGTACAGAAACTCAAAACATGGCATGAATTTCTCGAGTCTATACTAAATTTTAATCCTGTCCAAAATATTGTCTTTCAGGATAATGTAACTCTTTGGAGATTGTTTTACTATGTGAAAGCGGTTGAGAAAGCTAGAGAGCTCTTGTTATAGATAATACAACTTCATGATCTATTACCTTTAACAAGTACTTTGACAGAGTCCTAAATGCCAGTGCAGTTGACAAGGACAATTACATCTGATTTTTAACTTGCCTAAACCAGCCGTTTGGTCTTTCCCAGCAGCTTTTTTGCCTGAATTCTTCATAATCTTCCACTAGAGTGTGCAAACTAGACTATACAGGAGATTTTTTTTCCCCTCCCAAATTTTGTAAGTATGCAGAATCTTTTATACCTTTAGTAATAGCCTAATAGGTCTAATATTTTGACAACTGCAAGAAAGGACTTCAAACATGCTGCACCTCCTGGCTTCAAGATGGGACAAACGCTGATTTTTTGATTGATTAGTGCATAGTAATGTCTCTAGTTTTTGTTTGTAGAAGTACTGAGACTTCAGTAATAATTTGAACTACAGTCTAGACATGATATGCAGAAACGTTTCAATTCATTGTCTTTTGTATCAAACCTATGGGGAAAGTATCAGCAATGTCACGAGTCTTCTTGTGACTTGTGACCAAGCAAATTATTAGTCATGGCTAACAAAAATAAAATATCAACTTCAAAAAAAATTGCAAATCTTCAAATGAAGAATGTACTGGCTTTGAAAAGAGGATACCTGAAGAAATATATTTAAAAAAAAAATTAAACGAAAATACTAGAATATCCACTCCAAAAGGAATAAACGACAGCTCAGTAGGGGTGGGCAAACGGTTCGGTTTTTGCCGAACCGAACCGAAAAATTCAGTTCGGTTCGGTTCGGTTCTATGAGCAAAAATCGAATGGTTTAAAAAATATTGAACCGATTGGTTTTAATTCAGTTCGGTTCAAAACCGAATTGAACCGAAAAACCGATCAGTTCGGTTTAATTCAATTACAAATATTTAAAATCAAATTTCAATTTCAATCACAAAATTCAAATCCCTAAAGCTAAATCGCGATTGCATACTTCCCTTGCCTCTCTCCCTCGCGCCTCTCCCTCACGTCTCTCTCTCCTCACGGCGGAGCTCCACAACGGCGGCACCACCCCTCGGCAGTATCTTCCCCCTCTGCGCGTGCATGGTGCGGTTCGGCTCAGCCCCTCTCGATCTCTTCCTCGCGTCTTTTCCTCGTCTCACACCACGGTCAGCGCCTAACACAGCCCCTTAGTAGTAGCACAGCCCCTCCCCTCAAGTACAGCGACGCCGTCGTTAACCCTCAGCTTGGTTGCTGCAGCATCTGGAAGGTACATATGCTCCTTGGTCCAAACCTCCTGGCTCCTGCCATCAGCCCGCGTCTTTAATCTTCACTGCTGCAGGTTTTTTTTTTTTTTTTTGTTAATCCATGTTGTGGACTTGGTTAATAGTTTGAAGTTTATGTTGGTGTATATTGGTTGTTGGCAGTGTGGAAATTGGAATTGTATAATTGTATATGTGTCGAATTGTAACATAGTGTGGAATTGCTGGCACGGCAGTGTGGAATTGTATAAGTTATGAGAAAACGATCGTGAAATGCTTCTAATTTCATTGACTATGATTAATTTGGGAAAAAAGCTTTACAATGATTCCGTGTCTGTTTGTGTTTGAAAGGAATGTTTTTGTATTGGTAAGCCATTCAGTGATTCCAGGAGCAGAATCATAGTAAGCTCCCCAGACACAATTATTCGAAGCCTTTAAAAATTTGTAGACTAGTTTTTCAATTTCTTTTAGACTTTCTCTTCTCACAGTTTAAGCGTTGCTCATGCCACTGGAATTGGTTACTTCAATTCCATTACTAGGCCGAATAATTAAATGAAATAGAGCTTGTGCCTTTCTTGTGGAGCCTTACATATTAAATTTGATTCAATAATAAATATTAAGAATATTCAATTGAATATAACTTGCGGAAGGTATATTTTGTAAAACTTTAATTTAAATTTCTGTAATGGCTTGGGAAAGTTGATTGAGATTATCCAAATGTGCTTAATTATTGAGTGCTTTGGCTTATTTTGAAAGTTTGAATTTTGATGTAGGTGATGTGGGTGGCGGATGAAATTGTTGCTTGTGTATTGAAGTTGAAAGCTTCTCTTATTTTGTTTTGTTTAGAGTATGGGATTTTCATGTAGATGATGTGGGTGGTGGATGAAATTGTTGCTTCTCTTATTTTGTTATTTACTTGATGGCTTTGTATTAGGACTTTTGTTATTTTGTTTTTTACTCGAAGGCTTTGTATTTGAAGTTGCTGATTGTGTATTGTAGACTTATTGTGTTTTATTTTTCTTGTTGTGAACTTATATTCTGTAAAATGTAGGGAAAAATTGTAAAATGCAGTAAAATTAGGCAAAAATTGTAAAATATAGTAAGATTTGGTTAAAACTGTAAAATCCATAAATATGTGCGAACCGAACCAAACCAAACCAAACCGAACCGAATTTTAGAACCGAACCGAACCGAACCGAAATATTTCGGTTCGGTTCGGTTCGGTTCTAAAATTCGGTTCGATTTGGTTTGAATTTTTCCGAACCGAACCGAACCGGAAAATGCCCACCCCTACAGCTCAGTGTCACCAATAAATTGTTGAAAATTTACCCCTTTACACTTAAAAAGGAACCACGTCTTGAACTCTTGATTGTTGTTTGGCGTTTGGCAACACTTACTCAGATTGCTCTACCATCCAAACTCTGCAGGACATGTACATTATGACTATGTTTACTTGCTGGAGTGGGAGTGAGGAGTGTGGATTCCTCCCACTCCAGCGTTTACTTGCTTAAAATGGTCACGGATTGAGAATTCCACTCCGTGGGCCCCACTCATTTTTGGAGTGGGGAGTGGGAGTGGGACTCCCATTAGGGGAGGTGGGAGTGGGGATTCACTCCCACCTCTCCCCTTTTTACCCTTTTATTTTTAATTTAATTTAATTTAATATTTTATAATTAATAAAATAAAATAAATAATATTTATTTGAATAATAATATTATATTTAACTAAATAATAATTTACATTGATTCTAAGTTAAAATTATTTTAAAATAATATTATTATATTAATAGAGAATTAATAAATATAATATTATTATATTTATTTTAAAAATAATAGTACTATATTTATTTAATATTAATAATAATAAATAGTTTATTCTAAGAAAATATGAATTTTGTACTAAATAATATTATATTATTATTTTATATAATAATAAACTTAATATAATTATATTAAATAAAATAAAATAATGTTTCATTTTATATTAAAATTAATAATTTATTGTTCATAATTAAGAATATTAATAATTATAATAAATTTACAAATATAATAAAATAAATATTATTCATTAAATATATTTTTTATTAGTTTTGTAATTAAAAACTATAATTCTTTAAATAAGGATAAAATTGTAATTTGAAACTATGTACTCCTAATCCAAGACAAAGTAAACACATAAATTGGATTCTGATCTTTATTCCATGCTTCCATTCTAGTGCAAGTAAATAACATACTCACACTTCCACTCCACACTCCTAATCCAAGAATTCTCACTTCTCAATATTCCTACTCCAATCCAAAAAATAAACGCAGCATATGTTCCTTGTAAGTAAGGGAAAAAAATGTATAATAAAATATTTAGATGATTGAACTGAAATGCAGAAGCGACAACACTGTGACCTATACATACACATAAGTAGGCTAACAGGAAGTGTTTTCTCTCTCTTCTTATCATCCACCAGAAAAAATATCTGGATCGGGACAAGGTACAATCAAAGAATGCACAAATAGTCAAAAGTTTACTTACTAATTTAAGGAATTAAAGGCCAGCATTAGATATATATGAAAATCGAGGTCCGAGCCAAGTTGAACTGACATGCTCAAATTCTATTCACCCCAGCACCTAAATGGTATTGAGACAATGCATACAGCCCACTGCTTCTCTAACCTCAAAAAATAACCTCCCATAATGATTCCTGACAAGATTAGCAGCACATCATGTTTAGTAGGACTGCATGGTTTCTAGTGAGGAAAAACTTAGTAATTGCAGGATTAATGTGGCTTTCTCGTTAGACTAAACTATTGATCTCAAACCTATTCACTCTTTGCTTTCTCCACATGATCTGTACAAAGAAGGAAAACAGAAAGGTTCAAAAATCTATATAAAATGGGGCAGGATTCTTGCTTGTCCATCAAGGGCAGCGATGGCATCAGTTAGTTTGGATTCATCAGACATTGTAAAGAAGCCAAACCCATGTGAACAGCCCGTTTCCTGATCAAAACAACCCTCGCACTCACTACCTCTCCATGCTCACTGAAAACTTGCTCCAAACGTGCATCATCTACTTGCCATGGGAGGTTACCAAGTACCAATGTAGATTCTGTAAGTTCGAGTCAATTCCGACTGTGATCCTCTGGGAGCAGCCTTGCTTACAGTTAAAAGCCTTCCATTTAAATCTGTTTAGGAGTAAATAGAACTCTCAACCATCACTTTAAAATCGTGAAAGTTCAGAATACCATACTGATACACATAAAGGAGAACTCAGTAACTGACAAATAAGCTCTCTGTCACAGAGAAGAATCGGACAGGTTCTATTAACAACTAGTATAAAGAAGTTTATTGTATTCTGAATGAAGCCATGATCATTAAACACATTAAAAACCCTAAGAACAGAAGCAGATATGAAAAAGGGTGAACATTACTACGTACTAAACTCAAAAAGCACGGCATCAAAAAATCCCCTCCTAACCAAAATGACACAAAAAGAAACTCACGTAACGGTTGAACATCTCCACAGCCTTCTCAGCTTCCTCAACAGCACTCATTGTCACAAATCCAAAACCTGTGCTTCGATCAGTTTCCCTATAAAATATAACCTTCAATAGAAGCAGCAACACAAAATGACGCAAACCCACATCACAAAATGATTACTTTTTTTAAAGTTATCACTCAACACAAGCACATTAATACAGCACAAAAGAAAAAGAAAAGAAAAGAAAATTTTTATACCTCGGAAATCTCAACAACACCAGCCTGGTTAAAAAGGTGAGCCAGTTTCTCACTATCAACATCATAACGCAAATTACCCACAAATAGCTTAGCATCTTCAGGTGGCTCACTATAATCCACTTCACTACCGTCACCAAAACTCTCTTCACCACCAATAAAACCCCCAATTTCCTGATTATCCCAGCTCAAATTCTCTTAATTTCCTTCTTCTTCTTCTTCTTCTTCTTCTTGTTGGGACCAATCTGAGGTTTGAGCCACAAGTGGGATAATCCGTAAAGAAGACGACTTTTTGGGATTTTGGAGAGATACCCATGAAGCGAAGGTAGCTAAAAATGATACATTTATAGGTTGTTTGGAAGACACTGCTGACAGTGGAAAAAAAAATGGGCGTTGGGCTATAGAGAAGAGGGTTTTGGATGTGTTAGTAACAAAACAGGTTTCAGCCACTGAGAATTGATTTAGAAGAAGTGTAGCTGATGAACAAGACATGACGTTTTGGAAAGAATCAGAGAAGTATGATAAGAAGTTGTTTGCTCGTTCGGTCACGGTGGTTTTGAAGGTTGCCGGCGTCAAATTTGATACTATGTTATGATGGGTAGAGCTCTCGTAAACGGCGTCGTTTAGTCCCGAAGAAACAGTTTGAAAGTCACTTTTTGTTTAAACTGAGTGAGAAGCTTAGGTGGCATGATTGAATGCATGATTGGCTGAAAAGTAAACGCAATCATGAAAATAATTTCGTCTGTCTCGAGTTACTTTCATCCTTATTGATCCACTCATGCCTCCTAAATTGGCAATTCAACTTGCACAAGTGTTTGCACAATTACTTCTTTTTCTTTTTTTTTTTTTTGAGGAGGAAGTAGTTCTTTCATTCAATTAAAGCCATTAAACAAACACAAAACATCGGCTGGGAATTCATCCTGCCAGATGACAGATTCTAAGCTTTTTAAAGCCCTTTTGGCTAGAGAGTGAGCACTAGTATTACAATGTCTTGGTACATACTGGAAAGCTACCGATTAGAAGTCTTGCTTGCTGCTTTGAATTTCTGCTATAGTCCACCATATCTCTGTTTTGTTGCTGACTTTGTTGTTGGCTAAGTCAGCCACCATACTGCAATCAGTTTCGACAATCACATTTGTGAAGCTAGCTTTTGTTGCCCCCTCCATTCCCCATTGGACGGCTTTGGCTTCTGCTATCAAGACATCACCTTGAAAAGTAATGCTTTTCACAGCTACAACTACCACTTGACCTTGAGAGTTTCTTATCACAGCCCCTAAGCCTGTCATTTGGCTCTCTGCATGAACTGCCGTATCGACATTGATTTTCAGCTTGGTACTAGGTGGTGGATTCCATCTTTGCATCTTCTTTTCTTTTATGCTTCTTGGACTCTCTTGCTCTTTAAATTGCATTGACTGATATGCATCCAAAATTGCTTTGGCCCTGGCCACTGTCTCCATTGGATCTGGCTTTTTCCCCTCAAAGAGTAATTTATTCCTTGCGTGCCATGTCGCCCACCAGATAGATGCAACATAATCAATCTCGGACTTGGCCCCCTTCCTCATTAGACTGTGCATAGTGCTCAGCATATCTTCTCTCCTTACCGTCTGTACTGCAGCCTCCAGGTTAGTGCATCTCCATATTTTCCTAGCCAAGTTGCATTCCATAAGGGCATGGAATATGTCTTCTCTTCCCGCTTTGCAAATTGTACAGATTGGTTCCTGTAGTATTTTCCTTCTCCAAAGGTTTTCGGCTGTTGGAAGAAGATTTTTGGCTGCTTTCCAAACAAAATTTTTAATTTTCCCTGGCAAATTCAGCTTCCATATGTTCTGCCAACCCTGTGAAGCTCCTGCAGACCCTGTTGGTGGCTCGGGAAACTTAATCTTGAGTGCTAATTGATAGCCACTCTTTACTGAGTACAAGCCTTTCCTATCATAGTGCCAGATTATCTCATCTTCTTGAGGGGTTCTCGGTAAAGGAATACTCTTAATAATGTCAGCATCCATCCTTGCAAAGCTTTGGTTGAGCACACTTTCGTTCCACTGCTGATTTGGGAGGATGAGCTCTGAAACTTTAGCTTATGTAGGCAGGGAGGGTTTAACAATTGGCTTAAAAGTTGTTGGCCTAGGTATCCAGTTGCTCGCTTGAATCTGAATTTTCTTTCCATTTCCTATCCTCTACCTCGTACCCTTGTGCAGCACCTGTCTCCCCCATAAAATGCTCCTCCAAATAAAAGATGGACTTGAGCCTACTTTAGCACTTAGGAAGTCTGTGTTCTTGTAGTATCTAGCTTTTATCACCTTGGCCACCAAGGACTCTGGATTTTGTAGTAACCTCCATCCTTATCTTGCTAATAGAGCTTGATTAAAGCATGAAACATCCCTGAATCCCAACCCCCCTCTGATTTTGGCATAGCTCAATTTCTCCCATTTTTCCCAATGAACTCCTTTCTTGTCTTCCTTGGATCCCCACCAAAATCGTGCAATTGCTCTTTGGATGTCATTGCACAATCCTAGAGGTATTTTGAACACGCTCATGGTGTAGGTTGGTACTGCTTGTGCTATAGCCTTGATGAGTATTTCCTTTCCCTCACTTGAAAAAAGCTTATGTTGCCAATTAGAAATTTTACTGAGTACTTTAAGTTTCACTTGAAGAAACTTGTTCTCTTTTTTTCCACCATTGAAGGTAAGCCCAAATATTTTTCGTGTCTCGATACCACATTGAGCTTGAAGATATTTTTAATTGTTTCCCTTGCTCTTCTGGAATTTTGCTGCTGAAAAACATGAATGATTTCTCGTAATTACATTTTTGTCCAGAAGCCATTGCATAGCAATCAAAAACCTTCTTCAAGTTTACAATCTTCAACAGGTGCCTTTGTGAAAACTAAGCTGTCATCCGCAAACAAAAGATGGGAGATTGTGACATTTTTCACAAATCTCAAGCCATGGATTAGTTTATTTCATAACTTTTAATTCCTTTTGATTTTATCAGTATTGGTTTTATTTTTCCTCATAGTAATTCTTAAAAAGTTTAAGTTAATTTTATTTCATAACTTTTATAAGAAAATTTTATAATACTCTTATTAATTTATGAAAATATAATCCTCCACTTATATTTACAAAATATTCATCCACTCACTTATCTGTTAGGCCTTGTTTGGTTGGAGGATTAAAAGTGGGGATTGGACTCTTTTTTTAAATTTTATCCTTGTCTCATGTTTGGTGATATCAAGGATATTGGAATTTAGTTATCATGCGCCCACAAACTAATCTCAATTTTGTAAAAGAAATTATCCCAAGGGGGGCTATGGGATTAGTTAGTATTGGATTATATTGATAACTCAATTAAACATAATAATTTATAAATATTAAAATTATAGTAATATGTGATAAATGTAATAAAAATATTGATTTTAATAATGTAAATAATAAATTATACTAAAAATATTATTAATTTCACATTAAATTAAAATTTTAATTTAATTTATTTAATTATTAAATATTTTTATAATTTCAAATTTACATTATAAATTCATTATTAAATTAATATTCAAAAAGATAAATTTTTATAAATAATAGATTATTGAATAAAAATAATATAAATATCATATATATATTTAACAAAATAAAAATATTTATATTTCATTGATGTCATTGAGGTTGATTTGTATAATTAATAATACAAAATTTCAGTTTATATTAATATTAATAATAATAATAACTTGTAAATTGTAATATTATAATATAAAACATGATTATTTATAGTCCAATCCAATACTGCACCAAACACAACATAATATTATATATAATCCATATTATCCTATACAATCCTATCTTATCCAATCCAATCTAATCTAATCCAATCCGGCATACCAAACGAGGCCTTAGTGCATTATTTTAAGGTTTTAGCACCACAATTTTAAAGAAAGCCTTAATCAATTTACCTTATTAGCTTTTGTTGTGTGCGAAGGTTAAATGAGATAAATGAGAAATAAAGAAAAGTAGATCAATTTAATTTATTCATTCTTAGAAGAGTAACAAGTCCATAATATATAGATGTGTTGGAAATCTTTAATCTCACTTAAGGTCTTGCTATATCATTAAACTTCACTATGTGAAAAATTATTATAATCACTCTAATATTTTTTTCACACTCAAAACTCAAATAATAAGCAATCTCTTAATACACTTATCATTTCCCTTACATTAGAAACTATCTACTAACACATAAACTTATTGTTATTTTATACAAACAAATGAATCCAACCTTTATATATATAATATGTTAAGAATTAGAGTTGATTAATCCTAATTCTATCCCTAAGAAATTTCCACACACTAATCTTGTTTGTTGCAAGAATGAATTTCGAACCCAATCAGAAACAAAGAGAAAAGAAAGAAACTGGACACATAAAGGATTAAAAAGGTTCGGCTATGCAGCCTACATCCTCTTGAGAAACAGAAGCCATAACCTTTTATTGATGCTCAACAGATTACAAGATTAATAAAGAGTGTTACAAAGAACTTGATTCCCTTAAGGTGAGCCTTAGGAACCTTATATACTGCTATGGAAGGATCCAGAATGGAGTGCTTCTCGCCAGTTATCGTTCTGAGTTTGTTACAACAAGCCCAGAGGATTCCCGCCAAAAACTATCATTAACAGCCCTTAACATTAAAACGACAATTGTAGCTGCCGTTTAATGTTAGCATGAATTCGTAATTGCATGTGCAGGTCATGTGCATTACTTATGCCTCTTGAATGACAGCAAATTGATATCATATGAGCAGCATAGTCTATCTGACGACTTATCGTCTCTCAACCCGTTTCAGAACCGACAAAGTCGTATCTTCTAGAAATTCACAATTCATGTTCACATTCAACATAATAATTATTTCTTAGTAGGAAAAATAATTATTTTCTTATATATGTTAACTTTTGAAAAAAAATTACTTATTCTCTAAATATAAAAGTCCTAAATAAGAAAAGCCTTGAAAATATCTTAATCTACGATTTACAAATCCTCATTGAAAAAGTAAACATTTCTCCTAACAAGATGGACATATAAACAAAATTAATACTTTTATACCTCCATTTATTATTGGGCTAGTAGTTTAATGATTGGTTGGTACCTCCTATATATACAACATGAGGGGGGTTTCCAATTGAGGATTATTGACCATATTAAAGTTAGGAATAAAACTAAAAATAAGAAAACACAATTTTCACTCTATAGGATAAAATACCTTGTATTAAAATCTATATTTTTTTTGTTTTTTAACTTGTCCTTGACTTTAATATAGTCAAGGATCCTTGCTTGGAACATTTCTCTTTCTCTCTCTCTACACACACATATAAAGTTCGAAAAAACTTTAAAACCGTATTATTTTAAAAATTACTTTCATAATGCTATTAAACCCTACGATTTTAAAGTTTTCTCAAATTTGTTCATATTTTAAAATCCTAATAAAAAAACTACTATATATATAGATTGTTTTGACATGCTTCGATAATCCGATTTGGATTAGGAATCCTTAAGACATGTCTAATTTGGATTTGGAATCCTTATAAGGATTAGTTTGATAGTTCTATTGCGAAAACGAATTGCTACATACAATAGTAAAAGCAGATTTGTGGGAACAAATTTGAGAATACATTTCATGCTTTGGCGGAATGCAAGGCAACCCTAAAATCTTGGAAACTCACTAATTTTGCAGAGGAATTTATAGGATTGGCAGGTCCAGACAAGCTTACTGTCTTCCAAGAGTTAACAAAGAAGATGAGCAAAACAAAATTTGAACTGATGGCTACAACTTGCTGGATAATTTGGAAAGCAACGAACAAGCCTTTATTTGAAGTTAAGAAGCCGGATCCACAGTTGTCAGTGGCAAAAGCAGAAGCAGTGATGGAGGCTTATCAAATAATAAAAGTTTTAGGAACTGACTCATAGAGAGCCCCAGGACGAGAAGAAACCCAAAGTGTAACAACCTCCACCACAGAACTGGTTTAAGGTGAATGTGTATGCTACCATAAATAGTGAGAAACAAATGTCAGGCTCGAGAGCTGTGATCAGGGATTCAACTGGAAACTTTGTGGCTACTGCCTACTGCCGTTAGGATCTTAAAGTTTTATGGGGACGTAGCATATGCGGAAGCAGAAGCTGCAGGCGGGGTTTTACATGTGGCCAAAAGTGCAAGTCTAGCTTCATTAATTATTGAAATTCATTCTCAAATGGTGGCTGACTTAATTAATAGTACAAAGGACAAAGGACAATAAGAATGAAATTTTTTGGATCATTTTAGAAATTCAAGACAAGGTTAAGGATTTTCAAAATGTTAAAGTTCAACGTATGCCAAAATCTTGTAATGCAATTACCCTCTCTTTAACTAAGTTAGCTTTAGATCATTTTGAAACTGTTGTTTGGTTTAGTTTATTTTCAACAGAAATCTTGGATTTTTGTTGAATGAATAAAAGTTTTACTTTTCTTTAAAAAAAAAAAAAAAAAAAGGAAAAGAAGCAGATCAAGTCCTGATATTCCTACGGGGAAGTCTGATGATGATAATATTATGGAGGGCATGCATCATGGACAGGATATCTAGTTTGATCTCTTTCAAACAAGCAGTTGGAACTACTAGCCTGGCATGCATTCCCAATTTTGAATTTTGATAGAACTTTGTTTAATAGAAGTTGTTCAGGGTTATAGCCTTGATAACAATCAAAGGAAAACCCGAATACAGAAGCTACGGCAGATATTCAGTTATATAGAGGAAACTTTGCTCAAACGGATAAACTCTCTATTTTCTTCTATTTGTTTTGGATGGATGAAAAAGGGGGAAGGCTTCTCTCTGTTGAGAATGTGCTATGTTATCATATTTCTTTATTGAATAATCAAGAATAAGCACAAATAAATCTCTAAAAAAATGTATATATGTATGTATGTGTGTATATACGTATGTATATGTTAATGAAGAACCACAACCACAACAACAAAAAATAAAATAAAATAAAAATATGTTTATTAAGGGACAAAGCTATACATTTATTCATATACGGGTTTGAAGTTTTTGTAAGCTATCACAGCGTAGAAAGGGTTTGACCCAGACAAAAAACCCAGCAATCTCATAAGCCAGCTGATTGGAGATTTATCCTCTTGGGCAGCAGCACTATCAGCAGGTAATTTTCTAACAATTTCTGGGTTTGTATATCCTTCTACACATTGGAAATACTGCACCACCAGTTGTACTCGGCCATACGCAGTCCCATCTCTCCATGCACTTATGGCTTTCTCATAAAACATTCTATTGCTAAAGCTCACGATGAACACTCCCCCTGGCTTTAGCACTCGAAACACTTCAGCAAATACCTGTAAAAAGATATTAATTATTTTTGCTGGACTTTTACTTCAATCTTCATGCCCTGTACTTGATAGTATTGAAGATAAGTTTCAATAGACCCTTTGAGTAAAATGTAAGTAGTGTGATTTTTTAAAGTTTAGTGGATCCACAGAGATCAAGACGTAAGCTCAAAAAGTGGACAAGTGAATAAGGAGAATCAAACAGGAGGCCTTAGTTATAATGTCAACTTAGAGAAATGTTAGACCAAAAGCTTACGCTAATAAGTGAAAAAAGGCAACAACAATACACATACACATAGACAAGTCTCAACTGTTCTATTGACCAAATAAAATGTTATGCTCTTAAAAGGATGAGGGTGATAATGACAAAATAAACACCAAAATTGTTACCTTCTCAGGCTGTTGAAGATACTGCACACTAACAGCGCAGACCACTGCATCAAAGCTGCAATCATCAAACTCAAGCTTTTGATCCTGATTAAGATCCTTCACAATAAAATACTCAAGCCGAGGATTCTTAGCTAGCTCTTGAGCATTAAGTCCATGTCCAACAACTCTCTTGTACGAAACTTCTTGAGGCAAATGGCTAACCCATGAGCTCATAAGATCAAGAACCTCAGAGCCAGGTCTCAACATCTGTCTATAAAGATTGGTCAGTGTGGATATGAAACCACCATCAACATGTGTCACGAAACGAGGATATGCATAGAAGTCTCTGTCTGAGTAAGTATTGAGTTTGGTTCTGCCTTCATTTGTAAGAACCTCTCTTTTGATCTTGCCTGCTGATGATTGTTTTGTTTCATTGTTACTATCGTTTAAAGTGCTGACAATTTTTGGTTGAAGGGTCTTGGTTTTTGTGCGGGTTGGGAAAGGTGAGTGCCATGGCTTGGGATTTGGAGGAATAATGGTGACCATATGTTTTTAGATTTGCTCAGCCAAGTCCCATATGCAAGAGAGACTATAATAGTTTTGGTGATTTGGTCACATATTCTTTCGCCCTTCCGCAAGGAAAAACAACTTGTGTTGTTTGGTTACAAATGGACCCATATTGGGCTTTTTAATTTTTGATGCAATTGCAGGCCTAACACAAAATATTTAGGCCCAATATTGAGAATCCACATCAATATCCATATATTAACTATCATTCAAAAGTTGTTAGATAATTGCTTATTTTGAGCAGAAAGGAGATTAAAATTGTTTCAAAATTTATTTCCAAATATAAGATGCAGTAACTCAAGACTCAAGTACCCAACATCAACAAAAGGCCCAAATTAAAGATAAGAATAATGATGATTTGTCTGCCCAAACGTGCAATGAGGTCCTTTTTAAAACATCATGAATTAAGTTCATCTTTTCAAAAGATTGTCCATGAATGATTATACTCCCCACCCACCCTCTCCCGCCCTCCCCGGAGGAAATGGGATTTTTCGTACTTTTTTTTTTTTGAAAGCAAATAAAATAAAGGAGTAGACACGATATCACTGTTGACAGAGAGAAAGAGTCTTCAATACTAACAATGCATATATGTATTACGAATTCTATTGTGATGTGTATACTTTTATGAGTAGAACACGGTACACATATCTCCCACTGTATACATGGATTACGATGCCTCACAATATTACTAGAATTTGATCTCTGTTTTGTGTATTCTATAAGCTGTTGGAATTTGGATTGTTGTGAAATAGTACAGAGAAAAAAATATGCAATTCAAAAAGAAACAATAATACATTTTTTGAAGGGGAAAAAATGGAAAAAAAGTGATTCCACATTCACATGAAGATGAAGAAGAAAAATAGAACAGTTTTTGAGGCAGCCATGATTACAAAATGAATGATATCCAGCTAGTTAAATTTATATTATCTTCTAGATGAAGAGGGGTCGTCCCAAAATCTATTGCACGTGCAGCATGCAATCAATTAACTTCATAGACAGAGAGAACCCACCAAAGTTCAATTTTCTTGCCTCCAATTAATGTGTTTTAAGTTGATGATAAAAATTCACCAAGCTAATGATTAAGGGTCACAAATTTTGGTCGGGTTTATATCACAAACATCCCCATCAAATCCACGTTAAGCAGAAACAAAACAATAAAGTTTTTGAAACGTTTTGTTTCTGTACATAGCTATGTAGCCTTCAAAAGTGATTAATTAATTGAATTTTCACTAACTTTGCTGTCCTTTTAGGGAACTCAAGCTCTATTTTCTATACGTGTTCGAGCTTTTCCACTGCCACTTCGGCTAGTGTATTCAACTGGTGCACGTAAGAGGGAAAGATTTCGAGACAATGAAGGGCCACATAGTAGATCAGTAAACTTGAAGAATGTTTGATATTAACTTAAAGCAAATTAATTAGGCTTTTTGTTGGAGGCAGGCAAGGTTAGGTGAGCCTTATTTTGCCTCATTCTATACTCACAAGTTAAAAGATAAAAAATATATATATAACTTTTAATATATTATATTTCATTTAATAATATATTTTTTTATCTTTTAGTTTATCTCTAATTTTAATTGTCAAGAATCTCTTATTAAAAGTTCTCTCTCTATATATATATATTAAGAATGCTTCAATCCAAAATCTAAACTTTCTCAAAAGTTTAGGAAAACCTTATGCCATATGATATAATTAATTGTGTAATTATATTTTCCACCATCTCGCATAGCAACTCTTTTAGACTTTGAGATGGTCAAAGATCGTGGACTTTATACTCTTTTTTTTTTTAAAGGAAATTATGATTATCATTCCTTTCTTATATCAATGTCCATGCAAATGCAACATGTTCATAATTAATTAATGAACAATATTTTAAACTTGAGTATGTTCATCTTTGCTCCATGCCTTATTGCATGTGTACCTATTTCTAGGGACCTATCTTTGGATTTTACTATTATTCAAATTACAAAAGTTATACTTTAAGATTTTTTTTAATAAACGTTTACCCCTTTTATAAAGGATTGCACCATAATACCCATAAACAACTACTCCAAGAATAGTTAAATAAAGTTTAGTTGATATCATATTGCGACAGAGTTAACTTGAATAATTAAAACCAATACTAATACTAGTAAGAAAGAAAAAAGAAACAAGGGTAAATGGGTAACAAAGTAAATGCCATGAATTTGAAAGAAGGAACCATAATGTAATCTAATTTAGAGTATATCGTGCGTCGTATCCGGACTGTGTAATAAATGAATATCAAATACTCAAAATCCTGTGTAATAAATGAATATCAAATACTCAAAATCCTGTGTAATAAATGAATACCAAATACTCAAAATCCTGACGGAAAAAAATAAACGAAATAAACAGCAGCCTCGTCTTGTTTTATTCCTTTGAGAGAGTAATAATTAAAACAAAATCTCAACTGAGGATCAAAATCTCAACTGAGGATCCTATACTATTTCTTGTCTTTTTTAGACCCATCCATTGACGGTTGATGAAAAGAAAAATAATAAAAGGATTCATTTATGTAGACCATATATATGTAAACACTAATAATACACTCCTGTCGCTATATCTTTGACGAGCAAGTAAAAGACAAAATGAATAAAGGGAGCGTTATATTTCCGATCCCCAGCTCAAAAAGAATAACACGATTTGATTTTCACACTTATAAAATCAAAGCACTTGGGCAAACCCACAAACCAAATAAGAGAGTACTGCTTCTGCAAGCTAGCTAGCTAGGGACGTTAATTGACAAGCAAAAGATTCTAAGTTGGCTTCTATGGGAGAATTGTTATTATTCTTTTCCAATATTTTGTTTCTCTTGTTCTTAGTATTAGGTTTCACTTTTCTTCTCCTCCGGCGCTTGTTCATTATAAAGCAAAACCCTAATAAAAACTTGCCTCATGGAAGCATGGGGTGGCCTATTTGTGGAGAGACTCTTGCCTTTCTCAAGCCTCACAAATCCAACTCCACTGGCAGCTTCTTGCAACAGCATTGCTCAATGTATATATTATTCTGTTAATTCACCTTACTAGCTACACAAACACACACACTTCTTTAGTTTGTTCTTTTATTAAAACTTCTTATCTAATTTGATTTTGCAGATATGGACAAGTTTTCAAATCTCATCTATTCTGTTCACCGGCAATAGTTTCTTGTGACCATGAGCTCAACATGTTTATACTTCAGAATGAAGAGAAGTACTTTCAAGCCAGCTACCCCAAGCCCATGCATGGCATCCTTGGTAAATTATCTTTGCTCACGGTGTCCGGAGACCTTCACAAGAAGCTTAGAAACGTCGCCGTCAGCTTCATCGGCGCCTCTAAGTCCACTCCAGCTTTCCTTCACAGCGTCGAAAAGCTATCAATCTCCATGATGGAGTCATGGAAAGAGCGCAAACAGATCACCTTCTGCTACGAAATTAGAAAGGCAAATACTTAAGAATATAGTAATTTAGAAATTATCCAATTTAGGATTCTCGACCAGATCAGTACTCTTATGTTTAATTTGTTTCTAATTGGTCTTTCATTTTGTGCAGTTTACAATCAATCTTATGGTGAAGCATCTGTTGAGTATTGAGCCGGAAGAACCGATAGCCTTCAAAATACTAGAAGATTTTCAAACTTTCATGAAAGGGTTTGTGTCTTTGCCTGTATACATTCCTGGGACACACTACGCCAATGCTGTGAAGGTAGATAAGCTCATCTGCACTAACTGATCTTGTCTTTATATACGCGTGTCCGTCTTATCTAATTGATTTTGACATTTTCTTTTCTTGTTCACGTATCATAATTATTATTTACTCATGTTTGTCAGGCTAGAGCAAGATTGTCTCGGACTGTCAGAGAGATTATAAGAGAGAGGCAACACGAGAACATGAGAGCTGGGGAAGGGGATTTCTTAGACGTGATTCTGAAGAAAAGGAGCCTCAGTGAAGAAGAGACAGTGAGCATTGTCTTGGATATCATGCTGGGAGGTTATGAGACAACTGCTACACTTCTAGCCTTAATTGTTTACTTTCTTGCGCATGCACCTGCTGTTTTTCAAAAATTAAAGGTAATTTGTAATTAAACTCCTCTCTCTTCCTTTTACATCGATTCATGCATAATCTGATTAAAAAGGTTTTGATTTGAAATTTTCTTCTTTTTTATTTATTTATTTTTTTCAAATTTTTGGGTTGATGCATGTTACGTGCAGGAAGAACACCGCGCCATAAGAAAAAGCAAACAAGACGAGGAGCCCTTGAATTGGGAAGATTACCAGCAAATGGAATTCACTAACAATGTAAATTAATTAACATCACATAGTTCAAAAACAAAATTTTTAGTACAAATTAAATCTTTAATTTTCGAACTCGCAGGACCTGAGATTACTGCATGTTAATTGGCATATATTTAGGTTATACTTGAAGCTATGAGATGTGGAAATGTGGTAAAGTTTGTGCACCGCGAAGCTATTCGAGATGTCAAATTCAAAGGTAGTGTGTTACTTTTTTAATAATAGATTGAGGCCTATAAATAGTAAGAATCTAATGAAAAGATCTGAGTAAATTAGTGCACCCCGAGTACTCAAGACTCTTTTTTATTTGAATCAAGATATTGTCTCATTAAAATCCATTCACATGGTCAACATCTTTTTAAATTTATTCTATGTATATTGCAGAGTATCTCATTCCATCAGGATGGAAGGTTCTTCCAGTATTTACTGCAGCACATTTTGACCCAAATCTTCATGAAAATCCTTCAGAATTTAACCCTTCGAGATGGACAGTATGTAATCAGTTTAATTTGCACTTAATTTATTAATATATTTTCCTTGATTAATCTCCCTATTTTAGTAAAAAAAAAAAAAAAGCTTCCTACAGTATATGTTGTAATCTTTTTGTTATGTGTTCACAGGATAAAGCATCAGTAATGAGCAAAAGGGTGATGCCATTTGGTGGTGGCCCAAGACTCTGCCCCGGAGCTGAACTCGCTAAAGTCGAAATCTCATTCTTCCTCCATCATCTTGTCCTCAATTATAGGTAATTAAACCTAATTAAATAATTAGTTTCAGCCACGTTATGCTAATGCCTTGATTAATTAAATTAATTTTGAGATGAGATCGATGCATGCATTACGAGTTGAAAATGGAAGATTAATGATCTGGTTATCCACTGCATCCCACTCAGGAACCTACATAATTAGCAACAATCATGTTGGTCAACTAATTAATTATATATTTGTTGTCATGGGTGTTAATACATTCATTTTATTCATTATTCAATCGCCAATATAATTAACCCTAGCCTTTCGCTAAGTCATAGTGGACTAACTAATTAAACCCTCGTTTTATTTCAGTAATTTAATGGTTCCATCGGTAAAATCTCTTAAAATTATATGATCAAGAGATACATATACTCAAAAAGATTGAAAAATGTAATTTGATGGAAAATTGATACACTTTTGAGACGTGTATCTTTAAAGCACACGTTATGAAAACTCATAAGTACACGTAATGATTGATTGAACATATTACTCATATGTTTTTTTAAAAAAATAAAAATAAAAATTGTACCCGCAGGTGGAAAACACAAGCAGATGACTATCCGATTGCGTATCCATATGTGGAATTTAGAAGAGGCTTGCTTTTGGAGATTGAACGTACGAATGGATTTGACGATCACTGAAAAAGTAAATGATCCACCAGGGCTTATAAATTAGTTAATGAGGAGACAATTCACAATTGGCCATTTATGTTTTATACTATTAGTGCTTCTTCTAGCTAGCTAGCTAGCTAGCAACTTACCAATATGCAAATAGGTTTTCATATATATATATAGTCAGCTCTCTTTTTGTTTTTTTATATGTGTGTCAATGTATCATGCTGATGTCGTTTTAGGTATTGTAATATGATGTTCATGTGGAAGAAAAAATAAAATTGATGAAGTATATGCAGTCATAATTTGGACTTTTTGAAACTATTAATTTTATCTGTTGGTATATCTAAATTGAGCTTAAGTACTATTATCCAACCCCAACCCTTGCTTTTCATATGGTAATTTAACATTATATCAGAATTAGTTTAGAAAGAAATGATAATGTTTAATTAAAATTCAAATAACAACAATACCTGAAGTATATCAACAACAATCAGTACATGTAGTACAACATCCCACCCATAATTCGTATTAAAGCACATAGGGACAGACTTGTGCGCTATGACGTGTTTGGCATATTATATTATGTTATATTATATTATATTATTTTAATATAAATATATTGTATTATGTTGTATTACATTAGTATTGTATTATAATTATGTTGTATAATATTCGGTATTACATTATATAGTATTAATTTTTAGTTATACTATATTTGGTGTTGTGTTATGTTGTGTTAATTTTTTTTGTGATTAATTTAAATTATATATTTAGAAGATAATATTTATTAGTATTTAGAAAAAATACTATATATAAAAATCTTAAATTTTAGAGATTTAACATTATTTTTTAATATAAATATTTAAAAAATCATAATTCTTCGTAAAGATCGAAACTTATGGTCTTAAATTTTATATGAATGCCAAATACACAATAAAGATTTGATTCTCTATTGACATTATAACAGAATTCATTAAGATAAGACTAAGGTGGCGTTTGTTTTTTAACTTAATAACTTAAAGTGACTTAACTTAATTAATTAAGTTAATTAGAGGTGTTTGTTTTTATAACTTAATGAGACTTATTAGATAATTTTGAATTAATAAAATAAGCTAATTTTTTTGGCTTTTTACTTAATGGAGAAATCTGAATTAAGTCAATTACTTTGGTGGCGTTTGTTTTTTTGTCTGAAATCTGAATAGACCTGAATTAGTCTGAATTCTGAATAGATTTGAATGTCTGAATCTGAATAATATATTTATTTTTTCATCTGAATTTCAAAAAATAAGTATTAAGTTGTTTATTTTTTTCAACTGAAAAAGTTGAAAATATGTACTTTTACATTTGTATCCTTATTAAATTTGAATGTCAAATAAATAATATATTAAATACCAAAATATTTTAACATTTATAAGTAAAACTATATTCAAGTGAATACATAATTATTTTAGAATTTTAATATATAAAATACCATAAATTTCAAATTTTATCGTATATAATATAAGAAAGAAAAAACAGGGATATTTTTATGTGGGGTAAATATCTATGGGTGAGTTTTGAGATATACATGAAAAATAAATTATAAAACATGGATATTTTTGACATTAGTATGCAATTGACTTAATTCAAATTTCTCCATTAAGTAAAAAGCCAAAAAAATTGGCTTATTTTATTAAGTCAAAATTATTTAAAAAGTCTCATTAAGTTATAAAAACAAACACCTCTAATTAACTAAATTAATTAAGTTAAGTCACTTTAAATCATTAAGTTAAAAAACAAACGCCACCTTACTAATGTCAAAAATATATCTGCTTTATAATTTATTTTTCATGTCTATCACAAAACTCACCCATAGACATTTACCCCACATAAAAATATCCATGTTTTTTCTTTCTTATATTATATACAATAAAATTTGAAATTTATAGTATTTTATATATTAAAATTCTAAAATAATTATGTATTCACTTGAATATAGTTTTATTTATAAATGTTAAAATATTGTGGTATTTAATATATTATTCATTTGACATTCAAATTTAATAAGGATACAAATGTAAAAGTATATATTTTCAGCTTTTTAAGTTGAAAAAAACAAACAATTTAATACTTATTTTCCGAGATTCAGACGAAAAAACAAACATATTATTCATATTTAGACATTCAGATCTATTCAGAATTCAAATTAATTCAAGTCTATTCAGATTTCAAACAAAAAAACAAACGTCACCTTAGTAACCAAGAAGATCCTCTAGGACTCCACAACATTATGAGAAGTATTATGTTGCATTTGCCAAATTACAACACCACATCAAAGCACGTAAGTTAACAATGTAAATTTTTTCCTATGAATCTAAGAATTGGGAAATACAATTCAAGTTGAAAACTGCAAGTCAGCTTGAAAAGTTTTAACATATCCCATAAAAGAAAAAGAAAAAGCCTATATGCCAGACCAAAATCCTGACCCTTGGCACCTTGGCGACAAGACAATATAGAAAATTCCAAAATTCAATGCACAGGAGAAACAATGTCTTTAAAGCTAGCGAAGATATTATTAAACTACTACTTCAACTAAATTTGAAGCCACTACAGAGAATGTTCGGTTGGTTGGTTGCTCAACCGAAATCGTGCTGCTGATTTTGGATACCGCCATCTTGGATAAGCTCTCTTCCTCCTCTTCCTCAGCCTAATATCTCTCCAAAATCTTCACAGCCTTCTCATAAATCTCATTGTTGCCGTAGGTCTGTAGATTTTCAATCTTCTCTAATCCATTATTTGAGCACAAACATTAACCTCATTATTTATTCTCACTTCCTTGTCAGCCTCATCCACCTTCAAAATGTTCTTGAGACCCTCTAGACAAACTATCACGATCCTTGGGTCCAGATAAAGTAGAAGATCATAGAGCAATTTGATGCAACCTTGGCTCACCAGGAATCTGCAAGAATATGGTACATAAGTGATTCTATCACATAAACATCATTAAAAAAAATGAAAGAAATGTCTATAATATGAACATCACTAAGTGAATACAAGAAACATACTGAATCTGTTCATGAGATCCTCCATACGTGGCATTTCATATAGCTCATGCAACATCCTTCTTGATTTTAAATTCTGCATTTTGAAGAATCACAAGAAGAAGTATGATATTGGCCTCAATAACAACGTATTGAACAAAAGTTCAAAATATTATAATTATGAGTATATTTAAATAGCAATTTCCTCAACATTAAGTAGACTTGACTTTTGAGGAAGTCACATTCCAAAATAGAAAAGACAAGCAAACAATTGTTATTACATGCTATTGGGACCAAAATGGTGGGATGCAACCAAGAAGGAAAAATTAACATACGCATTAAAAAAAAAACTAACATATACATAAACCACTATCTTTGAGTCTTAAGTATTTTCTCTCAAGGGCCTAATTAACAACCTTTAAATTGGAGCAATGATTTAGTATTGGAGGAATGATAAGATGTGCAAGCAAATAATTTAGTAAACTTCACAAATCACAATAACCTCAGTTTAATAAATATCAACCATCAAAGCAGAACATAACTCAAAGATCAAGATGACTACTTGTATCCATATCTTTAAATTAAAAAAAGAAAACAAATATATCAAGCATAATGTAAAATGACTCATGATAACATAAAAATAAAAGCGCGCATGATCTAACATACTAACACAGAGAAAAGATCCTCAAAGTTTCAAAAATGACGAAGGTGGTGGAGCATGGTGGGTGGTGGATCGCTACAAAGCCATATGGTGCGCTAGTTTGCACAATGGTGTCGCACATCGCGAAGGTAGATTGCAAAGATAGTGGAGCTAGTAGTGTCATGGTGATGTCATGCAACAGTAGCAGTACAGAGGCATTGGAGCTAGTAGTGTCGAGGCAGATCACATCATGGTGAAGCTCGAACCATGATTAAACCTGCAAAAACTTGACTGAGAGAAAAATGTAAAAGAGATCTGTGAAAGAGAGATCTATGAATTAAAGAGCAAAAGTAAAATTTTTTAGTCTTAACAATTTCAAACTTGTATAAACCCAACCTTTATATTGGTTGGACAACATTAAAAAATGGTGCGATCACGTTGTACTATAATGAGGAGTAATTACCAAGCATGATATTATAATAGTTTATTACTATGATTATTTCTAATACCACACAATGAGAAGTGTCAAATATGTCCTTAAGATATCAAAAGAATATGACTCACAAAAACAAATTTAAGCTTCATTTGGGATACCCTAGCTCCTTTGAGATAGCCTTCACCACCAATATATATAGTTAGTCTTTCCAACTGATACTGAAATAGATCTACCATAATACTTTATCTATAGACTCTAATTTTCTATATCTGGAACACATAGGATATAAATCTAGAAAGAGAAAACTAATCATTGAAAACCCAACAAAAGTACACAACAACCATCTCAGAGATCATGTCCTAGATGGGCACAAAACAGTCATCCTCACACCTTTGGAGAAGGAAGTTGAAACAAAACAACCACCCTCAACATCTAAAGAAGGAGGAAGCTTAAGCAAGGGAAAAAAAAGAAAAAAAAAAAAGAAACGTGAGTCATGACTTAATTTCTAATTTGTTGGATTCATTTCAATCCAACAATAGATTGAAGACAACCTAAAGAATATTAATGGTGCGTTTACTAAACTAAAATCGAAATAGCCTGGAATCAAAATAGGTGAGAATGAAGAATGAGCTATAATAGTAATGGGGAATGGAAATCGGAATAAGTTTTTACTTTAACCGTAGAAATCGGAATCAGAATCGAAATGAACTAAATTGTTGTTAATGTGTTTACTTTATCTTGGAATTGGAATAGAAATGAGTTACATTGTAACAAATTATTAAAAAGTATTTAATGAACTATCGTCATAATTATTATTTTATATTTTGATTATAGTAATTATTTATTCAAAAATTATTATTTTTAATAATTATCGTTAATAATATATTAATTAATTGTAAAAAATCTTTAATTAATTAATAATAACAATATATTAATTAATTATAATTGAGGAAAAATGGATATTTTTTATTTTGTGGGGGTGGAAGGGCAAAATGGTCATTCCGGGAATGAGAGACTCATTCCCACCACCCCATTGGAAATTAGTCTCTCATTCCCTATACTCAAATTGGTGGGCCTCATGATTTCGATTTCGATTTCGATTCCGATTCCGATTCCGATTCCGATTCCAAACTCTATTTTGCGAAATAAACGCTATCAATAATTATAATTCTAGATTTCAATTTCTCAATCTATGAAGTAAATGCAACATAAAACCATGTTAAGGAAAGTAATTTGTTAAATACAAAAAGTAATTTATTTTTTAAAGCATCCCAAATAACTCTTTAGTAAATTGGTAACTTACAACTTCTATTACAAAATTACTAGAAGGTATATATTAATTATAATGCACCAATTTGATGGTATGATAAAATTTACTAATGAAATATGATATTAGTTATAGATTTGAATAAATCGGAATGGAACAATTGAATAAATTGGTGGTTATATTTGTACCTGGATTGAACTTAAGAGATGGAAAGCAATGGATAGTAATAGAAAACGTCCTTTTTTTTTTTTTAAAGTAAAGCTGTTGGGTAATGAGCAAAATCAAATTTCAAGTCCTTTATCTCCATCAATATTTGAATTCAGATAGCCAGTCATATAAAATTACTTAAAAATCATTAGAACAAATCTTTAAAAAAATAAATCAAATTTAATTATAGTTGTTATAATATCTCATACCGCTAGTGAGAGAAGGTTTGAACTAATTTGATAAATGAAATTGAGATAGATTATATTTCAAAACAAATTGTATTTACTTAATTCTTGATTGTTGGTCTTTTTTTTTTTTTTGGTAAAGAGGGGCTCTAAACAGAGCTAAAGAACAACCGAGCGAGAATGGGTCATCCCATAAACATCCTTAAACAAAAAGGATTTAACTCCCAATAGGGGGGTATGGTAGATAGCAAGACCAAGAGTAATGGAGAAAGCTAGGTTCACCATATAATCAGCTGCGAAATTAGCTTCTCTGTAAATATGGGAGATAGAAACTTGCCAATCCATCTTTAGATAATCCTTGATAGCTTGAATCAGCGGAGCATAGTGATTGATTTCCAATGATGGCTTAGTCACCAACTGCAGCACACAACGACTATCTATTTCCACTTGAAGCTTCCTTACCAGAATTCCAAGCTAGCTGCAACCCTTGATACAAACCCCAAAGCTCCGCAACTGTAATAGAGCATGAGCCAATCATCATCCCGAAGCCACTAAGCCAGCAACCCATGTGATCACGAATCAATCCCCCAGCAGTAGAAATCCCTCCCCTGTTGTGGGCACCATCAGTGTTCAAAGAGCACCAAGGCCAATCTGGAGGTTTCCAAGAGATCCATCTCGTCACCCTTATGTATCCTGTGGTCAGCGGATGAGTATGAATCTTATGCATCTCCGCAGTGCGCGTAAAGACATCCATTAATACAACATTCGGATCCATAGAAGCTTGATTAAAAATGAAATGGTTCCTCCAAAACCAAAGCCTCCAGAGAGCAATGCCAAAGAAAATGGCCCAATTAGAAACACTCCATAGCCTTCCAACAATCCCTACATTCATACGAAGCCACTCCTGGAGCCGCGAATTGAAAAACTGCTGTCAATTGTTTGCTGGGAGAATCAGGAGCCAAAAATGCTTGACCAAGGCACAGTCCCGCAAGACATGCATAGCATCCTCAATCATAGCCCCACAGCGGTCGCAAGAGGTTGATACCGGGATGTGATGACGAGCCAATTCGGCCTTTGTTTTCAGCCGATCGTGAAACACTTGCCATAAGAAGATCCGCACACTCTGGGGACCCTTCCAATTCCAAACCATACGCCAAAGCCTGTCATCATGCATGGGGGTATCATTTGAAAGTGCCAAGTAAGCCGAATGAGTAGTGAAACGCCCAAATTTGGAGTGAGCCCAAAACAAGGAATCTGTGCCCTTATCAGGGGACGGGGGATGGAGAGCAACAATCTGAAGAATGATATGAGAAGGAAGAAACTGTTCAAACCGATCCCAGTACCACGAACTATCTTCTTTAACAAAATCAGCCACTTTGCCATTTGAAATATTACTTGGAAGATTGTTGATTGTATATGCTGCAAGAGGGACATCCCTAGTCACCCAAAAGTCCCACCAAAACCAAACGGAATGGCCATCTCCCAAACACCAGTGTCTACTTGCCTGGACTTCACTCTACACATTTCCAAGATATTTCCACAAGTGGGAACCATAGCGTGTTGGAAGCATAAGTGGCATATTGTGAATGTCAACCCCATATTTAGAAACAAGGGCCTGAACCCAGAAACTGTTTGGGGATGATATTAGACCCCAAGCAAGTTTCATATGAAGAGCACGGTTCATCAAAGCCAGAGATTTAAACCCCAACCCCCCAGCTGACTTTGGTTTACAAATATCCTTCCAGCTGATCATGCTAAGGCGTTGATGAGGTGAAGAGCCACTCCAAATAAAACGTCTGCATGCCCGATCAATCCTCTCTCTAATCCCAGCAGGTATAGCAACAATTTGCATGACGTAAATGGGAATGGCCTGAAGGACCGATTGAGCCAGGGTAATGCGGCCGGCCAGAGACAGATGAGAGGCATTCCAGCCAGAGAGCCGCTTCTCAACTTTATCAACAATATCCTGAAACATGTTATTGGTGACCCGTGTGTGGTGAAAAGGAACCCCAAGATACTTTCCAAGATCCTTTCCAAGATCTTGTGTGACTGAAAAACCAAGAAGACCCGAGATCTTGGCCATGGCTGCACCCCTACATTCTTGGAAAAATATAGCAAAGTCTTGTTAACATTGACCTTAGCTTCTGAACTGTAGCAATAAGCATCTAGGACTGCCGAAATAATTCGAGCTTCGGCCAACAGTAGGAGATCATCCGCAAAGAAAAGATGAGAGAGTGGGATACCATTATGAGCCAAACGAATCGGTTTCCACTTACCAGCAGTAACGGCATTATGAATCCCGTGGCTCAGGCGTTCGATGCAGAGAATAAAAAGATAAAGGGACAAAGGATCACCCTGGCGAATTCCACGAGAAGGCAAGAATTCATTCGTCACTTCACCATTCCACAAAACCCGCATTTGCACTAAGGTAATACAAGCCATTATAACCTGAATGAGATCAAGGGGAAGACGAGCTTCACACAAAGTATCATTGATAAATTCCCAACTAAGGCGATCGTACGCCTTCTCAAGATCAACCTTAATCACCATAAAACCCTTAGCACCAGTCTTTTTCCTCATGGAGTGGATAACTTCTTGAGCGATCACAATATTTTCCGTGATGTGACGACCAGAAACAAAGCTAGTTTGGTGGGGACCAATCAATTGAGGTAAGATTGATTGGAGCCGATTGGCAATAATCTTAGTTATGGTCTTGTAAGCTACATTGCAGAGAGAGATAGGGCGGTACAACTTCAACGAAGAGGGATTCTCAATCTTTGGGATGAGCGCAATCAAAGTGGCATTTAGATCCCCAGGCAAGCGTTTATGCTGAAAAACTTCTTTCATTAAGCAGCAAAGAGATGAGCCAACTGTATCCCACTGAGTTTGATAGAAAATGGCATGGAGGCCATCCGGACCCAGGGCTTTGAGCGGGTGCATGCCAAAGATAGTTTTTTTGATTTTATCATCATCCACCTGCCCATGCAGATATTGAAGCTCATCATCATCAATAAAAGGAAAAGAGTGCGGATGCGGATATGCCCGAAAATGTGGAGAATCGCAAGAATACAGGGATAAGTAGAACTGAATCACATGAGCCTTTATTTCTTCTTTATCATAAATCCAAGAACCCGCATTATTTTGAATGGCTGTAATATGATTATGACGCCTTCTAGATAAAGTTTTCTGATGGTAGTAAGAAGTGTTACGATCACCTAAGAGGAGCCAGTCTTTGCGCGACTTTTGAAGCCAGAAAATCTCTTCCTGAATAAGCACTTCTTCAAGTTCGGTTTTCAATTTTAATTCAAGCTCTAGAAGCCCTTGTGAGGTATACTTCTCCAAAGCTCGCTGAATTCCCCCCAGCCGAGCCAATAAACGTCGTTTCCGCCAAAAAATATTCCCAAAATGCTGCCTATTCCATTCCATGACTTTAACCTGAAAAAGATTAGCCGCCTCCAGATAGGTGACATTCCGATCCCATGAATTGGCCACAAAATCCTTGAAGCCATCATTCGTGAGCCAAGCAGCCTGAAAACGAAACGGCCGAGAATCTAAGTTCCTCGGAGGAGTAATATTCTCATTCACTAGAAGCGGCCTATGGTCAGAAATAAATTTCGGGAGGTGAAGAACAATAGAGGCAGCATAAGTCTGAGCCCAATCTCCATTGCAAATAACTCTATCAAGGCATTTGAAGAGGTTGCCGTGAGACCAAGTGAAACGAGGCCCATGAAAACGAAGGTCATGCATGCAGTGACTATGAAACCAAGACTGAAAAAGTTTGCACGCCCCTGTGCCCATCGGAGATCCTCATTTCTTCTCTGAATTATACAAAATAGTATTAAAATCCCCACCTAACAGCCAAGGACCCTGGACAGTAAGAGCAACATTTGCCAACTCATTCCAAAGGTGTCTCCTGATGCTCGGATTAGGACTAGCGTAAATAGTCGTCATCCAAGTTAGAAGGTTATTGTTCCTTGAAATCTTGAGGTGAATGAATTGAGAGTGGTTCTCCACAATTTCAACATCGAATAAATTTTTCCACAGAACCCAAATGCCGCCAGAGAAGCCAACAGCTTCCACTCGGTGAGATTTGTCGAAACCACTTTTCTTGATGAAATTATCTGCCTTAGAACTACTTATTCGAGGTTCCATTAGCACCACCATTGCGGGCTTGTAATTATTAACCAAAGCCGAAAAAGAACGACGAAAGGACGGTGAAGCAGCACCTTGAGTGTTCCAAAACATAGTTGTAGTACACATAACAAAGATTTTAGAGGAAAGCCGGGGAAATACTAAAACAGCTCTATGGCTTCAGCATCATCAGCCATAAAAGTATCAGACACCCCTGAAGTATCTTCATCAGTTAAACACAGCCTCATACCCGCAACTACTGAGTCAAGCTCCCCAAAAGTTCCTCCCCGTATATTAGGACTATTCATTCCATCCTCATCAGGGGGCTCTTTACTACAAACCTGGGCCAAGACTCCCTCGAACAGATGTTCATGGTGAGGCCGAGAATGGGGAAGTTGTAGCGAAGGGTTAGGGAAAGAAACAACACTGTCATTTAAAGGGTTAAGGGTTACATGAACAGGGATCGGGGAAGCAACCATTGTATTGGGAAGGGCGTGCATGCCATGCATGGAGCTACAAGGAACATCAGAGGTGGCACAAGGTTCAGGCATGGTAAGAATCTTGAGATTTTCATGCATGCCTTGCATGGCTAGGGTAGGACTATGTGGTTGGGAAGTTTGGCCACGGCTATGGTTATTTGGGTTGACGTTTTCAGCTATGGATTTGTTTGACAGAGCTGAGATCTTTTTAGTAGGATATTTTCGCATAAGTTGACTCACTTGTTTCTTTTTCATGCTTTTTGATTTAGGGGCTAAAACGTTGGGGTTCTCTAATATTGGCTCTAGCGTTTCCTGATGAATTACCGAAGTATCATCCTAATTCTGTGGTGCAGTTTCCTCATCCATTACTTTGCCTAAAACATCAAACCGTGACTCATTAACTGTCAGCCCATGTTGCTTCTGAACCGAGACCTTATGAGAAACCCTTTCTGAAAATCTACGAGGGCGAGGTTTACGGGTTACCACCATTCACGATCCAAACTTAGACTCATTTTGGTTAGAACCCTCCCCAACCACCATATCCCGGTTTGCAGCATCAGGGCAAGAAGTTGGCAATTCAACTTCCACAGGAGTGACACCACCATCAGGGCAAGCCTCTTGATAATGGCCAAATTTGCCACAGCAAAAACAGATCAATGGCAGATTTTCATACTCCACCTTCTGGACTCTTCCCTCAAAATTGAATTGAGAAACCAGCGGCTTTTCAAGGTCCAACTGAACCGCAATGCGAGCAAATTTTCCTCTTTGGGCTGCAGCAGTGAGGTAGTCTATCTTAATAACCGGACCAACAATTTGCCCTAACCGCCGAATGATAGTTTTATGATAAAAGTGAATATTCATTCTGAAAACGGACCAGGTAATAGTCATTCGCCAAGTCAATGATGGAGAAACCCATTGTAGAACCCCAAAGTTTCTTCAAACGCTCGCTGATAACTCTATATCCTAAGTTACGTCCAAGGGTTTTAACAACAACTGAGTTTGCCCAAGGTTTTGCTAGTCGGTCATGAACTCTCTGTGAGAAGGCAATATAAGGCATAGATTCGTCCTCCTTACAACAAACATCCTCCTCTTCCAGTTCCCACTCATCACTCATGCCAAAAACTACCTTTGCAGAGCCCGCGTTCGCCTCCATGGCGATATCACGGTAGGATAAGGGCGTGGGGTTATCTCCGTCAGCCCCTTCAACCCTAAACTTTGTCTTTTTGGTGAAACGATCGCTTGCTAGTGGCGGTGGAGAAACCTTCCCGTAGCTCATTAGGGTTTTTTTCTTTGATTGTTGGTCTTTGCGCGAACTATGATTTTCTTTTGTATTTATTTCTAATAATCACTTATTACTCATACATTTTCATAGTTACTCATATATTTTTATTTAATATCTATCTATTATTCATAATAAGAATACACCTGGAAATAGCATTCATCCAACCCAAATATATTAATAATAGAGCGAATATATAAGTATACTGAAACAAATCTTCGAAGTCAAGAGTAAAAATAGAATATAGCCTTTTTATGGGGACTAATATGAAAGCAAAATTTCTTGCCTTCTCTCTTTATTGGTCTTAACAAAAATCGAAGGGGCGATCCTTTCTTTCGTTTTAAGTTTTTAAGACTCGAAGTCGCTCGCTGTCGCTGCTGCTCTCCAAAGCTCACGCCTTGTTTTCATTCCAGTGGGATCAATCTCAGGTGATCTTTTTGGTTTTCGTTACTGAAACCTAGCACGTTTCTTTTTGTTTGATTTCAGTAAGATTTGAATCTTAACTACTGTTGATGCATTAAATGTTAATTAAGGGATGAGTGTAGAACTAAGTGTAGTATAAAAAAGTTTGTAATAGGATCAAAACCCTAAATTATTTTCCTTCAACTGTATTTACAGTGCAATCAATTTAGTATGGGAAGTTGAAAAATTGAAAATGGTATTGTATTGGAAGTAGTTTTCTTGTTTTTGGTAGCAAGATCTGCTTTCAAGTAACCGATTTAGTGTTTCCTTTCTTCTGAACAAGTTAGGGGTTGGTTTTAAATGAATTGTTATAATTTGTTCCTAATGTATTAGAATTGGTTCAAGGGTTTGGTATAACGTTAAGGATAATTTTTTCACTATTCAACAGGGTTAATAATTCCTAATTTAATCAATAAAATTACTCTGCCATGGAATCCCCTTGGCGCTTTTAGCTATTTTGTTCAGCTATCTTGTGTTATTAATGTGGTGGTCTGTGAGGTGAAAAACTAATATGCTAATTGACATAGGTTGAAGAAAGTTTAAAATGTCAAACTCTGCAATAGATGTTCCTTCCAGGGGTGGATTTAGTTTTGATCTCTGCCGGCGGAATGATATGCTTGCAAAGAAGGGTGTCAACCTTCCATCTTTCCGAAAGACGGGGACGACCATTGTTGGGTTGATTTTCCAGGTATCACCCTCTATCTTTGTTTTCCCTTGTGAAATTATATACGAGCTATTCTACAGTCTTTTAAGTCTATTACCTCTGTGTAAAGTGTGAAAAAACTTAAGATATGTGTATGTCTACACCTAAACTTGATGCTAGGTCTACTGTAATACTTCCCTAAATTGATGTCTCCTTTAGATATGTTTGTAAAATTAATGGAAGGTAGTATGTTGGGAACTTAAGAAGTTTGGTTCTCATTCTTTAGTGACACGTGCATTCAACTGTCCTCTTTTTGGGCTTCACGGGCGACATTCTGATTTATGTATGTCACACAGCGGGTTAAGCGAAGTTCAAAGTAAGCACCTAGGAAAATCTATTAGTGAACTCTCTTCATAGATATTTGGTGATTTGGTAATTAGACCCTCTTGTGGAGCCTTTCCGGGCGTTCCTGAAATGCTTTTGCCTAGTTGATCTTCTTCTTTGTTGTAAAGTTGTATCCAGTTTCTCTCCCTTTTTTTTTTTAATTGCTTGTTCTATCTAGTTGAGCAGTAATCACTTTTTCATCAATTAGTTGTATACAGGAAATGATCTGTATAACTTTGTCTTTCTAAATAATTGTTTTTGTAAAGCTACTTCTACTTTTAAATAACTCCTTTTGGTGTTATATACAAAGATGCTGAGGCACTTGATTAGTTTGGTGTCTTAGCTTAAAAATATTGCAGTAAATGATTGGTTCAAGGACGATGAAGAATGTATAAAGGAATTACTTCAGACTTCCACTAGAAAGAAGTTATAATGAGATGAAATATGAAAGTGGAATATATGTATTTGTTATCATGTCAATGTGTTCTTTAGAGTGGATTGCCATTATAAATGGGGGGATTTTTTGACGTTTTCCTTGAAAATGATTGCCAACTAGCGTGGCCTATGGTTTTACGGTACTTGACACTTTCTCAAATTATAAGGATAAAAATATGCACGCTTTTGCAGCAAATCCATCCTGTTAGATAATGCTCCTATCAAAACAGTTCCGAAATTATTATCTTATTCTTATCTTTCCATTTTTTTTCATAGGATGGCGTCATTCTTGGGGCAGATACCAGAGCAACTGAAGGACCCATAGTTTGCGATAAGAATTGTGAGAAAATTCATTACATGGCTCCAAACATATATTGTTGTGGTGCAGGAACTGCTGCTGACACAGAGGCTGTAACTGGTACTTCTATGATTGAGTTTAATTAACTTGCCATTGCTAGATTGCGGTTGTATTGTTTATCAACTCTTGCTGAAACAAATGATGTAGTTTATTATTTTCATATTACTTTAGTTAACACATTGTAAAATTTTTTGGTTTCCTAGACATGGTCAGCTCACAGCTGCAGTTACATCGTTATCATACTGGTAGAGAGTCAAGGGTTGTTACAGCACTGACTCTTCTCAAGAAGCACCTTTTCAAGTTAAGTTCGTTCCATTTCCATTGTTGAGTTATTAGCAATATATATTTGGATAGTCTTTAAGAGTGCGTGATTCTGATTGGTTTTTTCTCTTTCCAGCTACCAAGGTTATGTGCAAGCTGCTTTGGTTCTTGGTGGAGTTGATTGCACTGGACCTCATCTTCACACAGTTAGTTTTCTTCTTCTTGCGGAATTGTCAGAAACGATGATGATTCTTTGTACTATTTAACAAATATCTTAGGCAAAATACTGATGGCCATGGTTAATTTTGCAGATATATCCACATGGTTCAACTGACACTTTACCATTTGCGACAATGGGTTCTGGTTCTCTTGCTGCCATGGCTATGTTTGAATCAAAATACAAAGAAGGCCTGACTGTAAGTTTGCCTGTTATAATCTCTTTTTTCATAAGTGCTGTGAGGATGTTTTTTCATGTTTAATTCACTTTACTGTTTATGATCATCTCACGAACTTTTAGTTATCTGGAAAAGATTTTGAAGTATACTTAGATGTTGCCATCAAGTGGTCTAAGTTAATGCAAATATGTTTTGATCAAACGATGCTCCTGTTACATTTGGGTTTCATTTATTTATTTGCAAGTGGTAACTTTTACACCATGACTTGTGTCAGTATTGTTTCATAAAATTAAAATAAAAGTTGTCGATTTCACTTTGAATCTGAGTTGCTGATTTTATCTTTGCAGAAAGATGAGGGAATACAGCTAGTTGTGGACGCCATTTGCTCTGGTATATTCAATGACTTGGGAAGTGGAAGCAATGTTGATGTCTGTGTAATTACCAAGGTTTGTTGCTACTCATCAGTCTATGGTTGATATTTTGTAAATGATGTGTTATCTTTTGCTCATCTTAATGTGAGGTTCTCCCATTAATGAACATTGGTGCAGGGGCACAAAGAGTACCTGAGGAACCACCTTTTGCCAAATCCTCGCACCTTTGTCAATGCCAAAGGCTATTCTTTCCCTAAGAAGACAGGTCAGTAATGGGTTTCCCAGTTGTATGTAGTACATAATGCTTTCTAATCAGTGACCATTATCATTGCTTTGACTTGGCATTGTCATATAAGAATTAGTTGATTTAATTTTTCTACTGTTGGACAGCCAAGTTTTTAGTGCATCCAAAACAATTACGATAAATAATCTGGAAAAAAAAATTAGTTTGATTAATTTGTTTCAATTTCTCTGTTTCTTTACAGAGGTCCTCTTGACGAAGATCACCCCGCTGAGGGAAAGGGTGGAAGTGGTTGAGGGAGGAGATGCAATGGAAGAGTGAAAGATCAGAAGAGCACAAGGCTGAAATCAGAGTATAGTTTACAATTCCTGGTTTAGAAACTGGAATGATATTTTTTAAAATTTTACATTTTCCGGAATTGGGTTCGCACATGACTACTTGTGGATTATGTTATTTAGCTTTGTGTTCAGTTGATGGTTGTGTTGATGGAATTCATTTGCGGTTTCATTATGAACTAGCGTTGTCTTGCATTAACCGAGAATTCCGTAATCTGAACTTTTAAAATCTCTCTCTTTATTTCGATATTTTCTTCTTAATAAAACTGCGTAGACAGTTCAGTGAAAAGATTTTCAAAGTTTTGGAATATATAATTAGGTATTACAGCGATTTGCCCACCCTCTAATCTAGCCTTTGGGATCAGTAAATCAACAACTGCAAGTACACAATCCCTTTTTCAAGAATATATAGTATAATCAATAAGCCAAACAATAAGATACTAAAAAAATAAATAAAACAGTGATCATGCAATTTTTTTATAATTGACTTCTTGGGATTAAAAAATTGAACAAATATCATGGGTCTTATAATTTATATAAATTGGGCTACAGGGAAAACTCATGTCCTCAACAACTTTGAGATTCAAGTCTCAGTGCAGGCTAGTAGTGGGACTTGACTTGCCTCCCTGTAAAAATGGGGATGGTTGGCTCTGTAGAATCGATTTTTCTCTTATATTACTAGTAAGGATAAATCTCCTTCTAGTTTAGTAAGGATTAATAATCGGGTTGTACTGTAATCGAATTACTTAGGCTAAAGACCTGATTGATTTCTGATTGTAAATATTAAGAATTGTATTATATTAGTGTATATATATATATAAAACAAAAAGGTCTATCTATTTAGCATAAATCAAAAGGTAAATTCTTAATGCAAACGAGATCAACGGTACTTGAAAATAACATGAATATCTCAAAGACTTGCATTGTACATGCGCGGCGCCATATGAATTACAACGAAAGTAAAAATAAGATTTTATTATCCATCCATCAGTGCACGCCTGCACGGGCACGGCAAGGTACTCTGTGTCAGTAAAGAACTAAGATTGGGGGCTTTAAGGAAGGAAGGCATCCAGAAGTCTGGAGACTCTCGAAGACTCAAAGCTCTGAGGGGGAAAAAAAAAATATAATTATAATAATAATAAAATGAAATAGTTAGAAAAGAGACAATCAGACAAAGCGTGTCGGTGAGGGTGAGCAAATAGGTCACGGTGTCCGCACACATTCCCTATTCCTCTGCTTTTTGGTAAATCGTAAGAAATCAAGTTTTCAAATATTATTACATTACACGACGTATAATAAGCATATCAGCAGCAGGCAGCGGCGTCTTCTTCGTCTTTTATTGTTGTTGAGTTGAGTTGAGTTGAGTTGAGTTGAGTTGAGTTGAGTTGAGTTGAGAGACAGAGTTCATCTAAAAGAAACAACAGCAACAACAACATGTCGTACGATTATCTGTTCAAGTACATAATCATCGGAGACACTGGTAACAAACTAGTTTACTTTAAAAAGTCTTTCTTTTTCCAACCTACAATCGAAAACCCTAATAATAATAATAGGTTTCTCATTTTTTTTTAAATTTTGTTTTGTTTGAAGGATTAATGATTAATAAACATAATAATGATGCGTGCAGGAGTAGGGAAATCATGCTTGCTATTGCAATTCACGGACAAGAGGTTTCAGCCCGTTCATGATTTGACCATCGGCGTTGAATTCGGTGCTCGCATGGTCACCATCGATGGTCGCCCCATCAAGCTCCAGATTTGGGACACCGTCTGTTCTTCTCCTTCTCCATCTCTTTTTTTTTTTTTATATAAAAAAAAAACATATTTCCCACTCAATCAATTCAAATGGCCCCCGCCCCCACTTTGTTTTACAAAATTTTGTTAAGTTTATTAAATTTCTCTGATTAAGCTTCATATTCTTACGAGTTTGTGGGTTAGCCTAGCTAATTTGGTTGTTATGCTATTCCTTCCTTCGGAGAATTAAAATTTTATTTTCTAAGCCTAAGAGAGGGAGAGCTGCTACTGTTATTGTATACATATCATGCCTGCCTTTGTGCTGTAACATCTTTGTTAGCTGTATTGTGTTCATCACTTGCTTGTTAGCCAAATTTCAACTCTTAGCTGTTATTTGTCTTTTCATGTTCTTTAGTCAAGAATCTTTCTTTTGGTCTCTGCTTCAGGCTGGCCAAGAATCTTTCAGATCTATCACAAGATCTTATTACAGAGGAGCGGCTGGGGCACTTCTGGTTTATGATATTACAAGGTATGACCCTGAGCCTGATCTTCAATCAATCCCTGAAGTGCATGAAATACTTACAAAAGAGATCGGCCATTATTGAATACTTATCATATAAATGGACGATAAAATTAATTTAATTTTTTTGATATGTATTGAAAGAGAGAGAGAGAGAGAGATCCTTCGGAGATCATGTCTTTTATAACCAACAGTGCTGGCTCTCCAGGACTAGTAGCATGGAAACTATCATTGTATAGAAGGGTAAGAATCATGCGACCTCCACACTTCAATTCTTCAGACCGAAATTTGAGAAATGCTGAGAAATCACTCTTAAATTGATCCAAAAATGCTCTATGGATATCAAATTCACTCATTGGCTCTTTAGGCATCTGATAAAGCATTAAATCAAGGGAGCTGATTAGTCAAGATGATTAACAAATTCTTGAATTTGAAATTTTTTAAGTGATAATTTGATTTAATAGATATTAGATAAAAATATTCTAATATTTTTATTAGAATATTAAAAAACAGAATAAGGTCCCCTCGCCCGCATCGTTTATTGTCAAAATAACTTTGTTTTCCATTAACATATTATCTATATATATTTACAATTTGTGCTCTTACTGTGAATATACGTATCAAATTATGTAGTACAAAATGTGTAGTCAGCATAATTTAAAAATCTATAGTTACTTACACATTTTGAAAATATATCAATTTTTTCTAGTGAGGGCATCTGATCCTCATTAGTTGTTTGTATTGCAAAATAATTTATGTTATGATTATGGGGCATGATGTATCTGGAAGTTGTTGACAGAAATAATGTGAAGTTATTAACATAAATAATGTGCATGATATATAATATGTGAATGATTACTCTTCCGTAACTGGCATTTGAGGAGGTGGACAGCTTTTATTGGATACATTCCATGCCCTCACCTCATATCACAGGCTGCTTTTTCCATACAATAATTGGTTTTTCTTGAACTCAAATCCAAAGCTCTTCTGACATCCAGGAGAGAGACATTTAATCATCTATCAAGCTGGCTGGAGGATGCGCGGCAGCATGCTAATCCCAACATGTCAATCATGCTCGTTGGTAACAAGTGTGATCTTGCTCATCGGAGGGCTGTTAGCAAGGAGGAAGGCGAACAGTTTGCAAAGGAGAATGGGCTTCTGTTTCTGGAAGCATCTGCAAGAACAGCTCAGAATGTTGAGGAGGTGATGAAACCCAACTAATATAATGAGCAGGCTTATATATATTTTTAAATGGCTTGATAATCGTGAGCTCTGATGTGAATTTTGAAATATTGTTATAAATGGTCTATTTCTTTTGTTAATGAAATGAATCTCATATAATCATGTTCTACAGGCTTTTATAAAGACTGCTGCAAAGATCCTTCAAAATATTCAGGAAGGAGCACTTGATGCAGTAAATGATGTAAGCCATCTTAATTCCTGTCAAATTGGATGAACCTCTCATTTTGGAATTATAATGGTTTCAGTGTGGATTGTGATTATCCTGTTGTTATGTATTTTAAAAGTCTAAAAGAAAGAAAAACACACTATCTATGGTGATGAATTATTAAGAGCTGATAATGACATTCCAACTAAGCACTTCTGATATGGATTGTTTATTGTTAATGCATCTGACACGGTGTTTTGTTTTAATTATATTCAGCAGTCTGGAATTAAGGTTGGGTACGGACGCGGCCAAGGACCATCAGGTGCAAGAGATGGAACCGTTTCACAGAGAGGTGGATGTTGCAGTTAAATTCATACAAATGTGGATTCTGTATTTCATCCTTTTCAGCAATTTATATAGGCCTTACCCATAACTTGGATATATCAGTCAAGTAATGTCACGCAAAACCTGTGAAGGATATTGAATGTATAGATCTTATCTCACTAGTTCTTCAAACTAAATGATTCATCTCCGTTTGAGCGTTTGTTTCACATGATTGTTTCATTCTCCTAGTTATTAAGCACTCCTATAATCTTTAATTTAGTTTTATTTTCTTTGGTAACATTTAAGTGAATAGTTCGCAAAACCGGTGTTCCTAATTTTTTTTTATTTCCACTTAATGGCAGTGCCCGCCTTTCCTGTCTGTCCAAAATGTCAAGGTATAAGAACGCTTTAGATGCTGCATTTTGAAACATTAAAATTGAGGCAAAGCAACTATAAATGGACCTTTAATTAGCCAGATTATATCAAGATTGCAATAACAACATATTTTTACCATGTCCGCACAACAAGATGACTTGCAAATACCCAGTACTTACTAGAGCTTCATAATAGGGGGGGCGATAATGCACAGATCTATAAGACAAAAACAATCAAAATTTCATGATACATCATCTTTTACAGTTTTGGAGATTGAAGATGTAGAACCTGCCCTTCTTTAAACTCTTAGTTCCCAAAGAAAGTTTCCAACAGAAGAACATTCTTATTGGATACTGTTTTCGTCAATTATGATCTGGGCCTACTGATGATCAGGCAAATATTTCAAATTGACACTGCCAGATATTGTAGGAAAGATTCAAAACTCCGCAATATGGCTATGTGCCCACAGATGATAATTTAAAATTTTCATTAACGGGACTTCCAAACACATGCAGGTCGCATGCAGGTTCTGATATCATGCGCCAAATATTCTTGGATTCAGTATTTCACTTCAGGCTCTTCTTCAATCATAAATGATTTGAAACTTTAATCACTGAGGACCCCCAAACACCTACAACCACAAGTGAGATTTTACAAAACAGAGCATTGAAATTATATTAAATTTGTCGTCTATCAAGAAAATGGAACTCACCCCAGCCAGGATGTCTTTTGAGAGTCTAGGTTTGCTTGGTGCTGCATTCTCTGCAACTGGCTTTTTCTGTGGAAAATGACGAATCACCTTTGTCACCTGCTCGCTACCAGGGAGCTCAGGGTGGGTTTGAGACTCTTGCTGCACCTTTTGCTTCTGTTTGAAAAGAAAAGGACAGTAGGTGAATGTCCTTTAAAATGATGATGCTCTTTCACAAAGCAATAATAAGCAAAACTTACAATAACCGACCTTCACAGTTAAATTAACATTTCAGTCATAATACATCTACAACTGAGAGCACATTGTGTAAGATAAAATAATAAATCATCTAAATTTATTTGTCATTAACATAAATTTACAAGACCTCGCCGGACATTGAAGAAGAAAACAGTTCCATTTGCAGATTCACAAATAGAGGTTCAAAGTTAGCGAGAGTCCAAAGATTCTGAGGGAGTTCATATAAATCTCTACATTGTCCCCCAAACTATGTTATTCTTCAACTTGAACAAGATAGAGACACTCAAGAAGCAACATAAACACCAGCTAAGTATAAAAAGAAGTGTATAAGATGAAGATGCCACAGAAAAGAGATCTAAAACATGGAGACATAAAACAATAAATGCAACAAAATACACAGAAAAAGCGGGAGAGTTAACTTCAAATGATTGTTCACCAATTTTGCACATGGACATATTAATCAGTGTTATCATTTTACAACATTATCACTTGTCTACAGTATATACATCCATATGGACATGCTCAAAGCATGACCGCATGAAGATGCCGTGAATATCACTTGTTAGCAAGAAGTCCATTAGCATCGCCAAGCAGGTAAGACTTCACCAGGTAAAGTCATTGGTAGATTTGCATCAATGCTAGAGTATTCCTCAGTTATTACAAATTTTAAATTTGTGTGATAAGACATACGAAATTGAATTTTCCTCCAAAATCAGCACACGTCTACAATCAAGGACCTAAAATTTGTCATTTATTTTTTACTATCTTTATTTTCCCTCTCCAAGTTACAAACTTGGTGTGCAAAGATATTCACACTCATAGAGGACAAGTTATAACTCCATCCTTTGTAAACAACTTCGAGTTAACGAGTAGGACAATTCAGCTAACTGTAGTTTTGAAATGGTCAGCCTCATTTGATTTCATAAAGTAGAGATAATCCACTAGGATAAATGTTCTTTGAAGATATCCATGCTACTCATTATAAATTAGAGCTAAGCAAGAATACCAGCTAAAGACTTAAATGCATCCAATGCTTAAACAACAGAAGCTATGACTCAAAACTGTATCAATTTGATAGAAATATAACAAAGAAGGATCCCGGATTGTGGAAGAAGTATAAATGTTGCTCACCTTCTTTAATCGTTCTTCTATAGAACTCAATGCACGGGACTTGTCAACTTTAGAAAGATAGAAATCTCGCTCCCTCTTTGCAGCAGAAATTTCTAAGGCTAGTCTCTGCTCTCGAACGGCATTCTTGTACGCTGCAGTGAGAAAATTTCAAGTTCGACATGTGATATAGACTGCCGAACATCTGAAGGACATAAAAGAAAAACACTTCACATGCTCTTACCAATTTCTGCAGTAAGATCGTCCCATTTGAATTTACTTAGATACTTGATATTCCAAAGATCATAATAAAATGAGGACCTTTTCTTTCCACCTAAACATCAATAGCAAGTTAATGTACTGAAGAAGAATTTAACCATTTGACTTAGTCACAAACGAAAGAATACAAGAAACAATGTGGGAAATACACAAGCTCAAACAAACGAATCCTCGAAAAAATTAAAGTATGAAACAAGACGTGCAGCTTAACCGGGTAAAAGGGAAAGGAACAAAATGCAGAGAAGCAGGAAAACATAGTGCAAAAAATAAAAACTTAAAACAAATCAATTTTGCTGTTTCTCAAAAAAAAAAAAAAGGCGCTAATTTCTGATTTATTTTTTAAAAACAAGCAAAAAATCAACACCTATCAGATTTCGTGTTATTTTGGAATCATAAAAGTTGAAACTACAAGAATAATTCCAGCTAATGTATCCATACCAATTTGTTCACCATTTAGCATATTAGCAACCCTCTTTGCAACACCTTTCTTGGTGAACTCAACCCACCTACACCATATAAAAAGGACAGTCATACGAATATGAGCATGTAACAATAACTTAATGCATCTTTATAAAGCCTACGCAAAAACTAAAGAAATAATTCAACGACAAATTCCGGCTACTGGAGGGAAATAAAAGACCATTAAACTCTATAAATTCTTTGACATCAAGCTGCAGCAGTTGCACACATTGGTTAAAGCAAATTAATCCAATAACACATACCCTTCTGAAAATCCTTGATCTTGAAACCCACCATCTCGCTTACGATTTTCTCGTTTACGAAGTACTCTGGTTGAAGGATCTGTATCATGAAATAGATCATCTTCAGTTAATTAGCCACAGGACTGAACTCATGATACCAAAACTGAAATAAAAACAAGACCTTCAGGGGCAAGATAAATCCGTTGTATTTCTCCATACTGAGAGAGGATCTGACGCAGCTTCACAGGATCCATATGGGGAGGAATCCGACTCAAGTAGCAAATCCCACGCTGATCAGCTTTAGCAGCTTCCTCTAATAAGCGCTGCTTCTTTTTACTTTTACTATGTTTTGAATTTTTTTCATTTAATTCCTCCTGCTTCCCTTCCTCCATTAAATTCACCTCTTTTTCTTTCCCAATCATGTCAGCTTCCCCTATTTCCTCAACATTAGATTTTAGATTATTTTCTACTCGACTTGCTTCTTCTTCTTCTTCATCGGTCTTCCCAGTCTCCTTAACAAAAAAATTTTCCTTTTTCTTCCTCTGCTTTCTCTCACTCCTTTCACATGATTTTGGATTTCCCTTCTCACCCATTCTGTTTATTGAATTAATAAACTTACTGAGCCTTTAAAGCGTACAAAGATACATATAATTATACGACTAATCTTTAAAAAATATAATTACTAATATACTCACAGTTTGTTTTAGGATTTAAAGAAAGCAACAGAAATTGATGAGTGGAAACGAGTCACGCGAGCGAGCAGCAGGAACACGAACCCGTGGCGGCGGAGTGACTGGCTCGCAGCAATGGTGGTTACGTTTGAAAGCGCCGGCTGCTCGGTCCCAGTGTTACAATTTTTGCGAGAGAAGGGTTTGCCATCTGCGATTTTCGAATTATTGCACGTTGTCGTAATCGTTCTGGTTTTGACTTTTGACTTTTGACTTTCTATTTAAAAAAAAAAAAAAATTTTGTTCATTTGGAAACTATAATAATTTTTTTATTTAGAATATTGACAACAACATTTAATTTTTATATTTACAGACGTAACCATTGAATTGCACAAGGTTGAGTACTCGTGTAAAAATTTATGTATAGAAAATCAAGCTAGGCTAGTCTTACTCTTCATAATAATAATAATAATGTTTGGATCAAAACTTAAGTTAAAATAATCCCACCTTTAATTTTCAAAAACTAAAATAAACCAACCCCACATTTTCTTAAATATGTACCAACAGGCTTCAGCAACCGAAGGTAAAGCTAACACACTTTTGCACCAAAAATTGGCGAAACTATTGTCATTTGATTAAAATTTTGACTTCTCTAAAATAACTTTCGGTAAATTCACAAAAAAAAAATTCAGAAAAAATTGTATCTCTATAGGTAATGAGTGATGCTAAAATATCTAATTGGAAGAATTAACGAATTCCGACTAACAACATCAAAACTTTATCGCATTGGGATGTCCTGCTGCGGAATAGAGACATTGCAGGCTACATAGCATAGCACAAAGTATTTATGACATGCTATGGGGAGTATATTTATTCTTCATCGCCAAACCATGCGCCTTGGATCCAGCTCAGGATCAGCAACTACTGTTGTCTTACAGCTCCAGGTCTTCCACGAAGCAAATTGTCGTAAGCTCGAGAAACTACTACCAGCCTCGGATCATCTGCAGGTACCTCCCGATCCTATAATTTCCCACAGGAGAATAAGATAATGAGGAAATATTCACAAACAAGGATCACAGTGATAACCATGTTGGTGATCACAATTTCCATGCACATGTAAGAAAGGCAAAAATTATAATTTATTACATGGTTGGGTCGCAGAACACAATTCAATGATTTACCTTAATCAATCCCTTAGGTCTAAGGAATCCCCCATACTTCATCGATCAAATGGAAATAATCAATAAAAGCTTCATGACAGAAATTTCACAAATAACTATGAAGAGCCCTGAAAGACCGACTGAATTGCTTTTTGCCATTCATAAATCATTAGACAATCAGTCCACACAAGCTAGTGACAAATTGTGCCCAACTTTAAAGTAGTTTCTACTAGCATTTTGGCTCCTTTCATCTAAAAAGGTTAGACGCCCTTTCCCACAAATGTTTATCACTTATTATGTGAATGATATTTGAGAAATTTGCAGTCTACCTTGGTGAGTTTCATCCATTGAAACCTCAAAAACAAGTCCATATTGAACTCTTACAAATATGATAGTCCAAAACTAAAAACTTTGAATAAATTCTAAATAAGGCAAGAAGTCTTACTTTCAAACCAGTATAATATGCTTCCACAGCAGGCAATGATGGGGTAATTTTGCGAGCTTGCATGAGATCCCAAATATAATTGGCAGTGGTATACCCACCACTCTGCATGAAAGATACAGAGATTTTGATCAGAAAAGGCCCAAAATTCACTTTCCAAGAGGACGGGCAAGCAGAAGAAATAATACATTCCCTGAAACAACTATCAATAGGAAAATCTTGTCATTAAAGTATTTACTCACCTTCTCACCAGCTGCTACAAGGAGGAGGTCACTTCCCATTCTAGGGCTCAAGAAAATGTTCCTTGAATTCATGTTTACCTGTGTTAACAAAGAAACAATATGAGAAGTAAAACTTTAAAAAGGACCAAGCAAGATACTGCATAATATAAGGAAAACCCACAAATCAGGAAACAAACAAATAAAGTAATAAATTAACATACCAACGTGTCTTGAGCAAGTTGCATTCCTTTGGGAGTATACCCAAACATAGCTCCCTCTACAAGTGTCTACATCCACACAAGTATAAGTTGTTACATGTACTAAACATAAACTTCTTAAATGCATATTAATTATAACACAAAAAAAAAACAGCCTTTTAACAGCCAAAAGTGCCTGAATTACAGCAGCAAAAGAAAGAAAAATTAGGTAAAAATGATTTTCCTTTTTGAAATTTGAAGAATTTCAAAGAAATTAAACAAGCAAATTTGGGTAACAACCAGCAAGTCAACCTTATACGTCAAACAACTAATTACAGATTCATGGTGGCTTCCCAGACACTCTAAAGGGAAAACATTATGTATGAAATCTTGTTAAAAATTCTTTTTTAAGGACCGTACCATCAAATCTAAGAAACAAATATGATTTCCACACAAACCAAAACAGCATAATGCAAATCAACAGAGGGGTCGAATATCTGAATACCTAGTTGCCTAGTGCTACTAATATATATTAATTGTTACATTGTTCTAGCACAAAAAGTACATAAAACATATTTGTAAGCAACTTCTAGAATTTTTATTTTACTCACTGCATATAGTTCCGCCGGAGGAAACTTTTCTGAACATATGTAGTCTTCAAAAACTTTATGTCCGTTATCAATGTCTCCTGAATGTAGATAACACCTGCAAGAAAGTAAAAGGTACAAATTCACATGTTTTACATTTAAACGAACCAAATAAAAACTAACCAGGCTCAAAATCAAATCAATAAAAGCTAATAGTTTTGGGTAATGGCTTTATTCTCTATGTGACAGCTCAAAAACAGAAAGCATGTAAACTGTATCATTGCAAAATGAAAAGATTTTCTGGAAAAAGATAGAAGTCTTGTAAAACACAAAGGAATTGAACTACGGCAGCGACAAGCAAATGAGCATGATAGAAGGAAGGTACATGAAAGTGATCATTATGCTGCAAATAGTTTGTCCACTAATACAAATAAAAGCATGCAAATGCCCCAATTGCTTAAACACTACTTGGATGTACACTACAACCTATATACGATGCAACCTCAAGCAAGTTATGTATTAAAGAAATTTTTTAAAAATCAAAAAAGAAATGAACGAAGCCAGAAATCTTTTCATAAATCATATAAATGTGCACGTGCATACACTTAGAAAGATGTACAAAAATATACTGCAAATAGCTATGTGAATAACTCAACTGAGCAATAACTAAAGAAAAAAATTAGAAGCAATTACATACCTTATGTTTTGCATCACAATATAGACATCAGGAGATTTTCTATCTTTCTTAAGCATCTCTAAAAGTGTCTCCATCGCCTATAACATTAAAGTCAGAATGTCTCAATTTTGACACAGATAAACTCAAAAAAAAAAAAAAAACTAAATGCAGCTTACTAAAGCAGAACCGATAAAGGTGATGATCATAGCTCAATGTGATCTTCTGCTAAATCTAGAGACGGCAAGGTAATAATTCTTTTAGGTGGATAAGCAAGACAAAAGCACTTCTACCATCACCATCAAAAGTTCAAGCAAAGTGTGCATTTATATGTACAGAATATGCAAATCCAACCAAGCTATGAAATGATGCACTACAAATTTTGCGAATATAGAAGCACCCAGATACCAAGGTTGCAGATCCATTTATCTGATAAGAAAAGGGAGCTGTACAAGCTCATTTATGGGATAATGTAAGCTGCTAGTGAACAGGTAAATATAGTTGCAGCCTTGATGAGGTACCTTTTCTGATAATGTAAGTGACAACTTTTAACTCTTTATGGTTTTAAAAAGCAAATAAAATATATAACAATTCAACAAAAATCTAAAGAATGGATGATGGCACCAGTATTCCATAATAATAACAAGACCACGATGGCAATAAAAATTGAAAAGGCTTCATAATGTAGTAATAATATACTATCAACACCATGAAAAACGAATAGTCATAAAAAAAACAAGCACTCCTGCACAAAGCACACAGGCAGAGAAAAAGAAGAGAAGTTAGCAGCAAGAATATCATGTTCTGAGGGAAAATCAAGAAATAGTTTCAGATAATACCTGTACATCCTTAAGCTCAGCACAAGCATGAAAGGCAACATGATAGACAGTTAATAGCCTGCTCAAAAATCCTCCTCGTCTATGAACATATTCAGCAGTGGGTAAATTGTACAATTCTTCTTTTGAAACTCCCATCATTTCATTTTCGGCATTGTTTCCTGATGTTTCAACAGAAGACCAGCCCTTTGACTGTTCTACAAGCTCAATAATCTTTCAACAAAAAGATATTTAAAAAAAAAAAAATTAGCAGCAGCATAATGAATATTTATTTAAAACTAAAAGCACATTCAACAAATTACTTTGGTGGCCGTATCATCGGCTCTAGGGATCTTGTTTGTATGTGCGGTTATGAGCCCAGCATAGCAGAACTTGTCCAGACCAGCACCAGCTGCAGTCATATCACGGACAATAGCATACCTGTAACATTTTGTTGGCACCGGGATGAAATTAGGCAGGTCAATAACAGAACTTATAACATAATACAGCCTGAAAGTAGGACTCAATAAAAAATCCAGCAATTAGCACAAGATGATTGGCAAAAAAAATTGACTCCTGAAACTCGGTCCCATGATCTACATAATAAGATGGATTTGTTCCCCCACGAAAGGCCACGACAACCCTCCCCCACTTTTCTTTTCCTCCCTCTTCTTTTTTGAAATGGAACATAAAGTTCGTACAGAATATCAAAAAGTCAAACTATAACCACACCCTCAGAAAGTATAATGGTGAAAAGCAGCAGGCACAGTCACTGAAACGAAAAAGAGAAGAGTTGAATTTCGAGGAAGAAACATACACTGGATCTAATTGGCCTGCTGCTGCACATGCATTAAGTAGACAGACATAGGTTTGACCATTTGGCTTCACTTCGTATTTCTTCATTTCTTCAAATATCTTCAATTGAAAGAGAATAGTGGAAATATTAAAATTTCTAATGGATAATTATGAAGAAACAAACAGAAAAAGACAAAAATTTATACACAAATACCCGAATCGCCTGATCAGAATTCTTGCATTTCCCACATACTGAGATCAAATAGTTGTACACAGCAACCTATTACACGAAAGACTCATCAAAGCTATCTCGACAAACATGGAATCATACAACAAAATACAGCAAATGATAATTTGACAATAACAGCGAAAATTCAATTCAAATTATAAATTAACCAGAAGTGCTTGTTAGAGAAGCACTTTGACACGTACGTCGGGGAGAAAACCGTTGGCTTTCATTTGATCTCTGAAGAAAAAAGTGTCCTGCAAGCGACTGCCTTTCATGGTCCCAACGATCAGCGAGTGGAACAAGTCGCGCGTGGGCTGCACGCCGTCGAGCATCATGTCATCGTAGACGTCCCTCAAAAGGAAGAACCGTCTCTGAGAAGTGAGAGACGTAACGACGGTGTTGTATTCGGAGGCGTTGTTGGCGTAGTTTCGCCTGGCGTATTCCTCCGCCCCCGCCGACGTCACGAAGAAGCGGCGGCCCAGGGCTCCGCCCACGGACTTGTGGTGACCTGTTGGGAAAACGAAAAGTGAGCGACTAATGCATTAGATAAAAAAGAGACTTCAAAAATTAAAATTTGAAAAAAAAATTCAAATGTAATGTACGGTAAATGGATTGGAGGAGTCTCATAATGAAATGAGTGACCGCGAGCGTGAGAAGATTTGAGGGTTTAGTGCAGGTTTTGGGGTTTACTGTTTGGTACTAGAGTAAGGTTCCCCTGTTTCCTCTGTACGTGTAAAACGAGTCATTTTATGTGCGAAAAACGCAAATGCCTTCGTCGTTTGGATGGATATTTGAGGCTGTTGCTTTTGGATACGATCATTATCATTAATTAAATGGAGTTATAAATAAGTGGTAACATTTTTTTTTTTTTGGAAAATTTATAAAAATAACTCAAAAATTTTAGGGTATTTTAAAATTAGTCAATTAAACATTTTTCTACCCTATGTAGATAATTTCAACATTTTTAGACGACTATACTCTCGTCATTTCAAAACTTAAAAAACTGAACCTTTTCTTCTCTCCCAAATCCAACAGTATTAGTATGGTCTTGACTTTTCCAGCAACAATTGATGATAGTTAGATGGGTGTTTGACGGCAGCTTCGTATCCGGCAATTTTCAATACTTAAACGATAGTTGGACGAGCGATTGACAGTAAACTTCATCTCCCAAAGCAAGTTTTAAAATTTAAAATTTTATACCTTGATAACTGTATTTTCGATTCACATATGATATACCTTGTAGTCAACATTTTCATGAAATATACATTTAATTACATTCAAATGAGAGTCTAATCTTAATGAAAGGAAAAAAAAAAAGCTTGCTTTTGGAGATGAAGTTGTCGTCAACCGCTCATCTAAATGTCATCTAAGTGCTGGAAATACAGCCACATGATGTCAGAGATGAAGTTTTTGTCAAATGCATGTCCAACTACCATCGATTGTTGCCGGAAAAGTAAAGACAGTGCTGCTGGATTTGGGAGTGAAGAGAATGTTAATTTTCTTTAGCTTTTGGAATGACAAGGGTATTGCTGTAAAAAAAATGTTGAAATTGGCTACATAGGATAGAAAAATTTAACTGCCTAATTCTAAAAGACTCTAAATTTTTTTAGCTAATTTTTTAAATTTTCCTTTTTTAAAATTATATAAATTTATGATAGTTTTATACAATCAACCTCTCTGATCCTTTTTTTTTTTTTTTATAGAGAAAGTAATACTTTCATTCCATCAACTATGTGAATAAGTACAAAAATTGGGCTGGAATCTCATCCACCCAATAGACAAAATCATTTAGTTCTAGTGCTAGCTTTGCAAGTGAGTGAGCTACACTATTACAATTTCTTGGAGTATATTGCACTTTTACATGCTTTAACCTTTTGATCTGATCCTGAACCTCTGCTACAACCCAGAATATCTCAGTTCTTGTGCTTTTTTTACAAGACATTAAGCTTGTGACCTCTTGCGAATCAGATTCCATAATCACTGGAATGCAACCTGCATGCTCTGCTATCTCCAACCCGAATTGAGTTGCTTCAGCTTCTGCATAATCCACTTTATCCAAAAAGATTGTGGTCTTCATAGCTACTGCTACAACCTTGCCCTCTGGATTCGTTATGACTACTCACAATCCAGTTCTTTGCTGATCAGTCTTCATTGCTGCATCTACGTTAGCTTTGAACCAGCCTGCTGGTGGAAGTTTCCACCTCTTTTGGACAACATCTTCATGATTTGAGCCTTCTTGCATCAGTGGCATTTGGATTCTTCTGTAAGCTTGCACAATTGCTTCTGCTGCCGCAACTGATGACTGGGAATCTTCTCTTTTGTTTTTGAAAATGAGGAGATTCCTTGAATGCCATATACTCCAGCATAGTGCAGCCATCAGCTCCATTTCAGGCTTGTTTTTTCTCCTCGTCATAAATTGAAATAAATTGCATACATCCTTGTTTTTACACAGCCCAATCTCTTCTTCAAAACAAGTCAACTGCCATATTTTTTTTGAAGCTTTACACACAAAAAGAGCATGAAAGATGGACTCTCCCATTCTATAACACCTCTGGCACCGAGGGAATTGCACCACCTTCCTCTTCCATAAATTCTCCACAGTTAGCAACAAGTTATTAGATGCTCTCCACATGAAAATTTTACTTTTTCTAGAATTTGAAGGTACCAGATAGTGTTCCAAAAATTTTGCTTCTCCTCTGAGCAACTAGCCATGTCTGGGGTTTTCATCTTTAACGCCAATTGATAGCCACTCTTCACTGAGTAGTCCCCCTTCTTGTCATAGTGCCATACTACTTGATCTGGATTGGGTTGCCTTGGGAGAGGTATTTTTGTAATCTGCTCTGCATCGACTCTCAAAAAATTATGTTGAATTATCTCTTTATTCCATTCATGCTTTTCATTAATGAGCTCCGAAACAGCTGTCTCTAAGTGCAATTTTGGGGGTGATATCAGCTTGAAAGTGTCAGGTCTTGGAAGCCATTTACTCTGATACACCTTCACTTGTTCACCATTTCCAATCCTCCACCTCAATCCCTTCTCAGTCACTTCTCTTTCCCAAAGAATGCTCCTCCATATGAAAGATGGTTGAGAACCAGCTTTTGCCTCCATAAAGCTTGAGTGTTTAAAATATCTAGCCTTCATTAATTTCTCAACCAAAGAGTTCGGCTCTTGAATAATCCTCCAACCTTGTTTTGCAACAAGAGTTTGGTTGAAGCTAGACAAATCTCGAAAACCCATTCCCCCTCTACTCTTAGCTTGACACATTTTCTCTCATCTTCGCCAATGAATTGGCCTGTGGTCTTTGCTGTTCCCCCACCAAAATCGGGCTATGGTTTTTTACATTTCTTCACAGAGACCTAAGGGGAGCTTAAACACACTCATAGCATATGCTGGCACTGCTTGGGCCACGGCTTTTATCAAAATTTCCTTTCCACCATACGAGAACAGCTTTGCCTGCCAGCTGGAAATTTTGCTGAGAATTTTAAGCTAGATATCATTGAAGAAGGTGGTCTTGATTCTACCAATCATTGAGGGCAACCCAAGGTATTTCTCATGTCTAGAGACCACTGGTAGCTGGAAAGTGTCCTTTATTACCGAGATCAGCTCATGCTTTGTGTTTTGACTAAAAAACATGGATGACTTTTTGAAATTAAAGATTTGGCTTGAAGCATTAGTATAACAGTCAAACACTCATTTCAATCTCCAACAATCTTCTTTTGTGGCTCTTACGAAGATCAAGCTGTCATCCGCGAATAAGAGATGGGTGATAGATAGCTCCTTGCCGAACTTGATTCCATGAATGTACTTGTTAATTTTAGCTTGGCTTAGGAGATTAGAAAAAACTTCTGCACAAAGAATGAATAAATATAGAGACAAAGGGCATATTTGCTTAAGCCCTCTTTGCGGCTTAATCAACCCCTTAGCTACCCCATTTATCAACACCGAGAAGGATGGTGTAGTTATACATCTCATAATCAGCCCTACAAATTTTGAGGAAAATCCCATTTTTTCTAATGTACATTGCAAGAACTTTCATTCCACCCTATCATAGGCTTTACTTACATCTAGTTTCAAAGCTACAATCTCATGCTTCTTCCTTTTGTTAAGCCTTATTTTGTGAAGGCATTCATAACCTATGATTATGTTGTCAGTTATGAGCCTATTAGGAACAAAGGCGCTTTAAGTTTGGGAGATAACCTGATTCAAAATTAGCTTTAACCTATTTGTCACAGTTTTCGCAATAATTCTGTAAATAACATTACAGAGGCTAATAGGTCTATAATCCCCCACTTTCCTAGGCTTGTCAATCTTCAGAATTAAAGCGATAAACGTATGATTCAAAGGGGTGATATTACCTCCATCATTAAGGACATGCAGGCAGACAGCTATGACTCCTTGGCTCACAAACTTCCAGTGCTTTTGAAAGAAGGCTGCTGGAAGACCGTCCGGGCCCGGAGCTTTTGTCGGGTGCATTTGACTTAGAGCTTCTGTGATCTCAGCTTCTGTGTAGGGCTGATCGAGGTGTGCATTCATCTCACTTGAAATTTTACAAGCCATGCCTTTAAGTGCTGACTCCAGTTGATGCATCGTTAGATTATTAGAGTTGAACATGTTGTCGAAATAATCACAAAGGATCCTCTCAATTTCATCAACTTCTCTTGTCCATTTGTTCCTTTCGTCAACAATTCCTCTGATCTTGTTTTTCCTCTTTCTTGCAGTAGCCTTGGAGTGGAAATACTTTGTATTTTTGTCTCCTTCCCGTAACCACACAGCCCTTGATCTTTGTCTCCAGTAGATTTTTTCATCAATGAGTAAATCGTCTATTTGTTTCTCTATTGCCTTTAGTTCAACTCCAGTGCAATATTGTTTACTGTTCTCCCTATAAATCTTCAGCTCTTTTATCAGCTTCTCCAACTTTTCCTCTCTGCCCTGAAATTACTCCTTGCTTCACAATTTTAACTCGGCCAGAGAATCTTTTGCTGTCTTTTTAAATTGTGAAATCGGATCTTCGCAATTCCAACTCCTCTTTGCTTGCCACTCATAAAAAACAATCTCTTGACATTTCTCATAAGGGCTCCACATATCTTCGTAATGGACTCTTGAGAAAGTTCTTTTACTGTACAGTTTCCTTCTGCCTCTTTCTTCCACAATCATCAGAACTGGACTGTGATCGGACGTCCATGTCTCAAGATGTTCTGCAGCTATTTCATGAAACATGCTTCCCCAAGTTTTACAGCACAGAAACCTATCTAACCTTTCTTCAACCAAGTTAGGGCCAAACCTCCTGTTAGACCATGTAAACGGATAGCCGTTGTAGCCTAAATCTTTTAGATCGCATCCATAGACAGCTTCGCAGAATTCATTTATACTAGCCATACATCTATCCTTTTTTCCAGTCTTCTCATCCAGCTTTAAAATCTCGTTAAAATCTCCAAAGCAAAGCCATGGTAATGAGAGTAACCCGGCTAATCTTTGCAATAAAGTCCATGTATGGCGTTTCTGATCTGTTTCAGGGTGCCCGTAAATCCCCGTGCACCTCCACAAGCTACCATTTTCAGAGTGAACTACTGCATCTATATGGTGCTGGCTAAAAGATTTTATATCCACCACTACCTCTGATTTCCATAACAAAGTTAACCCACCACTCCTACATCTACTACTCACAGCAAAACAATTATCAAAATTGAGCTTCTTACCTTTATCCTGCATTTGCCCGGATCTCATTTTAGTTTCGCACATAAACATAATCTCAGGCCTATGCATTTGGAGAATTTTTTGGGTTTCACGGAACACTCGGTCATTCCCCAGTCCCCGAACGTTCCAGCTGATGACTCTCATTGCTGTCATCTTTACATCTCCATACTGAATCATTTCCCTCTCATTTGTTCTTGTTTCTGTTGAGGAGCAAAGAGTAGTATTTTTTTGGCTGCACATTCTCCTCCGTTTTTAAACTGAAGTTCCTTCACAATTGTCTTACTTTGCCCTCTTTAATCTCTTTGACCCGTTGTCTATATCCATTTTTCTTTCTACTGTCCAAGCCTGGAGCTTCCACTTCCGTTTCTTTGCCTTTGAATATGTTGTATTCGGCTCGTCACATTCCTCATACTTTGCTTCAAGTTGGGTTTGTGTTGTGTTTTTTTCTAATTGGGCCTCCTTACCATTTGGGTTATGCACAATTTTATTTTCTTCCTTCCCATTTTTTCGTTGTCCAGTTCCTCTTTCCTCTTCCCTCCCATTTATGCACGTTTTTCCCTCCTCACCTCCACTTGTTTGAAATACTATGTCAACCCCACCTGGTTGTATCAGCTTTTAGCCGTATTTTTCTGAATTTTTTGGGTTTCTCGCCTCTCCCATTCTTGGCCCACCTGTATTCTCCTCCTCTTTACTCCGGGTTAACCCGCCTTTGTTTTCTAGGTCACTGTTACTATCTCTTGCTTGATGCCGCTGCAAATCTGTGCTGGCCTTGCCTCTTGTTTGTATTTACCCCTCGCTGCTCTGTTTATTGGCCTCATTCTTCCACATTTCTCTCCTTCTGTTCATTCTCAACTTTTTTGCCATTGTAATCGCTCTCAGCCATGGCCCATACACCATTTCTTTTCTAGCTTGGTTTTTATATTGAGCACGTTCTTTGTATTGATGTCCAATACAGCCATAGACAAAACAGAAATCTAACAGCCTTTTATATAAAACTGGCATGGGGATGACTTTCTTTTTGGCTTATTTTTGTCCCCCTTCTCTTGTTGTTTCTGTGTCACCCATGTTCTCAGCTTCTTCTTCCACCTCTTTCAAGCTCTCAGTTTCTACAGCATCCTCATCTCTTAATTCTACTACTTTTATTAGAGGTTTAGTCACATTCACCGAAATTCTGATTCTAATAAACTTGTCAAAGCATTCTCCAGCAGCATTAGTCCCCACTTCCTCCACCTTTCTAATTTCTTCACCAATCTCCTTGATAATTTCTTCATTCATGCACATAATAGGGACATTATATAGTTGGACCCAGAAGGATACATGGGTAAAAGATTGTTTGGTTACTTTACCAATACCACTTGGTTCAACAAGAGCTATGAGAGCTCTATCAAAATGCCACGGCCCCCCAGCTAAGATGTTCCTCTTATCAGCCTCTGTTCCAAATCTGAAAATGAAGATATTGTCTCCCATTTCTTCGATTTGAACTTCTCTTACGGTTCTCCACACTTGTTGCAGAGCAGTTTTCAGTCCCACAATTTTTACTTCTCTGTTCACCATAACTTTTCCAACTAAGCATCCATCTACAATTTTCTTCCCTGCCACCTTCATTTTATTTTTCAGGGACACACTTGCTCTCCTTTCTCTACTCAAAGATATTTCCTAACATTTTCGAATCAGTTTTTCAGTATCCATCTTAACAGACTGCTAGATTACGAATAGAACCGAAGATGAATCCAAGCCAATGAACAGCTTGGAGGAAAAGAAAAAACAGATGGACGAAAATGAAAAACACCCAACCTTTGTGGGCGATGAAATTAGCCTCCAAAGGCTCACTTTTCAACTCTCATTAAAAAAGAAAAGGACTTTTAACTGTTCACTTTCTTAAAAGGTCATAAAATGATCTTCGCTTTCAACAGTTGTACTCATTGCCAATGACAAAACTAACCTCTCTGATCCTAACATACTAATAACCATTACTCTCAGTCCTTACTGTTTTAAATAAAATTGGGTCCGAAGCTTTACGTTTTCATTATTAAGGATATTGTTTTTTCTATTCGTACGAAATAGAGTCCATAGCCCATTGTGAAAATGAGCATGATACCAAAGAGTATTTCAGCCATTCCGAATTCCGATGGAGATTACCAGCTTAATTAGGCACCTGGTTTGATTGTAAACAAATAAATTATTGGTTTATAATTCGAGGGTTTGGTTGTGATTTATCACCACATGTCTAAATTTATGTTTTGGAAACTTTAATGTCTCTTTTATATCTAATAATCATGTATTTACACTAGTGACTTACATTGTATGTGTTACAACACGAACGCTTAGATGTACAAGAAAGTGCATAACAAAAACTTATATGCATGCAACATGACAAAAAAAAAAAATAGAGTACAAGTACGATTTTCTTTAAGAAGGGTTTAACAATTGGAAGGAAAATTTTATGATAATAAAGGCATTTTTGTCTTTTGAAAATAATAACTTTGGTCAAAGGAATGGAGACTCAAGACAAAAACTAAAAAAGGATCTTTAGTAATTTTTTAAACTTTTTTTCCCTCTCTTTTTTTTTTAATTTGTAATTTTTACCAAGTTGCACCAAGGATTCACTCCCCAGTTGTATAGATTTTTTTTTCATATGTTTATTGAGTAAATTTCTTTTTGTTGGAATAGATTTTTGGTCTTTACGCACTTCTATTCTGTATGACATGTTATAATCCAAAACATAAAATATAGAAAAAAATAATTAAATAATCTCAATTCATGGCTTTCCTTAAAAAAAAAAAATACATTAACCATAATCCTAATCCTCATTGGGCTTTTTGTTCATGTATTTCTTCCATAAACTTGTCATTGTTAATGGACTAGGGCAAATTGGACTTTTAAATTTATTATTAGTCTAATTTTAATTTTGAAAGAAAATAAAAAAATAATTTTTTATTTAAATAAAACTTTTGGACCAAAAATAAATTTAATGTGTTAAACTTTATCTATACATTTTAATCCATTAAGCCAAATTTTAATTAAACCTAAAATTAGAATTTATTAAGCTCAAAACTGTTTTTGGACTTAAATGTATAAAAATAAAATTTATCTGCCCAAACGATAAAACTATAAACTATAGGGAATTCAACAATAAAATTGAAACCCTAAAATTCATCTTTTTGTTCCCCACCACCATCATTTTAATTATCAATGGCAACTATAAAAGGTTGATGCTACAATACCTGCATGTATTAGATATATGCAGGTTTTATGGCTGCTGGATTCATTATTTTGAATCCAACGACCATAAATGAATTTAAACAATAATAATAAAAAATTAGAAAACTTGAAACCTATAAAATCGGTCTCAACAACATCAAACCCCCTTTAAAAAAAACTCCACACATCAAACCCAGGCATATATATTTGTTGGGGCAAAAAAAACAAAAGGCTTTCACCTCACGCGGGAAATCAATTTCTTTTTCCCTCCCTCCTCACTCATGGCTCACGGCTCCCTCTCCCTCTCCCTCTCCTTCTCCCTCTTTACTCACCCTCACGGCTCCCTCTCCCTCTCATTCATCATTCATTCTCTCGCCTACACTCCCTCACGAGACGCCTCATCAGGGTCACAAACGGCGACGCTATCCAGTGACGACACACGGCGGTTGATCTCCATTGGCGGCAAGGATCTGCAGTTTCAGATTCACAACCCACTCAGCTCTCGTCAGCCCATTATGAGTCGTTGTCAGGCCATCTCCACAGTCCACCTATGGTAATGAGACATGGGTATCATGGGTTTTGTTTGGTATCATTATAATTGTTGATTGAGTGTTTTATTTGATATGCTAAGAAGATTCATTCGCCTCTCATATTTACAAATTACAACTTTTACCATGTAAGTTTATTAGTGCGTATTATTGGGTTATGTAATAATTTACATGGATTTAGAATTCGTGGAGAGAGTTTGATGACATTATCAGTGTGTATTGACAGGGGACATAATTTTTAGTGTACACAGTATAATGGTTAAGCGTAAGACCAATGTCGCAGATGACATTAATATTCAGTCTGAGAAGCTGGAGGATCCTCCGAGGCCGGGCAAGCATTCGTACATATACTACTTGTAATAAACAAATTCATTGTTGAATTTTATTCTTGACATTCTGTAGTCATTTCAGTTTAACAGTGCAATAATTTTAATTGACATATAAGGAACTGATATTTGATAATTGACATATAAGGAACTGATATTTGATAATTGACATATAAGGAACTGATATTTGATGTTATTTTTCTATCTACAGTAAAATAGAATCCCAAAAGTTAAAGGAGGAAGGTGTAAAGGTGGATGAAACGGTTTGTAGACAACTTTTCTATGCTGCAGCCCACTAACTAATAGTTTCGTTGATGATTGGCCAATGAATTTTTTTTTTTAGTGTAGGTTAAGGGGCGTATACATGACAAATGGTTAAAACTCAGCACAAAAGATAAAGCCGAATTCATTAACAGTTATAATGAAAATGCTGAAATGAACTTGAGATTGCCCAGTGGATTGTTAAGTGAACCGATTCCAACAGTGGAGAACAATTCTGATAAGGGTAATCACCTATCTCGATGAAGTGTTTTGCGGTTCTCCAACATTGTTTCTTCGTTATCTATTGAACAACAAGATACTGTGAGAGAAATTGGTTTCGGAAGCTTGTTAGGTTTAAAATGTGGCAATTTAGGCAAGATTTATATAGATTGTTAGTTAAGCAATGTAACGTAGATAAGCGGTCGATAACAATCCATGGAATGGAATACAAGCTTACTCCGGAAGCTTTTACAAGCGTGATGGGTGTTGATGACGGAGGAACACCGATTGTGCTTGGTGGTGAAGATAGTAAAATTACTGACTTATGAGCCAAGTATTGCTTAAGAAATAAAGGCATCCCAATAGGTAGTTTAGTTAACAAATTAAAGACAAATAGTTATGCAGATGAGGATTTCTGTATTTTAATTAGTCTATTTGCGATTGGAACTATTTTGTGTCCAACTACAGCTACATACATCATCACAACCCATCATACCTTTATACTTTAAAAGACGTGAGTAACATTCGCGGCAAAAATTGGGCCAACTGGTCTTTCAACTTTTTATGGGAAGAAGTTTCAAAGTTCAATGAAAATAAAATTTCTTCGCTGAACGGATGTGTTATATTTTTAATGGTATGATTTATTTTGTAATTTGTATTCTCGTTAGTTAAACGCTTATGGCATTATCAATCATTATTTTCGTATTAACCAATTTGTTGTTGTTTACAGTTGTTCTACATGTCATCAACTAAGTTTCAGCTTTCTTATGTTGCCAAGAATGAATGTCCTCTTAGTGCATGGACTGATAGTGAAATAAAAAGATTCTTCAAATGACGAAAAAAGTATGGTGACTTTGATAGCAATGCGGTTTGTTCCCTTCCATTATTGTATAGTGTTTTGTAGTTATGTTATTAAATTGAATATATTATTTATGGATATTTTTAGTTAATGCAGGTTCCGATGCGAGAAATCAGTTGCGGCACATCAGGTGCTCAAAGTGAAGGACAAATTGACGATGAGGACGCTGCAAGGCAGCATCCATTTCATGCTATATTAGCAGTAATGGATAGAATAGAAGAACATGTGAGAAGAAATAATGATTTACTACAAAAAATGGGCTTGAAAATGGTATATTTTCGTAAAGAATAAGCGAATGTCGCTGATGATAGTCAATCACCTCCTACATATACTGGTGTTGAGGCAACTGATGGTCTAATCTTTTCCTCTCCAAATATGGAGATGCACCCGCATATCCCTGCAGTTGTCACGCTTTCAGATCTAGTATGGGAAAAGCGTACACCCATCGAAGTTAAAGAACGAAAAACTGTGTACCCCAGCACATCCACTGATGAAGAGGTTGTCCTAAAAGAAAAGTTAGTGTTTGAGGGAAAGATAGGAAAGGTAATAGAGCGCCACGTGTCAGCCAATGGAATGATATCAGCACAATCGGAGATACCCTACATAATCCGAGGTGCCCGACATGACTTGAGGTACCCCGTATAAATAGAGGTACCCTGCACAATTAGAGGTATCCCACACAAATAGAGGTACCCCATACAAATAGAGGTACCCCATACAAATAGAGGTACCCCATACAGATAGGGGTACCCTGCGTAATAGGGGGTACCCCATGTAATTCGAGGTACCCGGCAAAGCGGATGCAAGAGAATCCACCGAAAATATCCGCCATGAGAAACGTCTCCGCCTCCTAAAAGATATCATTTGATTTTGTCAGAATTAGGAATCAAAAGCGACGTGCTAAAAGGAGAGACAGCCGTCTGCTACCTCTGCCAAAAGTGAAGGACACTGTCCCAAGGACAGTGGTCCCTAGCCGCCTACCCGACAGCTACTGCAGAGGTACCCTGGACCACTCTCCAGCGCGCGCCACGTTTCCAAAAGATGAGATACGCCGCGAACATGCACATAACGGCCCCAAGAATCATAAAAGCGGTAAAAGGACGTTAGCCAAAAAGGGTACGCCACGTGGCAGCTAAGGTACTCCATATATAAAGGCGCCTAGGTTTCATTCTCCATCATGCTCTCATTCGCCCAAAAACACTCACACTCCAAAAAAGAAGTTTTCTTCAACCTTAAACCCTAATTTACAGAGGGCTAGCTAGCTCTCTTTGCAATAAAAGCTTGAGTTTGCTAACTTGAGCGTCGGAGTGTGAACGCCGGGGTACCCCCGGCTTCACCTCTAACCTCTATTTCATTGTTTTGCAGGCGTGAAGCTCATTTTGAAGGATACCTCTCTTGTTTCTGATCTTCCACCATTGTTACCACTCTCTCTCCCTTTCTCACCTCCCCAAAATCTTAGATACACCGCCCAACACACAATAAACCAGTGAGGTACCCCATCTCCCCTCAAAATAACAAATTTATTGTTCTAGATTGGTTTGGCTTTTCTTACCCCAAAACCAGTTGAAAACAATTGGCGCCGTCTATGGGGAGACGCACAAAAAGCCTCCTCCACGGTTACCAAACTAGTTGTTGTGTGTACTCCAATACATGGCACCCGACGTACCTCCCGAAGGTTTAATGGGGGATCCTACAAGGATGAGAGAGGACAGCAGCAGTGAAGGCAGTGATCCCGCGAGAAGGGTAGCCCGCATCAGTAAGGGCAAGGGTGTCAAGCAGTCGACGGGTGTTCGCCAAGAAGAAGAACCTATTTCGCACAAGCGTTTTGAGGATCTTGCTCACGCAATACTTAGGGCGGTTGGATCTCGGGCACCCGAAAGTTCACTTCCACCAGTGACGCTAGAAGCTCCACCACCTCAAACGGACGACCAAGCTATGGTCAGAAGAGGGGTTCCCGAGGCCAGCAAGCCAAAGCCTAGGCCATCGGGTACCCGTTCTAAGTTTCAAACCATGGGCTCCCGCGATGAGCGTTCCACCGCCTCTTGCAATTCCCGCAGTAGCCAGGGTACGAGGCGTGCAAAGCGTACCCACGAGGATATCCGTGAGAAGTTAAACGCCAAAAGGGCTTCTCAAATGACGGCGACATCATCAGGTACACCGAGGGTACCCCTCGAACTTGTGGAAAAGATGGAGAACCTGGAAGCCCAAGTGAAGCTCCTCTCCGAGAAGCAAAACATCACAGCTGCACCAACGCCAATGACCTTCCAATCGCCATTCACTATGGAGATTAGGACAGCAGCTCTCCCCGAGGCGTTTGCCATGCCTCAGATACCCCAATACTCGGGTACCACTGATCCCTCGGAGCATGCTGAGCTATACCGTGACCAAATGCTTATTAAGGGTGTAGATGAGAGCTCCATGTATAGGATGTTTACACACACACTCACGGGCCCCGCGAAGTCATTGTTTCGCTCTTTGAAGGCGGGTAGCATATCTTCCTTACACCAATTGTTATCTGAATTTACTAAAGAGTTTTCCTATGCTTCCACTCAAGATAGGGTAGCCTCCAAACTTGCCTTTATCAAGCAAGGGGAAGCCGAGCCTTTGGCGGAGTATGTAAGTCGTTTCCACCAAGAGGTGCTGCGGACCGGAGCATTTGGAAACCAATACACATTGACCCATTTTGAGAAAAATTTACGGTTGGGCAAGTTATGGCGTTCTTTTCAAAAGAAGCGTCCACTTTCATATGGGGAAACCCGTTCTCGGGCGTTGCAACAAGTGGAGATGGACGAAAAATGCCAATTGAAGCGCCAAGAAGATAAGGCCGATGTTACAAAGAACAAGGAGAAGCCCAAGAGGGTGGAGGCCCCAATACCGCGGGTGCCCCGAGCACGGAGCCCTCCACGGGCTGCCTTGCGGGGACGAGGGTATAACCCTCAGGGTGCCTCAAGGGTACCCCAACCTCCAAGATCGCCACCACCGGATCAGCGAGAGCCACCGCCGAGGCCTCGGTATGAATCTTACCACCCACTGAATCGATCCCCAGAGCAGATCTTCTACCATATTCGGGATAGTGGCCTCCTCCGCCCTCCTAAGCCAATGAAGAAGTACCCCAACATGAAGCGTAACCTGAAGTATTGCGAGTTCCATGAGGACTTTGGTCACAGCACAGCCAAGTGCTTCACCTTGCGAGAAGAAATTGAATCTTTGATTCTCAGCGGGTACCTCAAAGAATTTGTTGCTGGCATGAGAGAAGCTCGGAAATCTGCGGAACATGATAAAGGCAAGCGGGTAGCTGATGGCAGTCTCGAACGAGAGGTACCCCCTGGACACAAGAAAGGCGTGTATGTCCGAATGATCATGGGCGGACCGACTTTAGCGGGCCAATCTAGGAGGGCTATCAAAGGCTATGGTAGATCGTTGTCGATAACCACCAATATGGGCAGAGAAGTTAACCTTAATGAATGGGGTACACCGAAGGTACCCCACCATCCCCCGCCTATCCTTTTTACAGAAAAAGATGCGGAGGGCATCTCGTACCCCCACGACGATGCCTTCGTAATTACGTTGAAGGTTGCCACTGGTAAGGTAGCAAGAACTCTCGTAGATACCGGTAGCTCCGTTGACATTATTTTCAAAAGCGCCTTGGATCAACTATTGATTGAGTCGCCAAAGATCACCCCATATGCTACGCCTCTTATTGGGTTCGCCGGAGATATGGTTATACCAAAAGGCATCATTACGCTGCCCGTTACACTTGGTAAGGTACCTCACCGTGTTGTTCATATGATTGATTTTCTTATTGTAGATCACCCGGGTGCCTACAATATTATATTGGGTAGGCCGTTCTTAGTAGCAACTAAAGCGGTGGTATCCATGCACTACCTCACCATGAAAGTCCCGGCCGCCCAAGAAGTTATCACCATTAAAGGGGACCAGCAATCGGCTCGTGGATGTTATTCCGTGGCCTCCAAAGTCACTTACCAAATAGCTTCAGATCCGCCAATGAAGGGGTACCCTAGTGGCAGCCAGCCCACACCTTCCCCCTCAAAGCGAGCACTTGCTAGACAGCGGAGAACAGTACTGAAAAAATCTCCTCAAGTAGCCCACCCACGAGAAAAGTTGGAGTTTTCACCAAGGGGGATGGAAGCAGTTACGGGGGATAGCTCGAGGGTACCCCACGGGGACCAGGAGGAGCCCAGATGTGAAGTTGAGGCACCTTTGGATCCCCGAATATTGAAAGATGAAATGCGGGGTACCCCAGTTGAAGATCTTATTTCAGTCTCGATTTGCGCCACCGACCCAACAAAGACAGTGAAAGTAGGCTCCAACCTCTCGGAGGAACAAAGGGAGAAACTCATCACCTTCCTATGTGAGCACCTCGATGTATTTGCTTGGACCCACTTGGATATGCCGGGTATCCCACATTCTCTCTCATGTCACAAACTCAATGTCAGCCCGCATAATAAACCGGTCAAACAGAAGCGTCGCGCCTTCAATCAAGAGAGGTACGATGCAATTGAACAAGAGGTAGACCGCCTATTAGCAGCACGGTTTATTCGAGAAGCAGTGTACCCCGATTGGGTGTCCAACGTTGTTCTTGTCAAGAAATCAAACGGAAAGTGGCGCATGTGCGTGGACTTCACCGACTTGAATAAGTCCTGCCCCAAGGATAGCTTCCCGCTTCCTCGGGTGGACCAGCTGGTTGATGCAACAGCGGGGCATGAAATGCTTAGTTTTATGGACGCCTTCTCCGGGTACAACCAAATCCCGATGTACGAACCCGATCAAGAGAAAACAGCCTTCATCACCAACCGGGGGTTATACTGTTATAAGGTTATGCCGTTTGGTTTGAAGAATGCCGGGGCTACCTACCAGCGACTAGTGAACAAAATTTTCAAAGAACAAATCGGGCGCACCATGGAGGTGTACATAGACGACATGATCACCAAATCGGTGCATGCGGGGGAACACCTGGGGCACCTCAGAGATACCTTTACCGTTTTGAGAAAACATCAGATGCGGCTAAACCCTGAAAAATGTGCATTCGGGGTAACCTCGGGAAAGTTTCTCGGGTTCATGGTACAACAACGGGGGATTGAAGCCAACCCCGATAAAATTCGCACAGTTCTTGACATGAAATCGCCAAGCACCATCAAGGAGGTTCAAAGTTTGGCAGGCCGGGTAGCTGCTCTGAGCCGTTTTATCTCCAAGGCTACCGACCGGTGTAAGCCCTTTTTCAAAGCTTTGAAGACCGGTAAAAAGCTCCAATGGACACCCGATTGCGAAGAGGCTTTCCAAGAACTGAAGGGGTACCTCGTGAATGCTCCACTACTTGCCAAACCTGAGCCGGGAGAGGTGCTGCTGCTATATCTCGCCGTATCCGAGCATGCCACCAGCTCTGTGTTACTCCGAGAGGATGATAATGGGGTACAACGACCTATTTACTACACTAGTAAGGCTATGGTTGATGCCGAAAAAAGGTACCCCACCTCTGAAAAGATCATTTTGGCATTGGTTGTCTCCGCACGGAAGCTCAGACCATATTTTCAGGCTCACACCATTGCAGTCGTCACCAACCTTCCCCTCCGGCAAATCCTTCAGAAGTTAGACATGTCCGGAAGGCTTCTCCGATGGTCCCTCGAATTAAGCGAGTTCGACATCATCTTCAAGCTTCGTTCGGCGATTAAAGCTCAGGCCATTGCTGATTTCATTGCGGAATTCGCCAATGACTCAAGTGGTGAATGTGATCTGAGATATCTGTTAGATACCCTACCCACCGATGAAGAGGAGCAGGTCTGGGAAATATATGTAGATGGTTCCTCTAACTCACGCGGAAGTGGCGCAGGAGTTATTATCATCGACCCGAACAAGGTGAAAATATGCTACGCCCTGCAATTCGGATTCAAGGCTTCAAACAACGAAGCCGAGTATGAGGCAATCATAGCGGGGTTGAGGATGTCAAAGGCTTTGAGAGCAAAAAGGGTACACGTCAAGAGTGACTCACAGTTGGTGGTAAGCCAGATTACCGCACAATATCAGGCGAAAGAGGAAAACATGAAGGGGTACCTCGAAAAAACCAGAGAATTGATGTCCCAATTTTGCGAAGTTAAAGTGGAAAGGGTACCCCGACTGGAGAACAGCGAAGCCGATACCCTAGCAAAAATGGCGTCCCTTGGTGTAGCTCAGTCAGCTGGCCCCATCACAACAGAACACATACCCGCCCCCAGCATTGATCTCCTAGAGCCGTTGGAAGTAGGATCACTGTCCAACGAGGTACTTTGGATGGAGCCTATCATAAGGCACCTCAAGGACGGAGACCTCCCCTCAGATAAAAGTGAAGCGAGAAGACTAAAGTATAAAGCTGCCCAGTATTGCCTGATCCAGGATACCCTATATAGAAGAGGGTTCACTCTTCCTTACCTTAGATGCTTGGGAAGCGACGAGGCCAAGTATGTCATGAGGGAGATACATGAGGGGATTTGTGGCAATCACTATGGAGCACAATCACTGGCGCAAAAAGCTCTCCGTCAGGGGTACTACTGGCCAACCATGCGGGAGGATGCCAAGAATATGGTACGAAGCTGTGACAAATGCCAGAGGTTCGCTAGGGTACCCCATCTACCCCCAGAGAAGCTAACAGTTATATCTTCCCCTTGGCCCTTCGCTATGTGGGGAGTGGACCTCATTGGCCCGTTGCCTACCGGAAAGGGGCAAGCAAAACATGCAATCGTGGCAGTAGATTATTTTACAAAATGGGCGGAAGCGGAGCCACTAACAAGCATCACAGAAAGGAAAACCACCGAATTCATTTGGAAGAACCTCATTTGCAGATTTGGAATCCCCTATGCAATTGTCAGTGATAACGGCAAGCAATTCGATAATGAAAAATTCCGAAGATTTTGTTCGGAGTTGGGGATAGCCAACCGATTTGCTACACCTGCCCACCCCCAATCTAATGGGCAAGTCGAAGCCGTTAACAAGATTATCAAAGGTATCCTGAAGAAGAAGCTAGAGGAAAGAAAGGGAGCATGGGTAGACGAGCTACCTGGCGTACTGTGGGCATACCGGACTACTCAAAACACCTCCACCAGGGAGACCCCGTTTTCCCTCGCATTCGGTGTTGACGCAGTGATTCCAGCAGAAATCGGGGTACCCTCTCACAGGGTTGAATACTTCGATGAGGCCGAGAACACCTCCTTGGTTGCTTCAAACCTTGATTTGGTGGCTGAAAAAAGGGCTAGAGCATAACTGAGGACAGCCATATATCAGCATCGCATTTCGGGTCTATATGAAAAAAGGGTACGCCCTCGATCCTTCAAGAAAGGAGACTTAGTCTTGAGAAAGGTAACTCAGAACACTAGGGTACCCTACGAAGGTGCTTTCGGGGCAAATTGGGAAAGACCTTACCGCATCGACAAACCCGTTGGGACAGGTGCATACAGGCTACTCCACATGGATGGCACAATTGTGAGGCACCCCTGGAACGCTGCAATGGTACGGAAATATTACTAAAGGACAGTGTCTCAACCTTTAGTCTTTTGCTGTTATTTGCTTTCTTTAATGTTTTTGTGTGGTAGGCCAAATAGGGTACCCCAAATGTCCTATGTTGGTCAGTTACAACTTTAGAGTTTCTTTAATTTTCAAATGAAAAGAATAGGAGGTCTTGCGGTCTCTCATTCTCCTCAGGGTAACAAAGCTAAGTCATGTATTGATCAACGCTTTCGTTATCTATAAATGCATTTTCTTTCTCAACAAATATGATGTGAGTTCTTTCTTTATTTTTCGCCACTTCGATCTTAGAATGCAGATTACATTCATTTATCGCCGTTAATATACCCTCGCATCTGGTTATATGCAATTCTCGCCATACGCTTGTCAGTTATGACTAACCTATCACAGGACCAGCCAAGGTACTTGATATGCCTAGATCGTGACGATCTGTGTAAAGCCAAGATAGGCAATGGAGTGAACAGCCCAGGGGTAGCCTTTCTGCGGAAGCATGACAAAGCTACCTAGACAAAGAGAGGGAGGGTCAAAGAGGACCCGAGGGTGAAGAAAAACCGGCATACCCTAGCGGCACGAAGTTCGGCTTAGGTATGAGAACACCCACACCTCCATCCTCGTACTTTTGCAAAGTATGGGGTAAGCTATTCAAAAATTCGGAGAGCACTTCGAAAGAATAAGAAATTGATTGGTTGGACCAATTGCGCACTTTCAATTTTTGATCGAGATGTCGCGACGATGTTTTGATTACCTATTTGTGGAAAATCCGCCATGGTTGCCGAGGAGGGCATGCACCAAATTCGCCGCTCAGTGTAAACCAGCAGGCGCCTGATGTTGAATACTTGTTAAGGTACCAGGGGTACCCCATTTTAAAAAAAATGATGAAATGAGAGGTACCCTAGGAATTTGTAAGATAACAGTTTAGCCAAGCATTCATTTGCAGAATAATGCAAAGTACAAGAGGACTAGATGGCATGGTATCATAACAAAAGAGAAGTCTCAATAAAACAAAATATCCCGAGAAACCAAAAAGAAATAAACAAGGTCCAAATAGCAAAATGTGGATAGATCCGATAAACAAGAGCACAGTGAGAAGGCTACACCGAGGGGGGAACGCGATCCCCAACATCTGTCTCTAGAGGGCGATCGGCAGAAGACTCCGAGGTACCCGGAATATGAGCCGCCGAAATAGGGGCATCCGAGGCGGGCAACGACTGAGGCTGATGGGGTACCCCAGGTGACCCAGAAGGGGTACCCGACCGTGCCTGGGAAGACTTCTTCCGCTCCGCAATTGTCTTCAGAATGGCAGCCTTGTTGACAAATTTCTGCACGCGGGGTACCTCCAACGTCGGATCCACACTCCACACCTCTGTCATGATGAGTGAGAATGCATCCTCCGCCATCGTCTTTTGCCGAGATAGCAGATCCCCGTTGGTGGCCCTCAACTCCTCACAATCCTTCTCCACCCTAGCTTTCTCTCCCGATAGGCCAGCAATGCGTTCTTGCAGAGTTTTAACTTCTCGAGCGAGCTGATCCTCACGAGATTGACGGCTTTGAAGCTCACTCCTTAACTTGTCGACCTCTGACTGTGCGGCAACAAGGGAGTCGAGATCCGGAAGGCAGTGGCTAAGGAGAAAGGATGCTTGCGGGTCATGCAAGACATGTTAAATATATGTGTATGGCGAAAAGATCAAATAAGTAAAAAGAAAATGATGAAGAGTACACCCGGGGTACCCCAAGAAAGCCTACCTCTTGGGTAGCCCTAAGTGCTTGACCATAACGCTGGCTCAAGCTCATCTTGTCAACCTCTTCAGCAACCTCGGAGGTAACATTTTCAGCAGAGTAGTAAAAGTGGCGAGCCAAGTGCGAAACCTCCTTGTTAGAAGCCGGGTCTAAGTCACCCTCACGTAACTCATCGGGGAAAGTAGAAACCAGCCCGAATTTTCTCTTCTTCGAGCGAGGGGTACCCTTTGACCCGCTGTGGGAGGTACCCTGAGATTTTCCCTTTGGACCGGGAGCTCGAGGAGGTCGGGAGCCTTTCGGGGGTACCGCCGAATCCTGAGATCCGGAAGCACCGCCCACTACCGCTTGGAAGAAGGCGTCGAAAGCATCACCCGTCGATTCCATGACTGCACCCAATGCACAAAAGTTATGTTAGCTGGACAAGTACTAACTACTGCAAAAGTAAAAATAAGAAATGGAAAGCGGAGAAGCGAAACGAAGAATGCAATAATAATGGGGTACCCCAGTCCCATAAGTAATAATAGGATCCCCCCGACACCCAAATCATACATGAGTCACCCCCAGGAGCAGGTGTAGGACTTCGGTCAATCAGCCCCGCTCTCCATAATCGGCTCTCCTCCAGCACATCACTACCCCTCTGTGCACCTCGAAGCCTGTCCATAAATTTCTTCACCTCTCTCCCCACCTCCTGAACTGGGCATGATCCTTTAGCCCATGTCACACCTGCGAAAGCATAAAGAACTCAAGGTTAGTGAGACATTCAGGCGAAAGATTCCGATGAAAAACCATAAGTAAGGGAGATACTTACAGTCTACATTGAAGGAATGAGGAACCTCCACGGGGTCGCCCTTCTCACCTAGAGTCTCTGTCCCCCACCTACCCTCAGCGACAAACCATCCCTTTCGGTAACCCTTCTTTAAGGCGGGGTTCCCCTCAACGATGTGGCCATGATCACCCCAGGGGGAGAAGTAAGCAATGCCGGGACCCTTAGGCTTCTTGAATTGGTAAAGGCCCCTCAACTCCCGAACAGAAATGTCGCGCTTCACGACCTCCAACCATAACACATGTAAGCCCGTCAGTGTCCTCCACCCTGGAAGGGACAGCTGCCCAGGAGCTACCCCCAAATAACTAAACATTTTCATAAAGAATGGTTGGAGGGGCAGGCGGAGTCCTAGATCGAAGAGGTCGATATGGAGAGTAATCCCATCAGACTTTGGACACTCGGGTCGCTCATTCACATGGGGTACCCTAAGCTGGACAGACGGAGGAATATTGTATTTGGCTCTAATTTGCTCCAACTCCCCCAAAGTAGCCCTCCTAATGCCTAGGGAAAAAGGGTTGCTAGATTTTTAAGGTGTGGCAGGGGGAGATTTAGGCGGTTGGTCAGAGGAACGAGCTGGAACTTTAGGCTTGGTTGGCTTACCCTTCTTTCGAGGATGGGGGGTAGGCCGTCTACTAGGAAAGCGTGGGCTGACACGAGGGGTACTCCTAGGAGGAGGGGGCTCAGAACGAGAATTGCGACTCCTAGAGGAACTAGGGGGGGACCGATCCCCCTCGCTGATGGAGATGTGGGAAGGGGAACCTGCAGGAGGGTTGTCAACCCTACTAGCCCCAACTTTACGTCGCTTCATCGGGGGTCTCGTGTGCTTTTTGCCCATCTACTTTTCCCCAACAACACACCCACAAGTTCCCCAACAGCACATCCACAAGCCCCCAACAGCACATCCACAAGTTCCCCAACAATACACCCAACAACACACCCACAAGTTCCCCAACAGCACATCCACAAGCTCCCAACAGCACATCCACAAGTTCCCCAACAATACACCCAACAATACACCCAACGATACACCCAACAACATATCCACAAGCCCCCAACAACACATCCAACAAGCCACATGTTTTCCAAACAGCAATATATCCATACCAAGCACCATCCACCACACATCAACCACCAAATGCAAACACCAACCAACAAAACAAAAAAAAAACAACAAAAACCAAAAACAAAATTTTCTCAGAGTATGCAAAATAGCGCCACTGTGAATGCGCCAAAAGAGGAGAAGCGAGGAGGGATACCTGTGATTCACCAATTCAACAGATCGGGATTGATAATCGCGGCGAAATGAAGCTGCAGGCAACCAAAAATAGTGGGTAAAAATATGCAAGTATAAAAATAAAAATAAGCTTAAATATATATAATTATTTATAAATAAGTAAATAAAATGAAGAACGAAGAAGCTGCAGTAACCGGAGTCGGCTGTAATGGCTGCAACCACCGAGAACCAACGCCGACCGCCGCAGCTGCAGCCACCAAGAAGAACCGACGCCGGAAAAATGCAAAGGAGGACGTCGGCCAAAAAAAAAAAAAAAAGCGGGAAAAGGAAAAGACAAAGAGAAGATTTTTAGTTTGAAGTACACAAAGTTTAGTTAAGGGAAGAAGCTAAGCAAGGTACCCTCCGGTCCAGCCGCATCGCCACGTGTCACTCATACAATGAGTTTCTTTTGCCTCCAATACTTCTCGCCAAAAAGAAACTAGGGGGATGTTGTTTGAGGGAAAGATAGGAAAGGTAATAGAGCGTCACGTGTCAGCCAATGGAATGATATCATCACAATCGGAGGTACCCTACATAATCCGAGGTGCCCGACATGACTTGAGGTACCCCGTATAAATAGAGGTACCCTGCACAATTAGAGGTATCCCACACAAATAGAGGTACCCCATACAAATAGAGGTACCCCATACAAATAGAGGTACCCCATACAGATAGGGGTACCCTGCGTAATAGGGGGTACCCCATGTAATTCGAGGTACCCGGCAAAGCGGATGCAAGAGAATCCACCGAAAATATCCGCCATGAGAAACGTCTCCGCCTCCTAAAAGATATCATTTGATTTTGTCAGAATTAGGAATCAAAAGCGACGTGCTAAAAGGAGAGACAGCCGTCTGCTACCTCTGCCAAAAGTGAAGGACACTGTCCCAAGGACAGTGGTCCCTAGCCGCCTACCCGACAGCTACTGCAGAGGTACCCTGGACCACTCTCCAGCGCGCGCCACGTTTCCAAAAGATGAGATACGCCGCGAACATGCACATAACGGCCCCAAGAATCATAAAAGCGGTAAAAGGACGTTAGCCAAAAAGGGTACGCCACGTGGCAGCTAAGGTACTCCATATATAAAGGCGCCTAGGTTTCATTCTCCATCATGCTCTCATTCGCCCAAAAACACTCACACTCCAAAAAAGAGGTTTTCTTCAACCTTAAACCCTAATTTACAGAGGGCTAGCTAGCTCTCTTTGCAATAAAAGCTTGAGTTTGCTAACTTGAGCGTCGGAGTGTGAACGTCGGGGTACCCCCGGCTTCACCTCTAACCTCTATTTCATTGTTTTGCAGGCGTGAAGCTCATTTTGAAGGATACCTCTCTTGTTTCTGATCTTCCACCATTGTTACCACTCTCTCTCCCTTTCTCACCTCCCCAAAATCTTAGATACACCGCCCAACACACAATAAACCAGTGAGGTACCCCATCTCCCCTCAAAATAACAAATTTATTGTTCTAGATTGGTTTGGCTTTTCTTACCCCAAAACCAGTTGAAAACAGTTAGCATGAGTATTGCAAGACGCGATGAAGCCTAAATTGGTGCCGGAACTTGAAGATGAGGTATACATAGAGTAATAATTTGTTAATTGTTGTCTAAACTATATATGATTTAGTCTAAGGGAAATTATCATTTGTATACCCTTAGTTTACCCCATTTTCAAAAAGACTACAACACTTTGAGAATGTATCAATCGTCCACTCAAAGTTGACAAAATGTATCAACTGACCACCAAACCGTTAGTTGCCGTTTAAATATGATGATGTTAGAAGGGTAATTTGGTCTTTTCATATGATACAAGTGATAATTTTCAAGGGTAAAATCGTCAATTCACTGTAATTCCGTTAACTTTCAAACAAAAACTAACGGTTTGGTGGTCAGCTGATACATTTTGTCAACTAAGGGTGGACGATTGATACACCCTCAAAGTGTTGTAGTATTTTTTATAACAGATCAAATATAGGGTATACAAATGATAATTTCCCTTTAGTCTAATCTTTCTTCTTTCTTTGTCTTAAATAAATATGTAGTCTTCCGCGCAACAAGTGAAGAAATGTCAACAACCGTAAGATTTTAATCCACTGTCTTGAAGCCCTCCTCGGCCATACAGAAATCGAAAGTTGGGCTGGTACCAATTTTTGCTAAAAAAGATGAGTTTAGTTTTCTGTGTATTGTTTATTAATATATGTGATGTATTTTTGCACTTGAAAATAGTTACACTCATTGGATGCTATACTCCATAGTGTCATGGATGCTACATATTCAGTAGTTTGGAGTTTCTTATCATTTGTAGTGACCCATGGGGAAAGAGTTCCTCAGCAACCTAACGGTTTTGATTGTGGAGTTTACGTCATCAAATTTATGGATACTCTTGGAATTATTACCAACAAATCGTATGTGGTATGCTCTCTTATTCGCCTTATGTGGTTTCTTGGTTGATTTTACTACTGTTATTGGGCCATTGACATGATGAAAGTGCATGATTATTTATGCAGTATGACTCACAGAATGTTCGAGCGTAACTGTCGTTACAACTTATAGACTCTCCGTTCAACGAACAACGCGATCAATTATTGGCATTGGCTAATGCACATTACAGTAACACTACAACTTACATAAATGAATCGAAGCTGGCATCAACAGTGAAGCCTCGTAATGTGTCCACCAGAAAAGGTCATAAGAATAGTTGCACAAAACGTCATTTCAGGCGGAAGGGCTGAGATTGTTGTGAATATGGATTATGATAATTTTTTGCTGACTTCATTCAAAACTATAAACTTTTGCTAAATTTATCTTGTAACTGGAGTTGACATATGAGTCATGTAAATTATTTTGATGATTCGAAGCCGTAGAGGAATTTATGGGGCAATTATGATTTTTTTCTTCGTCAACCGGTTGTCTTAATTAATGCTTGTTCAAAGGAGGATACTTGTTGTAAATGTTGCTATTATCACTAAGTACGCAAAATATATTATTACATTGTCATTGTTCACTTCTTACATGATAATATAACTCAATGATTTCCAAAAAGTTCGTTTTGTCCCCTCGATTAAGATCCAAAAAGTGCATCATTAGCGGTTATCCCCCATCCTCCAAGTATGTGTACCGTCCTCAACTATGCATAATGTAAATCCGAGTTAGTAAAACAACCTTAGAAAGTTAGTCAAGCAAATTCATATATCATGGGAAATCATTTACAAGTTATTATGAGGCCACTAATTATAGTATGTGCTTGCATCGGTTTCATAGTTTATATCAAATGTGTTACTATTGTCATAATGGCCGTCAATTCCTTCTGAGATTTCATGCCTCCAAGGACAAGTTGCCTCGAACATAAATGTTGGGGAACTTGGTGAGCCCGATTCCATCGAAACAATCGGTGTTAACACATTATAAGAGTAAGCCCTTAGCTGATCGTCAGTCGAAACACAACCAATACCGCCAACGTTGTAATGAAGGTCATTGGGCTACATGTCCTTTGGCGGATATAGCGGGCAAGTTCGTTTAGTATGGCCAGGTTGAAAACACTTACTGCATTTGCGATTTTTAGCTTCATCGTATTTAACGGTTTTAAAGCAACATTTACTGTTAACCGTAACCAGGTCTTTCAACTTCATACCTGCTGGAAGTACACAATTCTTTGCTTGTTTAGTTGATTCATCATCGGCAACCATCTGTTCAAAGCGAAGCGTCAGCCGTTGAATCTCGTCTAACGCTATCATAAAACTTTGTTCATTCTTTGCGGCGAAAATACAAAGACAAAGATTAGTACATGATGCTGAAAGTGAGCCAAACTTTGTTGTTTTTAACGCTTCCTTATCGAGGTGTGACATTACAGCAGTCTTTTTCATTACTTTACTCACCTTCGCTGATTTGGTCTAATGACCAAGAATTAATGCTGGTGGTATGCGAACTAGTTGCTCGAACTTCATAACATGAAATATATGCATACATGGAATACCTGTTGATTCTACCATCTTACATGAACAAGTAATTGGAACTTCTTTATTATAAAATACCACTGTCCATTTTTGTTCCGGATGCTGAAATTTCGTTAAAGTATAGATATTTGAATTAGTTGTCTTTGTACACTCGAGCATAACCAACGTGGCTTCTCCGAGGATCTCCGTCCGAACCTACTTCAATACATTCCTTGTATATATTTCGGACGCATGTTTTTCAATGCTTTGCAAATGTGTTGTAAGAACATGGGTTGTGTGGTTTGTGTCATACTCATCTTGGACTTCTTTGTGCCTTATGCAATACATTGCACGGTGAATTTGTCTAATGAAACCATATAGTTTTAGCTTCTGCTCAACAAAGAGACGCAAGTAAAAATTCAAGCTCTCACACCTTTGTGTAGTCCGCATTCTGGCAAAAAAAGTTCCTTTCAAATAAGCCTCTACCCATTTTCTATGTTTTGCATACATTTTTTCCACACAAGTATTTTGTTCTAGTCCCAGATCATAGACAACAAAGAACCAATCTCTAAATTGTTTATAGTCGTACCGAGCAACAGTGTCGGTCCAGAACAAGTTTCGCAGTCAATTTTCCTCATCAAGTGTATACTCGAAGTACACTCCAGCATCATAATCAACCCTTGTAGATAAGTACATAATGACAGCCTCTGTGTTGATGTCAATAATTTGCGCACGGTGATCTACGTCTATTCTATTCCGCATGTCCTTACCCATATACCCAACATGATGGAACCCTCCTACTTGATTAGACTTTTAATTCATGAACTGGCACACTTTCACCCCCAACTTGTCGCAATGCCTTTGCGTGAGCCAAATCAGCTTCGTTAACATGCTGTGCGAACAAAGAAATTGTGTCTCGTGCGATTCAACCAAGCAATGAGTGTGCTCAAAAATGAGTTTAGGTACCACGTACTTCCCTTTCAACTTCTCGTAGCTCACGCAAAGTTCCGCCTTGCACCCGTTACGAGTAATGCCCTTTGGTTCCTTAACTCTGTCAGTTTTCTCCATCTATTTTTTTAACATGTATCCTTACCCTGACTAAACCCATCGCCGACTTACTACTTCACCACTTTTGCCGTCACGACGGAGTTCATTTTTTCTCATAGAGAATCCCACTGACTTAGCATAATTCTTATACCATGCGTGGGCATTATTGATAGTATCAAAACATGATCCGACACCCACTTTTATTAGTTCACTTTTTTTAGGCAAACTGTAGGTCGTATGATCAAATGATACTGTACTAGATATGTCCTCAAAATATTCATTACTTTCGCCAGTTTGTAGTGGTAATGACGTACCTGCACTTGCACAAATTTCCGTCCCATTATCATTTGATGGGTTATCTTAGTCTCCACTTGTTGCCTGTTCCGATGACTTGTTATTATTGAGGTCTAACACCCATGCAAAAATGCTTTCCACGTCTGAAGATGTTGTCATGGTCTCTGGTTATCTTGTCTCAATATTCTAGCATTTCAAGACCATCAAAAGGACCTAGTTGAGGACTTAAAAGAGTATTGCGTAGGTTATGTTTATTTGACATTCAATGTCTTCATTAAATAATGGGTTTGGTTGGTGCTTGGGTTGGTGGATACATTCTTTAAACGGCTAGTCTATTACCTACAACAGGCTAGCCGGTTTCGCATTTGTGCTCTCTGGACATTAAACGGCTAGCCTCTTAAACTCATGCGACCAGCCTTTTTTGCTTGTAAACCCCTTTCACTTGCTACTTCACCAATTTTTCAATCTTCGGTAAATGTTTGCTGAAATTGAACCCATATATCCCTTTTAAATATCATTATCTTCCATTTAATCAGTATATTCCTCTTCAAATCGCTAAAAAATCATAATGTCAAGTTCAAGGCCACGTAGATCGAAAGACAAAAAGAAAGAGGCGATTCCACTACCCAAATGGACACGAAAGGATGGAGGCCTTATAGAACAACCTGATTTTGAATCAAAACACTTCCCGGACAAGCGTTTGGCCACCCGTTTTCGCTAAAGATTCATGACCCGTAAGGTACTTGATACATTCTATATTCTGCTTGATTGGCTTCGTAGTCTTAGTATTGGCAATGGAAATTTGTTGCAATTGTTGGAGAAAGTTGGTTGGATTAATGCCCTTACGATTTATGAGAATGTGTATCCCGACTTGGTGAAAATATTTTACTCAAATATGGATACTTCTGCGGAGAAAGAGAATCGAGTAATCACCAACGTTGGAGGAGTTTTGATTAAATTTGATGATACAGAGTTGAATTCTATCCTACGAACCTTCGAATATGGGTTAGAAATATATTCTACTAGGAAAGTTCCTACGATTGATAACTTTGTTCATGTTGATGCCGTTAGAAACATTTGTAGGTGCATTAATCTTTCTTATGAGGTCTGTACAATCTATTTCCATGCTCAATGTCTATGCCTCAAATCCGGTATTTTATATTGTATAATTCAGAATATTGTCCTTCCTAGGTCGGGGCACTTAGATGATGTTACCCACATGGATGTTGTTTTTATTGATTCTATCCTCAGGCATCGTCTGGTTAGCCTCGGATACACTATTATACGCACCATGCTTTCCATACCTAACTTAATCAGTCGTGCTCTTCCATATGGAAATTTCATCACGCATATCCTTAAATACTTTAGAGTACCCATAAACGAACCGTCTTATAAACCATGTAGGAGTATAGGAGATAAGGTCGTGTATGCCTTAAGATTTGAGAGGCGTAATGGAGCATGGGTGAAGTATATTGAAGCTAAGTACACAATGTTTCCTCCGAGTGATGATCATCCTTTGAATTCTGTGGTTCCTGCTGATCAGCTGCCTGATTTTTCACTTCATTTCCGGGTCAACGTAGACGTGAAGACCCTCCTTCTTGTGAACCTGATCATAATGCTTCTGCATCTGATGTACCACCTACATACACACATGACTCCGGCAAAGTTACTCTTCAACAACTTATGGACGAGGTGAAGACACTTTCTGTACAGCAGACCAGCTTCCAGCAACACGTTTTGGAAGAGCACCAGCATGTCTCACAACAGCATCAGTAACTCCTCCACGGACAGCGCCTCATGTTTGAGCACTTTGGCATTCCTTATCTGTTTCCACCTCCACCACCATCATCCCCGCCGCCTCAGTAGTTTTCATTTCTTTTTGCCATTATATGTTCAGAAGTTTGTTTTACATGTTCGGAAGTTTATTTTACAAGTTCGGATGGTTGTTTTATAAGTTCGGAAGTTTATTTTGTATGTTCGGATGGTTGTTTTATAAGTTCAGAAGTTTATTTTGTTTGTTCGGATGGTTGTTTTATAAGTTCATAAGTTTGTTTTACATGTTTGGAAGTTTGTTTTACAAATTCATAAGTTTATTTTATATGTTCAAAAGTTTGTTTTGTATGTTCGAATGGTTGTTTTATAAGTTCAAAAGTTATGCCAACAGCAGCAGCAACTGATGTCCCTAAAACTGGCAGCTTACTCCAGCAGCTGCATCTTGCTGCAAATGGAATAAACTGCAGCTACTGGAATGCTTTGCAGCAGCTGCACATGCTGCCTGCTTTTGTCAGCAATAGCAGCATCTTCGGCTGAGGTTATTTCTTTAAAACTGAGTCCTCGTTCACTTCTGACAAACATTATTTGAAACCTGTTTGCATGCTATTTAATTGGTTCATCATGACCTAAAACACAATATTTGTTAATCAAAGTTGGATTTTGGTTTCCATGGCAGGTGGTGAAACTTCTCGAGAGAAGTAAGGGAAACTAAAGGAACATTAAATCATTAACTTTAAACATGAGATCATTAATTTGCACCATGAAAATCATGCAATTTTTTACCAATAAACATGAAAACATAACCATTAACTTGATACATAGACCACTAAACATGAAACTAAAGGAACATGAAACTAAGGCCAATAGACATGAAACATGTCATCATTAACTTGAAGTTTATGGCAATAAACATGAAACATTAGATCATTAACTTGCAACCATGAAAATAATTAAATTAATAAACTTGAAACTGAGGACAATAAACACGAAACATGAGATCATTAACTTGCAACCTTGCAAATTATTTAATTAATGGACCAATAATCATGAAATCATGACCATTAACTTGATACCTAAACCATTAACTTGAAACGAATGAACTTGAAACCAATGAACTTGAAACTTAGGGCAATAAACGTAAAACTTGAGATCATTAACATGCAACCATAAAAATGATTAAATTAATAAACTTGAAACTTAGAGCAATGAACATGAAACTTCTGATCATTAACTTGTAACCTTTAAAATTATTTAATTAATGAACCAATAAATATGAAATCATGACCATTAACTTGATATCGAAACCAATAAACTTGAAACCAGTGAACTTAAAACTTAAGGCAATAAATGTGAAATATGAAATCATTAACTTGCAACCATGAAAATAATTAAATTAATAAACTTGAAACTTAGGGCAATAAACACGAAACGTGAGATCATTAACTTGCAACCTCGCAAATTATTTAATTAGTGGATCAATAAACATGAAATCATGACCATTAACTTGATACCTAAACCATTAAACTTGAAACCAATGAACTTGAAACCTGAGGCAATAAACGTGAAACATGAATAAACGTGAAATATGAGATCATTAACTTGCAACCATGAAAATGATTAAATTAATAAACTTGAAACTTATGGCAATGAACATGAAACTTCTGATCATTAACTTGCAACCTTCAAAATTATTTAATTAATGGACCAATAAACATGAAATCATGACCATTAACTTGATACCGAAACCAATAAACTTGAAACTAGTGAACTTAAAACTTAAGGTAATAAACGTGAAATATGAGATCATTAACTTGCAACCATAAAAATGATTAAATTAATAAACTTGAAACTTATGGTAATGAACATGAAACTTCTGATCATTAACTTACAACCTTCAAAATTATTTAATTAATTGACCAATAAATATGAAATTATGACCATTAACTTGATACCAAAACCAATAAACTTGAAACCAGTGAACTTGAAACTTAAGGCAATAAACGTGAAATATGAGATCATTAACTTGCAACCATGAAAATAATTAAATTAATAAACTTGAAACTTAGGGCAATAAACATGAAACGTGAGATCATTAACTTGCAACCTCGCAAATTATTTAATTAGTGGATCAATAAACATGAAATCATGACTATTAGCTTGATACCTAAACCATTAAACTTGAAACCAATGAACTTTAAACCTAGGGCAATAAACGTGAAACATGAGATCATTAACTTGCAACCATGAAAATGATTAAATTAATAAACTTGAAACTTATGGCAATGAACATGAAACTTCTAATCATTAACTTGCAACCTTCAAAATTATTTAATTAATGGACCAATAAACATGAAATCATGACCATTAAAGTGATACCTAAATCAATAAACTTGAAACCAGTGATCTTAAAACTTAAGGTAATAAACCTGAAATATGAGATTATTAACTTGCAACCATGAAAATGATTAAATTAATAAACTGGAAACTTAGGGTAATGAACATGAAACATCTGATCATTAACTTGCAACCTAAAAAATTATGTAATTAATGGACCAATAAACATAAAATCATAACTATTAACTGGATACCTAAACCATTGAATTTGAAACTTAAGGCAATAAACGTGAAACATGAGATCATTAACTTGCAACCATGAAAATCATTTAATTAATTGACCAATAAACGTAAAACCATAACCATTAACTTGATACCCGAACCATTAAACGTGAAACGGAGGGCAATAAACATGAAACATGTTATCATTAACTTGCAACCATGAAAATCATTAAATTAATGGACCAATAAACATGAAATCATGATTATTAAGTTAATACATTGACCATTAAGCTTGAAACTGAAGGAAATTAAAACTTAGAACAATAAACATGAAACATGAGATTATTACTCGCAACCATGAAAATAATGAAATTAATGAACCAATAAATATGAAATGAATACCATTAACTTAATACCTATACCATTAAACTTGAAACTCCTTTTTTATTATTATAAAAATAATTTTTTTTGTTATGTCCTTTAATATTAAAATAATAATTATTATTTTATTTTTATAATTAAATATTATTATATTTATTATCATTTAATTTATTTAAGGGGCAACCGGTTGCAAAATCCGGTTGCTCCCAGTTATTTTTTTTTTTTTTTGTTTGTTTTTGGTGTTTGGCTGCCAAGTGCTCTGCTTATTTCCTGTTTTTTTATTGCTTGCATGTATCACATACATGCATGTTCTGTAGCCATGCCCACTATAAAAAGGAGAGCCTCTGCTTCAACCCTAGACCATTTCTTTCTTCATATTCAATTCCCGCCGCCATCATTTTAATTATCAATCACAACTATAAAAAGGAGAGTCCTGCTTCAACCCTAGAACATTTCTTTCTTCATCTTCAATTCCATAACCATAAGGATAGCTTGGTGCAGACCGCAGATAAAGATGAGAGAGAGAGAGAGGAGAGAAATTTCCTCTCTCTTTCTCTCTACCCACCGACTCTCTCGTCGCTTCGTCTTTTTTTTTCTCTCTTCTTTATCTGTGGGTGGCATTTTTCTTCGATAAATGGCCCCCTCATCACTCTGTTAAGGTAAAATTATTATAATTCCTTTTCTATTTTTGATGTATCTAGAGATCCTGGTTAAGTTAATATTTTGTTTGGTTTAATTAATATTTTAAGGTAATAATTATGGATATATTCTGATGTCTGTTTCTTTGGTTCAACAGATCCGCGGCAAGGAAGGGATTCCACCAAGCCAGCAGAGGTTCCTCTTTACTGGCAAACAACTTGACGATGGTCGCACGCTTGCAGACTACAATATCAAGTAGTGAACCTTTCATTTGGTCCTCCGTCTCAAGGGTGGCATGCAGATTTTTGTGAAAACCCTAACCGGCAAAACATAAACTTGGAGATCGATAGCTCTGACACAATCGACAATGTCAAGGCTAAGATCCAGGACAAAGGAGCGGATTCCGCCGGACCAGCAGAGTCATTTTTTTTTTTTTGAAGAGCTTTGAAGTTTCATTTGGCTTAACCGAGGTTTGACCTTGAGAATGAATCTGTATCTGGACGGTATAAGAATGTATAAGATTGTATCTGGACGGTTTCAGTGAAATTATAATAATACCCTTCATTATGTGATTATGGTTCACCTTCCTCGCAACAGTTGTACCATACCTTAGTTATTGTATTTTTGTGATTGGGTAAAACTAAAGATTTCAAACCCTAAATTAAAAATTTAAAAGTGTTTTATAATTACAGTAAACACATTCAAAAAGTAGTTAATTAACATTCATAATTTTAGAGGTCTGAAACTATTTTAAAAGTATTTTATTTCCAAGAACATCTAACCCGTCCAGAAAATTCCAGATTTGAAGACAGAATTTCAAAAATTCATATCTTTTATTTTACATGCTCAAGAATCGCGATTCCAGTTTTTAAAGATAGAGGAAAGATCGAAATTTCATTATAAAATCCTCACATGGCATATAATGTGCATGAATTCACCCAAACTGTTGCATGTTTCAACTTCTGCAATTCTGGAAAACAGTTTTGAGATCTGCAGAAGCCGCATGGTATGATTTTTAATAATTTAACCATAATGAATAAAAATTACGAAATTAAACATGCAATCATACGAGACATAGATCTGTTGATACAAAAATCGCCATAATTTTTAAATATGTGTAACCTTATGGAAAAATTTTCAGAAGTGAGAACCGCTGCTGAAAATCTCAATTTTAGAGAACCAGTAACCCAACTTTGAAAAATCATAACAACTTGCATACTCAAGAGGATTTCAACACAAAACTTATCAGTGGAAAGCTTAGGATGTCTAGTTTCATGATTTGTAAAATGTATTCATGCGATTCTAAATAAAGAAAACAATTTGAAGCAAAGAATTACAGACTGTTCATATCATCACAGCATTACAAACACATATATATTACCCAAATCATACTACAAGTAATTAAAGGTAAACAATTAATAAAAATAAATCATATAAGTCAAAGAAATACTTAATCCCTAAGGGCAAACACCACGCAAAGAAGTTATAAAACTTTATTTTCCTTCTCCAAAGACTTACGTTTCTTTCTTTCTTTCTTTTTTTTCGAGGGTTTGTAGCGGTGTGGGAACTAAAAGACAGCTTTTTCTTTAAAAAATGGCTTCCTCTTAAATACTTTTGGCAGTAATAAATATTTTTAAAAAATAGAAAGTAAGAAAACATGAGTTTTAAGAAAATTCTTTTTTCTAATAAAAGCTAATAACCTACGTAGGTGCCCCTAATTTTTTATAAATTCATTTGCAGATTCACAAATAAAACTGGAAGTTATGAGGTTCAAAGTTAGCAAGATCCAAGGATTCCGAGGGAGTTCATATAAATCTCTACACTGTCCTCCAAACTATATTATTCTTCAACTTGAACAAGGTAGAAACACTCAAGAAGCAAGATAAACACCAGCTAAGTATAAAAAGAAGAGTATAAGGTGAAGATGCCAAAGAAAAGAGATCTAAAACATGTAGGCATAAAACAATAAATGCAACAAAATACAGAGAAAAAGATGGAGAATTAACATCAAACAATTTTTCACCAATTTTGCACATGGACATATTAATCAGTGTTATCATTTTACAAGATTATCACTTGTCTACAATATATACATCTATACAGACTTGCTCAAAGAATGACCACATGAAGATGCCGTGAATATCACTTGTTAGCAAGAAGTCCATCATCATCCCCAAGCAGGCAAGACTTCACCAGGTATAGTCATTGGTAGATTTGCATCAATGCTAGAGTACTCCTCAGTTATTATAAACTTTAAATTTCTGTGATAAGACACACAAAATTGAATATTCCTCCACACACCTACAATCAAGGACCTAAAATTTGTCATTTGCTTTTTACTATCTTTATTTTCCTTCTCCAAGTTACAAACTTGGTGTGCAAAGATATTCACACTCATAGAGGACTAGTTATAACTCCATCCTTCGTAAACAACTTCGCAGTAAAGAATAGGGCAATTCAGCTAATGGTAGTTTTGAAATGGTCAGCCTCATTTGCTTTCATAGAAATAAAGATAATCCACTAGGATAAATGTTCTTTGAAGATGTCCATGCTACTCATTATAAATTAGTGCTAAGCAAGAATACCAGCTAAAGACTTAAATGCATCCAATGCTTAAACAACAAAAGCTATGACTCAAACTGTATCAATTTGATAGAAATATAACAAACAAGGAACCTGGATTGTGGAAGAAGTATAATTGTTGCTCACCTTCTTTAATCGTTCTTCTATAGAACTCAATGCACGGGACTTTTCAACTTTAGAAAGATAGAAATCTCGCTCCCTCTTTGCAGCAGAAAGTTCTAAGGCTAGCCTCTGCTCTCGAACAGCATTCTTGTACGCTGCAGTGAGAAAATTTCAACTTGGACATGTGATTAAGACTGCTGAACATCTGAAGGACATAAAAGAAAAACACTTCACATGCTCTTACCTATTTCTGCAGTAAGATCGTCCCATTTGAATTTGCTTAAATACTTGATATTCCAAAGATTGTAATAAAATGAGGACCTTTTCTTTCCACCTAAACATCAATAGCAAGTAAATGTACTGAAGAAGAACTTAACCATTTGACTTAGTCACAAACGAAAGAATACAAGAAATAATGTGGGAAATACACAAGCCCAAATTAATGAATCCTCAAAAAAATTAAAGTATGAAACAAGACATGGAGCTTAACTGGGTAAATGGGAAAGGAACAAAATGCAGAGAAGCAGGAAAACATAGTGGGAAAAATAAAAACTTAAAAAACAAATAAATTTTTCAGCTTCTCAAAAAAAAAAAAAAGGCACTAATTTCTGATTTATTTTTAAAAAAACAAGCAAAAAATCAACACCTATCAGATTTCGTGTTATTTTGGAATCATAAAAGTTGAAACTGCAAGAATAATTCCAGCTAATGTATCCATACCAATTTGTTCACCATTTAGCATATTAGCAACCCTCTTTGCAACACCTTTCTTGGTGAACTCAACCCACCTACACCATATAAAAAGGACAGTCATACAAATATGAGCAGGTAACAATAACTTAATGCATCTTTATAAAGCCTACGCAAAAACTAAAGAAATAATTCAACGACAAATTCTGGCTACTGGAGGGAAATAAAAGACCATTAAACTCTATAAATTCTTTGACATCAAGCTGCAGTAGTTGCACACATTGGTTAAAGCAAATTAATCCAATAACACATACCCTTCTGAAAATCCTTGATCTTGAAACCCACCATCTCGCTTACGATTTTCTCATTTACGAAGTACTCTGGATTAAGGATCTGTAACATGAAATAGATCACCTTCAGTTAATTAGCCACATGACTCAACTCATGATACCAGAATTGAAATAACAACAAGACCTTCAGGGGCAAGATAAATTCGTTGTATTTCTCCATACTGAGAGAGGATCTGACGCAGCTTCACAGGATCCATATGGGCAGGAATCCGACTCAAGTAGCAAATCCCACACCGATCAGCTTTAGCAGCTTCCTCTAATAAGCGCTGCTTCTTTTTACTTTTTACTATGCTTTGACTTCTTCTTTTTTTTAAATTTAATTCCTCCTGCTTCCCTTCCTCCATTAAATTCAGCTCTTTTTCTTTCCCAATCACGTCAGCTTCCCCTATTTCCGCAACATTAGATTTTAGATTATTTTCTACTCGACTTGCTTCGTCTTCTTCATCGGTCTTCCCAGTGATCTCAACCAAAAAATTTTCCTTTTTCTTCCTCTGTTTCCTCTCACTCCTATCACATGATTTTGGATTGCCCTCCTCACCCATTCTGTTTATTGAATTAATAGACTTACTGAGACTTTAAAGCATACAAAGATACATGTAATTATATTACTAATCGAAAAAAAAAATTATTAATCTACTCACAGTTTGTTTTAGGATTAAGGATTTAAAGAAAGCAACAGAGGAGAAAAGGCACAACAAGAATGAATCTTACAAAATTGAAGATTTGAGAAATAAATAAAACTCTATAAACGAACACATTCACAGAAGTTATTTTACTTTCTAATATCTGCCACTAGTGCATATATAGGAAGCTAAGAATTAAGCGACAGCAGAAACAGGGTTCCCTTTTTCTTAAAATTATTTCAATCATGTTAAAAATGTGGCAACGATGAATACTTCTTTTATGACAGCCGTGAATCAACGGCGGTGCGAACAAAAAGCAGACAGCAGCAGTGATGAGTGGAGACGAGCCACGCGAGCGAGGCGAGCGAGCAGCAGGAACACGAACTGGCTCGCACAGCGACTGGCAATGGTGGTTTCGTTTTTTTAAACCTTTTTTTTCTTTTTGGATTTGTAATTTTTACCAAGTTGCACCAGCGATTCACTCCCCAGTTGTATAGATTTTTTTTTTTTTTTTAAATATGTTTATTGAGTAAATTTCTCTTTGTTGGAGTAGATTTTTGGTCTGTACTCCCTTGCACATCCATTGGTCTAACAAATTTCTTTTTCTATAATATCAATACCGTAGTGTAATAATCACAAAAATTAAATCGAAATTTTCTGGAAGATATTCATTATAAGATTAAGAATATCAACTAAATTCAATTTGTACATCCATAAGAAAGGCTAGACAAGACAACCATTAAGTAGGTGACTTTCATTTTTTCTCTGCTAAATTTGTTGAGAAAATCTTCTTTATGTTTATAGAAGATAATACAACCAGTCAATAATGATATTGCAATTTCATTTAATATAACTACCAATTTACCTGACAAATTATCAATATAATTGATTAATAATTATTTCATTTTATTTTGTTAGTTAATTTTGAACTAGTGAAAAGCTAGTCGCACTTATTTTGTGGTATCATACGTAAGTCATGGGGCATGATATGAGAACACGTTTCATGTTTGCTATATTTTGTAGATTAGTAATCCTAAACTAATTAAGCTGTATTTAAAGTCTAATGTTATTCAATACAGAGTGTCTTGATTGAGTAATTACTTAACAACTTGATAATTGTATTTAGGAGTTTATTAATTTTTTTAAATAATCAATATTTTATTTCAAAAGTTTAGATTTCCTTCAATTAACCACATTTATCATCTTTATTTTTTTCTGCTTGATTTGGCGTCTCGTCACAAATATTTGTGTTGAAATCGCATATGAAATTATTGTGCTCGACTTAGTAAATTAATAAGGGTTTAACTTCCACTAAAAAAGTTTAGATTTCCCTCAATTAACCACATTCATCATCTTTATTTTTTCTACTTCATTTGGCATCTCGTCACAAATATTTGTGTTGAAATCACATATGAAATTATTGGGCCCAACTTAGTAAATTAATAAGGGTTTAACTTCTACTAAAAAAGTCAACACATGGGTCAAGGGCACATACAAAGTGTGAAAAGATAAGAAAAAGATGAAAGAGATAAATCTTGAATCAACTTGAAAGCATATATATATATATATATATAAAAGATTCCGTTACGTTATATTAATCGTAATGTACAACCACTTTTTATAATAGGATCCGTTATTATTACTGTGTGTGGCGTACGTTACGATTAACGTAACGTAGCACCGACCATATATATATATATATGACTAGTGACTAGAGCGTAGTGAGGAGCGACCACGCCTTGAGTAGTTCTACTGTAGTTGTCCCTTCCCTGTAATTAATTAATTGAGGCTGAAAGTGAAGAGCCGTCAAGCTCATGATTCGTCCACCTATCTGTATTGACACCTACAATGCGTAACATTTAATAACTTTGCATGTGTCGCGTGAGTGCGTGCATGATAAAGCTTTATTATTAATTTTGACAGTCATTAATGGATTAGTTGAGAAATCACGTCCCCCTTGCATACTGATTACGAGATGTCTATGCTTTCGCCGCTCAAGTTAGCCGCCTCAGACATTTCCCCATTACATACTGTACATTCTGGTTGACAAAGAAACAGCCCTTTTCACTAAAAGAAAAGATAAAATGTCATTGAAATGATTCTCAATCCAATGAAACATGATCATTCTTTAAATGATGGCTGTGTAAATATATCTCTTCAGATATGTAGATTTGAATTCATACTCTCGTTAGATCCTAAGTTGCAATTTATAATTAACCAAGAACTTTACTTTTGAAATTATTGAAATAAGCAACATAAAAATACATGAAAAAAGCACATTAATTTTTGTTAAGAGCAGACTAGAAAGAGTTAGCTAGTCAGTTCTCGGAAGAGAGTAGCTTAAAGGCAAGCCATGGAGATTAAGCTCTTTGGCTTGACAAGAGTACTTTTGAATGGACTTCATTGAAGCGGGATTAATCTGCAAAAACAGATAATTCCCAGCAAAAAGATCGCCAAAATGAGCCTGACTTTCCTTGAACCTCTTCATAACTTTTGCACATGACAGTCTAACAGCAGTCACCACCCTGAACTTTTTCCTCAAAACCAACCTCCTCAACCTTGGAACTTTGAGCCTGAATCTTCTCTTTATGTTCAGTCTTCTGATCTTGAACCAGCTTCTTGATTTAACGACATTCACTCTTCGTCTGTAATCATGATCATCAACATCAGCTTCCAATAACCCACCTTCATGTATCAACCTTTGGTAAGGAAACTTGGCAGCTGAGGCCATCTCAGGAAGGTGTAAACAAAACAACCCAGATGAGTTTTGTGAAAAGGGATGCCAATGGAAATTTCTCTCTCTCTCTCTCTCTCTCTCTCACTCGTGTGTCAACTATAAAGGAGAAGAAGCCAGTTGGTTTGCAGAAGCAGTTGAGTGCATTAAATGCAAAATTGGAAGCCGGTGAAGAAGTGGTAATTGAGTATAGAAATTAAACTTATCATAACTGGATCATTTCTTTAATCACTTTTGTCTTTCTTATTATTTTGTTCTCCCATGTATTCTCTATAAATGTGTCGTTGGGTACATGTGTTAGTAATTACAACAGAATTATTTTGATTTGACTTCGTATTGAACCATCACCAAGCCTTAATTTAAACCATGTACGTGGTTAAGAAATACCAGAAGCTCACTCATTGTAGATGAAGGTGAGTTGGCAACTTTTACTTCAAATCAATGTAATCATATGTAAAGTGGGTAAGCTGACCTAGTTTCTAACAAGTCAATAAAAGACAATAAAATTGATTCACCTATAGGCCATACTATATTATTATGTGTGATCTCAACCAACAAATCCAGCAAATAAAAGAATTTTCATTTTCCAGCTGTATACATAATTGCACAACTTCTACAGCAGCAAATAACATCCATCACGCATTAATCTATGTTAGAAAAAATTGCCCACAAAAAGAAACAAAAAATAATGTGACCAATAAGTTTACAATAATGTACAGCACCTAAACACTTCCATTTCCTAGCATCCAAGATCATCTCAAGCTGAATTCAGCAAATCTAACATCATTTTCATAACAAATGACAAAGAATTTTGGTCATTGTTGATGATGCAGATTAGTAGAGCTTAATTCGGGTCTGGATTGTGCTTCGACAAAAGGGACATAATTCAAGGTCTTGTCCACATTCGCAACATGTCTGACAAAAAATGCAAGACGGTAAGAATCCATAAACATATTTGCTTCCAGAAGTACATTAAAATCAGAGGTAAAGAAAGCTATCTACCTGATGTCCGCAACCAAAGGCCATATCTTTCACATTAGTTAGGCAAATGGAGCAAAGCTGTTGAAAACAACAAAAGACGTAATTGAATCTTTAGTCAAATGGAAAATCAAAGAGATTAATATGGCCTTCATTAACAAAAAATTAGTAGGGAGAAAAAGGTCCCCAAGGCAATCAACACTCATAATTGACAGCTAAAACTTCAGGTTTCAACCTAGAAAACATTGTGTTGTCTTACAAGTTGCAAAGTATGGCCAAGTTGACATAATTCCGACTTTACCTGTTCTCTCCTATAACTACTGAAACATTTCTACTATGAAAGTAATTGGGAGGAATGACATCCATTGTGAAATAAATGGAGATATTAAGCAGTACTCCCCAAACTCAGGAACATGTTATGATGTCGGAAGTTTGGCTCATATAAATCAAAGAATACTGGACCAAGTTCTGAAGGAAATGACTATTTTTTTGTGATTGGTGAAAAGACACAACGGAATATCACTTATGCAATTTGAAAAAATAATAATAAATGCACCAGGAACTCTTAATTTATGGGAGAAAGAACGCATAATAATCTGCTCCCTTCCAGTTAACAACCATCAACTTCATCTGATTCCTATTCTATGTTCAGTTGTTTACCATGCAAAAGCAGATATTTAAAGAATATCTGAAGAGAAAAATGAACTCAGATCATTCACCAATAAAGCCTATGTACCTGATTTTCATTCGTTGAACTTGTAGCAGGAGGAGCTGAGCTGACAGGCTGACTTTCTTGATAGGAAGGTGCATTTGGCTTAAAACTGGTAGAATGGAAAGGTTTTGGGCTGTGAAAAGATGTGGTTGCACCATATACAGGTGGAGGGAGGGCAACCCTCTCTGGAACATTTCCCTTCCGGCGACTGCTCATATTATAAGATGACAGTTAAACTTATATCATAAAACCCAAGGAGGAGGAGGAAGGGGGGTGGGGAGGAAGAAGAGTACTGATCTTCAAAATAATTAGATGGGAGATACTCCTTACCCCAGTAGGTTAAGCTCTATTGTTGCTTTATACTGAGAAGGAATTTCCATTAAAGCAGAAAGCGCAAATTCTGTCTCCTTTCGAGTTTGATCATGATTCTTTGACATGATTTCTGTAAAATTCACAAACTAGACAAGAAGCAAACACAGACAAGATATGTTACGAACAAAAATTTTGCAGCTAGTGAACAAAAGAAAATATTCTTGTGACAAACACATACCTGAAAATTATCAAATGCTCGAGCAGGAATGTTATCATCAAATTCTTTCATCATGTCCCAGGGCCCATCTCCTACCCCAACTAGCACAATTGACAAGGGAAGCTCGCTGCAATAAAACAAAAATATAAGGAAATCACCATCGGATAAACAACCATCACAAGCAAAAACAGGTTGATTCTAGCTCACCTTGCTTTTACAATTGCATCAACTGTCTTCTGCTCCTGAGGACTTAAGCAACCACGCACTGTATCAACACTTCTAGTTACCTGCGGCCATAATCCATGTGGGTATGATGACCATTGGAGGAACATATCATTGCAACAAAAACTACCTAGCTGTCATTCTGGAGAGAGCTAGTGCCACTCTTTCTAAGCAATTACATGTGGCACTCCAGTGTCATCATAAGTGCCACGTATTATTTCATAAAAAGATGGCTCTAAATGCAGGGTGATCACAGACTCTGTCCACAATGAAATAAGTTTTTTTAATTGTTTTCTCATTTATCACTAAATTTAGCTAGTTGTTTGAGTAACAAGTCTTCCAATAATTGTTCGCTATAATGAGTTTATATTGACACTAGAAGCAAATACCTGCCCATCAGCAATTATTAATAATACATGGTACTGGCCACCACTCTGCTCAACGATAGACATAGCCATTTCAATGACGGGGGCAAATGATGTTGGTCCTGGCACATTACAACAATGGCAATAAGCTACAGGATCTGAATGGTTAATTCTGAAGAGATATCCAAATGAGAAACATTACACTAAAAGAATACAATTCAAACCTGCAAGTTTTAGATTAGGCACAATTTCCCTGTACCGACTTAATACCTCCTCAAATCCATAACAAAACCTCCCACCTGAATAGAAACTGAAGACATCTTGATCATGAGTTGATGCTGCCAATAAAGAAATGATGCTTATCAATCACAATTTTGGGGGGGAAAAAAAAACTAAACTCTCACAGAAAATAAAGTATAACATACCATCACCAAATCCATAACAGGGAATCAAGTTATCCTCGTCAAAGACAGCTAAAGTTTTCCCAATAATGGATATTGCTTGCTCATAGGGATTTAAACCATCTCCGATGTAATGCAGGCTTCGTCTGTTAAATGACCTTTTACCTATTTACCAGCCCATATTCAGTATGCTTCACAAAAGCCATAAAATATTTTAAGCATTTACAAGAACCTAACCTGTCCACTCATTACTCTTTGTGAAATCAATACCAACAATGAGATTAGAAGATTCAAGGCCAGCACGAGCAAGAGCTTCAGTCACCTGAAAAGAAGGTAATTACTTATTCTGCTAGGACTCGATATCTTGGAAAATACATCATTGAAGGCAAGAAACTCTCTACCCCCACAATGTCATAACTACATTATTTTCTATATGTCCAATGACGAAATACATATTGAAACAATGAAGCATAGGTAATTATAGAAAAAGTTTTCCGATGTCAATTATTGCTGCTCGAATTTCCTACTACCTACACTAGTTAAAAACTACTGAATATGGTTGCCAGTTAGGTCAGTTAGAGGCATCCCTTAGCTAAGCTAAACATACATACAAGCAAAATCTAGAATTGACCACCCTTGTTGACTGTGCAACCAACTGCATATAATACTTCCAAGAAGTGATCACATACCACCATTATGGAATTATATTACAAACTTTAAACAAATAAAACATTTCCCATAAGAGACTTTTGCATCCAAAACAGAATTGGTAACATAGTTGGTACTAACAGAACTATGAAATTCTTTCTTTTTGACAGGTAAAATAGCAGAAAATCAAAGACAGCTAAAGATTAAACGTTTGCAAAACCAATGATGCAGGAAAATGACACAAGAGAACATTAAAGACTTTGAATTGGGAAAAGACAATGCACAACAAATTAAAATTAGGCTGCAATTCTCAAGTAGTAGTTATACAAAACTTCCTCCCAAGGCAACCTCAAGAAAGTTAAAATGTGCTATGAAAGGTTTGAATATTCATGAGAAGAAACTAAAAACTACATAAAATTGCTTCTCAGAATATGTAATCATACCTGGTCTAAGGACTTGTAATCATCAGCAATTCTTGAATATCTCCTATCAAGCTTCCTTGTATTGCCGCTGTGTTCTTCAGAAGATGGATAATACTGCTGTGTGGAATATGTTTGTGGGGGCGGATAAGTCTGAGGTGGATAATTCTGACTTTCTTGACCGTAAGGGGACTGCAAATACCCGGTTTGAGGATCCCAAGATGAAGAAGTTGATCGGAACGATGAATCCTGCCTCCAACTCGCCTCCCTGGAGCTTCTGCCTCCCATCAACTCAATTATCCACAGCAATTCGCCAATTTCTAACAAGAACCTCTGTTCTCCTTCGCAACACACAACAAAAATCAATGAAATCGATCCTAAGACGAGACCTCAAACCACTAGATTTGCCAAACCAATCCAAATGAAAACAAGGTTATCAAAAAAATGAAAAGCATCATCTACACTATCAACAGAGGAGGCATTTATAAGGGTGTTAATTAGGATAAGAACCTTCCAGGAAGACCCTTTGACACAACAACGCACACCGAATCAAGAAAAACAACCCCAGTCAAAACACAAATCTCCAAATACCTTAAAATAGCAATTTTATCGTAAACGCAATTGCTAAAAATGAACAGCAGCCTTTTCCAAGAGAATTCTGAATTTGCCACCTTATTCAAAATCAAACAACAGCCGAAAAATACAAACCGCCAGCTTTCTTCCAGATGCAAGAACTGCTCACGTAACTGCTTAAGCAAAAACAAAAAAAAAAATTAAAAAGGAAAGAAAAAACTTATAAGTTAAGTATCATTATAAATCTTTCAAATCACATCTTATTTATTATAAATAAAATTACACACTGTATTAATACGAAATCACAGAGACTCCAACTTTGGCAGGTTATGCAATGACATATGACAACTATAAACCAAATCAAATAACACACGCCATATTTACTTATTTATTAATTTTATTATCTTTTCATTATGACGCAAAAATAGACAAATAAAAAAAAAGAAAAAGAAACGAAAACGTTACTGTTCAAGATCCAAAATTCAAGGGCAGTTCACCAAACTAACGGCTACATCAGAAACGTTAAAACATACCCCGAGCTGGATGATGCGAACAAGAAGAAGATGATGATGAAGTGAGTTTCTGTTTCGAGCATTACCTTTGAGGATTGCTGAATGTACCATACAGTTTAGTGAGGTTCCCAGTGGCTTCTGGTTTCTTTTTTTTTTTATAAATAGAAAATGATTAAAAAAGGACAGAAACTTTTGAGTTTTTGGCTAAGATTTTATTCCTTATTTCATTTTTAAAAAATAAATTATTAATTTTGTTGAGATGGTTTGCACATGACACGATGCTGTTATTTTTGTTATTTATTTATTTTTATTTTTTTGGGTTAGTTGGTGCTTACCGGATATGCATGAAGAAAATTTAAAAAAAAAAAAAAAATTGTTGTGGGCGCCCAGCTATTTGAAAACTTCAGGATATGCTCTGTTGTTGATGTTTGCTAGGGCTGTGTTTGGCTGCGATTGTGACCCCACTGCTTTTTCATGCTTTGAGTAGAAGTCAAATTCTGCTTTATTCTTTCCAACATAATCACTCATTGAACCTTTGAAGCGAGCACTCATTAGAAATGATTCCACCAAGTCTTTTCTTCAATTATTTTCAACACCAATTATTAGGGGACGAGAGTTCTCTTAATCTTTCAGAAGTTTTGTGCCAAACAAACATTCTTTGAGGAAGAGGAAAACTATTAGTGGCAATTAAAAATTGTTGACATTTGAGGTACTAATGATATATCTAAAATATATATATATATATATGGGATGACAACAAAAATAGCTCACTTAAATAGTTTAAGTGCCCCTAGCGAATATATAAGAAATCAATATATGATTAACACGTTGAGAGTCTGATCCATCAACTCTATACATATCAGTCACCGATATTTATGTCCATTTGTAGGTACCAAAAAAATAGTAACTTTTCCAAAAATTTTGGGTAATTTTTAAAAATCTTCCCTGAAGTTTGAGCTTGTTGCAAATAGATGATGAGAATCTGTTTATTTATAAAAAACCATCTACCATCAGTTAATTTTAACATTGACCGTTAGTTGACTGTGCAAAGATAATATTACTCTTAACAACAGTTTGTAGACTGACATAACTAAAAAAAACTAAAATTATTGGCGTAAAAAGCACAAATCTTAATTTTTGACAATTTTATCCTTGTCAATTCTAAAGATTTACAATATCATAAGTAAATATTATAACTATTTCATTTTCAAGTTTTTAATTTTATCTTTCTTGTAGGAACTTTAAGGAAATATCAATAATTTAAAGAGGGTAAAATAACCAATAATTTTATTTTTTTTTTTTAGTTATGTCCGTCTACAAACTGTTGTTAAGAGTAATATTGTCTTTGCACAGTCAACTAACGGTCAATGTTAAAATTAACTGACGGTAGGAGATTTTTTACAAATAAATAGATTTTCGTCATCTATTTGCAACAAGCCCAAACCTCAAGGGAGGTTTTTAAAAATTACCCCAAAAATCTTCTTATGACATTTATAATACTTTTTTTAATTTTCTTATCTAACTTAAGGGTAACCCAACCATCTCTTCATTTATTTGAGTGGTGAACGGATTTTAAGTCTCTTGTTTTTAACTCAAAAATTTTATTAGTCAAATGAATTGTGGCTAGTTTATATGTTTATTTAATGAATCTTTGATGTATAGGGGATTACTCAAAATTAACTAATCATAATATAATTAAGGCTAGTTTGGGACTGTGGTGGTTGACGAAATAAGTTGTTTCTAATATGTGAATGAAATAAATAGCTGATTAAAAATGTAACTCCTTTTTTAATAAACCGCGTTGTTGTAGTTACTATAAGTTTGAAAAGTAGAGTGCATGCACGTGATCAGAGTCATTATTATTATGATACTTTTTTTTAAGTGTCATTGTTTCTTTTTATTTCTTTATAACAAAAGGGACTATAATCATTTTCAATATTGTCAAAATGAAGATCACTTGGTGCATGCCTCTTTATAATTGTACAATACCATGGTTTTTACATAATCACTTGCAAGTCTTATAGATTCTTATGATAGAAAATATGAATTTATTGGATCAAAATTTTGATAATAGAGAAAATATACAGTAGTTATGGCGGCAATATGATTGTGGCAATAATATTTTTTTTATGATGATTTATATATTATGGTTTATGAAAAATAAGAAATAATTCTCTTTTTGTTAATATAATAAGACTATAATAGAAACTTCAAAAAGGTGTGGTGCCTTATTTGATAACTGACAATAAAAAGCAAATCTCCAACTATTAAAAAATAAGTAACTTCTAAAAAAGTGAGATTAACAATTTACTTTCCACTGAAATCAATATGTATCACTTGTCCCCTATTGTTTTCATAATATCCAAAATTCTTCCTTACACTAAAAATTTAAACAAAAAGACATGGTAAATGGGTCATTTGTTATTTTGTTTGATAATTTATCTTAGAAATAAAAAAAATTTATTATAAGAAAAATATTTTTAAAAATAAAAAATAAAAAATATCTTCTTATTAAGTTTTATTCACACTGAAACACACATTTCTCATTTCTAGTAATTAAATTTTTATTTTAAATTTTATTTATACGATTTATTTAATCTATAATAAATATGAAAAAAAAATATATTTAAAAATGAGGATGATATTATAAAATTATACAGCCATAAGATTACTGGCTATTATGGAAATAATAAGAAGGTTAATAGTGTATATTAATTTTAGTAGAGAAAAATTAATAACAACCTTTTGAAAAATTTACCAAATATTATTTTTATTAAAAAATATGAAATAAATAGATTATAAAGGTTGAACCCCAAACCTAGATGTACCCTAAAGCTATCCACATATATGAGAGAGCCAAATTAAAAAACACAATATCCAAAGTTTATCTTCTTCGACATCCATTACTACTAGCATGACATGTGTTGAAGCATTCTCTTCTACTAATAATAATATCATTAATTAACAATCTGATTCTTAATAGTTTAAGCTTTCTTAAGAAAGCTCCTAATTATCAAGAAATCAATATTTTTTTTTTGGGACCGTATAAATAGAAAGTAAATTATTCTCAGATGAGTGAAAACTAATCCATAATATACTTATCAAATTAAATAAAAAATTCATTATAAATTATAAAAAAAAAAATCTTAAATGATACCGACAACGCCACCCAATCAGAAGTACTACCATTCGAATAGCGTGGGAGAAGTTTAAGGGTTGACGGCTTTGCTTAATGCCCAAGTCACTGATATTGCTTTTCCCGAGTTTATTGAATTGTACAGCAGGATAAGATAAGAGTCCATACCCATCCACACGAAGGCGTTTTTTAATGTGTGTTTTTTTTTTTTTTGGGACCGCATAAATAGAAAGTAAATTCTTCTTCTCGGATTAGTGAAAATTAATCTATAATATACTTATCAAATTAAATAAAATTTTCATTATAAATTATAGAAAAGTCGTAGATGATACCGACAACGCCACCCAATCAGAAGTACTGCCATTCGGATAGCGTGGGAGCCTGGGAGGATGTTTAAGTTGACGGCTTTGCTTGATGCCCGAGTCAGTGATATTGCTTTTCTGGAGTTTATTGAATTCTAGTGGATAAGGTAAGAGTCCATAACCCATCCACACGAAGGCGTCTTTTAATGGGTCAAATGCCGGAGATCGAAGGAACTCTTTCTTGCGGACGCAGCTGAAATTTTTAATTAACGGGTCAATTCTTGATTCAGGCAAATCACCACAGTACAATACTTCATCAAACACGTCATATATAATCCAAGTACGTGGATTTCACTATCATCATCAACAACACAACGTTCAAAGTTTCTTTCTGCCACGGCAGCAAAGTTTCACACGCATCACACGTTCTACATATCTGTACGTGTATATAAGTCATTCTCCTTATTGGCTTGGACCGCCGCTCATCGAAACCAGGCCACACAGACAGAGTTGCATACTTGCATGTCAATCAATTAATTCTATGTAACAGATGTCAAACTAAAGAGAGAACAACAGATCTACCGAAGGTAACGTGATTTTTAGGTATGGGAAAGCCCATAATTCTCGTGTTGCATGTGTTTCGGCAAGCAACACGTTGAGCGAACAGTAAAGCTTCCGGTCGGCAGGCGAAATTTTGGACTTCCGTTTTGAAATGTTTCGTGTGTTTTTTTTTGGTAGGAGCTGACAAATTTGACAAGAATCCACTAACACATATAAAAAAAAAAAAGGAAATGATTCCAGATAAAAAATGATATGAATAAATGAATTATAAATGGGTGGTTAAATTTGACATAATTATTAAAATAGATTATGTTTGTGTTTGATTAATAACCGTGTTAGTATATTAGAGTTCCGACACGATAATTTATTTATGATATTTAATTATTATATTTACTTATATTTTTAATATATAGGTATGTGTTATTTGTCACATTTTATTGGAAATTTCTAAGAAATGTAATAAAATCATATTTGAATTTGTTTTTTTTAAATAAATTAAAATTTTATTAAATAGGTGACACGAATATGATATGAAAAATAAATGAATCGGATTTGGATTAACTAAAGTTTAAGTCATTTGAAAGCCTCTACTTTGATGAGAAATTTTAGAATACATCAGATGTACTGCGTCAATCATACAACAAGCAAATGATATTATGACATGTGTACATTTATTTTGAAAAATTATTATTCAATTGATGGTTACATTAAATTTAATTATATATGTCATGTATGCATCAATTAGTTAGAATACATTAGAGATATTTTAGAATTTCTTTTTAATTGATTGAATGATAAAATTTATGTCTTAATAATGAATAATAAAGCCCATTAATACCTTGCACGCTACAATTGATAAGAGAGAAACAAATCATTTATGTGTCTGTATAGCATCGTCGATAATAAAAATAAGACACAGAATACGATGCCCCAACCACCATAAGGGCCCAAACCAGCCCATTATCATATTTTAACCACCCAACCTTTGGCCTTTCCACGTAAGCAACATGAGACACATACTGGATTGCTAGTACGCTAACCTACCCACGCACAACGCTTGTTTATTTATTTGTAAAAAATTATTTAATTGTCATAAGTGTTTATTTAATTTTATAAATTTTTAAAAATTATTTACTATTATTTAATTATTTTTTAGTAAAATTTTTAAAGATTAAATAAGTCATTTTATTATCTACTAACAAAATCTTAATTTTTTTTTTACTTTTGGCAGTGGAATTTTTTTAAAATATTAAAATGTCTAATATATTTATTTATTTATTTGATAATCTTATTTATTCCTTTCATAACATAACTTTCAAAAAACTAATCTATTAAAGTAGTTTTTTAATATCTAATAAAAGCTCTCATTGATATCTATTAACTAATTTTTTTATGCAAGCTTTATTTATAAAGTTTTACTAATAAAAATTCTACTTAAATAAGGTCTATTTAGAAAGTTCTATCGAAAGGAGCCATACTTTTTAATCTTTTTATTTTTCTATGATTTAACACTATGTGCATAATTGATATCACTTATCTAATAACAAAAAATGCTCATTTAATCTCATAAACTCTTTTTTAAAAAGTTGGTGTTGTTTGGTTTTATTTTCAAAAGAGCTTTTAGAAATTAAGTAAGTTATTTTGCCTCTATAATAAAAGCTAAAATTTTAAGCTTTAGAAAGTAGATGTTGGACTTTGAAAAGCTTTTTCTAATAAGTTAACTTGTCTAAGGTACAAATTATGTATTTTTTGATCTTATTTAATATTATTTATAATATATCTTAAAAAACTTATTTATTAAAGTAAGTTTAAAATTTTTAATAAAATCTTTTACTAACAATCAAATAACTCATTCTTTTTAAAAGAAAAATTCTACTTAAATAAACTCTATTTGAAAAAGTTTTATTACACAAATTTTAGCAGAACATGTTATATTCTTTCATTCGCTTTACAATTATATAACATGTTGTAGCCCTTGAGTACTTGTTTGACAAAAGTTAAATAAGTCTCTAGTTGTTGAAACATATCAAGTCTTTATAATTTTTGTTTTTTTAACACTTCAGTCATTACTATAATTTTTGGCAAAATGCAAAAATATAACCAAAATTTTTTATTAACATCTTAGTCTCATCTATAACAAAAATTACAGTTCCTATTAGGCCTTCCTGAAATCTTTTATCTCTTTCCATCAATTCTTTTAAATACATTTATTAATACTTCATTCTAGGATCCCTCTAAGTTACATGCATGTACCTTACAACCCTCTTACATGAATAATGAATAAACCCACATCATTCACTATTTATATAAAAAGAGTGTAAGGTACATGCATGTAACTTAGCATTAGCCTCTCATTCTATACTTTATCGTCCTGAAATCTTTTATCTCGTACAACACGACATCGTTGATGGAAAAAAGTGGAAGAAAATCGTATTTTCTGCGAAGACCATTTTGTCCTTTACTCGACTTTAAGTTTTGGTCAAAAGGGTCAACGGCCCAAGTCCTCAACCCATTATGAACCTCACAATTATGAAACCATGCGTTGTTCCAATAAAGAGTGTATAAATCCTACCAATCAAATCCGTCGCGACTGCATCCAGCCCTCACGTGCTGGTGACCGCATGCGATAATTCCCGGAGCAGCACTGAAGATGCTACACTCCTTGCCTTATTTGCTCTTACAAAAACACACGATATTAGCAACTCAGTCTGAGCCTTCTTGCAATTTTCGTTGGCTTTTCAGCTTAAGACGAGTCGGATTGTTCCCCGAATCAGGTGCCAGAAATGAAACAAAAGAGCGAGCAGCAAATCCGCACTTCAAAGCAACTCACCTACGTGCTGTTGGGACTCATTTCGGTTCTCGGGTTGGTCTGTTTGTATTACGGTTCCACTTCCGCTCCGGGCCTCCGAAGATCAGACGATGAATCCTCCGGGTTCGATGGATCCGACCCGGTTCTCGGGACCTTTGGCCGGAACCGCGATTTCGATGACTTGTTCGAAGATCAAGAGCTCAATCCTGAAGTGCCCAAAAGCATCCCCGTAAGCAACGTTATTTCAAAGAGTTTTAATTTTCTTTTTTGTTGATTGCTTATGGCGCTTGATTCGTGTTGATTATTATTATTATTTTATTTTTTATAAATTAAACTCTTTAGTTGAGTGGAAATTTAATATAGTGTGTTATTTGTACAGATTTGTGATATGAGATATTCAGAATTGATACCGTGCTTAGACAGGAACCTTATTTACCAATTAAAGCTGAAGCCTAATTTGTCATTAATGGAGCACTATGAGCGGCATTGTCCTCCTCCAGAGCGTCGTTACAATTGCCTGGTTCCGCCTCCTAAAGGTTACAAGGTTAGTGGCTATGGTCACTTATGTGGTTGTTGGTTTTGGCTCCGACTTTATTTAATTTTTGATTCCGACAAAATTGTTTATTAGAGTTTCAGATCCCTGTAAGGTGGCCAGCGAGTAGAGATGAAGTTTGGAAGGCGAATATACCTCATACGCACCTTGCAGAAGAGAAATCGGATCAGCATTGGATGGTTGTGAACGGGGAGAAGATAAATTTCCCAGGTGGAGGAACCCATTTCCATGACGGAGCAGATAAATACATTCTAGCCCTTGCTAGGGTATGTGACGAAAATATTTGCTTGCATTTTCACTTTTTTGTAATCATCTTTTGATTTTCCTTATTGTTAACCTAATGCCTAATTGTTTACACCATTGTTTTCGTGTAGATGCTTAAATTTCCTAGTGATAAGCTCAATAATGGCGGAAATGTCAGAAATGTTCTTGATGTGGGATGTGGGGTTGCCAGTTTTGGAGCCTATCTTCTTTCCCATGACATCATAGCTATGTCTCTGGCCCCTAATGATGTGCACGAGAACCAGATACAGTTTGCATTAGAGAGGGGGATTCCATCAACCCTAGGTGTTTTGGGAACAAAAAGACTTCCTTATCCAAGCAGATCTTTTGAACTGGCTCATTGTTCCCGATGTAGGATTGATTGGCTTCAGAGAGACGGGATTCTGTTACTAGAACTTGACAGATTACTAAGGCCAGGGGGGTATTTTGTGTACTCCTCTCCTGAAGCCTATGCACATGATCCAGAAAATCGAAGAATCTGGAATGCTATGTATGATCTTCTTAAAAGCATGTGCTGGAAAATTGTTTCAAAGAAAGACCAGACTGTTATTTGGGCAAAGCCAATTAGCAATAGCTGTTACTTGAAGAGAGTTCCTGGTTCCAGGCCTCCTTTATGCAGTTCTGATGATGACCCTGATGTTACATGGAATGTGCTCATGAAAGCATGTATCTCTCCTTACTCAGCAAGTAAGTACCATTGCCTTGTCCTTGTAATTCAGGTTGTAAGTTGCGGATAATTTCGTGGTGGTTGGTAGGACTTTTGTCTTTGTTATTATGTTGTGCCACTTTCCATCTGGGGTGAATTCATCAGTCTTGTTGTCAGATGGATAATTTCAAATCCTTAGATATTGGAAACTTCATGTAAGTTCTCAGAATAATTCATTTAATTCTTCTACAGAGATGCACCACGAAAAAGGAACTGGCCTAGTTCCTTGGCCAGCAAGGCTTACTGCACCGCCCCCTCGCCTAGAAGAAGTTGGTGTTACTACAGAGGAATTCCATGAGGACATTGTAAGTTTCTGTAATACTTTTTGATGTGTTATATCTCGTTCTGTTGAATCTTGGTATATTTATAGTCTTATCATGTTAGTCATGGAGGGGGGAAAAACACTATGATGCAGGGCATATGGCAAGTTAGAGTGGTTGACTACTGGAAGCAGATGAAAACTGTTGCACAGAAGAACACGTTTAGAAATGTCATGGATATGAACTCAAACCTTGGGGGATTTGCAGCTGCTCTGAAAGATAAAGATGTTTGGGTGATGAATGTTGCTCCTGTTCGAATGTCTGCCAGATTGAAAATAATTTATGATCGAGGCTTAATTGGAACTGTTCATGATTGGTATGCCTTTTAGTCTGTTTTATCAATGCGTATATCTTCTGGTCTTCCCTTTTCGCCTTTTGACATTTTGTACGTATTCTTTTATTCTTGCCTCTATTTGTCTTGATTTAAGTCTATTAGACTATTACAATACTAGTATGCGAAGTATATTGCTATGACAAACCATGTCATTTCTTAAAGGCAGCCGTGTACTCTTTTAATCCTTAAACCATTTTGGCAACGGGATTGTTCCATCATTCTTTTCCTGCTTGTTCACCAGTATTTTGCACTTTAACATGAAAATCATTATACTGTGGAATACAAGTAGTTGAATTTTGGATTTATTTCTCCCTGATCTTCCTTTCTTCTGAAGTATTTTAAAACTACTGCTTTCTCTGTTTATAAGCTTTTTACGAGTTTCACCTGTGTGTGCTATAGGTGTGAATCATTCTCTACATATCCACGCACATATGATCTTCTTCATGCCTGGAAAGTTTTTTCAGAGATCGAGGAGCGTGGGTGCAGCTTTGAGGATTTACTAATTGAAATGGACAGGATGCTACGGCCAGAAGGGTTTGTGATCATAAGAGACAAATCCTCTATAATAAACTACATCCGAAAATTTATAACTGCCTTAAAGTGGGATGGCTGGTTATCAGAAGTTGAACCAAGGATTGATGCCCTCTCTTCCAGTGAAGAACGAGTTCTGATTGCAAAAAAGAAATTGTGGGATGAAGAGGTTGCAGCAATTTGAATCAGCAAATGTTGGATCAGGTATAATCAGTTCAATTTTTTCTTAATGATTTACAATCATTCTACTATGACATGGTTTCCGCATTAACATGCTCGCATTTAACTTGGAATGTGTGCTTTACTTCTCGAATCTTCTGTATTATTTGATGTTTGTGCTTTGGGCCATATGTTGTAATCGCGAAGGAGGAAGATGCATGTTTTTTGAATGCTGAAAGCACTCTAATTGTTTATATGAAGTTGATGTACATTGTTTTGATTCTTTGAAGCTAGATGGACGTTTTGGGTGTGTTCACCGTTCACTGGGGACAAATGGGTATAGCCAGGACCTGCATGCATTCCTTATTTGATGCAGACATTTCTCTCCTTGCAAGATAAAGATTCTGCCGTACAGCTATACTGAGAATAACGGATAAATTTCTTTGGCCAAAAAGTTGGAGCCATAATGAAGTGAAACTGTGAAGTGAGAATAGCAACAACAACATTGAAGAAAAACCGAATCTATCTTCCCATATTTTTTGATCTATGTGATTCTACTAGGAAATCAAATGTAGGTTAAGAAAGTGATAGTATAATTCTAATTACAAACATTCTTGTTTTTTGTTGTCTAGATCTTCATTATTTTATTTTGCTACAATACTGACAATAAGCAGCACCGTGAATTATAAAAATAGTTGTAAAAATCCCAGAAATTTTCTTGGCATTGCAAATTTGCTTTATGAATGCGTATGTTATCGTAGTTTTATCTCTAAAATAATAAAGGGGTTTAAATTTAATTCTCTATTTAAGAAATCATAGATGCAGTTGTCAATATGAGGGCAAACTCTTTTTTTTTTTTCAAAAGCACAAAATTGGAAGACTTGCCACACTCAATTAATAAGAAAAGCATTTTAGTTAGTCGATTTGGTAATTCTTAATTTTATTCCAAAATTACGATTGAAACAAATTTTGAAAATCAAGTTATGAAGATACTTGCTACTTCTGGCAGGCGATCCTTTGCTTTTTGTGCCAGGTGGATACATCCTACACCCGCCACGTGCATAATTTCGTTTGTTCCCGCTTCTTTCGCTCCTTCACATCTCAGTTCCTCCTTCCTCCTTTATACGCAAGGGAACCAAATGCAAGAACAAACACAAAGCAAAAGACCTTCACTACAACTTAGGGAAAAAAATAATAATAATAATCACCCATTTCTTTAAATTCTTATAGAAGATGGAAACTGTAATTGAATTGGCTGATGACTTAGCAGATGACTTGTCTCTCCAATCAGCTTCCTCTGAATCGACAACAATGCCAACAAAGCAACCGTTTGTCATTGGTGAAAACTTACCTATTATTGTCATTTGTTTCCCGTTTGCTTCCCTGGTTATTGCTTTGGTTACAATAATTATGCTTTTTTTTTTCAGGGGTTGCTGGTGGAACTGCATCTGGGAAAACAACTGTTTGCAATATGATCATCTCCAGGCTCCGCGATCAACGTGTTGTTCTTGTAAATCAAGTAATTTATTATTACCTTTTAATGAATTATGAAGCCATTATTAGTAAATAATAATATCTTGGATAGTCAGCTGCTTAAAAACCACTCGGTCATGGCCCTGGTTGTTGGTGTCTGTTTGTTAATTAACTCTGTAGATTTCAAATTTAATCGCCGAAGATATATAGAATGATGTTGCATGTTAATGAGTTTTTTTTTTTTTTCCTTTCCGCTTACACTGAATGCATTTGATGCTGTTTCTTCTTAGTATGTGTATGCAATGTTGCAGGATTCATTTTATCACTCACTCACCGATGAGAAATTACAAAATCTTCATGACTATAACTTTGATCATCCGGGTAAGCATTGCATGTTGCATATTTGGTTCATTTGAAATTTATGAAGATAACATCTTTGTTTGTTTCTTGCTGTGACTGCTTTTCAGATGCTTTTGATACAGAGCTTTTGCTTTCAGACATGGAGAAATTGAAACATGGGCAAGCAGTTAGCATCCCGGACTATGATTTCAAGTCTCATAAAAGAAAAGAACAATCACGCCTGGTACATCCCTCACTTTATTGGAGTTAACACTGGTAAACTTGAAAATTTTCTACGTCGGAACATGGTTTTCATCGGATCTTTTAAGGTGGTAGTCACTAGAAACAGAATCAAACTTTTATTGCTTTCACTACTTACCAAAATGCTATTTGAAACATTTTGACTGCTCTGCTGCTAAAACGGTTGTACTCATTAAAAAACTTTGCTTAGCCTCGAAGTTACAGAAAGATTAATTTTCACAACCATAATTTGTAACCTGTTGCATGTTTATTAGATAGCTAATGAATCAATCTGGGGTATCTCGATGAAAATCATATTGTAACTCCTTTTCTGTTGATGAATTATTTTCAATTTTCATCTCGCAATAGTTTCAATTCAAACATTCTTAATGCTGCTTGTTTTGTTCTAGTGTAGATTAACCCCTCAGATGTCTTCATTTTAGAAGGAATTCTAGTGCTTCATGATCCTCTTGTACGTGATCTCATGAGCATGAAGATATTTGTTGATACAGGTAAATTCCTCTGGATTTTTCATCTGTTCAATTTATCCTATGCATGATTCTGTTGATCAAGCAATGTGCTGAGAAAGAAGCAGAATAACTTGTCTGTGGGAAAAATTTTAAAAGATCCAAAATTTTGAATTTGAACTAAGATTTCAGTAGACATAGTTTCAACTAAACCACTGAGTTGGCAAAAAATATAACAGAAAAGCTCCATGAGTTTGAATGTTGTTCTTGGCATCACTTGAATCATGATTAAGATTGAAAGTTTAAAAAAAAAAAAAGAAGCAGTAGAGATACATAACTTTAAATGTTGTTCTTGGCATCAACTTGAACCATGATTAAGATTGAAAGTTAAAAAAAAAAAATGAAATGGCAAACATTGTAATGGAAAATCTGTTGAAATTGCTCGGAACTTTTCAATTGCTCAAAATAGACCAAAGCTCCTGATATTTTATTGAGGCACAAGACTCAGTGCATTGCTGTCTAAACTTGTGGACATTTATAGGATAAAAAACTTCTTTGTAGAGAGAAAATCATCCCAAGGGTTATATTATGTCCCTTTACATTTTATCATTATATTTGACAAGAAGATGAAACTAGTTGACCTGAAAGGAAATTACACTGGGATAGACATGGAGCAATATAATGAATAAACTTTTTAAAAAACATTATCATACAAGAACGTGAAGACAAACGAAAGATACTTGGGATAAGTGAGGCTTATCATAGTATCCATTGATTGTTCCAGTTTCCTGTGCTAACATTTAAAACTTGAGAGGTTAGACGTATTTTTTCAACTGCATATCTTACCCAATAACCATAATGATAATTTCACCAGTGCAGATTCTGATGTGAGGCTTTCTCGGAGAATTCAACGTGACACTGTCGAAAGAGGGAGAGATATTGAGGATGTGCTTCACCAGGTAATATTAAGGTCATTTTATTGAGCAAAGTTTGTGCCTTTTCTCTGGGCAATAGAGAAAAGTGATGAGCTACTGACATTGTTAGACACGGGTCCCTGAATATTTGTTACTGATGCAAGTTGCAAAATATGATTGAGATAATCAAGTTTTATCTTCAGTTGAAACCAACATAACGATGTATAATTTTGGTTTGTGGTTCATCATTTTACTTTTTTTAAGTGCTTTTTTATATTACTTATGGATGTCTCTCTCTATCTCACTCTTACAAATTCTGCAGTACGCTAGATTTGTGAAGCCTAGTTTTGAAGAATTTATACTGCCGTCAAAAAAATATGCAGATATTATTATCCCAAGAGGGGGAGATAATGATGTTGCAATTGACTTGATAGTTCAACATATTCTTACCAAGCTTGGCCAGCATGACCTATGTAAAATATATTCAAATGTTGATGTTATTGTTTCAACATTTCAGGTACGCCAATCCAAATTTTATCTAGTTGTCTATTTCCTAGAAGTTATTCAAATATTCTACAATGGCTTCAAATTTTACTTGATGTCTTTCTCAGCAACATAGTTATAATCTTCATTTCAAGGAATAGTAACTTTTGATGGTGTTCCGGATTTATCTAGATTCGGGGAATGCATACACTTATACGTGACGTCACAACAACAACACATGATTTTGTCTTCTATGCAGACCGACTGATTCGCTTGGTAAAATAGCTTCTTATGAATAGAAATCATACAGACATAAAACTTGGTTACTTGGAAGAGACGGCGTCATGTAGTTTTTAGTCAATGTTTCAGGTTGTAGAGCATGGCCTAGGTCACCTTCCTTTTACTGAAAAGCAGATCATTACTCCAACAGGTAACTGTACTACTGTTATTTGTTTTCATCTTAAATATGTAATTGAATGAAGGCATAGATCAATAATTGTCTGCCTCAAGCACTTGCCCAAATATGCCAGCTCTATTCTTTCTCTGTGGCCAGACTGAGATTGAATTCCTTTCTTTGTTCAAGGCATAAATGTTTGTTATCTGCAATATACACAATAATTCTCCTTTTACCTCTAAAATAAGCAGTTCCATTAAGATGTTCATTAATAGGTGGGTCAATCCATCTCTAATTTTGCCTCGTTGCAGGAAGTGTATATACCGGAGTTGTTTTCTGTAGGAGGTTGTGTGGCATCTCAATCATAAGAAGGTATATTTCCATTCTCCAATACAACTTTAGACAGAATCGTAAATTCCATGTTTTGAAAATTACAAGTCACATAATTATGTATGTGCATGTGTTAGGAGTAAGATGGAATTAAAATTGGCAAACATGACCATTATGCAGTCACGTTGCACTTTCCTTTAACAAAACTAACTATTTACTCGGAATAATCTGAATCAGCTCCAGAAAAATAATTCATCAGTTATTCCATGTCTATTATATTGAAGGAGAGACACAGGCAGGACAATTATAAGGGTCAATGAAGCAGAAGCGTAATTAGTAAACTTTCGTGTAATTTCATTGTATTGGAAATCTTATCCTTCTTTGGAGGAAGTTTATTCTAAGAAGTATGTAACTGCATATTTAATGTTGTCTTGCTGAACTGTAGAAAAAACAAGATGTTGTCCTCACAGACTAAAGCTCCAGATTCTGGTTAAGTCATTGTTTTTGCTTCTTGGGAATACCTGATAACTCTAATTTCTTGGCACCAGTGGGGAAAGCATGGAGAATGCATTAAGAGCATGTTGCAAGGGAATAAAAATCGGTAAAATACTCATTCATAGAGAAGGTAACAGTGGCCGTCAGGTTCGTGGAGGCATCTGTGTCATTGCCCTTGTAGAATTTTTTATTTTAGCCACGACATTCTCCTCATTTTGATTCAATGTTGGAGCAGTTAATCTATCAGAAGCTACCTGCAGATATCTCAAGCCGCCATGTCTTATTGCTTGACCCAATTCTGGCTTCAGGTTTGGGATGATGAACTTCAAACTTGTCTTAGTTTCTTCAAACAATACATAACGTTGTCTCAAATGCATGCCTTATTAGGAAATTCCGCAGTCAAAGCGATATCTCTAATTCTCAGTAAGGGTGTTCCAGAATCTAACATCATCTTTCTGAACCTTATTGCTGTAAGTCATTGCTCATGCTTGGCTATCCATTCGCAAGTGTTTAATCTTGTGCCTATTTAACATTTTACATTACCTTAACAAACTGAGATCATATGATGCTGCAGGCACCTCAAGGAATCCATGCCATTTGTAAGAGATTTCCAAAGATAAAAATTGTAACATCAGAGATCGATTCATCAATAGACGAACACGCCTGTGTGATCCCAGGTATGGGGGAGTTTGGGGATCGTTATTTTGGCACAGATAACGACAGCAGTACTGCTCTCAAGTCCCAGCGTAGCTCGGGTTTTCCGTGCTTAGGGACACCGAAATGACTAATTTTTTATGTTGTCGCCATATCCAACACACTTGTCATCAGTGTGTTGAAGTGAACTATTGGTGTAAATGATACAAAAAAAGGATATATAAAATTTTATCCAACCAATCAGTATAACCAATCTCTTGAAATAAAAAGAAAAAAAAGTAATTATTTCTAGCTTTAAATCCAACACAAGGCAGAGAAACAAACACACTTTAATCAGCAATTCAAAAGCCTGACAGCAGAAACGGAAAGGAATTGTAATTCAATGATTAAAGTGTCGCCCACCACATCGCTTTGGTAGAGATCAGTTAGTGAAATGAATTTCCTGTGCCCCAAGACGTAGCATTGAGCGGAAAACCATTTAGAATCTGCATGAAATTAATTAGCCTACCGTAAGTGTTAGATTAACGTTTGCTTAGTGGATAGTTAATTAAGGGTATTACTATCACGTACATTGTCGTTTGAAGCTGTTAGAATGACGCTTTTGGTCAACTAGTAGCAGGTCGAATTCTGCAAAAACTGCCCTCTTCGGTGCAGGGTCAAGCACATCCACTAACATCAAGTGAAGAGCCAGAAATTCCCCCTTCCCAGCCGCAGTTCCCATAGGATAAAGCCTCAATTTCCTGGATCAAAACATGTATCTATAGATATATACACCGTAATCAAGACAACCAAGACTACTTACTTTATAACTATGCTATATATGACACTAAGATGATTGCCACCCTAGTGGGTCGTCGCTGGTGACATGGTAGAAATATATGAAATTTCTCCCGAGTTGATGTCCGCACCAGGGAAGATAGGTACCATTTCCTTTCATCAACAGTATATGCTTGAGAGAATCGAGGATTGTCATCCAGTGCAGAAAATTTTGGGATCTTCCAAGTGCGAGTCGTTGCTCCATCAGGATTCTTGAGAATGGATACACATTCCTTTCTGCCAGTGCTTACAATAACAAAAACCTCGGCTCCAAGAACAAGTGTATCGTTGGCCAGGTATTCGTTCAAAGTATCAAGAGAAAGAAATTTCCCGAAACCCCATTCATGCTTGTTATGATCAAAACGCCTTATTGGCCCTTCAGCTCTGTGCTGTGCCCTCATTTTAGAAAATATTTACATTCACAACTGAGAATTTATCTAATTAATTAATTACCCTGTACGGCTAGGAATTCGTTGTCTTTGTATAGGACGAATAATTTGTAGTTGACATGAACACTCCAGTTATCAGAAAAAGTATTGCGGGCATCTATCTTCAAGCAGAGGGAAATATACCCATCTCCATCGTCTTGTTTGTTTCCATTTGGATAAAAAAACCAACCTCCTGCCAACAATTTATGTTCATAAAAAGCGATTATATTTTAGTTTTTTGATTTAATTACTACACACAATTAGCAGCTAAGCCATATGTACGTAGAGAGAGAGCGCATAGAGGGTGGCAGGTGATGATCATGTTAATGAATTAGAGAAGGTACGCACCATTTGTAGTTCCCAGCTTCAAAAAGACCAGATTCGAATTTTTCCAGTTTTTCTGGCCTAAATAGTTTACTGTACGAGTTTAATTCTACGGTATAATGTGCTGGTGGAGAATTTCTGATCTCTCTGGGAAATCTCTGAAACATAAAAATTAAAGAAATTAAATAAAAATAAGAAATATATACGTATATAGGTCTTATGTGGTGCACTCGGTGAACAATTTTAAGCCTGTTAACCACAATTCTGAGTCATCGTAAATTAAACCAGGCTCTTGAATCTTGATCAATCAGAAAGCCGGCAGTCGAGTCGATGAATTACACAAAGTATGAGCTTTAGGCATTACCATATACATGTATACATGCACATATGGTTGAAGAAATATATAGTCAACTCAACCCAAGTTTAATTGACATAAAATATTTTCTAGTTGCTCAACCAACATAAAAAGGGAATAGCCAATCGAGATAAAATAATACAATGACATACGCGGGTTTTTTTCCCTTTTTTTTTTCTTGGGAAAGTGACATATACAAGAGGTTAATGCTTAGACTTTAGAGCAATAATATTTTAACCCCTTCAATTGATCTTGGTCAACCCCCAGTTTCAAGCATCACCCCATCAGCAAGTACCGAGTCCATTGTCCCCATCAGCACCGCCACCGCCTACCTTCATCACTAGCAATCTATTGCCACTTGCAACACATGACAGGCTTGTAATCATGTCCTGTCAGTTTATTGAAATTTCATTCTTCATTTTCATGTTTTATGGTCACAAGGAACAAGGAACATTCATGTATTTTGACTCGTTTGGGATCTTGATGTTATTTCTCTCTCAGCTAGTACCAGAAGCCGGACTGCTGCAGCTTTGGTTGATTAACAGTACAGTAAGTACTCGAGTTCACGATTGAGCTTGCAACAATTTGCTGTTTATAATCATATTTATGTTGATTGCGTTTGTAATACCAATAGTGTGTGAATCATACGAATCATAGACGTATTCTCTGTGTAATAAGCAAGTATTGGCAGGATTCAGGAAACTAGTTCTGAAAAATAAAAGTAATTTTTTTGTATGAAACTGTAAACTCATCTCAATCCTCATTTCTTATTTTTAGACTTTATTCTTACCAACGGCTTATGAGTTACATTTGCGATATTTATTCATGCAACAGAGAAGAGAAGAGAGAACCACGATGCATATAACACAATAGCTTTCGGAAATTCTTAAATATGCAGATATAGCTGAACCGTTAGTTTTTAAACAAAAAAGAGGCACAAAAAAAAAAAATATCTTCATAAATAAATTATCTGACAAAGCTGAATTCACAAACAGGTTATAAAGCTAATCATTACAATTAAAAAAAATTATGCGCGGACTTGCATTCCATATTCCCTAAAAGTTTCTCTCCTTTAGCATAAGGTATTAAAGAAAACCTTAAAGACTGAAAAACCTGCAGCAAGTACAAGAAAACTCTGTTTCATATGAATAAATAATCTAGCACGTGATGTTCTTCTTACTTTTCTTCTTCCTCAAGGCAAAGCTGCTTGGTCCAATTTCTATGGACATTCTCTTTGTTCTGCAAAGCAAGATTTAATAAGTCAATTTAGCAAAAAAAACACCATGGGACTGAGAAGAAAAAAGTGAAAACCAGCAAAATATTTAAGGATTAAAAATAGAACATTACGAGGCAACACACCGTGAAGAAAGCTCTTCTGACTCCTTGCTACCATCTTCAACTGCACCTGAAGATTAAAAATAATAATAATAATAATAATATAGTCAAATTACAAAAATCAAGGACCCCCAAACAGCTCAAAGTAATTTCCCGAAAGCACGTAAGCTCTTGAAGCAATCCAATGATATAAAATTCAATAGTCAAGTTACAGAAGATGATACAATCAATATCAAATTTGTGCTACTTGGTTCTTAATAACTTGACTGAACAGAATTATCTTCAAAATAATGCAGAGAAAGATAGTCAAGAGCAAAGTTTAGCAACTTGCTTATGCTCCTGACCCATGGTTTTGCTCGCTTACTCTCAATACATTTGGTCATTATTTGACATGCTTATTCCCTTCACAGAATTTAAAAGTTTGGATAGGCAACTTCATGATCAAACCATTCTAATAAAGATATGCAGCCAATGAGAAACAAAACAGGGTTCAACTGCAATCATATTTGAACCTACAAATGGAAATTGATAAAGAATCATCCAAGTGCATTTTTAACCTTTTTATTTTTACTTTAAATAATATATCTCTATCCATAGTTTTTCCTCGGACGCAATATAATTATCATTCTGTGCTGTTATACTATCTGTTGCTAACCAGGCTAATGATATAGATAAAAAGCATAACATGGTACAGAAATCTTGACTCTCCAAGCAAACTAAGATATTTGCCCAGCAAAAATACTATTCACACCTGTGACATTTTCTTCTTCATTTTCTGGCTCAGACTCTGAACCCGAACCCCATCGATCTCCGCCATCGTCAAAGTCCCAACGTTCACCCACCGGAGGCATCCAAAAGTCATCTTCTTCTGAATCACTCCCCTTGTCAGAAGACTCCCTTACTTCAGAAATAATTTCTTCAATCTCTTTCTTCTTCATCTTCTTCTTCTTCTTCTTCTTTTCACCATTGGCATTTGGTTTTGGTTCTTCTTCTACTTGTTCTTTATTTAATTTCTCTATTTCCTTTTGCTCTGAGCACATTCATTTGTGTTTTAATAATTAGTTCACATCTAGGCAGCGGGCATCCCTCAACCGTAAAATCATACAGATTGAGGCAATACACGAGATCGAGTAGGGCATCAACTTGTATAAACAAAGAACTAAATAATCAAAAACAAAAACTCACCGAGCTTGTTGAGGAACCGTTTGCCGTTGATGTGCTTCCATATATGTTCTTCATTTTTGTTGACTGTATCACCAGTTAGCTTACATATCAATTTTGCACTGGTAATCAAACAAATTGAAACAATATCAACACTTAATTGCATGAATAAAACACCCACATTCACTTTGATGGCAACAGAGACAAAACTTTTATTTCGTGATAGATTATAAACTATTCAATATTTAAAGACCTGAAAAAACAGAACCTTCCACTCAGATAAATCAGATGTAAGCTAAAATCTTCCTTGAAAATTGCTTAAGACAGTTTAAAAACATAAACTTTTAATTACTTCACCAACTGGGTCCCTAAAGAAACAGCCTGAAAACCTTAAAAAAAAAAAAAGTGAATTACGCATCTATGTTGATTATATCAAATCCTAAACCCTAATTAAAGGAAAATTGAAAAGAAATACAATTTTTTTTTAAAAGATGTAATCTTGAATACCGGGAGAGTGGGTCTTGCTTGAACATGTTAAGAGGGGGCTTATTGTGGGACAAAGCGAAGTCGATGAGACCCAAACGGCACCGTTTGGACTGAGAGTACGAGTCTTTGTCTTTGGCAAGCATCTCGTGGCCTGTCTCTACGCACTTGAACCTGCCGTTTTCGAGCTCCATAAAAGTCGGCGAACCCAGTAGGTTATTTCCTTCCTTTACTACTTTCTTTTCATCTTCGACTGAAGCCATTGTTGCTCCCGCCGCTACAGCTACCGCTACTGCAGCTTCCACTGTAACAGAGCGATTTTGTTTCGCGTTGCGTTTTTGAGTCGTCTCAGTAAACAGACGGCGTTAGTTTTGTTTGTTTTACGCCCGACATGTTATTCCAACGTTGTCGTTTTAACGGTGCATTTAGTAATTTTCCTCCTATTTTAAGGATTACGAGTGAGGTTAGGGCTGAAGCCCGACTCTATTTGGGCTAGAACTACGATTTTATCAGCAAGCTCTGGCCCGAGCATGGGACCCAAAAATTAATTAAACCCAAACAATAGGAGACATAAGAGTAGGGCTATTTGCACGCTAAAATTTATTTAGACACTCATATTTTAATAATTGTTTGTATTACTAAATTAACCTATTAAGAATAATTTAATAAATTTTATCCAATAAATAGACATATTTTATTTACTATAAACCACATTAACAATAAAAAAATTGAATTAAAATCTCCCTAGTTATGTCAATGAAAATTCTAACACGAGCAAATTGTCCTATACACTCTCCCGTTTCATCAATTTCTATTTCCTGCATCGTGCCAATCTTTTCTCCCAACTTTTGAATAGCATCATTGTTTATACACATTATGTGAATGTTGTGAACTTGCACCCAAAATGAAGTGTGCGTAAATGATTGATCCTTTATATCTCCAATGCTCGCTGGTTCAGATAGAACTAATAAAGATCTGTCAAAGCGCCATGGCCCCCCCATGAATACCCTTTTCTTTTCTTCTTCAGTGGCAAACTTAAACAAAAAATTGTTGTCCCCCATGCTTTCAATCTTAACTCCCTTCACTGTTCTCCACGCTTGCTGCATTGCCGCTTTCAAGCCCTTCCTATTAATGCTTCGTGTGAGTAACACCTTGCCAACCAGGCAGTTTGCAACAACTTTTTCCTCCTTTTATCTTCATGCTCCCCATAATCATTACTATGTCTTCCGCTTCTTCTTTTATGGCAATTGCTTGACACTTCTGGATTAATTCTTCCGTATCCATGTATACTATGTTTCTAGCAATAAAGGCTTTCCCACCAACACTGTTCTCCACACCAACACTGTTCTCCACACTTGCTGCATTGCCGCTTTCGAGCCCTTCCTATTAATGCTTCGTGTGAGTAACACCTTGCCAACCAGGCAGTTTGCAACAACTTTTTCTCCTTTTATCTTCATGCTCCCCATAATCATTACTATGTCTTCCGCTTCTTCTTTTGTGGCAATTGCTTGACACTTCTGGATTAATTCTTTCGTATCCATGTATACTATGTTTCTAGCAATAAAGGCTTTCCCACCAACCTTTTCAAACACTATGATTAATAGAACCCAAAAGAAAACTATTCCCAACTTTAATCGAAGGACAGAGTAGAAAAAAGAAAAGAGAAAGGAAAAGAGAAAACAACCAATCAATAAGTGACAAAATAAGCCATAAAGGCTTCAGTCTTATTTCATTCTAGTACTTTTTCTAGATACTTAGTACTTCTCATTTAGAAAAGCCCGAACCTAACATTGGCAATGTAGCATTTTCTAAAGTTATCTTAATATTAAATATTTTTTCAAATATATAATTTCAACTAATCACCCAAAAAAAAATGAATACAATGTAGTGCAATGGCCATGTAGTATTGTATCTAAGTATAAGATTAAAAAATACAATATAATGTAGCACAAAATATTGTATATCATTAATATAACACAATATTACTAAACTACAACATAATATAATATATTTGTATTAAATCATGTAATATAGTGTGTTAAACGCACTGTGAAATAATTAAGTTGGTGGTTAGAGTTTAAAAATACACTCTCTATCTTTCATAATATTTTTTTTTTTGGGTTCTTTGTGATTCCTTTTAACTTAATTAAAAAAAAATATATGGGATGACAGACTTTGTGGATTTTTTTGTCCTTTTCTTATAAATGGTCGACAATGATATTGACGAGATTTTATTGCATTGAAAATGGGTGCTAATAGTAATAATCCATACACTAGTATCGTTTACGGAGGAGGGTTCATCTAGAGAAAGAGTTTTAGAAGAATATTAGAGGGGTGCCAGAAGTTCTACCCCATGTTGCAAACCTAAACTCCTTATCCAACCTTGTTCGCTAATAGTTGTTGGGCCTAATCCACTTCCATTCGATGTTTTAAGCTCATTTATGATTCGACTATCTGCAACAATTTTGTCTTTTTTCTTTTATTCTCTCCCCTAGCCCCCCCCCCCCCCAACACCCAAAAAAAAACTTTTAAGGAAGGATGCTAAGGAATTTATGCTATATTTACATTTTTAAAATTTTAAAAACGCTTCTCATGAATTTTGATAAGAATGATTACAGAAATTTATTTAAAAACCTCATATGTTATTTCTTTATCCACTCTAGGAATTAAATATTACTGATAAAAAAAAAGGAATTACATAGTAAATATTATATTGTTTGAAATAAAAATTTAAAACATAATTCAAAATGTCTAACATTAATTGGATCCAACTTTTTTTATTCTTAGACCACTCCACTCTCACTTGAAACATTAGTCCAAGTATATTATTATTATTATTATTTTGCTACATCACTAATTTACTGTTGAATTGTTGCTTCAAGTCTTCAACATGTTAGTAGATTTTGGGCAAGTAATTTAAAGTGGTGAGAACATAAATCAAATCATTAATTATTCATCTACACTCTAATATTTATGATGGCTGGCGCTAAGTTACGTTGAATATAACTTGCGCCTCTCACAACAATAGTATTTGGTCCCATCAGTGATACTGTTGGAGATATCATAAATGAGAGGTCCTAAGTTACGTTGAGTGTAATTTACGGACCTCTCACAATAATAATATTCGGTTCCATCAGTGATACTGTTACTTGAGAGGCGCCTAAGTTACGCATAACTTAGCGCCTCCCATTTATGATATCCAGGAGTAAATTTCACGCACTAAGGGGGAAAAAAAGAAAAGAAAATCCCTCGGACCAGCGACTACCAATCATCGCCTTCCCAAGAAATATACTTTGTCCGGTTCAATTGATTAATATATAATAACAAATGGCAGTAAAGTAGAAGATTGATGGTCAATTTTAACACAAATTACGGAGATACGGACAACTCTTTGGTCCACAATTCCACATATAGAGAGACCAGACGCGCATTATTATCAACATCACACCGACTTCACTTTTAAGGTACTTCATTACAGCCATCATATCATCATCAAATGGTGCCCAGCCTCTCAGCCATCCACTAATGAAATGACGACCTATGCATTTAATAGCACGGTCCGTTCTTGGACAACATTGGTCACACTTTCTGCCAGCTCTAATCTTAGCCGCAGCATTCATCACATCAGTAGTCACCGTCGCATGGTATGAGATTTGTGTAGCTCTTTTTCTAGTTCAAATCCTTACTAGTTTATAAAATCTACACAGCCGAACCTAAGCATAACTTTAATGATCATAATTCATAAATGAGAAATTTATAATTTGTTATTTATATTGGTACAATAATAATCTTTTAGACAAAATACGTAAAGATAATTGTTATCGTTGCCGATGCAATCTGTACTAGGCAGTGAGAGTGGATTAGTGCAAGAGAGTGAACACAATCTGACAGTTAAGGTTTTGAGGCAGATCAAACAAGTTAATTGAGGCCACAGCACATGGCTACTGTCAGTGACCATGAATATCTTATATCTGTTTTGTCTCGACGTTAAGAAAAAAAAAGGGGTTAATTACTTTTATCCGTAACGGTCTCTGGGTTTATTATATATAGACGGTACGTGCCCAGAATCGGCAACAGAGGTGGACAAGTGACAATGTTGTATTGGAGAGCTTTGGTTGCTGGGTTTTTACTATTCACATGGGGCGGCTTGGGTGTGAGTGGTGTCAGTGTCACTAATAAATTGCCACCGTGTGAGTTCCCTGCAATTTACAATTTTGGGGACTCAAATTCGGATACCGGTGGCATTTCAGCTGCATTTGAGCCAATTCGAGTTCCATATGGAGAGGGGTTCTTTCACAAGCCTGCTGGTAGAGATTCTGATGGCCGTCTCATCATAGACTTCATTGGTAACAACTTGTAATCTCTCTCTCTCTCTCTCTCTCTCTCTCTTTCAAAAATATGAAACCCCATTTACAAAATTTTATTAATTTTGCAGCTGAGAGTGTGAAATTGCCATACTTGAGTTCATATTTGAATTCACTTGGAACGAATTTTCGGCATGGTGCTAATTTTGCCACTGGAGGATCAACCATTGGAAAGCCTAATGAGACTATATACGAGTATGGAATTAGTCCTTTCTTTCTGGGTATGCAGATTACGCAATTTAACCAATTCAAAGCACGAACGAAAGAGCTTTACGATGAAGGTTGGTTTATTATTTTCTGGTTATAAAGATATTTGCCCATAATGATTTTGATCATTTGTTTGCATATTCTATAACACGCTTTGTGAAATGTGATGCTCAGCCAAGATTGCCTCGGATAGAGACAAGCTGCCGAGACAGGAGGACTTTGCCAAGGCTCTTTACACGTTTGATATTGGACAAAATGATCTTTCTGTTGGATTTAGAAAGATGAGTTTCGATCAACTTCGTGTAGCGCTACCCAACATTGTTAATCAGCTAGCTTCAGCTGTTCAAGTAAGTTGGCATCTTTAATTGCAATTGCCTACGCTAACAAGTTTTTGACTTGATCATACTTGTGTCAATTTAAGTAAAATTGACACTTATAGACTTATGAAGAACAAACACTACTGCCAACTCTTCTGAACTGAGTAGTTCAGCTTCCCCTTCCAAAAACTGTCTCACGAGCATTTCATCAAACAGTCTAAATTTTCATCAAAAACTTGATTTCTTCAATAACTTCTTGCATAGAACAGCTTTCATGAGCCAACTTGTATAATTCAATTTCAGAATATATATCAACAAGGAGGGAGGGCATTTTGGATACATAATACAGGGCCTATTGGTTGCTTGCCAACCAATTTTTTCTACAATCATAACCCACCACCAGGCTATCTTGATGATCACGGCTGCGTCAAGGATCAAAATAACATGGCTGTGGAGTTCAACAGGCAGCTTAAAGAAAGAGTAATCAAATTAAGGACAGAGCTCCCAGAGGCTGCAGTCACATATGTGGATGTTTATGCTACAAAGTATGACTTGATCGGCAATGCAAAAACTTTAGGTAATCATTTCATTACTAATTGTAATTGTCACTCACTTATCTGTCTAAAGTCACAATGCATTGCAACTATATGTTGGTGGGTGCTTTTGTTTAATGAAAGTGTAAATTTCACATTTTGTTGTTACTTATGCTAAAATGTAGCATTCAAGCTTTTACTGTTGCAGTGCTATTACCAAAATCAAGATTCTTGTGTGGATGATCAAATATATGTTTTTGATTTACTTTATATAGGTTATGCTGATCCATTTAAGGTCTGCTGTGGGTATCATGAGAACTATGACCATGTGTGGTGTGGAAACAAGGCAACCATCAACAACACTGAAGTATATGGGGCTTCTTGTAAAGACCCTTCAAAATCTATTAGCTGGGATGGTGTGCACTATACGCAGGCTGCAAATCAGTGGGTTGCTAATCATACTCTTTATGGTTCACTGACAGACCCGCCGATTCCAATCACCCAAGCGTGTCATAGGCAGTGAGGGTATCTGTCAGAGTCATACATGGTCAATAGAGATTTTTGGGAATTCATAGTGAAAATTTCAAGTACTTTTAGCACAAGAGAACAGCAGACTAATAAGTTTTATGATTCAGGAGTATGGTTTTGTGCAATCGATCTCAAGGTTAATAATTGAATGAGTAAAGAATTCGATCTTTCATATGTTTAAGCCAGAACCTTTGGTGTGTTTGCTATTTCTCTAATAATAATATTCAAAATGCATATCTATTAGTCATTTTCCCATGTCTGTGTTGTTTTCAAGTGAACAATTGAAAGAAATATCCAAAGATGGCATAAGCTTCTTTAGAGGGCTAGCTAATGGTTTGCATTGTGCCAAAAAATCCATATTTTGAGGATTGCAGCAGCCCAGTGTTAGTATTTATATGGAAAATCCCAAATATGTTCCAGAACAAATGCTGGTTCGATTTTGAAAAGAATGAATGAGAGCTGAGCTAGCCAAATGTGTAGCCTGCCGTCTGTGCCAATACGCTCATCTCTTATATCGGAAATGAAAGAGCTAAATGCAGCCATCCAAACTTCTTCAAATATACCTATCGCTGAGCTGGTACAGCAGGAACTTCTGTTTGCCACTCTTGCTGATTATGTGTTGGGACTGGCATTATAGAAATTACAGTAGCTCCCACACTGGTGTTTATTGTTTCTACTGCTGAATACTGCAACCTGTAGGTGCTGTTCAGCAGATCCCATCTGCTTCAAATCCTCGTGTTGTTTTATTGAGGGTGCAATTTATCTGCCGGCCTGTAGGATGCTTCAGCATTCCAAATTCCTGAAATTTTGCTGGGAATAAGGATTAGTCTAACCAAACAAACCAATCCATCCAGCCAAAATCATTATATTTACCAAAATCCTGCTAGCTTTAAAGGACTCTCTTGGGTCATAAACTCATAATGCCCCTCGATAGCTGCGTTCTTCAATTTATTGTAATTAATTCGCATTTTCCTTTATAACAATAAAAAAGAATTTAATTATTAATAAGCCAAACTAATTTGTACAGTCAAAATGAAAATTGATCGTACTAATTCATTGTTATAATTATTAAGTTCTTCTTGGTCGGACTTATACAGCTTATTTATCTTACTCATAATCTGCATCCGGATTATCTGATTAGTTAATTCATAATCAATTACAGAATCCTATTTTGATCCTTTATTCTAATATCAAGAATAATAAAATGACTAAGAAGATTATGGTTTCTCAGTCTAAATACCATAAGCTATAATGTTTCTCGTGTAAGTTTGATGCAGTGATATCAAATGACAGCAAAAGTGTAAAAAAATCAGGAATTCAGATCCGCTCTTTGTTTTTCAAATTTTTGTCTATCAATGACTTTTAAGAGTGGCCCTAATTAGATCAGCATTCTTTGTTTTTCATATATTTATGCTAAAGAGAGTTTCCTGGCATATAAGTTACCAGAATCACCAACAGCTGCATCGAAGTGAAAATAAAGTGCTGGAGAGCTTTATTTGCTGTGTTTTTCTATTCTCGCGGATACTAAGTGTCAGTGGTGATACTTTGCTACCTTGTGAATTTCCGGCGATTTACAGTTTTGGTTACTCCAATTCGGACACTGGCAGCTCATCAGCTGCATTTACACTATTACCAGCAGCAAATGCAGCTGATAGAGCTCGCGATGGCCGTCCCATTATAGATTTCCTGGGTTTAGAATCATTCTTAACATTTCATTTATCCTGTTTAACGTATAAACATGAAAATCTCATCTACAAGTGGCAAATGAGTCTTTCATTGAGCTTGGAGGCAGTCCTTTCGTTCTTGATGTGCAGATTGAAATTTAATCAATTCAAAGCACGCCGCAAATTTCTTCAAGTGTAAAAGTGCCCTTCGGGGTTCGATATTTCTTAAAATAATTTTGGATGGTTTTTAAGCTCTCAGCTAAGATTAACTCAGGCAGAGACAAGCTGCCAAGATAGGAAGACTCACGCATTTGATATTCGACAAATTGATCTTGCTCTAGGATTTGTAACGATGAGTTTTGATAAACTTGTTACAGAATTACCAGGCATCATTAGCTGACAAGCTTCACCTTCTTACAGAATTACCAGGCGTCATTAGCTGACAAGCTTCACCCATTAAAGTAAGGAGCAATATTATCTACAGAAGTTATCTTGGACTAACAAATTTCCGATTTGATCACACTGGCCGATTACGCTTTCAGAATAAATATCATCAAGGAGGGAGCGCACTTTGGATACACAACACAAGGCGTATCGGTTGCTTGCCATTGAGTTCCCCCCCCCCCCCCCCCCCACCAAAATCGTAGTCCAAGAACAAGTCTTTCTTGATGAACATGGTTGCATAAAATCGAAAAATGACATGGCTGTAGAGTTCAACAGACAGCTTAAACAAAGAGTGATCAAACTGAGAGCAGAGCTCCCAGAAGCAGCGATAACATTTGCGGATGCACATGCTGCAACATATGAATTGACCAGGGATGCGAAAGAATTAGGTAGACATTTCCTCCTCGGTTACTTCTGCTTGATTCACGATGACATTGTTAGTTTGTTACAACACATTTGTGGATGCTGCCTAAACATGAATCATATTATTGTGTCGTTTATACAGGATATGCTAAATCCATTCAAGTTCTGCTGTGGGTATTATGACAACACAACGTACATGGGATGTGGAAAAAAGGCAACCATCAACAACGCAGAAGTGTAAGCGGCTCCTTGTGAATCCCTTCAGAATCTATAAGGTGAGATGGTGTACACTTTTCTCAGGTTGCGAATCAGTGGGTTGCTAGCTAATCGTACAATTAATGGTTCATTAACAGACCCACCAATTCCAATCATCCAAGCATGTCATGGCGTAGGCACTAGGAAGTGAGAGTCTGCTTCATAGTCATACATGTGAATGAGAGATGATATTTGCGTCGGCACTTTGGGGCGGTTCCATTGCGTCATATAAATTGATGTTTCAAGTTAATTGCTACAAACTGACTGGAAATGCGCAACAGAATTTACTTAATTGAAAGAAAAGGTAATATTTATTACAATCAGATTGTTTTAGGAAACTTTGACTCAAGCTTTTTAGCGCTTCAAACGACACTTAAGCTTCTCACTGGAATCCATCATAAAAAGAAAAGCATAGCATGTTGGCATTGTTGCTGCCGCTTTTGGGCAGATTAAGAGGACTGTCATTAGTTTGCGAAAGCAAGAAAGCGGAGTTTCTCACCCGGACACTTCAAAAATGATATACAAAATAAGTTGAACACTGGTCAGATGAATTTGTAGATGAATCAGAATCGAGGAGTTTGGGCTGTAAGTCTTTTTACTATAGCAACCAAAACACGATTTTGAACAAATCTGATGGTAGGTAGGCAATTGTTTCGTTTGAAAATTTGATGAAAGTGGCGAGGGTAATTTGGTTTAAAAATTTAGCATTTGATTAATTATGATAAAAAAATTGAGAAATTAAATTTAAAAATATAAAAATATTGCGGTTATTTTTATAAATTTCTCACCAATCATCGCCTTTGCAAGAAATATACTTTGTCTAGTTCAATTGATTTATGTATAATAAAAAGTGGCAGTAAAGTAGAAGATTGATTGTCAATGTCAACACAAATTACGGAGATACGGACAACTCTTTGGTCCACAATTCCACAGATAGAGAGACCAGACACGCATTGTTATCGACATCCCACCGACTTCACTTTTAAGGTACTCGGCCACCAGATCATCATCAAATGGTGCCCAGCCTCGTTGCCATCCACCAATGAAATGACGACCTATGCATTTAATAGCACGGTCCGTTCTCGGACAACATTGGTCCCACTTTCTGCCAACTCTAATTTTAGCCGCAGTATTCATCACATCAGTAGTCACCGACGCATGGTCATCCGATTTTATGAGATTTGTATGGCTCTTTTTCTAGTTCAAAACCTTACTTGCTTACAAAATCTACACAGCCGAACCTAAGCATGGCTTTAATGATCGTGAATGAGAAATTTATAATTTATTTATATTGGTACAATAATCATCATTTTATGCACTTAAAGTTTAAGGATGTTTCATCAAAGTCACACATGTCAGGGTCTCGAAACCTGGACTGTGAGAACAATTGTTGACGGCAACATAACAAAACTGTATGTAGTTGTGACTCATTAGATTTAGACAAAATACGTTAAAGATAGTTGTAATCGTTGCCTATGCAATCTGTACTAGGCAGTGGGAGTGGATTAGAGCAAAAGTTTGAACAAAATCTGACAGTTAAGGCTTTGAGACAGATCAAACAAGTTAATTGAGGCCACAGCACATAGCTACTGTCAGTGACCATGAATATCTTATATCTTTTTTGTCTCGACGTTAAAAAAAAAAGTTGGGGGGGGGGGGGTTAATTACTTTTATCTGTAACAGTCTCTGGGTTTATTATATATAGAGATAAAATGACCAGAATCGGCAACAGTGGTGGATAAGTGACAATGTTGTTTTGGAGAGCTTTGGTTGCTGGGTTTTTACTATTCACATGGGGCGGCTTGGGTGTGAGTGGTGTCACTAATAAATTGCCACCGTGTGAGTTCCCTGCAATTTACAATTTTGGGGACTCAAATTCGGATACTGGTGGCATTTCAGCTGCATTTGAGCCAATTCGAGCTCCACATGGAGAGGGGTTCTTTCACAAGCCAGCTGGTAGAGATTCTGATGGTCGTCTCATCATAGACTTCATTGGTAACAACTTCTATTTTTACTTTTATTTTTGTGATTTTTCAGTATTATCTTTGGAGAACATGAAACCCCCATTTACAATATTTCATTCATTTTGCAGCTGAGAGTGTGAAGTTGCCATACTTGAGTGCATATTTGAATTCACTGGGAACAAATTTTCGGCATGGTGCTAATTTTGCCACTGGAGGATCAACCATTGGAAAGCCTAATGAGACTATATACGAGTATGGAATTAGTCCTTTCTTTCTTGGTATGCAGATTACGCAATTTAACCAATTCAAAGCACGAACGAAAGAGCTTTACGATGAAGGTTGGTTTATTATTTTCTGTTTATAAAGATACTTGCCCATTATGATTTTGATAATTTGTTTGCATATTAATATAACACGCTTTGTGAAATGTGATGCGCAGCCAAGATTGCCTCGGATAGAGACAAGCTGCCGAGACAGGAGGACTTTGCCAAGGCTCTGTACACGTTTGATATTGGACAAAATGATCTTTCTGTTGGATTTAGAAAGATGAGTTTTGATCAACTTCGTGCAGCAATACCTGACATTGTTAATCAGTTAGCTTCAGCTGTTCAAGTAAGTTGGCATCTTTCTTTGCAGTTGCCTAAGCTAACAAATTTTTGACTTGATCATAGTTTTGTCAGTTAGATAAGTAAAATTGATACTTATATACTTATGAAGAAGAAACACAACTGTCAAGTCTTTGGAGCTTAGTTTAGCTTTCCCTTTCAGAAACTGTCTCACTGAGCATTTCATCAAATAGATTATATTTTCATCAAACACTCGATTTCTTCAATACTGTCTTGCAACACTCGATTTCTTCAATACTGTCTTGCATAGAACAACTGTCACAAGCCTTGTTTATTTCACTTTCAGAATATATATCATCAAGTAAGTTGGCATCTTTAATTGCACTCGCCTAAGCTAACAAATTTTTTACTTGATCATACTCGTTCAGTCAATTTAAGTAAAATTGACACTTATGAAGAACAAACAAGTAAAATTGACGCTTATGAAGAAGAAACACAACTGTCAACTCTTCTGAACTGAGTAGTTCAGCTTCCCCTTCCAAAAACAGTCTCACGAGCATTTCATCAAACAGTTGGATTTTCATCAAAAACTTGATTTCTTCAATAGCGTCTTGCATAGAACAGCTGTCATGAGCCAACTTTTATAATTCAATTTCAGAATATATATCAACAAGGAGGCAGGGCATTTTGGATACACAATACAGGGCCTATTGGTTGCTTGCCAACCAATTTTTTCTACAATCATAACCCACCACCAGGCTTTCTTGATGAGCATGGCTGCGTCAAGGATCAAAATAACATGGCTGTGGAGTTCAACAGGCAGCTTAAAGAAAGAGTTATCAAATTAAGGACAGAGCTCCCGGAGGCTGCAATTACGTATGTGGATGTTTATGGCACAAAGTATGAATTGATCAGCAATGCAAAAACTTTAGGTAATCATTTCATTCTTAATTGTAATTGCCACTCACTTATCTGTCTAAGGTCACAATGACATGTCACTATATGTTGGTGGGTGCTTTTGTTTAAGAATGACAGTGCAAATTTCATATTTTGTTGTAAAGATCCTCCTTTACTGTCCCTGCAGTGTACTTATGCTAAAATGTAGCATTCAAGCTTTTACTGTTGCAGTGCTATTACCAAAATCAAGATTCTTGTGTGGATGATCAAATATATGTTTTTGATTTACTTTATATAGGTTATGCTGATCCATTTAAGGTCTGCTGTGGGTATCATGAGAACTATGACCATGTGTGGTGTGGAAACAAGGCAACCATCAACAACACTGAAGTATATGGGGCTTCTTGTAAAGACCCTTCAAAATCTATTAGCTGGGATGGTGTGCACTATACGCAGGCTGCGAATCAGTGGGTTGCTAATCATACTCTTTATGGTTCACTGACAGACCCGCCAATTCCAATCACCCAAGCATGTCATAGGCAGTGAGGGTATTTGTCAGAGTCATACATGGTCGATAGAGATTTTTGGGGAGTTCATAGTGAAAATTTCAAGTTTTTTTGATACAAGAGCGCAGCAGATCAGTAAGTTTTCTCTATATGATTCAGGAGTATGGTTTTGTGCAATCGATCTAAAGGTTGATAATTGAACAACCTCAAGAATTTGATCTTTATTATGTTTAAGCCAGAACCTTTGGTGTGTTTGCTATTTCTCTAATAATAATTTTCAGAATACATATCTATTAGTCATTCTCGCATGTCTGTTTATTTCAAGTGAACAATTGAAAGAAATATCCAAAGACAGCATAAGCTTCTTTAGAAGGCTAGCTAATGTGGAATGGTTTGCACTGTGCCACAAATCCATAGTTTGAGGATCTAGCAGCCTAATATTAGTATTTATAAGGAAATCCCAAATATGTTCCAGAACAAATGCTGGTTCGATTTTCTAAAGAATGAATGAGTGCTCAGCTAGCAAAGTGTGTAGCCTGCCTTCTGTGCCAATATGCTTGTCTCTTATATTGGAACTGAAAGAGCTAAATGCAGTCAAGCACAAGCTCCAACTCATTTCTCATCAGCCATACACACTTTTTCAAATATAACTGTTGTTGGGCAAGCACACCAGGAGCTTCTGTTTTCCACTTGCTGATTATGTGTTGGATTGGCATTATAGGAATTATGGTAGCTCCCAGGCTGTGGTGTTTATTTTTTCTAATGCTGGAAACTGCAACCTATAGATGCTGTCCGGCAGATCCCATCTGCTTCAAATCCTTGTGTTGTTTTATTGTGGGTGCAATTTATCTGCTTCCCTGTAAGATGTTTCAGCATTCGAAAATTCCTGAAAATTTGCTGGGAATAAGGATTAGTCTAACCAAACGAACCAATCCATGCAACCAAAATCCCTATAAATAGTTAGCTTTAAAGGACTCTCTCGAGTCATAAACGCATAATGCCCCTAGATAGTTGCGTTCTCCAAAATATTGTAATTAATTAGCATTTTTCTTTATAACGATATAAAGGAATTTAATTATTAATAAGCCAAATTAATTTGTAAACACAAAATGAAAATTGATCATATATTTCTATCTAATTCATTATTATAATCATTAAGTTCCTCTTGGTCGAATATATACAGCTTATTTATTTTACTCATAATCTGCATCCGGATAATCAGATTAGTTAATTCAGAATCAATTTGAGAATCCTATTTAGATCCTTATTCTAAATAATAATAATAATAATAATAAAATGACTAAGAAGATTATGGTTTCTCAGTCTTGAAGATACCATGAAGTATAATGTTGCTCATGTGTATGCAGTCTGCTGCAGGGATATCAAATTACAAAAAAAGTGTAACACAATCAGGAATTCTGATTCCCTCTTTGTTTTTCATATCTTTGTCTATCAACGACTTGATTTAATGAAATATAGCATATGAAAGTAAGAGTGGTCCTAATTAGATCAAGAATTCCACAATGAAACATTGGTGTCTGCTTTGTCTGCACACACACAAAATTTGTACAATTTTATGCTAAATAAAGTTTTCTGGGTTTATATGTAAGTTACCAGAATCATCAGCAGCTGAATTGAAGTGAAAATCAAGTGTTGGAGAGCTTTGTTTGCTGGGGCTATTCTATTCTCGTGGGGATTAAGTGTCAGGGTGATACTCTGCTACCTTGTGAATTTCCAGCGATTTACAATTTTGGTGACTCCAATTCGGACACTGGCAGTTCATCAGCTGCATTTACGCCATTTCCAGCATCAAATGCAGCTGATAGAGCTTGCGATGGCCATCCGATTATAGACTACCTACGTTTATACTCATTCTTAGCATTTCATTTATCCTGTTTAGCGTATAAGCATGAAAATCTCATCTACAAGTTTCAATCATTTTGGACTCTGTGTTATGCAGCTGAATTCACCAGGAGCAAAACTTCGACATGGCGCTAATTTTGCCACAGGAGGTCAGCCATTAGAAGGCCAAACGAGTCCTTCGTTGATCTTGGAGGCAGTCCTTTCTCTCTTGATGTGCAGATTGAGATTTCATCAATTCAAAGCACGCAGCAAACGTCTTTATGATGCAGGTTATACTAGAATCTTTAGCATTGGTAAAGGTGCCCCCCAGGACTCGATATTTCTTAACATAATTTTGGATCTTTTTTATGCTCTCAGCTAAGATTAACTCAGATAGAGACAAGCTGCCAATACGGGAAGACTTTGCGGAGGCTCTTTGCCCATTTGATATTGGACAAGTTGATCTTGCTGTAGGATTTATAACGATGAGTTTTTATCAACTTCTTGCAAAATTACCAGACATCATTAGCTGATGAGCTTCAGGCACTCAAGTGAGGAGCAATATTATTTACAGAAGTTATCAAGGACTAACAAATTTCTGACTTGATCATACTGGTCAATAACACTTTTAGAATCTATATCATCAAGGAGGGGCGGCATTTTGGATATACAACACAGGCATATTGTTTGCTTCCCATTTTCTATAATCATAGTCCAAAACAAGTCATTCTTGATGAACATGGGTTGCATAAAATCGAAAAACATGAAACTGAGAGCGGAACTCCCAGTAGCAGCAATGACGTGCGTTGATGTCTACGCTGCAACATATGAATTTACCAGCGATGCGAAATAATTAAGTGATTGTTTCCTTCTCGGTTGCTTCTGGTTGATTCACAATGACAGTGTTAGTTTGTTACGATACATTTGTGCATGCTGCCTAAACATGAATCACATTCTTGTATCGTTTATACAGAATATGTTAATCCATTCAAGTTCTGCTGTGGGCTTTATGATAACACAACCTACATGGGATGTGGAAAAAAGGCAACCATTAAAAACATGTAGTGTAAGGGGCTCCTTGTAAATAGCCTTCAGAATCAATAAGTTGGGATGGTGTATACTTTTATCAGGATACGAAGTAGTGGTTGCTAACAACAACTTTAGCCTCTCTACCGTTTAGAGGGATTATTGAGAAACCAAACCGTCATGAGATGGCTAGCAAATACCGTCTTAGAGACTTTGTCAATAGGATTCATCATGGTTCCCTTAACAATCCCATGTTAAATTCTAATAAGGGTAAGATTTCAACCCTAATTTTTGCCACTGTTAATGGTGCTATTATTGTTGATGTTTACCAACAAAGTGTTAGCTCCACTGGCAATGGAGTCCCATTAAGTGGCTTGATTGGGTTTGCTCCCCAGTTCGAGTCGCAGGGAAGTCGCCTTTGTTGGGAGAACCTGTGCCTCTCGGTTCGAACGGGGACTTCTAGTCTAGGTTGTGGTACGGGCTTAAAGGTGCCTCCCATAGTTGGGGCCCTCCCTAGGATACCTCGTGGTCAAATACTAAAAAAAAAATTATTGTTGATGTTTTTATGTCACCAAAGAAAAATCCATTCTTCGGATTTGATTTTATTTTGATTCGGATAAACTAACTAACTAATTGTTCGCCACAAAAAAAAGTTCACTTAAGAACTCTGCTGGAGTTAATTTTGATTCAAAGGAAAACGGCCGTGGAACAGAAATAACTCGCTCAGAACACCTTTTAAAGGATTACTTCAATAAGTTGGGATGGTGTACACTTTTATCAGGCTACGAAGTAGTGGGTTGCTAGCAACAACTTTAGCCTCTCTACCGTTTAGAGGGAATATTGAGGAACCAAACCGTCTTGAGCTGGCTGGCAAATACCGTCTTAGAGACTTTGTCAATAAGATACATCATGGTTCCCTTAACAATCCCATGTTAAATTCTGATAAGGGTAAGAATCCAATCCTAACTTTTGGCACTGTTAATGGTGCTATTATTATTGATGTTTCCCTATATTATAAGCAATACCATATGCTAGAGAAATTTCAAGCAAACTTAAGGAAGAAAACTGAAGGCCTGAGAAGTTTAAATCATGAGCAGTGGAGGTTATTTCATGATGAGGAGAGGATGACAAGTGCAAAAGAATTTATAGACGGCGATTTAATTGAGCCATTTATTGATTTTGGCAATACTTTAACGCAAGAAATTTCCACAGCTGTTCATGTTTTTGTCGAGAAGCTTGTGAAGCTAGTTGAGGAACTTAAAAGAGTTACATTGACATGTAATTGATATCAATGTAACCCTTTAAATCCCTCAACTAACTTCACAAGCTACTCCACAGAAACATCAACAGCTACGGAAATTTCTTGCATTAAAGTACTGCTAAGATCGACAAATGACTCAATTAGATTACCATCTATGAATTCTTTTGCACTTGCCATCCTCTCCTCATCATTATAGAACCTTCACTGCTCATGATTTAAACTTCCCGATCCTTCAGTCTTCTCCCTTAAGTTTGCTTGAAGTTTTTTCTAACACATGTTATTGCTTATGATGAAAGGAAGTGACAGCAACAATAGCACTATTAATAGTGCCAAAAATCAAGACCGGAATCTGACCAATATCAGAATCTAATTTAGGATTGCCAAAGGAAACATAAAAAATTCTATTGACAGTCTTCAAGGAGATATTTGCCAACCACCCTAACACGGCCTAGCTCCTCAATATTGCTCTTAACGATCGATGAAGAGATTAAAATTATTCTCAAAACCCAAATAAACGCCCTCATCAAGAATTGCAACAGCTGAAATCCATTTTGCATTCTCGTCACAAGCTTGCTGCCTTATAGCTGTTTCCTCGTGTTGCAGCAAATGAACATTACTAGCTGATTAAGAAGGAAAAAAATAACTATTAGATCACACAGAGAGAATTCTAGTAAACGCTAATGAGTTTGTCATTATCGCAAAAAGCACATAAGTTTTTTTCCTTTTGTCAAGTGGAGAAAAATTAAACAAGTGTAATCTTGGTTATTAGTATTTGATTGTAACACACCCCAAATCTAACACACCTCTATGCCTCTAAGAGGCTCAATCACCTCCAACACCTTAAACAAATACTAAGATATGACAATTAATAACTTATTCTAAGAACCTGGTTTTTCTAATTCATACTCGTACATGTCTGATTCTCAGAATTTTAACTCTTCATCTAAAACTCAGAATGACATAATATTCTATGAAACTATTCTGGACATCCATTAGTACCCCATGTAAAATTTTCAAGAGGATCCGGTATCAAAAACATTTTCAAAATTATTTATTTCTCGACAAATTCGAAATTGTTTTCACATAACCTAAACCGAACGGGTTCTGAGATTTTTATAAAATAAAATACTAATAATAAAATTATGAAATTAAAACTGGGAGTATTAGACACATATATTAACTTCCATATAAAATTTCAGAATTTTTTGAGTTCATGTGTTGGTACAAATAATCTTGTGAATCCGATCGCAATGCTGGAATCGCCGTTTTCCAGTGCAGTGGTTTCTATTTCGAAAATAGATATAAAATTGAAAACGAAGTCGAATTTAATGAAATAAAATTTATTCAAGAAGCACTATATGTCTAGTTTCCAGATATATAAATTTCATAAGAAAGCTCATTCAGAAAATATAGGTTTAAATTCGAGATACTCATGCTGTCCAGAATTATCTTGTGTGCTTAATACGTACAAGATTGATTAACTAAACTCATAATAAATCAAAACCCTAAACAAAGCCTAAATTATGCCAATATAAACCATAGATAGAGTGATTGGAAATTTGTTGAGAATAGGAAGAATAAACTTACCAATCGCTTTGATTCTCTCTTAAACAGAGGTTTGAATCCTAGGGTTTGGGTAAGAGCGTTATGAGCAGCAGAGAAGAAGAAGAAACGTCGTGGATTTAGGGTTATGGAAGGGGACAAATATGAATTTATAGGGAGTCTTAAGTAACCCTATTGAATTTGGAAAAATAATCATTTTCTAAAATTATCTCATAAATAACCCTTATTTATAATTTAATATCCCTTTTTAATAAGGGTTATAGGCCACGCATGATTCCTAATGAAAGCCCAATTTCCATAATTTAATGTTATGGAAATTTGTGGCGTTACATTGATGTTGGCTAATGCAATGTTAATTGAGAATAATAATATACCTTGTAGATAAATGAGGGAATTTGCTTCATTGGATCGCCGACAACAGTTAAATCCCCTTGAGTCTATACACAGAGGGCACGCACATGACTATTATGCCCACTTTCGAATTCCAAGTAATGGCACCATCATCTTGGAGCATCTGAGAGTACAAATGGATCTTTACTATTGATTGAGGCCAACAATTTACCATTGAAGGCATTCAATGAGTACACAGCTTCAGTGGTTTCCTTCTCTGCCACTAACAGTGAAAACCAACATCCTTCCCTGCAGTTGTTAATAGATAAAAAACAAGAAAACCCAAATGAGAAAGAAGTAATATCAACCATCTCAAATTCTCATATAGAAGAAAAGGGAAATGCATTTTTACCTTGGTTGGCTCATTTTCCCTTAGTACATATGCAGTCCCGATGCAGTAATAAATATTACTATCAGCAGTGGAAGGAACAAAAAGTAAAGGGGCTACCATTCTCAAACTCATAAAGCTCATGAACTGATGTGGCCTCAAATGTTTGGTCATTTGTGTTGAAAAATCAAAGATTTTTGGTGAGTTTTTTCAAATTGGTTGAAAAGGAAAAGTGAGCCACATGCATTGCTTTTGTTTTTCAAAGTCGGCACCAAATTGCAAGCCTTTTGCCAAGACTCTTGCCAACTATTTTAAGACTTTTTACAATGAAGCTCAACTATAAATAGAGCTTCATTCAGAGAGCAAATGACATTCTGAAAACTTAAGAACATCCCAAAATTGTTAAGCTTATAGGTTTCTAAGCTTTTGAGATTTCTAAGAGTGTGAGCAATTGGAGAGTGTGTGTGAGAGTGTTTGGTGTATTTGGGTTCTGGAAAAGTGAGATTTCTTTACTCAAATTTGTACTCAAAATACAATTATTTTTCTTTTGCTCCCGTAGACGTAGGCATATTGCCGAACCATGTAATTCTTGTATCCTTTATTTTTGTGTAATTTTTGGTACGCTTGATTCTGCATTTCGCGCACAACAAGTGGTATCAGAGCCGACGATTCGTACTTGGGGGATAGACATTGTTCACGTATACGATACTATTCTCATATACGGTACTGTTCACGAATATGGTGGAGAAGGCCATTTGTACTTGGGAGACAGTTTATTGTAAGTAGTGTGTATTTTTGCATGTCTAGGAAAGTTCTATCAACAAGGCAATAAGAGTTTAAGGATTCTGGTTTTTAATTGGGACCGAGTTCCCGTCCAGTCTCCTGAAAACTTTCCTGGTGCATTTATTCACGCGAAATTAACATAATAAAGGCAGTTTTTCGAGTGGAAATAGTTCGTTGAGAAAATGGTAGAAGGTGAAACTTCCAGAATTAGGGAGAAATCTACCGAGACTATTTTAGGAGACACTTCAAGTGGGATGTGAGATTTGTCAAACCGCTATTCAACACATGTTATAAGAGGCTAGAAGATCGATGTTGAAAAGTTTGATGGGAAAATCAACTTCGGCATGTGGAGGCGCGAAGTTATGGATGCCCTTATTCAAATCGATCTCGATGTTGTTCTGAAAAATAAAAGACACTTGTATGATGAAGAAATTTAGGATTGTATGAATGAGAAAGCCTGTGGTAAGATCAAATCTTGTTTGACCAATGAGGTGAAATACTTGGTGAAAGATGAGGAGTGTGCGATGACTTTGTGGCGTACATTGGAGGAGAAATACTTGCTGAAAAGTCCTGAAAACTGCCTTCGTGCAATGAGCCAAGTATATGGCTTTCAAAGAAGATTGAGGTAGCAATGCACGATCATGTCTCAAGATTTGAAAAGTTACTTGCTGATTTGAAGAATATTGATGAAGATATTAAGGAGGAAGTTAAGGCTATGATTCTGTTACACTCACTACTAGAGGAATATAGCCATTTTGTGACTACCTTGATATATGGGAAGAGTGTGATCATCTTCAAAGATGTTTGCACAGCATTGACTAACTTGGAGATTCGGAATAATGATAAAAATTCTGAACGAGCATCGTCTGAAGCTTTGGTGAATAGAGATTAGGCGATGGAGAAAAAGAATAAGCGTAGTGGAAAGAATTCTCGATTCAAATTGAGAAGCAGAAATATAGCTCGAGATGAGTGTGCATTTTGTCATGAAAATGGCCATTGGAGGAAAGATTGTCCAAAGGCTCAAAAGAGAGATGGGAAGAAACCAGCAGCAGCAAACATGGCACGGAAAGATAAAGACTCTAATTATTCACTAAGTATTACTCATGCAGTATACGTGGCTAGTTCAAACGAGTGGATACTTGATGCTGGAGCAACCTATCATTTGTGTCCTATTAAGGAATGATTTACGAATTTTCGTAATCTGGAATCCGGTGTAGTTGTGATGGGGAATGATCAACCTTGTCGCACAATGGGGATATGAACAATTCGACTCAAAATGTTTGATGGAATGATCAGAGAACTCAAAGAGGTTAGATTTGTTCCAGCTTTAAAGAAAAATCTAATTTTTGTAGGTGCTTTAGAAGCTAAAGGCTACAAGGTTACCATTGAAGATGACGCAATAAAATTTACACATGGGGCCATGGTGATTCTATAAGGGGCTCGCTGTTACAATTTGTACTATTTGAAGGAAGGTACAACTGATGAAGTAAATGTTGTTGAGGCGCACAGTGACACCACTAAGTTATGTCATGTACAACTAGGACATGCTGGAGAGAAGTCTTTGCAAACTCTAATGAGGTATGAACTCTTAAAATGTACCAAAACCTGTAAATTAAATTTATGTGAGCATTGTGTAGTAGACCAGAAAACAAGGGTCAAGTTTGGTACAACTAATCACAATACTTGTGAGATCCTTGAATATGTTCATAGTGATGTATGAGGACCAACCAAGACTGCATCAATTGGTGGAAGTCATTATTTTGTTACATTTGTTGATGATTTCTCTAGACGTGTGTGGGTGTACACCATGAGAGCAAAGGATGGGGTTCTAGAGATTTTCGTGAAATGGAAGAAATTAGGGGAGGCTCAAACTGTCAGAAAGATCAAAGTATTACGATATGATAATGAGGGTGAATATACTTCTGATCTATTCTTGCAAGTATGCCAGAACGAGGGTATTAAAAGATATTTCATGGTGAGACATACTCCGCAACAGAACGGTGTGGTTGAGTGTATAAATCGTACTTTACTGGAGAAGGTACGATGTATATTATCTAATGCTGGTTTACATAAAAAGTTTTGGGCTGAAGCTGTGAGTTACGCAAGTCACTTAATAAACCGATTGCCTTCTGCTGCAATTAGAGGTAAAATTCCTATGAAAATGTGGTCTGGAAAGCATGTACAAGACTATAATTCCCTTCGTATATTCGGGTGTCCAGCTTATTATCATGTCAAAGATGGTAAACTGGATCCTTATGCTAGAAAAACTATCTTTGTGGGATTCAAAGGTGGAGTAAAGGGATTCAAGCTTTAAGATCTCAAAGACAAAAATTTTATGTGTAGCAGAGATGTCACATTTGATGAAGCTTCAATGATGAAAGCTTCAAGTTATCAGCAGGTGGATAACAAGATCAAAAAGGTACTGTAGCAGGTGGAGTTTGATGTAACTCCATATATACTAGTTAGTTCTACATCAAAGAATGGTTCAACTATGGAGGTGACGCATAGAGTTGAAGAATATATTGTTTCTTCTGATGTCCCACAAAATAAAGAAACAATTGATGATATAGATAATGATGATTTTACAGCAACAAAAAGGCCAAGAAGAGAGATAAAGAAACTCGGATGGCTTACTAAAAATATGGTGGTAGCCTATGCACTTCCAGTTATTGATGATGACATCCCCAACACTTTCGGTGAAGCATTACGCAACAGTGAAAGTGATCATTGGAAGTTAGCGATGGAGGAAGAGATGAAATTTCTCTATCAAAACCAGACTTGAGAACTTGTAAAGTTACCAAAGGGGAAAAGGGCTATTGGCAATAAATGGGTCTACACCAAAAAGCAAGGATCTCCGAATCAAACAACTTTTCGATACAAGGCAAGGCTCGTGGCAAAAGGTTTTGCTCAAAAGGAAGGTATTGACTATAATGAAGTTTTCTCTCCAGTTGTAAAACATACTTTCATTCGTATCCTACTTGCTTTAGTTGCAGAATATGAGTTAGAGTTGACTCAATTGGATGTTAAGACGACGTTCTTATATAGAAATTTAGAGGAGGAAATCTATATGATTCAGCCTTGTAGTTTCAGAGTTGCTGGAAAGGAGAATCATATGTGTAGGTTGATTATATCTTTGTACGGACTGAAGCAATCGCCAAGGCAGTGGTACAAAAGATTTGATCAATTTATACAAGGGCAGAAATTCACCAGAAGTGAACACGATCATTGTGTTTACTTTAGAAGACTACTAGATGGAGCTTTCATCTATTTGTTACTCTATGTTGACGATATGCTTATAGCTTCGAAGAATAGAGATGAGATCGAAAGATTAAAAAAGCAGCTGGCTTCTGAGTTCGAGATGAAAGACTTAGGTGATGCACAGAGAATACTTGGGATGAAGATTCAGAAAGACAAGAAGAATGCGAGCGTATGGTTGACTCAAAATTTTTATTTGAAGAAAGTGCTAGAAAGATTCGGTATGAATGACAAAACTAAACTGGTATGTACACATTTAGCTCCTCATTTCAAATTAAGCTCTTCTTCATAGCTTAGATCTCAAAATGAGCGCGATTACATGGCTCGTGTTCCATATGCTAATGCTGCGGGTAGTCTTATGTATGCTATGGTATATGCACAAGGCCCGATATATCTCAAGCAGTGAGCATGATTAGTCGATACATGCACAATCCGGGTAAAAATCACTGGCTTGCGGTAAAGTGGATTCTCCGATATCTGTATGGGACAATTGATATTGGATTATTGTTCAAGAAGGATTGTGGTCAACAATGTGTTGGGTATTGTGATTCTGATTTCGCTGGAGATCTTGACAAGCGAAGATCAACAACGGGCTACGTATTCATATTGGGTGGAGGTCCAGTTAGCTAAAGGTCGATTCTACAATTGACAATTGCTCTGTCCACTACGGAAGCAGAGTATATAGCAGCAACTGAAGCTGTAAAAGTAGCTATCTAGTTAAAGGGCTTGTTAGGTGATTTGGGAGTAATCCAGGAGAACATTGTGGTCTTCTGTGATAATCAAAGTGCAATATTCCTTGCGAAGAATCAAACATATCACGCTCGGACGAAGCACGTAGATGTGAAATATCATTATGTGAGAGAGATTATCGAGATCAGTGTTGTGTTGTGAGAAAGATCGATACCAAAGATAATCCATCAAATATGTTGACGAAGGTAGATTCTGGAATTAAGTTTCAACATTGCTTGAAACTAATTCAAATCATTTGATTATGTTAAGTTATGTCCTTAAGGAATTTTGAACTATGGTTGGCTTGATCCTAAATTTTGGGTATGTAGGCAGTCACAAAGATGCAGCCACTTTGGGGATGATGATTGATTGGTAGTCGGCTCAGATTTGGATAATTTTTCGCCGAGGTGGAGAATTATTGAAAAGTCAAAGATTTTTGGTGAGTTTTTTCAAATTGGTTGAAAAAGAAAAGTGAGCCACATGCATTGCTTTTGTTTTTCAAAGTTGACACCAAATTGCAAATTGCAAGACTTTTGCCAACTACTTTAAGACTTTTTGCAGTGAAGCTCAACTATAAATAAAGCTTCATTCAGAGAGCAAATGACATTCCGAAAACTTGAGAACATCCCAAAATTGTTAAGCTTATAAGTTTCTAAGCTTTTGAGATTTATGAGAGTGTGAGCAATTGGAGAGTGTGTGTGAGAGTATTTGGTGTATTTGGGTTCTAGGAAAATGAGATTTCGTTACTCAAATTTGTACTCAAATAATTGTTAATAATACAATTATTTCTCTTGCTCTCGTGGACGTAGACATATTGTCGAACCACGTAATTCTTGTATCTTTTATTTTTCTGTAATTATTTGGTACGCTTGATTCCGCATTCCGCGCACAACAATTTAACAATTGAATAACTTGTATGGCAGTTTCTCAAGATGTTGATATAATGGCAAAAGTCTGAGACTCTCTCTGGTGGCAGATACAACAAGCACGGTTCTCAAGTGGCTTGAAGGAGATGCAAGTCTTATCATGAACTGTGCCAATAATAGTCACATCTTCCTTTGCAATTGCCAGCCTATAGGTCCAAAGAACAATAGATTAATGCCATATAATGATTTATTTTAACTCTCATTCAATAAATGAAGAACTAAAGGATGGATACCTGTATGGTATGGAAAAGAAGAAGAGCCAAAAGGGCTGGTATGACTAGCTTCCAAATTTCCTTTTATATCAAGCTTGTTGTAAGTGCAATACACCACAGTTAGACATGTTTGATGCAGCAATTACACATTTATTTTTCTTGATGAAGAGAGTATAGAGTGTTACTGGCTTGCTTCCAAGGGACTTCCTTACTGCATCCATCATCTCACTCATTTTCACATTCAATTGAAAACTTATAAGCTAAGCATTTCTAAGTCCACGGCACAGGTAACATATCTGTGAAGGAACCAACAGAGAAAAACCCAAAATATAAATTGAAAGCTCTAGCAAAGTATACCCCTTGTAAGTCACACATAAGAACAGAATTAATGGCTGCTGTCCAGTCCCCAGTTCCCAAATTCTGCTCACTGATGGGAGCCAGTTCAGGAAGTGATAATATCATAACACTTCCATTCCACAATCCAACTGCTGCTCCGTGACTATAATCGGGATATTCACCAGTTGGACTAACGTCAAGGCATGAGATATGATTAGCCAGCTTTGTTTGCACCTTTTCTGTCAAGGTTCCATCACCAAATTCTAAATAATATAAATACCCATCCCCAGTTGCCAGTAAAACCTGTCAAAAAAGCAGCTATCGTTTTATCGGCAATTAAAATTAAAATATGTCAAATTGGAAGTTAACGCCGAACATATGCACAAATGCACCTATTGCATTTTTGTCTTCAGCAGTCAGAGAGTACCAAAAGAATATATCCATTTAATTTATGGGGTTTACTTGAACAATGAGATGTTCCAGTAAACATATCAGATAATGTTTTGGTGGAGAATTACTCACACTTTCCATTGATAATGATCCAATATAAAATACAGGTCTTGGATGAAAACAGAAAATCCAAAGTTCCTAAAATTACAGTGAAAACTACATAAAATCCCAAGGCTATGAGTATAAATCAAACGTAACAAAAGTTCAAAAACATTCAAACTAAGAGATAAAAAAACAAAGTGATGTTGAGATAACAAACTTGATACAACATATGTTGTCTATTGTCAACTCGTAATCTGCCAGTAGAGTTCAACATAAAAAGAAAGCTGAATATATCCACAAATCACCATTTGAGCTTTCTAAGAGAGCTTAGGCAACTTATGATTTCAAAGTTCCTCTGAAATAGAGATAGAAAGTTTTCCAAACAGAATCCCAGTCATGCAGTACATTTCATCATCATTCTCTTAATAATAAAAGTTCCAAGGATATGACATATGACAGAAGAATACCATTCTGTATTGATTACTTTCCCAAACAAAAGATCATCGACATTCAAATGTCATATTTCCTAACTTGCTCAACATGATTCAGTGCCGATTATGAACAAATTATAATTTTTTATGCTGAATTTATCGTGTGATATACTTTATATCACATTGAAAATGGATGAAATATGAATTTTGCAAAATTAAAATGATTTGACATGAAACAACTAATGGATGTGATAAATTTGGATTGATCATTTGTTTCTTGATACTAAAGTGTTTGATGTAGCAGCTTGCAAAGTGGAGGACAAGAAGCTCGAGAATTCCTAATCAGAGATGAATTTATAAAGTTTAGGAATATTATTTTACTTGTAGCAAACTTGGAAATGCAACAACAGAGATGGTGAATAACAGGCGAACATAATGCGCTTACAAGCGAACCAAAAAGGAAAATTGTGATATACAACTAAAAGCCTAACAGAGAGAACAACCAATTTCTTTTCTAGACAGGCAATATGTTATTTATTGGTAATCCCAGAAGATTTTTTATTGAATAGTGTAGGAAGTAAACCTGAGAAGCATTTCTGCTTGCAACATTTATTGAATACTAGAATGGAGCTTTCCAATCATTTTGCGGCTTCCAAGAGGTAGAACTGACAAATCTTATAGAGCTTGAGGTAACCTGCCATCGTAGTTTGATCAGCCAGTGCATTTGAATAAGATACTTGTTATCATCTATTAGAACAAAATGTATGCCTATTACATAACTATATAACTCATTTTTCACAAAGCAAGTCGAAATACCAGCAATGAAACAGGCAAATGAAACCATATGTGTGTTTCAAAGGAATGACTTTGTAGCAACAATAATTGCATTTTTTTTTTCTCTTTCCCTGAATGGCAATATGATAAACATTAAAAGAATAGTAACAAAATAACACTGACAGAAACAATAGTAGAGTCGAAGTAACAAATGATAAATGATATAATTGTAGTGAAAAAGACGCATACTTCTACAAATTTCCATGCTCATCAACTAGAGAAGATTAGAACTGCTTTAACATATATATTACCAGATTTGTAGCATGGCTGCAACATCAATAATCTCCACCCAAATTCCAAAAAAAAGAAAAAAAAAATCTTCTGATCAGCACTGCCACCACCTATATCACTATATAATCACTACCAGGATACAATTGTCATGATCATTATTATCATCTATAAAAATAACTAAAGCCACATTCACATTCACTATTGTCACTACCATTTATTTATTTTTATTTACCATTCATTTTAAACATTAATAATGCAGCTCACAGAAGTTTCAGTTTTTCAATTCATTTTTACCAACTGAAAAAGTCTCGTTATTAACAGCTATTTCTCATAAAAGACCGTATAATCATAGTTACAACAGAATTGAACACTCATGCCCATAATCACATAGGGAAATCATAGAGAGAAAAATCTCTGGCTATATGGTAAACATGTCTAAACTCAAATAAATTCACGTTGTTCAAGTCAATTTACAAGGAAGAATATAAGGATTTGAATATATACAGAAAAATAAAAAATAAAAAAAGAACAGAAACATACTTGTAGAAATTGATCATGAGTAGCATTCTGGCAAAACAAAGTTGATTCTGCAGAACAAAAGCGCTCTATTTCAGTTTGGCATAGCTCAACTTCATTAGTCATCGTAACCACTATTGATGATTTGACAAAACTAATCACCAGGATACTATTAAATGCATTGTAAGTGGAAAACCTTATTGGCCACAAGCCTTTAATACCATTCCATTTAGTTGATGCAAAAAATGATCCATACATTTTCAGTTATTTCTATCTTATTGGGACATATGCAAAGAGAATAGAACCAAAACCACATACCATAAACAACCCATCATATAACTGTTAAATTTATTTCTCACATTATGTGGACTGACAAAAATTATTCTAATTATTTTTTATATTTTACCGAATTAATACGTGACTAAGGTCAAATATTGTCGACCAATTTTGACAGACTCATTTATTAAGTGATCAAATATGGAGTTAATGAGTCTAATCTTAACATACCCTGTACAGTAGTATATTATGGACAAGTATATTCTTAATTGTGTTATTTTAGCCCATAATGGGATGGGCAATTTTGTACTAACACATGAGGGGTCCCTGTACTCAACCACTGTATTTAAGTAACTTCAGCCCATTAAAAATTTACTGTTCAAGAAATCAGTGACATGTGTGCAGTGCACCTCTCTCTCTCTCTCCCTCTCCCTCTCGTCTCCCGAGTGTGTATGTACAGTAAATTTTGAAGCAAGCCGATCCTTGAGCTGACGCAAGGGAAACTGAATTCAGAAGCTAGATCAAGCTTGTAACAACTCGGTAAAGCTCCATAACAAGCTTCCAAGGTCGGATTCATGGGAGATCATGGTAAATTTCGAAATTACCTAAAATATGTGTTTGCTTGGAATGCACGATTAAGAGCATAAAGTTTGTTATTGTTTCAACAATTGGTATCAGAGCCCATGGTTATGCGTTTCCTTGTAAATCATAGTTGTTTTGTTGATGAAATCTCACTCATGGAAGTTTTTCTTTATTTTCGGATTTTTCGAATTCTTTGAATTTGGGCATATTTGATCAAATGGTTGTTAAATAATTCATGAGTGATGATTTTGGAGTAAAAATATAATTTTTCTGTAATTTTTTGTGGCCAAAATCGGGTTGGTATGTATGTGGATGCTGTAAATTTACTGTACAACGCTGTAGCAACAGCCCGAGGTTGAAGATGATGGGATAATTTTGTTTGGATCCCTAAACTTTGAGAAATGTCACTCTGGCCCAAAATAACGAAATGGTCCTTAACCGAGGGTCAACTGTGTAAAAGATCAGTTTGGTCCCTTAAATTTTGGAAAATTATATTATAGCCCAACATTTTATTTTATTTTATTTACAGTTTGGGCCAAAAGTTTTAATATTTAACACAGTAAGCATAATTCTGAAAATTCGGCAGTTTAGTCCAAAATCCTTTAAATTTTGGCGATTTTTCAGAATTTTAAATTTAAGAATAATCCATCATTGTTGAATTTTATGGGCATAATATTCATATATTTTATTGAGGCATGTAGATATTTTATTTGATTGAATATCTTGGTGGAAACTTTAATTCCGTTTTGACAAAGTTTATTTAGCCTCAATTTTGTTAATGTATGAAATATATATATGATGCAAAACTACAATTTAGAGTGATTGTGTATCTGCTTATCGTAGGACCAATCATGATAAATTATTTGGTGGTTTGCAATTGATTGTCCATTTACAATTATGAATTATGTGATGGATTGTTATTGTTCTGACCAAGATCCATACGGGTGATGATACTGCCCTGTCGGCAAATCACTACTTGGTAGGATGCTTGAGAAGATAAAGAGGTTTGTTGAGTATTTTCTACTGAGTGACTTAATTACCCTGTTGGTAATAGGTCAATATTGGTGTTATATTCAACTTGTCTGCTTTATCTTTAGGTTAGTGCAATCCTATATTGTTAAAGGATGTCTAACATATTGTGTTGCTATTGGAGAAACTTAGAATGAGGAGTAATTGATTATAGCATGATTTTAAGTTTTGCATGCTTGATAATTCTTTTGTTATTGCTTCCTCAGCTCTAGATATTCTCTCATTTCTCCAAGTAGTCTCCCTCAAGAATTTAACTGGGACAAATTTTGAGGACTGGCATGAGTCCATTTTGTTTTATCTGTCTACATTGAATAGCGACTTGGCATTAAGAGTTGATGAACCAGCCAAGCCCATAGATAAGAGCACTGCTGCTGAAAAAGCAGAGTGGGCAGCTTGGGATGAATTCAATAGACACTGTCTGGATACAATGAAATACACCATTGATAGGACAACTCGAGATAGCATCCCTGCATGTGATAAGGCCAAAGATTACTTGGCAGCTGTTGGAAGAACTTTTAAGAAGGTAGATAAGGCAGAAAATGGTAACTATCTGAGGCTATTTGCTAACACTCAGTATGATGGTGTTTCTGGGGTGAGAGAGCACATCCTTAAGATGACCAGTTACCATAAGAAGCTAAAGGACATGGATGTCAATCTGCCTGATGACTACCTAGTCTTCCAAATCCTTGAATCCCTTCCACCACAATTTGGCAATTTGAGAATCCAATACAATACTCAGAGAGACACTTGGAATATCACTGAGTTGACTGCTTATGTGGTTCAAGAAGAGGAATCATTGAAGAAGGGAAAAGCTCACACTGTCATGGTGGCAACTACTCAAGAGAGTGGAAGTGTGAAGAAAGGCTCTTCAAAGGGCAGCAATAAGTTTTTCAAGAAGAAAAAGTTTGGTAAGAAAACTTCACGTGGTAATTCTTCTACCACTTCTGGTTCCACCTCTGAGAGTTTTAATGGAAAGTGCCACTTTTGTAAGAAACCTGAGCACAAGAGAGCTGAATGCAGAGGATTCAAAGCATGGTTGGAAAAGAAAGGTATTCCTGTAGCTTTTGTAGGCTTTGAATCTAATCTTATTGATGTTCCTTCTGATACTTGGTGGTTGGATACTGGTGCAACCATTAATATAACGAATTCCTTACAGGAATTTAGAAGCAGGAGGGAGCCCAATGAAGGGGAGTTGATAGTTCACATGGGCAATGGAGTGACAGCCAAAGTTGAAAGCATAGGAGTTGTCAGACTACATCTAGCCACAGGCTATGTTTTGGATCTGTTAGATACGGTTTATATTCCTTCTATTAGGAGAAACTTGATATCTGTATCTATTTTGGATAGATGTGGCTATACTTTTCATTTTGGTGACAGAAAAGTTTACTTGTTCCGCAATTCAGAGTTAGTTGGTTCTGGCACTCTATATGATGGCTTATATATGATTGATTTATTTTCTCTTGCTGTTGAATCATCATCCAATGCTCATGTTATGCATGTTGTTAGCTCTAATCGTGCCAGGGTTGATGAAAATTCCTTTATGTTGTGGCATAAACGGTTATGTCACATTTCTAAACAGAGGATGGAGAGGCTTATTAAAGATGGCATTCTACATAAGTTGGATTTCTCTGATTTTGGCACTTGTGTTGATTGTATCAAAGGCAAACTTACTGCCAAAACCAGAAAAGAGAGAACTCAGAGGAGTCAACAGGTGCTGGAGTTGGTACATATAGACATCTGTGGGCCATTTACTCCTATTGCTATTGGAGGTTATAAGTACTTCATCACGTTCATCGATGACTTTTCTCGTTATGGTCATGTTGAACTTCTTGCCGAAAAGTCTGAATCTTTATATGTGTTTCAAGCCTTTAAGGCTAATGTTGAGCTCCAAAAGGGCAAGAAAATGAAAGCAATAAGATCAGACAGAGGTGGTGAGTACTATGGGCGATATGATGAAACTGGGCGTAATCCTGGACCTTTTGCTAAATTTCTTCAGGAATGTGGAATAGAAGCCCAGTATACAATGCCCGGGACTCCTGAACAGAATGGAATTGCAGAAAGGAGAAATCGTACCCTTCTTGACATGGTGCGGTGTATGCTAAGTAACTCCACCTTACCAGATTTTCTGTGGGGTGAAGCCTTAAGAACTGCAGCTTACATTTTGAATCAGGTACCTAGTAAATCGGTGCCCAAAACTCCTTATGAGTTGTGGTCAGGAAAGAGACCGAGTCTTCATCATTTTCATGTCTGGGGATGCAGAGTAGAAGTGAGGCCCTATAATCCACAATCAAGGAAACTTGATCCGAAAACAATTAGTGGTCATTTTATTGGCTGTTGTATCGGCTCAAGGGGTTCTAGATTTTATTGTCCTTCCCACACTACTAGAATCATTGAGTCTGATCGTGCCATTTATTTTGAGGATGATCACAATGGTGGGAGTTCTGAGCCTCGCAGTCTGACATTGAGAGAAGAACGTGTGGTTTTGCCTATTCCATCTTTTCCGACTTCTGCGATGGGATTACCACATATTGATGATTCTTCTGTTGATCCTGAACTTCATCATGATATGGAGCCTATGATTGTAGAGGATGATGGTACTGATGTGCCATTGAGGAGATCAGAGAGGATTAGGAGACCTGTAATTTCTGATGATTATGTTGTTTACTTGCAGGAACATGATTTTGATGTTGACTCTTCATCTGATCCTATTACCTTTCAAGAGGCCATCAGTTGTTCAGAATCTTCATCTTGGCTACATGCGATGCATGATGAGATGGCATCTATGTATCATAATGGGGTTTGGGATTTAGTTGAGTTACCAGATGAATGCAGGCCAATTGGTTGCAAATGGGTTTTCAAAACCAAGAGAGATGCCAGAGGTCAGGTAGAGAGGTACAAGGCCAGGCTTGTGGCTAAGGGTTTCAGTCAAAGAGAAGGCATTGATTACACTGAAACCTACTCTCTTATTTCTACTAAAGACTCTTTTCGTATTATCATGGCATTGGTAGCTCATTTTAATTTAGAATTGCATCAGATGGATGTGAAGACAACTTTTCTCAATGGGAGCTTGTTTGAAGATGTGTACATGGTGCAACCTGATGGTTTTGTTGAGACTGGTAGAGAAAACATGGTGTGTAAGCTTAAAAGGTCCATTTATGGACTTAAACAGGCATCCAGACAGTGGTATTTGAAATTTCACGATATTGTCACCTCTTATGGGTTCCAGGAGAATGTCGTTGATCAGTGTATATACTTGAGAGTCAGTGGGAGCAAGTATATCATTTTGGTGCTTTATGTGGATGATATCTTGCTCGCTTCTAATGACACTAATTTGTTACTTGAGACAAAACAAATGTTGTCATGCAGCTTTGACATGAAGGATCTTGGTGAAGCCCATTATGTATTAGGGATAGAGATTCTTCGTGACAGATCTAGAGGAATTCTAGGTTTGTCCCAAAAGACTTACATTGATCGCATTTTGAGAAGGTTCAATTTGCAGTCTTGTGCTCCTAGGAAAGCTCTAATTTCGAAAGGTGACAAAATTTCCAAGTCTCAGTGTCCCGATAATGATGTAGACAAAGCTAGAATGCAAACAGTCCCGTATGCATCCGTTGTGGGTAGCTTGATGTATGCTCAAGTCTGTACTCGCCCTGATATTGCTTTTCCAGTGGGAGTACTAGGAAAATACCTGAGCAATCCTGGATTTGAACACTGGAAGGCTGCAAAGAAAGTACTTAGATATTTGCAAGCCACTAAAGATTTTGTATTGACATATCAGCAATCTGACCATTTGAATATGGTTGGATATTCTGATGCTAATTTCGCAGGGTGCTTGGAAGATAAGAAATCCACATCAGGTTATATCTTTATGATGGCAGGAGGAGCTGTATCATGGAAAAGTGTCAAGCAGACACTCATAGCTTCTTCAACAATGGAAGCAGAATATGTAGCCTGTTTTGTGGCTACACGTCATGCTTTATGGATGCAGAATTTTATCACAGGGCTAGATTGTATATTGGCCGTTCCGAGGCCATTAAAGATATACTGTGATAATTCTGCGGCTGTTTCTTTTTCTCACAACACAGGGAGTTCCTCACGTTCCAAACACATTGATATTAAATATTTGTTTGTGAGAGAGAAAATTGCTCTATCTTGTGTATCAGTAGAGTATATCCCTACAGAACTCATGTTAGCCGATCCACTTACTAAAGCTTTAGCTCCAAAAGTATTTAGGGAGCATGTAACGCATATGGGATTATTTGAATCCACTTATATATGCTGAGTCAGTGGGAGTTCTGGTTTGTATTATGAGTTGCAACTTAAATGAGATTATGTATTACTCATTTTGTTATCATGCATGCATATTGTTGTGTGATATGGATATGCCATATATTGTGTACACATTTGATTGCGTATGGCATTATGTATAGAATGAGGATACAATAGTCCGAGACATGTTGCTTAGTCTCAATATGGACATTAAAGACTGAAGCATTATGACTTAGCTTCAGTGTGCTTTCTGAAGACATTTTGATTCAGTCTCATTATGATCATAAGAAAGCACGACTTCCATGAGATATCTTGGTATTAGTCTCATTATAATGAAAATGGAAGCTCGCTTCTCGAGACATTTTGCTAGAGTCTCATTATGGTTATAACGAAGCAATGGTCTAGGAGACATATTGTTTTCGTCTCATTTTGCTAGACATGTGGACTTTATGGAAATGAGCATGTTGATCACATTGTCATGTTATTTCCATAATTATACTTGTATACTACTACATGGTCACGTGTTTATAGGTGTCTTGTTATATGGAGCATCCTGTCGGTGCACATATGATTTGATATTTATGGCACATTTTGGACTTATTTATGTTTTGGGTGATTGCTTGTATTTGACCTTTTGTTATAGTCACATATTGATTAATTCGGTTGTTTTCAAAATATTATTTTATTTTAAATTTATCATTAGAGTGATTTCTGTCGTCCAAGTGGGAGATTGTTAAATTTATTTCTCACATTATGTGGACTGACATAAATCATTCTAATTATTTTTTATATTTTACCGAATTAATACGTGACTAAAGTCAAATATTGTCGAGTAATTTTGACAGACTCATTTATTAAGTGATCAAATATGGAGTTAATGAGTCTAATCTTAACATACCCTGTACAGTAGTATATTATGGACAAGTATATCCTTAATTGTGTTATTTTAGCCCATAATGGGATGGGCAATTTTGTACTAACACATGAGGGGTCCCTGCGCTCAACCACTGTATTTAAGTAACTTCAGCCCATTAAAAATTTACTGTTCAAGAAATCAGTGACGTGTGCAGTGCACCTCTCTCTCTCTCTCTCTCTCCCTCTCCCTCTCCCTCTCGTCTCCCGTGTGTGTATGTACAGTAAATTTTGAAGCAAGCCGATCCTTGAGCTGACGCAAGGGAAACTGAATTCAGAAGCTAGATCAAGCTTGTAACAACTCGATAAAGCTCCATAACAAGCTTCCAAGGTCGGATTCATGGGAGATCATGGTAAATTTCGAAATTACCTAAAATATGTGTTTGCTTGGAAATGCACGATTAAGGGCATAAAGTTTGTTATTGTTTCAACAATAACTGCATCCCTGTCAATCCATAGTCAGGATCAATAAATCTGCAAAAACAGAGTAAAGAGAATTTCAAAGAAAAAGAGTTAGCAGGATGAACTTTATCAAAATTCTGAAGTCCATAGACAAATGAGAACATTTAATCTGTTTGCAGAAAGGAAAATTTCAGCGCAGCATACTTAGGTCATGTTTGGAATTGCTGTGAAAAAAAAGATATAATTATAAAATAAAAATTAATAGTATGTAATAAATAAAATTTTTAAATAACAATTTTGACAAAATTATTAAAGATATAATAAATTTTTCATTATATAAGTGAAAAATCATATCAATATATTTTCTAAACTACAACAGCTAATACTTACTAAATACTTTAGTACTGTAACTTCTAAATTACAGCTGCCTAACTTCAATTACAAACATGGTTTTAGAACCACCACGAGAAATCATGGTGAGATTTATTACAAGACAATTGTCGGCAAGATAAACTGCATGATCAAAGACATCCCACGTTGCTCTGCGCAACAACTGAATAACTTATATTCAGCTATTGCTAGAGAAGTATCCAGATATGCAATCTTTTTATTTAATGAGAAACAACCAAATAAAAATAAGCTACTGACTAAGACTTGGTAAAAAAATGTAAATCTGATACTAATCTCAGAATTGTTAGCATCCCATTGAATAATGCAGAATTTGTGCTTTTCTAGTGCAATGAATATAAATCCTGTGTTTCCTCCTCATACGAACAAGAAACGATATGAAAAGAAAAACACTATCTATTTACCATGTAAGCATAAATCTTCTCCTTCTTCCTTTTTTTCTTTTTTTCCCCTCAATTTCAAGTAACAGCAGAAGAAACTTTAAACATTTAAAAAATTATCACACACATGCAGATGAAAAATATCAAGCTTGCAATTCTTCCATGCGCATCCAACAAAAGCTGCACAGTAATTCATCGCTTACTTCGGATGCTTTAGATATCACTTCTAATCAGAAAACAAAACATCTTATCTTTTATTACAAAAAAAAATAAATCATAAAGTTATGTAAAGGCTGAAGAATAATCATAAAAGTAAGTAACCGTGTAGAAAATAGAAATTTCACGAAATTTTTTATTCTGCATGCATGGTGACTCACTAAGGCAATGCAAACAAAATCTGTATTACAGCCTAGTCTATCTCATTCTTTAACTTATCCGAAACTACTTGCATCAGTACAAGTATACCTCCTTGTTTGTGATTTTTAGAATGATGAGTAAAAGAACTTGACTAGCTAAAACGTATGAATAAGTCTCTACTAGTAGTGGAATACTATCTCTATCCCAAGCTGTAGTGTCAATTAAAGTAGAAATCAGGCCCTTAGTCATAAAATGAACACACTCAAGCCAGGCTTCATTCAGAGTGTATGAGATTGTACAACTATACAGGGAAATAGCCCTTTCAAAAGCCGATAATATATCAAGCAGGAAAAATAATGTAAAGTACCTGTAGATCGTCGTTAGTAACCAAATATATATATATATATATATATATATATATATATATATTGATATGCGTGCATTTCCTGAAAGAAGGTGGAATTATAAATTAAAAAAATGCATGCATACAAACGATTAGCATAACCCAAAACCAACGCAACACAACGCGCCACTCTATTGGATTAATGTGCCATGCATGACTTTTAATCAAGTTGTATTGAGAAATAAAGTCACTAGCAGACATTAATTGGCAAGTAAAAAATTGGGTCCCATCCCAACAATGAATTACATTACCCATACCCAACAACAATCAGATTTTGATCCAAAGGACTAGTGAAGTTGTCCACGAGAGAATTTGTGACAGCCGTTGGTATCATATATTTGTGCATTACTTTCTGTTATGCTATCTGTTATCATGATTTGCATATGCCACCAGCAATCACAAGTACTAATTGTCAACATTATATTGTCTCCAATAAATAACTTGATTGCATAAATCAAGTACTTGATTACTAGCGTAATCTTGGGGCTAGCTGTATACTTATTGTAAAATACTCAAATTATTGGGATTGATTATTCTACTTATCTTGTACAGAATTATTTTACAACTATAAGAACCGGTATGTCTCAACAAATGGAGAGAACCATTTTTTCCAAAAATTGTTTGTCTTTTTTGTTCTCTATTACTTGATATGGTATCAAAGCCATGCATGTATAAGAGAAAATCTCGAAATTTCTTATAACATCATAGCAAATTTTTGTGTTGTTCGCGGATAGAGATATCAACTTTCATTCGTGGAAATTGAGATCTTATTGTTGCAATCTTGATTGAGAGTTTGAATCGTGTCGGTGGGACATCTTGGGTAAGTAAACATTTTTTTTATTCTAGTGTTTAAAAGTCACAATCAGAAACATTGGCTATCAAATTAGATGGGAAAAACTATTTCTCTTGAGAATTTCAATTTCGCATGTTTGTGAAAGGAAAAGACTTGTGGGGTTATGTTGATGGATCTGATTCTAGGCCCCAAGAAGAAACTGATAGTGTGAAAATAAAGGAATGGGATTCAAATGATGCTAAAATAATTAGTTGGATCTTGAACTCTGTTGATGCTCGTATTGTTCTTAGTTTGAGGCCTTTTCGTTGTTCTAAGGATATGTGGAATTATTTAAAAAAAATTTATAATCAAGAAAACTCTGCTAGACGTTTTCAACTTGAATTAGAGTTATCTGAATATAGTCAAGGAAACTTGTCAATACAAGATTATTATTTTGGTTTTTTAAATCTATGGGCTGAATACCAAGAATTGGTTTATACTACTGCTTCACAAGAGGGGTTGTCTACTTTGCAACAAGTGCATGAAGTGTCTAAACGAGATCAGTTTCTATGAAATTAAGGCGATTTTGAACCTATTCGTGCCAATCTAATGTCCAGAATTCCTTCTCCATCTTTGGATATATGTCTTGCTGAACTCCTTCGTGAAGAACAACGATGTATAACTCAATCTGTTCTTGAAGTAAAGAATAATCAGGTATCTAATCCAATGGAGGTGGCATTTGCAACGCAAGCACATGCAAGGGACATGTGCAAAGTGCAATGCTATAGTTGCAAAGAATTTGGACATATAGCCAAGCAATGCAAAAAGAAAATTTGTAACTATTGCAAGAAACCTGGACATGTGATTGATGAATGTCGACGACGGCCTCAAAATAAAAGTCCTCAAGCCTTGCAAACTACTAGCTCAAATTCACATTCAGAACCTAGTTCCACAAGCCTTACTCCTGAAGTGGTACAACAGATGATTTTTTCAGCATTATCAGCTCTTGGTGTTTCAGGTAAAAATGCTTCTTCATCTCATTGTTACATTGATTCTGGTGCTTCCAACCATATGACACCTTCATCCGCATCTCTTGTCAATGTGAAACCATCCTTGGGAAATTTAGAAATTCAAACAGCAAATGGAGAAAGTGTTCCTGTTAAATCAATTGGTGATATTCCACATACTTTGCCTTTAACTAATGTATTTCATGTGCCTTGTTTAACTTTGAGTCTTATTTCTGTTGGGCAATTGGTTGAAGATAATTCTACAGTCTTTTTTTTCAAAATCTGGTTGTATTATACAGGATCAAGAAACGGGAAAAGTGATCGGGAAGGGACCTAAATGTGGAAGACCGTTTACTTTAAGCTTGCCTGGCTATCTCAAGAATAAAGCCTTGTTCTCTTCACATTATTCTACTTTCATTTCTCTTTTTCAATTGTTGCATAAACGTTTGGGTCATCCAAATACCAAAACTTTGTTATCGTTGATAAAAAGTCGATTGATTTCTAATAAAGATTTTGTTAATTCTTCAGATGTGGTATTTAATTGTGATAGCTGTAAACTTGGTAAAAGTAAAACACTACCTTTTCCAGTACATCAAAATAATGTAAAAAGTTGTTTTGATTTTATTCATACAAATGTTTGGGGACCATCTCCTTTTCCTTCTCATTATCGTAAGAAATATTTTGTTTCCTTCATTGATGACTATAGCCGTCACACATGGATTTATTTTTTACATAATAAATCTGATGTATTTGATTCCTTTAAACGTTTTCTTGCATATACAAAAAATCAATTTTCCACTTCTATCAAAATCTTAAGATCTGATTCTATAGGGGAATACCTGTCTAATGATTTTCAAAATTTTCTTCAAATGAAGGAATAATATCTCAAAAAACTTGCACATACACTCCTCAGCAAAATGGAATAACTGAAAGAAAAAATCGACATCTCTTGGATGTTACTCATGCTTTGCTTCTTGTTGCATCTGTACCTTCTCATTTTTGGGTGGAAGCCTTGTCTACAGTTGTACACTTGATTAATTGTTTGCCATCATTTAACCTTTGTAATGAGTCTCCATATTTCCATTTGCATAATAAACATCCTGATTACACTCAATTACGTGTTTTTGGTTGTCTTTGTTATTGTCATCTTCCTGCATTAGATAGAAATAAATTGACTGCACAATCTGCAAGATGTGCATTTCTTGGGTATGCATCTGATCACAAAGGTTTCCTTTGTTATGATCCCAAAGCTCGTTGTACTCGCATATCTCAGAATGTTATTTTTGTTGAAAATATTTATTTTTTTCAAAATACCCATGTCACTACTTCTTTATCTCCATGTTCTAATCTTCATGACTTTGATAGTGATATTCCTAACAAGGCAAGGTTTACTCTTGGGATAGAAACTGAGCAACGAGACAAAACTAACAGTGAAGAAACAGAGGGTCCTCAGCGAGAATCTTCCTTATCTCTTGATCCAAGCCCTGAAACACATGAGTCAAACACAATATCCGCTGCACCTCCATTACGAAGATCTAGTAGACAAATCAAACCACATGACCGCTTGTCTCTTATGGCCACATTGTCACCTTTGAGTATTCCAAACTCTTATTCCCAAGCCAAACAATATTGACATTGGCAGGTTGCAATGGATGAAGAGCTAAAAGCGTTAAAAAGAAATCATACATGGGATATTGTCTCTTGTCCCGGTGGTTGTACACCAATCGGGTGCAAATGGGTTTACTCTATCAAACAAAAAGCTGATGGTTCTTTGGTTACTCTTGGGAATTGGCAAGAATATGGTGTAAACTGTCATGAGACTTTTGCTCTAGTGGCCAAAATGACCACAGTTCGCACTTTGTTAACGATTGCGGGTTCACAAGCATGGCCTCTTTTTTAAATGGATGTAAAAAATGCATTCTTGCATGGAGATCTACAAGAAGAAGTCTACATGAAGCTTCCGCCTGGAGTAAGCTCTAATTCAAAAGCTCAAGTATGTCGTCTACGACGTTCTCTTTATGGGCTTAAACAAGCACCACGTTCATGGTTTATAAAGTTTGGTCAAATACTGCATCAGTTGGGTTTTCAGCAGAGCTCTAATGATCCTTCTATGTTTATTCGACGTTCAGCTACTGGTATCATTATTCTTCTTATTTATGTAGATGATATAATTATTACGGGGACTAACACATCTGGTATCCAGCAATTTAAGGAGTCTTTGCATTCATATTTTCAAATGAAAGATCTTGGCAATCTCACTTATTTTCTCGGCCTTGAGGTACATCGTTCAAGTGAAGGCATCTACATCCATCAGTATAAATACACAAAAGATTTAATTGCTTTGGCAAGACTTGAAGATTCAACGATCATAAACACTCAACTTGAGATCAATGTGAAATATTTGAAAGATGATGACGACTTGCTTTCTGCTCCTACACTATATTGAAACTAGTCGGGAGTTTGATTTATTTGACGATTACCCGACCAGACATCTCTTATGCAGTGAACTTAATGAGCTAATTTATGCATGAGCCTCGACATTTACATCTTTCAGCAGTTAAAAGAATAATCTGTTATTTGCTTGGGACTCCTAATCGTGGACTATTTTACAAGGCTAGCTCCCCTCTTGTTTTCAAAGCTTATAGTGATGCTGATTGGGTTGGGTGTTCAGCCTCTCGTCGATCAACTACAGGTTGGTGTATGCATCTTGGTGATGGTCTTGTCTCTTGGAAATGCAAAAAACAAGAGAGGGTGTCTAAATCCTCTACTGAAGCAGAGTATAGAGCTATGTCGGGTGCTTGTTCTGAAATCGTATGGCTACGACGACTTGTATCTGAATTGGGTTTTCCTCAAGCGTCTCCAATGCTATTGCATGCTGATAACAAGAGTGCCATACAAATTACTGAAAACCTTGTGTTTCATGAAAGAACTAAACATATTGAGGTTGACTGCCACTATATTCGAGATGCTTATGCTGATGGTACCATTCAATTACCTCATGTGTCCACAACATTTCAAATTGCAGATATATTTATAAAGTCCTTGACCAAGATACGGCATCAGTTCTTGGTTGGCAAATTGAAGCTTGTTGATTCACCAGCATCAATTTGAGGGAGGCTGTCAACATTATATTGTCTCCAATAAATAACTTGATTGCATAAATCAAGCACTTGATTCGTAGCGTAATCTTGGGACTAGCTGTATACTTATTGTAAAATACCTAAATTATTGGGATTGATTATTCTATTTACCTTGTATAGAATTATTTTACAACTATAAGAACTGGCAGAGGCGGATGCAGCACATGACCAGTGGGGGCTCAAGCCCCCACTGGCCAAAAAAAAAAATTTAAAAATAAAAGAATTTTTTTAATTTTGTAATTAGCCTCATTAAATTTATTAAAATAGTCACTATAAAATATAAACCCCATAAAATTTAAACTTTGATTTTTAAAAAATATAAAAATATATATTTTAATTAAAAATAATGATAGCGCACTACTCAAAAATTTTCAATTCTAAAAAATATGGTTAATTCTTCCAGTTTATATAATAATAGTAGAACGAACAGTTTCAGTAATAAAACTCATGAAGAATCATCTTTGGAATCAGATGAGATACGTGATAGTTTGATTGTTTATATAAGAAATAATAAATTTAATAATATTGATAATGAGCATATTGCATAATATTTTTAAAATATAAAAATGCGTAGAGACTAATTATAAATATTTTATATATTCAAAATTTTAATTTTTTATATTTTACTATTATCTAATTTAGCCCCCGGTAAATTATTTTTCTAGATCCGCCACTGAGAACTGGTATGTCTCAACAAATGGAGAGAACCTTTTTTTCCAAAAATTATTTGTCTTTTTTGTTCTCTATTACTTGATATTAATATTGGTGTGTCTTATTTTTTTCTTGGCCCTCCAGACAATGGTTTTGATGTTATTTAAACGATGCCTAAAAGATTAATTTTCTAGATATTAAGAATGCCACTGGCATAAAAGAAAAGGAGCTGGGGATGACTCTATAGTCTCCTGCATGTGATAAAGTACGCCTCTTGCAAAAGATAAGTGCTTGTTGCTGGAGTTGCACATTAGTTTTTTTGGTCTGAAACAAATAGTTTTTGTTTTGTTTTCATTATTTTCATTTGAAATGTCTTTTTTTTTTTTTAATTTTACAGTTGCAAAAAGGAAGGGAAATAGATGATGATGATTCGTTTCAGTTTAATGAAGAATTTACTGCTCCTCATTGTCGTACTAATGTAAGTGCTTCTTTCATGCAGCGCAATTGGGATATACTTTCACATTAGATTGCTTGATTTGCCACTAAAGATGAACTTAACTCTCGTGTTTTGTTTGGTTTGCAGGTAAATGCAATACAGATGAAGGAAACAGTGATGAGAAAATTACCGCCAAGAAAGTATTTCAAGACAATAGATATCAGCTTCTTCGTTTTGATAAACCATTATTTCAGTAGTATCACTGATGTTTAATGAGGCTGCGAGCTTGCCATGTCCTTCAAGAGGCAATTCTGAGATGGTAGAATCATTTAGCCCGACTTGAGTGTGGCATTAGTTTTTTGGATTTATGTTGCTTGTAAGTTTAGGGATATATAGATTGGGAATGGTCTTTTTATAGAATGTTGATGTCTTACAAAGGGCTTACTTTTCATATCAATATCAATATATTTTCGATTTTTCATTAGTAAAAGTAAATAGGAAGCAAGAGAATTTGGAATGAGATGCTGAGAGGAAGAAAACCTAAACTGTTATTACAAACTAAAATAATATGTTCTCTCGCAAAACTTGACTGTCCGCAAAACAGTATCTGTTGGTGGCACCCAACAACATGGATCATATTAAATATAGAAAGTTTAGAATAATACCTTTTTTTTTCAAACTCACTGGAGCCTAGTTGACGAATATATCATTAACTGAAAAACTAAAAAATCATCAACAAATATCTTCATCAAACAAACCAGTGAATCTCCATATCTTGAGCCAATAACAATAGTAGTTTCCCCATGAAAATCACTTCTGAGGTTAGTAATATCCCCGACAGGTCGGATCTAAGTTTTGCACATAATTTAGTCAGGGCACGACATCTGATAGTGAGTGTGACACAAAAGGCCAAGTGATCTCTTACCCTCTAATTTTATCATGCTTCATCTTCAGCAAGTGAAGAAAACCCATTTGCATCACCGTGTAAATATTCAGAAACTTAACTATCAGCTCTTCCACATGTTATGGTAGCCGATGCATATCAAAATGATAAAGAAAATAAGTCAAAGTTATTCATAAGCAATTACAACTAGCAATGTTCATTTTTTCATTACATAAATGAAAGCCAAATCCCTTGCTCCCCTGATGAAAATGGGTTATGACCTCTTTAATCAGTTGTCCATAAACCAAACTATCAAAAAGAACAAGTACTCTGACCGCAATAGCACTGTAATAAACAACTATGGATGCTCCCATTACAAGGACACTGCGAGAGGTTTGAGTACTGGTGCAAGAAACTCAGCATGTTCCAAACTGCAATAGGACCGGGGGGCTTTAACAAATTTTTCTCATTCAAATCAATCTCATTCGTCCTCTGGTCTTCGTATGCCGGGAATATAAGTTATCCTGCAATAATGAAGATATAATTAGTACAAGATAAACTATTTTGTCAAATTTATCTATATTTCTACACGATCTTTTTACATAATTATATATTATTCAAGACTTTATTGCATCATTCAGTAAAACAGTAGCCATTATTTACAATCCTTCTTTCACATTTATCTTCAGTGGGCAAAACACCATCCAGAGTACTTATATGTCGTAAAATATTCAATGAGGATACGTGCCAACACTTTTGACCCAGGCAATTACACAGTGGTCACTAGTATATCATTTTTAATTGGTCTAAATTACCATGTAAACTTCTAGGCGAGAAGTTTGTTAACCTTGTCGTTGAGGTGGCGGAGTTGTTCCTTGTTGAAGATTCTCAATCCGTTAATGAACTTGCACATTTTTTGTTGGAGTAAATGAATAGTCAGGTTCCGCCAATGGTGGGCCTCGTTGAGATCGTGGCACTCTAACGTTGACTCGAGAGGCCGTATTCTGGGACGATTTTTTCTTTCTCCGGCTTTTAGCTCCAAGAATCGAGCATATACGGTCTCTTCTTCTTTGAAAATCTTCAACTTCTCTCTCATTAATTGTGCTTCTGCTTCATTTACCGGGTTATTTTTACTTTCCTCCCCTCAGCTTTGGGCTTTTTGCACTTAGATGGTCAAGATCCATTTATTAGTAAAGACCCCCCTACCGTTAGTTAATTTTGTAGTTGACTGTTAGTTGAATTCAAAAAGACTGAAATACCCCCAATTGGATTTTCAAGACTGAACATGCTATACATTTGGCGCGAAAACTATAACAACCATAATATTACCATTATACCCCTTTAAATTGGGTTATTTACAATTGCATTCAACAAATAAAATGATAATTCTATTTGGGTAATTTTCACTGTTGCAATTTGACCGTTGGATCCCAACGGTCACATTGCCACAGATTTGCCTATTTAAAGGCTTAAATACAGAGCTTTGTTCACAAGCATCTCTACCTCTTCTTAACACTTTGCAAACTCAACTACATTTCTCTCAATCTTTCAATCTCAACAACATGAATTCAGAGGGCTCAAGTGCAGTAACTAACAAGAAGAATAGATATAATAAAGGCAGTATGAAATGGAGGAGTCAAGTTAATGGAAATCTGATCAAGTTAAGGAACTTGAAATGCGATTGCAGAGTACGTGCTGCTATTCGAATTTCAGAGACTGAAGATAATCCAAACAAGCTATTCTACAACTGTCCTTATGATGCCTGTGACTTTTTCCAGTGGTGGTGTCCAGAACCAAGTGATTTCGACAATGGTGCATTCTTTGAAGGTCATAATAGTTTTACAGTAGCACAACAACAAGTGCAGGTAGAACTTGAAGAAATACTAAGTGCCCTGAATGAAGTGAAGATTATACTGAAAAAAACTTATCAAACTCAAAATGTTTGTGACCAAGACTTAAGTGATGTGCATAAACTCACTTCAAAGAAAACCGAACAAGGTGGGGTGATATGTGGGCTACTGAAGGCTGTGCTCTGTTTGAATGCCTTTTTTTTTTTACTGAGTGTTCTTGTGGTTATTTTCCTGAAGTGATTAACCTAAATTACTAACATGAATTTTGTAATAAGTTGTACTCTAACTACTGGAATGAGTAATGATAAGATGAAAATTTAATGAACTTGTAATGCTCTATTTTCAGAATGCTTATCTTTGCTAACTAAGTGTATATAATGTGAAGTATCCTGTTTGATTTGAGCATATGGCCTAGTCTTCAATACTGCATTTCCTATGTAATAACTTAACATAAGCATTCTGCACATATAGCTAAAAATTAAAGGGATTACAATACTTTAGTTATAATAATATCTATTAACAGTAGCAAAATTAACTTGTGAGTTAAACTTTAACAGCAACAAGCAAACCAATCCAGAACGAGTGAGAAGAGAATCCATTAATTGCATTCCAGCATTAAAATTCTTAAGCAGTATCATACATAGTTACATTCAAGTAGCTGTCACAAAGCATGAAGCAGTTGAATATAAATAGTTTCTGGTAAACTCATGTATAATTTGCAGGTATTAACCAAGCAAGCTTATCATATTACTTGTCTTTGGCATCACAATAATATCATGTACAAAAAACAAAATAACAAAAGGCTTAAACCTATAGTCAGTCTGAGTAAAAGATGATACACCAGCTCCATTCTTCTGCCCATGACAAGATGTTGTATCATCTGATCCCTTCAAAAAATTAGTTAGTGGGAATAGTCTTGATCTGCTTCTCATGCTGGATGCTATCACTTTAATGGTTTCATTCTTGAGTAACATGTCCTGGCATGAATAAAACAAACACTTACATATGAAAATTAAAAAAAGTAGATGATGATTACTAAAATTATTTAAAGAATCGTGAATAAAACTCACCATTGTCATGGACAGTAGGCTGAGATAGTGCACTGCAAGCAACCCTTTGAGTTATAGGCTGATTAGAATTAGAAGTGCCTTCACCATTCACAACCTATGCCACACCCATTACATCATAAGCAATTAAATTAATTAAATTTAACTACTAAATGAAAGAGAGATGATAATTAACCTGTTTGCTAGATACTTTTGTTCTTTTGCAGGTTCTCTTGTTATGACCCCAATGCTCACACTTAGAACATTTGACACTTGAACTCCTCTTGAATGTAGCTGGTTCATCAGCTTCTTTCCTCCTCTTGATCTGTGGCCGGCCAACAGACTTGATAATTATAGGTGGCTGCAAATTATCATGTAGAACCAGTGGCCACATCTTCTCATCAGGTAAAGGAAAGTATTGATACTTGTAGGTGTTGATAAAAGCTGGACATTTCAGATAATTATGGATATAATCTTTAATGTTGAGCCTTTTTGCATCAATGGAACAAACACTATGCTTACAAGGTAAGCCGGATATCTGCCATTCCCCACAATTACAAGTTTTTTTACCTAAATCTACTACGAATACTTTACAAAGATCTTCCATCACTTCGAAGGTGTTTTCATGACCAAATATCACTGTTAAACCTCTCGCTGCAGCTCTTGCTTCCACAATCTTTCTCCTAACAAGAGGTGGTAGATGTCCATTCCATTTCTTTGCATCCTCATTCCTTTTATGAATGAGTTTCATAATCTTTCTCCTTATCTCTTCGAGCATCCTAACAATAGGCATGCCTCTAAAACTGTTAATCCAGTTATTGAATGATTCAGTCATGTTATTGGTCACATGATTGCACTTGGTGTGGTTAGGAAAAGTGTGTTTAGCCCAATATACAGTTGGAATGTTCATGAGCCACCGGTGAGCTGCATCGCTGATTTTCTTTAATTCCTCAATGCTTTCACTGAATTCTGAGTAGTTTGGACTTCTACATGCCTTCCAAAAGACCTTTTTCAACAAAGTGCCAGGAAACTTTTGCTTGAAATTGGCATAAATATGCCTACAACAGTATCTTTTGATTGCATTAGGAAACACTCTATCAATTGCATTGATCACTCCTTTTTGTCGATCACTCATGAAACATAGGCCTTGTCCACCATTACAACCAATCTGGTCATATAGCTTTTCCATGAAAAACTCCCAAGAGTAAGTGTTTTCACTCTCTACTACACATAAGGCTAGTGGATATATACCATAATTAGCATCAATCCCAACTGCAGTCAATAAAACTCCTTTATATGGCCCTTTTAGATGGCAGCCATCAACCCCTACAAACTGTCTACAGCCTTCAAAAAAACCTCTCCTACTTGCATCAAGCATCATGAAAAATCTTTTAAATACTGGGTGAGCTGTATCTCCATTCAATTCCCTCTCAATAGCTACTGTGGATCCAGGGTTATACTTTATCAAAGCTTGTTGGTATCTACTCAGTTTGCTGTAACTTTTCTTGTGATCTTGGCCAAGTAACTCAAGTGCTTTTTGTTTTGCTCTGTATAACCTATGCACACTGCACTCAATGCCATACTTTTTCAAAAGCTCAGCTGCTATTAACTTGACACTGACTTCGGGAGTTGACTTGAAGATATGAAGATAAGTGGCTGCAATCCAGGTTGAAGTAGCTTCTCTGTTATCATCATCAATCCCACCACATGTATGAACATCACATAGGGTCTTAATTTGAAATGAGTTGCTGTTCCAGTTTGGACTAGCATGAATTCTCCATGTACATCCTGACTTAGCACATCTAGCTGTCACTCTGGCTTTTTCATTTTTAAGTCTATACAATCTGAAGCCATTTCTGATGGCATATACCCTCAACACCTTCCTAAACTCATAAACATCTACAAACAACTGACCAGGCCGTAGAACAAGGTTATCTCCATCTTGTGTGAACTCAAATCCACCTGAATTGGTGTCATATCTCACACAAGCAGCAATTTCCTCATCAGACGAATCAAATTCATCACCAGTCTCATCACCTGACTGATAATCATCAAGAACATAGTCACTTTCTTCACCATCTGATCTTGCATTCTCTTCATCACTTTCTTCACCATCTGATTTAGAAGTATAAATTGTGTCAGTTGAACCTTTGCCATTTTTCCCAGAATTCTCAGAGCTAAAGTGTACTGTCATATCATCTTCGAGTAAATAACCACTCCGAATACTGAATTGCGTCATATTATTCTCGTTGTTAATTTCTTCAACATCATCTAGTTCATTCCAATTAATTTCAGGATCGGCATTGAGGTTGACAGAAAACTGATTTTCAGGAGTTATCTCAGTCACCTTGCCATCAACTACTGCTTCAACATCATAATGCACAACACTGTAATGCAATAAAACAACATAAATAAATGCTATTAATGTTAAAGAAAAAGCTAAAATTTAGTAAATAGAAAATGCAAAGTGTAGTTGACTGGTAGTAGCACAAAAATGCAGCACATCATCTATTTCAAGCTTATTAAAACTCACTTTAAAAATTACATCATGAATATTACCATATGCTTGCAAATGCATAATCAACCGTAACATAAGCTAAAACCATATGCTTGCAAAATACCCAAAATGGCGTTGGAAAATTTATTCTCGGTTTTATGTTTCATAGTTCCATAAACATTATCAAAGATGTGTCAATGAACAAATAATGAAGCATAAACTTGACATTTACAAACAACTCACCATAATATCAATACGCTCTAAATGGAGCAAAAAAAAAAAGCTTGATTCAAAACTAACCTATAATTAATTTCAACATACCGATTCAAATCTTTCGAGCATCGGTGAAATTCAGAGCGGGACATGATGCGGATTTAGTATTTCTTCTTCACTTCACCCAAATAATAGATACTGCTTTGCTAGAAATTAAAAAAAAATTTGCCTTCTCAACAGAGCTTTCGTCGTCTGAGCTTCATGAAACTCAGCTTCATGAAAGAGAAACGTGCAGTTTCAGAGAAAAGAGAAAAAGTTTTTAAGCTTTGATTTTTTTACAATTTTTTATTTATAGCAATTATCACAAGGCACGATTTTTTTCACAATGATTTGACAATTCACTGGGCTCATGTCAACTAAAATGTGAAAAAGTTAGCTTGTCAAATTAAATTACTAAATTGCCCATAACTAACCATATGAGATTTACCGTTTGCATTCCGTAAGGGGGTTTTTACTAATAAATGAATCTTGGCCATTTAAGTGCAAAAGACCCAAAGCTCAAGGGAGGAAAGTAAAAATAACCCTTCATTTACCCAATCATACGCTCCCTCTTCAAAATTCATCAGATCCACCCCATTATCTACTTCCTCTTCCAAATTCAAATTCCTCAACTTCTCCCTCACTGATTGTGCCTCTGCTTCTTGATTCACCCAATCACCCGCTGTCTCTTCCAAATTCAAATTCTCTGTCGTTGATTGTGCTTCTGCTTCTCGATTAGCCAGTCTATTTCACCCAATCGACAAAACTTTAATTTTTGTCTTTTCGTTATTTGTTTTGTTTTTATTTTTTAAAAGGGAAATTTACCATTGTACAACTGTTTGTTTTGCGTTTATAAAAAATACATAAACACTTTTTTTTCAGTGTGCCACCTGAAGTTACCCTTTTGCTTCACTCTTCTACTTCCATCTGGTTTTCGTTGAAACATTGATGACGTTAAAGGGGCAAAATTGGTATTTCGTTTGAATACTTAAAACTACACCATATTGCTATATTTTCTTAAAGAGTAAAATGATGTCGTTTAGCCCGATGGAAAAAAAAAACTGACGTCATTTAACTCAATTGATACATATGAATTTTCTAAGTCCAGCAAGTAACAAACATTACTTTCCTGCCATTCCCGGCATCCACCTTCGTGTTTGACTCGTTGCTTGAAAAAGCTTAAATCCAGCCAGTTACTCTCCAATTTCCATATATTTTCATCAAAGAAATAAGCTTGGATTTTGTTCATTCAAATATTCAGAGGTGTTAGAAGGTTGGACATTTCGATTAGGAGGTTTCAGCCAAATTTCAAGTGAGTTTCGTTGAATTTGTTTGCTATTAAGTCTCAATGTTTTGTTAATTATTGTTAATCGGGGATTGTTGTTAATCATTATTGTTGGAAACCTTAGAATTTTTATTAAGTTGGTTTGCCAATAATTTTTTAGGGTAATGATAAATTGGTGAGCGATAGGTTATTTTAGGGATGTTGGGGTTTACTGGTCGTAGTTTCACAAAACCAAAAGAACATTTACTGTAATGCATGTATTTTATAATCGCTGAATCTGCTAAATTGTTTTCGATGTTTAGGATGACACAACTGGAGTTAATGATATTCTTCAAAGATAAGAAACAGAATTTTAGGTCGCTTGGACCTGATTGTATTATTGCCAAAATAAAAGATGTTGCATTGACGATTATAAGTGCATACAGATTAGGCTCAAGCTCACATATTCTGTTAAATGTTACAAACCCAGAGAATAAGCTTAAGATTGTGCTAGATTCAAACTTTAGGTTGGAGTGTTTGGTCGCACTACATAAGCGTTTGGGTGCTCGTGTAATTGAAGTTTGACGTTGTACTAGTTCTTTACCCTCCGTTCAAAGATGCTCCTTTGTTTCAGGCCTTGTTGACTAACTTAGGAGTTGTATTATTTGATGGGCTTATTACTCAACTAAATGACTCGATTGAGGGATATGCTTCTGTTGAGGAAAATGCTGGTGTTGGGGGGCATGCTGTTGTAGGGGTACATGCTGCTGTTGAGAAAAATATTCTTGTTGGGGATGATGAATCTGATGAGGATGCATTGCTATCTGATTGTTCAGACAGAAGGCTTAGCAATGATGATGATCTTGATGTGAACTTTATGCAAGCTAATCTTGATAGAGTTGTTGATGGAGTTACTGATGGAGCTGCGGAACCTACTATTGTTTATGCAAATAGTGAGGATAATGAGGGCAGTGGGGGTAGTGAAAGACTTAAAGGCAGCCACTTGGAAGCTGATTCAGATGATAATTTATCTAATGTTGATAAAGAGATAAAAAAAAGTGATTAACTCTTCTGATGATGACATTGAGCTTGGCACTACCCAATTGACTAATCATCTAGAGGAACATGAGTACAAAGTGGGTGCTGATAGGAAACATAAGCTAAAAGTAGGGCATGTGTTGAAAGATGTAGTTCATTTTAAAGAGATATTAAATAAGGTGAGGGTTAGGAAAAGGTTCGCTATTAAAATAATATATAGTGAGCCGAGAAGATTTGTGGCTACTTGTAAACAAGCTGGCTGTCCATGGTATGTGGTTGGTGCAAAAATGAATGGCATAAGTGGTTTTATATTGTGAGAGTACATAAAAAAGCATAACTGCAGACTTACTAATAAAACAGTAAAAGTAACTTTGACGTGGGTTGCTAGTAAAATAAAGAATCAAATTACGGTTGATCCCAATGTGAAGATCGATATCTTAAAGAATTATATACAAGATACTTTTGGGTTGAAAATTGGAAAGATGACATTGTATAGGGCTAGAGTGAAGGCAAGACTTGAGGTATTTGGGGATCATTCCAAGGGATATCAAAAATTGTTTCAGTATGTTGTAGCTATTCAGAAAGCTGATCCAAGTACAATTTGCAAAGTGTTGTATGATGTTGTCTCTATACCTAACAAGGTTTTATTCCAAAAGTTTTTTGTTTCCTTTCCTACACAGAAAAATGCTTTTCTCATTGTTTGTAAGCCTTTTATTGGAGTGGATAGATGTCACTTGAAGGGTAAGTATGGTGGAGTGCTGTTAGCTGCCATTAGTATGGATGCTAACAATGGGATTGTTTCGTTGACATTATGTGTTTGTGAGATTGAGAATACAGAGACATGGGGCTGGTTTATGGAGCACCTGCATTAAGAATGGGATTGTTTCGTTGGCATTATATGTTTGTGAGATTGAGAATACAGAGACATGAGGCTGATTTATGGAGCACCTGCATAATTACTTGGATGATGGTAGGCTAATGATATTTATCAATGACAGGTAAAAGGGACTTGTTAATGTAATTGCAAACACATGGCCTTACTGTCTATAAGAAAATTTTCACAAAATAAATAAGTATAAAAAAAATTATATTATTAATTTTTTTCTCATATCAAAACATATATTTCTTGTTTTTCATGTTTAATTTTTTATTTAGTTTCTATTCATGTGATTTATTTAATTTATAATAAATATAAATAAAAGAGTAGTTGAAAATAAGAGTAATATTAAAGATTTATGCTATAGGGGGGTTTTTGGCTATTATAAAAACAACAGAGGGGAAAATAATATATGTTGATTACTGTAGATGAGAAATTGGTAATCTCCTTTTTATTAATCTAAGTAAAGTAGTGAGTTTTAACGAAAATCTGATCCAACAATATCAGCTTGGTCCAGTTTTAATTTTGTAAGCCTGAGCTCAACTAGGCTAGGCCCGCATCAAGAAGCCCGAGATTAACTAACCAAAAAATTTACGAAATTCTTAATCTCAATATTATAGAGAAATTATTAGCCATTTACTCAAAAATTATTTTATTTGAAAAATATTGCAAAAATTTAAATTTGGTCGATTTTTCACATATTATTTACAATATGTGGTAATTGTCTATCAAAATGACAAAATTATCCTTATAAAATTATTCCTGCTATAATTTATGTTTACTTTTTTTTTTTCAATTTTGTAAGGATAATTCTTCTTAGTAAATGGCTAATAGAAATGGAATGGCATTTATTGTGTGGAAAATAAAATAAATTTAAATTTTATAATACTTTTTTATAGTAAGGTAAATCTAGGGAAACGATTAATAATTTGTCCCGTCTTTCTTCTGAAAATAATAATAATAAGAATAATAATAAATTAAGCTGCAGTCTTTCTTCGGCCAGCCGTCTTTGGGGTTTGAGGCTCTAAGGGCAAGTGCAAAGCTTTCCTTTCCTGCCTTTGCTTCTATACTCTCATATAACTAAACGAGCCAAGTGCGGCTGCGCACACTGACACAGGGTGATTACTTTGCACAGCAACCCGTGCGGCACTTATAAGTCACCAACTTCTTTTTTGCTGTTGATGGCGATACTCTGATGCATCCGACAGTGATTGGCATTTCTGGGAATGGCAGTTTTCATATATGGCCATTTTTTCCAGAGCTATTCGGCATTCTGCACATCCTGGAAGTTTGCTGGGTTGTTGCAAATTGGCATCAATCGATGAACTTCCGGTGAATGTGTCACAAGAACTTTCTCAATAAAAAGTCCTCCGAGATTCACACGCATGCAAATCAGGGAATTAAGAAGCTCTTCACGGAGAAATTCTAAGAACACCAATGCTATAGGACCAAGGAGATGTATCGATATTTAAACCAAACTCCGCAACAAGTCAATGAAATTTCTGGAACTAAAAATTACACTCCAGAATGTTCGGCTTCATTGGTAACAGGGTCAAATGCAAACACCAGTCATTTGATATGTCAGAGAGGGGAAAGATTTTCCTGATCAATGAAAGCACCATATAACACAAAATAATAAGAAGTCCGGGATGCAAATTCTTCATTACCAAACACATAATAAGGATATGTCAAAGTCTTCAAAGTCAACATAAACTCCTATAAATTTATACATGTTTATCAACAGTAAGAATTCATTGGCGATGTCCCTCAGGCAAGGGAACCACATTGTGGAAGGGTACTGTCCGCTGCGGCAAAGCTCCATCTTCCTCGTCATCATCAAATTCCAGCAAATAACTGCTCAATAAAAACATGATTATGAATACAACACTGAGGTTAATAAATAATTAGAGAAACTTGAGGCAAGACCCCAGAAAACTTCCAAAATTAGACAGAGCGAAGACAAATTAATTAATTATATGATATTCAAGAACCAAATCCAAAATCTGCAAAATAAGATGAAACACAAGAAGGATATCACTTACTCATCTGTTTTCCTCTGCAAGTATTCAGAATTGTTGAGGGCACCCCCACAGCATTCACAATACAATAATAGTCAGTTTCAGGCCATTGCACCAACAGGAAAATAATTAAAGAATAGGTATCAATTCGTTATGGTGGATAGATGGAATAGTCACCTTTCGAGGGGTACTAACAACAGTTGCCTTGTAGAGTGCAGTTGTTCCTGGATAAACAGCCAAAACATGTCGTCCAGGGGGGAATTCCGGGATGCTAGAATCATTTCGCTTCGGGAAAGGTATAATAAATGACATATGCAGCTTGTACTTTCTGAAAGTAACAATGACACAATGAACTTTGTTCAGCTGAGGCAATTTCCCATACTTATCAAATTAATAAAAGAAAAGAACCGAAGATTGCCTTCTACATTTCTAGCTGGAATCAAAACCATACAAGTTCTCACCACAGGCTTTGTGGTACACATGGGGGTCTCTCTTTTATAATTAAAATTTGAAAAGAAGTTTAACCCAGAAATCATCAATCAGAAGCAAAGTAGTTTTTAATGCAGCATGAGATGAGTAATAAATTACAATATATCTTCTAGCATAAATGAACAAGGTAAAATTATTTTAATGTTCAAAATGTAAACAAGATATCAATGTACAGAAGTTACCTTTGCACACCACCCTCTTCATCATCACCTGGCTCCTCATCCAGTACTTCAAATCTAGAAACAGAGTAACAATATGTAAAAAATTATATATAAAAAAAAAGGAATCCTTATTCCAGATTATGCATGAACCTTCAGATACATAAATTCAAATTTGATCTAATTATTATTAAATATGTGGGTTAACAAAGTGGAAAACATGGTAAAGACAAATGAAACACAAAGTTTCAAGGAATCCCCATGGAAAATAAGAATTCTATTCAAAAGGATGATTAAACATGTAAGGTAAACACTGGATTTATACAGAGCAAACCTTACTGCCTGAGTACGCTTAGATATAGAAAGAGAATCTCACCTAAGCAAGAAAAGGAAGACTCAAATTTCTTACCAAATATGAATCTAATAAAAAAGACTCCCCAAAATATATATAAAAAAAAACATAAAATATTACATCATGGGTGCTAGTTAGTTTAGATGGTAAAATCTATTGGAGTGTCACAAGAAGAGTGAGTTTCGAACTCTATTTTCATGGGTTGGAAGGAATTTAGTTTCCAGTAATTCGTGTATATATATATGTGGTCCAATTGGTCTTAATCCATACTTTATTAGGGATTGAAAATGATTGAAGGCCTAGTCTCAATATCCAGGTGTTATTTCCAAGTACTATACATATCTAAACCGTTGAATAGGCTCAATCTACATCAGAAGAATTACTTGCCCCGGATTATATAACTGATTGTGATCTCCATTTCCCTCGAGAAGACATACTAAACACACATCATGTTATTAACAAAATGTGAATGATGATATCATGTATTCCCATAGTGAACAGTGTTGCCATCTAGGGAAAGCTGAAAAGATCAAGTGTCTTTTATTATGTCTGGGAATTGTACTTACTCTTTGGTTTCTCTATCAAAATGCATTACTTTCACAACAAACCACTCGTCCTTGTCAGCATTCTCAGCTGTCACCCTAGCTGCCACCTGAATAAACAGAAAACTTACCTCCTCAACTTAAGGATGAGATGGAATTGCTCAATTGATCATTAAGCAGAAGAGAAAAAGTTCCAAAAAGTCATTCAATAGATTTGTTTTTAATATAAAGCAGCAATCACAAATTTTTAACTTCCATGAAGCTAAATGCATACCTGTTCACCCTTTAGACTAGCACAAGTATCAAGTTGATTTCGCATAGAAGGAGAAAGTCTTGAGATATCAGAATCATTCTTCATTCGTTTCCTTTTCTGATCACCACCTTCTGCAACATATGTAAAATTAGCTAAAGGAACAAAGTAAATAGAGTTTCATAAAAGCCGCTATTTCGTATTCCAGTGGAAGTGAAATAAATTTTACAATTTCGGTATATGCCACGCATTCAATGTTCCCATGTCAAAATTAATAAGTTTAGATCCTAATCCGTATTTGACAATTTCACTAGGTAGTGTAGAAAAACCACTGCCTAACAGATTTGAATACTCAACAAAGCAGGATAATCACCCCTCGGGCACTCAACCAAAAATACACATTCCAGACATATATCGTCAAAACAGAAAGGACTGGAAAAATTAAAATATAGACTGACTAAAGTACAGCATATATTGCTGAAGATTTGCAGACAGGTTCCAAAAAATTACAGCAGACACATATGTATTGTATGAGATATATTGACTGTAGTACACACCTATTCTTCTCCGTTGCTGTCCCATAGCTCCAGATGGTAAAAGAGCATCTAGCTGACCAACCAACAAGTTGGAAACACTATATGAAATTCAAGAAACAATAGGTTAAACACAATCATCAAACAATAAAATGAACCATATAAGAACTACAAGTAGACTGCATGTTAGCAAAATGAACCATATAAGAACTACAAGCAGACTGCATGTTTGCAAAAGTCAACAAACTGCCCAATCCTCTTAACCTCAACATTTGGTTCTATTATTTTCATTAACATTAAAAGGGAATGAAAAAAGGGAAACAGGAAAAGGAAAGCAATACAGCAGATGTCATCAGATTCATGATATGGGTAACGAACATACTGGACTTCATTTTCTGAAAGTTCTTTCGCCTGAATATATAAACTTTTCAGCTTCGTTAAAGAATTATCACCAGGTTTCTCAATCACCTCAGGAGCTGTATAAACAAACAAAAGATTAGATTTGATGCGAAACAATTACAACTGTTAACATCCAGAAGAAAACAAAAACCATCCCACAGTCGTGTGTGTATTTAATGAGTCCCACCTTGCATTTTGACTTGGTTATGAACAAGGCCTTGTTCCAAGCATGATTGTAAGTATTAAAGAACGATTAGGTGCAATTAATATTAGGTAACCCATCATTTTCCAAATGGATCGCCCTTACCATATTGCATCAAGAATTTCTTAAATCCGCATGCAGTTAAGCTGAACTGTCGCTCATATATGTTTCAATGTTGATATAACTATCCATCCATCATTTTTTAAAAGTGTCATTAATTTTTGACCTCCTGATTATCCATTGGGAGCAATTCCCACATTATCATTAACTACATTACAATTTTGTAGAGCAAAAATTAATTATACAAGAGCAAGGTTAGGGATCCCAAATACTTATAATCATTAACTACTAAAAAGCTAAATAAAGGAATTTATTGCAGGAGATCAGCGGACACTGACATGTGACGTAAGATGCATATAACACAACATTAACCACCATAAATATAGAACCATATTATAGTGAATTGAGGTAAGTATCAAAGAAAGTAGCTGGAAAACCACTTATTTGTCTTATGAGCGGGAAGGAGTGAAACCACTGAATTTATTAAAAATGTCCTTCCTATCAAAGGAAACTCGTTGAACTAATAGAGTAGAACAAATTACAATAAGAAAGCATTAAAATGCTTATTTGAACTCAATCAAGGCACTTCTGCTTGTCCAACCAAAATGCATGAAATCATTTATGATTGTATCTAAACAAACACCATCCTGGAACACCAACTAACTTCAGGTTTATCTATTTATCAGCCCTGATTAGGCCTAATAAGCTCACTTAAGCTTCTTCACAAAAAAATGTTCACAACTTTCCCCAAAATAACCCATGCTTCAAACTATTCCACCTTTTCTTTATCAACCATTTAGAACTCCAAAATTCTCACCTTCTGATGGTCCCTTAAACTACAGTACCGATCTAGACCACCATAAACAACCAGCTAGTAGTTTTCACAGACTTAATATCTTCAAAATATGCATCCGCAGAAAACAACCCAACAATCATACCTCAATATAAATGCTAATCTCAACCTAATTCAGCTCAATCATAATAAAGTGAATTCAAACACAATAGTCCCATTAGTCACACAACACAAACCCATCAAGCATAACCTCAGAGTTTTAGCTAATTCTCAGCGAATAGAACTTTAAACAACAATTCTTGAACGTAGCCACACACACACACACACAATCCAGTAAAACCATGAAGTATCCTCAAGAACAAGAGCATTAATCAATTTAACACAAGCCTATCATTCTCACTGTAACCAAGCATCAATATTTCAAATCATCATCAGCTGCCCAAAGCAAAAATAAACGTACATTACATAAACATATGCATACATACATACATTAAAATAAAAAATTAATTAATTAATTAAAGTTTAAGAAGACATACTATTATGCAGCTTCTTGTGCATTTTGTTGATTTCAAGGAGCACATCCTCTTGTTCTTTTCTCAACCGATCGAGCTCCCTCGATTTGTCTAAGATATCAGCAATGTCCGGCGCCGACGACATCATTTCCGTCTTCTCCTCGCCGAAAAAATTAGCAGCTTTTTTTTAAAAAAAAAATTATTTTCTTTCTTTTCACTTCAATCTCAGCTCGATTTAAGCTTGAATTCAAGTTCGATCATCTCGTACGGACAATATTTTGCATTCTGTAGTAGAATCGAAATGATTAATTTCCTAGAAGTTATTTTTCATTTTTATAATATTTTTAGTTTTTCAGGTGAGAAAAATCAACGAGCGAAGAATAAATAATAAAAAAGGCTGTATTTTTACAAAATTAAAAAAATAAAAAAAGGAAAGAGAAAAGAAAAAGAAAATCGGATTTAAAGGCGAGTGAAAGTGATGCCGTTTATGGTAACCTTTTGGGAATGATTAGCAGTTTTGGGTTTAGCATAAGTAAAGGATTTGAGTTATATTGATTGGCTGATAAGATCATTAAACTTGGTTATTTGTCCGCTAATCCCTCGTTTGGATTTATTAGAAGTTTCAAAATTTGCGGGTTTTTTTTTTTTGGGATTGTGTCTGATTCTGCCACGTGGATGATGACTGACCAGTGATCGCTTTTTCCAACTGCTGCTTCCGCTGCCACGTGTGACACCCGACACCTCTTGCTTCTCTTGCTTGGTGTAAGGAGGCCGAACTCTCGCATTTTAAACGTGGGCCTCCCTGACATAATATTACCAGACCGTAAGGTCAAATCTTGACTTTTAGTTACATTTTAAGTTATTCAACTGGGGTTTGTGGTTTTGGCTGTTCTGGCGGCGCGAAATCACGCCGGATTGGTTGTTGATATTAGTGCTTATTCCGATCATGTTGATGCTGTCAATTGTTGAATTGGATCCATTTCGTATTATTCAGTGAGTGTTATGATGGACAAGTATTATTTGTATGGAGCTATTTGAATTATTTAACAATTATTTTTATCAAAATAGTCAAGTCAAGCAGCTGCAGATGCTTTGGTAAATTTCGCTTTCTTCTGTGGTGATTTTGTTGCAACAGTGGAATAATTTCCACAAAACTTATCTTGTTATCTTTGAAATTTTATCTTAATTAAAAAGGTTATTTAACTTGAAAATTTTAGCTTAATATTGAGTACTGAATTGAGAAGGTATTTTGTAAATACATAATTATCTTGAATATATTAACTATTTCTTTATTTTATGATGGCCTGGAAGGGACAAAAGAAACATCCTCTTCTTTCTTTAATAATTTCTGATCTCTAGTGGACCTCTTAGTAGGATTCGAACCCATATAAAGTTCTGACCATCTGTCAGAGAAAAAAGAACCAATGGATCTTGTAGGATTCCCAAGAAATTCTTCGATTTCTTCCGGAAGCAGATGCTTATTCATCTGCCTTTCACGTTCCGTGAATAGCCGGGACATTGAGGAATATCCAGAAAGACATTTAGGGAATCGGTCTGATTCTATCTCTCTTCGTTCCGCTTGAAGAAAAGAAGGATCCCAAAGAATCGATCTTTCTTTTAGTTGTTGAATCTCTCTTTGATTGATCAATGTGTGATATTCCGAATCCTCATTACTAATGGAATCGAAATGATCTCTGGATTGACTTAAAAATTATATTTATTGCAATATATATATAGCGATAAAAGTTGATGGTGTGTGTGTTAAATATGATTTTCCAATTAAAACTGTTGAGTTGTGTCCCACATTGGCTAGTAAAGGGGAGATGCTTGGGTTTATAAGGCGGTAGGTCACTCCATTTAAAAGGCTAGTCTTTTGGGTTGGATACCTAGAAATCTTATGTTAAGTCCCCCCAACAAGCAGTATCAGAGCTAGACCTTAGTAGCCGGAATGTGGTGGTGGAACAACTCAGGTGTGTCGGACAAAAGAACCGGAGTCCGGCGGTGGTTTCGTCCGAGGGGGGGATTGTTGAGTTGTGTCCCACATTAGCTAGTAAAGGGGAGATGCTTGGGTTTATAAGGTGGTAGGTCACTCCACTTAAAAGGCTAGTCTTTTGGGTTGGATACCTAGAAATTTTATGTTAAGTCCCCCCAACAAGTAGTATCAGAGCTAGACCTTAGTAGCCGAAATGTGGTGGTGGAACAACCCAGGTGTGTCGGACAAAAGAACCGGAGTCCGGCGGTGGTTTCGTCCGAGGGGGGGATTGTTGAGTTGTGTCCCACATTAGCTAGTAAAGGGGAGATGCTTGGGTTTATAAGGTGGTAGGTCACTCCACTTAAAAGGCTAGTCTTTTGGGTTGGATACCTAAAAATCTTATGTTAAGTTCCCCCAACAAGTAGTATCAGAGCTAGACCCTAGTAGCCGGAATGTGGTGGTGGAACAACTCAGGTGTGTCGGACGAAAGAACCAGAGTCCGGCGGTGGTTTCGTCCGAGGGGGGGATTGTTGAGTTGTGTCCCACATTGGCTAGTAAAGGGGAGATGCTTAGGTTTATAAGGTGGTAGGTCACTCCACCTAAAAGGCTAATCTTTTGAGTTGGATACCTAGAAATCTTATGTTAAGTCCCCCAACAAAAACCTTGACAAAAACAAGAAAGATATTAATTATAAATGTTTCATCATACAAATTATTCTGTACATTTGATTAATCAGTGATGATCAATTAACTAGGATTGCATAGAATTTTGCATTGAAGGTATACAATGCTGGCTCGGTTTTTATGTTTATTAACTATTGTTTTTTTCGTTTTTTTTTTTCAGGTTTTAAACTTAAAAGATGTCCTTGGATGGAAATATACTTTAATGCCTGCAGTCAGCCATGTGTCGTGTTTAAGTAAATAATAGGGGTCCGAGTCTCCGAGAGTTGATGTCTATTGGATTAGAAACCTCATTCTCATACAACATTTCTTAAAATAATAATAATAATAAAATAAAAAAATCTAAAAAACATCATTTAAATTACCAATTCGTTGATCTTCTTCATTCTGATTTACTGATTGTAACATTTTTAATAGTATGAGTGTCTTAAAATATTTTTTAAATTATATAGTCTTTACCAACATTCAATCCAAAATAAAAAAGACTAAATAAATATTTACCCAATGTTATTCAACTAATTGTCTGCCTAGACTAGAAGAAATCGTAAATAATTCTTAAATTTTATTAAATATGTTTGCAGAGTTAAAAAGTATTCCAAGTGCAAATTAAAGTATTCCAAGTGCAAATGGCTTCACCCTCTAAATATTTATTTTTTCAGTATATAAATGTGTTTTTTTTTTTCTTTTCTTTTTTCGCTTAAGACGGTCTCTTAATCAAATTTTATATGCTCGCTCACTCGCCTTTGCAACTAAAAGCTGGAAGACAGGTTGAATTGTAAAGAGGTTTATCAATATTATTATGCAAAATTAAACTTTGGTGGAAGTTTTGGATCAAATATTTAGTTTCATACATGGCATGTACCCACCTGGGTTATATGAGTTCCATTGAGGTGGCCGCACTTTGTGCCAAATAATAAGCTATATCAATAACCTTAACCTAAATTAAAGTTTCATTCAAAAAGTTTTAAAAATATTAATTCGGCTAAACTAATCACCTATCAATCATTTATACGTTTTTCGTACTTTTATACAATTTTAACTTTAATAATCTTCATTCATTCAGAAAAAAAAATATAAATAATAATATGACCAACTGATTTTTAATTTTTTTATTTGACTAGCCACTCGAGTTTAACTTTACCCACATCTTACTATATATATATATATATATATGCTAGCTCTAAGAATAATCAATTTGCAGCAATAATCTTATATTAAATCATAAAAAAATAATATAAATTAGAATTGTGTTGTGTTCAAAACACACTTCCGAAGACGCAGTATCTATATATTTGAGAATTTAATCGAGATTATTACAATTGATTATATTCATCATCTTGCTTTTGCTTCATATATTTACTTGATTGATTGAATAACGTTTGAGTTACCTCATGATGAGTTTGAAATTCGTAATTGCGTAGAAAACTGACCCATTTAAAATTGGTTGACTAAAGTTGCTTCGTAAATGCATAATATAGTTTTAATTATCTTTCCAATTAAATACAATAACTAAACAAGAAAATCATATTAGTTGTCCTTTCTATATATATATATAATATAATTTGATTTTATATACTCTTAATAGGAAATAAATATCTGCAAAATTAATAAAAACCTTAATTAAAAAGAATAATAATATAAATAAATTATGTATATATAGGACACTGTAAGTTTTCGCGAACACGCTGCACGTAGTGTTCTTCTGCATGCAGTTTTCTTCGGCAAGCTTCCAAATACTTAACGTGCAGACCTTTTTTTTTTATTTTTTTTATTTTTTAATGGTTCTGAGAAGACATAACGTGCAGACTTGTTGAACCAAAAAAGTTCAAATAATAATAATAGCAATAACAATGATTAAATCAACAAAATTAATTGAAAAACATTACGTGGCACACATATTGATGACGTCATAGCGATCCGTTCCAACTATTAAGGTAAAGAGTTTTACATGGAAACCGTTGCATTCATTTTTTTATATTTTTTTTATTAATTTTGGCGTTTTCATTTACTTTCTAAATTTTACGACCAAAAAAATGGAAAAATACAAGAAAAAGAAATCAGTTTCATTCGATCACTTCTTCTTCTGTTCTTTAGTTTCAGTTAGAAAACAGATTCCTCGGAGAAGCCGAAGCTGAAACATAAACATATGAGAAGCTAAAACGCCATCTTCTTGTCCAAATAAATTATTTATTATTATTTTTATTTATTTACGTACGTGATCTCGTTAATTATTTAGTCGGGATTGTTTCCTCTTTTGTGCCGAAAAAAAGGGTACGTCGCGTTTGATGTGAAACATTGTTTGTTCTCATCATTTGCATGGAATAAGCATTGTGTTTCTATTCAGATTCATGATTCATTTTTTGTTTTTTTTTTTATTTGATTGAGTTGATAATATTGCGCTTAATGGAAATGTTATATGATATTGTTCTTGCCTTGATGATGAAGAAATGTTATATGGAAATGTTATAATTTTATTGGTGATAGATTTTTATGTGGATCCTGTTGTAATTGCTATATATACCCTGTTTGTGCCTTTTTAATATTCTTATAGATACGATGAATTAATGACATTTCAGGGCAGATTGTGTTGCCATAATAAAGTTGTTCATTTCGATATCTATGTACTTCTTCTTGGAGTTCAACTTGCACCTCTGTGATCATCAGTTCAGATTATACAGTTAGTAGATTTGAATTTGATCATCATCATCGTCGTCGTCGTCGTAATCAACAATGGCAGCACCATTGCGAAGGTATGGTCTTTTCGAAGACAAAGTTAATCTCTTATTTTATTTGTTTTATCTTTTTACTAATGCAAATTAAGAGTGGCGGCACATTGTCATCTTAAAGTGCAGTGCAACCATAAAACCTGCAGAGACAATGAAGCTTATGATAACAACTTTCGTTGGAGTTGCCGTTGGGTTCTTTCTAGGCATTTGCTTCCCCGCAATCTCAATTTCGAAGGTGCCCCCTAACTAGCTCTATTAGCTTAGTTTATCATGAATAAGTTACATTTTTAGACTTATGGGGTAGCAAAATAAGCTTGTCAATATACTGTGTTCAAATTTTTGTTAGATGAATCTTCCATCTAGCCTTTTTCCTACCTCTGATCTCAATTATGTGGAGGACAAGTACACTGGCATTTCAACACAAGCTCTGTTGAATGCTTGGTCTACGTTGCAGACTAACCGAGGCTTTTATTCTCAGAACAATACGAAGGTATACTTGTGTGTATCGATCTTATGTGGTTATTTGTTCTTCGTTTGAGAAAATTGGGTATCAATTTCATTATAATGCAATGCAAAATGCAGATTTGGATTCCAACAAATCCTCGAGGCGCTGAAAGACTTGCCCCTGGTATCATTGAATCCCAGTCAGATTTGTATCCTCGCCGTTTATGGGGTTCCCCTGATAAGGTAAGCTCGATCATCATCATCATCATCTTCATTGAGTAATTTTACCAACTTCCATTATATATTTTTTATAATGGAGGTTTGTTCTGCATTTGCAGGACTTACCCATCAGACCAAAGTATCTTGTAACTTTTACTGTTGGTTTTGACCTGAAACATAATATAGATGCAGCAGTTAAAAAGGTCACTTACATACCTCACTCTGTCTGTGTCTGATGACTCTTGAATTTGATTGTTGCTGTATTAATTTAAATATATATTTTTTTTCCTACATACTATTTCAACATGTACAGTTTTCAGAGAACTTCACCATTATGTTGTTTCATTACGATGGCCGGACAAGTGATTGGGAAGAGTTTGAGTGGTCAAAGCGAGCTATCCATGTCAGTGCCCGCAAGCAAACTAAATGGTAATTGTATTCGGAAGCTTATTCCCTCTGTAAATTATCTATATGTAAAAGCTGTAATATTCACAATGAGCTTGTTTGTAAAATGTAACCAAGGTGGTACGCTAAACGGTTTCTGCATCCTGACATTGTGGCATCATACGACTATATTTTCATCTGGGATGAGGATCTTGGGGTGGAGAATTTCAATGGAGAGGAGTAAGTAGCGTTGCAAAATTCAGCATCCTGCTTTGAGTGAGTTGAGTTAGCTTGAGGCTCAAGCAATTATTTCAATTAACTCAGTTCATTCTCTTTTTCATCACAGATATATTAAATTGGTGAGGAAACATGGTTTAGAGATATCGCAGCCTGGTTTAGAACCAAATGGATGGTTAACATGGCAGATGACAAAGAGAAGAAACGACACTGAAGTTCACACGTAAGGAAGAACGGAAAAACCCTTAATTAATTTTACTCACTCGCTGCTTCAACATACTTATTTTTAATTATTTACCTGCAGACAGACTGAAGAGAGGGAGGGATGGTGTGCTGAAACACATGAGCCTCCTTGTGCTGCGTAAGTGAACTTGTTGTCATGTCTAATAATTTATGGTATCTAATTATCTACACGATTTATGATTCGTTGTCTTCTTCGTTGTTCCCTGCAGGTTTGTTGAGATTATGGCCACTGTGTTTTCTAGGGAAGCATGGCGTTGCGTTTGGTATATGATTCAGGTGTGTATCAGTACATAATCTGTGTTGTAATCATGATCTGTGATCTACCACTAATTGGAAACATTTATGCAGAATGACTTGGTTCATGGATGGGGTCTAGATTTTGCTCTAAGAAAATGTGTTGAGGTGAGTTTAAATTCTTTCTTGTGTCTTAATCAACTTATTAATTCCTCCTGTTTCTGATTATAATATGTAATTTGGTCTGAAACAACAGCCTGCTCATGAGAAAATAGGAGTTGTAGATGCTCAATGGATTGTTCACCAAGGCGTTCCCTCGCTTGGGAACCAGGTAACCAGTTCCTTATCTAGTGCAAACATTCGAATTAGAGTATGAGATATTCTTTTGTCTTTTAACAAATCTTTGTAAAGACGTTTTAGTCGATGATGGTTTCATCTTTTTCACATGCAGGGCCAGCCTCATGATGGGAGGGCGCCATGGGAAGCGGTATGTAGTGAATATATGTTATTGAATTCGCATTGACACTTGAAAATATGAGAAAAGAATTGAACTGTGAATGTGAATATGAAAGTTGTGATACCTCTGCAGGTGAGGGAGAGATGTAAAAACGAATGGGAAATGTTTAAAGATCGAATGACAAGTGCAGAGAAAGCATACCTCGAGGCGTTGGGGGTTGATTCAACCACTCTCAAAAAGGATGAAAACCAAAGCAAAGTTATGGACTGATCAAAGTCTCCAAATTCCTACTTTGCAGTTTCACATCCGACTTTATTTAATTTATTCATCCTCCCCATAATATTATACTCATTAGTCTTAGCTTTTTATTTTGTTTACTAGTTAAGAATTGAACTTTTTATATTTTTAGTAAAAAAAAAAAGGGATTTTGTAGCAAATAGTTCTTGCACCCAAAATCAATGATGTTTAGTTTTGCACATGAGATATGAGTTCAATTTCTAGTAAATTCCAAGTATATTATTTGTGGAATTACCGTTTCAAGGATAAGACCCAAGAATGAGCTTAAATTTTTCTCTATACACATAAATTTCTTAAAACAGTTTACTAAAGAATGAATATTGTAGATTTCTTATACAAGAAACTGCTGCAACTCGTTTTCCTGACAAAGTGAATATAACCGAAACTACCTTTGTAAGGAGCATAAATTAGAAGCAGTTTTTAGTAATTGCCTCTTCCAGCTCTTTGATGTTTAGTTTTGCACATGAGATATGAGTTCAATTTCTAGTAAATTCCAAGTATATTATTTGTGGAATTACCATTTCAAGGATAAGACCCAAGAATGAGCTTAAATTTTTCTCTATACACATAAATTTCTTAAAACAGTTTACTAAAGAATGAATATTGTAGATTTCTTATACAAGAAACTGCTGCAACTCGTTTTCCTGACAAAGTGAATATAACCTAAACTACCTTTGTAAGGAGCATAAATTAGAAGTAGTTTTTAGTAATTGCCTCTTCCAGCTCTTTGAACTCCCATGCATCATCCGCTGAATATTGCCCTGAAAGGCAGGAGAAGGAATAAGTGAAAGCTTAAAATTATTTGCCTTTTTACCCTGAAAGGCAGGAGAGGGGATAAGCGAACACTTAAAATTAATTGCCTTTTTACCCTGTGGGTGTTCTCCTAGGGTTGCCAAGAGGGGCTATCTACTATTTACAGGTTTTTTAAGCCAACATAGCAGAAAGGGCAGAAATAAATAAAGAAAATTTTGCTTTAAACATTCCAGAATGAAGAAGAAGGGCCCTTACCAATTGAATCTCTTCGAAGAGCAGTTAAATGAGCACAACTGTAATTCAAAAGAGGAAGTTAGAATATTCCAATGAAAACAATGCATAAGCAAACTGACAGTAGTTTCATGCTGGTATGTTTCTGATTATTTTAAATGTTCATAAGATTTTTCTTTTATATTCTCCCTTTCCTTGTTACATAAAAAAAATTCAGGTTCAGTCGGAAGAGGGAGAAACGAACACCTCCATTACAAATTCAAATAATTTATGCATTAGCTAGGAATACAAATTTCAGGTGCAGGTTACTGTTTTATTTGTTGCAATCAAGTTTTTACTCTACACATATTCTCATAGCTTCGACTAAAATCTTTCTGAAAAAAGGCAGCAACTCATCAACAATTCCAGAACCCAAAAACTACTGGTCAAAGGATAAAATAAGGACGATCAGCACTATTCCGAGGCACAAGAAAGGCACAAAGGATCAATGAGTTTATCAATAGTGATTACCTCCCAAGAGCCTTTCCAAAATCTGCACATAGTGACCGAATATACGTTCCTTTAGAGCAAGTCACCCTGAAAATTAAGTTTTGTCTGCAAACACAGCAGAAACTTAGTAACAAGTGAAACCAATATCTCCCTGACATCATATAAAAAGAAATACAGCTTTCATCATTGTACAATGCTTATGCCTACCATTAACTTTCTTTCTTAAAGCACAAGAAGATCAGCTTTTCCATAACACCCCCCCCCCCCCCCCACAACAACAACAAAAAAAAAGGAGAAAAATGCCAAGAAGTTACTTCAAGTTTTCAAGTTATTTAGACTAAATAACTTGTTCTAAATTTATCATGAAGTTGGGTAAACTCAAATGAGTGCCGCTTTTTCCATTTTCCGGTCACAGAAGATGTCCAAGATCAATACTAGGAAGCATTTCCACACTTTGAGGTGCAGCACACAAAACGTACAGTGTCTTAGTTAATTTACAGTCAAACAGATGCACTACTGGGAGACAGATAATCATATTACATTTTTATGTGTCACATACACCTTGTACAAAGAAACTAAACAAAATCCATAATGATAAAACAGATGGAGTATGTGAGCAAAAGTTCATGTGCTTAGGTGTATTACATCCAATAATTTTAGGGGCAGAGGGAAAACGAAAAAGAAAAACCTGTCTTCTAAGCTACGCTCAATGTCAAACTGGAAAATTGAAATTTGTCTAGGTGAAAGCTCGATGCTCTCTCCTCTTCTTGCTTTGTCATACATCTTTTCACCTCCAACCTATCACAGTTCAGGGAAATTCATTAGCAGTTAACAGAAGCTGTTTGAAAGCGCCATCTTAAGATGAAGTCGTCAAACAAATTGATGAATTTCATAGTATCCAGCACTAAAAGAGAAATAGGAACTCAAATCTTATTACAATTAAGGCAAGGACTAGACAACAAGATAAAGTGTGCATGGAAATTTAAGCTGGAAGGACCCTCATGGCCTACTGTTTGACATTGTTGTCAAGCTGGAATATTTCTTTCCATCTCTATAAGTTACGCATACTAATATTATTAATCTTCAGATGTTTTTGGTATACCCTAGACAAATAACACATATGAAATAATGAAGTTAGAAGTAAATGACAAATGTAAAAAGGTGGGATTGTGGGGGGGGGGGGGGGAGAACATCGAGATTGTCGAATCCCTGAGTACAAAATAATGCACATCATCCATTGGAGAAGAAGATTTATAGAACAATTCTTCCATCTCTTCAACTCAAATTTATATTTGTCATACTACACTTACCTTTCAACCACACATTTAGCACCATGATAGATTCAAAATTTCAAGTTTTGGGAAAAATACCTAAAAATGTATGTTTACATATCCTAATCAAAGAATTTATCTTCAAATCTATAGCTATACGAGCTCTTTGATAAAATAATCATGAAAAATGAAACAGACTCTTACTTTGATGGCAGAAAACATTGGAGGAACTTGCCATATCTCCCCACGGAAGGATGCAGCAGCTTTTCTTATATCCTCATCTTTGATGTGCTCCCAAGGCTCACGTTGAATAACCTATAAAAAAAGGTATACATCTGTATGTGTGATGAAAATTAAAAAATAGCATGTCTAATATTCTAAATTGAATATGAGAAGCTCATCCCATGGGATGATGCTGAGAAGATTAAATCTCGAATATGATTATACACAGAAAGCAATGGAAAATTACCACCTTCATAACTGGACAACATTCTTATATTATCTTGTTTTAGCATGACATCTTTCTCCAAGCATGCACATAGAATTCAGTCATTAGAATTTGAAATATACACCACAGAAACTCCAATTTCAGCATTTGTTCCGCATTGGGCATTTTTCAGGAAATGAAATCCATCTTATGGTCACGAACTCACAATTTAGTACTCATTTCATTTATGCTTCACCCTCTCTGATTTTATGATGCCCATTTATTAGGTGGTAGACCTTTGGTGAGATAATTATCTTGATTCCGTTACATTCAAGAACAGTCAGCCATCTCTTCAATGCTTCTCATCCATTAACACAAAATTGAATGACAGTAGAAGGACAAATACGATGCAGTGTATAAAACTTCAAAATATGTCCATGGTTAAATGTCTGTAATTGATTGTACATACCGGTGAGTCAGCATCCCAAGTTGAAGTAGCCTCCCCTAAACGGAAAACTCCACTGTAGCCCTTAATCATACCTTGATATCTACAATAGAATATAAAGCTCTCAGAAAAGGTCCGATGTATTTTTTTTTTCCCCAAACTTAGAAATTAAGAAAATTATATAAATAAAGAAGATGGAAGGATATGCAGCTATAGAAGAGGTGTCTGCCAAAAAGAAAATGAAAAAAAAAAAAAAATACACTAGTGCAGGGGTGACAAATCTATAATAAAAATAATTCACATGTACAGACATCAACCTTTCCAATTGAGAAATAGCAAAAAGTAAAGCTTATGCGAAAAGGCAAACTATATGTTACAGACTACAGATTGTTTCTCCTCATTCTCGCCCAAAATGTAGTTGTTTATATCTGGCCATTTCACCATAAAAGTGCTGAAATTGCACATCCCAAAGTATTTTGGTTTTCTTCCTATTACCAAGGGCAAAAATATTCCCTGAACGTAGGTAGCACAAGAACCTAGGATGGCCCATAAATCTTGGCTTCTTTGACTCTAGCCGACATGTTCAAGGTTGAAGGAAAAGGTTACCAGAGGTCTCTTCACTTTTTCGACATATCACACCCAAGAAGCAGACAGAAATCATCAGTTACTTTCTCTCAATCGCTTTTTTGGTACTAACTTTGCCTTGAGCTAAACCCACAAAACTTATTTTGAATCCTGATGCATTTTTAAGAAAGAATGACTTTATACTTAAGCAGCTAGGCCCAGGAAAGACATTTTTAAGGGTCTCGGCCATGATTGTTAGAAAGAAAAGTGGAGAGTATGTTACAAATTTCACAGGCGGATAAGTAGCCATATAATTGTAATAAGATGGATCACATTCAAACTTACCTATCTACCAACTTGGTTGCTTTACCAACACATACAATTAATAAACCGGTAGCCATGGGATCAAGGGTTCCAGCATGTCCTACCTATCATCAAGTGGAGAGATAATAATAATAATAATAATAATAATAGAGAATTACATGGGAAGTTGAACCTTCAATGCAGATGTGATAACAAAAACACACCTTTTTCACTTTGACCAGACGTCGCAGCTTACCACAAACTGTAAATGAAGTCCATCCTGACTCATAAAATGACAGTGTTATCTTCCAATAAATGTAAAATGAAAATTCAAAATTTTAAATTTAACATTGAACAAGCTGTCAATATCGGTGATAAGAACCAGCCTTAGAAATTAGATAAAATAATGCTCATAATGTCCATAACCAAGTAACAAGCCCTATGCTACCTATGAAGTTATCCTTTTTGGCCCATGTGGATCCAAGTTTTCTGCTTACCATGAAACATACAAATTTCAAGTAGTATTGCAATAACCAGAATGCCTGAATGTGGAATCACTTTAGTAATCACTAATTTCTCTAACTCCAATCATTTGTAAATGCATAAAAATGCAAAAGAAGAAAATTGTCTTTGTAAGTGTGAAAGCAGCATGCGTTGCTAACAAACCTCCATGTGGAGTAGTCGTAACTAATGTTTCCAATCAATTGTAAAAATTAAATAATTAAACAATTTAGAGAATATCAAATAAACTAATATTCTTTAACACACAGCTAGAGAATCTATGCTCTCAGTCTCATGACTTTGGATTTAATTCTGTCCTCACTAAAATCACAGTCTATCATATTCAATTATCGTTCTTTAAGACAAGAATGCTATTACAAAAGCATCAACTTCTGTCTGTTTGATGATTACCTACACAAATACCTTCTTCCCAGCATAGTATAAATTCCAATTTACAAAGCTGTATTTCCAAGCTTTTGCCCATGAACACTGAGGTAGAACCCAGACTGTTGTAACTAAAATAACCAAAATACATGCATAAGTATATGCTGCAAGATCTAATCTGTACAAACATATAAACTCAAGATCATAGTTTGACATACAATAACCAACTACTCAATTTGTCTCTTGAAAGATTTTTCCATTCAAGATACTAAGGATGCTATAATCATCTTCGAAATCCATAATCTCTTCATTCAACTCACTAAAAAGACAAATACTAACTGCATTACAGTTTCTGACATCTAGTTATCAAACCTAACTGTGCAATTGCGTTAAATCATGTAAAAGCAAATATCAACTAAAATGCATCAATGCATGCAATGTCAATTGTAAGCAAGAATCCCCAACCTGGATATTGACTCACCTTTTGGCTTGTTCACCAAAACCATTGCTCCAAAAGGACCATCCCATGTTGGAGGAAGCTCGGTACTTCTGGACACAATATAGGGCTCCCCGCTACCAACTTCATTTTCCTTATTGGGAACTTTCTTCAAACACTTAAAGAACTCCTCCACTTTCTTCGCACTAACTTCCCTCTTCACGTTCACATCTTCCCCCAAAATTGAATCTTTCTCACTCTTCTTCTCCTGATCATCGAAAAACACCAACCTTTTATCATCCTCTTTATTATATTTCTTCTCCTCACTCTTGCCACCCGCCTTCTTCCTCATTTTCTTGACATTTTGATCTGCACTCGGGTCCAAAAACGCCTTATCAAGACACTGGTCAGGAAAATACTTCTTCTCTAACTGATACACCATCTTGTAATGCTTATCTTTCTCCCAAGGATAAGCAAAAGTATCGTAAAAATACAACTCCTCTTCCCTCTTATGTAACCGATTAAACTCCACAACTTCAGGCTTCAACTCAACAAAACCGTCATCATTTTTCCCATACTCATCCTCAGAATCCGTTCCATACATTCTCTTCCTTCTCTTGTTATAATATTTCCTCATGGACTTGGTCATCTCGGCATTATCCGAACCGGGCTGCCTCGTTTTTGCTTCTTTCTCAAGTTTCTTATCGACCCAGCTGTCAAAACCCAATTCTCCATCTGGGTTTTGGTTTTCATCCAAGTTGGTCGAGTTGACTCGGGCGGGTCGTCGACGGGTTTGGGATTGCTGGGGCTGAGTTGGGTGGTTAATGATCATGTCATATTGAAGTGGGTACGGAGTTGAAGTTATGGAGGAGGAGAAGGCTTTGGTTGACAACAAATATACATTTTTTTTAATAAAATTGTCCTTCAATGGTGGAGGTAGCAACAGAGAGAGTGTTCTTGAAGATGTGATGAGTTTTGGACGCAACAAAAGCAGAGACATTTTGCTTAGATTGAGTGATCTATGTATTTGATTATGTTGTTATTGTTTGGGGTTTTGGTTTTAACATGATTCGAGTTCTGTTTTTAAGTTAACGGAAGAAGAACAGTTAAAACTCGGAGTTGTGTTTTCGGCGCCTCGCCTGTGGTTCTTCCGTTATCTGTTTTAGCTTGATATATTTGATACGTCGTGTAAGTCGATTCGCGCTGACCCGGCCCTCGATGAATTTTACCTAAAAGAGTGGGACTAGTGGCACCCTCTAAATTTCTCGTTAACATCCTTTTTCTTAGGTAATTTCATTAAAATATTTATAAAAAAAATTCTTTTAACACCTCCATCAAAAATAAAAATATCCTTAAGTAAAATTTATTATATAAACTCTATTTTTTTATTTTTCATTATTAAAATTTATTTCAACAATAAGATCTCTTCCATTTAAAAAAAAAAATAATTAGTTTTCATTCTCTCTATTATAGTCATCGATAATAAATTCATCATCCAAAAATTAGAAAAAAATATAATATTTTTTATTTATAAAATAAAAAAATAATAATTTAACTTTTGAGTTAGGTTTAATTAGAAATTATCCTTTTATATAATTTTAATAGAGGTTACAATTGTAAAATAATTAAAGGAATTTTAAAAAGTGTTTAGAGGGTTGCCAATAGTCCCACTCTTACTTAAAAACTGATCCATTTTAGATTATCAAAATGGGCCAGGCCCATTTCTAATTAAGATAAATACAATTGGAGCTGTTGTAATATTTCCGCAATTTATTTAAGAGTGCTGACATATGAACCTTTTTATATCTCTTACTACCTCCTAATAATTATTCACAACACAAATAATTTTTCATAAGAATAGAGCTATTCAATCAATGTTGTCATGTCTTTATATCCGCGATATTTTAATTTTTTAAAATTATTTAGAATCTCAAACCACCTCTATTATCTAGTTGCAGTAAGGAAGAGGCCGAAACAGCTGAAAACTCATGAACGACAATGATGAACTAGTACTGCCACTGCATAATTTGTTAGCCATAAAGAATGTGGGATTTACCAAAAAGGAAATTAATGGATAAAAAAAAATCCATACCTACAAAAATGGTGACAAAGTAAATAATTTTTTTTTCTTTATCAAATACCAATTTTGTGTATGCCAAAGGCTAAGATGGAGATATCACAGAGGAGGATAATTCATTGGCGTTGGAGATGGAACAAAGGTTTAAATTTATATTTATACAAGTTCCCAGTTTTTAATTTCTATTACATATGCAGCATGTGTAGATAGTGCTTTTATGATTTCATGAGATATGTTTTTTTATAAAATTAAAAAAAAAAATTAAGTCTCTGTTCTTAACTTATGCATGTGTTTAGCTAGTAATATATGTACATAACTGATCACTTTATTTAACTAACCTAAGTAACATATGAAATTCAAAGCATTCTCCTTAACTAACTCTCAGAGAAAATTTCTTTTTCTTTTCAATCTGAACTCAAATCCTCATCCGGCCCAGAAAAGTGTCTCTTGCACGACATAACTTTGCCACAACATCTCTCATCTCCATTCGTTCAATTGGAGATTCCATGGAGCAGACAACTCCGGTTTCAACTACAGCAACCAAACACTCTTCAGTTCTTAATCTTTCGTCTCCGCAACTCCTGGAGTTGCTCGCTTGTACCTCCAACAGTAGCAAAGAGTCAACAATCTCCATCACTTTGTCGGGCAAAGCCGTTCTTGCGAATTCATGGAGAGTCAGGCCTTGGTTAAACATGCCATCGGTTGGTCGCCTTCTTGTAAACATCTCCAGCAACAAAATTCCAAAACTGTAAACATCTCCTGTCATCGATGCTTCGCCGCCCATGCCATACTCTAAACATGTCATTTCACTGTGTTAGTTGTCATATGTGTGTTAAAATCTATCTAGTAGATGAATCAGTAAGCATTTAAAGTATGTAAATATTACCCGGAGCAATGTAGCCAACAGTTCCTTTTATCCCCTTTGAGGATGATGGAGTTTCCACAGCAGTATCAAGCGGGCTAGAAGAGAGAAATTTTGCCAACCCAAAGTCACCCAAATGGGCTACTAAGTCTTGATCAAGCAGAACATTGCTTGGTTTTAGATCTCCATGAACAACGGGTGGTTGACAGTGGTGGTGAATATATTCGATTGCAGAAGCCACATCAATGATTATGTTTATTCTTTGAATGAGAGTTAAACTGCGCGCTTCTTGTTGATCTTCGCTCTGGTGCAGCCAATCCTCTAAACTTCCATTTTGCATGTATTCATAAACAATAGCCTGGAAATCAACCCCTTTAAAATCTATGCTAGAGCAAATAGTGATGATTTTGATCAGATTTCGATGGCGAATATTTCTTAATGCCTGACATTCAGCAACAAAACCGTTGGAAGCCCCTTTTTGCTTCAGATTAATCACCTTCACCGCAACCATCATTCTATTTTCACCCAAAATTCCTTTATACACAAAGCCAAAACTTCCTTGACCAATCATATTTGATGATGAAAAATCATTTGTCGCCTTACTCAACTCTGCATAGGAAATCATTGGGAATTGCTGATCCATGAGCTGTGAAACAGAAAATTTATGGGCAGACCTCCTCCTTCGAGCCAAGAAAAGTACCAGGCACACTGATAAGATCACGCCTGAGACTGTTACTGGAACCACCACTTTGAGAAGAAAATCTGTTCGTTTTTTCAATTCTCTGGAGGGACATGGTGGTAAATTCAATTCATCTAGACCCCCACAAAGCTTCCCATTTCCAGAGAGTGAAATTCTTGTTTTATTGCTGAAAACTCCTTTTGTTGGTACCTCGCCCTCAAAGTGATTGTAAGACAAATTCAAGTACTCTAAGAATGATAGATTCTCAAGATATTCTGGAATTTGACCGGACAAATTATTGCTTGACATATCTAACTCTTTAATGCTTTTCAAAGAACTAAGAGAGGAGGGGATGCTTCCACTAAAAGAATTGCCCTGTAGATAAAGTTGTTGCAAGCTTGTGCAGGCACTTAGAGTAACAGGAATCTCACCGGAAAATCGATTTACAGATATATTAAAATAAACAAGATTCTTCAAATTGCCAACTTCTAGAGGAAGAGTACCGCTGAGAAGATTATACGACAGGTCTAAGGAAAGTGAAAGAGTTGATATGCTGAGAATTTGCGGAGGCAAAGCACCGGTGAGCTCAATATCTGCCATGTGCAATTCTATCAAATTCTTGCAATTTCCTAGGGAAGGGGGTATACTGCCTTGCAAGTTATTGGAGCTGAGAGCAAGATTGGTCAACAATGTTAAATTACCTAGAGATGTGGGAATGCCTCCCGCTAGAAAGTTAGAATCCAGGTACAGTAATTGCAAGTTTTTAAGCTCACCAATTGCATGAGGAATAGTGCCAGTTAATTTGTTATCGTCCATACAAAGTTCAACTAGATTGACCAGATTTCTTATCCCTGTAGGTATGATTCCAGATATTTGGTTTCCTGCGATGACGATGTCGGTCATGGTTGACGACAGGTTGGCTATAGAATGTGGCAGCACTCCTCCAAATCTATTGTCATCAAGACCAATGGCTGTCAGTTCGGTACAGTTAGTTAAAAGGGTTAGAAAATCAAGATCATTGGCCTCACCGGTACCTAGATTATTTGCCCCTAAATTTAGCCACTCTAAATTCTTAAGGCTGCGAAAATAAATCGACACTTTGCCTCTGAATTGATTATCGAAAAGGGTAAGCTCCACAAGATTTGAAGCATTTGACAAGGACTCTGGTATGGACCCTGCAAAATTGTTTTCAGCAACAATAAACCCTAGAAGCTTTGGAAGGCTTACTCCTATGTCAAGTGGTAAACTTCCATTGAACCTATTTGTCGGTAGAAAAACATTTTCAAGAGAAGAGATGTTAAAAATTGAAGGAGGAACTATACCGGAGAATCGATTTTCACCGAGGTTGAGAAGAATCAAGTTTCTCAGGTTGCCAAGATTGTTTGGGATTCTTCCCCACAATCCATTCCCGAGAACATTGATTCTCTCGAGGGTCGAAAGATTCCCAATGGACGCTGGGAAGTGTCCGGTCAGATGATTGTCAGCAATCGTCAAGTTCTCAAGCTTCAACCAGTTGTAGCCGAGTTCCGCCGGAATTTCTCCGACCAGGTTGTTTCTACGGGCGTTGAAGCTGATGAGGTTGGAGCAACGCGACAGATTGGTTGGAATTTTACCTGAAAATGAATTGTTGGCCAGCACTAGAGCTTGAAGCCTGACTAAACGACCAATTTGATGGGGAATTTCACCGTGGAAGTTATTGTCTGCGAGGTTAAGGTACCTGAGGAAGCTGAGATTCCCAACATACGGAGACAAGGTGCCCCCTATTGTTCGGTTACTCAGATCTAACTTGGTTACTCTTTGATGCCGGTGACCACAAGTCACGCCTGTCCATTGGCACAAGTTGGTAGAATTGTTCCACGAACTTGTAACGCCAAGTGGATCATCCTCAAGTTGTGACCCGATCGCAAGCAATGCGAGACGATCTGTCTCGTTTGAAGGGACAGAAAAGCTATGATGAGATTGAAGCAACAAGCTGAAGCACCATACGAGAGTGGCAAGCTGGCAGCTCAAGGAAATGGAATTAAGCATTTTTAGCATAAGAGTAATAACGCTGTATGTGTGGAATATAATTGATGATAATCTTTTCAAGTTCATGTGATGGGGTCTTATAAGCACAAAAATGAGCTTGCACACGAGTCAACGTCAACGATACTTTCGTGGAAGTATAAGCAGTGGAGCCCCATACACGTCCAGACGTAAAACTTCTTTGAGTTAATAGACTTTAAATCACATTTAATGTATCTTACAGGTAGGCAAAAATATAAGTCCACCTGACCCTACAGTTTTATTACTTATTTCCACACCGAAAACCCTAATTACAAGTTGTTATAAATATAAGTTAAGAAAATCCTGCACCATTCCTTTTTCCAAGTTTCAACGTTCTATGATTCAACTCTATTGACTCGAAACAACTAAAATGGGGAAAAGGCATTTCAAGTACTAGCTAGCATACTATAACATCCATGATTTTTTAAAGGTCTTTACGTCAAAGTTAGATAAAAGATATCATCTGTGTAGTGTACGTGTTAGCAACAACGAAGCAAGAGCATGATTTCTCTTCCCATATTTTTATCGCCTTCAGTATGGTTGTTGTAATGTCTACTGCATAAACACTATTTGTGCTTTCTTTGATTTTTTTATTTTTTTTTAACCCCGGTCGAAGGGCTCTGAATTGAATGAGAATGCCCAGTTTATTTTTTCGAATTTTGATGACTTCATTTTGGTAGAATAGCCGCCATGAACTTTCCTATAGGATATACTAGAAGTTCAGCTGAAGCAAATTATGTGTGTAGTGTGAAATTTAAGAATGCCACCAGAGCACAAGCTGTAATCTTAAATGAGAAATCTATAAGTGGTAATTTGAGTTGGTATATTGTGAATTTATGTAAGTTCTTTCAAATTTGAGCTAATTCGAATTCGTTCCATTTATTAATTACTTCAAAAATCTCAAATATTAACTAGACGGGTAAAAACTCGTTTCATCTCTATATTTAAATATTAGTGCCCATTTAGTTCGTATATTTTTAAAAATGCTTCAAAACATCCCTACCCTTAAATTATTAAATTATTGGCATCCCTACTGTTACTTTTTGTTTCTTTTAACTTGCTTTTGCAATATTACCCTCTTACAATAATGATTCTTTTTATAAAATTAATCAAAAAAAATTAAATTATCAATTTAACCCCAAAAATAAAATAAAAACAAAAATAATATATATTAATTTTTGTGAAAGCTTACATGTGTCCAAAAAAATTTTATTGTAAAAATAATTAAATTGCCTTTTTTTGGATATTAGTAATAAAAAAATTAATATATTAATTCGTGTGTTACAAAAAAGTAACATATATTAAATTTGTTTCTATTTTGTTTTTTGAGATTAAATTGATAATTATTTTTTTCTTTTTACTAATGTCCAAAAAACATATTGTGAGAGGGTAATATTGTAAAAATTAAGCCAAAAGCAACAAAAAGTAAGAGGAAATGTGCTAATAATTTAATGTCGATGATGTTTTAAGGTATTTTTAAAAATATAGGGACTGAACATATACTAAACTCAAAATATAAAGAATAAACGAGATTTTACCCTAACTAGACATCACCCATTTAACATAATTTTAATATCTTTTTTGGGAAAAAAAATCACATTGAAATTCAATGAGGAATACAACAGGGACATATTTCATACCAAATGACAGATTTGAAAAACTTCTAGCTGGATTTGTTTTTGAAAATAATTAAAAGATTAATAAAATACAAAGAACTAAACAAAATTAAAATTCAATCTAATTGAAAATAATCGAGATTTGACATAAAGCAAACCATTAAATAGTGTTGACGCCGAAATTTAGTCAAGTTGGTTAGCGGCTTGATATTAGGCCCTGGGTCAGCATCAAATTTGTTTGGTAAAGAAGTGGCTCGCCAATTGTCAAGGATTCCCTGAGACCACTAATAGATAACTTATGAACATCTGAAATCACAAGGGACATTAAGAGGTCTTGAAATTTTTTCCGGTGTTAACCCTGTAATACTCAAATCAGTTTATGAGTTCATAAGAAAATAAAATATGTAGTTTCTCATGTAGTTCAGATGATGATGATGACGTAGTTTAGATAATGATGATGATACAAGTGATGAAATGGATGATGAATATTCATAATCCTAATGTAAATATTAGGATGATCATAGGATTATCATGAAGCCGGTGACGGTAATGAGGTTTTTTCTATCTTAATTCTTGGTTCCCGCCATTCTCCTAATTGACTCGGCTTATGGGTCGCTCACTTACAGAAAGATATTTGCTTACATCTGTGCAGTGATTATTGAAGGGGTGAAAGAAAAGAGAAAATAAATAAATAAATAAACAAAAGGGCAGCGCACGTGTAATGTGGGTTGTCCACTCCTCTCCTTAAAAATAATCCATTTATTTAATAATTATTGTAACTAGCCCAAACTTACATATATTAGGCTATCCGGTCTAATGGTCAACGCGCTACGCACATTACAAGTGAACCACACGCGCTGCGCACTTGCTCTCCCGCTCCTTCTATTGAATCCGTCATTTTGGCATCTCCTCCCCGGTTAAAAATAAAAAATATTCGGGTGTCGCTGAAGTGGGCACACGACGCATGGACCCCTCAACAGCGGACGAGTGGGAGCTCTGCAACGATGACGGTTTCATCCACAAGCGGAAGAAGCGGAGGCTGGACGACCCGCCACCAGTTCAAGGCCCGGTTCCCGAGGCTGAGGAGCGGCAGCGAAGAGACCGCAGGAGAAAGGTTTTACTGAAGCTCAAAGAACGGTACCAGAAAGAGATCGACCAGTGGGAATTTTTGTCGAACACCTTACGCGCAATGCAAGAGAAGTCTCACCAACAACAGCAACGACAGCAACAGCGACCGCTAGACTTGGAGGAAACGGCGGCGTTACTCGGTTCGGCTTCGAAGATGGTGCAGGAGGATGAAATTGGTTGCGGGTCGCTAGTCGATCAGCTCCTTTTGCAGGTAATTGAGTCTTTTTCTTATTTTAATGTTTAATTGTATGTGCTTAATTTGAAATTTTGCTTGCTTAAAGTATGAATTCTGGGTCTGTTGAGAGACTAGGTTGTCGTAAAACATTTAAAGTTTGAATTTTTGTTAGCTAATGAGCTTGATTTTTAGGGCTTACTTTGCTGATGAAGAATTCTTGAAACCTAATTTCACATAATTTAAATTGGTAAATTTGAATTGCCAAAACCCGTACCTTATGAAAAGGGAAGGGATGTTCAGTTACTCATTAATGTTGAGTAGTGTTGTAATTCTTGTTAGTTCTGGATTGCAATGCAGGCTGAAGCACAGGAAGCGATAATTCACGATATTTCAAGTTTGTGTGATGTGGCAGAGGCAATGTGCAGTGCACAAGAGGAACAGTTAAAGCAATCGTTTATTGATCTTCCTGTTTGGTCTTCACCACGCGAGCTTATGGCTTCACTTTGTGATGAGTAGGTTGCTTCTTTACTGTTATTTTATTAATGTGTTACTGTAATGTTATGCGTGTAATGGTTAAGTATCAGAATGGTAGCGTAGATATCTGTAGTTTATTTTTTTGGATGATGCTGTAATTTGAGAAGGTTCTGAGGGAGACACAAGGAGAGTATGAAAATTGTGTTATGGAACCTGAGTGAATGTATACATGTTTGTCGATTTCCCATATCATCATATTGTAATGTTTAATTCGATGTTTTTTTTTTTTTCATGATTATGCAACTGGTAGATGTGTGTTTGCAATGTGATTGGAAACTTTCAGCTGAACTTAGCAGCTTTAATTGTTCAAAAGTATGTTAACACAGCTGCGATGACTAGGATTACTTTCAGACTAGTTTCTTGCTCTTGCACTATTCTGGTCTTTTCTTATTAAAATATAAATAAATTAAATTAAAAAAAAATCTTTTGGTTTCTTGATTTGCCATTTTATGAACTGTTCAACTTTTATACTTTGCTAGCAGTAATCACAGTCAAAAAATTTAAACCTGAGTAGTAGCCATCACCAGTAATTACTCAAATATCTTTGCAATTGGATTGCCATTTAAATAAAATTATGATGTTCCCCTTTAAAGTGTTTATAAATATCCTCCATCATTGTGTGAACTGGTACTTTAACCACCATTTTGGCACTCTGAAGACTCAAATGTCAAAACTCCATATGGATCATATTTGTAATGTAATGAAAAGTTCAACTTTACCGACATTAAAAATCATCTTACAAGCAGAGGCATTTAAAACATAAAGAGAATTTGGTTTTATCTACTACACCAATTCAATGCGTTAGATACTGAGATTTGTGAGTTATGTGCTTCAGATTTTTACCCTTTTAGTTTTTACCCCTTGAGAAACCACAGCGCTTGCTTAATTTCTTAACGTGACATAGTCTTGGCATCAATGTCGGTTAAACGAGAGGGGCCAATTTTCACTGGTTCGATACTAAATCCAGCTTTCCGACATGCATCTTCCAGAAGCTCTACTTGTGAAGGCCCATTGGGACAGAATGCAATCACCGCGCCGCCACTGCCTGTAAATTTTGAAGCAGCGCCAACCCTACGTGCAACCTCCACCATTTCTATGTTTAAAGCACCCAATACATCATCTCCAAACATGCGCCTATAATAAATCACATGCCAAACTTCAGTCAAAAGCAATAAACCTAACATGGATGAATACGGCTTGCTGACATACCAAAATTCAGTTTAAGAAGTAAATGGCAGTTTTGTCACAAAGGGTATCAGCAATCCATCAATTCTAGATTCACCATTTCCGGTGAGATATACATAAAACTATAAAATTTTCACATTACAGCACCTTTCATACACATAACTAATTTCTAGTTAGCACTGCAACTTAGCTTTACTAAATAAAATCTACGGTAGGGAGTAACTTTAATCTCTCATTTCTGGCATATATATGATCTAAATTTGTTAGGGGCAAACACCTTACCTTCTAAGGTCAAAATTGTGATTCATGAGTTCTGCAAGTTTTGAATAGTTCTTTTCAAGTATTGCTGCCTGTCCTTCTGCAGCCATTTGTGCAACTTCCTTCATTGATGATATGATAAACTCATCACCATCAAGCCACCTTTGACGAACTGTACTATGTACCTGTGTGAGACTAGCATGTCATTTGTTTGTATGATTACCATTTATAGGAGTTCACATCTTGAAAGACAGTCCTCACAAGCCCTCAATTTAGGCAGTAAGTAGATATCTAGCAAAACCTCAATTAACAGGCCTTAACAAGAAAGTTTCAAAAATCCTGGAAAAGGAAGTTGGGAAAAAGAAGGTGATAAACATATCAACAAACAAAAACTAATAACTTCAGTACTTTCAGAAAATGGAACCCCACATATTACAGAAAGTTTCCCCAGACACAGATACTATCTGCTGTCAACAAAATGTGAAACAGGCATAAACAAGAAAGATAAGATGGGAGCTATTGGTACCTTTCCCGAATCACTGGGATTCTCTGCATAGATGAGATAGAGAGGAGGAAGGAGGTCAATATCCATTGGTTTATAAATACCGTGACCTAACTCATCCATGTGTTCCTTACGAAAATCCTACAGATAAACAAATTGTTATGATCAGCAACTACAAATATGACCTTCTGAAGATACCTACATCAACAACATCACATACCATGTGAACAAGGCCTCCATAGACTTGTGCCACACGATCTTGAAGACCAGCAACAATACCAAGTTCTTTCTCCGCATTAAGAATAAGATTTGGCCTGATTTCTACTTTGACTAAATGCCTGACTTTGTAAAAGTCAAGAAGACAGTCCAGGGCGGCACAAACGATAGCACTAGAACCTGAAAGTCCTGTCTGAAATGTCAAAATTATAACTTGAGCCATGCATTGCCATGAAAAGTATATAATACAAAAATTATCTCACACGGGTTTCTTGTCTTCTAATGGAAAGACTATGTTAATCCAAAAATGAACTAGTAATCTTGTATTGGATATTAAAGAAAAGCATTATCAGCTGTCAGGCACTGACAAGAAAGTCCAATCGAATGACTATTGTGGGAATAATTTATCAATCTACTGATTCCGCCTCCAATAAGTCATTTTTATAATAAGAAAATCCAACGTACAACCCTTTTTGGGGAAATGCGATCAATTATTAGAAACAAATTTCGGATACAATGCAAGAAGAACACCAATATCTTTTTCTTTTTTTTCTTTAAAAAAAAAAAAGATTGTACCTGGCGAGGAATGTTGGTGTCGTATGACAGAGTGAAGTTTCCCTTATGAAGATCAATCTTGTTATCTTTACAATACTTAAAGAACACTTTACAAATAGCCATAACCAATCGCACGCCTCCATAATATCCTTCATTTTGCAATCTATTCATCTGTAATCATCATCACAACATCAACAACAACAACAGCGGCAACATTAATGTATTATCTAATAAAAGATCAAGATATTTTGGGGGGGAAAAAAGGGTACCAAGTGGTGGAGGGACTGAAACTGGACAAGATCATGAACAGGGTGAGGCTTGATGACGAGATCATCAGACGGCTCCAATTTGACGGAGGCCCAGAAGTTGGCGAGACTGAATGAGATCGTACGGCCGTAGTACACGTCACTGGGATTACCCAACAGTCCAACTCTCGCGTACGCTTTGTGCTCTATGACCCCCACCCGAACACCACCAGAATTCAGTTGATCCATTTTTTCTTCCCCAACCTCGTTTGCCTCGAAGCTCTGAGAAAAGAGAAGGCCAAACGGGAATTGCATTGCGTATTGTTCTTTCTTGTTTTTTGTTTTCTTTTTATAATTGCTAATTGAGACGCACTGCACGGGCCGAGGACGTGGGGCCCAAGTAGACGGCTGGTGCGGCATTGTCTCAGGGAGGTGGATACGAGTCAGCAACTCTACGTATATCCGAAGCTATAAAACTGGCACCCATATCAAAATGCCAAATAGTTCTTCTTATCTGGCTTTCCGTTCCTGTCGTGTCATCGACTCATCATCGTCCTCTTTTGTAAATTCAAACGTTTGCTCCCTTTCTTTATTAAATTTGGCGGGGCGATTTTGACATTTTTGTTTTGTAGCGCGTGTTTATTTTATTTCTTATTCTTTCGAATTTAGAGTTTATCCCATATATACAGAATATTTCATTGTATCATTTATTATTATTATTATTATTTCATAGAGCCTTATTTATGATTCATTAAGAATACAACATTAATTATGCCATGTTTAGATATATTTTAATTAATTTCAGCTTTGGGGGCTCATATCTTTTAAAAATAAATTAAAATAATTATAAAATAAAAGTTCAGCTCAAATATACAGCTAAACAATTATAACCTTCTTTGATGGAAGCAATGCCAAAAAAAAAAATAATAATTATCCTTACAATTATATAATAAATACAAATACAATATCAATAATAAAATATTTATAGATTAACTTTTTAGTACAATTTTTTTACTATTTAAAATAATTGGCCACAACATATATAATACTATTTTACAATTGTCAACCAGGGATTTGTTAAGACTTCTGAACCCAAAAGTACATTAAAAATTAGTTTTATTAATACTCCAATAAATAAATAAATAATTGATAATAATTAACAAGCAACCTTCTAGAGCAAATACACAGTTCAGCCAAAAAGTTTCCCTTATCCTTTCTCAATCACGAAAGAAACATTTCCATAATCCACCCATCCGTACAGCAAAATTAAAATTGAATCTGGGAACAAACTTGGCTATAAAGCTACGAAACCTGCTCCCATTTTATTAATGATGATTAAATAATATATATATATATATATATATATATAACTGCAAATATAATAGAGACCTTTGTTACAATATACCTCTATTTAAAAAATAAATAAATAAATTTCCCCGACTCTCATTCATTATGAAAATGGTCAATTTGATACAAATGACTTACCACTTAGATCAATGGCAATATTAGACAGTCAGCAAGGTTTATAGGAACAATAATTTAAATCCAGCTGAAGAAAGATCAGTTTGATCCAAAGTGTTAATATCATAGACAACAGAAGAACTGTACAGTTCGTTACGAAATGTACAAGGTGAGAGTCAGCACAACCGACCATACCTGGGGATGGGGGGTAAGAAGATGCAGCAGCAAGCAATACGAGCAACATCAGTCTTCCTCTTCTTCATCGTCTTCGGGCAGTCCCATATCATCTCCAATACCTTCCAGCAGTTTTTCAACATCCTCCCCTAACTCCAACAGTCTTGCACTCAACTTTTCCACCTTACTTTGCTCCTGTCCGAGACACACGAGCAAATCATTCAGTTCTGCCTCACTCTCCTTCTGGGCTTCTTCACGAGCTTCAGCTTTTATGGCCTCAACATCAGGAGAAGAGACTGAACTCCCTCCACTCTTCAAAGCTTTCACCTCCTTTTCTAGATGGAAGTTGGTCTGTTCAAGGGAATTATAAGCATCAGATAGACTCTTTAAATCAGATTCCATCTTAGCAGCTAAATTTCGATACATTGATGAGTCGGATTCAATCTGGGCCTTCTCCTCCTTCAGGATCTCTAACCGTTGTGATGCTTCATGAAGGTCTTTACGGAGTGTCTCGACCTGGACTCTATCCAAGGCTCCACTTGCCCTTTGCTCAGATTGGGAAGCACCACCCCCACCTATCTTTGCCAGCTCCTCAGCCAAAGTTGCATTCCGACCAAGAAGTTTCTATAAAATAAGGGGGGAAAAATGTTACCACTTTATTCCACATTAAAATATATAAAACCTTACATGACCAAAAAATGATTAACGATAAGCCTGCCCTATCTAAACAGAAATCTAAAAATGATGAAAAACACAATCATGATTTCTGGAACAAAGAATAATTATGACCGGAACAAAGGACTCTGATATAATGACAAGTTACATCAGAAGTAGCAAGTTAGCAGACCGACTGAGGACGTGCGTAGTAGCATCGAAGTCACACATCTATAGAATCAGATGACCTTGTTCAGTCGATTTACATACAGTCCCACTTTCAAGTCGGCCCATTTTTCCTTTTTTACTTTTGAGGGCGAGTTTAAGTGGCTCCAGGGCATTGATACTTTTTGTCTTTTTATTTTACAGAGCACCTTACAGCTGTTGCTAGTCAAAAGAATGGTTGAAATTGAACAGGTTGAGAATCTTCATTCATCCAAAGAAGTCTTAAAGGACTGATTGTTTTGTATCCAACTTAACAATATTTCAAAACCTAAGAAGCCTTCTTAGGGTCCATTAAGGCTCCCCTCACCAAAACCAGTCATTTCCAAATCAAATGTGATTACATGCACAAAGCTAGGAAAAACTAAAATACCTGTATCTCAGAGCACTGCTTCTCCACAAATGCTTTTAGCCGCTTGACATAGTCCTTATCACTTTCTCCATTCCTCTGTTCCAGTTCAGCAGGCACAACTGCCACCTCACTCTTTGGACGACTGTAGACATCTACAATATTTTCTCGGATACTTGACTCCAGGCTCTTAATGATGTCAACAAAATGTTCATCAAACATTGATGAGAGAAGTGGATGGTCCTCATTTTTCTTATCAGACAAATCACTGTCATCAATATCTTCAATCTCTGCCATACTGGCAGCAGTTGATCTTGTCAATGGTTTGAGGGCTTGGGTTGGCTTTGCAGAAGAGAAAAGGAAGCTTTTCTGCATCTCATCAAACTTCAGAAAATATGACGTAAGCCCAACTTTCTGGCTTATTGAATCAACTATAGAAAAAGCATCCCTTCCAGTATCACTGGACTTGTTATAAATTACACACTCCCCCAACAGAACCGCTGCTAGCCCCCTTGTGCACACAGTCGCAGATGGATTTGACACCAGCTCAAGCAGATAGGTTAGGTGTGGACGTGAATCCAAGAAGCAGTGCACAGCATTAGGACAATCGGCTAGCCAGGTCACCAGCAGTTTCAATATTATCAGTTGAATGTACCCTGCTTTACCTGTGCCATCTTTAGTTTTCATCGACGAAGCAAGAGCCAAGTATCTCACCATACGGTGCATCAGTGGCTCTGCAGCTCCCAAAGATGGCATAGGTGCCTCAAGCTCAATTCGTAGAACCTGCAAATTCTCTCTGAATCAGATAATAATGGAGAAAAGAGAAGCAAGAACACAATCAGTATAAACCAAAGGGAGTTGAGAGAAAGGTTGAAATCCTGTTTCCCCAAAACACAAAAAAAATATATATATATCTGCAATCTTTTGACTACAAATTTGTTTAGCTAGTTGCATTGATCAATGTTTTCATAAACCTGTTAACAAAACACACTTGAATTCTTGTATTGAAAATGAAAGTGCAGTTACGGGAATGAAAATCATAAGTCCTAGTTTCTGAATGCAAAAATTATTTTCCAATTAATTGTCCTAAATTATGTACCAGTCAAAAATATTAGAAAAGTGTTGTGTTTTTTCGTCCTTCAAAACATTTTTTAGATAAAACAAAATACTGCCAAACGAAACCCATCTGCAAGCAAAAAAATGGCGATAAGGATTATACGACAGTGTAATTACAATTAGAATTATTTTCTCGGTAACCACCCTGATGTAACTTGTAACTTGACAAGTTACTGCAATTGTTTAAATTATGACAACTTACATCAGAGTGCTCAGAAATAATTCTAATTGTAATTACACTGCTGTATAATCCTTAACTTGCAAAACTTATGTTAGATTACTCTGATATTATGTACTCTGAAAGTAGATTTAAATTATTAACACTGCCGTACCATCTGTAAATTATGACAAGTTAAGGATTACATCAGAGTACTCTGATATCATTACACGAGCAAATGATTATTTCTGCCGTATAATCCATTATATTACACCACAATTAGAATTATTTCGTGCACGCCACAAAATTATTTTCCAATTATTGCATAATTAGACTGCCAAACGCAACCCATTCTCTGATATAAATTGTCGGTTGTTTGTACGCAAGCTGCAGCCCTCAGCTGAGAAAATAATTTTAAATTATAATTTAATGATGCAAATGAGTTGGCATACGGTAATAAATAGCTAAAAACAAACATGAACCAATTAGAATATACCGCTATTTCACCAAGATTATAAAAACAGATGGGTACTTTCCAATCTTCTTTATAAAAAAATAAAATAAAATAAGAGGATATGAAATTCATCAACAAAGGGACAGAAGCTTTTGACACTTTAGAGTCTGAAACATAAGTTAGCAAGAAAACTTTTGATAACTTTTGAAAGAAACAATTCAAATATATCTTAATTGAAGTAATAGATGCAGATTAAGAGTAAACTGAATAAATTGGCATCACATACCCGTTCTTTGCATTGCAAATTGTCCATCAGTATGTGAGAGAGTACGCTAGCAGCTCTGCAACAAACCTGCACTTCACAGTATTAGCTAGATTGATCTCATGTAGAAAGCACCAAGAAATTTATCTTATGCTCTCTGCAGCACGGATCAGTATCTCTTAATCATTGCGCATTCTAGTGGGGAGAAAAATGCCTCATTCTTCTCCAGAAGTTGTGATCAAAGATACTAAAGGAATCATCTTACCTCAAGATCACCATCACTTTCACCCAAAGTAAGACCACGTATCAGCATGCTGCCATGCAAGTAGATCTCATTAGACGATTCACATCATCCAAGTTCAAGTTCAAATTCAAGATAAAGTATTAGACAGACCAGAAAAAGAAAAGCAATTGTCATATATGAAACAAACAGACCTTCCAAATGACATGTTCACATCCTCCTCGAGGGGAGCATGACTCATTGATTGTGGTTGAGGAATTAAAGTGGAAGTTAACATTGCTTGGCCATCTGGATTTTTCTGAGAAACAATTCAAAAAATTAGAATAAGAATAATATATATGTATGTAAGCAAAAAATTTTAACTTGTAAATATGAATAAACAACATAGAACAATGAAATTTACAAAATTACTAAAGAGTAGCAACCTCACAAAAGCTGTTAAAGATACGGTCGGCTGCAAGAAACTCTTGCATACTAGATGTCCTCAAAATGATTCGCAGAATAGAATTCAGAGCAGCTTCAACTTGTGGTTCCTCACCAAGAACTTTGCTTGCAAGGACATCACGGTTTTTGGGATGTGCAGCAATTATATCACTAATGCACCGCAATGCCTGACAAAGTGAATAAATAACCACTCATTAGCACATATCAGTGCTGAAGCTGCCACTGCACAAGGATAGTGGGGGGAAGCTAAAAGCAAGACATATGTATAAATTTCAGGATGGGTCTAATCCAATAAGATCAGGATTATTAACTACACAAATTAATTGCAAGATTACCCATTTGCATAAAATCCAAATGATAAGCAACATTCTGTTCTCAGCTTCTAATGAAACCATGCAATCAACAAGGTTGAAGGCTTTAATGGAGTCTTAAAGCTTTCCTCTTAAATCAAAGCCTTATGATTTCCTTTCTATTCTTCATTCCAGTAATTGATTGTAAAGAAAGAAAGATTAATACAGATAGAACTTGATATATCAACAAACTAAATTATGTGAGGATGAGGTTTTAGGTTATCAGAAGTCTTAAGGCATGTCAAGGCCTCATGATTTCCTCTCTGTTCTTCATTCCAGTTATTGACTGTAACGAAAGAAAGATTAATAGAGATAGAACTAGGCATCTTCATGAGTTCCTCAATTTTTTGTTTGCAGATATACTTAGAGAAACAAGGGATCAAAAAGGAAGAATGACTTCTACAAATGTGCTTCACAGAAGAAAGAAGAATACAAAAAATACAAAGATCCAAAACAGCTCTCGTACCGCACAACGGACAGCTACAGGAGCCCACTGACTCTCAACGGCCAACATTAGCAGATTGTCCAATGCTTTTTTCTACGATCATTGACCAAAAAAGGCATATGTAAAGCATAATAGATCACAAATTAATCGACATTTTAGACATTAATTTCAGCATAAATGAGTTTGTAAGAACCTGAACTAGAACCGTCTTATTGGTTAGCTTGTGTGCATCTTTCCCAGGATCAGCCTCTGAACCTCGCACTATCAGCAAATTGATGGTTTCCAATGCACTGAGAAGATTAATTGTCTACTGGCATAGTGTTTGTTCAAAAAACAACAAGAAATCACTGGTAAGGATTGTGACAGCAAGTCCAAAAAATATGCAGCAACTAAGATAGCAACAACCACATACAGCTACAAACATCTGAGTATCTAACCTTCTGCTGGGTAAAACTGTATGCACTTCCTCGTAGCTTCAAAATTGATATCAAGGGGTCAAAGCCCATAGTCTCCCTCAGTAGTATCTAAATCACATGAACCTCGAATTTAATAGCAGGAAAAAAAAACTGCATAAAACGTTAACAGCAGAGGCCACATACCTGATTAGATTCATTGTTGCGTAGAAGATTATTCAATAATTCAAGACAGTCCTGAGCAGTGATATTGTGTTAGAAAGACATTAGAGCAGGGTTCACTGCACTAGATAGAAAGTGAAAACTTGCAAGGTATACCTGCACAACAACACCTCCATCTGAACCTCCTTCCTCTTTAATTATGCTAAAAATTTTCTCGAAGGCACCTTCAAAGACAACAATTTTTTGAATTTCCTGTGGCCATGAAACTTTATGTGTTAGATAGAAACTAGGGCCATCTCCAATGCTTAACACCATTTTGGTGTAACACCAACACAAAAAATGTACCTTTTTCACACTAAATTACTATTTCATCTCCAACCCATTTACACCTAATTTTACACCAAAAATAATATTCTTCTTTTTATTCTTTTAATTCTCAAGAATTAATTCAATTAACACAGTAAATATTACTATTAATATAGATAATTAAGTAATAAGTAATTTTATATCGATTAACAAAAAAATATAGAAAATTATTAAATTTGCATTTAATTAACTAAATTAGTACATTATGAAAATTAGTACTAAATTAGAGGATCTGATAATGATCTCCCAGATTACTACATAATTGTTCTAATTTATGCTAGTAGTAGTAGCTTTTTTAATTTGTGTTAATTTAATTTTGTATTTTTTATTTTGTAATATGTAATCTAGTAATTAATTTATTGGCATTTTACTTTTATTATTAATTTTTGTGTTGAATATTTTTTATTTAAAATATTAGTATAATATTCAAAAATTAAAAATGAAATTAAAATAATAACAAAAATAATAATAATAACTTAAAATATTATTTAAAATAGGACATATATGTAAATAAGAAAAAGTAATAACGATATTTGGGACTTTTTTTTCCTAGCACCAAATGAATAGTGTTGCACCATATTTGGTGCAATACTATTCATAACACCATTTTGGTGTTACATTGGAGAAGCATTTTACACCAAAAATGATGTAAAAGGTGATTTGGTGTTAGGTTTAGTGCTACATTGGAGATGCCCTAAGAGCACTCTGTAAATCAGGATCATAAAAGGTGAACAACAATCATAGTCACAAGTTTTTAGAAAAATATGAAAAGAAATTATTATTATTATTACAGGAAGAAAAAACTCACCTCAGCTTCACGAGTCAAGTATGTAAGAAGAAGTAATGCCTCATTTCGTATGACCTACAGGGTAAACCACAATCATACATAAAAGACAGAAGAGTGAGCACAACAAACAACAAACTGCATAAACAATCAAAACATTTTGATGTTACCCTTAGGAAGTCCCACCCACCAAATATATTGTAGGTTAAAGCTAGGCAATAATGTAAATATGATAAGAAAGGCAAACATGCAGTTTGCAATTAGAGAATAGGATAAAAGACCCTTGAGGATTATATTGTCAGAAGAAAACCTGTATTAAAAGCTTTATACCTCACGATCCATGAGCATATCCATCAGCCGAGTGATACCACGCGGAATGGTCAGAATGGCTTCCTGTAACCTGAAGAAGAACTCAGAACAAGTCTTTCCAGCATTTCCAGCATTTCCAGCATAACGTGAAAAGTCCAAAATATAAACAGATGAATGGCATTTACTACATAAATCATACCTATTGAGAGAATTTGTGAGAAGAACTGTCAAAACTTGAAGAGTGTAATATCTTATGTAGAAATCCTCCTCTGACTGCAAAAACAGAAGAAAAGGTAAAGAAAATAAATAAGTCCGCCAGCTACAGAACAAAAGTGCACAACCAGCAACATACTAAAGCTGTTAAAATCAACATAAATAGAACTCACCAACAAACTTAGAAGAAGAGAAATGCTTTCGGCTTCTCGGGAAAGTAAATCGGTGTTCATTAAAGCTGGCTGCACCTCATTCTTAGGCCCTTTAACATGATCAAGAGGAGTCAAAGCACTAACAAGTGTTTCTAATGCCCCTCGAACCTGCACATGAGGATTAGATGATTTTGATGTCAGATCCATCTTTGTTACATGATAGAATAGATAATCAGATTCTGAGATTAAAATATATAATAATCATTGAAAAGGAATGATTCATAACATCCAAATTTAGACAAGAAGAAACGACCCTCAAGGCCTGGAATTCCCATTCAGTCCTTGCTTTGTTTCCTTCCAAAAAAAAAAAAAAAAAGATTTCTACTAACAATTTCTATGGACCAGAGTAAAAAATAAAATAAAAAATTAGAAAGAAAATAGCAGGGAAGAGGAAATTCCCCACCATTTCAACATCATCTCGTTCTTCCTTTAAGACAACCATTATTACAGGGAAGCCTGAAATGAAAGTAAGAGAATCACATTATGCGTCACAAAGAAAAATGGAAACTAATCTAATTTCATTAAAGAAGAACAAAACACTGACCCATTGCTCCAAATGCTAGCTGGGCACCTTTACTTTCTGCGACAACAGCCTGAAGCTCAGTCATAGCACTTCTCCTGTCCTCGGCTAGGACACCATTGCTGATACGTTCGAGCAAGCGCTCAACGTAGCTATTGATACCGTAGCATATGTTAGTTAGATAACACAATTCATAACCGAGGAGAGAAATTAATTGCATGGTATAGACAAAAGTGGATATGAGATCACATTTGTTGATCAAGCAAATTATCAGAATGAATAACTAAGGTATTTTCTACATAATAAAAATGGTAAATAGAAGCCTGATAAATTTGAAAACTTAAATACCTATTATCAACCAGCACACATTGAGTACATTAATCTTTTTAACCAAGTTTCAGATAAAGACAAATGTATGCTTTACTAAACAAAAGAATGCAAGAAAAACTATGTAGTAGCCACACGGAACTAGTAATCACTGTTTCCTATAACTCAAAACAAAATGCACCCAAATATCTGTAAAACTAGAACTGCATTGCATCATTATGTCCATTACATAATCCAAAGACAAAACTTTTATGCATAAAGAGATTGGTAACAAACATAAAACAATAGTTTACCTATCTTCACTTGAAGCAGAATTTTCATTGCCAAAAACAAGCCCAACAACCCCCTGCACAGGAAATCGTTACATAATCACAAAGCAGAGAAGCCAGTAAAGACACTTACTAGCCGCTATTCAGTTACTGAAAGGGTGATAATATATTCTTGAAGTAAAAAAAAAAAAAAAATTATATCAATTCCTAATATCACGTTCAACTCCTACAAGAAAAAATTAATTCAATTACATTGACCAAAATAATATACTGACCTTGTAACCAGAAACCAAATCCATCTTCTTCATACCGAAACCTGAACCAACAAATTGACAATCTTACGAACAGTTAAAAACAACTATAATGCTTAAAAATCAAAGCTTTAAGAGCAAGAAAACTAATATAAAACCTAAAACAGAACGAAACGAAAGAGAAGTTGATCACATACCGATCTGAAATTGAATCCAAGCTCGACGGAAATATCGATATCACGATAATTATCTATTTTTTTAATATATATTCAAGGGAAAAAAAAAATTCTTATTAGTGTTACGCGCACTTTGACAGAGTAGAAATAGAGCTCAAGGGTTCCGTTTGCTGTCAGCGGCGAGATGTGTGAAGAATACACGTAACTTTTTGGTCTGGCTTACGTCACTCAACGGAACGGAGCTGGCATTTTGGGCTGGGTGAACGTTTTTAAAGTCCAAATCTCATGGGCTTTTTTACTCGGCCCATTAAAGACTCTAATTTAATTTTTTTCTTAAAAAAAAAAATAAATAAAATGACTATAAGTAAATTAATAAATTATTTTGAAATTTAGTATATCAAAAACCCAAAAACACTTTTCTGTCAAGCACTTATTACGATGGAGGGAGCTACATGGAAAGTAGTATGGGTGGTTTGCCTCCACTAACTATATTATTTCCATAAAATCGTATCTTAATTTCAATCAAAATTATATTTTTCTCTTTGGATTCGAATAAAAATATATAAAAGTATGCCCAAAATTATATTTATATATGAACCCATTGTTTTAAAAAATACACACACAAACTACATTTTTTTTTCCTTTTGGAGTGTTGTATACTTCATGTGTCTTAAAAAGTTTAATTAGAATTAGAATCATACAAATCTTTTAATGTATAATTTCGTTAAGGTTTAAACTGTGAAACAGAAGTAAAGAGTTTTAAAGAGTGAAGATTGAGGGGTGCCAATCGCACGTGCACTCACAATTATCTCACAAAATTTGGGGCAACCGGCCCAACCCAATATAAAAACATAAAATCCTAAACATCAATGTAAATCCAAGCGTCATAACTAATGGACAATAAAAATCGTGGTTATTGATTGCAACGTTTCCATTTTCAATCCAATTTTCAAACTTGAAATAATATCAATATTTGACTAAACTTCACTAGCTTCAACATTGAGTACATGTGTATCAGTATGACACTTCACTAGCTTCAACATTATGACACTCTCACATATATTCTACACATTACAACCTTATTATGCAAATTGTATATTCCCCCATTGGCCCATTCAACGTGACAACAAAGATAAAAGTATTATTATTATTAACACTAAAATTACATTTCCCTACCCTTGCTTTTGTCTATTGCGATTGTTAGGTTTCACTGAGAGTCTCGTGCTTTTTATTATGTGCAAGATATTCATAATACATGCATTTGCTGCTCACATGCATCGTAAAATTCAATTTATCGTCTTACACTCTTTCTTATTTACTATTTTATAAAATTATGGAAACAATTTTTTGTTTACATCCACAACATATAAATCACCGTAACACGTTAATATCAACAAGAAGACAAAAATACCCTTAAATTGATAAATAAAAAAAAAAAGAAATAATTTTTTCCCCTCTCATCTCTATCATCCTCGTGGAAACACAATAGTTCATCTCTCACCACGCATTATCAATAAAATTTTCAAGAGCACGATCAATTATTGTCTTATTTACAATATCATCTCATATTATCATTGTTTCTTATTGATGATAGCGAGTAACGATGATGGACACTATCAATCTAACCTTCATTGACTGACCCATTTGTCGCCTAGAACGACTTCTCGCTAGCAAGATTTTGTTTGCTTTGATCCTCACGCATGTGTCATTCTCTATTGCATTTTTGTTCTTGATAGAGGTCCAATCCACCCAAAAGGTCTTTTATTAGTCACTCCTTATAAGCTAATAGCCAACGTCCTTCACAAGCGTCATGGGGTATCACAATCTACCCTCTTTTAAGGTCTAATATCCTCATTGGTGATGACCATCTTTAACACTTCGGGTTGTGAATGGGCCCAAATCCACCCAAAAAGCCACTTACTAGTCTAGGGCAGGTCACTTCCCATCTAAAGCTCTTACCAATAACCTTTGAGAACTTGTGATTTGTTGATTGGCCATTATCTCCTTTTTATTGTATTAATAGATATAAAGCATTCTTTAAAAGAAATTGAAACAAAAGCCAATTTGTAGTTTGGAAAAATGCATGTAGTGTGGTCCAATCTCTTTGAAAAATATACCCCTCACGAATAAAGATGCACAATAATAATAATAAACAAACAACCAGTGATTGTGTCATCTAAAGCTAGGTCTTTAAATTAATAGGATAATTATGTGCTTTTATATGTAATGACAACGTTTAAGATTCATTATTTTTGTTATTTCAAAAGGTCAAGGTCAACCCACCAGTAACTACTAATTAGGTTTTTTGGGAGATATTTTAAGAATCATTCTCTCACACCTACTTACAAGATTATTTCTAATTAATTTGTGGTCTTCAAACTGAGCACGTACGTGAGGGAGGTAATTGATTTGTGGACATCATGTTTGAATACATTATACTCTGTTTATTAATTAGAAATGCGAATGAAAATGAGGGTACGAGATTCACTAAATTATTTACTTCTAAAATAAGGAAAGAGAATGGGAACCAACCTACCAATTTTGAAAAGAGGAAGAGAGATCCCAGGGAGGTGGGAATGAGAATTGAGAAGGGAATTGACAATTACACCCTCGGTGAAAATTAAAAATAAATAAAGATTATTGTTATTATTATTGTAAATAATAATAATAACAATAATTATCACAATTATTATAATAAATAAAGATAATGATCAATTAAGGTCGTTTTAACAACTTGTAACAATTTATATCGATTTCAAAACAAAGCAAACATGTTAATTGCAATACAACTCATTCGATTATGATTCTTACAACTAAAGTAAACAATTTTTCAAAGTCCCGTTCTTTATTTCGATTCTAATCAACTCCAATTAACACAAACACGCCATTAATGCAATTGTGGTCCATGAGAAATTTTTTCAATTTTGGAACTTAAAACTTAGGTGAAAGTATCAATCTAACTACAAAAAAAAAAACATGTCGACAAAACAAACTAATTCGTTTGTGACTTTATCAAACATGTTAATCATTACTAATTTAATGGGCAATTAAAGTCCCATTGCCCATTGGACTGCCTAACCGAAGTCAATAATTGGACTAGTGCTTATTTGCTATGCCTACCCATGAGTGGCAAACAATTAATAGAGGTGCGTGTAAATAATAAAAATTTTATAGGATTGAGGACAGAGAACCTTTGGACCCTAACTTCCAATTTTGCCAGATTTTAGGTAAACTAATTGAAAAGGTCCATACAATTTGACATGTAAGTCATTGTGCATACATTCTTTTAAAAGATGGGCGCGGCTAAATTACGAGCAACGTATGTACCCTTACAAAAATAAAGATGCCTTTTAGGAAGTAATTAAAATAATTTTTTTAAAAATTTTTACTTTTTTTTTTTTTGGATTTTAGAATAAAGCTCCGTCTATAAAATAAAATGTTATAAATCGATGATTTTTTTAATAAAATTTAAAATATCTATATATATAATTTTAAATTTTGTAAGATTTGTGTATTCTTTATCCGGCCATGCTAGGCTTACATAGTTGGCTAAACATGGCAGATAATGTAGGTATGTAACAAGAAAAAAAGCATCAAACTTACAAGAAAAAAGCACAATTACGTTGTATCATAATATTAAAATGGTTAACCAGATCATCATCTATGCACAATCAATAATTTTTTTAAAAAAAAAATTCGAAGTACTTAATAAAAAAAAAAAGGTAGGAAAAAATCTTCTATAAAATGAAAAAGTAGAAAGGTGGGGTTGGCAAAATAAACAACACACATGTAATGCAGCATTTATCTTACCCTAAAAAAAAAAAAAAAAAGAATATGCTTTTCAGTGAATTCCATTTCCGGCAATGATAAAAACAAAGAAAAAGATAAAACAAGGAAGTTTCTCACCATCATTAGTTAATTAATTGAAACTTCTAGGAAATTGCTTCTGTTTTTTTTTTTTTTTTTTTTTGCATTTTTTTTAATGCATTTTTTTTGTTTGGTGCCTATCGATAATCCATAGATAGTGTTGCGTTATTCTTTACTGCGACAATTATATGTATCCAACCGTCGTATCCTATCCTATTCTAGTTTAATTCTATATTCCCGTACCTCGTGCTTGTGCTTTTAAAATCTTTTTTTTTTTTTCCGTTTTCAAAATTTTATTTTTTGAAATTTCTATCATTAATTATTGTTTGATAATCCGTTGAGATTCCATTATACTTTTTTAAGTATGTGACTATGCTAAATTAATCTTAAGCGGTTACCACTATACCTAGGTGGTACAATCTAAGAGATTTGAATCGGTATTGATATGCATAATTATAAAATAGGTTGGGTTTATGTAATCTATTTTACTATTCATATCGGATTTAGATTTAGTGTTTCCCATATGATAACTCATTTTATGGCATGAATAGAAGTTTCATTACTCTGTATGCTATACAAACAAAAAAACTGTAGCCAATAAATATGATATCTTTTCGTAGCTGATAAATAAAATGTGATATGACACGATTACATGATGCAGATACGACATAATTTTTTCATATTCTTGTTGACAAATGTTGACACAATTAATAAATGAATTGACATGATATGACACGATAAATAACTGTATTGTATCCGTGTCGACCTACCTCAACATGATTACATGCTTATGAGATGAATATCAATTAACGCGTGGTAATATTATTAAAATATTTAACTAATGTATATATACTAAACACTAAATTAATTATTCGTGTCATATTCAGATTGCGTTATGAACGTATTAATGTCATATTTATGTCGAATTAACTTACACATGACCTATTTTTAAGAATCATATTAACACTTTATTATTTTTAAATTAATTTTTATTTTTTGTGTTAAATATGTTAAACGAGTCAACACGATTAACGAATGAGACGCACTTATATTTTTTATGCTTTGACGCCATTAATAAATGAGTAGTATCCGTGTTTGTTCAAATTTGACACAACATAAATAAGACATGATATGATGGTACGAGTTAACACCCTCTTCTTTTCTTATTTTTAGAGCATAATAAATGCACCTATACATAAAGATTTCATCAATACACAAATAAATTTTCAATTCACTAGAAAAACACAAACACTATAATAGAGAATGCGTTACAAACTAAGAAGATCTACATCTAAAAATATATCAAATGGGTTTAGATAACTACAAAGAACTAAAGAATCTACATCAAGTATAGGGTGGCGTTAAGTGGTACAAACAAAATATGGAGAAAGTGGCGAGACTTTCGGAGCATTAAAAGAAAAAAGAAAGACGAAAAGACAGAGAGACAGAGACACGACTCGTGTTCCGAATGAGAGTCAACAATCACTCTCTCTAAACCAATGGAGAGTGTTTATTTATGAGACACGTGGCCTGGTTATGTGCTGGTTTTACAAGAGAACATTTCTGACTTTTCTTAGGCATCTCCAATTTTGAGTCTTAGAAAAAATCCCTTCATCTTACCCATCACTTTATTTTTACAATAAATTGAAGCCGTGTCTTTCTTTTCACAACAAAGTCAACAAATATTGGGTTTTTTTTTTTTTTATACACGTGGCTATCATCATATAATCACCGCATCATATTAAGATGATAAAATAAACTAGTAACCAATCCCATTAATCTTATTTTTATTTGTTGTCTAATAAGATCACGTAAAAGAAAGAAAAAAGAATAATTATATTCGATACTGAAATGGACTCAACGCATGCTGCGTGACATTAATTATTTGAGAGATATATAATAATACCTTGATTCAAAAATTTAAATGTTGTTCATCACTTACCACTTATGATTTATAATTTATATCATTTATGAGACAATCACTCGGTTTTTGTGCATTCAATTTGTATAGAACGTGTGTGTATTTTGAAAATGCTTATATATTTCTTATAAAAATGCTGTCTGTTTTATTTAAAAATTAGAAATCGCTACAAATAATTTTTTTTATTATTATCTCTATGCCCCCCCTTTTTTTTTGTGTAAAGTAACCTTACCGAAGGCACTAATTGTCTATTGAAAGTGACGACACAATTATTCAATGAATGTAAAATTTATCAAAGTGTTGAAATGTGAATAACAAAGACTTTCATTCTTATGAGGCTAAAACATTTTGGTGTTTTATCCACGTGCGATGAGCCAATAAAATGAGCTAATAATTGGGATTAATATAGCTACAAGAATTATATTACAATTGAAAGACGCGATTATCTCTATGAAGAAGACTGGCGTAAATCCAAATTAACCAAATAACAAATAAAATAATAAGAATAAATTGGACTTACGGATACCAATTTTTGAAATGACCTGCCAATTAGACATGATTGATGCTGAATGGGGCTAAAAGGATATAATTATTGAACGATTTACATCTGTATCGCCCATTAATTTGTAATTTGTATTTCGTTCGATTTTGAACGCTGATTCACGAACTCATTTTTTACACAATTAAAATTATGGTAAATTTTCCACACTTCAAAAAAAATAAAAATCATTACGTTGGGTCTAAAATCAATTAAGGTATTGCAGATAATGTTAGAGAACATATAGTAAGAATATGTCAAATACTTATTTTTTAAAATTATTAACATGTGTTAAGCGAGTGACAAATTATAAATGGGTCTAGGTTTGTTACACGGTATTGACACGATCAATAAACATGTTATTATCACATCGCTTAATTTTGACCAAACACTACACTTCAACTGGATTACAATATTACATGTTTGAAATCAATAGAAGAACAAAGAAAACTAAGAGCATTATGAGTGATATTTCAAATTATTAGCATCTAACGAGGAATGTTTAAAGATAAGGCATCTGCAAAGTTATCATATTCCAAATGATTAGCATTTAATGAGGAAGGCTTAAGATAAGACACTTGCAAAGTTATCATTTCATGATTTCCAACCACCGTCATATTTTTTCCCTAATTGTATAAGTAACCTGAAAATTATTTTAACGCGATTACTTGTCTAGAAATGAAGAATATTCAATTTACTATCAACATTAGGCCGCTATCACAAAAATCTTTAATGGATTGATTGTGCACTGGCACTAGTAGAGTCGTCGGTTTCTTCCTCATGGTGCTCTTCACTTTCTTTTGTGCCTACGAATAAGCTTTTACCATACTTTCCTACTTTTTCACGCTTTGGCATCTAGTGTTCATTTTCCCTGCAACTAAAATAGCATAATCCCGAACTCGGGGACTGGCTCTTGCTGCTTTGACCACTTTCACTAGTTTTACTAGCTTCATTTGGAGGAGTGAAATTGTAGAATTAGCAAGTCGGGTTTGAATTATTACAAACAACATTTCGAGATCCTAAAAAGTTTGAGTAACTAGTACGCCGATTAAATTGTTTCTCTAACTGTAAGGCCTGTTGATGTGCTTCAAAGACAGAGTATAGATAAAGTAAAATCAACTGGTTTTGAAACTATTATACTATATTACATATAACTTACAATTAATTTAAAAGTAGTTTTCTATGACTTTCTAGTTGTTTAACAAGCAGCAAATGTGACATATACTAAACTATTGATTTTGGATTGGTATAACCTAACTTAGGTAGAGAGATATGTAATTCCTTCGGTGGAAATTGAATTTGTAACATTGTCTTTTTCCTAATGTAATGTGTTCTAATTTATATTATCTTTATTCTCTCTTTTAATTGTCTCTATATCATACCCTTCAATAAAAAGATTATCTCCTTTTATACGCGGAAACTTTCCAACAAAAGTATTCCCAAATTCTTACCAATTTAAAACCGTCTTAACAAAAAGGGCTTTATTGTTAAGCTAATTGCTTTTTGCTTCACAAACACAAAAAACAATTAATATTTTAAAAATGGACATAAAAATACCTTTGTTAGTATTTTTAGTTTGTTCAGAAATATTGAACATACTTCTAACTCAATTTTTCGAAATTTATGAGATTGTGAAATCTATTTTGCAGAAAAGAATATCAAAAGAGTCCCACACAAAATGTTAACCGTGACAGTTTAAATTAAAATCAATTTGCTTATTCTTTTATGTATTGGAATCTGCATATACATTAAGGTAAAGTTTGAGAATATATATATCCTATACATATATATATTCCTTTTCAATTAATTAATTTAATTAATTAGGTTTTATTGTTTTACTGAGCTAATAAAAACAGTGAAAGGGTTGACCAGGTCAAACATGGGGAGATACGAAACAATTAACTCCGGAAAAAACCATGTACGCTAATTCGATGACACAAGCAAAGTCCAAAACACCCTTTTGAATCTCCCCTCAAAGGGTCAACATGTCAACCCCCTTCTGGTAATATCCAGATAGATTCTGAAAGGATATTTACCATGTTTAAAAATTTTAACGCAATTCTAGTGAAAAAAAAAAATCCAAAAATCCACACGCGAGACGGCTCCCATTTGTATACGATTTGTCTCCGCAAAAATTCCCTAGGTCCACGTGTTACCGATTTCGGCCGTCGGATCTAGCACGACAAAATCAAAGGCGGAGATAAAAAAATAATAAAGTGCGTGACAATCTAAAACAAAAAAACTCAAGCCGTGTAACAGAGAGAGAGGGGAAAAGTTTAATAAGAATTGAAACTTTTGAAGAGATTAAAAAAAAGAAAAAGAAGAAAAATAAGTTCGGGGAAAAAAAAAAAAAAAAACTACCAAACGGCTATAATTAGGAGCAGCGTTGGAAGGGGGGAGAGAGAGAGAGAGAGAGAGTGCATTTTAAGATCGTTGGTGCGAGCGAGGGAAGGGTTTCTTTGCCAGATTTTTGAGAGAGAAAATTTGGTCATTAAGCTTTTGGCGCGGGCTGATGCTGATCTGGGCGATGAACGAAACGATCTCGGAGATTAATTATTGATTTGGATTAATTAATTAACTTTTTTTTTGTTTTTCTAATCATGACTGATGGGTACTATAGTTCTAAGAAGACTGATGATATTTGTGAAGATGTTTGTGGTCAGGTACTTTTTATTTTTTTATCTATTTATTTATTTTTTTTGAAAGTTTTCCTTGTGGGGTCCTTTTGGTTTTGATTTATTGTTTTGTAGATTATGGAAAAAATTGATTTAATCTAATTTAATTTTTATTTTTTTTTGGTGTGGTTCTCTGCTAAATTTTTGTATGAAATTGTGTGAATGAACGAACAGAATTGGAGAGGAAATAAAAATTTGTGTTCTGTGTTTGGTTTCTATTTGATTGAAAAGTCAAGGTTTTTGAGATTTTGAATTTGGAGTTGTAGGTTCTGCATACCCAATTGTTGATAATTTAAGTTTCTAGGTTCAATTGATATTGCATTAGGAATTAATTTGACCATAGAAAAGTTGTCCCCCCCTTTTTTCAGTTTTTCTTTTTGTGGCTAATTTTAAGAAAGGGAATGTAGTATTCTCAGTTTTGATGTAAATGCAATAATTAGCATATATATTGAGCATGTGTATCATTTTGGCTGGTGGAATTGATTTTGTGAAATTCAACTTGCATTAGACTTTTTGACCTTAAACTTTGTTGATTATGCATGATTGTTGTTATATCATTGTTTTCTTTTAACATTTTAATAGCTTTATTGGAAGTTGTGCATGTGTGTGCGCGTTTTTGGCATGAGTTTACATGTGTGTAATCGGGTATGTTATGAAGTTTGTGATTTTTTGCAGCAGGCATCTCGTGTGGGGCTGACAATGTCGAGGCTTCGGTGTATGTTGCGTGGGTTTGATTTGAAGACCTTGTTTTTCGTGTTTGTGTTTATCCCAGTATTCATCTTTGGAATCTATTTGCATGGTCAGAAGATTAGCTATTTCCTCAGACCGTTATGGGAATCTCCTCCAAAGCCCTTCATCAAGATCCCTCATTATTACCATGAGAATGTGACAATGGAAAGACTTTGCAAGCTTCACGGGTGGGGAATTCGGGAGTCCCCCAGACGAGTCTTTGATGCTGTGTTGTTCAGTACTGAAGAAGACATTCTCACAATTCGATGGAAGGAGTTGTATCCTTTCATAACACAGTTTGTACTTCTTGAGTCGAACTCGACATTTACTGGCTTACCCAAGCCATTGTTCTTTGCCAGCAATCGGCATAAATTTAAATTTGTGGAGCCTCGTCTGACTTATGGGATGATTGGGGGAAGATTTAAGAAAGGTGAAAATCCATTTGTTGAGGAGGCATATCAGAGAGTTGCACTGGATCAGCTTCTTAGAATAGCGGGTATAGAAGATGATGACTTGTTGATAATGTCTGATGTTGATGAGATACCTAGTGCCCACACAATTAATCTGTTGAGGTGGTGTGATGACATTCCGTCTATCCTCCATCTTCAGCTGAGGAACTACTTGTACTCGTTTGAGTATTTTGTTGATAATAACAGTTGGAGAGCTTCAGTTCACCAGTATAAGAGGGGTAAGACTAGATATGCTCACTATCGTCAAACTGATCTTCTTTTCTCGGATGCGGGATGGCATTGTAGCTTTTGCTTCCGCCATATAAGGGATTTCATATTCAAGATGAAGGCTTACAGCCACTATGACCGGGTGAGGTTCTCTCATTACTTGAACCCCAAAAGAATTCAGGATGTAATATGCAAAGGAGCTGACCTATTTGACATGCTGCCTGAGGAATACACATTTAAGGAGATCATTGGAAAGATGGGTCCTGTACCTCATTCTTATTCAGCAGTTCATCTTCCTGCATATTTGTTGAACAACTCCGAGAAGTACAAGTATCTCTTGCCTGGCAACTGCAAGAGAGAAGGTGGCTGACGTTATGAGGATAGGTGCTGTGATTGTAAATGTTGTAGATGCTGATTGTGTTCTACACCTGAATGGGCTTTATCGGATAATTGATGGTGATGGTTGTGGTTTTGATACAGGTATACCTTATAGCCAACAAAATCTATGTCATTCTTTACAGAGCGTTGATGGAAACTTGGATTTTGAGCGGGAATTCTGTGTATATTTTTATTTTCTTTTAGGGAGGTATATCAGATCTTGCAAGTGGAGAGAGAGCTTGTTGTGATGATGAAAGCAGCTTTCATGATTTTGGCAAGCTTTTACATATACAACATCTTGTCAATATGGCATAATCCATCCCCAAATGATAAAGTGCAGAACGACATTCCCAGCGGCCTTTTGTACGACGGGAATTTTGCATGCTTAGACTAATTTTAATCATCTAGTCTTCTTACAATTTGTGTTGCCTAAACTTGTCATCCATTTGTACATTCTTCCGAGTCTTAATCAATAGTGTTGATTTATTCTTTCTTACTCAATAGTGTTGATTTATTCTTTCTCCACCCGATTGCAGATACTGTAATTAGCATTATTCAACTTTTTAAAATCGAGTTTTTTAGGTCTCTCTCCCTGTCTTCTTTCTGTCTAAATCCTTAATGATTGAGTGAATATTTGTTTACTTCTATTCTCAGAACAAGGATGGTGCAATTTTTTTTTTTGTAAAAAAAATCAAATTAACAGATTCATGGATTCTCCTCAGAGTGGATCACACAATTTCCTTTTGTTGTATCCAACTTTGATGTTGAGGATTTATAACATTTGCCCACCATCCACCTAATAAGTTTAAAGTATCAAAACGATTGAATTTGTTCTTATCTTCTTTTAAACTGTCCATTGTTGCGTTGTGTTGCCTGGTGCTGCAGCTGCTTCAGTGGGAGTCAATTTTTTGCTGTCACCATCTTTCGTATGAAATTTATCATCAGAGAAGCTGTCGACACGTGCTGCTTGGCCTTTTATTGCTGCAAATCTTGGCCTTGTATTTGTCAAATTTAGTGGTCCTGCTGTCTAAATGAGCAAAATGGAATCCGAGTCATGTTGTATATGCCACAGCTCTTCCAATATTTTTATTTTCATGTTACTGTTCAATTTTCTGAGGTGCCCGTGGAACCAATGGAAGCATTTTTTTTATAAATTTTTTGGCAGCAGTTTTTGACACTAAAAGAAGTGGCATTATAGAATGAATCAAGTTCAAATGTAACCCTCAAGGCAAGCCTACTCAGATTGACAAGTAAGTAGTTGAACGATTTGACATTGTGATTCCAGAATCTAAAGCAGTGTCTAGAAATGCCAACTCAATTTAGCTGGCTGAAACCCTAACTTCATATGCTTCTTGATTCTTTGTCCAGAATTTCTCTCTTCGGAGGGCCAGCTTCACCCAAATTTCTCAATAAGCCCTTCCAAAAGATTTTACCTCCCAATCACTGAAAGAGTATGTGGTGGTAAAAATCTAATAAGCAGATATATATACACCAGGAGCATTTTAGACTTTCTTTCTGCCTAGATGACAAAATTTACCTTAGTATACAACAAAGTATTCAACTTCATTTCTACCCAAACATAAGGTAAATGTAAATGTAAGTTGTTGGTTTTTGCTTAAAAGAGACCTGATATTGACATTATATACTTTTTTATGCATCAATATATATATATATATATATATATATACACAAAAAGATATCTTACTCTTACACATATACGAAAAGATATCTACCTCTATTAAAACTTAGAAACAAATTTCGTGAATATTTTAATGGGTTGCCACTTACCTAGTGACATGATTCTTTAACATTTCTTTAAGTTACACAACATAATTTAGTATATTAATCAAACACTGACATAAGTAAGTATAATTGTATTGTTTTAAAAAGAATCAACTCGACCCAAAAGCTAAACTTTTTAAATAAACCCTCCGAACAACCGACTTTTTTAATATGTTTTGTCACAACATGAATGGCCAAATACACAAACCTATTAATCTTTCTAAGTTGGCTTTATGTTAGTTGAACTTACAGAACCTTTGTATTCTAATTAATATTCTTCGCAACCTACACAGCTACTTTATATTTACTGGAACCTTTTTACCGGCAAAATTACCAAAAAAGTGAGACTAGATAATGCTAATCAATAGCAAAATCGGTGCAATTTATTCCTATTCGCTTGGACTCGGTACTTGTTTTTTTTTTTTTTTTTTTGTTTCTCTTTTTCTTTTCACTTCCTTTCAGCTTCAACAACCTGACCATAAAGGCAAAATTCTGATGAGAGAGTCTCCTGTAAAAGTGCTTATTTTGAACCAATCAACATGATTGTATGCTACACTAGTCTCCTGGCCTTTAAAACAGATTAAAAAAAAATTTTAAAACCATGCGAAGCCATATGTAATACGATTCGTTGAATGTTTAGTTATCAGCCTTCCCAGCGATTAAATTTGCAAGTTATTAATTGGCAAAAGTACATGGCTGGGCGGGGCTGATAGGCGGTTATATGGTTGACAAGTTCGTGCGTGGTCACCGTCTAAAGATTGACAAATTGACTTGGTTTTTTGAGTCCCATGTCTTCTTATTATCCTCTTAATACACACTATGTACTAAATTGACAAATTAAATATTTCTCGAAACATCTTCTTCTCTTCTACGACGCGTGGACCTTTTTCTTAAAACAAAAAATAATAATGACAGGACGATTATTATTATTATTATTTTCATTCTTTTCAGAAAGAATTCGATAGACAATTTTAGAAACCAAAGGACACAAATAGTTAAGCCGCGTGTACAGTTAAATTTATAGAGGTCTGCACAGTATAATTTAAAAATTTACGTGAATTAAAGATGAGGCTTTTACCTTGGGGAAAAGTTATTTACCCCGAATTCTGGTCCTAAATTTATTCCCCAGAAGTTAAAACGCACCGTTTAGTTTGGTAAGAAAAAATGAAAATCAAATGAAATTAAATCAAACAGTGTGTTTTGACTTTCAAAGCCAGAATTTAAAGTAAATAGCAGCATTCTTTACCTTGACATATAGAGAGAGATACATATAGGGTTTGGCAAATTAAGGCATGGGTCGAATTTTTTCAAGCCCGGGACTAAGTGATCGAGAATATGCTTAAGTCTTTTAAAAATCCATACAAATTTAAAAGGGCTTTTCATTTATTTTGAAATAAATTTTTAAGTAAAAAAAATTAAACTAAAGATAATTATCCAGTGTATAATAGAATAATAGTTCATAATAGAATAATATATAAAATATTAGTAAGACAATATAATAAATAGAAAATATTAATATAAAAAAATATTAAGCCCTTATGCAGGTCGAGTTTATACGGGTTTTGTATTTTTTCACTCATATTCAAGCCTAATTAATGCAGACTGGGCTTTAAATCCGCGGATGGGCCTGGGCTGGAACGGCCCAAGCTTTTTTACCGACTCTAGATATATAGCTTATCTACAATGAAAGAGAAGGGGATTTTATCACGAGCTCCATGGGGACTCAAGTGGACATAAAACCACCATTGAGGTTGTAGACTTGTAGCCTAAATTCTCTGTTAAAAACCTTCAACTTTTTGATACATTTCTAAATTTTTCGTCAAACATCCCTCAAGTCGCCATTAAAAATCCTAAATGATAAAAAAATAAAAAATAAAAAAAAGTTGTAACCAACAAATTTTGGATTTTCTAAACTAAGGCTTAGTTCAATATTGCCATCTAGTAGTGTATCTAACCCAAATCACAGGGGTTTACCTAGAGAGTTCCCCCATTCGACAGGAATGCAAGATGGAATGCTACACAGTTAGTGATTTTTAAGCTACAACTCATAAATTATTTGCTAATCACTATAATTTAAAAGTTAAATGATTTTATCTGTAGTTGTTTGATGAAAAACACGTATTACCTTTACTATTTTACTATTTTTTTTTTCCCATATATATTGTTTAAAAGTCACGATGCTGAAAATTTCTATCTCAACTGCTCTCGTGTTACCTGCACTTGAAAGCTGTCTAAGCTAACTGAATTTCAAAATCCTGTGAGAAAAATAAAATCCCATCCAATCAACAAAATATGGTCAGTTGAAATGCAATGAAGAATCATATTTAAAATGCTCTGCAGAAGGAATACTGAAATCTTGATGTTCTTCATTAAGGAGCTTTTTCGTTTGCATTCGAGTTTGAACCTTCAAAAGCATCCTCATTTTACACACAATGCTGAAAGAGGAAAGGGTACAATTCAACTAGCTGAATGAATAACACCTTCGTTAAAGGTCACTTTAGATCATTTTAAAAAAAAATAAAAATTTGATATTCCTTCATCAGCCTGCATGATACAATCGTAAAAGGAACAATAGTCCGCAATCATTGAGCTAATCACTGTCCCAAGCCTCATCTGCCTCTTTCTGTGTCTTGTTCAATCTATTATTCACTTTATTGTGCGCTTCAGAACTATCAGCTTCACTCTCAAATTCATTCATCCCATTCTTCTTATTCCCCACTGTGGCATAAAATTCATCCTCATCATCGCTGCTGCTCATGTAATTATGATTTGCCTCTGCCCTTGATGCTCTTGAATCATGTTCATCCTCGGATTCAGATTTCCACATTGCATTTTCAACATCACTAAACATGTTTTCTGACTCAGAATCTTCATTTGTCATTTTTCGACTAAAATCAGCTTCCACATTTCTCTTCCGACCTTCATACTCTCGAGCTCTTCCAAACTTGTCTTGCTTCCTTCTTTCTACTCTAGATCTGTTGAATTCATCATGAGCTTCATCTGAATCATAAGCATCACTTTGGAGATCACTCCCATTGCGAACATCACTAGAATCATGCTCGTCATCGCTATCAATTATTCTTTTCTTAGCACGATTATCCTTCCAACCTACTGTTCTTCTACTGATGTCATCCATGTCACTGTTTCTAAAGTTTTCAGATCTTCTGAACCTTCCTCCAATTTCCTCTCTATCCCAATACCTAATTCTAGTAAGCTCTTCTTTCTCTGCTTCTTCCTCTTCAGCCCATTCTTTATCTGCTGCATCCTCTATTTCAGCAATGAATTTGTCCAATTCCTCCTGGTCACTATCAACAGGAGGTTCTGACTCTTCTATACGTTTACCGGGTTCCACCACTGACACTTCTCTCTCTCCTCGGAAGACATAAGGGCTTCCTTCCTTCTGGTCAATTGCATTGAAGAATGTTGAAGCAACTCTCTGGATGCTTGCCATGGCAACTGGATCCTCGGGGTTGGTGCCCATTCTTCGGAGCTGCTGCTCTATCTTCTTTATGTTTAACTTCTGAGATTCAAGAGCTTGTTCAAATCTCGCTTTGAACAATGCCTGCAGGTAAAGATGAGAAAATAGAAAATGAATTGTTAAACCTTGATTTGCAGAGTGAGAACCATAAGCTGACATCATAATACATTGTCTAATTAAGATGTATGTTTCTCCATTTTACAAACTGGTGTAACCCTGCCTGCACCATATTTTTATATGTCCATTTCTCCATCCAACGCATGATTTATCGTCATGAATAGTTATAGCATCCAATTGGCTACAGAGCAGATAATTAGAATCAACAGAATAGAAGTGCACATTTGTTCACCAGATGAAGAACTAGGCCCTTAGGTTTGTCATCTTTTAATTGCTTTTGGCCTATTTTGGTGTTTGCCACAGATTGAGAGTAAAGACAGGATTGTGGCTGGGGCTGGGGCTGGGTTCACGAACACATAGCAAATACAGGGTGGAATTTCTTCATAGAGTTCAGTTCAATATCTTGGATCACAAGGACATAGTACTGTAAAATATCATGAAGTACAATATGTTCAGATTAACAAAAAAAGCAAAAGGGAAATAGAGAGAATAAAGATGCGGTTGAGTGCGACAGAGAAACATTGGTATTTACTGACCTTCCTTTTTGTAAGGGTGTTGAAAGGTATCAAATTCTTGGGCTGGCGATAGTTTCTGCCACGAAACATGATAATCGTTTTCACATTATGTATGTTAATCACAATGCCACCACTCAGTCTTGCAATCATGGTTGCCATTTCCTTAATCTTCTCTTTTGGGAAGTTATCACAACAAACTTGCACGGTTTCATGAAACTTCCAATGGAGATGCATATTCTGTACAACTCCTCCAAAGACTCCACGAACACCAACAGGAACATAATTTTTATTTCTGAAGCCAATCTTCTTATATGCTTGAAGCTGCTCAGGTGTAAATAGCTCTGGATCATGCACAGACGGAGGTAACTCCGGTAGCTCATATTTCTTAAGCTTTTGTAGCAGCAAAGCAACTTTCTTTTTAGCCTGCAACAGTTATATACAATAACGTAGTTGCTTAGAGGAGTGTATGTAATCAATAAGATGTTACAAACAGAGAAAATAGGGATCAAAACTTGAATATTGCAGTACATTTAACCGGAAGAATAAAACGTGATTGATCACTGCAAAGGCAAAAGCACATGAATATTAACATTTTAAAAATATTAAAGGCCACTAACTTAATTCGATGATACAAACAGAGGAGAGAACCAAAAGATTGAAAAAATGCAGTGTAACTACAGAAACCTTGGCTCAAGGAAAAAAATATCGATAAAAGTGGAAACAGTGAGACTTACAGCTTCTCCAAATCCATTAAAGATAACCAGAACTTATCACAATAGATGATCATATGAAGAAGTCACAGACTTATGGATGCAAATGGAGTAAAATAAAAATATACATCATATGAGAGTCTCTTTTGCTCTTCTATATTTTCTTCTTTTTCTTCTAAACATAATTTTTCCTAAATCTGATACATTCTCTTGAACATTCAATCTCTAAGGTCTGAAAAAAAAGCATTTTGTGAAATGATCTATATCTCTGATGATGTACAAAAGGAAACTTGGACTACAGGATTTAGTGCCATTATGCTTATAGTCTCTCATGTGACTAATAGACTCTGACATTCATCTTGGATGTTGAAGCTCTACCTCGGATGATGGTCCAATTAACTACTCTGATACAACTCAAGAATATGAGAATTTTTTCCATCAGAAGCTATGGGAATTAAGGGCATCACTCGGTGATCCATATTCAAAGTAACTGAGAGCAGCTAATGCTGGATTGGGGAATCTATGATGGTGGACAGTGTTCATTCGTTTTGACTGATGGTAACATAAGTAAGCCAACAATATTTAGTTAGATACAGAAGTATCTTCAGAAAGTACTTTGTAAGATCTTCCAAAAACAGACATCAGAAGGCCCAGCTTTTGATGTATGATTCACTTCGATAGCCTATCTGCTTCATATAACTGATTATTATTAATTTCTAAGAAAAGATATTTGAATTATCCAACACAGTCAGATACTTTTCTGTTGAATCCATTCATGTAATTAATCTAGAACAGCAGTAACATAAGTGAATAACTGACCGAAGACATGAGCAGCCTTCATTCCTAGTTTACTTAGGCTAAACAGACCAATTTGTATACTACAGCATTCCCAAGTAAAACAATGTAAGCAAAGAACAACTGCGACTATCAAAATTCAAAATTGATAACCTATAGTATGCCATAAGCATACATCATAACTATGTATAATGGTATGAAGATACCCTTTTGAGGTTGTAAATAAGCCTCTCCTCATCAGTCATAAGCTTCTTCTTTATCTTTTTTGCTCTTCGAATCTCTCTCATGGTCTTACCGGACTCTTTTTGCATTCTCCTCTCTACCTTGCTCCGCATGCTCCTCCCTCTTTTAGAAGTCGACATGGCGCGAGACCACCGATTGAAGGGATACTTCAATGGTGCGAATAAGAAACGATTATCATCACAAAAATGAGCAGTTGGTCGAATCATATTGGATGACACTACTTTCGGCCACACGTCCTTCAATAATGTTACGTTCCTGTAATTCAGTCAACACAAGCACACCAAACCCGACAAATTAAAAATGGAAAATTTTCAAAGACTCGCTCTCATTTTCTCATTTTCTGATATGAATTTAATGCATTTGAACAAAATATAAAACAAAAGGGGTCAAATGTAACAAGTTAAGAAGGATGCATTTATCCGAGCATTGAATCAAAGCTAATATATGACCACGAACATAAACAAAGCTGACATTTTGACAGCAGATTGAGGCAAACAAACAACCAAAGCTTTAGCAAAGGAATTTGAAAGAAAGAATCAAAACCCAGAAGTTGATTTTTTATTTAATGATAATTTTGCTTGTGGGTTTAGAGAAAAGAGTATGAAACGTACTTAATAATAGAGCAGGAATTGGATTGGAGGAGACAAGAGAGAGTCTTGAAGCATTGCTTCTGCATATTCCTTGTACCAAACATTTGATCTTCTTGTCTCAAATCGCTGTTACTGTTTCTGTTTTGCATTCATTTCATGGTTCTTTTTTTTTTAAAAAAAAAATTTATCGAAAAAATTTTATCATTCGAGTCACATGAGTTACAAGGGTTTTTCAATTTTCAGGGTTTTGGGTCTTTAGAGATGGTGACGGTTGAATTTACCAGTATGGCTTTAGATTTTTTTGTAATTACCATATTACCCTCATGATTTGCATGTTTTTGAAATTTAGCCCTTGGTAATGGTGCAAACAAAAGTGTGATACATTTTCAAATAATTTTATTTAATTAGACACTCAATAGCTCTTTCAGCAAAAGTACAATCTAAAAAATTGACTAAACCATGCCCATTCCCTACTTTTTTTAAAAATCAAATACAATAAAGGCTTGAAAAGAAATAAATATAATAATTAATATATACTATTTACCCCTAATTATTTTTATAATATTCAATAACCTCCTTTATACCTTAAGTTTATAATATTATCCTTATTTTAAATACACTCTTATTTATATTCATTTCAGATTAAATAAATCACATAAATAAAAATAAAAATAAGTATTAAAAATAAGAAATATATATTTTGATGTGAATAAAAAAATTAATAATAAAATTTTTTCTCTTACTTTTTTATTTTGTAAACACTTTCTTCTAATAAATATTTTATAATATTTTAAAATTAAATGTAAAAAGTACAAGAAAAAATTTTCATTATTTATTTTATAATAATTTTTATTTATAATTCAAGTTTGCTAATAATAATTTTTTTATCATTTTATAATAAGTTTCTTATATATTTTTATAAGAAAATGTTTATAAAATAAAAAAGTACAAGAAAATTATTTTATTATTAATTTTTTTCACATCATAACATATATTTCTTTTTTTTTTTTTCATTCATATGATTTATTTTTTCTATAATAAATATGAATAAGAGTGTACTGGAAAATAATAGTAATATTATAAACTTAAGCTGTCAAAGAGATTATTAGCTATTATAAAAGTAGTCAAAGGGCAAATGCTATATATTAATTATAGTAGGAGAGAAATTAACAATCTTCCAATAAATAATTATAAAAGTTGATTTATCATGTGTAATTACCGAACCATTTCAATATTTAGTCGCTTACTCCTACTAAATTGTAATAGAATTGAAGGGGGCAATACTTACGACACTGTAATACCCACATCTAATAATCTCATAGTCGTGGCATTGACATATTTTCAAGCTTTCAACTCATTGACTGGAGTGTTTAGATATCAAATAAACTTGCTCAATGATCGAAGTTGAAGATCTAAATTAGGAAAAAACAAAATGTTATACGTAAGTAACTTTGTACATGTTGCAAATCTCCACCTAAGCCAAGATAAAATTAGTTTTTACAAGTATTGAGATAGTACAAACAAGCTTGGAAATCAATAAACATTAATTCATGGTTTACTGATGAAGCAACGTAAGTATTCATGGTTTACTGATGAAGCAACGTAAGTACAGAAATCAACCACAGAATTAAAGCACCTTAATGGTAAACAAACATGCAACAAATATGCTGCAATTGAGGCTACAACACAAAACCACTGGTGACATTTCTACTTGATCAAGTACTGTTAACGATCTCTGACACCAGAAAGAGAGGCCGCCTCAGATGCCTTGAAACTTAATGAACCGGAAAGAACAAAGTCCCTGCTTCCCTTGCAGCAATCAAGTTAAACTCATTGCTGCTGAAGAAAATACTTAGAAACAAGACAAACTTCAGCCAAAATCCTGGGACAGAACAAAATTAGGGAGTTTATTGTCTATGCAATGCTTTTGGTTCATGACATAGTTCCTTAGATGCGATCTAACCAACCCAAAATGCTTTCATCGGAAAACTGCAAATCCTGCAAGATACAGAGAGAAGAAATTTTATATTAAATTATATTTCCATGACTGCAAGCCTGTAAGGAAGATCCATTGATGAAAGAAGCTTAGCTTACAGCAAGATGAGAATCTGGTGGGGTATCGAATTCTAGGTTCTCCAGGTCAGCAATTCCACAGGGTGCACTGTCATTCCCTTTCATGTGATGTGCATTGTGGAAAATGTCAGCATATGAGACATTATTGACTCCTGAGAAAACTTTAGAGCTGATATCTTCCTTGCATAATAGTAAAGAATCATATATGCCATCCAAACCAGGGTCTCCAATGTCCTGAGGCTCGGATTCGCCTGCCAAACAAGTTATGTACCCCTGATCATCCTCAAGCTTCACAGCTGGTTGAGGGACATGAGATGCTTCTGCAACATGCAATGGTTCCTAATCCACAAAATTAAACTTCAATAAGTACCAACAGGAAATTAAAATTCAAATCTCAGGTCCAATTATATGGGAACTTAACAATTAGCTAATAATTGAAATAAAAATTGTGACAATTTGTTATGCAAATATCATGTTACCTCATTAAAAATTTTATAAAACTATCCGTCCAAAAACTATCATTGCTTTGTGAATAAAAATGATTTAAGTGTTCAAATTATTTTACAAAATTTCCACCATCAGCAATAGCAAACAAATCTTATTGTTATAATTATTGGTTTATTTTTTAAAAGACTAGTTTTAACTGATATCCTCACCACCCATGTAATCTTTACTACAATTTTACATGCAACAAACATATCTGAATACAAAATGGCAGCCTATAATCAAAATGTGCCAAAAATTCATGTATAGAAAAAATAACTACCTACCTGGGCAGATGACTTGAGTGTATTATCATCAGCAACATCATCGCACACCATGGACTTCCCTGGCCGGGGAGGATTGGGAGGATTTGTTAAGGGGGTCCTTGGACTTGAATCAGGGATCAAATTATCAGGAACTTCAATGATTGGACTATCAACATTCTTTTCAGGCTGCTTTGTCTGTTGATAGAAAACTTTAGATACAACATATTCGTCATCTTTTTCATCTTCATCAGTTCCCAGATGATACTGATGCATCACCCAATTGGACTTATCTGGCTTGGTACCCTTCTTTGTGCTTTTATAAAGAACCATAATTTTCCTACAGCCCTTCTGAATTCCATTTTCTATCACAGGTTTGGTCTTACCAGTTTTGTGCCAGCGAACATGCTCTTCATTTAAACTATGTTCACTCTGGATCTTGCGACGCTTCCTCTGTCCAGTAGCATAGGCATTAGTTGTTCTGTGAAAGAAATGGACACTGCTTCCATCTTTCTTTGCACCTGCAACAAATTCAGGTATAGAGATTAAAACAATAGTTTGATTAACTTGCAATTTCATAAGCATGCATCCTCTTAGTCCAATTTTGTCAAAGCCAAAAAAAGTTCAGTACATTTTTTGCGGTAGCAAGAGTAAAAGAAACATAAATCCAATCAACCCAAATAAAACAGGGAAATTAATTTGTAAGTTCAATCTAGAAAAAACAGGCAATAAAGAGTGAAGAATAGCCAAAAGCAACCAGCATTCCAGCAAGACAGAGCCTCATGAGCATGTGTGAATAAGCAGTCTTCATATCTTTCAATTTAATAATTTACATAATTGTGCAGAAAGAGTAGTCAATAGAAAAGAAACAGCATCTTGCAGCAAAACCAAAAGACAAATATAAGATTGAAAGCTCCCTCACCAGGAAGATTTTCTGGATGGGTATAGCAAATTCCTTGGTCCCCTTCAATTGTGGGAATAAACTCGTCAATAAACATGTGAGGTTTTGAGTTTCCGACACCACATTTCGCTGCCAAATGTTCTAAGAGCTCTACATCAGATGGATCAAACTTAACACCAATAGGCAAGCCAGGCCATTCAGGAGATACCTGTATCGAAGAAGCAGCAGTAGATATAATACTAATAGAGGTAACATGTGAAAAAAGAAATTCTATAATCACAGTCGGCATAAACAGCCAACACATGCAAATCAAAGGAAGATCATAGCACGCCCATTTATGCAAAATGTAAGGTTCCAACATACATCACTGTTATCAATGAAATAATGGCAATTTGGGCACTCCCGATTTGCCCCATAGTCTTTGATTAGTTGAGCAGAAGATCGAGCCGCATTTCTCACTTTCTTTGCAATAGCCCTACTATTAACAAGCCAACTTCTGCAAATATGACACGTCGATAAACTCAAGGTTCAATTATACATCATGTTTAAGGAAATGAAGCAGGAAAAAAAAGTTGCAAATGTAATCAATGAGTAAAAACTAGTGTGAAAGAGCAAGTAGAGAAGGACACACTACATACGTAAATCATTAGAAACCTATTGCACAAATAATCATTAGTGTTGATATGGATGCAATTATAAATGGCATGTTTCCGGTTCCAGAGCGTGCAACATCAATTAGGGCTACATAAAAAATAATAATAACCAGCCAAAGGTTGAAACTTGCGTACTTTATTAGATTATCCAATGTTCAGGAAATTCAATCATTCAAGAGAATCCCAATCAGTGAACTCAAATGATAGAGGACTTAATTTCTTTCTTCCCCAAAATTGGAAAAAAGTGTTCAATAAAATAAGCATGGGACTAAATATTTGCATTAATCGTTCTCTATAGGTGATGCAGAGTTCAACTTCTGATCCTTTAATATCCAACACAAGCCCTAATAGCTCTGACTGTTCATACTGGGAAGCTCCATTTTTGTTCTCATAAAATTGAACAGTACATCCGGGAAATCCTCAATAAGACATTCTGAGCAAAAATCAGACTCCAAACAGCCTTTTCTCCAAGAGCCCTCCACATTTTCAAACAAATAAAGACACCAATTCTTTCTTTTTCTTTTAAATTTAAAAACCCAGAATTTTTTTTTAAAGAAAAATAAAAGTTGGCATGGGTTTATCAAGTAAACACCAGAAATAAAATCCAAACCATTCCGCTAACCATCCAACATCTAGCATTTACATTTCCATATGCAATATAAGTTACAAAAATGCAATCTTTCAATCAAACCCATAATTGAAATTTAAAAAAAAATAAGAAAAAATAAATCTAATAACAAGTTTATTAACAGTTAAAACCTTGACCTCGACATTTCAATGAGCAGAACTTTACGGGTAGAGGAAGAGCTACAGTCCTACAGCTTTAGAGTTTATTAACAAGCTACTTAAAGCTTTCTCTTTTCTCCACCCTATTAAGTCAAGTGATGTGTCGAGGAAATTAATAGAGTGTGAGCGAGAGAGCGGGAAAACTTAGCTTTGGATCCGTTATGATAGGCTCGCCCTCCGAACCTGAGGCTCGGGTCAAGCATTTCAGACGAACGATGTTTAGAACTCGGTTTAATGTGGGTCCCGAGAGTTGACTGAACCTAAACCCGAGGCTTTCGTTCGGACACGAGGCTAGTTCTTGTCGCGAGAATGCCAAACACTTGGCAACTTCGAAAACCGAGTCAGTGGCATTATCGTAAAAAGGCGGGGTATTGGGATGGAGATGTAGGGACTGCTGCTTTCTTGCTCTCCAAGCTCTTTGTGGAAACAGAAGCAAACGACTCTTTTATTGTCTCTGTTCAAGTAAATTTGACATTGAAATTAATGTTCATTTGTGGGCAAGTGGGACTTTGTCAAATTGATTTGACCCAACCGGATCAACATAATCATTGCAACTTTGCAAGCCCACTTTTTCCGCTTTGAAACGAAAAATGTTAAACAGGAATGGTAAGATCACAGCTCTGAGTCAATAGAATAAAGATATCAGTACATGTAACAGAAGCCATATTTGTGTTTTAAAATAAATATATAAATAAATAAATAAAAGAACCCCTTGCAATTAATCTGCAGCACTGATATGAATATTACAATTAAATTTTTTTTTAGAACTATCTTAAAATATTGATATTTGCACTCTATTTAGACTACCCTAATAGCCCAAATTTCTACTCTTGCTATATATGATCATATTTCATTATCTTCATGTTTCCTTTGTTTTGGAATCCTTGTCGGAGAAGATTCCCTCCCTTTGCTTTGTATTTGGGATTTATTGATTAGACCCATGTCACCATTATCTTTTTTTTTCTTATTTTTTGAAATCACACACGCCACCATTTACTTTCCCACAAATTGGTTAATTTTAGACCCAGGCACAACAGGGAGTCCCCTCACTCGACCCTACTAGGGGCTGGCTGATTATCTTACCTTTCTGTATGCAAGTGTTTATGTTACAATAACGTTGATTGAATTATGCCATCTGGAGAAGAAACTGGAAGTGATCAAGAAGAGTAAGAAGAGATGCAGTCATGCAGATTCGAATCCTCTCTGGATTGTTTTATAGGACAGGTGTCGCCTTCTGATAGTTACCTCCAATAATCTTAGTCAGCTCCTAGTCAACTGCCATGTCATATAGTCAATCTATGTAAACCCCTCCTAGCCGTTTGCCCATTTGTCAGATGACTTGGTACCGCTGCTTTGCACTGGTGAAATTGCTCGTATTTTGCAACTCAAGTCATTTGGTATAATCAAATTCGGAATAATAACGAGAAAAGTTTCGTGTAAACAGGAGGAGAAGCCTTTGGATGACCTTATTTTACAATGATAACACATCACAGCAACCCCAACTCCGAAGGTCCTGAAGGCACATCATTTTTTTTTTCCTTTTTGGGCAAAAGAGAATGCAAGGATAACGTAGACATGAGAATCTACACAGCTTCCTACTGTACCAGAACTAACAGATTTAAATAAATTGACCTTTTTTTTTTCTTTTTCTTCTTGGTTTTTGGGTAATCAACATGTTATCTGTAACATTTAAGGCTATAGTTTATTGACCTTCCTAGTAACATTGCTTAAAGCAGAAGAAGAAGCCTCCCGGCTGGTCTTCCATTCTGGTGTTTGGGTTTCTTTCCGAGTCATCTCTTGGAGGCATTAAAGAGCTTGTTCCAGGAGACTCCGGCGGTAGTACTGCATTCTCAGAAGAAAACATCCGAGGAAGGATGACGGGCTCTGGCGCAGAAATCGTAGAGATGTAGTGCAATAGCATCTGGATAATTTGGCTGAAGTTAGGCCGCTGATTTGGGTCCTCTTTCCAACATGATGTCACAATCAAAGCCAAATCTTCTGGCAGATTCTCGGCACTGGGTCTCATATTCTGAAACAACAAAGTAAAATTCACATAAAATCCACAACATAATTCCAAAAATATGCTGGAAGTATCACCAGGATTTAATTTTAATACTGAAGACCAAGAAATTATCAGTCGTATAATGCCATATTGAATTACAGGATGGGAGACCCATACGAAATGTCCTTATCATCAAACCAACTGACTATCAGAAAAGAAATAAAGATAGGAAAAGCCAAGTACAAACATGGGCCTACTTAGATGGATTTCCTATGTTACAATGCTTCCATGTGCAAGGAAAATGAAATACAACTCTCATGGAAAATCTTCAGTGATAACTTTCATTTATTTCATCATCTTTGAGTAGCTAGATTTGAAGCCCTTCCTCAGGGCCACAAGTCTCTCTTGACGTAGTTACCCCTCTCAACATGTGGGGTTCTGTTAAGAGAAGGTCAGGCTCTACCAGGTAGTCACCTTATGGCTCAATATTTTTTTCATAATGTTCCCATTACATGAGTCTGTTTGGACAAGTTCTGCCTGTTCAACATGTAGTGTCTCCGAAGTCTATCTTACTGTTTGTGTGTGAGGTGTTGCCCTCTCCATTAGTAGCAAGGAGCCAAGGACAGGGTTGTTTGCAGGTGTTCTTAAATTAAGCATGCATTTGGAACATGTAAAAAAGAGTGCCTTTCTCATGGCATGCAGAGGAAAACGCCCGTGAGAAGAATTTAGCAGTAAACATATTATAAAGGGAACATATAATCACCTTAAAAGCAGCTGCATATGCTGCTTGTAAATTTGACATGCCTTCAAATGGCAACCTATTATGGATAAGCTCCCACAACACAATTCCAAAGCTGTAAGCATCCACTTTATGAGTGTAATGCTTTTTCTCCCCACGCCTTAACGTGACTGTGCTATAAAGCTGTCATCAAAGGTGAATAACCGGTATTTTAATATCATATGGAACATCTACCTCAAAAAAATTAAAATTAAAATAAATTGAAATATAATACAGCAAAATACCTCGGGAGCCATCCAACGATATGTGCCCGTCTCAGCAGTCATCATCTCCGTCAATGACTCTTCTCTAGCTAAACCAAAATCCGCAAGTTTTACTGTTTTGTGGTCTGCGGTCAAGATCAAGTTCTCTGGAAGTCCAAGAGTTAAAAGATTATCAGAAATCATTTTAAATGAATCGCCATCCACTACATGGCAGAAACTTTTCCACTAAGGTCAAATTCATTATCAAACTGTTTATTAAGCACCTACTAGAGATTAGAGTATTCAAGAGATGAGGTTTAGAACCATCCCAGGAAGGTAAATCTAGGAACATCAAAGTATTACTATGATGATTTAAAAATCAAACCTACCTGGCAACTACTGAAATCTATCGTGATGCTTAAGACGATAATTACAGGCTAATTTCTGAAGCTACATAGATATTTACACTTTCATATATCATAGGAATGTCACAAACAGATCAGCCAGCTACCTAAAGAACCAGCATAACTACTTCTTATGGTAAATTTTGATTTGAAGTATGTGCTACACAATATCATGTTAATTGTTTCTTAGGAGCAGCAGAAAAGAAATACAGGAGCAACCACATCGAGAATATGGAAGTTTTAGAAATTATTGAGTAAATAGGCAAAGTAATCCATTCAACCCACTGATTTTGACCATGTAACTTCAGATCATCAGCTTTAGAGCAATATTACAATAATTTCAGACTTGGAGTTCAAGTTGAATGCTTCTCAAGGGGTATGTAACATTAAGACAGCAATGACAGTGGGAAACACAAGCAATAACGTACTATATTGGAGAAAAGTGGGAATTAGCAAGTTGTAGTCCTTCAAAACACAAACTTGTAGAACCTCTAACAATCATATGCACAGCACAGAAAATTTGAAAAAAAAAAATGAAAAGAAAAGAAAAAGATGTAGATAACACTATAACGCATCATTTATTAGATTCATACAAACACTTGAAATAAAGATATGCACAACTGACAGAACAGAGATGTAGACAAGCTACAGATGATCAAATATTACAATTTCTATTTTCTTTAAAAAAAAATTTTTTTTTGAAGTTTTTTATTTCTTGTATAAGAGACCATATTATAAACAATAAAAACTACAAAATTCACAAACTTAGTAGCAGTCCATCAAACTGAGGTTGCACCGTCAAGCAACCCCCTTGGAAACACTAATTATTAAAGCTTGATAAGCTTAGCCTAGCCATTAACAAAAATCATACCAGGTTTTAAGTCACGGTGAATGATTCCATGAGAATGTAAGCACTCCATTGCACGAGCAATATCAAGGGCAAAACCAATTGCCACATGTATGTCCAAGCACCTAGGCCGCATATTCAGCAAATATTTTCGCAACGTACCACCCAATAAGAGCTCCGTCACAATAACCATGACGGGCTCCTTGCAGGCACCAATAAACTGGAAACAAAAAATGACTCCCTAGTTAGATGTTACTCAAATACTTGAATTATTTTTCATGTGAAATTTAGTCACTAACAACATTGAAGCCAAATATCAATTACAAACAAAGTATGCAATGAATTTCAGCTAAGAAGCAACTGCATTTGGATGCTAATGAAACAACCTTCACTAAATTTCTATGCCGTACTCTGGACATCATAGCAACCTCTCTTGCAAACCGTGCTTCTCTCTTTGCAATTTCTTCAGGGGTTTCCCCTCTATTGACAATTTTAATAGCAACATTTTGATTCTTATATCTGAAAACACCAAAAAGAATTCATAAATCACAGCATCAGATAGTTAACTGTAGCAATAATTAATAAATGTACTCTAGCAATCAAAGCCTCAACATTATGAAAAGTGCTGCAATTAGAAATCTTAAAGCCTCAAATTTTAAATCAGCTGCAACAATTGTACTTCAAAAATCGAAATTGAAATTTACTCTAGCAATCAAAGAAGCTAATAACAAGTGACAAAAAAACTGATTAGCTGAGGCTCAATTAAAACTTACTTTCCCTCATAAACTTTAGCATGAGCTCCTTCTCCAATCTTTGGACCAACAAAAAGAAGCTTTGGATCAACAAGCCACTTGGAGTCTAAACTAAACTCTCCGGCTGAAAAGAACCCATTTGCAGATCCCATATTTATTTTATTTTCAACTCATCAAAATACAAGAAACAAAATTCACCAAATCATCTCACTCATCTAAACAAAAACGAAAAATACATGACTGAAAAAGGCCACCCCACATTCAGTAACAGATCCAAAGTAATTAACAAACGACGTTTTTAAAGAATTTAACCAACTGGGAAATTAAAACTCAGCAAGATAGTCAAGAAACAGAGTGATGGTGGATTTGTAGGAGATTTGAATGGATGAATTAAATTAAAGGCAACGCGTTTATTGTTGCAGCTTGCAGACAACTGTTGGTTTTTCTTTTTTCCCTTATTTTATTTCCCCTTGATCTGTGCATTTATAGAAAGACCGAGCAGGAAGCGAGTCCCTGTCAGATAACAGTGTCGTTTGGTTTGAATAAGATTTTAACAAATTAAAATATTCAGACAGAAACAGAGAGAAGTGTGCATTTTACACTTTTACTGTACTGGTAATGAAAGAGATTTCAGATGAGATAATTAAATAATGATAGAAATTTCCAGCTTCATTTTTTTTAAATGATAAAATAACAAATATAGAATTTTGTATATTTTGTGGACAAATTTATTATGAAATATTGAAATACATTGATTTGTGTCTTTATTTTCATAGAGATTTCAGATGATGACATTATTATGAAATCAAATCAGCTTGATTTTGTATCTTTCTGTTTTTTTCAGGGAGATTTTAAATTATAATATCAAAATTGTAGTGCAATCTCCTATGTTGAAAATAAAAGACCGTTAGGTAAAATAATACATAAATTAAAAAATTTAAAATTGTATTTTTTTTTCTTTAGGCATTTATTATGTAATCAAATTTGGATCCACCTTAAAATAATTTATGTCAGTTTTACCCTAAGAATAATTGGTTTTGAATAGAATTAGTTAAATATTTAGAATCCCTTATAATTTTAAAAAAGTAAAAAGCTGATTTTGGTGTTTGATAAATTTTGTTATGAATCATTTTTGATAAAATCACACTATCTTACAGTAGATTCCGAAAATTATGGAATGAGTAACTTTTCAAAATATGATTTTGATAATTACTTTTATACTAAATACAATTTCATATATATCCTCTTGTATATTAAAAAAAATCTAAAATTATTCTTATGAATTAGGAGATAAAATCATTAACTTTAAAGAGTTTATTATTATTATCAATTATATTGAAATAAAAAATAAAAATAAACTTAATAATAAAAAATATTTATTTAGTTAATAATTTTATATATACACTATAAAATAAATTTTTTATATACATATCTATAAATTTAAATCAAATTTATTCAACATTATGTCCAATTCAATCATTTATTTTCATACAACAATTTAATAATAAGATTTACCAAATACATACATTGCTTTTAAAATTCACAATACTTTTTAAAATAAAATTTACTAAACGTTTAATTGATTCTCCCTACAACTAATTATTTAACAGCACAACTAACACCAATTCTTTTAAAAGATACAACATTATCAAACTAACTCTTAGTAAAATTTATTTTCAAAAAGTACTAGAGTTTTAGAAATAGTCATATCATTTGGTAAACCTTTTTGTTAAACTATTGTAAGAATGCAAATGACTGAGATAGATATAACGTTTAATAAAATTTATATACATATTTATAAACATGTATAATAATATGTTTTATTGTGTATATATAATAATTGATAATTAAAATACATATTTTTATTTTGTTATCTCAATATAATTGGTAATAAAAATAACTTTTTAAATTTAATGATTTTATTTTATAATTGAATGAGGATAATTTTGATTTTTTAAATATATATAAAGATATCTATGGAATTGCATTAAGTATAAAACTAATTTTCAGAATAGTCTTGCTTTTTAAAATTCGTTGGAGGATAGATTAATTTTATCAAAATGATTTTATAAAATTTACCAAATACTAAAATTAACTTTTAACTTTTCAAAATCACTTTTAAACATCTAAAAAATAATTGTTTTGCACTTCATCCAACATTTTGATTCTTATATAATATAGAAATATTTTAGTTGTTTTTGCTTTCGAATTATTAAGGAGACAGAGGCTAAATAATTGTTTTGCACTTCATCCAACTCCTTACCTTCAAAAATAATATTAAAAGATACAAGTATTAAAACCAATAAAAAAAAAAAAGATACGAAATCCCCAAAGGTTTGCTCCATTTAATAGATACACATGCCCCTTTAATTTAAAAAAAAAATGGTCGCATAAAAAATCCTTTCCTGGGTCGACACATTTATCCCTTAGTTTCTTCTTTTACTTATAATTCAAGCCATGTTTACAATTGCGGTTCCATATGTTAAAAGCAAACTGTTTTAAAATGTTATGACCAAAAAAAAAAAAAAAAATTATAATTGTATCCTTTTTTTTTACCATAAATCTTATTTTGTCAATCGAAACCCTAATAAATCATCACTATCATTATCCTATTTTATTTGGGATATGGAATTCATTGAACTTTAATTAAGTGATATCTTTTTTTTTTTTTTAATTTGTGTAAATTTAGGTGTTGAAAAAAGTGCATAACTATTTAATGTTTTATCTATTTTATTTATGGTAGCTATACTATGCTATTCTATGTCATACACTTTAATTACAAAATTTAATAAATGCATATATTTTACTTTTAAAATTCATAACACAATTAACACCCACAAATATTTGGTTACTATATTTGCGTAGTTAATTATTTCTTAATAAAAGTAGAAATATATTTTTAAACCCCACCAGGCAGCAGTCCTGCAATCCCAAATTGCATTGTTCTTTCTATTTGGATTTTGTTGGAGGGGTATGAGATAAAATGTTTATATTCTTTCTTTCTTTTTTTTTAAATAATTTTCACTGTAAAATAACCTCCTTCTGTGGGTTTGAATTTTAATAATTAAGCAAAGCTTACTAGTTTTACAAAAATAAAAATAAAAAACAGGTAAAACTAAACCTTCGTTAATCAGTCAACCGGTTTACCGTTGACTTTTAAAGCCCGTGACGGTGAGGCGTATATGGAAAGGTTGACTTTTGACTTTAGACGCACCGACAAGGTTTGACCATCACCAATTCATTGACGTTCGGACATGCCCCCGTAATATTTAATTGATTCTTGCTTTTCCCGAAAAAAATAATAATAATAAAATATGATGTGGTGAAGAGAGAGAGAGTCTTAAAATTCAGTAAATTTTGAAAAAAAAAGAAAAGAAAAAAGATGAGGTGGTGAAGAGCAAGAGAAACCTGAGCGGCTAGCGGGGCTCCAAAATTGATAAACCACCGAATCAAATATCAAGTACGACCCCCTAGCTTTCGCCTTTCGGTGTCAATGTCGGCCCAACAGTGTGATTTTGCCGTTGGTGTCCTTTTCGACCTCAAAAATTTCCTATTCCTCATTTATTCTCCGGCTTTGGTAGAGCACGAGTCATGACTTCTGAATCATTGGCCATACATAGGAGAGAAATATATTCATTACAAATATTTGAAACCACACACGGCTCATATTTTGGGACTAAATATTTTTTAGGCCAATAATTAAAAAAAAAAGAATTGATCTAATATGTCTCGGCCGACGGCATTTTTTTTTTATAAATATAATAATCGATAAATTAATAATTGTTAGATGATACTAAACATCTCTCTAATTCCAGATGCTTAACTCAAAGGATCATTTACCAAAAGGATAATATATGTGTGTATGTATATATTGGCTTCCAGTTTTGTTGACATTTTGTCAACGAAATCTTTTGGCTCCAATTTTCACTACTATTATTGATCTATTTACCAGAAATCAAAGCAATCCTTCTCGAAAATGAGCAATTTTTTGGTTTTTTTTTGGTCATTTGATTGGGCCATTCTATGTTACATTTTATATAACATATATGAACGATTAATTTTTGGCTTAAAATAAAAAAAAATTTTTTAAAAAAAATAGTATATGAAGCAATTGAGTTGTCACCCATAACAAATCATACGTTTACTATGTTATTGCCTTATATGTAATAAAGTTCAACTCCATTTGAATTTTGACTTTTTGGTGGGTTAAGTATTTTTTTTTTATTGCGTAGGTTTAATATGGGTTGAATTGAATTTGAACAAGTCCAATTCACGTCTTAATTATGATTCTTGAGAGAGATCAAGAAGATATCCAATTTCTTCTTCTTCTTCTATTTGATCCTCTCACGTGATTCTTGATGTGTATTTTTTCAATTGTTTTGGTCGTAAAATTTTAATTCCTAAATATCAAGTTTGACATTTAAACTGAAATCTTTATTATTTTAACTTTTAAAATAAAGTAATAAACTAAAGGATTTCAATTTAATGTTTTTAATTATATTTAAGACAAACAAAAATTTAACCCAAATATTAAAAGCTGATGATTAATTATTCATATTTTTTTAATCAATTAATTAAAAACTTTAAATCCTTTTGCAGGTCATGTCTATATTATCTTGGCCTCTGGGGGATAACATTCCCCTTAATTTGTCATAATAGGATCCTCTCCTGATATGAGTTTTACTGACTCTTAAAGATCTCATATCATATATCTTTTAGTAGAAATATATGGGTAAAATTTAACTTCTCTATTATTATTTTTTGTTTATTAATTGCTAATCAATAGTTCACCTTGTGGTCTATTATTTGTGGTCTATTACAAATATTCCCGACCAAGTTTGTGGTTCGTGATAATACTCGTGAAAAACATTTTAAGTGCAGTATGAGAACAAATGTTATATAGCCTGAAAAACTATTGTCTGTAATATTTTTTAAAAAATAAATTTAAAAAATAAAGCTACCCACTGATGTTGAGACTCAACCAAGTATGCCTACTTTGTGTCACGAGCGCTTGGATTGATAATTAATATAATGATTACTAATGTATATAAATTAGTTTGGCAAGTTGGCTTGCTGATGTATGAAGAAGAAAAACAAAACAGCCAAATTAATAGCTATAGTTCAGATTGTTTAGCACGTTAATGGAAGTGAGGTGAGATGGACGGGAAGACAGCCAAATTTTAACAAAATATTTTTTAAAAGCCCCGATCCATCACCTAATGGTAGAGGTGAAAAAATTTGGCACGATTCAATTATCCGACACAAATAAATATGTATGAGTCGTTAAAATTAACACGATTATAATTAATTGAGTTGCGTATGGGTCAACACGATTTTTTTTTCCGTGTCGGGTTAAGATTAAAGTTCTTAACCATTTACCCGATCAATGACCATTATATTTTCTATTCTAAATTAATCTATAAGTTATTGTCATAAAAAAATCTCTTTTTATTTTATTTTATTTTTGAAAGAATGAACATATACATAATATTTTATTTATAAAATTTTATATAACTTTATTTCTGTATGTATGTATATATGTAAAATTTATTAAATATATAAATATTAAACATATTATTAGGTAACTTATTTATTTTTCGTGTCAGGTTAGGATTTCAATTTTTTAATATGATTATTAAATGAGTTATATTTAAATTGACCTAAATTTAATAAGATACAAATCTAACACGATATGAATACAACCCGACAAATCGATTTACTAACTCTACCCAAAGCTTTCAAATCTCCGGGAAAAAGTGAAAAAAAAAAAGGGCTTACCCTGTATCAGTTTTTCAGCCGATACACTCTCGAACACTCATAATAATGGATACCCATAGGCTTAAACTAATTGTCTCCAAAATTTTGTTTTGTTAGTCGTTACTTGTTAGTCTCATTTGGCATTGGCTAGGTTTTAACTGGTTTGGGCACATTCGATTTTTATCTGTACTTTCAATTCTAGCAATCACATCAGACTTTTTTGGGAGTCACTTTTGCTAATTCCAATTAATCTTTGACTTTTTGGGTGGTTAACAAATAACAATGGATAATTAATTTCTCACTTTTTAATTTTTTGACTCTCTTGATGAATTCATCTTCGTCTTTGAAGGTGCTTTTTAACTTTCAGGCAACTTTCAGTCATGAGATGCAAGATTATTCAAAGTAAAATGAAATAGGAATGATACCTTGTAGTATTTTCTACAGTATTTATCGAACGAATCGATTCAGACGGCAGCACATTTCCTACTGCATGTTCGGCGATTAAAATTGTAACCTTTGGATTATGAAAGTTGGAATCTAAAAAGTTGTTCCGAATGAGGACAAAAGAACGGGGAACCTTATCGCAGGGGTAAGGTAATTGGTGCCCCATTTGCAACGCCTCTTCGATTCGAAATTAGTATTAATGCCGAATTGTTAGCTCTTGTTCTTCCTTTTGAAATAGCTTTTTCAATACTTAAATGCACGACAAATCTGGTTGGAGTTCATCTACTGTTTTATTATAATTTAATTTTCCCCCGAAATTGCTTCGCGATTGTTAGTCGAATAGTTAACATCTATTTTACCCACAAAATTTGAGTGCTCCTCTTTTTCATTGGTGAGATCTTTTCCCCTCGGATGTCATCAATTCAGAAGAATCTTTTAAAAGATTTTTAAATTTTGAATCATGAACTTATAATATGTGCTAATTATGTTTGTCATCGTTAAACAAAATACTTTAATCAATATCATCAATTTACGTGTAAGGAAAAGTATCCACCGATTTTTCTTTTTCTTTTTGGAAAAAAAAAAATTTATAGGGACATTTACAATTTTACATGTAATAGTGAAGCCACTGTAAGGACTTGACCGAAAATTATCATCATCATCATCATCATTATTAGTTATTGGGTTTACGGAGCATTTCCATGGCAGAACAGTTTCTAGAGCCATTAGATATACTTTATTACAATTGTTTCATATTCAGCTATATGCATCCAACCATTCTGGAGATTGCGTTGGAGCATTTCTGACATAACAATTTTCAGAACCATTAAATGTATTTGTTACAATTATTTCAGATTCAACTATATACATTCAACGGTTCTAAAGACTACTCTGCGTTGGAGTATCTCCGACAAAATAACTGCCTTATTATTATTATTATTATTTTACAGAAGAATTGTATTTAATCCAAAGATTAGGGGGTCTAACTGAAAATTACAGAGGACTAAAACCCAAATCCCAGGAGGAGAAAGGAAGGAAAACTGGCAAAAGCAAAGGCATTCTCAAAATTCCAGAAAGAAAAACCATGTCGTCCCCACCGCAGTTTCCCCCGGCGAGTACGCGCGTGCAAGCCACGGCGGAGACGGAGAAAGCCCAGGCCGATACAACAGCAGCAGCAGGAGGTCTAGAAGCTTCGCTTCTGCAACTGATCCAGAATCACCAGCATTCGTCTCTCAAACTCTGCGAGCAGACAGAGAGAGCCAAGAGAGATTCCGTTCGGCACGCCGAGAGGGTGTCGGATTTATTGACGGATGCATTGAACGGAGGGGTGCAGGAGTCTTACGTTATCGAGAAAAGAATCGAGCTCGAAATTCGAACGCTAGCGGCCACGATTGCCAAATTCATGAAGCAAACCGATCAGTGGCTTGCCACCTCTCATGCTATCAACACTGCCGTCAAGGTTCCTCTTCTTTCTTCTTCCCTAATTTTTTCTATACCCAGTTTGACGAAATGATGATAGAGACCCTTTATTTTCACAAAGAGAGTAACACTCGTTTCTGAGAGCTTACTGTTCAAATATTAAACCATAGCATATAATACACACACATAGCAATTATGGTTTTGTTTTGGTAATAGGAAATTGGAGACTTTGAGAACTGGATGAAGACAATGGACCTGGATTGTAAAAGCATTAACGCTGCAATTCGCAACATCTACCAAGATTAAGCTTTTGCAATACATCATGTGTCTTCTTGCAGCTACTTGTATTTACATTTTCTAATTCTCATGTTGGTTTCTTGAAAATTTACTTTCTTGAAAGTTTCACCAATAGTTGTTCAACAAACCTTTTTTTTTTCCTTTCCCGGGTGCTAACGTGCTTTGTAATTCAACTGTAACATCTTAGCTTCCACAGAACATGCTGGCAGAGAAATGAGCCAACAAGAACGCTAGCATGTTGATGTTTGCATCTAGCAAACTCATTCAGACATTCACAGCAAATTGCCCGGATATTAATACTAATCTCAAAATTTCCATACTAATAGATAAAATTTTGTTACAAATTTAATGTCCAGTGTATACTAGAAGCTTGTTTATAGAACAAAAGAGAGTACAAATAAAGAAACAAAATTTGATATTTTCTAATTTTCCTTTGGAGAAACAAAATTTGATGACTTACTCAAAACATTGCCTAAAACTACATATACAGAGAACCATGCCCGAGACTCACTTTGTCATGAGAAGAAAAAAAGATGGGGACATTTTGACTTCAGTTTCAGCGACGTTTGTACAAACAAGGTTTCAACTCAGGCCATTCAATTTCCTTGCTCTTTGAGTTCTGCTTCTCCTGCAAAGGCAAAGTTGCAAATTGGCGAGTATCAGATTATTTGGTGCTTCTGCATCCAGATAAAATGGATATCTGACGATGCGCTACTAACCTTTTTCTTGAAGTAAAACATAATAAACATCTTATTCGAAAAGTCCTGCATGTAATATCTATCAGTTAGCATGAGTAAATAATCAATGACTCTGGCAAATGAGAGGAAGCCAAATTAACCTTGGACACAGGCGCAAATCCTAGATCACAAACTGCCTTTGAGAACTTGTTTGGGTCCGCTCCTCCAGTATTTGGATCAAATCTGCTCTTCACCTCTGCTATCAAAAGCCAGCCACTATGACGGAACATAAACAGCGGAATTACAAAAAAAAAAAAAACTGATCCCAGCTGGGTGGTGTAAAAATTTCAAAAAATACGCTGAGCAGCAAACCTTGGCTTAAGAACCCGTTGTGCTTCCTGAAGGTAATTGGGGAAGTTAATCCCCATCAATGAAAGGCAGAAGACAGCAACATCTACAGACGAAGAGTTAAGGGGTGTCTGCCAATGAGCACAAACAATGAACTACCAGTGAGGCTATTTTATTACCAAGCTCTAATCTAAATACTTCCCAAGGAGAAAAAAAGTTCCAAAGCATATTTTTTGACCATCAAGAGTCAACAACAACATTCCAAATAACACAATGAAAAGCCACGGATTTCGTAATGCAATTTAGCATGTGCAGATGCATATCTGTTTTTCCACATATCTCCTCAAAACCGAATCATGAGGTATATTATAATAATAATAGAACATAGACGATTTGGCAAAAACATTACTTTTCAGAAAATATGTAGGAGAAGTGGTTCATATCCACAGTAGAATTCTATATAAATTCTCTTAGTTCATAAATTTGCAATGAAATCTATAGATGAATCTAGTTTATGATTTGTGCATGTATAGGTGTCATAATCCATAGCATCTGTCCCTTGTAAATATAGCCTTAGCCCAAAGGCCAGTTGCTAGACATGCAGGGCAAAACAAGACTATCCGCATTTTGGTTACTATATAAAACAAAAAGAAAATTCGACACTATATCCATTAGCAACAGATGTTCTGCCAACAATAAAAGAAGGCGCTATCCTCAACTACTTTAGCCCTAAGGAGTGAAGATTTTATGTACTGAAATTGCTGGTTTACAGTCTTGCAAATAATTTAGTCATATCATTAAAGCTTTAAAAAGCGTAAAAATAGAAAGACATACATTGGACATATCACAAGCAATTACTGAAGGATCATTTGAGACAAGATCGAAAGAAAAAACTTTATTCTTCACACTTTTTGCTAGGCGTGCGTCCCCTGTAAAACAATATAACAGGATTACATAGACAGATCAACTACACGAGCATAAACAGTATTAGAAGTCTAATCAGAAAATAGTGGTAATTAACAATTGCAATTAGCAACATTTTATGGAGTCTAGAAGAACATTACCGCAGCCAAAATCAGCAATTACCAAAGAAGGGCTGTGATCCTTCAGCCATTTGACAATGATATTAACAGGCAGCTCAGGCCAATGCGACATTTGCTCCTGATATCCTGAATGATACTGGCAGGTACGTGTAAATTAAGTTCGGACATTGCTCCAAATACAACAGATAACATATAATAATACCATAAAACACTGCTTGAAGCCATTTCTTTGGTAGACCAAAAAAGAAAAAAATGAACCAAAAAGACAGAAGAATTGAGGCAATTACGTATGACAGAATTCATAATTAAGCTGTGAGTATATTGATGTGAAAAAACAGAATGCAGTAGAAGTCATGCTGTAGACATAGCAGGAATTTTAAGAAATTGGATGAAACATTAGATTAAATAAATGTCCTAAGTAGGCAATATTCCAGGTGTAGACTCAAATATCCCCAAAGCACGCACAGCAGCCAATACTACAGGCCCAAATCCAAAGACTTCAACATGTCTCAATTATCTAGCACTGGGAACTTAAAACCTTGATAGACTTTGGAATCAAGAATCAAGATACAATACCATGGTAAACAATCCCATCCTTTCATACAGTTTTTGATCATTGGGATGCACCAGATACTTAGTTTCATTGTAAATATATGATGTGCTTTTCATACCATTGTATCTATATGACACTGAAATCATATTTTATGGAATGTAAATGAGTACTATGTATACTCCATGGATTGTCTAATAAGCTTTGATGTTAAGGTTCAAGATGCGAGATGCTGCTAACCAAGAAGATAAATAAGTACTACGTATAACTTCTAGATATCAGGATCAAGGTTGTCTGGCCTACGATGAACAATGCATATGCTATTTCTAAGTATTGTCTGTTAACATAAGAACTACCATCTAACCTAAAGGTTCTTGCCATACCATTTTCCAAGTTACGTTTTACACATAGAAAAGATGACATTGGGTGTATATTCTTGCAGACAGAGACACACACCCATACACACAAAAAAAAAAAAAAACCCAAAAAAAAGGAACAGGAATATGAAAAAGTTACCATATCAAACAAAGCCGGGTTTTCATTGAAATAATCCAATGCTTCTTTTCCACTGACAAATAGAAGCAAAAAGAATCAGATTTGCTTCAAAATGAGTACTATGTCAAATTCCACACTCACCTACGCCAAAAATAAATAAATCATGACCAGTAAGACAAAGAAATCATATCATCTTGACCAGCGAGCATGGGAATAATCGCAGCTAAAAGAACATACAATACACTTAAATATGTATCTCAATCATTAGACAATGTTTTTATAACATTGAGAAAAATTAGATAAGAATAAAAATTAAACTTTATTAAGAGCTAATAAAGTTATAACAGTTCACACCCAGATAACAAAAACCTCCAATGAACAAAACCCAATAATAAAATGTATTATGATAGAGAGAGTAATAACAAAAAATTAATAAAAAAAAATTACGTGCAAGTGTATAGCTTTTCATTGAGCATCCTGAAGTGACCCCCAGATAACCTGGCTCGCATCTGCCCATTAACAGAACAATTAGCCAAAAGTATGAAAAAAAATTCATATTAGATGGACTGAGAGTGAGAGAGAGAGACCTTGTCGAGGAAGCTGGAGGGCTTTGGTCGCTTTGCAGAAGCAGCAGCAGAAGTTTGATGATGTTCATTGTTTTTAACTGTGTCCTGTTTATGCTTCTTTGCTGTTGTTTTAGCTGTGCTCTTAGATTGATAAGATTCTTGATCCTGAGGTTTACTGTTGCTATTGTGTCTTCTTCTTCTTTTGCGTTTTCTGCTTTCTCCCTCTTTCATAGCTTTGCTTTCTTCTTCACTTCTGCTTCGCTTACGATAACCCAAAACCCCACCTTACCTATATTTTTTACTTAAAAAAAAAGATTTGGAAACTCCAGTAGGCCCACATCAGGACCAACAGACGGCCCACAAGTTATGGATCGTTGGCCCATGAGTTTGGACTTCATTTAAGCCCAAAGGAGTTGCCCACAAATAAAACAAATAGGAAAATACAGGGGGAAAAAGAGAAGATTAAGATTTTTTTTAACGTTTTCTTTGTCATTGGCTATATATGATAAAGTTTTATACTTTTATTAAATGAGGATGTTACACAATTGATGTTCTAAAAATTGTTTCGTAAATTTAAACTGTCGTGTCAAGTGTCAACATGGTATCAAAACCCAAATTTACCAAGTTGTCTTGCCTTGCACTTTAGGAGGCTTATCACATCTACTAACACTCCAACTTTCTGTTTACTCCATGGTGAAAGATTGAGCAATTCAAGGATTGCATTGAACACTATAGAGCAATCAAAAGGATGAGCTCTTGATATGTGTGATTTGCGTGCACGGTAGAAGATTGACAAGGCAGGGCATCAAAAATCAATTCACGTATGTGAACATTTAGTAAGTCAAATATTACAGATTATATCACCATTAAATTCTCTTATCTAATACTGATACCAAGGTCGGCCAATTACACACCCAATAACATGCCAATTTAATGCTCCTTTCATCTTTCATTACCATTTTTGACCTATATAAAGACATGCAATGTCCTTACATTTGCCAATCAACCAGCACAAGCACTCAACATCTTCATTCTCTTTGTTTGAACTCTCTGTTAGTTGAAGAAGAATGGCAACCACTGCTGTTGAGAATGTGACTGCCAAGGCTGAGGCACTTGTGCTTCAAAAGGCTACTGCTATTGGGGAGGTGGCCAAAGAGAATGTGGGCTGTGAGAATGGAACTAAAGTTGCTGAAGACCAAAATGCTATTGCAGAGTTGGCAAAAGAAAAGATGAACTGCGAGAACAGAACCAAGGTTGCTGAAGCTGAAGAGCTAAGCGATGAGAGCGTTCAAGAAGATAAGGAAAAGACCGGGAATGAGGTGCGAAAGGAGGAGGCAAAGGAGGATATAGCAGTCGAGGTTGAACCCAAAACTGGGGTGTCCTTTCCTGTTAAGCTGAATGATGGGAAGCAACTGAATTGTGTCGGTTTGAGGAAGAAATCGATGCTTGGCTTGGGCATCAAGATTTACGGCTTTGGTAATGTTCCATATGTCAAGATTTCAGTTATTTTGGTTCAATATTCAGCCCTCTGCACTGTTTGATTTTATGGTCGTGCATACATTAAATGCATGATAATATCAGCTTGCATGCAATTATGTTCATAATAATATGATCAGTGCTACGTGAAAACTAAGAGATTGATGGTGTAACAAGAACAATGAAAGAAACAGATCACTTGAAATGATATAATATCAGCAGCAAACATGAAAGCATAAAGGAACAAGATTATGCATTTAGCTATCTTATTTAAAACCACAATCATGAGTACCAGGTGCTCATAACTTGAAGACTAAATCCACCTAAGACATGCCAGAGTTTGAATACATCTTCATTGGCAAATTAACTAGCCTTATCATTCATTTTGCAGGGATATATGCAGATAATGAGAAGCTGAAAGAACTTCTAAGGTCAAAGATTGGGAAAGCTCTGGCAAAAGCTACAAAGGAAATGTATCAGACGGTAATTGACAGTGATGCGGGCATGACAGTGCGGATAGTAATTGTATTCTCTAACCTCACGATGAGCATGGTCAAAAAGAATTTTGATGAGGGCCTTGGAGCATCCATTAAAAAACTCACTGGTGGAAAGAAGAATGATGAACTCGCAAACAAGTAACATTTGTGTTGTTTTCAGAGCCACTACAAATGCATATTTATACTTAGCTATAAGCGAGACTTTACCTCACTTTGACACTATTAAGTTGCTTATTAGGGTCATGGGACATGCATCAGAAGACATCAAGCTAACATCTGGTTCTGTAATTGAGATTTCCCGGCTTCCAGGATATACCCTTCAAGCCAGAGGTGAGATAACAGGACAAAATTAAGCTATGATTTTAAATGTTATGCATGAACTCAATACAGAAATTAAAGAGATTTTGGTTGATGTGTACAGTCATGGACCAGGTGGTGAGCAATGTTGAGAGTGAACTTCTCTGCAAGGCCTATATCCATATGTATCTGGGAGATGATGCCTTCGATAAAGATGCAAAAGAAAAACTTGGGATGTCCCTGCTTTCTCTCTTCTAATTGCTTGCATACTGAAACAGTTCCTAGGATTTAAAAGAATAAGACTTTTAAGTACTTCCGAGTTACTGCTTTCTCTTACTGAGCAATAGCTCATTAAGAAGATATCAATGAGCATGTTACTGCTTTCTGTTCTACAATCAAGTACCATCAATCCCAGTTTCTGTTTTGTGTGCGAGTGCCATGCATCCAAAGAAATAAATTGTATGATTCAGGAAAAAAAGGGATTCTTTATGCTTAATGCTTACTCATTCATTCAACAGTTTTTTGATACAAAACAATGAGACATTCCTTACCATCAATCACAAAGAGGCAACATTGATAAATATTTATGTTGCTCAATTCTGTGACATTTTGTATGTTGTTGTTAGCTACTACATACAGCTGGTTAAAATAAAAGATGATACACAGACAAGCAAGTGCATGGATATTGTACATTAAATAAGAGAAATAAAACAAAATACTAGAAAACTTTTGTTGAGTCCGTGGATGAAATCAATGAAAGCCATGGAGAACTCTCCTAGGATCCAATTGCCCACTGCAATAGCTTGACGACACAGTAGAAAGCTCTTGACGGCCCCTCCACTCTTCAAAGGGTTTCAAGACAATAGGATTTTCAATTGCAGCAGAATCCACACATAACATGGTTTTGTAACCGTCAACCCCCATATCTGGCAGAGCTTTGGCCTTTTTGTCCCAAGGGTTCCACACAACTGCATAGTGAGAGGTTTTCAAAATTATAAGGGACAAAACCTCCGGGTAATCATGTAAATGATAAAAAAATGAACTTGAATATGTTGAAGGACTAATAAGATATAACACTGCAGAGGAATTTCAAAAACCTGAATCTGGCATGCCATCTTTCCGCAGTTCAAAGGTTCTCTTCTTCTCATGGTCAATAATGGCAATCTTTGTTGGGGTGCTCAAATACACTCTGTCAATCTAAAGGGAAACAAAGACAGGTCTTGAGAAATTCAAGAGTTCGAAACTCCAAAACCCTATGATGGGTTTGGCAGATGTGCTCATACGAACTATGTATAAGACTAACATCATGGTGACATATTTGACCTCGATACAAAATGAAAAATCAGATTAATGAATATCAATGCAGAGGTTTGTATATGCAGATAAACTGATAAAAAACTGCTCTAACCAATATGGAAAAAAAATGAAAAATGAAGCATGAAACCACATCGAATAGTTAACTAGAAGCATAAAGATGATGAATTGCTTCTATTTCCTGCTAACAAACTGATATTCAGATTGAATGCACAAGAATAAATATGTAGTACCTCGCCATCAAAGGTAATTGCATCCGCCTGCTCTGTGAACCTTTCTTTATTCATCAGATAATCAAAGTAATCAAGAGTCTCCAAGCCTTCGACACGCACTTCACTGTAAATTAAGCAGCATCATCCAACCCATCGGAAAAGGACAAGAATGGTTTATTCTCTAGATTCAACTATACTAAGGAATACGCAGAACTGTGGCGTCACAAAAGTCAAAAGACAATGGTAGCAAACATTTAGTCAATTCATTGAGAAAACCTGATATCTGATACAGATAAGTAATTACGCAGCGCGAACATAAAAGAGAAAGCCTTGTTATCCACATTCCTCACACGAGGGATCAAAGTCAGCTTGCCAGGACTGATAGAAATACGGAGACGCAACTCAAAGCTGCACAAAAGAGTCATTGGTGAACAAGTGATAATATCCTTCCATATTCGTTTTTCTGACACAGATCATAAATGGATGAACATACCCTCGTGGCCAGGCCTTTATATCCTCTTCTGTGGACTTCAATATCAGATCCACTGTTGACTGGTTGTTAGCTGGGGGCAGAGGAGAAGCATCTTCATCCAATGACCAAAATCTGTTCCTTGCGAATCCATGTTGCTCCAGTAAACCAAGATTTCCAAACTGCAGGCAGTAATTTATTAGAAACCATAGTCTCAGCAAGGAATAGCTATCACCAGTTTAGTTAGGTTCACTAATATACAACCTGTGGGAAGCAGACAGGTATACCTCCCCTGATGGCTTTAGGTGGCTTCCAGAAAGACTGCAGAACAAAGAAAGCCAATAAGTATGATGGAAAAATACAAGGAAATTCTGTTTGAAACTATCGTTTAGCAGTCATAAACTACACAAACAAGCTGCTTAGGTGTGGTCCACTGGAGGAGGAAAATAAATGTGCTCATTGAAATAGAAGTATGCTAGCATGTCATGATCAAGAAAAGCTTGAATAGCCAATGCAGCAGGAGAGAGGAGTCTTAAATAAAAAATGTTATAAAATGCGGGAAACAGGAAATATGAGAACAAAATAAATTGCAGTAAGTCAGCTTCTAAGTCATATTCACTCTTCCTTAATGTCATGCATTGTGATAAATATACATCTGACAAAGTTATTAGACTTTCGCTTTTGTTTCCTCTTATACTTTCATGGTCTGAAAGTGAACACATTTATATTCCCAACAATATAAATTTTTGCTCTGAGAATGCATGTTTGCTTCATCACTGGCCGCACTAATTAAAATCAATAGTTCCATAGATGTTGGGTCATCCATTAAGAAAGGTACAGAGAGAACAATCCTTAATTTTTATCAGAAGAAGAATTGTACAATCCTTAAACAGCACTGTGGTTTTCAAATTTAATTAGTAGACATGTTCTGAACCCCTAAAACATACACAAGGAATATTTTACCTTGCTGCTCATAAAAAGCAGTTCTTCTCTTCGTTCATTCTTCCAGGAAACAACTTGCCCACCATAGAGAAGCACCTGACAATTTTAGGTCATGTAGTTGGTTGGTAAACAGGCAAGGTTTCTGCTTTCATCATTTCGATGCATATAGCCACTTAAACCACAAGGGGACAACGTATCATGTTGAAAATTGAAACACTTATGTCAAACCCTAATTAATAAACCACTGAATCTTCAGTCAATTTACTATCGTATTAACAACTCAATAACGCAGAAATTGGATTCAACTTAACCTTTAATATTCCATGGATTTTGTATTAGGAAGATCAGACAGCAAGACTTACAGCTCAAAATCAATAATCAGTATCAAGCCAAAATAGGGACACAAAAAGTTACTTTTAAAAAAGCTTATTTTATTATCTTCGACACCCCTGTTCTTTTATCTAAGCATCTGAGGCTCTGAGCATTAGTCGTCTTCAAATTCTCAAATTTAATCATAACAAGATGACTTTATTTTCTTCCTTATAAATTAAAGGGGCTTCTCTTCACCAACTACCACACATCCTTTTAGTTTAAACACCTCTTTAATCTTTTTTTATGCTGGATGTACCAGAATCCATTAAAACCATTTCAACAATCCAATCACAAACCCTTTCTCTTTTTTCTTTCTTCTCAAAATTCAAACAGCACCATCTACAAGTAAAAACCAAATCAAAGACAACTAAATACTTCCAATCATAAAATTCATATAACCCCTCGAATCCAAATCATAAAATCAACTACAAAACAAATAAGAACAAATCCATAATAATATTTAAAAAAAATGAATAAATAATTATAATGGTGAAACAGACCTCAGCAGATGACCCAGTTGGCTCAGTCAAAATAATTCTGGGCAATCCATCTTTATCATGAACTATATTCAATGGCATAGCTGTTGGCCCTAACCTTGCCCTTATTCTGCTCACAAATGGGTTCACTTTCCCTTTTCTCCACTCCAGCTGCACACCACCACACAAAACCACAACAACTTTAACAAACCCACAACAGAACATATGAAGTTATTAAAACACCAAAAATCACATACAAAAATCATACCCCCAAAAGAGACTTGATTGCCCAATAAGGAAAAGAAAACAAACGATGAAACAACAAAATAAAAGGAAAAAAAAAATCCTATATCTATATATAACCAAATGAAAGACAACAAATAGATGGGTTAGCTTACGTTTGGCTCTTGATAATAATATTACTATAATAAATATCAATAATTTTTATTAATTCCCCTAATCGGCTTCGAGTTTGAAGAACAACCCACCCACCAACTCTCTCTCAAGGTCTTGAAAAGTCCATGATATGATGTTACTTACAGTAAAATCACATTACACGGATTATATATACATCTATATATCTATAGATTTAGCAGAGTTCGTGTAATAATAAGAATACGAAGGATGGGATATCTATCTAACGAAAGCCACCAACTAATATTATACTTGTTCGTCATTGGATGCTCTCTGCTTTTTGAGTCACTTTCAGTTATTCTGTTACTCTGTGTTTGTTCCCAGGTTTTTTCCACTGGGCCATAGCTTCCGAGAGCACTGTCGTGTTGGTTTTATCGAGATCAAGACCGTTGATCTAGTGGGCTCCTCCATGTGGCAAAGAAATAGAGTGCCTGTGTACTGGATTATTATGGGGTAGCTTATACATGTGATTATATCCGCTGTAGTTGAACGAATATAAGTATTGTACAAAAATTAATTTGTTTTTTTAAGGAACACTTTTAATCAACGGTCCACATTTAATGATAATTTTTGCAATTTTTTTTTTAAAATAAATATTCTCGACGTTCTTACTTTTGGTTCTTATAGTTTCTCTAACATAGCATATTATACTTATAAAATTATAACATATAACATAAAAATGATTATATATTTATAAGTAAATATTACCAATGAATTTCCATATTATTCTCCTAGTTGATGATGTATTTAACCACTGAAATTGAAAAAAAAATAATAATAATCAGTGAGGCAGATATTGTAGAGTAGCTAAAACCTAAAATATGAGAATCATATGTAAATTGTTAAGAGAGGCTTGGTAGAGCTAACTTTTGGTAGACGTACGAAATTAAAAAATAAAAAAAGAAATTAAAATGAGGGAACTTTGTCCATGCATCATGCATATCTTCGTTAATTTGTTTCTACTATCTTATCATGGCAATGGAGAATGACTTAACAACCAGGATTATAGGCTAGTGCTTCCTGTGATAAGACAATGGGCGGTGACAAAGACCTTTGGACAGGTAGTTTCATTCAGTTCAGTTCGGTTCGGTTTTATATTATATACAATTTAAATTTATCAATTAGATTAAAGGTTTATTTGTTTTTATTTTTATCTGAAATCTCAATTTGACATATTTTAAGATGTTTTGATATTTTAGTTTGTTTATTTTTTGTATTTGAAATCTTTTTGTAAGATATTTTTATCTGAATTGAAAAGAATAAATTCTATTGACTTTTATTTGAGTGATAAAATATCTGATTGAAAAATCTTTTTTTTTTTTTTACAAATATCCTCATTAAATGTACTTATTTCTTACCTAATTATTAGATGTCATATTATAATTTTTTTTCTTGATCTCAGATTTTACTTGGTATTAAGTACTTAACATACATTTAATTTGAATTTTAAAAAAAAATTCTTTTATTATTAGATAACAACTTTTTTATGTATGAAATATTATGTTGAATTGTGTTATCACAATTACTTTTCATAAAATCACATGTCAAATGCTTATCTTATAAATTATTTATAACATATAAAAACTGTTGTACTAGAAAACACTGTAAATGTAGACCTATTTAAACTTTAAGTATATATAACACTTTCAATGTCATAAGTATAAACCATATTAGATTTAAAATGATTTGATTTTATAAAAACAAACAACTTATCACTTACACTCAGACAAGAAAAAAAATTTTAAAAAAATATTATCCTAACATATGTATTTAGACCCATTTAAACTTCAGTAAAGTTGAAACTCATTTAAATTTTATATATATAAAAAAAACAAATACTTCCTAAGTTATTTTAGATTTAGAATGAAACTTAACTAAATCCAACCGTCTACCACATGAGGACAAGTGGGGAAGCTTGTTCCTAAAATTTTGAGAAAATCTATTTTAAATTTCAAGTAAAATTTTTTAATTGTCTCTAGTTAAATTTGTAATTTGTGATTTGTGCTCATTGACTTTGAAAAATATATATATATATATATATATATATATATAAAGTAAACTCAAAATTATAATTGTATCTTCAAAATCAATTTAAAGAATATATTAAATCTGAAATTATTTAAAAAATACTTGACAAAAATAAAATTCTTATAAATAAATTAAATTTGCCCTGCATGACCATAAGCCATTAATGTCACTTGAATCTGATACAAAAGCTAAATTTGATGATTGAAATACTTATAAAATTATATAAAAATCCTTCAAAATTGATAATGCAACCAATTAAATTAAGGATCTAAAATCATGGTTAGCTCCCCACAGAAAGGGGTATCATATAGATACAAATATAATCTGCAAATATGTTTACTGACAGTTGGAATGCAATATTAAGATATTAATTAATAACTAAATAATAATAAATAAATAAAAAAACCGCAGTGGCCCTAGCTAGAGAATAAAAAACGAACATATAAAGTTGAAGATGCTTTAAGAAGAAACCTTTGTGCTGCCATCGATCCATGTCTTTTATAAAGTTCGGATAAGATAGGGTTGACGATGCTATATTATGAAGTAGTCCACCCATAAAGTTATCTTTTAATCAAGGATGTGAAATCAAGATGGAGAATACCAGTTTTTCTTTTTACTGAAATTAATATATATATATATATATATATCACTTATCTTTATTGTTTTTGTAATATTTAAGAATCTTTTTAACTCTAAAAATTTAAAAGAAAAGAGGTGTAAATGAATCATTTGCTTGATATTTAATTTTAAAAATATAAAATAAATACTTGTTTTAGGAAAAATTAACAATAATAAAAAGTATAAGAAAAACATCTTATCATTAATGAAAGGAATTTAGATCTATTACAAATATATGTAGGCAATTAAAAATGTAAAATTAACAATTTAATTAATTTTTAGAAATACTGTTCACCGGCACTGTTTATGGTTACTGTTCATTAGCATAAAAAATATTAATTTTAAGAATATAAAATAAATACTTATTTTAGGAAAAATTAACAATAATAAAAAGTATAAGAAAAACATCTTATCATTAATGAAAGGAATTTAGATCTATTACAAATATATGTAGGCAATTAAAAATGTAAAATTAACAATTTAATTAATTTTTAGAAATACTGTTCACCGGCACTGTTTATGGTTACTGTTCATTAGCATAAAAAATATTAATTTTTCAAAAAACAATAAATTGCAGAAATTAAATGACACGAAGATTTTTACGTGGTTTAGATTAATTAATCCTACATCCACGAGGCAACGTCTAGATGAAAAACAATTCACTAAGTTGAGATATTACAACCTATGGATTTATCAAACTTAAGATTTTCATTTATAGTTTATCACCATATAGTTTACTCAACCTTAGACTGAATCTGCTTCTCTTGAATAATTGCTACCCCTCTTGATCCACGATTCTCAAGGTACTTCGCAAATCGATCAATAACAATTCTTCAATTCATCAATGTCTAGTGATCCAAGATCCACAAAACTCTCCACAGAGATGAAAAAGAAGATAAGAAGAAAACAAATCAACACAACATTATATGTCAAATCTAGATTCTCCAAGGAGGAGGTCGAATTTTACTTCTCTACTTTATGCTCTATGTTGCGTCCTTTTAATTGTAAAACACTTCCCTTTATATAAGCACTAAAATTTCACAAAAATGGTAAGTCTTAAAAGACTTGGATTCTTTCCAAATAAGACTTTTTTTCCTCTTATACTTCATGTGAATCTGAAGAGGAATAAATACGATTTTCTTGCTTTACTTGTCTCCCAAAAAATATTTAGAACATTCAATAAACTTCCTATTTGAACAAACTTCTTGCTCTAAATAGATCTCATGCGCCAATTATAGAATCTCATCATTAATTGACTTGCTAAATTAGACATCTAATTAAATTAGAAAATAAATATTCCTAATAAATTGGAATCTCACTAAATTAGAGAATTAATAAATTAATGTATGTTACAAGATATGCAATAAATAATATTCCAATTTAACTAGACTTGCCATAAGATGCCAACACTACAAATAATGGACTTAACAATCAATTTTTTATTTAAATGAAAATTAATATTTCTAATTTTTAGTATTTAATTTTTTATTCTAATTCTAATTTATATGATTTATTTATTTTCTAATAAATATAAATAAAAATATTTTTGAAAATAAAAGTAATATTGTAAAATGATTGTACTAAGAATTATTGAGTGCTACGAGAACAATAAAGAATAAGTGGTATATATTCAGTTTAGTAAGAAAGAAATTGATAATCTTGCTAATTGAAATGATGTGGTACAGGGATTATTGTCTGTAATAAATGCTTCTGCCATGGTTAGAATCGATCGGTTGTATTAATCTATGTGATTGTAAATTATTGTGAAAAATAACATGGATAAAAATGTCGGAGAATTTTATCTCTCTTGCCTTTGTGTTCATATCAACTACCCACAGTTCCATACTCCTAAGATTTGTCTTATTACTTAATAAATATTGAGTACAAGCTGCTATTTATCCAAGGCTCAGTCGATTGCTTCAGATTTACATCTGGCTAGCTGAGCTAATTATTATCTGATATATAGTATCTGGAACAAAGCTTAGAATGTAACAACCTTGACTCGCTGTAAAGAATTATATGCATGCATGCATGCATGATATTGCCCTACAGCATTACATATCCTGGTATCTAGTAGTTCACCAGATGGTTCTCTTGGACAGCTGAACCTTTAAACCATACTTCATATGAAGTACCATAGAATTGCAAGGTGATACAGGATGGCCTTGCACTATTTTTACCTGATAATTCCCGAGAATCAGAGCTGCAACCATCTTCATTTGAATGAAAGCTGTGTCCTTTCCCAAACAATTTCTCGGTCCAGCATGAAATGCTGTGAACTTGTAAGATGGTACGTGCACAATACTACCTCTCTCTGAAATCCACCTCTGTGGCTTAAATTCTAAACAATCTTTGCCCCATATCTCTTCCATCCTCCCCATTGCATAATAAGATATCAATATTGAATGATTCTTATTGATGCGGTGCCCACTTGGGAGAACGTCTGCTTGTGCTGCAATTTTGTGATTGTACGGCACTGGTGGGTACAGTCTCAACGTTTCACACAAGGCTGCATGCAGATAAACCATCCTATTGACCTCTTTTGCATCGAAAAGCAATCTCTTATCCCTATGTTCTTCTTCTTCTTCCTTTTGCATAACCATATTGGCCTTCATCTCTTCAAGAATTTTGTTTTCGACTGAAGGGTGTGTAGCAACGAGCCAGAAAAACCAAACGAGGCCTGAGCTTACAGTCTCTTTTCCCGCTGCCAAGAGATTGAATGCTGTGTCTCTCAGAAATGTGTCATTCCTTCTCAAAGCACCTATTTCTCGATCCTCGTTCATCTCTTCTTCCTCTTCTCCTTCCACCATAAAAGCTGTTAATACGTCAAATTCCTCCTCCGTACTTGCTTTTCTGCTGATCAGTAATCTTTCCCGCTTCAAAGAAATGCACTCATATAAGAATCTATCAAAAGTTTTCATGGCTTTACTAAGTTCTTTCTCTTTCCCAATGTGAACCCATTTTTGCAGCTTCCACCAACTCTTTGGCACAATGTGGCGATAAACACAGCTTGCTCGGTTGCGTTAAATGCATTTGCATAAGCAACTTGAGGGAACTCAAAGGAGAGATAATTTGGATCGATTCCTAAAACTGACATGCAGATATTGTCAAAGGTGAACCGCTGAAACACATCTTGTAAGTCCACCTTGATCCCTACTTCTGAGGCATGATCAAGAACTGGGATCAGACCATTTTCAAGCTTCTGATAAATAGTTTTTTCTAGAGCGGACTCGAACTTGTTGTGCTTCATCACTGAATGAATCATTTTCCTCTGCATTTTCCACAAATTCCCATCGGCAGCAAAAACGCCATCTCCGAATGGTTCCAAGATCATCCTCAAGTCAGGTCCCTTTGGGTAGTTGCTGAAGTTTTTGCTGCTGATGTATTGCACATTCATAGGATCACTGGTGATGATGAAGTCCATTTTTGCAAACCAAGGCCCTTTGAACTCTAATGTGCCCCGGCTCTTTTGCAAAACCCGGGTGGCAAATTCATGGAGTTGATGTGCGTTGAGGACAAGCGTTGACAGCATTCTTGTGCGAGAGCTTCTCTTGAAACTCCAAAGACAACCAATAAATATGAAGAGAAATGCTACGATCATCTCTACATAACTAATTGTAATGGCCATTGAACAAGCTATATATTTTAAAATGTATATGTTGTTCAGAATTAACTCCAAACGTTTAGCATTTATAGACATTACAAGAAAACTGGTACATTACTACAAAAATTTTAGTCACTTTCACAAAATCAAGCCTAGGGGGTCCCCACTTCGATTTATTGACAACGATGTGAACGTGTTTCTCGAAATCCATTAATATGTATATACTTATCAACTTATGGAACAGATGCTATCCAGATTTGATCACTATTGAACTTTTAAAATTTTTTTATCCAGTGTCTTTTAGTGGTAGTGTATGTGTAATATTTAACTTCTTTTACTTTTATTTTTTAACAGCCAATCCATAATTGAATATTTACTCAAGACATGATTAGATCGGGAGAAAATCCTGATCCGTCAACTTATATGTTGGAAAGGTTCTTATTAATTAGCTATTATATTTTTATAATAGTTCTAATACTACCACATATGTATAGATTTTTCTGGTAAGCCTAACTTTTTTTGCACGCTTTAATTACCAAGTTATATGCCTCTTAAGTACTTAATTTTTGTAATTTTTAGGTCTCTTTATTCAACCAATCACATCCATTAACATTCAAAATTTGACTTTTGAATGAATAAATTAAAGCTTTCCTATTTTTTAACAAATATATTTCATTAGGCTGAGTTTATTATACACACTTGCGCATATATATGTCTATATAATCATTCTCAAGTGTGGGCACCCTCAATTTTTTTTTAGTGCGCACACGTTGTTTAGTATTAAAATTTATCTCTATTAAATCGTATGACTTAAAAGTGTGTCCACATTAAAAAAAAAATGAGAGCGCCCGTACTAGAGAATATGAATATATATATATATATATATAAGGAAGTATATTTTCTCTGTTTTTTTTAACACATAAATCGCGATTAGTGATTAAAGATAAATTAGAGACTTGTGATAAAGATGAGAAACACTAAAAGCCTAAGGAGTTGTTTGTTATTCATCTTAAGTTATTGAGATTGAAGACTTATTTTTTGATATTTACATTTTGTAGTTTTTTTAAGACATTTTACCTAAATATAAAAAAGTCAAGATTTCTTTCTTAAGTCTTAAATTTGAAGTCTTAATGAGTCATTTAAGGTTAAGTACTCAAGCATATATATCCCATACAATTTATTTATTTCCTGTGTATATTGAAATCTATTTTGTATAATTACTACGTATAAACCTATTTTAATTATTACTTTCTGAATATGTAACTTTAAATAGGTTGGTATTCATACCTTTTTAGAAATATCAAACATATTTATTAGATTTTCTTTAAACAATTAGACCTGTAAAATTTAGTAATATGTGCAATCCTTTAAGGGACATCAATATAAAAATATTAATTTTTAAATTTTTTATTTTAAAAAATAAACAACTTAATATTTATAATCAGATATTAGAAAGACAAAAATAAATAATTGTTCAAATATGTTCGTCATGACTTATTCATACTTTAGCTTAATTTACTTTTTTTTTCCCAATTTTGGATATTAAAACAAACAGAAACAGCCATTCTCCCCATTTACACCATGTCACCCGAATCATGTACCCCTTAACTGTATCTTAATGACTTATCGACATGCACATTTATTAAAATTAATTGCCAACATGATGGTGATTGTAATAAATAAAGTGTATTTGTGGTATCCAGGGTGACTTTCATGACTAAATTCGGAAATGTTCCAGAGAAATGGTCTTTTAAATTCGTATTTCTTGTAGGGACCAATGCGAAGCACTTTAATTTAGAAAATTGTTGGCAGTAACTGGAATAACACGTACAAAATAGAGACGAAGATCCTGGATTTTAAAGATTTTATGTCTTGTGTCTATTAATCGTGATGGCAAATTAATTTAAATTTAACTATTTTTATACCTTTCATCTACCAATGACCTATCGCTATCAGACTCGTGAATTTTAATCGGAAGAAGTTTATATAAAGAAAAAATCTTGATTAAATATATGTTTACTTTTTTTTTTTGTTTCAAAATTTTTGAAGTAACAAGAACTTGTTTATATATATATATATATGTCTATCGTTTTTTGTTCTACGTTTTGGTCGTAAGCTGTATAATATTAATGGATATTGTTTTAAAAAATCTGTTATACAGGTCTGGATTTAACGTAATAACGACCACCAACAATCATTAAGATTGTTGAAAAATCAAAATGGCTAGATATTACTAGAAACCAAATCTATTGAGATTTGTTTTAAATTTTTAAGTCTACTCTCGGCATTTGTCGCAAGTCGTTTCAAGAATATAGGTAACTCTTAAATTAAGCACATGGATTTCAAGAATATATATGCATCACAACTTACCTGCAACGATTACACATAACCAAAGGCAAGCCTAATAAGTCGATAATAATTATGATTGTTCTGGAGTGAGATTGTTTATGAATCTCCTGTTAGACTTATTGTTATTTTGTACCCTAAAAGCATGCGATAAATAATAATTTTTAAATTTTTAAATTTATTTATTTATTATTTGAGCATATATTATTAGCCCTTATAAAGTATGTGGTTTATGTATTGGGTGTATGATGTTAATACTAGAAAATATAAATCACAGGTTCTTTTATAAATAAAAGATTGTGCACAACTATTAATGAAATGGGCATTTCATTATGTAAGGTTGTAATTTTTCTACTTCTATCGTGAGTGATTTTATCTTGATCACTAAAGAGGAGACTTCGAGTAGAATAGTTAATATGTACATTTATGTGATTTGCATATTGAACTGAATTATAGTGAATTATGATATAGTTTAACAAATGTCATTGATCATAATTCACATAAGCTTTAATAAGCTCAATTGACCTTATTCGTGAGTGAGTAATGAACTTGCATTCATCTATTAGATCTTTTGAGTTATCAACGAGTGAGACCTATATAAATGGTCAAAAGCTCAAAAACTTGGGGATGTAATTTCATGGATCGTACAAACATATCCTTACAGGATGGAATCTATACTATTGATGCTTACCTAAGCTATTTTTTGGTACTTGATCATTTAAATTTGTGGTTGTAGTTTATTCAATAAATTGTGTTATTAAATAATGATATTTATTTGTAATTTTTTCTAAAAATATAGATATATTAAAAATAATCATTAGAACAAATAGTGACTTAGGTGTAAATACGTAACTAATAGAGGCACGACATTCATCGAGGTTTGATTATGAGCATCAGATAGAGGGTTAATTAAGTGGTTATTATTACTCTAAGACCAAGGCTAAAATTAATTAAAAGAAGTTTTAATTAATTTGGCTTTTATTTAATTACATGGGTTATTAGAGTGCAACTTTGGGCTTTTAGTGCAATACCCTAGGTTAAAGTCTAGAGTGGGACTATTGGCACCCCTCTAAATATCTCTCAACACCTCTTTTTTTTATTAACCCCATTAAAATATTATAAAATTCTTTTAACACCCATTTAATGACAAAAATACCCTTAATTTAAATTTATTAGTATAAACCCCATTGTTTAATTTTTGATCCCTTGAATTGATTGTGGATAAAATTTAATTTTTGATCCCTTGTTTAATTTATTAATATAAAATTGTCTAATATTGTATTGACTAGCTAGATCAATTTGTTTTTCTCTATAAAGTCTTCTAAAATCAATTTCCATACAATGAATGCGTGTGTCTGAAGAATAGGGGAATTCCTCTTTCCCAGTTATAATAATCTTTCCAAAACTACAAGTTATAGTTCAAACTTTGAGTCGCCTAATTGGCTCAGTAAGATTGCCATGTCCATACCTTGTACCATAGTGGGCACCACTGTGTCATAGAGACATTTCCGAGAAAATCCAACGTTCCCAGATTTCTGTACTTTCTTAATGCATCTCTTAAACTTCTCGTGGCATTTAATATTTGTCAACCCTTTCTTATCAACGCATTCATCGTGGATCTTGCAGCAAGCATCCAGATCGTCACATGGTTTCTCCCCAAGACAGCTGGACCACCCTACTCCACAATACTTCCCGTACCGAATCCCAACAGAATTACAGTTCTCTGCAACACAAGTTATGCTGCATTTGACTTGAGAATCGTTGATGGCACTGGCGGACTTGGAGAAGACGATGATGAATACAAAGGCCAATGCTGCGATGACACACGTCCGAAACGGGACGAATGCACCAAGCATCATTTTTTCTCTCGTTTTCCGTCTTCTCCGCGGTCGACTAGCTAGATCAATTGTTTCTTTTGTGGTAACTTCAAACACCAAATCCTTAAAAGCACTTACATTAGCAACGATTTTACATTAGCACTTACATTATCACGTGAAGAGCGTGATAATGGAACAAATTTAAGAGGAATGAATAATTTTATGTCAATGATAATAGCAATGATTCTATTAACAAATCCAATAGCAATAAGGAATTTTTAAGGGGAAAAAATTATTTGATTTTGAGTGGTGGTTTAATTAGAAATTGTCTTATTATGTAATTTTAATAAAGGTTAAAATTGTAAAATAATTAGAGGGGGTGTTAAGAGGTATTTAGAGGGGTGCCAATAGTCCCACTCTAAAGTCTATTAGTCATGAAATGATTGGGCTTTGGCTATTAAGTTGATGCTAGAAAGTCCATGAGTCTGCAGCCCCTCTACTAGCTTAATTCCTAGTCAAACTTGACTCTAATAAGTGCCTATATAAAAGAGATGAAATTAGAATAGAATAATAGACTTTAACATATGGATTTTCTTAAATAAGAAAAATATAGTTCTAGGGCTTCCATCTCCTACACAAAATTATGGTTCTCTACACGTTCACTCACGTGATGGAGACCATTGAGGGTAACAGAGAAGAGTACAACCATGTTTTGTAGATCTCAACAATGATGGTGGTAAAGATTGCAGTCATCTTTAGATCTTCATCAGGGAATGAAGGTATTTCTCTAACCCTATGCATGTATATATAATCAAGAAAAGTTCCTGACTTTCACTATTTTTATAAAAAAATATTTTTTTTTCTAAAATCTGATTTTTACTAACAACGCTAACACAAAATAGTTAATCAATGATCATTATTGAACTTTAATGAACTAAATAACTTGTGGCTGATCGGGTACAATGGTTCAGATCACGTGCAAATATATGATTTCTATAAAATCATCAGGTGTGATGATTCAACAACACTATATCCTTTTTGGTATTAAAGTATTGTAATTTTTAAATTACAGTTGTTGTAAAAATAAAAAATTATAATTATAAAATAAAAGTTAATAGTGTGTAATAAGTATGACATATGTTTTTTATTATACAAGTTACGATCAAATCAACTTACCTTTCAAACCACGACAATTAATGTTTATAAAGTACTATAATGTTGTAGCTGAAAAACTATAGATATCCAACTTTTATACCCCACATGACCTTAGTTATGGCAAATATAGTGAGCCTTCTCAAAAGTAGATTAAATATGAAAAAAATGCCCTTAAAGACAACAAGAAAAGTAAAAGAATTCACCAACAAGATTTGTGGAATTGAGAAGGCCTTTAGCATCTTGAATAGTAAAATCTTAATCATATGAGCTGTCACAATCCATTGATTGCGGCTGAAATAACTAAGACCCCAGTTTACCAAATAGTCAACAACAACATTTCATTCATAAAAGACACAAGAAAATTTCTAGTCCATTATCCTAATTAAAGCCACGATTCCAAATGCACCGTAGAGGGCATAAGGGTGCATTTAACATACTATATTATATTATATTGTATTGTATTAACACTTTATTATGACAATGCTGTACAATGTTTGACGCTACACTATATCGTATTAATTTTTAATTATACTATGTTTGATGTTGCATTGTATTCTATTAATTTTTTGTGATTAATTTAAATTATATATTTAAAAAATAATATTTATTAGTACTTACAAAAATACTAAATATAGAAGTATTAAACTTTAGAAATTTAACTTTTTTTAATATAAATGTTAAAAGGTATTCACAATTTTTCATAACGATCAAAGCTCATAGTCCTACATTTTTGGTAGCATAACATTTATTTTTTAGTATTTTCTAATATATATGACCCGTGAAATAAAGATAGAAGAAAATAATTTAATCAAATAATCTCTAAATAATATAACAATATAAATAAATTGTTAAAACCTATGAGATTAGTTCAAAAGTCATCTTAGGATGACAGAATAAAAGCTTATATAGACAACACAACAGGATGATCTCAAAATAATAAAGTGATACAATTGTTGTAACATATTCACTAACAAAATAAATTGTACTAAAAAATTTAAGTAAGAGTTCTGTAGTATGTGTTGTAATATTTTATATCATTAGTTATACTATTATTAAATTTCAATTAATACTATTCAAATTTTTTATATTTAAATATTTATTATTAGTTATATTAAATTATTTAAAAACAATTAATTTATATATATTAATTATTGTAATATAACTAAATGATGTAATATTGTATTATATTTTTATATATTAGTAAGTATTTATTATTAGTTATATTAACTTATTAAATATTAAACAATTTTATATACTAGTTATTATAAGATAATTACATAATACATTATTTAATTACATTTTTAATATAATAAAAATTAAAATATAATACAATATTATTAAATAATAAATTTATTAATTTATATTAATAAATATAATGTAAAAATAAAAAAATAATATTATACAATAATATATTAAATTAAAAAGTAGTAGTAGTTGTTATTATTGTTATTATTATTATTAAGTTAAAAAAAAACAAGCGCATTAGCTGAACCTGACTTCCGATCGGGTTTAGCTAGTGGCCGCATATAATGCACCTTAATGCAGCCACTTGCTGCACCCAACACGGGGTGCACTTTCAGTAAACTTTTCCAACTTTCCAACTTTTCGTTCTTGATGTTCGGCTTTGACTGAAAAGCTTGTTCAGTTGACTGCCCCGTAAAAACCTACTTACTCTTGTCTCATGTGCTTCCAGAGAACTCATTAGTGCATGCAAGGACAATTGAGATAAATCTTTGGCCTCTTCCATAGCAGCAACAACATTCCCAGGAAGGCTGCCACTACTATGCATCAGTTCCATTAATAGGTCATTTGGAATTAAATATACAAAAAAATTAAGAACCGTAGGATATTGAAGGGTGGTACATCCAACGGCTGCGAGTGAGTATGAAGATTAAGGGAAACTGGGAGAAAGAGGAGGTGGTCGCCCATTTGATGTTTATTGAACAAAGAAGAAAATGCATGTCAGATTTCACTTGTGATGTCTTAAGTGAAATCGGGGAAAACATGAAAAAAAGTACATGTGAAATCGGAAAAAAGGAAAAAAAACACAAGCCATGAACTTCGTTGTTCTTGCATACAATAGTTATGTACATTGTAGCAAATGTAACCCATCGACATTCTAAATTGCAGCAAAGAGAAAGTGTGGAAATGAAATGAACAGAAATTATCATAGAACGAAGGGTGTGACATAATTTTTTTAAATATTTTAGTTCAGAAGTGAAATGAAAGAATCAAAAAATTCGACTGTGATTTAGCTAAAAAATGGTAAGAGTTCTTTCATTGTTCTTTTCAAGTTTATTTATTTACTAAAGGAGATACATAGATATTGGGAGATGAATTATTTGTCATATATGAATATGTTGAATGTGTAGGATACAATGTGGAAGTGGACGGAATTCAGCAATGATGAACCGAAAATGACAGAGATGTTGCGGGATCCAAAAAATATGTATTTTTTTTATATATAAATTAAATGATCGAATGTAGTTAAAATTTTTGTCATGTTATAATTTCAATACAAATGGTGATATAGAAACGAGCGTGCAGGGGAACATAAACGAAGAGATGACAAAAGATTCTCTGGTAAAGAGGTAAATATTTAATTTTTATGGAAATTGGCATGAGAGAGTGGAATTTTTCTTTTGGTTGACATATAAAAAAAAACTATATGCTAAATTTAATTGTATTGTGTTATGATTAATGATTTGGTGAAAGAAGGAAATTGGAACATCAGCAAAGAAATCTCGCCATGTCAAAAATGATATATATTACATAGAAAAGGCAATGACCGAAGCAAGTGATATTATGAAATTCGATACACGATGTACCCCAGAACGATTTGGAAATAGGATTTGCAAACATTGTAAAAATAAGATGTGGGCGGTTAAAACGAACACTTTATGGTAGATTGGTTGACAGTTTCAATGTGAAAAAAAATACTATAGAAATCCTCAAGTTCTTAGTTGCATTATGGGGTTAAAAGATGGGGATTTCAATCTAGTGCTAGAAGGCGAGAGGTTAGACATACAAGGGTTATGTGAAATATTTCATGCACCAAATAGGGGTATTCACATAAAAAGGGTAGAAGAAATTTTATTAAATCAGAAAGTTTGCGACAAATATTTCAAGGTTGCGTTCACACTTTTTACTATTGCAACTCTACTTTGTCCCCCAAGTGGTTCATATATTAGTGTTTCCTATTTGTTTTCCATAGTCGATGTAAAAAACATAGGAAGCAGAAAGTGGGCTTCTTTCAGTTTTTACAAGTTGGTGCAAGCTATAACTAAATATAAGGAGGAGCATCTTACATATATTAATGGTTGTCTACTATTTATGCAGGTTAGTTTCCCTTAGTTTGCCTCTATTCTTTTAAGTAGATACACATGCCTTATATTTAGTTTTATCTTGTATTTCAAAGGTGCCATAAAAATATGTTAATTTTGATCAACTGTAAATGTAGGTGTTGTATTTGAACTCTGTTGTTTATGGTAATATTGGAGGAGATGTTTTGAAGGTTCCTGTTGTCTTATGGAACAAGAAAGAAATAAGACGGTTCATTAAGTAGTTGGATAAACATGGTGGTTTCGACAACAAAGAGGTATGTTCTCTATAAAGTAATGCATCATTGAATATAAATATAATAATTATGCCGAAAGAACATCATGCTTGAGTTTATTAAGAGGCTTAAGACAATCTAAAACTTAGTGATATCTGCAGGTAGTAGTCCGAGATATAAGTTGCACCAATGCAGTGAAAGTCCAGAGTGATCGAGACAATAACGTTAATCATATTTTGTCAACTCCACATTTAGTGATTAAGAAACTTGATGCACAGGCAGAGGATATTAAAGGGTTGTCTTCAAATATTATCGAACTAACCGCTTGTGTGGAATCTCAAAATAAGTTTTTATATAACATGATGTCAATGATTAAGGCATGGGTTCCGTCCAAATCTCGTTGTGATTGGGACACATTTGTGAAAAAAGACGAGAAATGTATGGTGAGCCAACGAAACAGACAAACTTTAGAGAAGACTGAAGAAAAATATCAGGCAGTTGATTTGAATTGCGAGGTGATTGGAATTGAGAAGAAAATAAGTGAATTAAAATATAAAAATATGGATCTCAAGCACGACGTGTTCGTTAAGGTGGCATTTAATCAATTTTGGTTACATGGTGACATATAACTGTCAATTTTATATGTGATTAAAAAGTTTTTTTCAAGTTAAAGATAATGTTTCAAAATGAGTTCCTCTGTTGAACTCGTCCATGTATAGCATTGGGGAGACTGATAAAATATCACTTCTAAGTAAAAGAAAGTACAGCTCATGCTCTAGAACAAGTCCATTTGTGGTCTCAAAGCAGAGTATGAAGTTACACGATGATCCACCCACAGAAGAGAAGAAACGAGACTTAAGTAAGGTAAAAAAAAAAGGCTAGTGTCTCTTTTGTTGTTATGTCACCATTAATTTATTGTATTTAAGATATGCAAGTTAATGTTTGTTTTATAATTTATCATTAGGTTGAAGATAATATTCCGCACATCATTAATTTGCTAGACTCACCGAAAAACAGAATTGGTAGAAGTTCTGAAGTGAATTTTCCACTGTCTACACTTTATAGAGCTGGACCATTTGTGGTGACAACGCCAATATCGGATGACGACTTGCGTATTTTATCATATGCATTGGATGACAATCTGGACAAAGGGTTGAAAACCTAAAAATATTTGTCTTATATCTTTTATTATTAAGAAGATGAGTCAATAATGTGGTCCATTTTGTCTATGTAGGGAGAGGCTCGTTGAATTAGAGATGAATTTTATTTATCGAGTTGGAATGTTATCTTTAAACCCAATGAGGTGGATTCACAGTGAGGTGCGTTGCATCTGTTATCCTTTCACTCTGCATATGGTATCCTAAGTATAATTTACGAATTTGGTTTTGCAGATTATTACAACTATTACTGAAATGTTAACGTGCAAAGTGTTGAGTGTTAGAAAATGTATATTTATAAAGGAGAAAATCATCATTTTACATTTTAAGTCTTACTAACAACCCTTACATTTATGTATTTAAGCTTCTTGTAATTTAATTATGTGTATTTTATTTTAATTAAGTATTTTATGTATTTTAGGGGCATCATAGTTATTTTACAATAAATGAGAGATCAATCGGTAAAACGGACATCACTTTTAAACTCAGGATAGTTGAAAACCTTAGGAAGAGCATAAAAGGAAAAATGACACTGTTCACATGTACGGTACTGTCTACGTTACTGTTCACGACACTGTTCACATAGACGGATCAATGACGTGGCATTGACCGATGATGTGGCATTGACTGATGATGTGGCAAGATCATGTTGGACTAAAATTCTTATGTACTGTTGATGGTGACGTGGCAGCATATTAGTGGACCAAAAAACGCGCGTCCGGTACATGCAATACATGGGATTATTTTCAACAAAACTGCGTTACTGTTCAAACCGTGTTACTGTTCAAACCGCATGATCAAACCATGTACTGTTGACTGATGACGTGACGCAATCATGAGCGTCCAAACTGTTTTTAATCTGATGGCCATGATTTACTCAATGTATCTATAAAAAAGGGACCTCTCCCCCCTAATTTGGCATCTCTTAATCCATTTTTGGACTCTATTTTCTGTAATTCCTTCTCTATATTGTATTTTCTACGTATTTTAATAAATTTCTATTTTGCCCCTAATTCAATTATGAGTAGCTAATTTTCTTTTAAGCTTGGGTTGAAGGTGAAGTCTCAACATGTGTCATGGGCTTTATTTGGTAAATTTATTTTCTTTTCCCCTCTAGTTTTTGTGGATATTTTGACTTCTCGTCGACAAATAATAATAATATTGTCTAGATACCGCCCTGGTTTCACCGGCTCCCTAGTACAAGGTTATTATTATTTAGCACAATAAGCTCTTAGCACTATATTGATTAGAGTCTGGTTCATGAGGTGTGGATTCCCCCCTCATGATTTAATTGGCATTAGTAATGAATATTTAGCCCATAGTGCATGTTGATACGGATCCAGATACCCAAGTGCTGCATTTTAATAGAATTCTCTTCAATTTATTCTTGTCATTTCAATTTCAATTTTAGGATAATCTAAATCACTTTCACCAAAAATCCAACCACCTTCATATAAAATTAATTCTACACCCAATTAAATCCACCTCCTCGTGGGATCGACACTTGTCACCATTAATCTATACTACAATAAATTCGTGCATTTGCGAGTTCAATAAAATTTGCACAACACGAAGAGAGATGCAAGTTGCCAAATTCAAAAGTGAGCTGGTTCTTGCCCTTGCAATTTTCGGTGAGTATTTCACATAGTAATTTTCATTTGATAATTTTGAATTATTTGTTAATAATAGTATATTCATATATGACTTAGACAATGTGTAAGATGAGAGGTAGTAACTTGCGTCGTTTCATGGAAGGCAGTAATTTTAAGAAAAAATTCATGCCGGAGTTTTCTTGTTGTTCTAAGGTATGTATACTGTATGACTAAGAAATTTGTTCAAGGAAAAATATTCATTATTTTGAAGGTCCGGTATAATTTGACGGAAAAAAAATTTAAATAGTCACTTGATTGGATTATGACAGATATATATCCCGATACATGATGGGAAATGTCACTGGTATTGTTAATATTACAGAGATGCGAGCTGAGATTTGGGATCCTTTATACAACATAAAGAGCAACCAATCCTATGTAGAACATGTCGACAATATTGTTAGACATCGTATTCTTTGAAATTAAGAGTAGTTTTGATTACTTTGAATGTAAGATTGAATATGTTAATAATTAAAAAAAATTTCATTGCAGCTAGCAGCTTTAGACTTCATTCTGAATGAAGACATGAAAAGTTTACAATATGAATTGAAGAAATTTTCAAGATTTGAAATTTGTCATTGCAATGACATTCCCAAGCAACCAAACGGTTTTGACTGTGGACTGTATATTATAATGTACATGGAAGGTTCTCTACAAAATTTTGACCCTTCATATAAGGAAATATAATTCTTTATATTCCAATAGTAACAAAGCCTGATTGCTTTGTGCAGATATGATCAAATTATAATATATTTTACTAAATGTATGTGAATATTTTGTAGCACAACTCAGACGATGCAAGGAAGACAGTGGCCCTTGAACTACTATCTACGAGATGTAATATTCTTCGAGATTTAGTGTTGGATCGAGCTCGGTCACACTATCATAGCAAGGAGGCTAAGTACTGCGAATTTTCATGTCATCGAGATGGAGCAACAACTACAAAGGCCATGTACAAACCACGTCATTCGAGTTATGGTCGTCGCAAGTAACATGTTCAACGTATTTTTTAAATAAATAGTAGAACATACAATTTTCAGTCGGAACTTATGTGTCTAGCAGTAGCTTTTGTAATAGCAATTTCAATTAAAAGACTATTGAAATACATTAATTTTGAGGGCAAACATAGCCGAAAAAGACTTAACTATAGTTGGAAAAACATGTTGATCCAAATGATTTTGCAATTGAAAATACTACATATTAGCATAAATATAAAATATTTGTAATTGAATTGTTCTGCAATAAATAAGAGTAGTAAAATTAAAGAATAAAATTGTACTAAAATATTTTCTAACAACCTTTTATTAATAATTTCAACATGTACATGAATTGTGGAGAGCTCTTAATGGAAATTTGTTGAGAGCTCTTAATTCCTTGCATACGAATATATATAGACCTTAGATAAAATGAAATTCGATATATAAAATTAAGATACAAGGCAGTGCATCAATTAAATAAAACAAGATAAATAAACTAACCATTATAGACTTTATTCGTTTCACAGCAAATATCGAATTCATATTTGCATTTTGTTTTCCCATTAATGATATGCTGCAGTAATCTAAGTCAAATGGCATTTATATTAAAATATACAAATTAGCATACCGAACTAGGGAATTTTATAGCGTAATACATATGCTAGCTTTGAAGAGAGAAGATGACAAAATGAGGAGAATTTAGAAGATAAGAAGATGAATTCTGCTATGATTAAGGTTGTGAACATAGTGGCGTGAGGAATGGGTTAAATTAATGTTCATTTACAATGTGGGGTATAATTAAATAATATAATTTAGTCTAATTAAGTTACGATGATAAGTACCATAATTTAGCTAATGAGGATAAACAAGATGGATGATAATACATCTCTTTAAACTAAAGAGATGCTAATATATCTCTTTACTTAATTATACTATGATCATGAAAATTATATTAGCAATTAAGTTTATTACCTCAACGAATATAAGGTCGACTTATAGGAAAAAGAACAAAGATCTATATAATGAAATTGGGTGCTTGAATTGAACGCTATCATTATTTTTAAACAAAAATTAAAGAGGGAGGAGACAATTCACATACCGTACATATAAAAATATGTGTTAAATAAAATATGATTGAAATTTTTTTACATATTGAATACTAATAAATAATAGTATTAGCACAAATTTCCCCCCAAACTATTCTTGGAAGGTCAGATTCACGTGTAATTGATGAGACCCTACTCAAGCTTGCGGACAGTCTTGATGAGTACGATGAGTACCCTTGGGGGTCTGTTGTATGGACTGAAACATATAACTCCATTATCAAGGCAATGTCTTTGAGGGCGCAAAATTCGATCCACAGAAAAATTGTTTTGGTCTTATGGTAAGAACATATGCCGATATTCGTTTTTAAAATTCCATATTTTCTAAGGTGCACAACATACCATTTATCATTAAATGCTCATTGTATATGTTGCTTTTATAGGTATGGATGTTTGAGAGCATCCCATTGGCTGGCAACCTTTATGGAGTTCGTCAGAATGAAAAAGAAATTCCACGTATACTTAGATGGAGAACACGGGGGCCTCCTTTAGATAGACAAGTGAATGATTTGTTCCAATCTCAGCTATTCAACGACGAGTCTTTGATGTTGTTAATGCCTGAGGACAGAGAGGTTGAGACTGCACATTGGCGAAGCATGCTGAAATATCACTACCACAAAAATTTCTATCAATTTGTGGAGGTTGCACCCATAAAGTCAGGTGGAAGAATTTCAAACTTGGACTTCAATTATAATACCACAGCAAACATCCAAAAGGTGAGAAAATTCATACTAGTTTATGTATAACATTTTACATACTCGCTTTATGTCCTTTGTAATAGAAGTGATTATGCACAAAGGTTTAAAATGTTTGTATGAGTTGTTTCTTTTGTGCAAATTTTATTGAACTTGCAAGCGCACGAATCTATTGTAGAATAGACTAATGGTGACGAGTGTCGATCCCACGCGGAGGTGGATTTTAGTTATATGTAGAATTAATTTTGTATGAGGTGGTTGGATTTTGTGGTGAAAGTGACTTAGATTATCCTAAAATTGGAATTGAAATGACGAGAATAAATTCTAAAATTGGAATTGAAATGGCGAGAATAAATTGAAGAGAAATCTATTGAAATGACGTACTTGGGTATTTGGATCCGTATCAACATGCATCATGTGCTAAATAATCATTATTAATGCCAATTAAATCATGAGGGGGGAATCCACAGGTGCTAAGGGCTTATCGTGCCAAATAATAATAACCTTGTACTAGGGAGCTGGTGAAACCAGGGCGTTATCTAGACAAGAATATTATTATTTGTCGATGAGAAGTCAAAACATCCACAAAAACTAGAGGGGAAGAGAAAATAAATTCACCTTCAACCCAAGCTTGAAAGAAAATTAGCTACTCATAATTGAACTAGGGGCAAAATAGAAATTTATTAGAATACGTAGAAAATACAAGATGAAGAAGGAATTACAGAAAACAGAGTCTAAAAATGGATTCAGAGATGCCAAATTAGAAGGGAGAGATCCCTTTTTTTATAGATACATTGAGTAAATCATGGCCATCGGATTAAAAACAGTTTAGACGCTCAGGATTGCGCCACATCATCAGTCAACAATACGCTTCAACAGTACGCGGTTTGACCACACGGTTTGAACAGTGACACGGTTTGACCACGCGGTTTGAACAGTACGCGGTTTGGTTGAAAATAATCCCATGTATTGCATGTACCGTACGCGCATTTTTTGGTCCACTAATATACTGCCACGTCACCATCAACAGTACATAAGAATTTTAGTCCAACAGGATCATGACACTTCATCAGTCAATGCCACATCATCGGTCAATGCCACGTCATCGATCCGTCTATGTGAATAGTGTCGTGAACAGTAACATAGACAATACTATATATGTGAATAGTACCGTACATGTGAACAGTACCGTACATGTGAACAATACCATTTTTCCTTTTATACTCTTCCTAAGGTTTTCGACCGTCCTGAGTTCAAAAGTGATGTCCGTTTTGCCGTTTCATCTCTCGTTTATTGTGAAATAACTATGATGCCTCTAAAATACATAAAATACTTAATTAAAATCAAACACATATAATTGAATTACAAGAAGCTTAAATACATAAAAGTAAGGGTTGCTAATAAGACTTGAAATGTAAAATGACGATCTTCTCTTTTATAAATATACATTTTCTAACACTCAATAGTTTCTGCACTACGTTGTTATACACGATTTGATAATGGACGCATTGTTGTATAATAGGGAAACAATGATGTGGTTATGCCAAATGTCGGCCTTGATAATAACTTGTACGCCAATATTCTCGAAACGGTGGTCACAACTGTAAGAAATGAGTTAAAAAACTTTAATAATCAAATCAAGGTCGAGATGAGAGAAGAGATGAAGTTGCGCCATATGATAGCTATGGATGAGATAAGGAAGCCAAGGAAAGTGAAGTTGGAATCTATCAAAGGAGATGATGATGGGCCAAATAAAATGGAGGTCAATGAAAAACTTTATAGCATTTTTGAACGAGTCTGGAATTTATAGTTTTTTCATAGAAAATTTGTAAACATTTATCGTGCAGTGTTCTTAATATAAAATTGTACTTTAAATATCGGGAATATGTTGACATATTTGTAAAACATGTGTGCAGATTGTTGGGTACTCCAAGGGTGATGCTTGCCAAATTGACATAAATGAAGAAGTTTTTCAAACGCCCGAAAATAGTTTTCCAAATGATGGGAATGTTCATGCTTTGGCAAGGTTTAAAAGGGTTATATTAAAGGGAGTTTGGATGCTTTGTGCAAATATAAATACCGAGTCAGTAGGTGAGGAAACTGTAGGGGAGAAAAGGGTTGACACAGATGAACTACGTCCAGTTGAGTCATTATTGAACCATATGGACTTAAATGATGAAATAAGTATAAACAGTCTAATTAACACAAAGATTAGAGAATGAATGTGGAGGTGGATTGAATGTTCCCCTACCAACATAAAAGTTAAAAATTTCTGGAATATTGAAATTACGGTGTCTCCTAACTGGTTAAGGACAGTGGTGGGGAATGAATGGTTTGAAGGAGAGGTAAGTATTTTTTGCTTAATTGTCATAAATAATTTAACGTGGTTAATAATTTTATATTTGTTTCATGAAACTAACTATATTTTTGGATTGTTATCACATGCAGCATATGTCAGTGTACATCAATATCATTCACCTTCGGATGTTGAGGTACCTTAAAAATGTTGGAAATAGATGCAGTGTAATTGACCATGAGTTTTGGGTATGGGCAATAACAATCCAGCAAATAATTGTTCAATGTGTCGTGGACTTGCATAAACTACCACACTAATTTGCATAATAACTCTATTTTTTTCAGGCTTTGATGGAAGAAAATTGGACACATAATCACAGACTGGCACTCATGTCATATGAAGGTTGCTTTGATGAGGCCATCATAAAAAGATTTGTAGAGGGCAAAATAGAATGGGCAAATATCGATGAGGCATGTGTTTTAAGTTTATTTTAAGAACATTATAATCATTTGTCTTGATTAATTAGCTTCAATTTCCTCTATGCAGGTATATTTGCCAATAAACATACGTGAAGTACATTGGGTGGCTGAGAGGATAAATGTGCTTGACAGAACTATTACTATTTATGATCCAGCTTTAATGTCATTTACTGATGATGAAATTCTAGCTTCCGTGCATCCACTGTGTATGCTAATGCCCCGATTTTTAATGTACTGCCTTGGCTTCTATGTTAGTATGAGAGATGTGAACATAAACCTTGATCCTTACAGATTGGTGCGGATTCCATTTGGTGTCCCACAACAACGTTGTGGATCCGGAGATTGTGGACCCTATGTGTTGAAGATAATTGAGTACTTAATATTTGCCATGCCCTTCAATTTCACCTCTGAGGATTCAAGCCTAATTCGGAGGAAGATTGGGGTTGATATTTGGATGGCAGCACATGCTCCATAAAACTATCAAAAATTATGGCTCTGTAGTTCGATTGGGTTATAATTTTGATTTTCTATTCTACAGCCATGCTTGTGTATTTTGACTTCTATCTCAGTCGTAAGTTTGTTGTCTTATGTATCTTCTATGCCACACATCATGTAATATTTGTGTGCAGTTGTGCATTGTTAATCTTATTTATTTTCATGAATTGTTTCTGCACTTTAGTACAACTGTACATACGCCATTTTTGGGTCGTTTCCTTTTTTCATCAGAGAACTTGGTCTGCTTATGCATTATCTTCCTTTCTCTTAATACACAGTTTCTGTTTTCTATTTGTTAAATGAAGAAAAATTTAATATGGCATAAAGAATTGTTGACTCTGCAACCCAAGCGGAAAGAATGGATTAATTGTTAATGCCAAAGTCATTAAAAGAATTTTTTTTTGTCTCTGGAAATTGTTGTGGGCTAAATGATATCTACAGAAAAATCACTATGTTGAACACTCTGGAGTAAAATATTCTATGACCCGTACTTTGTGTGGTTGGTAGAATCCAAACTTCATGACCTGAAAATTTTATGAAAGTTAATGTGATGTGCTGTTTCACCAGAAATTGACCATTATCTAGACATGGAGTGGTTATATTGCCGGAATTTTATTTTGAAGAACAATTAAATTAGACTTATAAGTTTCTTTCAGAAACAACAAAAATTATCTCATATATGCAATTAATCCAAACCTTATATGTTATCTTTATGTATTGTCCATGGATTGTGGAATCAAAGAAGTTCTAGCTTTTAAACCATCAGCTGCTAACCGAAGGAGATTGATATTCATGACAATTAGTCTGAATATTCTATTACGATTACAGGATATCTATAAATGCATGAGAAACAACTCTAACATCCATTTTGGGGGGTGAAAAAACAAGGAAAAAGAACCATACAACAATGCACAAAACCGAAAAATGCTTTCAAACTTCAATCTACAATTAGCCTTGTTTCATTTTCATAAACAATAAGAAAAAGAAATTACAGACTTTTTTTTTATTCCCTTGTGCTACAAAGTAACATTCTTTGCTACACTGGAAGCCTAAATATCACCTTTAGTGGACTACTACCTGCTACAAAAAATTTTTCATCACAACACCAACTCAAAATTCAATAACCTAACTCAACTCGACCATTTTGCCAGTCCAACAAATTATGAATGACACTAGATTTCAAGTTAGCTTTACGCTCATTTCAATTTCATTAACAATGAGAAAAAATTTACAGACTTTTTTTTATTCCCTTGTTCTGCAAATAAACATTTCTTTGGTAAATTGCAAGCCTACAGTAGTTCTGTCGGAGATGATGAGCACATGCATGCTTACTTTAACACATACATCATATAGATATATATAAGATGGAACTCAATAAAGACTTCCAGCTAGAAGTCCGGCCTAGTTTTTCATGAAAGCATTTCTCGTTCTACAGACAAAATTATACACAACCAGGGGCAAAAGCAAAGTAAGAACTGAAAAAACTAAAAAAAATTGACTGTAGTATTTTGCAAACAAACAAACGTTTTTAATACAAGCCAAATCACGAATCTATATTTCTACACTGACCATCCAGTATCTCATTTCTTCAAGCTTGTTATCTCGTTTGACCAACAATTAGGGAAATATAAGAAAATTACATAAGAAAAAGGTACTAAAATATTTAATAACCTAATACCATAATTCTATAAAAGATAAGGCAATAACGAAAACAGGTTCTTACTACTGCGTCCACAGGTGGAATTGCAAGTCGAGAGAGTAAATGAAAAGCAGCCTTCACCTCCTTCAACGTCTCAATTTTAAAAACGGAAAACATTGATATAAACCCGTGTCAGTTATACTTCAAAACTTAAACTATTGATAACAAAATCCAGTTCATTCAACCTACTGTTATACAGTCAAAACATAGAAATGTTACTCACTGACATTAGTAAAATGAGGTACACTAATGAACTCGAAAGGCATGTCCACCATAAAAAAAAACGCAAAATCAAATTTCTAACTAGCAAGAAACTTATTAAATATATTCATACAAACATCTAAGCAAATTATTTGAGAAACAAACTTTATTTCTCTTGCTCGCTTGTCAATCATATATTTTCCTCTCCTAACGATGCCCAGACACCTTTTGCTACTGAGAGTTTGCTGACGTTAAACCCAAAAAAATTATACTGATAGATAAATTTGGGGGAATTCCATTTCCAATAAATTCAAAGTACATCAAATAAATCATCTTAGACTCAAATCAAATTTCTTCTTAAACGAAGATCTTATATCAAAGGCATTCTTGCATCACCGAAATCCAATAAATCCAGCAAAGACAACAAAAAAACACACTACTCTTGAAAACTGATAACATAATGCATAGCTTATAATTCTACCTAGTGGTACGCCATTAATAAAGGACTTCTCCCTCATCTTCAGCCCGAGCCATCATCACTCCAGGCTAGGCCCTACTTCTCAACTCATCTGTAGGAAATTCAGCCATTATCACTGCCATATTTTTTTCCCCCTTTTTCCTAGGTGGCTTCTCCTTATTAGATTATCCTTCACTCTTCTATAACAAATGAAAATTCAATATTCATCAATAATGGTAATATTTTCGAACATGAGATACTATTATTTTTTAAATTAATTTCAAAACATACAAAATTGAAAGGATGCCACTGCTTACCCGCAATACGACGAAGAGATTTTGGTTCTCTAGGATTTTTTAATACTCTAATGTCCTGATAGATGGAGTATGAACGACGTTCTTGATGAGAGGCCCTTCGAAAATTTTGAAATATTATGGTCCTTTGGTGAGAGACTGAAATTTTAGAAAAGAGCCAAATCCATTCTTGTTCAAAAAGATGAGTACTTGCTCGGTGTATATAGCTCCTGATAATGGTAATAGCCCCTTCGAAAATCGGAATATTTTCGTCTTTTGGTGAGAGACATTAATTGCTTTAGGTGTAGTGAAATCAACAAAAGCCTAACTACAGTACTTGCGACATGGGTTATCTTATTAGGAATGTTAATGAAAAAATTTGTGATAATTGGAGACCAATTGGGAAACTTGTGACGAAGAGCAGCCAACTTGGAATACTAACGCAATTAAAAGGTATCTTGTGACTTCAACCGGAATAACAGGTTACCTAGTTGTTATTATTGCACACATGTGGCATTTTAATTGGCTGCATGTCATGTCAAAATGAACCACGCATACATCGGGTGCATAGTAGGAGGACCCTTAGAGGAAGGAATACTTCTTACTATTTATTGAAAAATTCTTTTATCTCTAATGGTACCATCATAACTTCGTATTTGATTTATTATGCCACAAACTTTGAAAAAAAAAAATACTTGGACAGATTCGTTATCTTTCATAAAGAGATTATTGAATTCTCTCCATAAAGACTGAGGTTTAATGAAGATTATCTTCTCAGATACTTGAGAATCTTCCTTTAGAATTTTCCCTGCATTGGCTTCTTTGCTGCTAGGATTCTTGGAAAAATAGTCTTGGTTATCCTTGCTGCAGGAAGAGTAATGCCTTAGCGTCCTTCTTTTTATTCTTATTATATTCTTTCTGCTTCGCCTGTGTGGCTGTGTCCATGTGGACAGAGCTTTTGGAGCGTCCGACTCATCAAATCCCTCTTACAATATCCCCTAAAGGAGAAATTCTATAATTCATCTGTTGTATTACAACCAATTAATGCATGCATAACACGTGTAATTGAGTTTAATACAACCCCACATAAGAAGGATCTTTGTTTTAATCTTTCAGTATTTATAATTCTCCCAACAAAGATGGGAGTCGGATTTTGGTTATAATTGATAGTAGTAATAGTAGAGGCCATTGAAGGTTGTGGGCTTTTTATCCATAAAAAAGGTCCTTATTTTCACATTTTATCAAAATAGACTTTACAACGTATAAATTAAATCTTTCCTATATTTTAACAAATATATATATATATATATATATATATATATATATCTCATTAGGCCGAGTATATTACACTCACATACGCATATTTTAACAAATACCATGCAGTCACGAAATCGCAGCACAAGCAGACATTCTTCCAAGTGGCCATCTCATAAAAAAGAATCAAATGGTGCGAATCTCTTATTATGCAATGGGGAGGATGGAAGAGATATGGGGCGATGAATGTTTAGAGTTCAAGCTAGAGAGGTGGATTTCACAGAAAGGGGGTACTGTGCATGTTCCGCATACAATTTCATTGCCTTTCATGCTGGTCCCAGAAATTGTTTAGGTAAGGACAAAGCTTTGATTCAAATGAAGATGGTTGCAAGGACGGTGATCGGGAATTATCATGTAAAAATAGCTAAAGGTCATCCCCTTTCACCATGTAATTCTATTATACTTAATATGAAGTACGGTTTAAAGGTTCAGATATCCAAGAGAAGCCTTTTGTGAAGGATAACATATGATGTGATATCTTAATAATAAAATAAAGCTCAATTCTTTTATTTATTTATTTTTTTGGTTATTAATTAATGTAATTTTTTAATTGGCCATTGCAATTATATGGTAATTAGATTTAAAGAACGTACGTCTATTTAAATGGTGAGCTAGAGAAGAAGTATTTGTGAATCCAAATCTGGGTTTGAAGGTGTTTAATTATGTAAGGTGCTAGAAATTAATCTATCAATGGAAGTCAGGCTAAAGATCACACTCTTTTGTACGAACACTCAAGTAATGACATGCATAATATTGACAGAAGATGAAGTAAAGAATTTTGGAGCATTGGAATGTTTTTTCATGCAAACGAATTTGAGACAAAATATGTTGGAGCATTTAAATATGCTTTTTAGGAATGAAGTTTATTAGATCCAAGATAAGGATTACTTGCTTCTCAAATGAAGTATGTGTTAGACTTTCTGAATAGAAACTGTAGGTATTATATTGCTTTTAAAGTTGGTGTAATTAGTCAATTTATGCACTCATCGACAGAATACTCTGAAAATCTCAAGCACTTAAAACCTTCTTTACGGGAGAGATTAAAATAATGTCGGTTTACCCGAAAGCTTTAATAAAATAAGCAAAAATTAAAATAAGTCCTCTCTCTTGTCAATTCTCAATTACTTTCTTTCAACTTCAGCCATATATTCTTACCCATAATACTTTCCACTTTCACTCTTTTACAGTTAAGCAATTGCTTCAATTTATATAGCATGCCACCAATATTACAAAAGCATACAATTCACATATTTTATCTGACGGACCACTCAATTAAGCTAACTTACTTTTTACCACACATTTTAACTAACACTTAGATTTTTTACTATAACTGATTTTTAACAACCTCAATATTTAACACTTAGCTCTATATATTATCGTAGACTTTTTCTGGATGCTTAGATATTTCCAACATCCATAAACCGAGATTCTACCAATTAATAATTGAAGATTTACAACAGTTCAACCAAGATCACAAAAATTATTATTATTATTATTATTATGACGATGATGATGATGATGGGTTTAGTGTCACTTGGTGCACAAGAGGTGATTCCTCGAGGAAATCTGAATCTTTAAACAATACATCATATGAAGAATCATAGAATAACACGGTAATACAGGATGGCTTTGCACTAATTTTACCTGCTAATTCCAAAGTACCGCAACTGCGATCGTCTTCATTTGAATTAAAGGTGAGTCCTTGCCTAAACAATTTTTCCGGCATGAATTGCAGCAAACTTGCAGATTGGTGCATGCACAAGACGCGCACACATTAATTCTTTGTGGCACTATTTAAAGGGTAAATATTAGAGCTAGCAAAATAGGTCATTGGGTCATGTTTGTGTCATGTCAATTTTGCGTCACATCAAATTTAAGTTGGCCCAAACATGACTTATTTAATAATTTTGTTAAAATATTAAAACCCAAACCAAATAAACGGGTTACCCAAAAACCCGCTTACAATTCACCTTGTGCAAAATTTCTTCGGTCGACCATTCTCCGAATGTCGATTTTATATATATATATATATTACGCATTCACACTATTAAAGTTTTGAATTATAGATAAATATTATAAAATATATATACTACTAATATTTTACATATTTACACTATTGAGGTTCTTGATCTATATAAAATTTATAAATAAAATATTATGTATATGTTCATCGTTCTGTAAAAAAATAAAAAGAGAGAATCATGTCCAATATTTGAGTTTTGATGACGCTATAAATTAATTTATAATAGAAAATATGCTCGTTTCATTGAGTGGGTAAATGGGACAAGAACTTTTACTATAACCCGACATGAAAAAAATTGTGTCAACCCAAACCCAGCCCATTTAATAATCGTGTCAAATTTTATGACTCATATCTATTCATTCTTATCATGTTTGTGTTGGATATTTGGGTCATGTTAAATTTTATTAGCTCTAATAAATGTCATGTTTTTTTTTAATGAGAAAGTAGTTAGAAAACTTCCCATAAAGGCATATCTGTATTCTAATATATATTTATTGATCATATTAATGAGATATTAATGCGATATATTTATTGATCATATTAATGAGATATTAATGCGATATATTTATTGATCATATTAATGAGATATATTTATTGATCATATTAATGAGATATCTACCTCACCTAAATTATAGTTGAAAAAAAATATTTTGTCCCCTCAATGATTGGAGTGAACTAAAACTATGTTGGTTGCATAGGAGGCTCTTCTCCTAGGCAACTTAGGCGATTGCCTAGAGCCTCACTATAGATGAAGGCCTCTAATTTTATTCCTCAATTATAGTTATTAATCATTAAATTATATTTATTATTAATTTATAATTATATTTTCCATAAACAAACTACTAAATCCTTACAAAGTCCCCTTTTAACATTATAATTAACAATTTTAATCCCATTTACTTCCTCCATATATTTAATCTAAAACTCTATAAATGCCACATATTTTTTTAAATTATTATCCATTAATATCTTTTTCCAATTAAAAAAAATAAATGAAACCTTCATTACTTTGGTGAAAAACTACTTTCTCTACCCTACTTTTTACTTAAGAAAAAAAAATCAATTGTTTTACTTTCTATTGATCATTGCTACTCAAAGCCTCAATCCATCAAAGTTAAAGTTTTCAAATTTCCAGGTTCTATCTTTCCATTCTTTTATTAATTAATTATGTTATTCAGTTGTTTTTGTTTCTTTTTAAAATATTTTTGTGTGTTCATAAGTTGTTTTCTTGTAATTATCTAGCACAATTGTTTGCTTAATACTCTTGTTTCACTAGAAAAAAAATGTCTACTAAAAAAATATGCATTAGGATACAAAAAAAACTTCAAAAACAAGAGAAGAATAGAAAAATTAGTTTAATCTAAAAAAGGAGCCATTGATAAAAACTTATTTAAGATTAACTATGTCATAGGAAAGATTAAATAGGTATTATCTATTGAGAAAGATATATTAGGAAAATTAGAATTTAAAATTTTGATTAATAATTTTGCATCTCATAAGCTAAAAAAATTTATTTTAAATCAATAAAATTTTAATAAAATTACATACATTTTACCTCAAATTTTTTGAAATGCCTAATTAAAATAATTTGCCAAAGGCCTAAAATATGATTAAGCCGCCCCTGGTTGGTTGAAAGTATTCGACTATCAGCAGAGTTGTTGGTGGGTTATCAATGACCTGAGTGATAAAGATATTAATGCATTTTCTTTATGTCAATTTATACATGCAAAATGAAAAGAATCTTTCCCATATAAAATTTGCAAAACTATATAATATTTGGATTTTGGAGAGGAGACGTCACACGTTCACGTCTTAGTCACCCTAGACTCGATTCATTAATATTGAAAGTACTATAAATGCATAACGTATGTAACTTGAACAATGTATATGAATTTTTGAAAAGATAACTTCTTCAATGGCCATTACATTTGCTTATGGAGAGATGATCATAGCAATATTTCTTATTTCCTTTCTTGTAATTGTTTTACATTGGAGTTGGAGCGATAGAAACTCTCCCATGAGAAACTGGCCCGTCCTTGGGATGCTGCCAGGATTACTTGCAAACACATGGTATTTCCATGAATTTCTCGCACATGATGTTTTGAAAAAGAATCGGGGCACATTTGAGTTCACAGGGCCCTGGTTTGCCCAAATGGACCTCATCATCACCAGTGATCCTATGAATGTTCACTACATCAGCAGCAAGAACTTCAGCAACTACCCAAAGGGACCTGACTTCAGGATGATCATGGAGCCTCTGGGAGATGGTGTTCTCAATGCCGACGGAGACCTGTGGAAAATACAGAGGAAAATAATCCATTCAGTGATGAAGCACAACAAGTTCGAGTCTGCTTTAGAAAAAGTTGCTCATCAAAAGATGGAAACAGGTCTTATCCCAGTTCTTGATCATGCCTCAGAACTAGGGACCGTGGTGGACTTACAAGACGTGCTTAAGCGATTTGCCTTCGACAATATTTGTTTGTTGGTTTTAGGAATTGATCCAAATTATCTCTCTGTTGAGTTCCCACAAACTGTTTATGCAAATGCATTTAACACAATGGAGCAAGCTTTGCTTTATCGACATATTGTGCCAAAAATTTGTTGGAAACTGCAAAAATGGCTTCAGATTGGAGAAGAGAAGAAGCTTAGTAGAGCATGGAAAGCATTCGATAGATTCCTCTACCAGCGTATTTCTAGTAGAAAAGCTAATATGGAGAAGAAGGAGGAGGAATTTGACTTATTAACAGCTTATATGGCAGAAGAAGAAGAAGAGGAAGTGAAAGAGAATGAACAAATATCTGCTTTGAGAAAAACTGACAAGTTTCTAAGAGACACAGCATTCAACTTTCTGGGAGCTGGAAATGATACTATAAGTTCAGGCCTCGTTTGGTTTTTCTGGCTTGTTGCTACACACCCATCAGTTGAAAACAAAATTCTGAAAGAGATCAAGGCCACTATAGTCATGCACAAAAAAGAAGAAGACGGGGAAAGGAGATTTTTCTTCAACACAAAACAGGTAAATAATTTAGTTTATCTTCATGCAGCCTTGTGTGAAACATTAAGACTATACCCACCAGTACCGTACAATAACAAAATTGCAGCACTAGCAGACATTCTCCCAAGCGGTCATCACATCAAGAAGAATCAAATGGTGTGGATTTCTTATTATGCAATGGGGAGGATGGAAGAGATATGGGGCAATGATTGTTTAGAGTTCAAGCCCGAGAGATGGATTTCAGAGAAAGGGTGTATTGTGCATGTGCCGTCATACAAGTTCACTGCGTTTCATGCTGGTCCTAGAAATTGTTTAGGGAAGGACAAAGCCTTGATTCAAATGAAGATGGTTGCGAGTGCGGTGATCGGGAATTATCATGTGAAAGTAGTGAAAGATCATCCTGTTTTACCACGTAATTCTATTATACTTAATATGAAGTATGGTTTAAAGGTTCAGTTATCCATGAGAAGCCTCTTGTGAACTCTAGAGGATAATCTATGATGTAATATCTCAATAATGAAATAAAGTTCAACTATTTTTTTCTTTTTTGTGGTTGTTAATTAGTGTAATTTTTTAATTGGCCATTACAACTATATGATAATTAGATTTATAGAAACGTACGTCTTTTTAAATTGGTGAGATAGAGAAGAAGTGTTTGTGAATCCACATTTGGGTATGAAAGTGTTTAATTATGTAAGGTGCTCGAAATTAAGGTATCAAAGGAAATCAGGCCAATGATCACACTCTTTTCTACAAACACTCAAGCAATGACATACATAATATTAACTGAAGATGAAGTAAAGAGTTGTAGAGTATTGGAAGGTTTTTTCATGCAAAAGAATTTGAGACAAAATCTCTTGGAGCACTTAAATATGCTTCTTAGGAATGGAGTTTATAAGATCCAAGAAAAGGATTGTTTCCTTCTCAAATGAGGTATGTGTTGGACTTTCTGAATAGAAAGTGTAGATATTATATTGCTTTTAAAGTTGGTGTAATTAGTCAATTTATGCCCTCATCAACAGAATACAAAAAATATTGTTTGAGGATAAATAGAGTGTTGAAAATGAAGCGTCACATGTTGATACAAAGGTTATACAATTATTAGTTATTCTCTGGGGGTACCCGACCTACACTATAAACTCAGTACCCGAGATACTCGCCTTACACCATTAGCTCGGTACCCAAGATACCCAGTCTACACAATAAACTCAGTACCTGACATTCACTATAAGCTCGGTTACCCGATCTATACCATTAGCTCGGTACCCAAGATACCCATCCTACACTATAAACTCGGTACCCGAGGTACCCGACCTACACCATTAGCTCGACACGCAAGATACACAACCTACACAATAAACTCAGTACCCGACATTCACTATAAGCTCGGTTACCCGACTTACACTATAAACTTGTTACTCAAGATACTTAACTTACACCATAAATTTGGTACTCAGGAAACTCAGTGTACCCGACCTACTCTACGAAACTCGGTACCCGACTGCACAAAACTCGATACCTGGGATACACCGAGTACGGGCAAAAAGGTCAGGAAAAAGATTCATAAAAATGTCAAGGGATAGATGGGCCTCGAATCTCATAAAATACGTGTCAAAAAATAAGGAATCAGTGAGGAAATCTTGTGCTACAAAAGAGGAGACAGCTGCCTGCCACACCAACGAATTAGCCAAAAGTTTGATATTATGACAATTGGAACCACCAACTTTTCCTGCCACGCCTGCAAAATTACGATGGAATTGCAAAGGTACACGGGACCACACCACTACGCCTAGCACATGAATACGCCTCAAACTTACTCTCCACGCATATTTTTAAAACGCCTAAGCCGCTATACGCATGAAAATAAGAATATTCCTGACATGACAGCAGCGAAAGCCACTAAAATAACGCCAGGTGGCACGGCGACGAGGTACACCATATAAATACTCAGGTTTATTTTTTATCAAGTAAACACACACAACACGAAAAACTAAGGTTTTTTAAACCTTAAAACCTCCATTATCGAGAGCTTGCAAGCTCTCTAACCTGAGATAACCCAACTCTGACTTGAGCGTCGGAGTGTGGTCGCCAGCCACCCCCGGCTCCACCTCTGACCTCCTTTTTGGTTGTTTCGCAGGTTTAAGACGATTTTCACTAGCTCACTGCACCTGAAGTCAGATCCCTGACATATCCACCGCCATCTCAATCCTCCTTCACTCCACAAAAAGCCTAAACAGCCCGCACGCGCTGAAATTTTTCATTCATTCTCAAAGCACCTATTTTTCGATCCTCGTTCATCTCTTCTTCCTCTTCTCCTTCCACCATAAAAGCTGTTAATACGTCAAATTCCTCCTCCTCCTCCGTGCTTGCTTTTCTGCTGATCAGTAATCTTTCCCGCTTTAAAGAAATGCACTCATATAAGAACCTATCAAAAGTTTTCATGGCTTTACTAAGTTTTTTCTCTTTCCCAATGTGAAGCCATTTTTGCAGCTTCCACCAACTCTTTGGCACAATGTGGCGATAAAACACAGCTTGCTCGGTTGCGTTAAATGCATTTGCATAAGCAACTTGAGGGAACTCAAAGGAGAGATAATTTGGATCGATTCCTAAAACTGACATGCAGATATTGTCAAAGGTGAACCGCTGAAACACATCTTGTAAGTCCACCTTGATCCCTACTTCTGAGGCATGATCAAGAACTGGGATCAGACCATTTTCAAGCTTCTGATAAATAGTTTTTTCTAGAGCGGACTCGAACTTGTTGTGCTTCATCACTGAATGAATCATTTTCCTCTGCATTTTCCACAAATTCCCATCGGCAGCAAAAACGCCATCTCCGAATGGTTCCAAGATCATCCTCAAGTCAGGTCCCTTTGGGTAGTTGCTGAAGTTTTTGCTGCTGATGTAGTGCACATTCATAGGATCACTGGTGATGATGAAGTCCATTTTTGCAAACCAAGGCCCTTTGAACTCTAATGTGCCCCGACTCTTTTGTAAAACCCAGGTGGCAATTCATGGAGTTGATGTGCGTTGAGGACAAGCGTTGACAGCATTCTTGTGCGAAGCTTCTCTTGAAACTCCAAAGACAACCAATAAGTATGAAGAGAAATGCTACGATCATCTCTACATAACTAATTGTAATGGCCATTGAACAAGCTATATATTTTAAAATGTATATGTTGTTCAGAATTAACTCCAAACGTTTAGCATTTATAGACATTACAAGAAAACCGGTACATTACTACAAAAATTTTAGTCACTTTCACAAAATCAAGCCTAGGGGGTCCCCATTTCGATTTATTGATAACGATTGAACGTGTTTCTCGAAATCCATTAATGTATGTACTTGTCAACTTAATTAATGTATATACTTGTCAACTTATGGAACAAGATCCTCTCCTGATTTGAGCACTACTGGGCTTTTAAGGATCTTTTGCCAAGTGTCTTTTAGTAGTAGTGTATGTGTAATATTTAACTTCTTTTACTTTTATTTTTTAACAACCAATCCATAATTGAGTATTTGCTCAGGACATGATTAGATCAGGAGAAAATCTTGATCCGTCAACTTATATGTTGGAAATGTTCTTATTAATTAGCTATTATATTTTTATAATAGTTCTAATACTGCCACATATGTATAGATTTTTCTAGTAGGCCTAAATTTTTTTTGCACGCTTTAATTACCAAGTTATATGCCTCTTAAGTACTTAATTTTTGTAATTTTTAGGTCTCTTTATTCAACCAATCACATCCATTAACATTCAAAATATGACTTTTGAATGTATAAATTAAAGCTTTCCTATTTTTTAACAAATATATTTCATTAGGCTGAGTATATTATACACACTTGCGCATATATGTCTATATAATCATTCTCAAGTGTGGGCACCCTCAATTTTTTTTTTTAGTGCGGACGCGTTGTTTAGTATTAAAATCTGTCTCTATTAAATCGTATGACTTAAAAGTGTATCCACATAAAAAAATAAATAAATAAGGGTGCCCGTACTGTAGAATATGAATATATATATAAGGAAGTATATTTTTCTCTTTTTTTTTAACACATAGATCGCGATTAGTGATTAAAGATAAATTAGAGACTTGTGATAAAGAGGAGAAACACTAAAACCCTAAGGAGTTGTTTGTTATTCATCTTAAGTTATTAAGATTGAAGAATTATTTTTTGATATTTACATTTTGTATTTTTTTAAAGACATTTTACCTAAATATAAAAAAGTCAAGATTTCTTTCTTAAGTCTTAAATTTGAAGTCTTAATGAGTCATTTAAGGTTAAGTACTCAAGCATATATATCCCATACAATTTATTTATTTCCTGTGTATATTGAAATCTATTTTGTATAATTACTACGTATAAACCTATTTTAATTATTACTTTCTGAATATGTAACTTTAAATAGGTTGGTATTCATACCTTTTTAGAAATATCAAACATATTTATTAGATTTTCTTTAAACAATTAGACCTGTAAAATTTAGTAATATGTGCAATCCTTTAAGGGACATCAATATAAAAATATTAATTTTTAAATTTTTTATTTTAAAAAATAAACAACTTAATATTTATAATCAGATATTAGAAAGACAAAAATAAATAATTGTTCAAATATGTTCGTCATGACTTATTCATACTTTAGCTTAATTTACTTTTTTTTTCCCAATTTTGGATATTAAAACAAACAGAAACAGCCATTCTCCCCATTTACACCATGTCACCCGAATCATGTACCCCTTAACTGTATCTTAATGACTTATCGACATGCACATTTATTAAAATTAATTGCCAACATGATGGTGATTGTAATAAATAAAGTGTATTTGTGGTATCCAGGGTGACTTTCATGACTAAATTCGGAAATGTTCCAGAGAAATGGTCTTTTAAATTCGTATTTCTTGTAGGGACCAATGCGAAGCACTTTAATTTAGAAAATTGTTGGCAGTAACTGGAATAACACGTACAAAATAGAGACGAAGATCCTGGATTTTAAAGATTTTATGTCTTGTGTCTATTAATCGTGATGGCAAATTAATTTAAATTTAACTATTTTTATACCTTTCATCTACCAATGACCTATCGCTATCAGACTCGTGAATTTTAATCGGAAGAAGTTTATATAAAGAAAAAATCTTGATTAAATATATGTTTACTTTTTTTTTTTGTTTCAAAATTTTTGAAGTAACAAGAACTTGTTTATATATATATATATATGTCTATCGTTTTTTGTTCTACGTTTTGGTCGTAAGCTGTATAATATTAATGGATATTGTTTTAAAAAATCTGTTATACAGGTCTGGATTTAACGTAATAACGACCACCAACAATCATTAAGATTGTTGAAAAATCAAAATGGCTAGATATTACTAGAAACCAAATCTATTGAGATTTGTTTTAAATTTTTAAGTCTACTCTCGGCATTTGTCACAAGTCGTTTCAAGAATATAGGTAACTCTTAAATTAAGCACATGGATTTCAAGAATATATATGCATCACAACTTACCTGCAACGATTGACACATAACCAAAGGCAAGACTAATAAGTCGATAATAATTATGATTGTTCTGGAGTGAGATTGTTTATGAATCTCCTGTTAGACTTATTGTTATTTTGTACCCTAATTAAATGCATGCGATAAATAACAATTTTTAAATTTATTTATTTATTATTTGAGCATATATTATTAGCCCTTATAAAGTATGTGATTTATGTATTGGGTGTATGATGTTAATACTAGAAGATATAAATCACCGGTTTTTTTTATAAATAAAAGATTGTGCACAACTATTAATGAAATGGGCATTTCATTATGTAAGGTTGTAATTTTTCTACTTCTATCGTGAGTGATTTTATCTTGATCACTAAAGAGGAGACTTCGAGTAGAATAGTTAATATGTACATTTATGTGATTTGCATATTGAACTGGATTATAGTGAATTATGATATAGTTTAACAAATGTCATCGATCATAATTCACATAAGCTTTAATAAGCTCAATTGACCTTATTCGTGAGTGAGTAATGAACTTGCATTCATCTATTATATCTTTTGAGTTATCAAGGAGTGAGACCTATATAAATGGTCAAAAACTCAATAGCTTGGAGATGTAATTTCATGGATTGTAGAAACATATCCTTACAAGATGGAATCTATACTATTGATGCTTACCTAAGCTATTTTGTGGTACTTGATCATTTAAATTTGTGGTTGTAGTTTATTCAATAAATTGTTTATTAAATAATGATATTTATTTGTAAATTTTTCTAAAAATATAGATATATTAAAAATAATCATTAGAACAAATAGTGACTTAGGTGTAAATACATAACTAATAGAGGCACGTCATTCATCAAAGGCCTAGGTTTAATTATGAGCATCAAATAGAGGGTTAATTAAGTGGTTATTATTGGTCTAAGACCAAGGCTAAAATTAATTAAAAGAAGTTTTAATTAATTTGGCTTTTATTTAATTACATGGGTTATTAGAGTGCAACTTTGGGCTTTTAGTGCAATACCCTAGGTTAAAGTCTATTAGTCATGAAATGATTGGGCTTTGGCTATTAAGTTGATGCTAGAAAGTCCATGAGTCTGCAGCCCCTCTGCTAGCTTAATTCCTAGTCAAACCTAACTCTAATAAGTGCCGAAATTAGAATAGAATAATAGACTTTAACAGATGGATTTTCTTAAATAAGAAAAATATAGTTCTAGGGCTTTCATCTCCTACACAAAATTATGGTTCTCTACACGTCCACTCACGTGATGGAGACCATTGAGGGTAACAGAGAAGAGTACAACCATGTTTTGCAGATCTCAACAATGATGGTGGTAAAGATTGCAGTCGTCTTCTTTAGATCTTCATCAGGGAATGAAGGTATTTCTCTAACCCTATGCATGTATGTATAATCAAGAAAAGTTCCTGGCTTTCACTATTTTTATAAAATATAATTTTTTTTCTAAAATTTGATTTTTACCAACATCTCTAACACAAAATAGTTAATCAATGATCATTATTGAACTTTAATGAACTAAATAACTTGTGGCTGATCGGGTATAATGGTTCAGATCACGTGCAAATATATGATTTCTATAAAATCATCAGGTGTGATGATTCAACAACACTAGATTCTTTTTGGTAGTAAAGTATTGTAATTTTTAAATTACAGTTATTGTAAAAATAAAAAATTATAATTATAAAATAAAAGTTAATAGTATATAATAAATATAATATAGGTTTTTTATTATACAAGTTACGATCAAATTAACTTACCTTTCAAACCACGACAATTAATGTTTATAAAATACTATAATGTTGTAGCTGAAAAACTATAGATATCCAACTTTTATACCCCACATGACCTTAGTTATGGCAAAGATAGTGAGCCTTCTCAAAAGTAGATTAAATATGAAAAAAAGGCCCTTAAAGACAACAAGAAAAGTAAAAGAATTCACCAGCAAGATTTGTGGAATTGAGAAGGCCTTTAGCATCTTAAATAGTAAAATCTTAATCATATGAGCTGTCACAATCCACCGATTGTGGCCGAAATAACTAAGACCCCAGTTTACCAAATAGTCAACGACAACATTTCATTCATAAAAGACACAAGAAAATTTCCAGTCCCTTATCCTAATTAAAGCCATCATTCCAAATGCACCGTAGAGGGCATAAGGGTATATTTAATATACTATATTATATTATATTGTATTGCATTAACACTTTATTATGATAATGCTGTACAATTTTTGGCGCTACACTATATCGTATTAATTTTTTATTATACTATGTTTGATGTTGCATTGTATTCTATTAATTTTTTGTGATTAATTTAAATTATATATTTAAAAAATACTATTTATTAGTGCTTACAAAAATACTAAATATAGAAATATTAAACTTTAGAAATTTAACTTTTTTTAATATAAATGTTAAAAGGTATCACAATTTTTCATAACGATCAAAGCTTATAGTCCTACATTTTTGGTAGCATAACATTTATTTTTTAGTATTTTCTAATATATATGACCCGTGAAATAAAGATTGAAGAAAATAATTTAATCAAATAATATCTAAATAATATAACAATATAAATAAATTGTTAAAACCTATTAGATTAGTTCAAAAATCATCTTAGGATGACAGAATAAAAGCTTATATATACAACACAACAAGATTATCACAAAATAATAAAGGGATACAATTGTTGTAACATATTCACTAACAAAATAAATTGTACTAAAATATTTAAGTAAGAGTTCTGTAGTATGTGTTGTCATATTTTATATCATTAGTTATACTATTATTAAATTTCAATTAATATTATTTAAATTTTTATATTTAAATATTTATTATTAGTTATATTAAATTATTTAAAAAATTAATTTATATATATTAATTATTGTAATATAACTAAATGATGTAATATTGTATTATATTTTTATATATTAGTAAGTATTCATTATTAGTTATATTAACTTATTAAATATTAAACAATTTTATATACTAATTATTATAATATAATTACATAATACATTATTTAGTTACATTTTTAATATAATAAAAATTAAAATATAATACAATATTATTAAATAATAAATTTATTAATTTATATTAATAATTATAATGTAAAAATAAAAAAATCAATATTATACAATATTATATTAAATTAAAAAGTAGTAGTAGTTGTTATTATTGTTATTATTATTATTAAGTTAAAAAAAAAAACAAGCACATTAGCTGAACCTGACTTCCGATCGGGTTTAGCTAGTGGCCGCAGATAATGCACCTTAATGCTGCCACTTGCTGCACCCAACACGGGGTGCACTTTCAGTAAACTTTTCCAACTTTTCGTTCTTGATGTTCGGCTTTGACTGAAAAGCTTGTTCAGTTGACTGCCCCGGAAAACCCTACTTACTCTTGTCTCATGTGCTTCCAGAGAACTCATTAGTGCATGCAAGGACAATTGAGATAAATCTTTGGCCTCTTCGATAGCAGCAACAACATTTAAATGAATACTTCTTACTATTTATTGAAAAATTCTTTTATCTCTAATGGTACCTTCATAACTTCGTATTTGATTTATTATGCCACAAACTTTGAAAAAAAAAAAAAATACTTGGACAGATTCGTTATCTTTCATAAAGAGATTATTGAATTCTCTCCATAAAGACTGAGGTTTAATGAAGATTATCTTCTCAGATACTTGAGAATCTTCCTTTAGAATTTTCCCTGCATTGGCTTCTTTGCTGCTAGGATTCTTGGAAAAATAGTCTTGGTTATCCTTGCTGCAGGAAGAGTAATGCCTTAGCGTCCTTCTTTTTATTCTTATTATATTCTTTCTGCTTCGCCTGTGTGGCTGTGTCCGTGCGGACAAAGCTTTTGGAGCGTCCGACTCATCAAATCCCTCTTACAATATCCCCTAAAGGAGAAATTCTATAATTTATCTGTTGTATTACAATCAATTAATGCATGCATGACACGTGTAATTGAGTTTAATACAACCCCCACTTACATGATGGTTTACAAAATAAATTAATGCACACATTTCATGACATTATTTACTTATTGTATAACTGACATAGTATAACAGATGTATTCTAAAATTTCTCCCCTCAAAGGCCTTCAAAGATAAAAAGGATCTTTGTTTTAATATTTCGGTATTTATAATTCTCCCAACAAAGATGGGAGTAGGGTTTTGGTTATAATTGATAGTAGTAGTAGTAGAGGCCATTGAAGGTTGAGGGCTTTTTATCCATAAAAAAGGTCCTTATTTTCATATTTTATCAAAATAGACTTTTTAACGTACAAATTAAAGCTTTCCTATATGTTAACAAATATATATATATATATATATATATATCTCATTAGGCCGAGTATATTACACTCACACACGCATATTTTAACAAATACCATGCAGTCACGAAATCGCAGCACAAGCAGACATTCTTCCAAGTGGCCATCTCATAAAAAAGAATCAAATGGTGTGAATCTCTTATTATGCAATGGGGAGGATGGAAGAGATATGGGGCGATGATTGTTTAGAGTTCAGGCTAGAGAGGTGGATTTCAGAGAAATTAAGGGGGTACTGTGCATGTGCCGTCATACAATTTCATTGCCTTTCATGCTGGTCCCAGAAATTGTTTAGGTAAGGACAAAGCTTTGATTCAAATGAAGATGGTTGCAAGGACGGTGATCGGGAATTATCATGTAAAATTAGCTAAAGGTCATCCTGTTTCACCATGTAATTCTATTATACTTAATATGAAGTACGGTTTAAAGGTTCAGATATCCAAGAGAAGCCTTTTGTGAAGGATAACATATGATGTGATATCTTAATAATAAAATAAAGCTCAACTCTTTTATTTATTTATTTTTTTGGTTATTAATTAATGTAATTTTTTAATTGGCCATTGCAATTATATGGTAATTAGATTTAAAGAACGTACGTCTATTTAAATGGTGAGCTAGAGAAGAAGTATTTGTGAATCCAAATCTGGGTTTGAAGGTGTTTAATTATGTAAGGTGCTAGAAATTAATCTATCAATGGAAGTCAGGCTAAAGATCACACTCTTTTGTACGAACACTCAAGTAATGACATGCATAATATTGACAGAAGATGAAGTAAAGAATTTTGGAGCATTGGAATGTTTTTTCATGCAAACGAATTTGAGACAAAATATGTTGGAGCATTTAAATATGCTTTTTAGGAATGGAGTTTATTAGATCCAAGATAAGGATTACTTGCTTCTCAAATGAAGTATGTGTTAGACTTTCTGAATAGAAACTGTAGGTATTATATTGCTTTTAAAGTTGGTGTAATTAGTCAATTTATGCACTCATCGACAGAATACTCTGAAAATCTCAAGCACTTAAAACCTTCTTTACGGGAGAGATTAAAATAATGTCGGTTTACCCGAAAGCTTTAATGAAATAAACTAAAATTAAAATAAGTCATCTCTCTATCAGTTCTCAATTACTTTCTTTCAACTTAGCCATATATTCTTACCCATAATACTTTCCACTTTCACTCTTTTACAGTTAAGCAAATGCTTCAATTTATATAGCATGCCACCAATATTACAAAAGCATGCAATTAACATATTTTAACGGACGGACCACTCAATTAAGCTAACTTACTTTTTACTACACATTTTAACTAACTCTTAGATTTTTTACTATAACTGCTTTTTAACTACCTCAATATTTAACACTTAGCTCTATATATTATCGTAGACTTTTTCTGGATGCTTAGATATTTCCAACATCCATAAACCGAAATTCTAAAAATTAATAATTGAAGATTTACAACAGTTCAACCAAGATCACAAAAATTATTATTATTATTATTATTATTATGACGATGATGATGATGGGGGGTTTAGTGTCACTTGGTGCACAAGAGGTAATTCCTCGAGGAAATCTGAATCTTTAAACAATACATCATATGAAGTATCATAGAATAACATGGTGATACAGGATGGCCTTGCACTAATTTTACCTGCTAATTCCAAAGTACAGCAACTGCGATCGTCTTCATTTGAATGAAAGCTGAGTCCTTGCCTGAACAATTTCTAGGTCCGGCATGAATTGCAGCAAACTAGCAGAATGGTACATGCACAAGACGCACTTTCTTTGAAATCCACCTCTCTGGCTTGAACTCCAAGCAATCTTTGCTCCATATATCTTCAATCCTCCCCATTGCATAATAAGAAATCAATATCCTTCCATTTTGATTGATGTGATGACCACTTGGTAGAATGTCTGCTTGTGATGCGGCTTTGTGATTGTATGTTACTTGCTGGGTTATAGAGTCTTAGCGTTTCATACAAGGCTGTGTGCAGGTAAACCAATCTACTTGCCTGTTCTGCGTTGAAAGTTAATCTCCTTTCCCCATCTTCTTCTTCTTATTCTTCTTTGTGCTCCATCATGTGGCTTCTAGTTCTATCTCTTGGAGGATTTTATTTTCAACTGATGTATGTGTAGCAACAAGCCAGAAAATCCATACAAGGCCTAAGCTCATACCATCTTTTCCAGCTTCCAAGTGACCGAATGCCATGTATCCTAGAAGCTTGTCAGATTTTACCAAAGCACTTATTTTCCCTCCGACATCTTTTACTTCTTTTTCTTTCTCATTTTCTACTATAAACCTTGTTGATAAATCAAATTCTTCGCCCTCCTCCTCCACCATATGATGAACTGAGTTATTTCTTCTACTTAAGCTTCCTCTCTTCAGCGAAACGCATTAGCAAAAAAATTATCAAGAGTTTTCCAAGCTCTACTAAGCTTCTTCTCTTCTCCAATCTGAAGTCATTTTTGCAGGTTCCCCCAGCTCACTGGCATATGCATTTGCAACTTCAGGAAATTCAACAGAAAGGTAGTTTGTATCGAGTCCTAAAACCAGCGTGCAGGGGTTGTTGAAGGTAAATCGTTGAAGCACATCTTGTAAGTCCACCATCATCCCTAGTTCAGAGGCATGATCAAAAGCTGGGAATATACTTTTTCCATCTTTTATCGAGTATTTCTTTCTAAAGCAGATCATACTTCTTGTTGTGCTCAGCAACTACCCAATGGAAGCTATTGGAGACAGTTTTTTCAATGTCGATGGGAAGTGTGGAGAAGTATGATGTAATGGACATTCATAAGATCACTGGTGATGATGAAGTCCAGTCTGGCAAACCAGGGCCTTTTGAACTCAAATGTACCCAATTTTTTTCAAGCTGTCATGCATGTGTGAGAAATTCATAGAGAAGGCATGCATTCTGAAGAAGCCGTGGCAGCATCCCGAGCCCCCCCCCCCCCCCCCCCCCCCGGGCGTGGGACTGGGAGAGTTTCTATTCCAAATCCAAAGTAAAACAACAAGAAAGGAGACGAATGCTATCATTGTCTCAGCATAACCTGTTGGAGCAGGGGAAGCAAGTGGGCTATAGGATTAAAGTCGAAAGGATTTTAGTTAAGGGAATTTAAGTTGAAGGGAAATAGTTGAGAATTTACAAGATAGTGAGCTTTCGGGTTCACTATACAAACGAAAGTTGGCCTTATTTATAAAGAGGCAGATGTTAAGTTACATTAACTGTATTGAGCTTTCGGGTTCAATATATTAAGACCTTTCTATTGAGCTTTCGGTTTCACTATACAAATGACAATTAGCCTTATATAAATAAGCAGCTGCTAAATTACAGTTAGCTGATCTAAAATTAGTTTACCATAATCGTATTGGGGCTTCTCTCATAGAGTTTTACTCAAATTTGGGAGCATGGATGATGCTGAACGGATATTTGGAGGTATTATTGATAAAAATGTTGTTATCTGGAGTGGTATGATTGCTAGTCATGCAATTCATGGGCAGGAAAGAGAAGCGCTAGAAGCCTTTTATCTGGTGATCCATTGTTCTGATGGTAAACCTAACAATGTGACCTTTCTCTCAATCTTATTTGCTTGTAGCTATTCAGGTTTGATTGAGGAGGGGATAAAGGTATTTGATATTATGGTGCATGATTTCCAGCTGGATCTTAATCTAGAGCACTATGGGATAACGGTGGATCTTCTTGCCACAGGGGAGAGTTAAATATAGCCACAGACGTTATTGATGATATGCCAATTCCAGCTGAGCCTTATGTTTGGGGGGCTTTGCTTGGTGCATGTAGGATTCATCATAATGTCAAGATTGGAGAGTTGGTGGCAAAGGATCCTTTCCATTTAGATCCTAAAAACGATGCGTATTACACCTCGTTATGAAATTTGTATGCTGTTGACGAGAAATGGGGAAATGTAGCAAAGGTTAAGGACTTAGTAAAGGAAAAGGGATTGAAGAAGACTTCTGGACAAAGTGTTATTGAAGTTAAGGGCGAGGTCCATAGATTTATTACTGATGATAGACTCCATTCGAAGTGCAAGTGGTTAAAACACTGGAGTTGACCATGCGAGAGGACGGGTATGTTCCTTATTGAAGTTCTATTTCATTATGCGGAGACAGTTTAATGATTTTGATTGAGGGGCTCTTTCGAGGGATGACTCAATGCAAAGCCTACTGAAGCTACCCGACAGAAAATACCATCTGATACTTGGATTAGAAGACTAAAGAGCGTGCATTTCGATTATAGTGTCAAAATTTTATTCTGAAAATGTCTTAATGGTACCTTACTAACAAATGCTGTTACCTGAGATCACATCTTAAACTAAAGCAATTCAAAATGATCTGGCAGGGAGAGTTTTGAACGTAATTGTAAGGAGATTTTTCAGCAATACGTTATGAATATATGTTTGTGAATAATTGTTAATTTACATACAAAGAAACAATTGCGACCAAAGCAGGGAGATTTTGAAACAATTGCGACCAAAGCAGGGACATTTTGACATATTTTTTGTACTTTGTCTTGCAGAGTACTCATTCAAATAACTTTCATTAAGGACTTAAGTACCCAACCTCAGAGAGCTGAAAGAGTGAACCTAAATGGACTCAATGTACTGTGTCGTTCAAAGGAGATTGGATACCCGAAACGTTAAACTATACTTCATACGAAGTACTATAGAATCAAATGGTGACACATGGTGACCTTCCGCTTCTTTGACGTGATAATTCCTTAGTACTGCAGCTGCAACCATCTTTCGCTTGAATGAAAGATGGGTGCTTACCTAAACAAGTTCCAGGTCCAGTATGAAATGCAGTAAACTTGTAAGATGGTGCGTGCACAAACAATACACCCTTTCTCTGAAATCCACCTCTCTGGCTTGAATTCTAAACAATCTTTGCCCCATATCTCTTCCAACTTCCATACTCCCCATTACATAATAAGAAATCAATATCATTTAATTCTTATTGATGCCGTGACCATTTGAGAGAGTGTCTGCGTCTGTTGTAAATTTGTAACGGTATGGCACTGGTGGGTACAATCTCAATGTTTCACAAAAGGCTGCATGCAGATAAACCTATCTGCTTACTTGTTTTGCACTAAAAAGCAATCTCCTTTCCTCATCTTCTTTTTCCTTGTGCAAAATCAATTTAGCCTTTTTCTCTTCAAGAATTTTGGTTTCAACTGAAGGTGTGTAGCAACGAGCCAGAAAAACCAAGCAAGACCTAAGCTTAAAGTATCTTTTCTCGCTGCCAAAAGATTGAGCGCTACGTCTCTTAGAACTTTGTGAGTCTTTCTCAAACCACCTATTTGTTTACACTCTTTCATACATGGGCGGACTCAATTAAGGCCCATGAGGGACTTCAGCTCCTTCTGCGTCATTAATTTTTCTTTTAAATGTATTCCAATCTCTTTTTAAAAGAGTTAAATAAAAAAATTTACACACATTTTTCATATATCAAAAGACTTATTGTTAAATGGTAAGAGTATTATTTGATGATTTTAAAGTCTTAGTTTAAATCCCAATAACCACATTACCTTTTGAAAAAAATATTTTGTAGAAACTACTTCAAAAAATAATATTTTTACGCATTTAAATAAATAATTTATTACTATTATTATTAAAAATAAAAAAATAATAATAAGATTTGAGTTTATAAAACTTAAAACGTATTTAAGTGAACATTAAAAAAAACAACCTAAATTAAATAAAATTTTTTGAACTGAGCCCCTAATTTAAATTTATGGGTCCGCCACTGCTTTCACATCATCTTCTTCTACCATAAAAGTTTTTAACAAATCAAATTCTTCCTCCTCCTCCACATGAGCTTTTCTACGCTTTGATGAAATGCACTCGTATCTGAAGGCACTACTAAGCTTTTTCTCTTTTCCAATTTGAAGCTATTTTTGCAGCTTCCACCAACTCTTTAGCACAATGTGCTGATAGAGTACAATTTGCTCCGCTTCAGTAAATGCATTTGCATAAGCAACTTCGCAAAATTCAACAGAGAGGCAGTTTGACTTAGAATCAACAGGCAGATATTGTAGAAGTTGACTCCACCATGATCCCAAGTTCTGAGGCATGATTAAGAACTGGGATTAGACCTTTTCCCAGCTTTTGATGAATAGTCTTTTTTAAAGCAGACTCGAAGTTGTGCTTCATCAATGAATGAATTATTTTCCTGTGTGTTTTCCACAAAGTCCCATCGACAGTGAAAACACCATCTCATGGATCCATGATAATCATGTAGCCAGGTCCCTTTTGGTAGTTGCTGAAGTTTTTGCTGCTGATAATTGGCTTAAATTGTAGGGATTAAAGGAGCATTACCTATTTTCGATTAATTAATTTATGCTGTAAAGATTTTTATTTGCCCATGCTTTTCAAATAATATCTCTCATCATGCACTTTCAACATCTATAGGCCATGTTCGATTCCAGGAAATTAAGGGAGGAAAAGAGAGATTTTCCCTTTTTTCTATAATTTCCTTTGTTCAGTTAGCAAAAGTGAATTGTGAATTAAATTCCGTTCAGTATCCAATTTCTGTTATTTGAGGAATTCGATCTCTTTGTTGAAGAGTAGGGAAATTCAGATTCCACACCATTCAAAAAATATGTTTTCTTATTTTAACCACATTTAATTTCGATTTTCTAATTTTATCCCTAAACAAATCTAAATGAAATAAAAGTGCCCTAATTCACTTTCTTCAAATGTTAATCAAATCTCACTCAAAATTTGATTCTCTGAACTTCCGATGGCTTTCACCGGTGATAAAGAGCGCCAGTGCAACTTTTGAGTGTTAGAGACCATTCAGTGTCAGCAACATCTCATCACCTTGCTTACAGTCTCAGTCTCAGCTTTTGATCTCTCACTTTCGGCTTCAATTCCTCAGTAGCAGTCGCAGCTTCAATCTGTCTACCTATCTTTCAATTTGCAAGGTAAACTCTCTCATTGATGATTCAATTTTCAAGGTCATGTGTAAATAGCATTTAATGTTGATATTTTGGTTTGATTGTGTTTATGAACTTATAATTCATAGCATTGGATTTTGTAAAGGTTAATAGTGATTTTGAAATCAATGTGCTATAGGCTTTTTGTTCCATGATGTGTTTATGTCATCTTGCTTTTGCTTTTGTTTGTGTGTTTGGTTTGGAGAAATCGATTGTCCTTTCACTTTTGTATGTGTGATGGTCTTCACTGCTATAGAATCATTTGTTAATGGAATCATGAGCTATATTATAGATTTTTTTAATGGTCAGAAAATCTTGTTAAGTGAAACAAGTCATTCGCTGAAAAATGTACATGCCCTGTCAGTCAGACGTATGCATCCATGTATAACTTTGAACTTTGAAATTAATTTTTGTAAAGGTTACGGTGATTTTGAAATCGATGTGCTATAGATTGTTTATTCCATGATGTGTTTATGTTATCATAATTGTCAACTTTCTCTTTTCCTCTGTGTTGCTCAAAATTCTTTTGTTTGTGTTCAAATTTTTTTTATAGAGCTTTCCAAGTTGTTAATTTTGATTTTCATCAAGTACATTTGCTCCTTTATGAGCTATTACTTTGCTACTGTTGTTATTTATTTAATTAATTGCTACAAAAATATTTTGTAGGTTTTTTTTTTTTTTTTTGTATATGCTGAAGTTAATGAAGAAGATTTAGCAAATTGTTTGAAGTTTCAAAATAACATGAATTTAATGTTCTGATAAATTATCTTCTCTATATATACTTGTTATTGATTATATTTTTCTAATTCTATCTGCTTGTTTATTTATTTGTTTTTTTTTATTTGGGTTAAAAAACCAATTGGCTTCTAAAGGTGTTTGATGAAATGAAAAATTGGGTGCAATTAAAAGACCTCGATTCTTCCTTGTCTTCTAATTTTATTATCTACTTATATGTTTTATATGTTTTCGTAAACTATCAGGTTTGTGAATTATGAGCTTTGTAGTCATGTTCTGCACATGTTGAAGACTTGAATATCTCATAAACTTCACCAAAGATTAATAATATGAACACAATTATATATCTGCTTGCTCAGTGTATTTGGAAAACTATTTTTGTTTGTTTTGTTTTATTTTCCCTCTTTCTAATATGTTTGATGTTTCAATAGTAATATAATGGATTATTTATTGCAGCAGTGGCATCCATGAGTATTATTAGGTGCATGGTTAATTTTTTAGTAGTAATAGACAAGAAGTAAATAAATGACATGAAAATTCTTTACAAAACATGAGGATTATCATTTCAGTTTCTGGATAATTGATGTAATGCTCATTTTGTTTTTCTACCACCTGTAATTTAATTTGAGTTTAAATGTGTATCAGTTGTCTATATATATGCATCAGAGGCTCGGCCTTCTAGGTCAGTATATTCATCTTTTTTTTTTTTTTTTTAATGGAAAATACCTTCATTTCAACTTAAAGAAGAAAATAAGTACAACAAGTAGGGAGGGTATGAACCCATCCAAACAATAGTTTCGAGCATCTCTAGAGCTAGCTTAGCTAAAGAGTGGGCTATCGCATTACAAGATCTATTAGCATATTGGACACAAACTGAGCTAAAGCTCTTCAACATGTTCTGTACGTCTGAAATGGTCCAAAAAATCTCGGATCTGCAGCCCCGATTGTTGTTAACTAACTTAACAATCTCTTGAGCATCTGATTCCACAATCAAAGACTCTATCATAGCATTCCTTGCAACCTGCAGCCCCCATTCGACTGCTTCTGCTTCTGCTAAACACACATCACCATAGAACTTGGAAACTTTGACTGCAGCTGCAATCACATTCCCATCTTCATCACGAATCACAGCCCCTAACCCTGCAATTTGCTTCTCCGAATTGGTGGCAGCATCAACATTAACCTTATAGAATCCTTTTTGGGGAGGATTCCAGGCCTTTAGCATCGGAGAACTTTGTTTGCCTATATGAGTAGCTGCTGGAATCTGGGTTCTTCGGAAAGCTTCCAGCACAGCTTCAGCCTTAGAGACTGTCACTTGGGGGCTTTCTTTTACTCTTTTAAAAATCCGTTTGTTTCGGGCATTCCATATCATCCAAAATATCGAAACCAGCATCTCAATATCATCATTACTCCTTCTCAACTTCAGACCAATCAACAAGCTTAAAATGTCTTGATCAACACAATCCTTCAGATCTTCCTCAAATCTGGTAATTTTCCAGATTTTCTGCACCACCTTACAGCCCACTAAAGCATGAAAGACTGTTTCCAGCTTATTGTTACACATTTGACACACAGGCTCCTGAATCACCTTCCTTTTCCAAAGATTTTCAGCCGAAGGAAGAAGATTTTTTGCAGCCCTCCAAGCAAAAATCCGGATTTTCTCTGGTAAGGTGAGCAGCCATATTGTATTCCATTGGTTCTGCTCAGCTGCTGAACTTGTCGGCCTGGCTGGAAATTTCAGATTTAAAGCAATCTGATATCCACTTTTAACCGAGTACTGGCCTTTTCTATCGAAGTGCCATATTCATCTTAACCTAACCATAGATTTTTTTTTTTTTTTTCATCATAGGATGTTGGGAATAACTTTCCTCATGTTGTCAGGCTTGGACTTGGTGCAAAAGTTTCATGCCAATAAAAAATTGGACCCTCAAATGATCCTGTTGAAAGAAAGTTGCAGGTTAGGTTGAATGTCAGAAAAAGAAATGTTGCCAAAAATGCTGAGGAGTCCCCCTCTACAAGAGATGGACATGGTGACAATGATGAAGATGAAGATTTCGAAAGCAGAACTAGTACATTGGCAAAGAAAAGACTAACTCCATCAACTTCATTGTTACATGCATTAAAGAAACAGAAATAACTCGTTACGTCGTCAAGTCTTAATTTATGGATATATGTGTTATTATTGGACTTGATAATGACACCAATGTCTGATGCTTGGTAAAATTAAGAGGGTAAACAGACAAGATTGCATTTATGATAGATGATGATATGATTCTCTTGATTATTTTCCAGTTTGTTCTCAGCTTACGAAATTTAACTCATTTGAGCATTTAAAATTTGACTAAGCTTTTTTGGGGGAAACCTTAGGTGCAACTGTGGCACCGTGCCACAGTTGCATCTAGCCGTTGGATGTCAATGGATTCCACCAATCTAACTGCATCCAACGGCTAGATGCAACCGTGGCACCGTAGCATGATCCGCTTTTTTGTTATATTTTTGTTTTTATAGTCTTTATGACGAGGATAGAGAAACATGGGTTAGACTTAGGAATGACAAAATTCGAGTCCGGGTTTGTCCATTTTGGTTCCGGACCTGAATGAAAATTTGCTATTTCGGATCCGAAAATAAACCTGGATTTTTAAACTCCGGGTGCGGACCGGGTTCAATACGTAAAAATCTGGGTTTCTGAAATCCGAGTTTTGAACTCGGACGGGCACCATTTTTAGGCTTGTTCCCCGAGTAGAAAACCAGAGGTAGGGCCCTGTCAATGTTCAACTCTGCAACTTTTTTCCATTAACGATTGCTTCAATATCAAAACAAGAGTAATATTTAAATCAATGGGAAAAAATTAATTAAAGAATATAACAAAACAGTGAAGCAAAAGTGCAAAACAAAACCCAAATTTTGTGATTGTTTGCTTTTCATCATCAAACAAAAGCTAAAATGATAGCAAAATACAACACAGAAGACGACGTGATTGAAAACCTAGCGAATTTGTGTTGTCTACGTCCATGAATGCCAAATCGTCACTTTGTGTGCGCGATTGTCTGCGGCAAAGCTGTGACCGTGAATGAGTTTAGGAGTTACTAAGAATTCAAGCCTTTGATGATGATTGATGATGATAATTGGTGAGGAATTGATGATGATGATGATTTAAATTGATGAATTTGGGAGATGAAAAGGAGAGGAAATGGTGGCAGCTGTGAATTGATGAATTTAGGAGATGAAAATGAAAGGAAATGGTGGCGGCCATGAGCTAAAAGCAAACTAGGGTTTGTGTGCCTTTTCTTTTTCTTTGTTTTGATTTTTTATTTTTATATTTATATTAAAAATAAATTTATCCGAGTCCAGGTTTTGGACTTATAGGTTCAGTTGAACCCGAACCGGACCCGAATATATGCGGGTTCAAAAAAGTGATATTGGATCTGCATATTATTTTAAATGTGGTACGGGTCAAACCCGAACCAGAATATCCGGATTTATGCAGGTCCGGACCGGGTTTGAGTTATTTTGCCATGCCTAGTTAGACTTTTCCTTAATGGTAAAATTTAACTCATACTAAGATATTATAATTTATTAATGTCTAGCTTATGAAATTTAATTCATTTGAGAATTTGGAATTTGACTACTTTTTTGTTATTATTTTTTTTGTTAGACTTTTCTTTAACAGTGAAATAATATTAATGTTTCTTATTGAAAAAAAAAGAAAAAAGAAAAAAGTGGTTTTGATAAAAGCACTTTTGATAATGATAGGTAAAAGTACTTTTAAATAAAGCACTATAAATATTGTTATGACATTGAGAATGAAATATTAACGTTGAGGCTAGTTTTTAAATAGTTAAACATATCAGTATTTTTTAATTAATTTAATAATAAATATTAAAAATCTAATAGAAGGGTAAATTTGTCCAAATAAAAAAATTAAATTCCTTTCCTTTATTAATTCTATGCCAAACTGAACAATAACTCCTCATCATTTTCTGCTCCCTTTTTTTCCCTTCCTCTCCTCTCTTCTCCTTTCTTGCAACCGAACATGACCATAGATCTTCTTGGCGCTGAGATTAACATTAAAGTAACAATGGATGTTGTACAAATTCTTGTTCAAGTGGTTGACAATTCTTGTCTCATTCTTGACGTTGCGGGGTTAAAGAACTCTATGTGTGTTCTCAGAGCAAATTTTCTCCTATTTTATGGTTCTTTTTTATATACAGTGAATGAGAATTTTATGAATTTGTATCTCACCTTGAAAGTATTAATATTTTTTGGTCAAATCTTAAGATAGAAAATATAATTACTCCTTAAATATTTTTGGTATATACTCAATCAAAAATGTGATGGCGATATTACTTTTTTTAAAAAATAGCATTTGAAAAAAAATTACTTAACACACTCTTTAAAATTATAAAAATATATAGGTAATTATGATTTTAACTGTTAGAATCATTAAACTAACCATAAGAATTCAATAGAACAGGTGCATGGTGATAAATGTTGAAACAAGTGGATGCGTAATAAAATTAGTTTAAAAGAAAAAAGAAAAAAAACTTGAACATTAAAAAAGAAGGACCGGTAAGGTACGATTTTCAAGTAAGAGTGGGCATGAGTTGGGTTAGGTAGGGTTTGTGAAAATTAAATCCAAACCACTATTAAATGGGTTGAGATAAAATTAACTTGCCAACCTAATAAACATGTTTAACCCAATCCAACCCAACATTTAATCATCGGGTTGGGTTGGGTTAGGTTGATCGGGTTGAAAGTTAGATTGGGGTTGATCAGGTTGAAAACTTGAAGGTCAAATTAAAATTGAAATTAAAATAAAGAAAATGATATGAAACTTATTAAAATTAGATGTACACATATTACAACATAAAAATTTCATTCACAGTTTAGTATTTGAAGAAGAAAGCTAAAAACCCAACTATCTTAAAATTAAGAAAATTTTGACAATGAGCTTCTAGATTTTATTCTTAACTTCCGGCATTTCTTATTCAAATTCTAAATTTAGACTTCTTAGATAATTAATTAGCATCATGTCTTGTAATGAAATGAAAGTAATTTACAATTATGTACTATCAAGTGCTTATAAAAAAATAAAGAGAAATTGTAACCAACTTACTTTCAAAATTAAACTTATAAGATAATAAATTTATCAAGCAATTATATGCTACCATGTCAATTAATAGCGACAGCTCAATTGGAAACAAATAAATATTATTATTTACGTGGGTTAGGTTGAGTTAGATGGGTTTATAATACTTAACCCAACCCAACCCAATTATTAATTGGGTTAAAAAAATTGACCTAATCAATCTACAATAATTTCACTCAACCTGTCAAAATTAGATTAGGTTGAATTGAGTTTGCTCACCTCTATTCAAGTAAAATGCTTGTAATCTTCCTTGTGTCTGTTATCCCAACACCATTTTTAGAGTTTTAATAGGACTTTAATAGATGTGAATTTTGGAGTACATGTTGTATGCTTTTGATAGAAAATTAAATTAAAGAATTTTTTAGCATTATTTACGAACATCTACCCATTATCGGGGATTGATGAAATTATCCCCCAAATTTTCAAATTCCTAATTTGTCTAAATTAAATCAAAAAAATATAAAAAATAAAAGAAAAATGATGTCTGATAATTTGTAGACTTTGTTAGTTTTTAGTTCTTGATTTATACATTTTAGAGCATAGTTTTGCTTTTTTGATCTTATTGGCATTTAAAGTATACTAGAAATTACAATGTTCAAGTCAGATTATCATTGTGTAGTATATTAAGACTTTGTCTTGATATATTTGAGTCATTTTTTTTTCCGCTTAATCAGGATTTTAGATTATCTGTTAGATTATGACTACATACCCTACTAGTATAACTAGGCTGTTAAGTATTTCATTTTATATACCTTTTCGAACTTATATATCTTTATTTTTAATTCGACATTTTCTGTATTTAAAAATTATATTTTCTTGTGTATTTAAGAGGCATACTAAAATAACATCTAATATCAGTTCTAATTGTATGACTATCACCATTAATCACATTTAGCTACAAGGATTGTAATGGATTTTGCTATTAGGATCTATTCTAAGTATGAATTTTGTCTTTTTCAAACTTTGAAAACAATTAGGCAAAACTGAATCGTGGTCTATTATACATAAACAATATTAAAAAAAAATGATATTACCCCACTTGGGTAAATTTTTTTGGAAAAATTGATTATTAATTTAAGAAATGAGCTCTCTATCGAGATCTTATCTTCAATAAGACAGATCTTACCTTTTGGTAATGTGTCATTGTCACCTAGCATAATGCTAATTGGGATGCATGTGCATGACGCTTAATAATTTGAGACCATTCTTAAATGAAATACCTGTGCTGCAAATTTATAATGGAAGACTTGATAAAATTAAGTTGTTCGATAATAAAGGCACATGAGAGAAATAGAAATATTATAACTAGGTGATAACTCCATAAAAAGAGAGTTATCAAGACACTTTTGGGTTTAAATCAAAATTACTTAGAGAGTGAATGATATGTTTTTAGTGCATTTTAGTTACATTTTGTATGAACATCCATTTTAGCTTACTTTTAATAAAGTTGAGTTTGTTTTAGATTATTTTGTGCTTAGGGTGTGTGCATAATTGTAGGTGACCGAAAGCTCAAGTTTTAAGAAATGAATGCTGCTATAACAGACTTGTAGAAACAATGAAAGAACTTAGCTACAGAGGAATTGAAACAAATCTGGAATGGTACATATGTTGTAGCCGTTGTTGTCTCAATCCTGAAGCAATGACAAACTGGATTTCACGCGCAACAACTAAAAGATTACAATTTAAAGTTTCTAAAAATGGAAGACACGCGTCACACACTTTCGGTTACCCTAATTTTGAGTTATAAAAGGAGCACACATGAAAAGAAAAAGGGAGAGTCGTCACTCAAGGAAAAATAATAGAGAAAAACAAAGAGAAAACATAAATTAAAAGAGATTTGAGGGCTGTAACAGAGGAATCACAGTGAAAAAGAAAGAGAGATCACAAGATTAAGCAAACTTCAACTCTTTATCTTGTTTTCTATTCATTTATGGAGATGTATTTGATGGTTGAAACAATTTTATTTATTGTTTTATTGCAAATCATGGACTAAATTTGATTGTAGTTAAGTGATAAGCGATCTTAATGAATGTTTGACTGACATATGTGTGTTGCTCTATATTTGCTATAACATTTTATCTTAATTGTATTTATTTCAATTCCTTATTTCGGCTGACCACTCATTTAGGGGATATTAGCTAAGGAATAGTCTAAAAAAATGTTTGACTTAGTGAAACAAATTAAGATAATACTTAGTTTTAGATTGGGTTTTCCAAGTTGAGTAAATCTCAATTTGAATAGGACCATGCTTGATCTAAAATTAGTGAAGAACTAAACATAAGAATTTACCTTGTAGGGCAAATGGAACTTAGAACGTTTAATGTTATATTTAATGTTGGCGTAATAATTTGTCACTTTTAGGTTATATTAGGTATACGATATCCAACATGCGACAGTTGATGATGTATGAGAGATTCTACCCAGTGCTGTAGTAAATATTGTAGCAACGGTATTGTAATTGAAAAATAGTCAATGATATTAAGTTAGTTTAATCACTGAGCTACTCTATTCCCATTGGTTACATTCTTGTGTTTGACGTGAGAATTTTCTTTATTGCGTTTTATTTACTGCATTTTTAGTTTAATTAGTTCATTAGTTTGATAAATTGTCTTATTTTAAATTAAAACAAAACTGCATTGTTAAGATTGCTGTAGCAAATCTGATAACATTAATCCCTATGGAGATGATCTAAATACTCATTAGTATATTACTTGTTGTGTATACTTGCACATTGACACCCATAACAATAGAAATCACCCAACACTTGGTCATGTTCGTGTTATGTTAAATTTACATAGACCCAAATACAATCCATTTAATAATTGTATAAAAATATTGAGATCCTAATCCGACATAAAAAATAAATAGATATACATATACATATATATATATATATAGACACACACACACAAACACACATACATTAATTCTTTGTGGCACTATTTAAAGCGTAAATATTAGAGCTAGCAAAACAAGTCATTGGGTCATGTTCGTGTCATGTCAGTTGCGCGTCACATCAAATTTAAGTCGGCTCAAACATAACCTATTTAATGATCGTGTCAAAATATTAAAACCCTAACCAAAATAAATAGGTTACCCAAAAACTTGCTTACAGTTCACCTTGTGCAAAATTCCTTCAGTTGACCATTCTCCGAATGTCAATTATATATATATATATATATATATATATTCGTATGATCTTACTCAAATTTTAAATAAAAAGAAAACAAAAAAGATGGTTCCTAATATCCAGGATCTTCAGAAAGAGATAAAAGAAATTAAATGTGAAATCAGAGATTTAAAAGAAAAACAAAAAAGTGATTCTGAGACTATCCAACTTCTTTTACAAAAACATTTGCAGGATAATTCAGATAATGAATCTAATCCTGATAATGGTGATGAAATAAAAGTGGAAAACATTGAGTCAGTACCCAATGATTTCCTATTTGTTTTAAAACAAATCACCACAAGAAAGTATTTGATTAAAGTCACTTTAATCTTTTCTGATGATTTTGCAATGGACGCCATTGCCCTTTTTGATACTGGCGCCGATTTAAATTGCATCAGAGAAGAGATCGTCCCCAAAAGATTTCATGAAAAAACAAAAGAAAGACTTTCTGCCGCTAACAATTCAAAATTGAATGTTAGTTCCAAACATTGATTTTCTTTGGATCAGAAATATGCTTTACAAGTTCAAGAAAAATCTCTTGGTCTTTAGTCAAAACATTGATTTTCTTTAAATAAGAATCAGAATCAGAATCGCTGCTGCTAGATGCAGAGGTGTCTGAACCAAATAACTCATCTACTTGGAGGGGGTCACTATCTCCCGTCATGGAAGACTCAGAGTCTGAAGACTCTATAAGGAGGGGGGCTATTTTGGAAAGGATGTCCTCATTGAGGTCAAGCTCTTGGAGTCTTTTGTTCATTCTGCAAAACTTTGCAGTATGACCTTTCATGCCACATTTAAAACATGTAGCATCTTTGAAATTGAATGGGGTTTTAGGTTTGGCTTTAAACTCTTTCTTTTTAGAAAAACCATGTTTCTTATAAGGCCTTGAAGGTTTCTTATAAGGAAGTTTCCTAAAATCATGAAAGGGTTTCCTATGGCTCTTAGACTTGTAATGTTTCTTATACGGTTTCGAAGAACACTTACCATTACAAGTTTTGGAAGTAGAAGCTTTAAAGGGGTCATAGTTGAATTACTTACAGAAACTGCCTAACTCTTGCTTAGATCTCCTAAGCTCCTGCTTCAGACGTTTCTGTAATTTCAAATCTTGACAGATCTTTAAACCTTCTTTATTGACAAAACTGACTAGTTCACCATAAGTGAGCTCGTCATAAGGAATACGATTGTCATAAAGAGCTTTGATGGAATTCCTAACCTTTTCTCTCAATAGGGTGGGTAAACCTGCAAGGAATTTTTCCTTCCAAGTTACATGATTTGCATCATCCCTAAGGAAGAGTCTAGTAAAGAAAGTGGTTTTGTATTCTTGGAAATCACTGAGTTTTCTACACCTTAAGTTGTGTAGTAACTCGGCGTTTTTGTCCCTAAGGTGAGAAGGGTCACCTATGAAATGAAGGGAAATGGTCAATATCAGGGTGACAACAGCATCCTGAATTGGGTTATTGAATTCGTCAAGAATGGGAGCGCCATTCTCATCAGTTTGGATGGCATTTAAGATGTCTAATTGCTGCAATTTAGTGAGAAGATGATCCCACCATCCTTTAAGTTGACCAGTAAAACCTGCAATTAGGATTTCTGCAATGGCCTTGTCAGAAGTTCCTGATTGGGTTTTATAGGCATTGGCTGCCATGGTCATTTGCTGCAATACACCTAGAATGTTGTATTCAGACATTCCATCTATATTCCACTCATAGACAGAGGATGCATTATATCGAGCTTGATTTAATGCACTAGGCCTGTTGTCTATAGTCAAATCAGGTGGAGATTTGGAAGTAGGGATAGCAAGTTCCCAATGGATTTTATTGGCTTTTGAAACAGGTTCTTCGGTAAAGGCTTCTAAGTCAGAAGAGGCAATAGAAGTTTGGTCATCTTTCTCTAATACTCCAATCTTGCTAGATTGAGGAGTATCAGGGGCTATCTGAACTTTGCTAGATGAGGAAGAAGCAGCTTCTATCCTATCTAATTGTTCGCTGATGGCTTTGGTAAAATCCGATTTTGATTCATTGGCAAGCTTTTGGCTAGTTTTCGAAACCTGAAAGGGTTTGAAAATAGGTTCCTTAAGCTTTTTATCAAAATCTGACTTTGAAGGAATAGGCTTTGGACTAGGAGAAATAGATATGGTTGACTGTTGGAATTGGTTTTCTATCCTAGTCAACTGTTTTCCTATAGTATTTAAGTTAGTATTACAGAAATTATTCTGTTGAATAATACTACTTAAATTACTATCAGTATCATTAGGCTTAGGGATTTTGTAAGGTGAAGCCCTAATTTCTATAGGAGGTTCGCCGTGGTCAACGGTTACAATTCGGAGGGGTGGATGCTCAGAATCGACAGTTCTATTACTTTCAGAGAGTTTCCATTCAGTGGTCTTTTTCCTAATAGTAATAGGGTTTGACTCTTTGAAGGGGTAAGAGATGTTGTTATTAGAAGAATATATCTCGAACCAATCAAAAAACAATATATGAACTTGATGAAGATTCACAAATTCATAATAGGTTTGTTGGATTTCTTTCATTTGATTTAAAAAATGTTTGAAAAATCAAAGTCTTTTTTCTTTGTTTAAATCAGAATAAAAATCTTTATGCAGAAAAGCTTTATCCAATTCAAATTCCTTTTTAATGACATTAATTACATTTTCTGTAACGGCAGAAAATGTAGGGGAAGTTGGAGGAGAAGGTTCTTTCTCTTCCTGTCTTTGTTCATGTTGACTACTAGTGTAAATAGGGTGAGGAACACTAGTGGCATAGTCAACAGATCGTATAGAAGTGCTAGGTATATCTGAAGTTGAAAACCTAGGTTGACTTTGAAAAGGAAGATTTATAACAGAAGGGACTTTTGTAAATTTCCTTTCTAATGAAGGAATGCTTGAGCACGATGTTCTATTAGAAAATCTGGATGAGGTGGATCTTCTGAATGACAATTTGACTTTTCCATCGGAATACTGAGTCATATTTTGCAACTCTGTATTAGGCTCAAGTTGTTTTGGAATCGCTGGTGGAGCGGCTCCTTCAAGAATCCATTCTTCTGGAAGATGGACATCTTTCCATTGAATAGGCTTTGGGATGACTGTGTTGGCTCTAGACAAATCAGTCTGCAAGAGAAGAGTCTCATCTCTTTTTGACTGGAATTTATGTTGTGTACTGAATGCAGTGATCATTGCCTTATACGAGATTTTAAAAATTAAGGCAACTGGGATGGATCCCTCAATCATATTATAATTATGAGTTTTGATTTGTAGAATCATGCTTTTCAAAATATTTTTATCTTTAAGTGAAATTGTTATGTTTGGATAACAATCAAATGAAATTGGACCTTTACAAAGACTGGATTCGATGCTACTTAGCAAAGAATCATTAAAAGAGATGAATCGCCCATCTCTTAGGACAGCAAGGATAGAAGTATCCAAGCCTTCTTTGGTTAAGGGTTTTATTCCGACTTGAATAAGACCGATGTGAACATAATTGAAATTCTTTTCTTTTAATTTCTTTAAAGAATGCTCAGAAAACAAGTGAATTGTTTCAAATGGATTTGAAAGAGTTATGTCACGTTCTTCAGTCTTTATAATATAATCATTCTTTAAAAAATCAAGCTTTTTTGTTTTGTAAATCTTTTCTTTAGAAATTTTTGGAAGTTCCCAACAATCAATTGCTTTATCAAAGTTCTCAATAAAGAATTCTTCTGAACTCACAACATGCTTTGAAGCACTAGTCTTCCCGGAAGAAGAGCTAGAAAAGGATGATGATCTACAGTGCATAGGGTCCATGAGTAAAAACCTATGGTCTATCTATGGTTTTGTCAGGATGGCTACAGGTATGGTTTTACAACCCTAAACGGATGACCTTATCCTATGACGGGACTTACTACCAGTAAGGATTCACCACACAACAAAACTTGAAAATAAAACACAAGTCTTTAAACACAGAACTATAAACTGTTTTACACTATCCTCCCCTTGGCTCTGATACCAGAAGGAAATAAAGGACTCATTGTAAAATCCAGATCACCATGGTCTTGTGCCGCTTTTTATGTCAACAAAAATTCTGAAATTGAAAGAGGCGTTCCTAGACTTGTGATAAATTACAAACCTTTGAATAAAGCTTTAAAATGGATTAGGTACCCAATACCTAATAAAAAAGATTTGCTCCAAAAACTCTGTTCAGCTTTCATTTTTTCTAAATTTGATATGAAGTCTGGTTTTTGGCAAATACAAATCCATCCTAAAGATTGTTATAAAACAGCTTTTACTGTTCCCTTTGGACAATACGAATGGACAGTAATGCCTTTTGGTTTGAAAAATGCACCCTCAGAATTTCAAAGAATCATGAACGATATTTATAATCCCTATTCTGAGTTTTGCATTGTTTACATTGATGATGTATTGATTTTTTCTCAAAGTATTGACCAACATTTCAAACATTTAAAGACTTTTCACCTTGTTACTAAAAAAGCTGGGTTAGCCCTTTCTAGTTCAAAAATTTCTTTATTTCAAACAAAAGTCCGGTTCCTAGGTCATCATATTTCCAAAGGAACTATCACCCCAATTGAAAGATCTCTTTTGTTTGCAGATAAATTCCCAGACAAGATTCTGGACAAAACCCAATTACAAAGATTTCTTGGTAGTCTAAATTATGTTCTCAATTTTTGCCCTAATATCAATAGGATGTCTAAACCTTTGCATGATAGGTTGAAAAAGAATCCTGTTGCATGGTCAGAAGAACATACCAAAGTTGTTAGATTAATAAAGCAATCTGTAAAAAATATTCCATGTTTATTTCTTGCAAATCCTGCATTACCATATATATATATATAAACTTCAAATTGCAATTAATAAATAGTGGCGTTGTTTCCAGATCGATGCAGAACTTAATCTGCCTTTGTGACCAGATCTGACTTAGAACAAATCAATATCACGCACGTTCTGTTTTCCAGCTGATATACTAAAAATAAATTAATGTTCTTTAATCAAGCCTAGCAACAAAATCTAAAGGCTCAAAGATAATACTAGATATGGATCCCAGAAATAATATTCTGATTGGATGGAGGGAGAAGAGAAGATACAACTAAGGGCAGAGATCCGGTCTCTTTGCCTTAGAGGAACGTAACAGTTTTTAGGAAAATTAAAAAGCTTTAAATTTATTGCAGAAATTTAAACATGCATCTAAACTTTAAATTGGAAGTACAAATTGAATTTAAAACTTACAGGTTAAATTGCTTGAATCCATGAATGAGTTACAACTTTTGAAGAAAGGGAAAATTACAAGATAGGAAATGTTTCCTTGATATCTTGTTCCAGATTTCCTGAGAGAGAGAGAGAGAGAGAGAGATTTTACAAATTGTTGGCTCAAGAAGAAGTGATGAGTCTTAGTCTTCATCCCCTTCTTTATATAAAAAATGCTTTTACAAAAGAGAAATGATACTGTTGAATCACATGAGCAGTTGGTGGAGCGGGTCCTTTTCCTTTTTCCTGTGAGGGACAACATCTTCTCTATGATTTTTAACTTCATGTGCAGCTGGAGGACAACATCATGAAAGGTATCAACTTCACGTGGTTGGGACCTTTAGTCATGGTAAAAAGTCTTTACAATGCTTTTCACTTTAAGAGAAAAAAGCAAAAGTTGGGTTAAGAGACATGTGCGCTCTCACTTGTGTTCAGGGGACCACCCAATAATGTGAATACAGAAAAGATAATTACAAAAGAAAATAAATACAACTGAAAATATTTACAATAAAATTGTAAAATTACTTGTTGCAGAATAAGAAAATTACTTTTTTTTTATACAAATAGCTTTAAGAATGCTTTATTGGAGAGAATATTCTGAAGCAGTCATCTTCGTTTTCATCTCGAAGGGAGATGAACGGCTCAGTTTCTCCGGAAGAGCTTAAACCAGAACTGGCAACAGAAGGTTCTGATCGCGAGACAAGAAGCTGCTGCATGACTTTGAAATATTCTTCTTCGATTTTTGCACTGGCCAAGAGAGACTGGGCTTTAGTTCTTTGAGCTAAAAATGTGCTTTGGGCTTTGACATCTTGGATGCTTGGAGTAAGGAGTCCTCTGGAAGAAAGCCAAGCTTGAACTGTGGCTTCTGATAATTTGGACTGCTCATCAAATTTAGACCACCATTTAACTTTAAATGTTCTTTGTAAAATGAGTTGGGCGTCTTGGGTGTGGTAGTTGAAGTTCCACATCCAAACCCAAGGAAGGAAAAAGTTTGTACAGAAACAGAGAAAATGAGGGAATCTTTTCTTAGATTCTGAAGGGACATAGTGGACTTTGAAAAGATTTAGACAACGGATGGTGTTAAGGGTAAGAATATCTGGGCTTGGTCCAAAAACGTTCCACCATTGAAACCAATTTGGGAGGCTTTGGACAGTTATTTTTGAATTGAAGAAAAATAACCAAGAATGAGTCTTTTTTGGATTTTGTATAAAAAAGGTATTAAACCAAGCTTGTTGATAATCCCAATAGGAAAAGAATAAGCAATTGCTTAAGGTTCTTTGGAAACTGGCGGGAAAGGTTTGGAGCTTGTGAAGTTGGTCATTCCACTGCTTTGGGCTTAGAACTTTAAGAATAGTTGTCGTGGAATAGGCAGGCTCAGAATGAGATTCACTGAGGAAGAAATGTTTAAATTTAACAGACTTAGTAAATTCAAGAATGCTTTGATAGAAAGACTAGGGTTTGGACAAATCCCATGGTTTGAAAAACCAGCCTTTCGGGAAAATCTTTGAAATTGCTTGAAATGGATCGGAGTGATAAAAACCATCTTCCATAGTTAAAACATTTTGAAAATGGGTTTTATTAATCCAATCCGAAGATCTTTGAGAAAGCTTTGATTAAGAAACAACTATTTGAGAAGATGAGCTTTCTCCAGAAATAACTTTAGAAGAAGAAGATTTTGAAATTTCTTTAGAAACAAATTTCTCCTTTTCAGGAGCTTTAGAAAGATCTTTATTTTAGGAAAAACTTTGTAAGGCGAGCATAAGCTCAGGAGATTTAGAAATAGATTTCATCCATTCATTTACCTGTTCTTGAGAGGTAATAGCTTTAAACTGAGCTTCCTGATTCTCTTGTTCTTCAACTATGTCAATCCAAGATTTGATTGGCATGGCTGATGAAAGTAATTTTTCTTTAGGAGGGGTTGCAGGTGAGGTCTTTGAGGTGGTTTTAGGTTCAGGGTCTTTAAGAATCCTCTTCCATTTATCTCGTCTTTTGGGCGGCATTATCTATTTTGGAGAAATTCCGTGGTTAGAAAATCAGAGATAGAAATTGTATCGCCTTTAATAAACTCAATATCAAAATAAAAAACGCTCAAAATGGCTTGCCATCTTGCAAAAATATGTTTTGAAGCAATATTTTGAACATCTTTTTCCAAAACATGTTTTGCAGCTTTGCAATCAATTCTGAGTAAAAATTTTTGATTTAATAAATCACTTTGGAATTTAGATATACATAAAACAATAGAAATAATTTCTTTTTTAATAGTAGAGTAATTTCTTTGGCATTCGTTCCAATGAGCAAAAATATATTGTATTATTTGTTCTTTATTATTCTCTTTTTGCTTTAATATTCCTCTATATCCTAAATCTGATGCATCTGTTTCAACAATTTTAGGTAATGCAGGATTTGCAAGGAATAAACATGGAATATTTTTAACAGAATTCTTTATTAGCTTAACAGTTTTAGTATGCTCATCAGTCCATGCAACATGGTTCTTTTTTAATCTATCATGCAACAGTTTTGACATCTTGTTGATATTAGGACAAAAATCAAGAACATGATTTAAACTTCCTAGAAATCTTTGTAATTGGGTTTTATTAAGAATTTTATTAGGAAATTTATCAGCAAAAATAAGAGATCGCTCAATAGGTGTGATCGTTCCTTTGGAAATGTAATGACCAAGGAACATGATCCTTGTTTGGAACAAGGAAACTTTAGAACTAGAAATGGCTAGACCAGCCTTCCTAGTAGCAAGATAGAAAGTCTTTAAATGTTTGAAATGTTGATCGATTGTTTGAGAAAAAATCAACACGTCATCTATATAAACAATGCAAAATTCAGAATAGGGATTATAAATATCATTCATTATTCTTTGGAATTCTGAAGGTGCATTCTTTAAACCAAATGGCATAACTGTCCATTCATACTGTCCAAAAGGAACAGTAAAAGCAGTTTTATAACGATCTTTAGGATGAATTTCAATTTGCCAAAATCCAGATTTCATGTCAAATTTTGAAAATATGAATGCAGAATGTAATTTCTGGAGCAAATCATTTTTATTAGGTATGAGATACCTAATCCATTTTAATGCTTTATTAAGAGGTTTGTAATTTATTACAAGTCTAGGTGTTCCTCTTTCTATTTTAGAATTTTTATTGACATAGAAAGCAGCACAAGACCATGGAGACCTAGATTTTACAATGAGTCCTTTTGATTCCAAATCTTTTATTTCATTTTTGCAATGTTGTTCCAATTCCATGTTCATTTGGATTAGACGGGCTTTAGTAGGTATTTCCTTTTCATCAAAAGAATTTTCGTAGGGCAAATCAACCAAATGTTGTTTTCTGTTCCAAAAAGCAGATGGTAGATCAGCACATATTTCTTTTTCAATGAGGGTTTTAAAGTCAGAGATTTTTTTTTTTACAAATTCATTTTGTAATTGGTTTTCAATGCTTTGTAAACTCAAATTATGTTTTAAACAAATCAAGTCATTTTGTTTAGATTTGAGAAGGGCATTGATTTGGTTCTGGTAAACAGAACAAGCTTTAACAATATTCAAATTTCTTGTTTTAGGTTTTTCAATAAAGGGAAAAATGAGTTTTTTGTTCTTTGCTTTAAAAGATATACTATTATAGTTGACAGTATAAGGGGTAATGAGATTAATAAAGGGAGTTTCTAATATAACAGTACGATGGATATCATTTGTTAGGAGGAAGGAAGTCTGAAATTCAAAACCATTATTATGCACTGAGGCATCAACTTTAGATTTAACTTTTAACTTTGAATTATTAGCGGCTGAGAGTCTTTCATTAGTTTTTTCATGAAATCTTTTAGGGACAATGTCTTCTTTAATGCAATTTAAATCAGCACCAGTGTCAAAAAGGGCAATGGTGTCAATTTCAAAGTCTTTAGAAAGAATTAATGTGATCTTAATCAAATATTTTCGAGTGGTGATTTGTTTAAGAACAAAAAGGAAATCATTGGGTATGGATTCAATATTTTCAAGATTTTGTTCATTTTCACCGTCAGATTCAATTTCTTTATCTGAATTATCTTCTAATTGTTTTTGTAATAAGAGTTGAATGGTTTCAGAATTATTCTTTTGTTTTTCTTTTAATTCTTTTATCTCAAGTTTAATTTCTTTTATCTCTTTTTGAAGGTCTTGAATACTAGGAGTTATAGTTTTCTTTGTTTTCTTTGTTTTCTTTTTATCCAAAATCTCAGTAAGATCATAAGTATTCTTTTTAATTATTGGGGCTTTGGAAGTTTCTGTTTTATTGAGTTCTAGGGTTTTTAAAAGCTTATCAAGGTATTCTTTTTGGAGATGTTGATCAGAAATATGTTTAACCAATTCAAGAAAAGTTTCTTGTTCTTTAGTCAAGACATTGATCTTCTTTAAATTAGATTCTGTGTCAGAATCACTCTCACTAGATATAGATGTATCTGAGTCAATTAACTCATCAACCTGTAGAGGTTCACTATCTCCCGTCATGGAAGACTCAGAGTCAGAAGACTCTACAAGTAGAGGGGCTATTTTATAAAGTGTTTCTTCATCAAGGCCAAGCTCGTGGAGCTTTCTGTTAACCCTATAAAATTTTACAGTGTGGCCTTTCCTTCCACATTTAAAACACGTGGCTTCTTTGTAGTTAAAAGGGATTTTTTGTTTGGGTCTAAAGTCCTTCTTTTTAGAGAAGCTGGGCTTCTTAGAAGACCTTGAAGGTTTCTTATAAGAAAATTCTCTAGAATCTTGAAAAGGTTTTCTATGGCTTTTTGATTTGTAATGGCTCTTGTAAGGTTTTGAAAAACACTTACCATTACAATCTTTTGAAGTAAAGGCTTTAAAGGGATCATAATTGAATTGCTTACAGAAACTGTCTAATTCTTGCTTAGATTTTTTAAGCTCCTATTTTAGACGCTTCTGAAGTTTCAAGTCTTGGCAAATCTTTAAACCTTCCTTATTAACAAAGCTGACTAATTCACCGTATGTGAGTTCGTCATAAGGAATACGTTTATCATAGAGGGCTTTTATGGAATTCCTAACCTTTTCTCCTAATAGGGTAGGTAAACCTGCAAGGAATTTTTCCTTCCAAGTTATATGATTTACATCATCCCTAAGGAAGAGTCTGGTAAAGAATGTGGTTTTGTAACTTTGGAATTCACTAAGTTTCCTACATCTCAGGTTATGTAGTAACTCAGCATTTTTATCTCTTAGGTGTGAAGGATCACCTATGAAATGAAGGGATATAGTCAGAATCAAGGTAGCAACAACATCCTGAATTAGACTATTGAACTTATCGAGGATGAGGGCTCAATTCTCATCTGTTTGGATAGAATCAAGGATATCTAATTATTGCTGTTTGGTGAGAAGATGATCCCACCAACCTTTAAGTTGACCGGTAAAACCAGCTATGAGAATTTCTGCAATGGCTTTATCAGAAGTTCCCGACTATGTTTTATAAGCATTAGCTGTCATGGTCATCTGTTGCAACAATCCTAGAATATTATATTCAGACAGACCATCAATATTCCACTCATAGACAGAAGATGCATTAAATCGTGATTGGTTTAATGCGCGAGGTCTGTTGTCTATGGCTAAGTCAAGTGGAGACTTGACAGTAGGTAGGGCTAATTCCCAATGGATTTTGTTGGTTTTAGAAGCATGTTCTTCTTTAAAGGCTTCTATATCTGAAGAGGCTATAGACATATTGTCCTGTTCTAGTACTCCAATCTTACTGGATTGGGCACTATCCGGAGCTATTTGGATTTTACTAGATGAATAAGAAGAGGCTTCTATTCTATCTAATTGTTCTTTAATAGCTTTAACAAAATCTAATTTTGACTCTTGAACAAGCTTTTGACTAGTTTTCGAAACCTGAAAAGGTTTGAAAATAAGCTCCATAAGCTTTTTGTCAGAATCTGATTTTGGTGTAACAGAAGAAACAACTATGGTCGACTTTTGGAATTGGCTTTCTATCCTAGTTAACTGTTTTCCTATCGTATTTAGATTTGCATTACAGAAATCATTCTGTTGAATAATGCTGTCTAAATTCGATTCTGGATCTTTATGGATTTTATAAAGTGAGGCTTTAATCTTAACAGGAGGCTCACCATGATCAATGATTAGACTCCTAAGAGGTGGATGCTCAGATTCTATGACTCTACCACTACCGGAGAGGTTCCATTCCGGGATTTTCCTTCTAACAGTAATGGAATTTGATTCTTTAAAAGGATAAGTAATGTTGTTATCCGAAGCATACATTTGAAACCAATCAAAAAATAATATATGAACTTTATGCAAATTTAGAAACTCATAATAAACTTGTTGGATTTCTTTTCTTTGGTTTAATAAATGTTTGAAAAACCAAAGTCTTTTTTCTTTGTTGGAATCAGAATAAAAATCATTGTGAATAAGAGTTTTATCTAATTCAAAGTCTTTTTCTATAACATTAATTACATTTTCTGTGACGGCAGAAAATGTAGGGGAAGTTGGAGGAGAAGGTTATTTCTCTTCCTGACTTTGTTCATGTTGTCGGCTAGTGTAAATAGGATGAGGAACACTAGTTGTATAGTCGACAGAATGTATGGAGGAACTAGGTATATTTGAGGTGAAAAACCTAGGTTGACTTTGTACTTGTTGAAAAGGGAGATTTATAACAGAAGGAATTTTTGAAAATTTTCTTTCTAAAGTAGGAATACTCGTACTTGAGTCTTTGTTGGAGAATCTGGATGATGTAGATCTCCTAAAGAATAATTTGACTTTACCATCTGAATACTGAGTTACATTTTGTAACTCTGTATTTGGCTCGAGTTGTTTAGGAATCACTGGAGCAGTGGCTCCTTCAAGAATCCATTCATCTGGAAGATTGATATCTTTCCATTGGATTGGTTTTGGAATAACGGTGTTGGCTTTAGACAGATCAGTCTGCAAGAGAAGAGTCTAATCTCTTTTTGATTGAAATTTATGTTGCGTGTTAAACGCAGAAATCATGGCTTTGTAAGAAATTTTATAGATTAATGCCACTGGGACAGATCCCTCAATCATATGATAATTATGGGTCTTGATTTGCAAAATCATGCTTTTTAGAATGTTCTTGTCCTTTAGAGAAATTGTTATGTTCGGGTAACAATTGAATGAAATGGGACCTTTACAAAGACTTTATTCTATACTACTTAGTAAAGAATCACCAAAAGAGATTAATCGCCTATCTCGTAGGACAGCCAGTATAGAGGTATTAAGACCTTCTTTTGTTAAGGGTTTTATACCAACTTGTATTAAGCCGATATGAACGTAATTAAAATTCTTATCTTTTAATTTCTTTAAAGAGTGTTCTGAAAATAGATGAATAGTTTCAAATGGCTTTGAAAGGGTTATGTCTCTTTCTTCAGTTTTTATAACATAATCATTCTTTAAAAAATCAAGCTTTTTTGTTTTATAAATAATTTCTTTATTAACCTTTGGTAATTCCCAATTATCAATTGCTTTATTAAAGTCTTCAATCACAAATTCTTCCGAATTCACAATATTCTTTGAATCACTAGTTCTTCCAGAAGAAGAGCTAGAAAAGGACGATGTTCTACAGAGCAGAGAATCTATGGGTCAAGACCTATATCTAGTATCAGTCTTGTCGGTATGGCTACAATCCAAGGCTAAGAATTGGTTTTACTGCCCTTCAACCTAATCGGGACTAACGACCAAAAACCACCAAGGCACACAGAGGTAACACTCACCACACAAACATAGTTTAACTAAAACACAAGTCTTTAAACAAGAAGTCTCTATTCTATATTACACTATCCTCCCATTGGCTCTGATACCAGTAAGAAATATTTGAGAAGATACAACTAAGGGCAGAGATCCGGTCTCTTTGCCTTAGAGGAACGTAACAGTTTTTATGAAAATTAAAAAGCTTTAAATTTATTGCAGAAATTTAAACATGCATCTAAACTTTAAATTGGAAGTACAAATTGAATTTAAAACTTACAGGTTAAATTGTTTGAATCCAGAAATGAGTTACAACTTTTGAAGAAAGGGAAAATTACAAGATACAACTAAGGGCAGAGATCCGGTCTCTTTACCTTAGAGGAACGTAACAGTTTTTATGAAAATTAAAAAGCTTTAAATTTATTGCAGAAATTTAAACATGCATCTAAACTTTAAATTGGAAGTACAAATTGAATTTAAAACTTACAGGTTAAATTGCTTGAATCCAAAAATGAGTTACAACTTTTGAAGAAAGGGAAAATTACAAGATATATATATATATATATATATTAATTACTCATTCACACTATTAAAGTTTTGAATTATAGATCAATATTATAAAATATTTATATCTACTAATATTTTACATATTTACACTATTGAGGTTCTAGATCTATATAAAATTTATAAATAAAATATTATGTATATGTTCATTGTTCCGTAAAAAAAAAAAAAAGAGAATCATGTCCAATATTTGAGTTTTGATGACAAAACCTATAAATTAATTTATAATAGAAAATATGCTCGTTTCATTGAGTGGGTAAATGGGTCAACAACTTTCACCATAGCCCGACATGAAAAAAAAAATAGTGTCAACCTAAACTCGGCCCATTTAATAATCGTGTCAAATTTGATGACTCATACCTATTCATTCTTATTATGTTTGTGTTGGATATTTGAGACATCTTAAATTTTGCTAGCTCTAGTAAATATCATTTTTTTTATTTAATGAGAAAGTAGTTAGAAAGCTTCCCATTAAGGCACATCTGTATGATCTAATATATATTTATTGACCATATTAATGAGATATATTTATTGATCATATTAATGAGATATCTACCTCACCTAAATTATAGTTGGAAAAAAAAAATATTTTGTCCCCTCAATGATTGGAGTGAACTAAAACTATGCTGGTTGAAAAGTATTCGACTATCAGCAGAGTTGTTGGTGGGTTATCAATGACCTGAGTGATAAAGATATTCATGCATTTTCTTTATGTCAATTTATACATGCAAAATGAAAAGAATGTTTCCTATATAAAATTTGCAAAACTATATAATATTTGGATTTTGGAGAGAAGACGTCACACGTTCACGTCTTAGTCACCCTAGACTCGATTCATTAATATTGAAAGTACTATAAATGCATAACGTATGTAACTTGAACAATGTATATGAATTTTGTGTTGGATATTTGTGTCATGTTAAATTTTGCTAGCTTTAGTAAATATCATATTTGTTTGTTTTTTATTTTTTTATTTTTAATGAGAAAGTAGTTAGAATGCTTCCCATTAAGGCATATCTGTATGATCTAATATATATTTATGGGAAAAGGATATTCAACCCCCCAACGTTTAGGAAAAGGGATAAAAAACCCCTCAACGTTTCAAAAAGGACTTATAATCTCCTTTCCGTTAACAAACACAGTTTGTTTTAACAGCAAATTTATTTTTAATTTTTAATTACTATTATACCCTTATAATAAATTAATTAATATATTAATTTGAGATATATCACAATTAACAATTGTCCTACATACCCAAAAATCCAAAACTTATACACCAAGAAGCCCAAAAAAAAAGCCGTATAATTCTGGTTCAATGTTTGAACATAGATTCTTTTCATGATAATGAAATCATTTATATTTATTTTTATAATAAAAAATTACAAAAAGATAAAAAAGAAAATTAGCAACTCCAGTACAATGAACATGGATACTAACCAAAACTTCTTCCAAAGAACAGGTTGAACTTTATCTCTCACTATAAGTGTCGCCGTCAGGTCAATCTAGTGTAATGGTTTTGATTCCTCAAAGAAAAAGGGTTTAATCAAATTTCGTTTTATTAGTAATAATCACATATGAAAGGTTTGATCATTAGAAATGTATCATTTATAGCAAATAATTTGGGCAAAAATGTAATTGTATCTCAATTTTTAGTTTTAAAAAAATTATTAATTGTGACATGTCACAAATCAATATATTAATTTATATTTATTATGAGAGTATAATAGTAATTAAAAATTAAAAATAAATTTACTGTTAAAACAAACGGTGTTTGTTAATGGAAAGATGGTTATAAGTCCTTTTTAGAACGTTGAGGGATTTTTTATCCATTTTCCTAAACATTGGGGGGGTTGAATGTCATTTTCCCTATATTTATTGATCATATTAATGAGATATCAATGAGATATATTTATTGATCATATTAATGAGATATCTACCTCACCTAAATTATAGTTGAAAAAAAAAAAATTTCTCCCTGGAGTGAACTAAAACTATTTTGGAGAGGAGACGTCACACGTTCACGTCTTAGTCACCCTAGACTCGATTCATTAATATTGAAAGTACTATAAATGCATAACGTATGTAACTTGAACAGTGTATATGAATTTTATGAAAAGATAACTTCTTCAATGGCCATTACATTTGCTTATGGAGAAATGATCATAGCAATATTTCTTATTTCCTTTCTTATAATTGTTTTACATTGGAGTTGGAGCGATAGAAACTCTCCCATGAGAAACTGGCCCGTCCTTGGGATGCTGCCAGGATTATTTGCAAACACATGGCATTTCCATGAATTTCTCGCACATGATGTTTTGAAAAAGAATCGGGGCACATTTGAGTTCACAGGGCCCTGGTTTGCCCAAATGGACCTCATCGTCACCAGTGATCCCATGAATGTTCACTACATCAGCAGCAAGAACTTCAGCAACTACCAAAAGGGACCTGACTTCAGGATGATCATCGAGCCTCTGGGAGATGGTGTTCTCAATGCCGACGGAGACCTGTGGAAAATACAGAGGAAAATAATCCATTCAGTGATGAAGCACAACAAGTTCGAGTCTGCTTTAGAAAAAGTTGCTCATCAAAAGATGGAAACAGGTCTTATCCCAGTTCTTGATCATGCCTCAGAACTAGGGACCGTGGTGGACTTACAAGACGTGCTTAAGCGATTTGCCTTCGACAACATCTGTATGTTGGTTTTAGGAATTGATCCAAATTATCTCTCTGTTGAGTTCCCTCAAACTGTTTATGCAAATGCATTTAACACAATGGAGCAAGCTTTGCTTTATCGACATATTGTGCCAAAAATTTGTTGGAAACTGCAAAAATGGCTTCAGATTGGAGAAGAGAAGAAGCTTAGTAGAGCATGGCAAACTTTCGATAGATTCCTCTACGAGCGTATTTCTAGTAGAAAAGCTAATATGGAGAAGAAGGAGGAGGAATTTGACTTATTAACAGCTTATATGGCAGAAGAAGAAGAAGAGGAAGTGAAAGAAGATGAACAAATATCTGCTTTGAGAAAAACTGACAAGTTTCTAAGAGACACAGCATTCAGTTTCTTGGGAGCTGGAAATGATACTATAAGTTCAGGCCTCGTTTGGTTTTTCTGGCTTGTTGCCACACACCCATCAGTTGAAAACAAAATTCTGAAAGAGATCAAGGCCACTATAGTCATGCACAAAAAAGAAGACGGGGAAAGGAGATTTTTCTTCAACACAAAACAGGCAAATAATTTAGTTTATCTTCATGCAGCCTTGTGTGAAACATTAAGACTATACCCACCAGTACCGTACAATCACAAAATTGCAGGACAAGCAGACATTCTCCCAAGTGGTCATCACATCAAGAAGAATCAAACGGTATTGATTTCTTATTATGCAATGGGGAGGATGGAAGAGATATGGGGCAATGATTGTTTAGAGTTCAAGCCCGAGAGATGGATTTCAGAGAAAGGGTGTATTGTGCATGTGCCGACATACAAGTTCACTGCATTTCATGCTGGTCCTAGAAATTGTTTAGGGAAGGACAAGGCTTTGATTCAAATGAAGATGGTTGCGAGTGCGGTGATCGGGAATTATCATGTAAAAGTAGCAAAAGGTCATCCTGTTTTACCACGTAATTCTATTATACTTAATATGAAGTATGGTTTAAAGGTTCAGTTATCCAAGAGAAGCCTCTTGTGAACTCTATAGATAACCTATGATGTAATATCTCAATAATAAAATAAAGTTCAACTATTTTTTTCTTTTTTGTGGTTGTTAATTAGTGTAATTTTTTAATTGGCCATTGCAACTATATGGTAATTAGATTTAAAGAACGTACAGTCTTTTTAAATGGTGAGCTACAGAGGAAGTGTTTGTGAATGAGTGAATCCACATTTGGGTATGAAGGTGTTTAATTATGTAAGGTGCTCGAAATTAAGGTATCAAAAGGAAGTCAGGCTAATGCTCACACTCTTTTCTACAAACACTCAAGCAATGACATGCATAATATTAACTGAAGATGAAGTAAAGAGTTGTAGAGTATCGGAAGGTTTTTTCATGCAAAAGAATTGGAGACAAAATATCTTGGAGCACTTAAATATGCTTCTTAGGAATGAAGTTTATAAGATCCAAGAAAAGGATTATTCCCTTCTCAAATGAGGTATGTGTTGGACTTTCTGAATAGAAAGTGTAGATATTCTATTGCTTTTAAAGTTGGTGTAATTAGTCAATTTATGCCCTCATCAACAGAATACAAAAAATATCTAAAAATCTTAAATACTTAAAGTCTCCCTTATAGGAGAAACTAAAATAATATTGATTTAGCCCACAACTTTAATAACATAAGTCAAAGCTAAAATAAGGCCTCTCTCTCGTCAATTCTCAATTACTTTAATAAGGCCTCTCTCTCCTCAATGCTCAATTACTTTCTTTCAACTTTGGCCATATATTCTTAGAAAATGCTAAGTATCAAGAAAAACGAGAGAAGGACGAGAGAATGAAGCATGTGGTGGGAGGAGAGAGAGAAAAAAAAAGCTGACAGCAGAGAGAGAGAAGAGTCAATTCTCTCGTCCTTCTCTCGTTGTTCTTGATATTCAGCAGCACTCTATATTCTTACCCATAACACTCCACTTTCACTCGTTGACGGTTAAGCAAATGCTTCATTTTATATAGCATGCCGCGATATTACAAAAGCATGCAATCCCCATATTTTATTTGGGAGTCATCTTACAGTGCAGGGCTGGGCTGTATCTTATACAGCTGCTGCCAAAAACTTGAACAACCCGTATTTTACCGGTTGTTCATTAAATAATTTTTAAATTTTGTTTTTAATGCTTAAAAAAATATAATAAAATGAAAAAAAAATGAAAATTTTAAATCTGAAACATAAAAATCAATTAAATGAGAAAAATATTTTTAAATTTTTTTAACATAAATAAATGTTAAAAAATTATAAAAATAATTATATTCTAATTTTTTGGTTAAATATCAATTTAATGGGTGGATGTTTCAAGTTTATTTTTCATGTCTCTAATTTTGGTTAGTCTTTCTCATTTATTGATTCATTTATTTCAACTTTTCAATCCACTAGTTTTGTGTTTAATGTTCCTACTAAATTCGTTAAATACCAATATTTTTTGTTAAATTACAAGTAAATTTTAGTTCTCGTAGGATGAGTTCCTAATTTTGGTTAAACTTTCTCTCTTATTGGTATAATGGTTTCAGCTAATAATTTCACTAGGTTTGTGTTGAATGTTCCCATTATCTAGGTAAGATTTCAATTATTTGGGTTAAGTACCAAACTACTTTGTAGCGTTTAATTTTTTGTTGGATTTGTATCAAATTTTGGTTAAATTTTCTCAATTATAGGCTAATATATTTCAACTTTTCAATCCATTAGTAATGCTTTTATTATTCCTACTAAAATCGTTAAAAATCAATATTTTGGGTTAAATTCCAAGTAAATTTCATTTCTCGCCAGAATAGTTCCTTATTTTGGTTAAACTTTCTCCATTATGGGTTCATGCATTTTAACTAATAATTCCAGTGATTTTGTGTTGAATGTTTCTTTATCGAGGTAAGATTTCAATAATTTGGGTTAGATACCGATTTTACTTTGTAAAATTTTATTTTTTGTTATATTGGTTCTTGATTTTGGTTAATCTTTCTCAACTATAGGTTTATATGTTTCAACTTGTCAATCCACTAGTTTTGTGTTTAGTATTCCTACTAAAATCGTTAAATACCAATATTTTGGATTAAATTCCAAGTATATAGTATTTCTCGTTGGATAATTTTCCTGATTTTTGTTAAAAGTTAAGTACTAATGTTTTGAGTTAAATTACAAGTAAATTTCATTTCTCGTTGGACTAATCCCTACTTTTGGTTAAACTTTCTCCTTTATTGGTACATGAGTTTCAACTAATAATTTCACTAGTATTGTGTTGAATATTCCGATTATTTATGTAAGATCTTAATAAATTGGGTTAGATACCAAATTTACTTTTTAGATTTTATATATGATTAGATTAGTCCCATAGTTTGGTTAAGCTTTCTCACTTATGGGTTCAATTGTTTCAATTAATTAGTTCTCTACTTTTGTGTTTCAAGTTCTCAATGCCTACATCATGTTTCAACATTATTGGTTAAATTCCAGGTTGATATTATAAAATTCAAAGTAAACATTTATTACGAAAAACAAATAATATTATTAAGGTGAATCTCATTTTACTCCTCTTATTTCAGTAAATATCAACTTACTGCAATATATTAAAATTTCACTATCGTAACCCCTATTCAATTTTCTATAAACTACGATCAACATTGTAAGTTAAGAGATTAGAAACTTACCTAATCTAATTATGTTGGAACATATTTTTTTTTTCTCTTTTTGATCTTCTTGACTTCATGAGATTTATTAAACTCAACTTATTTATACTTGAGCTTTTGATCATTATAAATATGCCTATTTTATTAATTCAAATTAATTGTACTCATTTTCTTTCCAAAATAAATTCTTTGATATCTCATCACTTCAACCAAAATTTCATTTTTAACAATTGCATATGCAATTTGTACAGCTCAATTTTTTATTTTTCAAATGTTTATGATAAAACAAATTATTTATTTATATATGATTATCCCAGAAATAGTGAAAATTAATTTTTATATTGAAATTTTAAGATTTTCAAATTAGCATTTACTTTGAATCCAATTCAACCGAGTCACCATTTATTTATCTTTAATTAATGCTTTAAGCATAGTAAATGCAATTCAAATTAAATGATATTTTGTATAAAAAAAACACATTAGAAAATTAATGCAATAAAGAAAAAAGAAAATATATTAAAACATTAATTTTGCTTCCTAAATTAAGTATTGAAAGGAAAATTTTCTCTTATAGGTAAATTCAACATTATAATTTAACAATAACGTTGACTGCAATTTTAAAACTATTTATTTATTGCTCCAAATTGCAATCGTTTTTTATAAGTCATAAAAATTAAATTTATTTAACAATATACATATATAGTTGGATACGTAATTTAGACCTTAATTGATGTTGCCTTATTTTTAATTATTATATTTTAGTGATAGTTTATTTTATTGTATACTAATATTGTAATAAATTTGTAATGATATACATCATATTTTTTATTGATTACTACTCAAATTATATAATATCTATTTTATAAGTGAGTATTACTCAAATAAATATAATATACTTCAAAATTTTAATTATCATACTTAAATCATATAATCACATATGCAATTAAGCGTAAATTATGACAAGGTCACTTCCCAAGACTTGGGAAAATGATCATGTAGATCCCTGAGTTTTCACTAAGAGACACTAAAATCCCTTTTGACTATAATGCCTTTTGACTTTATTAATTCAAAAATTGACTCTAAAGTTTTATAATAAGTAGAAATATAATATTAAAATAAATGTTACAATATATAAATTTTAAAATAATTAATATATAAAAATATTTTAGTACTTTACAGTCTTATATTATATTAAACTAAATTTTTTAATAAATAGAAACATAATATTGAAATAAATATTTAAAAATTTAAATTATTTTCAATATTGTATAAAAAATTTTAATACTATTAATACATGAGATATATTTTATTAATTATAAAATCTATTTAACCTAAAGATTTATTTAAAATTTGTATAAAAAATACAAATATATAATTAAAATAAATATCATAATTTACATTTTAAAAATTATTTTTTATATTAAAAAATGTTTTAATATTATTAATTTATTAGACAAATTAAACTATTTAAATTATATTTGTATTTATTAAAAATTTTAAAGTCCATTTTTTTGAATTAATACATCCAAATTGTATTATAGTCAAAGGGGTCTTGGGGTCCCTGGGTGAAAACATAAGGGTCTACATGATCATTTTTCCAAATCTCGAGGGTGTAGGTTTTTTTTTTTTCTAAATTATTTCATTCTAGGTGTTGCACTAAAATCATAGTTTTCTAGTTGAGTGAGACTATTGACACCCCTCTAAATATCTCTTAACACCCATTTTCTTTGTTAACTCCATTAAAATATTTTAAAAATTATAAAATTCTTTTAACATCTACATCAATGAAAAAAATACCTTTAATCAAAATTTATTAGTGTAAACCCTATTCTCTAATTTTTATTTAGTTTTATTATTAAACCATATTTCAACAATAGGATTTCTCCCGTTCAAAAAAAAAACAACGAGTTTCCTTATTTCGATTTCAACCACTAGTGGTAAATTCCTTACTTGACAATTAGAGAAAATGTTAGATTTTTTTTAAGAGATAAAAATTATTTGACTTTTGAGTGGAGGTTAATTAGAAATTGTCCTATTTTGTAATTTTAATAAAGGTTAAATTATAAAACAATTAAAGGGGTTTTAATAGGTATTTGGAGGGGTGCTAATAGTCCCACTCTTCTAGTTACATTGTTAATTTAGTTAAGGGTACAACACAATGTCAACAACAATTATTGTAATAATACCTAAAAAAATATATGCTTAATATTATTAAAAATTTAATTTTTAACAAATTGTCCATCATTGACTTGATAGAGTGGTTTTCAAGCAGGGTTAAAAAATAAAATCAAATTATACACACTTTAGAAAAATACATTCAATTGGACTATATATATAAACATTGTTAAAACTTTTATTATTATAGAAAATGATATCATATAGACTATACAAGACATTTCATTAAAAATATATAATATCATAAAAAAATATCATAAGCTGAATTTATTTCTATCATAACAATAATGACTATAATGACAGTTATTAACAATATGAAAAAAAAAAAAACAAAGATTATCCTATGTTGTTTAGAAAAATGAAAAATCATCTCATGCTTTAAAATAGGTTCAAACTCTCCTGCAACTATAACAATGTTAACTTTATATATCATTGTACTATTTGACACATAGTTTTGATGTTAGCCATAAAATTTAAATATTTTTAGAGTATAAATAAAGTGAAATGACTTATATATCCCTAATGATTAAATAAATTTAATAATAAATTATCGAGAAAAATTACTTCACACACACACACACATATTGTGGATATATATAACCAAATGTTATTCCAATTTAAATGGATAATTTACAACTATTAGGGATATTTACGACATTTTCCCTACTTGTAATTTTTCTCTATAATTTACAATTTATTATAAAATAAAATTTGATCATCAAGGGTATATAAGTTATTTTACTTAATTTGTATTTTCAAAATATTTAAAATTTATAGCTAACAATAAGATTAGGGGTAGAATAGTAAAATAATATATAAAGCTAACATTATTATAACTTGGGGGGGGGGGGCAGTAGGAGGTAATTTTTCCTTAACTACTATTAATTATAATACTAGTAATAACTCAAGATCAAATATGTTACATGCAATAATTTACATGTGATAATTTATATAATGTAGCAAAAAAAATATTAAACAAAGTATGCAATAATTTAATTAATTTGGGAGAAATTTGTATGAAGTAATTTGTGTAAGAGAAACTTTGTGAGTATAATCCAAATATCAAATATATGGTACATTATATATGCCTTGTATATAGTACAAATTTATATCATTAATATTAGTCACAAGTTCAACTAATATTGAGAATAACAATATTTGATGATTAATTATGATATTTGGTACTATGAATAATTATAATTATTTGAAAACTATCCAATAGTTAAATGGAAAATAAGAAAAGAAAAATATACTTAGTTTACACTAATGTAAATATTATTCTCACTAATATAGACATTACATGTTTCAAAGTAATTTTTTCAGCCATAAGAAAATGCAAAATTTTCATGTTGAGGAAGGGGTCTTTGACATTTTCCTAATTTAAATTGATAATTTCGATATTTAGATAAAATTGATGTAGCTATGTGATAATTGCTCCTGATATTTGCCAGTTCCCACTTCCAATTCTTTCGCTCGGTAGCCGGTTTCATGCGTAAAAAATAAAAGCCGTTTATAAGCAATCCAACGGTCAATAAGTTTTAAAATAAAAAATAAAAACGGTTGTATAGCATGCAGTGGCTGTATTTTAAGTGGACCCTTTGTTTTGATGGACCACTCAATTAAGCTAACTTTCTTTTCACCACACATTTTAACCAACGCTTGGATTTTTTTACCATAACTGGTTTTTGTCTGGAAGCCACCGTCTTGTGTGGCCCTATTTAGAGGGTAAATATCTTTTTGAAAAAAGAAAAAGAAAAAGAGAAAGTAGCTAGAAAGCTTACCAATATTAATAAGAGGCAAAGCTTATATTACGAATATTGTAACAAACAGCTAATAGATATGAATCATTGATTTTTATATTTCTTAAATCTAATGGATGAAAATAATTTTAATTAAAAATGAGGTACAGGTCCAATAGTAATTTAAAGAAAATTTTATTTTTAATTGTAGGATCATAAACTTGATCTAAGATGAATAAATCAAGTCCAACTCATGGAAGATTCCATGAGTAGGTATGGTTGGTGAGGTTTGAATTATTTGTGTTAGGTGTTGTTGGTGAAGTAGGTGAGTGGTAGGTTTTACTGGATGGTGAGGATTTGTTTATTAGTTGAATAAATGAATGGTTGTGATTAGTTTGTTTCATGTATAAATACCCCCTCTCCCCTTTGGTTTAAATATCAAGTGAAGTAGCAAAATCTCTAAGGTGTAGAGAGTGAAAAATAAGAGTTGTAATTAGTGAGGAGTGTTGTTGAAGAAATAAAATAGTATGTTTTTTGTGTGTTTTATTTGTTAATTCTCCAACAAAGTGATATCACAGCTAGTACTTGATGCTATATATGGTCATATAGCATATCAAATCGAAGATCTCGACGATAGGAACGTGACGCCACAAAATTCATCCCGATCCGAGACCGGACGTGCCCACACTTGCCGCCGGAAGTTTTCTGTCCTGAAGCTGAGTCGACTCACCGAGTTGAACCAAGCTGAGCCGAATTGAACCAAGCCGAGCCGAGCTTAACAGAATCAAGTTGAACCGAGCCAACTCGAGCTGAACCAATCCGGACCGAACCAAGACTACCAAGCCAGTGTTGACCGTTGACCGACGTTGACCGTTGACCGACGTTGACCATTGACCGAAAGTTGACTCGAGTCCTTCCCAAGGTTTTTCGACATGCCGGATCCATCTGTGCTTTCAGAATCTCCAAATTCTCACTCAATTTATGAGTTATGGCAAACAGTGGTATGATGTCATTTCAAGTTCCACAATTAAAGGGAAATAAGTTTGACAATTGGAGTATTAAAATGAAGGCTCTATTGGGCACACATGACGTATGGGATCGTGGAGAAAAGGCTTTATTGTGCCAGAAAATGAAGTCACTTTAACTGTGACGCAGAAGGAGAATTTAAAAGGCTTTATTGTGCCATAAAATGAAGTCACTTTAACTGCGGCGCAGAAGGAGAATTTAAAAGACTTGAAGAAGAAAGAGAATAAAGCAAAGTATCTCATCTTTCAATCATTAGATGAAGATGCTTTTGAAAAGATTGTTGGTACAACCTCCTCAAAAGAAGCATGGGAGAAACTAGAGACCTCTTACAAAGGAGCGGAGCAAGTTAAGGAGGTTCGTCCCCAAACATTACAAGGAGAATTTGAGTCCTTACACATGAAGGCGTCAGAGTCAATTTCTGACTACTTTACTCGGGTTGTGACCATTTCCAATGAATTAAAAAAAAATTGCGAGGAGTTAAAAGAGGTAAGGATCATTGAAAAGATACTTCGATCAGTAGACTCGAAGTTTGACCATATTGTTGTGACAATTGAATAAACAAGAGATCTGGAGGATATGACGATCGAGCAACTTCAAGGAAGGTTGCAAGCCTATGAAGAAAAATAAAAAAAGAAGTAAAGAATCGAAGAACAACTTCTCAAGATGGAAGTCAATCCAAAGAAAAGAGAAGAAAGCTTCGACAACGAGAGAAGACACTATGTCCGAGGTAAAGGTCGAGGACGAGGTAGAGGTCGTGGTCATGGACGAGGTTGGAATTTCAATAACAACAACTCAAATTATGCCAAAGGAGAAAGCTCAACCAGAGGACGAGGCAGAGGGTTTGGGCATTATGCTTCAGAATGCAGAGCTCCAAGCACCAGAATTAAAGAGAGAGTGAACTATGCTGAAGAGAAAATTGGTGAAGATGATACACTTTTACTAGCACGCGATGACACAAGTGGAGGTCAAGAAAATACATAGTATCTTGACATAGGTGCTAGCAATCATATGAGTGGAAACAAAAGGATGTTCGTGCAACTAAGTGAATCTATGAATGGCAATGTTGCTTTTGGAGATGATTCAAAAGTACCAGTGAAGGGTAGAGGTAACATTCTTTTTCGTGCAAAAGATGGTAGTCACCAAATAATTTCGAATGTTTACTATGTGCCCAATATGAAAAGCAACATTCTTAGTTTGGGTCAACTTTTAGAAAAAAGCTATGATATTCACTTAAAAGATTATAGTCTTTTCCTAAGAGATGACAAAGGAAATCTACTTACAAAGGTGAGAATGTCAAAGAATAGAATGTTTCCATTAAATATTCAAAATGATGTTGCAAAATGTCTCAAAGCCTGTCACAAAGATCAATCCTGAACTTGGCATCTTCGATATGGGCATCTCAACTTTAGAGGACTGGAGCTACTATCTAAGAAGAATATGGTGAAAGACTTACCATACATCAATCACCCTGATCAACTTTGTGAATGATGTTTACTTGGCAAGCAGTTCAGAAAGAGCTTTCCAAAGGAGTCAAACTCAAGAGCTCAGAAGCCACTCGAGCTCATTCATACTGATGTGTGCGGTCCATTCAAGCCAAACTCTCTTGATAAAAGTAACTACTTCCTTCTCTTCATAGATGATTTTTCAAGAAAAACTTGGGTGTATTTTTTGAAGCAAAAATCAGAAGTCTTTGAAGCTTTCAAGAAGTTTAAAGCTGCAGTGGAAAAAGAAAGTGGATACCAGATTAAAGCCATGAGATCTGATCGAGGCGGAGAGTTCATTTCTAAAGATTTTTTAGAGTTTTGTGAAGCAAATGGAATTCGACGCCCTTTGACAATTCCAAGATCCCCCCAACAAAATGGTGTTGCAGAAAGGAAGAACAGAACCATCCTCGACATTGCAATAAGCATGCTTAAGAGTAAGAGGCTACCTAAAGAATTTTGGGCTGAAGCTGTTGCATGTGCAGTCTACTTATCCAATCGATCTCCAACAAGAAGTGTGTGAGGCAAGATGCCACAAGAAGCTTGGAGTAGAAGAAAACCCGGCATCACTCATCTAAGAGTTTTCGGAAGCATTGCCCATGTACATGTACCAGAAGAAAGTAGAGCCAAGCTGGATGACAAAAGTGAGAAGTTCATCTTTATCGGCTACGACAACAACTCCAAAGGATACAAGCTTTACAATCCAAACAACGGGAAGATCGTGATCAGTCGAGATGTAGTTTTTGATGAAGAAGGAGAATGAGATTTTGGCTCTGGTGTGGATGACTTCAACTTCTTTCCCATTGAAGAAGATGATCATACACAGATAAAACAAATAGACGAACAACAAGAGCCTGCCACTCCACCTATCTCACTAGCATCAACCATATGCGGAGATTCACCGCCGTCTTTCTTAAATGAAAGAACCGAAGAACGTACAAGGAGTCTTCAAGATCTCTATGAGGTAACTGAGAGACATGATAATCTCATTCTTTTTTGCCTCTTTGCTGATTGTGAGCCAGTCAACTTCCAAGAAGTTGCACTAGATGAGAAGTGGAGAATTGCAATGGATGAAGAAATCAAAGCCATTGTGAAGAATGATAATTAGGAGCTTACAACTCTTCCAAAAGGTCATAAGGCGATCGGTGTCAAATGGGTGTATAAAACAAAAAGAAATGTGAATGGAGAAATTGAAAGGCACAAGGCGAAGCTAGTTGCAAAAGGCTATAGTCAAAAGGTTGGCATAGACTATGACAAGGTATTTGCTCCTGTAGCTCGACTTGAAACTATTAGACTTATTATTTCTTTGGCTGCTCAGAAAAAATGGAAGATTTTTCAAATGGATGTGAAGTCTGCTTTTTTGAATGGATTCCTTGAAGAAGAAGTTTACATCGAACAACCATTAGGCTATGTGGTGAAAGGACATGAAGACAAAGTTTTGAGATTGAAGAAAGCTCTTTACAGGTTAAAGCAAGCACCAAGGGCATGGAATAGCAGAATTGACAAGTATTTTCAAGAGAAATGCTTCACCAAATGCCCATATGAACATGCTCTCTACGTCAAAGAAAAAGATGAAGATATTTTGATTGTGTGCCTGTATGTGGATGATCTCATCTTCACTGGAAGTAATCCAAGTTTGTTTGAAGAGTTCAAGAGAGTGATGATCAAAGAGTTCGAGATGACTGACATCGGACTGATGGCATATTACCTCGGCATTGAAGTCAAGCAAAAGGAAGAAGGCATATTTATCTCCTAAGAAATCTATGCGAAGGAGATTCTCAAAAGGTTCAAGATGAATGATTGCAAGCCTATAAGCACGCCAGTGGAATGCGGAGTTAAATTATCCAAATATGATGAAGGCGAAGATATAGATCCAACATTCTTTAAAAGTTTGGTTGGAAGCCTACGTTATTTGACATGCACAAGACCAGATATCTTTTATGTTGTTGGACTTGCGAGCCGATACATGGAGAATCCAAAGACCACCCATTTTAAAGCTGCAAAAAGAATCCTTCGCTACATCAAAGGTACAATTAATTTCGGCTTGTTATACTCATTTTCTAATGACTACAAGCTTATTGGATATAGCGATAGCGATTGGGGTGGAGATATAGATGATCGAAAGAGCACAACAGGATTTGTGTTCTTCATGAGAGATACTGCTTTCACATGGATGTCAAAGAAGCAACCAATTGTCACGCTATCCACCTGTGAAGCTGAATATATAGCTGCCACATCAAGTGTTTGTCATGCAATTTGGCTCAGAAATTTGCTGAAGGAGTTGAGTTTGGCACAAGAAGAGCCAATCGAGATTTGTGTTGATAACAAATCAGCAATTGCCCTATCCAAGAATCCAGTTTTTCATGATCGAAGTAAACACATAGACACTCACTATCATTTCATAAGAAAGTGTATTGCAAGAAAAGAAGTGCAAATCAAGTATGTAAAATCACAAGATCAAGCAGCTGATATCTTCACTAAGCCACTCAAGCAAGAAGACTTTGTAAGATTCAGAAGTTTGCTTGGTGTCACAGGATCAAGTTTAAGGGGAGGTGTTGGATCATAAACTTGATCCAAGATGAATAAATCAAGCTCAACTCATGGAAGGTTCCATGAGTAGGTATGGTTGGTGAGGTTTGAATTATTTGTGTTAGGTGTGGTTGGTGAAGTAGGTGAGTGGTAGGTTTTAATGGATGGTGGGGATTTGTTTATTAGTTGAATAAATGAATGGTTGTGATTAGTTTGTTTCATGTATAAATACCCCATCTCCCCTTTGGTTTAAATATCAAGTGAAGTAGCAAAATCTCTAAGGTGTAGAGAGTGAAAAATAAGAGTTGTAATTGGTGAGGAGTGTTGTTGAAGAAATAAAATAGTGTGTTTTTTTGTGTGTTTTATTTGTTAATTCTCCAACATTAATCACATATTTACTTATGTTTTCAAATAAATCCTCATTAATTTTGTATAATTATATAGTTTTCTATATTTATTTTTAAAATTTTTAAAAGTTTTTACTATATTTTTATAAGAATATAAATGATTATCATGTTCATAAATATCCACAAATTCTGAATATATATTTGCACCTGTATTTATAAATTCTTATCTCTCTTAAGATATAAACTAGATTTTTTCTACACACACACACACACAAACAACAAATGCTTTCACATAGATTTTGTAATCTAAATTTAGCATCCTCAATTATAAGAGATATTATATATCATAAATATCCTATGAATTTAATGAATAATTAGAAAAATGATACAATGAATAAATTACCAAAATTTCTAATAATTTCACAAAACATAAAAACCAATAAGCTACTACATTCTAGCTATGGCCGAAAAGAATTTTCAGATGGAAGATTTCAACTTTTCGATTGGATCAATGATTCAAACATGTGAGCTAATAATCAATTAAATTGAATTTCGCTATATTTATTAAATAAATTAAGAAACCCAAATTTATCTATAAATTATATAGAAAGTGCAAACAAAATGTTAGAGATTAATAATTTCAATGAAGAAAATATAAAACAAATTAAAAAGTTAGGAGATCAAATGAGCAAAGAATTTTATAAGGTTAAACAATTAATGAAATAATTCAACATTGAAGATCAAGATAAATTAAAATAAGAGGTCATTAATATAATGAATAAAAACTCAATAGATGTAAGATTAAATAAGTTAGAGATTCAATTGGATAAAATAAAAAAAATTGTTGAGAAACTGTACTAAATCTGCTATAAATATAAATAGAAAATTTTAAGAAAATTGAAGTTCGAAGGTACAATTACTGACAAAGAGGGCAATTAAATTGATCTCCAACCAACCATTAACGCAATTTAAATGAAAGATGTGATTGTATACAGGAGAAATTCAACAAGTTTCATCATCTGTAAAAGTTTCCAACCAAATAGCACAGTTACTAAAACTTGATGATGATGTAGTTTTTAACCTTTTGTAATTTACAAGTTGCTTCAATTTATTCAAGGTTTGCTCTCTTTGCCTTTGCCTTTCTTTTGAGATTTATAAAAATCTATTTAATATCTCTAATAGTCATAAGTTGGTTTGATGAGACCAAATGTAATCAAAATCAAATCTTCTTTGCCAGATAAAAAACCGACCAAAAACGTGATAAAAGAAGATGAAGATATACAAACCTATGAGCCAAAGGTGGATAGAATTTTGGAAACTGTGCAAAATAATAAAGACTTGAGGGGGCATAGGTTTTGCCATTGATGTTGACGAAAGGGTGGCTAATATCCCTCCTGGGAAATTTCAAAGACTTTTACAGGCATCTTGGGGTTTAGAACAAAATTTTAAAACTCGTTGACTTTTTTATAATTATAAACTTTACGATGGATTTAAAATCTTTTAGCTGTAACGTACAGCTAATGTAACGGAAGTTTTACCTTAATAAGATATCTACTTCATCTAGATTATAGTAGAAGAAGATATTTATCCTCACTCAATGCTGGTGTGAAAATATCTATGGATTATTGGAGAAGATATTTACCCTCCCACTCAATGATGGAGTGAAAATATCTGCGGAATATTGGAGAAGCACGTCCACGTCTCTACTATAGCATCAGAATGGTCACACCTTAGGTTCTGGGGGCTCACGTTTTGTGTGGCTCTAATATCATGTTTGTTTCTTTTTTTCTTTTCTTTTTTAATGAGAAAATAGTTTGAAGGTTTCACCTAGATTATAGTAGGAGAAGATATTTGCCCCCGCTCAATGATGGACTGAATTAAAATTATGTTGGTTGAAAAGTATTCCACTATCAGCAGGGCCCTGTGAACTCAACCCTGCTGACAAAGATATTCATGCATTTTCTTTATGTAGATTTATACAGGCAAAATAAAAAGAATCTTTTCCCATATAAAAACTAATTTGCGAAATTATATATATATGGACTTGGAGAAGACAAGTCACACTTTCACGTCTTAATCAACCCAGACTCGATTCATTACTAATGAAAGTACTATAATTGTTTTATGTAATTTGAAGAATATACATGAATTTTGAAAAGATAACTTCTTCAATGGCCATTACATTTGCTTATGGAGAGATGATCCTAGCACTATTTCTTATTTCCTTTCTTATAATTGTTTTACATTGGGGTTGGAGTAGAAACTCTCTCAGGAGAAACCGGCCCGTCCTTGGGATGCTGCCAGGATTACTTGGGAACACATGGCGTCTCCATGAATTTCTCACACATGATGTTTTGAAAAAGAATCGGGGCACATTTGAGTTCACAGGGCCCTGGTTTGCCCAAATGGACCTCATCATCACCAGTGATCCTATGAATGTTCACTACATCAGCAGCAAGAACTTCAGCAACTACCCAAAGGGACCTGACTTCAGGATGATCATGGAGCCTCTGGGAGATGGTGTTTTCAATGCCGACGGAGACCTGTGGAAAATACAGAGGAAAATAATCCATTCAGTGATGAAGCACAACAAGTTCGAGTCTGCTTTAGAAAATGTTGCTCATCAAAAGCTGGAAACAGGTCTTATCCCAGTTCTTGATCATGCCTCAGAACTAGGGACCGTGGTGGACTTACAAGACGTGCTTAAGCGATTTGCCTTCGACAATATCTGTATGTTGGTTTTAGGAATTAATCCAAATTATCTCTCTGTTGAGTTCCCTCAAACTGTTTATGCAAATGCATTTAACACAATGGAGCAAGCTTTGCTTTATCGACATATTGTGCCAAAAATTTGTTGGAAGCTGCAAAAATGGCTTCAGATTGGAGAAGAGAAGAAGCTTAGTAGAGCTTGGAAGACTTTTGATAGATTCCTGTACGGGCGCATTTCTGGTAGAAAAGCTAATATGGAGCAGCAGGAGGAGGAGGAGGAATTTGACTTATTAGCAGCTTTTATGGAAGAAGAAGAAGAGGAAGTGAAAGAGGATGAACAAATATGTGCTTTGAGAAAAACTGACAAGTTTCTAAGAGACACAGCATTCAGTTTCTTGGGAGCTGGAAATGATACTATAAGTTCAGGCCTCGTTTGGTTTTTTTGGCTTGTTGCCACACATCCATCAGTTGAAAACAAAATTCTTGAAGAGATCAAGGCCAATATGGTCATGCACAAAAAAGAAGAAGATGGGGAAAAGAGATTTTTCTTCAAAGCAAAACAGGTAAACAGTTTGGTTTATCTGCATGCAGCCTTGTGTGAGACATTAAGACTATACCCACCAATACCGTACAATCACAAAATTGCAGCACAAGCAGACATTCTTCCAAGTGGCCATCACATAAAAAAGAATCAAACGGTATTGATTTCTTATTATGCAATGGGGAGGATGGAAGAGATATGGGGCGATGATTGTTTAGAGTTCAAGCCCGAGAGATGGATTTCAGAGAAATGGTGTATTGTGCATGTGCCGTCATACAAGTTCACTGCGTTTCATGCCGGTCCTAGAAATTGTTTAGGGAAGGACAAAGCTTTGATTCAAATGAAGATGGTTGCGAGTGCGGTGATCGGGAATTATCATGTAAAAATAGCTAAAGGTCATCCTGTTTCACCATGTAATTCTATTATACTTAATATGAAGTATGGTTTAAAGGTTCAGATATCTAAGAGAAGCCTCCTGTAGACTTTAGAGGATAACATATGATATAATATCTCAATAATAAAATAAAGTTTTTTTTTTTGGATGGTTGTTGGTTAGTGTAATTTTTTAATCGGCCATTGCAACTATATGGTAATTAGATTTAAAGAACATACGTCTTTTTAAATGGTGAGCTAGGGAAGAAGTGTTTGTGAATCCACATCTTAGTTTGAAGGTGTTTAATTATATAAGGTGCTAGAAATAAAGCTATCAAGGTGAGTCAGGCCAATGATCACACTCCTTTCTACAAACACTCAAGTAATGATATGCATACTATTGACTGAAGATGAAGTAAAGAGTATTGGAGTATTAGAAGTTTTTGTCATGCAAAAGAATTTGAGACAGAATATCTTGGAGCATTTAAATATGCTTCTTAGGAATGGAGTTTATAAGATCCAAGAAAAGGATTATTTTCTTATCAAACTAGGTATGTGTTAAGACTTTATGAATAGACTGTAGATATTATATTGCTTTTAAAGTTGGTGTAATTAGTCAATTTATGCACTCTTCAACATAATAGAAAAAGCATTTAAAAATTTCAGGTAGGAGAGATTCTAGAATACTTTTTTTTATACTGAAATCATTTAATATATGTATTACATGTGTGCATGAATTATATAAAATTATTAATTGTATGATAAATTTTTAAGACAAATTTATAAATGTAATCATACATTAAGTGGGTGTAATACAACAAAGTACTTTAAGATTTCTTGATGACAAATAGTGTGAAAAGATTTATCCAGATTTTATGCAATCAATTTGGAAGAAATTAACTACAATTAGATAAGTTGATCTTTCAAATTTTTTAAATCACTAGTAGTTTCTAGGACACGGGGATCATTGTATGTAATAAATGCTTCTCCCATGGTTAGAGACAGTCCATGTCCTGGCAAAAGCTGGAATATACTTTACTTTTGTGTCGTACGATATGCTTTCCTCCTTGTGAGGATTTTTTGAAGGCGAAGTTACGGCTAAACCTTTGTTGTATAACACTGTTTGATTGGCATGTTTTATTGAGCTCTGCTATAATTTCACGTGTAATAGATATCCCATGGAAGTTGTTGCTACGAAATTGTAGCTGTGATAAGAAATGTCCATAAATTGAACATGATTAGGTACTTCTGCCATTGCTGTTTCATTCACAATCTATGTCCCATGCAGTTTACTCTTGGGTGCGTGATGGAGGTTTTGAAATTCTAGATAAAAAACCAAACAAATTATAAAGTAACAACCCATTCTTTAAAAATTCTTCTCCAAGCTGACATTCGTTTTCAAAATTCTCCGTGTCCAAGAGTATCAAAACATCTCGGTTAGGACTATCAAATTGTGGGTTATCATTAAAGGCATTGACAAAAAAACAAACAAATATTGTCTAATGGATGCCGCATCTATCGCAGCTTTCAAGGAGTTTGAAAGATTCTTCGCCAAATGATTGGATATCGAAGATGCAATACACGCCATATGGGCACAGAAAACAATTTTACTTCTAGGCCATCTATGGAATCGATCTTTTCACATCCGTAAGGAAGCTTAGTAATGAAGTCATGGTAAGATATTCTTTGCCCATCAGACCAAATATTCTTTATTTAATTTGAAGAAAAATACATAAAGCGTCTATTTCTACAGCTCCGATCATTGTAAGATCGAAACGAATTTTGGATCATCTTACACTTTGAACAAGAGAATTAATTACTATTCTATTGAAAATTCAAACACTTTTTTTTCTCATTGATTCTTTTTTATTTATGTCATGGAAATGTCTTTTTTTTTTCCCTTTATGTGGATTGGTTGGATTTGGAATCTTTCCCTTCCTTGAAATTAAAGGAATTGCGATATGGACATTCATAGGCTAGTCACCATTGAACGAAATCCCTAACAGTGAGAAATGTCATTTGATACTGATGACTTGAGTAGACCCTGTTCTGGTTATTAGGATTGAGTCTTAGAGAACACGCAAGACTAGCCTAGCGATTCATTTTATGTATAAAGGTCATCCATATAATTAAGTCAAGAGTCAACCACATTTTGGTCATCGCAATTGGGGCCTAGGACATTTAGAACAGCGAACTGCCTATCCGTTTCTTGCCTTGTCTTTTTTCGGTATATTAAATCAATTGGTATCCAAAAATTATATTAGTCCCCGACTAATCTAGATTCAAGTCGGGTAAGACTAATAGGACGACAAAACTCTCTCAACAAGTATTTAAAGTAGCTGCATTTTTAAATTTTAAACCGAAGACATTGGTTAAGTTAGAACAGTTCATGCCAGCTGATCTACGTACTTGTTGGTTTTCTTACCTTATCCTTTGTAGAAGCTCATGTATATATCTTCATTTCTCTTCGGCGAATGTAGGAAAACTCAACTCCATAAAAAATTGTGTAATAATTATTCATAGACAAATTTATGCGGTGATAAATCCTAAAGAGGATTGTTGCAATGATAACTCTCCATAGAAAGCTGAATAATAAAATCCTCGAACAAATCCCTGCATATTATAAGCATACCATAGAGTCGACGGCGTTTGCTTCTATAAAAGGAAAGTTAAAGCTACATTCTTAGGAGATAGGACTGTTATATGCGACAACAGAAAAAAAAAATGGTTTTTTGAAAAAAAAAGGTTGACCAAAGAATAGGAAGTTGCTTCTAATTGAAATAATTCATGGATGCCCAATAAAGTTTAAATTCACTTGTTCAAGAAATCAATATTATTAATACGGATTTCACAATTTCCTAACACTTACGAGTTTGTCCATTACTCACAGTTTTCATGGAGGAAATGTTAATGGACAATCTTCACAACGGTGAGAGGGAAGCCCAGATTCAAGCTGCAAGTGAACTCGGTAAGCTGAGTAGAAGACAGAAGCACAAGTTGGTTGAGAGAGGAATCATTGCCCTTTTGATTTCGACGCTTCGTTCAAAGATTATGAAGCTACTGAAAATTAAATCAAAATTTTATTTTTGCGGAGAGGCACAATAGATTATTGGTTGTCTTCTTTTTTTTTCTTTAATTTTATTTTCTTTTTTAATTTATAAATGATAAGCTCGAGCCTCTATAAACACTTTAACAGACCCATTCACAATAGGCTTTAAAATTTTTTGCCCCTATCTAGACTCTCATGTGGAGAGTCAGGCCGAACCAAGTTTTTTTACATACCTTAAGATTGTTAATTTCCCTCATACTGAAATAGTATATATTATTTACTTCCTTACTGTTTTCATAATAGTCAATAACCTCCTTGGTATCATAATTTTCTAATATTGCCTTTATTTTTAAATACACTTTTGTCATATTTATTATAAATTAAATAAATCATATAAATAAAATTAAAAAAATTAAGCATTAAAAATGAGAAAATATATATTTAGGTGTAAATAAAAAATTGAATAATAAGATACTTTTCTAGTACTTTTTGGTATTTTTTAAAACTATTTTTCTTATAATAAATATATATTTTATATTGCCAAAATAAATTATTGAACAAATAACTCATTTACCTCTCTTTCCTTTAATTTTTTATGATAGTAGTTTTTGAATATAAGGAAAACACTCAAGGAGTTAATTAGCATATGTTAATTTTAGTAAGAAAAAACTCACAATCTCCTAAATTTTATGCTTTTCATCATAAGTACACCCCTTAACAACCTACATGATTGGGTTGGCTTAGATTATAAATTTCATCCAACCCATTTAGGTTAAAAATTTTCAACTTGTGCTATTCATAATTTGGTTGGTTGGTTAAAAATTTTCAACTCAACCTAACCCAACCCGCCATCCCACGCAATTTTTTTTTTTAATTTTGTGTTATTAACAATTTACTGAACTAATTTTATAAACAACACAAGTTCTTGGATTCTTGCAGCATTCTCTAATGATGTGTTTACTAAGAAGTAATTGAAATGGAGTGGAATCGAAATTGGCTGGAACCAAAATGAGGAATGAGAATCAAAATAAACTATTTACTTTAGCTGTGGGAATCGAAATTGGAACAAACTGTACTGCTATTGAATTGTTTACTTTATATTGGAATTGAAATGAATAGTTACAAGTTACTAAACTGATCTTAGTTTATTATTATTGTTGTTGTTGTTGTTGTTGTTTATAATCATTATATTAATAATAGTAATTATTATTCTTATTGTTATTATTATTGTAATTAATACTTATAATTATTTCTAATAATAATAATAACAACAACAATATTATAATTACTGTTGTTATAATAATAATAATAATAATAATAATAATAATAATATGAAGGATAAAATGAGAATTTTAATATTTAAATGGCGGTAATATAATCACTTTAAGGAATAAAAATCACATTCCCACCTCTTCTATTAGAATGGAAACTCTAATAATTATTTCCAATTTTAGGTGAGACTCATCACTTTAACTTTTATTTCATCTCTTATTTAAATAAGTAAACACATCATTCATTCTCATTTATTGATTCTCATTCTCATTTCTAACAAGTAAACACACCATAATTTTATTGTATAACTGAAACAATTCCATACCTTAATATCAAAACGCATCATCGTTAAAAAATTGAGGAGCAATTACTTAAAACAAAATGCCGCCGTATAGCGGCGAAAGTAAAGCAGATAGACATATAGTAGAATCCGCAAAAAAACAAGTGCCTCGTTGGCTGTACTTCATTTTGTTGTTATGAGTTCCAAGACTCTATCGTCGGATATTTGTTAGTTTCCAATATATTGTTTTCAATCTCACTATTTCTAAAATATCTCTTTGATTTGAAAACGTAATCAAACTTAAAAATAAATAAAAAAAAGGACACAGAGATATTATCTATGGTGTTGCTCCAATAGAACAGCTGCACCGTACATTCGTCATTATCATACTTGCCAAGATATGGTTGATTTTGTTGATTGAGCATATTCATAGATTTAGTTAGCGGTGATATAGAAGGATTCATTTCTCTTTCTAATTATGTTCTTTTGTTCGCGCGCTTAGTTGTTTTAATGAGAATAAACCTTTCTATCTAAAAAATATTTTATTCTCTTGTAATGAGTATTTCATTAATGATATCAATTTTATCGTTACTTGTAATAAATTTTCGTAACATACATTGCGCGATAATATCTGAGTACGGTGTAACTGTGATACCGTAACACAGTTGCATTTAGCCGTTAGATCTATTTAGATAAGTGGAGTCCATTGAGATCCAACCGTACTATAGTTGCACCACAATTTTTCCTTATATATATATATATATATAAAATAAAAAATTATTATCGATAATGAACAATACCCAGATGCATGGTGCAGGCGTTGCATCTTAGTCATACCATCGTCCATTATCCGTATTATAGCCATGTTACAAGCATCGGATCACGAGACTTGTAGCTAAGCCCAAGCTCTTGTCTATCATCAGCACAGCTTGCCCACTGATTGGATACCAAAACCAGGGTGACCAGCGATACTTTGATCGAAAAATCTTCTCTACTTAATCTAGACAACAGCCAAAAAACATATAGCATTTGTTTTGCTTCTCAGATTCATGTAACGCAAAGAGTTTGGATCATCGAGAGAATAAATTAATATTCTAATGAAAATTCACACTCTTTTTTCACTTTGATTCTTTGGTTTGTTTCATGGAAAAGATCTTTTTATTTATGTGAATATGTTGGATTTGGAATCTTACCCTTACTTAAAGTAAAAGGAAATTCAATCTGGATATACATTACCATAAGCTAGTCACACTCTTGGCCGAAGCCCCTGTGGTTAAAAAAAAAAAAAAAAAGTCATTCTACTAGGGTTGGCAATGGGACGTGATGGGATGAAATTTATCAATCACAATCTCATCTCGTATATACAAGTGAGATAAAAAGACGTCTCACTCTCGTCTCTATATTTTTTTTTAAGACAAAAATATGTCCCGATCCCGTACCAAAAGAGATGGGATCATGCCGAATGCCATTCCAATTGGAAAAATCCTCATTCTTAATCGGCAATGAGACGGGATGGGACATAATTTACTAATCCCACTCCTGTCCCTTATATGCAAGTGGGATAAAAAAATATCTCACTTCCGTCCTTAAATTTTTTTATGAGACAAAAATATGTTTCAATCCCGTCCCAAATAGGATGGGATCCCGTCCCAAATTTCGGACTAAAAAATAACTCTCTCTCTCTCTCTCTCTCTCTCTCTCTCTCTCTCTATATATATATATATATATATACATACATATATACGATTAATTGCTTTATCTAAAAGAAAAGTTTTTAAAATAGGTTATCTTGAATGTCCTAAGGCCCAACCTTAATAACGATAATGTGATAGACTTAATTCATCTATGTAGAATGTAGGGATGGGAAAAAGACTTAATTCATCTATGTAGAATGTAGAGATGACAATTTTTCCCGATTAGTGTAGAAAAATATGAGAAAACTTTAAAATCGTAGGGATGGGAAAAAGACTTAATTCATCTATGTAGAATGTAGAGATGACAATTTTTCCCGATTAGTGTAGAAAAATATGAGAAAACTTTAAAATCGTAAGATTTTAAAGCATTTAGAAAGTGAAGTTTTAAAACCCCACAATTTTAAATCTTTTATTGACTTTCCTATACTTTAAAATCTTAGATTAAAAAATTTCTATATATATATATAACCATTTCAAATAATTCAGTTGAGTTGACCCATCCTGATTATCATGAGTTGGGTTGAGGACACATCCAGAGCTACTTATTGAATAGTCTCATCCTATGTAACTATTGTACAAGTTCTCCCAAGAATGTAGGATAACTCAACTGACAAAAAACATCTTGTGTAATAAATTATTCATAAAAGCAATATTATGGGGTGTGATCATGTGATTCATGTCAATAAATAATGAATCCTTGAGAGGATTCTTGCAATGATAACCTACCATAAAGTTGAATAATAAAATCCTCTAATAAATCCCTGCATATGATAAGCATTCCATAAAGCCGACGGCGTATGCGCCTACAAAAGGAAAGTTAAAGCGACGCTCTGAGGAGTTAGGAACCGTTATTCTATTTCCAAATCAGCTATGCAACAACAAAAAGAAAAAAATGAAAAAAAAAAAAAGCTGACCAAAGAATAGGAAGTTGCTTCTAACTGAAACAATTCATGGATACCCAATAAAGCTTAAAGTCACTTGTTTAAGAAACCAATATTATTAATATCCATTTCACAATTTTCTAGCACTTAATAAGAGTTTGGACACTACTCACAGCTTTCATGGAGGAAATGTTAATGCATAATCTTTTAAACGGCGAGAGAGAGACCCAGATTCAAGCTGCAAATGAACTTGGTAAGTTGAGTAGAAGACAGAAGCACAAGTTGGTTGAGAGAGGAATCATTGCTCCTTTGATTTCGATGCTTTGTTCGCAAGATTATGAAGCCGTTGAAGCTGCTCTGCTATCTTTGCTCAACCTTGCCTGTGGCAGTGAACGGTTAGTCTTTTGATCAAGAAAATATATTGTTCAAATTTAGTGGCAGAGTTCGTTAGAAAAAAATAATATAGAATTGTGAACTAACTCTTACTTGTAATTTTGCAGAAACAAGATTCGGATTGTAAAATCTGGGATTGTACCAGTATTGTTAGAGGTCCTTCAATGCCAAAGCACGACGCTGATCGAACTCACAGTAGCAGCAATGTTGATTCTCTCTTCTTGCTTGGAAAACAAGTTAGAAATTGCATCTTCTGGGGCCATACAACGGCTGGTTGAAATCCTCAATGGAGATCTTGCCGATGATGATAATAGTTATGGCAGGATTAGCGTCCAGGCAAAGATTGATGCTATTGCCACTCTTCATAATCTCTCAACTTGCCACCAGCTCATCTCACCAATTGTCTCCTCTGGTGTGACCTATTGCTTGCTTCAGCTAATCCATAGTTCAGAAAAATCATCCGGGTTGACAGAGAAGGCCATTGCATTGCTTGAAAATATCGTGTCATCATCAGAAGACGCGCTACAAGAAATTGCTGCTACTTGCGGTGCAATTCGGGCATTGGTTGAGACGATCGAAGAGGGCTCTCCGCAATGCAAAGAACACGCGGTGGCAATTCTGTTACTGATATGCAAAAGCTGCAGAGACAAATATAGAAGTTCAATTTTAAAGGAAGGTGTGATGCCTGGGCTGCTTCAGCTGAGTGTGGATGGAACATGGAGGGCTAAAAATATGGCTAGAGACTTGTTGCTGCTTCTGAGAGATTGCTCAAGCTTTGGTTCGAGAAGTAAACAGTTAAAAAATGAGCTGGTGGAGCAGATTATGCAAGAAATTGATGCTGAAGGAGACACAGTTGCTGGGACTACGCTGAGACTGGTTGAGGAGATGATTGCTAAGCTTAGTACCCTATGAATGATAATTGTTTCTTTCAATTTCGGAATTGAATTGAGTTTTGATTAGCCTTAGGTTTCCTGGTTATTACAAAATAAAGTCTATCTGACCTTTGACTTTGGTTTTGGGTTTGTGTAAGTAATGATTAGGAATTCCGTATGCCCTGGCTGATTCCGGTGTTTGATCTTTTGTAAGTGAATGAGATTATATGTGTGAGCGTCTATCTTTTCATTCAGGTAATCGGGCACAATCCTTCAAAAATATTCATGCCATGAAAGCTTATCGCTTTTCATGTGTGCCACATTTGTCAAGACAAATACATTTCAAAAGAAAATGACACTAAAATCTAGTGAGAGACTATTTAACGACATTAGAAACGATATTCATAGGCTTGATTAGGAAATTATGGTAATTACGCTCCCAAGAATGTCCCTATTCAAGTAGTCAATGCTCTTTCTGCATTGATTCTTTTATAGTCGGATAATTATTAGCAATGCAGAATAAAGCAGTAGGTCAACAAATACACACACAAATCTCCCCAGTTTGAGCTCTGGTCTACAGTCTACTATCTAGCACATAACAAACTGTTACCGATGCCATCAAGATAAACAATTATGCAAGGAGAACAAATATTTTGCTCAGCTTCAAAGTGATTATGGGAAAGCATCTTTAGAAAATATTTACTACAAGAAACAAACTTCCCTAAACCTTCCACAACATGCACCATTTAACACTGCCCCAAGTATGATACTCATAAACTAGAATGGAGTTTCAGTATCAATGAACAAATAACATACCAAAATGCTCTCCAAGCCAGTGATTAAATTGGGATGGATAGATAATACTGAACTAACAAAACTCTAGCATAACTGTTGCAAGCTGCCTAATCAGATAATGCTGTTATTAGGCATTCTAGTAACAAAATCCAGTATTAAGATAAACCATTGACCAATAATCTATTGAAATAACAATAATCAACAAAATCGGCGGGTTCATGCTTCATCACTTAACCTGCTAAAATTAGGTTATTCAACCCCGCTTGATAACAAGAACATGTACGTATCATTCTCCTACATATGTTTGTTTGGAGATTTATTTCATCAAAACTATTGCATCTATCTACCTGTAGAGAAGGATGGTCAACAAACTGTTTGCATGATCACAGGGCATATTTCACCCTGACCTTCTATAAATGCTATAAGCTACTGCAATAGTTGCCACTGCTCCAACTACAGCAGCAGCCGTAAGGACATCCCTTTGCTCAAATGATCCTAGCCAGCTTGACAATCTGCCTTGACCCTTGGTTTCTATCTGTTTATTTTCTCCAGTAACATCTGAACTTCTGTCCTTGCAACATGAAAAGCCACTGGCACCCTGGCAACAGCCACCAGTGACATTTTCCTTTGTGACCTGAGTGTTGCCATCTTCAAGCTTCTTGCTTTTTGATTCCTCTTTTCCATTTGGAAGCTTCTTTTCATCCACTTTCTCAACTTCAGCAGATTGCCCCAATTGGCCTCTGCAGATGATTATTGTTAATGTTATGCTCTTCTAATATGCTCAATATTGCTAAACATGAGAAGGTAATACCAGTGTATACAGAAAATACAGAAAACAATGCTACCAAGTAAATGCCTACATAACAGAATTTATGCAATCAGGCTTTCTAAAGGTACATTGTACAGCCGAAATATGTGACAAAAAATACTGACCCGGGTATTGTACACACTCCAGATGAAATGCAAATAAACAAACATTTAATCAACATTGATGACTACAAATACCAAAGAGGGAACTGAGTACAACAATTTTATTTTTGAAACAAAGTATAGTATAGTATCTATTTATAATGCAATAAATAACAAACAAAAAGAGATGGATAGTACTAAAGGAAAACTCAAGAGAATGAAAAAGATTATTACTACAGTCGACTCACAAGCAAGCTTAACAATTAAGACTGTGAAAGGGGACCAGGGATATAACATAAAGAAGAGACATTACAGCATTAACAGCAAATATAGATAGGGAACGAGTGAAGAAGAGAAAACTTTTCCTGCATTACTATCTAAATGCACAAATATATCCTAACCCATTCCCCATTCATTACTGCAATATTTAACCGATATAGTTTATACATTCGATAATATCCACAAAAGAAACAAAAAGGCATAACCGTTGAACACAATTTGCAATCTAGCACCTCATTCTGGAAATAATTTTTGGGTAAAAACATCAGCAGCACCCTAAGAAAATTCCATGAAGACAGAAAATGTATAACACAAACCTCCAAAGTCTTTCAATTATTTCGCCCTTGGCAATATGCTGATCCAGTATTGCAGGCACATCATCAGGAGTGACATAGCCATACCTGCAATCCAACACCAAGAACTATCAATGCCATAAACAACCCAATTCTATTGAATTTCCAGCTACTAAACATTAATGACAATGCGAGAGACTTGAATAGGATCCAGATCTTACCAGTGGCCCATAATTTTCCCTTCTGAATCAGGACTGTAGACGATCAAGTTACCAGCATATTTGTGGCCCCCGATATGAGAGCATGGCTTAACAAAGATCTGATCTTTCAGTCCTCGCGAATCAATCTCCGCATTGAATTTTTCAATAAGAGCTGGGCCACAAACACCACATCTCTTATCTCGACTACCATGGGAGCATACGAAGACATATGAACCAGTCAACCCTTCCTGGACTCCCGAAGCCCATGGCTTTCCATTAACAAGCACATCATCGACAAAGCTATCCACATCCGACTCCTTCAAACCCCTATAAGTTCAAAATCACAACTCGAATCTCAGCATCAATAAACATCATCTTCAATATATGAAGAACAAATCAATTCCCATACAAAAATGAAACCTAAGCCAAAATCATTACTCACTCGTATTTAATCATTTCAGGGAAAATCAACACATCTCCATCAGTACCTTCTCCTCCTCCACATACTGTCATTAAAGACTACCAAATCACAGTCGTCAATCGATTAGCTATTGATGCATCAATCAATCAGCCGCATAATTTTTTCAAAAGAAAAGAAAAGAGAAATGAAAGAAACCTTGACGGTCATGTCGTCTTTGCGAGTTTTGAGAGCAGAGGCAAGGAGCTTGGGGAGGGTATCAGTGTCGGAGGCTTCTACACGTGCGACCCACATTTCGGGTCCCTTAAAGCAGAGGAACACGTGGCGGCCGTAGGGATTGACGGTTCCGGTCAGCTTCTCCTTATACATCTCCTCTCGTGTGAACCCGTACTTGGCGTCGTCTTCAGCTGAGATCGTCGACATGTTGTTGGTGTCGGTGCGCGTAATTAGGATTCGGGTTCTCGTCCGGGTCGGGTGGAGTGCGTGGGAGAGAATGAGAAGAGGTTTTGCTTGATGGAGGGGGTGGTAGCGAGCTGCTGCTGCTGCTGCTGCTGGAGTTATGAGAATGCGAAAGGGGTCCCCAATGCGCATAGGTGGGGGAGGCTGTTTCCTTTTGCGTGCGTACGTTTGGTAGGAAGATGATAAAAATGCCCCGTGGGAGAGTGAGCTACACGCGCTCGGCTGAGAGACGGGGGTGCTGGGATTTGGTGCGGTTGTGGTGTTGGAGAGAATGGTAGATCTCACTTGGAAATAAGACGGCTTCTTTTTATGACTTAATGATGTTTTTAAATATTTTTCACTTAATATAATCAAGTAAATTTTCTTCTTTTAATTTGGGCTTTAAAAAGTGTTAATTATTCTCAGGTATTTTTTTAAAAAAATGAATAAAGTAATTACTTTTCAAACAAAGTTGTAAGTTATTGACTTGAAAAACGTGGAAAATAATTGAATATAGGATGTAGTGTTTTGAGTTTTTATGATTTTTCTTTTTTTTTTAAATTTACTTTTTATGACTTTAAGAAACATATTTTCTATTTTAAAAAAAATTCTCTCACAAGTAAAAGATGCTTAACTACATTAAAACCGCTATAAAATAATATTGTTGATTTAGCAAAGCTATTTATTTATTAATAAAGGAATGATTTATTAATTTATTGATAAAAAATATTTTTTAATTTAGAAAGAGTTTTTTTTAAAAAAAAAGTTTTGATGTTACGCGTATATACTTATTTATAAAAGAATATAAATCGTGCTTTCTCAAGTCAACAGTATCTTCTCTATCGATTAGACCCCCATAATAATATAGCTTAGTTAGGAAACTTGTAATTATATAATATCTTTCTTTCTTTATTCCATTTGTATAATCATGTACATGCATATCACTATTGTGTAATCCTTTGACAATGAGGACGAGGTTGAGTTCAATTTAGTAACAAAGAAAAAAACAAATAGATTTAGATATATATATTTGTAAAGAGTTGAATTTAAATAATTAAAATTGTAAAAAATTCTTAATAATTTTATTTCTTATTTATTATTAATTTTTATTTGATTAATTATTAATTAATATTTTCATTGGGCCACAAAGGATTCAAAAGAAATTTATTATTTTATGCATTTAGTAAATTATTAATTTAATACACTTGCTCAAATTAGGATTGGAGAATTCTATTATTTAATAAATGTTATTAAATTACTAAACATTTATTTATCAAGATTTTACTGTGGATATATCTTTTATTGATTTTTTATTTGAAAAGAAAAGGACATTTTAAAAAAATATTGCCAAACACAATATTTTTATGCCTATTTAAAAATAAAAACACTCACATCACATTACAATATTACATTTTTCACTTTGTATACTAAATTCAACTTATATTACGCGAAAGATTTAAGCTCAAATAAAAGAAAACAATTTTCCCGCATATCTATTAAAAAGTTTAAATCATTTTCTTTGTGTGTTGTGAGAACCATTAAAGCAACTCCCTTAATTTCTTCTATTTAAAGATTTTTTACTTGGTTAACAAATTGGTAGGCTTCCTTTTAAGTTATTGAGGAATACATTTATCAAATCATTGTAAACAATTTTACTCTTTTTTGGGCAATTAAAATCAGATTATTTTCAGTACCTTTTTTTTTTTTTTGCGTAATTATCCAAACAATTTGTTTAGTGAGTTCAATTCTAATAATCTAATTCGATAGTCACGGGTGCATCTTATAGTTACCTCTACTTTCTTGTGAATCCCAATGCCCTTTTCTCTCCACTCAGATTGGAGATATTTCGTGTACGCTACGTGGAGGATGCCACGTTGCTCCTTGTAAATTGGAGCGTGGAAGAAGCAAGCGCGTGGTCCCGGATTCAAAAGATTACTCAGGTCATAAGGTGACGAGTAGGCCGGGAGCACACAACTAAGAGTCAAAACTGAATTGTGTAACGTAGCGTTTAGGGAAATCAGGTATTGGATCCATGAAAATTAAATGAGAGGATATCCAAAATTAATGGAATTAGCTTACGTGGTACACTATGGTTGGACGTTCAAGTTACTCATGCGTGACCAACACTGCACCGAACCACGTAATGGCAACGGATGGTTTAAGTCAACCCACGTGTCTTAGGGTTCTTACGTCATCCAGGAATAATGATCAATTAAAAAATTGATTTAGAAGGGTACCTACCCAAGTTGAAGAACGTAACAATTATAAAATAATAGATTTAATAATAATAAACTCCTAATTCTCTAATTCTATATTGATAAAATTCTGACCTTCAAAAATAAAAATTTTTGAAATTTGGCAGGGAAAGTGCCGCGAGCGTCATGGTGGCCTTGTGGGCCGCGCAGAGTGATGGGCTGATGACGCATGCTCTGACGAATAAACAAGATATATGTGGGGGCCTTTAGAACCAAAACTACTAACTGCTCGTTACACGCTTTCTTTGCCCACAACCTAAAACTTCTTGATCAAAAAGCTACTTAATCATCATTCAAAAAAAGGGAGGAAAAAATATACTTATTGGTTGATGCTTATTGGTTTTTTTTTAAGTATTTATGAGAATTGAACATTGTGTGTCCAAAGTATCCAAACTCTTGGATGCTACTAACATAAATGACATTTGTAATATATCATGTTGTTTAAATGACATATTTACCTATACAATGATGGTAAGCACTCTTAAATGGACCTCCAAAATTCACTCTACCAAAGTCGTAATATAATAATTTTTTTCATCCAATTATAGAATTTTGGAGTCAAGGAACTATGAATTTTTAATAATTTTGTTCCATTGAAGGTTTCGATATAGTTATCTTATTTATAATTATGTGAATTAGAATTTTATCACTTTTTTAAACTTTAAAGACCTTATATCATGTGTCATTTGTAATTATGTATGATTGAGATTTGATTACTTTTATACACTTTATCTAATAATCAACAATCAACAATATAAATCCCAAAATAAGCTCAAATCGTAAGAGAATTCAAATTCTAAATACGTTCTCTATGAGAATAAGAAATTTTTATATTATATTCAAGATGTAATATTTGTATCAATTTATACTTATCACAAACTACAACATTTTATGTCTAAAATGTGACATAATTTACCACTTAATGACTTTCTGCAGGCATGATTTTAAGAATAAAGTTCAAAATTCCACATTCGTATAAGTTGCATATTGCTCAAGGGTAGAGATTTTAACACCCATATGAAATTTTTATAACAGCTCTTTTAAATTTATTTCCTAAAATACCCTCAGATTATTTGATAGAATACAACTCCATGCATTAAAATCAATCATCTTCCCATAAAATTTGATCCAAAAAAAAAATTCATTTTAAATTGCATACAAAATCCTAAAAATATTAAATTTACCTTTGATTTTTTTCTTCTTATTATTTAATACCCTCCTTCATAACTCGATTAGATCTTGTAATTTTCTTTTAAAAAAATCAATTAGAAAATAAAAATATAAATGTAGATTATGTAATCGGGTGAGTGTAAAAAATTTGTTAAAAGAATAATTTATTTAAATGTTTAATTAAATTTCTATTCAAAACAAGAAATAAATTAATTTATGTTAATTTATTTTAAGTTATTTCAAGTAAAGGAGTCTTATGAGAAATTTTGAGGGTGTCAAAAGACCTTCTCATTGCTCAAACTTCACATTATTTTCATGAGAATGGATGAGTTCTAGTGATTTTGGGCGGTACCCAAGTAGCGATTGGGCTGAAATTCATGGCCACTTAGCCAGCATTGATTGTAAAGATTGAACAAGCAGAAAACTTGAACAACGGGCCTTAAAACGCGGGCGCGGGGGGGGGGGGGGGGGGTGGGGGGGGGTTGGGGGGGGGGGGTGGGGGGGGGGGGGAGAGGGGGGCAGAGAGCAAATTCAGATCCATTTCATTGCATTTGCAATTTCCTTGGTGCCGTTTATCATAGAACTCTGCAAAGGAGCAATTACATTGCTTATATCAAAGGAACTACAATGTTAGTGTCCCCATTGCAATGGAAAAAACGAACCATTTGAAGCACAATACAAATGAGATGACCAGGAAAATTCTGGTTAAAAGGGAAAAAAAATCACAAAAATCAGAAGAAATCAATCTCTAAATAATTACCTGAAGGTTTGACATCTACACCTGGCGTATTGTTATTTGTTGTTGGGGCATTTGGCACTTCAGTTCTCAGAGGCAAATCCATCACAGCTGGTTTCTGCTTTGGCACATCTGGAGGACTTGCGCAACGAATGAGTGCCCAATTCACACTTTGGAAGAATGGATGCCGTTTAACTTCAGTAGCACCACGCCTATAGGCAAGGCGATGCTGTGGTTCTTTTACAAGTAAACCTCTGATCAAGTCCCTAGCAGCAAAACTCACAGAAGGTGACTCTGGAAATCTTAATGGCTGGCCAACGACGTTAAAAAGTGTAGCACGGTTCCCTGCCCCCTTGAAAGGAGTTTTACCAAACAAAAGCTCATAGAGAAATATCCCAAATGTCCACCAATCCACAGCACTTCCATGGCCTTCACCTTTAATGATTTCTGGTGCTAAGTACTCGTGTGTACCCACGAACGACATTGATCGAGCACTCGTAGGTTCAGCAATGAGCTCAGGGAGAGGGCTCACTTGATTATGCATTTCGTTCTTTGGTTTTGTCTTCTTGTCTTTCTTAGGCTTGCTCTTCATGAAGCGTGGTGCAAAACATGCAGGTTGGATGCAATCTGGCTGTATTACACAGGTTGGTTCAATGCAAGCTGGTTGAACACAGTATGACAAATTCTTCGACTCCAAGCTGGTGTTTGAGGATTTGACCAGTGTTGGGCAGACAGCACATCTTAAAGAGAGGTCAAAATCTGAAAGCATTATGTGCCCATCTTCTCTTACCAGGACATTCTCTGGCTTAAGGTCTCTGTAGATGATCCCAAGCATGTGCAGATACTCCAAAGCGAGAAGAACTTCCGCCACATAAAACCTGCAAAATGGAGGAAATTAATGAAAATAATGATAATAATAGATATATTCTCAGCCCGATCATCGTCATTGTAGGTTTAATCAAACTTAAGCATCATCCTAGAAACCAATAGCTTCCAAGATACACTAAATGAAACATGCAGTGTGTCTCTTCACACATTCATAATGCATACACATAATAATATTACAAACCAACCTAATGTTTTATTAGATATCATATCAGCAAGCAATGCTGTTACTTTTTGTTGGGCAAAGGTAAATGTGTGATCAGGAATCAAGGTTTTAAACCCAGCCTTCAATAGGCCTTACCAATTTAACCATTATCATCTTTCATTTCGGATTCATTAAAACTTGTATTGCCAAACTTTTGATTTTGTTTGTATGTTCCTGGTAAAGCAAGGATAACAACTAAAAAGGAAAAGGGAACAAAAGCACACACGCACACATACATAGAAATTTATTGACTTGCATTAAAAAGTACATAAATTTAATGGTCCCAAGCAATTAGGATATTTGTTGGACTTGCAATTCTTAACAATAAATGGTTGAAAATAACACCAAAGGGGTGCTTACAAGTCTGCATCAATGTGATGCCACTAAGTAAACTAGTGCTGGCTTTAACTTATAAAACAATATGAAACTTGATTCACTGGGGCTTGGGTGTCAAAGACTTGACTGAAGGCCAAGGTAGTTTGAAGAAAAGAAGGGACTTCAAGAAAATACAATAGTAAGTACATTCAATAGCTTTTTCCAAGCTGCCAAAATGCACATGGAGAGATAATTGAGACTATCAATTACAAGAAACAGTACAGGAATCACATTCACAGGCTTAAACAAATAGCTTGAATTTTAATTTTTAAATGCACCTACTTAACCACCAGAACAATTAGCTAGAAGGAGAAAATAATTTCTAACCTGGCAGCATGCTCTGAAAAATACTTCCCTGGCTGTCTTTGCCTGAGTGCATGCAAATCTCCCCCAGGGCAAAACTCCATCACCAAACATGAGAACTTGTCCGTCTCAAAGTGAGTATACAAAGTTGGTAGAAACGGATGATCCAGAGATTGCAGTATTTCTCTCTCTGTCTGAGCTCTCAGAAGCTTCTTCCTACTTGCCAAAGCAGCTTTATCCATAACTTTCATGGCAAAATGAGTTTTAGTGCCCATCAACTCTGATAGATATACACTGCCTATATCTCCACACCCTAGCCTCTTCAACAATTTGAAGTGATTCAAACCTAATGACCCCATATGAGATCGGACGGCTTGAATTGCTTCCCATCTTACATCATTTGCCTTATGGGGTTTGTGAACAGCACTGCCGAAACTACTGGAGCTGCTTTCATCGCTAACATCACTTCCAGTGCTGCCCCTATACATACTTGTCTTTGTGCTCTCAACAAGATCACACGACTGACTCACTTCACCACTTTCAGCAGACTTCCCTATGCTACTTCTACACTCACTAACTTCTGTGTTGGTGAAACTTTGTTTGGCTTCTGTATACATAGTAGTAGTATACATACTATTTGAAGGACTTGGATAAAAGCTTGTTTCTGGTTGAGGCACTAAGTTGTGCCCCAATTGCCCAAGACCTGAGACAATATTTTCAGATTCTAATGAGCTGCTTGAGTTGCAATTCTCAGGAACATAAACCGGATGCTTATCACAGGATTCACTTTCCACCGTCAACACCATTTTCTGGAAAGAAGTTTCCACAGTTTTATCAAGAGCATTAACTGTGCCCACATATTCGAGTTTCCCCTTATTCAAATCATAGAAGGTTTTTGCAGTAGTTGCTAACTCCTCATGCTGCTTATGATCTTGGGCTATTCTCTGGATGTTCTTTTGATTGATTACAGAGCCATTTACATTGCAGATCGACTTCATACCACGATTTTCGGCACTTGCATACGAGATGGCGAGAGGCCCTTCATTACTGGACTGTTTCGGTGATGGAGGCCGAGAGGAACGAGGGGTAATTGATCTAGAAGGATGCTTGCTGCTTATTGCAGATGCTGAATTTTGTGTCTTGGACGAATCAACACCATTAGCAAGTGACTCCATTGAACAACTCAGCAGCACTGCAAAGCAGAAATCCCCAGCTAAGCAAAATGATTACCTTAATTTTAGCTATCAATTGCATTAATTACATAATTACAAACTTAAATGTCTTTCCAAGAATAGATTAGTTAAATTTTTTCTTTTTTTTAAAAAATAACTGTTACAATAAATCAATCCTAGTAGCAACAAACAAATACCTAAATGCAAATTCAAAAAAAAAAAAGAAAAAAAGAATTCAAACCGAATCTACAAAATCCCATTAGAGATACAATCACCAATAATCCATCTAATTATATAATACAACAAGAAATAATCAATAGTAAAATACTAGTAAAGAAAACTCACTAACCCATTAAAAAATTAAAGAAAAAAAATTCACCATTGCCTCCTGAAATTAAAGTAGTAATAAACCAGTTTGGTTGCCAAGAAAATGCATGAAAAGCAAAGAAACTGGGGGGCGGGGGGGGGGAGGGGGAGGGAAATATCAACTTTTAGTCTTTTCATAATTAAACTAAAGGAATCTTTAAAAGAATTAAAAGGAACTAAAATCGAAAAAAGAAAAAAAGAAGACAAATAACAATACCTGATCATGAAACAGAGAAAAGAATAACAATGCAGAGCAAGCACCCTGTCATGAAGTGGGAATTGCTGCTGCTGCTGTTGTTTCACAAGAGAAAGTCAAGCAACTTTTTCTCTTTTATTTCTTCCCTGTTTCTCTCTGAAAGAGCTGCTGCTTCAGATCCGATCAAAACAATAGACAAAGAGAGAGAGAGAGAGAGAGAGAGAGAGAAAGTGAATTATAATAACGATAATGAAAAGAAGAGGACGCAAAAGGGGGCAAAAAAAAAAAAAAGAAAAGAAAGAAAGAGTTAGTTTTTTTTTTAATTTTTGGAGTTTGTGAAAAAGCTTGTTTCTGTTATTTTTTCGTCGTGTTATGAAGGTTGTGGTGGTGGTGGTGGTGATCTGGTGATGAACATGAATGCATGAGTGAATGAATAGTTTTAATTTTTTTTTATTAATGAACGGATTAAAAAAAAATTAATAAAACAAAACCCAAGTTGCCACGCAAAGCAAAAGTTTTAAGCTTTAAAGCCATCCTTTTTATATTTGGATTTTTGTTCTCTCTCTTTTTTAAAAAAATAAAATAAAATAAAATAGAATAAACAAAAACAGACGGAAAAATCTTTTTCTTTCCCTTGTGGTGCCTTTCTTGTTCTTGTTTTTGTAAGAAATAAATAAATAAATTGATTTAAGTGGTTGCTTGAAAGAAAATTTAAACACATCACTTGTTTGATACTTGATAAACCGGGCGCCCCACCACTCTTTGTGAATTATTAACGCAAGTCTTTTCTTGGTTTTGTTGTCAACTTACTTGCGCTATTTTTTCAAATTATTTTGTCATGGGTGACTATTGGTTTCTTTTTTTTTTTCAGTTATTTTCCTTTAAAATAGGTTACTTGAGATTAGAATTTAATTGATCAAACAAGATGATATGTACGTGACTTTTTTTTTTTTTAGTGAATTGACAATTTTTTTAAAAAATAATTGTCAATTCACTATTCCATCACTCACCTAGTAAATGTCGCCTTATTATAAAATTTTAAATGAACTTCAATAAGTACGGCAATAAAATAAAATAAACACAAGATTAAAGTCTTATCCCACTAAATCTATAGTTTGGATAACCCACTATCTCAAAAAGGAAAAAAAAAAGAAAAAGAAAAAAAAAGGGACTATAAATCTCAATCGAAGGAGTAATCCACCCAGTGAAGGACCCAACCAATTTGTTTAGCGAAGGCTTAAAACTGAAAGGATTGAAAATTTGTTAAAAATAAGGAATAGAATGGACATCAATTATTGGGGTATTTTGTTCAAAAGGACAAATAATGGGGGCTTTTAACAAATTTAAAGATAATATTTTACATGTTAAAAATAGTAATTTTACATTACTTTTAGGGATATTATTTTAGTGGGGACTTTAGCCCCGAGTGGCTCTTGAATAAGTCGGTCATTAAATTTATCAAATGAATTAACACCCAAATTAAGGAAATTATCAACAATCATATTACTCTTACAAAAAAACATAAAATGGGCCATAAAATGAACTCATATACATATAAAGCCTCATTTACATATAAGGGCATGGTAATTTGCATACAAGATTGGAAAAATACAAGCATAAAATGTAATTGCATATGGTAATTACATATTGTAGTCATAAAAAGAGTTATAGTTTTTGCTTTGGGCGCTCTCTTGTCCCTCAAAGGTGGGTGTGTCCCAAACACATTTATAGAAAATTGTTCCTTTAATGTATAAATTATTATAAATACACAAGGTTTGGACGAGATTAGAATCTTATTCGTCCATGAGTAATGAGATGAGAAAAAAAATGATCACTAATTGAATTTATTTGATTAAAATTATAAGAGACGTATATGGTATGTAATATTAATACTATCCAAGAACTCTCTATTAATGAAGACAAATTGGAATTACTATATTTTACAAGCAAGAATTTTTGTAAGTAAATTGTTCTTCATAGTAATTTTAAAATTAATAAACTCACATGGGGGGGGGGGGGGGGGGTTTCGGTCTTTCAGTAACCGCACGTCAACTTCAGTCGCGGGGCGGGAAGAAGGAGGGGGAGCTCACATGCGCGCACGTGAACCCAAACCCGATATGCACGTGGACGGCTGTCATGCCCGGCGCATGATAGTACAAAATGCGCCTTCGGCCTTCGGTGACTAAAAAGGCTTTCTTTAATCTTCATGCTTTGGGCATCGCCCCCGGCGGCCCCACCCTCCTCATTCTTAACGCCCCTCTTTAATCTTCTATTAATTAATAAATAAATAAACGCTGCTTAATCTTAAGGACATTATCGTCTTTTGCTAGCAAGTAGTCTGATCTCATCCCCACAATATACACTGTTCTTTCAATTATTTGGAGGCAAATTCACTTTGTTTTGAGCAAAAAACATTCAAGCCGTTTCAAAAAAAAAAATTTTTTTTTTTTTACGTTAATTAGAATTTTTGGGAAAATATTAAAGAAGATTTACAAGGAAGTTTTACGTTAATTAAATGCCACGTGGGCAGGTTCCTGTGCTGGCACTTAGATTTTTCAAATGGGACCCAGTTTTTAGCGTCAATTTTGCCTAATGTAGGAGGACAGACAGATGCGGTAGGCATACGGTAGTTGAGTAGTCCCTGGCTGTGATTGTGATTGTGAGGACGATGAGAGACACTGCTGGGGTCCACTAAATTGACTCGTTGACCGCAAACATTTGTTCTGATCAAACGGTGATGATGGGATCTGTCATGGGGATAATGGTACGTACATAGCGCTGTTCATACTACGTGATGATTTGGGTAGATTGGGGACAGCGGCTCCAATGGTGGAGCCGGCGTGTCACCAAGCACATCAACGTGTCTCAACAATCATTTTCAGTGTGCGATGTACACAATCATTCCCTCCAGCCATCCATGAGTGTAATTTTAGCTTCTAGATTGTTATCCTCTGTTCTCGAGCGCACCCTCTCGGTGCCATTAGATTTTATTATAATTATAATTTTATTTTTTTGTTTGCTCGATCGTTAAAAAACTTTTTAAAGTGAAACACGTGATAATCTTGATTGACCTCTGCAGAATAAAATAAATTCTAAAAATTAAAAAAATTACATACATTTCTAATTAACCCCCCGTTAACTATATTAAAATAACTCTAATAACTCCCTATAAATTCGTAAACAAAGAAATTAGAGTTCAGAGTGATTCATATGGATAATTTTATTAATATTTAATTTAACCTCGTTAAATCTATTCAAATAATTTCTAAAAACTCATGGAACTCATAAGATTTCGATTTTTATGTTTGTTGTTATGTCATTAGCCACTGGTACTTAATTTTCAACCTAAGTAAGTACATATTCTAGATTTTTCTTTTTTACCGTACATGATACAAAAACATGATCAATGCACCATCTAAAAAGACCGAATGCCGGTTACTCTGTCAAGATTGCTCTAATAAATTTTCTAGATATAAATTCAAGATGTATCTGCTACTGGAAAGCACATCCAGCCTCTTTTCGCTAGGTTCATATTTCCCTTTGCGAAGCTGATAACGGTGAGTCACAGCTGAGATGGTATAAGCTTGGCCTTCGATTGTCACGCTCTCCCCACATTGCAAGTTCTGCCACAGAAAGTACAGTAAGAACTCACAAAACACAACAAACATACCCTCGTGGCAATACAATGTCTCACTGTTTCTACTTTTGAGTTAAGTTGGGTCTACATTATCAACATGAATGAATCTACAGAGTAATGCAGACAAAATGACGGACGGATAATAAAGTGTTGCATCCAAATATACAAAGCATTGTGAGAAAGGTCTATTTCTTTGTTTCCACTTAGCAAATCCAGGTGGAAGGGCAACTGACATTTACAACTCATGAATCAAATAGACATGACAGATCAATGTTTCATAATGCACAACTTCTACAGGAACAATCTGTCTTCACATGCATAAAGGTTATCTAGAACCTGCAATTTCGACTTTATTAGATATAAGGAAAAGAAATCAACATATTTTAGTGACCGCATCCATAATTTAGTCTTGAAGAAAAGAAATTTCTGGTAGTTTTCTACACCCTAATGCTTTTGTGTCTTCAATTGTTTCGCAATCTTTAAAAGCAGCTCATATTCATAGACCGGCAAGTGAAAATATGTTGCAGATATTAATCTTCATCTGTATCAGAACCTGCAATGACACCGTAGTCATTTTACTGATTGTTTTGAGCTTCAACCAAATACTACTGACATCCCTCCTTCCTTAAATTGATATTGCTAAGTTATTGTATGACCTAAAAGTTCAACCTGGAAAGAGGTACTGGCCAAACAATAGTGTTAAGCTCTAAGTCTCTTAAGAGCTACACTCAAGTGCAAGACTGATACTAAATGGGCTTGTCATGTGGACTGGGACCAACCAAAGATAGATGACACAAACAAATCCAAACAAAGGGAAGAAGTCCAAACCGAAAGGGAATACAAAAACAAATGCAAAATCTTGTAGAGGGATTTGAACACAAAAGCTCCTGGTCAAAAACTTGCTCTGATACCATTTTAAGATACTGCTTGACCTCAAAGCTTACACTGGTAGATAATGGCCCAAACAATAGTATTAAGATCTAAAATGAAAGAACCACAGAGAGGAGAATGAGGATTTCTAGGCTTTAAGATGAATATTGAGTACTCCTCTCCACTTCTGTCTTTACAGATTGACCAATCATTTCTTGTTATTAATAAGTTATGTGGAATAACACTTTAAAACGATCTAACCTCCTAGAATTCACAATTCTCTTGCTTTTCCCCCTATTTGTTAAACACAACCATGTTTTCAGACAAACTTTTTTCCCCAATCTAAATGTCTTACTTCCAAATGAACTAACTTTACTTAAAAATCAAACTTTTATAATGGGGAAGGTTATAAAAATTTAACTATGCACATATGTTCTGTTTTGGTGCAGATCTAGTCAATTATTTATTGAAGGGGAAAGAGGTTTTTTAATTTTATAAGCCACTTATATATGGCTATGCATTTTTTTTTACGTATAAACAAAGAAAAAGCATAAATAGGTCTATCTAGAGATTGATTGAGGACTTAAGATTGAGTTTTTTTTGTGCTTGTGAGTGCAAAGCTGTTGACGGGAAGTGGAACAGCATGACAGCTTTAATTCTTCTTCAAAGAGACAATACTAAAAATATTGGCTGAACCACAAAAATTATTGCCCTTTTTGTGCTTTTTTATTTTTTATTTTATCTTTCAGCATTATGATTTGATTGTATTCTTGGTTTAAATATCGGTTGCTTCTTGCTTGTGACTATTGGGTTGTTTGTAGCCAAGAGTTCAAACAAATTGTCAGTCAATTCTAGTGGAAATTTTTATTCATATGATCATGGCTTTGCTATGTCTCATGCGGGTATTATCACTGGTACAAGATTTTGACAATTTAGAACACAGAAACTTGCAAGCATGATAGATAATTTTACAACTTTTACAATGAGGGGTTGCAGATTACACAGCTGCATTACGAAACCCGTATCTGTAACAACAAAACCTTTTTAACAAAGCAGAAATCTAAATATCATAAAGTTTTTTATTGCATGTTCACCACATTTATGTATAAAAATAATAATAATAATAATAATTCAATTCCCACATTCTAATTCCAAAAGCTTTCATAATGCATACAATCAAGCATTCAGGGTTGCGAGAGTTTCTTTCGTAAGGCTAATTTAAGTTTCAATTTAACAGTAAGCTTCGTTATTACTTACCAACTAACCGAAAAAAGAAAAACGCAGACCAAACAGGAAAAAAATTAAAAAAGAAAAAAAGGAAAAAAAAAGGGGGAATGAACTCACCGGAGGGAAGCAACGAATGCCGAGGCACTTGGGCGGCGGAGTAATTTCAACGACTTTGTAAGGGTGAATGTTATTTTTATGGTCTCTGTCTCTCTCTTTCTTTCTGCAGACCACTTTCAACATTTGTGTCTGATATCAAAAAAAGAAAAAATTGAAGTACTTAGAATTAATTCAAATGAAAATCAATAACCGTAATTAAGAGAAAAAATTGAATGAAAATGGCTTCTCTCCACCTTCTGATATGCCCCCATGTTTGATGTCACCATTGCCATTCGTTATATTATCTCTATATTCTTCTCTCTTCTCCCTGGGTTTGAGCCTTTAAGGCCTGAGACTGAAAAGGAGAGAACAGGCAAGCCAGAAAAATACGTTTATCTTTTTTCTTCAACTTTTTAAAATTTAAACATATTTATATATTTTATATCTATTTTTTTTAAATTTTGACACATGGTCCTTGGTCATGGCTTCCTGCATATCCAATTATCCGAAGGCTTTCGTGTCCAATGGGATTGGGCCGCATGTTTTATTTTCCTGGTCCTACTTTCTCTTGTTATTTTATGAAATGTTCAATTTTTTCAATGGGCTATGGGCTATGGGCAACGGCAAATGAAAAAAAATCACTGACAGATCAATGCAAAAAGAATTTCAATTAAATCACAATTGAGTCAATGTTTGCCACTCTGCTGTGCTCCAGCCTTGGCTAAAGTAATTGCAAACTAAGAGTTCTTTCTCCGAAATCAGAAAGTACATCATTGTCAATATACTAATAAAAATGAAGAGGGGGTGGGGTGTGAATAAATTCATTCTGGTCTCCTCTCCTCTTGTGAAGTAGAGATGGGCAAATTGTACCGTGGCAAGAGTTGTAAAAACACAAAATGCCGCCACCACTTCCATTAAATCAGAGGGAGGGCCAACTCAACTTACAAAAAAAAATTGTGATCACAATTTCTTTAATCTAAGTAAGAACAAAACAAGTGCTCAAAATACTACAATCTGATTCAACCCAGCTTTGCCAGCTACATTTTTTCCACAACCTCTGGAAAATCTTTTTCTACCGCCCATAAGGATGATACCGACTGCTCCCCCCTGCACCACCATATCCCCCTCTACTTCCAAAGAAGGCGCCTCCGCTGCTACCTCCGTAACTACTCCCGAGGCCGATGTCATAACCACTCGGCCCGCCTCCATAGCCGCCGCCGCCACCAACACCACTGCCACCATATCCCCCATAACTCTCATTGAGGCCACCATAATCACCAGTTACATCGTAGCCTCGGTTAAAGCCTCCGTAGCGACCAGAGTACCCAAGGGAGGAGGGCTCTCCCCTGTATGCTCCCATACCACCACCATATCCTCCATATCCACCAAATTCACCACCAACACCGTATCCTCCATATCCACCACCTCTAACACCATATGCCCCACTAGACCTATAACCACCGCCTCCACCTCCACCGCCGCTGCCACCAAAGCCACCGCCAGCAAAGCCACCACCTCCATATCCACCGTAAGCATCTCCAAAGCCACTACCATATGCGGGTTTAGGATTATTGTATCGCCTATAAGATGGTTGTGGTAGGTTTGGTTTCTTTGGTTCTGCTTTCTTGACCTCCACCTACCATAAAAGAGAACATGGACCTGTGTTATCTTGCTTCTTAATTGCTTAGAAATAAGCTTACACCTTATACTTAATTATTCATGGCTGTGTGCCAGAAATTTTTTGAACCTTGGTTTGAAGGCATACGATATACAATGATTTGCACAAAGGAATAATTTCATTAAGTCTGCTTTTCCTGGTAATTTGACTACTATGTATTAAAATCCAATTAATAACATCCTTGAGAACTATATCAAAGAGTTTAAATCTATGTGTGTTGCATATCCATCATCTACATGCCCATAGGACCTCATCAGGTCAATAGAGACCACGAGGTTTGTATGCATACACAGCACAGCAAGTATGCACGGATGCTTGAATTCATTAATCCTAGATGCTTGTACAGAAGAGTAAAATTACTGCATCTTTATTAATAAAAATTCAAGCAGAAAAATTGAAAGTCAGCCATTTAAAGCAATCTGGCAACTCTGCCAAAAAGACAAAGATATTGGGATTGGATTTCGACATAGAAGGAGAAATCGTAGGCACTCGCATAAAATCCAAATAAGTCAAAGCTGACAAGCTTTGCAAAATCAATCACCAGATACACAATTATTTATTACCTACAGGATATTAGATGAGGCTCACAAAACTAATCTCAAAAGATTTCAACTCAGAGTCCTGTAGTATAATGACAAAACAAATGAACAAGCAGAATAATCATCAATTTGAACAATTTCTTAAGTTTTATTCCTTCAAGTAGACACGACATGCATTCTCTCATTCTGATCGTGAGACAAGTTAAGAGTGTTTATTCAAAAATTCATAGCTAGGTCCATCAATACAATACCAATAAGAACTCAATAAAAAATCATTTATTCCTTTAAACGTCATGTACCTCCATTGTATGGAATCACTAAAGGGTAAATTGCAGAAAAGGGTTCACCAAGTAGAAGATTTAGAAATAATAGAGACAGTTTTAGCAGGCAGTTTACTCACCTGGGCTCCAGCCAACTCAAGCTTGTTCCCCTTTGCCAAAAGGTCATCAACTGCTTGCTCCGTGTCAAAAGTGATAAATCCAAAACCACGAGATCGACTGGTAGAATGATCCCGCATGATTTGGTGCTCTTGTACCTCTCCAAATTGCATAAAGAAGTCCTTAAATTCATCTGCTCAATTCCATAAAAATAAATTAGTGCCTCTACACACTAATATCCATAAAGACACATTGTGATCTAAACCCAAAATGAAGAAGTATGAACACCTCCCCCCCCCCCCAACAAAAAAAAAAAAGAAGGAACAAGGAAAAAAGTCACCTTCATTCACTGATGACGGAATTCCACCTACAAAAATCTTCTTCGTCTTGAAATCCTTAGAGCCAACAGCCCCTTTTGGAATTGTTCGCTTAATTTCCACCTAAAACAGTCTCAAAATCACATCTAGTCAGGAACCACTAAAACTAGCTACCCGACTTCAGACAAACATAGTACTAACAACGAAGTCCATCCCACCTGTTTCCCATTAATAATGTGAGTGTCTTCAATGACTTTATCAACTACAGAGGGATCAGCATAAGTAACAAAGCCAAATCCACGAGGCTGCCCTGTTTTCCGGTCCTTCATTATCACAGAATCCGTAATTTCACCATATTTACCGAAATGCTTGATAAATTGAGCTACGTAAAACAACCACCACCCGCCAAAAGAATTAACAACAAAATTTGTTGAGCTAAAGTTACTACTTATACCACTACTACTATTACTAAAGAGCTAGCATAGAACAATGAACTAACCTGACGACGTCTCTCTAGCTAAACCTCCAATAAAAATTTTTCTGCAAATTTTAAATTTTTAATTAAATAAAAAACAAGAAAAAGAAAATACCCATTAAGCTAACTTAGATAAGGGTTGTGTTTTTTTTTTTCCTAGTCTAAGTAATAAAAACAAGAAAAAAATTCAATTTTTTAAGTCTGTCTTTTCCTCAGTTTTCTCGAGAATCAAACAGAAGGATGAGTGAGAAAATAAAATTTACCCAGGGCTGGCTCCGTCACCGGTGTGAGGCTGAGACCTGTCATCTTCTGGGTGGTGGTCTGACGATTTATGAACATCGTTAGAATCTCTGTCAACAATTCCTTCATTAGATTCTGGGTCCATGGGTTCTGGATTTAAGCGGCGTTATAACGGCGGTGAAGAAGGAGAAGACAGAGAAGTTTTATTTTGAAGGCTATCGCAAGAGGAAGAGATATTGTTTGCGTTGCGTTGCGTTATAGTTTTCTAAGCCCTAAAACCCTCTCTTTCCTGATTGGCCGATCAAAGAGCTAAACCTACTTTGGGTAGCACCGATTCATTCCAGCCAATGGTGATTGTGTACAACGGATACCATACTAATAGTTTACAACCGTCTTTGATTTAATAGACATTAGGACTTGGGAGGAATAGGCTGGGGTGACGTAGCCTACAATCAGACATCACAACACAGGACCTGTCTATGGTAAGCTAGTTTGTCACTCCACATCTAACCACATCCAACGGCTGATGCTGCAGTCTGTAGCTTACAGATTCTGTAAGCTAGTCAAGTCCCACAACATAAATCGAAAGTCAATAAAATTTGATTGATCATCTGACGGTACCTACACCTTAATTTTATTTGAATTAGGGAATAATAATAATAATGATACCGTTGTTCATTTCGATCATAATACTAAAACAAAATAATAATAATAATAATAATAATAATAAAAAGAAGGAAGAATGTAAGCCCGTGTCTGGTACCGGTAAAAGTGTTTTTCAACTAAGTAAACACTATCTTACAATCAATGTATGGTACATTCCTCACTCATGAACAGTGAATGAATAGGACCCACTCACTGTTCATGTGAGGAATGTACCATACATTAATTGTAAGGTAGTGGAATCCTTTCAACTAAGCTTTGACAGCAAAACAGCTAAAACTTGTTCGGATATACGACAGACTGACTGACTATATAGATCATTGTAGTAACTAATTACAACAATGGAAAGATGACATATTTATATATATATATATATATAACAATCGCAATTCTGCGCTTCGTTACAGTAATATAATAGGGCGCACTGGGACCCTACCGTGGCACCAGCAATCTCATAATATTACATGATATCATCTTACAACAATTTCCAGGTTATTCTCACGATCATCAGTAGAACTTGGCTGCTGGTCTTGGATGTGGTTCCCACGAATCAAGAAATTGCAGAACAAGCGGATGACGAGATTTTGAAACCAGTAGAAGCAGGGCTTAAGCAGAGAAGCCAACGTTGCATAACAGAGTGATGAGAGTATGAGGCACAAATAGGCTACCAAGAACAGAGACGGAGCCACAAAGAGAGACGCAACCACCGAGATAGCCAAGAGAACAGAGGGCTCTCCACAGCTCACGGAAATGGCACGGCTCACATTGAGAGCGAGTCGGATGGGTGTGAGGAGGAAGAGCAGTAGTGGCATGATGACTGCAGGAATCAGGAGCCAGAATTCTAGCTTTAAAATTGGATACAAGAGTATGTTACTGGTTCCATCTCCCACGTCCCAAGAGTTGCCATCCAGAGACCTGAGGAACAGAAAAAAGATGATAAGATTTAGCAATGGCGGAAACAAAAACCTCAAATCAATTGACACATTCATGGTTTGTGAGTGTAAGATTTGGCAGAGATGACTGAGTTTAATTATTATTAATAAGATTTGGCAATGGCAGTGTTGAAAAGAATGAAAGAAAGAAGAGGGAGAGGGAGAATAGATGAATTACGATGAGTTTCAAGTGCTGGATTTTGGATTTTAAGCTTTTAGGATGTAGCGTAACTTATATAAGGAGAGTTCATTCCTTATATAACCATTTGAAAGAGAAACTTTGTGTTATCTAATAAAATCAGTCAGTAACTCCCATTCTAGCAAATGACAAAGAAATTATAATTGATTTAGGAGATTCAAAATAATTTGAGGCTCCCTTTCTTTTTTTCCTAAAGGGGGCAAAAGAAATCTTACACTCACAAGCATGGATCTGTGACTTATTTAAGATAACATAAGCTTGCAAACGTAATCAAGAATTCACACTTGTAGGGAAGATTCAATTGACTTATTTAAGATTTTTCAAATGCATGCAGAGGCAACAAAATCAATCACACTTGTAGGGAAGATTCCCAATTCCAAAGTCTATTTAAAAGATTGGAGTATTATGTAACATTACGAAAGCACAAAGTTTCTCTTTCAAATGGTTATATAAGGAATGAACTCTCCTTATATAAGTTACGCTACATCCTAAAAGCTTAAAATCCAAAATCCAGCACTTGAAACTCATCGTAATTCATCTATTCTCCCTCTCCCTCTTCTTTCTTTCATTCTTTTCAACACTGCCATTGCCAAATCTTATTAATAATAATTAAACTCAGTCATCTCTGCCAAATCTTACACTCACAAACCATGAATGTGTCAATTGATTTGAGGTTTTTGTTTCCGCCATTGCTAAATCTTATCATCTTTTTTCTGTTCCTCAGGTCTCTGGATGGCAACTCTTGGGACGTGGGAGATGGAACCAGTAACATACTCTTGTATCCAATTTTAAAGCTAGAATTCTGGCTCCTGATTCCTGCAGTCATCATGCCACTACTGCTCTTCCTCCTCACACCCATCCGACTCGCTCTCAATGTGAGCCGTGCCATTTCCGTGAGCTGTGGAGAGCCCTCTGTTCTCTTGGCTATCTCGGTGGTTGCGTCTCTCTTTGTGGCTCCGTCTCTGTTCTTGGTAGCCTATTTGTGCCTCATACTCTCATCACTCTGTTATGCAACGTTGGCTTCTCTGCTTAAGCGCTGCTTCTACTGGTTTCAAAATCTCTTCATCCCCTTGTTCTGCAATTTCTTGATTCGTGGGAACCACATCCAAGACCAGCAGCCAAGTTCTACTGATGATCGTGAGAATAACCTGGAAATTGTTGTAAGATGATATCATGTAATATTATGAGATTGCTGGTGCCACGGTAGGGTCCCAGTGCGCCCTATTATATTACTGTAACGAAGCGCAGAATTGCGATTGTTATATATATATATATATAAATATGTCATCTTTCCATTGTTGTAATTAGTTACTACAATGATCTATATAGTCAGTCAGTCTGTCGTATATCCGAACAAGTTTTAGCTGTTTTACGGTAGCAGACACAGGCTTACATTCTTCCTTCTAATTTTATTATTATTATTATTATTATTTTGTTTTAATATTATGATCGAAATGAACAACGGTATTATTATTATTATTATTATTATCATGACAAAGCTTATGTTACAAATAATGTAACAAACAACCAATCAATATAGGGCATTGATTTTGATATTTCTTAAATCTAATGGATAAAAATAATTTTAACATAAAACAAAGTACACATATGATAGATATTTACAAAATATTTCATTTCTAATCATATGTATTATTATTATGATCGAAAGGACACCATTCATGGTTTAAGTGAACTTCCATTATTATTATTTTTTTAATACAATCTTCAAGTGTAAAAATTATTATTCTTCACAATTTTTAAATTCGTTTATTATATATTTCGCAATCTAGTGAAGTTTTGAAAAATATAACCCACTTTTTGAAACTTTGTTTTACCTTTTAAAAATTCATTTCATATGCAGAAAATCACTATAACTCATCCACAATTACACAAATTCTATGAATTTTTTAGACCACCTAAAATAAAAATAGGATCAGAATATGTCCCTTTTTTTTAAAAAAAAAAAAAAGCAATGAAATTTTCATCTGTAAACTCATGATTTCGGAAAAAGAGTGAATTTTTAATGCACACCGATTAAAATTGACAAATATAATAATCTTTTGAACAAAAAAAAAAGCCCACATGATTCATTAATATGACGTATTTTACTCAACAATGACTTGCTTGCAGTTCATTTCTCATGTAGAAAAAAATACAATAAAACAAGGAAACAACCCAAATGAAATGGCATTCGAGCATCCCCATAAGTTATATCTAAAGGGTGCGATGATCAGAAACCTAAAAACCTGAAGGGATTTGGGTATTACCACAACAATATTCAACAATTCACTTCCCCTGAAAGCAACGATAACTCTATCATGATCATAGAATTGCAGGCGATGTTTTCCTCCAGAATCAAATATATCCAATTACAACTCCAAAATTCAGATGAGTAAATCGCTATCCTTGGTGAGCTTGGCGTCATACTAATCAATATGTACAGAGAGTTTTATCTAATTGGTAGAACTTACAAATCTAGAACGTATTCTGTACGTTAAACCTCCTCCTAGCTTCTCGTCTATAGTTGGGAGTTTCATCAATAGTTCTTCTCACATAATCTACAAAAGGCTGTGGCGTTCGGGGAGACTGTTCATTTGAAACCGTCGGAATACTATGCTCAGGCGTACCAGGTGCTGTTGCATATGGAGTGGCAGGAGAAACAGATGGCTGAGATCTGGTGGATCTCTTCCGTCCATCCAAGATAGCGATACTGAAAACCACTATCAATGAAAATACAGCAAAGAAACCAATAAAGCTTGCAAATATTCTGTTTGATTCTTCTCTTTGCCCAGGTTCAAAGTTAACATCTACTTCCACTCTCTGACCTGTAAAACAGTTCACAGATGACAAAATCACTTTTAAGTAGAAAGTTGCAAGTACTGGGATTCAAAATGATGTAGACTCACCGTTGGCTGGAAGTGTGAAAATGATTTTATCCTTGAATTTCTTGGTTCTTAGCACTGAAACCTGAAGGCACGGAAAATAGATTTTTCTTTCAAATTAATAAAGATAAAAAGAGTACTGAAGCATATTCATTTTGTTCTACTTCACATAGCTCATGCAAGCGCAACTTTCTAATTAATGTTCTTCATAAATGAGATTCGAAATGATAGGAATGAATCTACTGAATTAACTGAAGTGTCATTTTCTATGCTCGTTGAATGCAATTAAATAACAAAGCACAGAACTCACCTCATATTGAGCATGCCCACCAATTCCAATATCTTCTTTATGGACATGACTAATCTTCAACAGATCTTGATTTTGCCAGTGGATTTCAACACCTGCAATGAGAAGTCACAGGTGAACATACATCAATGTCTATCACAAAGAATGAGTTGGGACAGCTACTCTGATGCTATACACGTGTTGACTTACCTGTATTTCCCAGGATAGTTATGGTAGTCTTGTTTGAGTCTGATGTCAGATTTAATTGCAACGAACTCTGCAACACAAACTACCAATATTAGTATTGTTTATACTGAGAACACAAATGCAGGCTGCTAGTGATGCCAATGTCTATTAGCATCAAGTCTTTTTTGATTACCTTGTCCATCTCCAATATTGAAAATCCTCCAACAAAAAGTGCAGATGCTGATGCAGATCCAGAAATACGGTGTGCTTCTCTCAGTGAAGCATTGACAGAGACAGATATAAATGGGCTCGTGTCCTTCGACTTTGGAACGGAACGGAGCAAATGCTCTGGAGAGTAAGGGAAGAAGAGACAGTACAAGTTACCAGTGTCCAGATCCATCCACGGTTTTGCATACCTTCAATAAAAGAAGGAAAATAACATCAAACTGCATAATCTTTACTTTGGCAATATATTCAATAAAACATGAAAAAAGAAACGTACCCGACGAAAGGAGGATCTGCCTCACAATCATATGAGATTGCTTTGTTTTCAAGAGCTTTCAACTTGTGAGTATCACTGTGGCGTTCCAACAAATTCAATTAAGATATTTATAAGACTATAGCTTCAAACCATCAATTAAATTTGTTAAAATCCAGTGCAATGCAATAGCAAAATAATATCCAGTTCCTGATGCAATGGATCTTACAAATAGGACAAATCATGTTGAAGATGAATTTGATAAGTTGCTGACTGCATATACGTAGAAAAAGGTACATCTAGCTTTTATGTAATAAGTCAAGTACAGCAGCTCAAATACAAAATATGAAATACCACAGCTGCTAAGGCAGGTGAATGCTATTATCCTGTTGGTAAGACAAATAGATAATGCAACCGCAATCATCCAGGAAAATCTTTATCTATTTATCTATTTTTATTTCTTTAAAAAATTTATCACGTTAACCTGTCTTATGCAGCAGATTGCCTCCCCACTAAAGGACGGGTCCAAACCATTGACCTACCCCTTCTATCCAATGGAGAGGTTTACCAAAGTTGCAAGCTATGAAAGTAGCTGGCAAATTAAAATTGGAATTGGCACCATTTGCAGAATTAGACATGGAAATTTACAAATTATGCAATGGTGTCAGTATGCTACTAAGACGCATGTGTTACAGGTTTCATGTTATTATCCAAAAACTATTAGTACTTGCATAAAAAGACCTTTTATGAAACTAAATTTTGTATTCTGTAGACACTATTTGGTTTAATGGTTACCCCTTTTGCGTAGTAAAAGGGTTTTAGGGTTCTAATTTTGCTCACATTAGTTTGCAGATGGATTTGTATTACAAATATGTACCATTTATAATTAAAAAAAACGCAAAATTAAAAATATACTTGTTACAACCATTCCAAGTATAGCTTTATAATTTTTATAGATAGAAATATTCTTTTGATTTTTTTTTTTTGGGGGGGTGTGTGGGGTCTTCTTCACTTTTGTTTCATATTTAACATAACATAAACGACAAAAGTGCTCCACAAAGAGGTGCTCACAAATTTGAAAGACGGAAAAACATTTATCTGTAACCAAACAAGTACGACAATTTTTATAAAGAGCTTTTTTTTTTAATTAAGAAAACTCTTTTAGCCATTTCAAATGATATACTAAATAGATAACACTAAAAGATGTTATTTATTCAGTTAGTTTATTGTAAATATATTTACATTTTTTGTAAATATAGAGTCAATAACAGAGTCAATATATTTATTCAGTTAGTTTATATGAAGTAAAATAAACCACACTCTCAAACACTAAATTCTTATCACAGCATAACATAGAAACAACTATTACTCTACCCATGTATGAAGTCACTATAAAAGTCACAATAAGTAGGTCCGAAGGGAGGTCTGAGCTTTTTGTCAATGGCAGAAGGTAAATCATTACTTCAATGCATTAACAAGAAATGCAGGGCAGCAACCAGACAATATCAGCTATTGAACTAAAGAGCAGCTAAAAGGTATCAGTCAGTAAAAGGATCCACTTATCTACATACCCGAATCTCACAGCGAAGGTATATCCTCTGGTTGGGTAAGGAACATTTGTTAGCACCTCCTTTGGAGCATCGATGGAAACAATGTTTTTTGATAGAACAGTAACCGTTGTTTGCAGTTTCATACTTGGAGATTCAAAAAATACTGCATATGTAACAAATTTAAACTATAAAAATGGCCTCATCATATTCTAGTAAAATTTAAAATAAAAAAAGGAAAGAGGCCAAAACCAAGACTTAAGTCAATTACAGTAGTACCTTTGGTTGAACCTATTCCAACTGCTTCAGCTTTGCCAGATGGCATGTGCACATGTACAACACTTTCATTATCGCTAAACCAGTGGCCAGAAACTTGATCACTAAAACCTACAAGTAAAGAAGAGCACGGATCATGTTATTGAGGATAAAATGTAAAGACATACAAACCAGCCTTTCACACTTTGTACTCAAATGTAAGACAGTTGAAAATCAAAAGCTAAGACAAAAATATAATAAAATTCCAATTGCAGAGCAGATTCCCCCCCCCCCCCTCCCCCCCCCCTTAAGAAATGGTGAGAAACATTTGTTAGGAAATACAGATTGCAACTCATGTTTGGTTCATGCAATAACCTGCCACTAATTTCAATCAGCCAGAAGCCGGAAATTTGTATTAAAAGAGATCTAAAGCCGATTAAAAATATTTGGAACATGAGCAATATACATGGCATTGCATTCTCAATCAATAGCAATAAACAACACCATAAAACATTAAGGGCAAAGATAGACATTAGCGCAGGCCTAGGGTGTAATGCCAGTTGCATTGATAATACAACCAAAGTTTTGGATAATGACGTAATTCTGAAAACTCATTTTCGCATCACCTACCAAACACGCCCTATACTCCCATATCCTTGTAACGAGCGAGGTTTTTGAATAATTAGAACATACAAAACATCAAGACTAATCATTTATAGCACTGGAACAAATAATGACAGAGAAGCAACTACTCAAGGTATTACAGAGATTTTAAAGAGAAATTTCATGATGCAGAGAACAGTCAACGAAGATTGCATGCAAAGAGAAATTTCATGATGCAGAGAACGGTCACTGCAGGAAGCAAATGAGATTGAAACTATTTCATCACCAAAGACACACACACCTTCCACACTGAAGTCGAGACTACCTCCAACATGGAGGACTGGATTCTGTGGATATAGTTGCGCTCCAACTGAAACCTGAATCAACAAAGGATTTGATAGAATTGGAAACATAATCAGCAAAGCAAATAAGGGAAGCTTAGAAGTGACTAGCTTAACAGGCTTACTTTTGCAGTCAGAAAAAAACTCAATATAAGAAAGCATATTTCATACATAATCCTAAGAGGGCTGGGATGTCTCACAAATGCCTCACAAAAACTTTTTAAGTAATTTCGAATTGTAGACCAATTTGAAATTCTTCTAGCCTATTCTCAAGTTTCATGACATAATGCAAAATAGAATTACCTGCCCTTCAGACAAAAACCAACAATGACAAATTACCATGGCCATGGGAAAACTCACCATCAAACATGTCTAGTCATTATTAAATAAAAATTCAGTATTCTTCTTCCATTAAGTGGAAGAGAAAAATATGCAGCAAGAAGTACAGACAAGATTCGGTATGCAGCTTTTCACAAGCTGTTTATCATCTGGTGAAAGTAAACACATATCAGCCACGTCTGGGTGTGGTAAATTACACCTACAGCATAACAGTTCCATGGTTCAGTAATAGGACTGCAATTACCAAAACGTAATCAGACTTTTGTGGACTTCTGTTCATTGATACTTGCACGAGAGCTCTACCATGTTGCTTTGCCTTCAAACGGAAAATTGCAGTTATATAATAAGGAAGAAGTTAGAAGTTAAACAGAAACCAAATAAAATCTAAGTCATCAACAAACCTTAAGATAGATTTTCCCACTACCATTGAGTGTATAGTTAATAGAGACAACATCATGATAGTTAGTTTCCGCATGATAGAGTATGACATTATGTGCTTCATGAAAAGGAGTCCCTGGTCAAAAGCAAAATCATGAGACTAAAGGCTCAAATCTGGAACATATGAAGTTCCAATAAAATTAATAACAGATATTAAGAACACGATTGTACCTAAAGCATCATAATAGCTTATTGGAATTTCACATTCAGCACCAACAGCAAGATGAATTACATTCAATGGATATCTATTGCTGATTCTTATTTGAGCCACCTGACAATAATGCATAGCACCAACATAGTTGATTTTAAAACTTCTATATGAGCATCAAGAACGGATAAACGAAAGTTCAGAAACTTGAAAATCCATTACATCATATTTATTTAATAACTCTATTGCAGTATTGCTTAATTAGGTCCTGGATGGTAGTAGAAACCTAATGTGCACATTAACATTGTAAGAAGTGAACTGATAAGAGTACCATCACCTAGCTCCTGCAAACTTCTTTTTACCCATTATGTTACAAGTGTGGTTGCAATTCAATGCATTAAGACACAAAGTTTAGGCATATTTAACAATTAACACACTCATCTCACTTCAATATCAACATTGAAACGCTGCATATAAGAGAGTACCTCAGCCACCCTGACACATGAAGCAATTTCAATTCTTCCACTGGATCGATCTTTTGCCTGGATGCATGCTAGATGGTTACTACTGGTTGTTTTTATTGTGTCCCCATCAATGGAAATATCATCCTTGCTTGCAGCTTCATTCTTTTCACTACAAAATTTCAATAAAGAGTAGACAATTGATCCTTTGCGACTCTGACTATCCCATTGGCCATGTGATTCTGATGATGAAGGCAAAAGACTAGTTGAAGTATAATGCGGGGGGAGAACCCATGTTACTGGAATTCCAAGTGCAAGAGGGAGATCAGACACCACAGATAGTGATATCGATGCACTGTAAATCCTTGATTCTGAGTATGAGTCAGACACAAAATCACATGAGAAAGTAGTTGCAACATCTGTCCTGCCAGCAGATCTGCAACAGGCAAGAAGTGTGGGAGACTGAACTCTTTAAAAGGAAAAAAAGTCATGAAAAAACCTACTTCAAGCGGAGCCAATAATAATAAATTTTCCAAGTAAAATTGATTCCATCCAGAACAAGAACCAAAGAAAAATTAGATTCGAGAACAAAATGTCAGCTTTCCTCTATGGGAAGAAAGACTGATACATCCACCATTTTAATCATATCCAGACACGAGGAAGACAATTTTTCTAGAATTGGCTACTAGAAGTCCCTAAATCCTCTAACTAGATTTCATAAAGTCAAGACTCTAATGATGCACAAGAAATACAATTTGCCTTTTAGCTCAACATGCAACTCCTGTAATATATAAATGAAGCCAAAATGGAGAGAAAAAATTATTGCAATGGCTTTGGTATACCTTCCATACAAGGCTTTGATAAAACCCAGTTCTTTCTTATCCAGGTCATTAGAAAATTGAATTTCCCGTGAAGAAGCTGACTGTAAATCTTGATTTTCACTGTGCAGTTGATCCCCCAGCCAAAAACCCAAAATCTAGAAACAGAAAAACGAGAGATGTTTTTGTACCCAAATGATGAGGAAACATCTTGTTATTTGACAAGATTAATTGCAGAATATATCAGACTGATGCAGCAGTTGCAGACTATAGCAGAATGATGCAGCAGTCAGTCTAACCTTTTCATCTTCTATGGTCCAGTTGTAATTTCTGCAGAGCTCATAAAAAGAAAACACATCACCCTGACAACACCAATAAGTCAGTCAGCAATTGGACAAGAGAGAGAATCCACTGAACTATTTCTCTTGATTTTAGGTTCTTGCCTCAGGAAATAGAGGATGTATGGGCATCTCATGGCCAACAGCAAGTTGGTCACTCTGCGCATTCAATGTCACTGAAGAAGGAACTCCAACTTTCACACTGCTGAAAGCTTGGCAAATTACAACATCTCCATTCCCAAAAACCGTGGCAATGAGGGTCTGATCATAGACACATGCATGCAATTAGTAAAATGTACTATATGTTAACTTACTCCACGGTAAATGTCAATCAAGATTATTAAGGGGAAGGGCCAGAGAGAGAAGAGAAAAAAAAAAAAGAGAATCAAGTTTGTTCTCAATAATGTTGCTGGGAATGATACAGTTTAGCTTTAAAGGGGACCAAAGTCACCCAAGCTAAACCCGATTTTTATATAACTGCCAAAACTGTTCATACACATGACATGTTAATTAAAAATAATTAATGGTAGAGATAATGTATCCTCAACAGATTTCACATCGGCTCGTAGTGTTAAAATGTATTAAAGATCTAAATTAATGCTAATGTAGGTACTTTACGAAAGTTAAAGAGCGTCCAAATTAATTTTCATTCTGGAATTATAAGTAACAAAATCAACTCATCTTAGTTATAAATAGCTAAATTTATAGATAAAACTAAATGACATGCATGCATATAAAACTTAAAACTATGCAAAACTCATCAAAGCTCCAAGTTAGGGGGGAAGCCAGAGAAGAAAACGAGTAGAAAAAATTGGACCCCATATCTTACAGTTTTCCCTGGTGAAATGGCAAACAGTTGACCAGATGATCTGTGGATCGTTGCTATTTCTTCATCTGTACTAGTATAATCAACATATACACCGACAGTTGGGCCTCCTTTCAAGGTAAGCTAGGAATTTAAAGCAACCATGTCACTTTAGCAATCAGAAATACACAAACAACAGAAAATATGCCTCGAACAAAAATTAAAATACAAAAATGAAAAAAAATATTATAATAACTGTACACACACACACACACAGAGACAGCAAGAAAATGAAATTTTACTTCAATTTTCTATCACTTTGAGCTTGGAAAAAAATAAAAGCAATTAAGATGTTGTGGGACATACCATATAAGATGCACCAGGTACCAGAAAAATATCGTGAGGGTGTATTCTCGGTGGTGCATAGACTTCTACCCTTATAGGTTGACTCAATATTTCATGCCCAGATTGCTGTCTAGCACTGACCTGATTCCAATACCTACCGGTCAGTTTGCATGATCTAAATTATCAATACAAATTTAAGGCAATGTCAACTGGAATTTCATACTGGCAAAGGACCAAACAAGAACTTACATAAAGAGTTGTGATCCCAAGATGTTTAGCCATAATTTTAAAACTCGACATGCTAAAATATCCACCATCAGGACTTGAGGTAGCATCATCATCTATGAGTTCAACAATATGATCCTCAATATGTACACGAATATCCATGTAAGTGTACTGCACCAAAATTCACAAGCACTAATCCTCACTTACTAGGAGATTTTAACGTGAAAAATATGACTAAGGCACGTGCATATTTATGAAAGAATACAGAGCAAAATGCTTTATAAACATCAAAACACCAACTAAATTAGCATGAGCTAACAAACAGGAAGCTAGAATATCAAAGCCCATAGACTACAAATGAAATCAACTCAAACCTGAAAAGAGTCAAAAGTACTTCCATCATCGATCCCAGCCATTAAATCAATAGATTGTGATCGACCTTCCTAAAATTAATGAGAAAGCAAATTATAATAGTTGTCACAAATTAGCATGTACCATCCAGGTAAAAGACATACCATGAGGCTGATTTCTTCGCCTGACATGATCTTAATCCAGTCTACATCAGCAACTTGGACCTGGCAAAACATATACCTCCAAGAATGACTACAACTGCCAGCTGGGAGATGAAACATTTAGGAAGAAGGTGACATTCCTAGAATCACACATATCCAGAGCACCAAAGAAAAAAAAAACTTACAAAGAAAAAAAAACCCGTCCTTAAGAAAAACGAAATGGCTCGGAATTCTGAGTAGCATCACAGAACACAATTCAAGCAGCACAAGGCAACTTTACACTGCTGGCTCCATGCCAAAATTTGAGTTATAAAATGTTTCTTCCATTATTATTTATCCATTTTTTGTTCATATAAAAAGTTTTTTTTGTTGGGGGGGGGTGGGGGTTGTGTAAAATTAAAACGAGTATACCACAATACTGCAATCAAAAAGGCATACATCATAAAATAATGTTGAGTACATTAGGTAAAAGGATAGAGTAATATTCTTCATTTACAAGGTGGAGTTCCCAAAAGACTGCATACATTTGATTTTGATACTAGGGTTACGTAATTTACCATGCTGATCCATTTTAAGCTCCATCAATTTTCATGTCAAAACCAATACCACTCTTGCAGAAATAAAATATAGAAAATATATCCGATGAACTTACGAGAAAATTATAGGAAGAGTACATGAGGAATAATTAACACATTTTCATCGACAAACAAATTGTATAGAGAAGACACAAGAGTAAATACAGTACCAGAGCTGAAGCTGCACGTGGAGGAGCAAGTCCAACATCATAAACAGTCACAAGTGCAGTTCCCAATCCTTTCGGAGATAGCATCAATTGTAAGCACTGTAAACCTTCTGGAGCCTGAATGACCTCTACCACTTGAGAATCATTTACAGCAGCCTCCAGGAAACAACTCCCACCAGCAATAGACAGATTTGCCTGAATCAAAATAGTTATGGCATTTCTATTATTTACAGTGCCTAAAATTGACAAATTGATTGCACTAACCTATAGATACTGCCTAATCTAAAGCAGCATTACACGTTTAACTTGATAAGTGAATTGTGTGCTTGAGCTGACCCATTTATATGTCTAATCCTTTAGCTAAATTCAAACAAGTCAAACAATACAGAAACAAAGATGAACATCAACTTAAAAGCATATACAAAAACATCAGAAACCTGTAAGGCTGCCAAAAGATGCCCATTTGACTTAAATTTTTTGCTTAGACGCCATCCTGATAGTACTCTGATTTTCAAACCTAAAAAACTCTTCCTTCCGAACATTTAATAAAACCTCAATTGATTAAACTGATTCAGGATCAGCAAGACAAGCAAGGAATTAAGCGAAGAACTTGTCAGGAAATGCTTGATGACGCACACATCCTAATACATTCTCTGAAGAGAGCCATAATAGTAATGTCTACCTTAGCATCAGGGTTAAAAAATAACAAGTTGTACTCCGGGTTGACTCTTAGAGTGGAAACAAGCTGCATATTTGAACAACACCAACAGTTAGAACCGAACTTACAAGAAGTAATTATATGAAAAGTACGAAATAAGAACACGATACCAACATAAGTAAAAGTAAACAATTTAGATGTCCCCGCAAAATCACATAATTCAGAAAGCATACCTGTAAGCGTACGGCATCAGTAAGAAAACTCTCTGAAATTTCAAGCAGTTGAGCAGAATGATGACCATCGTTAGCATCACAGAAACCAGAAGCAGTGGCACGAACAACACACTGAGATACAATAAGTGAACAGCTCATATCCAATGACAACACACACAGAAATACATACATGAAATCGATCTCAAGCTCAACAGTCTTTTAACTAATTAATGAAATGAGATGATTTGAAAACAAGAACTCCTAGTTATCATAGGTCTAATACAATATTAAAAAACAACTTATACCACAAACTTAAGCTTACAGGAAAGGCCAGACAATAGTATTTAAACTCCAAAACAGTAACATGCTTGTGCACCCATGTCTAAGTAAAGTTAACTAAAGTATCATAATCACAAAGTCATACGTGAAGAAAAAGGAGTTCAAAAGTTTGATAACTTGAGAGCCACTCCGAATATTACACCAATGGAGTATGCATCAAAGGCTCCATGTGGATTTGTGGAGTTCTAAATAAAAGTAGGACAATCAATTACAATAATTGAAGCACTGAAGCTTCTTCAATTTCTAAGCAAAAAATAATAATAAATAAATAAATAATAAAAAATTAATGGAGATACTTCTATTGTCTTGTCAATCAAGTAGGAGTTTTCTGACTTTACTTAAATAGAAAATAGAAGAATATTGAAGTTGAAGTAATAGACCACAAACTAACTTGTTTTCAGGAAAAGGAACAAAACAAAAAATCCAGCTCTAAAATTCTCCATCTTCTGAGCATAGAAATTAATGGAGATCTATGATATCTTATGGTTACATAAGGAATTTTATCATATAACATCAGTAAACAGTCTAGAAGAAAGTATAACTTAAACGTGTTCAAAGGAAATGCAATGGAACAAATGACTTGCCTCCAAGAATTCTTTTTCTCATCATTTGAGAGAAAATACTAAAATAGTGATAAACCACCGAAACAGCATATTATAAAAAGAAGGAAGCTCAAGATGAAGATATGAAAGTCCCATAAGTACCAGTCCTGATTCATTTTGCAAGACCAAAAACCTCTCCCAACTGGATGCTGACTTCTGTGAACCATAAGCATCGTCCCAGTATGCCAATCCATCACAATTGCTCAGTTCCCACCCCAAACAAAGAGAAGATGAGTTGGCAAAAGCTTCCCCAGAGCTACTGATGCCAACTGCAGCTATTCGAATAGTTTGCCCATTTGCAACAGTAACACGAGTGACACGTATTCTCCCTGGGCTACGGTCAGCTTGAGCTGCAGTCTGTATAACTTTACGTTCATTCACTGAAATGCCATAAACACAATCAAAGGAATGTGAATTGATACTAAGAAAACATGAGTAAGTTGTGCTTGCATGTCTACATGTGTCATGTGTATATTAATATGCATACATATAGCTGTACCAGGTTCATCAACTAGCAGCGCAATTGATGCAGGAAAGCTGCATGTAACAGAGAGTGAAACTTCTGCAACTGCAGGCAGAGGATGGTCATCTCCGACCAAATTTCCCCGTTTAAAAACTAGTTCCTGAAGCATTTAAAATCAGAGAAAGAAAAAAGCATCATGATTTTCAATTGTTTAATTGACTAAAATAAAGAAAAAACACACATTAGAAAATGTTAAGAAGATAAGAAACAATATAAAGTATAATTGCCAAGAAAAATGTTGAAGCTCACAAAGGTTCCCAGAGTTTGGCAGAAAACTCCATATAAATTCTTGGAGCTTCCAGAAACAACATGTATATGAACACCATCGCTTGCATGGTTATGCTTGCCATTGAAGATCTCGAAAGTCTCAATGAAGTCAACATCTTCCTCCCATGGCTCTGGTCCTCCAACAAGCAAAACATCAACATGTGTTCTCGGTACAAGATACAACTTATCCAGAGCCTCCATTTGAGTAGTGGTTTCTGATTGACCCAGATTGAACCAATAACCACCAAATCCGCTTCCATCACCTGCCTGTTGCACAATAAGTGGTGGATAAGCTGCAATACGTGAAGAAGCTTTTAAGACTATAGGTCCATCAAAAGAACGATCGAAGTGCTGATAATCCTTGGAAAGTGTTGCATGTAGCATGGTTCGGCCAGAACTAGAAGCATATAAATGGGCCCATGAACAGGGAGGACCATGGAGAGATATATCATGTTCAACAGTCCCTAGCTTATCCAAGAAAGGCTGCTTCTTTGTTGCATTGAGTACAATGAAAGACTCACTTCCAGCTTTCCAATTCACTGAAGAACTAAAAGCATCACATCTATAGAAATAAGCACCTGCACATCACAAGCCAAATTCAGCAAAAGAATATGAAATTCGATAGTGATAACAAGCAGGGAGTTCCAAATAATTGTGAAATTTGGCACAACCATTTAATGTTTTCATTGTTACAGCTGCTTGAAGATGTGATCCTACTACAGTCTCAACAGGGAAGTTTCGCAGTATAACCATAGAGGATGGGGTGGAAACTTCAATAACAATCTGTTGATAGAAAAAAAAAAAAAAAAAAACTTATAAAATGTTATCATGATCCCATATAAAGAGTCTGTTTTTGAACACCAGATAAAATGTTATCACCAATTTTACTTTTCAATCATGCAATAGCACAATACTTATATTTTTATTTTTATTATTTAAATAAGAAATGGTATATTTTTTTATTATTTGAATAAGAAATGTGAAACCAAAAAAAAAAAATTGTAACACAAATTTTATGAATGCATTAGCACCATTTCAAGAGATATGTCCAGCATACTTGGCACAAGAAGGACAGATTGATCAACTTTTAATAGAATGCTGTTACCATTGAGCATCTCCAAGGAAATATCCCATTTATAAAAACTCTTTGATATTACAAATATGGTCATTATTCAAGCCTTGAATGGGTGGAATTGAAGGGCGGAGGGGGAGGGGGAATCAACATAGTGAAACCCAACTAGTTTCAGATTTAGGCTTCATTTAAATTACTAGTGAACTCCGAAGAGTTGCAATAAAATCAGACATTTCACATAATTGCATGCAGACCAAGTAGAAATCCTGTCATATAACAATTAATGGTACGAAAAAGTAAATAAATCAATCAATTACAGAAGAATCTCTTCCAGACAGCCGAACATAACTCATTGCATATACAGGTCAAAACTAGAGGACAAACAAAAATTAAAAAAAAAAAATGGAGTATGACAACAAAATATTTCTTACTCAAATGATACTACTCAGCAATTTCAAGGCCAAACTATGAAATAATAAAATACTGGGCTTCCAATTTTACAATTCTATGGGCACTTTCAACTGAGAGAACCAAACTCAAATATACAGAAATTCAAAGAAACAATTATACACTACTGGTAAAATATACAAACACAATAGAATTACCTCATCATAATTGAATGAATCAAAAATGGACACCACTTTAACAGTTGCTTTCCCAGGTTTTTTTGCCTGGACAACTCCAGAAGCAGTTATGGACACAGTAGCCATGTCTGAAGAAAACCATTTGTAGTCGCTGGATGTTTTAGCACAACCTATATGATTAAACGGAGCATTAGAACCCATCAAACTTCAGAGTTAGCTTAAACATGATTAGAAATATAGAAAGGTAGAGGGCTAGCAACCTCCTGTAGCCATCAGCTCTACTTCTTGATAAATACCAGGGGCCCATGGGAGGAGAATGCTCTCAGACACGCCATTTGTCTGATCCAAACTGAACTTAATTCGGTCACATACCATTATTTCTTGCACAACCTTCAGAACCTACAACAGCAAAGCAGATTCAGATGACAGTTAATTTCCTAGCACTGGTTAAAAGAGCATTTAAATTTAACAAAATAAAGGAAACAATAATTAGAAAAGAAAAATTATGACTAAATACTTGGAAAAGAGATAAGCTAAAGCCAATTTGCACCTCCTTTGTATCATGAAGCCCACTAAAATATGTTAAAGAAGCTGTCAATTTTCCTAGTCCCTGTGAAGTTGCTTTCAGGATTCTAGAATTTCGCCAGCCATGTTTGAGCACAAGATCATTCGGCATTGAAAAAGTTCTCCAGCATTCAGATTGGTTGTCAGATAGTTTAATATCATCACTCTGCAAACAAGGAAGTGAAGAACAAGAAGTTAAGGAGAAATTAATTACTGAACAAGCATAGAGAAAAGAAAATGCCAACCAAATATTAGCACAAAGTATCAATACATAGAACAAAGAAGTATATACAAATTAAAAAAATGCCTTTATGCAAACTACACTTTCCTCAGAATGCATGCATTACCTCTGTAATGTAGATCTCTTGTGAACCAGGTCCTTGGGAGAAAACTTTCATCTGAATAAGATACTGAAAACCAGAAACAACAAACCAACGAGCAACAGAAGGAATGGCTTTTGTTCCTTCAACAGGATCACCAGAAATAGACAGAGGTGAAATGTATAACCATAAAGTGTCAGGAAGAACCACATTAAGTGAAGACACTTGTGTGTGGCCAGCAACTCTGGTATCTTCAACAATGATAGCTGTTTGCCCTAACCTCAGAGCTTGAGTTAAACCCATCATATTGTCCACCTGAGCAACCGAAGAGTTTGAAACAGACCAACGTTGATGCGGAGATGGCAGAGCAACCACTGAAATCCCCAATGAAAATTGTAGTAAGAACATCGAGAATTACACCAACAATGCACCATTACATAATTAGTACATCCTTAAAAGAAGAAAACTAACTGAAACCAACTTAATATTATATTTACATACAACTAATAGTCCAAGAATACCCAAGATAGTTAATGAATCTAGCTCTTAATCAAGCTAATTCCCAACATCTATATACATTATTTTCTAATAAGAAACAACATTTTTTTATTAATCCAGATGAAAATACAGTGAATGGTGAACCACTGATCCACACTTACAGTGAAGATGCATGCATCCACAACAAGAAAAGTCAAGAAATAAAAGAACCAAAGTATAAGCCTATAGAAAAGCCATCAATAGTTACAATATCAATTTTTCATTGAACTATTGTAGCTATATTTGGTTGGATTTTAAAAAAAAAAGGAAAAAGAAGATTGAGTAACAGTAAGATATCATGAAGCCAAACCAATGCTTATAAAGATGGGAGAAAATGATCTTTATATCATAGAAGTTCAGTATCTTTCTCTCTACAGCATCTTCAATTTTTCTCTTTTCCTTTTTCTTTTTCAACCTAATAATCCATGTAAGAGCTGATATCCCACACTTTGGAGCAAACATAGTTGCATAAAGAATCAAATTAAACCAGTGGTTTTGCTCAAACTAATCTTATCTATTAGTGAAAATAAAAAGAAGAAAAGAAGAAAGGAACCTTGAGGAATATTCCCACGAATTACTTTAAGTTTATATTGCAGTGCAGCACCAACAAGGACAAAAACTGGTGAAGGTGGTTCGATTGACATGGCTTCCGCAACTGTTAGAAGAATGCTATCAGCCATGTGCATAAATTCTGTCTCAAGTAAATGCACAGATACCATCTCGTGGCCGATTCCAATTCCTTTTACAACATACAAATCTGAAAATACACCCTGCACCACAGGTCAACAAATGTAATGAGATCTAACTATAAAAGTACACACTAAGTCACAACTAGTGCTCATTCACCACTATAAGGATAAACGTACACTATTCTCAAGTTCTATTTGCACATCTAAGTCGCCGCATAATCCCCCACAGTCACTAAGGGGAGAATCCTTCAAAGGAACATGTAAAAGGTGATGAGATGATCCATCAGTTTCAGGCATTAGTTGCCACATGAACTTTAAACCCACCAATGAAGAAAAGACATTATCTGCAATAAAGGTTGAGAAATAAATACAACCAGAATAAAAATGGAAATAGCTGAATAAAACTTTCAATAGTAACTAAAAATATGAAAGGTAGAATAAAATCATATACAACAACCCAAGACAAGCCCAACTGCACAAGCGACAAGCAACCATGCAAAGATTAGATAGGCAAAGAAACATCCAGTTACAAACATAAGTCATGTCCATCATTCAAAAGATCAAATATAGCACATTGGCCATGTCATATTTAATTTGAAACTTACATAGCAACTCAAAAGTATTCAATATTTGACAAAAGTTGTTTAAAGGTATCAGAAATTTAAACAAAGAAATAACAGATTCAGTTTCTAGATTTATTGAAAAACATAAAGGAAGAATCTAACAGCAAAATTAAACTGAAAATGATAACAACTATGAAGAACAGAAAAATGATAACTGGTTAGAACCAAATTTTGGAAATTTAGTAACAAAAAAGAAACAATAGCGTAAGAATTTCAACTTGTTTAGTAAATTGGAGTTCCTCAAATTCTTAACAAACTAATAAAAGTGAAATAGATTACAATAATAGACTATAATCGAAACCGATAGAAATTGCTGAGGTCCCAACATTCCCAACTATACACATATTTGAGATACCTTCACTGTCAAAGGCACGCACACGAAGAGTAGCAAGCCCATCTAGATCAAGTTTAATAGAACTATGAAATATCTGGATTCTGGAAAAGTTGTCAATGAAAACTTTGCAGCGAATTACAGTCCCAGAGTAAGCATCAGTAGCATAAACTGCTGTCTCCTTCCGACCACTATAGGGGGCAATTGATCTCAAGCGTGCACTTGTTGAGCAGTGATTGCTTGAATTATATTCAGGTACAACAGATAGGATATCATGATGATCCCATGACCTGTAAATATAAGGGAGAAAATAATAATAATAAAAATATCGTGAAGGCATTTTATTATAAAGAACCAAAGGAGAAACATTTCTATCACTTCATCATCCCTTAATAACTCACTTCTGGAAACAATTTATAAGAGAGATCATTTAGTAGGAGGATTTTCCACAAGAATGATGAATGATTTGCAAAAGCTGACTTTGTAAAAGTATTACATTTGCACTTGATCTTAAAATAGTGTTCAGGTGTATGCAAGAAACTTTCTTGATACAACATCACAAACAAAACAAACATTTCCCAAGAATAATAGAGAACAGTCAATCTGAAACTTCACATTTTCAATTATCAAATGATACACAAAAAAGCATCTACCACAACCATTTATAGAGGCTGCATGAATATGAGTATCACATTCCTATGTACACATATTTTTGCTTCCTCCAGAGCATGTTTCGAAGGGGATTTTGTTAGAATATCCCTAACGGGTTGAAGGGGAAAAAAATATCAATAATACACTAATTTTACGTATATACCATGATCCGATGAAATTAAATATACTATTCCACACATGTAAACGTTACTAAAGATACATCACTTTAAATGAGCCTTGTACTGTCAATTCCTCTCCTTTCCATTTATAGAAAAAATAAGTTATGAGATCTTACAGGGACAGTACATCGTTTATCATCTTTCTTTCTCATCTTTTGTACAACTAAACAAGGGAAAACAAAATCTAGTGATACTCCTACAAGGGGTATTCTATCGAAGGGTTGATTAAGTTATTACTCAACACAAAAAATTTAATTCAGAAGTACTGTTTTTTTATCCTTAGAGCAGACAGAATTCCACTGGTAATCTACTCTTTTTTCTCCTAGTTTCTTGACTCCAACTACATATGCATAAATCACACACACATGAAAAATTGTCATGCTTCACCAGCTGATGGCAGTATCAACTTTTGCAACTTCATGAATAGAACTAACTCACATTCCATTAAGACCTACTACTGAAACGTACTGTCTAAACCAGAGGCTAACTCCAGAACACTCTGTTCTTCTGTAACATTAATTTCATTTTTTTGATAGATTATTCACTTTTTTTTTTGGTTAACTTTAACTACATAAATTTAAAATCACCTAGGATTCAACATTTCAACTTCAATTCTTTGACCTACATTTTCTCTACAACCAAACTAATCACAAATTAACCAAAAAATAAATAAACCGACAAATAATTAACAAAAATAAAGGCTCCTAGCATTCAGGTGTACGTACCATTTAAAGCAGCCATCACTTCCTTGAAGCCGGTATTCAACAGGATTCGTCATTTTAGGCGGCAAAAGTATGTTGACATCAGCAACGTGCGGTCCGGACGTTAAATGCGACGTCCCTTCGGCGGCCACCGCCACCAGAAGTAACAAAACGAACCGAAATGCGAACCGGAACATCATTTGGCTTTTTGCTAATTTACAAACTAAAAATAAAAATCTCTACAAATGGACTCTACATGAAGCTCGAAAAGTTCCTCGTGCTGCGAAGTTCAGGTGAAGTACTGAGTAGCAGCAGTGAAGTGGAAGATCGAGTATACTAAACCCTAAAATCAGGGTTTTAGAGCCCGAAGATATCTTGTGGAATATCAATTTCCAAAAGGAGTTGGTGACGTGGCGTTATCGGGTTGGTGGCGAGGTTTTGTAAAGTGTCACCGACCAGGTGTCGGATTGAGCGTGGGAAACAACAAAATAGAGATACGCGCGATCGTCGCGGACTCGCGGTTCCCATCCGAGTTCATTAATTGCGAAATTTATATTATGATCCTTATATTTGATTTAAATGCATTTGAATCTTCAAAAGTTGGATTTATGGTAGTTACATCCTTCTATTAGATAATGAATTAATGATAATATGATATTGATAATGCCACACCTTTTATCTTCTTGATGTCAAGTGTGTTTAATAAATAAATGTTGCAATGGGATAATGTTTCGAATCATTTATAATTTCTTCAAATAACGAGTGATTTTTTAATAAGTTAAACCATAGGATTTTAATTAGAATTATTGGATACAAAATACAGAATAGGTCTCATTATGTATATAATTTAAAATTAAAAAAAGATTATTAAATTTTTTTAATACCGATATATTACAATTAAGATTTTACTTATATATATAATTAAATTTATAAAAGTATTAATACAAATCAACTACTGTGGCATAGATCAAATCTCTATCTTTATTAATTTAAAAAATATACCTACTTAACCTAATCATTAGGCAGTGGCGGACTCAGAAATTAAAATGAGGGGGGCTTAGTTCAAAAATTTTATTTAACTTAGATTTTTTTAATGTTCACTTGAATATATTTTAAGTCTTATAAACTCAAATTTTATTATTATTTTTTATTCTAAATAATAATAGTAATAAATTATTATTTTTAAATACATGAAAATATTATTTTTTGAAGTAGTATTTTAAATGCGTGAAAATATTATTTTTTGAAGTAGTTTCCACAAAATATTTAAAAAAATAAAATAATGTGGCTAATGGGATTTGAACTAAGGTTTGAAAATCATTAAATAGTACTCTTACCATTGAACCACAAGGTTTTTAATAAATGAAAGATGTGTTCAAATTATTTTATCTAACTTTTTCAGAATAGATTTGGAGTACATTTAAAAGAAAACTTAATGGTCAGGGGGGGCTGAAGCCCCTCCTGGGCCTTAATTGGATCCGCCCATGTCATTAGGTAGGAGGACAAAAAGTCTCAACATGAGACGGGCACTTGAACCCCTACACCCGATTAAAATTGGATGCCAATAGACTCGGATTTGATCTCACACTTCAATTAAAGTACATGATCATAACTTCATTGAAGTGCGAAATCCTTGTTAGATTAATTATCAAGAGATAACGTCTTTTTACTCTTTTAACTTTTAAAAAGAGGCCAAAAAGATTCCAGCTAGTGCAAATTACGCTTTAGCTCCTTTTTTATGTAACAAAAAGCGCTTTTAGATTTATTGAGCTCACTGATAAGTGACAACTTCAACTAAAGCACACTGCAGCAAAAAGTAATAATAGAGAAATTATCAATTATATATTCTTAAATAATATCCGTATTAAATGTGTTGTAACACTTTTTAAGTATATCACTCGTATATCTTAAGTTGATAAAACACTTCTGCCGTCCACCAATCAGTTAACTGCCGTTTGCAAGTACTGACATCACAAGGGAAATCTAGTCTTTTAAAAAAAAAGACATGTCATCCCATTTACTTTATAAACAATGACATGTCATATGATATATATTGATAAAAATAACATGTCGTCCCATTTATCGGATAATTGTTAATAATTACTAAAAAAAACTATTTTACAACTGAATTTACTCATCCAAAATTTAACCTAAATTTTTGAAAATCTACTCCTCCAAGCTCCAACTGGAATTTTTTATGGTATAATATGTATAATTGTAAATAATATGTTGTTAATAATTTTTTATGGTATAATATGAATGTTTTTTACGGATAATTGTTAATAATATGTACCATTAATAATTCATATTTTTTAATAAAAATATTGTTAATAAAAAAATTGTGTATTAAAAATTTATGTTAATTTTTAAACTAAATGTATATGTTTACCTCATTTTGAGTTTAAAGGGCGAAATAGACAATTTATCATAATTATATTAACTTTCTAACGGAAGTTAACAAATTAGTGGATGATAGAAATATTTTGTCAACTTAGGGTATACGAGTGATGCACTTAAAAAGTGTTGTAACAGGTTTGATATGGGTGTCATTTAAGAATATATGACTGATAATTTCCCTTAATAATATTATATTCGGGCATGCAAATATCAAATGGGGCTAATTTGAATTAGTTATTTTTTAATATTTCTACCAACTTAATTTTATTCCAGGTTATGTTGGCACGAGACAAGATGGTTCATGGTTTTGGTTTAGCGGCTACGGGAATGTTTGGTCCTACTTAAAAAAGACTTTTTTCCAACTCCCATGTGAGTGTGAGTTGCTTTATTAATTAGTTATTTGGTTTGGCATCATGCTGTGTGGTGCAGTCTGTTACAAACTTATTATATTGGATTGAATTCGGCGCAACGGTTTGGTTAAGTTCGGTTAAACTTTTAAAAAAAAAGTGATTCAGTTAAATTTTGATTTTTTAAAAAATAAATAAAGAAAATTGGAACCGATCAGGTTGGTTCCAGTTAAGTTCTTTAATTTTTATAATTTTCTGTTTATATTTTTTCCGCCCAATAATAACATCACACGTGTCCAATTTTGTAAAATCACTAGAAAGTTTAATTTTTTTTGTTCTAAAATTTGGAACCAAAAATGAACCTCGTGTTTCGTTGTAACCACAAAAAGTCAATTATTTTTTTCAACTTAAAAAAAATCAGAATAAAAGAGACAATTTGAACCATCATTTTTTTTTAATCCACCGCTGCTCCGCTTTGTGGTAAGCCACACCGCTTTGTGGTATGCCGTATGTGTTGTGAAGATTGATTTTCGTTTAATTATTTATAAGTAGATTCAGTATGTTATGAGTTTAGATATCCAAACTCTATTATCATATAGTTGATTTACGAAGCTCTAGTAAATTTTTAGATTGTAATATCACATAGTTAATCTTAAATGTTTTGATAGAAATTGAATATGTTGACCTAAAAGGTTTTATATATAAACCTTGATTTTGATGTTAACAAACAATCTAATAAGGGTAATATTAAAAAAAAAAAAACTTCATTAGTTTTTAAAGATCAAAAGTCATTCACATGAAATTGAGTTTATAGGATTTAAGAATATTTTAATTAAGTCAAGAATCAAGCTCAACACACTAGCTTAGATGTATCTTTCTCTCTAACCTTTCTTGTAAAACTAATTTGTCTATATCCATGCGTAATCAACAAATGTGAGCTCAAAAGTCTTTTATGCATCACATTCACCAAATTTCTTGAATCTTTTATTACAATATGGTATGGTGATAATTGTGCTAAAAAATGTTTGAAGAAAATGGAAATCACTTGTTTTATCAAAATTATTGTTTTCCAAATATATGAACTAATTTGAAAAGTTTTGAAATTCATTTCAAATTATTCAAATAGTTGAGACACTAGAAAGGACCTTTTTGTAAATATTTTTATCATTTTGAGCCAATATGTAATTTCAAAAGGCATGGGTCAAAATGTAAAATCAAAAAATTTGAGGAATCAGCCAGCAATCATCCGCGTCTGACCACTAAATCTGTGTCTTTGAAATGACCATCCATTTATTTTAAGCAGTGATCCGTCCTGAACTTAAAACTTCAAATTTTTTTCTCAACAATCAATTGGCATGTCAGCAAGTAGTTGTCCGCTTCATTTTTACCACTAATCCATTTGTGCATAGATTATATAATTGTAATGGAGTAATAGAGTTAGTTTTTGTTTAAATATATAATACCCAATTTTTAACCATTAGAATAGTTGGTGAGCATGAAAATTTGTCTATTCTCTCAAAGGTGAAATACTCTTGAGTTCTCACTTGTTTTCTTCCATGATCATATACAAATTTACGCTTAGATTTGTATATCTACTCTAGTGAGTTCATTATTTGTAAAAACTCATTTTTTTTCAAATTGGATGAGTGTTGAGAAACACTTGGTCGAAGAAGATGCAGGATATAGAAAATTTATATAAGTTTATTGATACCCTTAAAGTCAATTGTACTAATTTTTGGAGCGTCAGAATATAATGCTTGATATTAGTGGAATTATCATGCTTGAATTACTTAGAGTAATGGACGTAGGTAGGTTTCTCAAATCATGTAAAAATTATTGTATTTGTTTCTCTGAACTCTTACCTCTTAATTTACTTGCTGATATTGTTGTTGTTGTTGTTTGGTGACAGTTGTTGGTGTTGGATTGTGACGTTATTATTGAATAATTTTTTAAAATCCAATTCACCCCCTCTTGAGTTGTTTAGTTAGAATTTCATAATTGTATTTAAAAACAATCCTGAATTATTAATAACCAGTTTAATTCTCGTAAAATATATACCCATCAATCATCATATCAAAATTGAAAAATTAAGGTGTGTTTGATTTTCCATTGTTTTTAAATGACATTTTCTAAACATATTTCGTGGAAAGAAAAAATGTATTTGATTAGATGGTTTTAATTTGACAAGGCTGTTATCTTGTTTTTTAGTCACTTATGAAAAATGAAAATAGTGAAAATGCGATTCATAGTCTGTCTATAAAATGAATCATAATTTCCTTTAGCACCTATGTTTATTTAGTAGAGGATTCCAATTTCTACCATGCATATCAGACAAAACAAAGATCTTTAGGCATAGGCATATATATATATATAAGAAATAACAATTTTATCTAAATATACACTTCAATAATGGAGTTCGTCATTCATATGACAACTAACAACAAGCTTTCCACTTCCAGAGTAACAAGTGAGAATTAAATAAAACGGGAGTCGATCACTCTACCTGAGGGCTACGGCGTCAATCCTCCTCTCGTTAATTATTATTTGAGCATATGTATATAGAGAGAGTTCAATACGTATATGGATTGAAGAGAAGCCCTTGAGGGAGAGTGAACGACGATACTGCTTAATTTGCATGTCGATATCTTTGCATGCATCTCCTTTTCGTTTTATGTGAAAAACGATATCGGACTCGATAATTGCTTTTATAGCCTCAAAAATGGTACTGTCCTGTTCTTCCTTTAATTACTATGAATAAGTTCCTTCCATCACTAATTTGCACATCAACAAATAATCATCCTGAATCTTTATATATGTTTTTTAAAGGGTAGTGCTACACATTCTAAATTTTTTAATCTCAAAAAATTATCGCAATTAATTCACTTGAATCTTCTAAAAAAATACTAACTATCTAATGAATCACGCATTGTTTAAGATGAAATTTAGAATAAAAAATTTTAAAATATCTATCATTACTCTTTCCTCAAAATTCATGTGCTCTTCACGAATTGGGTGCATTTTAACACAATCGTATCTCTAAGATTTGGACTTTATTTAAAAAGGATTCACAGGTGGGTTGGTGGCTCTTTTCATTCAGTATTTATGTGGCACATATATGATATCAAGAGATGCGAGAAAACAAATCTTCAGTTAAGACCTAAGTCAATAATTAATTTTCAAATTACGATACAATTTATAATTAATAAGAGATTCAGAAGTTTACTTATCGTAACTTCTTCTTGAATCAATATTATGACGACGTAATTTAGTTATCTAGGCTCAGATGAGAAGGAGCCACAGTGCACATAAAGGATTCATTTACTTTCTTTTTTATTCTCGTGTCAATGGATTAAAATTCAAAGTCCTAATGTTGTTTGGTTCTTCTAATGGGATCCCGTTGTTGTACTTCTAGATGAGCCCCATTGTATGTCCTTTGAGTAAATAAAAATTCACTCTTGCGACAATTAATAAACTCATTACATAGAATATACGATTGAAATAATCAATGAAATTATGCGAAATACGTCGCATGATTATCTTATCGCCCTTTGATGCCTCACTATGAATGGTCAACATCAAAGCCCATGCCTTATAAAGGAATTATTCTGTTTCCAAATAGATACAAAATCAGGGGCCTCATTATGGTGCATCATCTCTTAACTAATAGCTATCACAATTTTACTATTTGTTTTTTGGTAATTAATTTTTCGTTATTTGTAATAATATTGTCACAAATGTGTTCTTTATTATCCAAATACACAAATTATTTGGAGTTGATCCAACAAACCAGACCCCTACAAACTCAACTTTATAAGCCTAACTCCAATGGACATTTTATTGATATTGGATCTTATACAACCACCCTAGCTATGATTTACGAGCAGTTTAAAGTAAGAATTGCGCTTAAATTAGTGTGGATGAAATTTGAATAAATAATGACAATAACAATACTAATAATATCAACAACAACAATAATAATCAACTCAAATTATAGGCCTAAATTCTTGCCAATAATGACAATAACAATACTAATAATATCAACAACAACAAGGTCATCTGTTCGATCTTCCTTTTGCTGCTCCCATCTTAAAAACTTACTTGAAAAGTATTCGGTCAATCCTTGAAGGCATATTGGATTGTAAATTAATCTAATAATATTTTCGGTTTCAAGTTAATCAGCCAAATTTTTTTAGATTAACATTGTGATGGTGTACTCCATCTATTTAGCCATGGAATCGGCCGAATTTAGAACTGGGAGATGGATATCCATTATGATATACTGTAACTAAAAATATTGTCATTCATTATCACTTGAAAATCGTCGGAGTATTAAATGTTTGATGCTATTATATAGTTTTTTTTTTTTTTTTTGTACTCACTCATTTGTTAGTTTTTGTTTTGTGACACTAGTTAGTACTGTATAATGTTGTGTAGTAGTAATGAATTGATGGCTAACGAGCAAATATTAATTAAGAGTAATGATAGAAATCTTAATTTTTTTATCCCAAATTTAATCTCAGATAATGTGTTATTAATTGAGTGGTTGATAATTTTTTACGAGATCCAAATAAATTAATTGTATTATCTCACCAGACAATTGATAAATATCATATTATTTATGATAATTGTTTGAAATAAAAATTTAAAATATGTAGCAATATTTATTAATTAACGGTGAGAAAGTGAAAGATGACAGGAGGAAGTTACCAAATTAACCAAAGTCCACAAAAATCGTTACCTCCATTAATTATTGAACCATAGTGGGGCTGAGTACATTACACCAGTGTAATTAGTTCTGTAGATTATGACTCTGTTTGAAGAAAAAACAAGCCCAGCCCACAAACAAAACCCATAAAAGATCTTTATATTTTATTCAATAATGATAGAGCCATAAACGATTTTATACAAACTAACGTATATAAATTGATATTGCATGATTGATTGAAAAGTGATAATAATTATTATTTTTTGATTGAAAAGTGATAATAATAATTATTTTTAATTATTATTATCTCATGATGGTTTTATTTAACCAATTTCCTTAAGCCACATTATTTTGTACACATTAATTTATACAAAACTGTTTGTAGCTCTATCACTAAAATGGATAAAATTAGTGTTTCTTAAACAAAACAAAACAAAACATGAAAACATTGTTCACATGAGTAATGATGAGCGAATTGAAGAAATAATATTGCAATCAAAATATTGATTAATTCATAAAGCTTGTAAAATTTAATAAAATTTTGTAGATTTTTTTGGTAAAAAGTACAAACTGATGGAGAATTTGGGTGAAAAAATCCATGCAAAAATGAAAATTGCTGTTGTGACAATTTTCATTCTCACGCATGGAAAAAAGATAACATGCATTGTCCTTACAATCAGCTCACAGGAATTTACTTTTATTTTTATTTTATTTTTTGTCGTTACATTTTTTACAATCAGCTCACAGTAAGATTACAGCAGTCACTATAAGGAGAGTAATAAAGAATATTAATTGGTTGGAATAATGTCAGCTAGGCAGAGCATGTAATCAAACTTGCAAGCAGGCAGAGCACGCAATGGAGTTGTTGAATTGTTCAGGCCTCGTAGAAGAATAGTATTGATAGTATTGTTAATGCAACAATCATAATCTAAAGTGATTCGAAATTGGATTAAATCCAATATAGCACCTAACTCCTAAGAGTACATAAAAAAATATATTGAATTGATTCTTTTTAATGAATAAATCCAATGATCCGATCCCAAAATATGTAATGTTATAATGTAAATGAAAATGACTAAGAATTGAAAAAAAATGGCTAAAATTTTCTATCAACAAATTTTCAATTTGATCCGTATCCAACCTGAGCTAGCAGTCTGGCACTACAACATCTCTCATATAGTGAACACCGAACACAATAAAAAAACTCCTATCACAACAGGCCACCTTAAAGGTGTATTCAAAAACGACATTTCATCTATCATAGTATCTTGAGTGGAAAACATAAAATCCAATTGACTAAAATAAATCAGGATGGATCTCTGTAGTCTTTCACTAAATTTTTCATAAGCATTTATCCTAATACCACCAATAACAACAGCTTATCTTCTTAAAACCTTAAACCTATTTCAATAGCAAACATTCCCCGAGTACAAAAAGCCACAAAAAAGTTGTTAAATAAATTTTTCGCTCTTGCCAACCATTGCTCACTTCAGCTTCAAAAACTCTAATCTTCATATTCCCTAATAAAACAACAGTGACTTCACAAATGGCACATTTATATATTGTCACTTCACAAATGGCACTCCAGAAGGAACTCGCCGGGCATATTCCTCATATCGTATCCCAAAAAACTCTTTCAAGAAATACTCTTCATATGGTATTCTTTCAGCAAAGAAATGCCACACAACAAATGCAAATCCAATTGTGGACAAGGGATTACACAGCATTATCTGGGTACCAACTGACCAAATGAGGAAACCACAATAGCTGGGATGACGGACAAATCCATACACTCCATGTGTAATCAGTTCGTGATGTTCCTCATGACAGACCTTGATGATATGCGTGAAGGAACGACCAGCTGTTAAAATGGCACTTTTCCGTATGATTTCCCCAGCTATAACCATCACAAGACCAACATTGCTTATCCACCAAAAATCCTTCGACCCCCGAAACAAAACAATTTCAACAATGTACTCCATCATAGAGAACAGCATTGCCAAAATATAATTTTTGCTGATAAGAAGTGACCTAAGAGTGACACTCTGACTCCCATGAAAGGCAATTGCTAAAATGTACTCAGACATGTGAAAGAAGAACACTGCAAAGAACATCTGAGATAACTGTCTGCAAGCTGTGTAACTGAACATTTCTGTCATTTTCATCAAACAAAGTATAAATTTTCTGTCACTGCTTTACCACAACGGGATATTATATAAAGGTAGCTTTGTTGAAGGACATGAGCGAAGAAACTTCATGGAGTCTACTTCAAACCTGACATGGATGCAGAGTTTTGTAAAACCAACACAAAAATTTGAGTGTCAATTTCACCTAGAAAATACTTAAAGAACAGCATATATCCTGCAATTAATATATATATAGTGATTCAGAAAATAGTAAGCAATCATGAAAAGAAAAAAAAATTGTACAACATGTCACAAGTAAGGTAGTACATTAATCCAAAAAATTTTTACTTAAATTCATCCCAAGATTATCAAAATATAAGTAAAGAAAGCACAACCCCCACCCACCCCAAAAAAAAGTGTGCACAGTAACAGGCAATTTGGTCAGTTTTATGAATTTAATATCCATTAGGAACCGCATCAGATTGTTCTATAGAGTTGGGTCCTTTGAGATCTGATTATGTTAAGTTGTAAGGATGAGCAATTAGTTGAAGAAATAATCTAACAGTTGAACTAGAGAGAAAGAATATTACAATATGAATAAAATATTGATAAAGTCAAACTGATCCTACTGGTTTACTTTCACTGCAATTTCTCATCCACCAAACAAAATCAAAAGATAGCATGTATGAATAAATGTAGAATGAAATCCACCCCCCCCCCCCTTCTGGGGAAGAGATAGATCAAACTAGGACTGGCCACTTCAGGCTTTGGAAGGTTTCAAACCAATACCGACCGAACCAAATGCTTGTTTGGACTTTTCTGCTTTTGGGCTACCTGGATTTTTGGGATTTACAAGACGAGAAAAACACATCATTTCATATTTTTGTGAATGCATCACTAATCTTAGCCTGATGCATAGAGTAAGGGCAAGCTATCTACCAACAAATCTGTCTAGATGAAAAGCCAAGCAGAAGCAAACTATCAACAGATCAAATCAGATTAAAATAAAAACTCCAAACTTTATAGAAGAGATCAGAGTACCATCATCAAGCGTCAATTCATCAAAAGAGCTAAAATAAAAAAATTGAGCATCGTCCCCCCCAAAAAAGCTTTAATTTTGAGCTAACTTTACATCAGGAAAAATATATATCACCAGTTATTCCTCATTAACATGGTCTAAGAATTACAACTTGAGAAAAATAAAAGAAGCAAAATGGGTATCTCAGTTCAAACTACACATCATTGAAACTTAAGTAAACCAATGGATTGATGAGAGCTAAATTTAAAAAGAAAATTGAAAAAAAAAGCCAAAATAGGAACTCACCAGAGGACAGCAAGGGCCGACGGACGACGAGGACGCGACGGAAGCAGCGATCGGCGGCGGCAGCAACGTCGACGAACTTATCGGGTTTGCCGTTTGTGCGAATTTGAGAGATGAGGGTGACCAAAGGGCAAAGGCAAAGGAGCTTTTTCGTCCAGGCGTCTATCTTAAATTCTAATTGAAGTCGATGCCTTACTTTTTTAAAGTAAAACCGGATCTCCAGTTGTGTTTCGGTTTCGCCCGGCCGAACCGAACAAAATCTGTACGGTTTACAGAATTTCAAACCAAAATGGCTCTGTACTCGATTCTAATTTACAAAGCAAAGCAATGAGCCAATAAATCGACAAATCAAATTCACTAGCTCCCATGTTTATACACACGGATTATGACCATCTCTTGATTTGAGTTATCATTAATTTTTAAAAATCTTGTAATATATATATTTTATTGATAATAAATAAGCAAGATTTAATTCCTTTAAAACCCACCTAAATTTTTATTTAAGCAAAACTCAGATTATGAAGAAATCCTAATTCGTTTTAATTCCTAATTCGTTTTAATGAGGCAGATAGAGAATATGGCTTATTGCTTTGCTTTTTAAACTCATTGAGCATAATTGCATTATGTTATGTACAAATACATCTTTAAACCCATATCGAACTCCCCTTTTTGAATTGCATTGGAAACGATCAAATTCCAAGAAAACAAGATTTCTTTCAGCCATTTCATCAAACACAGCAAAAACATCGCATTTTGATCAAATTAAAGCTATATATCAGAGCAAAATTGCGAAGAAAAATGATATTTATTCATAATGATTACAGAATGGCCATAAACAAAATAATAAAATCATATCGAGTTAATGTATTCTTTATTAATATTTCAATTAGCTATAACACCATTAATGATTATTCTAGCACCATTCTGAAAATTAGTACTCTTTGAAGAATTCCGTTGAAGTTTGCATAGAAGTGACATAAAGACAAAGATTCTCATTAAGTATAAGATTGCGGCCATACAAAACAAACCGCTAGCTTCAGTTTTGTCACAGTCGTAGTGAGTGTAACAGTCGTCAACGGGTGGAATTAAGGGCATCTATTTAAAAGTTTTCGCCCACCTTGGGGCGTAAAGCTCATTAAGACATGCAAATTCTAGCCAATGAAACATGGTAAAATGAGGGATCAAATATCACCATTACAATGAACGAATTGCACAATGCACAACTGTTTGAAGATAACGGCGAGGTTTAGCAATATACCTGAAGATTTGGTGGCAGAGATTCTTGTATGGCTACCTGTCGCCTCACAGATGCGATCCAAATGTGTACAAAAATTATGGGATTCTCTCATTGCTAGCCCCAAATTCATTTGTTTAGCAACTCCGCAACTAGATTTGTAATAAGAATAATTGCGTTCTTCTCAAGTGCAAGCTCGTTACTGATACTGATACTCAGAGTAAAGAAAATGTCTTATTCTTCCTCAACTACGACAACAGAACAGGAACATAAGTACCTGGTGAGGATCGTTTTTCTGTTGTTGCGAGGATTATTGATTTTCCTTGGCTCAGTGCCATGGGATTATTAGATACACGTCTTGCTTTAATTGCATTAGTGTGACATTATTTTAGCTAACCCAGCTATAAGGCAATTTAGGGAATTTCCTGTCCTGTTTCCATATTTTGCAAAGTTCCGATGGAGTAGAGAGCTTTCCACTTGATTTTGGCTTTGGTTATGATCCCAAATCCAATGATGACAAAGTTGTCCGAATCCTGACATTTATAGCCGATCCTGAAGAGGTTGCTTCTGTCAAGGTTGAAATGTACACGTTGAGTACAGATTCGTGGAGAGGATTGTCCTTCATGGACCCTTTTGAAGCTGGGATTCGTCATCTTCTGAGTTTTGGATGGCACGTGGCAATTTGCGTGGTAATAATGTTTCTCATCCTTTCATTTGACATGAGTGATGAGGTCTTCGGACAGATATCAGTGCCAAAGTGTTCGTTTAAGGCTCGTGAAGAATCTCGGAAGCTTATAGTTTTTAATGAATCTCTTGCCTTTGATTTGTATGACGCGTACCAGACTCGTAATTCCTTTGAGATATGGGTGATGGACGAATTTGTTATTGATGCAGCCTGGAAAAAAACTATTCACTTCTGAATTGAGTTCAAGAATCCAGAGGCCATTAGTATTTTGGAAAAATGATGTGCTTATCATGGAAGACGAGAATAGAGCATCGTGCTGCTACAATCTCAGCTACCAGGAATTTAAAAGAAAATGTTTTTATGCTGTAATTTACACGAGCAGCCTAGTTTCAGTCGGAGGAGGAAACAAGCTTGAGACAGGAGATTATAATTTGCTAAAGGAGATTGTATAGTTTTAGGCCAGTGTTAATTGTCGAGATTATCTTTCTTATAATCTAATCAAAGACAATTGTTGTTCTGCCAATTTACTGTTCTTGAATCACGATTTATCTTAATGTTTATGCCTTCGTGTCGAGCAGAGCAAATGCAACTGCATTGTAATCTATTCTGACGAAAGCTTGATTAGTTCCCCACAGATACATGATCTTTCTCATGGAAGATGAGGATGGGAGGTCACTCAAAAGGATCAAGATCTTCCAAGTTCAGGCTGTGGGATCATTTACTAATATGCCAGCATCTATAATGCAAAGCCACCCACTAAGTTTGCATTAATATGCCCCATAGTCTATCAACTATTTCGTTCGATCACTTTGTTTCAACCCCTCAGGCTTCATTTCTTACATCAGTGAAATAAAATTTCTGGCTAACCCATGATAGAATCATAGAATGCATTATATAGATTCATTAATTAATTATAAATTACATGATTTTCAAAATTAAGTTTCCAATAAACTAGAATTTACACTGAGACAAATTACAATCTCTCCCTCTCCTTTTCTAAAGGAACAAAATAATCAAAATTAGCACAGGAAACAGAAAAAAAAAAAATCTAATTGCAAACTAGATTGAAGAAACCTGTTAGTAAAAGGCTGTAACCCAGTGCCCCAACACAGCAATCTTTCACTCCAAAGTAACTAAGATCACAGAGTTGTTCAGCCCTGATTCTTGAAAGGTCATCTTACTATTATAATCAAGAGGCTTGGGAGCTCCTGGGTCAGGCCGTGTCAAGCGAAATTGCCTCGTCTGATTGGCTTCCTCTAGTTGAGAAAAGCAGAAAGACCATAGCAGCTGCACTGGATCCATTAGCAAGAAATTTCTCCTAATCATACGACCATCAGGGAGACGAACTCCAATCCTGCAAACAAGATTCCTGGCAACCTGCAAAGGTTCTTCAGGAACTGCCGGATATGCAGTCATTTGTTCATGAACCGGAGGATATGGAAGCAATTGCGTCTTAGTGGCTCTTTCAAGTTGATCCCTGGGGCCACTCTCCATGAATGATAATAGATCTTCAAGCAAACTCACAGGATCAACCATTCCACACCATTTTCTCATCTTTTCGCCCGTGATTGGGTCAATTACAAGCACTACAGGAAGAGAATCCAATTTATAATATCCGCAAACTTTCCTGCACTCACTATCGTCGTCGTCGTCGTCGTCGTCGTCATAAACCTGCCAGAAGATGAAATTACTAGCCCTGATAGTTTGAGAAACAGCTTCATCTGCCCATGTATCCCTATTAAGCGTATGAGAAGTAAACTCCTTCGGAGACTGCAAGTTCACTAGTAGCCATTTGTTTTCATCAGAAGCAACATCTTTTGCCTTTTCAAAAGAGCCATTAAACATCAGATCGACCGGTGGACGGTATAAAGAAGCAAGATTATTGTTATTATTTTTGTTATCACTGGGCTCCTCCGACCCCCAAACCTCAGAATTGTCCTCCGACTCCCAAACCTCAGGATTTTTCTGTTGGTAGTACTGCGGATAATAACAAAGAGTGTCCTTTACAACAGGCAGAGGAGGACGAACCTCATCTTCAATATCCACTTCGACTTCATATTCATCTTCATCTATATTGTTGCTATTATTATTGAACCGCAGAATAGCTTTGTCAAGATTCCAATTAGTGGCATTCAAGATTTTCAAGGCGGTCTCTTCGGTTTGGCCATTGGTGATCTCCAGGAAAGAAGAGATTACCCTCTTCCTCTGCTTCTTCTGCTTCCTTGAGGCCATCCTCGGCTTCTGCTTTGATGATAATGCCGATGAAGACAAGAATCCCACCTCTATATATAACTCTCGACCATATTATTAATTCCCAATTTCATAAGGATTCTTTTTTTTTTTTTTTTTTTCTCAATCATAGTCCATCAAGAACTTCGAGACCAGGAAACCTAATTGTAATGGGTTTCCTATATTCATTCGGATGCTCTAATTAAATAGATTTTAGTTTTTAAACTTTTTCATTCGCTCCACATATTCAAGCCTAATTAGTTTTATTATATTTTCCATTCTTTTTCTTTCCCATTCTTGTTGAGAATCAACTTCTTAATCTTCTCTTAAGAATTCTCTTCTTATTGTATTTTCAAATCTGCTTAAGATTTGTTCTTATGTTTCATTTTTGTTAAGATATTTCCATATAATATTTTCTTTTTATTTATTTCCTTCAATCCCATATACCATTATGGTACTATTACTATAGTCAAAGTTTTAAGGAACTCTATATTATTATATCTATCTAAATTATGAAATGTGAGAGCAATATTCATAGACTTTACCCAAGTGGTTATTATTTTATCTCTATTTTTTAAGCAATCTATATCTAACCATACACCATTATGGGTAATTGATCTTTCACTATATTCTCTTAGAGTTTTATATTCTTTTTTAAGCTTGCCAGACTTGAAATATTGATTTTGTGGTCTTTTATATGTTGATATCTCTTCTTTAGCATAAGCAGCTCTATTGTTAGATTCACTCTGTTCGTAAACCTTGACTTTTCCTCATTCATCTTTAGACATTCTATCTTTTCTCGATATTTTCTAGGTTAATGAAGACATCATCATTTTCTTCGTCTATTTCAGATTCTTCATTCCTATCAGATGGCTCTTTTAATCTATTGTTTGTGTTTTCACTCTTTATTCCAGACTTATTAATTTTTTGTTTCCATCTATTTTGTCAAATATTTGTCTTGATATCAATTGAATTTCATTATTTTTCTTTTCATTAGAGTAAATTATAATATCTTGTAAGATTTTATTATGTTCTTAAATTATAATATCTTGTAAGATTTTATTATGTTCTTAAATTACGATGAGTAATTCTTCCATGTTAATATTTACCTTTTGTACTTCAATTTTCTTGAAATTTTCCATTTATATTTATGGCAAATTTATTATTGATTTGCTCATTGTTTTTTTTTTATTTTATTTAATTGCATCTCTAAATTGTTTAGTCTTAAATCTAACGAGTTTTTATTCATAATATTAATGATTTCTTGCTTTAATGCATTCTAATATGCATGTTGAAGTCGTTTATCAACTATTTAACTCAATCAAATTCTTTACTCATTTGATCTCCTAACTTTTTAATTTATTTTATATTTTTTTCATTAAAATTATTAATTGTAGTATCTTATTCACACTTTCTATATAAATTATAGATAAATTAGAGTTTCCTAATTTATTTAACAGTTATAGTGAAATCCAATTTAATTGATTATCTCCTCACATGTCTGAATCATTAATTAAATCAAAAGGTTGAAATTTTCCATATGTAAATCCTCTCTATCTGTAATTGGATGGTGGAAACCTACTAGTTTCTGTATTTCGTGAAATTACTAATGACTTAAGTAATTTATTCATTATACCATCTACATAGGATCCCATTGCATTCTATTAAATATTTATGACGCATAATATCTCTAATGTTCTTACGAATATTTTTTCTTTTAAACCTTTATGTAGAAGCAAGAGTTTCTTTAAGATTAAACTTTTGTATCCTATTAGCATATTATTAGAAGGATAGTTTTTACTCCTAATCCTTTTGTTACTCTAATTGTATTCCTCTCTCCGTTTAATAGATAGAAATCTACTATAACCTATTATAATTCATCAATACATTCATCAGCAAAATTGATAGACCATTGTTTCCATGAAAAATTATTTTTGGAAACTTCTCTTCTGATTCTACTTTGTAGAATAAAGTCAATGTTTAAATTTCTACTTTTTATTATTATGAGTTCTTCAACTCTAAAATCATATACATGTGATGCAAACAGTTATACTAACTCTTTAATATCTAAATCAAGTGATTCTAATGAATAATATGGCCTATGTTTAGTTATATTATCCACTATTGCATCATAATTTAAAAATAGATCATATCCTACATCGATTATTAAATTAAAAAAAGTTATATCTATTTTTATTTTATATTTTGAAATTATCTAGTAAATGACTTGTGATACCAATAATGCAAACTAATATAGTTCTCATTTGGGTTAAATATCAAAATATATGTCATCGATTTTCCGTCGGTATACCATGATATTTCAAAATTTTTGAATAAAAAACTTGATTTTGATACTATTTTTACGGAAATAATTCACCAAGACTGACAAAGGGGTGTTAATGACCAACTTTTTAATGTTTAATTTTTTTTTACAATTTTACTTTATCATGCTGCACGGTTCTGGACTACATGTGGTTCACTTCGTGGGGAGAACCTTGTTGCCATTTTTCGTTAAACAAAAAAATTAGGATCCAGTGACAACTAAATTAATGTGGGGGCCTTCTTTCTTTTTACGTGAACATTATTTATCCGAATATTCACAGATTACACTTGGCATGACTACAAACGGGCATGAGCTTTGCGCGTGGCACCACCATTTCTGGAAGCAACACGTGTTGAATCACAGACGTGACACTCACTTTCACGCAAAAACATTACTGACAATGCATGTAAATTATAGCAGATGTATATACATACATATATAATATGGACAGTGCTACGTTACGTTAAATGTAACGTACACATACTCACACCAACAGTAACAGGTCACATATAATATATGTAATTTCCAAAAGGGTACAGCAGCTGAAGCCTGCAAGGCATGGAGGAGATAAAGAGAAGCAAGGAAGAAGAAGCAAATCCCTCGGTGAAGAAAAAATTAGTGAAGGAGGTCAAAGGTGTTGTTGATGAGGCACCACGTAGTTTCAGTGAATCTGATGATAAAAGGGAAATTCTGAAAGGGATAAATAATGAGAATAAATTAGTTATGAAAGAGGGTGATGACGAGGGAATAAAAAGGCTTCCTCATCAAGAAGTTCCTCAGTCTGGAGATTTTTCCAGCGAAGCCCTCGAGCATCTTTGAGACTATGAATCCGTGTAATATATGTGTATATTGTTGTAAAAAATTATCAGAGGCACTACTGTGCTTGAATGAAACTGCTGGTTTCTTGTAACAAATGTTCTTCTTCTTGTTATTAATATATTTTCCTTATTAATTGATATCTGTTATCTGTTATTTTTCATTTTCATCAATGTAGTGATTGTTATGTATAGTTAAGATGAATGCATGATATATGTATAAGATCATAAAATCACATAGACAGGTCAACAGAATTCTAGTATTTTATTATTGAATCAAACTTGACAAACAAAAGAGATTGATTCGTTCAACTCAGATTCATCTAATACCTATAAATAATTAACCAACAAGAAGTTGGACATTGATTATCTAAGAGACAAAAGACCAAAGAAGATGCTGCTGCTACAAGCTTCGTGAATTGAATTCAATGATGGGAAGGCAGTGGTGGGAGTGAAGGTAGCCAATGGGGAATCATCCAGGGGAATGGACATGGCCATTGATGCGTAGCTGGAAGGGGAGGCCTGCAGATGGTAGTGGAGGCAGTCCTCCAAAACGAGGCCAAAATAATCCGAAGAATTTATGTTTTGCCGCTGCTGCTGCTGCCCCATTAGCTTCAACATGCTTAGCTAAAACTCTGGCCGAAGCTTGTGTAAAAGAAATTGCAAGAACAAGAAGCAAGATTGCAAATAATGATCCCTTCATATTGTTTGATGAAATGGAAGAATCGGAGCTTCACTACTTTTCAATTTTGATATTGTACACCTTTTGTGCAATATTGGCTTGGTGGAATTATATATACACTATAAAAGATCAAATTCTGACATGGATAGGGATCATGCTTCACAAAAGTTATCAATATCACTATATCAGGCAGTATTCAAAACTCAGCTGACCGTGTACAGCAATTCAAATATTTTGTATTAAGAATTTTTTTTTAATAAATCTAATTTTTATGTATATCCTCATCAATGACTCGATCTCATAAACAAAGAAATTAATTTGAAAGATATTTATCACGACAAAAATTCTCAAATATTAGATATTAGGAAATCGCATAAACCTCTTGCTTGTACTTCTCGCCGCTCGTGAAATCAGCGAGCAACTCTCTGCTGTTGGTAATGTGGGCTCTTCCAAATTCAACATCGTAGGCTCACGAACACCGAACCTAGAATCCAGATTCATTAAATTTTACAATTGCCACATGTAATTGTACAATGAAAACATTAGGAAAAAATAGATTAGAAGAGGATTAAGATCTTCCGTGTGCAAGACTAATATAAGTTTATTGTGTGGATGGACGAAAATTTATGGTATCATTGTGAATGTAATTTGTGTTTCAAAGATTCGAATATATTTAAGACTGTAGGTCAAATATGTTTTTTTAATATCTCTCCTAAAATTCAAATTTAGGTGATCAGTTAAATAAAGTTAATTTTACCACACAACTAAAAAAATATAAGATTGAAATTAAGAGCTTAAACAACAATATTTAAGTTTGACTAACATCTATCATAATTAATTTATAAGTGGGTTGAAATAGTTCCACCCTTTATTTATTTTAAATTGAATAAATGTATTTGATAAGTCTATTGAATGGCCCATGTCCCATGCAAGATTTTCGCCTCAACTATCAGAAGCAAAAATTCCAATTCATATCCATATGGACGAGCCTATTAAAGTTGAAACTATTGGCACCTCCTTAAGAATCTATTAAAGCCCTTGATATATATTTACATTTTTACTCATAACTGAAATTACTTAAAAAGAATTAATATTTGATAAAACTCGCTCATGATTGATTTAAGTAAAAACGCTTTACACCCTTGACACATTTATATCTTCAAAATTTCAATCGAAATAAACCAGTAAGCCAGCGACGTCCCCAGTTTCAGCTAAACAGTAACTAGGCGGGTACCAATTCCAAGCAAATTCAGAAATTACAGAACAATAAAAACAACAAACACAAATTGCAAAAAGTGATGAAGTTAAGAAGCAATCGTGCCAAAGAAGCATTGTCTTTAAAGAACAATTTCTGCCCTTTTCGGCGCATAAAGAGAATTGAAAGCAATTTAAGCTTCCAGGATTATTCAATGGCATTTTAAATGTAGTGGTGCACGCACTTCAGAACAGCCTGTTGTTGTTTTCTTTTTTTAATAAATTATTTATGGCAAATCATGAGCACTTTGATGAAGAAGAGAAGGACGAAGAGAATTGCGGCGCAAAATCAATCCCTGCAATAAGAATTTCACAACCATTACTGGGTTTTATTACTATTAAAGGTTATTATGAGAATAACCGGGGGTCTAATAAAATTGTTTAACTTTTTTTAATATTTTAATGAACTTAAGGTGCGTTTGAAATTAAAGTTGAACATATATAACTTAAAAGTTACAGTAATAAAATATTTAGTAAACACTAATTATTGTAACTTAAAAGTTATGTTAATATAATTTTTCACTTGTATAATATAAAATTTATTATATTTTTAATAATTTTATCAAAATTATTATTTAAAATTCATACTTACTATATATTATTGACTTTTATTTTATAGTTGTAACTTTTTCTATACAATAATCATAGTTTAAAAATTACTAACATTTCAATTCCATACGACACCTTAATTGAGAAAAATGATTTTAAGAGCTTTTTGTTAGAGGGGGCGCTAATAATTCCACTCAGCCACTTATTATGGTATTACCAATAAAACGACCCTTGTGGGCTATGGCTTATCCGAAACCCCAAAGGATACAATGGGGCGATCATCGGGTTACAGAGGGATTGGGTTCTTCATTAGAATAAAATCTGCAAATACCTTGTTTAGTGGCGCTGGGCCGCTGGCGCTGACTTTATTTGTTCAACAGATAGGGCATCTTAAATGGATGGATGTTGCTTTTGGAATTTGGAATCGTGTACATTATATATGCCCTCTGTCGGTGAAAAGAACTTGGTCAATGGCTCTGTACGTAAATTCTGTGATCAAACCCTTGACATCATATGTAAAATATTCGTTTGGATTATCCTTTTGATGAAAAAAAATCATCTTTTCTTTATTTTGTTCTTTCTTTTCTGGTGACATCGAAGTCATCTCACGGCAAAAGGATTTTGAAGGTTTCGGCTCATTCCATGCATGCATGGACCAAAAGTAGTGAAAATACATAGAATATTTTTTCCCCTCTAAGTGAATAGCATTTTTGGTAATGGAATTAATTCTTCCACACTCATGTGAGCCCAACCTCGGACCTATCATATTAACTCAAAAAATTTTACCAACCCAATTGGCTAGTATACACAAAAGACAGGTCAAAGATAAATATCAAGACATTAACAATTTGCTGCTTGTTTTATTTTATTAGTTGGCTTCTATGTGTGGAGAAATTTTAAAATATATTAGTGATACCATGTTACCCATATAACAATTGATGCTATGCTATGAAGAAATTTTTTAGAATACATCAGAAGTACTGTGTTAACAATACAACAAGTAAATAATGTTATGATACCCGTGTATTTATTTTGAAAAACTATCACAAAGTGATGACTATATTAAATTTAATTGTACATATTATGTAATATACTAGATGTATTATAAAATTTCTTTTTATGAGATAGCTCGTCAATTATGACCGGAACTTGTCAACATATAAAGGTGATCCGGCAATTGGGCCCGGGTACTGCTTGTTAGTGGACTTTGTTGATGTGGCCAATTGATAAGATGGTATTATGTACCAATGGACCGAATCTAACAAGCCTTTCGTTGGCTATAAATAGAAACTTGTAAACATAACTACGGCATACTATAGATCGACATAAAGAGAGGCCTGCCATGAAAATGAGAGTCTAGTTTGGTAGCCAAGGATGACTTGCCTGAACTTTCCAATTAAGTGGTTTCAAAATCATGTTGATGATATAATTTTTCTAAAAGAAACCCTTTGATTGTTGGATACCAGGCAGTCTCCTCGGCTAACTTGACAGTCCCTTATCTCTCATGCCAGGCCTTCTATTTTTCACCAACCAAGATCTCTCAAAAACTAGATATAAGCAATTGCATTGCGCTGGCTAATTGAAGCATAAATAAATATCTAAGGAAGAGGGTTCTTACATGAAGATAAGAGTAACGTTTGTTAGCCAAGGATGACTTGCCTGCGGCTGTCAATATCATTAGGTTTCAAGCATGAAGCCTTTTGTTTGGTCGCCAGGGAGTCTCCTTGGCTACTCTGACAGCCTCTTCTCTTTCATGCAAAACCTTCTCTTCCTCTCCTCGATCAAACAGCTCGATTGTTTGATTTATGCACCGCTGCGTGTGATCCTGAGAAAGCTCAGACAATCCAGCAAGTACATATATTTTTATGCATGCATAATCGTGAAACGATGAACAATTTGTGGAATGTATAGAATCTGGAAAGCAATACGGCAATTAATTAATCTGAGATTTCACATACTGTTAGGGAATAAAATGGTGTTGCTAATAGACTGGCTAACCTTGGTCTCGATTGTTCTCCTATCTTTTGGTGGCAGTCTGCGACTTTTGAATTCTAAAGCATTTTATCTAAAGAAGCTAATGGATTCCCTCGCCACATATTTTTTGATTCCTCTCTTGCTCGTATTTTTCTTTACTGTTTCAGTTTTGTATTTATTTTAATAAGGGACAATGCACATAATGCCCTCCGAATTAGGTTTCACTGGGTTCACCCAAAAAAAAAAAAAGTGCTAGACAGGAGAATAGCTAATGCATTCTCCTTGAAGGAGATCAATAATTAGGATGTAGTTATCGGATTTGTAAGTCGGCAGCTAAACACATTTTCAATTCCATTAAAAGTTAATAATTTATCTATTATAAACAAATACAGACACATAATTTAAAAAACAATACCAAAGGCAGACTAGGATTTCCCTCTCCATATAAATTTCTTAAGAGAAAAATTCAAAATAGTGACAGATAATTGGTACATAAGAATGTAATTATCTCAGCCCTGGGTTATCAATAATTGAGACATGACACAACATGATTTATATAGTTCAGGTTAGAGATAAGGAATATTTTAATTCAAAGAGTAAACTAGAAGATGATCCTACTATACTTTTAAAAATCATAATAAATGTTTTTAGGATAACTTTAATTTGGCCTCTCACAGTGTAAGTAAGAGATCAAATGTCCAATTATATTGTCAGATGGAATAGAGATGGCAAAATATCATGCCGGATCTGTGCTTGAAAAAACTAGAACCCATTTCGTCTTTGTGGGGTCGGGCTCGGGCTGAATCAAATTGGGCTTTTTCATGCCGGGCCAAAAATCTAAAATTTGTGAGTGTGTGTATTATATTTATAAGTTTATTATTTATAAAATTTAATTTTCTTGTTGAATTAGGTTTTAAAAGTTGGGTTATAGGATTTAAAACTATAAATATACATTTGGTGGATTAACTATATATAAAAAAGTGTATTTTCATTAAAATAATATTTTTTTTAAATTCTAAGTGTTTTTCACAAAATAGGCTCAAGCTTCTTAAGTGAAGTTTGAGCCCGGCTAGGCCCGAAACACTCAATCTCAGGTCAGATGGGCTTCTCTGGCAGCCCTCGTTGGAGTAGGGGTGGATCCAGCAACCAAAACAAATCACAAAATAAAAATTATTGTTTACAACTTATAGCAAGGGAAACGTTAATTGATGGCAAAAAGTTGTGTCACCAAAAGCACCAATATTGGAACCCCCTTTTAAAAGATCAACAATGTTGTTTGTTTATTGAAACAAAGATATATTACTTCACTCGTGCCATAAAATCAAAACACTAATATTATCACCCTAATCTCAATGCTTGAAGCAGAGCATGGAGCTGGCACAAAAAGTGCCCTTAATTAATATAAAACTTTTGCCTTTGGTCTCTTACGAACATTCATTGCTGGGTGGGTTTCCTTTTCATTACGTTTCAGAAATTCGGCGCTTCCGTTGGGATTTCTGGGCGAAAAGTTTGTTAACCTTGTCGTTGAGGTGGCGGAGTCATTGATCGCTTGAGGTATCCGACTTGCACTACTCTTTGCTGAGTTCATGAATTCTGGGTCTGGCTGAGATCGCGACACTTCATGGTTGGAGAAATTCTATAATACATCTTATATTCCATGTCATCAGCTAATGTGAAGTCATCAATAAATAATATCTTGACATATATCAATAAATAATGTTGGCAAATTAGGAGTTTGGGATGGACTTTTTTAAGCCTAGACCCAAGCCCGCTAGAGTGGAAGTGCAAGGGCTAAGCTTGGACTTGGTTTATTGTAGGTCTGGGTCGGACTTAGGCTTTTTTTTTTTTTAATTTTTTAAAAATTATTATAAACTTGAAATAAATTAATAATAATTAAGTTGTTATAATCAGTAATAAATTAAAGAAAAATAAAAATTTCAAAATAAAGAAAATGAGACAAAAAAAAATTTAGAGATTCAATTTTTTTAGTATTACATTTTCTAATTCAAGCACTCTCTTAATTAATTAACACTTAAAAGAGAGTTTATTATTTTAATTTTAAGTTTTTTGATTCATTATTAATATATACATTAGGGATTTAATTTAATTTTTTAATTTCTCTATTATTTTTTAAATTTTAATTTATAAATTTATTTTTTAAAAAAATAGAGGACTCGGACTTGGTCTTGACTCGGACTTTTTGTCCTAAACCCTTGTCCAGACCTTTATGTGGGAGACATGAGAATGGGGTGAACTGAGACGGGCTTGGACTTTTTTACCATCCATATCAATAAATTTTAAACCTAAAAATTAATTAATTAAAAGTGAAACAACTATTTTTGCCTTTTCTCTCTCTTTACTCTAGTTTGAAAAATTCATTCTCTCTTCCAAATTCAAAGACCAAAAGCCAAGAAACATTAGTTTATTAAAAGCCATAAAAATAATTAATTGAATAAAGAAAGATTTTTGAAAGGCTTCTTCTCTTCCCTGCAAACTCCGCCATTATTCTCTCTCCATCCAATCTTTAATTTTTAACCGTGTCACCTCATGAAGCTCAAATTCTGTTGCATTGCCACACCCATAAAAACACTTGTTGTAGTTTTAGTGGTATTGTTACTACCATTCTCAGGAAAAGGGGACTTTTCAGTTCTTGAACACTGGATTGACTGACTTGAAATCAACCAATGGGATGATGATGACACATTAGAGAAGAAGCGCAATCGACCAGGTTAACGGATCGCCAAGATCAAGAACAAGATTGATGGAACTTGTGAAATGCGGAGATGAATCTTGGCAATGTATTGCAAAGTTGAAGTATATTTCACGACGGGGATGGAAATAGAATTAACATTTGTGTTAACAAGAAAAATGAAGTAAAGAAAGAGAAGGAATTGATCAATCTTCAAATTCTGTTCCAATCATTGTGTACTTATCTTATTAATTTATTTTTAAGTTTAAAAATTGTTTGACTTTAATTAATTAATTTTAAATTTAAAAATTATGTCAAAATATATTAGTTGGTCGTTCTATCTCAATTGATGACATGGAACATCAAATATACTCCAGAATTTCTCTCGTGATTGACTTGGGAGCCCGAATTTTTGGTCAATAAATAAGTGGTGATCAATTTGTGGCATGTCTTACTGAATATCTTCACAATACTTTATAGTCATTGTAAATCGTGCATAATAACAATTCAATCTATTTTACTAATAAATTTTTTTGTAAAAATCAAAGTGTTCAAAGTATATACTATGTATATATAGATTTTTGATATAAATTTATATGTATATATTATGTGTATGTAAATCGTCCATACTAAAAATTCAATCTATTTTACTAACACAGATTTTTAATTAAAATCGAAGTGTTAAAGTACATATCTATATATTTATATAAAGTTGGGGCTACAAGAGGTGATGTAACATTACCATTTCTCATCTTTGTATATTCTTTATTATCTAATAAATAGATAAATTTTCTTTCAGATTTGAATTTTCATCTTCTCATAATTAATTTGACTGTTATTACACAATCAATATGTAACAGTTCATCAAAAGACCAACTATCTTCTCTAATTGAAACATTCTTAACAATAAATTAAGCAATAATTTATAAACATTTTCAATCACTCTTCTCCTCTGCCTCACCTTAATTTATAAATAGCAACAAAAAATATGATATCCCACATAAACATAGACACAACATAAAATAACAAAAAATAGCATTAACTCTAAAACATGTGTTTTTCATTTTGGCCCTCACTTACTTGATCATGGCAAATATTACAAATGCAACCAGCAGGAATGATTGCCTCAACAACAATATAAAATCAGGCTACGAATCTACGATCTTGTAATAAGACTTGAAGTTAGCGGAGGCCTAACGGAGTGCTGGAACACATTAATGGAGCTGAAATCATGCTCAAATGAGATTGTTATATTCTTCCTTAATAGCCAGGCTGATATTGGCCCTGACTATTGTCGCGCTATTGATATCATCACCCGTAATTGTTGGCCTGCAATGCTCACCTCTCTCGGATTTACTGCCGAAGAAGGGAACATATTGAGAGGCTACTGTGATGCATCTTCTGCTCCTTCTCCAGGTGGCCTCGCTTTGATATATCAACCTCAAGTTTCATTTTTTTTTTGAAGTCTTGCCTCTTAATCGAATGGAATCAATCGTTAAAAGTAGAATAAGAAAAAAAAAGATAATACTAAATTTTTTTTTTAAAGCAGCGCGAAGTGCGGTTCTATTTTCTAGTTATGTATATAATCATAGTGAACTGTCCATAAGAGTAATTTAACTCAGCATCAGAGATGGCAAAAAAGTCTTCTTTTTCTTGTTGTTTTTAATTATCCTTCCTTGTGACGGTGGCGGTTTAACTTTTGCATGCATGATCAGCTAACTTCAGCAGTACTACTACTAGAACTAGCCAATAGATTACAAGAAAGAGCCACAATATCACAAATATTCATTTCTTCATGATTGTGGTTGATGTACTCTGTGTAATAGCTTGATGGTAATTATATATACTACTGTATATATAGAAGATGAAGATCATACTAAACGAAAGTTATTTAGTTAATTCGCTCGATCCTAATTTTCTAAGATCAATAATATTGGAATAGAAACTTCTTTACAGGGTATATAAACACTTAATTGAGTTTTCCTGAGCTAGGAATTGACAACATGTGAACTCTAACTTTGTAAGTGTATTGATGTTAATTAATTGGTTACTCTTCTATTTTTACCTATTACTAACCACCAATGCATCCTGTTGACAAGGGTAGCTCAACTAATTTTAGAGCTTCAGGCAAATTATTTTAGTTATTCTTTTTAAATAATTTGAGGTAAAATACATGTATTAATTTTTTTAGATTTCTTAGAAGCAAATTTATTAATCGAATTATCATATTCTAATTTTGCTAATATATCTTTCTCTATACATAATATAGCTAATTCATTTAATCTCTCTTATGAGATGGTTGAACTTAAATAAGTTTTACTAATTTTAATTTTGAAAAACTTGTTTGTGCAGAAGCAATTGGTACCAGTATTTTTAATAATATTCTATAAGCAATATATGCAATTGGAAAAGAATCATTTTTTTTTCAAATAATTAAGTATATGAAGCAATGAATTTTTTTTCAGCTTGAGAAACATCTATTAAAATTACTAGCTCTAAAAATAAATCTAAACTATCTATAGTAGAAACCATATAATGTTTTAAAGCATTTTCATGATTAATACAAATTTTAAAATATTGTCACTTAACAATTGTAACTTTTTGAAATTAAACAAAATCCATTTGAAATTGTTCAAATCTATTGATTGTTAAAGAAGTAGCTTTTTGATAATCACACGTTTTTCATGACATTTAGGTTCTACTTCCATTTCACTTACAATTCTTTGGTTGAAGTCATAGTATAAATGAATCATTTTCTCTATAACTTTAAAGAAAGAAAAAGAAATAAGACCTAATCTATGGTAATATCAATATTCATATCTTCTTTTTGCAAGTTCTTACTTATGGAGTTAATAGCAAATAATTTATCATATCAAATAATCATATCTGATATGAATTCAAAATTTTTCAATTCAGATGTTGCTAAACATGTAGAGCTGGCTCTGTATTAACCTTCAATAGAAACAAAAGCTCTGCCCAAGATCTTAATCGAAGATCAGCGCAAGTTGCTTTCAAGACTTGAAGATCAATCAAATTAGATCAAAACCAATCTACTAATAAGGACAGTCCAGAACACAACTGAAATCAAAATGAAAAATAGAGAACAAATAAAAGAACTCAACAAGAACACAATATTACGTGGTTTGACCGTTTTGAGACTTGCATCCACAGGTAAAACATCAGAGCTGACTTTATTGATTGATTCACTGAAGAAGATTACAAGAACTCAAGTGAGGATTACAAAGCTCAAGAACAAGCTTTCATTCTCTCAAGTCTCTCACTAGAATCCTCTTGAACTCTCTCTGAACCAACTTGATACACATAGATCTATACAATAGCAATTTAATGATATGTAAACCCAGAATGTATAGAATTTCGCCATGTGTCCAAGTCGTTATAACGACCTTGAAATCACTTAAGCATAGGGATGGCAATTGTACCCGCAAACCCGCAAACTCGCCCAAACCCACCTGCCAAAACCCGCCCGTTGCGGGTAATTTTACCCGTTGCGGGCGGGTTTAGTATTATAAATTAAAACCCGCATATGAATGCGGGTGGGTTTGGTATTAACCTTATATCCGGTGGATACCCGCATGGATATCCACCAAACCCGCAATATTTTTTCCAAATATTTTTAATTTAATTTTAATCTAAAAATGTATAAAGAAAATAATATCATTAATCAAATTACTAAATAGCCAAAGGCTCAAAGTTGTGTATATGTATATGTGGCCCATCTCCTATTCTAAAGTCATAAACTAAAGAAAACTAAAAGTATTTCCCTTCGAATTAGTATTTGAAAATATTAATCTTAATTATTATTATAGGCATTGTGTTGGATGGGTGCTTATGGTGGTGAATGAAATGAATATCTTCTCTTGGAGCTTGTTTTAAATGATAATATGAAATGTAATTATTATTTTTAGATACTAGTTTGTGCTTTTTAAATAAATTTGTATAATTTATACTTAAATTTGAGAATTTGTGTTGAATTGATGTAGAAATTTTAATTTTTCATTTACATTGTTTAAATATAAAATTGAGTATGTTATATGGAATTTGAGGTTATTATTATAAATTTATATATTAAACATTTGTGATTTCAAATACAGAAACCCGCAAAAAATCCGCCGGATACCATTGCGGGTTTGGTAATTGTTAAAACCCGCTGCGGGTGGGTTTTTTTAAAAAGATTAAAACCCGCTGCGGGTTGCGGGTGGATTTGGTAATTTAAATTTTGTGCGGGTTTGGGTTTGGTAATGGCAAACCCGCTGCGGGCGGTGCCCATTGCCATCCCTACTTAAGCATTCGAGTGCCAAGTCATGTGAGATAGAAAAGTCTATTATAGCCAAAATGGTTGCTTTAGTTGCCATTTCAAGTTTAGGTGCTCATGCTTCCTTCATGTGACTTCATAACAACTCAACCATTAACAAAACACTGCTGTTTTCTTTCTATAAGTGTTTGAATTCAAATGCTCAACAAAACACTTAGCTTCCCTCTTTATTTTAGAAACTTAACTAATTTCTTCTAATTCAAGTAAAACATCTCTTATTTGTGGAGATGTTTTACTTGCTTTTGCACTTTTAATATGACTTTCCCAATATATTTGTGACAATGATTTGACAGTCAAATTGAGCATATTATTTTGTAAAAATTTTCATTGCTTCATTGAAAAAGGAAATAATTAATAAATACGTCCTAAAGCTCCAAAATGAAATATCTCTAGGGTAAGAATACAATAGACATTTGTTCTTGACGGCTTGTATTTGGAGCACAATAAAAAATAATTGAGAAATATTTTCCTTCTTCATATTGTTGATAATTGTATTTTTTATTTGAATTGCTAACATTTGTATGAACTCATTTTGTATGTTATGTCTAAGGTAGTGATTATGAATTTCACCTTTTTTAATACATCTAATATGTTCTTGCATTGTTGGATCAAACTATGTATTCATTTCAATTAAACTTTAAAAGTTTCCATTACTCTATTGATGTATCTTTGAATTCTTTCCACGAAATGCTGAATTGTTTTTAGCAAGGATCTTTACAATGGCAATAATTCTTATTAGTACTTTTTCTCAATGATCTCTTTTCTCTTTTTTTATTTTTATTATCTTTGTTAATTGCATTTTTCTTCAATAATCTTACTTCTGATTCAACCCATAAATTCATATTAGTAATGTGTTCATTGCTTGTTTCATTACTTTTAAGTTTAACACTGATATTTTTCCAATTGTTAGTTCATTTATTACTTAGTTGACTTCTATTAGAGTTATATATATATATATATATATATTATCAAAATCTTTTGAATATGTTGGAACCATCTATTAAATTCTTTTTCACATTAAAAAAAGAAAAAAGAAAAAATAGTGACAGAATGACAGAGAAAATAATCTTAAGAGGATCTTAAGAACAAATCTTAATTAATAAACTTTTTTAAATTTCATGTGGCGATTCATAAAAGATCGTCCAATTCTTATCTAGTGCATAAATACAGATGATAAAATTCATCCAGATGAAAGATTCAGATTGGTCGAATTTTAGAGGTTAGGCTGAATTTTCGTGCACACGTGGCGAGGATAAGTTCGTTAGATTTCATTAGGTGATGTCCAAATTTTTCTTGCAATTTCTGGAGGGAGCATTTGGTCGGTGCAATTTTGAACCCAGACGTCGTGACATCATTGGTTTTTCATGACATCACATTAATATTTTTTATTAAAAAAATTAATCTCACCGATTTATTATCACATCATAAATATAAAGCCGATGGTTTGATGATTGAGTAGTGTTACACGTCTCAATATTTTATTTTAGTATTTTTATTTTAAATATTATAACATTCATTTAATAATTGATGAAATAAAGTAATTAATTCATTATATTTTATAAAAAATTATTAATTACTTAATAAATAACACACCATATTATTAAAATAAAATTTAAGGTTAAACTTGAAAACATCCATTACTCCTGTTTACCAATCGGTCGGTCTTATCATTTGAGCGGAAACAATTAAATATACGCTTTTAGTGGCTACAGCGATAATACATGAGAAAACCGCATTAAGACACGTGGAATGACGTCAATACTTAATAAGGGATCCCACTTTAGAAGGGCATGAACGGATGTGCCTGATAAGGGCCATAATTTGCGCACCTTCATATTACTGAGGAGCCATATGTGCGGTCACATTAGCATAAAGGCTGTCAAACTTAACTTTTGTTTGAAGTGATCTCCAATATCATATAATCCAAAAACTTTTTGCATATGACTAACTGACACAGGGCAAAAGTTTAAGGTTGGCAGTTCGAAAAGCCAGCTAGAGGAATAAAAGGCATGCAATAAAGATTGATAAACTACAATTAATCTCATGTGATAATTATCATTGCTGGATAATTTAAATTGCTACGTCTAATTAATTATTAGACCAGCAAAAACTGGGTACAAATTGACATGTGGCTGTCTAGTAGCCAGCTGCTAGCATCATCATGAGGAGGAAAAACCAACATCGAACGCTTGCAGTTCTTGCATCACTGGGCCGAATATATCTACGGTATCCTCATAGCACGAATCACCGGACAGAGAGTAATAATCAATTTCGCTATCTGATACGAATGGTTGTGTCCAAAAATCTCTAGCACTGATATCTTCAAACAGACTGTTAACGGCAGATCCAACTGCATGATGATCAGAGCTCGATGTTGATGCAGCCAGATTAATTTCTTGCCTTTCTGCTTGATCACTCTGTGAGGTTTCTTCATGCTCTTGATCAGCTGAATCTGTCTTCTTATCGATCTTCTTCTTCAAGTGGGTGTGCCAATAGTTTTTTATTTCGTTATCTGTTCTTCCCGGTAGTTTTGCTGCAATCAAAGCCCATCTGCAAGTATTGATATAATTAAAATCATTAGGTGGCTGCTCGAGTTCGAATCCTGAAAGTAACAGATTGATAAAAATAATCATCCGTTTCTGGGGTAATTTTTACACACTTGCTAGGATCAATTTGATTGCCAAAGGTCATCAACTAAAAATTTTCATGAAAAAATTGAACAAGTGATGAATGTGAAGAGTAGTACGAACTTATTGCCATGTTGTTGGCGTGTTTTGATGATAGTATCCTCTTCTTCCTTGGTGTAGTTCCCATGTTTTATATCTGGCCTCAGGTAGTTCATCCACCGCAGCCTGCAACTCTTGCCACTCCTTGATAGACCTGTAATTAAACAACAATCATCAACAGCAAAAAATAAAGATCCCATATGTATACGGATACTTTAGATAGCAATTTTTATTAATTAATGTGATCAATTAATTACCAGCAAACTTGGGGAGTTGAGTCCAATTCCAGTGGCCATATCTCAGAATATAAGCTCTTAACTTATCATCTTCTTCTTTACTCCATGCACCTCTCTTCATTCCTTTTTCATCATACGTTGGGGCTCTCACCATTTTTGATAACTCACTCACCACTCTTTACTCTCTTCTGTGGATGTGTTGAAAATCTTAATTTGCCCTCCAAATCCTTTTTATACGGACCATCAATTGAAAAACACCAACGTGTGAAAAGTAATTTAGCATCACATTAATTCACAGCCATTTTTAAAGAAAGACTCAATCTGGATAATAGTAATTTTCACTGCCCTGGATGGTTCTTTCAAGCAATATCAGAAAAAAAAAATGTAAATTGAGGGGCCCTAATTAAATTAAGTCTCGCATGTGACGAAAGGAAAATGGGTGAGTATTATTAATGGTTGATATTCATGCAAGGCTCTGCATTCATAATCCGAAACCCTGAAATTGACGTTTTCATGCGGCACGATGACTGTTGTCTTCAGTGTGAGATGGCGGTTCGCTGACGCAAAAGGTATTATCTCAGCTTTTGTTTGCACTTGCACGTTTGAGCTCTTTTCAGAGAACACAAATCGCAAAGGTCCCTTTTTCACACGTTACAGATTATTACACCTGTCTTCCCAGGTTGAAAAAAAAAAAAAAAGATTGCTACACGTTTATCACGTGGACCATAAGATTTTTTTATGCTTCGGGATACTCAGTCGTCTCCATTGTTTCCCACTTCTTAGTACTATACATACGTAAGTTAATAAAATTTTGATTAACTTAGTAAACCGTTGGTAATCTTCTACAGATACATACAAATTACAAATCCAAATCTTATTAGGTAGAATACATATACTTTGCCATCCAACCTAAAATTCTGCATGTTAAAAAAATATATTTCCATAAATACACAAGAAATATAATGTCTCCATGGAAATTTGAACCCCACGCCTCCGTTATAATTGAGGAAGAAGGGTTCTTCTAGATAATAATACCCGATGTAATATAATTGTAGAAATTTTAAAATATAACGGAAGTATCATGTTAACTAATAACAATAAAATGATGTTATGATATGTATATGTTTATTTTAAAATATTACCATGTAAGTTTACACATTATAAATACATTATTTAATTATATTATCTCTAATATATTTTAGAATTTCTTATATAATTGATAGTATACGATTAAGAAAGATCCACTCATCATTAATTTAATTACGCACGTCATAAATACATTAACTGATTATGTTACCTTTGATATATTTTAGAATTTCTCATATAATTGATAGTATACAATTAAGAAAGCCAAAATGGCAAAAATGCTATAATGATAATCATAATCAATATTGGGGTCACTCTATCTCAATAATTTAGGACAAACAGAGCTAATACTGCATTTGGTCTTGACAAAAACAAAATAAATAATTCTAAGAACAGTACAACTGTATCATTAAAATTAAAAGATAAAAAGAGCAAAAACCGCTTTGTTGTTTGACTGAAATATTGAAGCTTCTTACAGTTTTAAAATACATCCAAACTCTAACTATCAAGTTGTTTTATTGATCATACCATTTCACCTTTGATGGTTGTTTGATATTGAGGACATGAATACCTTTAATTTTTTAATTAACTTAATAATTTTTAAACATAACTAATTGAAAAATTAAATTGAAAACTGACATGAATACCTTTAATTATTTATTAATTTTATAATTTTTAATAATAATTAATTGAAAATTTAAATTTAAAATTATGAGAAAAAATAACGGGATCATAAATTTTAATTAATGATGAAATTTTTTCAGTTTTCATTAAAAATTAAATGAAAAATAACAGTTTTACATTTTTTCCCAGATTAAAATAAATATTTCATATCAGGGAAAGAGCCTATATATAGTTCTAGTAGAAAAGGAGCACTATTGTTTGAATTAAGTTCTAACAAAAAAGTGATAAAAACACACTTAAAACCATTGTTTTTATATGTTTAAAAAATAAAAGAACACAAAATCATGTTGTTTTGAATATATTTTTAATGTATTTTGTCAAGGTTTTGTTCAAATACTTGTGCTTAAGTAACAAAAATAATTTAATTATTGTTGGGAAATTGATGGGTGAAGCAAACACGTAACTAAAGTGAAATTGAAAAATAATGAGACACAAAATTACACAGGGACACTAAAAATTACGTGGTTCGACTTTTAGTCTACGTCTACGTGCGAAGATACAAGAAAAATATGTTATTAGTGAAATGAGAATTATAAGTATTGTAATATTGTGGCTCACTTTCCAAAAGCACAATACATCTAATCTCTCAAATCACTAAAATAAAAGCTTTATTATTTAAGGTCTTCAAAACTCTCTGCTCTCCTAAATGTAGGAATTGCTTCTCACAATGGAATATTTTTGCTCCTTCTTTCCGTTTCTATTTATAGATAAAATTTAGGCACTATTTATCAATTATACATTTTATTATTATTATTATTATTTTCTTACCTGAACGGTGCGGCACCACTCTTTGTTTTTTTTCCTTTTTCCTTTGCGGTGGGCCGCTTACTTTTTGACAATTATTACTTAACTAGATAATATATATATATTGCGTGAAAATGGTTTATTTTCATTTATGAGCCCATTTTTCTTTAAATTCGAATCCGAACTTCCATGCCTGATCAAAGACTAATGTATTTCTAATAGCATTCTGTCCGCATCAATTTCATTTTCATTTTTCCCAATTAAAATCATTCCGTGTACAAGCCATCAACATCCAACTTTTCAAATGGGCCAATATAGCTAATTATACCCCGCCGCAATGAAGCAGCTTTTTTCATATTGGTGATTTGAGTTTGAATTTTAGCTAGGAGCTGCTAACTTAGCTAATAAACGGTTAAAAAATTAATTTAGATTTTCTCAATTCTACTTTTTAAATGAATTAAATAATAAAAAAAGTTATAGTATTAGTTTAATGAAAGCATGCAAATACTTGTATTAACAGCTTGTGGCTTTAGCATGCGATACATTGTTTTTTCAATGCGGTGCGGTTTGGAACATTCATGGAAGATCAGGGTAGTGACCCAAATTTATGCAATTATAAATGGTAGGTCTTGGCCCTTTCAAACTTGCACTTATATTATGGTCGCTTCAAATTTGGTACCTTTTATTTTGTCGCCTCCAAAATCAAAATTAAAATTTAGGTTATCAAAATCACTTAAATTAGGTTATGGTTGATACTAAAGTTGAGCAACTGTAAGTTTATAAGTTAAAAATTACAGTACTAAAATATTTAGTAAATAGTAATTTCTATAGTTTGGAAATTACATTAAATTAATTTCATATTTATACGATGGAGAACATACAATATCTTTAAGATTTTTGTTAAAATTATTATTAAGGATAGCAAAAGTCTCATGACTTTCTATTATTATATTCAATCTTAATTTTTAGATTTTGATTTTTTTTTTTAACTGTTGTAAGTATTTCATGTGATGGTGGTATCACAAGATGAATACATCTAGTAAAACTTTGCATTTTACTTAATTCTGGTTCTCTTTTGGGCATAGATAATGACTCCTATTTCCTATAATGATTATTCCTTCTGGAGTATAATCTATATATTTGGTAGTATTTCCTCTGATCAACGTAGGTTGATTACTTAGATCTATTTCCCATTCTTCTGGTAAATCAAGTTCTCTCAAAATCTCAAGATATTGTATCTTTTCAACTTTATTAAATAGTTTATCAATTTCATTAAAATCTTTATTGGGAAGTATTTCACTGTTGGCCGAATTTGCCAGTGCACATTCTATGGTGTATGTTATGCTATATGGATAAGATCCATTACACAATATATCAAAGCATTTAAAATCATGACATAGGATTAATGTCTTATTTATGTTTGTCCCTAAGACTTATAGAATATTTGAGGTATATCTTAAATATTCATTTTTTATAATTTAGGTTTCCTTGTATTATTGGAAGGAGTGCATGTTTTTTTATCTTTTATTCTATATTATCTAGTACAACTAAATTCACTAAACTGTCTATCCCTTTTTAAAAATGAGCTTTTATCATTATTTTGAACATATCCAATCGTGGGCCTATCATTGGATCTTATTCTATTAATTTTATCTTCTATATCTAATTTTAATAATAAAGGTATATTTGTATTCCTCGAACATGCCTAATTTTACAGGTTCTTCCCTTATAATAGCACTGAAATACATTATGGGCGTGTTTGGTGCATGAGATTGTGTGGTATTATAATACTATTCACATTAATTTATTACTAAGGAGATGTTTGGCAAAATTTGAGACCTCATTATGCTGCATTATAATGCACCATAATGAGGCATTTCCCTCGGGTTTGCGTAATGCGGCAGCTTTTTACCTCAATTGAGGCAAATTTATTTTATTGAAATATTATAAAAATAAATTATTTTATTATTAAATACTAATATAATGAATAAAATATAAAAATAAATTGTATGATGATATTATTTTATTTATTAATGATTCATATAAAAATAATATATTAATATTACAATATTATTTACATTAATATTAATTTTAAAATTAATATTATTCAAATTTAAATATTTATAATTATATATATTAAATTATAAATTTATTAATATTTAAAATGTAAAAATAATAATATATTATAAATTAAAATATAATTTAATATTATTGAATAATAATTTATTAATTTATATTAACAATTATAATATTAATTATAATCTAAATTTATTATTTACATATAATATTAAATTTTATTATAATTATAATACAAATTTTAGAAATTTAATCATTAATTTTTAACATTTACTAAAAAAATTGTTAAATTTCTATGATTTAAGATTTCTATATTTATTATTTTTTAAGTATTAATAAATATTATTTTCAAATTATTTAATTTAATTAAGCACAAAAAATTAATACAATACAATGCAACACCAAATATAGTCTAATTAAAAATTAATACAATACAGTGCAGCACCAAACATTGTACAGCATTGTTATAATACAATGATAATGCAATACAACATAATACAATACACCAGTATTAAAATAATGCAATACAATATAATACAATACAATGTGCCAAACACATCTTATACTTTTCTTTTAATCATGGTAAATCAATCTTTGGTTGAGGCTCAACACTTGTTCTACAATTGTTTTTGGGAAATTATCCACCAACCACCTGTTTTTTCCACCTTTTTTAAAAATACACGTCCTAGTTTTTTTGACTGAATTCCGCTTAAAGTAACATTTTCTTGCACCCATCTACCTCCGTCTGCACACGGTTAAAAAAACTAACGGAAAATTGATCAAATGACTATTTTACCCCAAATATAAAATTATAATATTGTCCTAAATAAATATATAAAAAAAAAGTCGTGGCTGGCCAAAATCTAATCCCAAACTCAATCCAATGACTGAAGAAGTTGCGGCTAGCCGCAGCAAATCGGTAATGGATGGTCGATCTTCAGGCTCAAGCTGCTGGTGGCACGATCATTGATTGAGATCAAGCTATTAGCAGCAAAGAAAGTGAAGGAGATTGGTGAGAGGTTGGGTGCATATTGAAGAAAGGAAAATGAGATGTTGTTGGACTGGGGAATCTGGGAAAATAGTGTTGCATGTTGAAGTTTCGATGGAGATTACTACTAAAATGTGTATGGTGGACTGAAAGCGGTGGATAATAATGGTTGCGGGGCATGCTATCGTTGCAAACGGTTTTGAGGATATTGCTCTTTCTTGGCATGGTAATGATGTAATGTAATGCGAAGAAAATGGTGGCACCAATCTAATTGCAAATAAAGGTAAGAACGTTGAATTTATTACACACAACAATATAAAAGCGCAGGTCTATTCCAAGGAAAATGAAGAATCCAGGTTGACTTTGAACAAGCTAAAAAACCACTGTAACAAAATCACGACATCTCCACATGGTTTATTCTAGAAATTAAAACGATTATTGATTAAATTTTGGCTACACATGATAATTATCCAAATTAAAACGATTATTGCCATTGATTCCCCATCTCGATGCATTTACTTTCTTTGATCTCTACAAATGATTATGAAACAGAGAATTTTTTTAATTAATTATGAAACAAAGAATTTAATTGTGTTGAAACAAAGCATTTCGAGAGGTAGGAAGAAGCTAAAAAACGATGTCGTTTTTTTGCGGGGTCAAAAGAAAAATTTATCCCTATGACATCAACAATGTTTTAACAGTGTGAACACGGGAGTGGATGAGTGTAAGAAAATGTAAGTTTAGGTGGAACTTATCCAAAAAAAATCAAGATATGTGTATTTTTTAAAAAACTTAGAAAAAACAGGTGGTCGGTGGATAATTTCTCTTTTTTTTTTCATCTAAATCAACCCATGGTAAATCAATCTTTGGCTGAGGCTCAGCCATAGCAATTGAGATTTCTCCGAAAATCATTCCAAGCAATTTGTCATGCAACAATAAATAGAAAAACTAAATAGAGAATACACTAATCACACAATACAATATTTACGTGAAAAATTATAAATCTAGAGAAAAATCACGGTTATTAGAAGACAACCAGAGAAAAAATATTCGCTATATGAAAAATTTTTACAAACACATTCTCATAAATAATTTTCTCTCACCCAAACCCCAAATACATGATCCGAAAAAATATTTATCAACAAAGCAAACCCGTAATATCTATATTGAAGAGCCAAATGCTCCTATAGTATATCTACATGCTTAAGAATGTTTCTCAATTACTAATTCCAAGAATTTTACATCAACACTTGTGAAAATCTCTCGCTAAAATTGGTGCAACTTCCATGTTGGCTTTCCTAGAAGTTTGTCAGCCATCGACATAAATTCCACAAAATACCCTGCATTAATGCCAACCATGCCTTGTGTGCAAATCTTGTGGACTCACTAGCAGTAACACATTCCCTTTCATGGCGCTAGCGACATACCATGAGAATGTCATCATCGTCTATTTAATAAGGGACCATCGTCTCTTACGATGACGAGAGACTTACTAGCAATGCTATCAATATCATATCTAGAGCCATTTGCTGACCCTACTTCATTTCTCCTTTGACAGTTTCCTTAAGGTGCCAAAATTTCCACACCTACAAATCCTTGTGCAAACCAAATTGGATACACTTTGAATTGTCCATAACCCAAATAATCATTCTCCCATTAATTTTCTTTTTCAACAACATTAAACCCCACCAAATTTGAAAAATACCAGTTGTTGATATATATGCCCTCCACTTTGACCTTGCTTTTCACTGCGCACCATTCAGATCGGCTTCACCATATACTTAAACTATATCGTATACATAAACAATACTGTATATGTGAATAGTATAGTATACCCCAAGTACGAACTATCAGCTCTAATACTACTTTTAGAAAATTGAGATTTCTCTGAAAATCACTCCAAGTAATTTGTCAAACAACAAATAATTAGAAAAATTAAATGAAGAATAATTAAAATATATTGGAAAACTCTAAATCTAGAGAAAAACTACCGTCGTTGTTAGCAGACAATCAAAGAAAAAATATTCACTATGTAAAAAATTATTACAATCACATTCTCATAAATAAAATCTTAATTAAAATATCTATTATTACATTTTATCAATCAGTCTTATCATTTAAGTGGAAATGTACAAATTAAATATAAGCTTCTATCGGCCAGGGTGGTAACAGATGGAAAATGCATTAGGACACGTGCAACGACTTCAGTAATTAATAAGAAATCCCACTTTGGAAGGACATGAACGGATGTGCTTGATAAGTGCCATATTTTGCGTACTTTCATATCACTGAAGAGACAAATGTACTATGACTTTAACATAAAGGCTGTCATTTAATTTTTGTTTTAAATGATCTTCAATATCATAAAATCCAAAAAAGTTTTTGGCATATGATAAACTGAAATAGAGCAAAAGTTTAACGTTGGCAGTTCGAAAAGCTAGCTAGAGGAATAAAACGCATGCAATAAAGATTGATAAACTATAATTTATCTCATGTGATAATTATCATTACAGGATAATTTACATTGCTCGATAATTTAAATTGCTACGCCTAATTAATTATCAGAACAGAAAAAAGGGGGTACAAATTGACATGTGGCTATCTAGTAGCCAGCTGCTAGCATCATCATCAGGAGGAAAAATCAACATCGAACGCTTGCAGTTCTTGCATCACCGGGTCGAATATGTCTATGGTATACTCATAGCACGAATCACTGGACAGAGAGTAATAATCATTTTCGCTATCTGATACGAACGGTTGTGTCCAAAAATCTCTAGTACTGATATCTTCACACAGACTATTAACGGGAGATCCAACTGCATGACGATGATGATCAGAGCTCGATGTTGATGCAGCCAGATTAATTTCTTGCCTTTCTGCTTGATCACTCTGTGAGGTTTCTTCATGCTCTTGATCAGCTGAATCTGTCTTCTTATCGATCTTCTTCTTCAAGTGGGTGTGCCAATAGTTTTTTATTTCGTTATCTGTTCTTCCCGGTAGTTTTGCTGCAATCAAAGCCCATCTGCAAGTATTGATATAATTAAAATCATTAGGTGGCTGCTCGAGTTCGAATCCTGAAAGTAACAGATTGATAAAAATAATCATCCGTTTCTGGGGTAATTTTTACACACTTGCTAGGATCAATTTGATTGCCAAAGGTCATCAACTAAAAATTTTCATGAAAAAATTGAACAAGTGATGAATGTGAAGAGTAGTACGAACTTATTGCCATGTTGTTGGCGTGTTTTGATGATAGTATCCTCTTCTTCCTTGGTGTAGTTCCCATGTTTTATATCTGGCCTCAGGTAGTTCATCCACCGCAGCCTGCAACTCTTGCCACTCCTTGATAGACCTGTAATTAAACAACAATCATCAACAGCAAAAAATAAAGATCCCATATGTATACGGATACTTTAGATAGCAATTTTTATTAATTAATGTGATCAATTAATTACCAGCAAACTTGGGGAGTTGAGTCCAATTCCAGTGGCCATATCTCAGAATATAAGCTCTTAACTTATCATCTTCTTCTTTACTCCATGCACCTCTCTTCATTCCTTTTTCATCATACGTTGGGGCTCTCACCATTTTTGATAACTCACTCACCACTCTTTACTCTCTTCTGTGGATGTGTTGAAAATCTTAATTTGCCCTCCAAATCCTTTTTATACGGACCATCAATTGAAAAACACCAACGTGTGAAAAGTAATTTAGCATCACATTAATTCACAGCCATTTTTAAAGAAAGACTCAATCTGGATAATAGTAATTTTCACTGCCCTGGATGGTTCTTTCAAGCAATATCAGAAAAAAAAAATGTAAATTGAGGGGCCCTAATTAAATTAAGTCTCGCATGTGACGAAAGGAAAATGGGTGAGTATTCTTAATGGTTGATATTCATGCAAGGCTCTGCATTCATAATCCGAAACCCTGAAATTGACGTTTTCATGCGGCACGATGATTGTTGTCTTCAGTGTGAGATGGCGGTTCGCTGACGCAAAAGGTATTATCTCAGCTTTTGTTTGCACTTGCACGTTTGAGCTCTTTTCAGAGAACACAAATCACAAAGGTCCCTTTTTCACACGTTAAAGATTATTACACCTGTCTTCCCAGGTTGAAAAAAAAAAAAAAAATTGCTACACGTTTATCACGTGGACCATAAGATTTTTTTATGCTTCGGGATACTCAGTCGTCTCCATTGTTTCCCACTTCTTAGTACTATACATACGTAAGTTAATAAAGTTTTGATTAACTTAGTAAACCGCTGGTAATCTTCTACAGATACATACAAATTACAAATCCAAATCTTATTAGGTAGAATACATATACTTTGCCATCCAACCTAAAATTCTGCATGTTAAAAAAATATATTTCCATAAATACACAAGAAATATAATGTGTCCATGGAAACTTGAACCCCACGCCGCCGTTATAATTGAGGAACAAGGGTTCTTCTAGATAATAATACCCAATGTAATATAATTATAGAAATTTTAAAATATAACGGAAGTATCATATCAACTATATAACAATAAAATGATGTTATGATACGTATATGTTTATTTTAAAATATTACCATGTAAGTTTACACATTATAAATACATTAGTTAATTATATTATCTCTAATATATTTTAGAATTTCTTATATAATTGATAGTATACGATTAAGAAAGATCCACTCATCATTAATTTAATTACGCACGTCATAAATACATTAATTGATTATGTTACCCTTGATATATTTTAGAATTTCTCCTATAATTGACAGTATACAATTAAGAAAGCCAAAATGGCAAAAATGCTATAATGATAATCATAATCAATATTGGGGTCACTCTACCTCTATAATTTAGGACAAACAGAGCTAATACTACAGTTGGTCTTGACAAAAACAAAATAAATAATTCTAAGAACAGTACAACTGTATCATTAAAATTAAAAGATAAAAAGAGCAAAAACCGCTTTGTTGTTTGACTGAAATATTGAAGCTTCTTACTGTTTTAAAATACATCCAAACTCTAACTATCAAGTTGTTTTATTGATCATACCATTTCACCTTTGATGGTTGTTTGATATTGAGGACATGAATACCTTTAATTGTTTAATTAATTTAATAATTTTTAAACATAACTAATTGAAAAATTAAATTGAAAACTGACATGAATACCTTTAATTATTTATTAATTTAATAATTTTTAATAATAATTAATTTAAAATCATGAGAAAAAATAACGGAATCATAAATTTTAATTAATGATGAAATTTTTTTCAGATTTCATTAAAAATTAAATGAAAAATAACTGTTTTACATTTTTTCCCAGATTAAAATAAATATTTCATATCAGGGAAAGAGCCTATATATAGTTCTAGTAGAAAAGGAGCACTATTGTTTGAATTAAGTTCTAACAAAAAAGTGATAAAAACACACTTAAAACCACTGTTTTTATATGTTTAAAAAATAAAAGAACGCAAAATCATGTTGTTTTGAATATATTTTTATTGTATTTTGTCAAGGTTTTGTTCAAATACTTGTGCTTAATTAAAAAAAATAATTTAATTATTGTTGAGAAATTGATGGGTGAAGCAAACATGTAACTAAAGTAAAATTAAAAAATAATGAGACACAAAATTATACAGGGACACTAAAAATTTCGTGGTTCGGCTTTCAGCCTACGTCCACATGCAAAGATACAAGAAAAATATTTTATTAGTAAAATGAGAATTATAAATATTGTAATATTTTGACTCACTTTCTAAAAGTACAATACATCAAATCTCTCAAATCACTAAAGTAAAAACTTTATTATTTAAGGTCTTCAAAACTCTATGATCTCTTAAATGTAGGAATTGCTTCTCACAATAGAATATTTTTGCTCCTTCTTTTCGTTTCTATTTATAGATAAAATTTAGGCACTATTTATCAATTATACATTTTATTATTATTATTATTTTCTTACCTGAACGGTGCGGCACCACTCCTTTTCTTTTTTCCTTTTTCCTTTGCGGTGGGCCGCTTACTTTTTGACAATTATTACTTAACTAGATACTATATATATATATATTGCGTGAAAATGGTTTATTTTCATTTATGAGCCCATTTTTATATAAATTCAAATCCTAACTTTCCATGCCCGGTTAAAGACTAATGTATTGATAGCAGCATTCTGTCCGCATTCAATTTCATTATCATTTTCCCCAATTAAAATCGGGAAATTTACACCAATAGCCATAAAAATTTTGACTTTTTCCATCTTAACCCCCCAAACAAACTTCTATCAACATTAGCCATAAATAAGTCTTTGAGACCAAAATACCCCTCTCTCTCATCTCTCCCCCAACAATCTCTCTTTCTCCCATCTCTCCCAAACTGAAGAACCTCCCATCGTCGGCGGCGTCGGATTAATAGTGATTCTGGTGCTGTTAGTAGCACCAGTAGCGGCGCCAGTGATTTTGTCGAATCACTGTTGGTTGGTGATACTGCAGAATTTAATGGCTCTTTTTTACGAAACCCTTTACCTGAGGATTACCATTCGAAGTCCAATTCACAGCAGCATAGTTCGCAATTTTCTGTCAACCCACCAGATAGCATGACTACTATTGGCAATGGGTTGATGAGTTCTGAGAACGAGTTTCTGGCTCAGAACATGCTTACTGATAGGGAGTCTGTCCTGCAGTTCAAGAAAGGAATGGAGGAAGCTAGCAAGTTCCTTCCTACTGGTAATCAACTAATTATTGATTTGGAAAGCTACGGTTTCTCTACAGAACAAAAGGAAGACACTTCCAGAGTGGTGGTCAAGGTGGAGAAGGAAGAGAGGGAGAACTCGCCTGAAGGGTCAAGGGGTAGAAAGAACCACCAACACTTGGTGCGACAGGCTGCCTGTCGCACCAACACTTCCAGGCAACGGGCTCCAACAGATGCTCTTCCGGCAGCCCACGTAGGGAAGTCCGAGACAGAGCGAGCTTCTCTGATCTTGAAGATTACGAGGTCAGTGAAACCGAGTCCAAAATCTCTGACGACGCCATTTCCGAAATGGAGCGTGTTTCTACTGCCGCCATGGCTGATTTAAAGGCTTGACAGAATCGGCGAGTTGTTGCGCCAAGGCAAGCTCACCAACATTATGGAGATGAGAGAGAGGGGTATTTTGGTCTCAAATGTTTTTTTATGGCTAATGTTGATAGAAGTTTGTTTGGGGGGTTAAGATGAAAAAAGCCAAAAAATTTTTGGCTATTGGTGTAAATTTCCCATTAAAATCATTACGCGTACAAGCCATCAACATCCAACTTTTCAAATGGGCCAATATAGCTAATTATACACCTAGCCTCCCAACCATGCGAGTCGCTTCCCTCCGCCGCAATGAAGCAGCTTTTTTCATATTGGTGATTTGAGTTTGAATTTTTAGCTAATAAACGGTTAAAAAATTAATTTAGATTTTCCCAATTCTACTTTTTAAATGAAGTAGAAAATTATAGTATTGGTTTAAGGAAAGCATGCAAACACTTGTATTAACAGCTTGTGGCTTTAGCACGTGATACATTGTTTTTTCATTGAGGTGCTGTTTGGAGGATTCAGGAAAGATCAGGGTATTAACTGAAATTTATGCAATTATAAATAGTGGGTTTTGGCCCTTTCAAACTTGCACTTAAATCATCGTCCCTTCAAATTTGGTACTTTTTTATTTCGTCGCCTCCAAAATCAAAATTAAAATTTAGGTTATCAAAATCACTTAAATTAGGTTATGGTTGATATTAAAGTTGGGCAACTGTAAGTCTATAAGTCAAAAATTACAATACTAAAATGCTTAGTAAATAGTAATTTCTATAGCTTGGAAATTATATTGAATTGATCTCATATTTATACGATGAAGAACTTACAATATCTTTAAGATTTTTGTCAAAATTATTATTAAAAAATTAAATTTATCATATAATATCAATTTTTATTTTTTAATTACAATTTTTTTTCCAACAACTTATCATAAGAGTTACAATTTAGCAAATATCAAGTAGGATCTTATTCACCGCAAAAGTGAGCCTTGTTTTGCAGTAGTTATTGTCATAAGGGCTTGATCTAGTTAATAGCTATAGAGTAGAGAGCTATTTCCTATTTTCCATTTAATTACACTTTTTTTACTGTTTATATTTTAAAAGGTAAGGGGGATGAAGATTTGATTCCTGGTTGCGGTTGGAGACTAAGTAACAAATATTGAGGGGAAGAGGAAGGGTTCTGTAACCACCAAATATTATTCAGGTTTCATATATCGTATTGTAGCTTTCAGAACTCAATTAGAAGGTTTAGCAACCTTTAAATTTTAGATTCACTAGAAAATAGAACCGCGCTTCAGGCGGCTTTGAAAAAAGAATTTAGTATTATCATTTTTTCTTACTTTACACTTGATGCTTAGTAAATAGTAATTTCTATAGCTTGGAAATTATATTGAATTGATCTCATATTTATACGATGAAGAACTTACAATATCTTTAAGATTTTTGTCAAAATTATTATTAAAAAATTAAATTTATCATATAATATCAATTTTTATTTTTTAATTACAATTTTTTTTCCAACAACTTATCATAAGAGTTACAATTTAGCAAATATCAAGTAGGATCTTATTCACCGCAAAAGTGAGCCTTGTTTTGCAGTAGTTATTGTCATAAGGGCTTGATCTAGTTAATAGCTATAGAGTAGAGAGCTATTTCCTATTTTCCATTTAATTACACTTTTTTTACTGTTTATATTTTAAAAGGTAAGGGGGATGAAGATTTGATTCCTGGTTGCGGTTGGAGACTAAGTAACAAATATTGAGGGGAAGAGGAAGGGTTCTGTAACCACCAAATATTATTCAGGTTTCATATACCGTATTGTAGCTTTCGGAACTCAATTAGAAGGTTTAGCAACCTTTAAATTTTAGATTCACTAGAAAATAGAACCGCGCTTCACGCGGCTTTGAAAAAAGAATTTAGTATTATCATTTTTTCTTACTTTACACTTGATGAAACTGATAAAAAATATGAATTGATTTTTTTTAAGATGAGGCATCCTTATAAAAAAAACAAAAAAAGCTATTAGCCAGTAATACAAATAAAGAAGCAACGCAAGATAAATAATAAAATGAGAGAATATATTATAGAGTGATTTTATTCATTCTAATTGTGTGTGTACAAAACAAAAAGATGAGTTCTCCTTTTATAGTTACATAATCACTCCATGAAATTAATGAAAAATTATGGATCATAATTCCTTGTGAGATAGTGGGAGTTATAGGGAAGGTAAAGGTTGCTAATGGGAGATAGTGGGAAAACTAAGAGATATATGTTATGAACATCTACATTTATTTTAATAAATTCATACTACTCCCTCTTGGATGTTCATTACAAAGAGTATGTCTCATTAAAACCTTTACATAATTGTTATTTTATAATAACAATCAAATTAATTATGAAAAGATAAAAAGCCAAATCTAAAAAAAAAATTTCTTTATTTATTAGATAATAGAGAATATACAAATATGAGAAATGGTGATACCACATCACCTCCTCAAGCCCCAACTTTATATATATATATATAGATATAGATATAGATTGCATGCATGTTTCAGATTGAACTGACTGAGTTAATTTCGAACTATTCCTCCTTATTTTGTTACTAGCTCTTATACGTTACTTTGACTTAAGATAAGCAAGTTATTAACTCTTAATCCACTTTCAAAACGTCAAATTTCAATGATTATGATTTTTAGTAATCGTTACTATTCGTACAAATGAGAATAAAAATGCAATGAGAGCTAGGAAAATTGTTGCTTTGTGTGTCCCAGTTCATGAGGATGGATGGGGTCTATTTTTACAATTGGATCTTGTAACATCTTAACATTGTTCTGTATTATCAAACCAGCAAATTGGCCAAGTGTATGTGTGTATATATATCATGCCATCAGCAATCAACAGAAGCCGCTGCCTCGTATACCATACCCAAACTCATATGATCGTCATAAGTACTATTTATATGATTACAGTAGCTAGCTAGCTACAAGACACTGCTCTATAAGGCATACACCTTAGTTAACGGAGCAAACATATATTGGAACTGTATGTATGGCGTTGGATTGCACTGGAAGGGATGGTAGCTAGATATACTGGATAATGTTTTGCTCTGTACGAACCATGCATGCTCAGGCTTTTATACTGCCAAATGGACATCGCGAAAGAAAAATTCCAGGGAAGAATACGTGCCCCATGTGTACATTTTGTGTCACTCGATTGCAACTTGTTAGAGATGAAAGGATCACTTTCTCTGATAAAAGCGTGCTCTAATACTAAGTTAGAGATATTGGTTAATTCTGAAGTATTCAGAGCAAAGCTATTCGATTAAGAAACACGAGTTTTCTATTTCATCCATTAATTGTTGGTCGTCCAACAGGATCTTTAAGAAATTTGCCTTACCATATGTAAAATATTCCTTCCACAGCTTGTCTAGTTATACAAAGTTGCAACAACAGGATGATATTTATTCTCATAGATTGTGATTCTGCGCTCCATTGGCACAAGGTGGATAGATACTCAGGAGATGAGTGAGATTGCCATTGAAATGATTTTGACGGGTGATGGAATCAATTTTCTATAGTTGACTGGAGGAGAACAATCAGCCAATGCACTTCGGAGAGTGGGCACGGGTTGGGTTTAATTCAATTCAAATGAAGCCATAAAAATTTGGGTCCAACCCAAATATTTTTAACCCAATCCAAACCAAACCCATTTAGTTTGAATTTTTTTTTTCAAAATATTTTTTATTTTGATAAATTTAATTATATCAAAATATAATAATTATTAAATTAATATTAAAATATGAAAAAAAATATAGTGGATAAAAACTATAAATTAAAGAATACTATAATATCGTTAGATTCAAAATTTGGCAATTGCGGTAACGGTGGCAGTTGTGCCAGCCAAGAAGAGGATTCTGGTTTTTCTTTTGCATGATCGGCTTCAGCACTAGCACTAGCTCATGGTTGCGTGATAGAGATTGAAAGAACGAACAACAATATCAACAAGAAGTGATGATTTGTTCATGATTGTAGCTGATGCACTCTGTGTGATCGCTTGGTGGTAATTATATACCGTGTAGAAAGATAAGAGATCATATTTCACAAAAGTTATTTAATTCTCTCTCAGTTCTTGAATAACAATATTTATTATAATACAAAATACAGACGAAACAATGACATTTTGGGATTTGTGATGATATTGATTTGAATATTACAGTTTAAAATAAGGATAACAACAGCATGCTTTATCACCAAATTTATCCGGAGATTTGTTCGAGTGACAAAAGTTTAACAGAAGAAGAAGAAGAAGAAAAATCGGATTGATAATACCATAAAAGGGCGTGTGGAACGAAGAAAGCGCTGTTTGCAATGATAATTACTGCGAACGCAGAATGGACTTAAAAAAAAAAAACTCTTATCTATATCTTTTTTATATTTAAAGTACTATTTAACATTGAAGTTAAAAGTCACTTAACACTAAAAAAATTAGTAAACACTACCTAGTATCCACTATGACTTAAAAATTAAATTGATTTAATCAACTACTTATATGATTAAAAACCAATAATATATTCACTATTTTATCAACGTTATTATTTAAGTCATATTTACCACACATTAATAAGTTTATTTATAGTTACTATTTTTTTTCCTACAGCTACCGAAACTTAAAAACTATAATACCTCCACGTTAAACAGAATCTTGTTTTGTTTTCTTAAACATTTGAACTAAATTTCAAGCAAGAATCAGATTTAAAACATTTGAACTCAACTTCAAGCAAGAATCAGAAAACTATAAATCGGGAAAAAATTATCGCACAGCAGTTCCGCATTCAGCAATTCGGTGTCTCTCGCATTTCGGATTGTCATCTCTCTTCAAGAAAATCTCAACTTAAAACAACCCAGCTGTACCTTTTCCCCAGGCTTTCGGCTTTGGTTCTCTATTCAAGCCTTACTAAACAACGGAAGGCATACGAGTTTTTTATTTTTTTACTTCTTCCCTTCTGTTTAGAATTCTTTAATGCAACACATTGTAAGTGCATGCTTAATTAGCCATACTTTGTTAAGCAATCACGAATTCAATGATACAATCACCATTCAAGTCAAGGATTCTGTTTGTCTTTTGACTAACTTTGCATACAACCTGCCTTTGTGAAGGAGCTCAGCGTGATTACCTACCTGTGCACGGACACAATAAGTCATAACTTTTATGTGTCCTAGTTGGCATTAACCAAGAGTTATTTGAAACAAGCAAGACTAGGATCCTAACCTCAATAATTCGACCATCATCAATTACAACAATTCTGTCAACAGCTTTAATGGTAGAGAGCCTGAAAAAAAGCTATTTTTCAACTTAATCCACAAATAATCAGGGAAAACAAAAAAGCACCGAACAGATGCAAGAAAACTCACCTATGTGCTATGACAATGACAGTTCTCTTTGTTTTACAGTCATTTCTGAGAGCATGAAGAACCCCCTAAAAGATTGGAAGTAGAAGAATTCTTCAGCAACAGTGAGCTAGCCGAATTTATAACAGATCTTGCTTTTATTTCTGTAGTAAAGAGTCAGGAGTATTTGCCTTTACATAGTGTTCACTTTCTGAATCCAGAGCACTGGTAGCTTCATCAAGCACTAGAATAGCTGGATCTCTGAGTATGGCTCTAGCGATAGCAATTCGCTGCTTCTGCCCTCCACTGAGCAAATCATCATCCACAAGGGTTTCATAACCACAGGGAAGAGATAAAATGAATTCATGCACATAAGCTTGCTTCGCAGCCCATTCTATATCTTCATTTTTAACATCTTTAGGGCAACCATACATAATGTTTGACTTGATATCCATTTGAAGGAGCTGAGGTTCCTGCCATCAATGAAAATCCAGGATAAAATACTGCAGCTGTGTGTTGGTAAGATCGAATAGATTTTATGATGTGAAGTTGAACCTGTCCAACAAATCCAATTTTTTCTCTCAGCCACCTTATGTCCAAGTCTGTAAGTGGGAAACCATCAATATAGATCTGTGATCAGAGCACTTATGCATGTGAGATCCAACTAGACATCCAGAATACCAAAATTTCATGCACACAGAAAGAAGAATCTAGAAACAGAATGCTCAAAAAAGAAGAAAGGATAAAGAACCACAAGGGCAAGAAATGTAAAATAATGAACAACAGCCATAATAGAATAGAGAAACTCAATCATGCATGTATTGGAGGGCCAGATATTGAAAATAATGGAAAATAGCCACAAAGGGAGAAATCACGCTCGAGCCAACCCTCCTTACCCCCGTTATGTATGTATGTATTAATAGGCATAGACTACAACTTTTAATTAGCAATCAGAATTAACATATAGATGCGTTAGTTCCAATGAGTCCATGTTCAATAACAAAATCATGTTCAATCCAGTACTGTTTACATTTTAATTGCTATTTAAAAAAAATACTTATATTTCTGAAGACATTCTGAGTAAAGGAGAATTTATGTTCTAAATGTTAAAGCTGATGTTTCATTATAAAGCAAAGTTAGCATACCTGACCATCACTTGGTTCGTACAGACGTAGTAAAAGATTGACAAATGTGCTTTTTCCACTGCCACTTAGACCAACCTTGGCAAAATAGGTATAGACTCAACCAGAAAATCTTTGTTCCATCATTAAAGGAAAGATGCTGACAGATAGGCAAAGATATTTCTTACAATTGCAACCACTTCATTTGCTTCTATGGTAAGGCATACATGATTTAGAATTGGCACCTGTTTACATATCAGATGACAATAAAGACCAATAAGTTCAACAGAAGCCTCCAAAGCCCCAAGTCCACCACCCTAAATAGAAAATAACTGTAAAGAACAAAGCAAGAAAAAGAAAAGAAATGAAATTTTGGAAAATAGATATTAATAAATAGCTCATAAGTGCAGGCAACCCTTTTAAAATTAGCCAGAGCTTGATACATAAGCCTTTTCAACATGTCATATGAATTATGCAAGAGATGCCCATGGGAGACCAGTGAATGAGAAAATCAGGGCCCTCCTCATACTGTTTCCGTGTGCTGTTTGAAAAACGAAAATACTTAGAAACAACTTGTTCCTAGCTCTACGTTATATTCAAACATTTTACAACTGCTAAAAGAACATATAAGCGAAACGAACCACTATATCCTTTTTTTTCCTTTCTTTTTTCCCCTTTTTCTCCTTGAGAGTAGGCAAAACCAGAACATCTAAATTACCAGATCAATTTTTAGGAAGCAGAAAAGGAACCAAGAGAAACTGAAGAGACAAAAAAAATTCTAAAAAACAAAGCTAACATAACTATAGAATATTACAGAATCCGCTCAACAACTAAAAAGGCCTAAATGCATGCTTTATTACATAATTTTATGTCACACAAAGGAAGCAAAAAGAAACTGTTTTCACCCCAAATAACACTTTTTAGAAATTGAGGACAAAAGACATACTGTTGGCCTTGATGGGTAATGAAAAGATATGTTGACAAACTGCACATGTCCCATCAGCCTCTGCAATTTCACTCCTGTGAAAAGCAGATGCAGGATCAAAAATTGCACATAAACAGTAACTAACTTTTCAATAGAAGACTTGAATGAAAATGGCCATGGAGCAAAAATCACATAGGTAACTAGCACTTGGATCGACAGTTTCTCATCTCAAAAGGACCTATTAATAAGATATCTCTTCCCAATACTTGAAGGTTGAAGTTCTTCCACCTGAGAATGGACTCAGATATACGTCGGAACAAAATTTACCAGCACCAATGACAGAAGATAAAAATTGACCCTAGTTGTGAAAAGAAATCTAATAACTATAACAATAGTAGCTTTGAAAAGTGCAGATATCCCTGATGCATATATGTCAAGGATCTGTTCCTTCAAAGTCCTTCATATTAGTCATCTAAAAACTAAACCCCAAACCCGACTGCAGTTCAACACATTGCAAGTTCATAAAAAGAAACGATAATAAGGTGATAATAACCTTTCAGAAAAGAAAGGTAATAGTTCCCAATTGAGCAATTCTAGCAGAAACCATATTTTGCAAAATGACAAAGGGATATACGGCGCCAGATACATGCTTCAGCGAAATCACAGCAATGCATGCAGTGAAACTAGTCCATGTAATGCAAAGAAATGCTCATTGAACCAAAAGAAAACCACCAAGGACACTCACACCCTTTCCTCAAAGAAACTACAAGACAGCACTTAAACTAAAAGGCAACCACTAAGAACACAAGCACACTTCCCCCAAAGAAACTACAAGACAGCACTTACCTTCTGATAAGAATTGATTGCTGGGCAAGAGATCTATCAATTGGAAGACTTTTTCAGTTGCTCCAATGGACTGCAGTAATGAGGATAAATTGTCTACCATCCTCCAAGTTGCATAAATCAGCCACTCACAATACAATACGTACTTGGTAAGCTGCTCTGGTGATACCTGACCAATCATGATAGACATCCCTCCAAGTAGCACTGCCATAACCTACAAAGTTTCATAAAAATCAAACTTAAACGGATATAATATGTTACATTATTATAAAAACTGCAGCATTTTTAAACCTCATTGCTGTTGTTCATTGAAGATAAAGTAAAACAAATTTAGTGAACAGAAATGCAAGTATTTGTGATCCATGATGTCTTAGATCAGATATCTGATGCTAACAAATAGCAAATCAAGCACCTAGTGCATATTATATGGATGTGTACCTTTCCGGTTATCTAGATTGAGAGAGAATGCTTTCTCAAGATACAAAAGAGGAAGATATAAAATTTGATAAACAGTTTTTCATTTCTCTATTTCCATTTTTCCTCTTCCTCATGCAGTGAAATACAAGTTGCCCTCGGTGAATAATCGATTCATGTCAAGGTATGCATTTATTGAAAGCCCATATCAACTTAAGAAAGATGAATGGAAGCAAAGGAGTTTTATGGAGAAAACCTCAAATTTTATGGGTTTTTCCAAACCTGTGTTGAACGATAAAGAGTGATGAAACTCATATTCCAGAGTCCATAAGCCATGCTTTCACGAATGCGTATAAAAGCTAATTTCTCCAGCCATATCTTGTACCTAGCAACACCATTAAACATCATTTAAATTTTGATATGATTATGTATCACAAGACATGTACATGTGCTCCCTACTTGCATGCAGGTGTGTCAAACATAAAGAAAAGAAACTATAGGTGGTTTATGGACATGAGTTATTGCCTTCCAAGTTCTTTTTCTTCTGTTCCATAAACCCGGACAGTTCGCATCATGCAAAGTGTTTCTTGTGCAACCTGAATATATAGACAATAATAGATCAAATTGAGATGTTACACATGCAACAGAATTCTCCGCAGCAATCTAAATCAGTCTCCTGCTTTTACATTATTGGCATGAGCATTGCACTCTTGGGTTAACACAGAAGCTCTCTTTTGATACCTAACAAAAACAACTCACATTAATATCACTGACAAATATCAAAAGGTTCGTCAAATACAACTTTAAGAGAAGAAAGAAAATAAGAATAAAAGAATCACAAAGTAGTTGAAAGTTGTAAAAATGCAAGTTATAGTTTGATAAAATGCATTATCTCAACCATGCATAGTAGGAAAGATTTCACTCTCAATATGACAGAATAACCATATCAAAGAAAAAAGATAGCACTTTACTTCTCTACAGACATCAAGAAAGATTCTATGCTCCTATGATTATATTTGCAAATATTAGGCTACAAAAAATTTTAATGCAATGAATATAAAAGCACCAATCTACAAATTGAATGATTATCAAGGCCGCTAAAACTTATATAGTACAAAGTTTTGGCATGGTTGGTAACATGGTATCAGAATTTTTTGACCACTAGGTCTTGTGTCTGAAATCCTTTATTGTATTAACTAAATTAAAACAATGATATTTTGTGTTTGCCTATGTGTTTATGATTCAAAGGGGGAGAATATGTAAATACTTACTGGCCATAAACTGAAACGATGATAGACAGAAAAGAGCATATGAGCAGTGCCGATAATGTGAGTGGCCAAGATAAAGTCAGCAAGTTAATGAATGCACCTGCTCCCTACTTAGTAAAAACAGTACAGGAAAAAGGAAAAATTCAGAAGTCAATCAGAGTAAAACTAATATCAAATGACGATTCAAAGAGAGAAAACAATTTCTGGAGGGACAAAAATGAAAAACAACCTGAAGAGAATTTCGTAATATCATATTAATATCATTTCCAATGACATTAGACAGTCTTTGACAATCTGCAGTGAGCCTACTTGTCAATCCACCAACTGCTTCTGTGTCGAAAAAGTATACGTCCTGCATCAAAGGCGGAGACACCAGAGATTATTATACACAATTGATTTCAAAGAATAGGAAAAGAAAACAAGGAAATGAAAGCCTTTGCCAATATGCTGGTAAAAAAGTAAATGGCACTTGGTTGAAAAACACACACTAAATTTTAACACCCGCCTGAAATAGAAGGGCTGAATACAGAGTTTCCCGAAGACGTTTAACCTAAGAAATGTAGCAGGGGGCATCAATGGATTATAAATTCAATTCGTAGGAAAATAACTATTAAAAAGAAGAATAGATTATTTCATGATCGTCAAAATAACAATAGTAATTTCTAATTGCAAAAAAGAACAGATTAAGTATAAGTAAGCAGAACAAATTGATCAAAAGTGACGACAACCATAGATCAAAGGTTTCCACCAAGAGAAGATACTGATCACGTATAATTAAAAGAAATAATTCCAAGCACGCCCTAATAAAATCATCAAGCCAACAAATAAAACCTGGAGTTAAGTTTACTGAAACAATCGCTTAGGATTCACTGACTATCCAGAATGAAATGGGCTACCGTTTTCAGAAGTACAGAGAGAAATATACCAGATATCTCGCAGCTTCTCAAAAATTCAAAACTATCATGCAAATTAGATATTCGAGTATAATATAGACTTAGGCAAACTCTCACCAGGACTATATTTGCAATGCTAAAACAGCCACTTCGCAAGCCACTGTAATTTAACCGACATTAGAAAATCAATTGGGCACCTCAGTCAAGAAATCAAATAACAAATTTACAAAAGATAGCAGGCTATATTTCAAAATATTTCATATTTTTTGAAATGAAAAATTTACTGCACAAAAAAATTTACCTGAATATCCCGGAGGTGACACATAACAAAACCAAGAACCTCGAGCTGTTATGGAAAACCATTGCCTCCTCTCTCTGAGCTGAAAATACAGCTTCGGCCAATATCCGTGGCATAGAGATCTCTGAAACCTGCAGCATTTCATCATAAACCTTAAAGCACATAAAATTTTTTATCGAATTACTCAACATTTCAATTATGATGCAAACAAACAGCAAGATGATTCAGTATTAGTATTACACAATCTGTTCTCCGTAGTAATAAGTAAAAAAGAGATAAAATAATTAAATTTAAAAATAAAAAAGAAGCAAAAGCAAACGAACCGCAGCAACAATCAATGAAGCAACAGCTACAAGGACAATCCATTTATCTCGCCCAATTAAATTCCACATTCTACTAAGAGCTATCCACACAGTAATTGGGTTCGCTGTTGGATTTTCAGCTTCTTGACCGTTTCTCAAATTCCACCAGCTACCGCCGGGAAAAACCTGCCGTATAAAGGCGACCAAATCTTGAAAATAATCGAAAAATTTTATGATATTGTCATTGCTTTCATTATTCGGAACTCCACTGTCGGTGAATGCTGAATTTGTAATTGGAAATGAAACCCGTTTGAATTTTTTATTATTAGAAATAATTTGAAATTGGTGTTTGGTTTTGAAATGTGGAATTTTGACAGTGAAAATTGGAAGTGGCTTGGTGTGCGTGGGATAGAAGGTGGTGACAGAGTGAAGGTTCGTGTGAGGAGAAGTGGCCATCAGGCGTAAATTAGCCGACTGCAAGGGGCTGTTTTGGTAATTTCATATAATTATCATCGTAGCCCCGACGACCCAACCGGGAAAACACAGAAACGTCCGTCTGCTTGACGAGTTAGAAATTAAAAAAGACTCTCGAAACAGCGTCGTTTCTTAAAAAAGTTATCAAGGGCTTAGAAATCGAGACGGCCCAGTTACAGCAGATCTGGCCAGAACAAAAAGCCCAAGATCCTAGCACTCCCGATAACAAATCCCCTCACCGGCTCCAACTCCCATCCTCTCCGTCATTATCAATCAGGCAAGATTATTTTATTCTTGATTTTCTCAATAAAAATGTACTTTATTTAAGTTTTAAATTTAACGTTATTTGTTGTTGAATCTAGAAAACTTAATTGCTACTTGTTAACTGAAGATTTGAGCTCGGCTTGTATATTTGTTAATGAAAAATTGATAACATGAAACACTGATTGTTAATTCTCTTCAATTTCAGTAACTATGGAGCTAGTAAACGGTTGAAAGAAAAAAAAATACTTCATATTAATCATTTATTGATTGTATCGTCGATTGATCATGGCCGAGACCGAGGTTTCTAAGAAAAGAAAACGGCCAATTGTGCGTCTAGCGGTCCTCCTCCTCTCACACAGCGTCCTCGTTAGGTACTGATACTACGATTCATCCAAAATGCATTCATTTTTTTTTCAATTTGATATTCTTATTCGTCTTAATTCAATTTGATTTTTCTTTTTTTCTGATTTTTCTTTCGGTGTTTGCTTTCAGTGTCATTTGTTGCACAGCAGGAGTCTTCGGTCTGTTACTCCTACCTGTACTTGCCAAGAACACTTACATTTCCGAAAATGCTCTCATGCCAGGTCATTTCATTTCTTTCTTGCTATTTAGATTTTTTTTTTTTGTGGTTAATTATTATTCATTTTCACTGATGTTGTTTTACAGGTTCCGCAAGTTCCATGCTCTCCAATCAGGAAGTTTCGGAGGCAAATAAATTGATTAAGGAATTAAATAATTTGCATTCAAACCCTTTGGGTGCAACCACGTATGTCATTACTAATTTAGTCTTTTTTTTCTTTTTCTTCCAACTGCTGAGTTATCTATTATTACCATCATACATTGAATAATTCTTTTCTTTTTTTTTTTGGAAATTTCCTAAATTGAACATATCAACCTATAATATTTGTGTAATATTTGTGGCAATGATTTCTCGGGTTTGGATTGAGGAAAAATGGAGAGAACAGAAGTGAAATGGCAGAAGGTCTAACATTTCTCTTTTTCCAATTCTCAAGTGAGGGAAATTAGAAGTATCTTCTAGTTAAGCTATTTTTTCTTTTTTTCTTTTTTTTAAATATCAAAGTTTAACTCTTAGAGCAAATGAAACATAAGGAATTATCACTTTATGGAAGAATCACGATTATCTTTCCATTAGCTTCTCTTCATTTCTAGCAATATCCAAACTAGAGATAAGATATTAAAGTCCATCCAAAACCATTTTGCTTCACTTCTCTCATAACTTAAGTTGCTGAAGAATTAAAAAGGTTGATTTTCTGGGTCCACACTTGTTTGAAAGGTGTTAGGCTTTAAGTGAAGGGAGTTAGCTGACCAAAAAGGCTGCTTAAACTAGTTTCACAGATCTGCGGGTCTTGTTCTTGTTTATTTAGTGTTCAGATGAAACTACAAAGAGCAAGGGATGAGGTTGAGTACCTTGGAGAGTTTTAAGTGATGATGACTTGATTAGTTTGTCAAGACAATGAGGGAATGGCCCTGACATTTAGTTGAACAAATATAATTTCTTCTTGTTGTTTTATCTTTCCTTACAGCGGATACCTTACATGTTATGCAACTGGCTACAGATTATGTTTTAGGATTTTAAACAAGTTGCATTTTGGATAGGTGTATTATGTGCTGGTCTTCACTTCTCTAGATTTTGACCTCTTATCTTCTTTCTGTTTTTGTCCTGTGAAATCATAGTTTTAATGCCAACCTATACCATTACACTTAAACTACCAAATGAAAGGAAAGGCTGTGACGCCATTCTGTGTTTAAACCATTGCATTTTTTGACAGAGAAAGTCATGGAATCGTAGCCAAGTACATGTCCAACTTGGGTGCTCAAGTTAATAATCACAAATTCCATCCTCAACTAAATCAATTTCATCCATTGCACTTTTTCTCTGGCCCTGATTCTGGGGTAATGCAAGAGAACTCTACTCGTTCATTGTATGGCATCAACACTGTTGGAATCATAAGAGCTCCACGTGGGGACGGGAAGGAAGCTATTGTATTGGTGACTCCTTATAATGCTGTGAAGGGTGGTGTGCGGGAGACTTTATCCTTGGGCATTGCATACTCTGTATTTTCCTTGCTTACCCGAGTTACATGGCTGGCCAAAGATATTATATGGCTCGTGGCTGATTCTCAGTATGGAGAATATGCCCCTGTTGCTGCTTGGCTCAGAGATTATCATACTCCAGCATTCAGTAATTTGGACTCACTAAATACTGAAACTTGTCATGTTGGCAATAATAATTTTGAATCGAAGATATCATACGGTATTAGACGCTCTGGGACTATGGCAGCTGCCCTGGTGTTAGGAGTTGCTTATGGAAATGAAAATGAGGACACTCTTGGCATTTATGCCGAGGCATCCAATGGCCAGATGCCAAATTTGGACCTCATCAACATTGTCCATTATTTGGCTGTTCATAGGCAAGGTTTGCGAGTAAAGGTGGAACAATTTCATTGGCTACTTAATTCCAAATGGGTGAAGAGCTTGGGTGAAGTATTTGAATCACTGGGAAAAATGGTGAAAACCTTAAATCCTGATTGGAAGCTCGGTATCTCAGCTGCGGATTATGTTGAAGGTGCTGCTACACTTGCAAGTTCATTATATCATCAGGTGGTTTTTTCTCTAGTGGTTAAATTAATCGTTCTTCATTTAGCTCTCTCTCTCACACACACTCATACTGTATCTGGGGAAGTTGGTCTTTGCTGGCAATGTGTTACCCTTTTTCATTTTGGTATCAAATGCTGTGTGTGTCCAAACTTCTCCATAGTTATGGGATTGGAGTTCTTGTATACTTATTTGACCATTGGTGTGTTGTTAGTTAATGCATATATTTGCCTCTGCTGTTAGGCACTTGGTGTTCCCACTGGCCCTCATGGTGCTTTCCGTGATTACCAAGTTGATGCAATCACTTTGGAATTTTCTTTGAGAATTTCTTTTGACAGGCTGGACAGGCGAAATGACTTCCTTCTTCATGGTGGCCGGTTAGTCACTTTGAGATCTCTTCTTATTTTTCTCTTTATTTGGTTTACACTGATGAATGCTTTCTGGCGTACAGAATAAATGGCTTGCTAGGTGGTATTACCCTTTTTCACTTTTGAAACATAGGTGGTATTACTTTTAAACAATACAGTCTCCATGATTATTTGGGATTTTTCCCTTGTTTACCCAAGTTCAAAAAATTGTTTCATTTCTTATTTCAATTACCAAAGGGACTTTTGAGCCTGGGATTGGTTTATGTCATCACACGAAAAGGTCTGTGGATGTATGATAACTCGTATGCTTTATATCATCTGATTGTCCGTAAACTTTTTTTTAATTATTATTATTATTAATGTTAATAGTTTCTGCTACTTGGCTTTTATCTGTGTGGTGTTCCTCTTATTTCTTTTTCCTTTTTTTTTTTCAAATGACTCTAATATGTGCTGTTACTTCTTTGCTTTAGCCTGGGTAGTCAGGGTTATTTGATAAATATAATTGATTTCTTTGAAAGAGAAAAATACTATTTGCTTTTTGCTGAGTCCTGGTCAGATGCCCTTCTCTTGTGAAACATATCATACAAATCAAACAAGAGTTCTCTAAGCAGCTTGAAGGTTTTATAGGATATAAAAAACAAAAAATTTTAATCAAGGAGTGTAGTTTTTGTTAATATCCATGTATTTTAGAGAGTTCAACTTCAAGAAACAATATAGTGCAATTTACAGTGTGAACTAAATCAAGGTAGAAGTTTTGGCATCAGAACAAATTTGATGTAACTATCCATTTGGTTGTTTTTGTAACAAATAAATGTTCATTACTTCTGAAACATTCAGAGTTCTTACAATTCAGGAAGTATATATATATATATATATATATATATTATAAAAAAGGTCAAATGCTCCATATAATGTAGTTCTTGTTTTTGTTTTTCACTTCTGTGACGTGGATTCTATAATGTTATCTTAAAGTTGAAGAATCACTCTTTTTCCTGCCATTGTATTTAAAAATTTCCATTGCTTGATTCAGGTTGATTGAAGGAGTTATTCGATCAGTAAATAACCTGCTTGAGAAGTTTCACCAGTCATTCTTCCTTTACCTTTTGACATCTCCTAGTAAGTTTGTTTCAGTGGGAGTCTATATGATTGCTTTCGCTCTCCTTGTAGCACCACTTCCTGTGGTTGCAGCTTCTCTCTATGCTAAGACTCTTGATCTGAATCCTACTTCGGAGAAAGACAAATCTGCTACTTCTAACGAGCTTGGGAGTGTACTCCAATCATGGAAATGGCTTAATTCTGTGAAAACAGTGTTTGTAGTTCACTTCTGGGGAGCTACTGTTTCCTTACTCCCATACTTCATCTCCCAAATACCTGATAGTGACCCAACTACCAACTTTTCAGTCTGGATTCTGCTTTCAATTCTGAGCCTTGAAATCTTGCGCTGGATTTTGGTTTCGCCATCTTCACATATCTATGGGCTTCCTCAAGGAGAATGGGCTACCTTGAAATCAGCAACTATCTCTTCTTTCTTCATTGGCTTGGGTCTGATGTCTGTCATCAATTTTGCTACTGCAGAAATCGGGGCTCTACTGATGGTCCCAATGGCTTTGATGGCTCACCCACTGAAACTTGATGTGAGGGGCCAGAGTTTGAGAAGTATTTTGAGGATGATTTGCAATCTGGTTCTAGGGGTTATCACTTTCCCTCCAGCTACATTTTTTGTGTTTAAGGGTGTGATTGAAGGTTTCAGTGGCATTAATGCTGGCGATTTCTGGAATTGGGTTGAATCCCTTTGGGCGTGGAATAGTGCTACTTACCTCTACATAGGTATGGTCCACCTACCTTGCTGGGTATTATGTGTTCAAATTTTACTTCATCCTTGTTAACCCGTCTTAGTCAATTTTTTCTGTACATTAGTGATTGACTAGACCTGCAAATCAAAAGATCCAGAGCATTTTAACTCGATCTAATGTCTTTGCACCTCATTTTCTGTCTGATAGATAGATCTGAGCTGCATACAGAGATAAAGGTCTTATCAGGATTTGATAAGTTTATCTATGGAGGCCATTATTTATCAATCATTAGATTTTAAAATAGGGGACTTTCAAGTGGCTAGAGCCAGTTGAAGCTCGGGATTATGAATGATGAAACACTACAGGCTGGAAGACATAAATTTAGCATTCCTAATCATCTGATATATTTGCTTCAGCTGCACGATCTTAGTGTGACTGTGTAGCTTCAAGTGTCTCATATAATCAGATCAAGGGCCCAACAAAGTCATAGCTATACCAATGCTTCAAATAGAATTTGTCTTAGGCATATATACTCGTGTGCATGTCTGCTTGCATGACATGCTGTGGCAGGTCGAAGAAGACAAAATATTTAACTTTTCTCCTGTATAGAGTACGGGAATATAGACAGGCTTTCTTCAGACAAAAGGGAATCAAACAAAGATGCCCCTTTGCTTTCTTGTGGGATGCTGTTATTAAAGGAATTTGCTTAGAAAAATGTCATTAAAAGATTATTGAAGTAGAAGAAAGAGATTGATGAGGACCAGGTGCCTTGCTGATGTAGATTATGCACTTAACTAACAATCTCATTGTATTTGTTGGCATCGTTTTACACTGATGTTAGTGGCCATATGAGGCTATAGATCGATGGTTTATATGCTCTCTCGAATCTCAATCAACCTGTGGCTGTGGTACTTTGATCTCGGCAACACCACTGAGTGCGTGTTAAGCAAAAACACAGACGGAACTGGTCTCTCAATTGAGCGAGTTAGCAGTGTCATGCAACTCGTGCCCTTGTTTTCTTCAATAACATAGATAGACAAACGTAAGTGGCAGAGGCTAAATAAGTAAATAGAATGATGGATGAATGTGCGGCTGAAAACTTGTGGAAGATTTGATAAAACGACAATGGGTATGAATCTTACTAGATTTTGTAGTACATCCATGCACCGTTCCTTTAGATTTGGATACTTGAAACAAACCGAGTGACCCACCATGTGATGTGTATCGAATTCACATAATTCAGAAGTTTTGTGACAGCGTGGATCCCAAAAGCTTCCCGGGGTTTCTTTGAGAAGATTATGCATTGATATATTATTATATATTACTCATTACTGTATATACGTATGGATGTATGTATGGATGTATGTATGTATGTATAGTTTAGCCCAATAATTTATCAGCTGAGTTAAAAAATCTGCGTCTAATAGAGGTTCCAATTTGAATTGAACCCTATGGAACTCAAATAGCCACCCTCAACATGGTGAAGGCAGCGACTCACCACTATGCTTGGAGCGAGAGTTGTTGAGGATAAGTATTGCTGAGCAACCACGTCTCCCCATCCATCCAATAATTGAAGGATCATTTTGCGAATGTGGGAACCTTAAAATACAGGGCGGCGTATCTTTTGCCTTTTGGATTGCTGAAATTTTTTCTCTTATTTAGAATTTTATTTACCAGTTTATTTATGGGATAATTTTGTCCTGCACCCAATTGTTTCAACATTTTTCACCACACACCCATATGTTTCGAAAATATTCACTCCACACCCAATTCCGTTAATTTGACCGTTTATTCTAACGGTCAAAGGGTAAATTTGAAAATTCATATCCTAAATATTATTTGATGATGATAAATTAAATTTATTTGATAATTTAATTGATGAAATTATTATTAATTACCTTTAAATAAATTTTTTTAATGTAAACATTAATTATTAAATTAATATTTTATCTCATTTTATTTTTCTCTAATTCAAGATAAGGGGTATTTTGGACATTTACTTAAATTTCAAATAGCTCCGTTAAACATAACGGTCAAATTAACGGAATTGAATGTGGAGTGAGTATTTTCGAAACATATGAGTGTGTGGCGAAAAATGTTGAAACAGTTGGGGGCAGGACAAAATTAACCCTTTATTTATTTGAGGTGTATAAAAATTTAGTAAGAGGTGACGTAGTGGCCGCTTATGGATTTTGGACACGAGCAAACAAAGCATGGTTCTCAAACTCGCGTAAACAGTTTGTGAAATCACACGCCTAAATACACCATTATTAACCGTAACACTTGTTTATTTATTGGAAAACAAGAAATGCACCTGCCAACTGTTTGAGTAAATTACCCAAAAGGAGTAGCGACAAATTTAAATTGTGCCTAGAGAAGATGGGATTCGGTGGAAATGGCTTCGTTTGTTTTGATCCACAAGTTGCTTAAGAATATGGCTTTTGCATCTATTAGAGGGAAAGCTTAAAGCTTTTGGCCCCATCCCATTAACATTCCTTGTACTCTTTTACTGTAATAAGAAAGTGACATACACGCTCCTGAAACAGCGTTTAAAGGAGCAACTTAAATATAATGCCACCTCCACTTTCTATTCTTCTCAATATCTCTACCTAATCACATTCATTTTCTCTGTCCTAACAAGAACCAGTAGTTATTAGGAACCCAAACTCAAACACTCCCAAAAGCTAACTATTTGAAGCGCAGAATTGAGAGACGTGTTAGAAATTGAAGAAGATAGAGTTGGAAAAAAAAAAAAAATGGAGAACATGTTGTGTGATGAGCTGCTTCAAGAAATATTCACAAAATTACCCACAACGCCATCATCATCATCTTTATCAGTTTGTTTGGTTTCTAAGCGTTGGCTTAATCTTTACAGAGCTTCAAAAACCTCTCTTTCTCTCAGAATCATCCCTGACAATTCAATGGTATTTTCCGTGTCATCTCTTTTATCTAACTACCCTTTTGTTTCCTCTCTTTCTGTTGCCTTATCATCTTCTGAGTCAACAGCAACAACATCCTCTAGAAGCAACCCCAGTTTCTTTGACCGTCTACTCTTTGTAGTCTCATCTTCTTGTTCCAATCTCAAACACCTCCGTTTCTCCGCTGGTCCTGTCTCTGTATCTTCTTTGTTATCCCTTTCTGAAGCCTGTAATCATCTCACTTCTCTTACAGTTTCTCTCTCTAGGCCTCTTTATTTCAACTGGGTTGCTTCTTTTTCTTGTTTAAAGGAATTGTCTGTTTATGCTTGTGATGCTGATGAGGTTGAAAATGAAGTTTTTCGACGTTATGGAGAAACTGGGTTGTGTTCGAATGAAGAAATTGATACAGTATTGGGTTTGGAGAGTCTTTGTTTATCCGGGATTCGATCAGAGGATACGGGTGTTGGTTGGCTGTGGAGGAGCTGTAAAAGGCTTAAAAAGTTGCAGCTAAAAAGCTGTTCAGGTATTGGAGATGGAGGATCATTTGCAAATTTTGTCAAGTGCTCGCAGGGTCTAGAGGAAGTTAAGCTAAGGACTTGCAGGAGTATAGTTGATGTGGTGTTATTGAATTTGGCTGAGAATTGTGATTCTTTGAATTCTCTATTGGTATATGATGGTTGTAGTAGAGAGGGTTTGCTTCAATTTATAAGCCACTGCAGGTGTAATTTGCAAAAACTCGATCTTCGGTTGCCCTTAGACCTCAACAACGTTCATCTTTCAGCTGTTGCAGTGAAATTCAGGGGTTTATCAGTTCTTAGGCTTCAAAGTTGTTGTCTTGTTTCCGGCGATGGCCTAAAGGCTCTTGGAGTTGCTATGAGTTCAGGGCTTGAGGAATTGGCACTCATAAATTGTGACGTTGTTGATAGGGAACCGGGTTTGCTGGCTTCACTTGGACAAAATTTGAAGCAGTTGAGGAAATTGGACTTGTCTTATAACGAAATGTTGCTTGATAAAGAGTTCATGGCGATGTTAGTTTCTAGCAATTACCTGACTGAATTGAAGTTGAGAGGGTGCAAAGGGCTCACAAGTATGGCAGTGGTTTCAATGTCAAAGAGTTGCAAGAGGTTGCAGACTGTTGATATCATGCATTGTTGTCGGGTTGGGGCTGAGGCTGTTGAGTTGTTTGTTCTAAATTCTCCACAGTTGAGACGTGTAGAGGTAGATGAAAACAAGCTTTCTGATGTTGTGAGGACATGGGCGTTGCAAAAATTTATTGAGGTTGTCGTTTGATTGCTGGAAGAGTGAAAATATGATTTCTGAGTAAATTATATTAAAAAACCCCCCCCCCCCCCCCCCAAAAAAAAGGGTATATGCTCACAGATCTTTTTCTAGGTTTGTTGTAATTATTTCAGCTGTTCATGTTGTGTGTTAGAAGTGCTGGTTTTGTTCACTGGATAATTAAGTTTAAACAAATGTTTGATATTTATAATAAAGATTTTTTTCTCCATGGCTCAATGCCACAATATCATATATCAACTTTAATTATTATTATTATTTTTTTGCTTCCTATGCCACTGACACTACAACAACCGACTCATACATCCAACAGTGCACTGATTATGAATGCTGCTCTTGATTTTATTTCACTTTCCCTAAGAGTCATTGTCTCAACATTTATCCAATACTTGAGGAGTAAGAAAATACTTTGAATTACTATTTGTCTAAATCAGAGTGTAGGAATAGCCCTACTATTGTGAAGAATGAAGATGCGTGCATCACACTTTATTAGGAAAAATTGAATAGCAATTTTCCTGTGGTGGTCACTGTTATGGCTTGGAAATGCTTCTGTACTGCATAGGAATACTTTCTTTTTACTCTCCAAATCACAAGCTTAAAAGTTTGCTAGAGTTTTAAGAAACTGCTGTACAACTTTCAGTATATATCATTTGAATTTGTCAAGAGATGAATTGCTGACTTTAGTTAGTTTATCAAGAATATTATGGTTTCTTTCTAGTATATATTTTCATTGATCCATTAGGACATTGGCTTGTCAGTATTTGTTTGATAAATTTAAAATTTGGAGATCCTTGCAAAGTTGCCTAAGGTTTCAAGAGAGTGTAAGGAGGCGTTATTTTGATAAAATTGATCAGATAATATCTTCATGTACTTGACTCTTTATAGGATTCAAGATTTTCTTTCATGTGCCTTAAGAAGTAAAAGCTGTCTAGAATATCATCTCCGCACAAAATTGGTATAACTATTTACATTTGATGCTGTTTCTGATATAGCTTCCATATCATTTTCCCATTTCTTCGTCTTCAATCATTCTAGAGTTTTGTTTCCAGAACTTCTATGCTTTTGTCTGTCTGATTAGATGCCTGCCTTCATTCTGTGAGGCATTTAATCAACTCCTTGCCAAAACTATGAACAAGGATCAGTTAGAGTATGCTTTCCTATGTTGATCTTGTGACTGATGTTGATCAAATTGTTCAATCCTTTCATAATTGTGGCATAGATATATGATGTTAAGGAGAAGTATAATGCTTAGACAGTTTACCAAGATGAATCAACCTGGAATTCTTTCTTGCCCAATGCATTATTCTCTGACTGTTATGGCTATCCAAGCTTTTTCATTTGCCCATATATATATATATAGACTTCATTCACATCTGTTAGGTGACTTGCCTTTTTTTTTTTCTTACCCTCTTTTTTCGAATGTGTATGAAATAGTCTAGCCAATGCGTGTGCACTAACATCTCCAGCCTACATAATGATGAAGCATGAACTTAGATATCTTTGACAATGTAAACGCTAGCTCGAATATGTATCTGCAAGTGTTGGCAAGTTGATCCGGGCACGCTTATACCTTTGAATTCCTTCAGTAGATTTGATTCCTCTTATGGTAATCTGAGAAAAGCGTAAACTTTGAAATAGCATCGTTTGAAATCGTTCCATTCAAAAAACCAACTTAATGCAGTTTTTGGCTTAATTTGTTCATTCAGTCTTAAAATTTTTTATGTGGTTTTTTCCTATATTATTATATGCTTTGCATGTTTTCTTTTTGGTGAAAGTTAGGTAAGCTATTACATCTTCCTCTCAACCTCATTTGGGTTTAATTTTTGGCCTTTCTGTTGCATGTATTAATATAATTCAATGATTTTTTTTTTTTTTTTTTTTGTTCTTGCTTATGTATGACAAGAGTTAATGTTGCAGATATTGGTCTTCAATCTTTATCATTCCTGAATGTAAGGTTCGGTTTAATAATTTGATAATGATTATTCCTTGGGAACCCAAAAATTTGGGATATCATCTATCACCACTCTATTCAACAATAATTTGTTTAACATAAATTAGTTTAACCATTTATTTCGCTTCATTTGATGGCCATTGATTATTTGATTTAAAAGTGCAAAGGTGATATTCGTGGATGTCAATTCAACATTGACGTGCATTATTTAACTAAACTAGTGATAAATAATTGAAGATAAACTTATTAGAGTGAAAAGATTCTAGACCTATTATAAAATATGAACTTTGGTGTAATTATTAACTGTTCGTTCATAATTAAGCTTGTCGGTAGCATATATTATCATATTTTTCATTCGCCATCTAGGCCAACAAACAGCATTAGCACAACATGTCAAAAAGAAAGAAGAAGAAGAAAAAAAAACAGTATTTTGTATAAATTGATGCAGTTTATTAATCTCAATAAATAAGTACTACATAGCTCATGTAGTTATGCTGGGAATGAGGTTATTTAAACTCACAAAAATATATTTAATTTTTTTTTAATTTAAAAAATTATTATTCAAATATCCTCAGGATAAGAATTTTTTTAAAAAAAGACCCTATCTTACAAACCCGAATTATCTTCTCTAAAAAAAAAAAAAACTCTAATTCATGAGTTGTTGTACATTTTCGTTTTGTATAATAATCATATTTCAAGATTTAATTGTTGCAAATCATCGGTGCATTGCGATTGATAGATAGTGAGCCAAATTACCAAAATTTTCAACTTCTTGCCCATGGGTGCAGCTCTGCAGGTATCGAACTGACGAAAATAAAAGTAAGTTCATGCCATGAATTTGCAGTAAAAGAAATTTCTTTGGTGTTTTTTGGTTTTATGAACCATTCAAAAATTAACAGTACATAAATCATCGATGGTTTCACTTTTCAATTATATTTTAATAGTTATTAAAAATTTATATTTTAACTAGGGTATATTGGGCAAACCGGTGGGTTCATAAAGTAAAAAATAAATTTTTAAATTTTGTTTATGGGTTTACTGAGTATTTTAGTAGATTCAAGTAGCCTCGTCCTTATATCAGTGATAGCAAATTATATAAAAACAGTATGTATAAAGAATTTATAGTTCTAGCTATATACAATAATCTTACTCAAATCAAATTTATAATTATGCATTTAGTTATCAAATAACATTAATGTCGTTCAATAAAACAGTATAAGCACAGCCTTGGGTTTGCGCTGTTGGCACGTTATTGGACTTAGCTTGACTTAACTTCGGGCTGCTCCACCTTGAACCCAAGTTTGTAAAAAAGGCCTTTTAAGTACACTCCATCATTCTACAAGTAGATCAGGCTAGAAATGCTGTAGCCCAAGCCAGAACCATCATGGTCTCGTGTTAAGTACGAAATAGATTGAAGCTAATCACACCCACTATAAATTCTTATAAAACTCCCCCTTGAGGAGGAGAAAAATCTCTTGCACGTCAAAGATATCACGATGACCAAATAAGTCAACAGCACTTTGTTATGTGCGCAATCATTGGAAAAAAAATAAATACAGGTAAATTGATGGTTACATTGAATAGCAATACACATCATGTATTTAAAAAAAAAAAAAAAATTAAAAAATCTCACAACAAGAAAATTTTATCTATCCATTAACAACACTACAAATCAAGGGCACTTGTAGTATTTCTCACAATAAGAATATTTTTTTGTACCATTAACAACACCATAGATTAAGGGCAAATGTAGATCACTAACGAAATATCAAATATCTTTTTTAGTACAGTTCAGATCTCAAATGGAAAAATTGACCAAGTAGTAAAATATTAAATTCTTTAATTGATAAACATCAGATATCTTTTTTAGTATAATTCAAAACCCAAATGGAAAAATTAACCATAATTCTTTTTACACTAGTTACGGATACTTAACATCTATACTTAGCTCTGGAGTTTGCTCAGTAATTTTCCGAATAAGACTAAGGAGTAAGGACCATATAATGAATGCGAAGGTTTTATATATATATATATTTCTAACTTCTAAAGTGCATACGTCCATGTTTTAAAATCACGCAAATGGAACTAAATAAAGTTAAGAAAAATACGAAATCTAATACACTATACTTTTTTTTATTTTATTTTTTTTTTTAGGGTACTGGATTTCGGCCAAGGCTGGTAGAATTTTGTTTGTTCTTTTTAATGGTCTATATATATTTCACAATAATTCAAGTTGAACATAGAGTTCAATTACCAAAAAAGCACAAGACATAAAAAAAAAAATGATAAGCAAGAAACGTATAAGAATTTAGTGCTTTGGTGGTAGTTCACTAACACGATAGAAGTAAAGAATATCGACCTTACATTATACACATTGTATCATTCGGTTATATATAATGTCAAATACTGTCACATTGAATACGAGTACATTTATATACATGAATATGACAAATGAGGGTTTGATCATGCACTTGCACAATATGAACAATGTAGAAAGTAAATGCACACATGAAACCAGATTTTTAATAGCTCAATTATAACTTAGATAACCATGGATCGTCATCGGTTAATTAAGATTTTTTTAAAAATATTAAATTACAATTTTTATACTTACAATTAGAAAATAGTAAAAATCCTATCTAGATAACTTTATCATGGCACAACTCGAATGATAGGTCTCAAATGGGATGGAATGACAATCGACATCTAAATAATTGAAAGAAAAATCAATTGAAGATAGATTTAAATCGCGTTATAATTGTTTTGATCTTGGCAAAAGAGAAGACGGGGTCAATTTTAGGCGTTGACGCCGTAGTTGTTACTTTTTCATTGGATATTCGCATTGCTCTTGATGCTGCGGCAGTGGTGCATCGATAATGCCAAGCTATTACTCAGACTCATCTGATAAAAGCTCATTCAAATTAGAGTTCGGTATTGAGCCGAGCCGGACTTCTTTGAACACGATCTTTTAAAAAGAATCCTATTATTTTTAGGGTGCAGCTATTTGAACCTACCAATTTACTCAATCAACCTATTTACTACTCTTAAATTTTAAAATTTTAAAATTTTAAAATTTACTCAGTAAACCCACTAAAATATCTAATATACCATTCCTAAACCTAGTTTTTATAATAATAGTGATTTTACTCATTAAACTCATTAGATTGGAAAGTGATTATTAATTGGAAATTTAATAATCAATTTTGAGTGAATGGCCCCTCACTCAAGGAAAAATGAATCAAAACATTATGTATAGAGAAAATAGTCGTCATCATGAAATTATTGTTTGACTTATATTATAATGGTGAGAAAAATCTTGTATGATGGTGTGAAAATTTAATATGAGGAATCTGAGAAAAAATAATTATTTTAGAATCTGGGAAAAAACAATAATTGATTATTAATTGGAAATTTAATCATCAATTTAAATTAAACAATTTTGAGTGAGGGGCCATTCTCAAACAAATCATATCCATCATCCATATCCATGAACGTTGAGCCAAAAGAACAACCCGAATGGCATGCCAACATTAAAGCAAAATAAATAAATAAATAAACATATGAATAGTATTATAGAATCACACCTCTTGATTGATTAGGGTTCTATAAAACTATGTTGAATATAAAGATGGGTTAAAAGAGTAAAAATTTTGGTTTTTTTTCTTTTTTATTATACTCTAGTGTCCACGATTGTAATTTAATTTAGGGGTATTTTATTGATAAAAATTATTTTTAAAAGTGAGTTTATTGAGTAAATTGGCAGGTTCAACAGCCCCACCCTTATTTTTATTATTAAATTTTTTCTATTGGGGAATTATCTTTAAATAACTTTTGAAGTACTTAAAAGCCAAAAGTTAAATATAGCAATATTTCAAGTGTAATAATTGTTTTCTATATAATTGTGATTCGTAGATCTGAGTAAGTCTTGGCTAATTTACCGTTAGATTGCCTTTTTTTTTTTTTTTTTTTCCTTTTTGGAGAAACAATAGATTGCTAAGATTCACCATTTTAATTGTGAATCTAGTGTAATTATGAACAATTTCCTGTTTCATTAATGAAATTCATCATTTCTTTATTTTATAATTGATTCGATAGTTTTAACAATGAAAATATACATATCATATTTACTGTAGATGTCTATCCAATAACCATTCATATATCTTTATGAATGTATTAAAGATTATAAAAAAATGAGTAGATATTCACTAAAGTATCAATATAATAAAGTCATAAATATGAAAATAATTATAGAGTCACAAATTTTTTGTGCAAAATATTTTATACGAGCTGATATGGCATAATAGTATTAGTTGAATGAAAATTCTACATAAGACACATGATTTAGTCTCAATACTAGTATTATTGTAAATATGATGTATTATAAGATATTAATCATGTTCATCATTATTGTGTGGCTAGCCTTCCACTTAAATGTGTCGTATCTTAAAACCAATTAAATTGATAAAAAAATAGTCTTATACATCTTAAATTTATTATCTCAAATTTTGTGGTACTTATTAATTGGTTAATAAAATAATATAATTAATTTACTTAAATCTCGTAAAGAATTATAAATTACTTAATAAATAAATGATAATTTTTTTTAAAGATAAAATTTAGAATAAAAAATTTAAAATGTTTATAAAATGAAGAGGACGATAAAAGACTGGATCAACATTCTATAATCAAGTATGCATGAGTTATGAGATGGGTTAATCACGAGCACACGCATTTCAACGGTCTAGATTGGGAACAAGTGGGCCGCGACCGGTGACAAAAACAGAGCCGTCCAATTTGATCACTGTAAACACGTACGAAGAAAGGCCGAGTCCTAAACAGAGAAATTGTGGGGCCAGAATAATCTAAAAACTGAAACCAAACAGAGATTGCCGTCCCCGCTTTTCCCGGGCCGGTTTCCAGTTTTTGGCGCCAAAATTTAACAACCAAAATTTCTAGTTCCCGCCAAAATAAACGGGCAGGCCGGGCAGGTCAAAAATTGGGTTTTGGGCTAAAACCGCGTAGAACCAACGTACCGCAAAAGTCAGCTTGGGGGCCAAGCCTATGGAACAAAAATCGATGGGCGGTGTGCCAGGTGAAAAAGAATTTGAAAAAAATATAATAATAATAAAAAAAAAACAGCTGTTCCGTTTGTTCCAAGTTTCTTCGGATAATTTCGTTAGAACCCTTAACATGTTCATTATTTTTACTGAATGAAACAGAAGTAACAAATTATTATTTGGATCCTTTTCTTTTAGTCACCTACCTCCAACATCCTTCCCCACCTCATTTCAACCAAAAGTAAACTATTGTCCCTTTAAGATCAGCGTGCACGCGCAAGATATAGATTCTTAACCTCTTCCTAAATGAATTATCTTATGTCAACAATTTTTTAGTTAGTTTAGTGGTTTACATCTCATTGGCTCATTCTCGAGATTAAAAATTTAAGTCTCATCAAATAATGGTGAGGTAGATTTTATATGTATATATGTTTGTTATTTTAATAATTAATATAAAATATTATTAATGTACATTAAATTTGATGTTAGATTTTCAAGCTGAATTCAACCTCAAATATATTTATTTATAGTAATAGGTTGTTTGAATCTTTTGGAAGCTTCCAAAAGACATATAACCCCTTAACAAATTAATATAAAAAAAAAGATAAATAATGGATAAAATTTAAGATATCATTAGTAAAATAAGTATTTAGTGGGTCGTTCAATGTTGACTATTTGATGTCTATCCTTTTTTTCGTTAATTTATTTCTCTTTTCATTTATATATATAAAAAATTTACTTGAAAAATATATCAATGAAAATAATAATAACAATAATTAACTTTTTTTTTTTTTGTTAATCATAATCAATATTACGTGTTTATCGATGATTTCTAATTTGTCATTGTCATTGTATATAAGACAATTGGGCATTGATCTATTGTTCATTATCATATTCATAACCATCTGAATGAAAAGAAATACATCTTGCATCTCCACCACCGGTGAAGTTTTTAATAAATATAAAATGTTAGAGATAAATTTCATTAGAAAATGACTATTAAAAAGACATAGCAAAATATAAGGTATTCATTCCCTCATAAGGATACATACCACATGGTGGAAGGTCTACCCACTCATGACTTACATTTGCCCTTTTTTCGAAGATAACTTAATGTATAGAAATTGCTGGTTGTATTACAAAATTGAAGTTCAAAATCATGCTAATGCGATGTTTAGAAGTAGTTGCAAAAGATGCGTGGAACATACAAAAGATGGTTATAGGAGCTTGTCCATTAATTGTCACTTTAATAGCATGGATCTTAATTAGATTGTTATTGAAATACTAAAAGAAGAAGCTCACGAAGTTAAAAAAATTTTAAGCAATAGAAGCAAATTGGTCGGAATTTTCATCATCACCTTTAATTTGTCCTTGCTTAAATCTTGTTGGAAAACAAAGGTAATAAATAAAATAAAATAAAAATCAATAACCATAAATAAGCTATTTTTAGAAAAGGAATGATACTTGAATAAAACAGTGACAAATCACCACCAAAATGATTTTGTTTTGTTTTTCATTTATTTATTAACAATCAACATTATGTCATTGTAATGGTTATTTTTTCAACATTATGCCATTTGTCCAAATATCGTATTTTATATAGAAACTTCATTAAGCATTAAAAAAAAAATATGAACATCCAAATACTAAAACATATATGAAATACCTTTGGATCTTTTATACTCTGTTCAAGTCTCTTGATACAGTTGGAATCGCAATATTTATAATCTAATTTAAGTCTCAACTGGTGTAGTATTCAATTACGAATGAAAAAAAATAGAGTAATAAATAATTTTAACAAGTTACTAAATTCATCTTTCAATAAACAAGTGACGCATAGCAATTAGTGCTCAAATATTGTTACTCTTTATTTATTTTTTTAAATAAAATGGATCGAATTATCTTTAAAAGTATAATTATCAAATTTATGTATGCGAGAGATTGATATTGCGTTGTTTGACATGTATAGTATGTTATTTATACAAAATAAAATAAAGTAATGCATACATATCTTAAAAGCTAAGCTCAATGTGTGTGTGTGTGCATTTGAAAACAGCTATGACTTAAATCATATAAAAAGAATTTATAAACACATATAATGTTGTTTTGAATCAGTGAATTGCTCCATTAATTTAAAGTTATTGATGATCTTAGATATATATCCTCTATACTTTTGCCATGACTAAATCCTCTTTATGTCCCTATAATTTACCTCAATACTTTATTATATCACTATAATTTACGAAATGAAAATTTTCAGAAATAATAAACTCTCTAGAATGGATATGATGCATTCAAATACAACTACGAAGCAAATGCAACTAAGAAGCAATTATCACAACTACGAAGCAAATGCAACTAAGAAGCAATTATCACACTAAAAAATATTAGTACTCCAAATGTATCCAAAACAACAATTTCCAATACCTTCGTCTTAACAAAAGCACTTCCAAAATATATATATTTACTCCCAATTTCCACTGCCAATTACACAAATTATATAAATTTAATTTATGGCAACAAAAGTAAACTCACAAATAAATGAACATTCATAAGATGCACATTTTTTATAAAAAAAAAAAAAAAAAACTTTTGATCCTCATAATCTACAGTAAAACCCTTGACATACAATTTTGTCCCTCTGTAAATGAAACAATTCACTATGAAAATAATTTGAGTTTACAATGAATCAATAACACTTACAAAGCATAGCATCCATAAGCACCTCACATACAAATCTATTGTACTAACCCCAAAAGTCCTCACAAGATTTCCCCCATTTGAATCAAGTGTCACGATCTTCTCATCGAGATAAAGTCAAGAGTGTGAGAATATCTGTCTTGAACTTATCAACTTAATGAAGCTAAATGGGAGAGAAAAAAAAAAAAAAGTGGAGGCTAAAATTAGTTTTGGTATCTAAACTAACACTATTACACTAGGTTGCACTCACCAAAACCTCATTATGAAATTTTGAAAATGTTCACCCTATAAAAATGGCCTTTATTATTTATAAATATATTTCTCTAAAGATCTAAGTGACAAATAAATTTTAGAAAAAAATTACACTTAAGAAATGAACAAATTGACCCATACAAAATGTTCTCATAATTAATAAACTAAGCTTGATGAAATTTTCTTCTCAAGTCAACACGGTCTGAGGGAATCGGGTTGGGTCCTTCCAAATCAAAAAGGCACGGATCCCATTTTTTAGAGTTTGCAATTTCATGCGTCGGTTCTACATGAGCTCGTCCTTCGTGGCCAATTAGTGTACAGTCAATCCTAAAGTAAACGAAGTTCCACTATAGTACCGTGCACTGCATCACACGAATTCTAATTTCTAATCCAAACTCATCTTTAATCATATCTTAAGATATAAATCTAGTTATCACCTGTCTTAAGGTTTTCAACCCTTTGGAAATTCAAAAATGACATCCTTCAATCATCCAACGACTCAAAAAAAAATACTGAAATGACATTTTTATCTGTAAATCCACCATTTGATGGTTTTTGAATAAAATTTTAAAAAACTTTAATACATTAGTCGTTTTATAAAATATCTAGGAATGCAGGTTTCAGAGACTTCTGATTGTAATATGAGTACAATTATATTGTAATAATAAAAAAGAGAGTGAATTATCTTATCCTTAAAAAAGAAATTATCCTTGAGATTTAATAATAATTAACATTAGCTGAAATAAACATATTACGTTCTTCTAGTTTCTTTTCAAAATCACGGATGGTGATTGGTTTTAAAATTCATAATTCCTGCTTATTCCTTGTATGTTTTATGTTTGTTTGGGGACTATATTGATAATTTATCATCTTTATGACAAATTAGATATTTAATAATAGATTAAGGGGTCTCGAACATATTGTTCTTAACGTTATAGAAACCTTCGTCCGCTTAGGATTCCTTGGGCAGCCCCATCCCGTGTGTGTACTGTACATTGTCTAGTTTCCTCTGCTTAATACATTGGATTCTCTTTTTTGTATAAAAATAATTTTATTTTAATCAATTTAAAATAGCTCAAATTAACCCACCAATTATATGTGCTGACCGAGTGACTGGTGTTCTGATTGTACTATACCAATCTTGAAAAATGTGTAATCTTATGTTTAAACAAACAAGTCAATAATGTTGAGCCAAGATGTTTTATAACGGCACTTTATTTTCTTTACTTAATAAATGTTGTTAAAAGATTTCAAGGTGAATCTATTATCGTGCTCTCTTTAACCAACAACCATTAATAATAAGATTTTCAGCTTTTTTCACACACTATTTCAAGTGCTTTTAACTCCAAATTAAATAATCCAGCCCAAAATATTACACGATAAGAAGCTAAAAATGATGTGAATTATTTTTTGAAATTGCTTTAATTATATTTTTTCAAATATCCATGTGTTAATAAGGGCTGTGACTCTGACGGCGACGGAGTATAAAAATGATTTAGCGGAGTAGATATTTTTGTTCTATTTTCATCAAGCATTACAAATTTTTTTTTTTTTGGTGACATAACAATTATTCTAGCTAATACTTAATAGAATGACATTTTTTTCCCCCAAACATTCCCTATCTCACTTTAAGATAGAGAGACAAATATTGCCATATTTAATCATTTTTACTTTTTTGGTTTGAAATGTCACTATTTATTGATATCACAATATGAGGTTTAGTGAAAATTTGAATTGATATACTTATCGTATAATTTAGATTTATTTAGAATATAACTCATAAATCAACAGTAACTCATCCTGAGACATTTATTCTCATATTTTGATAAATATCTATCCCTACCCCTATAACTATAAAATAGAAATAAGATATTTGAGCAATTCCTAACGTAAATTTCCTAGCTCCCATGTTTGGATCCAGATATTTATTGAATATCTATAACTATAAATATAAAATAAGATATTTTCCTACTTGTCACAAGACATGGTTAAGGGAGCAATTCTGTAGATTTCTATTGAAGAAATTTGAAGTCAAACTCTCATTATTACCATATGTTTCGGGATTGAATTGTAGTTTTGACAAAGCATAATCAGGTAAATTTTTAATGTCGTTGTTAAGGAACATTCTACTCTTTTAAAATGGACACACATTTTTATAAATGAAAGTCAAACTCTTCTTGAATTGCGATGTGTACAGAAACTGAACACTATTTTTGAATTTCTATGAGTTCAATAAATCTTATTGACTTAAACCATCTGTGATGTAGGAAAAATTAGGATTTTAATCACTTTATAATGTTTTTTTATTTAGGTTAAATGCTTATTTAGTACAAGTAGAGATTGATCTGTTCTTGAGCTTAACAAGATCAATACTCTACCTAAACAATTTGCACCAAATGCTTGAAGATGAAACTAATAATTCAATACTCACTAAACTAGCTCAATCACTCAATCAAAATGAAATCAAACCATAAGCTAAATCACAGAGAACATACAAGATTACGTGGTTCAATCTTTTGCAAAGCTTACATCCACGAGTGAAACCACAAGAACTAGTTTATTGATTGATTCAATGAAGAATTTACAAGAACTCGAAACTGAGACTACAAAGTACAAGAATAAGCTTTCTCTCTCACAAATCTCTCACTATAATTCTCTAGAACCATCATTTGATGAGCTAGAAAGCTCGGCTTTATACAAAAAGCTAACGTTTCATTCTTGTATGTGTTTGAATTCACAATCTCAATAGTACCTGTATATATATATATATATATAATAATTACCACTTTCATCAATGAAAAAAATATCTTGTAAAGATATTCAATCTTTTATGTTACAACATACTTGGATAATGTTAAAGATAAATTTCCTATATATGAAAGTCTAATAGTACAATCGAGATTGTGTAGAAAACTCCAACAATAAATGAGAAAAACAGCTGAAAATGTCTCCAAGGACGTTACTAAAAATTTGCATGAGATTTTACATGACCTTAAGGAAGTGATAAAAAACGAGTTCAAAGTTTCAAGGGAAGAGGCATCATCTAATCTTTATTTGAGTATATATATATATATATCAACTTTTATCAATAAATTTAAATTGCTTACTTGTACTTATAATATAACTTGGCATCTATATATCAATTAAATTTGGTCCCCACAAGGAAAGATGTAATGACCAAGAAATAAGTCTCTCTCTCTCTCTCACACACGCATGCACACACATATATATACACAGATTATATGGACATAAAAATGGGCAGGCAAAGCAGCACCGACCGTGCAGTACCAAATTCACCTGGATGCATTTATCATATATCCTTCAAAAAAAAAAATCAAATGAATCCATTTAATCAACGCTATACCTGTTAAAGCAACAGCCTTTGTCTTGCGCATTTGAAAATGACTGCCTTAAATTTGCTTTGTTTGCTTTTCCTGCAACCATCACGCTTGATTGATTTCTTTGTTTGATTGCCATGCCATGAATATCCCGAACGAAGTAAGGCATATACTATTTGCCAATTATACAACAATTTACTAATTGCTCGGAAATTAATCAAGTATAATTCGAAAGTTAATTCCTAACAAAGATGATGTTTATTTTATATCAACAAATACTTGCAAGGGAAGAAAGAGTCCTGGCACTTTTACCCTCCAAAGAATGGAAGGAAGTGCGTGCACCCATTGACCAACGCCCTAGGTGCCCAATGCACAATTTCTAATTAAAATTGAATTAACTTTTCACAGGATTTCAAAAGTATTTTTGCAGTTTTTTTTAATATACATTTTTTTCCCTCTAAAAGCACATAGAAAAGTATTTTTGTGAGTCTCTTTTAAGCTTTTCAAACCCTTCAAGAATTTTCTTATTCCTTGCAATGACACACATTTTGATTAAATTAAAATTATTATTTGTTTAATTAACAAAAGTGTTGCTGAAATCAAATGCACTCATCTTATAAGAGTGTAAACTAAAAACCCCAATTATTGTGGTACTTTATGAATTTGAAGAGATTATGCTAAAATCCAATCGTATATTCATATTTGTTACTGAAGAGAAGACTGTTTTAGAATCCATTACCAATAAACTGATCTTGCAGATAATTTTTTTCTTTTCTTCACACGACCTTGATTCGTGGATAAGGCACTAAGATCAATGATATGGATAATGACTCTAATAATTGTAGCCAATATTTTGTAAATACATTTAGGCACCTATTACATCTGGTATAATAAGATAATCACACCGAATTTTATCTTTGTAGAAATGTTAATTTATTTTGGGGGGGTTTTTTAACCTTTTTTGAAGAAAAATTACCCGAAAATTGCTCCACAAGATGAAAATTTTATTGGCAGTATCAGGTGTCCCCCCAATCGGCAACAATGATATAAGCCAAAATTTGTTCTCCCACTTGCATTTAGCATCAAATTGCGCCATTTAACAGAAGATTATTGTAGTTTTATCCAGCTAATCCAATTAAAAGTGACAACATTCCGACAAGTTAGACATTAATTTTTGTACAACTTTACTACATGCTTTGTTAAAGTGTCCTAATCCCTAGAAGGCTAGAAATCATTGCATAATATGCAAAGTTAATTAATAGAAACTCCAAATTAACTAGAACAAAACAACCCATTTTCACTTTTTTTTTTCAATTTAATTTTTTTTTTAAAAAAAAAAATCCTTTTTATCATGCATGTATGGACACATCCTGTCTACTCAACTCTAAACAATTCTGACTGTTTGGTACATGATAAACATGCCTAAATTCTTATCCACACATAAAAAAAAAAACAAAATTCACAAGTTGTCTCTGTCATCAAGTGCTTGAAAACAAGTAAATTTTTTTAATGATGAAACTAAACTCCGCTTTAACTCCTCATAGGATTCTTCTAATTCACCGCCCGCTCTTTTCATTTACTAGGAGGTTGGCTTGGTGGGTCAACTCTCAAGTCAAGCGAGTTGTGTGAGTGGGGACATAAAAGACGATTAAAGATGGAGATGGCAGGGCATAAAAGGGGTACTTTGATATGGATGAATGGTTCTTATGAGGGGTTAAGTCACACTCAAATCAATTGCTAGTTTTGAATCACCAAACATCCGTGCAGCAAGCATCTTCTCGGCCACAAAAAGATTTTGCTTTCACTTGTTTCTTTGACAAACTTTTCGTCTATACTTATTTCTTATTCTCTCACGTACGCAATAAAGCATGTGTATATACTCTGCACGTGCGTACTTTTTGTGTAGAGAAACAAAGCACCAGCATTAGGTTTCTTATACGATACAATTGTTGCCCAAGAATGAAATGACTGTGATGTATAGCTAGCTATTCCCGTTAAAAGTTTAAAAAACCAAATCCTGCTTACGACGATTTTGTTGTAGACTAGACAAGCCCTTATTGCCCCATACACAAAACAGCATTAAAACAGAACTTCTGTTTTTTCTTTTTATTTAAATGTTATTATTATGAACAGAGTTTGCTGGGGTTGTGTGTTAATGATTTGGAGCAAAGGAATTGAAGAGCAAAGAGCAAATGATTGAGAGGAGAGCAGCAAATTATAATTGCAAAAAAGTGCTTTTGTAGTTAACTTACTAACAACTTATATGTCAAAACAACTTCCAAGAAGTTCATTCCTTCCTAATACAAGGTTTACAAGCCCCTACTAAGACAAAGCAGATTTAAGGAAAAAAAAAAAAAAGCACTTCTCATGACCCAAAAAACATTAAACTAAAACTACACTATTACTCTAACACCTACCATTTCATCTTTGTACATGTTCTTCTTCACCAAATCTAATATAAAAAACTCACTACAACAAAACAAAAACTCAAAAGAAAGAAAGAAAGGATTAAAAAAAAAGCACTACTTTTTAAATTTGAAAAGATTGTTAATTAGCTTTCTCAACATGGAGTTTAAACACAGTTTCCAAATCAGGGGGAGTAAAGAACTCCCTTGTAGCTCCGTTATTGAAGTTGCATCTCGAAGGTCTCCGCTTTCTCGGCGCCGGCGGGCACGGCAGCCTCTCCGGTATTCTTGCCTCTTTCGCCGTCGGAGTTGTTGATAAACCTGCTTCTTCTTCGTCTTCATAATCACCTTCACTCTCTCTGCCTCCTCTCGTTTTGGTGGTCTTGATAGGCTTCAGCGATGCCCGTATCGCGATTCCGGCGATCACCCATTTCTTGTTTTCCGATTCTAACCCGCCGTCCGTTTGTGATTTTTTCGAAAACCCCATTTTGCCAGAGCAAAAAAGACAAAGGTATTTGATCAAGAATCAAGAATCAGAACAAATACGAAGGGAATAAGAGAAAAGGGTGTTCGTTTGGTTGTTTGGCTAGAGAGGGAAAATTGGAGTTTCTCGGAAAATAAGTAAATAACAAAGAATTTTTTTTTTTTTTGTAAGAGTGAGAAAAGGGTTATTTATATTGTAGCCGTGACTAAGCAAAAGGTGGAGAGGCAGAGCAAGACAATTTGGTGAAAATAGAGAGCTGCCCGGATATTTACGGGCAGCCGAAAACGAGTGAAAAAGGAAAATTTGGCGCCAATATTTTGTGGTTTACACAACAACGGCTCTTTTTCCCGCGTTTTTGTTGTGTTCTATTTTTGTTTTTTCGTTTTCCAGTTTTGCCCTTGTTCTGACATTATTTTAATTTTTCTGTCTGGGAAGTGACGCCAGCCGCTGTCAGAGAAACAGTCGAGGGCACAATCATCAGCAAAATATCGGCTGCAGGACTTAAACGTCGTCGTTGCTGTAAATCAAAATGTTCGCCGTTTCTGAAAAAAAATTTAAAATTGAAACGAGTTAGATAAGAACAAGTGAACAACGATTGTTTTATTTAAAATTTTACTTTCTGTCAAGCAAAATTAAAAATAACAAACGGTGTGAAAGCTGCTTTTTTTGCCCTTTAGAAATTCTTTGCACACGTTAAGCGTAATTCCGTGATTGTATTTTGTCTTTGTCATTGACCTAATATCAAAGTATGCATGAGATAAAATTATATTTAATTCTGCGCGCAAACAATAATTTTATGGTATAATTAAAAATTCATAAATAAATGAATATATATATATATATATAAAAGTTGAAACGAATTATTATTAATTGGAATCATATTATTCAAACTCGAGAGAGACTCTATCTAAAATTGTGATGCGGAGTTCTCAAGTAACAGTACCGGTTGAGCTCCTGGATCGATGCGTATGTCAATTCGGCCCATTTAAATAGTGAGCCAGGCCCAAAAAGGGAACCGATTTTGCCGAGACCCAAAAGTGTCGAAAAGAAAAGTTTGCGTGAATTCAAAAAAATAAAAGATAATTAATAACAAAAGTCGAATTTACGAGGAAGAACCGAAGAAGACAAAAGGAAGCTTCAAAATTGTGGGCAGAGGATAAGGAGAGCCGTCAGATACGTGACCTCAAGGGGGGTCCACATATTTCGGCGGCTTTGCAACGCCGGCCCCAACCTACAGCCAGTGAAAAGCCACTTGTCAACTAAATTTGACGTGGAGCCACGTGGGCCTACGAGGTTGGCTTCAAATTCCTCCGTGCTGCTTAATATTCCTGCAACTGGTAGAAGATCATCTCATCACGTGGCATTATTCTCATGTGGGTCCCCTTAAAATTGGAGCGACCTGATTTGCCACCGTGATTGCTGAACGTTTGATATGATCCACATCCAGTTTGCTGATCTCATATTCTGTTGGACAATTGTCAATATACATATATATATTTTTGTGGATCAGACTACGGTGCAATTGTGATACCGTGACACAGTTACATCCAATCGTTAGATGCATTTGGATTGGTGGGATCCACTGACATCCACGGCTGGATGTAACTGTGGCACGGTACTACAGTTGCACCACAAGTTTCCCTTATTTTTGTATATTAAACCATCAGCTATTAAAAAATCACATTGAATCTCGACTAATTTAAATTCAAACCGAGTTAGATTATTATAGTAGTAAAGTTTTTCCAACAAATATTTAACGCGATTATCATTAAATTTTTGTTTATTTCCAATTATTTTTTTAGTTCTTTATTTCTTTAGATTCCAATTCTGGTTGACGAAATAAAATTTGAAAAAAAAACACTCAAAAATCACCCAATCAAGGCATTGAAAGTAACTTAATCAAATTTTTACATATTTATATTTACAAGTAGAATCTATCGAATATAGTTTTAAATATTTAAAAGATAATTAACACTCATTCTATGTTTCAGATCCGAATAATGAGTAAGCAGTTCAATCTGTTAATCATTATTCTCTTCATAGTAAACTGATGGGGGGATGCAGTGCATTTGAAGAATTCAAATAATTAACCTTAAGAATTAGGTGAACATGTGTCCATTACTTAACTAAAAAGTAGTTTACATATTTCGATCAATTTTAGATTTGAAAATATTTACTTCTATGACCTCTCATAGGCCAGCTAAATAGCGCTATATAGAAATTAGTCAAGCAAAACCTCTTAGGAAAAATGTTCTATCTCGTAGAATAAATTAGTATATGCATGTTTTTATTAATGTTCCGATAAATATAGTGCTCGGTTCAAATGAGAATTCCTTATATATATCCCTTTCATGCATCTTTATCAATAATGTAAGTCGTAGTAGGATATGATGCGAACAAGCACAAGAGTTTTAGTTTACACGGCGTACGTAGCCCCCACGAAGTCGACCATTACCAAAATCTTACTTTACGAAGTGCCGTTGCGACCCAAATTGATGGGGACAGACAGTGTCCTCTATTTTTACTCAAACCGTTCGTGCAACTTCATGAGATTATATAATAGATTGAATCCAGTAGACTTTACAAGAAGTCTATTGCGACACCAGTCTCAATTAACACAAGGATTATAAATGTAACTCGAAAATTAAAGGAATATGCTCGACAAGAATTTAAAATCCCCCCCCCCCCCCCCTCTCTTAAATTTCAGAATCTACGGATATATTACAATTTAAAATCTATCAAGAGTTTATATACAAACATTTACAATACAATAAATAGATATGTCGAGCTCGAATTTTTTTTTTTAACTAATTATGACAATCAGACTAGAACTCATATTACATGAGATTATTATTGATATTTACAATTAGACTATTACTCATATTTACATGAGACTATTACTGAGACTAATTTTACATACATTCTAAAAAATTATTGTTTAAATTTTTACCCTCTCTAATATTTGAAAGACGTTTACTCCATTTACGTTAGTAAATGAGAAGACCGACCTTCACCTAATAATTAAGAAATGACTTGAGCCCCCACGATACTTTTTGTTGGGGGCTTGAACTGCTACCAGCCACTCAGCTAAAGGGCAAGTGACATCGAACTCGAATATTAAACGTAAAAATCTATTCTCAAACCCGAGGGTGTGACCATCAATGAGCTGCAAGAAGGTGCACGTAACATCCATTTAGCAAAAACAAAGTAAAGTGAAACGAAGTATTAAAATCAATCGCACAAGTGTCAATTGCACTGGGTATTAACAATTCTATTTATTATCTTATGCGTACAAGGCTAAAAATTTCTACAAAAAGAATTGAAAATGACTTGTTGGTACAAATATTCCAATGACGATCATTTCAAAAGAGTCACTTTCTTTGAAACGAAGTTCTTATCTATCTAATAAGAGAGAGATGTTTAGTTGCCATGTTATGTTATGAGCTGAGCCTATGACATTTTGATCAAACCAAAAAGGGCTGTCACAATTTTTCTTTCGACATTTGATGGTTCGAATAAAAAAGGGGGGGAACGCCAAGTTGGAATTTGGAGCCGCCTCAACTTATCATCCACGTGTGGGGGGCGGCGAAGAAGGACGATGAAGCTTTATTTGGACGGTTTGTTTGAGATTGGGTAAACAGTTTTGCTTTTGCTTTGTGCATAATTGCACTTTAGCGAGTAGCGACGTGCTTATAGTATCCAAAATCCTATTTACCTTTCTGTATTATTCAACAAAATTAGGTGTTTCGATTTGGAATTTTGTGGCTTATTTATATAGTTCCTTCAATTTTTTCAAGATCTTTGTCATATGGAGAGTATAAATATTACACATGCCATATCCTCTAAATGATAACAAAAATACAAAAAAAAAAAGGGAGTAATTTATGTTTTTGCATGAAATAGGCATGTAGATGCAATTTTGGGATGTAACCATGCAGATGAAATTAATAAATTAGAAATTTTGTTACCTATCAATCATATATATATATATATATTAAATAGTAACCATAACATATCTACTATAAATCATTCATTGGTCTTGTGATGGGTACCTTTTTATCTCATTTTTAAGATAAAGGATTTAGTTCTCTCATGTTTATCGTAGAAGTTGATTTCATCTACATATTTGAAGTAAATTTGACATTTTCTGAGCTCAAATATCTGGACTGTGCAATCATGGAGTTAATTTAAAAATTTCAACATATTTCTGATCGTAGTTTATTAATATATTATAATGTAATTAAAAAGAGCACTAATGTTGCATAAGTAAAATTCCTATTGCAAATAACCAAAGAATTAAAGTTGTGAGGTCCTTTATGATGATCAACTTTCGGCATATAATTCAATTGTATTATGCTCTGTTTAGATGAGTTTTTAGCATTAAAAATTTAAAAGTCTCCACATGTTATCATTATCAATATTGTATCTATCTTTATCTTCTGGATACCACAATATTCAAACAAATCAACAAACCAACCAATTGTAACAAACCTTATTTTCCAAATTTTCTTCTTCTTAATTCATTGTTTGCGGAAAGTTAAAATCTAATCTTTAATTGATTACATTCCACTAATTCTTAGTATATAGTAGAGGTTTCATAGTAGTCATGACAATGCTACAGCATAACATTTGTAAACAGTTGGCTGCCCCCTTCAGTTACATTAAAAGCAATTGAGCAAAATGCCAAATCCAAAATTTGAACTCCAATAGAAACTCCCAAGTTATCATTTGGCTTCAAAGCAGAAAGTTCAATGTTAGGAAATTAAGTCAAAAAAAATCTTGTATGAATAAAATAATTCAACATGTTTCACTTAGGTTTTAATGATCAAACACAACAGTTAAGTAGGTATTGTTCATATTGAACAGATTATATATTGATGCAAAACACAGTTATTGAATGAGGAGAACCTAATCTTATAAACTAGTAAAGATCCTCTCTCTCACTAGTGATGTAAGATATTACAAGTTTTTAAATGAAATGATCGTTTGCCGTGAACGTAAGAATCTCTCTCATTGAACTACATAAACCCTTCAGCAGGAAAAATCATCTTTAACCATTACAATCAGAAAAAGGAATTAACATCCCACAAGAAAACTTTTTGACAAAAAGAAAGATGTTCAAAATGTGGATCTAGAACCTCATTCTGTAAATGGAAACATCATCAAGTACTACACAACAAAAAGTCTTAGGCATAATTGATCTAAAGGAATGTGCAGTTCCAATAGAACTGTAACATTGCCAAGGCATTTTAAATGAGCAATCAGTAGGACCACTCCACCCATTTAGCCAACTCAGCAACAAATTAGCATATACCAAGTGGGTTTTGTCATTTTGTAGCCAACTTTAGCAACACTACCTCTCAAGAGAGTAGTATACATATTGAGTGATCTACTGATCCACACATTCAAAAAGTTATAAGAATATTCATATGAGTTAAACACATCAAGCTTGCTCTTTGAGTTTGATCAAGAAACAAAGTATATGCAAATGCCCCCGCATGAAAAATGGCAACCGAAGCAGATATGCCAGAACCTATAACCATAAGGGTATGTGAGATCACTTCTCTCCTCTATGACAGGGCTTACTTTTATGTTTGCTGCAGATAATGAATTTGAGAATGACATGATTGTGAATTCTTGTATCAGATGAATGAAACCAATACTTGATTCTCTTTGATCTTCATGTTATATACAAGCATAATTCTTTAGGGCACTAGATGTTCTTCACACACTGGCATTAATATTAAGCTCTCTGGTTCATTTTCATTCCAGCAACAATCAAATTTATATAATTGTTCTTTGTTCCGATCATGTCCTTTTTCAATCTTTATGCGCATCAACGATCATCTATTGTTACCCGGAGGAGATTTTCTCCCATTTCTTGTACCTAGTTCGGATTTTCAAAACCATAGAGGCATTTAGATGTTTATTAAATCTTCTGCCAACTTGTCAACACAAATAAATAAACAAAACTTATCATCCTGATCTGAAACAGCTCTGGCTCTACTACCATAGCTTATTAAACCAGCATAAGTTAAAAAAAAAAAAAAAAGAATCTGTAGGAAATATTTGATCACCAATAAAAGAAGAAACACAAGTTATTTTCGGCTTACACCACAATTAAAAGCCCATGAAACCATTAAATTGTCTACTTTATCCACCATATTTATTTGAAAACTTAACCTCTTTGCAGATAATGAATTTGAATTGTTCAAAATTCTACATCCATTCCTTGTAGACAAAATACCATAATTGGAATCCATATGCTGCGTTCAAGATGAGTACCAAAAGAAAGCATGCTAATGTTTGATCTAGACCACTTCATCTCTTAAATCATATCTTCTCATATCACCTGTGCCTTATAATTGTTTCCTGGAATTCATTTAAAATTTTAATCTGTCTAATGTTTTAGAAAAGCTTTCAGCAACAGTTATTGCTTAGCTAGTTTGAGAAATTCGATAGGCTTATTTAGCAATTTTTGTGCTAGAAGTTGTCTAAGTGCCGCACAAGTTGCTATGCAAAGTATTCATTCCGTGACAAATCTTTAGCGGTTTAAGCCATTCCTTCGCATGCAAAGTACATGGATCACGCATAACAACAACTCAAACGTGACATTAAACACTGAAACACTTGACATAATTTAATTAAAACAATGGAAGAATTTAAAAACAGGGCCAATTGATTGACCTGGCTCTAGTATCATGTTACTGACCACTCTGCTCGTAAGCAGACTTTAATATTGGATTGTCAAAGAGAGCATAAACAATGATTCATTCAATGTTTCTTCTACTAGCCTATGTACAACATTTTTATGAATATCAATTAAATTTTTTCTTTATGCAGAAAGGAGAAGGGGAGATAACATACCCAGGAAGTGGCCATTTTGACAGTACAGCTGATGAGACTTTCTCACGAGAATTGAAGAAATTCCAGGGGACTCTTAATGTTCCTCCTGATACCGTCGAATACTTGGGAGAAACAAAAGATATGCAAGCAGCCAGTGATTTTGGTGCTGAAGCCATGAACACTGCAATAAAATTCAATGTTGAAACCGCTGAGGGTGAAACGTTTTTGGGATCACCCTCAGCTGTCCAAGTTTCCATTGAAGATACCTGTAGAGTATCAAAAAGTTCTGAACCTGAGGAAGTAACTCTTCAAGCTGGCAATGAGGCACCAGAGAATGGGAAGCAGACCCAGAACACTTCAACTATTGAGGTAGCTGGAGAGAGAGGAACCGAGGAAAACAAAGTAACAGAAGATTCACAAGAGAAACCAGTCGAAGATAAGAGCAATGAGAAAGAAACTAGTGCCATTCATAATTATGAGAAAGATGGAACAATGACAGATGTAAATACTGATTTGGGATCCAACGAACAAGTTGTCAACGTACTAGAGGCTGTATCAGATCGAAACAAAGAAGATTTAATTCATATACCAGATCCAACGGTAATCAGCTTGAACAAGAGTGTTGAAACTGTTGTGGAGCCATGTGTGAAAGCTGAAAGCACAACTGAAGTCGAATTCACTGGAGAAGAAATGACAGACACAAGCTTTACAGAAGCAGAGAAGTCCAGTAATCTAACAGATGAGGTGCCTGAGGCAACCAAACCAAGTGAGGGAGTAGCAGATGAAAATGAGAAAGAAAAATCCACGTATGAAGGTGCTGAAGGCATCTTCCCCTCAACAACAGACATCCAGAGAAATGAAGAAGCAATCTTAAAAATCAGAGAGAGGGATAACGAAATGTTAGACACACAATCAGTGACACCAGCAACAGATGTATCAGGTGTATATGAAGCTGAACCTGAGGAAAGCGCGAAGCTTAAAGAGGCCTCCAGTATTTTATGTGAGAAGAAATCTCAAGATGAAACTGAACTGAGTAAAGATATAACGAACAACAAGAACAGCATAGATACTCCTGCCATGCAAACAGAAGGCAAGGATATCGTCAAGGAAAGTCCAGAAGAAGTTAATGAACAGATTGAAATGACCGAGAAATCTGCAGGTAAGGATTATGAAAGCCGTGACCAGAAAGGAGATGGTTCAATTATGAAAGATGAAGATACATCAAGCATAAATGAGGAACTGCCTGCGAAAGAAGCGTCATCTGGTGGGAACAGCTATGAGGAAGAAAGTAGTGTCACTGCAACCAAAGACGACGTTACCGACAGGGAAATTACTGATGCCTTTGAGCAAAACCAAAATGGGACGACAAACCATGAGGACAGACCTGAGAACTTGCAGCAGGAGAAACCAAAAAAGGAGAAGCTTGAAGGATCCTTGAACTTATTGGCTGAGGAGTTCAATAAAGCTGCTGAAACTGAACAAGCTGAAGCAATTACAACAGTCAACAAGGAGACACCCATCAAAAGTGAGGAAGAAAGCCTTGAGAGAGAAATAAAGGTAGACTTAACACCTGTGAGTGATAATGCAGTTCTTAAAAAAAGGTTTAAAATGATAAAAAATTTACATCATGATCAGCTCGAAGTTTCCCTTTTTTTTTTTTTTTAAATTTCCTTTATTACCGAAAGTATAAAAAAATGTTAGTTATCAAATATTTTCAGAGGTTTCAAAGATGTTCCATTTTTATTTCAGAATGTGAGTGAAGTGGATGAGAAGACAGAATGTGCAGAAGTTGAGGCCCAAAATAAAAATGCCAGTGATTTACATGACATTCCAGTGTTGGACGAGGAGGCAGGAGAAACTGAAGGCAAAGATTTGGAAGAAGTCATCAAAACTGAACCTAAAGGAACAATTCAGGAAGCAAACGAAGAGTACACAAAAGAAGAGGAGAAGGACATTGAAGATGCACCTGAAGCCTGCCAGAGTTCAAATTCCACAATCATTGAGCAGACACCTCTTGAAGAGGCAGAATCAGCTGAACTAATCCTAAAAGCAAGTGAAACAGATGAAAAGAAACTCCAAGAGGCTTCTGGATTAGACTTTGACAAAACATCTGTGATCATGGACAAGGGGGAGAACACAAATCAGGAGACGCAGAAGATTGGAGAGGCTTGTGATGCCACGACAGAAGAAATATTAGCAAACAGTAAGTGTTTTGGAAATTTAGCATTGAAAAGTTAGACATAGGAAAAAAAGTAATTATTATATAAATTTTGTTAGCACCTTCTATGTAAAAAGGAACAAGAAGAAATATATCAGTAAATAATTGAAGATTCAAAGCCTCATCAACATCTAGGCGTGATGACAAGATACTCTAAGTTTTATATGTGTCAAAGAGTGTACAAACTGCAATCTAGAATGTATCAACAAATTACCAGTTTATGAAATTATTGTGAATTGATGTGTGAATGACTATCCATGTGTGGTTGTGAGAGAGAGAGATGGAACAATTTGATACTGATGGCCTCGAATAACTGTTGCAGTTGCTGATGCTGAAACCTCAGTTGAAGTCAACAACGCCGTATTTGTCAGAGATGAGAAGGCTAAGGAAAATATTCAAGCAGAAAGAAGTCCTCTGGAGGTTGCACCAGAATTGACCGATCAAGATGAGAGCGGCATAGTAGGAGATAATGAGAAGAGGAATAACATCACCCATGAAGAGGTTTGATCATAATATTCGTGAAAGAACAAACACAAAATCACATGCTAATTTACATTTTCATTGATTTTCAATCTTACAATGGTTGGTGAAGCCTCTTCTGCCAATGCAGGTGCATGATGGAACTAAGATCACGGACAGTGTAGTGGCCATTGATGGACAGGTCATTGAAGGCAATGTTGCACACATTTCAGCAGAATCAATTGAAAAACCAAATGTTGAGAGCTCTGAAGGAAACGTGGCAGAAAGATCAGAAGGAGAGAATGACATAGAACAGGTCACAGAAGACAGCAGCGTTAGGTGCCTTGCACCTGAATCAGTTGAAGAAGTTCCAGTCAAGAACTTAGAGCAGGAGTCCACAGGAGAGGTTTGCAGGATACTTGTTTCTTTTTCAAGTTTTAGCTCATAGTCTAGTTTGTTTATTTGAAATTTAAATTCATATGCAGATTCCTGAGAAATCAGATACAGCAGAAGCCACTGACAGCATTGGACAGGAGACAAGTAAAAACAAAGAAAGCCCCAAAGAAATTGTTGATGATTCAAAAGTGAAAGGAGACTCTTCACTGGAGGAGAAAAGAAATGAGGACATAAACCCTGCCATGGTCGCAGAAGAAAGAGGCGATTATTCTGAGCCTGCTGATGACAATGGAAAGAAAACATCAAAAACTGTAGAAGATTTGACCCCGATTTTACAGAAAAATGAACCAGGAGATGAGCTTCCACAATTATTGTCTAAGATATCTGACAAAAATGAGGCATTCAATTCAGATGCTGATAAATCCCCCGGTGATGAGGAGGAAGGACCTACTCAGAAACTTGAAGAAACTCTGCAGGTAGAAGGAAATGAAAAAGCGGAAATGAAAAATGACACTGACTACAGCAAAACAGCCACGGAGGAGGTGAGAAAATAAATTAACTTTTGAATTATCTCTTATGTAACCTAGCTAAAGTTATTACTTGTCTATTTCAAAAAAATCATTTTTTGAACCTTCTTTCAATACCTGTTTTAATCTTCTTTCAATACCTGTTTTAATCATATTAAAAAGGTAAAATCTTGATTTCTTTTATAGTCAAGTGTGGAACTCGAGACAACAAATGCAAGTAAGGTTGCTGAAAAACAAACTGCAGAGATGGAAAAGAATGTTGATCAGTCTAGAGAAGTTGAAGAAAAGAAAATTGAAGAGAGCATCCAAGAAGATGAAAATGTTGCAAAGATTTCCGAACAAGGCAATGATACATCCATCTCACAACTGTCTGGTGAATTTGAAGAAGCGAAAAGTGAAAAAAGCTCTCAAGAAGATGATAAGGTTCCAGAGGTTTCCAAACAAGGCAATGACACATACACCTCACCACTGTCAATTGAACAAGAAACACTTGTCACTGAAGGGAATATACACAAGGAAGAAAAGTCAGAAGGAGAGAATAATGGACACCACGACATGGAAGAAAATAATAGCAGAGGCCTCATACCTGAATCAGAATTGGTTGAACAAAGTTCAGTCAAGAACTTGGAAAATGATAATACGGAGGAAGACAAGTCCGCCGGAGAGGTTGCTAGACCTTCAACTTTTCACCAACTTGTTTCTTTTCTAAACTTTAATTCATTGTCCTTCTTGTTGATTTCAAACTCAAAATTCATTTGCAGATTTTTGACAATTCTGAGGCATTAGGAACTGGTGAGAGTACTGTGCACAAAACAAGTACAACCATTGAGAGCACTACGGAAATTCTTGATCCTTCCCACATGAAACACGGGGACAGTTCGCAAAATGAAGAGAACCAGCTAACTGCAGTAGAGCCTTCCGCTGAGGACAAAGGAAATGAGGACAGAGGCCCCGCCATGATGGCTGAAGAGAAAAGTAATGAAAATGAGCTACTTGCTGTGAAAGATAACAGTGAAAATAAGCCATCAATCGGTCAAGAAGATTCAAAACATATCCTGCAGGAAAATGAACTACAGAAGAAGAATGCAGAGTCATTGTCTGTGAGGTCCGATGAAAATGAGGAATCTGTAGTGGATGCTGATAAAAGTCCTTGCCTCATGGAGATAGGAACTCAGGATCTCAATGAAGCTCCGTGGAAAAAGGACAATGACAAAGATACAGAGGAGAAGAATGACACCAAGGACAACCAAATAGCAATGGAGGAGGTGAACGAATATGTCTTTAGATTTTCAATCCTCTTCTAATCCTTCAATGTGTTGATCACCTGTCTGCATAAGTAAGCTAAAGAGTTCATGCGCATATTGATGCAGAATCTTGAAATAAATGCTGAGTCATCTGATGCAAGCAAGACCACAGAGAATGCAGTCTCGGAACTGAAGTCAGAAAAGGATCAAATGCTGGTTCAAGATGAGATACAGAAGGAAGAATCTGAAGAGGTCTGATTCCCGGGCATGATCCTCAACTCCTATATTTTGAATAATTATGTAGTATTCATTCTTTTCCAACTATCCATGAAGTTAAACCTCATCTTTGCTGCAGTTATACAAAGATTCTAAGAACACCAGCTTAAGGGAATCTATAAAGAAAAAAAATTATCTCCTATTTTCTAAATATCTTTTTTTTTAAAAGTTTTTTGCGAATTTTTATGAAATTAAATCCTCTTCTGTTGTGCAGTTATATGAAGATTCTAATGATGGAGTCAAGAATGAAAAAGAATGCAGCACTACAGATAAATTACCAGAACCTATTGGAGAAGAATCCCTTCAGAGCTCCAAAGAATATGAAAAAGAAGAAGAAACACCTGAAAATCAGGTTCCAAAAACTCATTTTTTGAACCTTCTTTCAACATCTCTTTAAATCACATTAAGAGTACAACCTTGATCTCTTGTATAGGCAAGTGTAGAACTCAAGACAACAAGTGGAAGTGAGGATAGTGAAAAACAAACTCTAAAGGTGGAAAGGAATGCTGACCCATCTAGAGGAGTTGAAGAAGAGGGGATTGAACAGAGCTCTCAAGAGGATGATATGGCTGCAGAGATGTCCAAACAAGGCAATGATACATACATCTCGCCAGTGTCAATTGAAAAAGAAACTTCTGAGAATTCTGACGGCACTAAATTCAAGGAAGAAAAGACAGAAGTAGAGAACAGCACAGAACAGAATGTCAAAGAGAGCAATAGTGGAGGCCTCATACCAGAATCAGTTGACCAAAGTCCTGTCATGAACTTAGAAGATAATAGAAAGAGGGAAGACAAGTCCACAAGAGAGGTTTCTGCACCATGAACTTATCGCTGACTTGTTTCCTTTCTAAAATTAAGTTCATAGTCCTGTTTGTTGATTCAAAACTTAAATTCATGTGCAGATTTTTGAGAATTCTAAGACATCAGGAGCAGCTGAGATTGCGGCTCATGAGACAAGTACAACCATTGATAGTTCCCTGGTGAAACAAGTTGAAAACGTGCAGAATGAAGAGAATAACCTAACTGCAACAGAATCTTCAGCAGAACAGAAAATAAATGAGGACGGGGCCCTTGTCATACTGGCTGAAGGGAACAGCAATGATAATGAGCCGATTGGTGCTAAAGATAACATTGAAAAGAAATCGTCAATAGGCAAAGAAGATTTACAACATATCCAGCAGGAAAATGAACCAGAAGGGAAGCATGAACGTTTGTCACTTGTGATGTCTGACGAAAATGAGGCTTTCAGTACCAATGCTGATAAAAGTCCTAGTCTTATGGAGGTAGAAGCTTCTGGGGATCTTAATGAAGCTCCACGGAAAGAAGACAATGACAAAGAAACAGAAGAGAAGGTTGACACCGAGGAAAATAAAATTGTAGATGAGGCGGTAAATGATTAAAATTTTAAAATGTTCAATCGTCTATTTAATTCCTTTACTCCGTTTATTGCCTACTTAAGGGAGTTGATAATGTCATGCTCTTATTGATGCAGAATCATGAAATAGCTGCTGAGTCATCTGATGCAAGCAAAAGCACAGATGTCTTGGACCTGAAGTCAGAAGAGGAAAAAATGTTGGTTCATGATGAGATGAAGGAGGAATTATCTAAAGAGGTTGATCTCCCATTACAATCTTTTGAATACTTATCTTCTATTTCATTCTTGGGATCCTTCATGAAGTTATAGCCTCATCTTTGCCGCAGTTATATGAAGATACAAAGAATGCTGAAATATGCGACACTGAGGACATAGTGCAACATTCTAAACAAGATGCCTCTTCTTCACTGGTTGAAGGACTCGTGGAGAAAAACTCAAAAGAAGATGAAAGCAAAGGCATGCAGTCAAAAGACCAGGTCAGGGTTAAGAAAAGCTTAAATTCTTTTCAAAATGTTTTTTTTTTAATCCTAACGAATGTCTAACTGACAGATTCATCCATTGATCAGGTTGATGAATCAATTCCATTCATAGAAGAGACCGAGGCAGCAAGTTCAGCCGGGGAAACAGTCTGTACGACCTTAGAGGTCAGGGCAGCAGAATCAAATGTGGACTCCTATAATTTGGGCATTACAAAAGACTCAGAAGCAGAGACACAACTCAACGAAACAAATGCAAGCCTAATTGAAGAGCCTGTCAGAGCGTCACAAATGTCAAACAAAGAAACTGAAGAAGAAATGAAAGAAAAAGAAGAGACGACTATTGGTGACTCGGATTCTGCAACTATTGCAGTGGTAGCAGAGGCGGAACCTGAAGAGAAAAAGCAGGTAGAAAGTTTTGGTCCTGCTTTCGAGGAGAAGGCCGTCGTAGAAACTGAAACAAAAGTGATGGTGCTCGAAAGTGCAGACATCAATGAGAAACCACAGAAAGCATCCAACTTGGGTGAGAAGTACAATAATGAGATTCCACCGGCAGCAGACAATGCTGGAGAAACAAATGGAGGCCTAATCCAAGAGTCTTCCATGGTGTCACATATATCAAACAAGGAAACTGAAGAAGAAATCAAAGAAACAGAAGATACTAGTATTGAGGATTCAGATTCTGTGTCTGTTACAGTGGTAACAGAAGCACAAGGTTTACAGGAAGCTGAACCAGAAGAACAAAAGCAGGTAGCTGCTTTCAGAGACAAAGACATAGCAGAAACTGAATCAAAGGAGGCAATGCCGGAAAGTGTAGACATGAATGTGAAACCAGAGCACACATCTGACTTGGGTGAGAAGAGGGGCAGGGAAATCCCAAAAGTGGCAGATGAAGATAGAGAAATCATAGATTGCAAAATACAGAATGATGCGCCTCATGCTGGAGATGAAGATCAAACAGAGGAGACAACCAAAGATAAGCCATTAGAAGAAATATCAAAAGATGAGCTGAAGGAGTATTCAACAATGAAATCAAAAGAAAATGAGCTCTCAACCGAAGTGATTGAGTCAGTTGATAAACCTCCAGCACAAGACGATGTCCTAAATGTAAACACAGAAACTGCTTGTGTTGCCCAAGCAATAGATGAGACGTTCGTGAATAAACAGGACAATACCACAAACCCAGTAAATGTCTCTGAATTGGAGTCTGTGGATATCAAAAAGGAAGCTGCAAATGAAGAAATTCAGAAACATGAAATAGAGGATCTGTATGTGCATCCTGAGCTGGAAAATGCAAAGAGTCCTTCCATGTCTGAAGTTGTCGAAATCACAAAGGGAGAAATAACTGGGAAACTTGCTGATCAGGCTGATATTTGCAAATTAACAACTTTGAAAGATTTGGAATCGTCGAATCTGGAACTACAAATGGAAAAAACAGAAGATGGAAAACCATTTGACGAAGTATTGAAGGCTTCTGAAAATTCTGTTATACGTGCAGAAACTGAAAAGGGTATCTTGGAGCAAGAGATCTTCAAACGTAACTTGAAGGAAGTCATTGAAGTGGAAGACACAGGAATTGAACAGAAAGGAGAAGCCCTGAAAGACGAGGTAAGAGAAACAATTGTCAAACCGAACATTCTATCAACTGGCACTAATATCTTCCTTGTCTTTTCTCTTTGTCAATCTGTATGGTACAGCTTAGCACTGTGGAAAGATCCACTATGTTTGCATTTAAATGTGCCTCAAAATTTAACTTCTCACATCTTGTTCACATAGAAATTGAAAAGTCGATCCCCATGCCATCTATGTAAATTCATAAGAAGATATAAAAACACAAGTAATTATAATTTTGTTCATACTGGGATCATGCTGGAGACTCAGTTTTTTCATGTCATGTAGAACACATACTCTATCATTGTTTATGTTTTCATTATTATGGATGACGTTGAGTCTTTTCACTAATATGTCAGTTTTTGAAACTGAAGCTTGAAGCAGCTGAAAATCAAACTACTAAAAAATTCTCTGAATCTGAAAAGAATCAGGTTGAAGAAAACAGCAGCTACAAATCAAATCACGAAGATGATAAGGAAATAATGGAGAAAGAGGAACCGCAGTTGGAAGCTGAAGATCACAAAGAACAAAATGCAAATGAGACTACAAAGGCTGTCATCTTAACTGAAAAGGTTGGAAAAACAGGCACAATATCTCTTGATAGTTAGTTACATGACTATTTCATTTAAATATGTTTGTTATATCTCGATTTGAACAGGATGGAGTTGAGCAATCTGATGATAGTGAAGATATCAAAGAAATGATTATGGAGGAAGAATGTGCAAATGCATTTAATGATGCGTTATCAACTGTTGGTGAAAAAACTGATGAGGTCAGCTTAACAACAATTCAGTGGATATTTGATCTTGTATTTTACACATAATGTTATCTTTTCTTCCACTTATGAACACAAGTATAATTCTCAAACAGATGGAAGACTCCACCCCAGTGTGTAGAGAAAATAAAAAAGCAGCAGATTTGAAAGAAAAGACAAAAACAGAAAACACAGATATTGGAGAAGATTCAGCCAGGGAAGGAGAACCATCATTTGGAGTAGAATCAGAAGAACAGAAAGTACTGGACATAAGTATTGAGCCGTCATCTAAAGATTTAAAAGAGAACACTGGGGAGATTTTTGAGGAACCACAAGATTGTTACCGCAAGATTGATAATGCTTCTCTGACTGTAGAAACAGACAAAAGTTCAGGGAAAGCTGAGATAGAGGAGAAGCTTGTAAAGGTATTCCATATTGATTCAGATGAGCCAAGTCTAGAGGCAACAGAAACTGAGAAGTGTCAAGAGGGTAAAGAAGCTGGCGGTTTAATACTTGAAGAAACATCTGAACCCCTAATGAATGATAGTGGCCAGGGAGAGAGAGTGTGTGCCATAGAAAACGGAGATGCAGGTGAACCTGAGGAAAGCAAGATAGCTTCTGAAGAATCCAAAAGCCGGAATGCAGAAGCTGAATTTGGGAAGAGCCAAACAGTGGAAACTCCAGATCAAGTCCCAACGGATAACGATGATCATGCAGCTTCAGAAAATCCAGGTCTGGATGAAATTGAGGAAACTAAAATGTTAGCAAATGAAGTTAATGAAGTCAAAGAAGTCTCTGATTCAGTTTATGAGTCCAGAGAGCAGGTCACAGAAGAAGCTGAAGTTGAAGAAAGCCAAACAGTAGAAAAGCCAAATCAAGTCCCACCTAATCATGGTGATAATGATGATGCAGAGAGACAGCGTGCAACTTTGGAAAATACAGGTTCAGATGAAGCTGAGGAAACTAAAATAGTCTCCAATGCTGTTGATGAAACCAAGGATCAGGTTTCTAAAGAGACTGCTGAAAATGGGGCAAGCTCAACTGTGGAAAAGATGGACCACCCCCAATCTAGTAATTTTGAGCATGCACAGAAAGAAAGTGTAGCAGTGGAAAATCGAAATGCAGATGAAGTTAATGAAATCAAAGAAGCCTCTGATGCAACTTATGAGTCCAATGAAAGGGACATTGGAGAATCTGCTGGGGAAATCCCAACTGTCGAAAAGCTGGACCAAGCTCCACCTGCAAACTCTGTGCCTATGCAATATTCAAATGCAGAAGAAGTTGGGGAATCCAAAATAGAGTCTGTTCTAGCAAGCAAGTCCAAGGATCAGAGTACTGAAGACATAGATGTGACTGGGAAAAACACAACTGAGGAGAAGCCAGATGCTGAAAACACTGAAGAAGCTTGCAAAGCAGCATCTGACTATAGAGCTCAAGCTATTGAACCTGTTACAGAAAATGAAATTACTACTGATCAGACTCCCTCAGCAGAGAAAACAAGTGCACCAATGGCCCCCAAGCATGAAACTACCGTTACAGTTGAGGAGATAGAAGAAGAGAAACAGCAAAAAGTGGAAAAGTTGGAAGATGAGGGCCCATGCTTGCAAACAGAAGAACCCAGGGAGCTTGAAGTTTCCACTATGGGATTTAAAATCCATAAAGATTTACAGGACAATCCAACTGAAGCTTACGAAGAAGAAGGCCACACTCCTGACGGAGCTTTAGAGCCTTGGGGAATTGAGAAAAAGCTAAAAAGTACCGATGCTTCGTCAGAAAGTAAGGCTCTTCAATCTGAGGCAGTAATACATTCTCAGGAAGAAGTTGCTGGATCAGAGGACACAGAAATTAAGGAAAAACATCTAATAGAGGCTATTAGTGAAGTGAGGACTGAAGAAAATCAGTGCAAGAAAACAATAGAAGGAAATGAAATTACAGAGACTGAAGTTTCAAAAGAACAGGTCAGAGGAAATACTTGATGCATTTTCATTTCTGCAAATTGATTTTCCTTTTGTTTCAATGTGATTGCATACATATTTGGTGATGTGACTGAAATGTGAAATATAACAGATTACAGAGGAAAAGGAAGTTGAGGAAACATGTCAACCAGTTTCCATTTGTGAAGGAATGAACAAGAGCCTTGAAGATGACGGGCAGAAGGCCGAAGAATGTAGAGGAGACGAGACAGATAATGCATTTAAAACCGCAGTGAACAAAATTCAGTATGAAAAGGTTAGAAAAGGGGAATGCACTTGATTTATATTCTTGTGATTTTTTGTAATTTCATTTTTATAAAAGCTGAAGCTTTATCTAAAAAACAGCTACTTGAGGAAACTGAAAAAGGCTCTGCAAGCCTGAACATTGGAAGGCAAGATGTTGCCGAAGATATAATTGTTGAGGATTCACACCAAGTTTCAGAAGAGAACATGATTGCAAAAGAGGGCTGTCCAAATGAATTTGAGGGAAAGGAGGCAGGAGATTCAGCAATCAAATTGGATGCTAGCACTCAGGGAGAAGAAAGCAACTATGGAAGTGGCAAGGCAGAAGCCACAACTCCGGAAAATGAGGTCAGATTATACTTCAACTCTCCTTTCAACCTTGCCAATAAAAAGGATTTTCTGTAAAAATTAAATAGTAAATATCAACCATGATAAATGCTCCAGTTATTCTTGTAGCAGCATTTTCAGGAAAAAAAAATTAGAACAAGAGTTTGCAGTTCATCAACTTGTTCAGTGATTTACGCAGCTTTACAAACATCATGCAGAGAAATTTTCTACAAAATGGAGTTCTTCAAAAAGAGAATTGAGGACGTATGAGCTCCAGTTTTATTTGTTTTCAAGTGACCATTCTCTCAAACTTTCCAAGACCAAATGAACCTAAATAGTACTAGTTTTGAAAATACTAATTATATCACTGATGATGATTCTTTCAAAAAAAAAAAAAAAATTCAAGTTGAGCAGCATTACTTTTAATCTTTATCAGGAATCGAGTATGGCGATGTCAGAAAAAGAAAGCGTCAGGGGGTTTGCAACAGAGAGCAAAATCATTCAAGAAACTAGTGAGTTAGAGAAAAGCTCTTGTGCAACAACTGAGGAGCAAATTCCAGCTGAAGCAGATCTCATTGAGAGCCCATACACACCAGTTCAAACTGGCGATGAGTTTGCGCCAAAAATTTTTGAGCAGCAAGGAACCACAGAAACTCCACAGAAAGCAAAGATTAACCTCGAAGGAGAGCAACAACCACAAGAATCAGGGGAAAGAAAAACTGAGAAATCAGCATTGATGGATTCAGCTACAGCTTCATTGACTGACCCCCTTCAGAGCTCCAGAATTGAAACTACGAAAGTGGCTGAACAAGTCGGCGAAGGGGGAGAACCAAAAGGCAGGACAGAAGAAATTCAAACCAAACAACCAGAAGCCATTCATGTAGAAGATGCAAAAATGGATGAAGAACAAGAGGGAGATGAACATAAAAGGATAGACTCAAGCTCTGATGCCCCAGTCACGATTGAAGCCAAAAGAGATGCTGTGGATGTTAAGGTTGCACATAAGAAATCTCATAATATACTATCAGGTGTAGGGTCAAAGGTCAAACATTCAATTTCAAAGGTGAAGAAAGCCATTACTGGTAAGTCTTCTCATCCAAAGCAAGTGTCACCAAAATGAAGTTTACAAGTGATTGCCTGCTACCAGGGTTTTGAGTGTAGTTTAAGTATTTCCACGGTTTGAGTATAGTGCAAGTATTACGGAGGTTTGAATATAGAGTGAGTAGATAGATGCAGATTGAATGAGTGGTTCATTGTGTGTACAAAAAAAAAAAAAAAAAATCAAATTGTTGTGTGATTGTATTTGAATGCAGGTTTTTGAAATGCAAAGAATCATCCACCCCGACATATACTACTATTGTTATTGATCTCAATCCGAGCATAATATCAACATAATAAAGAAAAATTAATAATCCATCACCAAAAGCTGGAAAAAAAAAAAAGGGTCAGCAAACCAGTTTACAACTCAATAAATCTGAAGATCGGAGTTTATTTTTATAACAAAGAACGTACCATGCTTTTTAAGTCAACAGAGACGTCAATTGCGCACAAATAACATGCAAGGATAGAGAAGCCGTTAGTAATGACAATTTGTCATTCTAAAGGATAGATACTGACAACTGCACTTATCATATTTCTGAGGTTAATGTAAGGGTTTGTTTTGTATTGAGGTTAAGCAGTTGTAATTTAAAAGTTACAACACTAAAATATTTGGTAAATATTTGCTGTTATACTTTAAAAATTATGTTGATACGATTTTTCACTTGTATGATGAAAAATTTAATATATTTTAAATAATTTTATCAAAATAACTATTAAAATTTTATATTTATTACATATTATTAACTTTTATTTCGTAATTATAATTTTTTTTTCACAGCAATTATAGGTTAAAAGTTACAGCACTTCAATGTCAAATAGAATCTAACTCTCGTAACAACACCAGCATTACAAAACCTGAGAGCAATATGATCTCATATTCTCCGAAGTGGAAATTCATTCTTGCATTGTCTGAGATTAATCGGATTGAATTATCATTTAGATACATAGAATCAAGAGCGAACTCAGCCATCCCCCTAGAATAAATAGTTCCAGGGCTTTGAGTAACGCTTACTCTGGGTGTGAAGGGTCAAGAAAATCAAAATTTACCAAGTCTTTTGAGTATTAAAGGCAACATTTGAGCATCTTATTTTCCTTTAAAGAAATTGATTTCAATTTTCCCACTTCGAAACTAATTTTAATATTCCCTATTGTTACATTTTAATTTAATAGCTTGGTTCATGATGTTTGAGTCTACCACATTAAAGGCTCTCGGTCATGTTGCTGTCCACTGGTTCATTTTTTCTTGCATCTTCGGAAGAAGCAAATAATGCCGACATCTTCGGAATACTTTGTTGGGTGAAAAGTCATCTTTCAGGCCATTTTTGGGGGGAAAATTGAAGTTAGAAAGAAGAATCCCACTTCACTATAATTTAATGGTAAGGTAATACAAAATACTTACGTCACCTCACTAAATATTTATAAGCGGGGTTGCATAATGAAAAATTTTCAACCACAGTAGTTTTATTTTATTCAGCTTTTCATGAGCAATTCTTTTAGTAGAATAGTAAGAGTCCTGTAGTTTCAAGAAGTTAAAAAAAAAAAAAAAAAAGGCCTTGAAGAGAGGCTTTCCAAGTTTCGACCATTTAATTCCCATATCTTATAAATTTCGATAGGTTTGAAACACGGATCCACCTATGTTGCAACAGTTGCAACGTACCACACTTTTTGTCTTCAATGTAAACTACCGTTGGATATAAATTAAATGAATCGAAAGGTTGAAATTAGATGGTTGATAAATGAGGTATACACCGGGAACCATTGATACCGGTTGCTCAAAATTCATCCGATTAAACCAATTATGTTTTATGTATGAAAAATAGAAATTAGGTTTTGATGGATTGTGGTTGAGAATCAATCTGGAGACAACTAAATCGAACAAAATTTGTCGCAATTTCTTGGGGAAAAAATTTCAATTATTCACGTATGTTTGCATCTTGGGCTGGGGCTATAAGGCATATCAATTAAATGGTGAATTTGTTTGTGCAGTAGGTGTAATTGATTTCATTTGACAAATACTGTGGAGGCATTCAAGGGTTCTGTTCTTGGCATTCTCCTCTTGAGTTTAGTTCAGAAACACAAACATAACAATCCCTCTCAAACAGACTCCTCAAGAATGAAAAATAATAATACAAGCCTCACACATCTCCAAGCTATTAAGTATATTCTAGCTGCAAAATTCTGCAAACTACAAATTTAGTTACATATTCAGCAGCAAAATCCATCCTACTTTAGTTCATAGATCTCATTGGGTAAAATTTCAGCCAGTTCAGCAAGTTCAAATTACACGGTGTCGTACTACCCTGCAACATACATGTTTGGATCTCGATTTGGTGGAAAAGCATATCCATTGCCACTATAGCCCAGACCTCCATAGTGTGCCCCATTCCAGTGGTTAATGTGATCTCCTCTCCACTGTTTGTTCCCAGGATTGTGACCCCAAGAAAGACGGACTGTTTGCTTGCCTATAGCGGTCCCTTGTAACTTCTGCAATGCAACCTCAGCATCCTTTCTGTTTGCAAATTGCACAAACCCACATCCTTTACCAACATGTATTTTAACAGAGAGAATCTCACCAAAATGAGAAAAAAGCTCTCTAAGATCCTTATCACTGATATTAGAATCAAGTGCCCCAACAAATATAGTCGCATTATTGGACTCGCCATAAGATCCTTAGACCCTAGCACCATTTGACGCAGGTCCACCAGCCAATACAAGAGCTTGTGAAGAATATTGTTGTTGATATCCAGAAGCCTTTTTGGGGCCTACTTGAACAATGCACACCATTCATTTCGATCATGGCCCTTGACCTCTCATTTTCATCACCAAATCTAACAAAACCGTAACCTTTAGTATGGCCAGTATTCGAGTCGATGATAACTTTGGCTCCTTTTACAGATGGTTACTAGAAAAGGTCTCCTGCAATATGCTATCAGTTACATCTGAAACTTGACGATAGCTATTTCTATGGGAAATTAATCACAAATTCTGGGGTGGAAAACAGTTCAATGATCGGATTTTCTGGGGGTTGAAAAGATTTTGATGATCTCAAATTCTAGGGTGTGAAAATTTTTTCAACGACGGCCTCCCAAAACAAAGTCAGAATCAGTATATACATGGACCCTTATTTAACATATTTTTGTACACTTTCTTTATTTAATAACTTTTTTTATGATTTCTTTCAATAACCGACCATAGACCTTTACCTACTTTCTAATTTCAACTGTTAGATTCATTTAGTTTACATCCAACGGTAATATAGAATAAAGACAAAAAGTGTGGTATGTTGCAACAGTTGCAACATAGGTGGATCCTTGAAACACTATAGAAAACACTTTTAATTAACCTCCCCCAACCAACACACACCACCCAAAAAAACATCGACTTTCAAACTACTGTAGTGTATTGCACAGGAACTTCTACAGTTACCACCTCTTAAGATTTCTCAGGGTTTATGAGATTTCCCATTAGCAAAGAGGGGCAATTCTAGAACTAATGAGTATGTGGCTCAAGCTTATCAACTCAACCAGATATTTCAATTACTCATGGATGCAAATCTAGAACAGTTGCTGCAAGTGCAGAGGCAATGCTTCTGAGCTGAAAGCTACAGGGGACCAATGGACTAACAATATAAAGGCTAAAATATTCTTCCTTGGTCTCCAAGCTGCGAAGAGAGGCACAAGCAGTGGATTTATACCTAAAGGAGTTCTGACAGTGTAAGTTTCACCTTTGATCTGTTTATATCGATCAATCATAGAAGAAAAATTCCAGGTCTAGAAGTGTAATATTGCCGTCGAAGTACTAGGACAATCTTATGGGAAACAGTTTTTCCATTAAAGGTCGCATTTGATCTACTATTTCTGCAAGAGAAACAACGAGCCTAAACTTTATACTAATACTGGAACACTAAACCTTACCTGTAGGCTGTACGAGGGTGTAATGTACAATGAAGAATGATCAGAGAAATGTCTGAAACCAAGATAAGGTGGGAGTAAGAATAAATAAACTTCCTATATTTAGTCAAAATTTTAACCAATTACAGCCCTGCTTTTAATTGCCCAACTAAATATATTAACTAGCCTTATAAGTGAAGACTACAACAAAGGGGGTAAGCAAATGATAACAATAACTTCAAGCCTTTCACAGTTCCAGGCCTCAATTCTTTTTAAATTTCTCAGCTGCTTCAATTTTTTTCTTCCGCTGCTTGAGGAGGTCAACATGAGCTTTCTTTCGTTCTTGGCCTTTCTGAAAAACAGTTGAAAATTTGAAAGCATTAATACATCACAAACTGACATTTGTAAACTTTCTAAAGTAGTGGGAAACAAAATTTGGGAGGGAAAATACTCAAATAGTACTGACAAACACAAAGCACACTAGTCATTCCCACAGAAATACGGCTGATGCAAGATACTACTAAAATTCTTAAGGCACCGTGAGAATAGAAAAACTGACAATACTCCTCACATAAAATGCGATGTTTTGGTTCAACTACCAAAACTCTGCAGCTGGGCAAAAGCAGCAGAATTCTGAAAGTAGAATACTTCAGAAAATATTAAGTGACAAAGGGAAAGAAACGCTATTTACTTAATAAGTAACCCAAGGCCACCGAAACAGAGGTCTAGGAAGTAATAATAAAAACACCAGTTCAAACCATTGAAACACATACAACTTTAGGTGATTGCTAATCTATATTCTACTTGTAAGTAGGAAAACAAGATAGAGAAGGAAAGCAACCGGAAGGAATCAGCAAAATTACCTTCATAGCTTCATAAAGCCCCCTCTTTTTGCGTGACATCAGAAGTTTTGACATATCTTCTGTAGAAATTTGTTGCACATCTGGGAGAGGCTCCTCCCCAGTTTCCATATCCTCACCAGATTTTTGCTTAGTAGCATCTGACACAGATGAAGAATACTTGAAGCCGTCAAGTTCCATCTTCAGTTCATCATGATACTGCTTCTCAAGAGTCATCATCTGTGTCAATTTAGAATTTGATAAAATCAGCAATGCAGTTATCTCAATCCAAAAGTAGAGAAAACCAATTGACAGCAATGTCTTGTGGAGAAAAGAATATTCTACACTAAAATGATACTCAGTACACGCACTTTCTGCTTTCTCTCAGCAGCTTCAATAGCTTCTGCTCGACTGATATAACCTTCAGCCAACAAATTTTGAGGATCATCCAGATCTTCTTTTCCCATACCAGGCATTGGAAGGATTTCATTTTTGGCAGCAGACTTCAACCTTTTAATGGTTTCTGCATAGTCAGGTACATAACCTTCTTCCTCATTATCAACAAAAGGTGATAGGTGTGGGGGAGGAACCCTGTCAACAGTGAAACAAAGATCAAACGTTAATGAAAAAGAACAAAGAACATCAACTAGGAATTGAAACAATCGTAGTGGCGATAGGTAAAGAAACTATGAGTCTAGTGACCTCCAAGAAAATAACATATATCTACAATATGAATGGATATACAAATCATAGTTGAGTGGTGAATTTAATGAGAGGAATAGATCTCAAAATCGATCTTAAAGATTACCTTCCCACCATATATGCATCTGTTGGCAATATAATCCTTGTATTTACACAATCATAAACCCATTGGGGTTGGACATATTCTCTTGACAGGTATACATGACCCTGAGTCGGCCTGTCAACAATCTGCAGCAAATAAAAGAAGTCAATGAGTGTATTATCCCCCAAAAAGTCTCAAAAATATACAATTTGAATTTGATGGCCAACCTGATGAGTAATACTCTGATCAGTTTCACTAAAAGGAGCTCCTTCTCCCTCCCAAGAAACAGTACCACCAAAAGCAGGAATAACAAAAAGCATCGACTCTCTTGGAACCTGAAAATAGGGGAAGGTTAGTTATCCCATATCGCAGTAAAGCCTAAACTTTTACATTACTTAAAAAGATGATGTTGTACTAATGGTGAAGAGGTGACAAGAATAAACTCTTCAATGTCAACTAGTTCCAAAATACGAATCCGTAAGATTAATGTGGTCTCATATTTAATGGCTGCCAAACATGACTGCAAGTGTCTAAAGTTGATAGTTTAAAACTTTTTGTCTCACTCCATTTCCTTTTCTTTTTCTTTTCTGTTTTCCATGACTGAAAACTTTTACAGAAAACTCTTATAGATGGTAATATAAAAATGTAAAAAATGGCGAACAAGCTGTCCACAGAAAGGTTAAACGAGCAGATCTACACAGCTCCAAATTATTAAAAAAACTCAAAAAAAAGAGCAATGAAGTACTGAGTCAGTAAATTCAATAACTGTGTAATACCATAAGTAAGACGTTACTAATTGTGTTTCACAATAATGGCACATACCAACTAGTCAATTAAGAACATACACCCGCAACCAATTTTATTTTCCCCTATTACATCATGCAATAACAAACATTCCACATTCTTAATAACAAATGGAGAAGAGGGAACCAGAAATTAAAAAAAAAAAAAAGAGCAGGAAATTTTAACTATGTCATGCACTAACAAAGATTCCACATTCTTAATAACAAATGTAGAAGAGGGAACCAGAAATCCAAACAAAAAAAAGCAGGAACTTTATTGCAAGGTTGATGATCACCCCATTACGGTACCTAGCAAAGATATTCCAGAAAAGAGAGCTTTTTCTCTCAGTCATTAGACAACAACATTTTGCAATGCCTTCAATTGCCACAAACATTTTGTTTTTTTAACTATGTCATGCAATAACAAATAGTTGATAGCCGGAGCGTAGAAAAGTTGAAGAAGGAACCAGTGGCAAATAAAAAGAAACATTAACACAAATTAATGACTACCTACTACAGTCATTCATAGGTAAGTCGGTTCAAATTAGATTTTTGTTCTGCATGTTTTTTGAATCAATAAACAACTAACTGTAGTTGCATTTTACTTAAAAATCACAGTAACTTCAATGGAAGTGTCAGAAAATGCAAGACTCTATAATTAAAAAACCCCTCAAGATATGACCAGTAGACTAGCAACCATCTCCCACGTATTATATCATTTTCAAATAACAAGTACACAATGACTCAGAGGCTGACACGTCTTTATCAATAGTTCATCCAGTTAACCAGCCTTAGTTCTTTTTATGCTGTGTTTTGATATCCTCTTCAAAGGACTGTATGCTCTCTCTTTCACCGTTTTATTCTCTTTTCCTTATGCAATATTTATTAACCACATCGTCAAAAGAAAATCCAACTAAAAAAAAAAAATGATAACTGCTGCATTATGAAGCAAGACACACCACGATGCAATGGTCAGTGAACTATTAATCTCACCTCACGACTCAAGAAGAATCTCATATTCTTGAAGAGATTCTTGCACTCTTTTGTATCTTCATCCTCTTCATTTTCATCAGCAGCATCTTTAACGAGTTGCATCAGTGCACCAGGTTCATTGGAAGGAAGTTGATGCTGAAGTTGGGCTAGTCTGAGGTCAGATTCTTCTTCCTGTGTTGCCTCAACTTTCTCAGAGGGTCTAGAGTTAGCATCAAAGTATCTTGCAAGTGCATAAAGTTCTGCAGAATTCAGGAACCCTTAATTATATTAGCTTTCACTGAAAGGCAAAAAATGTGGAGCACAAAGATTGTGGAAAAAATAAACAAACAAATTGCATGAACCATTTAAAAGTTCGGTACAAGTGTAGGTAACCCCCCTCCCCAACCCGAGAAGAGAAAGAGAGAAGAAGAAGGAGGAGGAGGAGGAGAAGCATACCTGCTGCTGAAGCTTCCAATTGAGGATCAAGAATGGGGGGATACTTCACATTGATCGAATGATACAGTTTAAAATTCACAAAGGCAAGGAGAGTCTGTACCCAAACCACAATCATTAAAAAGTTAAAGTTGAAGTAAATAAATAAAATATGGAGTTAAAGACCAAATTCAGTGAATGATAATGATTCGATGATCTTTGACAAATAAAAAACAACAATATCAAGGGGGAAAATCCAAAATGAACTATTTAAGAAATTTTAGCTCAAGAAAGTAAGTGCTGATATCACCATTCAAATAATAATAGATATTCATTCGTACTTCCTCATTTTTACCCTTCAATACTTGTCTAGAGAAAACTCTTACAACTTTACTAAATGATCAACCTTCTATTCATCTAAGTTCAGAGTGCCCACCAAATTCAGAAGCAAGCCATGAAGAGCATATAACTAAACTTGAAAAGTCTTTATTCATTTAAAGCCTTTTTAAAAAAAATATATAGATATACTCATTTGCACCGTTGAAAGAAAATGACAATAAGAAAGAGTGACACTCAAAATCTAGCAGGAATGACCTCATAGAATTCCAAAAATGATAGTAAGACATCGTAGACTACGTCATCATCAGGCAAAACTTGCTGCATCCCGTGAGGTGTTAGCCATGTAATCTTTTGACCCTCAACCTCAGCCTGTACACATGCACGGACAGAAGCATGTTTGTGTAAACAACAAAGGTAGGTACCTCAATGCTACAAAGCAAGGCTATTGTAAACATGATGTGGTAATACCTGGTAATATACCCCTTTTACAGATATGAAAACCTTTCGCAACTTATGAGTTCGAGAAATGTAAGCTTGCCATTCATGACTCAATCTAGTCAAACAACAGATATTAGCGTCAATATATAAGGCGATGAGATATTAAACATAAACAAAGAATCATTAATCAAACATATCAGATTTTCTGAACACCATACAAGCTCTACAGGTTCCTACACCCCTATTTCCTCTTAAATATGACAAATATGAGATACTAACTTTCTACAATTATGGACACGCTTCACTTCAATTTTCAGCCTGTCACTGGCAGGTAATGCAGCAAAAAGGTGCACCAATGTGAGAGGATCATCCAAATCTCTGAGTGCATCAATAAAGTGTGGATATCTACAATCACAATCACAAAAAATAAAACAAATAAAATAAAATAAAGAGGTCAGGGACTTGTAATGGCAGTGATCTAAGAGTTGTAATTTTTACAAGGAAAACAACCCCAAGTAAAATAGCCAACCTTTCCTGAACAAGTCTGTCTAGTTTAATTTCAGGTTGGCGGTTTTTCAGAATATCAGCGAGTTCCTTATTCCTCTTTGCCTTGGCTTTAATTATCTTCTTTCTGTAGGCACTCTTTGCTCTCAGATCCTCAAGTATTGGGTCATGTCGTATGAATGAAACATCCTTCAAGTGATAATATGTCTGGTGATTTCCTTTAAACTTCTTCTTGGGCTCCCGGGGAAATACACCTTTGTAAATGCATAATTTCCTAAAATTTCAAGCCAACAAAACAATAAGCATAGCATATCTTCTTCAGCAAGGTCAGAATTGACATTGCCTATTCCATTAACTCAAATACCAAAGCTCTAATTTCACGCTTTCAGCACAGCAAAAAATAAATAAATAAATAAATAAGAGAAAATAAAACTGGTTGATGCCTTTTGGAAGTTCCTGCTCATATGATTTACCTAAGAAATGCTCACACTATGTGTTTGAACAAATTAAAATTAAATACACTAATACAGCAACCGCTCTGTTTCCATCAATATTTAGCTAAAATCCTCAAAGTCTACATAAGTAAACAAACATTAATTATATTTCTTCAGTAAGTTGATTTTCTGATTTCCAATAATAATAATAATAATAATTAAAAAAAAAGATACAGCAAGCTCACATATAAACATACTAAAGGTGAAGTAAGAGGTGCGGACCTGAAAAGCTTTGTATTGACTTGAAGTTGCTTTAAGGCTTGTGACCTGGTGATATATTTAGCAGCGTTTCCTTCTTTCTTCTTTCCCTATAAACATTAAAAAAAAATTCGAAAGAAAATCAACGGAAGCGCAATAGAAAATTCCAGAGACTGAGCATTTAAAAATTATTGTTTTAGACAATACTCCGTCGTTTTAGACAACTTACGGCGGGTCTATAGTGCTTCGGCATGGTTGCGGAGAAGCTTAGTATAGGTCACGTTAGGACTGAAAATGGAGGCCAAGCAGACAACGCGCTAGGGTTTTAACTAAAACCCGTCTGGGGTTTATATGGATCCCGTTAATATCAGATCCGGGTTAAATAAAAGGAGTCACACGTGGCTACTTTTGTTTTGCCAACTATTTGTTTTTCTTTTTCTTTGATTTTTATTTGTATTTGCCTAATGTGGTTTGTTTGGTAATTTCGGCCAATTTGGTGTGATTAATGTATCTCATTTCTTTTGACGAGGCTTGTAAAATTATAGTATTATACTTCATTGATATTTACCACGTGCCTCGATAACATGAACACTATATACATATGCTTTATGAGAACATAAATTTGTAAATTTTAACTATCTTGAAAAAATAAATTAAATAAGAAACATAAAATTCACTTAATATATTTTTATGAGGAGTATAATTATTTGAATACATCAAACAACTCAATAAATTCATTATTAAAAAATATTTTTTATTATTAAAATATTCCTCAAGTAAATTATAATTTTAAACAATAAAATACGATTTAGGTACTTTTCTTAAACCCTAAATTGAATTATTTATTTCAATTAATTTGATTGTATTACACATAAAAGTGATACTTCTTGGTTTTATGAAGGAGCAAATTAATGTTGGGTAGAATTTTAATGACAAAGTATATGTTTTCCTTTAAAAAAATTTTATTACTATTTTTTCTTAAGGTGTTCTTCGAACTTGTTTCAGCGTTTGGATATAAATTAAATGACGAACAAAATGAGAAAGTAGAGAATATCAAAGCTGAACATTTCGATTATTTTTATTTTATTTTAGGCATTTAAATTCTTTTCCAGTGCCAACTCTGCGGCTTTCTTAACTTGCCGGTGCATGGAATGCAATGGAACCATAAACCACTCATGGTGTCATCCCAGCATTCGTCACTGGCTCTGTATCATCACCAATTTCCCATTTCCAGTAATTCAAATTCCAGTTGAGGGTGTTGAGATGGCCGCTGACGTAGCACTAGCTACAATTGTTTTCTTTTGACCAGAAGCTTTATCATTCGCGCCGCATGCAGTGTCATTCTGGTTGAAGGCCTCGAGATGGCCGATGAAGTAGCACTGCCGGCTACTACCTTCAACACAGACCTACCACCCTGCAATGTCATTCTGGTTTAAGGCGAAGGATCACTGGCTTCATCATCATCATTCACCACAGAAATAGCACTCGCAGCCACATTAGTTTTCCTTATATCAGAAGCAACATTTTCTAACATATACTTGAGCAGATATTATAATCTGTCCATCTTTTCACTTTTTCGTCTATAGTAATCAGACAATTTGCCTCATCTGTCTGCCCTGATCCTACCACAGAGATCTTGAATAGCCTTATCAAGTTTCAATGAGCTGAGAATTTCAATCACATCTTCATAGATTCCTTTCACCACCCCATAGCTTCTCCTGAAGAATTCATATCCATTGACGAAACCATGAACCCTCATGTGCAACCCCATAGAGCAAGTGAAGATCCATTGACATCTTCTTAGATAAATCCATTGCACTGCCTTTCCTGCAAGCAAGCAAACAAACAGACCAGCAAACAGAGAAGGGAATTCTTTTAAATTACCTGGCTTGAAGATTTTTACAAATACGGTCCCAAAGATTCATGAGTCCTCTACAATGGATGTAGTTGGTAGAAACTTGTCCATAATTCTTGTCTTGTATTATCTAATACACTGATAGCGTTAGCAATTTCAAACTTACCTGGCTCCATAAATCTGTCAAACCAGATGTTTCTGATAACTGCATTTCCTTCTCCATACGCTCTTGTAAACAAACAAGCACTTCTGCTGGCTAATAGTAGATAATACATGACAAGAAGAACCAAGGAGAAAGCCAACACCACTGTTTATAAACATATAAACCCTAAATCTAATTTAATTAACACAAATAAGATCCTTATACGTACATGACTTCTCCTATCCGGGCATGCAGATAAAGTGAAATAACATGCATGCATACAGAAGTCGATGTTTGTGTAAATGTTTTCTTATACAAGTTTACAACATTTGCACTGGGAACATTAAACTCCAATATGTTCACAGGTGCCAACAATATACAAAACTGCTTGCAAGAAAGAACTGCAAGTTAGAAACTAGCCTTGAAAAGGGAAAAAAAAATCATTGCAATTTTGTTAATCATTCATTCTATTGGGTAATATAAAGTTCTTGTTTAGCAATAAAGTAACGCCCAATGAGATTTCCTGGTTCCACGATAAATTGCTCTTGAAATGTTCCCATTCTTTTACTAGAAACATCAATCGAAAGATCTTTAAAATTTGGCAAGCCTTCGACTTGTACACCATCTCCACATATAAGGAATTGATTTCCGATCATAAAAGATCCCGAAGCACGAATTGCAATTCCATCTTCACCATGGGCACGACAATGAAGTTTTTCCACAACATGTATTAATTTTTCAGGAGGCCAATCTCCAGCTAATGTCCTTCGAATATTTGTCAAAGTCGCAAAAATATCATTTGGACCAACAAAATGCTTCCCGGAGAATCTTGAAAAGGAAAAAAAAAAATTATCTCAGCAAAAATAATGATCTATTCAAACCAAGGCATCAAAAAATCGCCATACTTATTCAATTTAGTAGTTACCGGTGATAAAAGTCATGATGTTTTGTCCTTGAGTTTATTATGATGTTTTGTCAGTGACTTTAGGTAAAGAATCACATTTAATGAAATCATTGAACAACAAATATGGTATACATTACCTCAAAGTTGATCCTTCGTTATATAAAATTTTTAAATGTTGCCAAAGTTCATCTGGTCCATCAAATAGCAAGTAATAGTGTATTGCAAGCATCTGATCACTCAAAAACAGAAATGTTAGTAATTGAATATATAAATGACTAGCATCAACTACTAATGTTGGTTCAGGCTCTTAGTAATTTAAGTGTTTCACTGAATTATTCAACTTAAAATAGCAGTACAGGAGAAGCTTAAATTCAATGCGATCATACATCATTTTTATGCTAGAAATGAAATTCAATGAGATCATACATCTTTATGCTAGACGAAGCAGTTTTCAAATATGCTCAAGAAATTGTAATATAGTATTTTCTACAAATGGCTCACAATTGGGCCCAAGTACTTAGATCACCGCCAGGTGATTTTATATTTACCCTTGTCCAAGCAAAAGGGGTGATTCCAGCTTATGTAACATGACGAGAGATTTTACATACCAGCTTATGTAACAGGACATAAGCTGAACTCAATATAAAGAGTAATGATGCGACAAACTCTTTTAAAAACTGGTGTGGCATAATTCAATTAGTTGGATTAAATACCTCTTGACCTACATGATTTGCCAACATTTTCATCTAACCAATGAATTTTTGCCACATGAGATTGTACAAGATTTTGTAACTCTATCATCACTCAAATATAAATATAGTGTCCTCGTAATCACCTTGTGCCATTCTTGTACCCTTTCCCCAAAGAGTACTATAATGGCACACAGTCTATTGGTGGGCTAATGTCCTCAACCGACCTGATCATCCCAATCCTCACTAAAAACAGACAGATCTAATATCTTTATTGAATAAGCCTTTCAAGTAGTTTTGGCTTCTCACTCAGGAGATATGAACTAAGAGCAAAGCAAGCTCCTACTGATGGACATTTACTATACTCGACTTCTTGTCTTGTCCATTCGATATGATTAACCTACTTATAATTACCCATTTAAGTACTCTTATAGAAGATGTAATAATAGGGTTACAGGTATAATATATGCACACATATATGCATGATGCTAGGTACTCACATCTGCCAAATCCTTCATCCTTTGCATTGGATCAAATACACTTCGGACAAAAGCTGCTAAGTCCACTTTTGCATGCTCATACTTTGTAATAAATGGGTGTGAAAGAAGCTGCAGTGAAACAGTACCACTTGAAGGACATAAAGTACGAAATGTAAAAGTTTCAAGATCTTTCAATCAACAACAAAATACACACAGAGATTAACAACTGTATTCTTTCTGTCATCAGAATTTGACAAATTCAGTGCATATTTCCATATTTATACAGAAATCTACATAGAATTACGAAAGGATGAAAATGAACTATAAAATAAAAGAAATTTTTAAGCAACAATTAAAAGATCAAAGATATTTGCTTTAACTTACCTAAAATATTTACCACACTTCAGGTGATCAATGTTTAATTAACACTCAAGCGGCCGAGCCCAAATTGATCAAAGACCAAGACAATTTCAGATTTTACACTAGAACCAAATGTCCATAAAAATAAGTACATTTATTTATAATTTTTTTTTAATAAAGATTCATATTTTTTCCCCTAAAATTGATTCATAATGATATTCACATAGTTTACAAAATGAATTAAATTAAAATGTCAAACCCTACTAAAATTCCTTGTCAATTTCTCCAGCATTAAATCTCATGTAGATAGATGAGATATTATGTTACATATGTTCGCACTTGGCCAACCTACTGGAACACATACATCAATACTACTGCACATGAGATATGACCGTACAAGTTGGTTAAATCCCAAATCCACTTAGTCTAAAACTATTATGAATAGATGGACAATGAAGAAACTTTTTGCCTTGTACACTACAACATCCATGGAAGGTTCAAAATGGCACAAAAAGGTTTTAAGTTGTATTTGTGTTGTTGATAACTCGTCAGTCTTTTACCTGATCTGCTGTGGGCCTAGCCTCTGCATCCTTCTTGAGGCAATCATCAACAAATGAACAAAATTCTGGTGAAAAGTTCTGTCTTGATGGTGATGGTGATGGATCCTCCAAGATCTTCGGTAAAAACCATTCGGCAATACAAATTAAAAAAATGGTAAATCAGTTAAATATTATTTTGCTTATCATTAAAACAACATAGAAATTGAAAACAATCACCTGCAACATCAAATTGACTGGTCCTTCACTAGCTGCATAAGGAAATTCTCCTGTGCCACACTCAAAAAGAGCAAGACCAATGCTCCAAATATCAGCAGGATAAGAGTAGCTCTCATTTCGAATTCTTTCAGGTGACATGTATGTAACAGTTCCGACAAAAGTAGCACACTAGTATATGACATTTGAGACAAGTTAGCAACAATTCGAACATATTAAAGGCGATATTATGTCATAGATTATAACTCGAAAGTAGATACCAATAATTCCACTTATCATGCATTACAAATAGAGACATTCCATAAAAAATCAAAGCACAAATAATTTCTATAACTAACCATTGCTATTGAATTCTCCAGGCCAGCACTTATACCAAAATCTGTAATTTTCGGCCGCCCTTTGAGATTTACAAGAAGATTTGCTGGCTTAATGTCTCTATGAACTAAATGTCTGACTCCATGTAAGTAACTTAATCCCTTGAAGAATCACATAAACCAACAATGTGAACTTAGTAGGAAGATATGCAACATAATAAGATAAAACTTTTAAGCTTCTATCATATATGAAACAAAATAGAGAGACAAGAATGTCCTTACCTGTAGAAGCTTTTTAAACATTGATGAAAGAATTGGTTCTGGTATACTTTTTTGCATTCGTAAGATATCCGCCAAAGATCCACCATCCATGTACTCCAAAGCTATGCTTATTTGCCCCGAGTCTGGCATATAAAATGCACCATGGAACTCCACAAGACCCTCGTTACAAGGAGCCTCGCACAATGTCCTTATCTCAGTAAGAAGCTGATTTCTTTTCTCCTATAAAAAATTGGAATATTTGTGGAAGTTTATTCACTAACTAGATGAAACATTTTATTATGCATTATGTCTACAAGGCAACTCATTTTTCAAATCAATGAAATCAAGTTGGCCCTGTGTGGTGTTTGCACCCATCAACAACACCCAAATCAACTCATCATCCCAGGTATATATAGGTCATGAGTACACAATTCAAGGTTCTTAACTTTCCGAAGAAGACGAATCTTCCTGAACTATCAGAAGCAGACCGGCAATCATCATGTTAACAAACAAAGTCAACAAATACTTTCTCTTTAAGCAAAAATCATGGCCTGAGCACCCAAAGATATGATTCAATGGACTAAATGATGATTCGAACTATCCACTTCTTTTTTTTCAAAATAAAGAAAAAGGAAAATCCCTAACTAATGGTAATTTATATTCTATACTATACAAACTTTTCCTGAATAACATGATATATATAAGCCAATGATTTAGCTTCCATTTGAAAAGTAATAGCATATACAAAGTAAAAAGCCAAATCCTCCCATCAAAACACAAAAAGGAATATAATAAGTTAGAAAACGTGCACACCTTTTCAAAAATATTAATCTTCTTCAAGGCAATAATTCTATGAGTGGGAATGTGGACAGCTCTCTGAACAACGCTGCTTGCTCCACTACCTATGGCTCCAAAAATCCTCATCTCATGAGAAGCACATCGATAAGTTTTTTCGCTGTGATCCGATTCATCAGCAAGCCAAGATGTGCATTTTTGCAATCCGAGCTCATTAAAGTTGTACACTCCATATGATCTACTTAATAAATTAACAGTTCCACCATCTGACAGCTACATATAACCAATAGCATATCATGTGAAAAACTCAACTTGTATACCCATCTCCTTCATTCAAAAGGGAAACTCACCATATACGAATCCGAAGGGTCAAGAGTTGATCCAGCAGAAAAACCTTTTTCAGCATCAAACAATGGTGCAAGCTTCTTTTTTAATTCCTCCAGCCCGGCCATGATAATTTACTACAATATGAATTATAAATATTATTGATCTCTCTCTCTGAATTCACCAGAAAAAATTCAATATCCCTTAGAATTTGAGAACAAAATAGTGCTTTCACAAACAAAGAGATCCAAATTTCCATTTTACTGCTTTCACTAGTATTATCTTTTACATCCTACGAGATTAAATGGTTACTGGTAACCATTCGCATAACAAATGTTGCAAAATGAACCTATGCTGAACAATATTAAGCTGCATCTATGATTATTCTTACTATTATTACTGTCAATGAATTTGAATAGTAAGTGTTTATAAGGATTTAAATCAAGAAAATCTCTAATCTTCAACAAACCATCTTTGATTTCCTCAAGAAAATTTTGATTGTAAGGTACGATCAATCTAAATCTAATTTGAATAATATTCATTACAGAAATGATAAACTAGGGGGAACCAAAACCCAGATGCAGATCAAGGCAGCAAAACCAAACAAAACCAAAAGCAAAAAGCATGAATTACAAACTGTAAAATAATTAGAATCTAAGAATTGATTACAAACGAAGAATTTGATGAATTCAAATGAGTACTTACAGGTGAACTTTTTCGCTGTTGATTTTTTGAACGAACACTTAGGAAAACAGTTTCTTCAGTTCGTTAACTTGTCATTTACATACAAACCGGTCAAATCCGGTTCACCAAGCGGTTCTTTTACTGGACCTATCAAGCCGGGCCATCAGTCCCTTATTTAGCGGTAAGCATGAATTGGGCCGATATGGTACATGATCCAACAAGTGAACATTTTTAATTCCAAATTTTCCAAAAGACAAATATACCCTTCATGCGAATTAGTTACCGCCAAAAAGAAATTTGAGTTGCCCTACCCGCTCAAAGCCAATATCCGGGCGCCAAAATTGGAAGCAACAAAAACATTTTAATACTGCGAAAAACAAAATTTTTCCAATTTTTCTCCCTAAACCCTGAATCTTCAATGGCGACCCCAAAATCAGAATCTTTCTTCCTAAATGTCAGATCAAGAGAGCTCAACGGTTTCAAAGGTTTCCCCATCTCTGGATTGAATAAATTAATTTAATGTGTGATTGATTACACCTTTCTTTGAATTTATTATTTAATATTTTTTTCAGCTCGGAAAAGACCGTATTTTGGTGACGTGGTAACGGATTTCACGGAAATCGGAGCCGTGGCCGTCGAACACCATGGCGAGGAGACGCCGCCATTGGCCGTTTCATTTTGCAAGGTTTTTGTTTATTGTCATTGTTGTTGTTAACATAATTTGTATTTTATTTTTTGTGTTTTTTTTTTACTTAAGATTAAGAATCGATGCCTGCAAACAAATGCACTGATTTAATGAGAGAGGAAAAAACCCTAATTTTGCAGACAAGTAAAAACTCCCATATATTTGCCGTGTCGGACGAGGATGGTTATGTGAGCTTGTTTGATTCACGTAGAAAGCTTCCTTCTTTTGCATGTCACCAGGAGAATGCAGGTCTTAGTTCTTGTTTATGAAATGCCTGCTTCGGAGTTTTTCTTTGTGGATGGATATTCTTTTTAGTTTCAATTATGCTGAAATTTATAGAATTTTTCGCAGAGAAAGCCAGAATAAGTGACTGGGTTGCACATCAAAATGCTATTTTTGATTTGTGCTGGATCAAGGTAACTACGTTGGTTCTATGAAATTATATTGAATTTTTTGTTATTGCCTAGCATCAATCTAACATGTGCAAGGTTTTGACTGAGACGTGAAATTTGCCAAACTTTTCGCAGGAGGATACCAACATTTTAACAGCTTCAGGGGATCAAACTGTAAGTAAGGGGATGAACTTTGCTAAACAAACTAGCTTAAATTCAGTTACAGGTCTGGTTCCATTGATCTCAGTTTGGTCTATAAAACTTAATAAGTTGCTAGAATTAATACCAATTGATTAAATTGTAAGATGCAACTGCTTTCTCAATTGGCAACTGAAACAATGAGTATGAACAAGACTTATTCCTTTAGTTCAACATGATGAAGGTTGACTGTACATTGCTTACACTTTCCTTTGTCCATTTGTTCATTTTACAGATAAAGATATGGGATGCAGAGAAAAAGAAATGTACTGGAGCATTGATGGGGCACACAGGGAGTATAAAATCATTGTGTTCTCATCCAACAAATTCTGGTAGATATTTTCATTCTTTTTACCATCTGGTATCTAACTAAAGTTCTTTCCATTTCTTTAATTATAAATGTAATTGTTCAACAGATATTCTTGTTTCTGGTTCAAGAGATGGGTCCTTTGCTATATGGGACTTGAGATGCAAGTCCAGTCCCAAAAGTAATTGTGCAGAATCTTTTGTATTGTAAGTTGTTGCATCTCTGCTTTCCTAAACAAGCATATGATGTTTATGATCTAAACAAACCATTTTATACATGAATTAAATGGTTGGTAATAACTTGCACTCAGTTGAACAATCTTATTGTTTCCTTGTCCAGCTCATCTGCTGTAGTCAAAGGAGCTCATCTTTTGTCTCAATCAAAAAGAGTTAGCCGCAGGAAGGTTTGTTTTCTGCTCAAATAATTCTTAATCTAATTTATTCTACTCTTTGCTAATAAATCAGTTCTTTCAGGCTGCTTCCATGAGCATTACATCAGTTCTTTATCTGAAAGATGAAGTGTCCATTGCTACCGCTAGTGCAGTGAACAGGTATCTATAAGATGTTGCAACTCTCCCCAAAATCGGTTTTGAATTCCTGAGAGTTAATGTTAAAATTGCTTTTCTCTTGACATTGTTTTCATTTCAGCATTGTAAAATTCTGGGATACCAGGAATCTTAAGGCTCAAATTACTCAGGCTTGTCCTCATGCAGAGTCATCATCCGCAAAGGTTAGTCGGCCCTTGCATAATAGAATGCTGAAACATTACTTGTTATTGTTTGGAATAAAGTTGCATATTCTCAAATTAGATGACTAAAACTTAATCTTTATGGAGCAATTGAGCATTGCTGTCCAATCCAGCATGTTTACCCCAACTTTAATCGAGTGTTTGATCCTTCTAATTAGTTATGGGAACACTAAAATAGCAGATGTGGATGTAAATAGCAGGCTTATTCTGGAACTAGAAGATCATGAATTTAAAGATTTAATTACATTTATTAGTAAAGCAATTCTAGTTATCATTCGGCTTTTTCTGATTTCAGGAAACAAGATTACATGGTATTTCTAGCCTGTCTCAGGATTCTAATGGGGTGTTTCTTACAGCTTCATGCATGGACCATAGGTATGTTGCTGTTGTGATGAGTATTTTTTTCCCTTAAAGCTTTATTAATTTTTATATTTAGTAAAACATACTCAATATTGTAATTTAGTTTTAATGCACAACCCACTGAAATGCTACTTTGTAGTGCATGGTATGTGGTGCCTGTTTCACAATCCTGCCTTTTATAAACAATTTGCATTTACTGAAATTTCAGTAGAAGAAAAAAGTACTGAAATGTTGAAAATTTTAACTCATATGTTGTATTCATGCTTTCAGAATATACTTGTACAATGTACTTCAGCTTGATAAAGGCCCAATACAACATTTTTCTGGATGTCGAATAGAATCATTCTATGTAAAGGTATGTCTCGTCTAGGACTAATCCTGATTGCTCTATTGTATAAGATTCGTTTTTTACCATTATCTGACTATACTTTTGCCATTGAAGTCGGAAATTTGTCCTAATGCAAGTCATATACTCAGTGGCTCTAGTGATGGAAATGCTTATGTATGGCAGGTAGAGTTTCTACTGAAAATATGAGTTCTTTTTTTTTTTCATCTTTTAAGTTTTGCCTTCTTCAATTTGTAATTTGAATATGCAATGTCAAACCAGGTGAATAAACCTCAAGCAGATCCTATCAAGTTGAAAAGCCATGATGGGGAAGTTACAGCAGTAAATTGGTATTTTATTTCATCTGTTTACTGAGTGACATTATTCACTATCCATGTTCTTTTTTACAGATATGTTGATCATCTTTCTTTTCGTTCTGTAGGTGTCCAAATGAGGCTGGGAAGATTGTAACTTCTTCAGATGATTACACAGTAAGATCAACATCTTACAAATCCAATAAATGCAGCCCAAATACATTTTTAACTCGTGTGTATTTATAAAACATCTCAATTTCTGCAAATTTTTATTTGTTAGGTTCGATTATGGAGCCTTGAAAACAGTCGTTGCTCGAGCATGAGATCTCCATCTTCCGTCCGAAGGAGAGTAATGGCAATTCCAAGTACAGAATGCAGAAAACTTTTTATGAACGGAGAACCAGGATGGTTAGCAAAGGGTTCTGATCGTTCATATAATTCAGACGATGTGCTAAACCAAATTAACTCTTCCGATCCTAAAAATATGCCTATCATTAGAACTCCCGAGGCCCAGAAGAAAAAAATTCCATCTTTTGATACAAAAGAAGCATTTGAAAAAACCCCTGAAGCTTCCCTGAATAGTCCCTCTTCTGTGTTGAACCCTCCTTCCTCAGTGAAACGAAGAACCATCCGTGATTACTTTCTAGTTACTCCGTAAAATATGATCCCCTGGAGAATGGTTTAATTACACTATATGAAGAATATTGTTGTACAAAATATCATTTGTTAGGCCTTGTGCTCTGGAAGGTCTCAGTCCCCTTCCGACTATTCAGAGTAAGCTTTTTACCCTTTGCCTCCTTTACGAAATTACAGTTTGATAATAAACTCGACAGTACCGCAACATACTATTGCTTTTGATTCTGCAGATAGAAATGTAAAGCAGGATACAACCCAATACCAAATGTTATCAATTTTTTGTAAGACTAAGTGATGTGGGCGCACATAATTTTTTGATGTGATGTGATGCTATTATAATATCTTCAAATGTGTTGAGAGGTGATGCAAAGTTTTGGTTGGCAGGAGTGTTGCCCATAAAGATTGGCGGATTTACGGTGGATTAAACCCTAAATGAGTTAAACCATGTCTGCATTTCCTAATTAAGAGGATGAAAAGGAAATAAAAGAAAGATTAATAGTTACTGATTTACTAGCTAATCAAATGCTTTGAAGAGTACTCTATGCGCAGCACAATGCATAGTCAAAACATAAACACGCAAAGCAGCCTTATTATTATTATTATTTTATTACGAAATAACTTTCATTTCATCAGTATGGATAACATCACAAATAGGGATGGTAAAAATCCTCATGGGGACGGGTACCTTCGGGGAGGGTACGGGGATAATTTTATACTTAATTTTTTATTCGGAGAGAGGACGGGAAAATTTTTTTATCCAATTTTTTATTCGAGGAGGGGACGGGGATGAGGTGGAATCCCCATCCCCTACCCATTTTCCTATTTGAATTTTTAATTTTATTTTTATTTTTAAAATTACTAATTAATAAATAAATAACAAAATTATAAATATTGTTAAAAATAATAAATATCAAAATATTTATATTATTAAATGCTAATAAGTATCCTACATTAGATCGAATTGCTAGAGATATTTTGGCAATTCCAATTATAACAGTTGCTTCTAAATTAGCTTTTAGCACCGATGGTAGAGTTGTGAGCCCACACCGTAACAAACTTCATCCAAGCACATTGGAGGCCTTCGTGTGCTGTCAAAGTTAGTTACGAGCTTACAATTGCAGTATAAGTTTATTTTACATTGTAATTATATTTTACAGTTATTAATATTTGTACTTATAAGTTACTTTACTTATATCATTTTTATTGTTTTAGGTTTGAAATCTGAGGCTATCTCTCAATTTGTCACATTTCTCGAGGAAGAACAGGAGGAGCAGGACGAGCAAGAGGTAAATAATTTTATTAAAAATATTAATTAAGTATCTACATTTATTTCATTTATTTTATTGCCGATATAAAAATAATTTTTTTCTTTTTATTGTAGGATTATGAAGATTGAGTCATTGACAAAGATAATTATTTTAATAATTTATATTTTGAATGTGACTTTGTAATGGATCAATATTAATGTAAGATATATTTTGAACTTTATTTTTATCTGAATTTTTTATTTTAATATGATTAATTTAAAATCGAAAATAAAAAAATGTATTAGACTATTAGTTATTCGGGGACCGGGGATCCCCTGTTATTATTCGGGGAGGGGATGGTGATTCTCTCAAACAATTCTGACGGGGACGGGGAGGGGACGGGGACATACGCAAAATATCGGGGATGGGTATGGGAAAATTGGTCCCCTCCCCTCCCCTCCCCATTGCCATCCCTAATCACAAATAAGTCCATTATATACATGTAAGTCAAATGTACATTCAATCCATTATAGCAAACGACAAGCCAAGGTGTGGAAAGCAAGCATGTTGATGAATGATGACGAGCATGGACGGAAAATAGCACATTGGGATATTTGCAACCGATATCACCATATGTTACATGAGAGTTCCATCAATAATAATCTTTTTCAATTTTTAATAATACCCTCCACGACAATACATTTATCTTTTGTATATTTTATTGTTTCTTCTGCTGAGGCATAAAGGGAGACCTCTCTGTTTTCTACACCACTTTCCAACAATCCAACCGTTGGATTTATGGCTTCCTAATGATATTTCATTCTCGACACAGTTTATATTTGACTGGTGATATAGTGAGCCACCAAAGGAATTATGTATAAGGGTAAGTTTTATTTTTTTGATTTGTTATTTCAAAAAAAAATTGTTGTTTTGATCTTGGTGATTTTTTAGGATTTCTAGGATTTGAGAGTTTCGTAATTTTGATTGTGATTAGCTTAAATAGCTTAAATGTTTCAAGTGATATATATACAACGAGGTTTTATTATAGTAAAATGATATTCACCTCACCGTTTGACCCCTCTTAATTACCCTGCATAGGCAATTTTTTCCTTTTTTTTTTTACTATGTGAACTGGTCTAACTATGCTATAAACTAAATAATTGAAGTTGATTTTTGTTAGTATTTTATGTTCACTAACTTGATTAATCAAAGCTTTGCTCAAAGCTTGTGAACAAGTCTATGCTAAAGAGTGTTCAAATGAAGTGCCTCAATCAAACTGTGCTCACAACAATACACATATCCTTTGTATGCATTAATTTATTGTTTTCTCCGTTAGGGCATAAAGGCTACTGAATATACACGCGAAATGGAAGGGTGGTGGTATTTTGATTAAAAATAAGCATAATTCCATTCCATTGATCACCAAATAAATATATGATCTTCATCTTTAACAAACCATTGAATTATAGGGGATCTCCAATCATTAGAGCCACGCTTCATTGACTTCAACTTATTCCTCTTATCTCTTCAACTTTTCTCCATGACCCCATCTCGATCTGACCCCTTCGGATGCACAATATATTTTAATATTGTTTAATTCTAAGTCTGCCTACATGTATTTCATATACACTACGCACTTTTCTATAGATTATAATCAAAATATAATCATGCCATCATTGATATATTTGTTAAATAAGATAGACATTTCCATATATATAGATTTGATCAAAGTATTATCAACCCCATCATACATTTAATTTAGGTAGATTTTGATCAAATTATGATTGATATAGTTTGTGGGGTATAAGAAATCCTCATTACTCTCCCAATTTCTTTCTTGATGATGATATTGGGTAATGATTAGAAGTAATAAAAAAATATTTGTCTATACCTAGCTAGTTATTTTATAACTTGAAATTAAGATAATGAAAGTCATGGCATGTTTATAGGCATGCACGGGTCCATACAATTTTTATATATCATACTACGAAAAAGTAGATTCATGTACCATACAGATTATGAAGATCATCTAAAGCAACTTAACATCACTTCAACTATTCAATATTATTGTGTACGCCGACACATGACTTCAATTATGTCAACTAAAATGTCTATAAATTATAATTCTGATATTTGCTATGTATCTTTTTGGTGGTGGTTGCGAGTGATAAGAGTTGAAGGTGGAGCAAGCTCTAGAAATAAGCCTATTTGGTTAACTAGTTATAGTCACCTAATCTAGCAAATAATTTATAACCAGTAACCCAAATGTAGTTTAAGAGTCAACACTCAACATCAAAAGTATATTCCTATTCGTTATGTATGTATGTATGTATAATAGGTGTAATTCATTGAATCATTTATAGAAGGCTATAGAAGGTTATAGAAGTTAGCTTAACTCATACATAAAAAAGTTAGGTTAAATTTTTCATGGATGTTATCAAGCGGTAAGGTAGCACAGGGCACTTATATATGAATATGGTCATGATACTTAGAAATGCATGGAGCTAACTCATAGTTAAAAGTCAATTAATTAGTTCATAAATTGAAGATTTATTCAATCTTATATATATAACTCAGTAAATATTCTCAGCTAACGTGATTTATTTTCATTGTCAATAATTTTTTTTATTTAATGCCAAATTAATTATAATTTTTAAAAGAAAAAAATCTCAATTATTATTATTATTATTGGAATATCCCTCCGAAAATGATTATTTGTACATATTTCTATTGCTAGCAGCAAAATCTAGTAATCATGAATCTCAAACCCTATTTGGCATTGAAGTGTTATCGAAAAAAAACTATAATTATAAAATAAAAATTGATAGTATGTGATAAAAATGACTTTCAAATAATAATTTTTACAAAAATGGTGAAGATATATATTATATGTTTTTCATCGCACAAGTGTGATATAAAATCGATTTATATTTACAAAACTATAAACTAATGCTTACCAAACATTACAATATTATAATTTTTTAAGTTACAGCCATCCAACTATAATACCAAATTATTATTTTTTAAGCTATAACCATCCAACTATAATAGCAAATAAGCCTTAATCAATACACATTTTGTAAAAATTCTATATCTTCTTATAAGTCACGTAAGCATATACATATTTTGGTCCCAATTATAACTTACGTGGTTTCACATTGCAGTAAACTAATTTTGCTCGTATCGTAAATATATATTCAAATATCCTCAGGCACACACGAGCTTACACTGAAACCAGTTTCCTGACACACTTGAAACGTAAAAATGAACAGACTTAATTTGTTGGCATCTCATTGTTGAAAATTCTTACCATCATGCATCAAAGTTTCTGCTACCATGAGATTGTTATCACATCAGCATCTTGGAATCAAATTTCACTTTCAGATCTTCAAAGTAATCTGTCAATTATTGAGTGCATGAAATGAAAGTTGTCACTAAATTTGTCAGCTTGGGACAAGCAGTACAAGATAAGAAACAGCTTACCCATAAGTGAAAAAAAAGAGAAACCCAGCCACACGTTATATATGCCTGTCCCTTCATTTCATATATATGTTTTAGCTTACTTTGTCCGCAACTACAATTGAAATTATTAACCCATTTTGGCTACTGTGCATATTTCGTCATAAATGCTTCAATAATGGATGATAATAGTAATGGTTTCAGATACATTCGTGTTGATATATAGTTGAAATCAATAATATACCTTAATCACAGAGAGAGAAACAGGAACATGCATGCCCATATGCTCACTGTGTGTGTGTGTGAGTGTGTGTCCTTTACACGTATCAGTCCAAGGGTTCGTATACACCACGAGAAAGTCTTTTACCATTTTTCAGAAGAGAGTGATCATACAGTGCAACTCCAACAGCCCCGGCCCCAAGAACCAAATGTACATTGTCTGCACGCTTCCGGCTTCATGAACGCGTCTTTCATCCTCACGATTTTTGTTTCGTGATTTCTTCGTCCAAAATGAGTACTGTGCTTAGCTAGGAAAACTCAAAGCTCATGACGTCTCCAGGCTTTCACCTTCGCCAGTGCTTTGAAAATAATCATTTTATCGAGAAAACAACTGCTTGCGGCCAAATTATAATTAATACAAGATACTTTTAAGGTTATTTTCTTAAAAAATAAAAGGTCATTCTGTAATAAATAATAAGTAATAAGACAGATAATTTATTAAATAAATCATAAAGTTTCTTTCTTTTTCTTTTTTATTTATTAACTAATAATGCACATTTATGCCACTAGTGATAGATCCAAGCCCAACATTCTCTATTGAAAGCTCAAAAGTCCTCGGTTACCCTCCCTTATTATTTTTTACCCTAAATTTATGATAAATTATGAACTTGCACGGAAGTTCCAGGTTATGCAAGTGTAACAAAAAAACTTAGTAGTTTAATTAAGAATTTAGAAAAAAAAAATTGGGATTTGAAAGAAATACAATTGTATTATGGACCTTAATTTTCGCCAATATAATTGTTGTTACGCATATATGCATGTGTAATATCTAGAAACATTGTATTAATTTCACTGCATCATTTATTCAAACATTACAATTGCTTTTTTTTTTTTTCTTTTGGGCGAACCTAAATTTATTCTTTAAACTCTTACCTTCCCAAGACCCAAATTTGGGTAGCTTAAAAAATAAAAAAGGACAAAAAAAAGACTACTTAAAACCACTTGATCAAGTTCTTGAAAATACCTTACAATAGTTTTATTTATACACAATGGCATGGAAAAGAATCATGTAGATCGAGCAAAGACCTTTTTGTCTTGAGAGATCATGCCTGCACCTAGTTTGTTTTAACACAAAAGGAAAATATAAAAATAAAAAGAGCTTGAATTTTCGTCAGTTTTTGATATAGTATGGTTTTACAAAAGAACGTTGTGTAATGAAACTGATGAGTGGAAGGATAAAAGATATAGGGTGATGGATAGATACAAATATTTTTCACTACTTCGTTGATTCTTGAGTATACTAGAATAAAAGAAATAAACTAAATCGATATTGATTCCAAGAATACTTGCGAATCTAGGGTGTTAAAATTTGTTAATTCCACATAATACGAAGAAATAATAATAATAGAACTCATACCAAAAGTTTATTCTAAAAAATAATCAATAATAAATAACTAAGGCCTATTCGTAAAGGTTACAAAAGACATTTATTTATATTAACTATAACTTATTTTAATTTTGATAGAAAACTCACTTTAATACGAGTCATATTTAAATTAAGAATACTGCTCAAATAAGCAACATGTAAACAATAAAACTATAAATAGATAACCAAATTAAAATTAATTAAAAATTTCAATTTAAATAGGATTTTTTCAATTTCTCGCTCTTCATCAGGTATGTGTAAGGAAATTCTTTCATTTTGATCAATCTTTTTAAAAATATATATATATATCTCTCTCTCTTAGCTTCTTAGGTTTAGATGACTATAAGCGGATTTGATGCAGATTCATTATTACCTCATATGATATCATATCTTTTTATTTAATAAAAATATAGTAACAAATCTGTATGAAATTTACATTTAAAGATCTGAACGTGAGAAGACACACACACATTTAAACATGTGTGTGTATATGGTGCAGCCTAATATCTCCTTCGGATTTCGCTACTCGATACTGTCGTATCAAAAGGCAAGAGTTTTTTTTTTATTTTTATTTTTTACTGTTTTCTTTTTAAGCTCCAAGACAAAAGGGTTGACGTAAAGGAAAAAAAAAAATGGCTATGCAAAGCACGTATTTGTACACTTAGCCTCATCAATAGACTTGGGTATTTTTCAACTTTAAACTTAGTCTCAAGAGATTCGATTTCATGAAGTAATTTTTAAGTAGCTTTTTTATAAATATTTTCTGAATTTGAATTTTAAAAAAGTTAAAAATGAATTTAAACTATATGTACTGTAACCTTTTAAGAAAATATGTAATTTTATACTCATGTAATTTGGACGAAGAGGATGAATTCGAGTTAACTAAAATTTTTAATTATCATTATTATAAGTAGGGCGTCACAGTCATGAGTCGCCATCTTACTTTCTTGTAGCCCCATTAATTACACTTGTCTTTTGCTTTTCATTTCTTCTCATTAAATGCTCTTTGCCTCCTTTTTTTCCTTCACTCATCTCCACTTATATTTTGTCACTGTATTTTGCAGGTGCCCTGCTGCATCTAGCTAGGGTTTACCCCAATTGGACTCTCACATATATCCTATAAATAATAACTAAAATCCTAATATTTCATCATTTAAACAAAGCTGCAGCTGCGTAATACTCTTTTTTCCTTGGAACAATCAAGGATTAACAGATCTATCAGCTCGATATAGAGCCCTATACAAAAGGGAATAGAAGGTATATTTTCCTTTTCCTTTTTGGTTCAGAGAAACATCTAGCTACAGCTAGTTGTCAAAAAGGTAAGCCACAGTACCAACTGCCTCAAAGCCTTGTCTTTTCATTTTTTCAAGTTTTTTCTATAAGATTGTGCCTGATATAAGTCTTATAAGTCCAAATGTTCAAACTTCAAAACGAAAGATCTGTATATGTTAATCCTGTAGCGACATGTTTGATGGCAACTTGAGCTTTAAATTCAAGAGAATCCAAGCACAGGAAATCGATGTACATACATAAATATAGGAGTACCGTTAGAGAATTATTTATAATTTCCCTTAAATTTTTATTATATATTTTACACCGTTTGTTTTGACTATATGTAGGGTTTTGCCTGAAAATTCAAGATCAAGTACGGTTTGAAAATTCAACAAATACAGCTTTAGTTTGCAGGCCAAAAAAGTAAAAGTAGGTTGAAAAGAAAAAAAATATGGCAGCTAGTGTTTTTAAGAAATTTTCAATTTCATTGTATTTGAAAATATTAACCAAAAAATAAAATAATTAATTAATTATATAAAAGGAGTAATTATTATTAATTAAGCTATAGACACATTGTTTTCTTTATTACTTGCTGCAGAGAACTAAAGGTTGATGGCTTCTTCAAGCTACTCAAATGCTCCATGTGCCGCCTGCAAGTGCTTAAGGAGAAAATGCATGCCTGATTGTGTTTTTGCTCCATATTTTCCACCTGAAGAGCCTCAAAAGTTTGTGAATGTTCACAAAATATTTGGTGCAAGCAATGTAAGCAAACTCTTAAACGAAGTTCTGCCTCATCAGAGGGAAGATGCAGTGAACTCTCTAGCTTATGAAGCCGAGGCACGGCTTAAAGATCCAGTGTATGGCTGTGTTGGAGCCATTTCTGTCCTTCAAAGACAAGTCATGAGGCTGCAAAGAGAGTTAGATGCCACAAATGCTGATTTGATCCGTTATGCTTGCAATGAAATGCCACCTCAGTTTGGAGCAAGAAGTGACACTAATGAACAAAATTCAGGGTTTTATTTCCCATCTCAATGGAATAATAATAATGATGGTAGCCATGAGGGAGGAGAAAGCAGCAGCATGTAAGACCTTAATTGATTTGTCATTGTATTTTATAAAATATGACAAAAAAACCCTTTTAGGGTTTCTCTTCGAGATTCATAATGGACTGTGTTTTACTTGTCATTGTATTATATTATGTCCATATTCTAATTTTATGAAAGAATGTCTTCTTAATTATGAGAGTACATTTCTTGAAACTTAATTGAGACCTAATTTTGTTTCCTTGACTTAATTTGCTGAGAGTACTGGCTAGCTAGTTTGTCAGAAAATGCTGTTGAGTCCACTTCAAACAACCATGTAAAAGTCTGCAGTTGAGCTAAAAGCATCCTTAATTTTTGCAGCCTCTTGCACATTTAATGAGAATTCTGTCTAAGAACTATGAGATAATCTACATGTACATATATATCTCTGTTTCTGAACCCATCTTCTTATTACTTACAGAAGTTTGGTACTTTACATATTCTCCAGTTCCCTTGACGTATGCCTCCTTTTTTGAACACTTACCATGTGCCTCTATTAGGTGTCACTCTATGTTGGGACTAGATTGTATAACCTCTTAGGCTGAAATACAAGACGTCAGCTCACATGAGGGGGGAGAATATTTATTCATTATTAATTGTGTTATATATTTAACGAAAGAAAAAAAGTACATACATGGTATTAGTATATATCCTAACCTGAATACTTAATTAAGATACAAGTTAATATAATCGATTTTAATTAATTGGTTTAGAATCTATCGAGATACCTAATTATTAGTTAGGTTTATTTTATATGCAACTCCGTCACCAACCTAAAATAGTTTATGCTCCATATTATATTATATGGTTCAACAAATATAAGCCACCAACTACATATAAAATCTAAAAATTCTAAAATGTAGATAAATGGACTTGTAACAGCAGCAATCATTGATATCCAGTGATCATTGCGTCGTTATTAATTTTTGGCACTAGCATTGGGAGCTCACTTCTAATTATATGTACCATTTCTCCTTAATTTAGTGTGAGGCTGAGAGTAAATCGTATGCTTGATTGATCTGTGTGATACTTGAAAAAGTGAAGGGGTTTCAAGTAACCTTTTAAAAATCAGGTTTCAAAAAGCTAGCATGTAACTTGAAGTTCCAAAATACAATTTGAATTTATACATAAAGCAGGTCAAGTTCCAAAGCTAAAGATTTTCTATGTTAATTCCGTATGTTTGAAGTAAAGAATCGTCTAAAGATATATATATATTGTAAACTAAATATGTCCAAAATAACTAAAATTCTCTTATAAGGTTTCATCACTGCATTCGAAGGATATTTAAAGGGAATACTTGATTTGAGAGACTATCTATTACCTATTTATTCATACAAAAAGAGCATACAAGCGCCACACTATTCATTGAATATATTTTCGTAGATTTATGGTGGTATATAGGAGAGACACCTTAATATTTTCTAAGTACAATTGGTACAATCATGTAGCGTCTAATTTTTGGATCGAGTTAATAAAATGCTAAATTAACAGTGTGACAATATCATTTACTAAAAGGGTGACTCAGTTCACGAGTGCACCGAAATAAAACTAACTATGGGAGTGTGTTTTTATGTTTATCGACATTTCACTATCATAAAAAGGAGGGGAAACACACGCACACATCACTCATCTGTTCTAATATGCCCACATCACCATCATATTCATAACAAAGGGGAAAAGATCACTCACACATATCTCATCCAACAGATAAATTCCCCTTTACATATATAAATTAAATATGGGACCTAGCCAGCTAAGTGTGAACAAAGGAAAAATGGAGAAAAAAATTAGACCTTAAATCAATTTCCTTTCTGTCCATCCATCAATTTCGTTTTTCAAGCTTCAAAATCAACTTTCTTCAATCCAACACTATATCTCTTTTCTACAACAGATAATAGTAACAGTAGTACAAGAAAATTTGTTGACTTCCCCAACCATTGAGTTGAAGTCTTTGCTAACCACTACAAAATAGTAATATTTCTTGTGAATTTTTGACCTTTTCATTATAGCATTGACATTAATATTGTCTGTAAACAGTAAGTAGCAGTAGAGATGTCAATACTCTCATAGGATCACAAAGAATTGTTTTCCCATGTGAGGGAGTAGAGAAAAAAAATAGCATGCGAATCTTAGTTGGATTTTCACCTTTGTCTCCTTTTTATTACATATATTCTTCACTGTTTATCATCCCTCGCACCTCAGACATTGCAGTAATTAAGAACCCCACTACTGCATCACATACAGTGAAGTAGATACAATGATACTCTTTTAGCGTACAAAAAATAAAATGAAATGAGTCATATATATGAAATGAGCTAAATTACGTTTAAATGTTTAGGTAGCTTTAGCTCATGTTCTAACTCCATGATCATCTTCATGGTTTGAATTAGGAAGTAATCACTGCAGGCCAGTCCACTTTCCTTTTTTCTCACTTGAACTTCAGGTACTTTTTACAAAAGAATTTGGCAATATAAAACGTATAATATGATTGATTATGTCCCATGGAATCTTCCTCTTTCTAATATAGTTTATAAAGAAATCAAAGCCTTAGCTGGCCGAACTTGCTCAATTAATGTAGAATAAAAATTAGCAATATTTCACAAATAGATACCTGGGTTTTCTTTTTCTTTAAAATTAAATGAACGCACACTGTGACCTGATGTAACTAATTATATGCATTACTTTGTACCGACTATTATACTCGAATAAAGATTCTTTTATGATCTAAGCACGTTTGAATTATTTTAAGAATTTTTTGATATGTGTATTTTTATTTATATGTAATCAATATTTATTATATTCTCATGTACCAATTATATAGTATTTACTCAGATGAATCATATTATAAGAGAATTATAATCCATTACACTGACCACACATGTAGAAACCATATCTATTAAAAACATCATAAAATGTTAATAAGGATTGTCCTTAATGGGCATCAAATTTACAAAGGTGCAAATATCAATGGATTTGGTGTTTAAAAATACCAATCTTATAGAGCAGGTATGATATGTATATATACAATCTTTCTCTAGCGTGGGCACTCTTTTTTTTCCCCTCCCATGCGGGCACGCTTTTAAGCCGTATGGTTTAATAAAGACAGTTTTTAATGCTATAAAATTGCACGGTTTTATATTGCATTAAAAAAATAATTCTATTAAGCCAAACGGTTTAATTCCGCATTAAAAAAAAATGAAGGCACTTGCACGTAAGGATGATTCTCTCTATCTCTCTCTCTATAATGTAGGATTAAAATTTGGGACAAATTGACAATGGTGTGAACATATTTTTACAATGTTGTCTAATATTGTTATAAAAATATGTTATACTACTGTCAATTCATCTCAAATTTAAAAAAAGCCTAAGATCTTGAACCCCCCCCCCCCCCACACACACACCTACATGAAGATTGCTAATTTCCCCCTTACTGTAATTAATAAATACCATGTACTCCCTTGCTATTTTTATAATAGTCAATAATTCCCCTGACAGTATTAATTTATAATATTACCTCTATTTTCAAATACACTTTTATTTATATTTATTATAAATTAAATAAATCATATGAATAGAAACTGAATAAAAAAATAAGTATTAAAAATAAGAAATATATGCTTTGATGTGAACAAAACATAATAATCATAATTTTTTTTGCACTTTTTATTTTTTAAACATTTTCTTCTAATAAATATTTTATAATATTTTAAAATTAAATATAAAAAGTACAAGAAAATTATTTTATTATTTATTTTATAATAATTTTTATTTATTATTCAAGTTTTCTTATAATATTTTTTTATCATTTTATAATAATTTTCTTATATATTTATTATAAGAAAATATTTATAAAATAAAAAGTTCAATAAAAATATTCTATTATTAACTTTTTTACGTCAAAAAATATATTTCTTATTTTTAATACTTAATTTTTTTATTTTAATTTCTATTCATGTAATTTATTTAATTTATAATAAATATAAATAAAAGTGTATTTGAAAATAAGGGTAATACTATAAACTTATATTATTAGGGGAGTTATTAACTATTATAAAAATATTATGAGCAAATTATATATATTGATTATAGTATAGCTCGATATATATACATTGCTTTATTCATTCATCGATATCATGAGAGATAAGTGAGAAATATATGATTTGATTTGAAGGTTTTCGATGAAATGCATCAAAGAAATACAAAATGTCTCTTTCCTAACATGCAAAGCAAAATAGAAAACCAAGCATGCTCACAAAACAGCAAAAAGGGTCATAATCTGGGACCCGAATCAACGATTCAAGAATCGGTCACAATCTCATTTTCCAAGTTAATGGGCCATCCCCAACCGCCCAAATGAAGAATTATCAAAGTGACTCAAGAGGTCCAAAACCAAAGACAGCTCTATTCCAAAAAGTTGCCATGCCCATGCAATCTAATATTTTGACTGATTGATTGATTGATTGATTGGGACATTTCTCCAAGACCCTTCAAGTGGGCCCTAACCACATGTTTTTTGAATAGAGTTTTTCAATAATCTTCTCAGGAGCATTGTGGTGAGAATAAACCTACAAGCATCGCATCTCATGGCTTGTCCCTATAAGCTGTAGGCTAGAGCTCCGTCGATGATGAGTATCTCTTTTCTTAATTTTTCAATATAATGGTTAAATTAAAGAGCGGTGAGTTGCACATTTTATGGTGTGTGATTGATTGGAATGTGTTAAATTATTATTAGGGAAAATTATTATATAATTTTGGTACCGTATCACAGTTATACTCAATTATTGAATTTTAATGGATCACATCCATCTAAGTGGATTCAACGGTTGGGTGCAACTGTGGTACGATACCACAATTGCATCGTAGCCAGACCCTTCTTATTAATAGAGTTATGCACTTTATAGTATAATTTCACCTGTAATAATTAGACTTGAGCGTATTTTATAATATGAGACTGCATGCACTGAATCATTGTTCAATAATTAAGAGGAGGTTAACATCCAACCAAAAGACGTAGGCATGAATAATATAAATGGCATTATTCAACTTCAGCCTTGGATTTTAAATTACAGAAAATAGGGTGTCAAAATGGCACCCTCACCCTCGTGGTGCCGTATTTGTGGCTCCTCAGTCATCTGTTAGGACTAGTACCATTTTTCAATGGTTAAATTCAATTACACCATGTTCGGTTTGACAAGAAGATCACCTCCCCTCTCATCTCTTCTCCTCCTCGAATCAAACATCAATTAGTACTCTAGTATACAACTTATTCATAGCCGCTTTTCATTTGAGTAAACACTATCTTTATAGACTGATAATAGAGATATATAAATTACTTGTGCATATCACGTTAGGATTCTAAATTTTCAACGCATTTTTTTCTTGCGAGAATAATGCTTCTTTGGAATATGGAAAGCAAAGTATTTGTACGTAAAACTCATGAACAATTAATCATTATTTAATAGTTCGTTTTCTTTTTGTCCTCTTTAATAGAGGAGTGCAGAGAAGGCACAACCCCATTTGGGCTTGAGCCACCACATACATGCCAATGCGCAAATCATTCAACCCGGGGCGCTTCTAGGACGTAAAATTAACAAGTTACGTACAAGAAGTTGCGTTATGTGTGTCCAAAGAAAGTATGTGCATGGACATCACTTAATCAGTCTGAAAAGAAAAAGGAAAAAAACGATAAGATTCGATGTTGGCAACTTGGCATTTGGAATCATCTTGTCTCCTGCTTTACATTTCCCATAGAACACAGTAAAATCAAAAGCAATAGTGTCAAGTTTATCACCTAACTGTGTAATGTGCATCAGAGAAGGTTTTAGAGGGTAAAAAATCACACCTGCTTCTCCAGCACAAGACCCAACAAATTGGCATTTTGTACAATAATATTCTTAACAGGGTTATTAAATCTATTCCAGAGGCGTAATAATCAGACTGACATTCCAGATATTTCACTGAGGCATAAGGATTCAAACACAGAAAAAGGACTTTGTAATGCAGCTTCGGGCGGTTTCTCAAAGGTTTCTTTCATATCAGAAGATGGAATTTTTTTTATTTTGGGTCTTCATGTACATTGTATTTTTATAGCATTGGAAGAGTCAATCATGCTTGGAGTTGAGGTGCTGCTAAAAAATAAAATAAAATTAGTTAATGGAAAAAAAAATTAAAAATTTAATAAAAAATAAGATAGATTTTATAAAATTTTCATTATATAAATATGAGATAAAATCAACTTAGCTTACAAATTAAAAGAGTAGGAATTTACTTAACACTTCAGTGTTGTAGCTTATACTAAACGGGGCCTGATTCATTAAACACTTGAGGTTTATCAACCTGGTTTGACATTGCATTTTTAAGTTACAAATTGAACGAGGCAAAACTAAAAGGAAGAAGCCTTGTTCGAGAGGAAGGCTTACCTGCCATAGATATTTCCATCAAGTATATGGTCGCTTCGGGGCTAATTGGTGACTGCCAGGGAAAAAATAAAATCAGATAGCGGAAAAGCATGAATCTTAACAATAGAAAAATTGGTACTTATTCGTGGAGGGTGGAGAGCTAGGGATAGAGCAGAGGCTTATGCTCAATAGGAAAGGCGTACCTTTACATGGAATGATTCTATTCTACATCCAGAGGAACAATGTATAGGACCTTTAACAAACCGAAGTAGATTATTCAAGTATAATCTGAAGCATGAAAGCATCCAAAATAGAGTGTTTAGCATTTTAGCTATTTTTTCTTTTTTGTTCTCTAACCTCATATATGGCCGGGTACCGTAAGCAGGTAAATCATCTTCCACCAGTGCATCAAAAACAGACATTTCACTACGTTGTGCATACAACCAAAATTACAATTTTGAGTAGGCAATACAGCAGAAAATTAATACGACTTAAGGGAGAGATGCTCATCACAACAGCACGTACCTATTGACCAAGCATGGAGCTGTAACCAACACCCATTTAAATCCTGGGACAAGCTAGATGTACCAAGTAATCTTGTTTCTTGAAATCATATAAAATTATAAGTAGTATAGCTACACTGATAGTTCTAATTAAATCTTTAGCTTCGTGAACCTGCAGAAATTTTTGGAGGATTGATCTAATGTTGGTTCACTTCTAATTCCAGACTGTGCCTACCATTTTCATATCTACATTTTCATCTATGTTAGGGTTTCCATACCATTACAAAGGTCAGATGCTCATAACCAAACTTTGTTAAAATGTCGCTGGACTGGACAGTATGTTTAATTCCTCTATAAAGTATAAAGATTAATTTTTAGTTATCTCATTTGAGAATATGCATAGGCAACCATTCAACATTCCATTGAGTAAGAAGAAACTAACCTTCTCTATTTCGCCAATGACTCAGTATAAGGACATGCCTAAGTAACTTGAGCCTTAATATTTTTCATATCCCAGATTTTTAGAACACTGAAATGACCAGGTTGTCTATGAGAAAAGCAAGGTAATTATAAACTCTATAGGAATTCAAAACTAATTTTGGGAAATTGGCAACTCGTTATATGATACCTGTTCACTGCTTATCAGAAGTAATGCTTATGTGGGTAGCCTGAAGGAACTGACATGTTATCCAAGAGTAGGATAAAAAAGATTAACAAGAAGTTGAGGCAACAAACAAACCCTTTTTGATTGAGATGAAAATGAGCTGGATAAGGAACAACAATATGGTTCAACTGAGTGGAAGCTATATCCAACCATTTATTATATTAAAAGGAAATTTTTTTTATAAACATCATAAACCTGTAAATGAAAGCCGGAATGCAATAATAACTTATAGAATGGAGAATTCTGTGGAATTACTTTTGGAAATAGTCTTGCATCTCAAGTCCCATATAACAAAGAAACCATTTCTTGATCTAGAAACAAGAAGATCAGTTGAACAATAACACTTAAAATTAAGAGATTGAAAAAAGGAAAAAAAACATTTCAGATATCAGAAGATGAAAAAAATAATATTTAAGAGACCTACCAGAATTTTTGGGATCGGGGTGCAATGATTTTACGCTTACCATGTGCACCATCAACACTCCAATACATTTCCTTCCCGCTACATTCCTTACCTTTGTCTGCAACATTGCCAAAGAAAGGTATACTTAATTTAAAATTAATCTTCTTCATGTTGAATCCTGAGAGTTAAGTCCTTGTTCGTAATCATCATCCATCCGTCAACTGCAAGTTGCAGCTGTGTCTTCATATTCCATCAATTGGTAAAACTAATTGTTTGGAATAGAAATTTATCTAGTGGAGTATATAAACAAGATACTACTAAAAATATAGAACAAACTTTGATCAATGCAACCAAAATTTTAAATTAACTTAAGCAAATTTGTTCCACATTTGATTGCTCTTTACATATAAACCAAGTAGCCGAGTAGAGATTGAAAAATAAGCCAATTAGGGGGAAAAAAAAATTAAACCCATCTCATGATGCAAATGCTAAAACAAACTGCCTATTTTTCTTTATCTGGAATGTAACTTACAGTTGAATCCCCCAAAGGCTGAAGCTATTAGAATGTTGTTATTCTCCTGCAAAAGGTTTCCACAAATAATTAATATTAAGATAGATAAAATTCATGTCTCATTCAAAACTTTTCACATGCTAATCACTTGCATCTATAGCATGACCTACCAAAACCAAAACCATCATAAACGCAAAAAAAAAATTTTGGGAAACAAAATTTGTTAAAGATAATAACTTGATTCGGCGAAAGTTTTACTTTCCTCTCTCAATTACTTCAAACACGAACACACAACAACAACAACAACAAAAAAGGGCAAATTTGGCAAACGAATTGAAACTATTCATGCCCAATATTGGTGCAACACACAGAATCTACGATGGCATGCAATTATGTATCAATTTTAGAAAAGACCCAATTCCACTAATCTTAATTATAGCCTCGCAAGCCATTCAGCCGTGTTGACTAGTGGCAACTCACGTCCCTAACTATGTTGAGGGCGTGCGTTTAAGCCCCCATGGGGCCTTAATTTTCCAAAAAAAATTACAATAATAGGTATCTTTCCTTATATTCGTGGGAGCAGATTTTTGAGGTAATCCTCGACACCCCTAGTAGATTTCAGATTATGCGTATTTACAGATCGTCACAAATTAAACCTTTTGGCATCATCACAGCCACATAAACTTCTTTCATACAATTGGAATTCAAAAGATTTTGGAATTAGTAAATAAATAAGCCTTAATTTTTTAAAAAAACAAAAAAAATGATAAATAAACCTTGCGAGATGAAATTACAAACGGCGGCGACTCGTTGCCATTGAAGTTAACGGCCACGGCTCCAATTTCCATAAAATTTGAACCCATGTCGCCATACTTAGCTTTGAGAGGGCATGGCCAGGGAACTCAATTTTCTTTTTGGCGGCAATCATTTTTATTTTTCATTTTTTCCCATTTAAGTCCCCAACGGAAATATGTAATGCATTAAATCGTTTGACCATTTGACTTTGGTGCCTCTGTTAAATTTCTGTATACATAACTATTAAAAATTAAATTTCAAGAAATTACTCTATATTTCTTTATGAATATACCCACTTGCATGCTATTTTATATATATATTTATTTATTTATAACATACAAATTATATGTATGGCCAATCTAAGATCCTAAATTTATTAAAAGTTTTGGAAAGTTATTAAACCATGTAATCTAACAATATAATAATTGTGAAAATTATTAAACCATATAATTTAATAGTATAGTAATATTATACTATTAAATCGTATAGTTTAATAAATGTATATGTAAGTGTGTATATTTAAATCTTTCTCTAATGAGGACATCTTCGTTTTGTCAAAGTGAATGTGTCATTAAAATACAAAAAAATATTTTAATATATAAGAAATTATATTTTTCCTGCTAGTATATTAAAATCTATTTTTTTAGTAATATTTTCATGTTAACAAAGTGAGGATGTCCTCTTACACTATATAAATAATGTATTTAAATTTGAATGATATAATAAAGTTTTAATGATTTATTATGATTTTATTAAGGTCTTAAGTAGTAAAAATGAGAAATATTAGGAATTTAAGAGTAATATGAATATTGGTTTAATAAACGAACAAACAAGGTATCAAGGGCGAATTTTTATCACAATAAATATAGTTTCTTTTATTTAAATTTTGATTATTAGTTTTTTAAGAGGTGGTTTGAATCTTTAATCCACCAAACATGATTTCCTATGGCTTTAAATTTATTTAGATTTTAAAAGTTTGATGGTGTGTTTATTTAAAAAAATAAGTTTAATGAAAAATTTAATAGATTTTTAAATAATCTCACTAAAAAAAAATAATTAAATCCTCGTTTCTAAAATGGAGAATTGTACTACTATTATTGTTAAGTGAACATTCATGCTTTCTTTCGTTAAAAATTTATTCTATTTGGTCAAAGTTAAAGATGTTATATTATATCTAAATATTCATTTTTAAATATCAGATCAAATAGAATTTTGAAAAAAAAAAAAGGAAAAAGTGAGCATCTTCCTCCACAAATAACAAGCGATTATTATCAGAATAAATTCACAATAATTAACCATTTTTAAGTTCAGGACCAAGTGGGATCGTTGATCCTTCAAGAGATGAGTCCAAAAAATGACCACACGTTTTGAGGCGAAAAGCACAACACAACAATTTTGCAGATCAACAGTAGCAATGTGGCAGTACAGTTGTACACTCAAAAGCCACCTCAATTTTCTTTTTCCCTTTAAAATTTTATGGTTTCAGTTTGTTTTGTTTATATACGTATATATCCCCAATAATCTCATCGCAACTTGTTTCTCATGCAAAGCCTCTAGTCATCATGCAACCCTTACGTGTCCGCATTCTGCCTCTCCCGCCTTTTCCTATAAAACAAAACCACTGCTTCCGGTTCCTCAACTCATCTCTCCCCTCATTCACATTTACTGCTCGATATTTCTCTCTTTACTCTTGAATTAAGCATCTCAATGGCTGAACGCGATCGCCCACAGCCACACCAGCTTCAAGTGCACCCACAACAGCACAGTAAGTCTCTTATTGGCCAAAGAGGAGCAGCAGCAGGAGGCCCTTCAGCAAGCAAAGTTCTTGCAGTTTTGGCCATGCTGCCCCTCGGTGGAACCTTTCTTGCTCTTGCCGGTGTCACGCTGACTGGAACCATCATCGGGCTTTGCGTCACCACTCCTCTTTTCATAATCTTCAGCCCCGTTATTGTCCCGGCAGCCATTGTTCTTGCTCTTGCAGTGACTGGGTTTTTAACGTCGGGGGCTTTCGGGCTGACGGCCTTGTCTTCGCTCTCGTGGGTCCTGAGCATATTGCGGCAGAAGACTGGGTCGGTGCCGGAGATGGCGGACCAGGCGAAGAAGCGGGTGGCGGGAATAGCGGATTATGTGGGCCAGAAGACTAAGGAAGTTGGGCAGGATATTCAGAGTAAGGTTCATGAAGCAGGAGGGAAGACGGGGAGGACATAAAATGTTGATCTGATATGATCGGTTGATGGGGAAGACAATGTGTGGTTTCTTTTTAGGGCTTTAGTGTTGGTTTTGTAGTTGTAATAAGTTTTGTGTATTCAGTCGTAGGAGAGTCCGTCCTCTGTTGTGGCTTGTGAGGTGCAAGGGTTTGGCTCTTGGGCTTACTTGGAATGCAAGGCATTTGGTGCTTTTGTTTTTGGGTTTAATTATCTAGAATTTGAATATGCTATGTGTTGTCTCAGTTGTTGTCTTGTATCTTCCATTTGCTAATTTAGTTCAAATTTGCAATCGCTTCTGAAGATCTCTTTCAATTTTGTTCAAATTCACAATCAATTGGGACAATGTGTTGAGATTAGCTCTCAGCTAAGAGTTCTGCCCTACATTTTGGCTTTCTAAGCTGCAATTCAACAAATTCAGATATTTTAGCTATTTTGTTATGTCATTTATAAGTAAACATTACAGTGGAATCAATCATCAACTTAACTGTAAAATGGAACCAATCGGCAACTTTGCTTGTGTTGCCTAGATAGCAGAGGAAATTTTTCATCGAACAAAACTTTTACTGTTCAAAAGGAGAATACTGGGCGGAGTTCATAACACATAGGAAATTGCTCTATTAATTTTGTTTAACAATTCATCAGAATTTTGGTATGCGCTGACATTACAATTTCGCTGTAATCGATTACAATTGCTAAACTTGCGATTACAATTGCTAAACTTGATCGGATTGCTGTAATCGATTACAATTGCTAAACTTGATCGGATTTTACAGTTGCCTGAGGATCCGTAGACTCATCAGTTGAATTTGAAGAAGGATTGGGTATCCAAAATGAGAGAACTGAAGAAGCAGCAACGAACATTGCCCGACGGGGAGCCCACTTCAAGCATGCCACTACTCCTATATTACCATTCCAGCAGGCCACCTGCCCAATAGAACCAATTTAACCACAGAGCTAAGTCTCGTTGTTCCTATTATTTATAAAGGCATTCCATATAATGAATGGATCAAATGAATCTATAAAAATATTAAAACACTCTCTAATAGAAATAAGATTGTAACCTCATTCCGTGTGTTGATATTCCAGGCGTGTAAAGTTCCATCTCCTGATCCTTTGACAAATTGAAAGAGTAAAGTTAGTTTCTGGCAAGTTGGATCAGAAGAGAAGAAATTCTGAAGCAACACTGAATAATAATCATCAGTTAAGTACAAACTTTATCACTATAACAAGAAATAATCATCAGTTAAGTACAAAAACCACATTAGAGCAATGTTATGAGAGACTCCGGGATTTTAAGATGAGGGGATGCCCTAATAAAACATATTTTTGGTTTATTTGAGTAATTTAATAAAAAAGTTTTATCATTTCAAATTGGATTGTGGTTCTCATCCGTTGGGCTGATTGAACGGTCTTGTTAACTATATATTTGGACACTATGCCATCTTAATCTGAATGTTAAAAATCCACTAATGCCTGCAAAATGCTTCCAGAGGGGAAGCGTTGGAAGAAATTTGCGTTATCATTCAAATGATGATCACATCTTAATCTGAATGTTAAAAATCCACTAATGCCTGCAAAATGTTTCCAGAGGGAAGCGTTGGAAGAAGTTTGTGTTATCATTCAAATGCTGATCACCAGAAAAACAAAATGACTAGAGCTGATCTAAAGATGAAAAACCAGCAGAAGAAAAGCATCAGTCAACTGACTAGGCATCACGGTAAAATACAAAGCATAAAAGGCAATGCATGACAAAAACTGGTTAAAACGTATAATCAGTTCAATGAATGGCATTAACACCTGGAGCTTAAAACTTAAAACTAATTACAGAATTTTAATGAACAGTTGCAATCAACTTAGTCCAGGTCTCCAGGAGACAAAACAGAACCTGGAAATGGACAGGATGCTAGATCTTTTTTTTTTTCAAATTGCAAAATAATAAACACGAACAATACCTGAGACTACATACTGGCCATCTGGTGTAAAAGTTGCTTCTGTATTTGTGTTTGGGGATGGCTCCAAGCTGAAACCACAGCGCTGCAAACAGAAAAGTTTTACAACTACTTATTTAGACTATATCTTATAATATAACCATGGAAAAGGAGCAAAAGAATCCATAGATTTACTAAGGTTCAGACTACAGAACAACTAACAGGATTTAGTAGAAGATGCAACCTGACAACTATACATCACATGAACCAATAAGACAGAATCTTTCAATCCGGTGTACTAACCTTCTCTCCTCCATATGCGTCAAGAACATAAATGTTGTTATTTGTGGTTGTCAAGAGCATTGATTTACCATCATTGCTAAATTTAATATCACAAACCTCTGCTGTATCCCCACCTACTAGAAATGTGTCAAAGGGACCCTGCAATTCTAGAAATGAGTGAAATTCACTTTGACAAAAGCCAAAACAAAAGCTAGCACTTTCTAGGCAAGCACCTTGTCGTAGGAACGTGAGTCAAACAATTTGATAGCACCCGCTTCCATTGCCACCGCAAAGACAAGGCCTTGTTGATCAAATGCAACTGTAGGTCTACCACGCAGACGTAAAATTCCCTGAAAACTATGTAAGTAAGCATACAATCAACTATTTTGTATATATTTTTTTAAAGTGAATATACATGTAGCTATGCTTTGACAATGAAGCAATCTATAATGATCGTAAAATGACACGGGTTATGGCTGAACTGCCTCACGATGATGCTTCAAGAAAGAAACTTAAATTGTATGCGATTTCCAGAGAATATTAGAGATAGACTTCAAGATATATGTTTGAGGCCACTGATCCTAATTACAATTCTTATATAGTATTGAGAAGAGAAGGCATTAAATTGCCACTTTTGCAAGACTGATAACATGACTTCTTTTTTTCATTTTCTTTTTTTAAATCTTTTTACACATGAACTTTATAGATTGCACAGAATTCATGTGAAACAAGAAACCAACCTGGCAAGCATTAACACGAAGATCCCATATTCTAACGCTGTGGTCAAGAGAACCAGACATAAAGCTATCATTAACTGGAGACATGCAGAGAGAAATAACCCTGCAGCATTAAAAATGAGTGTAATAATCAGAAAAACAACCATGCAGAATAGGTACAAATGTCAATTTATCAACAGTAATAATAGTATTGTACTTTGTTATACATATCCCGTATGAAGGTTGAGTATGAGGAGAAAAAAGTGAGAAAAATGTCATATAGAAGCACCCAAATGCTTCTTATTGCTACTCAAGATAACCTATCCATATGCCAACAAGCACATAGAACATACAAACAAAGAGCTGAAAGAATTTAAGTTAGGTAGCTTCACATTGGTTGCCCAAGAAGTGACCATGTGTGCATATGCATTTCAATGGTTCATTCAACTTTTACATCACATCAACCTTCTTCAAAACTATATATAATAATTTGGAATAATTTGTTCTTATTAAACTTTTAGTATTACTAGAGCAACAACAAGTGATGTGATTCAAACCTCTCCTTATGCCCTTTGAAGTAGCGAAGAATTCGATTATCATACATTGATAGATACCGCAGAGACTCTAGCAAGAAAAATGAAATATGAGAACGACCATCTGTATCACTTAAAATCACCAAAATCAAGCCTCGGTAATTCACATTACTAAGAGAATAGAAAGCTTTTGAACTGAGAAACTCACCTCCAGTAGAATCAAGATTATATTTTGTCGAGCAAATAACAGAGCTTGGGTGATGGGTAAAGCAAACACAATCAGCACCATGTTTCTTGTGGTACGTGGTCTTGATCAACCTAATATTCACACCAAAAAAAAAATAATAATAATAATAATAGAAACAATTAAAATCTAACAAATTAAATCGATACCCTTGCTGCTTTCCTGCAACTTTAACTCTCATCAAATCCACAACTAGCTCTATACTCCCTGGAACCATCCTCACAAACAATAACATCGTTCAATTGTACTCTCAAAGAGCGTACAAATCTTGATACCAACTATTGTAGCTAAGAATTAAATTTTAATACCGATTTAACTAAAACAAAAGAACTGTAAATTTAAGTATCACATGCAAACTAACTAATTAAGGCCTTATTATTGTGTCTACAACGATTGAGCTACTCACTTAGCACTGACAATATCATAAAGTCGCACAGAGTCATCGTCACTAGCCGTCACCAATAAATCGTCTTTTCGATGAAAGTCAAGTGAATTTATCTTCCCACCCTGAAAATAAAACAAGTTCAATAATTTATTTTAACCTTATAAAAGTAAATTTTTTTTTTCCGTCAGGTAAAGAAAGTTGTTGAGCATAAAAGGGAAGAGAAGAGAGGATGTACAAAGTCTGAGAAAATTGCAGCCATTGCCATGCTGCGCACCGTTTCATCATCGAGTTCTGCGAGCGACGTCGTCGCCATTGATGTTTCACTTGTAATGGAAGAGAGGCTTCAGAATTTGACAAAACCAGAGAACGTTAGAACCTGAGTTGAAAGAGAAGGGAAAAATTGACTGTGGGATCCAAACGACAACGTATTGCGGAAAGTTTGTTTGGATATTATCATATATATCCCTTTTTTTGTTTTTTTCGAAATAATCCTGTAATTTTGTCCATTTGTATTAATAGGTCCATTCTATTTCGCGGCCTACTAGCTTACATGTGTAGCAGACTAGCTGTAACATGCTTCCTTCTCTTCTTTTTCTCTCGCACAGTCGCACTGAGGGATCACTCTCATTGACGCACCAACAATGGACTCTTACTCTCCTCTACTCGAGAAAGCACGAGTACCGCAACCTTCGCTTCAAAAATTCGCGGTAGTTTCAATCTTCTCGAAGCTCCGGACATCACCGGCCCATTTGGGACCCGATTCAGAACCCGGAAGAGACGCAATCACTCAGTGCCTTAACTCCTCTTCTCCCGCTGTCGTCGACCAAACGGTGCGCGAGTTTTGCCGTCTCGTCGCAGACTCGAAATTCGACCTCTCTCTCGGATTGTTAGAGCTCCAGTCAGCTCTTGAAGGATCCGATCCAAAATTTGTTACATTGTTTGTTAAAGCACTGGGGTACCTTGTTCGGCTCGGGTTTGAGAGGTTCAATGGGTCGTGGAAGTTTGGGGCCACAGAGAATCATCCGTTTATTAAGGTGAGATGGAGAGAATTTTAAACATAATTTAAATTTAAATTATGAATACTGTCTTTTTGATTTTGGGAAATGCAGTTGCCTTTGCTTTTAAATGTTATGTGGAAAGAATTTGACGAATTTAAAATCTTTTCTAGTTTTTAAATTAGTTTCCTTCCAGTTCCTTTGATTTTGAAGTATTTGATTACGTTGGAGGATTGTCGGTTATATAATCACATTATGGACATTGTTTTTGTGATTTTTGGTTCTAGAATTTAATTTACATTACAGAGCAAGCATTTGTAAGTGATTAAAACAATTAAAGTTAAGTTGGAGTAAATTTATTTCTATTGATTACTGGCAGTGTTGAAGAATTTGAAAATTGAAGTTTACTGTTTTCAATTTTTATGCTATATTTTCATTCATGAATTGCAGATTCTATCAAGCCGAAATGAGGTTCATACTGAGCTAGTCCAACAAGTTTTGTTATTTATGACACAAAATAAGCATTTGGGAATGGTGGAAGTTTGTGAATTCTTGAGGCCCTTTTTCAATTTCTCGATTTTACGAATGCCATTTTCGGATTCTTTGTCATCTTTGTTTGTGAGGCAGTTGGTATCATCAGTAGCATCGCTCTGTTGTTCATTTCCTAGTGATGCACTGCCAGTTTTCGAGGTCTTAAGAGGCTGCCTTGAATATTTGCCCCTCAAGAATTCAAAAGTAAGTTTACTTGAAGGAAAAGTTCCATTTTCTTTATCGGCAGTGATGGCTATTATTTTTCAGTGAAATGGCTACTTGAAGTTTACATTAATGGCTTCTCTGCAACGTAATGGTTATAAGGTGCTCAAATTTTCAGGAACAAAGGAATCTTGAATTTGTCTTGGATTGCATGGTTGACTCATATATAGTGGTGTTGAGACACTTGGTATCAAATGGATTGGTATGTTCTTATTCTTATAACTTATTGTGTCACTGACAGTTTATAGTGACTCTACCATGGTCAACTTTTATTGTCGCTTTAGTGCTGTTATGGGATTAGAAAAATGAGTTTAATTAAAGCGCTATTTATTAGTTCAATTTTGTTTCTACTGTCGTTTAAAGCTATTTTGTTTACCATTCATGTTAACAGCTAGTGACTGAGGCCCAAATGAGCGGCATGGAACTGTTAGGAACTGTGCTTTCACTCTATACATCTCCTTTCAAACAGTCTGGTGGCGTTGAGCACATAGTTGAAGTATTGAAGCACGTATTGGTTGCCCAATTTGAGCTAAGGTTGCAATATAAGCCTGAATTGTCCTCAGTGATACTTTATTTATTTTCAATCCTCATTGATTCAGAGCTTGAACATGAACAGCTGTGTATATTGAAATTTCTTCTATTCCTCATAAACTGGAAGAGTGAAAATGGTATGTTTCCAAATCTCTTTGATGATTCCGTTGTCATAGCTACTATGGTTCATAGCATTCTTAGCACAGAATTCTACTATTACATATGACTTAGTATGGGTTATTATAATATTTGGGTTCTAAGTTGCTAGGTTACTTTTTAATGCGCAAATAATCATTAACTTCAGCTAATGAACATGTTTTACTATTTTAGCCCATTTGTGGTTAGTTAAAACATTAGACAAGATTTGTCTTTTAGATGATTAGGGGACGATTGAAAAGCTTCCTCTTAGGGCTTTTATGGAGTGGGTAGTTTTTTCAGTAGTCTAAAGAAGAGAATACCATCAGAAGTTGACATCGAGATGACCAATGACGGTACTTTGATAATCAAATTAAGCTAGTGCAAAAACAGACGAAAGCCCTGAAGTTACTAAAGAGAAATAGTGTTTAGATGATGAAAAATGAATAAGATACCTATCTTACTTATAATTTGACCTTTTTAGGGGCACCTTTGAGTCATTTGGACATGTGAGAGAGATCTATTAGTCTAATTCTTACTAAAGTAGAGATATAATGATACTTGTGCCTAATATTCAAATATTGGGGGGTCGTTGGGATATTTCTCCTTGTTAGAAACGTGTAGTCTCCCAATTAGTGGCTTCTATGAGTTCAGTGGGGACCAAGATTACTTTATGAGGTGGTATTCTTTGTTGGATCCCCAGGTACCTCAGACAAATCAGATGCTCTTTTATTCTTAGGGGGTTGGTCACGTCCAATGGTCTCCTTGGAACCACTAGTTAAGATATTATCTCTTTCACTAGCAGGTAATCGTTTAGGCTTTGCTTGAAGAGGAGGGTGATTAGTTGGAGCAAGCCCATTGGTACATGAAGTGAGTTGTCTAAAATGTAATAGAGTTCTTGTACATTATGGGTAGGAGATAGTTTAGAGTTAGTTTTGGAGAGAGAAAAACAAACTTTAAAACTTAGTATGGCCTAGATCAACTTTGTGGTCACCTTTTTGTTTCTTTATCTATTCAGTGCTATTTTAGATATTTTCCATATCCCTAAAAAGTTGTAAGGCCTTGACGAACGAACGAAATGTGTCATTCTTATGATAGAGGCTTCTTGACCTTCTTTTTCAAGATATGTGGCATCCTTATATAGATTTTGAAATTAACTTTCAACAATATCCTCCTAGTATTCTTTGTCAAGGAATGAAATGAAAAAGACTATTTACTTTTGATGGTACATGTCGTTGTCTCTTTTTCCTCCTCTTAACAATGGAGGAGTGTCTATTTGAGAGACAGTAGGCAATGTATGTTCTCAGAGGAGGCATGCGTATCTCAAATTGGGAGTGCTGACATGGTATATTTATGTCTGTGAATTTTTAGGCAGAATATGAAGAGCTTCGCCTCGTTTTTCAAAAGATGCTCCCTACAATAGACAAACCTTGTTTTGAAAATAGATGGTTGAGATTTAAGGGGTAGAAACACCCTATTAACCACTGTGTAAGTGGTGGATCCCGTTCTCTTACAAACCTTATCGCTCTCCTTCAATTTCTTTTTCTTGAGAAATAAAAACTTGAGGTTTCTAGGGAGTCTCTAGGCAACAGTAGGTCAGAGGGCAAGACTTCTCTTTATGCTGAGGACCCTTTCTCAAGATTGGCAATCAATCCAAAGATGAGGATGACGACATTGAGATCCTGGACCTTATTTTTCAGTTGAGTGCGTACTCTTCCCTCTAAAAAGAAAAGAGCCCTCAAAACCAGCCTATTAAGTCCTCCCCTGGTGCAGAAATGTACTTCTCAAGAAGCTCCTCTAAAGCTTCTATTGATGCTTGCTAACCGGTCAACCCGAAAAAACTAAGAAGCCAGTTGTTAAGAACCCCAAGTGGATGACTTCGGCTGAATTAGATCATCTTAGACATCGGTATAAGATTCCTTCCTGCGTTGAACTTAGGCTTCCCGAGCCTGAAGAAGCCATGGAGAACCCGCGTAGGTGGTGTAAAATGTTTTATCACATTTTTGTGATCTAAAATCATTGGAGAAAATATGTCCCTTGGGTGATTGCGGCACCCTAAAAAGTTCCATTTGGCTCTTAACCTTGAGGCCAATTCTTTTTCATCCATTCTTTCAAGAATGAAGGCCTTCTACCTCTCTCACTTCTCTAAAACTCTTCATATCCCACCTAAATGTTTGCAGACATAAATGCGCCACATCAGCACTTCTAATTTAAGTCATGCATGCCTTCCCTAAAAACTTGCCTTGCCTATTTTTTCACACATACCTTTTCTCGAATAGACATTCTTCCTTTGTTAAGAGAATGAAAAAGGGGGAATGACACATACTATCAAAGTATTTAGTCTCCTTCACCTCATTTCTAAAGAAAACTCGAGAATATTATTGAAGGTTAATTTCATAAGCCTATATGAGGATGTCACGTGTCTAAAAAAAGGAAGCCTCCATTATAGGAAGGACACATTTCATTCGTTCTTCAAGGCCTTAGAGCTCTTTAAAAATATAGAAAATATCTAAAGTGACATTGAGTAGATAATGGAAGAGAACATGGACCACAAAGTTGAATTAAACCATACTAGGTTTGAGAGTTTGTCTTTCTCTCTCCAAATTCAGCTTTAAATTTTCTCCTATCTATGATGTGACAAGGTTTCCATTGCATTTTAGACAACTCACTTTATACATCAATAAGCTTGTTCCAACAAATCACCTCCTCTCCAAGTAAACCAAATCGTTATATGTTGATGTAAGGGATAGCACCTTATGTAGTGATCCTAAGGAGATTATTGGGCATGACTAGCCCTAAAGGATCAGAGAGCACATGACTTTCTGATTTACCTGAGAATCCAACAAAAGCATGCTGCTTATAAAGTAATTTTGATTCTCAGCAAACTCACAGAAGCTAGAAATTGGAGACTATACTTGTCCAACAAGGAGAAATATCCCAATGGCCCTAATATTTGAATATAAAGCACAAGTAACATCGTACGTACCCTACCTAAGAAGGGGATAGACTAATAAATCTCTCCCACATATCCAAATGGACTCGATGACACCCCTAGGGGCACCCCGTATGAAAAGGTCATGTTTATAGGAAACACAAGCATCTTCTTCATTCTTCATCTTCTAAACACCATTACTTTTCGTAAAGCTATGCTTTCTTCTTTTTTGCAATAGCCTAATTTGATTGTTGGAGTGCCGTTGCCGGTCATTCCGCCGTCGACTTTTAATGTTATTCTCTTTTGCAGGTCTTTGAAACACCTATCCACTCCATAAATACCTTTAGAGGAAGATTTTTAGTTGTCCCCAAAACATCTGAAGAACAAATCTTCTCTAATGTTTTAGCTCACCAAAAATGGGCTAAAACATGTACCATTCAATTAGGGTATTACATTTGCTTGATATTATAGAAGCTTTGCAGGTATTTAAGAAAGGTTACCACTTTATCTGGTTTTATTTTTTTTTATAAAGGTTTCTAGTTTTATTGTTGCTGCTATTGTTTTGATATTTACCAACAAAAAAACTGAACCTTCTGGTCTTGTGCTCTGCTTCTTAAATGAGATACAAGATGACTATCAGTTCACTTCTTTTTACTTCCCCCGTGGATTTTGACAGATAATCTTGCATCATTTTCTCTTTGGTTTGCTAATCTATTTGAATGCTTTACTGCATTTTCACTAAGTCACTCTCTTTTGCAGAATATGGGTTTGGTGGAGCTACATGTGATCTTAGTGAGGAGCTATTGTTGATATTTCCCATCCTAAACCTTATGTCGTCACCTTCTAAGTCAGTTAAAGGAGTGGCAAGTGATTTGCTTGTTTTGTTGGAGAAGCTTTTGGTGAAATTGTTGGCAGCACCAAAGATGGAAGTGGCCATGAATGCAGGGAATCCATCCATCATTGGATTTGGATCTATTATTTTTAGGCTTTTGAAAAATCTATGGTTTCAGGTTTATTCTATAAACTTAGATCTGAGCTTGTTTCTTTGTTTACTTTAATAAACCGTTAATTTTGAAAGTCTGTTCTCCTTGCTAGAGTTGCAATTGAGGCTTTCTTGGATCTTTTCATTTTATACATTGCAGGATCAAAATTCGACATCAGGTTCTTTCTTTCTCAGTTTGATTTCAACAGGAAATTATCGCATCGAAGAAATGGATGAAGGGCCAGGACCTTGGACTTCTCAACTAAGAGAACTTTTGCTATGCATTATTGATAGCAAAAAATCCTCCCTACCTGTCTCTGCATCTCAAGAGGCTTTATCTACTGGTATAGTATTGATAATTCTGTCATTTGTATTATGTAATAGCTAAGAATGAGATTTTTGTATCTGTCTATGACACTAAATTACATTAAAGTTATGCATTATTTGCTGTATTTGTCGATGTAGAAATGTCCATGTTACTTGGTGCCATTGCCAGTGTTTTGGTGATACATCCATCATTGGGAAGTTCTGCTGTAGATGCTTTCGCTACTGTTGGCAAGATGGATCCTAAACTGGGAGTTCCATTGTTGCTGGCCATTTTGTTTTACAGTAATATGTTCACCAGAAAAGATGTTGTGTGCCAGAATAAGTTGGTGAGGTTTCCTTTTATGCATTCAAATCATGTGTCATGAATTTAAAACAATGCATAATTAGCTTTTCTTTTTTGCTTCTGTTATTTTGTCACAGTTAGTGAAATAAGAAAAGTTATTGAATTTAAAACAATGCATAATTAGCTTTTCTTTTTTGCTCCTGATTTTTTGTCACAGTTAGTGAAATAAGAAAAGTTTTTCAACTACTCTTGCAGCCAAAGCTTTTGGGAATGCTTCCATCAATTGCTTCACAGTCCGTCATGATTCCTCTTGTAGTTCAAACCATCTTGCCAATGCTGCATAAAAATGCAAAGCCGTATGCACTCATAATGGATGAACTGTTATAGTCATTGAATCCTGCTACCATTCTTGTTTCATTAACTATATTATTTTAATGAATCTTTAAATTGTTGTTTTGATTAATAAGTGTTTTCATCAAGTAACAGCAGTCCTTTATATACTATCCAGAGTTTTATATGCTACAGCCACTCGCTTGCTCTGTCAGACCTGGGAGATCAATGATCGCGCCTTTGGGAGTTTGCAAGTAAGTTTTGAGATTCCTGTTGCCTCAACGTAGTCAATCATGTTGAAGCTTGTTTGAGTGTCATCCTCAGATACCTAAAATTACTTGAAATTTTTCATATTGTGGCTTGATTGGCTATTTGAGTTTGAATTACTGCTTTTAAAGGTAAGCTTATCTTGGGGAGTAGAATGTTCTTGAGACATTTTCCTCAGCTTGGCTTACTGACTTTATTCCTAAAGTCTTAGTAAAAACCGTTTTATTTAACTACTCAGAGCTTGTAAGGGCATTGAAAACCTTCTATGCACTACAGTTCTTGTTACTTTGATTCCTTTCGCTTTTCCTTTTTGGTCTTTTGGTTATGCTTTTTTCTTAACATATAGGGAGTATTACAGCCAAAATTGCTCATTGACTTGAAGTCTGAGAGAAACATTTGTATAAGCATAGCTGCTTCTATTCATGATGTTTGCAGAAAAGACCCTGATAGGGGAGTGGATCTTATCTTGTCTGTTGCGGTAGGTGTTTCCCTAAAATTGTTTTGTCTTTGCTTTCTCTTATGTATGCCATTCTGAGGTGTCTCCTCTCCCTTCCCTCCTTCCTCCTCGACAGGCTTGCATTGAGAGCCGAGATCCAATTATTCAAGCTCTTGGTTTACAGAGCCTTGCTTATCTTTGTGAAGCTGATGTTATTGGTAATCTTTACTGTGCTATGACTTCCAACAGTTGGGTGCATTTTGTGTGCCAACACTCTATAATAGTACTATTTCATGTGATTGTATGAAAATTTTATTACTCCCATATTTGGCTTTAAAAAGAGAGGGATTGCTTGGTATTATTTTGAAAAGTAGTGCATTGTTACTGTACTAATTAGACCCATAGGGGTTTGGGTTTTTCTGTATTGTAATATTTTTGCAAATTGTACCAATAAAATATCATTATATTCTGTATTTTTCCTTTGTAATTAACTAATAACAAAACAAAAGTAGCATTGTTTGGTAGCCAGCCGCTAGCATTGGCCACTATTTCTTAAGTCTCTGTGGGTGCCATGGTAAACTTGGATTGTCAATCTACTAATTCATGCAATTATTATTGGTGTTCAAGTTGTTGTTGGCCGAAAAATGAAGACCAAGAGTTCGCAAATCATGTAACTTCACCATCAAACCGTGTTGGGGTGCCCTAGGACTACCATTGTGTAGATCAGCTGATGCTGACACTGAAGATGGTGGCAGTGCACCTCAATTTGTTTTCATTTGATGGTTGCATTTTAAGGTTGCCGAACTTTCATTCCTCATTGTTTGGTCAACAGCAACTTGATTATCGATGATGATTGCAAAGATGAAAAGATCATCAATACTAAGTTTAATTCTATCTTGTCCTATACTATCAAATATTGTCAATTTGCAGCACCAGACATAGCCTTCATTTCACAAGAAACATGTTAATTGTTCTTTTCCATGAATATTACTGCAATTTTTTCTCTTTTGGGTGGTAGCCTCTGTTATTTTTTCACAGATGCAACTTAAAGCTGCAAATGTGACCGCCTTTTTAATTGTGGATATAAAAGGTTTTCATATTTTCAACCTTCATTGAGAATAATAAACTTGTGAATTGTAAAATCATTTTTCTATATATCGTGAGCAGTCTAGCTTTGTTTTCATCATTCATCTTCCCTTTGTGTTTCATGTTGATTCTAATTTTAAACATCTCCTTTAAGTAATTGATTTTGCCTGGTTTTCTATGCGTTAAGCCATCTGCTTGCCTGAATGAAAGGTGGAGCCAATAAAAATATTAACTTATTGGTGAATGAAGTGGAAATTTTGTTTTTCTCAAATCACCTCAATCATATAGAGCTAGAAGAAATTAGTTACATTGATTATATCCAAAATGCTAAAGATAAAACTTCATACATTGAAGTTGTGTTGTTTTGTCTATTAGCTCCATTCACATTTCAGGAAGATTTAATTTGAAGCTTCCTGTTTATAGTAGTAAATTTGCAGTTAATACCTGATTATACGGACAATGTCATCAGTTTTTATGAATCCTTTTATATGGACGATTACATTCATTTTGTAGAAAATTGGCTTCCTTAAATCATTTTTCTCTAACCTAGATAGGCATGTTTCTCTCCAAAATAAACATAACATCTTTACTTTTTCTTATCAAAAGGGTATAAAAAAGAAAGAACATACAGAAACTTCTTTGTATATTGATTTGTTGGAATGGGCAGGAAACCTTAAAGAATATTGTATCTTTATTTTGTGCTTTTGGTGATTCTGAAATTGCGTATTTCTAGATTTTAATTAATGTACACATATGGAGAAGTTCTGATTGTCTATCATATTAATATTATTGCTCCAGATTTTTATACTGCCTGGGATGTCATTGCAAAGCACGTGCTAGACTACTCCCTGGATCCAATGCTTGCCCAAAGGTAAGCATTTCCTGAAATCAACTAGTAATTTATGGACCGAATTTGTCTGACTGATTATTAAGTCAATAGGGCAGCAATTTTGTAAACATAACTTAGCCTGGGCATGGTGAGTTTACTGAGGGAGTGCTAGGCCGCTAGCCTTATGCATTGACATGATTAGCTTACATCCTGACATCTTTCTTTTTTCTCCAAAATGGGCCTTCTTCCTTGATATATGAAAAATGATTTCTTTCTAGTTTCTTTTTGCTGTAACATTTGGTTTCTAGTGTTGTTTTATTCAAGTATTACTCCTTTGTACTGCGTAGTTTTCTTATTCCCCTTTGTTTGTTTCTGTGCAATTCAAGGTAAGTCTGCCTCCTAGGTTTATTCCATTTTAATCAGTGTATCATCTAAAATATTTTCATCATCTCTTTTGGTAAAAGTTAAAAAAAAAAGTTTCAATACCTGCTAATCTCTGTTGATTGGCAGCTTATGCATTCTTCTAAGATGGGGAGCAATGGACGCAGAAGCTTATTCAGAAGCTTCAAGGACTGTTCTGAAGATTTTGTGGGATACTGGTACCACTACCCATCTAGGCCATGAGTTACAATGGGCAAAGGCTAGAGCCTCTGCCTTTGAGGCCTTGACTCAATATGAGGTGAGCTTTTGAATGTCTGGACAATCTTATTTCAGCAACTTTTCCTATTTTGATCACTTCTTGCCATTTACAAGTGAATGAAATATATTTTGCAGCTTGTTCAATTTTGCTGTCAACTTCATTTCTGTTTGTTTTTGGCTTTTTTGTTTGAGGCCCTCTCTCAATTAATTGACATTTTCTCAGGTCTCACATATTGATAAAAATATTTTAGATTTCAAGCAAAGGAGCTTTGAGATTCTTATTTCAGAGACAAACCCAGTTGTACTCAGGGCAATGGAAGGATTTCAAGTCAAGATTATAACACATGAGCATAGGTAAAAAAATAGTATTCTACAATCTGTTTTCCTCCATTACATGCCAAAGAAAATATTCCATTACCACGTATTGAAAACCTTCTGTTGACTTGCACCAGCAATCGGCGAAGATTCGTGAAGGAGAAAAAAGTACCTGGAAGTAAGATTGAGAAATTACTGGATATTTTTCCTCGGGTTATCTTCTCTTCAGGTATAGTATAAAGACAATTATTTGTTAAATTTAATTAAATCCAAATAACAATAATATCAAATAAACATAAAACCTTATATGTAAAGGATAAATATACATTAATAAAAATAATAATGAAATTGTATATAATAATAAATAATTACGGTAAATTATGATTGTGTGCACCTATAATTAGTAGGCTTTTACAGTAGCTGTCATTTATGTCTTTCTGAATATACTACTATTCCTGCTTCATATATATATATATATATATATTACTATTCATTGACTCAAGAGTCCACCTCTTGATTATATTGGAGCTTAATACCATTGTTTTGGGTTAACTGTAACTCTTGTTCTTGTAGTTGCAGTTTTGAATTTCATTGAGATGATTTTCTAGCAAAGATCTAGTGTTTAGATCCCCTGCATCATGTAGATATCTGTGTCTGATTTGTATTCACATGCACATTTATGTCTGTGTTTGGGTTTTCCTCCACATTGCCTATAGGGGTGCTAGTAAGGGTTCAACCACAATTATTGAGCCCTAGCTTATTAGCTAAAGCTTTTAAATTAAGTAATAACTGAAAAATAATGAGATTGGTGATCCTTAAATTTTCCAATAAAATAAGTTCTTATTCCATCTTTTTTGACTTTGTGATGATTCAAGTTGATTACTTAATTATGCTGAAGTCGAATGTGTTTAAAATGATCAAAATTTTCAACCATTAGTTTAAATTCATTGAAATCAGGCAACAACGGAAAGAGCAAGAAAATATGTGTTCCTTGGATTGCTTGTGTATATGCTTTTAAACAAAGAAACTGGTTAGATATAACTTGTTTTGTTCGATAACTTAAAGCATCTAGTGAGGAAATGTGAATTTTCATTTTGATAGCTAATTGTGAAAAATTTTTATTCTACTAAATCCCCTTATATAAAACCTCTATAGCATTTCATTTGCAGACAAGAAATTTTATGCCAGAGAGTTACCTGGTGCAGCCCTGTTATGTCTTTCCTTCACGCGCAAAGATTTGAGGAACCAAGGGGAAGCAAGAGTAAGTCTTTGTGCTTATCAAAATTTCTATGGTCAATGATCCACTAAGCTGTCATATTTGCCTACTTTGTTTTCAGGGATTACAAAATGTACTTTCTGGATATGAGAATGCATTGATCGATATAGCGGCTTCGTTTCAGCTCTCAAGAAATATTTTTGTTGCACTTCTTTCATTGCAATCATGGAAATTTTTCATGCAACGCTGGGTCAGAGCTATTATTATGTCCATTGATGCTAAAGCAGAATCCATTGTGCCAGATAGAACTTTTAAAGCTGCCAATGATATTTTGAAGGTTAACCATTGTCTTGTGCTTTTACAGTGCTGAGTTTGTACATCATAGTAGTTTAAAAATGATTTTTTGTCCAATGTATTCAATTTATTTCTCCACTCATTATGCAGACTTTGATGCGAGTGGCAGAAGAATCTATGCCTAGATCTGCTGAAAATATTGCACTGGCTATTGGTGCTCTGTGTTCGGTAAGAGATCAATGAAAGAATTCTTTTTCTCATCATTTCAGAATCCAACTTTGGTCCACACTTTTTTATTAACAGTTGGATAATCTGCACAATGAGAATGTAACTATTGTAATGAATTTAGTATTCTCATATCCTGAAAATGGAACGTCTATATTTTGGGAATGAATCCCACCTAAGGTGAAATACCATGCTCTGCAGAAGACGAGGGTGTCACTTCCTCATTACAGTTTTGTTGTGCTAATAGAATTTCACAATGGGTTAGAAGAGCTCAGTTTTGGGAACAATCCTGCCACAGAATAAATCTAAAAGCAGTCAATAATATTTGTCTGGTACTGTGACATGGACTTTAGTATGGTTACCAGTGGCAGTGTAACTGTATCATATAACCGATTCATGATTGATGTTCTTTGCTCAATGCCACTATTAGATTCTATGGATTTGCTTCCTATTTTCAGGTATTGCCTCAGTCAGCTCATACTATTAAATCAACAGCTTCAAAGTTTCTATTAAGTTGGTTGTTTCAGCATGAACATGAACACCGCCAGTGGTCTGCTGCAATTTCCATTGGATTGATCTCAAGCTCTTTACATGTAACTGACCATAAGCAAAAATTTCAGAACATCACTGGACTTTTGGAGGTAAAGAGAACTATGATTTTATGTTGTTTTGGACCCTTTTGTGGAGTAAAAAGGTATCACTCTATGTTGAAAATGCGCTGCAAAATAAAGTGACAGTTGTTGTTTTTGTTCAGCTGGATCAGTTAAGTACTTGGAAAGTACCAAACCAAGTAGGTTCCATGTAAAAAAATATTGGACAGTGTAAATCTCTTTCAAAATAAATTAACTAAAAAAATGAGCTTTTTGCTACAAATGTTAGCCATAAATAATAATTGGCGTTTGCAATATGCTTTATTCCCTATGGTTTGATCTTATATGAAATTTCTGATATTTTTCATTTTTTTCTGATTTTTTTAATCTGTGTCAAGTACTTTGTTGTTACCCAATCTTGCAATTTTTTTTTTTTTGGTTGTTGAATTCTTCGATTTTCTAACATGATTGAGGATCATGCTTTAGATTTTTAGTTTCTTTGATGACTCCAATATCACCCATCTTATGGGTTGAGCATATGCTTGACTTAGATACAAAATTTGTGATATTTTAAAAAAAAAAATTTCTGATATCTTTTTCTGTGTCAAGTAGTTTGTTGTTACCACAATCTTGCAATTCTTTTTTGTTGAATTCTTCAATTTTCCAACACGATTGAGGGTTATGTTTTAGATTGTAGTTTCTTTGACTACTCCAATATCACCCATCTTAAGTAGCAGTCTTTGACCCAAAGTTTCAGCCTTTGATTCATCTTGAAGATGAAAAATGTTGAAGGAAGAATTGGAACTTTTGTATTGAACCTAAAGCAAATTGTTTTTCTTCAAGATGTGATCATTTACCATTTTGGAGGATTGAGAGGGATAGAATTAAAGGAATTTTCTTGTTGATAGTGCTTGTGTGTATGGTGTTTGGGTATTCCAACCTGTTCCTCTCGTCTTTATTTTTGAACAACCAAAAAATAATAATAATAATTCCCTGTCCTATGGTCATTACTGTCCTTTGGATTTTTGTCTTCCTCGTGATATCTCTCTTGGATACTTCATGATGAGTTTCTTTCTACTAATTTGCCTCTTCGGATACTAAATAAACTCTTGCATTTGAACAGAAAAACTGCATTGGTGAAAAAGAAAACTAAATGTGTGATTCTGAAAGCCATAGTCTGTTGTCTTTCCAAATATTGGTCATCACTGAGAAGAAAAACATCATGTCATGTACAGTTTATTTTGTCTACAAAAAGAACAAAAATAAAGAATAGAACAGGAATAAAGAATCCACCAATAGCCAAATGGAAAAGCACCTAAGTAAAGAATAATCAGTAGAGGAGATGACCTGCTTCTCGTTCTGGTAGTGAAGATAACTTAATATGCATTATGAATTGTTGATGCTCTACAGCACTTAAATTGCATGCTTTCAGGTTTTGAGTAGTAGCAGAAGCATCCTTGTTAGAGGAGCCTGTGGGATTGGCTTGGGATTTTCATGCCAAGATCTTCTAACCTGGGCTGCAGCTGCTGATGGCACTAACTTGGACAAGGAAACCTACAAGATAGAAGAAATGGAATTACTGGGAAGGACAGTGAAAGCGTTATCTATGATGATATTCCAGCTAGCTCCCTCTTCATCTAAAATTCTAGAAGGTCTCTCTGCTCATTTTCCTGTGAAGACTTGTGATGTAAAGATGAATGTAACTTCTGAATTTTCGGATGATGGCTTGGAGGATGACATATGGGGTGTTGCTGGACTTGTCATTGGTTTAGCAAGCTCCATTAGTGTAATATACAGAGCTGGGAAACATGATGTTGTGCTGAAGATAAAAGACTTAATTGTTTCCTGGATTCCTCATGTAAATTCTCTGGTCGAAAATTATGGTTCTGGAGGTGAAAGATCTGAGATAGTTTTATCTGTTGGATCCTCTTTGGCACTTCCCATTATAGTGGCTTTCTGTCGAGGAGTAGAATTGATGGATGATAAAGAACTGAACCATCTTGTGCATGGCTATAGGGAACTTATCTCTGAGTTATTATCTGTTAATAAATCTGGCAACTTTCATAAAAGCCTTCTGATGGCATCATGTGTTGGAGCTGGAAGCCTTCTTGCCTGCATTTTCAATGAAGGGGCGCATTCTTTAAATGTTGATTACGTAAATGCTTTTCTAGAATTGTTTAGAAAATGTTACTCTAATCCTTACCCTCCTATCATCCATCTGGGTGGGATGCTTGGAGTTGTTAATGCTTTGGGAGCAGGCGCTGGATATCTTATACATGTTGATCCTTTGAACTCATCTATGCGTGCTGGATGTGCACAAAAGGTAGTCATGCCTTATAGCTGTAACCAGTATTTGCACATGCCCATGTGCTTGTTCCTTCTCATCTTGTACGCCTCCCAACTTGGCACTGCTTGCTCAGTTATGCAACTAAATTTCATAATTTTGCTTGACAGGAACATCCTTATACCCTGGGTCCTCTCTTTTCAGATCCTGTTTGTGAACAACATGTGACATCATTGATGCAAGAGATGTTTCTTGTGGCTCAAACTTCTGATGACCATCAACTGCAGCAGTATGCGGCATGGGCAATGTCATTTCTTCGATGTCATCTTTGGTCAAAAGAACTACTAAATACTGACAACAATATCAAGGCTGATTTATTAGGTTCAAAATCTGTTTCTCAACGTTTCTCCGACGACAATGTGGTCATGAAGCTTGGTCTGTGGTTAAGCCATCTTAATTATTCTGGGGTAGGTCACTCACTTAAATTCTAACAATCGTCCTAAACTGATGCATCTTTATTCTCTCAGGCAGATTTCTTCTTTCGGTTCTTTCAGACAATTATTTCACTCTCTTTTCTTTCTTTCCTTTTCTTGATAATAATTACATTGATTTCATTTATCTTGAAATTTTCAATCTAGTATTTGACTTCTTGGTAGTAAACAGATGTTCTTTTTTTTTTTCTTTTTCTATGTATCCTTTGTATTTTATATCCTAGAGTGCCCCTCTTTAGGAAGTTATCACTTTAAGTAAGCAGTGTCTAGTGCATTCACATTTATTAATCATTTTCGAGAAAATGAAACGGTACAAAATTGAATTTTCAAAACAGATAAATTCTGTGATAAGCTGACATAGGAAAGAACAGCTACTACAGGGCTAGGGGAAACATTATTTCATTAGTGGAAGGAGTAAGCTCTAGCTAGTTTGTTGTGATGCCATGTATTGAATTAAAATATCAATCCTGTTGAATTGGATGACTTATGTGCAAGAAAAGGGAATGCATTTGCAAGTAGTCTGAGGGACCTCCATTATTTGGCTACATGAAATAGGTATTTTTTCTCTTATCTTTTTGTTGCAAGCTGTTATTTCTGTTCTGTCAGTGCCTCAAAAAAACCATCCTTATTTGTCTTGAGCCAGCTATTGGTTTCTGGATACTGCTAGTATTCCACCATCAACTGTCAAAGTGTCTTAGGCCTTAAAAGTCTCAACTTATGCCTTTTAGGTGGTTGGGCTTATTTTCCATTATTTGTATCCTTTCAAGACCACAGATTGGGTATCAGACTAGAAGTTCTGAAGTTGTTTGTTGAGAGAGCTCTATTTTGTTCCCAGTATAGAATGTCTTAGTGCATGTTTGGGATTGCGGTGGATTGTCAAATAATTACTTACTTGACAATCTACTCCCAAATTATGCTTGATAATTTGATGATTGCTAGTGTATTGGGTAAAAGAACCCAAATCAGCTGTTTTTGTAAAAATAATTTAACAACCTAAACATAATTTGGGTGTAGATTGTCAAATAAGTAATTATTTGGCAATTCACCACAATTCCAAACATGCACTAACATGCATGGTGTATGTGTGCAAATGGGTATCATTTTCAGCATATTTTCTTGTGGTGGTTATTACTTAGTATGAAGGGATTTTCTTCTGCCTTTATTTTTGAGCATTTCATTACATTATCAGGTTCATCACCAGTATTTTTTGCTCTTGCTTCTTTCATTCTTGATATGAACCTCTCTGTTTCTCACACTCAGACACACATTATGCACACGTGTGTTCACACACTTGTAGAAAAATAAAAAAACCCATCTGCCTGGGGACATAATTTTTTGTCCCTTAAAATGTATAATTACTTCTGCTGATCATATATATTATCTTCTCTTTGAACTCCAGACAGATGCCACTGCACGTGTTGTAACAGTATCAACTATTTTACGGTGTCTTACACGAGCACCCAGACTGCCAACCTTGGATTGGGGAGCAATTATCAGATGCTGCATGAGATATGAGGCCCAGATTGCTAAGGGATTGCCACCAGACTCTGCTTATAAGAGAGGAATCCTTAGAGAGGAATGTATACAGTTTTCACTAGCTCATGCCAACCAATTTCATCCGCTTCTATCTTTCCTCGATGAACTGTCTGATCTACCTAGGTTCAAAACACTTGAGCTGAACTTACAGGCAACTTTGCTCTTCCATTTGGCGGACCTGATAAAATTGTTCTCAGGTTCAAGGCTTGAGAAACTATTTGATGATATGGCAGACTATTTATTTTCAGTTACTTCGTACCAAGTGTATAATCCTGATCAGAAAAGCTTCCTACGAGTTTCGTTTTGGAATGGTCTCCATCATTGTTTGGAAGAAGCTTCTCTTGACTCTCTAGAGCACATTCCTAACATGGAAAGGTGCATGGAGGTTCTTTTTGCCTTGTTGCCTGCATTACAATATGCTGCCATCATAGGAGTGAATCAAAAGAATCTGGTGGAGGAGTGGTCTGCGGCAGTTAGATGCCTAGGGAAGGCTCGACGAGAATGGGTATTGGACTTTCTGCAGGTATGATTATTTCTCTCTCTCCAGTTTTACATTACTGAAGTGATTCTTTTCATTTCAAGTTTCCTGCTTCACTGCCTTCATTGATATTGAGATCATGTGAGCGGCAACTTGATCCTGCAATATTGGCCAAAATGTTTAGAAGACTGCCTTGATTTTTTGTTGTTATATTAAAATTAAAAGTTGTTGAGGTTGTGCTAAAAGAATTCATTTTGATCATCTGTCATTAAATGGTCATTAGTAACAGCTACGATCACCATGCAGGTTTTACATGTGAATCCATTGCAAGGAGATGTCCAGTTGAGTGAGGTGGTGAAAAAGATGCAAGCAAAAGCCAAGCTAGTTAGAATTGGTTCCTTCCCATTGACTGAGCTCGGAAAGCTAAAAGCTTACATATTGAACTTCAAATCACTTGGTGAGATTCTCTGTAGAACATATGAAATAAAGGATATATGAACAAGTCATTTACTTCAAAACTGGAAACATTTGTCACAATATAAAAGACAGTTTAAACCCTTAGGGTCTTGAGTCTAGCCAAAAGGTCTGGGCTTGGAAACCCGTTGGGACCACCCAAGGGACATTTTTATCCTTTGAACTTGCCAGTTTAAAGCTCTGTGAACACTGAAAGGTTGAGGATTTCAAGATATCAAAAATAAAAAATGTAAAAAACAAAAATAGAAGAGAATTTCTATGCGATCCTTGTTCAAATATGCTGTAACACTGTCAACTACAATTGACTTTGTATTTCAGGTGTCTGGGACGTACTTATTGAAGTTGTTGCTGCTCTGCAACATGCAGAAGAAGGTGTCAGAAGACAGTGGCTTGTTGACACCATCGAAATTAGCTGCGTTTCATGTTATCCTTTGACGGTAGATACTGAACCAGTTACTCGTGAACTTTTCCAATAAAAATCAATGTGTGTGCCATGTAGAAATTTACTTTAGTGCCACTTGGATTAGTGAAGAATATGTATGTTTTAATATAATTATGGCATGTTTGCAGTTGGGCTAATATCACTTTGTTTATATTGACCTGATCTATATATATTTGTGTTTCCTTAGGTTGAGTGTGTTCAAAATTGTTCACTGACTACCTTAATGATCCCTGCCTTTTTGCTTTCTATTTAAGTAATAGTCATGCCTCTGTTTCAGTTGGGTGGCTTGCTCTTTTTGATTGAATAATGATGATAAATGGGGAGATAAACCCGCCTTTTTGTGAGTTAGCAAATTGAATCTCTTTGTTTTGATGCTTTTTTCATTAAAAGTAATCTTTCATTGTCCTGCAGGCACTGCAGTTTGTTGGTCTTCTCTCCGGTAGCTGCTGCAGATATATGCCTTTTCTGATTCTGGACTCTTCTACTGTGTTGAATGATCTACCAGTGACCCTCCCTTCTCTTCTATCAAAACCCGGTTGGGAAACTGTTGCGGAACCATTCATGTCTTATCTTTGGGCATCAACTGAACGCATTTATAATTGGGTGGTAACTGATGTAACCTCCAGTCAGTCATCACCTAGCACACAACCAATTGATGAAAGTGAGAATGACATGGCTGCTCTTTTATTACATGTGATGCACCGTGCCTGCATATCTTTGAAAGATTACTTGCCTCCTGAAAAGCAGCTTAGGCTCAGCAATATGTTGGTCAGGTGAAATATGACCATGTTCTGTAAAAGATTTGTCATTACATCAAGGCTTTCTCATCATTAGCAACAGCCATTATGCAAGTAAATCTAATTTTTTCAAGCTGCTGTATATATGTATATTTTGTTGTGTGAAGATATAGTTTTTTTCTGGTTCTTGAATGCAACATTATCAGGTCACAAGTTCTCATCGAAGTAGATTTGAGATTTGATGTTATGTCTTTCTTACGATAAAAGCCTTCTGGTCCTAGTTAAATTATCATCACGGCATCTAGTTAAGCACTAGATTAATAATGACGGTTGCTAGAATACCAGTTCCATATTCGCACTGAAAAGTCACTTGTCTAAACATTAGTGAACTGGAGCTATTAAATTGCATTCTATAACTAATAACTGGGCATTCAAGGAGAGCAAAATTCCCAGTTTTGAACTCGCTAGCATATAGAGATCCCTATGGCGTGGATTTTTCTCATCTCTGCGAACATAATGAAGGACACGAAATATTCATCTCAAGTGATACGTCATTCATATTTCAAACGGTAATACTTTGATTACTAGTGAAATAATTTGTTGATTTGTTCAACCCTTCCATCATCCAAAATGTGGCGGCCTCACTCAACTCATAATTGCAATCGATTACAGGTTGCGTTGGATTGAAGTTTCGGAGATATATTATTTGAAAAGCGTAAACATTACCAAATTATGGTTGCACTCCGTTATGAGACTATGAATAAAAAACTGTTATTCGGGTGGAACTTAGGGGCGTATTTGATACAAATGAAAGACAAATGCCCCTTAAAAAATAATAAAATATTAGGGACCCCAATGTTAGATTGTGAAGATCAGAAATAGTCAGGTATACGAAGCCTGCTTCTGGTTCGAGACTTCGAGTCTCTCTTTCTTTCGGTAATTATTACCTGCGGATGAATTTATTAAGCTTCAATTAAAAAATCCATTGGTAAAAAATGCTCGTCATTTCACCTAAAAAGCAATCCTTTTACATAAATTTTATATCGAAACTAGCCTTTTCTTCTTCTTCTTCTTCTTCGGCTTCATCTTCATATTCTCTGCAAATCATAGAAGATTCTGAGCACAAATCACTGTCCAACCCACTTTACAATTTTCTTCCTGAAACTCAGAACCCCAACAAAATTGTCGATCTCATTTGTTCATCCCTCAAAAAGGGGGATTCCCATTTGACCCTTCTTCAGGATGACTTAAAACCCCTTCTTCCTCATCTGGGTGCTCATGAAATTTCAAGGGTTTTGTTGAGATGCCAGTCTGATTCGGTATCAGCCCTCACTTTCTTTAACTGGGTTAAAAATGATCTGGAAATTAAACCTACTAGCAGTAACTATTGCCTCATTGTTCATATATTAGCTTGGAACAATAAGTTCTCTTTCGCAATGAAAATGTTGTGTGAATTGGTTGAGTTGGTTAAAGATTGTCCACATAGTGTAGATGTTTTCCAGGATTTGATTTCGTGTACAGAAGATTGTAATTGGGATCCTGTTGTTTTTGATATGCTTATTAAGGCTTATGTGAAAGTGGGTTTGATTAGAGAAAGTTTTAAGACTTTTAGAAAGACTGTGGATGTTGGTTTTCAGCCTAGCATTGTTTCTTGCAATTTTCTTTTAAATGGCCTGTTGAAGTTAAATTGTATTGATCAGTGTTGGCAAGTTTATGAGGAGATGGGGAGAATTGGGATATGCCCAAATACACATACTTTCAATATATTGACTCATGTGTTTTGCAAGAATGGAGATGTGGATAAGGTGAATGGATTTTTGGAAAAGATCGAAGAAGAAGGGTTCGATCCGGACTTGGTGACATATAATACACTGATAAGTAGCTACTGTAAGAAAGGGAGGTTAAATGATGCATTTTATTTGTATCGGATCATGTACAGGAGAAATGTGTTGCCAGATTTGGTTACATATACTACACTGATGAATGGTCTTTGTAAAGAGGGGAAGGTGAGAGAAGCTCATCAGCTATTCCATCGGATGGTTCACAGAGGGTTGAGTCCTGACATTGTTTCATATAACACTCTTATTTTTGCCTATTGCAAGGAGGGAAAGATGCAAGAGTCAAAATCATTGCTCTATGAGATGATGGGGAATGGAATTTATCCAGATACTTTTACTTGTCAGATTATTGTTCAGGGATATGGAAAAGAGGGCAGGCTGCTTTCAGCTCTGAATTTGGTTGTTGAGCTTCAGAGATTTGGAGTCTCAATCTCTCGGGATATTTATGACTATCTAATAGTTGCCTTGTGCCAAGATAATCGGCCATTTGCAGCCACGAGTCTTCTGGAAAGGATTGGTCAGGATGGCTATGTGCCTAGTTTGGAAATCTACAATGAATTGATGGAGTCCCTTTGCAAATGTGATTCAGTGGCAGATGCCTTGCTTCTAAAAGATGAGATGGTGGATAGGAATATAAAACCAAGTCTTTCTACGTATAGAGCTCTTATATGCTGCTTCTGTGGAATAGGCAGAAGTGGAGAGGCTGTATCATTGATGGATGAAATGCTTGAGTCTGGCATGCTACCTGACTCACAAATATGCCGTGTATTAATAAATGGGTACTGCATGGAAAAGGATGTTAATAAAGCTGAAGCATTATTGGGCTTCTTCGCAAAGAAATTTCAAATTTATGATACTGAAAGTTACAATGCAGTTTTCAACATGTTTGCTGAAGATGGTGATTTATCAAAATTAATGGAGCTGCAGAAAAGATTTCTGAGACTAGGGTTTGCACCAAATAATCTTACGTGCAAGTATATGATCCATAGTTTATGGAAAGGAATGGAGCGCAAATTTCAGGTGGAATAAAATTGCAATAGATGCTATGTTTCGCTGGAAGTATGATCAGAGGAGTGTATCGTGTAACCCAATCAGAAGTTCCATATGTCTTTAGTCATCCAGGTTGCTCAGACCTGTGCACAGCCTCACCTGAGTTGAACCGCTTAGGTGTAAGTGGCTATATGAAAGTAAGTAGTAAACTACCATAATCCCTTGTAAATAGGCATTCCAAGGCGAAACAGAAGAGAAAGACTATCGACCGAAGCCCCATTCGTGTCCTCAAGCTTCATGTTCAAAAGCCCAGGTTGTTTCTCCTTTGCCCTAGAACTTGTAACTCTATTTTCATTGGTTGCTCCTAGCACGATTAGTGGCTGGAAACACACCCATACGAAAGACCAAAGGCGGGCCAATAGAGAGACAAAAAACGAATACGCATTCGGTACTGTATTATCAGAAGAGTGTATCATGTACCCCAATCGTAAGTTCAATGTGTCTTTAGTCATCGTACGTGATGCAGATGGTGGAAGAGCGGAACCTATGAGAAAGGTTGTTATTATTGTGCAAACAGCAGCATTAGCACAAGGTATGTGATGTCCTGTGTCCAAACAGGACAAATTCATGTCATAAACAAAAATGAGACTGATACTCACCAAAGTGTAGTGTACTTTGGAAATTTTTTATCACAAGAACCATTTCCTTTAAATTAATCGTTCATTGAAATTTCAATGGAATCTCAATGTAGTACATAATTTTATTTTTTTTAAAAAAAAAAAAGATAGTGCCATCATATAATAGGTCAAAAGCTATGGCCACTACTAGGCAAATTTAGGTAGAAATACTCTTGTTAACCATTTTATCATTGCCACTTGGCCTTTGGTTGAGTGGTGAGCTGTGAGGGTAGCAGTTCGAGTCTCTATAGTTCAAGCCTTCATATTGAAATATGAGGATTTAATTCCTCCCTTATTTAAGGAATAATTGAGTAAAATCAGTCTTTTTTCTTACGAAATGTGAGTGGAGTAAACACCTTTTGAATATAACTGGTCACCCCTCAAACATAACTAGTTCCATAAATACTTTCATTATAAGTTTACAATTGGTAGTAATATCAGCAGTTGACTGACTGTAATGTTAGTATTAAAAAAAAAAAGAACACTTCTGTATCAGTACCTGATTGTGTTCTTTGAACATGCATCACGTCGTAATATTTGCAGGGAGTAAATGCACTAATGTTGATGCTTGTACTGGACTTGCTTATGTGCACCTAGTAGAGTATAAAAATCTAGCCTGTATACCGATATACTAGATGAATGATAATAAATATATGTAGTTGTGCCTACTACATAAAATATCTCTTGTATTGTTTGCTTTAATAAGGTTGAACTAAGACCCAACAGAAGCATTGTGAGGTTGGCATTTTACAGAACTTGTTTCAGATTCTTTATTGTTTTGTAGAAATTTTTTTCTATTATATGGAGAACCTCGTCTCTTTTTGCTTCGTATTGAAGAGAGAAAATAATATTACTTCTGAATTTGAATGTAGGTGAGATACTGAAGGTATTCTGCAAGACAAATAGGTGGTTATCCATATAAATAGTCATATAGCATGGATGACTTCAGCTTGACAAGACAAGATGCGAAGGAGCTTAAGAAAGAACATGGAGTCAAAGATGGGGGCTCGAATTTAAAATTCCAAACTAAGAGATATGGGTAAAATTTGTACAACACGATCTGACTCTTCTTCAGTCCGTTCGGTTACAGCACCACGTTTTGAATGAAGCCGTAGTGAGATTGTTCCCAGAAAGGCTGAATGCCCTATTATTTCAAAAGAGTGAATTTCTTATGGGTCTGAAATGAAATATTATCCATTAGAAGCAAGCTAGATGACACTGGAAGCTTTGTAGGAGAAGTACAAAGAACCTGCGTAGCAAAAAGCGTTTGTCAAATTGGGTGGCAATCTGAACACAATTATCTCCAAAGCAGATGATTGGATGAGATCAGTTCAAGTAATTCTTCAAACCTCAAACTGATGCCCCTTCTAAGTTAAAATAGTAAATTAAACAGGGCATCAAATTATGGAATGAGTGGTTTGGAAGGCAAAATTTATGGAAGATCAGATGTAGAGCACGATTGACAGCTCTCCCACTGAAGAGGAGAATTGGTGCAATGAATGTTACAGGCTTGAAGCATTGAGGACAAACAGAATTTTCCGAGAGTATAAGCAACCTTTGAAACCTGGAAGGGAAGCTTGTATTATTATTAGATGGTCTGGGGGGAAACAGCATTGATCGGAAGGAATTCTAAATCTTCCAAACTCGGCCACTATTTTAATGGTGTGGCCGATAAATGAAGGAGAGTTACAGTTCCAGAATGTTTGAAGACTTAAAAGTTCATCCTCTAGTGAGTTATGTGATTGCTTGATCTTGTGTCTGTCAAGATAACTGGCCTTGTGTCCTTGTATCTCAAAAGTTAAGGAGTGATGCTCCCTTCAACGAGATCTTAGTTCGTACCAATCCTTTTTTTCTTTAAGGTGGCATTATTAATTATATTTTTGTAAACGAATTTATATTCAATTTAATCCGTTATGTATTTGTTATATGATGAACAAATTTAGATTTAATTTGATTTGTTTATTAATTTTACTAAACAAGTTGAACCGAGTATTCAATCAATAGATCAATGGATTTCGAATCCTGAGATTTCAATTCGTTTAATAAACAAATCAAATCTGAAATAGCAAATTTTAAGCTAAATTCGTTTATGATTCAATTTGAATTCGGTTTGTTTATGCATTTTGCCGCCCCTACTTTTCTGCGTGGGTTGCAATGGATTTCAAAAATGTAAAAAGTGGTAACAATTGATTCTGATCTTTGTACATAAATTTGGTAATATTTTAACTACAAAATTGACACAAAATTTATGTAACATTATTAATTATGTTATCCACTTCCACAAACAGAGAATTTATGGGTGCTAAGATGAAGTGCTTATTTGGTATGACTTATTTAAGAGGTATAAGTGCTTATTTAATCCATAAGTATTTTTTAAAATTTTTTATGGTGTTTGATTTTTTTTTAGTAGAGTTGTTTTAGCTTAAATAAGCTAATTTACATCTACTAGCAAAAGCTCAAAATTTGAGCTTTTGAAAGTAAAGATTAGAGAGCTTTTCTAAAAAAATATATAATATTAAAAATATCCTTGACATATTTCATTAATTACATAATACCTTTTATATAAAATCTACCAAACAAAAATTGTTGCCGCCATATAAACATATTGCTGCCACCACTTTACTTTATCTCTTATTTTTTTTAAATAACCAGCGCTTTAATTTTGCAATCCCTACACATACCCAACACTTGAGAAAACAATCATAGTCATAGCCGCCGTGAGGAGCATGCCAGGTAATGTCTCCTGCTACTTTTTCTTCTTTGTCTTTATCATGTTATTCAAACCTTTTTCTTCTTTGTTTTTATCATGCACTTGACGTGTATTTAAGACCCCTGACCAATTTATTATAATATTCAATAGGTTTATTGCCACTGTTTCATCTTTTTTTATTATATTATTCAATAGGTTTATTTGCACTTTCCTCATCCACCTACATGTTAGTTATAATATATTATTTATGATACATTTCTATATAAGTTTGTTTAATTCTTTTTCAATCATAGAATTTCTATTTTACAGGTAAGTATTACCTAGTAGATATTGGATATCCTCACATGACAAGTTATTTAGGTCCTTATAAAGGTGAACGATATCATCTTCCAGATTTTCGACGTGGAAGTCAACTAAGAGAAAAAAAAAGAAATATTTAATCTTGCCCACTCTTCTTTGAGATGCACAATTAAGAAGACTTTTGGTGTTTGGAAAAATAGATGGAAAATTTTGCGACAAATGCCTAGTTTCCCTTTTAGTAAGCAAGTGAAAATTGTGATTGCTTCAATAATTTTTCATAATTTTATAAGAAAATATGCAGATAATGACCAAGAATTTCAACCTTTTGATAATGATGATGAATTGCTTCCAACAAATGAAAGTGAGAATCAAAGGGAAGAGAACAATGATGAACAAAGTACAAGTTCATTCAACGTACGTGAAATAGACCAAGAACGTGATCAAATTGCGACACTTCTCATGTTCCGTTAACATTTCAATTATATTATTGATTATCATTTTAATTTGGATAGTATTATTTTTTTGGGAGAATATATCAATGATGCAATTTTTAAATTTGAAACTAAAAGAAATGATTGAACTGATTTTTTCTTATTAATTGATAGCTCGGAAGTATTTTGTTACATGTTATATAATTATGAATACATATCATTTTTTATAATTTAATTACATAAAAACACTTTTAATTTTACACAACCAAGCAGTTTAATAGTTCAAAAATACTTTTTTTATTGACAACCAAACATCCAATAACTTTTGTCCAAAAACTATATTGATATAAATTCTATTGCTATAAGCTCTATTTAATAAGTTGTACCAAACGAAGCCGAAAACAAGCAATCAGCTTCCATAGATTATTTAAGCAAAAGAATGATGAATTAAGAATCGAATGTTAGAATTCCTAATTGTTAGCAAAATAAGTTCGAAAATTTTGTTTCCAAATGATTCCTACGGCCGTTCACTTAAGTTCTCTCCAGGCCAAAAATAAATTAATAAATGACGTTTTCATTTTGAAAATGTTAGTGGGAATTTGGCGCAATTATAATTTTATTAGCTCCAAAGAAATTTGTTTAGTTTTGTAAAAAAGGGACATCAATTCTAGAATTTCTTGGATAATCTCAATGGGGAATAACTCAAAAGCAGAATGGGAACAGTTCCCAATATCCTTAACCCTTTAATTAATTTCAACAGAATTTCTGAACTTACCTTTTGTTCCTAGAAAGACAACACAATCATCACTCAGCTAAATCCTTTTAACCCCCTGTGACTGGTCAAAAACCGAAAAATTTTCATTTTTACATATCCCATTATGATGCAAAAGAAAACGCTGTACCGGAAAATCAAGTTCCAGAATTTTACTAAGCCAAGGCTCCTGAAAATTAGTTTTCAATGTGATTTAACATTTTACCTCACTGTACAATTCTGACTATCGGCCCCGCCCTCAACAAACATTGTCTTTAGGTGACTCTTCCTCAGCAGACATCGGAGTCGGACTAGGCTGAGAAACTTCCTGCAACTCCGCATGCTCAACACTACTTTTTCTCTCTGAATTTTCAGACTCAGCATTACCTGATGCTGCGGCTTCCTGGGAGACAACAGATGACAGTTTCTCTTCTTTCTGAACATCAGTATCTGAAGACCCCTTAAGAAAAGTCGATGTCTTCTCTTTGTTACCCAGGTCATTACTAGAACTGCTTGGCATCAGCCATGTAAACTGCAAATCGTGGCCTTGCCAGCTTTTACCACTAAGAAATGCCCTCTCAGCTGAACGGCGTGTTGTAAAACTTACACGAACTTGGCAATTTTTTGATGCATCTGATCCATTATCACCTTCAAGGACTTCACCATCTTCCAACTCAACAGAAGCAAGATCACCATATGATGAGAAGTGCTCTTTCAAGACAGCAACCTAAAGGGCATACAGACTTTAGTTTACCTTTCATTGGGGGACGCACAAAGACATACATACAGCATAAAGCAACTGATCCTAGGAGAATGACCATATAAATGCATTTATAAAAATCGGGATCATTAGATTTCATTTATCAAGAGGAATGATCACATTACTGCACAGAGAATGTTCTCTTGTTAATTATTGTTAATATACTCTTAAGAGGATGCTTGTTTTAAAAGACTGTTGATTAGAAGGCAGTTGAGTATAGGATCCTATCCTAAAATCTCAAATTAAGTATAAGACGAACATCATGACAATTTAGCCACTGGATCGGCACTCAACTAAAAGTTCTCAAGGTTTACTAATCCCTAAGAGCATCCACCCAGTTCCTAAATCTATGATACAGAAATGTATTCTACGGACGCCATAAACATTAAAGCAAGAAGGGGGGGGTGGGGGTGGTGACGAGAGAGAGGAAGAGGAACTTACATCTGCAAAACCCACAGGTAAAGGTGGAATAATTCTAAATGCTGTAGGTCGGTTATCCAATTTGTATCTATTCATCAAAAATGGAGGCCCTGCAGGTGCTAATGGACGAATCTGCTGCTTGAAGCTTGTAGATTCTTGCAGCACCATGGCTGTGTTTACTTTCTGACTAGGAGACAAAACAATATCCACTAGTTTGTTCTTGTCTGCCATCATCTCAGCACGTGGTGATGCCACAGCTGCAGTAGAATCAGAGGACCTTGCTGTCGCTTTTGCTACATCAGCTGCTATTCCCACTTTAAGTCTTTTAGCAGCTTTCTCAGACACCACATCACTCTTGCCTCCAGCCTGCAAAAAGTTAAAATTTAAGAATAGCCATTTACAGAAATGATGTGTCTTAGACATAATAAATAATTCATATACCATATTTAGCTTTTGATAGAAAGCTAAAATGGTGTACATTATTGAAAATGGAAAAGCAGTTGCACTAGGGAAATAGATTATATCTCCCTGACCGCTCTGAAGGGAAAACTAAACAGAAAGAACTGACATTAAGTATCTGTATGATCTGTGATGAGAAAAGCCCATGGCCCCTTCAACAAGACGGGCATCATATTATTGTATAATTGGGAACAATGCAATTATTTTCTTCCCATGTAATCTCAATTATTGTATAATTGGGAACAATGCAAATTATTTTCTTCCCATGTAATCTCTCATATGCGCCTTCCCTCCACTCTCTCTAGAACTGTTACATAAATGATAAAAAGACAAGTTCAAGGTCACACCAGTACCACCTATTTCTGCTTTTAGGGATGTAGGTACTACTTCAGGCAAATAATTTGGCATTTTTTTGGCATTTTGACTGTGTTAGAGCAGCACAGAGAATGCAGTTCACTGAATGGAAGCCAACACACTATAACCAAACTTGAAAAATCATTATAATACATTATAAGTAATTTTAAAGGTAAGGATAATTGGTGTTACCTGTTTCTCTAATTTGTCCAGTTGACGGCGGAAGTCATTCCGCTTCTGATCCAACAATTCCTGCTTTTTACGGAGTTCCTCCTTCAACTGCTCAAGATTGTCCAGCTTCTTTTGCAATGGAGGTGGAGGTTTGGGACTATTTGTAATAACAGTAGGGTGATCAGGAGCGGGCAGAGAAACATCAGCAGCAGGAACAATATTTCCTCCCTTCAGAGTGGTGGATTGAAGATTATTGTCTTTCACTTTGTTAGTAACAGAGGTATGCGCTGGAAATGAAGCAGCTGTCATACCGTGAGAAGTCATGGATACATTAACACCACTTATTCCATCATCTGGTATGCTGTCACGATTAGCCCACCAAAGCTTGATAAATCGATTACCCATAACAGCATCAGGAGACTTTAGAGCAGCTTCTGCCTCTTCTCGTTTGGAGAACTGTACAAAAGCTCGTTCACTATTTAATGGAATATAAATGTCTACAACCTCTCCAAACTTTTGAAAATGAGAAAGAAGAGCCTCTCTCCTGTTACTTTTCAGGGGAACGTTATTGACAAATAGGGTACGCAATGCCTTTTGAGATGGTTTCCGGATATTACGCATATGATCATTCTGTGCCTTGGTAGATGGATCCATATTCTTTTGGATAGCATCCCCTTCAATAATCCGTTTTCCTCTATGGTAACTACCCTGAAGGCTGGGTAATGCCTCCCTATCTTCCTTTGTTTCATTCTCAAGATAATCCGATGAATTTAGCGTTGCATCAATTTTCTCTTTCACATTTGATCTATTTTTTGAACTGCCTATTCTACCCCAAACAGACATACTTGTATTCTGTGAAACAGCAGCAGTCCCCGCATTTCTCACAGGCAAATCATTATCAGCACTATCAGATGCCCTCAGATGATGATTATTTGATGAATCCTCATTCAACAAGGATTCAGTTTCATCATTAGATGAATGTAGTGCTGCAAGGCCAGGTGATGTATCTGGACCGTTGTTATTCCACAGGGGTTGATCTGGATCATACAAATCAGCTCCGCCTGCAGCTGCAGAATCAGAATACGCACCATTCAAGCCCATGCCATCATCCATCAATCCAGTCTTGCTACCTTTGTTATGCACTCCTTTACTATTCATCAATGTTGTTGAAGCAGCACCAACCGAAGATAGCAGACCTGGTCCAGCAGGTGTTGCTAGTAGCGGTGCACTTGGGAGTGGAACAGTGAGGTTAAATTGTGAAAGGCTCTGTAAATCAAAAGGCAATAGATTTTATTTACATGCAACATCCATTAATCAAGCAAAAAAGAATGCTATTTTCCAATGGAAATAGGTGGATCAAAACCAGAAGGAAGCCAAGCTCACAATTTACCACACAAACCAGTAAGTGCATTGTATATTCATTCAATTATTATAGAGAACTCAAACCCATCCTGATACTAGTTAGAAAAAATCCGAAAAAAAAAAAGCAAATGGCTAGGAATTTAGAATTGCAGGGGTCTCCATAATGGCTCCTCAAGCAACAAACTCGATCCATAGGCACAAAGAAAATGATTATCTATTGGAGCAGCCCCATCATCCAGGGACTTCTCCTCAAGTTAAACATTCAAAGACTATCAGTCATGGAAGAAATAGAAGAAACTAAACAACTTGAAATGAAACCAACAAAAGCCAATGACCTATTCATCCTATGACTCGGCATAAGGTCTGCAAGTATATTGCATATCAAAAAAATATTACGCATGGAGATAACAATGAGAATACTAATAACAAAAAATAGGCAGGTAAACAAATTCAGTTCAACATATGAAGCCTCCGATTCATGTGTAGCCTTTTAAATTTTAAGATTGGCTATAACCAACCATCCAGCAGGTGTTCGACAAGAAACAGGAAAGAACAAAAACATCACTAGCAACTTTTTAGAACGGACAAATAGAGTATTTCAATTGCAATAGACATTCATTCCCCGAATCAAGTGATTGGTTGTTCCAGTCAGATGCACTGGACATATTTTACCATTAGCCAAAATTGGACTTTTGATAGAAAAACTTGAAAAACAAAAACAACAACCATGCATCATGCATATTCAAACAGGCCATCGAAGTCCCAGAAATAGGAAACAACTTTCTAAAGGCTCATACCTGAACGTCTTCAACAACAATACGATTGACTCCATGCTCCATTGGACACATGTCCCCCCTGAGACAAAATCCTCGCTCCTCAAAATCCCTACATCGTTGGCGTGAAATGCCCATATTTAACGAGGAGTTCAGTGGTGGTCTGAGTGTCCCCTGCAAACCAATGGAGGGGAGTGTATCTAAGCCACCATTTGGTACTCCTGGAATTAATCCAAATGCAAATGATGCATTCTGCGAATTTGAAATATTAGGAAGCCCCCTTCCAGCAAAGCGACTTGGTGGCATGGATGCTGGCTGAAGTATTTGAGAAGCAATATCAACAGAGCTGAATCTAGTATCACGTTGATTCCAGGAAGCAGAGTCCCTTCCTCTTCCTCTTCCAGGCCCAAGGTCCCCATAAAATGTATTGTTTCCCCTGATTCTTTGACTCAAATCCAAAGGTGCTCGGGATAGCGATGCAAAACCGGGGCGTCTTCTCTCAAACTTTGCTGTGAAGTCCTTCTCTAGGGGAGGAATGTTATAGTTTTTCCAGGATTCACTTGCTTGAGATTCATTCTCCCTGAAAGAGTGCCCATTTTCAAAAGGTTTGTTGCGCTTTCTATATGATCTCATATATACTTGATCCAAAGAATCTCTCTCCAAAGATTGTGACCGTGTCTCCCGCCTACGATGCTTATGGTTGCGGTCGTCATCATCCTCATCACTGAGTTCCTTCTCTTCAGGATCACTGGTGCAATCTGGAGGAGAAAGACTTGCTGGCTTAGGTGATGAAACTTTAAGCTCCATGATTCTAATGAAATGAATTTTGTTTATTGCATTAAAATCCAAACTCTGAACGGTCAAAGTAATCCAACCACTTTGGTTAACTAGAATAATCAGCAATTAGAGGGAACCTAGAAAAAGGAAAAAGAATAAGTTAAGCAATCACAATTATAAATAGCATTCACCCGTCAAACTTATAAAATAAAAACAAAACAACAGTTTACATGCACTTTATTCACATCAATCTATGTCCATGACAATAAAAGCAGACAAGACAAGTAAATGATTAAGGTAAGCAAATTCAAATTATCAAATATAATGAAATACAAAGTATAATGCAATGACAACAAATGTAGCAGGAAATACCAAGGTAGTAAAAAATGAAGTCATGCCAAATTGCAAAAATGCCAGATATTAAAGAGAAGTCAATTCAAGTAAACAAGCATACATATAATCCCCAACCTTCCTGCAGCCAAGTTGTCACCTTAAAATTTTTTCTTTTTTTCTTTTGATAAGAAACTCAAAAATGTATTAATGTTGAAAAATATTAATACAGAAAGTGGACCAGCTGTCACTAAGCAAACACAAAACTAAGCCTATTTGTGCCATACAAACGTATCCCCAATCACCCCTATACATGCTAGAATCAGTTATAACTCCCTATCTCAAAACCCCATCCCAGTTTAGATGAATGAAGAAAAAAGATGAATCTTAAAACTCCATAGAAACTGAAGCCCAAAATCAAGCAAGAAGACGAACTCTATCCCACAGTTCTTCAACATTATCAGCACTTTTCCCCTAAAAAATACGAACATTTCTTTCCTCCCATATTATCCAAAACAGAGCTGATACTGCACATTTCCAATGAGTTTTAGCCTCTGTTCTATCAAAAGCAAAGGAATACTCTACAAGAAGAGAATCACAAGAACCCGGAATGACCCACAAAATATTAGCTTCTTTGCACAATGTTGAAGCTACAAACGACGAAGAAAAAGATGATTTGAATTTTCTGCACTTTGCTTGCACATCACACACCGAGAGAAGGGGGGGGATAAAGAAACTTTCTTTGAATCACTTCTCTGATATGATTTAGTTACCAAGTAGCCACCTTGGTAACTAAGAACATGAAGTCAATAAAGAGGGCATGCTGTTATTATCCTATATACATAAGATGGAACACTAGGGTTGATGAGCAGTATGAGAAGTCTCACTCGTTGTTCGTTCCCTCTCCCCTATTTTTCTCTACTATAGATGTCTAAACCAAATTGACAACCATTTTTCTCCTCGTTGTTTAACATCTGCAAAGCAACAGAGGGAGATTGTTGCCGTTATGATCGTCTAAAAGTAATTAGAAGCAAGTAAAGTTTCTCAAAGTGAAACAAAATCATTTAATCTACAAGTAAAACTAAGTGCCAATATTCAAAATGCTAAATTTATCTGATCCCACAAAAGGATAACCATCATTGTTCTAATTTTAAAGATCCCACTTACCATCATATGTATATTAGGAGAAGCCAGACATAAGAGAGTTGAGTACTATTGCGCTCTTGATATTTTCCAGGGTTGACCCAAAGTTTCTATCAACTCATCAGTCATTACCCTTTATATTCAGAAAGATGTGCAATGGAACATTTTTTCTACAAAAAAAAAGATTTACAAAAGTTGAACAAGGTGTCCACTAGCCACAAAAACACCCAAAGAATTTACAATTGAGAGAGCATATTTGGGGGGGAAAAAAGTTTCTATCTTGAGATGGCTAAACAGTATAAACATATGAAACAAAGACAAAATCAACCTTACCTAAAGCTCCTTCCCAATTTAAATGTATGAAAAATAAACAAGTATCTTAAAATTCCTTTGAAACTGAGGCTCAAAAAGATGCTAGAAACAAGGCTCTAACCCTCAAAGAATTGACATCTTCCTCTCAAGAATCCCCAAAAATATTGTAGTTCATTTCTAGCCAAATAAGCCAAAACACTACATCTCCATTGTACCATAGATTTTATATGAAAGCGTACATTTTGAAACATATCAGAAACTGATGCCTATTACATCTAAATAGGGAGCAGCAGTTGAGATATTAATATTAACGGTGATCTTGATCTGAGATGGAAACAAAATGCTAGGATGTTATTGAGAAATTTATTAGTAAACACTAGATCAAGGTTTTTACATAATTGTGGCATTCAGATAGTACCTGGCTATTACGAATATAGATTGACAATCAATATGAGACAAACATACAATCAATTCTTCAAAATAAATCAAAAGCCCAATTAAGCTCTTTAAAGATCAACAAGAATAGAGCTTCAACCAATGGTTTTGAGTTTAATTTAATTTTTTTCTAAGTTAGTACAACTAATCATTTGAAATCCCTAGGGTTGTATTGAATCATTTTACTTTATATTTTCCTTTTCTGGGACATCAATATGAAGGCACTGGATTGCATATTAACAATATGCATATTGAAGCGAAGAAGATCGCACAATACAAAGTTGGGAACTCAGACAAACACATTTCCAAGCAGATTAAGATTTTGTGAAACTTATTACTCACAATTCCAAACCGAGCAGGGAAGCAATTCCAGCAGAGAGGATCAAGCTTTTGCAAAATTAATTAACAGGAAGCCAGGAGGCATAGAAGATCCGTAATATTGTCACGAAAACATTCCATGAAACACTTGGAAAGTTTTAGATCGCACTGACAGCATAACCTAAATTGAAAGAAATCACCATTTCAATATTTTGTAAGAATGTCTTACTGAGTTAAGAATAGAAAATATGTGCCACAGGGAAGAATGTATAGGAAAACTTGAAAGTCAACAGAATGCAGGCCAATATTTTCCATAACCAATTGGTGTGCAAACGTCTACAACACACAATATTAGAAAGTGTCCATCATTAATTACTAGCATTAAACAAACAAATAACTCCTAAAAAATTATTTATAGCTTAATGCTTGTGACATTTCTGTTCTGTGCGGTTCTTTCACACAAAATTTTTTAACAATAAAAGTATATTTAGTAATTAGTACAATTAAAACAAAATTCCAGATCTCACCAATAGATTGAATATTATTAATGAAACCAATAATTGTGTACTTATATCAAAGATATGGATCCTTTATTTGCAGGGAACCTATCAAATTCTTTGAGGAGTCAAAAAGCACTATGTTTTATCTTTGCTAGTTGCAAAAGATTTGTAGAATAGTGTTTTCCTTTAAAGTTATGCCCATCCTACTAAAAGAACTAAGAGAGCCACAAACATACAATTCAACAAATTTAAGCGGTGAACAAGGCTAAAGTTTTCCCCTGCATAGTTGATATCCAAGGTTGTAATTTCCCACCCTAGCTCTATTATCTACCAAATTCTAAGAGTCACAGTCTAATATCATTGCACCTCAGCACTCTCTTCTATTCTCAACCTCTTAAAAGTATCTCCTCAATTGGTGAAGCAGACTCAATTCGTTTACGAAATTGCAGGCAAGTTTCTGATAACAACCTAAATAAGTTTACAGTCACGTGTCAGATATACTCCTAAATCTATTTTTCTGAACAAAACCTCCCATCCCCAGCAGATGTGTTTCATTCTTCCGCTTTTCATTTCACTCTATACTTCCACTTCAAAAATTTATCAACTAGGTCACAGTCAATATTTCCATATGGTTGAGAATGTTCTCTCTCATCATTTGCAGCTAATCTTCTACTAAAAACATAAACACACTCAAGGGCTTATAAACAAATGAATTCAAATATTCAACATTTCAGCTCATGCTTTTGCCAATTCATATCATGGTCATGATGAGCTCAATAGCTGTATTGACAAATAAAAAGTCAGAATATCATTTACCAGTACCAACTAATAAGTAAGGCTTGATTGAGAACCCAATTTAAGATTTAAGCGAAAGCCCAAATAATGAGTCTTAGTTCGCCAAATGAAGCACTACCCAACTCAGCTTCATTTCGGTATCATTTTCTCAACATAGCCACCCACTTGTCTACAAGTGGAACATGCTATTTATCAAAGTGGCAAGGACAAGTTAGGATGTGACCGGAGACCTACATTCACACCCGAAACAACTGGAAAGGAAACGAACTTATGGGGGAACAAATCATCCTCAAATGCGACAAGGTACTTGAATACTGCCAATGCCAACCTATGAAAGATGTAAATTTTCTATCCCACAGATAGACATTTGACAATAAATACCAGCATATCCACACCACTGACTCCTTTTAAACATGTGTCAAAATTTCCAAAATGATTACCTCGAGTAAATGACCATAGAAGCCCATCTACTGAACACAGTACATCACATAAATAAAGCTCCCCAATCGTCACACTAGATCCACTACGAATTAAATATACCAACATGATCACGATCACGATTACCATAAATATCTACAATAAAAATAACAAACCACTAATAAACAAATAAAGTTTTCCAAGCAGAGGGCACGAATTTAACTAAAGTTAAAGCTAAAGTCCTAACAACTTGAAATGACAGGCACATTAGAACTCAAATTACACAGTTCAACAACAATCTTTAGACTACTTAATTCTCCAAACTATTCAAAAACACACAATAAACTGAAGAATTCAAGCCTAAACTAAAAGCAATAACTCGCGACATGGATTAACACACGCCAATAGACACATAAATGTGAACTAAAACTTTTAAGTAATCACTAATAACCGATTGGCTTTTCTAATTTAGATAAGAAAAATTTCCTGAACCATTCAATAAGGACAAAAATCTAGGTTTTTGAATCATAAAATCATTTAAATAAAATAAATAAAAGGAAATAACAAATAACATGTAAAATATCTTACAGAATCTTCTAGAAGGATTTGAGTGAACAACGCCGTCGTCGACACTCTCATTGAATAATCATTCCGATTGAGATAAAATGTAATTATAGGCCCCGCGAAGGGACATTTGTGGAAGATAGATAATAAAATAAAATAGTTGCAGAGAGAGAGAGGGAGAGAGAGGGAGAGAGAGGACAGGGGCAGGATCGTAAATAAGGATGTAACCGATGGGATGTAACAGAGAGTGTGTTTGCGACTTTGCGTTTTCGATTTTAATTTTATTTCTGTTGTGGTTTTTTGGTCTTTGTTTCTGTTTCAAAGCTGTCAAAGCGAATGGGATTTTTATTTGAGATGGAAGAAAATATAAGAGAAGAAAGACGATGGACAGGCTCTGCTGCCAAATATTTAATTATCAAAAAATCAGCATGAGGACGATAACGAGAATTCTTTAATTTCATTTTTCTCCCATGAAGTTCTTAAAATTATGAATATTTCCATTACTTCTCTTTTTATATTTTTTAAGGATTATTTGAAGTTAATGGTGTTGGTAATAAATAGGAAACCAAAAAAACGAAGTAGAATTGACAGGTATATCATGTTTGATTAATTACTTTCGTATGAGATATTAATTAATCAAACAATATTATTATTAGTATAAAGGAATTTTAATGATTAAACGATATGAAAAAATAAGCAATAATTTTTTTAAATATCACAATATTGAGATAGATGATTTCATCGAATCACATGAGTAAACACTTTCGAAAAAGAATAAGCTGTGAATGAAAGAGAGGTAGAAAGAATGACAATGAAAGAACTTTAGCTTCTCTTATGTAGTTGACCCGTTGGTACTTCGATTTAGGAGATAAACAATGCACTTTTCAGTTTTTGTTTGTTAAGAGAACCAACACTGCTAAAATACTTATAAAAGAATTTGGTCGATTATGACACCCAATGATTTGCAAAAGCATTTGAAGGAGTTAGTTTAAAATGGAGTTTTCACATCCATAGCCACTAAATGTTTTTAAAAGGTTTGGGATCAATGTTTTTGTTAAAAATAAGGGATATATATGTAAACTACTACTGAAAAATGAAGGCCAGGAAGGAAACAAAAGAGTTATTTGATAACTCATTTCGTGTAGGCTTTCTTACCAAATGTTACTAAACATTGGATCATTTCGGACACATCTCCTGAGAAACTTAGGAACAATGACATGATATTTATGGATTATTTGTATGTCATTAGAAGAATAAGTTTATCATTAACAATAAAAGTTAAATATGCCAATTAAATGCTATGAACAAAAAATTATATATGCTATGAAGAATGAGTTTCTAATAATAAGAATTTTTTTTTTCAAAAGACAGAAAAAGGATTGGTGGTGATAAATTAATTTTTAAAGTATTGACATGCTTACAAAGTAATTTCATAAAGTTTGTATCCAAAAAAATGTGAAACATAACCTATCATTCATATATTGATGCTATGAAATTATCTTATTTAATAATAGTATAAAATATCAACTATTATTAAACGCATAACAATTTTGGTGATACGTCATTTAAAATTCAAAAGTCTACTCATTTGTTATTCCTTGTTTGTACAATAATATTGTATCCTTTTTTTTTTCCCTAAAGACACATTTTAGTTCGTTAACACGAGTAACTCTTGGGTACTAGCTTCTCTGCGTTTCCACTGTTTCTAGTTACTTGATCAACATTCAAGGTTTCTTTGCTTTGCATACAAAATGGAACTATAGCTGACTTCTTAAAAAAGAAACACTTGTTATTAGGCTCAGCTAAATGCTTTATATTTTACCAAGCCTTTCTTGGTCCATAGAGAACAAGACTGCCTATTTTGGCATATGCATAAAAGATACTGCTAGTTGAAAACATAGCATGAATTCCAAGTTCAAGATATTGAAGATATTGACAGCATTGCAAATTTGAAACAAGTCGAGGGATTTTAATATAAAAAGCATAATTGCAAATCATGGCCGCTACTTCAAAGTCACCCTCCAGGCATATGTAGAATCAGTGACGAGTAAACAAGAAATAAAAAATACGCCTTCATCATTTGCCGACAATTTTAATATCTTACAAGAACATCGACCGCAAATTGGTTGTCCTAAATAGAGCACAATAGAATAATTTCATTTGCAGTAACCTAATAATCTAATATCCATTACCCATTTGGCTAACTTGATTCCTTATCTAAACAGCAAATTTCTAAATCAAAACCCACGAAGTCTCGTCTTCTTCCACCGGATAACAGTTACAATTAAATGAGAAACACTTGAGAATCCACTTCAAATTATTCTTAGTATGGACAAATTGATCAGATGCGATCATTCGAATTCACAAACCAGAGTCTTAAGACATACAAGAAAACCAGCTTCAAAGCAACCCAAGCAACCCAGCAATCAAAGAATAAAAGAAAACAATTTATCCAAAGAGGAGACGCTAACCCCTAATTTCAAAGCAAATAGTTACCCCTCAGCGAAGTTGATCTAGAAAGAAGTGACAAATTCTATACATTAGAATGAATCAAAAGATCCATGTTATCGACCAAACCAACCTCTCGGGGGCTGGACTTCCCCATCACTCATCAGCTTATCCAACACCTTATTCAGGTCAACTGACTGGCCATTCTCTGTCATCTTTTGAACTGTCGCTCTAACATGGTCTCTGGGGAATCCCATACTAGCCACTTTGGCAACCACATCATCAATGGGAACCCTATTTCCAGTTCCAGGAGAACCTGGTCCACCACTAGCCCCTGAAGCGGAAGGAATTGATTGGGGTAATACCCGAGCACTTGGGAGTTGAAGATAACCACTTCCACCACTGTGCATCATAGCAGAAGAGTGTTGCTGTGGTTTTATTGTGGAGCCACTAACATACTGAGAAGGTGGTCCACCGTAAGGATGTGGTTCGTTTGGCCCAGAATGTGTCCCGTACCCTGTAGGAAACCCAGAATTTGGTCTGCTGGGTGGTGACTCATATAAGTGAGAAGGTGGAGCTCCGTAATACGTTTGTGAGGGAGGGGACACACTTGGTGTCTGAGAAGCAGGCTGGCGAAGGTTTGGTGGGTAGTTTTGAGAAGGCATGTAAGCTGTCTCTTCAGGAAGGTGGCCTAATGAAGACTGAGATAGAGGCAGCTGAGGTGGCTGAGAGTAAGATGGTGGTGGGGTAGGTTGATATGGTTGGTGTGGAGGAGCTGGAGGAGGGGCCTGTGACTGCTGAGTTGGAGGAACTGGGTATTGTTGACTTGGGACATCTTGAGTTTGACCAGGTATTGGATGATAAGGATCTCGCTGAGATACAGTAGGGTTCTGGCTCTGGAGGAACTGATTTGGAAGCTGAACAGCAGGTGGTAGGTTTTGTTGCGGAGCAGCTGGTAGATTCTGTTGTGTAGCAGGTGATAGATTCTGCTGCAGAGCTGGAGGAGCAATTGTGGAAGGAAGAGGAGGAACTGACTGCGGAAAAGTAACAGGAGGAGAAGGATGCTGAATGTGAGATTGCAGGGAAGCAGATGCTGATTGGTGCACCGCCTCTGTGTGCACGGTGCTCCGGCTTTCTGATGGCTGATCTACCTTGGACCCTTGCAGTTTTCCATGCTGCATCTGAGCCTCCAACATCTCTTGCTTATCCTTTAAAACAAGTATCCCTGATTGCACCTGCGTTTGATCGACGACAATTACCATTATGAGCAACAAGAGAAAATATACAAATAAAACCATATCACCCGACAAAACTTCAGCATTTCATCAAAATACACCAATGGAGGAGGAAAAAGGAAACAAAGGAAAAGAGGAAGCAGAGAGAAGCCTTCTATAATGAGGTCCAAACCATCCAACACAAGAAGTACACTTAAAGAAAGAATGAAAGAATGAAAATGTGTTTGTCTATCTGAGTTATTACCACCTAAGTCGACCTCTTAGGTTTTAATATCTCCAAACCTGATGCAGCTTTGACTAGATCCTAGAACAATTTCTTTTAATACGAAATAAAAAAAAAATGACATCCCATCATTCTGAATTATCAGATTCCTACCTCCTTCAACATGATAGTCCTAAATAATCCAATATAATTCTACCTGATGAGCTGCCAAAACCATATATTCAGCATTGAAAATCCTAGGCCCACTTCTGATATTGAAATTTAACTTCACATTGGGGTTAAAATGATGACAAATTTAGGCACATAGTTGTTGCTAACTAATGCCAAATATGTTAACATTAAGAGCAAGACAAGATGGAAAGATGAGCATCTTTAGATGAAAATTGTAAAGCTAATCTCTTTCAGAAGAAAGCTAGGCTTGATGACTTCAATGTGGAGAAAAATATTTTATTGTCTACCAAACATGTGACATTTCCAAAGAATCTACCATCTTCAAGGCACATTAAACCAAGTTCCCTCAAGTTCTAAAATCTAAAGGTCGATTCCTATAGAATTGACATATTTGATTATGTCAAATACAAGCAGCTTATCATGAATCTGGAGGAAGCACTTTGCAATAACTAATGGGAGTAGTTGAAAGTAGAAAAGATTTCCATAGCATCTCCCATCAGATGCAGTGCTTACGCCATCGACCATGCGCATCTAGCGCAGAGGCGATCAAGATTGGAGCAAGCAATAAGAGAAAGGATCAATGAAGAAGATACCTCTCTCAAAATATTTTCCACCTGCCTCATTTTTCCATCAGTGCTTGCATGATTGCTTCCAACAGATACCTTCAAATCATCAACAGAACTCTCAAGGTTGCGGGTTCTAGCATCCAATTGTGTTAGCCGTGCACTGACACCTTCAAGCACATGCAGTAAATTGTCAGCATATTTCTTCATTGTTTGATCAATATCTGAAACTATGGTAGCATCAGAGCGATTTCCCAGGTTGAATTTTGGGCAGTCAAAATTGTCCAGAGAACCAAAATTCTGTACACAACAAGGAAACATATAAATTTAGAGTAAACAAAACAAGTTGAATACAAATGCTATCATCATTGACCTCCTAGCAACACAGTAGCAAAATTTACACAAAACTGTCCATAACCCAAGCAAAGAACCAGAAATCCAATACAATATTATTTTTTAAAGAAATAATCAAAAAAGAATGATTGAACTAAATGCATAGAGAAAGCACCAATCAAGAAGACAAATAAAGGAACTGAAAAAAGATAGATCTTCCAATGTCCAAACACCAACTTGTTTGCACACAGACACCAAGAGAAGAGAGATAGCTTAACCAAGGAAACATAAAGAATCTAAAATGTATGAGCACAAAGCCGCAGCAGGGCTGCCACTTTAGTAACAGTGTTTAAAACCTGAGTAAACAACAATAGTGAGACCAAAAGACTCAGCTCCAAGCGTGACTAAATCCAAGACTATACTCAAACAGGGGGGAAAAACGCACACACATTTCTGCATAATGCTCCTCACTAGATTCCATTGGCAGATTCTGAGTGTATTTTGAGCTATGATGCTGACTCCTAATATATATAACCGTTGTTTCAAAAGATAAAGACAACGCACTAGATTTGGCGAAAGTGGACCCAAAATTAATCCCAAGTGTTAACAGTTAAACAAAGCACAAAACAAATCTTTCACTAATCGCATTGCGTTCACCTAATGAATAGCAATTCATCACCAATGAAACAATAAATTTAATCCATAAAATATCTCACACACAGACAAAAACACCCGACAATAATCAAAACCCATCTGGATTACAAACAAATAAAAGAGAGTGCCAAATACTCACTCTCACCGGAGGCAAAGAAGAGTTTGGTTTATTCTCAGAAGAATTCCAAACCCTAGCACCAACAGCAGCATCGTTGTTAACAGAAGAGTCCAAATTAAGAGACTGAGACAAGCCACCACGAATCGGCAGAAAATCGTAACTGGGCACGATCTCTTCTTTCTTAATCCCAATCCCATTATTATTCGCATCGCGATCGTCCTCTTCGTGCTGCGGCGGACGATGATGATTCGTCAGATCCATCAAGTCTTTGTCCATGCTCGGCGACGACGTCAAATCCATTATCTGCTTGTCCATGAACTGCGATGTATTCATCGCAGAGTGGATGATGAATTGACGATGATGATTGAGAGATAGATAGACAGATTATTAACGACGAAGGGTTTGTTGGTTTCTTATAGACGACGAAAAGGAGTATCTGTTTTGGTTAAATTTTGATTATAATTTTTGAGTTCGGGTCGGTGACTCGGTGTCAGCATCGTCGCTGCTGTTGTGCTGTGCCGCGTTGCGTTACGGTGCGTAGTTACTACATTATGGCGTTATCGATAATTCTCTGTTTAATCGTATCATTGGGAAAGCACCAGTTTAGGAAATTGGGCCGCCATCAGGCCCAAATCCTCACCTTCTCATTGTCTCAGGGTATTATCACACACCTCCCCTGATTTTTTCCAATATTCCAATTTGATGCGGATAATGTAAAATTAGGCCGATATCTCCCCTTCTAGCAGGTATGACAAGTTGACAACGAGGAGATGTAGAGGCACCAATATGATGACAACAGTTTGTGTTTAAGACCATTACACGATTAGTGACACGACTAATTCTCCAACAACCAAAAAAAGTACACAACTAATTATTTTGAGTTGTTTAGATTTTAGTCATAAATTATAAATCTATCATATTTCAACTTAAAAAATGAAAATGAAAATAATATTATGCGGCAATGATTACAAACAATATCCAAACTTAACAAAATTCTAGAGATGCAAATTTAATTGTACAAACAAATACCAACAATTATAAAACGAAACCTTTACAACACAATAATTAATAATTAAACTAAGCAGGACACATGATTTCCTTGACTTTGCTCTACTATAAATGGGTGGAGGCTATGAATCCATGGTATTGTATTTTAAGGTTAAAAAAAATGATTATGAATTATATTTCTCTTTAAAGAAGTGTTCGTTGCTTCTATGCTTTTTGCCTTATAGACAAATCTGTTATGTACAAAACGTCGTTCAAATTATAGAATTTCGGTAACCATGTTCGATCACAATATCATTGACTCTAAAAACGTTTTCAAGTATGTTGGGTGTTGTGAGGTGGTGAATCAAGTTAGCTTTCCAAAAACGACTGCGTTTTGGAACTGTAAAAGCTTCGTTAGCTCACATGCTGCTCAGCTGCTTCATAACAAAAAACGATTTAGACAAAACGACAACGATCCAGCTCATTTTGGATAACAGTTTAAGTAACCATGTGAGGAAGCATGTGAGGAAGCATGTGATGGAGGTTGTTCCGAGTTCGTTAAAGGTTGTTAACCACGTGTCAACAATCCATACAATCTGGAAATTAAGCTAGCTATCTAAACATGGTATAAAGGTTGGTTTTGGGGCAAGTTCAGGAACGATTCTAGAGTCTTGCAGTGAGGGTTTTGTGTGAGAGAAAGTGTTATCTTGTTCTCTGTAAAGTCTGGTGTAAGGCTCTGTAACAATCTTCATTGTTGATTCAATAAAGCTCATCTTGAGGCTTCTCTCGTGGATGTAAGCTGAGCATTCCATGCTTAGCTGAACCACTTAAAATTTTGGTTTATATGGGTTCTTGTTTCTAGTTTTGTTCATGATCAAATTCTTGTTCTTTTGTTACTGAGTGAGTTTATCTGATTAGATCTTGGGTTTGTGCAACTTGTATTGACTAGATCACTAGCACCTTGGGCAGTGATCAGTCTAGTTTGAGTTTAAAAGACTTGCTGGTCACTACAGGTGTATTTGTATCGCTAATTTCATCAGGCACAATATAAAAACAGTTAACTTTCTTAGTCACTATGAAATTAGTTTCAAATTATCGTTGCCGGCAATGGCAGCATGCCATCTAACCCAAATAAGTATTCATTGTTACAAGGTGAAAAATAAATTTCAAGTTAAAATACATTCATAAACTATTAATGCTCGAACCATGAATGAGCTAACCGTCTCTTTGGGTTAGTTTTCTTATGGCCTTAGACAGTAGTGGCTCGACCTCTAAGCAATTTAGGTGGTTGCCTAAGGCCCCATTTTACATGAAGGCCCCATGAGATAATTACTTTATATACAAAAGAAGAAAATGAATTTAAAATTCATTATTATTCATTTTATTTCTTATTATTTGGTAATTATGTTTTCCTAAATAAACTATCAAATTCTTATAAAGTTTATTTAATGTAGTAATTAGTAGTTTTAATTCATACAAAACTGATCAATTAATAGTTTCAATCATGCAAATTCTCTATTTCATTGTTAGAATTAATTTGTTATAATTAAAAAGTTTTATATTCATTTTAAACCTCTATAAAAAACCCCACATTTATTACTTCATCCATTAAAATTTTCCTCCAACAATCAAAACATGATATGTTCTTAGTGTTTGAGAGAAAGAAATAGAGAAGGAAAAAAAGTCCCACTTCCTCTACTTTCTACTCAAGAAGAAAAAGAAAAAGAAAAAAATCTAATAGTTTTCTCTATTCTCTATGATTATTGGTCATTACTCAAATCCTCAAACAATTAATATAAAGATAAAGTTAATTTATGATTTCATCTCAAATTTCAGATTTTATCTTTTTATTATTCTCTTAGTTAGTTGTGTTATCTATTTGTTCTTATTTCTTTTTAATATATTCTTTTATTCGTCTACTTTTTTTTGTGTGCTTGTTTTATTATTTTGAAGTAAAACTATATCGAAAAACTTTAGAAAATAGACGAATAGAAAAATTAATGTAATCTAGAAAATGAGTAATAAAAAGGATGTAAATTGAGTTAGAAAAACAATGAGTGAAAATTTTATAATTGAATTAAAATTTCATGGATTAGCAATAGTAGAATAAAATTTTATTTAATGTTTTACATTTTAGAGTGTTTAAAGAATCGATTGTCAATAAATAATGTATAACTAATATATGTAGTTCTAAATTTTAGGAAAAACTAATTAAAATCATTTGCCTAAGGCTCTAAACATGGTCGAGCCGGTCCTGGCCTTAGAGCGACTGGCCCAACATCTCCACGATATATATTGATCCCGTCAAAATCAATCATTAAAAAAGTGGTGAGTGAGCAACATTTTATGATCGGGTTATTATCCATTGACCACTTGATTTTTTTTTTTTTTAAATACACAATTTTTTTTTACAGCACTCCACCTGAAGTTAATGTTTTTTTTCATTGGTCCACTTTGGTTATAACACGGTTAGAACTTTGTTGACATCATAAGAGCAAAATTATCATTTCACAACGATATTGTTTGAAGACACAAGTAGATAAGTGCAAAACAATATAACTTCAAGTGGAATTAGCAAAAAAAATATATTAAGAATTATGTATTTTTCAAAAAATGCAAAAAAAAAAGTCGTTAGTGGATAATTGTCCTTTTATATTTGTGGGTAAAAAAGTTATTTATACAATATTTTGTTAGTTCTCTTAACAGATTGAAGTCATAAATGGACATATGCAAAATAATATAATTTTGAGTGGAGTTTAGCAAAAAAAATTAAGAATTGTATATTTTTGAAAAAGTGCGAAAAAATAAATAGTCGGTGGATAATTACTCTTTATGGTATTTGTTTACAGTAATCCATGTAAACTTCACTAATTTTTAAGAGACATCTATTCCATTATAACTAGGACTACTCTAATGTTCAAAAAATACCTACTCCACTCACATACTGGGACTATTGAGGAATAGCTACTGTTCATATTTCGCAATTTTAACCTAATGCCTACTCGATTGGGACTATTTTTAATTAATCATGTGAAGTAGCCCAAATTTTAACCTTTGATAATAATTAGGACTATACTATTATTCGAGATATGTCTACTATACTTATATACTGAGACTATTTGTCTACTCTATTGACATACTGAGACTACTTTACATTATTAATCTTGTGAAGCATCCTAGATTTTAACATTCACTAATATTATTGAGGGATGCTTACTCCACTCATTATGTGACTACTTGCTTACACTACTCACATTCTAAGATTACTTTACATTAATCTTGAGAAGTAGTTTAGATTTTAATTTTCACTAATATTATCAAGGAATGCTTAGTCCACTCACATTTCGCGATTTTAACCTAGTGCTTACTTTACTCACAGACTGGGACTACTTTATATTAATGTTGTGAAGTAGTCCAAATTTTAACCTTCATTAATATTATCAAGGGATGCTTACTCCACTCAATTATATTATAATTGATAATTGAATTAGACCCCATAATTCTTTTTTTTTTTCAGGTTTCAAACACTTGCTCTCACATGTGTTCTCCCATTTGGCCAAAGGCTTGTTGGTTGTTGACTTTGAATATCTAACATTTGATGAGATGAATTATTTGAATTTGTGTAAAATGTTTTAAGTTAAAATCCAAACATTCTTACTTTTGTTATACTTTTTAATAAACTCTTGAGGCTGTAACTATGTTATCTCGAAGATATTTAGAGTTGGCAAAAAAGTTCAGGCCAGCACAAGCCAAGCCCGCGGGATAAAATTATGGATAGGGGCTTGAAAAATATAAGGGTCACGTAGATTGAGTTTGGATAAGACCCTTTATATTTGTATATAAAAAACAATTCAAATTGAAAAAAATGAAAAACTCAAAACCCATGAACCTGAATGAGTAATGCCCACATGAGTCACACACACCCACCCAAAGTGCAGCAACAGCCAATAGTGAACAGCCGCACCTTCAATTGCCTTTGCCTCACACCAAAATGGAGATATGATTGAGCAAAAAAAGTGTGACGAACAAAGACTCAGATGAGAAAAATGAAAAAAAGCCACGTTTGTCTTTTGTTCGTTGAGTGATCACGCAGCTTGGTGCTGGGCTGAACACTAGATGCCTTTCTTTATTGATTCTGGGTTTGATTGCTATGCTTTCAGCTTGCTGAGTCAGGTCATTCTTTCTCTCTTAATTTTTCTTATCATTATTTTAAGCTTAATTGGTTCTAGGTTTTATTCATGCACTGTTAATTGGTTGTTGCATCTGATGATTTTACTATTTTTTGTCAATCTTGAAACTTAATTGGTTTGAATTCTTGTGGCACTATCTGATGACTGATTTGAATGGTTCTTGGCTTAGTAGTGTTTTGTTGCTTCAATTTAATGGCATCACAGCATAGATACTAAGGGAATACAGAAGAAAATTTTATATTGCATCTTAAAGAAAATTAAATGTGGATGAATCTCTACATAATTTCACTTTCTCTATTGTTTATTTTTTAATTCCTTTCTATTAATCTGTATAAAAATATTTTTTTTTAAAAATCAATTAGTAATTGTTTTTTTATTTATTATTTATGTTAACATTTTTTTTTTGGTTAAGTGAAGCTCCTGACGAAAAACTTTTTACTAAAGAAAAATTGAAGAATGAGGAAGAAGTCGTTTGCAAATATTAGATTAGTTTGTTTTCAATATTAGTATTTGTGATTTATTATGTTGTATTACTAATATTTTATATATTAATTTATTTTGTATTGGTTGATCATCTTTAATTTAAGTTTTTTTAGTTTATTAAAAAATAATTTAAAAATTCATAGAAACTCAAGCCCTTGGATGGGCTTTTGGAGAGCCTAGGCCTAATGACAAAAACATGGGCTTGGGCCTGGGTCCTATATCATATCCTAAGATTTGTGCACTGTAAAAACATCATATTTTGTTAACTTTTTGTCCATGAGACAATGCCTAAACAGTATGGTAAAGGTATTAGAGGTGTTCAGTGGTTTAATTTTATGTATTGAGTTTTGTCATATCCAAGACCAATCCATCATATATTGAATTTTATATTTTGGATATAATTTGATCCAATTATTATTTGAAATCCAATAAAATCTAAAATAATGAAAAGCCAAATCCAATTCAATCTAATTAGAATAAAATAAATTACAAATAAAAATAATCAATTACTTTCTAGAATTCTGATTACTAACAATTGTAAAAAAAAAATCAACTCTTTTAATATTTCATGATTCATGTATTCATTATCATTTGGTTGAAAAAAAATATTTAAATATTGAAAGCAAATAGTAGTTCTGATTTGCAGTTTTACTTTGTATTATTATTATATAATTATACAAATAAAGCTATGTGAACCCACTAGTATAATTAATAAACCCTTTTTCTCACTAAACCCATCAACAAAAATTAAAAATTTATATTTTACTCAACAAACCTAACTATATGCCAAATATACTCTTTATATATGCTTGAAAAGTGAAAACCCATCATTGTTAAGCGATCGTAAATTCTTCAATGGTTAATTAAAAAAAATAAAAAAGCACAGAAATCTCTTTTACTGCAAATTAACGAAATGAATTTTTCCGTCAATTCTCATACTTGCAACAACGAGCAACTAAAACAATTTGAAATAATTAGTGATTTACGTATAGTAAAGCACAATTAAAGTCTACAAGAAATGAAAATTCATAATTGTTCAAGAAAATTTTTTAGTCAAAAGATAGTTTTGCAAGTTTGTAAAACTAAAAAGGTGAATGTAGAGATAATCTTTATTTTATTTTTTGAATTTGTCTTATTTTTTGCATTGCCTTAACTCAGGCTTTGCCTCTTGGGTACTGTCCTAATTATTATACTTAAGTCGTATATAGTCCTATAATTGCAACTATATGGCGATGTATTTCTTGATCCATTTAATACATGTTATTTCTTGATCAATTTGATACGTGTTATTACCTTAAAAAAAAAAGTAATTCTACATAGTTTTTAAGTAATAAAATTTTCAGTTTAAATATGAGTTTATAAAGTAGTTTTGTAGGTTCAAACAGCCTTGTCCTATACAAAACTAGTTTTTTTTTTTAATAGAAAAAATAGATTTTTAAAAATAAATAAAGAAAATGAAATTAATTGGTTAGATTACTTTATGTTGGATTTGAACACATGGATCCATAAACCAATAGAATAATATTGGATTTTTTATTTTATAATCCAATCTAATCAAAAGGTCACAAAAATTAGATTGATTTGGATTGAATTGATTGGATCTTGAGCAGCCCTAAAAAGTGTTATGGGTAGACCAAATTATTAGATGTATTGTTACTTTGTTTAGAATAATAAAATGGTCAGAGTATTTTTTTAAGGTGCAAATACTTACAACCCAAAAATAGTACCCCAAAGCGTGAGTTACAAAATTGCCCACTCTAAATTAATAACCAAAAGAAGACAATATACGAAATATATTTGAGCCATTGTGATATTAATTGTACCGAGCCGAGCAGTTGCATTTGTAGGCAAGGGTAGCCAGACCAATTTTTATTAAATTACAACTTTATTAATTTTATTTTCTAACATTATTTATAAAAAAAAAAATTCAATCAATCTTGAGTAGTTTTAATAGTGAGGGACGGTTTAAAGCAATCGTGAACTGATTTTCATTTTTTTAATAAATTGTTTTTTTTTGTCCTAATGCATACACCCTTTATCAAGACACCTGTTAAGAGCAATTCATAGTTCTAAATTAAAATTTATAAAAATATGCATCACTTTACATTTCAATGAGTTTGAAAAGATTAACGTTACAAATTTAGAACTGGAAAAATTTGCCTAGTCCATCATGTACATCATACTAGTAACAATATATGGCAAAAGAAATTCAAGACTTTGGATGAAGCTATTCAAATTAAAGAAGAAGAGTAATGGACAAGAACTGAAGAAAGATGTTAGTAATAAATCTTACTGTACTTTTATTGTACTTGAATACACTTAGTTAAACTTGCTCATAATTTGGCATCAAAATGTGAAATATATAGATAACGGACTCTCATTGATATAGCCTGGTCTAGCTCTAAAATAAGTACTCAATTACAGATAAACCAGAAGGGCTAGACCACGGCACTTGAATAGCAACCATGTGGCCTTCATACTCAAATGCAACTTCGTTTCCATCAATCTTGCAAGCTCTTGGTTTCTCAGAAGCAAAGACTCTCATTTCACCACTTCCCTTCACTCCAATTTCCACTGAATTCTCATCATCATCGTAGGACAAAGACTGGATTGCGCCGCCGGTGTTGAGCATGTTCACCAGCCCAATGGGAGCAAACTGCACGGATGGCGATGTTCCTCCAGGCAGCAGAGTCACAGCAGACACAGTGATGAGCTCAAAACTGAATGGCTCCAATGATATCTCAATGTTTTCATATGGCTTGGAGAGAACGAGCTTCTTGGCTTCTTGCAAGTACATGGCAAAGACTTGAACCCCTTCAATGGAAATTGGGTTCTTGCCACTGTTCCATTCAATGTCGTTTGGGTTGGTCTTGGCTGTCACCTTTTGTGAAAATTGTGAGGCACATGTGTTGCGTCGGGCTTCCCTGCACCAGCCTCCTCCTTGGCAGTTAAATGCCCCAATAACTCCAGTGTACTGTTGCAAAAATCAAATAATAAAAATTAGCAACTGGGTTATGTCCATCAGGCCCATCACATAAGGTCCAAGTTTGTATCAAATGGTACCAAAGCCAGTAACAAACCTTGTTCAGGTTCCAGATTTTGAGCATGGTCTTGCCATCATGGAGAGGGTCAGCAAAGAGGCAGTCTCTAGTCGGAAGTGCGTAGTATTCGCACCGGAGAATAGACCCATCAGGCATCGACAAGCGCTTGAGCAGCGGGAAGTTGTGTTTTCCGACACAGTCGGAAACGTAAATAGGACCGCCGGAAATTGCCCTAGAAGCAGCATGGAACTCGGCACAAGGGTGAGTAGATTGGAACATGTCCCAATCTGGGTGAATGAAGTTGCCCATCCATAAGCTGTTGTATGCACAATGCACCATGTGACAACCTTGGAGCCAAAATGTACCATTTGGATCACCAGATGGGTCAGTGCACCAAAAATCATCACCTGTGTATCACACAATTTGAAACAAACATATTATTATTAGTTCGGTTTGGGCCCAACTGAGATACCAAAGCTTCCTACATATTGGGCTCTTCCTTCAAAATTTGCTGCCGAAAAGCATGGCATGTTTCTCGCTAGGAAAAATTAATAAAAATATATATGTCGGTCCACCTAAATGATATTAACTAATTTAAATATGTGATCTCGTACACGTGGTGATCTTAGGGGTATCTGATTAATTAAAACATTTATAGTCAAATCAACACGCTTTGATCTAATTAAAATCTTTATTGCCCAAAACACAGGGAATAAAATAAAGGTAGGACTAGCCGACACTGCCTAACAAAAGTTATAAACGCAAGGAAAGAATTGATTGCATTAAAAGCTTGTTAATTAAAACTAATCCATTTTTATAAATTTTGAATGTATTAATTCGATGTCATACCAACGCGACCAAGAGCTATGGCCTCTGTCCCAAGTAACATAAAATCGTTGCAGTGCTCCATGCTGGCAATTACACCATTGCCCTTGAAGTGCTTCCTTACAGAAGCTGTTAATGCCTTGTAATATGCTTTTGCCAAGTCCACCCTTCCTCCATAATTCTCACACAATATCTCCAGCAACTGTAAAAAATAAAAATGACTAATGACGAATTTTCAAAATAATTTCGCATAAAAGAAGAAAAAAAAATTAGCAGAACCGTGCCGACCAAACGAGTCAAAAATTAATAACATAACAATAACCAACGCTAACCGAAAAAACGACACGTAAAAGCAGTTTTAAGTAAAAGCACTTACATGGATAACGTCGACTTTGACCCCATCAATACCGACTTTCTCCAGGTGTGAGTGAAGCCCTTCGTACATTTGATCAACAAGCTCCGGTGGGACGAATCCGACGCCGTTGTTGACAATTTTGTCGACGGCGAGATCCTCCATCGTAAGCTCCAATCCCGGCGACAGTTTGGGCTTGACCACCGTCGTCTTCTCCGGCAGCCCGGGAATGTTCGGCCGCAACCCACCCCAGTATCCACACAGTGCATGCCAGACGTAGACTTGGTCGACGGTCTTGAACTCATCTTTCAAGTCTCTAATGAACGCACCCATGCCTTTGTTGTCGCTGCTGTCACCGCCGTTAGGGCTGACATAATCTCTGAACTTGAAATTCTCTTGATACCTCAGGAGCCTGCATGGCATTTGCTCGCCAGCAGCCGTACGGTTTATGCCTTCACTGTCGATCGGGTCCTCATCGTGGCTGATGGACTGCCACCCGTCGTCGATGAGAACGAGGCCGGGAGGGCAGCCTCCGTCGACGAGGCCCTTAACGCCTTCCATGACGCCGTGAGGTTGCACCGTTAGATAAAATGCATCCCACGTGCACCAGCCGAACTTGTCAACAATAGGGGGCGGAGTCTTTTCGTCCAAGAGCTTGAAAGTTCCGAGATGGGATCTAACGACTCTCATGGCATCCTTGACAAGCTTGAAAGGATCGTCACCCAGGTGGACGTAAACAACGCTCCGGAAGGAGTCGCCGGTGACTTTCGTGGACCCGCTCTCGACGCAGACGTCGACGTAGTCATCGGCGCCGGGCTGGAGAGAAGCCCTAAAGGGGCCTTCGACGATGGGGAGAAGGAGAACGTAAGGCCTTCCTGTGTCGGTTGAATTATCAAGAATCACGAGTTGGGTTTCGTTCTCGAGGTCTCGGCCGTTTGAGCCGACCCAGTGGGTGGTCCACCAGACCTTGAACCGGAATATGCTCATGAACCGGATGTTCTTCAGCTTCCCTATGGGAACCACGTGGCGGCTTTTGGGTTCGAAAGAGTCGAACCCGATGAAAGATCCGACGTTGGAGAATACTGATTTTTCGGTGGCGGTGGCTGTGGAGGGAGTGAGAGTGACATTATCAGGGACATCAGAGAGGAACACGTGTCCATTTGCATGGAGTTTTGAATCCTCTAGGGTGATATCGATATTCGTTGACTGGTTATCGCTACCATCAACGAGTGTTCTGACACCAGAAGCAACTTTGCTAATGCTTGGAGCCATTTTTGAGAACAAGAAAAAAAGCAAATCAAAGAATAAGTTTGAGATCTGTGTTTTCGTAAAAAAGCTTTTGTGTGGTAATGAATGTGAGTGAATAAGAGAAGGTTGGTTTATATAGAGAATGTTCGAAGGTGGCTGAAAAGGAAAATGGTATCAAAATAATATCAGTGTGATGGTGCTTTTGAAAACTACTAGATTGTAGGCTTTGATTTTGTGTTAATGAAATCTTAAACTTGCTGTTTTTGCTGCCTCATGTAAATGGGAAGTGTTGTATTTATAGGCTATGCCATGAGGTAGAAATTTTGAGAGGAAGGTGGGGTGGGTGCTTCTTAAACATTGTCGTTTTAAAAGATGTGGCGGTTGGTTTGAACAATAAGATCTTTTCAAACCGGGTCAGTCTAGCGAGAGAGTGGAAAAAGTGAAATTTTAATTATTTAACATTATCCATTGCTAATATTATTTATTATCATATATTATATAATAATATATTAGTTTTTATTTGTGCCACACAAACATGAAATTTAAATCCTTTGAGGTTTGTGGGGTCTCAAAAGGGATGAATGTGACATCAAGATTCAAGACTCCACAAAATTAGGTTTGACGAATTAGTTATGGCCACATGTTCTTTTAGGAAATTAATTAAATGTGAGTCTACATGTAGTGATATACAAATTAAAATATTGTGCCCACTGAATGACCCTACAGTATTAAATTAATTTGCCTTGTTGTCTCCAATCCAATACTTGAAAATGAATTATGTTAAACCAAGAAAAAAATTGAAATAGATACATTCGATGGTGATAGACTAAATCAATTCTAATTTCTCGTGAATACCTAATTTTATAAACTTATTATTATTATTATTATTATTTTCTGCAATACACTATTGGTTGAATTATTTTTACACAAACCTATTTTATAAATTATTATAATAAATTTTGTATTTTTATCTTATCAATAACGTATTGATATATTACACATGCACAAATTTATATCTCTATCATTACTTATATAGTTATTATTATTGAAAATTTTAAAAGTTTGAGTTTGGGGGATATATCAATTTACTAATAGAAATTCGTTCTGGATTAAAATACTCTTAATTGGTTTTCCTGATCTTGTCTTTTTCTGAAATTTGAATGAATGAATCTATCGATGTTCCCATGGTCATTTTCAATCTACACATTTCATATCAAGTCTTTCAAGTTCTTGGAATCAATAAATTCTCAGAAAAATGCATGGGATAGGGTATCCAAGATCAATTGGTTACTTTTTACATGTTGTGAGGAATCAACGGTGGGTGAGATTAAGACGTGTGCGGTGCGCCCTTGATAATAAGGGCGGTCAAATTGTTGAGGCTTTCTAGGGTCTTCATTAACAAAATTCGATAGGCATTAATTATGACTCCCACAATTCTTTAAGCGAAAGTTTTTTTAAAATTTACTTTCCTTAATAATTCCTGTTAAGTCGGCTTCAAACTTCAAGTTTTATGAATTATGAAGGAAAAAAATTAAGTCTCTTAATTACCTGAAATACTATTATTGACGGGGGTCCAATCCTATATATAAAATGGAATACGTGGTGAATTTTAATTGGCCAAATGAAAGTTTTGCATTGAAAAATAAAAAAGATTGTAAAATATCTACATGCCCATCTTACGGAAACAGTAGTTACTAAGTGTGACTAATGCTAATTACTTGAATAATTTCTTGATTAAGATTGCACTTAGGATATTCCCTTCTCTTATTATTATTATTATTATTATTATTATTTTGTAGTTAATAACATTTATTGACTTACAAAAAAAGAAATAATGAATAAATAGTTGTGATGATGATTCCATTTGCTGATTTCCAAGGATCAACAAATAGATATCTTAGTTTAATTTCTTTAAATAATTGGATACATAAATTCAGAAAGTGCTGATCTATGATTCTTTACGTGAAGATTTGGATTTCGGACCCTTTATCTCATTTAAATTTCCTTGCTTAATTCCTTTTCACGTTTTTGGTTTTATTTTTAACCACTACTCTTTTTTTTTCCTCTCCTTTTCGGCCAATTGGGAGCATGCATTATATGAGAAAAATTCCATTCAAGAATCAACAAGAACACGCCACATCGCATGAGGGAAGCAAATAAAGCCCCCCCACCGAAAAAAAGAAGAAGGGTTATGTGGTATCTTTTGTTTTTATGCTATAAAATCTACAATAATAATGAGTGAATCCAATCCAACAACATATACTACTAGCCACTACTTCGTGTTTTCTATACCAAAATCAAGGAAAATATATAAAGAATAGGAATAAAAGAATAAATTGCTTTTTCCTTTTTATAAAATTCTAACTTTTGGATGGTACCGTGACAATAATAACAACTATGTCTATTCTAGCGAACCAAAAAAAAAGGAAAAAAAAATTGTATAATAAATCTGTTGTAATATTGTATGTATATTTCATTTATCGCAATCCCCAACATAATTAGTAGTGCGTATTTAAGTTATTATACAATTGGTATGGTACAGAATTCGGTAGTAAAAGTTAGCCAAGGAAAATTCACAAAAGGGCAACTTAGGTCATTTGCACGAGTTCAATTACCAAAATGTCCATCAAATGAAAGGTTGTCGTCAAAGTGAGATATGGTTAGATTTAGATGGTGATCACGCACACGAGATTTCTTAAACCTCTTTAGTAAACACACCGAAATTTGGGTAATGAGTATGGATGGTCCCCTCCGTCAAAGCCAAAGCACATTAAAATAAAGAAAAAGGATTAAAAAGTAATATTCTTTTATTCAAAGCGTGTGGGCCTCTATCGCACGTCCAATTATACTCGTGGGCCAAGTACGAGCTCCGGCCTCTAGTTATTTGCCAAGTATTGTACCTCGCTGTATAATTTTAAAAGGCCAAAAGGTACAAATAAAATCTTTTGGTAAAATAAACAGCGTCAAGTTGGGGGTGGATAGCCGACTACTGCCACGTGTTGGCTTCTGATGCAACGATCCACCGACCAATTTCCAAGTAAAAGTAAAAACGAAAAAGTGAAATGTGGAGGGCTAGTCATTTGCCACGTGTAAGACTTGACGAGCAAGAAAAACGTTCTCGAGGACTGCAAATTTTTTTAATGAAATGACGCGGGGATTAAATAAAGTTTGACTGTTTGAGTGTCTAGAAACCGTTGGGCTCCAACTACCCACGACGACTAATGAGAATTTGCCACGTAGAGAAAAAGTCAGGAGACGCGTGAGTATCCGTTAGTACACGTGCGGTGAAACTATTGCGTTCACTTGGGGGTCGCAACTAATTAACTGCCAAGTAACCGTTGAAATAAAGGTGCCCGAGGATTGCTGCAAAATTGTTTGTCTATCGGTGGTTAGGTTTGTTGGAGAAGAATCATACTTTAATTGTGTGATTGACCTGCGTTTAACAATTACTTGAACTGGGTTTATGGGTGTGAAAATTATATTTGAGAAACAAAATTAAAAATGTCAAATAAATTAACGATTGAGTAATGTTTTGAAATTTTAGTGTGTGGCGAGAGACGGTCTAAATAATGTATTATTATGATTTTATGATTATTGGGCATGGTTAATTAGCTTGAAAAAAATGGGGAAAATAGGTATGCGATAGAACTATTATTCATTGCTGGGCATTGAGATTTTTTTTTTGTTCACATTATTTAAGGTATGGTGCATTAATGGAGAGTCATCATTTTTCTTGCCACTTCATGCTACTTTCCATTAGTGAAGTTAACAACTATTGATCTTGATGGTGTGCAGGTAAGCAATATCACTTCATCAACTGAACAAGTTTAAATTTGTAACTGATGGAAGGTTTTTTTTTTTTTTTGTATCATCAAATGTATTAATAACTTGGTGATAGCAACTAGAAGGGTTTGATTGATTGTGGAATTGTTATGGTGTTTGTTAGTTTACATTTAATTAATTTACATATTTTTATTTTTATGTTATGTTTATTTATTGTATGGAGTGGAGTTTAGGATTATAGATTCCTCCCACCAGTGGCGGTGCCACATTAAGATTGGGGGGACTGAAGCCCGCCTTCACTTTTAAAAAATTATACATTTAATTAGGTAGTTGTCCCACTTTTAATTTAATTTATCACAAAAGTACTGCTAAAATTTAAAAGTAATCAAAATATTAAGTACTTATTTTTACATTTTCAACCCACAAAGAAACCTTATTATTGTTAAGCTCCTCGGGCCTAAAACTATTTCACCTTATTGAGTTTATTCAAATAATTTTCTTCAATGAATCTTATGGCACTTAAAATTCAACTTGATATTTGCAATATAGAAGTGGGTTCTGATAGCAAATTTGTAAAATTGAAAGGGAGTGGTAAGCTAGCATGAAAAATAGTTGATACTAAAAATGATAAATTATATTCATTAATTTATTTATTGGATTTATTAGTTGTCATAACTATAGTAAAAACTGCATTTTCAACTATGAATTTTGTGAAATCACATGAGAGATCAATACTTGAGTGATATTATTGTTGTATATATAGAAAAAGATTTATATTTGTATTATTGATTATAAAATGGGAAATTATCAACCTTATACCCTTAAATGACACCAGTATCAAACGTGCTACAACACTTTTCGCTTATACCACTCGTATACCCTAAGTTGACAAAAGAGTTTTGGCGTCCACCTTTTCGTTTACTACCGTTAAAAACTTAACAGAATTTGAGCAAAATGACTATTTTACCCTTTAAACTCAAAATGAGGTAAAAAAATAAATTTGCCTTGAAAATTAATGTAAATTTTCAATACACATTTTTTTTTATTTTGTTGTTAACAATACATTTTTTTATTAAAAAAATATGAATTATTAATGGTACATATTATTAACAATTATCCATAAAAAATATCTATCTTATACCATAAAAAATTATTAACAACATATTATTTACAATTATACATATTATACCATAAAAAATTCAAGTTGGAGCTTGGAGGAGTAGATCTTCAATAATTTAGGTTAAATTTTGGAGGAGTAGATTCGGTTGTAAAGTAGCTTTTTTTTTAGCAATTATTAAGAAATTATCCGATAAATGGGATGATATGTCATTTTTATCAAAATATATCATATGACATGTCGTCTTTTACTATGTAAATGGGATGCCATGTAGTTTTTAAAAAAAGACTAGATTACCCTTATGATGTCAGCGCTCGCAAACGGCAGTTAACGGATCGGTGGACGGCATAAGTGTTTTGTCAACTTAGGGTATACGAGTGATACACTTAAAAAGTATTGTAACACGTTTGATACTAATGTCATTTAAGGGTATATGGCTGATAATTTCCCTTATAAAATTATTCTTTAATCTTTTTAACATAAGGAAACAAGTAGAAGTCAATTATAAATGTATTGAATTGAATAAATTAAAGAATTTTTATTTTACTATTTGTTACTTGTTGACTATTTTTTAATTACGTTATTATTTAAACTTAGCCCTTGCTACATTAAATTTCTGGCACCGCCATTGCCTCCCACCTTAATGTTTGCTTACATATTTTAAGAGAAAAATGAGAATCTCACTCCATGGGTTCTATCCATTTTTTGAGTAAGGAGTGAAATTCCCACTCCCACGAAGGGAGGTGGGAGTCTTACCTCTTTTTTCTTTTTTTTACCCCTTATTTTATTAAATTTAATATAATTATATCTAATAAAATAAATACTATCATATTTATTTAAAGAATATTACTATATTATTTTATAAATTACATTTATTAAAAAATAATAATTTTAAACTTATTTAAATATAATATTATTATATTTAGTTAAAAATAATAATTTACATTGATTCTAAGTTAAAATTACTTTAAATAATACTATTATATTCATAAAGAATTAATAATATTACTATATACTATTTTTATTTGAAAATATAATATTACTATATTTATTTAAAAATAATAGTATTATATTTATTTAATAATAATAATGATAATAATATTAATAAATATTTTATTTTAATAAAATATTAATTTTGTACTATATTATTAATAATAATGTTTCATTTTTGTTGCTCTTATCAATAATTTTTAGTTTACATAACTAAAATTAAAATTAAAAAAAAATTGTGATTTGCATAATTAAGAATATTAATAATTATTATAATTTACAAATATAATAAAATAAATATTTATTTTTCAAATATACATTTTATTAATTTTGTAATTAAAAACTACAATTCTTTAAATAAGAGTAAAACTATAATTTAAAACAATTTACTCCCAATACAAGATAAAGTAAACATATAAACTGAATTCTGATTTCGATTCCATATTTCCATTCTAAAGTAAGTAAACAACATGCTTCCACTTCCACTCTACACTTTCAATCCCAAGATTTTTACTCTAATCTAAAATGTAAACGTTACCTTAGAGTAGTGCTACATATCCCAAAAAACTATCTCAAATGACATGGCATTCATTAATTGATTGGTGAGAATAATATAATTAATTCATTTGGATCTTATAAAGAATTACCAACCAATTAATGAATAATATATCATTTGGGCTGGAACTTGGGATAAAAAAATTTAAGATGTCTATCATTACTCTTATTTTTATTTTCAAAATGAATAACTACTTTTCTAATAATAAAATTCAATTCATACGCTACTTAATATAAAAATCATAATATTTTATAGATGTGATGGAATAATGTGTATGAAAATTTAAATTTTGATGTCTAATTCCAAGACTTATAAATATTATGAGAATTAAATTTCAATGTTTAATTCCAAGAGTCATAATTATTATGTATTTTAATTGTGCTCTTTATATTTGAATCAATTTATAAAAATTTACCAAAGATTTTATTTGTTGTAAAATTCTATTTTCTATTTCTCAAACTAATGAGGGCTGTGTTTAAGATTGATTCTAAGAGATTTAAAAATATTTTTGAAAAGTTGAAAGCTAATTTTAATGTTAAATATTTTTTAAATCACTTTTTGCTAAGTCACCCCATTGTATAAGAGATTTCATAAAGCAATGAAGAGTATATTTTCAAATTTTGATTTTAAGAATCAGTTTTATATTTATTTCATATATATATTTATATTATATATTAAAAAAATTGAAAATTAGTCTTATTAAGCTAGAAAATAAAGTTATTAAATTTAAAGAAATCATTATTATTTTTATTATATTGAGATAAAAAAATAAGATAATACAATTAACAAAATAAAATAATTTATTTTTGTTATTAATTATTAGATATACACATATAAAAAATTATACATATATAGTAAATAAATTTTATCAAATATTTAGTTGGTTCTCTTCAAATCTGATTATTTGTGCAGCATAATTAATAATAATTATTTAAAAGTTATAACATTACTAAATAGGCTCTAAATAGTCGGTTAGAATTAAAAAAATTAATGCACAAAGTTTAAATTATAATTTAAATCACAAAATATAGCGGTGCAATTATTTTTTTACATTTAAGTTAATATTTTCGCTAACTTTTGTAACGAATAAATTAAATTGAGGACTTCAATTATATAAATTTGAATTTAAAGGAACTTATTAGTTCATTCATTTTACAAACTTATGGCCTTTGATTATTATTATTTTTTAATGCTATAAACGATAAAGACTCAACTAAAGATTATCCCATTAAAAATAATCTAATGTCGATATGAAAGACGAGTCCGTGCATTAATTTGTGATAAAGCTTCAATAGTTCAGCCCTTGATATTTTTTATTTTCTTGACCATAAACCTGTGTTCAAGGTTCATTTTCGAGTAATTATGAAGTATTTATGAACAAGGACCCGTATTGATGGTAGTCAAAATTCATGTGCTCTTGTTTAATGGATCGGGAATTCAGGGGAGAGATAGAGATGGCAAAAATACCCGTCCGGTCCGAACCCGGACCGTACCCGGGCGTTATCCGGCCCGGGTATGAAACCGGGTCGGTCTTGGGCATCACATGATAAATCCGGAACCCAGATTTTATTTAAAAAAATTATAAAATATATATTATTTTAAATATTTTATATTTATTTGACTTATTTATTATACATATATAAAGTTTTAAACACTTAAAGTTTATATTTTTATGTCAAATTTTATTGAAATAAATTTAAAACTTATAAAATTACCAAAAAATAAAAAATATATACACATAAAATATTAAAAAATATAAAATCTGGGTACCCGGATTAAAATCCTGCCCGAACCCGGACCCAGACCGGTTGCATCCGGGCAGAGTCCGGTCATGGCAATACCCGGACCCGGCCCGGGGTTTTGCCATCTCTAGGGAGAGACAAGACCATGCGAATATGGAATGTCGTGGAAACATGAAGCATTTTTATTGCGGAAGTAGCTCGATTTATTGTTGGTGCCGGTGAATGGAAGGAATCGAACGGTCATTGTGAATTTATAATTCTAATTGCGTGTCCAAAGTCGTGTCTTTTACGTGTCATAGAAATTGATTAAGCCCTTAAGATTGATGGGGTCTCATTATCATGGGCCTTTGGATGTAACATTGGCTGCACATGGTGGACTCCACCACGTGCAGCCAAGAAAAAAATATTTGGGGGCCGTTAGATTTCAATCCAACGGCCCCCAAATGATTTCCGGACACTATTCCAATCCGGGAATCCCGGATTGGAACAGAGCCCATATATATATTGTCATTAAAATTTATAATTAAATTACAAAAATTCAACCTATGAGGGGTGAGTAATTATTTTTATACTTTATATTCGGTCATTTGTCTATAAAATGCAATGACCTTTTAATTGTTTTTACTTTCTAATTTTTTGAGAAAAAGTAATGAAATATAACTCTTGTCTTTTTGAGACCCACTAATTGGTAGTTAAAAAAAATAATAAAATAAATTAATACGTTTAAATCAGACAGTATACAAGGCTAATAACGTCCCTTTGTCAATACAATCCTTAAAAAAAAAGCAACTAGAAAATGGGTAGAAATTCATTTCCATAGGTGCATGAGGATTGCAAGCGGGACAAACTGACAAAATTTATATCACATGCAAATCATTTATGTGATTTTCTTGCTCGCAATACATGTGAGTTAATCATTTGACTAAGAATAGTTAACGGTTTAGCTAAAAATTGTATTTCAATTTCCACATCTTTCTTGAGATGAAGATTCTAACAACAACACAGTCCATATGATCAATTTTTAAAATTCAAAGTAATTAATTTTGCACGTTAAGAAAAAATATAAATAAAGATGATCTAAGTTTAAACCTCGCTAACATAGATGTGGATGGGGTTTGGATGCTATTAGGCTAAATGAATAACAATAAAGTCATGTGAAAATTTCGTGTTTGATAATGCAAATATCTTTAATTATTTTAGCCATTTTAGCGTGTCTAATAAACAATTATATGCAAAGTTTGACGTTTGATTCGGAAGAAATGAAAATAAAAAAAGTAATTTCCATTAAGACTGAAATGGATCAAGGCAGTAAATCTAAGGCTAAGCCCGTTCCAATTGTTAAGATCACATGCAGGACGTGAGCCGTGTGACTTAAGCCATTGCATTGAACTTTCGAGTGTATCTTCCAAAGGACCACTCTTTGATCTCTTTGGATAAAAGATTATTAATTCATAAGGTACTGTTAAATAATTTTCCTTGTTCCATTTGTCGACTCCATGTTCATCATCGAGAAATTGAACCTAACTACAAGATTCTTTTTGTTCTCACCATTCATCCAGATTCACCTTACAAGAAGTCATATTCATAAAAGCCTTAGAAAATTTTAGAAAATAAACTAGGCCGAAAAGAAAGAGGACAATGAAGTGAATCTTTTAGAGCACTTTTGGGGTTGGGAGGAGGAGGGGGGGGGGGGGGGGGGGGAATTGCATGACAAAAACTGGAAAGAAAAAGGAAAAAAGAGCACAGTAGCAAATTACTCGTGACCATTTTATACCTCATGAAACCATAAAGGGCAGAGACATCAAACTTCACAATCTTACAGATATGGAAGAATGCAATTAATGAAAAACAATCATATTTTATTATTTATATGTATTTTTTAAAAGAGTGAGAAAATATACACCACAATACATGCTTTGAGATATTCCTTTTATCACTAATTTACAAAGCTCTCAACTATCAGATATGATTTTTGGCAAAATGCAAAGACTTTTCGTATAGGTTAAGATGAATAAATCCTAACTAATGTTAAACTTACAACATTTTTGTTTACTTTGCGTGTTTGGATTCCCGTATTGCTTCATTGCTGTTAGCTCCCAGCACAGACTGTCCACCAGAAACATAAACCAGATGAATAGATGAGATTTCATGCTGTTGTAGGACATAAAACATAAGCCATGCAGCAACGAAAGGAACGAAATACGGTTGCTCCATCAAATCCTTACTGTTTCTCAAAATTTCATCACACATTCTATTCATACAAAGAGTTTATATATGAGGAAGATTTACCATGGTCAGAAGGCGAAGTGCAGCAGGCCTGGTAAATTTTCTGGCAAAAAGGAAGCATGATGATGGTTTCCCTTTGTCACTGCACCATTCTCTTCGATGCTCAGTCTCATAATAGATATTATCAATTTCCTGTCAGAATCATCAAAATTCTTTACAATGTATCCCCTCAATTGATAAGTACGAATAATATTCACTGACATTCTGAATTGAATTTTCTGCTTGTATTTAATGCTTTTGAATTTATCTCCTAGTCAATATTGAAAGTATCAATTTATAATAACTGGGGAACAACCAATAAAATTTTCACCAAGGTGATTTGGACTAAGGTCGAATACCATGGGAGTGCCAAGGGAAAATTTTCCTGTGGATTTACCAGATTATCATCCTGAATCTTGAATGCGAGATGTGAACTTTAAAACCAACATAATTATTATGGGAAAAACCTAAGTAAAATCCCTAAAATTATAACTTTCCTCTTAATCCGACCATAATGAAGGTGCTAACTTGCTTTGTAAAACATATTCGAAGTTTCTGTAACAGATAAGTTTTTATGTATAAACTATTTTAATTTTGTAAGGGTGCTTTGGAAGCTGTTACACTGTATTGTATTGCATTAAAACACTGTTCTTAATTTCTTATACTAACCCATTTTTTGGTGCAATTTCTAGTTGTATTGAACTGCACTTAAAAAGTGGCTAATACAATAAAAGGCGTATAAAATAAACCCATGGGGGTAAGATTTAGATTGTATTGTGTTAAAACATTGTTTATAATTTAAAATATAATCATTTAACTTTTATTATTTAATAAATTACAATAAATTTAAATTTATTAAATAAAATTTAATTTAAATAATAATATAAGATAGTAATAAACCTAAATATTTAATAAATAAATGATAATACATTATTTTACTTTCATAAAATCATTTTAATTATTTTACTTTGAATACGCAAAAAGTATTTTAATTTAATCATTTATTATTTATTAAATATTTAATCTAAAAATAAATTTAAAAGTAAACAATTACATTCCAAATAAATGAATAAAAATAAATTAAAAATTCACTATTATATTAATTTATAAAATAATATAAACTTTATTATATCATATAATTATATAGCATTATATTTTTACAATTTGGTATTAAATTATACTACATTATATCAACTAATATATATAACTAATTAAATTATAACATAATTTTATTAATAATATAACATAATATTGTAATATTTTATTATTTGATAATAGTATATTATTAAATAATTTTTATAATATAACAATTAATATAAAAAAATTATTTAATAGTTAATTTCCAAAATTAATAATCCCCAAAATAATATTGCATTACAACTTAATGCAATGCACCCTAACGCAATATACTATAATGCAATATGGTTAATAAAATGTAACACAATATAGTGTGCCAACTGCACCCTAATTGTATTAATTTGAACCAACTATACAAGATGAAGGTCCTATATCATAGTGATTCCAGCAGAGGTATATTGGCAACAAAACTGATTAACAGTGGGCTGATTAAAAAAGCAGCACAGTAGAAGCAGGCACCACGGGCAATATGTTGTACTACTCAAAGCACTGATGGCACAGTTGCGATTGCTGTCGCTTCAATGATCAATTTCTTCATTATTAGACTTTGGAACATTTTTGGTGTGTGAACACTTGAAAATGCAGTTTGACATTGAAATCTATTTCTGAATTCCTGACTTATGTTGACTTGCTTTGTAAGTTCTAGTTTACTTGAGAGAAGAAGATGAAACTAATCAGATCTAAATGGTGACATTAAAAATGAAAACAATGATAGAGGAAAAAGTTGCTCATTCAGATGGACAACATTTGTTTCGGAGAGGGAGGAGGGAAGATAGATGACCGGAAGAAGAGTGATAATATTTGGCTTCTAATGTCAATACACTCTTATTAAAGTATTTACTGAATGCACATGAAATTATGAAAAATGTATTATCCCAGATAAGATGAAAGAAACAAGCGGCCAGTATCAGTGGCACGAGGAAATAATAACATTAATATTTTCAACTCGCAAAGTTATGTACAAAATCCATATGCAAAGGATCGCTACACAATAATGTGAGAGCAAGTTATCCTTAATGTCTGTGTGAGAGAGAGAGAGAGAGAGATGCATACCTTTATGGATTGTATAAGCAGGGGTGTAGCATCAGCATACTTGTACGTAGCAGGATGCCATCCGCGGCGCTCATGGTCTTTGGAAGATGAAAGATCCCATGAAGAATATGTCAATGATCTCCTTGTTAGTTCTCCTTCAAGGCTTTCTTGCTGAATTTTCAAAAGAACGCTTTAAGACATCGAAATGGCCTTACTCTTATGAAAAGAATAATGTTACTAATAGGATTTGGAGAGCAAAAAGCTTACAAAGGGAAGCCAATGGTACTATGAGATTCATATATCTGGTAGCAGAGAAGTTACTACTTACTAGTCCAACCTAGCCTAAATTCATTTACCATTTTATGATGAAAAAAGGTCTGCGTAAAAACAAAACAACAAATTAACTTACAGCCAGTAAAGTCTGAACATAGTGTTCATCTGGTATACAATTATGCTCCTTAGATGGATCAGCTGGCTGCAAATGGATAAAGAAAAAATTAACTTAAAGAACTTTCCAATCAGATACTGAGTACTATTTAAAGAAACTTACAAATGAGTGTTCCCGCCAAAACTCAGGCAATGATTTCCTCTGCATAATCATGATAGATTGATAAGATAAAATTACAGAAAAAATCAGGTCAAAAACAAACAAGAAAACTTTGAAATTGTTAACTGAACAATATCGGAAAAAGAAGTTAAATATTTTGAAATATTTATTCTTCACTAATTATATGAACACCTTAGGACCTGTACAGCATATAAGCCTTAGATAAGTAGAACTAACCTTGCAATGTTGTTGAAACATTGGAAACACGGTGGTGTCGTTCACAACAATCTCTGCATGCTTTCTGGTCAGAACAGCCCACTGCAAGAACACAAAACATAAAATTTCATTGTTACTCCAGCGCTAGTTTGACATTGAACTTCAGAAAAAAATAATCCAGAATATTATTGAACTGTTACCTGAGATCCCTTCCTCCAGTTATGGATGGGAATAACAGGAGCCATTTTCGGATTATAACGGCCCTCCTTTGTATCAGCAAAGCTGCTTTCAGCAATGCATTGACAATAAACTATTATAATTGATTCAAAATACAACATTTTGACATAAATTATTAACTACATTTTATGTTTTCTATGGACATAATGTCAAATCACCTAACAGAAAATAATTGAGCAAACAGAAGTACAGGCGATAACAAACTTCTTTAGTAACATTATGAAAAACAGAACAAGAACTAGAGTTGTGATTTCAGATTCTGATGATGGAAATAATTTGATAATTCAGAATGGTAGATATACTAGCAATTCTACACCTAGAAGTTTAAAGAAATCAAAAGCATGGTCGATGCTTACAAAACTAAACTATGGGTAAATTGTAAATCTATTACAACAAACTAGACACTTCAGAAGTATGTTTCAGGCTAATAAGTAAAGGCCAAACTAAGAAATAATTATTGGCCAAATTACTATGGCAGGCATGCCAGAGTACAGGAGATGCCTACACTATAGAAATGGACTAAAATATGGCTATGGATGCTGGATGGTCTTGTTTATAGCATAGAAGGGAAAGGGATAAAAAGTGACTAATAAATTCCCAAATAATGCATGCTTATAAGTTTCACGGATGACTGCAACTTAACAATGTACTGATAGATAACCATTTGAACCTTAGAAGAGCTTCTATCTCGACCAAGTAGAGACACATAAAATCTACATAAATTAATCTAACTGGAAAAGCTAAAGTGAACGTGAGCTGCGGTTTAACAGAGTATAAGACAACTTAATATGCAGACTAGGATACAACTGTCTGCTTCACAAAGAATCAGGTATTAGACAACAAATAGGTGAAAAAACTTAATTTAAAGAAATATGTACAATAAACGTCTCAGTTACGCTCCATTGGCTCTTTAGGATATGTAGGGACTTCTAAAAATAGGCGATCCAGTCTCCCTTACAGACCGACTCTTCATCTCTCTTCTCTCTCAATTATATTTAAAATATAGATTAGATCTATATGTTAATTCGTTAGCCTCACATTTCTATTTCCATTTTCTCTGCCTTTTGAAATTTCACTTCTTTGTGCAGAAGCATCAAGTCTACCTCATTCTAATAAAATTCAGAAAGATGTTAACTACTATTGTGGATATAGAAAGCATTATAAACAAAATAAACTGTACTCAAGCTCTCTAACACAACACTCAACAAAATATCATTTAAGACATTTCATACACATAATTATACAAAAATGGATTGCAGCCAATGAATAACTGAAGACATACAAAAGAATGTACACATATACAAACGATATGGTTGGCAAACTAACCTGTCAACAAAACTAGTTGATGTCGACATGATATAGTTATATGTATAGCTGAAGTTATAAAGAGGTATGCAGCTGATAAGAAAACAAAATAGCCAATGGAGTGTCAGATAACAGAAATACTCCAAAAATGGCCTTCCATTGCAGCTACTAAAGGAAAATTCAATAAACCAACTTAGATCGACAATTCTCACCTGTCTGATAGAAAAACAAACCGATCGTTAAAAGGATCAGCAAGTGCATGTCTAAGCAGTATGCGCTCTGCCTCAATCATGCTCGCTCCTCCCCAATCTACCTGAAATGCAACAGAAGAACTAAACATGTATCAAAATTCAAATTTTACCACAACTTTAACTAATAAGCACAAATTTTTGAACAAATTTTGCATATAACAAGTACCTGTATGCTATCATTAACTTGACGATCCAAAAAGTAAATTGACCTAGTCGTTCCCTTACTGAACAAAAATCCAGGCCTTGAATGAACGTATATTGAGAATCTACTCTCCTCTCCCTGCAGCATTACACACTTAACTAATTAATCTGTAATTGAAGTGTGATTATTATTAATAATACGATAACATAAGTAAAAGTATTGAATGACACGTGCCTTGAAGAACTTATCCCAAACCATTTCGAGAGGAAGCCGATTTCTCGCGATAAATAAGAAGGCGATTTTCGGCTTCTGAACGAAACGAGGTCGTAGAGACATGATTCGCGTGTACTGACACTGCATCAACACCAAACTGCCGAAACAGAATCCTAACAAAATCGCCGCGAATACTTTCCGCTTCCATTTATAGTTAAACTTCTGCTGCTGCTGGTACACCACTTTGCGCTTCATTTATCTCCCGCGCAGAACCGACGCCGTTTCAGTGGAACTCCATGAAACTGAGTTCTCAGATTTTAGCTGAAGATCAAACGCGATCCACTGAAAATGTTTAACGGCTTCGAGGCTGAGGAGTGACGGGGAAGTTGTTTATTTATTTTTTGTTGAAATTGAAATTGAATTGAATTGAACAGGGAGTGGACTTGAGAGTTGAGTTAGCTTGACAAGTGAGCTTCAGCTTCTTGCTTTTTTAGTTATGGCGTTGTGATTGCTTTTATTGCGTGTGGTGGAGGGATTAGATCCCCATCTTTTATTTAGGGAACTGTCAAGGTGTTCAGATTTTGGTACTAATGGAAATTTTTTCTGTTAATTGTCGTCAATTTTTGAATAAATGACACTAGGATCCACTAATTTATTAATTTCTATCAAATAGGTCCCTAAATCTTTGGTAATGGAATCAATGATTGAATTTTTATTGTAACAAAAACAAATTATTGTTTACAAATATAAAAATAAATTGTAAAAAAGAAATTGCACGAAGCTAATACAGTAAATTAATTTTCTTGTATATAGTAATGTCTTATAAATTTGATTTAGTATGCGACATCGTGCGTTGTAAGTTATAATTGAGAGATTTTGTATTGTGGATTCTATAGTTTCACATTCATAATTTAACCCGAGCAACGCAGTACATCATTACATGTGCTGCATAATCTATTAGATCAACCCTCTTACTCTAAATGCTTGTTTTTATTTATAATACTAATTCTTGAGAGTTGCTATTTCTATCCACCAATTACCAATTATGATTTACCAAACTCAATAAAAAGTTACAAAAGACAATTGTATGAATAAGTGCCATTGTGGCATCCAGAAGATCCATAACTCTACAATAGCTACATAAATCATTGGCGATGGTTAAAATTCAATATGATAACTTGATAAGGGTGGTAAAATTTTAGCAGAATTATGAACCTATTAGATACACAAATAGAGGGGCTATGTTCTTATTTTGAAAAGAGTTTTTCCCCTTGTAAAATTTGAATTCTCGACGTACTCCACTGCTACCTCATACGATGTCAAAACATTTTTGGTATGTAAATGTTATCTAAAAGATAAAAGTTTATTCACAAATAGCAACACAATGCCAAAAGTAGTTTCATATTCCAAACCTAGCAATATGGAGCATCACAGTCTGTTATAAAATAAACTAACACTAAACTAATCTCATTATTAAAAAAAAGGTAACACAACCGGTATTAATTCATAAAAATCAAACATGGTTTAAAATATTATCCTTCGTGCGTCTAAAAATTAAATACCCATTTCTCAATTGGTGACAAACTAATATTATGATACATTTGAAATTAAACTGCCACTTGTTGTTTCTTCGTATCATTATTGTCTCTTCATATCATACTAATACTATAATAAAAATAATGTAGTTGGAGTAATAAAAATTGGCAATCAATGTGAATAGAAAACTAAAGTAGGTGTTGACTAACTTAAAAAAGGGGCAAGTGCTGAAGTATTAAGATGTTGAAAGAAACTTAACAACAACCAACGCTAGTTGTTAAAGACATAAAAGGGGTTTTATTTGTTCAAAGCGTCTGGTATATGCATATCATAGGACGGCAGCTGTGATTTTTTATTTCAAAAGCAATGCAACTACTAAGTAGGGTAATAAATAAGGATGTCTTGATTTATAATCATTATTTGAATTTTGGTTTAGATAATGATGATGCCAAAAGTTAAAAAAAATAGACACGTAGGGCTCTGGTTCATGAAAATGGTGCCTACTTATGAGATTCAACAAGTCTGAAATTCACACCAAATTGCTTCTGTTTTAGAGAAGAGTTGTGCTTTGCTTTCAAAATTAAATTAGTGAGAATAGAAACATCGGTCCATAAATTCAGTGGGGATAGAAATATCCATGATGAACATAAATAATTTAAGTACAACTCCAATATTTAATAAAATCAATTACATTTTATTATAATTCGAACTTGAATGACCGTAAATATAAAGTCATTCACAATCGGCTATAATATACTCAGAGTAGGCTTGGCAAAATCCGGGTCCGGTCCGGGTTTTGGTGTTGCCCGGGACCGGACGGGATGAGAGAAATGCAAACCCGGACCCGGGTTAAAACCCGGTTTTTCCGGGTGCGGTCCGGGCTTGAGCCCGGCACCTTCCGGGTCCGGGTTTTGATCCGGGCTTTTTAAACCCGCATGTGATGAATTTAATTTTTTTTCAATTTTTTTCTTCAATTTTTTTTTTATTTCTCTAACAATACAGATTTTTAAAAAGAAAATAATCAAATAAACTCATTCAATTTCAAATTTTAAAAAAGAAAATAGTCAAATACAAATATATAACACATTAACAATACAAATTTTGCACAAATGATAAATAAAAATTATTTCAATCTACTTTTTAATACCTAAATTTATCCAATTTCTAACTTAAACTCATTCAATCTATATATAAAAATAAATAAATTAAATTCAACAACACAATAATTACACAATAAATTTAAATAACATCCAATATATCATAAATTCATAATTATATATTTATATATAATATATTTATTTTTTTTAAATTTATTAAAAAACCGGGTCCGGTCCGGGTTCCGGATTTTTTGTGTTGAACTCGGACCGGGACCGGAAATGTCCGGGTTTGAGAATTTCAAACCCGGATCCGGTTTTTGTATGCATGCGGTCTGGGTTTTGCCCGGACCGAATTGGCCGGATCTGGGCCGGGTCCAGTCCGGGCGGGCTTTTTTGACACCCCTAACTCAGAGGATGAAATTATATTATAAGTTTAATTTCCCAAAAAAAAATTGATTTGGACCATGACATGTTTGAAGAGTTCCTCAATTTTTCACATAGCGCCGGTGAAATTACAAGAGGGAAAGCTTGCCCATTTGTTCGATTGATGCGTTTAGAAATAGAACGGGTGTATTGAGAAATTTAACGGGTGTATTTACTTCATGGTCATTTCTATTGCTTGATGGGCCCAAGGGAATCCAGTTTTTATCCCAGTTGAGTCTATCTTCAAACACTTCTAAAAATTCTTAATAAACCCCTTTTTCAATTAAAAATACGAGATATTAATTAATTTTTTTTTAATTTAGAATGGGAATTCAATCAAATGCACATATAAATTTTATTTAAAAAAATTCTTCATATACTTACTATATATTTATATTTTAAATTTTAATTAAAAATTATCATTTTTTGTTTAAATGATAAGAGTTTAGTATAAGTAGAAAATAATTTAAGATTTTGAGACCTGTATGTATTTTATAAATAAAAACTTAGAGAAATATGTTTTCAGGATAAGTTTCTTGAGAATTTAGTTAATTTTAATATATGAATTTGTATTTTATCAATTAACACGGGAGTAATTTAGTAAATAAAATTTGAAAAAGGTGTTATAAAGATGTTGAAGGGGCTACTCAACAGTCAACAGTCCGAATCCGATGCCTATTCATTAAGTTGGGCTCAGTTTCCATGCCACCCTGGGCCAGTAAACGACATCGTATCTCTGTCATCTTCAATTGCGCTCATTCTTTGCAAAATTACAAGCAGTCTTCACAAGCCCTCCGAGACTCCGAACTCCTGGAAAGCGGATCAAAACATGTCTGTGGAATCGCTGGCACTCTCTCCTCAGTTCACTGTAAAAAGGTTATTATCTCTTCGTCTTTGTCTCATGAATAGATTATTTGTTTTATGTTCTAATCTATTTAAAGTAAAAAAACAAATGAAATAAATTGTTACAAGTTTGTTGCTTTTATCTTTAATGCTGCTGTAGATGTTCAATAGGCGAAGTTAGAACAAAGAACACCATATGGGTGCATCCCAATTCTTTGAATTTGCAGAGAGGTCCCTCAAGAACAAAACATTTGTCAATAAAGTCATCTTCGAGAGATGGGGTTGGTGATAAAGATGGTGTGATTATTGTTGACCACGGGTCGCGTCGTAGAGAATCCAATCTCATGCTAAGTAAGCTGCAAAGCTTTATCAATGATTTTGGTTTTTAATCTTTTTTTTTTTTTTTGGCTGAAATTTGATGTTTTGGTTTGTTTAAATATTAACTTGGTTTATTGCTAAAGTGCTAAAGTACTTAAGGCCTGAATTTTCTTAAATTTCAGATCAGTTTGTGGCCATGTTTAGAGAGAAAACTGGATACTTAATTGTAGAGCCTGCTCATATGGTAATGTCATTTGCATTTTTACTCTTTTACGTTTTATTGTAATGAAATGCAGTTTGCTGGATCAAAATTTATCTAATTTGGTGTCTAGGTTGAGCAAAATTGAATGGTGGTCTAATGGTTACGTTCTCATACAATAGATTGAAAATTATGTATTTCTTTTTCTGATCATCAAGATGTTTGGATGCTTTGCAACTTTTCTGTCAAGATTTTATGTTCACTTAGGTCAGAAGTGTTCGTGTGCTACACATGTGTCACCAGAATTCAGAATGGATAGATGGTTTTTGGGTCTACTATTGCTTTATCTTTTGTATCCTATTGGAAATTGACCAAATTCTTGTTTAATTTTCTATCTTTTATTTTGACTAGGAGTTGGCTGAACCATCAATAAAAGATGCATTTGGCTCATGTGTTCAGCAAGGGGCAAATCGTGTGATTGTAAGCCCATTTTTTCTCTTCCCAGGACGACATTGGTACCAGGTAGTTCTTTCTAATTTCCTTGATAACATTAGTCTGAATTTTTATCGACACAATTGATTTCTGTAGATCTATTTAAAAAAGCGTTTGTTGAAATATCAAAGATACCTTGTAAAATGCATCAGATGTGTTTTATTCTACAGGATATACCTTCCTTGACTGCTGAAGCAGCAAAGGAGCACCCAGGTGTTCCATATATTGTAACTGCACCGTTGGGTTTGCATGAGCAACTAGTGGTAAATAATTTTGTCCTTTCTTTTGCTCGACCACTGTGAATTTTTTAGGCCAGTCTATAGAGCTTTGCATATTTCACAACTAAATTTTTAAGTGGGTCTCTGAAACTGTAAACTAGTTTCTAACTCATGAGCATGTTGTGGGTCATTCACAGTTATGGAAATAGTTGGAAAACTATTCTTGTTTATTGCCAATATATCTGACCTAGTATTTTATATTGTGCATTTTCCTTTTCTTCCTGTGATTTCTTATTTTAACAAGTATTTTTCATATGATCCTGTTATCTGCGTTTCTTTTTCTCCGACTTGAAGAGTTATCACCAAGTTGCCTTACCCAATAAGTGATAGTTACCTAAAAAAGATACTCTTGAAATCTAGAACTTTAGTGGTTTCTGATTGCAGGATGTTGTAAATGACAGAATCAAACATTGTTTAAGCCATGCAGTTGGAGACGCAGATGAGTGTGTAGTTTGTGCTGGGACAGATAGATGCAGGCTCTACGGGTAAGTGAAGGTGCAAGAGACAATTTAGTCACTTTAATAGTTTAGTTAATGTCCCTTTGGAAGGTTAGCTAATGGCGATTTGCCATAAACTGAAGAAGTAACTTTATACTGTGATTTTTGTCCTACAAAAGAGGGGGGGGGGGGGGGGGGGGGGGGTAAAAAAGGCCTCTGTACTCTGGTTTTGGATGCTGTGCTTGGTTTAAAATCTATAATTTTTAGTTATAAAAGTACATTGTTTGAGTTAAATTCTGATCAGACTTCTTCTTTGCAGAGCTGGCTTAGCCAACAAGACTGAATGACAAATATGTTGGCCCTTGTTCCTGAGGGTAAACCGGTAACACCAGATTTAACTGTGTGAAGCTATCCAGGTATCTCAGGTCAGCTTGATTATCATCCTTGTTGTTGTCAATGGCATCATCATCGTCACCAAAATTGTCAGCATAAACTGTTGGAGGATCTATTGACGAATGCCTCTCAACTCCAACAAATCAAGTTGCAGATGTGGTCTCTGCAGAAAAACTAGCATTCTTGTGCTCAATGCGGCAATCCAAATTTTGGCCAACCAAGTAACAACATTATTACAAGCTTATAGATGTAATGGCATCTTTCGCCAAAGCAACTGCTGACAAAATATTTGGCAGAACTGTTCATTCATGGAGGCTGTGCAGCTGAACCTTCAGGGAGTCATTTTCCTTTTGGGTATTATGTATATAACCTTCAGTTATTTTTTACCCAATGTAACTTGTTTCTCTGCATTGTACGGAAGGGTGTAGACAAAACTGTTATTGTCTGACGGGAACCAAGAAGAGTTTGTATTTTCCTACTACTTTGATGGTTATTGGTTCATTATACTTTTAATATTTAATACTCTTTTCATTATAAAGACCTTTTGGTATTCATAAGGGAATACTTGTGATTAATTATTGCTAATAAGTTCCGACTTCCAGCTGCCAAACAAATGCCTGGATGCGTCTAATAGGTTACTGCACACATATGTTGCCTTCGGTAAGAAAACCAACACGACTAAAGTCAGAGTAGTGGTGAAGATACATCGATTGTAAGCTATGCAGATTGTTTGCGTATTTCCTTTTTCCTTGTCTGCAAATATTTTGAAATTACAGTAAGTTAAACTTTTAAGAACTCAGTCCACTATTTACAACTATGGGACGAGGTCTCCTGCAATTGATATCTTCTTGCATCTGAGGGAGATCTTTAACATTTGCTATTGCACATGTTTTTCCCTGAATACTTGTTTGAAGAAATTCCAGATTATAGAGAATCTCTCCATCTTAATTTTCATGCTAGCACTAGCTCGAGCCTCAGCTTGAGCAGGGGTTTCTTTGTCAGCAGTTGATTGAGCTGCAATTAAAACCACATTTATTCTAAGTAGGATTTAAATCGTTGTAGAAGAGAGTACTTGCATCCAAAAATAGCATTACTTTAAGCTCACATTCAATCATTGATGGAACACAAGTGAAATGTATTACCAGTTCTTGGATTGGATCCACCTGCAGCCTGCTGTTGTAGCTGTTTGTTGAATGCCTTAGCGGCCATGAAAACGTTTGCTGGTCTTTCCCAACCTCCTCCAAATACACCATACCCTTTTTTCGGCTGAGGTTGAATCAGGAACTCAAGCACTGGCAACTCTTCCCTATCCACCCAATGAATGCAGTTCACTGGGCATGAATCAACAGAAACCTGAAAGTTTATGAACCATCCCTCTGATAAACCAGATAAAGAGATAAATGTTCTGTTCTATATATTTTCTGTTTGTAGATATTCTGTTCAAAGGGATCTTTACCTCAATATTTTGGTCACTGTCCCCATATTGAACCTTAACTCGTGCACATCCGGTAGCTTCATCCATAACAAATGTGTTACTGGCATGGTGTACACATTCTCTGCACCCTGCGACATTATATGTTAATTGAAGTAAAATTTTGAGAAGGTGATAATCGAATACTAGTGAAATTGACAGGACTCTGGAGAATGTGCGAATTTGTAATACAAACAGGGTGAGAGAGAACAGAGAATGACCTATGCATGCATTTTCATCAACGAATAGAGCTTCTGGTCTCGGTGGTCCTTTCCATGAGCTACGACTAAAACCAGCTGAGGCATTTGTTCCAAAATGAAATCTCATTTGACCGATGGAAGCATCATAATCTTTTCTGAGATCCCCTCTCATTAGCACTTTATAGGCTTCATTCAGCAATAGCGTATGTTCGTGACCCTGAAAGAAGAAAAGAACTTATCTTTTAAATTTGATTCAAAATTCACAGTAACATAGCCTTACATCAACATGGGCACTTGGGCAGGGCAGATTAGGGGTTGAGAACCTAAAACAAAATTCTTGTAGAGATTTTGCGCTTTGGTCTAAGAAGTCACTGATAGATAAGCCTAAATGACATGTCACAACTTATCGATAATGTCCAGCATTCCAACTTGCTCTCATCACATCCCCATATGATCATCCAGTCACATAGTATCACGTGCAGTCACATACACATCATATTTTTAAGATGACTTTCCATTAATACATACTTCATAAGATATGGCATTATGTGATTAAATGGTCGTATGATGACGAGTTTAGAAGTCCTTAATAAATCAACCAACCAATAGAATCTTGCTATATATAAAAACAATACACTTGCTTTTCTATCCATTCAGGCTATTCAGCTAGAATATTTTTAAACGAGCAAAGCAAGTAAAAGGAAATGAAATGACCTTTTGGCCAGCAATATCAGGGTGATATTTCTTCTGCAACTTCCTGTAAGCCTCTTTGATTTCTTGCCCATTTGCTTCAACTGAGACCCCCAGCAACTCATAGTAATTCTTCTTTTTGCTCGCCCTTTCTCCTGCCCTTCCATTGCAACATCTTATTACACTGCATCTTTGACCCCATCTTGCTCTATTATGCACGCATCAACTCGCCGAGTTCAAGCTCTAACTTATTAGATAAATAATTTATGCAAAACTAAATTTCGAGCCTTAATTTGCATGAAATAAAATTACCTTAAACTGGACTTATTTGGATTAACATAACCAGAGACATGATGATAACTTAGAACCATAGCGACTGCCATATTCCCAGCTCTCTTCCTTTTTTTTTTTTAATTATTTTTTCCATTTTGGCTTATGTTTAAATTGTTGATATTTTAATCAGATAATTTTTTGGTCCCGCAGAGTTGGATGAAAACTTTCCATGTCAGCTATTGCTGGGACCCACGTTTGGGACCTTTTCAAAAAGTGTTTGACCACACGACAAATACGAAAGCGTACAGCAGCGGCCCAAAAACGACGTCGTATAACGAGTCTTTTGGTTTGCAATTCGTAGTCTATTTTTATTGTTGGTTAATTTCTCTGCAACAGAATATTCATTGACTCTATTTCTGAAATTTAGGTCATGTTTGAGATTGAAGTGGTATAATTTTTAAGTTATAGTTATTGTGAAAAAAAAGTTATAACTATGAAACAAACATTAATAATATATAGCAAATATAAAATTTAAATAATAATTTTGAAAAAATTATTAAATATATAATATATTTTTTATTATAAAAGTAAAAAATCATATTAATATAACTTCCGAACTAAAGAAATTAATGTTTACCAAACACTTTAATGCTGTAACTTTTAAGTTACAACTATTCAATTTCAATCACAAACGCAGCCTTAGAAACTGCTTAATTTCTTCTGTTATCAGAACATATATCATTGGAGCAGGCGGTAATGTTCATCAGCAGGCTCATTGGGATCAAAGGAAGGGCCACAGAACATGCCACCCCATTGAGGAAAGTAAATGAGGGAGACCGGGAGAGTGCAAACGATCATCATAAGTCCCATTAGAGAAATGCTTGTTTGTTTGGAAAATTTAGAGCCTGAGAACAGCAGCATCTGCGTCACGACGGCTCCCACTGTCCCGCCACTCCCTGTCATCCCTGATATCACTCCCAATGACCTGCACATAACAACAAATTAAATATGCGCATCGAATGTACGCATCAAAGTTGCTTCATTTCCTTTTTATGTCCTTATTTTTCATTTATTATTTTTTTCTCTTTTTTCATATAAAGAAAGTAAATACTCTTTTCACATATGTGGCTGGAATTTAAAATCCAAACAATGAGTTAGTGATAGAAAAATCAAAGGCAAAAGTAAGCTCTTATTAATAATATTATGAAATTACTTCATTAGGTAATTTTAAAAGTAATATTATGAAAAAGATGAATTAAGATTATCAAATAAGTAAAAGATATTTGAGGTATTTTAATATTTTTAAAAAAAACTTATTTAAGTTTTTACTAGTAGAAACAAAATAACTTATTTAAATACAATCGAAAGCCCAAAATTTAAATTTTTACTAGTAGAAATAAAATAACTTATTTAATCTTTAAAAATTTTATTTAAAAAAGATCTAGATAATAACAAAGAACTTGAAAAAAATTTATGAGATTAAATAAACACTTGTGATTATTAGATATGTCACACCAAAAATATTTTCCTGCAATTATTTACTCTTTTAATATTAATCTCTAAGTTTTAAGTTTAGCTACTTGTAATTTTTAATTTTTCCAACTGATCTTTTAAATAGTTTCAAAATCCTTAATTTTATCATGTATTTAGGTTTGCTATCTGTGTTGCATTATATGAATATTTTTGCTTTCATACATTATCTTTAACACCTAAAATCTCAGATGAGGAGGATATGCAATAAGTATTAAACCTGCAATGTTTTTATACCGCTATCTAAATTTTTTAAGTGGTATTAAATTTTAAATGTGGTACTAATCAGGAGTGCGCAATCACGCTTCACAAGGAACCCAATCGTGTACGTGGCAAACTCCTATTTGGAAGTTGTGGTGCCCGCGATACAGCTTTCCGAATAAAAACTTGCCATGTGGCCTAGCTCGATGAAATCCTGGCTTGGTACCCAATTTACTCGTAGTTAGAGTATAGGGACAAAGATGTTCTCTGTATGGTTTCCACGTGGCAGGCATGGACAGATATTTGTCCTTTTATTGCCCACTCCGTAACGTATATCTTTTCTTCGGAGAAATCAAAGAAATAACTAAACTCACCTTTTGGAAACGAAAGGAACGACACCAAACGTGAGGCCACCGGCAGCTTGAACGAACACAGAAAACACACACATGACAAGTACAGAACCGCAAAGCGAGTTAACTCGTCCAAGCAACACACACAGCAACCCGGCCGCCGTCTGCACGGCCCACAAACCCCACAGCCTCCCTCTAATCCCAAACCGCCGCCCCATCTCATCGGAAATCACCCCGCCCATCGGCCTCGAGAACAAATTAGCCATCCCAAAACTCGCCGCTATCGTCCCCGCCACCTGAAGATTCACACCAAATCTATCGTAAAAATACTGCGCTATTATGTTATCAGTCGTCAACTCCACCCCAAAACAGAACCCGTACGTTAAACCCAGAATCCATCCTCTGTAATTCTTCAGGCCATTGAAAAGAACGTGCACAAACTTCTCCTCTCTGGATTCAGTTTTTGTTTTCTTGAACTCCTTGTAGTTCCCGGAAGGCAAGTCTTGGCCGTAGATCAAAACCATAATGGCTGTTAAAGCTTGGAATGTTGACGGAACTATAAAAGCTAAGCGCCATGCAGTGTGTGTTCCCACGTTGAGGCTGGTGATAGCCGTGAAGATTAACGGCATTAGTAGCTGGGACACGCCGGCGCCCATGTTGGCCCAGCCGGCGGAGACGCCGTTGGCGAGGCCGACGACGCAGCCGGAGAACATGGAGCTCATCCAGAACTGATTGGCCACGAAGTTGGCCAAGCAAAACCCTACGAGGAAGCGTACGAGGATGAAGGACTGCGGGGAGGAGACTAGGGAGGCGGATAAGACGATGGGGGCTGTGATGAGGGAGAGGGTGGCGGAGGCCACTCGTGGGCCCAGGAGGTCGCATACGGGGCCCATGGCGAGGCGGGAGAAGATGGAGCCCAGGAAGGAGGCCATGCCGGCGGTGCCGACGTCGGTGTCGGTGAGGTTGAGGTCGTGGCGGATGATGGGGATGAGAGGAGGGATGGAGAATGTGGAGAAGAAGCAGGAAAAGAGGGAGAGCCATGCAAGGTGGAAGGCTCGCATGTGAGGTGATGAGAGGGATGATGGTGAGAATGGACGGAACTCTGTGGCTTTCTTGTCGGAATCGACGGGGAGAGTGAAGGGGGTTGGTGGTGATGTTGATCTTTTTTGGGGAGACGGAGGATCTTCTTCCATGTTGCTTTCTTGGTTATTTTGGGTTAATTTTTTGAGAGGGAAATGATGTCGGGAGGTGCCTTTGAAATTGAATATGTGGTTCTTAAGTGCTTTGGTGGGTCATATATATATGTGTGTGTGTTGTGTGTATTTGAAGGATTCATTGGAATGTTGTGTGATATATACGCTGAATTAGGATTCAGTCCCCAGCAGCCGATTTCGAGTAATAATTAAGATTTATTTTTTTATTTCTTTAATAATTATTGATTCAATTAAGGTAATCTTTGTACTTGTTATGCATGACTTAGTCATTTTCCTTTGCCGGCACTCGTATTTTTTAAAATTTATATTTGATTATTTACAATAGTGTTAAATTCTTTAAAATATATATATAATTTTACAGCAATTTACAATAATATAAAAATATTTGACACCATTGTGAAACTCTTAATTTCATATTTTTAAAAATTACAGATACTTATTCCTAAGAATGATTGTAGATGATAGGATGTAAATTCTTGCTTTTGCTATTATTTTTTACAACGGGAACTCTCTCTTGAGTATACGTTGCGTCTCTTTTTTGCATGCTTTTGATTAATATAGGATAGTGTACCCAGAGTTTAACGTACGGGTAAGGGCAGCCTGTGGGAGAACTACTTGCAGGTGAATTTGGCATTGAATTAAGATTGACTTCTAGGAAAGAAAACGGTGCGTCCATTGCCGCTTGGAATGAATGGTTTTTCTTTTTGCAGGGGCTGTCAAGGTAGCGTCCCCGAGACGATAAAGGTGAGAATGCCACTTAATGAATTTGACTTGGACGGCATAATTAAGGCAAAGCTTATGTTACATTCGCTGTGACAAACAGCCGATGCATATGGGTGGGTGGTTAGATTTTGATATTTTTTAATTTAATTGATGAAAATAATTTTAACCTAAAACGAGGTATGGATGTAATAGTTTTTTACAAAAATTTTTATTTTGAATCACATATTTATTTATTTTTTTAAATAAGTCCTCATTAATTTTGTATAACTAAATGATTTTGTTAACCATCTCTTCTACATTTATTCTTAAAATTTTTAAAAGTTTTTACTATATTTTTATAAAAATCTAAATAATTATCATATTCATAAAAATTTATAAATTCTGAATATATATTTACACATGCATTTATAATTTCTTATCTCTCCTGAGAATAAACTAGATTTTTTTCTTATATATATATAATCTAAATTTAGCATCTTGAATTATAAGAGATATTAAATGTCATAAATATATTATGACTCTAATAAATTACTGGAAAGATGTTACAATGAATAAATCATTAGAACCTCTAATAAATTTACAAAATATATAAACTAATAAGTTACCACATTCTAACTATATACAAGAGGATTTTCTTATGAAAAAATTTAATCATTTGACCCGATCAATAATTCAGACATGCGGGAAAATAATCAATTAAATTGAATTTTACTATATTTATAAATAAATTAGGAAACCTAAATTTATTTATAAATGAAATAGAAAAAGCAAATGATACCACATTCTAGCTATATACAAAGAGAATTTTCTTATGAAAGATTTTAATTCTTTGATCCGATCAATGATTCAGACATGCGGGAAAATAATCAATTAAATTGAATTTCGCTATATTTATTAAATAAATTAGGAAATCTAAATTTATTTATAAATGATATAGAAAAAGCAAACGAAATGTTAGAAATTAATAATTTTAATAAAGAAAATATAAAACAAATTGAAACGTTGAGATCAAATGAGTAAAATTTTTAATAAAGTTAAATAATTAATAAAAGACTTCAACATTAAAGATCATGCTATATTAAAATAAGAAATCATTAATATAATGAATAAAAACTCAATAAATATAAGATTAAATAAGTTAGAGATTCAATTAAATAGAATAAAAACTTGGCACTGAATTTGCTATAAATATAAATGAAAAACTTAAAAAAACATTGAAGTACAATTGCAGTGCAGCCTGGTTGTAGCTTGGGGTTTAAAATAAAATTTTAAAACTTATTAACTTTTATGAGGATTAAAAAATTTATAGCTGTAAGGCACAGCGGTGTAAGATAAACTCTGCCCATAATTAATAATGACAATGGACAACGGTGCCCAGTGACAAGTACAACATCACTCGTAGCTTTTCGGAAGTCCAAATTTTGTTCTAATCTGGTGTGGTTGATAGCTGGATTCCTAAATCTTTCTGGTGATGGTTATATATGGGCAGGTTGAATCCCTAGTTGCAACATTTGTGTGGCTAGCGATGAATTATATTGTCGGCCTTATTACAGAAATATTAGATGGAAAACATGAATAATTTTGATGTAGGAAATTTTAGAATTTTTATTATTTTAGTATTTTTTATTTTAATTGGAGTCTACTATGGTATGTAATTTAATATTTTATTTTTATTATAATTATGATTTAATTTTTCTTTTTAAATTAACTTAGCAAAGTAAGTTAATTTTGGGAAAGTGAGTTTTCTCTATTATAAATAGAAAGGTCTTATTATTGTAACTTCAGATTCAGTTATTCAATAAAATCTCTCTTTTATAATTTTCTCTAGATATTATTTATCAAAATCTCTCTTGTGGAGTCATTTAAATTAGAGCGTCATCTAATATTACTTTATATGTTATTAAAAATCTCATTGAATCATTTAGGTTAGAATAAAATCTAATCACCCTTCATTTAGAGTATAAGCTAATCGTGTTGGATTTCTCCAATTTCCTACCCTATCATTTCCGCTTCCGCTACGGCGGTTCCATCAAATTCGGCATTTACCCATATGTAGGGCTTCCCTGTCTTTGCACTTCTCTTTTTCTTGCCAATGTGAAATTGAAAATGAGTGGGCTGTGATGCGAAAGTGTAGGTGTGATCGATTATGGTCCCAAGGATACGTAGCCAACAATCTACACATAATCAGTTAGTTAAAATATCAACAAAAGTTTGTCATATGATATATGATGGTATTCGGGTTGTTAAGTATGATACGCTAAAGATACCACAGTCACAACTAAGAAAAAAAATACTTAAAGAATAAGAAACTAAACATATTTTTAAAGATATTTTCAAGTTCATTTTTTCTTCATATTAGTAATCTCATGTGAAGTTTTACCATATATATATATATGTGTGTGTGTGCATTCTCTTCAAAATTAAAACGAGTCAGAGGAAAAAATAAATAAATAAACTTCGTTCATAATTCTATTAAATGGTTCACAATGACTCTCTCACATAATAGTTTTTCCTCTTGAAGAAAAATGAGAGAATTGTTAATTAGTAGTAGATTTTTTTTTCATTCAAAAGCTTGTGACTATCATATCAGTGCAATAACAGATGAAGTAATTAATTAGATGATTCGAGAACTTAGTAAGTTGATAAGTTGGGTAAGCCCATAACGGCTCTACATATCTCTAGACTCTAGTATTTTTTTTTTAATTTTTCCTTCCAAATTTAATACTCTAGACTCTAGTAGTTTAAAAATTTTCCTTCCAAATTTAATATAACATGTAAAAAACTTTAAAAAAATTCAAATAAAAATCTGAAAAATGTAACATTAAATTTAGAGAATATTGTAATGTAAGAGAAAAATTGGAGGGAAATTTACATCAATAACCATAAACATTTTGACTTTTTCCATCTTAACCCGCCAAACAAACTTCTATCAACATTAGCCATAAAAAGACATTTGAGACTAAAATATCCCTCTCTCTTATCTCTCCCCCAACAATCTCTCTTTCTCCCATCTCTCCCAAACCGAAGAACCTCCCATCATCGGCAGCAGTCGCTGGGCAACAGCGGGTGTGCGCGCGCCCGTGCAGTCGCACCAGTTCTGCAGTGATCTTCCTGACAAGGCTGGGCCTCATTTCTGCAGTGATCTTCCTGTCGATGCCAAAAACATTGTTGTTCATATTACCATCATTTGTTCTATTCAGGAAGCCGAGATATTGAGATGCAGCAGCGCCTTGGATGCCTGCGGAAGGCATGAAGATGAAGACCAGACCATGGCCTGCAATTCTAAGTTGGCTAGCAGTCTGGCAATATATAGTTGCTGTAGCAGCAATAAATCGAAATTTTCTTCAAACATTAAATCCCAAACTAGAGAGTTAAGGCCCCATTTGCCGAGTGGAAACAAAAATACAAGTGATGAATTGCAAATAGATTTTTCAAGTTTTGGTGCGACAGGCAGCCTGTCTCCAAATTCACCCACGATTCGCAGTTCACTGAAACTCTCGAGCAAGTTCAGAAAATAATTCATACCACTATGTGATGCCGATTAGTGTTGGATTCGGATAAATTATGATCGGATTTCATTTTTATCGTTACCTTTTGCCGTCGTCGTTGGTTGATGATTCAAGAGTGGAAAGCTGGCTTTGGTTTGGCGAAAGAGGAGAAAGAAAGTTGCTTTTGGTTTGTAAAGAAGGGTAATTTGGGGAGAAAAACGTGTGTTTGGCTAATATTAATAGAAAAAAATTAAGAGGGTTAGTTGTGAAAATAATAAAAATTTTATGATTATTTTCGTAAATTTTTTAAAATTAGATGGCTTATAATATAACTGCTTTTAGGCAACCTGATGATGGCGGCGACCTCATCATTAATATATGGACACTTGGACAGTCTCGGTAATCGTTCTTCTACAGATATTTAACAACTAGCTGGGATTACGTTACTGGTGACGAAAATATTGATTTGCCAATATTAAATACGTTGAAATTTGGCATGTTGATTGATTAATTAACCAATAATCCAACAATAACAAAAAATCCAAAATTAACCAAAACAATTCATTTTGCTCGAGTAGGTTAGGCTTGACAATCTTTAGAGTTTTCAAATTAATCAGCAGCGTCTCTAATTTCTGTTTGCCATTTTGTTGGAATGTGGTGTAGTTGCTAACTAGCCAAAATGCTCATCTACGGTGCCTCTGCATATGGGCATGCTCAAATCAATTGACCTTTCACTGATACATTGCCGCCTGCCAAGGATAAGGATAAGCTAAGAAAGCAATTTTCGGACATATACGGCCATCATGCACGGTGAATTGTAATTTACGCGATTAATTGATTTAACGGCTATATGGTTAAGTAATTTTATAAAGAGCGAGACTATTGGCACCACCCATCTAAATATTTTTTAACACTTTTTTTAATTAATTCTATTAAATTATTTTATAAAATTATAAAATTCTTTTAACACCTCCATCAATGACAAAAATACCCTTAAGTAACACTTATTGTGTAAACTCTATTTTCTAATTTTTATTATTAAATCCCATTTAAAAAACCGGGTCTCTTACATTTAAAGAAAAAATAATGAGTTTTTATTTTCTCAATTATAACCGTCGGTGATAAATTTCTCACCCAAAAATTAGAGAAAAACAACATTTTAAAATAGAAAAATTATTTGACTATTGAGTGGGGGTTTAATTAAAAATTTTCCTAATATGTAATTTTAATAAAAGTTAAAATTGTAAAATAATTAAAGAGGTTTTAAGAGGTATTTAGAGGGGTGTCAATAGTCCCACTCTTTTATAAATTATGAAATTCATAATTTAATAGATAAGGGATACAAAGATATTAGGGGATAAAAATAGATAATGGATACAAAGATATTAGGGAAATTTACCCATTTGACCACTTTCCAACTTTTAATATAAAAAAAGACCACACTTCAGTTTTCTTACAATAGCAACCACTTATAAAGCTCTCGAACCAAACTACCCATAAATTCTCCAAACAAAACAAACAAACATTTCGCCCAATATTATCTAACTCTCAAGCAACAACCGAACACCTGCACACACCACCAAAACACTCCTCATTTCACCTCTCCCACATTATCCAACTATCACTCAACCTCCCTTTTATCTATCTCACATTCATCAAACTAATATATTTATCCAAGTATTGAAGACAAAATCAAGCAACAAACTAAAGAATAATAAAAAGTTAGGTTAGTATTTCTTCAATCTTTATCTTTTATTTTTTATTGGGTTTTATACAAAAGATCAGTCGCTCATTTTATTACAATATGGGTACATTAAATGGTTAATACGAGGTCATAGATTTATAAATTAGTAAAATTTTGGTAAAATCTGATGAAAATGAATTTTGAAAGATATTGAAGACGAAACCCAGAATCCAGGCGACAAGTACCTATCCCCCTGGCGACATGCATGTGTCGCCTCGATTTTGGTATTCGTTATCCGGCGACAAAATACGTCGCCTAATATACAATATTGTCGCCTAGGCAATAGTGTTGTCACCCGAATTCGTTGATAATTAATTATTTATTTAATATAGTAATGTTATTGTTTGCATTGTTTTTAATAAAATAGTTTTATTATTTTTCATCAGGTTAATAGAGTCGATAGTTCTTAAGATGTATTTTGATGGAGCATGGGAGACTTTGGAGGATGGTCGTATGGAGTATGAGAATGGAAAAGTTACTGCATTTTGTTTAAAAAGAAGATGCAACATTTGAACAATTTATTGCAAAGTTATATGGAATTCTGAAAAAAAGTTCAGATGAATATTCCCTCACAGTAAAGACAAATGTGAAATCAACTCATCCGACACAACCCATTGATTCACTGCCTCGGTCTACTATAACTTGTGGTTGGTGCGAGGAGCATGACCATAACCGGAAGACGTGTGAGAATCCCCTTCCAGTAAATTTGCATTAATGGTGTTTTAGCGTGTTCGAAGATATATTTAATTTTGTAAATTGTATTATGTAATTTGGAATGACTTTATCATGTAAGACTTATGGGAGGATCTTATTTTGATTAATCTTGTATTATCTAAATTTGGAATGACTTTATTACGTTGATTAATTATGGTGTTATGTTATTGATTACAATCAAGCAATTGACAACACTCGAAAAAATAGGGCGATAGGCTATCGCCCCATGTCGCACGAGTCAAATAGCTAATAGACATTGTGGCGATAGGCTCGTCGCCCGATTTTCCAAAGAGTAATTTTTTTCTTGATTTTGTCAAGTATTATGCAACTCTTTGGAAAATTGGGTGACAAGCAACGTCACTTGGGCAACAGCTTATATCGTCGGCGTAAAGTTGTCAACGGACAGTGTGGTGACATACGCGTCGCCCGGGCGACATAGTCTGTCGCCTGATTTTCCAGAGAGATGTCCATTATTTAGTTTAGTTAAGTATTATGCAAGTAGGCCAAATTTTAGGCAACACGGGCAACCATCCACGTTCTTGATTGGCCGGCACACCAACCTTCTCTTTAACCTCAAAATAATTCTAAATTTAGATCAATAATTTCTTAGAGGCATTTAAACAGACACTTGGTGTGCCATTTATTAGATATCCTAATCTTAAAAAAAACTCTCATATTTTCATACCCAATACACATTCTAATGATTAACTATGATCAATGATGAACCAATAAGGCAATTTAAACAAAATTTTATTCTAAATTAATGAAAAAAAATCAAGAAAGTGCCTAAGCCACCGAAACCGTAAGTGAAGGAATTTGCTAGAACCAAAATAACTCACACACGCCACTAGAAGTGAAGGAAATCGCCGCTGGAAGTGAAGAAACTTGACGGAACTCAAGAAACACTAGAAGTGAAGGAAATCGCCGCTGGAAGTGAAGAAACTTGACGGAACTCAAGAAACACTAGAAGTGAAGGAACTTTGTGTAGGTGTAGTTCGGGTGGTAGGAGATGTTTTTAGGTGAATATTGGATAAAATGTTTGTTTGTTTTGTTTTAAAATTTTAGGGGTAGTTTGGTCTGAGAGCTTTGTGAGTGGTTACTATTGTAAGAAAAATTAAAGTGAGATATTTTTTTATATTAAAATTAAAAAGTGGTCAAATGAGTAAATTTTCCAAGATATTAAGACTCGAGTTAGGATTAAAATGTTGGAATTTTTAATATTATTAATTTCTAATATTTGTAATTCTTTTAATTTTGAAGGAACAATGATTAAAATATTTTAATACACTTTTATTTAATAATTAAAATTAATATTTTATCGTTCGTGCATCCACGTAGTTAGCAAAAGCACTTAATCGAAAGAGTAATGATATTTAAACAAAAATAATTTTAACATAATGATAATGTAAAATGGCACACAAAACTGGGTTTAACTTATTATTGAAAAAATAATTAAGGTAAGAAAATAAGTAGTTATTTGGTTCAGCACTTACCAGCAAGTTTTCCGAAACTGATAACATATTTTGGAGTTGTGGCCGTAAAATCGGAACACAATTTCTTGCCAGTTTCTCCTTAATTTCTAGTCAACTAACTTAACTACCCGTTAGTTCTTACAACATGAAAGCTTCTTTGAGAAGCCTCTTCTCTATCAACCCCGAAACAAGTTTCAATTCTTACATTGAGACGTGTCTCTGTCTCTTAAAAGACATCACAAGTCAAAACTTGGTCATTCAAGGACGTGCCCTCCATGGCCATCTAATTAAAACAGGGATTCATAAGGAGAGATATTTAACCACTAGGCTTCTGATAATGTATCTAGGCAGCAGAAAATCTCTTGAAGCTAATGAGATTGTTAAGGATCTCAATGGGTTTGATCTTGTTGTGCATAATTGCATGATTAATGCTAATATTCAGTGGGGAAATCTTGAAGAAGCTCAGAGACTGTTTGATGGAATGCCTGAAAGAAATGAGGTCTCTTGGACAGCTTTGATTTCGGGTTTTATGAAACATGGACGAGTTGAAGAATCAATGTGGTATTTTGAAAGAAATCCTTTTCAGAATGTGATTTCTTGGACTGCTGCGATTTGTGGTTTTGTTCAAAATGGGTTTAGTTTTGAAGCCTTGAAGCTTTTCTTGAAGCTGCTTGAGTCTGGAGTTAAACCAAATGAAGTTACCTTCAGTTCTATTTGTAAAGCTTGTGCAGAGATAAATGATTTTCGGTTGGGGTTGAGTGTTTTTGGGTTAATTTTTAAGGCTGGATTTGAAAAGCATGTATCAGTGTGTAATTCTTTGATTACATTAAGCTTGAAGATGGGTGAAGTCGATTTGGCTAGGAGTGTGTTTGATCGGATGGAAAAGAGAGATGTTGTTTCTTGGACTGTAATACTAGATGTATTTATCGAGATGGGAGACCTAGGAGAAGCACGTAGAATCTTTGATGAGATGCCAGAAAGGAATGAAGTTTCTTGGAGCGTGATGATTGCAAGATATAATCAGAGTGGTTATCCTGAAGAGGCTTTCCGACTCTTCCGCCAAATGACTCGATATTCTTTTAAGCCAAATACCTCGTGTTTCTCAATTGTTCTCAGTGCATTGGCCAGTTTGAAGGCTTTTAGATCAGGGATGCACGTTCATGCCCATGTTTTGAAAATTGGGATTGAGAAGGATGTCTTTATTAGCAACGCTCTTATTGATTTGTACAGTAAATGCGGAGAAACTAAAGATGGACGCTTAGTATTTGACTCTATTGTTGAAAAGGATGTGGCCCATGTGGTTTCGTGGAATTCTATGATTGGTGGTTACGGTCTGAACGGCCAAATGGAAGAAGCCAAGGAGCTGTTTGATAACATGCCAAAACGGAATGATGTCTCTTGGAGTGCTATAATTTCTGGTTATTTAGAACATAAACAATTTGATTTGGTGTTTGCTGTATTCAATGAGATGCTTTTGTCAGGAGAAATTCCAAATAAGTCCACATTCTCTAGTGTGCTTTGTGCTTCCGCAAGCGTGGCCTCATTAGAGAAAGGCAAGGACCTTCATGGAAAAATAATTAAACTTGGGTTTCCATATGATGTTTTTTTGGGAACTGCACTCACTGATATGTATGCAAAATCTGGGGACATTGAGAGCTCTAGACGGGTTTTTGATAGAATGCCTGACAAGAATGAAATAAGTTGGACTGTTATGATTCGAGGGCTTGCAGAAAGTGGTTATGCAAAGGAATCTATAAATTTGTTTGAGGAAATGGAAAAAACATCTATCACCCCTAATGAGCTCACAATCCTATCAGTTCTGTTTGCTTGTTCTCATTCTGGTTTGGTTGACAAAGGACTTAAGTACTTTAACTCCATGGAGCCGATTTATAATATAAAACCAAATGGACGACACTATACCTGTGTGGTGGATATGCTATCTCGATCAGGTCGTCTATCTGAAGCTGAAGATTTCATTAACTCTATGCCATTTGAACCTGACTCAAATGCATGGGCATCTCTACTAAGTGGTTGTAAGACTTATAAAAATGAGAAGATAGCAGAGAGGGCAGTGAAGAATCTATGGAAACTGCCAGAGGAGCACCCGGCAGGATATGTGTTGTTGTCAAATATTTATGCTTCGGCTGGGAGATGGATTGATGCTATGAATGTAAGGAAATTAATGACAGAGAAAGGATTGAGGAAGAGTGGTGGCTGTAGTTGGGTTGAAGTGAGAAATCAAGTCCATTTTTTTTATTCAGAAGACGGATCACAATCCCAAGTAACTGAACTTCATGGAGTTTTGGAACTTTTAATGTCTGAAATGTTGGTTTGTCAGGAGTCCTACTAAATGAAAGCTTAATATTTTAGGGTAGAATCAAAGAGGTGGATTCTAGAGGATACATTTATATTCTGTCATGATCGTCCGCATCCAAAAGTAAGCTTTGGAGTTTGGAGAGGTGGTAACACAGGTTGCTTACTAGTTAGAGTGCAAACTCACATCCAAATTCATACTTCTGACATTCCAGTTAAATTAATATGTATGTTTGTATATTGTTATAGTGTTAGACAGTATTTTCAGCAATAGAATGGTTCCAGCGAGGAGGTTGTTCTCGAGATCAAAACACTAGGGTTTTAACAGAACTGTCTGCAACTGCCCAGGTTCATGCCAAATTGTGTGAAATGCTAGATCCTTTTGCTGGAGGATCATAGAATCTGGTCGTTGAAGTATAGAATACTACTTCAGTGAGTGTCCGGATAAAGCCAATTTAAGGTATGTTTCATGAAAATTACATTAATCATTCCACCTCTATCACCTTCAACCGTGTCGTTGATTTAGTACAAAAGTGAGTTCATTGCCAAGCTGACATCAAGCATGTTGTGGAATATTTGAATCGGCATCCTAAGACCGAGTTGTTACTTCTAGATTTCAGAGCTCTAAAATTTATGCTGCTGCTTCTTCAAATGCCATTCTCATAGGACTCCACCTTTCATATTTTAGATTTAAAATCTGGTATATATACATTGTTGTTATATTAAACTTTATGTTAACTCATGACCCCAATTTTTATCCCATCAAGCTGAGTTATTGTTTCCTTCTGCCTTTTCTGTTTACTACATATGTTATATAGAGACTCACAAATTGAAGTGAATCCGAGGCCTCGGACTTTAAAGTAAAATTAAAAAAAAAAAAAACCGATATACTAATGGTATTAATAATTTTTTTTCCCCCAATACTTAATAAAGTTTATGCACGTAGTTTTCCTAGTGTAGTTCTTGATCTTAGATAAATTTATTAATCTTAATTTTATAAAAACTTCCTTCAGGAAAATTTGTCAATTGCTAGAGACTTTTTACTCAAATATATCATTTTAGTGTTCATGACAAATTGATTACGAGCTAACTTTTGGGATATGAATAGCTGGTCGGTGAAGATAAATAGTTACAAATAAATCCTGTGTCACACATTATTGGATGCTCAGAAATTCCCCAAATAGTGGAGATCTCCTTAACGCGACGGTCAAACGGCGATGCAGTAGAGTACACGGCCACTAGAATCAAATCTCTCCGTGATTGCCACAATGCATAAAAAAGATGGCGGTGCACCTCAAATTTCTGTCGTTACCTGGAGGCATAATGGGAGCTTCGGACATTTAGGTGGCGTGTGCACCGCCGCCGCATGACCTCGGTAGCCAATTTTGTTAGTAGCTTTGAAGAGACTGGAAAGATCTGAATAAGATCGTGTGGCTTCTAGTTTACTCTTTCCGTTGCTGGCGACGTCGCCGTCTCTTTCTCCAGCGACCGGAAGCCTCTTACCTAAGAGCGGATTCTAAATAAGGGAAATTATCATTTGTATACCCTTAGTTTACTCCATTATCAAAAATACTACAACACTTTGAGGGTGTATCAATCGTCCACCCTAAGTTGACAAAATGTATCAGCCGACCACCAAACCGTTAGTTGCCGTTTAAGTATGATGACATCAGAAGGGTAATTTGATCTTTTCATATGATACAAGTGATAATTTAAGGGTATACAAGTGATAAAAAGAGAATTTAAGGGTATACAAGTGATAATTTTCAAGGGTAAAATCGTCAATTCACTGTACTTCCATTAACTTTCAAACGGCAACTAACGGTTTGGTGGTCGGCTGATACATTTTGTCAACTAAGGGTGGACGATTGATACACCCTCAAAGTGTTGTAGTATTTTTGATAACAGAGCAAATATAGGGTATACGAATGATAATTTCCCTCTAAATAATGATTGCTATTAAATAGTTCGAACACGTTTCCCATCAGTCATGACCACGCACACCAATTATTCAGTATTTTATAAAATTTGGTAAATATCAATAGAATTGCACGCGAACATACAAATCAAAACTCATGCCGCAAAGCATAAGCTGTTAAAAAAAAATAATAACAGTAGTAGATGGAGGTTTGAAACACTAATCGAATAGGCTTTTTTTAAAACGTTGATAGTCCCACTCTCGATAAAAATTATTTATGGGTTTATTGACAAGTCTTTAATGCCAATCTGCAACAAGCAAATGTGAAGAATTCACTAAGAAAATATGAATACTTTATATCTGATAAATTTTTCTAAATTATAGGAAATTGACAAAGGTAAGAACTATAAAAAATTAGATTATAATTGAAAGTTATCTCCCTTATCTTTATAGTGACTTTTTAACACCAACACCCCACCACCAAACATTGTGATTTTTCAATACTCCACCATCAAGCATTGTGACTTTTCATAATTAGATTTGACCAAAAGATCCCACCAAGCATTATGACTTTTCATAATTAGATTTTTATTCTTATTTGACCAAAACACAACAATCCCCCACTTGGTCAAAAATGAATAAAAGAGACACCAACAAAAAATATTACAGAGTTTATGCATAAAAAAAGTATCTTTCGAGTTGAACCTTACCTTAGTATAAGTATTACAAAGTTTAGTTGAAATTCGAGGTAGCTTAAAGATTTGAACCAATTATTTCTATATGACCAAACCGGTAACACCATACACACAACTACTTTTGTGTTCATATTTTCACATTATTCTCACTTAGCACTTTTAATGGCCATGTGCTTTTCTTGTTTCATGAACTTTCTTAAGAGCAACCCTAACGGTAATGTGAAGCGGCACCACTTCAAAGTTCACATAGGGGAAGTTCTTCTGGTATCTTTGTTGTATTTAAGATACTTGTCACATATACACTTAACTTCATTAAGAGTTTAAAAACTCAACTGTCAATCTATAACAATCGGCACTATGCATTATAGATAGGGTTTTTTTTTTAATTATTTAGTGCCAAATTACCTATTCACTTATCAATGGCTTGTTTGTACCCATTGAATCTAGAACTACTCATTTCCTAGTGTTAGATTGGGTTGCCATCATTGGTGGACCTTTTAGTTAAAGTGTTGCAGCCCCATCCCTTTAGATGTTGATTTTATCAATTCTCTTATAAGAGGTTTGGTAAATGGATCAGCCAAGTTTTCACTTGATTTCACATCTATAATGGTAATAATGCCACTTTGAATTAATTGTCTCACGTATGCACGTCTAAGACTAATGTGTCTTGACTTTCCATTATATACTCCACTGTATGCTTAAGCTAAAGTGGTTTGACTATCACAATGTATAAATATAACAGATAAATTCTTTGAACTAAATGAGATTTCAAAAAGAAGATCCCTTATCCACTCAGCTTCTTTCACTGTTGCCGCCAAAACAATAAACTCAAATTTCTTGGTTGAGTGTGTGATGCAAGTTTGTTTCTTGGATCCCTAAGAAATTCCACCACCTTCAACAGTAAATACCCAACTTGTAGTAGATATGTTATCTCCTACACTCGATATCCAGCTAGCATTTGTACATACTTATAAAATAGCAGGGAATTTTGAATATTGAAGACCAAGTTCTTTGGTTTTCTTCAAATAACCCATAACTCTACTAATGGCCTTCAAATGTTCAACACTTGGATTGCAAGTAAATCTATTAAGTTTACTAACCATAAATGTGATATTAGGTCTAGTACACTGCACAACATATATAAGACTTTTAATAACGCTTGCATACTCAATTTGAGCCACCGCTCTTTCACAATTTGAAATAAACTTGATGTTTGGATCAAAAGAAATGTTAGTTTATTTGACATTTAAATGGCTAAACTTCTTCAACACCTTTTCAATGTAATGAGATTGGCATAAAGCAAATACCTTTTTGTTTTGCTTTACCTTTATACCCAAAATGGTACCAACTTGTCCAAGATTCTTCATTTTAAATGTGGAAGACAAAAACCTCTTTTTTTCTAACACACATTTCATATTGTTGCTCAAAATTAACATGTCATCAATATAAAGACAAATTATAGCAATAAAATCATTACAAATCTTAACATATAAACACTTATCAACATTGTTGTTAACAGAACCATTAGAAAGAATAGCATATCAAACTTTTGATGCCATTCTTTAGATGCTTGTTTCAATCTGTAAAGTGATTTGACAAGTTTGTACACTTTATGTTCATTTTCAGGTAGAACAAACCCTTTGGGTTGTTCCCTGTAAATCTCCTCATCGAGTTTATTATTTAAGATTGCAATTTTAACATCAATTTGATGAATATAAAGGTTATGGATTGAAGTTAAAGTAAATAGTATTTTGACAGAAGTTTTTCTAGCCGTAGGTGCATCTGTGTCAAAATAATCAATTCATTCTTTTTGTCTAAAACCCTTGGCTACTAATCTAACCTTAAAAGTTCAAATGGTACCATCAGTATGATATTTCCTTTTGAATATCCACTTATAACTTATTGGTTTAGAACCAAGTGGTAAGTCAATAATTTCCCAAGTGTGGTTTGACATAATTGAATCTATCTCATCGTTTATTGTCTTTTTCCAAAAAGCAGAATCTTTAGAAAGCCATTGCTTCTTTGGAACTTTTGGGACTATCTTCAATTTAAAGAACAATATGTATTTTTTGATCAAACCCCTCCATTTCCTTCTACTAAGTAAAAGGAAATTAATTGAGAATCAATTTCATCAAATCCCAACTTTTTTTTTGTTTCTTTACTCTTTGGCTTTTACGAGATTCATTTGGTTGTTGCACAACCTTATGAATTATCTCCTCTTGAAATTTTTCATTATTTGGAGTTTGAGATTGTTTTCACAAGTTAATAAATTCTCAAAGAACTCCACATCTCTAGATTCAATTGTGACATTAGACTCCAAATTTAAGAGTCTGTATGCCTTGATATTAATGGCGTATCCAACAAATGCACATTTAATAGCTCTTGGACCCAATTTTGTTCTCTTTGGATCTGTGTTCTTACAATATGCAAGACACCCCCACACTTTAAGGTATCCACTATTGGGTTTTCTTACTTTCCATATCTCATATGGAGAAATCATAGATTTCTTTAAAGGAATTCTATTAAGGATATGACATGCAGCAAGAATTACTTCTCCCCATAAACTAAATGGCAATTTAGCATTTAATAACATAGAGTTAATCATCTCTTGAAAAGTTCTATTTTTTCTTTCTGCTTATCCATTTTGTTGAGGTGTATAGGTGAAAAACATTGATGTATTATACCATTTTCTTCATAAAATGCTTTAATTCATTTGGAAAATATTCTCCACCTCTATCACTTCTTAGGATTTTAATCTTCCTTCCTAATTGGTTTTCAACTTCTGCCTTATAAGTCTTAAAAACATTAAAACATTCATCTTTATGTCTCAATAAATAAACATAGGTATATCTAGAGCAATCATCAATAAATGTTATAAAATATCTTTTACCACCTCTAGTTAATAAACTATTTAATTCACAAATATTAGAATGTATTAGGTCTAAAAGTTTAGATGATATTTTAACACTATGAAATGGTTTCTTGGTCATTTTGGCTTTTATGCATGTTTCACACTTCTCAAAATTATTTATATCATATGATAGCATACCACATTTAACCATTCTTTTAATAGTACTAATTCATGTATGTGTTAATCTATCATGCCATAAAGAAATAGAATCAACCATATAAGCCAAAGAATTATTTTTATTACCATTATTGTGAATGGTACATAATTTCACCATTCCATCACTGAGCACCCTTTCCCAATAAATACACCATTTTTAGACAAAATTAATTTGCCCGACTCATACACAGATTTAGTTTCACGTTTGCTCAAAATATCCCCATTGACAAGGTTTCTATTCATATGGGGAACATGAAGAACATTGACCAAAATAATCTTATTTCCAGAAGTGAACATAAGTTCCACATTCCCTTTGCCAAGCACTTTGCATCGACTTTCATTTCCCATCTAAATCTCATGTCCATCATTGACATTTTCATAAGTCTTAAAAATAGACTTATCTTAGGAAACATGAACTGTGGGACATGTATCATACCACCAGCCTTGAACCTTACCATGAATAGCATTGATCTCACTCACAACAACGACAATCTCTTCCTCTATAGCATTTGATTTTGCCTCTTTATTTGGTTTCAAAAATTACAATCACGAGTAAAATGTCCTGATTTGCCACAAACAAAGCATGCTCCTTTGGGTCTTTGAATTTCTTGTTATCCTTTTTAGGACCTAGAGAATTCCATTTTTTCTGGTTACTTTTGTTGGAACTTTTGGGCTTGCTCACAGTATTGACCTTGGATTTGCCTTCATAAGACTCTTCGGTCTTATCCCTTGATCTCAACTCTTCCTCAATACGAAGATGTTTTTGAATTTGTTCAAGAGAAAACTCTTCGCTATTGTGAATAATCCTCTTCCTATAACCCTTCCAAGATGGAGGCAATTTAACAATAACTGCTCCAACTTGAATTGGTTTTGGAAGATCAATTTTGATAGCCCTCAATTTGTTGACAACAACTTGCAATTCATGTACTTGACGCAACACATGTTTGTTATCAATAAACTTAAAACCAAAGTACTTAGAAATTAAGAATTTCTTTATACCTTCCTCTTATGCTTTGTATTTGTATTTTAAGGCATTTCATATTTCCTTTGCAGAAGAAGTGTTGGTGTAGAGATCATACAGTTTTTCTAATAAGGCATTCAGAATATGTCCCGACATATAAGTTCATCTTCTTGTCATTTCTTGCGCTTTGCCTTCAAATCTTCACTATCTGTTTTTGTGGATTTGGAATGGCCTTTAAATTTGGATCTAAAACATAGAAAATTTTCAGAGCATTCAACAGGAACTTTAATTGTCTTACCAACGGGTGAAGTTAATCCCATCAAATCGATCTAGTTTCACCAAATCTTGATTCATCAATTTGATGGTGGCAACAGTGGTTTTGATCTCCATAATTAAAACTTTAAGATTGTTAAAACAATAATAATAATAGTAGTAGATGGAGACTTAAAACACGTATCGAATATGTTTTCCTTAAAGCATTAATTGCCCCTTCTCGGTAGAGATTACTTATGGGTTTACTGGCAAGTCGCTTTCAGGATATGACAAATCTTTAATGTGAATCTGCACCAAATAAAAGTGAAAAATTTACTAGGAAAATATGAATACTTTATATCTGATAAATTTTTTTGGTGTTGTAGGAAACTGACAAGGACAAGAATTATAAAAAATTAGATTATAATTGAAATTCATCTCCCTTGTCTTTATATAGACTTTTTAATACGGACACCCCACTACCAAACATTGTGATTTTCAATACCCCACCATCAAGTACTGTGACTTTTTATAATTAGATTGGACCAAAAGACCCCACCAAACATTATGACTTTTCATAATTACATTTTTGTTCTTATTTGACCAAAACACAACATAACCCGTACCATTTCATGCGTAAAAAACAGGAAAAAAAATTGAGTGGAGTACTTGCTATACAATGAGAAACCGCTTTTATCAAATATAAGAAGAACTATTACTTTTATGCTATAAGCCAATCAAAATGCCAGAACTATCATTACATGTCTCTCTCTCTCTCTCATTTTGTTTCCCCGCCTATCTCAGCCACACTCATTAGGATATCATAAACTCCTTCTCAAGATCAAATTCTCTGAAAGTTCATCCGAATCCATAATTATTACATAATGATTGAAAACCGGAGGCAAAGAATAATTATTTGGTTAATTGACTGGTATCTCTCTGTTTGTAATTTGAGGACTTTGAACATCTTTTAAGGAAACAGACCTTAACGTCATCATGCATGATAAGCAAAGTGATGGTAATTAAAAAAAAAAACGGGGTGCCAAGAAAAAAAGTTTAATATTTTTTTAATTTAAAACAAATTTAATAATTAGTTCAAAATTTAAGGCTTAAAAAAAAGAGAGAGAAAGAAAATAATACTTGCTTGGATAAAATCAAGAAAAAAAGATCTATATAGCATTTTGAAAATTTAGTTGTGATAATTCTCACTTTTAATTTTTGTAAGTTCTAATTGAGGATATCAATATAAAATTTTAAATTTCTAGATAAAAGAATTTTCTTAGTTATACCAAAAAAAAAAAAAAATTGTTTTTGAATTGCCCCCCACACACCTGGTTAGAGAGTTTTGAAATTAAACTAACTAGCTAACTTCGGCTATATTGATAACTTTAAATTTTTGAAGCATCATCCCTATCCATGTAACAAGAATTTGATCTGATATTATAATGTGTATATATATAATCCCACCAGCTCTCATACAGAGTACAATATCAAACTTGAGACTTGTCAAGCAAGCTCTTTCTTGAATATGATCATCACACAATGAAGAGATTATTATTTGCAACATTGATTGTTGTTCTTACAATTTCTATAACACAAGCATCAGCTAGAGTTTTAACAAGCCATGCTGAAGCTAATGCTGCTGCAAAACAAGAGTTCTTCGGATTGTTCTGGCCTCGTTTCAGGGGACTGCCTCCGTTACCATCTCCAGGCTGGGTACCCCCTCCTCTTCCAGCACCACACCGATGGCCATGTCCATTCCCGTGGGCGATCCCCCATCATTGGCTACCTTCACTGCCACCACTGCCTTCCCATCATTAACTGAATGAATGAAGCCTTTGTTAGCGTCATGCATGCGTCCATCATCTCTTTTGGTACTTGATATAATAAATGTCCAACTTCTTGTTGGTTAATTGACATATAATATATAGGTTTAATTTATTAGATCGATCAATTTTGATCGGTAGAACGAATCTCTTTTGTTCATCATCAATTTTGATTCAATAATAAAATATTATTATTATTATTTTCGAAACAATTCTAATGTTCTTTAGTTGATAATCTGTCCATGTGATTTCATGAGCATATATATATATATATATATATATATATATATATATATATATATATATATATATATATATATGTATATTATATGCATGCTAATTAAATATGACAATAGTCATACTCAGCTCCAAACGAATTCCTTTCCATGGACCGTGCACCCTCCTCTTCACCCAACCAAAAAAACATCGGTTAATAACATTTTGCCTCAAATAATCATGCCTTCAACCAAATTATAATTCAGCCGTTAAAAAAATTAACAACGTATCGGCATTTAGTCCAATACAATTAAACTATTTTCAAATTTTCATATGTTCGTATATATATCAAGATAAGATTCATTTAATAATTTATTTTGTCTTAGTATGTCAAGAGTTTAAACTAACTAAGGTAATAGTTAACTAAAATAGAAAGAAATTAAACATAAATTAAGATTTACCAAAATTTATCAACCACTTAATAAATGACACGCATACAACATTTAAGACATAAATTGTAATTTGATTGGTCAATAAATTTACCCAAATTAACTTTAATTTGCACTTGTTTAATCAATAATATTCTAATGCGTGCAAATTAAAAGTTTGAAATCGATCCCACGAATCCAACTGCTTGTAGGAAATCTTGTATAATAATAATAATAATAATAATAATAATAATAATAATAATAATAATAGTTATTATTATTATTATTAATTGTCCTTTACAAGTACGGAAACCCTAAACTTTAAATGAAATCTCTTTAAACACCTTATATTCACTACTACAAAAATGGGCTTTACTGAATTATAACATAGATATCGATTTTCCTAAAATTAGGAAATTTAACTTCTCATTTTCTATTAACTCATTTTTCATTTCTATTAGGTGTGTGATCTTTTAGGTTTTTTGTTATAAGGTAATAGAACTATATTAATGATAACTGTTTATTCATTAAAAGATATTGAACTCTTTAGTCATCAATTAAAACTTTTCTAATGATCTTAAGATGCATTGCTAATATCCATTAGCAATAATGATCCTAAGATTTCTACAAGTCATGAGTGACATCTAACAATATTTTACAACCATCCAAGTTTAATAAACTTGTTCTTGCAACAAGTACTTATGTGTTTGACTTGACATCTCATGTCAATGATATATAACTCACCATCTATTTTAGTATCACCTACCATAAACGAGTCATAACACATATTAATGTTTATAGGAATTTTTTACGTCTAATCATAAATCCACCACTTAGAACTATTTTAGAAATATAGTACAAAGGATACATGTTTCATATTCTTGACAAACTTGAGAATGTGCTCCTTAACTATTTTATTTCTTGGACTATATTCATTAAATTAATTTTTGAATGGTGATGATTTTGCCATTTTATAAATATCAAAATGCTAATCAAATACAATAATTCTCTAAAAGAAAATACCATTTGATTGGCCTTTTGGGCATATCACTAAAAATAACCAAGTTTAATGGTAAAAATATGAAGTGTTAGGTTCAAGTCCTACATAACACATTTAAATTTTTGAAGCCAAGATCTATCTCAAGTGAATAAGAGTGTCCTCAGACCTCAAAGTTCTGAATTCGAACTTTAATTGATAGATGAATTAATTAATAAAAAATAAAAAAATTAATTGTTACATGAACTAATTAATAAAAAAAATTAACTATTTAAGAAGTTAACAACTTACAGGCATTTAAGCTCTCTTTAGTATATAACTTTTCAACTAGTTAAAGCTTATCCAAATAAAATTTTTACTAGTATATCTTTAGAAGTAGAGTTTTTACTAAAAATATTTTAATTGTTTAATTGTCAATGAGAGCATTTAGTAAAAATTATAATATTACTGTAAAAGATAAGTTTTTTTTAAAGTTATATTATGAAATGAATGAAATGAGATTATGAAATAAATAAACGATAATAAAGAATATTTTGGATAATTCAACTCTTTTAAAAAAAATTATGCAATCTCTACTCCTAAAATTTTAAAATTTGAGATTTTACTAATAAGAGATAAAATGAGTTATTTAATACCCAAAAATTATATTCAAAATACAACCAAACAATAATAAAAATTATAAAATTATAAAATTAAATAAATAATTTCTGCTAGTAAATAAGCTATTAGAAAACATGCACCAATTAAATATACAATTATCTTATTTGTAACATCCATATGTTCGCTGTATGCAAGCGTCATGATGTGACAGCAAGTTCCTTAATTTGTACAATCATTGAGGACCCAAATGATAAAATCCTAATCATTCGTTAAATCCTACCAGTTTTCGCGGTAGGATTTTATATTAATGATTTATTTTATTATTTTATTATATTATGAAGCAGCAGCTTCTCTATCAGAAGACGTGCAAATGTTTTATCTTCTAACAGACATGCAAATGCGAGTTACCTGATCCAATCATCCAAGACATCCTCTCGTTTTTAACCGAAACGGTGGCGTCTCGTTTGGAAGGCAGTTCTTTGCCTCAACTTCGGCTGCTGCGATATCAAGCGCCTTGCTGAATTTGCCTCCATCGTGTACAAAATCCGAGCACAATACACTGGTTCTAAAATTGAAAAATTAATCGTTACAACTTTCGTTGGATTTCTGCCAACTCAAGGTTTTGTTTATTGGCTTCGCCTTATTAACTGATGACATCATCGATCATATTTTACTCAGGTAGTCCCTGAAATTGCAGTACTGCTGTGAGCTTAACAAGATCATTGTTAAGCGTCCGCATCTGAAAGAGCCAGTGATAAATGGTGGAAGTGTTGGGTCCTATTGTTTGGAATAAAGGAGGAAGACACAAGTTAATTTATTGATGTGTTATCTCTAGTGGAAGCTAATCTTAGTTTTACGGTCCGTTATTATCATTGCGGCAATGGGAATTGAAAAGCATCGCGACTTGTTAAAAGACGGCATTTGAACAACTAGGTCATGCTCAGAAGCTTACTTTAGGTTTCCTAATTACTATACTTGTGTACTTAAATTTTGAAATGGCATAGATAATATGTTTGATAAATACCCATATTTTAATTGTGAACAATGTTTGCATATATATGGTATATATTCGGGCAAGGATTCAGTACTTGATTGATTTTTTTACTGTAGTACTGCGCAATATGAATCAATAGCAAGAATTTGAGTACTGAGCACGCTCACATTCTGACTATGAATTCAACGCCTAGCATAGCATGAACTCAGCTGAGCACTTAATCTTTATTCTCCATACAAAAGGATTTTTTTAAAAGACAGTTCTTTGCTATTCAATGAACAATTAGCTGATACTCTTATTTCCCAGTTTTGAATTTGTATGATTTATTTACATATTGTGATTATGTTTTGATACGTCGTTTAGCTTCTTTTCTCCTGATGTGCATCTTTAGAATTACAAAGATTTGCCTTCTCCATTTTCCAAGCTTAGGAGCCCAAAACTTGTCTCAAATTTTCTTGAGGGGTGTATGACCAATCTGCGATCGCAAGCCTGCTGGAGGCAAAGTCGCCTGAGTTGGAGAAACTGGTTATGAACATTTTGGTCAAACCAAAAAATAATCCAAAGTATTTTTTATTTTGTGTTTCATCGAACAATTTCTTTTATATACATACATACATACATACATACATATGTGTGTGTATTTTAGAATTTCTTTTAGTATGTAAGAAATTAATTCTAGAGAATGGAAAGAATTGGCGACTTGTATACAAATTAATTATCCGATTGATCCAGCAATATTTTTTTTTTCAGGATTTGTCACATGTAGTAATAATTTTCTTGTATGCTATGATTAACATTCATATGTCACGACGAATTTGTATGTAGCGATTTAAATTCTCAAAATTTGTACATCTCTGAAATTTGAACGAATTTAATTATTTATCAGAGTAATATTTTTAATTTGGTAAAGTTATATTACTGAAATTAATGAACATTTTATTGATATTAGTTCTATCAGATTTAAGTAATATTTCAAAGTTTGTTATGTTATATAAAGGAAAATAATTCTTCAATGAGAAGGAAACTGATAGGATTTATATGGGAAGAGGAGTAAGGTTATTCAATTTTCTGATTATAAGTGAAGAAACAAGAAAGTAAAATAGAATTTTCAAATTAACAAAAGTTTAAAAAATATAATTTTTTATGCTGATGAAATATTTGGATGTCTTTCGCACTATTAAAAAAAGAAATTAATTTAAGTTTTAAAAAATATTTTATAAATGTTTATGAAACAATTCTAAGCATAACCATAATTTGCCTGGGGAAGAGCTCAATTAAGCATGTCATAGCTTGTGTTTTCGTGATGATACAGTACAGCCGTGGTCATGTAAGTCGAAATTTAAAATATAACATTGTCTACATACTGCAGCATGTAAATGTAATTGGAGATGCATCATGGTGACAATAATTTATGCAACAATTTAACGATTGGATACATACAACATTATAGATATGATAATAATAATTTTTTTTTTTGAGCAGATACAATAATCATATTGTCTGATCTAATAATCATTATTTGTATGATTAAATAGATTTGCTTTGTTTTATACAAGTAGCGAAGAGAGAGGTAATAAATAAAATTATTTTTGATATTATACTTGAATAAATTAAAAAAATAAATAGTTGTGCTAATTCACCACCTTTTCTTTTTTAAATTTATATTCCCTTTGAGATCAAAATATTTTGAAAAGCTTTTTGTGTTATAAAAAAAAAAAACTTGAATTAAGGATTGAATCGAAGCGGTTCTAATTATCTAAAGGAAAAAGCTATTTATCCCGAATTTGCTCCCCGAATCTGTGCCCCAAAATCAAAACGCACCATTTGGTTTTCCCCCTCCACACGTGTTGCTTCATTTTGCTTTCACTTTCCACTTCCTTACTTTCACTTTCCCTTTTCCAGTTAGCCCCGTAAAGCAAGGTAAACACGAACAGCACCACGGACAGCACCACGGCTCCAATTTTCTTCAGACCTTCCCTTTTCCACTTAGCCCCGAAAAGCTAAACATGAACGGGACCACGGCTTCGATTTTCTTCAGACCACGGCTCTCTTCGGGCTCCGATTTTCTTCAGGCAAATTCTTTCCTTGGTTTTTAACACCGTTGGTAAGGTGTTGCGTGTGCTTCTGTCTTTGTAAAGCAGGTCATTTCTCTTTCTTTTCTCTGTTAAATTCACTATCTTTCTTTCTCTTTTTTCTTCAAGTAGATTCGTTTGTTAAGTCATTCAGATCTGCACTTAAATGATTTCATTCCATTTTTGGTTTCAAATCCACTCAACCACGCCACTTGCGTCTTAATTCAATCTCTTTCCCCCCCCCCCCCCCCCTTCCCTCAACTCTTGTTTGATGGTCCGTTCTCTTGCTCTCATTCAATTTTCGTTATTGTGTTTGATGCATGTATCATCATATGATAGGTGGTTTTTATGCTGGCTTCTTGTGGTAGCGGTAGCTTTATTTATTTAATTATTTTTGGTTAATTGAATTAGTTATCGAGTCAGATACTGTGGGTGTGATTGCTATAAGATTTCTAAATTACAAAAATTAAATTGGACAGATTTTTTGTTTGACTTACTCTTGCTTCTTCTATTTTTTAATAATTTTTTACTAGTTAAAAATGTTTAGATTGATATGTTTTTGAACTAGCTTTGAAATCTTTTTTCCTTGAAGGAATTTAGCTGCAGGATCTTTAGTTTTTCTGTTGTAGGTTCCGTCAAAGAATTGATTTTGTTCATGCATATGTTAAAAGGCTGCTTGTTTGAGTTTTGTAGCGTGTTTTTATTTTCTTGTTTGAGTATTGAGTTTTGAGTTTATTTTGCAGGATGTGGTTTTGAATGCTCTGCTGCAGTTACCTACTTGTTTCTTCAGTTATTGTTGAACCTTGGCTCTCTATTCATTTGGTAAATTGTTAAATTTTTATGAGATATTAATTAGCTTGATTGATTAGCTTTGAATCTCGATTAAATCTGATTAAAATAAGGAAGATACATATAGCTGGATGTATATTAGCATTTGTCATAACTTGAAGTTAGCTTTGATTTGGAAGACTGAAGGAGAACATGCACAGAGTGCCTACAAGTTTATATTACATTTGATAGAATATTTGGATGTATTCTTGAATTGATTGGCTTTTTTGAGTTTGATTAAAATGCTAAATAAATGGTGGAAGCAAGGAATTGAAAATTTGATGATAGTTTATTATTATTGTAGGAATTTGATGTAGTTATATTTGAATGGACGAATATTGCTTCAGTACATCAATCATTATGGGCAACAGATACCATGCTTGTTTAGCAACATGAGCAACCAATCTCGAGAGAGCTTTTCTCATATTTCTGTTTTATTTTCCTCCAACCCTGGGAATTGGACACTTTGACACCTTGGGAATTTAGTTTCTGTTTTGTTTGTGTGTAACTGGTACTGGAATTGTTGTATGTTCTGATTTATTTTCGATTTTTTTTTCTGTTTCGTAGTTTCGGAAATCAATTAACCACAATGTCAATTAGCACAAGTGAAATTCGAAACTCACAGCAACTATGTAACAGATGCGGTAATTACATGGAGTTATTAATGTCACATACAACAAAGAATCCAAATCGTAAATTTTGGCTTTGTAAAAGATGTAATAATTTTCAATGGGCTGAAGATCGTAAACCAAGCGAAGAGAAAATTGATTTGTTAGTGGAGGAGGTTAGAAAGTTAGCATTAGAGATTGAGTGTTTGTCCGTTAAATTCAAATTATTGTATGATGATGAACTTCGAAGGAGACAGACACCAAAATATGATTACATTAAAATACTTGTAATTGTTGTGATATGTTATCTATTCAAGTGTTATTTTTAAGTTGTATTATTTTGTACTATGTATTAATTTGCAATTGATTAATTGATTAGTTGATGTCAATTGTTTCTTTATCCCATGACGATTTCTAGTTTTGTGAATTTCCAAAAAATTTCCTTCGTGTTTTCACTTGTTTATTTTGGAACTAGCTAAAAAATTTATTGACATAATGTACATGTGGCATTTGAACATAACATTCTTGCATGGCAAAATCTTCATACTTGAAATCGTGATATTCAAGAAAGCAAAAAAAAAAAAAAATCACATTTTTGCTTCATTTATTCATGCTTTCATGGTCTTTTCAACTAATACTGAAATAGAGCAAAAGAAGAAAAATGGTCAATTTAAAATGGTGTAGAATAAATGAGTCTTTGTCCAGCACAACTGTAAGTAAAAATATAAACAAAATGTGATCAAAATCATACAGCCATCCTTAGTTTTGGCACCAATTAAAATTTCAGCCTTCTGTGGAGCAAAATAATACATCAAAACACAAGCTAGTTTTAATCATGTGTTGGGATCATTTGCTGAAAATTCCGTCCGATTGGTATCCTCGAAATCTTGTTGTAGAAATTGTTGGAAGTTTACATGAGGAACTCCTCCATAATTTATCCAAGGTTGATAGTAAGGGGGGAAAAAAGCATGTTGTGTGAGTGGTTGTTAAAAAAAATGTCCATTAAATTAATAAACAAATGACAATAAAACAACACTAACAACATGTATATAAAAAAAAAAATTTACCATAGCCATATTTCCTGATTGTGTTGGGATTGCAGGAGCCGCCTGAGAAGATGAATCGTGTGCCTCCGAGTGCTATGAAAGTAAGCAAGAAACATTTAAATTTTATTCAATTTATATGAAATTAATTTGTATTGAATTAATTAAAAATAAATGCAATAGAATTACCTCTACAGTTGTACTCAATGAAGTATTGTTCGATTTATGTTTTGGCTTTTAAAATTACTTTTGCTTTCTTTGAGAAGGTGGCCGACCTTTACGATAAGATACTATTGGATCCTATATGATTTCCGTACAACTTCCCGACCCCCCTGTTAGCCTAAAGGGTTACTCATAATGTAATTTGGATGATTACAAACATATGTATTAAGTGATTTAATAGATATTGTATTTCACATTTTCACTAGTTTTTTAAGGGTAATATTTATGCAAGTGAATCAAGTGAAATCAAGCTCAAGACACTCAATGGACAAACGGCGAAATCAAGAATAAAGTTTAGAGCTCAACGAATAAATTAGTGCGATAAATTCTTGTAAAGCCGGTATGATTTAATTGATGCATGATTTAGCATTTGAGAAGCTCAAGAGATTAATTTAATTAATTACTTTTTATAAACTAAAAGGTTTTATTTTTATAAGATAAAGTACCTTGTGGTTTTGAGTAATTTGCACTTAAATGCAAAGTTTTGAAATCTTTGATTTTAATAAATATTATTATTAAATTTCGGAGTTGGACGTTTTTACAAACATTTGAAATGTTTTGGGCCATACAATAATTTATGACTATTTTGGACTAAAGTGAAAGATTTTGAGAACTTTAAAAAATATGAGTATTATGTTGAAAAAGACCTTTTTGCAAAATAATAATATCTTTGGGGCCATATCATAATTTCAGAAAGTTTTGGAAAGTCAACTGTTCTTAGGAAATTCTAAAATTGGACCTATTTGTAAAGTTTTATGATGTTTTAGGTCATAATATAATTATAAAACGTTTTGGGCCAAAATGTAATTTTAATGAACAGTGTGACTGTAGCAAATTTAAAAAATAACAGTAAAATCACTGTTCCTGAGTAGCTAGCCGGATAAATCAAGCGGCTAACCGCTTGGGCACGGAAATTTGGCTATAACTGCTAGTTTTCGGACTTTAACTATAAAAACTCAACTCAAACTTCATTCTATGAACTAATGCAAGTAAATATAAGATCATACAACATATATTGAGCTTCTAAAACGCAAATCATCATTGATTGAATGATTGTTGAGCTATTATTTGCATATCCACTCTTAAAGAGAGTTTTTGTTGTAATTTTCATTACTTATCAAATTGTGAGTGTATAAGTGTGGGGTAAAGAGATTGGGGAGATAATCTCTTGATTGTAAAGGTTCATTGACACATTGGAAGTCAATTGTAAGAACTTGAAGCCTTGGGAGGCTTGGATAGTGAAATCCTCGAGCTTGGTTGGCTTGGAGGCATAGACGTAAGCGGGGATTGCCGAACCACGTAAAAATCCGTGTGTTTGTTTTTCTCTTCCCTTACTATTTTATTTTTATGCTTGTTTGAATTTATTATTTTCTATTCCATTAAGGTGTTAGATTAATTTGTTGTGCGAATTATATTGCATATTTTTTAAAAATCCAATTCACCCCCCCTCTTGGGTTGCGTAACTTGCATTTCACCACCAACAGCAGTTACATCTTCGCTTTGACAGCGAACAATCAACGATACATCCTTCATTGCCTTTTCTATCCAAGTCAAAACATTTTTATGACTTTCTTCATATTTTAAAGCAACATCATAAAAAGCAGCATACTCTTCTTTATATCGCTGATGTTAAATGCTCGAGCTTTTCACATCATAACTGACTTTCACTCAACTGTAGCATCTCCGCACATCTTTCCTCCATCTCCGTATAATATACTTCTCAGGAAGAAATGTTATATGGGTACGTATCATCACTGCAATGGCGTGTCTACAAACAATCCCTCTACATTCAAACATTGCACACGCACAACGAATTTCACCGTCGTCCCTTTCAAAAATAACCTGAAAAGTCTTCTCTTTACTCTTTCCATCATTTTTGACGACTTCATATTCTGATCCCTCACAACTGAAAACCTCACAGTACATCTTATCCATCAGCTGCTGTTGAAATTCTTGAAACTTGGAAATAGTGTATACTTCCTCAACTTGTTTTTTCATTGCGAAATTGGTACGACATGGCATCCGTTGGCTGAAGCACCTAGCATCTTCTTGCCACTCTTTTTCAATTTTACTTTCCATTGCTTTCTCGTATTTCTCCACAAATTGCTTCAAAGTTGTTTTTGAGTTAACATACCCATAAAAAAAAGCATTTATACTCTCACCACATTGAGTAGTTGACATGCCAGCCCAAAAAGTTGTTTCACAAAACATGGAACCCAACGATATCTTTCTTCATATAAATCATTTAACTACTGATTATCAGCAATATCATATTTATCTAACATGTCATGCAAAGCTTCCTCAAATTCAATAGGAGTCTGTGAATCATAAACAACAACATGCAATGAAAATCTAATGGCATGATATTCTGCATACCTTCCCAACTTCTCAGGCACCTTTTTCAAAATATGCCACAAACACCATCGATGCCTAGTATTTGGAAAAACAATCTCAATTGCATTTTGCATCGCTCTGTCTTGGTCTGTGATGATTCGAAGGGGAGGAGAGCCGAACATACATGATAGCCATGTGTGAAATAACCACGTAAACGTCTCCGTGTCCTCATGCGAAATCAACCCATATCTTAACAAAATAGACTGACCATAATGATTAACCCCAACAAAAGGAGCAAATGGCATGTCATATTTATTCGTAAGGTACGTGGTGTCAAATGTAACAAAATCTCCAAAGTCTTTGTAGGCTGCCCTACTTCTTGGATCTGCCCAAAATACATTGTTTAACCGACCCTCCTCATCCAAGTCAAGACTGAAGAAAAATCCATCATTTTCTGCTTGCATTTTCTGAAAATATTTCTGAATTGCAGCTGCATCCCCTTCTCCAAGTCTTAATCGCCTTGCTTTATCAACATAATTTCTAGCATATTTTTCTAAGAATGCGACATTTTCATAGCCACCGGCCTCAATGACAATAGACTTGAAACTTTGAGCCATTCTAATTCCCATTTCTTCATTTATTTCCAGTTATTTTTTTACATAAGGACTAATGGTACGGTTGCATCGATAATACCTACTCTTGCTTGGACTTATAGCATGGTTGTGTTCAAGGAAAAAATTCCCAATCATCCATTTTCCACTAACAAAACATTCTCCAATTTTAGCATTGCATTCAATTTTCTAATTATATTGAAGCCGCAAAACTTGATTGGATTTGCCTTTGGACTTGCCGTTTCGCCCGCAACTAAATGTCACATATCTCATATTCTCGTTATCCCCTTTTTTACAAGATTTTCGCATCACTAGAAATCCCTCTTGTTGGCCATAAACTTTGTAATATTCAAACATTTCATCCGAACTATTAAAACACATCCCAACCGTAGGCTCTTCCACCAAATTTTCATTATTTCCTTCAAAATTAGCCTCCTGTAAATCTTGAAATTCCTCTACTTCATCAACCTCCACTTCATCAACCTCCAATTCATCAACCTCGTCCATTATTGCTGCAAATTTAATAAATTATACCAAATTCATTAAGTTTAGAAACAAATAAAAATAAAAATTCATTATTATTAATTACTTACCCCTAATTCATTATGTTTAGAATTAGAAGGGAAAAATTGATTATTATTAATCACTTATCCCTAATTCATTAAGTTTAGAAATAAATAAAAATAAAAATTAATTATTATTAATTACTTATCCCTAATTCATTAAGTTTACTAACAAATAAAAATAAAAATAGATATTATTAATTAACGATTCAGTAAATTAATTATTATTAATTACTTATCCCTAATTCATTAAGTTTACAAACAAATTTAAAATATAAATAGATATTATTAATTAACGATTCAGCAAATTAATTATTATTAATTAGTTATCACGGCTCAACAAACTGAAACAAATAAAATACAATAATTTACATACAAATGCTCACGGTTAAGAGTATTTAAATACAAATACTCATGGTTGAACTCACAAATTAAAATAAAACATCTCAAGATTTATAAATTAAAATGAAATAACTCAACATTCATAAATTAAAATGAAACAACTTAATAAATTAATGAAGAAACAATAAATGCTTATGAGTTTTGTAATGTAGAGTTTTTCACTTTGTAAAGCAATGAACTCCTCTTTCTCTTTCAGATTTTCCCGAAAGCAAAGGAAATAGCAAAGAAGGAAGAAAATAGCAAAGTAAAGCTAATAAGTGGACCACGGCTGGACACAACAAATGAAATGAAATAAGCATACCACGGCACGTTGACTGAAGAAACACGTGAAGGAACAGCTTTTTCCTTCCCCAGCTTTTTCCTTTACATAAAGCAACTGAAGAAACACGTGATTCATTACCAAACGGTGAGTTTTGATTTCGGGGCGCAGATTCGGGGAGCAAATTCGGGGTAAATAGCAGCACTCAAATAATACCATAGGTCCATAGAGCCTAGGTTGTCCCGGCCCGATCGGGTTCGGTTGGATCCGGTTCGCTCTCCCGCCAAAAAGCACTTCTTCGACTATAAATTGAGCCCAATTTTCATTTCACAGCTTCAATCTCAGATCGGGAATTTCGAAGTTCAATCTTCCACTCGTTGCTCTCAGGTCTCGCTCGTTGCATCATCTATTTACTAATTGCAATCAGTAACTTGATTAAATTCAGCTTTGTTATTTAGATTTTTATTTAGCATATCAATAGTGTTTCCAGAAGGATCTCAATTGCATTTGAAAAAAAAAACATTGATGCTATTGTGAAGAAATCAAGTGATTCATAGAATCTAAGGATTCAAATTATGATTATGGAGTCGACCTATAATTCTTACCATTTCTTATTTTATTTATTTATTTTTCAAATTGCTGCCTATATAAACTGATTTTGTTTGATTCCGAATGAACTCGAAGAGCTCTGGATTTCTTTCTGAAAAAATATTTATCGATTCTTGCGAATCCATAAGATTTTTGAAGGAATTTTTTTTCAATCTATTTCTGTTTTGATGCTAGGAAATTTTGAGCAATAATATGAATGGAACTAGATATTTATGAAATTCACTTGTTCATAGTTTAGTAGCGTGGAGTAAAAGAGTTATTTGTAGATTATTTGTAGATTCTTTTTCAGTTAAATTACAGAGTTGAAGTTTTTCGGATCTAGAAAAATTTTGCATCTGATGATCTAACAGTGATTGAAGTTTAGAAGATTTCTCACTGATTACAGCCACTGCACGCTTTCGGCATTTTATACTGGGTCTATTTGTCTCTTTAAATGTGTAAATAGTTTTGTTGCTCAATTTGATAGTAATTTTATGCATTTTCTTTTTCTTCCTTCAGTTTGAGAAAAAAAAGTTCATTATGATGGATTCATACGCACTGAAATCTGTACTAGATTTACCTGCACCTTTTCGTTCAGCTTTTGGTTTCAGGTATTGTTACTGTTAATTAGATTTCATAATGTTGTTTATCTAAATTTTTTCATCTGCTGATTGTTCTGGTAGTGAATCAATTTAACTTCTATTTAACTGTTATTGGTCTCATATTTGTTTGACTCCTGAGATTTACTTGTTACTGTATTTTGTCTTCCTTATTTGTGATGTCAGAAATTTCAAAGAGCAATTAACTGGCAGTCGTACTTTCAAGTCTCAATTCACTATGTTTTCAATTCTGATACTTGCAGATACTTTAATTCACTGCAGAGTGAATGTTTTCCTGTTTGTTTTGGATCTGAAGTCAACATGGTCATATCAGCCCCAACTGGAAGTGGCAAAACCGTGCTCTTTGAGCTGTGCATTTTGAGGCTTCTCTCGAGGTTCATATCTGAGGGGAGGTTTGTTCACATAAAGGGAACACTTAAAACAGTAAGTAAAGTTAAATGTTATGTTATTGCAAAATAGTAGAATCAGAAGCAAATTTTTTTTTCCCCTCTCCAATTCTAATTATAAACAGTCACAGAGACCTGTACTGGTGCTCCTTCCTTATTTTAGATTGAAATGCTGAAGCACATATTTACTTTGATATTTTGTTATCTTCTTTTCTCTTGCTGCTCTTTAAAGCATGGTTAGTTACACACTACTTTGGGCACTCATGCCTAATTCATATCTTACAGCTGCCATTTTAAATTAAATTGTTCACGCAATTGCATTTATTGTACTAGGGTGTGAAGAATATATATATATATATATATATATATATCCATTAAGCAATAGTTATTTATTGCTTCTGCTTGTTTTGGTTTTCTGTGAAGGTCTACATAGCTCCATCCAAGGCTTTAATACAGGAGAAGCTCCGTGACTGGAACCAGAAGTTTGGATCATGGGGTATAAATTGCCTGGAGTTGACTGGTGACAATGAATACTATAGCACAAGGAATATACAAGAGGCAGACATTATCCTAACTACTCCTGAGGTGAGTATTAACTGTATTGAATAGAGGAAAACAAAACATAAATGCTCTCAGACAAATACTTGCATACACAAAAATATACTCACCTCAACTAGAGAAAGTCACTTTCGTTTCAATCCTGTCTCAGATTATGTTTTGTCAAGTCCTTTAAAATCATCTTACACTACCTTGGCACACATTTCTCTTATCCTTGTTGCACTTTTAACTCGAATCTGATTCTTTTATTAGTAATTCTTGTTCTAATGGCTGTGGACATGTGCGGTATGCATCTTTACGTGAGTGTCCTTGCATCAAATTCGTTGATATACTGATTGCATTCTTCTACTGGTTCTTTATATAGCTTATATTTTAATTATGCTGTTAGAGTCTGCCAAATGGATATCTTTTCTTTTGCAGAAATTTGATGCAGTGACTCGATATCGCATTAAGGATGGTGGTCTGAGCTTTTTCAGTGACATTGCTCTTCTTCTTATTGATGAAGTTCACTTATTGAATGATCCACGTGGAGCAGCTCTGGAGGCAATAATTAGTAGAATAAAAATGCTTGCTTGCAACCCTGAGATGAAGTCAAGTTCTCTAGCTTCTGTCCGCTTTCTGGCTGTGTCAGCGACAATTCCAAACGTTGAGGACATTGGTAAAGTTTACATTTGATGCTTTTGCTGATTTTAGTTGGTTAATTTGGTTATAGTGACAATACAGTTAAAACTTTTTATACTCAATTTCATGCCAACAAGTGCAGCGGAATGGCTTAATGTCCCTGTCCAAGGAATTAAAAGGTGCATCTATATATATATACGCGCGCGCACACACCAGAAAATGATCGTATTACTTTCTCTGCTTCAATGAGAGAGTGCATTTATTTCATTCATCCGTTTTAATGTTTCCCCAGGTTTGGAGAGGAAATGAGGCCTGTAAAGTTGACTACTAAAGTGTTTGGTAAGCATGTATTACTTCACATTCCATTCTCAAAATTAGTTGTTACCTTCTTAACATTTTGATCAATGTTTTCTTATTGCCTCTGCCAGTCCGTTTCCTATGAATAGTACAGTGTAGATTTTAAGTTTTTGATTCCACAAATTAAATGATTCTTTTTTATTTCGTAATTATAACAAGAAGATGCATACTTTAGGAAGGCTTGATTCCTAATAATGAACGGACAGGACACATTCTCTCAAGTTTATGCACCTTTCATTCTCTTTATTACTGTTACCAACGAAAATACTATTCTTGCAGGCTATGCCCCAGCAAAAAATGATTTTCTATTTGAAAAGGCAAGCTCTTGATTCTTAATAATTAATTAATTTTTCTTTAATAGTGAGAATTTTTCTAGGTTGTAAGAAGCAAAGCTCTCATTGTTAATAGATTGAGTAGTTTCTCATTTTTCTGATATTATATATCTGTTTCATTGTCCAGCGTCTTCAAAACTACATCTTTGGTAAGCAGGGCTATTGGTGTAATTCTTATTAAATCTTTGTTGTTTGTTTATGAATGTCTGCTGATTAAGGCTTCTCTAGTAAACTCTCTTTAAATAGTGTGGATTAATGGATCTTATTTACAGATATTTTAATGCAATATTCAAGAGGGAAATCTGCTCTGGTTTTTTGTTCAACTAGAAAAGGAGCACAAGAAGCTGCACAGCAACTCTCTCAGACAGCAATGACCTATGGTTATTCAAATCCATTTATAAAAGATCGTGAACAACAAGAAAGACTAAGGGAAGCTTCTTTATCATGCAGTGACAAACAAATGCAATCTTATATCCTTTATGGTGGTACACAGTGATCTTGTTTTACTATATATTTTTCACTAAATTGAAATTCTGGTTTTTTTGCCCCCCTTCCTTGAATTGATGTAAAGTGGTGTGATTTAGCATCTTTATGTTTGCAGTTGGTTATCACAATGGAGGGCTTTGCCTGAAGGATCGTAACCTCATTGAAGGACTTTTTCTTAAGGGTGATGTTCAAGTTCTGTGCACCACAAATACTCTAGCCCATGGAATCAACCTACCAGCTCATACAGTAGTAATAAAATCGACGCAGTACTTGTATGTAAAACTTTTTACTTCTTCCAACTCTTGTAAAACTAGAACATAAGACCATAAAAGAAAATCTTTATTTCATTTACCAACATTTGGATTTTCCTCAGCAACAAGGAAAAAGGTCTTTACATGGAACATGACAGATCCACAATTCTGCAGGTGATGACAACTTTTGTTAATATACTTGTTTTTAGAAGATCTCAAATAGAATTGATGTTAAATAATTACTGATACTGTGCTGACGAGAAATGACATTTCTGAAAGGAAAGATTAGTCTAACATGTGCAAAGGGTTGAAATGGAAAGTAATAGCCATTACACCAAAAAGAAAAGAGATCAAAGAAAGATTAAACTGATTCTCATTTGAACTGCAATCATGCATGCCTGCACCTTATGCCATGCGAACTTACAGTACACTATATCTAAAGTTTGCAAGCTTTAGCGCAGATGTGTGGAAGGGCAGGTCGGCCACCATTCAATGATACAGGGACGGTCATAATAATGACAAGAAGAGAAACTGTAATTATTGACTCTCTTTCTCTTTCTCACCCTTTCTACAATGCTTTTGTATATTGCTTTTCTGTCATTCAGTGGGTCCTTTTTTTATTCCTGAGTTCACCCTTTTATGCATGCCCAGGTTCATCTGTATGAGAATCTCTTGAATGGATGTGAAATGGTGGAATCACAGTATGCATTTGATCTCTCAATTCAATCATTGATTTTGGTGCTCTGGATTTCTGTGCATATTTTGTGGAAGATTATGCATGTCTTCTAATTAGGCTGTCTACATTTTCTTGTTACTTTAGGTTGCTTTCGTGTGTGACAGAGCACTTGACTGCAGAAATAGTTCAAATGACCGTTTCTGATATTACACAGGCAATTGAATGGATGAAGTGCTCTTACTTGTACGTGAGAATGAAAAAGGCATGTATTTTATGGGCACCTATTGGGTTTGAAAAAGGCTCACCTTATACTGTTTCTGTCTAATTAATATCTGGTTCTTTTGGTTGCATGATCAGAACCCTCAGAATTATTCAGTTAGAAAAGTGATTTCTAGAGACCGTATAGAAAAGCATATGCAAGGTACTTTAATCATACACTAGTAGAATATTAATTTTAATTTTATTTCCTCACTGCTCATTGATGCTATGGCATATCAGAAGTTTGTGTTCAGAAAGTTGACGAGTTATCATGCCATCAAATGATCTGGACAGATGAAGATGGTTTTCTCTTGAAACCACAAGGTAGTAAAAACACATGAAGCACACACTCTCGCTTTTTTTTTATGGCAGAAAAGAGGTATCATTAACTTCCAATTTATCTTTTTTTGTGTCTTTAGAGCCTGGAAGGCTGATGACCAAGTACTACTTGAAATTCGATACAATGAAATACATTATGCAGACCCCAGTAAACTGTGGTTTAGAAGATGCACTTCACACTGTATGCCATGCGGAGGAAATTGCTTGTATGTGCATATATGAAATAGGGTTGTTTTGTACTGCTATGTCAAAGGTCAACTAAAGGAATGATGCATTGTTAATTTACTGATGATGAAGGGATACAACTTAGGCGCAACGAGAAGAAGCTTTTAAATATCATAAATATTGACAAAGATGGCCGGCTCCGCTTCCACATCAATGGTGATAAAGGGAAGCGGAAAAAGCGAATTCAGACCAGAGAAGAGAAGATATTTGTTTTGGCAAATGATTGCTTGACAGGCGATCCCTCTGTTCATGATTTATCTCTGACCCAGGTTTCATAATGATATTAGTTTCAATACATCCTCTTCCTTTTAATTATTTTTAAAAGTTTGACCTATGAGATCATGAACTGCATATGCTTGCCAAAGGATATGAATTCGATATCCACCAACGGTAGCAGAATTGCTAAGTGCATGAGGGATTATTTCATATTCAGAAAGAACTACAAAGGAGCTGTGAACTCAGCCCTTCTTGCCAAATCACTATATCAAAGACTATGGGATGACAGTCCATACTTGCTGAAACAACTGCCTGGCATTGGGATGGTGACTGCAAAGGTTTTCTTTGCTTATTGCTAACAGAAGCCTTAAGATTGTTTGTCTTGGGTTAATCATATGCCCTGTCTTTGCATTCCTTCCCTCTTTAAATGCTCTTTTCAGGCTCTACATTCAATGGGAATCAAATCTTTTGAAACGCTAGCTGAAGCTGATCCAAGGAGAATAGAGATAGTCACTGGTAGAAAGTATCCATTTGGAAACCATATCAAGGAGTCTCTATTGTCTCTACCTCCAAAAGTTGACATGAAGATTGAAGAAATAAAATGCCAGGGACAAGGAAAGTCCAAGCTGCTAATAACACTGACTAGGTTATCACAGTCAGTACAATCAACCAAACGACATTATGCTGATATGGTATGTTTTCTGGAATTTGTCTACAAACATTTTTATTCAAGCCTTGTTGAAGCAAAATCAACTATAAATTATAATACTATGGAAACGCATTATTGAAGTTAATTAATTATAGTGATTACTATTTGCAGATTGTTGGTGCTGAAGAAAATAACATGGTTCTCTTTCATGAGAAAATAAGGTGACTGGCACTAGTTTGTTTATATTTGTTAACTGGATAGAGAACATTGTTAAGGCATATTACCAAGGAGTTCCTGCAAAATAGATGTGTTATGTGCCACATTGCCGATTTTGGTGCTGGAAAAGTTCCTGATACACCTTGAATGGATTTTATTAACATAACAGAGACCCCTTTGTGTTTTTCTTATTTCTAAGTGCTATCTGTACTTCATCTATCATTTAGATATTGGCTGACTGTATCTCTACTTATTGCTGCAGAGTTGACGAGTTCTCCAGGTAATAAAACCTTATACCTTAAGTTTCTTCATGAATTGATAATTATTGAAGCATTCCCTTACTGCATGAGGCCATACATGAAACAATGAAATTCATTAACTCTTCTTGCTTGGATCCAGAACTTTTTGATGCAATATTTTCTAGGGAAAGTAACCTAATCTGAAGGCATATTCTTTCTTGTTCAGTAGACAATTACTATCAAAAGACAAAGCTGCATTGTTTTATACTGTCTATTTGGTCATTGTCATTGCAACTTCTACAACAACTTTTTCTAAATAATTTTTTAGAGAAGTTATTAGAACAAGGTAGACATACAATATTCCCAAAGTATAGCCCAGTTGGTTGGCCTCTTTTTGTGAAAACAAGAGGCCAAGGGCTCGAATCCAATGAGATATGATTAATTTGGTTGGGATGGGGTGGATGTATTCTCCATGGTAAAATGCTTGAAGAAGAATCAGCTCAGGTTTGCTGGTTCCGTGGCACAGTTCTTTAGTTGTTTTCTGTTCAGAAGAGAATGTTCACCAATATCTCTATTCTGCTGTGTACCATCAACTCTGATGTTTTTGGTTTCCTTTTCAGCCCCTATAGTGTGACAGTTCTCTCATCAAACCCCCGGCAGGGGAAGCTGACTGTTAAAGCTGACCTCATTTTTGAAGAATACAGTTAAGCTTCTGATAGTTTCTTATTTTTGCAATCCCATACATTCTATATTTATTCACGGAGTTGTTGATTTCAACTTGAGTTGCCATTCATGTAGTTGGCGTTGATATCCACCAAAAACTAGTACTGGTGAAGGAGAGCAATTCAAACGTGAATCGAAAATGTGGACATAAGCAGTCTCCCCTTTTTCATACACCTGAAGAAGTATGTGTTATAGAAGATGAAAATGAAACTGCTGCTCAAACTCCAGCTCAAGAGATTGACAATTTGCTTAGTTCTACGATGGAAGACAGTTCAATGTGAGTGCTTGTTCTTGTGGTTAATCAAATTTTTATGTTTCTACATAGTAAAATTCAGTCCCTAAGATGCTGTTAGATCTGAAAATTCATATTCTGCATATTTTTGTTGTTACTAATAAACCATTTAATTTTCCATCCCAGGCCCAGTTTCAGCCTTCTTGATGAAGATCTGGGAGAAGGTATAGCATTTTCACTTACGCTTATGCAGAATTTCTTTCTTGTTATTTTCTTTATCTTTCTCCTCTCAACATACCACCACTATCTTTGTGTTACTGCAGGAAAGACTGCTGCAGGAGTTGAAGATGATGATTGCAGAGTCATAACTGAAAAAAAAGTATTTCAGCACATACGTGAAAAAGCCAGAAACTTCCCCATCTCCACTGCATCAAATAATGCCCAGTCTGCATCATCAGAGCCCTTGATTCTCACACGAAAGCATTTTTATGAGCAGCGCCTTCAACTCCATGATGAGTTAGATGTTCCAGAAGAAACAGAAGGAGGCATTTTTCCACAAGCAACTCTGCTAAATCCATCTTCAGGATCCACAGAGGCAGAGCTGAAAGAACATGGTTTCAACAGCTCTCTGACAGCTGCTGGAAATCTGGGAACCATTAATCTATTGGATGACACAGGTGCATTTTCTTTACCGAAAGTAAGCAATTAGCCTTTGGTTCTTGTATAGAATCTATATAATTACCAGTTTTTCATGTTTGAAGATACGGTTCCTTCTCAATACGAAGAATGCACTTCAAAAACTCTAACCGAATCTACAATATTTGAACACATACGGAAAAAATCTAAGAATTTTCCAGTGTTCAACTCCAATATATCGAAGACTATGGAGTCTGATTCGGCAATCCAGACAAATGAACACTTCCTGGCAAATCAGTCCGAGTTTTGCATTGCTACTTCTGACGTAAAAAAAGATGCAAATTCTGATGCAGTCCTGATAGATGGTTCAACAATTTCAGATATAGAATTTGGAGCACTGGACAAAAATGCAAATGATAACAAGGTATGCACGAAGCAGAATCATAATATAGTTTCAGGAAGTTGCTGCAGAACATTTAGAAAATTGAATCTCTCTCCAATTGCTTCGGTTGCCGGTACCGCCGAGCCATCATCATCTATCAAAATGCTATCCTTTGACATTTCTATGATGAAGAAGCAGAAGTGTAGTCCAAACACATCAACTAGGCAGTGTTGCCCATTGCCATTGGCGTCGACAGGTAAAACCAAAGAAGTTGATTCATTTCTTGGGTTTGAGAGTGTTTTTTCGTTTCTCTAACTTAGAAAAATTTTCAGGTAAACTTTTGTTCTATTTGTTCTTAAAACTATGTGTATAGTCCATCGCTTAGTTTCAAAACAAAGTAAGCACTGCGCAAGTTATATGGTTGTTATACATGCTAGCAAATGTACAGTTAATTCTGATACAAAAAGCGTATAAGAAATGCACGATTCATTCATTGTTTCTGTAAGGGTTCTTGACTCATGTGGTATATTGCTGCTTGATATCGGCTGGCACAGTACTATTCTTTGTTTAAAAAAAAAAAAATCTTTCTGTCTCTTGTTCTTTAACGTTTTTGAAAATGGATTTTAAACAAATTACATTTTTTAAATTAATTATTTTGATAACTATGGGAAGCAACAGCCAATGCATTCCAATATATATAAATTATAATTTTTTCTGAAGTGTTCTGGAGGATATAGAAGTAATTATATTTTTTTATCCGTATGAGAAGAAATTTTAAAGTAATTTTGATATATTACAATCAATTAATGTATGTATAATATATGTAGTTAAATTTAATATAATTATTATATGTATAATGATTTTTAAAAATAAATATACACATGTTATATCATTATTTATTTATTGTATGACTGACATAGTATCTTTAATACATTTTATTTTGTACAAATTGATGTGGCATCAATTCATTAGTTGAATGAAAATACAAAATAATGAAAATAAATCATGTGGGTCAAGAGATATTTATTTAATCAATAAATTAATACAATATTAATTTATATAAAATAAATTTATACAAAAATTTATAACTATATCATTTTTTTTTTGTTTTGACCAAGATGTATCCTGGGGAGGGCTCCAACTGTGGGAGGCACCTTTAAGTCCGTACTACAACCCAGACTAGAAGTCTCCGCTCGAACCGAGAGGTACATGTTCTCCCAACAAAGACGACTTTCCTAAAACTCAAACTGGGGAGCAAATCCAATCAAGTTACTTAGGACTCCATTATCAATAAAACCAACACTTTGTTGATATTTATAACTATATCATCATTCCATAAAAAATCCCTAATTTTCTCGATTTCATTAGCCTAGAAAATATTAAAGTTCTTTACTTTTTTCCACCGTTTCAAAATTCAACTTAAAGCAAATAACCCAAAAATGCGAGAAGGTTCGTTCAGACGCATGGTAGACACGTGTTCGCCATGCGCTTTATTCCCGCTCGAAACCTCTACACTTATTAATATCTTCCCATTATATGCTTTCGAGTTACTTGCTATAATACTGTTACTGGTAAATACTTTTCTGAGGTTGTCCAACGTGGCATTTTATGAAGAACAGATCTACTGAATTTCATTTCCATGAACGGTCTTGATCTGGGTTGTGTTGCCCAGTTAGCGTCCCTCGTCGCACCATATATTATCGAATCAGTTTACGCTTGGGAACCTCTCTCTAGGATAAATATTTCGCTTTTACAAGTGACGTTTTCTGAAACATCTTCCTCCGTTTTTGGCGGGCGCTGTTTTTTTCTCTAATTCTCTTCAAGCTCTTAACTTGGTTCCCTCTGACAGTAATAGGTATGTATTCGCTTTAATTTATTCTTCTTGCTAATTGTTTCTTAACAAATTTAAGAAATAATTAATTTGTTTTTTCTTTTGAAAAATGATTGCATGTAATTAATGTAAGTAGTCAGTGGAACAAAATGAATTTTTTAAAAGGGAATCTAGCTTATAATTATTTGTAATTATATGATTTATTTCGTGGTTTTTGAAGTAATTTTGATTGGTGAACTGGTGTTATTTGATGAAAAAAGTATATGTTCTGTTAACGGTTAAAGGTGGTGTGATGTGAATTATAGTCAGTCATTTAGTTTTGAAAATTACCAGACGTACTTTGTTTTTGTGTGTGTGTGTGTGTTTGGGTAAAGAAATCTACTTAATTATGCTCTACATTTTACCTATTGCATGTCATGTGTCAGATTTGTTTGCATTTTAGTTTATATAAGACATAAAGACAAATAGCACACCCTTGAATGGTTGGCTTGGTTAGAAGATTCGGAGACTAACTGGGTAATGGGTCCAAGCCCTGGACAGTAGGAGATAAGGTTAGTTTATTTAAACAAATGTGCTTTGGAACCAGTATTTCTTTCGGGTACTCTGGTTAGATATGGTTATACGGATTAAAATCACTCTCATTATGGAGGCTGTAGTTATGAGGTGGCATTTAATTGTCTATTGTCCTTAGTACTGGCTTGATGGTCAAGTTGCAGGACAACTCATAAGCTAGGATATGCTTTGAGGCTATGGGTTAAAACTGATGATTTTCCTCTAGCAATCTAAGTTTTATTGATCTCATTTGAGTGTATGTGTGCGCATATTTTTTTAGCTGAACTTGCAATCTGGGATGAAGTAATGGAACTTAAGATAAAGTTTCACCTACTAGCCTAAGTAGAAGGAAAGATAAATTTTGGGCAAATATACCTCTTTTGCTCCCAAAGTAGAAGCAAAATAATGCTCAAGTAGAAGAGCATCAAGAAACATTGAAAAAAACGGTATGAAGGCTTGTTTTTTAGTTGAAATTTTTGTTGAATTACCAATTGAATGATCTTTTTCAAAACGTTGTAATTTTGTCTAACCTAAAACTTTATATAATAAAACTTTTGTCTAGTACATTTAAGAAGTTCTCAAGTTAGATCCTGTTCCATATTCTTGAAGGATAATTCATTAAGGTCAAAATAAATTACATATGTACCACTATTCCACTAATCTAATTGCAATGCGCAGACAACACATGCATATAATGTAATATAGTTCTGGTACATAGCATATTGTAAGAGCAAGCCAACTAGACGTTTCTCTTATACTCAATTAAGGCATATTAATATAGTTCTAGTACATAGCATATTGGCAAGAGCAAGCCAACCATATAAGAAGTTTCTCTTCTACTAATATAAGGCAGCTACTATGTGCATATATTAACATAAAGTAGCACTCTAATTGTTGTTGCTTGAAATTAGACATCTGCAAATAAGAACTAAGAAAAAACGTAAAAGTACAGGGTTAACTATGACAATGATCATCATGAGCCACCACCTCTGCATGTAGCTTCTGGTTATTAAGATTTTGTAGTTCGCTTTTTTTTTTTTTAAATGCATTTTCGGTAAGGGCTGATGCCTGCAGAGCTTTTGAATGCTTTTATTCTTTGCATTTCATCACAGTCAGGTGTCCAAAACCTATGGCATATGAATGAGTTAATATTTGGACTCACGCGCGCCATGGATAAGTCTACTAAATGAGTTAATTTCCACAAAGCGAAGTGATCAGCTAAGCTTACTAGATAAGTGCCCTTGAATGTGAGGGGTGTGTTAATGTTTAAATCCTAGCCAGGTTAAGTGGGGTAAGTTAACATATTGACGCTAGAGGACCTCGGTTGAGAGACTTGATGCTAAGATACTTGAAAATTTTATTGTTAAAAAAACTAATTTTACTATTAGATAATAATTATTGTAAAACAGATTTTATTAAGTCTATTTAACCATTTTACTTGTACGGAAAGCACTATTTAATCACACAACAAAGCCTTTGATGGAAAATTAAGTGTGTTTAAGCACTCTCTACACGAAGCACTTAGGGCGAAAATGGCTTCTAAAAGGAATCCAAAACTCACCCTTATTTAATAATAGAGTTCTCTCTTGTACATAGATGTAGGTGAAGGTTAAGTATTTTGATAAATTATGTATTTGATCTTTGGGAAAAGTTATAGGAAGGATGGTCTCAACACACCAATAAAAATATGCCATGGATTTCGGATTTTCTTAGTTATCCTAACCACTATCGTAATTTGTTGATTTTAAGGCGAATCTGAGGGTGGAAGAACTTACTATTTGGTTTTGAAGATTAGTCTTTAATGTGACAGTGGCAAGAGCTTACTGTTTGGTTTTGAAGATTAGTCTTGCTCACGTAACATCTTTTACAATTGTGGTGGATCCTGAGGACCAAGTGTTTTAGATAGATTTTGTGGGTAGAAAAAGGTAAACCTATCTAGAACAATGAATTTGTATTTTTAGGGGAAACGGGGTACCTCACTAGTTTGTTGTGTGCGGTGTATTTGAAATTCGGGGAGGTGCGAAGGGAAGAGGGAGTGGTAACAATGGTGAAAGGTTTAAACCAAGAGAGATGTCCTTCAAAACGAGTTCCACACCTGCAAAATAGTGAAATATAGGTTAGAGGTGAAGCCATGGTACCCCGACGTTCACACTCCGACGCTCAAGTTAGCAAACTCAAGCATTTTATGACAAAGAGAGCTTGCCAGTCTTCTGTAAATCAAGGTTTGAGGTTGAAGAAAACTTATTTTTGTGGAATGTGAGTGTTGGTGAGTGAAATGATGGTTGATGTGTGGTGGGTGATGTATGGTGTGGATATGTTGTTTGAAAATTTATAGCCTAATGGTGTGTGGCAGGAAATAGATGAGCAAGAAGAAGTTGGCAGCGAGGAGACGTCGTGCGGTTGAGACTAGTAGTATTGATAGCCCTCCCGCAGGATCTCCCTCCTACATTTCCATTAGTGAGGATGATGGGTCTTCCCATAGTGCCTCTAGGAGCAGTAACTCATATTCCGAGCTTTCTCCCTCTGGGAGTGTTTTTCGTATCAGCCCGCGTTTTTTCGGTAAACGACCAACCCAGCATCTTCGAAAAAGAGGTGAGTCATCCAAACCCATAGTTTAGACTCATTCCTCGGATTGGCCTCTCAAGTCTCCCTCTACCCCGATTTTAAAATCCGGTAACCTTTATTCGCTAGGCGCTAGGAATGCTACTTTAGGGGATTTAGAGCATATTAGAACTCGATACAATATTCCTCTCTCCGTCCCACTTAGGGTATCCCGTGTGGATGAGCGACTTGAGTGTTTTTTATCTGACGGGATTGCTCTTAACATTGATATCTTTGATCTTGGACTCCGCTTGTTCTTCCAACCTTTTTATGTGAGGATGTTTAGTTACTTGGGGGTGGTTCCTGGGCAGCTGTCTCTTCGAGGGTGGATGATACTTACAGGCTTGCAGGTGTTGTGGTTGGAAGTATTGAGGCGTGATATTTTTATTCGGGAATTGATGGGCCTTTATCAACTCAAAAAGTCCAAAGGTCCTTCAATTGCTTACTTTCTGCTTGGGGTGACCATGACAATCTCGTAAAGGAGGATCCTGCCTTGAAGAAGGGTTACAAAAAGGGGTGGTTTATTGTTGAAGGCAACTGGTGGATAGAGACTTTAGGTGACAATGACAACTCTGTGGAGGTTCTAAATTCTTTCAGTGAAGACTATGAGTATATCTCTTGTATTTATTCTTTGTTCTTTAATATAATTCTTCGCCTAAATATCTTGTTTAATCTTGGATTCTCAATGGTTTCATAGGCGTGACATGGGTTAAAAGGTCATGCCCAATTCAGGAGGTGGGGGAAGAGGTGAAGAAGTTTGTGGAGAAGCTTCGAGGTGTACAGAGGGGTAGTGATGTGTTGGAGGAGAGCAGGTTGGGGAAAGCGGGGCTGATCAATAGAGGTTTTCCACCTGCTTTCGATGGTGATTCATGTATGATTTGAGTGTTGGGGGGTACCCTATTATTATCTATGGGACTGGGGTACCCCGTTACCACCGCGTTCTTTATTTGGCTTTTCTGCTTTTTGCTTCCCGCTTTTGTGTTTATAGTATTTAGCGCTTGTCTGGCTAACATTACACCAAACATGACCCTTTAGCCTATGTCACGCCTGTGAAACCATTGAAAATCCAAGATTAAACAAAGATATTTAGGCGAAGAATTACATTAAAGAACGGAAAATAAATATAAGAGAGATACTCACAGTCTTCACTGAAGGAATTTAGAACCTCCACAGGGTTGTCATCGTCACTTAAAGTCTTTATCCACCACTTGCCTTCAGCAACAAACCATTCCTTTTTGTAACCATTCTTAAAGGCGGGATTCCCTCTTACGAGATTGCCATGGTCCCCCCAAGCAGAAAAGTAAGCAATTGAAGGACCTTTGAGCTTTTTGAGTTGATAAAGGTCCACCAGTTCCCAAATAGAAATCACACCCCAATATTTCCAACCACAACACCTGCAAGCCTGTAAGTGTCCTCCACCTTGAAAGAGACAGCTGCCCATGGGCCACCCCCAAGTAACTAAACATCCTCACATAGAAAGGTTGGAGGGGCAAGTGGAGTCCAAGATTAAAGACGTCAATGTGAAGAGCAATCTCATCAGATAAAAGACAATCAGGTCGCTCATCCACACGGGGTACCCTAAGTCTGATAGAGAGAGGAATATTGTATCGGGTCCTAATCTGCTCTAAATCCCCTAAAGTAGCCTTCTTAGCGCCTAGCGAATAAAGGTTACCAGATTTTAAAATCGGAGCAGAGGGAAACTTGGGAGGCCGATCCAAGGAATGAGCCTGAACTGTGGGTTTGAATTACTCACCTCTTTTTCAAAGATGTTGGGTTGGTCGTTTACCGAAAAAACGCGGACTGATACGAGAATTACTCCTAGAGGGAGGAAGCTCGGAATATGAGTTACCGCTCCTAGAGGCACTAGGGGGAGACCTATCACCCTCACTAATGGAAATGTGGGAGGGAGATCCTGCGGGAGGGCTATCAACACTACCTGCCAACTTCTTCTTGCCCATCTACTTCCTGCCACACACCACTAGACCACAAATTCTCAAATAACATATCCACACCATACATCACCCACCACACATCAACCATCATTTCACTCACCAACACTCACACTCTACAAAAATAAGTTTTCTTTAACCTCAAACCTTGATTTACAGAGGACTGGCAAGCTCTCTTTGCCATAAAAAGTTTGAGTTTGCTAACTTGAGCGTCCGGGTACCTTGGCTTCACCTCTAACCTATATTTCACTGTTTTGCAAGCGTGAAGCTTGTTTTGAAGGACATCTCTCTTGGTTTAAACCTTTCACCATTGTTACCACTCTTTCTTCCCTTCTCACCTTCCCGAATTTCAGATACACCGCACACAACAAACCAGTGAAATACCCCGTTTTTCCTGCAAATACAAATTCATTGTTCTAGATATGTTTACCTTTTTCTACCCTAAAATCTGTCTAAAACACCAGGTATACCTGAAGCTAAGAGATTACATGCTTCTACTCCTAAGTAGACAAGAAAGCTCCCAGTAGAAAGTGAATTGTTCCCTGAATCACATTCATCATATTCTTTGACTTACAGTGAAGTGGTTTTGCAGATGATGTGATATGTGCATCATTGTACTAAAATGATTTAAGCAAATGATCTAAGATAGAGGTTATGACGGCTTGGTTTTGGTTCAGAATTTGTTCTTTTTATGACTTAGTTAGTTGGTTAATATGCCTTTAATTAATTAATGTACCAAATACGTATCACCTCTGCCTTATTCTGGCCCTTTACCTTGGAACCCTTTGATGGCTTGCACACAGGGTTTCAAAACCCCCAAATATATAGCACTCTCTTGGTAAAAAATGGAGTGGAAGTAATTAGCATTAAGGCTATCTCTTGATTTTTAATTTCTATGGACTCTGGTTAATATGCTAGTTACTTTCTACAGAGTTAGACAGAATCGTTAATGTTTATAATGTTGCTGTTGTGGTAGACATAAATATTCTTTTGCATTTCTTCATCATGTTAAGTTCTTTGAGTCAAGTGAATTTGTTAGAATGTTGTTACTGGAAATTAATTACTTACTGTCTTATATCTATCTTGGTTATTGAGAAATGAATTTGAAACATGGTGTGGAAATTGCAGAAGGAAATGGCTGCGCATAAGATTGCACATGCTACTTATCAGGGTCCCAGTGTGGTGAAAGAGATTGTCTATGGGATATCTATCGGCCTCTTTGCTGGAGGATTGTGGAAAATGCACCAATGGAATAACCAACGCCGAACGCGGGAATTTTACGATCTGCTCGAGAAAGGTGAAATTAGTGTTGTGGTCGAAGATGAGTAGGATGATGTATCTTTAGTTAGTCAGCAAGAGCTACTTTAAGAACATATGTTGTTTACCTGATGTGCCTGCAGAATATGCTGGCAGGTCGAAGTTTCTATCAATTTGAAGAGTAATATGATGGTTTGTTGTTGACTGTTTAGACAATTTAAGTTTCACAAATATTATCAAGAGTATTAAAGAAAATTGGCCGCGTTGTTCATTTTTCTCCCTTGATTTTGTATGTTTTTAATGGGCTAGCCTGGATTTTGTTTAAAAGTAAGGGAGTAAGTTGACTATAGATAATTGATCTAAGGTAATCCAGATTGTATCTTTCATTTTTGTCGTGTTGTCTTTTTCTTTTGGAATGATAATAATAGTTGATGTGGAGCCCCCAATCAATCAATTACAGAAGAGTGGATTAGGTCGGGCCTCATTCTTTGATCGCGGGACCAAAACTAAATTAGATGGATCCGAATTTATTGAGGCCACATGCAAATCCCATCTGGCATTCTAGAACTGTTAGGTGAACAATGTCAAGGGTGTGTCATTGCCACGTGACCCGGCATATAGGGATAGTATGAGTCGACGAGTACACATCAACTATTTATTTGTTAACCACTACCTGTAAACAGCCCAATTTATTTCTGAAAACTAACTGCTGCTCGTACAATTGTCAATTGGGTCAAATACAAAATCCTCATAAGATCAGAATAATAATGCCTTTTTGATTAGTTGGGTGGGATGACATCGTATTTATGACGCATACATAAAAATTGCATTGTGCAAGTGTTACTGAGAAGAGTCCGGCTACAATGGAAGCATTCCATTAAACGTGTAATCTTCTAATTTATGAAATAACGAATACAAGAAAAGATATATTTATGTTCTTCAGACCACGGCTAAATGTGAAAAATCATACTTGCATTTTTAGGCCACTGCTGAGTGTTAAAAAAATTCACTTTTATTCAGGCTGATTTATCAATTAATTAGATCGCTTCCCTGTGCAAGACCACCATGAAGATAGCTGCAAATAAAATCTTTTGATTTTGATATCTCTTGATGTTATAAAATTTCCAGTCTGAAAATCTACTTCTGGGTTAATTCTCTACTCCTTGAATGTGCGTCTGAGCTATGAGTACTTGATGACTCAGAAGAACTGTAAGACACCTCAATTCTTTTTGCTACATTTGATATGAAACTGTTTGCGCTACAAGACCTTGATGAATTTCCTGGCTCCATCACACTTGAATTCAGAAAGGGAGGCTGACTTGGGGTTGGAATCTCGCACACTTTGTTGGTCAGCAACATTATTGCTTGTGCCATTGATGGTCTTAAGGCAGCTGCGGCTTGTGTGCACAAAAGACCAATTTGAAGCACATTACATACTTGCTCTGCGGGAAAATCATCTTTCAGGTTAGGATCAACAGCTTCAACCAATTTATTTGATCTGTAAAGTGTCCACACCTGGGGCGAAAATGGAACAAATCTTGCATTAACAACATTAAAATAGTCAAGAGTAAAGTTTTTCTGTATTGTGCGACGTGGGGTTCCGATGACTTAAAAGTGATAGGTGAAAATTTAGCCTTACTCTTTGTAGAGGGGAAGCAGAGTCCTGTGAGAATGCATTGCTTCTTCTACCACATACAATCTCTATAATCAGTATTCCAAAGCTATAAACATCTGCTTTCTCTGTAAGCTGTCCTCGAACAAGGTACTCAGGAGCCATGTAGCCACTGCATCACCAAATGAAGCAATGTTAAAAATATAAAATCGAAAAAAGAATTAATTTGCTATTTGACTTGTAGAAAAATCCTTCCCAAGCAGGACAACATCAATCCATGAAATATGAAGATCATATTGTGTTCTGCGTTGCAGTGAGAATACTTCTACAACAAGATATCATACAATGTTATGTATACATTAGCTTTTGATGTAATGTCTAAAGAGAGATCCGACTAATGTAAAAATCAACAAGGAAAAATGCAATTACTGCTGATATAAGAGCCTCTCTTACAGTGTGCCAGCAACTGCCGTACTAACATGAGTCCTGTCAGCAGCAAAACACCGAGCAAGCCCAAAATCTGCAATCTTTGGAGTAAAATCCTTATCGAGAAGAATGTTGCTGGTCTTAATGTCCCTGTGGATTATTCTGGTCTCCGAACCGCCATGAAGATATGCAAGCCCTTCGGCGGTTCCAAGAATGATGTTAAACCGCTTATTCCAGTTTAGAAGTTTCGTTTTGTTCTTATCTGCAAAGAACAGAAGAATTATCATGCCGCACATTCATTGATATCTGAGAAATCTTGGATTAGATGATATTTTTAACCCATACAGAAACATTTGTTAGTCATCATAAAGGATTGAAGATACTAATATCAGATAATAACTGCATAGGTTCTTCAGCCACTCATAGTTTAACATTATAACTAAACTCGGTAACTTAGTAGCACTCAACATTGCAAATTATAGATAAGCATATGAATTGAAATTAAAGAATGCTGTGATGGTGGATGGGTACATGATACATGTTACTTTAGAAAAAAATCCAAGTGTTTGATGAAGATAAATTCAGAAAGCGAATTGCATTTAAAATACTGCAAGGAATAAACAATTACCGAAAATGAATTGATCGAGGCTCCTGTTTGGAACATACTCATAAACCAAGAGGCTCTCGGGGCCTTCAATGCTGCAACCAAGAAGCTTGACAAGGTTCTTGTGTTCAATGCTGCTGATCAAATTTACCTCATTAAAGAACTCATCTACCCATTGCCTCGTATTGAAAATCAATCTCTTGACAGCAACAGTTGTCCCATTTGGAAGACTCCCCATATACACAGAACCAGCTCCTCCTTGTCCTAGTTTCTTTGAAGGATTGAAATAATTGGTTGCCTTCTCCAAGGTTTCATATTTGAAACTCAGACAAGATTTTTTAATAGAAGTTGCATATAGTCCAAGATTATTGCGGTCTAGATGACACAAGAGAATACTAATACGTGAGAACGCGAACGCAAAAAGTGAATAATTGCTAACACTTATTGCAATGGTTTTCAAAACTGTACCTTCCTTCATCTTCGACAATCTAGCATAGGCAGCATAAGCAGCAAAGAGAGAGAGCATGAGGAATGCAGTTGTTGACAAAACAATAGCTATCATGACTCCTAGTCGAGAAGACCCTGATAAAACATAATGAAATAATCGAATCATCAACAAGAAGATGATACAGATAAACAGAACCAATCGCGCCCAACAACCAAAATACACATAGTAAACTTTGCAGAGACACTAAGTAAATGAACAATTGACTAGAACATCCAGAAATGATTCATTTAAGTGACCCTAACTTCATTCCCCTGCATACAAGAAACTCCAATAATACAAGAAACACCAATAAAGATAAAAACTTTGATTAAAATTGATAAAACATAAAAAAAATAAATACCACGATCATCTCCAGTTTCATCATCATGATTGAAAAATTTGTCGGTTGAGTATCTCAAATAGCAGCCAGCATTGAAGCCCCTGCCTTCTTTCCTCATCCTGCAACTTCTTCTAACTCTCATTCCAGCCTTATCCAAACACTCTCGACATCCATCTCTTCCAAGGCTCTCCCAACACTGTGCCAATGCATAAACACCCATCACTTTGACAGCGCCAAACCCTCCTCCTTTCTCAACAGCAATTCTCGACACGTTCCCGACAGCATACCCGACACTCTCAACAAACCCATCAACAGCATCATTTTCGTTTTCATTTTCAACAGTTGCGTTCTCGGCACTACACTTGACGTCGTCAAGAGAAGGCGAAACGGACTCCTGGTAGAAGCTGTAGATGTCGTAACGGAGGAAGCAGCCGTCGAAAAAGATGGTGGCGGAGAGGGAAGGGAGGCAGCGGGGGAGCTTGGTGCGGGAGGCAGCGAAGCAGAGGAGGCAGTCAGTATGAGAGAGATCAAGGTGGCACTGAGCCAATGCGTAGATAGGAACGTATGGCGTTTTGTTTAGATTGAAGGTGGCGAAATGGGTGTTGGCGGTGATGAGCTGTGAGAGAATTTCCATTTCTTTGACGAAAGCTGGGACGAAGTTTGAAGTTTTTGATTTGTTGGCGCTGCAAAAGATGGTCGGTTCTGAGATTCGTGGATCAGATAAACAGAGACGAAACATGATGATGATGATGGTGATGATGAACAGGAAGAGCCATTGATGTGGGAAATGCATGTGGGTCAGTGGGTAGCTGCTGCTTTATCTCTGCTTGCTTGTGTTTGGATGTGATGGTGATGATGACGAAGTGAAGCTGTAGGGAAAGTAATGAGAGAAAGAAGAAGAAGAAGAAGAAGAAGACGAGAGTGTGATTGTGTGAACTGATAAAGTGGAACTAAAAGTTTCTTCTTGTACTTTGCTGGCTTGTTGTCTGAGGCTCTGAGATCTATGTTCCTTGTTTTGGTTAATAACATGAGATCCCCTTAATATTTATATTTTTTAAATAATTGTATAGTATATATACTTATAACAAATTAGTCCAATATGAATACGGATCAACATCCTTTGTGGAGACATCAAATTTATCCGCCGTGGGTATTTACTTTAATGGTATTGCTCATGAAAGTTTCAATCCATGGATTTAGACGGCACATTTCTAGATTTCAACATGAAAAAGATATTTGCAGTCGCGGATGAAGTATGTGATCATTGGGGTGCTATAGCCCACGCTGGTTAAATTTTTTTTTAAGATTTTAGGTTTCCAATTAGCTCTCATTAAATCTATTAAAATATTTTTGATAAATTTATGAACTTATAAAATTTAAACTTTAAGAATTATATAAACATGTGCTTCAATTAAAAATAATGATAACCTATTATACAAAACATTTTCCATTCCCAAAAATAAGATTAATTCTTTCAGTTTTTACAGTAATAGTAGATATAACAAAATTTGTGAAGAATCATCTTTGGAACCGGATATATGAATAATAGCTTAGTTGTTTATGTAAGAAATGACACATTTAATAATATTGATAATGAATTTATTGCATCATATTTTCAAAATATGAGAATGCATTGAGAACAATTATAAATGTATTAGCAAATATTTTATATATATTTAAAGTCTTAATTTTAAAATTTTACTATTATCTAATCTATAAATTATTTTTTTATATCTGCCACTGGATATTTGTGCCTTAAAAAAAGGATCTAGAGTTTTTACAATAAATGATTGTAATATTTACTATTTTATTGAATATATAGTAAGAGCTTATCTTTGGTTTAATCCACATTAAGATATTTCTTTTAATAAAATATGTACAAATTAACATGATGAGTTCATGTTTATGTTTATAAAATAATCATACTAATTTAATTATTCGGAATTTACTACATTTACGATGAGACAAATAAATATTTCATTTTATGAGAATTCAAGATACAAAAATAAATTAGTACAATATTATACATAAGATTAAATTACAATACAATAACCTTAGAATATGTTATTTATGATGTCTTGTTGGTCAACTCGATGATATATTTTCCTACACAATAATATCTACGTAACTCATTTCTTTATTATTGTATTTAGGTTAATTGATATTACTAAATATTTAATAGGTATCTGACGACTATACTTATCGAAAGGCTTGTCAAAATAAGGATGAAAACACAACTACATGTTTGAACCGTCTCTTTAAACTCCTAGGAGTTGCTAATTTTAAACAAATAATTATTTAGTGCAAACAGAGAAGTTATGTCCTTGAATGCGAAATTATAAGAAGTTAGGGACACATATGTTATTATCTTTGTCTTTTTATTTGTTTCATTTTTTTTTTGGTTATTTCCCAATTTTGTGGGAGACTTTTGGGAGGAGGGGTCGGTTATGGTGGGTGAATTGTATTGGTATTTTAATATTTTCAATAAACTTGTGCTATTTCCACGTTCCTCTTTTTTTTTTTTTTTAATTTTATTCCACATTCAAATTCTTTTTCAACTTTACTTTCGGCGAGTAAGCAATTTTTTTCAAATAGAAATTTGTCGGCTGTTTGTACATCGCAATTTTTATGGTATGGGAACTGTGTAATTGGCTTCCATTCCGAGTAATAATATTTCATCAATTATGTGAATAATAGTATTTTTGTTACCCTGTGTAAGATCTGAGGGTTATGCTATTTGTGAGGAGGTGAAATAAAATTTTCAAAATAAAATAAAAGCATTTAAATTGATTTATTTATTCAACTGAAATTGGGGCCTAGTCATACTAAAGCTTGCTCAATACCTCAAATTGAATAATAATGAGCTTTGCGAAATTAATTGTTATCATTTGGCACCCGCAGTGACACTAATCTATTCTTTTATTTCACACAATCAAATCTCCATTAATTGGATGTCGGAATATCGTTCTGCCTTGTCATCTTGTCCTCTTTATTTTTCTTGGCTTCTTGCTCTTCGAGTCAAATTTTAGATCCAAGTTCTGTTGAATTCTGAAACATAGGGGTGGGTTAAAAAAAAAATTATTATCCACCAAAAAAAAATTGAACAAAACCATTGATTGAGTTGGATTCGATTGACAAAATTAGAAAAAAAAAAAAAACTGACTGATTTATATGAAATTTTTTTTTAAAAACTACAAAAATAAAAAAAGAAGTGTAAAGAAATTTTATTATTAAAAATGAAAAAAATAGACCAATTTAACTCTATTATAATTATTTAAAAATCGACCGAACCAATCGAGGAATTAACTACAAAATAATAATAAGAAGAAGAAGAAGAAGTAAGAATCATATGCGCTTGGGATTTGGGAATCCTTTTTGAAATTGTTACCAAAAGCACTCTAAAAGGTTACAGATCAAAAGATTCAAAACCAGTTGTCTTTTGACTCTTTTCTTCCTTTTTTTTGTTTTTTTTCAGAAAAAATCATATTACAATTACAGCAAAAATTAAAAGAAAAAAAAAATGTCAGCCACTTAGTTATGACTCAACCGATATTAACAAATAGCAAGACAATCAAAAGTCTTCTCCGCAAAAAAGTATAGATCAATTACACCATATCGCTTTTATTATTACAATAAAAAATCTATCACACCTATTTGATAATTATTATAACAATAAAAAATGGTCTTAATTCCTAATCTTAACTTTGTCATAATGTAATGGAATTTATTTATCAATATTAAGAAGAAACTCCCCTATCAATACACACGTTAGATTTAAACTTATTTACCCAAGTGTTAAATTCGGAAGAAGGTGAATTACCACATAATTATTTAGTTGGTAATTTTCTTTTATATATATAGGGATAAATGAGAAAAGGTCTTTCGTTTTTTTTTTCCTCTTAATTACTTGGTAGAGGAAAGTGACATGTCAAAAAGAAATCATGGTTGCTTAAAAACATATGCTTCTTGGTGGCTACACAAACTTGATCATATTTTTCATGTAAAATGGCTGAAAAAGGGCCGCCGCTGTGTAGAAACTTTTTAATATATCTCCATTACAAAGTCAGTGCAATAATAATTATTCTCTTGTTACAATCATTATATATATATATATATATATATATATATATATATTTCACACACCACACGGCGCACACGTTCCTTGATTGCTACTTGCCAGCATATTTCTCTTTATTTTTCTTGATTTCATATCTATTTTAACTTGCAAAGCTAGTAAAAGGTCTATGCCCACACTGAATGCTGATGCATATATAACAATTTATATCCATCCAACGTAGACAATAGTAGTTGCACATAACTGTGCACCAATATCATCATCATGTCGGCGAGATTGGATTTCAACATTTTTATTTCTTGTTCTAAGAAACTTGATGGATCAAATGGATTAAACAACAGTTTTTTTTTCATTATTGTAATGGGATTGTGCTGATCTAGTTCAAGAATGATAAGATTTTATTGAAGTCTGAAAAAATTATTAAACCATTTGTTTTAATAGTATAATACAATTAATATGTTATTAAATTATGTGATTTAATAGGTTTCGTGGTCATTACCATATTAAACCACACGGTTTAATAACTTTTTCAGATTTTAACAAATTCAAAATCTTAAATTGAAACACTTCTTCGTGATGAGATATGTAAAAAAGAAAAATTTTGGTTTCAGACAGTCACAAGGGGGTAAAAAAGGGTTTAGTTGAGTGGCAATTGTGTTCAGAAATTTTGCATCATAGTCTGGTCTGGGACCAATAGGTAAGTTCAGAAATTACCTGTTGAAATCCAATTATTTAAAGGGTTAAAATGATATTGGGTATCTGTTCCGATTCAGTCAAGAGTTATTTCCACATGGAGATTTATTTTATATGATAATATCTGTATTTTGTTGTCCCATTTTACACACCTTTACAAAATTTCTTATGCATTGCTGTCCCTTTTTACAGACCTTACCAAATTTCTTAGGAGCTAATAAATTTTGATTGCGCCGAGTGAAATCATAACTTTTGAATTTCACAACTTCATTATTATTGGCCTCCAGAAAACTTAATTGGACACCAACAGTTATCATTAGGAAACAAAATTTTCCAACTTGTTTTTGATAAATTTCTTTCTTCCTTGAAACACCTTTACTTAGGAGGTTCAGATCTCAGCAAGGCTGCGGCATGTTGACATGTAATTTTTTTTTTTTTTAAATAATCAACATTCTCTTGCTGATAGAGAGAAAAGAGAGAGGATTCATTCTATCAAACAAAACTTTCTGCAAACCTATCCTTAAGTAATGCAATAAAGAGAGAGAGACACTAAAGATTCAGAAATTGATCACTTAGAAACAACCTAACTTTGGTAATAATAATAATCCCCTAACAAAAACAAATCAGCTGTTGAACATTGCTCTCAGCCGGTACTTTATACTCTATCAACTTCTGCCTTCAATATCATGCCCTCATCTTAATTGATTCCTGTCTCTGATATCTTCAACAACCTTATCAAGTGACGTACACTTGGCTGAGAACTTCAATCATACATCCATAGTCGCCCTCCTCGCACAGTATAGCTTCCTTGAAAGAATTCGTGTCCCCGTTTAACAAACCATGGCTTCCCGTATTCAGTCCCATGGAGCAAGCGAAGATAAATTGACATCTTTTTGATAAATCCTTAATTAATCAATCGAATGGATATTATTGTATATATGTAATAAAAAAATATTTTATATAAATGTTTCTTTATAAATGTGTAAATAAATTTTATTCAACATTATGTTTAATTTAGTTGTTTATATTCTTATAGTAGTTTAACAATAAAATTTACTAAATACACATGATTGCTTTCAAAACTCATAATGTTTTTAAAAATAAATTTGACCAAATATTTAATTGATTATCTTCACAGCTGATTATTTATACAACACAGTTAACAGCAAATATTTTAAAAGTCACAATATCGGTAAACCAGTCCCTAATAGATTATATGAATTGGATTGATACTTTTTAACAAGCTTTGCGATTTCTAAGCTCACATTATTTCACATTCAAATTTTTTGAAATTCTATTTTCAGCAAGCAAGCAATTTTTCATATAGAAATTTGTCCGTTGTACATCAATTTTTAATGGGAATTGTGTAATTATCTTCCATTCCAAGTAATATTTCATCCCTTATATATGAGAAAATGCTCGTTTAGTCATTCTATTTTGAGTGAAGTGCTTGTTTAGTCATTTTATTTTAAAAAATGCTTCAAGATACTCCTACTGTAGACACACACACACCCCTGTCATTCTTGCTCTTATTTATTTATTACTTTTACAATACACACTTCCAACAATATTCTTAGTGACATTAATGAAAAAAAAACACTATTAATTTATCAAATTGACATTGAAATAAAAATTAAGGTAATTTTTTTTATTATTTAACACTTTAACTAAAATGAAAATTAAAGTAATTTTTATTATTATTTTACCTTTAGGATTAATTTTGTGACTTAATTTTTTTTATAGATAATTATTAGCAAGACAACCAGGTATTAAACGCACCTTAATTTGGCTGGTATTAATTGACTTATAAATATTTATTAGAAAGATTGTTGCAAGCATATGAAAAATATTAGTTCTTTTGGATTGATAATTATTGGTCAATTTGCTAATTAAATTTTTTATGGGTAAATTAATTAATGCTCTCGAGATTGTAGTACGTAATCGCAAAGAAAAATAATGGTGAAAGTGTCATATATTTAACAATATAAGTGTCGTGAATTATTTTTTCAAAATATGGGACTAAACAAGCACTTAACTCAAAATATAGCAACTAAACAAATAGGAAAATTATCAGCCATATATCCTTAAATGACACCAGTATCAAACGTGTTACAACACTTTTCAAGTATATCACTTGTATACCCTAAGTTGACAATACACTTCTGCCGTCCACAAATCCGTTAATTGCAGTTTGCAAGCACTGACATCATAAGGGTAATCTAGTTTTTTTTTAAAAAAAGTGATATATCATCCCATTTACCTAGTAAACAATGACATGTCATATAATATATATTGATAAAAATAACATGTCACCCCATTTATTATAATTGTTAATAATTGCTAAAAAAAACTACTTTACAATCGAATCTACTCCAAAATTTAACCTAAATTTTTGAAGATCTATTCCTCCAAGCTCCAATTGAAATTTTTTATGATATAATATGTATAATTGTAAATAATATGTTGTTAATATTTTTTTATGGTATAATATGAATTTTTTTACAGATAATTGTTAATAATATGTACCATTAATAATTCATATATTTTTATATAAAAAAATGTATTGTTCATAACAAAATAAAAAAAATTGTGTATTGAAAATTTACGTTAATTTTTGGGTTAAATTTATCTTTTTACCTCATTTTGAGTTTCAAGGGCGAAATAATCAATTTACCACAATTCTGTTAACTTTCTAATGGAAGTTAACGGATTGATGGACGACAGAAGTGTTTTATCAACTTAGGGTATACGAGTGATACACTTGAAAAGTGTTGTAGCACGTTTGATACATGTGTCATTTAAGGGTATATAACTGATAATTTCTCAAACAAATATTTACCTCTTATATAAATATATGTGAATAATAAATGTAGTATTTTTGTAACCTTATGTAATATCGAAGGGATATGCTATTAGTGAAGAGGTCAAATAAAATTTAAAAAATAAAACAAAAACATTGAGTTGATTTATTTATTCAACTAAAATTGGGGCCTAGTCATTTTAAGGCTTGCTCAATACCGCAGTTGAATAACAATGAACTTTGCAAAATTAATTGTTTTCATTTAGCACCGGCAGCGACAATATTTATTCTTCATTTCACAAAATCAAACCTCCATTGATTATATGTCACTATTGTTCTGCGTTGTCAAATTTTCTTTTTTATTTTTCTCGAATGAACTTTGCAAAATTAATTGTTGTCATTTAACCCCCCGACAGTGACAATATTAATTCTTCATTTCACAAAAATCAAACATCCATTAATTATATGTCGCTATTGCTCTCGGTTGTCAACTTTTTTTTTTTCTCGGCTTCTTAGTTCAACGTTCTGTTGAGTTCTAAAAATGGAATTAGCTAACAAAAAATTCAATAAGAATCATATGCGCTTGAATATCAATTTTGAAATTGTTACCAAAAGCAATCTGAGATTACAAATCAAAAGATTCAAAGTCCCAGTTGTCTTTTGACTCTCTTCCTTTTTTTTAAAAAAAAAAAAATATCATATCATATATTCATCTCACAATTTAAAAAAAAAAAAATGTCAACGACATACTGGATCAACTCTCTTATGTTTTTGGCTCGACCGATATCAAGAAAACAATCAAAAAAGAAAAAAAAAAAACTTTCGACACAAATTTAGGTTAATTTATTACTATAAAAAATCTGCCATGATCTATTAATCTTAATTCCGTTATAATGCAGTCCCAATACCTGAGTGTTAAACATGTTTATTTTTCAATATTAAGAAGAAAATTCCCCTATAAATACACACACTTTAGATTTAGACTTATTTACACAAATATTGAATCCGAAAGAAGATGAATTATGTTACCACATAATTATTAACTTGGTATTTTCCTAACCCATTTTATTAAAAGTGAAGGAAAATGGTTTATAAAAAGAATCATACATCTCTTCAAAGTTGGCATATCAGCACTATACCAGTTGATAAGGTCTCTTTGAGATGCAGAGACAGGTAGGGAGGATTTTTTTGCTATCAATAATGAATAGCAAAAGTTATCTTAGTTGAGAAGTCCAATGTCCTGGCCCTTCATCCATTTCCTTGATGCTACAATTTAACCCCAATTGAATGCTAAAAATGTACATTAGCTAAAGCTAGTGATTATTTGTGCATTAAAAAATAACCTAGTAACTAAGAACTCAAATATTATGGTCAACTATGATTAGTCATATCTGGTAGCTGAATTCTGAGCCAGGAATGCCAGGAACAACGAAACCAGGCATGACAATGGCATCATCAAAGAGATTTGAAAAATAAAATTTTCACTCTTCCAGTTTACGAGGAATATTATAAATTTCAGTATGCACAGCAGCTTTTCAGGTTCGAGCTCTGGATCAATGATGATATAAAATAAAGCTTAGACCCTATAAATTTCAGTATGCACAGCTGCTGCTGTAACTTACACCCTATGCAAAAATCAGTTTATGCAATATAACTCAGTTTATATTGCAGTCTAGCTCAAACTGGGCAACTAATACATGCTTCAATAGTTCAATTATGTGCTCAAAGCCACCAGACTGCTTGTGAGAGTAGACACACCCAATAAAGATATACGTAAAAGAGAAATTATCATTGTACCACTTCTGCTTTATCTTATATTCATCTAACCACCACAAAATTTTAATATGTTCTCTGCACCACCTTTTTTTTTTTTTAATTTGTATCAACTAACCACTTTTGAATTAACACTATTAAATAATTTAAACGAAATGATAATTTTACCCCTAAATAAATTAAAAGACCATTTTATTTTACAAAACTTTGAAAAATAAGAAAATTATAATTATAAAAATACCCCTAAATTTAATAAAAATAAATTCCAAATAGACGTGCTTAGCTGATTTTTATTAAATTTATATTTTGTAAAATTTTAATAATTACCTTATTTTTATTAAAAATTTATAATTTTTCAAAATCTTATTAAAATTACTGAATTATTTATTAAAAATAAATCCCAAAATTTTAATAATTTAGGAGACTTTTATTAAATCCCAAAATTTTGTAATTATTTTTTTAATTATAAATTTTATTTAGATTTTTAATAAAAATAAAATTCTAATTTTGGGATTTATTTTTAATTAAAATTAGGGTTAATTTTTAATTATAATTATTTTATTTTTCAAAACATTTAAAAGATAAAATGTTCTTTTAATTTATTTAGGGGTTAAATTGTTATTTCGTTTAAATTATTTAATGGTGTTAGTGCAAAAGTAGTTAATTGATACAAATTTAAAAAGAAAGGTGGTGTAGAGAACGTGTTGGAATTTTGTCGTAGTTGGATGAACATAAGATAAAATAGAGGTGGTGCAATAATAATTCCCCTACATAAAATTCATAATTCATAGACTTAAGAAGCTAATTTAAAAGTATTATTTTTTTGGGTATAACAACCCTGTCCAAAACTTTCAGATCTGCAATTATCCAATTCAAAAATTTGTATCATGGTTACATAAATCCAAAAATAGAAATTCCAGTTTCCACAATCAGGGGAAACAATAAGGAATTTGTATTGAAATTCAAGGTCCAGCTACTATACACATGGGGTTAGATACCCCATTCTTTTGTCTTTTTCAAATCCACCGTTGGATTTTACGTGAGAGTTGTATAATGGTTAGATGTGATTATTGGGCCATTAACATTAAAAGCCTTTGTTGTTCATGTAAAATAAGAAAAATCAAAAGTTTTATAATTATGACATATAAGTCCACAATATTTTAATTTTTTTTACTCTATTGAACTATGTTTTCAATTAAATGACTTATTCTTACATTTATTAATATCTTTTTAAATTAATAAATTTACTTATTAATTAATAAATTAACTAAGTTATTACATGGTTAAACTATGTAAATTATTTACTAACCATAATTGATAATAAATATAAATATGATTTTTTTTAATTTAACACAGCAACCAATTTCCTTTCACCCATGTGAGTAGGGTTCAAACACCATATTTTTTTTTTCAAACAAGAGATTTTATATGTCAAGTAGATAGAATACACAAAATACAAAAATAAATTTAATTTGATATTTTATGTAGGTAATGTTTTATTATTTTTTTATAACATAATAATTAATTAACACACTAAATTATTTAATTATGTAGTAAAAGTATTTTAATTTACTAATAATATTAAAGTGTTAGTTAATGAATTTGTAAAATCATTTTTGTTTGTTTGAGCAATGAGTTTTGTATTTTTGATTGAGTTTTTGTCCTAAAATAAAAGGAGTAAATTTAATTGCACACTTAAATAAATTTAATTGAGTTTTTGTCCTAAAAATCATGGCTTCCAAACGTATTAATGCAACTGAAAATTTGTAAGTGTGGGATTAATATGTGAAAATTTAAAACTTTTTAGCTTTTTTATTTTTATGATAAATTACAGGACTCCATTATAGTTGACCTTAAAAAAATGACAAAAAAGGAGTACCAAACCCCTGTTGCAAAGTAGTTTTGCCCTGAAATTCATAGGGCATTTGATGATCAAAATTCAAAAGTATCTTCTAGAAAAGAGTTCAGAACTACAGCAGCCCAAAATTAATATTGATTTTTTTTTTTACAATGCTAAAAGTTACGAAATAAAATATACAGAAAATAGACGTATTGTTATAAAATTTCATTAAAATAGCTGCTCTTTCCTATTTTAGTTTGTCACAAATTTTATCTGCTCTGAAAATTCAATTTTGCATTGTTCCTTTTTTTTGGGGGGGGGGGGGGGGGGGGTGGGAATGCGAAATAAATGTGAATACACTAAACATTGCTTGCTTGATGTGTTGACTTTCAAAGAGGACAAATCTAGGATATAAAATGCAAAACCAACCCACATAGAATAAAGAATAGAAATCAAAAAATAATAAGTGCACATCTATTAACTACCAAGAAATCAGAAACTAGATTGAAAAATTCAAGATAAAATGAAGTCAATGTAACGGGTCAGGCTACAGTGCAACTGTGGTACCGTGCCACAGTTGCACCAGACATTGGATCCACTCAAATTAGTGGGGTCCACTTAAATAAGTGGAAATCCAACGGTTGGGTGCAACTGTGGCACGGTACCACAGTTGCACCACAGTTTTATCCCAATGTAACTACTATCAATAAAAAAAAATACGTACAAGGGAAAAAAAGGTGAAAATAATTGTTTGAGAACCCAAAGAACAAATAGGCTTTGATAGAACAAAGAAGCATCAGTTAAGCATGACTGTACGTGAGCTAACCCCGAATAATTAAAATGGCTTACCCAAAGACCAAGCATCATGACTGCACTGTGCTCGGAAAAACTTCGAGAGACAGATTTTGAACCTGATACATCAGCCTTGATATTGCGGACAGGATTGAGTAGTTTGTTGGTCCACAGATGACATCGGGGAAATGACAGTGCCAATGCTGCATACTGCTGCAGTGGATGGTCATCAGAATTTTGTGCCGGAAGAAACATCTCTTGCATCAACGATGTCACATGTTGTTCACAAAATGGATCTGAAAAGAGAGGACTTGAGAGTATAAGAATGTTCCCGCCAAGCAAAAAAAAAATGATATTTAGTTACATAAGATAAGAAGGAAAAAGCAAATGGGCATGTGCAGATGCTGGTTACAACTGTAAGACATGACCACCTTTTGTGCATATCCCATAAGTGTAGATGAGTTCAGAGAATTAACATGGATAAGACGTCCAGCGCTTGCTCCCAAAGCATTAACAACTCCAAGCAACCCACCCAGATGGATGACTGGAGGGTGAGGATTAGAGTAACGTTGTCTAAACAATTTACATAATCAACTTTTAGAGAATGAACCCCTTCGCTCAAAATGATAAGGCTACAAATATTTTTGTACAAAAAAATTTAAAAAAACTAATGCGGTATGAAAACGATAGTTTAATAAAAAAAATTAAATTCGCAAACAGTCCACATGATTAATTCAATAGTCATATTACATGACAATGAAATTATTTGTGCAAGAGTTTTTTTTTGTTTGGCTGTAATATATGAATATTACTGTAAAAAAATATAAAACAAATTCTATTGGGAATCCATTTTTAAATTGTTACCAGAAGCACCGAGTTTAATTTCTCTGGTCGTCTTTTCGTTTTCTTATTTGGGCCTCCAAGAAATCAAAATAATGAAAAATAAAAAAATAAAAAAGTGTTCTATTCTTCGCATTTGCAATTGCCAACATAATTCTGTACATTTTTTTTTCTTTCTTGTATATATTTTAGTTTGCATAATGTGTGTGCCCAGATAACAATATGGATCACCTAAAAGAGATGATTCGATTTTAAAATTTCTTATGTGGTCTTAAAAATACCTCATATGGATTAAAAGAAATAGTAACTTAAGTTAAAGAGAAAATAAACAAGAACAGCAAATGCAAGGTTTTTGAGCAAAATTTAAGAAAAGGATGATGAGCTATCATAAATCTAAAACACATACACATTATACACATTGCAGCAAATAAACTTGTTGATATGTGTATATATACCCAACATAAACTCCCTAAACTCTTAAAATTTTAGCAGAAGAACTTTGCCGGCGAGAAAAGCCAGAAGTATGTGATAATTCCATACATTCATCTGTAAAAGGAGGCTTTGATGGTGTTGGCAATGTAATGTCCTTTTGCTTAAGCATTTGTACAACATTTGTCATGGATGGTCGTAGAGTCGGCAATTCTTGTGTGCACAAAAGACCAACCCAAACAACCCTTTTAACCTCTTCAATGTCTTCAATCTCGATGCTTTTGTCTATGATCTCCAGCACTGTTTTTGCTTGAAAGTGCTTCCATGTCTATCAAAGTAGTTAAAAAGGAACATGACATTACTTGAAAGTGTAAGGGATGTCAATGATATCTTTGTAATGAGTACTACTTACATGTGTTACCAGAGTCTCAAAGCCATCATCAGATTGAAATTTGTTGTTTTGGACACCACTAACAATTTCCAGTACAAGTACCCCAAAGCTATAAATATCAACTTTCTCTGTTAATTGCCCATTTGCTATATATTCAGGAGCCATGTACCCTCTACGTTAAGAGGGAAATTAAAAAAAAAAAAAAAAGAGAGGAAAATTCATCAGCAAGCCATGTAACATAAATAAAATGTTGATTCATTAAGGAAATTTGATTATGGAATTGAGTTACTTACAATGTACCGGCAATAGCAGTGTTTGGCAAAAGAGACTTTTCACTCGAAGAAAACCTAGCGAGGCCAAAATCTGCAATTTTGGGTCTGTGTTTCAAGTCTAATAAGATGTTACTCGCTTTGATGTCTCTATGCACAATCTGCATTTGACCGTCTTTGTGAAGATACTCTAATCCTTCAGCTGTTCCGATGATGATTACATGCCTTTTCTTCCAATCAAGTTCCTTCTTCTGTTTCGGGTCTTTCTTCCATGAGTACCAAAGAGGTTATTACAAGAGTGCTTGAGACACAAGTAACTAATTCATTAGTTGAAATTGATGCTTACCAAACAAGATGCGGTCGAGGCTTTTGTTTTGTACAAATTCATAGACAACAAAGCTATCTTTCTTGGTGAAGCAGCAGCCAAGAAATTGAACCAAGTTCTTGTGGTGAGCTCTGCTCATGATATCCATTTCATTGCAAATCTCCTTAATTCGATTCTTTCGGCTAATAAACAAACGCTTGACTGCAATTTCTCTGCCATCTTGTAACGTCCCCTGCTCAATAATTATAGAACAAAGTTTTATTAGTAAGGCGTCAAAAAGAAAAGATAGATGAAAACGAAGAAATTAAAGGGGCCGCATGCATGTACATGCCTTGAATATTTCTCCATATCCTCCATGACCAAGCTTGTTAGACTCATCAAAGCAATCAGTTGCTTTTTCTATTGTTGAGTACTTGAACTGCAAGAACTTCAAGCTTTTATGTAATAGCGATAAGTCCATCTCCATTCCTTTAGAGCATTAATTACATTCCAAATTAATTCCATCAAAGGGCACAATGCATCTTAGATCATTTATAGAGATGGCAATGGTACCCGTAAACTTGTTCAAACCCGCCCATTACAATTTACAAGTAATTTTGTGGGTTGCGGGCGGGTTTAGTATTAAAAATTTAAACCCGCACTATATTGCTGGTGGGTTTGATATTAACTAAATATCCGATGGATATCCGCCAAACCCGTAACTTTTTTTCCCAAATAATTTAATGTAATTTAATTGAAAAATAATTAAATCTAAAAATATATAAATTAAATAAATGTAAAGTGCAAACATATCACATGTGGTGTGTGCAAGTTGCAACTCATAACCTAACCTAAAGGAAACCCAAATTATTTTCTTTTCACCTTTGAGTAGCAACCGCAAAACCTAGCCTTCAAAACTATTTTCCTTTCACCCATAAGCAGCAGCCACACACTCATGAATTTTTCATGGCATTTATGGTTTTTTTTATGGATTTATATATTTCATACTTAAATTTAAAAATTTGTGTTGGATTGATGTTGAAATTTTAATTTTCTATTTACATTGATTAAATTTAGAAAGTATATTATATGAAATTTTAGCTTATTAATATAAATTTATATATTAAATATTTGTGATTTTAAATGTGAGAAGCCGCAAAAAAATCCGTCAGGTACCATTGTAAGTTTGGTAATTGTCAAAACCTGCAACGGGTAAATTTTCTTAAAAAATTAAAACCCGCAGCAGGTGCGGATTTGATAATAACAAATCCGCTGCGGTGCCCAGTGTCATCCTTAAATTCATTTATTAACAGAACTGAACAAACATTAAACAATTAATTACCTTTCTGTAATCTGCCGTAAATCCTTCTTCTGTAAGTAGCTTTACCCAGAAAGAATCCAAGTACAATTGCCAATGCACATCCCAGAACCCCAGCAAAGGCATATATCAAAAATAAACACACATATCTTCTTTGTTCTGCACCCATATGAACAAAACTAATGAATTGAGTCGAGCATACACATATCTCACCAGTGAACCACTAATTAGCCAGCAGATCAGTAATTAAACAAACCTTGGTCATCTTTGTGAGGCTTGAAGTCATTGGCAAATTCGTAACGAGAGTATCGTAAAAAGCAGCCAGCAAATAACACGCGGCCTTCAATTGCAGGGATGCAAGTTAAGGCAGTTGAAGCGGCCTTAGTTAAGCATTGGGAGCACATTTGGTGGTTCAATGTTTTCAAGCAACTAGCCATGGCATATGCTGATACATCAGCTAGGGTATACTTGTGTGTCGCGAATCCATTTTCATTGGGCGCATTCTTACTGACCTTGTTCACAACTTCTTCGACTACCCGTCTGAATAAATCCTGCTGCTCTTGTTCAGCATCAACGCCGCATTTCTACTTTAATTCAAAGAACATCATCAATTAATTCAATCAATCAAGCACATGAAAAAATAAAAACCCAAAAGAGAAAAGATCAATATAGCTGAGCACCATGTCATCAAAGGGAGCAAAAGGCTCCCCATAGAAGCTATAATTTTCGAGCCTAAGAAAGCAGCCATCGAGAAAAACATGAGCGCTGATGGCGGGAAGGCAATCGGCCAAGAGATGATTCATCTGAGCGAAGCATGTATTACATTCTGTAAGAGTAAGATCTTCCATGCATTGTGATAACATGTATGTTCTTGAAGGCGGGATCCCGAATTCTTTAGATGCAAACTTCTTTTTATACATCTCTCCTCTCATGAGATTCAACAGTGCGTGATAGTTATGCAAGTAATTTGATGAATTTTCTGGGGGAAGTTTTTGGCAATGGCGTTCTATAATGTTTGTTCTTGCATCTGCATTAGCCTCAGGGAAGGGGAAGGTTATGATTGTTGACATGGCAATTATCAATGAGAGATGATAAATTGCCATGGGAATAAATCAACACACACTGCATCTGCATGCATCAGAAAATTAATCAATCAAGGAATTTTTTATTCCTACATTTGTTGTTGTTGTTGTTTTTTAATTATTTCCTAATTTTCTCCTTTTTTTTTTTAAATTTTTCTCCAAAGGGTTATTTTGTTAAAGAATAAGTTAATAATTTTATTGCTTTTGCATGGATTTAGGGTCGTTATACCTGCGGTGTTAAATTAACGGGGGGTGGTTATCCAAACTTTGGCAAAGCCAACCCATGCAACTGCAAACACACTGAAAAAGGCTATATTAAACAACTCAATCCCAATCTGCCAGCTTAGCCTGACACCATGTCAAGCAAATAAATAATGTGTGGCCACGACAAGTAAATAAATAATCTTTAATTTTAAAAACAATGTTAGCATCCCAACATGACATACAGCAACTCACTTTGAATTGAATGATTTCCTATCCTGTTTAAAAGCACAATTGGACTTTATGAGGAGTTATGGCAGAAAAAACTAAATAAAAATATTATTCTTTTATTTAGTTGGGCTTAATTTGCCATGTTCTCAAATATTTCAAATGCTCCTAGCACTTAACAAAACTATTTCCCTCTAGTGTGCTACTCAAACAAAATAATAATAATAATAATAATAATAACAAAACTTCATCATCCTACAATAAAAACAAAACTTCATCGTCCTACCCGGCTAAGCAACCTAGCTCAATTCTTTCAGTAAGAAACTCAATCTTAGCTTTACAATACATACATGGAAAGAGCCCTGTGTAACCAAAACATGCGGGTTAGAAGTGAATCGCGTTTTTTGCATTTTATAACAAATGGTGACTGCGGTGTTCAAAATGCTTCTTGCAAGTACAAATATTTGAATTGGCTGCAGCTCCGCTCACGTACCGAAAGATTACCGAGATCACAAAAAGCTTGCTCAAACTAATGCTTCATAAACAAGCTATATTGCACAGTTTCTTCAGCAAATCTTCCAGTGTTTGCTTCAACATGATCCTGTCAAGTCAATCCGAGCCAGTCACTAAGTATATTAATCCTCCTAGGAATCCACCAAAGACACGACTGGAATCCCCTTGCCAGTAAAACTGGAACACTTGACCAGCAGCTCATCACCCACCACAAAGTCTTTCTTCTCATTATTCTGCATGACAGTCAAAAAGTAAAATGATAACTCCAGAGAGAGATGAGGAAAATCACCATCTAAATGATAAACATTGGAATTTTGGACATATGTTTCAAAACAACTAAACATTAACACAAAAAAAAATAAAAATGGGGACAATCACATTCACTCTCAAGATGATGGGATAAGCAAACGATAAAACTATAATACTAGCCTAAATTAAGTAACATATATCCTACCAGTGGGATCAAGAAAATGATAAATATCCTTGCAAAACAGAGGAAACTATCAAAAACAATTGTTATATGATTCAAATATTCACAAAAATTATAGCTGTTTATGTAAAGAAGATTTGGTCATTACAAACATGGACCTCACATGAATAGATAACTTTTTTGGGTTTCTTTGGGGAAAAAAATGTGAATTAATTTGATACATAAATATGGCAGCAAGCGTTAAACACATTGCCCACAATTTTGCACATGGGCAAAAAAGGAACTTAGTACTGAATGTAAGATGTTGAGGACAATGTTTTAGCTTCAATAGGAATCAAAGAAAAAAAGAGTCAACATCATTGTTATCAGCATTGTCACCTTCATCAACTCAAAAATTATGTTAAAAAACAATAGAATACATACCTCAAACCGGTACATTCCACGGATTCCACCACCCAAATCAAGAACCAACCCACGTGCACGTACTTGATAAACCTTGGCAGCAACCTTTGTGCCAAGCTTCAGATTTTTAGCACTTACAATAGCTTCAACTCTGGTTCCTTTATTATCCTCATCTCCGTCCTCTGTACCAAAGAGACATTCAGCTAATTCCTCCCTTTCCCTTTGAGAGAAAGAAGTTGACTTTTGAATGTTTGTAGAAGAAAAGAAATCACTTTGAGAGGTGAATTTTTTTGGTTTACTGTTAGATTTTGAAGCCAGAGTTGACTTGAGTGTACTTTTAGAACTCTGACTAAAACCAGAAGCTTTTTCCTCTTCATCACACTCTGCAGCACTTCGAATTAATACTGCTGGGGTAGAGGACGTAGATGAGTTTACCCCAGGAGTTTCATTTTTTCTCATTGGCAGCTCGGGGTTTTGCCCATTAGACACATCCCCAACTGATGCCCATACGTCAGTAGCTTGTTTGTTAACTGGAACAGATCCTTCAACCACACCCTTCACATCAGCTTCTGGTCGGGGTGAAACTGCTTTTAGGGATAGCTTAATGTTACCACGAACATCCTGCCCTATGCACCTCAAAGAGAGCTGTTGGCCCACAGATACCACATCTGAAACTCGGGAGACCTGATGAAGTATCATTACAAAATTGAAAATTTTATCAAGATATGAACCAAATCAAGCAAAAAGCTCAACAGAACATATAATCAATAAATCATTGCTGCTGGAATAAGAGTTTCCATGATCAGTGTCTCTCAAAAAGTAATCATCAGTAGCGAAGTAAAATAACTGTGGCCAAAAAAAAAATAATGACTGAACACATATTAAAGCACGGTCACACATGCCCAAACTAACACAATCGTACTGTTTGAAAGAACATGTACAGTTTAATATTGGACGCAAAATTACTACATATTTCTGGGCATTCCAAGAACCTCTTAAATGCATATACCAACCATGTCAAATAGCTAGATGACCTCGTTTACGACAAACCAATGGAATCCAACTGGCAGTTTCAGAAAGAGAGAATCATGCATACATGAGTTCTGTTTCCCTTATCAAGAGCCAAATATATACATCCAGAAAGGAGTATCGTCTTTTCTTGAGTGGTGAATGAGGCTTCCATCAGGGCTCCAATTACGAATCCCTCCGTGATTCCAGATTGCCTTTCACCAATTGGTCTAAAGGGCACCACATCTTCCATTACATTCTACAAACTATCAGTTTCTCCCCTCAAAGATGCCACATTAGTTATTTTAATTCTACCAATTTCAAGTAGGGTTCTCTGCTTATGGCTAGGTATACACATATGGAAGAAATGAGATGGTATGTAAGCTGAAAGTTGTACCCGTATCCGTTTCTACCCTACCATGAAAAACTTTTAGCATCCATTCAAAGACATATCTCTGGACCACCTACATATGAATCAATGAGCAACCTACAAGTTTTCTATAAATTAATGGCCATCACATTTCACAGATGTTGATCAATGTAATTCTCTTCAAGCCCTTTAAAACAAAAATGAACTCCAAGATAGTATCTTCCAGAAGTCAAACACCTTATGAAACATGGACTGCCAATTGAATATTTTCAACAATCCCTCAAATATTATATCTGTTGCACTAGTAATGTGCCAATTTTGATGTTGCTGATAACCAGCACAAGACACATTAAACAATTCCATGAGGCAAAGATATCAGATGTAAGTGACAAGGAACCACTATTCTCATGTTGATTTCTATGCTTATTGATAAAAGAATACACCCCCTTCTCCTCCATCCCATTGTTCCTCAATCACAAGTTAAATTCAAGCCCCCTCCAACACTGGTGTGAGGAAGATTTTACTCCACTGCAAGAGATCTAACCAAGTAAGCCATTCCCTTGAGTATCATATTGATATATCCTTCAGATGTGATTTAACTCACTTTAAAATGAATATCTATTTTTTTTTTTTTAAATTTCGAATTGGTGCAACATTTAGCACATGCATGTACTTGTTAAGCATTGAAAGTATAAGAACCAAAATGCAGAAATGAGGAAAACGAGAAGCAGGAATACAAAATAACCATAGAATAAAATTTTCTAATAGTATTTTCCAGCATATGTACTTGCTCTTTTTCAAACGAAATAGTGAGTTTTAAGGCCACCAACATACTCAAACTATCAGGTTCATTAGTCTTGTATTATCTATTTCCTAATTTTTCCAACAGTTTCTGCAACTGCGATGACCCATCAACCTTATATTTTAAGCCTTACTCATACTTGTACAATTTGCAAATGATGATGATTATACCTCTTGAGAACAAAATAGAAATTTTCAGAAGATGCTGCGTCAAAATCAGAACAAATTAGATTCTGTAACCCAGCAGACACACTAGGTATGAGTTCAAGCTAGAATAAACTCGTCTTTTTAATCCAACTAAAGACATGAAGAAAAAGAAAACTTTGTTCTACCTAAGATATATGAAATAAACACATATATTTAGAATGAAATAATGGTAACCAAATAATTAGAACTGCTCTTAATTAACAATGCAAAACTTTGGTATATACCGGTTCATGTGACAACTCAGAAACGTGTAGCAGGCCTTGTTGGCCACCATTAAATTCTACAAAAGCACCATATTCTTTGACTGATGTTACAACACCTTTATAGATCCCCCCAACTTCAATCTCACGGCCAATTATGAAATCAACCTGAAGGTAAAGAATATTTTAAGACAATTAAACACAGAAAAACCAGTTAAAAGACCCATTTCAAGTTTTTTTTTAAAGAATATTTCATATCTTGTTTTTGAAACTTAGAACACAATAGTTACCTTTTCTAGCACTTTCTCCATTACAGACTGATTCTTAGCAACTACAGTAAGTGTTCCATCACTTACAGATATACGTCCACCTGAATCACAAGCACAAGCATTACTATTTCAGTAACTTATGAAAAATTAAAAACAAGAGGAATCATTTGACAAATCAACAAGGCACAAAAAAATACTTTTGCTGAATTTGAATTAGACCTGTTTCTTCTTCAATTTTTCTTTTGAGAGCACCTAAGGGCCCAATCAAACGGCGAAGGGTGTCATTGTCATATTTCAAAGTAGCTGCATGACAGATCATAAATGTTCAGTTAAATCATAAAGTATTCAAACAATGAAAACTAACAAATATCTAATTTGCAAGCAAAATGGAGTTTAAAAAATTAACCTAGTCGAGGAGAATTTCTATCATCTTGAGTTCGTGGGGCACTGATTTCTCGCTCCATGTGGTCAAGGATCTGAAGACGACCTTTATGAGCATGCTCTAAACATTCACATATGATATCTAAAGGAATTCCAGCAGGTTTTATATCCAACTGAATTGCAGTAACTCCTATTCTTGTGCCAGCAATTTTGAAGTCCATGTCCCCTAAATGGTCTTCTAAACCCTGCAAAAGCCCGTTGTCAAATAAACTCTCATAGGAAAGTCAGCAGTACTTGGAGACAAACACTGTCAAACAAATTACCATGGTGTAGCTGATATTGATCACATTAGAGAAGTAGATGTAAATTAGCTAAAGATTGAGAACGGCATCTAACAGATGGAAAGAAAGTTTCACTATTTAAATTAAGGAATATCAGCATCACAATAGAACTATTTCAAACCACCACCATCCATCAAGAAAAAACTGAAAGAACCCAAGTAAAAATCTCACCAAAATATCAGTCAGTATACGATAGTCCTTAATTTCGCCAGTTGATGGGTCAACTTCACTAACGAGACCGACTGAAACACCTGCTACATGTTGTAATGGAATGCCAGCATCCATCAAAGCCATACTGCCTGCAAGGAGAAAAATTCACGATAAATATTTTATTGCAGGCAAACAAAATCAAAATCATGAAAATTAGTTATGGCCAAAGAGAATTATGGACCATTATCAATCCGTAAACTTAACATGAAAGACTTGTCAAACACCTAACAAAAATAAAAGCACTGACAAGCATACTTACCTGGTAAATGAATATGCCCAAAAAAAAAAAGTTCCAACTTTTCCAAGCAGACAATAAACATAAAAAGTACAAATTATTGGGTATTAAGAAGGAAACCTCCACAGACAGTAGCCATTGATGTTGACCCATCAGATGCCATGACCTCTGAATTCACACGCACAGTATAAGGAAAATCATTTTCAGGAGGCAGTACTGCAAGCAAGGCTTTCTCCGCAAGAGTCCCTATAAAAAAAAAAAGAAACCAGCATCAAATTAATCCATTTGCACAGAGAAAGAAAATGTATTGAATGAATTACGCACGTCAAAGCTAGATGCAACAGTCAAGGTATTTTGATAGGAGAAAAAGGGTAACCAAGTACTTTGTACTCCCAAATTTAAACACTGGAAAACTATATATAAAGGATAAAACAATATGAAAAACAAAAATTGGTTTACCATGTCCAACTTCACGCCTATTTAGGCCAACTCGTTTCCCAACTTCATTGATACAAAATGGTGGAAAACTATAGTGAAGCATGAAGCGCTTTGTTGGCGGACCAACCAAGGACTCCAAGCGTTGAGCTTCTGCAGGTGCTCCAAGTGTCACAGTGCAAAGAACCTGTTTTAAGTTCCAAATATAAATCCCAAAGACCAAACTTAAAATTTCTATAAACGCAACACAACTCGACATGCTTCTTTACATAAGTATTCAGTCATCAAATGGAGATAATGTTGACTGACCTGAGTATCTCCTCGAGAAAAAAGTGACGATCCATGCAATATAGGTAAATTACCAGACTCACAATAGATAGGTCTAACTTCGTCAAGTTGTCTCCCATCAACCCTGACTCCTTCTGCAATAATCCTTTTTCGAATGACCTGATTATTTTTTCTAAACTTAAGACATTGTTGACCTTAAAAGATGGAAGAACCAGAAGAAGCATTTAAGTAAAAAAAAACTGAGATTAGAATTCCTGCAATCTATAATTGACAGCTGAGCTTTCTACTATGTATGCATTTCTTCCCCAAATAAAGATCTTCAAAATATCAAGCTGGATGACTCATATTCAAGCCAACAGAATTATATGGTTCGTAACTATTCTATAAGTAACAAGTTTTAGGATTTCAAAACTGCAATAATTGCCAGCCAGCCTTGAAATCATGTATATACTTTGCTGTAATTTTACAATTTAGAGAGAACACAAGAACTGTGTACTTCAACAGCAATTTTCATCAGGCAAATCTATAAAAATGAGAATTGTCAACAAAAGGGAAAATAAGAAAAAATGGAGAGCACAATCAAAACAAAAAATCAATGTCAACAGGAACATATAGAGAGAAACCAACATATTAAATCTCCAAACCAGTTTCTTTCATTTGGGTCATTTTGATTTAAATCAGTTTAGACAGTTTCTTATCAAAAAATTAAAAACAAATGTTCATTTTCATCGGAAATAGTTTACCCTTTTCCTCACGGTGTCTACTGCCTTCGGTAGAACTTGCAAGCTTTCTTCATCACATTCTTCTTCAAGAGCTTTTTTCACATCTTGTCCAATCTTATCTAAAGCCTCTCCACGTTGAAACTGATTGTGAACAAATTACAACAGCAAAAAAATTCAAAAATACAATTTTGACATAAATAATTACCGAGCACACCGGTGTATGCATACCTACACACACAAACACGATGGACAAGAAAAGGTTTATGTGAGATTGAATTTATTGGCAATTAGGCCACTGGAATGTACCTTGCCGTATGAAGGATCAGTAAAAACAGCTTCAATACGTGCTTCGGCCAAGTTACTGACTTTTTCCAATGTTTGTTCAGAGATCATAGACAATTTATATTCCTTCTTCTGTTTACCAGCTTTTTCAGCAAGTCTTATTTGAGGTTCAAGGTATTTAACAGCCTGAATGACCAAAGCCAATCAACATGAGCATTCCAAGAAGAAATAACCAATCAATATGAGCATTCAAAGATAAAGAAATATTCAGAAATACTGTTCAAAGTCATACCTCGGGATGAGCCAGTCTTAATCCAGCTTCTAGATCTTTCTCTGAGATCTCACGAGCTTGAACATCTATCATCAAAGTTTTCTCCCTTGTACAGGCATATACTAGGTTGAGATCGCTTAAGCTAAGCTGCATTTGCATTTGGAGACCATCAAGCAAAAAAAGTAAGCAGAGTCTGATTTTAACAGATCTATTAGATTAAAATTCCAAGAAGAATATTAATGAGACAAAAAATAATAATACCCCTCCCCCAAAAAAAAGAGAACCTAGGGCAACCTTCACATTGAAGCACAAGAACTCGTTTCATTTTTACTTTTCCATCACTTGCCCATATGCTTATTTTTTCACATTCTGCACCTCACAGCTACGTATAAGTTACCATCTGTTTACTGTTCTCCATATTATCATTCAATATAAAGATCTCAGAAAAAAGAAATAAAAATGATATGAAAACAAAACTATTTGACGCGAGTAAAAATCTGCAAATGGTTTAACTTTAAGGTAAGCATCTACTGGGTCACCGGAAGTAGAAGGCGGCAGAGTAAATTTAAAAAGTATACCGACGAGCAGACTTCTGTGATATAACTTAACCTAATCCTAGAAGTGATGCTTGTTAAGAGTGTTTGAAGAGAAAAAGAAAGAATGAGTACTAAATAGTGTCAAGTATTACCTCATCCATGGTAGGGTTAACAATGAATTGCCCGCAAATTCTTCCAATTCGTATCATTCCAATAGGGCCACCCCAAGGAATATCTGATAACATAAGAGCAGCGGATGTTGCATTAGCTGCCATTATATCTGGATCTTGTTTCCCATCAGATGAAAGAACACTTGCCATTACCTTGAATCAAGCAATATCAATCAAGAAACATTTAAGAACAAACGGAAAATTTCCAGAAAATCAAGATGACAAAAGTAATCGAACCATACCTGAACCTCATGGTAAAATCCAGCAGGAAATAATGGTCGTATGGGGCGATCAATGATACGACCAACTAAAAGTTCGCGTTCTTTTGGAGCACCCTCTCTCCGCATATACGTATTTGGAATGACGCCTTGGGCAAATTGTTTCTCTTGATAATCAACCTTACATAAAGAAATACTAGTTAAGTCACAGCAGCATACACACACTTAAGCATAAAACAAATCTACAAATATAGAATAGATAACAGTTATTAGCATTGTTGAAAACTGAATATGTAAAGATTAGTCCTAAATGTTATGCTTTTTACAAAGGCCCCTTGGATTTCATTATTCCATTTACAATTTACCATTTTTCTGATTTTCTTTTGTCTCCATTATCCATCCTAATCTTGCTGTTCATGATTATATAATCACCGGTATCACCATTTTATGTCTCTGATATTGTCTCTTCTAAATGTCAACCTATTACAATTCATATTCTACCCAAAATGTTAAGCTGAAAACATTTTCATAAAATCAATAGGAATTAATCCCTATCGATGGATGAAATGAGGTGGGTCCTACTGATTCTTGCGACTTGTTAATGGATTAAATCTTTTTTTTTTTAACACACAAGTGTAGAAGTATAAGGAATGAAACTCTCTTGGTTTGAACAGAGAAAACTGGAGAAATCAATTTATTTACAGTGTGTCACAGTTTTAATTTGAAGGAAAAATGAAAAGAAATGGAGGGAAATTGGAGTCCCGAACTTCCCTCCCGGTGCAGTTTCAATTTCTCTGTCAAGGCGAAGAAGGAAATTACAAGAGCAGAGGTAACTGAGCACAATTCGAAACCTCTTAGACCTCAAAATTAGTTGCTCCCACGTCTTATTCTGGTCTCTTCCCTCCATTTCAATTCTTAAGTGTCTCTCCATTTCCTTCATAACAACAGTGCCATAAATCCATATATATTTTTATTTTCTAAATAAAATGAATCCTTCAAAAGTTGCGATCCTATGAACCAAAATTCTATTAGCTTCCAGAAAAAAATATGTATATCTACATTCGCAAGGTAAAATATATATATATACTTCACAGTTTACACATGTACATGCTTCAGATTGAAATAAGAAAGTGTCTCTAAAACAAGAAGAAACATAGATAAATAAAATATAATAATTCGATAAATTCAATTACACATACAGTGAGAGGCAAAAAGTCGCGAACAGAGTCTCCTTTAGAGGAAGTAACAGTAGACAAGACCTTGGTCTCATCCATGCCCAAAACGACGGCGCCGTTAGCAAAGCGAGCGATTTTACCGGTCTCCAGGGTGATCAGGCGGGAACCGATCTCGAACTCCTCTTTGAAGGTTTCGAGAACTTTGGTGCCGGCAACGGACGGGGCGGGGGTGGGCGGGGCTGGTTCGCACGGGGCGAAGCCGAGGCGACCGCTGCAGATGGTGCGGAACCCCAGGGCCCGCCATGTCAGAAATGGAGGGAGATTGTTCAGAAGCGGATGAGTTTTGGTGGCCAATGAGGACATTGAATTGATTTTTCACTGAATTTTGATAATTGTGAATTGTTACGATTGAAGAATGAAAGAAAGTAGACTTTTTGATTCACTGATTGTGTTTGTTTGTTGTAGGGTTTAAGGAGAAAGAAAGAGAGAGAGAGAGAGGAGGGTTTTAGGGTTTTGATTCGGCGCGGTGAGGTGTATTATAAGTTAGTTTTGTTTCCCAATGAAAAATATAAATGGAAATAATTTAATAATTTTAGTTAATTTCTTTTTAATATAGGGAGGGTAAAACGTCTACTCAATGGAATATCAAATATGCATGTAAAGTTTAGGGAAAAATTGCACTATACACCATTATATTTTACAATGGTTGCAAACTTTTCATCTTCCGTCACAAGTTAAAGCTTTTTTTTTTTTTTTTTTTTTGGTGGGAAAGAGATGATTTCCCCAAGGAGTGATTTAAGCCTATTATCAACGGTCATTGCTATAATTTTATAGAGAATATTACAATGACTAAATGATCAAATATTCAGTGATCTTTTTAGGGCAATTACAAGAAGGAAAAGAGGCTGGACATTGTGTTGAAGAAGAAGAAGCAAATAACAGAAACTCTACAACTGAGAATGAATACATCATTAGATAGGATTTCAAACAAAACAAGCTGGACATTGTGATGGTTTCATAAATTCATTCTCAAAATCTTACATAAGGATATTTAAATGGAGAATATATCCATGTTCATAACCTTGAAACATCAACCTCCGACTTAAGTTGAAGGAATTTCAGCACAACAGTGGAGGATGTTCTTGGAAATTTCATTATCTCTGAGGTGATGTCCTTGGGATCCTTAATGTCTGCTGCCCAACTAATACTCATTCCGTCCAATGCACGTCCATGCTTCAGCAGAAACCTCATGAACTCAAGTTCATTTTTCCCACCCCTCACCTCTAATAGCTCAACCATCTTGAGATGATATGTCACTGATGGACTAGGAATATCCTCTACACTAAATTCAACGGTTTCATACTGTAGAGCAAAGACAACGAAGAAAGAGGAGTTAATTTTTGAAGATCATAAACATTTGGACTGAAGATGTGAAAAGCAATCAGCAAAGATAACCTCTTTATAATTGACTAGGTTTGCACTTTTATGCTTAAAGACACAAGTGACACATTTAGTGATAAAACTTTGTTGGCATAACCTTACAAATATCACCAAAAAGTAACCATCCACTTTGATGATATTGAATGAAAGCATCCGAATTAATTTCCCACTGATTGTATGTTCTTTCCCATGTGGCTTTGAGCTATGACTTTCTATGGTAAGTCCAAGAAGGCAACTAATCCATGCATGTTTGATCTTGTTCCATAAAATCCCTATGCTATCTAGGGATACCATTTCTGAATTTTTATGGAAAATTTCTTCATGTTTTGATACCTAATACTTCCAGAAGGATAGCAACAGCATAACATTCCGTAAAAGAGGTGAAATATGCTCTATTAACAGAAAGAGTGCAATAATCATTTATTGATTTACGATATGTCATCATAAAGGTGATTTATTCTACCCAAAATGTCTTAGCATGCAAAATTTTATGCAAGAATGTAGATACCATTTACAACAAACATGTATAAAAATTCCTTCTACTCATAAACCATACTATCCATGAATATTAACTTTTGCTTAGTAAGTGTCCAGCAAGATTAGTCATAAAATATCCCTGTCGATGATATTGAATGAATGAAGATAAAACATAACCGACTTTGATATGAAAGAATTGTACGGCAGCAATGCCAAATCTAATGCACAGAACAAAACAAATTATGTCTAATAAGAGCAATAATCTTAGGTGTTGAATTTACCCATGCAAAACATATTGTGAGAGCTTCCAGATTGGGAAAGCAGTTGAGCAAGCCAACCATTAGGTTCATGCTCTGATCATTTGGTATCAGAATCAGTTTTAAAGACTTCAAATTACAGAATGATGTCTTGAAGCACTCTGGGTGAGCAAGTGTGAGATAAAGATATTCGAGGCATAACTACAAGGAAAGAGAGAACCCATTACATAAAGATGTGAAATATTTAATATTTATAAGTGTTTAATAATTTGATTATTCATGATATAGCTATAGTAATTGTTCATATTCAAGTCTGTAAAAAGAAAGCGACTATTACTGGAAAATTTCACCAGCAACTAATGCTTTTACTTCTTTAAGGGCATAAATCTTAAACATGAAAATTAAAAATGAAAGAAAGAAAAAAAGAATGAGATGAGGAGAAGGAAGAAAAGAAAACTAGCATGTTCAGAACAATGGTGAATCATATAACTCTAGTGATAATACCTATACATGAAGCAAATTCCAAATAGACAATAATATGATCATATACCTCCTAAAATTTAATTCTGAAAACTCAATTACTCAATTGTCCTATAACAGATAACCAAAAAAAAAAAAGGAATTTTCTAGAAGGTTCCCATTTTGACACATTCCTCGTCCTCAAAGCAAAAAGAAATTACCAAGCTAATATTTGGTACATCACAGCAAATAATATTTCATTCAATTATCTTCAAAATATATAGGTAATCAACTTTAGAAATGAACATATACCATTTCTAAGGCAGCAGGTAGTTTCAAAACAGTAATATTGCTAATTCCTTTGAAGACCTTATGCATAATGTGATGGCAATCATTAACCACTCCATATTCAGTAAGAGAATCAATGCTTAAGAAAATGTCCTCCAAAGAGTTTAGATCCTGAAGGAGGAAATCTTTTGCTAAAGGACTATTGTAATAAAAGGAAACGAGACCAGGGCAAGTAACCTTTAGCTCACAGTTCCTTAAACCATCACCGCCAGGATCAGGGTAACCGTTATCTATCACAAGACTCTTCAAACTAACTGAAGCAATGTCAAGTATCTTCATGTCGCTAAAAACACATGCTAAGAGGTTCAAATGCTCGAGAACTGGACAATTTGAGATAAACGTTCGAAACGAAACACAATCCAATAACTTAACATTCATCAAAGAGAGCATATTGAGCCCGACAAAACCAGCAGAACTAGGCAGCTTTAGAACTTCATGAAGGCCAAAAACAAACTTGAAATACACCAATGATTCACAAGAAACAAGGAAATGGGGCAACTCAACAGGTCCGTCAGAGAATACCATTAGACCAAGCTCCTGCAATTTCTATCGGCTAAAACACTCATCCATCTATAAAGTGTATAATCATCACTTTCATGTATGTACCCGCAGAGACAAAAACTTTGAACAGTAATTGAACTGTTTTGAGACATTAATACCCAGTTGACAAAATCTTTGAATTCCTCGTTGACTTTGTGAAAAGACAAAGTTTTTCTTTTGTCTGACCAAATTTTGTGGAATGTGCTGAAGGCTAATGAAGGCATTGAAAGCCAAATGTACCTCCATTTTCTTGAAACGGCGCTTGCCGTGATGACATCCAAGGTATCTTCCACAAGTGAGAATATGTGATGAAGGATGGACTCTGGCAGGTTGCTGATTCTATCAATGCCTTCGCTGGCGTCATCATGACCACCTTCTGATAATCTTAGAATTTTAGGGTTCTCAAGAGCGACTGCCATTGATTTTCAAGATTTGGGATTTGGGAATTTCGCGGTTTATTCATGTCCCGTTGTCTCCAGGCACGTGCTTCCTTTGTGGCGGTCCGGCAGAGACGATATAACCCAACCCAACTCAAGCCCAGAATAATAAAAATTATAGACAAATTAATGTCTCACGATCAATTATTAAAGAGTGCTGATGTTTACCGGAGTCAAGCCCCGAGGATTCCAACAATGACGCCATTTTGGTTAATTCTAATTTTTTTAATTTAAACTTTGCTTTTTTTTTTTCGTTTCCCTTTTTCTTTCCAACTATAGATCCCCTTCACTCTTACGTTCATTCGAGGCTACATCATTGAGTTTAAATAAATACAAAAAAGTAGAAGTAGTAACTTGAATAAAGATCATATCCTCAAAATGCAGTGCTTACAAATTTTTGTTCGTAAAAGATTTGGTTGATCCATGAAAGATGAATTTGAGCATTAGAGGAAAATTTTAAAACGTGGGCTTTGCCGTAAGGTAACGTATTATCTTTTCGATTCCTTTGGCAGCATATTATTTTTAAAGTTTGAATTTTGTTTGTAAATTTTACCCATATTGAGTTAGAGTTGGTTCCAAGAGATTTTGATATAGAATTGAGTTTAGGATTGAGTTTACTGTTAATTGGAATGCTCAAACCCATTTTCTACAAATGATTGTGCAATTTACGTTGACTTGACTTGTTGTTAGCCTGACTAGGTTTACAACCCACTGTACATTTAATGCCTTTGGGATAATTAATTAATAATATTTTGAATATTTTACTTTGCAGTAGTAATGAAAATTTTGAAACAAATGGATGAGGTTGATGAAGTGGAGAAACAGAGGAATTGGAGGACTTAAAGAAAGCTGATTTTGAAGAAAATAACGAGGAATTTGGAGGAAGAAGCTGCTCGTGGTTGGAGTTGTTGCATGATGGCTGTGGGTGGTGGCAGGAGTGGTGGCTAGGAGTATTGTTAGAGAGAGTTGTGAGCGATTTCAATAAAATTGTGGCTGGGGAGAGACGATTTGAAAGATAGAGGAAAAGGTCGGGGTTTGACTTGGTGCAAATAAAATTTTTCATTCTTAAATTTTAAATGGCTAAACATAATCTTGAATCTTTTTTATTATTTTATAAAAAAAAAAGATATTTTCATTTTCTCTATGTTAAATCTAACATTGATTTAATTCTCTAGACTCAAATTTAGAAATCAAAACTGAATTTTCACTAAAAATTAGTTAACAAATATTCAAACACTTGCATCATGGTATTTTTTGATAGATGTTAAGCATAATGAATAACATATAATGCTATGATAGAAAATCAATGAATTTTTTTTCCCCTATTCGAATTTGATTTTAAGTAAATTTTAGAATTTTTTAACTTTTAATTTTTATCATCCCGATCAATCAAATTCGATGATTTAAAAGTTGGAATAGTTTGGGTTGGACATGTTTATTGGGTTGGTTTGGGTTAATTTTTTCTCAATCTAACCTACGCCTACCACTAACATAAAAAATTTGTACTTAAGCTTTATATGTTATAATTTTTCAAATAGAAATTATTTAAATAATGATTTTGTCAGTGTAGCTTTTATAAGTAGAGTTTTAAAAAAAAAAATTAGTTGTTTAGTTCATACTAAAAAGTTTTTATTAAAAATTATAAAATTATTTTAATAGACAAATTCTTTTAAGTTATGTTATGAAAGTAATGAAACAGTATTGTTAAATAAGCAAATGATATTTTAAATACTTTAATATTAAAAAAAACTTTTTAACATCTATTCTCAAAAGCCAAAATTTGAGTTTTGCTAATATAGACAAAATATCTTATTTAATCCTTAAAACCTTTAGTAAAAAAATAATCAAACAAACAAAAAAAATTGAAAAAAGCTTATGTGATTAAATAAATATTTATAGTTATTAAATAAATCGTATTAAACAGGCTATTAGTGGATTTATGGTATAACTTAGATCATAAGTATTTATTTAATTTTATCATTATTTTTTAAAAAATTTAACATTTTTTAATTGTATTTGAATAAATTTTTTGAGACTAAATACGTTATTTTATTTTTAATAGTAAAAACTCAGCTTTTGAACTTTTGCAAGAAGAGTTGACGAGCTTTTTTTAATTTATCTAAAGTACTGTAATTTATTTTATAATCTTATTTTATTCATTTTATAATATAAATTTAAAAATTTATCTATTAAAATATTTTATAATTTTTAATAAAAATTCTTATTGATAACTTAACAACTTAAATATTTTTGACAAAGGCTACTTATAAAAATTATACAAATAAAATTTTTATTTAAATAAACCTCATTTGTAAAACTATGCTAGACCGAGGGTTTGTAGTAGACGGGTGTAGGGATGGCAATTAGATCGCTACATAATAGATATCCATAATATCCATCCAATTGGATCGAATAATATCTATCCAAATTTTTTTAGATTTTGAAATAGATATTTAAAAATTATATCCAGATGGATATGGATAGACATGAATAATTATTTTTACTTAATGGATATCCATTTAACCCAATACAATTTAAATGACTAAAATACCCTTATTGATTATAATGATAAAATAAATTAAAGATAATAATAATAAAATTAATAAAATATTATTATTGTTGTTGTTATTATTATTATTATTATATGTAATAAATTAAATAATTATAAAAAATAATAATTTGTAATAATTTTTTTGTTAAAAAATAATAATATTAACAATAATTAAAATATTTATTATTATTATTGATTAATTTTATTATTATAAATATAAAATTTGTATGGTCGAAAATCAACAAATGGCAACTTCTCCAGCAAATTATTATTATTATTTTCCTCTTTTGTTTTTTATATTATTTTATCTCTCTTTTGTTTTTTTCTTCTTTTATCTTCTTCTTCTTCTCTTTTTTCTTTCTCTCTCTTCTGCAATTTCTTCGTTACTTCTCTCCATCGTCAATTTCATCTTCTTCATCAACAACATCAACAGAATCTGAGATAAACCGATCAGCAACCGACGATGAATCGGACTGGTGAGTGACGCGAGAGAACCGGGCTGACGAAGTGGATGAGTCGCCAGAAGTGGATTTCCTATCGACCAGCTTTTCAACTCCAAGTCCGGATTTCACACCCTGAACTTGAAGCAGCGGCCGTTTGTGTTTGTCAGAAACAACGACGTCGTAATGAGGAGATTCGTGAGAAGAATCGGAGGGCTTGCGGAAACGGTTAGTGTTGGTGTGGTTCATGGCCCATTTTAAGTCAGTTAAAGAGAAGTTATGAAACGGCTGCTGGGATTGAGATTTGACGGCGGTCAATGATGGTGATGGTGGGAGTGAATGTGAATTGGGAGCGAGCTTAGATGAATGAAGCTCTTCTTTCTTATTATTTATATATTAATTTCTCTCTTCACTCTTCTCTTGTTATCTTTTTTTTTTCCCTTGTTTGGTATGTGTTGTTATTGTTGGTGTTGGATGGATATCGATATTTGTAAGGATAAAATTTATATTTATGTTTAATATTAAATATTAAATATAAATATAAATATATTTATTATAAATAATTATAAATTTATATTTAAATAAATATTATTCATTCGTAATTGAATATTTACCGTTCCTAAACGGGTGTAATTAGATAACCTGCACAAAATGAAAAGAGACAAAAATCGCCGCATGTAGGTGGACCTTTCGGGCCTTTAATTTTTATTTCTCATCATTACATTTGAAAATATGCTATAACTAATAGACAACAACTCTACCCCATAACATGAGGAGACTTATTACCTCATTAATATTTGTGTGACAAACAAATTAACCAATCAGATCGCTTAAACCCAAATTCATAAAGATTATTCCCTAAGTTATATGTAATGAAACTTATAATTACACACATAAACAATGTATAATGTGAAATCCACGCATTATTCACGTACGTAATTGTAAGTTACATTATGTATAACTTAGTGTTTGTCGATAGATAATATAATCTGAAATCAAATCAAGTCTATTATTAATGTCAACTTATTCAAAATTAAGCTGTTGTAAGTATCCTTCCAATTGTAAAAATGGGTACTAAAACCTTTTGGCCTTATGATTACCAAGTCATATCTTGTCAGCCGTTGGATCAAAGATACCAAGATGAGATATGCCGCTATTATATTCCAGTACCGTGTCTGCATAATACTAGATCAAGGCCGTCTCTTTCTTTCCAAACAAGTAAAATGCAAACACGAGCAGAGAAAGCAGTCTCACGGCGTCTTAATTTAAAACGCCTATTATCATTCCCAAATGCTCAGGCTCATCAATAGTAGTTGTGGCAGTTTACGATCAAGCGTCATGTCATCTGCTGCTGCCACCACCAAAATGATGTCATCGTCAACCGTCGCCGTTAAAAACCCCAGATGGTCACTCTCTTCTTCAAACAATTCCGGTTTATTCAGCGGATATGTGAACAATCGTGTGTCGTTTCGGAACCAGCTGGCTCCTGCGATGTCGTTTCGGTGTTTTGCTAGTGCCACGGGGATTGATAGAGTCAAGGTTCAGAATCCTATCGTTGAAATGGACGGTATAACTAAAACCTCTCTAAAACCCTAAGTAATTTTAACTTTTTAAAATATTTTAATTAGTTGGTGTGCTACTTCGTTCATTAGATTTTTTTTTTAAATGCTTGCAGTTCATACAGTCTAGTTCATTAGATAATTTCTTTTTTAGATGCCTGCAGTTCATACAGTGCTGTTTGCTTAATTAGAAAATGGATGAAAATGAGAGCAAATTCGATTTCTTAGAATTCTTATTGCAAAATTATTGAATATTTTGAGAGTCCATTTCTTGAGGTGAATGATAGGATGATAAGTTCCCTTGCTGCTAAGTTCGATGGATGAGAAAAATGCGGAAATTGAAAAGCAAGTTGTACTCGGTGTTTTTTTGAATTCATAAGTTATTTTGTGACTTTATGAATGATTTTTTTTTTTGTGTTAATTGATATTTTTATGTCCCATTTTTAGGCCAATTTTTAGGTTAAATGGAGGAACAGCTGTTTCATTATGTTTTAGAAGATTAATTTTAATCCTAGTTTTATCTTACTTTTGCAATCAGGCGATGAGATGACGAGGATTATTTGGCAGATGATAAAAGACAAAGTATGTTTTACTTATTTACCATAGCTTTCTTATTTTTCTTTTTCCAGAATAACCCTTTTAAAGCAAATTGATAAAGTTTAATGGGAATTAATTGCTTACATTGTTGCAGCTCATTTTTCCTTACTTAGATTTGGATATAAATTATTATGACTTGGGGATATTGAATCGTGATGCAACTGATGACAAGGTTACCGTAGAAAGCGCTGAAGCAACTCTAAAGTAAGTAATGTAATAAGAATTCATTTAAAATGATAAGACAATTAGCTTGTAGTCAATTAATAGACCATATTCATTTGGAAATTTTAAGTGAGAATTTGATTGAAGGATACATATTTAGTCGACATCAAATTATAGCTCTGTGTATTATACATATTACTGATTTAAAACATAGGTATTGTGGAGTGCATTTTCTTTTCTTTTATTCATTTATTTTTTCCTTTTTGTAGATACTAAATTTCAATTGTTGGAGTGAATGGACGGGTAATAGAACGAATCTTTTGGGGACTGAGAATTCCAAATTTGGTCAATACAAGATTATGTTTGGTATGCTATAAATGTGGGCATAATTTTGTTAGTGGCAAAAAATGAGGAGCTAGTTAAGGGGAATGCCACTGCTCCATGTTAGATGGAGCACTGGTAATTGTGAGGTTGGTTGCTAGGAGGGGCTATGTGGAGATGAGGATGTTATGATGGGGCTTTCTTGTTCTTGTTTTATGATTTCTCATGATATCTGTCTTTACAATAAAAGGCTGGTTAATGTAAAACCAAGGACTTATAAGATTTTTAAATTAACTTTCCTCACACATTTATAGCCTAAATCCTAAACAATGCTCGATGCTGTCTTTTCATCTGTCCTGTCTTGACCTTTTATGTTGCTGCAGGTACAATGTTGCCATCAAATGTGCCACAATAACTCCTGGTAAGCCATTATCCTTTTGCAAGCTTTTTAAGCATTTTATTATTTTGGTACCAGAAATAAAAATTTCAGGCAAGCCGAGTTTTATATAGCGTATGAAATTTTATTGTGCTCTTTATATTACATTGCAAGTGGATGTTTTTTCTGTTTAGCTGTAGATATTTTGTTTTAGCTTGTATGGACATCAATTTTTGTCCTTCGGTGTAACAATTTTGTAGATGAGACCAGAATGAAGGAGTTTGGGCTGAAGTCAATGTGGAGAAGTCCCAATGGCACAATTAGAAACATTTTAAATGGTCAGTATATTATAATCCCTTTATTTCAGGGCATATGTTTTATGTGTTTTCTTAAAACATGTGTATTTATAGTTTCTTATCAAAAAATTAAAAAAAAAAAATTAACACATGTTTTTAATTGCATCTGTTTTTAGCGTATACTACATGATTTCTTAACCAGGAAGCTAACGGTTGGTGTGCTTGGTTGGATGGGATTCTATGATAGTTTCTGTAAACAGTATTGTCTTGAGGTGAATGTGAAAACAGTTTTCCTTGGATAAGCGTAGACATCAGCTTTATTGTTGTACGTGTGACTATTTGATGCTAGTAACTAGATTGCATGCAATTATACGTTGGCAGATACATTGCTCAAGGATTGATCTTAATGCTATTGTAGTACTTGATAATTGATGGAATCCGGGATATTGAAGTCATCAGCTGCTATATGGATTTCCAAAATATTGTAAAATTCGTATCTATTGGATGTATCATGTGTGGAATGGTTAACTTAACTAATTTTATTTTATTTGTCACTTTCTTGCTTCTAGTACCTTTGATACAAACAGTGTAACATTCAAGCTGTTCTGTTTATCTGCCTCACTGTTTCTTTCTGAAACTTCATAAAGTGTTGCCTTTGCAGGTACTGTTTTCCGTGAACCTATCCTATGCCAGAATATTCCTAGAATAGTTCCTGGTAATACTTTCTTCCTCCCGTTTTGTTGGATGTCATGAATTTGTTTGAAACACCCTTCAGATCTTATTTCTCAAATGTACAGGTTGGAAGAAACCTATATGTATTGGTAGGCATGCCTTTGGTGATCAGTATCGTGCTACTGATACAGTCATTAAAGGGCCTGGGAAGTTGAAAATGGTTTTTGGTAAGTTGATTTAGGTGGATATTTCTGCCACTACAACCTAGTTGTTTTGTTCCTCCAAATACAAAGTGGCGTTACATTTTCTGTCTGTTTCTCTTCTAGACCCAGAAGATGGTACTGGCCCTGTGGAGCTTGATGTTTATAATTTTAAAGGCCCAGGCATTGCACTTGCCATGTATAATGTTGATGAGGTTGGTCATGTGTTCATCTTTTTCGTCAGGATCTGCACTGTAATAAATTTATAAACTATATTGATAAATTCTTCTAATTTGCCAGTCCATTCGAGCTTTTGCTGAATCATCAATGTCATTGGCATTTTCAAAAAAGTGGCCTCTTTACTTGAGCACCAAAAATACAATACTGAAAAAATATGATGGCAGGTAATTTTTTTCCTTTTTCGAACAGCTTCTTTTCCAAATGTACCTGGTACCAGTTTTTCTATTTTTGTTTTCTCGCTTCAATTAAAATTAGCTTTTGATATTTAGATTTGAGAAGAAATGTGCACAATGCTCATATTTCTAGGGCTATGACAGGTTTAAGGACATATTCCAACAGGTATATGAAGAGAGGTGGAGGCAGAAGTTTGAAGAACATTCAATATGGTTTGTTTTTCTTGTCCATGAGGAAGCTTTGTATTTGTGTGCCCATCATTTTTCGAGTAGTTAATGAAATATTCATATGTCGCTTAGGTATGAGCATCGTTTAATTGATGACATGGTGGCTTATGCTATAAAAAGTGAAGGTGGATATGTTTGGGCATGCAAAAATTATGATGGAGATGTCCAGAGTGATTTACTTGCTCAAGGTACTGTTTCTGCTCATTCTAGTGCATTTGAAGTTTCCCGTGCACCTAACTTTTACCAGTAGTATCAATGGCCAAAACGTCTGCTAATTGTCAGTGATCTTGTCTTAACTGCAGAAAAGTATTCTACTTAACTGTTCTTTTTCTCTTTTTCCGGTTGCCATATTATCAGGTGGTCTTATTTTTGGTTTTGAAAGATTACCATAGATGATGTTCTAGAAATATTCTGTATTGAGAAGCATTAGTTCAATGACTAAGTGAGCAATTATTCTTTTAACAAATGAAAAAATAAATAGAAATGATTATTACATATATTTATTGCGCGTAGTTGGTGAGAAATTGAAATGATAAATAGCTTTTAGTCTTTTACCAAGTCTTCTTGTATCAATGGGCTGAGACACTTCCTGTTCCACAGAAATAAACATCTTTTTATTATACATCTAAATGTAATTTCATTCTTTGCAGGATTTGGTTCCTTGGGACTCATGACCTCGGTGTTGGTTTGTATCAAAATTACTGTTTGTATTCATCATACATTTGGTCCTTGGTTTGCGCAAAATCCTAATAACCACGATAAAATTGCAGTTATCTTCTGATGGTAAGACATTAGAAGCTGAGGCGGCTCATGGGACTGTTACTCGACATTTCCGGCTACACCAGAAGGGTCAAGAAACCAGTACAAACAGTATTGCTTCCATATTTGCTTGGACACGAGGGCTAGAACACAGGTACATGCTGCTTTGTGCAAAACTCAGGCTTTTCCTTCTTTTGCATTCCTTCCCAACAATATCAATTCTGAACATATACCTCAGTATCTCTTTACTTAATGATGCACTTCTATCATATTCTTGGCTGATTTTGCTCATTGACAGACAATTCTACTACCTTTTCCTTTTAATTTCCAAAATATCTATGAACAAATATTTAGAGTTTCGTCAATTTCTTGGCAGCCTAAGATCCTCTTCTCTAACAGAGTTGAACCATGATTTTTGGACATAATACGTCATCATTTTCTTTTATATATTGGAATTTCATAAATGGATGTTTTGTCCTTTTGTTGCTAATATAGAAGCAAATAGACCATATGTTTACCTGTTTTTAGAAACAATAAAAGCCTGAACAAAGTCAAGCTATTCATTCCATTTGTTAGTTTTCTCTTCAATATGTTCAGATCGCTTTGACGTGAACATTTTGATATCTAGTGACATGTGAATGAACTTAAAATTTTATGTTTCACAACTATCTTTCCTGACTATAACCGTGTTTTATTTAGTTATTTAATTAGAAGTTGTGTAGTCAGCAATTTTGTTTATACTAAAATAATAATTTTGAGTTCCATTTTATGATGGTAATGTCAAAAAATGGATTTTCTTCAGGGCCAAGCTAGATAAAAATGAAAGGTTGCTGCATTTTGTTCAGAAGTTGGAGGCTGCATGCATTGAGGCAGTGGAAACAGGAAAAATGACCAAGGATCTTGCCATTTTGGTCCATGGGCCCAAGTATATATTACCTTCCCCTTATCTATTACATGTCATTACTTTCTCTTAGTTGCTTTCTTTCTATAATAACTAACTTATACATGTTTTTCATTTTTTCTGATTTTTATTTTCCAGTTCTTTTGTAGCCTGAAATAGAGGCACTAAATCTTTTGTTGCTACTCTGATTATGATGAATGGATCACCCCACTTCGCTTAATATTCTTAAAAGTCATTTATCAAACGAATAATGTGCTGCTGATATTTATACAGGGTATCGAGGGAGTTTTACTTGAACACTGAAGAATTTATTGATGCTGTTGCAACAAATCTTGGGGCAAAGCTTCGGGAACCTGCAATGGTGTAAGTAGATAGGTTATTTATCTTGTACTGGTCATCATCGAAGTCCCAGTTCGAGAATCAATTTTTTGGTTTAAATTAAAAAGAAAACCTCAAGGCTTATTCTGTTAACTTTATGGATTACCACCATACCACAGAGAACAATAAAGCTTTCGATGAAGTGATCAAATATTTCTACGTTGATTTTGAAATTTTGAAGTGTCATACATTCCTCATTTTGTGGGGCCTTTAATGCGTTTCCCTGCATGTTTTCAGAATTTTGGTGCTAGATACAGCTTGTAGGTTAAGAAGAACATGTTCCATCGGTTCCAATTTTACACTACTACAAGTTTTCTATTGCATTTCGCAAATCTTACGCGGCCACGAGTTTTTTATTGCACTTCACAATTTTACGTCACATGCTTTGCAATGTAAAACATGTTAAGGAGCTGGTTTAGTACTCGCCCCTATCTCTAAAGGCCGATGAAATTTGTATAGAAGAAAAACTTGTATAGAGTTTAAAAAAAAAAATTAAGGAAAAATTTGTGGCAGTGTATGTTGGAGCCGATGAAATTTAGATTGTTCCACAGATAAATATACCGAACAAAATCTTGTTCCAAAATTTTTTCAGTGTGTAAAATTAACGAATTCTGTTGTCATAGCTCTCACAGCAATCTGTGGTTTGTTTTTTCCGTTTTTATTTCTTGCCAAGCGACTTTAGCGTCAAAAAAAAATTCATGGAAGCTTTGGACTTGGTTTCCTGATTTCGTTGATTGGCAAAGACCTGTACCCACTAATTTTTGTATGGGCATATGGATAGGAATTAAGATCAATCAAATTAATTGAAGCATTAAAATATTGGAACATGTAACAATTTTTAATTAATTAAAAGAAATTTATTGAAAATCAGTTGGGAAAATAATTTTACCAAACATTTTCAACGTGTTCATGCAAATTAATTTATTGAATCAACCATAAGACGTTACTAATACTGTTTCACATTTAAATTAAAAAAAAAAACATCATTAAATGTGGGTGCGTTCAGTTCAAATAGTAAAAATCTTTTATGTTCAAATCAAGAAGTATGAACTTAAGCTTACATAGACAGAAAAAAAAAAAAAAAAGGTTATTAATAAATTAAATAATTTAAAAAAAAAACACACATCAGTAATTGGAAGATAAAAAAATAACAGCTTAACTCGCAAGCCATCCCTTTACACGGACAAAAAACAAAATCAACTTGGACAGAGGCACTCACCAGTCACCAATAAGCGGCACCGGCCTACGGGCCTGTAGGCTATAGGTGCTAGCGTTAAGAGTTACAAGTGAAAACGAAACTTCCGAAGAGCGTGTGGACGTGGCTCTCCGTTACGTTTCATCAATTGAAAAATTGAACGGTCCAGATCATTTCTTTAGTTTTGAACAGCACCTCCTCCTCTCCTCTCCTCTCCTCTCTCTATCTATATAAATGAGAATGGACTGACCCGGGACAAACAAGTTCTCTCGTTTGTAAAGCCAAAGAGGATTTGAAGCTTATTTAGGGTTTGTGAGATTTCGAATCAAAGACAAAGAAGACACAGAAATGGCTTTGCCCAAGGCCCAGGAAACCGTTTCCTCCAATTCCGTCGTCGTTTTCAGGTCTTCCTCTTTCCGATACTGGCGGCTGTGCTATTGTTCCATAATTTTGGTTTGATTTTGATTCTTACATCGATATTTATATTAATTGCAGCAAAACGTTTTGTCCGTTCTGCGTGAGTGTCAAAGAGCTGTTTCAGCAACTCGGAGTCACTTTCAAGGCCATTGAACTGAACAAAGAAAGTTAGTCCTCTTTTTTTTCGCCTTTGCATTTTTGGGATTCTATTTTGTCTCTGAATTTGTGTCAAAACATTTTCTAATTTATTCAATATATCATTTTTTACATTGATTGGATTCGACTGATATTGGGCTTCATTTTTTTTTACTTTCCTTTGCCAATGTTTACTGCTCCTGACACTTGGTGCCGCGCTTCTGTTTATTCTTATTGAAGTTGGTGGGAGTTATGGAAGTAGTTAGCACAGATATGGTTTTGTAAGTAGGTGGAATTTTAACAACTGATGTTGGAGCTTCGTATTTAGTCAATAAACCAAAGGGTCTAATGAATCTGATGTGGTGGCTTAGTGTTGTTTTTACGGGTCAGGATTTGGTGCTCGGCTGAGTTTGTGTTGAGCACCGAATCAAATGATCAGGATTCCTTCGACATGGGTCTCATTTAGGTCTTTAATCTACTCTGACCTTTGATTCAGTCTCAGCTGAGCACCAAATCCTGGGCCTGTTCTTCGGTGGTTATTCGGGGAAAGAGAGATAGTAAAAGAAAAAAAAAAGAACGTAACTAGGTCTTTAAACCTATGTGTGTTCTTGATCTTGAATAGAATAGAATTATTATTTTTATAGAATGAAAACTTTGGATTTTGTCTTATATCCTATTCACAATTGAAGTAGAAATAAAGAAGACAGATCAGTAACTTGCATTTTTTTTTTCTGGTAATTTATAGGTGATGGAAGTGACATTCAATCAGCTCTAGCTGAGTGGACTGGACAGAAAACTGTTCCAAATGTCTTCATCGGAGGGAAACACATTGGTGGCTGCGATTCAACTACTGCACTGCACAGGGAAGGGAAGCTGGTTCCTCTGCTCACTGAAGCTGGAGCTGTTGCCAAGACAGCTGCCTGATGGATGGCTATTGTCTGCCTGTTAATTCTAGTAATAAATAAAGAATGTGTTGGTAGTGCTTAATCTGTCTGAATTAAACATGAAATTATGCTTATTTGAGTAATTTCCAATGCACTTTTTTGTTCAGTTTCTGTTTTATGTTGAAATCTGTATGAATTTTATCAGATTTTTCATCTACTATATCCATGTAGAGTCATTTCTACTGTAAATTATTTCAGTGTAGCTGCTATAGATCATTTTTTGTCTTTGGTGGATTTCAAGTTACCTACTTGACACAATCCCTGAACGAAGGAGCAGGATTTCTAACATCATATATTATTTACACAATTACTTGCAACTTTTATGTACTATGGGATAAATTCAGGTCCGTTAGGTATGGTTTCGGAATTTTTATTTTTTAAAAACCAAATTGAGAATGAAAATAGCATTTTACAGTTGTTATATTTTTAATTTAAGTATACGTCTCGTATCATTTTCTGTAGTTTGTATTTTAAAATTGAAAACAATAATATGCATTTGGTAGATAATTAAAAATGATAAAAATAGAGAATATATGTTTGGTAGTACCATTTTCAAAATAGTTTTTAACTAAACATTAAGTCATATTTATGGTTAGAAAATAATTGTTTAACAAATGGAAAATTCTATACACAAACATACCATAAATAATTTAAATAAAATAATTATCAAAATTGCATGAGGATAAAGTTTTAGTATTAGCATTAATTAAAAAAGTTTTACATTGTCATTATTTTTACTATATAATTAAGATATATATTACAACACATATGATTTAAACAAAATAATAATAAAAATTTACATAGTAGATATCATGCATTTTGTGTATAATCATACTATATAGAAGTTATAATTCTATCTCTTATAGTATTTATCTCTGCAACACTGGATGAAGACAAAATGAAAAAAACTATTGCATTATCTTGCCTAGCAAACATGACATACCAAACCTGCCAGCAAAGAAGACATTTGACCATGAACTGTATGCACGGTGACAAGTGCAATCTAAGTGTTAATTCAACAATTAGCCAAACAAAAGAAGCAGCCGCTTGGTTCATCAACAAATGTTGGCTGAACAGTATAAATAGACCTATTGGATCTTTAATATCAGTATAAAAAACTAAATGAAAAACCTCTAATTCAATTAAAAGGAAATAATAAACAAAATAAAATAAAATAAATGTATATCAATTCCTATATATGTAGGTCTATAAATATTAGTGCAGATCCACATAAATATGTTTATGTTTTCACATAATTTTTCTAAAAATTAGAGATAAAAGCATCTATTGTGTGTGAAGAACAAAAATAGATACAAAAAGATTTAAAAAATGACAATAAAAAAGAAAAGAATAAAAAAATTTACTTGTAACTCTTCAAGGTTGCAATTTCTACAAATAAAGATAAGAAAAAAAAATTGTATGAGAGATAAATCAAGATTAAATTTTTTTTAAAAAAATTACATAATGAGATGAGAGCGAACTTTCGATTGGGAAAAAAAATCTTAAAATTATCTAATTTTGCATTGGAAAGATGAAGAATCGGTGGTTGAAGAAAATTAGAAGAGGAAGAAAATATCAAAGGTTGAAGGTGAGAGAGGATGAAATCAAGCAAAGAAGTTCATTGTAATGAATAGTAGGGTAAAGGGATTTTTTTTTTTAATACTGATAACACATCAGATTATTGTATTACACATATTTACAACTGTTATTATACACTGATACTTACAATCAGATATACCCAGACATATGACTCTTGCAGACAAGGGATGTTTTTACTCAATTCGCATTTCGTAAGAGAGAAGATATATTACCCTCACAGACAAGGGATGTTTCTACTCCACTTGTATTTCGTAAGGGGATATTTTCATAGACAAATGATGTTTATGCTCCACTCACATTTCGCAAGGAAGAAAAACTTACAAATTAACTCTATATAATTTTTTACTTAATTGAGGGAGATTGAGCCTATAAAGACTCGAATCATTACCCTCATATTTCTTCTTAACTTTAAGGTAGCGTTTACATTTTGGATTGGAGTGGGAATCTTGAGGAGTGAGAATCTTGAGGAGTGAGAATCCTAGGATTGGGAGTGTGGAGTGGGAGTGAGAGTAGGTTGTTTACTTACATTGGAATGAGAGAATGGAATTGAAACCAGAATCCAATTTATGTGCTTACATTGTCTTAGATTGGGAGTAAATAGTTTTAAATTACAATTTTACCCTTATTTAAAGAATCATAATTTGTAATTAAAAAATTAATAAAAAATATATTTAAAAAATAAAATAAATATTTTATTATATTTTTAAATTAATAATAATTATTAATATTCTTAATTATGTAAATCATAATTTTTTAAATAATTTAAATTTAAATTATGTGAATAAAAATTATTAATAATAGCAACACAAATGAAACATTATTATTGATAATATAGTACAAAATTAATCTTTTCTTAGAATAAAATATTTATTATTATTAAATAAATAAATAATTAATATTTATTAAAATTAATGTTTAATATTATTATTTTTAATGAATTTAATTTATAAAATTATATTATATTATTATTTAAATAAATATAATATTTATTTATTTTTATTTTATTAAATTTAATAAAATAAATATGTTTAATTATTATTTTTAATAAATATGATATTATTTATTTTATTAAATATTATTTATTTATTTTAATTATGAGGGTAAAAGGGGAAGAAGGGAGAGTGGATTCCCACTCTCACCTCCCCCAATGGGAGTGGGAATCCCACTCCCTACTCGAAAATTAGATGGGACCCACGGTGTGGGAATCCCACTCCCCCCTTAAAAATAGTAAATAAACATTGAAGTGGGAGGAATCCACACTCTACACTTTCACTCCATAAAGTAAACACAACATAAAAGTAGTGGTTGACTACTAAACTAAAGCCTAAGTGGCGAGTAAATAGATTGTTGAGATAAGAAAAGTAGAGTTAAAATTTTGAAAAGCGTGAGATAACTATTTTATAATTTATTTTGTAATTTATTTTATAAAATATTGGAAACGTGTCAAATGTGTTTTACAACTTAAAACAGTGAACCAAAGTTCGTTTTCTGCATTTTATAATTTGTTTTTATAATATTAGCTACCGAAGAGGTATTGCGCTCGTACTTTAGGGAAAAAAAAAGAAAAAGAAAAAGGAACAACTGTTATAAAAGGGTACCGAACGGGCCCTTCACTTTCAGGGTTGAGATTGTATCAATCATTTGGATTAATGCGAAATTAGTGAATTACAAATAAATGAGAAATAAAGCACATTGGAATTAATCTAATATTTTATGACAATTTGATGCTGCTCAGAAGTTAAATCAATTGAAATATAAGGTAATGGTATTGAAATGATTAACCAAACGTTATTCTTCAAAAAACTTCATAATTTCCATTATTTTAGCAAATGTGCAAAAACACTACTTTAGGCGAGCTGATTTGGAGTGCAATTATGTGCGTGGCAAGATCTGAAATAGGGAACTGTACTTCAGATCCTGCCACGTGTGTGGTCGCGCTCTTGATCATGTCTATTACTTTGGATGGCATAAGAGAAAAAATCACCCCTTTCAGGAGAGGGGGGAAGAGTAATAAAGAAAATGAGAAAAATGAAAGGCTGAAAGCTAAGAGGTACAGCTACTAAAACATTTCAAAACTTGATGGCTTTCCTGCTGAATACAAGTCTCTAAAGCTAATGTAATTATGTACCTTTGACAACAATTTTCATCTCATACTATGCTTCAGCAACGTTTATACAATGTTCTTAAGCAAAAACACCAAGCAACTTTGAGGCAGACCAAAATTCATCTGGCTTCAGAGAAGGAAAAAGAGAAGAAAGAAGAAAAAGGAAAACGCCAATCTGCATCATCTTAGACCTTGATAAGAATGAGCGAACCATTTTGACAGAAGGAAATGCTTCAGTTTCATGACTAATGCAAATATGCAGTAGCATGGAAAATGTGCCAGTCCAACCAGCAAGTACCTGCAGTTCCATGGTGGAACAAGAAATGAATTATATGAGAAGTTAAATCTTCAAGCACTTTGCGGAAAATTTTTTCTGAGGTACGCAAAGGCTAGGAAAGAAACTGTATCCTTTAAACTACTTTGCAGTAAAAGCAAAAGTTACAGTAGTCATAGAATCTTCAAACACTCGACTAGCTCAACAATGTCAGATTCCTTCAGGACCCCATGCAGACTAAGAAAAGGAATCAAGAAAGTAATTTGGAAAATTTAACCTGCTTGCTTAAGCTATCCTTCTGAAAATGCCATATGCATTACAGTTTTATAAATCTTATTATAGTTTTTTTTTTAAATAAAAATTGTTGAAAAGTAAGCAGAAGTGTTATATTATGCATAGACCTCATAAATCCTTGAAGGTCACAATGATGAGATGTTTAACTAACCATAATGGAGCAAATGGTGATGACAATTCAAGAAATGGGTATGGCCACCTGTAGCAGAGAATATAATCAGTATTGTTGAATTTTAAGTTTAACTTTACACCCTTGCATATGAAAAGATAAAACGAAAGGCATTACCAAATCGAGACAGAAGCATGAAGAATCCACTGGAAAATGACAAAAATACTCGTCCATAGAATAAAGTAAGAAATCCGAAACCAGGGGAATTGCTGAAACAGAGAAAAATAGAGTTAAAGCTAACTGATTTGTAGAGGAAAGTAACTGACAGGCAATAAAGACGAAACAACATTAGATTACCATGGAGTTCAGAGCTGTGTCACCAAGGAGGAAGAAAGCATTTATGGCATGCATGTTCACTGTCATCTTACATAATCAAGATATTGATCAATAAGGTAACAGACAATAATAAGGTCCCGGAAAAAAGCATTTGAGATAACAGAAAACAGAAGAGAGAAGATTATAAATGCTAAGCAAAGCAGCAAAACAAGAAGTCATGAAAAAATTTCATGAAAGGAACATGTCATATGTTCTCAACTAAGAGAAGCATACATGAATACATATCGCATAGCTTGGATAATTCACAGAATGCTTCTAAGCAGACGTGAGAACCAGAAGGCCTATGCAATTTTGAGTGCAAACATGAACCTGAACCTTTACCATTGTAAGACATTTGCATTCTGTTTACGGTGTAAGGACCTTAGGTATTGGTATATCTCAAGCTCAGAGGAGACTGCATTACATCTTAAAGAACATAATAAACTGAACTTCGTTGTATCTAAGGGTAAAAGACCATATAGTACTATGTTGCAAGTGTGGAAAAAAGATATTAGTGCAAGAATGCTTCTTTTAATTCATATTCAAGAATTTCCACTTCAAAGGCAATATTTTTCACTGAAGAAATGCCACAATTGTGTCTCGTGTTTGTTCTGTAGCAAGAATGTGAAAATTTAGACACACAGCTGAAGGCAACAAACAGTTGATATTTAAATTCTTCACTGCTTACTAAATTCAACTTGTACTCTTCAAGAGTGAGAAACGGGAAAATGACACCCCAATAAACAAGATCAGTAAGCACCACTGCCCCCGCAATCGTCTGTTTTTGACACAAGAAACACAAGGCAAAACATGAGCAACTTGTAAATAGACTGATGAAGGACGAGAAAAGGTCTAATATTTTTATAACAAGCTATGAGATCTGTGCCACGGGATGAAATCAACAAAAGATTATTCAAACTGAAATCAATTTTCGCTATATTGCTCTGTTTATTTGATAAACAATTGAAGATCCTGTACCAAATGGCTCAGAGTCATTAAAAGATTGATTTCCACCCTTGTGAACATACACCACAGGAAGATTTATGAGACACCTCTATCTGCTATTTAAAACTTGCAAGTTTGAACCTTAAAGGGAGATAAAAATAAAATTGGAAACATTGAAAAACAGAGAAAAAAAAAACTCAATTCAGACATGAAGATCAAGGATTTCATTTAATTTAAAAGCAGCTAGCGATCTGAACATGGCAGACCTGGTCAGGCCCCTCTCGCTGTCTAATTGTAGAATTACTAGTCTCTTGGAAAGTAAATATACCTGGAACAGGACTTGAAAGAGATATCTAATAACTGCTGAAGCTTGGAATTTCTCTTGTGTATTTCTCCCATTTGTTAGAGGAATTGAGTTTCGTTGATCCTCAGCTACCCCATTGTGATGTACAATAATACTTCCCCTGCTTATCTTGTGACACCGGTGACACCCATAAATTGAGAGAAGAGATCCAAACTACATAAGAAATCTGAGACTTTAATGTACAGAGACGTTAAGTACAAGATCAAAAAGTGTTTAAGAGATCCAAATCCATAACAATGCCAAACACATGCTTCTGCCAAAATAAAAGCTTTCCATTTAGCAGGCCCATGTATGCCTTTACAGCAACTAAGTAACAAAATGATATTGTTGATAGTGGATAATTTCAAAATCCATTTGAGGTGTTTCAACACAAGGATCTAGAGTACTTACCCCAAAATAAAGGGTGAGCAAAGTAAAAGTCCACCTGCTTAACGACCAGAAAACACCAGAACATGAGCAGAAAAATATGTGAAAACTACGTTTTTGAGCATGAAACCGGTGTTAATGACATAAAAGCTTTGAGCAGTAAGTATATATCATCCTTGATCAAGAACAAAATTACTTTCGACTTTCCATTATCAGTTACTGAAAAAGATCCTATTATATTTTATGGATACCACTAACTGCAGAAAGATTTTACTGTCCTAATCTGCTCAAGAAAAGTTTGCACATACTTCCGCAAAGTGAAAAGTGACCTCCATTTTAGCAACAACATCTATTTTTGTGTGTAAGAATCTCAAAAGTTGAACTCTTCATGATTAACAAAAGACCATGGTAGACCCAAACTGTCTGCATAATTTAAATCCATGATCTACATGACTGATTGAGTAGAAGAAACATGGAACATAATTGAGTCCAATGATGAGATGGCTTACTGAGTATAATAAAAGAATATGGTGCCTCCATTAATAAGAACTTTAACAATGAGAGTCGTCAAAAGGAAACAGAACGCAGTTACTCTAAAAGCAAGCAGCCAAAATGGGTGGACTTGTTTGAGAATTGGCCTCCATTCATCATCATTACAAGTATCCTGCTGAGTTCCCCCTCCATTGGATTTGAAATTGTCGAAACACTCCTCTTTCCATATGAAGAATGATGACATACCAAAACAAAACAATATCCATATTGCACATAGAAAGAACCTCCAGTTGAACCAATAACTCAACGCAGTTGTATCGGCGGCAAACAGTCCCAGCATCCTGCCGAAGAAATAGTCACAGTTTTACCTCAGACTTGTTTCTTCATTGTCACTCTATACTCTCTAAACTTTTGCCTTCAAATTTTTTTAATCAAACAACACAAGATCTCGAGTACCCAACAAAGGAATCCATGAAAAAATTTGACTAAGCAACAGAATCCCAGATTCATTTCAGACTCTTGGTTAGACCTAGTTCTTATAATAACACATTAAGTGGTTAAAAGAAACACGCAAAAAATAATGCCTTCATTACTAACAAATGGTTATATGCATTTGATCCAAAAACAAAAACAAAAGCTACACGATCAATTTTAAAACAAACCCATGTTCTAAATTTCAAAGCATCACAACACCATCATCTTGAAAATTTTCTCATTTCTCTCTCTCTCTCTCTCTTTCCAATTATCCAGGAACCAAATGGAAAAATTATCGAATTACAAAGTCGGTAACTTACAAACGATATTGTTGTTACAACGTACAAAGAATGCTCCTGCGGAACATGGATTGAGAATTGGTGGTATTTAGCAATATTTTGTTAAATAATAATAACAACAACAACAATAAGAGCCTGAATTTTAAGATGAATAAAATGCGAAGCAGAAGGGATTATTGTTTCGGTTGATTGACTGACAATGCAGTGCTCATACAAATTTGCCGCGAAATAAATTCGGCTCCACTACTTTTGCTACGCGGTCGTTTATTGTTACATCTCTCAAGTTTTGTATTGATGACGTCAAATCATGTCGGGGTAAGTAACATTATTATCTATATATTCCTAAAACTAAGAAGGAAAATTTTATCCATTTGCTAATTCCACATTTGCTACTTATCCTAACAACTAATCTAGAAGTTCTTTGTAGATGTGGTGTGATTTATCTTAATATTATGAAAAATTATCAATTATTTGATGAGTAGATGCATGAATTGAGATCTCACATGCAATAGATTATTTTTTGAGGTAATTTTTGGAAAATGCAGCATTATCTTTCTAAGTTTAGAGCCACTCATTAGTAGAAATAAATTACTTCCCTTTTCACCAGTGAGAAAAGATTCAAATTCAGTTCACCTCAGGATTAGATTAATATTTGATTTATATTATCTATATTTTATTTTTAAAAAATTAAAAAATAATATACAAAATTCATATCCAAGCCCAAGCCCAAATTCGGGCCCAAATCAGATTTGCAATTCGTGACCCAGAAATAACAGCTACAAAACCCTTTCAAAATAAACCCTACTCTCTGCTCTCTCTCTCTCTCTCCCTCTCAGATTTTGCTGTCTGACTTCCTGAACCCGTCACAATATGTAAGCGGCCTTCATATTCTTTTTAATATTCTTTTTTATTTTTCATAGTAAAATCTCGTAACTAGTTTACTTGTCAATAATTTGTAGAATGCTTTGTTGTAATTCCAAGTTTCTGATCTTGAACTTGAATGAACCTCTGTGTAACACACACCACATTGTGAATAATTTGTTCAGGTTCTGCACTTGTAATATTTCTTGTTATGGTTTCCTTTTTTTTGGTCTATGTTGGTTTTCAATTTAGTGCATTCATTTGATGATTTTGCCTAATGTTTTGCATTAAAGACTGAAATATAATATGTGAATCTATCATGTTAACAGTAGTTTCAGTTTCTATACCTTGTAGTTTTTATGAGTTTGTTAGCTAATTGTCTACTTAAATTGTAGTATTTGCAGATAATTGCTTGGTTTTAGTAACTCTTTGATAATTTAAAGGATGTTGCCAACTGATCCAACGAAAAAGATATCCTTTACTCGATGCATTAAAGAAGGGGACTTGGTTATTGTCTATGAGAGGCATGACTGCATGAAAGCTGTTAAAGTATGCCAGAACTCAGCTTTCCAGAACCGTTTTGGTGCGTTTAAACATTCAGACTGGATTGGGAAGCCCTTTGGGTCTATGGTGTTCAGTAACAAGGGCGGATTTGTTTACTTGTTAGCCCCAACTCCGGAGTTATGGACTCTGGTTTTGAGCCACAGAACTCAGATACTTTACATTGCAGATATTAGCTTTGTCATCATGTACTTAGAACTTGTTCCTGGTTGTTTGGTTCTGGAGTCAGGGACTGGAAGTGGATCTTTGACAACCTCTCTTGCAAGGGCTGTAGCTCCTACAGGACATGTCTATACTTTTGATTTTCATGAGCAAAGGGCTGCCTCAGCTAGGTAAGAAATGGAGTTTCTCAATTATAAATTACTTTATTATTATTATTATTATCATCATTATTTATTTTTATAGTTTTAAGTTTGAATCTTGAGTTTTGGACTACGTCAATAACACTTTAAATGAAGTTGTGTACAGTCAGCTTTTCTAGCATGTCAAGGATGTCATCTAAAGGGGTGAAAGAAAAAAGAAGCGGATTTGGGATGGGGAAGATCTTTGGTTTTTAAGTTACCAAGCATTTGAAGGCATAGCTCATTCTCTTAAGACACAGTCCTAGGGCATAAGTTTTCAATAAGTTTTCCAAAGTTAAATTTAAGTCCTGTCCAGTTTTCAGTTTCCCTCATTAGTCATTCCTAGAGGAAATTTTAGTTGCTCTTTTCCTCAGAAGAAAATTCAAGTTCAGTTATAGGTTCGCCTGATTCTATTTCCTTAAAATTAAGATTCCTATTTCGTTTGAGGGTTGGTGTTCAGGGCAAGAAGATACATTCACGTCGTCCAATTTGTATGATATATGGAAATATTCTCATGATTTCATTTCTTTAACAGGGAAGACTTTGAGAGGACAGGAGTGAGCAGCTTTGTTACTGTGGGTGTTAGAGATATCCAGGGTCAGGGATTTCCTGATGAATTTAGTGGGTTAGCTGATTCTATATTTCTGGACCTACCTCAGCCCTGGCTGGCAATTCCATCAGCAAAGAAAATGTTGAAACAAGACGGGATTCTGTGTTCTTTCTCACCATGTATTGAGCAAGTGCAGCGCTCATGTGAATCTCTACGATTGAATTTTACAGGTAAGGAGTCATGCATTTAAACTTCTTAGCAGGTTCACTTTTGGCTATTTGTTGTTGGATCAGTTTACCTAATGTATAAGGAGGAACTTTTTCCTCTTGTTCTCTTTGTGGCCCCCCCCCCCCCCCCCCCCCACCCCAACACAAACAAACAAAAGAAACAAATGTTGCTGGTTCCTCTTTGAATATTAATTGATGGATATAAGTGTGTTTGTATCCTGTGCTGGTATACAGATATAAGAACATTTGAGATACTTCTTCGGACCTATGAGATTCGGCAATGGAGAGCTGATTGTGGCCAGGGCACTGGTGGTGGTTCAGCAGGGTCTATTCGGCACAAGAGGAAGCAGCATTTAATTGAAGGAAGTGGTGAGAAGGAAAATCCAAATAATTCTACTGTCATGGCTAGGCCCAATGGTGAGGCCAGAGGTCACACAGGATATTTGACATTTGCAAGGCTTAAATGTCTTTCATGAAGAGCATGGTACCTTTTCCATCTGGTTGTAAACATAACAGTTTCTTATCCTTGTATCAGCCTTGGTTTAACCTCCACTAATGAAGAGCTCTACTGGTCTTTAAAATTTTAATTGGCAGTGCATGTTACCTGGTCAGCGACCATGTTACTGGTCTCTCTTCCAGTCGCATGAGGGGTTGCGGAGTTGCATTACCTTCTTGTTGCAGTAATATTGGAAAATTACAAAATCTTTGAGAATTATCTAATTGAGCTGTGTTGTTGACTATATTTTGACGAGAAGAAGAGTCAGTTTTGACCCTGTGAATACTGCCTCTGCTTTATCTTCTGAGTTCATAGAAAATTGTTGTAAAGATTCTTCGAGTTTCCACTTATAAGTAACATTGTGATTTAAGACTTATGGGTATTAGATAGATAGATAACTTGTTTACCATTCAAATTTTTACCATGATATTTTCAGCTTCATATGCCAGCTACGAGTACTTTGACTGCATTATCACCTGACAAAGAAGTTTAAGAATTGTTTTGTGGGACATTATCAAGTTCAAGACAGTGGTCCTTGATTCAATCTTGAAGGAGAATGCATGTGCTGTCGTTGTCTCGGCAGACTTTGCATGCATGACTGTTTGAGCTTTGCAGCTGGCAATGTCCGTAGAATCTTACACATGGCAAGTGTGGGGAATGACTGCGATACCACAAACAAAACTGGTAATTACTATCTTTGTGACTTGTAATAGGGAGTTTGATATTACTCAAGCTGTGAAGTGTTTTTGTGTAAATTCAGTGTTGCGATTCAATTGAAATTGAAAAAAAAAATCTGATTAGAAGTATTTAAAAGGAAGAGAATGATTATGGAACCATATGATATTGCTAATTGATTTAAAAATATTTCTTCTTATCTTTTAATATTTTATTTTAGGGAGAATAATACTCTTAGAGACCATCTCCCACCAAAAGTAGTCACTGATACATTATATTTTTCAAGAAGATAACGTGTGCTTATGATATATGGGACCCATTGTACAAAAGTCTTTCGATTAAGTAAGTATACTCAGCAAAGAAAGCTATCGTACATTTTACCTTTGATGATCTGGGAAAGGTCTGTTTGCAAGGAAGAGCATAAAATTAGCAAATGAAATTGGAATGGATAATTGAAGAACAGAAAATGAGGAAAGACTTTATTTGCTTCTCTTTAGCATATTTTAATCATTTTATTTTATTATCTTTTTTAACCACGAGTGGCTTGTCCTTGCATTTCATTTTAATGACTATGGTTACCTTAAAAGAAATTAATGTGCTAATAATAAATAAGAGTGAAATAAAAAGTGTAAATCCTTTTTGCATGCGCTATATTTTTGTTATATTCCAGCATCATCATTGGGGGGAAATTTACAAAAACGGTCATAAAATTTTTGGTTTTTTAACTTTAACTCCCGAAAGTTTTTTTTATCATAACTAGCCAAACACTATATTTTTGTACTAGATTATCCTCATCACTTTCATCGAATTTATAAAGGCATGCCATTTTTTCAATTCTAGCACAACTAAATACGAATTTTTCTCAACAACTTAACAAACTTTCATTACTCTCAATAAATTAACAAATTTTATCAAACAAACATTGCATAATTGAAGATATAATTATCAATTGGAGAGTTTCTTAAAATTAATTTATGCTCTTACACAATGTAAACCTTTAATCTATTGATTTTATCAACTAAGTTCGAAATTAAAGTGGATTTTGTTGCAAATGTTGTTATTTTTCATTAATAAAATAATGTGATTTGTTAAAGTACTTAGTTTGAGTTAAGAAATGAAGAAAAATCATTGAAAACACAGAAAAATCGGACAAAAAATAAATTCCAGAACAAGTGAGACAGATAGTGGGACATGTGCATGTCTCACATAAACGCAGTAATTCAGTGCGTTTATGTGAGACATGCACCTGTCCCACTGCCTGTCGCACATAAACCCACTGAGTTTATGGAGTATATGATTTTGGATTTGATTTGTCTCGTGCACATAAGTTTCGAAACGGTATATTATACGCCTAAAACAGACAAATGTAGTTCAAGTTATGGCTTTCGAAGCATATCTGAAATTTAGTGAGACATGAGAAATGAAGAAAAATAATTGAAAATACAGAAAAATAGAGCAAAAAACGAAATCCAGAACAAGTGAGACAGGTAGTGGGACATGTGCATGTCTCACATAAACGCACTACCTATCTCACTTGTTCTGAACTTCGTTTTTTGCCCGATTTTTCTGTGTTTTCAATGATTTTTCTTCATTTTTCAACTCAAACTAAGTACTTTAACAAATCACATTATTTTATAAATGAAAAATAACAACATTTGCAACAAAACCCACTTTAATTTCGAACTTAGTTGATAATATCAATAGATTAAAGGTTTACATTGTGTAAGAGCATAAACTAATTTTAAGAAGCTCTCCAATTGATGATTATATCTTCAATTATACAATGTTTGTTTGATGAAATTTATTGATTTATTGAGAGTGATAAAGATTTGTTAAGTTGTTGAGGAAGATCCGTATTTAGTTGTGCTGGAATTGAAAAAATGGCATGCTTTTGTAAATTTGATGAAAGTAATGAGGGTAATCTAGTCTAAAAATAGGGTGTTTGGTTAGTTATGATAGAAAAAACTTTGGGGGGTTAAAGTTGAAAAACGCAAAAATTTTATGGCCATTTTTATAAATTTCCCAGTATTGGCTCTGTATACACTTCCCTTTTCGTGGATGGGCAGTGCTATTACGAATTTCTTAATTAATTTTTTCTTTTTTGTCTAATTTCTATTATATGGACTGTTTGCATAATATGTGTATGCCTTACATCATGTGACTGAAGGTACATTCCCCCCCCCCCCCCCTCCCCCCAACAAAAAAAAAACTAGATTTGTCACTCATGAAATTTTCTTATATGTTCAGCATCTAAGGAACATCCCTTGCACCTTGACTATAGGATGAAGATGGGGAATGATGATGATGGAGATGAAGGTGAAAGGAAAGAGAATGAGAAAAATGTTCTAAAATTTTGTTTTTTAATTTATAAATTTAAGGGTATTGTCATCTTTTTGTATATTTAGATTTTTCCTCATCATGAATAAGTCTTGCATGTAAACAAATAAATACTTTAATACTTATAAAAATAACAATTAAAAAGAGTGTAGGATGCTAAATAGAATTTTAATAGTTTATTTAAGTAGAAAGTACCATAATATTTACTAATACTTTATGGTGAAAGAGGAGTACAAGGTGCTCGGTCAAATTTAACATTAGTTAAAAATTTAGGGGTGGGCATTTGGTTCGGTTATGAACCAAATCGAATCAAACCATATTATGACAATTCGGCACGGTTTGGTTCAAAGCATAAAAACCAAATGGTTCAGAAATTCTGAACCATCTGGTTTTTTATTTGGTTCGGTTCAAAACCGAATAAAATTACCGAACCAAATGGTCTAAGAAAAATTAAAATTAAAATTAAAAAATTGTTCAGAATTTATTCTTTTTTATTTTTATTTGTTAGTTAATACATGTGATTATATATGTCATAGCATATACTTTATTTCATTTTATTTAATTGTTAATGCTTTGCTAGTGGCTCACTTTGACTTTGAGAGATAATGTAAGCATTGTGAATGTGGAAATTGAAGGATGGAAAAAGTGGTGATTGGGAAAGTACTCGTTGCCAATGAAAGTTTAAAGTTTATTTTCTAATGTGTAGTCGATTTTCTAGATTATTGTTGAACTTTATTATGTTAATTTATTATTGTTAGATTTTATTAGGTTAGTTATTATTTATGGATTTCTAGATTATTTTTGGAATTTATTATGTTAATTTACTATTGTTAGATTTTATTATGTTGTTAATTTATAGACTCAAGATTATTGTTGTATTAATAGTGTATTATTATTGTATTATTTTTTATTGAATATTGAATATATAGGAAAAAAACCAAACCAAAGAACTAAATTATAGAATCTAAATTGAACCAAATTAATTTGGTTCGGTTCAATTTAGTTATATAATTTAGTTTGCATTTGGTTCATAAATTCATGAACCATTTGGTTTCAATTTGGTTCGGTTCTAAGACTGAACCGAACCAAATTAAATAGTGCCCACCCCTAAGTTAAATCACAAAAAATAAGATCCGGTACAACGTTGTACCATAACCGAACCCCTATAAATACATTGAAAAGAGGCTTTTTATTTATTTGTTTCATACACTACATGTTCAAAACATTGAAATGTGATATTTTAAAAGACAGTTATTTCATCATATTCGTGCTTCACGATGTGAAATTCACAACATGTCTATAATTGAACAAAAAAATTGTGAAAGATATATTTATTTGCATTGACTTTTAGCAAAATTTTGGATGGGTGTATGTCAACCAACAAAATCATTTCTTCATTCAATTGGCTTCTGTTTCGTATGTTTCCATTAAAAAATTTACCGTTTTAATAAGAAAAGTTCAAATATTCGACAAGAAACTTACTTCTCTCGGTATCACTTTTTATTTCATTTTAGTCATTGTTTTTAAAAATAATCCCACATACCTTTTTTTAAGATAAGCCAAACTCTTTTTTGGACAAATTTGAAAGTTTGTATGATCAATTATAAACACAAAATTAGGTCCATGTGTCTTCAAAAAAGAGTTTGTATAACCAGTTATAAAAACATCGATCTTCGTGATCATATTGTGGAATCATAGGGTCATTTTTCCTATAATCTAATATTCAATCTTGCTTAATGAAGGTGGTTGGCTTCCAAATCAGTTGAAGGAACCGGTCAGCAGGACAATCCAAATAGTGTTGCTGTCATTGCTGCTAGTTATTTGATATTTGCAAGAGAAAGGATTAGAAACGGCAACGTTTTCCAAATCACAGCTGTCAACAGCAGCAACCACACAGTATAAAGAATCTCAGTTTTTGTCCATCGATGAACTAAAATGTGGCCAAATCATCACCCAATTGCTAATATTGCTATAATTTGAAAATGTTAAATGTAAGAGTGATGATACAGTCACAAACTCTTACACAAATTTATTTTATACAAATTAATATGACATTAATTCATTGGTTGAATGAAAATATAAAATAATAAAAATAAATTATGTGGGTTAAGAGATATTCAATTCAACTAATTTTATCATGTTATATCAGTTATTTAATTTATACAATAGATTGTGGTTATATCATTACTCTAAGTGTAACTGTAAACACACGTTATTTAATTTGCCATTCCAATTCTCAGCCTCATAAGCCTACTGCTAATATTTTGCTTGGATTTGTAGGACACTAACGGAGTTAGGTAGTGGTTCTTGGTTACTCTCTGTGAAATATTTATAGTCTTGGAGAAGATCTTTGCATGCCGACATCTTTATCTGAGGCAAATTTTGTACACATGGTACTTGAATTTATGCCATCCACTCATTTTCAGCTAATCGCCTATACGCTAGAATCTGGATCTGTAACTAGCTGTCACATATGTGGGTCATATTTGTTAGAAGATGTGTTTAGGACTGCTGATGTGGAGTCATAGAAGTTGCTTTTGTTGAATGTTTCAAACTTTTCTTATTTTTCTGGTGTTGGTTATTTATTTTGTTGATTCTTGCTGTGATCGTGACACAATCTTTGGACCATGATTCTACTGGGTTGTTATTTGGCTTTGGTGTGTTATTTAAGCTTTAAAGTGTAATGTTTTCAGTTAATGAATTGAGTGAAGTTCTCTTGACAATTCACGTGGCTCTCATTTTCATCTGTAAACTTTGTTTTCTTTTTTTATTCAAGTAACAACATCTGGTATCAGAGCTCTCTTCTTAAGGGATCTGTGTTTGAATTTGTAAAGTTATCGAAGCCGAAGCCAGTTTCTCCGCAATTGCTCCGACGGTGTTTGACGGAAACAACTACCAGCTTTGGGCAGTACGTATGGAGACATACTTGGAAGCTTTGGATCTTTGGGAAGCAGTGGAAGAAGACTATGAAATTCCTGCACTTCCAAACAATCCCACCATGACACAGATAAAAGCGCATAAAGAAAAGAAGACAAAGAAATCAAGGGCAAATGCCTGTTTGTTTGCTGCAGTCTCATCCACCATCTTCACTCGCATCATGTCTTTGAAGTCAGCAAAAACGATATGGGATTATCTCAAGAGTGAATATGAAGGAGATGAAAGAATTAAAGGTATGCAAGTCCTGAACTTGATCAGGAAGTTTGAACTTCAAAGAATGAAGGACTTCGAGACGATCAAAGATTACTCCAACAGACTTCTTAGTATTGCAAACAAGGTGAGGCTTCTTGGATATGAATTTACTGACTCAAGAATTGTACAAAAAATTCTTGTTACAGTACCTGAAAGATATGAAGCAATTATCACTACCTTTGAAAATACCAAGGATTTGTCAAAGATTTCCTTGACAGAATTGCTTAACGCATTACAAGCACCAGAACAAAGAAGACTGATGAGGGGGGATACAACAACCGAAGGAGCTTTAGCAGCCAAACATTAGAACATGGCCAAAAACAAAACAAAGAAGAAAGACTTTGAAGGAAATGGGGCAAGTACAACATCTGCGAATGCAAAAGAAAAGAATGAAAATCAGAAGAAATCTTATCCACCTTGCAAACATTGCAGAAAGAAGGGTCATCCTCCATTTAAATGCTGGAGAAGACCTGATGCTAAGTGCACTAAATATAATCAGACGGGGCATGAAGCAGTTATTTGTAAAAATGAAAATCAACATGGTGAAGAGGCAAAGACGGCTGGTCAAGAGGAAGAAGATCACTTGTTCGTCGCTACATGTTTCTCTGGCATCGAATCAAATGAGAGTTGGCTTATTGATAGTGGTTGTACTAACCACATGACACATAACAAGGATCTATTCGGGGAACTAAGTAACGCAAACTCATCAAAGGTTCGAGTTGAAAATGGCACGTACATAGCTGTGAAAGGAAAAGGAACATTTGCAATCACAACCTTTTCAGGTACAAAGTTAATTTCTGATGTGTTGTATGTCCCTCAAATTGATCAAAACTTGTTAAGTGTTGCACAACTAATTGAAAAGGGTAATAAAGTTGTGTTCGAAGACAAAGTTTGCTTGATTAAAGATGCAGATGGAAAAGATATTTTCAGAGTAAAAATGAAAGGGAAAAGTTTTGTTCTAATTCCATTGGAGGAAGAGCAAAATGCTTTCCCGATTAAAGAAAATATCACTGAGTTATGGCACAAGAGGCTCGGGCATTATCATCATCAGGGGCTGCTGCAGATGAAATCCAAGGGGATGACAAATGACCTTTCAGAACTTGATGACTATATTCCAAATTGCAAAGCATGTCAGTTTGGAAAGCAAAGTAGGAGACCATTTCCCAAGGCAACATTGAGAGCAACAACGAAGCTGCAATTAGTTCATACTGATATTGCAGGCCCACAAAGAACGCCTTCTTTGAATGGTAGTCTTTATTATGTTCTATTCATTGATGATTTTACCCGTATGTGTTGGATTTTTTTTTGAAGCACAAGTCAAAGGTGGCTCAAGTTTTCTGGAACTTTAAAGCCAGAGTTGAGGACGAGAGTGGCTGTAGAATTCAAACTCTTAGATCAGACAATGGCAATGAGTATACCTCTGATGCATTCAATCACTTTTGCGAGGAGGCTGGCATCCAACATCAATTAACCACTCCATACACTCTACAACAAAATGGAGTGAGTGAGAGACGAAACAGATTTATATTGGAGATGACACGATGTATGCTATATGAGAAGAACTTGCCAAAGTAAATTTGGGCTGAAGCTGTAAGCACTGCTGTCTTTTTGCAAAACAGGCTTCCCACAAGACCAGTGGGGGATAAAACACCCTTTGAGGCTTGGTATGGCTATAAACCATCTCTGAAATTCCTTAGAATATTTGGATGTCTGTGCTTCACTCATGTTCCACAGATTAGTAGAGACAAACTAGATAAAAGAGCACTTCCAAGCATCTTTATTGGCTACAGCTCCGTTGCAAAAGCTTATAAAGTTTTCCAGCCACAAACTGGAAAAATTATTATCAGTAGGGATGTGCACTTTATGGAAGATGAAGAGTGGAATTGGGATGATGCAAAAAAGATGGATTCAACCTAAAAAAAGTCAAAACTCAAGTTTCCTGTTATGGACACAGCAAACCAAAGCATTGAAGATTGGGAAAATGAAACTGTGGATAACATACCTATCAGGGGCACAAGACCACTTTCAGATGTTTACCAAAGATGCAATGTTGCTGTGTGTGAACTTACAAATTATGAATAAGCCAAGACAAATCAGAATTGGGTTACGGCAATGAATGAGGAACTGTTCATGATTGAAAAGAATAAAACATAGGAGTTGGTTGATCGACCCCAAAACAGGAAGGTAATTGGAGTCAAGTGGGTGTACAAAACCAAGCTTAATGCTGATGGCTCAATCAACAAATATAAAGCTAGGCTCGTGGTCAAAAGATTTGCTCAAGTACCTGGTGTGGATTACTCAGATACCTTCGCACCAGTCGCTAGACTCAACATCATCAGGCTGTTATTAGCTGTTGCAGCACAAAAAAATTGGAGGTTGTACCAGTTAGATGTCAAGTCAGCGTTCTTGAATGGTTTCCTGCAGGAGGAGATTTACGTAGAGCAACCGGAAGGCTATGTAAAGGAAGGAGAAGAAGACAAAGTGTATCTTCTTAAAAAAGCTCTTTACGGCTTGAAGCAAGTTCCAAGAGCTTGGTACAGCAGGATTGATGAATACTTGCGGAACTTGGGATTTGTTAGAAGCTTATCTGAATAAACTTTATATGTCAAGCACAATGGTGCTGACATTCTTATCATCTCATTATATGTAGATGACCTGCTCGTGACAGGAAATAAAAAGTGTGTTGTGGAGGAGTTTAAGCAAGAAATGATGGAGATTTTTGAGATGACAGATCTCGGATTAATGACGTTCTTTCTTGGAATGGAAATTAAACAAAATGAAAATGAAGTCTTCATCTGTCAGAAGAAATATGCCAGGGAAATTCTAAAAAAGTTTAAACTTGAAGAATGCAAAGAAATGAGCACTCCAATGAACTCAAAGGAGAAGCTCTGTAAAGAAGATGGAATAGGGAAGGTTGAACATGCATATTTCAGAAGCTTAATTGGTTGCTTGATGTATCTCACAACAACTCGACCTGACATTTTGAATGCTGTAAGCATTTTGTCTCGGTTTATGCACTGTGCTAGTGAATGGCATCTCAAAGCTGCAAAGATGGTGCTTAGATATGTAAAGGGCACATGTAATTTTGGCATTAAATTTACAAGGAGCAAAGAGTTCAAATTGTTTGGTTACTCAGATAGCGATTGGGGAGGTTCCATTGATGATATGAAAAGCACTTCGGGCTATTGTTTCACACTTGGTTTTGGTGTTTTCTCTTGGAGCTCGAAAAAACAAGAAATTTACAAGGAGCTCAATCCACTGTTGAAGCAGAATTTGTTGCTGCAACGGCTGCTGTCAATCAAGCTCTGTGGCTGAGGAAGATTTTAATTGATCTTAACCTAGAGCAGGAGGAAAGTACAGCGATTCTAGCTGACAACCAAGTTGCGATTGCAATCTCTCAAAATCCCGTGTTTCACGGGAAAACTAAGCACTTTAATATTAAATTATTCTTCTTAAGAGAATTGCAGAAAAATAGAGTTGTTAGTATTGTCTACTGCAAAACAGAAGATCAGGTTGCAGATGTTTTCACCAAGCCACTGCCGGTTAGCAAGTTTGAGTTTTTCAGAACAAAACTTGGTGTTTGCAGCTCCTAAGCAAGGAGGAGTATTAGAAGATGTGTTTAGGACTGCTGATGTGGAGTCATAAAAGTTGCTTCTGTTGAATGTTTCAAACTTTTCCTATTTTTCTGGTGTTGGTTATTTATTTTGTTGATTCTTGCTGTGATCGTGGCACAATCTTTGGACCATGATTCTACTGGGTTGTTATTTGGCTTTAGTGTGTTATTTAAGCTTTAAAGTGTAATGTTTTCAGTTAATGAATTGAGTGAAGTTCTCTTGACAATTCACGTGGCTCTCATTTCCATATGTAAACTTTGTTTTCTTTTCTTATTCAAGTAACAACAATATTTGACTATGCTGTCCTTCACTGAATGAGATTTAGGTAATTGATGTTACTTCTACCATGTTTTGCACGGTTCCTTAAACAAAAACTACTTGGTCTGTAATGCCTGCTCTCTAGAATCGACATTTTCCAGCGGAAACACACAGCAAGTACTGGGCGCTAGTTATAGACTAAAAAGGAAGTTAAAAAGAGACTAAAAAGGAGGTTAAAATGCTGAAAACGAGTCATTTTACCATGCGAATCTTGTATTCTGGCAAAGTTTACTTAAGACCCCAGCAACTCTGTCTTCCTCCTCCCTCCACGTTCAACCAAAATGCAGGGCTCTTCCGTGGCTCTTGCTCCTGCTTCAACTCCAATTCTCAAACGTAGATTTTGTTTAATCCTGAGTTCATCTTCTTTAGAACCAGCTGATCTTGCTTTTAGTCGCGGAGTTTCATGCCTGCAAACTTCGCGTTTTGGTTCCTTTACACCTAGGGATGGCAATGGGGTGGGGTGGAGGTGGGGAGGCTTACTCTATTCCCCACCCCATTAAAATTTTTTGTCTCCATTCCCCACCCCATTCCCCAATAAATTTAGTGGGTTGGGGATGGGGAATCCCCACATGGGGAATGATTTCCCCATTCCCCATTTACATATTTTATAGTAAATATAAATCTATGATTTCAGTAAATTAAAAATTAGAAACTTAAAATAAAATTATCACCATATTATGAAGTATTTAATTTTTTAAAAAATCTCTAAAAGTTTGAAACAATATCTTAAAATGATATTAAAAGTGAAAAATATTTAAAGAGAGCAACACCTTAAAAGAGAAAAGAAAACATAATAATGTTTTAAAATTAAAAAATATTGTAGGGTTTTCTTTTATTCATATCTTATTTATATTACATAAAAATTAAAAAAAATTATTAATTGACATTATAGTTGATAAAATAAAAATTATTAAATAAGAATTAAAAACATATTTATATATAATGGTGATTGGGGTGGGGGTGGGGGTGGGGTGGGGAGTACAATAACAAACCCCATCCCGTTAATAATTTGTGGATTATTTTTCTCCCACTCCCCACCCCATTCCCCAAAAATTATTAAAAATTTTTTTAATTTGGGGTGGAGCTCCATGGGGCCCCAAACCCGTGAGAATTTTGCCATCTCTGTTTACACCCCTGAGTGCTCGAATCTCTTCGTCCTTAAAATGTCTCAATCAAAGGTATAACAATTTAAAAACCCGGGCAGGGACAGCTTCAGTTCCTGATAGCGTGGATGAGACCCCGGAACCAAGTGCTGCAATACAAACTTTGCAGCTTGGAGGCATGTTTGGTCTTTGGTATCTTCTCAACATCTACTTCAACATTTTCAACAAACAGGTTCTTCATCTTTATGTATTGTGTATGAAGTGATTTGTATTCTCAATTCGAACTATATACGTCTTATGAATTGAACCAGTTCATTAGACTCGAGCAAATTGTAGTGTTTAGTTTTTTGGTAAAGCATTAAGAGGCAGAATCTAAAATGTTCATGTCCGTAAATAGGTCCTTAAGGTCTTTCCATATCCAACAACTGTAACAGCTTTCCAATTTGGCTGTGGCTCAGTGATGATTATCTTAATGTGGACACTCAATCTCTACACCCGTCCTAAGTTAACTCGATCCCAGGTTCTGTTTTTCGCTCCAGTGAAATCATTTCATAGTAGAGACTGCTTCCGATTTTACCATAAGTTTTACAGAACGTTGCTTGATATATTTGCTCTTTGATCAGTTTGCAGTAATCCTGCCGCTGGCTGTTGCAGACACATTGGGAAATCTTTTGACAAATATTAGTCTTGGGACGGTTAATGTTTCGTTCACTCACACAATCAAAGCAATGGAACCCTTTTTCACAGTCTTATTCGCTGCCTTATTTCTTCGGGAGGTATATATAATTATGTGTTTCAATTCTCTATCTCGTCCAATGAAGTTATCTAATAATGTTTTCGCCATTTTGGGCATACAGAAGCCAACCATCTGGTTAGTTCCTTCACTTGTACCAATTGTAGGAGGAGTTGCATTGGCATCACTCACTGAGGCCTCTTTTAATTGGTAAAAATTCCATCGTTCTGTTGACACATTGTAAAGAATTAATATTTACATGCTGCTAATGATTCTGTTTTGATACAAACAGGACAGGTTTCTGCAGTGCAATGGCTTCCAATGTGACTAACCAATCGCGTAATGTATTTAGCAAAAAGTTCATGGTCAGGAAAGAAGTAAAATGGATAATCTCGAGTTTTTTTAGCTCTAAAATTTAAGCTTGGATCAATTCAATGGCCGATAAAACAGCCAAAATTTTGGTTGCTATAACAGGATTCGTTGGACAACATCAATCTCTTCTCTGCAATAACAATAATTTCTTTTATCCTGTCGGTTCCTGCTGCTATTTTCATGGAAGGAGCAAAGTTTACCCCTTACCTGCAATCTGCTGTGAGTAAAAGTTAATTTGATTTTAACTTCCATACTGTAATACTGAAATGGTAAGTGGTTGCATAAAACTGCTGTCTTTTTCCCCCCTTATCTTTGTTTCAGGCAAGTCAAGATTCGAACATAAGAGGGTTATGTGTAATGTCTCTTCTGGCTGGCTTCTGCTTCCATTCTTACCAGCAGGTACAATTCTCGGTATATTGTGAGTGTTTATTTCCTAGGACGATTTTATAGCTATTTCATTGGAACTAGGGCCCACCAGGACCATATACTACTATTAATAGACATGCATTTTATGGAGGTTCAGAATTCAGTTCAATTTGCAAAAATCTAATACAATTATTAGATTGGGTTGAAAACTTTGAAATTGGATGTGTCAAATCTGCATTGTAGCCTGGAGATGGTAAAATTTCACACGACTTGATTACTTGATTATTTGACACGAACACGACATGAATAAATAGGTGTAGTCATCAAATTTGGCACAATTATTAAATGAGCCGAGTTCAAACCAACATGATTTTTTCTCATGTTGAGTTAGGGTTAAAGTTCTTGATTTATTTACCCGATTAATGACATAATTATGTTTTTATTCTAAATTAATTTATAAATTCTTGTCATCAAAACTCAAATATTTGACATAATTTTCTCTTTTTATTTTTTATTTTTTTAAAGAATGAACATATACACATTGTTCATTTATAAAATTTTATTTAAATTTATAACTTCAATAGTATAAATGTAAAATGTGTAAAATATTAGTAGACATGTATGTGTGTGTGTGTGTAGCGTAAATGTGTATGCAAATGTTTAATGTAAACTTTGTTAAATATATAAATATTAAGTAGATTATCATATAGCACATTTATTTTTCGTTTTGGTTTAGAGTCTCAATATTTTGATACGATTATTAAATGTGTAGTGTTTGGGTCAACTCAAATTTGACACAACACGAAAGTGACATAATGTGAATATGACCGGGTAGCCCGTTTTACCAGCACTATCCAATCCGTAAAATTCAATTTGCTTATACCCTTCAAAATTAAAATATCGAGAAAATATGAGAAGCTCAATAATTACGAAAACAAGAGTGTCTCCAAAATCATTTTACTACACTATAAAATGTAGTTGTCGTTGTTTTCTTTTTGAAAAATATTTTGTTGTATGGCTGCAGGTATCATACATGATACTACAGATGGTGTCACCAGTAAGTCACTCAGTAGGAAACAGTGTGAAGCGTGTTGTGGTGATCGTGTCGTGTGTTATTTTCTTCCGAACGCCTGTTTCGCCACCAAAATCCTATTGGTAATCTATTTTTCTTTTGATTATTTTATCAATGGGTGATTAATTTTTATTGATGAGATTTATGAGTGCGATTAATAATTATTGGGGTGCGATTGGCTTTGATTACAGGAACTGCTGTGGCTTTGGCTGGAGTCTTCTTGTATTCAAGAGCAAAGCGAGTGAGGCCCGAGACCAAGACTTCATGAGTTTGATATATACTTGGAATTCATGTGATAAGGTATTAGAGAATCAGATTTACCAAGATTATGTATAAATTGAACATGTTCTTTGATCCTTCCTTCTCTTGATTAAATTCGGTCTCCAAATATTTTGATGTTCAAATTAGTATTTGGATGGGAATTACTCGAAAGCAAGAACGGGAATCACAAGAAATGTTCGAATAGACCCCTAAACTCCAATCAAGCGAGAGCTAAACATGCTGAAACTTGTGTACTTTCCAGTAATAATAAAGATCTCGTTTATCTCTCTTGAGCTTCTGTGCAGATCTAATCTCAGCCGTCCTTTTTTCATTAAGTCATTTTATTTGAGATCGTTCGCAACCGTTTTCCGTTTTGTTTGTTCGTATCACGTGAATCACGTGATATGCACGCGAGGTCTTTTTTAACTACAAAATAAATATAATCATCATCTTTATTTGGAACGTTATGATTATTAGCTCGGAATTTATTTTGTCTACTGTCACGTGACATCCTGGTAAAATTCGTTGGCTTTCCGAGTCTTTATGCTCTAATTCTTTGATGATTAAATAGTACCTTTAATTTAGAATTTATCCGAAATTTTCTAATCTTAAAATTTGTTGACATATTGCAAAACGTAAGTGGCTTAATTAATTTTATGGCAGTCAATTAACCTACATGGCGAGTCCTTAAGACTTTTTTTTTTAATTAAAATGAAAATCTATGAGTTAAAAGGTAAAGACGATGACAAAGTTGATAGAGGATGATACTTATACCATAAACTACAAAGTAAACAATTGGAGTAATTTGATTCTCTGATTAAAAAGTAATGTAGAACGTTAATTTAGGATTTTAGAATTTTTATTTTTTAAGATTTTATATTTTAATTAGAGTCAATTATAGTATGTGTCTTAGTCTTCTATTTCTATTATAATTGTGATTTAACTTTCCTTTTTAAGTTAACTTAGGGAAGTAGCATTACTCTATTATAAATAGAGAGATTTTGTAATTGTTTTCATAATTTTAGATTCAATTATTCAATAAAACTCCTCTTTTAGAATTCTCTCTGAGATTATCTATCAATTTTTTTTTTGTATAGTCGTTTGGATTAGAGCGTCATCTAATATCGTTTTAAGCATTATTAAAAATTTTATTGAGTCATTTGGGAAACTAAATCGCAATAAGGATAGAAATAGAAAATTGAAACACATACTATCATTGACTTTAATTAAAATAGAAAGCTCTAAAAAATAAAAAATCTAAAATTCTAAATTACCGTCCTATATCAAAATGAATTAGGAATTTTTTTTTAATTTCCAAATGAAAAGTCTAGTAGCTGGATTCTTGTAATGGAAGTAAAAGACGAAGGGTTAAAATCTAAAGAGATACTTTTAATTTAAGGGTGGAGCCGGGTGGGTTGCAAGGTGATTATATTAATAAAAGAAATTAAAATGTAAATTCATCTATGGAAGTCTCCATACGCCAAGAAGGCAAACAAATTGAAATGAAATAATAATGGAGTATTTAAAAAAAAAGTCAGAAATTCTGTTTGGTACAATTTTTCAAGGAGAGTTTATATAAGTAGAGCTTTTTGTTAGTAGAGTTTATATAAATAGAGATTTTATCAAAAAAAATTTAGTTGTTTGGTTGTCAATAAGTACTTTTATTAAAAATTTATAAAATTATTTTAATAGGTAAGTTTTTTAAAGTTATATTACGAAAAAAATAAAATAAGATTGTCAAATAAATAGAGAATATTTTAAATATTTTACTATGTAAAAAAACATTTCAACCCCTACTCACAAAAGCCAAAATTTGTGCTTTTGCTAATAGAGGCAAAATAACTTATTTAACCTTTAAAAACTCGATTAGAAAAACAATCAAACAATAATAAAAAGTATAATAAAAGCTTATAAGATTAAATAAATACTTATGACCATTAAATAAGCCATACCAAACACGCACCGAAATAAATCACCAGCTGCTTTTTTTTCTTGAGCAAACGGTGTATATGAAATTATGAATTATGAAATATGCTGTCCTCTAAAAGGCCATTAGGAATTGCAGCAAAAAGCGGGCCCTTAATTTCAATCCTCAAAGCCTAATCTCTAATGTGAACTAGTGAAATTCATTTTCTAAGCCTGCGTGTTATTAATTGGTAAGTTTCTAATATTCATTTAAATCATAGCAACAAAATAGCACATGAAATGATTTTTTTTTCTGAATTTATAAAACTTAAATCTGTCACATTAATTAACTAAGTTGTTTGATCACTACAAATTATCATGCTTCATACATAAATACATACACACACATATACATATACATATTTAAAATAAAACTGTAGGACTCAAAACCAAATGGAGAGGCTACGTCTAGGCTGGGGTGGGCTACAACACGTCGAAATCTTTAAGAAACTTACAAAAATGCCACATGCGAAGTTTACAAAATTGCCACTATTTTATTTATAATTATACCACTCTATTATATTTACAACTTTGTTGTTCATATAAATAAATAAAAAGAAGGAACTATCTTTCTTGTCTTCTTCAATTCTTCGCTTTCTTCTTGGTAAGAATAGACAATAAATTTATTTTTCATTCAATCATTTACACCATATTTATTAACTGTAAGATAGTAAAGACTAAAGATCATATTCGTTAATTCTTGTTCCAATTTCATCATGTAAGATTAAATTATTATTAGGTCAAATGCACATAATTTAGCCATTGAATTCTAGCATCCAAAATTTTAAATTAGTTATTGAAAGGTTAGAGATAGATTGATTGTTGGTAGAGATAGATCATAGATTCGATCCAATACATTATATATAATGTTAGTTTTTTACTGAAACTTATTGTTTGGTTTGTGAATAGTGTCAATGTGTCATAGTGACGGACTGACGGTTGTATGACTTTTGTTAGTGAATCTACAATTGCTTCTTTTTACTATGTTTATCTTCTATTTCAACTGCAACAATCAAACAAGTATAGACACCACTTCAAAATAAGATGGAGAGGAGTTTTTATTAAATTGTATGGTTATCTATATGAAAAGATAAGTTATTTACACCATCGATTCAAATTTGATAATAGATGAGTTTAATTTTTGAAAGCATGGTAAGACAAAAATTAAATAGTGTTTAATTGTAATTGAATTTCTTTTTGGACATGAAGTATTTTCTTATGTATTAATGAAATTTTCTTTAAGATTTATATTTTTAATTGAGATAATATTCTCACTAGGAAAAAATTTAGCCCAACCAAAAAATATTTTCTGGCTTCGCCCCAGTCCAAAACCCTAAAGAGATGACAATATAGCAGAAAATTGATAGCAAACAACCAACAAAGCGGAACTTTTGACAGAAAAAGTTGAGGATTCAAACATTACAAATCACGGACAACTCGAAAAGCATAACAAACAAACAGAAAAGTCACAAACTAACCCTAACAGTCACGAGAAAAATGACATGAGACCCACTACTTACATCCTCATTTCCTCGACAAATTAATTAACCAATTCAGCATGCATGCAACGGCAAAAGCAAAGCAATACCCAAGTTAATTAATTAGTTTAATTTTAAAGACCTTTATAGGCCATCTCCATCAACTCCATCTCCCTCTTCACCTCCTCCGGCATGTAATTACTATCTATTTCCAACGCCAACTCAAACTCAAAGTTGCTTTCAACGGTGGAACCAGCAGAAGGCATTTCATCGAGCACTGATGATCCAAAGTTGTAGCCACCGCCATTTTCATAAGAGAGACGACCTATAGCTGCTTCAATGTGATGACCGTAGACCGGGACCTGCGGCCATTGATCAACTAATGACGAGGCGAAATTTGAGGTGATTCCCAATTGAGATTGCGAAGAAGTAGGCATCATCATCATATTATTATCAGCATTAACCACTGCAGCATCAAAGTTGGCAGAATTATCTTGATCCGGCGCCGCGTTAATCCCCTTGTTGCTCTTGTTGTTCTTTCTTGCAGTTACATTCTTGATGTAGTTCTGCAAGAGAGTACTTCTTGCAGCTGTTTCCTTGTGTTTTCTTTTTGATTGTTGCCTTCTCTTTGTCGCATTCCAGTGGTTCTTGATTGTGTTCTCAGTTCTGCCTATCAGCCGGCGGGCAATCTCTGCCCATCTGTTTCCAACTTCTTTGTGAGCCTGAATAAGTATCATGTCTTCTTCTTCGCTCCATGCTTCTTTCTGCAAAATACAACAAGCAAAATGATATATGTGTAATTTCAACATGCTACGGTTTTGCCTCCGATATGATGCATGAAAACTTATTAGTTTATAATGATGTATGTGTAACCTAATTCTCATCTTAATTATTTAATACATGGTCAGAACGGAGAAATTTCCTAACTAACATATCCATCTCGCTAGTTATAGCATTGACATTAATCGTTGAAAGGGAAAAAGGATAAGTATCAAAGTTGTTTTTTTTCCAAATGAATTTGTAGCCTGTATTACATGTACTGTTGGAGAGGCAATATAAAAGAAAACTAATCAGCATATATATCTTTCTTTTTTGATCTGATTAATTGGATCCCAAATTATGTCCCCAAGCAAAAGAGAAAAAAGAATACATTTTCTTTTTTTTAATCTGAATACATTCTACTTAAGAACAAGAAAGAAAGATCAACAATTAACTTTTAGTTCTAGAACTTGGGGCCGGGCATGGTTCCCTATATATAAAAACTATCATAACTTAAATTTTGATTTGAATAAAATAAATTTTAAACTCCTTTCATTATCAGAGAATTTTCATCTATGTCTCTATCATCATTTACCACGTCGACCTATTATGTTTCAAGAAACCCTGCTTCGACTTAACATTTCTTGTCATGCATATCTATATATAATATAAACTACTACAACATAAAAATTTCATTTACAATAAGATTTAACTTCTGTATGTAAAATTTTGAGTCTTCGCCCTTTTCATAACACTAACGACGTTTGTTTCAAAAACCTTTGGTCCAACTGAAAACTTGTCGCCATGCATGTCTAATGTGTTGTCAAGCAAATAATGACAAATGAATATCAATGCACAAAAAAGTATTCGTTTACTTATAAAACGCGTTAAAAAAAAATCACGACAAAATATCAGACGTCATAATTTCTATATACTTGATAATGTGTGACGTAAAGGAAATTATTCCTCATAATTATTTTCAATAAATTAATAAATTAAACACATAAAACTAAACATATATGTACACACACACACACACACTAGTTGAATGTATAAATACATATATATGGAAGTATGATGATGTAACGATGCTAAACATTCTTATTGAGTAAAACAATTGTGCAAATATGGTGTATTTCGACATGCACATATGTAAACACATACATATTTTTTAAAAACAAGTTTAAACTTTATGTATATATACTATGTAGATATGATATGTACATCTACACGGTTCACCAATGGATAGTATGTATATGTATAAATGATTTACATGTATATATAAGTATATAATTAATTTTTAATATTGATGGAGATAAAAAAAATACCTTAATATCAGGCTTCAGATGATTGTACCATCGCTCCCTACATTGCTTTCCCACTCTGCCAGTCATTGCCTTAGCAATTACAGACCATTTCTTCGTCCCATGTTGCGCTACTAGCCGGATCAACATTCTGCAAAGAGAGATTTGTGATACCAATTCTTAATAACCCCAATAAACGTACCAAACAAAAAAAACCCTAAGGAGAAAAAAATGGAAGGAAGTATAAATAAAATTTTTGGATTATTTTGTGAAAAAAGACCAAAATGAAATTAAATTTAGTTCTTCTCTTACCTATCCTCTTGAGGAGTCCACTGCCCTTTGATTATGTTGTTCTTCTTTGGAAGTTTCCTTTCTCTTTTCACAGGTATCCTTTTGTTCCTCTTTTGATCTTGATTATATGCATTTTCTCCAGTTACACATGAGACCTCATCGGGCAATTTTGCACTCGATGATTCATAATCTTGAAAATTCATTAGAATCGGCTGAAAATTTGGAGTTTCCGGCTTGGGGTGAGCTGAAAAATTCTGTGAATAATCCCAAAATCCTCTTCTTTCCGGGCCATGCAAAACCTCGTTTTTACTATTCAGTACCAACGGAGTGGCGGTATATGCACTCTCAGTACCTAAAAACCCATTTGAATAGCCCTTAAGAGGATCGAAACTCATTGTTGAGATCCCGAGAGGGGGGCTTTTTGAGGATCCTTCGATGGTAAATCGATTAAGATGGTGAGGATTTGAAAAAGTGGACTCACTAATAAGACCATAATCATGGTTATTACGATGGCTGTGAAAAAATATACCTTTAGAAGATGGATTTTCTAGAGAAGAGAACCCATTTCCTAGGTCTGATCTGAAGAGATTATCAGAAAATAGGCTTGATATGAAAGGATTATCATCTCGAAAACTTGAATCGAGCTCCATTGCAGTAGAGAGAGTAAAGAGAAAAAATAAAATAAAATAAAAATTAAGCTCTCAAGAAAGGAAGGGTGGTTAAATGTTAAATAGAGTGATGGGGCTAAATTTCTGTGGGCTCTTTAATAGTGAAATGAGCTAAAAGTGAGTGTATACTTGTCAGCAATTTAGCCCTTCGATGACTTGCCAAGCCAACGGTTAATATTTCTAGTTGATTGTGACTGTTAATCTCCTACGTAAGCCATAGGGTTTGTATTTGCCAGGGGCAAAATTGTCAAGTTAATATCAGGTCGTTAAAATGCATTGTGTTTCAGGAAGCTGTGAACTGAAATTAAAATCGCATGGAATACATGAAGCCCTCTTTGTTACCTTATAAGCCGTAATTTAATGATTATTTGGATTTTATGTGCAAATTATTATATAAATCAGGAGCGTTTGGTGGGCACCGGATGCGTAGAAGAAGATCATACAGTCCAGATACGACTGAAGGGGCACTATTAGTGGGACAAAACAAAGAGAATTTAGGTTACAACAACGTTGTCTTAATTTTAATGATTTAGTAGCGTTTGTTGTGTTATTACTTTATCACCCTTCCTCAATTGTTTGTATGCTTTGTGTGTGAACAAAATTTCAGGGTCTCGTGTTTTATTAATTATTGGTAAATGCTATTTTCTTAACCATAATTGAGAGTCAATGCAATAATGAAAATTGCCCAGCTTCAGGCTCAGTCACATAACATTAGTAAGGAAAAATCAAACAAATTCTTCGAAAAAATCTAGTGAAATTTAATTATTTTTGGTAAATTTTTAAGTGTTCTTGAGAGCTTGAGCTCTTTCATCAAGCCAATTTAAGCTAAAAATTTATATTTTCTACTAATACTTTTTTTTTTACTGTAAATTAAAGGGTGATTAAGTAACTTCAGGACCAAGTTTCCAACCACATTTTTTTGTCGTTTTTGATAGTGCGAGGAGGTCTGAAACTTGGGAAGCTTGTTTGAAGCCAAGACTGTGGAGGAAGCATGTGTCCATAATTTTGAACCAAAGCGACTTTTTGTAACTGAATTATTAATGTTTTTTTCCTTATTTGTTTTAAATAAATGACACTCTTAAATTCTAATTAATTTTTTGCTAAAACCTTTTGTTAAATCTGGAAATTTTACAGTTACGTTCATGGTCATAGTCATAAATTTGAATCAATCCAAATTATCACTACACTCTTGCAACTTGGACTCCCTGAAAGAGAAAATAGAGAATAAACAAACCTCATTAAATTTTTACTGAGGTTTAGAAAAACAATTAATATTAGGTTTTAATGTGTTTTTACACATTCATGACATTAAAGACTTACTATATATTCGTTAAAAATTCAAAAATAACATTAATATTATTTATTTATCTTGACCAAGGACAAGGTTTGTAAATTCTAATTGAACTACAACTAAATCCAGCTTTATGTATGCTTAAAGATGTGGAAATCAAGTAGATTTTCTTTTGATAGATATATACAAAAACAATGAAATTTGAGGCCATCTCTCTCTCTCTCTCTTTTCATTTCCGCAATTTATATTTATTATTTATATTAGGTTATAACCCACCGAGATTTTATTACTTATATACTCAACATAGCAAAAAATTTAAATTTAAATAGAAGTTATGGGTACTAAAAGCTTAGTATGTGATGAAAATATTATAGCATTCTTTAGATTAATTGTAAATTCTTAAACAAAATTGAATTTATAATATAAATACAACTGTAATGGCTGTAACTACAGGTGGAAGTGGCATGTGGAAATTTTCTCTATTTAGGGGTAAAATCCTATCCATCTTTTGTCTTATATATATATTCGTAACATTATTGGAAAATAAGGTAACTTCTTGGATGGGTATTGCATGCAAATGCAAAATCGTGTGGCCCTTTTTTGATTTCTAACATAAAAGTTAATTAAATTAAAAATTTTGTTAATAGACAAAGATGATGATTTTGTGGGGGTGGTTGGTTAAGGTTGAGAATCTACAGCAACTAAAATGAGTGCATGAAATCCATTTGTCCCTCTAAAATTCTTTGATTACAGTTGTGTGTTTTCAGTGCATGAACACCATTTGGACTTTGCTCAACTCCAATTGGAGCCACATAATAAGGTTAACATTTTTCTTATTGCACGCCTAGCTGGATGGAAATGACTTTCATTTTCTTTCTATTTTATCAATAATTTTATACCGATTTTAGAAAACTAATGACTTCAAAGAAGATAACCATAACCAACTAAATGATAAAGATTGCAATAAGTCAATAAATGAAAAGTTTAGGAAAAAGATAGAAAGAAATAATTATGGACTTCAAAGTAGTATATGAAATTTTGTAGGAAAGAAAGTTATTAGTATTAAAAATTTTAATGAATAAACATTCTCTTAAGAATCATGCATGGTTATAATTTAGGATGGATTGTGGAAGGTAGTTGGTTTAATTGTAAATTTTTTTAAAATGGTATAACAGATATAACTTCAAATATCAAATTTACATTAGAATTAAGAAATATTAATATTTGTTTTATATTCATGAAGTACCTTAAAAAATAGTGTTTCTCTCTCTCTCTCTCTCTCTCTCTCTAACACACCCTTGTTCAAGCAAAAAAAATATATTTATATGGATATATATCTACTTAAATGATACATAATAGTATGTATGTATATATATGTATTTGTGTGCATAGGTACGCATATACACAGAGAATATTTTTTTTATGTCAGTCATACCACATTAGCGTGATGAGTTGGCATGCCCAATTTACATATTTTATCAAAAAAAATAGCAGTGAGTTCCATAGTGGGATTAACAGTGTCACATAATAGTATGCACATACACGGTGAATATATTTTTATATATATATATCTGCATCAACAATACATAATATATTTATTGGAAAACTAGGTAATTTCTTGGATGGGTATTGCATGCAAAAGCAAAATAGTGGGGCCCTTTTTTGATTTCTAACTAAAAGTTAATTAAATTAAAGGGAAAATGACTAATACACCTCCAACCTTTAGACAAAGGAACAAAACCCCCTAACGTTTTCAAAAAGACATTTACACCCCCATTCACTAACAGAAACAATTATTTTTAACGAAAATAGTAATTTTAATATATAATTACCGTTATTCCCTTCTAGTACATAAAAAAACAATTGTTAATTGTCCAATTTGTCCATATATTGTTAATAAAATTATAAATATACCATCATTTCTTAATTCCTCTATTTAAATTTTTATCAAATTCTCTCTTCAAGCTAAATAATATTTGGTTTATATTCGTGAAGCACCTTAAAAAATAGGTTTTTTTTTTCTCTCTCTCTAACATAGCCCTTGTTTAAGCCGAAAATCTATTTATAAGGATATATATATATATATATATATATATAATAGGTATTTGTGTGCATAGGTATGCATATACACAGACAATCAATTTTTTTTGCCAGTCATACCACTTTGCCGTGTTGAGTTGGCATGCCCAATTTACATATTCTGTAAAAAAATATATCAGTGAGTCCCATAGTGAGATTACCGGTGTCACATAATAGTATGCACATACACAGAGAATATATTTATATGTATGTATATCTACGTCAACGATACATAATAGTGTGTGTATGTATGTGTGTCTATACACACACACACAAAATTTTTTTTTTTTTAGCCCATAATACTACTTGAGTGTGTTCAGTTTGTATGCCTGAATGATAGAGCAATAGGTCTCATGCCTGAATGAAGACCATTTGGACTTTCCTCAACTCCAATTGGAGCCACATAATAAGGTTAACATTTTTCTTATTGCACTCCTAGCTAGATGGAAATGGCTTTCATTTGCTTTCTATTTTATCAATAATTTTATACCGATTTTAGAAAACTAATGACTTCAAAGAGGATAACCATAACCAACTAAATGATAAAGATTGCAATAAGCCAATAAATGAAAAGTTTGGGAAAAAGACAGAAAGAAATAATCATGGACTTCAAAGTAGTATATGAAATTTTGAAGGAAAAAAAGTTATTAGTATTAAAAATTTTAATGAGTAAACATTCTCTTAAGAATCATGCATGGTTATAGTTTAGAATGGATTATGGATGGTAGTTGGTTTAATTGTAAATTTGTTTAAAGTGGTACAAGAGATATAATTTCAAATCTCAAATTTACAGCATAATTAAGAAATATTAATATTTGGTTGATATTCGTGAAGTACCTTAAAAAATAGGGTTCTCTCTCTCTCTAACATAGCCCTTGTTCTAGCCGAAAATCTATTTATATGGATATATATATCCTTCAATGATACATAATCATATGTATGTTTATATACGTATTTGTGTGCACAGGTATGCATATACACAGAGAATCTATTTTTTATGCCAGTCATACCACTTTGGCGCGTTGAGTTGGCATGCCCAATTTACATATTCTGTCAAAAAATATAGCAGTGAGTCCCATAGTGAGATTGCCGGTGTCACATAATAGTATGCACATACACAGAGAACATATTTATATGTATACGTATCTACGTAAACGATACAAAATAGTATGTGTCTGTATGTGTGTCTACACACACACACACACACACACATAATATTTTTTTTTTTGAGCTCATAATGCTACTTGAGTGTGTTCAGTTTGTATGCCTGAATGATAGAGTAATAGGTCTCATAGTGGGATCAGCGGTGTCACATAATCTAATAGGAGAAATTCTAGAATTTCTTATCTAATAGATATATGATTCACAAAATTTACCCTTAGTGGTCATAAAACTTTGGAATATGAATGAAATAAAATAATTTGCATGTTAATTTTATGTGTGTGAGATTTACAGTCACAAATAATAAAATAAAATAAACATTGACAATGGCATAAACATATAGTAATATTTACAGTCACAAATAATAAAATAAAATAAACATTGACAATGGCATAAACCTATAGTAATATAAAACCTCTCATTTTTTTTAAGTGAACCTCCGCAAAGAGAAGAAATATTTATTAACGGTACTTGTATAAACATTATCAAAACTGATGTAAAAAATCTACTCTAATGTCACAAGCTTTTATCGATTGAGTTGCAAAATATACATCAACCTAATTCGAGTGGTATGCGTAACTATGAATTTTCTCTTTGGTTCTAATAACTAAAATCTTTTATGGTTACCATGAAATTTAACTTAATTTGAGCCATTTGTATACTACAAAATTTCTCTTTTGATCTTGTAGCGAAACTCATTTCCATCATTATAACATTCACTAAATTGAGAGTGATGCATATGAGAAGAATAAATGCTCAGAAGAAAATGAAGTTGTTGCTCATCGAGGATATGCATATATGTTATTTTACTTCATTCATATTCTCAAAACAGTACTTAAGCTTCACGGTCAATACATGCCGTGAGGAGTGTGAATGTGTTTTAAAACACGAGCGGGTTCCAATTAATTTCTCCAAATTAACAATTGGAGCCGGCATTTTGCTCAATTTTCTCCAAAAATACTTTTGTTTAAAAGAAAACCTTTAAATTTACCAATAGGAATTTGATAAATAAGTAATATAATTAATTTATTGCTTAAATTGTAATAAAGTAATTGTGGCGAAGATCAAGATTATATTTAAACAAGAGATTTAACATTAATTATAGAAGACACCAAGTATACTGGCATTAATTCCATTACAAACATTAAGAAATATAGAAAATTAACCGCACAATAGATAAATATCAGCTTTCAGTGGCTAGCTAATACATCAGCGGGTTTGAAGTTGATGAAGATATCATCAATACTCCAAAACTATTTAAGACTCCAACAAGATTAAATTATTTCCAAATGTAGGATAGCACAACCTCATTGATACTGCTATGAAGAGGAGGCTAATAAAATTATAGAAGTCACATTGCAACTGGATAGGAAGCCTCAGTGGCAATGCCACAGAGACCTTCATCTCTGAGAATCCTTATGTAGCCGGACTCACCCCAAGTCTCCCCCCACGAATTCTTAATTAACCAGTAATTGGCTCCATCTTCTTCTTCAGCAGTTCCAAACCCAACAACAGCGACACCATGATCACAGTTATTCCCGCATTCTGCGTTAAGCACACCTCTTTCGTAAAAACGGAAGGCTTGTCCGCTCGCTTCAACACAGACTGATACTGGCTGCTTGGTTACGGCCTGGAGTAAGGCATGCTCATCACCTTTCGGTAAATCTTCATATTTACCGATTGTAGCAGCAGCAGCTTTCTCTTTCTGTTCGTCACAGGTTCCTTGCTCTTGCTGGTACGGATAGTCCGCTTCTGTGGCAAGGCCCTTGTTTTCTATAATATACTCAAAGGCTTTATCCATAAGACCCCCACTGCATCCATTGTTGTCTGTTGAGCAGTCTACCAACTGCTGCTCCGAAAGTTCAATCAGTTTCCCACCAGTAATCTGAGTGATCCCTTCCACCGCCGCCACAGCTGAAAATGCCCAACAGGATCCTGCAAAATAATATTGCATGTTACGTTAGACGACGAATAATAATATTATATAATATTCTAGGTTAATTTGTTGTACATGATGTGACAGCTACAAACAATCTGCAGCATCACTTCATCAATATATATATAATAATTAATTACCACAATTGCCTTGGTTCTTTATATGAGTGACAGCTCCTTTCTTCCTCCAGTCGATGCTAGTCGGAACATCAGTCACGTTTTGGTACTTGAAGGTGGATGGCCGTGATGACTGGCGGCTTAGGCTTGGTACTGGCCTGTTGTATCCTGTATATGAAGCACGAAACTCCTCGTTAGTTAAGTCTGAAAATTCATTGGTGCCCAACTTGTACGTCCGATTCCCCTCCTTGTTGGCTTTCTCAATGTATTCAAGGTTTTGCTTGAATATCTTAAGACGCATTGCCTTCTCTAGCTCGTCCTTGTAAGTGCGTCCATGCTGAGCCATCCACTGTTCGTGTTTCGCAACGATGGACGGTTCATGCATCGACCGGCCGGACACCACTTGTGATGCACAAGTGATCACCAAACTGATGATCACAAACATGGGAATGATAAAGCTTTTCTCAAATTTTAAAACCATGGTTGCTGTTTTTTTTTCCCTCCCTTTTTTGGTATATTACTAATTTGTTAGTAATTTTCGAATACTCGAGGCACACATTGTTGCTCTATATATAGTACTGGCTAGCATATATATGGATCACATTTGGTGTCCCTAATGCATCCAAGACGTATGCATTGCGTTGGTCGATCGTTCGTGCCCCATACTTCACGACTTTCAATCAAATTAGCTAATTAGCATCAGTTAATCACCGTGATTATTGCTACTTTACTAGCTAGGAGATTGCCGCTTCGCGACGCCATGGCCTTATGGCGCTATCTATGACACCTCGTTCATCAGCCATGTTACAAAAGAGTTATGAGCTTAAGTCATGCCGCGTCGTGGAAACTTGTGTATTACTTGATTCGATAGTTTCATTCGTTCACATTTGGACGGAGGGCCCATGTCTCACAAAAGCCACAATACTAATAAGGTCAGCATGAAGGAATGCTTAATTCCAAGATGCATCAAGAGTATTATAGCATAATATACAATTCGAATTAATGAAGGCATAATTGCAAGAAAATACAATAAAAATCATAAATATGTTATGGCTTATAAAAATGGAAAACCAATCTCCATATTATTACATTTGTGAGTATGTGTGTTTTTCCTTTATTTGTTTTTCAAATTGAGCATTATAGCCCACAACTTAGAGGAGTACAAATTGAGTTTTCTTTATTTCCGCTTCCCCGCGCACCTTGAGTAAATAAGAATGGAAAAGGATAAGAGGATCATGCGATTGACGTGAGAGATTTGGGGATGGTTATATTTCCATGAGTGAACTCGAGGCCAATATGAAGTAAATGGATACAAGTTAAACCATGAAACTAAAGACAATTCCGAATTAGCTTTGTCTACAAACAAGGAAAGCTGTAACTAATTTAACCATACGAATCTGATGGAGAGCTTGAACTTTGCTCGGAACGAATGCCGGTGGCATTCTAATAACTAAGTTACTCTAAGAACTCAAAAGGATTACAAAATAAAATATATGTTTAACTGTTGGAGTGGGGGCAACAGTAGAACTATACATAGATACAAAAAAAGAGTCATTAATCACTTAAGAGCCCCTTGTTTCGTCACCATATTCCTTGGGTGTGCTCCTATTCAACATTTTCGTTATATATATATATATATATATATAGTCTTTATCTAATAAGGGATCTTTTAAGTTGTTGAAATAAAGGACAAACTAAAATACAAACAAAACACTTACTGCAGTGCGGTGTATTTTGTTCTGTACTATATTGAAGTTTGTATTTTTATTGTCTTTTAACTTATTTCTAACTTTAATAATTTAATAAATCCTTCAGTCTATGTGTGTGTATTTTAATAATTTTTTTTTGTTATCTGATTTTTTCCAATTGTGCTTCTGCAAATCATGAAAAGGATGCTGAGCTCATACACTCAATAGTGCACATCAGCGAATATCATTAAATTGGTTTATTTTTCTTTTATATAATTTCTTTTTTTAATTAACGTAAAACATAAATAAAACATTGATAAATAACTATCCGATAAGTTAATAATCTTGATAAATAATTAAATCATCAAGTTCCAAATTGAGCCAGTGTAGCAAATAAATAGCTTTGTTAAATGCGTAAGACAATAGCGACTTTTTGAATCCTTTAGGACCCATTGAAAATATAAACTCATAATTAATCTCATACAAAAATTAATAATGAATAAATTATATAACTCATAAAATTAAGGAACTTTTTTTTTTTACAATTTCTATTATTTGAATTCAACTCTTTGAAAAATATGCATCTAAAGTTTTTCTTTTGCTTTTGTAGCTTCTCTTCGTTCCTAACTGAGCGCATGTCGTCATTAATTATTTTGTAGAGCATGCACTACATTTAGTATATCTTTTTCTATCAATAAAGATTTTCTTTTTTCTTTGTACTTCTTTCAAATGAGAACCCATGAAGCCCAAAAATATGAAAATTATTATGATATGAGACTAGAAATTATAAAATAATCAAGTGAAACTTGAGAATACTTTTGTATTCATATTTTTCAAAAGTAAATACTTACACAATAGTGGTATGTGTATGATTACACAAACTAAGGAAAGGCAAAAAAGAAATATTGTATAATTACAAGTTGCTTAACAAAGCTACACTATTATAAGTGGGAGCCATTTGAGAAGATATCATTGACTTAAGGAAGCACGATTTATGTTCTTTTACAAGTAAATATGTACATATATCTATAAAATTCTTCAAACAAAAAATCTCTTTCTAAATTAATAAATATTCATTTATTGGTAAATTATTAACATCACTAAACTAATATTTTTCCTTAATCCCAACAATATTATTTGATAGAAAATTTACTGTAGATGATATAATGTATTTAAAATCTATCCAAGACTCGATCAAACAGTAAAATCTATGTAAAATAAGATAAAAAAAATATTATTCTTTTCCGTCAGGTATTCTATGATTTTCATAAGAACTAAGAATATTAAGTTTTGTGATAGTTAAAAAACAACTAGTCATATCCCATCACCTTGGAAGGTCTAATTGAACAATTGTTAATGACTAGAACAATAATGTAGCAGTTCAATCCATATGTCACTATTGGGACCAAATATCAATACTTCCTTTAAAATTACATAAATAAAAAGAAATTACAAAAGTACCTCAAAATTAATTCCAGCTGAAGCAGCTGATCTCTTGATATTCGTGGCATAATTTCTGAAGCAGTTGTTTGTAAAGTCGGTCCTGAAATCACTAGCTCCACAAGTTGCTTGGGTATGTGTGTGTGCCTATATATACATACATACATACATACATACATACATACATACATATATATATTAATAAAAAATTAGAAGGAAGAAATTGGCAATTTGTATGATTGTATTTTTGAAAAACTAAGAATAAAGGGATCTATATAAAACTTGCCAGGGATTAGTCTCCAACACAATTAAATTAGACCATGCTTAGTATTGAGATTAGGCAGTTTTAATTTAAATGCCACAGTACTAAAATCTTTGGTAAATACTAGCTAATATAACTGGTTAAGTTGATTTAATCCATTACTTATAATACTAGTCCTATATGATAAAAAAGATATAACATCTTAATTTATTATTTTTGTCAAATTAAGTTATTATTTAAAAATCTTATTTATTACATACTATTAAGCTTTATTTTAAAGTCATAATTTTTTGCTACAATAGCTACACTTCCTCAATATTGAACAGGACCTTAGTCATCTCTATAGCTATTATATTTTAATAAATTTTAAATAGAGCTATCTATGTAAAATTTTGCAGGATCAACCTTGACCGTAATTGTAGACCTTTGATATTCGGACTTCCAACCTTGGCCGTTAGATATAAGCAACAACTGTCTGATATCAATTGCCGCCAACAATAAACAAGATCAAATTAGCTCTCCTTATAAATTTTTCTTCAATAAACCATGAGGCAATCGCTCTCATTATACATTTGCTTCATAAATCATAAGCTAACTGTGTCTTGCAAAATCTTCAAAAAAAATTGCAACTACCAAGTTGGAATACTGCTTATCGTATTTACTCTTAAATTTCATCTAATTTTTTCAGTCATAGACTTACTCTCCGTGCAGGATCAATTTTTCCTCCTCTATCTAAAAATTGACGTTGAAATGGCAAGTACTTGAAAATTACAAAAACTATCAATTTTTTCCCTCTTAAACTAGCCGGATCAACATTCTGCAAAAAGAGATTTATGATACTAATTCTTAATAACTCCAATAAACGTACCAAAAAAAAAAACCCTAAGGAGAAAAAATAGAAGAAAGCATAAATAAAATTTTTGGATTAATTTGTGAAAAAAAGACCAAAATGAAATTTAATTTAGTTCTTCTCTTACCTATCCTCTTGAGGAGTCCACTGCCCTTTGATTATGTTGTTCTTCTTTGGAAGTTTCCTTTCTCTTTTCATAGGTATCCTTTTGTTCCTCTTTTGATCTTGATTATATGCATTTTCTCCAGTTACACATGAGACTTCATCGGACAATTTTGAACTCGATGATCCATAATCTTGAAAATTCATTAGTATCGGCAAAAAATTTGGAGTTTCCAGCTTGGGGTGAGCCGAAAAATTCTGTGAATAATCCCAAAATCCTCTTCTTTTCGGGCCATGCAAAACCTCATTTGTACTATTCGGTACCAACGGAGTGGCGGTATATGCACCCTTAGTACCTAAAAATCCATTTGAATAGCCCTCAAGAGGATTGAAACTCATTGTTGAGATCCCGAGAGGGGGACTTTTTGAGGATCCTTCGATGGTAAATCGATTAAGATGGTGAGGATTTGAAAAAGTGGACTCATTAATAAGACCATAATCATGGTTATTATGATAGTTGTGAAACAATATACCTTTAGAAGATGGATTTTCTAGACGAGAACCCATTTCCTAGGTCTGATTTGAAGAGATTATCAGAAAATATGCTTGATATGAAAGGATAATCATCTCGAAAACTTAAATCAAGCTCCATGCAGTAGAGAGAGTAAAGAAAAAAATAAAACAAAATAAAAAAATAAAAATTAAGCTCTCAAGAAAGGAAGGGTGGTTAAATGTTAAATAGAGAGATGGGGCTAAATTTATTCGGCTATTGATATCATCACCCGTAATTGCTGGCCTAAAATGCTCACCTCTCTCGGATTCACTACCGAAGAAGGAAATATACTAAGAGGCTACTGTGATGCATCTTCTGCTCCTTCTCTAGGTGGCCTCGCGGTGATATATCAGCCTCAGGTTTCCAAGGCTTTGGCTTAGACAAGGTGCATTTATGGCACTTCTATTTCCGTGGTGTTAATTTAACAAATGCAAGTTTAAATAATTAAAAAAGACTTTTGGGTTTTAGCTTTGCTTTATTTTTTTCATGTTTTTTTTTTGAAGTCTTGCCTCTTAATCGAATAGAATAAATCGTTAAAAGTAGAATAAGAAAAAAGGAATAATACTAAATTCTTTTTTCAAAGCCGCGCAAAGCGCGGTTCTATTTCCTAGTTATTATATAAATCAGGACCGTTTGGTGGGCACCGGATGCTTTGAAGAAGATCATACAGTCCAGATACGACTGAAGGGGCACTATTAGTGGGACAAAGCAAAGAGAATTAAGGCTACAACAACGTTGTCTTAATTTTAATGATTTATTAGCGTTTGTTGTTATTACTTTATCACCCTTCTTCAATTGTTTGTATGCTTTGTGTGTGAACAAAATTTCAGGGTCTCGTGTTTTATTAATTATTGGTAAATGCTATTTTCTTAACCATAATTGAGAGTCAATGTAATAATGAAAATTGCCCAACTTCAGCTCAGTCACATAACATTAGTAATGAAAAATCAAACAAATTCTTCGAAAAAAACCTAGTGAAATTTAATTATTATTGGTAATTTTTTAAGGATTCTTGAGAGCTTGAGCTCTTTCATCATGCCAATTTAAGCTAAAAATTTATATTTTCTGCTTATAATTTTTTTTTTACTGTAAATTAAAAGGGTGATTAAGTAACTTCAGGACCAAGTTTCCAACCACAATTTTAGTCGTTTTTGATAGGGCGAGGAGGTTTGAAACTTGGGAAGCTGGTTCGAAGCCAAGACTGTGGAGGAAGCATGTGTCCAAAATTTTGAACCAAAGCGACTTTTTGTAATTAAATTATTAATGTTTTTTTCCTTAGTTGTTTTAAATAAATGACACTATTAAATTCTAATTAATTTTTTGCTAAAACCTTTTGTTAAATCTGGAAATTTTACAGTTACGTTCATGGTCATAGTCATAAATTTGAATCAATCCAAATTATCACTACAGTCTTGCAACTTGGACTCCCTGAAAGAGAAAATAGAGGATAAACAAACCTCATTGAATTTTTAGTGAGGTTTAGAAAAACAATTAATATTACGTTTTAATGTGTTTTTACACACTCATGACATTAAAGACTTACTATATATTCGTTAAAAATTCAAAAATAACACTAATAGTATTTATTTATCTTGACCGAGGACAAGGTTTGTAAATTCTAATTGAACTACAACTAAATCCAGCTTTATGTATGCTTAAAGATGTGGAAATAAAGTAGATTTTCTTTTGATAGATATATACAAAAACAATGAAATTTGAGGCCATCTCTCTCTCCCTCTCTCTTTTCATTTCCGCAATTTATATATATTATTTATATTAGGTTATAACCCACCGAGATTTTATTACTTATATACTCAACATAACAAAAAAATTAAAATTTTAATAGAAGTTATGGGTGCTAAAGGCTTAGTATGTAATGAAAATATTATAGCATTCTTTAGATTAATTGTAATTTCTTTAAAAAAAAATTATAATAGAAATAATACCAATGGGTCCCGAAGGAGCTCAGGTACTGCAGGGGCTGGCGGTTTAATTCGAAATAGCAACGGGGAGTGGGTGACAGGATTCAGCATTAATATTGGTGTATGCTCGGTGACAAAGGCCGAGTTATGGGGAATTTATCAGGGACTGTTGCTGGCTTGGGAGGTTGGCATTCGTAACATTCTCATAGAAGCTGATAGTGAGTGTGCAATTCAAATGGTTGCCAAGGGTTGTAACACTGTTAATGCTTGTTATCCTCTGATTCGTAGTACAAAGGGGCTGATGGATCGTAATTGGCGAGTAGCTCTGCACCATGTTTATAGAGAATCAAATAATGCGGCAGATTTTGTGGCTTCTCATGCCCTCAAGCTTCCTCTGGGAGTTCACATATTTGTGTCCCCCCCCCCCCCCCTCCCGAGGTCTCTACTTGGCTTTTGTATGATGGCTTGGGGATCTCGATCCCTCGCCGAGTGATTGCTTAGCCTTGTTTAGGCTACTTATTGTACCAAAAAACAAAAGATGTGGAAATCAGGTAAATTTTCTTCTGATAGATATATACAGAAACAATGAAATTTGAGGCCATCTCTCTCTCTCTCTCTCACTCTCTTCATTTCCGCAATTTATATATGTTATTATATTCGGTTATAACCCACCAAGATTTTATTACTTATATACTCAATTACTATGTAATAACAAAAAATTTAAATTTAAATATAAGTTATGGGTACTAAAGGCTTAGTATGTGATGAAAATATTATAGCAGTCTTTAGATTAATTTTAAATTCTTTAAAAAAATTGAATTTATAATATAAAGAAGACTGTAAAGGTTGTAACTACAAGTGAAAATGGAATATGGAAATTTTCTCTTTCTAGGGGTAAAATCTTGTCCATCTTTTGTCTTTTATATATGTGTGTGTGTGTGTGTGTGTTTATTGGAAAACTATGTAATTTCTTGGATGGGTATTGCATGCAAATGCAAAATGGTGGGGCCCTTTTTTGATTTCTAACTAAAAGTTAATTAAATTAAAGGGAAAATGACTAACACACCCCCAACCTTTAGACAAATAAACAAAAACCTCCTAATATTTCGAAAAAAATATTTACACTCTCATTCACTAACGGAAACAGTTACTTTTAATGGAAATAGTAATTTTAATATATAATTACCGTTATACCCTTCTAGCACAGAAAAAAATAATTGTTAATTGTCTAATTTGTCCATATATTTTTAATAAAATTATAAATATACCCTCATTGCTCAATTCCTCTATTTAAATTTTTATCAAATTCTCTCTTCGAGCCAAATAAATTTAATCCATTACTCAAGAATAAAATTAGTTATTAATGCCATAAGAATAATAATTCTCTACATGTCAATCATTTAAACTTGTATAATCAACAAATTATACAAATGCAAATGAGTTATTTATGTATATATATCTGCATCAACAATACATAATATATTTATTGGAAAACTAGGTAATTTCTTGGATGGGTATTGCATGCAAATGCAAAAATGGTGGGGCCCTTTTTTGATTTCTAACTAAAAGTTAATTAAATTAAAGGGAAAATGACTAATACACCTCCAATCTTTAGACAAAGGAATAAAAATCCCCTAACCTTTTCAAAAAGACATTTACACCCCCATTCACTAACAGAAACAATTATTTTTAACGAAAATAGTAATTTTAATATACAATTACCACTATACCCTTCTAGCACATAAAAAAATAATTGTTAATTGTCCAATTTGTCCATATTGTTAATAAAATTATAAATATACCAACATTTCTTAATTCCTCTATTTAAATTTTTATCAAATTCTCTCTTCAAGCCAAATAATATTTGGTTTATATTCATAAAGTACTTTGAAAAAATAGGTTTTTTTTTTCTCTCTCTCTAACATAGCCCTTGTTTAAGCGGAAAATCTATTTATAAGGATATATATATATATATGTATGTATGTATATCCTTCAATGATACATAATAGTACGTATGTATATATACGTATTTGTGTGCATAGGTATGCATATACACAGAGAATCTATTTTTTATGCCAGTCATACCACTTTGGCGTGTTGAGTTGGCATGCCCAATTTACATATTCTGTCAAAAAATATAGCAGTGAGCCCCATAATGAGATTACCGGTGTCACATAATAGTATGCACATACACAGAGAATATATTTATATGTATATATATCTACGTCAACAATACATAATAGTATGTGTATGTATGTGTGTCTATACACACACACACAAAAAAAATTTTTTTTTAGCCCATAATACTACTTGAGTGTGTTCAGTTTGTATGCCTGAATGATAGAGCAATAGGTCTCATGCCTGAATGAAGACCATTTGGACTTTCCTCAACTCCAATTGGAGCCACATAATAAGGTTAACATTTTTCTTATTGCACGCCTAGCTAGATGGAAATGGCTTTCATTTGCTTTCTATTTTATCAATAATTTTATACCGATTTTAGAAAACTAATGACTTCAAAGAGGATAACCATAACCAACTAAATGATAAAGATTGCAATAAGCCAATAAATGAAAAGTTTGGGAAAAAGACAGAAAGAAATAATCATGGACTTCAAAGTAGTATATGAAATTTTGAAGGAAAAAAAGTTATTAGTATTAAAAATTTTAATGAGTAAACATTCTCTTAAGAATCATGCATGGTTATAGTTTAGAATGGATTATGGATGGTAGTTGGTTTAATTGTAAATTTGTTTAAAGTGGTACAAGAGATATAATTTCAAATCTCAAATTTACAGCATAATTAAGAAATATTAATATTTGGTTGATATTCGTGAAGTACCTTAAAAAATAGGGTTCTCTCTCTCTCTAACATAGCCCTTGTTCTAGCCGAAAATCTATTTATATGGATATATATATCCTTCAATGATACATAATCATATGTATATTTATATACGTATTTGTGTGCACAGGTATGCATATACACAGAGAATCTATTTTTTATGCCAGTCATACCACTTTGGCGCGTTGAGTTGGCATGCCCAATTTACATATTCTGTCAAAAAATATAGCAGTGAGTCCCATAGTGAGATTGCCGGTGTCACATAATAGTATGCACATACACAGAGAACATATTTATATGTATACGTATCTACGTAAACGATACAAAATAGTATGTGTCTGTATGTGTGTCTACACACACACACACACACACACATAATATTTTTTTTTTTGAGCTCATAATGCTACTTGAGTGTGTTCAGTTTGTATGCCTGAATGATAGAGTAATAGGTCTCATAGTGGGATCAGCGGTGTCACATAATCTAATAGGAGAAATTCTAGAATTTCTTATCTAATAGATATATGATTCACAAAATTTACCCTTAGTGGTCATAAAACTTTGGAATATGAATGAAATAAAATAATTTGCATGTTAATTTTATGTGTGTGAGATTTACAGTCACAAATAATAAAATAAAATAAACATTGACAATGGCATAAACATATAGTAATATTTACAGTCACAAATAATAAAATAAAATAAACATTGACAATGGCATAAACCTATAGTAATATAAAACCTCTCATTTTTTTTAAGTGAACCTCCGCAAAGAGAAGAAATATTTATTAACGGTACTTGTATAAACATTATCAAAACTGATGTAAAAAATCTACTCTAATGTCACAAGCTTTTATCGATTGAGTTGCAAAATATACATCAACCTAATTCGAGTGGTATGCGTAACTATGAATTTTCTCTTTGGTTCTAATAACTAAAATCTTTTATGGTTACCATGAAATTTAACTTAATTTGAGCCATTTGTATACTACAAAATTTCTCTTTTGATCTTGTAGCGAAACTCATTTCCATCATTATAACATTCACTAAATTGAGAGTGATGCATATGAGAAGAATAAATGCTCAGAAGAAAATGAAGTTGTTGCTCATCGAGGATATGCATATATGTTATTTTACTTCATTCATATTCTCAAAACAGTACTTAAGCTTCACGGTCAATACATGCCGTGAGGAGTGTGAATGTGTTTTAAAACACGAGCGGGTTCCAATTAATTTCTCCAAATTAACAATTGGAGCCGGCATTTTGCTCAATTTTCTCCAAAAATACTTTTGTTTAAAAGAAAACCTTTAAATTTACCAATAGGAATTTGATAAATAAGTAATATAATTAATTTATTGCTTAAATTGTAATAAAGTAATTGTGGCGAAGATCAAGATTATATTTAAACAAGAGATTTAACATTAATTATAGAAGACACCAAGTATACTGGCATTAATTCCATTACAAACATTAAGAAATATAGAAAATTAACCGCACAATAGATAAATATCAGCTTTCAGTGGCTAGCTAATACATCAGCGGGTTTGAAGTTGATGAAGATATCATCAATACTCCAAAACTATTTAAGACTCCAACAAGATTAAATTATTTCCAAATGTAGGATAGCACAACCTCATTGATACTGCTATGAAGAGGAGGCTAATAAAATTATAGAAGTCACATTGCAACTGGATAGGAAGCCTCAGTGGCAATGCCACAGAGACCTTCATCTCTGAGAATCCTTATGTAGCCGGACTCACCCCAAGTCTCCCCCCACGAATTCTTAATTAACCAGTAATTGGCTCCATCTTCTTCTTCAGCAGTTCCAAACCCAACAACAGCGACACCATGATCACAGTTATTCCCGCATTCTGCGTTAAGCACACCTCTTTCGTAAAAACGGAAGGCTTGTCCGCTCGCTTCAACACAGACTGATACTGGCTGCTTGGTTACGGCCTGGAGTAAGGCATGCTCATCACCTTTCGGTAAATCTTCATATTTACCGATTGTAGCAGCAGCAGCTTTCTCTTTCTGTTCGTCACAGGTTCCTTGCTCTTGCTGGTACGGATAGTCCGCTTCTGTGGCAAGGCCCTTGTTTTCTATAATATACTCAAAGGCTTTATCCATAAGACCCCCACTGCATCCATTGTTGTCTGTTGAGCAGTCTACCAACTGCTGCTCCGAAAGTTCAATCAGTTTCCCACCAGTAATCTGAGTGATCCCTTCCACCGCCGCCACAGCTGAAAATGCCCAACAGGATCCTGCAAAATAATATTGCATGTTACGTTAGACGACGAATAATAATATTATATAATATTCTAGGTTAATTTGTTGTACATGATGTGACAGCTACAAACAATCTGCAGCATCACTTCATCAATATATATATAATAATTAATTACCACAATTGCCTTGGTTCTTTATATGAGTGACAGCTCCTTTCTTCCTCCAGTCGATGCTAGTCGGAACATCAGTCACGTTTTGGTACTTGAAGGTGGATGGCCGTGATGACTGGCGGCTTAGGCTTGGTACTGGCCTGTTGTATCCTGTATATGAAGCACGAAACTCCTCGTTAGTTAAGTCTGAAAATTCATTGGTGCCCAACTTGTACGTCCGATTCCCCTCCTTGTTGGCTTTCTCAATGTATTCAAGGTTTTGCTTGAATATCTTAAGACGCATTGCCTTCTCTAGCTCGTCCTTGTAAGTGCGTCCATGCTGAGCCATCCACTGTTCGTGTTTCGCAACGATGGACGGTTCATGCATCGACCGGCCGGACACCACTTGTGATGCACAAGTGATCACCAAACTGATGATCACAAACATGGGAATGATAAAGCTTTTCTCAAATTTTAAAACCATGGTTGCTGTTTTTTTTTCCCTCCCTTTTTTGGTATATTACTAATTTGTTAGTAATTTGCGAATACTCGAGGCACACATTGTTGCTCTATATATAGTACTGGCTAGCATATATATGGATCACATTTGGTGTCCCTAATGCATCCAAGACGTATGCATTGCGTTGGTCGATCGTTCGTGCCCCATACTTCACGACTTTCAATCAAATTAGCTAATTAGCATCAGTTAATCACCGTGATTATTGCTACTTTACTAGCTAGGAGATTGCCGCTTCGCGACGCCATGGCCTTATGGCGCTATCTATGACACCTCGTTCATCAGCCATGTTACAAAAGAGTTATGAGCTTAAGTCATGCCGCGTCGTGGAAACTTGTGTATTACTTGATTCGATAGTTTCATTCGTTCACATTTGGACGGAGGGCCCATGTCTCACAAAAGCCACAATACTAATAAGGTCAGCATGAAGGAATGCTTAATTCCAAGATGCATCAAGAGTATTATAGCATAATATACAATTCGAATTAATGAAGGCATAATTGCAAGAAAATACAATAAAAATCATAAATATGTTATGGCTTATAAAAATGGAAAACCAATCTCCATATTATTACATTTGTGAGTATGTGTGTTTTTCCTTTATTTGTTTTTCAAATTGAGCATTATAGCCCACAACTTAGAGGAGTACAAATTGAGTTTTCTTTATTTCCGCTTCCCCGCGCACCTTGAGTAAATAAGAATGGAAAAGGATAAGAGGATCATGCGATTGACGTGAGAGATTTGGGGATGGTTATATTTCCATGAGTGAACTCGAGGCCAATATGAAGTAAATGGATACAAGTTAAACCATGAAACTAAAGACAATTCCGAATTAGCTTTGTCTACAAACAAGGAAAGCTGTAACTAATTTAACCATACGAATCTGATGGAGAGCTTGAACTTTGCTCGGAACGAATGCCGGTGGCATTCTAATAACTAAGTTACTCTAAGAACTCAAAAGGATTACAAAATAAAATATATGTTTAACTGTTGGAGTGGGGGCAACAGTAGAACTATACATAGATACAAAAAAAGAGTCATTAATCACTTAAGAGCCCCTTGTTTCGTCACCATATTCCTTGGGTGTGCTCCTATTCAACATTTTCGTTATATATATATATATATATATAGTCTTTATCTAATAAGGGATCTTTTAAGTTGTTGAAATAAAGGACAAACTAAAATACAAACAAAACACTTACTGCAGTGCGGTGTATTTTGTTCTGTACTATATTGAAGTTTGTATTTTTATTGTCTTTTAACTTATTTCTAACTTTAATAATTTAATAAATCCTTCAGTCTATGTGTGTGTATTTTAATAATTTTTTTTTGTTATCTGATTTTTTCCAATTGTGCTTCTGCAAATCATGAAAAGGATGCTGAGCTCATACACTCAATAGTGCACATCAGCGAATATCATTAAATTGGTTTATTTTTCTTTTATATAATTTCTTTTTTTAATTAACGTAAAACATAAATAAAACATTGATAAATAACTATCCGATAAGTTAATAATCTTGATAAATAATTAAATCATCAAGTTCCAAATTGAGCCAGTGTAGCAAATAAATAGCTTTGTTAAATGCGTAAGACAATAGCGACTTTTTGAATCCTTTAGGACCCATTGAAAATATAAACTCATAATTAATCTCATACAAAAATTAATAATGAATAAATTATATAACTCATAAAATTAAGGAACTTTTTTTTTTTACAATTTCTATTATTTGAATTCAACTCTTTGAAAAATATGCATCTAAAGTTTTTCTTTTGCTTTTGTAGCTTCTCTTCGTTCCTAACTGAGCGCATGTCGTCATTAATTATTTTGTAGAGCATGCACTACATTTAGTATATCTTTTTCTATCAATAAAGATTTTCTTTTTTCTTTGTACTTCTTTCAAATGAGAACCCATGAAGCCCAAAAATATGAAAATTATTATGATATGAGACTAGAAATTATAAAATAATCAAGTGAAACTTGAGAATACTTTTGTATTCATATTTTTCAAAAGTAAATACTTACACAATAGTGGTATGTGTATGATTACACAAACTAAGGAAAGGCAAAAAAGAAATATTGTATAATTACAAGTTGCTTAACAAAGCTACACTATTATAAGTGGGAGCCATTTGAGAAGATATCATTGACTTAAGGAAGCACGATTTATGTTCTTTTACAAGTAAATATGTACATATATCTATAAAATTCTTCAAACAAAAAATCTCTTTCTAAATTAATAAATATTCATTTATTGGTAAATTATTAACATCACTAAACTAATATTTTTCCTTAATCCCAACAATATTATTTGATAGAAAATTTACTGTAGATGATATAATGTATTTAAAATCTATCCAAGACTCGATCAAACAGTAAAATCTATGTAAAATAAGATAAAAAAAATATTATTCTTTTCCGTCAGGTATTCTATGATTTTCATAAGAACTAAGAATATTAAGTTTTGTGATAGTTAAAAAACAACTAGTCATATCCCATCACCTTGGAAGGTCTAATTGAACAATTGTTAATGACTAGAACAATAATGTAGCAGTTCAATCCATATGTCACTATTGGGACCAAATATCAATACTTCCTTTAAAATTACATAAATAAAAAGAAATTACAAAAGTACCTCAAAATTAATTCCAGCTGAAGCAGCTGATCTCTTGATATTCGTGGCATAATTTCTGAAGCAGTTGTTTGTAAAGTCGGTCCTGAAATCACTAGCTCCACAAGTTGCTTGGGTATGTGTGTGTGCCTATATATACATACATACATACATACATACATACATACATACATACATACATATATATATTAATAAAAAATTAGAAGGAAGAAATTGGCAATTTGTATGATTGTATTTTTGAAAAACTAAGAATAAAGGGATCTATATAAAACTTGCCAGGGATTAGTCTCCAACACAATTAAATTAGACCATGCTTAGTATTGAGATTAGGCAGTTTTAATTTAAATGCCACAGTACTAAAATCTTTGGTAAATACTAGCTAATATAACTGGTTAAGTTGATTTAATCCATTACTTATAATACTAGTCCTATATGATAAAAAAGATATAACATCTTAATTTATTATTTTTGTCAAATTAAGTTATTATTTAAAAATCTTATTTATTACATACTATTAAGCTTTATTTTAAAGTCATAATTTTTTGCTACAATAGCTACACTTCCTCAATATTGAACAGGACCTTAGTCATCTCTATAGCTATTATATTTTAATAAATTTTAAATAGAGCTATCTATGTAAAATTTTGCAGGATCAACCTTGACCGTAATTGTAGACCTTTGATATTCGGACTTCCAACCTTGGCCGTTAGATATAAGCAACAACTGTCTGATATCAATTGCCGCCAACAATAAACAAGATCAAATTAGCTCTCCTTATAAATTTTTCTTCAATAAACCATGAGGCAATCGCTCTCATTATACATTTGCTTCATAAATCATAAGCTAACTGTGTCTTGCAAAATCTTCAAAAAAAATTGCAACTACCAAGTTGGAATACTGCTTATCGTATTTACTCTTAAATTTCATCTAATTTTTTCAGTCATAGACTTACTCTCCGTGCAGGATCAATTTTTCCTCCTCTATCTAAAAATTGACGTTGAAATGGCAAGTACTTGAAAATTACAAAAACTATCAATTTTTTCCCTCTTAAACTAGCCGGATCAACATTCTGCAAAAAGAGATTTATGATACTAATTCTTAATAACTCCAATAAACGTACCAAAAAAAAAAACCCTAAGGAGAAAAAATAGAAGAAAGCATAAATAAAATTTTTGGATTAATTTGTGAAAAAAAGACCAAAATGAAATTTAATTTAGTTCTTCTCTTACCTATCCTCTTGAGGAGTCCACTGCCCTTTGATTATGTTGTTCTTCTTTGGAAGTTTCCTTTCTCTTTTCATAGGTATCCTTTTGTTCCTCTTTTGATCTTGATTATATGCATTTTCTCCAGTTACACATGAGACTTCATCGGACAATTTTGAACTCGATGATCCATAATCTTGAAAATTCATTAGTATCGGCAAAAAATTTGGAGTTTCCAGCTTGGGGTGAGCCGAAAAATTCTGTGAATAATCCCAAAATCCTCTTCTTTTCGGGCCATGCAAAACCTCATTTGTACTATTCGGTACCAACGGAGTGGCGGTATATGCACCCTTAGTACCTAAAAATCCATTTGAATAGCCCTCAAGAGGATTGAAACTCATTGTTGAGATCCCGAGAGGGGGACTTTTTGAGGATCCTTCGATGGTAAATCGATTAAGATGGTGAGGATTTGAAAAAGTGGACTCATTAATAAGACCATAATCATGGTTATTATGATAGTTGTGAAACAATATACCTTTAGAAGATGGATTTTCTAGACGAGAACCCATTTCCTAGGTCTGATTTGAAGAGATTATCAGAAAATATGCTTGATATGAAAGGATAATCATCTCGAAAACTTAAATCAAGCTCCATGCAGTAGAGAGAGTAAAGAAAAAAATAAAACAAAATAAAAAAATAAAAATTAAGCTCTCAAGAAAGGAAGGGTGGTTAAATGTTAAATAGAGAGATGGGGCTAAATTTATTCGGCTATTGATATCATCACCCGTAATTGCTGGCCTAAAATGCTCACCTCTCTCGGATTCACTACCGAAGAAGGAAATATACTAAGAGGCTACTGTGATGCATCTTCTGCTCCTTCTCTAGGTGGCCTCGCGGTGATATATCAGCCTCAGGTTTCCAAGGCTTTGGCTTAGACAAGGTGCATTTATGGCACTTCTATTTCCGTGGTGTTAATTTAACAAATGCAAGTTTAAATAATTAAAAAAGACTTTTGGGTTTTAGCTTTGCTTTATTTTTTTCATGTTTTTTTTTTGAAGTCTTGCCTCTTAATCGAATAGAATAAATCGTTAAAAGTAGAATAAGAAAAAAGGAATAATACTAAATTCTTTTTTCAAAGCCGCGCAAAGCGCGGTTCTATTTCCTAGTTATTATATAAATCAGGACCGTTTGGTGGGCACCGGATGCTTTGAAGAAGATCATACAGTCCAGATACGACTGAAGGGGCACTATTAGTGGGACAAAGCAAAGAGAATTAAGGCTACAACAACGTTGTCTTAATTTTAATGATTTATTAGCGTTTGTTGTTATTACTTTATCACCCTTCTTCAATTGTTTGTATGCTTTGTGTGTGAACAAAATTTCAGGGTCTCGTGTTTTATTAATTATTGGTAAATGCTATTTTCTTAACCATAATTGAGAGTCAATGTAATAATGAAAATTGCCCAACTTCAGCTCAGTCACATAACATTAGTAATGAAAAATCAAACAAATTCTTCGAAAAAAACCTAGTGAAATTTAATTATTATTGGTAATTTTTTAAGGATTCTTGAGAGCTTGAGCTCTTTCATCATGCCAATTTAAGCTAAAAATTTATATTTTCTGCTTATAATTTTTTTTTTACTGTAAATTAAAAGGGTGATTAAGTAACTTCAGGACCAAGTTTCCAACCACAATTTTAGTCGTTTTTGATAGGGCGAGGAGGTTTGAAACTTGGGAAGCTGGTTCGAAGCCAAGACTGTGGAGGAAGCATGTGTCCAAAATTTTGAACCAAAGCGACTTTTTGTAATTAAATTATTAATGTTTTTTTCCTTAGTTGTTTTAAATAAATGACACTATTAAATTCTAATTAATTTTTTGCTAAAACCTTTTGTTAAATCTGGAAATTTTACAGTTACGTTCATGGTCATAGTCATAAATTTGAATCAATCCAAATTATCACTACAGTCTTGCAACTTGGACTCCCTGAAAGAGAAAATAGAGGATAAACAAACCTCATTGAATTTTTAGTGAGGTTTAGAAAAACAATTAATATTACGTTTTAATGTGTTTTTACACACTCATGACATTAAAGACTTACTATATATTCGTTAAAAATTCAAAAATAACACTAATAGTATTTATTTATCTTGACCGAGGACAAGGTTTGTAAATTCTAATTGAACTACAACTAAATCCAGCTTTATGTATGCTTAAAGATGTGGAAATAAAGTAGATTTTCTTTTGATAGATATATACAAAAACAATGAAATTTGAGGCCATCTCTCTCTCCCTCTCTCTTTTCATTTCCGCAATTTATATATATTATTTATATTAGGTTATAACCCACCGAGATTTTATTACTTATATACTCAACATAACAAAAAAATTAAAATTTTAATAGAAGTTATGGGTGCTAAAGGCTTAGTATGTAATGAAAATATTATAGCATTCTTTAGATTAATTGTAATTTCTTTAAAAAAAAATTATAATAGAAATAATACCAATGGGTCCCGAAGGAGCTCAGGTACTGCAGGGGCTGGCGGTTTAATTCGAAATAGCAACGGGGAGTGGGTGACAGGATTCAGCATTAATATTGGTGTATGCTCGGTGACAAAGGCCGAGTTATGGGGAATTTATCAGGGACTGTTGCTGGCTTGGGAGGTTGGCATTCGTAACATTCTCATAGAAGCTGATAGTGAGTGTGCAATTCAAATGGTTGCCAAGGGTTGTAACACTGTTAATGCTTGTTATCCTCTGATTCGTAGTACAAAGGGGCTGATGGATCGTAATTGGCGAGTAGCTCTGCACCATGTTTATAGAGAATCAAATAATGCGGCAGATTTTGTGGCTTCTCATGCCCTCAAGCTTCCTCTGGGAGTTCACATATTTGTGTCCCCCCCCCCCCCCTCCCGAGGTCTCTACTTGGCTTTTGTATGATGGCTTGGGGATCTCGATCCCTCGCCGAGTGATTGCTTAGCCTTGTTTAGGCTACTTATTGTACCAAAAAACAAAAGATGTGGAAATCAGGTAAATTTTCTTCTGATAGATATATACAGAAACAATGAAATTTGAGGCCATCTCTCTCTCTCTCTCTCACTCTCTTCATTTCCGCAATTTATATATGTTATTATATTCGGTTATAACCCACCAAGATTTTATTACTTATATACTCAATTACTATGTAATAACAAAAAATTTAAATTTAAATATAAGTTATGGGTACTAAAGGCTTAGTATGTGATGAAAATATTATAGCAGTCTTTAGATTAATTTTAAATTCTTTAAAAAAATTGAATTTATAATATAAAGAAGACTGTAAAGGTTGTAACTACAAGTGAAAATGGAATATGGAAATTTTCTCTTTCTAGGGGTAAAATCTTGTCCATCTTTTGTCTTTTATATATGTGTGTGTGTGTGTGTGTGTTTATTGGAAAACTATGTAATTTCTTGGATGGGTATTGCATGCAAATGCAAAATGGTGGGGCCCTTTTTTGATTTCTAACTAAAAGTTAATTAAATTAAAGGGAAAATGACTAACACACCCCCAACCTTTAGACAAATAAACAAAAACCTCCTAATATTTCGAAAAAAATATTTACACTCTCATTCACTAACGGAAACAGTTACTTTTAATGGAAATAGTAATTTTAATATATAATTACCGTTATACCCTTCTAGCACAGAAAAAAATAATTGTTAATTGTCTAATTTGTCCATATATTTTTAATAAAATTATAAATATACCCTCATTGCTCAATTCCTCTATTTAAATTTTTATCAAATTCTCTCTTCGAGCCAAATAAATTTAATCCATTACTCAAGAATAAAATTAGTTATTAATGCCATAAGAATAATAATTCTCTACATGTCAATCATTTAAACTTGTATAATCAACAAATTATACAAATGCAAATGAGTTATTTATGTATATATATCTGCATCAACAATACATAATATATTTATTGGAAAACTAGGTAATTTCTTGGATGGGTATTGCATGCAAATGCAAAAATGGTGGGGCCCTTTTTTGATTTCTAACTAAAAGTTAATTAAATTAAAGGGAAAATGACTAATACACCTCCAATCTTTAGACAAAGGAATAAAAATCCCCTAACCTTTTCAAAAAGACATTTACACCCCCATTCACTAACAGAAACAATTATTTTTAACGAAAATAGTAATTTTAATATACAATTACCACTATACCCTTCTAGCACATAAAAAAATAATTGTTAATTGTCCAATTTGTCCATATTGTTAATAAAATTATAAATATACCAACATTTCTTAATTCCTCTATTTAAATTTTTATCAAATTCTCTCTTCAAGCCAAATAATATTTGGTTTATATTCATAAAGTACTTTGAAAAAATAGGTTTTTTTTTTCTCTCTCTCTAACATAGCCCTTGTTTAAGCGGAAAATCTATTTATAAGGATATATATATATATATATGTATGTATGTATATCCTTCAATGATACATAATAGTACGTATGTATATATACGTATTTGTGTGCATAGGTATGCATATACACAGAGAATCTATTTTTTATGCCAGTCATACCACTTTGGCGTGTTGAGTTGGCATGCCCAATTTACATATTCTGTCAAAAAATATAGCAGTGAGCCCCATAATGAGATTACCGGTGTCACATAATAGTATGCACATACACAGAGAATATATTTATATGTATATATATCTACGTCAACAATACATAATAGTATGTGTATGTATGTGTGTCTATACACACACACACAAAAAAAATTTTTTTTTAGCCCATAATACTACTTGAGTGTGTTCAGTTTGTATGCCTGAATGATAGAGCAATAGGTCTCATGCCTGAATGAAGACCATTTGGACTTTCCTCAACTCCAATTGGAGCCACATAATAAGGTTAACATTTTTCTTATTGCACGCCTAGCTAGATGGAAATGGCTTTCATTTGCTTTCTATTTTATCAATAATTTTATACCGATTTTAGAAAACTAATGACTTCAAAGAGGATAACCATAACCAACTAAATGATAAAGATTGCAATAAGCCAATAAATGAAAAGTTTGGGAAAAAGACAGAAAGAAATAATCATGGACTTCAAAGTAGTATATGAAATTTTGAAGGAAAAAAAGTTATTAGTATTAAAAATTTTAATGAGTAAACATTCTCTTAAGAATCATGCATGGTTATAGTTTAGAATGGATTATGGATGGTAGTTGGTTTAATTGTAAATTTGTTTAAAGTGGTACAAGAGATATAATTTCAAATCTCAAATTTACAGCATAATTAAGAAATATTAATATTTGGTTGATATTCGTGAAGTACCTTAAAAAATAGGGTTCTCTCTCTCTCTAACATAGCCCTTGTTCTAGCCGAAAATCTATTTATATGGATATATATATCCTTCAATGATACATAATCATATGTATGTTTATATACGTATTTGTGTGCACAGGTATGCATATACACAGAGAATCTATTTTTTATGCCAGTCATACCACTTTGGCGCGTTGAGTTGGCATGCCCAATTTACATATTCTGTCAAAAAATATAGCAGTGAGTCCCATAGTGAGATTGCCGGTGTCACATAATAGTATGCACATACACAGAGAACATATTTATATGTATACGTATCTACGTAAACGATACAAAATAGTATGTGTCTGTATGTGTGTCTACACACACACACACACACACACATAATATTTTTTTTTTTGAGCTCATAATGCTACTTGAGTGTGTTCAGTTTGTATGCCTGAATGATAGAGTAATAGGTCTCATAGTGGGATCAGCGGTGTCACATAATCTAATAGGAGAAATTCTAGAATTTCTTATCTAATAGATATATGATTCACAAAATTTACCCTTAGTGGTCATAAAACTTTGGAATATGAATGAAATAAAATAATTTGCATGTTAATTTTATGTGTGTGAGATTTACAGTCACAAATAATAAAATAAAATAAACATTGACAATGGCATAAACATATAGTAATATTTACAGTCACAAATAATAAAATAAAATAAACATTGACAATGGCATAAACCTATAGTAATATAAAACCTCTCATTTTTTTTAAGTGAACCTCCGCAAAGAGAAGAAATATTTATTAACGGTACTTGTATAAACATTATCAAAACTGATGTAAAAAATCTACTCTAATGTCACAAGCTTTTATCGATTGAGTTGCAAAATATACATCAACCTAATTCGAGTGGTATGCGTAACTATGAATTTTCTCTTTGGTTCTAATAACTAAAATCTTTTATGGTTACCATGAAATTTAACTTAATTTGAGCCATTTGTATACTACAAAATTTCTCTTTTGATCTTGTAGCGAAACTCATTTCCATCATTATAACATTCACTAAATTGAGAGTGATGCATATGAGAAGAATAAATGCTCAGAAGAAAATGAAGTTGTTGCTCATCGAGGATATGCATATATGTTATTTTACTTCATTCATATTCTCAAAACAGTACTTAAGCTTCACGGTCAATACATGCCGTGAGGAGTGTGAATGTGTTTTAAAACACGAGCGGGTTCCAATTAATTTCTCCAAATTAACAATTGGAGCCGGCATTTTGCTCAATTTTCTCCAAAAATACTTTTGTTTAAAAGAAAACCTTTAAATTTACCAATAGGAATTTGATAAATAAGTAATATAATTAATTTATTGCTTAAATTGTAATAAAGTAATTGTGGCGAAGATCAAGATTATATTTAAACAAGAGATTTAACATTAATTATAGAAGACACCAAGTATACTGGCATTAATTCCATTACAAACATTAAGAAATATAGAAAATTAACCGCACAATAGATAAATATCAGCTTTCAGTGGCTAGCTAATACATCAGCGGGTTTGAAGTTGATGAAGATATCATCAATACTCCAAAACTATTTAAGACTCCAACAAGATTAAATTATTTCCAAATGTAGGATAGCACAACCTCATTGATACTGCTATGAAGAGGAGGCTAATAAAATTATAGAAGTCACATTGCAACTGGATAGGAAGCCTCAGTGGCAATGCCACAGAGACCTTCATCTCTGAGAATCCTTATGTAGCCGGACTCACCCCAAGTCTCCCCCCACGAATTCTTAATTAACCAGTAATTGGCTCCATCTTCTTCTTCAGCAGTTCCAAACCCAACAACAGCGACACCATGATCACAGTTATTCCCGCATTCTGCGTTAAGCACACCTCTTTCGTAAAAACGGAAGGCTTGTCCGCTCGCTTCAACACAGACTGATACTGGCTGCTTGGTTACGGCCTGGAGTAAGGCATGCTCATCACCTTTCGGTAAATCTTCATATTTACCGATTGTAGCAGCAGCAGCTTTCTCTTTCTGTTCGTCACAGGTTCCTTGCTCTTGCTGGTACGGATAGTCCGCTTCTGTGGCAAGGCCCTTGTTTTCTATAATATACTCAAAGGCTTTATCCATAAGACCCCCACTGCATCCATTGTTGTCTGTTGAGCAGTCTACCAACTGCTGCTCCGAAAGTTCAATCAGTTTCCCACCAGTAATCTGAGTGATCCCTTCCACCGCCGCCACAGCTGAAAATGCCCAACAGGATCCTGCAAAATAATATTGCATGTTACGTTAGACGACGAATAATAATATTATATAATATTCTAGGTTAATTTGTTGTACATGATGTGACAGCTACAAACAATCTGCAGCATCACTTCATCAATATATATATAATAATTAATTACCACAATTGCCTTGGTTCTTTATATGAGTGACAGCTCCTTTCTTCCTCCAGTCGATGCTAGTCGGAACATCAGTCACGTTTTGGTACTTGAAGGTGGATGGCCGTGATGACTGGCGGCTTAGGCTTGGTACTGGCCTGTTGTATCCTGTATATGAAGCACGAAACTCCTCGTTAGTTAAGTCTGAAAATTCATTGGTGCCCAACTTGTACGTCCGATTCCCCTCCTTGTTGGCTTTCTCAATGTATTCAAGGTTTTGCTTGAATATCTTAAGACGCATTGCCTTCTCTAGCTCGTCCTTGTAAGTGCGTCCATGCTGAGCCATCCACTGTTCGTGTTTCGCAACGATGGACGGTTCATGCATCGACCGGCCGGACACCACTTGTGATGCACAAGTGATCACCAAACTGATGATCACAAACATGGGAATGATAAAGCTTTTCTCAAATTTTAAAACCATGGTTGCTGTTTTTTTTTCCCTCCCTTTTTTGGTATATTACTAATTTGTTAGTAATTTGCGAATACTCGAGGCACACATTGTTGCTCTATATATAGTACTGGCTAGCATATATATGGATCACATTTGGTGTCCCTAATGCATCCAAGACGTATGCATTGCGTTGGTCGATCGTTCGTGCCCCATACTTCACGACTTTCAATCAAATTAGCTAATTAGCATCAGTTAATCACCGTGATTATTGCTACTTTACTAGCTAGGAGATTGCCGCTTCGCGACGCCATGGCCTTATGGCGCTATCTATGACACCTCGTTCATCAGCCATGTTACAAAAGAGTTATGAGCTTAAGTCATGCCGCGTCGTGGAAACTTGTGTATTACTTGATTCGATAGTTTCATTCGTTCACATTTGGACGGAGGGCCCATGTCTCACAAAAGCCACAATACTAATAAGGTCAGCATGAAGGAATGCTTAATTCCAAGATGCATCAAGAGTATTATAGCATAATATACAATTCGAATTAATGAAGGCATAATTGCAAGAAAATACAATAAAAATCATAAATATGTTATGGCTTATAAAAATGGAAAACCAATCTCCATATTATTACATTTGTGAGTATGTGTGTTTTTCCTTTATTTGTTTTTCAAATTGAGCATTATAGCCCACAACTTAGAGGAGTACAAATTGAGTTTTCTTTATTTCCGCTTCCCCGCGCACCTTGAGTAAATAAGAATGGAAAAGGATAAGAGGATCATGCGATTGACGTGAGAGATTTGGGGATGGTTATATTTCCATGAGTGAACTCGAGGCCAATATGAAGTAAATGGATACAAGTTAAACCATGAAACTAAAGACAATTCCGAATTAGCTTTGTCTACAAACAAGGAAAGCTGTAACTAATTTAACCATACGAATCTGATGGAGAGCTTGAACTTTGCTCGGAACGAATGCCGGTGGCATTCTAATAACTAAGTTACTCTAAGAACTCAAAAGGATTACAAAATAAAATATATGTTTAACTGTTGGAGTGGGGGCAACAGTAGAACTATACATAGATACAAAAAAAGAGTCATTAATCACTTAAGAGCCCCTTGTTTCGTCACCATATTCCTTGGGTGTGCTCCTATTCAACATTTTCGTTATATATATATATATATATATAGTCTTTATCTAATAAGGGATCTTTTAAGTTGTTGAAATAAAGGACAAACTAAAATACAAACAAAACACTTACTGCAGTGCGGTGTATTTTGTTCTGTACTATATTGAAGTTTGTATTTTTATTGTCTTTTAACTTATTTCTAACTTTAATAATTTAATAAATCCTTCAGTCTATGTGTGTGTATTTTAATAATTTTTTTTTGTTATCTGATTTTTTCCAATTGTGCTTCTGCAAATCATGAAAAGGATGCTGAGCTCATACACTCAATAGTGCACATCAGCGAATATCATTAAATTGGTTTATTTTTCTTTTATATAATTTCTTTTTTTAATTAACGTAAAACATAAATAAAACATTGATAAATAACTATCCGATAAGTTAATAATCTTGATAAATAATTAAATCATCAAGTTCCAAATTGAGCCAGTGTAGCAAATAAATAGCTTTGTTAAATGCGTAAGACAATAGCGACTTTTTGAATCCTTTAGGACCCATTGAAAATATAAACTCATAATTAATCTCATACAAAAATTAATAATGAATAAATTATATAACTCATAAAATTAAGGAACTTTTTTTTTTTACAATTTCTATTATTTGAATTCAACTCTTTGAAAAATATGCATCTAAAGTTTTTCTTTTGCTTTTGTAGCTTCTCTTCGTTCCTAACTGAGCGCATGTCGTCATTAATTATTTTGTAGAGCATGCACTACATTTAGTATATCTTTTTCTATCAATAAAGATTTTCTTTTTTCTTTGTACTTCTTTCAAATGAGAACCCATGAAGCCCAAAAATATGAAAATTATTATGATATGAGACTAGAAATTATAAAATAATCAAGTGAAACTTGAGAATACTTTTGTATTCATATTTTTCAAAAGTAAATACTTACACAATAGTGGTATGTGTATGATTACACAAACTAAGGAAAGGCAAAAAAGAAATATTGTATAATTACAAGTTGCTTAACAAAGCTACACTATTATAAGTGGGAGCCATTTGAGAAGATATCATTGACTTAAGGAAGCACGATTTATGTTCTTTTACAAGTAAATATGTACATATATCTATAAAATTCTTCAAACAAAAAATCTCTTTCTAAATTAATACATATTCATTTATTGGTAAATTATTAACATCACTAAACTAATATTTTTCCTTAATCCCAACAATATTATTTGATAGAAAATTTACTGTAGATGATATAATGTATTTAAAATCTATCCAAGACTCGATCAAACAGTAAAATCTATGTAAAATAAGATAAAAAAAATATTATTCTTTTCCGTCAGGTATTCTATGATTTTCATAAGAACTAAGAATATTAAGTTTTGTGATAGTTAAAAAACAACTCATCATATCCCATCACCTTGGAAGGTCTAATTGAACAATTGTTAATGACTAGAACAATAATGTAGCAGTTCAATCCATATGTCACTATTGGGACCAAATATCAATACTTCCTTTAAAATTACATAAATAAAAAGAAATTACAAAAGTACCTCAAAATTAATTCCAGCTGAAGCAGCTGATCTCTTGATATTCGTGGCATAATTTCTGAAGCAGTTGTTTGTAAAGTCGGTCCTGAAATCACTAGCTCCACAAGTTGCTTGGGTATGTGTGTGTGCCTATATATACATACATACATACATACATACATACATACATACATACATACATATATATATTAATAAAAAATTAGAAGGAAGAAATTGGTAATTTGTATGATTGTATTTTTGAAAAACTAAGAATAAAGGGATCTATATAAAACTTGCCAGGGATTAGTCTCCAACACAATTAAATTAGACCATGCTTAGTATTGAGATTAGGCAGTTTTAATTTAAATGCCACAGTACTAAAATCTTTGGTAAATACTAGCTAATATAACTGGTTAAGTTGATTTAATCCATTACTTATAATACTAGTCCTATATGATAAAAAAGATATAACATCTTAATTTATTATTTTTGTCAAATTAAGTTATTATTTAAAAATCTTATTTATTACATACTATTAAGCTTTATTTTAAAGTCATAATTTTTTGCTACAATAGCTACACTTCCTCAATATTGAACAGGACCTTAGTCATCTCTATAGCTATTATATTTTAATAAATTTTAAATAGAGCTATCTATGTAAAATTTTGCAGGATCAACCTTGACCGTAATTGTAGACCTTTGATATTCGGACTTCCAACCTTGGCCGTTAGATATAAGCAACAACTGTCTGATATCAATTGCCGCCAACAATAAACAAGATCAAATTAGCTCTCCTTATAAATTTTTCTTCAATAAACCATGAGGCAATCGCTCTCATTATACATTTGCTTCATAAATCATAAGCTAACTGTGTCTTGCAAAATCTTCAAAAAAAATTGCAACTACCAAGTTGGAATACTGCTTATCGTATTTACTCTTAAATTTCATCTAATTTTTTCAGTCATAGACTTACTCTCCGTGCAGGATCAATTTTTCCTCCTCTATCTAAAAATTGACGTTGAAATGGCAAGTACTTGAAAATTACAAAAACTATCAATTTTTTCCCTCTTAAACTAGCCGGATCAACATTCTGCAAAAAGAGATTTATGATACTAATTCTTAATAACTCCAATAAACGTACCAAAAAAAAAAACCCTAAGGAGAAAAAATAGAAGAAAGCATAAATAAAATTTTTGGATTAATTTGTGAAAAAAAGACCAAAATGAAATTTAATTTAGTTCTTCTCTTACCTATCCTCTTGAGGAGTCCACTGCCCTTTGATTATGTTGTTCTTCTTTGGAAGTTTCCTTTCTCTTTTCATAGGTATCCTTTTGTTCCTCTTTTGATCTTGATTATATGCATTTTCTCCAGTTACACATGAGACTTCATCGGACAATTTTGAACTCGATGATCCATAATCTTGAAAATTCATTAGTATCGGCAAAAAATTTGGAGTTTCCAGCTTGGGGTGAGCCGAAAAATTCTGTGAATAATCCCAAAATCCTCTTCTTTTCGGGCCATGCAAAACCTCATTTGTACTATTCGGTACCAACGGAGTGGCGGTATATGCACCCTTAGTACCTAAAAATCCATTTGAATAGCCCTCAAGAGGATTGAAACTCATTGTTGAGATCCCGAGAGGGGGACTTTTTGAGGATCCTTCGATGGTAAATCGATTAAGATGGTGAGGATTTGAAAAAGTGGACTCATTAATAAGACCATAATCATGGTTATTATGATAGTTGTGAAACAATATACCTTTAGAAGATGGATTTTCTAGACGAGAACCCATTTCCTAGGTCTGATTTGAAGAGATTATCAGAAAATATGCTTGATATGAAAGGATAATCATCTCGAAAACTTAAATCAAGCTCCATGCAGTAGAGAGAGTAAAGAAAAAAATAAAACAAAATAAAAAAATAAAAATTAAGCTCTCAAGAAAGGAAGGGTGGTTAAATGTTAAATAGAGAGATGGGGCTAAATTTATTCGGCTATTGATATCATCACCCGTAATTGCTGGCCTGCAATGCTCACCTCTCTCGGATTCACTGCCGAAGAAGGAAATATACTAAGAGGCTACTGTGATGCATCTTCTGCTCCTTCTCTAGGTGGCCTCGCGGTGATATATCAGCCTCAGGTTTCCAAGGCTTTGGCTTAGACAAGGTGCATTTATGGCACTTCTATTTCCGTGGTGTTAATTTAACAAATGCAAGTTTAAATAATTAAAAAAGACTTTTGGGTTTTAGCTTTGCTTTATTTTTTTCATGTTTTTTTTTTGAAGTCTTGCCTCTTAATCGAATAGAATAAATCGTTAAAAGTAGAATAAGAAAAAAGGAATAATACTAAATTCTTTTTTCAAAGCCGCGCAAAGCGCGGTTCTATTTCCTAGTTATTATATAAATCAGGACCGTTTGGTGGGCACCGGATGCTTTGAAGAAGATCATACAGTCCAGATACGACTGAAGGGGCACTATTAGTGGGACAAAGCAAAGAGAATTAAGGCTACAACAACGTTGTCTTAATTTTAATGATTTATTAGCGTTTGTTGTTATTACTTTATCACCCTTCTTCAATTGTTTGTATGCTTTGTGTGTGAACAAAATTTCAGGGTCTCGTGTTTTATTAATTATTGGTAAATGCTATTTTCTTAACCATAATTGAGAGTCAATGTAATAATGAAAATTGCCCAACTTCAGCTCAGTCACATAACATTAGTAATGAAAAATCAAACAAATTCTTCGAAAAAAACCTAGTGAAATTTAATTATTATTGGTAATTTTTTAAGGATTCTTGAGAGCTTGAGCTCTTTCATCATGCCAATTTAAGCTAAAAATTTATATTTTCTGCTTATAATTTTTTTTTTACTGTAAATTAAAAGGGTGATTAAGTAACTTCAGGACCAAGTTTCCAACCACAATTTTAGTCGTTTTTGATAGGGCGAGGAGGTTTGAAACTTGGGAAGCTGGTTCGAAGCCAAGACTGTGGAGGAAGCATGTGTCCAAAATTTTGAACCAAAGCGACTTTTTGTAATTAAATTATTAATGTTTTTTTCCTTAGTTGTTTTAAATAAATGACACTATTAAATTCTAATTAATTTTTTGCTAAAACCTTTTGTTAAATCTGGAAATTTTACAGTTACGTTCATGGTCATAGTCATAAATTTGAATCAATCCAAATTATCACTACAGTCTTGCAACTTGGACTCCCTGAAAGAGAAAATAGAGGATAAACAAACCTCATTGAATTTTTAGTGAGGTTTAGAAAAACAATTAATATTACGTTTTAATGTGTTTTTACACACTCATGACATTAAAGACTTACTATATATTCGTTAAAAATTCAAAAATAACACTAATAGTATTTATTTATCTTGACCGAGGACAAGGTTTGTAAATTCTAATTGAACTACAACTAAATCCAGCTTTATGTATGCTTAAAGATGTGGAAATAAAGTAGATTTTCTTTTGATAGATATATGCAAAAACAATGAAATTTGAGGCCATCTCTCTCTCCCTCTCTCTTTTCATTTCCGCAATTTATATATATTATTTATATTAGGTTATAACCCACCGAGATTTTATTACTTATATACTCAACATAACAAAAAAATTAAAATTTTAATAGAAGTTATGGGTGCTAAAGGCTTAGTATGTAATGAAAATATTATAGCATTCTTTAGATTAATTGTAATTTCTTTAAAAAAAATTATAATAGAAATAATACCAATGGGTCCCGAAGGAGCTCAGGTACTGCAGGGGCTGGCGGTTTAATTCGAAATAGCAACGGGGAGTGGGTGACAGGATTCAGCATTAATATTGGTGTATGCTCGGTGACAAAGGCCGAGTTATGGGGAATTTATCAGGGACTGTTGCTGGCTTGGGAGGTTGGCATTCGTAACATTCTCATAGAAGCTGATAGTGAGTGTGCAATTCAAATGGTTGCCAAGGGTTGTAACACTGTTAATGCTTGTTATCCTCTGATTCGTAGTACAAAGGGGCTGATGGATCGTAATTGGCGAGTAGCTCTGCACCATGTTTATAGAGAATCAAATAATGCGGCAGATTTTGTGGCTTCTCATGCCCTCAAGCTTCCCCTGGGGGTTCACATTTTTGTGGCCCCCCCCCCCCCCCCCTCCCGAGGTCTCTACTTGGCTTTTGTATGATGGCTTGGGGATCTCGATCCCTCGCCGAGTGATTGCTTAGCCTTGTTTAGGCTACTTATTGTACCAAAAAACAAAAGATGTGGAAATCAGGTAAATTTTCTTCTGATAGATATATACAGAAACAATGAAATTTGAGGCCATCTCTCTCTCTCTCTCTCACTCTCTTCATTTCCGCAATTTATATATGTTATTATATTCGGTTATAACCCACCAAGATTTTATTACTTATATACTCAATTACTATGTAATAACAAAAAATTTAAATTTAAATATAAGTTATGGGTACTAAAGGCTTAGTATGTGATGAAAATATTATAGCAGTCTTTAGATTAATTTTAAATTCTTTAAAAAAATTGAATTTATAATATAAAGAAGACTGTAAAGGTTGTAACTACAAGTGAAAATGGAATATGGAAATTTTCTCTTTCTAGGGGTAAAATCTTGTCCATCTTTTGTCTTTTATATATGTGTGTGTGTGTGTGTGTGTTTATTGGAAAACTATGTAATTTCTTGGATGGGTATTGCATGCAAATGCAAAATGGTGGGCCCTTTTTTGATTTCTAACTAAAAGTTAATTAAATTAAAGGGAAAATGACTAACACACCCCCAACCTTTAGACAAATAAACAAAAACCTCCTAATATTTCGAAAAAAATATTTACACTCTCATTCACTAACGGAAACAGTTACTTTTAATGGAAATAGTAATTTTAATATATAATTACCGTTATACCCTTCTAGCACAGAAAAAAATAATTGTTAATTATCTAATTTGTCCATATATTTTTAATAAAATTATAAATATACCCTCATTGCTCAATTCCTCTATTTAAATTTTTATCAAATTCTCTCTTCGAGCCAAATAAATTTAATCCATTACTCAAGAATAAAATTAGTTATTAATGCCATAAGAATAATAATTCTCTACATGTCAATCATTTAAACTTGTATAATCAACAAATTATACAAATGCAAATTAGTTATTTATGTATATATATCTGCATCAACAATACATAATATATTTATTGGAAAACTAGGTAATTTCTTGGATGGGTATTGCATGCAAATGCAAAAATGGTGGGGCCCTTTTTTGATTTCTAACTAAAAGTTAATTAAATTAAAGGGAAAATGACTAATACACCTCCAATCTTTAGACAAAGGAATAAAAATCCCCTAACCTTTTCAAAAAGACATTTACACCCCCATTCACTAACAGAAACAATTATTTTTAACGAAAATAGTAATTTTAATATACAATTACCACTATACCCTTCTAGCACATAAAAAAATAATTGTTAATTGTCCAATTTGTCCATATTGTTAATAAAATTATAAATATACCAACATTTCTTAATTCCTCTATTTAAATTTTTATCAAATTCTCTCTTCAAGCCAAATAATATTTGGTTTATATTCATAAAGTACTTTGAAAAAATAGGTTTTTTTTTTCTCTCTCTCTAACATAGCCCTTGTTTAAGCGGAAAATCTATTTATAAGGATATATATATATATATATATGTATGTATGTATATCCTTCAATGATACATAATAGTACGTATGTATATATACGTATTTGTGTGCATAGGTATGCATATACACAGAGAATCTATTTTTTATGCCAGTCATACCACTTTGGCGTGTTGAGTTGGCATGCCCAATTTACATATTCTGTCAAAAAATATAGCAGTGAGCCCCATAATGAGATTACCGGTGTCACATAATAGTATGCACATACACAGAGAATATATTTATATGTATATATATCTACGTCAACAATACATAATAGTATGTGTATGTTTGTGTGTCTATACACACACACACAAAAAAAATTTTTTTTTAGCCCATAATACTACTTGAGTGTGTTCAGTTTGTATGCCTGAATGATAGAGCAATAGGTCTCATGCCTGAATGAAGACCATTTGGACTTTCCTCAACTCCAATTGGAGCCACATAATAAGGTTAACATTTTTCTTATTGCACGCCTAGCTAGATGGAAATGGCTTTCATTTGCTTTCTATTTTATCAATAATTTTATACCGATTTTAGAAAACTAATGACTTCAAAGAGGATAACCATAACCAACTAAATGATAAAGATTGCAATAAGCCAATAAATGAAAAGTTTGGGAAAAAGACAGAAAGAAATAATCATGGACTTCAAAGTAGTATATGAAATTTTGAAGGAAAAAAAGTTATTAGTATTAAAAATTTTAATGAGTAAACATTCTCTTAAGAATCATGCATGGTTATAGTTTAGAATGGATTATGGATGGTAGTTGGTTTAATTGTAAATTTGTTTAAAGTGGTACAAGAGATATAATTTCAAATCTCAAATTTACAGCATAATTAAGAAATATTAATATTTGGTTGATATTCGTGAAGTACCTTAAAAAATAGGGTTCTCTCTCTCTCTAACATAGCCCTTGTTCTAGCCGAAAATCTATTTATATGGATATATATATCCTTCAATGATACATAATCATATGTATGTTTATATACGTATTTGTGTGCACAGGTATGCATATACACAGAGAATCTATTTTTTATGCCAGTCATACCACTTTGGCGCGTTGAGTTGGCATGCCCAATTTACATATTCTGTCAAAAAATATAGCAGTGAGTCCCATAGTGAGATTGCCGGTGTCACATAATAGTATGCACATACACAGAGAACATATTTATATGTATACGTATCTACGTAAACGATACAAAATAGTATGTGTCTGTATGTGTGTCTACACACACACACACACACACACATAATATTTTTTTTTTTGAGCTCATAATGCTACTTGAGTGTGTTCAGTTTGTATGCCTGAATGATAGAGTAATAGGTCTCATAGTGGGATCAGCGGTGTCACATAATCTAATAGGAGAAATTCTAGAATTTCTTATCTAATAGATATATGATTCACAAAATTTACCCTTAGTGGTCATAAAACTTTGGAATATGAATGAAATAAAATAATTTGCATGTTAATTTTATGTGTGTGAGATTTACAGTCACAAATAATAAAATAAAATAAACATTGACAATGGCATAAACATATAGTAATATTTACAGTCACAAATAATAAAATAAAATAAACATTGACAATGGCATAAACCTATAGTAATATAAAACCTCTCATTTTTTTTAAGTGAACCTCCGCAAAGAGAAGAAATATTTATTAACGGTACTTGTATAAACATTATCAAAACTGATGTAAAAAATCTACTCTAATGTCACAAGCTTTTATCGATTGAGTTGCAAAATATACATCAACCTAATTCGAGTGGTATGCGTAACTATGAATTTTCTCTTTGGTTCTAATAACTAAAATCTTTTATGGTTACCATGAAATTTAACTTAATTTGAGCCATTTGTATACTACAAAATTTCTCTTTTGATCTTGTAGCGAAACTCATTTCCATCATTATAACATTCACTAAATTGAGAGTGATGCATATGAGAAGAATAAATGCTCAGAAGAAAATGAAGTTGTTGCTCATCGAGGATATGCATATATGTTATTTTACTTCATTCATATTCTCAAAACAGTACTTAAGCTTCACGGTCAATACATGCCGTGAGGAGTGTGAATGTGTTTTAAAACACGAGCGGGTTCCAATTAATTTCTCCAAATTAACAATTGGAGCCGGCATTTTGCTCAATTTTCTCCAAAAATACTTTTGTTTAAAAGAAAACCTTTAAATTTACCAATAGGAATTTGATAAATAAGTAATATAATTAATTTATTGCTTAAATTGTAATAAAGTAATTGTGGCGAAGATCAAGATTATATTTAAACAAGAGATTTAACATTAATTATAGAAGACACCAAGTATACTGGCATTAATTCCATTACAAACATTAAGAAATATAGAAAATTAACCGCACAATAGATAAATATCAGCTTTCAGTGGCTAGCTAATACATCAGCGGGTTTGAAGTTGATGAAGATATCATCAATACTCCAAAACTATTTAAGACTCCAACAAGATTAAATTATTTCCAAATGTAGGATAGCACAACCTCATTGATACTGCTATGAAGAGGAGGCTAATAAAATTATAGAAGTCACATTGCAACTGGATAGGAAGCCTCAGTGGCAATGCCACAGAGACCTTCATCTCTGAGAATCCTTATGTAGCCGGACTCACCCCAAGTCTCCCCCCACGAATTCTTAATTAACCAGTAATTGGCTCCATCTTCTTCTTCAGCAGTTCCAAACCCAACAACAGCGACACCATGATCACAGTTATTCCCGCATTCTGCGTTAAGCACACCTCTTTCGTAAAAACGGAAGGCTTGTCCGCTCGCTTCAACACAGACTGATACTGGCTGCTTGGTTACGGCCTGGAGTAAGGCATGCTCATCACCTTTCGGTAAATCTTCATATTTACCGATTGTAGCAGCAGCAGCTTTCTCTTTCTGTTCGTCACAGGTTCCTTGCTCTTGCTGGTACGGATAGTCCGCTTCTGTGGCAAGGCCCTTGTTTTCTATAATATACTCAAAGGCTTTATCCATAAGACCCCCACTGCATCCATTGTTGTCTGTTGAGCAGTCTACCAACTGCTGCTCCGAAAGTTCAATCAGTTTCCCACCAGTAATCTGAGTGATCCCTTCCACCGCCGCCACAGCTGAAAATGCCCAACAGGATCCTGCAAAATAATATTGCATGTTACGTTAGACGACGAATAATAATATTATATAATATTCTAGGTTAATTTGTTGTACATGATGTGACAGCTACAAACAATCTGCAGCATCACTTCATCAATATATATATAATAATTAATTACCACAATTGCCTTGGTTCTTTATATGAGTGACAGCTCCTTTCTTCCTCCAGTCGATGCTAGTCGGAACATCAGTCACGTTTTGGTACTTGAAGGTGGATGGCCGTGATGACTGGCGGCTTAGGCTTGGTACTGGCCTGTTGTATCCTGTATATGAAGCACGAAACTCCTCGTTAGTTAAGTCTGAAAATTCATTGGTGCCCAACTTGTACGTCCGATTCCCCTCCTTGTTGGCTTTCTCAATGTATTCAAGGTTTTGCTTGAATATCTTAAGACGCATTGCCTTCTCTAGCTCGTCCTTGTAAGTGCGTCCATGCTGAGCCATCCACTGTTCGTGTTTCGCAACGATGGACGGTTCATGCATCGACCGGCCGGACACCACTTGTGATGCACAAGTGATCACCAAACTGATGATCACAAACATGGGAATGATAAAGCTTTTCTCAAATTTTAAAACCATGGTTGCTGTTTTTTTTTCCCTCCCTTTTTTGGTATATTACTAATTTGTTAGTAATTTGCGAATACTCGAGGCACACATTGTTGCTCTATATATAGTACTGGCTAGCATATATATGGATCACATTTGGTGTCCCTAATGCATCCAAGACGTATGCATTGCGTTGGTCGATCGTTCGTGCCCCATACTTCACGACTTTCAATCAAATTAGCTAATTAGCATCAGTTAATCACCGTGATTATTGCTACTTTACTAGCTAGGAGATTGCCGCTTCGCGACGCCATGGCCTTATGGCGCTATCTATGACACCTCGTTCATCAGCCATGTTACAAAAGAGTTATGAGCTTAAGTCATGCCGCGTCGTGGAAACTTGTGTATTACTTGATTCGATAGTTTCATTCGTTCACATTTGGACGGAGGGCCCATGTCTCACAAAAGCCACAATACTAATAAGGTCAGCATGAAGGAATGCTTAATTCCAAGATGCATCAAGAGTATTATAGCATAATATACAATTCGAATTAATGAAGGCATAATTGCAAGAAAATACAATAAAAATCATAAATATGTTATGGCTTATAAAAATGGAAAACCAATCTCCATATTATTACATTTGTGAGTATGTGTGTTTTTCCTTTATTTGTTTTTCAAATTGAGCATTATAGCCCACAACTTAGAGGAGTACAAATTGAGTTTTCTTTATTTCCGCTTCCCCGCGCACCTTGAGTAAATAAGAATGGAAAAGGATAAGAGGATCATGCGATTGACGTGAGAGATTTGGGGATGGTTATATTTCCATGAGTGAACTCGAGGCCAATATGAAGTAAATGGATACAAGTTAAACCATGAAACTAAAGACAATTCCGAATTAGCTTTGTCTACAAACAAGGAAAGCTGTAACTAATTTAACCATACGAATCTGATGGAGAGCTTGAACTTTGCTCGGAACGAATGCCGGTGGCATTCTAATAACTAAGTTACTCTAAGAACTCAAAAGGATTACAAAATAAAATATATGTTTAACTGTTGGAGTGGGGGCAACAGTAGAACTATACATAGATACAAAAAAAGAGTCATTAATCACTTAAGAGCCCCTTGTTTCGTCACCATATTCCTTGGGTGTGCTCCTATTCAACATTTTCGTTATATATATATATATATATATATAGTCTTTATCTAATAAGGGATCTTTTAAGTTGTTGAAATAAAGGACAAACTAAAATACAAACAAAACACTTACTGCAGTGCGGTGTATTTTGTTCTGTACTATATTGAAGTTTGTATTTTTATTGTCTTTTAACTTATTTCTAACTTTAATAATTTAATAAATCCTTCAGTCTATGTGTGTGTATTTTAATAATTTTTTTTTGTTATCTGATTTTTTCCAATTGTGCTTCTGCAAATCATGAAAAGGATGCTGAGCTCATACACTCAATAGTGCACATCAGCGAATATCATTAAATTGGTTTATTTTTCTTTTATATAATTTCTTTTTTTAATTAACGTAAAACATAAATAAAACATTGATAAATAACTATCCGATAAGTTAATAATCTTGATAAATAATTAAATCATCAAGTTCCAAATTGAGCCAGTGTAGCAAATAAATAGCTTTGTTAAATGCGTAAGACAATAGCGACTTTTTGAATCCTTTAGGACCCATTGAAAATATAAACTCATAATTAATCTCATACAAAAATTAATAATGAATAAATTATATAACTCATAAAATTAAGGAACTTTTTTTTTTTACAATTTCTATTATTTGAATTCAACTCTTTGAAAAATATGCATCTAAAGTTTTTCTTTTGCTTTTGTAGCTTCTCTTCGTTCCTAACTGAGCGCATGTCGTCATTAATTATTTTGTAGAGCATGCACTACATTTAGTATATCTTTTTCTATCAATAAAGATTTTCTTTTTTCTTTGTACTTCTTTCAAATGAGAACCCATGAAGCCCAAAAATATGAAAATTATTATGATATGAGACTAGAAATTATAAAATAATCAAGTGAAACTTGAGAATACTTTTGTATTCATATTTTTCAAAAGTAAATACTTACACAATAGTGGTATGTGTATGATTACACAAACTAAGGAAAGGCAAAAAAGAAATATTGTATAATTACAAGTTGCTTAACAAAGCTACACTATTATAAGTGGGAGCCATTTGAGAAGATATCATTGACTTAAGGAAGCACGATTTATGTTCTTTTACAAGTAAATATGTACATATATCTATAAAATTCTTCAAACAAAAAATCTCTTTCTAAATTAATACATATTCATTTATTGGTAAATTATTAACATCACTAAACTAATATTTTTCCTTAATCCCAACAATATTATTTGATAGAAAATTTACTGTAGATGATATAATGTATTTAAAATCTATCCAAGACTCGATCAAACAGTAAAATCTATGTAAAATAAGATAAAAAAAATATTATTCTTTTCCGTCAGGTATTCTATGATTTTCATAAGAACTAAGAATATTAAGTTTTGTGATAGTTAAAAAACAACTCATCATATCCCATCACCTTGGAAGGTCTAATTGAACAATTGTTAATGACTAGAACAATAATGTAGCAGTTCAATCCATATGTCACTATTGGGACCAAATATCAATACTTCCTTTAAAATTACATAAATAAAAAGAAATTACAAAAGTACCTCAAAATTAATTCCAGCTGAAGCAGCTGATCTCTTGATATTCGTGGCATAATTTCTGAAGCAGTTGTTTGTAAAGTCGGTCCTGAAATCACTAGCTCCACAAGTTGCTTGGGTATGTGTGTGTGCCTATATATACATACATACATACATACATACATACATACATACATACATACATATATATATTAATAAAAAATTAGAAGGAAGAAATTGGTAATTTGTATGATTGTATTTTTGAAAAACTAAGAATAAAGGGATCTATATAAAACTTGCCAGGGATTAGTCTCCAACACAATTAAATTAGACCATGCTTAGTATTGAGATTAGGCAGTTTTAATTTAAATGCCACAGTACTAAAATCTTTGGTAAATACTAGCTAATATAACTGGTTAAGTTGATTTAATCCATTACTTATAATACTAGTCCTATATGATAAAAAAGATATAACATCTTAATTTATTATTTTTGTCAAATTAAGTTATTATTTAAAAATCTTATTTATTACATACTATTAAGCTTTATTTTAAAGTCATAATTTTTTGCTACAATAGCTACACTTCCTCAATATTGAACAGGACCTTAGTCATCTCTATAGCTATTATATTTTAATAAATTTTAAATAGAGCTATCTATGTAAAATTTTGCAGGATCAACCTTGACCGTAATTGTAGACCTTTGATATTCGGACTTCCAACCTTGGCCGTTAGATATAAGCAACAACTGTCTGATATCAATTGCCGCCAACAATAAACAAGATCAAATTAGCTCTCCTTATAAATTTTTCTTCAATAAACCATGAGGCAATCGCTCTCATTATACATTTGCTTCATAAATCATAAGCTAACTGTGTCTTGCAAAATCTTCAAAAAAAATTGCAACTACCAAGTTGGAATACTGCTTATCGTATTTACTCTTAAATTTCATCTAATTTTTTCAGTCATAGACTTACTCTCCGTGCAGGATCAATTTTTCCTCCTCTATCTAAAAATTGACGTTGAAATGGCAAGTACTTGAAAATTACAAAAACTATCAATTTTTTCCCTCTTAAACTAGCCGGATCAACATTCTGCAAAAAGAGATTTATGATACTAATTCTTAATAACTCCAATAAACGTACCAAAAAAAAAAACCCTAAGGAGAAAAAATAGAAGAAAGCATAAATAAAATTTTTGGATTAATTTGTGAAAAAAAGACCAAAATGAAATTTAATTTAGTTCTTCTCTTACCTATCCTCTTGAGGAGTCCACTGCCCTTTGATTATGTTGTTCTTCTTTGGAAGTTTCCTTTCTCTTTTCATAGGTATCCTTTTGTTCCTCTTTTGATCTTGATTATATGCATTTTCTCCAGTTACACATGAGACTTCATCGGACAATTTTGAACTCGATGATCCATAATCTTGAAAATTCATTAGTATCGGCAAAAAATTTGGAGTTTCCAGCTTGGGGTGAGCCGAAAAATTTTGTGAATAATCCCAAAATCCTCTTCTTTTCGGGCCATGCAAAACCTCATTTGTACTATTCGGTACCAACGGAGTGGCGGTATATGCACCCTTAGTACCTAAAAATCCATTTGAATAGCCCTCAAGAGGATTGAAACTCATTGTTGAGATCCCGAGAGGGGGACTTTTTGAGGATCCTTCGATGGTAAATCGATTAAGATGGTGAGGATTTGAAAAAGTGGACTCATTAATAAGACCATAATCATGGTTATTATGATAGTTGTGAAACAATATACCTTTAGAAGATGGATTTTCTAGACGAGAACCCATTTCCTAGGTCTGATTTGAAGAGATTATCAGAAAATATGCTTGATATGAAAGGATAATCATCTCGAAAACTTAAATCAAGCTCCATGCAATAGAGAGAGTAAAGAAAAAAATAAAACAAAATAAAAAAATAAAAATTAAGCTCTCAAGAAAGGAAGGGTGGTTAAATGTTAAATAGAGAGATGGGGCTAAATTTATGGGGCTATTGATATCATCACCCGTAATTGCTGGCCTGCAATGCTCACCTCTCTCGGATTCACTGCCGAAGAAGGAAATATACTAAGAGGCTACTGTGATGCATCTTCTGCTCCTTCTCTAGGTGGCCTCGCGGTGATATATCAGCCTCAGGTTTCCAAGGCTTTGGCTTAGACAAGGTGCATTTATGGCACTTCTATTTCCGTGGTGTTAATTTAACAAATGCAAATTTAAATAATTAAAAAAGACTTTTGGGTTTTAGCTTTGCTTTATTTTTTTCATGTTTTTTTTTTGAAGTCTTGCCTCTTAATCGAATAGAATAAATCGTTAAAAGTAGAATAAGAAAAAAGGAATAATACTAAATTCTTTTTTCAAAGCCGCGCAAAGCGCGGTTCTATTTCCTAGTTATTATATAAATCAGGACCGTTTGGTGGGCACCGGATGCTTTGAAGAAGATCATACAGTCCAGATACGACTGAAGGGGCACTATTAGTGGGACAAAGCAAAGAGAATTAAGGCTACAACAACGTTGTCTTAATTTTAATGATTTATTAGCGTTTGTTGTTATTACTTTATCACCCTTCTTCAATTGTTTGTATGCTTTGTGTGTGAACAAAATTTCAGGGTCTCGTGTTTTATTAATTATTGGTAAATGCTATTTTCTTAACCATAATTGAGAGTCAATGTAATAATGAAAATTGCCCAACTTCAGTTCAGTCACATAACATTAGTAATGAAAAATCAAACAAATTCTTCGAAAAAAACCTAGTGAAATTTAATTATTATTGGTAATTTTTTAAGGATTCTTGAGAGCTTGAGCTCTTTCATCATGCCAATTTAAGCTAAAAATTTATATTTTCTGCTTATAATTTTTTTTTTACTGTAAATTAAAAGGGTGATTAAGTAACTTCAGGACCAAGTTTCCAACCACAATTTTAGTCGTTTTTGATAGGGCGAGGAGGTTTGAAACTTGGGAAGCTGGTTCGAAGCCAAGACTGTGGAGGAAGCATGTGTCCAAAATTTTGAACCAAAGCGACTTTTTGTAATTAAATTATTAATGTTTTTTTCCTTAGTTGTTTTAAATAAATGACACTATTAAATTCTAATTAATTTTTTGCTAAAACCTTTTGTTAAATCTGGAAATTTTACAGTTACGTTCATGGTCATAGTCATAAATTTGAATCAATCCAAATTATCACTACAGTCTTGCAACTTGGACTCCCTGAAAGAGAAAATAGAGGATAAACAAACCTCATTGAATTTTTAGTGAGGTTTAGAAAAACAATTAATATTACGTTTTAATGTGTTTTTACACACTCATGACATTAAAGACTTACTATATATTCGTTAAAAATTCAAAAATAACACTAATAGTATTTATTTATCTTGACCGAGGACAAGGTTTGTAAATTCTAATTGAACTACAACTAAATCCAGCTTTATGTATGCTTAAAGATGTGGAAATAAAGTAGATTTTCTTTTGATAGATATATGCAAAAACAATGAAATTTGAGGCCATCTCTCTCTCCCTCTCTCTTTTCATTTCCGCAATTTATATATATTATTTATATTAGGTTATAACCCACCGAGATTTTATTACTTATATACTCAACATAACAAAAAAATTAAAATTTTAATAGAAGTTATGGGTGCTAAAGGCTTAGTATGTAATGAAAATATTATAGCATTCTTTAGATTAATTGTAATTTCTTTAAAAAAAATTATAATAGAAATAATACCAATGGGTCCCGAAGGAGCTCAGGTACTGCAGGGGCTGGCGGTTTAATTCGAAATAGCAACGGGGAGTGGGTGACAGGATTCAGCATTAATATTGGTGTATGCTCGGTGACAAAGGCCGAGTTATGGGGAATTTATCAGGGACTGTTGCTGGCTTGGGAGGTTGGCATTCGTAACATTCTCATAGAAGCTGATAGTGAGTGTGCAATTCAAATGGTTGCCAAGGGTTGTAACACTGTTAATGCTTGTTATCCTCTGATTCGTAGTACAAAGGGGCTGATGGATCGTAATTGGCGAGTAGCTCTGCACCATGTTTATAGAGAATCAAATAATGCGGCAGATTTTGTGGCTTCTCATGCCCTCAAGCTTCCTCTGGGAGTTCACATATTTGTGTCTCACACCCCCCCCCCCCCTCCCGAGGTCTCTACTTGGCTTTTGTATGATGGCTTGGGGATCTCGATCCCTCGCCGAGTGATTGCTTAGCCTTGTTTAGGCTACTTATTGTACCAAAAAACAAAAGATGTGGAAATCAGGTAAATTTTCTTCTGATAGATATATACAGAAACAATGAAATTTGAGGCCATCTCTCTCTCTCTCTCTCACTCTCTTCATTTCCGCAATTTATATATGTTATTATATTCGGTTATAACCCACCAAGATTTTATTACTTATATACTCAATTACTATGTAATAACAAAAAATTTAAATTTAAATATAAGTTATGGGTACTAAAGGCTTAGTATGTGATGAAAATATTATAGCAGTCTTTAGATTAATTTTAAATTCTTTAAAAAAATTGAATTTATAATATAAAGAAGACTGTAAAGGTTGTAACTACAAGTGAAAATGGAATATGGAAATTTTCTCTTTCTAGGGGTAAAATCTTGTCCATCTTTTGTCTTTTATATATGTGTGTGTGTGTGTGTGTGTTTATTGGAAAACTATGTAATTTCTTGGATGGGTATTGCATGCAAATGCAAAATGGTGGGCCCTTTTTTGATTTCTAACTAAAAGTTAATTAAATTAAAGGGAAAATGACTAACACACCCCCAACCTTTAGACAAATAAACAAAAACCTCCTAATATTTCGAAAAAAATATTTACACTCTCATTCACTAACGGAAACAGTTACTTTTAATGGAAATAGTAATTTTAATATATAATTACCGTTATACCCTTCTAGCACAGAAAAAAATAATTGTTAATTATCTAATTTGTCCATATATTTTTAATAAAATTATAAATATACCCTCATTGCTCAATTCCTCTATTTAAATTTTTATCAAATTCTCTCTTCGAGCCAAATAAATTTAATCCATTACTCAAGAATAAAATTAGTTATTAATGCCATAAGAATAATAATTCTCTACATGTCAATCATTTAAACTTGTATAATCAACAAATTATACAAATGCAAATTAGTTATTTATGTATATATATCTGCATCAACAATACATAATATATTTATTGGAAAACTAGGTAATTTCTTGGATGGGTATTGCATGCAAATGCAAAAATGGTGGGGCCCTTTTTTGATTTCTAACTAAAAGTTAATTAAATTAAAGGGAAAATGACTAATACACCTCCAATCTTTAGACAAAGGAATAAAAATCCCCTAACCTTTTCAAAAAGACATTTACACCCCCATTCACTAACAGAAACAATTATTTTTAACGAAAATAGTAATTTTAATATACAATTACCACTATACCCTTCTAGCACATAAAAAAATAATTGTTAATTGTCCAATTTGTCCATATTGTTAATAAAATTATAAATATACCAACATTTCTTAATTCCTCTATTTAAATTTTTATCAAATTCTCTCTTCAAGCCAAATAATATTTGGTTTATATTCATAAAGTACTTTGAAAAAATAGGTTTTTTTTTTCTCTCTCTCTAACATAGCCCTTGTTTAAGCGGAAAATCTATTTATAAGGATATATATATATATATATGTATGTATGTATATCCTTCAATGATACATAATAGTACGTATGTATATATACGTATTTGTGTGCATAGGTATGCATATACACAGAGAATCTATTTTTTATGCCAGTCATACCACTTTGGCGTGTTGAGTTGGCATGCCCAATTTACATATTCTGTCAAAAAATATAGCAGTGAGCCCCATAATGAGATTACCGGTGTCACATAATAGTATGCACATACACAGAGAATATATTTATATGTATATATATCTACGTCAACAATACATAATAGTATGTGTATGTATGTGTGTCTATACACACACACACAAAAAAAATTTTTTTTTAGCCCATAATACTACTTGAGTGTGTTCAGTTTGTATGCCTGAATGATAGAGCAATAGGTCTCATGCCTGAATGAAGACCATTTGGACTTTCCTCAACTCCAATTGGAGCCACATAATAAGGTTAACATTTTTCTTATTGCACGCCTAGCTAGATGGAAATGGCTTTCATTTGCTTTCTATTTTATCAATAATTTTATACCGATTTTAGAAAACTAATGACTTCAAAGAGGATAACCATAACCAACTAAATGATAAAGATTGCAATAAGCCAATAAATGAAAAGTTTGGGAAAAAGACAGAAAGAAATAATCATGGACTTCAAAGTAGTATATGAAATTTTGAAGGAAAAAAAGTTATTAGTATTAAAAATTTTAATGAGTAAACATTCTCTTAAGAATCATGCATGGTTATAGTTTAGAATGGATTATGGATGGTAGTTGGTTTAATTGTAAATTTGTTTAAAGTGGTACAAGAGATATAATTTCAAATCTCAAATTTACAGCATAATTAAGAAATATTAATATTTGGTTGATATTCGTGAAGTACCTTAAAAAATAGGGTTCTCTCTCTCTCTAACATAGCCCTTGTTCTAGCCGAAAATCTATTTATATGGATATATATATCCTTCAATGATACATAATCATATGTATGTTTATATACGTATTTGTGTGCACAGGTATGCATATACACAGAGAATCTATTTTTTATGCCAGTCATACCACTTTGGCGCGTTGAGTTGGCATGCCCAATTTACATATTCTGTCAAAAAATATAGCAGTGAGTCCCATAGTGAGATTGCCGGTGTCACATAATAGTATGCACATACACAGAGAACATATTTATATGTATACGTATCTACGTAAACGATACAAAATAGTATGTGTCTGTATGTGTGTCTACACAAACACACACACACACACATAATATTTTTTTTTTTTGAGCTCATAATGCTACTTGAGTGTGTTCAGTTTGTATGCCTGAATGATAGAGTAATAGGTCTCATAGTGGGATCAGCGGTGTCACATAATCTAATAGGAGAAATTCTAGAATTTCTTATCTAATAGATATATGATTCACAAAATTTACCCTTAGTGGTCATAAAACTTTGGAATATGAATGAAATAAAATAATTTGCATGTTAATTTTATGTGTGTGAGATTTACAGTCACAAATAATAAAATAAAATAAACATTGACAATGGCATAAACATATAGTAATATTTACAGTCACAAATAATAAAATAAAATAAACATTGACAATGGCATAAACATATAGTAATATAAAACCTCTCATTTTTTTTAAGTGAACCTCCGCAAAGAGAAGAAATATTTATTAACGGTACTTGTATAAACATTATCAAAACTGATGTAAAAAATCTACTCTAATGTCACAAGCTTTTATCGATTGAGTTGCAAAATATACATCAACCTAATTCGAGTGGTATGCGTAACTATGAATTTTCTCTTTGGTTCTAATAACTAAAATCTTTTATGGTTACCATGAAATTTAACTTAATTTGAGCCATTTGTATACTACAAAATTTCTCTTTTGATCTTGTAGCGAAACTCATTTCCATCATTATAACATTCACTAAATTGAGAGTGATGCATATGAGAAGAATAAATGCTCAGAAGAAAATGAAGTTGTTGCTCATCGAGGATATGCATATATGTTATTTTACTTCATTCATATTCTCAAAACAGTACTTAAGCTTCACGGTCAATACATGCCGTGAGGAGTGTGAATGTGTTTTAAAACACGAGCGGGTTCCAATTAATTTCTCCAAATTAACAATTGGAGCCGGCATTTTGCTCAATTTTCTCCAAAAATACTTTTGTTTAAAAGAAAACCTTTAAATTTACCAATAGGAATTTGATAAATAAGTAATATAATTAATTTATTGCTTAAATTGTAATAAAGTAATTGTGGCGAAGATCAAGATTATATTTAAACAAGAGATTTAACATTAATTATAGAAGACACCAAGTATACTGGCATTAATTCCATTACAAACATTAAGAAATATAGAAAATTAACCGCACAATAGATAAATATCAGCTTTCAGTGGCTAGCTAATACATCAGCGGGTTTGAAGTTGATGAAGATATCATCAATACTCCAAAACTATTTAAGACTCCAACAAGATTAAATTATTTCCAAATGTAGGATAGCACAACCTCATTGATACTGCTATGAAGAGGAGGCTAATAAAATTATAGAAGTCACATTGCAACTGGATAGGAAGCCTCAGTGGCAATGCCACAGAGACCTTCATCTCTGAGAATCCTTATGTAGCCGGACTCACCCCAAGTCTCCCCCCACGAATTCTTAATTAACCAGTAATTGGCTCCATCTTCTTCTTCAGCAGTTCCAAACCCAACAACAGCGACACCATGATCACAGTTATTCCCGCATTCTGCGTTAAGCACACCTCTTTCGTAAAAACGGAAGGCTTGTCCGCTCGCTTCAACTGAAACGACCCGCCCCGAAACCCCCCAGGCGAGTCTATCTAGTTACATCAAAACAGACTTAAAAATAATATTATACGTAAAGAATCTGCTGAAAAATTCGACAGAGTCTCCTTTATATATATAACACTCCCAAAGTACAAATATGAATATACAACAAACTCCAGTGCTCAACATACTCAACCAAAAATACTGAGTTATATAATATACAACCCCAAAAGAACAAGATGACCAAGATGTCCCAACAAAAACATTTATATACTCTAGCACCATCACGTGGCCAAGACTCAAAATATATACAGTCGCTGGGTCGGTCTGGTGTACCTGCAACCTCCTGGTGAGGGGGGGAAAATATAATAAAAACGGGGTGAGTTTAAAACTCAGTGAGATCAGTGAGTGGATAGTAGGTTTGAAAATTGATCTTTACTTTAAAAGAAATAAGCATATCCAAACACGGTTTCATTAAACCATAAGTGAGAAATCAGAAATAAATCATTAAATATTTAAATCAGATTACCAACCATAGAAATCATATCACCAAATCATATCGATTTCACAAATCTGAAAATCATATCTCATCATATCTCTGCATGCATAATCTAGTCCCCAAAGGACAAAAGCGCCCAAGCACACGGCCCAAAGCCTCTGTGTGTACTCAGACGGGCCCCAAAGGCCTCCTTACAATCAGAGCGCGCACCTCCCTTATTACCCCTCAGTTTGGCGGGCCTCCCTTATTACCCCTCATCTATATCACTGTACTCATATTCACATACCTCTTTACCACATTTTAAATCATACCACATTTGAATCCACTTTTCTTAACTTTCAAATAATATCACACTTTATTCAAAATCGATACGCAAAATTATTAACCAAACATTTTCATATAATATCAACAAGTGAATAAAATCCATTTCGAGAAATCATTAAATCAGCACATTTAAAAATACTTATTCCGCAACCATGCTTTACTATCATAATTAACTCTAAAAATAAGTTTCGTATATTCCACTCACAGTGACGGTGTTCACAGTCGGTTATCGTCTACGTCCGCGGACCGGTTCTCGCTCGCGGATCCTCCTAAATCAAGGAAACGACATAATTATTCTCCGTAAATCGGAATTCCGACTAAATATATGCAATAACTCGAAACGAACATTTATCCATAATTAACAACTCCCGTGACGATAAAATTACTAAAATGCCCTTGAGTCCGTAAATCATTAACATGCTCCGAAATCGTAAATCACCGAATTATCCTCGAAATCGTAATTACACCCAATTCACAATTCTATGCATTACTAAAATATCCACAGGCTCAGAAATGACAAAATTGCCCTCATAGTGTGAAATTACCAAAATGCCCTTGCCGGTCAACGGTCACCGGAATTTGGTCAACGCTGGCCAGGAAGCTCAAATCTTAAAGTGCCAATCACGCTGAGTTCAATGGTACCGGCGGTGAGCTCCAACGCGCGGCAACGACGCCGGAATCTAGCTCGACAGCCGTGAGTTCCAACAATCGACCGGCAGCAAAACGACGACTCTCGGTGCCTATGAATGGTCGGAAATGGAAGAGGGAGTCATGAGGAACAAAATCCAACCGGTGGTGTCACTCAAAACCGGCGAAAATCTCGGCGGAGTAAAGTGAAGCAGTCGCGGGTTTCAAGCTTCGATCGCCGGCGTTCCGGTTCGTTTTCGGCAGTGAGGATGGCAGGGGAACGACGGTCGGCTTCTAAGCTTCAGATCGGTACCAAGCTCGGCCAAAACGGTGGTCGGAAACGTGAAATCCGTCCGGGTTAAAGTCGCGGGTCGGGTCGGATCCGGCGGGTCAAGATCGGGTAAGTTGGCAGCTTCTCTCTCTCTGTTTTGCACGTGCATGTGTTTTTCCTCTGTTTCCAACATATTCCTTTGCTTATAAACTCTTTCACCGCCTCATGCCATTTTACATTCACAGGTATTACAATCCTCCCCCCTTATAAAAATTTCGTCCTCGAAATTTACGTACCTGATAAGAAAAGATAGGGATATTGAGCTCGCACTAAGTCCTCGCGCTCCCAGGTAGCCTCTTCCTTTGTATGATTCCTCCATCGCACTTTTACTAGAGGGATGGTCTTAGAACGTAGAACTTGGTGTTTCTCTTCCAGTATCTCCACCGGTTCCTCTTCGTAAGTCAAATCTTCCTTCAACTGAATTGGTTGCTTCGACAACACATGACTCGGATCATATATGTACTTCCGGAGCATCGAAACATGAAACACATCGTGGATTCTGGATAACTCGGGTGGTAGAGCTAATCGGTATGCCAACGGACCAATACGCTCCACGATCTCATACGGCCCAATATAACGTGGACTTAACTTCCCACGTTTCCCAAATCGAAGCACCCCTTTCCAAGGAGATATCCGTATGAAAACTCTATCACCAACTTCGAATTCAAGTTCCCGCCTACGTTTGTCTGCATAACTTTTCTGTCTATCTTGAGCCACCTTTAATCTATCCCGAATCAATTGTATCTTCTCGTTCGTATCCTGGACTAGTTCTGGACCGAATAACCTCCGCTCACCAACCTCATCCCAACATACTGGAGTCCTGCATTTTCTACCATACAAAGCCTCATATGGTGCCATCTCAATACTAGCTTGATAACTGTTGTTGTAAGCAAACTCCATCAGAGGTAAATAATTGTCCCAATTTCCTTTAAATTCCATAACACAAGCTCGCAACATATCCTCTAGAGTTTGAATAGTTCGCTCTGACTGTCCATCAGTCTGTGGATGAAAAGCTGTACTGAAGTTCAACTTGGTGCCTAAAGCATTTTGCAAGCTAGTCCAGAATTTAGAAGTAAACCGGGAATCTCTATCTGAGACTATGGACACAGGTACTCCGTGAAGTCGAACTATTTCAGCCACATAAATACTTCCCAACTTGTCCATCGAATAAGTGGTCTTGAAATGTAAGAAATGAGCAGATTTTGTAAGTCGATCTACAACCACCCAAACACCATCATGTCCTTTCTGAGTATGTGGAAGTCCCGCCACAAAATCCATAGTGATGTGCTCCCACTTCCACTCTGGAATAGGAAGCGGCTGAGAGCACCCTGCAGGCCTCTGGTGTTCAGCTTTAATCTGTTGACAGACCAAACATCGAGAAACAAATTCTACTATCTCTCTCTTCATGCCCTGCCACCAATAATGATCTCTCAAGGTACGGTACATCTTCGTACTACCAGGATGCATCGCATAGGCTGAACAGTGAGCTTCTTCCATAATCTCTTTTTTCAAATCTTTAATATCAGGTACACAGAGTCTATTACCCATGAATACAACTCCATCCTCTCTCACCATAAAATCGGTTCGTAAACTTTTCTGCACATCCTCTTTTAACTTCATTAACTGTGGGTCCTGAGCTTGCATATGGTGAACTTTGTCAATCAAAGTCGGCCTAACGCGGAAGTTAGCTATCAAAGCTCCACGATTGTCAGTATTCAACTCGACTTCCAAAGATCTCAACTCGATCAACAGAGGTACATATTTCACTCGCAAGTGAGTGATAGAGCTGGAAGACTTTCTACTTAGTGCATCAGCCACCACATTTGCTTTGCCTGGATGATAATCGATAGTGCAATCGTAGTCCTTAATCAGTTCGATCCATCTCCTCTGTCTCAAATTCAACTCCTTCTGAGTAAACAAATACTTCAAGCTCTTATGATCGGTAAAAATCTGACATGTTGCTCCATATAAGTAATGCCGCCATATCTTGAGTGCAAACACCACTGCTGCTAGTTCTAAATCATGTGTTGGATAGTTTTGTTCATGCTTCTTAAGTTGTCTAGAGGCATAAGCCACCACTTTCCCATGCTGCATCAATACACAACCCAATCCCTGCCTAGAGGCATCACTGTAAACCATAAATCCTTCATTACCAGATGGAAGTGTAAGAACTGGTGCTGAGGTCAAACATGTCTTAAGTTCTTGAAAACTTTTTTCACAGTCATCATCCCACTGGAACTTAGCATTCTTTCTGGTTAATCGTGTCATAGGAATAGCAATCTTGGAGAATCCTTCCACAAATCTACGATAATAACCAGCTAACCCAAGAAAACTCCGAACCTCTGTGACATTTGTAGGCCGTTCCCATTTCACAACTGCTTCAATCTTTTGAGGATCAACATAAATACCTTCAGCTGATATCACATGGCCCAAAAATACGACTCTGTCCAACCAAAACTCACATTTGCTGAACTTGGCATACAACTGCTTCTGTCTCAAAGTCTGTAAAACAGTCCACAAATGCTCTGCATGCTCCTTCTCGTTTCGGGAATACACCAAAATATCATCAATGAATACAATCACAAACCGATCTAGGTATAGGCTAAATACCCTGTTCATCAGGTCCATAAAAGCAGCTGGGGCATTTGTCAATCCAAATGGCATCACTAAGAAGTCATAGTGCCCATAACGGGTTCTGAATGCTGTTGTAGGAACGTCAACATCTTTAATTCTAAGCTGATGGTAACCCGAGCGCAAATCAATCTTAGAAAATACTTTTGCCCCTTGGAGTTGATCAAACAAGTCATCAATACGCGGAAGTGGATACTTATTGCGTACCGTAACTTTATTCAACTGCCTATAGTCGATGCAGAGTCTAAAAGTCCCATCCTTTTTCTTAACAAATAAGACTGGAGCTCCCCACGGGGACACACTAGGTCTAATAAACCCTTTCTCTACCAACTCTTGCAATTGAACCTTCAGTTCCTTCAATTCTGCTGGAGCCATTCGGTACGGTGCCATAGATATTGGAGATGTTCCAGGGACTAAGTCAATAGAAAACTCAACTTCTCTGTTAGGTGGCATTCCAGGAAGTTCATTTGGAAAAACATCTGGAAATTCTTTAACTACTGTAATATCCTCCAATCTCAATTCTCGAGCTTCTGTATCTATCACATGAGCTAAATAAGCTGAGCATCCTTTTCTTAACAACCGTCTTGCACTAATAGCAGATATAACACATGAGGGTAGAACTCTGCGCTCCCCACAAAATTTCACCTCAGCTTTCCCTGGCTTTTTAAACACAACATCCTTTTTGAAACAATCCACCGTAGCATAATGAGATTCAAGCCAATCCATACCCAAAATAGCATCAAAGTCATAAATCTCTAAGGAAATCAAATTCGCCTCAAATTCATGTTCACCCATTCCAATCATACAATCTCGATACACACTCTGAGCAAGTACTGACTCTCCGGTAGGTGTACGAACCACTAATTCACAATCTAGCAGTTCGGGCTCTCGCCCTATATGCATAGCAAAAGTACGAGAAACAAAAGAGTGTGTGGATCCAGGATCAATAAGAATATGAGCCTCGCGGCCAAGGATAGATAATATACCCATAATAACTTCGGGTGCAGCACGTGCCTCCTGCTGCGTCAAAGCAAAAACTCGAGCCTGAGTATGAGGTCGACCAGACTGACCTCTCTGACCTGAAGCAGTCGTCTGACCCCTAAAGGTAGATGTAGAACCTCCTGTCTGCACTCCTCTCTGACCCTGAATCTGGCTAGAGTAAGGCCGGTACCGTGAGGCTGTCCCTCCTGTAGAGCTATCACCCTGAGATAAAGTAGGGCAAAATCTCCTGATGTGTCCAGGCTGACCACATAAATAACAAACTCTGTCTCCAACACGACATTGGCCCTGATGATTCCTGCCACATGAAGGGCAAGAAGTTAGCTGGAAACTCCTAGAACGATCATCACGATATCCCCCGCTACTGCGGTCGTACTGTCCCTGAGTCCTGGTATTACTCCCTACCAATGGTTGTACAGAACTATGACTAACAGCTTGTCTCGAGTCCCCTCTGAAGCCTGTACCCTGACTCCTTTGCATACTATCAGAATAACTCGTAGGAATACCCCCTCTCTTGGGCGGCCTACTACTAGAGTCACCCTCTGCCCAGCTCTGGCTACGCTTTTGCTTCAGTGCATGAAATCTACGTCCCTCTGCAATACTGTGCTCTACTCTCCTGGCTGCCTCAACTACCTCCCCAAACTCAGTATATCGTGATGCAGTCACGGTGGTACGAATCTCAAATCGGAGGCCATCCTCGAACCGTCTGCATCTCTCTCTCTCATCACCGACTACAGATGTAGCAAATCTAGAGAGATCTAAAAATTTCTTCTCATACTCCTCAACTGTCAGAGATCCCTGAACCAACCGAAAGAATTCACTCCGTTTAATATCCTGATATACAACAGGAAAATAATGATCGTAGAATTCCTTGCGGAAAATAACCCAAGTAATCGCAGCATGTCCCTGATATCGTCTCTCCACTGTCTGCCACCAATGGTAAGCTCTATCCTCGAGCAGGAAAGTGGCGAAGGATAATCTATCATCTTCTGGACACTTCATCACATCAAAAATACGCTCTAACTTAACAAACCATGACTCAGCCTCAGGTGGTTCTCCGAAACCATTAAAACTCTTCGCCCCTAAACTCCTCACTCGCTCAATAGTATTTGCATTACCGACATGTGCTTGAGTCTGATTTTGCACAACTGTAGTCATGATTTGAGCCAGCCTATCAAATGACTGCTCAATATTCGGGGCATCCCCCGGTGTCTGTTGTGCAATTCCATGCGTAGAGGATTCAACTATCCCCTCATTCGCGGGTTCACGTTCCCCCGCAGGTACACTACCAGAAGTCAACCCAGCTATTGGCCTAGTACGACCACGGCCACGGCCACGTCTACTACTACGACGAAGCATGATGGTGCCTACAAGAGATAAACTCTGACTTTAATAAAGATAAAACTTATTATGATTAAGACAGTAAAGTCTACAGAATCTAAAACCATGCTCTGATACCAACTGAAACGACCCGCCCCGAAACCCCCCAGGCGAGTCTATCTAGTTACATCAAAACAGACTTAAAAATAATATTATACGTAAAGAATCTGCTGAAAAATTCGACAGAGTCTCCTTTATATATATAACACTCCCAAAGTACAAATATGAATATACAACAAACTCCAGTGCTCAACATACTCAACCAAAAATACTGAGTTATATAATATACAACCCCAAAAGAACAAGATGACCAAGATGTCCCAACAAAAACATTTATATACTCTAGCACCATCACGTGGCCAAGACTCAAAATATATACAGTCGCTGGGTCGGTCTGGTGTACCTGCAACCTCCTGGTGAGGGGGGGAAAATATAATAAAAACGGGGTGAGTTTAAAACTCAGTGAGATCAGTGAGTGGATAGTAGGTTTGAAAATTGATCTTTACTTTAAAAGAAATAAGCATATCCAAACACGGTTTCATTAAACCATAAGTGAGAAATCAGAAATAAATCATTAAATATTTAAATCAGATTACCAACCATAGAAATCATATCACCAAATCATATCGATTTCACAAATCTGAAAATCATATCTCATCATATCTCTGCATGCATAATCTAGTCCCCAAAGGACAAAAGCGCCCAAGCACACGGCCCAAAGCCTCTGTGTGTACTCAGACGGGCCCCAAAGGCCTCCTTACAATCAGAGCGCGCACCTCCCTTATTACCCCTCAGTTTGGCGGGCCTCCCTTATTACCCCTCATCTATATCACTGTACTCATATTCACATACCTCTTTACCACATTTTAAATCATACCACATTTGAATCCACTTTTCTTAACTTTCAAATAATATCACACTTTATTCAAAATCGATACGCAAAATTATTAACCAAACATTTTCATATAATATCAACAAGTGAATAAAATCCATTTCGAGAAATCATTAAATCAGCACATTTAAAAATACTTATTCCGCAACCATGCTTTACTATCATAATTAACTCTAAAAATAAGTTTCGTATATTCCACTCACAGTGACGGTGTTCACAGTCGGTTATCGTCTACGTCCGCGGACCGGTTCTCGCTCGCGGATCCTCCTAAATCAAGGAAACGACATAATTATTCTCCGTAAATCGGAATTCCGACTAAATATATGCAATAACTCGAAACGAACATTTATCCATAATTAACAACTCCCGTGACGATAAAATTACTAAAATGCCCTTGAGTCCGTAAATCATTAACATGCTCCGAAATCGTAAATCACCGAATTATCCTCGAAATCGTAATTACACCCAATTCACAATTCTATGCATTACTAAAATATCCACAGGCTCAGAAATGACAAAATTGCCCTCATAGTGTGATTACCAAAATGCCCTTGCCGGTCAACGGTCACCGGAATTTGGTCAACGCTGGCCAGGAAGCTCAAATCTTAAAGTGCCAATCACGCTGAGTTCAATGGTACCGGCGGTGAGCTCCAACGCGCGGCAACGACGCCGGAATCTAGCTCGACAGCCGTGAGTTCCAACAATCGACCGGCAGCAAAACGACGACTCTCGGTGCCTATGAATGGTCGGAAATGGAAGAGGGAGTCATGAGGAACAAAATCCAACCGGTGGTGTCACTCAAAACCGGCGAAAATCTCGGCGGAGTAAAGTGAAGCAGTCGCGGGTTTCAAGCTTCGATCGCCGGCGTTCCGGTTCGTTTTCGGCAGTGAGGATGGCAGGGGAACGACGGTCGGCTTCTAAGCTTCAGATCGGTACCAAGCTCGGCCAAAACGGTGGTCGGAAACGTGAAATCCGTCCGGGTTAAAGTCGCGGGTCGGGTCGGATCCGGCGGGTCAAGATCGGGTAAGTTGGCAGCTTCTCTCTCTCTGTTTTGCACGTGCATGTGTTTTTCCTCTGTTTCCAACATATTCCTTTGCTTATAAACTCTTTCACCGCCTCATGCCATTTTACATTCACAGGTATTACATCAACACAGACTGATACTGGCTGCTTGGTTACGGCCTGGAGTAAGGCATGCTCATCACCTTTCGGTAAATCTTCATATTTACCGATTGTAGCAGCAGCAGCTTTCTCTTTCTGTTCGTCACAGGTTCCTTGCTCTTGCTGGTACGGATAGTCCGCTTCTGTGGCAAGGCCCTTGTTTTCTATAATATACTCAAAGGCTTTATCCATAAGACCCCCACTGCATCCATTGTTGTCTGTTGAGCAGTCTACCAACTGCTGCTCCGAAAGTTCAATCAGTTTCCCACCAGTAATCTGAGTGATCCCTTCCACCGCCGCCACAGCTGAAAATGCCCAACAGGATCCTGCAAAATAATATTGCATGTTACGTTAGACGACGAATAATAATATTATATAATATTCTAGGTTAATTTGTTGTACATGATGTGACAGCTACAAACAATCTGCAGCATCACTTCATCAATATATATATAATAATTAATTACCACAATTGCCTTGGTTCTTTATATGAGTGACAGCTCCTTTCTTCCTCCAGTCGATGCTAGTCGGAACATCAGTCACGTTTTGGTACTTGAAGGTGGATGGCCGTGATGACTGGCGGCTTAGGCTTGGTACTGGCCTGTTGTATCCTGTATATGAAGCACGAAACTCCTCGTTAGTTAAGTCTGAAAATTCATTGGTGCCCAACTTGTACGTCCGATTCCCCTCCTTGTTGGCTTTCTCAATGTATTCAAGGTTTTGCTTGAATATCTTAAGACGCATTGCCTTCTCTAGCTCGTCCTTGTAAGTGCGTCCATGCTGAGCCATCCACTGTTCGTGTTTCGCAACGATGGACGGTTCATGCATCGACCGGCCGGACACCACTTGTGATGCACAAGTGATCACCAAACTGATGATCACAAACATGGGAATGATAAAGCTTTTCTCAAATTTTAAAACCATGGTTGCTGTTTTTTTTTCCCTCCCTTTTTTGGTATATTACTAATTTGTTAGTAATTTGCGAATACTCGAGGCACACATTGTTGCTCTATATATAGTACTGGCTAGCATATATATGGATCACATTTGGTGTCCCTAATGCATCCAAGACGTATGCATTGCGTTGGTCGATCGTTCGTGCCCCATACTTCACGACTTTCAATCAAATTAGCTAATTAGCATCAGTTAATCACCGTGATTATTGCTACTTTACTAGCTAGGAGATTGCCGCTTCGCGACGCCATGGCCTTATGGCGCTATCTATGACACCTCGTTCATCAGCCATGTTACAAAAGAGTTATGAGCTTAAGTCATGCCGCGTCGTGGAAACTTGTGTATTACTTGATTCGATAGTTTCATTCGTTCACATTTGGACGGAGGGCCCATGTCTCACAAAAGCCACAATACTAATAAGGTCAGCATGAAGGAATGCTTAATTCCAAGATGCATCAAGAGTATTATAGCATAATATACAATTCGAATTAATGAAGGCATAATTGCAAGAAAATACAATAAAAATCATAAATATGTTATGGCTTATAAAAATGGAAAACCAATCTCCATGTTATTACATTTGTGAGTATGTGTGTTTTTCCTTTATTTGTTTTTCAAATTGAGCATTATAGCCCACAACTTAGAGGAGTACAAATTGAGTTTTCTTTATTTCCGCTTCCCCGCGCACCTTGAGTAAATAAGAATGGGAAAGGATAAGAGGATCATGCGATTGACGTGAGAGATTTGGGGATGGTTATATTTCCATGAGTGAACTCGAGGCCAATATGAAGTAAATGGATACAAGTTAAACCATGAAACTAAAGACAATTCCGAATTAGCTTTGTCTACAAACAAGGAAAGCTGTAACTAATTTAACCATACGAATCTGATGGAGAGCTTGAACTTTGCTCGGAACGAATGCCGGTGGCATTCTAATAACTAAGTTACTCTAAGAACTCAAAAGGATTACAAAATAAAATATATGTTTAACTGTTAGAGTGGGGGCAACAGTAGAACTATACATAGATACAAAAAAAGAGTCATTAATCACTTAAGAGCCCCTTGTTTCGTCACCATATTCCTTGGGTGTGCTCCTATTCAACATTTTCGTTATATATATATATATATATATAGTCTTTATCTAATAAGGGATCTTTTAAGTTGTTGAAATAAAGGACAAACTAAAATACAAACAAAACACTTACTGCAGTGCGGTGTATTTTGTTCTGTACTATATTGAAGTTTGTATTTTTATTGTCTTTTAACTTATTTCTAACTTTAATAATTTAATAAATCCTTCAGTCTATGTGTGTGTATTTTAATAATTTTTTTTTGTTATCTGATTTTTTCCAATTGTGCTTCTGCAAATCATGAAAAGGATGCTGAGCTCATACACTCAATAGTGCACATCAGCGAATATCATTAAATTGGTTTATTTTTCTTTTATATAATTTCTTTTTTTAATTAACGTAAAACATAAATAAAACATTGATAAATAACTATCCGATAAGTTAATAATCTTGATAAATAATTAAATCATCAAGTTCCAAATTGAGCCAGTGTAGCAAATAAATAGCTTTGTTAAATGCGTAAGACAATAGCGACTTTTTGAATCCTTTAGGACCCATTGAAAATATAAACTCATAATTAATCTCATACAAAAATTAATAATGAATAAATTATATAACTCATAAAATTAAGGAACTTTTTTTTTTTACAATTTCTATTATTTGAATTCAACTCTTTGAAAAATATGCATCTAAAGTTTTTCTTTTGCTTTTGTAGCTTCTCTTCGTTCCTAACTGAGCGCATGTCGTCATTAATTATTTTGTAGAGCATGCACTACATTTAGTATATCTTTTTCTATCAATAAAGATTTTCTTTTTTCTTTGTACTTCTTTCAAATGAGAACCCATGAAGCCCAAAAATATGAAAATTATTATGATATGAGACTAGAAATTATAAAATAATCAAGTGAAACTTGAGAATACTTTTGTATTCATATTTTTCAAAAGTAAATACTTACACAATAGTGGTATGTGTATGATTACACAAACTAAGGAAAGGCAAAAAAGAAATATTGTATAATTACAAGTTGCTTAACAAAGCTACACTATTATAAGTGGGAGCCATTTGAGAAGATATCATTGACTTAAGGAAGCACGATTTATGTTCTTTTACAAGTAAATATGTACATATATCTATAAAATTCTTCAAACAAAAAATCTCTTTCTAAATTAATACATATTCATTTATTGGTAAATTATTAACATCACTAAACTAATATTTTTCCTTAATCCCAACAATATTATTTGATAGAAAATTTACTGTAGATGATATAATGTATTTAAAATCTATCCAAGACTCGATCAAACAGTAAAATCTATGTAAAATAAGATAAAAAAAATATTATTCTTTTCCGTCAGGTATTCTATGATTTTCATAAGAACTAAGAATATTAAGTTTTGTGATAGTTAAAAAACAACTCATCATATCCCATCACCTTGGAAGGTCTAATTGAACAATTGTTAATGACTAGAACAATAATGTAGCAGTTCAATCCATATGTCACTATTGGGACCAAATATCAATACTTCCTTTAAAATTACATAAATAAAAAGAAATTACAAAAGTACCTCAAAATTAATTCCAGCTGAAGCAGCTGATCTCTTGATATTCGTGGCATAATTTCTGAAGCAGTTGTTTGTAAAGTCGGTCCTGAAATCACTAGCTCCACAAGTTGCTTGGGTATGTGTGTGTGCCTATATATACATACATACATACATACATACATACATACATACATACATATATATATTAATAAAAAATTAGAAGGAAGAAATTGGTAATTTGTATGATTGTATTTTTGAAAAACTAAGAATAAAGGGATCTATATAAAACTTGCCAGGGATTAGTCTCCAACACAATTAAATTAGACCATGCTTAGTATTGAGATTAGGCAGTTTTAATTTAAATGCCACAGTACTAAAATCTTTGGTAAATACTAGCTAATATAACTGGTTAAGTTGATTTAATCCATTACTTATAATACTAGTCCTATATGATAAAAAAGATATAACATCTTAATTTATTATTTTTGTCAAATTAAGTTATTATTTAAAAATCTTATTTATTACATACTATTAAGCTTTATTTTAAAGTCATAATTTTTTGCTACAATAGCTACACTTCCTCAATATTGAACAGGACCTTAGTCATCTCTATAGCTATTATATTTTAATAAATTTTAAATAGAGCTATCTATGTAAAATTTTGCAGGATCAACCTTGACCGTAATTGTAGACCTTTGATATTCGGACTTCCAACCTTGGCCGTTAGATATAAGCAACAACTGTCTGATATCAATTGCCGCCAACAATAAACAAGATCAAATTAGCTCTCCTTATAAATTTTTCTTCAATAAACCATGAGGCAATCGCTCTCATTATACATTTGCTTCATAAATCATAAGCTAACTGTGTCTTGCAAAATCTTCAAAAAAAATTGCAACTACCAAGTTGGAATACTGCTTATCGTATTTACTCTTAAATTTCATCTAATTTTTTCAGTCATAGACTTACTCTCCGTGCAGGATCAATTTTTCCTCCTCTATCTAAAAATTGACGTTGAAATGGCAAGTACTTGAAAATTACAAAAACTATCAATTTTTTCCCTCTTAAACTAGCCGGATCAACATTCTGCAAAAAGAGATTTATGATACTAATTCTTAATAACTCCAATAAACGTACCAAAAAAAAAAACCCTAAGGAGAAAAAATAGAAGAAAGCATAAATAAAATTTTTGGATTAATTTGTGAAAAAAAGACCAAAATGAAATTTAATTTAGTTCTTCTCTTACCTATCCTCTTGAGGAGTCCACTGCCCTTTGATTATGTTGTTCTTCTTTGGAAGTTTCCTTTCTCTTTTCATAGGTATCCTTTTGTTCCTCTTTTGATCTTGATTATATGCATTTTCTCCAGTTACACATGAGACTTCATCGGACAATTTTGAACTCGATGATCCATAATCTTGAAAATTCATTAGTATCGGCAAAAAATTTGGAGTTTCCAGCTTGGGGTGAGCCGAAAAATTTTGTGAATAATCCCAAAATCCTCTTCTTTTCGGGCCATGCAAAACCTCATTTGTACTATTCGGTACCAACGGAGTGGCGGTATATGCACCCTTAGTACCTAAAAATCCATTTGAATAGCCCTCAAGAGGATTGAAACTCATTGTTGAGATCCCGAGAGGGGGACTTTTTGAGGATCCTTCGATGGTAAATCGATTAAGATGGTGAGGATTTGAAAAAGTGGACTCATTAATAAGACCATAATCATGGTTATTATGATAGTTGTGAAACAATATACCTTTAGAAGATGGATTTTCTAGACGAGAACCCATTTCCTAGGTCTGATTTGAAGAGATTATCAGAAAATATGCTTGATATGAAAGGATAATCATCTCGAAAACTTAAATCAAGCTCCATGCAATAGAGAGAGTAAAGAAAAAAATAAAACAAAATAAAAAAATAAAAATTAAGCTCTCAAGAAAGGAAGGGTGGTTAAATGTTAAATAGAGAGATGGGGCTAAATTTATGGGGCTATTGATATCATCACCCGTAATTGCTGGCCTGCAATGCTCACCTCTCTCGGATTCACTGCCGAAGAAGGAAATATACTAAGAGGCTACTGTGATGCATCTTCTGCTCCTTCTCTAGGTGGCCTCGCGGTGATATATCAGCCTCAGGTTTCCAAGGCTTTGGCTTAGACAAGGTGCATTTATGGCACTTCTATTTCCGTGGTGTTAATTTAACAAATGCAAATTTAAATAATTAAAAAAGACTTTTGGGTTTTAGCTTTGCTTTATTTTTTTCATGTTTTTTTTTTGAAGTCTTGCCTCTTAATCGAATAGAATAAATCGTTAAAAGTAGAATAAGAAAAAAGGAATAATACTAAATTCTTTTTTCAAAGCCGCGCAAAGCGCGGTTCTATTTCCTAGTTATTATATAAATCAGGACCGTTTGGTGGGCACCGGATGCTTTGAAGAAGATCATACAGTCCAGATACGACTGAAGGGGCACTATTAGTGGGACAAAGCAAAGAGAATTAAGGCTACAACAACGTTGTCTTAATTTTAATGATTTATTAGCGTTTGTTGTTATTACTTTATCACCCTTCTTCAATTGTTTGTATGCTTTGTGTGTGAACAAAATTTCAGGGTCTCGTGTTTTATTAATTATTGGTAAATGCTATTTTCTTAACCATAATTGAGAGTCAATGTAATAATGAAAATTGCCCAACTTCAGTTCAGTCACATAACATTAGTAATGAAAAATCAAACAAATTCTTCGAAAAAAACCTAGTGAAATTTAATTATTATTGGTAATTTTTTAAGGATTCTTGAGAGCTTGAGCTCTTTCATCATGCCAATTTAAGCTAAAAATTTATATTTTCTGCTTATAATTTTTTTTTTACTGTAAATTAAAAGGGTGATTAAGTAACTTCAGGACCAAGTTTCCAACCACAATTTTAGTCGTTTTTGATAGGGCGAGGAGGTTTGAAACTTGGGAAGCTGGTTCGAAGCCAAGACTGTGGAGGAAGCATGTGTCCAAAATTTTGAACCAAAGCGACTTTTTGTAATTAAATTATTAATGTTTTTTTCCTTAGTTGTTTTAAATAAATGACACTATTAAATTCTAATTAATTTTTTGCTAAAACCTTTTGTTAAATCTGGAAATTTTACAGTTACGTTCATGGTCATAGTCATAAATTTGAATCAATCCAAATTATCACTACAGTCTTGCAACTTGGACTCCCTGAAAGAGAAAATAGAGGATAAACAAACCTCATTGAATTTTTAGTGAGGTTTAGAAAAACAATTAATATTACGTTTTAATGTGTTTTTACACACTCATGACATTAAAGACTTACTATATATTCGTTAAAAATTCAAAAATAACACTAATAGTATTTATTTATCTTGACCGAGGACAAGGTTTGTAAATTCTAATTGAACTACAACTAAATCCAGCTTTATGTATGCTTAAAGATGTGGAAATAAAGTAGATTTTCTTTTGATAGATATATGCAAAAACAATGAAATTTGAGGCCATCTCTCTCTCCCTCTCTCTTTTCATTTCCGCAATTTATATATATTATTTATATTAGGTTATAACCCACCGAGATTTTATTACTTATATACTCAACATAACAAAAAAATTAAAATTTTAATAGAAGTTATGGGTGCTAAAGGCTTAGTATGTAATGAAAATATTATAGCATTCTTTAGATTAATTGTAATTTCTTTAAAAAAAATTATAATAGAAATAATACCAATGGGTCCCGAAGGAGCTCAGGTACTGCAGGGGCTGGCGGTTTAATTCGAAATAGCAACGGGGAGTGGGTGACAGGATTCAGCATTAATATTGGTGTATGCTCGGTGACAAAGGCCGAGTTATGGGGAATTTATCAGGGACTGTTGCTGGCTTGGGAGGTTGGCATTCGTAACATTCTCATAGAAGCTGATAGTGAGTGTGCAATTCAAATGGTTGCCAAGGGTTGTAACACTGTTAATGCTTGTTATCCTCTGATTCGTAGTACAAAGGGGCTGATGGATCGTAATTGGCGAGTAGCTCTGCACCATGTTTATAGAGAATCAAATAATGCGGCAGATTTTGTGGCTTCTCATGCCCTCAAGCTTCCTCTGGGAGTTCACATATTTGTGTCCCCCCCCCCCCCCTCCCGAGGTCTCTACTTGGCTTTTGTATGATGGCTTGGGGATCTCGATCCCTCGCCGAGTGATTGCTTAGCCTTGTTTAGGCTACTTATTGTACCAAAAAACAAAAGATGTGGAAATCAGGTAAATTTTCTTCTGATAGATATATACAGAAACAGTGAAATTTGAGGCCATCTCTCTCTCTCTCTCTCACTCTCTTCATTTCCGCAATTTATATATGTTATTATATTCGGTTATAACCCACCAAGATTTTATTACTTATATACTCAATTACTATGTAATAACAAAAAATTTAAATTTAAATATAAGTTATGGGTACTAAAGGCTTAGTATGTGATGAAAATATTATAGCAGTCTTTAGATTAATTTTAAATTCTTTAAAAAAATTGAATTTATAATATAAAGAAGACTGTAAAGGTTGTAACTACAAGTGAAAATGGAATATGGAAATTTTCTCTTTCTAGGGGTAAAATCTTGTCCATCTTTTGTCTTTTATATATGTGTGTGTGTGTGTGTGTGTGTTTATTGGAAAACTATGTAATTTCTTGGATGGGTATTGCATGCAAATGCAAAATGGTGGGCCCTTTTTTGATTTCTAACTAAAAGTTAATTAAATTAAAGGGAAAATGACTAACACACCCCCAACCTTTAGACAAATAAACAAAAACCTCCTAATATTTCGAAAAAAATATTTACACTCTCATTCACTAACGGAAACAGTTACTTTTAATGGAAATAGTAATTTTAATATATAATTACCGTTATACCCTTCTAGCACAGAAAAAAATAATTGTTAATTATCTAATTTGTCCATATATTTTTAATAAAATTATAAATATACCCTCATTGCTCAATTCCTCTATTTAAATTTTTATCAAATTCTCTCTTCGAGCCAAATAAATTTAATCCATTACTCAAGAATAAAATTAGTTATTAATGCCATAAGAATAATAATTCTCTACATGTCAATCATTTAAACTTGTATAATCAACAAATTATACAAATGCAAATTAGTTATTTATGTATATATATCTGCATCAACAATACATAATATATTTATTGGAAAACTAGGTAATTTCTTGGATGGGTATTGCATGCAAATGCAAAAATGGTGGGGCCCTTTTTTGATTTCTAACTAAAAGTTAATTAAATTAAAGGGAAAATGACTAATACACCTCCAATCTTTAGACAAAGGAATAAAAATCCCCTAACCTTTTCAAAAAGACATTTACACCCCCATTCACTAACAGAAACAATTATTTTTAACGAAAATAGTAATTTTAATATACAATTACCACTATACCCTTCTAGCACATAAAAAAATAATTGTTAATTGTCCAATTTGTCCATATTGTTAATAAAATTATAAATATACCAACATTTCTTAATTCCTCTATTTAAATTTTTATCAAATTCTCTCTTCAAGCCAAATAATATTTGGTTTATATTCATAAAGTACTTTGAAAAAATAGGTTTTTTTTTTCTCTCTCTCTAACATAGCCCTTGTTTAAGCGGAAAATCTATTTATAAGGATATATATATATATATGTATGTATGTATATCCTTCAATGATACATAATAGTACGTATGTATATATACGTATTTGTGTGCATAGGTATGCATATACACAGAGAATCTATTTTTTATGCCAGTCATACCACTTTGGCGTGTTGAGTTGGCATGCCCAATTTACATATTCTGTCAAAAAATATAGCAGTGAGCCCCATAATGAGATTACCGGTGTCACATAATAGTATGCACATACACAGAGAATATATTTATATGTATATATATCTACGTCAACAATACATAATAGTATGTGTATGTATGTGTGTCTATACACACACACACAAAAAAATTTTTTTTTTAGCCCATAATACTACTTGAGTGTGTTCAGTTTGTATGCCTGAATGATAGAGCAATAGGTCTCATGCCTGAATGAAGACCATTTGGACTTTCCTCAACTCCAATTGGAGCCACATAATAAGGTTAACATTTTTCTTATTGCACGCCTAGCTAGATGGAAATGGCTTTCATTTGCTTTCTATTTTATCAATAATTTTATACCGATTTTAGAAAACTAATGACTTCAAAGAGGATAACCATAACCAACTAAATGATAAAGATTGCAATAAGCCAATAAATGAAAAGTTTGGGAAAAAGACAGAAAGAAATAATCATGGACTTCAAAGTAGTATATGAAATTTTGAAGGAAAAAAAGTTATTAGTATTAAAAATTTTAATGAGTAAACATTCTCTTAAGAATCATGCATGGTTATAGTTTAGAATGGATTATGGATGGTAGTTGGTTTAATTGTAAATTTGTTTAAAGTGGTACAAGAGATATAATTTCAAATCTCAAATTTACAGCATAATTAAGAAATATTAATATTTGGTTGATATTCGTGAAGTACCTTAAAAAATAGGGTTCTCTCTCTCTCTAACATAGCCCTTGTTCTAGCCGAAAATCTATTTATATGGATATATATATCCTTCAATGATACATAATCATATGTATGTTTATATACGTATTTGTGTGCACAGGTATGCATATACACAGAGAATCTATTTTTTATGCCAGTCATACCACTTTGGCGCGTTGAGTTGGCATGCCCAATTTACATATTCTGTCAAAAAATATAGCAGTGAGTCCCATAGTGAGATTGCCGGTGTCACATAATAGTATGCACATACACAGAGAACATATTTATATGTATACGTATCTACGTAAACGATACAAAATAGTATGTGTCTGTATGTGTGTCTACACAAACACACACACACACACATAATATTTTTTTTTTTTGAGCTCATAATGCTACTTGAGTGTGTTCAGTTTGTATGCCTGAATGATAGAGTAATAGGTCTCATAGTGGGATCAGCGGTGTCACATAATCTAATAGGAGAAATTCTAGAATTTCTTATCTAATAGATATATGATTCACAAAATTTACCCTTAGTGGTCATAAAACTTTGGAATATGAATGAAATAAAATAATTTGCATGTTAATTTTATGTGTGTGAGATTTACAGTCACAAATAATAAAATAAAATAAACATTGACAATGGCATAAACATATAGTAATATTTACAGTCACAAATAATAAAATAAAATAAACATTGACAATGGCATAAACATATAGTAATATAAAACCTCTCATTTTTTTTAAGTGAACCTCCGCAAAGAGAAGAAATATTTATTAACGGTACTTGTATAAACATTATCAAAACTGATGTAAAAAATCTACTCTAATGTCACAAGCTTTTATCGATTGAGTTGCAAAATATACATCAACCTAATTCGAGTGGTATGCGTAACTATGAATTTTCTCTTTGGTTCTAATAACTAAAATCTTTTATGGTTACCATGAAATTTAACTTAATTTGAGCCATTTGTATACTACAAAATTTCTCTTTTGATCTTGTAGCGAAACTCATTTCCATCATTATAACATTCACTAAATTGAGAGTGATGCATATGAGAAGAATAAATGCTCAGAAGAAAATGAAGTTGTTGCTCATCGAGGATATGCATATATGTTATTTTACTTCATTCATATTCTCAAAACAGTACTTAAGCTTCACGGTCAATACATGCCGTGAGGAGTGTGAATGTGTTTTAAAACACGAGCGGGTTCCAATTAATTTCTCCAAATTAACAATTGGAGCCGGCATTTTGCTCAATTTTCTCCAAAAATACTTTTGTTTAAAAGAAAACCTTTAAATTTACCAATAGGAATTTGATAAATAAGTAATATAATTAATTTATTGCTTAAATTGTAATAAAGTAATTGTGGCGAAGATCAAGATTATATTTAAACAAGAGATTTAACATTAATTATAGAAGACACCAAGTATACTGGCATTAATTCCATTACAAACATTAAGAAATATAGAAAATTAACCGCACAATAGATAAATATCAGCTTTCAGTGGCTAGCTAATACATCAGCGGGTTTGAAGTTGATGAAGATATCATCAATACTCCAAAACTATTTAAGACTCCAACAAGATTAAATTATTTCCAAATGTAGGATAGCACAACCTCATTGATACTGCTATGAAGAGGAGGCTAATAAAATTATAGAAGTCACATTGCAACTGGATAGGAAGCCTCAGTGGCAATGCCACAGAGACCTTCATCTCTGAGAATCCTTATGTAGCCGGACTCACCCCAAGTCTCCCCCCACGAATTCTTAATTAACCAGTAATTGGCTCCATCTTCTTCTTCAGCAGTTCCAAACCCAACAACAGCGACACCATGATCACAGTTATTCCCGCATTCTGCGTTAAGCACACCTCTTTCGTAAAAACGGAAGGCTTGTCCGCTCGCTTCAACACAGACTGATACTGGCTGCTTGGTTACGGCCTGGAGTAAGGCATGCTCATCACCTTTCGGTAAATCTTCATATTTACCGATTGTAGCAGCAGCAGCTTTCTCTTTCTGTTCGTCACAGGTTCCTTGCTCTTGCTGGTACGGATAGTCCGCTTCTGTGGCAAGGCCCTTGTTTTCTATAATATACTCAAAGGCTTTATCCATAAGACCCCCACTGCATCCATTGTTGTCTGTTGAGCAGTCTACCAACTGCTGCTCCGAAAGTTCAATCAGTTTCCCACCAGTAATCTGAGTGATCCCTTCCACCGCCGCCACAGCTGAAAATGCCCAACAGGATCCTGCAAAATAATATTGCATGTTACGTTAGACGACGAATAATAATATTATATAATATTCTAGGTTAATTTGTTGTACATGATGTGACAGCTACAAACAATCTGCAGCATCACTTCATCAATATATATATAATAATTAATTACCACAATTGCCTTGGTTCTTTATATGAGTGACAGCTCCTTTCTTCCTCCAGTCGATGCTAGTCGGAACATCAGTCACGTTTTGGTACTTGAAGGTGGATGGCCGTGATGACTGGCGGCTTAGGCTTGGTACTGGCCTGTTGTATCCTGTATATGAAGCACGAAACTCCTCGTTAGTTAAGTCTGAAAATTCATTGGTGCCCAACTTGTACGTCCGATTCCCCTCCTTGTTGGCTTTCTCAATGTATTCAAGGTTTTGCTTGAATATCTTAAGACGCATTGCCTTCTCTAGCTCGTCCTTGTAAGTGCGTCCATGCTGAGCCATCCACTGTTCGTGTTTCGCAACGATGGACGGTTCATGCATCGACCGGCCGGACACCACTTGTGATGCACAAGTGATCACCAAACTGATGATCACAAACATGGGAATGATAAAGCTTTTCTCAAATTTTAAAACCATGGTTGCTGTTTTTTTTTCCCTCCCTTTTTTGGTATATTACTAATTTGTTAGTAATTTGCGAATACTCGAGGCACACATTGTTGCTCTATATATAGTACTGGCTAGCATATATATGGATCACATTTGGTGTCCCTAATGCATCCAAGACGTATGCATTGCGTTGGTCGATCGTTCGTGCCCCATACTTCACGACTTTCAATCAAATTAGCTAATTAGCATCAGTTAATCACCGTGATTATTGCTACTTTACTAGCTAGGAGATTGCCGCTTCGCGACGCCATGGCCTTATGGCGCTATCTATGACACCTCGTTCATCAGCCATGTTACAAAAGAGTTATGAGCTTAAGTCATGCCGCGTCGTGGAAACTTGTGTATTACTTGATTCGATAGTTTCATTCGTTCACATTTGGACGGAGGGCCCATGTCTCACAAAAGCCACAATACTAATAAGGTCAGCATGAAGGAATGCTTAATTCCAAGATGCATCAAGAGTATTATAGCATAATATACAATTCGAATTAATGAAGGCATAATTGCAAGAAAATACAATAAAAATCATAAATATGTTATGGCTTATAAAAATGGAAAACCAATCTCCATGTTATTACATTTGTGAGTATGTGTGTTTTTCCTTTATTTGTTTTTCAAATTGAGCATTATAGCCCACAACTTAGAGGAGTACAAATTGAGTTTTCTTTATTTCCGCTTCCCCGCGCACCTTGAGTAAATAAGAATGGGAAAGGATAAGAGGATCATGCGATTGACGTGAGAGATTTGGGGATGGTTATATTTCCATGAGTGAACTCGAGGCCAATATGAAGTAAATGGATACAAGTTAAACCATGAAACTAAAGACAATTCCGAATTAGCTTTGTCTACAAACAAGGAAAGCTGTAACTAATTTAACCATACGAATCTGATGGAGTAAAAATTATAGGAGTAGAAGGTTAAATAAATAAGCAAACAAGATCAACCCCAGCTTCTTGATGTTCAACATAGATATAACGTAAGAAGATTAAAATAGATGATTTTCAGCATCTTAAACGCCATTTCGTCATCAACTCCACATAAAAATGTTTCATACAACAATGAATTAGACCATTCTACTATATTAGTGTGATAACTATAACCAAGCAAGTTGCCACATTACAGCGCCAAAATATCAGAAATACTCGTTCCTCTATCTGGATTATATTACTACACATCCAAATTGCCTGTATTCTTCATCTACCAAGAACAGAAAATATAAAAAACTATCAATAAATGTCGGGAACTTGAAGAACATCCCAACCAAGTTTCTAGCATGGGAAAAATCCTCCAAAAGTCATCTGCCATTCTTTTGCACTCATTCCTCCTGGAATGCCCCCTACTCCAGCTCCAAAAAATACCAAAACGCCAAAAATAAACAGAAAATATGTCACAACTTCAAGAAAAACCCCCTTATGGCGTAAATTAAGAACCATGGGGGTTCTCATCTACTGATTGACACTATTCCTTCATAATCATTCAGGACGAATCATGCCTTCCTCCTCTTCGTCCCCATATCCATCATCGCGTCCACCACTTGATCTTCTCAATCCCAGTTGATCTTCAAATGAATTCCCAAAATTTCTCCTCCCACCAAGAGGGGATCGCGACCTCTCGCGAAAAGGACTCTTGTGTTGGGGTGGCGGAGATGACCGACCCCTCTCCATCATTGCCTGGTGGAAGCTGCGCACAGGGGAGCGTCCACGTCCAGATGGTGCTCTGTCAGGGCTTCGACTGCTACTACGACCCCTATGACCATCATTATAACGAGCCCTGTCAATAGAAAACAAAAGGATGACTTGTAACATACAATGATGCAAGTTTAAAATGGAATAAAAATATAATACATTTTCACATACAAAGGCCATAACACAACAAGGTACCACAACACTCCTAATATATGTCAACCCCAGACACTTTATTTATGCCTTTTCCCACACGAACTTTTAAAAAACCATGGCAGCTATGATATTAACACTGACAGAGAAGTAGAAGATAAAATCAGAACGCATATTTAAGTATCCAAATAAAAATGGAAGGGTGAAGTAATTCTTCCTAAGCTTTGGCTCAAGTGAATCTTTTGTCATTCCAAGACATGTATTTGCTCCATATTCCCAAATTAAGATTATGAGAAGTACTCGAGAAATAAATTTAAATTTCACTGACGATTGCAAGCGTAAAATACAACAAAACATCTTCGAAATTCAAATCCCCTACAGCTGTGTATGGGAATCTTATGCTTTTCTCAAGAAATCCAGACACCAGCAAGAAAATATACAAAACATACATCACTAGATATTGCCTTCGTACCTGTCACGTGAATCATGGTCACCTCTATTAGATGAGCCAGAAAATCCCCGTCCACCCCTTCCACCATAACCCGAATCGTTACGTCCACCACGGCCCCCATCACGGCCACTAGAAGTAGGAGCCCAGCGTCTAGGCCTTCCCATCCCTCCACCACGTGAGGCCATATCACGAAGTTCACGGGGAACTTGCTGCTTTGCACCTTCCAAAAGTTTGATAAGATCTGAAGCATACCTGGAATCCTGATCACCAAAAAATGTATAAGCCACTCCTGTGGCTCCAGCCCTGCCAGTTCTCCCAATTCTGTGGACATAGTCCTCCACTCCAGTGGGGAAGTCATAGTTGACAACCACTCTGTCACACAAGTTAAAAGAGTAAATCGATAATCCAGAAGTAGCCAGATGAACAAAATGGGACATTTAAGCAATTGAGATTGCATAAACAATCATATAGGGTTGCATACCAGACACTTAATGGTATCAAATATCGTATCTGCCAGAATTATACTTCAGCAAAATGAAAATTCATTCTGTCTTCAGACACCTCAAATATGATATTTTTTCCTTCTATGATATGTTATCCAAAAGATTTTGAGGAAACAATTAGAAATTCCATCTTTTACTCAAACATGGACATATAATTAATTTGCTAAAAAGTATATCATTTACTCCCATCATGCAGATTGCATGTATATATATCATTACATGAAATTAATTCACTTCTACAACAGTGGGGTTGGTAGCACTGATAAATATATAAAACTATAGTAAGTACAGCCCCCAACCTGATGTCTTTAATATCCAATCCTCGAGCAGCAACATCAGTAGCCACAAGCACTGGAGACCTCCCCGCGCGAAATTGATTCAGCACATAATCCCTTTCACTTTGAGATTTGTCTCCATGAATGGCGGCAGCCCCAAACGGACGAGTCAGATTGCGCGCAAGTTGATCACACATCTTTTTTGTTGAACAAAAAACAATTATTTTTGATCCCGGTTCCTGAGAACGCAATATCTGCTCCAATCTTCTGTGTTTTTCCATGGGCGCCAATACTTCAATATGCTACAAAAAGCAAAGATACATAAATCAACAAACATTTATAACAACAATTGCCAAACCCAGAAATATCCTTCACACCACCCCCCAAAAGAAAAAATGGAAAGCCCCAAAATTAACAAGGGAAGAAGGACATTTCAAGCATCTAAAGAGTTTTATAAATATAACTATGTCCACAGCCAGTTTGAACTTAGACACGAATAAAGTTAAAACCTGTGTGATGGCCTTGTTTGCTGCAAGTTCATCAACATTGCCAATGTTAACTTGAACAGGATTCACCAACAGATCTGCAGCAATTTTCCGAACCTCCCTAGGCCATGTTGCCGTGTACATGAGGGTCTGGCGACGAGCCGGTACCTCCTTCACAATCTTTCGTATTTGAGGTTCAAAACCCATGTCTAACATGCGATCAGCCTCATCCAGTACAAGGTAAGAAACTTGATTAAGGCTGATTCTCCTCATCTCAAGAATATCATTTAATCGGCCAGGAGTTGCAACCACAATATCCACTCCTCTGTCAATATCTTTCAACTGAGGACCCTTTGGTGCTCCTCCATATAAACACTTAACGAAAAAGGAATCACTAGCATCAGCAAAACGACCAAGCTCCATATAAAAATATCACTAATTTTATCAAAAAAGCCCCATAACACAGAAATTAAAAAACTCAACATAAGTCATGAGAACTAAAAGAACCTAAAATGCATGTAAAAAGCATTACTTCCAGAAGACAACATATTGTGAATAAAAAATTGACCGAGAAACTGTCCATCCCCAGAAAAACATTGATATTGCATATTTTAATTACAAACTAACTGAGGCAGAGCTTTTGAAAACCAAGATTACAAACTTTTAACATCTACAAAACTGCATATCCCTCTGTACCAGGTTTGGATATGCATCAGAAGAGATATAAAGAGAAACTACCAGGGTCAGAGCGGAAAATGCAAATAACAAAAGAAGATCCACTTCCTGGACACGCACACATTTACTAGCACGTCTACATATAGATATGCATTCATATTAAAAGCAACATACGGTGCAAGATATTCTTGACGACTTCCCAAATTTCACAGCTTCATCTTGTATCTGAGTTGCCAACTCCCTTGTCGGTGACAATACCAAGACCGTTGGACCCAATCGAGGGTCATTACGGCAGCGCTTAAGATGAATAAAGCCCGGAAGTAGATATCCCAATGTTTTCCCAGATCCAGTCTTTGCAATGGCCACTATATCTCTACTTTGCAAAGCAATCGGCCATGACTGTGCCTGAATTGGAGTTGGGGAAGAGAATCCAGCATTGTGTACCTGGAAAAAGCACAAATCCAATAACCACTGTGAGCAGAGGCACTGGCCTCAACAGTTTTGATTGGTTTCTTTTTGTATTAATAGTGAAATGGTTAATGCCAGAAGAAGCATCATCCTCCATAAGCAGCCGACCAATGCTTGCTGATGCAAGCTGGAGCAGGAGGAGACCTCTTCTTCCGTTTGGACCGAGTGGCAGACTAAATCATCACCAACAGCAGTCCTAGCCATGAACTTGGGTGATTCGGAAAGCCCTTCCATTAATTGGTCCACCATATAAGGGCGCTCCAAATTATATGCAAGGCCCCCCATAGAGGGCAGCACAGCGTACGACATTAGCTCCTCCGAGGAGCAAATATCGCACCTGCGACAAAAGTACAGATGGCAAAAGAATCAACATGAGTCTGAAGCTCAACTTTGGACCTCCAGCAATTACAAAATTTAGCACAAGAAACTCTCAGTTTTCATGTTTAGCTTACTTACAAAAATCCCATGCCACTGGTATCCAGGATTGCGTAAAGATAAAAGAACAGAAGAATAGCAGAAGCTCATACCTCTCTAAGAAGTTCAGGAGGAAAGCCAGTTGCTTCAAAGGACATAAAAGGAGGGGGCACTTCATCACCCTGAAAAATAAGAAGCAAAAAAGCCATGATCGTGTATCAGGGAACAGACAAGCCGAGCAATAGATTGAGCAATGCAAAAAACTGAAACCCATTGAAATGGGTAATGTGAACCAAAAGAACAAAGCCCAAGAACATCAGGAGGTAACTTATCAAACTCATCAAACCTTAGGATGGCAGAGAAAGCCCGCCTAACCTGAGGCCCAGTATTCCCGGCCAATTTATACATATTGGGGCTGGGCCTGGACTTCACCTAAATAGTACAAGCCCGGCCCGAAAGCCCGAGAAGTGCTTAAGAATTAAAAAACTATAAATTATTTCCATTAAAATACACCTTTTCACATATATTTAACCCACCCACAACATATATTTATAGTTTTAAATCCCATAAACCGAACTTTAAAAGCCAGAACCAACAAAAAACAAAATTTTATAAATTATAAATTTAAATTTGTAAGACATAATGAAAAAAATTTTTAAAAAATGTAGAATGCAAAATTAGGGCTTTTTGGCAGGACCAAAGACATGCTAGAGCCGATCCCGACATTTTGCCAACCCTAATCAAACCAGATGCTGATGCCTCCATAGAAGATAATCATGTTAAATTATTTTGCAAAATAGGTCCAATAAACAGAGAGGGAGAGACAGAAAGACAGAAAGACAGAAGAATTACAGATCAACACTGAGAAGATTGGAAGTAGAGAGAGCACCCAAGCCATTAACTTCCATGAAATTCATACCAAACAACATAATGCAATTAATAATATGCGTGGAGTTTATATATACTCACTGATACAGTTACTTCATGTCGCCGACGATAAGCCTCAGAAGATATACTGATTCCTCCCACTGACGATCCATGTCCTCTTGTGGACGATCCCCCTTGTCCCACTCCCACACTTGCCGTACCATTTGGTATGTTATGAGATTGAACTGGTCCACCTCTTGCACTCTTTGGAAAAAAAGGACATAGAGGCATTACTTTAAAGAAATTAGAAAAATTAAAGTTTTAAGTGAAAACTCCAGCTTTACACACAAGCACAGACACACACACACACACACACACAGATATTATTATTACTACTATTCTTGGGTTTCATTGACCGTGCTGCTTCACTAGGCTACAACAATTGTCGCATTAACAAGTCTATCTACCCTTTCTTTTTCCATTTTAGCTGTCCATGTCCCTTTTAAATTTAAATTGGAATACAGTAAAGTTTAACGCAAAGTGTCCAAAAAAGTTTACCTACATTTTGCAAGCCAGAATCAACAAGAAAAGACAACTCAAATCTCCTAGTTAGATAAGAGTGTAATGACTACCTACAATCAAATATTTAGTAACTATGACTTCCAATATCGTCAGAATTCATGTGCAAAACACACCGCAATTATCGTGTGAAATGGGAAGACTCTTGTATGTTAGAAACAATATACAACTGAATGTCGAAGTAACAATTCCAAAAACAAGTAAAGCATCTACCTGATTTCCCCTTGTGACTGCCTCAAGTTTTGAACCAGCATTCGTGTCTCTGCCACCGTACCTATCATCTTCATTTTCAGGACTATATCCATGCTGTTGTCCTTGAGAAAATTGTTGAACCTGAACTGAAGAGCTTACGGGTACTGAAGAGGACTTGGGTGGAGCCATCATTGCAGGTCTCTCATACTGAGTGACATTTGTCTCGGGATTCCAAAAGTAAAGATACCCAGTTCTACCATCAACCAGGCCTTTCCATGGTTTGGGAAGAGTTGGATCCTCTGGAGCATATCTTACGCTAGCAGAAGTAGCAGTTGCAGTAGCAGCCATCGCCATGTAGGAAGTTCTATTATCCTACAACCACTCAAATCAAAAGATGTGAGTTCCAGGATAATGCAAAACGGTAAGGAATGATTAATCATATGCGCTGGAAGTAAAGACCTGAAACCCACGAGAACCGGTTTCAACAAAACCAATAATCGAGTACACTCAAGCTTAGAATAGTAATTAGTTACAAATTCTACGCAGGCAGACGCGCGCGTGTGTGTGTACTCAGCTCAAAAAAATCAAAATATGGCCTGTGCTACCCTAAAAAGCAGCATCAAATTCTCAAAAAAGCGAATCGTTTCATTGAGAAATCAACATGCAACGTAAATCTACAAAATTTCCTCACCTTTTTTTTTTCTGAGCAAACAAACAGTTGTAAACCATGTAAGTAAATCGCGCTCAGATATATAAACCCTAATTTCTATACTCCCTTCAATCACGAAAGGAAGTACGTAATCTAATTAATTTCAAAAGAAAAAAAAAAAGCATTCAGATCTGAAGAATTAAAAAAGTGAAGTTTGGATTATAGATCGTACCTGACGATGCCGTTTCGTGAGAGAGACAGCGAGAAACACTCGGATTGTTACAAGGAGGTTGCTAATTTTGATTCCTTTTTCTTCTCTCTCTCTCTCTCTCTCTCTTTTCTCTCTCTCTCTTTTTATATATATTTGTAAGAAGCTCGTAGAGAGAGAAAGAGCTGGGAGAAGAGTAAGAGTCCGAATACGCGTGGATATTTATAGAGTGGCAAAAATTAAAATGAAGGAAGGCGACGGGCCGGTGCCTCTGACTCTGAGTGGTTAGACTTTCTTTTCACCTAACCACGGTTAGGTCCAGGGTCTGAGAGAAAATATCAGCCAGCCTCGCCTGCTTAGCTGCGTGCCTTTTTTCCTTTTTAAGTAAAATAATCTCTTTATTACTTAATTTGTGTAATTTTATCAATTTCTCTTGTGTTCAATTTGGCAATATGTGCATGGTTCAATAGTTCATGATTTCAGTTTCAAAATATTTGGGATTATCAGCGTGGCTGAGCTGAATGGTCTTTAATAAAATATAAATATGTAAAAATTCAAATTTCTTTTCAAAGGTTATGTTATTTGTGAATTAGTAAGTGAAATTGAATGTTACTTCCGTGTTAATATACACATATTTATAGAGAGAGAATATTTCTCCAACGCGGGCGCCCACTTATCCTTAGATTTTAATTTCTGGTCGTTAAATAAATTAAAAATAGTTGCAAGTAAAACAAAATATTACTTCTCTTTCATTTGGAGTTCCATTATTCGTCGGATTTATGGGAAATCAAAAACACATCATAAAACTCGTCAAATCGTGTAATACAATTTTATCGAGCTTTGATTTATATTATTCTCTTATTTCTAATTTATAAGGTGACTAATCATCTTTTCCACGTCGTCAATAAACCAAACCATATATCATGAAATTTTACATAATTTTTTTTTTGAATTCTGTTATACACAGATTATTACTGATATTACATCAAACATTATAATTACAATATTTATAATTGTATTAAACAACTGAGATCACCGCCATACATTAACTCACTGAAGCACTTACTCAAATATTTTAAACCCTCTCTAATATTTGAGGGATACTACTCCATTCACATTTCGTAAGAGAGAGACTATCTCCACCCAATTAGTTGATAATTAAAAAAAAATTAAAACTAACCTCTATAATGCTCTTATAGAGACTCGAACCCTTACACTTAACATTATAAGTATAAGACTTCTCTCGTTATGAAATTTAACATAATTAGTAGTTCATCCAAGTTTTTTTTTTTTAACCGACCACCAAGTCTAACTGCAATCGCTCTAAAAAATCAAAATGAAAGAACTTATCATTCACAATTCAATCCAATTACGGCATCAGACACCTGAATCCGAAGATACAAGCGTCGAATATAGAAATCTTCCAAGTCCTGAGAATACTGGCGCCCCCCGGCTTCACCAAGAATCAAATGTCAATATCCCATCAAAAACAGACACGTAAGCAACCAAGCACCGCAGCAGACACCAAAAAAAATAAAATTGAAGATTACTGGCGCTTCAGCAGTCCATGATTTTGCGAGAGAAATCTCTGAATTGGCCAAAAGTAAATAACAATCCCGTGGCCGAAGTAGTTTTTAAGTACAGAATTTCAGTCATTTCTATTTTAATTTTTTTTTTTTTTTAAATGTGAATTGGAGGGATCAAGAGCAGTTCGCTGGAGGTTGAGGCCGACATGGAATCTGATTATCGGGAGATCCGAGTGCAGGGAGGATTCAATAGTGAACCCGAATGAAATCGGGCGGGTGGGCCTGCCTATGTGTTTTTCCAATCCATATTAAAAGGAGTTTCTTTTACAAATACATAATGTACATACTGACATGGTATAAATTTATCATTTAGATAAAAATATAAGATAATAAAATTACATCATATGAACTAAAAAGTATTAAATTCAACCAATCGAATTATGTTACATTTGTTTATACAAACAAGTTTGTATGTAAATTTATAGATCTATCATTACTCATTTAAAAAAAAAAAAAAGACTATGATAAGAAAAATTAAAAAAATATATTTTGAAATTGATGGAGATATTTCAACTTAAAATTTCGACTTAAAATTTTGACACAAACCTGGAGACTTTGATTTCAATAAATCCAATAATAAATAAATAATTACCATTAAATATTACTTTTAACTCTCAAAAATCTGTCATTATATCACTTGAAATCAATTGTTAAAAATTTGTATCAAAATTTTAAGTCAAAAAATTAAGTTAAAATATCCAAAGAATTGATTTTTGTTTTTGGGGGGAGCAAAGTGAAATTGAATAACACTTGCAAAAGTAAAAACAAATGAAACTGGAATATAGTTTGCGCCTAGTTTTCTTCTGAGCCCAATACTGGCTAATTCTATGTTCAATAGCAAACTCTTGTCATTGTTTTTGCTCCCAAAATTTTTTTAGGATGCGTTTGGCATCCAGCATTACACAGCATTACCATCCCGCATAGCATTAAATTAATACAACCCTATGTTTGGCTAAAAACTGATTTCGTATTATACCGCATAACATTACTGTTGTTATACAGTTAAAGCCGCATTAACTAAACCCGTGGGGGGTATCGGGTTTACGCGTGATTGCTTATAAAGAGAGGAAAAAAAAAAGAGTAATATTTTTTCTTCTTCAAAACACGATTAAGCCACAGAACGCATCTTCTCTTTGCTTCCATTCTCTTCTCAAAACCCAATCTATCGCCGACACCGGCTCAGCCATAACATTTATCACCGACACTAGCACGGCAACAGCCACTTTGAGTACTCGATGCTGTCAATGCCGTCAAGTTCTCCCGCGCGGCACCCCTACTCCAACATCTCTATGCCGCGGGTCCGCAGCCACTGCACGATATCACAACAAATTCATATTAGCATTTTTGCCTTTATCCATAACTTGAGTATTTTAAATTATAAAAGCCATTTTTTAAAAAGATAAAAAAGAAAAATCAGATCCTTGTGACAGTGTTACTTATTCTTTTTTGCTTTTTTTCTTTTCTTCTTCGGAAGAAAAGGATTTAAAGGGAGGAAAAATGATTTATCGACAAAATAAATCAATAAATAAATGAAGGATGCAAAGAACCGAAAAAAAAAATTGTGGAATGATAACAAGGGGAGAAAAAAGAAACAGAGGAAGAAAAGAACAGGGAAGAAATTAAAGAGGGTTGAAGGTTGAAGATTGAAGATTTTGTCCTGTAAAAGAGGGAGATAAAGAGATAAGGATGACGTGTCAATGCATAGACACAACTTGTGTTTATTATTTTATAATTTTATTTTACCAATTTTTTTATAGAATTTATTTTACCGTTTGTTTTATTAAACAAGCAAATTATATATTAATTGTTTTGTCATTCATTCTTATTAAATGTATGTTTTATTCTTTATTTATATTGTGATAATTTTTTAAAAGTTATTTGATTAAATTATGTGATTCAATCGTTATTTCAAAGGATATATATTTGGGAAATGCTAAAAAAGAAAATATTATGTCACCGAAAATTTTAGAATTTGTTAGTTTACATATGTTTTATGAATAATTATAATTCTTTTGTACATTTATAATACAAGAAATTAATGTAAAAGTTTTAAAATTTAAAACTTCTATATTTAATATATTTCTAAGTATTAATAAATATTATTTTATAAATATATAATATAAATTAATCACAAAAAATTAATACAGTACAGTGCAACACCAAACATAGTATAATTAAAAATTAATACAGTACAGTGGAACACCAAACATTGTACAATATTATTGTAATACAGTACTAATGCAATACAGCATAATACAATACACCTGCATTAAAATAATACAATACAACATAATACAATACAGTGTACCAAACGCACCCTTAAGGTATTGGGCTTTCCTCATATTTCAAGCACAAACGCACAATTGACAATAAATATATTTTAGCACGAATTATGCTATGCACATGGATGCAGCTACTAAAATGTCACTAATTTTATGTTTAACATTTGATGAATACTAAAGCTTGTTTTTGTTAAATCAATTTCATGAGAAAAGGGTTGACAGTGCTTCCGGCTTTTACTTCTTTAGCAGAGTCAGTCAAATTGACTATTAATTTTCGCTGCTCTTGCCTAACTTTCGGAAACGTTGAAATGATTTCAAGGCCTTGGCCCTTTTGATGCTTTTAGCACTTGGCTACAGCCTTGATAAAAAATTAACATCACAAATACGATCATAGGAAATTGGAATCAACTTCTGATGCCTCTTCCAATAAAATGTTAAACAAAGGATAATTAAAGGATTGGTTTAATCAGCTAAGCTAATATCCGCAAATTATTCACAAATACAAAATAATAATAATAATAATAATAATACTAGTTTCTCTGCATCATATTCTTCACCAAGTCCAGAATACGAAAGTAATCATAGAACAGTGAGGAGTCTTTGCCCTCGAGTCCATCACGGCTGTGCCTATTGCTACCAGCAAGATTGTTACAAGGACTCCCACCGATAACAAGATCAAATCCACCAAATGCATTGATCATCTGCTCTATTCGGTTGGCATCAAGCTGTTGAACATCGGCAAAGTCAATCAAAGTCCCCTTCTGGTTGGTTTGCTCCCACCAACTCCGGACAATGTTCCTGTTGACCTCAGAGATATCAACGGAAACAACATTCTTCATCCGGACGCCAAGCCGATGTAAGGCAACTTCTGCACCACCAATCCCAGAGAAAAGAGAAAGGACATTAATGCCATCAGGGTACATTTCTTTTAGGACTGACAGGTGGTAAGCCACTGTGTCAACCTGAAATGAGTTCCCAAGGGACTTATATCGATCTGTCCTACTGATTCCCCCTCCCCTCGTGTGGTTCTTTGGGAAACCCAAAAGCATTTCCACCTCATCTGGCTCAAGTGGTGCCAGTTTATTCCTACCCACCCAAACCAGGTTCCACTTCCGGCATTCGTCCATTACAAATTTTTGGACATGATGAGGTGGCTCTGGCTCACCATCACATTCTTCAAGTGCCTTACGGATCCTCTCTGTCAGTTTGGCACTAGCAATACAAGTTTGCAAGCAATTTAAATGGCTCCTTGTGTCCCACGAAGGCCACCATTTCCTTGACAAGGGCAGTGCTTCATATATGTTCTGTGGAGGAAGCGGAACGAGATGATGTCTGTTTTTGATTGGCAGATTGTGCACATACCCCCTCTTCCTTGCAGCAGCACAAAAATACTTCGAGTCCACAAATTCTGGCTCCACATCATACAAAAACCTTGAGATAGTGTCCCACACACCTTTGGGAGCAAGTGCCACATTCTCATAATAGAAATATGGAGGTCCAGCAGCAGCTTCTGGGAGAGATCGATGGACAATAACATCTGGATTACTGGGTACCCCAAACCCAATCATAGGATTTGGGAGGCGAATGGGCTCATCAATAGGCGGCTTCTCATAGTCCAACATTCTTCTCTTCTTATGTTTATGATAACCATTGGATGGCTTAGGCCTCGGCTGTAAAAAGGATGGGAAACCCCTCATTTTAGTTTCCTGAATGCAATATAAAAAGAAATAGCAGGACATAATAATCATAAAATGGGGAAGACAATTACCTTATCTTCTATTTCCGCCAGAAGTGCATCAGCAGCCTTTGCCATTTGAGCGGCACATATAAAATCTGTCAACTCTGCAATAGAGGTGTTTGGCCCTGCAATGTTTGAAGAGGTAACAATAAAGATAAGAAACTAGAAACCACACAACCACACATTATAACAAATAAAGGATCAATGATGCTTTGCAGGAAAATGAGTACTATCAACACCTATGGTACAGTAATATCTGAGTTGCATAACTCAACAAAGAAAGAAACCAATTAAAAGATAACATACAAGCAAAAAATTGACTTCTAACACAGAAACTTAAAGAGCCTTCGGCGAATTGTTAGCAACATGAAAAGGAGGGGAGAGTCAAAGTGGCACTAAAATTTATATTGCAGAAATATTCGGTGCAATCTTCTCTGTTCTGATTGAAACACTGAAACCTCTTTCTCAGTGATATTGATTTCATCAACAATATTTACACAATGAGTCACAGTATTTGGAATGCACACCACATCTCTCCATGGCTATTGAAGCCTCTTGCACTGAATATCCCATGCTCGCCAAGGACACGAGTTTCTCCTCCTTGTCAGGATCGGGATTCGTGATTTCCTGAAAAATTAAAAAAAGAGTTACGCATATGGTGACAAAAAATTGAACAAACTTCCACCAAGTCGAATTAAAGGAATAACTACCTCGCCTTCAAAACTATCAGTATCCGAGAAACCATCAAGAAAGCTACCATCCAATTCGGGAGAGTTTTGATCAGAATTGATGTGTTGCTCTGCTTGAGGAGATTGCCCAAGAGCCTGCACGATAATAAAAGAGCACGGAAAACAAATAAATGGGATAAGAAGTTCAGGGGAGTATTTTTCAAAATTATGTCTTCATCTCAAAACACGAACACGTCACATTTATTGAACAACTGAAAACGTGATTTAAATCACCCATCTAATTATCATGTTGTTTGTGTTTGGACTTTTGACACATTTAATTATATGAATCATGTAGTTATACCCCTGCCTTGTCATGAACATGAATTGCCAACCCAACCAAAACGGCATTGACCGTACAATCTTGAACAGATTTTTAGGCAAAGTATAAAATTCACAACATTAATTTTAGAAGAGAAACTAAGAAAAAGGATTCTATTAAAAGTGGAAATTTATTAGGAATTATGACCAGCTGACTCTTACAGGAAGGGAGAGGGAAAAAAGATCCCATTATTTTGTTAAGCACAAATATAATTGACCCCCTAATTTTTAGTTTAAATACACTCCATATGAGGTTAATGACATAATGATGTTAATTTGTAACAATTTACGTGTCTGATAAGACGGCCTTTTTTAAAGGTGCTAAACTTTTCCTATCATTCTAGGATGAGGGTTTTTTGTATGTTCTGTATAATACCTCCAATTTTCTGAAAACATATAGGGTTTTAATGAAATTCAAAACTTGTGGATATTTCAGTATTTAAGCCAAATATTAGGAGGATCCATAACTGCTTTTCCCTAGATCCCATAGTCCTTGAAAACAGTGAGATTCTCTGATATTAATCATGCTCAAACTATTGACATTACTGAACAACAAACAGGGCATTACGAAGGTAAAGCAATAAGAAAACAATAACTACCATCCAACTTTCAAAAAACACAACTAAGGTGACTAAAAAGATAAAAATCAATCCAGACTGAAGGCATGAGGCAGGTATTGACTCACAGAGTATGTGAGGAGAGTTTCCAATATTGAATCTGTATTTTCCTCCCCTGCCAATTAAGCAAAGCCGGGTTATATATGATGTTTTCAAAGATATAAATCGATGCACAAGGTAAGCCATAAATTGACTTTACCATTTTCCTGGATTGCTTTGGCTACCATATCCACAGAGAAGCCCATCCCAACAAAATGATCAATCAACTTGGACTTCGAAGAACTTGCAGATGAGCTCGCCTAGGATCAATAAAGGGGAATTCAGAACCACAGAAAATTGTTATTTTTTTAAAGTATACCATCAAGTTATGAACATTTTATAACTGTGAAGTGGACGTCAACTCACCGAATGTTTGAGGAGAGCTTCAAGTATCAAGTCTGTATTTTGCTCCCCTGGATAATAATTAAATGAGGGTTTCAAATGAAGCGCTCAAAATAAATCTTAGACTTTAACAAGAAGATGGCAGCCATACCATTTTCCTGAATGGCTTTGGCAACCACTTCTTCAGAAAATCCCATCCCTACAAAATGATCAATCATCTTTGAGCTAGAGGAACCTGCTGATGAGCTTGCCTTCAGATGATAAAAGGTAATTACAAAATCAGTGATAAAACGTACAGCTTTGTCTCTATCTTCTACGATTAATGCATATACACATCCATGCAGGAATAATATTATACACTATCTAGTCTAGTACATTGTAACATGTTTGAAAAGTAAACAGAAGAGAGTATTACACAGCAAATATGATAAACAAATTACCATTGGAAATTGGGTAGAAGCACAGGAATGGTACCCTGACAATGCTGATGGAGAATGATAAGAAAAATCAGCTGGGTATTGCTCAAAGGAAATTAGAACAGTCAAAAGGGAAAATTCACATTCTTCACTTTTCACCAGCAAAGATTTATGCTTCTATCAGTAAAAGTGACGAGGGGTAGTGATGCAGAATATGATATTATCCTTATTAATAATAAACCGATCAGATTAAAATCTAGAAACAGATCGGGTTAAAATTCAGTTCAAATTTAACCCTAACCGAATTAATTATCCAATCGGTTTGTAGGGAAAAAATAAATAAAATGAAATCCCTAATTTATAATTCAATCTCCTCAAATCTCAATCCTAATTTATCTCAAACTCCTCTCTCTCACTCAAACTCAGCCCCTCATTCCCAAACTCAACCGCAACCGTCTTCTTCCATGCCACTGTTGAGCTTGTTGCCTATGCGAAGCAGCTGCATCTCCCTCTACCATCCTTGAAGTCACGAAGCAGATGAACACTTGGGTCTGCCATCATCATCTCTCACTTCTTGTCTTTCACAGATCTTGGCCATCGTCGTCACTCCTTTCATAAGTGTTTTATAATTGATTGTGCTGTGTTTGTAAGAATAGAAATTGGAAGATTTTTTGCTGTAATAATTAGTTTAGTTAGCTATTGTTGAAGGCAATATATTGTTGAAGGCAACCAGATAATGCAAAGGGATTTTAACTTTTAGTTCTTTTTCATTTTACATTTTGTGATATTTTTGGGGGAAAAAAGCAAAAATTGGATTGTATTTTTGGAATTACCGTAACCCAAATTTGTGATCCAAACCGAACCGAACCAAACTTGATTCAGTTACAAATTTGAAACCATTTGGGTTGAACATTCGGGTTGGAACCCAAACCGAATCCCGAGAACCGAAACCCGATTTGCCCACCTCTAGTTTTGTTAGTTTAAAGGAAGATCTTTACTTTCCTTACAATCATATCCTTTTATGGAAAAAAAGGTAAAAATCTCTCTAAATTAACAAAAACTCTAATCAAACATTAAAACCCTATATGTTTTAAATAAGGATACTATCTTCTTTTGCTTCATTCTCCCCCACTTAGAAAACTTGACAGCTGGCAAGATGGGGGAATAAAATTTCAAGTGGCTTTTTCCAACAAACTAGAAAATGCCGAATCTAGTCCTTAGAGGATGCAACAAATTGGTCTAGTCATATACAAAATTTCACATCAAATAGTTTAAACCAAGTAAGATCTCAAGGTGCAAGAACTTGTGAGGCATTTGTAGAAAGACCGAAAACAAAAAGAGGCCAAAGAATATGTCAGAGAGACCAATGATGCCAAATGAACCATTTAATTAGAAATTCAATGGAGTGAGCAATTAAGCAATTAGGTTTAGGGCATCATTTTAAGATAATGTTCACAACCTATAAAATAAACTCAAATCTGATGTTTAAGAATACTATTGTCAACTGGCAAAGGCTTCTTACTCTCTAAATATGCATCCTCACTATACTTTCAACAAGTTCATCTTCTGGTTTAATATCATCTTTCTTCTTTGACTCAACTCATTCTCACATTTAAATCAACATCGTCCTAATGGCTTGATAAACTTGCTAATTCACAACTCCGAGATGGTTCTCTAAAACTAGAGGAAGTAGGTTTACTGAACCTGGGTTTTGCATTTTCACCCGTGTTGGTAGAACATGCACAAGATATTATGGAGAAAGCTAAATTTGAGTGCTGCCATAGACAGTGAGATTTCTAGGATTGTCATGTTGGGTAACATTCAAAATGGAAGAATACAAATTCTACACATTTCATTCACTGCAACTTTTAGTTTTTCTATTTGAACTTATGCTTGAATCATTATAAACTATGAGATCTATTTGAAGGTAGAGCCCTGTATACTGATATTATTTTGGGTTGTCCTAAGCTCATTGGAGGGGGGAGGAATCCAAACCAGGTGTAAGACAATGAATTCTAATGCAAATTACTAGAACCACAAACTTAACAATAAAACAGCAATTAAAGGATAATTATACCTCACTTTGGCACTCAGGCTTTGAAATAAGTCCTCAAATATTTAGAATTCTGAAAACAGCCCCAAACTTTTCCAACTTACTAATTAGCCCCTTGGGTAATTACATTCAAGTCCTTCAAGAATCTCTCGCAAGTGCTGGCGTGTGAGGCATCACCGAGTGTCGTCTTCAGTAGTCGTTGATGCCAAGTGGTAGATTGGAGGTCAAGGAGTCTACTGATGATGGAATAGTGATGAAAGGTTTGGCAAAGAAAGGTTGAGAATGGTGGCAGCATGTGGGGTTGTCAATGAACGGATGGCTAATAGGTTTATGGGGTTAGCTAATTAACTCAAAGAAGTCAAACAGTGATGGTGGTATCTAGTTAATTGCTGATGGAGAAATGGTGGCAGTGGACAGTCATTTTTCCAAGCTATAATGCCAATTCATATAGGATAGACATCACACAAGGATAAGTATAGATAGAAAAGGAAGTACTTTAGAAGAGACAGAAGAAACAATAGAAGAATTAAATAGAGAGACTAGAAATTAAAGGAGAAAGGAGACAAACTCAGAGAAATACGGGAGGAAATCAATAGGTAGAATCATAACTGTATTTCAAACACCATCATAGTCTGTCTTAATCAGGAAAACAGCACCCTTTAAATAGGGTTACAAGTCCTCAGAAATTGATAAAGATCAAAGTGCTCAAGAAAGAAATCAAATCCTAGCATATAAGAAAAATTAAAGTCTCCCTACAGAATAGCAAATAAAAATCATAATAAAAGGAAAGTAAAAATCTACGTCTAAACTAAATTAAAAAAATCTGATTAAATGTTAAAACCTTAAAAATTTTAAATCAGGATTATATCCAATTTTGCATCAAGTAGTCCTTCAGCTCATTTGATGCAGCGTCAATCACAAGGGGAACAATTCTTGATGCAATTTTATTTTTTAATTAGTATCATGATGTTAACCAAATCCCCTCCCATTCATGTGAGTGGTGTTCGAACCTTAGTCTCTTGTACCACCACAAGATTTTACCAGTTGAACCAACTAGCACCCACTACTTAGCAAATGAGGAGAGATAATAATTGATTAATTATGCGTCTATGACTGAAAAGTCACTTAAGCCACTTAAGCGGTGAAAACTATAATATGGCGATTGTAAACTACAAAAGTTAGTCCATATCAAAAAGGGTAGCAGCATGACAAAAAAGAGCAAGCAACCAACTGCAATGTTTACTAAATGCATAAGGTAGTATATAGCAACTTCATCTCAAGAAGGTTAAGCACACAAGATCTTAGTAGGCAACTCATTAATCAGTTGGAAAGTAGCTCAATTAAAAACTCATGAATCAAGTAACATTCAGATAGACCATAAGACAGAATAACCAAAAACCTCTTTGATGATGACAAACATAATGTCTTCCCTACGCACCGCGGTTGTGCTAAAAAAAAATTCCATCTTTATTTCCTTTGTTCTGATTTAACCGCTAGCTTTATGATTTAATGCAGAAACCAAAAATAAAATTTCCAAAATGTACCTCCGTTGAGCCGGCAATAGTTTCCCCATCATTAACTGTCAAACTGGAACAAGAAGGTAAACCATAACTTGCAATTTCCAGCTCATCGTCAGTATTCCAGTCAATATCACCACTATCTCCACCAGAAGCATTCTCATCCTATGTCAGTTTACATATAAAAAATTACATATGGACACAAACAACAACGAGAAAAGGAATCAGAAACAAACAGATAAATGAAGATGTACCATTTCTTTGTAACCTCTAATTCACCACAAGTAAAGGTTAACCTGTTCACAAAATTTTTTTAAAAAAAATTGTGAGTCCAAAATCAAGATAAGTTGTTAAGCAACACTGAAAGCAGTGCATAACTATCAAAATTCTAATTAATGTGCAGCTGATGCCGAACTAGAATACATGCAGAGACATGAAGAAAGAGAAAGTAGAGCAGAATAAAGAAGAGAATGAAAGGACAAAAGGAAAGAGAAGAGAAAGAAATAGATAAAAGGGAAGGGAAAGCATAAAAGTGAAACTAGTATCAAATTTTATCCATTTTCCATCCCTATGTCCACATACAAGCCATTTAATTGGTTAGATAAAACTTGCAGAATATGAAAAAATACTTAAGCTATGAAATTGTACTAATATGGTAACAACTAAAATCTAGATCTCTACTTATATTATTAAAAGATAACTTAATACTCTAGATAAAATGGTCACTGCAGTATCAGTTTCCACACGACTTACAGCAACCAATGTCTGCTATCTTGTACTGATGTTAACAGGTACTGCATATGCAACAGCAAAAAGCCTTAGTAGTGTGTCTGTGTGTGTTAACACATGCATGCTAGTGCTGTAACATGCATTAGTGCCCGCACATGCATAAAATTTCTTGACCCACTTCTTTTCAGATTCAACACTCACAGTTACCCAAGCTTGAAATGCCATCGGTAAAAGTTCAAAGAAACTGCTCACTCGATACCTTAGGAGTATTTACATATTAAAATGTCATAAAACAGATTAGTTTGACAATTATGCCCTCCTAATTTTATTGAAATGAAAAAATTAAAGCATTCGGTATGATAGCCTATGACACTCATTTTCTTTTTTTTTTCACCTTTTCAGCCCGAATATCACACAAGAACAAAAGAAATCAAGTTCAAATTTAGACCTCTTCTCTATTTCTTAGATATACATATTTTTAATAGGATTCTTTAATATACATATCCAAGAGAAAATCTCTCCAACATAACCATCCACCGCAAGCACTAAAGGTTTCCTCAAAATGCTTTTACTTTACTTCTTGTGACCCCCGCAATTAATTAAAGAAGGTTTCACGAGAAGTGAGTGTATTTGCTCCATGCTTATGCCTTCAAGGAACACATTTGTTCTTCACTACTGCAATCTAATGCAAGAGATTTGCAACTTACTTTGCAATGAACTCAAAACTAAAGCTGTGTCTGGAATATTGGCTACATATACCTGCAGGTTTGGGCTTGGGTGGCACCAAGGTTGGCTTCGTGTCTTTGAAGGTAAGGTTCAGTTAGAAGTTAGGATTGGATAGCTTTTGATCAACAATATGTGCGTTCAAAGGGATTGAACTGTGTTAATCAAATTAATATCAAGCTACTTAATAGTATTAAGATGAAAAATTCAAGACTTCAAAATGAAAGATGGAAAATTCAAGATTTCAAAATGAAATTTATGCGGAGGGATTTATTCAAATTAAAGACTACAAAAAAGAAGATTGAATGGTTCAATGACAATAAAACTAATGTGCACAGTGTTTCTTGCTTAAAGGAGTCGTCATATGTTAGCTTCGAAGGAAAGCAAAGCTTCTTAGAAACCGAAAGTCATGCACAATTTTAATGCACATCTTTTCAATTATTGCGTATATTGTAAAATTACTTGATAGTCTTTATCTGTCTAATTTAATAGATGATCCTCACAACAGGGGTGTTTATTTGTGAAACAGAGGTAATATGTTTAAGTCAGGTTGTGTTGTTTACTTGTGAAACAGAGGTCACATGTTTAAGTCAGGTTGTGTACCTGAGGTCAATGCACAACTCCGAGGGTTTGGAAACACGTCAAAATCTGCAAAGATATGCGTAAATGTATTTCTCTCAGAGAAGGAGAAAGGGAAACATTACATGCAACATGGTAGCAGCAATATTACACAAAAATTCCAGTTATGCCATCTCTTTCATAATCTAACACAGAGAAAAAGGTAAAGAAAAAATAAGAGAACCGTAATAAAAAAGCACACATGGAAGTGTTTGCCAAACATAAAAGAGATGGAAGCATGTGCTTAGCACCTTTAAGTTTCAAAAATTTTAAACACATGGCATCATGATCCTGCCATGTTCCCAATATTAATAAATACACAAGTGACAGTTATCATTGAATCTGTTACAAGTTTATTCTCTTCCAAAAAACACAGGAAAAAGAGAAGACACTAATAGCTAATCTATAAATGTATTGATTCTATATCGTTCCTGGGTAGAATTCATGTCAATTTGAAATTCAGACACATCAAACTTCAAATAAATTTAACATGCTCGATGAAAATAAGACTCACAAATAGTATGCACCTTTTCTTTTAGACACAAAGTTTCCAATTTCATTTACAAAGCACTACCAACACATTCAATTGAACAACGAAAGGCAAGGTCTCTTAGGTTAACAAACATTTTAACCAGGTACATTGATTTATTGACCTCAATTGGGGAAAAACAAAATGTAATAACAGTCCCACCAAAATTGATATCTAGATTAGACCAAATACACACAAATTAATCTTTGACCTCCAATAGACTTTCTGTGGCAAATGGAATGTAATCTCTGACCTCCAATACACACAAAAAATTAACATGCCAATCATACATTCATACATTCTTTCTGCAAATGGAACGTACTTTTACAGTCCCTCAATACCATCCCAAAAAAAAAGTAAATCATAGAATTTTATCAGTTTTAACCCATATCAAATAAAATTCTTTCCCGCGCACTCACCCATGAACCATTAAGCTAAAATTGATTGACGCGTTACTTAATTTTTTATCATCATCCAGCGTTAAAAAAACAAATCTTTTCACAATTTCTTGCCAAGAATATAAACAACTACGACCCTATTGAACTTAAAAAGAAAAAAAAATACATTAGCCCCTCTTGGTTCCATATCCAAGTCCAACAAAACACTCCAAAAGCTGCAATTACGAAAATTGTCCACAGAATTGGAAAATTGTGTGAATTTGATGTCATCTTATTCGGAAAAACTAAAGACCAACGCTCTAATTATACAGCATTACAATTAAAAAGCTTTGACAAACAACTAACGAACACTAAATAAGAAAGAAGTCCAGTACAACCTACACATGATTCATTGATTTGTTGAGCCTAAAAACCTTTCATTATGTTGCTAAGACTCTAAGAAAACTGAATTGCAGAAACGAAAAAACAAATTAAATGCAAGCCTCGGTCAAATTAGATCCGTTTACTTCCCAAAAGAATATCAAAACAGAACAAATGAATTAAAAAGAATTAAAATCTCGTAACACTTCTTTCCTTCTTTATCTCCCTTTGCCGTTTTCCGGCAACCAAACAGAACAATATTATTATTTAAAGAAAAAAAACCATAAAACAAAAGCTAATTCTCCTTCTAAACACAAACACAACTTACAAAAATAAACAAATATAAATTAAATTAAAAATAAAAGATTACGCCGAAATAAAAGGCTACCTCCTTGAACAATGCCTGCTTTGGAAAAAAATGAAAAGATTCCACTGATCCAGAATCTTCCTTCAATACAACTAACAATAATGTACCTCGTCTCAGAAAAAAAAAATTAAAAATTACAGAATTTTTAAAAATTGGTAAAGAATTTCATATTTTCTCTGAGTACAAAATTAGTTGTAAAAAAAAATAAAAAAGAGTCAAATTGTTAAAAGAATCTGCATGCAGAAAAATTGCAGAGCGAGCGAAAACGGTTATGCTTGTAGAGATGGAGAGAGAAAGAGAGACTGCCTGAGAGTCGTAAACTACTAATTCAGTTTGGTCGCGCAACAATAAGAGAAGAAACAGTGAAATTAGTCAAATTTAGTAAATATTTGTAGGTGAGGGTGTTTTGGTAAATTAAGCATGTGAAATTAAATTAATAAATATTTGCGCCCTCGCGCTATTTTTCCTTCACCTCAGTTACCGTATTTGCGTTTGTCTGTTTGCATTGCAGCTTTTCTTTGGTGACTTTTGTACCGGTTCAGTGGTCAATTCTGGAATTCTGCAACGCTTTGAAATTTACGTCAGAAATTATATAATATTTTGGATTCTTTCATATTTTTAAAATTTTATAATTATTTTTAATTGAAATGTAAATTATAAATTCTTCCAAAAATATTTATTTTCATATATTTGAGTGTTCATGTTGTAATTTGTAAAGGGCACTAGCGAATACGGCTTTCCGATTTTTTATTCCTCTGTTAAATTATGTAAATTTATTTATTTAAACACCATTTCTATGACAAAAGAATCTATATTTTCAAATTTTAATTTGGAATATATTAATGCAAATAAATAATTTTTAAGAATTGAAATTTATTAAATTTTACTTTGAAACCCATTTCAAAAAGAAAAGTGCTTCTTATTATTTTTTTGAACGTTAAATATCTATTACAAATTTGATATTTTTCAAAAGTCTATTGTGATTAAAAATTTATATCCCTACTAATATTGGAGGAATAAAAATATAAATTAAACTGTTTTTGATTCCTCTTGCTGCATGGTGCTTTGCGTTTGTGTGGCCACTTTACTCAAAAAGAGAGCACAATGAATTTTGTACTCTATAGTTCCTTTCCTCTTATCTTGGGAAAAAAAAAAAAATTTGAACGGTGTACTTGGCTAAGTTGAAATTATTTTAGGGACTGCTTGGTATGATTTTTTAAATTTTTATTTTTACTCTTAATAAATAAAAATATTAAGAAAATTACATGTGCAATTTATAAAGATAATTTGGAATGCATTATTGCAATGCTTCATGATATAGGAGGTGCGTATTGAAACAAAAGGTTACATAAATTAACATACATCCAATCTTTATTGTTTAAGTGTTTATTTATAATAAATATGCATCATGAAAATAAAATTGATCAATTATCTTTATATTTCACATAAGATTTTTAAGAATAAAAATTTTATTTTTGAGTAAGTATAAGAATTGATCTTTTTAAATAAACTTTAAAATCTCATTCACGTGATCCTGTCACTTTTATTTATTTATTTTTTTTTTGTCTTTTGCATATTGGGAATTGAAATAATATGTAATAGGGGTAAAATGGTAAAATAAGATACAAATGAGCTGGCTTCCACTATCTAGATATCGGTGTATTATTATTAGATAAGGGTCTTGCTAAGTTACAATTCATACAAAAATCATGTGGGCCCCAAATACTTTTTACACAACATTATTCTTAAATTTGATGGATTCCGTTCACAACTTCACATAGAGTCATATACCTACAACGAATGATAAATATGTGAAAAATAATTATAGCATTTGAAGTTTCCAATTTTCCAACATGGCTTTAAAATCTCTACACAATTATGTGATTATGTCTCGTACTTTATTTATATGCCCATTATGATCTTTGTATTTGTATAATAGGCATAAAAAATAAAACAAAAAATGATTATATGACTAAGCACTAATACTGTAACGTTTAAAATTATTATTATTAACTATATTGTAGGTATAATCATTTGTGAAGAGAATTAATTAAAACGTTTGGTAAAATTTACTTTGAAAAGTGTTATGACTTTTAAAAAGAATGATATATGTTTAGTAAATATTACTATTAAACTGCTCTAAGATTGTAAATAGTTGAATTGAATATAATGTTGAATTAAATTTATACATGTATGCAAAATATGTTTTTATTCTGTGTATATAATAATTGATAACTAAAATAAATAATTTTGGTTATTAATTTTATTCTTTATTTTTTATGGCAATATAACGAATAATAATAATAATAATAATAATCTCTTTAAAGTTAATGATTTTGTTTTTTTAATTAATAAGGATAATTTTGAATTTTTATAATAAATATGAGGATATATAATTATACATGAAATTGTATTAAGCATAAAATTGATTTTTAAAATTAGATCTTGAAATGATACTCATTTCCTACTTTTCAAAATCTATTGTAAAATAGAGTGATTTTACCAAAAGTCATTTCTTAAAAAAAATTATCAAACGCTAAAATTAACTTTTAAATTTTCAAAATCATTTTTTAGCATTCCAAAAGTAATCTCAAATAAGCTCTAAATTGGTTTCTAGTATCTAATACATCAACGTATATGTATTACTTGATCTTTCTTTTTTTTATGATAGAATATAACGCTACACATTCCAAATAATAAATCAATAAAAATAAAAAAAGCTAAAATGATTGATACAAGAAATAGCTTAGTTGGCCTCCACTATGAAAATAGTAAAGGCCATTCTAAGAGTAAAGTAATACAATTATGGGTTCGGCTATGGTGTAATTGTGGTATCGTGTTACAGTTATATCCAATCGTTAGATCCATTTGGATGGGTGGGGTCTATTATGATTCAACGGCTGAGTATAACTGTGATACGGTATCACAGTTGTACCATAATTTTTCTCTTCTATTATATATACCAAAATAATAATCAATAAGGGTAAGATGGTAAAATAATTATATAACTGTTAGTTTTCATCATCAAGATATTGACCCAGATATTGATGTATCATTTATTTCTTGAACCTACCTTTTATTGTAGAGTAATGCTATACATTTTAAAAATAAAATGGTAATATAATTATGTAATTGAGTCGGCGTTAATAACATTTTCTACAGATTGTGTAAAAAAAAAAAATGATGAGTAATACATACATATACAATTATATAATTGACTGGGGGTCTAGAGGAGGAGATCTAGCGAATTGGCTTGCCTGCACTTAGAAATGGGAATGGGGTTGTCAATATTCAATACAGCAGGCACGGTTAATATTTTAGCACCAGATGTGAGATGCTGATGTCTGCGTTGCCGCAATTGATGACAAAGTCATTATGAAGGTTGGACCGAAAGCCAGACGTTGGAAATCCTATTTCTTCTGACTTCATAAACTGAAATCAATGAAGATTTTATTATCAGGTAATTACAATAATAAGAAAAATTTACAACAAAACGGCACCATGGGATGTCGTTTCAACTATCATTAAATAATTACGTAATTTAGATGTCGTGCTGCATTATGTTGTCTCGCGCACTTCCTTTTATTTGTATATTGCAATCGTTTGTGTTTTAAACAATAGTTCAATAAAGTGGTAAAATTATTACATAATTGAATTGAGCTGGCTTCTAAAAAAAATAAAAATTTTGAAAAAAATACTTCTTTCTTATTTTTTAAAATCTACAATAAGATAAATTGAATTTGTCAAAAATGATTTTTTTTTAAATTTATCAAATACTAAAGTTAACTTCTATCTTTTTAAAATTATTTTTAAACCTACCAAAAGTAATCTCAAACGGACCCTAAATTGGTTTCTAGTATCTATTACATTAACATATATGTATTACTTGATCATTCTTTTAATGGTAGAATATAATGCTACACATTCCAAATAATAAATCAATAAAAATAAAAAAAAGCTAGAATGATTGATACAAGGAATAACTTAGCTGGCCTCCATTATCATATTAGTAAAGGCGATTCAAAGAGCAAAGTAATATTGTTACATATCCCAAAACAATAACCAGCAAGGGTAAGATGGTAAAATAATTATATAATTGTTAGCTTCCACTATCCAGATATTGATTTATCATTTTTTATCTAAACCAACCTTTATGGTCGAGTAACGCTACACATTCTAAAAATATCATGGTAATATAATTATATAATTGATTAGGCATAAATAATGTTTTCAACAAATTGTGTAAAAAAATGATCGGAGTAATACATATACAGTTATGTAATTGACTGGGGTCTGAAGGAGGAGACTATGCTGTCTGGGAAAGAAACTGAAATCAATGAAGATTTTATTTTCAAGTTATTAGAATAGTAATGTTCTGAAATGCTACCGCTAAACATGTAAAAGGGCTCTTGTGAGAATAAAATTCAAATTTTCTGTGTTCATGTTAACATACCTGTCGCTAAAATAGTTGATATTTCAAAGAAGATAATTTAATGGGTGTTGGAAGAAATAATTGGGAAAAACGAGATTTAGAAACTCTGTCAAATTTAGGATAGCGATAAGCATTCTGCATTCATACCATTTCGGATTGGTTAACATTTCGAAATAGGGTGCTTTTTTTTTTATCTGTGCTCTACAGAACTTTTGGAGAGAATCGCGACCCTAACATTTTTCCAATTGCGCACTTTGGTTAGAGATCACATTCCTCTTGTCAATCCATTTGCAGGACTGAGTGGTTCCACCAAAATTAAATTTGATTGAAGGCTGACTTGAAGATTGGAATTTTGAGGCCAAGAGTCATCATTTATGCAGGACTACCACAATTAATTCTCGTTTAAGGCCTAAGGATGATGATGATGATGATCCAAAAGACATCAGAATCACCCATTCAACTACACAAGACTAACCAGGAGAATGAGTCCTCTCTGTTTCCTCTGTTTTCTTCTTCTCTCTGTCTTCCCGCCTTTCACGTCTCCGAGCCCGACCATATTATTTCAAGTAAGGCATTCAATGACCCTCCTAAATTTTAACTTTTTTCGATCACAAACGAATGTATGTACTTGCAGTACGATTTGTTGAGGGAATTTGGTTTGATGAGGTGCTTTTGATAGGGTTTCAACTGGGAATCATGCAACAAGAAAGGAGGATGGTACAACTTTCTGAAGAAAAGAATTCCTGATATTGCCAGTGCTGGAATTACTCATGTCTGGCTTCCTCCACCTTCTCAGTCTACTGCTCCCCAAGGTTATTTTTTTATTCTATTATTCATCTAGCATACTCCCATGCAAGCTTCTTTACCCCTTTGGTTTTCGTGGTTTTGAAAAACCACCCTGAGGAGCTTGGTTATTGGTTATGTAATGATATATATGGAACCTCTGTTTCCCATTCTGTTCTAGCCTAGTTTTTACTGGGCTCCAATGTATTTAAAAAAAAAAAAAGTATTGTTTGCCTGCTTTTTATATGTCTATTCATTAGGAGAAGCAATATAACTTGAAAACCTTAAAATTTTTTTTTTTTGGTCCTCAACATTTGCAGGATACTTGCCAGGGAGGCTATATGACCTTAACGCATCAAGCTACGGATCTCAGAATGAATTAAAATCTTTAATTCAGGCTTTCAATAAGAAAGGAATTAAGTTTCTAGCTGATATAGTGATCAACCACAGAACCGCGGAGAAGAAAGACAGCAGAGGGATATGGTGCATTTTTGAAGTTGGAACGTCGGATAAGCGTCTAGACTGGGGGCCATCCTTCATATGCCACGATGACACAACTTATTCTGATGGCCGAGGCCATCCTGATTCCGGAGAACCCTTCGGGCCTGCTCCTGACATTGACCATCTCAATCCAAAAGTACAGAAAGAGTTATCCGACTGGATGAACTGGCTGAAGACTGAAATTGGATTTGATGGATGGCGATTTGATTTTGTTAAGGGATACGCCCCCAGTATCACCAGATTGTACATGAAAAATACCATGCCACATTTTGCTGTTGCGGAGAAATGGGATTCTCTTTCGTACAGGCAAGATGGGAAACCTGATGCTCGTCAGGATGCGCACCGGAGAAACCTAAAATATTGGGTGCAAGCCGCTGGAGGGGCTGTCACAGCTTTTGATTTCACTTCAAAGGGCATCCTTCAAGCTGCCGTGCAAGGGGAGCTGTGGAGATTGAAAGACTCTTAACGGCAAGCCGCCGGGATTCATTGGACTTTTACCGCAAAATGCTGTGACTTTTATTGACAATCATGACACTGGCTCTACTCAACGTCTATGGCCGTTCCCATCGGCTAAAGTCATGCTTGGATATGCTTACATTCTCACACACCCCGGCACCCCTTCCATAGTAATATCTGTCACTTTTCCTCTGTTTCGTCCTCTTCATATGTGTTGGAAATTTGGTTGCACAATCTGCGTTGCGTGGGTACTAAAGTGTATGTGTTTGGTCTTGTTGTACAGTTTTATGATCACTTGTTTGACTGGGATCTAAAGAAGGAGATAGGAAAATTGGCTGCAATTAGAACCAAGAATGGGATCAACACCACAAGCAGAGTTAATATTTTAGCCTCTCAATCTGATCTCTATGTAGCTGCCATTGATGATAAAATAATTACGAAGATTGGACCAAAGATGGACCTTCGAAATCTTATTCCTCGCAACTTCAAAGTTGCTACCTCTGGAAAGGACTATGCTGTCCGGCAGAAGAAGTGAAATCAAAGTTACAAGTTATTAATTAATGAGCCACTAGCAGAGCCAGAGAGTAATAAGAATATTTGGAAGACTATGCTAATGACACAGTGATTCCTCTTGTGTGCGTGTAAACATGAGTGAAATAAACTTAATTATTCTATGCTAATGAGCAACAATAATTTTTCTGAGTAGTGCTAGGTGTAGAGAAAGATAGAGAGAAATTTGTCTTCTCTCTCTACCCATTCACTCTCTCTCTTCCCTTTTCTTATTTATTTCTTTCATATTTCTCTCATCTTTTTATACACCAAGCATTTTCCTAATTTTTCACATCCCAAACTCAGTGAATTATGTTTACTTAAAATGTATATTTATTTTTCCCCAAATGAGCATCCACCATAGTCTCGGAGCTGGTATTGCAAATGGTACCGAATGTTGGGCAGTAGTAGAGTCGCCAAAACGAATTATCTAATCATGTTGTCATCTAAAATTTAGGATGACTCAAACACAACTTATTTGATAATTATGTCAAAATATTAAGACCATAACTCGACATATAAAATAAATTGGTTATCTAATAACTCGTTTAATATTTATATATATTTTACGAGATTTAAATTAAAAATTTGCACTCCAATATAATATTATATAAATATATGAGGAAAATAAAGATACATACATACATATATTAAATCATTTTCACGCGCGGATGCTCTTATTTTCTTATAATGCGAATATACTATTAAGTTGTGCAGTTTAATAACATTAATATCTGACTCTATTAAAATTCATGGGTTAAAAAACGTGTCCGTGTTAAAAAAATGACATCTGTACTAAAAAAGAACTATATTAATATATATATAATTATATATGTTCGTTTTTTTTTTTGATTTATTGTTTCCCCTGGCCTCGTAGAAATGATTCGCTTTGAAAATGATGTGCAATTCCATCGATTCTTGCATGCATTTCACAGCAAAAATAATAATAACTAAGCAAATAGTAAATGAAGACTCCAATTAATATTTAATTATAAAATATTAATTAATAATTAATATACGTCGTTATTTTTCAGCTTCTTTTATCACTAAAAAGGGCTGCAAATCCTCCTATATCGGATAACTGTAAATAAGAGATTCAGGTGACGTTTGTTTTTTTGTCTGAAATCTGAATAAATCTGAATTAATCTAAATTCTGAATAGATCTGAATGTCTGAATCTGAATAATATATTTGTTCTTTTGTCTAAATCTCAGAAAATAAGTATTAAGTTGTTTATTTTTTTTAACTTAAAAAGCTGAAAATATGTACTTTTACATTTGTATCTTTATTAAATTTGAATGTCAAATAAATAATAAATTAAATACCACAATATTTTAACATTTATAAGTAAAACTATATTCAAGTGAATACATAATTATTTTAGAATTTTAATATATAAAATGCCATAAATTTTAAATTTTATCGTATATAATATAAGAAAGAAAAAATAGGAATATTTTTATGTGGGTTAAATGTCTATGGGTGAGTTTTGGGATAGACATGAAAAATAAATTATAAAACAATGATATTTTTGACATTAGCAAGTAATTGACTTAATTCAGATTTCTCCATTAAGTAAAAAGCCAAAAAAATTGGCTTATTTTATTAAGTCAAAATTATCTAAAAAGTCTCATTAAGTTATAAAAACAAACACCTCTAATTAACTTAATTAATTAAGTTAAGTTACTTTAAATTATTAAGTTAAAAAACAAATGCCACCTCAGATTTCAGCAGGCGTGCTTCTCTCTCACATGCCATCGAAAAATTATAAGTTAAAAACATTATTAATAATATATAAAAATAATAATAATAATTTGATCCCATGAGGATAAAAATTTAGACCAATTTAATTATGGCTTATCATATGATATTATTATCATATATCGGAAATTACTTACTTGCCCTCAAGATGTTCATCCTCTTGTAGATTTTATTTTGCTGCTACTTGTAAGTACCAAATAACTCTGAATGCAAATCCCCAAAAAAACATAAACATATATATTAATGATCACAAAATAATAATAATAATAATAATTAATATTATTATTATTATTATTATTATTATTATTACAAAAATTATTATATAGCAGTTCTTGCCTGTCTTGGATCGCCGGGGCTTCCATGGCTCTTGCAAATTAAAGCTAGAAATGCGAAGATCAAGGATAATAATATTGGTAATAATGGCTTCACACTTAATAACATATTGAAGGCCAAACGAGGGATTTTTTTTTTTATTTTAATTACTTACAGATAAGTTCGTTATTTTTTGACTATCCATTTATAATTTATTTAAACCTAAAATGATATTTTGTGGCCTTAGATGGAAAAGTGTGTATACATACATGCATACATGCATGCATATATATATAAAATAAAGAATATCATCGAAGAAGATGAAGATGAGAAAAGAATTTTTATCATAAATTTTTGGAAGCAAACATTAATTATATGTGTGGCTTTATAAGTAAAATTGTTTTCCTAGTTCGTCCAAGACCTTTTAACTTTTTTGCAGTTACTCAAATGTTAATTTGAATTTAAATCTAGTGTTGATTTGCATAAATTACATTGAATTTTTCATATTTTTTATTACATGAGAATATATTTGTGATCCCAGTTACCAAACCTTTTAAAAGCTTATAAAACCTTAGATTACGGTTGAGAAATCTTGTTCATATAAATTTACATCTTACGTAACAGTGAACTTAATTAGAAGAATCATAATCTCATAGAACTTTAGCAAATTAATAAATAAAAAAGATGGAAGATTAATCAACAATAAATCATCTCCGACTAATCCATTTAGTTGTAAACGACAGACAACTGAGGAATTTAAGTAGGCACTCAACACAGTTGCCGATCACGAAGCTATTCAATTTAACAAAACTCTTTCCATTTCCTTTACATGAGCTTTAGCATTCATTAACCCTCACAAAATTAAGCTGTGTATCTTAGGAAGGGTACAATTTCTCGACCTAGAATATTTTCTTGGAAAGAAAAAGAGGAAAAAAAAAAAAAAAACCGGCTCCATTACATTTTTATTCAATAAATTGATGAAATTTCAATGTCAGTATAGTTTTCGGAGAAGTAAGTTAATATAAATGCCCAATACCTTTAGCCAAACTATAAAAATGACTTTTCTTATTTTGCAGAATTTATTTATTTTATTTATACTTTTGTTTAAAAAAAATATTTTAAATGCCAATCACACTTGACAATAAGATAGGATTTCTGTCTCGGGTTGTAGAGTCTACATTAAAAAAAAAAAAAAATTCTCAAAGTCATCGAGTTCTCACAGCATTCGATAAAATATTATGATCATTTGAAACAAAAAAAAAAAAAACATATTCCAACTAATGAAAATATAAAATAAATTTGCCCCAACTTGACCTTTTCCTTTGCCATCAAATGTTTATCACGTGAACTCAATAACACAAATTGGCCCAAAATACCCTTCTTTTTAGAGATTGTTTTTTTTTTTTTTTTTGAAATGATTAAACATCAGGTTACATGAGACTTATATTATTATATTTTTATTCTATGAAGTACATGCCCATCCAAATACCCCTCACGGAGGAGGGATGTCTCTACTCCACTCGCATTTCGCAAGGGAGAAAGACGCTATAAGAAATCTCCACATAATTATGTTTAATTGAAGGAGGTTGAGTCCATGGGGACTCGAACCATTGCCCTCATAGTCATGCTTAACTTTGAGGGCAATGGTCCACCACTGGGCTACAAGCCCAAGTGGCTTTTAGAGATTGTTAAACAAGCAACTATTATCGAATTCAGCATGAACCTAACATACATCCCTTCTGTGTCATGCATATTTGCTGGAATTAATGAAGTTTTCACACGGCCTTAAGTGATGGAACGGGCAGTCAATGTTCCATACGGCTAGATTCTATTAAACTTATGATATATAAATATAGCTTGAATAGCTATGTGCAATGCAAACACATCTGCACATAATGCCTCAAGTCTCTCCTTTTTTACTAACCTTGATTCCCTTAATTTTAATAGAGCCCTAAGCAATCAAGGCTGCTCGCCGGGTTCTTGACTCGGGATACAATCAAAGAAATGATGATCAAAAGATGCGGAAACCCCGACATTCCCCATCATCATACCACTTCATTGACCAATGAGTTCAAGAGTGCAAGTACTGATACTCACCTGATCTACGCATTCCATTCAAGTGTCACAAACACAGTTGTTAACAGAGGCCTGTGTTCAAGTGAGCATTCCAAAGATGGGTGGATGTTTTGCGATTCACATTTTGAGGAGGCAATGCAACGAGAGAAAGCTTTGTACTCCTAACTACACTGTGAAAATGGCAACAGTGTGGTGCAGATTTACTGTTATTTAAGGGAAACTATACCATAAATAAACGGGTTATGGTCACATAGAGCTGAAATTAAGCTGGATATTTGCTCTGCCACCTGGCCTAGTCATTTTCTTTTTCCATTTTTTTATAATGTTATGTAAGATCTAGCTAACATATAATAGATGAGGAAACTGTTAAACAAAATGCATCACATAAATATTCACTTTGTTCATCAGTGCATAATCTAACTGAACTGCCACTCTCACTTTTGCATGCTTACTTCAGTCGGAACAGTTCTTGGTGAGAATAAACAACGGATGTATCCCTAATCCGTCAGATAGCATAAAGACAAATTTAGTACAATAAATTTACTCTAATATCCAACAACACATGTTGAAATCTAGAAACCAAGGAAGGGACATTGCTTTCGTGCATGTTCTGGAATCAGTTTTGATAAGAGCTCCTTGCTTGCCCCTTTCAGCTCTGCAAGTGCAGCGCATCAGCAATCGAATAGGCTTGCAATCAGTGACTAGTTCTTTGGAAACAGTTATCCAAACAAAAAAAAAGAATGATTGAGAAAATCAAACCTTGAGGTTTAAAGTTGAAAAGGGGAGGAAAGGGACGCCCATTAGGGAGACGTGCGTTAGGATCACGAAGTTCATAAAAAAATGGATGAATACAGGCTTCTAACTGCAAAAAGTAAGAATACAGCATGTGATATTTTGATTTAGAATTGAAAATAAAATAACAGTAAACTTGAATTACAGTATAATTCTCTAGAGCATGATTTAATTATTTGGGACTTCATTCATTAATCTAGATCATAATTTATGACTTCTAGTTCCTTTCTTACTATTAGTTCTTTTCCCGAAAGCAATATGGTTTACTTTTTCCATTTGGATATTAAAAGCCTCACTGAATATGAATTAAGAGTAAAAGAAGATTCTAAGCTCATAATACATAGAACTTCTTTGCAACTATCTCGCATCTGTTTGAAGCTAAAAACTCAAGGACAGGGTGTCTTAAGTGAGGTCTGATGTAACACGATGTATGAAATTTAATCAGGACTATTAGATGAATAATCCACATTTGCTTTGATTTTGTTCTACATCTCAAAAGAAATATCAGGAGCTTGTTTTCTCCATTGCTATTCAAAGGAATATATTCCATACCAGCATATGCCATGAGTCTTAAATGATGCTCACAAAGGTCAAATTTTAATATCTTTAAATGATTTTGTAATCACTTGACCGTATTTTCATGATGTCTCAGGATACAATGATTCTCTAGCCTTCAATGACCATAGGGAAAAACGATGGAAAACGATGGATTTCAATATTTGAATGACACTAGGAACAAATGTAGGACAATTCTTGTCAAGTAAACACAAGATAAGCAAACAGCATAAAAACTCTTCGGCAATATTATTATTGCAAAAGTTAACAAGTAGAACATACAAGATAATGAATTCATGACAACATTAATGATATCAGGTAAGAAATACTTACAGCAGTGCATCTTAAATTTGGAGAATATTGGAGAAGTCTTGAGACAAGATCTACTGCTTCAGGGGGCATACGCTTGTGGAATATCTGTGTTCAGAAGAAAATCGTTGCTGATGAGTTTGCAACAATCACAATAGGATGAACAATTAAAAGGTAAAAGTAGAAGAAAATTAGTAGTATGCTCACTTTGTGCCAAGGATGAGCCTTGATTTGTGGGAATTTGAACTCTGTATAGTTTGGATTCATGCATTTGATTTCCTCACGAGTTGGTGTGCCAAGTACCTGAACCCAAAAGGCAAATAAGTCAGTTCAGTTTCAGAAGGCAACAGTTAAAATTTTCAAACTTATAGACTGGTATTCTATTTCAAACAGGTTCAAATAGATTTACCTTAATAATCTCAACTAGCTGATCAACGCCACTCTCACCCGGAAAGAGAGGCTACCAAATTTGATGTTGCATCAAAAACATCATACTCAGTACACTCACTTTTACATATTGAGAAAAGAAGTAAAATTCTCTAACTTGCACCAAACCTGTCCGAGAAGTAATTCAGCGAGTACACAACCAACAGACCATATGTCAATTGCAGTGGTGTACTCAGTCGCCCCAAATATGAGTTCCGGAGCTCGATAGTAACGAGAACAAATATATGATATGTTCGGCTCGCCTTTGACCTGTTACAACATGACGAATGAACAATCAATATCAGCTTGGTTTTACCCTGTGCGAAGAATAAAGAGACACGAAAAGAAGCAAGGTCGACATTGTGCAGAGGAAAAGAAAGGTAATGCTGAATCAGAACAAAAGTTAATATTACTTCTATTCAGGGAAATATTTGTTAGATATTACTTTTTATTGGATTATCACTTATTTAGGTTGGTTTTCTGATAATGTTCTTGTTTGACTAGGACTTTAGAATTCCTCGATTAGATTTGGGCTACTGGAACAAAAATTGATGACATATAGTAGTATTATGGAAAAACCCAGAAAAAAATATGAAAGAGAGCTTCATATGATTGACAATTTAACAAAATGTGAATGAACTATGAATGAATTTCAACAGTTTGAACTATATTAAGACTGACGATGACTAGTTTTTGGCTTTGGAGAAAATGAGCAGAGAAGAAGAGATGATGTTATTTGGGATTAGTATAGAGATGCAAACTCTTGTACAATTGCTATGTAGAGCACATTATTTATCCTTAGAATTAACTTTTGTTTTCACGAAAGTATTGGTTGGATGAAGACAAAAAGCCAATGCACTTAACAAAAATAAATAATGAGATCCATGTGACAATTGTACAATAGTTTTATATTAGTTAGTACAGCAAATTTGTATCCCAATACTGTAGTTAAAGAAGTTAAGAAAAAATATCAAATGTATATTTAGGAGTACTAAACAGCAAAACCAATTCATATCCTAATACTGTAGGTAAAGAAGTTAAGAAAAAATATCAAACATATATTTAGGATTACTAAACAGAAATACCAAATTTTCATTGTGGTGTTGTTTTCTCATATTATACAAAACAATTTGGACTAATACACTGCTGCCGCTTAAGACTTTATTAGTTGAACCAAATAGGTTTTTGTTTGGTCCTGGGCATACAAACGCGACAGCCTGTTTGATTACTGAACAGAAAAAATGAAATCCAGCCGTTTCTTATACTCAAACCGAACCAAAACGATTGGGTAAAGTTTCTGTTCTTTCATTTTCCAAGAATTAAATTGTCTAACATATCTTTCTTTTATTTTCACAGTTTTATTTCATGCCTCTCATAATATACTTCAAAGAACTTGTCCATTAAAGTAGTTATACAATCGATACTATTAGTGCTCGTTGGTAACCAAAGAACTACTTTTGTTATTTTGGGTTAAAAACTCTATCTGTAGAAGTCTGCTGGTAGAACATCTATTTGAAGGAGCTATACTTGAAAAGCTATACCAAACGATCTAAACCAAACGAGTGACAAAAGGCATCTGCATAAACAGTTTGCTGCCCCTAGAGAATGCATGATCATTTATGGAACCATACATCAACTTTGCGAATGAATTTAGACATTTGACATTAACCAGTTAAGAGGCTGTCAAAAGAACCATACCAAAACTTTTGCACTTCCAAAGTCGCAGAGCTTGACTTGATGGGTATGGGGATTAACCTGCAACAACAGATTTTATTGGCAAATAGCACCCAAGCAAAAAATAGGATGGAATCTAAGCTTCAGTTACAAACAAGAAGATTCTGCGGCTTGATGTCCCTGTGGCATACTCCTATGCCCCCATGAATATATGCCAATGCTCTGCAAATCTGCCAGTCAATAATAGTTAATATAACATGGAAATCTATAGACAAAACTGATAATTACTCGGATAAAACAATGTAATTGACCATGAAGGAGAACAAGGATACAGCGGGTTCATGATGACGTATATGAAACCGGATGCATAGCTGATGATTGTAAATGCAATCTCCATTAACAGAATTTCTCAAACTCAAAACAAGTATTCCGCTACCCTTTCTTTCTAAGTTTTCATATTTATATCTTATGCATGCAAGTTTTCTGTTATTTCAGTTTTTTTCCCTTTGAAATTACCCTTTTAAGCGACAGCTCGAAATATGGGGGAAAAAATGAAAAGTCCGGGCAGCAAATTAAAGTGACAGCACAAATAACCTGATATGTGTAGAGCTTGACATATATCAAAGGCATTCGCTGACTTGCCCTGCTATAGTGCTTCGCTACACGATAAACAGTCTCAGGTACAAACTCAAGCACCAAATTGAGATAGAGCTCATCCTTGTCGGTAGTTGAAAAGAAACAATGTTTGAGTGATACCACATTAGGATGATCGAGAAGGCGCATTGTTTGTAGCTCACGGTTCTTATATCTCTTATCCTGCAAAACCTTCTTGATTGCAACAGTTTCCCCAGTTTCTAAACACTTAGCCTAAATTAAAAAAAAAAAAAAAAGAAAAAGAAAAGAAATAAGATTATAAATTCATACCATTGAGGATTGGAGAATTTTAATCTTAGAACAGAGACAGCAACATTTGCCCCGACATTTACAGGTTCAGAAGTAGTAATAAAATTATCACCTGAAATACGATTCCAAATGAGCCCTGTCCGACTACGCGTTCTGCCATGTAACTTATGGTCTAAGGGAAACATTAGATAGATTAAATTAAAGAATTATTCCAAGATCAATGAGAAATTTAAAAGCTATAGAAAGTTTATAGCATCAACAGATTTACTTCATGACCTCTACAAAGTTAGCAGTGAATCTATTATCGGCAGTGTCAGGAAGCAGCTTAGATAAAATATTGAGATATAGTGATTGGCTAGCTTAATCTCACTGATAGCTCACTGACAGTAAACAACTTATCATAAATCATTATTTACTACCAAGGCATATGCATGATCTTACTTCAGTTTTCTACTTATTGTTGGTATTCACTCAGAACTTGATAGAGCTTCAAACAAGAGATTTCTTCAACGACAAATTTAACAAACAAATCATGCATATGAAGGGGACATGGATGATTTCACAACACCTACCTGTATTTCATTCACTTTCCCAAACAAAACCAAAGAGTCATTAAAACTATATGAAGGGGACATGGATGATTTCACAACACCTACCTGCTTGGGTTGGCCATTTCTACCACCAATAGTTGTTACAATAATATGGCCAGTCTCAGTTCCATTTCCATCAACCACGGTTGCTTCCATTTCCTACCAACAGAAAATCTGTATATATTGAAGAAACGAAAAGAAAAAAGAAGAAGAAAGAGTTGCACTACAAAAAGGTCCATAAAATATCTTTAAATGTGTGTAAAGGCACTACCTTTTCAACTCTCTCATCCTTAATCTTCATTTCATTGATTTCCTCTGGGAGTTTATCGACAGGCATTGCATCATCGTCATCATCAGGTTTTGCTGGGAGTTTGTCAACAATCATTACATCATCGTCTTCAGGTTTTGCAACAGCCAAAGCAGGTGCCATACCAGTAGAGTACATATTTCGTTAGTGAAATAAAATCACCGTGTCCGCAGGGCTGAAACAAGCGAATTTTCAAAGGTCATTACTTGAATGCTACAGCAAGGTTTCTTTCTCGGCAACCAAACAGAACTGCTAAAAAAAAAAAAAGGCTCACCTATGAAGCTGCAAACATCTCGCATTTTGCAAATATTTCGATCCAAACAAAGCTCAATGCAGTCGCTGTCACAGAGAGATGAAATAAAGAGAAGCTCAACTAACTCTCTTGCAAAAAGCAAAAGTAAAATAGAATTAAATTTAAAAAAAAAATTAAAAAAAAATTAAAGAATGAAATCTTTGTCGTAGTTTCAGTGAGGTTTCTTACAGAGTAGAAGAGACTGTCTGCTGACTCTTTGGATCCTCTGTGCCTGTGCAGTGTACTGTGCTGTGCTGCGCTGCGGACCCCAACGTTGCTTTTATCAAATCTAGTTAAAAGTAGTTTTGACGTCCGCGCCCGGTGGTTAGTTTTCTGACGTGGCGGTGATTGGTTGGTCAGTATTTAGGCTTACGTCATGATATTTGACCAGCTTTTCAGACCAACAATAGAAAAGCCACCATGCTTCAGGGATTCTGGATTTGATCGGGCTGACGCCGTTGATTCTTTGAGTTATTTTCATCATGATTCTCCTAAAAACAACTGACGGTGATGGTGGTGACGCGGGGAACTGCTGCACAATGTTATTGATCTAATAAATGTATCTCACAGTTTAATGTCGGCATTGAAACCTTTTACACGCCAGGTCAGCGTGAAAATGACAGTTGATGCAGAGGAGAACGGTGTCGTTTTATTCTGGTTTGGTTTTGAGAAACTGAGGCCTCCTTTTCGATAGGCCTTACTACAAGTGCCGATGTGCACGAGTGTCCAATGGGCCTAGGTCCGGTAAAGAATTGGGCTTACCGAAGTCCAATGTAATAATATGACGATACAAAAAAAAAATATTTATGTAATTATTTTTTAGTTATGTTATTAGCTGAAAACGATTTTCAGATAAGAATATTAGACTCTCTTAACTAAAGCATGTGAGTATGGAATCATTTTCCAAAATAAAATTGTCCCTCTTGAAGGGTTTAACTTTGAATGAAGATTTTCTCAAATCAAATTAGTCTGAATCAATAATTTTTATTAGATGAAAGGAGAAAAGAAAAAAGAAAACTTGCTTGATGTTCGCTTTCAAACATAACTCTTATGCTGAACTAGAGAGTTCTTTAGAAAAAAAAAAGGTCATTATCTTTATAATAAAAAATCTACTAATATATATAATTAAAAACTTATTTGGACTAAAATCAGTTTTATTATGTGAAAATCTAAATTTTTATTTGAGTGGACATATATACATTACCTTCTACTTATGTTCACAAAAATGAAAATCTATTTCTATCCAATTTTCAGCAAGGAATAAGATTTCGTTTGAAATAATTTTTTAAATAAAGATTATTTAAATAGGGTTTTTGTTAGTAAAGTTTTTACTAAAAAAAATTTAATTATTTAGTTGTTAATGAGAGTTTTTATTAAAAAATATATAATTACTTTAATAGACTTATTTTTTAAAAGTTATGTTATGAACGGAATGAAATAAATTATCAAATAAGTAAAAAATATTTTTGGCATTTTAACATTTTAAAAAAGTTTTCCAACGTCTACTCCCAAAAACTCAAAATTTGAATTTTTACTAGTAGAGGCAAAATAATTTATTTTAATCTTCAAAAAATCTACTAAAAAATAATCAAACAATAAAAAATTAAAAAATAACTTATGAGATTAAATAAATACATATGATCATAAGATAATATATATCAAACAAGTACTAAAAGTCCAACTACAAAAACTCGAAACCCGTACTCTTTTATTTATTTATTATTATTCTTATTCTTATTATTGAGTGAGTGGATTACTACTAGGCTATCTTCTAAGTGGTGGCAACCTCAAGTTGAGTATGTTACTCTATATTGATTATAGTTGCTTCTAAAGGTTGATGTCGGGGGATCAATACGATCAATTATCCTTAAAAAACAAAAATCATTTGTAATGAAAACATATAATCATTATCAATAGTATTATCAGCCGGATCATACATGAAACACATTAATCAAATTTTTAATTCATTCCTATGTTGAAAATGTTTGCTTAATCACCACCATAAAAGATGTCCCATATCAACAATTTGATTAAATTAGGCCATTGGAGGAAGAAGAGAACATTCCAGCTTAACTTTGCTTTCATTTCAATTCAAAACACAAGTATGACGGTGTAAAAAAATCATAAGCTTAAGCCATAAGTTAAATAAAATTCAAGCTCACATGTCGAACAGAAGATTCAACTTGAGAAGCAATAGGGACATGGAACATTGAATCCGTTGCGACGCAACAAAAAATATAAATGTTAATTTCGAACATGGCATGATCCCGCAATCAATGTAACTTAGGATGTCAGATCACTTCGTTTTCAAATTTCATTTATCAGAATACGGGAAATGATTCATGTTATTAAAAAAATCAACATTTACACAATTCTTAGATTTGATTTTGTACGTAAGGATGTTACTAACAAATAAAAAAATATAAATTTTAATATATTAATAGATAAAAAAAAATGCAATCTCTAATGTATTAGAATATGTGTTTTTTTTTTATATTTTAGTGTAAAAAAATAAATTTTAATATATTAACAAATAAAAAATATAATCTCTAATGTATTGGAATATATATTTTACTGACATTCTCACATTTTTCCAGTGAAAATGTCAGTAAAATATATATAAAAAAACAATATGTTAAAGACTATATTTTGTGCCTGTAAATATATTATGATATATATTTTTTAATATTTTACTGACATCTCACTTTTTTGGTTAGAAAATGACTTATACATATATGAGTAGTTTTTCAATTAAGGATTTCTGACTTTAATAAAGTCATGGACTAATTAAAAGATAAAAAAATTTAGATTTTAATATATTATATGACAAAATACAGTACATTGGAGCATAGGTGGATGGAGCATGTGACCAGTGGGGGCTTGACAAAAAAAAATTGTAAAAATAAAAGAGAAAAATATTTTTATTTTTTAATTAGCCCTCATTAAATATATTAAAATAGTCACTATAAATTATAAACCCTATAAAATTTAAACTTTAACTTTTAAGAATTATAAAAATCTATATTTTAATTAAAAATAATGATAGCCCACCACCCAAAATATTTTATATTCTCAAAAATAGGATTAATTCTTCAATTTTCCATAATAATAGTAAAGAAAACGTTTTAAGTAATGAAACTCATGAAAAATCATCTTTGAAATTGGATGAGATGAATGATAATTTGGTTGTTTATATAGGAAATAATAAATGTAATAATATTGATGACGAGTCTATCGCATAACATTTTTAAAATATGAAATTCCATAGAAAATAATTATACATGTATTAACAAATATTTTATATTTTCAAAAAATTATTTTTATATTTTACTATTATCTAATTTAACCCCCGTTAAATTATTCTTCTAGATCCGCCACTGATTGGAGTCAGTATTTATTTTATTTTTTAGTTAATCACTGACTTTATCAAGTCAAAGATTCCTAATTGAAAAACTACTTATATATATATATATATATATATATGTAGATTTTGTTTTTTTTAATTAGATTCGGCCCCAAAACAAGGCATGATATCTGGAAAACTTACTTGACGGTTTTGTTAACGTACAAATACAGAACAAAATTCTCATGGAACTGTCACTGTCGCTGTCACAAGAATTTAATTTGGAAATTAATATAAAAAAATTATTTTAGCCTCTAATCAAAGATAGGGGCGCGGCTCGATTGATCACATTCTCGAGTAATTCTACTTGTCGTTTCTTATTTTGGATTCATTTTTCAAAGATTTTGCCATGTACTTCGCCGCTGTTAATGGATTTGTCAAGTAAACTTTATTTGTGCTTTTCCCCGGCGGCCATTAGTTTTAGAAATTTCCACAAAGACCTCATGCATCCTTTCTTCTTTTTTTACACTTTATGTTATCTCTGCGGCTAAAATAATAATAATAATAACAACGAAAATATATTGTTTAAAGGTAAGTAAATATGATATTTTCACATTGATAACGACGTTTTTACATGACCTACATTTCGGTTTGAGTTGGACACACAACACAAGCCAAATAGTGACAGAATCTTCCATGACGTTGGATGTATATTTTGCCCCACCAATTTAATGTTTCTTCTAAGTTTTAAAATAGAGCTCACTCTTTTTGTTTTTAAGCGGCCGCGACCAAATTTTATATGAAAATCACTTGATTCTTCCAATCGCGTTCAGGAAGATGAAACAGAAAATTAGTTTTTTTTTTATTATTAGAGTGTCTTCTAATAAGTTATTACCAATCCTGGCCATAATTTTAAGTTGCATGTTTTATTTTTACTAAATACTCAAATTTGACTTATGAGGAAGTATGAGTTAAAATTGATTTTCTCTACTCTTCTACTTTTTTTTCTTAATTTTTTTCTTTTAAAAGGTTTGGCATCTCAGCTAGCGTTTTCAAATCTTTAAATTAATGGATAATTGTTGCAAGAACTGGTAGTCTTATTTTCATGCTAGGAATTGGTCTAGGGGCAATGTATATGGCGCAGAGGAATGAAGATCAGTTTAGGCTATTTGGTCGACGTAACGGGGGTTTTATTTGAAAATTAGCTCATTTCTTTGAAAAGCTTACCTTTTGGCCCTTTATTTTTTTTTTCATTTTTTTCTCCCATTGACCTATTATTATAATTCCACCATTGACCTTAGATATATTAATAATCGAGTTGTTCCGTTGACTAGATTTGGATATTATAATTTTATTCTAGTAACGAGAAAAACATGTCCACATTATAAGAACATAAAAAATAAAAAATAAAAAACTTGTGTGATTGTATCCATCTACATTAGGTGCCAGAAATTTGATACAATAGGGGGTAGATTATATAGCATCACAATTTTTTATCATCATCATCAAAATTCTAACTTTCATTCAACACATGATATTGTTGAAATTTAATAATGGCTTACTTGCAACTTTTAGTGATTTACTAATTTATTTATTATAATGATACTTAGTCATAGGTTAAGGTTTTTAAAATGTTTTGTTATTTATCTTATGGCATAGATTGAATCCATTAGTTTGTTAGTACTTACTTAGTCATAGGTTAGGATTTTTTTAACGTCTCATTATTTATCTTATGGCATAGATTGAATCCATTAGTTTGTTAGTATTTAAAATCTTGAAGTTACTTATAATTTTAACTCTATTTTAGAGTTTGCAGATGTAGTTTATTGATGGATTTAGTCATGATGATAAATTCTTTAACAACTGAAAGAGAGATATGAGAAAACAAAAGTTAACATTAATTATCTTAATTTGATGAGAAAAAAATTAACAAATAAGAAAAACATAAGATAAATTATTTTGACATATAAATGATATATCTACATTTTTTAAAAAAGAAGAAAAGAACAAAGAAGGGACTAAGAAGAATAACATCTGTATTTTAAAAATTTAATAAACTTAAAGGAGCTTTCAGGACAATTAATGATAAATTGATTATTAAAATAATTTTTTTCTTTTTTTCTAAAGTCAGAAAGGGCTTCAGCTAGCTCCTTCTCGGCACCGTATGGCTCCGCCCTTAATTTATAACGTAAATTATTTTAGTCAAACTCAAACAATAAGCTAAATGGTTTCAAATCTTCCTACAAATTATATGGATTAGTAGTCAAATGTCACTATTGAGGGATTTTGCATGTTTAAAATTTGCATTTTAATCGTTATCTATATGTGTGGGCGATACTGATATTGCCAGTAAATATGCACATTCATCACACTACAAAGGAAAAGAAGGAAGCTGGCAACACGTTCTGTGAGAATAATAATTGCATGCACAAAAAACACATTTATTAAAATGAGTCATGACCATCTAATTCAAGAGGAAATCGATAAACACACGGCCCTTGCGTCGAAAATCAATTATGTATATATAAGTTTGATCACAAGAGACGTGCTTAATTGGTGCTTAGCCCCTCGTCATTAGAAGTATAAAATCAAAATCAAAATAGAACACACAAACACACACACACATGCAGCTACGATAGGTAGGGGAGAAAAAAATCAATCAGTTATCACAAATTAACATGGACGTGAGATAATCATAACCTGAGCCCACGATAAATAATTCACAAAAAAATGTTATCATTAATCAATTTCTCTTAATGACAATGTTCAATGGTAAATATGGTACGGACTAGATACCGCTACGTTATTTAATAAGAACTCCTTTTACGATGGTGTACGTATACTGGTCCAATTTGCAATACAACATTGTTTTGTTAATACCACATAAATCTCCATTTTATAAAATAAAGACATTCTTATTTACCCAACCCAAAAAAGAAAAAGAAAAAGAAAAATTGATGTAGATAATGAGTTTAACTTCTGAACATGATGGTGTTTAATTGACGGGTCAAGCAAGTTTACCTTTTAAGTTTTTTTGGGGGGGTCAATAAACTTAACTCGTATGCAATTAACGCGGCTGATTTTCATGAAATTAACAAGACAAAGGATTGATTGATTAATAACTTTTGGGAAAAACAGAAGCACATGATCGACAAGGACAGGTTCGCGACTGTTTTTATTTAGTCGTTTCTTCAACTGCCTATTACAGTTTGTACGTATACACTGAGCTCAATAGGTAAGCTCATTCGCCTATATATATCAACCCACTTATCTCCTTCATTTGCCACACCTCGAGTTAATCATAAGTATAGCAAACTCTCATTCATCTCTTTTACAAACGAAGATGGCGGCTGCTTGTAATAATCTTACGAGCCTTGCATTAGCAATTCTCACGGCATTCCTTCTGGGGTCTTCTAGTTTTGAAACATGCAGCGCTAGAGATCAAACCAAGCATTCGATACAAAGCAGCACAGCTCACGAGCCATCCCTCCAGGGACGCAAATTGTCAAAGTTCACGAGTTATGCTTATTCCGGAGCTCCGGAAGAAATGGCGACGAGCTCTGCTATTTTCAATGTGTTGAGCTACGGAGCCAAAGGTGACGGTCGCACGGATGACACAAAGGTGACATAAATTAACACTAATTAACCCTCTTATAAATAATTTTCTAGTTAATTGATTACACAGCGATATTCTATTACAAATCCGGATTTTACAAAATCCGAACGTCCGGACCTTAACATGAATTCCGGCGACGTTTATTATAGCAGCCGGCATATATAAGAAGAGAGAATAAGGCAATAAGCTGCTCTTATTGTTTAGAAGTGATCATTTTATAATATTGAGGAGCCTCGTGCATGTGAACGTGCGGAGCAGTCAATGACAATGACACTTGTATAAGAAAATATCTTGGCGGTCCCATCAAATCATACTAATACAGTAATATTAGTAAACTAATCAAGGTGAAATAACAAGCTAAGTGTCAATTACATTTAGATAACTAATTATAGCACGTTGTTGCAGCTTAATTATTTCATGAACCCGACTTAAACTTCCGGTCCAAAAAGGTAATTTGACATATAATTATGCAGGCATTTGAAGCAGCATGGGCAGCGGCTTGTAAGATAGAGGGAGCAACCATGGTGGTTCCATCTGGTTCCGTATTCCTTGTGGGACCCATTTCCTTCTCGGGCCCTACCTGTCAACCAAACATTTTATTTCAGGTAATTAATTATTAATTAATTTGCCCCATTAAGCTAACAAACTCATGCTATAATTATTTTCGTCCGCTAGAGCGAATTAATGAATGTCATAAAATTTCATTCAGTTGGATGGAAAGATCATAGCTCCTACAAATTCTGGAGCTTGGGGATCAGGTATTTTACAGTGGCTTGAGTTCTCGAAGCTTAAGGGGATTACACTGACAGGTAAGGGCATAATCGACGGACAAGGCTCCGTCTGGTGGCATGACGCGCCCTCCTCTTATGGTACTGCAGATGATTCAGCAAGCAGTGAGCTAAAAGGAAATATGCCGGGGACCAAGCCAACGGTGATTATCTTGTCAATAACAGTTCGTTTTCAGATTCTTGCAATGTTAGTCCAAACTAATCATTCCTGGTTAAATCTTTTACTATGTTTGCAGGCGCTGAGGTTCTATGGTAGCAGTGGCGTTACAGTTACCGGCATAACAATTCAAAACAGCCAGCAAACTCACCTCAAATTTGACGACTGCACAGCTGTACAGGTTTCAGACTTCACTGCTTCATCTCCGGGTGACAGCCCCAACACCGATGGGATCCACCTACAGAACTCGCAAGACGTGACCATTTACAGCAGTACTCTTGCTTGTGGTAATTCTAAAATCTACATCCCTGACTCAGACTAACTTCATCTTTTAATGATCAATTTGAGACATATAAGCTCAAGAAATGAATGCAGATCACAGGTACGTAAGTAACATGAATTCAAATTTGCTTCTGTATTACACAGGTGATGATTGTGTATCAATACAAACTGGATGTTCAAACATAGACGTACACAATGTGAACTGTGGTCCTGGACATGGAATAAGCATTGGAAGTCTGGGAAAAGATAACACCAACGCCTGTGTTTCGAAAATCACCGTCCGAGATGTCACGATGCATAACACAATGACAGGAGTCAGAATAAAGACATGGCAGGTATAAATTATAACTCAACATCACTATCATAACATAATAAGTAACGTAGTACAAACTACTAGAATCACGCTAGAACTATATCCATGCAATTCTATTTAGAAATCTCCAACTCACATTCTCCTGCTGGACTAACTAGTAACAAATTAATCTAACTGTTTTGGACTACAGGGTGGCTCAGGCTTAGTGCAGCAAGTCACGTTCTCAAACATTCAAGTCAACAACGTCAAATCTCCTATTGTAATTGACCAATACTATTGTGAAAAGAGCTCATGCCATAATGAATCTTCAGCTGTCCAAGTATCAAATATAGCCTACGTAAATATAAGAGGAACCTACACAGAACAGCCTGCGCACTTTGCCTGCAGTGATATCTTGCCATGCACTGGTATATCTCTAAGTACAGTAGCACTAAAACCGGTGCAGTCTGCAACGCAACCATTCTGTTGGGAGGCATATGGAGAGCTGAAAACTGCTACTGATCCTCCGATTAATTGTTTGCGGAGAGGCATGCCACCAAATGCTAAATCTCACCCTTACAGTGACTCCTGCCAAAACTAGCCTAGCTTCTTACTAGGGGTATGGTGGCTACACCAAAAGATAGATGATATCATGCTCTTGCCCTTATTAAAGTATAACCATGGAAATGCAAATGATGATGCCACTGGAAAATCCTCATAGTGCATATGAATTTTTGTTATGGATCCAGTAATTTCTATTCAGCAATTAATATAGCACTCTTAATTTCTCAATATAAACTAGAATCCTATGTCCTTCTGATAGATGTCAGACAAAAGAAGGTTAGCTGATATGCCATAAGACAAATCTCTAAAATACATTTAATTTCTCTACGGATTATATGAGCGTCATTTACAAAGTTGCAGAAATAGTTCAATAGCATAAACACATACAATCGTATCCAAGCTTCAAGAGTAGATCTTGCAGAGAACAATCAATATGAGCAAAAAAAATTGGTAAGCCGAAAGTAACTGAGGGGCACACAGGACAGTAACAAACTAATGTAGGACCAATGACATGTTCTGCATGACACGTCTCTTGTTAATAACTTGAAAAAGTGACAAAATAAGTACCAAAGGAAGTGATAACCAGACAGACTCCAGCAATTCAGATTTTAACTTTTCCTTTTATAAACCGAGATTTTCTTTTTCAGGAAGTGGGAGATAATAAAAGAACAAGAAAAAAATATCTCCTAAGATAAATAAACACAACAAACCAAAAATCAAAAGCAAAACAGGATACATAGGGTTGCCCAATATATATCATCAGCAACGCAAAACTCAACCTAACCTACCATGAGATATAGGAAAAAATTACTTGAACAGAAGTTCTTATTCAATGTTCCCCATTTGATAAAAACAAAAAAGTTTTTAACATTCTGAGACTCCTAATTGTCAATCAAGAAATGAAATTACCCCTTGAAAAAGTAAATAAAATTATATTAAATGAGTGATTTTGACTGTCTGCTTGACAGACCTTTTGCCAGTTAAGATCAATCTTATGTTACTAGCAGGGGGCCTTTTTTTGGCTCTCTTCACTCAACTAGCCTTGATTGGCGGATGGAAGTACAAAGGTTGAGCCTGGGGACAGCAATTATGGAAGATCAAAAGTAGGAACGCATTAAAAATGCATAAAAAAAGCACATGGGTGCCATGAACTAAATCTATTGTTACGTCACACCTAGGGCCTGAATTTGTAAAAGAGTTAATAGGGCAAATGCTAACATTAAATCAGTACATATATTTAATGTGCATAAAAAATGTAAAAGAAAAAAAAAATGTCATTGCCATGCTACAGATACATAAGATAAATACATTCTATTCTTTAAATAGTAAAATTGCTGATATAGTCATATAGAAGAAAGCAAATAACCAAGACGAGGGGAACAAGGAGAATGATGATCCACTTTGTCATCATTTGCCAATAAAATGATTGACTTTAATCTTTTCAGTACCAGCAGCGGCTAGTTCCTAAGACGTATGCATAATCACAAAGAGATCTGATGTTGATGACTTCTGTTGCACCTACAATTCCTTGGCAAAGGGTTCTGTCCATGATCGCTCAGCAAGCACGTGTATGGAATATGTTCAATCACCTGCCAAATCACACCTATCCTGTACAACAAGAATCACCAAAAGATATCAAAATCGAAGGATAAATTTAGGTAGCAGTGAATACCAATAGTTAATTTATATTTTAAGTGAAGAATGAGGCATCTGAAGAAGCGCATTTTACATCTAGGATTTTCCAAAACCAACAGCAGCTTTCCTCCTTTTACGTGCTTCTATCTTTTCAGGGCTTTGAAGTCCAGTCTTATCCTCATATTTCTTTTCTAAGGCCTGCAGATATCAGATCTGTATTAAGCAAGTATATATATTTCCCTTTATCTATACAAAGTCAGGACAGAATGCTATACACAGATGTTTCCATATTTCAATGTATCCAACAGATGAGAAACAGCAAAAACCTCAAGAAACAAATGACTTTGTATCAATTGTTAATAAGATATCTTAACTCTGTTCTGCAGAACCCATCTCCACAAATTTACAGACATATCAGATCATGCTTCAGCGATAGGCTAAAAGTTTTTCAGGTCAACATCTATGCCTCACTTCTTAGGCAAGGTAGCCCACTCATAACAAGGGTAAGCAACGTTAGAGTAGTACAGTAGACTACTCTTCTATAATGTGTTGAGGTTTTTGAAGATGAACAAAATAAATGCAGTGTGTTTCTGTTTGGCTTGTTTTGCACTGCAAGTTATTCAGATAAAATATGGGCAGTTTTCAAGCACATAGACTCTTTTGCAAACCTAAACCTCTAAACTCTTGTCATCCAAACATAACGCAGCTTAATTGTGAGCAACTAGTGAATACACACAAAAGGGAGATGAATTTTTGCAAACATCCGGTGTTTTATTCCCCCCGACATACGGAAAATATTAACTGATAAAAGAAATGGGAATTTTTCTCATTTGTTCAAAATAGAACAAAAACTGTAGACATGCAATAAAAAAAATACGAAAAAAGTACACATGATTCTACTCACCTCTAACTGTTCCTGAATACTGTCAAGAACATCATCAGTCATTCTCTCAAAGAAAAGAATCCCCTGCAGAATTATGAGCCACTTCAGCAAAAAGTACTTCAGATGATCCAGAAAACTGGAGCTTACAAAAAATAAAAAATAAAAAGCTCATAGACAACTAAATGACCATCAGCTGGAAGCTTCTTCAGTCCATGAGCGTTACTTTCATTGTTGGGCATAATCTTGCCATGTAGGAAAAGAGAATTTGAGGAGGTATCTCATAAATATGTTGGCCAAAGAATTAGGTGTATTTATTTATTTATCTTTTAATGGAGGCCAATGAACTCTTATGCTATGCTAGAAACTATTTTATATATATAGGGTACTAGCAATCAAATGGAACCATTTCAAAGAAAAACACGAGTGGTGCATTGTGGGTATGCTTATACAGCTATGCGGACCAAAAGACCAATGCAAGATAGCAATTACGAAAAAAATTGAGCGCTCCCAGATAATCCATGTCAAACATACTGATACAGAATAAAAACTCATAAATCATAAACTTTATGTATATTCATACAGTATTCTGCAATTTGTAATGAATTCAATTTACTGTATCTATAATCAAGACCGTATGAATCAGGTAACTTAAAGAGCTACACAATTGTTCCAACAATGTATGAAGGCATACTTCATTCGTTCATGAAAGCAGTTAAACACTGAGCTTATATCAAAGAACAAAAACCTGCAAATGATCAAATTCATGCTGGAACACCCGTGCAGGAAGATCTGACAAGCTGACTGAGAACCTTGCACCATTAATGTCCCGTGCATCAATTTTCACAGATTCTGGTCTCTGCAAATAGAACAATGAGAAAAACTCTAAATTGGAATCATAATAGTAACAAACCAACAACAACGACCCTAGAATCCTAACTTGAGTTAAAAACAGTTTCTTTGAAAATTAAATCTTCCAATATAAGAGTCTTCTCTACTTAACCTCAAAAGAATTCAATAAAGAACCTTTTGTATTTCCTCTCATAGAATTCCAACTAGCATACAAGTAAGACCAACAACCACGGAGAAAACAAAAAAGTAAAGATAAGCAGGAATGGATACAACAGACAATAAACTGCCCTGACTCCAAACTCGATGTTTGTTAACTGTTTCTTAAAAAACCCCTTTTCAAAGGATCCAGCTTAACTTCAGCTTAAAATTTTTACAGTAGAAATGAGCAGGGAATTCAATGTAACCATATCTGTAGATGTATTCAAACGCAACTAGCATTTGAAATAGATAAGTAACAGGAGAAAAAATGTGGCATTTGGTTATACCTCTACGTCAGCATGGATTCCAGGAAAGGATAGGCAACCTTCTTCATAAGGGATCATTTTGTTCGAATACTTGTTAACCCTTGGATTTACAAGAACAATTTCCTCCCCTTCACCGCGCTCACCAACTGGATTAAACACCATAAGTTGAACGTTGATTCCCACTTGCGGCGCTGAGAGCCCAATACCATCAGTTCTGTTAACAAGCAAGCCAAAAAACAATTGTTCACAATCCTGTAAATTTCGAGGATTTTTAATAAGCAATATAAACAATTTTAAGCAAAATAGCATGGCAACAATTTCGAGCTAAGTAAATTCAACAAAAATAACCACAATGTTCAAGTCATTTTTGAAAAAAAATACAAAAAAAAAAAAAAGAAATCTCACTTGTACATAACGTCGAACATCTCGTCAACTAACTTCTTCAAGTTGTAGTCGAATGTATCAATTCTCTTGTTTTTCGCTCTCAATATCGGGTCCGGATACTCCACAATTTTTAGTGGCCGTTCAAAACGAAGATTAGCAGCTTAAAAAAAAATTAATCAGCTTAAACTCAGATTACGAAAAAAAAAATGAAATAAGAAAAACAGAGAAAATAAAATTTGAGGGTGTGGATTAAGAGGTCTGCTTACGGGAAGCAACTGAGTCTTCTTTGGTTGAGAAGCCGTAGCGGCGTTTGGCCTGGGTGAGAAGTGGAAGGTTGGTCCTGTTCGGGGAGGAAAAGAGCCGAGCGGTCGAGTAGAGTCGGTTGAACCGGAGGAGTTTCGTGGAGAGAGCTGTTTGGTTAATGAGAACGGGAAAGAGTGCGTGTGACAAAGAAGATGAGCAAAGCCGAGTCCCACAAGCCATGGCCCTTTTTTCGGTTTTCGTCCATGCGAACGAAGCGCAAATATCAAACGTGTGGTCGTAGTGTTTTTGGGAAATTTACATAAACTTCCCAATTGTTTTCCTTTTTACATAAATGCCACACTTCAAGTTCCCATAATTCCATGAACCAAATGTTTCCCATTTTTCACAAATATACCAACTTAAATTTTTTCTACTTTTATTCTGATTTTTAAGTCGAAAACAACAATAGGAGGACGTGTAGAGGTATGGATGATTATTCATCAAACTCTCCGGGGTAATAATGTAAATATTGTTAAAAGTTGGACTCTCCAAGTCATTTAGCCGAAACGAAAGAATAGTTAAAACGAGAGGAGAGCCCAGCTTCGTCCTTCCGCAAACCATTTTGAATTCGACAAAGCTCTTTCTCTTGACTTGACCATCAACGGCAAAATCTAAATCCATCACAAGTTAATTAACAACAGGTAGATCCGTCGGTTCGAAAAATCAATTAGATTCATTTCATTAATTCTAATATTCCTTTTTTTTTCCAACAAAATCGTTTTAATTGATGTGTAATTTCGATTTGTAAGCCAGAGATGGGATTGACGTTCACGAAGCTGTTTAGTCGGTTATTTGCGAAGAAGGAGATGCGAATTCTGATGGTGGGTCTCGACGCCGCCGGTAAGACCACTATTTTGTACAAGCTTAAGCTCGGTGAGATCGTCACCACCATCCCTACAATCGGTCAGTTTCTTACTCCTAGATCGCTCTTCTATTTATTGATTTTATCAATATGGCGTCGTTTTAGTGTGGCATTTCTGTTGTTAACTTTATGCATAAGGATTGTTTTTTTCTTTTTCAGGTTTTAATGTGGAGACGGTTGAATACAAGAACATTAGCTTCACGGTTTGGGATGTCGGAGGTCAGGACAAGGTAAGCATGCATCTGGAATTTGAATTCATATTTTTCCCAAATAGAATTATTTAGTTGAGAGTGACAATTTGGATCTTGAATAATTGCCAAGATAGGTGAAAGGTGTTGTTTCTATACTCTGTGCGACAACATACGAAGACCCTGGGGAATGAATCATCTCTGATACTTAACTATTGAAATTTTAAATTCTAATCTCTGTTTCTCTTTGTAAAATGAACAATAAGAAGGGTGTGAACCTCTTTGCAAGGCTTCTATATTGGTTTTGGTATTTATTTTCTAGGTTTACTACCCATTTGGGAATTGCATGTTGGTCCATAATTATATGACAAATAATTTTATCAGTAAATTTAGTGATAAAGAAGCAGAAGATTAGGTAGAAGATTAGACAACATTATTGTTGAATGCTCCATGTCTATTTAGTTTTTGTCTTTCATTTTCTTTTTCATGTAATAAATATGCATTTGACCAGAGTCACCAGATGTTCATTTTTACACTCTATACTTTTAGAGACTTTTCCTTGAGAAGAAATTCAAAACTTATTAAAATTTGCAATCATCTCTGTGAAATAGCTCATAGCTTCCTGGAATATAATACCGAAGAAGAAGTAATTATCCTACTATTGGTTTGATTCCAGGGAGAGCATTGCATTTCCAAATGTTCCTACATGGGTAAATAATTGTGGACTTATTGTAGATGCGTAATGTTTTTTGGGGATAGCCAAAATGAGTCATTTTTGTAGTAATACGTGCCTCATCATTTTGTGACAAATGTAGCTTTCTTTCGAATGTAGATCCGTCCATTGTGGAGGCACTATTTTCAGAACACTCAGGGCCTCATTTTTGTGGTGGATAGCAATGACAGGGATAGAGTAGTTGAGGCAAGGGATGAGTTGCACCGAATGTTGAATGAGGTATGCAGCCACTTTAAATGCCATTTCATGGAGGCTTTAAATTCTGCTGAGACAGTTTTCTTTATTATTCTGTGTATGTAAATATTTAGAAAATAAAAAATTGCTGTATTTTTCTGATGCTATTACTTCAGATCCATTGATATTTAACTGTGTTTCCTGTAGTCTTTGTTAAATTGACTGGCCTTAAAGTGTTTGAATTTTATGCTTACTTATGTAACCCTTAGTTTGCTGAGATAATTACTATAACCCTTGCTGTTGATTCTGTGTGGTATTCTTCCCCGTAGTTGCATTTTTTCCTCTTGGAAATCTGTGCACTGGACCAATGTATAACTGAAACAAAATATTCCTTGTATTCCCATTAAAACAGTTGGAACGCCGTTATACTTTAGTCATTCCTTCCACCTTTATTATTGGTTTGTTTGTTTCTCAAAAGGTAAGACTAGTGGTTAACTTAGATGGATTTTGAGTAAAACTGTTTTCCTTGCAACCATGCAGCTGATACGCTAACTTTGGCTGTCTGTTTGATCTCTTTTGGTCTTTTGGTATTCTTGCCAGGATTAGTTGGCGCTGTAATAGTAACTGTTTGACAATCCTTTTGTTGACTTATGTATTTATGGTTTAGTTCGCCATCTCTCTTTCTCTGCTTGCCATGGCTGGTTCTGCCAGCTTTTTGCGTTTTTAGTTTTGTCTAAATATGCAGCAATTGTGTTTGGTCGAGTATGAGAAAAGGGATTCAATATTAGAATATTTTTCATCTTGGTGTCAGGATGAATTGAGGGATGCTGTTCTGCTTGTATTTGCTAACAAACAAGATCTTCCGAATGCAATGAATGCTGCAGAAATAACTGACAAGCTCGGTCTTCATTCTCTTCGCCAGCGACACTGGTACAATAATCATTCTGGTTTTAATATTTGACACTCTCTCAAGTTGCACACTTTTCGCAAGTGTTTGTTCACGAACACGTCTTATATATTGAGATTGTTTCATTCAGTCAGATAACTAGGACTGTGATAGCCAGGCCTAATAACCAAGTAGATTTTGTCTGCTTTAGGCATCATGAGCATGCTACAGATTTATTTTTGGACCTCACACAAGCATCCTTCCTCCAAGACATGTTGACCTAGTTAGCGAACACAAATCTCTTAAGCTAGTCCATATTTTACTTGGCTACCAATGGGGGATATGACACGGACAACATGGCAAATTGCTGATAAAACTGAAAGTTATTAGTCTTCTGCGAAGACAAAATTTAAAATTGGTTGGCACTTCAAAGGTTAAGAAATGCAGAATATATATATCTATATATATATAAATCAAACTTGAGACAACTAAAATTTGGGCACCTAAGAAATTCAAATCGATTTGTTATTAGAGTTGACATTCTGCTGATGTGATAATTGTTGTTTGTTGCAGGTATATCCAGAGCACATGTGCAACCTCTGGAGAGGGTCTTTACGAAGGGTTGGATTGGCTTTCCAACAACATCGCTAGCAAGGTTAGTTCATTGACAAGCTCTGAATCATAATCTGAAAGAAATTAGGAAATCTACTGAAGCTACCAGGCCATAGCATTAAGTTATACAATGATATATCATGCATAGTTGTTACTGCCTGAAGAACTGCTCTTACAAATTTTAACAGTTCACATAAAAAGAAGTTGGCTTCCAATTTATCACAAAAATTACTATGATGGAATGATTTTTCTGTTTGCTAACCTCGCTTTTTTTGCAGGCTTGAATGAAGCAGTGAAGATTCTGGCTCCTCTTTTAGATTTCGTTATGGCTTATACCTATTCTAGGTATTCTGAAGAAGATAGTTTCCCTTTTGTTCAGTCACTTCTATAACAGCATAATGTTTGTTGAAAATCTACTGCTATGTGAAGTATGGATTTTGTATAATCCTACATAACTATTAAGATGATGATGCATCTGTTCGGAAATGGTTGTTTCGATACCATGGCTTCACATAAGTGTCGTTTTGATAGGCATATAATTTTGTAAGTTCTTATTAATTTTGCTGCCATTTGAATTCGACACTTTGAAATTTCTGACCCCTCTTCGGCTCGCCATAAGAGGTCTCGAACTTCAGAATGAATCACTCAATATTTCCCAGACCGTTAGGGTTAGAATTTCGGAAAACAAGAGGCTTATTTGCTGTTCAATCGCTCTAGATTCTGAACTTCAAGATCAAATCGCTCAGCCTAGGAAAATGTCAAAATGGGGCTCATTCACTGTACGGCACTCATTTAGTCATTTAATTAGGAGTTGCTTTTGATTAAGTATCCCCCCATAACTTCAAAATTTTAAAAAATATATCCTACCCTACCAAACCATGCTACGTAAATATCCCAAAATTAAGATTTAAAAGAATCAAAAGTACCACCAAGTTTTGTAGACAAAAATTGGATAAAGTTAGTCCAGCCGAGAAAGCCGAGTTAAGGGCTTTCATGGTCGAGTAAGTACAACTAAGATTGAATATGGTTGACCGAGAAAGTCAAGTCATGATAACTCTGACCACTTTTGTATTATCTCAGTTTCATGCATTGTTAGATATAACGCCTGCTTGAAGTGTCGAGTAAGTCCACTTTTATCATATATATTTTCTATTAGGGTTTACTTATGTTGGAGATGCTTCAACGTAGAATAATTTTTAAAATCGTTAGATGCATGTTATTATAATTGTTTTAGATTTTAGAAGATGAATCTACGCTGAAGCTGCTTCAACGTAACAGCAGCTTTTTTAGTAATCACATTATACTTAAAAAAATTTAAATACAATAAATGTGTATGGTGCTACATTGTGTACCATCACCAACTTACCATCAAACAATTAGACTTTGAGGCAGATCAGAGGTGTTTTGGGGGGGGGCAATGTTGGGAAAAATCTAATACTAAAAACATTGTGGGGTGTAGGGATGGCAAAAATCCCCACGGAGACAGGTACCTTCGGGGATTTTTCCCATTTGGGGAGGGTATGAGGATAATTTCATACCCAATTTCTTATTTGGGGAAGGGACGGTGACATTTTTTTACTCAATTTCTTATTCGGGGAAGGGACGGGGATGAGGTGGAATCCCCATCCCCTACCCATTTCCCCGTTTTAATTTTTAATTTTATTTTAATTTTTTAAAATTACTAGTAAATAAATAATAAAATTTAAATTATAAAATTATAAATATTGGCAAAAATAAAAAATATCAAAATATTTATATTATTAAACTTTTAGGCCTAATTAACTAATTAAAGTCCTAAATTTTTATTTAGAACATTAAAAAGAAAGAGTAGATTCTATTAGCCCAAAAATTTTTTAATTTTAATATTCTTTAAATATTTTAAACTTAAATCTATTTTTTATTTATTTTTAGATGTTATAATTGCCCACAGCGAATCACAATTTTAATAACTAATCTAATCTAATCTAATATTTGCTCTTGATTTGCTCCGATTTAACTATTGTGTTGTAAAGGGAATAGTCCACATTTATAAAGTGCCCACGCCACTATTGAAAAAGTTAATTTTGAATCTAAATTCAATTTTATTTGTAACAATTTTGTATTAGACTATTAATTTATTCATGATAGTTTGTAAAAGAAGTTTGTATCTCTTGCATTCTGCGTTACTTACTAATTTAATGTATGTGACTTTTGTAATGGATATTAATGTAAGATATATTTCGAACTTTATTTTTATTTGAATTTTTTATTTTAATATGATTAACTCAAAATCGAAAAAAAAAATACATTAGTTATTCGGGGATCGGAGACCCATGGGGATCCCCTGTTATTATTCAGGGAGGGGATGAGCATTCTCTCAAGTAATTCTGACGGGGATAGTGAGGGAACGGGGACATATGTAAAATATCGGGGATAGGTACGGGGAGATTGGTCCCCTCCCCATTGCCATCCCTAGTGGGGTGAGTAAGTAATTAATAACAATAAATCTATCTGTATTAAGAAAAATTATTATCCTAAGTCACAAGAAAGGCCGCGTCACTTAAAGAAAGGGTGGATTTTTTTTCAATTGGTTACTTCTTCTAATTTGGACAAGCACCAAAGATTTGACCGCAATTGAAAACAAAACTTCTTCTGGTAATTATTTTGAGTCAATTTAATTAAAGATTTAAGTTAATATCGATTGTCATGTAATGATCCCATGCAATATGCATGAATGATCCATGCATGATGAAATTGATGATCATTCATGCTTTAGCCGTCAGACGTAATTAATTGAGAAAAAAAAAATTATCGATAAAACCTCTACTGTTTGTCTAAATTTATCCTTTTCCCCTTTATATATTAAAACTATCACAATCTCTCATGTAGTTAAAAAACTGAAAACTTTTAACATTTTTTTGTCTTTTACTATTTTAACACTATAAATGTTTACTGACTCATAGTGGATTTCACTAAGTTACATGTAAAATAGAAAAAAAAAGACAGAAAAAGAAAAAAAGGTTGAATGCCACCAACTTTTTAACAATGGAGTTTTTAATAGGTTTTGAAACATGAGGAACAGTGATTAATTTTTAAAATTATGGGTGGTTTATGATATTTTCATTAGTTGCTTCTATGATTCGACACAATATTGTTCAACTTCGATCAATTAGTGTGTGTGTGTGTATGACATATAATTAATTTATTTTAATCTCATAAAATCATTATATGAGTTGTCTTAACTAAGGATAGTTGGATACAGCTTAATCAATAGGGATCCCGCTACGTTACGTTAATCGTAACGTACATCCACACACAGCAATAGTTCTTATGATAGGATCTGCTACTATTACTGTGTGTGACGTATGTTACGATTAACCTAACATACCACCAGCCAATCAATAGATGATTATATATTAGCCACAAACTGTACATGTAGTTTGGAATGTGTCATTTCAGTAATCATAAAGATCATAATGAAAAGAACAGAGATCATTGGTCACCTTCACATGCCCTTGCCCTTATCCTTGCTCTTTCTGTCATTGATAGACATCATGAAGCATTTTTAGCCACTTAATTTTTATCATTAATGGTCATAATTACTTCCAACTTTTTATTCTATTTATAAACAAAGGAAAACAACTTACCTTAAAAACGTGATGTTTTGTACAATTTGGTTTAATGACACTATAAACTAATAAGTGGTTCTAAACGAAAATGAAAGATATTTCTCAAATATAAAAAAATACAAATTTTATTTTGTTAGATATTTTATTTTATTATATATATATATCCGCAAGAAAATTTCATACAAACGGAGTTAAAAGACATAAAACACAAAACAAGAAATAATGCATTTGAAATTCATATTTTTCTTATCTTATAGTTTCGTGTCCATTTTAATTTTATGAAGATGTCCGCCTGTGACTCACTACTATCATCACAGAAAAAACAACTGAATCTAAAGAGATTAAAATGTAAATAATCATTTTTATCTTTGCTTCATAGTTGTTTTCTCTCCAGTTTCATATTTAAAGTTGTAGTTTTCAAGTAGTTTTCTTTAACTAGATACTCAAGTTCAAGTCCTAGAAGTAGAAGAGATAAAGCTAAAAAAAATTAATTTAATTTTGCCCACCCTCCTATCATTTTAGAAGAAAAAAATCACAAAAATTACATCTTAAATTAGAGGCATAATAAACATAATTAGAAATCATAAGAAAACATATTTTAAGAAGTGGGCTTAGGCCCTAAAGCTCCACTTGTATGAGATTGGGAGAAGATTTTGTGTAAGTAGACAATAGACTAGATCGGACTCTAATAAATCAAATTAATAATATTGTAGAAAAATAAGTTTAAACCACAATTGAATAATAATGTATAGGTGTTAAAAGATTTCTGATTTGTTAGGCAAGTTTAAATTAAGAAATAATAATATTATTTTTATAAAATCAATGGTTATGTTATGGATTCTTTTTTTTTTCTTTGGAGAAATATGTTATGGATTCTTAGAAAAAGAGAAACGAGATTAATTTCTAGAATTTCTCTAAGGTCGCATTTGTTTCTAGCCACCAAACGGTTTTGCTAACATTATTAGTAAAGAGTCCATAAAACTTTTAACATGAAGTGTCAAAATTGAATGTGATGGGATTGTAAAGTTAATGAAGAGATTTTTGTGTTCAAATGAGTGGTTAATAATACCAGTTTCAATTAGGCATAAGTCTTGGTATTAATAAGACTGTTTTGGTCTTGGTATCCATAAGCATGGGTCCAAAGCATGTTATTTTGTCCCTTCATTGTACTCTCTTCTTTAGCCTTTCTACCGGAGTCCCGACTTTTTAAGACCTAACTTGAAAATTAAGTTCTTACTCTTATTCTTTTCATTATACATTTATACTAAGATCACAGCTGCAAATATATAACTTATTCAACAGTTATTTGATAAAGAACATATACTTGTACTAATTTTTGCAAAAATACTATTTAAATTAACGCTAGAACAGGAGTCCAACAATGAAAATATCCATCTGTTTTGTGAGCAACATCTATTTTTCCCACCTTCAAAGAATTAAAAAATCGTTTTCCAAGTTTCTGATGGTATCAGTCTGAACGAATGTCGGATGCTCAGTGATCTGCTATTTCTTTTAATGCAAATCTACACAAATAATGGCTGAAGTATATTTACACCAAATTTCAGTTAGGCTGGTATAGCCACGAAAGTAAGTGTTCTTGGTTAGGGATGTCTTCTTTCTTTGGGATATTTTCATGAAACTAAAATCTCTGAGGTATGCCATAATATAAATGTTAACCATTCATGTTTTTGTTTTTGTATCTTAATGATTATTTCCGAGGGCAGTTGACGTTATTTCCGACTGTAATTCTGTTTAAAATAGATTTTTTTTCTTCAACATTGGAAATTATGTTTTTTTTTTTACTTAATACGACGACGGTTGATGGTATGAATTTCTTAGAAATAACTTTTTTCAAGGACATTTATGTATTTTCGAAGTTATTCGCCCTTGAAAATAATCGTTTTTCTTGTAGTGGTAATTATGATATATTAGTACTATTTAGTAATTAGCTATTGGCTACTTATGTTGTTATTTTTTTAAACAAACAGTTATGCTTTAGTTTAATATAAGCTTTTATTATAATTTTTGAAATGGACAAATACATAATTTGATTAAATTAAGGTCAGAACCAATAATGAAATATGAATTTTTAAATTAATTATTTTTTCAAAAATTAATAGAGGATTAAGTATCAACGGAAATTCATTTTAATGTTAAGAGATCCCCAAACTCAGCCCTCAAATGATTGTAGAGAGGAGATAGGGTCATTATGGGGGTGTTAGCTTAAATTTGGTATGGGGAGGTCTATGCCAAATATTTATCAGGAGTTGATAACTGCCAAAGCAAAAACCAAATCCTAGTTTCAATGGTTACTATTTAAATATTTAATTAATTTTTATTTTAACTTAAGAAATCTTATCAACTAAATTAGTTCGCACCCACACTCATATTATTTATTCATCATTACGTAAAATTTCAAGAATTATGCTAAATTATGGGGCTATGAGATGATTAACTTAATAATTAATAGAGACGATACAAGATTTATTTCCGCTTAAGTGATTGAAACATGAGATAATTAGCTTCAAGTTGGATGAAATCTGCCAGTGTTCAATCCTTTCCGGATTCCTTTTTTTTCGCTTTACTTCGTAGGCCTCAAAATAGAACCTTTTCTTTCTAATATTTTTAATATAAACACCATATGATATGATGTTTGACAATATATTACAAAAAAAAATTATATTTACCTTTTATGTAATTAAGCAACATCATTGTTTTATTACTTATGACAATCATTTTATTAATATTCATTACTTATTATTTAAAAAGAAAGGAAATTGTGAGGCTTCTAGTCAATAATGATCATGTTGGCTTTTTCAGCTTCGTAGGAAATGTATTTATTACACACACACACACACACACACACACACACACACACACACACACACCTTGTAATTTTTCGGTTAAAAAATTATTTGATTAATTATTTTAATCAAATTATGCAGATAAACATATTATTTGATTAATTAAATATTTACAAAAGTATACAAATATTAAAAAAATGATTGGAATTTTGTAAGTAAAATTAGTTGATTAGTTAAATATAAATGAATAATATCTCTATATTGTTATTTACCAAAACATCCATCAAACAAAACATTTTAACTAATCAAAATTCTCTCATGATCAGATTTTGTACCTAGTGAAAATTTAAGTGGTGATTGGTGGTTAATAAATAAAAATAGATAATGAAATTAAACCCTACCCACACATTGAAGAACAATACTTGACATCATAAAATCTAAGTCCCAACTAATTTGAATCTCAATCATGTGGCATTCATTTAAGAGATGAGCGACGCATAGTATTATGACCCAACTTGAGACTCAAATGTTAGTATTCCTAACATTATTGATCACTAAACAACACATATCATGATATTTTTAAAACTCAAGAGAGCTTAGATTAGGAAAGAGTCTTAATTTCATTTTAACATTATACCTTGTAGCTTCTCCCTTAACAATTAGAAAACATTTTTATTCCACAACAACAGCTATCACTTTTTATCCATTCCACCTCACTATCAAATCAAGCCTTAAGAGTGCTTATGAACCCTGTGATAGCATTATATATAGCCCCGCTCAATAAGCACTCCCGGGTGTGCTCTTGCGACGATCATGCATTAAATACTACGTCGATCAATCCATAAGATGCAATTATTCATTGGTGAATCCATAAGATGCAAGCGTTCTATAATCTACATTAATTCTACGGTCTAATATTATTGTTAGGATTTAGGGCACACGCAATTAAGTAGCTGTTAACAGACCCTTGATTTGTCAACCCCTTGTTCGCGTTGATTATGATTATTTTACGTACATTTTTATTGTATTTCTACAGGCATATGGTTCAAGAATAAATTACAGTTGAATAACTTTGAATAAGAAAAAACTTCGAAGCGTATATGTAGATATGGTATATTGTTGTCGCCATGCATGCGATAATTAATATTACAGCACTGAGTTAAGTTTTTAAAAGCCTTATTAAATCTCGTGAAATTTCACAACGCACACTTTTTTAATTGTGTTTTGTTTTATTTAATTATGTTTTATTTCGTGTTTTATTTTAACTCATATTTTGAGAAATTTAGAATTATATTTATGACGCAATGGAGCCCAGCCGTATATATTTTTCCACCTTTTATTTTCATTTTTTTTTAAAGAAGTACTTGAAATTATTTATGCATATGTCGAATTATATATTCCGTGACACGTAAAGGAAACGGCGTGTATAGGTGGAAAAAATATTAACCCTAAAGAAATTATAATTTGTCGTACGTCGTAATGCATGCAGTCATCATGTAGTTAGGGTTTATCATGCATGTATGTATAGTCATTAAGATATAATTAGGTTAGAATTTATGTTATAATTCTGTTGATTAGCGAGTCAATTAATATCAATAATTATCTTAGACTCACTCTATAAAACCCGCAGCTATCTCATTCTTTCATTTATGAATTTTTACACAACCTTTCTCTTCCTCTTCTTTCTTCTTCTTCTTCTTCTTCTTCTCCTCCTCTTAATTTCTCTATGTAAATTAAGAGATGGATAAAACTCCATGCAATTCTCAAGAAGCTGAAGTCCGAAAGGGGCCATGGACCATGGAAGAAGACTTGATCCTCATCAACTATATAGCAAATCACGGCGAAGGCGTCTGGAACTCACTTGCTAAAGCAGCTGGTATTTAGAAATTTTTGGAAACTTAGCGCGCAAGAAAAAGAAAATATAGAATTTTTTTTTCTTTTCCCTTTTTGGGGGTTACGCCTGTGAATTAAATCCACCTTATTTTTGGTTATGTTTTTTGGTAGGCCTAAAACGTACCGGAAAGAGTTGCCGGCTCAGGTGGCTGAACTATCTCCGACCGGACGTTAAGAGGGGGAATATTACACCAGAGGAGCAGCTTTTGATCATGGAGCTTCATGCCAAGTGGGGAAACAGGTTAGTATATATATACAAGACAACAGGTATAAATTTTGGCTGCTTCTTTCTACCAACCCCTCAGTTTTTTTCTTTATTGTTGGACGGGTTTAATTTCAGATTTCAAATTTAGATTTTTATAGAGTTTTGATTGAGAAGTACACTTTTCAGAGACCCTTTTTTGTCCTCGATCAAGTCCTCCATATGAGAGAGCCAAAGAGAAAATTTGTGTTATTAATTCATGGCCGCTAAAAACAAATTGATGCACATGCCCAAGATAAAATCATTTCACATGACTTGTTTTTTAATTTTGATGGCTACCAAATTCTATTAATTTTCTCCATAAAAGATCTTTATAGATCTATAAAACATTGAATATTTTTTTTTTCAAGAGTGGATGATAGAAATTTTGCTTTAAAACGGTGCAAACATGATTTTGCTGTCAGCCTCTCTCTTATTCTATCCATGGTGATCCTGGGGCAAAACCATCAGATCCATTGAAAAAAACAAAAAATCACAGCAATTGTAATTAAGGGTGCTGAAGCTTTATTACAATTTTTTTTTTCAAAATTAATATCATAAACACGTATTTTAAAAAAAAATAAAAATGACATCTCTGTCTTTTCCTCTCATGTATCGACGGCTGTCATCATTGCAATCATGTGCTATTTTGGAGTGAGATCCATGAAGGATGATGGCTCCCGACTCATATGATACACAATTTTCTTATAAAAAAATTAAGTAAATAATAAATGATTATCTAAAACTTCTTATATCTATCTATCTAATATTATAGGTATTTTTTTAGTAATAAATTCCAAAATTTTGGAAAGACTCTGAATGCTCTGGATACCTAATATTACAGCTAGCTATTCGTTTTGGATTTGTGAAGTCACCAAATAAAAAAAAAAATTGGCAATGAAACTTTTCTCTTTAAGGCAGAACCCATTTTAATACATCACATGTTAAAGAGAAGCTCTTTTACTTTTGTTTTGAAGCGGACGCAGGCCATATTGCTTCGGCTCTCTGGGGCAAAGTCCATTTCTTTTATTAATTAGCTAGGGTGTCTATTACTCCCCATAAGATTAGGGTTCGCCACAAAAGTACTGCCTATTTTTTTTTTTTTTTTCGTTTTAGATGATCAAAATATCTTCTCGCACTTGGCTCGATATATATTTTTTTGCATCCCCAGTCTTATTCGGTAGTTTTAAATAAATTAAAATTGGGAATTTTTTTTTTCAACCATGGAAAAAAAAATTCTCTTGAGCGGAAATGGGATTTAATTTTCATCAGGCAATACTTACAAGAATATTTTATACCGTGAACTGATTCAGCTTAATAAGGTAAATGAGGAGGATCCTAATCTTCTCCGCCCCCCCAACCCACCAACACGTGCGGACAATTTTTTTTGTTTTTACTTTTCATATTGGTTACTAGTCTAAGTGCATAACTGTTACACACATATCAGAATTCTCTCTTAATCTAACCTTTTATCTGAGAAAAATAAATCGGTGTATTTGGTTGTATGACAACTTATTACACACCCTCTTAATCAAAAGTTTAATAATTCAAATATATGTCATTTAGCAAAATAATAATTCGGTTATTATTTGTCACAAATTACTCGACTTGATGTAGGTGGTCCAAAATTGCAAAGCATCTACCAGGAAGGACCGACAATGAAATTAAGAATTTTTGGAGAACCAGAATCCAGAAGCAAATTAAGCAAGCAGAAACATTTTCAGGGCAAAGTTCAGAGGCCAATGAGCAAGCAAGCTCAAGCCAAATGTCCACTGCTGCATACACGGTGGAAGATTATTCAGCACCACAATATCCATTAAACAATAATATGGATCCTCATCAAGCTTTTCCATTAGATAATATGGCACCTATTCCTTCTGAAGTTAATGAAAACTACTGGAGTATGGAGGATCTCTGGTTATATAACGGGGATTAAGCATCATGATTATTTATATGCATGGGTTCGAGTTATGATTTTGGATCCTTATAATATTAGCGGGGCTTAAACTTTTATCTTTAGTTATATCTATGGCTTGTAATATATAGGACCTTATATATATATGTGTTGATATAGCAGATCTTATATATATATATATATATATATATATATGTATTTATATAGCATCCCACTTATATACAGTGATGAGAAAACTTAACATTGTGTGTTTTAAGAGGATAGAGAGCCTCATCACTAAGGTTTCAAAAATATAATTAATAAAATAAATAATTTTAATCCCGATTAAACAGAGTATTTCTAGGTTGAATGACATTTTGATACTGTGTTAATTATTAGTCTTAATAAAAAAAAAAGTAGTATCAGTAATAATCAATAAGTGTTACACTGTAACATAATTGTGAAATAACAAATTGTCAAGGTACTTGGACATGCACATGTGACATGAAAATAGATGCATGCATAGCCATACAAGTTACCAAAGGAAACCAATAACCGTTCGCCACCTAGACGGACAAGCTAACTATTTTTGGCACTTCACATTAAAGCTTTTAAATAATACCTATTTTTGTGCATGTCCATGCAAAACTGAACTCCGACGTGATCGGCTAATTAACACTTGCACTGGCCGTAAGCAATCTCTTCACATGCTCGTCAAAAACTCACCCACTTATCTAACATGTTACCACATGGTTCTCTTTAGATTAATCACCCTCATTCTTAATGTTGCGATGATTATCATCATTTAAGCATTGTATTAACGACTCATAATCGCGGCATTTATCATGCAATAATGTGTTAAAGAATTTTGGCATGTGATACAAATGGAAGAGTGGAGGGAATATTTATTGATGAGATGAAAATTGACAATGCACTAGATATTGCATTCACAGAGTACCGAACATTGACTTTATTGTAAGCAACCAACTTATTCAAATGAAGGAGTGAAAAGATAAATAGAAGCTTCATTTCATCGGATTGTGCACTGTCATATATGGGAAACGATAAAAGAGGGCGTCGCTTTGGGAGCTTTCAATGCTACTCACAAGTCATACTCTAAAGGAACAGTCTTATTTCTCAGCCACACATTCATTCAGTCACATGTTTTATGTGCAAAAAAAAAATAAAAAAATTATCTCATGTGAAGGATTAGGAAAAATCACATGATGGGTCGGCCATTTAGATGATTCCACACAAATGACAACGTGGGAAATGTGTGTGCGTAATAATAAGTGCTTTTAATAATTTTCCATCGATCCGTCAAAAGATGGAGATGAAAGCAAGCGCATGTTAATTAACATGCACGAACGCCTTATCTAAGCCCGCTAGCTAGTCCAATTCAAGCTCATTCGAACCAGCCGATAATTACTTGTAATGCTTCATAAGCAATAGCCTCGGTAAAACCATTGATGCATTTCTTAGAAGTCTTAACTAACATAACAAACACGAGGATGAGATTGATCGGCCGGCAGCAAAGATATCAACATTGTATCAGAATATCAAGTCAACTCGCAATAAATACTGTAGAATTCGACCGACAAATTTAATGTGAAACTTTGAAAATTAAAATGTAACCTTTTTTTTTATATAGAAAAAAGATAGGGCTTGATGAAGCTAAAAAAATTTAATCCCTATTCGAACTCGGCGATTAACTAAAGAAAACTGTTTAAAAATCATTCATTTAAGCCACTGAGAGCCCAATAAAATAAATAAATAAATAAATGTTACTTGTTATAAGTACATGCTTGTAATGCATATACCTTAAGAAAACTCAAGGATCATGCTCTATAAAATCTCCAAAGGATGAGCGTTTCAAAAATTATTTTGGGAGTTTTTAATTGGAGGATGGATGATTGAGATGAGTCAACTATGCCAAAAAAGGAGCATTGTTAGGCAAAACGATGGATGACCACTACTTGTTAACATGTGAAGTGATGATGAATACGTTGTGAAATACGTGACATGAGATTAAGAGAATAAGAGTCGTTGTTCAGCAAGGAACGTCTTCCAATTTTCAAAGAGTAAAATTAAGTACGAGACATGTCAATAAGTTCTATTCACATATGTACGTATATGCATGTGCTTGGAATTAATTAATTGTTCTTTGCTGCGTCATAATCTTAAATTCCTACTCTTCTCTTTTTCTTTTTTCTTTTTAATGTTATCTGTTGGGTAGTTCTCTTGTTGATTCCGTATCTAGAACTTATTTATGAAGAAAATATCACATAGTAACCTCAAAGCTAACAACGCAATTGTCATTCAACTTGGATAAGTTTAAGGGTCAAGAAAAAGACTCGAACAATTAAAGAATTAAAGAAAAAGAAAGTCAATTTAATAACGAGGAAAAGGACTGCTCTCTCCCTTTGTTTTTGAGAGATGAATTGCGTGCAAAAATTGAAAAACGGACGAACGTAATATATTCAAGTGATTTTAATCAATTTTCATTTATATAAAAAAAAAATAAACCAAATAATAATAATTGTCAAGGATCAATGGGCTCTCGTGTGAATTATGACAACTCCTCGTGCGAGAGGCCGGATTTGGCAAATGATTTTGTGACTGTAGTTTCAAAGTCAAAAGTTTGCGTGAAGCTACAATCCCCACTCGAGGTCGAGGTACGTTCCTAAAGCTTTGTTCGTGAGAGTCCTTTTTTAAGAATTGTGTGGATGGGTTTTCTTCTCCTTTCTTTTTGTTGGTGCTAAATATTCTTTTAAGGGTAAGTAGGCATGGCAATGGGTGCCACCCACACCCACAGTGAGTTTATCATTATTAAATTTAAATCTGCACAAAATTTAAATTATTAAATTCACCCGCAACCCGCAGTGAGTTTTAATTTTTTTAAAAAAACTCATTCGTTACGGGTTCTGACAATTATCAAACCCGCAATGGTATCCAATAAATTTTTTACAGGTTTTTACATTTAAAATCACAAATATTCAATATATAAATTTATAATAATAACCTCAAATTCCACATAACATACTCAATTTTAAATTAAACCAATGTAAATGAAAAATTAAAATTTCAACATCAATCCATAACAATTTCTCAAATTTAAGTATAAAATACACAAATCCTTTAAAAAAATCGCAAACTAATATATAAAAATAACAATTATATTTCATATTATCATTCAACACAAGCTCCAAGACAATATATTCATTTCATTCACCATTATTAGCACCCATCCAACATGATGCCTACAATAATGATTAAGATTAATATTTTCCAAAGAATAATACTTTTCAAATATTAATTCAAAGAAAAAAATTATAATAATGAAATAATTCATGCATTAAGTTAAAAAAAAAAAGACCATACAAAAACACTTAGGTTATTTAGCACTTTGCATAATTGCATTATTTTCTTTATATATTTTTTAGATTTAAATATTTTTTAATTAAAATTATTTTAAAAAAAGATTGCGGGTCTAGTGGATATCCATGTGGGTATCCGCCGGATATTGGAGTAATACCAAACCCACCCGCATCCAAGTGCGGGTTTCAATTTGTAATACCAAACCCGTCCGCAACCCGCAAAATTATCCACAACGAGCGGGTTTGAGCAGGTTTGTGTGTTTGCGGGCGCAATTGCCATCCCTAAGGGTAAGGTTCACTATGTCCTCCCAGAATGTATTTCTACTCCTTTTACTTAATATTTCAATAAATCTCCTTGCTTGCCTTGGATTAATTAGAAAATTCTCTTATGCGGAAGAGAATATGCTTGCAAGAATTTTATTCTAACTACTCTTGGAGATACTATTCTAACTTAAATAGTTAATATTTGGTAAATTTTCGTTTAGTACTTTAGTTCTTATATTGTTAAAAAAAAAATCTCAATATACTTCATATTATTAAATATGTTGCATTTTGGCCCTCACTTTTTTCTCTACTTTTACAATAATACCTTAACAACAGTATGCTTGACAATATTTAAGTTATCTATAAAAAAAAATAATCAGAAATTAAGTAATAATTATTTATGAGCAAATTAACCAATAAATATAAGTAGGAAAGATCTAATATTTTTGTACATTTACAACAATCTTGCTAATAATTATTTATAAATAAATTAATGTCAACCAACCTAAAGTAATGTTTAATATCTATGCAACAATTTTACAATAATTGTATATAAAAATTTAATTTACCAAATTAATCCTAAGAGTAAAATAATAACATAAAAAATTTGTATCAATTTTTATTTTATTTTTAAGGTTTTTTTATGAATTAATATTTTTTCTTTTCATTTATATTCCCAATAATATTGTTGTAAGGGTATTGTTGTAAAAAAAAAGAAATAACAATTAAGGGTAGGAACATAATATATTTAACAATATGGGTGTCTTAAGGTGATTTTTAAAAAATAAAGACTAAACCGAATCTTAAGTCAAAATATAAGGATAAAACAAGCATTTATTCTTAATAGTATTGACCGAATGTATTACATATGTAATTGAATTTAATACAACTATCACTTGTAGAATTATTTTTCAAAATAAATACACACATTGCAAATATCATTTACTCGTATTATAACTAATGTGGTATCTTAGGTGTATTTTAAAATGTATGTATAAGATGATTGAAATAAATAAATAATATCCTAGGACTAGGATTCAAAGTTTATACTTTTTACAATGTTGTGAACTTGCGTAATTGAAAGCTATTAGATAACTATGCGTGTAAGATTGTTATTAATGCACACATAGGACCAAATCATTAATAGAATAATGCATCTCAAATCAGGCCAGATCCAAAATTTAATTTCATGAGGATGTGCAAATTTGTACATTGCTTATAGCAATTTTAATGAGAAAATTAATGAGCAATACTGTTGTTTCAATAAATTGTTCATTTCTCTCTTTGTCATTCAAAATTCATCAAAAAACCGCTTGTCGTTAAAAATGTTTGGATAGCTTCCAACTCAATTTTTTTTTTTATATCTATTGTCATATTCTTTGTGAAGATCCACCAAAAGATTCAATTTGGGTGCACGCAAAAAATAAAAAAGTTAAATTCGACATTTAACGTTTTATTATTTGATAAGATTTTTGGTTTGAATACAATTTGTTTGTTGGGACTGGGTGTGGGTGTAAACAGACAGAATGAGCTTTCGCTTAATACATCCAGTTGGGTATGCCCACACGTACCGCCTCTTAGGCCCATGTTCATGTTCTAATTGAGACATGTCGAATATCTCATTGTATATAACTCATCAAAATTCAAAATAGCCTTTGCATTGCCCTTCAAAACTTTCTTGTACTTTTTAAAAAACATCAAGTGAATGGTAAGTTTTCTAATATTTTAGCTTTTAAAATTAAGCACGTGTGGGTTTAAATTAAAGTTAAAACAAAAAAGGTAAGAGTCCTAAGGCTCGTTTGGAATTATTTTTAGAAGGGTGAAAAGTGATTTTGAAGAATTAAGTTGATTTAGTGTTTGGTTAATTTTTTAAAATTTATTTTTGGTAAAATCATCTCATCCTCTAATAAATTTCAAAAAGTAAAGAAAGAATAACTTTTTAAAATTTGATTTTGAATATTAATTTTATAATTGGGTACAACTTTATGGGTCCAGCTATGTTGCAACAGTGGTACGGTACCACTGTTGCTTTCAGCCATTGGATCTTGCAAATACAATTGTATAATTATAGATCCAATGGCTGGTTGCAACTGTGATACCATACTACTGTTGCAACATAGTTTTGCCCCAACTTTATATATATCTTCATATATATTATAAAAATCTAAAATTATCTTTACTAATTAGTATATAAAATCATTAAATTTAAATATGTTATTATTATCGTCAATTATATCGAGATAACAAGATAAAAAAATAAAATTAATAATATAAAAATATTTATTTTAACTATCAATTATTATATACATACAATAAAAAAAATTCATATACATGTTTATAAATGTGTAAATAAATTTTATTCAATATTATATTCATTTTAGTAATTTATATTCTTATATTTTAAACCCGCAATACTTTTTTAAAGGGTAAAAGCTCATTTAGTCCCTATATTTTAAGATTAGTATCTATTTAGTCCCCATATTTTTAAAAATACCTCGAAACATCCCTGTCATTAAAGTATTGATACCCCTACCATAACCTTTTATTTCTTTCGGCTTACTTTTACAATATTACCCTTTTATAATAAATTTTTGTTTGGACATTAATAAAAAGAAAATAATTAAATTACCAATTTACCCCTAAAAAAATTTTAATATTAATTTTTAATTGTCAAAAATTGTATGCAAACTACCAAGTGTGCAAATGGTGTTTGAAAAAAAAATTAATATAATTTTTTAGGGTTAAATTGATAATTTAATTATTTTCTTTTTATTAATGTCCAAACAAAAAAATTATTATAAAAGGGTAATATTGTAAAAGTAAGCCAAAAGAAATAAAAAAGTAATATTAGGGGTATCAATACTTTAACGGCGAGGATGTTTCGAGGCATTTTAAAAAATATAGGGACTAAATGGATACTAATCTTAAAATGTAGGGACTAAATGAGCTTTTACCCCTTTTTTAAAAATAAATTTCACTAAACGTTTAATTGATTATCTTCACAACTGATTATTTATACAGTATAATTGCACAACTCAGCAACAATTATTTTAAAAGCTACATCATTACCAACTAACCCATACTTTTTAGTTGTGATGTAAAATTAACTAGTTGTCAAGTAAATATGTTAAACATTTAGTAAATTTTTGTTATAAACATTTAGTAAATTTTTGTTATAAAAATATATGTGTTTAGTTGTAATAATGCAAATGACCAAAATAGATATAATATTGAATAAAGTTTACAACAATGCAAGTGACTAAAATAAAACATAACGTTGAATGAAATTTACCTACACATATTATTTATTGTGAATATACAATGATAATTGGTAATAGAGAAAAAAAATTGTACTTTATTAATTTATTTCTTTTATTTTGTTACCTCAAAATAATTGATAATGATTTCTATCAAATACTAACATGAATTTTAAAAATATATTTACTACAATATTCAAACTAATAATGATATGTGTCAATTTATTGATTTTATTTCTTAATTAAATGAGGATAACTTTGAGTTTATGTAATTATGTGGGGATATATGTAAAATTATATTAAAGATAAAACTAATTCTCAGAATTAGATTTTGAAAAGTCTGCTTTTCTCTATGTCTTAAAATATATTGTAAAATGAGATGGTTTTATCAATTTTTTTTAAAAGAAATTACTAAGCAGTAAATTAGCTTTTTACTTTTTACTTTTCAAACCTTTTAACATTAATCCTTAATGAGTCCTAACACTAAGGCAAAGGTAGCATTTGCTTTTTTCTTGAAATTTGAATGAATCTAAATATTACAGAAGTATGAATGAGTCTGAATAATATATTTATTTTTCATTCTCTTATGTATGAGTATGAGTGTTGAGTTATTTATTTTTATAAACTCAAAACATATTAAATCTAATACTTTTACATTTATGTCCTTGAAAGTGTTGCATAAATATATTAAGCAAGTTCAAATTTTTAAATATCTTAAATTACACCAAACTAAGACTTCGGACATGAAAACGAAGGAGCCCTAAATTAATAGGTTTAAAAATGAATGTTCTATTCTTTGGGCACAATTTGCCTCAATGATATGAACCTCAAGAGATTTCGGCCCTTTTTTGGCCTTGGGCCATTGGCCGTAGTAAAATAAATATGAACATTAGCTCCCCCAAAAAAAAAAAAAAAAAAGAAGAAGAAGAAGAAGAAGAACCAAAGTAAAATTTAAAGTCAGACTCATTATTTTGTAGTAGCTTATTTTTCAGCCTAGGCTTGTACGTAATTCCGCCCCATTATTATATTATAATCCCAAAATTTTACCTCAATCACATTGATGATTGGTTGGTTAACTTTTTTGTTTTACAAATTCAAGAGGATGATGTGCCCATAACATATTTTATGTTTTCTATTCAATCTTGGAACCATATGTAAATTTAAAAATACAGTTTAACAGAAACTTGATAAAGAGCTCACAACAGCATGCCAACAAGAATACTGATATAATGTTAAAGCCTACTTTAATTTACGTTTTTTTTTCCCATTATGGCTCTCGTCGAATCAAAATCCTAATTCTGCTGATTATTATAACAGTCGTGGAACATTATAACAGAGTTAAAAAAAAAAAAAATTAAATTTTGAAGAGCTTCCAATGCTACTACAATATAAAGCATTTTATTTTGGAATTTTCTCTGAGTTGGACCTATAGATATGACAATGAAACTACCAAAATTTGTGAAGGAGAAAGAGGATAAGTTTAATAATACATACGGCTCACACAACAAGCCTCATCCAAAATCTGTTTCTTGTCTGACATTATCATTTTCTTCAATTCCTGTTTTTTCTGTTTTTTTCTTCATCAAATTCTTCAATTGAATCACCAATTCACCACAAAACATGATATAGTAATCACCACGATCACACTTTCCAAGACCATCCTACACGTGGCAGCAGAATAGTGGCTAAATAAGTCCATAACCTGTCCCACATAGCTCAAACTTAATTGTAAACTTGTTGAAATACCTTGATCATGATTTTTTCCGGATCTAATCTTTATATGAATAAATACTATTAATATAATTAATGATTAATAAATAAAAAAAATTAAATCTTAACCATTCACTAATATTAAAATATAGACGGTATAAAATTTGTAAAAAATAAAAAATGATCTCAATTCCCTTCGAAATGAGAGTTTATTTGACTCTCATTTTAAGAGTAAAAGAATTTTTTTAATATTAAATAAGAATTATTATTCGGACGGTGACATATTAAAATTATAAAAGAAAATTTTAATTATTTTTTAATTATAAATATTAATAGAGTACTAATTATAATATAATAGTATTTTTTTAAAAAATGCCGATCAAAGACGGGTCCGTCATATTACCTAACCGCATATGATTCGGTTGATTGAATTTAGATATAGCATTTTATAATACACCCGGAAGCATAGTAGTCATGACCCATAAAGGACAAAACGGTAATAATACAATATTTTATTACTCCCCCTTGAGTGTGTTCAAAGAAAAGCAGAGTGTGTGTTTATATATATATAAATAAGAAAAACCTGAGCGAAAATTCAAAATAAGATAGCGATAGAATTTGTTAATAGAAAGAAGTTAAAGAGAAATTTGAAAATGGGAAGAGCATTTGTGTATGTGATTGTAGGAGGAGGAGTTGCAGCTGGATATGCAGCTCTTGAATTCACAAAGCGAGGAGTTCCTCCCGGCGAACTCTGCATCATTTCTGAGGAACCTGTGAGTTTTTTTTTCTATTTTTTAATTATTCTTTTTCAAATTCTATACGCATGTATGAATTCTATTGAATTGTTATTTTTTCTATATCTGTAATTGAGTTCAATTGATTTTTTTTTTATCGCGCGACTTTTTTTTTTTTAATTTTTTGATGGTTTTGAAATTCTGGAGAATTTTCTGTTGTGGTTTTTTTTTTTTTTTTTTTTAAAGAAAAGTCAAATTTCTATAAACTATTGTAGAATGAACTTCAAGTTCAAATAAGCCTCGAGGAAGCTATGTGACCAAGGGCATGAGATGGAAGTGGAAGCTTAGGAAATTGTTGATAGTAAGATACAGAGCAATATATATCAGTAAAATAACTCGGATTATTGTGTGCTATGTTTCTTTCAGGTTGCGCCTTATGAGAGGCCCGCATTGAGCAAGGGTTATTTACTTCCAGAAGGTATATATTGCCATCATTAAAGTCCTCGAACTGTTGTTTGAAATATAAAGTTCTATCAGATTTGTGTTAAGGTATTGCCCGTATCTACTTCTTTGTATCATACATTCTCCTTTGCAGAAAGGTCCTCCAAAATTACTGGTGATAGTTGGTAACTTTGACAGTGTTATTTGTTTGCCTATGAACTTGGAAAGCTTTTAATAACTTTTTCAGCTGCATTTAATCTCAAAACTAATTTCTTTTACACTTGGGTATCCAAAATTGCTGTCACTGTTCTGAGCATCTAACGGTGGGTAATAGCCTCTAACCTGTTTGAACATTTAAGCAGACTTGATAAAGTGCTCTTTTGACAGTGTTGTTGAAAACAAAACTAAAATCAAATACCAAAAACTGGAGAATGTCCGTATGTGCATGCGTTGTAGTTTTTTGGCTAAGCAGGTGTCCTGCTGTCCGTTTGGTCAGATTGTGGAGGAAGATTCAGTGCATATACAGCCATTGATATTGTGTCACTCTGAAGTGTTATGGGAACTTAAGGTGGGTTGTCAGGGACTGGATGTGTGTATTATGAATGACATTGTACTTGTGAGGAGAAAACCTTCTTCTGTTGGTTCTTCTCCGTGGAAGTTTATTTTTGCACTCTTGTTTGAATGTTTTCTCAATGCTTATCGGTATCATGTCTTACTTTTACCTGTAATCTTAGAAATATTTTCTGGTTAATTTGATAACTCTTTAAAACAAGCAGTAGCTTGGTTGGTATCTACAAAGGGACGTGAAAATCTCAGGAACAAGTGGATTAATCTGTTTCCTCATGTGTGCATGTTATTCTCAACTGTATCAACAGTACTGACAATTTGTTCCTGTGTTTTTAGTCCTTTTCTTTCTCTTAGTTATCAGGATTACTACTTACTGGAACTTCTGGTATTTTGCAGCGCCAGCACGCCTTCCATCATTTCACACTTGTGTTGGTGCTAACGAGGAAAGATTAACTCCAAAATGGTATAATGAACATGGTAATAACTTTCTCGTTCATTGTTCTATGCTATCGACAAAGCAGCATTTTGTTTCTATATTATATCCGAATTGATTTCTTTATGCCGTTGCTCCCGTGGGCTTTGTACATAGGATATTGAGTCCAAAATACATACTTTCTGATTGCTTCAATCACCTGTTTTATGTTGATATGTGCTATAGTGGAACATTAGCTAGCTTTTTTGGCCATAGGTAATATATTTTGTGCAACAAACTTAAATTTCCTTCATCTCTAAAGCCTCTTGCATTACTAATTTGCCACGTGAATTGTCACCTCATATTGTGTATTCAGTATGGTTTATCTGTGAACACTTTATTTGACGTGTTAGAGAGAACAATTAATGTTGACAATGTATATATAGGAATATCTTGTGTCTTTCTGAAATGTGACCTTCAGTTATCAACTTGATCAGAACAATTGAGAATGAACGGTACTGTCTTCAAATAAGAGACTATCAAATTTATATTCTCTAATAAAAAATTTAAAGACTATTGGTGAGATAATGCATATGTCACCGTTGGGCATGATGTTCTATCTTACATTTGTTAATATTTGAACGTATTTGAAAGCCAAATTTACATTAATGATTTATCATCTATTCTAGTCAGGAGGATCAAGTTTGTTATGTGTCTTTGCTCAATGTTTTTTTTTTTTTAATTTTCGGTATGGTCACTTTTCTAGGAATTGAGTTGGTTCTTGGAACTCGAGTTAAGTCCGCTGATGTGAGGCGTAAGACATTAGTAACAGCAACTGGAGAGACTATAAGTTATAAGATTCTCATCATTGCAACAGGTGCTCGGGTACTGAACGCAATCTTTATTTCATTGAAGACCTTCTGTTTCTTGCATTAGTTCGTTAACGTTATTTTTTGCAGTTGCATGGTTTTTAAAATATAAAAAATTGAGGCAATTTATGCCTTTCAACCACGATTCATTTGGAATTTTCTTTTGTTTAATTGTCATTGGAGAATCTTTTCCTTCAAAGAAAATTTCAGCATATAAGATGTATTCTACACTTAAGCTATCTCTGGTTTTACTTGTGTTTCCTTTAATATGCTTGAGCTATAACTTCAGTTTTAGTCTTTGCAACAAATTATTTCAACATTAATTATTGTCGTTTTGAGGTGTTGTATTTAGTTGGCATTGGAAGTTTAAAAATTGAAATTCGTTTAATGTTTGTGAGGTGAGAAGGACTCTGGATTTGACTGATTTGTATAAACTGAATATGTAGGCTCTGAAGCTCGAGGAATTTGGTCTGAGTGGGTCAGATGCTGAAAACGTGTGTTATTTACGAGATTTAGCTGATGCAAATAGGCTTGTAAATGTGATGAAATCTTGTTCTGGTGGGAATGCTGTTGTCATTGGCGGTGGGTACATAGGAATGGAATGTGCTGCATCTCTGGTGATCAATAAGATAAATGTGACTATGGTTTTTCCGGAGGCACATTGCAGTAAGTACTCCTGCTCTGATGGCTTCCATATTTACATGGGATGTCTGAACATGCTGTGGAAATCAAAATAAAATTATTCACTGACAGGAAGAATATTTACAAGCTATTTTTTGTTGGTTTTTGTTGTCTCTCAGTGGCTCGTCTATTTACTCCTAAGATTGCAAGTTATTATGAAGAATACTATAAGTCTAAAGGAGTAAAGTTTGTCAAAGGAACTGTCTTGTCATCATTTGACGTGGACTCTAATGGGAAGGTAAATCTCTCGCTGCTTTGAAATCTGGAGAGAAACTCTGTTTGATTGTTTGGTAGTATTGGTAGATTGACCAAGGAATGTTTGCTGAAAATTTCCTCGTGCTTGGAGCACCAGAAGATTGAAATTGATATGTGTGTAAATATTTCCTGTGCCATAACTAGAATAGCAATTTGGCTTCGGTTTTATCTGTAATAAACTAATTTCAACTTCCTCAATTTTAAAGTGTATTTTGTTTTCAAAATAACAAGACTGACTCTGATCAGTTTGCAAATAATACATCTGCTGTAAGTCATAATGCTTAGTAAATTTTATTGGTCAATTCACTCACAGGTTGTGGCTGTTAATCTTCGGGATGGAAATCGGCTACCTACAGACATGGTTGTAGTGGGAATTGGAATACGTCCAAACACAAGCCTTTTTGAAGGCCAACTAACTTTGGAGAAGGGTGGGATTAAAGTAAATGGAAGGCTACAGTCGAGCAACAGCTCAGTCTATGCAGTTGGAGATGTTGCAACGTTTCCACTCAAACTACTGGGTGAAACCCGTAGGCTTGAGCATGTTGACTCAGCAAGAAAATCTGCTAAGCATGCGGTTGCTGCAATAATGGAACCTGACAAAACAGACAAATTTGATTATCTACCATTCTTCTACTCCAGAGTTTTCACATTGTCATGGCAGTTTTATGGGGACAATGTAGGGGAAGTAGTCCATTATGGGAATTTCTCGGGGGCTACATTTGGGGCTTACTGGGTAAACAAGGGTCAGCTAGTTGGGTCTTTTCTTGAAGGTGGAACGAAGGAAGAGTATGAAGCCATAGCAAAAGCCACGCAGCTTCAACCGGTTGTTGAAGACTTGGCTGAGCTGGAGAGGCAGGGTTTGGGTTTTGCATTGGCTGTTAGTCAGAAACCACTGCCATCAACTCCTGTTGACGGAAAAACGGTCCCTGGTCTTGTTTTAGGGAAATCATTATACCCATTCCATGCAACAGCTGGTGTTATTCTTGCTGCATCAATCGCAGCATTCGCATATTGGTATGGCAGGAGGCGTCGAAGGTGGTAGGAAACTGCTTAGGGATGTTGGCCAGGAAAATGTATATGGATGTTGCCTGATTTATGTAATATCCATGGTGTAACACCAATAGTACTTAGGAGATCTGGAAATACCCTATAATCATTTCTTTTCAAGCAGAAAATATGCTCCATGTGTAACAATATTCCTACTTTTTAGAATTTTATAGATCTGAAAGTCATCATCTTGTCTTATGAAATCAAACGTCAAATTGTATATTTGTATACACATAAAAGCAGAAAAATCGGAACAATATCAAAGATGATCTTCGTAGGAAACTATTGAGTACATATGAAATGTAATCTCAATCATCAGCAAGTAATAGTGCGTTACATGATGCATCATAATTTGCCTAAAGAAAGACGAGACTACGGCAAAAGAGAGAAGAGTGGACCTTTTGACACCCCTCAAATTTTATCATAGAAACTCCTTCCTTATTGAAACTACTTAATAATCAAAGATAACTTAATTTATTTCTTTTTTGTTTTGTATGAAAATTTAATTATACATTTAAATAAAATATTTTTTAACACGATTTTTACATTCACCTCATTTCATAATTTATGTTTATATTTTAAATTTTAATAAAAATAATTTTTTAAATAAAATTATAAGAGTTTTAACTCGGGAGAGATAAATAAGATGACAAGAAGAAAATAGTTAAACATACTAGGATTTGTATGTATTTTATAATAAAAACCTAAAAGAGTTTTTTTTTTTTTTAGGGTGAAATTTTCGGGGAATATAGTTAATTCCTTTTTATATGAGTTAATATTTTATAAATTAAAACTGAGGTATTTTATTTAAACCAAGGGTTCTTTATAGCCTGGACCTCACCTGAACTCATCTGCTACCACTGGGAGCTTAATTTCAATGTTGGCTAACGCAATGTGCAGTTTTTGTAAATACAACATTATTAATTTCCTTTTGTTTGAACTAATTAATATTTGAATTATTACCGAATGAAAGAAGAACCAAACCGGGCATTTGGTCTAGTGGTATGATTCTCGCTTTGGGTGCGAGAGGTCCCGAGTTCGATTCTCGGAATGCCCCTTTATGTTTTAGTTTCATTTTTCCCTGGCTTTCACTGGAAATTGATAAAGGACAAGGGTAATCCTGTCAATCAAATTACACCATCATCATATTCATACTCTCTCTCTCTTTACTTGCCACCCGCAGTCCCGCACAGCCCCTTATCCTTTTGCTATCTTCGTTTCTCACTCTCTTCTGCTCCTCAAACCTCCAAAATCCAAAAAAAATGGCAACAATCTCAGCAACGGCGGCGGCAACAACAACACTCACTCTCCGTTCACGCCCCACTCCCTCCTTCCCTTACCCCAAACAATTCCTTAAATTCCCATCTTACCACCTCCCCACCCAAACCAACCGTGCTTCTCACTTGCGCCCCCTTTGCGCTGTCGAAGCCCCCGAGAAAATCGAAAAGCTCGCCACCGAGATCTCTTCCCTCACTCTCCAAGAAGTCTGCAACCTCGTCGACTACCTCCAGGATAAGCTCGGCGTCTCCGCCGCCGCCTTCGCCCCCGCCGCCGCAGTAGGTGTCGCCCCCGGTGCCCCCGTAGCCGAAGCGCCTGCTGCCGTGGAGGAGAAGACGGAGTTCGACGTCGTCATTGACGAGGTGCCCAGTAATGCGAGAATCGCGGTCATTAAGGCCGTGAGAGCGCTGACGAACTTGGCCTTGAAAGAGGCTAAGGACCTTATTGAAGGGTTGCCTAAGAAGTTCAAAGAAGGCGTGTCGAAAGATGATGCTGAAGATGCTAAGAAACAGCTTGAAGAAGCTGGCGCTAAAGTTTCCGTTGTTTAGAGATGATTATGTTGATTTTTGTGTGCTCTCTTTTTTCTTTTGGTGATTTGTAGTTTTAAAAAAAGTGTAATTTGGATTTGTAGTGAACATGAGTTTTTTTCTGTTTTTGCACATGATACGTTTGTTAAATTGCCTGCATGAGTTGAAGTGTCTTGATGTATCTTTTGTGAAAAGAGCCGAATTGTGGGAGTTGAACGAGATAAGGTAACTCCAGATAATTAATGTTTTTATTATCAATTATCATTGCTTTTGCTCACGTTCTGTTTGTTAAATTGCTTGAATGAGTTGAATTGGTTTGTGTTGTTTTTGGCTGAAGAGCTGTAAAAATTGTGGGAGTTGGATGAGATGTGGTAACATTAGATAGCAACATTGTCATGCCAATGCCTGCCGTATCGAAATAGTTCATCTCATGTTCGTGTGTGCTGATACTGAACGCATTACTTTGCCTTTTCAAGCATCCCACATTAACATGAACACTAGTCCGACCATTAGCCCTCTAGAAACTCAAAGAGTATAGTCTCTCTCAATAGGCACGTACAATCATTAACTTTATGAATGAACTATCTTTGGAGGTTTTAAATTGTTAAAAGTTGGCTTAAGGGTACCCGGCCCATTGTTTATTCTCCCATAATTTGCAGTGGCCAAAACAAGTCTGCGTCTCTAGCTCTTAACAATGTGGTGCTTGTTCTTATCAAATTGAATTTCAATAACACTAGCCTTCAAAACTATGTTCAATTTGGGATAGATTTCATTGTCTTTTTCTTTTTATCAAATTTGAAAGCCAAAACAATTGTGTTTTCTAAGTATGAACTAAGTCATATCGTAAGATGACTATAATAATTACAAGCTCTTCAAGAGAGTGAGGTGAAGAACAGCATTTAAGGGTTGTTTTCCAATTCTTCTGAGAGTTTAGACTTCCTCCTAATGCAATTAAGGAAAGTGTTAATGAATATGTCATATGCTTGAGGGTTGAGGCCTTCCTAATCCCGAGTACATAATTTTTTAGTGTTTTTATTGGGACTTCAGCCTCCAAGGAATCTATACATACTTTTCTTTAATATATTTTAGGCACTTGTTGTCTTACAAAATAAAACGTAACTTACAACCGTTTAATAAAAAATTAATCATTGTAAAAATATAAGACAACAGACTCTTTTTTTTCACAATTATTAGATTTTCATCAAGTAGTTGTGAGACAGTTATATTATTTACATTATTATGTAAGGTAATAAGAGTTTATATTTTTTCATTGACATAAACACAGACTTTGTTTACTGTGAAATCCTTACAACCGAAAGGGATTTAAAAAAAAAAAGAGAGACACTCCACGTATAAAAATATTACGAGATTCAAGAAAAATTTTACAAAAATATATCTACTTTAGTTATGCTAGTGAAAACCACATGCTAATCGAAAAAATAAAATGATTGTAGAATCCACAAATATAACACAACATTTTTCAATGGATCTAAACCGAGAAACCCAATCTAAGACTCAATCACTTTATATATTTCGAAAATATTAATAAAACGAGAAATAAACCTCACAAAATGCCGCCCTTGTAGGAGATTAATTGGATAGCCTCCAATCCTCCACCACAGCCATAAGCCCACCCTACGGCCTACAGGTCACAGAACCGCGACACAAGATCACTAGAGCCGACCTACAACTTCAACACAGGCGTACCCTCTGAATCTGAATATTAAAGTGACACCATTTAATATCATCAGAACAATCTTGTGACAAATTGAAAATTAACAAATAACGAGAGGAGAAAAAAAAAATACAATGGACAAATAGAAAATAAAATAAAAGTGCCTAAAATTTGAAAAGAATAAACAAAACCATAAAAAACTAAAAATAAAAGTGCAGGACAAACTTAAAAAAAAATATAAATAAATAGAAACTGAAAAAAAAAAAAAAAAACCTGAGGTTTACAACTCTTTCTAGTTTGAGTATTTTAGAGTCTTTTAGAGTCTATTGTCTTGATGTTGATGATGAGGATAAAACTCGAGTTTTGTGCTAAAATTAGCCTTAAAATGGCGCATCAGTTAATGAGCCAATGCAATCCACTCCATCAAAATGGGGATTTGATGACTAGATATTGTCCCGGCGACCGGATTGAAAAAATCTGATTCTTTCTTCCCACCAAAATATAATTATATTATTGCATGAATGCATAACTTTATTTTCTTAATAATATTACACAATATGCACTCTTGTTCATTGTAGTGAGGATAAACTAATAAATAATTTTTAAGTTAAAATTAGCTATCTAACATATATAAGTAACTTAGAAGGAAAAATTTCTTGTAGGTTTACCTACCCTATTAGGAGAAAATGTTAAGAATTCTATTAAAGTCCTTTACGACAACCGTATTCCCTATGATGAGCTCACCTACGGTGAACTTGTCAGTTTTATTAATAAAGAAGGTTTAAAGATTTATCAAAGACTTGAAATTACAATATTTCCTACTAATATCAGAGCCAAGGGGAGGATAGTGTAACATAGGACAGAGACTTTAAGTTACACTATCCTCCCCTTGGATCTAGTCCCAAAAGCAGATTAAGTTCTGCATCGATCTGGTAACAACGCCACGTACTGGGTAGTTAAACACATCCATCCCCTTGTACATATATATATATATATAATGCACACTAACCAGTACTTGAAATAAAATTATTATGATACTACTTGTGAAATGTAGTAATATAATAATTCTTTTTTGAATGTGCATGAATACTTTAAATTTCTTAAAATTTGCTATACTGTAAATTCATATTTTTATGCAAATAAATTTCTCTGTATTTTAATGTAATGTTATAATTTCCGACATTTGAGTCTCGGTTCATATATCAATTTATTTGTAACTATCACACCATGTTAGTTATCAACCACAAAGATGGGTGGGATCCAAATTATTTTGTACTGCTCACATGGCTTGTATTATTTATTTTTGGAATTATTATCTTTTTGCTAATAAAGTAATTGAGAAATAACATCTAGACAGTATTTGTTTTTTTGTCTGAAGTCTTAGTAAGTTAGAATTTTTCTAAAGTGTAAATGAGTCTGAATATGAATATCTTAATGACATTTTTTTTAATATAGAATATAAGTGGCATATGATTTGTTTTTATAAATAGAAAACATATTAATTATGGTTTTCTGATATTTATGCCCTTACAAGTCAAAATTAAAAAAAAATATTAGATTTTATAGTTTAGGAAATAAATATATCTTATAGATATATTTTTTTCGACATAAAATTTACTTCTCATTCAAACTTTTTCTATTCAGATAAAAATCATAAAAGTTTACTTTTTTAAATTCAAATGTAAATATCTGAAAATCAAACATAAATTACAAAAAAAAATTTAGAAAATATATAAAATTAATAAAATTTAAGACTTCAAACGCCTAACAAACAACTCCTTAGTTGTAACACATATTGCATGTTAACATTTTATTACCAAAGAATTACAAACTCTTAGATTTATTACTTTTTTTCAGTTGACTGTTATTGACCTTTAATATACCAATTATGTCCTCATTCGAATTTTAAAAATGGATTTATTAAGAAAAAAAAGGATTTAATAAATAAATGTCTAGGTCTAAATAGCCCAACTCTTATACATATATTGACCTATGAATAGCAATAATGTCCTTGATCAAAAGATATTTTCTCAATATCCACTATAGACCTTCTTAATGGTTGGTAATTTAAGGGGACATTATTTGAACCAATTAAATCACTTATTAAACTCACTCTTAAAATTCAAAAGTTTAAACTTTACTCTACTATCCAACCAAAATACCCGATATTAGTCTTGCTAAACAAAATTATTATTAAACCAGTTTTTTCACTTAAGAAACTATAGTTAAAGTCACGTACATATAAAATCCATAATTGAACAGATATCTATTCATTGTTTATACAAGCAAAAAATTTAACATCATATATACAAATCATTCCTATAGTTTCTTTTATGAACAATAAATAGATATCTGATACCAAATTAACTCAATTCCATTAGGGAAAAATCTTTTCTCATCCCTAAGGTTTCATGCAATAGCTTATTTCATCTCTATTTTTTAAACAATAACTCAAAACATTCTTCTATTAACTTAATGTTAGTTAAATGTCGTTTGTTAGTTATTCATTGAGGGTAAAAAAAGATTTTCTATTAAAGAGAAAATTAGAAAAAATAAATAAAAGTTGACATATAACTTAAAATGATATTTATCTAATCCCACTAAACAGGAAATACCGAAAAAGATGAAAACTTCTATTTCAAGCAATTATTTTGCACTTCTCTCTATTTTGGCGGTATGAAAGCCTTATAAATCCTAAATTTAAGTACAAAAAATAATCACAATTTTCATATTTGTATAAGTAAACTCTCTAATTGCACTGTGAGCCGACTTAGGGAGACAGTGGTAAGGACTTGGGGAGATAATAATGGTTAAAGAAGAGTGGTGGCAAAGTTCAAAATAAAAATTGGTTGAAGATTAAGAAGATTTTCAGCACATGTAAGCACATAAATTTTGGTTGTATTTTTGAGTTTTTCTTCCAATGATTTAAAGATATGTTGTTAATTACAATTTGTTACTTGTGGCGATTATTTAATGACTATATCAAACTACTTTATCGTTGATTTCATTTATGAAAAAATTAATGAATTTTACATATTTTGTAGTGTTATATAATTATAAAAAAATTATTTTAATATAATTTATACCACTTTAATAAAAAATTATATTTTGCCCTCAATGAATTACTAGTTAATACATTAAACAAACGGTGAGTTAGCAGAATGATATTTTGGACTATTATTTAAAAAGTTAAAGATGGAATGAGCTATTACATGAAACTGTATGAATGAAAAGGGTTTTTTTCCATTCCATTATTTTTAGGCTCTCTTTTGTTTTCTTCTTCTTCTCCATTTTTTTTTCTCCCCTTTTCACTCAAATCTCATACTTTGTTTCAATCGTCAAGCATACATAGATTAAGGAGGCTTTTAAGCAATATGAAACCACGTATGGTAATAACAACATACAAGAAATTACAAGGGAAAAAAAAAAACCAATAGCAACAAATTATTTGTTTGTTTTCTTTCTTTTATTTTCTTTTTTATATGAAACTTGACCATCAAGGAATCTGAAAAGGAGAGTTTCACTAATAGCAGAATTTTAAATAACATGTGATTATAAATTGGATGTGCTTAGAGATGGGTTTCACATTGAAGAAGGGGTACAGAAAAAAAAAAAACTCTTATTATTTAATTTCTTTTTGTATGACCATGATAATAAATAGTAAATTTGTGTAATAGGTATTTTACTAATAAATAGATTTATTAAGAAGTAAGTTTCTTAAGTACTTTGATAGGTTCAAATAGTCCGATCCTATAATTAATAGGGACATTAACTTTGTTATTTTATTTTCGAGTATTTTAAATTCGAGGGTAAAAATAGTCTTTTTATTTATCTAAGAGTTTAATTGGTATTTTACAAGGCAATATGTATAATGAGTCTTGTAATTTTTTTAAATTAATGACAAAATTAGTATTTATCTAGTTCAAAGTATGGTCAATTAATTATCTTTAACGAAAAAATAATAAATGTAAGAAATTGCAATTCTTTAAAAATAAATTGTTAAGGTACAATACTTGTTGTAACTAAATGATATTTCATAACAACTTTAATAGTAAAAGGACAATAACCTTATTTTCATCTTTATTAATTACTTAGATTTTGTATTTTGTTATAATTTTTACACGTTGCTAGTGGTAAACAATAATTTATATCAATATTGTGTGTACTAGTGGTATTGTTTGAAAATTGTAACAAAGAAAAAAGAAATTATCATTCGTATATTCCTAAGATACACCTTTATCAAACATATTACAATATTTTCGATATATATCAATCATCCACCCAAAGTTGACATAAGGTGCCGATCACTAATTCATTAGTTGTTGTTTGTAACTGCTGATGTCATAATGGTAATTTAGTCTTTTATAATAGAAGAAGCTTTGTTAAAAAAATGACATGTTGTGTCTTTACCCAATAAAAGACGACACGTCATCCCATGTACGGTACAACGTTGTCCGATGAAAAATAAAAGAAGCTTTGGTATAAAAATGACATGTCATCAAATTTACTTGATAAAAAACAACATGTCGTCCCATTTACCAGAAGACGACGACATATATGTGAGACAATGTCATTTCACTGGAACTTAAAAAAAATAAAAATTTAAAGCTTACTATGTTGAAATTGAAACAAGAAACAAAAGTTATTACTAATTGAAACAAGAAACAAAAGCTCATTGTGTTCAAACAAGAAACAAGAACCACGCAGATCATAAACATCATGTCTCATCTTATTTTCTCACTGTCTCATTCTCTTCTTTTCTTCACACACACAACACAGAAGCAAAGTGGCAGTCGGTAGCACACCGCCATAGTGACAGCACTCACGATTGGAGACGGCATGACAGACATAGACGCACCTTGCAACTCGCAGTCATTGCTAACAAAATTTGCTCCTCCAAGCTTTAACCCAAGCTTTTGAGGATATGCTCCTCCAAGTTGTCAACCCGAATTTTTTATCGTAGAATATGTATAATTGTTAATAATATGTGATGTTTGTTTGAGGGAAAAATAGGAAAGGCAATAGAGCGCCACGTGTCAACCAATGGAATGATTTCAACACAATCGGAGGTACCCTGCACAATCCGAGGTACCCTGCACAATCCGAGGTACCTGGCATGACTTAAGGTACCCCGTATAAATAGAGGTACCCTGCACAATTAGAGGTATCCCACAAAAATAGAGGTACCTCATATAAGAGGTACCTAATATGAGGTACCCCATACGAATAGAGGTATCCCATACAAATAGGGGTACCCCGCGTAATAGGGGGTACCCCACGTAACTCGAGGTACCCGACAAAGCGGATGCAAGATAATCCACCGAAAATATCCGCCATGAGAAACGTCTCCGCCTCCTAAAATATATTGTTTGATTTTGTCAGAATTAGGAATCAAGAGCGTCGTATCAAAAGGGGGGGCAGCCGCCTGCTACCTCTGCCAAAAGTGAAGGACATTGTCCCAAGGACAGTGGTCCCCAGCCGCCTACTCTACAGCTACTGCAGAGGTACCCTGGACCACTCGCCAGCGCGAGCCACGTTTTCAAAAGATGAGATACGCCGCGAACATGCAAATAACGGCCCAAAAAAAATCATAAAGAGGTAAAAGGACGTTAGCCAAAAAAGGTACGCCACGTGGCAGCTGAGGTACTCCATATATAAAGGTGCTTATGTTTCATTCTCCATCATGCTCTCATTCACCCTAAAACACTCACACTCCAAAAAATAGGTTTTCTTCAACCTTAAACCCTAATTTACAGAGGGCTAGCTAGCTCTCTTTGCCATAAAAGCTTGAGTTTACTAACTTGAGCGTCGGAGTGTGAACGCCGGGGTACCCCGGCTTCACCTCTATCCTCTATTTCATTGTTTTGCAGGCGTAAAGCTCATTTTAAAGGACACCTCTCTCGTCTCTGACCTTCCACCATTGTCACCACTCTCTGTCCCATTCTCACCTCCTCCGAATTTTAGATACACCGCACACCGCGCACAACAAACCAGTGAGGTACCCCATCTCCCCCAAAAATATAAATTTATTATTCTAGATTGGTTTGGCCTACCCCAAAATTAGTTGAAAACAATGTTAATAATATATGGTTTCTTATAAAAAAAGTATTGTTATTCATAAAATTAGAAAAAAATTTGTGTATAAAAAATTCACCTTAATTTTTAGGTAATTCTATTTTTTTTGCATGAATTTTAGTTTCAAGGAAAAAATTATCATCTTGGTAAAATTCTATTAACTAACAATCGACAGTTTATGGTTTTTGTAGATGATAGATTTATCAATTCAAAGTAGATGACTGATACATATTAAATCATACGTCTGATAAAAATATATGTTAAAGGTTATACTAATGATAATTTTCTTCGAGAAAATAAAACATAAAGGAAAATAGAATATTTAATGGAAAATTACAGAACGGCACAGTATTCAATTCTTCATTTTATTAAACGCTGGAATCATCGTTTTACTTCGTTGGGCTTTTATTATCTCTCCAACGAGAAGAGTAGAAAGGACAGGTGTCAATCATCCGTAATGTAACTGCCACTTTAAAAGAAACGTACGACCGTCGTTTGAACTTTCTATAAACAACTCCCGCTATCGCACCGTTAGAAACCTCAGTACTCGCCGCCAAACACACCCACGCCGTCAACCAGGACACAACGACAACCACGCAGGCGCAGTGAGGGTCAAATAACACGCGAGTAGACTCAAAATGCTCACTCGAGCGCGTGAGAAATTATCCTTAAAAAATCAAAGCTGTCATAAACAAAACGTGGACGTGACCTTTCCATTAGTAGACAACAAAAATAAAACAAGAAAAAATAAAAGGAACAAATTTGTAATTAACAACAAATGTAACCGCCTGAGACCTGAACCCTAATTCTGGCAGCAGTAGATTTTTCATTCTACCTTGGGCCCGATATTTTCGATGTCCCAATTTCAAATCATTTCTTGTCTTTATTTCTGTATTTTGGACGAAAAAAGGAATCACTTTTGAGTAGCTCAAGTGTGAAAGCGCTTATCTTCTTCTTCTTCTTCTTCAGGTAATTTTTTTTTTTCTCTCTCAAGTTTAATTTTTTATACGTTAATATTATTTAGTTTAATACATGTGAAGTTGGGTATTGTTTAGTTAAAGCTTTAGCGTTTAACCCTAGGGTTTGGTTAAAGTGTGCTGATTGTATTTAACGTTTGTTTTTTTGTTGGTTGTTATTGTTGTAATCGTTTTGTTTGAATAGTGGGCAAAAGTTTTACGTGTGGGAAGCTGATTTCCTCGAGGGGGTGTTATTATTATTTTGCCGGAAAAATGGAAAAGTCAACGAAAAAGGTATCGGAACAATCGAAGTCAAAGAACGCAGATGTCAAAAGTCTGAAAGAAGGTCTAAAGAGTTCTTTGTTCGAGGTTTCAGTTGAAAATGGCAAAGAAAATGGGGTTAGGGTTTCTACAAATGGGAATGAGGATTTAGTTGGTAATGATTTAGAAGAAGATGTGGTTGTTGAGACTGAAATTGAGGTTAGAAGTGGAGATGATAGCGAGAACTTTAAAGAAAAAGACTCTTTTTATGATGCTGAAAATGAAGAGGTGGATGATTGTGTTGGCGTTAGTGATGGTATTTCGCTTCTTGTGGATGTTAGTAGTGAAATGGGAAGAGAAGATGGTGGCGATTTCAACAGGAGGGAGGATGTTGGCTCTCTGAATGAAAAGAGGGAAAACCCTGATGGGGAAATTAGGGAGATGAGTGACAGTGAAAAAGGGGAGGAAGACAATTCTAGTGATGGCAATTATGAGTTCTGTGTGGGTGATTTTGTTTGGGGTAAGATTAAGAGCTATCCATGGTGGCCTGGCCAGATTTATGATTCATCTGATGCTTCTGACTATGCATTGAAGGTAAAACCTAGGGATAGGCTACTTGTGGCATACTTTGATGGAACATTTGCTTGGTGCCATCCATCTCAGTTGAAGCCTTTCGAGAAGAATTTTGAGGATATGTCAAGGCAGAGTAGCTCAAAGAGCTTCGTTAATGCTGTGCAGAATGCGGTGCATGAGATTGGTAGACTTGTGGAATTGAAGATGACTTGTTCCTGTGTACCAAAAGAGAGTTTAGATAGTCTGGCTAGACCATTGGCAGCGAATAGTGGGGTCAGGCCTGGAGTCCTTGTGCCTGAAGGTGGAATTGCAAAGCTTTGGAATTATCTGTTTGGACCATCAGAATGTCTTGCTGAATTGAAACATGTTGCACAAGTTATTTCCATCGATAATATGCTTGAATTCACTGAGTTAAAGTGCTGGCTGTCAGCTTTTTATCGTTTGAGAGGGGGCTATCAGTTGGCTTTGTACCATGAACCGCAGCCAATTCCAGGGCTAGAAGACGACAACCATGATCGGGTATTGGACTTTAGTCATGATGAAGAGGGCCCGATGAAAGGCCCTGTTGAGGAAGAAAGCCATCTGTACATGCTGCAGAAGTGCCTCATGAATTCAAAGAATGGGCAGTACCAGAGAAGAAAACAGAAAAGCATTGCTGAAATTATGGAAGGCTTTGTAGATACTCCAGCAAAGAATCTGGAAGAGGATGTGACAAAAGAGGGAATAGGCTCAGGAAATCCACCGCCATCATCTTCCAGGAAGATGAGGAAAGGCAATGATGTAGCTAATGCTGGGAGTAGTTTGAGTTCTAAGCCAAAGAGGAGGAAAGTGACAAAGCTTTTAGAATCTACTCCTGAAACTCCAAGTGTTGAAAGTGATGACAGCAAGGCCAAGAGAAAAACGAGGAAGGTTTTTTCATCAAGGGAGGAGAAGAAGAAGAACAAAGTTTCACATACCAAAAATGATGATGGGAACAAAGAAGAAACTAATGCTAGCCCCGTGTCCGTAGAAAAGACGACAGTTCAAAGGGATGATGGTGAGGCCAAAGAACAAGTTGAGAAGAGCTTCTTGTCAAGAGAGAGGAAGAGGAGCAACAGAGAAGAAACTAATGCTAGCCCCATGTCTGTAGAAAGGAAGACAGTTCAAAGGGATGATGGTGAGGCCAAAGAACAAGTTGAGAAGAGCTTCTTGTCAAGAGAGAGGAAGAGGAGCAAGTACTTGTCCCCTCCTTATACAAGTATAAATAAGAGGCAAACCAAGAAAGACATAGAAGAATTCTTGAAAGTTTCCTGTGAGGCTCAGGTGGCAGAGCAAATGACAAAGGCTGCTGGCAATCTTATTGGGTCTAAGTCTCCTGCAAATCTGATGTGTAGTGATGAGGTGGTTCGGAAGAAAGATGCTAAGAATGTTGGTGCAGAGCATGAGAAATCCGATTCCTCAAATCCTGAAAAAATTAAACCAGATCAGAGAACTGTCGTCGATACAATGAAAGTTAAGGCGTCCGCTAAGGATGTCATTTCTGGAATCCGCTCCACGGCTGTCAATTTAGATTCTCTGAAGGAGGATTCTCTTGATGTGGTTGAGGGATTTGTTTCAGTGTTTAGGAGCTCAGTCTATAGCAATGGATCTAACTATAAAATATACAACAAAAGTCAGCCTGGTAGAAAAAGAAAGATTCTAGACTCTGAACCTGTGTCATCAACAGAAGACCAAAATGAGACTGAACTGAAGTCTCCTGAATGGAGATCTAGGCGGACAAAGATGAAAAAAAATGAAGCAAAACTGATGAAGAATGATAAAGGAAAATCAGATGAGCCTATTCTGAAGCAAATAGAAGATGCGAAGATAAAAGGCACAGAAACTAATGGAAAAGGAAAGTCAGATAACTCTGAACTTAAGCAAGTCACCAGGTCACAAGATAAGAAGAAAAGAGGTACAGAAACCGGTGGGAAAGCAGCTCCTGAAATACATACAAATAAGAAATCTGATGGGAAGGCTCCACCTGCATCCCTCTATGTGACATTTGGCCCAACATCTTCTTTGCCATCAAAAAAAGATCTTATCAAGTTTTATAGCAAGTTTGGATCTCTCAACAAAGAAGAGACTGAAATGTTCTATAATAATCACTGTGCGCGGGTTGTCTTTTTAAGGAGCTACGATGCAGAGGAAGCCTTAAAGAGTTCTCAATTGGCCAGTCCCTTTGAAGCTTCTAATTGCAAATTTGAGCTTCGGAATTCCTCATCTACTTCCAAGGTGCAAAAGCGTAAGGAGATAGCAAATGCAAGATCTTCTCCAGCTAAGGAGGGTGGCAAGGCCCTGAAAAAGGAACCTGGCTCTAAATCATCTATTGCTGAGGCTTCCTCATTTAATTATGTAAAGCAGAAACTCGAAATGGTTTCCTCAGTGTTGGCAGACTCAGATGGGAAGATGACCCCGGAGTTGAAATCCAAATTAGAGCATGAGGTAAAAGACTTGTTGGAAAAGGTAAACACAGTGGTTGGATCTTCTTCATCGTAGATTGGGATGAAGCAAGATATGCAGCTTTTGGTTCTAAACGCATGTCATTTTGATTGCCGATCCATGTCTAGGTGTAGAGATAGTATAATAATTGAGGTTGTTGTAAGGATGTAGGAGTAAGGTTACTGTCTTGCAATCATAGGAAGTTGATATGATACAGGTGGCTTGCTTTACTTGTAGTTGACATTAGTGCAATATTCGTTATATCCCTTTACAGGCATCTAGTGTGTTGCTGCCAATCAGTCATGTTATATCCCTTTAAAGGCATCTAGTGTGTTGCTGCCAATCAATCATGCTCCATGTATACTGCAATAGATAGAAACATAATGTTATACAACAAACTCAGTTGCTTTTGGGATATGCAAAACTCAGTTTCCAATAAACCAAGAGATTTATGACATGAATCCACCTAAAATTAGGCATTGAATTTCCTTAACGTTCTTTTTCATGTGGCTGAGGGTACTTTTACACATTAGGTAGGCACTGTTTCCTCCTTTTATGTTTTGAGTTACTACATTTTTGGTGATTGACCTTCAAAATGCATAAAGCAGTGACGCTGACAGATTAATTACAAACTGCCTATGAAAAGGTTTTGTAGCGTTTAGCTGCTTATCAGTTTTTTTTTCCCCTCTCCTTGTGAGAGTTCTACATATCCGGTTTGGGCATCAGAGCACTGAGAAAACAGAGAACGCACCTCTTGTGAATTAGTTATTGCACCCACCTTAAATGCCGAGGAGCAAAGTGAAGAGCAGATAAATTATGTTCTCGAGACAGTTGAATTCCTAATTCGTAAGAATTTGTAAACCAAAATTGCTAGTACGTGTCTTGATCGAAACTGTTAATCGAATTTTTGCCCTGATAAGAGTTCAGTGGCCTAAATTTGATACTAATTTGGACAACTATCTGATTTGATGTGGAATTGCGTGAAAGGTAACACAAAATTTGCGGCATTTATGGCTTATCACCAAATGTCTTAGTACCCTGCATTGTTACCCCGAATCCCTGATGGATTACACAAATGAATCCGAGTTCAGCTGCAGTGAAATTGTATAGAGATTAGAAGAACAGTTCCACTGTGATTGAATGGGCATTCATTCATATATCCAGTTAAATTCAACAAGGCCAGGAAAGCTGTTATATGCAACCCAGTGGCAGTGAGCTTACAAATATGAAACCTGCAGCATATTTAACAGATTACAAAGCATATTCGTCCAGGCAATATATTCTCAACAAATAGACAAGTATTTCCAAGCAGTACATTTAATATCTCCACCAACTAACGTTTTCTGTCCAAAGTTTATCAACAGGATGAAAAATATTGAGATAGTGATCAGTTCAGTCATCAACAGGGTCCTCAGGAGTTTCATCTGCCCTACGTTTAATGGTTATGACAGGGCACTCAGCATGCTTCACACAAAATTCACTCACAGTCCCAACAAAGACCCTGAAAAACAGATCAATAAGTCAACTTCTAGATTCCAAAACTACAAGCACGCTCATGAAGCAGTGAATGGAAAAGAATGGAAACTGAGTTGACTGATTCTTGTGTTTATATCTACTAAGCTCATGCCGTGCATTTCCTTGAACAAAAGGAATAAGCATACCTCTGAAAAGGACCAAGTCCCCGACTTCCCACAACCAGGAGATCTGGCTGGACACGTTGCACTTCACGGCAGATTACTTCTTTGGGATCTCCTTTCTTGATCCATGCTTCACAAGCTACCTAGAGCATTCCAATAAATAAACCACAAATATGCAACATAAGAATGGAGACAAGTTTAGTAAGAATTCAACAACTTTTAATTGACCCCAAAGTAATGGCTACACTTTAGACAGACAATGTGTTCATGTACTTTATGTATGCATGTGTTGTGCATGTGAGCAAGATAAATAGAGGGGTGCAAGCAATCAGAAAAGAAATATTACCCCAATCTCATGACATCTGTTGACAAAATACTCCAGAAGATGAAGTCCTCTCACTTTGTCCCTGTGCTGCATGCGTCTGAAATCTTCAGGAGATGCATATATGCTATCCATGTCATCAAAACCTAGCCAAAACAAGAAGTAAACCAATGTCAAGTATTATTCTTCATATTTGATGCAGAGTGGCAACACATGCAATTCAGAAAGAAAATTAGAATTTACATGCCATGCAGACGAATTTAAAAGAACATAAGATTCCAAAAACAGTGACACTGTCTTCCTTATGAACAAATAGATTCAGGCATTGACTTCGGAAAACTTACCCTACTTGCACAATTAGATCAATGAAAGCATTGAAAAAATAAATAAAGACCTTGGATTTTCAAAATGTACAAACATAACTTGCTCTGGGAGGTCAATACAAGAATTAGGGTGCCACATCACATACCATGCCAACATATAATCTCCAGATTCTCCACCACTTGAAATTGTGTTACAGGAACTCTAAAATCGCAAATTCAAGTCTAGATTGACTAAAACCTCGTTATAAATATCATCCAAACAAGTCAAGGAGCACTCTTAAGCCAATTCAATGAGACCTAAGCAAAATAATCTATGACCTTAATTCACGGAAGAAAGGCTGAAGTAACAGTCAAGTCAAAAACACAAGCACAATTATGCAGAAATAATATCTGAATGTGTAGTTGAAACCCAAAAGCAACAGTTAGGGAAAAACGAGTAATCTTAGTAGGTCCACATGAGACACATAAGAGACAGGAAGTACCATCAATATGAAGAAATGAAACAACAAAACAGAGGCATGCACAAAGAGAAATACACACAACAGAGAAACATTGTAGTTGGTCCTCCCAAAGACGGAAACAACAAGCACATATTTTGAGTGAAGCGCCCAAACAAAACTCTCTCTAAATGCTGCAGAGAACTGAAAAAAACAAGAGATAAGTCTCTATCATGCTTACACTATCACTCTGCAGTCCAAGGGCAACCAAACCACAAATTACTGATCTGGTTTTGATCCGTGATAAAAAATGAACTTTAATCCAGTTAGCATTTGAGCAAAACAGTGTGAAGCTATACATTAGCATCATACATGCTGCTACAAGATAGTTAGAAAGAAATACTAATGTCAACAGAAACATCAGCATCACCATAACTTACTCATGCTCAAGCATATTCATTCAAAACCAGAATTCCATTTTCTTTGCCAAAATCAAAGGAAGCAAATATTTCTTTATATATAGAAAAGTATAATACAATTATTCTGAAAATGATTTTTCAGAAAACAAAACAAAGAAATCCTCAAAGCCGTAGTCACAAAAATGCTAACATCATAACACCAAGGAGCACCTTAATAATAATTATTTTTTATTAACACCAATTTTTAACCACAGGAATGTAATTTAGCCTATTATATAGATTTTCTTCGAATATTTTTAAACTCCGTTCTTACTCCATTTTCTCAAGAAACAAACAGACAACAACCAATGATCATTCAAACTAAAAGTTCATTTTCGCACAATCAACTCAATTTCACAAAATTATAGAACACATAACATACACAAACACACACTTATACTATCGTCTACGAACCCCAACTACAACAAAACATACAGAAAAAATACATGCAAATACGTATAAATATACGGAAGCTACAAGAGAGAGAGAGAGAGAGAGAACCATCTTCATCGGGAACTTGGACGTGGAGAAAGAGAAGCTTGAAGCCAGAAGTGTTAGAGCGAATGATCTTCTGCACGCTCCACTCGAACGCTCCTCTGCTGCTAATCGACGCGTGCGGGTAACCTTTTATCGTCGACTCGTTCACCGCCACTATTATCCGAGTCGGCTCGCCTTCCATTTTCACTTGCTCAGTGTGACCAACTCAACTCAACTCAGACACTCTCTTTTCTCTTTCTCTGCTTGCGCAGCTGTGCTTGCTTTCTTGATTGTTCAGGAAGGATCTATAGGCGCGTATAACCGTATTGTATTTGGTATTGTACTGTATTTTTATCTCCAGGCTTACGATAGTGACTACCTGTGTTGGAGACTAACGTGCGCGGAACGAGGGTACGACCGTACGAGTGAATGAAATGGCTGGCCAAAAACTGGCGGGCGTACAGCTACTTCTTTGTATTTTAATAAACAATTCCTAAATTGCCCTTATTGGGCTTTGGTTTTGGACTCTAGTTGGGCCATAACGGGGTGTTAAAAAATTTGCCAGGTTTTTAGTTCTACAGGCACTAATTAACATGGGGTTATTGTTATTTCTAGAAGCAAAGCATGTGTATTTAGGCACAAAATTTAAGGCAACACTTTTGTCTCTTGCTTTTTACCCTAAGATTAGGATAATCAAATCATCCTACTGCCTAACATTAGGTGGCAAATTAAGGGATTGGGTCGGACTTTTTCAAGCCTAGACCCAGGCCCAAGTTATTAAGAATAGGATTAGGTCCTTCAAAAGTCCATCTAAACTTAGATAGGCTGAGCTTGCGCCGAGTATAGGTGTTCCATTAATTTTAAAATAAATTTTTAATAAAGTATAAAAATTTAAATTCAAAGGTAATTATCCAATATATAATAGAATAATAGTCCAATACATAAAATATTAATAAGACAACATAATAAATCACAAATATTAATCTAATATTTTGAATATTTTTTCTTTTTGTAATTTGATCTATATTTTTTTTTATAAATTAAAAAGCACGATTTTTTTTCCTTACCCCTTAACCAAGCCTAATATAAACAAGTTTTATATTTTTTTATCTTATTTATATCCAATCCCAATCCATGCGAGTTGGGCTTCGGGTATGCTTGCCTCAGTCGACCCAAGTTTTTTTGTTCACCCTACCTAATATTAAGCAAAATTACAAGTCAATATTCAGTGTATTAGAATGCTCAATACTACCTCGATAAATTGATAACTCTGAGTAAATATTTAGAGTCCTAATATGGGCTTGATGCACAAACTAACAATTTGATAAATCTATAAGATAATATATTTCTATAAAAATTGTAGTTTTATATAGGATTCTTTTTGCCCCCATGGGTCTGGCCGAAAAATTTTTAAGGTACCTAATCTTAACATTTAGTCATCCATAATTGGTGACCCATCATTTCAAAAATAAATCTTATATCCTAATTTTGTAAGCATAACACACACACACACACACATAGTTTTTTAAATATAAAAACATAATTAAAGGTGTTTCACACATAGAAATATATAATTGTTCATCTTTTTTATATGGAGTTTGCTACCTTACAACTGTTGTACAGGTGCAGCTCTCTCACGAACTTAGCCGTGGATCTCACTTGAGCCAACAGCTGGTACAATCCACGTGAGAGGGTTGTAACTTACAACAGCTGTAAGGTAGCGCTTACCTTTTTATATTTATAAAAAATCAATTACAATAATAAGTTCTAATGCCATTGACAATGCAATACGACAATTTATTTGTAATGATGATTGGAATTTTAAGATTCATTTCATATCAATCAAAGCCTTTTAAATTGTTGTAACAACATCATTAAAGAGAGAGAGAGAGAGAGAGAACGAGATGTTCCATGTAACAAAGAAAAATAGAAAATAGTTAGTCAAAAATTGGCAAGATTAAGCAAATAGGGCCTTGATAGTTGATATGGTGGTGGATTTGTTACTCAATAAGTTGATTGAGATCGTAAATTCGAGTAGTACAACTATAATCGAAAAACTTTTCCAACTAATCTCGACATGAAAACTACAAATAAATTTTTGAAATAGTCTCCACAAGAGAACTACAACTAGGATTACACCGGATAATCTTTTGGTCCCAACTGCCAGGGATTTTATGATCATTGAAGGCCTTTCGCAAAAATAATTGCTGCATCTCTCACACAGGAAATATAGCATTGCAATTTCCAACATAATAACAAAAGCTCTCTTCAATTCTCTCTTTCTCTAAATAAGCGAAAACTGATCGATCTTTGGTCTTTCCCAATACTCTCTTTCTCCACTCTCTAAACACACATCCATATGCACATACTTTGCTCAACGACCAATTCAAATCAGCGAATAAATAATTAAACGCCTGCACCACGCTTCATTTATCAACCTTAAAAAAGCTTTATCTAAATTACATTTCGTGGTCATGTTAAACAATTTTAGTTTCCTCCAATTTTATTAACTACTACTTTTTTACGTCAATAAATCAAACTAAAGTATTCATTAGTTCAATTAGTAAAATCTAACTGTAACATTACAAAGATAAGTGTATACGAATCATATTTTACAAAATGCAACCTCTCTTTCTGGGAAAACAAAACTATCTGATGCCATTTCTTTTTCCTGAAAATGAAGTGAACTCTTTCAACGATCTTTCCCAGAAAAACCCTTAAAAAGGCTAAAAATTTTGGAATTGGGACTTGATCATCATCACAGTCCAAAAAAAATACAATACCATCTGTATCATCATCACATCGAATTTTTTTTTTTTTTTTTCATTCCTCAATTAGCTAGCTAGCTGCCATTGCCAAGAGAAAAAGATTGATCAATCCCAGTAAATGAGACCCTCCCAAAATCCAAATGACCAATTTGATACAATTCTAGCCAAATTTTCTCAGCCGAAAATCCTTCGTCATCTTCAACAAACAGAACCCCATTATTAATATTTCTCTCCAGTACTACAAAATCATGATTATCACCACCGCCACCACCTTCAAGTTCAACAACTTTCTTGCATTTTCTCTTCATTTTCTCCTCCTTTTTTCCGACACCCAAAAGCCTCCTCCCCACCATATAAGGTATCTTAACAAATGCAAAAGCCAAGATGTTCAACACGGCACACGGGCAGCAACAAAGCGCCACGCAGTCGGCTATCAACCCGGCGGTGCATGATCCGCAATACTTGCCCGAGCACTCTATCATTTCTCCTCCTCCTCCTCCATCATCATCATCAACATCATCAACGGCATACCTGCTGTTGCTCCGCTTCTTCCTTTTCGTGGGTCCCACCTTTGAAACTCGAGGTGGGCTCTCCTCCATCCGATCCCTTTGATGATGAATGTTGATGATAAAGATGATCACCTGCCAAAAATATATATAGTCAGCAAATGAACTCCGCAACTCCACTGTATCTACGCATCTTGCAGTGGCATGATAACTGATTCCTTCTTTTCTTTTCCCCTTTTTTTTTTAATAATATCTTCTCAAATTACATAAGATTTTCTTCTTAATTTATATACTTACAAGGGAGGCTCTTGATGTCATACGTATAGCAAACTGAGTTTTCCTTTCCATGCATTTGTCCAAGAAAAACACTTGAACAAAACAAGCTCACGCGCTTTACTGAATCGTGGCAACACAGCTCAATAGTATTGCGCGTGGTGGGTTCAGTGGCATTTTTAGGCACCTGCACCTCCTGTTTTGGCAGGTGACAACTAAGGGAGGCATATAAATGACTAAAATGCCCTTAGTACCATTTCATTCTATTTTTGGGGGGCAAGATTTTGGGAAGGTAGCTAGAATTTTATAATTTTTTTTCCCGACAAAAATGTACCTTTGGCTCTAAAAAAAAAAAAAAAAAAAGGGGGGGGCTTTGTTAAGTTACAACTTGTATAACTTACAATCTATATAAAGGATGCAAAAACTAGTAATATGACAGTGGGGTCTATTGTTATGTGTAATTTAGTAAGACCTAACATAATATTGTTCTGAATTTTCTAATTTAATGTGTTTGTGTTAGTGTGTTAGGCAGCCTGTTTACTGCATTTGATTGTCTGGATTACGTAAATTTGACATTTCATAAAATACTCTATCAACACATTATTGCATACTGAGTGTTTAATAGAAAGTATCAAATATATTTGTACGTAATTTTATTCTTCTTAATTTATCTTCGCTATAAGTAAGAGATCGAGAAGTGAAAATTTATTTGAAATATTTAGAACACACTCTTCAAAGGTTTTTTTTTTCTTTTTACTGCAATTGGTGTTTTAATAACAAAATTAATTGGATAAGAATTTGGCTAGATTTATGTTTGGCATCTAAATTTTGGCGAATGTCATAATTTTTTTTTTCAATTGAGGGGCTGAAGGGTAAAATTGAGTGGCGTTTTAGGTGTGAGTGTGAATTATGGAAACGACATAAGAACAAAAAAGGGGCGAGCTTGAAAAAGGAAAGTGAGTGAGACTCGACACACAAGTGAGTTAACAGAGCACACAAACACTTAACACTGAAATGTTTTATCGTGACATAAAATCATCAATTCATGTCTGTTGCTGAATTTAGCTTTGGAACAACTCTTTGGCTGACCCATCAACAGAGACTGTTCATCTTCAGCATTGAATTGTCATGGAATTATCAATTTTATGTCATCTCAGCTATTACTCGCGTACTGAATACGATTTCTCTATATCACTTTATTGCCTTTCCCATACCAGCTTTCGGGGAGCTAATTGTCTTTACCAAGCAAAAGGAATCTTAATTCATTATGCTCTAGAAACAAATTTCACGTCAAGAGCTAGATTAAAATGTTAATTAGGCATATCTAACAAAAGGGTAAATTATTTTTTCTCTTTTTTTTGTCCCTAGGGCTAGGGCTAATTTCCAATCAGTTCTTGTATTTTAATGAATGAGTCATAACCTTCTTATGTGCCATCACTTTTATTATAATGTTCTTTTTAGGTGTAGGAGATAGTAATTTAATTTCTTCTTCGTCTATGTGAATGAGGTTCGAACCTAAAACTTTTTATTTCTACTCAAAAGATTTTATTAATTGAATTAACTTGTACCCATAAAATTAATGAGGCTTCTATTAGTATTTACTATTCTTTTTCTAACCAAAAAATTATTTTTATGTGACCATTCTTCTCATCAAAATGTGACCCTTTTTCCAGTCCTATAAATAAAGGATATTTAATAATAACTCAAGTGACAATAGAGATATGTAACGCTAATTAAATCAAATGACAATAGGGATATTTCGAGCCATTTTAAGCTATTTGAGGATCAGTTAAAAATTAATGATTAACTCTAAGGGTTAGAGGTTATTTACCATATTCTGTATGGTTGTATTACTAAATTATTGGCAAAATGTTTCTAAATCCTGACAAATGTTCAAGTGGGAGATGATGTTATTTCACATGGGTCAGTGTAAACTTACCAGCATAAGTTGTGGTCCATGATAATGACAATATCAATATTAGTAAAAAAAAAATCAATAAAGAACCTTATACAATTGTTTCTTCCCATAGAATAACATAAAAATTCAACTAGCGAGGAATCTGCATGGCTTAAAATACTTGAATTTGGTATTAATTTAGAGGCAAGATCCCAACTTTGACTAGGATTTAAAGATGCTACTGCTATCCTCTATGCTTAGTATGTCTAGGAGTTGTAGCAAAATTATTGTTTTAAGTAGTTAATGCATTTGGCTTTTAGTTTTACAACTGTGTAAAATACTAAAATGTATATTTATTAGAGATTTTGCCATCTCCATAGGCACAAATGGGGAGTTGTTTATTGCTAATTAATGTCCTCACTTTCTTCCTATCTCTAAATTAATTTAAATATATAACAGTTAATCAACCAATTTTTTGCCTTTCACATTTTAGTTGCTTCAAGAATATATCTTCGTATGATCAGTTTCTAAAAACAGATAAAGACCATGCATTCGCAGCTCCTAATTAATTCACTTTAAAGCAAGCTAGCTACATGATTTTAACTCGGATGCCAATAAAACAAACTACGTAAAAATCATTAGACCAAACTTCTAAAGATCGATAAGCTATAAGGAACACAGCCCTTAAGTATATATATCATGATAATTTTAACCTCAGAGGATCTAAGAGTAAAAGAACAAAAAAGTAATGGTGAATTACAGTGGGATCCACAAAGACAATGCATGCTTTGATCGATGCTAGCAAATGGTGATGGTGGGATCCAGGCCATGAATGGCTATGGATTTAATCGACCCAAAAGCAAGCTAATCTCACATGCCTAGCTGATAATATTCCTTCCCTTTCAAACCATGCATACCTAAATGTACCGGCCCAAAAGCAATACACAAAGTTGCCATGCCCATTGATTGTAATTTGTAAAGCAGACACAAACCCATGCGCATTTTGCAAATTGTTTCATGTAGTTAGCTAGAAAAGGAATTGGAGCCATGCCTAACATAAAGAGTTGATGGATCATAGTTCATATCCAAAACAGAGAAAAGAAAAGTATAACAAAACTTACCTCAATGATTCTTCTCTTCACAGTGTGAGCGCATGCACCAATATGCAATACTTGAACTTGATCGATTAATACTAATTTTGATGATCTTGAGAATGAGAGTGCTGCTCAGTGCTCGCTAGCTGTCCTTGAATTAATGGTAAAAAGAAACGATGAAGTGTGATCTGATCTGAGCTTGAGAGTGTAAAAATGAGACTGAGACTGCCGCTGAGAATGCCAATATGTTTAATAATATATTAATAACAATGTTCATGAGCAATTGTTTTTTTCTTTTGGGCAAAAGGGTATCACACCATCACTCTCTCTCTCTCTCTTTGTTTGTGGTGGTCTCTGCCGCTATGTTATTTTTGAATTTTAATTGAATTACTGAACCTTTTCTTAAAAACAACAACTAAAGAGCATTATAAAAACCTTTAAGGTATCCAAAAAAAAAAAAAAAAGGAGAGAGAAGAAGATCATATGAGGGGAGGCAAAGGCAAGGCGGTTTTGTTGAGTTCCAATGACAGGGAATATAGGAAATTGTCTCTCTTCGCCCTAGCTCTTTTTCTACTTTGATTGCTGCTTAGTTACTTACTCTGCATGAGTCGTGCACGTGAGACTAGGAAAAGCACGTGCAGTCTCAGCCAATGTTTTTTGTTAAACTAATGGGAAGTGGTGAGCAGAAGTAATGTGGGTTATTGTGGGCATTATCATGGGTTTTCACCGGCCCTGTCAGCGGTTCTTGATTCGGATCCACTTTTTTTTTTTTTTTTTTTCAATTTCGGTTTTGATATTTTGGAATTTGATATTGAACATATCCCACATCGGTTCAAGTGTAGATCTTTACAATTTACAATTATGAAAATGTTGATATAATGTTATATTGTACAAAAGTAACGCTGCTTATTAATTATCACATATTCGCATTGGCATTTTGTTCAATATGGATAACATAATTTTTTATGCAAGAAATTGGTCAACGTTCACATGTAATGTGGACGAAAGATGATTCCCCATATCTATCATTCATCAAGTTGAATTGCTTAAACTTGTAGGACACATATTTTCTTCCCTTGGCTTCTTAATTGTATTTATTTCTTAATTGTGAGATAATTTTAATGTTAAAGTTTATGTAAAGAATCGGTAAGAACACTTCAAAAGTTTTTGCAATAAGCACGTCTTAGCTGAACACATATCATGTTCTCATAAAATTTGAATCTCTTCATAATCAAAATTTAATTTATGTATGTATTGGGCGTTATTTAGAATTATCTATCACGACATTGTGAAAAAAATAATTAAGCATAAAAAGTTAACACCAAATCCAAATCTATTCAGATTATTTGATATTCATCAACATTTTGCAAATTGAGTCTTCATTTATTTATTTATCTTTGAAATTAATAAAGTTTTAGAAGCCAAATCCTTTCCGTGAAAAACAATAACAAAGAATTAAGTTTGATTGACATTACAATTTTATTGCATCAACAATAATAGTATACAACCCTCTAAAATTGAGGATGTGGAAAAGTAAAAAAGATTGAGTCTTAATAAACGAAACTAAGATTTTTGAGTCCTTTTATATTAACCTTAAATATTATGAATTTATCAAAATAAGTAAATCTAAGTAAGGAAAAGAAAACAAATGGCACATAGATCCAATAGCTTATCTTTTTTTTTTTTTCTTAAAGTTATAAGAAAAATAAGAAAATAATTTTAAACTACAAAATGATTAAGAATAAAACGAAATTTTTGGTTCGAACACGGGCATAACGACAATACTTAAGGTTTAGTTTGTCTCATCATAAGCTTCAAAATAATATATTATACACCCAAAACAAACATCAACATAAGTCATGTCTTGTGAAAAATACTCTATTCACCTATGTATCATATTCTATATCAAAAATTCGCTACTTGTGTTGTCAAAAGCTCAACTCAAAATTATTTTTCATGTGAACAACAAAAGTTGAACCCAAAATTATTTTTCATGGGTAGAACAACGAACAATCAAGATATAAATATAAGAACTTAATAGGCAACCGAATCCACAAATTACCACTAATGAAGTCAATATGAACAACAATCATAATTAATAAATAATGACAAGCCAGCCATGTCTCTTGATTGTATCTCAGTTACTCGAGTGCTTTGGAAATTCCAGGCACAGTCACCTCTGTTTCCATCACGCAAAACGTCGTTCACTAGATATCCATCCTCTAGTTTATTTAACCTCCTCAATGAAACGAATTCTGAACAACCCCAGGACCACCAAACTAGCTTTTATCTGCAAGACCCAAAAAAAAAAAAAGCATTAAATCTGATGTTAATTATTTAAAGAGAGTATTGTTAAGTTATGTTCCACGTTAGTTAATAAAGGGAAACTACTTGTATTTATAAATGTGATAAGTCACTTCACCCAGTAAACTAGTCTTTTAGGTTGGATATTCAGAAATCTTAGACCAGACATCATCTCCAATAAATGGTATTAGTTTATTTGAACTAGACTCTAGTAGTCAGAATGTAACAATAATTATATTTGGTTTAAAAAAACTATAAGAACCTTGAAGTATCCAGTATCTGTCCTTGCTTTGATCAAGTATAAACACACAGAAAACTGCATAGGCTTCCCAGACAAAGCTAAGTGAACTAGTGTTCGCCATTGTTAGGTAGAGTGAGATGTGGTCTTTCACATTCTTGCTCTCATTTTCTTTTGGGTAGAGAAAATGTTTCCAGCACAGGAATCATCATGAATTCAATAGAATCGATTATTATACAAGTGAAAGGAAGGTAATTGGTTCAAATATATATCTATACATATATACGATAAGGTATCCGATATACACTTAGCCAAATCAACTTGAAACCAATTTGGCAATTAATTATAAAATGATATTTTTACCCCTGCAATTAATTACAAAATGATGTTCCTACAACTACAATTAGTTACAAAATAATATTTCCATCCCTAAAATTAGTTGCAAAATGATGTTTATGCCCCTACTCACTTATTTTTAATTTTTTAAATAGAAAAATATATAAAAAATTAAATCTAAGTCTAATTAATAGGGTTTTTTGGTTTAATTAAACACATTTTAAAAAAAAAATCTTGTTGAATCAAACTAATTTGTGGACATAAAGAAGCAGATCTCTCATGAATTGAAAAGCACTATATAAATCCAATATTTTTTATCTTTTTGGCTTTATAAAAAAAAATCTATTTTTTTTCATTTTTACCATTGCCCGGTTAAAAATTAACAATAAAAATTAACAGAATATCACCCGCTCGAATATTTTTTAAAAATACATGTCACCTTTTTAAAATTTATCAAAATGTTTGTAACCCAAGAATAATTAACCCTTTAATAAATTGAAATGGGGTACTTTAGGAAATAAAATTTAAAATGGGGAATTAAAAGCTCCACTCTATTGGAAAAGTACTTATGAAATTATAGCTCGGGGCCCAACAAATAAACAATATACATCTATGCATTCTTTAACAAGTTTTAACTACACCCACGTCCCCAAAAGCCCATCATACTATATAAACCAAACTTCTTTCTCACACTCACTACTTGCTGTCTTCAGCCAAGTTGATAGCCCAAAATTAAAGTGGAAGTTAACAACTGGCTAATAGAACACAATAAATATATAAATTAATTGTGGCAGCACCCACACGCTGACGACGTAGCCACGATTGGCGTCTATAAAACAAAACCCTAGTCTGGGTAATGGGCAAAGCCGCCGCTGCTTCTTCTTCTTCTTCTTCTTATGTGCAGTTTCCTTAATTTTCATGAATTGATCGTATTTAATTTTGAGTTTCATATAATATAATATTTGGCAAAGATGAAGAGTGCTTTATTATTTCTGACACCTCTTGTATGAGAAGGGCTTCACGTATCTCTTCTTTGAGCACAGTTAGCAACTCTCTGAGCCTCTATTTTTCAGTTTTTATATATACATGTTCTGGAATTTTCTTTTTCAATATTAATAATGAACTGTTTGATTTTGAGTTTTATGATATAATCAACGGTAATTGGCAAAGATGAAGAGTGCTTTGTGTTTCCAACACCTCTCATATGAGAAGGGTTCTTTTTAAGCTCTTCCTTGAGCACAGATAGCAACTCACTGAGCCTCTCTCTGCTCTTCTTTTCTTTTTAATTAATTAATACTAACTAATTGTCTTATTCTTGCTTCTCTTTTGTATCACTTTCTGTTTGGTCTTAAATTTTCATATGGATGTTGTGGTGGTGTCTCATCAAAACTTTATTTTTATTTTGTTTTTTTTAGTTTCTTTTTCAGAGTTGAAGAACATTTTGCATTCTCTAACATAATTTGTTGAAACTTGAGAGAGACAAATTTTCCAAGGGTTTTGTTCATTCTGCTTTCAGATATGAAATTGAGATTGAACTTTGGATGATTTGAAAATCTGGTGCATATTTCTTTTAAAAGTTTGAAGGGTGGGCAAAAACAAATTAATTTTTATTGAAGATTTTAGATTTATTAAATTAGACCAAAGAAAATAGAATTTGATATTTTATTGAATAGTCGGAACTGGGAAGGTCGCATTTTATGCAATTACCAGACAAGCCTTTGAGATAGAACTTCGGAAGTTTGATTTTATATTTATAGTAAAAAATAAAAATAAAAAATAAAAAAATTGAAGGCATACAGGTTTGTAGCCTGGATTTTGATCGAGCCCGGCACGTTTAAAATCAAACATGACTCAATGCGGGATTACTCGAGTGATAAGTTTTCATTTGGGAAACTGTATTGTGGGCCTCATAAACTCCAAATGGTAGCTTGTCACATTTATAATTGTGTTCCTCATAGAAACCTCTATTTAAAGTATCATAATTTTAAAAAATTTAGATAGCAATATATAAGACTACAATTATAATATTCATTGATAATAAATTTAATTATTACAATAATTTTCGGTGAAAACTCCTCAATGAGATTTTATGAGTTGAAAATAATGCATTATTAATGTAAGCAAAAATATATTTTTCGATATACAAGATTAGATTATTACTTAATTTGCTCTTAAAATCTTTTAATAATAACAAAAATATTCATATATTGCAATACACAGAACAAATATGAAATGCATGATAAAATTATAAATTTTAAAAATAGACAAAAGATTAATTAGAAAATTAAAAATTAAAATTATGTAGACTTACAATTTATGATTCAGTGTTGAAAGGCTAAATAATTAATTTTATTTGAATAAAAGATAAAAAGATTAAAGATCGGTCCATTAACTATTATACTAACATTTTGTTATGATTGTTGAAGATTCTGATAAGCTGAAAACAGAAGCTTTACAGAACACTTCCCAAAGGATCTTGGATTAGAATCAATCAAGATGCCTCCCAAAGACAACCAGAAAACTTAATGGATTAATGACCTATTACTAAGACTAGGATTGTGTTTAGAAACAAACAAAGAAACGAATTGAAATCAAGAAATCACAGAACACAACTATGTAACGTGGTTCAGTCAATTTGCACTGACTTACATCCATGGGGGAACAAACTTAACAGCTTCATTGATATGACTTCAAGACTTGATTACAGAGATTAACAAGCACTCAACAGGAACAAGAAAACTCTCAGTCTCAAGCTTTCTTTCTCTCGTTACAATGCTCTCTCTCTCAACCAACACACACCCCGTTTCCAGCTGAGCATCACAGCTTATAAACCACCTCAGAGGCTTCCCAGAAACGCACGTGAGGACCATGTGCAATAACGGCCCTTTAACAACCTTTTGTATGCACGTGTTCTGCTCGTGTTCTATTAACTTCAAAACGGCAAGACTGTATGTCGTTGTAGCAAGCAAAACATTTACTTCATAAAACGCAGTCTTTAAGTGTCGTTTTACTGAAGTTATCGAGCATCACAAAACGCAAGCTAACTCTGTCGTTTCATCCTATTTGATTTGATTCACTGAATACACAACAAACTCCACCTTGAAGCAAATCATTCCTGATAAACTTCTTCCCCATTATCGTGTGCATTTCTCAGGAGCTGCACACTCCAGTCAAATCCAAGCAGAGGCTGAATTTGGCTGTAGGTACCACCTTTGTAAGCATGTCAGCTGGGTTACTGTCAGTGTGAACTTTAACCATTTTGATGACTCCTTTAGACACTTCATTCCTTATAAAGTGTAGCTTCACATCAATGTGTTTGGTTCTTTCATGGTGTACTGGATTCTTGCTCAGATAGATCGCACTTGAGCTATCACAATGAATATCAACAGACTGTTGCTTCTTCCCCAGTTCAGCTAGCATACCCTTAAGCCACAAGGCTTCTTTAACAGCCTCTGTAGCTGCAGTGTATTCAACTTCTGTAGTTGACAAAGCTACAATGTGTTGAAGGCTTGCTTTCCAGTTGATTAGACATCCGTTTAGCATAAACATATAGCCTGTTAAGGATCTTCTTCTATCATTGTCCCCTGCAAAGTCTGAGTCTACATATCCACATAGCCCACCATTTCTGCCCTCAGTTCTCCCATATTGCAGTCCAACCCCCAAGGTACCCTTTAAGTATCTTAGAATCCATTTCACTGCATTCCAATGCTCCTTCCCTGGTGTTGCCATGTATCTGCTCACAAGGCTTAAAGCATATGCAAGATCTGGTCTGGTTAATACCATTGCATACATCATGCATCCAACAGCATTTGCATATGGAATTTTTATCATTTCAGATTTTTCTTCATCAGTCTGAGGACATTGCTGATTTGAGAGTCTGAAATGTGATGCCAGGGGTGTCATGACAGGTTTACAGCTTTCCATCCCAAAGGTGTCAAGTACCTTAGCTAGATACTTCTCTTGAGTTAGAAATATCTTTCCTTCCTTTCTGTTTCTCCTTATTTCCATGCCTAAGATCTTCTTGGCATGCCCTAAGTCTTTCATGTCAAATTCTGAGCTGAGCAGTAACTTCAAGGCATCAATCTCTTCTCTTTGTTTGCAAGCTATTAACATATCATCCACATATAAGAGCAAGTATATGTGGAGATCTGCTTTTGTTGTTTTGTAGTAAACACAACAATCAAAGCTGCATTTATTGAATCCATGAGATGTTATGAACTCATCAAATCTGAGGTACCACTGTCTGGGTGATTGTTTTAACCCATATAGTGACTTCTTTAGCAGACACACATGATTTGGCTTCAGCTGGTCTGTATACCCTTCTGGTTGTGTCATGAAGATTTCTTCTTGCAGGTTCCCATGCAGAAAGGCTGTTTTGACATCGAGTTGATCAAGCTCCATGTCATAAACTGCTGTTAGAGCCAACAAGACCCTTATTGATGCATGTCTAACCACAGGTGAGAATACTTCTTTGAAATCAATGCCCTCTTTCTGTGTGTATCCTTTAGCTACCAGCCTAGCCTTAAACCTCCTAGGTTCTGTAGCTGACACCCCATCTTTGATCCTGTATATCCATTTGCATCCCACTAGCCTTCTATTATCAGGCTTTCTCACCAGCTCCCATGTATTGTTTCTGTAAAGGGAAGCTATTTCATCATCCATGGCTATCTGCCATTCAACCTTGCTTGTACTGTTAACTGCTTCTTTGTAGCTCTTAGGTTCTGTTTCATCAATTTCATGTGAGGTAGCAAGTGCATAAGCTATTAGATCTGCATAGCCATATCTCTTTGGAGGTCTGGTAGTTCTTCTTTCTCTGTCTTTTGCCAACTGATATTCTCCAAGCTCAGTTTGATTTTGGTGATGTTGATGTTCTGTTTGGTGTTCTTTATTTTCAGAATTATCTTCATCTGAATCTGCAGCTTCATTTGAAGATTTCTGAAATGGATGCTCCACCTCAAACTGTATACTTTCAGTACCACTATCTTGAGATTCAGCAGCTTCAGCTGGGTTTCCAGTAGTCAGCTCATCCTCCTCATTGAACACCACATCCCTGCTTGTTATGCATCTGGGTGGAGTTAGTTCTGAACACCACAATTTATAACCCTTCACTCCATCTGGATAACCTATAAACTGTCCCTTTAAGGCTCTAGGTTCTAATTTTCCCTGATTCGTGTGTGCATATGCTGTACACCCAAATACTTTGAGATTATTGTAGTTTCCAGGTTTACCAGACCACAGTTCATAAGGAGTCTTGAACTCAATGGCTGCTGAAGGACTTAGGTTGACCAGTAAGCAAGCTGTTAACAAGGTTTCTGCCCAGAGCCCTTTTGGCAGCTTTGACTGAATCATCATGCACCTGACTTTATTCATTAAAGTTCTGTTCATCCTTTCAGCAAGCCCATTCTGTTGAGGAGTCATTCTCACTGTTCTATGTCTGCCAATGCCCTCACTAGCACAGAAATCATCAAACATCTGATTACAATATTCAAGTCCATTGTCTGTCCTTAGCTTCTTAACCTTCTTACCTGTTTGGTTTTCAACTAAGGCTTTCCAATCCTTAAACTTGCCAAATACTTGATCCTTTGTTCTGAGAACATACACCCAAACCCTCCTCGAAAAATCATCAATTATAGACATGAAGAATCTATTTCCCCCCATAGATGGGACTTGAGATGGCCCCCACAGATCTGAGTGAATGTAGTCCAGAATGTCTATAGTATTATGCTGAGATTTCTTGAAACTAGCTCTTGCAGACTTCCCTAGGACACAGTCTTCACAAAAAACTAATTCCCCAATCTTATTACTTCCCAGAACACCCTGCTTAGCTAGTTCTTTAAGGCCCTTAATGCTCATGTGCCCTAGTCTCAGATGCCATAATCTGGTTGCATCCATGTTAACCTTAGTGGATACACTGGATTCTCCAGTTACTACTTCACCATCTAAAACATATACTCCATTCTTTCTACTTCCTTTCATAATCAGTGTAGCCCCATTAAGGATTTCAATTTTTCCATGTTCAAGCCTAACACTATAACCAACTTGGTCAAGCATCCCTAAAGAGATTAGGTTTCTTTTGAGTTCTGGTACATGTCTAACCTGCTTGACTTCTTTTATGGTTCCATTATGAAGCTTAAGGTTTATATTTCCTATCCCAATGACTTTGCACACTGCATTATTTCCCATCATAACCTTTCCCCCATCAATCTTATGATATTCAGAAAAGAAATTTTGGCAAGGACTCATATGAAATGTGCATCCAGAGTCAAGGATCCACTTACCCTTCTGCACTTCTTCTGTTGCCACACACACATCAGCTGATTCATATCCCTCTTCTTCAACAATAGCTGCATCACCATTCTGTCCCTTCTTCTTGAAACTCTTCTCTGGGCAGTCCTTTTTAAAGTGCCCCTCCTTGTGACATTGGAAGCACTTTAGATTTTTGTTCTTGTTCTTTGTCTTGCTTTGTTTCTTTTTCTTTCCTTCAGTCTTGTCAATCTTTCCTTTCACAGTCAGCCCCTCTCCATGTACTCCATTCACTTGTTTCTCTTGTAACCCTCTTGTATTTAAGGCAGCTTTAACCTCATCCAGGGATAGAGATTGTCTGCCATACATGAGAGCATCGACAAAGTTTGAGTATGAAGGAGGTAGGGAGCTTATCAAGAGTAGAGCTTTGCCTTCATCGTTCAGCCCTTCATCAATAGTTTCCAAGGTATCACAAACCTTGTTGAACTCATCAATGTGCTCATCAAGAGAGGATCCCTCAGCCATCTTGAGTGAAAACATTCTCTTCTTGATGTACAGCCTGTTAGCCAGTGATTTGGTCATGTATAAACTCTCAAGTTTTGCCCATAACTCTGCCACTGTTTTCTCCTTTGCAACTTCTCTTATAACTGAGTCACTGAGACTCAAGATTATGGTGCTTTTGGCCTTCTTGTCAATTTCAGCAATTTGCTCAGGAGTACGAGATGAAGACCCCTCTTTCTTGGTTGCTGGTTCAATGGCATCACCCAGCCCCTGTGTGATCAGCAGTGCTTCCATTTTCACTTTCCACATGTTAAAATCATTCTTTCCATTAAATTTTTCTAGATCAATTCTTGGAGCAGCCATACTTGGATCTAATCTTTCAATCCAGCTCTGATACCAATTGAAGATTCTGATAAGCTGAAAACAGAAGCTTTACAGAACACTTCCCAAAGGATCTTGGATTAGAATCAATCAAGATGCCTCCCAAAGACAACCAGAAAACTTAATGGATTAATGACCTATTACTAAGACTAGGATTGTGTTTAGAAACAAACAAAGAAACGAATTGAAATCAAGAAATCACAGAACACAACTATGTAACGTGGTTCAGTCAATTTGCACTGACTTACATCCACGGGGGAACAAACTTAACAGCTTCATTGATATGACTTCAAGACTTGATTACAGAGATTAACAAGCACTCAACAGGAACAAGAAAACTCTCAGTCTCAAGCTTTCTTTCTCTCGTTACAATGCTCTCTCTCTCAACCAACACACACCCCGTTTCCAGCTGAGCATCACAGCTTATAAACCACCTCAGAGGCTTCCCAGAAACGCACGTGAGGACCATGTGCAATAACGGCCCTTTAACAACCTTTTGTATGCACGTGTTCTGCTCGTGTTCTATTAACTTCAAAACGGCAAGACTGTATGTCGTTGTAGCAAGCAAAACATTTACTTCATAAAACGCAGTCTTTAAGTGTCGTTTTACTGAAGTTATCGAGCATCACAAAACGCAAGCTAACTCTGTCGTTTCATCCTCTTTGATTTGATTCACTGAATACACAACAATTGTTTTTTATTTTAATATTTGTTCCCGTGTCTTTAATCAAATTTCATGAAATGTTAATAACTAATTAAATTATTTATAATTAAAAATTCAAATTAGGTACAGTATGAAATATTTTAAAATTATTGGTGCTAATTTCAAAATTTACAATTCAACTAGGGTATTTTTCATAAAAAACAAATAAATTACAATTTTTTAGTATAATTAAAAAAAAAAAGCCAGGTGGGCCTGTGCCCCACCTCGCCCCATGCTGGCTCCGGCCCTGAAGGCATGTTGCAGATTTTCTCATTAGAAAGTGAAAAATTAAAAGCATATTACACAAAATAGTGGGAAGAAAATAGTACAGTCGTCACTCATTCAAACTCTCAATGTAACAACGTCCGAGGGTAGATGACATTAGAGATGTAAGCTTCCTGTTAGACAATTCGAAGGGGCACGGAATATGATCATGTGCATTCCCACAAATCTTGCTGGCCGGCATCCCCATTTCCTTTGCCAGATTTTCTGCCTCGTCTTCGCTTGCAATCACACGGTCAAAGCAAATGTACCTTCCAAATGCAGTCTTGTTCATGGCTTCATACACACATAAATGAGCCTCGGCCAATCTCGTTACATTCACTGTTGCTAGCAAACCATCCGCGTACATCTCTTGTGCTCCTGCAAAAATTTCTCCCCATATTAATCAGCTTCTTCAGTGAATCCGTGGTCTGGCGAAATGGTCAAGTCTAAACAAAGCCAACAATAAAGGTGTTTTTTTGCTATGAAAATAATACCTTTGAGATAAGCGATTGTTGCGGTAGAATTTCTTTGAATGAAGTCAGGACCTGTAACTAAACCCGGGCAGATTGTGGCCAATTTAAAGTCGTTTTCCTCTGCCAGTTTCCATGCATTCTTCTCTGACTTAAGCTTACCCAACGCATACCAAAGCTGCGCGTAAATTTATGTCATCCACACACCTAGTACAAGGAAATTCAAAACTAAAAATTCATCATGGCATAAAATTATGTACCTTTTTGTCGATGCAAAGTGATTCGTCACTCCAGGATTCATGGTTAATAACCGGGGAAGAAAGGTCTTGTAACGGGCCATCTCGCCAAATGCAGGCCGAAAGCGACGATGTAAGCACACAGTTTCTCACCGAGGATGCTCTTGCACACGCCTTCATCACGTTCTCAGTTGTTTTCACCTCTACCTCGGCCATTGATTTCTAAAAAAATCATCATTTATCAGAGCATTAATAATTTAATAGTACATACTTTATTCTTAAATTTGGCTCCTTTGCTCATACAATACATTTCGCAAACATAAAGCACAATGCACATATGTAGTCTGAAATACTTAACATTACACAAATTCATTAGCCAGGTCATTACAATAAGGAGAGCGCCCAATGCTTTATATTTTAGTGGGTTAATTTCGGATTACTTTTTTTTATGAATTGACAATCTTCAAATTGAAATTGTCCCTTTACTTAAGAAATTTTTAATTTACCCTCCTTTTTTTGTTAAGAAAACTAAAAATAATTCATCAACTCACACCATTTTCTTTCTTTTTTCTTTTAATTAAATATAAACACAGTCAATTCATGAGAGATTAATTTAAAATTTACCCTATATTATATAATATAAAGTGGTGTTCACGTTCAAAGGCCGAAATTTTTGTGCTGCAATATTTTAAAGCAATTGTACAACAATTTAATCATCGTTGCTCTAATTGGAATCTTATAAAATTCAGCCGCCTGAACCTATATATATCTCGGGCATATATGAAGCTGGTACCACATAGAAAATAACATATGAAAAGAGGGGGATGTTTGTGCACAGATATTCTTAGTTGGGACCATTACATGTGCGTGGAGTAGCCACCTGGGTCACCGTGCTACTTGCAATCTAGTGGAAACTTTGGGTCATGGAATCTCCATTTTAATGCACACAGAATAAAATGGGAAGTGGGAATTAAATGATCCTTTAAATCAAGAAGACTTTTCCTTAGACGAAATGATAGCTAGATGAATTTTTAAAAGACTCAAATCACTTGCAATCGTTAATAGTAATGATAAGCATGTGAATTATTAAAGTCCATTGACTCATAATCATTCATAAAACAAGACTAATACAAAAAATTAAAATTAAAAAAAAAAGAGCGGTGAAAGAAATAGCCATACAGAATAGCCAGAAAGGCCGGCAGGGTCAGCTAAGGCAGAGGTGTGAAACACGCCGCGACAACCCTCAAATGCCGCCGTCAAGTCATCTACTTCCGTTAGCTTCGCCGTTACTGCTGACACGCTATGGCTACACGTCCTCCTCATCAGCTCCCTCAATTCCTCTCTATCTTCTACAATTATTATTATTATTTATTTCATAAAGTAATGAACAAAATATATAACAAACTAAATGTATTATTAAAAAAAAAAAACTAACAAAATAAATGACCGAGCAACTGAATCAATGGACAGGGCTTTCTTGAGAGCGTACCTCGATGATCAATAAGGATGCGAACAGCGTAGCCGCGAAGGAGGAGGCAGTTGACGAGGGCGAGGCCCAAGAAGGAGACGCCGCTAGTGACGCAAACGAGCTTCTCTTCATCGTCACCGCCGATTTCTTTCGGAACATTGTTAATATTATTACGAGAGCCTTTGAATTCTTCCTCGTCTTTTCTACGATGCACGGCGGCGCACGCTACTAGCATGCGCTTCAGCTCCTCGATCTCCATCTTCTTGCTCTCGTCACTCCGTACAAACCCCATTTGTGGTGAGACTGTGAGGATGGAGCGATTGAGGCTCTCTCTCTCTCTCTCTCTCTCTCTCTACCGTTTCGATACGGTTACTTTATTTTGTTTAATTTAGAACTGTATATCAAGTTACGATATGAAGGTAGCAAGGCCAGCTTCGGGGGATACACTTATAATCAGCAAAAATTACTGTTCATGGAAGCAATTAAAGAGTTTGTCCTTGGCTTGTTATTTCTTCGGCGGAACGAAATGGACTAAAGTCTAAGGAGAATATTAAAAAGATTGAACGACTAAACTATCAGCTCGGCTTACAAAAACTGCAAATAATTAATTAATATGTTTTTATAAGAAACAATTAATTAGTGTTCTTTGGTTAGTTTGCGCCAAATGTGCAGATGTGTAGAGAAATTATTAATGAAGCGGAAAGAAAGAAGATTTGTGCGACCACAATGAACCTCCATCGGTATGCCATCTTACCAATTAAGTATCGTTAAATGGTAAAATATATATATATATATTATTGGAGTATGATCTAGGAGGCTATGAAAGTCGTAGTCGGGAAATTAATTTGAATGTTATGAAAAAAATAAACAATTGTATTATATGAATGAGTGTGATAGATATATTACTTTGACCCGTTAATTAAAATATATTTTTAAATAATGTTTAAAATATGTATACATTAATATTTAATATAATATATTTTTTATTAATTGTGATTATAGTACTCGTGACTCTTTTCCTATATATAATCTATTTAACTTGAACAATCGTCTCAACACTTTTCCAAAGATCTCTATAATTTTATGACATTATCTGGTCTTTTCTTGAGTTAAAGTTAATATTGATGGTTTCTCTAAATAAAATCTGAGTCCAGCGTCTTGTGGCGTTATTTATAGAGGTCCTCATGAAATCTTTTTATATTATTTTACTATGTCAATTGAGAACCAAACTCTCTTTTACACAAAACTGTATGCTATTATTTATTCTATTGAATTTGTTTACTATAAAGGTTGTCATTCATTGTAGTTAGAATGTGATTCGATGATTATTTATTCTTATCTAAAAAGTGACATCCCATCTCCTCCTTGACAACTATGCACCACATGACTCAATTGTCCAGCTACGATAAAGTCTTTGCGATTTTATTATAGCCATATTTACGGAAAACTAATGGTGTTGCAAACACTTTAACCAATATCAGAATATCATATTGAGTGTCTCTAATTTGACATGATGTGATTTCTCTTCATAAAAAATTAAAGTCTTTTACTCGATGACTCTTGTGAATGCTTAAATACTGATTTTCTTAATCATATAATAGTTTATTATTGTAAGGACAGTGTATGAGATTCCATTCGGTGTTGTCTCTTTGAAATGAAGTTTGTTACCTTCTTTGTCATTAATATAATATGTCCCTCTTGAGGTTTACTTTAATGTATATATAAAATCATAATATTGGCTCGCTGCCACTGAGAATAAAAACACGGCTCGGCTACAAGCCGGAGTCGAGCCGAGGGGGTAAGTAAAGCAAATGAACATAAATCGGCCACCTCTCGTGTTGAATGGCCAGTAAACGCGGGTGGGTAAACACGCGGGACTCAGGGAGGTAGTTGACGAATTTATTAATCATTTCATTATTTTCTTTTGATTTATTTTTTTGGTACGCGTGGGGCCCGGTCTTTTTTGATGGCTTGAGAGTGAAGAACGTCTGCGCGTAACCATTTTATGATTTTCTTCATTCTTTTTATAATACAATTTAATGATCTTGATTTTTGAAAAATTCCCCCCCCCCCCCCAAAAAAAAAAAAAATTGTTGCTACCAAACATTATTTATTTATTTTCACTGTGAACGAAAAACACAACACTAATTGATACTCTCAAACATAATGTAAAATGAACTGCCAAAAGCAAATGCCAAAAAAAAAAAATATAATAATAATAAATTTTAATTGTGGGATTTGTTTTTGGTATCCAGACCATTGACTTTGACAATTTATCTCATACTAAATATTTAAAAAGTTGATAAACTAAACTCGGGGTTCTTTGACTTGTGAGAAAAGAAGGTATGATTGCAAGTCAATGATTTCATGGTTAAGTGATGAACAAATTCTAATCCTGAAGCAGTGGGTTTAAGTATTCCGTGCGTTGTGCAAGTACATTTTCATGTGAATTTTTAAACTAAATTTTAATTGCGTCTTGAAAAATATGATAACCCCGAATCATTTATCGAATATTTGTTTTTTTATCAAAATAATTTTACCTTTTTAAGATTTGACTTTTTTCAATAGGTTGACTTTCCTCGTGCATTTACCTCTAAATGAAAAAAAAAAAAAGTAGAATTATTTATTAAAAAAAGAAAAAGAGTTTGACTAAGAAATATTCCATTAAATAAGCTTTCTTAGTTTATATTATGAAAAACTAAGTCCTTTTTGTCTTCCTAATTGATGACGCAGCAGGTCACCATCATCGTTAACATTTTTCAAAACACCTTTCACAACCTTGTTTTAGTTTCTTCGTCTGCCTCTCTTGCTTTCAAATTTTTTTGTTTGGAAGCTGAAGCTTTTGTCATTATATTCCCTCAACAGATTAAAAAAAATTATATTCCTCAATCAATTTTCGATTTCTCATTGAAAAAATTGGTAGATTAAAAAATTATCTTGATTGAGGCCGGCGAGGGGGCGAAAATTTGATGGAAGATTTTTGCGTCTAGTGATTGGAATGCTGACGAGTCAATGGCGGGTGATTTAATTAAACTCAGCGAAAGAAAATCTGCAGAAGCTTAGCGGACACATGTATCGAAAGTGATTGTCACTGAAAACAATGTTCCAAACTCCACTGAATAATAATAGCATGCGCAAATGCAATTCATTTTAATCCACAAATTGGGTTTCAATAGTAAATTATAGTTTGGCAAGTCAAACAATCGACATAATTTTTTAATTCATCAATTTGACAATTGTCAAATAATCAATAGAAAATTTTTAATTCATGGAGTCATATTTTTATTTTTATTTTCAAAAGTATAGTGGGTGAGAATAAATTTAAGTTTTTAATTGTGTCCTCTTCTTGAATTCAATTTCGGATGATGACCAGTTAGTATCCGCTTGATATAATTTATCTAATAGTTATAAGTGTTTATTTAATCTCATAAGCTCTTATTAAAATTTTTTGTATTGTTTGTTTGTTCTTTTAGTCAAGTTTTTAAAGATTATATAAGATATTTTGTCTCTACTAATAAAAACTCAAATTTTAGATTTTTGAGAGTAGAGATTGAAATTTTTTTCTAAATTTTAAAATATATAAATTATTTCTTTACTTATTTAACAATCTTATTTTATTTTTTTCATAATATAACTTTATTAAAATTTTCTATTAAAATACTTTTATAATTTTTAATAAAAACTCTCATTGACAACCAAGCAACTAAAATTTTTGGGTAAAAACTCTACTAACAAAAGCTCTATTCAAATAAACTCTAATTGAAAAAATATATCAAACGAAGCCTTAAGAAGATACTTTGAAAAATTAGAGATATTTAATTTATTTTAATTCATAAACCCATAGATTCTTGTTTATTTTAAAATTAATAGTCATCGGAGATACCATCCCTTTGTTAAATTTTGATTTTCTTGCTATATATTGTATTCATTTTATTTATGCTTTTTTTTTATTATTAGCTCATTAATGAAATCCATAATAAGTATATATAATATTCGTAAGTGCATAAATGTCAAAACTCAAACTCGAATCAAATTTAGATTTATATAAATTTTAAACCCAAAAAAAAGCATTGATACTCCTACTTCATAGTTCTTTTTTCACTTTAGCACTAACACTTTCTCAAGATTTCATATATATTCTTCATCTTAAAAAATCATTATTTAAAATTTTCATTATAGCACATGATCGTCGTTTTTTGGTTGGGTTTACTAATGATCTCCAATAAAAAATTTAAAGACTTCTGGGTGCCATTTTTAAGTGACATTTGGTTCTGCATGTGATGTGCCAGATGATTGCATAATTACTTATGTGTCAGCCACTCATTCTACTCAACAGCTTTAGTCAAAATGGTATATTTGCCTTTTTCATAAGGTAAGGGGTAATTTTTAAAAACCTCCCCTGAGGTTTGAGGCTGTTGCAAGTAGATGGTGAAAATTATTTAATTTGTAAAAAACCCCCTGCCGTTAGTTAAAATTTTCATTGACTAACTGTTGACTTTGAAAAGACAATATTACCCCCAATATTTACAATTCTAAATATTTACAATTTCATAAGTAATTAAAACAATTATTTTCACCATGATCAAGTTATTGATATTTCCTTAAAATCTTAAAAAAAATAAAATTACAAATCTTAAAATAATTTTTTTTAAGTTTGTAATAAAATTACAAATCTTAATTATTTGATATAAAAATGTAATTTTTTAATCTTAATTATTTGATATAAAAATGTAATTTTTTAAAGTTTGTAATAAAATTACAAATCTTAATTATTTGATATAAAAATATAATTTTTTTTAAGTTTGTAATTTTAATTTTTTTAAGATTTTAAAGAAATTTTAACTGACGTAAACTTTTTTTTAATTTTGTAATAAAATTACAAATCTTAATTATTTGATATAAAAATGTAATTTTTTAAAGTTTGTAATAAAATTACAAATCTTAATTATTTGATATAAAATATAATTTTTTTAAAGTTTGTAATTTTATTTTTTTTAAGATTTTAAGGAAATTTTAACTGACGTAAACTATTATTGGGGGTAATATTGTCTTTTTAAAGTCAACAGTTAGTCAATGAAAATTTTAACTAACGGTAGGGGGTCTTTTACAAATAAAATGATTTTCACCATCTACTTGCAACAGCCTCAAAGCTCAGGGGAGATTTTTAAAAATTACCCGCTTACAAAGCGTAGGCACATGATTTTTAGTTGGGCACACATTTTATCCAGTTTGCGTATCAGTTTTTATGCCCCTAATGACCTAATATCATATATTTACAACTGTTATTTCAATAAGTAATTAGTAATATTTACAATCTGATAGATAATCGAGATTACAACTTTACAATAATCCAAACACTTGTCCAAACAAATAACTTTTACAGATACTCGAGGACTGTTTGCTCCACTTGTATTTTATAAGGAAGAAAAATTATAAATTAACTCCACTTAATCATATTTAATTGGGGGAGAATTTAATTTCGTAAGGATTCAAACCGCGGCTCTCACAAAGAGGTCTAGTAATAGTTCCAAATGATTTATTCCACATAAAACGGAGAGTTCTTTATTAGTGAGACTCTATACATATATTGTCCACATACCTATGCATTTTTTTTTCTCAATCGCTATATTAATCACCACTTTCCAAACATAAGCACAAAAGTCATATATATACCATCAGCATTAAGGGTACAAATCCTCCCCTAATCTAAACTCTCATGAGTTTTTAAAGATCTTATGTCATGTGTCCTCAACTAATGGTGTATGAGTAGGATTTAACTTCTTTATTTTCTGTATTTATTAACTACCAATCATGCACAAGTAATTTTGCTCAGATGAGATCAAATCATGAAAAAAATCTTTATCCCATCATTAAATCCAACCTAATCTTCCACATTTATGATTTTTTTTTCTAAACCGACAAAGCGGGAGAACTTTATTTGAGCAAAAGAACATCAAGCATAATTAAAGGGCCATGAAGATTATGAAGCATAACCAATTAAAGGGCCATACTTGACATTACCAAAAAAAAAAAAGGTACGTATAAGCAAAAACAGAATCAAGAAAAGCCATCAATTAGCATGAAACACATGGTAAAGAGTTGGACAGAGTGTCAATAAAACCCAAAAGTACGTGGAACTTTATGGCTTTTATCATGAATCTTGAGTTTCTTCCGTGTATTAGAAGTTAGCAATAATCTTGTACATGTTCTGGCGCAACAAAATGGACCAAGAAAAAAGAGTTGGATTATTGGCACCCTTTTTATAAATCTCTTAAAACCTATTTTTCTTTATTTACCTCATCCAAATATTTATTAAATATAACATGCATATGTCTTATAACATTTGTTTTAATGACAAATTTTACCTTGACCAATATATTCCTCATAAAACCTCAAAATCAATTTCAGTTTTTCTTTCTTATTGTTCAAAACTTGAGGCGCCATATCCATGGTTTGTTTTTTTTTTTTTTTTTCTCTAAGCAGTTTTTCAACTTCTTAAAAAAAAAGTTGAAAAAACTCATGAAAAGCACTTATTTCATAGTTCACATATTTACTTCCGAATGGAAAAAATAGAGTTCCTTGACTTTTATATGAATGGAAGAAACTTTTACTGAAAAATACTTCATAAAATATTGTTACTTCCTATCATATTCATAGAAGATGACCTAATCCTTTTATTTTCCTTGCAATTATTGCTCTGCTTTCTTATCCTAAACAAGGGATTATTTATTTTGTTCTCCAAAAGCAAGTAATTGTTGATGAATCACCATGATCATCTTTTAAAAAAAAAAATTCAAAATCACTTTTTACAGCTTTTTTTTTATTATTTCCTATGTGCTTGTTTTGCTTCCTAATTTTATTTTGGATGATCAAGCTATTTGTTGCAGATTTCAAATCCAACAGTTCCTTTTTTTTAAAAAAAAAAAAAAGGAACTAAATACAGTGATTAGTAAAAAAAAAAAAATTGAAAGAATTCCTCTCCGTAATTTCAGTTTCTCACTGATTTGGTAGTTCAAAAAAAAAAATTACGTCTCCCTACGAATTTTCAATTTCTTATTGAAATTAGTAAATTAAATAAGACAATCTCTATCTTACATGTATGTAAGATAAAGGGATCCATTAAATAATTATATTCATCTCTGAATTTGTAGTCTCTCTTTTAAAAATTGGTAGATTAAAAAATTATCTTGATTGAGACTGACTGAGAAAGATGTTCCAGTAGTAAAAGACTCACTGTCAACTGTGGAAATTTGAAGTGTTGAAAGACTGTGCACCAAGAAAATTTGCATGGAAATTGAGAGAATTTTGTGAGAATATAGAACAAATCTTATCAAAGTGATAGTTACTGAAAACAATGTCCAACATCCACTGAATAATAACATGCGCAGTTCATTTAAATTTACAAAATGAGTTTTAATTATTGCAAGTTAAAATTTGGTAAGTCAAATGCTGGGTACAATTTCTAATTAATCAATTTGGCAAGTCAGATAATTCGATATAGTTTTTATTTCATCAATTTTGAAAAGTCAAAGAATCAACAAAATTTTTAATTCAAATATTGTGTTCGTTTTATTTATATTTTTTTATTATTATTTAACGGTTAGGTTATTACACTATAAAAATTATTTTGAATACTCTATTATTATGTATACCCATCTACTAAATTTAAACAATGAAGCTTTACTTTATAGACTCTTAAAAAATTAAAAAAAAAACTTATTCAAATCATTTGAATTAATTTTCTTTATTTACTTAAAACACCAATAAATTTACTCTAACACATCCAAAAAAATTCTTAAAGATACTTAGTAATGGTCAAATCAAGTTGTAGACAAATTTTTTAACATAATTTTAAGATAATTTGCTTTTGTTTAATTTAATAAATATGTTCAATATTGAAAGAACTTGCAATCAATATTTTTTTTCCACAAAAGAAAAAGAAAAAAAGTGAACGTGACTCCAAGAAGAAGAAGAAAGACGAAAAACATAAATGGGTTTAATATCTTTTATTTTTAATTCAAAAGGCCAAAAATATACTCTTTAATTATTTTTAATCGTGAAGCAAAACAGACCATGTTTACGGTACTTTTATTAGTTTAGTTTTTGAAAAATCAAAAGCATCAAATGATTATAGTTAAAATCTTTTAACTTTATTTCAGATGTGAAAATAAAAGTTTAAAGTAAGAGAATTACATTTAAAATAATTTTATATTATAGGTATTCAGAGTAATTATATTATATTGGTCAATATATATATATATATATATATTAGTAATTCATATGATGGATAATTTTATATTTAATAATGTTTTGCATAAAAATTGAGGTAATATTGTGAGAATACAGAACAAATGCATCGAACGAAGGGATAGCTACTGAAAACGATGTCCATTTAAATTAATTGTAAGTTAATTTACAATTAATTAACTTAAAGTTTACAAAACGAGTTTTGATTATTGTAAGTTAAAGTTTGGTAAGTGAAATGATGGATACAATTTTTAATTCATCAATTTGGACAGTCAAAGATTCAATAAAATTTTTAATTCAAATATTGTATTCATTTTATTTGTACTGTTTGATTACCTAACGGTTGGGGTTATATATTAAAAGTATATTTTGAACACCTTATTACTCGGTATATTCATTTATTAAATTTTACTTTATACACTCTTAAAAAATTATTTAAATTAATTATCTTTATTTATTCAAAACACCAACTGAACACACCCAAAGAAATACTTAAAATAATGGTCAAATCATGTTGTAAATAAAATTTTTAACACAATTTTAAGATAATCTGCTTTCGTTTAATTTAATAAAGATGTTCAATACTAAAACAACTTGCGATCAGTATTGATTTTTTTGCCAAAAAAAAGAAAAAAAAAAGTTAACGTGACATCAAGAAGAAGAAGAAGAAGAAAGACGAAAGAATTGAATGAGTTAAAGATCTCAAATGTTAAAAAAAAAATTTATATGTATTGTTTAGTCATCTGCATTCAGGTTTGCTTAGACTACGGGGCTGTTTGTTTTATTTTTACTCAATAACTTAATTGACTTAATTTTAATCAATTAAGTTATTAAGTTTATTTTTTTAACCTAATGAAGATTTTTTACAATTAAGTCATTAAATTATTAAGCTAATTTTTTTTAAGCTTTTTACTTAATCTAAAAGGTTTGAATGCTATCATTAAAAAATATTTTTCAAAATATTCGTATCTAATTAATTAATTTTCATCCTTAGTTAAATAAAATTTAATAATTAGCATTATTACTCATTTGTATATAATTTGTGATAATATATAGCGGTAGACTATTTTTATTTTTATTTTTTTGTTCAAATTAGCATTATTTATCTTCATAATTTTTTATGAATATTTTTCATATAAAAATCACAAACTATAATAAAATTTATTAACATATATGATATAAAATATTAAAGAGTTGTACTCAATTGAATATGATTTATATTATGATAATTTATTATCTTATTTATATTATTTGAAATGTTTATTATTTATTTAACATTATAATTTGTAAGGACATAAATGTAAAAATATTAATTTTTAATTTTTTTAAGTTAAAAAAACAAACAACTTAATATTTATTTTTAACTATTCAGATAAAAAAAATATGTCATTCAGATTCATACATTTAATTTTATTTAAAATTCAAATTAATTCAGATTCATTTATATTTTAAGAAAAAAAAAACGCCACAGCGATTAAATTTAAATTTATTTAAATTTTAAAGAAAAAAAGGAAAAAAAAATCCCCGTGACGTCGTATATTCCTTTTTTTTTGGTTTAATAATTATCTCGAACCCTAGAAGTTTTGGCCTTTTTGGTGTCATTTTCATTGACATTTGGTTCCACGTGTCACGCGGCAGATGATTACGAATTACGTACGTGTACCGGAGCCAGCCATTCATCCTACCAAACTCCTGATCCGACCAACTTTAGCCAAAATGGCCAATGGCAACGGAGCGGTGCTCATTTATAATTCTAAAAAAGAGAAAATTTGGCATCATATTCGAAGGCTAAGAAAAACAACTTGAATTTTTAACTTAGAATTTTAATATAAATTTTGAGTGATTACTTTTAAACAATTCAATCACAGATGTTAAAAATTAAAATAGAATTTAATAATGATTATTTATCCACTATTAATTTTTTTTTTTGAAATTAAAAACTTAATAAAAAATTTAAGTTAGAATAATCTAACCCATATTTGAAACTATAAAATATACTAATTATAATAACTACATTGCATATGTTGGATATCTCTCTCACACACACACACACACACACATATATATATCCTTCTCTTCTATGGGTGTCCTCATTTTTTTCATGTAAACACACTATTATGCCATTCAGTTTAATTAAGTTAATGCTCGATTCATTATTAAACTATGTGGTTTAATAATATCATTATTCAATTTACTATAAAACTATATGACTTAATAGTGTGTTTACATGAACAAAAAAATGAGAACATTTGCACTTAAGAATTTCTAGTCAATGAAAGTAAAACTTTCATTAATCTAATAATAGTGTGTTTACTTTTCGGATTAGAGAATCGGAATCCAAAATCAGAATCATTGACAATGTTTACTTCACAAAATAGAGTCAGAAATTAGAATCAAAATTGTGGAGCTCACCACAATTTGGGAATGAGAAATACGAGACTATTTCCTAAGGGAGGGGTTGGAAAGAGTCTTTCATTCTCAAGATTGACTATTTTGCCCTCCCTCAAAATTAAAAAATGCTCACTTTATCCTCATTTATAATTAATTAATATATTATTATAATTAATTAATTAATATATTAATATATTATTAACAATAATTATTAATAAGAATAGTTTTTGAATAAATAATCACAATAGTTAATATATTATTATAATTGAATAATTAATATTAATATTATTTGCTAATATATTTTATAATAATTATATTAATAATTATTATAATTAATTAGTATATTATGATAATTAATTAATTAAAAAAATTTACAATTAGTTAATATATTAATATATTATTGACAATAAAATAATAATAATAATAATAATAATCACTATATATATATTGATGTGGAAAAATAAGGAAAAATTCCACATAGGATTTTTAGTTTACTGATTACCCCCCTCCCCGCGAAACCTATATATATTGGCCTCCATGTTCAATTGTAAAACACACCAAAATCCAAGTGATTTTCTTCTCTTCTCTCCTGAGCAAATTCTCTCTGCCCTTAGGTCTCAGCCTGATAGAATTCAAACATTTATTTGAAATTCGTGGGAATAGTGAGTTTGTGCAGCCAATACTATTAAATTAATTGTATTTTGTGAGACAGGTGCCAATATAATTCAAGCACTATTGCGAAGGTAGCAAATCTATTTTAAGGACAATGTAATTTTATAGGCCTCGAGTTAGTGAAAATTAATTTTTTAAAAATTTTTATTGACATATTGTTGATTTATTTATTATATCACTGCTATTTCAATTTATTTTATTACTATTATTATAAATTTGTGATAAGTGTATAAAAAACTTATTAGTAAGCTTAACTGCACTAGAAAGGTTCTGGCACGAAGGCTGTATATAACGCCTAAGGAATTTGGATTTTAAGTGGGATGATTGCGACCCCTCCAATCTTTTCTAGAAACTTAATTAGTATATTTTTACATACGAAGTGAGTGGTCTTATGTCATTGAAAGGAATAATAAAAATAATATCACTACAAAATACTCCAATTGTTGTGTTTACTGTCATAACAACTTGGGGAGTTAGGAAACTTCATCTATTAGGGCACTTGATAGTCACTTTTCACTGAATATTGGCCCTTTCGATCATAGTACCAAATAGCCTTGATCTGCTCTTGGTTGTGTAGTCAATGGGATGCTTGGGACTACATCTACATTTTTTTCAAAAGAAATTTCTGCTCAACCAAACCATTCTTCCCTTTTTTTTTTTTTTTCTTCTTATTATGAATCAAAACTACAATTGCATCCAAAGGCATTGCTGGGCTAGAAAAAGGCTTAAAAGTTGATGGTCTTGCAATTCAGTTGCCTCTGTAAATTGATACTCAGCCAACATTACCAATCTTCCATTTGAATCCTTTAAGAATCACTTGTTTGTCCTACAAATATATTTCTCGAGATAATAGATGGATTTGAACCCACCGAATGGAAGCATTCAAAAAAATCAGTATCTCCGAAGTAATTTGCCTTTAAAACTCTAGAGCCTCCATATCTCATTGGATAACTTGCGATTGAGAAGGCAGCATTTGAGATCAGAAGATGCAAAGATGATCCTGAAATTCCCTCTTCTAATCTTACAAGTTATTGCCTTCTCTCATCTTTCAGCGAGGATGCGTATACCCTCGCTTCACAGGATTTGTTGAGTGGATCGAAATTGTTAGCTAAGAAAAGGAGTGAGGCTGAAACGGTACTAATAGTTGCACCATGTTGGGCAGCTTGGAATCTTCATCTTTTATGAAAATAAACAGTAAAATTCTCAAATATGAGTGGCTAAAAGCATAAAGTGAAAACAAGAGGTACATTCCATAGGACTTGAGTTGTTTTTAACAGCCATCAGAGCCAGCTTTGACCCACACCAAAAGTAGGGCTCAGTATTCGAAACAAATTGAGAAATATTTTTGCGGATTAGACGTCCCTCAGTGATGCGCCTAATCAATAAGAGGGGACCAATTAACTTTTTGATTTTCTAACAACAAATTATGAAACATTAAAAGAAGGTGAGACTTATTGTGGAACCTAACATAATTGTAAAAATAAACATGTCTTTATTTTATAAGACAGCACATCATCTCAGCAGCATGTTAGGATGGTACACTTAACCATAAAACATTTTCTCAAATAAAACTTTTGTATATTCATTCAAAAGATGGAGATCAGGTAACTGTCCTTACAAAATAACAATTAAAAAAGATAAAATGAGAAAATAAAAATGGAGTACTGCAAGATTTTCTAAAATTTCATAATAAATTATTTGACATTCATAAAGTGGTTTGTAAGATAATGTAATTAATTCATTTAAAAATCTTGAAAATTTATTAACCATTTTATGAATGGGATGAAATTTTACTAAAAGAATAACACTACAATGGTGTTTCCGGAAGAAAAAGAAAAAATGGAAAATTGTATAATTGGGCCGGGCCTCGTTAACCTCCACGGCAGGCGAGTCCAACACAATCTTCACCATAATAACATTGAGATCCCTATTGTTTGACAAATAGCCATTAAGAACATACTTTACAACTTATAACCACAATAATCTTCTTGCGCAGAGCGTAAACCGTACTACTACAAACAGAAAAGAGACATCTGCGTTTCTGATTCTCTCTATCAAGGAGAAAGCTATGAGCGTTCTAGAGCAAAATTTTCCTGTGGTTCAGAAGAAGCTCTCTGTTGATTTAAAGGTATAAGCCTCATTTTGATTCTTTACTTTGTTTCTCCGCGAGCAAGAATTAACATACAGAAATTCTGCCCCTAATTTCGATTTTTCGACCATAAGCATAATCTGTTCGTTTTTATATATGTATATCGAGAAGCAGTAGTATCTGAGTTAAGGGTATATTGAAGCAGTAGTCACTTTGGTACAATTGGGTTGCTAAAATATTGCATAATGTAAATGTTATTTTGTTTGATTTCATATTCTCAATAAGTTTTAGTGACATGAATTTCTGGGTCAGTGTCATTTGGCTTATAAGATAGGCTTGTGTGATCTTAGCTGGGGTGACTGCTTCGTGTCCGTAGTGGTTCAGATAAAATGATCACATAATATTAAGTATGAGGTGAGTGAGATGTTTGAGTTCAATTGTGAAAAATTGGAGGGTTGTTTCCGAGTTTTTGAAATGTGTGGCTGTTAATAGTCTTATGCATAATGGGCAACTTTTGTTACTTGAATTTTTGAGTATTTTGATGATCTAGCTTCAAAGTTCTACGTGATTACAAGTGTTAAGTCTGTGACTATATTTTTTCTGTATATGGGGAAAAATCTACAGGGCTTCAACAGATGTGTGTTCTGCTTCATAGTTATCTTTGAATTATGTTTATGCATTTGATTGTACTTGAAAAGATAACTTATGCATGGCAAGCTCATTGTTTCTGCTGCGCATTGTCTGAGAGTGTCTTAAATGGCTCAATGTCTTCCAGTTTGCTCTTTCAGGTGTTTCTTGGTTAACGATAGGTTGAAAAACTTTGAAACACATCCATTGAAGTTTGAAGTATACACTTGACGTATTTGAATTTGACATTTCTTCCTTAGTCTGTATTGGAACAACTAATGATCATGTCGGGTCTGTTCTAAGATGCTGTGTCATTAATTTTCTCTTCTGATATCTTAAATTTTGCCTGGCAGCGGAACAAAACAGATATAATCATTTGCAGTTATGATGATCATTTTCTTGTAAGTACGAGGCCTCCACTTTGTTTTGGTGTATGATGTCTGCATGTCTTTGTGACAATATATCTAATGTGTGAAATACTTCTCAGGTCATTGCAACTCAAATAGGAACAATGGGGACGATACTGCATGCCAGGTTTGTAATTTCTTTCCTCAAAAATTGTCGTGTCCAACTTTTTGTATTATTCACTGTTGTTCTTTATGGTCTCAACCAATCTTGTCAAGGGGACACTATATGAGCTATTAGTGGAAAAAATAGAGATTTCTTGTTTGAGTTGTTAAGATTGCGCATTATACATAACATCATAAACCTTACAAAATATAATTTGTGGCCCAAGGTTGTTGACCACTGTTTTCAGTGGAGTATACCTTGTGGTATCTTGTATCAGCTGTAAAGATTCAAGTGTTTAGTTGAGCTCTGTCTCTGTAACAGGTGAGCAAGCATAATTGGTTTATTTCATTGTTGAAACATGAAATTGAGATTATCACGTGGACGGACTCGGCTTTTTATTTTCTGATTTATTTCTCTTCAATATGATTGGTAGTTCGTGCAAAAAATAAAATAAAATAAAATTCTGAAAATACTTTAAATTAAAAGAAAATTTCTTTTATTTGGGGTTACAAATTTCTTAGTTAATGATATTCTTATTTTAATTAATATTATCTTTTCTTCTTGTCTTCTGTTGACCTTAGAATGAATGCATGTTTACTTTTATGCTTTTCTGTGTTTACCGGTTGCACTATCTAGATTGCACAATAATGTCTTTGAAGAATACGCTCTCTCTTATCCATCTGTCTGACCCTGTATCACTGGAAATAACTCTAAATTAAATATTGGTTAAAGAAAATAAGAGAAAGAAAGAAAAGCGTAGCGGGAGTTAAATATTGAGATGGTCACTTCACTTGCAAAAGATGGAGAGAGTTCTGTTAACAATTGCAGAAAGAGGAGGGGAGCATTAGAAACTAAAAGGCAAAATAGTTATTTTATATAGCTTGATTTTTGTTATTGTAATAACTTCTTTAAATGATTTTGGAGTTTTGAGGTACAGATATGTTTCTTCATTGCCAGGAAAGATGCAGATATATCAGTCCATCCAACTTTCAGTGTGTCCGTAATATTTGGAAAACGAGACGAGGTAATGACGCCCACATTGTAATATATTGACTAATCTCGTTTATAATTCTCTTGGTTTTGACTAACTTGCATATGTGTAGCCAATGCTAGTGGCATGTGCTCGTCAGCTGATTGAACACATAAGGTATGTTGAAGCTTCTATATGACATTTTCTGTGTCTTTATCAAAATTTACCTTAAGTATCATTGTGTCATTCTCTTATTAAGGTTTTCCTTTTTGTCAAGAGTAAAGCAGTCTGCTTGTTGATGTTCTTAAAAGGTCACATTAGTTTTCATGCATGTCTTGCAATAGAAATACAAGGATAGATAGTCAATCCATAAACATTAGAAGTTGATGTCAATAATGCTTTCAGATAGCTTATTTCTTAGTAATAGTTACCTAATTACAAACAGTTTACTTGTTTGCAGTAGCTCTGGCACTTCCCAGCCTTTGGTTCTGTCCCTTGGTCTTAAAGACCATTCTGCGGTATTGTCTGAATACACACATGCGCCCACATACACACATACACAGTGTGTGTGTGTATACACACACACATTTTATATATATATATATACACACACTCATTTTTTCGATAATGTAATGGTAAAATTCATAATTTGTCTTTTTGACAATAGAATTGTAAAATTCATAACTCCATGGGATTATGCAGGAGACACTGAAAGGCATTGTTTCTGCTGTCACTGAGAATCGCCTTTGGTAGCAAAATGTTGCTGTATTTTCAGTTGCAGATGCTTACTCGATCCTTGGACAACTTCCCTCTAATCAGCTACTGAAACTGCTATTTAAATTATGTTTGTCCGAGAGACATGATGAAATATGAACTTGAGGTACTGCTGCAAATATTGTCAGCCGACAGTGACTGATGGGCCAAATCGGGGTATTAAGAATGACAACGTTACTTGACGATTTGTACATCCAAATTTTGAGTGTATTTTTTTCCCCCCTAAATGTTTTTCTTTTCAAGCTCCTCCGGTAATAAGCGCGGAATTGCCAATATTTTATTTAATTTTTTGTTTTGAATTTAAAATAACTACTGGAGCTAGAACATTCATGCTGACTCCTAATGAAATCGACTTAGCATAATTAATAAAAGATGGCTCCCCCTAATCTCGACATCTGAATTTGAGAGAGAGAGTAATATAACTATAATATAATGTCAATAAAATTACAACAATGTTACACATAATGAGACTCAACGAATGCATCTCAAAATTTGGGTCTGCCTTAGCACACGTTCAAACATATATTGTACACTAAAAATACAAAGTAAAGCACCCCTCTATACCCAAGAATTACCTATCAGGTTTTCTATGATCTCTTGCCCTGTAGAAACAGTCGAGCGCCCAATATATCAACATCCCCATCAAGCTTCATTTTCTTTTCTCATCTTTCCATCTGTCAAGCACCCAATATATCAACATCACCATCAAGCTTCGTTTACTTTTCTCATCTTTCCGTCTTCACCGACCACTGCATGCAATTGTTTTTCTAACTGCAAACAAAGCAAAAGATAACATACTTGTCTAATTACTAACAAAAGTTTAAAGAAAAACACATTGGCATCTAGGCCATGGTCCTACTTTAAGTGACTAACTTGAATACAATCAACTGCACAAATCATGCAGGCCGTGGGATCATCAAATAAAAAGATAGTAAAAACCAAGGAAGTACAAAGTAAGTTTGCAAAGAATAAACAATACATTCAGACAGAAAAAAACAATGGAATTAATTAATTTCTACTTATCCATATTTAACATTTAATACAATGTTGGAACTTGTCCATATTTAACATTTACTACTATGTTGAAACTTGTCACAAGACGCATAGGGTTATACAATGGGATTGTTAGAATTATCTGACAAGTTTCCAGTTCACCTATTTTCGTCTTTCTTCCATCTAAGATGAGCAACAGTTTCAAAACACAGCAAAATTTATGAGAGTTGGAAGCCAAATCCTTCCTCTTTATGTTTTCTTCTCTCCTCCACCCCAAAACCTGAACTCTCATGTTTTGATCAAACTTCAATATGAGTATATCTACCCCACTACATATGTATTGCTAGTTAATGCTTATATAGCATTGGAGAAAATCAACTCATGCAAAATCTCTTCTTTTTGTAGTTTATTTTCTTCCCTTACCCAAAATCCAAACATTCATGTTTGATCAAACTTCAATATCAACTCATTGTGCCAAATCATTTGCAAAATTCTGATGACCAACATCAATTTGAAGTGATAAAGTAAACTGTACAAGATAAGAGAGTTTGCATGCTATTCAGTGCCACTTCCAAGGTGCACAACACAAGAAAGAAATACAAAAGTCCTAGACTTGTCCATCAAGGTACAATAACAAGAAACCAGAAGTGAACAATAAAGCAAACTATGTATAACCAGTTAAAACTAACACTCACCTGAGCATTTTTTATTTTTTGTCTCTGCAATTCTTCAGCAATGCTCGCAATTCTACCATCATAATTAAATCTTAGTCAAAGGTGAATACAGACTGAAAATTGAGCAATAATAATTTTTTCCTTATTCCTATTTTTATCTCATACCTCTGTTGCAAAGTAATCATCTGAGACTGCAGCTCCTTTTCCTTTGTAGAAGCAGGAGTTACCTGCAAGTTGTACAGAGTTAAGAGCACCCAGTGAAAAAGGCAAAATCACATTCCCATAGAAAAACAATAAAATAAAATGAAAAGATCTTTATGAACCACAATGACTCCCAAGAGTTGGCAACATGTTTTTCAGCATTATCCAACACTTAGAGACAACCCAATAAGTCTATTATTACTTCTCCACACAGTTCTGGTTGCCACAATGCTTGCGCAAGACAATAAAGTGAAGGAGAAAGCAAGTTAGGGTATAAGACAGTCAGACTAAATTTACAATCCAGAGCTCAACTTGCTGGTTTTGCACAGGGCTGAAGTTGGTAAGAACAAGGATTTCACGTGTTACCACATAACTCATTTATCAATTGACAGTCTGGAAATGAATACAAGAAATGAAATGAAACAATATCTAAAGAAAAAGATGATAAATATTCATTCATGTAGAAAGTTTCCTGTGGAAAGCTATACACTGCTATTGCATGCAAGGCCATAAGATTGACCAATATGCTAATTGAATCAAATAATCATTTGTCATGTTTTGGCTAGGATAGGCTGCCCCTCAATCCATACTTCAGTGGTAGAAGTCTGACGGTTGAGAGCCATTAAGTTTAGTGATAGTCAAAATATTATAACATGGACCATGAATAAATAAAAGGATTTTGGAGATTTAGAATAAGACGATTTTTTGGGGGGAAAGAGTAAGATTAATACCCTCAATTACTAAGGAATTTCAAGATTCTTCTTTCTTCTTCATTCATCTTAAATTGGGAAGAGGTCTTGGCTTAATTTTGTGAGATCACATGGTCATATAGAGCCTATAGATAATTTGTTCGACATTCAATTAAATAGATTTTTTTGTGATCTTTAGAGTTGCTTATTTGTGTGGACTTCTTGTCCACTTTTCTGTACCTGTCTCTTGTTTTTTCTTTAAATATAAATTTTTGTGTCCTATCAAAAGAGGGGAAAAAATAAAATAACAAAAATAAAAAACGTTGAATAACACCATAATAGTAGTTCCATTATTATGTAACATTGGCTGCAACAAATTTTTCTTTCTACATATTATATAAATATAAAAGAAAATAAAAATTGAAGGAGAGACAATTTTATGTTGTATTCTTTAACCTCATCAACCTAAAACATTACAGTCACATCGTCCCCATCACTAGCTTATTGCAGCCTTTTCCAGCATATGAAAGTGAATAAAATATCTTATTATTTTAAAGTAGAGCAAACAATGAGAGTAATGAGTTATAATGGTTTAGTTAATCAAGTCTCGCAAAGTTCTTGGACCTTTAAACCATCATCAAAATAACTCCTCAGATTTAGGAAGAAAAGAATATATATACCTGCAAGAGGTCATTAGTTCCAGCATCAGCCGACTCTGCATGCTTACCTGTATAAAGCAGAGAAAATAGAAGCCAACAAGGTTATTGAATATAAGACTAAAGTTGTGGTGTATGAATGACAACAATGTGACAAGCATTACCAGAGGTTTCTTCCGCATACTTGATCAGTCTAATAATTTCTTCCTGTCCACATTAATTTACAGAAACAAATAGTAAAAAGTGTATCCTGGACATAAAATATATAATAAAGGGCATATGGCAGTTAAAGAGAAACATACTCTTTGCATGGTGTTTTGTTGCAAAATGAATTGCAGGGATGGGAGAAGTGAGGCAGCTGTAAAATTTGGGGTAGTTGGACTCATTGAGCCTCCACTAACTGGGCTAAAGATGCTGTTAATAGGTCCCTGAATGAGAGAAAATCAAGGCGATGGTTACAAAGCGATTGCCTAGAAGAAAAATTGCTAAGTTCCATAATGCTGTTAGTGAAGTCATCTGAAAAATATGCAAATTGAAATAAGAATGGATATTATATGTCACCCTGGCCCATCTCAAAAGCTAAGTTAATTGGTTATTCAACGAATTACTTCCCTAAAAATAAAATGTTAGTTAAAATAAATATGTATGCAGAGTGTTCATTACAAGAAAAAAAACATCCATAGACGCTGACCAAGAAGCTCATGAAGAGTATTCATTAGAAGACATAAAATATCCATGCCTACTAACCAATAAGCTCTAATGAGGAATATACTAGTAGAAGAATTGATGAAAAATAAAAAAAACTTGGGAATTCCTAGCAATACTAAGAACAAGAAACAATCAACAGATGGACATGTCAGACACAAGTAAACCATAACATGCAATGTGAAAACAATATAAAATAAACACTCTACTACCTAAAGCCTCCAGTTAACTGGCAATTAAAATAGCAATGGATATGCAGCAGCACCAATTGTAAACTAGCAAAATGACAAATAAATTTACAAATTCATGCATTATTCATGATTTCTCAGGTTGACATGTTAGCCACGTGATATGATAGGTGAAACCTAGCTTCCATTTTTCCTTTTATTTTGTTATCATCTTTGTATTGTTGGTTTCAATTTCAAAAGAAGAAAAAAATTTTAACACTCAACTCAAAAACATGATTCATAAATTTGTGGCAATTTAATTATAAGTTACTTCATAGATCAGGACTTATTAACAAGAGATTCCCATTTGATCTCAGAAAATTTTGCAGCCAAAACTGAAGTGCTGACAAAAGAATCTTAGTAGACAATGACTGCTTCATGCAATTTAATATTGACTACTTACATAAATAGATAAGTCAACTAGATAGGTTAATGGCTACAATATAAATCAATCAGTGTTAATGTCCATAAAATAACGTGAACTAGCTACGGTAGAGTCAACATTTGCATATGATAAGTCCTAGTGTTCTTTAGGAAACCACATGATTCCAGTGGATCACCTTCAAGTCGACTGAAGGCTGAGTTGGGTCTGGCTTATACTATAGCTGGCTTATACTATAGCATGATATTACAAATATACCTTGGGGCTCAGTTCTGCTGAAGTAACTTTAAAGCGTCCTTTACGTTGGACAACTGCTCCTTCTGATGTATCTTCTGCTGCATTAACAGAAACAACAAAAGAATAGTCATATTATAGGTATAAACAAGAAACAATGGCTCCAATTTAGATTGTTAAAAAAAAAAAACCAAGAAAATCACAGCAAAAATACCAGATGGAAGGTTATTTGTATCTCTTCTCTGGCGATACAACAGTGGTCCACTATAGTTTCGCTCAGATTGATTTTTTGGCTGCAGAGAATCCCTTCAAAATATTTTCAAGATATCAGAGTTATTGTAATTCTCAATCCGAACTTTTTATTTAAGTAAATGATAGAGAAAACTTGAAAGGCAATCAATAATCAACTTAATACAGTATAGTATAACAGCAGCAGGTTTTTGACAGAAAGGCAGTATTTTGAAAATGATGTATGTCTTACCATCAAAACCAGGCTCATGAAGGTAGAAGACGCGCCAAAAGATATGCCTTTTGACTCAATGAATCTAAGAGTTATATTTTTCCAAGAACAATTGGAATGCAATATGCATTTTAGGTGGTTTTACAACCAGACTGAGAATATACATCTTCAGATTTGGAGTATTATATCTAATTAAGTTTGAAAAAAGATTGCAGACTCATCAAATTTTAATTTTAGTTCAACAACATAAAATTGAGGAAGACAACAAACGTAGAAACATAATATATGTATTCTGCAGGTGAACATAAAAAAAAAAGAAAAAAAAAGCTAAGAATCCTTCATTCAGTTCTCTTCTGACAGCAAGTACAACTCTATAAGGACATAATATAAGTACAAGTACAATAAAGCTTACCTATCAGCTTCACCAACAGCCTTCTTAGAAGAAAATGCATTATCAGGTATTAGTGAACCGCTCAAAAATTTTTTATGCTCAAGAATTACATGACGTGGTAAAGAGCTACTTCGCCCTGAATTCTCACCCTCGTTTCTTCCAGATTCTTGGTCTATGGCTCCCAAAGACCCCTTTGAAAGAAACTGATCAGTATCTAAATGAGCGGTGCCTTTCCAACTAGGACTAGTTGCACCCTCATCGTCCTCACCAACATCGAAACAACCTCTGCAAAAATAAGAGGGGCAAAATACTGAGATGATTCCAAACCGTGACAACTTTCTCATGTCCAATTTTCTAGTGCCAATGCACAGGAACTGTAATCAAAATGATTGCAAGTGTTAAAGTTACTACTTGACCTAAAAGCTTAAGCTAGGGTCTGACAATACTCTCCTCACTTGCACAAGCACATGAACTAAAAACAATCATCACAAACTTAAACCACCCTCACCCCCCCCCCCCCCCCCAAAAAAAAAGATAAAATTTATTATAATCTAAATAATTAACATTAAGGAGATTCAACATATACCACCAGGTCAAACTGATTATGATACCATATTAAGTTCTCACTTGACCTAAAAGATCAAGATTTTAAGTGTCAAGCTCTAGGATAAGGGAAAAAAGAAAAAAGAAAGAAGTTTCTTAGTACATCATTTCTTTTATAATCGACTTTATTCACAAAGAGTCTCCAAATGAAAACTTTTGGCAAATGCCACCCAATAGCCTTGAAGACACTATGGTCATTATTAACTTATTGGCAGTGAAACTGCCAGGAAAAAAATCATTACTTTAGTGCTTGAAGAGGTTTGATAGGAAATGAGGCAAGCGAACTCTCCAAATCATGAAGATTATTGAAGCCATCCTGATGCAAACAAAAGAGAGAAATTTTATGACAATGTGAGACCAAAAAAAAAATATTCCTGGAAAATACTTTATGCATATGTAATGCTTACGTCCTGACTTGTTGTAGCATTTGAATGATTACCACTCTCTGTGGACAGCCTTTCTGCTGGAACCTCAACATCAGCATGGTTTTGCTTCCCACTACTATTGGGATCTTCTGCATTTGACATACAATCATAATCCTGGATCTGCAGGCAACACAAAGCTTCGGATAATAAGAAACAGAAGTACAAGTTTTAACACCAATGAAAAACATGGGAATAGCTTGTACAGACACCAAGATAAATGAGATCACTTACAAGGGCAGCCTGACTTTTTAAATCCTCAAGGTTGAAATTCCAGGCACTTATTCCTCTTATGTACTCTTGCTGCAAGGTTAACATTGTTCAGACATATAATGACATTAATTACAGATAGGCAGAAGCCAAGAAATATAGAACTGTATCTAAGGAATTAGCCTTCTCTTTAGGACCATGCAAGAGAATACAAGCAACCATATTGGGGGTCATTATAGATGACAACAAGCAAGGCAACAGCAGTTTAAAGAATTACGAACTGATCCTTAAGAAAATAAGCTTAATGGTGGGTAAGACATTAAGATAGGAAAAATGTTAAAATGAAACCATATTTTGGTGTTAAACCATCAATATGATCAGCCGTCTATAGCAGATCTGTTTCAGCCTATAAACTTTTCTAACCAAAAAATAAGTCTTCAACCAAACAATGCTGTGTTCTGCAGGAAGGCAAAAGAATCCCGGCCATAAGCTTGATTTCAAGTGTTCAACCTGATAAGACATCTCTTTCTGCTCCTGATCATTAAAAGTATGACAGATACAGAACAAGACAAGCCAATGAACAACTACCTAAATATCCCTCAAAGAACATGGCTAAAATCTTCCTGAAGTTAATGGTAAATTCACAAAGAGATTGAGGTCCAACTAAATCAAAAATCAACAGAAGGTTTTCAGATCCCTGGAACATCTGATAATTGCGAGACGGGGTGCTTTTGCATAAATATCCAGATGCAAACAATGCACAAAATAACGAAATTGTTAAGCATTCCACACAACTTAGGAAGAGTTAAAAAAGAAGGATCTGAGTAACAGAAATTTGTTATGGCTATCTTGCAGAGGTAAGTAATGAATAATATGGCACAACAACGACGTTTAAAGTTACTATGTTATTTCTTTTTGTTTTTTAATCTATTTTATAGGTAGCTTGTTCTTCGTGGCATTTATTTATAAGGAAAATCCTCTTTGCATAACTGCCAAACGCACACCACAAATTGTTGAAACCTGTCAACTTAACTCATAAAATATTAGTGCCTCTGTTTTATACTTGAATAATGGAAAGCTGTATTCCTCACCTGTGATAATTGCTCTTTATCCTCATAGAGAGCCTTATTTTGCACAAGTAGATCAGCCTCTTTTGCCTGAGCACGAAAGACATCAAAGGAAGTCCAATGACATTAGGCTCATTTCAGAAGGAATTCTTGTTCTTGAAAAATATAACACATTGGACAAGCAAGAGACCTTCAGCATCCTGAAACGTTCACCTAATGGAGCAAGATTATCGACAATGGAACGAGCCAGAAAATCATTTGAACGTGCGTGTTTGAAAAAATGGTGTTTCATTAGCTTTTCTGCTGTTGGACGTTTTTTAGGATCCTTCACTAGGCAAGCTGTTACCAACTCTTTAAAAGACTGGAAAAATAAAGCATTTTCAGAGGGGTTATTTTGCACTTTCAGAAGACTATTAATAGAAGCTACCAAACAAAAAGTGCTCACATACAGACCTTTGAGAACCTCTTGTCTCTTTCATAATCAAGACCTGGAGGTGCATTTTGTAAGGTCATCAACAAAACCTGCATGAAAAATAAGAGGATAAGATAAAGACATGTACTAACACAATATGAACGTATGACATATTTCAAATAAGAGGTTTACTTTCATTGGTGGATACTTCGAAAAGGGGGCATGCCCATGAGCGAGTTCCAATGCTGTTATTCCAAATGACCAGATATCTGCTCTGTTCATAGAAAGAGATCTTATGAAAACTCAAAGCCAACTCAAAATAACATCAAGACCTTTGAAACAAGAAAGAAAAACTGAAATAAGATGCAGAGAAGAAAGCAACCCACTCACTTAAAGTCATATCCATGCAATTGCTGCATAACTTCAGGAGCCATCCTGAGAAAGAAGAATATAAGTGTAAATTTGTATGTACAGAAATTTAAGCAATTACCCTGTGCAATTCAGCATACCGAAATGACTAGAAGGACAAGTGAGAATAATTACCAGCATGGAGTTCCAACAAAAGTATTTCTGGAACGTTGCCTATCTCCAGCATCAAACATGCATGCTGATACACCAAAGTCTGCTAACTTGATCGCACCATTAGAATCAATTAAAATATTTCCAGCCTGTAGAGGGATACTATAAGTATAAGCAATCGTAGTGCAGAACCATTCTCCAAATTGAACGAGCCAAAAGTGAAACAATTGAAGGATAACAAAACAGTAGTCAACAAAATCAAGTGATCAGTACCTTACCTGTCAAAGGAACAACAAGACAGACATCACTGATGAGAAGATATAAAAGAGATGGAATAATGCATATCAGAAAGCATTTGTTTCATTTTTCAGAAATTAAAGACATTGATAATACTTTGATCAGGAAAGTTCTGTACAGTTCTTTGTCAAACCAATTGACTAACCAGCATTGGAAGTAATTCCACTTTATAATATGACATTATTGATACAAGAAATTTTAAGGGTTAAAAAAAAAAGATTCTAATCTAGTCCAAAACAACTTCCTAGAAAATTTTCATTTCACTCTTTATTTCTCTTTTCCCAACTAGTACAACATCTTTATAAAGGTGAGTCAGTTCTCATCACAATATTGACTTGAGAGTTCTATTTCAAGTAAACCACCAGATCAGTTTTATAAAGAAGGAAAAAAAAAAAGAGAGAGAGTAAACCACCAGATCAAATTGTTATCATGTACTTACGTAATGTAAGTGAGATTATCAGGAAAAAGTAGGATATTTTCTTTACTACAATTTCTTCTCAAAGAGATTTTCTCATTTAAAATTGAGTAATGGTAGGGATCCTAAGTCCTAACTATTAATACCTTCCTCTTTTTACCCTACAAAAATGTGGCGATTTCTTTCTCGCCACATCACCCACAACAGAGCTAAGACTGCAAACTTATGCTTATACTTTTCTTAGAGACAATCACTCCTAACTTCGGTAATTAACCATAAACAGAGCAGAAATTGAAAAAGGTTTATTAGCCATAAACAGAGCAGTAATTGAAAAAGGTTTTAAGGGAAAGTAGGATACCTTCACATCTCTATGGATATGCCCGTGGAAATGGAGATAAACTAGAGCTTTGAGGGTCTCACGCAACAACGTTGCAATAACAGGCTCTTCAAAACCTTCTGGATATGCTGATTTCATTATATGAAGACAGGATCCCCCTGCCATGTATGGCATCACAACCCAAAGGCAATGACCCGTAGTGAAAGAGCAATGGGCCCTTAATACATTAGGATGATTAGTCACTCTCATGGTTTGCACCTCTCGCCTAATACCATCCTGTATCATTTGCAAGGAAAAACTCTTTAATCTGATACAGAATGTATTTTCTAGTGAAACTTAAATGAATACAGTTGGAGTCCTCTTATTGATGTGAAAATGGAATATGGGGGTTACTGACACTCAATGTCGAGACAAATTAAAACAATTAGTGTTAGGCAGAACAATGAAAGAAAACCATTGAACCATGATGTGTCAAATTCATCTTTGATTCCTTTTCCCTGTATTCTGGTAAGCAATGGAACTTTCAAAATAGTGATACATTAAGTAAAAAGAGGAAAAGAACAAATGGCATTTTTTTTCTGTAGAAAGGAAAAAGAAATACAGACACAAATTCAAACCATTTTTCTTTTCTTTTTCCCATGTAAGGGCAAAAATAACAGACAAGAGGATGTTGCCCTAAATCTGATGCACACATATGCTAGTACATATATGTGAACAGTGCGCATAAGTAAACAGCATCATATACAAAGAATATAATAGCAAATTAAATAGAATTAACAAATGTGTTTCCGTACACAATATAAATAACCATAAGTCTACTAAACTAATGAAAAGGTAGTGCACTTACTAAGTCATTATTGCACTTTTCCAGATCAAGAACCTTGATAGCTACTATTTCATTAAGTGGAATGCAGAGAGCCCTGTAGACAGTGGCGCTGACTCCTTCACCAACTTCTTCATATAACCTATAGTCTTTTGCATCAACAGGAAACCGTTTCTCCACAACAAGATCCATGGTTTCTTCTTATAGCGCACTATTAACATCTCCTTTACCAACAGATGTACCAGTGGAATTAAATAAAATATATATCGGGCACATGAGAGTCAATTTAATGCGGGGCTTCTTCCAATTGGGAAGCATTTTCCCTATCTTCAGCAGAAAAAAATCAGTGAATCCAGTGAAGTCATCAAGATGATCATTTAATCAATATTCCTTGCCTGTGTGGTCATAAAAACTCCAGAGCCTGGATAATCAGAAAAGCCCTTGAACTATACTATCAATATATAAGTGTAGATCCAAGTATTCATCCGACAAAGCAAATACTTTGTATCCAATCTCAAGTATTTTCAACTGAACTACCTCATCAAGTAGTGAAAATTCAAACAAGACATAGGCCTGAAAGGAAACACATTTGAGTACTATCAGAAAAGAGTTTTACAAAGGCAACAAATAGAAATAGGGCTAGAAACTGTCGTTTGTTTATCTCCTGTATCATTAAAAATTCTGCAGACGACAAAAATGCTCCAAATCTATCTAAGTCATCCTCATGAGATGATCCAATATGCGCAAGAAAAATAAGTTGTCTGTCGTACGTATTCCTACAAAACCAAAATGCCAGAAGTTTGGTTATTCTGTAACCAATAGCAAAAAGAATGCATCTATCACTTTTTCTTTTTTAAAGTGGTTTTCTACAACATATTTTAAAGTAATAAATTAACAAAATTCACAGATAAATTTAAATGAAAAAGAATTCGCAATAAAATTAATGCCCTATTCACATCCAAGTCTGATAAGCTTAGCAACCACCACTGGTTTGTCCTATGTTGAAACAAGACCACGTAACAAAACTATAAACCCACAGCCGGCTATGGCTAGCACATCATGCCCCTTGATGAGCTGATTAATCTTATCTGTTTCTACTCTGTTCCTCTAAGAAGTAAGAAGCGTGTGTGTGAAAATGCATGCTGGGACATGTATGCATAAATTTGGCACGTACTCCAAGAAGCAATAGACACGATCGCTTTGCTCGAAAACAGACACATATCAGAGTCAGACTAATCTCCAAGTTTAAACAACTGAGATTTTCATGTCTGAAAACCATTACCAGAAGCGAAACCAATTAAGGAACATCAAAAACACATTTCCTTCTTTTTGTTTCAGGTTCTTACTGAGCCCACTTTTCAGAGAAGTGAAAATCACAGAACAAATTTTGCACAAAATACCCATTATCTCAACTTCCATAATACCACCAAACAAGCCACTAGTCACATGCATTATACCAATGCACACACAACTTCTATGCTATCAATCAAAATCCAAAGCAACATCAACGTAAACAAATGAGTTCAAACTTTAAAAAATTCCTTAATCAAATAAAGTCATTTGCACAAACAATTTCAATCAACTTAGAGCTAGAAAAAATTTAATTACGATTAAAAATGGAAACTTAAGATTTAGAGCACCAGCACAAATCCTAGGGTTTCGATGGTCCTTTTGAAGTAGAAAAGAGCTTGTAAGAAGCGCAAAGAGAAAGTTGTAGAAATGAATCTGACCTGCTTTAGATTAAGTACAAAACGATGTCGGATTCAGCTTTATAGTACGGTCAATCAGTTTCAGTTTTCTGTTCGACAAACACGATGACGAATTAACGATGATGATGAGACTCTCAGATTTCTCTCTTCTGTCTCCAACTGTCGAGCCTTTGAAGGTCCAGAGATCGAATCTTTCACCATTTACAGGAGAAACAATACTTAACAAGTGACTCCCTTCTTAATTTATCTCCTACACTTTTTTATTTTATTTTTGTTTTCTATTTATTTAGTATTAATTTTTTTAAACTTTTTTTTTTCCTATTCGCAATTGTAATTTTTGTTTTACCCGTATAATTATTATAAAAATTAGATTTTTCTGTGATATTCTGTGATTTTTCACATGGGTTGTTCTAAATCTTTAGATTTAAATATTAACTCTATCCTTTTCAAAAAAAAAAAAAAATTAACTCTATCATTAGTTAAGTAATAGTTCATATTTAAAATTAAATTAATCAATTTAAATTAAATAGAGTTGCTTATAAATTTAATGTGAAAAAAAAGTTGTGATTCATCATAACTTTTTTCTACTTTTATTTTATAAATAGTTTTTTTAACCAGTTTGAGTTTGTTAATTAGTATAATATTTTTAAAGAATTTATAACTTATATAAATATTTTTTATTGTTGATTAAAATCTAAACATGTATATTTAAAAAAAAAAAACCAGATATGTAAGCGAAAATTAACTGGAAAAAAATAATTTTTTGAGAGAGCGGGGGGCAAGGCAAGGCTGCAAGGCAGCTGTTGAGGCAAATTCTACTGGGGCCCGCCAAGGAGATTTTAAGACTTAAGTTGCGGGGTTTCAGACTTTCAGTAGGTGAAAAACTCGCGATAAGGCGTTGTATTGATCGTATCGGCATTTTATCGGGGAAAATCGTTAGATCGAGATGAGAGATCCCAACACCTGTATTTGGCTCGACTCTGAACTCTGAAGCATGATTGGCTGGAATATTACAAGTTCATTATTCTTCTTTTTTTTCCAAAAAAATTATTATTATTTTGTTGGGTATATTCAAAATCAGGATATATATTTCATTCCAACTTGACATAAAATTATTATTTTCCAATTTGAGCTTTATTAAAACTTCCAAAATCCTCAATAATTTATCACATGTAAATTACAAATTGAAGTACATAAGTTCCCATGCATTTATAAATAAATTCTTAAGAGTTCCGTTAATTTAAGTTGGTAATATTGCTTATTTGAAATTGCTCAGTGGTGGCATAATTTTTTTTTCAATTACTTTATAATTAAAAGACCATCAGGACCTCCTAAAATAAAAATCAACTTTAAATATTGAAGAAAATGAGGAAATTACACGGGATATGACTTAATACTTGCAAAAATGTCAAGACAATGACCCAATTATTTACATGCCAAGACTATGACCCAATAACAAGTGAAAGTACACAAATACTCTTATAAGTAACTAAGTTAAAAAAATTAAAGAAAACTTGAGTTAGGAAGTTTAGGAAGGCATTGAACTTGTATTCATTACTTTGATTAATCCATTTACCGTTATATAAGACAATAACACGTACCATGTCTATTTACTTAAAAATTATGTGATGACAGAATAAAAATATTAACAAAAATAAATTGTTAAAAGTTATTCTAGACTTCTGTACTTCAGTTCTAGACTTCTAGATTTATAGACTTACCTACAGGTCCATAAGTCTAAAAATAAAGAAGTCACGAAAACGATAAACATGATAAACAAACTCAATTCGGCAACAAATTTGACGTGTAAAATTTGTGTTGAAGAAATTTTTGGAATATGTTTGAATTTGTTAAGGGAATGTGATGATTTTAGTAAGTGTTTGATAACAATTTAGAATGCTGGTCGCATTATAAGCTGGGTGCATGCTTTTGTTGGACATGATAAGGGGCATTTTAGACTAGGGATCACCACAATGTCATACAAATTTAATTGATTAAAAGTTGTCATATTTATGTAAACCGTACATGATTTTGTCATATATAAATAAAAAACCGGAAGAAAATCAACTTCCATGCATCCTGAGGACAGTTGAGAAAAATATCTCGTACCGGTCGAGAGTAGTCGGCGAACTAATAATGTAAAAACTAACTTTTGAGTCGAATAAAAATAAGAAATCATTTTAAACAATGATGGATAAAGAGAAAGTTTTTTTTAAAAAATAAAAATAAAAAAAAAAGAAAAGAAAGAAAAAGAGAGGTAGATTTACACAGTAATCATGTGATTAGATGCCCTGAAAAGGGTAAAAGCTGAGGCTCACATGAGACATAGAGCACTACTAACTAAATTAGTCCTGTGATGCCTGCTGCCCTATGAAATTGGAGTATGACAGCTATGAACACATTGAACCCCTTCCCCTGTTTGCTGCTGCTCCACCAATTTTGCTCCTATTATTCTGCCCAAGACCCAACTATAAAGGCTAAAGGTTAAAGGTTTTTCTATTATGGCATGAATGGTTTGCAATTTCAACATAGATTCTTCCTTGCCTTTTCTCTTCAATTTATGTGATTGAATAATCCCATATGCCATTCACTTTTTTTTTATTTTTTTTATGAAGAGTTCATTTTAATTAGTTACTCGTATTTTTTATCATGATTATTGATTGTATGATCGAGATATCTTTTTTTTATTATTATTATTGTAAATACTTAATCCACTTACCTGAGCAGAGTTCAAATTTCACTTTTTGTTTTCGATTTAAAAAATTTTATGATTGCTAAACTAGGTGATACCGGCTTTATTAGTACAGATCACCTAATTAGTTTTGGCAAAATTGTTACGATATAGTAGCTCTTGCAAGAAAATGGTGAGTGCATTAAATAAATAAAAATGTTATAAAATAAAAATATATTCAGCTTGAGGACTAACATATTCGGTAGAGATAACATGTTAAATCAATACCACGTTGTTCTAGTTTGGTAGTATTCTCCACAAATTAATTTATATTTAAAAGTAAATACTCAAAAATAATAAAAGCAATAAACTAAACTTAATTTCCAACCTCAGCTATATCATTTTAGCTTGTCTAAATCATAGATAATTTTGTTTTATTTTTGGTGTGCTCTGATTACACATGAAAATTATATCATAAGATATATGGAAATCAATGCATAAACATAAATTAAATTAAAAAATTAAAAAATTGGTGTGAGGATAGTCGGTCTACTTTCATGACAAGTAACAAACCTAGATATTCCATAACAAGTTATCAGTAATATTCCTAACTTGTCTATAATGAAACAAGTCAAAAAATAGTATCTCTAGCTTGATTTGACTCTGATGAAAAAGAAAAAGCAGATCAAAATTGTCCTACCAATTTTAGTGGGCTATGACGAGACCCAAAATAGAAGGCAGCCCAGACTGAGCTTAGGGTCAAATGGTACTTTGCCATTTGGGTTTGTCTCTTGTCAGAAGCCCACGAATATAAAAAAAATTATGAGAACCAGATTCTATCTCACGATCAACGAGCACCCCAATCATAAAATGACACATTCTTGCCATAGTTGCACGAGAGATTATCATTTTCCCTCTCAATAGGTACCATTTATCTTCTACCTAGCTTTATAATTCCCAAAAATTTCTATGGCACAAAAAAATTAAGAGAAAAGATGGGTAAAAAGATCATTTACTTAATATTTTATCTTGTAAATATAAAATAATATTTATTGTAAAAAATATTTAAAAAGAATAAATAAAAATCTTTTTGTTAATATTTTATTTACATTGAAACTTATATTTCTTAGTTTTAGTATTTAAATATTTTAATTTTAATTTAATTTATAATCAATATGAAAAAAATATATTTAAAAATAAGATTAATATTGTAAAATTACAGTGTCATGAAAATTATTGAATATTATAAAAATAGTAGAGGAATGAATAATGTTGATTTGAGTAGTAAGAAACGGGCAATCTCCTAAAACAAATAAAAGTGATGAAGTGCCTAAACTCAAAAGTGTTTGTAACGATTATACTAATTACGAACATATAGGCAGATCATGGTGAAAGATTATATCGGAATAATCTACACCGGAGTTGATTATGGTGTTAACATGATTAAACGTACCTTAGTTTGTTGAAATGGAAAAAAAAAATGAAGATTTATCAATAAACTAGTTTTTATCTTACTTCGAGGATGAAAAAAAACAACAAAACACTAATGGTTGTAAAAAGTTAATCAACCTTTTTGCCTGAACACAACTATCAATTATATCCAAACAACATAAATTGTTTGGCTAGACGAAAGTGTAATGTATGAAAATAATATTGGTATTATTAATTTTATTTATAAATTTACTTTTTTAAGAAAAAGTTGTGGAATGGACTAAGGGCTTATTTGGAATTGTATTTGGGAGACTTAAAAATGATTTTGAGAATTTAAAAGCTAATTTTAGTAATTGGTTAAAAAATAAATTCAAAATCTGTTCTTCCTACAGCAGATTTTGAAAAGTAAGAAGAGAGCAACTTTTTAAAATCTGATTTTAAAAAGCAGTTTTATCTTTTAATACAATTCCATAAATATCTTTATAATTATTACCTAAACCCAAAACTATCCTTATTCAAATTAAAGATAAAATCAGTATTTTAGTGAATTTTATTATGATTCACGCATTCTTTCATCTATCGTATTTTTTCTTTGTATTTTACATTCTATCAAAAGTTATCAGATTACGGCATCGAGGCAAAGGTCATCAATTTGTGTTTCATTACTTTTTAACTAAATTCAAGTATATTTGGTGAAAATTTTATTATAATATTTGTTGTTTATTTTGATTGGGTTTGTTTTTTCTTTTTTTTGGTTTGTTTACTTTGATTATACAATAATGAAAATTGTGGTTATTTTTTTAATTATCAATTGTTTTAAGACAACAAAATAAAAGAAATAAAAGAAATAAAATCAATATAATATAAATTTTATTTAGTTAAAATTATTATGAAAAACGGTAAAAAAAACGAAGGAATGAAAGAAGGACGATAGAAACGGCAGCATTCGCACGCGTTCCTTTTTCTTTCTTGTAGGACCCACAACAGTTAATAAAATAAGTTTTTTAAATGGGAAAAAATAATGAAATATCTTTTTATATTAAATATGATCTACTCGTTCCCCAACACTCTCTTCGTAATGGGAAAGAGAAAGTTACCAATTATCCGACTACAATTTCATCAACGTTGTTGGCCTAGTCTTTGACACCAAATTCAAATCTCTGAATGCAGATCTCCAGGATAACAGCCGCTGGTTTTATTTCATTTTTCTTTTGTTAATGTAAATGCAGATTTGAGTTTGTCGGGTTTGGGCGATAATAAAGCTTTTTGCCTTTTATCGTTACTTTCTTATTTTATTGTTTCCTTTTAATTAATTCTATATTTCATTTTCATTATTTTAATTTTTTAAACGAAAAAAGAACAAAAGTTGGACCCACGTTGCCGTTTCTGTCATCCTCCTTTCGTTCCTTTGTTTTTTTAGTATTACTGTTATTATAAATTGTATGCATGTCTTTTTACATGAAAAGTAATTATAATTCTATTTATATTTATTTTAGTCATTTGTTTTCTTACATTATATTAACCGTAAGATTTATTAAAAATTGATAACTATTTTTCAACTCATAAAATACTTTTAAAAACAAAATTTACCAAAATACCTAACCGATTCTCTTTACAGCGAATTATTTATACAGTATTATTAACAACAATTATTTACCAAATTGGCAAAGGCTCTATGTCAAACCATAACAGTAAACTTAAAAGCACGATCAATTAAATCTAATTCAAGTATTTCATTTTAGAGATCATATTCATTTTTCTATTTCGCTCAAGTGATTTCACGACTCGCAGAATTAACTTTCTCATAGTATTTATTAGCTTAACTATTTCTGGATTATTTGCTCTCTTTTTGTAATGCTTTTCAAACTTTACGCTACTTGAAACCATTCATAGGGGATGAGATGAAAAAAATATGAACTTTGTTCATTTGATATAAACTAATTTTAATTAATAATCACTTGAAAAAAAAGAAAAAGGAGTGAGTTGTCATTATTTCTTATCATGTAGAAAGAAAAAAAAAAGTGCAACAAAAAGACCATTTTTGGGACAAAAGTTGTTTTGAGTAAAAGTTCAATTTTTAAAATTTATTAAATGGGTGTTATGAGTAAAAGGTTGGATTTGTAATTGATAGGGATTAGTTGAGATTTGTTAATCCCAGTTAGGGGCGGGTACTGTTCGATTCCATTTCGAATTGAATTAAACCGGTTGATTTTTTTTTTTCTCAAGTTATAATCTAAACCGTGGTTCAGTTTTCGTTTGGTTCAATTTTAAATCATAGATTCTTTAATTTTTTTAATTTTTTTGGTTTTCAATTTTTTTCATATAAACCAACTAGTTTTTCTAATTTTTTGAAACTGAACCGTACCTAACCAAACAATTTTTTCGATGACAACATTTTTTTTGCCCACCTTAATCCCAGTTAGGTTTCATGAATATAATTGGGACAATGTAACATTCCATTGTTTTAGACTAAAAAATTGTCATGTTCCTATGATGTTAAGTATCTCGTTCCATACTATTTTTCCAAATAATCCCTCATTTAAATGAATTTTGACGATTTTTTTTTGGGGTCAATAATTCAGTCTAGTAAAAATATTGAATAATTACAATGTAGAATAATAATATGATAAAACGTGTAAGAGGAAATGCAGACAACAATTTGATAACAAAATAGTCAATATTTATGAGATATCAAAAACTAGTAAAAAAAAATTATGGCTCAAACTTTACCACATGTTGGCTGGCGGAGGCGTGGTGGGCTGGTGGTCGAATGCTGTTTGTAGGTGCCATAGCCTAGAGGCACCAAACTGCGCTAAGTGTCCAAATAAAATTTTTTTTTATCAAAATAAATAAATAAATAAATTATATTCAATCTATTATAGAGAGAGTAACTATGTAATGAAATCTCTATAAACTTCCGATAATAACTAAGAGTAAAAACTCATTTTAATTTCGAGATTTTGGGGTCTGAGTAAACCACACCCAAAATCATAGGAATAAGAAATCACATGGATATGAAATAAATAAGGTAGGTCCAAAATAAATATATTTATTTCCCTACGAACGAATTCACTTCCATATGTGCGGTAATAGTGGTTGGCACGTGTCATCAAGGAGAGAGACCAAGATAAAACCCTAGACTCATATCACTCATAAGCTATAAATAGGGATCACCTCTCCAAAAAATGAGAGATTCCTCCTGATAAAAAAAAAAGAGAAGCGTCACAAGTTTTTCACAAACAAGTGTCACAAGTTTTTCACAAATCAAAAATATGTGTGAAAGAAAATTACTGCTTCCTTCACTGTTGATGGTGGTTAATTCGGTGGCTACCATGGAAAGTTTAAACTAAATTGATTTGTATTTTCACTTCAGAAAAAAAAATTGTATTTTAGGCAAAAAAAGGAGAACAAGAAAAGGGTTATCGCGGGTATTATTAGTTTTAGGGCTTTTAGTTATCAGTACGCAAGGTGACGATTGATTAAAATAAAGAGTTTTTAGAGGCTGAAAATATATAGGTCAATTTAAAATTGCAAAATTATAAAATAGCTTCAATGTTTGAAAATATAAGCAGCTAAATTCTTGACAGGATGAGATTTTTCTTTCATGCTTCCGTTCTACAAAAATTATTATTATTATTATTATTATTTTATCGTACTCCTTAATTTTATCGTTTTCTTATTGTACTTTCTTAATTTTATCTTTATTTTTATCTCCTATTAAAACTTAAATTTTTTTGGTATATATACTCCAATAAACAAAAGTTCTCTTTATTATTCTATTTCTACGCATTTTCTAGGAATAGACTCACTATATTTGTCTTGACAATGTATTAACCTTTTCTTTTAATTAATTAAACTCTCCATGTCGTTCAGATTACAAAAAAAAAAAAAAAAATTAAAGGAAAAAAATAGTATTTTTATTTAATATAAAATTAAAAATTCTAACAATACATGCAACTTAAAAAGAAAAAGAAAAAAGAAAGGAGCATGATGAGATATATTTTAACAAATATAGATATTGCAACATAAGACTTTTAAATAAAATGCAGAGACTAACTGAGTAATTAGCTCAAATTATAAGAATTATAAAGAAGAATTTACCTAAACTCATAAACTCTTTCGGCTCTCGCTTAACAAAATAATCAATCTGCAGATCCACATAATGTTAACCTTTAGCCTTGCTTCCGGCGTCAGGTTGGCTAACAGCAGTATCCGGCCGGCCTGTTGGTGGTATATTGAGTTGAAGCATAAACTGTGGTGGCCAAGAAAAGAACAAGAAGAGGTTTGTGCCTTGTCGCGGTCCAAGCATTACGGAAATGGCTAAAATGTAAAAACCCTAGATGTGATGTGATTGAAGAAGTTTGTCACTGTAAATACAGCATTAGATATAAGCCTGTTATGCGGGATGCCTTGTGTAGTGAAGCATCCAAGGCAATAAAAGCAGCACCGGACGGCAACTACAATGATTTGATAAATGGGTTGATAAAATGGAATTAATCAAGCAAGCGAGAAGCGACCGGGTTGCTAATACCAGGCATATATAGCACGAAAGATCAACACATCTTAAGAAATTTTCCATGCAGAAGGATTGCAGAGCTCGTAATCAAGGCTGTTAATGTAGTTGGGATAGACTGTTTTATGAGGTTAATAGATACCAATGGAATAAATATTTTGGACTTAGAGTTTGTAGAGGGAATGAAGAATGATAAAGTCTGGGACACTGCGTCCTCTTACTTCATCAATAAAATGAAGAAATTGGTTATGGAAGGTAATGGCGTTTTGAAAAATCCACTCAATTTCACCCTCTAGTGTTGGGCTTTCAATATTCATAATAAACTAAAATTTTTTTGAAAAAAAAAAAAAACTAAGCTTTAATGTAATTTAATGTATCAATTTAATAACTATTAATTGATTATTGTAAATTATACTTAAATTTGTTGAAACCGGGTAAAAAGTATGATCGGTCGCATCATTCATTATTTCAGTAAACGATTGGACATCCATCAACCAAACTCACAGACGACATGACGTCCTTATTAATTTTAGAACCAAATCAAGTATAAATATTATGCGTTGGCGCAATATATAGATAGCGAGTCATTTATCTTTTATTTTAACATGCATGTAAGTCCACTATTTAATCACAAGATGATTTGTCGTCTACATCAATTCTAGAACCGTCCATGCATTGGCGCATCTACCGGACGACGTGCTGTTTATTATGTGTTTTGTCGTCCAAATCCATATCGACTTACCTTTAATTTAATTTTATTTTAAAAATTTCATAATAATTGTGTAGTTATAAGTGATAATAAATTTTATTCATAATATATTAGTGTTATTTACCATATATTTAAAAATCTTAAAATTTCAAGGTTAGTTTTATAAATTTAAATGATAATAAGACAAAAGTAATTAAGGGAAAATTAAAATTAGGGCAACTGACCCTAATTTTTTTTTTTAAATTTTGGCTCAAGATGCTGATACAAATTTTTGTAATTGAATTCTTTATTTTATATTAACTAAACTTTTTTGTTTAATTAATTAAACTTTTATTTAATTCTTATGCTCATAATCAAATTCATGTTTTTCAACACAAGCTAGATTGACATATACAGGAGATGTTTACGTGGATGAGGTAAAATTAACAATGATATTCATGTATTTATTTATATATAATCATAATAAAAATAATAAAGCATTCAATATAAATCATATTTAACTCATATGTCATTATTTAATATTATCGGAATAATGATGGGTGTACCGTGAATATCAAGATGATAAAGAAGACATTAAAATATTACATTATTTTTCTCATGTAATTACTTTTGATGGATATTTTATAATCTTTCTTATTTATTTGTTATAGTGTAAAAGCATAAGATACAATATTTATTAGATTTTTTAGACAAATTATACAATTTAACTGTTATCAATACATTTTAATTTTTAATATTCTTTTAAAAAATTATTACTTTTTTATTGTTGAGTTTTAAAATTTATGACATGATCTAGAGTAGATTTAGATTTTAGCCTTTTTTTTTGGTATTTGAAGTAGGTATAAATCTTTATTTTTTATTTTTGAATATAGGAATGGAGAAAAAATATAGATTCATAATGAATCTAAGTAGATACAAATCTTAATTTTTATTATGAATTTAAATTTAGAGCAGAATAGATATATAACCCATATGCACCTTATTGCAATCTCTTAGGGAATTCCAAGTAAAAAATTGGCTGCCGACAACTGAAATTGGCTAAGAGGCTACCGTAAATGCCCGGCATTTATTGAAACTGTTAAGCGAAAAGTAAAGTAGTACGTTCTTAATTTAATGCCCCCACATTTTTGTCTTCCTTCTGCAAAGGATTATATGCCTAGTTTGGAAAAACTTTGATTTATCTCTATTTAGAATGGTAAATTTTAATTTATCACTAAAAATATGAAAACAACAATTTATTTTTATTTATTGTTAAGAAGATAAAAAAAAATTAATATGCTCCCATTTATCATTATTTTCCTGAATAAAAATTAAAGATTTTCATATTTTTAAAAAGTAAATTAAAGATTTCCATAGTATCTAGGGTGAATTAGAGCTTATACCCATAAATTTTTTTGGACAATCTGAATCCAATTCTATAAAGTTGCGTAAGGTTGCCCACTATATATAGAGATTAGATAAAAGAGTTTGTGTGTTTTCTGCTTTTCAAAAATAAAAAGAAAATGAAACTTTTTCAACAATTGTTTAGATTCTTAAAAAAAAAAAAAAAAAAAAAAAAAACTCTCATTGTCATTTTCTTTTTCCCCTCCGCAAAAGTAGAAAACCATACAAATGTGTTCTACACTTTTTGTTTCTAAAATTTAAAACAGGTTTTCTAAATCGTGAAAACCGTGTGGCTCCGCCCCTGTTTACCAAACCCGACCCGCTGTAAGTCCTACAGCTGATAGAAGCCACCAAAAAGAAAGCAATGGTTTTCCAGTATGGGTCACCAACCGATAATTAATTTAATGTGGACATTCTTTGACGTTGATGAGATGGTGACACCAACTAAGTTTTTAGACGATGACAAAAATCAGGAAAGACTTTAATGGGAGACTGACTCGTGACTACTCACAGTCCGCCACTTGCTGCCTATAATTCTACGTAATTGCAATTGTGACCAATTGATGCGGATTTCACTAGAATTAAACTGAATTAGTGTCACTGAATGCGGAAAATTAGGAGCAAGAAGAGCATTTTCTAGTTTGTCATTATCTCAATATCAGCTCAGCTGTACAAGAAGCAACTTCTTGACGAAGTCATCAATAGCGGGTTTGAAAGAGAAGACTTAGATGTCATATATTTTTTTTTATAAGGGTTGCAATCGCTCTAAGGTAGGGGTAAAAATGTATTATTAAAAGACAATGAAAAACACCTCAAAATAACATTTGTATATAGCTTGATTTTCGGGCAAATATTTAACTGATTTCTAAGTTTTACGATAAATTGTATATGTCTAGAGCTTTATCAGATTTCAAGGTTATGACTGTTGACTATAGTATCCTACCTCACAATCGAAGCATTGTTCAATTGTTAAAATTTTATTAATTTTCTAATTATTCAATAGTTCATATATAATGAGGTACAATATTTCCGTATCCATGAGACCCATCTTTTTAATTGTAATATATAAATAGTATTAATTTACAAAAAGGAGAAAGAAGATAAAATGACACTTACATCCTCAACATTTAGCGAAATAATTTTGTAAACCCTCTAAATTTTTAATAAAAAGCCTCCAAATTTTCAATAAATGCTCTATTAACTTAAATAAATTACTTTAATATTTTATAATAAGTAGAAATATAATATTAAAATAAATGTAACAATATATATATATATATATATATATATATATAATTTCAATATTTAAAAATATTTTAATGCTTTAAAATCTCATAATATATTAAAATAAATTTTATAATAAATAGAAATGTAATATTAAAATAAATATTTAAAAAATTAAATTATTTTCAATATTATACAAAATAATTTTATTATTATTAATATATGAGATATATTTTATTAATTGTAAAATTTATTTAACCTAAAGTTTTATGAGATATATTTTATTAATTGTAAAATTTATTTAATCTAAATTTTTATTTAAAATTTTTATAATAATTAAAAATATGTTATTGAGATAAATATAAAAAATTTCATTTAAAAGTTATTTATATATTAGAAACATTATACTTATTAGATAAATTATATTTATGTTTATTATAAAATTATAAAATTAACTCTTTTAATTACTATCTATAAAAGATACTACATTTAAAAAGAAAATCTTATCAAAAGTCTACATTATTATTTTCTTAAATCTTAGGACTTTAAATCTACTTTTTCCAAAAAAATTATAAAGAAAAAAAAAAAGCCATTAAAAGAAAGAAGCAGCAGTCAAGCGCCCACGCAAGCCTAGAAGAAATAAAGATTGTAGGTTAGAATTTCGATGATAATTGCATGCGTGGCATCACTATCGGTCGGTGTTTTGTTCTTTCCAATTTTTTCTACACTGTGGGGCCGGCCAAAGCTCTACATCAAATCAAGCTTGATTGCACGTGGCATAGTTGCGATGAATCGTAGTCCTTTATCATCTGATGGACCCACTCACCGTGCTTCACTCGCTTTACTGTCGGTCCAGTGAACGACTTGGGTCTACAGCAGTCAATATAGATTTTCCATTTACACACTTGCCAACTCATAGTTTGTTTCACCCACATGCCTCTTTTTTAATGCTTTAGATGTTTTAGATAAGAACGAGAAATCCAGAAGTTAAGATTTGAATTTAATAATATCATCTAAATTACTAATTAAATTTTGTATACTTTTATATAGTTAATGTACATAATTTGTATTAATAAATTATTTTGAGTGGTATTAAAAGTTTGGAGTTCAAATCTAGCTCGCATAATCATATTGGGAAGAAATTAAAAAAAAAAGTGTTATTTAAAATCCAACAATAATATGTTAATTTTGTTACAATTGTTAATAAGTGACACATGACACAGGTTAGTACTGTTTTGTAAAATTAGACGGCTCATATTTTAGTAAAATAAATTTTTTATTTGACCATGGTATTTTTTTTAAATAATCTATAGAATCTCAAGAGAGATATATTATGAACTTAAAATTATTCAAATTGATAAAATTAGAGTCTAGTGAAGGTTTAGGATTTCGAAAAGAATTTTATCACGAGTTTAAAAATAATTTAATTTAAAGATAATAGAGATAAGTAAAAGTTTCTTTATAAAAAAATAAATTTGGTTTTCGTAATATTCATCGACTAAGAAATAACAAGTTACGACATAAGATTAAACAAATGACATTTCATTGCTACTTGTTAATAAATAATAAGTGATACACTAGTACTGTTTTGTAAATTTTTTTTAATAGAAAATTAGTTGATTTGTATTTATGTAAAATAAATTATTTTTTTATCTGATTGAGGTTATTTTTTTAAAATAATTTATAGAATCTCAAGAGAGATATATTATGAATTCAAAATTATTCAAATTTATAAACTAAGGTGACGTTTGTTTTTTAACTTAATGACTTAAAGTGACTTAACTTAATTAATTAAGTTAATTATAGATGTTTGTTTTTATAACTTAATGAGACTTTTTAGATAATTTTGACTTAATAAAATAAGCCTATTTTTTTTGGCTTTTTACTTAATAGAGAAATCTAAATTAAGTCAATTACTTGCTAATGTCAAAAATATCCTTGCTTTATAATTTATTTTTCATGTTTATCCCAAACTCACCCATAGACATTTACCCCACATAAAAATATCCATGTTTTTTCTTATATTATATACGATAAAATTTAAAATTTATGGTATTTTATATATTAAAATTTTAAAATAATTATGTATTCACTTGAATATAGTTTTACTTATAAATATTAAAATATTGTGGTATTTAATATATTATTTATTTGACATTCAAATTTAATAAGGATACAAGTATAAAAGTACATATTTTTAACTTTTTAAGTTGAAAAAAATAAACAACTTAATACTTATTTTCTGAGATTCAGACAAAAAAAAAACATATTATTCAGATTCAGACATTCAAATCTATTCAGAATTCAGATTAATTCATGTCTATTCAGATTTCAGACAAAAAAACAAACGCGACCTAAGAGTTAAACAAAAGTTACAATACTGGATCAAAACAAATGACATCTTATTGCCACACTTGTTAATAAATAACAGTGATACGTTGGTATTGATTTATATACTATTTTAAAAAAAATATTCGACTTGTATTTTGGAAAAAGAAATTTTCTTTTTAGACCAATGTTTTCTTTAATAATTTATAAAATCTCAAGAGAAATATATATTATGAATTTATAAATTATTTTAAATTTATAAATTAAGAGTTTAATAAAAGTTTAGGATTTTAAAGAGAATTTTATCACGAGTTCTAAAATAATTCAATTTAAAAATAATTCAGATAAATTAAAATTTTCTCATAAAAGAAGAAACTTGGTTTTTGTAAGTTGTAGCATTAGGGGACCGATAATTGCTAAGCTACGACACAGGATCAAACAAAGAGTCATTACGATTGTGACTGTCGTTATCGGGAGTACAATAAGACACGTGTAACGCAGTGATGTGACATAATACAGAAACAGCATCCCGAGAAGTAAGTACGGCAATAATCCCCTGCTTCGCTCCTATTATTGTTTTATGTGTTCTACTTTCCCCTCGTTGCTTTTAGAAGCGGCAAAGCTAACTAACCCTTTCACTAACTTTTTAACACACACTCTCTCTCTCTCTCAAAAAAAAACTCAGCTGAAACTACAAGCAAGAGATCTCTCTCCAGCTTCAAAACGAAAGTAAGGAATTATTCCTGAACGACACACAAAAATCTAGGGTTCTGAGAATCTTTTTTTGGGGCCTAATTTACAAATTAGTTATAATTAATTGCGAAATTGAGGCATTTTTTTTTTTTTTTGGGGAGATAAATTAGAACTATAAGTTTTATATATTTGTTAGATTAAATGAAGCTTAATGTTGGCGTTTAGGCGCCCACACGCTTTCCATATGTGGTGTTAACAAAGCATATGCATTCAATTCAAAGATCATGTGCTTAATCGTCAGGGTTTTTAGACTTTAGTTTTTGTTTTTGTTATTATTATTTGAGCCATATGCCCATATCAATTGCGTGCTTGTGGGTTGTGGCTTTGTGTTTTCTGAATTTAGAGACATTTTAAATATTAAGTTGAAGGAGTGGGTTCTGAGTTTGTTTGGTTTCTTGATGGTTGAGAATTTCCTGACATTTTCATTTCCCGAGAAAAGAAAGATACCTTTTGGGGGATACAGTGTGTGAGGATGCCAGGGGAGAGGAAGAGGAAGATTCTTTTTAGCAAAATTTATTCGTTTGCATGTTGGAAGCCTCCATTTAGTGATGATCATGCTCAAATTGGGCAAAGAGGTTTCGCAAGAGTAGTTTATTGTAATGATCCTGATAACCCAGAAGTAGTGCAGCTGAATTATAGGGGGAATTATGTATCCACCACCAAGTATACGGCGGCTAACTTTATTCCGAAGTCTTTGTTTGAGCAGTTTAGAAGAGTTGCAAATATATATTTTCTTGTAGTGGCTTTTGTTTCATTTAGTCCGTTAGCGCCCTATTCAGCACCTAGTGTCCTGGCACCTCTAATTGTGGTCATTGGAGCCACTATGGCCAAGGAAGGCGTAGAAGATTGGAGGCGAAGAAAGCAGGTAACATATGAATTTTTTAAGCTTGTTTTAGGATTTTTGCCGTGGGGATTATGCTAATAATGCTTCTGACTATAGAATATACGTTCGCTTCCATGTTTGAATAATGTCTGAAGAATTATGTTTAGTAAATGCTTTAAATCAGATATATCTTTGTTGCTTTTGTATAAATCTTATAAAATACAATGACATATTAGCTCAACCTGCCTCAGATGAAGTGACTCTCAAGTTTTATGTCCAGAGTCAGTTCAGTGTCATTGTGTATCTCCATTCTAACAATGACTGTAATTAATACTGTTGTCTAACGGTTATGGTAAATGCAGTTTGTTTTTTGTGCACTTGTAGCGATGGGTTCATGCCCATCCTTAAATTCAGAAATTAGTCCCGTATCCGAATACGTGAAACATGTTTTGAAAAAACTATGTTAATTGAATATAACTTTGCTTTCTATCTGTGGTGACTATAGAAATGGGGTTGATAGAATGCATGTTCAAAGGCACATTACAACATAAAATCATCAGAATAATCTCTAGAATTATTCCTTTACCCTCATTTGGGTGATTTTAGTCGAATAATCAGCTTAAGTGAAGATTTTCAGTTATGAATCCCTAGGTTAAAACATTGATACTGTGGGATTGGTTTTATGACTGATACTTTTTTCTTTCATCTGGCCTGGTCATCATGGAGGATTTTGGAAGTGCACAGTTTACCAATGTGTTTGGGAAATGAGCCATTATTCAATCAACTAGACGAGTTACTGCAATATTATCCTTCGAGATACTAGGCTTAGTGCTTTGGTGATGTCATGTACATTACAGAATGCATATACCATGTTTCGCGTTATCATAGATATCTTGATTGTCCATTATTTAGCAATACAAATACTCATAGTTTCTTATCAAAAATAGATATCTTGATTGCTAACGTTGTATAGTTCCTTGACCATTTTTCTTTAAGATGGGCAATTGAAATGAAACTTTGAATAATGCTTTAACTTAGCCACTACCTAGACATTTGAACTAACGAACCCTTCCAATTTTGTGATATATCTGTACCACTGTAATATTACCTTGCCGCATCATTATCGAGCCTACATACAAAAGTAGGAGATTGAGCACTTGCTTTTAAGGATTTTGTTGCTAATTACGTCATCAGTTAGTGATGCAACCTTAGAAGCCTTATCTTTTTGTGCTGGTTAGGTTGTAAATTCTTCAGGTTCCTGAAATGCATATGATATATTAATAGTCATTGGTCTGTCAGTTGTCATTTTAGATGTCTCTGTCACTTCAGATGATTTTAAAAGTAATAAGCGATCTCTTCAACTTTTACCTTCATGTTTTGTTTCTTCCACAATCTTCACACATGGTTGGTGGTTGTGTCATAGAAGCTGTTTTCCTTAACTTCCACCTCTTCTGCTCACCTACCATTTCTTATTATTCATATTTGATGTATTGAGGAACTTTGAAATGGTTTCAGGATATAGAAGCGAACAATCGAAAGGTCAAAGTATATGGTCAAGATCATACTTTTGTTGAGACCAAATGGAAGAATCTCCGAGTAGGAGACCTTGTTAAGGTGCATAAAGATGAATATTTTCCTGCTGATCTTCTTCTGCTTTCATCAATCTATGAGGATGGTATATGCTATGTTGAAACAATGAACCTTGACGGAGAGACCAATCTGAAACTGAAGCGCTCCTTGGAGGCGACAAACCACTTACGTGACGAAGAATCCTTTCAGAAGTTCACAGCAGTTATCAAGTGTGAGGACCCAAATGAACGTCTTTATTCTTTTGTTGGGACACTACAGTATGAAGGCAAACAATATCCGCTTTCCCCACAGCAGATTCTTTTGAGGGATTCCAAGCTTAAAAATACTGATTATGTCTATGGTGTGGTTGTTTTTACTGGACATGACACAAAAGTGATGCAGAATGCAACAGATCCTCCTTCCAAGAGGAGTAAGATTGAGAGGAAAATGGATAAGATTGTGTATCTCCTTTTTAGCACTCTAATTTTGATATCGTCAACTGGATCTGTGTTTTTCGGAATTGAAACTAAAAGAGACATTGATGGTGGAAAGATTAGAAGATGGTATCTTCAACCAGATGATGCAACTGTGTTCTATGACCCCAGAAGAGCACCACTTGCTGCATTTCTTCATTTCCTGACAGGCCTTATGTTGTATGGATATTTAATACCAATATCATTATACATTTCCATTGAGATTGTCAAGGTTTTACAAAGCGTTTTCATCAACCATGATCGGGATATGTACTATGAGGATACAGACAAGCCAGCACGTGCTCGAACATCTAATTTGAATGAGGAACTTGGTCAGGTTGACACTATACTATCTGACAAAACAGGTACTTTGACATGTAACTCCATGGAATTTGTCAAATGTTCAGTAGCAGGTGTTGCTTATGGCCGTGTCATGACAGAAGTAGAGAGGACATTGGCCAAGAGAAAAGGTGAAAGGACATTCGAAGTTGACGATTCTCAAACTGATGCGCCAGGCCTGAATGGTAATATTGTTGAGTCAGGAAAATCAGTTAAGGGTTTTAACTTCAGGGATGAACGTATAATGAATGGACAGTGGGTTAATGAACCTCACTCAGATGTTATACAGAAGTTCTTTCGGGTGTTAGCAATTTGCCATACTGCAATACCTGATGTAAATGAAGAAACAGGTGAAATTTCTTACGAAGCCGAGTCACCAGATGAGGCAGCCTTTGTCATTGCTGCAAGGGAGGTTGGCTTTCAGTTCTTTGGAAGCTCACAAACGAGCATCTCATTGCATGAATTAGATCCTGTGAGTGGTCAAAAGGTTAATAGGTGAGTTTTTGGAGCCTTGTCATTTATTGTTTACTAAGCCCCAGCTTCATTTAAGAAAATAGTTGGCGATGCATATTTGCAATCCACTAGCTTAAATCTTACTGGGGTTTTCTGATAACTGTTTCTGCATTGCAGTTTCTGTGCAAGAGTATAGGTCTATTATGCGCACATAGATAGCTTAAACAGTTTGTTTGAACCTTTGTGTTGTTTTTGTTTTCCTATTGTATCTTCTTTTTTTTCCCTCTGTTTTTAAATTTTTTCTACTTCATGGGCATGTGATCTTGTTTTATATGTATGGCTTCATTTTTTTTTTTTGTTGGCAAATTCTTATAGAAATAAATAAATTGATAGAAAATGATTTCAAGTTAAGATTGAGAGTAGTTAAGTTGTTTTTCTTGAAGATATATTTACTGTAGAGTTAGATAGCTGTTAGAGACCCTTTTTAAATTTTTGATGCTCATATATGCATATCAAATTTGTACTCTTTTTACTTTTTAATTGGTATGCATAGGACTTGCCGCTTACCCCTTGCAGATTCTTAACTGGGATACAGCTCTCAGGGGACAGTTGTTTACATTTCCTCTTGTGTTGTTACATTGTGATGATTGCTCAAATCTCTGTTTTATCATAACCTGAAATTTTTTTTAAAAAAATGGAGTTCAAAGAAACATTACCTTGGAGAATTGGGAATGGTAATTTGCATTATTGGGTTGCACATAATTTTGCTACATCTGAAGTTCCTTTTTTCTTTAATGTGAAGGATGCTTTTCTTTGGAAAAATTTCCCTTCCTATTTCTGATGTCCTGCTTTCACTACAAAACTTAAGGCTGCTGCAGTTAAAGTACTAGCGTCAAAGCTGTGGGATGATATAGTAACTGTAATTAGGTGTCATAATGTCTGTTTGAATATTTGCATTTTTGTTTTTATTTTGCATTTTTATTTTTATTTTTTGTCCGTCATTCACATTTCATATAACTAACAACCACCCGCCCCCCCCCCCCCCAGGGTATATGAGCTTCTTCATGTCTTGGAGTTCACAAGTTCTCGCAAAAGAATGTCTGTAATGGTGAGGAATCCGGAGAATCAGTTGCTACTTCTCTGCAAGGGTGCAGACAGGTTAGAATCGTGCACACAGGAACCATCTGAATTGGCTCAATAGATACCATCTGATTGATTTCTGTGTTTGTAGTATGATGTTTGAAAGGCTATCAAAACATGGACGGCAGTTTGAGGCTGAGACCAGACGTCACATCAACAGATATGCTGAGGCTGGTTTAAGAACCTTGGTAATTGCATATCGGGAACTTGGTGAAGATGAGTACAGAATATGGGAAAACGAGTTTCTGAAGGCCAAAACTTCTGTAACTTCAGACCGAGAAGCATTAGTGGCTTCAGCTGCGGAGAAGATTGAAAGGGATTTAATTCTTCTTGGTGCTACTGCCGTTGAAGACAAGCTACAAAAAGGGGTTGGTATTAAACTTGAAAATTCCTTCGAAATACATCAGGATGTGTAGCAACTATTATTGTCAGTATTTGGTAGCTATTACTAGAAACTTGAATGTAGCGTAGCACCACCTCTTCAACAACCTACTATTAATATAATTTTTTTCTTCATAATATTTAAAGAAACTATGAACTCCTTACCTCATATTGAAAAACTTACTGTAAGGAGGGGGGGAAAAGGGATACTAAAATTTAGAAGTCCTTTTAAAGTTATATTACAAATGTTCAATTTAGTTCCCTCTGTTCCTTTTTTCTATAGGTTCCGGAGTGCATTGACAAGCTCGCTCAGGCTGGAATTAAAGTATGGGTATTAACTGGTGACAAAATGGAAACTGCAATAAATATTGGGTATGAAACCAGGGTAAACTTTCTCTTTCTTTTTCTCCTTTTGAAATTTACATATACGAAATATGAGATATTATATTTTTTACAGGTATGCATGTAGTCTACTGAGACAAGAAATGAAACAAATCGTGATCACGCTAGATTCGCCAGATATGGAGGCTTTGGAGAAGCAAGGGGATAAGGAGAACATCACGAAGGTACAGATTTCTAGAATTGGTGTCATAATAATACTATTTGTAGGAGTCTGAAAATGTATATTGTTTTAGGTTTCACTTGAAAGTGTGACCAAGCAAATAAGAGAAGGGATATCTCAAGTTAATTCGGCTAAAGAAAGTAAAGTTACATTTGGTTTGGTTATTGATGGCAAGTCATTGGACTTTGCTCTGGACAAGAAGCTTGAGAAGATGTTCTTGGATCTTGCAATTGATTGTGCTTCAGTTATATGCTGTCGTTCTTCACCCAAACAAAAAGCTCTTGTAAGTCTCATGGTTGGGGTTGATTGGATTGGTAAAACAGTCACTGAAATTGTCAGTATCTTTTGTTATTGGCATCAAAATAATCTGATAGAATTTTAGGAGATTTGCAGGTTACAAGACTGGTGAAAGGAACAGGTAAAACAACCCTAGCAATTGGGGATGGGGCAAATGATGTTGGCATGCTTCAAGAGGCTGATATTGGAGTTGGCATTAGTGGTGTTGAAGGGATGCAGGTGAATATGTGATTGTGTGTCTGTCTATTTTTTTTTTTTTTCCTCTCCTTTTCTTTTTCCTTCCCTGCTAAGAGTGTCTGTCTGCAGCTCTTTGTATATACTTTGAGGGGAAGAGGTGTGCTTTGTCATAGTCAATATAATATCTGTCATTGAGCCATGTCTACCAGCATCTTGGATCTTCATCCACACTTGGTCTTTGATGTGATTCCTTGTTGGTGGCACACGTTTTTAACGCATGAAAACTTCTGAAATGTGCATTTCTTTGTCTCATTTCATATTGACTCGAGAGTTTTGTGCAATTTTCTGCTTGACAGATACGTATTTGCATCATATGTTCTTGGTGGAAAAGGGTTTTATTCCATTGGTTTAGAAATCTCTACTAGTTAATGTGAAGAAGTGGTAGCTCATCCATTATAAATGAAATTAACTGTTTTAAGATTAAAACCATATTGCCCCTATGGAACATGCTGTAGCTGGATCAGCACTTGTGCAATGGCCTTGCCCATCTAACCCTTCTAATGATCTCACTAGCAGGACCAGCATCCGATTTAAGCACACCTCTTCCATTCACTGCTGCTTCTTGCATCTTTGTTTGATGAGTTCTGCTCTATGCTATGTTCTGAATTAGTTTGCTTTATCAGAATGGTCGAATCACTTGATAATGAGTGATTTTCTTGGGTTTCCCTGTTTGATGTGAGGATTGAACTTAAGATTTTACTGCAATCTTTAAGACAGGAGATGGGAGTCATTTTGAGATTCCGCACAATCATCAATGTGCTAGGCAATTTACACATTCAATGCCCTTAAAAAGGGGTTTTGGGTGGTATAACTCTCCTTTTGTGGTTCTATTCCTGATATTGTACTTTCCTCTCCCCCTGCTTTTGCACTTTGTCGATAAGCCATTTAGCATATCATTTTTCTGTTGCTACTTTCAAAAAATAATTGTGTCATATATTTGCTCTTAGGATGCATGGTGTTTTTTTAAAAGGGACTGTTTTGGGTATTGACGCACCCTATTTTCCATCCCTCTCTGATATTCGACTTCCCCCCCAATCCCGTTATGTTTATTCTCTTTCGGAATTCAAACTAAATGATTGTGAATATCTGGTTTCTAAGTTTTGGTTATATATCTCAACGCAGGCTGTCATGTCGAGTGATTACGCGATAGCTCAATTTCGTTTTCTAGAACGTCTGTTGCTGGTGCATGGACATTGGTGTTACAGGCGAATATCAATGATGGTAAAACTGCCTTAATGTATTCTATGGCTAGCATCTAAAAAAAAGTAGCATAAGCTCCATTAATGATATATGAGAAATAGGAATCGTTGTTTCCTGTATAGTGGCTTTCACTATTTTATCTTGTAATGTATGACGAGAGAGAGGGAGAGAAAAAAATATCAGTGCATGTGTTGGAGTATGCGAACCTATAGCCCTTCAAGCGCTAAACATGTACGTGACTCCATTAAATAATCTTCAAGACTTCACTCATACTTCAGTACATCGTTCAAGTCCTCTAATACAGCTAGTGGGCAAGTTTCTCTCAATAAGGTGGGTGGCATTGCCCACTAGACGTGTATGCATATGCATTTATATCTTATATTCTTTTACTTATTTTCACCCTTCTTTTCCTTGATATCAACACAATGTAACATGAGGGCATTTATATGGCCTGTCATCTTAAGTTAATTGCTTTTATTATTCATGTTCAGAGAATCAAATCCTTTTCAGAATAGACATTGCTCTCTCACATCTGTGCGATAATATTTCAGGCAACAATAAACTAAGTGCTTCATCTTATTGTAATTTTCCCCCCCTTTTGGATGGATGCAGATATGCTATTTCTTTTACAAGAATTTAACGTTTGGGTTCACTTTATTTTGGTATGAGGCGTATGCTTCATTTTCCGGTCGTCCTGCTTACAACGATTGGTACATGTCATGCTATAATGTCTTCTTCACTTCGCTTCCTGTTATCGCTCTTGGTGTTTTTGATCAGGATGTTTCTGCACGACTTTGCCTGAAGGTACACTATTGTTCTTCGTATGATATTATTACTTAAAAAGTATAAACATTTGAAAGAGTGAAGCGACTTTGATAACACTTGTTTGAAAATAAAAAGATGGCTGTTATCTAAAGGAGAAATAATTGGAACAATTCTAACTCTAATGCATTTTCGGTATGAAATACTGACATTTCAGTAGTGCTATGCATTGTATATAACTTTTACAAGAAGTTCTATATTTTCAGTTATATTTGTGTTGTGTTAATCAAAACCATGCAGGGAAGAGAACATTTCTCATGAACCCGTTTCACTTTCTGTTGCCGTATTAGAAACTTTCAGTTCTTGGTTTCTCTTTCTCAAAAGTGAATGTGCCTTGTTTTAGTTCAGGTTACTTCCCCCACCCCACACTAAAGTAAGCTTTTTCCTTGAGTACCAAATGTGAACAAACTGGTGACATTTTGGGAATGAGCATCAGTTTTCCTGCTTTCTCTTAAGCAAAACAAAAAGCAGAAAACCCTAGACTATGTTGCTGCTTCTAGAAATAGTAGACTATTGTGCAAAGGTATTGCAGACTATCACTTCAAAGCTCTTGTATGTTGTAAGGTCAAAATTACTTGGAATATATCTTAGCAACAGTCTTTTTCAAACTCCGCTCACGTATACTCAGGACATGTGGCTATGTTATAGCATTCTTACATCAGTTTGTATGGATAGAAATTGCACAAGAGTTTGCATCCTGAGTATTATAGCATGAAGTATAGCTTTTTCCAACCTGGTACTTTATGCCATTTATTGATCATACTATGTCTGTTTTGCAGTATCCTTTGTTGTATCAAGAGGGAGTACAAAACATCCTCTTCAGCTGGCCTCGCATTCTTGGATGGATGTCTAATGGAGTTCTTAGTGCCATAATTATCTTCTTCTTCACCACGAACTCCATTTTTAACCAAGCATTCCGAAAAGATGGTCATGCAGTTGATTATGAAGTGCTTGGAGTCGCAATGTACTCCAGCGTAGTGTGGGCTGTAAATTGCCAAATGGCTCTCTCCATCAACTACTTCACTTGGATCCAGCACTTCTTCATCTGGGGAAGCATTGCCTTGTGGTACATATTTCTGGTGGTTTACGGCTCTCTCCCGCCAACATTTTCTACGACGGCATACAAGGTTCTTGTAGAAGCCTGCGCTCCTAGTATACTCTATTGGCTCACTACCCTTCTGGTCGTGGTTTCGACACTTCTGCCATACTTTCTCTACAGGGCTTTTCAGACACGGTTTCGACCAATGTACCATGATCTAATACAAAGGCAACGATTGGAAGGTTCAGAGACTGAAATTTCTAGCCAGACTGAAGTTTCTAGCGAGTTGCCGGCCCAGGTTGAAATCAAAATGCAACATCTGAAGGCAAATCTGCGGCAGAGGAACCAATGAAACTGGTACGTGTCTGACCATTTTACACAAGCTTCTTGGTTTTTGTATATGTTAACAGGATCAGTTTAATTAAACATAGGATGGGGGGGATTAGCATTAAGGACAACTCGTATACCATTGTTTACATTACATATGTAAAGCTGATGTTTCGACATTTAAATGATTTTTTTTTCCATATCAGAATATGTAATTATCTTATGGTAGCGTGTTTAAATTTTCAGTTCTAAATGAAGATGCTGCATTTTTCTGGACAGCCCAGTTGGTTTGCAGTTAATAGTACTTGTTGAGCTTTTGTGAACTAATAATATCTTTATATGGTGTTAATATCTCAATAAAATCGTTACATGAATCACACCTCAAGCTTGTTGATTAGTGATAACATCCGGTCTCACTTGTAAGGAGAATAAAGAGTTCAATTATTTTAGTTTGTCATTTAATGTCAAGTTTTTTTCCTCGTGTTGTATGGGGGAACTGCTAACAGGAATTTGATGTTGAAAGCCAGAAAGATTTTTATTTTATTTTTTTTGGCTTGGAGTGGATTGGATTGATAGCTTTTTGTATTTAATATTATAATTACCGATATTATATAAAATTTAACGGTTGATGATTATCAAAGACGATACTAGAAAATGACATGCAGTGTCACATTAATTTGTTTTGTATCAAAAATTCAAAGATGAAGTTTTATAAGTGCAACATTACCCACCCTCACGGGTCAAATTCTAACTCAAATTGTTTTAACGTCGATTTTACGGGGTTACATTAACTCCTCCAATTTTCTGCGCTGCATGAAATAAAAATTGACTTGTGCGGGTATCAATAAATTATTTATTGCAACCATTTGTTGAACCGAACTGTTGTCACCATCTACGTTTATCAAATAAACATCAATTGATGGCAGCTGCCAGACAAACGGACTTTTCATGGTTTATATTTTTTAATAGAAATTAGAAAGTGAGAATGGATTTTTGCTAATTGTATTCGATATTAATCATTTGAATACCTACTAGCTTATAGTTGTAGGTCATCATGGCGGTCCGTAACAGATTATTTTAGAAACGTCTTATAGAATATACAACTTTCGGAAAAAGTTGTATAATATGACAATTTTTTTCAGGGTGTTTTAGCTAAAAGCCACGCAATTTTTGGCTATTGCAATAATCTCATATCACCTTATTAATTATATCATCGAACTAACAATTCATGAGGGAATCCGTATACTACTTACATTAATTTTCTTATTATTTTTTAATAGTTTATGACTTTTTTTTCTTTTTCTTTATAGTTTAGGATAATCACGAGTAGTATAAATAGTCTCCTCTTATAGTCTTTGATGGCAAATCTAAATTTAATAATATCTTCCATTTTTAATGTTTTGTATGAGTTTTTAAGTTTAATTAACTGTCGACATTTTGCGGAATTAATGAGTCTTAATTCTTGTTAATATGTCACATTAATTTCTATAAAACTAGAATAAGTCAAGTATCAAGCGTCAAAGTTAGCGAGTTCTAGACCAAATCAAATTAACACATGTGTGATCCAAATATGAAATTTCTAGACGTGAAACATGAAATTTCCATTAGAAAATAGTATAAAGATAATATTTCTTTTAAGTTGCATTTTTTTTAACACAAATTTGTTTAAAAGGGTACCAAGTGGTGTGCAAAATCCAAATCAATTTTCTAATCTTCTACCCTTCTTAAGATTTGAACTCAAGTGATTATCAACCAAATAAACCTGCTTGAAAATGACTTGGCTAGCATCCAAGGAGCAAGTTGTAGGATATTTATATAAAGTAATATATATTTCAAAATATCAATAGTCGTAGCAGTATATGTTTATGTATCCTCTATATATATATATAATTCATAACAAATCTCTTTTTACTTGTTGAAGTATATATAACTGACTAATTAACTCTCCTGAAGAGAGAAAACCTACAAATACAATCATATTTTATAATGGCTGTTGAAGGAAAGATCCAAGACAACGAAACTGGTTGGGGGGGGGAAATCTGAAGTCAAGGAAACAATCTCCAAAAATCCGAAATGAATCTAAATGATGCTTTACATTTACATTTTATCATCTTATATTCACCTTGTGAACTCATATTTTTGGAGAAGGTGTCTCGCATAAGTTGGTCAGATCTTTTTGTCGCTGTCGAGAATTGCTCGACAATAAACTTCGCACCCGCAGCCATCTAGAAAGAAAAAAGCACTAATATTTTAGTAATTATTAAATTGCTCGTACACATGCAATTCAACTCACCTCGTGGCAACTTGGACCTGAATTTAAGCTCAAATTTCTTTGAACGTTTTAGTGTTAAAAATCATTTTTTAATGGGATCTTAAACTCTTCTTTAGAAGTCATTGGCATACTAGGTCAATGATACTACTATACACATGCATACATATGCAATGACTATAATTTGCGGGATAATAATAATAATAATAATAATAATGTTGTTTACTGAGTTGGGCAAGAAACCATCTAGACACTAGACTTTGGATTGAATTTTTGCTTGAATTAAGGAGGTGATCTTTTAATTAATTAGGTATCTAAGAGTTTCACGAAATTTATTTATTCTAATAATATACGAAAGCACGGCTTGATAAGAAACTTTACACGCATAGAATTTTGTAGCAATATTAAAAAAAAACATATTAATTTGATCGTTAAAACATAAAAATTAGTCTCTTAATTCTTTAAATCCAATTCAAGTCCGGTCTCTATTAGGTCTAAGGAGCCCCCCCCCCCCCCCCCCAACACACACAAAACAAACAAAAATCTCCCAAGATGCCAATAGGAAATTAAGAATAACTAGTTACATTTTCTCCCTCCGATTGAGATTCTTTTGTGCTTTGACCCCTGGATGTTCTATTTATTTACATTAAAACTCCCTCTCCATTTTACATTTATTTTGTATGAAATTTACCCTATATAAGTTGTTTCTTCTCATTATGACCCCCTCGTTCTCAAGAGTTAAGTCTTGCCACATCCCTAGCACCGTGTGCGTATGATGTTGAACGTGATATTAATTAAATTGCTACACATGGAATTATTGCTCAAGATGAGCAATTTCGCCGAATCATATGCATTATGTTAATAGATTCATTGCTTTCCAAAATAAACAGCATGCTCCATTTAAGGCCAGTCTAGGCTCTTTTTTTTTTTTTTTTTTTAAAAGACAAAAGGGTAGAAAAAATAAGTCATAATTGATTTATTAACTCATGCATTCTCGAAGATTTAAATTTGAGTGACCAATTAAATAAATTTACTTTAAAACTTCTCGAAAAAAATCCGTAGGATCAAAGAACAGACTAGGTAGTTTAGTCTCATGCAAGAAGAAAAAGTGTTATTTTTTCAAAGAACAAAAAAATTTACAATGACAATAAAAGTCAGATTGTGTATATATATGTATACATATATGTATTTATAACCTAGAAGGCTTATGTACGCGTGCATGTGTAATCAGAATTGATTTATTAACTCATGCATTCTCGAAGATTCAAATTTGAGTGACCAACTAAATAAATTTACTTTAAAACTTCTTGAAAAAAATCCTTAGGATCAAAGAACAGACTAGGTAATCTAGTCTCATGCAAGAAGAAAAAGCGTTATTTTTTAAAGAACAAAAAAATTTACAATGACAATAAAAGTCAGATTGTGTATATATGTATATGTATATGTCTATGTATATGTATTTATAATCTAGAAGGCTTATGTACGCGTGCATGTGTACACATGGGCATATGGTAGTAATTGCAAAATCAGAGTAATAATTTAATGGGGTCGTTGGGGAAATTCGGTAGTGAGCAAAAAATAAATAAACTTGGCACATTCTAGATTGTTGACATAATAGACCAAAAAATTCAAATCAAACGACCCATACTCCTATCCTATATGCTGTTGCTAAGCTTTGGCATTTGGTTTGTTGTCCCCCATAGGCCCATATATATATATATATAAATGTTTACATGTGACACTACTAGAAACAAAAGTCTCCGCCTCCACGTATACCCTCAAAGATAAAACAAACATTTATGTTGCGGTTTGGTTGTGCATTAAATTGATAGTAACAACTGAAAAATCTTTAAAAGTATTGAAGGAACCAATGAGATCCCTCTTTAGTTAAACAAATTGCTCCTGAAGCATACTTTAATTTTAGACCTATACGTGATGATATTTTAGTAGCATGATTTGAGGCGGCCAGCGGCTGTATCTGTGGAAGATTTCAAAGAGAATCCCAAGATTCTTGAGCAAGTTGCTTTAATTTTTCCTCTCTGCTTGCATTGCATTTTGCCAATTTCTATGCTTCGGCCCCAAACCGATTGCGGTGCTGTCATTCTTTTTACCCTTCTAGAAAGTCTACTCTACGCTCTACAAAGGCTGGCATCATTTCTAGAAACCCATACCGTATTACAAATATAAACAACGAATCTTGATTTTTTAATCTCTTTAGGGTTTGGCCTACTTGGACTTCTAACGAGGTCATGCATTGTGTATGCGTTGTTTGCATCGTATTAAAAATTTATTAATCATGTTCGCGACATAAAATAAATGATAAAATTATACAAGCAATGATCTAACAGGTGACATTATAGTGTTGTTCTCGTTGTGGTGCGCGACGCTGTCATGTGGTGCTATCTCTTTAACTTACGTCTTTTAATTTTATTCTAAAAAATATACATAATCGTGTTGCGTGCGCAGTTCGTTATTAGAAGATAATTGTCATTTTCCTACTAAATTATATTTTTAAATATGTAATTTGTTGTGATTTCGCAACCGATGACGTAGCTTGGTTTATCTACGGATTATCATTTTCTTTATGTTGTACGAGAGAGACAAAAAACAAATATCTAAAACAATTTTTATTTTTTTTAGTAATTAGACCTATATGGTAAACCACTTCCCATAAGTACATGTGTGAGATTTTTTTTTTTTAATCTTCTAAATGTTTGAAAGCACATATCTCTCGTAATCCTGAGTCCATGCATGTACTTAAGTGTTCGAATCCACACAAGTCTAAAACTTTCTAAATAGAGTCCTAACAAAATTTTGGTTGTGAATTAACTATTAATTCCTTAAACCTATTATATTTTTTGAATTAAAAAAAGTTTCATTTTAGGAATGAGATGTTAATTTATAACCCAAACTTAAAAATAAGAGTTTCAAAACGCTCTCGACACAAATTTAAAAGGAAATGTGATGTTAATTTAATGCCAAAGCGATCAACATTCAAGCATATGCATTGAATAGATAAATTTGTTCCGTTCGGACAAGCTCGTTAGTTCGATTTAGGTCGACGAATCTCAAATTAATTTGGTTAGAAATCAATCAAATTGCATTTCCCATTTAATTAATGCTCGATCACTCCAATTCGCCAATTTCAATAAAAATCAAAATTAGTAGCAGCGTTTGGTGTTAGTATTTTAGTAACCGGCACCACCCACCAAAGGCACGGTGCAAAAATAGAAAGCGACGAATTATTTGGGGGGGGCTGGGACACGTGCGAAGAATTAATTAGATTGGGACACGCGTGAAGCGAGTGCGAGAGAAGCGTGTGGACTGTTAAGGTAAATAAAGAAAAGAAGTATCGAAGAAGCTCAAAATGTGACAACGCAATATTCTAATATCTCACTCTCTTTTAGTTTTCACCTTCCCACGTTTCTTTGTTTTTGTGTGTGTGTGTGTGTGTGTGTGTGGGTATATATATACGCACGCATAAACAAAAATCCATAACTCAAACTTCTCAAGGGAAAAGAAAAGAAAAGAAAAAAAAAGTCATCAAGATGCAACAGCAACAAGACGGGAGCTTGAGTATGAGCTCCGCTGCGGTGTCGTTTTGCCCCAGTTTCAACAGCTACGCTTCCGAAAGAATAGTGAACATCGCCGCCAAAGTTAGCGAAGAGTTTCGAGATGAAGAATCGAAATCCGAATCAAAAGTTCTATTAGAAGAAGAAGAAGAAGAAGAAGAATATGTAGATGAAGATGATGAATTCGAGTTTGTTTCTACGATCGCAGATCTCGATTCCAGGTTGTTTCTCGACGGCGAGATCCGTCAGGTTTTTCCAGTGTTCAATCGCAGTCTTTTATTAAACGAAGTTTGCGACGATCATGATCGAGGAAACGAAGGGGGACACGCGGCGGCGGCGTTGAAGAAGTTGTTTATTGATGATCACGATGATGATGATGATGATGATGCTGGCAGGCAAGCGTCGTCGTCGTCGTCGTCTTCATCGGACGAAGACGAACCGGAACCGGAACCGAATATGAACGTAACTTTCTGCATTTGGTCGCCAAAGAGAAATAACAATCCAACATCGTCGGCGTCGCCGTTGCAGTCGCCGAGTCGATGCAAGAAGAGCAACTCAACTGGATCGTCGTCGTCGTCAACGCCGTCGAAGAAATGGTTTAAACTCCGCGATTTGCTGAGGAGAAGCAACAGCGACGGCAAAGACTCGTTTGTGTTTTTGAATAAACCGAAGAATAATAATAACAACAACAATAAAAACAGCAGCAGCAACAACAGCCACGCTGATTCTTCGAAAGAGAAAAAAGTCAAATCCGGCAAATCAAAAGCAAAAGCCAAAACAAAGGCACAAGCAGCCGCCGTGTCAGCGCACGAAGCCTTTTATGTGAAGAACAGAGCGATTAAACAAGGTGACAAGAAGAAATCTTATTTACCTTATCGGCAAGATTTGCTTGGAGTTTTTGCTACTTACAATGGATTAGCCAAAACTTTGCCACCGTCCTTTTGATTGTATTTATGTCTTAAAAAAAGAAAAAAAATTACCAAAAATACACAACTTTTTCATTTTTTTTTTATAATATATAATCTCGATTTTTTATTTTGTAATTTGTAAAACTTTTTGTAGATAGTTTATGTAATAATTTAATATATATATATATATATATATATATATTCTTGTTTGGCCAAAATGAATACAAATGCAATTAATGAATGAAGAAGTTATTCATAAAGCATCATTTATTTATTTGTTCATTGCGGTTAAGTTGTATGCGATGCATTTTGTTGGTTGCTGGTTTTATTTAATGGGAGATCACTGAATACGATTTGTTGTCGAATGGTTATTGGTTTCATTGTTCTTTTTTTTTTCATTTGATAGAGTTTTCTCTTTTGATACGTGAAAATGATTGAAGGTGCAAGACTTAATTGCTAAGGCGCTTTAGAATAATAAAACAAAAGATTACGGGGAATTGAGTGTGTTCATAGTGGGATTTGAGGATCATTTTATGAACGGATAGATTTTAGATCGTAAATATCAGAATATTAATGTGATTGATTTTGTGTTAAGAGTGAATTTGATTCATAGTAAATAAAAACTCTCTCTTTTTCATTAAAATATTTGTGGAGTTGTATTAAAAAAAAAACATTTTATTCATATATTTTCGAGATTGATGATGAAATTTTTTTTATATGGAAACTCTTTTTTATTTCTCCTCGTTGATAGAATGCGCAAGCATTCGGCTATATCCATATCCGGTAAACTTACGCATCAGGAGAGTTGCACCTAAGTGGTCCTGCGAATTAAATCAAGTGGAAAAAGTAGAATTTCTTGTTTTCGAAATATTTGTGAGATTTTATCGCAAAAATAAATAAATATATATATATTAACAAGGACCATAGAAATACGTACGTAGAAATATTACTCAATAAAAAAAAGCCTTTTTTATTTTCTTTAAGCTTATAGAAATATTCAATCAAAAACTTATAAATTTCTATGAAGTATTTTTACTTGCCCAAATAAAAAAAGACTTCTCAAACCAAATTCCCTAAAATTTAAAAAAAAGAAGAAGAAAAATCTAACGAGTTTTCTATTGAGGTACTAAATAACAGAATATTTAGGACAAAAAAAGTATGACTTTTCGAGAGATTCGACGAGATATATTAATACCTTTTTTAGAGTTTCAAAACGATATATTCTCAAACTTGATATTGTTTGTCTTATTTAAAACTTGTCAAAGGATGTCCTACATCATAATATTAAATTGAAGCTTAAAGGAAAATGATTATTTTTATTTTATTTTTGAGATTCTCCAATGCCATTAACAGAAAAGTAGAAAATTAATCAATTTTGTAGACCTCAAATGAATTAATGGACAAATTATTCAAACTGTTAGATTTTTTTTTTTTTAATTTTGATGAAACTTTGTGTGAATCATCGATAATTTTCCTCATTTTATTAATGTATCATGACTTTGGGCATTCTAATGCATCATGGCTGGCTAGACCAAATGAATATTATAAATTTTTAAAAAGCCCGAGCGGGGTAAAAAAGAAATAAACAATTGGAAAATATAAAAATATCAGTCTCTCGAAAATATATTGACAAGTAACTTTCAGGTCAATTTCTATAACGTCATGAGATTGGGAACCAAATAAAATGTGAGAGATAGATAAAACCCAAAAAAAAAAAAAAATTTTTTTTATAAGAGTGTTATTATGCATACCAAATACACAAATATGCATCATATGGAAATAATAATAATAATAATAATAAATAAATAAATTGCACCATCTAACTGCGTCATTAGTCCTGGTGATACTTTACAATCCAAACCTCGAGTCATTCTAGCTTTTCTAATTCTTCCATTTCTAAGCCAAAACGCTGTAGTTTCGAGATTGGATGATAAGAGAGAAGAACTTTTAAGTTCAATTGATTTGATACCACAAAATCCAGGTTTAAGAATCTCTTTCATTCTTGTATCGCTTGCATGATCGTGAATAGAGTGGCATTAAAACCAACCCACCCAAAAAAAAAAAAAGAAAATAAATAAATAATAAATAATTTTTTTTTTTTGGGAGTCAATAATGACAAAATAATGATTAATGTTATGATCATGTGAAGAGTGTGAGATTATGGCACGGCGTGGATGCGTTTGGTCACGCAGATTTGTGTTGACCGAATATTTAATGAGATATTAATTCAATAATAGCGGGATTCACATTACTTTGGATTCGTTTAATTTTTTTGCAATTTGAATCCATTTTCTTATGGTATGGCTTTTCTCTACATGTCGCAGCAAGAAACGTAGAAGGATGCGTTATCACTTTGTAAAAATTTACAACAAAACCACCCAATTAATAATCAATTATTTACATTGTAAAAAATGGCCTCATTAGATGAATGTTTTATTTGATATTGATATACTGTAACTTCAAAGTCATAGTTGTTGTAGAAAAAAAAAGGTGTAATTATGAAATAAATTTAATAATATGTAATAAATATGACTTTTAAATAAAATTTTTAATAAACATATTATGGATTGTCATCATATAACTATGAGATCAAATTAATCATCTCAACTTTCAAGTCACAACAACAATTATTTACTAAATATTTTAATTGTACAATCTCGATACTAAATTCCTAATTTAACTTTTCAACATATTCGATGTGATTACTCTGAAATAATCAAATGTTTGGTAATAATAATAAAAAAGAGAGAGAGACATGTAACAGTGTATTTGAATTGCTCTTCAACTACACTATGGTTTTTAGGTGAAATGTGAAGAATAAAGAGAGTTGAAGAAAAAAATGGGAAGAAAGTTAAAAGAGGTGTCTCAAAATTCATGCGTCTATATCAGAACTCAATTATTTCACTGCCCATGAAATCAAAAGTCAAAAGCCTTGTGTATTAAACGCACTTGCTTCCTTAACCCTTGTTCGAGTTTATCTATGTTTAGACGGAAGAAATTTTAAAATACATTAGAAGAATTATGTCAGCTATACAATAAGAAACTATTATTATACCATATATTTATTTATTTTAAAAAACTAAAATATAAATGATACTTATAATAAATTTAATTACACACGCCAAACATATAATAATTTATTGTATCATCTTTCTTCTTAGACTGTTAGTAGATGTTGATTATTATAATTATTATTACTTAATCGAAAAAACCAAAACACAACTTCATTGCGTTCTCCATTTATGATCATACAATGCACTGTTGACATCCATTTGTTTGATGTCACAACCAAAAGTGACTAGCTACCAAGCTACTACGCAACACATTTTATAGCTTTTTGCTTTGAAAAAAGTCGTTTTTTCTTATGTAACAAAGGTTTAGAAAGCAGATATATATTGACATTTAATACCGAAAGTGCCCTTGCATAACAGCTTATTTTAATACGCCCATCTGCTGTGTGTGAAGAGAAAGGGGAAATTAGTAGGAAGCGTGAAGTCATTTATCACGTTTGAATTGTTGCTTCCAAACACAGCTTTAGCAGTCTAGCATGCACATGTTTTATGTTTACACAAACCGGTTTAAATCCAGAAAGTCAGGATCATGATCATGATTGCTTTAAAGGAAGCTTGAGTTGCACGATTGCAATTTGGTTAAAATGCCTTTCTTTAAGTTGATTAGTTTTTGCATTACATTTACATGCACAATAGTACTAATTAAGGTTGTGACTATGTTGGAGCTAATTTATGGTGAAACACGAATTTTAATTACTCACGCAAAGTGATAAATAGTTAAAAAATTATTATAAATTTAATCGTGTGGTTATGAATGGATGCTCTAACTAAGAACGGTTCCAATATAGTCAGACTCCCTAATTAATTCCACTTTGAGTAACCAGAGATCAAAAAAACCGACTAATGCTAATTGGCATGGTCTATAATCTAGGGGGCTCTTTAATGTTTCATGCGTTCTTTTAATACTGGTATATTTACAATTATAAGTCAACTGATATGTACGAATCAAAAATTTGTTGAGACTAATTTAAATTAATTTTATCGTGACATAGTTAAAATTTCTGTTCTATTACTATTTAGGGAACATTTCTATTATCTAACCATAATACTACGACTCTTTGCAATCAACTAAATTTTTAATTTTTAAAATTAAATTTGCTGCTCATATATACTATCTTTTACCCACAATTACTACATCTCTTTGCAATCAAATAAATTTTTAATATTTAACATTAAAGTTTGGTCGTCAAAATTTCTTAATTTAGGGGTTACCTTAAGTAACTAAATTTATATAGAAATATAGCGAATATTGTTAATATTTAAAATATCCCTCACTCCAATCAGAGTCTGAATCGTTCCAGTGAAAGACTGAATGACTGATACTTATTTTAACTTTTCCGGAATCAACGGGCGCTGCCGAGTCACTTTTTGATTGGTGTACACTCCGTCAAGTAATCAGCTCAGAGCACATTAGCATACGTTCAGTGTGAGATATTTATTTACTTATAAGATTTTTCCACGTGGCAATTAGGCGCAAGAACGTGTAAAGCATCGGCATGCAAAGTCGGGCCCCACATTGAGCCACGTGGGCCACGGTATTCTTACCTCTACTCTGCGCTCTTCTCTTCCTCAATCATCCACAAAACTCTCGTAAAAACCCAGCTCTAAACGAATCTCTTACTATATATACGTATACACACTCACATATAATGTTCACTTCATTTGCTAATTATTCTCTTACTGAACAATGTCGAATCCGCAACTTTCTAGCCGCAGAACGACGTCGTTTCCGTCGTCGTCTTCGTTTTTGGAGAAAAATCTTTTCTCCATCAATGGAGTACCTAAGCAGCTCAGCTTTGGAAGGGACAGGGTCAAGGTTCGATTTAGCAAGAAAATCGTTAGGGTTCATGCACTGTCGAGTAATAGTAATTCATATCTTAAGATGAACTTGAACGAGTATATGGTCACTTTAGAGAAACCTCTCGGCATTCGCTTTGCGTTAACTGTTGATGGCAAAATCTTCGTTCACGCTCTCAGAAAAGGAGTAATTCACCGTTAATTATATATATATATATATATTCGAATCATATTTAACCTTGCAATTTTTATTTTGAAATAATATTGAACTTATTGTTTTGTTACTTTGTAGAGTAACGCTGAGAGGTCGAGAATCGTAATGGTAGGTGACACGTTGAAGAAGGCGAGTGATTCATCAGGCGGAAGGTTTACTGAGATAAAGAACTTCAGTGATGCACGGTAAGAACTTTTTTATGTTTATTAGCTGTCAATAGTCAATAATTTAACCGTAATTTTTTTAATGTTAGCGACTTAAGTCAGTATAATGATTGATGTTTGTGATAGATAGACGCGGCTTGTTGAGATTTTCATTGATATTGTAGTGCTGCATGATTCAATTTTGTTCATTGTATTATTAGATCTTAGATCTATGTGGTTGTGCAGTAATACAGATTATTCGAGTTTGTAGATTGAATTATTCTTTTATTCTAGAAGACAGGATGCTGCAAAATAATTGATTATCATTGATGTTTGTTTCCCATGTGGACTTTGAAGAATTTAGCTAGCTGTTAGCTCTGGAGAGATGGTATTACATGCATATAAGTGACTTGATGCTGAAAAGCAGATTGAGTTCCTGCTCTATTTATTTAATCAATCAATTTAATGTCTTTGCAGTTGCAAGTTGCTATTTTGTATGTTTTGTTGTCAAGGTTTTAGCTCTTGACAATAAGTTCTGTTCATCAATATCATTTTATTTTTTCCGGTTTTTGGTTTATTCAGGAAGATGCTGGCAGACAAGACAGGGGCTTTTAGCCTAGTCCTTGAGAGACCTTCTGCTCCTTTCCCTATCCAACCAATGCATCAGTTAAGCGACCTTGATGTTTTATTTAATAGAGGTCGTACGGCTGTTGCCACTTGGAATAAAACAATATTGGCATCAAATTTGGAAATGTCTTCTGAAGGTAGTTCAAACACTGGGTTTGCCATGTTCTCCACAAAGTATCTGGCACCTCAAGGGCGGAAGCTTTTGGATTGTCAAAATGGACACACTCAATTACTTTCTCGCAAGAATGTTCTTTCTCAACCCATGAACCACCTTGTTTGTGTTTTTTCTGAGGAAGAGTCTGGGGATGGAGAATGGGCTCATGGTAGCTTCCCATTGGAGGAATATCTTAAGGCTCTGGATCGGTCTAAAGGCGAGCTATACTATAATCACTCTCTTGGTATGCGTTACAGTAAGGTGTGACTCTCAAGTTCTTAATAATCCATATTCTATTGCCTTGGTAATTAAGATGCTGGGTAGAATACTTTCTCTCTCACTCACTTTCAGTAGTGCTCGTTTTGTTAGATTACGGAGCAAATATATGTGGGGTCATGTATACAAAAAGAAGCAGATGTTGAGACTTTGTCTAAAGCGGTGAGTGCCTTGTTCGTATAATTTGAGTAAGATTACATTTTCCTAAATGTTGTTTACTTTGAGATTATCTGACGGGTGTCTGGTGCACTTTATATTTGTACAATTTCATAATGACAGTATAGGAAATAAACTATGATAATGTTCAGTATGCAAAACAACATTAGCATAATAATAAATGTGACAATTGACAGTGTGATCTGAAATTTCAATGGTTATTTGGCAACACCTCAAAGGAAATGGTTCAAAAGGACCATTTATATTTTCAGAGAAAAGATGTACCAAGCACAATTATTTTTCTCCAATTTCAGCCTTAAGATGGAGGAGTTGACCTTTAAATAGAAAACACCAGAAGTCATGAGCAGTGTCAACAGCATAAAAAAGAATGTCCTGCACCGTCATGTTGATATTCAAATCTAGCTCCCATATTGTTGCCATTTGTGAATTACTGCGATATCTTTCTTCCCTTTAGTGCCTTCCTTTTTTTTTAATTGGGTTAAGACAATTTCTGACTGGGTAATTGGAATGTTATTGATTTGTTTCTTTCTGGTTGTTTGACTTGCATTGAGTATGTCCTAGTCATTTCTCAGTCCATTAGTTTCTTTTTTAACTGCTAGAATATTACTGTATCAGGGAATCACGGCGGTACTGAATTTCCAGAGTGGAACTGAAGCAGAAAATTGGGGAATTGATTACAAGTCAATCAACGAGTCTTGTCAAAAATTCAATATACTTATGATCAACTATCCAATAAGGTAAGCAAAAGGCTTTATATCATGTCTTAATTGACTGAGAAGAAAATCTAGCTATTGATGCCAGTTCTATTCTTTAGATTGTTCATTTCTCACACAAGATTTGTTTGTACGTGTGAATTCTATAATTAATTTTTTCACTATCTTTTTGGTTTTTGTTTTCTATTTCTTTCAATATTCTGATACTTGCTTAGGAAATTTGGTTGGCATTATGCTTGAGTTGCTGAGAAATACAAATATCTGTCTCTTTGCCTTTTTTTTCAGATTGGATGTACTTTTACCCCAAAAATTGATCAACTCTCTTAAGAACATTGAATATTGAAAGAAATCGTGAATGGAACAGAGTGTACTGTTTCTTTTAGGTAGTTAAAACTGCTGCCTGGCTTTGGCACATTAATTTTCTTATATTTTCTGTTGCAGGGATTCAGATTCCTTTGACATGCGGAAGAAACTGCCTTTTTGTGTGGGACTGCTATTGCGCTTGTTAAAAAAGAATCATCGTGTTTTTGTCACTTGTACAACTGGTCTTAATCGGTCCCCTGCTAGTGTGATTGCATACCTTCATTGGATGACTGATACTTCCCTACATGCAGCTTATAATTTTGTTACTGGATTGCATTTATGCAGACCTGACAGGTTCTTTTTACTAACCCTGCTCATAGCTATGCATATTAGTGCTAACTATTTGAGGAGCTTATAATTATATAGATGTTCCAAGCTTTGTGGTGATAACCCTTGTATGATCACATATAAGTTATTCCTTTATAGGACATGTTTGACTGGTTGCGTGGGCACTGGTTCTTCTTTATTTTTCATCAATTTCAAATATCTCATGAATATAAACCCAATTTAACTGGTTGCATAGGCACCGGTTCTTCTTTATCTTTGATCAATGTCAAATATCTCACGAATATAAACCCCATTTAACTGGTTGCACGGGCACTGGTTCTTCTTTATCTTTGATCAATTTCCTATATTTCATGAATACAAACCCACTTACTTGATTGCTAAGAGATGACTGTAGCTTCAACAATTGTTTTCTTACCACCATTTTGCTCTTCTTGAATGCAGGCTGTTGGTTCACTTTCTTTGTAATTTAAAAAAAACAAAAAAAAAAAAGAAAGAAAGAGAACTTTAATAATGACTGGACGTTCCGTGAATCCTCGGTTTTAATGTAAATGAAATGTTGGGAAACCTAATACTCCGACATCTCTTTCTCTCTCTGTTTATATAATTAAGTGTAAATCATACGCAGATCCTGTATGTTGGCCTTAAAATACATTTTAGGTCGCAATATTTTCCAAATTGATTACATAGGTCCCATATATCTTTTTTCTGCTATGATCTGTTTGTTCCTAACAAACTTGTGTGATGAATTTAGAAGTGTTTGACACTTAGGTCTACTAGGGCAAGCAGGCGGAATCTGCCTAAAATTTTCTCTATTATGAATAAAGTATAAACACCAAAAAGAGATGTTGTTTGTTATGGATCCTGAAATGCTATTGAACCAAGTTTTAGATAATAACTGCGAAATGTACCGTTCTGCTGAAAAGAAAAGAAGTGTGTGCTAAATCATTGGTGCTCATCTTGAACATAAAGTAATTTATTTTATATGATTTTCTTTTTCTACACTATGACTTTGGCAAAGTACTTATCTAACTGCAGACCAGCAGTTGCTTGGGCGACAAGGGATCTTATAGCTATGGTGGAAAATGGCAAACATGATGGACCACCAACACATGCTGTGACCTTTGTATGGAATGGACAGGAGGTAATTGACATTTTTGAGGTGTAAATCCACTTTATTTTTTTCCAATATGTGATCAGTTTTAGAACTTGAAGAAACAGTACTATGATTGTCCCACTTGAAGTGAAATTGGGCTTGGGCTACTTGTAGGAAGGAGTTTGAACCATTTAGACCTTTACCATTGTGTCCAGACTTACTTCATTAAAAGATTATTGGTTTTGATAGTTTGTCTTAAAAATGAACTTTTATTACAGGGCGAAGATGTATTGTTGGTTGGAGATTTTACTGGAAACTGGAAAGATCCAATTAAAGCGACTCACAAGGGTGGATCAAGATATGAGGTTGAAATTCGACTGACTCAAGGAAAGTAAGTGTTATGCATTCTCCAAATGGAGTTTCAAATTTTCTATAATACACTTTCCACTGAATCTGGAGCAATTCATCTTGGTTGCCTTTGGCATTTATATATTTATGTTTGAAAAGCATGTGATTTAATTTCAGCATATTTTAACAGAAATAAATATCTGAGGATGAAACCAATTTTATATGGTTGACTGAGTCTCAGTTTCAAAATTTCTTTCTCAAATATGATTACATATACTGCCTTCAGATACTACTATAAGTATATTGTCAATGGGCAATGGCGGCATTCAACAATTTCGCCGACAGAAAGGGATGACAAGGGCAATGTCAACAATATAATCATTGTTGGTGATACTGCCAGTGTGAGGCCTTCTATTCAACAGCCTATGAAGGTTGGTTTCTGCTCCTCCTTTGAAGAATGATACAAAATAGATAGACAAAAAGACGCTGATAGTGCGAAACTATAAGTTGTTTGGAAAATTGTCAGATTGTTTCAAACATTATATTTCATTTCTGGTAATCTTTTAATTCTCATGTTTCAGGATGCCAATGTTGTGAAGGTTATCGAGAGGCCGTTGACAGAAAATGAGCGCTTTATGCTAGCAAAAGCTGCTCGTTGTATCGCATTCTCTGTCTGTCCAATCAGATTATGTCCCAAGTAGTTTGGTAATGCCGTTACCCTGAAATGGCTGTTTAATTTCATGCTAGCTCAGCGGTGAATTTCGAGCACATGTTTTGTCACAGCTAAAATCATCACCATGTTTATGAGCATGAAGATAGTCTCAATGAGACCAGAAATTATCTTTTGCCAGTTTCAGAAAACAGGAAAGAAATTATCTTCTTGTAACCTAATAGTGATTGTCTTTCCCTGGCCTGTATAATAGTTGATGACGAACTCTACACCATGCGCTTAGGCAATTACCTGTTATACGTCCAGATGGACTCCAGAGCCATTCATTGTGTTTCTGCTATCTTGCTGGGTAATGTTTGCTCAACAATTGGCAATTACCTGATACCTGTTATATTCCCTCAATAATTTAGGTTGCATTATAGCGATTGTCTTTCCCTGGCCTGTATAATAATTGAAGATGAAGTCGACACCGTGCTTTTTGGTGTTTGGCAATTACCTGTTATACATCCGTATGGACTTCTGAGCCATTCATTGTGTTTCTGCTGTCTTGCTGGGTTATGTTCCCTCAACAATTGGCTTTTTGGAGGACCTATGGATGGGCTTTTCTTTTTCTTCTTTAAATTTTGTATGACGATTTACACGTTTCATGGGATCCCACATTTGCTGCTTCGGTAATCTCATTTGGTTCTTTCTTTTGGATCTTTCTCATATTTTTATTAAGTCCAGTATGGTACATGTTCCAATGTGATTTTATGTCCACTTAAGAAATGAAAAATGATGTGCAATGTAACCAATGTTATGTTATGGGAAAAATATTTGAGATGTAAATCATATATATGTTGTGAAGAAGTGTCATTACGCCAGTCGTTTTTAATCACCACACAGGTTTGGCCATCTTTGCTTACAATTAACATGTTGACAGTTGCTGCTGGACGGTAAGTAATAGGATTAATGCTAAATATGTTAGTCGATGGCTCTATTCTGTCCAATGAAATATTGATCAGCTTCGGCTATGAACTTATGGTCCGCGAACCATAAGTGACACTAGAACGACAACACTATTCTTAAGATGACGGCGGTATAAATTTAACAGAAAGCATCAATCGAACCAGTAAAGGGATAAGCATGAACGACGACTCTATCAATGGAATGATGCTGATGCCAAAATTAGGTTCCTCCTCAACAGATAAGTCGCTATTTCGGTACCTTTTGCGCGTCTTACTCTTTGACCCAAGCGACTATTCCTAACCCGACCCAATAACCGGTCACAAAGATTTGTTGACTGGTTTAACCGTCCGAGGCTCATATTAGGCTTCTAAGTTATAAATATTGTGAAAAAATTATAGCTGTAAAATAATAATTTATGGTTGTCATGAAAATAATTCTTAAATAATAATTTTGGTAAAGTTATAGACTTTTCATCATGTAAATTTATGGTAAAATTAGTTTAGTTTCTAAATTACTGTTGTAAATACTTATTTTCATGCTATGGTCACAGTTGTCCAATAATAAAGGGTCTTACAAGTTATAATTCAAGGAAAGGGGATTATTATTATTATTAAGGAATAAAAGTCGAATGGGGGCACAATCCTAATACTACAAGGCATACAGCAACGATCATTATGCAATACCTTCAGAATCACACTAGGTGGCGCATACCACAAAGTTAACACCAAACACTCCAAGCTCAAATTGGCTAAGGACACCATGGACCATCAGTATTAACCTTCATCTAGTGCTGCTGTGTAAAATAATGTGCAACAGTAACCCTGGATAAATTTTAAATTTGAAAGTACACTTATTGTAGAATTGTGTGGTGGGTTCTACTAAATTAAAATTAAGATTTATATATCAGTGATAAATACAGGTCTGAATTTTCATTTTAATCAAAAGGTAATTGATCGAGTTCACAATTTCAGGATGAGTTTTTCTCCGTTTTCGATCGACATTCAACTTAATTACGTAATAATCTGTGTCTAAATTAGAAATCGACCGATACTTGGCTGGTTGATCATATTCCGCGTCCAAAATCCGGATACGGAATCGGGTAAACCAAACCCAGACCCATCACCCATGTTGTTACCTATCATTAGTTTTGTGAGTTATTTCATTTAACGTTAAATTTTGCCACTTGGTTCTGCCTTCACCAACTACATGTCGAAAAAAAATGACAAAACTATGTTGACATAATGTTCTCAGTGCTCTCAACTCGGTCATCTGAACAACAAGAAATAATGTGTGTGTGTGTGTGTGTGTATATATAGAACCTGAATTGCTTATCAATAGAGGATTCAGCCATCTTAATTCTCGAGGACAAATTGTTCCAACGAGTAATTGAAAGGATGACCAATAAGCATATCTCCAATGGAAGATGGTTATCTGATTTCAGTGCTGATTTTGTTGACAAATTTCTGGTTTGTGTAGATACCACCTTTCTTCTCAATTTCCCCTCTTCCTTATACTCTTATTATTCGCATCCTTTTATTTCACCAATTCCAAAGACGCATTTTTTTCACTTTCCAGTTCTCAAACTCAAGAAATGAACCTTTTTTTTTTTGGTCATATGATGCAGTTGTAGCGTAATGCATATGTTGTGATTTCTGTGTTATGGGTTTAAATTTTTCACTTGAGGAGCCTGTTTTATTTTTTGTGAGTGTTGACTTAAGTTATGTTTTCTTTACGGGTCCGATTTATTAACTAATAATTAAGCAATACAGTTTATTTAGGATCGAATAGTCTACTAGTATAAATTGGATATCCATTATTCATATTTTATTAAAACTTCAACTATAAATTTATATTGAATTTAATTTAATTTAACATTCAACAACAACTCTCTCCGCATGAGAGTTGTCTATTTTTATTCAAAGATGATATAATGTATCGAAATTCTGTTAAACTAAATCGACCGAATTTTTTTTTTAGTTTAGGCGATGGATAAGTTCTTTTTATTTATTTATTTATTCAAGGTAAGGGTATTTCAACTTAAAATTTTGATATAAATTTTAAGTCATTAATTTCAAGCAATTTAATAAAAGATTATGAAATTTAAAAGTAACTATTCATCCGCCCTTGGATTTTTTATTCAATGACTCAGGATTTGCATCAAAATTTTTGTAAGTGAATTTTGGGTTCCCATCAATTGAACCAGCTATCAACTATTTGTATGTGCGTCTTTTCTTAACATACAAAGATGAACAGCAGGGCTGTTGCTATTTTGAAATTTGAGGTGTCAGTGTTGGTGCAGTGTATGTCCTGGTGATGGATATTTCTTTTGCAAGGATGAACAAATGGTTCACAAAATTGTTTCAATTGGAGAGGTCCCAACTGACCCAGTTTATTTTAATTATTAGAAATTCTGACCAAATCTGTCAAAATCTACAGGTAATTGACATAATAACAGATTGAGGGATCCAAAAGCTTTAGAACGGCAGCGCCACCATAGCCTTGTCTTTGAGATAGCACCTTATCTCTAATCTCTATTCTCCATCACACCCACCATTGATCACCATTTTTTTACCATTGATTCCAGTCGAGGATATCCCCCATCTCCATTCTTTCAACATCATCTTCTTGTTCTCTTACACGTGTCGCCGCTTCTAAACTCACAAAAAAAAAATTAATTTAAAAAAAAAATCTTTTTTTATCTTACAAAATGATGTGATCACATAAAAAATGTGTAGGTGATAAATTCAATTGATGATGGGACCAACATTTTCGTTGCATCTCCAACGTTCAAACCTAATCTACAACAAGAGAAGCTCTCATTCACCAAGCTTTCGCTTTTATGTTATCTAGTGTGTGTCATTTCGATGTTTGCTATATGCATGCATGTGCATGTAGTATTATTATTATTATTATTGAAACGTTACTATAAAGCTGTCAAATTCTAAAGTCCCTTGGCACAATGTCGACAGCTTCGATCAATAACTGGTGCCTTACTTCTGTTTCTCAAGCTCAATCCTCTCTCATCAAAAGCTCCACATTACGTCCCTCCATCGTTGCAAGGCTCAACTCTCCTGCTTCTCCTCCTAGCCTCATCCGAAACGAGCCCGTTTTTGCTGCACCAGCTCCTATCATCAACCCTAACTGGGTAGATACTTATCTATTCAATCTTCTTCATGATCTCTTTCACATTTTTCCTATGTCTTCATGCATTTCATGCATCTTTTTTCAGTCCGATGCATGGGTTGAGAGAATCTTGTCCATTTAACGCCAGCAAACTTTACTCTTTATTATAATTATTCGAAACTCAAGTAGTGATTCCAGCCACTAAACACATGCATCACCAGTACTAGAGCTACGCATGCAGGAGCATGCACTTGAAGCAAATTCAATTTCTTTTGCCCATTTGGCGATTTGCCATACATTGTTGCACTGCATTTACTTGAAGCAAAGTTTGGCCATTTGCCATTCATTATTATCTCTCAATTTCACAACCACTACCCGTCTCGATAGTGAAAGGTTATATCGATGTGGCATTAAGCCAATGGCTAGTGCCAATTCAGTCATGTCTTTTGCTGATGCATGTGCCCTCACCACCTGGGAATTAAAATTGATATGTTTAATGCTTGGAGACTTCGAGTGACAATTGTGTGTCATTGATTATATTTAGTAAATTTAACCATCCACATAGTTTCGCCGTATCACATGATCCACAGTCCACACACCGCAACGTTAATTAATTAAAATCTTTTTTGTTTTTTAAAAGAGCAAATATATTCATATCTGAACTACCAATTAATCGCATACAACAATATGATAATTTTAAACTTTGCATCTTATCCTTTCAGGATTTGAACTCGAAAAGATAGGAGGTCGAAAAAATTTAAATCAATTTTTTAACTTCTTTTTTTTTAAGATTTAAATTATGGTGGCTAATTAAATAAAACTACTTAAAAACCGTTATGACATATAATTGGAGTCGATATTTCAATAATATAATAATTGCATAATTGAAATATATGATTTTAATTGTAGATAGACAATATTTATACTCAAGACATTTTCGTCATTTCCTCTGCACAACAATAACATTGAACCTCTTGGTTTCCTTACTCATCCTACTCCTTAACTGAACCCCAAATCTCTCTCGGTCCCGGACAATGCGTTGTTCGTTTAATATTTTCTCTATTCTTCATCGACTAATTTGAAAGCCTAAGCTAAAGATTGAAAAAAAAGAAAAAAGAAAAAAAAATATTCTAATTAATGTACGTGCAGCCAATTAATTACATTTTTCTAATTTAATTCTTGTTTGTTTGAGTTAAAACTTATTAAAGGAATCATTAACTTTGAATACGTTTTTCGTTTCTAATACTTTTGTTTTGTCGGGTAATTTACAGAGGGAAGACATGGCAAATCAGTCGTACGAGGAAGCCATTGAAGCTCTCAAGAAACTTCTCAAGTAAATTAACTAAACCTTTGTCTTTCATCTAAATTCTATTCATATTTTCATACTCACAAATTGCACACGTGGACTCCCTGGTCATGAGAGAGTGGTACCAGCATTTATTGTTAATTTTCAACTCACTCCACTCCAACATGTTATGAGAAGTGCTTAAAACGTAAGACTGATGATATTCAGGCAAGCAAAATTGATATAATGCTGATTCTGACATGCTGTTGGTTGGGGTAATTCCAGGGAGAAGGAAGACTTGAAACCTGTTGCTGCTGCAAAAGTAGAGCAGATTACTGCGCAGCTACAGACTCCATCTGACACCAAAGCATTTGATTCCGTGGAGAGGATCAAAGAGGGCTTCATTCACTTCAAGAGAGAAAAATACGAGTAATTTATTTAATTAATTAATTCTCTTCGTAGATAATTATTTTTTTAGTACGGTTAAATAGTGATTATTTTAAAAGATACAACATTATCGAACTGGGACCGACCTAATGCGTTAATTTATCTAATTGTTTCTACAGGAAAAATCCAGCTCTGTACTCTGAGCTCGCCAAAGGCCAAAGCCCGAAGGTATAAAATGTCGTAACGTTTTTTTTACCACATGGCTTATAATTTTCTAATTACTTTTTTCTTATAATCTTTGCAGTATATGGTATTTGCCTGCTCAGACTCCAGGGTTTGCCCGTCCCATGTGTTGGATTTTCAACCTGGGGAAGCTTTCGTGGTTCGCAATGTTGCTAACATTGTTCCACCCTATGATCAGGTCACCATTTTTTAGCCCATTTCATTTATATTTTGCTTGAATTTATTTCATTTTGAAATAATTTTTTTTTTTTTTTTTTTGGGGATTCTCTGCTTTCACAGACTAAATATGCTGGAGTTGGAGCTGCTGTCGAGTATGCAGTTTTGCATCTCAAGGTGATTAAATTGAATTGATAATATATATATAGTTTTAATCTCAGCATATATTGGAGTCTATTAATTTATCTGAGTGTCGATTAATTTTGCTACAGGTTTCAAACATTGTGGTCATTGGGCACAGCGCCTGTGGTGGCATCAAAGGACTCATGTCTTTCACATTTGATGGAAACAACTCCACGTATGGCCTCATCTGTAAACTAATCATTCATACATGTTTGAATCAAAATACAGTGATTAACAAATAATAATTTTTGCCAATCGGTTGAAACTTGAAACATTTAGCGATTTCATTGAAGACTGGGTGAAAATTGGCATCCCTGCCAAGTCTAAGGTGTTAACAGAGCATGGTGACAAGCCTTTTGGAGACCAATGCACATACTGTGAAAAGGTTATTAATTAACTTACTATTAGCAGCTACCTTATTTATTTCTCCATCTACACTGCTGCTCTGTTGAAATTTCGATTTTTTCTGAAGCAAATAAAAATGTAAACTGCAATATGCAGGAGGCGGTGAATGTGTCCCTCAGTAATCTGCTAACGTATCCATTTGTGAGAGAAGGCTTGGTGAACAAAACTCTGGCACTCAAGGGTGGTTACTATGATTTCGTTAATGGATCATTCGAGCTCTGGGGTCTCGACTTTAGCCTTTCTCCTCCACTCTCCGTATGAACATCAACCGATATATGATATCAGTGACCTCATCTTTGTTCTCTTTATTACCATGTGATCTACTTTTATCTCCCTTTCTTCCCATGTGTACTCTTGTATGTTTTATTGAGCTGCAATTTACAATAAACTTACGATGAACATCGGCTTCTACTTCTTTTAACAATAAATGGACAGTGAAATTTCCTTTTTCATTTTTCCGAGAAATTCGTAGACATAATACACTACAATTGGAATTATTCATGGCTGCATTTTTCTTCTTTGTTTGTTCTGTTAGGTTAAGGATGTGGCCACGATCCTACATTGGAAGCTCCATTGATATGCATAGAGGTCATCACTGCAAATGTCAACTGAGGTTCTCTGGATCAGTCTGTGTTTATGAAAAAATGAAGTGGGTTGTATAGACAGAGTCCTGTTGGGGAATCCTGCAACTGAATTATTCCTATTCAGTCTTAAAGTTACTTAACATGCTTCTAGCTTATAATTTCACTAGTCAGTTGATTCAATTATGGTATTAGAAGTAACCTAGAAGTAAATTAAAAGTAATATTAGAAGTGGAGAAACCTGGAAATTAACATCATTAGCATTATAAGTATAGCCTCACAGGTCAATTGATCAAAATATATACAAACAATGCCTTGTAAAGAAAAGAAGACCAACATTATGCGATTAACTTTTATCAGCCATATGTTCATTAAAAGATACACAGTTATGTATCACCGTCTGATCTTGATACTTTAGCATCTGAGTCATAAAGTTTATAGATACCATATTCAGTATAGGCTTAGTTGATCTTCTTTGATCATGGGGTCTGATTTCTAAAGAAGGAAAATGTGGGCCTGTTTGATATTGCAATATTAATCCCAGTCTTTGCTCTGCGACTCTACGAGTCTGTTTAAAAGTTGATCATATTAATTTTGAGCATGGAAATGTTAAGACAGTGTCATGAATTGATTTGATGCACTGGCTGCAGCTTGCCCTCGTTGTGGCCACTGCATTTAGTGTGTTTGAGTACTAGATTTTAATGAATTGACTTTGCATGTAAGAGTGTGCGCACTACGGCAGAAACCTGAAAGAGAAGACAGCTGAACTTGAAATTAGCAAAGTGAATGCCTTTTACCGAAAGAATGTGAATGGCCAGAGCTGCATGAGTCCATTATTAATCCTTTCCAGAGCTGCACGTGTAATGTTTCACTCACTCACGTTTATATAGCTTCTTCTGAGAAAAATACACGTGGCGCAAGATATAAGTAAATCATTCTCTGTCTGAACTCATTTGTATAAAGATAACTCATTCTCAACCATACATATTATTAATAGCTATCACTGATTGACACATCATACAAGGTCTTAAAATGCTCTGATGTGAGAATCCCAATTCATTATTCAAGCTTTGAAATCAGCAACAAAAACGCAGAATAAATACTATTAACTTCAGAAATGATGTATGTATGATATATATATATATATATATATTGATTATTTCTTCTGAATCATCAACTGGATAGGATATAGATCTGAAGTCTAGTAACTGGTCCTCAGAACAGCTAATTAAGTTATAAACAATGTCAACAAGCAGACATCAAATCAATGAGTACCCATCCACGAACCCCTTCATCGTAAAAAAGGTTCCTAAATCCAAATCATCATCACAAGAATTCCATAAAGAGTTGATAAAACTTTCATCCGTGGTATTTGATTCTTGTGTGCCTGATCCTGAGACGTTAACAGCTTTCTGGGTTCCATTATCTATCGAATAACTTTTAGTATTTTCATCACAAGGATCTATAATTGCATTGGCATTTTGATCAGTAATCGGTTGTATTTTCTGAGATTGAGTTAGGCTAGGAGAATCACCAACTCCGCGAGTTTGGTCTTTGATCCCCAGCTTCTTGCTTAAATGAGAATTCCAGTAATTCTTCACTTGATTGTCAGTTCTTCCAGGCACTCGTTTTGCAATTAAGGCCCACCTAATATGAATGAAATAAATGTTAAAGGACATTAACTGATAAGTACATCAAGATAAAATTAGCAGTAACTTAAATCAACAAAAGAGTTGTTCTAAACAAGTTAAATTTAGTTGTCAAATATTTTTGAGTTGTTGGAGAAAACTCTTAGATTGATGCAAGTCACATTATTGTATAACTTAGCCACACCCAGATAAGGTTTCTAGTGCACTATTTGATACTTAATAATGCACCTGCCATGATTCAGTATTTGTCACAGAGCTAGGATTCAAAATGATGAAGAAATAATAGAATCAAAGTTGAATGGACAAATGAGCAACAAAATCCAGAAGGGAGCCAGGATTAACTAGTATGTAAGCATCTATTAATTACACTATAGTTATTTCATCCAAAAATGAATATCAGAAAAAATCAAACACTGTGCCTTTACTGAGAAAAGGTATCAAACTCCCTCTTTATCTAGTAACTTAAACAGGTATCAAGTCTAGGAAGTTCATCCTGAAAAGCAAATATACTATTGCTGCAATATGGTTAAATGAAAGAAAAAAAGAAAAAGTCAGAAAATTGACATTAAAGAACCTGTTTCCAAGGAGCTTATGGAGTCTAATGATGAGATCATCTTCTTCCTCAGTGAAGTTGCCTCGGTTCACATTTGGGCTCAGGTAGTTCATCCACCTTAACCTACAACTCTTCCCACATCTCTTCAAACCTACATCCAATTAATAAATATCACATATAAAATAAATAAATAAATAAATAAAGAAGAACAAATTAAACAAAGCTTATAATAATAATAATAATAATAATAATAATAATGCCTGTTATCTTGGCAATACGATTCCATTGTCCTTTGCCATGAACCTTCACGTAATCAACCAGTAGCTTGTCTTCTTCCACCGTCCATAAGCCTTTCTTGTAATATTGATCATCATGTTTCTCTTCTTGCCCTTCTTTTGCTTTTGTTTTTGTCATTGTCACTGCTGCGAGAGAATTAATTGCCAGTATCTGTTGCGTAGCTTTTTTGCACTCGACACTTCTACGAAATGACGACCTTCTATTTATTTATATATACACTCTGCTTACTGACTAACTGATGATGATGGAATATTAGTAACATTATATTATATAATATTATTAAAAAAAAAAACTTTAAATAATTCTGATTTTTGGATGAGTTACTACTCCCCAGAGTTGGCATGGCACACATCTTGATACATTTGACGTTCGTGGATTCATCAATGATTCTTTAATTTATTACAACATTGATACCAGCAATGCTTTTTTTTTTTTAATTTATTTTTCTTGCTCTTTTTCTATATTCATTTCTCTTTACATAAGGGTTTGCTTTTCTTTTTCTTTTTATTTTTTTTAAGGTAATACTAAATTATTTCTATTCAAACTAATGTAGCATCACTATAAATAATATTATTTAGAAATTTTGTATTGTGTCATTAATAGGAGAAAAACTTAGATGAGACAAAAATCACCACTATAATACTACTATTACATGCGCTAGAGTAGTAGGTTCAAAAGGAAAACCATTAGTGGATTCATTATAGGACCATACGGTAGTAGTAAGCTTGTCTAATGCTGTTTTGTCATGAGGTAGCATTGCAAATCTAAAAGTAGACCACTAATGAATTCTACTGTTGAATTCATAGAATTTTTATATGGAAAAGTTAATAGAACTCATGTCTGCCAAAACATCACTGGACATACTTATATTTAAGTGGTGAGTCTATCTCATCCAAGTTTCTATGTGTCAATTTTCTTTCATTAAAAACTGTTCTAGTTTTGGCCACCCCGTTGCCACCCCGTTCTTGCCAGTTAAACGAAATCGGATAGGACCATTTGTTTCTGCACCATGGTTCTGTATAAGTTTTAATTGGGTAGTTACTGCCGGCTGCCTTTTAATGGTCAAGCAGAAATCTGTGCAAAAGTGGCTATTTCTTTATTTGATATCACTTTCATTTGCACTTGAATTATCAATAAAATATTATTATTATCATTAGGAGCTTGCTCCCTTACACCTGCGGCAAGGTGCAGCTCTCTCACAAACTTGGCCATGAATCTCACTTGAGCTCACGGCGGGTACTGTTTGCGTGAGAAGACTACACCTTACGGTAGCTGTAAAGTAGTCCTCTTGTTATTGTTATTATTATTAATTTTGAGTGAAAAGTAAAACCACTAAAATAGTTAAATTAAAAAAAAAAAATTCCTTTAGTAAAATACTCAAGAGTTAGGTTCTTTTGAGGTTCTGAAAGGTTTCTTAAAAATTTCTAAGATTTTATACCGTGTATGTATTTAAAATCGCGTGTGATCAAAACTTACATTTTACTTCAGAAAAAACTTGCTCAAATCATGAGAGAACTCCAATCCCACTCACTCCTATTTAATAGCTTTAGGCATGTAAAATAAACCCTAAAATTACTTGGCTCGTAGAATTTGTCAAGCTTTGGATACCATCATACAAATTAGGCCTAAGTGAGGAGAAAATAATTGAGCGACATTGCAGCTTGGGCAGCGTGTTACCCTTCATCAATATCATTTACAGCCTTTCACTTGAACACCACCCACTTATATCGGGCGGTGAAGCCATGAGAATATAAAAAGTTATATGAACAATGAATGAATCATTTAATCATTATATGCACCTAATAATCAATGGGCAGACTGACCATGTTGACTTGCCAAAGACAATCAAGATCCTCTACCAATTTTGAATAGTTGGTCTTTGTTAAGAAATGAGGAACTCTAATCGGAAAATTTCATGTAATCTGTATTTTGTCTTTTCTAAAAGTAGGATGAAAAATGAGATGACAATTTAGCTTATCAATTTAGTGGAATCTTGATATTACAATTGCTGAAATATGTACAAGAAAAGACCAGTTTTGGTAAAACAATTGATGCACAACTACAATGGCATTTTTATGGTATATGTGCTACACTTAAATATACAAACCCAACCTTTTGGCATATTAAGTCTCATCTGGTTTTGGTTCAAGTTTTACCGGAATCTTCTCCTTCTGATCTCCGCGCAATACCTCAACAATCACCTGATATCAAACAATTCATAGTGTTATACACGGACGAATAAACAAATTAGCAATAATATTACAGAATATTAAGACCCATCTTTCACTCTTGATACTAATGTATATATCATTCCTGAAGCAGCTTAGATATTAGACTATAACAGTACAGTTAAAAACTTTATTACAGTAGCTTCTGTCCACCATAACTTCAAGGGAAACAGTTCTCTGAGACATAACCACAGAGCATCTGTCTAACAGGTCTTTCTTCCGACCACAATAGCCTAAGATTGTCACTCAGCACTGGTGGTTGCTTTATACCTTGTAACAATAACTACAAGAAAGTTAAGTAAAGAGGCAAGAAGAATAGAATCAGAGGTTGAATTAATTTTTCTTTTACCAGTGTTAGTATGGTCCAGTGCCTCTCACATCCCATAAAATATAGAATCATCCATCAAAACTATGATAAAAAAATAAAAAAGGAAAAAATAAAACAACGTGTAGACCTTCAAATTTAGGAGAATTTTTTTTCCACTTTCTTAAATTTTATCACTTGACAAAGCACATTAGACTCACCAATCTCATTCTTATCGAAATCGAAAATCCCTTTATGAAAACTAGAAATTATCTGAGACTGCTCCCAAGTTCTCCACCAAGAAGAAAGGTAACATGAGTAAGTCAAAGAAATGTAAAACAAGATACCTCATCTCCAACTTTACATTGGTCAAGAATTCTGTACAAGTCGCTGCCATTGGAGACCTTTTTTCCATTCACAGATGTTATGATGTCACCCAAAATAAGTCTGCCATAGGCATCGCGTTTGGTTGATAGCAAGCCCTATAGATAAAGATTGATCAGTTGTACTTGTGTGAAACCTTTAACTAATCTGAAAATCAGGTGAAAAGAAATATCTAGCCTAGTATTTTATCTAATAGAATATTAGTTTATTTATACAGGAGGAAAAAAGGAAAAAAATAGGCCAATAAAAAAAGGAAAAAAGAAAGAAATTAGGCATACTGCTTTGCCAGCAGGACCGTTTGGAGGAGCATCTAAGACGAGCACTCCACTTACACCTAACTGCTCCACAGATTGATCAGGTGCGAACTTAATCCCTAAAATAGGTCGTGTGACCTTACCAAACTTAACTAGTTGATCGACAATGCCATTTACCTGGATAAATAAGAATATAGATCACTAAACTTCTCTCGGGCATTAAAAGAAATATAAGTTTGTTTCTCAAGTTTACAATTAGAATAGATACAAAGTTCTCTCCAACAAAACCAAAACCAAGTTCACGATGATAACTCACAGTGTCAACTGGAATCGAAAATCCAACACCAGAGGATGCACCAGATGGAGAGTATATAGCTGTATTTATTCCAATTAGGCTTCCTGAACTATCTAAAAGTGGCCCTCCACTATTACCAGGATTAATGGCCGCATCAGTTTGTATAACATCCTGAATTGGACGGCCAGTGGCTGCAGAACTGATTTCCCTACGAAGCCCACTACAGCGAAGATAAAGAATACATTAGCAAATGACATAGTTTAATGCATAGGCCAATAAACATTCATATCTTGAATTTATTGTTACATTATAGATTGATGATGGATAAATGAGGTGACACAACCAATATATAGAAAAGAAAGTGGAGAACAAAATCCGGCTCTATCAAGCTAAAATGATCCTACTAAATAAACCTAACTCGTCCCAGATCATAAGGTATTAATTTGACTTATATGCTTCCTAAAAAATTATTGGTACATATATGAAGAAGAGAATTGCTTAATTGCTAATTTGTATGGAACTTCTTCTCTACCTACATATATAAACTTCTAATCTTGTTAGTAACATATGCAGTTCTTTTTCGAAGCCTTCCAATCAATATATATAGAGCCCAATTAGTAAGTCTGGCAGAGGATTCTAGTCCATCTCAGTTTTTTGTACTTTTTGATAGAAATATAAATTACATACTATTTTCCTTTATTTATTTTCTTTTTGGTTTGTGGGGGGGGGGGGGGGGGGCTCCACAAATAATGAAGGGCAAAATTGGAAACGAAACAATACAAAACAAAAGAAATCATTTCAGCAAATTGTAAAAGCATTAAAATATAATTCCAGCAGCAAAACATGGCTGATTGACCTAAACTTACAACGAAATTTCAAATGTAGTAATATTATAAAGACGTCAAATATACTTGAGGTAAGAATATAAACTTTCATGTAGTTACCTGATCACGCCAGTTGTAAGGGTATGGTCGAGTCCAAACTGCAAACAAAAATATGGACACAGGAATGAGATTTTCAACTAAGAAGAACTTATGAAACTTATATGCCATGATCAGGATATTATGGCAAAGTATCAATCAAAAGCTTCTATGTCAAGTTAAAAGTGGGAACCAAATTTATATGGAAATCAAATCTTCAGACTGTGTAGAAAACAACAATGACAGTCGATGCCTTTAGAAAACTATCAGAATTCAGACATTACGAAATAGTCCTGATAAATGAAAAAGCACTATACTGATCTTCTAGGCCATCTTCTTGAAAACAATTTTGGCCTTAAAGTGGAGAGAGAGAGAGCATTCAAATACTGCTTTATTTCAAAATAACTCCTCAAACATCTTAATTGAAACATCCACATTTTCAAAGGTAACTAATTGTCTTCCCAGTAGATAAAAACTTGATGATATTTTTTATAATTCTGCATGCCACTTAGTTTGATCTGGGGATCACTACTGATCATCTCCAACGCTTATGTAAAAAGAAAGACGTTATCCAACTTTGCCATTGTATATAATATTCAGCAAGTAAATGGAAGACCATACTTACGGGGTTGCCAATAGCATATACTTTCTGACCAACAAGCAAGTCTGCAGAGACACCAATAGGAATAGGTCTTAATTTATCTTTCGGTGCATCAATACGCAACACAGCAACATCCTTGTCTTGGTCAAATCCAACAATTTTCGCATCATAAGCTGATTGATCAGCAAAAGTGACCCTGTAAATCACTAGCGCAATTAATCACGAAAGCCAAAAGTAACGACATCCCAGAATCTACTGCAAAACATTACTTTAACTCAACATGTATTACCACAAAGAAACTCATGCATCAAGGAAGCACGGTCATTCAGCTTAAAGACTAAATATAGGGATGGCAAAATGTCGGGCTCGAGGCTTGGCAAAGCCGGAGTCCAGTCCAAGCATGTCCTTTATTGGGCCAAGCATAAAGCCCAAATCTTATATTTTGCAATTTTTTTTAAAAAAAATGCACTATTACATAATTATAGATTATAAATTTTTTTTTATTAGATTAAGCTTTAAAATTTGGGCTTAAAGTATTTTAAACTTTAAATACAAGTTATGAATTGGTTAAATAAACATTAAAATATTATTTTAATTAAAATAAAATATTGTTTAATTTTAATGTATTTATCCGGCTTTTGGGCAGCCTGGCCCGACTATTAAGAAAACATGCCCTAGTCAGGCAAATCCTGATCTGAAACACCTGAGCCGAGCATTTTTGCCATCTCTAACTAATTACATTGAAATTCACTTTGCACAAAACACAAAGTCATGCTACGCCATAGAAAATAAAAAGAAACAGGTTATTATCAAGTATTATTCCCAACAGGATCTAAGAAGGATGTCCTCGCCCTTAAACATGTAGATTTTAGATCCAGACTTACACCATTACACCAAGGCAATGGCTTCTTAATCATCCTGCTACATGTAATCAATATTATTATAATGAGCTAATAACTAGTGAGAAAAGTTGTGTGATATCACAGCACTGCTTGCAGGGCCAGCATTTACAAAGCTGATTTAATTCATTTTTAAATAGAATCATCATTTGCCCTCTTGCCTCGTAGTGTGAAGGATTATGGAGGTACTACTTCAATGTCCATAACAGCATCCAATGTCAGGCCACCAAATTTATTTGTTTTAACAAGAAACTAAGATATATGTAAATTAAGGAAACTTTAATCCACATACGCTATGTTTCCAAACCAAGGGGAAAATGACAGTTGCACAGAAATAAAAAACAATAAAAAAAAAATGAAAGAAAGAAAACCAACCTGATATCAGAAGCACCACGAATCACATGATAATTGGTGACAACGTGACCTTTGGAATCCCAGACAAAACCCGAACCGGATCCTTGTGGGACCTCCAACACATCCAGTGTAAATGCATCCTGCCTACAACATTATTAATAATTTGATCAGCAAACCAAATTTCAACTTAAAATTCTTGAAAGAACTACATTTTAAATTAAGTTAAATTTAATAATAATAATACCTGGCAGCAAGATTGGTGATATTAACAACAGAAGGAGTGTTCTCTTGAAAGAGACGAACGGTAGCGAGTTCGTCGGTTTGAAGCTTACGTTGCGGAGTGACGACGAAAGCCGACGCGGAATCAACGTTGGAGAAGAGGAGAGTGAAAGATAGAACCACAGAACCGCAGAATACGAAGAGTGATTCAAAAGCCGAAGAGGCGGAGGATGACGGCTTAGTGAACAGTAACAGCTTTGAGACAATTGAGCGAGTGGCGGATGTTGTTGGAGAGTTGCTGCAGCAAATGATAGTAGCAGCAGTGGCACGTGCCCGTGATGGTCTGAGAGGGAAATTGTGTTTATTGAGCGGAGCTAGCGTCGTGTTTGGGGAGCGAGAGAGTAAGAACGTACTGGAAGAAATGAGTGAATAAGCCATCTTCTGGCTTTCGACCCAAGGGATTAACGATTATGGTTGATAATCCTTCTACCGTTGTCTCTCTGGGCCCCATACTGCCCCCTGTTGGGCAATCTTTGATGATCACGCTTTCATCTCATTGGATAGCCACATTTTTTTTTTGGCCAATGGAAAAAATAAAATAAAATAACAGACAGATTTAATATTATTAATTTTAAAATTATTTTTTAAAAATGAATTAATCATATAATTTTTAAGAGCGGAAGAATGATCTACAGATCAAAAGACAATTTCCTCTAACGGTGTCGTGCTGCAAAATTTTCTTTCTTAGAGAAGGGATAAAGAATAGCAATTTACAAAATTTTTCCCAATGGCCTTAATTCCTTGGGTAATCCTTCAAAATTTCCGGCATTTACATCTGATTGTAGCATGGGTCTCCTGCCTGTTTTCCATACCATACCCTCTGCCAGGTGCTCTTTGCTCGGTGTCAGCATTACAAAATTTGGATCGGCTCTTTGATAACTGCAAGATACAGAGCTCCATTACATGTCAGAATAAACAACATTGACCCGGAGATGCTGAAGATTATATATGTGATTGAGAGATGACAATAAACAGACTAATATACCTTGCTTCTCGAAGATTTTCAACTCGTATGCCAAATCCATATGATGTCTTTCCAACAACTCGGTCTTTAGTAGCTGCAACATAATAGGTGTTTACAGATATTCAATGTCTTTCATCGTATTTGTCATTTTTATTATTCACAAACAAGTTTCTAAGTCGCAACAGGTACACATGAAAATGACTACAAGTTTAAACAAGAAACAAATTTCCTACTGAGCTTAATTTGAGACCAACAAGAAGAAAATGAAAATCTTTGAGAAGCTCCTTGATAAAAACCTAAGTCAGCAACAGAGTTTAGATAATTTTATTTCTCCAACCATCATGTACAAAGTATGCTCAAGTGACATAATCACAGACAGAATGAAAACCGTGGGAATGCCTGCATTGGGGGTTTCCATGGAATATTTGAGAATTCACAGGAAAACCTAAAGGTTTTGTAAGAAAATACTACTGATGGAATGTTGAATACAGTAAAGATAGAATCCCATAATTGCTTGCAGGTTAGGTTCATGAATCCCATTGACATGACCAATTAAAAGGAAACCTTGAAATGGAAGAATGAAATTATACACCAGCTAGAGATACCTGAAATGCTGAAAGTGAAAGAAGGTTTCCACCATGACTTAAATGCCATCGCTACTGATGAGCTGAGAGGTCCGACCTTTCCCTGCAAAGAAAAAATGTGGATATTTCATTGGAGCTGAGGTAGTGATGTGATCCATACTTCAAGCACAAGATTATTAATACAACCTTCAGCAAGAAGTTTTTATTGGCCTGCCAGGATGCAGCCACCTGAAAGGAGGATTCCGGGATGTTGTTTGCTGTTTTGGCATCATCAATCCTTTAAAACATGATTGTATTAATATCGGGTGTCAAGAAATTGATTATAAATTATTTATTTACTGGAAATACCTTGTCTGCAACTCAAAGCCAAAGTCAATATAATTTGTAATTCCAACTATTTCATCTTCTTCAAGAGGATTCTTCACCTGTTTAGTTTTGGAGCAGTTCAAAGATTTGTCAGTACCGAATTGCAAAACTAGACAACAAAAAACCACCATCAAGGATACTAATGGAAAAAGATAGCAAGAATCATAATTATACTGCAACAAAACAGAAATTATCTTCTACTGGCATGACATCACATGGACCAGCTTCCTAGAAGTAGGCCAAATAGTTTAAGCAAATCATTAAAATTGTGAGAATTTAGCTTCAAATTGCATAACCATACAATGAGTTCAAGTACATTACTCTAAATCCTTGATTCCCAGTATCTTAGAATAAGGTGCATGTGCATAAATCTCTCCTCAAATTATATAATATTTTAATGTAGCAAATTTCACATTGAAAAGAGACTTGGTAGATGATTTGACATATTTCTATTCCTTCTTCTACATAAATCAAACATATTGCAAGTGAGCATTCCAAAATTATGTTAGCAGATAATTCAATGAAAACGAGTATTTCAAATGAATTTAGGTTGATATCTACTCTTGCAATGTGCAAAAAAAAGGAACCATATGTTGCCCCCAAAAAAAAAAAAAAAAATTACACACACACGCATCACGTCAATGCAGATACAGAAATGAGAATAAAGACTCAAAAGACAAAAGATGACATGAGGAATCATACCCGTCTTTGGACAACCACGTGTTGATAGAATGAGGCAATGAACTGCAGTTGAAACTTAGTATAAATTTTCACTCAAAAGTAACAAATAAACATTTTGAAACATTTGATGAGTAGTAACAGAAAACTTTTAGGAATGATAAACAAACTTGCCGGGAGAAAATGCAGATCTAGAAATAAATTAAGAAGCACTGAGAAGACTAACCACCGAACTTTTAGCAAGTTCAAGGCCAAAATTGAACGAAGGGCTCAATGGACTGCCTGATCCAACTCCATATCCAATAGCATAACTCCAATTCATTAAGTTTTTATATTTTGCATCTTCTTTGCCTCCATCTAACAACGAAGTGAACAATAGAAGTGAGTCCTATTGAAATTTTTCACTACCAGCTAAAGAGATCCCTCCAGCTTATCATCTAAGCATACCGCATGAAACATTTTTTCATGAAGTACTTGTAGCGAGAACTCAATTAGAAATATGAATTGAGAAATTTCAAGCACGAACTCCAAACCTAATGATTATACTAGTAGCATTACTCTCAATGAGAAATTTCTAGTATGAACATATTTATTTTCAGAAATGAAAGGGGAAGAAACAAAGGTTAACAAATTTTTACTTATTTGTTCAGATATACAAAACACAGGAGTATAGCTGAATTTTACTCAAGACTGAACAGACAATTGTTCAACTTGAAGAAGTTAATCATAAATTTAACTAACAAATGTAACAAACAGAGCAACTTATAACTTGCAAAATATGAACAGCAAGAACTCAAAACCTAATGATTACATCTTAGCATTACATTCAGTGAGAAATTTCAAGCATGTATACTTCAGAAAAGGACAGGGAAAGACACAAACACAGGACAACAAAATTTATTCAATACTGAAGAGACAATTCTTCAACTTCAAGAAATGAATCAGAAATTTATCAAACAAATGTAATGGACTAAGCTTGAAGTTCTCTACAAAAAGAAGCTAATCAGTGAGGAACTTACACTGTGGCTCATACTGCACCCCCACAGTAAGCCTTCCCATCTTGCTTACCAGCCATGCATTCTTAGGCAACTCATCTTTCACTGCAAAGGAAAGCAATGTTCATCTTGTCAGTAAAATTAAAAAAAAAAAAAAAAAAAAACCCCTAAAATCTCACAACAAGAGCTGAAGCAAAATAGACAGGAACAAGGGTAAATGAATTTGCATTTGATTGGGAAAAGTGAAATGGGACAGGGGGCGAAGGACTGAAAGTAAATTAGTTTTATATCCATTTTTGTAATAAATTTGAATTTTGTACAGCTGGACATAAGTTTTGAAGGAAACCTTGCAAATAAAAGAGAACCATTTAAAAATTTGCCAGAGACCTGCCGACAACAAACTTCTACACAATGCATGCATAATAATACCAGGATTGATTTATGAGTAGTGCTATAATACAAATGAAGCTGAGCATTAATCAACAAAAAATTGATATAATTTAAATGGAACAGAAAAATGCATAACTTGTTGAAAATGAATTTGTTCTAAACAAAAGGGTAGAGGTACATGCAAAGTCATATATACTACTCTAAAAATTCCTTAGAGCCCAACAACAGCAATGATTGCACAATAACTATAACCTACGGAACCAAGACTTCAATAGCCAAACGTTCAAGAGACAGAGATTCAATTACATAAATTCTGGTCACATACTTGCAAAGGGCATAAGCATGGCCCCAAAAGACAAATTTCCAGTTCCATATCTCAATCCCATGACACCATAATCTTCAGAAGATATTCTGCAAAACACATTAAGCTTGTCAGCGAGCATTCATCTTGTAAGTCACAAGTATTTGTACAAACAAGATGAGGAATCCAAATAAGATTGTTTGACTGATTAAAAATGCACCTTTTCTTCATCAGTAATGGAATAGTGCCAAATGCTCCAAAGCCCCATTTTGGATAGTAAGTACTAGACCTTATCCGTAAAACACTACAACAACAGCACAACAAGCAACATTTAAACAATTTCGTCTCTGGAAGCAAGCAACCAATAAAATAAATCGATTAAACACTTTTACTTCAAACTAAACAGTTCCTTACGGGTCAGAGTTTGATACGAAAAGGTCCATGAACGTATGAGGATCATCCAACTCCCTGTTCATAGAATCAAAGCATTAAAATGTACAGGTTAATAGCATTTTCATAGCCTTCATTACACAACCTTGCAAAGCAAAGCCAAATTAAGAAAAATGGAACACCTTTGCCATCGAAACAGAGCATTTCCCACAATATTCTCCTCAGGTTTATGATCAAGTGGACCAGAAACCTGCAGCATAAAATATAAATAAATAATTTTTTAATTAATTAAAAGAATATTTCAATGGTGTTAAAAAAAAAAAAAGGAATTACAGTTGCAATCATATCGACATGAGGATCATCAATAGGCTTCAACATAATTCTGGTGCTAAAATGCCTTGCTTCTTCAAAATAATCGTCAAAGAGACACTTCAAAGCTAGCTTCGCAAACAACATATTATATGACGACTCCAACATCCTGCCTCAACTCAATGCGTTAACTTTTTTTTTTTTTTCAAATTTGTTTGTCACCTAAAATTTATTGGTCAAAAGAATTGAGCTGCAACCTTACCTGGTACGGGCTGCGAGAGGAGGAAAATCGAAGAGTGGCGGCACCAGTACCATCGGCGGTGGAGGCTCTTTGTTCATCCAATTACCCATATTCTTTTGTAATTTTGTTTAATTTTTTTTTCTGTCTCCGAATTGAACAACGAGGAGGAGAAGGAAAGGTTGTGATAGCTAAAGGTTATGGCTTAACCGGTAACCGAAAGTTCGCTCACGCTTGTACGACGGTTTCAACTCTCCCGACAACAGCGACACTACTTCAGTGACGTGGCACTATCCGATGATTGAAACAATAGTGATATGGCAGTTTGTTAATACAATGGTTAAAATTATGAGTTACCATATCCATACGAAAACACATAAATTTTATAAATTACACGTAAGATTAATAAAAGTAAGATTAATAAATAGAAGATAAAGTAAATAAATTTATATAAGATTATTAATTATAAAAAAAAATTAACATGATTTATACATAATTTTAGTAAAGAAATATTTTATTCATTTACTTTAATTAGGCAAAGAAAAAAAATTATTCATTAATTGAAATAAATATTATTAAGCAAGTTAATTAAGTGAAATATTTATTTGATGTGGATCAAATCTATCTATCTATATATATATATTAGTATAAATTAAATTTGATTTTGAGTATATTGTGTAGTTTAGAGATCATTTGGGGGTTATCGTTGAGATGTAAAATTATGTCATCTTATAACAGTTTTGAAAAATATTAAAATAATAGTTTTTTAAATTTAAATTTTAAGAATAAGTTTTATCCTTAATAAAAATATCACATATATTACAGAAATGCAAAACTAAGATTATTCAATTTAAATATAAAATCAGTAAATATATAAGATAATCAATCTTATAATGAGCTTTTATTTTACATTTGTAAATTTTTTCAGTATCTCTTATATTAATTTACTCATAAATGCAAAACTAACATTATTAAATTTGAATACAAAATCAGTCAATACATAAGACAATCAATCTTATAATGTGCTTTTATTTTACATTTGTAAATTTTTTTTCAATATCTCTTATATTAATTTACTTATTTTTACCTTATATTCATATGTTTGACGTGTAATCTGCAAATAGATTATGGTACATGTAAATCATTTTAAATGTATTAACTTGTCCCAATTTTTTGGTTCAATTATTTGGTTCAATAGCGTGAATCGAAAATCAAACCATTTTTTCAATCAATCTATCTATCTATATCTATATCTATATCTATATATTTATATAAAGTTGAGACTACAAAAGGTGATGTGACATCTTCATTTTTCATCTTTGTATATTCTCTATTATCTAATAAATAGAGAAATTTTCTTTCAGATTTGGCTTTTCATATTCTCATAATTAATTTGACTGTTATTACACAATCAATATGTAACAATTCATCAAAATACTCACTATATTCTCTAATTGAAACCTTCTTGATCATAAATTAAGTAATAATTTTTAAATATTTTTAATCACTCTTCTCCTCTACCTCACCTTAATTTATAAATAGTAACAAAAAATACGATATCCCACATAAACATATACACAACATAAAAGAACATAAAATAGTAATGGCTCTAAAACATGTGTTTTTCATTTTGGCCCTCACTTGCCTGATCATGGCAAATATTGCAAATGCAACCAGAAGGAATGATTGCCTCAACAACAATATGAAACCATAGTACGATCTTGCAATAAGACTTGAAGCTAGCGGAGACCTAACAGAGTGCTGGAACCCATTAATGAAGCTGAAGTCATGCTCAAATGAGATTGTCATATTCTTCCTTAATAGCCAGGCTGATATTGGCCTTGACTATTGCCACGCTATTGATATCATCACCCATAATTGCTGGCCTGCAATGCTCACCTCTCTCGGATTCACTACCAAAGAAGGGAACATATTGAGAGGCTACTATGATGCATCTTCTGCTCCTTCTCTAGGTGGCCTCGCGGTGATATATCAATCTTAGGTTTCCAAGGTTTTGGTTTAGATAAGGTGCATCTATGACACTTTTATTTTCGTGGTATTAACTTAGTTAATGCAATTTTAAATAATTAAAAAATTCTTTTTAGTTTTAGCTTTGCTTTATTTTTTCTTTTTTTTTTTGAAGTCTTGCCTCTTAATTGAATAGAATAAATCGTTAAGAGTAGAATAAGAAAAAAAAGAATAATACTAAATTCTTTTTTCAAAGCTGTGTGAAGCGCGGTTATATTTTCTAGTATATATATAAAGCTGGGACTAGAGGAGGTGATGTAGCATCACCATTTCTCACATTCTTGTATTATCTATTATCTAATAAATTAGTTGAGATTAAAAAAATAATTACATTACAAAATATTAAAAATAAAAAATAATTATTAGATTACAAAAGATTACGTGTCTCTTCCTCTTTCTATTTAAATTCAATAATATGTAACCATTAATAATAATTAATTACAAGTCTTGAAACATTCATTTATTTTATTATGCCAATAATTAAACTTTAGTGGCTTAAATACATCAATTAATTAATATAGGAAGAAAGGTTTCTTAATCTTCCCTCAACAATGTCATTAGGGTCTAATTTTAATGTCATAATCCCATATTTAGTTATGAAACCTTTTGTTTAGTGACTTTTGACTTCTTCAAACTCTATAAATATTAAGTAGTTAAGAATTGTGGCATCATTATTTCTCATCTTTTTATATTCTCTATTATCTAATATATTGGTTGAGATTAAAAAATAATTCCATTACAAAATATCAAAAATAGAAAATAAATAGAAAATAATTATTAGATTACAAAAGATTACATGTCTCTTCCTCTTTTTATTTAAATTCAATAATATATAATTAATAATAATAATAAATTATAAGTTTTGAAGCATTCGTGTATTTTATTAAGCCAACAACTAAACTTTAGTGGTTTAAAATACATCAACTAATTAATATATAAGGAAGGTTTCTTCATCTTCCCTCACCAATGCCACTAGGGCCTAATTTTAATGCCATAACCTCATATTTAATTATGCAACCGTTTGTTTAGTGTCTTTTGGCTTCTTCAAACTCTATAAACATTAATTATTTAAGATTTGTTATGTTTGGATTTTCTTATTATTTAACCAACATCCTCTTTAGAAATGTTCTTGTGTTTTTATTTTTTGACTTATTTGAATTTTTAGTATTGTGTGCTTCATGGATGATAAGAGTTAGGATTTGTAGGATGTGGGAGTCTGTTAATATCAAGAAGAATGAATAATTAATTAGTGTGAACATAATTTTTATTGATGAAAATGTTGTGTACACTTAACTATGCACATTAATATATATTTTTAAAGTTAACAAAAAAAATTAACTTTCATAAATAACATTAGTTTAATAAGACTGCGTCATCTTAAAAAAAATCAATTCATATTTTTTATCAATTTCATTAAGTGCAAAGTAAAAAAAAAAAGATAATACTAAATTTTTTTGTTAAAGTTACGCAAAACGCGGTTTTATTTCCTAGTTTTATAATAAACAAGGTCGTTACTCCTTCGTCTAATCAACCAAATCAGTTTCTTATATGAATTAAAAAATCAATCTTGACATTTTCTTAATAATCTTGACCATGCGAGACGATGAGTTTTATCCTGAATAATTAGTGCACAATTACGGAAGAAATAAATTTATATAAAAAATATAAATTAATATTTTAATATGTAAAATAAGATAAAATTTATAAATTATTCTGACTATTAGAAAATTTGGTTATTCAACGAGATTAATCTAAAAAATTTATCATTCACCTACTTCCCACGGTGATGCTGATGTTTGGAGGAAAAAAAGAGTAAGAAAATTTTGAAAAGTGACGAGTGCAGCAGCTTAATTGGTGGGGTGGAAGACTTGTACTTGTTTCCAATAATAATATGAGAAATTGCTTGAATCATACATAAAGCGATGTATAGGGAATCTTATCATATCTTTTTGTTTATTTCTTTTTTTTCTAGAAAAGATTAATATTCTACCTAATCTCATTAACAAGTCAAGTTTTTTTCTTAATTAAGAAGATTCAAATGAGCCAATTGACTGCGATTCGTCCGAGTTTAGTATGCTTTTACTATATTTCATATTCCGAAAAAAACACCTCAGAGTCTTTGAGTGGTGCATTTGGGGGACCAAGTCAAATGATTTCGGTAACATATAACAGTATGAAGCTGGTATTTTCGACAATGATAATTGAGAACGAAAATAAGGTTCTTGAGATGAAATTTTCGAAAATGAAAAGGTATTTGGTAGCATTTTTTTTTCAAATAAAATTTTTAAAAGTAAACAACAGAAAAATTTTGTCGGTAGTAGAAATTTAAATTATTCAAACATGTTTTCTGTTTGTATAAATTATTAAGACATGTTTTCTTTTTATATTTAAATTTGGTGCAATTTTTTATCATGATGTATGGACTTCAAAAACTCATCATTCTTTGGGAAAAAAAAATACCAAAAGACAAACAAGGTCCCTTTAGAATTATTTTGTGAGGTTAAAAGTGATTTTGAAAAGTCAAAAAAGAATTGCTTTTCAAAATCTATTTTTCAGAATCAATTGTATACTTATTATAATTCTAAATATATATATATAAATCCAAAATTATCCTTATTTAATTTGAAAATAGAATCAAGAAATTTAAAAGAGATTAATATTAATACCTATAATATTAAAATAACAAATAAAAAATAAAAATAATAAGATGAAAATATTTATTTTAATTATCAATTATTATATATACACAATAAAAATAAATTTATATATGTTTATAAATGTGTAACAAAATTTATTCAACATTATATATATTTTATTTATTTGTATTATTGCAGTAATTTAATAAAAAAATTTACCAAACATTTATGACTGCTTTTAATGCTCTAAGAATTTTTAAGAATAAAATTTATCAAATATTTAACTGATTGTTATTATCGCAACTGATTATTGTTGTAGCACAACTAACATCAATTATTTTAAAAACTACAATATTACTAAACTAGAATTTAAAAAATTTAATTTTATGATTTTGGCTATTTTATAGTAAAATAACATAAATGAAGACGTTAATAATGCTACTTTCACGCAAAAAAAGATTTAAAAAAAAGCGAGAAAAAATAAACCAAAAAAAGATGCTTTCAACGTTGATGTTATAAAAGTGAGAAAACCATGCAAAATGTGTTTTCGAAAATAATAGCCAAACAAAATTTTCAGCCATTCAATCTTGTGGAAATGAAAATCAAAGTTAATAACGTTTTCTTTTACTTTCAATATGTTTTTAAAGCAAAAACAATTATTTTTGGTTAGATTATTGTTAATTAATACGCACTAAGAACTAAAATGTTCCAGAAGCATAAAAGATATAAAAGATATAGATACTGTAGGTAATAAGAGAATTTTAATTAATTACTATGTACGACTTCTAAAGAACATAAATTAGTTTTCAATCTTTAGGTTAATAATAAAATATATATAAACTGACAAATTAAACTAATCAAATACGATGTTGACAAATAAAAGTAAAAAAATGAAACATAATAGGATCAGGCTACGGTGCAACAGTGGCACCGTGCCACAGTTGCACCTAGCCGTTGGATACAGTTAGATTAATGGGATCCACTGACATCCAACTGCATCCAACGACTAGGTGCAACAGTGGCACGGTGCCACTGTTGCACCTAAGGGGAATCCAACATAATAATAATCAATTTTGACTAAATTTGTTGTTATCCTAAAAAATGATTGTGGGTGGTTTGTTAATCTTCAACACAAAAGACTTGTGGCTTGCATGCGCAACACGTAATTAAAATAGTAAAAACCGCGTAGAGTGACTAACAAATGGCAATGTTTCTACAGATATTCCCAATTAAAAATCTAAAGGCGTTTTATTTTTTTCCCCCCCAAGAGAATAAGTTGAAAAGTCAGCCTTTTCATATCTTTATGTCTCCATTATCTTCACCAAATTATAAAGATTTAGATTTTGGGTGGCTATTTGGGACCCCCAAGTCTTGACAAAATTGCTACCAGCACCATAGAAGCTTGCCAAGTTTGAGTATACATAACTTGCGACAATTGCAAGTCTTTGTAGCTCAACTTTTCAAAGCCAAAAAGACGTGTTCTCACTCACTTTTTCGTTAAATGTGATTATTACTTTATAATCTTGATTACTCGGTCAAGATTAATATTCCTTTTAACTTATTGCAACGTTCAAATGCCATGCAGGCACACGAGTCTACGTGTTAGGTGACCTGCCTTAAGCATTAATACCTTGAGAGCAAACTCTATATAAAGCTAACATTTCTGAGCTTCTATTTCAACACAAATCAACTTCAAATTCTACAGTACTACTACTGTATTCTATTGATAATTAGCTAGCTATCAATCAATGGCTTCGTTTTTCAAGTTCTTTCTGACTTTGGCTCTCCTTGTGCTTGTCATGGGGAGCAGCACAAACGCTCAACTCTCTACAAATTTCTACGCAAACACTTGCAAAAACCTCCTCCCCACTGTGAAATCTGTCGTGCAATCTGCTATTTCAAAAGAGGCTCGCATGGGCGCCTCTCTCCTTCGCTTGTTCTTCCACGATTGCTTCGTTAACGTAATCCATTATTAATTGATCCATATATTGTACATGTTTCAATTTTTTTTTTTTTTAGTAGTTATAACCTACATATATATATATATTAAAGCTCCCGATCCACGGTGGCTCGAACGGGTGCCCTCAAGCCTCAACATTTATTAATTTTGAATATAGAGTTTGATTTTATTTGCTTACTTATTTATTCATTTCGGCTGGCAAACAGTAACAAGTTGTGACCAAATTAATTAGACATTTCCATGGTAACATTATATTGTTGTGTTCTGCCTGCGTATGACAGGGATGCGATGGATCAGTTCTACTGGACGACACATCATCTTTCACTGGAGAGAAAAATGCGAATGCCAATCGTAACTCCGCCCGCGGATTCGAGGTCATCGACAACATTAAGTCCGCAGTTGAGAAAGCTTGCCCCGGTGTGGTCTCTTGTGCTGATATATTAGCCATTACTGCTCGAGACTCAGTTGTTATAGTAAGCTCTTAGTTAATTAATTAATTAATCTTAATTAAACCATATGATACATCATCAAATTGAGCATCAATTCTGAATAATTATTAACATTTTTTTTTCTTTTATTAAAAATTATCCGAAGCTTGGAGGCCCAAGCTGGCAAGTAAAACTCGGAAGGAGAGATGCTAGAACTGCAAGCCTATCTGCTGCTAATAGCGGCATTCCTGCTCCTACCTCAAACTTGAATCAACTCATCTCTAGGTTCAACGCTCTCGGACTTTCCAACAAGGACCTTGTTGCTTTAGCAGGTTTGTTCCTGTCTCCAGGAAATTTCCTGAGAGAATTCTGGTCTCGATATTAAAAAAGAGTCACACTTCTTACAAAAGTATATAATTATTTAATTATTTTTGTAAAACATTTCAGGTGGACATACAATCGGACAGGCGAGGTGCACATCATTCAGGGCTCACATATACAACGAGACAAACATTGATGCTTCATTTGCTCGAACAAGGCAAGGGAACTGCCCAAGGGCCAATGGCACAGGCGACAACAACTTGGCACCGCTTGATCTGCAAACTCCTACTTGTTTTGACAACAATTACTTCAGGAACCTGGTCAACAGAAAGGGATTGCTTCACTCTGATCAACAGCTGTTCAATGGTGGGTCCACAGATTCACAAGTCCGCACGTACAGTAACAACCCGAGCACCTTCAGCTCTGATTTTGTCGCCGGCATGATCAAGATGGGAGATATCAGCCCACTCACTGGATCCCGCGGTGAAATTAGGAAGAATTGCAGGAGGGTCAATTAATTAATTGATTTTCCAGGGTCTTTTAAATTTTATAAAGAATAAATTTTGTTGAAGTTTTGCTTTTTATCATGTGTACTAGAGGTTATGAATTTGAAATTTTGTAATTGGTCATCTTTTTAAGAAAGTAGCATGATTGTGTTTGTGAAATTGCCTTATATAATATTTTCCAAGTAACATGCATATGCATATATAATTAGAAAATAATATCTCGAATCTATAAATTAGAGCAAGTGAGGAATCGGCTGTCGCCTGTCTTCGTGGTGGCTCCGCTCGCCGGGGTGTGTTGTCGCTAGCTGTGATTGTTGGCGGCTTCGCGCAGTGACTCGGGCGGCAATGACCTGGTGGGCGAGGTCATTTAAAATTAAAAAAATTTATGTTTGGAATCTATTTTAGGAAAAATATGATAGTTAACCCCCAATATTTGGAAACAGATATAAAGCAATTAATATTTTTAAAAAAGACATACAATCTTCTCTCTGTTAATAAATTCGATTTGTTTTAACAGTAAAAACAATAATATTATACGTATATTGCCACGTTAAAGGAATTATTATATATAGTATTTTTTTTAAAGAAAAATTCCACGTGTCATAAGATGGTTTGATGAGATAATTTTCCACTCAAAGCCCATCGATCAAATCTTTCATCTACAGTTATTGCTAATCAAAACAAACTTCATTATATCCTTTCTCTTCTCAGCAAGAAGTTTTGGTTAGTGTTCATGTTTATCACATTGCGACTTTTAATTTTTTTTTTCTTTTTTTGTAATTTTTAAATATAAAAGCGAGCATAAATGATTTCATAATCATGAAAATAATATATATTCAAAATATTGAGCAAGTATTATTCGGCTTGTTTTCGACTTTTTAGTTATATGTGAATTTTCTGCTTGTTTATTGTTGTGGTACTTTGTTCAGGTGCTGAAAATCAATGATTTTTAATAGTTTGTTACGTTTTAAAATAAGTACCGGTGAATTGTTTAATTTTTAATGAGCAATTGATCAAGAAATTGAAAATTTTGTAAGATCAAAGCAAAAAAAAAAAAAATGTCAGTTCAAACTTCAAAGCAACATCTCTGGAAGACATGCTTCACGCATACAATTTATTATGACAGTGGCATGCCATCTTGAAGTCAATATCAGCATAAGTAACACATGTCTTCAAGTCTATATCAGCCCAACAGAAGTCAAAAACAACCCTGTTCAAGCCCAATTTATTATGATCAATTTTTTTTTTAGAATAAAAATATATTAAAATAGTGAAGTCAGATAAATTTTATTTGATTGTAAATATATTAAATATAACTTAAGAAATCATAATATTAAACCTGTTTAATATACAATCAATCACATAGATTTAGTTTTTGACTAGGAGGGCTGGTTTGTTTTGTTCGTAAACTCTTGATTATTTGAGATATCAATACTATTATTCCTCTTGGCAGCAGCTGTTGGCAGAACCTCTCACTATTTTTCTTGTTACAAATAGATCCACCATAGACATTTTAGGGAGTATGCCCATTCTAATTCATCACTCTAATTTACAATCAATCGTATAAATTGATTGAATTACAACAACTTTTACTGTTATGTTTGCTAGCACTAGTTTTTTTTTTCTTATAATATGTGTTTTTGGTTAATTTAAAGAAATAGAATAAAAACCAAACTAATCCGTAGGTTCGGTTTAGCTTTTTCAAGGCAAATAGTTGTCATCTATTTACAGTCATGGCATTTTGGCACAAATCAAAATTCCTTTTTTTGTGGGGGAGGTAATGTCAAATTTTCCGAAAATGAATGTTATGTCATTTTAGCTCTTGTTTTACTTTCTTTAATTTTTTTTTTTTTTTAAAAAAGAGTGATGCTATTAGCACCCCTTTAATATCCTAATGAAACCTCTTCTTTGAATTTACAATTTTATCCGTATATAGAATTACATGAAACTCCCACACAATTTCATCTTATCTTGTGCAAACATTTTACACCAGCAACTCTAGACTTTATAATACGAACTCTTGGCAACCCACATGTAGAATATCTTTTTTAAAAAAAAAAACTTTTCAGTTCAATTCAAAATAGTGGAAGAAGTACAAAGGACTTATTATTGCATATGGGTCCTGAATTCTATTTTTATTTATTTTAATATTCATAATTTTGTTGTTATTTTTGTGAAGAACTATTACCCATTATTGTCTTGCTCCTTCAAATACAATTCTCATGGTTCTCAAAATTCACTAGTTTATTGTTGATGCATCATTTGTGCCATTGTGATAAACGCAATAACGCGGTGTTTTTTTTCTTTTCTTTCAAGCATTCGTCTTCTTTTTAAACTCATCAACTTTCTTCATTATTTCTCTTCGATCTGCAAGTGAAATCATCTTGCTTTGATGATAGCCTAGAGTTTTCTCTCCTTTCTCTATTATTAGCCTTCTTGCTTGTGAATCCAATCTTTGTATTCAAGGAAATAATTACAAAACTCAGCTGCTTTTTCTGCAATTAATCATCATCTTGTTAACTTCTAACCAAGGTTATTTACGGAATAAGGGAGGTGTCATTAGAAAAAATTATATTCATTTTAATATCTTGATGGGTACAAAAAGAAAAAGGGTGTTGACAGTACTTTTAAGGAGTGCCAATAGCTCCACTCCAAAAAAAAAAAAAAATCAAAGCCCAGATTCGGTCATGGCGCATAATAGGCTCGGCCCTTGTCTGGCCTGTCAAAATTGGACAGGCCTAACACAGTCCTGGGCCTATCTTTCCTGGCACCCATTCGTTTGCCACTCCCAATTATCAACCACTAAATTCTTGTTTCAAAAGTAATAAAAAAAAGAACATTCTTGTTTTCAAAAAAAAAAAAAAATTATTGTTTCAAAGAAAAGTGCTGGTAATACAATCAGCCTATGAATTGTTAAAATTTCCATAAAAGCCAAATTAAGAAATAAAGTACCGCCGCATTTTTCTTTCCATCTCGGACAGTCCCGCGATCCCTGCCTGTAGGGATGGCAAAAATCCCAACAGGGACGGGTACCCTCGGGGATTTTTCCCATTCGGGGAGGGTATGTGGATAATTTCATACCCAATTTCTTATTCGGGGAGGGGATGGGGAAATTTTTTTACCCAATTTCTTATTCGGGGAGGGGACGGGGATGAGGTGGAATCCCCATCCCCTACCCATTTCCCCATTTTAATTTTTAATTTTATTTTAATTTTTTTAAAATTACTAGTAAATAAATAATAAAATTTAAATTATAAAATTATAAATATTGGTAAAAATAAAAAAATATCAACATATTTATATTATTAAACTTTTAGGCCTAATTAACTAATTAAAGTCCTAAATTTTTATTTAAGACTTTAAAAAGACCGAGTAGATTCTATTAGCCCAAATTTTTTTAATTTTAATATTCTTTAAATATTTTAAACTTAAATCTATTTTTTATTTATTTTTAGATGTTATAATTACCCACAGCGAATCACAATTTTAATATCTACTCTACTCTAATCTAATATAATATTTGCTCTTGATTTGCTCCGACTTAACTATTGTGTTTATAGCCCACATTTATAAAGTGCCCACGCCACCATTGAAAAAGTTAATTTTGAATCTAAATTCGATTTTAATTGTAACAATTTTGTATTAGACTATTAATTTGTTCATGATAGTTTGTAAAAGAAGTTTGTATCCTTTGCATGCTGCGTTACTTACTAATTTAATGTATATGATTTTTGTAATGGATATTAATGTTAGATATATTTCGAACTTTATTTTTATTTGAATTTTTTATTTTAATATGATTAACTCAAAATCGAAAAAAAAATATTAGTTATTCGGAGATCGGGGACCCTCGGAGATCCCCTGTTATTATTCGGGGAGGGGATGATGATTCTCTCAAGTAATTCTGACGGGGATGGGGAGGAGACAGGGACATACGTAAAATATCGGGGATAGGTACGGAGAGATTGGTCCCCTCCCCTCTCCTTTCCATTGCCATCCCTACCTGCCTGGTCCGCAGCAATACCTCGAGGAGAAAAAAAAAGAAAGGGAAATAAAATGAAGTTCCCCAGTTGGTGGGCGCATGATTAACCACAAAAGGGCCCGCATGCATAATTCTGCCAATGATTTGAAACAATAATTTTGATCCATCCAATTTGGAAATTGAACAATATTCTCGTACCTCACAAAGGAGGACCACTAACATCTCCCACCATCCGATTTTTTATTGTTAATTTCTCACTCCACATTCAACCACATCCAACAGCTGATTCTGTAACTTACAGATTCTGTAAGCTAGCAAAGTCCCACAAAAGAATTTTGAACTTTTACAAGAGACAAGCTTTTAAACGGGGCAAAGTTATGGTACCATAGTTGTATGGTACCACAGCTAAATTCAATAATTGAATCTAATCCATAGTTGTCACCAGAATTAAATTCAAAGACTGGATTCATTTGTGGTACCATACAACTATGGTACCATAGTTGGACCTCTTTAAACGAGAAATCCATTTCTTTTTTCAAAAAATGACTGCATTGAGGCATCTTCTTGTGTTTTCGTCCATTTGTTTGTTTGTTTCTGTTTGTCATGGTTTATTGTCAACCACAAGAGGCATACTTGGTGTTTGTTCAAATAGAATGTTATCTTAGTCATTTAATGCCAAATTAGGGATTTAAACGATTGATAGTTTGTTTGGGAGTGTGGTGAGATAGATGGACTATCAAAGTCGAACTACTAAGATGTTTGATAATACTTGTAGTTAGGCTTTGACAGCTTAGCAAATTTTTTTTTTTAACTTCTATTTCACAGCTGTAGCTTTTACTTAATAGTAGCTGCAGACCTGCAACTTAAAAATTATATTACCTCACTCCCAAATACACCCTGAGTCGCAATTTAAATTCTAATTATTATGTGTTATTTATTAATTCAATAATAAATTAAAATCAATATTCTACCATCTAATAAAAAATAATACATCAATTAAAACATCAAATGAAGGTTTAATTATTAATTTCATTGACTTTAAATCAGTTATATGAGTGGTTATGATCACTTTATGAGAAAGGGACTAGATGGTCAAGTCAAGTGGCCCATATGCATCACAGGTTTTGTGTGAAGTTCCTTCGCTTTGGTGTTTTCGTTATGGTTGTCAATTTGTGATCACAAGGACCACCATTAGACTGCCTTTCCACTTTTTTAATGAGTACATGGATCCAAAATTAAATCAAGCTTGCTTACTTGAATAAGGCCCCATAAATTGAGGTTTGATAATATATTTTAAAAGTTATAATACTAAAGTGTTTATTAAATATTAATTGTTATAAGTTGGAAGTTAAATTAATTTAATTTACATTTGTATGATAAAAAAATTATTATACTTTACTATTTTTGTCAAAATTATTTATTTAAAAATTATATTCACTACATACTATTAACTTTTTTTCATAACTACAACTTTTTTTTACAGTTGCTATAATATGAAAGGTATAACATTTCAACACCAAATAGGGTCTAAGTTATGTTATATGATACAAAATTAATTCTAAAATTGTATAGCAAATAAAATAAACTGACAAATTTTCGAATTTAACATTTGTGGTTGAACTAATGTATCATGTTTTATTTAAATTGCTATATATTAAAAATTTAGTACTTAAAAAGTGCATTCCTACATTAGTAGCGTGATAAGCCAATTTCATTTTATATGTATTGTAACTGAATAAGGATTTCGTACTGAGCTGAATTTTTATTAAGCACTAAATCAATGATTATTAGGTAAGAGAAATAAAAAAAATTTAAAATATAAAATAAATCTTGATCCTTGATTTTTTGCCTAGAAAAAATAAGCTCAGCCTTGAATCATTCCTTAACTTGTAAGAAATATTTTTCTTTTAAATATTAAAAAAATGTACATTGTTTTTTTTAAATAGTAAATTGTAATAAAAAGGTAGCCACTATTGTAATAAATTGTAGGATACATTGGATTGAAAAAAAAAAAACAACATTTAGTTTCCCGTGCGACAACCTAAAATTCAAAATAATAATGCCTCGCAACATAAAAATAGCATTAAAAAACACCTAATAAAAAAAAGCAGAAATAAATTATATTCTCTATAAATTTCTCTTAATCGAAATAAAAATAAGATTTAATAAAATACAAGAATAATATCATGAACGTGGTCTATCCATCTCCCATCTTATTAGGTGAATACCAAAATTTAAACGATGAAAAAAAAAAATTGTTGCAGGCTATGTTAAAACTCAGACACCAAAAAAAAAAAAAAAAAGCCATATTCCAAACCGAACTTAATTATAATAGATTTTGAATTTCTATTTTGCTATAGTGGAATTAATTATTTTTATAATGATCGATACTGGTTAGTTTAACCAGTAAAAATCTTTTGGGTGAAATTGAGGAGTTGGGGGTACAACTTATATTATAATAAAATGGTTTTTACATGTTGTAATTTAATATGTGTTCTAACAATTAATATTATAAATAAAGAGAAAAATAAAATAAAACGTAAAAGGAAGGGACGTATGACGTACGAATTTTTGAATGAAACTGATGGATTCGATGTTTAAACTTATATTATAATTAAAATGGTTTTTACATATTGTAATTTAACATGTATCCCAACAATTAATACTATAAATAAAGAAAAAATAAAATAAAACGTAAAAGGAAGGAATGGACGGCGTATGAATCTTTTGGATTAAATTGATGAATTCAAGGTTCAAAGTTATATTATAATTAAAATGGGACCTTTTTAAGTTATATTATGATGTAAATTACATTAATTATTAAGTTATAATTAGTGACCTAAAAGTGAACCAACTAAACTACTTTTTGAGCCACTAATTATAACTTTTGGGTTAATGTAAGTTACATTATAATGAGACCTTATTAAGTTATATTATAATGTTACTTACATAAATTATTAAGTTGTAACTAATGATCTAAAAATAAAATCAGCTAAACTACTTTTTAGGTCGCTAATCACATTTTTTGGGTTAATGTAAATTACACTATTATATAACTTAACAACACCCTTAAAATGGTTTTTTATATATTGTAATTTAATTTGTGTTCCAATAATCAATATTATAAATAAAGAAAAAACAAAATGAAACGTAAAAGTAAGGGATGGACGGCGCACCAGCACCACAAAGTGACAAAGGATGGTTTAGAACCAAATCATGGGCTTTTCGATTTGGGTGTGGCGCCTCGGGAGTGTAGGCGGTAGGCTTCTCTCTTTACCGCCCTTTCATTTATTATATATGCTAATGCTGCCATCTTCTTCCTTCTAAAACGCAAATCGCTTGTTCTTGTATTTAATTTCATTTGCAAGTTCAGGTCTCTTACCTCTCTTTATCTGTTTTTGTTATAGACAACAAGATACAACCTCTATATGTGTATTTTTATGTTCTCCTGTTTTTTTGGTTTCTCTTTTTATTCTTGTTTTATTTTCTTCTCTGTTTTTGTCCTTTTTCTTCTTTATTTCTATTCTGCATAATTGTCAATTTGATTGTGACATAACATGATGTTTCTTTCTTTCAAGTAGAACATTCTGTAAAACTTTTAAATTTTTGTTTATGGGCAGTGTTCTTTTTTGCAATTAATGTAGTATATATGAGAACAGGGGAAGGTGCACGAAGCTACCCGTTTTGGTATTATGGTTTGTTGGTGACGTTTAGCTCAAACTTCGCCTGACATCCAAGTTCTTTTGCTTGGAAATATAAGATGATTTATAAAGTAGATTTTTTTTTTTCTTTGACTTTTAAAGTTTGTTGGAGTTGTTTTGATTTTGTGTTTATTGGTTATGGGCAGAAAGATTGCAATGGCAACTGGTGTAGCTGCCAGAACTAGCAATTTTCATTTCGGAGGGATCCGCTGCAAGGGACAAAGCTGCCAACAAGCTTCTTTGGTTTCCAGTCTGACATTTAATGGATGCATACAGAGAGAGCTCTCGTGGTATTTGATAAGAATCTTCTTCTCGCATTGAATTTTTGCAGTAAATTTGTTTTACTGTGTTGAGCATTGTTTACTCTTGCGCATAGTACATGATGATTTGTGGCTATCGGCAATTTCATTATCCTAGTTGTGCCTACACACTCGCACACTCCATGCAACCACAAAATCAATTTCAGCCATGTCCTCGGATTTGTAGATTTCCCAAAATTGTACTTTAGCACAATTATGGATATTTTGTAACTGTTGTCTATGTTCAGGTATGCTGCTCTGTGGTCTAGGCTGTGATATAGGTTGTTAGATGTGCTCCATATTTCTATACTTATTGTTCAGTGTAAGAATGCATCTCTTATCGCAATGGGCCAATTTTATTGTTTGACTGTAAATTTTTAAAGCAGTAGAAGTTTCCCATTCTTTAAGCTCAAAGTTATGCATTGAACCTATTCTTACTCTTCTAAAATCTGTTAGGTCATTTGGGGTATCCAGGTTCTTACGTTTCCAGAGGTTTAATTTCTCTCATTCTCCGGTGAGTGAGAATTGGAAGTCCCTCAGAACAGTCCCTGTATTGTCTTGCTTGAGAGATGGCTCTGTAAAGTATTTTGATTTTTCTGTCATTGGGAGTGGAGTTGCCGGCCTCTGCTATGCTCTTGAAGTTGCAAAACATGGAACTGTTGCTGTGATCACAAAGGCAGAGCCTCATGAGAGCAACACTAACTATGCCCAAGGTGGTGTTAGTGCTGTGCTTTGCCCTTCAGATTCTGTTGAGAGTCACATGCAGGACACAATTGTCGCAGGGGCTTATCTATGTGATGACGAAACTGTTAGAGTGAGTTCAAGAACTAATAATTATGCTATACAGGACCAATAGTTTATCAACCATTACTTCATATCACATATTTAACTGCAAATAACTAAAATTTTAAATTGAGTGATAAGCAGTTTTTCAATTTTCAATATGAACAACATTTTCTTGTGGTGTGGCTGATGGAAGACATAAAACTAGTTCATTATCCAGAAGTAGATAGGTATTATGTCCTGTGCCTCATAATCGTGACTGGTACTACAGTTTCACATAATCAAAATGAAGGCCTTGTGGAACTGACAAAAATATACTAAAAAAATTTCAATAAGTAAATGCTGAGTTGTGGAATTAGAACATGCACGGTTGTGCAAAAGTAGATGTTCTCAGATTGTTTCAGTGTATTAGTTGTTTGATAGTTAATTACATATGCTTTTTGCTTAATTACTGAGCCTCTTTATAAGTTTGGTTTATTATATTCAGGTTGTTTGTACAGAAGGACCTGACAGAATAAGAGAATTGATCGCCATAGGTGCATCATTTGATCGTGGAGAGGATGGAAACTTGCACCTAGCTAGAGAAGGGGGACACTCCCATCACAGAATCGTCCATGCTGCAGATATGACTGGAAGGGAGATCGAGCGGGCTCTTTTGGAAGCTGTTGTCAGTGACCCTAATATCTCAGTGTTCGAGCATCACTTTGCGATAGATTTGCTAACTACTCTGGTTCACTTTCCATCCTGTTTTCTTTGTATAGCTTCACATTGTATTTCACATGCTCTTTTACTGTTAGGATTTTGGAAAATATAACATATCCTTCATAAAATGACATTTAATGAACAAATGAAAATATTGAAGTTCTTCATTTATTCTGTTTATGTTTTGATCTGACATTGCAGTTTGATGCCCCAGTAAAATTTGGATCCTAAAATAAATTTTGTGTTCGGGATTGTAGGATGGTCCTGATGCAGTTTGTCACGGTGTTGACACTTTAAATGTTGAAACACAAGAGGTGACAACACTGATTATCTTACTGTATTTTCTTCAATTTAATTAGGCAACAGTTTGCCAAAGAAACTTTATAGTGGTTCGTGATGCTTTTCCTTTCATAATATTAGGTGGTACGATTCATTTCAAAGGTGACCTTACTTGCATCAGGTGGAGCTGGGCATATTTATCCATCGACAACAAATCCTCTGGTACTTTGTATATTCTAATTCTTACCTTGTTCTTGCTTCCCCAGAAAATTACGTGTGTTGATAATAAGTATAATAATTACTCATTTGATTCATCATTATATTTTTATTTTGTTCTTACAGGTGGCCACTGGAGATGGGATGGCTATGGCCCACCGAGCTCAAGCAGTGATTTCAAACATGGAGTAAGCTAATTGTCACTAATTACAGTCAGAAAATTGACTATTTTCGTCTCCCTTATGCCGCAGTTGTTAGGTTGGAAAATTTATGTTGTACTTATGACTAATATCTACAACTGCACTTTAGACGATTGTTTGAGATACCAGAAACTGAAATCACAATGTCATAGTACTTGAATAGCATGAAATCTTTTTTAGGATGTTGTTTTGTCAAATTAATGTGACTTCCTTCAAATGCTTCCAAAAGATCTGGCTGCGAGACAATAAAACCTAGTGTCTTGGTTTGGTTCATAAATCAGTTTACTAACAGAACAAACATTAGAAGCTATTCTTTTCCTTTCCTCATGTTACTACTATTTACAACTGCTTTTGTGGTACTTTTGTTTTTTTTCAGATTTGTGCAGTTCCACCCAACTGCCTTAGCTGATGAGGGCCTTCCCATCAAACCAAAGAAAACTCGAGAGAATTCATTTCTCATCACTGAAGCTGTCAGGGGTGATGGAGGCATCCTTTACAATTTAGGCATGGAACGGTTCATGCCCCTGTATGATGAGAGAGCTGAGCTTGCTCCTAGGGATGTGGTGGCAAGAAGTATAGATGATCAGCTTAAAAAGCGTAATGAGAAGTATGTGCTCCTTGATATAAGTCACAGGCCCACGGAAAAAATACTGTCCCACTTTCCCAACATAGCTGCTGAATGCCTTAAGTATGGACTGGACATAACCCGCCAGCCAATTCCTGTGGTTCCTGCTGCACATTACATGTGTGGGGGAGTCCGTGCTGGGCTCCAAGGGGAAACAAATGTGCGAGGCCTGTATGTAGCAGGTGAGGTTGCATGTACAGGTTTGCACGGAGCAAACCGATTAGCCAGCAATTCATTGCTTGAGGCATTAGTTTTTGCACGAAGAGCTGTCCAGCCCTCAATTGATCACAAGAAGAGCACTAGCATTGATCTCAGTGCTTCAAATTGGTGGACCCGAACTGTTGTACCAAAGTCACTTGGCCGTAATGTAATGCACAATATTTTGAGAAGGACAAAGGAAGTGCGGAAAGAACTGCAGTCAATCATGTGGAGGTATGTGGGAATTGTTCGGTCTACAACGAGTCTACAAACTGCAAAATGGAGAATTGATAAGTTGGAAGCTGAATGGGAGACATACTTGTTTGAGCATGGCTGGGAGCAGACATTTGTGGGCCTTGAGGCTTGTGAAATGAGGAACCTCTTTTGTTGTGCAAAGTTGGTGGTCAGCAGTGCTCTTGCTAGGCATGAAAGCCGTGGACTTCATTACATGGTTGATTTTCCGCATGTTGAGGAAAATAAAAGGCTGCCAACAATTATTCTCCCTTCACTTGTAAATTGCACATGGAGTTCGAGACAACTACATAAGTTGCCTGTATGTTAAGGTAAATGCAAGGATCTGTTTCTGCCCCTGGGATTTGACTAAATGGTTTTGAAGTGGTTTTCTTTAGCTAGCCATTTGAGTTCAAATTAAAAAAAAAAAAGTGTAGGTTTTGTTTCTCAGTACTTCCTGCGAATCTCGTGAGGAAATCTCCCATCATTTTTACAAGAATTTGAATACATGCCTTTGGCAAGAACTGAAATCTTCCTTAAAGCATATCATAAACCTTTGGAGAAACTGTAGATTGCTTTTCTTTCTTTCTTTTTTCCTTTGATGATTTTCTGTAAAATTGGTTCTGATTCATTGTTTGAAGTAAAGATAGAAATTATGTTGAAATCAAGATCAAATAATCATATCATCCTTCAGTCTTTCTCAAGGTGTGATTTGCAAATCTGCATCTCAAGTTATGATTATTTATACTATGTTAAATTTGAAGGGGTTCATGAGCTGGGTGATATTTGATATGGTCATCCTTAAATGCAAACACAGCTGTACGGCTTCCTCATCCCCTGTTGTTTCGATTTTGCATTTGCTTCTTGCAGAGGACTTGCACTGATTCATAAGCTCTCAATTCCTGCGGATGGCTGTTACAGAAATGGAATCTCAGAAGATATATTCTTGATGATTCTGGGAATAAGAGATTTGTGTTGCACCATATCTTCGTTGATCAATTGAAACTCCTATGCGGTTGCACCATAAAGAAAAGAGACGTGTAGCTAGAAATAATACAAACAGAATCTGTAAATAAAGTAATACATACGGAATCTGTATGTAGAAATAGAAAAGAAGGAAATAAAACATATGAAGTGTGCATCATATGCTTTTTAACAAAAAAAAATGTCAAGCATACATAGCAAAACAGGTTCTCAACAAGTCTAAACGTTAACAGATTTCTTGCCAACTAAATTTAATCATGCATAAGTTTCTCTCAGTGCTTATAAAAGCTTAGTTTCCTATTCAATGATCAAGATACAAAAACAAGCAACACATAACAGAAACAAACAAATAATGCTGATAAATAATCATACCATATTTTGTTCTGTTTTCAGTGAAGAGAATGCCAAATTTGAAGTCTTTTTATGTTCTGTTTATCTGGGTGTTATGTACGGAGATTAAAAAAAAAAACATAGAACAAGCAAAACTTTTTAAAGTATCAAATTTTAAGCATATTCATATAATATCATGGAGTTCAGAAAGGATGTCACATTTTTCAAGTGTCAGACACTTACTTACAATAAGTGAAATAAAGACAGTAACTAATTCTTATATTTCTATGCTAGTGACGAATTTGCTCCATCTTCTTCCTCTCCCACACACTTGTTCATCAACTCCTGTTCATCTTCGTAATCTTGCTTCTCTCCGAAGTCCGTGACAACGAGCCTTGCTGCCTCGCCTTTGGCCAGTTCCTTACTCACTTCCTTCTTCTCTCTCAAACCCAAGTGCTTGTAACATAGGTGCCTTACGGGCCACTCCTTGGCACCGTTGAGCCAGTTGTTCGAAGGCCAATCACAGTACGATAACTCATCATAGGCGCTTGTTGAGTGAAGAGTGTTTAACAAGTTATAGTAGTCAGCCTCGGAGTTAATGCCAACGACAGCAGGAGAATGGTTTGGAAACGATTTTGTCAGGAGAATCCTGTCAATGGGATACTTGTTCATCTATATAGGCAAGGCCCTATGGATGTTCAAACACTCCTCATTGAAGTTCATCCAATGCATGTTGCCAGAGTCTACAATGCGAACAACTCTCACTTCGTTCTTCCCAACCACGGATCCCAATAAGTTCCTGGCTACACGGAGAGAGACGAAAATTATTCGTGGAGTCCTTCTCCATAGAGCATGGGGATCCAAAAGCTTCACCTAGACAAACAAATACATAATTTAAAATGAAAGAAAACCGACAAACATACAAAAACATGGTTGATCTCCGTAATATTTTTTTTATTTATTTTGCATTTTAATGAAGAGTACAAAAACACGATGACATTATAAGCAAAGAGATAAACATGGATGACATTGTGTAAGATAAACAACAACATGATAATAAATTTTTCATTTAGCTAAATATAAATCCAGTAGGTGAACATAAATGTATACAAAAATAAAAAAGAAGAGCGAGAAAGCATTTATTTTATTACATTAGGGTGCAGGGGCGGAGCTAGTATAAGGCTAGAGGGTGCCATGGCCCCTGTAGAATTTTGAAAAATTTTAAGGTTTTTAAAGAAAATGTGAAAAATTAGTGTAAAATATCTATATGGCCCCTGTAGAATTAGAATTTTACACATATAATAATATAAAAATTAAAATTTTAAATTTAACCCCTGTAGAATTTTTCCCGCTCCGCCCCTGTTAGGGTGGGGATGGCGGCTTTGACACAATGGAGAAAGAGGTTAGACGGTCAAGACATAGCCGCAAAAGGCAACTTTTGCGAATTGATGATCTTACATTGGCAAATTTTATAAACTCACTCTATTTTAAAAAAATTATTACAACATGTTGACACTATTATTTAAAAATTTGAACTTGGAAGAAATTTAAAATTTTAATCAATTAAATTCATATTCTTTTATTTTTTTAACACTTTTTTTTAATATTTTATCAATAATGTTGCTTTAGCATAAATTAATATGACTATTTTATCCTCATAAGTTAAAAGTACTAAGATATCTAAAAATTTACTCGAATGTTAATATTTTTTAATATTGTAATTTTGTATAAGTAGTAATTTAGTTGATATTCATTTATTTTTTTATTATACTTGATTAATAGCGTTGCTTTAACATAAATTAATATGATTATTTTACCCTCATAAGGTAAAAGCAGCAGCTTTGTTAAAATAGACAAGCACCTCTAATTAACATAAATTGATCATATATGCAGTTGTTCTCTAATGCGGCTTAACAACTTGTGGTTATATAAATTAATCATATTAATCCTATATATAACTTAATTATACTATTTAGTCATGTGGTTTAATAGAGTCTGTTTTTAATATTAAACTGCATGATTTAACAACTTGTCTACATCGAAAAAATGAGGGCGCTCGAATCTAAGAATATATATATATATATATATATATATATATATATATATATATATATATATATGAATTGCTAAAGTTTTTGAATTAGGATGTTAGGTTCTTGCTTTAGCATGCAAAATGATATTTTCTATTTGATAATGTAAAAATTGATTGAAGATGATGAAAAAGCTTGAAAAATAATAATAAACGGGAATTGTTTATAAGGAAATTTACAAGTGTAAATATTCTCACTTCGCATATTGAATTAATTACCATATATATGTTTACTTATGTTAGAAGCCAGATAAGTTATATATAAAAAAGGGCCTAAATGAAGTTTAACAACAATTATTGCTATTATAAAATTGGTTTTCTTGAATGTGCTCTTACAAAAGAACTATTACTGACAGCAGTGTGCCTATCAAAAAAGAAAAAATAAATTAGCAATAATTGAGAGAGAATTTTTTAGTAGTCTTGCTTTCACAACTTGCACTGATTTATCCACTTCATAAAATAAAAGATAACAAAGCTCTATTATGTGAAATTGGGGAAAAACTAGTTGTCCACAGTGCTTGGAAAAATGAGATGAAATTATTAAATCAAAGCACTGTAGAATATATCGATGCTTGGAATCTCTCTAATCAATTGAACAGTTTCTTTTATGGCTCGACGTACCAGTACCACAATTAACACGTAAATTTAAAGGGGCATGCTACCTCACAAATTATTTAAGATACAGTGCTTGTAAAATGGGGTCTCTGGTCCACTTAGATGTTAAATCCACCTCTAATCAATCCATTTGGCTTAGTTTAATTGTACATTGCATAATCTGTAAGATAGCCAAGTTTCTTCTCAAAAAAAGAAAAAAGAAAAAAGAAAAAAGCCAAGCTCAAATTTAAATAAATCGGGTGTTCAAGAAGAAGCATTAAAAAGATGTTAAACAAGTCCTTACACTGTGGAAGTAGTGTAAATCGTGTACTTATAGAAAAAAATATACCGAAAAATTTAGAAGGATATTTTAATCTATGCATCTCTGCTTCTAGTTTTGCTGTCGATGGGACGACCAACTGTGGCGACGGGTGGCCCTAGTGTTAAGGGATGTGGTTTCCCAGCTACATTTAATTTTATGTTGCGTTTATTTTTTGGATTGGAGTGGGAATTCTGAGAAGTGGGAATCTTTAGATTAGGAGTGTGGAGTGGGAATGAGAGTAGGATGTTTACTTAGACTAAATAAAAGTATGGATTGTCAATCAGAATCCCAATTATTTGTTTATTTTGTCTTGAATTGGGAGTAAATTGTTTTAAATTATAATTTTATCCTTATGTACAGATTATAATTTGTAATTAAAAAATTAATAAAAAATATATTTGGAAAATAAAATAAACATTTTATTATATTTATAAATTAATAATAATTACTAATATTCTTAATTATGTAAATCATAATTTTTTATTAATTTTAATTTAAATTATGTGAATAAAAATTATTAATAATAGCAACACATGAAATATTATTATTGATAATATAGTACAAAATTAATATTTTTTTAGAATAAAATATTTATTATTATTAATTAAATAAACAATTAATATTTATTAAAATTAATGTTTAATATTATTAATTTAAATATAATGTTTATTTATTTTTATTTTATTAAATTTAATAAAATAAATATGATATAATTATTATTTTTAATAAATATGATATTATTTATTTTATTAAATATTATTTATTTATTTTAATTTTAATTATAAAGATAAAATGAAAAGAGGGGGAGTGGATTCCTACTCCCACCTCCCCCCATTCCCACTCCCCGCTCCAAAATTGAGTAGGACCCACGGATTCCCACTCCCACTCCCTCCTTTTTTAAGGTAAGTAAACACTGAAGTGGAAAAAATTCACACTCCACACTCCCACTTCAACAAATAAACACTACCTTAAATTTTAATAAATGTGTGATTTGGGATATATATATATATATATATATATATATATATATATATATATATTAGTTTAGCTCATCTTAGGAAATAGTAAAAATCTACCCAACATTTAACCTGTCGGTGGGCGGTTGATTTTAATCGTCCACTGATTCAAAAAGTTGGTACTTTCTGTATCTTCATAAAGGATCAAGACAATGCAATGCCGTCATTTTCAATCTCCATCAAGTAACAGCATTTGTCTCTTTCGAATCAGCGGCTTAAGAAGATAACTCTACTCTTCATATATTTTCTGAGTGCTTTCAAGTGCTCCTTTCGCTTAGCCAACCAACCATGGAGCCTGTCGATATAAGGTTATTTTATGCATACCTGCTTCCCATCTTTGCGTTCATGGGAGGACCAATGGCAACAATGGGTGGCGCCAGTTTAAAGGGATGTGGGTTCCCCGCTGTGTACAATTTTGGTGACTCAAATTCAGACACCGGAGGAATCTCAGCTGCAATGACGCAAGTTCCTCCACCAAATGGTGAATCTTTCTTTGGACACCCATCAGGAAGATTTTGTGACGGCCGTCTTATCATTGATTTAATTGGTAAAACAGTCTCTCTATTAGTTGTTGCTTAACACTTTCCAGGCTGAAGAACTATGCTTACACAACTTTAGCTTTTGTTATGCTGGAGTTCGTTTTACTTGTTTGTGTAACTTAATTTGTATTGCAGCTGAGAAAGTGAAGTTGCCATATCTGAGTCCGTACCTGGATTCAGTGGGCACAAACTTCAGGAATGGTGCCAATTTTGCAACTGGAGGTTCATCTATTCGACCAGGTGGCTTTAGTCCATTCCATCTTGGCATTCAAATTTCCCAATTTATACAATTCAAGTCTCGCACCTCAGCTGTTTATAATCAACTCAGTCCAAACAGTCAGTCTCTCTTCCCTCTGTGTGTGTGTTTTGTTCACTTGATGAATCTTGTAGTATACTTGTAACACCTCACCTTATTAAGTAACCAGTAAGTTTAAGCCAAATATAAACACAATGTGATTTTGCTCGTATTCATTAACCGGAGGTGCTTGGAGCTGCAATTTCTGGTCACTTAACGACAATCTGTTGGCGAATTTTTGGCACCAGGAACAACGCCACCCTTCAAAAGCAACCTCCCAAGGCCTAGGGACTTCTCCAAGGCATTGTATACCTTTGATATCGGACAGAATGATCTTGCCTATGGTTTTCAGCACACGAATGAGGAGCAAGTTCGGGCATCCATTCCTGATATATTGAGCCAGTTCTCCAAAGCAGTGCACGTAAGCAACAATATTTCCTCATTAGTATCAAGCTTCCTAGGTTATAATAATATTACCCCTGCTTGTCCTGGTTATGTTTCAGCAACTATACAAGGAAGGGGCAAGATTCTTTTGGATACATAACACAGGGCCAATTGGGTGCTTGCCATATAGCGTCATATATGACAAATCGAAGCCTAATAATCTAGATCAAAGTGGTTGTGTAAAGCCTCAAAATGAGATGGCTCAGGAATTCAATAGACAGCTTAAAGACAAAGTTTCCCAGCTAAGGCTGCAACTTCCTTATGGAGCCTTCACTTATGTTGATGTATACTCGGTTAAATATGCTCTTATTAGCAATGCACAGAATCAAGGTAACTTGATTAATTACTTTTAGAATTTTCGTATGTAGGACAGGGCATATCTAATCATAATAGCAAAATGGAAACATGCAGGTTTTGTTGATCCAATGAATTTCTGCTGTGGTAGCTACTATGGATACCATATTGATTGCGGGAAGAAGGCTACAGTCAATGGAACAGTTTATGGTAATCCATGTCATCATCCATCAAAGCACATTAGCTGGGATGGCATACACTACTCACAGGCAGCAAACTTGTGGGTTGCTAACCGCATTCTCAATGGCTCCTTCTCCAACCCACCAGTTTCAATCGAGCAGGTTTGTCTTCATTCTGGGAAGATGTAATTTTGATGCAACAGATCACGCACTTTTCAAATGCCTACAACTAGTCAAGCATAAAGAATATTTATGATATATAGACATTGTACTTCTAGATTTTTGGGACTCTGCACAAGCACAAGTTTCTTGTATCTCAATCAATTTGCGTATCAATCTAATATTTCAGCTGAGCCATCAATTCTATTAGTTTTGTGAAGTTTTGCCTTCCTTCGCCCCAGAGCAATGACTAGTTAACTGCTGTCATTTTCAATAAGTCGTTCAGAGGGCAAGTTTAATGATTTACACGCTTCTAATGCAGATTGAGATCATATCTAATTTCTGATGCCATTTAAAGATAAATACACAAAATAGCCACAATTAAATACCGACATATAATCTTAAGAAAAAAATTTCAAGACAAACCAGATAATTCTAGGGTATAGAGGACATAAAGGGGAGCACCTTAATCAAATATGGAAGAAGCAAACAAAAATACTTCAGTAGGAAGTCATGGCATACCAACAAGATGAAAATGAAATCCCACCATTTATTAATTTGAACTCAAGGCATACAAAGAAGAATGTGACAAAGAAATTTTAAAAACTTGGTAAACAGTGAAGTAGAAGTGCAACTTTCTGTTGACCCTATAATGAACTTTTAAGCCAAACATCCCTTCTTTAAAGACACGTTATTTACTTAGAAACTTCGCCGACAAGAATCAACAAACCAACAGCCTAATTTGTTCTAAAACATATTTTACATACTGTTTATATACAATAATCACTGAATTATGATACCTCAATGGCATCTTCTTTTAAATTTTGAGAGTTGCTGTCAAGGAACGTCACAAGTGACCTGGATTTTCTGTTCCGAACTCTTCCTGCTTCTTTCAACAACTCAGCCAACCTCCGTTTCTCGTCTTCAACATCAGGATTTGCTGTTCCAAGCTTCTCTTCTCTCATGCCAACAACATATTCCAAAATTTCAATCGCATCATCTATCCTGTGATATCAAAATTCACGCAAGAAAATATACGATTACAACAAAAGCTAAAGAATATTAAATGCTTGCATTGACAGAAATATGCGTTGTGTATTACGAAATAATGTTGATAGATTGTGAAGGGAAAGCAATGAATATGATACCTGCCCATCGCATCATAAGTTCCCGCAAGATTACTGTAGACTCCTAATGTGTCATGGTGATAAGGTCCATATTCCTTCTCCAAAATAGTTCTTGCTTCTTCAAACAAATCAGCGGCCTCATTTATCGTGTAACGCTGCACACAGGCAAGACCCATTTGGTTCAACGCAATCCCAAACAGCGCAGATTTCTTCTCTCCACTTGTTCGAAACTTAGAAATGGCACTTTTGAGGGTGTTGTAGGAATCAGAGTAGTTCCCTGTCATATAATACATAACTCCCATCTGAGCCTCTATTCCTGCAATTGTACTCTGTTGCCCTGGGGTTTTGCCATATATCTTCAAAGCTTTATTGAGTAACTTTACTGCCTGCTCCAGTTCATTCATAGATTGATAAATTGCAGCAATGTCAATTAAACCACTGGCAATCTCTTCTGAGGGAATGCCGTGATTAGGCTTTCCATAAATTTTGAGTGCATTTTCACAATATGACTTAGAATCCCTTAACTTACCTATCTTGTGGTACAAGTCAGCTAAACGAACAAAAACTGAAGCAACAGCAGGATGGCTCTCTCCTTTAGCTGATTTAAATGCAGTTAGAGCTTTCTGATATGAAAATATTGCCTCATCAAATCTAGCCAAGGATAAATATGCATCTCCAATGCTGCAATCAATTGAAGCAACATCTAGTTCATGGCCATTGGCTGCCATAGACATGCTTGCTAAGACGTAATGCTCAAGAGCAGCCTCATAATCTCCTTTTGAGTCGCAGATAAGTCCCATTAGTCTCCTATCTGCCGCTTCTTCAACGGAAGCTGGAGAAGCGTTCTCCCTATGGATGTCAAGAGCCATCTGACAAATCTTCTCAGCCTCATCAAATTGCAATGCTTGAACATGGGCCTCAGCTACATAACGACATGTCTCACCAACTCGGTGGTCAGTCTCTCCCAAGACTTGCCTTTGAATCTCCAGACCTGCTGTGTAGCACAGTATTGAATTCTCAATCTGACCCAGCATTGCATAAGTATCACCTAACTGCATGCACCCAGCAAATTTAGCAAGTGCATGATCTTGACCATCTTCTAGGACTGGAATTTCAACTGAACGCTCAAGGACAGGAATTGCCTCATTGTACTGGCCTAAGCTGCAGTGTATTGCCGCCAGAACATGCAAACACATTACTTGCTCTAAACTTGGTTTCCCGTTTGCACATATCTCGAATGATTTCATTGCCCGCTTCGCCAATTCAAGAGCTTTCTGGGGATTTTCACCCGAAGAAATCATCTCTCTTGTTTGTTTGAGTAAAAAGGGTCCAAGCGCAGGATTACCCAATCCTGCCGCAAGAGGATCCTCTGCACCATTCTGAAATTTCGCTATTAAAGAAGCAAATTTTCTTTGCTTCCTTGCGGAGAAAATATTATTTTGTTTTCGTCTACCCTTTTCATATCTCTTATCAGCAGGAGGTCTCTCATTAGAAGATTTTCCCTGAGAACTTGACTTTGTTGATGCTTCAGAAATATTCAACTGCGAGTATTTCTTCTTACCCTTCTTCACAGCCCTCCTATCCGGAGACTCACTCACAATCTTGGGAGTAAATTCACCTCCATTACTCCGACTCTCTTCATTCTTTTCCACCACCACATTTTTTGTTATCTCCACTTCCCCAATATCTCCAACAAGATGACGCAACTCCGAATCAATCCTTGACTCCTCACCATATGAACCATAGCTAGCCCTTGACGGCGATTGTTCAGAGCTCTCCATCTCACAGATATTGAGATACAGCTGTTCAATAGAGGTCTCAACAATGCCATCAATAGCCAGATCAAGGGAATCACTTCGAGGACTCTGTGGACTCAACGGACTTCTCGGGGACTTTTGCTGCACGAAACTGTCCTTATACCCCATGTAGCCTCCATTAGCTTCATACACTCCACCACTGTCTCCATTTAAGGCATCCATTGCTAGTCCAGGCATTTGACTGAGAATTAACCGATGTAAACAAAATAATACATACAGAATCTGTATATAGAATTAACAAAGAACCAAATAAAACATATGAGGTGTGCATCATATGCTTTTTAACTTGAAAAAATGTCAAGCATACATAGCAAAACAAATTCTCAACAGGTGACACACTTTAAGAAATTTCTTGCCAACTAAATTTTGATCACGCATAAGCTTCTCTCAAAGCTTATAAAAGCTTAGTTTCCTAATCAATGATCAATATCCAAAACAAGCAACACATAACAGAAATAGACTGACAATGCTTATAACTAATCATACCTTATTTTGTTCTGTTTCCAAAGAAGAGAATGCCAAACTTGAAGTCTTTTGAAGTTCTCTTTACCTGGGTGTTATGTACCGAGACATAGAGATAAAAATAGAAGGACGCTTGGTGCATTTATCTTTGTTTGCGCATATATAGGGTGGAAAATCAAAACGAATAAAAGAAAAGGAAAAGAAAAGACAAAAAAACTTTGGATTATGGAAACATGGTAAGGGCAAAAGTGGAAATTAATGGCGAGTATAATTAAAAAATACTTTCACGGATTGTGGGGCCGCATGTAGAAGATTGTTGAAGCAATTAGGAAGGCGACCTCTCTCCCACCAATACCATTCAACAGCCAGATCTAATTATTTTAGGATTAATTTGTTTAATTATGTTTACTTTATTCAATTATTATTTTTCCTGATCATTATTATTTAGCGCTTAATTACATTCATTTCATTTTAGAACGTTTGTAGCCGTGACGTTGAAAAATGGCGCGATTAACGGCTTTCCAGCGCGGAAAAGTTCTGGTGACTGACAGCAGTGTGATGTTTGGGGCTGTGAAATGTGATTTGCCACGTGGCGGAATAACGATTGGCTTAGCTCCTTGATTGACAGTCTTTTTGATGTGATGATTCGTGTTCAATTTGTGGGCTCAGCGTGGACCATATCCAGCTATCCAGCCGCATCCTGGCTGTTTCTAATGTGAGAATTTTGTAATCCCAAGGTGGTTCCTAAAATAGCCCAATTACGTGTGGGGCCCAAAAGGCGGCTGATGGCCCACCAGCTTCTAAAAAGAGAATATCGGATGCCTCGGAAAAGATTATCATAAGTACTAATTCATTTATTATTTTTGTGTGCAGAAAAATGTTTTCTTTTTTATGTTGGTAATTTTATTAGCCGTATTTTCAAAGTTCAAGCACTTGAATTCAAGCGAATAATTCTTTAACTGTGTTGGCCAATATAGGGCTTGAGTTAATTAAATTTTAACTTTTATATGACATCACAAGTCCCAGTATATATTGAATTAAACTTCAATTTCGACCGTATTTATATTTTACTTATATCTTATGTAATACTAGTGCGATTGATAGTCTACTTGCCCAATACTATCTTGTAATGAATAAAAAAAATAATTATTGAATCTAATCCTTAATTGGCGGTCAATGATTCTATTTCACAAATTTTGGATTAAAAGTCCCATCTTACTCGAATTCGAATCCAACCCTAAATTGTCAACTACTAATAATTGTGTTTGCTACAACTTTTTAAACAAATATTATTTAATTAGAATTTTTATTAATAAAATTTCTATAAATCAAGTTTTTATCAAAATATTTAAGTTGTTAGATTGTCAATTAAAACTTTTATTAAGAATTATAATATTACTTTAATAAACAAGGTTTTTTTTTTTTAAAGTTATGGTATTAAAAGAAGGCTCAGCCTAAGTTAAGTTTCTGTATCAAACAGTCCAACCAATGTTGGATTTCGGAAGAATTTAATCTAACAGATGACATAAAATGTGACGCAAATAAATAACAAATGGGCAACCGATTCAAATAATTTTCGACTTTAAGTGATCGCAACCAGCAAACAAAAAGTTGTTATTTCTTACTTCAGCTGCCGTGCCCATTGCTAGTTGACTGATTCTTTTAAGTGTTGATTTGGCAATCTCCGCACGAGGTACGGGAAGGGCATGGACTGACTGAATTTGTAGTGAATTTTCTCAATAATATTTTATTTTCTAGAGCTATCATCTTTCTTACAAAATTTCGTTAAAAATTATTGCAGAGTTGATTCCATCCATTGCTATGGATGCACATAAAAATTGTTGCAACTAAATTATTTTATTTTTATGGCATTGTAAAAATTAGTTAACAGTTAAGATACAAGAGTTCAAACCCAATACTGATATATTCAAAAGCAATTAATTAAAATTTAAAAATTAGCGTTATCCATTATTGATCATATAGAGAGAACTGAGCTCAAATAACCAACTGTATAAAGTAGAGAAGAGTGTAAGATTACTTCAAATTATAACTGTAAATTTTGGGAGTGCATACTAGGAGAATGAGAACAACAGAACTTCATAAGCAAAGTATATATATAGAGAGAAGAAGATTGCAGAGAGAGTAAGAAATAAGGGAAAATTATTTGCAGCTGGGTCCAACCAGTGATTTTTATACACGTGATAAGATATTATTGGCCATATTGTCATTTAATGGTTTGTATCTTACAGAAACCGTAAAGTAGCAAGACCCTTAAAAGAATGAAACAGAGTTATGAAATAAATTAAGGGCATTTTAGACAAGTTAACTCGTTGAAAAAACTCTACATCTTCTACTCCTAAAAGCTCAAAATTTGAGTTTTTACTAATTGTGACAAAATAATTTATTTTGATCCCCAAAATCTCTAATTAAAATATAACAAAATAATAGAATAAATGTTGATAAAAGTTTATGGGATTAAATAAGGATTTTTTATTAGATAAACCATATCAAATATGCACTTAGTAGTTGATTTTTCTTACGTAACTCTTGAGAACAATGATTGAATTTTCCTCGTGTGGTTGTGATAATATATATCATAATTTAAGAATATGTACACCTTTTCATTATTTTTTAGAGTAGACATTTTAGGTTGATGTTCACATGAATTACATAAGGCATTTATGTGACATACTTATGAATTTAATATCAGTAAAGTTGTATTGGAATATTAAAAAAGAAATTCTAACCCTTATTCCCTTAATTTGCTTTTGTGCATGAAGAGAGATAAACGAGTTATGTTACAATTACATGAGAAAAAATTACACCCATAAAGTGAATTGTGTCAAACGAAGAAATCCCAAAACTAAAATTTTTCACTCAATCATGGTCCTGTGTGGCTATGGTGAAAAAGTGAGCGTAATAGAGAGAGAGAGAGAGAGCCAAGAAGTGGGTGAAATGAATTTTCGATGAAAGTAAATGCTGATGGTAAGGTCTCCGATAATTAAGCATTTGATTAAAATGATCACACGCACATGGAGGTTTCTATTTCTCTTTTCTTTTATTAGAAACTAATTAAAAGAAGAATCTAAGTAGGTCATAAAGCAAGTTATGGACACATTCAAATGATTTAAGACTGTTACATATATATATATATATATATATATATATATATATACTATATTTATTATGGACATACATGTACTTAAAGAGACAACAAGACATGCCAAGCTTTGTTGATTGCTTGATTGAAAACAATATCATAACCACAAGATATTCTGCTGTTGCAAGTTTGCAACCTCTCTGAGTATTTAGCCTGTCGTGCCTCAGTGTTCAAACCCGCCTACCCAATCAAATCTATTTATTCTTAATAAAATAAGTGATATTTTGTTTGTATAGTTATTTTACCAATAAATTTTTTAAAAGGTAGGTAGATGGCTGGTCGAAATCCAAGTCAATTTTTTGTATTCTTTATTTTTTATAAGATTTGAGTTAAACTGATCAGTTAAATAAAAATACTTAAAAGCTACTTGGTTTAGTCCTTAAAAATTAATTCAATGTATGATTCATTGAATAAAGGATTTATTTATTTATCTGTATGATAAATAAAGGATTTATTTATTTATTTTTATCAGTATGATACATTCAATTTAGATGTGGGGGTGATACGACGTTCTTTTCCTAAATGATCATTAAAAAAAAAAAGAAGAAGAAACATATATTCTTCTTAAATTTTTCATTTTATAAATGTACAAGTTATTTATTTAAGACACCTACAAATTAAAAATTATTAATTCATTTGTTAGATGGTTAAATTTACTTTTCAACAATATGTATTTTTTCTGAAACTGTTTATACTGGAGATGAAATGATATGTTAAAATTTTATAGAGAAACCCAAATAATAAAAATAAATTATTAAAAAAAAAATCAAAGAGTGATTCCCCTTAAAAATTCTGCAAATGAATGTACATGATAATTACGTATGTGCTGATGGAATGGAACGTCACCACATGCATGCAAAATGATAAAATAAATATCCGTTATCATACATGGTAAGTGATAATCCCAAAGTTGGAAGTATTATGTTATTATTTTCTCTTTTAAGAAAATGTCGTTAATTTCTGTACACTTGGACCCAAATTTACGAAAAGTCATATTTCTAAAATGCAATTTTTAATATGGGAAATTATCATTTTACTACTAAAGTTTTACTGATATATCATGTCAGTACCAAGGTTTGCCGAAAAGTACATTTTACTACCAAAGTTTTGCGCCGTTATCAATTCACTACCATTCCGTTAAGAAAAAGTTAATATTTAACGGAAATTGAGTTAAAAGTCGATTTTACCCCCAAGAGTTTGGTAGTAAAATGATAATTCCCTTAAAAATTTGGTAGTAAAATGATAATTCCCCTAAAATTTTGGTAGTAAAATGATAATTTATCTATCAAATTAATAGACAATTTTACTCTCACAGCTGGAAATGTCTTTGATGCCCTTATGACATTAATAAATTTTTGACGTTGTTAACGGAATGATAGTAAATTGATAATGGCGCAAAACTTTGGTAGTAAAATGCACTTTTCGGCGAACCTTGGTACTGACATGATATGTCAGTAAAATTTTAGTAGTAAAATGATAATATCCCTTTTAATATTGAAGGTTTAATATCCGTACACGAGCAAACGAGAACTACGAGGTTGATTTGATTCCATCCAATAATTGATCCACTAAAGAAATAAGTTTTAAAGTAGGTGCCCCACCAATTCCATTACTAGTAATTTAATAGTGATACAGCAACCGACGACGGTGATTATTTTATTTGCAATTTAACGATCACATCGATTTAAGAAGAAGTGTCCCTCGTCTTCAACAGCAACAAAAACGACAGCATTCAATCGAATTTAAAATTAAAAAGAAAAAATAATATGGAATAATTTCAATCATATTCATCGGATATATGACGCTTTGATCCGAAAACTAATTCGTTTTTGGAAAATGAAACGATGCCTACCGACCCCTCAGGGTTTTTGTGGCTCTAAATTGTCATTATTTATTCAAATCTAATTTGCCTCAGCTTTGAGTAGTCGTAGGGTTGGTTGAAAGTTGATACGGAAGTAATAGCAAGTAGCTTAATTTTACCTAAGCTCTTATACTAATTTTTTACTTTTAGAATTTAGAATAATGAGATTTTTATTCAGCCTACTATTTATTTATTCTTTAAATTGTTATTAATGGTTTAATTAAGTTTCAACTTTCAACATTTTAACTTCAAAATGTGCTTATGGATAAAATCTCTTATGTTGAAAATAACAGATTTGGGATCAAACTCTACTCAAATGGGTGGACAAATAATTGAGTTGTCATTAGATTAAGAAAAAGCTTCTAAAAATAACTTTAAGAAATAAATGTCAAATCGAATATTAAAAAAAAAAGGACGTAAAAATATTTCGAATCTAAAGTTTGAATTTTCAAAATTTATATTTTGTATAACTAGAAAAAATATTGTTGTTGGTGGGCCATTCGCTAGCCCATCTTGTGCTGTACCCAGGCACAGCCCATGTGGTGTTTGGGCAAGGCACGGCTCACGGGCCAAAATCTTGGCCCAACAATAAAACATATTGGTCATACAAGACATGCCTAGACAGATGTGGGTCGTTGATAGATTTTCACCAGTTTAAAATGAATTATTGTACGAGCATATCCTCCACTTCACGGACACCACATCATTTGGATGAAAGGCTGAGGTACAATTTTGGAATGCGCCCATCTTAATACAAGAATACGAATAGGTACATAATCAATCACCATATTTTGGGACATCTTATGTACTTGCCATGCTACCTATATACAATGATCATGATTTTGACTCTAAATGATCTTGATTGAAAAGGATGTTTATGACTATAATATGAGGGAGCTGCTATCTTACATGCACGTAAGGTACAACCCTCTCACAAAACTCAGATGTGGGTCCCACTTGGACCCACCAGCCTTGTGAGAGACTGTACCTTACGTGCATGTAAGGTAGCAAAATTCATAATATGATCCTTATCATCTGAATAGTTTTCCTTTCCGAAACAAGTCAATGGAATGTCCTCCAGAAGGTTTAAAACATATTAGAATTATTATTGTTATTTTTAAGTAAAAAAGAAAGTCATGTACCATTTCAAAATTTTTTTATTTTTATTTTTTAGCAGGTTTTGTTTATCTTCCTATGGATCAGGATTCTCTTCGAATGTTTTTTTCTCCTAATCTCTCAGAATCTTCAAATCTAGTGAAAAAAAAAAAACTTGTGTAATAGTAAATAAAGTGAAACAAGCCAATTGATGGTTAATATTAAAATTTAAAATTCATTCTTAACCACTTATTTCACAAGGAGAGACTAAGGTGGTGTTTATTTTTTAACTTAATGACTTAAAGTGACTTAACTTAATTAATTAAGTTAATTAGAAGTGTTTGTTTTTATAACTTAATGAGACTTTTTAGATAATTTTGACTTAATAAAATAAGCCAATTTTTTTGGCTTTTTACTTAATGGAGAAATCTGAATTAAGTCAATTATTTGCTAATGTCAAAAATATCCTTGCTTTATAATTTATTTTTCATGTCTATCCCAAACTTACCCATAGACATTTACCCCACATAAAAATATCTCTGTTTTTTCTTTCTTATTTTATATACGATAAAATTTAAAATTTATGGTATTTTATATATTAAAATTCTAAAATAATTATGTATTCACTTGAATATAGTTTTACTTATAAATGTTAAAATATTGTGGTATTTAATATATTATTTATTTGACATTCAAATTTAATAAGGATACAAATGTAAAAGTACATTTTTTTAGCTTTTTAAGTTGAAAAAAACAAACAACTTAATACTTATTTTCTGAGATTCAGACGAAAAAGCAAACATATTATTCAGACTTAGACATTCAGATCTATTCAGAATTCAGACTAATTCAGGTCTATTCAGATTTCAGACAAAAAAACAAACGCCACCTTAAAGTGACTTAACTTAATTATTTAAGTTAATTAGAGGTATTTGTTTTTATAACTTAATGAGACTTTTTAAATAATTTTGACTTAATAAAATAAGCCAATTTTTTTGGCTTTTTACTTAATGGAGAAATTTGAATTAAGTCAATTACTTACTAATCTCAAAAATATCCCTGCTTTATAATTTATTTTTCATGTCTATCCCAAAACTCACCCATAGACATTTACTCCACATATAAATTTTCCTATTTTTTCTTTCTTATATTATATACGATAAAATTTAAAATTTATGGTATTTTATATATTTATTTGAATATAGTTTTACTTATAAATGTTAAAATATTGTGGTATTTAATTTATTATTTATTTGACATTCAAATTTAATAAGGATACAAATGTAAAAGTACATTTTTTTCAGCTTTTTAAGTTGAAAAAAACAAACAACTTAATACTTATTTTCTGAGATTCAGATAAAAAAATAAACATATTATTCAGATTTAGACATTCAGATCTATTCAGAATTCAGATTAATTCAGGTCTATTCAGATTTCAGATAAAAAAACAAGCGCCACCTAAGAGAGAAAAAAAATAAATTAGGAGATAATCCTTACCCTCTTCGTAAATGTCTATTTGTTGATAATTCTTAATCATCGTTTTTACCATGAATCTTAACAGAAAAATGGGTAAAATATATTGGTAATTTGATTGGTTAATCGGCTAGAAGAGGAATGTTGGTAATTTTATTGGTTTGAAGAAAGATATATATTACATGATAGTAATAGCTGAAATAGAAACCATTCCCATTTAAGACTATTATGCCATGCACTTATATCTGAGATCAGTACCATGCATTATGTGGTATATACATATATGGTTAGGACATTCAGCACCATTATTCAATGCACATGTGAAAATGAAAATCAAGACCGTTAATGATAACATACACATATGGTAAGAATCAAGACTATTATTTAAGACTTATAAAATCCCAAGTTTCGGTGTTGAAACCACTTTATGTAGGCTCCAGTCAGTTATCGTTGAATCTGGGCAAGTCCGTGGAATATGGTAGCTAATTATTAGTTATTTTAATTTGTTCTCTTGTATGAACAAGCCATAGAACCATTTGAAATAAATAAGACTACAGGACTTTTCTCAATCTTTTGCTATGATCGAGATAGTTGAAAAGCAGCAACACACACACCAAAAGAAAGAGAGGACCGCAGCAAGGTTCATGGACCAGTTCAATTTGATCCTACTGTGCAATAATGAAGGTGGCTTCAAATCATCAGATATATCTATGACCCAAAGATTATTCTAGTTGACGATGGTATATGAAAATTTTGACTCCTTTTCAAGGTACGGAAACTCAGTGATCCCATCAAGCCAAGTGCAAATTCTTTCTATTCTTTTGACCCGCTTGATGTTCAAAGAATCAAATACTTTTTTTTTTCTTCCCCTTTTATCTTTTATGTAAAGTGTTTCTTTTATTGATCAGAGAGAGCCGTATGGAGAACCAAGAACTTAACGTGGGACGATCCTTTGCATATTCAGTATATTTCAACAAATTATTTTCCAGCCCGCCTTGTACATTCTGTTTCTGTCCATGAAGGAATTTTGGTTTTGTGATTTTAATGAAAAAGTGTATTCATGGAACAAATGCACTTTTCTTCCTTGTCTGATATTCCTGCAATCGTGGACCAGTGTGGCCTAAATTTGAAGAAGACTTGTAGAATGAATGTGGATACAGTTCTGATCTTAGGTGTGATATTCCGAAGATTTAGTGTCATATGCATGCGAAAGAATCACATGAATGTGATTTATATATGGCAATGATGAAGACCATAATGTGATGGACACATGGCAAGGTTAGCAGCTGCAGCAGAGCCGAGTCTAGCCTAGTAAAAATTATACATGTTCCTAATTTAACTACCTTTATATTTTCATCAATTTTAAATAATAATAGAGCTTTTATTTCGTTTTTAAACATGTCCTTAATTCAACTATATATTTTTAATTAGAATTAGTGATTATAAATGATTAAACTATATATTTTTTGAATAAATTAAAATTATTAATTAGTCTGCCTTTAACTTGTTTAGAAAAAAAAATATCATTGAAAAAAGTATTGCCATAATATCATCACTAGTATTAAATGTACGTACATACATACATACATACATACATATATATATATATATATATATATATATATATATATATATATATATATATATAGCAAATTAATAATTAATAAAATTTACATAATTTCATAGTTTTTTCCTTCACAACCATACTTGCTTATTTTCTTTCCACGATAACTTGCTCATTTTCTTTCTATTGTATCAAATTATTCAAAAATTTATATTTTCTATCAATAAAATTAGAAAGGATTTCAAAGATAATTTTTTATGGTACAATTTTAATAATTTATAGGGTGGGATTATATAAACTCATTAAAACACTTAATAAACCAATTTACTCAATAAACTCATCTCTAAAATTTAATAATGCAATTCTCACTCCATAAACCCACCTTAATGTCTTATATACCCCTATTTAAAATAAAGTTTGCTTATTAAAATTATTAAAAGCTTAAGCAAGAGAGATTTTTGGCTGAATATAAAAAAGCTTAACTTAACAGTATAACTATTTTAGGTTCTTGGATGATCCCAATTTGAATTTCATCTCCAATTCTTTTACTTTAATTGATATCCGTATTTGTTAAACATAAGCCAGTAATTTTTTTTTTAATCCAAACACTTACTACATAAATTTGTTCATTATCTAATGGTTTTATCAATAATGCGAATCTTTTGAAAAAAACAAGGAAAACTTATATATATAATATCACGTATCGAAAGCACAAAATACTAGAACAAACTATTGTAAAGGAACAGTCCAAGAGAGGGGAAGAAAAAAAGTGAAGAAAAAACCCAAAGTATTAGAGAGGGAACGAGCACTAGACTCTTGTCTATTTCTCTCTCTTTAACCCAAAAAAAAAAAAAAGACAAGGAATAATTAATTATTTTTAGAACCCGTAAAATGTTTCATTTTTTATATTACATTGTCCATGACAATAATTTTAGCTTTGGGTATTTTAAGAAAAAAAATTATTTAAAAATAGATGTCATGAGTATTTTGTTGGGTTCAAATATCCTCATCTTAATTTATACTATAAGTTTATTTGTTACATTATTGTCAGTCTTTTATTAAATATATGTATTCTGCTAAAAATTGTAACATTGTATTGCTTGATATATGTGATTATTTACCTAATCAAAAATTCTGGATTCGCTCTTGAAGATCATTGTGACATACACAAATGGCAAGAATCAAAACTATTATGTGATGCATCGATGGTAAGAGTCAAAACTATTATGACACTCGCACATGGCAATAATCAAGGTCATTATATCAAACTTATATTGGAAAGTTTATTATAATGTCCATGTTAATTTAGAAGGACAATGTTGGGTGCTTCTGGAGCACTGCTTCTTCTTCTTATTTGGAAGGTGAATCCCTCGTTTATAACGTTTAATTATTTTGATTTTTTATTATTGAAAATCTCATAGATATTTATGTTCCGGATATTCTAAAAGAAAAGAAAGAATTCAATGTTAGATGATCTCTATCCCATTTCACGACGGAATAATATAATACATTCACATGGTAGATGGTGGTGAAAAATTGATTCCTTCGCATTCCATGAAAATGTTTTGAATGAGAACGAGAGAAGAGAGAGAAACTGACAAAGTAAAATAAGGTGTGGGCATACCATTAATTCAAACCACCAGTAATGTATTACAATAAACTTACCCAAAACTTTCTTTGAGTTTATTAGATTGTTATAGTTGGGTAATCTGTTATAACAAATTTAATTAGAAGATGAGAACAATATATTTGTGTTTTGGTGAAATACGTATAGAGAGACGCTTTATTTTCAGTGTTGGTTATATAAATTCCTTTTAGGACACATATAGTTTGTGACCATATTTGAACAAAAAGAGGGAGTTACAAATTCATTACAGGAGTGACTTAACAGTGAGCTCAATATAAAGAATCATAATTCCAATTTATGAGATATTTGAATTAAGTTCATAGACATACGGGTTTAGATTCTTCAACCCATAAAAGCATTCCTATTAGTTCACACAGGCAGCAAATCAATTATGAATGTAATTTAAGGGCTTTGTGTAATGGCAACCGCCCTCTACTTTGTCCAATACTAGTTTTGTCCTTATCAGTGTGTCCTAATAGTAGTCTCTGCGACTAATATGTATGAAAGAGGACCTCTCCAACCATTTTGTTAAATCATAAGGTGTGGGTGTCTAGGTTTGACGTTTGAGAAATCATTGTCACATCAGAATCAAATATGCCCATAGCTGTCTAGGGTTTGACTTATGAAATAGAAACGTCTATTTATAAGCGAGACGAACATATTTATGGAATTGCATGGCAGTGGACCAGAATCGATGGGGGAAAAAAAAAGAGAGGAAAGAAAGAAAGAAAAAGGAAAGCTTTTTCCTTTTGGGTATCTTCAAAGCAGGAATGGGGAATCTTCTAGGGCGCTTTAGAGTCAAAAAGAAGAGTCTACTGTGTGTTGACATCGATCTTCCATGATTCAGAAGTCAAAACATGTACACGAGTTGCTAAAAACACCATAACTCTACCATAGGAGTCAAAGGGATAGCCCTTGACAAGATTGAACAAAAAGCCACTTTTATATAAATGCCTTTGCCGAAAGTAATAAGGAGATCACTCTCATTTTCAATCATCCTTAGTGAACTTCTACTGCTTTATATATTCAGAAGTTGTAGTCCATTCCGCACACGCAGTGCATTAACAGTTGGAATAATGATGCATATACCGAAAAGAAAGCAAAAATCAGCACAAAACTTATAAGAAATAAAAAAAAATTATCTTTTAGTAGGTTTTTTTTTTCAGCTTTGTAGTGATTTTTTTTTTCTGCTAATGGTGATGTACTATTTTCATATTAATTTTGGAACACTTATCACTACAGTAAAAGTTGACTGTATTCTTCATCTCAAGTACTTAAAAAAGTTTTAGCCAAGGAAATCTTCGTGTGATCTTATGAGATAGATATAGAATATGAGAGAAGAATAAATTTTTTGACTTTGACTTCAAATACAATGAGATAAAAAGTAGTTCATAAAAGATTGCAGATTTATCATGTCCAGAAAATACCCTCGCTAGTCGAGGTTCATTCAAAATAATAATAATAATAATAATAATAATAATAATGTAAATGCAGAGATTGGTGGATTTTAAATAATTTCAATCGATCAATATCTTAATTTATAGAACTAAATAAATAAAGAAAGATACAACCGAACCAAATGAGCCTTACGCACTTCCGATTATCTATCAATAAACGGAAAAAAAAAAGAGAGATTAAACTCTCAACAAAAGCATAAGACAAACGATTGATTCAACTAAACCGATATATAGAAATCCCACTAATATTTTGACACAAACATTTATTGTTCTTTTTATTATTGTTATTTTAATCTTTTCGTCGCTCATGAATAAAATTTTAGCTACGGTTTAGCCGTGAATACAATGTGTTATGCCAATAATTAATAATCTAAATCGAAACTAGCGGTACATCAAAACGTCTTTGGGTGCTTTTACTGCATAAAAACCATTTAATGCTAGCGATATAATGATAATTTTATAAAGTCGAAGTTAATTTTTTTCACTTCATACTTTTTTTAGAATTTGAATTTGGTCGCTAGTTAAAGAAAATTACTTGAAAACTATTTGACTAAGTCCCGGAGACTTCAGGCAATACAAATTAACACCAACAATAAATTATTGATAGACTGAGAGACATTCACCAATAATAACTCCAATGTACGACAATTGATTATAATAAATTTTTCAATACTATCATATATCCAGGTCTTTCACTCTTGCTGGTGAATTTAGCATCAATTCACAGTCCTGCAATTTGGTGTCCTAGAATCTCCATGCACAGTATGGAAAATGACACATTCTCAAATGGCCTTTTCAGATCTTTTTTTCATTATGTAACCAATCGCTGACAGTAAAGTTTATGGCCATATTTTTTCTATACATACACAGAGAGAGAAGCACCTGTGCCATTTAATTAACTAGCAATACGAGAAATATTCTGGGTTAAGAGTGGGACCCAACCCAAGCATCTGGATTACTACGAATGTGCTATGTTGGGATGATGAAGCCAGCAGGTTCAGTATATGTACAAGAATACACACTAGAAATGTTCTCAAGGAATCATCATCCCAGGCTCAACTTGTTATCCAATTTTCTGCTTCTCGTCCTATATAAATACCTTTTATTTCTCTTCTACTTGCACAAGATTTTCTGTGATAATTGATAGAGTACTTACAACTCAATCAACAATTGTGTGTCGTCATGGACTACAGAACGGAGTCTTCAGAAACCCTAAGGTATAGACTACCCTCGTACATCCCTTTTTACTCCTCAACACCCACAATCAGCATATTATCTTTCTTTTACTCTTCAACCCACAATCAGCATGTGATCTTTCTACATGAAATCGATTGAATAAAATTGTTCCGTAATAATTAGTAACTTGATTGATCTTTATTTATTACCACAATCAGGAACAAGTGTGCAGCATGCTTCAGACAGTTCAACAGATTGGAGCACCTGGTTGAGCACATGAGAACTTCATATCATTCGGTTCACGAACCCGTGTGTGGAATTTGTAAGAAACATTGCAGATCTTTTGAATCTCTGAGGGAACATCTTATAGGTAAATTTACTTTCAATTTGTCTATGAATTATTTTGTAACTTCCTTTATAAGGTTAGTTTATCAATCAGCAATCCTGATATTCGCAATACAATTAATTACAGGGCCACTGCCAAAGCAAGAGTGCAAAAACATATTCAACAACAGAGGATGCAGATTCTGTTTAGCCATCCTCGATAGCCCTAACGCTCGTGGGCTTCACCAAGAAAGATGCCAGATGGTCTCAAGTGCAACCACTGTATTACTCTTTTAATTTACCTTGTAATACTTATTGTAAAATATTCATACTTAATTAATCAGATCAAATTGATCTTATTGTCAACTTCACGTGTTCTAGGGACTGAATGCTCGCTTAGCCAACTTAGGCGTTCGAGACAGCCTAACCATTGACAATACTCATACAAGAGATCCGCAAGTCGTAGCAATAGCTTGCAAAATGGTTGGTGGAGGCAGTGATGGCTCTCTTGATCTTTGCGGAAGGGTCTGCATCATTGATGAATATGAAAACATTATCTTCCATGCTTATGTTAAGCCGCCGATTCCGGTCACAAGCTATAGGTACCAATATGCATATACATATGTATATATGTACAAATTTTGATGATTTCAGGAGCACAAATTAACTGTACTTTTAGTAAATCTTACATTCTTGAAACTTGCGTCCTAGGTATGAAACAACAGGCATTAGGCCAGAACATCTCCGCGATGCAATTCCACTGAAGCAAGTTCAAAGGAAGATTCAAGATTTCCTTTGCAATGGGGAACCAATGTGGAAAATTAGACCTAGAGGTAGCAGAGCTAGGATTCTAGTGGGTCATGGCTTGGATCACGATCTTGATCGTTTGCAAGTAGAATATCCAGCAATAATGACAAGGTAAATTCAAGTTGAAATTAAACATGCCAGCTACAAAACTTTATTACCATGAAACTCTTATGATAATTAATATGCTAAGAAAATGTATACATAATGCTCTTATCATTATCAGGGATACTGCAAAATATCCTCCACTGATGAAGACAAGCAAGCTTAGCAATTCTCTCAAATATTTAACACAAGCATACCTAGGGTAAGTGCCATATATGTTTGTACATTTTTTTCCCCCAAACTTTCTAGATAAATGATTTTTATATATTACTCTCCATAATTCTCTATGCAGATATGACATTCAAATTGGTATACAAGACCCGTACGATGATTGTGTTGCAACAATGAGGTTGTACATGAGAATGAAATCTCAGGCTCATAAGAGAGAGGACTATCCACTTGCTTCTGACCCGCAAAACAGAAATAACTATGCATCATGGAGGCAAACTGAGCTTGAGAGGATGAGTCCTGAAGAAATGCTAGCAATCTCAAGGTCTGATTACTACTGTTGGTGCTTGGACCGATGATCTGCAAATGGTAGGGCGTGGTTGCCAGAGGAACAAAATTGATGCGGGATATTGAAGAGGCTTCTAGTTAAACGTCTCATATATGTGTGTGTGTGGCTAGATATATCAATAAGTTCGGAACATGAATGCATTTGGTTACTTGATTACTATATATATATATATAATCTTAATTATTATATATGAATGTCTGGATTATGTATTAATAAGAAGTTTTAAGTTTGATTTGACTATTTGAATCGTTTTTAGTCGGTTTTTGGAATATTTTATAAGCTATACGACATTTGACCTACTTACTACCTTTTCTGTTTGTTGAAGTTGATTTGGAGGTAATTAAATTCTTGATCTTCTGCCTTATTCACATTTATACTCGCTAAAAGGACAGAATACAGAAAAAATTATACATGCTCAAAATGATTATTTAGTGTTTTTATTGTTGTATAAACTTCTTTATACATGTATTGGTAACTCTATCATTATATATATATATATATATAATGAGTGGCAATTAGCTTAATGGAAAAAAGCCTAAAAAGCATTAAATAATTTTTTAAGCGCATTTAATATTATTGGATGAAAAGTCATTAACACTAATACTATCGCAACAACCATATACGTATAAAAATAAAATCCAAAAGTCACAAGAAAACATGCTTATAACCTCCTAAATGTATAAGGTTGTATGTTGAATGTCTGAAATACACAATTTTATTAATTTTAGGTTTTCCTTTTGAATTTTTTTTACTTATTTTTTATTTTCAAACATTTACATCTAAATAGAAAATGTAATCATCTGTCACTTTTATCTGAATAGGAAAAGATTTAAATGAGAAGTAAATATTATATTTCAAAAATATCTTTATAAAATATATTTATTTCTTAAATTATAAATCTAATACATTTTTAATTTTGATTTACATAAATGTCAAATAACCATGTTTAAGATTTTTTTATTTATTAAACAAATGAGATGCCACTTATATTCAAATTAAGAAAAAGAAAAAAAATATCATTCAGATATTTGTAGTCAAATATATTCAAACTTCAAAAAAATTATATTCAGATTTAAAAAAAAAATGATGCTATCTAAGTCTTCCCCCTCAAAATATTTGTTGGTAAAACAAGTTGTGCACTTAAGGGAAGATCGAGAGACCTTTTTCACTATGATCTTCCCATAAGTTTTTATGTAAAAAATAATTTTTCTTTATTTATAAAGAGGAAGCAACAATTAATCTTGCAATTTTTTTCTACTTTCCTCCACTTTAGGATCTAGAGATCTTAGAATCCAGAAGTTTTATCGTAGGGATTTTATCAATCGCTTCATGGATTTCGCAAAGACCATATTTATTTGGGGTTTAGTTGAGCTATCCTATTTTTGGTCTAACAGTTTCCCCAAGTTTCAAACTTCTCAAATTTTTAAAATAAAAATTTAGACCTTTTTTTGTTGGTTTTTAGAGATTTTTCTTTTGCCAATTTTATACTAGGATTTTTAAACCCAGAGGTTTATCTAAGGATGATTCCACCTCTAGAATTTTCTTTAAGAAATTTCATCCTTGGATTTTATCCTAAGAGGATTTTCTTCAAAGATTTTTATGAATTTTATCGTAGGAGGATTTTCTATAAAGATTTTTATCTTTGAATTTTATCCTAAGAGGATTTTTCTCCAAGGACTTTTATCTTTAAACTTTATCCTAAGATCTCTAAAGATATTTTTCTTTGAATTTTATCCTAGGAAGATTTTTCTCCAAGAATTTTATTTTAGGACGATTTGTTTCCATCCTTAGATAATGATATTTAGAATTTTAAAGTTATCTTAAAAGAATTTTCCTCCAAAGATTTTCACCCTAGGACAAATTATTTTAGGAGGATTTTTCTCCAAATTTTTCATCATAGGACAATTTGTTTCCATCACTAGATGATTGATTTGGAATTTTAAATTTTAAAAGTCTATAATAAAACTTTCAATCCATATTTATTCCATCATTATTTGCTTTGAAAATCAATATTTATATTCTTTGATTGTCTTAGATTACTGGTCTTTATTAATTGAGATTTCCCATCAATAATTGCCTTAATTACAAATTCTTTTTAATTAGCTAAGATCCTTTTCGTCCCCTTTATAATGCCTTATTTTCCATCTTTCTTTCTCACTTAAGATTTTCTAAGAGTGAGAGCATATGTTTTAAAGAGAAAAGCTCTCAAGTTTCCAAGGAGAGAGGTCGGTGATTCATGATGATTGATTGCAACATTTACGGCAGTCAATGATGATTTTCAGGTGACTTTATGGCATATCTCTAGTGATTTTTAGGGAATTTTTAGTTATTTTTGGGTGATTTTTAATGAGTTTTTAATTAATTAATTAATTTTAATTTTACACATTTAGGAGAATAACAATAGGTTATTGTAACTCTGTAGGTTCATCTTATTTCAAAAAGACCTAGTATTGAAATGGCCAAGGATAAAAATATAGTGATGGATATTGCTCCTTTGACAAGTATTGATGCTATTACAAGTGATGTTGATAGTTGTGAGTTAAAAGAAGAAATATATGAGGATAGTAGCACATACGCAGATAAAGTAATAGGAATAAGTGGGGTTATTAACTTAGGAAATTCTAAGGATAAGGATGAGCTTGTTGTTAAAGATATCTATCCATTATAGTTGAAGACAATTAAGTTGAAATATTCCTTGAGTTTCTAATGATCAAGCATTCCTAGGTCAATCACACTTCGTCATGTTTCACTTAAAAACAACATTATCAATCCTCCTAATTGCTTATTTAGGATTACTAGGTGTATGTTAAATTCTGGGGTACAACTTCCATTTCACACTTATATTCAGAGAATATTTCTTGCCTTAGGACTAACTCTAGTCAGCAAGCTCCTAAAGCTTGATGTTGTATCATTAGAATGTGGATTTTTGGCGTTGCTTAGAATTATCTAATCCTATTATAGTTGAATTTAAGAGTCATTTTCATCCACATAGATGTCTTAACGGTGTAGGTTTTTGGTGTTTTTCGTCTTATCCTAATTCGGACAATGTTTTTCTTTATGGTGAACCTAACTATCTAGACAAGACTTGGATATCTTATCATTTTATAATTAGAGGCAATTGGAAATTGAGAAACTGAACAAGAATGAGTGTCCCAAACTTTAGAATGTTCTTTAAGTTAAAATTTATATCTCCTTAGAAATTGATCAAGTCTACTAGTCATTCCTTCTCACAGATCATTTTTCTTTTTCTTTTCTTTACTTGGCTATACTTTCTCTTGATTTTTAATCTAAATTCTTTATTTAGCGAGCATACTTCTCAGCTCTTAAAAGCATCTTAGAGTAAGAAGTAAGTGTTTTTTTTTTAAAACAATAACCATAGTTTTCTCATCTTAAGTCCCCTGATAATACCAGAAACTACTACAGCTTGGTGTTGTATCATTAGAATGTGGTCTCTTTGGCATCATTTAAAACTATCTGATCATACCATGACTAAATTTAAGAGTCAATTTTATCCATAATAAATGTCCTAAATATGTAGGTTTTTGATTTTTTTTTCTTAAAACTATTTGATTATATCATGACTAAATTTAAAAGTCAATTTTATCCATAATAGATGTCCTAAATGTGTAGGTTTTTTATATTTTTCTTCTTATCCTCACTCAGATAACATTCTTCTTTATGGTGAATCTAGCCATCAAAACAATACTTGGAAACTTAATCATTTTCTAATTAAAAGCAAAATGAAAATGAAGAAGCTAAATAAGGACAAGTGTACCAAACTCTAGAGCACTGTTTAGGTCAAAATTTATCTATTCTTAGTAATTAAATAGGTCGACCAACCCTTTCTTCTTATTGTACCTTCTAATGTAATCTCTCAATGACTCATTTTCTTATTGTTTGACGATTAAGAAATAAGTCATCAATTTTCATCTTTGTCGAGCATTTTAGAAGTAAGAGGTAAATTCTCTATTCAAATCCCTAAAGGATAAGATAGAGCGTGGCCTCATCCTTTGAAATTGTCTTCATGTTGTTCCTACCAAGGTAAGAGAAAAAGCTTGACTAAGAATTACTCGTGATGCTCCTTGTACTTTTATAAAGGTGTGAGATGATTCTAGGTAATCAATATGATCCCCCAGTCTGTTACAGGACTTTATCTAAGGTAAACGAAACTTAGGTGGACATTTTGTTATTATTATATCAAGAGTAAATGGTGGCTCATGTTCTGCTATTATATCATCAAGTGGTTTTATTTATTGGATCATTTACTCAAGTCTCTGTATCATCTCTTGTAATTATCTATCGAATTCTTCTCCTTGGTTTATATATTCTCTAGCCATTCTTCTTAGATCTTTATTGGTCTTGCGAATGCCTGAGAAGCCTTACTTTAATTCTTTTCTAAACCTCGTTCTTAAGGAGTTAGAATCAACCACATTGTCACCACTTGAGTTCATCCATTTTTCAGTTTAGGCTTGGAATTGGATGAACATTCTAGTAAAGTTTTGAGCGACCTAATCAACTTGTTGCCTAAATCAAACAACAAGAGGTTGTCCTCGATGTTTATCATAGCGACATGAATTTGATTGAGGATTTAAAAAAAAATGAGAAGGCATCGTATCATCATCCTCCAAATCTCATTATCATCTATTCACCGAAAAATAACTTCCTTATTAACTCTAGAACTTTTATCATCAACGACAAGGTCATAATCTCACGATTTGCATCTATGCTCATGGTAGCAGTTCCAAGACTTTTAGTTAAAAGTCCTTACAAACGATGTCAGTCTATTGGTTTAAATTTTATCCCAACTTACTAGGTGGTAGTTTCAACAAAAGATGACTCTTTTAGGATTGTGCTTTCTCTTTGTTGGAATAAATAATGATAAATTACTTCTTTAGGTTAGTCTTAACCCGCCTCTGAATTTCTTCTAGGAGTCCATTTGCTTAGGTTATAAGAAGGACTTTGTTAGATGATATTCTACAAACACAAGAAAAAGACCAGATGGCCAACTTTGCCGGTGTAAGCTCTCCCATGGTCAAGTTAATCACTCAGAATTTCAAAATATGAATTTAGTTTGAGGTACTTAATAAGAGAAAGTAAGCATTTTCTCTCTTCTTAAGTTTTTATCTATCTTTAAGCGAGAATAGAGGGCTTATCTATAGGCAAAATTAATTTGACTTGAGTCCTAATTATTTTGATGACAAGTGTTATTGTTCTTATGACACCTAGCGACACTTGTCTTCTTATACCCATGCCGAGTTATACTCGGATATGCAACCTTGTCTTTGGATTAAAAGATGATGTGTTTTTATCTTAGGTTATTTTTCCTAGAATCTTAAGATCATAGGAACCTTGAAACCTAAGAGATTTATCCTAGATAATTTTTTCTTGGAACCTAAGAGGTTTATTCTAGGTAGTTTGTCCTATGATCTTAGGATCTTAAGAACCTTAAGACTTTAAAGAGGTTTGTCATAAGATCTTGGAATCTAGAGTTTATCTTTGGTTATTTGTCTTATGAACTTTGAAACCTTAGGAGTTTATTCTAAAAATTTTAAAACCTTGGACTTAGGATGTTTATCGTAGATGGTTTATCTAAGGAAACTCTAAGAACTTTAGAGGCTCGAAACTTCATAATCTAAAAGTTTATCTTACATTGACTTGTCCTGGGAATTTTGGAGACTAATAACCTCACAATCTAAAAACCTTGGAACCTAAGAAATTTATTCTAGGAATTTTTATCAATCTCTTCATAGGCTTCGTAAGAACTATATTTATTTGGGCTCTAGTTGAACCCTTTATGTTTTTCATGCAACTAGCTTACATAATTAAAGATGAAGGATGAAATATTATAGTTTAATGGTCTCCAAAATGCTACCTAAAATACACAACTAAAACCGTTAAAAAAAATCATTTAGTTGAAAGAAAATAATTAGACAATATATAATTCATAATATCATTCACAATAGTTTTCCTAAACATAAATGCCTAATCCTTAATGTTTTTCTTTAAGTTCAACTTAAAAGCACAACCCCCATTCTTATTTTCTTTTCTTTAAAATCAACTCGACTTTCCATTTTAACGACAAAAATTCCTTCTCTAGTAAGGACATCCTCACTTTGTCACTAATATATATATATATATATAGCAAAACTGTATTTTTTGTCTATTGATATATTGAAACCTTTGTGTTTTTGTCTATTAGTGGTATCATCATTTTAACAAAGTGAGGATATCCCATACATATGTGTATGTGTGTGCGCGTGTGTAGGCGCCCTCATTTTTTTAAAATATAAATATGTTATTAAACTGTACGATTTAATAGAGTTAGTGTAGACACATTATTAAACCGCATGGTCTTATAGTACATTAAAAACTAATTATATTAAACTGCACAGTTTAATAGCATGTTCGTACTAAACTTTTAGAAGAGCAATTAGTGGCTATAAATATGCAAATTGAAGCGTTCTTGACTATCCAAAGCAAGAATGTTGCACAATTTTAGGCGTTTATACTCAACAAGGAATAAGCAAATTTGGCGATAAAGAAATAAGTTAACAACAAATGTGATGTTGCGTGATCTTAGGCATTCGTACACAATAAGGAATAAGCAAATTTGGCGATAAGGGAATAAGTTAAGAGCGACTAGCATGACACATGGTGATTAACCAATGGTCCATGTTGTTCAAATAACGCAAATATGATCATCCATACGCATATGGATGGTGATTGAGTTCGATGAGAGAAATTTTAAAATATCCATGTATACATTTATTTTAAAGAATCAGTATATAATCACTCATTGATTGTATTATCTCTAATGTACTCTAAATTTTTTGTTCAGGGGACATAAGTAAGTGTGGATATTCAACCGGGTCCGTTGACCCACGAAAATCATGGGTCCAGATCTTTTGCGGGTGCATCTTTAGTAAGTTAGTGATTGTTAATGTCTCGATAATTGGAAAAGTCAACATTCATATATCCTTTGTGTCGAGTTCCATAGTAGGTGCGTGAATCAGCCAATCAACGTGTGTTCAACACCAACAGTCAACACTAATGCACCCTAACACCTAAATTAACCCTGATCTAACTCATTTCAGTCTTATCTATAATTTAACCATGATTTTGACCCTCCTTGCAATTTTCGCACCCCCAAAGACTAAAATCATGTTCATATAGAATCTAAACATCCGAAGAAAAAAAATCTTATTGAATAATTTTTAGGGTGAAAATATTTTTAAAAACCTTGAAATGTATAAGTTAAATAGAGTCAAAAGACGACTCCGAAAAAGAAAGTGCGATAATGCCACTCGTGAGAATGAACAACTTCATTTAAGTGAGACGCATAATAGGCAATTTGGCAGAGCCATACTATTCCATGAGAATGGACAGAGGAGATTAGATCTAGAAAGGTTTTAATTAATCTCCAGCCAAACCAGTAAATAATCAAATTCGAATCAGGAACTTCAGTTCGAGAGCAATTAATATAGCCATTGTCTAACATGTGAAGTTAAAAACATCTTCATTTTCCTAATAACATCGTATATGCAAGAAAAACAAAAATCCCAAGAGCAGTAATTGACACTATCTTAAGCATTGTATTAGTCCTATAATTTACAAAAACGATTAGGGAGCTGCATCCTGACAAAATCCTAAAATAACACACTTGAAAATGAAGTCATTTTTGGTTAAATTCAAAAAGATAAAAAAATAAAAATAAATTCACTCAAAATGAAGTTGCTTTGAATTTGTTTTGTCAAGGCTTAGTTCATACATCAATTCTCTATAATTTATTGACCACACTCTTATTTATGCCAAGCATTGATAGTCTACTTGAATGCATAACGTAGGGAGTCTAGAGATGGCCAATGGGTCGTGCCGGTACCAAACCAAGGCCCATGTATGCTCGTGCATGTGCCCATGTCGTGTCATGCCCACTATGTGTTTCGCACCATGCCATGTCGTGCCTAAGTGTTTTTTCTTAGGCTTGGCTCGGCACACATGTCGTGCCCACACGTGCCATGCTGTGCGCCGTGCCGCACCGTACCTAAAAAAGAAAAGTCTATTAAGTTTTTTATTTTTATTTTTTAAGAGCACATGCTAATCTGTTGACGTACTTTTTTCAAGTCTATATACTTTTCTTAGGTCTATGTTTTTATTCAAATTTAATAAAATAGAAAATTCAAAACTCAAATTCATATTTAATAATAAGGGTTATTATCATTTCACTACATAAAAAATTGCCACATATCAAATGACTACAACAAATATTGTCTCCTATTATTTTCCTACTATATTTTTATAAAAATATCATTTTATTACTTTTCCGTTATAATCGTTAGTTGATCAGTTAGTTGACTAACAAAATACTAATTTCACCTTCATGATTAAAAAAAAATACTCGAAACTTATTTACAAAATAAATTTGTAATATAGTTATTAAAATGGATATATAATACAAACACAATTTTTTTTGCTGGAATTATGATACATGGATTACAAATTTATCTTATTATTTTTTTAATCATGAAGGGTAAAATTGGTATTTTGTTAGTCAACTAACGGGTCAACTAACTGTTGTAACGAAAAAATAGTAAAATGATATTTGTTGTAACAGAAAAGTAATAAAATGATATTTTTATAAAGACATAGTAGAAAAATAATAGAAGACAATACTTGTTGTAGTCATTTGATATTTGAAAATTTTTGAAGTAGTAAAATGATAATAACCCTAATAATAATAAACTATTAGTAGTAAAGAAATATAATATTAATTACTAAGTTTGACCTTATAGTATTAGAATTTTTTTAATACTTAACAACAATAATAATAAAAAAAATTTCTTAAGGGTTAACTTAATTGTTAACTTGGACTTACATAGAGTCATAAATCATAGTTCACAATAATATTAATGCATATTTATAAAATTATGATATTTATAATTTTATTCATTAAAATTATGATATCAATTATTTATTTAATAAATTATAAATATAAATAAATTATAGTATTTTTTAAACTAAAAATTAAATAAATTAAATAAATTCAATATCAAGTTATTTGTAAAATCATAAAATTTTAATTTTACTTTCATTAAAAAATAAAGTGTGCTTATTTCGAGTTTTTTTATCGTGCCGTGTTTAGCCTATTTCTAATCATGCTGTATTTTTAAGGTCCGCATACTTAAAATTCTAAGTCTTGCCCGGCTCACGTGTGTGTTGTACCGTTCTGCGTGTCCCACCGAAATATTTGTGTCGTGTCGTGCCACGTGCTGTCCGATCCATTGGCCACCTCTAAAGGAGGCACACACACAAATCTGTTTTCTGTTCATGGGATTGGACGTATGACAACTTTTCCAATAGGCAATAACGCTGCCGGATTCAAGGTGGGAAAATGCTTGTAAGGCCTGAGAAAATGGATACTGTGCCTTTTGGGTCAATAATTGCTTTTACTTTCCCGCTCTCCAAACAAGTATTTAGTTTCTCCTACCTAGATCCATCCGAAGTCACCAGCAAGTAGAAAGCTGGTGGAATTACTTATGAAGCGAGTAATCCACTACTTTTCCACCTTCTTTCACTGCCTTCAATGCCTTGTCACATTGCCCCCTTTTTTAATTCATCATGAAACTGTGAGCACTTCATTTTTCAAAAGCAAACAATTAATTTTTAAAAAAATAAAAAGAAAAGAAAATAAGGTTCCTAAATTAATGTACCCTTCTCTAAAAAAAAAATTCATTGGATAATTATTAAGTTTGTCATTAAATTTTGACTAATTTTAGATAAACTATCTTTGTTCATTCATTCAAAGCATGTCTCTATTCTCCCCTCAGTTACAACGTTGTAGAAAGACTACAAATCATAAGGGAAATAGGATAATTTCATAGGGGTTACGGGAATTTTTAATATATATAAATTGAGAAGCCATGGATCTTATTAAAATACATTAAAATAGATTAATCAGGAACATAATTCATTTGAAAAAAAAAAAAGCAAAATCAATTAGACACTTTTCAGGGAATTCGTCACCTTTCTGCTAAGCAATGGATATACATGCCTTACCAACTGCGTCAAATGCTAAATCAAATTTCTCAGGTAGATCTTCAATGTTTTCCTTGGTATAATCAATGCCCAAAACAGCACCCAAGCTCTTTAATAAGTCCTGTTTTGCAGTCCTAGAAGTAGCTGAAGAGATGCTTAGCTAACTGCACCATGGCAGAAAGAAATTAACAAGTACCTGTAAATGTTTGATACTGAAGCAATTTAACATTAGATTGATGCTTATGGTTTCATGTTTGTAGTTTGGCGGTGAGAGGATATACCTGTTTAGTTTATTCATTCATTCGAGGGTTAATACTACAAATTCTATCTCAAGAGACAAGAGATGTTAACATGGACAATTTTGCTATTTGTATATGTTTCATTAATTCACTTGGTTATCGAAACCCCAAAAATTGATCATCATACAAATTAAAAAAATTGATATAAGTGACAACCTGAATGCATGCTGTTGGGAAAATATGCTCTTTAAAAGCATATGTGTTTATTTAATTGTAATAAATAATTTTTCTGATTAATAAAATAAATGAGGTATTTTATTCAAATATCTTAATTGCATTAATATTTGTATTAAAGTCCATTTAATCATATTATATGTATTTATGTGATCACCATGTGGATTCACAGAAGACATAAATACAAGTTATCTTATGATTAAATAAATTTAGTTCGCAGTTGATAAATAAAGTTGGGCACTTTATTTAGGTATAGACTGTAATAAATTCATTGAATGATTTGTCTTAATCATGTATGAATTTATTGATGTAGTACGACTACATTGAACAGGATCACATATGAGATTTAATTAACTTTGTAATAACTGTCAGACTTATTAAATCTCATAGGTATTGATTTTACTGTAATCTTAATCTTGAGTTAATTATGATTTCATGATTGTAATTGTTATTCCATTTGAGTTACCAACGGGCACGACACATACTTGTGGTCAAGATTACCCGGTATCTTGGTGGGAGCAATTATGAGTATTGGAGTTATGGATTAACAATATAGAATTTGTACAACACATCTCTTGATAGGTTTTCGGTACTTGATCATAGAATTCTCTGGCCAGAGTGTGTCAACATATTTAGTATGTTGAAAATGATCATTAGAGAAAACCAGTAAGGATCAAGGAATAAGATGTTATTAAATTGATTGGACAGTTGAGATATCAATTTAATTAACGATGTGGTACAAAGGATTGTGCAGTAAAGAAATCAATGTGGCTTGGGGCGAATTATTATTCGAGCATACAATTATGGAAGTCAGTTCCAATCTTTTAGTGGAGTAGATTTGGAATTAAATAATTGGGCTAGTTTAATTACAGGCCTAATTATTGTAGCCACTATTGTATGTTCCCAAATGATCCCCGGGTTAGCTCATTTAATTGACTGCACCACTACTGGACTAATAAGTAAGATAACTAGCTATTTGGGTCAAAAGCCTAAATATATCATTTAGTGGGAGGCTCCATTTAATTAGCTTTTGTATAAGGGGCCTTATGTTATTTTACAAGGTGGGTCCCCTATTGAAAAAGAAAATAACGTGAGTTTTATTTATGGCATTTTTTGGAGCCTAGGGTTTTCACTAAAGGGAGATATATAAGGCTTATTTTCTCTAAAGAAAAAAAGTGAAGCCACTTTATACAGATCAGAGAATAAGATTTTTCTCTCCATTGTTGAGAGAAAAATTTTCTCGTGCTAGTTGCTTTGGTAGTGATAAAGGCGCCCACACGTCAAGTGCAGATCGAACCTGAGTCATAACCTGGAAGATCATTGGTGACAGTTCGTGATCTAGCAAGCGTGGTGGTGACGGATCGTGATCTAACAGGAGTGGTGGTGGCGGATCGTGATCTAGGAGCCTAAATCATTTCAACGGAAAAAGCCAAATCGGATTTTCAAGGTACGATTTCTGGATTACGTATTCTTATATATTATATGAGAGCGATCTTCAAAAGGTTTAATAAAAATTTAAAAACCTAATTTTTCCCCAACACATGCATTACCTTATTAGCTCTGATATCAAGTTCGATTACCATTTTAAAAACTTGAGTTACTTACTACAGATAATACCCCAGAAAGAAAGATCCAAAGAACAAAACATTCATGAAATTGGGTGCAAGTGAAAGTGCATCATTATTATGAAGTGCCACGACGAATGCCCAAGGCACCAACCAAAAAACACAAGTAATTCATGTAAAATGTTAATGAAGCCGATCAAAACTTGAAGACTATTATTACTGTACCTGGCTCACCGGGGTGCCAACTCCACTAGCTCCACCTAAAACAAGAATGGATTCACCAGCGGAAAAGGCAGAACGGTGAAGACCTTCATAGGCAGTCTCAATGGCAACTGGAAGGCTTGCTGCCTTAACTAAACTTAGATTTTTGGGTTTGAGCGCCTGTAGATTCTCTTCAACGGCAGTGTACTCAACCAAAGAGCCATTTTGTTTAGGGTGATCCAATGATTTCTCATTTAAATCTCCATAAACTTTATCTCCTACGCCAAACTTCTTTACTTGGCTTCCCACATTCTCCACCACACCCGCAACATCATACCCAGGAATCGTCTAAATATTTACAATTGTAATAAAAATGGAGCATAAATATTAAACAATGCTGTGAATGTTCAAGATACTAATTAGGTCAACAAGATCGCTTTCCACTATTAATTTTTGACATGTATGTTAACAAAAAAAAAAAAAAACATCTAATTTGTGGTGCTAGCTAGTTCATTAAATCGGTAAAACCTCAAAGTAGGGTTTCAAAAAGTTTATAGTACACTATATATATAAGTCTCTTCGGGTATGAATTTTTGAATTTAATACATCCCTCGAAACTATAAAATTGTGTCCTACGTATATATACCCTATATTTCTATGTTTAATAATTTTTGTACTGTCTAGACATCATAATGAACCCAAAAAAAAAAAAAATCTTGTTGAAAAATTGCATCAAATAGTAACATTTTAGTAGCGGTATTCAAACATTTTGCAACTTTACAAAATTTTACACATAAGTTTATCACTATGTGAGCATTTAATTGTTGTATCATGTCTAAGAAAGAAAAAGAAAATGACAATAACGTTAAATTCCTAAATTAATACATATATTTATGTTGAATCTATTATTTTATATGAATGAAATATTTATTTGTCTTTCTTCAATACCTTAATACAAGATGCATCTTTTTTATTTTTATAAATAAAAAATATTTTAAATATAGTTATTTGACATTTTATGTCTTGTAAAATCAAGAATAAAATATGATTAGATTTTATAGTTTAGGAAATAAGTATATTTTATAGAAATACTTTTAGAATACAATATTTACTTAGGAAAATTCGATATTGTCGTAATAAAAATTACGGCATCAATACCGTGATATACATAAATATTATAAATTACACATAAAACTAGTAAATGTAAAGTAAAACCATTAAATTCATATAAGATGATTAATTATTTAAAAAATTAACACTGTTTCTATAGAATTTTAGTGAAAAATATTTTATTCATTAATTAAACAAAGAAAAAATTACTCATTAATTAAACAAAAAAATTATACTGAAAAAAGTGGAATAAGTTTTATTAAATTGATTTAACCATAAATTCTATACCTATTTATTACACAAGTTAATTAAGCACAATTATTTATCTTCATATAGATCAAGCAAAAATAAAATAAAATAATTATATTACTAGACACATATATGATATATCAATAAAATTATATCTAATTTTGATTCTTATGCATATTTCATATAGTTTCAAACTTTTTACTTATACTTAGAGACTATTTAGGGTTGTTGAAATAACCCCATCTTATAACAACTATGAAAGATATTAAAATAATATTTTTTTTAAAATCCAACTTTGACAATAAATTTCATCCTTATTAAAACATTACATGTATTATGTAAATGCAAAACTAGCGTTATTCAATTTAAAAAAAAGAATCAATAAATATATAAGGTAATATACATTATAATGAGTTTTTATTTTACACTCGTGAACTTTTTTTTGTTTTGCAATAACTCTTATATTTATTTATTTATTTTACCTTTTATTTAAGAGTTTTTGGCATAATCTACCAAATTTATGTTTTATTTTGCACTTAATGTTGATTTACTTATTTTATATTATATTTGTAAGTTTTCATTTGTTTACCATTAATATATCAAGTTATCAGCTTTATAGTAATTTACTTGTTTTATATTCCTTTTACAAGTCTTATGTTCTATTTCTAAAATTTATGTTTTATTTTACAATTAGTATTGATTTACTAATTTTATGTTATATTTGTAAGATTTTGTTTTGGTTACCATTAATACATCAAGTTACCAGCTTTATATTAATTTACTTGTTTTATCTTCCATTTACAAGTCTTATGTTCCATTTCCAAAATTTATATTTTATTTTGCATTTAATGTTGATTTACTAGTTTTATGTTATATTTTTACGTTTTTGTTTCGTTTACTAACAATACATCAATTTACCAGTTTTATAGTAATTTACTTGTTTTACCTTTTCTTTACAAGTCTTTTGTTTCATTTCTAAAATTTATATCTTATTTTACTGTTAATGTTGATTTACTAGTTTTAAGTTATATTTGCAAGTTTTTGTTTTGTTTACTAATTGTACATCAACTTACTACTTTTATATTAATTTACTTGTTTTATCTTCAATTTACAAATCTTATGTTTTATTTTACACTTAATGTTGATTTATGAGTTTTATGTTGTATTTGTAAGTTTTTATTTTATTTACTAATAATACATTAATTTATTAGTTTTATATTAATTTACTTGTTTTACCTTCCATTTACAAATCTTCTGTTTAATTTCTAAAATTTATGTTTTATTTTACAGTTAATGTTGATTTAAAAATTTTATGCTAAATTTACAAATTTTATGTTTCGTTTACATAATTTATATTTATGATATCTTTAATCACGGCATCACATAATGACCTATATTTAGTTTTCTTTTTTCTATCAAGATGTAAATATTTGAAAATCGTATATAAGTTGCACAAAACAAATAAGTAAATTTTAAAAAAGGTCTGAAATTAATAAATTTTAGATTTCAAATGTTTTCCAAATACATTCTACTCTTAGTTTTTTTTTTCTTTAGTTGTCTTATTTCTTTTTGAAAATATTATTGTGTTCATCATGTGCCATATTTAATTTCTAGAATAATTGTACACGTGCTTGTTAATATGTTGTTGTTTTTAATACTGGTAACAATTTTCTAGGAAAAAAAGAGTCAATTATTCTTTATTTTTCTACTTTTCATGGTCATTGGTCGGTGCTTATAACCTAAAATCATCGAAGTTAATTTGTGATTCATCTTCAACTTGCAGGTTTTATTTTATACCCTTCGCTTAATTGGTTTTGTTATTTAGTTATCTTAATTTTTTTAAAAATAATATTATGTTCATTGGGTGTTATTTTTATTTTTCTAAAATAATTGTGTACTTTATTCATATAAGGTTGTTTTTAAAATTGGTAATAATACATTTGCAAAAAGGAGTTTTTCAAAGTTAAATTGATTAAAAAAATTAACAGATTAAATGAATTAGGCAACTAGCTATATTACCATTTGCAAAAATATGTTAACAAAATTATAAGAAAAAGATTAATTAATGATTTTATAACTTAAAAATGTAGAAAAATTATTATGCAACCTTCAAAATAAAATTAATACATATATTTTATTTTAAATTTTTAAGAAAGCCTAATCAAAACAAATTATTATCATTAACACACATTTAATTTTTATTATTTATATTTTTTTGTTAATTGTACTAAGTATTGAGTTGATATAACTTATATTATTATATAATTTAACAAGCACCCTATAATAATTATACACTCTTTACTTATCCTTTTTTTTTTTTTGGTTTCCCTCTCCAAACATATGTTTTGTCCATGTGTAATGAACATTTCACAATCAATCATGAAAAAAGGCAATGGCCCATGCACACATAGCAAGTGAAAGAGCACTTCTACTCGATTAGAATGGTGGGTGATCACCCGGCGAGGGGGGGGGGGGGGGGGGGTAAATCTAGTTTTAGTGAATTGTTTTATTTATTATTTCGCTCTCGTATGTCGTATCAAACACTTTCTTGATTGATAAAGACCTTTTTTTTTTTTCTTTTCAATCCTTAACTTCCTTCTCTAATTTTTTTTTTTAAGGCCTCCTCAACTTTTAATAAAGAGAAAGTACAGACATGAAATATGAAGAGAGATTTAAAGATAATAATTATAAACTTTCGATATTTTATAGGATCTTATTTTAAATAGAGTAAATTTAATAAATTTTAAAAGAATAAGAAAAAAATAATTCATAAATTTTTAATGAGACAAAATTTAATTTTGAGCTCCCCGCCTCCCTCGACCCTCGTATATACCAAGATTACATACCCTTTTGCAAAGTATTTTAGTTTGTCTCCCAAAAACCTATTCGAGGAAAGGGTAATTTTTAAAAACCTCCCCTGAGGTTTGAGGCTGTTGCAAGTAGATGGTGAAAATCATTTTATTTGTAAAAGGCCACCTACCATTAGTTAAAATTTTCATTGACTAACTGTTGACTTTGAAAAGATAATATTACCCCCAATATTTACAATTCTAAATATTTACAATTTCATAAGTAATTAAAACAATTATTTTCACCTTGATCAAGTTATTGATATTTCCTTAAAATCTTAAAAAAATAAAATTACAAATCTTAAAATAATTTTTTTTAAGTTTGTAATAAAATTACAAATCTTAATTATTTGATATAAAAATGTAATTTTTTAAAGTTTGTAATAAAATTACAAATCTTAATTATTTGATATAAAAATATAATTTTTTTTAAGTTTGTAATTTTAATTTTTTTAAGATTTTAAGGAAATTTTAACTGACGTAAACTTTTTTTTAAGTTTGTAATAAAATTAAAAATCTTAATTATTTGATATAAAAATGTAATTTTTTAAATTTTGTAATAAAATTAAAAATCTTAATTATTTGATATAAAATATAATTTTTTTAAGTTTGTAATTTTATTTTTTTTAAGATTTTAAGGAAATTTTAACTGACGTAAACTATTATTGGGGGTAAACTATTATTGGGGGTAATATTGTCTTTTTAAAGTCAACAGTTAGTCAATGAAAATTTTAACTAACGGTAGGGGGTCTTTTACAAATAAAATGATTTCACCATCTACTTGCAACAGCCTCAAACCTCGGGGGAGGTTTTTAAAAATTACCCTTCGAGGAAATTAGCCATCACCCTAGCAACCTAGCTTTCGAGATTGCCTGCTATTCATTCACAGCAGCAACCCTGCAACCATCACAAAGCTTTAATCAAAGGGAAACCTCTTCTTTGATCAAATCTAAAAATAAAACCCTACAGTAATTAACCTACAAGAAAGCCTAAACAGCATCCATTAACATTCCATCGCCACAACAGCATCTTCCTTTATTGAGAACTAGTCAACTGCTTTTATCGGATTGCCTTTGTAAGTACCTCAAGGAGGTCAAATTCAAATCAGGCTCAGTTCATGGAGTCTTATTGGCGAAAAACCACTCTTCCAATGAAATGAAATTCAGAAAATTATCCAGCATTTTTTTATACAATTTACTAATTCATCTTTATTTAATATTTTATAATTATTATCTAAAATATTTTCATTCAATTTTTTATAATCAATTACTATTCTTCTTTTTCCTTATTTTTGTTCACTATTATTGTTTACTATAAATGCTGGATTTAATTCTAATAATTCATGTAAATTTTAAATTCATTTCTATCTTCTAATCTATATGCTAAATCTTAAACATTTTTTTAGTCATTTTCTTCTTCTTATTAGTCATTTTCTAACACTAAGTCAAGAACAATTTAGTCCCTTGATAACATCGTACTTGCAAGAAACCAAAATTTTCAAAATGCACACAAGTGCGAAAACAGAATATTAAAAATCCCTTAAGCATCTTTTTAGTCTTACAATTAATTGACCACACTCTTATTTATTGCCAAGCATATAGTCTAATCGATTACATAATTTAGGTAGTCACACACATTATATCCAGCATTCATTTGTTTTCCGCTCATGGGATTGGATGTATGACAACTTTTCCTGTAGCTCTGCTGGATTCAAGGTGGGAAAATGCTTCTAAGGTCTGAGAGAATGGAAACGGACCTTTTGGGTCAATAATTGCTTTCACTTTCCCACTCTCGAAATAAGGATTTAATTTCTCCAATATAGATCCATCCGAAGTCAACACAAACGAGGAAGCCGGTGGAGTTACTGAACCAATTATTGAAACGACTCTCCCGCCTTCTTTCACTGCCTTCAATGCCTTGTCACATTGCCCTGTATTTTTTTAGTTTCATCATGAAACTGTTAGCGCTGCATTTGTTTTATAATTTAGCAACATATTATGTATGTCCCTAGATTTTGAAAATATTTAAATGAACTATATCTTAGTGAATGAACACATCGCCCTCCCTATTGCAACATAGTAGTAAAAGTGTAAAACTACAAATCGCAAGGGGAATGTGGTCATATAAATGGGGTTAGGGACACGTTTGATAAAAATTGACAAGCTACGGATCTTTCTAAAATTTATCAAAATTTAGGGACCTACTGCCTTAAAAGACCAAAATGAATTAGTCACTTCTCTTGGAATTTATCACCTTTGTGCTAAACAATGGAAATGCAAATCTTACCAACTGCATCAAACACTACATCAAATTTCTCAGGCAGATCTTCAATGTTTTCCTTGGTGTAATCAATAGCCAAATCAGCACCCAAGCTCTTTAATAAGTCCAGCTTTGCAGTGCTAGAGGTAGCTGCTACTTTAGATGCACCAAAGACATGCTTAGCTAGCTGCAACAATACAAAATGTAATTAACAAGTTAATGGTTCACGTTATAATTTGGAGGTAAAAGGATATATACCGGTTTAATTTATTCAATCACTTGAGTATTATTGAATTAATACTACAAAGTAATTCTATTCCAAGAGTCAGCAAGACAGCTGCTTTGCTATTCTATGCATGTTTCATCAATTCACTTGGGTATTGAAACCCCAAAAATTGTCGAACATACAAATTAATTAATTGATATAAGCTATAGTTTTTAATGCAATACATTGGGCCATCAAATTAAATAATTGTTTTAAGAACTTGAGTTACAAGATCATGCCCCATGATAAAGAAAATCCAAGAGTAAAACATGCATAAAAATTAAATGCAAGTGAATCAAAGTGCATCAAGATTATGAAAACCATTAACCCACCAAGTGAGCGCCACCAACAAAATGAAAAACACAAGTAATTCATGTAAAATATTAATGAATGAAGCCAAGCAAAGAAAACACAAGAAATAAGAGTATTATTTTACCTGAATCACCATGGTGCCAACTCCACCAGCTCCACCTAAAACAAGAATAGATTTACCGGCGGAAAAGGCAGAACGTTCAAGACCTTCATAGGCAGTCTCAGTGGCAAGGGGAAGGCTTGCAGCCTCAACAAAACTCAGGTTTTTGGGCTTGAGAGCCAATAGATTCTCTTCAACAGCAGTGTACTCAGCTAAGGAGCCATTTCGTTTAGGATGATCCAATGCTTTCTCATTTATATCTCCATAAACTTCATCTCCTACCTTAAACTTCTTTACTTGGCTTCCCACTTTCTCCACGACACCCGCAACATCATACCCAGGAATCGTCTAAACATTTCAAAATGGAACAAAAATTTAACATGGAGAACTATATAAGATCAAATTCAAAATTGAGCATGCAAATTAAACAAGATAGTGATCCGTTAAATTTACTTATTAGGTCCCCGAGTTAGCCATCAATTTCCATTAGTAAATTTTAACATGTAGGTTAACAGTTATTATACATCTAATTTGTGGTATTAGTTCATTGAATTGGTAAGACCTCAAATAAGGCAGTGATTTATTAAATTTACTTACATTAAAAAGTTTCTTAAGTACGAATTTTTGAATCAAATACACCCCTCAATCTCAGAGCTCAACAATCGGGTCCATACCATTACCATGTACCATCTATTTCCAAGTGTACTTTTTATTAGCAACAAAGGCTATCTATTAAATGAAACATGCCATAAAAGTGGTAATTAATTAATAACGAAAACCTCACCTTGGTTATGTGACAATTCCCGTTTAGCAAATCACACAGACTTATTGAAAATGACTCAGATAACTACATTCTTCCCATTACATCTTTAATAATTTTTCTGCTTTCGAGATTTCACAATAAACAGAAACCCTTGTAATTGAAAAATGGTATCAAGTAGTAACATTTAAATTTTGCAACTTTACAAAATTTAATCATAAGCTCATCACTAAGTGAGCAATTAATTGTTGTGTCACGTCTAAGAAAGAAAAAGAAAGTGTTTATAATACTTACAGGCAAAGGAGAGTCAGTTGCGCTGAATGCCCCAAGCATCCTCTTGAAATCAATTGGATTAAGAGCCGCGGCTACAACCTTGATCAGCACTTGATCTTCCCTCAAACTTGGAACTTCAACATTTGTTTCAAACTTCAAAACACTTTGAGAGTTTCCATATTCTTTGTAAACCCAAGCCTTCATTTTTCAGATGATTATTTATCTTAATAAATTAATTGGGTTTTATTTGCTGGCTGTGACTTCTATACGTGCAATGTTATTTATGAAGAGGAAAGTGAAGGAGTAAAGCCTAAAGGTGTTTGGTAAGTTACAGTAATGCTATGATAATAATTAAGGGAAAATGTCCACCGTCCACTTATTTTTTTTAATTTTTTAAAAAATACACAATTCTATTTTTTTTTTGCTGGAATTCATCTAAAGTTATATTTTGTTTCACTTTTCCACTTCCATTTGGAATTCGTTAAGAAAACTAACGGAAACTTTTAAAAATGTCCATTTTACCCCCCAAAACGAAAATTACAATTTCACCTTAAAAATTACCAAAAATAATCAGATTAAATCTAATTATTTTTTCCATTGGTTAATAAAGAAATTGATTCCACAACCATCAAATGCATGTTTTTTTTTTTAAATATGTCTGTAATTAGAATGCTAAATTATAACAGTAGTATTAAAAATAGCCAAATCTCGCAAACCATCAATTGAATTTAAGATAAGTAGAGTTTTATTATTCATTGAGTTATAATCTCTAGTAGTTAAGATTTTTTTGTACTTCATTAACGTACCAATAATGATATCCATCATTAAATCTGATTATTTTTAGCATTTTTTAGGGTGAAATTATAATTTTCGTTTTGGGGGTAAAATACTCATTTTTTTAAGTTTCAGTTAGTTTTCTTAACGGATTCCAAACGGAAGTGGAAAAGTAAAACAAAATGTAACTTTAGGTGGATTTCAGCCAAAAAAAGAAGGAATTGTGTATTTTTGAAAAAGTTGAAAAAAACGGATAGACAGTGGATATTTTTCCAATAATTAATGTTTGATTTTTATCTCGACAACCGAACATCATCTCGGAAGGATTGATTATGAAAACAATGACTTTTGTCAAATAACTCAAATTCAAAATTAAAAAAAAAAACAAAAAGAGATTTTTGTCAAATTTTAAGTAAAATATTTAAGACTGGATTTTCTTCTCTTTTTTTTTTCAAAATTCAGGCATAATTTTTTTCCTTTTTAAAAAAATATGTTTTGTCCAGATACAATGAACCATTCTTAATCAATCGTGAAAAGGACAATGGCCCAAAGCGCACAGGCAGCAACTCAATTGATTAGAATGGGACGGTGTAACCAGAAAGGCCTAAACTCAATATGATTATCAATAAAATGTCAAATAAAGCTGTTACGATCAATTTCCCCCATCAATCACCAAATGATATTATTGTATTGTATTTTTTTATACATAAAATTAATACTATATATTTTTGCCAGCTAATATTTTATATTTTTCATGTTAAGTTCAATGACATTAATTTATTGAGGTAAATAGATTAATATCTCTTTCGTAAAAAAAAAACTTAGTTTTATTTTTTTTAGTTTTGACCACGAGGTGTCCTGGGGAAGACCCCAACTGTGGGAGATACCTTTAAGCTCGTACCACAACCCAGGCTAGAAGTCCCCGCTCGAACTGAGAGACACATGTTCTCCCAACAAAGGCAACTAAAAAAAAATTTAGTTTTAAAATACTCGCCGAGCGGATGAATCTAGTAGAGTATATGGATTTGTGACGATGAGAACAAAATCACAAGAATCACTTACTTTATAATAAGTAAAAAAATTAAATTAACTGATATTAATTAACTCTTACCTAAAGTAACAATTTATTAAAATTAAATTTTCTTCCCTTAAAAAGATATTAAGACTAAGAATTTTGTGAATCCATTTGAAAACACTAAAATCGAAGGAAAAACTCCTCTAATGTGTCCCGAGTATTTTCAATATAAAATAATTGTCGGCTATAAATAAAATCAATCAAAAACATGTTTCGCTCTTACAATTCATGACAATATCTGATCAGTTGAACAGACTTAATTATTGAAATTTCCGATTTGGAGCTTCACATTTATATCCGGTTTCAAAGCATATCGAGTGAGAGATTCCGTAAACCCAGACCTGGGCTTGAGCCTCGCCCCATGAGCAAGGGCCTAAGGTTGGGCCCTGATTACACAAGCCCGGGCCTTGCTTGCGGCCCTCGAATTGGATTTTCAAGACTTTGGTTTAGCTTTGATCTCAATTTACGTTAATATTTTAGCAACAGTATTTTTTCTTTTTCTTTTTTGGTTTTAAATAAAAATCACATTTAAACGGACGCTGAAATCAATAAAGGTCCTTTCTTTCATTTTTTTAATAAACTGACTACACTTTGCTCTCGTGTCTTAACTCTTGACCAACATTGCTGTGGGCAGAAAAACCTGAAACTTGGGCCATTCCAAATCCAATTGAAGGCCGAATAAATCGGCAACACGCTCCATCAAACAACAAAAAAGTCGTCTACATAATTGAATTGCAAACTGAAAATTTCCTTCCAATGGCATTTTACATCCAACGTATGTGCTAACATAAAATCCGAGAAATCTTTTAAGCAAAAATGGAGTTTGCAGTACAGTGTCTCCATGATTGAGGTGATGTGTATACAATCCCTATCATTCAACTAAATATATTGAAGACATTTTCTGTACATATTTTGAAATAAAGCTTTTGCATTAATATTGCCCTCGACAATCAAGACCGTGTCACGTGTAATATGTATGTGTGTAATGTATGTGATCCAGGCAACAGTATGACTACCTTGATTTCTGATTATAAAGGGCATAACCAGATATGAGTGAGCTGAAGCCTAAGGCAACAAATGCAAGGAAAGACAATGCCACGGATGCCTTCGCCATATCTGGGAACTCGTCTTCGCCCCAGTTGGATTGCCAATCATCTACCCGGACAGCAGCCGAAGACGATGCAGATAGAAGAAGATAAGTCAATATCTGCCACGTCAAACAACAATTTTAGTTTTTCACCCAAGTAAAGCAGCAAAAGGAGTTGTAAAATCATATCGTGTTACTTATTACAGCCCAGTTGCTCTCTGCACTCCCACTTGGGGGAAATGTTGGGGGAAGCCGACAGTGAGGCATGCAGGATTATAATCAAAGGATCAGGTAAGGCTTGGCAAATCATGGAAGACAGAATAAAGCGAAGGCATAAATCAAAGTTAAAAGCATCCCCAGCCCAACCTGAGAAAGTAAATTATCCATCACGCATAGTATCTTATCTTGATCAGCCAAACCGACTAAAGAAATTTATTCAAAGTAAGTTTCTTTTTGCCTCAGAGGCTTTCAAGGTCTTAAATTAACATAAGGTGTGCTGACCAAGCTTAGATCTATCCAACTGAGATCGTAGAGCAGCATCTGATGCCATGTGACATTACACTTATACACTTTCAGACAATATGTACCAACAGAAATATGACTGAATTCTTTGATTCTCACTTCATACTTTTGTAAATATTGCTTGAACTCTAAGCATTTCAACACACTAAAAGGCGGTACATAGAATCTCAGATTCCTCACCTTTTAGACATGGGATAATGATCAACTTTCTACGGAGGCACGAACTATATAAGAAACAAACAATTCGAGAAAGTAAAAAGCAGCATTATAACACAGAAAGGAAGCCAAAACGAAAAAGAAAAAGGTGTTGAAAAGTCATCTCACAACTAGATGGTCCAAAATAATCCGATATAACAAGAACTTGCGTGTGTGCCACAATGCTCTACATAGACCCATTAGAATTATACAAATATTCATCAATCAAAAAAGTCTTTGGCTAACATTGCTATCAATCAACACTCACAGAATTGGACTTATGCACCACCTACAAAGCAAGTGGTCCCTATAATTATCACAATAATGCCAACCCAAACACGGTTTCAACTTAAAACATGGCCCCTAGTTAGCTATGAAAAATTAATATTAAAAACAAAAAAACATCATAATCCAAAAGACTCACCTGGTCCAATGAAAAATCCAAGTAATACCGGAGAATCTGCCGTGGTTTGCGATGTCCGGCAGTCAATCGATAGGCTAAATCAAATGATTGAAACCCAGAATACACAAAAACGATCACATTCACTGCCAAACAGTAGCTGCAAATTAATCCACTAACTAATATTAGACTTTAATAACACATAAACAGGAAAATAATCAATCAATGAATCATTTTTTTATTTATTTATATTTTTTAAACGAACCTGAACTCTTTGTAACGATAGAAAGAATCGCGAGCCCATCCCCTGTCTTTATCAGCGGCCAAAACTGAGAAAGCAACCAAGCTAAACACAAACCCACAAACCCTAAACCCGAGCAGTGACTTTTTGATCGTGTTGTCCCTCTTGGCTCTCTTCAGGATGGTCAAGTTGGTCCTCAAAATTTTCCTTGCACTCCCGATATTACTAGGAGCACTTTCTGTATCCGGCGCTGCAGCCGAAGATATATGAGGCTTAACTGGAGGTGGTTGTTTGTGTTTCTCTTCTTCTTCTTCTTCTTCTTCTTCTTCTTCGTGATGTGAGAAATCCAACGCCGGTGATTCGGGCGTGGAGTTGTAGTGGTGGAGATGTTCTTGTCCCAGCGGTGGGTTGTGGGTTGTGTGCTGTTCCAACTCTGGTTCGGATAGTGGAGAGAGCGTTTCCGGTGATGGGCTCGCGCTCAATCTAATGGGTTGGAGCTCCGGTTGGCGGCGTGGGGGAAGCGTTGCCGGTGGTGGGTTTTGGGATAGTGTTATGGGTTCGAGGTCTGGTTCCCGTGGAGGAGATTGCATCTTGGATGGTGGGTTCGGAGCCGGCTCCCGGTCCGTGTTGTGGTCCTTTTCTTGTTCTTGTTCGTGTTTTTCCATCGTCGTTGTTCGGTAGTTTGGACTTTGGAGATGGGAGTGACCAATGAATGAGACTGTTGGTTAACTGGTTTGGTGCTGACGTTGGAACTTGGAATTTTGGAAATTGGAAATGAAAGGGACTGAGACAGTGGGCGTTACAGTTACTAACTGTTCTCGATGAAAATGGAAGTGTTTCGAATTTTGAGCGTGGCGTTTATATATCCGTCACATTGGCTGGATTCAAAAACTTTAAGAAAATATAAATAATTAAATAACTATAAATAAAAAAGTGATATTATCATTTTTTCACAAAAAATATTTTGACACATCATGTCAATATTATAATTTGGTAAAATTATTATTTTACCATTAAACGTTTAAACTATTAGTATTTTTTCACCATTCCGTTAAAACTCAGTTAATAGTTAACAGAAAATTCTTAAAAGGTCAATTTTACCCCTAGAGCGTAAAAGACGATTTTGTCCTTTAAGAATGAACAGCAGCAAGTGATGATTAAATTACAAAAATAACCCCAAAAGTAGCTGTTACATTCAAATAACTGCTACTTTTATGCTTATAAAAGCTGCTGCCGGTTGTCATTTCAACCAGCAACCAGCAACCCCAAATCAAAGGCCAGCAACCCCATTTGAGCACCAACAACCCAGTTGAAAAAGAAAGAAAATGGCAACCCAACAACTCAATTTTTAACGCACAACTACAAGCCACAGTAAACATTTCAATACCACTGCACCAGCAAGCCCAAGCCATTTTTAAACACCAGCAAGCTCATTTTATTACTAGCAATCAGGCCATTTCAACCCCAACTAGCAACCCCATTTCAGCCCCAGCAACCTGGAAAATGACATGCCCAGCTCAAAGACAGCAAAACCAAACATACTTTATCATTCAAAGACAACAACAATAAGCCACTGTAAACACTACATTTCATCCAAGCTCAAAAAATCCAGCTCTTCTTAATCTTCACTCAAAACCAAACATAGTTTCAGCCTTCATACACATAAATTCAAACAAAACAATGGCCTCCAGTAGTAACTTAAGTGTTAATACCAGGGTTCGAGCTAAGAAACATGCTGAAGTTACTTGCTACCCTAAATATTGCAATTGTGGAGTGCAGGCATGTGCGATGGTATCTACAACCTCGGAAAACCCTAAGAAGCTCTTTTGGACATGCAGGTTTAAAAAGTGTAATTTTTGGCAATGGGCAGCAAAAGAAGATATGGAAATGCGTAACATTACATCCGGTCATGGCATGAACCTAAATGAAGATGTGATGAAGATAAGTGAACGACTACAATGCATTGAAGCGAAACTGAAATTGGTCATAGTTTTTATTTGTGGCATTGTGATAGGCTTATTTATGAGGAAGTAATGTAATAAACATGAAAAGTAATGCAACTGGAAAGTAATCAATCAATCATTGTAGCTGAAGATGTAATAAAGCATTATAGTTTAAAATGTAATGCAACTGGAAAGTAATCAAAACAGTTTGTGGATTCCAAAAACATAACAGCAACTTAATATCCAACTATTATAAAGTTTGTGCATTCAAAATACATAACAGCAACTTAATGCACTAATATAAAGTTTGTGCATCTAAATACATAACAGCAACTTAATGCACTAATATAAAGTTTTGTGCATCTAAAATACGTAGCAGCACCTTAATGGTAATATTTCATACCGCATCTAATATCTGTGAAGCTTGTGAGCCTTGAGTTGGATTCGGGGAAACATTATCAACTTCATATTGGCCTGGACAAAAAAATTATTACCTCATTATCTAAGACCAGCAATAGTTATTTGCAGACATCAAACATTAATTTGAAACAATAACATACCTCTGCTACGTCCTCTTACTCCATCGCCTCTTGCTCTTGCTCTATTACTCTGTTGGCCCCTTCGGCCTCTATTCCCTCCTCTTCCTCTATTACCAGTACCTCATCTTCCTCTATGAGCAATAAAGCTCTCTTGTGAACCACCTACAGCCTATTTAAATTGAAATATATAAATAATCAAATCATCAATATTTATAACAAACTAAAAATTACTCAATGAATAACAATAAACGAATTACCACATTCTTTGTCCTCTTTGAAGTACGTGCTGCATTAGAACTTTCTCCTGGCCCACTAACTCCCTATTTAAAATTACATAGATAACAATAAAAAATTAATTTCAATACACATAAAAACAATTAAAACATTAGGTTCAGTGGCTGTTACCTGCTGGGCTCTTAATTCTCTTGCTATCGATGGCCTTAATGGACATTTCATGATATTGTAGTTCATCCCACCACAAAAGGAGCAGCAGATATAAAATGATCTGTTTTTTTTTTATTGGCTCAATGGCTGCCCGTTTCCTTGCCTTTTTTGGTCTTCCAATCTTCTTGGTAATCTCTGGTGGAAAGAGCTTGGGCCTATCACAAGGGTCCCATGTAACTTTGTCAGGAATTGGCTTGAACATCACTGCATATGTGTTCAAGTACGCCTCTTTGTTGAAGTATTTTGGTAGATACTATGTTGCCGTGTGTCTAGCATGACTAATTGCAGCCATAGCATGAGTATAGGGGATTCCAGCTAGGTCTCAATAGCCACAATCACAGGACCTGCTCATGAGATCGACAATGAACCTCCTTGCTGGATAATAACCCTTGTCTTTAACCTAACAAAAATTACATAATGATTCAATAATAATTATAAGGTTGAGGAAAAAAAATTGATTAACCTAACAAACATTCAGGTTCAGGAAAAAAATAATTATAAGGAGCATGAGTTAGAATTATACTTGAAAGTGAAGATCCCCAGAAGCCATTACATTCATCTTGCTTCCACATTCATATGCAGCATCCAATTCTTTTTTCACTCTAGGTGGAATGTTGATCCAAGATTGTGCTTCTTTTTTTCTTTCTGTGAAAAGTGTCCTGAACATGCATCTAATTTCTTCAAGCATGGTCAAGCAAGGCTTCTCTCTGTGGGGTAATATCCAACTATTAAAACACTCTGAAGTGTTGTTAGTTGTACGGTCTACCTTACAATTCTTGTCATACTCATGTCTTGACCAAGTAAACCCAGCAAGCTCAGTCTACAGCCACTGCTATGCCTCTAACTTCTCTTTTTTGAGCTTTTCCATTGTAATAGCGTAATCAAACTTGTTAGTGCTACTGACAGCCCTCCAAAACAGATTTCTCAAACTAACACCAGGATGTTCTTTGCAGAAGTTAGCATATATGTGCCTAGCACATGGTCTGTGATATGCAGTAGGCCATGTTATCTCAATGGCCCCCAACAAACCCTTTTGCCTATCTGAGCAAAATGTAATTTGCTCCAAGCCATTATCAAAATACAAATGCAGAATTTCTAAAAACCACGACCAAGTTTCAGTATTCTCTATCTCACACACTGCTAATGCTAATGGGACCATTCCATTATTAGCATCCATACCCACATCGGCTAATAGAACTCCACCATATTTTGATTTCAAGTGACACACATCCAACCCGATATATGGCCTACGGCCATTGTTAAGGGCATTTTTTTGAGCTGGAAATGCCATAAAGAATCTCTGAAACAACACTTTCTCAGGCCTAGTTACAGCATCACAAAGCACTTTACAAATTGCACCAGGATCATACTTGTGAATCACTGCAGCATATTGAAACAAATCTTCGTATCCCCTCGCATGATCTCCATTAATGTCTTTTCTTGCCCTCTCTCTAGTCCTATATAGTTTTAAATCCCCTATCTACACACCATAAGTCTCCAACATAAACTCACGAAGAACAGAAATCTTCACATGAGGATCTACAGTAACTTTGCTCTTAATTTTCTCGACTATCCATTTACTGTTCACAGCCACTGACTTTCCAGTCTGTCTACATTCATGCTTCTTTTGCAACTCTTTGATTGCAAATCCACCCTTGCCCCTTATTTTACCTCCCATCACATACCATGGACACTCACTAATCTTGCATTTTCCGTAAAATCTCCTAGGCTCATTGTACACCTTTGTAATTTCAAAGCCTTTATCCACCATCACTTCACCTAACACATATCTAAAATGCTCAACATCATCAAATACATCTCCTAACCTCAGCCTATGTTTACCATTACGCCCTGGCTTATATGCATGCACTTCATTGTAATCCTTCAGTTGAGTGGTACCCAAATCATAATCTGAATCTGATGTGTCTGCTAACAGCTGAGGATCTACTTCAGCTGTTTCATCGTCAGAATTAGAACCCCTAGCATCATCCATAATATCTGCACCATTATCTTCATTTTGGTCATCGTCATCGGCATCATCATCATCAGCGTCATCTATACGACTCCCATCAGTTAAATATACTTCATCATCATCATCATTCTCATGTCCATCATTCTCATTCAGCTCTGTTGGTGGCCTTTGTATGCCTCCAGTCCTAGGTGGTGGTTCATTTCCACCATCATTCACCCATGTAATTTGCTCTGCAGATAACTGCACTCCACAGTTATGTAGCATCGCTTGTAACACCCCACAAAGCGGTAAATCAGGACATAGGGTTGGCAAAATTGTGGCTTCAAACACTGCCACTTCCATTGAATCATGTGCAGCGAACTGAGCCTGCAAGACTGCCTCAGAATCTACAATAATCGAAAACTTGTTCCTTGGGTTGGTAACCGATAACTGCACACTTTCAGGAGTCGTCAACCCATGCTCCCTGGTAATCTTCAATGCTTCATTCTTCATCTGCTGCAGGGTATATTCTTCAAGTTCAATCAACCATATACGATGTCTTTCACCTTTGTAAAGTAAATGTAGTTGTAATAGTAACATCATCTACAAGATTAAAAACGAGGAAACATTTTGAATAACTGAAATTACAGCATAACTCAAAGCAATTTAATTAGGTAAAAAGTAATGAAAAATAACTAAAATTATGGCCAACAACCAAAATTTCAGCAAAACGGTAAATGCATGTAAGCTTGATGGTTACAAATAAAAAATTAATTAACAGTAAGCAAAAATTAATTAACAGTAGGCAACTAATAATCCTAATCTATTAAATTCAAGTGCTAATCACAACTCAAAGCAATTTAATTAGGTAAAAGTAACGAACAATAACCAAAATTATGCCCAATAACCAAAATTACAGCAAAATGGCAAATGCATGTAAGATTGATGATTACAAATAAAATGACAAAAATTCATTAACAATAACCAAATATTAATACTACTTACAATGGACAGAGTAGAAGACAGTAGAGATGGAAGAACACTGCTGCGAGAGTGAGAGAGATATGCGTCAGTTACAATGAGCGAGAGAGGGCGGAGATGGAAGAAGAATCGAGAGAGAGGGGGGTTGATTTCGATTTCTAGGGCTCCATGTCCAAATTGCCCGCTTTCTTTACAATTGCAAAACACAACATTTTCGCCTCACGTGATATGTCCAAAATACCCTTATGACGTCAGCATAATTTTTATTTAGTTAACGGAATGGTGGGAAAATACTAACAATTTAAACATTTAGTGGTAAAATGATAATTTTACCAAATCATAGTACTGACATGATGTTTCAGAATACCTTTGATGGAAAAATGATAATATCCCATAAAAAAATCCAATTCTGTTAGAAAATCTTTTATATCCAATTAATATACAATTGTCCAAGAGCCGGGATTTTCAAACAAACAAAAGAAAATTAGATATAACTAGCGTCAGCGGTTTATACACCTGTGGTCTGTTTAACATTTCTCATTATTTAATAATATATAACATAACTCACATAAATTATCAATAAAAATTTATATTTTAAATAAGAGAGTCGATCTGGTGGGCACGATCTAGTTATGGACACACCTGTCAAACTCTTACCGCTAGATCAAAACCCTCTTGAATAATAATTTCCCTATAATATGACGTGTCTACGACAAACAAACAATGACATGTAAAATTTATACATAAAATAATAATACAGGTAACCATATGACAAAAGTTCTATGAATAAACAATATAATGTGACGCACTCTTCGTGACTCAAATGTTATTTTATTAAAAGTTAATTGCTCTCTACTTCAACAATGACCAATTGACTTTGTTCTTTTAATGCGTGGGTGTTCGTGGTGAGTGATTTTCAGATAATTTTATTTTGATTGATCGGTCATTCGGATCTAAATTTAATATAGTTTTAAAAAAAATTAATCTTTACCTAATTTATTGAAATAATAATAATAATAACAATGTAATTTTTGCCCTTGATTTCTTTCATCTCTTTTGTGCCACAGAGGTTTTATTGGCATTTTGCTTAGGATGAGAATTGATTTGAAGGCATTCTCTTCTTTCCTTGTCCATCCTCATCCTCACCATTAGAGAACCATATGTCATTTATATTTCAAGAACTTGGGGAGTTGCGACAATGAACTGTCCTTGAAATGTTCAAAACATTAGGATAACCAACCTTTTATTTTCCTCCTCCTACAATAAAATTAGTATAGAATTTCCAGTCCTTGCTAAAATTTTGTTAATTCAGTCCCAATGCTACTCAGCCTCTGCATGGCCACAACCCACAACATATCAAATATCAATACACAAATATTTCTTTCACTGTCTGTAAGATCCAATTACAGCTTACAATATTAAAAATGTAGGCTATTTTGAGTTCGCATCACATCCTGCAAAATACATAATCCCATGAAGAAGATTTTTACTTAGGACCTTGAGAAAAATTCATGTGCTTCATGATACCGATCCAAGACAATATTGAAGACGGGATGAACCGGTTCTAAGACATTGGAATACGGACCCAAGACAGCATGGGGCAATGGTGAAGAATCTTCATCCTTCAACCAGCTATGCTGACAAATGGAGAGGCCACTCAAACAATAACATGTGTGGTAATAGTCTCTAGGCTTCCGGAGTTTGTCTCTGAGTCCACCTCCGGGGTCCTGCATTAACGACATATGTCAAAATCCAGACCCTAGAAATACATCGTACCAACAAATCATGTTCAAAGGTATACACACAAACCATCAAATGCCAAAGCAAAATTATCTTGAGATAAGTAATGCTTAAATATAAGGATGGTGATGTACACCATCAGAATTACCACCGAATTTTAAACCAAAAAATGCACTGCAATGAAATAAACCAAAATGCAAGGACAACAATGCACCAACTTAAAACTGTAACTGACACCGACTGTGCTATGGCATTCAACCAAAATAGTAGCTCAAAAACCAGGACTTGCTAAATGTTTCATTCAATGCCGATTGTGATTTTCCATGTTCCCCCTTCAGAACTACCAATAGTAAACATAGTCCAAATAGCAAAACCCCTGTCTGAAAAAAAAAAAAAAGGAGTTTCGATAGTGGGGCACTAGGGGACAAACTACCAAATTTTTTTATCCTTCTAAAGGTTTTATTCAATGCCAAAAATACATGAGCTTGCTCCAGACAACTGATGATTTCAATGGTATGGTCTCTCTAACAGTCTAATCTATTGAATTTTTATTTGTTGTCTCTTATCTTTCCATTTTTGCCTGAACGGCAACCTTGTACGGAAAACATGAAGGCAAAAGCAACATATTAAATTGTTAAGGGATGAGAGAAACAAATTTGAAGATGCGATTTTTTTCAACCCAGGAAACCCACGCCGGGGGGGGGGGGGTGTTGGGCGGGCGGAGTGGGGCTGATCCCAGAGAAAAGATAAAGCAATAATCAAGTAGACAATATATAGAATTATCTATAAAATCTGAACCTGTGAGCATAAAAGTAGGTATCTCTGCAAAGCAATGCTGTGAAAAAGAGGTTCCCTTTCTGCAAGACGAGAGGAACCATTCAGTGAGCCTGTATGTGCATAACATAGAAATACTTAAGAAAATATGCTTCCAACCAAGCCTACCTCTATGTTGAAAATGGCAGTGTTCATCACCCTGCGATGATATCTCATCCGAACTTCCGTCTCCTTCTGATACATCTGATGCTGTAGTGGTTTGTGTATTATCTATACTGCATTCTGCTCCTCGTTGATCCACTGGTGTCGGACTCTCTCCAATGATTGAATGAAACCTCCGTAATAATGCAAATACACCTCCCTGGTCACTTTACTTTGTTTTAGTCCACTAAAAATATAAATAACAAGGAATACAATTAATGGAGATTAGATCAGTTACCTGCCAGAATGAATAACAACCATCAACCAGTTTATTGGTTCTCCCCTGAAATCCACCTTCCACCCCTTGTCGAAACACCACCCACCCCTATACAATAAAATTGAGATAAAAAGAGCATTTACACAATACTTCATGAGGTCGTAAAAAAGGAATCACTAATAAAGTTCACAAATTCTAGTGAATATGAAACCAGACAAAGCAATGAACATCATAAATCACCATGAAGAAAAGATTAATATCATCTTACAATTAAGGCATCCAAATCCAAACGATCTGCCTCATTGATCAGAATCATTGCAGCCAACCCACAAAAGGTGTACCTGATCACCAAATTATAGAATCCAATAAAGGGTTTGTCAAAGAAGAAAGGACACACAAAAAGACATTTGCATGTACACATGAGATAATGGAAAAGAGGCAAACAAATTGCATTAAAATGACCATTTGTGAAAACGACTAAGAAAAGCAGAAAAGTGATCAAATGCAGAGTGAAACATACCCACCATGAGCTTCAGAACCAGGTTCCCCAGCAATACCACCTTCATAGGTCTGACAGCTGCAGAGATGCCACAGGGTACAGTTTCAGTGCCAAATCTATGGCTTTAGTGTCAAATTTAGCTTAAAAGCACTTGAACCCAACCTTAATATGTAATTTCCAACATTTTGCAATAGTTCATCATCCAAAATGTTCAAGATACTTGCTACCTATATATAACAAAAGAATAGCATTGCAAAAATTGAGTAAACCTTAAAAATTAACAAACTAGACATATAGAACATATAAGCAAGTAATTGCAGTCCACAAAAAGAGACAGAAATTTGGTTCTAACAACCAAGATGAATACTAATAAATTAACCTTGGATTCAGATGTCAGCAACAGTGGGAAGGTTCAAATAATTTTGTAAAAAGAAAATGAAATTATAATTTTTGAAGTCCTTTCTGAACCTCAATGCATAGTTCTGTTGCGGGCAGAAAGGTGAAATTAAGGATACCATAAAGACAGAGCAAAAGGTTGTTTAAAGACAATCATCAGTGTATTGACAAGAATTTGGAAGAAAGAAAAACGCAATAGAAAATCAGTTTTGGTGTCAGTCATTACTTTTTAAGTAATCCCCTCCAACAACAGTCCTGCAATGGATGAACAAATATATATACATAAAAGCTGGCTGGAATACTTACTGAAATGGCAGTGTAGCAAGCTCGAACATCGATCTCTCCAGCGTCATGCATCCTGAGGGAAAGAAATCAGTTTCATACTAAGAACAGACAGCTAGAAAATAAGATATGTAGCAGTCATGGTATAATGTAAAGTACTTTCTCAATTTGAATTATAAAAAGTGATGTCCAACCTGAACGCCCCACTTGGGTCTTTCATGCATTTCAAGAACGTGTACACTTTACTCCTGAATATTGTTTCCCAAGATCCTGTTAAATAACTTCCCAAAGGCTCTAGAACATATTGTTGAGAAACACTAACCACACAGAAGAGCTTAAGGTCACCTATTAATAGAGGACAAAGATTTTTCACCACCCAAAGAAATCAATGCATTGACGGCAGCATAAGTTGTTGCAAGATGTGGCATCTGAGAGAATATATCAAGTTAGGAATGGAAACAGATAAGCAAAAAATTTGCATCAAAATAACATTCACAGGAAAAAGTGAAAATTAAAGGACAATCATATGAGCCTAATCTTCCATGACATTCATTCAGAAAGAAATTAGACTAAAAGAACCACGCTGGTTGGTCTAAGGGAGCTGGTATAATCTTAAACCAAAAGAATGCAGTACTTACAAGACCAATGGCAAAATAAAAGTTAACCAAGCCCAAGATGATTAAACTGACTTCAAAAATCTACAGCAACTCCCAAACTATAACTCTAGGACCATTCAAAACCATCCCAAGTCATTTCAACTCTGTCCAAAGGATCGAATGAGGGTTCCCCCATAGTACTATGGCTATGAAAAAATACATTGAACAACATTTCTTAAGTTTTCCTTCAAAATTCCCAATTACGCGTTATGTTCAATTTTTCAATTAATTTGAAAATGTAACCCACAACTAGGGAAGCTTAACTAAGAACTTGAGAAAGTTAATGGAAACTTGGTGGTTGCATCTTTATAGCAGCTGTATTTAGCATTACTTAGATGAAAACTGATGGAAAGGAGGATGAACGAGGAAGTTGCATATTTGAAATTTGAAAAAGAATCAGTTGAGTTATTGAAGATATTGTTGGTGATATATATAGACCTAATAATAACGCAAAATCAGTGGATCATAAACTTGCCTGCCCAGGTCCACCACCATATCCACCATTTGGGTCCTGCCAGAGGAAGCACACACAGAAGATGGATATTTATAAGCAGAAGACATAATATTAGCAGCAAACACTAGAGAACGATAAACATCATATCCTCCAAATGCTGGTAATATCAAATAAGTCATTTCATACACAAAATAGGTAAACATAAAGCATATACACCAATAATGGCAACATCAAATATGTCAATAGATGCTTGTGCTTTTGGATGCCTCAAAGGGCTGAACACTAATTGTCTCAAGGCATGTCAATGTCCACAATCATTTTATTTGGGTATAAATACCACAGAGAGCATCTCTGAACTAGTCCACTTGAATGTGTAAGATCTAGCTCACTAATGTCAAACAAAACAATAAGTACTTAAAAAAAAAGGGCAACAAGGCTAATATGTCCAGTCTATTATTTAGTATATTTATAAGCACACACAGTCTAAGCACGTATGTATCAACAGATAAGGGTCTGCATTTATGTTAGTGTTTACGTAAGTACAAGTGTCCTTGATATATGTTTAGGACTGCATATATACATTCCACCTGGTTTGATATAGCTGCTAAACTCAAACTAAGAGCATTTGTGCGTATCATAGACTGAGTACTTTTAAAGCAACAGCAACATCTAAAGTTCATAGAGAATAAACACACAGTTTTCTAGGGAAGCAGAGGTACATGCTTGAAATCTCCAAACAAGTTTTTAAGCTTCCAAGACAATGGGAGCAGAACTTCTGATGTAGAAATGTGATGGTAACAAACTAGATTTTCAATCTCTAAATAGACAAAGAGGTTTGGAACTACTTCTATCTATTGGTAGTTGATATCCAAAAACGAGAAAGAGAGAGAGTATTATCAACCATAACAAAATGGGGATTGCACTAACCCAAAAAAAAAAAAAAAGAACAAAGAAATACAGTGAAAATTAAATTGGACCTAATACCTGACAACGACTAAGAAATTCAATAGTTCTATCTTCCAAGTCAGCATCAATAAACTCCCCAAGTAAAGCCATTGAGTGCAGGATCCAGTAGCAGATCCAAGGTCGACTAGATAAAAACATTACACAGAGAAATGCAAGGTAAGGACGTGTAGAATGCGTAGCTTGTAATCCTAACTGAGTCATAACTTCGATTCAATTACAATAATGTAATATGCAAGCTGCAATTAAATACAAAGTCGTATGATTCTCATAAGGAAAATGAAATTCCTAAACTTACTTGGCGTCCAAGCTGCAAAAGGAAGGGCCGAGTTGCTGAAGACCTCTCAATAAGTACTCAACGTGATTCTTACGTTGAAGCTCCATCCTACACAGATCAAATATCAAATTATTAAAAAAAATTGAAATATGGAACAAGTAAAACTAAACCCTACGTTTTTTAAATCTGATTACATTAATTTTTGAGCTAAGGGAGGAACACTCGCGTAGATGTGATATAGCATGTTGACATCGTTGAGAACCATTGACTGCTCTCGCTGAGTCACGGTTCCTCTCGGCTCTCTGTCCGGCTCCATTGATCGGTTAGTTAGTTAGGAGTTACAGTATTGATGCGAGCGCGTGATTTTGCAGTATGCCCGTGTTCTGGTGAATCGGCCGGCCCTCAGTGCTTTGCTTGGCCGTATGAGAAAGGACAAAGGATAAAGGAGAAAGGACAAAGGGGCGCGAATCGTCACGATGAGGGCCACAGTGGTTCATGTAAAAGCGATTTGGGTCAAGGGGGCCGCTTTGGAGTTGCTACTGGAAACACCCAATTCAATTCCGATTACACCCTTTATGTTAGCAAGTTGCCATTAATTTTTTTTTATTTTTTGGAAGATTTATACAAGAGTTGGACTATGACACCCCTCTGATCTCCTCATAAAACTCATTTTTTAGTTATATTCATTTTATTTTCGAAAATATCCTTTTTTTTAGATACATTTTTCTAAGTTCTCAATTTTTATTTGATTTGTTTTATTGTTAAAACTCAAAGTATTATTGTGCTATTTTTTAATTATTTTTAATTTTATTATTGCTCTACACACAAATTAAAAAGTTATATGGGTGATAAGGTTTTAGTGTTAATTATTGGCTGAAATAACACATATTTCAAATTATAATTTCAAAGTAATTTTAAGTATAAAAATATTTAATCAATAAAAAATCAAAAAAGAACAATATATTATTCTAAATTTGTACAATTTATTTTAGTTAGATATGAAGAAACATATAAAATATTTTTTTTAAAAGGATTGATTATGAATTAAGTAATTTGCTGGAAAAAAAATCTATATGTGTCTTTAATTATAATTTTATTTAAAGTGGGGTTTTGTAAGAATAATGTATGGGTGCCAATAGCTCCACTCTTTGTACAATTGAATCATCGTCTAATACAATGGAAACTCACTTAAATGTATAATCAATCCAACGAGTTATAAAATGTTTGGATAAAGCTTTCCGATTCAACTAACAAGCTGTACCTACTCGATACTCATGCTTCTTTGAATTCAAAAAACAATTTTGCTATGTATATACAAATTAGCAGATCTTGAGTGCTTCAACTTTGTATTTTATTATGATTGCAAATATTGTTTCGTTGCTTCCTTAAATTTTTTTAGATTTGATTTTTCTTTTTCCATTTTTTTTTGTATTTCACTGTTTTGTCGATTAGATCAAGATTAACAAAATTTGTAATTCACAATAAATTCAAAATATAGTATATTAATATGTGTGTCAAATCGGCATTTGATCTATAGAAACGTGGATTGTATTGAATTGAACTTCATTATTTTTGTGGATTGGATAAATTTGAATGTGGAAGTATGTCAAATGTTTATAATTCAATACAAGTATCTTAGAATTAGCAATCTTTTGTGGAAAACTACCTTCATTGTCTAAAGAAATTCTTCGGTACATACCTCGTCATTCATATAACAAGTCAATTACATTCATCAACGAATCATTAATGTATTTAAATTGAAAAAAAATCGATATATGTTAAGAAATTCATATGTCACATTCTCAACAGTAAATCGTATTAATCCTATGATAAATTGCTTCATCATTTTATGAATTTCTTATCTTAACTTAACTTCTTGTTTTACTAGCCAACCAACTATGTAAAGATCAGTTTGGAATTGTAGTGGCTAATGAAATAAGTTTTTTTATGCGAATGAAATAAGTTGTTGACTAAAAAGCAGTTAGTGTTTGGTAAACTATATTGCTGCAATTGCAATGAATTTGAAAAACATAGCACATGCATTTAATATATTTTATTATCAAAGTATTATTTTATTATAAAATGTCCAAAATAAACTTAAATTTAATTTTTTTTAATTTTTTAGAGTACACTTAGTAAAATTATTTAGAAATGCTTTCTTTATTTTTTAAAACACGTAAAATTATATAAAGTGAAAAAATTCAATTAAGTGAAATATAACAAACTTAATCATTTGTTAAATAACATACTATAAGAATTCATACTAATACATATGTTCAAATAAAACAAAATAATATATTTGATTCACATAAAACTTATTGCAATAATATTCCTCAAAATTTTAATTGTTTGTTATCCAGAACTATTAGTGTTGTGATACTTTTATCAAGTGTCTGTTTCTTTTTATTTCTTCATCAAAAATTGAACTATGATAATTTTTAATGTTGTCAGAATGAAGATCACCTCGTGCATGCCTCTTTATATATTATGCAATGTCATAGTCTTAACAAAAATTTATGTAATTATATACAAGTCTTATCGATGCTCATGATAGAAAATAAACAAAAGTTGTTATGAAAAAAATTTAATATTAGGAAGAATGTATAGTGTAGTTATGGTGTAATATGATTGTGGCAGCAATATCATATATAATGATTTATTTATTATGGTATGAAAAAATAAAACACCAATAATTTTTTGTTAAAATAATAAAGATTATAATAAGAACTTTAAAGATATGATGGTTTATTTAATAAATTACTTATAGAAAGTAACTTCGATACGTTTTTAAAAATTGTTGTCAAAATAGATTAAATTATGAAATGAGTAATTTTTTTAAAAAAAATTATCAGACATCATTTTGACAAAACATTATAAAATAAACAGCTAATAGGGTTATGAAACGAACGGTTTATAAAGTTTGAATTTAGACGGGCCCTAACTTTGACACTTGTCGTCCAAAAATCAGAGCGCTCAATTGTAACACGTGTGTGCCACGTGAGAGGAAGAGGATTGACGCGAAAGCACTGCTAAACCAATAAACCATTAGGATTAAGATTAGGACAGTCCACCTAAAGAGTCATTATTGTGTACACAAGGTAGGGTAGGCTGCAGGCGTGAGCCATGTCTCTTTATAGGCTTATCCAAACCCGAAAATATAAAAAAATATAGTCACCGTGATGAACCATTGTAGTATCAATAATTCACAAATAAGAATTTCCAGAACCAATATTCATTGGTATGTTTAAATTTAGTATTGAGCTAATTTATACTTATATTTTTTAAATTTTCTGTCACGCACATGATCATAATAATAAATAATTTAAATTTAATTAATTATATATTTTTATTTAATAACTATTTATTATATATTTTTAAAATCAGCGTGAAAGTTAGTTCCACAGTAAATCTAAATTATTGAATTATCAAAACCCCTGCTATATCATTTTGAACTTTTCAATATATTTTCTTAGTTATGCCGCAAGCATTAGCTATCTAATCTGGAGTCAGAGACTCAGAGTTGTACTATATTTACAACGTAGATATTAATAGGGATGGCAAAAATCCCCACGGGGATGGGTACCCTCGGGGATTTTCCCCATTCGGGGAGGGTACGGGGATAATTTTATACCCAATTTTTTTTTCGGGGAGGGGACGGGGAAAATTTTTTACCCAACTTTTTATTCGGGGAGGGGACGGAGATGAGGTGGAATCCCCATCCCCTACCCATTTCCCCATTTTAATTTTTAATTTTATTTTTATTTTTAAAATTACTAATAAATAAATAACAAAATTATAAATATTGTTAAAAATAATAAATATCAAAATAGTTGTATGTTGGGAAAGTGGTCACCCTTTGCCGGGAATTAGTTGAAGAGTATTAATTGAAGTTTTCACCAACTGTTTATTGCTTTGATTATACTGGTAGTAGTTCTTCTACTAGATCTACAGGGGATTCTTATAAGAAAGCAACCAAATGGATGACAGGTTTTGATGATTATGTAAACAATGGAAATTGTGCAGTTGTTGCAGATGAATTAGATTCATATTTGGATGAGAAAGTTATATCTCGGATGGAAGATTTTAATATTTTGAGTTGGTGGAAGACAAATGCTAATAGGTATCCTACATTAGCTCGAATTGCTAGAGATATTTTGGCAATTCCAATTACAACAGTTGCTTCTGAATCAGCTTTTAACACTAGTGGTAGAGTTGTGAGCTCATACCATAACAAACTTCATCCAAGCACATTGGAGGCCTTAATGTGCTGTCAAAGTTGGTTACGAGCTTACAATAGCAGTATGAGTTTATTTTAATATGATTAATTTAAAATTGAAAATAAAAAAATGTATTAGACTATTAATTATTCGGGGACCGGGGACCCTCGGGGATCCCCTGTTATTATTCGGGGAGGGGATGGGGATTCTCTCAAGCAATTTTGACGGGGACGGGGAGGGGACGGGGACATATGCAAAACATCGGGGATGGATATGGGGAGATTGGTCCCCTCCCCTCCCCTCCCCATTGCCATCCCTAGATATTAAAGGACAATAAATATTTATAGTATAAAATGAATTTATTGTTCATAAAGAATAAGGCAGTGTCTATTATAATATCTAAAGATTGCAAAATGATATATTATCCTTAAATTATTTGCCATATGAGAGTTCCTTGTTTATATTTTTTAAAGAAAAATATTAAGTATAAAGAGAAATAAAAAAGAAAAAGAAAGAGAGAAAGTGAGTGGATAGAAAAAAAAAAAGAAGCTAATTCCTCGTTTCTTTCTCCCATTATTTCCCTACTCCAAACACCACCCTTTTCCAAATTATGGATTCGGATTTTACCGAGAATAATACTAAGCATACGGATTATAGAATAGAAAATTTGTATCTCATCTGACGTGGCACTCATTGATATTGCCACATCATCTCAATTTTGTAAACCTATTCATGTGATTGCACAAGAGCAGGAAAAATGCATGCACTTGGAAGAAAAACGTGTAATAATAGTGAAGTTACAAAGAGAACAAATTGAATTTCGCCACGTAAAATAGGTTGCAGCACGTCACGGGCCGCCCAAAATACTCATCCCGTGCCAAGCAGCAGCCTAGTCCCACCCTCAGCAATGGCGTGGACCCACCATCTTAACATGCATTCTCTCACTCATTGTAATCTCTCTATCTATTTCCCATTATAATCAAAATCAAAAGTCAAAGGCTGCCGTTAAAACTTGAAAAGGTTTAACCTATAAAAACGCTGTGCTTTAGTGAGGACTCGGCAGTGTGAGTGACAAATTATATAATTGGGAGATGGCCATGAAGAGAGTAGCTAGCTCTGCAATTAACGCTTTTGCTTCGTCGGGATATCTTCGTTCATCGTCGAGGTTTTCTCGACACTATGTAAGCTGTTTACGGTCTTCGAACTTTATACCGTTTGTTCGTTTTCATTTTTGATTGTCACTAAAATTTATAAATCAGTTTCATCATCTGCAGGCTCGGATCACCAATTTTTTGCCTTTTTTTTTTTAAACGACGATGGTTATCAAATTTTTATTTGGATAAGATGATTTATATGTAATGATAAAGTGAGATTTGTGATTATCTAATGGCTGATCTATCAATTTAGAGAAGAAATAAAAAATTAAAAAAGAAAAAAAAAGGTTGTACAAGCATCAAAGTGGTTGATGATGATTATGTGCCAAGCAATGGGTAGATTTGGAATTTGGGGCAAACAAACGCATGACGAAAGTGTGGTTCCACGTGACGTTGCACGTGACACATTCATTAAGTCATGATCTGGGCCCGCTGGGCCAAAAAATCACGTGAAATTTGATAAAAGTTATTTCTATTCGTTTTGTTTAGTTAGAGAATAATAATGTTCATGTATCTTATATTATCTATCAATTATCTGCTAAATTATCTTGATCTTCAGTTTTCACATCTGCAGCATATAATTAATGAGTAATGATACAGCCACAAACTCTTGTACAAACTTATTTTGTACAAACTGACGTGGCATTAATTCATTGGTTGAATGAAAATATAAATTAATAAAAACAAATCATGTGGGCCAAGTGATATTTAATTCAACCAATCTTATCATGCCACATCAGTTTGTACAAAATAAGTTTGTACAAGAGTTTGTGGCTGTATCATTACTCATAATTAATTTACTCTAGAAACCCAAGTGAATTATTTAAAATTAAGGCAGCGTACTGAATGATTATACCGGTTTAATGGATGTGATGATGAAGTTGGACTATGATTTATCAGAGATAAGAAATTGTTGTAATATATTTGAATATGGGGAACATTTTAAGAACTTAAAATACATGAGACAAAGCTGGAAAATGTTTAAATAATAAATTTGTTCTCTTTGAATTTGTTTCTGTCTTACTATCTCCCCGCCCAATTTGTTTACTATGGTTTATGTTATCTAATTTCTTAGTATGACTACAAGCAGGCTTCTTCTGGAAGAAAGAAGATTGTTGGGGTGTTCTACAAGGGCAATGAATACGCTTCAATGAATCCCAACTTTCTTGGTTGTGTGGAGGGAGGCTGTGGTCTGCGTGAATGGCTGGAATCGAAAGGTCACCAATATATTGTCACTGATGACAAAGAGGGACCAGACTGTGGTTAGTATATCAATTTACCTCTATGCATTATGGATGTAAATGCAAAATTATCAATAAGCCCAATCACAGCTGGTCACATGCCAGCTTATAGTGTAGTACGGTGTAAATTGATTATGCACTCAAAATGCTGGTTTTTGAATTGAATTACTGATTGAATATATGAGGACCAGGTGGCAAGGCTGGTTGTTGATATCAACAGATGTTAGAAGCAGTTATCTTTGCATTCTGCTCATGGAACTTTAAAGAATTTTATCAACTAGCATGACTACGATTTTAGTTGCTCTTTTTCTTCCAGTTACAAATATAAATTATACATTGGTTTTGTTGCCGACATCTGTTTTTGTGTTCGTGATCGTTTGGAAATATTTGTACTTTAGTTTTGAAAGTAGAATAGCTAAAATGTTTACTGAAGTGACTCTGACCATACATTTGGCACCTCAATCCCACTCTTCTTGACAACTGGTTATTCTATTCCATAGCAGCTATGGATTAATATTCACAGTACTTCAACTGTGTATGGGCACTCATCATACTTGCAATGTTGGTTACAAGGTCTTATAGCCCTGTCTTATCTGAATGGTAGCTCTAAAAATAATGTGATTTTAAGTGCTTGTTTAAGAACTGCAATGCCTTGGCTAAGTGGAATTTCCTGGATGATTGACGCTTTTTCGTTTGGTCAAGTTATTTAGGTAGCCTGGTAGTTGATTCTTTGAGGTAATAAGCATAAAATAGCTTTTTTGATGTTTCATGTGTGAGATTTAACTGCAGAACTAGAGAAACATATTCCTGATCTCCACGTCCTCATATCTACCCCCTTCCACCCTGCCTATGTTACGGCGGAAAGGATTAAGAAGGCCAAAAATTTGCAACTGCTTCTCACTGCTGGAGTTGGCTCTGATCATATTGATCTAAATGCTGCTGCTGCTGCTGGTTTAACTGTTGCTGAAGTTACTGGAAGCAATGTGGTTTCAGTTGCTGAGGACGAGCTTATGAGAATCCTTATTCTTGTCCGTAATTTCTTACCTGGACACCATCAAGTTATCAGTGGGGAATGGAATGTTGCCGGTGTTGCTTATAGAGCTTATGATCTTGAAGGAAAGACAGTGGGAACTGTTGGTTGTGGACGCATTGGCAAGCTGTTGCTCCAACGACTTAAACCTTTCAATTGTAATCTCCTTTATCATGACCGGGTGAAGATGGATCCTCAATTGGAGAAAGAGACTGGAGCAAAATTTGAGGAGGATCTAGATACTATGCTTCCCAAATGTGACATAGTTGTTGTCAACACCCCTCTAACAGAAAAGACGAGGTAAAACCAATGTCTCATCCCTGATCTTGCATGAACTAAAGTTTCCAGGTTTCAAACTAATAGTAATTGTTCTGTTGAATTTTAGCTTATCTTTAAGTGCTGGATTGGCGTGCATTGTTAAAGTCACCGTCTTACCATTGGTACTCTTATTTGGATTATGGAGCTTGGTTGTTTGATAGAAAATGCCAAATTATATATTTTTCTAACTAATTTTTACTGTATTCAAGCTTCTTGTAGTCAATCAAATTTATGATATCAGTCTAACTTATCAGAATATTGGATTGCTTTGCAGAGGGATGTTTGACAAAGATAGGATTGCAAAGATGAAGAAGGGCGTCTTGATTGTCAACAATGCTCGAGGAGCAATCATGGACACACAAGCTGTTGTTGACGCTTGCTCTAGTGGACACATTGCAGGTAGTTAAGTGCCAACTGAAAGTTGGTTCCATCAATGCTGAACCCTCTATGCTGTATAAAACATATTGTTTATTTATTTATCCTTTTTTTTTTAATATATATATTAGAATGCATTCCTCCTAGATGGGTTGGAATCAGAAAAACTGAAAGGAAATTCCTAATTTGTTGTGTGGACTGCCAGCAGTATCAAGAAGAGTGCCTGGACATCTACACTGTTATATCCTCTGTTTATCTAATGTCTTTTTCTTTTTTAACTTGATTCTCAGGTTATAGTGGTGATGTTTGGAATCCACAACCAGCTCCAAAGGACCATCCCTGGCGTTACATGCCAAATCAGGCAATGACCCCTCATGTTTCTGGGACCACTATTGATGCACAGGTATGTTAGTTCATTGCATTTTTTTCCCGTATTCATGCGCCTCTTTACTTCATTTCTTTCTCACAAATCGAATTCTGAACTGAAATACTGCAGCTACGCTATGCTGCGGGAGTCAAGGATATGCTTGACAGATACTTCAAGGGAGAAGATTTTCCTGTTCAAAATTACATAGTGAAGGCGGGGGAGCTGGCACCTCAATATCGATAATTTCACGTGTGAAGAGACTGATCGTTTGAGTTTATTCTCTGTTGAACAGGACCTTCTGGAATAATGTTCCTATGTTTGTACCTTCTGGCTTCTGGAATAATGTTCCTATGTTTGTAAACTCTACATTTAACAATGGAATAATAAACACCTGGAATGAGTAACTTCATTTTATGTTTTTTTTTTTGGTAGGCTTCATTTTATAGGTATTGTCTTAATTTCTTTATGATGCATTTGTCAGAGTTATATTGCTCCACTATCTTATCGGCAGGGGTTTGGTTGAGTGGCTTTCATTAAACTTTATTTAATTAACCGCACCAGAGTTCGAACCCTGCAGAAGGACGAACTTAAAAAATACTGATTTGGTCATTGTCTATCCCTACCATAAACACTATATTAAATCAAAATCAAATCAACAATGAACTGAATTCGAATCCTACAGGAGTAGCCTAAAATACTAATTTGGTCCACCCCTACCTTAAACGCTTGCCCAATATTAAATCAAAATCAGACCAACAATGAATGGAGCAGCATTTAAAACGAAATATCATAAATTGATCTTTTTGTCACCTGATCATCCGGTTGGATTGCAAAAGAGAAGTCAATAAAAAGACAAAGAAGAAGTACTCTCCAGTCTACATTACTTTTTACTGGCATCAAATCTCTTTAAGTGAGATCTGCATTTTCAGAAAATACCTATCCTCTATGTTACATGACTGAGAATTTTTGGAATTACATGCTACATTCATTACAAACAAACTCCATCGAGCTTCATCTGCCATTTTTAATCATGTACTAGTACTTAACAAGCCAACACTTTCAAGTTTCACTATTTTGTTTCAAGAATTCAAGGTCTTTCATTTGCTGTTTGACAGCTTCTTTTGGTAGGGGCTTTGATTCTGGAACATTGGTCTCATCACTGCCTTCTGCTACTTTCCTTGCCTTGTCTTTGACAATCCTTTCTATCTCTGGCTGCTCAACTGTTGGGAAAACAGCCCTAAGTATGGTCACTAGTAGTCTCTCGTCTTCCTCTTCAACAAGTTCCTTGCCGAAGCAACAAACATAAATAGCTTCAAGAGCTTTCTCAGCACGAATTGCCATAGGGATAGTTGGGGTGACAGCATTTAGTTTAGCTCGTCGCTGCATCATATACATAATTTTTATTAAGAATGTATAGGAATGCCTTAAAATGCAATTTAAAATTTAGATAACACTAAATCAAGGAGCCAACATACAAATGGATATCTTCATCACAATGTTTATGAAAGATGTCCATAGACATATCTTGATATCTCAATAAAAGTCCAACTTTTGACCCGATTGACCAATAATGCTCAGATTCTGATTCCTCCATAACAGTAAAATGATCAGAAGCCTTGAATATATATATATATATATATATCTAGCAAGTCTAAGGTGTCAAATTGCCTGGAGCCACTGAATGAAAACCAAGCAAGTTTACAATACTCAATTCTTTTTTGAAAAATGCTTCCTTCTAGTATGAGTTTGTGTTTTAGGGCTGGGAGGCCTTCAGTTATGTCAGGAGAATTCGATCTTTATCTTTACAGGCCAAAATTGAAGACTGATTACCAAGTAGCTTGTGTCAGTCATAAATATAATGACAAAGAGAAGAACCAAGATCTATTAATACTATTGTATTTAGCTTTATTCTTTTTGTTCTCTTTTAATTACATTATTACTTGGCATATCACTGACATGTTGAGAAGGAAAATTTAATCATCACAAAAAACCAACAAAGTACAGTTTGAACTGTTGTTGACTCATTTACTAAACATCCATTTCTAGAATTCATTTCCTAGCAAATTACGGCTGTAGTTTATCTCCAATCCAACATCCCACACTCATAATCTTATTTCTCGGATCTACTTATTCTTAATAAACTTTAAAGATTTGCACAACCTTTTGCTCCCCGCGTACATGCTATTATGTAATTTATGGTACAAGCCTAAACTGTCAAGATGATGACGAAAATCATATTGCACAAGCCATGAAATGAGTTTAAAGAAACTTAAATATCCTGCTTAACCTCTGGAAAAACGACCTAATAGAATGAAAAAACCATTTCCATGGTTTGGATTGAGATATAATTTTCCAGTAATCTTCTAAAACAATGGGCACAACTATAATTGGAACCTTCAGAAGATTACTGCTCCAGTACTCTTAACATCCTACAGAGCCTGAAAGCATTTCATCTCTCTCAAAGGGCATGAGTATGACAAAGAGTTATTATGATGAATAGTTGGTGCTAAATGTAAATGAGTACTAAACAAGCAACTAAAACAAGTAGTGATGCACGATGCCTAGTTTGAGCTAAATTTGAGTTAGCAACTTAAATTCTGTGGCTTTTAAACTATAATTTTTTTTTTTTCACATAACTGAGCATCTCATCCAACAAATTTCTTGCCAATGAACTCAATACAAGAGCTAAACTCTTTGCTTATTGGGATCAGAAAACGAGGGACAAGGAGATTAACCAACCTCTTTGGCCTCATTCATCGCAGCAAGGAAGGTCTCCTCTTCAAATTCAACATCATTTGAGACGCGAAGCCTCGCTGCACCCTCCAGAATCTCCTCAGATTTGAGCAGACCAGCACCCACAGCCGCTAGCCAACAGCATATCAAAACATACAAAGGATCCCCTGCCTACCCAAAATGCAAAACCAACTCAAGAACTCAACTTTACAATTCAATACCTAATATATCACTGAAGAAATGCAATTAAATTGAATATCATCAAATTGAATATGCGGAAATTTAAAAAAAAAATATTACCCGGCCTCTGCGTTCTTGAAAGTCATAGAAGGCCTTAGAATCATTGATGCTACATTTGTTGCCTACCCTTCTTCGAAACTCAGCAAAGTCAATAATATCACCACCAACGCCACCTTCATCGCTGAGGATTCTAGCGAAAAGACCGATAACAGGCAATGAACCGATGACTTTGTTAGCAAAGTTAGAGATGGAGTTTTGGTTCTCAATGTAAGCTTTCACAGACAAGACTCCTCCATTAGAAGAAGAGCTTGGAAGCTTTCGAAGCCTTGTGAGGTTGCTGCTTTGAATTTGAGGGAAAAGAATAAGTGAAGGCGAAATCTGCTTGCAACACGTTGAGATTTGGGCTTGAAGATTTGTCTGCAAAGAAGATAGAGTGAGCATTGTAGTTGAGTTATGAAAATACGGATGGCAAGCATCACTCTTTAATAAATTGTAAAATATTATTAAAATAATTTTTATACATTCATAAACGCACGACTATGTACATTGTAAAAATTAATTAATTTATTTTAAAGACTATATTATTTTATACATTCATATATTAAATTATTAATTTAAAAAATTTATTTTATTTTACACACTCTTTTAAATTCTAAAAATATTTTTACTTAAAAATATTTAAATTAATTAATTTTATTTACTTAAAACACTAATAAAATTATTTAACACACTCAATTTTAAGAGATCTTATACATATTTACAATAACATAATTAAGTCAAGTTAAATAAGTTCTTTAATATAATTTTAGTTATTAATATTTCGTTATTTATGTTCAGTACTATATTTTGCATCCAAAATAACTCGTAATGAGAACATTGTAATAGAAAGTATTTTATAAATATTAAAAAAAAATAGGGAGTAGAAAGCCATGGAAAAGAAGAAAGAGAAGGGTCGAAAGTCAATATTTAAAAAAATGACTATTTAATGTGATTTTATTTTATTTTATTTTTAAGAAGAAAGTATCACACATATTTTGTAGTTAAAATTTTTTTATAATATTAATTTCCACATTACTCATTTGAGTATTAATTAAGATATCGGACATAAAAGTTTTAGGGTTAGAAAAAAAAGAGAGTTATACATTAACTAATGAGTGTTATGTATGGATATTAAAAGTAATTATATAATTTTTATTTTTAATAAATTATTTTTAGTAATAATTTACATGATTGGCATATTATTAATAATTTTTTATTAAAATCAAAGTGTTCTAAACAATTTGAAATATTTAAAAATTTTTAAATTTCATCCTAAATGATATATTATTTATTGATCAATTAGTAATCTTTTACAAAAATTTAAGTAAATTAATTATATTATCTTTATCAATCAATTGATAAATATCATATTATTTTAGATGATTTTTTAAAATAAAAATTTTAAAATATATAACACTATTTAAATAAATTTTAATAAACAAATAGCACTATGCTAGTACTAATCACGTCCTTATTAAATTAAATCATTGATTTCTTTTGATAGGGTGGCTTTAAACGAACATACAAAAATAATTTTTTTTTAAAAAAAAGGAGGTAACGATTATCCTAACGCTAATTCATCTCTCTCTCTCGATAATTTTATTTTTTAATTCCCAGCGAATGATCGAATCGACAACGTGACAACTAAAATCAACCGCAAAAACAAAACCTAAGAACAGAGCTGTAGCAGCAGAAGCCGATACTGAGAGCTGGTTGGTCTGCTGACGCTGACGTTGGCACTGATGCAATGGGCGCTTTCTTTAACGAAGAGCTCTCGTTCCCTCCGGTCCACGCCAACTTTGCTTCGTCGCAAGAACAACTGATCAGATTCTCTAAAAACGTTCACGACAATGTTCACGGCAACATTTATCTCGACCCCGTCCGTAATTTCTATTATATTTTTTTTCTTATATTAAGCAATTTTGGCCACAAACATTCTGTGAATGTGAGTGAAGAAATTATGATTCTTTGTTATTGTATCGTCTTGTATTGTTCCAGCTCGCTTTGAAGTTTATTGACACTGAGCAGTTTCAGAGGCAAGCTGACTCTTTCATTTTACTTTTATATTTTGTTTTTAAAAAAATATATTTTTTGAATTATTCAGTTATTTGCAGTGGCTTTTACAATTATTTTATGTAGTTAATGATCAAATTTGCTTTTCATATTACAGGCTACGTGACCTTAAACAACTTGGTAAGTTTCCTAGGGGAAAAAAAAGGGAAGCCATAGGTGTGAATGGTGGTATATAGTAGATTTCGTAAAAATATGAACATGTAATTTTATTTTTTAATAATAACAAGACAATTTTATTTTCGAGTGTTTCAGGTGTGACGCATTTGGTTTATCCGGGGGCAGTGCATTCTAGGTTTGAACACTCTCTTGGGGTGTACTGGCTTGCCGGTGCAGCTATTCAAAAGCTCAAACAGAACCAAGTACAGAAACATTCTCTGTGTTTTTTGATTACTTTAAGTCTTATTTTGTTCAATATTTCGACATGTTTCATGTAAATGCTCCAATCATTGTAGGGTTTGGAACTTGGTATTGATAACTTTGACATCCAAACTGTGAAACTCGCAGGTAATTGATTGTGTTCCCCATGATTTTCCATTGCATATCGACCGATTCCTTATCTGCTTTCCTTTATCACATCTGTAGGACTGCTACATGATGTCGGCCATGGGCCTTTCAGTCACTTGTTTGAACGCGAGTTTCTCCCCCGTGTTGTTAGTGGCTGCAAATGGTACGCAATGCATTATGCTAGTGGGATGCATTTATCCTTCCTTTATTTATTTATTTATTTATTTTTTTAATTTTACTTGTGATGAGGACATTGGAGTTCAATTGGATGATGTATGTTTTTGCTCGGAAATCCTATGTTTTATTTTTAATTTTTATTTCAAGCAAGTTCCCAAGTAATTGATCAAAGTAGTGATCTCATATGTGTTTTTCTGTCAGTGAGCATTGTATGTTATGCTTGAATTCCCTCTCTCTTTTTCTTCCTCTTTTAATTTTTCAAATTATCTGTCAGAGTGTGCATTGGCAGATGAGTTTCCGGTCCTTCCACAGCTTCAATTTCGAGGGTACAGAAAAGTAGTATGAACTTAAAATTTTAAGTGCCACTAATATGGGAGTTAAAGGCAAGTTTGAATCGTGGTTTCTCTGATCTGATAACAACCCTATATCTCTCTAGTAATGATTGGGATCCCAACAATTAAGTCCCAACTTGAATCCCAAGTGTTATGTGGCATTCATCTATTGGAAAGTGAATTTCACAATTGATAAAATTAATATTCTACAATCCACTAAATGAATGGCATATTAGTTGAGACTCAAATTGGTCTCAAATGTTCGGATCCCTAGCGTTATTCGTATCTCTCTTCTTCAGCCACCTAGTTTTTTGTTACTTTTGAGTCGCACAATTACATACTACACGCACAATATATTCAGATAGGCTGTGTTTTCTTTTACCAAAAAGCTTTAAGAACTAATGGTAGTATTCCTTTGGTTTTGTTTGTGTGTGTTTGCATACTTATTTGAAGAATTAACTTCAGCTTCCTTTTAAATGTTAGTAAGCTAGAAAATATGCACAGTGAAGCTTGTTAATCTGATTTGGAGTCAAGTTGCAATTTGAATGTCTAGTTTTAAATAGAGGTTTGATTGAACTTTGTTCTGGGAAGTTGAATCATGAGTTTTTGCTTTTTCATTTTCTCAAATCTCTAAAGATAATTCTGTTAAGAACGGTTGTCTGCTTCGGGGAGCTTGCATAGGCTATCCCTGTGTGTAATGCATATGATTGGATAGTGGTTTACTAAGGATGCTTTAGGATTGCATCTCCCCTTACTCTGATGCTTGTTCTTCAATGGGAATATTGCTTCTCCTCTTCATTACGCTTATCATGCTTGCATTTCCTTCTTCATGAGATCTAGTGAAGTCCAAGTTCATGCTTTCAAGAGTTTTTATTTTCTCCTTCTCCCCTCGCCCAACTGCTTTTAACAGAATTCTTTTGTGCTTTATGTGATAATTTTTCCTCTTAGGTCTCATGAGCAGATGTCATTGAAGATGGTTGATCATATCGTTGACGAGCACCATATTGATCTTGACTTTGAAATGATTAAGAAAGTAAAGGTAAGTTGAACTTACTAGAAATCCTCCGTTTTCCAAATTCTGTTAGAACCATGACTGGATTTTTATTATTTAAGGCATTGAGTGAGTGAGTAATGTCCGCAACAATTTTATGTGATTGGAAATTCTCTCTTGCAGTTGAACTTACGGTTGAAATTTGAAACAGAAGTTTCAACAGGGATAGATAAATAGAAGTTTTATATTAAACTTTACACTCTGTGTGTGTGTGTGTGTATCCTCCATTGAATGTCAATCTCACATTGTTTCAGTATTATTAGCACTGGCTCTTGTTGTTCCATAAATGAATTTTTCTCAGATTTATATTCATTCGAACATTTATTGCTTGTAACAGGAGATGATAGTTGCTAGTTCTGAGCTCACACTCCCAAAAGTAAGATCCTTTCAGAAATTCCATTGTATTAGCCTATTTTTATTGATATCTGGTTCTCATTATTGTTTCTCTCTTGGAAAATTTGTCGTGCTTGTACATCTAGTTTCACGCTCTTCTTAAGTTATTAGTTTATGGTTATTTGTTATATTTGTCAATCTTTATAGTAGCCTTCATTGGTAGGGCACACGGGAGAAGCATTTCTTGTATGATATTGTTGCAAATGGTCGAAATGGCATTGATGTGGATAAGTGAGTCTTATTGATTCAACTGATTACTGATTATATAAACCCTTTCTGTTTAATTGTAAGTTTCAAATTTGTGCCATTGTATACCATTTTGTTGTGAGAATAATGCCCTGGGGATATATTTATGTAGGTTTGATTATATTGTCCGGGACTCCCGAGCTTGTGGCCTAGGATGCAACTTTGAGTTTCAGAGGTCAGAGTTAAATTTTCTAGATGCTTTGGTTTGTTATTGGTGCCTGATACTATTTTTGTAGTGATATAATAGTAATAATAATAATAAAAGAAAGAAAACATGTTTAGCGTCAATTTTCATTTCTTGCCAGGTTGATGGAGACTATGCGGGTTTTGGATGATGAGATTTGCTATCGTGCCAAAGAGTGTTAGTATATTTAATTTAAGTCCATTATTGCAGCTGTATTTACTTTTATTATTCTTGCCAATTTATGGGTTTTTGCCAGATCTAACTGTCCACAAGTTATTTTACACTCGCGCGGATCTGTATAGAACAATATATACACATCCAAAAGTAAAGGTACGAAATGGAATTATTTATTCTATATCATAGATGATCTCTGTCAGCATGTTCTGTTGTTCATGCCTCCTATATATTATTTGTTCTTTCTCATATTACTTTTCAATGATCTCTCTGCTTTTATGGTAGTCTGCAGTTCCCTAATCTGACTGTTTTTCTATTGCAGGCGATAGAGCTTATGGTTGTGGATGCCTTGTTGAAAGCAAATGATTTTCTAGAAATTTCGTCGTCCATTGAAGATCCTTCGGATTACTGGAAGGTTCAAAAGCTGTTTAGTATGTTTGATATTTACAGATTTTTTGTCCTGATGTATAAAATTCTATGCTAATTATGGTTCTTGGAAATTCAGTTGGATGACTCAATAATCAAAACTATTGAGATAGCTCCAAACCAAGAACTCAAGGAATCTAGGGATTTGATTTTGCGGATCCGAAGGAGGAATTTGTATCAGGTAGCGAAGCTTTGCTGATTGACTTCTCCTGTTTTGCTCTGATGTGAATTATCAGACGGAGGCATAGCACCTTTATGCATCTCTTTTCTATTCTGATAACGTGCTTTATGTTAAATAACTTGTTATTTTGAAGTTATATCTTACTAAGATTAAGGTGAAAATTGTGGCAGTTTTGTAATGAGTACACTGTTCCAAAAGAGAATCTAGAACATTTCAAAGATGTTACCCCGCAAGATATTGTTTGTTCCCAGGTAAACATTTATGCACAGATATTTATTCATATGTTCTTTGCAAATGAAGTAAATCAAAGTTTCTAATAATTATTTATTCACTTCACAGAAAAATGGTGGAGCAATATTAAAAGAAGAGGATGTTGCTGTTAGCAATGTGAGGATTGATTTGGCTCGTGGAAGGCATAATCCTCTGGAAAGGTATTTGAAGAAAAACAGAGGCATTTCTATTTCTTTTTCTATCCTACAATTTTCACTTTTCACTGCAACCACTAATATTTCTTTTTATTATCTTTTTTTTCTTTTCTTTTCTTTTCTTTTCTTTCCGGGATCATGTTTGCTTCCAGCATTAACTTTTTCAAGGTAATAAAATCTATTTTGACAGGCTAAATCCTTGCAACTAATTCCTAATTTTTTTTTTTTTATCATTTTTCGGTATCAGTTCTTCTAGACTTCCTGTAGGTTCCACATTTCAGTGTACAACTTTCTACAGCTTCATTTCTTTTCAGGATTATGAAAGCAAGGAAAAATTCCCTATACCTGATAATCGCATTAGTCACTTGTTGCCTACATGTTATCAGGACATGATAGTGAGGGTGTACTCCAAAAAACCTGAGCTGGTGTGTAATTTCAATGTTTTGGTGGTTTGATCTTATTGTTTTTTCTACGCCTTTCTGTTCCAGTGATTGCAAATATTTCTGTGAAACAGGTGGGAGCAATCTCTGAGGCTTTTGAAAACTTTCAGTTAAAAACGTATGGGATCAAAGCACAAGTACATGAAACTCCAGTGAAGAAGAAAAGGCGCTTATGAGGTGACCATCTTGTAGATTGTCTTTCTTGGTTGACATCCAGCCAAATAATATATTTAATTATATATAGTTGCCAGTCAGCAAATCAATACATTTCAGATATCACACACCACAAAGAAGCATGAGTTGTAAATGCTTTTTCACACGCTGTTTCTACTTACCCTTAATTCCACCACGTAAAATCAGTTTGTATAGTTGATGGGCATTTGGTGTCTGTCAATTCGTTGAGTATTTGAACCCAGTATTGCTTTCTGTATTCTGTTGGTTTCGGTTTCAATTATGCCAGTGCTCTCCCTCGAAAAGATTGAAGCCTGCTTTTCATCAGGTGAATTCCTGGATGAAGCTGTGGTAAGTATTTGATTTCCTGTTGAGTTTCTTGCAGCTGGTGATGAAACATTATTTGAGATTTTATTCTGACGACGAACATTATGTTGTTTATGAATCGATACATATTGACTGGACCTTGCATACACATGGAAAGAATTGCCACGAACATTATTAACAGAAAAGCACAGCCAATCTATAAGCTCGAATGGTATCAATAAAGCTAACGAGTCATGTTTTGATCAATCTCTTTACAATTTCTCCCCGTACGAATTAGCTTGACTTTTTCTCGGCCGGATTTGTTCAACACCACTTTCAAGGCAAAATATAATAAAAAAATAAACGAACATCCATTTATCCAATTTCTCCTATCATAGTTCGTTTCCCTACCCTTTATCTTCTGAAGCGAGATTTGTCCAAGTCAGATTCTAGTTAGCCGATGATGTAGCTTAGTCATGAGTCTCATGACAAGAGAAGTCTTATATCTAAGCACTTGCGAGATCACAAGTCTGGACTCTGGAACGGAGAAAATGCCGGGGAGGCTTTGGGGCAAAAAAAATTGTTCAATCGTTATGCAAAACCTAGTGTGCCAACAAACTCACAAATAACGCCGTTTTGCCGTTGCTTGTTCGGGCACCAATTAGGGTATATATATATTAGGAGCACAGCATGCATACCCATAGCCCATAGGGGCTGTTTTTATGAGGGGCCAAAAAAAAAAACAAAAATTGTGTACAATAATCCAATTTCCCATATCATTTTCTGTATGCCTTGGAATCAATTGGATAAAGGTGTTGAAGGAAAGTCATATTGTGAAAGGATATAATCACGGGGCAAAAATGGGTCGGCAGAACACAATTCACAACAATGAATTTTATTATGAATGGAAAGAGTAGAAGTGAGTTGTGTTGGGGGTTGCTCCGTGAATTCAAGTCTCGATACAAAATGATGACCTCTTCTTTTGATATGTGATGAAGTCAAAAAGTTGATGCTTCACGTGCATGCATGGTGTTTGTAGAATTGGTACTAGTCTAGTCTATGGAGAGTAGAGTAGCAAACCAAAAGCAGGACAAGACAAACGCATCACTTCGATAACAAGATAAGATAAGGTTCCCTTTTGCCCCTTTTTTCAGTTAAATTGCACAGTATGCTGCTTCGTACTTCTCTTAAAGTCCATGACTTAATTTTTTATAAGCTCAGGAGACGATCCCAGCTCATACTTAATAGTAGTGTAATTAATTAACAAAAGTCAATTTAACGACGGCTCGCAGAAGAGATAGTATAGAGGCTCCTGTACATGCTTGAATTTAAATGATCTGTCGGTATGACATTTTTGACGTTATATTTCACTATCACTAATTTATGTGGAGGCCATCTATATCCAGCGTTACTCAATTCTTGAGAATAATAATTTTCATTACTTTGGTTTTTAGCAGTTGCATATCGGGGATCACCCACAATATCTTTTGACGTTATCTCAGACCCAATGATTGAAATGAAACCCTACCATCTTTGCAACTTGAATATAATACCAAATTTGGTTCATTCTTCTGCCTCTACAAACTCAACATCCGGATCCCCTCTTATGTTTACGATTTCCTTATTAATGTTATTATAAGGAACCGAACTCCACTCCTTGTTAGCATTTCCGGTTACTTAATGTGATATTTATTGTATTAGTTGTTGAGAGATAACTAAGATTAGTACTTGACAGATATAAGTGCCACAATATCGGTTGAGATATATACATATTTTTCTCAAAAGAATCTAAAAATCCTTTTCATCGTGCAATTTACAATCAAACCATACAATAATATTTCTAAGGAATTTATAGACAATTTTCTTCTTCGTTCGAAAAAGAAAAAACCCATGAATAGAGACAGGCTGTATATGTATTGGTGGCCACCGGGCGGTTGGCAGTATTGATGAAACAATAATTTTTTTTTTTTTTGAATACTGTTATACAAGACTGTAGGTATTACAATTAATATTTACAAACAGATTCTACAATTGGGACCTTCTTCGTGGCGTATACTCCTCTGAAGCGCTGCCCAAATTCTTTAAACCCTCTCAAATATTCAAGGGTTGTCCACTCTACTCACATTTCGTGAAAAATAGATTGGCTCCACTCAATTATTTAATAATTGAGGGAAGATTGTAACTAAGCCCTATAAATACTTTTATGGAGGCTCGAACCCTTGCACTCATTATTCTAAGTGCAAGGGTTCTCCCACTGGACCAAAGGCCTATTGGCGATGAAACAATAATTTAGTTGTACGCTCAAGTGCTAGTTCGGTAGGAGGCAGAGGACCCATTTCTTTTTCTATTAATCTATTATTGGTCTCTACGTATTAAGTCTATCAAATGATCCCCTAACTTTTCATTCGTAAAAGTCTTCCTATTTGTTCCCTCAAAAGTTATAAATTTGAATCAAGAATAACTTTTTGATTGAGTAGCGACTGCATTCTTGTTAAAATCGAAAGTTTGATGAGTCTCTTGGGGTATTATTAGAGTATAATTTGATTATGGATTTCTTGGTTGAACTTTAATAAATTTCAGATTTACCTACTGATGGCTAAAGTCTTCTCATGTACTATCAAATGATATAGCATTTGAAAATAGGCACAACTCGACATTTGAAGGGTTAAATTATTTATTTTTTCATTCTCAATTTATTTGAAATTATTAATTAAAATACTATTTAATCCCTTGTTGTTTATTATTCATATTAGAACATAGGCATGGATGCCCCTTAATCATAAATTCCCCACTTTATATTTAGTAAAAAAGATGTTGACGATTTACGTAAAAATTAACACGCCCTTTCCGATATTTCCACAACAATGGCATCAACAGTCAAGGCCAAAAAAATTGCTTCCGTGTTGCTTTTGTTATTTATTGGGTTCTATTTAAGGATAGAGTAGAAGAAAGAAGGAAAGGCTTTTAATTTTGTTTTTACTTTTATTTGTTTTAATTTAAAAAACAACAATAAATTTCTTTTAAGTAAGAGCAAAGTACCCTTAAAAATACAGACACCTGATGTCATCAGACATATCACTTTGTTTATATATATATATATACTGATATATTACAATCAGAACTCTACTAATATTTTTATAATCAGATATCAATCGACACCCTTACTTTAATATGAGAGATAAATATATTCTATCCCTAAAACGGGAAGTTTAAATATACTACTATCAAAGGAAGTTGAGTCACAACAATTATTGGGAGTCAAACTCATGTGCCCAAAATTACTAAATGCATGAGTTATCAATGGGCTACAATCCCATTAGCATCATACATATCACTTTATTATCAAAATTTTTTGACAATTATTTTTTTCACTTAATGTTTTAGTTTTTATTATTATACTACCATATAGTTAAAGTTAACAAAAAAATTCGAGGTAAAATAATAAAAATAGAAACATCAAGTGGTAAAAAGTAATTATAAAAAATAATAATAATAAAATAATAAAATAATAATATCCCAAAGTACAATATTTCCTCACATCAACCATATGCTTCTTTATTGCAGGTAGATTTGCTTTTTGCTTCCTGCTTCTGCTCTTACGCCTGTTTATTGATTAGATTAAACTACGCAGTCATGTAACTGAATTGAACTTCCCATAAATGGCAAAAACATTTGTGAACTCATAAGTCCCAACAGTGCTCTCCTCGCTCCCATCACTCACCACTCAATCATTTTGAATCCCGTAAACTCCCGTCACCTTATTTATAGATATGACAAATTAATTTTTAGTATATTAAATTATTTGATATTTAAATATTATATTGAGTTCCGACTAATTTAGATTCGAGTTGGATAGGATTACTAAAACGATAAAACTCATATAACAAATTATTTACTTCAACTAAAAGAGAAATTTTATGAGTTAATTCCAAAATCATTTTTTTAAGGTTAACTTTTACCTACACTCATAAATTTTTATCAAAATCTCATTAACATCCATCGTAGAACCTTATGGGTGTCCGTAAAAACTGAGTTTCTAACCGCAATGAAATAAATATGAATTTATAGATAAATAAACTGAATTTATGTACGGAAACATATCTTTGAATGCTTAGCAATTTGAATGCCGGTTGAAACTATAAAGACTTGACTTTTTTTTTTAATTTAAATTACTTGTGAGTAAACTAGATCACTATTAGTTTAAAATAATGTATAACTGAAGAAAAAAAAAAGAAAGTATCATTTGCAACTTCCATGTAACTGTCTCCGGTTTCCACGGTATCGATGGACTACAGTAGCATTGAAAGAGAAAGGTTACACAGAAAAAAGAAAAATAATAACAATAATAATAATAAAAAGGTACATTGACCGTGAATCCCATAAAATAACAAACAACAACCCACGAGACAGAAAGAGAAAGACACCATGAATGAATTTATTAAAGAAAATAAAAGAAGAGGTTGTGATGAGAAGAACAGACCGAGGTGGGTCAGAAAACAGACGTCGTGTTCAGGAAAAATCCATGTGCCCACATGGCTTCTAGTTATTGCATTAAGAATTTATATATGTGTATATTTATAAATTTTATTATGTAGTCTGTATGCTGCCCACAAGTTACATAAAGAATTTATATATGTGTATGCATACCATTATTATTGTTATTATTATTATTATTATATGTATATAAGCAGTTACACTGTTGGTGCGTTTTGTCCTTGGCTTAACAAACTTGTTTGATCAGAAGAAGAGAGTGAGTGTGAGAGTGTGTTTTTGTTTTGTTAGCTTAGAGAACACTTGAAATGAAGGAGAAGAGTGAAACTGGAGGTGGGTATGTGAGAGCAGATCAGATAGATCTGAAGAGCTTGGATGAGCAACTACAGAGGCATCTAAGTAGAGCATGGACTATGGAGAAGAACAAGAACAGGAAAGAACATGAAGATAATTTAGCTGAAGATCACCATCACCATCTTCATGGGGTCCAAGGCGGCCACCACCCCCACCACCAACATCTACCGAGACCCATTTACACCCGCAGCCGCAGTAGCAGTACTACCAGTTCTTCTGTCAGGAGGCAAGAATGGGAGATTGATCCTGCTAAGCTCATCATCAAAGGTGCCATTGCTCGTGGCACTTTTGGCACTGTTCACCGTGGCATTTATGATGGCCAAGACGTTGCTGGTAAGTATTCGTTCATTTACCCATTTTTGAGAATTTTGTTCATATATATAATATTCCACTCATGCATGTGGTATCATTGGTAACAGTTTAAGTTATAACTTTTGAGTTGTTTTTGGGCTCATAACTTTCCACTTATGCTTGCTTGATTGTACCAGACTTGAGTTTCTATGAATTAAGATGTTTCTTGTTTGGTTTTTTTATTGTAAATTAGTGCTGGCATAGTTTTATTCTGATGGCTTTGTTTGTGTTGCATACCATATTAAGGGATTTTGCTGCTTCAATTGCTGTTTCAATATTGCTCCATTGGACCATTTCCTCGCCAAAGATTGAGGGGAAACAAATCTTGGATTTTCAGTTGCATGTGGACTGGGACAATGAGATTAATTTTCCACTGCTATGCCCAATATCTAAGTGGGATTTCCTTTTTTTTTATTAACAAAAAAAAATTGGATTTTTCCATGGCCAAATGGATGGAAACTCTTTAGTTTCTTTTAGCAAATAACTTCTTGTGATAGACCTTTATAGATCTAAAACTTTCAAAATCCATCCGTGAATCACGAGACTGGTTGAGTTGGCAGTTAGCTGTATGGTAACCTCAATATTGTTGTTATGTTCTTTTTCTTGAACTTTCATGTGTCTTACGTTATTGTTGATTCACATTAATTTTTTGCCTCACCTTTTCAGAATAAAAAGCTAAATAATTAAAGCACCAAAAGATTTTATACACTTGCATGTTCTATTGCCAAATGGTGCTCATGTCATCTATTATTTTCTGGCAGCTAAATGAATCTAGTGATGGCAATAATCTCTAGTTATAAGCTGCAACTATTTTTTTTTTCTACTGACTATTTTCGTATTTGATTATAATTTAGATTTTGATTCACTAAAATTCTTTTATGATGTGCAGCTGCTTTACTTATCAATTTATGAGGCCCTTTTCTCCCTAACGCAACTAAATGGTTTATAAATTCAAAGTGAATCACGCATCTTCTTTTCATCCTTCGGAAACTTTTAACTTTACTTCCTTTCTTAAGCTCAGTTAAACTTCTTGACTGGGGGGAAGAGAGCCACAGGTCCGAGGCCGAAATAGCTTCTCTTCGAGCAGCTTTTACCCAAGAGGTTGCTGTTTGGCACAAGCTAGATCATCCTAATGTAACCAAGGTAACATTTGTCATCCCAATGAAACAGTAGCAGAGGTAATGTGATATCTTGGAACAATGTCAATTTGTCAGAACCCCACTTAGATATTGCACCGCATTGAAAGACAATGACCTGTAAAAGGGTCAATGCTCCAATTAGTGTGTCACACCCAAACGTTTTTAAATTGGGAGTCTCTTTACAGATTTCCAGATGTTCAATGAAACTTATCTTCAATCATACATGTTAAACTTTTTGTGCAGTTTATAGGGGCGACCATGGGTACGTCAGAGCTAAACATACAAACGGACAATGGTCACATAGGCATGCCAAGCAATTTTTGCTGTGTTGTTGTTGAATACTGCCATGGGGGTGCACTGAAGTCTTACCTCATTAAGAACCGGAGAAGGAAGCTAGCTTTCAAAGTAGTTATTCAGCTGGCACTGGATCTTGCACGAGGGTAAACTTCTCATGCCTTATCTGTATAATGAATGCTTATCTCATCTGTTCTTCAAATCTGTCACATTTGAAACTGCAACAGGTTTGCATTTTGCATATGAAAGTAATCTGTAATTTAGATTATTTAAGCTCGCTTCTCCAATTCATAGGTTAAGCTATCTTCAGTCCAAGAAAATCGTCCACAGAGATGTTAAAACAGAAAACATGCTACTGGACAAGACCCGTACAGTGAAGATAGCTGATTTTGGGGTTGCTCGCCTCGAAGCTTCAAATCCTCATGATATGACTGGGGAGACTGGAACACTTGGTTACATGGCCCCAGAGGTATTCAGCTGAGTATCTTGAATTTGAACTCTGCAATAGTCTTACTCTCTCTCTTGCACGCCTATGATCATTGTGAGGGTAAATAGGTAAATCAATGAATTCAAGGGGCCCTGTTATTAGTGCATTTGAAGAGTGTGGATGCTATTCACCTTGTTAGGTGTTAGATAAAACTTCATTTCTTAGCATTGATCAACCCTGCAACACATGACTTGTGCTTTCCCAGTGGTATTTGATATCCTTGGAAAAGATATGTCACTCTTATGTTACTTAAAGGCTGTTCCAATCACATTATAAAAGATGATGTTCTCTTTAAAATTTAAGCACTTATGGATACAGTTTTTGGAAACAATTTGCCTTTGCATCAGTGATTGGCTTCACCGTGCATGGTTCTTTAAAATCCTAAACAATCTGTGTCTAACTTATTAACAATGACTTTTGAAATGGGACAGGTTCTCAATGGCAGTGCATACAATAGAAAGTGCGATGTATACAGTTTCGGTATCTGCTTGTGGGAGATATACTGCTGTGACATGCCCTATCCTGACCTCAGTTTTTCGGAAGTGACATCAGCTGTTGTCCGCCAGGTAGATTAAATGAAACCTTTAACTACAGATGGGAGTACTTCTTGATAATATTGCTATAGTTTATTTACAATATGCTCTTGATAATCATATCACAGCCATTTCTAAGATTTTGCTGAAGGGCAATTCTAACATACATATGTAAAACTGCAGAATTTGAGGCCAGAGATACCCCGATGCTGCCCAAGCTCTCTTGCAAATGTGATGAAGCGATGCTGGGATGCCAACCCTGACAAACGTCCTGAGATGGATGAGGTTGTAGCCATGTTAGAGGCCATTGACACATCCAAGGGTGGAGGCATGATCCCGGTTGATCAGCCCCAGGGTTGTTCATGTTTCCGCAAATATCGAGGACCCTGAAAGGAGTTGCCCCTAGAGTTAAAGCAAGGATGTGTTTGCGATACAAACCAAGTTCTGATACCCAAGTTGTATTTAATTCAATTGAAAGAAAGGGATCTAAGAGCTGATGGCACAAAAAAAAAAAATGCGGAGGCTGTAGGCTAGGAGGAGGAAATCTGGCGGTATTTGCTTCTGTTAGGTGATGTATTCTGTAAAGGTTTTCGTTCCTTTTTCTTGTCCTTCTAAGAAAACAGTTACGGCATGGATTAGCTTGACAATTTCTATAATGAGCTTAGATTACCAATTGATATGGTAATGGATCAGTTAACTGACTGTACACCTCTGCTCAATGACGAGATTGGTAGAGTAACAAAATTTGTTAGCAAGAAAATCGGATGATCCTCGGAGAAAAGGCTAATAATTTTTACAAGTGATGACTGGTTCACTCTTTTATAGAGTTTGGAAGAAGCAAAATTTTGAAAAATCCATGGTTTAATTTGACATTTCTTACCTACAGGCTATAGTGGTGAGTCCAACAATCGTACCCTCTAATTGATGGTGAGTCCAATAATGGTACCTAAGGATACCATATTCCACAACTTTAAGTATTGTCAGATATTCGAATTTCAATAAATTTTGTTGTTTTTCTGATCATATGACAGTGACTACGGAGAATTATTAGTCAAACCCACTGTTATATGTAAGAAATGTCAAATTAAGCTACCGATTTTTCAAGTGTTTCTTCAAAATTCCTTGCAGAGTGAACCAACCATCACTTTAGTTAAATTTATTAGCCTTTTCTCCAGGGATCATCCTAGAATTCTGGTATTACTACAGAATACGATAATTCTGTCATTTGTAGAATCTGTGATAACTCAGCTGCTGAATAGCATGCTTATGATATCATTTTCCAGGACAAGTTTATTCAAGACTACGTACTTTTCTAAAGCAAGCAAGCAACCATGAATTATGGATCTCTCCGTATCATTCACTCTACAATCTTCTGTGTCAATAACATGTCCAATGCTATCAAAGGGAATTTTCATTTAATGCAAATCTTATTAAGTCAAAGCTATAAAACTAGTTTGGTAACAAATTCAGGGGTCACACTAGTAACGTTCAAAAGAATGCACCGTCGTTTTGATTACTACAATTCTCTCGAAAGGAAAAAAAAATGGAGAGTTATTGAACAAATAACAAATTCATAGTTTGAAACCAAATATAAAGTAATCGGCTTTAGATCGATTAATTTGTCATTAGTGTCACCCATAATCAAGAACCGATGATTGAAAGGTCTAAGCAGCAATCTTGTAGCTTGGGTTGACAAGATTTTCCAGGCCGGACACTACTTGAATTGATTGAATCACGTCACCAACCTTGACATCCGCCAAAAGACCTTCATTTTCCGTCACATAACCAAACACTGCATATCGGCCATCCAAAATATTGGCATTACTAGGAGTTAATTCACTTTCTTTTAGAAGCCAGAATACCTGGCTTGAACCAGAGTTATCCTCAAACTCCTGACAAGCATAAAATTCAGGAAACTTCTAATCAGCTTTAATTTTAAGAATCATGTATGTGCAGAAAAGTAGTGTTAAATTCCCATACTCACATCTCTAGCCATCGCCATCGTTCCAAAAGCATTAAATGGAAGCTTTGTTTGAGCCTTGTAGAGACCAAGCTCCTGTCCAAAAACATTGTATCAAATTTCAAAATGACAAAGCAAACACAAGTGCTAAATGTGTAAAGAGAAGTTGCTAATTGGAAAATTATGAAAAAGACATCAGAAGACTGGTCAAAAGACGAATTTTTGGCAAAGCACATTGATGAAGAGAAACTTTTAGAAACTTACCTCCAAAGTAGCTCCATAAAAAGGTGACTTCTCCCCTTCCACCATGATTTCCAATGGTATTGTCCGGGTTTTTTCTGTACTAGGATCAATAAAACCCTCAGCAGGACCTTCAGGATCGCCTGTTTGAACGACAAAGCCATCCGCTGCAGCAAAAATCAAGGGTGCCCAAGTATTATAATCATGTACACAAGTAAGAACACTTGCAACTTTGGGCAGAATCTTTTGTCTTAAAGCAACTGGTAAACCACTTAAACCTACAGTAGCCGTAATGACTAAAACAGAGGGAAAAACAAAGAAATATTCCAACAGCAGAAATGACACAAACTTCAGTACCTCTTTGGATTTCCATGCCATCATAAAAGTGCCTCTGCACCAAATCAACAAAATTTCCCGCAGTTACCGGAGCATTGTATCCATCAAGAACTATTCGGAACACACACTCATCTACATTAGGATTGTCCTTGACTTTGACCTTCATATCAACAGTTGCTCTCCCCTTCAACAGAGGCATACTTTGGTATTCTTCTGGCACTTCATATGGGAAGCCATCCACCATATCCTCTTCAACACTGCAGAAACCCAATGCCCCAGGAAGATCTCAGCTGCAGTCAATGACAACGTCTATATGAGAATAGTTTATTTTAGTAGGATGAACTTCTATAAGTCCTTCCCAATTTCATGTTGAAGGTAGGATACAGTTCTTGTGGAAGGGAGATTTGTCATTACTAATCCATTTCTTTGTAAAGACCTCTATGACATGACATTGTTAGTTTAGCATTTCCTTAACTGTAATGAACATTAGTTGGTACAAAGGGCCACAACATAGTTCGATTGTCCGGAAATCCCAGGCTGCAAACTAATGCCCTTTCAAGTAAGGAACAAAGCCAAAGAACCAACTTTGGTCTAATACACTAACCGAAAATAACTTATTGAACCACTTTATAAAGGTAAGCTGAACTTTAGCACTCGGAGAAGAGTATGGATATTCAATTATTGAAATGGACTTATGTAATTGGGGTGGGTACATCAATCCTTTTGAAGAGATGGGGATGATCAATCCATGGGTGGAAGAACAACAGGCAATTCTGAATTTAAATAGAAATCCAAAGAGCATTCGGGAATCTATAATGACAAGAATGCGGCAGTTATACCGCAGCAAGAGCATTGTGGAAAGCATTATGTCATTGACAATCTTTAAATCAAGACAATGAATTCTTATTGAGGGCACTCTTGGTCTTAATAAGTGAATGGCAGCCAAGACTTAATGCTTGGCCTCCTACTCAATTTTGATTACCCATATAATTTAGGAATTACAGTTTCTAGAGCTGAAAATCTCAAAACATTATAGATCAGGAACAAATGATACTCCAAAAAAATAGGATCTTAGATGCACAAACATTCAAGTTGTTCTGTATTCGAACCTCTGCTTTATATTGAAATATCGCCCTGCTGTTTCCCTTCTTAAGCAGATTACAATAGTCTTCCTCTACAAAGAAGGGAAAAGAAAAGACAGCAGGAACCCATTGATTTATAAAGATAACACTTTTCTAGCTGTTAGTTGAGATGAGATATTAGAACATAAATTAATGAACTATGACCTGGAATATGACTCACATAAACTTATAACTGATTTATCTTTAGAGTTTCTTGCAGGTTAAGTGTCCAAAGTTATCTTTAGAACATTACAATGGGATAATGCATCTTAGGGTTTGTAAAATTTTAGGAAATATTTGTTTCCAAAGTCAAACTCTAAATAATAAATAATTAAAGCATAAAGACACTCGCACCCTAAATCCTACCATTTAAACAGCATCCTAACTCTCATTTTGAGATTGTTTATGCTTCCTGCCAATAAAAGAGAATTGAAGAAACCCATCTACAGCGTGGAATATTAATGACTCGCAACGAAAGAGTAATTCTCACCCGCCAACATAGTTGAGCAGCTCCTTTTGTTTAGGCGCAACAGCATCTCTATCCCTATCCTCCACAATCTGTTGCAACTCATCCATTCCAGCTTCCAGCTTCTGAAGCAACTCCATCCCATGCTCCTTCTTCGATTCAGCTAGTCCCTCGACAATCAGACTCTTCCCTTGCTTAAGTGTCCGCGAAGCCTGCCTCACATTCTACACACCACAACATGCAAAAACAAAAACAAGGCTTTCAAGTTTCAACTCACAGTTCAATCAAACCCTTTTCATATTTGAGCCAAAACTCAAGAGAAATCAATTAAAACAAAAGCTTACCCTCTCAACGGGATCAAGTGCTTTGACACCAGCAATCTTAAGACTGTCAGTAATATCTTCAAGCGGCTTCTGTACTTCCCTCACAGCTTTATTGTCAATAGGCAATGCATACCTCAGCAATGCACCGGGGTCCTTAATTGGTGGTCCCGATATCAACACAGATACATCAGGCATTGCCATATTAATATTAGCATTTATATTTGCATCAGCAATTGCAGGCACTCCAGTTATCAACCCAGCTGCCAAGGCTATTGAAATTGCACATTCCTTCAATTTCTGCTCCTCAAAATTAAAAACAACTTCAATTTAGACTTTTAAACTTTCAAAAGTATTATCAAAAGCAAACAACAAAGAATAAAAATACAAAATCTGTCACCTGAAATGGGTTGTGATTATGATTTTTAACACAACATTTGGGCAACAAGCGCCTGCTCAATACACGGCCATTGTTGTTGTTACACTTATAGTGAGTTGTTTGAATACGGTTGGTGGGTAATCTTGGAGTAACGAAGTTGCAAGAAATAATGGCCGCCATAGTGTAATTTTACCAAGTTTTGAGAGGTATCAAACACATATAGTGCCAAGATTTTCAACAAATGAACGAAGAATATGAAACTTTTTTTTTTTTGGGTCTTTTGAGGGAGTTGAGTGAGAGTGAGAAAAATTTGTAGATAAGGTTTTACTTGGTCCCTAGGAAGAAATAAGAGGATGTGCCGACTGCTAAGCTTATGCCGCTGCAAATCTAGAAGGTTATATCTTGTATGTTCAGAGTCCCCACGCTTCGGATAAGATAACGAGAATTGTGATTTTGTGGACATGGCCTCTGGGCTTCATGGTTTGCTTAGAGAGGTCCAATGAAGTTGGGAGATATTGCCTTTTTTTGGGTAATTTCCACTTTTTGTTATTGGTTATTCGTTCTTCTTAGTAATTAATTCCATTGAAGAATGACGTGGCCGTGTCATATGGCATCTCATCATTTTAAAATCATAGAATTTCCAATTTTTGTAAAAATAAAATGATAAAGAATTCTGATGGTTACAGAACTATGATAAAAATAACTGTCAAATCGTGCAGTATTATAATGTTAATTTAAAAATTAAATTAATTTTTTACTTAACATTACATAGTAAAATCTTTGTATAGTCATAATGTCGAGACCAATTAATTTTATTATTATGAAGAGTTTATAGTTCAATTGAAGCATAGTTACAAAATTACTGATTTAAAATTATCTTTAGTGTAGATAATATAGAAGTAAAGTATGTACTATATTAATAATTAATGTTAAATTCAATATGTAGATGTCGATAAAAGAGATAGACACAATTGCAAAAAACTAGTACATATAGTTATGTACCATTCGAAATGTACAAGTTATCTTAATTGTATAAATTTATATATTTTCTTTAATATTTTTCTTTCAATATAAATTCTATAAATACTATACAATAATTTGGTAACAACTCTAAAATAAATCATTATCCCAAACAAATTTAGAGAAATATTTTAGTCTATCCTAAAATTTAATGTAACAATACATATATATTTTTGTAATATATAAAATAATTATTATTATGTGGAGATAAATTTCTTAATATTAAATCTAAAAGTTATAACTTATTACAATGCAAAGTTTATTTTTATTTATAACTAGTCAAAATTTAGATAAGATATTTTTATAACTATATGGAGGTTATTCCTATATAAAATATTAGTATGGAGAGGCTTTCTTATAATAATACTATATGATTTTTCAACTTTTTTTTTTATCTCTATTGCATCATATTCTTTAGTTCACGTATTGGTATTCTTTATTAATTAAAAAAAAAAATATTATTCTTGATGTCTATAGATAAAGATAGTGATATAAGACATTTAGAACAAGAAGATTTGACAAAAAGAGTCAATTTGGGCATATAACATGTCATGGTGAAGTTCTCGACACAAGAATAAAAACTAACCACATTACATTGACGTTGAGGAGTTGTAGAAAATGGGTGATACAAACATTATACATGGGGCTTGCTAGACCCATCTCCTAAAAGTTGCCCTAAGCCCCTAACCATGGGGCTGGTAAGATATTGGCTGAATTTTATTGTTTAAGGCCTGAAAAATAGTTAACAAATTTAAACGTTTATCTTGCTAAAGAAGTGTCATGCATTTACCATCAAATTCAACGCAAAATTTGATTAAAAGTTCTGGTTTTAACTCAAACCAATAAACCAATAAGAGAATCCAGTTACCTAAATGTGCTTCTACGCAAATAATAGTAGTGAACAGTAACCAATTTGACCAATTCTACACATAGCGAAGTTCCTGAGTCGTGTAAATTGAAAATGTTGTCTAGCAGCAACCAAAACCAGCGTTACAAATGCACATGAAGTGCAAAATAGAATATTAATTTGACCAAGCCCAAGTTAGTGGCCCAGATATATAGAAACCAAAAAAAAAAAAAAAAATTGGCACAAACACACAAATTAAGCAAAGCATCATCAAAATTAAGCTTGGGAGAGATGACTAAATCTTTTTTATCTGATAAAAAGAAAAATTGGCCTATACAAAAAAATCCGAACAACTAATCAACTCAACCTTATGGGTCTTAAGTAGTACTACTTCCTTACTAATGCCGCTGAATTTGAATTGTTCTTGCAATTAAAAACCCCAAAAAACGAATCTACATGCACTTGAAAACTGCTAACTTACTGCAGATTTTTTTTTTTTTTTGTGAATCATCAGGCAATGGTTGCACCAGAGAGCTGAACTTCATTTGGCTTAATAACATCACCACTCCCTTTCTTCGGTGTTGATTTGTAATAGCATCCGTATATTATCAGCTGTATTGCTCCCAGTACAGTCCCAAGCCCATTGCTCACCTTAATTAATAAACCAAATTAAATTAAACTAAATTATTAAAATAGAAAGACAAAAAAAAAAAACCACCACCCTGGCCTGCTTATTAATAAAATTAAAACAATAAAAAATAATATAATTACCACAATGAATTTGTCAAATTTGATGAGACCATAAGCAGTCCAGACAGCACCGTTAGCAAAGTTAGCCAATGAGAGAAAGAATGGCATGTACTCCACACTCTTCGTCTTAATAACCTTGTGCTGTTGTTGTTGATAACCATCATCATACGACATATGCTCATGGATTAATAATTAAATTAAATTAAAAAAGGAAGAAAAAGAAAAAGAAAAAAACTAATTGAGATACTTACCCAAATGCTGAGAGGCGAAGCGTACATAATAATGTTGAAGATATCGCAGATGATCCCGACAAAGAGAGTCCTAGTGTTAGTGTTGTGGAACACCACGAAGGTGATGACGGCAATAACGCCTAGGAAAGCGACTTCCCCCAAGAGCCCGATGGCCACGATTTTCCTGCCTTTCTTCTGGCGATTGTAGACGCAGAAGATGGACAAGTAGATCAGCTCCAGCGCCAGCCCGACGCCGTTGATCGTCACCACCAGCGTGCTGTCCGGATGCACTACGGGGAGTCCGTACAGGATCCAGAACATGCAGTTCATGCACGCGCATATGTACGCGTACGGATGAAACTCCTCCGTGTCTTTCCTCTTTATGATCCGCCAAAACGTCGGCCTGCATGTATTATACAATTTCTAATTACGCTAAATAATCACAATTACTTGGTTAATTAATTTATTAAAATGAATTATTAGTTATTAGTCCGTGTAAGAGTGTACGCACGTAACATAAGCAGTCACAAGTTAATTCAGTAACTAATCACATATTTAACACGCAGGTTAATCACTAACTAAAATCAATTAACAATTAACGGTGCGTTTGTGTTTGTGACACGAGAGAGTAAGAGAGCGAGAGCGAGAGAGAGAGAGAGATTTGTTACGTAGGCGAGAGGAAAAGGCCAAAGGAGATCACATTCCCTGCACCAATTAAGCATAATAACAATCACAAAATTGTTTTTGGAAATGCAGAAAACAAAATTGATTAATTAATCATTTAACAAAAATGTTTTTGGAAACGAAGAAAGCAAAAACAGAAAACAAAACAAAACAAAACAAAAAAAGAAAAAAAAAAGTATTTACCGATGATGCCGACGATGTTACGAGCAGCCTCAGCTGAAACCATTTTTGGAGGATCAAAGAAGATCGATCGATCAATCAATAGAGAGAGAGAGAGAGAGAGAGAGAGAGAGAGAATGAAGAGAGGAGAGTTTGTGTGAGAGTGTGCTATATATATGTGTGTAAAGAGAGTTGAGTAATGAGAGTTTTAGTAGGAGAGGAAGTCTTAATTAAATGTAATTAGTTATCTGATTTAATTAAATTAAAATCAAAGCGATTAATTTCGATTAATCTGAAGAATCTTCTCTGGTTGATTGATTTCAAAGAGGACAAGTGAAGTGAGTAGGAGCAGTAGTACTACTAGACTACGACTGGTGTACGTGCGTCGGCAGTTAAATAGCGTAGGCGTTGCGTTTTGCATGGAAGGAATAATCCTAGTGGGGCCAGTGATACACGCCGTTGGGTCCGTTGAGGTTGTTACTTGTTGGTTAATTAATTATTAGATTTTCTTTTCATCTTTTTTTTTTCATTTTTTTTTTTCAAAAATAGTTAACAAATTACAGCGGATATAACTAACGTACGTATAGAGGGCGCACGCCAAAACGCATTGCTATTTTGGTTTGCCGCATCGCAACTGATTGCCCGGATTCTGTGGATGCATGGGGCGGCGCGTCTTCCATTTTTCTCCTCGTATTCGTACTCAGAATTTCCTACCATGCCATTGCCAATTTAAATTAAAGAAAAATTTGGGATTGAATTAATTTTCGAACTAACAGCTACACAAATCATTAGGCTGGATTTTATGGAATTTCAAGCCATCCAGTTTGTATGTACGGTTAAGTTATATCAAGATGGCGTGTATTGTCACTACTTTATTTATTTATTTATTTGTTACAAAAATAAAAAAAGTAAACTAGGGCCATCTGCTTATTTAATTATTTAAAAATAAAATTTGGATGAGAACCAAGGAACCTGATTAGTGAAACATACTTAATGGCAAGACTTCTTGATATCTTATCATCTGATAGATAGAGAATTGGATAAGATTTGAGAATCTCACAGTTCTAAAATTGGCATACGATTCTGCCCTAATAATTCAAATCTTGCGTGGGTATTTTCTTGCTAGACAAGAAAATGTGGATTTAACATAGAGTTTTTATAAGTTAAGGGTAAATAATGTGTGAAAATTTGTCTTACTTATGTGTTGGTATTTAGTTTGAGAAATGATAATATTCCAAATCAATTTTTTTTCTTTATAAGTTAAATCCTAATACGCAATTAAAAAATGAGTCCGATGATAAGTACATACTTTTATGTGGTGAAATTGAGAAATTTTCCATATTACAAAACTAAGGATTTTGCTAGGTTACAGTTGCTGTAATTTACAGTCTATTTAAAAATTATACGAGTTCCACCATCTGTTACAAATTTTTACATTATTTTGAAGGGGCTGTAAGTTACAGCAGCTGTAACTTAGCAGAACCCCAAAACCAAAACTAACAACTCTGAACGGAAATTGAAGCACAATAACAGAAAAATCAAAGACATTAATTAGTTAATTAAGCTAAGGGCCTGGCTCGGCCATTGCAGCCAGAGAGCTGGACTTCAGTTGGCTTCTCATTTTCTTCATCTTTTGGAGTGGAGCTGTAGTAGCATGCGTACAAAATTAATTGTATTGCACCAGATATTGCTCCAAGTCCGTTTCCAATCTACAGAAAAATATTATCAACCAAATACTCTACTTGTTATTATTATTATTATTCATTATTCTGATTTCAATAATTAAGCAAATTGAAGTAAGTACATTCATTGAGAATTTAATTACCAAAATGTAGAGGTCGAAACGAATGAGAGCGTAAGTCACCCAAACAACTCCATTGAGAAAGTTGGCTAGCGAGAGATAGAATGGCATGTACTTGACACTTTTCGTTTTGATAACTTTTTGCTGTAAGATAACTGTATAGTATTATTATAACTCTGATTTTAATAAAACCCGATCGAGCATTCAAGCCTAAGCATAACACATACCATGATGGTCAGTGGCGAAGCGTACATGAGGGCTCCAAAAATGACACAGAGGATTCCAACAATTCGGGATCTCTTCGTATGGGTGTGAAAAAATAGAATTGTGCATGCGGCAACAATCCCCAAAAATATTAGCTCTATGATGATCCAAAGAGTGACCTTTAGCTGAAAAAAAAATAAAAAAAAAACTCAACACATTGATTATTAAATTCAGAACATGTGATTATTAAATTAAAGCACATTGGTATTACATATGTGAACTGCATGTTTACATAACTTCTATATAAGTAGTAGATAACTAAATTAAGCCAGGCCAGTATGACACGATATGTTATTTATTTATTTATTATTAGTATTATTTAACCTACGGTGACTTAATTTTTTTCCTGATGTTATTATCAGGATTAGTTTAAATTTTAGACCTCTTATTTTTAGATTGATCGACTTTATATAAGAAATTTATATTTAAAATGATGTGGTACATAATGTGTCAATTATTTACTATTAATGTAAAATTACATTAATAATAATATAAAAAAATTAACAATTACTAAATATGCGAGAGTCACTAATTAGTGGGGTAAAAGCTCATTTAGTCCATGTATTTTAAAATTAGTATCCATTTAGTCCTTATATTTTTAAAAATGTCTCGAAACATCCCTGCCGTTAAAGTATTGATACCCTACCGTTACTTTTTATTTGTTTTGGCTTACTTTTACAATATTACCCTTTTTATACTAATTTTTTTTTGGACATTAATAAAAAGAAAATAATTAAATTACCAATTTAACCCTATATATATATATATTAATTTTAATTGTCAAAAATTGTATGCAAACTACCAAGTGTGCAAATGGTGCTTGCAAAAAAAATTAATATAATTTTTTTTATTTTCTAGGGTGAAATTGGTAATTTAATTATTTTCTTTTTATTAATGTCCAAACAAAAAAATTATTATAAAAGGGTAATATTGTAAAAGTAAGCCAAAAGAAATAAAAAGTAACGGTAGGGGTATCAATACTTTAACGGCAGGGATGTTTCAATGCATTTTTAAAAATATAAGAATTAAATGAACACTAATCTTAAAGTATAGAGACTAAATGATCATTTACCCCTAATTAGTGACACTGACATGCAAATGTTATACACTGCCTTTATATTATTATTCTAAAACTAATAGCTTGTGTCCGACTCATGTTTTAGATAAGACAAAAGATTCAAGCGGACAATACTAAAGTATGAACAGTTAATTAATTTTTTTAAAAGTACAGAAAGAAACTCAACAACACTCTTAATAATGGCTATAGAACAAATAAATCAATGGAATTTTTTATTTAGCAATTTTAATAAATGAAAAACAAAATTGGACAACTGAACCAGAAAAATTTTGGAGCCCATCAAAATATACCATGCACGACACCTTACAAATTGTTATTGGTCTAATTTGCTGAGTTGGGCCGACCTCTTATGAATTGGGCAGAAAACAAGCCCAATTAGCACGCTAACAACGTTGAACACCTTCTGTTCTAAAACTAAAATTTATTAATTTTATATAAATAATTAATAAATTTTAATGAATCAACATTTACATTAAGTTAAACCATAAATCATCTATGATGAGATTACGTTTAAGCCCTATTACAACATGGGCTAATACAACCTATAACATTAGATATCATCATATTATAAAGATGTAGGTTCTTCTTCAAATTGAGATGTTTTCTAAGATGAAAATTACTTAATTTAAGATACTTTTTAAAGAAGTATTTCCTATAGAAGCCTATAAGAAAAACATATACTAATTTAAGGTTGAAGGCTGTCTGAACCTTATATATTTAATCAAAAATTCTTTATCAGCCTGGGAAAATGTCCCTAATAATACAATTTCAAAAACTTTTTAAAAGATCTTCAGGAAAAGAAAGCTTTTAGCTAAAAAAAATAAAAATAAAAATCTCAGAAGCAATCTTTATAAAAGCAACCACAAATGCAATTGCACGTGAAAAATATATATTAATTACATGATCATATACTAATGGTAAAGGTTTTAGAGGAACTTACTCGGCCTTTCTTCTTAGCGAAGACAAAGAAAACGGTGATATAAGCAATCTCCATGGCGAGTCCAGTGCAGTTTATTGTGACGACCAGAATGCTATCGGGGGTCACAAATGGTAGTCCATAAAACACCCACAGCGAACAATTCATTATTGTTGCCAAATACGGGTCTGGCTTGAACTCTTCCACTGATCTTTTCTTGTAGATCTTCACAAATGTTGGTCTGTGAATAATATTAATTTACACCAATTAAACAGACCAATTCTATCTAATAATCACTATAGTATATCATCATCTGTAAGAACGGTAGTATTGTTTGAAGTTGAAATTCATGTTAAATGATTAGATATTATTAAGATTTAGATCACTTTCTAGGAATCTACTAGGGGCGTTGAATTGAAGTTGGATCAAGTTCCCTATATATATATATATTAAACAGTCAAAACTTTAATAGCTAACTAATTAAAGATAGCAAACTGAGCAAAAGATACTAAAAATCACTCAACCGCACCCCAAGAATAAAAAGGACATTAATTTCAAGATACTCAAAACCACTCAACCGCAACCAAGAATAAAAGGGACATTATTTTAATATAAGTCTAGTATGGAATTGAGCTGCTGTAGATGTTGTGAAAAAAAAGTTATAATTATGAAATAAAAATTAATAATATGTAGTAAATATAAATTTTAAATAATAATTTGATAATTTTGATAAAATTATTAAACATATAATAAATTTTCTATTATATATAAAAAATTATATCAATATAATTTTCAATTTAAAACAAATAATATTCATAAAATACTTTAATGTTATAACTTTTTACAGTTATTCAACCTCAATTCTAAACCCAACCAGAATCCTAAGTAATGAACGTGGGTTTGTAGATTTTTGAAGAGTTACTGTTTCATGTTACATGCATCCGGGAGATTTTAGTGGGACAATTGAAAATAAGCTAATGGATTAGATCATTACCCATATAGAAGCGAAAAGAAAAAAAAAATGATGATTGGATAATCGATCAAATCAGATATCCCCCATTATCTACATGCTTAGACTTTTGACAAAATACATTGACATGATTGGCTAGGTCCAATTTTCACACACTAATGAAAAAAAATGTGAAAAGATACAAAGAAAAGAAAGAAAGCTGACCAAGGTTCAAAGTTTAATATAATTTTCAAGGAAAAATATAAGAATTTTTCCATTATAATCATATCAAATGCTTATCATGAGAATTTTGAAAAAAAAAATGAAAAAAAAATAAGCACATACACAATATGAAGAAATTAAAAGTTAATTATGGGTATTTCTTTCAACCTTTATTTTCAGTAATGATACTTTAACCAGAGGTTTGAGAGGGTGTCGAAGGGATAATGACTTGTCGTGTCCGGCACAAATAGTACCGTGCTAGCGATGCAAACTCACTGTACCACCAGCTCGATGCGAAGGGTATGAATTCACACCAAATCACGAAATTTATACAAGTTAATAATTTTTTTGAAAAATTAAAAAAAAAAAGTCAGGCTAATGAATCACGTGGGACTGGAGAAGGTCTTTAATAAAGCTCTAGGAGCACACCCAAGGCTTTTCCGTCGGACTGACCTCTTTGTAATCAAACACGACATATCACAGTTGAGGACTCTCACTCTTAGTCGAAAATATCAAATTAATTGGCCAGATAATATTTTCACATTTGTTTGATCATATTGGATACACACCCAAAAAAGGAAAAGAAGAGAGAGATTTACATGGGAGACGCAAATAAGAAGAAGGAGATGACATTTCCTGCGAGAAAGAAAAAGTAACATAAGATATTCAGAAAATTCAAGAAGCATATACACAACTAGCCTAAAATGGCTTAAATATACCCATAAAAACAAAGAAAAATTCTTTGAATCATTCCTTATATGCGCCCCCCCCCCCCGGGGGGGACTATTAAAGATCATTCTGGCCAATCATGAAAATGAATCAAATTAATTAAGTATAAATTAAACATACCTATGATGCCTACAATGTTCCGGGCAGTTGAGGTAGTCACCATATTAGTCCCAACAAAGAGCAAAATAATATATTGAAGAGAAAGAGAGGAAGATTTGAGAAGAATATATATAGTTAGTGCTATATAACGATAGCTTGACAACTCTTTATGGTATGCAGATTTTGTTTGGTAAGAACAGAAGGTAGCGTAAAATATGTGATTGAGAAGAAGATGAGTCAGAGATAAATTTTGCAACTTAAGAAATTTGCATATCTAGGTCTGCAAATGCTTTGGTGGGGATTTTATTAGTTTCTTTCTTGCGTGTTTATACTTTTAATAAATTAATGCGATGAGAGACGTATATGACAATTCCTATTGCATGCATGCCGACGGGAAGCGGATCCTCTACAGTTGGTATCATTGTTATCAGTATTAATGTCGTTTATCTGTCTTGTGACATCTGTATCATATGGATAATTACCTTTATGAATAGGAAATTGATAAACCGACTAGATGGAGTAGAATAGTCAATTATCCCATACGAGATTACAACTTTGTAAACAAAGTGTTTAAATTCGCAACTAATAATTAAAAGTCAAAGGCATATGGAAGAATAAGACCATGGGTCTATTTGCGGTGCAGCCTCGTGCATTCGCCACAATTTTTCTGATATATATATATATATATATATATATATTAATGGTATATATATATATCTTAATGGTAGCAGCAACGTATAGCTTTAGCGTTACATGTAACAAATTTGCATAATATACATGGTAAAAAAAACAAATTGTATAAATATGAACAAATTGTTGCAATAAGGTGTGTTTGACACGCTATATTATAAGAGATCGTATTAATTATCTTAATGCAATCTCATATTGGGTAAATGTTCCTATTCACATTATGATATATTGTAATATACTATAATGCGAACAATGCCACATTAAATAAACTCGAGGAGATCAAGTTTGTGTAATATAGAACTATTCAAATTATTTTTTTAATTTCTTTAATGAACATAATAAAAATTAAATAAAAATATATAAGATTAAATAAAATTAAAAAATCAAATATGTTGCCATTGACGACAATTTTCACTGTTGCCGACCGTTGGTGGCCGCCACATAAAATTGTGTTTTGTATTAAAATTTAGTACCATTAGAATATTTTTTGTCAGGGCTATACAATAATGTAATTATTACCGGTTAAAAAGCTTTCATTTGCCCTAAGTTTAGGTCAAAATTTTGAAATGGAGACTTTGATTGCAGATTTATAGCAAATGAAAATTCATTTGCCAATAATAATTGCAACATTGCATAGCCTCAATAAGAAAGATTCTAATGGTACCAAAATATAGTTCAAATAAGTATGGCATCCAACAGCAACTTGTAGTGGTTGATGGTGAAAATTATTTGTTTTAATTACAAAATTTAAGTTATTATTTGAATATAAATAATAATAAATCTTAAATTATTAATTTAATATAAATTAAAATTAATAATATTATTATATATAATACAATCTATATTACACTAAATATTACAGTTTAATACAAAATAATAAAATACAACCTAATATAATATAATACAGTGTGACAAATGCACTTAAAAAGGTGTAATCTTTGCACCACCTTAATCATACACCTGGGGTCATACGCTAGGACCATTTTTTAAAATTTAATTTCATTGAAAAAGAAAACAAAATGAGTTGCAGGTTCAATGGATGGATAAATTTTGGAAAGACATATACCCAGCTGAATCTAGATATATAGTGGATTCATCATTAATTAATTAAATAGATATCGAATTTTAGTTAAATTATATGGTATATATGCATATCGAGTACATGAAAGCAAGATCGCGATGATCTATAAGGAAGGAAATTTGGATGTTCAAGGACCTTCACTTTACCTGCCGGAGCTTCTTATATTTTTTGTTGAAATTTTCTTGTGCTTATCACGTGATTACTTTGTTCATAACTCATGCGATTTCTATGACTACATCTTCTTTAGAAGTAGTTACCAAATTGATATTTCCTTCACTAAATTTGTTGAACATTATTTCTTAGACTATGATTCGGTGTTGATCTTATTTGCGTGTCAGATCTTTTATACTCGTTGTGAATGATAGTTATTTGAGATTAATATTATTTATGCATTGTTATAAATGCACATCGAAATTATAACTCATATCAGCGTCGACTCCTAATCTTTTTATTTTTTTTTGTGGAATATATATATATATATATAGAGAGAGAGAGAGAGAGAGAGAATCTAAATTCTTCACTTTTGTGAAAAAAATTATATGGACTTTAGACACACGTGAAGAAACTGTAAAAATTAAATTTATTAATGTGTAAAGGTTTCTTTATTATTAATATATCAAACATTATATATTTATATTTTAAGGAGCATCCTTTTTCTTTTTCTTCCTTTTTTTCTTGTTGGGGTACAAGGATCTTTAGAGATCAAAATATCTCCCTAAGCACACTAAGAAACAAAAATCTCAACTGTGAGACTTTATTAATGTACGCGTAATTAAAGGTTCTTAATCTTAAAAATTTTTAAAGGATCAGATGATGAGGATTCTTAATTATTCTTTTTACTATTATACAACTCAAGTAATATATATCCGTTTCCTTTTTCGGGTCTGGAAAAACTTTTAAAATGCCAAACTTACGAAATAATGCAATGCGGTGCAAGAAATTAAAAATTTGTGAACTACATAATGAAAAATGAAAAAGAAAAGATATTTATTTACATTCTTAGAAATTCTAGTCCTACAAGAAAAAACAATTACTTTGAGTATGAAAAAGACAAACTATATTCTTTCTTCCTTTTATGGACTCTATTTTTTGTCTCTCCAAGATGAAAATAGTAATGATTTTAAATTAAATAATGAATATTATTAGCTGCAAATGTCCATAAATTTGAAAATACAAATGGATGTTAGACATAACTTATTTGTCACTAATTTATTAGCATTTTCTTTTATCTAAAATTTGAATAAGTTTGAGTTTGACTAAAATTTGAATGAATTTTAATATAAATATATGAATGAATTTATTTTTTTAATAACTGATATAATTTCTTCAAGACCTTGTTTGAGAATTAATTAATTTTCTTTATAGTATAAGTGATGCCTTTTAAAGTTCCAACAAGATTGCCTCATTATGAATTTTTAATTCTGTCATAACGTGGATTCATACTCTTAAAAACTGTAAAACTAAAATATTTTCTAATTCCAGTTTGGCAAAAAACAGAATACAAAATTATGACGCTCTCTGCCCCTTTGCTACACTCAATAGAACTAAATCACTAAAGAGCTCCCTAAGTTACGTCTAACGTAACTTAGCACTCGCCAATCACTGATAGAATGTCTGTTAGCTTTTTTACATGCAATATAATTTAGCAATAATCACACGGTCATGATGTTTTAGAGCAGTAATATCAATACATACAGTATAAATTAACTGCAAGTGTGGGCGGAAGATGGGTAAAAATTTCAATTTTTACCTATATATAAATGGCATCCTGTTCATTTTTATTTTTTATAATATAAATATTTAAACATAAGGCAGAAATTATAAAAAATAAATAAATAATTTTTTTTTTCAAACTTGAAACTAATAAAATTCTAAATTACTTTAGACATTTAACAAATAGTTTCTTAATTTTAAAACATCCAAAGATTATAATTTGGACAATAAATGAGGAGAATTGTCTTTTTATTTTAATCATATCAAAGTCATTGGATGCCAATTGGCATATCTCGATCAAGCATCATAGTTCAAATGAAAGATGTCCCAAGGTAAGGAGGCCATAGCAATCAATGTACCAAAACGAAAAAGAGAAAGGGAAAGGGGACAAATTTTGAGTGCATAAAACTAACATCAACATAAAAAGAGTTCTCCAGATTTCAGAAAAAAGATGGAATTTGCCATGGGGCATGAATTTATTTCTTGCATTCCCATCATGGTAGTTAAAGTTTTCATAAGTGGGAGTAAGGTGACATACTTTTTCCCACCAGAACCGAAAGAAACATTAAGTAGGGCAGACACAACACAGTTTCTTCAATTGAAATTGGAAACACCCAAATCTGTTTTCTGTTCAATGTTGATTGTTGCTGTCCCATTATTGACTGAATCATTTCCTCGCTTTCCACGTGTACGATAGCTAGCAGTTTTGAAGAATGAACTGTGTTGAATCTTAACGAGGGGACCCCATAATAATTTTTATGAAACCCCATTTAACTGCTCTTTTAATTTTAAGGATAAAGTTTTAATTAGCAGATTTGACTTAAAAACCTGGCTAGATACTCTTTTAAATAAAAAAAAAAAAGGGTCACAAATTTGAAAATTCTGATTTCTAACATGGATTTACAAATCAACTCGCTGTGGCAAGGCATGGAATATAAAATATTTACAAGTGCTGGCTGGTTTGATTAATGCTTTGCCACCTCATTAGTCATTACTTTGCCATAACTTTGAATTTGACTGAAACAGCTGAAAGTAGCCCCAAGGGGCAAGAGCCAAGAGGGATGTACTTTTGCAGGAGAACGATAATTTGTAGACAGCAGCCACAAAAAAGTTATTACTTTAACAGGTGGCGCTTTTCCATTAGTCGATCGAGAAATTGTCATCAAGTCTATTTCTTCTACCACCTGTTTATTTGAACTGAAAAATGAAATTTGAGCACTAACAAAGCACCATCATGACCGAAATAATAATATTGTAATAAAAACAATATTCATTTTATGTATTAAACAGTAATACTTCAGTACAAACAGTATTCTATTTTATTTTAGTGGTATTTTGACGGTGCACAAATGTAAGTGTTTATTTCAAATAAGTTCTACATTGTTATGAATTTGGGGATGAATTCTAGAGAAAACTAAAGTGATTTAGGAAGTCTGCTAAACTAAAAAAAGAGGAGGGGTTGGACGATATTATTTCAAAGAAAATGAACCCTCAAAATTCAGTTTGTGGAGAATCACATCTTATCACATTTGAGTCATCAAACCTGATTCGACGAATCTTCCTTTATCAGTTATCACCCTCTGGTCAGGGTTTGGGACACTTTTAACATTTTCCATATTGCTCATGTAATCCAAACAGGTCATGCACTAGATTTGGTTCCCTTCGTGCAGCCACCACTTTCACAACATTTATTCAGGGTCACACTCACACCCCTTTCAAAATAAAACTGATTTTTAAAATTAAATTTTAAAAAACTATTTTTCTCTACTTTTCCGAATCACGTACGTTCCACCAATTTAATTACAGCAGTGATATTCTTACAACATCTAGCACCACACTTAGCACCAAACAGTGCGTTTTGAGCTAAATATTAATTGTCCACACATATTACATACAACACATGCTGCTCACTCGCTGCTGACACAACACGCGCTGCTCACTTGCTGCTCCCACCTAGGGATGACAATGAGCACCGCCCGCAGCGGGTTTATCATTACCAAATTCAAACCCGCACAAAATTTAAATTATCAAATCTACCCGCAACTCGCAGCGGGTTTTAATTTTTTTATAAAAACACACTCGCAGCGGGTTTTAATAATTACCAAACCTACAATGGTATCCGGCGGATTTTTTACGGGTTTCCGTATTTAAAATCATAAATGTTTAATATATAAATTTATAATAATAACCTCAAATTTCATATAACATACTCAATTTTATATTTAAATAATGTAAATGAAAAATTAAAATTTCCACATCAATTCAACACAAATTCTCAAATTTAAGTATAAATTACACATATCCATTTAAAAAACACAAACTAGTATCTAAAAATAATAATTACATTTCATATTATCATTTAAAACAAGCTCCAAGAGAAGATATTCATTTCATTCACCGCCATAAGCACCCATCCAACATAATGCCTATAATAATAATTAAGATTAATATTTTCAAATACTAATTTGAAGGAAAATACCTTTAGTTTTCTTTAGATTATGACTTTAAAATAGGATATAGGCCACATGCACGCATACACAACTTTGAGCCTTTGGCTATTTGGTAATTTAATTAATGACATTATTTTCTTTATACATTTTTAGATTAAAATTAAATTAAAAATATTTGAAAAAAATATTGCGGGTTTGGTGGATATCCATGCGGGTATCCACCGGATATAAGATTAACACCAAACCCACCCGCATCCATGTGCGGGTTTTAATTTATAATACTAAACCCACCCGAAACAGATAAAATTACCCGCAACAGACGGGTTTTAACGGGTGGGTTTGGACGGGTTTGTGGGTACAATTACTATCCCTACTCCCACCACACATGCTACTCAAAGAACACAGCTCAGAAATTGACTTGTAGCCTGAATCACCATAAGCCGATTCTCCCTCTCTCTCCCCTTTGTCGATTGCATCTCCCACATCACTAAAATATATCCCAGATATATTTTGGTTGCAATTTTGGTTTTGGTAACAATCAGCAAAAGATCAAGCTGTTCGTATGCAACATATCATGTGCCAGGTTAAGTGTTAATCTTAAACGATTGTTCAAGGGCGGAATCCACGAAATGTACAAAATCTTTATATTAACTGCTTCACTGGTACAAGAGCACTCTTCTTTTACTTCACTCAAAATCAATCTAAATGCAATTACTAATCAATTTAAACTCACTTGACAATACAAATCGATTACAAATGCAAAACTTGACCACAGATGCAATCACCATAATCAACACAATTCTGGCTGAATCTTCACAAATTCAAGCCATAAATTTTCCAAATTTTCGAGGTAAGATTTGTGGAGAGACCCACGCCAGCTGTGAAGAGACCCACGAAAAGAGAGAGAAAGCCGACGGTGTACAAGAGAGAGAGAGAGAGACAGCTAACAGCCAGATGTGGAGACACCCACAGCGAGAGAGAGGGAGAAAGTTGACGGAGAGAGCACAGAGCATGGGAGGAGGAAAATGAAACGGCTGCGTTTTGGTGTGGGTTTTGCTTGCTCGTTTGCTGTGTGAGTCGTGTGTGAGTCTTGCGTGTGTGTGTGAATTAAGCTGCCACAGTAACCTTTTTATAGTGCGTTTTGTGCTAACTTTTGTAATAAATGTTGTAAGAGTCTCATTTTCCACTTAATTATACTAACACATACGCAATTATGGTCATTGTAAACTTAGTGATCTCAAATTTTTTAAAATAAAAAGAGAAAAAATTAATATTTAATTCAAACAATAAGGTGCTATCACTTTAACAACATAGTTTCTTTAATTGGAAATGTTGATGCTGAAAAATGACGTAAACAACTGAATCTGTTTACTAGGGATAACAACACGAACTCAAAATTAAATGGTGATCTGACTGCAACTTTCCATACCTACCAACCATAAAACACGGTTAAGAGATGGTGAAGGGGGTTTCGGTGTAGATCCTCCAATGCCTAAATCAATTATTTGGTATATAGGAAGGGAAAATAGACTAAGAAAACTAGAAAAAAATGTTAGAATTCAATGGATTTTTGGTGTTGTAATTGAAGATCATATAGAAGGTAAAAATAGTTGAATGGTTGAACACTTACAAGTTCTTAATTGAATTTTGCTAACCTCTGCTCCATCTGATGCTCTCTTCAGCTTAAACAGGCCTTTGGTCATGAGGCGATTACCTCTTCAATTTGAGTACATTTTTCGGCAGTAACTAACAAATATCTATCACTTAAGGATGGTTGAAAAGGCAATGACATATAACTTCTCTAAAAAATAGGCCATGTTTATCAAACGGGTTTTCAAATCGAACTACTTTAGGTTGTACTTATAAACCAAGTCGCTAACATAGGCTTGAGATTGTATTTATAGACCAGGTCAGCAACATAGGCTTTAGGTTGTATTTAAAGACTAAGTCGCCATGATAGGTTTTAGGTTATACTTATAGTCTACCATATGACGGTAGGTTCCTATAGCGCTCGGGTTGGCAATATTCCCTTATTGCCATAAAAAAAAATCCAACCTAAACAACACTCCTAATTTTCAATATCAGGAAGTTATTATCAGTGTTTGAAACCAATTGCCAAGAAATAGAAAATTTTTCCTAAGACCAATACCAGTTTCCTAGTTTTCAATGTCGACAAGTTATTACCAGTGTTGGAAATTAATTGTCAAAAAATAGAAAAATTTTCTTAAACCCAACAGGAAATATATTGAAATATGCGTGTGTGTGTGTGAGAGAGAGAGAGAGAGAGAGAGAGAGAGAGAGAGAGCGGATCATACCTTGATTTAAGAGGAAAAAAATGGAATATTATATATCCAACTGAAAAATTTAGATTTGTTCCAAATAATTGAGATGTTGTTACTTTGTTTGATCAATCGAGACTGATTTTAATTAACACTATCTGATATAGTTTGAAAAGTCAAGTACTAAAGAGATTTCCAATCATATAACAGAGGTAATTATCAACCAGCGAGTTATTGTGTGTTTTATTATCAGGTAATTATGCTAAATTATTTTAGATATAAACCCATGAGTTTACGCTTTCATTCAAACACATGTTTAAGAAAGAGTCAAGATCATACCTTGATTTGTGATTAAAGCAAACGAAAAAGACAGAGATTAGAGTGACTACGCTTTTGGTCAAAAGCACAAATGACTGCACATGTACAATAAGTCATGGTTACTTAAATACTTTAGTTAAGTGTAAGGACCTCTCATATGTTAGTCATAAAATTTTTCAATTAATTATGAGTTAAAATAATATAATTTAAGATTATATTTGTTCATAATATACTAGTATATAGGGTGTAATAAATTAAAATTAGTAATATATTATTTGATCACATAATAAATAAGTTTATCAAAATTATTTCTTAATATTTGACATTAATCACGTATTGATCTGACAAAAAATAAAATATTTAGAATGATTTATGTTAGCGCAAAATATACGAGAAATAAATACAACAAATTCTAAAATAATTTTCTCTTTTTCAGAGAGTATCAATAAACTGTTAGAACTTTTGAAAATGTATTTACTATTTCTTCGTTAACACTGCTATATTTATAGTATAAATAAACGTATAATAAAGTCAAGTACCACTTAACTAGTATAAAACTGTTTTGAGTAATCAGGTCAATGAAGACTTGATGTTAATTTGTTCTTCTGGTGGTCTTGTTCATTGATAAGACAGGCCGAGGGTGATAATACTGCATGTTGGGGATGACTACTTTTGTCTTCAGGATAATGTCATATCCACGCCTCCTTAAGCTCAAGATATGATTTTCTTTCTATAACTTATACTCTTAAATTATTATTTGTGGTACATATGCATATACTTTGCATATATTTTTTCTCATTAAAGGAAAGAGTCAAGTCAACGAAACTGTTACTAAAACAATTTGATCAAGTGAAAGAATCAATCCATCTCCACAAATCCCCAAGATTATGATTCTGGAATCCCCTAGATTTGTGACATAATTTTATTTATCTAGCGTCTAGTTTAGCTTCCTGTGATGCCTATGTAAGTTCTGCGCTCTTCATTATTTTCATACATGTTTATTTTATCCATATTACTTATATATAGGTTCGAACAGAATACCGTCAGCACAATGATGAACAACAACTTTTTCTTTAAATACTTATAATTTCCTAAGAAGAAGAACAAACGTGAGGGGCTTAATTTCTTCTTTAGCCATTTCTTCATCCACAAGTCGACCATATATCTCAAACAAATTGTCTAAAACTCCTTCTCCAATACCAAAATGATGAATAATTGTTGATTCTTGAATAGCCCTAACTGTTCTAGCAACGGCAGAGCCATAGCTCTCACCACGATCATGACCTTGTCTCTCTACCTGAAACATATCGAGCTGGTCTAGTTTAAAAGAACCTTCTCTCCCCACTTCACCTTCTATTTCTTCTTTTGATGGTGCATAGAAATGAGCATGGTAAGCAACGAGCTTTTCTTTCTCTATTTCTCCCTGTAAGTCATCAAAGAGGAATTGGGTTAACAAAATTTCGTCACAGACATTTATTTCAAAATTATTTAATTATTCATGGCAGTGACTAGGATAAATATATTATATAAGAGTGAAAATCTAAAATGGAGAATGACACTTTGGTTCACACCCAATTTGAGAATAAATTTTATCACCTGGATCCTTGATAAATTTTATTCACCATTTCATCCGCCCTTAATGTTAAATCAGTAATAGGAAAGTACATTGAAAATAACAAATAAGTTGATCAGTTTTAATCTGTAAAATTATTGGATAATCAATTTAGGTGTGAACAAATCATTTTTTTCCTCAAACAATTTTTTTTTTGGGTAAATCTAACCATGAAAAAGAAAAATAAATGTTATGCTATCAAATAATAAAAATAAAATTTAAAATCAAAGTGTCATTCTTTTGATTTAAAATAAATGGGACAATTGATTTGAAATGGCGCCATTCATAAAAAAACTTTTTCGTTATTTTGATAAGAATCCAAATTGTGTACTGTGTACGACTCACAGATAAATTCTAAAATGTTTTTAAAATACTATATCGACTACATAACAAGTAAATGATATTATAATGTGAGTGCATTTATTTTAAAAAATTATCATTAAATAGTAGTTATATAAAATTCAACTACGCATGTAATACATATACTAATCAATTGTATTAGCTCTTATGTATCTTTAGAATTGCTTTAGAATTGTTGTACAAGTCTCATGCATGCATGATTGCAGGTATGGGAATTCCAAAAGTTGAATACCTGTGAAACCAGGATGGCTAGTGATCGTGAGAGGAGTTCCCAAAAGAATGAGTTGCCTCTGTCAACATGGTCTGGACCAATTCTTCCCAACAAGATCAGCACCATTCGGCCTCCGACGACTAGCTCTTCCGATCGTGATCGAAGAAATAAGGTGAAGTCCTCTTGAAATTGCTTAAAATATGCCTTGGACACTGCTGAAGGGCTAGATTCTGAAATGTAAATGTTGCCTTTGTTTATTGACTCTCCCATCTCGTTGTAAAGTGTTGGTGGAACCTGCAAATGTTTAAAAAAAAAAATATTATCCTTGTTAAACTAACGATGTGTTTAGGACTAAATGCTTCTTCTACTCACCGTTGAAGTAGCGCAGTACTTACTTTCTTTTGACAACTATAACAATGTTTGCCAATAGCAGAATCGGGGTTCTGGTTCGATAGGGCCAAAATGAAGAAATGACAGACTCCTATTTTGGCTTGATGGCCAAAATGAAGAAACGACAAATTTAAACAGAACACATAAACATAAATTTTACATTAAATATACTAAATTTTAGTGAAGAATCTTTTCTTTTGTGAAATACTTTTTGGACCTGTAGAGGTCCGGGCTTGCAGGCCACAACCTAATTGGATAATTGGCTAATATTTGCCACAAGTAGTGATTATATGATATGTGATAGCATATCGATGAATTAAAAGTCACTACACTTTAATAATGCTAACTGTAGTAACTAATTGGATAATTGGCTCGAACGGAAGGGATTAAGAGAGCAACAATATAGAGAATCCAAAGTACCTTTGATAGCCAGTGCAAGCTGTTAGATGAATGGATAAAGTGCAAGGAATTGTTGGGAAACAATCTTCCATAAAATGAACCGGGGTAACCGGCAATATAAACAGAGGGAGAAGACCCACCACCTCTTTCATTTCTGAGCTGCCTATGAAAATCGGGCAAGGCCTTAAACACCGAGTTGAAATCATTTGTTGGAAGATCATTAAGGTAAAAATGGAACTCTGGTGCTGGATTCTGCAAGATTTCACGACTAGTCATTTCAACTGTTTGAACAAAATCTTTGATGATTGCTAGTGTATTGGGTCCAGAAGAACAACCCAAATCAGCTATGTTTATTGTCTTTGGATCTATTTCAAGATAAAGTTGTTGTAATGCTTCTAGGGTTATGTGCTTCACTGTATCTGATGCCTTCTTCTGTTCATAACAATTCATGATAACAAAATTAGAAACTGTCTCAAGTTATAGTAAAAAACGAAAAAAACATCAAATGATAAAAAGAAATTAAAAAGCCAAACCTGTAGCGAGGAATTTCTGGCATAGCTAGTCGGGCCAGTACCTCCGGCCATGTGAAAGAGTTTCTCCACATCCATATTGAATCTCTTTTCCTTTTGTTGTGCGTTATAGCCTCCTTTTAAAGAAAACTTTAATCATGAAATTCTTATCTATCATCATTATTATTATTTTTATTATGAGTAATTTATACAAAGATCCCAGCATTTAAGATCCAATAACTTAAGTTTTAACTAATGTGGTGGGTTAATTATTAATTAATGACTCAATAATTACATATAAATTGTTACATCAGTTGAAACTCAAATATTGTGAATTTTTTTTATTTTTTTATTATTAATTTTACTGCCTTGATAACTATTATTGGTAGGTAAAGACATGTTTTATTTATTTCAATATAAATTATGGTTTAATGTGGGAGGAAGCCCTAGAAAAAAAAATCAATTATTAAGTTAATTTCTTTGTTATATTGAAATAAATCCATGCGTCTTCTTTCTTGAGTTCAAATAATAATAAAGGATAAGGATTAGTGATTCCTAGGTGGGGTTTTCTAATTCCATCTAAACTTTTGAAGCAAAAAAAAAGTTATCCATCGAAATTTGTAAAAAAAGTAATTTTATTTTATTATGGCATAGTATCATGTTTTTAGTAATCATATTTAATATTCAAACCTTTAAAGCAAACAACCCATAAATCGATTTAGTTAGATAACTTCAAATAATAATACTATCAAATCTTAATTAATAGAGTACAAATTGATGTTGCCTAAATTTATGGATTGGGTGAAAATATAAAATAATAAAAAATAATCATTTAGGTCAAAAGTTATCTAATCCATCCAATTAAATTATAATACATCAATTAGTACAAAATAAATTTATATAAGAGTTTATAACTTTATCTTTAGTCATTTTAAATTAAAAAAGAAGAAGCTATCCACACCTCAAAGTTTGAAAAAAGCTATCTACACCACCAAAGTTTGCTTAATGGTTGCATAGATCCCTTTGATTTCATTAGTGGTCAAATAAATTATATATTGTAGTGATTTAACACCTCTTATAAGTCAAGATGCCAACCACTGCCTAGGAGACTCTACTCAAGATCAAACAAGTTGTGGATGAAACCAAGCTTGATATCAAGACCCCAACTCTGATTACAATTAGCCCTAGATCTAATGATTAATATCACAATGTATAACTCAATCAAGAAACAACTCACAACACACAAGAAACAGAATCTTACGTGGTTCAATTGTGCATTTCATGCACAATCTACATCCACGGGAAAAGCCACAGGAAAAGCTTTATTGATGAATCAAGAAGACAAATACAGAGCTTCTATACAAGAGATTACAAGCAACGAGAAGAACCTCTCTCACTTCTCTATCTCTCTCTTAAGCTCTCTCTGAATCACGCTCTTTCTCCTGATGCTGAAACCCAGATTGCACAGAATCTAGACACGTGTGTAACAACATCAACAACCTTGATTCGCTTCTTCACGAGCTGGCTCACGTGCTTCACTTAAGTTTATCCAAAAACGACAGAGGCTGAGTCGTTTAGCTTTTGAACTTAAAAGCCTCGTGCTGCACGTGACAAATGACTGAAAGCATTTGATCAAAACGAAACCGTTTTGGGACTCTGAGTTTTCGATTCATTGCACTCAAGTCCACACACACACACACACACACACACACACACACACATATATATATATATTTGTTTTAATAATTTATTTATACTTATATGCTATTTTATTTATTTTTTTAATCTTAGTATCGTATTTGTATTTGTCATAAAAAGTTTTGAATATAATCAAAGGCATAATAGAAAAAAAAAAGTCTTTGTGTGACTATTTTTAAGACTAATGGATTTTTGACTTTTTCCATATTAGGTTATACATCTTAATATCCTTATCCCAAATCATTGATTATTTTTCATGGAATATATTCACTTTTTTCATTGATTATTATTCATAGAATATATCCACATTCTACATGAGAGTATATTACCCACTTACATTGAAGGAATTGCTTATAAATGATTGGTTAAGATATGTCCTATTAATTCTTTGAATTTCCATTAATTTTAATGATCATGCAACCCCCTCCCGAAAGGGGATAAAAAATGAAAGTAAGAGAGAGGGGTGGGTTTGATTCCATTAGAGGCCACTTGAAAGCTCATGAGTGAATCTACTGCTTGTTGGCCACTATTGACGACAGTGGTCTGGCATCAAAGTCAATGACAAAAATCGGGAAAAAAATAATAATTAAAAAGGAAAAAGAGTTGGTCTTTTAAGTGGGTTAGAGTCTCAATGTATTATGATGCCAATTTCTAAGTGGTCATAGTGTCTCTATGGCCTCAACTTTCACATTTTTTCAGGAAAGTAAATCTTTAGCTAGGAAAGTTCTTGGTTTAGTTGTATTTGCACAATCTTTTGTCTACATTTTCCCCATAAATAGAGCAAAAGTTCCGGATGCACGTGTCAACAAGGGACATACTTGATGGATTGACCCCTTCCATTAAATTGAGCACATGCCATTGCCTTCCCTTCCAAGCACGCCCGTCGATTAAGGGGGCAAGTATCGATCAAGCAGTTACTGTCATTACAAATTTTACAATTCAAAGATTATGATTACATTTTTGTAACGACCGATTTTCTTTGCCCAACAAGGTATAGTTGATTTACCACGTTAAACCCACTTAGGGTTTGTGTGATAGTAAAGTGTTGCGATTTTTACTTTTATTTTATTTATAAACCCTCAACTCAATGAGGAGATTCATTGAACTGAAAAATAAAATATAAACAATTGGTGAGAGTTACTCCATAAAAACCTCAAAATCTAAAACAGAAGAATAAGGCAGTGCGGTTTTTAAGTTATAACTGTTGTGGTACAAAAGCTATTATTACTAACAAAAATTATGAGTGTTTTGTTAATATTGTTAAATAAAACTTAATAAATTAAGTTTTTTTAAAAGGTGAAATTAAAAAAAAAGAAACGCAATTGTCACAGCCTCAATTATAGCAATTTTCAAACGCTCCAACAGTTGCACTATGACAGTCCAGACTGTCCATCTGCTTTTAGCAGTCCCAAACCAGCCTTTTAAGTATGAAGAGTTGCCTTTATCTATATTAAAAAAAAAAGTATGAAGAGTTGCCGGTTGCGTGATTAATGAAAAGATTGACTTCTCTTTCCCAATAAGCCTTTGCCATATCCTTTGTGATATTTGATGTGTTGGTATTGATAAAACTATAGATAATGATAATGAGAGCTTTTTCAAGTTGAATCTTAATGGAATTGCAAATGAAAGGCTATAATTAGCTAACTTCTATGACAATTTGGTTGAAAGTCTGGTGATATGTACTGATGTGAACATCCATTTTCTTTTGAGTTGGTAAGTTTCCAATTGCTATTTGAACTCGGTTCGGGCTTCTTAACCACACAAAGAGGAGCGCGAAAAATATAGAATGAAAAGTAAAGCAGAAACATATAGAGTTGGTAGGTGACAGGCAGGGACATGATAAGTATTTGGGTCCACAATATGGAGACGGTAAATTTATCTTTCATAGGGGTCTAACAAAATAGGTATAAATTGGGTTAAATTTGAGTCTCTATTTATTTATTTGTTTTTAATGTGAGCTCCGTGGAGAAAAATTTATTGGTGTGTTTACTAATTGAGAATGAGAATGGAAATGAGAGAATGTGAATAAATGATGTGTTTACTTATTTAAATGAGAAATAGAATGGAAATGAAAGTAGTGGCCCTACTTAAAATTAAAAATGATTACTAGAATTTCTATTTTTATGGGGAGGATGAATGAGAATCTCATTCCTTAAAATGACTATATTATCCTATTTAAATCTTAAAATTCTCATTTTATCATTTCTTTTATTTATTTAATAATAATAATAAGAAAAATAATAATGACAATAATTAACTAAGGTCAGTTTAGTAATTTGAAACAAACTATTCTAATTCCAAGATAAAGTAAACATATTAATGACAATACAGCTCATTCTAATTCTGATTCTCATAAATAAAGTAAACAATTCATTCTGGTTTCTATTCTCTATTATGATTCCAACCCATTATGATTTCCCTCTATTCCGATTTCATCCTATTTCGATTACTAATTAGGAATATAAGTTTAAAATAACCCCCAAATCTTGATTTAACTTTGAGTATGAATTAAAACATAAAATTTTATATGGTACCAGAGAGTTCATGTGTGAGTGAATCTATACTAACTAGATTTTTTATAAAAAAAAACTTGCATGTGACAAGAATATCTAACTTTTGTATATAAATTAAACCCTATGCTTCTATAGGCACTCTAGCCTCAAAAGAGTTTATCTGTGTGTGTGTGTGTGTGACAGAACTTATGAACTAGGCTTGGCAATTTAAGGACTTGGGCCGGGCTTGACAAAGCCCAAACGTAAGCCCATATAATTTGTAAAAAGTTCAAGCCCTCTCAAAGCTCGTCCAATCTGGATGGGCCTGAACCTGGCCTAGGTTTTTATCAAATTTTAAATAATTTTAAATAATTTTTTTAATAAAATTATAAATTTTAACAAAATAATTATCCAATACATTATACTACGATAGGCTAAAAACTTAAAGATAATTATCTAATACATGATTATCCAACACACAAAATACTAACACCACAAGTGCCCAACATAATAAACCATAACTGCTAATATAAAAAACAAACTAACAAAAAAAAGTGTTAAAATAAATAGTAAAACAAAAATAATTAGTAATTAATTTGGTAAAGAATATTCTTATACCTCGACTGCTAGTAGCCCATAACCAATGCTGAGAGCATATAATCGCTTCCAATGTGTCTGGATGTAGTCTGCTCTAATGTGGACTCAATGTTCTACCCCCCGTACTAAAAGCCAACTATGAGGTAAGAGTTGTCACATGTATAGTTAACAAATCCTTGGCAATCTCCGCCAAAATAAGATATTTGCCTTTGTTTATCTTCCATCATTGTAAAACATCAAAGTTCGAAGTTCTTTTGACTAGAGGGTCCTCCAAATACGTATCTAAGTCAGACTTCGAACTAATAGGTTGACTATTTTGGGTTGCATATGCATCAAAATCACCCATATCATCAATACCATCAAAATCAATAGAGATTGGTCGGAAAGAAAAACAATTGAGGTAAAAGGCTCACCAGCAACATTATATCTCGTAGTTGCGGATTTGACCTCATAATAATTCATCATTTCATCACAAAGCTCTCGCACTCTCTTAAGTTGATTTTTAAGACTGACTGCATAAATCTTCGGATAATAGTAATTAATCAACATCATCTTGTATCTCGAATCAAGAATAACAACCATGACCAATATCTCACTAATCTTATCCTAATACTTTAAAAAATTTTCAATTATGTTATCCACCATGTTCTTAACTGTAGGAACATCTGATGTTTGCCACCCCTTCAATGCAATCATCATTTTACAAACCAATAAAAAAAAATTAGCAGTGAGGTATGTTGTACCTGAAAATATCTCAGTCAACCTTGAAAAACGTCTTAAATAATCCATCATTTGCTTAGCCAACTCTCATTCCTCACTAGTATGCAAACATTTGTATTGTGGTTTAAGTGTCGCAGTCAAGAAATTTTTTTTTTGTACTTCATTGCAAGTTCAAGCATCACAAAAGTAGAATTTCATCTAGTTGGACAATCAAGCCCTAACATTTTCACATCCATCCGCATTTGATGGCATGCCAACTCAAACTTTTCCATTTGTTTTGGTGATGAACTCCAATAAGACACATTGTCTCTAACAAATGCAATACCACTCTCAATCACCGACAACCCACCATTCACAATTAAATTCAAAATATGAGCCACACACCTCATATGAAAAAACATTACCACCTAATATCATTGACTGAGTTGACAACAATGCCTTCAATCTTTCAACCATTGCATCATTAGTTGAACAATTATCCAAAGTAACCGTGGATATCTTTCTATCTAGATTTCAATCTAGTAAACACTCCACAAAAATTTGCGAAAGGCAATCAACTGTATGTGGGACCTGCATATATATAAACCCATTCATTGAAAATAATAATAAAAATTATGCAAAGTTACAAAAAATTAAATAAAAAATTTAAAATTTAATAAAGTATCTATAAAAATTTAAATACAAAATTTTAATATTTAATAAAGTAAAAATACCTTAGGATTCGACTTTGCAAATGCCAAAAGTTGTCAATGAAATATCTCGTAACAACCATATAACATTTCTTTTAATTACAAGCAGTCCACATGTCTGTAGTAATTGCCACTCTACTATTATTAATCTCCAACAAATTCATTGTCTTCGTCTTTTCAACATTATATATCTTAAAGATCTCACTCTTTAAAGTGTTTCTGGACATATGCTTCACCAATGAGTTGCAATAATCAACAAAATCTCTAACCGCCTTATACTCTACAAACCTAAGAGGAAGCTTATGTTTTATAACAACTGTTGTAAGTTTTTGATGGGCAACCAATGGATCAAATTTCTGAATTCCAAGCTCACCACTTTCAATTTTTACTAAGTGTTGCTTATTCTCAAGAACTTCTTCAATCGTCATTTGATTAAAAATGTGAATTTGTCTAGTGTGTCAATTCAAGTGACTAGTTCCGATCTATAAGAAGGAACTGTTCCACAATGATTGTATTTTACCTTCGCTACACCACCAATATTTATCTTTGTGAAATGATCCCAACAATTTGAGACAACCATATATTTTCTTTTTTAATCACTTCGTATTTATTCTTGAACATTTTCTGACTCCACATATGGATTTGAAGGCAAATTAGAAGATTCAGAAGCATTTTCCATTATAAACCTATACAAAATTAAAGGAGATAAGATATTAGATTAATTAATTAATCAAATATTATATAAAAAAGTTCTATAATATTGAAAAATTTCTAAGAATGCAGAATATTTTTACACCATAATGTCATAATAAGTTTTCTAACAACACAACACAGGACACCATAATGCCTCATTAAATCTCTAATCAAAACCAATAGAATAAAATAAAAATTAGCAACAACAAAAGCTAAGTGTAAATGCATACTGCATTTACAAGCACAAAACACTATAATGCCTCATTTACAAGCAAATTTGCAACGTCCAGAACTGCATACAATATCTATACAATGGATAGAAATACTTCAACCTAGAAATATTAAAAAAACCAACAATGCAGCTCAAAATCATTAACCAGCTGCACAATATTCTTCATCATTTTCTATATTAACCAACAACCAAACTATATTCTTCACAGCTCAAAATCACAATATTCTTCAACGAATTAACCAATTACATATATTTAAGCCTTAGATGATATAGTAAAAAAAATTGAAGCTTAATTGAGGTGGACTACCAGAGTTGGTGATGACTTGCTGCCTTGTTGGTGTGGTTTGAATTGCGTACATGCTACAAATTGTTGTTGCTGCCTTGCACGCATTCCAGTGGTTGCTGCGACGTCGCACGACTGTGCTGGTGGGTGAGGGTCGTTGTTGCGTCATGTGGGAGATGCTGGGTGGCTGGATTATGGGTTGCACAAGAGATGCTTGTTGCTGCTGGACGCTAGCTGAATGGTGGCTGCTGGCTGTGAGAATAGTGAGAAGTTGAGGGCGCAGTGATGGTGAGTGAGGGAAATGAGGGATTTAGGGATTTTGCATTTTAGTTTTTGTTCAATTTGTTTAAGTTTTTTTTTATTTTTTCAATTTTTTAATTTAAATTTTATAATATATTATAAAGTTATACATACATATACATATATATATATAAAGGCATTGCCAAAGATATTGAACCTAAAGCCACCTCTAAAGAACCCCAATCCTCTCCTCCTAAAGAAAAATTACTCTCCTCTGCCATGCCAATCAAATCTTGGATTGACATGATCGAAGATGAAGAAGCAAAGTCTAAAGCCCTTTCTACTCAAGACCAAGTAAACCAATGGATAAAATCCATCTCAAAATCCCCTGAGCTTATGCTTGCCTTACAAAGCTTCTCTCAAAGCCAAGAATCTCCAAAAGAGATTTCTGAGAAAGAAAGCCCTAAAGAAATTACAAAATCTTCTCAAAATATTATTGTTTCTGGTGAAAGTTCATCTTTACAAATTGTTCTTTCACAACCAACAAAGAAAACCTCGGTTTGGTTTGATAAAACCCACTCTCAAAATATTTTAACTATCGAAGACGAGTTTTACCATACTGACCAATTTTAAACACTTACAAAGTTTTTCCCCAAAGGCTGGTTTTTTAAACTATGAGATTTAATAAAACCCCAGCCTTATTATCAAAGCATTTTGGAAGCCACTGAGTCAGTTAAATTCAAACATTTTTATCTTAGTGACTTCCATTCTGAGCCGGCCTATTCCACGGCCACAATCTTAAAAGTCTTGAGCCCAAAACAGTGGGGTGATCTACTCCACAATAAAAAAAAGATTTCCCTCCAATTTTCAAATGCGTTTACCACATTGTTTGACCTATTCCTACTTGGATTATCAGCAGGCCTTGTACAACACATTTTTTATTCAAAATCTAAAAAAATCCCACTCATGGTTATTTTTCTTTAATTTAAAAATAACTGTGCAAAGTGTTCCTAATTGGTTTCAAAACTGGTGGAATTACTTTGGCCCAAGCCCTGACATTCTCACTCCGAATGCCATAAATTGTTTAAATCTTTTTAAAGCCCATTATATTCCTTCTGAGTCTGAAAAAAGGTTTCATTCTTTCTTCTGTTTTTGTACAAATTTCTTCCTTCCATGGGTATGGATGTGAAACCTCCGTTATCACACCCATGATGTCCAATTTATCCTACAAAGAACCTTTAAAGTAAAATAGTGGTCAAAGTTCGATGAACAGTCAAAATTGACTGACACCTTAATCCGAAATTGGCTCTCTGCCAAAGGATTTCTTGAACCATCCATTCAGTACTCCAAAGCCCAACAAACTTTTCTAACCCAAAAATCCAAAGCTCAATCTCTTTTAGCCAGTGCCAAAACTGAAGAAGAGTATTTTAAAGTTATGCAACAACTTCTCGCCACGAGGTCTGAAACATCTGTTGCAAGTTCTTCCTCAAGCACCTCCGGAGATAAAGAGCCTTTTATTTCCCTTGGTGATGAAAATGAAGATGACTGCTTCGGCATATTTTCTCCATTAAAGCATTCCAAATAAAGATCGTCCTTATGTAAAAAAAAAAAAGAGTAAATCCATTTTACTATTTTCTTGTAATTACTTTGTTTGTATATCTTCGGGTGGTCCCCTGGACATAAGTGAGAGCGCACATGTCTCTTCACCCGTATTATTTTTGTATTTGTATTTTCTTGTTACAAAGCTACAGCTCCACTACAATCTACAGTGAAAAGTTCCAAAGATTATTGTTTGCTACAACTCTACTACAGTGAACAGTGGAGATTTCCAAAAATTACTGTATGCTGCATCTCCGCTACAGTCTACAATTTAAAAATTTTTTGTATAAAAACCGAGAGGAAGACTTAGACTCCTCAGATTTTTCATTTCGAAGTTTAGAACTTCTCTCTCTTCCTTCATTCTCTCTCTCTCTCTCTGGGAATCAGGAATCAGAAGGGTTCAAGGAAATTTTTTTGTTTACAGAATAGTTCCTTACCTTCACAATTAATTTCCCTTTCTTCTCTACAAAGAAAATTCAATCAATGTAAGCATTTCATTTCCAGTATTACTTTCAAGCATTTAAAGCATTTGTAAATTTTATTTAAAGCTTTCCATGTATGTTTAAATTTCTGCACTTTAATTTCCGCAATTTAATTTAAAGTATTTAAATTTTATGCAACCTTTGCAGACTGATCTGTATCAGATCTGCCTTAAAACTGCTACGTTCCTTTGAGACAACGAGACCAGATCTCAATCCTCAGTTGTATTTTTCTCTTCTCCCTCCATTCCTTTAGAGCACCATTTCTGGGATCCAGATATGGTACTGTGTATGCACCCTAGCCTTTAGATGAATGTTTGTTGCTAGGCTTGCTTAAAGAATTTAATAAATATTTGGTAAATAATTTTAGTATATCGGCTTGAAACTAGAACGTGCGAGATATTGATCTGTTCTAAGTCAGATCTGGTTCCAAAGGCAGACCTGGCTCTGCATCGATCTAGATACAACGCCACGTACCTTCAATAAAACCTGACTAACCGCATTCCAAAGAAAATCTATTTATTTTAAAGTTGGTAATTTAATTAAATTTTGACAAAACCAACCCAATCAAAACATTGTTTAATTTGAGTTCTTAATATTTGACTTCTAACGAAAGCACATCTATCCTTCGATCTTATATATATATATATATATTATTTATTATAGAGTCCAAACTTTTAAGTAAAGCCCTTAACTTAGCCTATTATATATAGGCTTTACAAGTTACAAGCCCCCTTGTCCATAATTTCAAGCTACGGGCCGAGCTTTCTGCCAATCCTATTATGAACTAGAAAAAAATATTACAAATAGAGATCAAGTGCCTCAAACTATAAGAAATGACCAAACTATGTTGTGAGGCCTTATGTAAGATGCTACTGATAGATACATGCGAAATGAAAAGTATATACAATAAGCTTATATCGGCATCAACATTTGTTTAACCCATTTAACTCCATTCTGTCGTTATGAATTAAATGAATTCCATGTGTTTTAGTTATATATATATATATATATAACACAACACATCAACACTAGGGATGGCAATTGTACCCGCAAACCCGCCCAAACCCACCCGCCAAAACCCGCCCGTTGCGGGTAATTTTATCCGTTACGGGCGGGTTTAGTATTATAAATTAAAACCCGCACATGGATGCGGGTGGGTTTGGTATTAACCTTATACCCGGTGGATACCCGCATGGATATCCACCAAACCCGCAATAATTTTTTTCAAATATTTTTAATTTAATTTAAATATAAAAATATATAAAGAAAATAATGTAATTAATCAAATTACCAAATAGCCAAAGGCTCAAAGTTGTGTATGTGTGTATATGACTCATCTCCTATTCTAAAGTCATAACCTAAAGAAAACTAAAGACATTTCCCTTCGAATTAATATTTGAAAATATTAATCTTAATTATTATTATAGGCATTGTGTTGGATGGGTGCTTATAGTGGTGAATAAAATGAATATCTTCTCTTGGATCTTGTTTTAAATGATAATATAGAATGTAATTATGATTTTTAGATATTAGTTTGTGCTTTTTAAATAGATTTGTGTAATTTATACTTAAATTTGAGAATTTGTGTTGAATTGATGTGGAAATTTTACTTTTTCATTTACATTGTTTAAATATAAAATTGAATATGTTATATGGAATTTGAGGTTATTATTATAAATTTATATATTAAAAATTTATGATTTTAAATACGGAAACCCGCAAAAAATCCGCCGGATACCATTGCGGGTTTGGTAATTGTTAAAACCCGCTGTGGGTGAGTGTTTTAAAAAAAATTAAAACCCGCTGCGGGTTGCGGATGGGTTTGGTAATTTAAATTTTGTGCGGGTTTGGATTTGGTAATGGCAAACCCGCTGCGGGCGGTGCCCATTGCCATTCCTAATCAACACTTTCTTGCAAGCTAGACGAATGTTAGAGACTTGGTGCTAACTGCTAAAAATCATTAATTGATTTATAATAATATTTATTATTTGATATAATTTAGCGCTTAGATATGCATCTTTTTTAACAAAATTTTTTACGTTGCCCTTTGTAATCAACTGTAGTTTGAATTATTAACACTGGCAAATTGGATTAAATTAAAAATATTGCAATACTAGTATTGATGGGCATGCCAATGTTGAAGCTAGTTAAAGGTGAGTATGGGCTTTACGAGGTTTTGGTTAGATAAAATAGGTTCATATAAAGAGGTGCATACAACATACCCAATATTATGTCAAGTCAATAGTAAGTCCTTTTTAGCTGAATATAATGATTGTATATGACATAGTGGGTTATATAGCAAAAGTTCTAACCTATTAATTTTTTTGAAATAATGAATAAGAGTGGCTATTATTTTTCTATGAACAAGACTTGATATGGTTCTAGTCTTCTAGACTAAACAACTCAAAACACGTATGTCATTCCAAAGAAAATTTTAACACTTTTAATGCATTTATTATTTTACCCTACTATAGTTAGATTATTTCTAATACTAGGCCAATAAACTCCAACCCAATTAAACTAAAATACAAAATGACGCTAACAACTATTTAGTTTCATTGTTTAGCACCTCTTCCCTTAACTATAAAGTGGTCTCCACAGTGGCTATGGGATGCTAGGTTTTGTTGGACTTCAATTATTTTAGACTTTGATATGTTGAGTTGATTGTACATTTTATTGGGCTTCAATTGTATTAAAGTTTGATTGCATTGTATCCATAATATTAAAAACAAAAAAACCAAAATTACTCAAACATGAAAACTAAATAGTAAAAACTTCTAATAAAGCAAGAAATACAAATTAAATTAAATAACATTTGTTGACATTTTAAATTTGCCTACATCACCCTAAGCTTAATTAAATTGTCCAAACATATCTTTTTCTTTCTTTAAGTAAACTCAATTTGACACTATGCGGGACAAAATCACGTGATTAAAATCCATTAAACTTCGTAATGCATGTAAAATATGATGACATCGATAACATAGATAAGACATCAATATAAGAAGTAATTTACATTATTTGAAAAATTAAATTTGTTGTAATAATTAACCTCACGATTCTTATTTCTAGTGATTTAGATTCTTTAATTTTTTTAATTTAATTTTGTTTTGAATTGAGCAATGCAGTCCATTACTTTATTACTTCCGAAAATTTGAATGGACGATAAGTTGATTGATTTAGGGCATATTTAGGTACACTTTAACTGAATTTGATTTAACATATATACAATCAGTATGAGCCTTACATTATTATCTTTCTGGTTGAACAATGAGTTAATTGTCTATAAAAATAATGCTTTAACTGAATTTGATTTAACATAGATACAATCAGTATGAGCTTTATATTATTATCTTTCTGGCCCAACATTGAGTAAATAGTTAAGAAATCTTCTGGGGGTTACCATTTTTCAGTAAAATTGTCTATAAAAATAATTCTTGTACTGGAAAGCAAGAGAGCATTTCTTATCATTGAACTAATCTACATAGCGTGTGCATTTCGCGTAACAAAATCTAATATCAAAATCAACTTTATTTTTTCTAGACATGTAATACTAGGAATATAAAGAATCTTATCTTATCAAAGATTGTATTGCCAACGCCTACCTCACTAACATCATCTATCAGAATGTTTTACGAGTTAAGAGTAATTGTGTAGCCTTTGTTTACCAAACCAAACACAGCCTAATCTAAACAACATGAGTGGAAAATCCCCTGAAATAACACAATAAGTTTATTCCTTAAATATTTCTTCTATATATGCCTTTGTTAAAAATGTGTTAATGCATCAGATTCCATGGATTAGGTAGAAAAGTGTTAGGGCATCCGATTCTGAGGATTAGGTACAAATATCTTGTTCATTATTTTGCAAATTATAAATTTATAGGCGGAGCTATTGGTACCCCTCCAAGCACCTTTTATTTGTATTTTTAAATTTAACCCTAAATTGAATTACACACCATGCTCCTGTATCGTTTGCAATTTTTATTCATATAGTGAAACATAGATATTGGCTATTGACTGTTATAGATGTCAAAATTGTTAAGTCCATTATTTATAGAGTTAGCATCTTATGGCAAGTCTAGTTAAATTGAAATTTTATTTGTTGCATATATTGGAATAGGGATTGATTTATTAATTCCCTAATTCAATGAGATTCTAATTTATTAGTAATATTTGTTTCCTAATTTAATTAGATGTTTAATTTAGCAAGTCAATTAATTATGAGATTCTATAATTGACGCATAAAATCTATTTAGAGCAAGAAAAATTGGTTCAAATAGGAAGTTTATTAAATACTCTAGATATTTCTTGGGAGACAAGTAAGGCAAAAAGATCAGATTTATTCATATTCAGATTCACAAGAATTATAAGAAGAATGAAACTCTTATTTGGAAAGAATCCAAGTCTTTTAAGACTTGTAATTTTTGTGAAACCCCAGTGCCTATATAAAGAGAGGTATTTCACAATTAAAGGGGTACAACACAGAGCATAAAGCAGAGACGCAAAATTTGGTCTTCTCCCTAGAGAATCCAGATTTGGCGCATAATGTTATGTTGATTTGTTTTCTTATCTTCTTTTCATATCTGTGGAAAGTCTATGTGGATCTTTGATCACTAAATATTGAATAATTGAAGAATTACTATTGATCACTTTACGAAGTGCCTTGAGGATCGTTGATCAAAATGAGTAGCAATTATTCAAGAGAGGCAGATTCAGTCTAAGGTCGAGTAAGCTGTATGGTGATAAACTGTAAGTGAGAGTCTTAAGTTTGGTAAATCCATAAGTTTTAACACCTCAACATAGTGAATTGCTTTTCATCTGGGCGTAGTCTCGTGGATGTAGGATTGATTAATCCGAACCACATAAAAATCTCTATGTCATTTATGCGGATGAACAGTAACCGTGAAGAGTAAACAATAATCATGAATAGTAATGTGAACAATATTTTCAAAAATTATTTAAATTGTTAATTCTAGAATTTCAATTGCCTACATCTATTTGTAATAGATCTAGATTCCTTTCAAAAACATTTCAATGCTTTCACTTCCATTATTAAAATTAATTTTTTCCATTCTAATCTAATTCATGAAGTAATGAAATCTAATAAAATGGAAATCCATTTGTTTGTGGATTGGATCCACATAAACTTTTCAATATGAATCAATCCACATGGTGATGAAATCTCATATATATGTATATGCGCCAAAATAAAATCCAATTGAATCAATCAATTTCACACTATATATAAAAATAATAATTTTAATATCTATTAAACTCAAGTTAGATAAGAATCTAAGGTGACTGAACATTATCATAAACATGCAGAATTTGTTCTAAAATTTTACTATTTCCAAATAAAATTATGACACAACATTAAAACTTAAATACATTAATTAAAAAAAAAGGAAAATCAACATGAAAGTAGTTAAAACTGAGTTTTTGTAAATTCATCGAGTATAATTATGTTATTTTTTGTGGATTGATGGAATTTTATAGATTTGCATAAATATTCACATCCAATCCACCAATCATGGTGGATTTCAAATTTCTTATCGAGTCCACCAATACATCGAATTGGATAAAAAAATAAATATTGAATTTCTCCAATTAAACAAATTGAGCAGGTTAGATTGAATTCTAAAAGTACACTACCCTTGTTTTGTTTATCTAAACAAAAGAGCCTCAAGTTTTCTATATGTGCATTACTTTTTTCACGATTAGTTAAGACATCCGTACAACAAGATGTTGGCAGAAGGGTGCATTACACCCTGGAGAACCATAAATTTTTCTTATACAAAAAAGTGACTAAAGTGAGTTAAAAGTTTAAATACTAACTTTACAATAAATAATAGCAAATAAAAGAATTAAAAAATGATTAAACACGAAAGTGTGAGGCTACTTTACTTTCTAGATAGCTACGTGCCTAGCTAGTATACACATTTTTTTTTTAATATTTGTCTTTTAGTACTGAATACCGATATTTACAAGTAGTTAGTGATTAATTTGCTTGGAGCATTACTTACATCAGCAATGTTGTAGTTGATTGAATACATAAGCTTAAAATAGACTGAATATGCTTCACAAAAATTATTAAAAAAAAGATTTCCCTACAAGTGCCCAACCCCAAGCTACCATTTTGGTTCCCTAGCAAGTGCCCTTTTGGAGCAAGTGATTGTGGGTGTTTTTCTTTGAAGAGATTTAGACCACAACTTTATGAAATAGATGTTTTTTCCAAGCTAATTTCAGGTTACTGGGATAACTGTAGAGGAGCCAAATGTAGTTGATTATACTGTAGTAGTGGTAGTGGTGAGGATGGACCCCATGACAAAGAAATAAGAAAAAAAAAGGAAAAAAAAAATAATGATTCGACTAATTTTTGCCGCCATTGTTCTTACAGCCTAACTAACGGTGGGGTTGGTGCGGTGGTGTCAACAGTGTTGAGAGCATATGTTTTGAGTTTTAATAAAAGTTCTTTCTTTATTTCATAAAAATATGAAATAAGGTAAATTTTTTTGTATTAGCGAAAATAGATTTCTAAATTAATGACGGTAGCTCTCTAAAACATACCGCAAACCTGTGTATTTAAAGTTCTCGTAGATGTCAACATTAAAAAAAAAAAAAAAAACTAATCGTTGCGAAAGGGACACAATGGAATAGCAAAGTTAATGTACAAAATGTACAGATAGTCACGGTATATTCGTTGCATTTGATAAAGAAATTAAAAGAAAGCAACACAGCACAGCACTAGGTAATGCTCCCACTTTATCATATCAATAACTTTTATCAACCAATCCATACATATTCAACACACACACGACTCTAAAAACATATCTCTAAAGCATTGTTCCTCCTCCTCAGCTGCCTCTTTCTTTTCTTTTCTTTTCTTTTCTTTTCTCTTCTTTTTTAACAACTTTTCATTCTTTCTTTCCCATTACTCTCCATGCATGTTTCCTTACCATTCCTTCTCATGGACGACTTTTCTTTTATTATTTTTTTCCCCGAAACTAAAGAAAGATATAATAGAAGAGTGGTAGAGTTAGAAAAGGGGGAAAAAAATCTTCAATCAATTTCTAGTCAAAAGATACCACACCATTTATCTTGTTGCTTACCACCGTACCTTGTTCCTTACCACCTTACCTTAGTTGTGGAGGAATTAAAATAACAAATTAATTAAAAGCAAGTTTTCTTTGTGTGTGAGAGAGAACATGCAATCAACAAAATATATTCTCGGCCTTTTTTTTATTTTATATATAGTAAGGCCTATAATGTTTGCTTAAGTTTCACTAATTAAATTGATCAGGTCTTTGTAAACCATTACTGAGGCGTAGGGGTTTTCATTGATCACATTACCATTCCTTTGAATTTTGAATAGACAAGTGGAATTAGATATAAGGAGGAAAAAATCATCATGGGAGGCGTCTAAATGCTCTTTCATACAAACGTGAGGTTATTATTGATTGATGTGTATAAAAGTTAAATTTATACAAAGATAAAAAATATTGAAAAGGAAATATTCCAATTATGATAATTAAAAATTTGATTAATTTACAAAAATTATAGCATCTTTTGTTATATTTTATTATTAAATTTTTCATTCTTAAGATTTAATGCAATAACTCATTTTTTGTTAAAAATTCAATTATACTGTAGTATTGGAATGGAATTTTTAAAAAGGAATATAATATGCTTGTTTTTCAAATGGGATTTTGGCACTTACCATTCTTCAAATATCAAAAGAAGAGAGGTTCTAAAACAATTTGTATAAAGCGAATTGGGTTGGAATTCAGTGCAAGGGAACATGAAAAGTAATTAATGGAAGGTTGTTTCCTTGATTCCATTAATTCCATTAATTGCGTGAGAAATGATAATTAATCGAAGATGAGAATATAAAAATATTGACTAAACAGTTTTGGAGAGATAGCTATCATCATGCCTAAAAAAGATTCCTAGGGCTTGTTATCTTTTGGGGAGAAGTGAAATCTATTCCTTCTCAAGATCCAAGTCGATATTTTCAGCTGGGTTTTTCTTTTCTTTATATTTTTCCCCCTCTTTTATAATGGGTGATGATAGATGTCCCATACATTGCAAGCTGGCCTACACGTGGAAAGTGGCGATATATATGCATATCTTTTACCTCCTTCAATCGAGATTCTAAGTTATTTAAATTTAAAGTAATGATATAGTCATAAATTTTTATATAAATTTATTTTATATAAATTAATGTGATATGATAAAATTAGTTGAATTAAATATCACTTGTTCCCATGATTTATTTATATTATTTTATATTTTCATTTAATTAATGAATTAATACCACATAAGTTTGTATAAAATAAATTTATATAAAAATTTGTGATTGTATCATCACTCTTCAATTTAATGGAATTTTAAAATTTAAATTTTATTATGAAAATTTCTACTTCCAGCTATAATTTATTTTCAAAAAATAGTTTAATTGATTAGTTTGTTATCGCACAAATAAGAGTTAAGGTTGACTTTCAAAAATTTTGTTTCAATTGAAATTGGATTATACTTAGTGACACCACCAAAAAACATTTCAGCAAATAATTGACAATATTAAATTTGAGGTGACGTACTGGAAAGCCGATGATGCGTAAACAATTACACTAACATTTATTAATTTCTCGATTTCAATAATATTAAGAATTTTCAGGTGCATATATTTGTATATTGTTTAAAATTTAGATAATTTTTTTTCTATAAAATTAATTACATAGAGTTCATAGTGTGCTAATGTGGGTTTTAAACGATTATTGCAAGTGTCTACTGAGAGAGCAAGATTGCCAACATTTAACAAGTGAAAAAAAGGACATTTACACCTAAGATTTGGAGAAATGGTTATGTAAATCTCCAAGTTTTAAAAAATGGATATCAAAACCCTTTTTTTAACCATAATACTCTATGAATGTAATAACTAGAAATTTGACTTTAAACCTTTTTAATATAATATAATATAATATAAATATCATAATCTATCTAGTAGGTTAGTAATATTAAAGTACTTTTTACATTTAAAATAATATTAATATTTTAAATCACTATATTTATTTAATAATAAATTTTAAATAAATTTTTGGGTTAAATAGATTTTACAATTAACAAAATATCTCACAATTAATAATATTAAATTTAATTTTTTACATAATATTCAAAATAATTTAAATTTATTTATTTTAATAATATGTTTTTGTTTATCATTAAAAATTACTTTAATATAATAAAATACATCTTATAGATCATAAAATATAAAAATATTTTTAAATGCTAATGCTAAAATTATTTTAAAATGTATATATTATTACATGTATTTAATGTTATATTTCTATTTATTATAAAATGTTAGGGTCAATTTTTTTGAGATTGTAGAATCAAAGGTATTATAGTTAAGAAAGAGTCTTCATGTTTTTTAATTAAAAACTTGAGGATGTTCGTAACTATTTTTTAAAATTTTGAAGGTGTAGATGTCCTTTTTCTGTCTGTTTATATTAACTCTTAAGCCACAAGTTAAAACTACTTTTATACTAACAATGCTATTGATGAAAGAATAAATTTGATTTTATCCATTACATATTAGCAAAATCTCTGTATCATCATTATTATGATAGATTATTAACCAAGAAAATATTAGCTGATCACTCTCTTTTTCATAAAAACATAATTTGGAGTTGACTAAAAGTTTAACATACAGTTTTATTAGATGATAAATAATTAATTTTCTACTTTTAATAATTAAATTATTTTTCTGGATTTCGTTTCTTCATTTTTGTCTTCCACTGCAAAAAGAAAAGTTTTTATTCTCAGGGAACGGGACCCATAGATAATGGTTCTCCTGTAAGTGCCATCAGCCATTGCCAAATTGACTAAAGAGTGGCAATATTGGATCCCTAATTTCAGTTGTTTAAGTTCTTTAGCTGATTTGATGCTCAAGTTGTTTCAGTTCTTTTGCTGATTTGATGCTCAAGTAACCACATAGCATTTATATATAATCCCATTTTTCAAAGTATCCCTAGCATTTATACAGAGCACCATATGTTATAGAAGATAAGAGTTTAGTTCATGCAAAAGTTAGTTAAAAAATTGAGGATTATTTCAAACTTACTTACATTACTTAGTAATTATTCTCAACCGACCGATAGGAGATATTTTGCCCTATCATCTCCCATCACATATAGACAAATCTTTTTATCTAATTCATATGATCATATAATAAGATAATGTGGATGAAAATCTCTTTTCATTTCAAACTATTCTGTTGCATATTTAATTGGTAAATCTGATAGTGGATGCACAAACAACCAGTTAATAGGATTCAAGCAAAATGAAAGCAGATAATGTGGGATCTGGGAAGCATGCACTTTCATTCAAGGTTGCTTGTGCTTGGACCATGATCGATCAGTATAGTGATTGTATAATAATATTATCAAATTTTTAAAAAATAATAATAATAACAACAATAAATAAATGAATGAACTAAACCCTTGCCCTACCATTTGCATAAAAAGTCATAGTGATGCTTGGATACCTGAGCATATCAGATGCTTATAATGCCCTTTTTTTTTTCTTTGGTGCATGAGAACTTCACAAAACACTTACAACTGTTTATTCTTGTATTATCTTTAAATCAAATCTAACTACAGTAATGTTTTCTTTCCTAAAGTTGGAAGAAAATACAATTTCTTTTGTACCATCATCATATGGTCCGGTGACCGTGACACATTGATTATTAAAAGAAAGTGCGTAATCCAATATCGTGCTTCTTTAGTGCGTGACTGTATCACATTAACAGAACAATATAGTTTTTCCAGCTCATCAAAATTTAGATTACATACATATAGGAACAGGAAAAAACCATTATTGATTTCCCAGTACAAAATTAAAATCTCTAAAGTTGTAAACCCTACTACGTGAATGTCAATTCATTCACCACATCCGCAAAATGTATGTTATATATATCACTATTGGAGGTAGACATTTTGACAGATTATCCAAGATTTCAAGTTTTAACTTTTTTATTGATTTAATTTCATAATTTTAATTAATTTTCATATATTAATCTAAACAAAACAGATTTTTTTTTTTCATGTGTTATAATTTGAAACTTTGAATGCACCGTTTTAGTTATATTTAAACAATTAATTTAATTAGATCTTTTCTCAATTTTGAATTTGATTGGTAGTAAAATTCTTTTACATTAGATTTCTTTGATTTAATTATTTGGTGGATTGGACAGAATGAGAAGTTTTTAATCTGCATTCAATCCATAGAATTATCCTTGGCTTTGGATTAAATTTTAATGATCTACGGATTGGATTGAACTAAAAATTTATAATAAACAAAATCATGGATCGTTAGTATCCCAATAAATATATATCTAATTATAATATATTTGGAGACGATGATAATGAGACTGATCAAAAACTTCTCTTGTACTTAAAATTCCAGATCTAAAGTGTTTGGATGCTGAGAAAGTTATTAAGAAATTGATGCCGATGGAGAGAAAATATTCATTTCATTAACTCTCGGCATAATGGCAATCTGTACAAGGTTAGCTTTATTTACAAGACTATTAGCTTAATTACCAAGTAACTAATTGCAGTTGATTATCATCTAATTATAAAAAACACAAACCAATCATCACACATGCAGCTTATGGCATAACCACCAAGCGCCCGCAGGCAATCCATGTCATCAATGTAACTGCCTATAGCTGCTGTTGGTGATCCTCTATAGTCTTGGCTTCTCTCCTGCCGGTGCTGGTGTAAGCATGTGAGCTTCAACACCTAGTGATTGTATGCTTTGCGCCGTAAAAGCAAGAGATAGCAGATAAACTCATAACCGTTAAAAAGCCATCCCAGCTAATTAGCAGTCAAGAAGATCCGACAGTCAACCGACCGCAGAGCATGGTCCCTTAATTAACACTCTGGCACAAACTACTATACAGATCAAACATATCACATATGTGGTTATTTCGCTAATCCAACGGCTCAGATCCATTTGATCAACACTCACCCACCACGCAAGTCAGAGAACCCCACTCAGCAGGGAACCTCCACTCAAAAGTCTACTCTTCTGTACGAGTTATTTTAATATAATCACCGCTTACATGTTATTTTTTTTTTAAATACTTATAAATTATAATATTATTTATTTATTATATGATCGATATGATATTTATAATATATTTTAAATTTATGCTCATGTTATATGCTCTTATTACCAAAGTCACCCCGATTACCCAAAGCCAACGAACAGGAAACTCTGAAGGGCATTGTCGTCATTTCGTAGCGTAGACATGAATATAAAATGCGATCGAGTTCTCTCTTCAACCTTTAGCTGCAAAAAACACCTAGAAGCAACACGGCACAACACAACACAACACAAAAGACACAAACTCACCGGAACTTGAAACTCCGGTGGCCAAATATTTTTGTTTTGTTTAGTTGCATAAATATTTTTCGTTTTCTTAGTGTTTTCTTTTTTCTCTAGAAAAATATTTGCAAAATTAGTCAAATAAAAAATTTAAGCACTGGGTAAAGTTGGTGGTGGTCGTGGCGTGATGGGATTTTGTATCTGTCCGTTAGAGACTCCGGCGAGGCTACTGTGGACCACTAGCTTCTTCCGCCACAAGCTTATGATTTTCTAATAATTTTCATAATTTTAATTACAAAATCACCATCATCTTCATCATCATCCACCTCATAAAAACCCTTTTTTTTATTTAAAGTTGCCGGAGATCTGACACAAAAAAAAAGAAAAAAAATAATTCATAGTAATGGAGTCTGGACGTTTGTTCTTCGATCGCTCATCTTGCCCCGGGAATATGTTGTTTCTTGGAAACGGTGATTCCTTTTTTGGAGGTAATTAATCTTCTTTATTTATTTGTGTTCTTGTTTTTTCATGAGAGAAGATGAAGTTGCAGATAGATCGGACAGAAAAATTCGATAAGATGCTGACAAAAAAAGGATAAAATTAGTGCTGGCTTATTTGATTAACTGAAAAATTAAATAAATCGAAACCGTTTTTACTTTGCTTCTGTTAGCACTCTATCAAGTAAATTTTAGTTTTTATAAAAAATTATTAAAATTTGTTTATGTGCGTGTGCAGGAGCGAGATCGATGATGAGCATGGAGGAAACCTCAAAGAGGCGACCTTTTTTCAGCTCACCGGATGACTTGTTCGACGACTGCTATTACGACGAACAGTTGCCGGAGAAAAAGCGCCGCCTCACTGCTGAGCAGGTTTGACATATACCTATGAATCTTTCTTCACACGTAGATATAAATATTCCTTTAAGATTAAGTCTTATCAACAAGCATCCAGTTCGTTTCATTTCTTTTGAAATATTCCCTTCAGAAAAATGCTAAAAAGGAAAAAAAATAAAAAAAAGGACTTGGTAACGACAGAGTGCTGACAGAAACATTAATAAACCGTTGTTCAGTTCAATTTTTTTTGTCTCAATATCATTACTCTTACCATTTAGACCCAGAATCTATAACTTTACAAGATTGAGTTTTAATGACTATTTCTTTTTTCTTGTGTCACATGAGTTGATAGTTGACCTAAACTTAATAATATGTAATAAAATGCATACAATAATTAATTTCGTAATTAATTGAAATATATATAAAGGTGCATCTGCTGGAGAAAAGCTTTGAGGCAGAGAACAAGCTGGAGCCGGAGAGGAAAGGCCAGTTGGCAAAGAAGCTGGGATTGCAGCCAAGACAAGTAGCAGTGTGGTTCCAGAACCGCCGTGCTCGGTGGAAGACAAAGCAACTTGAAAGGGACTATGATCTCCTCAAATCTTCTTATGATGCTCTCCTTTCTAGCTATGACTCTCTTGTGAAGGAGAATCAGAAGCTCAAATCCGAGGTAATAATTAAAATGAAAGAGGCAGTATGATGACTATTATTAATGATTTGACTTCCTGTTAGGTTTCTTAATTACATGTGTAATCTTACGATCTTCATACATGTTAGTAGAGCAATTATGTGATTATGATCTCTCCATGCATTATGCTCATTCTCAAATGATATGTTTTCGCTGACACCCAGCTAGGGTGATTGATACCTTCTTGTGGGGACATATCCCCCATGAGATTCGACTTTATTGCATGCAAAAGACAATGGACATGTGTCATCAAATTCAGCATACATTGCAGGCCCCACCTTGGTTTTTTTAGAAAGTCATATAAAGTCGAATATGCATAAGTGGAAAAATGACAGCGATAATAACCGGTAGTGTTACGAAATGGTTACGCAGACTCTCCAAAAGAAACTTTGAGTATTTCATAAAAAAATTATGTGATAATTCCTCAGAATAAAGGGTCTTCTATAACATTTCACTAGTGTTGCAGTTTTTTTTCCCTTAATTAAAACGCTCAAGATTATAATATTTCATCCAGGAAAATGGGTGCTTGTAACGAGTGAGACAATATTCGTAGTTGATCTTGATAAAAGCAATAAGCACTAATGTGAGTGACATTTATCTGATGATGTAATAATTTTTCTATAGGTGGTTTCTTTGAATGAGAAAATTGAAGCCAAAGAAGAAGAAAGCAAAGAAGCCAAATCAGACAAAAAGACCGAGACTCATCATCAGCCAACAGAAGTGACAAATAATATTTGTGGCATCCAGCTCCAGCTGAGCAATAATAAGACTGAAGATCGGCTAAGTTCTGGCTGCAGTGGTGAAAGTGCGGTGGTGGATGAAGATGGGCCCCAGCGGGTGGTGGACACTGGTGATTCATACTTTGGATGCATGGACCCCGTCGTCGATGCCGCCCAATCGGAGGAGGACGGCGGCAGTGATGATGGCCGGAGTTATTTCTCCGATGTGTTGGTGGTGGCACCAGATCATGTTAGCAATCAACAGCATGAGGAGCCTTTGGGTTGGTGGGTTTGGTCATAACACATAACAATAATTAGTAAGAGGCTTATTAATTCCAATAATTTTATCTAAGCTTTTGGTGTCTCTCCCCCCCGCCCCCCCCCCCCCCAAGTCAAAGGCCGTAGGTAAAATTATATGAGTTTGAAAAGAAAATATCAAGAAAATAAAATAAAAAGGCTTTAGCTGGTGGCTAGGGTCGAGTTTGTGGTGTATGGGGTTTAGTATATGAATAAAATTATGTGTTTTTAATTCAATGGCGTCTTTTAATGTATTGGTATGTCCGAGAAGTAACTGCCTTCATTTCTTTGAAGGGGTAAGTGAATTAACAACGAAAATAAACACTGCTAGTCTGCTAATGCAAGTGCAAGTTCCCTATCATCAACAATAAGACTTCACATTTTCGCTAGTTTTTTAATTTTTGTCACAAGTTAACGTGGCAAACATATCATTAATTGGATAAAAAGTGAAAATATTACGACACCCACATAATTAATTTTGTTTATTTTATATTTTTCTCCTATCAATGCCGTTGTATACTACATCATCTTGAACAAAATAATCAATAAAAATTGTTGTGACTTGTGACTCAATATTATAATAAGGCCAGTATTAAGTTACGTTAAACGTAACTTAGCACACACACAGCAACAATGGTGGGTCCCACCGATGGGTATTGTTATTGTGTGTGGGTGTATGTTACGTTAAACGTAACGTAGGGGATCCTTATAATAATCCAATTTACTCTCTAATTATTTTTGTGTGAGAAGAATTACACCTGCATGCGAGTGAGTTCAAGTCCACGTCACAACTCACAAGCCACTTTCAACTTGCAATAAATTTTACTGTTCTTTCCTAGTCTACCTGCTTTTTCTTTGTTTTTCTTTGTTTGCCCTGTCTTTTCAATTTCTTATATATATATATATATATATATATATATATATAGTCATTAAAATATAAGAAAATACACATTTCGATACATTAAAAATTATATTTTTTAGTCTGTTAGTGGTATCGTCATTTTTAATAAAGTGAGAATGTTCTCGCTAGAGAATGATTATATATATAAGGTTTTAACCTGTTGAGCGATAATCCACAAGAGAGCTAAACACGTGAACTGTTGCTCACTGTAAGTCCACCAAATCAATTATCTATATTTATAATTATATATATCCACTTATATACACATACAATTCCCAATTTTATAGATTTAGGATCATAATTCCCTACTTATTTTTATTTTCATATGAGCTGTTGGCCGTACATGAATGATGTCGTACATTTATCAATTAATTCTCCGAGTAAATTCAAATCAAGAAATTATCTTAATTTAGCAAGAGCCAGTTTCACCAAGTTTTGACGCTCATAAATGACAAGTCCAATTTCATAAGTGTTGCGGCTTCGAAACAATAGATACTGTAAGAAAAACTGAGTACGACCGGGCCACTATATCAACACATTGAGATATTGAACTGGTCTAATTGTGCTTTGCTATGTCGCAAAGTTGAGGATTTTAAAGCAATACCGTTGGTTGGTCCTAAACTAAATTTAAATGTCAAAAAATTAATAAATTCCTAATTATAATCCATTGTGGCAGAGCAAATTGGAGTAGACCGATCACCACCTTAGTACGCTGAGGCGGTGGGAGCTTTCTCCATATTGAAGCTGAAGCACTGGCCATCAAATAAAAACTGTGTAAAATAACATGGATATTTCATCAAACCGTAACATAAAATCAGCTTAGCTTTTGTTGCTTTGTTTGTGAAAGCACCACTTATGCTTCACAACAATATCAAACAAAGCTTAAGGACCAACGAGAAAAATGACATAAGTCCACCGTGCAAGCCTACTTCTGGTGGACAAGTATCTCTACAATTGCACCCAGGACGAGAAAATCAAAAGAAAAACCTACCGGTTCCTACAGAATGCAATAATAGACAAAGTGAATCAAGAGAAAAGTTTTTTATTTTATTTTATTATTTTATTATTTTTATAAGAAACAAGAGAAAGTTAGTACTAGTTCCCCTCCCAGACAGTTAGAAAACGAATGAATTTTTCATTTTCTGCTATTGGTTAAAAAGTTCAATAAACACCAAGTTAGCAAAACTATGACATGAGGGAAGGAGAGATAAATTGAAAAAATAAAGTATTGCTACACATACTTTAGCTTTGACCCTTCTTTAATTTTTCTTTTTCTTTTTTTCCTTTTTCATTGCTTATTTTTACAGTAATTCAATTTGTATACATATGGATCACCGGCCATTCCTAAAAAAACAAAAAACTCCATACTAGAGCGAAAATCAGTCCAAAACCGGAAGCATTCTCATTCAGTGATTGGCCCTGGTGCATATAACATTGAGAGAAGGTGCCTTTAGGAGTGCTTCCATATCCAAGTTAGTAATGAACTTCATATATATACAGACCTGAAGCTGTATCCGCAGTGGCGGCATTGCCTTCCGTGTCCAATTTCTTCATGAACAAATAGACCGGCAGGTTACAAAATGCGGCTCCAATCATTGGACTGCTTTTTCGTTTTCAGAAGTACATGCTGCCAAATTCTGCTGGCACTGGATCAACTTGGTCTGGAATAAGTTTCCCCATAACTTCAAATGCCATCAACCCTCTGGCTCTTTCCTTTTCCTGTTAGACTTTCGGCTGACCTTGGACTTTTCAAGCAGTTCCACACCGGGCAGTGGCTTGTGCTCTGGTGTGCTGTCAAGCTTCAGATTTTCAACTGGATTTAAATTTGTTGTAGACTTGTCGTAAATAATGGCTGCATCAAGGGAGTATATACGCAAGGCAAGAGAAGACATGGTCGAAGTCTTGGCAGCAGCTGAGAGTGATGACCAATACCACCACTCATTTCTCAAGAACTCAGTCTTAATCATGTCTTCCAATATAATTGTTGCCTGGACCATCTGAATAACAAAACCAATCTATATTACTAGAATAATCTTTTGAGAAAAAAATTAGTATGCTCAAACAGCACCAAAACAAGTGAAAAGGAAAGAGGATCAACATCCATTAAGTTTTAAAAACGTTCTGCAAGTAATCATATTTAATTTACACCAATTGTCTTATTTGGAAGTATTGTTTACCCAGGCTAACCTGGTATAAGCAGTCTATTCAGTACTTTTATCTTAATCCTATGCACATGCACAAACCACAAAAATGTTGAACCGGCCAGTTTCAATGCGGCGCCTCTCCAAGAAAAAGAAATCAGCAATTAGATTGTGTTCAGACCACGAAGCTTATTTTCTTGAATTAGAAATTTCAGATGTTCCATGGAAGAAATTCTACACCTCATCAATGAAAAGTGAGTTTTATACAAGTAAAATCATTAAAAAAAAAGGGAAAAAGAATTCCATTCTGAACGCAAGGAATTCAAAGTAAAATATAAATGCACTCTTAAGACAACCAACCAACCAAGAACACCAAGATCAAGGGAATGAGCCTAACCTCATATATTGTCTCTGCAGATTTAACAAATGCACGCCATGCCCACCTCCTTTCCAAGTGTGCCTTTGAAGGTCTCAAAGCTTCTTCAGGGAGTGCAGCATCAATATCAAGCAAATTAACCTTGAGTCGCCTTTTTATCTGTGATGTTCTACCAATTAATGGCCTCAATGAAGACTGAGGAACTACACAACATTGATTGATTCCCACTTTTGGGACACGAACATGTGAAGAGGATTTTCTATCCCTTTGTTCAGAACATCCAAAGGCTGGTTTCTTACTTTTTAGCACTTCATGTGTCCCATTTGAACCAGATTTTCTAGAAGCATCATCAGCCATGTTGTCATTGCCAGCATTTTTCATGCTCTGCTTTCCTTGAGAAGATGACAGTGTCTCAGAAGCCATTATCTGACCATCTGGAACACCTACCTCTTTCTGAGAAGACATTAACATTAGTGTTGAGTCGCTGAGAAAAGGAGATACAGATGGGATTAATGACGGTATCCCCTTTGAACCAAGAAGACCAATCTCTTGTACTAATTCTTTGTTAGAATCTTGTGTCATAAACTTGGAACTTATTTCATTCAAATCAAAAGGGCAACCATCGTTTTGAAATCTAATCAATCCAGAGGGCTTAGAAGTTTCAACAAGTTCCACATCAGTACCACATGCTGCGCGAGAGATATCAGATTTCTTATTTCCCTTCCCTTTCAGAGAATTACTTGCTTCTTTGTTCTTCTCATAAGCTGGTGGAGCTGAATTGCACGTATCATTATGCTCCTCAAATTCAACAGCAGTAGAAAATGTTCTATGGCAGGATAGACAATGGTTTCTCGAAGGCCAGATAGGCTCCAAACATTCACAACGATACATTTTCTCTTGACTAGTCACTCTAGCCCGTTTTCCTCCCTTCTTCAAGACTTCTTCTGACTCAAAGCAAGGACCATACTTCTTCTCCAGCAGTGTGGCTGCCTTTGTAACAAGACAATCAAAGCAATCAACTTTATCACCGTTTGTTGGTGCCGATGAGGCACTTTGGTACTCATCCCAGCTTTGCTTTTTAGTATGTTGAGAGTCCTGGAACCTTATTTTTTTCCAGTTTAGTATAGAGTCTTTCAGTTCTCTTTCCTTTGGGTCATTATCCCTCAACCAATTAACAAGTTCTTCAATTTCTGCATCAGTTTGATAAAGAATCCAGTGCGAACTTGTGGCTGTCACAGCATAGGGATCATACTGAAAAGGACAACAAGCTTTGGAGCCTTTTGAACTTGAGTAAGCATCTGATCCCGAAGAACTGGAATTCTTTAGCACTAAGCCTTTGTCAACTGGGCCTCGGAAATCCAATATTTTTCTTTTCTGCTGCAATTCGGGACTCCCATCAACAATAAGACAAGGATGCATACCAGGCAGAGGTAAAACCCAATATAATCGACCACTAGAATCAGAGCCTAAAAACTCCCTACGCACGGATAGCTTCAAAAGCTGTTGCTCTAAAGAAGTAATGGACTCCTGTAGAAGAAGTATGTCATTCCTGATGTTGTTCAACTCAAGGTTGTGAGCCTGTGGCTCATTCATGGTAACAGAACATGTACCCTCAGTTACGTGAAGTTCGTTGGGAACAGAAGGTCCCTGATTATTTGAAGGAGATGCGAGAGTGGCAGCATCCCTTGCCAACTCTTGTAAGTTATGCTGCGAACGGATTTCTCCACTCAAGTTATCAATTTCTTGTAGCAGAGAACTTGCTAAAGGATGTTCATTAGGCTTAATTGATTCATCATTCTTTTGAGAAGGCATTTTACTGTTATCACCATGAGGCTCTTCTATTTGACCTTCAGCATCCGTTGGATACATAGGCCCAGATTCCTCTAGAGCAATAACAGAGCAGTTACTTCTATTGCTTGAGTTCTGTGGCTGTTCTATGCATTTACCATTGTTTCTAATAACAGTAGCTGGCCCTTCCTTCATACAAATTTCTGCAACAGAATTTGTCATACTTGCCTCTACCTTTGCAACTCTTGCAGCCACAGTTTCTTCCCTGGACTTTAAGTTTTTGAATTCTACAGAAAAAGAACGCAATTTCTGCTGCAACTCAGCTGTTACTTCAGTGCACTGCTCAAGGTGTTGACGAAGGAGAGCTGAGTTAAGCAACTCATCACATAAAAACTTAAGGAGGAAAGTTCTCTGCATCCACAATTGAAAAGACAATTAGATCTTTGTTAGCTGACTTGACAGGAGATGAATAATGGCAAGTTTAACTAGCACAAACTAGCTATGCAGCAGACTGCATAGCCACTACCATAGGCTTCATACTAATTCTGCACTAGGAAATCCATCTAAAACTGGCAAGTTCCAACTCAGAATCTTGCTGAATGACGGTGGAAGAAAAGTTATTGAAATCTTAAGCCAGAATAAGGGGGGCAAAAAAATATAAAAAGTGAAAAAGGAAGAGAGGAACAGCAGAAACAAAACAGCATGGCAGAACTCTATGGTAATCCAAGCAACAAATTTGTGTTTTTCTCCTTATTTATTTATTGGCATGTAAATGATATTACAACACAGTATTTTATTTTTTCAGCTTAAGCTGGAAGAGAACAAGCTTTAAATTGTACACAAAAGCTATATAGTCTTTGGCCAAGTTGGCTGGCAACAAATCAATGCAATCAATGTGTAAAGCAGTATAAAATCATCAAAAGTCAGACTGGAATAGGTAACAAGAAGGATCAACAAGCAAACCTCATGCACATTAAACTCCCAATACTCTTTTTCTTCCATAACAGTTGTTAGATGCCTGAGTTCCTCCAAGCACAGACGAGTAATTTCTCCCTGATATTTTTTTCCCTTATGTTGACCACCAACTTGAGAATGTTCTGATGCACCCTGAACCATAGAGTTACGGACAACACAAGATGGGCAATACCAGTTTCCTTCAGGAATCCTTACAAGTGGAGGTTCCAAGCAATAAGTGTGGTACTCAGCATCACAAGTATCACATAGAAGAACACTATCATCGTCTTTATCAACCCCACAAACTTTGCAAATCCCCTCATCCCAAGGAGCTTTAGGGATCTCACTAGTTTGAACTAGAATATCATTTATTTCTTTTGTTGTTTCTTCACTTAAGCTTTCCAGTTTGGCATAACCCACAAGCTTCTGAAGTAGGGTCACAATCTGCATCAAAAAGAAGAATAAAACGTCTAAACAAGTAAACAAAGACAGATAACCAAGACCAATGTGCAAAGACCGGGCTGAGAGTAAGACCATGACATATATCTATCCATATTGAAAGATTTCCTATTTTATCTGGCAGACGAAAGGCAATCAGAGTCCATAATGTTTGAAATTCCAAGGGATTTTGCACCCGAAACGTCCCACTTATTTTTATCAGTATAGAATTGCATAGCATCTAAGAGCTATTTCCTTTCAGAAATTAAATCTCTCCTAGACCAATTTCACTTTTCTCTCAAATCAGTAATTTTACTTACTTTTCAACCCTCAGCAAGAGTTGTAAATTATTTACTTTGCCACTGATATTTAGTAAATCAGTTGCTAATTCCTAAGGTCAACACATTCTTACTTCAGTCCTATAATTGATCCTTCCAAACCCCTTATATCTCATGCAAGTTAACTAGGCAAATGACACTAAACTTTGAAATACTGAATCATACTTTTAATCAATTGCTTGCTGCATAAGTAGTTTAGTAAAATTTCAAGGAAATAGATCAAGTGAATTGCCTAGATTAACATGAGTCTGTGTCAACCTGTCTGTATTTCTTTTGCTTTAGTGGAAGATTCATCCTTTAATCAAACTGGTTGTGGCGGAAAGGGAGAAGGGGTGTGGGGGGCGTTGTTTTTGAAAGAGAGAGGGAGAGATACAGACCTCATTTTCATACAACGATTCAAAGTTTCGGGATAATTTTTCAGCCAAATCAACAAAATCAGGCTGGTCTCCAAATGCCGTGCGAACATTATTCCAAAACTGTGACATAAAAGCTACAATCAATTCATGTGACATAAAAGCTAAAATCAATTCATTTAAAGGCCAACATATCAATATACATCAGTACAAGATAAACCTGTAAACTGCGGCATAACAAGTCTAGCATAACGTAACAGTAATGTGATTAAGGCCAGAATCAGAAATATACACATATGCCTGTAAACTAGGACAGTGTTTATAAGTATAGCATCACAATAGAGCAGTATTGTAATTAAAGGCACAAAAAATAAATGTGTACATGTAAGATTTAGCACCAAGTAGTAGTTGAGACAATCTGATCATGAACGTATATACAATTTCAGAACTCTCTCAAAACATTTTCGGGCCAAATGTATATCACAAACTATACCCAGAAGCCTCAAAGTATGACCATCAAATCACTCAGAATAAACTTAATAACCACAAAGATGGGTAATCATGCACTACACTCTGATGCAAAATACTGTTAGATCCTTCCATATACCCATCCATACCATATATTAGCATAGACAAATACTATATGTTTGTAATCTTTGCTGAACAATTAAATGCAATCTTCATTTGATCACGCAAACATATCTGTTGTCCAATTCAAACCTTTACTTTATAAGTGGAATGGAAACAGAGTATTGTCGCCCATGCAAAGAGGAACTCACAGGAGATTTAGATAAAAAAAAATGCACTAGAATACTTAGAGAAGTTAAAAGCAAAGGGAAAACCAGAGTCATAATCTGACCTCCCGAACATCCTGAAGAAAAGAATCACGTGATCCATCATAAGCCCCAACTGCCAACCTCAAATCAATAGTTCGGAAATCCAGAGGACGAGATACCATGGCAGGAGATCCAAGAAATCCCTCATCGTCATTATCAGTAGAACTCAATGGTTTTCTTCCAAGCAAATTGCAGAAAACCTTTTCATCATCTGCTGCAGCAGCTTGACGTAACACGATACGGCATTGCTTCATAATGATACTAGATATAGATATGACAGTCTTCTTTTTACATCCCTTCTCTGAATTTTGAGGCAACCTTTCCTTAACATCGGCTAGCACGGAAACAACAGCTTTCTGCATTCCATCAACAATTACAAAGACGCAATTCAGGATTACGCTCGTTGAATAATTAATAGATAAATGACTAATAGAACCAAGATAAAAGGAATAATAACAGCAGAGATAAAAGATTGTAAAGAAAACAACCAATTCAAAGTGATAACTCCGAACTCAGATATTATATTCAAACTCAAAGTTTACTGCATTAGACAATTCTTTTAGATAATGAGATTTCTGACAAGGGTATATATATAAATTGGATGGGTAATGTATTGAAAGTACAAGACAGAATCTGCTTAAGAGGAGGAAGTTTGGACAGAAAGATAGCAGATACAAAGCTTGAAAAAAAGTGGCTCCTTAGGACGGGCTGAGGGAGAGAGAGTGACAGAGAAACCACACGGCGAACAAGGCCAGAGGAGTATACACAATAATACACAAAAACAATTGCAGATCAAAACCTAATAATTTTTCACTCTAAATGTACAGAATACAAAAGGTTATATAGTGAATAGCACCTTTGTTGGTCCCGAGGCATTTCCTTTGTAAACTTCCTTACTGATGGAGTGTTCCAATATTTTTCTGGCCCAATCAGGCGGATTTCTTTCCAGAGCTTCATAAACACACTTTCTAATTCTGGTTCCCACATTTGTTGGTAATTTCCTAACAGGTTCCAGCATTTTTGCCCACTCTGGCAGGGTACCATCATTCACAATATTCTTTTCACAGTTACCAGATGCATCAGACACTTCTTCAATTGTCAGCACATCATTTTCTCTGTTCAGTGAACCAAAGATTTTCTTTGTAGCCTCTGCAAGCAACTGTAGATTATATGGAAAAGCATCAGTAAACATTCTATTCTCTCTTCTCTCTATTTATTTTTGGGTATTATTAAGAAACCATGATACCAAGGGAACTGAAGTTTAAACTTCAGTCCATGTTCTTCTTTCATCTTAATTGAAAACATAGTAGTATAATTTCAAAACAGAAAAGTAAAAAAATAAAAAGTGCAAAAACATACAAGAATAGTCGCAACCAAAATATGGTACAATACATGCAAATTAGAATCCAAAAAAGTGTCTTCAAAATCTCAAGCTAAAGTTTTGGATGAAATAAAGAGCATATAAAACCAATAAAAGGAAGAAAAGCAAATTTTACCAGGGCATCAGCTTCCATCCCAGCCACTCCAGTTAGAGAACCACAGAGCACCCCGCCATCACCTTGTAAGCAGCGAAACACTCTACCACTTTCACGAGCAGTAATCTCAGGAGAGTCAAGGATACCGTCCATGGATAAGAAAGCCAAGATGTACCTCCGAGCTAATTCTGGCCAAGTCAGTTCATTGATAGGGAGCATATTGAGCTTTCCTCTTTTATGAGGAATTGAGTTGTCTGCATCTTTCTTCCTTCCGCGTCTTGGTTTTGACTCTCCATAATCAAAATTTGGATCAACAAGTGCTGCAACCTTGGATTGCAGCTCAGCTATTAGCACTTCCAGCAGTGAGCTGTGAGCCTTTGTCAAAACCACACCAGAGCATCTGCTGTAACTAACAAACCCCATTTCATCTTGGGCTGCTTCCCTCACCGCTCCATTTTCAAGGTTTATAAATGCATGAGGATTCTCCCTAGAAACTGCCTGATGAGATTCATCGCTTGCAGATAAAATTTGTCCACCCACAATATCACATTGATGTAAGCTCACAGGTTCAGTTCCTTGGAGTTTCTTTTCACATTTTTCAGAACTACAGCCGTCAATCCATGGGTTGATAAGCTCTTCTTCAAGCTCCTCCAATGAAAAAGATTCCTTCAGGCCCAAAACTTCATGAAAACGCCATAAAAACAGACATACCTGAAAAGTAAAACCAGAATATGAGGCCTCATCTTCTGAAACTCAATTGTGGTACCCATAAAGCTCAACTATGTTCTTCGAATAAACTAGAACATTAAAAATTGCCAACACGTACCTGAAAAAAGTCACCAACAATCTGAGGAGGAAGCCTTGAGCACAGTGCATTCCCAGGAGGAGGCCAATGATCATGGTCTTCAACCAATCTTCGTTTCTTGGATCTTCCAAACGAACCATCTAAGCCTTCTTCCGCACTTCCCACTCCACCTTTCATTTTCACCATTAAGGATCCATTTCCAACTGTTAGAAATGATAAATAACAACTTCTATCAATCAGAAATTCATATTGCGAACAGTCCTTGACACCAGGTAGCTGTTCAATGACTTCTTGCACAAATTCAGCTTCTAACCCAAATCTATCCTGGTCTAGCCATTTCAACAGTACATCAGCTAGCATGTCAAGCTCATTATCACCCCGAAACTCAGATGGGATACTAACGGAAACTGAAGAACCACAAAATTTATTCAGAGATGTAAATCTCATTTTCTCCTTTTCATCCACCATATCCCAGTTTGCGAACTCCCTACTATTTTCAATATGCTTGCAGGAAAACTTTAAAACACCTTTTTGTTTACAAATTTCAAAGCAAGCATCAACAAACTTTTGAGACAACCTTCTCCATGCTGATGACAACGAACGATCTTCCACTGAAATCTCACCAATGTCATCATCACAAGATTTATTTGAACAACTTCCAAGACAAGTCAAGATATCGTTGTCTACAGGCAGGCAAGGATCTGATAGAATCATCTGAATGTTGACATCACTGTCATAATCTTTACTATAAGAAGTAAAGTCACCATTTGCTTCATGATCTCGACCAGAACATTGTACAAAATTTGGCCTAAAGAGGATTGTTGATCCATCTGGAATTGGCAATGCAGAGCATGAACACCTTGTGACCTTAAAAACAGGACCAGAATCACCACCATCCAACACTTCACAGATGAAAAGAGACCCTGTAATCTTATCATGCCAACAGGATGTATAGCCAACAGGAAATATCACGTTGACATTATGATATGAAGGTCTCCCATCAACATGCCCCAAAGAAAGAATAAAAAAATCTTCAAACTGAACAGGAAGTCCGTCCTGAAAATAACATGTACAAGGAGAAAAGGCATAAGAAGAAGCTGAAAGAACATTCAACGTTCAAAAATTGCTGAAGTCAGGTTATATAAAAAGGGACAATACTAAAGCAAAAATAAAGAAGAAAAAGGCTAATCGAAAGAAGATGAAGCACAAAAAAACATGCACACTTACATAATTCTGCAGAAACCCAGCACAATCGTTTTCCGCTCCTCCAGATTCAATAATCTCTACCATGCTATTAGATCTAGAATTGAAATTCCCCATATGTTGATTATAGGATGAAAATTTAATATTATTAAGACTTATGAAACCTTTGTTTTCAGCAAAACCATTTGCAAATGGAAACTTTGTCGGCTTCCGTTTTTTGCATACAGGTACTCTATCATGTAGGGGAGATTCCTCCGTTTTTACTCTTGTGTCCAAAGAATTATAGCTCGATGTCAACCCAAGATAACAAGCAACTTCGGACATTGAATCAAACGTCCTCCCATCTGGAGCACAGTAAACAGCATATAGTTCATAACTATTCGTAGAATGTCTTAATTCAACGCTCCAACCTTCCTCCAGAACACCATGCCTTTCAGAGATGAATTCTCTAAGAGCCTGCAGCAATATCTCACTTGGGTTCTGAGATGGAAATCTAATAGCTGGAGTAAAACTTCTACTACACTTTCCAAGAGGGAATCTCAATTCTACCTCCTGAAAACTTCTGTCTGTACTTTGTTTATTAGCTTCAAAACCCTTTCTGCCAGTGTTTGTCATAATTGCAGAAGCTTTCTGAAATCCAAATCCACTCCCGGCATGCAAAAACTTTGAAGAGGTCACTGGGGCAACAAATGCATTGCCACCAAAAGAATTATCACCCGGACTGTGCTTTCTAAAACCAAATAAATGTAACCAGTAACTACTAATGATAACTTTCATTTCAAGAAATTTATGTGGAAATTTATAAATCAATAAATGCACATGCAAAAATTTATTACTCACACTGCATTCTAAAACCTAATAAATGTAACCGGCAAGAATATCCATAAATTTATAAATCAATAAATGCACATGAAAAATTAAAACAATAGAAAAGATTCAAAAAATTAGGAAATACAAAAAAGTTAGGAAATACAAAATGGACTAGGAAAATGAACAATAGAGTAATCACTCTTCTTCTATGCTCGCATCCATTATATCTTCGCTTATGCTTGTTTCACTCATTACCAAATGTCAAGCCTTAATGGTCATTGGTGTACCTAAGAGAGAAAACTTAGGGTGTGTTTGATATCGGTTTTGACACCTCATTTTCCATTTTGCAAAATCATAAAAGATATTTGGTAGCCTCAATTACTGTTTTGTTTTTGTTTTTTAGTGACTTGTTTTCCGAAAGGAATTTAGAAAACTGTAAAATGGTAATATCACGTTTTCTAGCCGCCAAAATTTGACCAGGTCTCACACCTTAACAAAAAGATAAAATTATTATTTTTTATTGAAACGATCGTAGTGTAGTCGAATCTAAGGGGTCCACATAAAATATAAAATTGTAAATCCACTCTATTGAACATAAATTGTGTAATATTTTAACTAATTCTATTATTTTTTAATAATATAGTAATAATATTTTCAACAAACTACCAAATGCATTTTCACTTTTTTTTTAAATACTAGTTTAAAAACAAGCTATGAAACGTATTTTCAATTATAACACATCACATTAAAAAAAAAAAAAATCTCCTCCTATAAAATAATTATAAAGAACACCGCTTAGAAAACAAAAAAATAAAGGCACCCTGAGAGATTTAATTGTTTTACACTACTCCTCTGTAAACTCCCTTCTAGGATTCCTTGCAATTATCATTACAGATTTCCAATTAAAATTCCACATTTTCTTACATCTTTTTGTACACTCTTCTCTGAAAAGCATCAATAGTCGAATTGTTCTCAAAATGACACTAATTCTTTCTGCTTGGGTTTACCTTTTCCTGACCTGTCTTAATTAATTTGTTCAAATGTTAACCAGTCTTTTTTAAAAGGCCCATTAGGTGTTCATAGTTTAATCTAACATTAGAAATTTGATCTTTAGAATTTATATGATTTGTTCTCTAATTTCATAACCTAAATGAGTAAGACAACCAACTAGAAATTTCTCATTCCAAAATGGTTGATTATCATTGTTTTTTTCTCTATAATAAACTGTAAAAAAATATAACTAAGAAGAAAGTAAGATTCAAATTCGAATGAAAAAGCTGTCCATGCAAAAAATCAGGGAACAAGCAAACAAAAACACTGGAAACTCTCAACAAAAACTAGATAACCCACACCTAGACCAGAACAAGAGCTGAACTGAAATCCATAAAAACTTAAAAGAGCTCTAAGAAACTGCTCTAATCAGCTCAGTGCAGATTTCTATTCTGATGGATGAAAAAATGGCATCTTCGAAATCTGAAGATATTGAACCCCAAAAGTAAGGCCATGATCTGACTTTGTCCGATAACAAATAGGTATCCTCTCCAGTGCACTATCATTTATCCTTTTTGCACAATAAATAACATGGGAACAGTCATTACTATCACTTAATAACATTACTCTTTTAAGCAACATATCTATAAACCACCTCATATTTTGTAACTTCTTACAACTTATGTTTTCCAATAAATGTAACGACAAAGCCAATATTGTTTTTTCAAATAGTGTCTTTTCTTTTCTTTTCTTATTTTATTCAATTGAAATGAAATGGGGGTTATGGATTTGATGTATTTGGATTTGGTGAAATGTATTCACTGTCATAGGAAAATTGTAATTTCAAAATTATGGGAGATAATAAACACATAGCATGGTATGGCAACATCATATACTATCGTTTTTAGTGGTGATTCAACAACCAAACATATACACAAATTTCTTCGAGTAGAGCGTTAACTTTCTCCATATATCTTCTCTAGCTTCCCACTATTCTTCCACATTGTCTCATATGCTATGACTAGAGAGATTGCCTGGTAAGAACAAACCTAAAACCATTTCGAAACTAAAATATCATTGCCTTGGGCCTTACTGGCACCCAAATCACCATGAAACTAAGATAGCTCTGAAACTACTTCAACTTCACCAATCACTATTTTTTGTGCATAAAACAGAGAATCACAGTCCGCAGGTCAAAATTAATTAAAAAAAGAAAAGAAAGAAAGAAAGAAAGAAACAGGGTACCTGAAATCGAGAACATCGTCGGTGGCATCGGCGTCAACATCGCTAGGCGGAGAGGCGTTCATATCCAAAATCCGTTTCTTGCGGCCTAACGGCCAGAGTTTACTCTTTGCACCGTTTTTGACACAGTCAGCACACACCCACTCGAGCAGATTATGATGATAGGGCTGCTGCTGCTGCTGCTGATGGCAGCACATTAATATTCCAGCGCACTCCAAGTGAAACCCTCGCTCGCATGCGTCGCATACAACCACGTCTCCCTCCGCCTCCACCGCCACCCCGCATGCCCCGCATAACGACGTCGTTTCCGACGACGAAGTACTACCCGACGGGATCTCGTTCAGATCGATCCCCAGCGGTGAACGACTTGAATCCGACGCTTCCATTATCGGACTTGGGGCTTCGTCGTCAACATTGCCAGCCTTGTTTACTTTTCTTTGTTTCCGAATAGAGGGGAATTTATTTATTAATTATTATTATTATTTTCTTTTAAAGGGTTATTATTTTTGGGGTAGGGCCAAAAGAGAACCGTATGTAGAAGAAGGAAACTGACTTTCGTACAAAACAGTAAAATCAAAATTTGTTGTATTTTTTTCGTTTGTTTGGTCGGTTTTGGATGTGGAGACTGAAGATTTGGGGAATTTATATTGGCTTTCAAGGAAACGGCGGTCTGACTCTGATCTCTTAACTTCTGTTGGGATATAGATTTCGTTTAGGCTCTTTTTGTACTCGTGTTTTTTTCTTCAGGCCCAAACCACGACTTGACAATATTTAGTTATGTTGAAAATGATGGGATACGGTTAAAATAATGCGTAAATTTTAGATTATTTTCTGTCATAAATTAATTATTTTAAAATTAAAAAATTTATGAAAATAATCACAAAATTTTAGAACTTTTTAAATTAGGCTCTTATAATTTTTTCTTATCATAATTAGTCAAATATTAATTTTTTTGGACTAAATAATCTTCATCAATTTCAACAAATTGCCCAACAAATATCACTCTTATCGAATATTATCAAATATGATATAATCATCAACTGGAGAGCTTCTTAAGTTTATTGTATGTTCTTATACAATATGAATTTTTAATATATTAAGTTTAGTGTTTAGGTTTTAAATTGATGTGACTTTGATTGTAAACGTTGTCATTTTCCATTCATAAAAATGGAGTTTATTAAATTACTTAGTTTGAGATAAAATATCAAAGAAATCATTGCAAAAAAAAAGAAATTCAAGTTAAACAAAAAACCTAGACAATATGCGACAGGCAAGGCGCACATACTCACTACATGTGCAATATCCATGTAAAATGTGTCATATATTTGCCGTATCATGTTTGTAGTGTATAAGGACCCGGAAATGAAGAAGTTATGTTTTGATGATCATTTCCCGGGCCATATTACGAACACATCGAAATTTAGAAAAGTGTGGAAGCTATATGGAGCAAATTTAGAAAAGTGTGGAAGTTATATGGAGCAAGTTAACGTGCAAACAGTTATTATTATTGAAGAATGACAATTTTAGACACTTCATAGATTTGGATAGTTACACACTTATTGTACGCATTCACGTGATAATGTTTTGAAGTTTCTAATCAATTTTAAAAAAAATATTTTTCTAAAGTTTTGGGTTTAATGGAAGTTAGTTATATTTCATATGCGTTTAGATGGATAGTGAGAAAGTTGACGGATGATTGTATGAGTTACATGAATGGCAAGATAGAACCTTTTTGTTCGAAAAGACTATACTCTATGTTTGATTAGTTTCTTGTAATTCCAATCCATAATGCATTTTGAACTCTTATTTTGTAATAGATTCCCTAGTTAACCATTAGATGCGTGCTTCATTTATTTTAAAAAATCATCATTTTTAGGTAATTGTAATAGTTCGATTGTCAAATTAGGAGAATCATTGTAATTGCTGCATAAATTATCTTTTTAAATGTTTTAAGTTGTGTAACATGCATAAGGGTGTCAAAAAAACCCATTCAGATCAGATCCAGCCACCGCATATATAAAAAAAGGGATCCAAGCATTAAATTTCAAAATACGGGCATTTTTGGGCACAAGTCCGGCCACGGCACCAAAAACCCAAAACTCGAACCATGCCTGGTTCGTAATAAATAATATACAGACACACACACACACATATAGACGCACACACCATAATAGCCTAATGTGATCTTCACGTTAGTGTTATGCCTTAATTAGTAGTATTGTGCTATGTTTAGAAGTGTATTATTTGTAGTTATCTCTTTTGTTATTTACGCTAGCCCTTTCCTTGTACAACGCTAGTTGTAACATGTATATATTGTAACATTCTATAGCAATACTTTACCGCTTCTATATAAATCTCGTATGGTATCAGAGCTCTCTCTTTAACAAGAGCAAGTCGATCTTTTTTTTTTTCTCACCATGGCTACCGAACCCTCAGCCATCTCCTCTACCTCACCAGCCAGCCAAAGTCCCCACTCATCAAACAACCAAGCCAATGATTGTGTTTCAATCAACGCCGCTGCCCAATTGCCTATACGGCTTACATCTGAAAATTATTTTACATGGAGAGCGCAATTCCTCTCTTTAGCCTTTGGCTACAATCTGACAGGTTACATTGATGGCACATCCGAGTGCCCTTCCCAGTATCAAATCGGCAGCAGTAATGGTCCGCGTACCATCAACATAGCCTATACCTTATGGAAACGCCAAGATCAGTTGATCTTTCACTCCATCCTAGCCTCCTGCACCGAAAGAGTTGCCCCACTCATAGCCAGTTCCACAACATCAAAGCAAGTGTGGGATAAGCTTGCACGACTATACTCCAATTGTAGCCGCAGTCGTGTTATCTCTCTTAGAAAACGACTTGCACGACCTCGTCGTGATGGACAACCCGTTGCCGAATATTTAAATAACTTACGCTCTATTTATGATGAAATCACTTTAATTGATGTTCCAGTTACAGATGACGATCTCGTGGTGCAAATTATTAATGGCGTAGGAAAAGATTTCAAAGATATCATTGCTGGTGTTCGGATCCGCGAGACACCATTTTCTTTTGACGAGCTATATGAGAAGCTTGTAGATTACGAAGATATGTTGAAGCAAGATGAGAAATCCACAGACATGGCTATCACTGTCAACGCCGCAGTCAAACATCAGACAAACCGTGGCCCTTATCAGAACCAGAGACGAGACGGTAATCCATGATTTAATAATGGCCCTAACCGTATGTATCAAAATCAAAATGGCAACAACATAAACTATCAGTCTCAGAAATCGCAACCCACAAGGCCAATATCGCAACAATGGAGGATATCAAAAGAAGCAGCCCACCGGGTACTAGGGCTACTGTCAACTTTGCGGTACCAAGGGCCATACAGCACGGGATTGTCCGGATTTCACCTCCCATAAAAACAATCCGACTATGAACCACACAGCAACCACAGGCACATCCAACCCCAATTGGTTAGTCGACGGCGCCGCCTCACATCATGTTACAGGAGATCTCCGAAATTTGAGCACTCATAGTCCTTACCATGGTTTTGATTTCGTCATTGTTGGTAATGGCATGGGTCTTGGTATATCTCACACTGGCTCAACTTTCTTATGTACCTCTAACTCAAAATTTTATTTGTAAAATATTCTTTATGTTCTGTCCATCAAAAGAAATTTAATCTCCGTGTCTCAATTTTGTGATGTTAATAAAGCCTCCATTGAATTTTTTCATGATCATTTTCAGGTGAAAGATTTGAGCACGGGGGCGGTCCTCTTGAGTGGCCGGCAGCTTCCTCTTTACCCGTACCATCATTACCGACTTTCAATGCTACAATAAAAACTTATGCAGCTCACTGGCATCAGCGTCTAGGGATATTTTGAAATTTATTCTCCGTACCTTCAATTGTCTTCGCGCTTGGATTTTGAGTCTTGTGAGTCTTGTGAGTCTTGTTTATGCAATAAGAGCCATCGGCTCCCTTTTGGCCAATCTTCTTTATGTAGTACTCGTCCTTTGGATTTAATATATCCTGACGTTTGGGGTCCTGCCCCTGTTACTTCTTTTGATAATTATAAGTACTATGTGATTTTCGTTGACCATTTTACTAAGTATGTATGGTTTCTTCCTTTAAGGCTTAAATCTGATGTTTTCTCTACATTTGTTCGTTTTAAAACACTTGTTGAAAATTATTTGTGTACCACCATTCGCACTATTTACACCGACGGCGGTGGTGAGTTCTTTAAACTTACCTCATTTTTTCAACAGACTGGCATTAATCACCTGCTTACACCACCCTACACACCACAACACAATGGAGTCACCGAACGTCGTCATAGACATATTGTTGAGACGGGGTTGGCGTTACTTCATCAAGCCTCGCTGCCTCCTAGCTTTTAGACGTTTGCGTTTCAAACCGCCACCTACTTAATTAATCGTCTACCATTCAAAACTACATCCATGACTTGTCCCTTCCAGCTATTATTTGATGACCACCCTAATTATGCCAAGCTACGTGTATTTGGGTGTCTTTGTTTCCCATGGTTACGCCCATATACGCGCAACAAACTAGAGCCCAGGTCCAAGCCTTGTGTGTTTTTCAGTTATTGCCTATAACAAAATGCATACAAGTGTTTAGATGTTCAGTCTGGTAAGATTTATGTTTCCCGTGATGTTCAATTTATTGAGTCTCAGTTTCCCTATCAGTCCCTTACGTCCGCTGCTTCTCCCTCATCTATTTCTCTCACATTCTGGTTTTCATCCATTTTTTCGGCCCCGGTTCTGTCGGCTAACTCCTCTCCTCCTAGTGGTTCCCGTCTTGCAGCTTTGGATTTGCTTCCTGCTAGCTCCAATTCTTCACCGACTTCTGCCACCTTTGCTTCAGGTATTATTCATAACCCTAATACTTATGGCTCTTCACCTCTCCATGCCCATGCATCGGTACTAACCCTCTCTTCTCCTATTTCCAATATCTCATCACCGACCCCGTCTCCTTCCCTGTCGCCACCAACACCCCCATCACCGTCGCCACCAACACCAACACCTCCGCTGCCGACCCGAACCCATCAAATGATAACCCGGTCCCGCAATAACATTTATAAACCAAAACAGCTTGACTACACTACCCTCGCTTTTATTATTTCCAAGCATCCGCTGCCCTCCACTGTTGAACCGATTAGTATTAAGGCTGCCCTTGCCGACCCGTAATGGCTTCAGGCCATGCGTACTGAATATGATGCTCTTATTTCTAATCATACTTGGGATCTTGTTCCTCATGTACCTTCTCACAATTTGGTTGGTTGTAAGTGGGTGTTTCGTGTCAAACACCACCCCGATGGTTCTGTTGACAGGTATAAAGCGCGGCTGGTTGCTAAGGGCTTTACTCAGCGTCCTGGTCTCGACTACCATGATACATTCAGCCCTGTTGTCAAGACCTCTACCGTTCGTGTTATTCTATGCTTAACCTTACAATTTAGTTGGCCGGTTTGTCAGTTGGATATCAATAACGCCTTCCTGAATAGTTCTCTTGACGAGGAGGTTTACATGAAGCAGCCGCTTGGTTTTATTGATTATAACCAGCCTTCCTTTGTCTGCAGGTTACGCAAATCTCTATATTGCCTTAAGCAGGCGCCTCGTGCATGGTTTACTACCCTGTACAAGTTTTTATTGTCCTATGGGTTCCGCCAAATCAAGACTGATGCTTATCTTTTTCTCTATCATCGTAATGGTCATCGCATTTATTTCATTGTCTATGTGGATGACTTAATTATTACCGGTTCTCATGGCCGGGTTATTCAGCACTTCATTCATAGTCTTGCTTCTGCTTTTGCTCTCAAGGACCTTGGCTCCCTGCACCATTTTTCTCAGGCTTGAGTTGCTTCGCACTCTGTCTGGCGTGTTTCTCTCTCAGCATCACTATGTTCATTCTCTCTTGGATTGGTTTGGCATGACTGATGCTAAACCTATTGCCACTCCTCTGTCTGCCACCATTGGTCTTCAACAAACCGATGGTTTTGTCTTTGCCGATGGTACGTCATATCGCCAGCTTCTTGATGCCTTGCAATATCTCACTCTCACTCATCCTGACATCTGCTTTACGGTCAACAAGTTATCTCAGTTCATGCAATGTCCCTCTCAGTTGCACTGGTAGGCCGCCAAGCGCATTCTCCGCTACTTGAAAGCTATAATTTTTCATGGCCTTTATCTTAGTCAGTCCTCATCATCTACACTTGCTACTTACAATGATTCTGACTGGGGGGCAATCTTGATGATCGTAGCTCTACGAGTGCTTACATTATCTTCTTTAGCGGCAACCCCATTACCTGGTCTTCGAAGAAGCAAAACTCTGTGGCGCGTTCCTCTACTGAAACTGAGTTTCGCGCCATTGCTTCTACCGTTTCTGAGCTTTGTTGGCTTCGACACTTGTTATATGAACTTGGTATTCAGATTCCTATGCCCAAGCTGTTCTGTGACAATCTTGGTGCCACTCATGTTTGCACAAATCCTAGGTATCACTCTCGTATGAAGCATGTGGAAATTGACTTTTATTTTGTTCGTGATAAGATTGCGCAAGGTTTGCTGTTTGTTGCTCATGTTCCCTCTGACCATCAGCTCGCTGATGTCTTAACCAAGCCGCTTCCCCGGCCTCCCTTTGAGCGTGCACAGTCCAAGCTCGGTGTTCTCGACGGTACACCTCTCTTGCGGGGGAGTAATAGCCTAATGTGATCTTCACGTTAGTGTTATGCCTTAATTGGCAATATTGTGCTATGTTTAGAAGTGTATTATTTGTAGTTATCTCTTTCGTTATTTACGCTAGCCCTTTCCTTGTACAACGCTAGTTGTAACGTGTATATATTGTAACATTCTATAGCAATACTTTACAGCTTCTATACAAATCTCATACACCATACCCTAGCAGCAATCACCTCCCACCGTTGGCATCATCTCTTCTCAATTGCTAACTCGCTAGCCTTGGCACACGACTTCACTCTATCCCCAGTGCCATTGTCCCAACCTATAGCCATGTTCACGCAGCCAACTCTGCCGCCATCACAGCCATCGTCTCTATCACCACTTTGTGAATTATGATTGCATGAAATTTTTCTTTTGTTTTTTTTTCTCAGAGCTGTTACTTGCATATAAAAAAATTTGGCAGTTTGAATTTCATGCAAGCTGGGAAGCCCTGCTTAAAAACTCATATCCGAGAGGTGTCGGACTTGACTCAACCCTCACGTGAAAAATCCAGGCTTAAACCTAGGTCCGGACAACTATTTTAGCCATCCAGGCCGAGCCCGAGTAGCACCAAACCCAGATCGAACTTGAGATTTTGCCAAGCCTAAACATGCATGATCGCTCATAGACGATAGGTGCCCGTCATTCATCCCCAGAGTGGCAGCTTGCTGCCCATTCTCCAGAGCATCAACCATTACCATTATCCAAATACTTCCTTATTCCATTAACACCATTCCATCAAATAAAGCAAATTTGAAGTAAACGTTGATAAACCAAAACATGTATCAATTATGATGACATTGATAGCAAACTTAACCTCCCCCCAAAAAAAAGACCAATATTCTAAGAAACATTTAACAAGCATTTCATGTGCCGTATTTAACAAACCCACATCTTATTAACAGTTGTCAAATTTCATACTCAACACAATCCTAATGCTCATTTATTATCAAAATACACTAAAATAACCGATTAAACAAAGATTCAATATAAGAAAAATGAAAAAAAAATTGGTAAAAATGTGAGTACAGCGAAATGTTGTAGAATATAATTATTAAAAGAAGAACTCAATAACCAATTTTGAGGGAGATTTTTGTATCGTTCAGCTTGAAAGTTGAAATTCTTGATACGGTTTTTATATTTTTTTTAGAATTGATATGTATTGTACAATAAAAAAAATTAATGATATTTACAATTAGAAATTTATTGGAATCAATTAGATTTTATTATAGCTGTGTAGCAATACCCAAATTTTTATCTATATAAATATTAAAGAAATATTTATTTCACCCACAAATATGTGGAGATATATTTACCTCTATCCAATTTTTAGTTGGGAGAGGATATGTAATTAACATAATGTATAATAATTTTATGAAAAGATAAATGTGGAAAGTGAAAACTACAAATTCAAATGAAATTACGGGGAATTCAATTTCCTATCACAAACAGAGAGGAATTCGGATTCCCTCAAATAAGAAAAATTAATTTCCTTTTCAATTTGAACAACCAAACGAGCGGTGCGGACTCGGACGGCCACCTACTCCATTCAACTCTCTTTTTCGTTTATTTCATTTCGGAGACGCCCTTTAAATTTATCTTCTTGACATTGAGTACGTTGTTTCTTATCTTATCTTTTGCTTTTTTAAAATTCTGAATTTTTGGGATTGTCTGAGTGTTGGTAATGTTTATATTTGTTTTATTTGCTATTAGAAATGTACCGGATAACGAACGAGTCAGTAAAATAATGCATGTTGTCCTCTTCAAAAGCGGTGCTTGATACTGCTCTTAACCAAAGTGGGATTAGGGTATCACCAGAAATAGTTGAGGATGTCCTGATGAAGAGATTCAAGAATGCTGGTATGTTGGCATTTTGTTTGCTCAAATGGGCTGAAAAAGTAGAGAAGTTACGAGCAAAATCATCCGAGCTTATCACACCAAGATTGAGTCTCTGGCCAAGCCAAGGCAGCGCAAGATCATGCGGGATCTTGTGAATGCCATGAGAAACAAGAGGATGCTAAATGTTGAGACCTTTTGATTTATTATAAGAAAGCATGCTCGAGTTCAGAAGGTGGAGAAGGGGAGGCAGTTTACACATCTAATGCCATGCAGAAATATGATGTACCCCAATATTTAGCAGCATTGAATGGGCTACCGAGTGCTTTATGCAAGTCCAACAATGTGAGGAAGGCTCAGGAGATAATTAACAGCATGAAGGATTGGTACATTACCAACTCAAAAACTTATAATATGCCACTTGAGGAACCCTGTCGATTGATTCAAAAGCTACTGCCGATGTTGGTTCAGAGATCTGGAGTCAAAGAAGTCTTGATTTTGCTTGGTATCATAGGCAAAGATCAATAATTGCAGGTCACCTTTCTTTCCCTTTGCCTTAATGGTTATCTTTGCTGGTTATTTGGAAAAGATTGCTGGCTATTTTTCCCCCTTTTAAACTAGTTTTTTGAAGTTTCATTCCCTTTCTGAACTACCAGTTTTAGTTTCTAACTTATGTGGAGATACTGACGAATTATAATATTATGTTGTTCAGTGATGAAAAGTAAATAATCTATAGCCAACGAGAACATGCCGAAGAAATGGACCAAGAAATCTTTGACAATTTACGTGTTTTTAATTTTTCATGGCAATTCGAGAAAGAGGAAAATGAGAAATAACAAATTGTTTTAACAGTTCTCAAACTATTTAGTTATTTTGGGTAATTGTTGATAAATGTCACTGCTTTCTACTTGCAGAAATTCTAATGTTAATGAAGAGCCAAACAGTTAGTTTTGAATTATGTTCTCTTGAGTTTTGACGTGTACCAAGTTTTGAAGCATGTTCTCTTGAGTTTTGATGTGTACCAGGAATTAGTTGTTTAAATTTATGATATTATTTCTCGGCTTAATTTTAAATTACACCATATAAATTGATTATTTTCAAATTATTTTTTTATTTTTAAAAATTTTAATTTATTCTTATTTTTATTAAGAAAATTTAAAAAAATTTACAACCCACCCTATTTTTTTCTATTCTCTTAATGATAACTCAAATTTTTAAAAATGACGACGGTAATTTAAAAATAATCAATTCATAAAAAGATACTGCAAAATTAACTCTTATCTCTATGATATAAATATGAAAATATTTCTATTAAGGCTGCGGGGGTACTAAAGTTCCTTTGAGCCTCAATTTATTAATTTTAGTAAAAAATTGCAAATATTTTTTGTCTTTTTTTTGTGAAATTCTCTACTTGCTTATTAGTTTCCTTCAACTACGTACATGTTTTTACAGATACAAGTAGGGGTGGGCATGGGTTGGTTTGGGTTAGATTTTATGTCAACCCAAACCAAACCATAAAAATTTGAACCCAACTCAAACCAATCCAAATATTTTTAACCCAACCCAAATCAACTCATTTGGGTTTGGTTTGAATTTTGTAATAAAAGTATTTTTTATTTTGATAAATTTAATTATATCAAAATTACAATAATTATTAAATTAATATTAAAATATGAAAAAATATAGTTAAAAAATTATAAATAATAGATTTCACAATAACTTCGTCCCTAAATATTAACCATATTACAATACAAATTCTAATAATGTCAATACAAATTAAAACAAGATAAGACATCCAAATCAAGTATCAAAACAATCCATCATAATTATTTCATCTGCAGCACTTTAATCAAAAGATCCCATGATCAACTGAGTCTGCTCTTTCACCAACAAATAAATAACAAAAAAAAGAAAATTATAATGTTGAATAGTTATAAAGATGAGTAAATTTAAAAAGGAACATGATTCATACCAAAATCGTAAGAATAACATCAATCTAAAGTCAATGCCTCCGTTGTTGCACTTGATCCAAACTCTATATTAAATAAAAATAAATTAATAAAAAAAGACTAATGATAAACAAATATATAATTTTTTTCGCTTGTTATGATAAATAGTAGTTACCTGATATCATGGCTTCATAAAACTCAAGCTCCTCCATCATTGGTTCATCTTGTAATGGGACAAAAGTGTTACGTAACCAATTTTGTGAGCATATCAAAGCTTCCACCATCTTTGGACTTAAAGAACTACGAAATGAATCAATGATACGTCCTCCAGTACTAAATGCAGATTCTGAAGCTACTGTAGATATTGGAATTGCAAACACATCCTTTGCAATATGTAAAAGAACTCGATATTTTATTGAGTTCATTTTCCACCATGCCAAAATCTCAAAGTCGTCATCATCAACATGTTCACATGGCTCCAACAAGTACCTCTCTACTTCATTTTTCATCTCAACACAATCATCTTTTCCTATTCTTTGTTTGAACTTTGCAACACTTGAAAGTTTAGAAAACCCCACCTTTTTATCAAATTTCCTACTATCAATAATTGACGACTTACTAGCACCACTAGATGATCCACAACCACCAATCCTAGTGTCAAGATCTTTATAGTATTCATAAAGACGTATTAAAAGATTTTTCACCTCTTCAGACTTCTTCCCAACCTCATCAATAACAAAAATGTCTTCAAAGCAAAATCTCACATATTTTAACTTATAACATGGATCAAGAATAACCGAAATAAGCAACAAATTATTTAACCTATCAATTGAACCCCAATATTTGTCATACTTATTTTTCATACATGTTGCCATTTTAGATAAAACAAGATCATCACCACTTTCAATTAATGATGTCAAATCGGAATGAATTGAGCACATTTCATGAAAATATAAGTTTGAAGTCACGTACATTGATCCACTAAATTTCAAAGTTATATCATAAAATGACTTCAAAAACAACACAAAAACATTAGTATTTTCCCAATCATCACTATTAGGGTTGTTAGTCTTTTTCCACGGTTTGGAGTTGTCCTTGTGCAGCAGTCCAAATTAATTAAGCAAGCAAACTCTACACTTGGTTTATTATGCAGTTAATTTATGCACCAGCAGCTGTAAGTGAGCCATTATAGTTTCAACAATATTTATCATGGCGGATCCTAAATTTCTGCACTCTGTCTTTAGTACAATGGTTGTAAGGATACAATCACAAGCTAAGTTAACAAAAATAATGGCATAAAAAACAGCACTGAAAGCCCAGATGATAAGATTTTCTAGAATTTTTTTTTCATAATTCTTTAAATTGTACATGTGGTAGCAATGATCTATGAAAGAATTAGTTCATAAGAGCTCAATCAAATTCATATATCAGCAAATTATTTTCGGCATATTCAAGTGTGAGTGGTTTCATCAATTCCCCATTCTCTAATTCCAAGCATACCCATTACCAAATAACTGGAAAAAAAAATGAAGCTTTTGCAAAAAAAACCTCACCTTAGATTAATAGAAAGGCTGTAATCGAAGTGGGTCTTCAAGAGTTGATGAAAATCGACTGAGAGATTCGTGACAGCACTTTTGTTGACAGAGATTGTGGAAGATAGAGTGAGAGATTGTGAAAGATAGAGTGAGGTCAGTGAGAGTGAACAGTTCTAATGAACTGGGGAGTAATGAATGCGAGATTATGGAAGTGAAAATAATGGAATTAATTTAATTTAATTTACTTTATTTTATTTATTTTCCACTCACAGGTCAAATTTATCAAGCTCATGGGTTAATCATACCCAAACCATTATGAAATGGTTTTCTCTAAAAAAACCCAAATCAACCCATTTTAATAATTTATCCAACCCAAACTATTTTATTTGGTTTGAGTTTGGTTAAACCCATGGGTTGTGGGTTTATGCCCACCCCTAGATACAAGTCCTGTTTGAAATTGAGGTGCTATAACTTTTAAATTAAAGCTGCTATGTAGAAAAAAAAATTATAATTATGAAACAAACGTTAATAGTAGATAGTAAATATAAATTTTAAATAATAATTTTGACAAAATTATTAAATATATAATAGATTTTTCATCATACAAGTGAAAAATTATATCAATATAACATCTAAACTATAAGAGTTAGTATTTACTAAATACTTTAATGTTGTATCTTTTAAAGTATAACTGCACCAACTTAATCTCAAACAGACCCACAGTGCTGTGGTTTAAAAGCTCAATATCAAATAAGATCTTATATGAATAAATTTTCAAATTTTTAGCGAAAAAAAAATCTCGTTAATAAATTTTAAATTAGATGTAATATTGACATTTTATCTTGATAAATTTTTCTACACCGAAATTAACAAAAATGGAAAATCCCAATTGATAAAAATTTTGATCCTGATTTTTTAATTATTTAAAGCCGCATGAGAACAAAACCAATGATGTATTCATGTCCCTTCCACCGCAACAAATGTAAGCAATGGGAACACCGACACATGCGCTGTGGCACTCGTGACCCACGTGGGTGCTCAACATCCTAATTTCTATTTACTTTCTAACGTGTTGGTTGCTAATCACGCTCATTAATTAACTTATAATTATAATCTAATCTGATAAGATCAACAGACCGTAATAGAATATAAACGACACCCTTTGTCGAATAATATGTACGTAGATGATTAAACAATATTCAATTTGTAATGATTTATTTGTGATTTCTATGTAATATATATGTGTGTAAATTGCAATGTAAGATTGATAGAGAGGACTTGTACTGGGTATTATTCATCATATCATATTATATACATCATACATTTCACATTACATTACAGTTTTATTAAGATAACAATTAAAATCGGTTAGAATCATTTTTAGGTGACGATCATTTTTTCATCAAAAATTTGAAAATGAAATCGATATAAATTTAAATAATATGTTTGTTTTTATTTTTTTTAACATCATAATGAAATATTTGAAAAATATTATCTTTGACATGTTATCTTTACAAATAATATCGGCAAGAGCATAAAATTATTTTAAAGTAAAATACTATGGTTTATCATGGAAATTAATGTTTAATGATGAGTCAAAATATTTCACTTAAATTTATTTATTATTTTTACCAATTTTTCAATACTAAGTTAAAAAATAAAAAAAAATACAAACTTAAAAACAAATTAAAGTTAAAATTAAATCATACTAGAAAAGCTGAAATTAAATCATATTTGGCATTCAATGAAAAACAAAACAAGTAAATTCTTAATCAACATAAAAATGGCGTATTTATCTAAAATCAAACGAAAATACTCTGGGTAAAAGATAATCTACTAATAAATTATTACTAATGGAGATTGAATTCTTTCCCTCAGAGTTTGGGAAGGAACGTGAGAATCAACCAATTTTTAAATCAAGGGGGCTCTATTTTTACACAAGTTTATCTATTCGAAAATTTTATTTATTTTTAAATTGTTCCAATATTATAATATAAAAATCTACTAAAATTCTAGATATATGTATTTATATCAATTCACCAATATATTACGATATAATTAGTATAAACCCCGCTTAATGCTCAAACTCATGTCCTTTAAGTATTTTGGAGTGTCAATTACCGGACAACTAATCCCAATGATAAATAAACGTAATTAAGATTTTATTTAACATATAAACCAATCATTATCTAAAAATAATCCACCTAGACGAGTAGACGTTCCCAATTTGGCTATTCTTACGTACACACATGCAATAATTGGGCGGTTGCAGCCGATTAGGCATGCTACATCACAAAACCCGTAACATTTTTAACACTACGGTTTCTCACCCACTTAATTAATAAATTAATTATAGTAAATAGATAATTAGTATTAATCGATCAATCAATCAAAGTGATTAATTAATCCTTATCAAATGATAAAACATCATTTCAAAGAATTTCGCTATCACAGTGTTGGAGCGTCAGTTCAAAATGAAGGGAGAATATTCCAAAAGAGTGGCAGTTTCGATATTTCAACCCAAAATCAGGGGCCGTTACATTAATAAACAAACATTAATTTCAGTCGCTGGCGAGTCACATGCACTGTTGAGGGCGATCCCGTGGTTGCCGGCCCAGGTCGGATATACGCCACCCAGAAAAACAGCGTCGTTTTATTTTACTCGGCAGTTACCATTTTCTTAATTTTTTTTTTAAATTAATATTCCTTGAACGTTAGTATTATTTTATATATGAATGAATAGAATTAGTCTTCTCATTTTCACTGTGAAAGAAGACTCAGTGAGTCAGTGCAGTGGAGACTGAGTAATTCGTCGATCACTTTGTCTGGTACTCTATCTCAAGCTCTATTAAAATTCAATTTCTGATTATTATTAGTCGTATTTTTCTTTTTGAACTAGTCATTTGAAATGCTTTATTTTTGGCGGAGAAATTACGATCTGCGACGCAGTTTTGAGGCGAGATCTTGTTTTAATTTTGTGTTGTGTTTGTATTTCGGTGTTATGAGATCTCTATTTGCGTCTTTTTTTGCGCTTACTCGGCAATGTTCATTGAAACGAATTGTTTTTTAGCTAGGTTTTGATGCTCTTATTTAGGGCTAGATTGACACTCTTTTGTGATTACAGCTCATGTCTTGTGAAAATAATTTTTGAATGGAATGAATTGTCATTGTTTTGATCTATGAATTTAGTGATTGAATTTGTGAGATTCAGTTCAAATTGATTATTGACTAAGTTGTTAAAAGCATTGGTGTCACTTGTGTCTTATAAATGAAGCACATTGTGATTACTATATATGATAATCTTGTCAAATGCTTCATGGCTTTAGGTACTATCAGTACTGGATAAATTTGATTGTGTATTGTTGCTGTTTTCAAAATTTCTCTGAGTAGTTATTCTGCTTCACCTTTTTACTTGGTAAACTGAAGTTAGATATTCTCGTTAATTTAGTTTGATATGTTACGGTCTTTCTTTCTGCCTATGCGCTAGTTATTTTGTTGAGAAGACAGTTTTTGATGTGGCTTTCTTTCTGTTTAGACTGTAAACGTAGTAATGATGTCAGAGACTGCCCTTAGAGATCTCAATACGCTGCCTTCTTCTGATAGAAAGAATGAGAGCTCCAGTAAAGGGAGTTTTGCTAAACCCTTTGTTGGAAGTGCTAATGAAAATGTTGACGTCTCCTTGGTCTCAACTCATGTGAATGGAAATCAAACTGGGAATGCTGGACCGGGAATTGCTAATTCAGAAGTGGAATACATTGATTCTGAGAACTTAATTGATGTGGAGGACATTGATACAAGTCTAAAGGTACAGGGATTGATGCTTTCTGTTTTTGTTAAGGGTATTGCCCTGTACTTATATGTATTGGTCTGGACACTTCTGTTGTTAGATGATTTTGAATTTTAACAGTTTGTGACATATTCAGACACTCGTAGCTGGACTGGATTCTAAAGATTGGGTTGTGGTTTGTGAAGCACTCAATAATGTACGCCGATTATCAATTTTTCACAAAGAGGCCATGCTTGATATTTTGTAAGTCTGAAAACTTTACATGATGTGATTGAAAAAACCATGTGATTTAGCTTTTTATTATTTAATTTGGTTGATTGATGCTTTTGAAGATATTGTTTTACTGTTCTAATTATTGGCACAATATTTTTATCAACAGGGGAGATGTGATCCCACTTGTAGTAAAATCCCTGAAAAATCCAAGAAGCGCTGTTTGTAAAACTGCAATTATGACAGCTGCGGACATATTCAGTGCGTATAATGACCGTATGATTGATTTATTGGACCCTCTGGTACTTCAAATTTCTTAACAGTTACTTCTGATATTTAGCCCCTTTGCTAATAGGCTGATTGCTATTTATTCCAATCTGATGGAATTGTGATGGTACAGCTTGTTCAGCTTCTTCTCAAGTCTTCACAAGACAAACGCTTTGTTTGTGAGGCAGCTGAAAAAGCTTTAGTAGCAATGACTACTTGGGTTTCCCCTATATTGTTGTTACCAAAACTTCAACCATATCTGAAAAATCGGAATCCTCGAATCAGAGCAAAGGCGTCAATGTGCTTTTCTCGAAGTGTGCCACGACTGGTAAGGCAAAAATTTTTACACAGTCCATCTTTATTCTTCTTGTTTATTGAAAAGCTTATGCACTTTGCCTGTGTGAATGAGTGTTTGTTGTTATGCTCTACTTTGTTTATAGCTATGATAAAACCAAAGGGAATACTTATTAGAAGCCTTGGGTGCGAAGTAATTTACTCATCAGCTTTATTTCTTTCCAGCCCAAGTTGAGGCTTGGGAAACGATAGAAACTGTATGTTGTAGCCGTGATAAGAGCCTGTTATTGACTTGTGTTTAGATTATTGGTTATACTTTATCTGAAATGTTCATTGATGCTGGTAGTCACCTTCTAATAGTGAATTTAGCTTTTCTGTGTATTCAAATTAAAATTATTATATGTATGCTAGAGGTGGTATGTGGATGCTATCATACTCTTGTTCAGCTGCTTGGGATCCTCTTATCTGTGTGTGTTGTAATCACCATATTGTTTGTGGTAGCATATAAGTTTTGAAGCGGCCCCCTTCTGTACCAGCTTTTATCTACTTTTATCACACTCTTGTTCAGCTGCTTGGGATCCTCTTATCTGTGTTTGTTGTAATCACCATATTGTTTGTGGTAGCATATAAGTTTTGAAGCAGCCCCCTTCTGTACCAGCTTTTATCTACTTTTATATGTACATCAATAAAAACTCTCTATCTCCCACAAACACACAGACATATGATATTGGGATGAGCAGATAGAAAGTTAAGAGATGCTAGGTTATTTTCTGTGCCTGTCATTCTGTGACCTTTGTTCTTTATAATATTGTGATTGGTTCATAACCTTGCATTTGTTACTAGAAGTCTCATATTTTATCATTTATAATCCTTACACCATGTGTTATGATCCTCGTGCCTCCTTCCTCCTATTGTTTAGTCAATTATTACTGAACATTGGCATCTTTTTGTTTCCCATGTCTTATGTTATATTGATGTCAACAGGGTGTTGAAGGTATTAAAGAATATGGCATTGACAAACTGATCCAAGTAGCTTCATCCCAACTCAGTGATCAGCTTCCCGAGTCCAGGGAGGCTGCTCGAACACTTCTTTTGGAGCTGCAGAGTGTATACGAGAAATCGCACGACTCTGCTCCTGCAACAGTATCTGATAGCCCAGAGATGGATTCTTGGGAGAACTTTTGTCAATCAAAACTCTCTCCTTTAAGTGCACAAGCTGTACTTCGCGTGACAAATATTGCTCGGGAGGGCCTTGTTATAGGTTCCTGACACAAAAGTTAAATAGCGCATGCTTGTGCTTGCCTGGTTTTAGTGAGTAATATCTTTGTTCACCACATATGAGCTTTAGTGAGTAATACCTTTTATTTAACCTCATATATGAGCTTTAGTGAGCACGGTCTAGAAAATTCCTTTTGTGCTTGATTTCCCATCTTGTAAATTCTGTGAAAACATTGAGATGTCTGGAATTGGTGCTTAGCAATCATTTGAGCTGGAATCCTATGATATTCTTTGCATACGATTCAATGCTGGTCTCCGAATTTTGTGGATGTTTTAGTAGTTGCGGAACCTTGACAATGTTTCTTGCACCACTCACATGCTCAGATCAAAGAAGTGGTTGTACCTTTAGTAAATGAGTGGGTTGAATGTGGTGATTGTGAAGTAATAACGAAACTATGAGGTAAAGGTGAAGTTTATGACGGCACAGAAAAATAGAGAATGCGAATGATGTGACTCACATCATGTGACTGAGATCGATAATAGCAAACTGTTAATAACATATAATGATGGTCATGAAGAATTGTTAGACAATAGTAAAACAAGGCTATGTATTCTAATATTTAGGTTGTGATTTTAGTTTTTATTGATGTGACATTTATGTATTAAATGATAGTTAAATAATTTTTCAAGTTAGAAAACTTATTATTTAATAGATAAGTGTTCATATGGTGGGATTATTAGAATTATTTTTAAAAGTAATGAACTTCATTTATTCATTTTTAAAATGGCTGAACTACCATCATATTTAGGAGTACGGTTTCATAAATATTTTATTTTGTAATTTCTTTGACTAAAAAAATTATTGAATAAATTTTTTTAAGTTTGTTTATTCTATCGTTTTCTTTATTTTGGCAATAGCTTTCAAAAGCTATAAGGGGTTGCTTTTAAAAGTAGCTTATAAAATACTTTACCACATAACTAAAACACTTTTAAATTTTATATTATAATCTTATTATTTTAATAAAAAGACAATTATACGTAATTAGTTCATAAATTTTTTAAAAAAAATCAAAGCTTTAATATATTATATAACCATAATTAATATCAATCACGTGTTTACCAATATAAGATTTTTTTTCGTCTCGCATGATCATCTATCTACGTATGGTACTTTTATGATTTTATCTTGCAACAAGAAATATTATTTCAGCAAGTTTGTGTGAATGTAATACAATATTCATCATATTTGTGATATGAAACTTATCATAACTCACACACTCTCAGTAGTACAATTAATTAACTAAATATGTACTTAGCATTTTTTTTTTTTTTTTTGGTCCTGCTTTTGGGGGTTCAACTAATTATATGTTCAGCATAGTAGGAGATTATTTTATAAGCAGCCCAACAGTAGCCTTTCATTATAAGACATTTTATTTAGCTACGGATTGTGAAGGCAACAAATGTAAGATCCGAAGAGGACTAACATATAAAATGGGATGTTAAATAATATTAATCACTACATGAATTATTGTGTATACGAAGCCCTGAGCTATCATGAAACAGTCCAAACCGGTGGTTGACGCAACATCCTCAAATCTTTAGAATAACTGCAGAGATTTCAATATTTAAGTTTTAATTTGATTTTCAATATTATGTCTCGTTTATTTATTGAATGATGAATGAAAAATGATTTATTATTTCATTTTATCATTTAATTGATAAATGCCGCATTAATTGATACTTAAATTATGAATCAAATAATGGTATCCTAACTTTATTCAAGAGAAATTCAATCTTCTTTTCCACTTTTATATGTTCATGTCGTGCCACATAAATCGAGCGACTTAACTAGATCAATTATAATAGAATTTTGATAAACTAAAACTTTTGTTAAATAATATATTTTTTCTGTCTCGACTAGGGAAAAATGTGTTAAATTATAATTCAATTAATTAATTAATACTTGATTAATATATATTTTTAAAATGAAAATGTCATTAATTTATCCAAAATTTTACTGTTTTCAAATATAGAGCCACCAATTTCTGTAAGAGGATCATGATATGGCACATTTGGATTATAAACATAAAATTCCAATGTTTTAAGTATAATAATATTACTCTTATTTTAAATGTTATTTCTGCAACAATTATTAATGAATGTCACATGTTTTTTTTATGTGCAAATTCAGATACAAATTGATAAATGTAACTCAACTCCTAGCATTATTGACTTTGTTGGCCGACCGATTGACTGATTATTTTTGAAATAATACCGGCCTGCCTTTGATTAAATAAACATATTCACCTACATTTTTAAATTAGCTAGTAATGAGAAGCAACTGTGATGCAAATTAAATTGAAATGCCTTGCATCTCAAAGCTCTGAGCTGTCATGAAAAGTCCAGATTGGTGGGTGGGTGACCAACTCTTGGACTAACTTTGAACTTTTTCGAAAGAGAAATTCGACTTTCTTTCCTTCTCCTTCTACTTTGTGGCACCGCATAGGCTAATTTAAATTGCTTAACTTGATAACACAATCGAATCAGTTTTAATCAAGTACACCTTTTTTTTTTCCCTCTTTTAAAGAAGGATATTATACAAAAAGAATTTTTTATCTTTTTATATATTTTTGGCTCTTGATATATAATTACGGCCATATAGCTAAAATTTCATATTTAGAGAGAATTAATTTACTGCCGTAAAAAAGGTTTATATTAGTTTTTCAAAATTACTACTAACAAAATAAAATGGACACATCAAGGACGTGGTCAGGAATTTAATTTAGGTGAGCAAGTTCAAAATATATTAAGAAGAAATTTTATATATAGTGCAAGAGCCAAGAGTTTTTTTTTTTCTTTCTTTCTTTTTGATATATTTATTATATAGTAAAACTGAGCATTTCGCTAGTGTATGGTTCTACTCATGGATTTATCAATTGATTAGTTAAGATGGGATATCAGTAATATATAGGGAAATTATCAGTTACGAACGCTTATATTGTATTGTTATAAAAAAAATTTATAACACTTTCAAATTTTATTATTTATCCATTCTAAATTTATAATATGTATAATTGATCCACTGAAATGTTAGCTTCCATTAGAAATTAAAAGAATTATAGTAAATTGACCATTTTATAATTGAAACTCAATTTAATGTAAAAAGACATAGGAAACTTATCAGTTATATATTCTAAATTTATGTTCTTATAAAAAATAATACAAATTTTGAATTTGTTTGATTTTCCACCCTAAGTTTGTAGTTCGTGGCAATCGTCCACCAAAACTTTAACGTCGTTAAAATATTTAATAGAATTTAATTAAAATCGTCATTTTACCCTTGAATTCAAAGACATTTTTAACTTTGCACCACAAATAATAAAATAAAATTTAGCTTTTCTTAATTATAAGATCGAGTTAAGGATTGGATTGATTGGGTGTTTATGAATTAGGATTTAGGGTAATTTGTGGATTTAGTGTGATTATGTACATTGGTGAAGATAAATTGAGAAGACAAATTAACTTTTTTTAATTAAGGAAAAATAGAGTTTTAAGTGTATTTAATTAAATAATGCTCATAAAACATAGATTTTTATTTTTATACATTAAACTCTTATTTTATTTTGTAGTCAATATTTTGATAGATGGTTTATATAAATTACAAATTTAGGGTGAAAAATTTAACAAATTTAGAAATTTGTAATATTTTTTATAACATGATAAACTTAAAGTGAATGATTGATGCTTTCTTTTTTATTTAGCATGTTATATGTATAAAATTACCCTTGTAAAGTCATTACTTTCTAATGAAAGCTAACAAGTTGGTGGATAAATGATATAGATTGTAAATTTAGGGTGAATGATTGATATAACTTAATAGTGTTGTGGTATTTTTGATAGAATGACAACTTAAGGGTATATGACTGATAATTATATATATATAACAATGCTAGACTTACAATATTAGAATACAAAATTTGAATCCCAAATGACAGTATATGCCGTCATTGATAAAAGATGAGAATAATTATAACATTATTATTATCACATTAAGCCAATAATGATGAAATAATAAAGTCAATTAATTTTTACTCAAGGCAGGCTTGACTTTTAAAGATGGGTAATATAAACTTTGTAAGCGTATCATGATTGTATTATAAACGAAATACTTTGTTAAACAGTCTACTTTTATGCTTTAACATAAAAATATTTAAAATATTTTCAAAAACCCAAAACCGAAAGAAGGGGGGAAAAAGTCAACTTCTTTTTCTGGCTATTAAATATTAAACCGTAAAAGATAAGAACACATATTATTTTTCTTAAGTGAAGACAAAGATCAAGAATCTCAACAAATAATTCTCTATTCAAGGCTGCTCTAGGCATGAACAAAGGTTGAATTCCGAATATGATAGAAAAACGCTTGCCTTTTTCAATAGGACGCCGTATCAATCCTATTAGAATAATTATCAAAGAGAAAATTCTTGTAATTGTTGTTTATAACAAGTAAACCAAGAAAAGAACAAAGAAATAAGTTAAAAAGAAAAGTTTGAGTTTCTATAAATAAATTATTTTTTTTTCAATTATTGTGTCCTAGCCTCCTTGGCTTATCACTACCCACTCCATTATAGACAATTAGCTTGCACATCAACTAATCCTCATTAAACATATTAAAAATATACTTTATGCTGAATATAAATCCTAAAAGTTTCTTTGTCTCTATAAGAAATAAGTATCCCACCTCTTTTTCTATAGTTACATGTTTTCATCTTCTTCAAATCTTCATTTCTCTGAGTTCAACTCTTTTGCAAGTATCTTGTGTTGTTTTGGCTTCATGAGTTTGGTTCTTGTAGACATGGTTGTTAAGGGGAATTAAAGAAAGCGGGTAATGAGCAATATAGATTGGAATCTTGCATCCAAGGTTATGGTAATGGCTATTATCATTTCAGTGATATTCTTGTTTCTGGGAATTGGAGCATTGATCTTCATTCATGTTTGTATAGTTGCAAGAACATTTAGAGCAGGGCTTATTAGAAATAATGTTGGCGGTGCTATGGTTGAAAGGAGCAGCATTGGAAGCACAAGCATGTCGAGAGACGATGTAGAGAAGCTTCCTTGCTATGAGTATTTAGCAAAGAGCAAAGGAAGTAGCCCTATTGAATGTGCAGTTTGCTTAGACAAATTCAACAAAGGTGACAAGTGTAGATTGCTGCCTATATGTAACCACAGCTTTCACGCTCAATGTGTGGATGCGTGGCTTTTGACGAACCCCAATTGTCCGATTTGTAGATCAACGGCTAATTCTCGGAGATTTGGTGAAGAGAGTAGCCGTTTCAGTGATATTGATGTGGAGCTAAGAGAGGGCGTGCCAACAGAAGGTATTGAGTTAAGTGATATTAGAATTGAGTTGAGTGATCATGTTAGTTTTGAATCATCAAGACCGAACCAAACAGATTCAAATCCTTCTCTCTTGCAGGATTCTTCTTTGGAAACTGTTTTATGAGATTGCTTTAATTGTTAATTTTTGAATGATTATTGAAGAGATGATGATTACAATGTAGATGTTGTGTTTTTGCTTCTTTTTTTTTTTTTAAAAAAAAAGAACTTTTTCATTAATCTTTCCCTACACTCACTTTGCTTGATGGATGGTTGCTCTCGTTCGCGTTTGTATATGTGCATATATACCTTTCACACCTAGTTTTAATTGCTTGGTAATATGGTTTGCTGAATTTGTTTTAATCACAGTAATTACTTTTCTATTTGTAAGTGAATTTGTTTCCAACGGGAAATGAATCTTAAAAATAGTGAATAATTGCATCTTTATTCTTTACTCGTTAGTGCTAATTGTCATAATTATATTGAGATAAATATCAAAACCCTTGATTCCATTATGAGTGGGGAGCGATTTGCATTGTCATCAGCTAAAAATTAATAATAATAAAATCATTAATTTCATAGGTTATCAATCTCCATCATTAATTAATGTACTCTTAATTTCTCAAGTGGGTCTTTTGATGGGTAATTTTTAAAAACCTCCCTTGAGGTTTGGGCTTGTTGCAAGTAGATGGCGAGAATTTGTTTATTTGTAAAAAACCCCATACCGTCAGTTAACTTTAACATTGACCGTTAGTTGACTGTGCAAAGACAATATTACCCTTAACAACAGTTTGTAGACGGAAATAACTAAAAAAAATTAAAATTGTTAGCGCGAAAAGCACAAACCCTATTTTTTGACAATTTTATCCTTGTTAATTCCAAAGATTTACAATATCATAGGTAAAGATTATAACTATTTCATTTTCAAATTTTTAATTTTATCTTTTTTATAGGAACTTTAAGAAAATATTAATAATTTAAAGAGAATTTTTTAATTTTATCTTTCTTGTAGGAACTTTAAGAAAATATCAATAATTTAAAGAGAGTAAAATAGCCAACAATTTTAATTTTTTTTAGTTATTTCCGTCTACAAATCGTTATTAAGGGTAATATTGTCTTTGCACAGTCAACTAACGGTCAATATTAAAATTAACTGATGGTAGGAGGTTTTTTTACAAATAAACAAATTCTCGCCATCTACTTGCAACAAACCCAAACCTCAGGGGAGTTTTTTAAAAATTACCCGTCTTTTGATCAACAAAAAGTTCCTCGTATATATATATCAAGACATCAACTCTTCTTCGTCCTCTCCCTTTAATTTGTGAGAGAAGGTATTAATTAATGCAAGGTATTATATTTCTCTCTTTTGTGAGATGTTAAAGATGTCATCTATCTCTGATGTCGTGTAAGAAACTGAAAAAAAAATTTATATTTCACTCTTAATTATAATAACGTTTACAATATGAGGGCCTTTATATAAGCTCCAAAGGAAACTAAAATAGAAATGAAACAATAGAAATAATAAATACAACTATGTATACAAAACAAGCAACTGCAAAATTATTTATCGTCTTAATTTGGATATTTACAATTAGATTGTAAATGATAAATATTATAAAAAATTGTAAATGATAAACGATTCAAAATTTATGTTTGAAATGTAAGTAGAAAAAAAAAGTAAAAATGACCTATTCAAATTAATGAGTATCATTAATTAATCAATAACAATATAGCTACAAATTTTTATAAAACTTATTTTGTACAAATAGACGTGGAATGATTAAATTGGTTGGATGAAGTACTTGTACATTTGCATGATTTCCTTTTAAGAAAAGTCTTGGGTTGTGGAACGTTGTTTCTTTCCCATTAAAAGCTTGCATGTATGTGTTTCAACCAATCATAATAATTTGTAAATAGTATATATACATGACAAATAATGAATAATTAAGGAGTGATACTCTAGGAACACCAAATTATTTTTATTATTTATATTTTCATCTAACCAATGAATTTGTGGTACATAAATTTTTATATTATATAAGTTTGTATAAGAGTATAATATCCCACGATTCTTGTATATGCCCATCAAGAATATCATCAACTAAGATTATTTGATGAAAGACAAAATTGGAGCTTAATTATTTTATGAAGTATTTCACTTTTTCAAGTAGTATTTATAATTAGAAGGGAAATTATCAGTCATATACCCTTAAATGACACATGTATCAAACGTGTGTGAACATTTTTCAAGTGTATCACTCGTATACCCTAAGTTGACAAAACACTTCTACCATCCACCAATCCGTTAACTTCCGTCAGAAAGTTAACATAATTATGGAAAATTGACTATTTTGCCCTTGAAACTCAAAATGAGGTAAAAAGATAAATTTACCCCAAAAATTAACGTAAATTTTCAATACACAATTTTTTTTATTTTGTTATTAACAATATATTTTTTTGATAAAAAAATTGAATTATTAATGGTACATATTATTAACAATTATCCATATTATACCATAAAAAAATATTAACAGCATATTATTTATAATTATACATATTATACCATAAAAATTTCCAATTGGAGCTTAGAGGAGTAGATCTCCAAAAATTTAGGTTAAATTTTGGAGGAGTAGATTCGGTTGTAAATTAGTTTTTTTTAGCAATTATTAACAATTATCCGATAAATAGGATGACATGTCATTTTTATCAATATATATCATATGACATGTCATTTTTTACTAAGTAAATAGGATGACATGTCGTTTTTTATAATCAAAGTTTCGTCAATCTTAAAAGACTAGATTACCCTTATGATGTCAGTGCTTGCAAACGGAAGTTAACGGATTGGTGGATGGCAAAGATGTTTTGTCAACTTAGGGTATACGAGTGGTACACTTGAAAAGTGTTCACACACATTTGATAGAAGTGTCATTTAAGGGTATATGACTGATAATTTCTCTAATTAAAATTATATATTTGTTATGATATTTGATTCTCTTTTATTAGGTGCATGGATTCTCTTTTCCCATTTACTCTATTATAATTAGATAGATCATGCTACATATTCAATCATTTATTACAATAAGATCCTTATTTCCTGTGAGGGTTTCTGAAAAACAATGTTTTATTTATCTTTAACATATTTTCTCTATGTTGTTAAGAAAATCTTCAATCAACATGCAGTATAATATCCAAGTCAACTCAATCAAGTGAAGCTAATTAAAACTAGGGATCAAATAGCAGAACCAACTAATTTTCTCCGTGCTTGGAATTCTCCGTCCAGACCAGCGATATAATTGGAGAGAACATTTGTCCGACACCAATTCCTAAATTGTTTGAGACAAATCCAATCTTATATTACAAGGAAAAATAATAAGAACCTTACTGATCGTTAGCCGCTAGACCTTTATTAATTTCTTTTTAGCTAGAATCTCCGCCAAAACTCTATGCCCAAATATTGTATGTATATCAAACACTTCCTCAATGAAAAGAATAAAGTATTCTGGTTATTTCTTCATATAGTATCACAACCCATCTTGACAAATGCATGGTTATTTGTCAACCTTTCAAGAAAGTTGGCTTGCTGAATGTAGATGAATATAGTTAAAAAAATCCACTGCTATTTCTGATAGTTTGGTTGCTGTGAAGAAAGCCGTGGCAGAAGTCAATAAACACTTTCAATTAATTGGCACGTGGAGTGGACAAAAACTTCGAGACTTCAAGGTAGCAAACTTTCACGGGATGAGAGTTTTGCAGTAAACCCGTGCGGTACTTAGACAACTTCTAACACACAAATCACTAAGTAAACTTTTTCAAACTTTTCAACTAGCAAACCAAGAATGTTTTGCGGAAACTGCTAGAGAGAAGAGAGCAATATGACCAAAATATATTTTATTACACAAAAATAATTTACAAGACCACTTGATAGCGTGAACGAGAATGTTTGTGTGTGTGGTGTGTAGAGTGGTTGTTGAGCAAATGAGGGGCTCACCCCAATTTATAGATGTTGGATGCTAGGTTCTTGAAAGTTCCATGCAACTTGCATATATATCTCTTGAACTTAAATGCTCAATTCTAAAAAACTCTAGGATATTTACAATTATAGAAAATTCTAGAATTCGGGTTAGGCTTGGATGATCGCTAAGCACATCATGGTTGGCTAATTGTGTTGGCGGCCCATTTCTAAGTGCATTCCACTTCTAAGCGCATCATGCCTTTAGTGTTAAGCACATCTCGTTTCTAAACGCACTCTTCGTCTAGGCAAACTTTTACTAAACGTATCTGTGCGCACGGAATTAGCCTTTGTTGTGGCAAATTTGAGCGGTCCGTGACAAAATGCTGGCAAAACCTCCATGCAGTCAATTTGGTCCTTTTATATCACAATGGTTAAAAAAGTTATATTAATTTTCTATTAAAGCAAGTTGGTTCAAAGATGGTTAATAAACTAAAGAAAGATGTAATTGACTGATTGTGTTAACTACTAGCTTAATTATAAATTTTAAAAATAACAATGTGGAATGAAATTTTATAAAGAGTAGTATTAGATATTTTAAAATTTTATTCACATGATGGACATTCATCAGATGATGATCATATAATTCAATTAACTTGCATAATATTTGTGAAAAAATTATTAACCAGCATGATGAATGACATATCACATGACATGCGTATCACAAAATATACTAATTGTGAATATTATTTTGTCTTTAATCATAAATTACCTTATAGATATATAAGTAATATATAGTATTGTACATTTTAACTAAAGAGTTGGTGTCAAAAGTATTGTGATAGTGATATCTAATGAAATTTCAAGTAAATTTCATTTTGACCACAAATCTCAGGCTCTAACTAACACTGACCTAAGTATATACAACGATTTAGGATGAAAGCTCTTTTAGTCCTACATTCTTAAAAATACATTAAAATACCCTTAGTATCATTTCTGTTACCGTTAATTTTAGATTCACGAGGGTAAAAGTGTATTTTTTTGGTCAAAATTTAAAATTAAAGAACTATTACAATAACCTAGATTCATAAAGGTATAATTGTATTTTAACACTAACATGATTTTTTTAAAAAAAATCTTGAAAATAAATACAATAAATTTTACTTTAGATATTGATACACTCGAATCCCAGAGATCAAGGAATGAAAAGCAAACTTCTTGTCCTATCTTACGCACTTCCTGTTTTGAGTTTATTTTTGTCATTAAAAAGTTATTTGAAACCTAGCTAACTTAAACGACTTAAATATATATATATACGCACAAACACTGTAAATGTTGTCCTATGGTAGATATCAAAACCAATAGTGAAGGAAATTAGATCACTCTGGTATGTGTCAGGTTGGGTCTTGTTTATTTATTTTTTTTATATTTCATGTGTATTTCAGTGGAAAAGAAATCATTATTATTATTATTTTTTCACTTGATTGAGTATTTTTTTAAAAAAAATTATAATCATACAAAGTTCTATAATGTCAATTATGTATTTTGGGAATTCATATGTAATAGTTTCAAGTTCTGATATTTTTTTGTTGGGAGATTCAAAATGAATCAAGTCAACGCTTCAATTCGTGAGTTTATACAAAATTTAATATATTTTATTTTTAGGATAAAATTGATAATTTTATTTTTTTTCCTTTGTATTAATGTTCAAACAAAAAGAAAATATTATTATAAGAGGGTAAAATTGTTAAAACAAGTCAAAAAAATAAAATGTAACAGTAGGGGCGGCAGTAATTTAATGATATGGATGTTCTGAGATATTTTAAAAATATAAGAATTAAGCAGACACTAACTTCAAAATATAGATAATTTTTTTTATCCTTATGGTTTATTCAAAGCAATCCAAAAAGGAAATAAGATGATAAATTGCTTTCTGTTCGATTAAATGTTTTTCGCAATACTTTCAAATTTCTGAAAGTTTTAAAAGAAAGTGATGACAATAGAATATTTTAAAATCAATATTAAAGATCAATTATTGACATGAAAAAGGTTGGGAAGATGTATCTAGAAATCAATTTCAACGTCGATGGTGCTTAATTACACAAGACCAAGCAAATTAATAGCCATGAAAAAAAGGAAAAGAAAGATGCATAAAATTTCATTTGATAGTGATATCCATGTACAAAAATGTAAAAGAAAGATGCATAAATTTCATTTGACCTTGATATTCTGATATACATGACCTCAGCTTGAAAAATGATAAAAAAATAATAATAAATCTCCCCATGTATCATAGAAAAATACAAGAACCCTCAACTTAAAAAAAAAAAAAGAGAGAGAAGAATCGAGCTACCAATTAATTAATGAGTAATTTACCATATGTTTCTAGTCTTTAAATACGTATTTCGTTTTACACAATTGAGTTTTAAATTTTACTTATTGATTGAAACAAATTAAATTAAACATTTTGCGTGATAAAATTTTGAGCTTAAGAGTATCAACTGAGTTGAAACATCTTGCATTTTAATTCTTTAGTTCTTTGCCTCTCATTTCTGTGTGATTCTCGCTCACATGTTATGTTACACATTATCTTGAGTTGAAGGAAACATACTTTACGTCTTCAGTCAGAGGTGTTCCATTCCATTTATGAGATTTTGGTGGGCACAAGCTAAATGGCCCTCTTATCTCCTTGTGTTATCTTTTTCAAGACACCAAAATCAAAAGATAGTTTGCAGTAACAACAGTGATGGCTGAGTTTTGTGGGTAGAAAGAATTTAGAGAGAAATTTTAATAAAAATAACTAATTTGAAAATTTTGATATCGTCTAGTCAATGAAGAGAATATATATATATATATATATATATAGAAAATAACACAAAACTTAGTATAAAAGATACAAAAGATTAAAAAAATTGTATTGTAGTAATTTTTTTTCCTTTAGTTAAATTTTTTATTTTCTAATAATGATTATATTATTATTTTTTTGCACATCATTATTGTCAATCAATAATGCGCATTAAACAATAAAAATATTGATGTGAAAAATCTGTGACACTTTTTTAATTTTGTTATTTCAAAGATATAGAGATAAATAATTTTAAATCAATTTTTTATCTATTTAATTTTTTTAGGATTTAAATTTGTGTTGAAACAAAACAAATTTCTTCAAACACTTTGCCTACTCTGAGCACAACTATTTTGACCCAAACCAATGGCTTAGAAATTTCAAAAATCGGATGAGCAGTTTGAATTTCACACAACTTTTTGACTGTTCTAGAATGTCTTGAAACATCAATAATTAATGCAAGAATTAGTGTTTATTATTATTACACTAGATTTTTTGTCACATATTTAAAAATACTATAAAATATTAATTTGATTATCATAGTATTTTTAGTAGGTTCCAAGTGCACACACATCATAATATTATTTATTTACTGTATAGTTGATTAGTTCTTCTGATATATTTAAAAAAATTTTAAAAGTAAAAAAGAAGGAATAATTTTGGAGGAGCACCTAGACTTTTCCTCCAAACGGATGACTTACGCTGTAGGGGCTGGAATGGAACGTATGACAACAATTCAGTCATACCCGTATGCCCAATGTTAGAGGAACTCTGACGATGGTTACCAGAATTCTAAATTGTGACATCGACTAGTTTCCTCCACAAAATATCATCAAAAATATCATTAGCAAAGTGCCAAATAATCTAATTTTATGAACCACTTCTCAATTATAATGCCCTTAAAATAAGTTCAGTTAATTTTTTTTAATACTGAATTTAGTTTTCTTTATACTTAATGGTTATGTAAAGGTGAAAATCTAAACGTCAAGGTTTACTTCAATTGATTATTCATCTCATCTAGTTTAAAAGGCCAGCACACATCAACAAATTTAAACCCAGAAACAAGAAAGAGCCAGACAACATCAGCCAACATGAGTTCAATTTCTTCTGATCATCATGTGGTTTTATTCCCGTTCATGTCCAAAGGTCACATTATACCAATCCTCCACCTAGCTCAACTCCTCCTCCGGCGTCCACGAGTCACCGTCACCATCTTCACCACTCCGGCCAACCGTCCATTCACGTCAAAATTTCTCTCCAACACCACTGCCTCGTGCTCAATCATCGACATCCAGTATTGTAAGAGAGATTGTAACATCTTTCAAGTTTTTTTGTTTGATATTCTGGACGAAAACGGTTTGCCGTTTATTGAGAAAACGGCTAACCGTTTTACTCCAGAGAGCATGTTTTATGTTCTAGAGAAAACGGTTCACCGGTTATTGAGAAAACGGTTACCTGTTTATGTACAGTGAGCAACGTATTTTACATTCTGGAATAAAACGGCTCACCGTTTATTGAGAAAACGGTTAACCGTTTATTTCCAAAAAGGCGTCAACTAGAAAACAGTTAGCAAGCTTGAAAATTTCAAGTGTCAAACGTTGCAAAATCAAACCAAAAAGAGTGTCTTTGAAGAAATACCATTTCGAATGGTTGTATTCTTTATTAAACATCTTCTTCATAATAAGAAAGATATACAATAAGAGATATCAGATTTTTTGTAGGTTTTATATATGTTCTGGAAATACAATCTTATTTGCTAGAGATTGTATTCAGGATTTGATATATCTTGGGGGTAATTTGCCATTAAAACTCTATAGCAAACCAAGATTGGTGAGGGCAAATAAAACCTTAAAGGAAAGTGTGCAAACACGTCTCAAATCCTAAGAAACATTCTTTGTTCTTTGCCTCCATATTCTTATAATTCACTAACAATCTTTAAGGTTTTATTTGTGCAAATGGAGGTTGAGAAGAGTTTGACATCATTTCTGAATTCTAGTGTCCATCTCGATCGTTTTGATGGAACTAATTTCACTCGTTGGAAGGGAAAATTGTTCTTTCTCCTTACTGTTCTTAAAGTGGCATATGTTCTTGATCCGAAATTGGAACCATTTCCAGAACCAAGAGAAGATGATACCGAAGTTGTTAAGGCTGCAAGGAAACGTCGTGAAGATGATGAATTGATATGCCGGGGTCACATACTCAATACGCTTTCTGACAGATTATATGATCTCTACAATTCTATGACTTCTCCGGTGGAAATTTGGAATGCTCTTGAATACAAATACAAAACGGAGAAAGAAGGTACTGACAAATTCCTTATATCTAAATATTTTGAATTTATTATGGTAGACACAAAATCCATTCTTGATCAAATACATGAGTTACAAATTATTGTTGTTAAGCTTCGAGAGTTAAAAGTTGAAATTTCTGAATCATTTCAAGTTGGGGCTATTATTGCTAAATTGCCTCAAAGTTGGAATGATTATAGAAAGAAACTCCTTCATAGTAAAGAGAACATAACTTTAGAAGAATTGCAAAAACACTTGGTAATTGAAGAAGAGACTAGGTCTCGTGAATCCAAGGATAAGCATGATTCTACTAAAGTTAATGTTGTTGAAGCTAGTAAATTCTCAAAGAATTTTAAAGTCAAGAATGACAAGAAATTCAAGAAGTCCAGCACATAAAAGTTTTCTGGAAATTGTTTCTTTTGTGGTAAGAAAGGCCATCGCCAAAGTGATTGCAGATTCAAGAAGAAAAAGGAAGAAGTGAATTCTCATAAAGCTAATGTTATTGAAAACAAATCTGAAGAGATTTGTGCTATGGTTTCTGAAATGCAAATTGGCATGATTACAGAAACCAATATGGCTGAAACTAAGTCCTATGATTGGTGGCTCGATTCGAGTGCAACAATTCATGTTTGTAATGATAAGAAATTTTTCTTATCATACAAAGAAGAAACGGAAGGACAAATGGTTCTCATGGGGAACAATAATGCAGCCATAGTAGCAGGGAAATGAGTAGTTGAGATCAACTTCACTTCTGGAAAGAAAGTCACATCGTATAATGTCTTTCATGTACCTTCCGTTAGGAAGAATCTTATTTCTGCTAGTTGTATGTGTAAGCATGGGCTTAAGATTGTGCTTGAGGGTAATACTTGTATTGTGTCAAAGAATGGATTATTTGTTGGGAAAGGGTATTCTTGTGATGGAATGTACAAACTCAGCATTAATAATAATAATATCAACTTAGCTTATATTGTTGAGTCTTGTGATGTTTGGCACGCTAGATTAGCACATTTGAACTTTAGATCTTTGAAATACATGTCTAAGCATGGTTTGATTAATTGCAATGATGTTAAAGGTCATAAGTGTGAAATCTGCATCCAAGCTAAAATAACTAAGAAACCTTTTCCTAAAGCTGAACGAAATACTTAAATATTGGATTTGATACATACTGATATTTGTGAGTATAATGGCATTTTAACAAGAGGAGGTAAGAGATACTTCATCACTTTTATTGATGATTGTTCTAGATACACTTATGTGTATTTACTTAGAACAAAAAGTGAAGCTTTTGATAAATTTAAAATTTTCAAAGCTGAAGTTGAGAACCAAAAAGATAAGAAAATCAAAATGGTTCGTAGTGATAGAGGTGGTGAATATTTCTCAATTGAATTTAATAATTATTGTGAGGAAGTTAGAATTATTCACCAAAGATCAGCTCCATTTACTCCTCAACAAAATGGTTTGACTGAAAGGAAGAATAGGATCTTCACGGATATGATAAATTCCATGATCCTTAATGCAAAACTACCAAATAATTTGTGGGGGGAAGCATTACTCACTGCATGTCATATTCATAACAGAATTACATCTTTGAAAACACATATATCTCCTTATGAAATTTGGAAAGGAAGAAAACCAAACTTGATGTATTTAAGGGTCTGGGGTTGTTTAGCTTTTTATAAAATACATGACCCTAAGTCATCAAAGTTGAGTGCTAGAGGTATAAAAAGTGTTTTCGTAGGATATGCTGAAAATTCCAAGGCTTATAGGTTGTTAGATTTAGATTCTAATGTGATTGTGGAATCTAGAGATGTTGAATTTATTGAGAATAAATTTCAACATGATTCTAATATTGAATCAGAATCAATTATTGATCAACCATGTGTTAATACTCCTGTTACCTCCACTAACAATAATAAAAGGAAAGAGTCTACAACATCTTTCGAACTAAGGAGGAGTCAACGTGAAAAGAAAGAAAAGAGTTTAGCTCCAGATTTTATTTCATCACAAGCACTACTCTTCTTGGTTGAAGGGGATAGAAAGAATGTACTTAACAAAGTACCATTGTTGTTAAATATTGAAAAAGATCCAAAGACATTTAGCGAGGCTATGTCTTCTAGAGATGCTTCTTTTTGGAGAGAGGCGGTAAATGATGAAATGGATTCGATTATGTCGAATCAAACATGGGTCTTGGTTGATCTTCCTCCAGGATCTCAACCAATTAGCAGCAAATGGGTATTTAGAAGAAAGTACAATAATGATGGTTCTTTGCAAACTTTTAAGGCTAGATTAATAGCCAAAGGGTTTAAGCAAAGAAATGGTATTGACTATTTCGATACATATGCTCCGGTAGCTAGATTAACTTCTATAAGAGTGCTATTTGCAATTGCTTCATTGAACAATTTATATGTGCATTAAATGGATGTTAAAACAACTTTTCTTAATGGTGATCTTGATGAAGAAATCTATATGGAACAACCTGAGGGATTTGTTTTGCCTGGAAATGAGAAAAAGGTATGCAAGTTAATCAAATCTCTTTATGGCTTAAAGCAAGCACCAAAACAATGGCATGAGAAGTTTGATTCGGTAATTTTATCACATGGTTTTAAGCATAATAATGCTGATAAATGTGTATATTTTAAATATACGAATGATTTTGGTGTGATTATATGCTTGTATGTTGATGACTTGCTTATCTTTGGAACAAATATGCAAGGAGTAGATGATACAAAGAAGTATTTAACTTCACAATTTAAGATGAAAGATCTTGGTGAAGTAGATACTATCTTAGGTATCAAAGTGAATAAACATAGTGGGGGTTACTCGTTGTGTCAATCTCATTATATAGAGAAAGTGCTTCTTAAATTCAATTATTTGAAATTTAAAGAAGCTAATACCCCATATGATTCTAGTATTAAATTACTAGAGAATTCAGGCCGAATAGTAGCTCAACTAGAATATGCTAGTGCTATTGGTAGCTTGATGTATGCTATGCATTGTACGAGGCCTGATATAGCACTTGCAGTTTGCAAAATGTCAAGATTCACGAGTAACCTTAGTGTTGAACACTGGAAAGCAATTGGTAGGATACTTGGTTATCTTAAAAGGACCGTTAATTTGGGTTTGTTTTATAATGATTATCCTGAAGTACTGGAAGGATATTCAGATGCTAGTTGGGTAACCAATACAAGAGACAATAAATCCACTTATGGTTGGATTTTTACAATTACTGGAGGAGCAGTTTCTTGGGCTTCAAAGAAACAAACGTGCATAACTCATTCAACAATGGAAAGTGAGTTTATAGCACTTGCATCTGCAGGCAAAGAAGCAGAATGGCTGAGAAATTTGTTGTTTGATATAATGTTGTGGCCACAACCGATGCCATCTATTTCTTTGTACTGCGACAGTGAAGCTACATTGTCTAGAGCTTATAATAAAGTGTATAATGGAAAGTCTAGACATATTAGCTTAAGACATGAATATGTGAAACAATTAATAGCAGATGGTGTTATTAATATTGTTTATGTTAGAACTAATAAGAACCTAGCAGATCCTTTAACAAAAGTTCTTTCAAGAGACTTAGTTAAGGATACATCTTATGGAATGGGATTGAAACCTTTATATAATAAAGTCACCAACGACGGTAACCCAACTATGTAGTAGTTATACCGCTACTCCATAGTTAAATGGGTAATAACAAGTTATTGTTATGTGACTGGTTTGACACCGAGTAATAAATAATCCCATTCGAGATATTCGGTGCAAATAGCTACGAGGTTGAGGTTGAGTATTTACTCTTAATGAAGTTCAAGTCTTTTAGTAGCTAAAGACATGATTTGAAACTTCACCTAAGTGAACATAAGAAATGGTGCCGTTTCTAACAAGGTCATGGTTTAATCTTGTAAATGTTCATGAATCCAAGATAGAGCACAAGGCCGGAATAGTGCTAACTATTGGAACACAACTTTGAAATCTGGGATAGCTTATATGTGATGTATCTCCGGTATTTACTTAAGAGACAAAGTTTAATGCTTAGCACACTATTGTCTTGTAAATTCTTTGAAATACACTCACTAATTAAAGGTTAAAATCGAAAGATACCTTTTTGTATGTATAAGTTTATCATTAATAAATCTGAAAAATATTACAATCTAGTGGGGATTGTAAGAGAGATTGTAACATCTTTCAAGTTTTTTAGTTTGATATTCTGGACGAAAACGGTTTGCCGTTTATTGAGAAAACGGCTAACCGTTTTACTCCAGAGAGCATGTTTTATGTTCTAGAGAAAACGGTTCACCGGTTATTGAGAAAATGGTTACCCGTTTATGTACAGTGAGCAACGTATTTTACATTCTGGAATAAAACGGCTCACCGTTTATTGAGAAAACGGTTAACCGTTTATTTCCAGAAAGGCGTCAACTAGAAAACGGTTAGCAAGCTTGAAAATTTCAAGTGTCAAACGTTGCAAAATCAAACCAAAAAGAGTGTCTTTGAAGAAATACCATTTCGAATGGTTGTATTCTTTATTAAACATCTTCTTCATAATAAGAAAGATATACAATAAGAGATATCAGATTTTTTGTAGGTTTTATATATGTTCTGGAATTACAATCTTATTTGCTAGAGATTGTATTCAGGATTTGATATATTTTGGGGGTAATTTGCCATTAAAACTCTATAGCAAACCAAGATTGGTGAGGGCAAATAAAACCTTAAAGGAAAGTGTGCAAACACGTCTCAAATCCTAAGAAACATTCTTTGTTCTTTGCCTCCATATTCTTATAATTCACTAACAAGTATCCCGAAAACATCCCGGAAAATCCTGTCGGCGTCGAGAGCACGGACAAACTCCCCTCCATGTCACTCTATGTTCCCTTCACTAGAGCCACCAAGCTCATGCAGCCACACTTCGAACGTGCACTCGAGTCCCTTCCGCACGTCAGCTTCATGGTCTCTGATGGCTTTCTCTGGTGGACTTTAGACTCCGCTAATAAGTTCGGCTTTCCGAGGTTTGTGTTCTATGGCATGAACAATTATGTTATGTGTGTGTCAAGCAGTGTCGGGGCAAACCGGTCGCTGTCGGGTGTTCAGTCAGATGATGAGTTAGTAACTCCGCCCGAGTTTCCATGGATTAAGATCACAAAAAAAGATTTTGATCCCCCAATCACGGACCCTGAGCCAAAGGGTCCTCAGTTTGAGTTATTTATTGACCAAATTGTCTCGACTTCAAACAGTTATGGTATGATTGTTAACAGCTTTTATGAACTTGAGCCTCTCTTTGCTGATCATTGCAACCGCGTAGTCAAACCTAAATCCTGGTGTGTCGGACCGCTTTGTCTTGCCGAGTTATCCCCGAAAAATGAAGAACCGAAAAACGAACTGTCGAAACCAGCATGGATTAGGTGGCTAGACAGAAAGCTTGATGAAGGAAGCTCCGTTATGTACGTAGCATTCGGGTCCCAAGCCGAGATCTCAGCTCAACAACTCAAGGAAATAGCAACAGGATTAGAACAATCAAAGGTGAATTTCCTGTGGGTGATAAGGAAGGCAGAGTCGGAGCTCGGAGACGGGTTTGAAGAGAGGGTTAAAGGGAGGGGACTTGTGGTGAGGGACTGGGTGAATCAGAAGGAGATTTTGTGGCACGAGAGTGTACAAGGGTTCTTAAGCCATTGCGGATGGAATTCGGCGCTGGAGAGCATATGCGCGGGGGTTCCGATTCTGGCTTGGCCTATTATGGCGGACCAGCCGTTGAATGCGAGGATGGTTACTGAAGAGATCAAAGTGGCGCTAAGGGTGGAGACTTGTGACGGGTCAGTGAGAGGGTTTGTGAAATGGCAGGGGTTAGAGAAGACGGTGAGGGAGTTGATGGGAGGCGAGAAGGGTGAGAAGGCGAGGACTAAGGTGAAGGAGTTGTCTGAGATTGCGAGGAAAGCAATGGAAGAGGAGAAAGGCTCGTCTTGGCGTTGCCTAGACATGCTTCTTGATGAGACTTGCAAATATGAGCAACAACTGCATGATGATAAGAACAATTACGAGGGACGGTAAAATTAGCTTCTTCATTTATAGTTTTTTCTGCAACGATTTTCAAATGGACAGGCTGTTGTCTCCCGAAATTTTGATGTCTTCGAGTTTTCCTACTTGAGCATCAATTCGGTCAAAATTTTCAGGCATATTTTGTGCTATTTGTGTCGTTTGCACATTTTGTGCCGTTATTAAAAGCTGCTCGGTTGCCTTTCTGGAAAAAGCAAAAAGCAGTGCTGTTTTTAAATTAGAGTAATTATAGAGTAACAAATTTTTATATAAACTTATCTTATACAAACTAATAAGGCATTAATTCATTGGTTCAATGAAAATATAAAATAATCAAAATAAATTATGTGGGTCAAGAGATATGTAATTCAACCAATGAATTAATGTCATATCAGTTTATATAAGATAAGTTTATACAAGAATTTGTAACTCTATCATTACTCCTTAAATTATATTCTATATTGTTTTTTTTTTCTTTTAGAATGCAATAAATAAAGTTAATTTATTAAATAAGGGCAAATCATAAACCAATACCAAAACCTTCTCATAGCATTATTTACTTGATGTATTTGCTTATTGTATAACTTAAATAATTCCTCTGATATATTTTAGAATTTCTTTTAATCTAAGTATTTAACTGAATTCTATAGTCACAATAATTTCCCAGAAATATATTCATATACCTAGGCTGCAAAACAAAAAAATCAAAATTTAAAAAATAAATCAAAGTTTTCTAAACCAAGAAAAATAAATTTATACAACAATTTGGCGCTCAAAATAACATCATTTGGCACAAATATATACGCCTCTCAATAGGCAAGGCATATATGCACTAGCACTACATCAAAAGTAAAGAAGTATATAAGAAATCTAATTATAAGATACAATTATTGTATTGTAGTGTAACATTTTATTTGTCTTCAATGCAATGAGATAAAAAGAGAGAAAAATTTCTATGGGTCGTGTGTACATCTTAATATGTCTCTCAATATGTGTTATATATAATAGTACCTTCAATTAGTAAGAACAAGTCATCTAACATATTCGGTAGATCCCATGATAAGACTAACTAATTTTTCTTAAATCAGTGGTCCAGAGAGCCATTAAACATGCCACATTGCCATCTCAGTGCAACTATTTTCTCATGGAAAGAAAAGCGTTGCAGAAAGGTTTCCTTGATGATGTAGGATGGTTGTTTATTACGAGCGGGATACTTTTCGGAGGGCATAATTTGGCTATGTGTGTCCGTTCTCAACATACAATATATCGTTTCAAAGTTTGCAGCGAGACAAACCAAATCTAGAGCCGCTTGTGCTATTCTGCCTAGTGGTCGAGTCAAAAATTCTGCTTTTTTCCAAATTATTTTTCAGTTTTAAGATATTTTGCTATTTTTCATATTTCTTCTAGGATTTTTATCTTTTTTTTCCTAGAATTCGGATTTGGATATTGTTTGCTTTCATTTTCTTATTTCAATTAAGAGAATTTTATTGCAAAATTATATTTCAGATTGCCTATTTTAGTAAATTCACAATATTTAGGGTTATTATATAAAGGGGTCAAAACCTCAACTTTGTTAATTTAGAATTATTCAATAAACTTCATTGTTCGGAAACTTTGTTTCAACTATCTTCAACCTTTACATTTCTATTTAGTTTGTTGGTATCAGAGCAAGTTCGTTTGTCATCATAATATGACTACACAAACAAAGGAGCAACCATCCCAAAGACGATGATCAAGAGACGCAGGTCTCGACTATGGAAGCTATCGAACAGGCGACCATAAAAGCAGACTTGCAAGTAATTGAGGATGTCTTTAACCCGAGATTGTTGGAGATAGAATGGGCAACCGAGAGTCTTAGGCTTTCCATGGACAAACATTGAGAGAGAAGTCAACAATAAAGAGCGAATCGCGAAGAAGAAATTCAGGGTGTCAATCGTGGTGAACAGCCTGAAGATTTCAACCACGTAAGGATATTTAAAGGGATCAATCATGAAATAGAACCTCAAGATCAATCACGAACTAGCACCTCCGAATTTAGGCCTTGCTCGATGAATGCTAGTGCGCGTGCGTGAAGAGTTGGTAAGTGATTCTGAAAAAGAAAAATCTGCAAAAGGATATAGGAGGCTCGAAAAAAGTTTAGATAACAAGATCAACGTTGATATTCCAGATTTTTATGGTGGGATGTATGTTGAATAATTTTTGGATTTAAAAAAATGGATAGTTTATTCAAATTTATAGATATTCCTCAAGAGAAGCGCGTTAGGCTTGTGGCATTTGAATTGAACGACACAACTTTTTCTTGTGGCAAGACATACAGAATCAAAGAAGAGTTGTAGGAAAGCAATTCATATATGGTGGCCTAGAATGCAAAGGATGACGAAAGACTATTTCGTACCAATAGATTATTAGTAGCAGTGTATTTCAAATTATCAAAACTGCAGACAAGGACATAGCAGCTGGAGACGAGAGAAATAATAAAGAATTTTACCCCATACATAGAGAAATAATATAGATAAACTTGAATTTCAGACATTTATGAAATATATTAGCAGTTTGAGACAAGAGGTACAAAATAAGATAGTGGCTATGATTTAGAATTTGGGCTCAGTAGTCGCTACGCTAAGAAATTGAAAAAACAGAGGTGGCGAGCTGTTTCTAAGAACTCAGTAACAACAACTCACTAGTGTACAAAATAGAGCAAGTGGTCTTAGGGTTGAGAACAACCAGAAAACATGGGATGGAAGTAGTCAGACACAACAAATGTCACAATAGCAATTAAAGCAGCATCAAAACAACCCATTTGCCAATTGTATGTTGAACAAGTGTTTGAAGTGTGAAGAACCATACCATCGATCAAGTAAATGTTGTCAAAAGAATTTGAATTTGGTAAAGGCTAAAGTCGACGAGACAGAGGTAGTGTTGTTGAGGATGAGGATGACGAACAAGCTTTCGAGTTAGAGGCAGATGAAGGTGAGACGTTGAATTGTACTGTACAGAAAAATTTATTGGTGCTGAAATATGAAGAGGATAATCAATTCAATAAGATTTTTAGGACACGTGGCACCATTAACGATAAGATGTGCAACATGATAATTAATAGTTGCAGCAGTGAGAAAATAGTTTCAAAGGCATTAGTTGACATGATGGGGCTTTCAATAGAAAAAAATCTTATACCTTACAGAATATGGTGGCTAAAGAAAATGACAAAAACGTGAGTAATAGAGCTATGTCATGTTTATCCTCCATTGGAAAAATTTATAAGAGTGACATGATATGCAATGTAGTGGATATAGATGCATGCTATATATTATTGGGCAGGCCTTAGTAGTTCGATATTGATACAATCCATAAAGGAATGGATAATGTGTTTGAATTTTGGTGGAACCTTAAGAAAGTTCGATTGATGCTATTAACGAACAAAAGGAAGAATTCTAAAGCAAAAGAGAAGAACTTTCTGACTATTGTGAAGGGTTACTTAAATGAATATTGCAGTGGTTGTAAGAAGTTGCTGAAAGAAGATGAATTTGAGCTGAAAACTATTTTTAAAGAAGTGCAGCCATTGTTAGCTGAATTCACTTATATTACATTATTAGAGATACCAAAGAGGCTACCGCTATTACATGATATACAACATCATATAAACTTAGCTCCTAGTGTAAATTTACCTAACTTGCCCATTATCTCATGAGCCCTCTCGAGCATGCGATTTTACAAAGATAAGTTAATGAGTTACTGCAAAAAGTGTTAATTTGTAAGAGTATGATCCTATGTGCTTCACCAGCTTTGTTGGTGACGAAGAAGGATGAAAGTTGGTGTATGTGCATAAATAGTAAGTGAATTAACAAGATTACAATGATGTATCGATTTCTCATTCCAACCTTTTGAGATTTATTATATCAATTAGATAGTGTACAAGTTTTCTCAAAGATAGACTTGCATAATAGATATTGTCATATCAGAATTCAACTGGTGATGAGTGGAAGAGAACATTCAAGACAAAAGACGGGTTGCATGAGTGGTTTGTAATGCCATCCAGGTTGTCTAATGCATCAAGCACTTCCATGTGTTTAATGAAGTAGATTTTTAAGTCTTCCACTTACAAATTTGTTTTAGTGTATTTTGACGATATTTTAGTTTATTCTATTGATGTGGTTACACATTTGGAGCATTTGAGAATAGTTATGGAGGCATTGCAGGGAAATAAACTTTACATTAATCTGAAAAAGTGTAGTTTTTTGCAAAGTAATGTGGAGTTATCATGTTTTATAGTTGGGGTAGATAGAATTTGAGCTATTGAGTCCAAGATCTAAGCCACTAAAGAATGGCCTATGCTCGAGACAGTGGGTAAAGTATACAACTTTCATGGGCTGGCAATGTTTTAGAGGAGATTACTCGAGGTTTTAGCACGATCGCTACACCCATTATGGAGGGCTTGAAAAAAAAAATTCAAATAGGGAGAAAAACAAAAGGCGAGTTTGACTTTACTGAAGAAGAAGTTATCTATTGCCCCTGTGTTAGTCTTGCCAAACTCCAACAAGTTGTTTGAGGTCGAGTGTGATGTTTTTGGCAAGGGTATTAAGGTTGTTCTTTCCCAAAAAGGGCGACCAATTGAATATATGAGTGAGAAGCTAAACAAAGCATGGACAAAAGTGGTCTATTTACGACCAAGAGTTTTATGCTATCCTTAGGGTGTTGAAGCCATGAGAGCATTACTTACTTTAGAAAGAGTTCGTGCTTTACAGTGATCATCAAGCTCCGAAGCATTTTAACAACCAGCAAAATCTAAGCAAGATGCATGTGAGATAGGTGAATTATATGTAGAAGTTTACTTTTGTTGTGAAGCACAAGTTTGGGCAACAGAACAAGGTGGCAGATGCACTTAACTGCAAGTAACTTTACTGGTAACTTTAATCAATAAGGTTATTGATTTTCAGTACTTGAAAGAATTGAACATACAGGACAAAGATTTTGTGCATATTTGGGATTGTTGTGTTCATCATCAATATGCGAAAGAATTTCCTTATTCAAGATGGTTATCCATTTAAGACTAACTAGTTGTATGTGCCTCAGAGTTCTTTGAGAGAGCAGATTTTCCGTGAGTTGCATGGAAAATGCTTGGGTAGGTTGATAACTCTATGAAATAAGAGTTATCATGGCACTTTTAGACTTAAATCAAGATCACTTAAGAGTAATTGACATGTTTTTATTGTTTTTTAATTATGTTTTGCATGAACATCAATTTAAGTTTAATTTTAATAAATTTGTTCGATTTCGAATAATTGTGTGCTTAAATCATATGCATAATTGTAGGTAATCGGCAGCTCAAATTTCAAGTAAATGATGCTATTGCAATGGGCTAGCAAAAAGAACAAAAGAACATGGCTATAGAAGAAATGAAATAAATCTGGAACAGTGCAGATGTTGTAGCCATTGTTGTAGCAACCGTTGCTGTGGCAATCCTGGAGCATTGACAGAAAAGATTTCGCATGAGATACTTAGCAGATTGCGATACGGAGTTTTCTAATTTGGAATATGTGTGCCCTAGACTTCCGTTTACCCTAATTTTCATATATAAAAGAAACACATAAGCAAATGAGAAGAGGAACCATCAACCAAGAAAAAAAAAAACCGAAAAGAAACATAAGCAAAACAGAATTCAAGAGCAAGAATTAGGGCTCCATAAAAGGAGATTTTGCAGAAGTCAATCGGAATTCAGTCCTTCTTATTCTTTTCTTGTTGTCTTGTTTACTCTTTAATCATAGGGATGTATTTGATGGGTAAAACTCTTTTGTTTATTTTACTTTTGCAAATCATGAACTAATTTAATTGTTGTTGAGTGATAGACAATCTTAATGGTTTATTGACTCAATTTATATGTTGCTGCATATTTGCTATAGCATTTTGTTTTGGTAAAACTTATTCTATTTATTATTTTGGCTGACCACCTATTTAATGATACAAGTTAAGAAAGAGTCACAAAAAGGCCAATTTTAGTGGAACATATCATAGCAATACTTAGTTTTAGATTGGGTTTCCTGAGTTGAGTTTCACTTGATTCCAAAAGGGCCATGCTTAGAGTTCACCTTATAGAGTAAATAGAACCTAAGCGATTAGTGTTATATCTTATGTTGGTATAACAATTGGTCATTGTTAGGTTGTATAGGGATATAAGACATCCAACAAGGGACAACTGAAGATCCATAAGAATTTTGTCCAGTGTTGTAATAGATGCTGCAGCAACTGCACCTAAAATTACAAGAAATAGTCAAAACCATTAAGAGAGTTTAATCACTCAACTACTTTATTCTTATTTATTTTATCCTTGTGTCCGACGTGAGATTTTGTTTTCCTTCGTTTTTATTTATTGCATTTTATTTTAATTAATTAGTTTATTAGTTTAATTGTTCGTTCTATTTTCAATTAATGCAAAATTGCACTGTTAAGATTGTTGTAGCAAGTCTAATAATATCAATCTCTGTGGAAACGATCTTGAATATTCATCATTCTATTACTTGTTGTGTACACTTACACATTAACACCAATAATATAGGAAAAAGTTACAACACAAACATATTGATCGAGATAAGACCAAGGTGTTGGTCAAAGAGTGATATTATTGGCCGCAGTTGAATAAAGATGTACGCAAGATTGTGCAGAGGTGTTGGATTTTTCAAAAAGGCAAGAGGCATACATAGAAATATGGGTTTATACATGTTATTACATGTTCTAAAGAATATTTGGTTAGATCTATCCATGAATTTTGTGTTAGGGTTGCCGCATACAAGAATTGCTTTAGTTAAGTATTTTTTTTCTTTGAAGAGGTGGTGTATTTGCATGGTGTTCCAAAGACCATTACATCTGACAAGGATGTAAAATTTATCAACAAGTTTTAGTGTCATCTCTGTGATAAGTTTGGTGCGGAATTGCAGTTTAGTAGTGCTTTTCATCTGCAGATAGATGGTTAAACGAAGGTGGTCAATTACACTTTGGGCAACATGTTGCGCTGTGTTCGTTGGACAAGCAACAAAATTAGGAAGCTGCCTTGTCTTAGATCTATTTTGCTTACAGCAATATGGTCAATCGATCTGCTGGCAAGATTCCTTTTAAGATTGTATACACTTGTTCCCCACACCATGTTTGTGATTTGGCTATCATGTCTATGCCAGCAGGATGAAGCAAAGCAGCAGATAATATGGCAAAAAAGGCTCTTTAGATTCATGCTGAGATTTGAGCTCATTTGGAGGCTATTTATGCTAAGTACAAGGCTAAAGCAAACAAGCGTCAATGCAAGAAGGTGTTTCAAGAAGGAGATTTGGTGATGACTCATCGACGGTGAAGTCATTTTCCTTGTATTCATGCTAAGTTGGAGAAGCGAAAATATAGAAATTTTTAGGATTGAGATTTGGTGATGGCTTATCCACGATGAAGTCGTTTTCCTGGTATTCATGCTAAGTCAGAGAAGTAGAAAATAGACCTTTTCGAGTAGTAAGGAAGATTAATGATAATGCTTACGTGCTCCAGCCACTAGATGATTGGAATATTTCTCACACGTTCAATGTGGCTAATATTTTTTAATATCATCCAGATGATGAGGAGTTGCACAAGCCTAAGTTCTTTTCCAGGTGAGGGGAACTAATATAGGATGGTTGTGTGTTACGAGCGAAGTACCTTCCGGAGGACATAACTTGGGCTATATGTTTCTGTTTTAGGCAAATAATATACTGTTTCGAAGCTTGTGACGAGCCAATACCACTTGCATCATTCTATCGCATGGCCGAGCCAAAATTCTACTTATTTCTTGGTCATTTTTTAATTTTAAGATATTTTCTTATTTTTCCTATTTCTTCTCAGATTTTTTTATCTTTTTTTATTATAAAATAATATTTTAGATTTGTCTATTTTGATAAATTTACAATACTTAAAGTTATTATATAAAAGGATCAAAACCCTAACTTTGTCAATTCATAATTATTCAGTAAACTTTATTACTTTGAAACTTTGTTTCAAAAATCTTCAACCTTCACGTTTTCGTTTCATCACTTGACTTTAAGCAACATATATATATATATATATATATATCTATGCAGTAAATAATCTGGTTTCCTGGAAGATTGATAAATAATTCCAGAGAACTTTACAACTACGAGAAGATGTGTTGATAGGGTAAATATTCAACTACAAGAAGTACTTGGCAACAATTGAGCTTTAATTTCTTTCCCTGATTAATATGATTGCTCATTGTCCTGTTTCTTTCTTTTGCTGTTTTTTATCCGACCAATGAGCGGAGTTGAAGTATCGTAACTAGTATTAATTAATATGACTGATCATTGGGTCATCTTACTTACAACACAATTATAGAGCAAATCGGTTCAGACTAATTTCTTTAAGAAATGTAAATACAAGGGAATGAAACTATAAACCTGACGCTTTGTACGTAGGTCCTGCATAAATTGATTATTGTTTAGCATCAATCGGAGGAATAAAAACTACGGATGTGCAATGTGTCAGCCACAGCTGACGGTCGCCTTACCCCATCAAATATAAAGAAAGCTGCAAGCTCTGAGGTAAGAATTGTTGATTGAAAAGCTATAGAGAGCAAATAAACCAGTGAAAGTGATAAATCAGAAACCATTAGCATCACGAAGGAGAAGCTAAGCAGCTTAGCAATATCTACAGGCGCGAGCCCACCAAACAGAAAAAGGGTATGAAAGAGCCATATTGTTCTTTCATTCATGCATCTGCCACATGTCAAAATTTACGTACTGAAAAGAAAGACATCTTACATCTATTCAAACTACCCACATGTATATGAAGACTTGAAGAGGTCTTGTGTCATTATCATCAAAATAGTGAGGCAATGGCAATCGGTGAAACTTGACCGCAAAGAGCGTAAAAATGATAAGGAGATAAAATACTGACAAAAAATAATTGTTATGATCATTTTTTATAAACTGATGATATCTCTACCCGACATTTTTTGTGAATTCACTCCATTTTTAAAAGATAACTATAAAAGTTACACATTATTTTTAAAATTTTTAAATCAAGAAGAGGTTTGAAGAATTAATTAATTAAATCCATGTTAATTTACTTTTTTGTGACTTATATTCATTTAGTATATTTGATTATGAAGATTGTTTTGACATAAGTTTAAATTGACTATTATTTTACCCTTATAAAGTAAAATTATCAAGAATTTACTTTAAATTCAATATTTTTCTAATTTGTTTCTAATACTACTTTATTAGTATGATTATTATTATTTAATTTAACTAACATAGTGTCTTGATAGCACAATTCTTATGTAAATTATTAGACTATCAAATTTATGTCATTTACAGTTAAGGATAGTGAAATAATAATTAAGTTTCATTTAAAAATATTATATTATAAATCGAAAAATTAAATACTTAAATTATTAGATATAATAACTCATGTTTTATGAGGGTAATTTTATCTTTTTATATCATAATAATAAAATAGTAAAATAAAACTTATATTATGGGGGTAATTTTGTCTTTTTATATCATAATAATAAAATAGTAAAATAAATCTTATATTAAAATTTATGATTAAAGATGTTAAAGAACCTAAGAAAAAATTAATAACAGAATTTAATTGATTAGTTGTACAAAACTTTTATTAATTTATATTTTTTAAGAATATTGTGAACTCATTGTAATTATTTCCTAAAAATGGGGTGGATTTATAAAAATAGTAGGGTGGAAACATCTCCATCCTTTTTTATGATGTAGGTTAAATTAAAAAAAATTAATATAAAGAAGAGGAAGCAATTTAAAAAAAAAAATCAAAAGCAATGCAGGAAAACGATAGATGAAATTGAACTTAATCATCATACCAAAGTGAAAAAAAAAATAGTGACTTTTGATGCTCTATATTTCTTTCTCTCTTCTTAGTGCAAGTTAGTTACGCCTACAAGGTTAATGCTCGTTTATTCTTTGTATTTTTAAAAATATCTCAAAACATTTATGTAGTTAAACTATTAACACCCTTTCAGTTTACTTTTTTCATGTTGACTTACTTTTACAATATTATCCACTTATAATAATATTTTGTTGACATTAATAAAAAGAAAAAAATTAAATTACCAATTAACCCTAAAAATAAAATAAAAATAAAAAGAATATATATTACTTTTTGTAGAAGCCCTCGTGTATTAAAAAAAATTAAATTACCAATTTTTTGGACATTAACAAAAAATTAATATATTAACTCAGTGTTCCACAACAATTAATATATATAATCTTTTGTTTCTATTTTATTTTTTGGGCTTAAATTGCTAATTTAATTTTTTTATTAATGTCTAAAAAAATATTATTGTAAGAGGGTAATATCATAAAAGCAAAATAAAAGGAACAAAAAGTAATAGTAGAGTGTCAATAATTTAGTGGGAGGAATGTTTTGAAATATTTCCAAAAATACAAGAACTAAATAAGCATTAACCTCAAAATATAGGGACTAACCGTGTTTTTACCTATATAACAAACTTTTTCATTAAGGATCCGTTCTCATATCTCTGTTAAGACGTGCTTAATTCTTCTCTTCAAAGATAATTTTACACTCAGTTGCTTTTTAATTTGTTATTAGGGAAAAAAAGCCACCCACACTTTTAAATTTTGCTTAAATGGTTACATAGACTCTCTCACACATACTCTTTTTTAATTATTGTACCTTTTAATTATAAAACCAAAAATTAACTTTAAATAAATTTTTATAATAAATATAAATAAAAAATTGAAATAATATAGTACGTAAAAAATAATTTTTTTATAAATAATTTTAAATATTAAACGAGCCGTATTCTTCTTTCATGCATGCACTACATGTCAAAATTTACATACTAAAAAGACAACAAATCTCACATCTATTCAAACTCCTCACATGTACATGAAGTAGTCTTGTGTCATTATCATTGAAATGGTGAGGCAATGACAATTAACTGAAAATGATTAAGAGACAAAATAATGACAAAAAAAGCAAATTCAAAAAATTTAATATAAACAAAAGGAAGCAATTTTATTTATTAAAAAAAACATCAAAAGCAATGTCGGAAAAAGATAGATGAAATTGAAGTTAATTATCATACCAAAATGGGGAAAGCAAAAAAGTGACTTTTGATGCTCTGTATTTCTTTCTCTCTTCATAGTCACCTATTAAGCCGACGTAATTTACTTCAAGGTATAACAAAACTTTTCATTAATTTTGTTCTCATATCTCTATTAAGACGTGCTTAATTATTCTCTTCAAAGATAATTTTACTCTTAGTTGCTTCTTTATTTGTTAGGACAGGGATATTTTCACCTCACTATTTTTTAAATCCATCCCAATTCTAAAAAAATAAATTATAATGAGTTCACAATACTTTTAAAAAATACAAATTAATAAAAGCTTTATATAGTAAATCAATTAAATCCTCCTATTAATTTTTTTTCTTAGATTTCTTTGACCATATTTGATAAATAAACTTTAATATAAGTTTTATTATACTGTTATATTATTATGATAGAAAACGACCAAATTGTCCTAATAAACACGAGCTTTTATATCTAATAATTTACGTATTTAATTTGTGACTTATAATCTAGTTATTATTTTTAAATGAAATCTAATAATTATTTTCACCACCCTTATATGTAAATGATATAAATTTGACAGTCTAATAATTTACATGAGTATTATGCAATAAAGACCATATGTTTAGTTTAATTAATGTTTAACAATCAAACTAATAAAGTAGTATGAGAAACAATGAATTTAGTATAAACTTAGAAAATAATTGAAGTTAAAATAAATTCTTGATAGTTTTATCTTATAAGGGTAAAATAATCAATTTGAACTTATGCCAAATCAATCTTTGTCATCAAATATAATTAAAAATATATATGTCACAAAAAAGTAAGATAAGATAGATTTAATTAATTAATTCTCTAAAATTATTATTTTTGAATTTTTTTTAAAATAATGTGCACTTTTTATAATTATTTTTTGAGAATGGGGTGGGCTAACAAAAGCTATAGGGTGAGTGTTGTTTCGTCACCCTATTTGTTACTAGGAAAAAAACAATGTACACCCCTAAGATTTACTTAAATGGTTAAACGGACTCCTTAATTTCATAAATGATCACACAAACTCACTTTTAACTATTATATCCTTTCATTATAAAACCAAAAATTGACTTTGAATGAATTTCTATAACAAATACAAATAAAAATTAAAATAATATAATACATAAAATAATAGATTTTTTGTTAAATTATTTTGAATATTAAAAGTTTTTTTAGTATTATTAATCTGACATATATTTTTTAATAATAATAAAATCTCTTCGATAGATTATTAATTTTAAACTAATTATATTTTACGTTCAAAATAATTTACAAAATTTATATTATTTTATTGATAATATTTTTAATTATGTTTGTGCTAATATATATCTTAAAGTCAATTTTTGGATTAATAGATTTTAGAATTAATAAAATCAATTGGGGATAGACTGATAATAAAATTAATATTAGAAATTATTTTCATTATATGTAGCTATTTTATTAATTATAGTTTTGTGTATGTATTTATTTTGACTATAATCAAAAGATATAATAATTAAAAAAAAGGTGCATGTGACCATTTATAAAACTAAGAGATTTATGTGATCATTTAAACAAACCTTAAGGATATGGATAGCTTATTTTGTTCTTATTAAGTTATGGAAGTTACAAATTAACTTATTAACCTCAACATAGATGATTTAGAATACCAATATAGAAAAGAGAGAGCGAGAGAGAGGATAGTAACAAAAGGGTAATTTTTAAAAACCTCCCCTGAGGTTTGGGCTTGTTGCAAGTAGATGGCGAGAATTGATTTATTTGTAAAAAACTCCCTACTGTCAGTTAATTTTAACATTGACCGTTAGTTGACCGTGCAAAGACAATATTACACTTAACAATAGTTTATAAATAAAAATAACTATAAAAAAACCAAAATTATTAGCTATTTTACCCTCTTTAAATTATTGATATTTTCTTAAAGTTCCTATAAAAAAGTTAAAATTAAAAAATTAAAAAATTCTCTTTAAATTATTGATATTTCTTTAAAATTACCCAGTAACAAAAACAACTGTAACCTGGGGCTTTACTTTTTTAAAAAATAAAAAATAAATCTCAAGTCAATAAGATATAAAGAGAAAATAAATAATCAGTTCAAAATTGTAGAGAAATCTATCTCCTAAAATAAATTGTAAAAAAAATAAAAACAGAACTTAAGAGAATCTATAACTAAAAAATTCCCATCTATCTTTAAAATGAACTTGAGGAAGAGAAAGGAAAATCAAACCCAAAGTTATTCAATCACCTTTTTTTTTTTTTTTTTTGACAAAATTATAACTCCACCCAAAATTACACACTCGTCCATCCATCGTCATCTTAGCAGTTATCACCCTGTCTCCGTTAATTATTTTTCTTCGACTAGTCAAAGTCTTAAAAAGTTTTCGAATAGGCTAAAGCACATTAAATATCTCACGACTTTTTTGTCTGTTCTAGAATGCCTTGCAATAATTATATATGTTAACATCACAAGCACCGCGATAACAGCGTGTGATTAATGTAGAACTATATTCACAATCTACCAATCATCACCTAAATTGTACGTTTGCTGACAAATTTCGGAAGATAATTGGTTCCAGTTTACACGACGCAGTTCAGACTTCACCCTCCGGTCATGCGCTAATTGAAGTGTCCTTACTTAAAAAAAAATTAATTAAAAAATTTAAGATGAGTTTATGACGTGGTAAATTAACTTATTGCAAATAAGTTAATTTATGATACCATAAGGTCATGTTTGATTTAAAGAAAGAGAATGAGAAAAAAAAAAAGTGGAACAGAGAGAAAGGAAAAAGAAAGGAGTGGAGTAAAATAGTGAAATTAAATTTTATTAATTGGTTTGACATAAATTTGATAGGGAAAGGAATCATATTTTTTTTCCTTTGGACAAATTTATCTTTTATCTTAAATACTAAATTACCTATATTAATAATAAAATATAATTTAATATCAATACCAAACTTTTTTTAATGTTAAAAAGTCCTATCACAATTCATGATTTATATTTAATATAAAATATAAAATAATTTAATATACTAAACTATTTAATATAATTTAATATGAATAAAAGCGGTCAACGGGAGTCCGGCAGAAGTCCGGGACGTGCCGGCGGAGGTCCGGCGAAGTTTTGGCGACGATTAATTTATATTTCTATATTTTCATATTAAATAAATAAGTTTATTTATTTTATTAAGTTTCTTAAATCATTCATTAATTTTAATTAATATAAAATTATTTATAATATAAAATTGATAAAATAATTATTATTAATAACATTAAATAAATTAAAATGTTGAAGGGTAATTTTAAAAATTTTAGTTCTAACATAAAAGTAATTTGAATTCTTCACTATTTTATGTTATTTTATTGTTTAGTTGTATTAAATATATAAAAATTTAATTATATTAAAATTTAATATCTATTATATCATGTAGAATTTTTTTTTCGATGCGAGGGGGCTCGTTAAAACGAGCTAGACAGGAACAAAGCGGGGTTGAGTAACCCCAAACAAATCTTTCGAAATAATGGGATAGATACCCACAGGAGGATTAGGGAAAAAGTGCAAGCCAAGAGGGGCTGAATGAGCCATATTGGCCATGAAGTCCGCGGCTGAGTTTGCTTCACGATATATATGGGATATGGTAGTCTGCCAGTTTCTACTTAGTAAATCCCGGATGGCTGCTATTAAGGCATGGAACACATTAGGAACGACCACCTGCTTAGAAATCATTTGCGTAACACATAGACTGTCCACTTCGACCAACAACCATTTTATGCCAACCTCCCATGCAAGAGTTAGACCCTGATATAGAGCCCAAAGCTCAGCCATAAGCACTGAACTCTCCCCAATTTTCATACAAAATCCGGAAATCCAATGGCCAACGGAGTCTCGAATCACACCTCTCGCACCTGCTTCCCAACCATTTTTGCAAGAACCATCTGTATTTAATTTGCACCATGGCCATGTCGGTGGCTGCCATCGAATAAAAATTTCTTTCTTCCTCGGCTGATGGCTTATAAAGGAGCTGTTAACTCGGTAAATTTCAGTAGCTCTCACCATAGTATCCATGTATACTGTTAAACTATCCACCAGCTTCCCCGCAAATACAAAATGATTCCTCCAATACCACAACCTCCAAACTGCCACTCCAAAGAAACAATCCCAAGAGGGAGAAGTTGCCGTCTTCCATTTATTCTGTAGGTTGCCAGCAATCCACTCACGAAGATTTGAATTGAAAAAAGAGTTTTGGGCTGCCATTGGGACAAGCTTTCTCCAAACCTGAATAATGCAGCTGCAATCTCTCAACGCATGCAGAATATCTTCAACCGCACCCCCACACCTATCACATCCCATATGAACATTAATCTGACGCTTAGCAAGCTCGTCGTTAGTCTTCAGTTTCCCATGCATCAGCTGCCAAAGAAATAATCGGATGGATTGAGGCCCCTTCCAACTCCAAGGAAGTTTCCAGTGACTGTCAGGAGCCTTAAGATGATGATAGCAAAGGGAGTTATAAGCTGACCGAACCGTAAACATACCCCCTGAATCAAATCCCCAGAATATGTTATCAGCTCCAAGATGAGGGGACGGAGGCAAGATTAAAGCAATTTGCATGAGGGTATAATGGGGCAATAAATGCTCAAAACTCGACCAATTCCATCCTCCATTTCCATTCGTGAAATCACTTACATAGGCGTTGATAGAATCTGGAGGAATCGGCTGAAGAGCAAGGCTGATCAGGGGATTATATTTCGTAGCCCAACAGTCTAGCCAGAAGCGAGTTCTAGCTCCATCACCAATAGACCAACGAACTCCATGCACTGTGGCCTCCCACGTGCTTCGGATAGCCAGCCAAATCCGAGACCCCGGTTTACTTGGAAGGGATCTTGGTAAAAATCGAGGCTCCAGACCATATTTGGAGCAGAAAACTCTCACCCACAGCTTGTCCGAATTGGAAACCACTTCCCAGCTTAGCTTCATCAGCAGCGCCTTGTTCATCTCGTTAATCTTTTTAAATCCCAGACCCCCCTGATTTTTCGGCATGCAAATTTTCTCCCACCCCACCATACTCATCTTGTGACTCTTGGAGTTCCCATCCCAAATGAAACGCCTGCAAGATTTGTCTATCTTCTGCCGGACTGTGGGAGGGAGTAAGGTCGTTTGCATGGCATAAACAGGAATTGCTTGCAGAACTGATTGAGCGAGGGTGACACGTCCAGCCAAGGAAAGATGAGTCGCATTCCAACCAGTAAGCCGCCTATCCACTTTATGAAGTATGGATTGATAAGTGTCTTTATTTACCCGCGAGTGAATTAAGGGCATTCCAAGATAATCACCCAAATTATTTGTGACCGAAACTCCCAAAGCAGAACCAATGAGGCTAGCATCCCGTGAGGCAACGTTCTTTGAGAAGTATACTTTAGATTTCATTTTATTGACCTTAGCTTCCGAGCTCCTACAGTAATTATCCAGAACAGATTCAACGACACAAGCTTGAGCCATCGAAGCTTCCGCAAATAAAAGCAAATCGTCAGCAAAAAAGAGGTGAGTTAGAGGGGTTCCATTTTTGGACAACCGAATAGGCCTCCAATTACCATCCATCACTGCCTTGATTATACCATGGCTCAACCGCTCGATGCAGAGAACAAAAAGATAAGGCGAGAGAGGGTCTCCCTGACGGATACCTCTCCCTGGAGCGAACTCCTCAGTAACCTCACCATTCCACAAAATACTCATACTAACTGAAGTGACACATTCCATGATTAGTCTTGATAAATGAATAGGTAAACCAGACTGTTGAAGCGTATCAAAAATGAAATCCCAATTGAGCCGGTCATAAGCCTTCTCTAGATCAACCTTAATGGCCATAAAACCTTTCTTACCCGTTTTTTTCCGCATGGAGTGAACTACTTCCTGAGCCATAACAATATTATCAATTATATGTCTCCCAGGAACAAAGCTTGTCTGATGGGGGCCTATTAGACTGGGCAGCAGCGATTACAGGCGATTCGCTATAATTTTGGTAACCGTCTTATAGGCCACTGTGCAAAGACTTATGGGCCTAAACATCTTCAAGCTAGTAGGGTGCTCCTCTTTCGGAATTAAGACCAGGAGGGTAGTGTTGATCTCTTGCGGGACCTTGCCCGAGATAAAAATCTCCTCAATAAGCCTGCAGAAAGACGGACCAACAACATTCCATTGGGATTGATAAAAAATAGCATGCAGACCATCCGTACCTGGAGCTTTAAACGGTTTCAAGCTAAACATGGTGCTTTTTATTTCCTCCCTCAAGATTGGGGCTGCGGTACCATCAACGTCATAAGAGTCCAAGGTTGGAAAAAGATTTGGAACTTGATAATTCTGGTAAGAAGCAGACTCACTTTTAAATAAATCAGAAAAATACCCAATAGCATGCCTCCTAATATCATCCTCATCATACAGCCAATTCCCCGAACTATCTCGGATCGCCTCAATTCTATTTCGCCGCCTGCGAGCAATAGTTTTTTGGTGGAAAAAACTCGTATTTCTATCTCCATGAAGAAGCCAATCCTTTCGAGATTTCTGAAGCCAAAGAATTTCCTCCTGGCTCATTACCGTTTCAAGCTCAGTTCTCAAGCGGGCTTCCAATCGCTTCAAACTACGGGAGCTGTACTTTTCTAAAGTGGCTTGAATGCCATTAATCCGAGCCAAAAGCCGTCGCTTTCTCTGAAAAATATTCCCAAACACATTACGGTTCCAAACTTGAACCTCCTGAACAAAATGAGCAGCAGCTGTATTGTAGTGAGTCTGCGGATTCCACACCCGCTTAACAAAATTATTGAAATGGTCATGCGTTAACCAAGCCGCCAAGAAACGGAAAGGCCTGCTCCTTTTATGACCAACCCCATCTCTAGCAAACCGAACCAAGACCAGCCTGTGATCCAAGGCTACCTTTGGGAGGTGAAGAACTGAATTCTCCGTAAATTTAAGCAGCCAGTCGTTGTTACATAAAGCTCGATCAAGCCGTTTGAAAAGTAAACCACGCGACCAAGTAAATCTTGGACCTTTGAAGTTTAAGTCAAAAAGTTGGTGCCCATCATACCACTTCCGAAATAGCTTACAGACTCCTGAATTCCTACCCACTCCCCCCTGCTTTTCCGAAGCATATAGGATAGAGTTGAAATCCCCTCCAATCAACCAAGGGGCTTGAATTGAAGCCGCAATATTCTCCATACAACACCACAATTGTCTGCGCAGCACTGGATTCGGACTGGCATATACTGCTGTTACCCACGACATAAAGGCCTTGTTCTTAACAATTTTAAAGTGAATAAACTGCCTATGATTAATAGAAACCTCCACCTCAATAGAGCTTCTCCAAAGGAGCCAAATTCCTCCAGAAAATCCCTCAGCTTCCACTCGGTGCGAGCAAGCAAAACCACTCTTCTTTATAAAATCATCAACTTTAACCCCACTAATACGAGGCTCGATTAAGATCACCATCGAAGGATTATAGTTTTTAACTAATGTTCGAAACGAACGCTTGAACTCCCCGGAGGCTGCCCCTTGGACATTCCAGAACATAATGCTTATTGACATAAAAAGCTACAGAGAGAGGACAGAAGCCTGCTACTGCTGTCCAGTGGCATCCTCTATCAACGCCAAAGGCATTTCTTGAACCATCGAGTCTTCACCAACAGCCATCCCTTCCCCATCATCATCAACCATAGGTACTGCAGGTAGGTTATGATCATCTGGAGGGTCGGCTAAGTGTTGTGGGTCTGGTCCATGCCTCTCTATGTGACCCATGGCCACTTCCCTACTAACCCCGTTAGGAAGAGTTTAGGAGGAGCAAAAGACCACGGTATGTTTAGTGGGGTCTAGAGTAGTTTCGATGGGGATTACGGTTTGGTTGTTATAGGCTGGCTGGGGGAAAGTGTTTAGTTTTGGATTTTGGTTTGCATGGGGTAAGGGAGTTATAACCTCCTCTCTGGTATTAAATGCACTAGGCTGGAAAGGGCTAACGGTGGAGGTTGCTAGTGCCTTTGGAGTTCCGCTCTGAGGTTTTGCTGCTACAGCCTTATTATGCGGCTTGCGGCGAGCCAAGGTCTTCACTGAGTTTCATGTGTTGGAGGTAAAGATGGGGTTTGGGGCGGGTATGAACGGCTGTCGTGAGGTGGACGGGAGATCTGTGCAAGCTGCACGCCCACGGTTTTCATCTTCATCCGAAACTTGATCTAAAATTTGAAACCTTGAGATACCAGTTCCAGCAAACTCCCGATTACGATTTGAGCCACCAGTGATCTCCTTACCACTGTACGGCTTCCTCCCTCTCTTGGTGGCGATCATCCAGGGACCAAAAGGCTCCTCATTTCTGTCGTCTTTACTACCAGCCTCCTGTTGACCAGAAAACTCGTTTCCCGGCTTAGCTTGTGGGGGGTGGTCAGCATCATTAGGGCATGTTGAGTTCCCAGCCTCGTTGCAGTTATGAGCGCTATGCCCATACCGTCCACACTTGTAGCATATTACTGGCAAACCCTCGTATTCCACCTTTTGGACCCGCCCATCCAACTCAAATTGCGACACCAGCGGATTAGTTAAAGAGATACTCACCGCTAGACGGGCAAATCTTCCACGAGTTGAGGAGGTTGTGTTCGAGTCAATTTTAATAACAGTGCCCACTAACTGACCCAACCTCTGAAGAATTTTCCAATCATAGAGATGAACAGCCAGACCAGGGAGGCGGATCCAGACCGTAACTTGGTCCAGAGCTGTGTTGGTGAAGTCAAAAGAAGGCGTCCATGGCTGCACCGTTAAATAGTGACCCATGATAAGCCACGGCCCCTTGGTTAAAGCGTCCATAGCATCTCCTACCGAGCGAAACCTAACCAAATAATAATTGTTCTCCAAGTCGACCACCGAGAAACCCATGGCTGATTTCCACATGACATTCAGTCTGGTACAAAGGGCTCTATAGCCAATCGTGCGTCCAAGCAGCTTCACTATAACTGAGTTCTTCCAAGGTTCACTCAACTTCGCATGAACCCTAGCCGAAAACTTGATGGTTGGCATGGATCCCTCATTAGTTTCAATAACGTCCCCATCCTCAAAATCCCAGTCCTCACTTCCTCCTTCAACTCCTTGCTCCATCGCTTGCGTCGCATTCACTAGGGTTTCTTTATACGAGACTTGTGCAGTGTGGGCACCATCCTGATCATTATCGCGAAACCTTGCTTTTTTAATCGTTTTAGCCTCCCTCAGCGGCGGGGGAAAAGTTCCTCCGAAAATAGGGTTTCCTCCACGTCCGAGTATTTCGGAGCTTTCCATGCATGCCTTTTTAAGAAAGTTTATATCATGTAGAATTTAAATTCTTCACTCCAACATAAGACCAAAAAGTGAAGAATTCAAATTCTACATGATAATAGATATTAAATTTTAATAAAATTAAAATTTTATATATTTTATACAACTAAATAATAAAATAAAATTTAATTTACTTTTTTCTTCTCCATTTATTCCTTTCAACCAAACATCACCTAAAATACATACCAAATTTTAATTCTGAATTAACCCCGATTTGATAAGCACTCTATATCTATTCTCTCTCCTCCACAAGACGTCATTGTCAGCAAAACAGCAATACATCACATTGACCTCATCGTGCACGCCCATTAATTTGTCGACCGATTCTCAATTAATGCACTTCAAATGAATTTGCGTGAATTGATTATTCATCTAGTCTAATTAATTTCGTATAACTATTTTTTGTATCGTATGATAATTTTTTAAAAATAAATGTATATTTATAATAATGTTATATAACTATTGTATGACTGATTATAATACGTTTAATGAATTATAAAATTTCTCCGAGTATAAAAGATCAGCACACTTCAACAAATTTAAACCCCAGAAACAAGAAAGACAAACACAACTTCAGCCGGCATGGGTTCAATTTCTTCTGATCATCATGTGGTTTTATTCCCTTTCATGTCCAAAGGTCACATTATACCAATCCTCAACCTAGCTCAACTCCTTCTCCGTCGTCCACGTGTCACCGTCACCGTCTTCACCACTCCGGCCAACCGCCCATTCACCTCCAAGTTTCTGTCCAACAGTAGCACTGCTGCCTGCTGCATCATCGACATCCCATATCCCGAAAACGTCCCTGAAATTCCCGCTGGCGTCGAGAGCACGGATAAACTTCCCTCCATGTCACTCTATGTTCCCTTCACCAGAGCCACCAAGCTCATGCAGCCACACTTCGAACGTGCACTCGAGTCCCTTCCGCGTGTCAGCTTCATGGTCTCTGATGGCTTTCTCTGGTGGACTTTAGACTCCGCTAATAAGTTCGGCTTTCCGAGGTTTGTGTTCTATGGGATGAACAATTATGCTATGTCTGTGTCAAGAAGTGTCGGGCAAAACCGGTTGCTGTCGGGTGTTCAGTCAGATGATGAGTTACTAACTCTGCCTGAGTTTCCATGGATTAAGATCACAAAAAAAGATTTTGATCCCCCAATCACGGACCCTGAGCCAAAGGGTCCTCACTTTGAGTTATTTATTGACCAAATTGTCTCGACTTCAAACAGTTATGGTATGATTGTCAACAGCTTTTATGAGCTTGAGCCTCTCTTTGCTGATCATTGCAACCTCGTAGGTAAACCTAAATCCTGGTGTGTGGGGCCGCTTTGTCTTGCCGTGTTACCCCCGAAAAATGAAGAACCGAAAAACGAACTGTCGAAACCAGCATGGATTAAGTGGCTAGACAGAAAGCTTGATGAAGGAAGCTCCGTTATGTACGTAGCATTCGGGTCCCAAGCGGAGATCTCAGCTCAACAACTGAAGGAAATAGCAACAGGATTAGAACAATCAAAGGTGAATTTCCTGTGGGTCATAAGGAAGGCAGAGTCGGAGCTCGGAGACGGGTTTGAAGAGCGGGTTAAAGGGAGGGGACTTGTGGTGAGGGACTGGGTGGATCAGAATGAGATTTTGTGGCACGGGAGTGTACAAGGGTTTTTAAGCCATTGCGGATGGAATTCGACGCTAGAGAGCATATGCGCGGGGGTTCCGATTCTGGCTTGGCCTATGATGGCGGAGCAGCCGCTGAATGCAAGGATGGTTACTGAAGAGATCAAAGTGGGGTTAAGAGTGGAGACTTGTGACGGATCGGTTAGAGGGTTTGTGAAATGGCAAGGGTTAGAGAAGACGGTGAGGGAGTTGATGGGAGGCGAGAAGGGTGAGAAGGCCAGGACTAAGGTGAAGGCGTTGTCTGAGATTGCGAGGAAAGCCATGGAAGAGGGGAAAGGCTCTTCCTGGCGTTGCTTGGACATGCTCCTTGATGAGACTTGCAAATTAGAGCAACATGAATAATTGACAAACAGCAAGAGCCTCTTAGCAGGAGCCTAAAGGGACTGTTAAATTAGCTGCTTATTTTCCATGTTACGATTATCATATTTCGTCCTCTATGTTTCAGATCGTCTATTATCTGAGTATCTAACTGAATTCTATCAGTCACAATAATTCCACTAAAATGTGTATTACATGTGTTACCCGCTAGGCTCCGAAACAAAGGTCAAAAAGAAGCCGAAAAGTTTTCGAAAGTAAAATTTTAAAGGCAAGAAAAATGAATTTAAAGACAAACTTGAGCATCAAGAATATAATTTGACAAAATCCTGACAAGAATACAACAATAGTCAAGGTGGGACCGACTTGATGCATGAGTGCTGTGGAACCTATAATCATACTACATATACAAAATATGTATTATAAATTAAAATAACTATCAATAATTTTTCAAAAATAAATATACATAAATATTAAATAATTATAATCCAATAAAAATACTTCTAGTCTCTCAGTTGTAGAACCCATCAAGCTTATTCTTTTTATTGATTTGACGCGCCACCTAAGGCGGGTCTGGCCGGTAGCTCTCAGGGAAAAACGGACGCATTTTATACTCGTGTCGCTTTGTTATTGACATTTTGTACCCGCGTCGCTTGCTGGGTAGGAATTAAGCTGCCATTTTCTTGTGAGATTGACATTTGTAAATCCAGAGAACCCTGGGAGGAGATGATGGAGCTCTCCTTTTCTTAAAATCATTGATCGTTGTTTTCTTTTGGTTTTTGTTCTCCAGCCGTTGCACCTCCCCGTTTTCCCCACCAATTAGTGAACAAAGTTGAAGCATAGTGGTATCAAAAGTGGGCACAAGTCAATTGCACGAGATTACGAAATAGTATGGAACCTAACCGAACCAAACTGTACAGTGAGTCAGGTTGATTGGATTATCTTCCCGCCGCAGGATTATAGAGAAAATCGGTTCAAATTAATTTCCTTATGAAACATCAACATATATTAAAACATTAAAGATGTCAAACGTCGGCACATCCATAACCCTAATTTCATTCATTGTTGTGCTCGACCTCGGACTAAATATGAGAGAATGAGATCTTGTTTGGAATTGAGGTACTGTAGCTGCTTCAAAAAAAAAATTATAAATATAAAACAAAAATTAATAATATATAATAAATATAAATTTTAAATAATAATTTTGATAAAATTATTAAAAATATAATAAATTTTTTATTATAAAAAAAAAATCATATTAACATAGTTTCTAAGTTACAGCAGTTAGTGTTTACCAAATACTTTAGTGTTGTAGCTTCCTCAATTCCAAAAGCACCCTGAATCTATAAATTAAACCTGACACTTGGTAGCAGCTTCCACATAAGTGGGTTATTATTTAGTAGTAGTTGAAGGAAGCAGCGTGTCATCTTGAGCCACAGCTGTTGCGTGTAATCAAATTGTCTAAACATGCAAGGAAAAGACAACAGCATTTAAACTTCAAGTGGCAAATTCAGATTTAAATGCAGTATCCTTAGGTCCCAGAAAAGGTAATCTGATTTCACCAAGAATTTTCAACGATAACTGAGAAACAATACAACATTATCCCATCCAGAGATTGTCTAACAAATAGCAAAATGAGGTGCAGTAACAAGAAAAACAAGGGAGTATACACTTAGCTCTTCTCAGAATTGTTTTCCAGTTCTCTTCTCAGCTGCAGGGAAAAGTCATCATTGACATCATCATCATCCCAATCATCTTCCCATTGCTGCGCTATCTCTTTTCCTTCTTCCTTTTCATCCCATTCTGTTAATAAATCAATTCACAATAAATTTAAAGAAAAATATGATGTACCAACAATTATAATATAAATGCAACACAAATGGTCACAGATGGGCATTCAAAATTTTCAACATTATATTTAGACAGTTCGACATAAACACAGTACGTAAAAACTCTAAAGGAATTTATAGTACAAAGTACAACATATGACAGCAGTAACACATAGTAACTATTACGACAATGCTTTATCATCCTTGCAAAATGACACTCAAAAGTATAAAGGTAACGCAAGCAGTGATGCTGCATCTTATACCATCAGCTAACCTATTTCAAAACTTTCACCATTTTAGGATACAAACACTGCTTGTAACTTATGAAATAACAAATAAAAGATTCAGAAGCTGTAAAGCTGCACTGTCTCTTATGCTACTACATGCTAATCAACAAGAACTTTCAGTCTTCTGGGTTCACACTGCAAAATTAGAACATGGTACTCCAATGTCTCATTCCAAATTTGCCTGCCAAGCTTGTTTTCTATTAATTTACCAAAGCATTTCCGACGGCTCAGACACAACTTCTTAACTGGGTTTCAGAAAGTGCCTCTTATCGTCAGTCAGCACTAGTTTAGACAAAGCTAATTGTTACATCTAAGTATTATATTGCTTTATCACATAACTATTGAAGGATTTTTATTAATTTAACAAGGAATTTCCAACAGCTCAGACACAACTTCTTCACTGGGTTTCAGAAAGTGCCTCTTATCGTCAGTCAGAGCTAGTTTAGACAAAGCTAATTGTTACAGCTAAGTATTATATTGCTTTATCACATAAAAGTTGAAGGAAAGAAAAAGGCAAAGGGAATAGGCATCAAATAGTTCTGAAGATGTGGTAATAGTTCCAAAAAGACAGAAACAAATAAGGCAGCGGCAAGTCCTCAACCATCAAGGTTTAGGAAATTAATCTTAGTTGAATTAACAAGGCCCGATTTCTTTCTGGAAAAGATTCGCTTGAGAGTCGTTAAAATGTTCTATATGATTTGCTTTCTCGACTTGATTTTTCTAACAACAAAATATAGATGACTAAATCAAAAAAGTAAAAAGTTTTGATTCCTATCTTAATGTAAAGTTTTAATAATCGTTAAGTTCCGTTCCTGTGAGATCCCCTCTTCATCAACACTCTTTATTCAAACTCAGTTCTCAAACACTCCTCCATAGCCATCACTAGTACCAATACCACCAACCCACCACCATTATCTACTGCTTCATTTATCAAAATCTCTTCTTTCAGTCAGCACTACCAAGAAGACAGAAATGCTTACAAGGACAAGCATGTAAAAACATTGATTTTAAGACGTTTTAGTTAGTGAACAACAAACAATTTAACATTTATATCCAAATATAAGGGAAACCCAACCAAGAGAAAACTCTCCAAAGTTCTAAAAATTTTCTTATATTCTTTTTATTCCTCTTCAAAGAGCAAAAAGGAAATAATTATAACATCACATTATACTTCAAACTATAGTCTTGCAAATTTATTGTTTGACCGTACTCAATCCAAACCAAAACCATGTACCAACAATAAACTTCAGATAGAATTCAAGTATCATTTGAAGACCAATTTGTAAGAACACATCTAATGTAAAAGCTTTTTTATAGTACAATATAAACCATCCTATATGGCTCCTTTTACTATTGTGGTACTGCTATGAAATGGAAGCTCTACCTGTGAAATAAAAATTTATAATGTTAAATAACTATGACTTGTAGATTATAATTCAGACAATCCCAGTAAAGGTAATAAAGGTTTTCATTAACATACTGTGGCATAGACTCTTAACTTCCAAACTACATGGCTGCTAGTATTTATCAAACTGTTTAGAACAAAAGCCGTAGTTGTTAGACAAAAATGCGAAACGAAGCTTTACGCTAGAGATTGCCCACATAAACTATCTCAAGGATCCGCAAAGTTCTCCTATGTCTACCAAATCATTCATCCTTCCAGCTTTTATATTTCTCAAAAGCATCTTTTTATTTTCTAAAATTGAGTATCAGTCATGTCTTTAATTAACATTCCCCTAATGCATTTCAAGTTCTACATTGCAATCTACAAAAGGCATCCCAGCAATTAGCCATAAAAGAAATTAAATAAACAAATAAATAATAAATTGAAATTCAAAAAAAGAAAACGAGTACTTTAGCCTTTCTTTCTATATATTTTTGTAGAGAACTGAAAGCGAAATAAAATAACAGAATGTTAATTAACACCGAATAAAGATTGAAATAACAAATAAATATAACCACAATTATCTATTTAGCAAATATAATAATTAAAAAAAGACCTTGATTGATCTGAAATTCTTCAAACTCGTCGTCGTCTTCGAATAAATCGATTTTCGGATCTCCGATTGCTGCCTTGGTTTCAATCTCCATTATATTTAAGCTCACAAACCCTAAAACAGTAAACTTTTTTTGTTAGCTGCTTACTCTTTAATTATTTCGTTAATCAAATTCAAATAAACTTCTAATAGTCAAAAAAAAAAAATCCAATTTCGAGAGGTAGAAACTTGCAGTTGAGTGTTGACAGAGAGCAACAGAGTAGTTGTTCATTTAATTTATTTCACCGGATTTCATTTAATTTATACATTACGTTGCTGGGTCAAGCGGCCAACTTGGCCCATCGAGACCAATCAAAAGCGGACCGCGTTTTGGGCTCTGAACTGTACCCATTAAGAAAGTACCTGTTTATTTCTGGGAGCAGAGCTTCTAACACCCCATTAAAACTCTTTATAAACACCACTTTTTATTTTTATATCTCCTTCCTTTATGAAATTATAGATCAAAAGACTATAAAATTACAATAAAGTTTTACAGTCACTTAGAATATATTAATTATAATAAAATTATTATGCTAGGCAACTCATTTCTTCATTGTTTCAAAATTATTTTTTATTTTATTTTATCAACAAAAATAAATGTATCATATACAAGGCTTAAAAAAAAAAGCTAGGAGTTCGTGATTTGTAAAAACATTTTAGTGTAATTAAATTCTTACTTATCCTTTACGTAATTTCTAGTAGTAACAGAATTAAGATTACGAAAAATGAGGTGTTATAAGGATATTAAAGGATGTAAAAGGATTGCTCTATTTTTAGAATTGATTTACTGGCACCGCTTTAGTATCCTGCTAATAAATACCCTTGTCAGTTGTTTACAACTTACCCTCGATTAAAATTACACTTTTAAAGAAGTGAAATAAAAAATGACGACGCTCTATACACCCATCAGTGTGTTTTGAGTTTGAAATGTATTTAAAATTTTAAAATTTTATTGTAAAATTAATAAATTATGGCCATCTTAATTTAGCAAGCCTATAATCTACTGCTTATCACGATTGCATTTGGTCCTGATTACTTACTTTTGGTCAATTGCTTCGGGGACATTTGATTGGCCCACAAGTCAAATTGTGAAATCATCAATTGTTATTGTGCTCTATTTTGTCGAGAAATGCTAAAATACCTTGAGATATTATGTCGGTTATACCGCAATTAAATAATATTATGATAATATGTGTATTTATTTTAAAAAATTATTATGTAATTGATGGTTATATAAAATTTAAATATATATGTTATTCATGAATTAAATTAATTGTACTTATTCTGGTGTATTCTAAAATTTCTCTCGTCATTCTCTCTCTCTTTCCATGCCTTTTCTATGCCATGTACATTCAACCAAGAAAATCTTAATTTGAAACACATTATTTTTTAATAAAAAATCATGTTTGTTATTTTTATTTTTACTTTTAAAGTAAGGAGGTAGCAAAGCACAAATCTATTCTTTTTCAAATCACTGTATTTGAATTCGAGTAGCCAACTAAATAAAGTTGTTAAAAAATCACATAATCAAGTTCTTAGATAGTCAAGTTTAACAAATGTCTATTATATAAAAGTAGAAACAAAGATTTGCATGAATAATTTGTAAAGTAAATGCTCAGTTCTTATAGTTTAAGCCAATTACCCAATTAGTTGTTTATTATTGAAAATTACTCAAAACACCCATGTTGAGTTGCCATTACTTATAATAATTGTTGAAAATCTAATTCTTCAAGCGTAAAATAGTATTTATGTCTGATATAACTTAAAATTCAAACAAATTTGACATACCAACAAGTGAAAAATAGAGAATAATTAAAGAGAATATTTATTAGACAGTATGGACTTTTTAAATTAATATTTTTAAATAAAATTATTTGAAAACCATTCAATCAGACTCTCGAGTGCAACACTAATACTCTAATATCTAATGTTAAGACATCTTTTAATAATCTAATGCACAATTGTAAATTCAGTATAGACATATAAGGAATAAGGTGGAGTGACTTGAGCTGTCGTTCTCTGGAATAAAGCTAGCATATTCTTTGACAAACAGTAAGTTCCTTGGAACAATTTGTCTGCAACGACCTTCGGTAAAAAAAAATTAAAATGTTAAGCATATGGCATATTGTTGAAATTGCGTAGGCCGGCAAAAACAAACATCTTTGTTAATCAGAAAAGAAATATAATTATACAGCACATATTACTAGCAATATATTCCATTAGAACAAATGCATACAAACCTTTCGTTTTAGTTTTGTATTAATTAATCAAAAACGCAATTGCCAAGATTATGCAATTCTTTTTTGAGTCCGTACAAATTAAACCATCCAAATTCGTAATACAGACAAAGTTTTCACTACCTCATTTTCTCAGGAGTCTTGTCTTAATGTGTTCACTAAAACTTGTTACTGCAACAGAGACCTCTCTTCTGAGTTCTCAGAAAGAAATTTTTTATTCAAAGTTTCAATGGAATTTCTTTGAATAACACACATATCACACCAAGGTTTCTGAAATTTATAATCTTTCTTGCCACAGAAGTTGTTAGGATAGTGCTATCAGCATATGTTCTATGGTAGTTCCCTACATTGCAAAATCTACATTTCAAGAGGGGAAGCATAAGATGTATCCTCAGGATTTGTCATTTATGTTTATTTTCATCATCATCATCACCGCTGTAACAGAGTTAACACATTGTCAGCCTTCACCTGTAGACTGCAGCCTCCATTTTCAGTTTTCATCGTTGTCAAATAATTCGAGTTGTGAAGGGGGAGATTGGGGAGGATTTCTGCCCAACAAATGCTGTGATTCAGCTTTTCAAAAGTACCTCTATGCATTGGGGCAGCGGGCGAATCAAACAGGAAATATATACCTGAATTCCAGCGAGCAGAGAAGTTGTTTGACTTCAATGAAGAGATTGGAAGAAGATGCTTTCGCTTGTGGGATTGAGAAATTAACTAGTGGTGCTGGGGCTTGTTCCAACTACTCTGTTGCTGATGTTTCTAAGATGTTGGGAAATAAACTGATTAAGTTTAATGAAGATTGCAAATTTGTGAGTTCTGATGGAGAATGGGATCAAATATGTGGCGTCTGCGTGCAGAGTTGGGAAGAGATAAAAGGACCGCATTTCGCATCCTCCAAAGCCGAGTCAATAGATATTGAATCTGAAGTCTGCAGATTTGCGGCGATGGTATCATTGATAAGTAGCAGAATTGGAGATGAGAAGTATGCACAAAACGTTTTCACGTGCCTTGCTGCACAAGATATCTATATTAGTAAGTTGCTGGACAGATCTTAAAAACACATGAATTTCAGTAAATTCAATTTCCAGCAAGATTTTTACACGATCATTGCGTTGAAACTTAATGTTGAGAACATCTGTAACTAGTCTCTATGGTCTGCAGCGAAACAAACACTGGCTGAAATGAAGATGACACATAAGACTGGTGAGTACATAAACATTTCTGTAATCAACACTTGGTTCTCAAATATGGATCTTTTCATTTGATGGCATGTTCTATTCTCTTAACCGTCAAGAACTCTATATGGAAACAGGTATTTGGATTCTCATTGGAGGCCTTGTAGTTGTTGGGGTCGTCGCAATAATAATCATTGCGTCTTGCATTTGCCTGAAGAGATACTATAAATCAAATCCTCCAGCTAAGATTACTTGTAAGCCTTGCAGAGTTCCAGTAACCAACCAAGGCATTAGCCAATAGCTAACAATGCTTGCTGATTCTGCTTATTTCACTTGGCAGCATTCAAAGGTGTTCGACTGAAGGATCCTGGTTGTCCAAGATATACAATCAGGGAGGTGCATTACGCAACGGAGAAACTAAACGAACTAAATCTCATTGGGGAAGGAATAACAGGTCGGTATCTAAGTAAGCTAAAGAACGATGCAACCTTCTTTTTGTCTCAAGAATCAACGTGTATCGACTAACTTAACGGCCAATCCAAACCTAATATTCACAACTGAATATTCAAGTCATATGATGTTTTCATTTCACCACAAATGACAATAAAATCTTAGTAGGCCTATCACAACTATATGGCTTCTTGGTTTTTATGTTCACTTGTTTTGATATTATATCAGGAAAAGTGTATAAAGGCAAACTGTCAAACAATCAGCACGTTGCCATCAAACATATTACCAATGAGGGAAATGTAGAGACCTTCGTCAGAGAAGTTGCAAGCTCATCTCACGTCAGACACCCGAACCTTGTGGCTCTGCTGGGTTATTGTTTAAGAGTAGACGAATGTTTCCTCATATATGAGCTGTGTCCCAATGGAAATCTCGCTGAGTGGCTTTTTGGTAGTCCTTTCCATTTGTTAAAAGTTCCTTTTTCATGTTTAATTTATTTCCAGTCTGACGAAAGTGAGCCATAACAGGCAAGGATAAGTGCCTATCTTGGATCCAAAGGCTGGAGATTGCAATTGATAGTGCTCGTGGCCTTTGGTTTCTCCACAGTTACTCAGAAGGCTGCATTGTTCATCGTGATATCAAGGTCTGTTTTACCTCAGTCTATTCATAACAATACCGTTTGTGTCATCTCTCATGCTGGTCAGAACTCTCCTTTCCACCAATTATAACATTACTGAGTTTCAAGACTTGAGAATTCGAGTAACACAGGCTTCTTCCAGAATGGAATAATGCAAAAGATTAATTATTGCTAAATGTTGGTTCTCGCAGCCAACAAACATTCTCCTGGGTCCAAACTTTGAGGCCAAGCTTTCAGATTTTGGATTGTCTAAGGTTATTGACATTGGTGAAACCTATGCTAGCTCAGAAGTAAGAGGAACTTTTGGTTATCTTGATCCTGAGTACCGAAGCAACTGCAAAGTAAATTCATCAGGCGATGTCTACAGTTTTGGAATAGTACTTCTCCAAATTCTGTCTGGGAAGAAGGTCATTAACATGAACTTGAAGAAACCAATGCATCTAAATAAAATGGTCAGACATCGTGTTGCCTCATTCTAATTTCTTGTTTTGGACACCGTGTTGCCTCATTCTAATTTCTTGTTTTGGATTTATGTTTTCAATTTCCGGCTTATGTTTTTATTTTCAATGTTTCTGTTAACCAGGCAAAAGTTCTTACCAGAGCAGGCAGTGCATTGGAACTTGCTGATCCTAAACTTGATAGGGAATACTCAATAGAAGCTTTTGATCTTACACTTCAGCTGGCTCTATCCTGCACAGCACTTACGCATCAAAGACCACCCATGGAGCAAGTTTTTGTTACATTACAGAAGGCACTTGACATATCGACAACAGCTAAGGCTTCCACAACTCAAACTTCAACCACCCAGCCTTCAACTCCGTGAAAGAGAGAAATTTTTAATTACTATATATAAGTTTTTGGGAATTTTTTGTGACAGAGATTTAGTGGTTTCTTTGTTGTAGTCGTTACCATTTTGAATAATAGAAGATCATGAGACATATATACTTTTGTAAATAACTTCACGTCAAAAGCCGATTGAATCAGTGGCTCCTGAGATCACCAAGAACATGGAGCTTAAGTCATTCCAAGAAAGAAGAAGTACGAAGTTTAGAATCAGAATTTATAGATAAACATATGAAGTATGCTTAATCAAAGAGCATGAGCACCCAAAACCATAAATGAATTTTGCTTCTCTACCAATAATTCTCATAAAACCAATGAAAGATTTTGTAAATAGAAAACTGCAAAATTTTTGAGTGAATGTTTGATGCTGAGAAGTGAAAATATGATCATCAGTAATCTATAAAAATTTACATAAATGACATAAAAAAATTTCCTAACTATTTTACTTTTTCTTTTTCATCGACTCATTCATCTTCCAATTAGTTTTTGTGCTAATAACTAAACAAGCTCATTTTCTACATAGAAATCGGGATCAGATGGTTTCAACAAGGGGGGCATCTGTAAGCTACTAGAAGCACTAATTTCTTCAACCGGTTGAGGTTTCTGGCCAGCCACTTTTCTAGTATTTTTGGCAAATTTTGAAGCCAAAATTGTGGCTCCAAGATTCTTAGAACTGCTATGTTTGCGGGATGCTGATTTTCGAGCACTTCCATCTGCATAATTTCCAGCAGGTGCGTCGAAACTATAGTAGCTGTCATTGTCAGGAATTGTCACGTAGCCGTAGCCACTCTCTTTTATACTCAAATCCATTGCCATCTTCCTCTTTCTGAACTTTCTCCAAGCAGATTGTATGAAGCAAGAAGCCCAAGTCCTCCATTGGTGAGAATAGTACCTAAAGGCATGCTGGAGCTTCTTGCTGTGAAGTCGCTTGAATTGATGTGCTACAAACTTAAGGTCTTCAGCTTCAAGGGCAAAAGCTTCAACTTCGGTGACAGCTCTGACAGTACGAGTTGAAGAGGGCAAGTTGAGGGTAGAGTTGGGTGTTAAGGCCCATGTTAGCAGCTCTTCACCACAGAAATCACCCGGTTGAAGGGTGATGGAGTTGAAGAACCCGTCCCTTCCTCCATTAGTTGTAGAGCTCTCCAGTGTCCCTCTGATTATGAAAAGCATCTCATTTACTGGATCACCCTCTCTAACAATGTAGGTGCCTTTAATGCTCAATGATGAGACCAGGCGCTGGCATATCGCATCAAGAAGCTGGTCATCCATTTGTGAGAAGAATGGTACCTGAAAAACAAACAAATTAAATTGGATTGTTGACCAACGAAACAAAACAAGAAAAGTATGTCGTTAAACCAATGTTATAAATGCAAGATAGACCTACACGGCGAACAAGGGCAATGCATAAATGCCTTTGAATTTCACGACGGAGGTCCACAGGTAGTGAGCGCAGAATAGACTCTTCATTGACTCCTCTTGTAGCAAGCCATTTGTACTGAACAAACTGATGAACACGTTCCTGCAAATCTGGAGGTAATTGCCGGTGCCTCATCCACTCCTCTGTATCCCTTCGCTTAATCCTCCATTCTTCAATTCTTACAGACATGGACTGGAAATATGTCTTCAAGAAGCGAAAAAGAAAAAATCATATTGCCATTGCTTATAAACTTGGCACGTTAATGTATTACAAGTTGTTATCAGCAAGACCTGGAATCCATCTCTAGTAATATATAATTATGCAATCAGCAGTATCATTTCATTAGACAGCAGCCACAAAGAAGTTCCAATCATTTAACACAATTTGAAGAACAATTTGAATATTTTCCGTAGATATAAGATTTATTTAATCCAAAACTTTACCAGCTGTTCCCAGCCAGAATCTAACACTCACCTAATGAAGTGTAGATGAACCTACTCGCCTAGATACTTCACCTGCAAACTAGTTAGTAGTGAACCAATCCCTCAACAGATAATGCTCCCTATGAGATTTCAGGCAAACATTCCTTTTCATATTGATCGATGATGCTATAACTTAACTGAAAAAGAGAAGGGGCATGCTCGGAAGTAATGTGCTTCAGCTAGACTTTGAAGCACAGACACGGCAGATAAAGTGATTGGCAAACGCGCACTTTACTTAATAGCTAATGTTTGCAACCCGCCTATACCTAAATTTCAAGCATACTCAAAATCCGACAGCCAAAAAAAAAAAGGAAGATCATACATTTTTATCTGCAGTCTTTTAAGTGTTCCATTTCTGTTTCCAATACGACCTACGGATTAGGTGGTAACTCCAATTCTTTGGAGTTTCATAAGTCCAAACAGGTTGTACATACATTTGGTTTTTGCATAAATTTTTAGCGTCCAAGTTATTTACGGGCAAAATATGGTTGCTTCTGATACTACTGCAGAGCATGGTTATTCAAAGTAGGCAACAACAACGCAGTAAAGAGAATTAGTAATATTTAAGGTGGCAGTTCATGGTACCTGCATGTTGCCAATCAACAGTGCAAACAAGACCGAACCAAGGATACATATGAAAATAGCAAGTAGATTCTCCTCCACATATATGCTTGTATCTAATTCCTGTGCATATGAACTGCAGAAAGAAAGAATAAAGTGAATATATAAAATATGAGCTCTGATATAAACAGAAACATTTTAACGGAGGATTCCGTATTAAAGTCCATGATATAGTATCAACAAAACCAATAACAAAATCGGACCTTAAAGTTCTTAAACCCCACCAAAGACAGTATAAAATCTTCCTATAAAAATGTGACGCAGCAACATCATCAGTGAAACATTCTGCAAATATTCCAAACTTGAAGTCAATCTCAGCTTCCCTAACTGCATCGCAATCATCAATAACGGTGGTGACATTTCTCCAATTCAACCGATCAGGCTCCTCTAAAGTAGAGCAATCCAGGAAATAGGGAAGGCACAAAGCTCGATGCCGGTTCTCCCAATTACACCTATCTTTCCAGCAGCTGAACTGCCGCCCTACGGCCACCAGGTACCACGTTGCTCCTAAAACCTGAGGCAAACATAACAGCAACAATAAATGGAAAAAAAAAGGCAATTGAGTTTCAGAAACTGGGAGGAGAATGAACAGTGGAGGCGCCCTGTTTCTTACGTGACTGCTAAGCAAGAAAAGAACAAGATTGTACCCAGCTCCTGCCCAATCAGCCTTCGCAACAACCCCTGTAGTTTTGATGATTCTTCCGTTCAAAGGAAAGATGACAAATAGCCTGGGAATATATTGCAACAGAATGACCAGGGCCAACGAGGAGTTGTTATAATCAGCCTTGGAATCCCTCATTGAAGGAATTATTAGAAATACGACAAACTGCCAAGTTAAATGCTCCTTTAGTCCCTACAGTTTGCGGTGTTAAGTAGTTTAGTTTTAACTTTGAAAATATTAAGGACGAACCTGAGGCAGGGGAAGGGCGGCGGCGAGATCAATGACAAAATCAGTCTTGAAATACCTACTGCGAATCTCTCTTGCATCCATAACTAACTCTCCCCTCCCAAAACTCCTAGAACTGGGCGACACAAAAGCTGTCCGAAACTTCATAAAGATGTTAAATACAAAGAAAAGATCAGCCACCGTCCGAAAGACGGTGATCAAGAAGCCCGTATTTCCATCCGTCTCTAGGCATGCCTCTTCTCTGTTGACAGAGGGCAGAAAGAAGTAGAGAGGATCGAGCAAGAGCGCGATGATGCAGGTGGCAAGGAAGACGTAGTTCCAGTGGGACACGGCTTCCGAATCCGGGTCCAGGATTTGGAAGCGCCAGCAGAGGATTTGCGCGGTGGGTACCTCTGAAGTTGTGGACGATGAGAGTAAAGGCCGGTTATGGTTGCTGAACGGGCGGAAGAGGGATGAAGCAGAGGAGGCGACATTGGCTGTCGCGGTGGCGGTGGAGGCGGCGGCCGAGGACAGAACTGGAAGTATTTTTCTATTCATCTTCCATCGCGGAGCCCGCTGGCAAGCCGGATTCCGCCGCCAGGAGGTTTTGAGACAGAGAGAGAAAGAGAGAGAGAGAGAGAGAGAGAGACAGCAAATTATCAAGATTTTGTTTTTCCTTTTTGTGCTTTTGTGTGATGATGATGATGGCGCGGTGAGAAGAGAGAAAGAGAGGTGGCAAAATTTTTGTTAGTTAACAAAGAGTGGAGATTTTCGCGGGAGACTGGAGGGAGAGCGTTGGAATCGGAACGTGGGATAGCAGTTGGTAAATTAATAAAGGGCGGGAAAAGAAAGGACATAATTGGAATAAAGGTGGGATTTCATTCCACGTGCTTTCTGCTTGAAATAAAATAATGTAGTAGAAGTATGGATGGCAGGAATCCGTTATTCCGTCAGCTATGTTAGTATTTACACTTTTTGAAAAAGAGATATAAATGACTTATTTTATTATTTGAAGAAGGAACGAGAATAAGGTGAAGTCACCACTTCCTCATTTTCTCTTAGTTTTAAATTTTTATTGTATATATTTTTTAAATTGTTATGTAGAATATATTAAAATTTTGATATTATGGACGTAAACTAAAAAAAAAATCCTAATGCTTGTAATAATAATATAAATAAGAGATAACATAAAGATGGAAAAATGGACTGTTGAAATATTTAAAAGAATATTTATTCTACTAAAAAGAAAAAAAATTTGAACAAAAACCGGCAGCACTAAAATATTCTAGATGCAGATCTTGTGTAATTCAGTAATTGTTACTAAAGAATTTGACATTTTGTACCACTAACAATGGTTTAGTTTAAAGTCATTTCTCCTTTCGAAAACCGCAATAATTTGTTTTCCTTTTTTATTAGTTGAATCAACTAATATTCAATAATTTTGTTCAGTTAATAGATTAATTATTAATTCACATTTGTTAACTTCTTGATGGCTTAAATGCATGCCCTTAATGGACACTCGTTTCTTTGTTGAGGTCATTATTTTCAATCCAACATAAAGAGCAGACACTAAAGCTCTTAAAATTTAAAAAATGGTTAAATAGATCATTTCATAGATAATTATATCATTTGATTAGGGTAATCTGATTATTTTTCATATGGACATAATTGTGTGTGTGTACACACACACACACACACACATATATATTCCTTAACCATTTCGTCAAATTCCGAAATATCGCCATTGTTTTCCGTAGAGAAATTGATGATGCAGTTGAATAAACCAAGTGTTAGCTTCAGCATTAAGTGTTTGGTTGGTAAAGTTTAAGGCAAACGAGCTTCTTGCCAGTTGCCGGAAAGACTACCTTGAAATTATTGGGGTTGCGTTGTCCTTCCAAAGAAATGAAACCGTTCGTAATAACATCATTTTCATGCAAGTCTCTCTCTTTCGTTCCCGAATTGCGTATGCCACTCAAGTTTTTAAACGTGTACCACTCTGGTGGATCAAGATATATATAGATTGAAATGGCGATTATACATATCACATCCTACTTGTGACGAAAAATGAAAACTGAAGATGAGTTAATTATCAACACAAATTAACTTACTCTTTCTGAGAATAAGTAGATGAGTAAATACCCCGGTTTATTAGTTTTCTCTTCACTTGTTAAATTAATGTTAGTACACTCTTGAAATTTTTTAAATATTATATCGAGATTACAATATAAATAGCATCCAATTAATACGTATGTTCAGACTTGAAGTTGAATTTAATACATGTCGGATTTGTCATGACATTCAAAATTGAAATATACCCAAAAAAAAAATTAATTAATTAATTAAAACTCTCGTACATGTAAAGAGACACCATTTTGAAAAAGGTGAGGAGGCACTAATTAACTCAACTGAATGTCGTAATTTAGTTGCATGTTGTGAAGAGTTAGAATGTATATTTATTTATTTATTTATTTATTTTTTTGGGGGTTGTGTTGTCAAAATCGAGCTCATGTTGCCGTTTACTACTGATGCAGAACTAATAGAATGCTGAATGATGTTACTGCTGTTGACCTTCAGCAAAACTCGAATTCATTCGGGTTGAAGGAGATCCGGTGAGTTATCTCATCCCAGACACATCTGCTTGTTGTATTCATGTGTATATTAAATGTGAGTTTTGCTGGGCATTTAGGATTGGCTATGTGTTGTTTTGTGTTGGATGTGGTGCTGGTAATGAAAAACTGTTGATTTAATGGGTGTTAGTATTGACTGGGAATGAAGTTTTGTTAAATGTAATATTAGGCAGGAATGGAATTAAGGAGCAAAGATGGGTCACTTTGTAGCTACTCGCAAAATGCGAATAAGGAGTTGTTGGATGGGCTCAGTGATATTGCATCGGGTATAGATGATAATGGAAAAGTCAGGGAAGATAATGTAGAATTAAATTGTAATACGGCCGAAAATGAGTCTAAGAATACAAGCTGCGGAAATGAGGTGAATAAGGAATCGAGTTGTGCACAATTTGAAGATGAGGGAGATGAGCATGAAGAATACGGCGTGAACAGGCTAAACTTTGATACAACAGAGACAGAGATTGAAGAGTTGAGGAAAGAATATTTGATCCCAGACGATATTACACTTAGGTTATTGGGCGAAGATGAGGTGGCAAGCAAATTGAGTAATGGAGAGACTACGATTTATCTGGAAATGTTTGATCTTGGTTTCAGGTTGCCCATTCAACCTTACTTTGCTCGAATGTTGGTGAGAGTGGGTTTGAGTCCAGGTCAACTTGACCCGAATGGCTGGAGGGTTTTAGGTGGTATGTATGTTGTATGGGCTGAGCAGAATAAAACCGAGCCTTGTTTCAAGGAGTTTACTCACTTATATTTTTGTAATGAGTATGGGATCAACCACAAAGGATGGTACTATTTTATGTCAAAAACAAAGAGTAGAAGAATAGTACTTGACTTTCCAGGTTCATGTAGAGGTTGGAAAAACAAGTATTTCGTGGTAGGTGGAAATTGGGGTAGGGATGTAGAGCTGACCAAGGGTTGGTTTAAAGTTCCCACTCATTTTAGTAGACCAGGTAATACAAGTTTTGTTCAGGTTGAGGTCGAAATAAGGATACAATCTAACGCATGTTTTTACTGCAGTGACTTGGAAGAAGAAAGTTGATATAGGTGACAAGCTGAGTGTTAGAGTTGAGAAAGGATTGCTAAATGCGGAGGATTGGAAGTTGTTGTTGACATCCGAGAGATTGTTGAGCACTTACCTCATTTCTAGTCTACCACATTACAGCAAGAAAAAGAAAACAAAGAGAACAAAAGGTAAAATTTTACTAAGTGGTTACCCATGTTGTCATACGCCAAAGATTCACTAATTTTAGTGTGGTTGCTATTGTTGCAGGAAACATGTCTACCGCTAAGCGTACCCCTGCAGAAATTGCAAAAGCCTTGATCGAGGAGATGTCGGACGAAGAAGGCGAACCACGTAATAAGAAACCACGGCGGGCATCACAAAAAAACAAAGTTGATGAGAAAAAAGAGAAACAGCCCGTGGTTTCAGCTCGCAACATGCTACCTCAGAGCAAAAGTGACCGAGCTAGTGATTCTCGTCCCCTGCGCATTTTGCCACCTACCCCTTCCCCGATATGTCCGAAAGGAAGCTTGCTTGAAAGCAGTGACATCATAGAGTCAAAGCGAGGAAGAGCGGAGGACTTACTACCCATGGTGAACTTAGCTGCTCGTTTTGTGAGCCAGGATACCCTCGAGAATTTTTCCCATTTGTCAGCTACTCATGCTCTTGAAGCGCTTGCTCGAAACCAAGTTGAGGTGGGTATTAATTCACAACCTTTATTTCTGTGATGTTTATACTTTCCATCCTAATTGTCATGCTTTCTTTTCCAGCAATCCTTGATCATGGCCGCGCATATCGAGACGTTTGCCAAGTCATTGAAAGGCCATGCGAAAATAGAAGAACTCGAGCGCGCTTTGATGAAAGCCAACCTCACGAACGAAAAAACAGCAAGCGAACGAGATCGGCTCAAGCGTGACCTCAATACTCGCAACGATGAAAATACTTGCTTGGCAGAAGACTTGGTAGCCGAAAAGAAATCTAATGTGAGCAAAGACTCCAAGATTGCCGATCTTAGCTATGAGTTGGAAAAAGTTAAGTCTGATGTTGATCAACGCATTCGACTAGAGAAAAGGCAATTGAAGGCGGATGTCATTCAGACATGCATCGAATTGTTCTAAGAGAAACACCCAGACATGGACTTTCAATGGATGTTGACCGCTTATGTGAGCAAAGAAAAGGCTAAGAGGAAGTCATTGGGTACGGATCAAGAAGCTAATCGAGTTCTTCAGGGTGATGAGATTAGAGTTGAGGGTGAGGCATCTTTAACAAGCAGAGTTGCTGAAGACGAGGAGAGTGCTTTCTAAGTAGATTTGAAAAGTTGCTATAAGGCTTGCCTTTTGGTAGTTTTACGAACGTATAACTCTTGTTGCGCTTTCATTTTGTGTTTGTACTTCAGATAATTATTACATAGCTTGCACGCTTATTTTTAATAAAGCTAATGCCGACCGCGACAAGTCTGAAGATGTTTAGGCTACTGCCGATTGTAACTAAGCTGGAAAGTTGACCTTAGGAAGCTCGAAGCTGACCTCGCTATAGATTCTTACGAAGTGTCAACCTCGCGCATAGATCTTACCAAGCTAAAATGTCGACCTCAACCATAGGCCGTACAAATCTGAAGTGTCAACCTCAATCGTAGACCTCACAAAACTAAACTGTCGGCCTTAATAAACAACCTCAAACGTAGAACTTTCAAAGCAACAAGTGTCGACTTCAAAGGTAGAGCTCACAAAGCAAGTGTCGACCTCAACCGTGGGCTTTTCAAAACTAAAATGTCAACCTCAACCGTAGGGTTTTACGAAACTAAAATGTCGACCTTAATAAACAACCTCAAACGTAGAGCTCACAAAGCAACAAGGGTCGACCTTAACCGTGGGCTTTTCAAAACTAAAATGTCGACCTCAACCGTAGGCTTTACGAAACTAAAATGTCGACCTTAATAAACAACCTCAAACGTAGAGCTCACAAAGCAACAAGGGTCGACCTTAACCGTGGGCTTTTCAAAACTAAAATGTCGACCTCAACCGTAGGCTTTACGAAACTAAAATGTCGACCTTAATAAACAACATCAAACGTAGAACTTTCAAAGCAACAAGTGTCGACTTCAAAGGTAGAGCTCACAAAGCACAATTGTAGACCGCAAACGTAAAGCTCACAAAGCACAAGTGTCGACTATACTTTGGTTTACACAATTTTTTCTATTTTCACTGATTAGTTTCCAATACCGGTAATGACTTTCCGATATCGAAAACTAGGGGACTGGTGTTCAGGTTAGATTTTTCTAAAAAAACTTCAGAAGTATAGTCGACCCTAATTTACTTAGAACTCATTGTTGTTGTCGAGCTGACCACGTAAGTACAACCTGGAGCCTATGTTGGCGACCTGGTTCACAAGTACGGCCTGAGATTTATGTGAATAACCTGATTTAAGAATACAACCTTAGACCTATATGAGCGACCAGGAAATTCACCGGTCCGACCTCGAAATTTATTTGCCCGACCAGAGAATTAGCTTGACATAGAAAGCTATTGGTTAAGATAACGTGGCCTAATTTCTAGGAAAGTTGTGTGCCACGATCTATTTAAACTATCTCCAACCGATGACCACGTGCAACTGCTGAAGAAAGTGGACAGAAGTTAAAGGTGGTAACCACCCATGACCAGGGGCCTATTTAAGCTGAAAATGGCAACTGAGGTGGGGGTTAGCAAAAATCAACCAAAAAACTCTAGAAGTGACCTATCTAAGAGCCTTAACAGAGCTTACCAGATTTTGAGTTCTTTGATCGGAAAATTCCTTTCTTTTGAACCCATTCACAATTCTTCCCTCTCATTTTTATCTCTTTATACACAATTTCTGACTTAAGCATCGGAGGGTCTGCGCCGGAAACCCACCGGCGTATCCTAACCGTGTTTTCTGGTTGACAGGTACGGAAAATTGCGGTCATATTGGCGTTTGAGCTTGGATTCGTGCTGTAATTCCCCTAAAGAAACAAATTCAGCTGTTGAGGTCGTTTTTCGGCATCAACATAAATAGCATCCAATTAATACGTATGTTCAGACTTGAAGTTGAATTTAATACATGTCGGATTTGTCATGACATTCAAAATTGAAATATAGCAAAAAAAAATTAATTAATTAATTAATTAAAACTCTTGTACATGTAAAGAGACACCATTTTGAAAAAGGTGAGGAGGCACTAATTAACTCAACTGAATGTCGTAATTTAGTTGCATGTTGTGAAGAGTTAGAATGTATATTTATTTTGTTTATTTTTTTTTTAAAATTTCTTAAAATTTCTTACAGTTTGCTTGACAGATGAGAGTTAGGTCTCATTACAATATTTTATACTCAATTGAATGTCTGGATTTAGTTGTATATTATAATGAGTTGAATGTATTTTGATCTAAATGTCTATAGAGCAACCCTTATTTATTTTTTTTTAAAAAAAAAATCTTACAGTTTGGTTGAGAGATGAGAGCATTAAAATTAAATTTATTTTTCTATTTTTCAAATTAATTAAATAAAATAAGTTATTTTATTAATTTATTTAAATAATTAATTTAATTAATATTAAATTGATAAAATAACAATTATTTGATAACCTTAAGCGAGCTAATAATAGATTGAAGGGTTAATTAACTTTAACCCACACCCAAATTTATAGAAAAATTAAAATCATTCGACCTCGGACAAAGCCCATCCTGGCTTCACCAAACCAACCAAACTAGGCCTGGGCTTGTCAGGCCCGGCCCATTGTCATGCCACTACGCTACAAGGCAGAAGCTAACTAGTGTGAAAATGATCTTCTTGAGTTTGTGACACGAGACAATTTAAAATTACTTCTCTTATATAATTTTAAGAATTTTCTATGTTGGATTGTCTACTTTATTATTTAATTATTAATTTCTTTACACTTTTCCAACTTATTTTTTTTAAATACTATTAAAAAGAAACCTAGAGAATTCAAAGGAGTTTTTGAAAATATTCTTTACATTTCAAGAATCGTCTTTTAAAAAAAAAAAAATTATTCTTTATTTTTTTTTAGTCGGCTGAATGCATAGGTATGGATTACGTACGTAAAGAAACCAACGCTGAATCATTTTCGATTGAATTTTATTTTTTTTCAATTAATGGGAAAGTTGAATTCTTGGGCACCTGATCAATCCGCCAGATGTTTTTTCGCCAGTAAAATGAGGAATTTTAATGTTCACATCTCACCGCTAGAATATGGAATAATTATAGAAAATTGTAAATCCGAATCTTTAATGCTTAATTTGAGGCAATTAATAGATCCCCTTATGCATAGGATTCCTTATTTTATTCGAATTTACTTTTTAATAAATACCTGTAACTGTATATTTAATTTATTTAACTAGAAATCTAGGAGCATTCATTAATACATATTGAGCTGGCTGGCCTACGATCTGAAAACACAGAATATGTAAATAATACCCAGATTCTGAGGGCTGCGTTGATCTTCATGGCATCACCAAATAACTTATAACTATTTATTTATTTCGTGATGTGATCAAAATTCAATTCTTTATTTTTTATTTTTTTATCACTAATGGCAATGATGGTGGCCACATCTTTTGCATCATCATTGATTAAGATTCTTTTCGAGATCTTCCCTTTTTTTCTTGCTCTTTTTCTCTCCAAATTTTAGGTAGTAATTGAATATGATACAAAATATTACAAAAGAGATTGAAATCGCAGTAAGTAACTGAAGACATTTGTTTTAAAATTTAAAACAATCAATGTCCTTATTACACTAAAAAATTCGATAGCAGACTAATTTTTTTACAATATTATTAATATTTTTACAAAGACGAAAGGATTCTTTACAATGCTATAAAAGAAAAAACGATTCAATGAGGCTTGGGAGTGCAGTTGTATTAAATATTTGTTGGGAGAATTTTACTGTTCTAGTGGTATTACCCAACTCGAATTTGAATTAGTCGAGATTCAATGTAGTTTTCGAATACCAGATGGTTTAATATACCAAAAAAGAAAGAACGATTCAATAAATACAAACTTCTAAATATGAGAAGACTAAAAAAATGTTATAAATTCTATAAAAAAAACATTATTTTCTTTAATAAAACAAATAAGCCAAAAATAATATACATCAATTGATCATTGACGTCTCTTCAAGTTCTATTTGAGCTGAAGCAAGCAGAAATACATAATATAATTAACTTTATTATTTATAGCATTAAAATGAAAAAGAATTGATCAATCAAGACTCAGGACAATGGGATCCAACTTAAAAGTAGAAAATTCCAAATTATTTGCCAAAAAAGAAAAAAAAGGCACGAAAACAAAAAAGACCAATAATATTGGGAAGAGGGCATTAACTTCACCTGTAGTGGGAAGTGGTCACCACCCACTCGAAATTTTTAAAAACGACGTGACGGATGCTGATTGTACAATTGCCCTTTAGATTTTGGCTCCCGATGATAATGAGGTGGGGTAGAGGTGGTGGTGAGACTTATCTCATTCTCAACTCTATTAAAAATTTTACTTTTATTTCTTATCACATTTCTCAATAAATTTAGTAGGGTAGGGATAGAAAATTTTAATATAAATCCTAATATAAGAAATGATTTTCGTATCTCCACTCCATTTTTTATTTATTTCTTTTATAATAAATATAGATAAATAATTTTAATAAATTAAAAATTAAAGACTTAAATAAAATTATTACTATATTATAAAATATTTAAATTATTTAAAAATTCAAAAAAGTTGAAACAATATCTTGAAATAATAACAAAACTAAAAAAATGTTTGAAGAGAGAAAGAGAAAAGAAAACATAATAATATTTTAGGGTTGAATAAGAGTTGAAATGTATGATTTTCTTTTAGTTATAACATATTTATATTAGGTAAAATTAAAAAAATTATGATCTAACATTGTAATTAATAAAATAAAAATTATTGAACAAACATTAAAATATATAATGGAGATTAGGTAGGGGATGGGGTGGGGAGTATAAAACAAAACTCTATCCCATTAACCCCATTAAGAATTTATAAATTATTTTTTTCTATTCCCAAAAATTATTTAAAATTCATACCATTTAGGATGGGATCCCATGTGGTTCCAAACTATAGAAAATTTCACCATCTCTAATTTTGGCACTATTTATTTTTTATCGCTTGACATTATTCTTCATAAATATAAAAATATTTTTAGGGTTTTTATGTTCTACCAACACCCAAATATTTCTACATATTTGACCGTGCACCCACCCACTTATTTCGACAACTATCTTAGCGTACCTATTCTAATATCCTTTGCGATTTGTCTAATGTCTATTAACCACTAAAAAAACTAGGGAAATTATCATTTGTATACCCTTAGTTTACTCAATTATCAAATATACTACAATACTTTAAGGGTGTATCAATCGTCCACCCTAAGTTGATAAAATGTATCAGTTGACCACCAAACCATTAGTTGTCGTTTAAGTATGATGACGTTAGAAGGGTAATTTGGTCTTTTCAATTGATACAAGTGATAATTTATGGGTACATAAGTGATAAAAAGAGAATTTAAGGGTATACAAGTGATAATTTTTAAGGGTAAAATCGTCAATTCACTGTAATTCCATTAACTTTCAAACGGCAACTAACGGTTTGGTGGTCGGCTGATACATTTTGTCAACTAAGGATGGACGATTGATACGCATTCAAAATGTTGTAGTATTTTTGATAACAAAGCAAATATAGGGTATACGAATGATAATTTTTCAAAGACTATAACGTTCCTCTTTTGAATTGAATGGGCTGTGTAAATACTAAAATAACCATGATAACTTGTAAAATTTACAATAAAAAGATCATAAAACTAATATTATACAATAAAATTAAAAGCAAATAATATCTTCCAACCAGGACATAGTAAAAATTTACAATAAAAACTATCATAAATCTAATTTAAAAGTTTTGCGTATACGGTGATTGTTGTTAAAGCAATTAGTGGTGCAATGAAACATGCCAAAACATTTGGGTGCTATCCCAACATAACCCATAATTTTTATTTTTTTATTTTATCAAACCAGCTCCAAAAAATTGTTGCATATAATTTGTCGAAGGTAAAGAGAACATGGCAGATTTTTCTCATCTCATCTTTCTTTGATTAATAAATATTTATCTTATAATTAGTTATTATTATAATTCGTTACTGAATGGGGATTTTGGGTCAACGGAATCATGTGGCAGTGAACATTCATTAGTGAATCATATGCACGTGTATGTAATTAATTAAGATTTGCAAGAATCTATTCTCTTCTACATTATTTCTGAAAAAAATGGATGATCCAATAACCTATCCCAACGCACGGTCTAGCTCAAATTAGAAAGAGGGTTTTTTTTCGGATTATTCTTTTATGAAATAATATTATTCTAAATATCCTTAAATGATTATAAACCTTAACTTAGGTGGTGTTTGTTTTTTTATCTGAAATCTGAATAGACCTGAATTAGTCTGAATTCTGAATAGATCTGAATGTCTGAATCTGAATAATATATTTATTTTTTCGTCTGAATCTCGGAAAATAAGTATTAAGTTGTTTGTTTTTTTCAACTGAAAAAACTAAAAAATATGTACTTTTACATTTGTATCATTATTAAATTTGAATGTCAAATAAATAATATATTAAATACCAAAATATTTTAACATTTATAAGTAAAACTATATTCAAGTGAATACATAATTATTTTAGAATTTTAATATATAAAATACCATAAATTTCAAATTTTATCGTATATAATATAAGAAAGAAAAAACAGAGATATTTTTATGTGGGTTAAATGTCTATGTGTGAGTTTTGGAATAGACATGAAAAATAAATTATAAAACATGGATATTTTTTACATTAGTAAGTAATTGACTTAATTGAGATTTCTCCATTAAGTAAAAAGCAAAAAAAATTGGCTTATTTTATTAAGTCAAAATTATCTAAAAAGTCTCATTAAGTTATAAAAACAAACACCTCTAATTAACTTAATTAATTAAGTTAAGTTACTTTAAATCATTAAGTTAAAAAACAAACGCTACCTTACTCTCACTTTTTATTAAGAAGATAAGAAGAAAATTCATTAACATGCATTCAATATTTCTTTAACTTCTAGACAAAAATGAAGTAAGTTAAAATTTATAATAATTTAAAAATATTTTAAAAATTATTATTTCACGAGAAGACTAACCGAAAATTTATCTTATTAATAAACATATTCAGTATGGGAGCATTTCACCATGCGTATTATTTTTCCAAATTTATTTTTTGTTTTTTGTTGATTTTCATAAACTTTTGAAATATGTCATATGAATGGCATTTTTTTTTTCTTGTGGTGGTGATTGTAAAGTTGTGGATAACATATGCTGATTGATTGCACTGTGGATTTATTTGAAACAACAACAGCTCATACACAGTCCAGTAAAACATTAGCTGCTTTATGTGCATAGATGATGTCCCTCTAATTAAGTTGCTGGATTCATATATTCTAGAAAACAAAATAAAAAAGGTTGCTCAATTCAGATAACTGCATCTGGTTCTTGCAGCATTTATTCTACTATGAAAAAAAAAAAAAAAAAAAAGAAGAAGAAGATCTCAAAGAATTTGAACTAAAAACAGTAGCATTATATATATTATTCTAAGATGCAGATCTTGTGTAAATGTTACTAAGATTTTCTCATTCTGTCTTACTAAGAATGGTATATTTTAAAGTCATTTCCCTTTTTGAAGACCGAATCATCATCATTATTATTATTATTATTATTTATTTATCGTCAATATAACACTCATAACTTTGTTCAGTTAACAATTTGATTAATTTACATTAACTAAATTCTTAATGGCTTAAATATATGCCCTAATGATCAATCCTAATTTTCTTCTTAAAGTCATCATTTTCAATCTTACATAGAGAAGCAAACACTGAAGCTCGTAGAAAGAGAGAAGAAAGAACAAGCTTTTATTTTTATAGTTTGGTAAAATAACAATTATATCATTTGACTATCGCGATCTAATTATTTTTCATATGAGCATAATTGTTTCTTTTTTTCTCCCCCCAAAAAAAAAAAGGAAAAAAATCTACATGACCACTTTTGAAAACAATGAGACTTGCTGAATCATTTCGTCAAGTCACAGGGTATCAGAGTCCTTTTCGGTAGAGAAACTGATGCAGTTGAACTACCAAGTGTTGGCTGCTTCAGGCAGCGTTGAGTGTTTGGTTTGCTGGTGAAGTTAGGGCAAACTAGATTTTCTGCCAGTTGCCAGAATGGGCACCTTAAGTTTTTTTTTTTTTTTTTTTTTTGCATTGCCTTGTCCTTGAGAGAGAGAGAGAGAGAGAGACGAAGCCATTTGTGAAAACATCATTTGCTTGCTAGCTCCAGCTCTTTTGTCCTCTCGAATTATGTATGCCACTCAAGTTTTTAAACGCGTACGACTCCAGTGGACCAGGATAATATAAGATTGAGATGGCAATTCCTTATACATATCAAATCCTACTTGTGACAAAAAAATAAAAACAAAAAAAAAATGAGTTAATTATCACCACAAATTAATTTACAATAAATAGAATTATATTAAAGAATAAATAGTGTATTTATAAGATAAGGAGGCGCCAACCAAATTAATCGATTATTATGATTTTTTTAGTATATTAAATTATTTGGTATCTGAAGATTATATTAGGTCTTGATTAATTTAGATTTGAACTGAATAGAACTACTAGGGTGATAAAATTTTTTTAACAAATATTTAACGAAATTATATTCTCAAGTTTCGAATCAATAACTTTAGTTAAGATAAAATAATTTATGTCAGTTGATCAACGCACTTATTGGTTGATTATTATAATTTAATTGTGTAAAATGCAACCTTATATTTATTTATTTATTTTTTGGACAGGTGTATATACACACACAATAAGACGAGAAAGAACTCACCAACCGTTTAATAAATATAACTGAAGAGAAGCAGTTTCTTACACTGGCAGTTTGCTCGAGTGATTAGAGTTAGGTATATCGTAAGAAAAGATTTTTGCAGATAGTGCATGCTTCGTTCACCGTCCACTTGCCAAAATTGCCACTCACAATTTCTTCTAAATTCACACTCACAGTCACTGAGAAGCCAAAAGCCAGGTGGAGAAGATTACACCATACCCCAAGACCTCAAAAGAATATATAAACTTATATAAACATATATTCTATCCATTTTCAGAATCTCAACTAACAAATTAATATATAAAAGTTCTCCCTATTCTCTATATTCGTTTGTTGTGTTTCGTGTTTGTTCTTCATTTGTCTACATTGGTGGGTTCTTGAGTCTTGGACTCATTAACTACTCTGTATATTCTGTTCCTTACAAACAACAAAAACCAGTCTTTCCCTTTCAACTTTTCTTCTTTTTTTTTTTTCTCTTTTTTCAAATGAAATTCTAGTTGTTTCAACTGGGGAGGGTGATAATCTATCTTGGTTGTATTTATTTGCCTTCAAAAAATGGATTCCCAGTGATTTAGTGATAAGCAGTTATGGATCTTGAACGTGTTATCGGTAACAGTCCAGTTAAGGTATGGCATGTAGCAACCATTTTTGTTTTATTTGCTTCAAAATTAATTTTTTTCTTTTTCGGTTTCATGATGTTGGTTCTGTTTGTTGTTGCAGAAAGATTCATGGAAGACTGTGTTAACTTTGGCTTACCAGAGCTTAGGTGTTGTGTATGGAGATTTAAGCACTTCTCCTTTGTATGTGTACAAAAGCACTTTTGCAGAGGACATACAACATTCTGAGACTAATGAGGAGATTTATGGGGTTTTATCTTTTGTGTTCTGGACACTAACATTAATACCACTGTTGAAATATGTGTTTATTGTGCTTAGAGCAGATGATAATGGTGAAGGTGGCACTTTTGCTTTGTATTCATTGCTATGCAGGCATGCCAGAATTAGTACTTTGCCCAATTGTCAATTAGCAGATGAGGAGTTATCGGCGTACAATAAGGATGTAATTTTATCCGATAATAAAAGTTCTATTGGGTCTAGTTTGAAATATACTTTGGAGAAGCATAGAGTGTTGCAAAAGATGTTGCTCATTTTGGCTTTGATTGGAACGTGTATGGTCATCGGTGATGGGGTGCTTACGCCTGCGCTTTCTGGTAGTGGAGGTTTCCCTTCTCTGTGCTTTTGGATTTATGATGAAAGATTGGGTTGTTATTGTTTGGTTTTTGTGCTATATTTGCAGTTTTTTCAGCGGTATCAGGCTTGGAACTTTCAATGTCTAAAGAACACCACCAATGTAAGTTCCTTATCTTGAATCCATTTTGTTCAAGCTTGTTAATGATCAACTTCTTCTCTTCAAAGGAACTCTTATGGCCTGAAATAGTTTTATTACTTTTAGCCATTTTTTTCTCTTGTTGTGGCTCACATTCGGATTCGATGCCCAAAGTTTAGTTTATTTGGTAAATAGCAATACAAAATATAGGTTTATTTGTTAATTTTGGTTGTTAGGTGACACCAGATTTCTGCAGCTGGGCTATATTTATTGCTTCTGAAACAATTTATTTGGCTCTCTATAATTGTGGGGAAGGAAGTAAAATAAGCAAATCTTGGTTTTGTGTCTGCATCTTGATTTTGCTGTTGTATAAGCAGAATTTACGAGGTTGTGAACTTCCAAAGCTTCTGTTTCCACTGTTAAGTTGTCTGGATGTGAGCAAGTGGACAAGAAGAGAGTTCCTAATTGCTGCAGAAGCATGCATTATTGTGGGGTCCGTACAAATATAATTAAGATAAACCTTCCTACTTTAATCAAACTCAAATCACCATCAAGCTATTTAAGATATTTAATTTTTAATGCGGAAGGTCAAGTGGATGACATCCTGCTTATTTTAAAGTAAAGACTCAATATGTGGCATATAAAAGAAGTTTAATTTAAATAAATAAGATAATTAAGTCAAAAATGTTGTCTTTAATAGAAGGTTAGCCGTCACTATAAAGTGAAGAGAAAAGTAGTTTTGGTTTGGATAAGGTTCTGGGTAAAAAGAAAAAAGGATTTAAACACGTAATTTACTGCAGTTGGATATTTATGAGTTTATATGCCTAATTGACAGCATAGACATATTCTTGAACTGCTGAAATTGGGTCAGAACTATGACTTGAAGCTGCCATTAGCCATACATAATTATAACGATGGCTGAAGCATGGTATCATTCTTTGGCTGCTGTCACCATTCATCTTCTTCGTCACTCTCGAGAATATCTTAAGAGATGTACATATTGCACTCCAAGTTTCTAGATAATTACCCGTGTCTTAATTGTGACTCTAATTTCTTATACATGCATGATTGGCTTGTTTTGTCACATTTGTTTATCATTTTATCAGTGGGCTAAAGTTAGTTTTTTTGACTTATTGGTGGAGTTAGGTCCTACGTCCTTAGTTGCCAATGTTGCTGTTTGTGGGGAACATGTTCTCCACTGGCTATCATGTCATGATTTAATCACATTCTCCATCAGTTGGACGCCTGGATATCATAGATTCTATATTATAACTTGATCTTAAAGCAATCAAACATTACTCTACTGTGAAGGTGCTTGTCTTTAGTTCTATGTGTTTAACCTATTAAACAAGGGATATTTCTGTTTCCCTTTTGATAAGTGCAATTCCTGACACCATTCCACTTAAAAATTTTGACAGACTGAAACTTATTGAGCTCTAAGGACTTGCATTTACTTACATAATCCACAGACAACACTGTTGAGCAGAGGTCTTGTCCACTTCATCTTAGTTTCTGTTGGAGAATTAGTGTGAAGTGGTGATGCTGGCATGATAATAAACTTTCTTGTTAATTAATTTCTAAGATCACACAAGGTGCAAGCTGTTCAAGTATTCAATTGCTAGGTCCACGACAACAGAAAAAGTTAAATGCAAGAGCAATGGTGTTGAAAGGATGAGAACTTTCTTGTTTTCCCATTATGTTTTCTCAATCACAAAGATCTGTCTAAGAAAAAGTATTTCACATTATATGCGCATGAGTATGTGAGTAATCTTGTGTGCACACCCATGCGAATGTGCAGGGGGCTTCTATACCTTGATGAAGTAGTAGTTCTATCGGTTCCTATCTTTTAGAGAAATCGTAGAGGTCTGTTAATCTTCAAAGAAGTCAAAACCTACCTACAAGAACTATTAATCTTAAAGGAAGACAAACCGCACTATGAAATGGTAAAAAAGATAGCAAAAAAATTGAAATTTTTCAGAAGTTTGTGGACTTGAACTCACAGTATCAATTAGTGCTTATTACTATATTTTCTCAGAGTTTATTATGGGATTCTGCAGATGTTGAAGTGCCAGTTGCTTGTGCCATATTGGTATTTTTGTTTTCTCTCCAACATTACGGGACTCATCGAGTGGGATTTCTATTTGCCCCTATTGTCATTACATGGCTTCTATGCATCAGTGCTATTGGTGTCTATAACATTTTCCACTGGAATCCCCATGTTTTCAAAGCACTCTCTCCATATTACATGTACAAATTTTTAAAGAAGACCCAAAAGGGAGGTTGGATGTCCTTGGGTGGGATCCTTTTGTGTATAACAGGTACGAGAGTATGGACACTGAACTATATACTTTACCACCTTCCCAGTTAGTTTTTTCTTTTTGTTATTATTATTATTATTTTCTTTTTTATAGTAATCAACCATTCTTTTTTATTTCAGGCTCAGAAGCTATGTATGCTGATCTTGGGCATTTCTCACAGTTGTCAATTAAGGTAATCTGACTTGTCGATGATTTCAGATAAATGCATAGCCATCTTCATAACTTGCAAAATCAGTCACAGTCGTCAATGTAGTAGTAAAGATCCACTCACCTGTTTTGGACGTCAAAAATCAAATTCTTTTAAGATTTGTGTTCATGTTTCTGGAGTCCTTCCTGCTGAACCGATTGCCTAAAGGTTATTGTAAATCTACTGTACGTACCATAAATTAAATTATCTAGCAACTATTGGCAGCAAAGAGCCACTATAATTGTTGCCTGGTCTTCTGTTCCTTTTTATGGTACATTTCATAATGCGTGCTCTTAAGATAATTAATCTTGGAATATATTGATGGAACATTGCACTAGGTTTTGTTACCGATAAGGAGCTCTCATTATTAATAAAAACAAGTGCAGTGTGTTTACTTCAAGGCATTATCCTTCAATTGTATACATTGATGTCCCTCAAAAGCCTCTGCAACTCATGTGCAAATAAAACACATTTGAATTCATGTTTCTTAGATTCACAAAATCAATTACAGAATAATTCTCTGGTGAGATTTTCTAACATATTCCAATTTTCTTCAGATTGCTTTCACCTGTTTGGTTTATCCATCTTTAATCCTTGCATATATGGGACAAGCAGCTTATCTTTCTAAGCATCATAATATTGAAAGTGATTACCGAATTGGATTCTACGTATCTGTACCTGGTAAGTGGTAATTGTTGGTTCCTATAGATGAGACTAAATCCTCTCTAAATTGAAAGAAGAAACTAAAGTACCATTGTTCTTGTGGTTCCAGAGAAATTAAGATGGCCTGTTCTGGCTATAGCCATACTTGCAGCAGTTGTGGGAAGTCAAGCCATTATCACTGGAACTTTCTCGATAATAAAACAGTGCTCTGCTTTGGGTTGCTTTCCAAGGGTCAAAATCATTCATACATCTTCCAAAATACATGGCCAGATTTACATTCCAGAGATCAACTGGACATTAATGCTTTTATGCTTGGCTATTACTGTTGGTTTTAGAGACACAAAACACATGGGGAACGCATCAGGTATTTGGTGCATCAAATGTTTTTCTGCTTGTGTGCACATATTTAAAATAGTGTGGTTTCGAGTACTATCCACTCGAGCTTTAAAGTTGTGGTGTCTTTATATAGAGAATGCATGATTTTCATATTTATCACCTGCGGTTTTATCATTTTGATGAATGAGTTTAACCCAATATTTAAACTAAATTACTACATTTTAGGAGATTTTACAGTGATCTTCATGTTTTATAAGCTGAAGCCACAATCATTCTCACTACATCTCCTTCCTTTTTCCTTTTGGTTCTAACAGGTTTAGCAGTTATAACTGTCATGCTGGTAACAACCTGTCTAATGTCTCTGGTCATTGTCTTATGCTGGCATCAGAGCATTTTCTTTGCCATTTGTTTTATAATCTTCTTCGGCTCGGTTGAAGCACTTTACTTTTCAGCATCCCTCATCAAGTTCTTAGAAGGGGCATGGGTTCCTATTGCCCTCTCATTTATTTTTCTAGTTGCTATGTATGTTTGGCACTATGGCACACTCAAGAAATATGAGTTTGATGTTCAAAATAAGGTCTCCATCAACTGGATTTTGAGCTTAGGCCCGAATCTGGGAATTGTTAGGGTCCGGGGTATTGGCCTTATACATACAGAGCTAGTTTCTGGAATCCCAGCAATTTTCTCTCACTTTGTCACCAACCTTCCAGCTTTTCACCAGGTTGTGGTCTTCCTCTGCATCAAATCAGTTCCAGTGCCACATGTCAGACCAGACGAAAGGTTCCTGGTGGGAAGAGTGGGTCCAAAGGAATACCGTCTTTACAGATGCATAGCTCGTTATGGATATCGTGATATCCACAAAGATGATCTGGAGTTTGAAAAGGACCTTGTTTGTAGTATTGCCGAATTCATCCGTTCGGAGAAACCACAGTGCAGTTTAGGAATAGAAGACGTGGAATGCGACGGAAAAATGACAGTTGTTGGGACTACTTCGTCAAACTTAGACGGCATAAGAATGTGTGAAGATGATGGAGATTTTTCCCAAATGGCAGGCACTTCTGAGCTGAAGGAGCTAAAGAACCCAGAGAAACTGAGGAAGAGAGTGAGATTCGTTGTGCCAGAGAGTCCTCAGATTGATACAGACACAAGAGAGGAGTTACAAGAACTGATGGATGCAAGGGAGGCAGGAATGGCATTTATACTTGGACACTGTTATGTCAGAGCCAAGAGCGGGTCAAGTTTGATGAAGAGACTTGTGATAAACCTTGGATATGATTTCTTGAGAAGAAATTCCAGGGGACCAACTTATGCACTCGGCATTCCCTGTGCATCTACTCTAGAGGTAGGGATGATCTACCTTGTTTAAATTCCAGAATACATTATACTTATGCTTTTGAGTCATATTGTATATGAAAGATCACAGCTTCAACCATATATTATTCTGTAGTCACTCGAAAATCATCATGTACAAGTGTAACCTTTCTATCATGCTTCCTTCACTCTTAAATTTTAGTTACAGTAGAAAAATTACGGATTCCTTAAATCCTTTTATCTGCGGGATGATTCCTTAAATCCTTTTATCTGCGGGATGCTAAAGCCTATAATCTGCTTCATGGATTGGGTCATGTTATGTTAGATTTTGTTTCAGCAAAAGCCAATCAAACCCAGCATGTTTTCAGCTCTGGAAATTCCAGAAGACAAATACGATGTTAACAATAATACAAGATCTATCTTGCAAATACCAATGCAATAAATAGCCGTAAAAGTTGATTTTGATTATTCATTCTACACACAGAAGATAACGGACCAAGCTTGCCAACGCCGAGTCATCCTCTAGCCTGGTGGGCATGTAAATAAAGAGACGAGGATCATGCAAGGTGCTCGTTTCTAAGCTATCAAGAAATTGAGCATTACCATATCAAATAACGCAGTCACTGACAGGCCAGCTCAAGACATTGGTGGGGCTTTGGCAAAAATTTCATATAAATATTGCAATTAAAAATTATTTTGTTTTAGGTGTAAAACTAAAAACTAATGTTTATGTTAAAGGGTAAAAAAAATTAAAAAAGATAATTTTATAAGTATAGCTCGGAAAAGTGAAGATAAGAGTAATTTTTTTTTTTTTGGTATACTTTCAAGCTATTGCTCAACTGATCTTTGGATTATATTATAAGTGTATGTATTTAAAATCTCAGTAGATTTTAGATTATACTATATTCTTAGAATTATAACAACTTTAAAAGAAAAATTCAAAAAAAGATAATGAATAGGTGATGAGATTGGACAAATATTCACTATTAATCATTTTTGTGCTTTTTAAACTACCTTTTGGTTTTGATATATTGAAATAGATAGACAGCACCTTTTGAATTTTAATGTGCCATTTAAAATATATTTAGAAAGAATTAGATGGGCCTTGTTGATATATTAAAAAAGAAAAAAAATTATTTCAATTGAAAATTTTATTTTTAAAGTATAAACTAAGATGTAAAAAAATCAATTTATTCTAAATTATGAACTTATTTTTAGATAGGACTCTAAACAATTGCCTAAATATACTTAAGGTTGAGCTGCTACACTTTAGCATTAAAAAAAAAAATCAAAGAAGATGTAAACATTCTCTCTAGAGAGTTTTACCCACTTTAATTTCACATGCTACATGACTAGTAAGAGCACATTATAAAGGATCATCAAACCCAAACTCTTAAAAAAGCATATAAAACAATTTTGAAGTATAGAATAAATAAGTACTCAAAAAAAGTATAGAATAAATAAAGTTTAAAGAGTTAAATAAAGGAGATCAATGGAGCTACCGGCCTTGGAGTCTGTGACGTGACTGGCATATTTTAACTGTTCTTTCAGCCCACAAGACAAGATCCCAACATTGAATAGTGAATACTCTTCCCAAACTGATCCAAATCTTAAACACTAAATAAAAATATTGAAGTAGCATTTTGATATTTTAGACTATTTCTTTATTTTTTAAAATTATATATATAAAAGTAACCACCAAGTTATTGGTCTAGTAGTGGACTTATTCTTTCAAAATCGGGGTCACAAGTTTGAATCTTTATAGGGACTTAAAATAATTGTTAAATCTGTGTGTAGATAAATATATGATTAAATATTAATAAGGTTAGATTTTAAACATATGTAATCGAATTAAGTGTAATTACACTTATATAGTGATCATTTAAAATTAAAGTATAAATACCATAACATCTTTACTTATTATATAAATCACATTATATCTCTAATATATTTGATGAATTTTTTCTATAGATATTTATTTAGATTACCATTAGATTTGAAAAAAAAAAAAAAAAGGCAAAAAGGCAACAAAGAGAGGCATATGATTCTCTCTGACGTAGAGGAGACAACACAGATTCTTTCTCCCCCCTCTCTCTTTTCCCTTTTTACTTTGTGTTGTTGAACAGATATCCCGTATGTGTTTCTAGACTTCTTGTGGAATGCTCAAGCCTTCCATACTGCTTTCTCTTTGTCTCATTCACTTTCTCTCAAAGAAAAGGTTAATCTTCTGCTGATTAGCATGCAAGCAAAAGGAATGACTGATAATGCCTTGTGGGGTCTGCTTTTTTAAATGGGTATATATAAGATGCCAAGCTTGGAATCTTAACAATTTTGAGTATTCCTTTATCTCTCAGGTTCAACAAAGAAACCCCAACTGAACAACAATGGTGAGAAATTTGGTTGTGTTTCTTCTGATTTTAGTGTTTTTCTTTGGTGGGTTCTCTTCAGTTTCAGCTTCCACTCCACCTGCTAGTGAGTACTGGCTTCTACTCTCTTTTTTTTTTTAATTTCTTTTGCATTCTTTTTTATATCACATTTGCTTAATGGTTTAATAAATTTGCAGAAATTGTAGCTGGAATTGTCTCCAATGTGGTCTCTGCTCTTGTGAAATGGCTTTGGTCACTTAAAGATTCTCCAAAAACAGGTATTTATCATTTTTCTTTTGGTAATGTTCTACATGTATATACTGGGTCTAGAGTTTGTTGTTCGCATTTGTTGAGGTTGATGAGGTTTGAATTTCAGCTGTTTCTAGCAGTTCAATGATTAAATTTGAAGGTGGATACACTGTAGAGACAGTCTTTGAGGGAAGCAAATTTGGAATGGAACCATTCTCAGTTGCGGTGTCGCCAAGTGGGGAGCTTCTTGTTTTGGATAGTGAAAACAGTAACATTTACAAGATTTCAACTTCGTTGTCTCCGTGTATGTTTCTTTTTGTTAGAATTCTCAGTATGCCGTGTATGCTTCATCGTATTCTTCTGATAATTAAGTTGGTTTTATTCAGTAAATGAGAATTTAATTTTCCTTCATTTTTCTGTTTTGGAATAATTGTGGTACTTAACTTCATACTAGGGACATCACAACGACCAATATGTTCTTTTTTTTCCCTGACAGACTCTGAAATGCCTTTAAAATTATTAGATTAGAGTTTAAAATGCTTTTGTTAAGTAGAAGTCTCCACTTTTAAAAGTACAAGACACCTTTTAGTTATGTTTCTGCATACCCAAATCTTACTTTGTGATTAGCTTCACCCTTCCACTTTTTTTTTCTATTTTAGGACTGATTTTGTTTTCCTATCAATAAGACTTGTTTTTTACTCAACTTTTACTGCTTTTGTACTTTATCTTTCTTATCTAACTAATTTCTGTACTTCATTAAACTGAAGTATCTTGATTTCGATGTGAGAATACCTTTAAGCTTCTTCCAGAAGCTTAAACTTTTTAGTTACTTGAGTGATGCGTAACCAATTCTTCTTTTGTTGTATAGTTGTAAATGATATGAGCTAACTTGTTTTCTTGAACAGAACAGTTGCTCTTTTTTTTTTTAATTTAAGGAAAAAAGAAAAAGATGAAAACTTCTTACTTCTTCAGCCACATACACAGTTTTAATTTACCAATTTGAGTTACTTCTTCTTTTGTCTGCTCAACAAGTTGTTTGAGTAGACATTGTCAGTCTTTTTATGAGGTAAATTTAAAATGTCAAACAACAGATAGCAGGCCCAAGCTAGTTGCTGGATCACCTGAAGGGTACTATGGGCATGTAGATGGGAGACCAAGAGGAGCACGAATGAACCACCCAAAAGGGCTTGCAGTGGATGACAGAGGAAATATATACATCGCTGATACAATGAATATGGCTATCAGGAAGATCAGTGATACTGGTAAATTTTTTGTATACTTTATGCATTCTCTTGATTAAAGCAAGTCAAATCCCTTTGGATCATGATGTTGGAGCTAAAATGTAAGGGAAAAATTTTCTAACAAATGATCTCTTGTCAAACGAAGCATGCTTTCTTGAAGTCCTTGTCTTTGACAATATTTTTTGTTATCTGAATAACTTAATGAACTGGATCTACAACTCTGCAGGGGTTACGACTATTGCTGGAGGGAAATGGAGCCGAGGTGTAGGTCATGTTGATGGTCCGAGTGAAGATGCAAAATTTTCAAACGACTTTGATGTGGTTTATGTTGGAAGTAGCTGCTCTCTTTTGGTCATAGACAGAGGAAATCAGGCAATTAGAGAGATCCAACTCCATGATGATGATTGTTCTGATAATTATGATGATACTTTTCATTTAGGTAGAACCAGAAAATTCTCACCCTTGTGGCTTTTGTTTCAAATTCTGCATGATCTATAAGATATGTCATCCAATGTTGCAGGAATATTTGTGCTTGTGGCAGCTGCTTTCTTTGGTTACATGTTAGCATTGCTGCAGCGTAGGGTACAAGCAATGTTTTCCTCAAAAGATGTAAGTGATTTCAGGTTTCTAATCTTCTAATCCCATATTTTGACCACGAATACCTGGTGTATAGATGATCAGAGCTATTGTAAGTTATCCATTCCCGATTCATTGCATGATATGATCCAGGAAATTAATTTCTGGCTTTTTACTTGGTAGGACCCAAGAACCCAGATGAAGAGAGGTCCACCGGCTGTGGCACCATATCAAAGGCCTCCTAAATCTGCCAGGCCACCCTTAGTTCCTACCGAAGATGATTTTGAGAAACCAGAGGAGGGTTTTTTCGGTTCAATTGGGAGGCTTGTCCTGAACACTGGATCAACAGTGGGTGAAATCTTTGGGGGATTATTTTCCATGTTTAGGAGAAAGCCTGTCCACTATCAGCGCCAGCACCAGTACCAGCAAAGAAATGTACCTCCAAGCACATGGCATATGCAAGAGAGCTATGTGATTCCAGATGAGGATGAGCCACCCCCATTAGAAACAAGAACCCCTACACCAAAGAAGAGCTATCATCCATATACAATCAAAGACTTGGACAAGAGACAGTATACCAAGCAAAGCAAATCTTACTATAATGGATGGGAAGTTGATTATCACCACGGACAACAACAGCAGATGCCAATACACCACCAACAACAACAGCATCATCATCGGCAATTCTCACCACATCCTCAAACTTACTATGAGAAAAGCTGTGAGACGAATGAGATTGTTTTCGGGGCAGTTCAAGAGCAGGATGGACGACGTGAAGCTGTGGTGATAAAGGCTGTTGATTACGGGGATCCTAGATATAACAACCACAACATTCAACCGCGGTTGAATTACATGGGTTATTCCAATAGTTATTCCCAAGTATATTGACAGCTTATTACTAGATATGATAAAATGAAAAGCAAAAGAAGATATATGTGATGAGGAATGAGGGAGGCTTTAATGTTTCTTTTAGGAGGAATGTTATTCCAAAGTTTGTTCTTAGTCAAAAGGATGTATATTGTTCTTTCTTTTCTTTTTTCCCCTCTTTTTTCCTGTTTTCTTTTGACTAGAAATCAAGAGAATCTACTATCTAGAGTATGTTAAATTTAACATCAATATAGCTTCTTTGTATATTCTTTTGTTCTCAATCATATTAATTCAAAAAAGCAAAGTTGTATGCAATATATGTTTAATTTCCTCAAGAAATTGTGTGAAAAGGAAAACAAAAATGTTGATCAGCACATTGTTGGATATAAAACGAGGCAAACCATAACTCTGATAAAAAAATTGGCACAATTTTTGGAATTGCGTTCGGTAGATTTTTGGGCCGTGCTATAAGTGTATTCAAGTTTCTAGTAAAAATCATTGGGTCTTAACCTAGTGGTTAGAGCCACTCCCTCGCAAGTAAGGGTGGACATCAGGTCGGTTCGGTTTTGAGATAAATTTTCAGTTTCGATTCGGTTCGAGGTCCTAAATTCAAAAAATCTGTTTAGTTCTTTAAAAAATAAAAACCGAACCGGAACCGATAGTTCGGTTTCAGTTTGGCTTCAGTTTTTCGGATCGGTTTTGATTTTTTGATAACGGATTGGATTAGAAAATTGGTTTTTCGGTTTATCTTAACTTGCATACAAATCTTACTATAATCAATGTATAATCAACCAAAAAAAATTTACAAATTTGTATAAGCAAAAAAAAATTACAAAATTTTGGACTAAACTGAATAATTTTCAGAATCATCGTCACTGTTTTTAATATCAAAACTTTTGGCTCAAAACATAAATAAATTAAAATAAGTTTATGCGCCATAATATAACTTATCAAAAAAATAGGGATCAAATGTTATCTTGCCTTGTTGACTTTTGGTCGAGGACCCTTTTGAAAAATCTACAAAACATGTTAGGCCATAACAGAATTTTTATATGTAAATATTTTCTTAATATTGGGTCATACTAAAATTTTATAAAAGAGAGGGACCCGAATGATATTATCGGTTCAATTAGGGTTTTTTAAAATTTAATCCGAAAACCGAATCGAACCGAATGGTTTGGTTCGGTATTTATATATTCAGTTTTTTTGAGATAAAAAAACCGAACCGAAACCGAAAAAACAAAGCCAAACCGAATTTTTTCGATTTCGGTTTAGTTTTGCGGCTTTTGCCCACCCCTATTCGCAAGTGTGAGGGAAGTGATATTCAATTTAAATTTCCTTTCTCTTCTATTGAGTGAAGGTTGAAATATTTTGAAAATTAGAAAGGGTTAAAATTTAAGTAGTATTGTATAAGATTTGATGTAAACTAGTTTCAGTAATTATGTGATTGTAAATATTAGTTATAATATCATGTAATATATTGTATTCTGAGCAATAGTCTCATTTAATCCAAAAAAATAAAATTTTCCAATAAGCTCTAGATTATAATATTTTGTAGAGTGTAACAATTATAAATAAATAAAACAAAAATTATTAGACGTTATAATTTATCCTCTGGTTCTAATAGAATTTATTTAATTATTTTTTTCTACTGCGTAATTTTTAGAGTCCTCTAAATTTTCTTTTAAATTTTCTTTTTTCTCCTAATTTTGGATTGGAATTTTGTGATTAATTGTGCTAGTTTAGTTTTGGATAGGAAAACAACACTCCGACGATTCGTGAACTGAAACCATAAATATATAAGCGAACTTTTTCATACAAACAAATTATCTCCCAGTGGACTGAAAAAAAAAATCTTGCTAGAGGTTGTAAATGACTTAGTGACTACAGCGTCGTTTGGAATTGAGGATAAAACATTATAACTTGTTTATTTCATAAGTTTTGATAAATTAAGCATTTGATAAATTTTTAAAAATTATTTATTTTATAAGTTTATCTATTTTGAAAGTATAAATTAAAACGAATTTACTTTTTATAAGTAATTTGTTAAATAAGTCACCACACTTTTTTAAAATTTCTATTATAACCTTAATATTTTAATAAAAGATAATTTTATCTTTGTTTGGGGATAAATAGAATATTGAAACTGAAGCGTTACGTGTCGATGCAAAGGTTATATGACTATAAGTTATCCTCGGAGGGTACCCAACCTATACCGACTACACCTGCTAATTAAATTGGTACGCGAGGTACACCATGACAGGATTGAGGTGTTGAAGAAAATATCTAAAAACATCCACCACACGTGCTATCTCCCTCGCCCAAAAAGAATATTTGATTTGGCAAAATCAAAAAAATAATATCTTGTTGAAAAAGAGGGGACAACTAATTGTAATATCTGCAAAAAATTAAAAGCAGCACGCAAAGGACAGTGTTCCTTAATTGTCACGCTTGCTACTGTCCAGACAACCTCTACAAAGGTGAAAAAGACATGATAAAGGTGAAAAAGACATGAGAATTTCAAAAATGATAGTAGAATCACCACTAAAAATGTGCCACGTGGCAAGGTACTCATAGTATGCTTATAATGACAAAAATGTTCTATCTCTGTCATACTCATCACCAATACACACACAAAAAAGGGAATGATGTCTTCTTCAATCTCCAGCCACCATTTTTAGAGAGCTTACAAGCTCTCATCACTCAAAAAGTTTAAGTAGCTGACTTGAGCGTCGAAGTGTGATCGCCGGCCACCGTCGGCTCCACCTCTGACCTTCTTTCCTTATTTTGCAGGTCTAAAAACACTGTTTTAAGGTTCCCACGTTTCAAATTTGACCTCTCACCATTATCAGACCTCTTCCACTCTTTTTCATCTCATTTGTTGCCCAAAACAACCCATGTACCACGGTTAAGTGAGGTACCTTGATCCTTAAAAAATAAATTCATTGTTTTGGTGAGATTTTGTCTCATTTCCTTACAACCCAAAATCCACTTAAAACAATCTTATTTTCCCATAAATCCTAATTGTATATTAAAACATATATGTATTTTGGTCATTGTATAATAAAATAGTAATTTGTAATAAAATTTATCAAATGCATGTACTTTGTTCTTTAAACTCACAGCAACTACAACAATATAATTTACTAAATAATAACTTTTTTAATTAACAACTTATTTTATTCATATACTAGAATTAACTTATTTTATCACCCACTATAATCTCAACCGGGTGCTAAATGGGGGCAAAATCGTTTTTCATAAAATGGCTCTCTTAAGTGTTAAAAAATGTTTGGGCCTATTTGACATTCTTTGGGCTTAGATCCATTCGTACAGTGAGTATGGAAAAGGAAGGAGCTGAAGCTTGATAACCGAATAACATGCGTAGCTTATGCAAATATATTTTAAGGCACGCTCCTGGCAAAGCATTATGCAAGCCCTTATGAAAAGCTCATCCCACCATGATAATGATGAAGAGTAATGATATAGTCATAAATTCTTATATAAATTTATTTTATATAAATTGACGTGACATTAATTTATTGGTTGAATTAAATATCACTTGGCCCACATGATTTGTTTTTATTATTTTATATTTTCATTCAACCAATGAATTAATGTCACGTCAGTTTATACAAAATAAATTTATACAAGAGTTTATGGCTGTATCATTACTCTAATGATGAAAGATGTACATGTAAATTACCAAAACACTCTAAAAACAAATCATTTAAAACTATTTATTTGACGGCTTAGATTAGACTCTGTTTGGTATAATTTTTTAAATAGAATATATTTAAATAAATTTTTTATTAGTGAACTTTTATAAGTTGGATTTTTAACGAAAAAATTTAATTATTTGGTTGTTAATGAGAATTTTTGTTAAAAATAATAAAAATTATTTTAGATAAATATTTTATGATTATATTATGAAATAAATAAAATAAAATATCAAATCAGTTCTAACAATACATGAGAAATTCTAGAATACCTCATATGTATTATAATTAATTAGTGCAAGCATGACAAGTGTGATTAAATTTAATATAACCACCACTTGCATGATAATTTTTTAAAATAAATACACACATGTCATAGTATTATTTATTTATTGTATAACTGACATGATACTTATGATGTATTCTAAAATTTCTTGCAACACAGATGATTAGAAAGAAAACAGTCATCAGAAATTCTTGGATCCTTCAATCATCATTAACAATTTTTCATTTCTTATAACAAGTAAAATGAATGATCATTAAAATACTTTTTTTAAAGAAAATAATACAATATTAAAAATATTTATAAACGACAAAAAGTACCCGAAGGCGTCGAGAATTTTCTATGAGACAACCTACTTTTTTGAAAAAAATAAATCAGCAATAATTATAGGAGGTGGCTACGGTACAGATTCTGTAACATACAGACCAGGTTAGCCGGCCCCCCAAGGGTGCCATTTGCTTGCTTTGTTTCCACATGCAGGGACACGTGGAGTGCATGGAGTGGGGGATGTATGTTACAGAATCTGTAACATAGACTTCTCCATAATTATAATAAATAAATTTGACTACATAATGCCATCACCGACTGTCAGATTCTCCAATTATCATCATCCCTATAAACATATGATTTATGTTTGGTAGTAAGTTGGAAAGAGTGCTTCTGATCAAATACACCTCGACACACGACAATTTAAATTTTAGTTTCTAATGATAGATGCCACGTGGCACCCGCGGAATTTATAACAGGCTATTTATCTTGTTGTGCAGTGCTGGTTTGTCTGAAGAAAGATGACGATTGATTCTGAGTGTACTGGATAACCGCACCTGCAACCCCGCGCCAGTAACTGTTAAACAGTTGCAATTACAACCGTTGACCCCCTGACCACCAGCCGAGGTTTTTTCTTTTTCTTATTTTTATTTTTATTTTTATTTTTTGAAGTGATTTATTCATTTTTTTCGAAGTGATTTATTCCTTTCGAATATTATTATTTTTAAAATACTTAAGACAGAGATGGAAATATTACTCATCAAATACCAACTCTTGTCGTCTATTATATTTATCACTAATTATTTCTCCTAACACATGAATAAAAACTATAACATAATTTATTTGATTTTACCATTTTAAATTTTTTTTTAATAGGGATTTTCCAAATTAACTAAATGACAACAAAGCAGTGAGCACGCAGGCGCCAGGACGAACAAAACTAATAAATATGTCATGGCAAGCACACCTGGCAACCGGCATTTACCGGTGGCGGTTTCCCTACACATCTTGCGAAATTTCCGTTACAAAAGGCGCTTCGTTTGTTTCTTCTTCTTCTTCGTGGACAAATAAAACGAACGCGTCCTCATTTTACCACCACACCACGCCCCACCTCACCCCACTCTACCGGTCACCTCCTCCTGAGCTAAAGAGAGTTTCTGAGGCTGTGTGGGGCCCCGTCGTAATTATATTCCCGAAAATGCCCCCACAAACTCACGAAAACACCTCCGAAAACGTTGTTGATACCGACATTGACGACATTGATGATATCGATATGCAGAGGTTCTCCTCCCACGGAGGGTGTTGTTTCTGGATCCCGTGTTTCGGCTCCAAACCCGGGCAGTCGCCGTCGTCGGTCTGGTGGGAGCGAATCAGGGCCGTCGATTACAATTACAAAGCGAACGACGCCCCCTGGTGGACGCGTGGATGGAAGAGGCTCCGTGAGTGGTCCGAGATCACCGCGGGTCCCAAGTGGAAGACTTTCATCCGTACGTTTAGGAAGAACCACCAGCGTTTCGTCATTTGCGTCCGCGGTGGTTGCGCCGGTGGGGCCCAGCATAGGCAGCAGCCGAAATTCTACTACGATCCCCTGAGTTACTCCTTGAACTTCGACGAGGGAGCGGCGACCGACGAGGATTTGGCGTCCAGGGACTTCTCCTCGAGGTTCGCGTCCGTCGTTTTCGGAAAAGACACGCCTCCTCTTACTACCCCGCTCAATCTCGTCACGTGAGCGTCATGTGACTTCCGTTTTAAAAACTGCGTCCGCCGCGTGGGAGGTTAACGTGCGCGCCAGCCCCATGCCCGTACTTTGTCGTGGGGCCATGCCGTTGGCGGTTGATTTTTATTTTGGCAGGAATGCTGAGGAGTGAGGATGAAATTTTCTTGATTTGCTTTTGTTAATTATTATTATTTTTATTGTTATTGATAATGTAATTTAATGTAAATTACGCTTGGGGCTTCACATAATTAGCAAATTAAGAGGGGGTGGGACTTGTAAATGAGAGAGAGTGGGGGTGGAGGTAAAGTGGGTGTTTTGTTAATCTTCAAATTCAAGGAAACATCAATAATTCAAAGGAATTTGTATGCATTGAATGTCCATTTTTCTGGGTTTGTATTTGTGATTTGAACAAAGGAAATACAAAATTAAAAAAAAAAAAAAACTTTGATGATAACCCATCCTTACCTTCCGTGTTGGCAAAGCTTCAACATTTAACTTCGTTGAATTATTTTATCAGTTGAATCAATTGACACTACAAAAGTCGATCGATAGTTTTAAAAAGTATATGATAAGTATATTAATTAAATTAGATAATTTTAATATTTTGACTAGTTGAAGTTTAATTTTAATCATATCATCTGATTGCAAATTAAGTTAATCCTTCAATAAGGTTGGTTTGATGGGATGTTAACACTGATATTTGTATTTCGAGATCATATTTTTAAATGTGAGAGATGTTGGCGCTAAAAAAATAACGCAACATAAATAACAATAATATATGTAAATATTAAGATTCAATAAAAGTATTCCCAAAAAAAGTTCAATTGGTTAGCGTCATACCATGTTTAATTTAGAGTAGAAAGTAATTAGGTAAATTCAAATCAACAAAGAACTTAATCAGTATTAGAGTTTCAAAAACTACCAGAAGTTCTTTATAATCTTTTTCTACCTTTTTTTTTTTTAATTTTCATACCAGTGCATGCATTTATAAATTTCAAAGTGATACTGATGGTAATAATAGATTTATAACCATGTCATAATAATAGTGTTGGTGAGGTAGGTTAGTGCTTGGCCTGTCTCAATTATTACCATTTAGTGGATGAGTTGTTAGCTAGCAAAACTAACATCTTTGTGTTGTCTATATATGGTTGGTGGATTTTTCCATTCTGTTCTAACCAAAAATATAATGATGCTCTATCAAAGTCCCTTTTTTTCCTCCTTAAATCCTTACTCGGTTATATAATAGTTGGCACTTAGTTTTACAAAGAAATTATGAAGTCAAAATTCAAATTCGGATAACCAATTAAGTAAATCTGTTTGGAAACCATTCAGTTAAGTCCCTGACTTAAGCTAAATGTATGACCAACAAATCGTATCCGTTTATAAAATTAAAGAACAGCATAGTTGAAGGAAATGGTTGTCACGTAATGCACGCAAACGTGGCACAACGTTTACATTCTGGGCCTAGTCTTGAAAGCACAATTTGCTACGATTTTACCCGGAGGCTGGGCCTGGTTTTGGCTGGTGGATAGTGGCCTCGCAGATTCCACGAGCCACGTTAAGAGTCCGTCTTCCGTCTGAAATTATTTTTGGGAATGTGAAAAAAGATTTTAAAAGATTAAAAGTTAATTTTGATATTTGATAATTTTTAAAAAAATTATTTTTGATAAATCACATCATCCTACAGTATATGGTAACTTTTCAAAAATTGATTTTGAGAATCAATTTTAATATTATATACTTGATACGATTCCATATATATCATATACTATAAATAGTAACTTCACCCATGAGGACGCCGTTATTTTATTTTATTTTTTTTCATGTAGACATGTTATTAAGCCACATGAGTTTACAGTGAATTTTACATTAATTCTATCGAATGATATGATTCAATAGCGTGCCCGCACTTTTTTTTAAAAAAAAAGAGGATGTTTGCACTTGAGAATTTAGACACGTGTGTACACACACACACACACATACTTACATACATATTATATAAATTAAAAAATTATCTTTATTAATTAAAAAATCATTAACTTCAAAGAAATTATTATTATTACCAATTACATTGAGATAACAAAATAAGAAAATAAAATTAATAATATAAAATATTTATTTTAGCCATCATTATTATATAACTATATGTACACAATAAAAAAAACTTTTATATACATATTTATAAATGTATAAATAAATTTTATTTAACGTTATATTTAATTTAATTATTTATATTTTAACAACAGTTTAACAATAAGATTTACCAAACACATATGAATGTTATTAAAACTAACGACACTTTTAAAATAAACTTTACCAAATATTTAATTAATTTTCTTCACCACTAATTATTTTTACAGTACAATAATGATAATTTTTTTAAAAGTTATAATATATCAAACTGAACAATACTTTTAAAAGTAACAAAGTAATTGAGTGATTTTTAAACAGCTCTCTTTAGCCAGCAACTTGAATTTACATTATTAAAAAAAGGGCCTAAAAAATAAATAAAATAATTGTGTGAATTTATATTTTTAAACCAATCAATATTGTATAATAATTTCATGAGAGGTGGAAAAAAAGTAGCAAATGAAATTGGTTTGACCTTGTCACTCACTACCTTTAAATAGAGTTTGTATAGATGTCACGTGTGACACAATCATTTCTCACCACTCTTGCTGGGCACTTCCTTGGGTGGAGTTAGGTAACATTGTCTTTGTTATGTCAATGATATAACAAAATGTTTCTTTCTACTTATTATCAATGAAAAAGATGATTTACCCAAAATTAATTTTCGGTAATCAAATATCTAAGCTAATTTTTAATTAGTTTAAAATCACTTTTTACACCACCCTCAACATCAATCCCAAACTAAGGTAACATTTGTTTTTTTAGTTTCAAATCTAAATGGATCTAACTCATGATCATATACTTTTTGTAATTTAACACATAACCTCTAACTCTCAAACCAAATATCATATACTTTTTGTAATTTTTCCCCTTTTTTCTAATAAATTTTTTATTACATGTAAAATTCTTGTTTGCTCTTTTTTTCCCCCCTTTTCCTTTCATTCTCTCCTTTTTCTTTTCGGTCACAATTATTTAGAAGAACTGAGTCACTGACATTGCCAAAAGCCCAGAAATATGCACCCATGATAAGCTTCCTTTCTAATGCTTTAAATTAAATTCATGGTGGCACTTTTTCTCTTTCCTCTCTCTCTTTTGACAATGCTAAGTAATCTAATCACATCAGCTGCCCTTTCATTGACTGAGAATCTCCTCAGTTTATCAGTCTTAATTTTTACAATAAACAAGGATTTATTATATGGCTTAATTTCAACACGATCACATGGCAAGGGCAAAATGTGACCCACGTACAATTGCAATAAAGACTTCATCACAAGATCATAAAAAATTCTGTGACACTGCTTTCATTGATCCCACAACATCACTGCCCAACTGCCCAGCCCTAAGGACTGGGTTCACCTTATCATCCCAAAAGGGTTATGCATATGCATATAAAAGGGAAAATAAAGATAAAGGAGAATTGAAAAGCACACAATGCCTCAAAAGGCAAGAAAAGCAAAAGCAGTTGCCTGATCCCTTAGATCATTCTACATATATAAACCAAGATTACATTTTAGACTGACATTGTTATGTGTTAAGCTGAAGGCTTTACATATTAATGGAAATGGTTAGCATATAATTCTATGATGTGCATATTCTGCTATCAATAGGGTTCGTTTTGTAAGCTTCACTAAAAGCATACCGGAACTAAAGGCCACAAGTTTTATGTACAGTTGTTCTTATTTCCTCATTCTGGGTTGCAAAACTTTACACGGAAAACAAGGATTTCCTTGAACAATTAAAACATAGTGCTTGCTTTAAGTTAGTAGTGATTGATGCTTCTGACCTAGCAAATGATTTAGAAGGTGCAAAACTAATCTAAAAGTAAATATCAACATATGAACAAGGAGTAGTTTCTTCTAGGAGATTTAGAATTAACTGTAGGAACAGAGCTTATGACATGTAGGTGTGTCCAATGAAATAATGATTCTACTTTCCAGTTCGACATACAATTTTACAGCCAATGCAACACATTCAAACAAGCGAACCTCCATATTTTCTCTCACCAAAGCTTAATGCAAGAAGTTTGGAAAGGCCAAAATGAGGCAAAGAACTCAAACAAATCATATAGATATCTTCTTTTCATAGAACAAATACATCATGAAGACATATCCAGTTCTCCACTGCATGAATAACAACAGCATAGCATAATCTGTCAACTACTTGAAGTCGCCTATTTGAATCCTACTATGTCATTCCTATAATAAGAACATGCCTTTGAAGAAAAACTTGATCCTTGGGTTTCAAAATGCCACAATCAGCCATTTGAATATTTTAATTAGCACAACAAAAAAAATTTCAGAAGAAGAGCTGGACAATGGCTTGACAAAGGTTTGATTGAACTAACCCTGATACAGGCAACCGAAAATATACCTTTCATTTTTCTTCTGTTTTTCCCAACCATGGCAAATCCATTTTGAGTGACGGAGGCATACCCATTTGAGCATCTGACGAACTTGAAAATTTTCCCTTCTTCGACCAAAGCCAGATCTTGGAAACAGAAAAACTCTCACCTTTAGCCATATTACTAATTTTCTTCGCCTCCACATCCCCATCAACAGGAGAATTCCTATTGTTTTCCGTTCCTTTTGATAGCTTTGTATCACGGCCACACCTGTCAGTGCACAATGAGACCCTCAAGTCGGAATTACCAAGCACATATTGGTATGAACCCATTGAATAACATCTTCTTGCATCTAAATTACTACTACTAGTCTCTCCTCCAGCCTCTACTGCTAACCCATCGTTTAGTCGTCTAAATTTACCAAGTCTCACAGGTAAAACACCCTTATCAACAACAATTTCTTCAATCTCAGCGGTTTTTTGACTAGCAGTGAGCCCATTTTCTCCACAAACATGACCCCCATCTTCTTCCCTAAAATCATCAAAATCGAACATAGGATTCTCAATAGAAAACCCAGGCGTGAAAAGAGTGTCTCTACAAAGAGGACAAGTCGAATTTGATAGCAGCCAAGTGTCTATGCAATTAATATGGAAAGCATGGCTACACATAGGAAGTAACCTGAGCTTATCCTTCTCAGAGAATTCACACAAACAAACAGCGCAATCAAAAGGCTCTTTTAGACCAACAATCTCTTTGTACTGAAAGACAGGAAGTGCATCAATAAAAGCTTGATCCAAACCAGAGTCATGGAGATGGAAAAGCTGCTGTAGCTGTCTCTGAAGGGCATCAGAGCCAGAAATCTCAGTGGGGTATCTAGCATTGGATTGGCTATTAGAAGCTGAAGAAGATGGGTGCTTTACTAGGAATCTAACAAGCAAGTGAAGCAGCCCAGAAATGAAAAACAGGACAGCCAAAATCACTATGATGAAAAGCACAGCAGGGCTAATTCTTGTACCAGATGATGATGATGAAGGGCTAGTAGATTCTCTGTGAAAAGAAGGGGAAAGTGGAGGCGGGTAAGTGTAAAAATCATCTTTTTGCTTCATTTGATGATGAATCCAAGACATCTTCAAGTGGTTGTGCTCACTTTCTAACATTCCACAGATCATAATATATGAAGAACACTCAAGAACCATGCTCTTATGAAAAACAAAAAACCCATAAAAAAAAAAAAAAAGAACAACTCACAAGTCACAACTTTTTATTGCTCAGCAGATTTGAGACAAAAAATATTTGCATAAACGCCTGTAGCTGGTGGTGGTTACTACTTGTTTGGTGCTACAAGTTTCTTTTTTTAAAAAAAATTATATGATTTTGAAATGAAATGAAACCCCACAAAAAGGTCACTAATTGAGGAAATAATAATAAGGCCAGTAGTAGAAGCTGACAACACACACTACAAGAATAATAAGGTTGAAAACTCAAGCTCAAGCTCAAGCTCAATCTCGAGCTCAACTCACCAAACTTGATTGATTCTCTTTGAAATGATGTTCTTGGAATTCAAAGAAATGGGAAACTTATAATAAATACTCAAACGAAATAAAAATATCTATTGTTTATTATTTATCTCTCTTGTTAAAAAACTTGAAGAGTCACTCTCTCTTTGATTTATAATGGCAGCAGTGACAGTAGTTTCCAAAGTGCGAGGTAAAGGATGCTCTAAAGTTAAAGAAAGAACAAAATTTGTGGTTCCACGTGCTCCGGAAGCGCGTGGGTGTCAGTTGGTCAACCATTAGCGACAACTAGATCTCGTCATTTCTGGGCTTTTTATGTGGGTCTTTGGGCCTTCACTCAAGTTGATTCAGTGGATTCAACTCTATCATTAGAGAATCAGCCACATGCGTTTGATTAATTGATACATTTGATCAATGACGATGTGTATATTGATCTTACGAATCACTGCTCAAATTCTCTTAATTCTTTTTTATATTTGAGAGATACCTACTCCACTTACATTTCGTAAAAGAGAGACTGTCTTTACTTAGAGATTTGATAATTGAGGGAGAACTGAAACTAACTCGAACTATTGCTCTCATAATTATAAGTGTGAGGACTCTCTCACTGGATCAAAACCTATTGATTTAATTTTTTAAATCTTGGATTAAGTAACATGTGATGTTATTTCAGTTTGATTACGTTATTAAAAACTTAGATGATTTGTCACATATCTTGAGTGGGAGATTACTTAGATGATTTGTCACATGTCTTGAGTGGGAGATTACTTGTGAGGATGGGTTTTATATATGGGCATAGCTTGAAGGATGAAGCATGTGTGAATTACTGAATTCTGATGTGAATGCTTTGCTTGTTTTAGTTTATTTTCTTAAGTCCAAAGGCAATTAGGTAAAGATTTTTGGATCACACACACAATATAAAGAAATGATTAATAGTAACAATTATTAAAGTATCTAATAATTGCATTATCACGAAGGACGACTAAGACTGTTAATTTAGGTGAATGGCATGCAAGTGTGCCTCTCTTTAATTATCTTAGACGATGAACGCATTAATTTGCCATTCAATCACAATTCGCCAGCCATACATAAATCATATCACCCAGTTAATTGTTAACAGTTTTTAGATTCATTATTTTGGTAGGTTCCCATTTGATTATGAGTCTTGTAGTGAATTGACACACAAAGCTTGATGAATAGCCATTAAAAATTAATTTTGAGAGGATAAATAATACATCTATTCCTAATATTTCCCCCTTATTAATTATTACCCTCCTCTTTTTTCCTTATAAAAATGCAACAAAAAAAAAACCGTAATTATTCATAATTTAGATTGAGTTGGAACATTATGGATGATCTGATGGCCGATTCATTCATGTCTTATATTTTTCACCCGCACATAATTAAGATAAAGTTATCTGACCAAATAATAAATAAATTGCAACCACTAACCATGTAACAATGTTCATACATGTAAATATGCCGTGTGACCCATAAATAAAATAATAAATTAAAAAAAAAGAGGAAAATATATCTCAATTATAAAAATATGCAAGAGATTCATCTATTTATCATGTATTAGATTTATTTATTTTTTCTTGTTTGAGTTTATTTAATCAGTGAGCATACGCACATATAAAGATAAAAGAAGAAAATCAAAATTACGGTTCCAAGGCAAATCAATTACTTTATTTAATTCAGCCCAACCGTTGCTGGCATTGTCTTAATCGTCTAAATATTTCCACTATTAGAAAAGGGTTGTAAAGAAGAGACTGGAAAATAATAATCACAATAACAATAATGTGGTTAGTAATTATTAACATTATTACTTGATTAAATGCTGACTTTTAGGTTGTCTGATTGATATATGCTCGTGCATTGAATTTTTGGTTCTAGTGTGAATGTGTAATTTCAATCTCCTAAAGTCTGAAGAAAGTCTTTCGATTAATCAATTTTTGGTTTGACCACTTGTACACCACCAAATTTGCCTTAAAAATTAATGATTTTGTTCACTATTCCACCATATCTAGCACCTCTTCTCATGGTTATCGGTTCATTAGAAAGTCTAATTAAGACGTGGACGTTTCCATTTGGTGTGAGATTGAAATTAAAATTTCATACGTAAAAAGTTAAAAAAAGACAATATTTTGTGTATTTTATATTCATTGACTATGAAAATTTTACATGTTAATTTTTCTTTTTAATGATTTGTTTATTCAAAGAGCTTTGCTCTACATTTTTAAAATTTAAAATATCATGCGTAAAAATAAGTTGAGATGTAAATGTAGTAGTGATTACTTTAACTTATCTAATTATGTTTTTTTTTCCTTTTATATACTTTATGTCTTATCAATTGAAATATAAATTAAATCCAACTTTTTTATTATTACAAATGGATATTTACAAAATAAAAAATATTTAAGATTTGTTAGGACTAACGTTTAGCAACATATTGGCGATGAACGCAAACTAAAAATGATAACTTTAAATATGTTGAGACTAGCCTTGATCAGCATAGTAGTGACTAGTGATGAGCACAACTTTAAGCATCGGATTCCAAGATTAGAGAAATGTACTAAAATTAAATTTGGAGGAAAAAAAAAGTTTCAACTTTGATGTGTATTTGTAATAAGCAAATTAAAGCTATGTAACCGAAGGGTGTTCTTGTATCGAATTTTACGGATTGGACATCAATCCATATCCGATCCACGATTTTGCAGATTATAAATTTTCAATCCAATCCAATCCAATCCACAAATTGGTAAAATTCAATCCAAATCTAATTCATATATCTGCGGATCAGATGCGGATTTGACCCAATCCATATCTAATCCACCATTTTGCGGATTAGTTTGTGGACTAAAAGTTTTTAATTCTATCCAATCCATGAACTAACTAAATAAAAAAATTTAATATAAAAGTAATTTTACTACCAATTAAATTTAAATTAAATAAGATTTAAATAAATTAATTGTTTAAATAAAGTTAGAAAATACATTTAAACTTTCAAAATATAACACATCAAAACGAAAAAAATTTTATTCGTTTAGATCAGTACATAAAAATTAACTATTTAAAAAGTTATATTTGTTTATTTAGTTATTTTTTATTTTATATTATTATCGGATAAGATACAATATAATGTTAGTATAACTATATTTTAACTTATTTATTTACTAGTAAGTACTAATACCATATTTACAAGTTTTATTTTTTAATTAAATAAATACTTTTTATTTTTTTTGCGAATTCACGAATTTTACGGATTTACAAAAGTAGATCCATATCTAATTCACCGATTGCGGATTATCAAATTTTCAATCTAATCCAATCCACCAATCCACATATCGAATTTTTATGGATTAGATTTATATGGATCAGATGGGTTGAGCGAATCGGATTGGAATATGAACACCTATTGTAACCTAGGAATTCTAGCACATAGCAAGTTGAATAGAGGTCCTCCTTCAAACTTAAATGTATAGAAGCTTGCTCCTGTAGAAACTTTCAAACTCTCAAGCCCTGCCTCAAATATTGAGGATTTGAGGGATTTTCCTTTTTAAGTGAAACACAAGTAACCAATTATAACATTAATTGTTTTTTTTTTCCTTGTGGGTGTTTAAAAAATGTTTAAACCTGAAATAGAAGGTTAGACACAAAGTCCCAGATAAAATTGTTTTCAAAAATAAAACAAACATAATGTTTTTGGGCCTGCTTTATTTTGCGTTTTGTCAAACCTTTATTACTGTTCCTAAAGTCCAATGCATTGACAACGTACATTGACTAACTTTGTTATAGTGTACATTATTATAAAATTTCTTTGAAACTTTAACTAATTCAAATGAGACGGAAGCAATTTGTCCTCCACCTAGACTTAAAAATTTTCAGAAAATACAGAAACCGAAGTACAAATTGATCTTTCTTCTTCCTCTTTTAAAGTAACGATCATGATAGCAACTTGCTTCATGCTAGGCCTGGCCTCAGGAGACTTGTTCACACATTTTAGAGCAACCTGCAGCAAGTTCACAAGCCTCTCTTCACTCGCGCCTCCTGATATTAGCAACTTGTCAAAAACTTCTCCGGTCCATTCTTCACTGACAACTGAGTGAACCCATGTTGCCAAGTCAACCCCCTCATTCTTTACCAGCTTCCCAGTTAGCAGCTCCAATAGTATCACGCCGAATCCGTAAACGTCTGCTTTGAAGCCTTGATTGTCCAACGGCACAAGTCCGTATTCACTAATGCAAGGCTCCAGGTTTTTGTTCAGCAAGATGTTTGATGATTTCAAGTTACCATGAGCTATCCCGTCACTGCGAAATTCCTGATGCATGAATGCTAATGTCTCAGCAATTGTAGCTGCAATGCTTAGTCTGCTGACCCAATCAAATGCTTGCCCCATCTGAGCTCCTGAAATACAAATTAAAATTTACAGCAATTTACAACATCTCTAACCCAAAAATGACAAAGAAAAAAAAATGAAGTTACTAGTTGCTAGCATACCATGGAGAAGCCTGAAGAGACTTCCATTTTGTAAGTACTCATAGACCAATAGCTTCTCTTGTTTGGAGCAATAGAAGGCAACAGCTGGCAGTACATTTTGATGCTTCACTTGGTTTAGTCTCTGCATCCTCAGCTTAAAGTCATCCGTTGAAATTTCCCAATCTTTAATCCTTTTAACAACCAACAGGACACCATTTTCCAACACAATTTTGTAGAGGGTACTCTGCCTTCCTCTCCCAAGCAACTCAGCAGGTGCCTTGAGCATGTCATCGAATTTCAATCCGTTCACTACAGGACTTGTGAGAACTAACAGTGAGGTTGATGCAAAATTAGCACTTTGTTCAGCTGATGAAGTGAGGAAGAATCCTGATTTGCTCTCACCTGCTACGTACTGATCAGATTTTGTGATGATACTACGCGTATCGTTATCATCAAATGACGCTACCTTGTTTGCTTTCCCTGCTTCGACATTCTCGCCTTGCTTCTTTAGTTTATGTAGCCGGAAAATGATCACAAAAATTACAATAATAAGTCCTACTGCAGCATATCCCGAGTACATAAGAATATGCGCATCCATTCTGCGGCGCAATCTGAGCTTTGATTCAAAAAGAAAAAAAGGTCTACTGCACAGCTTTGGAGACACACAACCAGGAGTTGTAAACTAATATATGGCTTTTCAATTTATTGATATTGTGGAACATGGAGAAAATCTCTATGCTCTACTGATGGCTGGAATTTTTTAAGATAAGCACTTTGCTCATTGACTGATTCTACAATGTCTTTGTATCTTATCTTTTACATTGCTTCTTCCATTTAATTGGCTCAGGACTAATAGTTTTTCAGACGCCGGCAGCTTCAAAGGGTTAATAAATATAAAAATACTTTGTCAGGAATCTGAGAATTCTAAAGATACTCGATTGGAATCTAGTTGATTGTAATATTTGCAATGCATTACGACAGGTCACTGTCGAAGCAATAGACAACAAGAATTTAAAGTTGTCAAGCTGATTACAAAAGCACATTGAAGTGACTGCACAGTTGGTTTGTGTGATGATTGCTTTTGAAAAAGTCGAAGAATTCGACAATATATGCCTGCAGAGAAAGATTTCCAGGAAATGATTAACGATTGATCAATTGCCAATTGGTGCATTATTGGTTTTCAGAATCCCCTTTCCAACACAATGAGTTGAGAACAGCAAAAGAGGAAACTGATTCAATATTTCTAGTTCATTTCTGTTTATCTTTACATTTGATGTGCCTGCAAATTTGGTACAAACGCATGGTGTTATCTATATATCCAGTCAAACTACTACTCCGTTAGATAACAATTGCATCTGAACATATAATTTTTCTAATTAATTGATTATAAAGTATAGTGCTGAAGGTTAAATTAGCTGCTTATGGATCAGCAACTCCGGCAATGTTGTCATCACTTGACGTGCTTTGTCCATCACTTATGTCCTCATTGCTGATGTCCTCATCAGTTTCTTCTGAGTTTATGCTGGAGATATTCTCCTTCTTCGCGTAACGTTCACAGTACTCTGTCGTTGTCACAACAAATCGACAAAACAAGTAAGAAACGCCCATTCAGTGACATTGTTTTTAGTCAGCTTACTCGCAAGACTAGCCCGTTTATTCCAATATCAAGTAAATTGAACTCAAGATTGGATAACTGGCGAATATTTCTCCAAGGGAAATTATTTTAATGAAAAAGTAAATGAAAAAGGATCTCACCTTTCACCCTCTGTTCGTACTGCTTCCTATCCTTCATCATCAGAGATGCCGCGTCACCATTTAATGGGTCTGAAGGATTAGGATAAAGCAACAGCTGTGGAAGGAAAACCTCAAATATATTCAAAAGATCTGCAGCCGAGAGAGGCTGCAATAAGATACTTGAGGGTTGAATTTTAAGGCGAAGGAAAAGTAAAATCCCAAAAATAAAAGCTTAAGATCACACAATTACAAATGTCAGAAGCAAAGCATCCCGTATGTATAATTCTTGTAGTTCCGTCACATGAAATAGGACCAAGTTGCTTAATTCAGGAATTGATATTCATACATTCATTCAGAAATATGGCTTCTAGTAGGTGAAAGGGCCGCATCGGATTTCTTTCGCAAAATCCAAGCTGGATGATTATCAAATCTTTGTTCATTTGTGCACATTGCAGAAACTATTATTTTTATTTTTTATTTTTTTATCAGAAGAGAATTTTGATATTACCAAACATTGGACTCCATGTTTGGTTGATTACATCCAAGCATACAGAACCCGACCTGCAAATCACATAAAAGACCTGTGAGCTGAAAAACTCAAGGTAACACGAAATTTCAACAGAATTCAATGTAGAAAACACACAACTTGCCAATGCTTTCTTCAATGTAACACTAAAACTATATAGTATATAATATGTAATGCACAAAATTCTTATGCCTTTCCTAACAAAATGTTCCATACAACAGTCAATCTCAATAGAGTTGGCCTAAAATTTGTAACTGATATGAATAGTTGGGTTCCAAAGTGAAAAACAGCTTACAGCTCGTCAACATTGGGATGAAAAATTTTATTAACAAACCCAATGGAAGGAGACTTGTAAGGGTAAGCATCCGGCAGCTCTACTCGGATTTTCCAGATACCGCCTTCATATAGACCTGTGACCATTGAGATGCAATAAACAAAACTAAAGTTATCATAGGGTCAAGAGATATTGAGAAGCCATATTTTCCAGCTGAGTGTCTGTAGTTCAAGTCTCTATCTGAACAAAAGAGCAGTGGCAGAGAGAGGCAGGAAAATTACTGTCTTTCGGACCATGGAATTCGACTTTGAGTTCACTAATCCCATCGTTAATTGGCTCGACAGAATAGTCACTCATCATCCTATTTAGTAAGAACACAAAAGAGAGGAAACACCAGTCACCAATACGATGATCAACATCCGTAAACATAACTTCGATAAGTTAGAATTTCACTAGAAAATGAACTGCAAAAGGAATTGTAACAAACAATAAGGTGAAAAAAAAATGAACAATTTAGACTACACTTACAATTTCATGACATCCATTTCTCTTCTTTTGCATGGGGAAGACATCCTTTACGTGATTGAATTCTTCAGATTTTTCAACTGTTTTTTATTCTCTAATTAAAAAAAAAATGAAACTGCTTTAAGCACATTGTAAATGAAACTGCTTTAAGTACACAACAATGTTGAAATCCATAACGTGCCATATGTACATGACACAAACCCATAAAAATTTCATGCTTAGCTGAGCATTGAATTAATGGTTAAGATTTAATTGGATCCATGCAGGACTCATGTTAGATAAGTCCTAGCCGTCGATTTGGTAATTAGCAGCGTGGAATCCTGGTCCAACACAATAAACGATGCCAGTACCAGAAAATTTTGAATAACTAAAGAATGAAGTAAACTATTAACTATACGTTCTGGTTTTAACAGATATCAAAATGTTTACATTTGATCAACACATTGCTAGCACCATTTCAATTAGTCACTTTGTTCAAGTTCTTCTTATTTCGAAATACCAATATAACCATAAAACAAAGGCACTGGAATAATAAATAATGAAGAGAACATCAGTAATCATACAATGAAAACAAAACATTACTTAAAAAGTTAAGAGCTAGATAGACATGATGAGTAGAACAAAATCCATTACGAATTTGCTTAAAGATACAGTTGCAATCAAATCAGCAGTAAGCATATCAACAAGTAATAGAGAGGAAAATAATTTTGAACAAAATCAAGAAGAGGAATACAAACCCCCAAATGGTGATCATCGGGAGTGAATTTTTGGCAGCTTTTTAAGTAAATAAAAGCAGAAAATGGGGACCAGACAGAATGAAGAAGCAGGTCAAAAACATGGAACAAAAAACGGGACTAGTTCAGGCTCAGCAGCACATACATACACGTGGCATGTGTTACCGGTTTTCTAACTGTCAATGTAAACTATCCGTGTTTGGCTCCTCTCCACTAAAGCCCTATCAACTCTACTTGTGTACTCTTGCTTTATCATAATTATTTTTTATTATAATTAAGCAAATAACATGACTAACTTTTTAGTTATTTTAATTTCCAAAAATTTTTCAAGCACGTATTTCGTAAAACATAACAAATTATGCTTATTAAATTATATTTTTTTAAAAATAATTAAGGTTTGGATGAACGTATCACCCACTAAATACCAACTGCTTACTCTCTATTATTACTCAAATTTAGGAGAGACAAAAGACTTCGTGTTATGATCAAATTATGTTGTGTGGGTTAATGTGTAAATAGTTTTTGGGTTTATTTGCAAGCTATCCGATTTAGATGGCTTGTACTCTTTCATGTCTTGTTAAATCCCTTGGATTCTTGTTTTGTTGATTAGCTTTACAAGTTCTCTGTAGCCATTGATCTTGTATTGTGTGTATCGATCAATAAAGTGTGCTGATTTTCCTTCAAAGATTCGCGTGTGTGCAGCAGTCTATTCTTGCTGTTGAATTTTAGGTTTCTGTCATCAAGCTAGATCTATTATCAAGTATCCAGTTTCTTAGTTCTGGTAATCATAAAACCACAACAAATTATATATTTACTTCAACTATTAACATGTCATATATTTTCATTCAATTTTCTACACAAGTCAAATATAAAACTACTGAAAATATTATCAAAACCTTAATCAAATTTAACATATTTTAGTTAAATTTTATTAGACGCAAATTTGTTAAGTCTGTTTTGCACATGATAATGATAAACAAAGTTTTCTCCAACATCTCAAACACACTTAACATAAGCAGTACAACTAATATCATTATTTGGACTGAACCCAATATGGGGAAAACGTAATTTTGTTCAATTACCACTTAATATCTCTATTTTAGTCCCTGTATATGTATATATATAAATTTATCAATTATTTATGTTAGGATATTTTACAATATAAAACTGCATATGAATGTGTATGGTGCATGTCAAATTTTCAATCTTCATATCTTCATAAAGGAAACAAATTAGGACTCACAAAAATATCGTTTCAGTTAGTGTATATGAAAAAGGTCATGGTGATCAAGTTGGTGAAAAATTAAGATGTAAAATCATGTGATATGTAACATTGCATGCCAATATCATGTATGGAAAGATTTTTTTTTTTTTTTTAGATAAACCATTTACTTTAAGAATAAATTTTTCCATATGCAGCGGTATGTGCGAAAAAGAAATGATTTGTAAAGAAAGAAACTTAAATGTGATTATATTACTGTTTTGAAAGAAAAATAAGAAAGAGAAAACAAAGAAAAGGCCAAAGTAAGTTTATAAGAATGAAAAAGTAGAAGAGTTTGTAATAAAATGATTAGTGCAATTCCCTTGAACTAATAATATGCTAAGCTTTTTATAACATCTATGAGTGTTTTCAATACTAATTTATTCGATATAAATAATTCGTTTATTTCCCACCTAATACAAAAATTACCTAACTTTTTATGCTATGATGAATCTTAGAGATATTCTTTTAATAACGTGTCACACTCTTTATTTTGTACAGTTGTCTTTCCATAGTGTTAGCGATGTAGGCTATGATTAATCTTGCACAAGTAAAGCTTGATATTGAATCTAATTTCAATTATCATTCACTGTATGAGTGTATGTAGTGTATATCTAATGAAAATATTGAGGTTGAGTTTGCATGCGGTGATGACTCGTACTACAATTTTTTATAATCTTTTACCATGCGTTTATATTATTGTAAGTTCAAGATTTAATTACCTATGATTTTTTTTTAATCCAACAATTACCTACACATCATAGTATAAAGTTCAATACTTATTCAAGTCCAAAAATAGTATGCTATACTTTTATTATTTTCTTTTTCTCAATTGCCTTGTATTTTATATGGTGTAGAGCATCAAATATTCAAATGAGAAAAATTTAATGACTGAATAAATCTCAAAAACTTCTTCCTTTATTATCAATCTCATTGGATCTACCAACAACTTTGTTTCCATTAACTTTGTTGCCCAAGCTCCACTAAAACTTACCACCTCAAATTAGATATACTTCTTGAAGATCCCAATTTAATTCCCTTCCAAATGGATATGCTTTAATGAGTTATCTTGATGCAACCTAAACTAACCCTTCACCTACCCTCAACGAAAGTTAATTAAGTAGAGAGAGTGGGTGCGTATGCCTCTCGGGATCGCATCAAGCGAATCAACCAAGAAAGAAAAGTTATCACATGATCTAAAAGGATGACCAAAATATGTGATTGAATACATGCAAATGAACTATATATCAAGAGCTTTGCTGAAGAACTCAGCCGAAATTGATGCCCCTCTTAACAAGAGAGCTAGCCCGGGCTTTCACCTTAGTGTCCAGCCATCGCGCAGCCAACTTCACAAACAAACATGGCCAGAGGATTTTGGGCTGACATTCGCATACGCAGGACGCGCGGGCGCACACGAGTTCAACTAATTTAGTCTTGGATTTGCACCCCCCTGCGCACACGCGTGTGGAGAGAACCTCTATCCTTATAATTCTTACTCATGCATGGTTAAGTGTTTATATATAAACACTAATCTCTAGGCTTCTTTTTACCATGTGGGATAAGACTCATTTCCTTTTAAATTTCTAACTTCAAGGGTGAACTTTAAGACATAATTTTTTATTCACCCAAGCACCATTTTGAGAAAATAAGATTATAGTTTTGAAGTATCAACGGAGTAGAATCCGAACTTCATAAAATTTTCCACTTTCGTTAAATAGGGTCCACTCAAAATGTGCCCTCAAAATAGTATATATACATGCTATTTTTTCAACATGTCTTACATTTTCTTACTCCTGAGTACAAGGGGTTCGTTGAGCGTTGTAAGATGAAGGTGCGATCGTATTAAGAGTTCGAGAAGGTTTTGAGAAGATATTGGTATTTGAACCCAATAACGGTAAAATAATCGTAAAATATTATGGCGTTAATTAAAAAATAGTGTTAAATTATTTTTTGTCACCATTTGCGCCACGTCTCGTACTGTTTTCGCGAATGAAAGCATGCCAGTTTTGCATCGCATATGTGGCTATGATATATATATATATATATATTTTGAGGTACGACGTCGTTTTATTCGGCGTGCTCATATATATACACGGAAGCCCTCTTGGCGGCAACCAGCGTTAAAAACACAAATCGTCTCCAACGAACAAGTCGGTCAGAACCAAACCAACAACAGAAATGGGAGTCCACGGTCTCTGGGACTTACTCGCCCCCGTTGGCCGTCGCGTGTCCGTTGAAACTCTCTCCGGCAAAAAGCTTGCCATCGGTTAGCCTCAAAACCTAGCACTTATGCTCATAAACATTCTGGACATGCATATTAGTAATTACTAATAAATAATCATAATCAATTTAATTTAACTTAATATGGTTGGAATCGTGGTTAGATGCGAGCATATGGATGATCCAATTTATGAAGGCGATGAGAGACGAGAAGGGAGAGATGGTGCGGAACGCGCATTTGATAGGGTTTTTTCGTCGAATTTGTAAGTTATTGTATCTAAAGACAAAGCCAGTGTTTGTCTTCGACGGTGGCACTCCGGCACTCAAGCGCCGCACTGTCATTGCCCGCCGCAGGCAGCGCGAGAACGCCCAGGCTAAGATCCGCAAAACAGCTGAGAAACTGCTTATTAATCATGTAAACATCATTGTGCCTTGTAGTCGTTTATTGGTGGAAGTAGATAAACGCAATTGGTGAAATCAAATTTCATTTGCAGTACTTGATTTTAGTAGTATCGGGTAGAATTCAGTTTGATAACTCGATTATTGCCAACAGCTCAAGACAATGAGGTTGAAAGAACTCGCGCTGGATCTTGAGAACCAAAGGCAGATACAGAAGAGAGACCCTGAGGGAAAGAAGGTTTTGTCGGATATGGAAAATTGTTCGGAAAGAACTGATGGGGTGTCGGCAAGTGATGACAAGGAAAATCTAGATGAAATGTAAGCTGCTGCTTTCACTGTTGTAGTTGTGATTCTATTTTCAATTATGTGGTTTGACTTTTGATTGATGATTTAGTTTAGGTTGGCAGCATCTATTGCAGCGGAGGCTAATGAGAGTTCAAGTAAGAGTGCATCAAAATCTGCCACTGCGAATCTCCTTGAGGAGGATGGTGATGAAGATGAAGAGATAATGTTGGTACGTGGTTAGTTTAATCTAGCTATGACTGTTGGCATTTATGTGGATACTTCTTTTATAATTGTTTTATGGGACCTTGTTGTTGGAAATGTAGATTGAGTGAACTGACTATTAAGTTCATTGGATCATTCACCTCTGAAGAATTAGGGTCAATTTTGCCCTCATGGAATGACAATCTTTAAAATACCCCCAAACTATTGTAAACCTCAAATTACCCTCCATTTTTGTTAAGAAGACAAAAAAAATTTTCATCAATGTGCCCCCATTTTTGTTTAAAAGAATTTTTCTTTTATCTTTTAAACAAAAATGGGTGTAAGTTGAGGTTAACAATAATTTGGGAGTATTTTGAAGATTGTCATTTCACGAGGGGTAACCAGATATTTACCTTTTGAATTATGTAGATGCTTTATTTATCCATTTCTTTATTCTAATTACACCTTAAAGATGAAGTGCGAATTAGTCTAAAATATTTCAGATTGGCTTACTCCAGTATCTTATTTAAGAATAAAGATTCTTTCCATGTGCCTTGTGGTGTTATTAGGCTTATCTGTAAATCAGCACTTGTTTAGGATTTTCTAGACTTGTGGGTATGTGTTTCATGACCACTGTATCTTGGTTTGCAGCCAACAATGGGTGGAAATGTTGACCCAGCTGTTTTTGCTGCTTTGCCTCCATCAATGCAGCATCAGCTTCTTGTTCGGGTGAGTATGTATATGTAGTATGGTGCTTGACAGACCTGAATTTAGTCTTATCTTTTCTGCTCATCATTTCTCTACTAATGGTTAATAATTGCTTCAACTCAAAACTTTTTTATTGAGGAGCAGAACAATGACGCAAAGGGCAAGAACGTTTTATCGGATGATTTGGGCCAAGCCGATACGGTGGGCATTAGTCCAGAAAGTCATGATGGGGTATCAAAGAGTCGTGATCACAAAATGCTTGATGAGATGTAGGCTACATTAGCAGTAGAAGTTATAAGGATATTTGATATTTCTGGTTTCAGTAGCATTTTTGAATTGTTTTAATGAGTTAGTTTAGGTTGGCAGCATCTATTGCGGCAGAAGAAGATGGAAGTTTAAGTAACAATGCATCTGCATCAGCTGCTTCACTTCCTTTGGAGGAAGAGGATGGTGATGAAGATGAAGAGATGATACTGGTAGGTTTGCACTGACCGTGCATCTAGGATTTTGAATAGTAGTGTTGTAGACTTGACTGGTTTAATGAGTAGACTTGATTTTTTCACCCCCGCAAATGTTAAATTCGGGAAGGTTTAGAAATGAATTTATAATTTTGCCCAGCTGAAATTCATTGGGAAGTTAAGTATTTTTGGGATGCTTTTTTATTTGTTTCCTTTTCTTAGTTTTTTGAAGCACTATGTGGGAATTTAGTTGGTCTAAACTTTATCAGATCGCTTACTTGACTGTGTTATTTGACTCATAAAGCTCTCTCTCTAGGATGTAGATATCTGGTCGATTTCTTGGTCTTCCTATGGACTAAACTATAGTTTTATTGGATTTTGCAGCCTGCAATGACTGGTAATGTTGATCCAGCCGTTTTAGCTGCTCTGCCTCCATCAATGCAACTCGATCTGCTTGTTCAGGTGAGCATTGTATATATTTAATAATGGATTCTTATCAGTTAAGGTATACTTCTTTCACTGTATTATGGTTTTTTTTCTTATGGTTGTTGTCAATGCCCTTTTCTGCAGATGAGAGAGCAATTGATGGCAGAAAACAGACAAAAATATCAAAAAGTCAAGAAGGTCTGTTTTCAAGTGCTATTTCTGATTTGCATTGATGTTAAATATATCAGAAAAATTGCAAATGCATGATTGCTCCAATATCTGACTCTGTATTAGCAACAGTCATAGTGGGTTGTGCATTCTTGACTGATTAAAATATATCTGATATCTCTGTATTAGTGACAATTGTAGTTGATACTGATATAGTGCATTCTTGACTGATTAAAGTTGTAATTGATAACGATAAATGAGTGGAATCTCTAGGTCTATACTACTTTGTTGGGGCATGTGGGACTTTGCTATAAAATTCTTTTTCTGATGCACAAATGGCAGTCATGATAGTCCTTGTAATGGAATTTTCTAGGTGAAGATGGATTCTAGTATCGAAAAGGATGGACCAATCTACTTAAAACTTGAACATAGGTGAACATTAATACAACTGACCTATGTCATAATTTTGATCATAATTTTTTTGGTGAGTAGTTCTGATATGATTTTTGCTAGTGTCCACTAGTGTACTCTAATGCGGCGAAAGCATGATAGAAGTACAGATTTTGTATTACATCAGCATGCTATGGAAACATATTTGATACATTTGAATTGGGAAATCTATATCTGAAATCCAAACTATATGAATTATATGAACATAGATACAATCAACATGATCACAAACAGAAAAGGAATCAAGCAATATTACGACTGTTATGTCACCACTTGGCTAAAAACTTACAGTGATGGAAATGGCCCAAACTATAGTATCGAGTTTTCTAACAAGCCCCTTCATCTGCAAGACGGTATTTATTAACAGGCTTTTCAGGGGGCATTTGATCACTAAAAGAAGGCCAAAATAATAAAATTCAAATAATTAAGACCAATGCAATCATGTGGGGAATTTGATCACTAGACCTCTTGGTTAAGATTAGCTCTGATACCACTTAACCTAAAAGCTTAAGTTGTTAGGTAAGGGCGCTAGAAGTACTTCTCCCTTACTAAGAGCTATATTATACAAATAATTTGATAATTCTCTTTGATCCATGTGTAGTTCATCTCATTCTCTGTTTCATGTACATCTAGGCCCCCGAGAAATTCTCTGAGCTACAAATACAGGCTTATCTTAAAACTGTTGCTTTCCGGCGGGAGATAGATGAAGTGCAGAAAGCTGCTGCTGGGAGGGGGGTAGCTGGTGTTCAGACTTCAAGAATAGCATCTGAAGCCAACAGAGAATTTATCTTTTCATCATCATTTACTGGGGACAAACAGTAAGTATTGGTTTAATTTCTGTTTTGAAAATTGCGTAAGGCAAGTCCCATGCCTATTTTAGGTCCAAATCTAATGCACTTTTGTGTCTTTTTCAAAGATTTTCTGTTCTTTCCCCTTTTATATGAGTTAGTTTCATTTTGATGGATGACTTTCATTCCATACGTTTCAGAGTGCTTACATCTTCCAGAGTAGAGGGTAAAAAAGATGAGCAACAACAGATACCATCTGAACACCCTGTTTCAGATTCCGTGAATAATGGTGCATCTATTGATAAGTCCAATTTTTCATCTACTGATCAGTCCAATTCTGTCACAAAATTAGGCCCAGGGGAGTCTAGAAAGAGTTTTGCTGATGATGTTGAGACATACCTGGATGAGAGAGGGCGTGTGCGACTCAGTAAAGTGAGAGCTATGGGGATTCGTATGACCCGTGATTTGCAAAGGAATTTGGCAATGATGAAAGAGATTGAGCAAGACAGACCAAATGGAAACAATATTACAGGTGCAGGGTCTATGCTTACTTTGAACGAAACTGGCACGTCGAATGCTGTTCCTTCTGAGAAAAGCAAGTTTATAGGAACATCACTTGATGATACTAATGAATCTGTAAGCTCGATAGAGAGAAATAAGCAGTCTACGTTAAAAAGTGGAATTTCTTTAGAATTGTCATTTAAAGACAATAGCGAAAACAACTGTGATGACGATGATGATATATTTGCTCATTTAGCTGCAGGAAAACCTGTAATCTTTCCTAATTCTCCAAGGGCACATTCTTCTATTTCTGTTTCAGATAGTGATTGGGAGGAAGGAACTACTGAAAGAAAAGGTAGTAGCTTATCTGATGATGCCAATGCAGGAATTAATCCCCCTCTTAATCTTGAGGAGGGGGGCATCAGCGATGAGAGTGAAGTGGAATGGGAAGAAGGACCGTCTTGTGCTCCCAAAAGTTCCTTGTCATTTCCTGCTGAGTCAGAGAAAACAGTTTCTAATATTGAAGAGGAGGCTAACTTGCAGGAGGCAATCAGAAGAAGTCTCTTGGATGTATGCATTGAGAAACCTAATTATGCTTTATCTGAACATAACAAATGTGAAAATTTAGGAGAAAATGCTTGTGATGGTACTTGGTTATATGATAGAGAAAATAATATGGATGATCCAAATTTTTTGGGAGAAAGTGTCTCTCAGCAACATGAATCAATTTGTGAATATGTTGATGGTCTGGGAAAACTGGATACTGTTGGTGGAATAAATAACTCAGAAGTGATTGGTTCTTTAGGCAGAGAGTTGAAGTTGTATGAACCGCGTAATTCTGATGAAAAGGAGATGCTGATAAATAAACCATTTGAAAAGGACAATTCCTACTTTGAACAGTCAAGGCAAGGCGCAAATGATGGTGCAAATGATGGAAGGTCTTTGTGTAGCGATGCACCGTGTGAAGACTCAGGTACTACTATGGAACTGACAGAGGTCCAATTAGTTAAGGGGCGTTGCCTGAGTGCTTCTGCTAAGGGTGATGAGCATCTTACCCGTGATAAAATGTGTTCTGATGATAGGTCTCATAGTGTTGATGCTGTATTTGAGGACTCATCCATTGCCATTCTAGATGAAGATAAGAAAAATAATTGTGAAGCTGAAACATCTGTTCTCCCTGGTGATAAGAAAAATGAAATTGAAGTTGAGATGAAACATGATTTCACAGCTGAACCATCATGTCGTACAGTGGGGACAAGTGATACTTCTATCCCCTTGGTGAAAACATCTGGGAATGCATCGATTTACGACACTGATATTGAGCAAAAGTCCGCTGAAGAAAGAACTCCTGATACATATTTAAAAGATAGCAAACAAAATACGGGAATATTTGCAACTAAGGCAATTGAAAATGTCCATGCTGAAGCCACAGAGAAAATTTTGGAGGAGGAGATGCAGATTCTAGATCATGAATATATGTATCTTGGAGATGAGCAGAAAAAGCTTGAACGTAATGCGGAATCTGTGAGCAGTGAGATGTTTGCAGAGTGTCAGGTGTGCATTAAATTTCATGTTATGTTATGTTGTCTTCTATAGTTTAGGGTGCCATAATTAGCATATGTGAGTAGGTCTTTTGGGCTTTGTCCTAGATTTCACTCTATGATCCCTCTATGTTCTTCGCCCTTAATGTTGTTATTAAAAATTTGTATTGTGCATAATAAATTTACATAAAGCTCTGATGTTAATAGATTTGGGAGGTTGACTATGTTGCTTTATGTTATCAATAAATTAGCTTTTAGATGAAGAAATTTGCAAGTAACTATAGAATATTTCCTTTTTATAAACTGACCTGTTTTAGAATATATTTTATTGGTCACTTGTAATATGAATTTTGATTTTTTTTTTTTTGGTCCTGATGGATAAACAACTTGATTCTGATATAACAAAGGTCTGTAGCATAGATCTCGACTAATGATAGACATTGTGGTTTTGTTTTCCATAGGAACTGCTGCAAATGTTTGGCTTACCCTATATTATTGCACCTATGGAGGCAGAAGCTCAATGTGCTTATATGGAACTTGCAAACCTTGTTGATGGTGTTGTGACTGATGATTCTGATGTTTTCTTGTTTGGGGCGCGAAGTGTTTACAAGAATATATTCGATGACCGCAAATACGTGGAGACGTACTTCATGCAGGTATGGAATTGGCAAGCCGCTAAGTGGTTCTCCCTCTTTTCTGTTGCCGGAGAAGCTTTTTCATTTTTAGCTATGCATCAATGGTCTTCTTTTTTATGGTATTCTAATTTCTTTTCAATTATCTTTGTGATGCTCTATAAGAAATCTGTGTGTGTGTGTTGGTTTCATTTATTTTTATACTCTGGATGATTCATTGGGATTCTTTTTAGTACATTAGATGTTGGGCGTTTTACACCATTTCTACTCTTGTGAACTTTTATTTATCAGGATTGGATCTCCTTGTTTGTGGAAATTCTATTTTTGAGAAAACTTGCCTCACTGTGAGTATAAAAACTGTAGTGATTTGACCTGCTTATCACCCCCAAACACTGCTCTGGATCTTGAACAGATCAATACAAGATGCTCAACTTGATGATTGAAACCTGAAATGACCAAATCATAAAGCAAGAACAATTAACTAGATCCAAGAAACAAGTTTGATGAACATAAACCAAAAAACGAATTAATCACAGCCAAAGAGAGATTTACGTGGTTCAACTGTACCATGAATGACACAACCTACGTCCACGGGAGAAGCTTTCTGGTGAGATTTTATTGACAAACAATGGAGAATCTTTGCAAAACTTTTACAACAGTTTACAGAGAACAAGCTAGAACACACTCTCTCTTCTATCCTTCTCAATTTGTTTCTCAGTGATGATCCCAATCTGTTTTGTTAGCCAGCTTTATAACTGCATCTGTAACAAACTAGCACACCCAGCTTGTACAGCTTGAGGACATGTGGATAATGGCTTTACCGAACTTGACTCACTTTGTCACGTCCATCAGTTAAGTAGATGAAAACAGCTGCAAGCAGAGGTCATTTTGATCTTTATAATTCATAAGTGATGCATGCTTATCTCATGACCTTTTCAATGTAATATCAAGCTCAAAATGCTGTTGTTTCATACTGCTGAGTTTGATTCACTACCAAGCTACCTGAGTTTGTTCCTTGTTCTCATCTTTCATTGTGTTTTGCTAGTCACTTTTAAATTTATTTGATGGTTTTTGTTAATTTACACATGTACTCAAGACAAACATTGATTTTCTAATACCTTGGGTTATTCTTATCCTACCATTTTCAGTTTTTCTTTTTTGCTAACTCATACTGTGGCGTATTACTGTGTGCTAATTAGTTGCTTATATTTATGCTTATACATTATAAATATTAATATCATATTTTTTGGTCAGGACATCGAAAAGGACCTTGGTCTGACCAGGGAAAAGCTAATTCGCATGGCGTTGCTTCTGGGGAGTGATTATACTGAAGGGATTAGGTAATTAACTGTGACAATTTTAGCGTTCATATTTTGAACTTATGTTATTGCACTGCAGTCTTGTGCAATTTGGATTTTATAGAAGTTTTTTATATTTCTTTTCCTGTTTAAATTTGTTTTGTACTATCCTTTAAAATTAAAAAGAAAAAATCATTTTGTATCACAGACCAGGAAACAATATTCTACCAGTTCTCCATTTACAGTAGCGGTAGTTAAAATGTTAATCTTGCATGGTAGGTAGTTCAACTGACTTTGCTTATTAGTTTTTTGGATTTCAACGGGAGTATTTTGATGCAGTGGGATTGGTATTGTCAATGCCATTGAGGTAGTAAATGCATTCCCGGAGGAAGATGGCCTTTCTAAATTCCGGGAGTGGATTGAGTCACCAGATCCAACCATCCTAGGGAAGTTTGATGTACAAACAGGAGCAAGTTCAAGGAAAAGACGTTCAAGTGATGGTGACAAAGATGTTAATTACGCAAAACACTCTGTGGAAGGTGTCTCTGAATTTGATGAAAGCATTTCCCAATTTGATGAGGACAAGCAATCAGCTGAGTACAGCCAAAATATGAAGAAGATTTTCATGGATAAGCATGTACTAAATAAATTAATTCCTTACTCTTTTCTTCAACATTTTTTATTTGTATTGTGGCATTGATCATTTTGCATTGCTAAGCTACCATTTTACCTAAACACTTCAGCTCATAGGTAAGGCCCTCTTGCACCCTCTTACGTGCAACACACATGGATCCAACACAACACTATTACAAACATAGCACCAGACCAATTGATTAAATATAATTGATTTAAATATGAGATCATTTTGTCAAACTGGCTTTGAACCATGTTCAGTAATCACTTGACCTAATGATTTAAACTTATAGTTGAGGGCCTAGCAGTAATTCTGAACTTCTAGCATGCACTTTCTATATGTTTCTGAGCATTTATATATTCTAATTCATAGAGAAATGTGAGCAAGAACTGGCACATACCTTCCTCTTTTCCAAGTGAAGCAGTTATTTCAGCATATTTCTGTCCACAAGTGGATAAGTCTACTGAATCTTTCTCGTGGGGAAAGCCAGACCTCTTTGTTCTTCGCAAGTAAGTTCTCTTATATTTAGCTTTTGATTTTCGTGAAACTTGGCTGGGTTCATCAGTTTCCTATGCCTTTTCAGATGGGTTAAAGATGTTTCTTTCCAGTAAACCATCGACTGAAGATCTCGATAGTTAATTTTGATACATCTGCCATATAATGTGTGTGAACTTATAGTGATACTTGTTAATTTTTAGATTTATTTAGTTCTTGGTGTCTTATTATCTACTTATTTGATCTTATGATGTGGACTATAAAGGTCTGGTCTGATTCACAATTTGTGAAAGTATCTTGATCTTCCTTTTCTTTGTCATTTCCCCTTTATATAGCACTGCACCTGTTATACACTTTTATGAATTCTGTGCTAATTATTTTATAATTTTTATTTTTCATGCAAGAATATGATTTAGCATAATATACATCATGAAAGGTTTGCAGGTCTCGTGAATTGACTTACCGACACGTATGGTTTATGTATTTGACCAAGTGATTTGTCTTTACTTTTCAATATGCACCAACATAATCTGTTCTGCTTGCACTGTCATGATAACTTGAAATCACTGTGGGCATTGTTTATCTGCATATCTTATTATTTGAAAAAAAAAGCTTTCTTTTTCTTATGTGCACTGGTTTTGTACAGATTTTGCTGGGAAAAATTTGGGTGGGGTGGTGACAAGTCGAATGAGTTGCTCGTACCTGTTTTGAAGGAATATGAGAAACGTGAGGTTAGAACTTATGCACCACTCTCTTTCTCATTTACATGCACACTTGCACATGAACCATATGCAAATGCCCACCTGCAAGCTAAATGAAGACTTCTTTCAGGGGGAAAAAATGAAAAACATATTGAAGACTTAAAAGTTTTGGCTGAGCAATCTTTCTCTGTTGGCCATCACCACCCTTTTTTTTTTTTTTTTTTTTTTAAAACCCCCAAAAACCTATTGTTGTAAGTACAATTGCTGACAACATTTTATTATGTGAAAGACTCAACTGCGACTCGAAGCTTTCTACACTTTCAATGAAAGATTTGCAAAAATTCGTAGCAAGCGGATTAAGAAGGCTGTTAAAGGAATAACTGGAAACCAATCTCTACTGCTGATGGATGATGCTGGGCAAGAAGTTTCCAAAAGTAGAAATAAGAGGAAGAATAATGGTCTTGAAAATGGCAGTAATCGATCACAAAAAGCTCCAAAGAAAGGGGAGGAAAGTGTGTCTGGAGCTCAGAACAATATGGAAAAATCATCTCAGAGTCAATCTAGGAAAAGGAAGGTACTTGAGAAGTTTGTTTTGGCTGAGATGGAGAATCCAGAAAGACTTACACCGGCCGGTGGCGGACGAAATGCCAATAATGTATTTCGTGGAAATAGAAGAGGTAAAGGTCAGAGAGTTGGACGAGGAAGGGGAAGAGGAAGGCTTTGTGCTGAACAATCTGAAACCAGCTCCAGTGATGATATTGGTAGTGATGATACCCAAGAATATTATTCTGAGAAATTTGAAGGGCAGCAAGAAGTGCGAAGGGTAAGCTTAACTATTCTGTTCCTGCCATTATATTTTAGTAGAATTATGAGGAACATAAGCAATGGATCACTTGATTTATTAGCTTTCCAACATGGTTTACCTCAACTTTTGAATAGAATGTAGTGGGTTTGGTTATCAATGGTTTGCCCTGTTCTTGGTATGATCGTTAATTCTTATGAGTTAGTGTGGTTCCTGAATTTTCTTGCTTTGCCTGTGAATGAGGAGTTTAGTCAAACATGAAACATGACATCCTAAGAGAAATTGATATTAAATCCTTGTAAATTATTACTAGGATATGGACTGCCCCTCTTCTTCATTTGGGAGTTGAATACAAAATTTTGCTCTAATTTTAGGAACTTAGCTGCCTAACAGAGTGTATGATAAATGTTAATTAACAAAAATATCATTCTTATGAAATTCTACAGGGGCATTATGCTATTTAGAAAGTGGTATGATTTGGCCAGTAGATTGCTTCTGAATTGACTGACAGCACAGTTTGTGCCTGAGCTTTCGCACTGGGACATGTTGAGTTGTTGGCCTGACCTTTGCAAATATGTTTCTGTTGTGCCTTCCATAGATTGAACATGCTGGTCTGCATCATGCATGTATACCTGAGAGAGGTTTTTGCTTCGAAAGATCTTATTCATAATGTATTGTTTTTCTATGTGTATTTCCCAGTCAACACGTTCCAGGAAGCCTGTGGATTACAATGTCGATGACCCAGAAATTGCTGATGTTGGCAAGATTTTGAGTAATAAAGAATCTTCTAACGAAGAGGAAGCAAAGCAAGATTCGGTTCATGGTGTAACTGGCGAAGCTTCTGCTGACTATAGCAGAAAGAAACAGCACAGGGCAGATGACCCTTCAATTGATAAAGACTATATTGAAAGAGGAGGTGGATTCTGCATTGATGATCAGGAAATTGGTCAGCCGAGTGTGAGCCCGTGTGATGATCCTTTTCTCGAGGCAGAAATCACCAAAGATTACATGAAAATGGGAGGTGGGTTTTGTCACGATGAAAGTGAGACACGCGAGGACCAAGTTGCTGCTAAGGACCCAGTTGTCACTGGGGAGAGTCCATCTACTTGCTTTGATTCTTCAGATGGAGTTCACTGTGATGTTGGATTAGGTGATTCGACTACCAGTTCGAACTCTAAAGAAGCAACAAATGGACTTGAAAATGTGGGGAGGACGGACACATTTGATACAGAGCCGAATCCGGTCGTTCAAAATGCAACCAGTACTGATAGTGCTAGGAACGATGCTGGTAGAGCCTCCCGAGGATCTCTTACTGCTATGACTTTCTTGAGGAGAAAACGTCGAAGGAGTTGAACTATACAATGTTTTGCATATTTTTCGAAATAATGTAAATGATCGTGTCTTGATTGTCCCAATTTTGTACGTCTTGAAATTCCAGGAACATGTTATAAGCATGATCAGATATAAATTTTGTACAGCGCCGATAAATTTTATTTGCAAATTGAGGATAGTATATTTTGTTACTCGTAGATGGTGACTATAGAAGAATACTGATTATCTTTTGATTGAGAGTTTGTCAACATGATTTGTCATATCTGATGTGACCTTACCCGGCACTCGCATCGCACATTAATACGAGTTGACATAGACAGAGGCGTTGAATTATCGCTCTCCTGAAAGAACAATTTATGAAACATTTTCGTCTGGGACCATTAATTATTGTTTAAGAATGCTTTCTACTCAAGGTCCACGAATTAAGCACTTAGTATTAAATTATTTGCGTGGCCACAGAGATATTTGTGCTGTCATCTTTTAGAAGAGTTGCAAGTGGATTGGTGGAAAATGGCGTTGGCTTCCTGGTTGCAGAATGCAATACCCTTTGTGGCAATGGTAACGGTGGAGTGCACGGATGTTGGCCTATCAGTAATAAGCAAAGCAGCCTTGACAAAAGGGATGAACAAGTTTGTTTCAGTAGTCTACTATAATGCCCTTGGTACTCTCATACTTCTCCCTTACTTCCTGTTCCGCAGGTATTTAAACTTGTTCTATTTTCTGCTTCTTTCAAGCTTACCAAAATTGAATGGTTTTGAGTGAAGGTTATACACAGATTTGATTGATAAACCTTTCTTGTCTTTGGCAGGAACAAGGGTGCTTCTCTCACTTGGTCGCTCATTTGGAGATTTTTCCTCCTTGGCCTGATAGGGTAACGTAGTTATTATCTGGCATTTAGAAATTCAGATCTGCAGGATTTTATAACTGAGGACAAACCTTTTGTTGCAGGAGCTCGGGGCAGATAATATACTTTACTGGTCTTAAATTCAGTTCCCCAACTCTTTCATCAGCTATGGCGAATCTTATTCCTATCTACACTTTCTTGCTTGCAGTCATATTCAGGTTGAATAAAACGCTGAAAGCTTGTTTAGATATTGATGATTGAGAATCATTTGATTATGCTTAGTCAACTCATCTGTTATTCAAACAGTTGTTCAATGATTTCAGTCTTGTTTGAAGATTTTTTGCTTCACTTAAAACTTTTTAAATTCTAGGATTGAGAAGCTCGATTTAAGGAGATCAAGCAGTCAAGCCAAAACCTTGGGTGCTACTGTAGCAGTAACAGGGGCATTTATGATAACTCTATATAGGGGTCCACTGCTCTTGATGGCTTCATCCACTTCTGACTCTCCTGATCATCCTAAGCTGCTTTTTTCACAGCAATCAGAATGGCTCATAGGAGGTCTTCTCCTTGTTCTCGTATGCATTTCGTCTGCAATATGGAATGTTGCTCAGGTAAATGGCATTCAGTTTACAAACTCACATTCGAGCACAATCAATGCCTGTATAACCTCTAGTATCATTGTTGGTTATTATATTTGGATGGACTCGATGCAAATAACTTTTACCAGCACTTGTTGAAGAATATTCAACCATTGAAAGCATCTCATTTAAACCACAATTGTGACTAATCACATGAAAAGAATATGCTTGCAAATGAATTTTCACATTAATAACAACCGTGTATCTTTGGTGTGGTTTTCTATTTGCAGGCAGCCACAATTAGGGGGTATCCAGAAGAAATGACTGTAGTCTTCTTCTATACATTCTTTATAACAATCCAAGCTCTCTGTTTCTCTGTCATAGTGGAAAATGATATAGATGCATGGAAATTGACAACTGGTGTTGAAATAATGGCCATAGTTTGCACGGTGAGATCACATCAGAAGTCCAAATGATTGTGTGTCGGTACAGTTCTCTATGGCATGATCTGACTAATGTTAATATGTGGCTTGCATTCTGTTCTAACTATTAGGAGTGATAGTTACTGATTTGGGGTAATTTTAGGCAATATTCGGGAGTGTGTTCCGCATAGGGATTCATACTTGGTGCTTGCGGAAGAAGGGACCCGTGTATGTAGCTATGTTCAAGCCATTGGGGATGGCCGTTGCAGTAGTCCTGACAGTAATTTTCCTTGGTTATAATCTCTATCTTGGCAGGTATGTAACACTGTCGCAACTTAGTTGCCTTATTTTTCGTTCTCTTACGACAGACAAATGAAGAAAGACTTGAGTAATGGTGCTTTAATTGAATGTTTAATTATCGCAGTGTAATAGGATCAATTGTAATTGCACTTGGATTTTATACTGTGATGTGGGGACAAATGAAAGAGGAGGACTTGGTTCGAAATAATGAAGATTGTAGCTTGATATCAGCCGGTCAAAGGACTCCTTTACTGCAACGAAGATGCACTGAAGACGCATAAAAAAGCTTTCAATACCGTGCTAAAACCAAATATAAAACATCAACTTGAAGGCAGTGTCTTTTCTTGCAGTAGCAGTTAAAGCACTCTCTCTTGGCTGGTAACCATATTCCCCTCTTAGCCTATTTCTAATGTTTCCATCAATTTAGCAAATAGCCAACTACAAAGACGACTGGAGATGGTGGTGTATTGTCATGCCACAGCCCAACATAGATAACATAGGTGAGCTTAGAAGAGATATATTTTTACTTCAAAAAATGACTTCATTGTTATTAAACATTATATTTAATCACTAATTTGTGGGTGGAACTGCTGTCCTTCTAAATTTCAAAGAAATTTGTGAACTTTAATTGTATAATGTGTTTGTAAGCAATTTGTGAAGACAAAAAAAATTCCAAGCTTTATTGTGAAGATATTGAACTGAATTGTGATGGTAAATATATTAATTGTATTATATCTCATTAAAAAATAAAAAGAAAAGAAAAAAAATTATATTTAATGCCAGATAACCCATGCCCTCAAATGGGTAGACCGCTTCCCATTCAATGTGAAACTTGGACCACGCATCAGTGGATCATTAAATTTCTGATAGAATATCACCTGATTGATTTTCTTTTTCTTTTTCTTTTTGAAATAATATCAGCTGATTGTTAATATATGTATTAAAAAAAATTACCGTATTGATTATTTGACTTGCCAATTGTATTTTACTAAATCCCATTTTTGTTTTTTTCTTTATTTTTAGAGGGAATCCCATTTTTGTCAAATTTAAATGGGATTATACGGTTCATCGACTTTCAGTAGACCTTGGACTTGACGATCAACGAATTATATCGAGTCGCAGAAGTATGATTATATGAACGAAAATTGAACTCTATAACGGGGAAAAAATAAATAAATAAAACTTGGGAGTTTCAGAGAGCTTTCAATTCAACAATCCATGATGGCCTTCGTAATTTCAGCGATTTGATTTGTAAATTCTGTAATCTCACAAAATTCTCTCATCTTTTATGCAATTTTCTTTTCTTTTCCGTTTAGTGTCATCCGCCACTGACTCAAACAAAACAGCGTACTGCGACCACCTTCATTTATCCGGCATCGTCGTCGTCACCAGACGCCACGGATCTTACAACCCTTCAAAACCCGGCGCGTCATTTTCAGCAACGCGCCTACACGCTCCGGCTCATTGCCGAAAGATGATGAAGCTGGATTCATCGACAGATACAGCCCCATTTGTCGCGATGGCATTAGTCGAGATCGGCGAAGTGGGCATGATCACTCTGGGCAAAGCAGCCATGTCCAGCGGAATGAGCAACTTCGTTTATGTCGTTTACTATAATGCCCTCGGCACCTTCATCCTCCTGCATTACTTCATTTATAACACCTACAGGTAACAACTGAGCTCCCTTTAATCCTTTAAATCTTTTGGTTTTTAATTACTTTGCTTCTCATTTTCGTTTTCCCAATCTTGATGTGTTCAGAAGCAAGGGCCCTGTATTGACTTTCTCGCTTCTTTGTAAATTCTTCATGCTTGGTGTACTCGGGTAACAAATTTTAGTCAAATTGTGAAATGGGATTGTTCTTTTTTCTGTGAAATGTTGTTATAGTAATGGGAAAGAAAAAAATTGTGTTGCAGGATATGTTTGGTGCAAATATTTGCAATTACAGGTATCAAATACAGCTCTCCGACTCTTGCTTCTGCCATGGGCAACTTGATACCGGGTATTACATTTCTGCTTGCCGTTTTCTTCAGGTGGGCAGGGCAATAGTTTATAATATAGGTGCTTTTCGGTTGTGTAAATAACATAATATTCATTGTTCATTCTAGCCGTGCCATGTGGATTTGATAAAATTATTGAGGTTTCTAAACTCAGAAATAACTATTATTCACGTTGTTTTGGAGTGAGGAATATAAATTTTTTTTGGTCCTCTGCTGTTTACTTGGATCCTGGTCTAATATTTATGCATCTTTTAATGTATCCTAAAATGAAGGATGGAAAAGGTAGCTATAAGAAGCAGAAGCAGTCAGGCTAAAATTCTAGGTACCGTTGTATCAATAGCAGGAGCATTTATAGTCAGTCTCTACAAGGGCCCACCACTGCTGGGGTTCTCTTCACCTTCTAACTCGAATATTCAGCTTCCTGTCTCAGAATACTCAAACTGGGCTCTTGGAGGCCTTCTTCTTACAGTCACTTGTTTCTCATCTGCAACGTGGAAGATTTTCCAGGTACAATCATATTTCTTAGCATTATTGTGGCCAATGCAAATAATTTAACAGTTTTACTTAGAATGCACCTACCATAAGCAGGCTGGAGCTAGCTGGGGTAACTGCCCTTATAGACACCTATGCTGCTTTTTGCTTTTTGTTTCTGCTGTTGAAGTTACAGCCAATTTATGCTCAGCATTTAGTTTATTTGCTTGGGCTAGCCTTAGTTATGATTTGCATATCAATCCCTTGGTTGGAGGATGAATCTCGCTACATACTAAAAGGATGTTAATCACCGCATTGGAACTACCTCCCACGAACTACATACTAAAAGGAGGTTGCGGGATGGGAACTTCTCTTAATCAACTCATCACCTAATCCTGAACACTAAACTGAAGACTACACCAAACTCTTAAAAGCTAAAGCATGAAATTTACAGTATGTTGTGGGGTTTGTTAATTTATGTTTATATGTGTGTGGTGGTTACGATAGTTTGTTAAGTTTTATTTATTTTGATAGTGTTAAAGTATACTGTGCACTTACAGTAATTTCAAGGAGAGAATAACATAATCTTTTCTCAGAAAAAGATTCTAATATAGTTAATCAAACAAATATTTGAATACACTCGTTTACTTCATATCCTGTCTAACATTTAATTAAATTTATAATGGGATGCATGAGAAAATTATTAGAAACATTGCATAAGAAAGATGTGAATATTGTGATTTTGATTAAATTATGAGAGCAGCAACGTGCTTGAATTGATTGATTGAGTTTTTCCCCCGGTATCAAATATAGTGTTAGTGATAGGGACAAAAAATGGGTAATGTCTCCCTGTTATCTTACTTGCCTGTAATATCAGCTGATTCCACTATTTATTATTGTGGCTAAATAATGTCAGTTACGTACATATTTATGTCTTCCTTTTGGTAAAACGCTGACCTTCACAAAAGGACTTGAACTCTATGTGATATTTACTACAAACATGAAGGTGCTGCATTTTATGAGTCCACATATTGTGGTTTTGGTAATGAGACTAGCATGTATCTTTTAACATGAAGGCACATAGAAGACTACAACATTTATGGAATGGAAGTATTATGAATTAATCCTTGTATTTTCTAAATTTATTACTTTCAATAAAATCATGGAAAAGGAAAATCTATTACTTTATGTATGCCTCTAAAGACTATTTCTGATTCCTTCACTGACTATAAGTTGTGAAGATACATGGGATAGTTGTATATGTCATCGGACAGGATTGCAGTATGCTTGAACTTTCTTAAGATATTATCAGAAGCATGAAAATGTTGGAAGTTTATATTTCTGTGATCAATGTATTGATAAGGTGCTAATAGAAATTACATGGAAAGTTGAAGCTAAATATGTATCAGATGCTTACAATCATTGGACACTGAGCAAGAATCTTCCCTGGAGAAAACTAACCTGATTTCGATTCTAGGCAGCAGTGCTAAAGGAGTACCCAGACAAAATAAATCTAGTCTTTTTCTCCTGCTTCTTTGGGACTATCCAATGTGCAGTTGTATCTATAATAGTAGAAAGAAATCCAAGTGCTTGGAAACTCCAACCTGGCATTCAAAGGACTGCTGTCATATATGCGGTATGGACTCACCGCCAGTCAGTTATTCCAAGTTTGACACTCCTTTTTGTTCATCACATTTCATATGATAAGCTTGATATTTTGAGTAACTTTACTTAATGCCTGCACTTCTGCACTGCACAACTCTTTTATGATTATGCTTGTGAAATTTCTTAAAAAGTTTAAGTTTTCAATCTTTTCTGTTGACACACTGCTTTGGCTTCAATTCAGGCAATTGTGGGGACTGTGATCCGGAGCAGCATTATTGCTTGGTGTCTGCAAAAGAAGGGGCCTGTATTTGTAGCTCTCTTTAAGCCCTTGGGAACTGCCATCGCAGTGTTCATGGCAGTTATGTTCCTTGGCGAAACACCTCATCTTGGCAGGTAAATGGCATTCTAAATTTTTTTGCATGCATATTCCATGGGAATTGGTCTCAAACAATGCTGAAGGCAACCGATACTTATTATATGTATCACTCTCGCACAATTTTTGTGCAGCATGGACTTATTCTTGGACTGAATCTCTCCCAACCCTCAGCATTAGGCACAGCTGCTCCATAAAAAGTCATGCTCGATACATTTATCCTCAAAGAATGTCATTTTCCAACAACTTCCCCACGACGCCCAACCCAAGTCATTGTTTTCTACACACTATGACCCCTCAGAAACCAAACTCTATCTTTGTCTCTGCATATACACTCATCAATCTGAATTAATGATGTTTGGTTGGTGTGTTTCATGTTGTTCCATGACTATATATCTTATGATCTTAAACTATGTGAACAGAACCATAATCATACATAATCTTTGTGCAGTTTGATTGGAGCTGTGGTAATTGCTTTTGGATTTTATGCTGTAATATGGGCGCAAGGCAAAGAAAGTAACATGACTACCGGCAATGTTGGCAGCTTGGAATCACCGAACCAAAAGTTTCCACCCTTGAAAAATACATGATAGAACATACAGAGGAAGATAAGTCTGACGACGGCAAATTGGTTGGAATTATTTTGATCCTGATGATAAGAACATACATATACACATATGAAGATATGTAGCAGTTTCCACTAACTTATGATGGTAGTTGAGGAAGATTTCTTGTGGACAGTTGCCTTTAATGCACGAAATCATTGAGAGAAGTTTCTGGTCGCTTGCGCTGACAACCATATACATTATTAACCAAAATGTTGAATTCGCAAAATATAAACTTCTGCTCATGTTAATTAATTTACCAAGAAGACTTGGTAGTTTATGAGAAGTCCTTGCTCATGAAAAGCAGTGACAATATTGTGCATTTGAAAGCTGAAGCTCAGACACACAGTTCATGCTTATGCAGAAAGTTATGCTCTTTTTAGGTCTTGTTTGGGATTGAAATTAAGTAACTGTATTTTAAAAATTACAACATTAAAGTGTTTAATAATTGTTGTAACTTGAAAATTAAAATTATATGATTTTCACTTAAACGATGAAAAATTTATTATATTTTAATAATTTTATCAAAATTATTATTTAAAAATTTTATTTATTATATGATATTAATTTTTATTTTATAATTATAATTATTTTTAAAATAATTATAATTTAAAAATTACAATATTGAAATCCCAAACAAGATTTTAGTAGTTAAGTTGACGAGCAAACGGGAGGGAATTGAGTTTCTAAAAAGTGCATTTGTACTTTTTCATTATTGCTCTCCATTAAGAGGCATAATTTTTTACATTTTATGGGAGGATCCCCCTAAGTTACATGCATGTAACTTACAACCCTCTCACATAAATAGTGAATGGGCCCACACCACTCACTATTCATGTGAGAGTATTATAAGTTACATGCATGTAACTTAGCATTAGCCTTTATGGGAATTGAGTTTCTGAAAAGACCATTTGTACTTTTTCATTATTGCTCTCCATTATGAGGCATAATTTTTGACATTTTACGAAACTTTTAAGGATGGTTGACAAATTTAGATTTCAAAAGGATTCAGGCATTTTTCTTTAATTGGCCTCTCAAGTTCGAATTGTAAAAGAGATAGGAACTGCAAAAAAATCCTTTTTAAAAGTTAAAAAAAAATAAGAACATAAGAGAATAACAACTTATCATAATTAGGTAGATATTACTATTATCAATATCATAATCAAGCTGGTCTGGAAAGTGAGAGCTCCATCAAAAGTATTAACACTGTTTATAATGTGGGAATTATTAAAGCTTTCTTTAGTAATTTTTGGACAATATTCGTAGTTTGTATTAACAGAATGGGTTTAACAATTTCTACTATTTAATTTAGCTAAGATACTAATAAAATGTCACATATATTCAGATATTTAAAAAATAAAAATAAATATGTCATTCATGTGTTATTGGTATTAAATTATCACTTAATTCTTAAATAATCAAATTTCAAAACCATCTTTCGGAAAATTAACACAAGTTTAAAATTTCAAATGGCCAAATTTTCAAAAATCACTCAAATAGAGGTTTACCAAACATGCTTCAAATATTGATAGCGAAGTCATTGGAAAGAGCATAAATTCAACAAAGTATTAAAGTCGGGTCACTTATTATCGTCCACATCAGCATGTTGATCAAATATTCTTTCTTTTCTATCTTCTTTTTCTTTTTTCGGTCAACAAAGCCGTACATACAAATAATAGATGAAAAATATTTAATGTTCATCGGTTCAAGGAGAAGAGAGCTGATATGTATACTAGCATTCTTTTTTTTTTCCCCTCCCTTTTAGAGGTTAAAAATTAAAGAACTTTCAAGTGCAGGTTAAAGAAGAGAAAGATGGAAATAAGAAGGAATTATTTGAAGGAAGCTTTGCTCTTCGCAGCCATGGTTTTTGTGGAGTTCAAAAACGTAGGTTTGACAACTTAATTTAAAACAACAACTTCGAGAGCAGGGCTGAGCTACCATGTCTTTCTCCTCTACACTTATGCCGTCGCTACTCTTGAACTACTCCCTTTGGCCTTTATCTTTCTTAGGTCTCTAGCTAGCTAGCTCTCTTAATCCTCTAGTCATATATGCATGAAGCAATAATTAACATCATCTCAATCCATTTGTGTTACTAACATTATATTTGTGATACACACACACACACACAGAGCACAGCAGCGCTTCCATCAGTCAAGTTCCCTCTGTTTTCAAGGATCTGCCTCCTTGGCCTTATTGGGTATATGATGAAAAACTAGTAGTGTTTCTTCTTAGATTTGAAATATGACGAGTTAAAAAATAATAATAATAATTTTTGTCTCAGTTGCTTGGCTACAAAGGCATAGCATACAGTTCTCCAACTCTTGCTTCAGCAATCAGCAATCACACCCCGGCTTTTACCTTCATTTTAGCCATCGTTTTCAGGTTCTTTGTTCTTATCAATTTCAGTTTCAATGCAGCAGTCCTGGTGTAGATGTCTAGAATCCATGGGCAAAAAGAAGAAAGAATGGTACGAAATGCAAAAAAAGAAACAAACACAGGATGAGGAGAGGTATCCCAGGAACACCTTCTAGCCGTATATGTTGAGAAGCCGATAGGAGGCTTTCCTCAGTCAGCCTAACGTTCTCCAATCTGTCCACACTTAACACATCATTTTCCCTTTGTAAAGCCCCCTCAACTCTATAAGCGAAATATCCCTCACAAGTAACTCCGACCACAACACTTAAAGGCCGGGCTAGAGGGATGTGCGGAGTGCCAAATCAATATGAAGAGCTATCCCATCTGTCTTAGGGCGCTTTGGGGTTTCATTCTTGTATCTGGAGGTCAACCAAAGAAGGAATGTAGTACTTAACCCTGATATACTCTAGGTCTCGCAGAGTAGCTCTCCGAGCGAGATTGGTTAAACCTAGAAAAGGAAAGTGAGGGAGCGATTTTTGGACGTGCGAACCAATGTGGTCAGCCTAGAGAAGGGTAAGCAAGGTACCCCTTTTTCTTACTCAACCATTTGTGAAGGTGAGCTAAGTATCACAATGTGTCATTCACAATTCTTCTACGAGTTTCTTTTGCCTTCAAATACTTTCGCCATAAAGAAATTATGGGGATTTTTTTGGGGATAAATAAAATATTGAAAATGAAGCGCCATGTGTCGATGCAAAGGTTATGTAACTATAAGTTATCTTTGGGGGTACCTGACCAACACCATAAATTTGGTATCCGAGATATTCGACCTACACCATAAATTTGGTATCCGAGATATTCGACCTACACCATAAATTCAGTATCCAAGATACCCGACATACACCAGGTACAGTTGGCGATTAAGAGGGTACGAGGGGTAACACAGGTCAGATGCGAAACGGTCAAAGAAAAATCTCCAAAAAGTCAGTCATCAAAAATATCTCCATCGTCTAAAAGATAATATTCGATTGTGTAGAATCAAATATTAAAATATCTTGTTGAAAGGGTGGGGATAGCCAAGTGTCACCTCTGCCAAAAAGTGAAGGACAACATAGCAAGGACAGTGACCTGCAGTAGCCCTGCTAGATAACCTTTGCTGAGGTATCCTGTACCACTCTCCAGCATACACCACGTGTCCAACAAGATAAACTATGTCATAAACACTTTTTTGCTTTTTAAGCATGCTCCTAACGGCCTAAAAATCATGAAAAAAAGGTAAAAGAACAGAAAAAAATTCGGAAAAAGACAACCAATAACCATTAGAAATGTGTCATGTGACAGTCAAGGTACTCCATAAATAAAGACATTCAGGTTCTATTTTCATCATTCAACACCACACACACACTCTTCAATAAAAAGGTTGAGGTCTTCTTCAACCTTAGGCTACTATTTTATAGGGCTTGCAAGCTCTTGTCACTGTAAAAAGTTTGAGTAGCTGACTTGAGCATCGGAGTGTGGACGCCAGCCACCTCAACTCCACCTCTAACCTCTTTTTCATTGTTTTGCAGGTTAAAAACTTATCTCCAAGAACCTCTTTTCCAAATTTCGACCTCTCACTATCATCACCGTCCTCCCACTCTCATTCACCTCCTTTAAATCATAAAATATCACACACAATGATCAAGTGTGGTAACCTAATTTCCCCAAGAAAAATAAATTTATTGTTTTAGATAGGTTTTCCTCTTTTCTTTTGCACCCATCATCTATCTAAAACAAGATAAAATATATTATATTACAATTGATGTTTTTCTTATTATTTACTATAAAAAAATAGGAGATCTCTTATTAAAAATTTACTCTATATCTATATACATATAGTCGTGGAAGTCAAATTATTGAATTGGTATAGATAAATTTACTTAAATAATTAAATTTCAGTCACAATAAGATCAAGTAACGATAGAAAATAAATCTTTTAAAATAATATAAAAATTATTTATTAACTTCCTCTAACGGCAAATTTTTTCGCACTGAAATAAAGATCTTTAAGAAAAACATTTGTAACGAGTGAGGGCTATTATTGCTCATATCATAGGATGTCCATCAATATCATTACTTTCCATTGACAAATGTGACCGCCTTCATTTCTTTTTCTTCCACTACCCTTAAAAATGGACCATTTTTACCATCTCTTACGAAACTTTTTTTATTTTTTGAGTTGATCAGTATATTTCAAGTTGTTGAGTGGTTCGGCCTATAATTTTTAGGTATTATACTCAAAATATTAATGTATTAGGTAAAACGACCTATCGTACTTATAAATTCAAATGATTTTCATTTATTAGCTAATGTGAGGTATAACTCAGGATGAAACCACTTTTGGAGCCCAATTCTTTCATCCAATACACTTAAGTTGTTCTACCACCATAATTTGACTATAAGAATTTAAGTTTGATACCACTTGTTGGGAGGAGGTTCGGCCTAAAATTTCAAAATATTCAGTTCAAAAAACTAATTTATTGGATGGAATGACCTATCATACTTATATAATAATTCTCCTTTCCTAACAAATATAGAACATAACTCAGCACAAGTTTTCAGCCTAATTTTCTCTAAAATAACAACTTTCTTAATTTCAAAAATAGTAAAAATTATCAACAAAAATATGCAGCAGAACTGTTGTATATAGCTCCTATGGCTGGGTAGATGGGCCGACTACAAATCTGCCACAAACTACACACTAATGCTACTGTGACAAAAGTAGTTTGTGGTTGGGACTTTGGAGTAACGCTACTTTTGACAAAAGTTATTTGCATATATATGTGTATATACGGTGCTTATCTAGTGAGAGAGAGAAAATTAACGTTAAACTTTTAAATTATTCAATTTGAGGAAAAAACTACTCTGTTTGACCGGCCATTTTTGCCCAAATTGGGAGGGTGAAAGAGAAATTTTTTCCATTTTTTTTTCTAATGATAAGAGTAAAAAATTTCGATTTGAGCACAAAATTAGATAAATGTCACTTTGTAGACAAAGATGCTAATTAGAAAAATGCTTATTTATAATTTGATATTTTAATCTGTGATACACAAGAAGGAGACAGATTCATTCATTTTTAATATATATATTTCAATTGGGAATCCCGGATTGGAACACCATCCGGAAAGGGTACTGGAACAATTGGATTTTGATCCAAAGAATCCAACGGCCCCTAAATCTTTATTTATTTATTTATTTTATTGTTGGCTACACATGGTGCGGTTCCACCATATGCAGTCAATGGTGGCCTTTGGATTTCAATCCAAAGGCACCAACACCCTTCCCGAGTGCTGTATGTTTGAAATTATTGATGATGGAGAAGAGACTAGAGAGAGCTAGCTGATTGGGGGTTGGGTGGGGGTGGAGGGGGAACTAAAATCAAGAACAAGAATGGATAGGAGGAAATTTTTAAAGGAAGCTTTGTTGTTAGCAGCCTTGGTTGCCTTGGAATTTTCATAATTTTTTTTTTGGGAAATACTATGTATATAGGCGGGAAACCAGCTACGTATATTCTGATGGTCAACCCGAATGATGACTAGATCAGTTTGCACTGCTGGTATAACAAGCCACGTACAAGTTTTCCCTAGACAGAACCTAACGTCCGTAGGATGGAGAGAATGGATGAAGAAAAATAAATTAAAAGAATTAAATAATTTTGATACAAATATTATAGTAATTAGTTTTATTGATTTAATGAAAAAATTAGTATTAGGAGTAGTTGAAAAAGACGATGTAATTAAGCAGATTAAAGCTATTAGAAATTTAGAACAATTATTCAAGGCAGCATCTTCAAAAGGGTTGAGCCACTATGTCTTTGTTGGCTACTCCTACCCTCTTGCAACCCTTGCTCTCCTTCCTTTGATCTTTATCTTTCCCAGGTACCCTATATCTCTCTTTATTAATCTTTCTCTTCTATTAATCAAATTTGTTCATCATCTTGAGAATTTCCATTGATTTATTTAACATATGCAGCACAACAACAGTGGTTCCACCATTCAAGCTCTCTCTCCTCTTAAGAATCTTCCTCCTTTCCTCCATTGGGTATTTTTACTTCACATATAGCACCAATTATCGTTTGATTATTCTTCTTGATCATATTTTGGGTAGTAGTATAACAAATGATAGATGAACACAATGCGCATGATGGGGATAAAATAATGTATAATCGTATTAAAGTGAGCAAACCTCTATTTGAGATTTAGATTGGATAGTTGTACCTTAAAAATTAGCACTAAAGTATTTTATAAACATTTGTTGTTGTAACTTAAAAACTAAATTGATTTGATTTCACGAAGAAAATCTATTATATATTAAAAATTATATTTATTATATATTATTAAGTTTGATTTCATAGGTACATACTATTTTTTTTTTACAATAACTGTAATTTAAAAATTATAGTACCCCACAAAGAACTCTGATTAGATTTATAATTTTTCGTCACCATCTTATTTTTTTTATTTTTATCCAAATATATATGTGTGCTGATAATTGGGAAATTAAACAGGGTTTTGTCTCAGACAGTTGGGTATATAGGAATAGCATACAGCTCTCCAACACTTTCTGCAGCAATCACCAATACCATTCCTGCTTTTACCTTCACACTTGCCATTCTTTTCAGGTTCTTAATTTGTTTATTAATTGATGTAGTTGTTTGAAAATGATGAGCTGGATTGAAATTATTATTATTATTATAATAACGATACCTTGACAAGCAAAATGGATAAAGCAGCTAGCACAAACTGTCCACCGAGTGAAGAATTTTTAAATCATATTCATGTATTAGTTTCATTAATTAATTGATGCAGTCGTTTGTGAGGTGCATTTTAAATCATATTCATAATTTGTTTATCAACAATTGGCCAATATTAGAAATTTCACTAATTTATTTGTTTTCTAATTGACATGACTCCAAAAAATTTGGGTCTGAATATTTAGTTGAATATTTACTAAGCACTAAATCATTGGTCAGAAGTTTTTTTTTTAATTTATTTTTCATTTCTTTTACCTAACTAACAAAAACTGATTCAGGATGGAAAAATTAACTTTAAGGAGTAGAATCACTCAGGCTAAAATCATTGGAGCAATAGTATCAATATCAGGTGCATTATTGGTGGTCCTTTCCAAGGGACCAGCAATGTTTTTGACGTCACCTTCAACTCATTCAAAGCCGCTATTTCAGTGGCCTCTGTGCTCATCACTATCAAATTGGGTCACTGGCGGCCTTTTGCTGATAGCTCAGTGCTTGCTTAATTCAATCTGGTACATTCTCCAGGTATAACATTAAACTCTGCCACAAAAACTTTTCTAGAAGCTCGTAAATTTCAGAGGATCTGATGTTGAAATTCAATGACAATAATTTAACAGGCACATATTATCAAGATATATCCTGCGGAGCTTGTAGTGGTCTCCCTCTACCTCCCGTGCGCATCCATAATATAAGTGCCTGCGTGTTTGATGGCAGAACAAGATCTAAGTGCATGGAGACTGAAAACTGATGTAGCATTGGTTTCGGTTGTACTCTCGGTAAGAATGAAATAGATTAGAATTAGTTGTAAAGAAGGCAAATGATAAGAGAAAATATGTCTGTGATGCAAGAGATTGTTCTCTTAATTGATTTATTTTCAGGGATTTTTCGGATCATCCTTTAGTACTCTTGTTCATACTTGGGGCTTACACTTGAAGGGTCCTGTGTACATAGCAATTTTCAAGCCATTATCAATTGCCATTGCAGCCATTATGGGTGTCGTGTTCTTGGGTGATACTCTCCATCTAGGGAGGTAATTAACTAATAAATTAATAATCGGCTTCCTTTTCATTATTTGTGCTGTTCTTAATTAATTTTAGTAAGTATCATCATTGATCTGTTTTTCATATTCCTAATAATTTTGCAGTGTTATTGGTGCAATAATAATATGCATAGGATTCTATGCTGTGTTATGGGGGAAAGCCAATGGAGAAGGGACAACTTATTCATCTGATAGTAAGACTCCTTTGTTGCAAAGTCTTAAAGTTGAAGATACAGAGACTAATTAGTTGCAGATAGTAATTAATATGAAATGCGAAGTTATATTGGTATGAAATTAGTTAGAATTTCAAATATATTCTTCTATTGTACGTTTGAAAATCAGAAACATTCGCCAAATTAGTAATTTGACATGTAACTTCAAAAATATCAGGAGAAGTTCTTGGGAGTATCAGAGGTTTCAAGTTTAAAATTTAGGAGGTTACAATATATCACCATTCTGTACATGTTATATATTGTTAATCCATACACGAATTTGGACAATTAACACCGTTTGCAAGTTAATTAGGAAGAGATCACATAATTGTTTATGCTAATAACAACAACAACAACAACAACTTAGCCATGGCCCTTTCTTTATTTATAAATAATAATAATAATAATAATAGTAATAAGGTAATAATAAACCACTTGGCCTTTGGCCCAGTGGCCAGAACCTTTGTGAGGGCATCGGTTTGAGTCGGTTTGAGCCCCCGCGAAGCATGTAGAGGCTTACTTCATTCCTTAATTACGGTATATAATTAAGTGAAAGTAATATTCTCTCTTTCGAAATGTGAGTGGAGTAGACACCTCTCGAATATTAGAGAGGGTAAAATATGAACAGTGCTATATAAGAATGAATGTAAACTAATCTCAGTAATTGTCTGATTGTAAATATCAGCTGTAACCTCATACAATAAGTTATAATATGAGCATTAGTCTCATGTAATTAAAAAAAAGCAATAATAAGCAGCACTGCAGCAGTTTCATAAAAATTATAAACAAAAAAACGCAGCAGTGTTGTTTAGTTCAAAACAGCACTGTAAACAAAATAATAGTAATAAGGTAATTCTATTGTTACTAATAATACTAATAAGCAGCAATTTTAAAAAAAATAGTTATGGACAAAAAAAATATGCAAGGCAGTGTTGTGGCTGACCAGATGATGGTTAAATATCTACCACAAAACGACAAAGAAAATGTCTATTTCAATCGACCAATATTTTTCTGCCACAAAACAAAAAAAGAAAATGTCTATTTCAATCTACCAATATTTTCTTTCTTTTCTTTTTATTATTTTATATATAACTGAACATATATCTTGTTTTTTAAGACTTTTAAACGTAACAGATATGTTCTTCTTTTTCTTTTTATTATTTCATATGTTCTTTTTTTTTAAAGTAATATAATTCATTCAACTAACGAGCTAAATAAGTACATAATTTCTGAAGGGTATGAACCTACCCAAACAACAGTTTCACATCTTTCTAAACCTAACTTAGTTAAAGAATGAGAAATAGCGTTATAAGATCTTGAAGTATGCCTGACTTTGACAGTATTAAAATCCTTCATTTTGTTCTGCACTTCTGAAATCATCCATTGGATCTCTGTTCTACTGCTCTTCCTATTGTCAACAAAATCAATAACATCTTGAGAATCTGATTCGATAATGATATCTGGCAATCCTACATGCTTAGCTATGTTTAAACCCCAACTCATAGCTTCTGCTTCTGCAAAGGTTATCACCATGGAGCTTTGCGGCCTTTATTGCAGCTGCCACAAAATTTTTATTGACATCTCTTATAACAACTCTCAAACCTGCACAATGATCTTCAAAGTTTATGGCAGCATCCACATTAATTTTACACCAATCTATTGGAGGGAGGCTCCAACATCTTTGAACCTTTTCTTTCTGCCCATTCCTATCCTAGAGGTTGGCACTCTAATTCTTTTAAACTCCTCCACTACTGCTTCAGCTTTCACAGCTAGAACATGAGGATCTTCTCTCTTCCCTTTGAATAACACTTGATTTTGTGCACTCCAAGCTACCCAAAACAAAGCCACCACCAGCTCAGTTTCAGCCTTACCAATTCTTTTTTCTAGGTCTTGAATTACACCAAGAATGTCTTGAGCTGCAATGCTTCTGATTTCTGCTGCAGCCTGAGTTATTTTCCAGATTTTGCGGGTTCACTTGCACTCTATCAATGCGTGAAATGTATTCTTCACAGAGCTTCCACAGATCTGACAAAGAGAATGAGTTAAAATTTTCCTTTTCCACATATTCTCAGCTGTCGGGAGGAGATTTTTTGTTGCTTTGCCATATAAAAGTTTTGATTTTCTCTGGCAATAACATAGTCCAGATGATAGACTATGGACTTGCTTTATGGTTTGAGCAACCTGGGGAGTCTTCTTGCTTAATCTTTAAGGCTACCTAGTATCTGCTCTTGACAGTATAGTCCTTTTTTTTTTAATCATAATGCCATTGAACTTGATCTGCCAATGGTTTACTAAGAAGTGAGATTCTTGTAATCATATATGCATCTTGTTTCACAAAATGTTGGTATATCAATTCAATCTTCCACTTATTATCATCATCAATAAGCTCTGAGACAGTAGCATCAATTGGCAAAGATGAAAGAGAAATTGGTTTAAAAGATATTGGCCTCGGCATCCAGTTTCCTTTGTAGATTTGCACTTGATCACCCTTTCTAATCCTCCATCTAATCCCTTTGTTGATTACTTGTAGGGATGGCAATTGTACCCGCAAACCCGCAAACCCGCCCAAACCCACCCGCCAAAACCCGCCCGTTGCGGGTAATTTTATCCGTTGCGGGCGGGTTTAGTATTATAAATTAAAACCCGCATATGGATGCGGGTGGGTTTGGTATTAACCTTATACCCGGTGGATACCCGCATGGATATCCACCAAACCCGCAATAATTTTTTTCAAATATTTTTAATTTAATTTAAATATAAAAATATATAAAGAAAATAATGTAATTAATCAAATTACCAAATAGCCAAAGGCTCAAAGTTGTGTATGTGTGTATATGGCTCATCTCTTATTCTAAAGTCATAACTTAAAGAAAACTAAAGGCATTTCCCTTCGAATTAGTATTTGAAAATAATAATCTTAATTATTATTTTAGGCATTGTGTTAGATGGGTGCTTATGGTGGTGAATAAAATAAATATATTCTCTTTGATCTTGTTTTAAATGATAATATGAAATGTAATTATTATTTTTAGATATTAGTTTGTGTTTTTTAAATAGATTTGTATAATTTATACTTAAATTTGAGAATTTGTGTTGAATTGATGTGGAAATTTTAATTTTTCATTTACATTGTTTAAATATAAAATTGAATATGTTATATGGAACTTGAGGTTATTATTATAAATTTATATATTAAATATTTGTGATTTTAAATACGGAAACCCGCAAAAGATCCGCTGGATACCATTGCGGGTTTGGTAATTGTTAAAACCCGCTGCGGGTGGGTTTTTTTAAAAAAATTAAAACCCGCTGCGGGTTGCGGGTGGGTTTGGTAATTCAAATTTTGTGCGGGTTTGGGTTTGGTAATGGCAAACCCGCTGCGGGCGGTGCCCATTGCCATCCCTAATTACTTGTCTATCCTAAAATATGCTTCTCCAGATAAACGAAAGTTTGGATCTTAGTTTTGCATTAAAATTTTGATAATTCTTAAAGTATCTTGCTTGTAAAACCTTGGCCACTAAAGAATTAGGGAACTGCAGTATTCTCTAGTTTTGCTTAGCTACCAGAGCCTGGTTAAAACTTGCAAAGTCTCTAAATCCTAATCCTCCTCTCTGTTTGGCTCAAGCTCTCCCACCTTGCCCAATGAATACTCATTTTCTCCTACTGCTCCACCAGATTCTAGATATGGCTTTTTGAACATCCTCACAAATACCTAAAGGAAGTTTAAAGACACTCATAGCAAAGGCTGGAACAGCCTGTGCTACTGCCTTAATAAGTACTTTGTTTCCCCCACTTGAGAAGAATTTGTACTGCCAACTCGAAATTTTGCTCATCACCCTCAATTTTATATCATTGAAGAATCCTTTCCTTTTTCTCCCCACCATGGATGACAACCCCATATACTTCTTATGTCTAGAGACTACATTTAATTGGAAAATGTTTTTGATTGCTGCAATGCTTCCACCATTTGTATTGCTACTAAAAAACATTGAGGATTTGTTGTAGTTGAATAGCTATCCTGATGCAGCAGTATAGTAATAAAAAATATGCTTAAAATGTTGGCAATCTTTAACCGAGGCTCTTGTGAAAACAAGGTTATCATCAGCAAGCAAGAGGTTTGAGATGTTGATATTGTTGCCAAATTTTAGGCCATGAATCAGCCCTTTCCCTTCTACCCGTTGCAGCATACTAAGGAATATCTCTGCACACATAATAAACAAATAAGGGGAAAAAAGGCAGCCTTATCTTAAGCCTCTCTGGGGATAAATTAAACATTTTTGTTGTGCCATTTATAATGACTGAGAGAGAGGAAGTTGTGATACACCTCATGATTAGATTTACTCACGATTGAGCAAATCTTAGTTTAAACATAGTTTACTTCAAAAGCAGCCACACCACCGTATCATAGGCCTTACTTATGTCAGGCTTTAGAGCTACAAGGTCATTTCTCTTTCTTTTACTGTGCCTAATCTTATGTAGACATTCATAATTTGTGATAATATTATCAGTTATGAGTCTATTTTAGATAAAAACACTTTGAGTTGGGGAAATAACTCGGTGGAGTATATGTTTAAACCTATTTGCAATAGCTTTAGCCACAATTCTATAGTAACAGATATGTTCTTAATACTACATAATTTAAAAAGAAAAATTGAAGTATTCCAATTTATGTCACATCTAATTTATCATTCCATAATAAGTGATAAAAATTATCACATAAATGATGAAAAGGGTGTTAATCATTTTATACTCAATATACGTGCAATGTTACAGTTCTTAATTTCTAACTTTAACAGTCTCACCTGACATTTATTCAGAGAAGATGTGCTTAATTTTTACAGGTGATAAGTATCATTTTGTCTTTTGCTTACTTTATTTTGATAAATTAAAATATGTTCCTTATTAATTAGGGCAAATGATAATCTAATTCCTTTTCCATACATGTGAGAGGGATTCAAATCTTATGTCTTATTTTTCAAGTCGAGAAAAGTTTTAGCCACTCAATTAGTTATTGATTGCCACGAAGACTTAACCCTATTTTTAAACTTGTGTTCTCGTAAGGACTACAGTTTCTCTTCCACAAAATACAAAATATAGGTGGAGTAGATTTTTAAGCTAGTGTCTAAGAGTGAGTTTGGTAATACTGTAGTTTTTGAAATAATCTTTGTTAATTGTGTTGTACAAATAATCAACTGCAAATAGAACAAGTTAAATAGTAGGTAAAGTTTATTTTCAAAAGTTTTATAAGCTTTAAAAGCAGTTATATGTGTTAGGCAAATTTTACCGTTAAAATTTCTATAAAAATGCAAATGAATGAAATGGACATAATATTAAATAATATATATATTATTTTGTATATATGATAATTGATAACTAAAATAAAAATTTTATTTTATTAAGTTTATTTTTTGATTTGTTATCCCAATATTATTGGTATTAATGTTAATCTCTTTAAATTTCTTAATTTTATTTTCTAATTGAATAAAAATAATTTATAATTTTTATAATATATATGAGAATATATATAAAATCATAATAAATATAAAATTAACTCTCAAAATATAATTTTAAATTTATTCCTCTCATACTTTTAAAATTTTTTTAAATTTTATATTTTTTATTGAAGAATGACACATCGGCTAAGATGTAAACGTTATATTCGAATTTTGTAGATATTATGCCCTATGGAAGCAGCTATCTTCGCCCGAAGTGTGAAGGTCAGAGAAATTTTCGTTTCGAGCACGAAATAAGGAATATGTCACTTTCTAGATGATGGTGCAGCACTAACAAAAGGTTTGTTAGATATTTTGATACACAAGAAGGAGACAGGACATTAATTCATTTTTTATTATTGGAGGATGGAGAAGAGATTAGAGACCAGAGCGACCCACCAAGCTGAAAAAACAGAAATATAAAATTCTAACATCAAGAACAAGAAATGGAGAGGAGGAAATTTTTCAGGGAAGCGTTGTTGTTATCAGCCACGGTTGCCGTGGAGTGCACCACAGTTGGCTTAAATACTCTATTCAAGGCAGCTGCTTCCAAAGGGCTGAGCTACTATGTCTTTGTTGCCTACTCTTATCCTCTTGCAACTCTTGCCCTCCTCCCTTTGCCCCTTATCTTTCGCAAGTACAAGTCTCTCTTTATTCACCCTCTCTTCTATTTATTAATTAATTTGTTCATCATATTGAATAATTGTGTTGATAAGTATGTCTAATATATATATGCAGCACAACAACAGTGGTTCCATCATTCAAGTTCTCTATCCTCTCAAGAATCATCCTCCTTTCCTTTATTGGGTAATTTTTTTTTTCAAATAAAAGACTGATTGTAATTTGATTATTCTTCTTTTATATTTTGATTATAAATCAACAGCATGCTAGTGCTGATTTTTCGGAATTAAATTGAAACAGGGTTTTGTCTCAGATATTCGGCTATACTGGAATAGCATGTAGCTCTCCAACTCTTTCTTCAGCAATCAGCAATCTTACTCCTGCTTTTACCTTCACACTTGCCATTCTTTTCAGGTTCTTCAATAATTCCTTTTCTCTTTTTTCACTTCACTACTGTCTTGGTTAAAGAAATTCGTGAGCTAACTGAAATTACTTTAATAATTTCTTCCACGTGTCTTAAATACTTATTTATTTAAGTTTTTCAATCAAATACTTTGTTATCAGTGAAAAGGTTTCAACTTTCAAGTTCGATTTCCTTTATGCGCAAATTCTTTATCTACCCGCTCAATTTTTTGGGTCAAGCCACAAATCTTTTTTTTAATTATTATTATTATTATTTTTTAGCTCACTTTGGGGCTCATATCCTTTGGCCGATTGTAAATTTTGGTCTTACCAATTAAGCACCGGCTAATAATATAGCATCTGTTTCATTTAATATATGTACTTTAATCGTTGGCCATCATGGGGGATGCATATTTTTATTTCATGACTCCAAAAGGATGGAAAAGCTGGCTTTAAGGACTTTAAGCACTCAGGCTAAAATCATTGGGACGATGGTATCAATATCAGGTGCATTAGTGGTGGTTCTTTATAAGGGACCAACAATTTTTCTCGGTACTTCACCTTCTTCAACTCATTCAACAAACTCACTTCATTGGCTTATGGGCTCACCATCAGTATCAAATTGGGTCACTGGCGGCTTTTTGCTCGCAGCTCAATGCTTCCTTCTTTCAATCTGGTCCATTCTCCTGGTATGAAAAATTAAACCCTGCAATGCAGCCAAAAATTAACCATAATCTTCCAGTGATTAATTATAAAGTTTAATTCTATGACATTTTTAACAGACACAAATTATCAATATATATCCAGCAGAGCTACTAGTAGCCTTCCTCTACAACTTGTTCGCCGCCGTAATTGCAGTACCCCTATGTTTGTTTGCGGAACCGGATTTGAGTTTATGGAGACTCAAACCTGATGTAGCATTGGTTTCAATTGTATACTCGGTAAGAAGAAAATAGATTAGATTGCGGAAAAAATGTGAACAAAAAAAAAAGGTTGCAAATGATGAAAATGTGTAAGCTGAGATTAATTCTAGTTATTTGCTTTTCAGGCATTTCTTGGACCGTCCTTTAATACAATTATTCATACGTGGGGATTACGCCTGAAGGGTCCTGTGTACATAGCAATTTTCAAGCCATTATCAGTTGTCATTGCAGCAATTACGGGTATCATATTCCTTGGTGATACACTCCATCTCGGGAGGTAATTAATTTAATTAATCAACTCGCTTTTGTGTTATGAAATCGATGGGTGAAGCAGGGTCACAACTAAAATAAATTGGAAGAAAATGAAAAATAAGTACCCAAGAGGACATCAAAAAATTACGTGGTTCGCTTTTTAGCATATGTCCAAGGGCAAAGACAAAAAGAAATTACTAGTGAAATGAGAATTACAAATATTTTTATATTTTGGCTCACTACTCAAAATCTCAATACACTCAATCTCTCAAATCACTAAAACAAGAGCTTAAATCTATAACACTCTCAACCACTTAATTTCTCTGTAAACAAGAGAAAAGGAACTGAAGAAAAATGGGAATATCAAGAGGGGGAAATGAAGCCTTCTATTTATAGGCTTCATTTCCTCTCTTTTTCTAATTAAAATAATGTATTATTATTATTACTTTATTTTTTCTTCCACCACCTTTGATTTCTTTCTTCTTCTTCTTTCTTTTTCTTTCTTTTTTTCTTCTTTCCAAAATTTCGGCATGGAATAAAAAATTGTGGCTTTCAAAATGGGTTGGCTTCTAGAATTTGCTAACTTTGACATTCTTCCACTTGGAGATTTGATTGAGAACCAATCAATTTCCATATCGCCTTTCTAGTTCGCCATTATCATGTTGTTTTACGTCTTTGTTAGGCCACAAGAGGATCTACTCCATGCAAACTTGTCATTATTAACAGACTTTGTCATAACATCCACTAGATTCTCATTCGTATGCATTTTCTGTAAATCCACACTTCCGTCTTCCATTACTTCTCAAACGAAGAGGTACTGAACTCTTATGTGCTTTGTATTGGAATGAAATGCTAGAATCCTCATAATGTGCAAGACACTTTGACTGTCACAAAACACAGAAATTTTCTCTTGTCTGTACCCGAGCTCCTCCAATAACCTTTGTATCTAAATAGCTTCCTTACAAGCTTGGGTAGCTGCCATGTGTTCTGCTTTTGTTGTAGATAGAGCCACAACGGTCTGCAGTTTTGAAACCCAGCTTACAACTCATTTTGCAAGTGTAAACACATAGCCAATAGTGGATTTCCTTTTATCAAAGTCTTATGCAAAATCTAAATCCACATAGCACCTGACAATAAACTCTAATCCTCCGTAACATAATGCAACATCTAAGGTTCCTCTGATGTATCTCAGGATCCTCTTTACAACTTTTCAATGTTCTCCACCAGGATTCGCCATGTATAGACTGACTGCTCCTACTGTTTGTGCAATGTCTAGTCTTGTACATATCAAGCAAACATTAAACTTCACATCGCTGATGAATACCATACTCGAGTCATCTCCTTTTTTTTCTGCTTTATTGTTAGGACACATACTTGAGGATAACTTGAAATTAACAGGAAGTGGGGTAAAAATTGACTTACAATCTTACATGTTGAAGCATTGCAAGATTTTATTTAAGTAGTTCTTCTGAGAAAGTCAAATTTTCCTATTATTTCTATCTCGATAAATTTGCATTCCTAGAATCTTGTTTGTTGGTCACAAGTCCTTCATTTCAAACTCCCTAGCCAATTGTGTCTTTAACTCTTGGACTCGATCTTTGTTGGGACTTACTACCAACATATCATCCACATACAACAACAGAATGATGAAATCATTATCCTCAAACCTGTTGTAATATGCACAATGATCTGAACTGAATCTATTGTATTCAAGATTTATAATGAAGGAATCAAATCTCTTATAGCAACACATTAGCGCATGTTTGAAACCATATAGAGATTTGTTCAACCTGCAAATCAAGTTCTCTTTACCCTTTGGAGCAAAACCTTCTGGTTATAGTATATAAATTTTTTCTTCAAGTTCTCTATGAAAAAAATGTAGTTTTCACATTTAATTATTCTAGATGTAGGTCAAATGTACTACACGTTGCCAAGACTACTTTGACTGTTGTGAGTCAAACCACCGGATAAGATATCTCGTTGAAGTCAATACCTTCTTTCTGAGCATATCCTTTCACCACTAATCTTTCACGATACTGCTCCACTTGGTCATTGCCATCGCGTTTGATCTTGTAGACCCATTTGTTTCCAATGGCTTTCTTTCCTCGTAGTAGTGGTACAAGTTCTCATGTCTTATTCTTGTGTAGGGCTTCAATTTTTTCCTGCATTACTGTCATCCACAAAGCAACATCTGAGTTGTTTAAAATTTCATGGAAATTTGATGGCTATTCATCCTCTGTTAGAAAATAGTATGCAACATTGATCTCTGTAACATAATCCGAGTGTCACACTAGCAGTCGTCTCTCACCTTGAACTCGACTGATTATTGTTCTTCGTGCTCTGGTGCTGCTTCAGAAGAATCTAAATCTTCTTTTTCCAGATTATTTTTCACATATACTGGTACAGTCTCTGACTTTTCTTTTACAGTGCTATCATCTTCATATCTCCTTTACAATTGATCTTCTATAAAGATAAAATCTCTGTCGATGATTATTTTGTGGGTCGTGGGGCCCAACAAACGACTTCACTCCATCAGTTTATCCTAAGAAGATGCATTTTCTAGATTTTTTATCTAACATTGTTCTTTCTTGGGCATTGTACATCACATACAGAAGACATCTAAATGCATGTAGGTATAAGTAATCAGTTGGCTTTCCATTCCATATTTTCATTGGTGTCTTCAACTCAATTGCTGTTGATGGCGACCGATTTACTATATAATAGGTAGTTTTGGCCGCTTATGCCCATAATTAGTTGGGTAGACCCGTAGTCCTTAACATAACTCTTATTTTTTTCTGTAAGAGTTCTGTTCATCTACTCTGCCACTTCATTCTGTTAAAGAGTGAATGCCATCGTGAATTGTCTCTGAAATGTAGATTTACAGAAAATCTATACAAATGAGAACCTAGCGGATGTTATGACCAAGCCTATTAATATTGACAAATTTGCATGGAGTAGATCCTCTTGTGGCCTAGTAGAGACGTAAAGTAACATGATAATGGCGTAGCAGAAAAGGTGATGTGGAGATTGATTGGTTTTCAATCAAATCTCCAAGTGAGAAAATGTTAAAGTTGACAAATTTTAGAAGCCAACCCATTTTGAAAGCCACAATTTTTTATTCCATGCCAAAATTTTGGAAAGAAAAAAAGAAGAAAGAAGAAGAAAGATATCAAAGGCAGTGGAAGAAAAAATAATAAAATAATAAAAATATATTATTTTAATTAGAAAAAAGAGGAAATGAAACCTATAAATAGAATGCTTCATTTCCCCTCTCGGTATTCCCATTTTTCTTCAATTCCTTTTCTCTTCTTTACAGAGAAATTAAGTGGTTGAGAGTGTTATAGCTTTAAGCTCTTGTTTTAGTAATTTGAGAGATTGGGTGTATTGGAATTCTGGATAGTGAGCCAAAATATTATAATATTTGTAATCTTTATTTCATTAGTAAAATATTTTTCTTCTATCTTCGTCCTTAGACGTAGGTATCCTCTTGTGTGTTTATTTTTCATTTTCTTCCAATTTCATTTTAGCTGTGGCCTTATTTCACTCATCGATTTCATAACCTTTTGATTATTACTTGCTTAATTGATCTGTTTATAATTAATTTGTTTTAGCAATGATTAATTAATTTGTCTTTTGTGTTCCTAATGTTGCAGTGTCATTGGAGCAGTAGTAATATGCGTAGGATTTTATGCTGTATTATGGGGGAAGGCTAATGAAGAAGTGGCAAACGATGACTCTGGCTTCGCTAGCCTGGGAGTGAGAGCTTCATCTGATAATACGACCCCTTTGTTGCAAAGTGTTAAAGTTGAAGACACAGATTATAAATGGTAGCAGATGGTAGCAATTAAGGAAATGCAGAGTCATATTGGTGTGAAATTAATGTCTGATGAAATCCCTTGATTATGTTAATTAAGGGCAGAAGAATGTATATTTAAAATTGTGGAGCTAAATTGTATAAAGAATTAATCAGCATTTTCTACCAGAAAACAATCAAATTACAGTTGAATCTAAGTTTTATGTGAGGCATGAAGTAAAGACACATGCAAAATAATTTTTAATTAATTGAAATTGGTACTAAAAATTTAATGGAGAAGCGAAGATGCAAGTTGGAGAAATTTGGGAGAAGTGAATTTGGTTATAACGATGATTTTTTTTTTTTTGACAGATAGCGTTGATTTACGAACTCATTGGAGCATAAACTAAAATCACAAAATTTTCTTTTTTAAAGGAAAGCGCATCTACGTGTATGCTATTTGAACTTGAGATTATTAGTATCAATATTTTACTAATTAAATTAACATGTTGACTCTTTTATTTATCCACTCTTAAATTATCCTGTTATCAAAAGTATTACGACATTCACTTTATTCAAGGCAGCCTTTATAAAAGGAATTAATGAGCTCCTATGTCTTCGCCTACTGTTTGCCATTGCCACTCTTATTCTTCTCCCTTTGTCAATCATCTTCCCCAGGTCTCTCTGTCTAGAAATCATCAAATGATATATTTTGTTATAAATTCTTGAGAAACCATTAATAATATTGATTACATTATATTTTATATTTGTATGAAATATGCAGTGCAGTGGTGCTTCCATCATTCAAAGCTCCCACTCCTCTCCAAAATCTGCCTCCTTGGCCTTGTTGGAAATATACAGCAAAGTGGATTGTTTTCAGATACTAGGCTACAAGGCGCTAACATGCAGCTTTCCATTTCTTGCTATCATTTTCAGCTGCCTTTACCTTCACACTTGCTATCATTTTCGGGTGCCTTCTACTTCCCTATTTTTCCCATGGTCCTATTGGATTTATTAAGAACTGAATTTATGGATTCAATTCTGTTCTCTTGACCTATGTAGTCTTGCCACAAAACCAAAATGAAATTGTTGTCGTTGTGCATGCATGGAGAGATGGCCAGCGGGCCGTGAAGGCTAGCTTAGCCCCAACCATTCTTCTGGGTCGGCACTACACGGCCCACTTTCAGTCAGCCCAATTACAGCCAGGCCCGCTTGGCTACAGGACCAAGCGTGAAAAAGCATCATTCATGTTTAAGGACATCAACTTACATTTGTAAACTCCATATCAAATTAACAAATAAAGAAGAAATTGTGAGTAAAATTAAATTTTATTAAAGAGACGAATTGAACGCCCCAAAATCCTTCACGAAAGTTTTCTTGTTCCTTGAAATCAATTTTGAACCGCGACTTTTAAAAGAGAGAGAGAGTCGCACAGCATCAAAAAGTCACAATACAGTTTTATAGACTAAATCCAAAATGACTCAATTGTTTGATTTCAATTAGAGTTTTTGAGACTTTCGATCTTAGAATTCCTTTCCAAAACTCTTATTCCTTGTTTTTGTTTAACTCATCATCCACCAAATTGTTTTCCAGAATGCCGCCACTGCTGACAAGCAAGGTCGAATTGATGGGTCTTTGCCGTGTCGTATATAATAAAGACTTAATTTTCAAGCATCAGATTTACTCAAACCTAATGAAAATTTTAAGTTGAGAAATAATTTGAAAGTATTTTTAGTTTTTTTTTTACGCTGTTGTTTGCTACTTTTAATGGATCATCTTGATTTATTTTGTATTATATTATTATTTGGAAAGGAGTTATACTATTTTAATTTAATTTTTTATAAAAAAATCTTGAGTCCTTGATTTAAAAAAATTCAATAGTGAATGAATACTCATTATTAAATGTTATTTTAACTTTCAATATCTACTATGAAAATTAATGACTCAATATTTATATTAAAATTTTACGTTAAAAATTTAAATTGAAATAACCTTACCCAAAAGGAAACAAGAGATTGCTATTATTTGAAAAAAAAAAAGGAAAGAAAAGAAAAATCAACAACCATTTATAAAGATTATATATTTTAAGAATAAGCGTATTAGTCTTCCTCTACAATTTGTGCGCAACGATTATTTTATTACGTACATGTATCATGGAAGGAAAAAATTGAGTTTTTGGAGACTTAGACTTAATCAAAATGGAACAATTAAGCTAATAAGGAAATGAAAATGTTTGTTCTTATGCATGTACCTGTTTCAGGAATTCATTGGATCATCCATGGGTACTGTTGTTCATACTTGGGGCTTGCACTTGAAGGGCCCCGTGCGCATAGAAATTTTCAAGGCATTGTCGATTGCGATTGCTGCCACTATGAGTTTCATATTTCTTGGCTATGCTCTTCATCCTGGGAGGTACTAATTATCGAAGTTTATTAGCCGAATCAACCTAAAATCTAGCTCAATAGTTGAGGATTGTTCAAGTCTTATATACTTAACTTAAATTTAATACTTAACATCCATGTGACTCTAATATCATATAGAATTTTACGAGTCTAATTCAACTCTAAATTTAACTCAAGAGTTAAGAATTGTTTAAATCTTATATATTTAACTCAAATTCAATACTCAAGTGATGTGAGATATTTTCTTTAACACTAATAATTAATTTTTTATTTTCGTGAACGATTACAATTAATAAATATTATAATACGAGGTGTGCCAAGAATTTGAGTTGCCACCATTATAGTACAATTTAGAAATCTATCAATTCCGAGCTTATAGATCTCAAAACTTTATTTATTTATATTTTAGCCTTGTGTTGGCATGTGCCTTTTTTTTTTAATGATTAATTTGCCCCTATTATTTGATCCTAATGTTGCAACGTCATTGGAGCAGTGATAAATATCTATGGGGTTTTATGCCGTAATATGAGGAAAGGCAACAGAAGGGACACATGAGGATGAATATGGAACAGGCTGTATTAGTTAGGGAGAGTCGTCTAATGGCAAGACTCCATTGCTGCCAATTCTCAAGTTGAAGACACACGGATTCAATACTGTGTCTCAATATGTGTTGATGGAACTCATGGAAGTAAAATAAGTCATCAGACGGTGCTATTTTTGTCCTTTTAATTTTAATTTACTTGATTGACACACATCTTAAGCGATATTTTCCAAGAAAATAATAGTGTTGCCGATTGTTTGGCTTATCTGGGGTTCCATCGTGGGGTCAATGTATTTAGGTGAACAGTATCCACGATGTCGCGAGTTAAATTAATTAAACTAAATAATTGGAAATTCAATATTTTTAGGTGAACAGTTGAGCAGGACTTTAATACATACGAATGGATATGTTAGAAACGAAGCAGAATCCTCTCAATCAAAAGATCCCAGTAATCAAGAATATAGTAAGGGATCACAATACAGTAAAAATTTTATATTGATAATTTAAGATACAAGTGTGTATATACACATAAACGTTAAGAAGAATTACTCTGAGTCTGAGAGAAATAATAGCAAAATAATTTTTAATATGCGGGTGCAAATGACACTTCAATACGTGCTGCTGTTTCTCTTTAATTCGAGGATTTTTGAGCTTTTTCAATGGACTGGTCTTGGTAAGTTGTTCTTAAGATTAATTTTTACGATCGATTGATTCAAATGCAGCATGCTTCTGGCCGTTCTAGCAAAGAACAAAGCAAACCAAAACAAAAGAAGAACACAAAAACAAAGTAAAAATAATAAAGGCTTTTGTTTTATTACATAATCAAACAACTGTTGAATAAAAATAACAAAATTTAATTATTTTATATTTTCACAACTATTGGATGAAAATTTAACGGTTGTTAAATAATCATGTATGTTACATAATTATATAATTTAATAATTTCTAATAATAAATTAGATTAAAAAATACTTAATAAATAAATTTAGGGAAATTTGTAACCTACCCCAAATAAATTGACATTTTGCACTGCGTCCCCAAAAAATTTAACTTGTTGCACCGCGCCCCCAATTCCGTTATTTTCTCAGTTAAGTTTAACGATGGAGAGGTAAAATTGGAAGTTCATTCCTTAAATTAATTTTAATGTGAATTCCCTTTATTACATTTGAAATAAAAATCTTTAAAAAATTAAAAGAAAAATAATAGTGGTGACAATGTGCATGTAATAAGAAATTTTTTTATTGCAATTGAAATAAAAATCTTAAAACAATTAAAGGAAAAATAATAGTGGTGACAAATGTACATATAATAAGAATTTTTTTTTATTGCAATTGAAATAAAAATCTTAAAAAATTAAAGGAAAAATAATAGCGGTGATAATGTACATGTAAAAAGAAATTTTTTTATTGCAATTGAAATAAAAATCTTAAAAAAATTAAATGAGCTAAAAATTTTCTTTTTTTTCATACAGAGGGGTATTTTTGTCATTTAATTTAAACTTAGACGGAACCGTTAGAAATAACTGAAAAATTAACGAAATTGAGGATACGATGCAACACGTTATTTTTTTAGATGCGTGGTGTAAAGTATCAATTTATTTAGGGATAGGTTACAAATTTTTCATAAATTTATGGGAGGGGCGGTGGGGACTTTTCAAAAAGAATATGACCTCATAATACGGGGAGAAGGGAAGGGGCCCGTTATGATGCAAGCTTTTGATAAACGAAAAAAAACACAAGGACCTTGGAGGGCACGTTCCCATCAATGATTTTGGTTAATTTTGGCTCTCAAAAGTCAAATCTCAATGAGTCTCAACTTGATTTGATTTTGGACTCGACTTGAATTACTATTATCTATATTCAATTCAGTGTATCTCAAATCAATTCTCACCCTTCCTCTGTACAAAGCAAATAATAACTGAAGGGGAAGGATACCACTTGAGACCTCATCACTCAATTTGTCATTTTTTTTTAAACAAGCAATCCTATGTAATTAAGTAGCGGCTAAGTTACATTATACGTAATTTATAGTTGATTTAAAATAGTATTCAATGCGAAAACTAGGACAAAAGACAAAAGTAGTTGGTGAAATATGCATATATGTTCAGATTGATTATCTAACTGTAATGGATTCAGCTGTAATTATGACCAATATAATTAAGAAATAAAAATTCTGTCAGCTGAAAAATCTAAGACGTGTTGGACACACGATGCCTTATCTTAATCGATTTATATCCTTTTCAAACCTAGATTTTACAAAGTTTGAGATTATGGCACTTGGTATTTAAATCTTTATAGGCAAGAATTTAATTTACTTCTAGCTTCCCTTGACTACACCAAAACACACTGTTACAAGAGTTATCTGTCATATATTTATAACAGAGGGAAAGAAAGAATAGTCTCGAAGGGATTCTTTAGAAATACTAAAAATCGTACCCATAGATTTGTAACTTAAGGCCAGTTTAAAAATTATGTAACTTTTAAAATAATTACTATTAGTTGTGCTATAAAAATAATCAGATGTGAAGAGAATCATTTAAGTGTTTAGTAAATTTTATTTTTCAGAAATACTGTGCATTTTGAAAGCAGTTATGGATGTTTGGTAAATTTTACTGTTAAACTATTGAAAGAAAACAAATGATTAAAATATACATAATATAGGATACAAATTATTTATTCATATGAAAACATATAAATATAATATATTTAATTGTGTATTATAATAATTTTTACTAAAAATAAAATTCATAATAAATTAATTTATTTTTTATTATTTTTATTTTTTATCTTAAAATGAAATTTATAATATAGTAAAAAAAATAATTCAACCAAAAAATTGATATTAATAAATTGATATTGATGAATTATAATAAAAATTTATTAAAATATTGATTTTGTTTCTAATTTGAATAAGGATAATTTTGGGTTTATAATTTTAAGGATATTTGTGAAATTATATTAAAAGATAAAATTAATTCTCCAAATCAGAATTTAAAAGTTACTCTTTCTCTGCTTTCAAAATTAGTTATAGAAGGGGCTGATTTTAATAAAAGTGATTTTAATTTTTTTACCAAATATTAAAATTAACTTTTAAATTTTCAAAATCATTTTTAAACCTTCCAAAAACAATCTCAAACGAGCCCTTAATACTTTATTTACATGTATATATTATAAGCAGGGCGGAAATATGTACGAGATGAAAAAAATTTAGAGGAAAAACAAAAGTACGAGTAGAAATTTTACATTTGATCCCTCATTTTTATATAATTTCAATATGTTTTTTTTAAAGTACTAACGTAACTTTCATTTATTAAATAATTAATATCATAATTTATTATCTTATCTATTTGGGGTAATTTTCGGATACCTCCCTTAAGGTTTATCCCTGCTACACTTAGAGAGAATGTATGAATATATTAACATATAGCGCCCCTGAACATATATAAGCATTAAGGAGCCGTTTGGTTTAACAATAAAAATACAATAATACCCTTCATTCTACAGTACAAGAACTGGCAATTGGTCTTACATTATAGAGTTGTCAAATCATCCCTTACTTCTTGGTGCCAAGTGCATAAGAACAAAGACAAGGCTGATATTTACGATTTTGATGAAAACGAACTAACTATTCAGATTTTGATGAAATGTTTACACAACTTAGGAAGGAGGCAGAAGCGAGGGCGGAGGAGTTAAAAAAATCAAAGCAAGTTACTATGCCTATGAATAACGTTAAGAAGCAGGGAGGACAGCTGCAAAAGAGTGGATTTGAAAGGGGAAGTAAGAGGAGTGGAGGTGGGTCGGCAAATGATGACGGGGATAGTTGAAATATAAGTGTGCAACCCAAGAGGGGGGGTGAATTGGAATTTTAAAAATTATCCTAGCAAATCCACACAACAAGCAATCTAATGTCTTAATAAAAATTGAAAGCAATAAGTTCAATCAAAGCACAATAATTAAAGAGCAAGGGAAGAGAAAGCAAACTCAAGGATTTTTTACGTGGTTCGGCAATCCCCGCCTACGTCCACGCCTCCAAGCACACCGGGCTTGAGGATTTCACTATCCAAGCCTTTCCAAGGCTTCAAACGTTTACAATTGACTTCAAGGTGTCAATGAATCTTTACAACAAGAGATTATCTCTCCAATCTCTTCACTCCAAGTGTTTCTCACACTTGTCCTCTCATAATTTGATGAGAAATGAAAATTACAACAAAAACTCTCTTTAAGAGTTGATTTACAAAAGATAGCTCAATGAAGATTTAATCTATGAAGATTTTCGAATTTGAAGCTCAATATAAGTTGTGTGCACTTGTTTATGCTTGCTTGGATTACCAAAAATGAATTGGTTTTGAGTTTATATAGTTTGAGCTCAAAAACTAGCCGTTATGCACATTTTGGTCGTAACCGGATTGCCGGTTATGGATATCCGGAATTCCGCTTAATGTTACCGTTACAGCCACAATTTTGAATTTCTGAACATCCGGATTTCCGCTTTGTCACATCCGGATTTCGGCTTACGCTCATTAGCTTACTGCCCAACAACCGGATTTCCGTTTGTCAGGATCCAGATTTCCGCTTTCAATTTGGATAAATTCTGCCTAAAATCCAGACTTCCGTTTGTCAGAATCCGGATTTTAGGCAGAATTTATCCAAATTGAAAGCGGAAATCTGGATCCCAACAACCGGATTTCCATTTGTCAGGATCCAGATTTCCGCTTTCAATTTGGATAAATTCTGCCTAAAATCCGGACTTCCGTTTGTCCGAATCCGGATTGCCGCTTGCTACAGTGACTGCTACAGTAAACTATTTTCCAAAATTATAATTTGACCCCAAAACTTTATCAAACTGTACTACAGCCCAAAATGTTATGAAACTTTACAAATAGGTCCAATTTCAGAATTTCTAAGTAATGCTTTATTAATCCCAAAACTTTCTGAAATTATGATATAGCCAAAAATGCTATGACACTTTTCAAATAAGTCCTTTACCAAAATTTCAAGCAATACTTGTTTATTTCAAAGTTTTCAAAATTCTTTCAATTAAACCATAAACTTTGAAAAACAACCAATTTCATAAAATCATTTTTCCATTAAATATGAAACATTTATAATGTGAAAATAATGATTTATTTAAAAAGAATAAAAACAATCAATTTCATAAAATCATTTTTCCATTAAATATAAAACCTTTATAATGTAAAAATAATGATTTATTTAAAATGTATAAAAATAATTTGAGTTTAAAAGATTAATCATTCTTAATCTTGTTTGTTATCATCAAAATCAATATTATGAAAACATATATGTTAACAATCTCCCCCTTTTTTATGATGACAAACATTTCATGTATTTAAAGAATGATTTTACAAATTGCTCCCCCTAAATATAATCTTCTTTTACAATTTGCCAATTAGCTAAATTAACATATTTAAATACATGAATTTTTCTCCCCCTCATCATCAAAAAGAAAAACTTAATTGGCAAAGAAAAAAGTAGTAAATTTTTATAAATTTGAAAACATGTATTCTTCTCCCCCTTCATCATAAAAAAGAAAACATAAAAGAAAAGAATAAAAGTAACAAATTTGTGACCCATGTTGTCCGAATAGAAATTTCAACAAAATCTCCTCCTAACAACAAGCATCACCTCAAATACAAATTTAGTAATATTACTCATAAATTATCATCATATCTCAAAATCATCAAGTACTCACCATAATCACATATCATCAAAATCATCAAAAGAATATTCAAAGTGCATATTATTCTCCTTCTTTTAACAATATTGAAATGATATATTACTTTGTCTCCCCCTTTAGACAATAAAACAGTTCAAAATGCATATTATCCAAAATCATATTATATGCTCCCCCTAAATATATGGCCAATTTAAAATTTTAAAAAATAATTTTATCAAAAAACATATCATATTTGTCTCCCCCTATCAATCATCAAAACCTCAAATCAAACACATTAATTCAAAATTACCCAAAACATAAGTAAAGAACATAACATATAACTATATCAAATCCATATAATTCAAAATAGACATATAATCCAAAATCATGGCAAACATCCATATAATAAAAAATAGTAAATGTTGGTGTGTTCAAATACAAGAATAAAGGATTTGAAGTGAAAAAGTATGAGATTGATGGATTTTGGAATGAAATCAAGTGAGGAGTAATCGGCTTTTAGTGAGAGAGAGAGAAAAATTCAGATAAACCTTAAGTTGAATTTGAGATCTAGAGTTTTGGATGTTGAAAATGGAGTTTAAAAATGGTTTTGAGTGAATGAAGTGATGGGGAATGATTTTCCTGATTCAATTTGATGTGAAAAAGGAAGAAAAAAGATGGATTTTGGAGTGAAAAATGAGAGAGAGAAATCGGTTTTTAGAGAGAGAGAAAGAACCGGATTGCCGAATGAAGAAGGAGGAAGAACAGTGTGAAATAACCCCCGAAACCGGATTTTCGATTTGCACTAACCGGAATTCCGGTTGTGACAAGAAAAAGCTTCACGCAAAATCAGTTTTCCGGATGACACGAACCAGCTTGCCGGTTGGATCCAAAAGATACCAAGTTCATAATGCTGCCAAGGTGCAGCTCAAATTCGGAATTCCAAATTGACAGAACCGGAAATCCGGTTTGGTCCAGCAAGCGTTCCTTGCGAATTTGGCTTTCCGGTTTTGTTAACCGGTAGTCCGGTTTGAGACAGAAAATTGCCTCTAGAATTCGGTTTTCCGGATTTTGAGAACTGGTTACCCAGTTTTGAGGCAGAGAGGAGGCTTAGCAAATCCGATTTTTCGGATTGAAAATCCGGTTATTCGGAATTTGTCTCGAGAGAAATCAATAAGAAAGAATGTTTTTCCGGATGAATAGAAAGGGAATATTTGCTAGCTCTTATATTTGTACTACACACACTATTTTATTTCCGGCCTTAAAAATTGATTAATTTTAAATCATTTTGAGATTTAAAACTTTTCAATAAGTCATTTAATACATGAGACATAAATGCATACAAGACCAAAACATATGAAATCGTATCAAACAATGATGTCAATTTTATAAGTGAATGATGATAATTAACGACACAAGAATTCACACATATAATTCATTCATCATGTATATATTTTACACAATCATGAAACATATAAGCATTCAAAGATTAATAATTCAAGCATATCATTCATTTATCAAGCTTAGGCATTACATAATCATCAAAATCAAACAAAGCTATCATGATGAGTTGACAAGTTATCATCTTATATATATATATAACCATGCATTATGATAAAGCACTCAATATTAAACACAATGATAATTCAAACATGTAAACATACAAGTATACTTTCACAAATTCAAGCTATTATCCATTTATCATGATCCATTCAACAAAATTAATATGGTAAGAATTATTACCAAAATAATTAAATCATCTTGCCTCATTTTTTCTCCTAGATCATGCTCAAATGATTATCCCCACAAGCTTCATCAAGGAACTCTCCACTATTCATTGTTTGTGGTACCTACAAAAAAATATTCAAGTTGTGTGCTTTGGTACCCAAATATTCTTAGGTCCTTGAGTGTTAGCAATGGTTCCTTTTGGAACCCAAATACACTTGACTCCATAATATACATTTCTCTTAATTGGACATCTAAAACTCATATGACCATTTCCATTATAATAATGACAAGCGATCTTATGATCACTTGTGGAAATAGCCTTAACAAAATAATTTTTATAATATTTTTGTTTCAAGTTAGGCTTATACCCAAGTCCTCCTTTCTCAAACACACATTTTTGAGTGCTTAGTAATTTTTCTAAGTTCTTTTGACCACTTGTGAATTTTAACACAATTTCATTGAGCTCATTACTCTTTTTCTTAAGCACTTCATTTTCTTTCATTAATTCATTAACACGTGATTTCTCATGCTCATATAAAGTACTTTGTTTGCATTTAAATGATGCAATTCTATCATGCAACATTTTATTATCTAACTCTAGTCCTTTAATCTTTTTGTTTAATGAATCATTGCATTTTTGTAAAGCATCCTTTTCATTATTCAAGTCATCTACATATGATTCTAAATGCTCATGTGAAGTGCTAGGTTTCTCATTTGATAATGCAACTCTATCATGCAATGTTTTATTCTCTAATTCTAGGCATGTAATCTTTGCACATAAAGATTCATTTTCATTTTTGAGCTCTACCATTTTCTTTTTAAGACATGCATTCTTTTTACCAATTTTTATCCAATTATCATGCAATTCTTTAAAAGCATCATATAATTCATCATAAGTAAAAAGATCATTTACCTCATCGAGTTCATCACATGATTCTTCCCCAACGGCCATGAGAGCTAGATTTGTCATTTCTTGATGCTCTTCATCATCACTTGTTTCCTCATCGCTATCATCCCATGTGGCTACCATTGCTTTCTTCTTGAGCTTGTTGAGAAGAGGACATTCCGTTCTTATATGGCCAAGCTTCTTGCACTCATAATATTTGATTAATTCCTTCTTCTCCTTTCGGTTCTTGAAGTCTCTAAACTTTCTTCGCTCACCGGATTTCTTAAAAAGTTTCATGAACCTCCTAGCCAGCATATCCATCTCCTCTTCATCCAGCTCACTTTCCTCATCACTCTCCAGTTTCGAGGCTTTGAGAGCAATGTTTTTCTTCTTCTCCTCATTGCCTCTTTCGGCTGCCAAGTCTTCCTCATAAGAAATAAGAGAACCAATTAAATCATCAATAGGTAAGATATTTAAATCATTGGCTTCTTCAATAGCAGTCCTTTTTGGTCTCCATTCCTTAGGTAGTGACCTAATAATTTTCTTAACCTTTTCGCTATTTGAAAAAGTCTTTCCTAGGGCTCCTAGAGTGTTCACTATGTCCGTAAATCTAGTATACATAGAATGCACACTCTCATTTTGTTCCATTTGGAACAATTCATATTGCCGAGTGTACCTACTAATTTTAGACTCTTTCACTTGATTTGTGCCTTCATAAACAATTTCAAGTTTGTACCAAATTTCATTAGCACTCTCACAACTAGATACTCTATGAAATTCTTTTTTATCTAGTGCACAAAACAAGGCATTTATGACTTTGGAATTTAGAGTAGCTTTTCTCTTTTCCAATTCATTCCATTCTCGTGAAGGTTTTGGAATATCTTCCCCGACTTCGTTTTTAGTCAAAGGCATAAATGGACCATCACAAACAATTTCTCAAATTTCATAATCTAAAGCTTGTAAATAAATTCTCATCCTCGTTTTTCAATATGGGTAGTCATTACCGTCAAAGAACGGTGGTCTAATTGTGGATTGTCCTTCCCTAAAGATTGAGTCATTATGAGTTGCCATGGATCTTTAACTCTAGACGGTTAAGTCTACACAAGAGCACCTTGCTCTAATACCAAATGAAATATAAGTGTGCAACCCAAGAGGGGGGGTGAATTGGAATTTTAAAAATTATCCTAGCAAATCCACACAACAAGCAATCTAATGTCTTAATAAAAATTGAAAGCAACAAGTTCAATCAAAGCACAATAATTAAAGAGTAAGGGAAGAGAAAGCAAACTCAAGAATTTTTTACGTGGTTCAGCAATCCCCGCCTACGTCCACGCCTCCAAGCACACCGGGCTTGAGGATTTCACTATCTAAGCCTTTCCAAGGCTTCAAACGTTTACAATTGACTTCAAGGTGTCAATGAACCTTTACAACAAGAGATTATCTCCTCAATCTCTTCACTCCAAGTGTTTCTCACACTTGTCCTCTCATAATTTGATGAGAAATGAAAATTACAACAAAAACTCTCTTTAAGAGTTGATTTACAAAAGATAGCTCAATGAAGATTTAATCTATGAAGATTTTCGAATTTGAAGCTCAATATAAGTTGTGTGCACTTGTTTATGCTTGCTTGGATTACCAAAAATGAATTGGTTTTGAGTTTATATAGTTTGAGCTCAAAAACTAGCCGTTATGCACATTTTGGTCGTAACCGGATTGCCGGTTATGGACATCCAGAATTTCGCTTAATGTTACCATTACAGCCACAATTTTGAATTTCTGAACATCCGGATTTTCGCTTTGTCACATCCGAATTTCGGCTTACGCTCAGTAGCTTACTGCCCAACAACCGGATTTCCGTTTGTCAGGATCCGGATTTCCGCTTTCAATTCGGATAAATTCTGCCTAAAATCTGGACTTCCGTTTGTCCAAATCCGGATTGCCGCTTGCTACAGCGACTGCTACAGTAAATTATTTTCCAAAATTATAATTTGACCCCAAAACTTTATCAAACTGTACTACGGCCCAAAATGTTATGAAACTTTACAAATAGGTCCAATTTCAGAATTTCTAAGTAATGCTTTATTAATCCCAAAACTTTCTGAAATTATGATATAGCCAAAAATGCTATGACACTTTTCAAATAAGTCCTTTACCAAAATTTCAAGCAATACTTGTTTATTTCAAAGTTTTTAAAATTCTTTCAATTAAACCATAAACTTTGAAAAACAACCAATTTCATAAAATTATTTTTCCATTAAATATGAAACATTTATAATGTGAAAATAATGATTTATTTAAAAAGAATAAAAACAATCAATTTCATAAAATCATTTTTCCATTAAATATAAAACCTTTATAATGTAAAAATAATGATTTATTTAAAATGTATAAAAATAATTTGAGTTTAAAAAATTAATCATTCGTAATCTTGTTTGTTATCATCAAAATCAATATCATAAAAACATATATGTTAACAATAGTGATAATATGAGAGGCCATAAATTGGAGAATGGACACTCTAATGTCAGCAATGTTGAGATTGAAAAATCTAGGGTAACAGGTATTGCTAACGGTAAAGAAAATACAAGTTCTAATATTGGGGCTTTTGATGCAAGTAAGTTACAGAAGTTAAGAAATAAAGGTAGTAAGAAAACTGATACTGTTGTCAGCAAGGGTTCAAAACCGGACCCAAAGAAAAAGACAATAAAGAAGAACAGAGTTTGAGACAATTCGCCTCCAGAGTCCAAATTGGACTTCACGGATCCTGCAGGTGGAAATGGCAGTAATATCGAGGTTGAGGCATCAGATCATGGTGAAAGTATGATGGACTAGGAAGATGTTTTCAGCAGTGATAGTGAATCCGAAGAAGATGAAGAAGTGGGTAAGCACAACAAGCCCGATGCTAAGAAGACGAGCTGGTTTTCATCTATGTTCCATAGGTATTTTTCATCAATTTTGTTTAATTAATCTCTCAATAAATCTGTTTGTTAAAAATATGTTCTATTTATTAAATCGTCTTTATTTTTAACTTAGTATTGCTGGAAAGGCAAACTTGGATAAGGCAGACTTAGAACCTGCTCTGAAATCTCTTAAAGATAGGCTCATGACCAAGAATGTTGTATGTATCTGAATCTTTTACCTTTTTACTCTGATGTTTATTAGTTTTCTTTCATTGGCTATTCTGATCATTCTTAAGAAGTTGCTAATGGACTTGAGCACTGACATTTTAGGCTGAGGAGATAGTTGAGAAACTATGTGAATCAGTTGCAGCAAGTCTTGAAGGCAAAAAGCTGGCCTCATTTACAGTGATTTCTTCAATTATGCAGGTATTTGATTTTTAGTTTTGTCTCATATTTGAATTCTCCGATTTGTTTTCTCTTGCATTTTTTTTATAATACTATTATCATGCTAAAATTACCACTGCAGGTTGCAATAGAAAAGGCTCTTGTTCGCATTTTAACTCCTAGGCGTTCTATTGATATATTAAGAGATGTTCTTATGCACTTGGCGCCAAGAAGCAAAAGGTGATTTGACAACTCTGTAATGTAAGACCAATTATCAGTTCTTGTACCGTAGAATGAAGGGCATTATTGTATTTTTATTGTCAAACCAAACGGCTCCCTAACGCTTATATACGTTCAGGGGTGCTATATGTCAATATATTCATACATTCTCTCTAAGTGCAGTAGGGGTAAACCTCAAGGGAGGTATCCGAAAATTACCCTATCTATTTGTCTAAAATTCCATTGAATTAATTGTCACTTCACGCGTGAAAGAATGTAACATTATTTGGTGTTGATTTTTTTTAATATTTTTATAAGGAAAAAAAAAATGTGTAATAGTCAAATCCATCAAATGAGTTTTAATAGAGCAAATTGTTTTGCTGCCTGCGGCTGCGTGTAGGTTTAGGAAAGATCAAAACATCCACAAACAAAGAGAAAAGTGATACCTTGTGGCACACGACCACACAAATATTATTAATTTTAGTCCTCTCAATTATGAAGGGTAGATAATTAATTAATTAATTAATTAACGGAAGATCCCTTTCACACCATTGCCATTTTTCATATAATGTACAACAATAGATATAATTGCCTCCAATAACGATAAACTTGATTGAAATTAGCCATCAAATTAACGGATCCATAATGCAACAAAACAAGAGGCCCTTATCTCTTTCTTTACGGGAAAAGATGGTGGCATCCCACAAAAATTTATCTGTTTTTTATAAATAGTTGCATCCATCTATTTGCCGATTCGTAGATAATTATGTTCCATCATTATAATACCATGCTTACGCATTTAAAATATTTAAGTTGAAATATTTATTGATGTGACATATTATATACTATTTATTTTTGTGATAATAAGTTAATAATTAATAATAAAATTAATTAATATTATATTCATGTCATTAAATAATTAATAATACATAAATGAATATCTCAATTAAGTATTTAAATTAAGTAAGCGTAATATTATTGTTACAATAATTTAAGTACTCAATTATATTTCATCTAAATATAATAATCTAAAAAAATTTACCTAACTACTATTTGAAATAAAATAGTCTCTATAACTATTTTATGAGAAATTTTAAAATACTTATGAGATACCATACCAGCTATGAAATAAAAAAAATTATTACAATATGTGTATATTTATATTAAAGAATCAAAATATAATTAATAACTACATAATTTAAGTGCATGTATCATTAATGTATTAATCAATTATATTATATATATTCTAAAATTCCTTCTGTTTTACAGAACCAGGAGAAGTATCGCCATCATCTTTCGAAGCAATGAATGGACCCCAAAAATATCAAATTGCATGATTTCAAGAGCAAATAGCTAGAGCTTATAAAAGTAAAATAAAGCACAGTTTAGTCCACTCCCCTTGTTATTGTCTAGTCACATCTCACAACACAACCAATAGGGAAAAAAAAGAAATAATAATAGCCATCAACAAAAGCCTCCAACCAAGGGAGCTCGTTGGTGATGGCTGGACCAGGGAGATACTGCTGCAAAGATGTGCTGCCGTTCACGGCCACGGTGGCTATGGAATGCATCAACGTGGGCTTAAACACACTGTTCAAAGCAGCTACTTCGAAGGGGATGAGTCACTTTGTTTTTGTTGTCTATTCTTATGGTGTTGCTGCTCTTGTTCTTCTTCCTGCCCCTTTCTTCTCTTACAGGTAACATATTTATGCATGTTAAAATTTCTTAAATAATGATACATGATCATCAACAATTTTAATTTTTCTGAAACATGCAAAAGAAATTATTATGTTGACACTTTCTTTTCTTTGATTTTCATGGAAGATCAAGAGTGCTTCCTCCATTTACCTTCTCTATCCTATGTAAAATTGGCCTTCTTGGGCTTATAGGGTAAGTGTGCAGTTTCTGAATCTTTGATATTATTATTATTAATATTTCTGTCAATAATTATATTACTTTATGGGTTTTTTTCTAAATTTAATTTTTATTTTTTCAGGAGTTCATCTCAGATAATGGGTTATACAGGCATCAATTACAGCTCTCCGACTCTTGCTTCAGCTATCAGCAACCTTACACCAGCTTTCACCTTCGTACTTACCATCATTTTCAGGTTCCTTCCTCTACCATTTTACAATTGCGGAAATGCCCTCCTTACCCTTCAATATTGTTTTATTTTCTTGGTAAAGTGGATTGATCGTGTCTGCTTTCTAAGAAAACTTGGGAAGGACGTTACTTCCAATCTTGACCATTTGTCAATACGATAACTTTTCTTTTCTTTTTCTTTTTCGGTAAAAAAATAAATAAAAAATAAATGAAAAATTACCGTTACTCGTTCATTATTATTTTTTAAATTCAGTATTAAAACTCATCATATGTTGATAGAGGCGATGAACTAATTGATGATTGTAAATTTTAGTAGTTCAAAAAGTCTGTCTTTTAGGCTTTTTTTTTTTTTTTTTCTGGTCAAATCTGTCAAGTGCTGATGTAGAAAACTTTCCATATCACGAAATTGTGGCAAATTGTGTATGCCATAATGCCCAGTAGATTAGTCATTTAGTCATTTAGATTGATAGCAACGTGTTTGGATGCATAATACGTGATACGAGAGTAAACTTGAGTCCCTATCCGCCACACGGACCCATTTCCATGTCAGGCATGTGCATGTGCCCATTGCTCAGAGTCTGAAGTAAGGAAATGAGTGTGGCGGGGTATGATTGTAGCTTTCGATGAGTTTCTGATCGGAAAATACGGCAGGATAAGAACATAATTGTAACCATGATAAGAACGATGGTTTGTTGGACAGAATAATTTAGTGAGTATGATAATTCTCTCTATCAATTAGTAAGTTAACAGTCCTTTTCTTCTTGTGGACCACATATGTCTTGATTATTCTCATTCTTTCTCATTTCTTTTTCAACTTTTTTACATTTCCTTCTTTTGACATCACAAGGATGGAGAAGGTAGCTTGCAGAAAAGCAAGCAGTCAGGCTAAAGTCTTGGGGACAATAGTATCAATAGCAGGAGCATTCATAGTGACTCTTTATAGGGGCCCTCGGATCACGACAATTGCATCTCCAAAGGTTTCACTTAACCATGCTCTTCGCTCATCAAATTCAAATTGGGCCGTTGGTGGACTTTTCCTCACAGCTGAATATATTCTGGTACCTCTGTGGTACATTGTTCAGGTGAATGCAAAGCCACCCAAAACTTTTGAGTTTTACTGAACTTTTGGCAACTTGGTGGAGGAAATTTGAATTTGTGATGTTTTTGCAGACACAAATAATGAAAGAGTACCCTGCAGAATTAACCGTAGTCTTCCTTTACAATTTATGTGTGAGCTTCGTAGCTGCCATTGTGGTTAATCACTGAAAGAGATTCAAGTGCCTGGAAAGTAGGACCAGGTATTGCATTGGCCTCCATCGTGTGCTCGGTGAGAAACTTCCGTATAACAATGCAGTTAATTATTAATTAGCTTTAAAAAAAAAAACAAAATCCAACTAGGAAATAGTCTGAATGATTGATGGACATTTCTTGTAGGGACTATTTGGATCATGCATGAAGAATTCTGTTCACACTTGGGCATTGCGCCTGAAGGGACCGGTCTTTGTTGCAATGTTCAAGCCATTGTCGATCGCCATTGCAGTTGCCATGGGCGTCATGTTCCTCGGTGATAGACTTTATCTTGGAAGGTAATCTTTATATTAGAAAGAACAAAATGGTTTCTGAAAAAATCTCGAGAACTTTACTTAACTCAACCTCGACGATAGATTTACTGGAAGTTTTGGAAGGAATTCTGAATTGACAACTCTTGCACTTTGCAGCCTTGTTGGAGCAACAATAATATCTCTAGGCTTTTATACTGTGATGTGGGGAAAAGCAAAAGAAGAGGTAAGTGAAGACCCTGGAGTTGATAGACAGGAATCAGCAGCTGCCCAGAAAGTACCTTTATTGCAGAGTCGTAAAAATGAACTGGTATAGAGTTAAAAAGAAGCAAATGAATGGTCAAATGTGGAGTACTCGACATTTATCTCCATAGGATACTTTAGGAGCATGGCAGAATGTAAAACAAGTCAAAGCCAGCACTTAATACTTTATTCACATTTATTTTTTTATTAAATATTAAAATTAAGTTTTAAAATTTTAAAATTATTCTTAAATCTTCCAAAAACAATCTCAAGCCAGCACTTAATACTTTATTCACATGTATATATTATAAGCAGGGCGGAATTATGTACGAGATGAAAACAATTTAGAGGAAAAACAAAAGTGCGAGTAGAAATTTTACATTTGATCACTCATTTTTATATAATTTCAATATGTTTTTTTTTAAGTACTAACGTAACTTTCATTTATTAAATAATTAATATCATAATTTATTATCTTATCTATTTGTCTAAACATCCATTGAATTAATTGTCACTTCACGCGTGAAAAAGCGTAACATTATTTGGTGTTGATTTTTTTTTTATATTTTTACAAGGAAAAAAAAAATTGTGTAATAGTCAAATCCAGCACATGAGTTTTAAACATAGGAAATTGTTTTGCTGCCGGCGGCTGCGTGTAGGTTTAGGAAAGATCAAAACAGCCACTAACAAAGAGAAAAGTGATACCTTGTGGCACACGACCACACAAATATTATTAATTATAGTTATCTCAATTATGAAGGGTAGATTATTAATTAATTAATTAATTAATTAACGGAAGATCCTTTTCACACCATTGCCATTTTTCATATAATGTACAACAATAGATTTAATTGCCTCCAATAACGATCAACTTGATTGAAATTACCCATCAAATTAACGGATCAATAATGCAACAAAACAAGAGGCCCTTATCTCTTTCTTTACGGGAAAGGATGGTGACATCTTAGGAAAATTTCTCTGTTTTTTATAAATAGTTACATCCATTTATTTGTCGATATGTAGATAATTATGTTCCATCGTTATAACTCTATGCTTACTCGTTTTAAATATTTAAGTTGAAATATTTACTGATGTGACATATTATATATTATTTATTTTGTGATAATAAATTAATAATTAATAATAAATTTAATTAATATTATATTCATATCATTAAATAATTGATGATACATCAATGAATATCCCAATTAAGTATTTAAATTGGGTAATTATCAGAAACCTCCTCTGAGGTTTGGCATATTTTCAACTTGATAGATTGCATTTACCTATTCTCAGTTACATCCCCTGACGTTAGTACTCCGTTTAGCATAAGTTTGGTTAGTGAGGACAAGATAGTAATAGAACTTGTTAATAATAAAAAATTCAAACAAACTTAAAATTATCACGTTGGGTTCTGAAATTGATCTGGATTTTATAAATATCCAATGGATGAAAAACAGAAGCATACTTTTAACCAACAAACATTATCACAAAAAAAAAAAATGGGCATCTTCTTACTCTAATTCAAACCGAAGCTCAAGAACAACACCCCTTTCATTTTCTCTCTCTCTACTATGCTTTAATAGAGAAAGGGTGCCGCGATCAGGTGACCATCACAATGAACTCGAAGACGCTGACACCAGGGACGACTAAATCACGACGGCCGCGTGGAAGAATGCCAATCGGTGAGTTTCGCTGTCGACCCACAGACAACCTCAATTTGTTCGAGCCGCAAATGAGATATGAAAATGGCTTATTACTGTGCATGTCAGTTTTATTAGGTGGAATTAATGAATTTGGTAAAATATGAGTAATGGGTCTGGATAATCTTTTTGAGAGTCTCTGTTGCTTCCTCTATCTTTTTTCCAGCGATTGGGTTAGTTGTAGGTTAATGATTATTGTAAATGCATGTTCACCTGATTTTGCTTGAAGATGGCTTCAGCTACATTATACTGCCTGGTGAATGATTGAAAATGGGTATGAAAAATTTTTAATTGTTCAAGCTATTGTCGTTGATTGTTGAACAGGGATTCATGCTAGTAATTGAGTGTTGGAGATACCTTCTGCCACAATATTAATATTTGAGGATCTTTGATTTTGTTTTTTTTTCTTTTTATCGTGATATGTACATGTCTTGGTTGAAAAAATGTCATGGTTTGCTGCATTCTCTCGCACTGGAGCAGTGAGTTTAGTGGTTTTAATTATTTTCTTCTTTTGACCACCGGCACTTTCTCTCTCTACACTTTTCTAGGGTTCCTTTCTTTGTTCACATTTCTCTCCAATTTCCCTCAATCCATTCATAGACTCAGTCATCGTCTTCACTCAAAGTCTCTTCACATTCTCTCACTTTCTCAATTTCAAATGGCCAATTTCATAGCTTCATCCTCCCCCAAGTTACTAGCTGCAAGCATGAATATCATCTTCAGTGTATTCTTGAATGTTAAGCTGTTGTAATTATTTTTCGGTTGTGTTTCATGATACTTTATAATATTATAAATTGAATAACCCTTTGTTAAGATAGAGTTTATTATTATATTCCTAACGTGTGAGGTGGGATATTTCAGGATGGTACTTTCTTTGATTATGATGATATGGAAGCACATGTTATGTAGCGTTTAGCTACTGCTCACTATTTTCACGGAAGAGAGATGCAGAGATATCCTGGACTTAATGCTTCCCAAGTGATTGATTCTAGTTATGCTGCAAATGCTTCTTTAACTCTGCCAACATATACAAAATTACCAAATTTCTGTCATAAGATCAATTGACAATGCTCAACCTCCCTCATCTGATCCTGATATTAACAGAGATAGCCTTTTTAAATCCAGGTATTTGTTCAGAACTCAAAAATCCAATTATTTTTCATATTTCAGTTGTTTTCAACTAGCATTTGGCTGGCAAAGCCCAAGAGGTTATTTGAAAGGATTAAAAAAAACTAGAATTGGCTTGAAATGCTGAATTATTCCTGTAAAAGTTTTTTCAGTGATGCAATGAAATAATAGTCAGCTTGGGTAGAAGTACAAATGATTTCTGTCACTCTTATTAACTGATTTGCATTCTTTTTTCTCCATTTGTTGTTATGTAAATGTACTTTCGAAAAGCTTGATTGTTTTTACCTTAGAAAGTGGATTTATCGTACATATAGTTTTTGCCTTAGAAAGCTCTTGCTTCTATTGCACAAGTTTTTGTAATTATACATAATTTCTTAGATTTCAATAATTTATATATATGTTTCAAATTATTCAATGGATCATTTTTTTTTAGAGTTTTCTTCAGACAGTTACCACCTGATAATCCAAGGGGGCCAAGTCCTTCTGAGATATTCTCCTTCTCATAGTTTGAAAATCAAAATGGTCTGCTACTTCGTAGATTTTCTGCAACTTGGTTTCATTTGGAATTGGTATTTTACATGCTTCAACATGTCAATCTGACTTGTGTTTGTTTCTTAACAGATACAAGGAATTAATCTCGAAGGGTACCTGTAGCTTAAAGGAGAGGCTGCTTTCTCGGAATACCTCAGTTAAGGAACTAAGCAAAGATGTTGAGTGTGATATGAGTGCCGGAATTGCTGGCGTTGCAAAAATGATTGAACGCCTAGATGGCTAGATCTTGCCTCAAAGTGTAGAATTTCTACCCCTTCTTCTGTTAACGTAAGGGGACAATCTAATATTTTATTTGGTATTTTCACTGTAATTACATCTCTTGGCGCCAAAACAGATATGCTATTAGTAGCCAACAATTCTTTAATTTGTGTGAACAAAGGTTTTTTTTTCAACTCAATGGTATTTTGGTCATTCTATCAAACGACAGACGGTCAACTAAATGGTAAACTAACATTGGGGGAGGTGACTGAGATTATATGAATACAATCTATCAAGTTGAGAATACGCTAAACCGCAAGGGAGGTTTCTGATAATTACCCTATTTAAATTAAGTAACCGTAATATTATTGTTACAATAATTTAAGTACTCAACTATATTTCATCTAAATATAATAATCTAAAAAAATTTACTTAACTACTATTGGAAATAAAAGAGTCTCTATAACTATTTTATGAGAAATTCTAAAATATTTATGAGGTATCATACCAGCTATGAAATAAAAATATTATTTTTATATTAAAGAATCAAAATATAATTAATAACTACATAATTTAAGTACGTATATGTATTAATCAATTATATTACTTTTAATATATATATTCTAAAATTCCTCCTGTTTTACAGAACCGGGAGAAGTGTCGCCATCGTCTTTCCAAGCAATGAATGGACCCCAAAAACATCAAATTGCATGATTTCAAGAGCAAATAGCTAGAGCTTATAAAAGTAAAATAAAGTACAGTTTAGTCCACTCCCCTTGTTATTGTCTAGTCACAAATCTCACAACACAACCAATAGGGAAAAAAAAAGAAATAATAATAGCAATCAACAGAAGCCTCCAACCAAGGGAGCTCGTTGGTGATGGCTGGACCAGGGAGATACTGCTGCCAAGATGTGCTGCCGTTCACGGCCATGGTGGCTATGGAATGCATCAACGTGGGCTTAAACACACTGTTCAAAGCAGCTACTTCGAAGGGGATGAGTCACTTTGTTTTTGTTGTCTATTCTTATGGTGTTGCTGCTCTTGTTCTTCTTCCTGCCCCTTTCTTCTCTTACAGGTAACATATTTATGCATGTTAAAATTTCTTAAATAATGATACATGATCATCACCAATTTTAATTTTTCTGAAACATGCAAAAGAAATTATTATGTTGACACTTTCTTTTCTTTGATTTTCATGGAAGATCAAGAGTGCTTCCTCCATTTACCTTCTCTATCCTATGTAAAATTGGCCTTCTTGGGCTTATAGGGTAAGTGTGCAGTTTCTGAATCTTTGATATTATTATTATTAATATTTCTGTCAATAATTATATTACTTTATGGGTTTTTTTCTAAATTTAATTTTTATTTTTTCAGGAGTTCATCTCAGATAATGGGTTATACAGGCATCAATTACAGCTCTCCGACTCTTGCTTCAGCTATCAGCAACCTCACACCAGCTTTCACTTTCGTACTTGCCATCATTTTCAGGTTCCTTTACTCTACCATTTTACAATTACGGAAATGCCCTCCTTACCCTTCAATATTGTTTTATTTTCTTAGTAAAGTGGATTGATCGTGTCTGCTTTCTAAGAAAACTGGGGGAAGGACGTTACTTCCAATCTTGACCATTTGTCAATATGCTAACTTTTCTTTTCTTTTTCTTTTTTTTGGGGTAAAAAAATAAATGAAAAATTCCCGTTACTCGTTCATAATTTTTTTTAAAATTCAATATTAAAACGCATCATATGTTGATAGAGGCGATGAACTAATTGATGATTGTAAATATTAGTAGTTGAAAAATTCTCTGAGTGTCTTTTAGGCTTTTTTTTTTTTTTTCTGGTCATATCTGTCAAGTGCTGATGTAGAAAACTTTCCATATCACGAAATTGTGGCAAATTGTGTATGCCATAATGCCCAGTAGATTAGTCATTTAGTCATTTAGATTGATAGCAAAGTGTTTGGATGCATAATACGTGATACTAAAGAGTAAACTTGAGTCCCTATCCGCCACACGGACCCATTTCTATTTCAAGCATGTGCATGTGCCCATTGCTCAGAGTCTGAAGTAAGGAAATGAGTGTGGCGGTGTATGATTGTAGCTTTCGATGAGTTTCTATTGGGAAAATACGGCCGGATAAGAACATAATTGTAACCATGATAAGAACGATGGTTTGTTGGACAGAGTAATTTAGTGAGTATGATAATTCTCTCTATCAATTAGTAAGTTAACAGTCCTTTTCTTCTTGTGGACCACATATGTCTTGATTATTCTCATTCTTTCTCATTTCTTTTTCAACTTTTTTACGTTTCCTTCTTTTGACATCACAAGGATGGAGAAGGTAGCTTGCAGAAAAGCAAGCAGTCAGGCTAAAGTCTTGGGGACAATAGTATCAGTAGCAGGAGCATTCATAGTGACTCTTTATAAGGGCCCTCGGATCACGACAATTGCATCTCCGAAGGTTTCACTTTCCCATGCTCTTCGCTCATCAAATTCAAATTGGGCCGTTGGTGGACTTTTCCTCACAGCTGAATATATTCTGGTACCTCTGTGGTACATTGTTCAGGTGAATGCAAAGCCGCCCAAAACTTTTGAGTTTTACTGAACTTTTGGCAACTTGGTGGAGGAAATTTGAATTTGTGATGTTTTTGCAGACACAAATAATGAAAGAGTACCCTGCAGAATTAACCGTAGTCTTCCTTTACAATTTATGTGTGAGCTTCGTAGCTGCCATTGTGGGGTTAATCACTGAAAGAGATTCAAGTGCCTGGAAAGTAGGACCAGGTATTGCATTGGTCTCCGTCATGTGCTCGGTGAGAAACTTCTGAATAACAATGCAGTTAATTATTAATTAGCTTTAAAAAAAAAAAAAAATCCAACTAGGAAATAGTCTGCATGATTGATGGCCATTTCTTGTAGGGACTATTTGGATCATGCATGAACAATTCTGTTCACACTTGGGCATTGCGCCTGAAGGGACCGGTCTTTGTTGCAATGTTCAAGCCATTGTCGATAGCCATTGCAGTTGCCATGGGCGTCATGTTCCTTGGTGATACACTCTATCTTGGAAGGTAATCTTTATTTTAGAAAGAACAAAATGGTTTCTGAAAGAATCTCGAAAACTTTACTTAACTCAACCTTGATGATAGATTTACTGGAAGTTTTGGAAGGAATTCTGAATTGACAACTCGTGCACTTTGCAGCCTTGTTGGAGCAACAATAATATCTCTAGGCTTTTATACTGTGATGTGGGGAAAAGCAAAAGAAGAGGTAAGTGAAGATCCTGGAGTTGATAGCCAGGAATCAGCAGCTGCCCAGAAAGTACCTTTATTGCAGAGTCGTAAAAATGAACTGGTATAGAGTAAAAAAGAAGCAAATGAATGGTCAAATGTGGAGTACTCGACATTTATCTCCGTAGGATGCTTTAGGAGCATGGCAGAATGTAAAACAAGTCAAAAGGGTGTGTATATGCAATGGGTCTAGAAGCAAACAATCGCAAATTCTCTCTTAATAGGCCTAAGTAAAAGGCACAAAAGAAGAATTTGTGTAAGTTAAGGATTATGCAATAGTATCAATCCCTATTCAGCGTTCCACCATTTCTGATGCTTTCTATAGTCATTGGTTAAATCATGCCATAAAATGGTGCACACATCCAAAGTCCAGTCAGATCGGGCTGCACACACTGGGACTGCACCTAGGTCAAGCTTTTCTGCCATTCCTAGGGTCTATCCTAGGTACTACATCTTCCAATAGAATCACACAATATGTCGTGATGCCATGAGTATTCTATTACAAAATGGAGTACAATTATTTTTCAGGCTGTAATACCAGGTTCAACATTGTGGAGCCAATGTCCTCATCAAAAAGGATACTAGTGATTCAATTGTAGTGGGAAGACTAAGACTTATCCTGTTTGTGTATTTTGGAAACCTGATGATGTGTTATTACACATTCTTGAGAACTCAACTAGTAACTGAAAAAAATTCTCTGACAGAATTGTAGCAAATTTAATCCACAAGAAGAAGAAAAACACAGGCCGAAACATAATACATGGCCAACTTCTATGTTCCATTGGTCCAAACAGTTTATCCTTAAATTCTTTCCACAGTAGAATTTCTATGGCAGTGGCAAAAAAGGAACTATCAACTCTCAACCTTCTACACGTTATTTAAGATTTCTATTTAACTTTTTCTTTTGAACATGTGGACCACTATCATCTAACATAGCTGAAGGTACAAAACCGTATACAGAATTGTGGGAGTCGCTGCTATCGGTGCTATGGTTGATTCGATTTCTAATATTGCTCTGCATATGGATTTAAGAGGAATTTTAGCATGGTTCAGTGCAAAAGAGGGAGGAACAACCTTCTGTCTTTTTTAAGTTCAACCCTCATGAATTCATCATCGCAACTCTCCATCATTCTACCCAAGCTCTCCAAGTTCCTGAGAGTTGTCCGCCTTATGCAATAACCTACACAAAAATGTTCAAGATTACTTCCAACAAAAACGCAGGGTGGCACAATGACGTAGAAATATGTTTCACAGCTAGCTTCATTAGTTGCATTGAAACAGGAAGGGGAACTTGTCAGCAATATTATTTGTATAAAGAATACAACTAAACAATATGACAAATAACAAGCATCTAAAGGACAAGAAAACTTTGCTTGGTTCAGCCAGTACGCCTAGATCTAAGAAATGGTGATAAGAATCCACAATTGGAAGAAGTGAACGTGTACAATACTTTTTCTCACTTGCTCAAAATAGTGTCGCTGTCAAAAACAGAAATAATCCTCATAAAAAACCAGCAGCAACTCTTGTATGAGTTTTATTTCACAATGAGAACACTCTCACTATTCCATCCAGCAGAATGAATAACATTCAGGTGAAGGCATACAATGTACAAACAATAATGGCATCTTCAGGGAAAGCAAATTGCCAGAAATTAGAAGTCTTCATTAGGGCAAGATAACAGATTTAAAACCTGACAAACCAGCACATGCACATTCTGATGGAGAACAAAATTTCAAGGAACTTCCTAGGCAAAGGCAGTATAATTGCTACCAGCAACCAACACCACACCAAATATTTCAAATGAAAGTAACAACGAAGACTATGGTGAGCTGATCAGCTATTGATATTCTATCTTCTCTCAGTTATATGATAAATTCAAACAAAAAATGATACCCCAAATATTATATTAAAAATTAACATCAAAAGATACTTCTTGCTCTAGCAAAACCATCTTTCAAATGCTCCCAGGTTCCCAGGTTTCTTCCAATAAACACATACTATATATAAGATAAACAATGGAAATAAAGATGCCTCGACAACCATCAAGATATCAAAATTGTACAAAATCACAAGATCCCAGCCTTAACAGCGAGCTCCTATACCCTCTTGAAGTAAAAAAGAAACATTGCCGTATTATAGTATAGAATGATTTCATTCAAAAACAGATTGCAGAGAGAGAGATAAAGAGGGGTACTCTTCCATACCTTCTCTTCAATATTCTCTCAAGTTTTGAGATCACCGGACATAGCGGAAGGTATACAATGTGTTGCAAGGATATCAGAAGTTGCTTCCTTGGCAGTCTTAGTTTTTAGGACCACTATCTGCTCAAATAAATTAAAACTCAGTTAAAATAAAAAATAAAAAGTAAGGGGAACAGCGAGGTAGAGAGAAAGAGAACCTGTTGGTACTCTAGATCAAACTTTAGAAATTCATCTTCACTGCTTTCCACCATGTCAGCCAGGCTCTTCAGATTCTGCACAGGCTTACCATTGAGAGCAAGAACCTAAAGAAACAAACAAAAGAAAATATTTAATAAATTCAGTCAAGTCCTATTTGTTCCTTTCTTCCAGCAGTTTAGCAGAAGCAGGCACCATTATTGTATGAGATAAAACTGACCTGCGTATTGACAATCTCCTCGTATCCAATATTAATGTCAGCCACAAGGACCTAGCACAAATTTCAGATTATATAACAACAATCATTTTCTAGTGAAAATTTTGGAATACAAAAGAATTGAATTCAAATACGGAGAAACTTGCAGTAATTTGGAAGACTAAGAAAGCAGAATTCAGGAAATGAATCAGAGAGAGAACCTGAGAAACAACAACAATTTGTTCATCTACTGATTGTGCCATTGCGTGCAAAAGCTTGTCCAACAGTTTGACCGGAGCATCAAATTCATAATCCTTTCCATACTGGATTTGAATACAAATAAGAATCAAATATTGGAATGTGGACAACATTTCATGGGCCCAAAATAATGGATCACATTTTATCGCCCCAAATACAAATACTTAATATCTTCAACAAAAATAGAAAAAAGACACAAATGCAACAGAAGTCTCACACCAACAAGCTGTCAAAACCTAACAGCAGAAAATATAGCTAGGTAATACATGCACATGCATACAAAAATACACATAACAGGAAAAGCCTTGAGACAGAGTAGCACCTCTACTCCCTATCATTTGAGTTTGATAAGGGGCATAATAGTGCAGCGATAGAAACCATATATAAATAATGGGAATCGTGCAAGCTACAAGTTGTACTATCAGTTCTGGGATGTTAAATGGTGAAACCAATATTACCACACACACACACACACAAACACACACAAAATAAAGATAATGATTATTCAAAAATCAACAAAGAAGGGGGGCATAGAGAAAGAAATTAAAAAACCATGGATCCCAAGTCAGGAGGAAGAGAGAGATCACCAGTGCCACGCACCTCAGAACGCAGATATGGAGCAGTCACAGCTGTAAAGACAAACCCTGCAATGATGTAATAAGAAGGAGGTCGGCCATTGATGTGTGCAGGGATTAGCCGTTTGTGAGTTGAAAGTTTTATGTTGAACTCATGAACCTCTGAATTCCGGAGGACTTTTACAACAGCACTATCTCCAGTGTACTTCTGAGAAACAAGATAACTAAAACCTATACGCTCCCCATGCCTGAATGGAACTACAATTCAGTTCAAAAGAGAAGTTAGAAAGATTGCAGGTCGGAAAAAGGAAAACAAAGATATAGCAGAAACCAAACCAGAATGTTTCCATGAAAAAAACTCTTTAACATACTTTGAAAAAACTACAAGTAAACAATAGATTAGAGCTCCCATCAAGTGAGAATATACCCCTCATTAAATTGAGGCATTATAAACCCAAAATCATTGAAGTAACCAACAAAAATAGAAAAATGTGAATTTCCACTGGATGCTTGCCCTACGCTCTGACAAGGTTATGCCTCCTTCCCCCTCAAGTTTACCTACCACAGTAGCGTGAAATGATCTCCACCAGATAGACACAAAGCTTTAGCTAGTATTAGGTTGAAAGGTAATTATGGGCCTTAAGACACATATTGGCACCTGGAAAAGGTAAGACCTCTAATGCTTTGCCTATATTGTGGCAGCGAAGCTCCAACATCTTTTACCTCCTACAGAGTATATTTGGTATCAACCACAGATCTATAGTTAATGCGCAACATATTTGTTAAAATTGAGCTAATCAACTAGTTCCACCCATTTACATCTCTGTGCTTCCAACTCCATCAATAGAACTACACAATAATGCTTCCAGGGATTTATATCATCATATGACCAGCACCTACCTGCCCTTTTGTGTTGCCACTGAAGAAGCTACCTCAATTCCTCATCCAGTACAAGCTTTAGCAATTAATTTCCTGGCCGGTACTTTTTCTTCTGAAATTCCTAATTTAAGACAATTTTTCAGCCATACCAAGCGGTTACTGTGATAACATTTCTTATCCAATTTTATCAGTCTTATACAGATAAACCACTTTCATAGGATTCTACGGCCCTAAATCATATGGAAGCATGACAGGTTCGTGTTGGCAACTCCAAATGAATATAAAATAAATAATGGATGCATAAAACTCCTAGATTGGCCGACTTATCAATGATAAAGCACTTCAACTCTTAGCACAAATATTGTGAATCATGAAGGTCTAGTCTTTACAAGCATGCAAATTAATGGACAAACCTAGATATTTTCAACAGTTTATTCAGAAGTAAAAAGATAAAATAAAATAAAGGAGAAGAATAAGGAAAAGAGAGGAAAATTTCACCTGTTCCATCATTAGCAATATCAATTCCATCAAAGCTAAGGATAATATCAGATGGCTTCAGAACATGAGATTCTGGAGCTGTTGGCTCAATTCTTCTAATACGGACACCTTTCTGACCAGGTCGCATTCCCATTGAAATGCGCAAATCCGGATTTTCCATTTTCTGCCACTCAACTCCAAGAATCGGAAAACCTAATACAGCAAAAACAACAATAAGAATTAGGCATGGAAAGGACGACGATCGTCAATGTTTCTTTAAACCCCAGAAACATATAGTAAAAGGTGCAATCGAGAAAAACAATAATGGAGACGCTTAAACACAAAAAAAAAAGGGCATCTGTTAAGATACCTGTATATGCCCCATTTTTCTCATAATCTTGAATAAAGTGTATAATAACTGGGGTCGGTATCACATAACCTATGTTCTCCACATCATCATTCTTCAGAGATTGAAATGCAATACCAACACATTTTCCCTTATCATTGAATGCAGGTCCACCGGAATTTCCTGAATTTATAGCTGCATCTATCTATAATAGCATATTACAAAAACTGATATCAGTATGATACAGTAACCTACTAGATCAAACAAGCATAACTAAAACAATCAAAGGCATTCAATGACCCATGGCATTGAAGTTGAACAGAATTGGAGCAAATCCAAAGCTCTAACTGTATGCCACAAAATTTAACATAGAGATAAGCCAAAATCTAGAACTATTACCTGCAATCCCAAAAGCTCAGTTGAGCCATGAACATAAGATAGTATCTCCATGCGAGACACAACCCCACTCGTCACAGAGATGGTGTCACCCCCAATTGGGTAGCCTACGACAGTGACAGCATCTTGGAGTGCCGGCAAATCTCCAAACTCCACTGGTGAAACTCCTTCCCAGAACTCATCATCTTTAACAGTCAACAAAGCTGCAGAAACCAAATCATCAATCTACTTGCTACGATTACAAACGGCATAAATAATCACTCAATGAATAACTCACTAAAGAAAATTCAAAATGACAAAAGTTTTAAAAAAAATTTACCAATATCACACTCTGTGCCAATAGACAAAACGATGGCCAAATACTTGGTATCAGAGCCACGCTTTTTCACCTTGACTTGCGTGTGATGCTCAACTGAATGTGCATTTGTCAACACTCTTCTTCCTCCCACAATAAACCCGCTGCTACTCGAACTGTACTGTCGTTTCCTCTGCCATGGTAGCGAGAAGTTCGGCTCCGTGTGGACACAGAACACTTTGACCACAGCGTCCATTGACGGCACTGCTTTCACCGCCACGCTCTCCCACCGCGGTGGCAGTATCGTTATATCGTTCCCCTCTCCGTGCCTGCTCCGTTCGGGGGATGCCACGTGCCCAACGTTGGAGTTGGTATTATTAGCACTGTTGTGATTATCGTTGGAGCTGTTGTCGGCGTGTTTTCTCATTTTCTTTGGCCGACCGCGGCCGCGGCGGGCGGGTGAAGTGCTGCGACTGTCGTTGGTGGTGGTGGTGGCGGGGAGCGAATGTGATGCAACGGTGCCGTTTTTTGTAGTACCAGGCATGATGGTTTCGCTTTCGCTTTCGGTTTCGGTTTGGGTTTTGGGTTTGGGTTTACGGCCACGTTTTCTGGGTTCCGGCATTTTTGAGTGGTGAAGGTAGGGTTTGGGTTTGGCCACTTGAGCAGATTCTGTAGAATTTTCCTGGTTCTTCGTTTTCGAATAGCATTCTCTCAGGCGTAGGAACTCGTGAAAATGAGAGGGAGCGAGTTGAGATGATGGGCTAGTGGGCCTGTGGGCCTGACATACAACCCAATATTGTAAGCTTTTGGAGCGCTAATGAGTGGGCCTTTGAAGGATTGGCAAATGGCAACTGACCTTTTATGCTTTTAGCTTTAGGGGACTAATACATCCACGAGGCTCTGAAGCTTTTGAGAAGACTCTCAAGTGGACTCTCACTTAAGACCACAGAGCAGGTAAGTTTGATAAAGGAAAGAGCGGGGGTTTCAACTTGAGAATTCCTTACCAGAATGTCTCCATTTATACTCGTTATTTTGATGCTCTGACTTAAAGGTCATCCTTCTTTTGATGACAGAAAATGAGGACAGCCTAGGCATTTTAATTTGGAGGGAAAAAAAAAAAAAACAGATAAGAGCAGCCAGGCCTAGACCGAATTAGGTGAATCAATACTTAGGCATGCCCCCAGTAGTCCTCGTGGAACCCCTTATAAATAACAAGAAGAGGACTATCCCACCGAGTGTGATTACAAGAAGCTGAGCCAATATTAGCTTCTCTGTAAATATGAGAGCATTTGAAGGATACAAGTCTAAAATGACAAGGATAATTCAACCAAAGAACATAGAGATCATTGGGATTGTAATAATTTGACCGCTGAAATTAAAAAACGACATCAAGAGAATGGCATTTTAAGTCAAATAAGAGACCGACCCTTAGACATGACAACCTCTAAAATCATAGAAACAGCACATAGCTAAGTGTAAAATGATGAATACATCCTAAAGGCATAGCAAAATAACCCAAAAAAAAAAAAAATTATTAACTCCAATTGACTTTGACAGTGCATACAAGCAGCTAGCGATAAGATATTTGATACTGTACATCTACGTATATCTTTAACTTTAAGGACTTTGTAACAATGGGATTTTACAAGAGTCTTTGTTCTTTCCCGCTTCGTCATTGGCCTTTCCCCATAATACAGTATAAAACCCAACACATGTTATTACTCCTCCAATCACGCTGCATGCAAGACAGGAGATTATAATTAAGAAAGACATTAATAAGTCATACAAGAAAAAAAAAATGGATTTAAATTTTGTGCTAAGTTAGTGTTTTATTTTTTTAATAATTTATGATTGATAGATATTGAATAAGAAATAATATAAAGTTAAATCATATATTGTTATAAAATTTACTTAGCAAAAGATCATAAAAAGTTCGGCACCGGGTCGAATTTCAAAATAAAGACTAGTAAACTAACTAGTGGGGGAATTGATTATAATAATAGTACCTCCCTAGATGGAGAGCCTCGCTGAGGAAAATGAAACTCGTAATGGCTGCGATGGCAATTGATAAAGGCTTGAAAATTGCTGTGTACACAGGGCCTTTCATGCGCAAGCCAAATGTATGCACAACAGTAATAAATGACAATCCAAAAAATGCCTGAAACAAAGAGAAAAGAATCTTTCGTTGGACATTTCCATTGATCCCCTTCATTAGAATTCAAGTCTCTTCCACCGGATTCTTACCGAATATACAATTGAAGCCAATTCTATATCAGGTTTTAGCCTCCAAGCACTCAAATTTGACTCTCCCACGAAGCATATAGGCGCAGATATAATGGTCGCAAACAAGCAGTAAAGCAATGTTACGATAAATTCTGCTGGGTATAACTTCATAATTTGGGTCTGCTAGAAAGTCATAGAATTCAAATAATCTTTAGAATCTTTATATGAAAGTATATGAAAGAATTCATGTAATAATTTTACAATAATAATGAAGACAAAACAATTTTATCGGTAATAGTGACATAAACTGACACATTAGTTGGGATTTACTCAAATGCTGAAATTCTTAGCATTACTCATAATTTTGTTATGTACCTGTATAATGTACCAGACTGAAATAAGTAGGTTCGAAATAAGAAGCAATAGGCCACCAATGACCCATCTTGACCGAGTTGATTGTGGAGTCCAATGAAGAGATTGAGCAGGTATTGAGGCCGTCGACATGATCGTTGGGCCTTTATAAAGAACCACCAGCATTGCTCCTGATACTGATACTAGTGTGCCAATTATTTTGGCCCAAGTGCTTAAACTACTCAGAGCTAGATTTTCCATCCTATTTCGGAAAATAAGAAAGGTGAAAAAAATAAAATGAAAAAGTCGTTTTTGATTATGATAGCTGAGGAGATAATTCGACACCTAAAACAAAAATGATAAAAAGTAATGGACCAAACCAAAGTCAGTAGGCCACCGCCATAAAAGCTATATGACAATTTAAACATTCTTTTGCATAATTTACCCGCAGGTCACAATTTATATATAATGTGTTGTATGTCTAAAACAAATAATATCTACTTAATTATTCAGTTTGGATCACGACTAGAATTAGTTTGAGAGTTAAATTCATGACTCAATGTGTGGATGCATAAATAGAGTTATTAACAATCGTATGATCCCTATAGAACCGCAATAAATGGTATATTTTTTATTGCATATGATGTAAAACTCATATAAATATTTGGGACTTTGTTGACATTTTGAAGAAAATTAGAGACATCAGTGAGCAAACTTACTTTCTAATGAGGCCATTCACACTTTCACAAAACATCAGGGATATTGGCATGTTGTAATTGCTAAACGCTTGTGCCTTGTTACAATTAATTAACAGTACCGAATGGCTCAATGGACAGAAATGATCAAATAAATACAGAAACATATAAATGAGATAATTGATGAATTTGACGAACTTTCTAAAATTTTATTCTTTTAGTTGTTTAATCGCTACTATTTTTGTTGTCTCCTTAACTAATTTTCACTATTCCATGGCTGAAAAATCTAAAGCAAAGCTGTTGAAGGTTGTCCAGAAACGATGAGATATTTCAAATAAAGAAATGCCGTGAAACCATGACGTGACCTATATAATATATATGGACTTTTATTTTAATCGCCAATCATTTAGATATTTCAATAATTTTTTATCCGCATGCTTCGTGTCCATTGGTTGTCACGGAACATCATTGCTCTATCAAGAATAATTTTTGCGGTCCATAATCAATTTAAGAAAATAGAATAAACTATAATGGCCAATTTATATTTTATCTCGATATAATTATCTAAAAATATAAGACTACTTCCAAAAATAAAAGGATGGAACCTGAAAATGATGGCAAGGATGAAGGTGAAACCAGGAGTGAGATTGCCGATCATTGAAGCAAGAGTTGGAGAGCTATATGCTATACCTGTATACCCAAGAATCCGAAAAAAAGAACTGCTCTCCCCAACCAAAAAAAAAAAGGTTGAAATTCAAGAAAATTAATTAATAACAGAACAAATCGATCGGAGCTTGTTTCCAATGATTAAAATTCAACATACCCAACGAGGCTGAGGAGGCAGATTCTGGAGATGACAGGAAACTTGAACAACGGAAGCGACGCCGTATTACTAAACAAAATATTAACAAACTAAAGATGATTTTTTTATTAATGATGTGATTGACGATCAAAAGAAGATTGACAGAATAATAGTAAATAAATACCTGCGATAGATGAAGGGAAAAAGGAGGAGGAGAACAAGAGTAGTAGCAGCATAAGCATAGAAGACGAAAACAAAGTAGCTCATTCCTTTGCTAGTGGCTAACTTGAATATAATGTTTTCGCCTACAATTGTGCACTCCGCTGCCACCATGGCTGTGAATAACGCACCATTCTTGTATGAGTTGCTCCTTTCCATCTCTACACAGTACCCACACACTCTCGTTATCTAAAAATGGCAAGGTTTGACTCTTGATTGCTCTTACCAACCACTAAAAGAAGGTAACCATCGAAAGAGGAGAATATGTTTGCTTGAAAAATTTAGCTATCATTTTTGCCGAGTGCTGTCTGCTAACTATTTTTACAAGTGCCACCGATTTTGCTATTTTTTATTATTTTATTCATAATCAATGAGACTTAGTGACGAAATTTGTATTATTATTGGATTGATTTCTTTATTGTCTAAAACATGGATTGATTTCTTTATTGTCTAAAATATGGATTGATTTCTTTATTGTCTAAAATTTATTATTATTTTTTTCTAGTTTATGACTTTGTTTTCTTTTTCTTTATACTTTAAGATAATTACTACTATTATAAATAGCCATCTCTTGTAACCTTGAAAATATATTTGAATTCAATTCAAAATTATGTGTGAGTTTTTTAGTATAGTTAATTCTCAGTATTTTGCGGAATCAATAAGTCTTAACCTCCCTAGGTTCATGATACTATTTCGAATCAACGTGAATTTAGTTCATTTCTTTGTGCTGATATTCTCTAAAATCAACAAAATATTAAAATATTAAATTTCTGCTGCATTACTTAATATTAAAAAACATGTTATTTTCAAATGTATAGGTATATTAATTATTTTACTTTTGATTATGTAGTGGGGGTGGGCAAACGGTTCGGTTTTTGCATAACCAAATCGAAATCTTTCAGTTCGATTCAGAGAATCAGAACCGAACGAGTAAAAAATAAGCAAATCGATTGGTTTGTCTGCAGTTTGGGTCAAAACCAAACCCATCCAAGTACACACAGCACTGGGAATGGCTGTGAATAACACACCATCTTTGAATGAGTTGCTCCTTTCCATCTCTGCACAATACACACACTCTCTATCGTTCGTTGGGAATGGCAAGGTTTGACTTTTAATTGCTCTTATCAACCATTAAAAAAAAATATACAATGACAATTATAGGAATTTTGTCTTTTCAACTATCAAGAGAGGAAGATGCTATTCATTGTTGATGCCAATTCACACATTAATTTCGAACTAATATATTTGGGTCTGAGAACATGTTTGATTGAAAAATTCAGTTATCATTCTTGCTATTGTTGTCTGCCTAAATATTTCTAAAAGTGCTGTCGGTCTTGCTGTTTTTATTATTTTATTCATAATCACTGAAATTTAATGATGCCTATTTGAAATTCTTATTATATTTAGATTAGTTTTCTTATTATCTAAAGTTTATCATTCTTTTCTTTCTAGTTTTAGACTTTATTTCCTTCTTTATGGTTTAAGATAATTACTAATAATATAAATAGCCCTCTCTTGTAGCCTTTGAAGGTAGATTTAAGTTCAATAATATTTTTAATTTTTAAAGTTCTATATGAGTTTTTAAGATTAGTTGATTTTCGGTATTTTGCGGAATCTATGAGTCTTAACCCCATAAGTTCATAGTATTCTTTCGAATGAACATGAATTTAGTTCCTTCTTTTATTTTAGTATTATTTAGAATCAACTGAATATTAAAACATTAATTTTCCGCTGCATCACTTAGTATTCAAAACATATTATTTTTAAATGTAAAGGTATGTATGTTAATTATTCTACTTTTGATTATGTAGTAGGGGTGGGCAAATGATTCAGTTTTTGTCGAACCGAATTGAAATCTTTCCGTTTGGTTCGGTTCAATTCAGAGAGTAAGAATCGAATGGGTCAAAAATAAGTAAACCGATTGGTTTGTGTTCAGTTCGGGTCAAAACTGAACTGAATCGACAAACTAATCAATTTTTCCACTTGAAATTAAAAAATATAAATAAATAAATAAATTCTAAACCCTGAATCTCACACACACACACGACAGCTTCCCCATCTGTCTCTCACACTAGGCCGACAGACACACAGATGCACACCACCCATCTCTCCCAATCCATCTCTCTCACATCGGCACACACACCCTCACCAATTCACCATCTCTCTCCATCTCATGCCTACACACACACCCCTCCATCTCTCTTACATTATCTCACATCGGTACACGCACACCCTCACCATTTGAAGGATACAAGTATAAATCGACAAGTATAATTCGACAAGTATAATTCAACCAACGAACATAGAGATCATTAGAAGTGAGATAAATTGAACGCCAAAAATAAACAACGGTATCAAGAGAATCACATTCAAGCCAAATAAGAGACCAACCCTTAGACATGACAACCTCTAAAATCATAGCGACAACATACAACTCAGAGTAAAATGATGAATAAACCCCTAAAGACATAGCTCCAATTGACAATGCATACAAGCGGTTAGCAATAAGATATTTGATACCGTACAATCTGTGTATGTCTTCAACTTGAAGGACTTTGCAACAATGTGATTTTACAAGAGTCTTCGTTCTTTCCCCCTTCATCATTAGCCTTTCCCCATAATACAGCATAAAACCCTACACATATTATTACTCCTCCAATCACGCTGCATGCAACAAAAGAGATTATAATTAAGAAAGACATTAATAAGTCATACAAGAACAAAAATGGATTTAAATTTTGTGATAAGTTGATAATCTTTCTACTTTTTTTCTTTTAATAATTTGTAATTGATAGTTATTAAATAAGAAATAATATAAAATTAAATTTTAATCATATATTGTTATAAATTCACGTTAGCAAAAGATTATAAAAAGTTCGGCCCCGACTCGAAATTCAAAACAAAAACTAGCAAGCCAACTAGTGGGTAATTGATTATATTAATATTACCTCCCTAGATGGAGAGCCTCGCCGAGGAATATGAAACTCATAATGGCTGCGATGGCAATTGATAAAGGCTTGAAAATTGCTGTGTACACAGGGCCTTTCATGCGCAGGCCAAATGTGTGCACAACAGCACTAAATGTTAATCCAAAAAATGCCTGAAACAAAAAGAAAAGAATCTTTCACTAAGACATTTCAATCGATGCCCTTCTTCGGAATTCAAGTCTCTTCTATTGGATTGGAGTCTTACCGAATATACAATGGAAGCCAATTCTACGTCAGGTTTTAGCCTCCAAGCACTCAAATTTGACTCTCCCATGAAACATATCGGCGCAGATATAATTGTGGCAAACAAGCCGTAAAGCAATGTTACGACAAATTCTGCTGGGTATAACTTCATAATTTGGGTCTGTTAAAAAGTCAAAGAATCCAAAATATCTTTAAAATCTTTATACGAATGTATATTAAAGAGTTAATGTAATTATTTTAAGATAATACTAAAAGTTAATGTAATTATTTTAAGATAATACTAAAAGTCCCAACATTTGAATTCTAAATAGATATGGTAGTTTTATTGTAACTGTAACATCATGATGTGATTAATAATTTACCAAATGAGATTCTGTTAATAAGCTGACACATTAATTGAGTAATTGGGATTACTCGTATGCTGAAACTCTCAGCATTATTCATAATTTTGTTATGTACCTGTATAATGTACCAGACTGAAATAAGTAGGTTCTCAATAAGAAGCAATATGCCACCGATGACCCATCTTGACTGTGTTGATTGTAGAGGCCATTGAAGAGATTGTGAAGGCATTGATGAAGTCGATATGATAGTTGGGCCTTTATAAAGAACCACCAGCATTGCTCCTGATACTGATACTATCGTGCCAAGTATTTTAGCCCAAGTGCTTAAACTCCTAAATGCCAGTTTTTCCATCCTATTTGGGGAAAATAAGAAAGAGAAAAAGATTAAATGAAAAAGTGACTGTTTTTTTTATCACAAGAGACTAATGTATAGGATTACAATTCACATTATATGAGAATATTTATTGATATATTTATAATCAAATAATTTTGGAACAAGAGTTTAAATTTTGACATTCTCAAATATTCGAGAGAGATGTCATTCTACTCTTATTTCCAGAGAGAAAAAAAAAACTATTTTTCCACAATTATTTACATAATTGTAAAAAAGTGACAGTTGACAATGATAACTGAGGAGATATTTCGACATCAAAAGACGAAAATGATAAAAAATAATGGACCAAAGTCAGTGGGTCACCGCCATAAAAGTTATATGACAACTTAGACATTTTTTGAGATATTTTACACCCAATGTGTCATATGTCTAAAACAAAATAATATTTATTTAATTATTTAACTTAAATCACTATTAGAATTAGTCTGAGAGATAGTTTCATGATTAAACGTGCTGATTGTGTGATCTCTATAGAACCGCAACAAAAGTATATTTTTATGGCATATGGTGTAAAATTCTTATAAGCATTTGGGACTTTGTTGACATATATTGAAGAAAATTAGAGACGTAAGTGAGTAAACTTACATTTTAATAAAACCATTCACACTTTCTCAAAACATCAGGGATATTGGCATGTTGTAATTGCTCAATGTTTGTGCATTGTTACAATTAATTATCAGTACTGAACGAGTCAATGGACATAAATGATCAAATAAATACAGAAACATATAAATGAGATAATTGACGAATTTGACAGACTTCCTCAAATTTTAATCTTGTAGTTGTTAAATCGCTACTGTTCGTGTTGTCTCTTTCACTAATTTCCACTATTCCATAGCTGAAAAGAATCTAAAGCAAAAATGTTGAAAGTTGTTCAGAAAGGATGAGATATTTCAAATAAAGCAAATGCGCTAAAACCATGATTCGACATATATGTATGGACTTTTATTCTAACCACCAATCAATATCATTTAGAATTTTGTTTTTTGTCCATTTTGGTTGTCATGGAACATCATTGCTGTATCAAGAATAATTTCTGTGGTCCATAATCAATTTAAGAAAATATAATAATTATGAAAAAAAGACCGATAATACTCTGGTAATTTAGTAAAATAATCACAGAAACTTTTTCTTCTCAGGAAATATTATTAATATTTCTTTTTTTTCCTGATAATTATATTCTCAAACTATAATGGTCAATTTATATCTTATCTCGATGTAATTGTCTAAAAATAATAGAGTACTTTTAAAAATAAAAGGATGGAACCTGAAAATGATAGCAAGGATGAAGGTGAAAGCAGGAGTGAGATTGCTGATCATTGAAGCTAGAGTTGGAGAGCTATATGCTATACCTGTATACCCAAGAATCTGATACGAGGATCTGCTCTCCCCCCACCACCAAAAAAAGAGAGTAAAAATTCTAGAAAATTAATTAATAACCAAACAAATCAATCAACGTTTGTTTCCAGTGATTAATATTCTACATACCCAACGAGGCTAAGGAGGCAGATTCTGGAGATCACAGGAAACTTTAACAACGGAAGCGACGCCGTGTTACTGAACAAGTATTAACAAATTAAAGATGATTTTTTTGATTGGTAATGTGATTGATGATCAAAAGAAGATTTGAGAGAGTAACAGTTAATGAAGCACCTGCGAAAGATGAAGGGGAAAAAGAGGAGAACAATAGTAGTAGCAGCATAAGAATAGAAGACGAAGACAAAGTAGCTCATTCCTTTGCTAGCGGCTAACTTGAATAGAATGTTCAAGCCTACATTCGTGCACTCCACTGCCACCATGGCTGTGAATAACAGACCATCCTTGTATGAGTTGCTCCTTTCCATCTCTACACAGTACACACACTCTCTATCGTTCGCTGGGAATGGCAAGGTTTGATTCTTAATTGCTCTTACCAACCATTAAAAAAATAAAAATAAACAATGACAATTATAGGAATTTTGTCTTTATTGATAAACTATCGAGAGAGGAAGATGCTATTCGTTGTTGATGCCAATTCACATATTAATTTCGAACCAAAAGTATATTTGGGTTTGAGAACATGTTTGGTTGAAAAATTCAGTTATCAATCTTGCTGGGTGCTGTCCGCCTAAATATTTCATTAAGTACCATCGGTCTTGCTATTTTTATTATTTTATTCATAATCAACGAGAAACAGTGATGCTTATTAGATTTCTTATCATTTTCTTATTTTCTAAAGTATATTATTCTTTTCTTTCTAGTTTAGGACTTTATTTTCCTTCTTTTTAAGATAATTACTATTAATATAAATAGTCCTCTCTTATATCATTTGAAGGTATATTTAAATTTAATAATACTTTCAGTTTTCTGAGTTCTGTATATTTTTGAAGGCAATCCTCTCTTTTTTAAAATATGAATGTAGTAGACGTTCATCGAATATTAGAGAGGATAAAAATCTGAATTGTGCTATATAAGATTTGTAAATTAGTCCCAGCAGTGGACGTCCCTCAAATATTAGAGAGTGTAAAAATATGGGTTGTATTATATAAAATTTGTAAATTAGTTTTAATAATTGTCTGATTGTAAATATCAATATATTAATTTCATTAAATATGAGTTGTAATCTAAGCAATAGTCTCGTATAATTAAAAAAAAAAAGGTGATGAGCTATTGTAAATATTAAATTTGTGACGGGCAATTTTCAGAAACCTCCCGTGAGGTTTGATATAATTTCACTTAGATGACGAGTTTGATTGTATTCTCACTTACCTCCCCTGCCGTTAGTATACATACGGTTTGACCGTTAGTTGATGAGGGCAAATATGTAAAAGACAAGCTGAAATTATAAAAAAAAATCAAATAACAATAAAAAATAGTTTAAAATATATTGGACAATTATATTAACCGATTAGACACAATATCCATTGTGTAAAAGAGTGCATTTCTCTTTCTCTTCTCTTTCCCCAGCATAAAAAAGCAATGGATGACATTCTCTCGCAATTTTCACTCCACTTACCTATTCTCATTTGCTGGAATAAAAAGAAATACACATCAAGAGCATACATAACCCATGAAGAAGAAAGACATAGGTGGTCGGAAAAGGCTAGCGACCGGTGACGATCAACGGTGGCCGGAAGATGCCACTGTTATTGGAGTTTGTAAGAGATTAGTTACTTTATGAAAGTCTAAAATTTTTAAATACCTTTGATTTTCTTATTTTTGGAGTTTTATAAGTGGTTGTTGGTTGTTTTTTATTTGTCTTGTTCATGGGTTGGTGGTGGAAAAATTAATTAAAAGGAGAATGAGTTTAGCCATATGTGGCCATAAGTTGAAAAAATTTAATTATTAGTTATTTTATGTTTGTGATTTACACCATACATAACGTAATAAGGCTATAAAGCAAAAAATTTGTTATTGTTTTGCAAATGGATGTGTAAAATAGAAGTAGTCTTAGCTGTAATTTTTATTTTTCCCGCCAAAGTTTGCTTAAGTTGATATGTTTATGAATTTGCAGTGTTTGTGTGCTCCCGTTGCAGAAACCCAGTTTCTTCGTTTGTTGGTGACAAGTTTGTCTCCCGTGCGACAAGCCCTTGTCGCACTAATACAGACTGAGTTTTTGGGTGACATTGTTGTCGCACGTACGATGAACTGATGTCGCCCGTATTGAGTTTCTGTGTTTTTAGGCAACAAATTTGTTGCACGGGGGACAAGTCTTGTCGCACAAAAATACTGTTTTTGTCTATTGTGCGGCGATATGCTCTTGTCACACATACATTCTGTGTTTTTGGGCGACAGTTTTATGTCTCCCGTGAGACAGTTTTTTGTCGCATGAACGCAATTTCTTTTTTTTTAGGCGACAAATAGGATTTTTGGGCAACAAGTGAAACAATGTTTTTGTATTTTGTGCGGTGACATGCTCTTGTCTCACATACAGACATTATGTATTTTTGGGCAACAAGTTTTGTCGCCCGTGCGACATTTTTTGTCTCACATACTCAGTTTTTTTTGTGTTATGTGACATGCACGTGACATGAAAAATATTAAAATGTACTATTATTATCATTTTTTCTTTAATATTGTAATTGTTGTTGTTGTTATTTAGCAATGTCATTATTATTATTATTATTATTATTATTATTCATAATTATTACTTTACTTTCATTTATTAACGTGTGCTTATTCAGATATGATATAGACGAAAGGCCAGTTGAAATGGACTGCTTTGACTTAGCGGATGAGACTGAGTTTGCTCTTCCTGATTTGAATGATGAGGTTCGCATCGAGCAAGTGACAGCAATAGAAGATTTTGTTGAGATGATGGCAACAAATGACGATAAAGATGTCTTTGCAGATAAATGTTCATAAAATAATATTAAAAATGATTTACCTTATGCTGATAGCGAAGGAGAGGTTAATGAAGTTGTTGACGTTGTGAGATGTCGTATCATCTTTTTGTACTCTGTCATAGGCACAAGATTGAGTTTTTGTATATTTTGTATAAATGTGATACTAACATAGTGACAATGCCATGTATAAAGTATAACTCAGCTATCTATCATGGCACTTTGTTACTGTAGTTATTATTTTTGTTCTTTTTGTGTATATAGGCGACTGGTAGATGTATAGGCTGATGAAATTCAGTCAAATTGTGATTGTGACCAACTGTAAGCTGTAGAAATGCATATGTGACTGTTATTTAAGTTATGGTGACATTCTTGTTAGTGTTATTTTCCAATTCAATTAACTGATATTAATGTTTTTTAGGTCTCGGCATAAATTATAATGTTTGTTATTTGTGTTGCCGGTTGGGTGACAAATAACTTGATGGAGATTAGTATAGTCTGTTGTTGAGAGAAGTAAATTATGTTTTTGTAGTTTTTTATTTCACCTCCAGGCAAACATCCTGTAATTTGGGGAGACAACATTTATCTGCTTGTCCCCCCAAATTACAGAATGCTTGGCTCGAAATTACAGAAACAAGTATTCTGTAATTTGGGGAGACATGATATTGTCTCTCGTGCAACAGTGCTTGTCTCCCCAAATTACAAAATGCTTGTCTCGAAATTACAGTGAGTATTCTCAAATTTGGAGAGACAAGCATCGAGCCAAGCATTCTGAAATTTGGGGAGACAAGCTGTTGTCTCCCGTGCGATAATATTTGTCTCCCCAAATTACAGAATGCTTGTCTCGAAAAGTTGGAGCGACGACTGCTCGTCTCCCGAGAGATAAATGTTGTCTCCCCAAATTACAGGATGTTTGCCTAGATGTGAAATTAAAAACAACAAAAACATAATTTACTTCTCTCAGCAATAGACTATATTAGTCTCCACCAGCAAGGGATTCAATTTTGCTACAAAAACCAAACCACCAATATTTGACACAAGCTACTATCAACTTATAACACAACACAGATTCTCACCAACCAACATCTTAATAAAATTACAAAAAGAAGGCAACTCTTGATTCTCACCAAGCAACAATCAACTCATTAACACAAGGTATTAAAACAGACATAATAACAATCTTAAATATATTAATGGAAGTTCGGTCGACACAAGATTCAGTAATTAATATAAAAGATTAATATATCATTTATAACATAATATCACCGTTAAATATGTCAATGGCAATCTTCCTCCTAAAATATTGTCCATGCTAACTGTCAAAATTAAATTGTAGCTTGAACATTAAGTACATCGTAAACATTAACATAAACACCCCACAATCGCCACTTACGGGCTGTTGTTGAGGCACATCATCAACGCTCATCAGTTCCGTTCCGCACAATGTAAGTTTGGCCGGATGTCGTAAAACCTAACATCTTCCAGCCATTGGGGAAAGATAACTTAAAGTGGCTTCAAAAGCTGACAATACGTTTTGTCATCGCGAAACTCCTTCATTAAGTCATAGATAGACATCTGCTTGCGCCGGAAGTCTACTCGGGGTACTGTTGTGCAAATTTTAATGTACTCGCAAGCGCACGAATCTATTGTAGTATAGATCAATGGTGACGAGTGTCGATCCCACGAGGAGGTGGATTTTAATTGTGTATAATTAATTTTGTAAATGGGTGATTGGATTTGTGGTGGAAATGATTTGGGATATGCTAAAACTTAAATTAAAATGGCGAGAATAAATTCTAAAATTGGAATTGAAATGGCGAGAATAAATTGAAGAGAATTCTATTAAAATGACGTACTTGGGTATCTGGATCCGTATCAACATGCATCATGGGCTAAATAATCCTTATTAATGCCAATTAAATCATGAGGGGGAATCAACACCTCATGAACCACGCTCTAATCAATATGGTGCTAAGGGCTTATCGTGCCAAATAATAATAACCTTATACTAGAGAGCCGGTGTAACCAAGGCGGTATCTAGACAAGATTATTATTATTTGTCGACGAGAAGTCAAAACATCCACAAAAACTAGAGGGGAAGAGAAAATAAATTTACCAAATTAAGCTCATGACACATGTTGAGACTTCACCTTCAACCCAAGCTTGAAAGAAAATTAGCCACTCATAATTGAACTAGGGGCAAAATGGAAATTTATTAAAATACGAAGAAAATATAAGATGGAGAATGAATTACATAAAATGGATCCCAAAAATGGATTCAGAGATATCAAATTAGGGGGGGGAGGCCCCCTTTTTATAGATACATGGAGTAAATCATGGCCATCGGATTAAAAACAGTTTGGACGTTCAGGATTGCGCCACGTCATCAGTCAACAGTCCACGGTTTGACCACGCGGATGAACAGTAACACGGTTTGACTCGGATGAACAGTAACGCGGTTTGACTCGGATGAACAGTAACGCGGTTTGACTCGGATGAACAGTAACGCGGTTTGACTCGGATGAACAGTAACGCGGTTTGGTTGAAAATAATCATGTGTGATGCATGTACCGTACGCGAGATTTTTCATCCACTGATATGCTGCCATGTCACAATCAACAGTACATAAGAATTTTAGCCCAACAGGATCGTGACACCTCATCGGTCAATGCCACATCATCGGTCAATGCCACGTCATCGATCCGTCTATGTGAACAGTGTTGTGAACAGTAACGTATACAGTACCATATACGTGAATAGTACTGTACATGTGAATAGTCTTATTTTTCTTTTTATGCTCCTCCTAAGGTTTTCGACAGTCCTAAGTTCAAAAGTGATGTCTGTTTTGCCGTCTGATCTCTCCTTTATTGTGAAATGACTATAATGCCCCTAAAATACATAAAATACTTAATTAAAATAAAACAAACGGAATTAAATCAAAAGAAGGTTAAATTCATGAAAGTAAAGGTGTTAGTAAGACTTGAAATGTAAAATGACGGTTTTCTACTTTATAAATATGCATTTTCTAACACTCAACAGGTACAACCCAATGGTTGTCTTCCAAGTTAATTGGAATTAAAACCTGTAGATGGCCATAAGAATTCCTATCCAATGTTAAGATATCATAAAATCTTGAAATTATTATTATCAGAACTATATTGAACCATGTAGGAACACACACCATATCACCGACAGCGAAGCAAAGCATGCGCAATGGCCGCTTGTCGCGTGCACGATGAGTGCGCTCGTCACGCACTTGAGAAGCACACGTCCCGCGCGCAACGACTGCTTCTCACACGGGGGATGGGTGCTGAAACGCGAACGAGACGAGCGCTCATCGCGCACGCGTTTCAATGCCTGTCGCGCGAGCGTGCATGTTTCTCCACTCATCGCGCGTGCAACGACTGCTTCTCACACGGGCGATGGGTGCTGAAACGCATCGCGCACGCATTTCAATGCCCGTCGCACGAGCGTGCACGTTTCTCCACTCATCGCGCGCGCAATTTTACAGAATTCGTAAATGCGTTTTAAGCCGTTTCTCGCAGATTTGTCGTGCTATATGATGAGCTTACAAAATTTGTCTTCCCATCAATGTGCCATTCTACTTAATCTACTTAAAATGAGACAAACAAACCGTAATATGCATTTTGTCGAACACCTCATGTGCCATTTTTTACCTATCAATTTAATAAAGTTGTTTTTGATATTCACACAACGAATCAATCCTAATACTCATCTATAATCAATCTTACACTCATCTAGCTATCAATATCATTTCATTTCATTTCGGTATAAATAAATATGGTTAGAAAAGAAAAAGAAAAATGATTTATATAAAAGGAAGAAGTAGATGGGTTGAATCCAACTTTTTAGTCTAAATATTGAGTACTTACAGTAGTAATTAATTAAAAGAGCAGCTGGGCTTGAGAAAACGCTTGTTCCTTTCCTGTAAAATTAAAAAAAAGCATATAAATTAATTGATTAATGGAGAATGGGGGGAAGCAAGTATTGTGTAATGTGTGTAGAATATATAGATGGAGGAGAGTCATAATATCAAGAGCTGCAACTTATTCTGGAAAATTCGGCCAAAATGGGGAGAGCAAACCGTTTTTGCTTTTTTATGTCATAATATTTATTTATTTATATATGAAATACAAAAATAATATTTTATTACTTTATATTATAAATTAAAAACAACAATATATGTGTGTATTTTACTTAATTGCTCGTCTCTACATTTTTTTTTAAAAAATAATGGAATGAGGAAAAAACCTTTCCAGAGAGAGAAAGGTGATGAGGAAAAAAGAGAGAGATTCATTCGTACTAGAGATAGACCTTCTCACCAAAAAAAAAAAAAAAGCACATGAACATGAAAATGAAAATGAACATGGTGATTTTTTTTTTATTTTGTTAAAATGAGAAACAAAAAGAGTTTGTAATATAAACATAGCCAAGATTACCGGTAACTTGACAGAAATATTGCGGCCAAAATTGGCGAAGGTAGAGTCACGTGCTGCCGGAGATCAATTTGCTATCAAAAGCTCGTCCACCCACCGTCGATTGTTGCCGGAAAAGTCAAGACCTAGGTTGAATTTGGAGAGAAGTATGGTACCCTATTTTTGTCCATAAACACAGTCATTGGTAAAAGCACCCGTATGAAGTTGTTGGTGCCAAATCTTAGGCTTGGTTTAAGTGGTTTGGATATTTTAGTAATTTTACAAGTCAACTAACGGTCAAACCGTATGTATACTAACGACAGGGGAGGTAAGTGAGAATACAATCAAACTTACTATCTAAGTGAAATTATATTAAATCTCAGGGGAGGTTTTTGAAAATTGCCCAATTTGTGACATTACTTTGAAAATGTAGTAGTAGGCATGGTGGACTCTTGAGCCTGACGTATGACCCAATGTTTTTCAGACGTGGGCCTTTTGGGACTCACGAGTGAGCCTTATAACTTTTGCAGCTCTAGTGAGTTGGTCTTTGAAGGATTGGCAAATGGCAAGGGACCTTTATGGTTGAAGTCCATGTGTTCCTCTGTTATTGCCTGTCATGCGAGGTGACCCTCAGCTTTAGGTAAAATGATTATCTCTTGATCTGATTTTTTTTGAGTTTTTTTAAGATTTTTTGTTATGTGTCTTTTAATGGTAGTGTATGGATAAGATTCAACTTCTTTTATTAGTTTATTTGTTAATTACCAATTAACAATTAAGTTATTTAGGAGATGATCAGATCAGGAGAGAATCATGATCTCTGCTTTAGGAATCTACTTGGACCGGCTGGTTTTTATGGGCCAATGAGGGGAGATTACTTCGTACATTGTGTCATTTTTTTTCCCTGCGTTGCATGCAAGCCTATTGATAAAGAGGACAGCCTAGGTATTTTAACGGGAAAAAAAAATAAAAAACAACAACAAATAAGAGCAGCTTGACCGATTAAATGAATCAATTCCTGGGCATGCCCCAGTATTCCTCGTGCAAGCTCTTACAAATAACAGTAAGAGGACTGTTTTACTAAGTCTAATTACAAAAAGTCAAGCCAATATTAGCTAAAAATATTAGCCACTACGTTCCCTTCTCCATAAATATGAGAGCATTTGAAGGATTCAAGTTTAAGACGAGAATGCAATTCAACCAACGAACATAGAGATCATAACGAGGGCAATAATGATAACTTAAATGCTGAAAATTAATGAGGACATCAAGAGAATCGCATTCAAACTAAATATGATACTAGCTCTTAGATGTGATAGCCTCTAAAATCATAACAATAGCATACAGCTCAGTGAAAAATAATGAATAAACTACTAAAGGCATTGGAAAATAACCCCCAAAAAAACAAAAAACTATTAACTTCAATTGATAGTGCATCCAAGCGGTTAGCGATAAGATATTTGATACCGTACAATCTTTATATATCTTCAATTTTAAGGGCTTTGCAACAATGAGATTTTACTAGAGTCTTCGTTTTCCCCTTCTTCGTCATTGGCCTTTCCCCATATTACAACATAAAACCCAACACATATTATTACTCCTCCAATCACACTGCATGCAGCAGAAGGAATTACAATCAAGAAAAACATTAAGAAATCATATAAAAACAAAAATGAATTTGGATTCTGTGCTGAGTTGATAAGTTTTTTTACATTTTTTTAATAATGTTATGATAAGTAGTTATTAGATAATAAAAAATAAAAATTTAAATCTTAATTATACATTGTTATAAATACACATATGATAAAAGATTTTAAAAAGCTCAGCACCGATTCGAAATTCAAAACAGAGACTAGCAAGCCAACTAGTGCGGAGTTGATTATAATAGTAATACCTCCCTAGATGGAGAGACTCGCCAAGGAATATGAAACTCATAATTGCTGCAATGGCAACTGATAAAGGCTTAAAAATTGCTGTGTACACAGGGCCTTTCATGTGTAAGCCAAATGTATGCACAACAGTACTAAATGTTAATCCAAAGAATGCCTGAAACAAAAGTAAAAGAATCTTTCATTAGACATTTCAATTGATCCCTTTCTTTGGAATTCAAGCCTTTTCTATTGGATTCTTACCGAATAGACAATGGAAGCCAATTCTATATCAGGTTTTAGCCTCCAAGCACTCAAATTTGACTCTCCCAGGAAACATATCGGCGCAGATATAATTGTTGCAAACACGCAGTAAAGCAATGTTACGACAAATTCTGCTGGGTATAACTTTATAATTTGGGTCTGTTAAAAAGTCACAGAATTCAAAAAATCTTTATATGAAAGTATATTAAAGAATGAATGTTATAATTTTACAATAATGCTAAAAGTCCCATTTGGATTCTAAATGGATATGATAGTTTTATCAGTAACTGTAACATCATGGTGTGATTAATAATTTACCAAGTGTAGTACTCTAAATCAGCTGGCACATTAGTTGGGATTACTCATATGCTGAAATTCCGAGCATTATTAATATTTTTGTTACTTACCTGTATAATGTACCAGACTGAAATAAGTAGGTTCTCCATAAGAAGCAAAAGGCCACCCATGACCCATTTTGATTGTGTTGATTGTAGAGGCCATTGAAGAGATTGCAAAGCTGTTGATGAAGGCGATATGATTGTTGGGCCCTTGTAAAGAACCACCAGCATTGCTCCTGATACTGACACCACTGTGCCAATTATTTTAGCCCAAGTGCCTAAACTCCTCAATGCTAGTTTTTCCATCCTATTTGGGAAAATAGGAACGGGAAAAAAATAAAAGTGAAAAAGTGATAGTTGACGGTGATGGCTGAGGACATATTTACCAAAAACAAAAATGATCAAGAATAATGGATCAAGGTCACCAACATAAAGCTACACGACAAGTTAGCCATTCTTTTGGGTAATTTCCACGCAGGTCCATGTTTGTTCCAAATTAAAAAAAAAAAAAAAGTCTAATTTTTATGATGATATCCCACATAGTAAGGGAGGACAAAATCTGACCAAATACAATATGCGACGTGTTTTACGTCCAAAATAGATAATATTTACTTAACTGTTAAGCTTAGATCACGATTACATTTAGTCTAAAAATCATATTCATGACTCGATATGTAGATAGATAAGTGTAGTTATTAGGGATCGCATAATCTATATAGAACTGAAATAAGAGGTAAAATATTATTTTATATTTTTATTACATATGGTCTAAAAACTCATATAAACGTTTGGGACTTTGTTGACATTTTAAATAAAATTAGGGACATAAGTGAGTGCGAGTGAACTTACTTTCTAATGAGGCAATTCACACTTTCACACAACATCATGGATATTGGCAAACTGTAATTGCTAACCCTTGTGCATTGTTACAATTAATTAACAGTACTGAATGCGTCAATGGACATAAAGTCATAAATGATCAAACAAACGCAGAAACATATAAATGAATTAATTGATGAATTTGACAAACTGTCTAGGAATTTTATTCTAGCAGTTGTTAAGTCGCTACTATTTTTGTTGTCTATTCCACTAATTTTCACTATTCCATAAAAAATCTAAAGCAAAGAAGTGGAAAGTTCAGAAACGATGAGATATTTCAAATAAAAAAATGTTGTAGAACCATGACATGACATATATATAATAGGGGAGAAATTTTAGAATACATTTGAGGTACTATATTAGCTATACAATAAGCAAACGATATTATAATATGTATATATTTATTTTGAAGAACCAACATGCAATTGATAATTATATAAAATTCAAATACACTTGTCGTATATGCATTAATTGGTTATATTACTTCCAATTTATTCTAAAATTTCTCATAATATAGACTTTTTTTTTAATGGCCAATCATTTAGATATTTTATTATCTTTTATCCGCATGCTTTTTATCCATTTTCTTTGTCATGGAACATCATAGGCGTATCAAAATAATTTCAGTGGTGTATAACCAATTTAAGAAAATACAATAATAAAAAAAAACAACGCTACCCTCGTAATTTTGTAAAAGAATCACATAGACTTTTCGTTTTGGAAAATAATCATAATTTTTTGACAATTATGTTCATAAACTATGATGATCAAATTTTATTTCATTTGAGTATAATTGTCTAAAAAATAATTTTGTATGACTACTTTTAAAAGTAAAAATGTTTCCGTGACTATTTCGCCAAATTCCGTATGTTGATGTGAAAATGAACGAACCTGAAAATGATGGCAAGGGTGAAGGTGAACCCAGGAGTGAGATTGCTGATCATTGAGGCAAGAGTTGGAGAGCTATATGCTATGCCTGTATAGCCAAGAATCCGAAGCAAAGAACTGCTCTCCCAAAAAAAAAGGTAAAAATTCAAGAAAGTTAATTAAAACAAAACAAATCAATCAAAGCTTTGTTTCCAAAAATTCTACAAACCCAATGAGGCTAAGAAGGCAGATTCTGGAAATGACAGGAAACTTTAACAAAGGAAGCGACGCCGTATTACTGGATAAAAATCAAACTCAAATATTAACAAATGAAAGATGATTTTTTTATATTAATGATCTGATGATCAAAAGAAGAATGAGAGAATAATAGTTAGTAAGGACCTGCGAAAGATGAAGGGAAACAGAAGGAGAACAAGAGTAGCAGTAGCAGAAGAATAGAAGATGAAGACAAAATAGCTCATTCCTTTGTTAGTAGCTAACTTGAATAGAATGTTTAAGCCTACGTTTGTGCACTCCGCTACCACCATGGCTGTGAATAACAAACCATCCTTGTATGAGTTGCTCCTTTCCATCTCTACACAGTGCACGCACTCTCTCTCGTTCTCTAAAAATGGCAAGATTTCACTCTTTAACTGCTCTTACCAACCATTGAAAAAATAAACAATGATAATTATAGGAATTTTGTCTTTATTGATGACTATCGAAAGAGGAAGATGTTATTCATTGTTGATGCCAATTTACACGTTAATTTTGAACTAAATATATATTTGGGTTTGAGAAGATGTTTCTTGAAAAATTTAGTTAATAATTCATTGTTGCCGAGTGCTGTCTGCCTAAATATTTTCATAAGCTCTATCAGTCTTGCTATTTTCTATTCTTTTATTCATAGACAATGAGACTCAGTTTTCAATATCATCTTATTTTTAATTAAATGTATACGTATGCATATTAATTATTCTAGTTTTGATTATGCAGGAAAATAATATAAATGGAGGGAAACCCCAATAGCAACAAAGATTATGAGCATTAATTAAAAATCAAATTTGTAAAATTATTTTGGGAAAGAACTCTAATTTTGTGAAGAAAATGACTATAGTTGCCTTGGTTTAAAAGGTCATCATTATTACTTGTCATGTTGATCTCCACATTCACCTCTTATCATCCAAATTGAAATATTGATACCGTCAAGAGGTGACAATGAAGAATGATTTTTCTATTTGTTGTGTTGAATTTATTTCAATTGAAGTATGCGTGCCTTTTTCTTATTAGATGCTGTCAAATAAATCTATTTGAAAACCACTCGGTGTTATTATTTATAATAAATAATATACTTTTATTAACTAGTTAAGTAAATGGTAATTAATAAATTGAATATATAAAACAGTTTCTTCATTTTTTTATATAGTTTCTTCAGTTAATAATTGAATAAAAGTGTTTTCTTTAAATTAATGAGTATTCACCATACTTATGATATTGATAATTGTATAATTAATCATGTTTCTATAGATACCGGAAAATTCTATCAGTTTAAAGTCGATTGATGGAACACGAACTACAAAGAGACAACACCTTGAAATTATTTCATAAATATATTTATGTAGTTATTTTTTTTAATATTAATTTTATAGTTACTCTACAATAACTTGCAAAATTTACAGAGGTAATATTTTATGTAATCATTAAATACATTTTTTTTTCAAATTTATCGCCTAAAATATTAACTCTATAAAATTTGACCGTCCTAGAATTTCAATCCTCTTCGGCCAGATGATAGCTTAAATTACATCTGAAGTAGTGTGAACTCTGCAAGAAATTTTTCAATCAATTAACGAGGCTTTCTTTGGCGTGACGAGTGGGTTAGAGGAAAAAAATTCCGGAACTTTGAACTCTCGCCTCCATTCATCATTTATTCAATGGCGTACGAGAAATTCATGATTAGAAAATGCAATAAATTGATAGTTTATTCCAAATAATAGGATTTTTATTTTTAAAAAAAACAATATTTTCCCTTCCTGGCGTAAGTACATACGACATGCGCATGAAGTTTGTGATCTAAAACGTGAAACTAACTTACATTTGAAACACAAAATTATTAATATGTAAAATCAATATGTTAGTAACTTCAAGTCATTTGTATCACAACAAGTTAAAAGTGCGGTACAATTACCTAACTACAGTACTAAATTGGACATTAAGTAATTGTTTGTGGTTTAATTTTTAAACACCTCTATTCAGTGGATGCTTACTTTCTCGTACATACAGCAATGACATTGTCAAATGTCAAAACACATGCCAGAGTTATTAGTTACCACACATCTTATAGAAAGTGAGATTATTGACATTTAATATACGCGGTCTTAATTATCAATTTATCGTATAAAAAAAATATTATTTTAGTCAATAAACCATCAATGAAAATCAAATTATTTGACATTTTAAAGATCTGCGTGAATGTCCAAAGAATTGAGTCGATATATAGTTGTTTCTGCCCATCAAAGACGTCATCTAATAGAGCTTTTTCATAGTGAAGCTTCGAGGTTTTCATTACAGAATGGTTTGGTTCCTCATTGTTATTAAAGTTTTTGGTGCCACTCTCTGGGACAGGTTGGAGACATTGTTTTTCTCTTATAATTGGGTAGAGCAAATACAATCTCTTCCACAAATATAAATAAAATAGAATTATCTCAAATATTAGTAGTATGGATATATCCAACTATATGATTAGAAACTAGAGTTGTATTATGATAAAAACAATTTGGGTTAATCTTAACAAATTTGTGATTTAAAATATTAGTAAAACTCTTATTGTAAATATATTAATATTTCAAAACAAAAAATGAACAAAAACTTTACATTTTTTCATAATAAGTTTTGTTCTTACTATAGTAAAACCTCAACAATGAATATTTGATAAATTAATAACCTTGATTAAATAATAAAATTTTCCAACCTGTCTTGGGCTAGTGCAGTAAATTAATAATTTCGCTGAATGCATAAGATAATTATTTTTTTGTTGAAATCTTTTAGGGCCCAATGAAAATATAAATTAATAATTAGTCAAGTAAAAAAAATATGAATAATAAATAATATATAAAATTCATAATACTAAGGAATTTTTTATTGACAACTTCAATTCTATGAATTGAGGCTAAAAATAAAATTAATGCCTGATGTATTTATAGAGTTTATGCATCAATGTACTTTAAATATATAAAATACTTCAGTCTTCTAGGGTATCAAGTATAAAAAGTATGTATATTAATTTCATATCTATGTACAATATACTTACATTAATTTTTGGGCTTCTATGTGCATGCGCATGACATTTGTTAATGGTTTTTGTACATGCATGACAACTTTTTAAATTCATACATGAATCTTGGTCAAAGATTAATTGTTCACGTACCAAGATAACAAAAGTAATTAAATTATAAAACTCTTCTTAAATTAATAAATTTTTGATGATAAATTAATAAATTATTTATTCATTGATAAATAAAAAATCTCGCTAAAATAATACTTTTTCCTAACCCCAACAATATTATTTTGTAGAGGTTGTATATGGAAAAATATTAAATGAAACAAAATGTTGAAAAAAACAGTCTAAAGACACAAGCAAGTTTAATGCATTGAAAAAACTGTAAATGCTTAAATCCGCACAGAATTACACATTATTTTTGTTAGCGTTTTGTCTAATATTTTTTTTCGGCTTAATGGCAGTGTTCATGCATATATTATCACGGTTATACCTGAACTGGATATTTATGACGACCCACTTAATTACAAAGAATCGCACCTGTTAACTTGCCATTAAACTTCGACAACCTGAGGGCACAGTTTGGTGCCTCGCTGCCACTGGATAAAAAATTGCCATATCATAACTCTACTTCATTTTGTATGATTAAAGTGGAAGGAGTCATGGGTTTGAATTTTCACTCGCATAACTCGTCCACTAATTTAAGTACTTCAAAGCTGACAATAAAGCTTTGCTTTCCGAACCGAAACTCCGACCAACAAATTGATTGATAAGTACTGTTCATATGGTTTTAATGGTGCGCATTTACTAATCAGTAATCGGAATGGACTGTAATCGAAATTAAGAATGAGAATCAGAATAAGTTATTTATTTGAGCTGTAAGAATCAGAATGAGAATGAGATTTATTTCCATTGATGTGTTTTTGCCTTACTTTGGAATTAGAATGAACTTCTTACAACAACAACAACAACGTCATTATTATTATTATTATTATTGTTATTATTTATTGATTATTATTATTATTACTATTATTATTTATTATAATATTATTATAATATAATTTATAATTATTATTATTTATGAAAATATTATATAATTAAAATCTATAATAATAAGTTATTCTAATATATTTATTAAAATATTTTTATAGTTATAATTTATTAATTTATTATTATTACTATTAATTTTATTATTTTTAATTTTTAATTATTATTTAAATTAAGGATAAAATGGGTATTAGGAAGTTTAGTTAGGGATAAAAAAGTCATTTCTGGGGATGGAGTTCTGATTCCCAAACCCTTCTTGGGAATCAAAACTTTGGTAATGATTCCCAAATTTGTGTGCCAACACTATTTTGTTTTCAATTACAAGCCTTAATTTTGCAAGTAAATACATCATTGAATTCTGATTCCTGAATTTTCATTCACATTCCTGCTAAGTAAACACACTATAAATATGCTCACTTTCTCGTCTCTTTTTATATGTGTACATACGGCAACGACATTTGTCAATAGAAGTTGAGAGCTTGGTAGGAGTGGTTGTAATTCCATTATTAAAGTTGGTCATGGCATTGCACTGACGGATTATTGCGTGGATGCCTTCCTTTGGCTCTCAGAGGAGGCATTGACAAGCCTAGAGGATGCAAATATGTGGGGTGAAAGAAGATCGTGTACAAAAGGCATGAATGCATGGAAGACATGGCCAAGTTGTGGGGGTTGAGTTCTGCATGAAGACTTGGTCTGGTCTATTATATTATGAATTATTGTATTGTAGTAAGTTAAGTTTTTTGGAGTATGTTGCTTGAGTCAATAATGTAAGAGTTCTTTCATAAGTTTAGGAAAAGTAATTATTATGTTATTATTATTTAAATTTATTGAATGCGTTAATAGAATGAGGCGAAAAATATTTTATCTAATTATTGTGATCTCTTCTCACCCAAAGAGAATCTTGTGTGTTGCATAAGTGTAGTTTTGACTAGAACATATCATTGGTATCATAGCTGCATTATCTTGTTTAAACACTTTATTGTTCTCATGGCAACTGGTAAAGAAAGGATTAAGAATTTAGAAGCACGGCTCAGCAGACTTCAAAATGGAATACAACAAATGGAGATTGGTACTAATGATAAATTGTATCAGCTCGAAGAAACCATCAATCGCATGTCCAAGGCTTTATTTTCAAACAAAGAAGGGTTTAGTCATAGCGTCAATAATCACACTAACTACTTTTACAAGGAGAATGCCAAAGAGGAAGCATATGGAAGCCGAATGATTTTCTCATAAAAAATGGCTAAACTATAATTTCCAAGGTATACTAGTGATGATCCTACCAAGTGGTTTATCAAGGTTTCCCAATCCTTTGACTACCAGGGAATCACAAAGGCACAAAAGGTTACATTGACATCATTCCACCTTGAAGGTGAAGCCAAACAATAGTGGATGGCTACACAAAGCTTATAAAAAGGAGTGAAGAATGGTGACATGGACAGATTTTGAAGAAGAATTGTGGGCACATTTTGGACCTATTGAATGCGAAGATATTGATGAAGCTCTATCTAGGGTGTGAGAGGTAGGCACCTTACATGATTATCAATGTGAGTTTGAGAGATTGGGTAATCGGGTTCATGACTGGAAGCAAAAAGCTTCAGTTGAAACTTTTATAGGTGGTCTTAAAAGCAGACCAAGTCCAACGTAAGTTTTCTCAACCATTCCCAGTTAACGGAACACCAATGGCGTTGCCTGCCCTACAAATGTACTGGCGTTGCATTCCTTATCAGATTATAGAAGAGCTATTTAATCTGTTAAAAAATGTGAACCTCGAGGACAAGAGGATGCAAATATGTGGGACGAAGGCAGATTGTGTACAAAAGGCATGGATGTGTGGAAGACGTGGCCAAGTTGTGAGGGTTGAGTTCTATATGAAGACATGGTGTAATTTGTTATATTATTAATTATTGTCATAAGTATAGAAGAAGTAGTTATTCTATTGTTATTTAAATTTATTGGATGCATTAATAGAAGGAGGTGAAAAATATTTTATCCCATTATTGCAGTTTGTTCTCACCCAAAGAAAATCTTGTGCATTGTAAAAGTGTAGTTTTGACAGGGACCTATTAGTGTCGCAGTCAAGGTTGTTGCCGAATGTGAAGCCTTAAGAAACATAACGCATCGTAATATTGTCAAACTGATAACGTCATCCTCTAGCTTGGACTTTAAAAATATGAAGTTTCTTGCTCTGGAATATGAATTCTTTGTTGGGAAAGGAGCCTGTTGAGTGTTAGAAATTATATATTTATAAATGAGAAAATCATGATTTTACACTTAAAGTTTCACTAACATTCCTATTTTTATGTATTTAAGTCTCTTATGATTTAATTATATATGTTTTATTTTTATTAAGTATTTTATGTATTTTAGGGACATCATGGTAATTTCACAATGAACAAGAGATCAGACAGCAAAACGGACATCACTTTTGAACTTAAGACAGTAAAAAACCTTAGGAGGAGCATAAAAGGAAAAATGATCATGTTCACATGTACAGTACTATCTACGTTACTGTTCACGACACTGTTCACATAGACGGATCAACGACGTGGCATTGACCGATGATGTGGCATTGACTGATGAGGTGTCACGATTGTATTGGACTAAAATTCTTATGTACTGTTGATCGGTGACATGACATCATGTTAGTAGACCAAAAATCTTGTGTATGATACATGCATATACACAGAATTATTTACAACAAAACCGTGTCACTATTCAAGCCGCCTCACTGTTCAGACTGCGCCACTATTCAAACCACGTGGTCAAACCGCATACTGTTGACTGATGGCGTGGCACAATCCTGAACGTCCAAAATATTTTTAATCCGATGCCCATGATTTACTCAGTGTATCTATAAAAAGAGGGCTCTTCCCCCCTAATTTGGCATCCCTGAATTTATTTTTTAGTTCTATTTTCTGTAATTCCCCCACCATCTTGTATTTTTTACGTAATTTAATAAATTTCTATTTTACCCATAGTTCAATTATGAGTAGCTAATTTTCTTTCAAGCTTAGGTTGAAGATGAAGTCTCAACATGTGACATAGGATTTATTTGGTAAATTTATTTTCTTTTTCCCTCTAATTATTGTGGATGTTTTGACTTTTCGTCGACAAATAGTAATAATCTTGTCTAGATACCGCACTGGTTTAACCGGTTCCGTAGTACAAGGTTATTATTATTTGGCAAGATAAGCTCTTAGTACCATATTGATTAGAGCACGGTTTATGAGGAGTGGATACTCCCCTCATGATTTAATTAGCACTAATAAGGAATATTTAACCCATGGTGCATGTTAATGCAGATCCAGATACCCAAGCACTCTTTTTTAATAGGTTTCACTTCAATTTATTCCCACCATTTTTAGTTGAATTTTAGAGTAATTTAAATCACTTTCACCACAAATCCAACCACCCTCATAGAAAATTAATTCTACATATAATTAAAATCCACATCCTCGTGGGATTAACACCCGTCACCATTAATCTATTCTACAATAGATTCGTGCACTTGTAAGTTAAATAAAATTTGCATAACAGACCCACACACATGCAGTTGCAAAATAAGTGAAAACAAACTTTTTCCCGATTTGTATGATTAAAATGAGATGTGTGCTACAAATTAATAAACATAAAATAAACAACACAATCGAAAGTAATAAATCAAATATAAGAGACAAATATTTTTATGTGAAAAATCCAAATTGGGAAAAATTATGAGACTATAATATGATATAACCTTTCACTATATTAATAATGAGATTACAGCACAAATTATGCTCTATATAATACGAGAGACTAACAACATAAAAATTTCAATAATTTTGGATTACAGTAACAACTTAATATCTATCTATTTATCTAAAAAGTGAGTATCTCAAATAATAGCAAACGAGAGAATAAACAAAAATCAAGATTATTAAAAATGTAGAGGGTGATGTCAAGAACTAATCCTCTAAATTTGGGAGAAAAAAAGTTAAATTCGTCTTTCAATCGTTTAATTAAAGATTGAAATCCTTACCCCCTAAATTTAATATCACGCCACTCTCTCTCTCTCTCATCTTTTTCTGCCTTTTGCAATCTCACACAACCCCTGCTTGCCATTACTATTTATATACATATTTTTCTATCGACTAATTTCACTTAGCCCCACATTATTTATTTAATATTTAAACACCCAAACTAATGAAAGCTTAGCCCTTGGATCACCCAAATGAGATGGACCCAACATTTCTTAGTAGGGGAAGCTTGGGAGATTGGATTCATGGCGAGAGAAAGAGTGACCACGGTAATGGACCTAAATTTCAGAAGAGATTAAATATAGGCATTGATATCATCTCTGTACTGGACTTTTTTCACAAGGACTATGAAGTTCCAATTGTACATTGTGATTTGAAGCCAGGCAACATTTTTTCATTTAGATGAAGAAATGACAGCTAAGGTAGGAGATTTTGGACTAGCCAGGTTTCTACTAGCTAGAGAGAATAAACTATCATGAGAGTTGTGCTGGAAAATGTGTTGCAAGTGTTAGATCTGGAACTGCGACAGCTCATAATGAGCAATAAAATCCAAACCATACAATTCATGATTGATTGATCACAATCGTTGGGTCAGTTAGGTTGTCATGTGTTGGATTTTTAATCCAATATTGTTAGATCTTTAATCCAACATTGGACTTATATGTGAATAATTATATGTTGCAAACTGTCATATAAGGTTAATCCTAATTAAAAGTGATCTATTTATGTTTTCGGTATTATGTGCTTTAATGTATCTAATAGGGTCTGAGCTTTAATGTGTAGAGACCCAATAATATTCTAATTCTATGATGGGTAGAATTAGGAATATCCAGTGATAACAGGAAAATATTGTCTATATAAGTGGTTATAGTCCTCAGGTCACACATATCTTTCTATTCTCTACTGACATTCCATCATTAGAGAGAGAGCGCAGAGATAACTAAAGAACTCTCTAGGAGAACGTATAGATCTAGAAGGCCAACCACACTATTCTAGAGAGGAATTAAATATTATGGATTCAGGTACCCTTCCGCATAATTTTGTTATTGATTCTTGGTGATACAACATGAATGTTCCTGCATTATAAGTGATGATTTTCACTAAAGGTTTTCTTGTCCTAACAAATGGTATCAGAGCCGCTTCATGTTGAATCATTAAGAATCAAATTTAATTATGATTAATGACTAGATTTTTAGTGTTCTTGAATTTAATAATATCATAATTATTAAAATTATTGAATTTGAGAACAAATATGTAATTGTTTTTTCATAATTTGTTTTTTAAATTCGGATTTACAGTTTAAAGTAAAAAATTTAGATTTAAAAAAAATCGATTTAAGGTTTAGAGCCAGTGGCAGCCTAGCTACCACTAGCATCGTCGCCAGGTCGGTGATGGTCTGGTGGAGCTGCGGTTGAAGGCCGTGACAGAAGATAAAGAGGCAAGGAAAAAGAAAGAGACTAACAAAAAAGGGGTGGACGACTTCCGGCCATGGCTGCGCCGGTAAGCCAGTCGCGATCATCACCGTGGCAGCTTGATTGAAGCAGCAACCATGGCTGCCGCCTAAGGTAAGAAGAAAAGTGGTGGCATGGCTACGCATGAAGAAGTAAAGAAACAAAAAGAAATTAGGTTTTCGTGGTTAATATTCTAAAGATCCCTAAAGCATTATAAAAATTTCTTTTCGGCAAAATAATAAAACCCTTTTGCATTTAGTTCCTAAATCTAGTTGGGCTTAATGAAATTTAGGTTTGGGCCTAATAAGTTGGGCTTGATGAGTTAAAGTTAAATCTAGCCCATTAAAAAAAAAATTGGTTGGATTTGTGGGCTGGTTCAGGATACTGTTCAGGTCAATCCTAACCGGTTCAACCCTGAATCTATCAATGGTCAATGTTGACCGTTGATAGTTGACCAAACTTTTACCCAAATATTTTTAGTTAATTTTTTGTTCAAGTTTAAATTTAAATATTAGCAGGTTTATATGTATTTTGAGATAAATTAATTGAAACATGTTGCCAAAGTGACATCTCTTGTGGAAATTAATTTATTTTGGCACACAAATAATTTTGAACATGTAATTTCTGTAAATATCGATCGGCCCAAAGGAAGGTCTATATTTAATAGAATTGCATGCGTACCTATGGTAATAAACATGTGATGATTATTCGGTTTTACATGTGAGCAATAAATCGACCTAAATGAATCTTCATTGTTTGACATATTCTTATTATCAATGTTTGATTACTACACCAAGATATCATTTACAAGTTAATATTTTGTCAAAAAATAAAATATTAATGGAGTGCCGGGTATCATGAGATGAGGTTTACCTTTATTTGGATTTAATTTTGTTTTAAGACTAATATTAGTCTGTTTGGTTTGTGTGTTATTCTCTATTCAATTATGTTTGCTGCTAATATTACTGTCAATGTCAATTTTATTCATATACTAAATATTTGTAATTTCAAATCATGGGAAGAGAACATCTTAATAATTCTCACAGTCATGGATTTTGACTTTGCGTTAAGGGTAGATTCTCCCCCACCTATTTCAGATAAAGTACTTTTGATGACAAAAAGGATATAGAAAGGTGGGAGAGATCAAATCGCATGTGTATCATGATCATGAGGAAGGCCATTCCAGAACCATTCAGGGGCCCTATGTCTACAAGGATAACTATGGCTAAAGAGTTTATTACAGAAATTGAAAAATGATTTTTTTAAGAATGAAAGGGCATGAATGAGTACGCTCTTGACAAATATGATTTCAGTGAAGTATAAGGGCAAGAACAAGGATAAGGAAACTACAAATACAACACCTTAAAGGAAACAACAAAAGAAATCATATAATTGAGAAGCCACTAGTTGTTTCTTTTACAGAGTTGAAAGATACGGTTTGGTTTATTTTGAGGTTAATTTAACTACAATACCTAAACACACGTGGTGGATAGATTCTGGTGCAACCGCTTACATCAGTGTGTCTATGCATGGTTGCATGAATTGTCGAAAGTCTAATGATGGTGAAAGATATATCTATGTAAGTGATGACAAGACGATTAAAGTTGAAGCAATTGGAAAATTTAGATTATTCTCAAAGATCAAATTTTATTTAGATTTTGATTAAACATTTGTTGTTCCATCTTTTAGACGAAATTTGATATCTGTTTCTACTTTGGACAAATATGATTATTCTTGTTCATTTGGAAATGAAAATTTTAGTTTGTTTCATAATTCAAAACTAATTGATCCCAGTTCTTTGTCAGGCGATGATAATCTTTATATGCTTGATACGATTGCTTTATTTAATAAATCCTTGCAATTAAGTACATGGGGCGTAAAGAGAAACTTAACCAATGACAATTTAGTTACGTTATAATACATGAGATTGGGTCATATCTCCAGACAAAGAATAGAGAGACTAGTGTTTGATGAAATTCTCAATCCCTTAGATTTCATAAATTTTGATATCTGTGTTAAATGTATCAAGGGGAAACAAACCAATAAAAAGAGATTTGAAGCCAATAGAACTTCGAATGTCTTAGAACTCATACATATAGACATTTGTGGGCCATTTCTTGTGGCTGCTTAGAATGGTCAACAATATTTTATGACATTCATAAGCGATTTTTCTAGATATGGCTACATATATCTGTTAACATATATGTTTTCATAATGTTGATTTTGATGATAACAAACAAAATTAAGAATTAGACTAGTGTGAAGACCCTGGATTGAGAGGAGAGTTTAGAGTTGTACTTATTTAAGAAACAACAGGAGCATTTGTTGATGGTGTTGCCAAAGGAACTTGAAGATGAACAAAAGAATGACTAGAGGAAGAGACATATGACTCTGATATGGAAGGTGAAGATTAGTAATTATCAGAAGATGAGAAGTCTACACCAGAAACATAAGAAAAAGAATTTTCATGAAAAGCAACATGATTAGAAATGTAAACTCTCTGTGAAGAGTGAAGACATTGATAACCCTTATAATGTGGGCTATAACTAATAAATATGCATCTGCTAGTTCTAAAGTCAAATTTGTGTTTATTATATGGTCAAAGAGTGGGATAACGGGCACAACCAAAAGTTTTAAAATATGAATAATCAGGTCTTTGGTTAATTAGCTTTTGAAAAGGTGAAATGTTATTTAGGACTAGAGTAGGAAGTCTATTTATTAAGTAAATAGTTGTATGATAGTCATTCCACCAGAATTTGAGAGGCAAGTGAGCATGAGCTAGTAAACTGAGGCCAATATCAACTATGTGTCTGTGTTTCCTTTTAATTTTTCTATTTTGGTGATGAATATGGGGATAATGATGTTTGAAATATATGTCAGAGGCAGTGAGTAATGAAGAAAAGGTTCTGAATTCCCCTCCCGGTCAGTTTAAACAATTTTAATTTGATGCTACAGATGTTTTTCAATAAATGGTTTGAAATTTGAAAAGACTTCAAGAGCATATAATTTTGCTGATAATGGAAATATTCAGGTAAATCTACTGAAATCATCTAAGATAGACAGATAACAGTTACATCCCTGGGTAGAAGAAATTTAAGAAAACCCCCAAAGGTCTGCATAGATCAGTTGTAGGGGTGTTGTTGTTTTGGTTTCAATTGAATTAAAATGCAGCATATGGTTTTACCATATTGACATGCAGTACAGAAAGACAAACTGTCAATTTTATTGAAACCAGTAGAACCATTACAAGCTTTTAATATGGTTTTGAGAATATAAGGTGTTGGATGTCTTAGTCTCATATGAAATACACTAACATTAACAGATTGCATTGCAACGACAGAATAAACAAATTTGTGACCTACTTTAAATGTGTTTACAACATCTAGTTTATTGACATGTGACACAGAACATGAAGCAAAAATGGACTCAAATTTATTTAAATTTGCTGAATTGAAATGGGCTGACTGATCTGTAAAGAAATGAGAATGACAACTTTTGACCTTATACAAGCCACCTTTAGCAACACCTTCAAGCAAAGTTATTCTTGTGTTCTTGGCCTTTATAACGCACATATTGTTAAAAAATTCAACAATAACAAGATTATCAGCTAATAGTTTTGAAATACTAAGTTTTTGGTGATGTTTGGTACATAAAGAAGATGATTAAGTAACAAGGGTTCTGAAGTTAAAGTTTCAAGCAAAGTTGATTCTATATGTTTAACAAGCAATGCATTTCCCTTTCCAACAAACAATTTTTCTTGACTAGTATAAACCTGGGAGTAAAGAAGCTTACATAGATAATTGGTAATGTGATTTGTTGCTCGACTGTCAATATACTATGAGGGGTCTTCAACAAGCTCAGGTGATGGATTTTGAGTTGATGTAGGTAGAGATGATGAAGTTGAGCCAATGTATTGTCCATTATTGTCATAAGTTGCATTGGGAGGATATGTAAATGAATTAGGAGTGAATGAATAATATACAGAGGGAGTGCTAAATGAGTTGTCTGTATGTATAATGTTGCCTTGAAAACCAGGACCTCTTGGTGGATTATAATTACCATTAGCTGATCCAAAACCTCTACCACCACCATTGAAGAACCTTCCTCTTCCAAATTGTCGAGGAGGTCTAAACCACCATTAAAATTACCTCTACCATAGTTTCTTTAAGAACAAATGATGAATTATATATGTTTTTGCACTTATAAGCTCCATGTCCAGGTATGAAGAATATTTGACATACAATATCAGAAGAATTAGCACCATTATTGAATTGTCCAGTACCATAAACTGAACTATTTCCAACTCCAAAATTACCTCCAAAATTCTTTTGAAAACCACCATTATTCTCCCCAGAATATGTGCTTTTTATAGCAAAATTTATTGTCATGTTATGCACCACATCACTAGCAATTTTTTCTCTCATTTCTTCAATTCTATTTTCATGATTCAACAGCAAAGAATACAATTCATCTAATGTAATCTTATCACCTCTAGCCAAAACAGCAGTAACCAATGATTAATAGTCAGAAGAGTCAAGGCCAGTCAAAACACGCATGATCAGATCATTTAACTCTACTGGTTTGCCAATCAGAGCTAAAGTATCAGCCATACGTTTGATTTTAGCAAAATAGTTAGCCATATGCATTGATCCTTTTTTTAGTAGTTTGAATTGGCATCTTAAGTGTTTGAATTCGAGCTTGAGATTGAGAGATAAGCATACTAGTAAAAGTCTCCCAAAGCTGCTTGGAGGTTGTATAATCAATGACAGTAGAGAGTAAATTTTGCTGAATTGATGACATCATCCAGCTTAAGAGGAGTTGATCTGTTTTCATCCAAGCTACAAACTCGGGATTTATATATCTAGATTTGTTTCCAGTTGAGGTTTCAACTCCATTGTTGCTCTCAGAGATAATAAACTGTTCAGGACACTTATGATCACTATTGATGAAACCTTCTAAATCATTTCCTTTTACAGATGTAAGAACTTACGTTCACCACAAAATAAAGTTGTTCTGATCAAGCTTAACTGGTGTAACGAAGCTAAATGAAGAGTTGCTTTGAGTTATGCTCGCCAGTTATAGCTATAATACCATGAAAGAATTCTAAAATAGTGTTGTTTGGCAAGCAAGAAATGCATGAAAATGAAAGAAAAGAGAAGAAAATGAAAGAGAATTTATGTAGAAGCAAATAGAAGATTCTCAGAATTAATTGTCTAAAAAGTGAGTACATAGTACATATTTATAGCTAGCTGAAAATGATTCATTTAATCTGTTATACACACGTGAATGATTCACTCAATTTGTTATACACACGTGACTTTTGATTCGTGTGAGATGAGTTGTATAACTAACTTTCCAAATCAGTTGAATGAGCAAATCAGCTGCATCCAGTCACATGATATTAAGATGCTTTTGTGCTCTGCTCAGTACTCTACTTTGCTTGTAAATCAATATCACTAATATATGTTACAACCTTATAAAATCTCGAATCAAAATTTTTAAAAAAGATGGACATATGCATTAACGACTATATATATATATATATATATATATATATATATATATATAATCTTGACATGCATGCAATCACATACCTAATTAGCTTCATGTGTGTAAATACACACAAACGCAAATATAAATAGAGAAGTATAGAGTCAAGAAGAGGTTGTTGCTAGATTATTCTACTTGTTAGTGATATTTATTCTTAGATTTTAGCTAGATTTAATTACGATGACCCTTCACATGAGGATGATTATCGGGGGTAAAACAAGATAGGATAGGACAATATATTTGGCAGGATGGGAGGGGAATGATTTTTTTGGTAAAAAAAGATATTATGCAAAAGAGACACTTATAGTGTCTTGATTCTGTACATAGGATGGGATTAGGAGTAACGAACTTTTGCCCATTCTGGCACATTGTCAATTGTATCGTCTAAAACTCGAAAAATTGATAACGTTGAGCCTATAGAAAATTTATTAATTTAGCAATATTAATATATCGACAAGTAATATATTATTAATTTATGAAAAAAATTCCTTAATTTTAGAAAATGTAATCATATTTCTAGTATTTACTTACCTTGATTTAATATTTGTTATGTTTTATTTGAATAGTGATTAGTTGTCTTTAGTAGTAACTAGATTATTCTCGAAATTGTTAGAAAACGACAATGTAAATTGAAATTACGCATTACAAAAAGAGTTAGAAATGAGATCTAATTCCAAATTAATTTCAAGAAGCAGCAAACAACAATAATATATTTTGCAAAAGCCAAATATGACATATCTCTTGGATTTAGTTTCAAATTTGGTAATTATAAATTTATATAATAGGTGGATCTTATAGGAAAATTTGATTTTTTAAAAAATTATTTATCTAGTAAATTAATCAAATTATTAATTTACCACATTGACCTTAGTTAGGACTACAAAAACTATTTAATCGAATTATCGAGATTATCAATTTATCAAGAATTAATTTACCGATGTTCTATTATATTAAGTAATGATCGTCATTTTTTTTCGTTATCAATGATAATTTTTTAAATTTGTATGTACGTACATCCTCATCTATCAGCAGAATCTCGTATATTATTAAAAATTTAAGACGTGTCCAAACCCTAATAAAAGAATATTATCATAACGATTAACGACGTCCAACTAGAAGTTAAAGATCTCAATCTAGCAGACAGCAACTCGCTCCAGATCTTCAAATAAATATTGAAAACCAAGATTATTAACTTCATCATCTTATCCAAGTTCCAAGAAGGAATCGATATTCTATTCAAAATCCTGCAAGTGAATGTTTTGCTTATTAAATTTAGAATGAAATAATCAATAAAGAAACAAAGCCACCGTAATGCAAGGTATATTACAAAAGAAAAGTCTTCTTCTCTGTTCTAAAAATTGAATATCGGCAACTGGCAATTTGGCAATTTGGCATTCTCAACAGACAAAATAAATTTTAAGCACATGGTCTGTGATTTGTTTCACCTCTACTTTGTTCATTTTATTTATTTGTTTTGCATTTTTTAAAAGAATTTCGCGGCGGCCAGTCAGCCAGCCACGTTCTGCACCATCCAATTTTGTTCACTCAAAATATTGTCTTGTTGGATAGGAGTTCTTCCATTGAAATTATTTAATCGCAAGTAGTCTATTATTATATGAAGTTAGGGATTTCGTATTCTATGTATTCAGTATGGGTTATTGTTTTTTAATCTTCAATCTAAAGATGCATGGCTTATTTTAAGATATCTACGCAGGCCATGACTACCTTGTGTCAGTGAATGCAATGCCCCCCACTTTTGTCTTTACCAAACCTACCATTGGATATTACCTAATGGCTTAGGAAATTAATCTGACGAGTAGATAGGAGCCGGTTATCAAAAGTCTTACGATTGTTTTGTACAAAACTCCAACTAATTGATTAAAAATTGCTAACAACTAACACATTCTTGAAGGCAATAACCCGTCACATGCATGTTTAGGTTGCAAACTACTCTCTGCATCCATGCCAGTATCCGTTGGACTAAATTTTACGTGTAATGTTATAGAATAATTTCGTGAATAAGCACAAATAATCAATCTATTTACTCTCTATAGGTAAAAGTAAAAACCTTGGCCTTGGTTACATATACACATGACATAAATTAAAAAAGACTCCAGTCATTATAATGAAAATTCAATTTTTACCGTAATCGATCCTCCAAGCCCTTGGGGAGATTGTTACAAGTAATTTAAGAATTTGTTTATAAAATAAACCTCAATTCATTGATAGTGTTGAATCCGCAGGAAATCAGTAACAGCATCTTAGTATCGAGTTAGTGGAGTTGTGTGCCGAAGCCAAAACAGTATCAGGGATATAACACAACTGCTTTATAATCTCAATAAAATTAATAATATCTATATCAGCGCCAACAAAAACTTATGTACATAACTAAGATAATTCATAATAGACTCAATAAATAAAGTTTGTATAATATTTGTTTTAATTTAGTCAGGATTAAGATAATTTCATAGCTTTGCCACTGTGTACACTGTACACCAAAGTTCTGGTAAAATGACAAATGCTGCCATATGTTAATTTTGCCATTAAATAGATTGGATTGAAGGGTAAATTTGTACTTTTAAGGATTATAGGTAAATTTACATTCTCAATAAATAATGAAACAAAATATCAATGAACGTGTAGATCAGTTGGTATGAGATTGTTATAACTTAATACAGATTCTTAAATCGAGACTTGAGAACGTAATTGTGTTAAATACTAGTTGAAAGAATTTTATCATTTTAATGGTCTTATTTATCTTGAATCCGGATTAATCGGATCTCAATGTAATTTTTTGATACCAAATCGTTAATATACCAAAATAATAATAATAATTACAATGAAAGAAAATCGAGTCGTTTCAACTTTAGCCAAAAAAAGTTGGCTACTAGCTAGGCTTCCACGTTCCGCCGACATTTCAACATCTCATTAATTGTCAACAGAATCAAAAGAGGAAAGGAAAAGCACTCAACTGAAATAGTCATCCCTCTTGCTTCTATATAAGCAAACGAAGGCATGTCTTTAGAAAAGTGTATCCAAGCAATACTGCGTTTCATTCTATTTAAATTAAAATGGAATTTCTGAAGAATCTCTTCACAGCACCTCTGCATCATTTCATCCACAAAGACTTCCATGAAGTTGTCTCCAGGATGACTCTCATCGACAAATTTCTCTTCCTCGTAAAATATCTCTCTCCATGCATGCATGCAGCTTTTAACTATTTTAATTTGTTAAACATTAATAATATTGATTGTCATTCTTACATTTTGTTGTTGAATTTTTGGTTTCTTATTATGTATGTGTCGTGGTCATGCTTATGCAGATTGTGCACACCATGGATAAGCTGGGAATATTATGGCACCGGTTGCCCGTGTTTGTTGGTTTATTTTATCTGGGACTTCGGCGACACCTTCACCAGGAGTACAACTTGTTCAACGTCGGGAAAACCCCGGCAGGCGTTCGGTTTAATCCGGGCGATTATCCGTACCGGACCGCCAATGGCGAATATAACGATCCCTTCATTGAAGGTGCTAGCAGTGAAGGAACTTTCTTTGGCAGGAATGTTCTCCCTGCTGATAAAAAACACAAGGTATATACATGTATATCCAACAATAATATTAACAATGATAAGTACAAACTAGTAGAAACTGTTTTACAAATTTTCATGAACAATTTAAGGCGGCGGCTTACGTGACATGAAATAATTACTTAAAGTCAAGGCAGTTAATGAAAATAATCAATCCCTTAAACACTATGTAAATCGCCACTCAGATTGCATAAGAAATTTTGTACAACAATTTGTAGATGTATAATATTATACACGCAATCTACAAATTACTTCCCCAAGGATTTAGCCATATGATTTTTAGCAATTTTATTTAATTAGCTACTAAAAATCGAATTATAAAATGGTATGGTTAAATAATTTATATATATATCAACGTCGCCTATATACCCTTCTATCCCTAAAAAATAAAAAATCTACCAACTACTTAAATTGACCCCCAAAAGTTGTTAAATATGAGTCCTGGACAGTAGACAGCAGGAAACAAAAGCCAATTTAGAATGAAGTCAAACATTGATTGGTTTTGATACAATTATATTTGGTTTGTGGTTCAACTTATCTAAATAGTATATATTAGATTTTTGAAGCATGAATTAAGATAGAATCATTCTTTTTCTTTTTAATTTTCCGTAAAAAATATAAACAGATTTTCTAGTAAAAATATAGTTTATTATTTCGTAGAATTCAATTTTTTTTTTTTACTCTTTATTGGGCGTAGTATGACATTGGATTGGATTGTAGATAATGATTTTATCATTAAGAATAGAATAATTAATTAACTATTTCTATATTTATTCAACCATTAATTTGAATAAATTAGTACAAACGCAAACTAATGAAATATTTATTTATTTTTTCATTATAGTGTGCATTTTATTCAATTACATATTTATATATTTTATATCAATATCAAAATAAATAATTTTGATTTTTTAATTATTTAAATCAGCATGAAATTAAATATTAAATAATAAATTCAACAAATTATTTTTTATCAATGAAAAGAGAAAAAATGACAACTACACCCCCAAGGTTTAGAAAAATAGTCATGTACACCACCAAGTTTTCAATAAGAGACACCAAAATTTTTTCTTGACCATGAAAATTTTTATTTCAAAAATTTTGAATAAGTACAAATATAACATAAATGAAGTATATCCTCTATTTGGAGGTTTAAATAGGAACCCTTTGAGAACATGGAATAAGCTTAGAATTTGAAATTTTACTGTTCAAATCAAAGTTTCGACCAGCAGCTCAAAGAATTTTATCATTTGATTTTGAGTCAATGCCCCAGTGGTATAGAACATTCACATAAAACATGTTATATTGATTTTAAAATTACATAAGACGTCCTATTAATGTATGAGCATCGTTCAAGTACAGTAACAATAAAAATATATCTCATATTTTAAGTTCAATCTAATCATGACTTTAATTTGACGCAGCTACTGAAACCAGATCCAGTCGTAGTTGCCACAAAACTTCTATCACGAAGGAGTTTCATAGACACAGGAAAGCAATTCAATACGATAGCAGCTGCGTGGATTCAGTTTATGATACATGATTGGATTGATCATTTGAGAGTCGACAGCCCCTTATCAATGCTTAGGTTTGGGGTTCGAATAATGAAGGGGGAGGGGGATGATTACAGATTTTAATATGGGGTTTCCTGAAAGAATTTAAAAATACTGTTTAAAGAAGTTATTTTACTTGGAAATTAAATTAATAATAATAATGGTATGTATAGGTTGAGCTGGTGGCGCCCAGAGAAGTGGCAGGCAAATGCCCTCTTAGTTCTTTCAAATTCTACAAGACAAAGGAGGTTCCAACCGGCTTTCAGGAAATCAAACACGGGCATTTGAACGTTCGTACTCCTTGGTGGTAAGAAATCATTGATTAATAACCGGACATGTTCATGTATAAATCGAGATTTAAAATTGAACGAATCGATCATAAATTGAGAGTGAATCGATATTGTTGATGCACGTGCATGAAGGGATGGAAGTGCTATATATGGAAGCAACGCAGAGAGATTGCATAAATTGAGGACTTTCAAGGACGGGAAGCTGAAAATAGCAAAAGATGGGCTTCTTCTCCATGACCAAAACGGAGTTGCTGTAACAGGAGATGTTCGCAATACTTGGGCTGGTCTCTCAACATTACAGGCTCTTTTCGTTAAAGAGCACAATGCGGTTTGTGACGCCCTCAAGGTTCGTGTGTAAAATTAATTGAATAAAAATACGCACATCCCTTGTTAACTAAAAATATTATTACAAGTTATCGTTGAAATTTGCATGATATTTTAATTTTCCAATTTAATTTTCAGAAGGAATATCCAGATTTGGGAGATGAAGAGCTTTACCGCCATGCAAGGCTAGTGACTTCAGCTGTGATTGCTAAAGTTCATACCATTGATTGGACTGTGGAGCTCCTCAAAACCGACACCCTGCTTGCAGGGATGCGTATCAACTGGTAAATTACTTTTCAACAATGAAGCATCAATTGCTTTATAGCGACACCCTTTATTTGACAAAATGATCATTTAAACTCCTTTATTCTCAGATGATTGCGTATACCTTGTAAGAGAATTGTATTACTTGACCACAATGATCCAATACTGTAATTTACGAGGGCACTGTTATCTAACAAAGTGTTTCTTTTTCTTTTCCCAGCATATGTGATATTAATGTTATGAATTTAATTAATTTTTTTTTAATATATCCTGTGCAGGTATGGAATTCTGGGAAAGAAATTCAAAGACACATTTGGGCACGTTGGAGGAGCCATCTTGGGAGGCTTTGTACGCATGAAGAAGCCTGAAAATCATGGGGTCCCTTACTCATTGACCGAGGAATTCACCAGCGTTTACCGCATGCACGCGCTTCTACCAGATACCCTTAATCTCAGGGACATCGATGCTCAACCGGGACCCAATAAATCTCCTCCGTTGGCTGAGAAGTAAGCATATGTATTAGGAAAAAGGACACAGAGACCCCTAATGTTTGAATAAAGGACAAAGAGACCCTCAATATTTAAAAAAATGACACAAAACCCCCTAAAGTTTCAAAAAAGACACTCAGACCCCCATTTGTTAACAGAAATTATAATTTTAAAGTGTAATTACTATTATACCCTTATAGCATATTAAAAAATAATTGTTCATTGTCCAATTTATTCCTATATTATTAATAAAATTACAAATATAACTTCATTACCCAATGGATTATTAATAATATAGGAATAAATTTAATTTATTTTTATTTTGATATATACGAAAATGGATTAAATTTATTTTTATTATATTAGTAATCAATTTAATTTATTTTTATTCTTATTATATTAGTAATCAATTTAATTTATTTTTATTCTTGAGCAATGGATTCAATTTATTTAGTTGAAGAGAAAATTTGAAGTTATATTTGTAATTTTATTAATAATATAGGAATAAATTGGACAATGAACAATTATTTTTTAATATGCTATAAGGGTATAATGGTAATTGTACTTTAAAATTATAATTTATGGTAACAAATGGGGGTCTGAGTGTCTTTTTTGAAACATTAGGGGATTTTGTGTCCTTTTTTCAAACATTGGGGTCTCTGTGTCCTTTATTTAAACATTAGGGGTCTTTGTGTCTTTTTTCCTATGTATTATTATATATATGGTAACTATTCTCAAATCCACACTTTATAAAATACAGTTATCTATTTACAGTGCTGTACAAACAACCTAAAGTAGTGTACGCCATTTCTATCACTATAAAGGAGTGAATATACGCTTTTTAAGGTTCAAACATCTGTACCTAAAAATGCCTCTCGCATATGTGATTATATCTTTATTAATTAATTTATTTGCTTGCTTGTTCGAAAAGGGTGCCTATGGAAAATTTGGTTGGACACAAGGGAGAAAAGGCCTTATCAGACATTGGATTTGGGAAGCGAATAGTTTCAATGGGTCACCAAGCTTGTGGGGCATTGGAGCTTTGGAATTATCCTCTCTGGCTAAGGGACCTTATTCCGCAAAATACTTATTATTAGTATTAATTATAATACATAATAATTATAATATTATTGCTAATATAATTATAATTACTACTACTACTACTATTATTATTATGACGATGACGACGATAATAATAAATTAAGATCAGTTTAATAACTTATAACTATCAATTACAATTCCAAGATAAAGTAAACACATTAATGGCAATAAAGTTCATTACAATTTTGATTTCCATAGTAAAAGTAAACAATTTATTCTGATTCTCATTCTTCATTTCGATTTTAGCCTATTTCGATTTCACTCCATTCTGATTCCAATCCATTCTGATTACTGATTAGTGAACACACCATTAGTGTCCTGATTGTGTACATAGGATGGGATTAGAAGTAACAAACTTTTACCCGTTCTGGCACATTGTCAAATGTATCATCTAAAACTAAAAAATTTATTAATTTAGCAATATTAATATACCGAAAAAGTAATAAATTATTAATTTATGAAAAATTCCTTAATTTTGGAAATTGTAATCATGTTTCTAGTCTTTACATACCTTGATCCAGTATTTGTTATGTTTTATTTGAATAGTAGTTAGTTGTCTTGAGTAGTAACTAGATTATTCTAGAGTTTTTATTTTTTTCATATTAAAGATGGCAGATAGAGCTCGTCTCGTAGTTGTTAGAAAACGACAATGTAAATTGAAATTTCACATTACAAAAAGAGTTAGAGATGAGATTTAATTCCAAATTAATTTCAAGAACAGCAAACAACATTAAGGGCCAGTTTGGGAATGTTGTAGCTTTTAAAATAATTGTTGTTAGCTGTGCTATAGAAATAATCAGCTGTGAAGAAAATCAGTTAAGTGTTTGGTGAATTTTGTTTTCAGAAGTACTGTGAGTTTTGAAAGCAGTTATGGATGTTTGGTAAATTTTACTGGTAAACTGCTGAGAGAAAATAAATGACTAAAATATTCATAATACAAGATTAAATTTACTTATACATATAAAAACATGTACATATAATATTTTTAATTGTGTATTATAATAATTTTACTAAAAATAAAATTTATAATTTATTGATTTTACTTTTTTTATTTTTTTATCTCAAAAAATTTTGATAATTAAATTAATAATATAGTGAAACAAATTTAATAATAATTCGACCAACAAATTAATATTAATAAATTTATATTGATGAATTATAATAAAAATTTATTAAAATACTTATTTTGTTTCTAATTTGAATAAGGATAATTTTGGGTTTAGTTAATAATTTTGAGGATATTTATAGAATTGTATTAAAGGATAAAATTGATTCTTAAAATCAGAATCTAAAAGTTACTCCTTCACTGCTTTTCAAAATCAGCTGTGGAGGGGCTGATTTTGACAAAAGTGATTTTGATTTTTTTTTACCAAACACTAAAATTAGCTTTTAGATTTTCAAAATCACTTTTAAGTCTCCTAACAGCAATCCCAAATGGGCCCTAAAAATATATTTTGCAAAAGCCAAACATGACATATCTCTTGGATTAATTTAGTTTCAAATTTGGCAATTATAAATTTATATAGTAGGTGGATCTTATAGGAAAATATGATTTTTTTTTAAATTGTTTATCTTATAAATTAATCAAATAATTAATTTACCACATTGACCGTAATTAGGACCAATAAAAATGATTTAATCGAGTTATTGAGATTATTAATTTATTAAGAATTAATTTATCGATGTTCCACTATATTAAGTAATTATCGTCATATTTTTCGTTATCAATAATAACTTTTATGTATGGACATTCTCATCTCTCTGCAGAATCACTTATACTATTAAAGATTTAAGACGTGCCTAAACCCTAATAAAATACGGGTCCACCTAAGTTACGTTTAATGTAACTTACGGTTTGGCCCTAAAATTTTGTCCAGCCCCCTATACTTTATATTATTTATAATTTATTCATAAATATTATAAAACTTTCTGAATTGTAAAATTGCGTTTAACTCCTTACACTCAATTTTATTTTATTGAAACCTTGAAGTATGAATTCGCCCCTTATAATTTTAAATTTCCAAAATAACCTCCATTTAATTAAAAAATATAATAATTATTAAATGAATTATAATTATTATTATTTTATTATAATCATAAATATAATTATATTTTTTAAAATAGATGATTATATATTTTAAAAAATATAATCATCTATTTAAAAATTGATGATTTGACATATTCACATTGTGCGATTAATTTGTTTAAAGTTCTCCAATAGTGCACCACTTTCTCCAATGACTTCCATTAATTGCAATTAATTTTCTCTTGATCACAAAATTTTTTGTACTTTTTTTGCTTGGATGTTCTATTAATGGTGCCATTCCAAAATGTTTAGACAACACCAAAAGTGGCAATGGAAATTGGTGTGAGCTTCATTCACAAAAATGTTTTTACTGTTGCATATCAATTAAAAAGCAAGTCATTGGGGGAGTTACTATAAATACATCCATTGAAACTCTTAGCATCATTGGGCTTTTTTTGCAACCGTTAATTGGCTCCATAAATTCTATTACATAAAAGAAATAGTAGGGACTTGTGACTCTAATTGCTCCCTCAAAGCCGTTTCCTTATGATTTACAATTCACAAAAAGAATGTAATAAATAAATAAATGTTTAACTCGCATATACATATAAATATGTGAATACGTCAAATTGTTTAAAGTTCTCCATCAATCTTCTCTTTATATTGTTAAAAAAATATAATCATTTATTTAAAAAATATAATTATATTTATGATTATAATAAAATAATAATGATAATTATAATTCATTTAATAATCATTATATTTTTTAATTAAATGGAGGTTATTTTGGGAATTTAAAATTATAGGGAGCAAATTCGTACTCTAGGGTTTCAATAAAATAAAATTGAGTGTAAGGGATTACACGAAATTTTACAATCCAAAAAAGTTTACAATATTCATGAAAAATTATAAATAACTAGAGTATAGGGGGCTGAACAAAATCTTACAGTCAAGCGGTAAGTTACATTCAAGGTAACTTGGGCGGACCCATAAAAGACTATTATCATAATAACGTCACAACTAGCAGTTAAAGATCTCAATCTAGCAGACAGCAACTCGCTCCAGATCTTCAAATAAATATTGAAAAACAAGATTATTAACTTCACCATCTTATCTAAGTTCAGGAAGGAATCGATATTCTATTCAAAATCCTAAGCGAATGTTTTGCTAATTAAATTTAGAATTAAATAATCAATAAAGAAACAAAGCCACCGTAAAGCAAGGTATATTTCAAAAGAAAAGTCTTCTTCTATGTTTTAAAAATTGAATATTGGCAACTGGCAATTTGGCACGCGGTCTGCGATTTGCACATGGTCTGCGATTTGCTTCACCTCTACTTTGTTCATTTTATTTATTTATTTTGCATTTTTTAAAAGAATTTCGCGGCGGCTAGCCACTGCGCCATCCAATTTTTTCAGTCAAAATATTGTCTTTTTGGATACGGGTTCTTCCATTTGAATTATTTAATCACATGTTCTCTATTATTATCCAAGAATGAAATACGTGCAAGGTAGAAACTATTACATTGGTCGTTTGATCTTTTTAATGAGAGAATTAGCTAAGCGTTACAACGGAAAAATGTCAAATTGGCAACTGATAAAGAGTAATTTATTCTATATGAAGTCAGGGATTTCGTATTCTATATAGATTATGGCTTATTGTTTTTAATCTTCAACGTAAAGATGCATGACTTATTTTAAGGTATCTACGTCGGCCATGACTACCTTGCTGTCCTTGCATAAGTGATTACGTACCCAAACTTTTGTCTTTACCAAACTTACCACTGGATATTAATTACCTAATGGCTTAGAAAGATACACGTAAGGAAATTAACCTGATGAGCAGGTTGGAAGCTGGTCATCAAAAGTCTTACAATTGTTTTGCACAAAATTCCAACTAATTGATTAGAAATTGTTAACAACTAACACAATCTTGAACGCAATAACCCGTCACATGCGTGTTTAGGTTTGCAAACTACTCTTTGCATCCATGCTAGTATCCATTGGACAAAAATTTACGTGTAATGTTATAGAATAATTTCTTGAATAAGCACAAATAATCAATCTATTTACTCTCTATAGGTAAAAGTAAAAACCTCGGCTTTGGTTACATATATTCATGACATAAATTAAAAAAGACTCTAGTCATTATAATGAAAATTCAATTTTTACCGTAATCGATCCTCCAAGCCCTTGAGGAGATCGTTACAAGTAATTTAAGAATTTGTTTATAGAATAAAATCAAAAGTAATTCATTTATAGTGTTGAATCCGCAGGAAATCAGTAACAACATCCAAGTATCAAGTTTGTGAAGTTGTGTGCCTAAGCCAAAACAGTATTAGGGACATAACTTTTTATAATCTTAATAAAATTAATAATATTTATATTTCCCCCAACAAAAGTTCATGTATATATATAAATAAGATAGTTCATAGTAGACTCAATAAATAATGTTTTGTATAATATTTGTTTTAATTTAGTCTAGGTTAAAATAATTTCATTGCTTTGTAAAAATGACAAATTCATCCAATCACTTTTAGGGAGGACTTATGCTGTCTTATATTATATTTTGCCGTTGTTATATCATGCATGCATTAATTAGTTGTAATACATTAGAAGTATTTTAGAATTTTTCATTAAATAGATTGGATTGAATGGTAAATTTGTATTTTTGAGGATTATAGGTAAATATGTATTCTCAATAAATAATGAAAGAAAAGCAATTTGTTTGAACTTTAGCTGATCAAAGTTGGCTACTAGCCAGGCTTCAAAGTTCCATCATCATTTCAACATCTCATTAATGAGGAATTTTAAAATATATTGGAGGTACTATATCAATCATATAACAAGTAAATGATATTATGTCATGTGTTCATTTATTTTGAAAAACTAAAATGAAAGTGGTAGTTGTATTAAGTTAAATTGATGAGCATTAAATGACAAACAAATTTGTGAAATTATTTTGGGAAAGACCTATAATTTTGTGAAGAAAATTATTATAGTTGCCTTCATTAAAAGATCATCATCATTATCTTTACATTCACCTTTTGTCAGTGAAATTGAAATATTGATGTCCACGTGTTACTCTCTTATTGGCTGTTGTTAAGTAAAGTTGTTTGAAAATCACTTGTTTAGACCCCTAGGGAATTATTGATCATAATAAATAACATTATTTTATTAACTAGTTAAGTAAATGATAATTAATATGCTGAATATATAAAACACCTTCTTCATTTTTTTCTAACATAGTTTCTTCAGTTAACAATTGAATAAAAATGTTTTATTTTAAATTAATGATTATTCACCAATCCTAATAGTTATGATATTGGTAATTGTATGATTAAGTCTTGTTCGAAACTTGAGAATACAACTGCGTTAATTATTTGTTGGGAGAGTTTTGCTGCCTTAGTGGTCCTACCCGGCTCAAATTTGGATTAGTTAGGGTCTAATATGATATTCAAATATCAGATGGTTTAATACACCAAAAAAAAATCTTATTTCTATAGATGACTGAAAATTCTAACGGCGTCAAGTGAAATAAGGATGAAAAGGCTGTACACACACATATATATAGTTATATAGTTAGTTTTTTATTAGAAATTAATTTATAGCTAGTTACTTTGCAATAACTGTTATAGTGTTGCAAAATTTACGGAGCTAATATTTTATGTAATAATTATATACTTTTTTCTTTTTAACCTTAACGCCTAAAATATTAACTCTATAAAATTTGACCATCCTAGAATTTCAATCCTCTTCGGCCATGACGATAGCTTGAATTTCATCTGAAGGAGCGTGAACTCTTCATGAAATTTTTTCTTCGGTGTGACGATTGGGTTAGAGGAAAAAAATCCCTGAACTTTGAACTTTCACCTCCATTTACCATTTATTCAGTGGCGCATGAGAAATTCATAATTTGAAATGCAATAAATTGATAGTTTATGCCAAATAACGTACGTACGCACGCATAAAATTTGTGATTTAGAACGTGAAATTAACTTAAAATCTGAAACACAAAATATTAATATGTAAAATTAACACATTAGTAACTTTAACTCATTTGTATCATAATAAATTACTAACCCCTTAAAGTAGAGTGTGAGGACTTATGAAATATTTAAATGTTGTAGTTTTTAAACTACAACTATTTAACTACAATACTAAATAGGACATTAAGTAATTGTGCGTTGTTTGAAATTAAACACATCTATTTTTTGGATGCTTACTTTTCTCGTCTCTTCTTAATCTTTATATGTGCGCACACAGCAATTACAACGCCAAATGTCAAAAGTCAAAACACGGGCTAGAATTATTAGTTACCGCGCATCTTATAGAAAGCGAGATTATTGACATTAAATGACGTGATCTTAATTATCAATTTATCTTATAAAAGAATTATTTTAGTCAATAAACTCATTTTGTTTTCCTGATCAATGAAAATAAAATCAGTTGACTTTTAAGAGACCATTTGCCAAAGTAGCATTACTGATAAAAATTTGTAGGGAATAGCGAAAGATATAAAAAAGTTTAAAGTTACCAAATCTTTAAATCTGAGTATGTAGAATCTGATATAATACCTTTTTTGGGGAAAAAAAAGAAAGAAAATCAAGTCGTTTCAACTTTAGCTAATCAACGTTGGCGCCTAGCTAGGCTTCCAAGTTCCATCGACATTTTCAACATCTGATCAATGAGGAATTCTAGAATAAAAAGAAGAAACCCAATGATCAACAGAATAATATTTTTTAAGCACAAGCACTCAATTGAAATAGTCATCTCTCTTGCTTCTATATAAGCAAACGAAAGCATGTCTTTAGAAGAGTGTATCTAAACAATACTGCGTTTAAATCTCTGTAAATTAAAATGGAATTTCTGAAGAATCTTTTTACAGCACCTCTGCATCGTTTCATCCACAAAGACTTCCATGAAGTTGTCTCCAGGATGACTCTCATCGACAAATTTCTCTTCCTCGTAAACTATCTCTCTCTTCATGCTTGCATGCAGCCTCTAACTATTTTAGTTTGTTAAACATTAATAATATTGACTGTCATTCTTATATTTTGTTGTTGAATTTTTGGTTTCTTATTATTTATGTGTCGTGCTGAGGCATATGCAGATTGTGCACTCCATGGATAAGCTGGGAATATTATGGCACCGGTTGCCCGTGTTTGTTGGTTTATTTTATCTGGGACTTCGACGACACCTTCACCAGGAGTACAACTTGTTCAACGTCGGGAAAACCCCGGCAGGTGTTCGGTTTAATCCGGCGGATTATCCGTACCGGACCGCCAATGGCGAATATAACGATCCCTTCAATGAAGGTGCTGGCAGTGAAGGAACTTTCTTTGGGAGGAATATTCTCCCTGCTGATCAGAAACACAAGGTATATACATATATATCCAACAACAATATTAATAATGATACATGTACAAACTGTTTTATAAATTTTCTTGTACAATTTGAGGTGGCGGCTTACGTGAAAATAATCAATCTCTTAAACATTATGTAAATCGCCACTCAGATTGTATAAGAAAGTTTGTACAACAATTTTGTAGATGTATAATTATTATAATATTAAACACACAATCTACAAACTACTTCCCCAAGGATTTAGCCGTATGATTTTTAACATCTTTATTTAATTGGCTACTAAAAATCAAATTATAAAAAGGTCGGTTAAATAATTTATCTATATGAACTTCGCCTACCCTTCTATCTCTAAAAAAAAAAAAAAAAAATCTACCAACTACTTAAATTGAACCCAAAACAGTTGTTAAATATGAGTCCTGAACAGTAGACAGCGGGAAACCAAAGCCAATTTAGAATGAAGTTAAACATTGATTGGTTTTGACACAATTATTTTTGGTTTGTGGTTCAACTTATTTAAATATTATATATTAGATTTTTGAAGCATGAATTAAGATAGCATCATTCTTTTTCTTTTTAATTTTCAGTAAAAATATAAACAGATTTTAATTATAGTAAAAATATAATTTATATTTCGTAGAATTCAATTTTTTTCTTTTTTTACTCTTTATTGGGCGTAGTATGACATTGGATTGGATTGTAGATAATGATTTTATCATTAAGAATAGAATAATTAATTAACTATTTCTATATTTATTCAACCATTAATTTGACTAAATTAGTACAAACGAAAACTAATGAAATATTTATATATTTTTTTCATTATAGTATGCATTTTATTCAATTACATATTTATATATTTTATATCAATATCATTTTGATTTTATAGTTATTTAAATCAGCATGAAATTAAATATTAAATAATAATTTCAACAAATTATTTTTTCATCTATAAAAGGGAAAATGATAATTACACCCCCAAGGTTTAAGAAAATGATCATCTACAGCACCGAGTTTTCAATAAGAGACACCAAAATCTTTTCTTGACCATGAAAATTTTGACTTCAAAAATTTCGAATAAGTACAAATATAACATAAATGAAGTATATCCTCTATTTGGAGGCTTAAATAAGAACCCTTTGAGAATTCAAATCAAAGTTTCGACCTGCATCTCAAAGAATTTCATCATTTGATTTTGAGTCAATGCCCCAGTGGTATAGAACATTCACATAAAACATGTTATATTGATTTTAAAATTACATAATACATCCTATAAATGTAACAGCATCGTTCAAGTACAGTAACAATAAAAATATATCTCATATTTTAAGTTCAATCTAATCATGACTTTAATTTGACGCAGCTTCTGAAACCAGATCCATTGGTAGTTGCCACAAAATTTCTATCACGAAGAAGTTTCAAAGACACAGGAAAGCAATTTAATATGATAGCAGCTACTTGGATTCAGTTTATGATACATGATTGGATTGATCATTTGGAAGATACCAATCAGGTTTGTAAATTTTAATTACTATATACATGATTGGATTGATCATTTGACAGCAAGACCTAGCTCTTTAGATCGACACTTAGGTCTGGGTTATAACAACGAAGAGGGAGGGGGATATTACAGTTTTTTTTTTTTTAATATGGCATTTCCTGAAAGTATTTAAAAATACAGTTAAAGAAATTATTTTGTCCGGAAATTAAATTAACAATAATAATGGTATGTATAGGTTGAGCTGGTGGCGCCCAGAGAAGTGGCAGACAAATGCCCTCTTAGTTCATTCAAATTCTACAAGACAAAGGAGGTTCCAACCGGCTTTTATGAAATCAAAGAGGGCCACTTGAACGTTCGTACTCCCTGGTGGTAAGAAATCATTAATTAATATAACAGGAGATGTTCATGTATAAATCGAAATTTAAAATTGAGTGAATCGATCATAAATTGAGATTGAATCGATATTGTTGCATGCACATGCATGAAGGGATGGAAGTGGTATATACGGAAGCAACACAGAGAGATTGCATAAATTGAGGACTTTCAAGGACGGGAAGCTGAAGATAGCAAAAGATGGGCTTCTTCTCCATGACCAAAATGGAGTTGCTGTAACAGGAGATGTTCGCAATACTTGGGCTGGTCTCTCAACATTACAGGCTCTTTTCGTTAAAGAGCACAATGCAGTTTGTGACGCCCTCAAGGTTCGTGTGTAAAATTAATTGAATAAATATACGCACATCTCTTGTTAATTAAAAATATTATTATAAGTTTTGGTTGAAATATACTTTTCAGAGGGAAGATCCAGATTTGGGAGATGAAGAGCTTTACCGCCATGCAAGGCTAGTGACTTCAGCTGTGATTGCTAAAGTTCATACCATTGATTGGACTGTGGAGCTCCTCAAAACCGACACCCTGCTTGCGGGGATGCGGATCAACTGGTAAATTACTTTTCAACAATGAACCATCAATTGCTTTATAGCGACACCCTTGATTTGACAAAATGATCATGTAAATTCCTTTATTCTCAGATGATTACGTAGACTCTTTTAAGAGAATTGTTTTACGTGACTAAAATGATCCAACAGTAATTTACAAGGGTATTAATTAACAAAGTGTTTCTTTTTCTTTTCCCATTGTATGTGGTATTAATGTTAGGAATTTAATTAATTAATTTTTTTTTGATATCTTGTGCAGGTATGGAATTCTGGGAAAGAAATTCAAAGACACATTTGGGCACGTTGGAGGAGCCATCTTGGGAGGCTTTGTGGGCATGAAGAAGCCTGAAAATCATGGGGTCCCTTACTCATTGACCGAGGAATTCACCAGCGTTTACCGCATGCACGCGCTTCTACCAGATACCCTCAATCTCAGGGACATCGACGCGCAACCGGGACCCAATAAATCTCCTCCGTCGGCTGAGAAGTAAGCATATGTATTGTTATCTATTCACAGTGCTTTAGCGACACCCTAAAGTAGTGTACACCATTTCTATCACTGTAAAGGAGTGAATATATGCTTTGTAAAGTTCAAACATCTGTACCTAAAAATGCCTCTCACATATGTGATTATATCTTTATTTATTTATTTGCTTTGCTTGTTCGAAAAGGGTGCCTATGGAAAATTTGGTTGGACACAAGGGAGAAAAGGCCTTATCAGCCATTGGATTTGAGAAGCGAATAGTTTCAATGGGTCACCAAGCTTGTGGGGCATTGGAGCTTTGGAATTATCCTCTCTGGCTAAGGGACCTTATTCCGCAAAATACGGACGGCACGGATAGGCCTGATCATGTGGACCTACCAGCTCTTGAAGGTAATAGATATATCAGCTGATGATCTCAACCGTTCATTTCATGAAGTGATTGATAGCTCGTGGCAGGCAAGGTAACTAATCAAAATTGGCTGCTTATGATGATGCATGCGTGCAGTATACAGGGACAGGGAGAGAAAAGCTGCTAGGTACAATGAGTTCCGTAGGGCTCTGCTCTTAATTCCTATCTCCAAGTGGGAAGATCTGACGGAGGATAAGGAAGCGATTGAAGTGCTTAATGAAGTGTACGGTGACGATGTTGAAGAGCTTGACCTTCAAGTAGGCCTCATGGCAGAGAAAAAGATAAAGGGTTTCGCTATCAGCGAGACCGCTTTTGTAATCTTCCTATTGATGGCGTCCAGGTAATTAACTACTAAACCAAGCGCTAATGTTAAAGAAACAGAACTCCACAGATATTATATATAATCGATGAGATATTATTGAAATGTGTGATGTGGCATCCATATATTTGCAGGAGACTTGAAGCCGACAGGTTCTTCACAAGCAGTTTCAATGAGGAGACATACACGAAGAAAGGACTTGAGTGGGTGAACACCACGGAGAGCCTGAAGGATGTATTGCATCGTCATTATCCTGAAATTACAGAGAAATGGATGAACTCGACAAGTGCTTTCTCGGTCTGGGACTCACCTCCAAATTCTCACAATCCCATCCCTCTTTATCTTCGCGTTCCTCAGTGAACCTCCAAATTAATTATGAAGCCACGCACATATTTGTTACGTATGTGGGAATTAATTCGAACCCTTTTAATGTATTTGTTTCATTTTTCGTTGATTGCCTTTGGTTATTATTCTTTGTGTACTTAATTGTTTCTGTATCTTGTAAAGCTGTTTGTGACAAACACCTTAATTTCATTATTCTACTGTTTGTGGTTTGCAATAATAAATGAAATGCTACTATTACTTGTCATAAAGTTTTATTACATTCATGACATCCGTTGCCTGGACGAACGAGTTTTTATATTTCAAAATGTTACGTTTTTAAATCATATTTCTTTGAATGTATGGAATTATTTCTTTATTATAACTCAAAAAGTTTTAAAAATATCACAAGTTGTCGAGTGCAACGAAAGATTCATCAATTAACATGATTTTCTTGGTTTTCTTGGGTTATATAGTAATATCTATAATGCAATTTTATCGTTCATGAATTAATATGGTAGCTTTTTACAAATTGCAACACTCTCCAACTTTTACAAGGTATTTTAATAGGAAAAAGATTCTGACATTCCTGTGATTTACAGAATAGTAATGAAGACTATTATTTTCACAACGGTCACACGTCTCTTTTAAGTCAAACTTTAAGATCTATGTTATGATTTCGTAATATAAAATGGTATTTGCGTCCGTCCCAAGAAAAGGTTTTTGTGACCGATTCTGAGGAGAATTTTTCTTACCCAATTATAGTGTCTCTAATAATTTTGCTAAATTTTGAATTACTAAAATTCTCATCAAAATACTCATTATTTATCATGTTCGGGTAAAAATAATTTTACTCTTTGCACCCATTTGATTTGAAACCTTAATTTATCATTTAATATCTACCTAAATTTCATTATAAGCAAATAATATTCAATATAGAGATCAGATTGGTATTAAAAAAGGTGTGGAGCAAAGAAGTATGTTCTGTTCTGTCTACTCGAACCAAGCACACCTATCAACATGGCTTGCATAAAATACTTCAAGAAAAATTCTCTCACTTCTTTAAGAAAATACTTCAATAATAATTAAAATAATAATAATAACTAGTGTTATTTTTGTTGTTGCTATTATTATTACTACCACTATTATTGTTGTTGTTGTTGTTAATATTAAAACAACTCACAATTATTATAACAAATAATAATATAAATGACAATAATTAGCTAAGTGTATTTTAATAACTTAAAACAGTTCATTCCAATTCCTAAACAAATTAAACACATGAACGAAAATACAACCCATTCCAATTTCGATTCCAACAGCTTAAGTAAACAACTTATTTTAATTTCTATTCCTCATTTTCAATCTAACTCACTCTAATTCCAACTCATTCCAATTACCAATTGGTAAAAGCACCATAAGCCCTAAGGGGAAGAATTTTCAGATGCTAATGATAGATTTTAGCAGTAAGTTCTCAAAAGTGGAAAAACCATAATTCAACTTAATTTCAGAATCAGAAGGGAAAAAAAATAATTTCAAAATACCAAGTCTATTAGGGCTTGATTCACATTTAATCAATTAAGAAGCTACATTTATATCTTTAACCAGTAAAAATTAATTTATTAAACAAGATATAAAAACAATTTATGGCATCATTCTCTGGTAAATATAATTCCCAAAAAAGAAAACATGGGAAATAAGAGTATGGAGATTACTGTTAGATGATTTCCTAGGGGCACAACTACTTCATCAGTCAAAGCCTCTAAAGGAGTAACCTCCATCCAAGAGGCCCATCACACTGAATATGAATCCTCTTATATTTCATATCAAGAGCTTTTCGATGGCATCCTGCATTTGGCAGAAAGCAAACTCAGTATGCAGGATCAAAATGATTAATAAATTGATGATATTCAATAATATCGCTTGATGACAACTGAAAAGCAAATTACCTTCAGTTGTTGAATCTGAGTTTTCAGTTGGCTAGCCTCATTCGATGTCACAGAGCAAGCAACGACAGGTCTTGTAACCCCACATGCTCGGCCAAGAGCTTGTTTTGAAGGGACAAACACATAGGGAACATTCTGCCGAATTCAAATAAAAAAAGGTTATTTGGTTCTATAACCCAAGTTAAGCCATTAGGGGAAAAGGAAAACAGAAAACACATACATAAATAAAAGTAAAGGTTGGCTATAATCATGAAACCTAATTTTTGAAATTCAGCATTTCTTGGAATGAATCACAGCATTCATTTGGCTACAGTGCACAGAGAACACTTTAACTTGAACAGGCAGAAATACCAATCTCTCTAGGGAGAAAGCATACAGTACAACCATTGACAGTCATAATGGCTCCCCCAACTTCCCATTGCAAACTCAAAATCTCAGTTAAAACCTTAAGTTTTCATTACAAACCCCAAATTATGTGTGTCATATGTTACAGGATTACACTATGCTAGGAAAGCTCAGGGCTCACCATGTCAGTATCAAAAACTTGAGGGTTTAACTGAGAATTTGAGGTTTTCAATATTGAATGGGTACCAATGTACCTGACAGTGGCTGTTCCGTAGACATGCCCCTCTTTAGGACCCATGAAAATATTTTCCAGCTGTAGAATGTAAGATGCTTTGTCCTTGATTAAACAATGTTGATTTTGCATGCTGATTCCATGATTAACATTCTATGGAATGAACACCTTGTAGCCTATAATATAGGGGTTCAAACATATTTGTAAGTGTCTCAAACAAAACCTTCCGACACCAGGTAAAAGACGCTTTGTCCTTGCATCTACCAGGGTTTGGAATTGCAACTGTAAAAATATCAACAAAAAAAAATTCCAATTTTTCAAAAGTATAAACATTCCAAAGGGGCTGAAGTTTATAGTGACACAAATAAAATTCACAAGCTATCAATGATCCTCTAGTGAGTTCCTGTTTTCATATGTCGCTTGCTGAAAGTCTTAATAAGCACACTATATCCTATTTTCATATTATGGGTATGAGGACAAGAAGTACTAGTTTTGATAATGATATCAAACAATAAGCTTCCGAATAGTTCCAATATAATGCAAATGCATTCCAACATGCATGGTTCTCAAATTACAACAAGTGACGTGTGGCATCCTCCAAATGGACAATGAACCAAGGGAAGAAAAACAACTTAAAAAGAGAGAAAAACATTAGACTGATATGCACTCAAAGTCTCAAACAAACATTTAGACGCTCTATGAAGCATGAAGACATGGCCAAACCATTTCATTATTTATAATCTCGCCTGTATTACACATGGTAACCATTTAACTATTCTAACTAAAATAAAAGGGTCAATAGCATCTAACAAAAGTTAAAATTTGAGAAACCTAAGAAATTAATTTATGTAATCAACCATTATTTGCAAAAAATAAATAAATAATAAATAAAATAAAATAAAATAAACCTTGTCTTCAGCTAGCAGGGGAAGATGAAGAAGATCTCAAGAGGCTCAGTATCAGCAGCCATCACAATAAATTCGGAAGTACCCTTGTTAAGAGTCTTGGTTGCTGAAATGAAAATCATTCATATAAAAAATATATATATATATATATATATATATATATTAGGGTTCAAAGAACACAAATATATATTTATTAAATAAGTGAAAAGCAAACCTTCATTGGCGCCCTTTTTGAGGAGCTTGTAGTTGGCAGCTTGTTGAACAAGATCCATTAATGTAATTGTCAGATGTGAATCTGCCAATGGGTACGCCTTCGAGTTTACGGATTCTCCGCTCTGCAAATTCAATTAAAAATAAAACAAAAAACAAATTGGCAAAAATTACTTCAGGAAAAAAAAATGAATCTTTAAGAATTTGCGGGAGAAGAAGATACCATTTTCGAGCAGATAACGCAGAGCCGCAGAGGGTGGTTAGGGTTTTGAACGAAAAACGACCAGAGCACTGAATTGGCAACCGGGGTTTATTAATTATCAATTTATCATGCAACTCTCTAAACGTTTGTTTATTTTATTTTTATTTAAAAATGAAAATATAATTTATTTTGCTACATTTTAATCGGGCAGTTAATTAATTAATTAATTTCTATATTTGCATTTGGATGGTTGTATACTAATATTGTCATTTTATTAGTGCTACTTATGTTAAGAAAAAAATTTCAGTTCTCCCTTATCTTCTAGTTTATGAGTATTAAGTTTAAATATGCCGTAATAATGTTGTGGGTGTAGGCCACTCAATCTTTGATCAGCTGGATAGACATGTCTTGAAAATTAATAAAAATTAAAAATTTAGATAATATTTTATAAGATGTGATGTAAATTATTTCATTAAATATGAGTATAGTAAATATTTATTGAATAGCAGAAAATGTTAAAAATTTGTATAATATTTTATAAGAATTGAAGTAACTTATTTCATAAAAATTTAAGAATTGATATAAATTAATTTAAGTAATAATTTAATAATCTAAATTATAGCATGAGCACCAGTATTATGTAATAAAAAAAAATTGTTATGGGTGTTAAATTTAAATATTTTTAGTTGGGATATTTATTAATGTATCATTAATTATTTAATATGTATACAATATTAATTAATACTAAAATGTATAATTATTTTTTTAAAAAAATTGAGAATGTAAATTATAATGTCACATTTTAAAAGGAATGTTTTTTAAAAAATGTTATCTAGACTCGTGTATATTTTCCTTTTTATTCTCCGTCGGTATAGCTATTCGCAATTTTCACATCCTCATTTGTTTCCCTTCTCAATATTTTCTTTTTGTTTTGATTTCTATAAATTATTTATTAATTAATAAACCACCTGCGCATCACTTCAATTTCCACTCTTAATTTTTTCATCGCTACTACTCAGATCTCAATTTTCGATTTCTGGGTATTCTCAGATCCCTATTTTAGCTTCTGCGTTTCTTTAGCTCCTCCTCATTATCTCAATTTGGTTCTTTGTCTAACCTTTTGATTTTCACTTTTTTTTTTCAATTGGGTACTATTGGATCTCAAATTGGGCATTTGGGTACTCATAAATTTGCCTCAAATGTCACAAGGTTATGCAATCGAGCTGTATTTCGATCCAGCTTTAGAAAACCAAGTGTTGAAAGCATGGAACGTGTTGGCCCGCCGCCAAATCAGTACTCAACTCATTGAAATCGAATCACGTCCTCACATAACGCTCTTTTCGAGCCCCACTATAGAGCCAGCGAAGCTTGAATCAATCATCAAGATTCATGCTTCAAAGCAAGAGCCACTCCCCTTATGTTTATCAACAATCGGCAGCTTCTGCAACGACAACAATGTCTTGTTTCTTGCACCCACGCCTTCAATTCCGCTACTTCAGTTCCAGTCTCAGCTTTGCGAAGCTTTCAAAAGAGAAGGGATCGAGTGTGGCGACGAGTTTCGTCCCGAAAATTGGATTCCTTATTGTCCTGTTGCTCAGGAAGTGCCCAAGACAAGAATGGCTGAGGCCTTTTGTGTTTTGAGGGAATTGAAGTTACCTGTCACTGGCTACGCAATGGATATTGGGTTGGTGGAGTATTCCCCTGTGCGTGAGTTATTCTCTTTTGCGCTTGGTAACAATGCTGAAGCATGAGTTATTTCATTCGGCCTTATATAATATGTTAATTTGATGTTGGTAGTTCTATATAAGTTGAATGTCCTACTTATTTGGTTTCAACTCATATGAATGATGGAAGCAAGAGCACCTGGTTGGAGAATTGCAGTTTATGGGTTCTCAAAAGTAGTTGCAATTTGACTTATGTTTATCTTATATTGTTTTTAGGCATTTTGAAAGCTATATTATTACATGCTCATCTGATTTCCATGGTTAGTCATTAGTGGGAGAATCCATTTGCTATGATTTTTGGACGTTTAGTGAAATCAGACATGGCCATCCTTTTCTTATTTGGTTTGGGGAGCTCTTGTAGAAAATGATGCCTAGTGTTCCTTCATGCAATCCTTAGTCAGTTGATTCCAGAAAGCAATAAAACCATCCGAACTACGTGATACCTGTTTTATGGTTGGTGTTTAGCACACAGTCACTCTTTTATTCTTGTTTTCCAGGCATTAATTCTTTATTCATTGCTTAAACCCTTAGTAAATGTGATGTTCAGAAATTTTCCTAGATTCCCACTTCCTCATATTCAGGTAAACCTCTACATTGCTGTACTCATGCATTTTGACTTCATCTTCTCGGCATGTGCATGATGTTTTACATGTATTTGTCTATCGATCATTACTTTTCTTGAACCCAAATTGATGTTGTGACAACCACACCCACTTATTCTTACATGTAACTGCCATTCTACAGAATTTAACCAGCAACATTTGACTAACTGCTTCATTGCATGGAATGACCTCTGCTGGCGCATCTTTTGGTTCGTCTTTAAACTAGGAGTTATCAGAATATTTCATCCATAATTTCTAGTTTACCATAAAGAAATCGAATATGTTTTTGTAGGTTTCCAATGTGTACTCTATATGTAATTGTGGTTTACTTCAAGTTGCATTTTATGCACTGTTTTGCTCTGACTTAATATAGTGTGAGAATTTGATTAATGTCATCAGCAAAGAATTTAGGTCCATTAAACTTAGTATGATGAGCAATTTGCTGCTTTATAAGAAAGAAGTTAAGTTTCGCTGTCATGCTTGTGCATAATCCAACCGAAGAAGCACCTTGAGCTGCTTTGCTATGAATCATGCTTATTATTAATCTAACTTCTTTTTTTTCTCAAGAATGTAATTTGTGAGTCTTGGCCTAGCGGTAACAAACAAAAGAAGGAAGAAATATCTTTCACTTTTTTAATTTGGCAAATATAGATCTGTGTTATATTTTACAGTTTCTAGAACATGTCATCCTAGAATTATTTGCTAGGGATATTAGTTTTTTCATTTACTGAAGAGCCTTTCTTAGCTTTGGCTTCACTGTTTAGTGAAATCTGAGTTGAAATTTAGATGTAGGATGTGTAGCCTCGCAGCAAGGTATCTTTGTTTGGTAGCTTATCACAGATTTCTCAAGACTAGATTTTTTGATGGCCGGATAATGTAAATTGTGAATTGATCTGCTTTACTAGATTAATATGGTATTCAAATGAAATTCTAGTTCAAAGTTGTCAGACTGTCACCTAAGATGCTATCATATGTCCAGGCATGGGTTTGTTGTTGCAAGAAACTTTATTTGCCCATTTGTTAGGCAAGCCTTGTGGGAGAGAGCGGGAAAAAAAAGGTAGTCTTGGTCTATATCAGCAAGCAGATTGTAGCTGTTATAGATTTTTATTTATTTTTTCTTTTTAACCAGAACAAAAATTGTTTTATTCTTTTGTTGTTTGTTTGTTTCTGTTTCGTAGTGATGTGTCATTTCCCATTCCTATGATGTAAGTTAAGAGACATCAACCTGAAACGGCTGTTCTCGGCTGCTTGTTCTTACTATTATTTTGCTAGAAGCTTTGCTCAAAAAGTTAGACTTTGCATCATGTTTCTCACCATGTTAAAAAAGCGAATGACCAATGTAGATCATAGCGGTAACCATAAATCTGAAGGATGAGCCTTGGTGTTGCTCTATTACTTCAATTGCTCAGTTACTTAAATTGCTCAGAAATCAATGGGCATTTCTTTTGACAATTACATATAAATTACTGATTATAGACAATCAAAAGATTCTACATTTAAGTAATATTTTTAAACTATTTAGTATCATTCCATCTTTCGACAAGGATGATATATGTACGTTATGGAGGCTATTGATGACACTTTGTACATGCACTGTTCTTTTCTAATTACATTAGCTTTTTAAGCAACTAGACCAGTCTCAATTTCCAGAATCGCCATAAAAAATTCATTCCATGTATCGATGGGACCTGGCAAGCACCAATGAAGACAGTCTCTAAAATCTTTGTTCCGAAGGTTTCCCCAGTAGTCTCCAGGATGCCCATCAGGCCTCATCAGCATTGCTTTTGTTACATCCATTGCTACGAAGCTTTTACCCTGCTCTTTGCCTTCCTTCCCCATTCTTTCAGTCTCTTCTACTTGAATTTTCCTTATGTTCCAGGGTTCTCCTACCCAGATAATCTGTCTTTCATCACTAGGTTTTGTCCTATTGCAGATTCCGCCGGTATCCCAACTCCCATGCTCAAAATGAGTCGGTGAAAATGTCCTTACCACTGTCACTATGCCCCTGCACTCTTTACAGCCATTGATGTAGACGAGTGCTGTTCGGAGGGCCATTTGAATGGCACCGCTAGGGCTGACTTTGGTGACATTTGGTTCCTCACAGTCTACACATCCAACTACTGTGTCGCCTTTGTACAGGTAAATCTGTCGGAAGAACCAAAGCCCATTAGAGATGACAACATAGTCAATTGTTTGAAGGTTTGCGGTCCAATCTTCGTCAACCTTGTCAATTTGCAAATTATAAGCAGCGGATAACGAACCATTGATCATTCTCTGCTCTGCAGCTACAAGGAATCTGGACCAGAGATTCATGAGGATGAAGTCATGTTCAGGGAAGTGCCATATCCGGTTCTGTTCTGCTGAATCCTTGTAAACAAATTTCGGAACTTCCTCCTGAAGAACTAAAATGGAATAACTTGAATAAAGAGTTATTTTACATCTGCAGTTGCCAGGTAAGTTGAGGTTCAGGAAAATATATATGGACAGGGGTTTGTCATCTTATTACCTTAGACAATAAACACACGAGCGATTCCACTTGATTCATGCTAACGGAGTCGCCGATAAATGCCATTTTGTTTCCTCGAACCATATCCAGAAAAATCTTGGGATCGAACTTCGGAAGATTACAAGCATAAGGTTTCCACCTCCAGTTCAGAAAATCTCTATCCGTCCTCCCATGCAAGATGCAATTTCTTGCTTCGGGAATACAGCTTGAATTCTTATAATTAAAATCTCTGCGGTATTGTATCCAGCGACCCTCGTACAAGTTACAATTCAAAATCGCATTTCCTACAGAACAAAATCATTCATGCATAATTCAAAATTGTACCGTCTAGTACTCACGTTACAATTTACTAATCTTCATGCGTAGTAAATGTTGAGTCATGCTGAGGTTCGAATGCCCAAATTTTATAAAATTTGAATTTGAACTTGGATCAGAGTTGCACAAGATTATACCCTACAATTATTTTACACTGCTGTACAAATTCAAAATTCTAATTATTTAAATTTGAATTTTGTAAAATCCCGACATTCGGACCTAAACACCATTATTAATTACCTTCGGGTGGTTTGACAATGGGGGCACCCTTTTGTTGAATTTCTCGTTTGGAAACGGCCTCAAAAGGGTTTGGAAAGTAAAGGAAGAGGCTGAGAATTGTGGTTAAACATAGACAAGGCAACAAGAATGGAGCTAATCTCCCAGTGCTGAGACATCTCTCCCTTTCCTTTTTGCCGCCATGGAAAGGATCAAGTCTATCGAGAACGTTAGGAGCCTTCATTTTGAATGTGGATGTGGCCACCATGCAAACCAATAGACAAAAGAAATAAAAAACAATGGAGAATCTCTCTAATCTCTTCCTTTTAATTTTAGACAAACTTTTTAGAGCTAATGAAACAGCCACAGCAAGTGTGCTATGCCATGCAATTCTTTGGAGGGCCTTCGGTAGTTAAGCTAATTCCTCGGCGCAATATAATCTTTGTTTGGAAATTTCCCGTAAGAGTAGTAATTATGTTTAACATCTATTGAAGAATTTTATTTTAATACTGTCTCCTTACAATCATAAGTCCAAAGAGTAGTAATTACTGGGACTAACCTAAATCAGTTCTCCTATATTGGTATGTGGTTGAGTCTTGGATTCAAGTTTCATTGTCCAGATTTAATGATATTATCGTGTTGTTATGGTGGGACTGCAATCTTTTTCTTTTTCCAATTGAAATGTGGTTTTCACCTAGAATAACTGAGGTGGGTGGACTAGACCAGTCCGGTAAAATATCTCATATACTTCTTTATATCTTAGTGTATATCTATTTATTCTTCTTTTAATGTTGGAAAATTTACAAGGAATGTAGTCAATCTTTCTTATTGTTAGAATGTTAGGCGTTATTCTAATTTGGACTTGGAGTTTTTGGCATTGCCCTAAATATTGTGTTTGAGCCGAATATGGCCTTATATTCGCACCCTTCATAGAAATATCTTGTTAGTCATTTTTTACCTTTTAATACAATTATTAGCTAATTTCGACAAATTGGACAATTATATTAAGCAGAGTAAAAAGAAGCATGCACCAAAACTATTTTAGTTCTCTGTTGATGTTGACATGTGTTATTATTGATTTACTAGCGAAAATAGGGATAGAAACTCATTTAGTCCCTATATTTTAAGGTCAGTATTTGTTTAGTTCCTGTATTTTTAAAAACACCTTAAAACATTTCTATTGTTACTTTTTGTTCATTTTACCTTACTTTTATAATATTATACTCTTATAATAATTTTTTTGAGACATTAATAAAAAAAATTAAATTATCAATTTAATCCCGAAAAATAAAATAATAACAAAAAGAATTTATATTAACCTTTATGGAATACTCTAATGAGGAGTTAAGATATTTTTTATTAATGTCCAAAAAATTATTAATTTCATTTTTTTACAATATTAATTTTTTTAACATAAATGAACTTGCACAAAAATTAATATATGTTATTTTTATTTTTATTTTATTTTTGAGATTAAGTTGGTATGTTTTTATTAATATATAAAAAATTATTATTATAAGAAAATAATACTGTAAAAGCAATGCAAACAGTAGAGGTGTCAATAGTTTAATTACAAGAATATTTTGAGCCATTTTTAAAAATATAAAAACTATACGAACACTAATTTAAAAATATAAAGATTAAACGAGCTTTTACCCCAAAAAATAAAATATGGGTATAGACGAATAGGTATCAATTCCAGGGGGAAAAACAGCCAGTTGAATGGAATTTAATGTGTGTAAAACTAAAACATATATTATGTACCACATATGGCATCGGAAACTATCCTAACCCTGAATCCTTGATTAGCCACCAGCCCCCACTTTTGTAAGAACTTGTATCAACAAATCATTCCACACATCAATAGGCCCTGGTAAACACCAATGAACACAGTCATTGTAGCCCTTCATGTATTTGTTATCCCAAAAAGCACCAGGATGCCCATCCGGTCTCATTAGCATAGCCATGGTCACATCCAAAACTCCAAACATCTTGTTACCATCTGCAGCCTCCTCTCTGGCTCTTTCAATTTCTCTTTCCTGAACGTTTCTCAATTTCCACCTAAAATCTCCCAAATAATCTATATCTTTTTCACTGAAGGGGGATGTTCTGTTGCAGCTTCCTCCAGTGTCCCAAGCGCCGTGCTCAAAATGAGCTGGTGAAAATGTTCTAAACAATGCCAGCATCTTCCTCTTATTGCATTGCTTGCATTGGTTGATGTATCTGAGTATTGCACGGAATGCCAATCCAATGGCATCGAGAGGATCCATTGGTCGGACATTTGGTTCATTGCAGAATACGCATCCGATGACTTTGCCACCATCATGTACGTGAATTGGCCGAAAGAACCAATGTGCGGTTGAGATGATTGCATAGTCAACGTAGGGGAGGTCACTTGCCCATCTATCATCAACCTTGTCAAGGTACAAATCGTAAATGCCCGATGATGAACCATTGATCACTCTCTCCTCACCAAGAACGAGGAATTTGGACCAGAGAATTGAGAGTGTGAAGTCATGATCAGCAAAATACCATATCCGATGCCGGTCTTCAGAATCTTTGTAAGCATCAATTGGAACTTCTTCCTACAAAATATGTCAGCTGGTAAAAAAAAATGCATAATTATACGAAATAAATTCTTTAAAAAAAAAAAGGCTTCCACAGTTATTTTACTATTATTTTCTCACTCTGAACTCTCAATGGGACAATGTCTTTCAAAAACTAAGTTTGGTTAATTTCCAACATTGAAAAGTCACATTTAACCTTTAACTGTAAAAATTTGATTATTAAAATTGTAAGTCAGCTGTGTATTAAGGTATTTTTTTTAAAAAAAAAGAAAAGGAATAAAAATGAGAAACATTAGAGATGTATAAAATTTTCCCTTGATTTAAAAAAAAAAAGAAGTAATTATGTGACACTATCCTACCTTTTCACTAATTCTATACAATAATGACAATAAGCATACAAACTTAGGATACAAATTGAGTCATTGCTCAATAGTTGACTTTATTATTTCATCATTTTTATTTTATGGGCGGTGTTTATTAAAATATATTATCAAATGACCCACTCAAAGAAAACATGAGCTAAGCTACAAAATTTTATGGAAACTTAATATTGGAAAAAACACTTATCACTTCTATCATCTTATTTTTTACAAATTTTCATTTTTAGGCCACATGGACCTCAAATTTCTTGTCATTGCATTCAAAATCTAAAATATTGTAATTATAATGTATATATAACACCTGTCTTCAGCTTTTCTTATTGATATAACACCATAATTACCACACGAAAGTGTAGTTTGATTCATATTCACAAAAGATTACAATAGATTACTTCATGGAAATGGAGAAGTACCCACAGATTCCAAATTCATTATGGAGCCTATTTTTGTTTGTGCAATTAATAAGAATCAAATCTTTAGCTGGTGCATGCGAAGCATACTTAAAACTATCACATTATAAGTTTACTTTTCCAGAAAGCATTTTAGAAGGCAAGCAATACAAGCAAAGGATATCAATATCTCCATATCAAATCAAACCACCACCTCATAAATTGCCCATAATTTTTTTTTACTTTCATCTCATTATTAATTATTTTTACAGTTTACATTATGCGCCGGGGCTAACCTACATTTACTGTTAACTTAAAACGACACAACTTCATGCGTTGGATTCCATGCATTACATTAAGTTATCAAAGGTAATCAATCACCACAAGAAAACTGAACCAAAAAACTTTGAATTAATTAAAATTATATTTGCTGGCACTGCATAAAAAGGTGTTATATATATATATATAACTGGTGACTAAAATAAATATGAAAAAAAATAAAAAAGGAATTAAAAGTTACCTGTGATAGGAGACAGAGAAGGGATTCCATGTGGTTTCGAGCAACAGAGTCGCCAATGAAAGCAAGTTTTTTGCCACGAACAAAGGCGAGAAATTGCTTGGCATCAAACCTTGGGAGGTCACAATTGTGAGGTTTCCATCTCCAATTCAGAAAGTCAGTGTCTTTCCTCCCATGCCTGAAACAATTCTTTGATACCGGAATTGTTGGACAGCTCCAATTCGTGTACTGTGACCCTCTAAAATCTGGAACCCAACGCCCCTTGAACAAGTCACACTCCTCAACGTCAATTTTCTCTACAAATTAAACCCATTAACCAGTTAACAAATAATTCATTATTAACATCAACGCCTCAATATCATATACGTATGCATGTATGCGGACGCGGCCCCTGAAAATAAAGATTAAAGAATCAAAACACAAACCTCTCCCTTGATCATAATGGACACTACTTTTAGGCAAAATCTTTACAGAGCTTGGAGAGAATAGTAAGAAGAAACTGAAAACGGTTGTTAAAGCTAGAGAATAAAACAAGAAAGAACCCAGCCTTCCCATGCCACCATGGGCATTAATATAAAATTTATCTTGAGATAGAGAAGAAGATGAAGACGACTTCATTTTTTTCCCTTTTACTGTAACCGAGAGCAAGTAATTGAAAAAAAAAATGAATTTAGAAGAATAATTGGGATGCAAGATTTTCTGTGGCTATGTCCTTAAATTGTGAGGGAGACAGAAAATTGGTGTCAAGAAAGTCTATGGCTTTTTGTATACATACGTTAAAGTAAATGGTGGAAACGCTTGCCGTATGATTGAGACACGTGGAGCCCTACAATGTGTACCAGCAAATTTACATCCATGCGATGAGCATTTTTAGTCAGTGGGCCTCAACTATTTATATACCTTATTTCACGGCGTAGTTTATTCAGCGTAGTTGGGGAAATTCGTGGCTCTTAATACTTTTTTTCCATCAATCTTTTAAATTCTACCTGTGGAATTTTTTTGTATGATCGTGGAAATTGGTTCTCATTCTGGGTCTTGTTAAGGTGCATCAGCTGTATTGTATATTCAAATAAAAAATTTTAAGTGCTTTTGGAGTATTTTTTTTTTCATTTATTACTTATAATTTGTATACTTTAATAAATCACGATACTTAAGTAGTAAATAATTAAACAATAATGCTTTAAGAAGTTCGTAATAAAATTTTCACTGTTCGTAAAATTAATAGTTACTATGCTATTGTTATGCGTAACATGCCCTTTTGTAACATACATGATAAAAATATAAATTATATATAAAACAGAGAAATTATCACCATTAACGAAAATATTATTATTAACAACAAAAAATTTGAATAGATGTACGGTACAGTGATACACCATAGACACTCACACCCTTTTTATAAAGTACAGAATCAATAACTTAGCTGGCAAATCGGGGCCGTTGAAGAGAAAGATCATTTACATTTTTTTATTATGATGATCATGACTTGAAGAATCAGGAACGGTCCATTCAGGGACCAGTTTATGTTTAGATTATATTAATAATTGCCGACATTCTTTAATTCTTTATAACAAAAGCGTTCTCTTAAGAGACGATTTGGTAAAAGCTTATGATTAAAAAGTTCATTACTTGGGGTCATCTCGAATCTCGACCGTCTATTTGAATTCAAAATTCTGAAAAATTGGCGATGGCTTCACGTGTACACGAGTTCATTATAAATATCAGATCCCGGAGGCAAAAGAATCAAGGAGAAAGCTATGGCTTTGGGTACATGCTTCTCACATCACATGCTCTGATTTCATCGTTGTTCAAATAAGGTGGTGACAACTTGCGCACCACACAAGTCATCCGACAAAGCTAATTTATTTATTTGTTTCCTTGTTTAGTTTGTTTTATTTGTCAAAAGTTATAATTTGAATTTGGGAGGGCCAATAAATGCCAAATTAAAAGGCAATATTTCTCAGCCAATCAAGGATTGATATTTTCTTGATAGAATTACCAATTAAATCACTGCAAGAAATTAGGGTTGTTGTGCAATTAAATGTTTAATTTTCTTTCGAAATTTTGTATCTTTATCTTGAAAAACTTGAATCATTTATGAGACCATTCTCGTCCAAGTTCCAAACATTTTAATGTTGTTTTCACAGTCCACAGAGTCTCACGTGTTCATACCAACTCATTTAATTGCATTGATAAGTACCTCCTTCCTTTTTTTTTACAAGAACATTTTATTGGATGAAAAGAAATTAGATATAATATATGCATAACACAATTAAATAAAAAAAATTCTCAAACATTAGCAAAAAGCAAAATTCGACGAGCTGATTAAATCTAAATTTAGGAATTCCACTAGCATCTAATGAGATAAGTGGTTTGTTAAATAAAATGAAATCAGATATATTATATGCATAACACAATAAAGAAAAAAGCTGCAAGCATTCGAGTAACTAAGATATTGTTTGCGATTGAAGTGTTATAACTTTTAAATTACAGTTATTATGAATTAAAAAAACTTTAACTGTAAAATAAAAGTTAATAATATGTAGTAAATATAAATTTTAAATAATAATTTTGACAAAAGTATTAAATATATAATAGATTTTCTATCATACAAGTGAAAAATCATATCAACAAAACTTTCAAGTTACAGCAGTTAGTGTTTACCAAATATTTTAGTACTGTAACTTTTAAGCTGTAATTGCCAACTTCAATCTCGAACACACCCAAAATCTAAATTTGGGAAATCCATTAGCATCTATAGTAGATTTAAATTACCAAACTCACTCACAATCCACAATGAATTTTTAATTTTTTTAAAAAAAAGAATTGTTTGCTGCAGATTTTAACAATTACCAAACCTACATGCAACCTGTAGTAGATTTTTTACGGGTTTTGTCATCTAAAACCACAAGTTAAAAAAGTACTCTTAGTAGTACATATAAAAATTAAATTTTATAATTCAAACTATAAATTTATAACAAATAAATAAAAAATCTGCATACAATACTCAATTCTAGATTTTATCAATGTACATAAGAAATTAAAATTTCAACATAAAACAAATACACAAAATATATTAATCTTACACAAAATATTTATGTTGTAGGTAAATCATCATCATTAATATGAATGCCTTACTCCATCTTATAATCAATACGCAAGTATCATTTATACTGTTAACACGTAAATTTGTACAACTATTATTAACAATTAATTAAACAAATAAAAACCAAACTTTAAGAAGCAATCATTAGGCTCAAGTCATTAAAGGAAAGCAAACAAAATCAATCAAACTCAAATAAAACATCAGTAATATTAAAATAAAAAAATTTATTATTAAAATTAAAAATATAAATAATTAAAATAAAAAATACGAGTTGATAGATACTAGTATAAGTATCTGGTGGATTTTTTCTAAGGGAGCCCCTATGTTACAATTAATGTAACATACACACTCAACAACAACCACACAAATGATGGACCCACACAATTTGTGTGGTTGTTGTTGAGTGTGTATGTTACATTAATTGTAACATAGCATTTGCTTTTTTCTTAATATCAAACACGCCTGCAACCCATGATGAGTTTTTGCGAGTGAGATTGGGTGGCTTGGCGGGTAATTTTGCCATCCTTTGTTCTTTCCCTCTCTTGGCTAGGATTGTACGGGATTTAATGAAGGGTAATAAACACTTGAACAAGGGTTTTATATGAATAATGAAGGGGTGCGAATAGTCCAGCTCAATATTAAATCAAACAAGCCCATTATTAAAGAAAGGTAAGGCCGACATCCAGCAAATAGAAGCAGCTTTGAGCCCAAGTTCAAGCCCAAGGAATGAACTTCATCTTTGTGCAAATATGAGTCCGCATAAGGGAGTGGTACCATTGGCACCCTTTAAAAATCCTAATCAATCCCCGCCTTTATAATTACAATTTTGTCCCTACATAAATCTATAATCATAGACAAAAGAGAGTAGAACATCTTCTCCATAACTGTGAAACCAAAGCTCACTGACATTCCTCAAACTACATACTAATTTTTTAGATTCTGAGATCAAATCTCAAACTATCAATAACCAATAATCGTACTCATTAGTCATAATTTGATATTAATATTTCTCTTTCTTTTTTTTTTTTCTGTTTTCTTTTGTTCTAAAGAGAAAGTGGGCTTGCAACAAAGAGAATATGAGTCCTATATAAAAACCTTTATTGGAGAGAATACCAAGAACATGAGATTAATAGCAGTGAGTGGATTGTTCGTATCAATCAAAAATCAATTTTAGGAAGACTTGTTACTTAAAATGAGGACGAAAAAGAAAAGGTGACATGGGGTTGGGACGGGATGCATAAGACAAGGGTGTTTTTGGAATAAAGATATGTGGGTTTAGAATAATATTATTCTCTAAATCATTTAGTAGGGTTTTTTAAGTAAAGGGATTTCATAAGGATTAGAAAGCTACTCCTCACATAAACTTCAATTCAAATGAATGGTTAGATTCTCAAATTGAATAAAAATTCAAAGAAAAGGGGTAAAAAATAGAGACCTTTAAGACAAGAGTTGGCATTCTAGATTAGAAGCTAAACTTTAATTGATTTTGTGGTCAAATTGAGATAGAGTTTCTATTTTCTAATCAAAATAACTTTTAAGTTCTGAGTGGGTATTTTGTTAGTGCTAGCAGTTGCTTTTGTTAAATTTGATTTCAAACCATTGTAGTAAATGGGAGTTAAAGTGTCAAACAAAACTAGGGTCTAGTTTGTTTAAAACTTAAAAAAAAAAATTCACTCGTTTGTACAACCAATCATTATTAATTGAATAATTAATCATATCATAAATAAATTCAAAATCTTTAAACTTGAACCTGAAACAATTAATAAATATGTCAGATAAATTTAACTTGTTTAATAATTTTATCATGTTAGATCTACGCAAATTTGATAATTCATACAGTCTAAATATCAAATTAGTTGATGATGTCATAAATTGACACCCCTAATAATAATAATAGTGACATCCTTCTTCCTTGATCTTTCTCCTGCTCTTCAGTTGAGATCTCATTTGTTAAATTGTCAAGTAGTCCTAGATTATATATATATACTATATATTAGTTTTCCAATCAGATATCCCTTACTTTAATAAAGTAAGAGATTAGCTAAAAGACTAAAAAAACACAGGCTTTAATGCACTGTATTTTGTCATGTAGTGTATTAAAATATAATTTTTTTATCTTTTAACTAATTCCTAACTTTATTAAAATTATGAATCTCTGATTGAAAAACTACTATATATATATATATATATATATATATATATATATATATATATATAGATGCATGCAAAAGATAACTTCAATAGTTGGACACGTACCATCCATCAATACTTATTACTATATTATACACAAAAAATATTGCCAAGCCTTGCCTAGTTTGATAGCAGACAATTCATGAACATATAACCAATAATTCAGGCATGGTGGCAGCTATACATATGTATTTCATTTGTCCAACTCTCTGTATATGATAGACATCTTACCAAACAGACAATTGTTAAAATCTAGACAAATATTTGCAGACACACTCACATTCTTCTTATCCTTTTGCAAAAAATGACCATTCATTAGTGTTTTCCAAATTGCATTTTGGTGAGGAAGCATTGGAATTAATACTGCTTTTATAAATTACCTCGATATAGTTGATGATAATTTATGAAATATAGACAGCTCAAGTTTTTGTGTCGGCAAATCACGACGCAGAATTGAACATGTTTTGCTGTTAGTGGGTTCCCCTCCGACTCTCCGAGCCCCATATATTTATATGCGAACAAGAACAGTCATTTTGTAGGCCTTGACATGAAAGTGGCTTTACTACAGAGCCGTTCCTACCTTTTCATTACATGTATTTAATTTTTTTTTCTTTTACATGACCTTATTCACTATATATTTTGTATTAAAACCACATCAGCATATTTTTCTTTATTAGAGTAGGGGCATCTTCACATTTCATTATTGAGGTTGAGGGTTCCAATCTATTCGTGTGTTTTGAAAGTAAGTTTTCTCCTTGTTGGCTAGTTTGATCTAGGCTTCAACTGTGATAAATCGAAATAAAATCTTGGGAAATTTCTGATACAACTATTAATCAATGTGTAATGTATTGTGAAAAAAAAAAAGGAAAGAAAGAAAGAAAATAAGGTCCGCGTTTTGATCCGTTAAAATTTAATCTTTGGACACCATGTTGGTTAGCTTGTTAAATCAGACTTGACGATGCGGCCCATTAAGATATGCCCTCTTTAGTTCATGTAGCCTGAGAATAGATACGAGGCTATAAATTTTGGAACGAAATAATAATTTTTTTTCAGCATTTGAATTTTCATCCCCACTATATTTTTTGAGGGACATGTCCGACCTTGTTCATCTAGAATAAGAGGAACCTTTTTGGAAAGCAATTGAGATAGGTGTTGATGGTCGGACTAATAGCATCAGAACAGAGATCATCTCCTTATATGGGCTTCTCATGAATTTTTAAAATATTATGCTACGTGTATTTAAGTGATAGTGTATGTGTAGAATTTAATTTTTTTTATTAACTATTAATCACTCACATGTATTTTTATTTAAGAAAATATCATATAATGAGATAATCATAATTCTCGCTAAAAATCTCTTCTAATTTTTTTCTTTAAATACTTATTTATTAACTTATATGACAAATAAAAGTGTAGAAAATTAAGTCTACCAAAATAATAACAATTATATTATTTCTTTCTCTTCAAGAACTATAATATAAAAAATAATATAATATTAAATTAAAAACTTCAAAAAGATTTTCAAATGAGATTTTTCAAACGAGATAGTGTTTGTCTGTGTTCTTACTTATATAACTCTTCAAATTATAAATAAAATCTTATTTAAATTTTTTTTTGATGATGCTATAAAAGAGACTTATAAAGTACTAATAACCGTCAAAGCATAGATTGTTAAAAGTATTAATTTTTTAACGTTATTAAATAAAATTATTTAAAAATAACTCGAGTAAACTTCGAGGGGAACCGAGTTATTTTTTTTAAAGAATAGAAAAGCAGAAACACGAAGTGGCAAAGTATCAAAACACAGGGCCCTCGAAGCTTCTTCGATCTTATTCTGTTGGCTCATTGATTAAATTCCACTTAAAACAAACACCGATCCACTGGATATGGGAACTAAATCAATAAACAAATCATTCTTATAATATTTCTCAATAATCAACAGGTCAAATGATGATAAGACTAGCTTGCCGATGTTGTTTATGTATGAAACTGATGAAGATATGATGCCATGCTGGCCAGAGTAGCCAGCCAAATCACATGGGATTTGAAACAGTGGCATTATGTTGTCACATGTGACTGTGAGCCTGCCGTCAAACCAAGACAAAATTCATGGCTTTTGAGATTCAAATATCTCCCATGTTCACTGGTACCTGTAGGTTGTAGCCTGGTGGGCTATCTTTGCTAGCTAGCTGGCTGTGGCTTCACTTCCAAATTGAAATGCGTGGCTGCTAGCGTACATGCATGCACACCTACTAATATTCAACCACAGATCAAACTTCTACTGCTATCTTTGTTTTTTTATTTGATGGAAATTACTCTATGTTCAATAATTGTTTTTCTGTCAGAGTCTTACTTATCGTATGTCCTCTTTTATTCTAACTTCTAGCACATTTATAGGCATCTACAAGTAACCCAAGTCCCAAGAAATGGGATGTGCAGGAATGCAATAAATTTTGAACATTCTGTGTTTCTTGATTAGAACGTTTGGATATACACATTTATAAAGTAACTGCCCAAACTAACAAATATGAACTTGAGGAGATATCATGGAGAAGTAATATGAACTTCCCCCACAACACAGTTGTCCCAGTGGTAGTTATAGGCTTGCAGCTTGCTCACATGGGACTACAGGAAAAGGTTTTAGAAGTTCTCAAAGACCCCACCCCAATAGATAAGGCCTTCTTTTTTGGATCAGGCTACAGTGCAATTATAATATCGTATCACAGTTGCATTCGGCCGTTGAATGTATTTAGATTGGTGGAATCTATTGACATACAATGATTGGATGTAACTGTAACACAGTATCACAATTACACTACAAGTTTCCCCTCTTCTTTGACATCTACTTTGGTTGTGTATATTGTTTTGTTTCTACTTTATTTTTGCAGTAGAGAACAAATCAAAGGTGACGGATTCCGTCTTAGACAAAAAATCGTTGGGCTGATCATTGGGGTGACATTAAATTCGATGTGATGCATTTTATAAGTATCAAAAAAATTTGCGAGATTAGAGATTTCTCTAAAATATTCTTTGGGATTGGGAATTGGAACGCATATGCTCTAACATGAAGATACATAAATCATAATAGATATACTTTTACTGAGTCGACAATTCAATTTTGCGTGGGTACTAGACTATGTTTGTAAACCTATCGCACATTAAAAAAAAATAATTACAACAAATTCACATTATTTTAAAAAAAAATTTTAAAAATTCATGAGTTAAACATTTAATTTTTTTTCAAACATTTTTTATTATTTTTAACCACATAGTGCAATTTAATTACTTTATAATATAAAAAATAATTAAAAATCTATTTTAAAAAATATATATAGTAAAAGATTGTCAAATATCCTAAGTCAAAAAGAAAAAAAAAGAATTTAAGAAGGATTTAGTTATTAGTCATTCAAATTAGATATTGACTTTTATTTTCTTTAAGTAATTAATTATTTTCTAAAAGTAGGTGGATTTACAAAAATTATGGAGTGAAAATATCCCTCTTTATTTTTGAAAAATTACTTCATAATTTCCTAAGTTTTGACCTATGTTAAAAAAAATACACACATAGAGTTAAGGGAAGAGATACTGATCAACCCAACCAATGAATTATTGCCCACACACATATTTGTTATATCTGGTGAATAGTCATCAAATAAAATTATGAATCCATGAGATTATTGTCCACATTCACTTACTTTTTTCTGAATTAAAAAATATTTTGAATAAAATTACATTTACTAAATTATTTTTTAGCCTAATAATCCTTTCTCACCCATTTGAGTTAAATTTGAATACTAAACAGATTATTTTCAATATGAAATGGTATTAAAAAAAATAACACAAGGTAACTGAAATGAAGAAAATTTATTTCTTTATGCATCCACATATCTACTAACTGTAAACCCTTTTTTTTTATATATACTTATTAAATTTTCTTCTTTTACACCATTAATGTTACATTTTTTTTCAAAATCAAAGTAGTTAATTATTGCGACTTATGACGACATCAAATCAAGATTAATGAGCCCTATTAAAGTTTAAAGTTTCCTCTTATTCCAAACAAAATTTTCAAAGATGTGATTGAGACTTTGGGTTAGGTGTAATTAAGTTGGCAATAAAATTCAAATCTCAATATCATGCGCATGGACCCCTTTATGCTCATACTCGTGGGGATACAATCAAATGAAACTATGAATTAAGAAAGAAACATCAATGTTAGATTTCCAAGTATGAAAATAAGAGAGACCGAGAAGAAAAAGTATGATGAATTTTAGTGATTTAGAATTAAGGTGTGTATAGACTATAGAGCTCTAGTTTTAGTGTACAAGTTTTTTCTAATATTAGAATTAGAATTCTGTTAAGAGTAGACTTAATTAATAATTAGTTCAATTGAGAAACCAGCTGTGAAGTTATAGAAGCTATAATCCCAAACCTAGGTCAATTTAGTAATACTGCAATTTTTTAAATAATTGTTATTAGTTATACTGTAAAAACAATTAATTGCGAAGAGAATTAATTAAACTTTTGGTAAAATTTGTTATTTAAAAGTACTGAGAGTTTTAAAAATAATCACGTATTTAGTAAATTTTATTATTAAACTACTGTAAATTGAACATAATGTTGAATAAAATTTATTTAAACATTTAATTAAAACATTTATATGTATATAAAATATTTTTATTATGTATATATAATAAATAATAAAAATATTTTATATTATTAATTTTATTTTTATTTAATTATCTCAATACAATTGGTAATAATAATAATAATCATCATCATCTCTTTAAAAATGAAGATTTTGTTTCTTAATTGATAAGGATAATTTTAAATTTTTATAATATATATGAAGATATATATAAAATTATATTAATTATAAAATAATTCTCAAAATTAAAATTTAAAAAGCTATTCCATACCTACTTTTTAAAATTTCTGTAAGATAGATAATTTTGTCAAAAGTAATTTTCAAAAAAAATTTACCAAATATCGGAATTAATTTTTAACGTTTTAAAATCTCCCAAAAACAATGTGAGCCCTTAATCTGCAATGAGTTAGAGTAAAAATCAACTTTGAAATTTGATAAAATTATACTCTAATTTACTACAAAATGAATGAAAAATTTGCTAAAAATTGTCACAAGTGGGATTAAGTCTTCCGTCAAAATTATAAGAGGGAGTTGAAATCCACATAAAAAAGAGTGGATTAAGCTTCTATCTGCCCAAGTTTGAAACACTCATAGAGTTTCTATTATTATGATTATTATTACTTTTTTAAAGTGAGTCACGACTCACGAGATCCTGAGTTTCCACACTCCGATTCTTGTGAAAACAATAATGGTGTTTTCATATTCATAATAAAAGCAACAGTTTCCTTTTAGCTTTTGATGTGCCACTGCATCGGACTCATTATGACTGTCGGATCATCACACATTCCACTTGTTACATTTCCGAAATCTCATGCATGCTAAGGATGAAAAAGAAAAAAAAAAAAACTCTAAATATTTATTCCTTCATGTTAATTTTTCTTAAATTTTTAATGCACGAGCACTAATCAAGAATGCACAAGCTGCGGCACACAGTAAGGGGAAAATCAGAGCAATGATATGATATGAGCTTGTTTTTGACTTTCTCCATTCAATTCAGGAATCTAGTATTAATTACTTCAATCTTTTTATTTATTTCATTCCCAATAGCAATCACAACTAGTAAAATTACTAAATTAGTATCTTTTCAGAATTGTCAGATTCAATACATAAAATAAAGACAATGAATTAATGATTTACAATTTTTAATACCTTTTTTACGCGATCCTAGGAATTGATTGTTTTTAGACAAATTTTCTAATTCATTTTTTATCTGCCTGTAAATGTTTAATTCCGGTGAATATTATTTCAATCTAGGATTTATAAAATTTTCCGCAGAAGAAAGAGAGAGCTTACTTATCAGATCTAGTGTTGGCACCGCGCAAGTGACAGCAATCAGAGAAAGTCAATATATTAAAAAAAAGAAAATCATACTCCAGGAAAGGAAAAAAAAGATTAGAAACTTCATAGAAGTTTAGTAAATTAAGAAATAAAATTAAGTGCGCGCCACACCATTACGGCATTACTGCAGTAATACACGGTCTCCGATTTCACATAATAAGAAAGAAAGTTTGGTCAGCTGATCTGCAATTTGGCTGTGCTTAGTTGTCACTCCTCTGATATATTGCTACTTCACTCGAGTGCACCAATCAACGCATACTGTTCTTGATCTTCATCTCTCGCTTTCTTTTTCTCAGCTATAATGCTGTGAAAACAAAAACATAAATCTCATTTGCTTGTTTATTTATTTATTTATTTTTTGCAAATCTTGATCTGGGTATCAATCATTTTTTCATTTAACAATGGCTCCAAATTCAGTTGTGGTGACTATAGAGAAGCCTAACAACATCTCTTTAGTGGAGCTAAATGGCTCAGAGTCAGAGTCACTGTTGTTTCCAGAGAAACAAAAGGCTGTGAGTCCCAAGCAGTTCACATGGTTTCTTTTCCTGAAAGCTCAGAGAGCTTTTTCTTGTCTTTCATGGCTAGCCATGGCTTTCAAGACCACGTTTGTTTCAGCAAAAAAGCGGATTGAATTGTCTGATGTAAATGAAGAAGAAGGGCCTAGAAGCAGAGGAAGATTGTACAGGTTTATCAAAGCTTTCTTATTTATTTCAATAGCAGCTTTGGTGATTGAGGTTGTTGCCTATTTCCAGAAATGGAACTTGAATCTGATTCAGCCATGGGAGGTTCAGGGTCTTGTGCAATGGTCTTATATGGCTTGGTTGTCATTTAGAGTTGATTACGTAGCTCCTTTGGTCATAACGCTTTCCAACTTCTGTGTTGTACTTTTCTTGATTCAATCTCTCGATCGGTTCATCCTATGTGTCGGTTGTTTCTGGATAAAGTACAAGAACTTGAAGCCAAAGATTGATGGGGCAGCTTACGACGTTGAGGATTCTGCTTCTTTCCCAATGGTTCTTGTCCAGATCCCTATGTGCAATGAAAGAGAGGTAACTGAAACATCCTCAACAGTTCATATTTGTGCCAAAAGAGTTTGTTGCTTGCTTGCTTTGAATCTGATTCTTAGTTGGTACATGATATTTAGGTGTATGAAACGTCAATTGCGGCTGCTTGTCAATTAGATTGGCCTAAGGATAGGATTTTAATTCAAGTCCTAGATGATTCAGATGATGGAAATTTGCAGCTATTGATCCAAGATGAAGTCTCAGATTGGCGTCAAAAAGGAGTTAACATAGTCTACCGACACCGATTAATCAGAACCGGATACAAAGCTGGGAATCTCAAATCAGCCATGTCCTGTGACTATGTCAAGGACTATGAGTTTGTTGCAATATTTGATGCTGACTTTCAGCCTAATTCTGATTTCCTCAAACAAACAATTCCCCACTTCAAGGTACAAAAAGATGAATGGGATTGGATTGTGGTTGGTTTGCTCTCTAATGTTTTTGTTTTGTTGATGATTATTTTATTTATTGAATCAATCTTGTGATTTACGGCAGGGGAATCCTGAACTTGGTCTAGTTCAGGCTCGGTGGTCTTTTGTGAACAAGGATGAGAATTTACTCACAAGGCTCCAAAACATCAACTTGTGCTTTCACTTTGAGGTGGAGCAGCAAGTCAATGGTGTGTTCCTCAATTTCTTCGGTTTCAATGGAACCGCGGGAGTGTGGAGAATCAAAGCTTTAGAAGATTCAGGAGGGTGGCTAGAGAGAACAACAGTCGAAGACATGGATATCGCGGTACGTGCACACTTGAATGGATGGAAGTTCATCTTCCTCAACGATGTCAAAGTACTTTGTGAGTTGCCAGAATCCTATGAAGCTTACAAGAAGCAGCAACACCGGTGGCATTCGGGTCCTATGCAGCTCTTTCGCTTATGCCTCCCTGCAATCTTAACTTCCAAGGTTCTTGATTGCTCTTCCCATTTGTTTTCAACACTCCTACTTGTACCATATTTGTTGAGTGATTGGTTGATTGATTTGTGTTGCTGTATGCATATTGCAGATATCAATCTTGAAGAAGGCCAACTTGATATTCCTTTTCTTCCTTCTAAGGAAACTTATACTTCCATTTTACTCATTCACATTGTTCTGCATCATACTGCCATTGACAATGTTCATACCAGAGTCAGAATTGCCTATTTGGGTGATTTGTTATGTACCAATTTTCATGTCACTTTTAAACATACTCCCATCTCCGAAATCCTTCCCATTCTTGGTACCTTACCTTCTCTTTGAGAACACAATGTCAGTCACAAAATTCAATGCCATGGTCTCCGGATTGTTTCAGCTTGGAAGCGCGTACGAATGGGTTGTGACAAAGAAGACAGGAAGATCATCTGAATCCGATTTGCTAGCCCTCGCAGAAAGGGAAGAGAAGATGCAGTTGCACAGAAGGAATTCAGAGTCTGGCTTGGAATTGTTAAGTAAACTCAAGGAGGAGAAAATCCCTGTTACAAGGAAGAGAAATAGGCTCTACAGAAAGGAACTTGCACTTGCTTTTCTTTTGCTCACTGCAGCTGCAAGGAGTTTGCTATCGGCACATGGAGTTCATTTCTATTTTTTGTTGTTTCAAGGGCTATCATTTCTTGTCATGGGATTGGACTTGATTGGTGAGCAAGTGAGCTGAAGAGGCACATATATATACATACCTTTATACATAGATTTACGCTTTGAAGAATTGGAGGGCTAATTTCCATTTCAATTTGTCAATCAACTTGAGCTGGAGCTGGTTTTGATTGCAGGTAGAAAACTTACTACCTGAATTAGAGAAAGGCATCAAGAGATCAAAGTTGAGTTTATTGTACACTCATATGTGTTTGGTATAATTGTATGAATAATGAGGGTCTAAATTAATACATAAATTCTTTTTTTTTTTTCTTTTTTTCCCCCCCAAGAAAATGGACTAGAAATCCTTTTATGGTTATTGATGAAGAAAAGTTCTGTTTTCTTGATTACTTACCCTATGGTTTGCAAATAGTCTCAGTAAAATTGTTCTCCAAGGAAAAATGCCTTCTTTTGAACAATTATATCTTATTTTAAATATTTCGTATTATGTGTGTGCCACTGTTCGACCATAGACTTGAAAGTTGCGGTAGGGCATAGTTTGATTTGATTTGGGTTTAAGGTCAACCAAAACCAAATTAATTTGGTTTTAACCCACAATCAACCTAATTATTTTGCAACCAAAACCTAAACCAACCCATTTTATTTGCTTTAGATTTGGTTTGAGTTTTTGATTTCAATGAATTGACTTTGAAAAATCCATCTGTTATATATATATATATCATAATTCAAATAGGTGTTTGTCTATTGGATAATTTAAATAAGTTACTACTACTTATCACACAATTCGTTATTAAATGCATATTAAATATATATATATATATATATTTTCAGAACTATATTTAGTTGGGTGGATTTCACATTTCTTTTCTAACTTTGAGGAATGGCGTTCAATATTCACTTGTGGTGGGGGTTCATAAGTTTATCCATTATTTGGAGTAGATTCTGCGTACATTCATCAATGTTGAAAATCTGTCCAATGTATTTTGTTATTTCATGAAAGTAAACTAAATTTCTCTCTAACTTTGATGCAAGTAGTAAAATTAAAACCCCAAACTTCTAAAATATATAATTTTATCTATCCACGGTCACAAGTAATCTGTAGTCAAACATGGGGTGCAGAAGTTTCTAGAGTATTACTAAATAAAATGGTAAAATTGAATTTTTTTTTTCTCTTTTTTTTTTTTTAGTGAAAATAGTATTTCATTTTTGAAAACAAGAAGTTATAGCAAAATTGAGTTGGTTTTCCATTTTTTCAAATGAAAGAAAATAATGTATAGCTTCAAAAGAACACCGTCATACGTAATTACGTATAATAGCTCCATCCAGGGTAATTTTTGTCGTCGATCGCTAGTGTCACCGTCACTGCACATGCAAATGCAGTGAGATAATAAATATTATTATTAATACGGAGTTATTATTATTATTAATTCCATTCGATGCACATGGTCACAGTCCCCCCTCAACACGTAGATGATTCATTCTACGAAGCCAATAAAATTCAATTAAAAAAAAAAACCCAATAAACCTTTAAATAATAAGTGAAATCTAAAACGAAAGTTCCAAGATACCCCATCATTCCAAATTCAAAACTGGCCAAATTTTGACGGTCAAATCCGCGTTCCTTCCTGTAATTCAAACGTGTTCGGCTACAGGCCACTTTCCAGTTTCCAGTTTCCAGCTGTGTTTTATTTATTCTATTTGAATTCTCATTTTCAACATCAAATGACACAGCAACGACATCGATCTTTGCTGCGCATTCGATAATAATGTTTCGTCCAAGAGAGGTTTTCCCATTAATCTTGTTCGTAAGTTCCCTCGTGTTCTTGTCCGTGGATGCTGTCAGATCGTTTCCGAGGATTAAATTCGATGCTTCCGTGCAATTTCTAGAGGCGCCGGTGTATCGAAACGGCCTGGAGTGTCCGAATCTGGCCGCAAATGGCGAGCCTGTTCACATTGCGATGACACTTGATCCCGAGTACTTGAGGGGCACCATTGCTGCAGTTCATTCGGTTCTCAAACACACTTCTTGCCCGGAAAACGTTTTCTTTCACTTCATCGCCGCGGAGTCAAGTCCGGCGAACACAAATGACCTGGCACAGACTGTCCGGTCTGCATTCCCTTATTTGAGCTTCCAAGTTTATCTGTTCCGAGAAAAATTCGTCACCGGTTTGATCTCGTCTTCTATCCGCCGTGCTCTTGACAGCCCCTTGAATTATGCGAGAATTTACTTAGCTGACATACTTGAGCCTTCTATCAAACGCGTAATCTACCTCGACTCGGATGTCATTGTTGTCGATGATATACAGAAACTCTGGAGGATTCCCCTATCTGGGGGAAGAACAATCGGAGCTCCAGAGTACTGTCATGCGAATTTCACCAAGTATTTCTCCGATGAGTTCTGGTTCGACCGCGAGTTTTCCAGGGTTTTCGAAGGGAAGAGACCTTGCTACTTCAATACAGGAGTGATGGTCATGGATTTGGTGAGATGGAGGGAGGGTGATTATATGAGGAAGATTGAGAAATGGATGAGGATTCAAAAGGAGAGGAGGATTTATGAGCTGGGATCTCTTCCGCCATTTTTGTTAGTGTTTGGGGGAGATGTGGAGGCCATTGATCACAGATGGAATCAGCACGGGCTTGGAGGACACAATGTGGAGAATAGTTGCAGGAATTTGCATGCGGGTCCTGTGAGTTTGATGCATTGGAGTGGTAAAGGGAAGCCATGGGTGAGGCTTGATGCCAAGAAGCCCTGCCCGGTTGATTATCTCTGGGCGCCTTATGATCTTTACAACTCCCACACTCACTCTCAGTACTAGCATCAACAATGAAGCGAGTAAACAAACAAGCATACACTCTACAACAACAGCCAAGTTTATTCAATTTTGTTTCAGGAGACTTCAATTCTTTCATTTACATAAGAGAAGATTCATTTTTTTTTTTGTGTAAATAGGCGGATTTTCACATAGAGACACGTGTATTATTTCCAATTCTTTTTTTTTTTTGGGTATAGCATGATTAACTTCCCTGGTCCTTATTTTTTTGTTCGGTACATATAAATAAATAACATAATTCAAATTTGTGTTTTAAAAGAGTTCTTCTTTGTGTTCTTTTAAATGGCCAAAAATCCTAATATCAGTTTCTCACAATTCCAAAAAGCACAAAGTGGTCTCTAAAATCCACTTTGTAATTCACAAGCCGTGATACAAAGTATTTGAGGTGTAGAAAATGAGCGATAATCTTGAACTGTTTTATCTTCTTTTACCTTGAAGAATAAACGTTATACAGATAAAATAAAGGAAAAGAAAAGAAATTAAAAAGGGGAAAAAACAAAGAATATACATGGCTCTTACATTCTGTGCTTTACAACAATCCAACAGCACAGGTTAGATGCAGTCTATTCTCCAGTCCTCTCAAATGATGACCCAATAACATACACCTGTGAACAGAGAAGAGACTCTTAATACTTTGGGTTCAAGAACAACATTGCCTTCTCAGAAAAAAAAGGAAAATTAAGAACATTGTTGATTTATTCGTAACATAAAAAAAAAATTATCACTATTACAAAAGAGACATAACTCAGTTGTAAGTTATCAGTTATATGAAGTAGCCAAAGTAGGAAAAGATGCCTTGTGATTGTAACTTCTAAGGCATGATTAAGAATATCTTAATAAAATCATATTGTCTAATACATGTGCACACACATGCATGAACATATATGTCTGCTACTACTCAGATTCATTACTTGAGATCCGAGTGCAATGGGAGGGAAATGTTGCAAAATTATAAACATGTAAAAGCAAATTGTACATCATAAACTTAAATGATGATGGGGTGGTGAAGTTTTAAGAACAAAGTCAACCACATACCAGAAAAGCAGCTTTGCAAGGTAATCCCGAGATGTGTCAATGCTGTGACAATTTTCATTGTTAACTTCTTCAAGATTCTCAGCCTTTGTAAAGATAGAGTGTCCTTTAAAATTATTGGATGCATCATCTTTGAAGAATCTATGCAAGATGTTCTGAACTAGTTGGTGAATAATTTCTTCCACCTCTATTGATGACGGTTGGGATAATTCTTTCACCTGTTCATAAAATTATTATATAAGATATTACAAAATGACCAGAGGCTTAAACTAAAAAATTTAATTAGAAGTAAAACGAATACATTTAGAAAAAGAATCTGAGCATGTTACCATATCAGGATCCAAGAATCGGAGATACTCCAACAAACTGTTCCTGCATGTCTTATCACTTTCCATTAGCATATTTTTGTGCTTCATGGAATTCAATTCCTGAAAAAACATACAATAATCAGCTACAAGGGAGATGTCAAGCGCCACAATTAAGTATGGAGAAAATCACCATAATTCATTCAAATCTTTTTTACACATCTTAAATTTACCCTGTGGAATAGATTAAAAAGGAGTACTGCAAGAAAATTCTTGCTGTTCAACTAGTTCACACAAATCAATTTAGAAGTAAACTAAATTGGGGAATGTTCAGCAGATATGCCATTTCTGCAATAATTGAAGGTGTAGTGACAATATGGAATATATTGTGAGTTCGTTTTCCTACTTTGATCTAATTACACAGCTGAAAATAATGTCAGAAAGAGCTAAAGCTTGCTACTGCAATGCTGGTTATATCCCTTTCTCACTTCCATTTTCGCATCAAGAGAACGAATGGCAACATCACACAATTGAGTTTAAAGGCAGGCTCGTTTTCCCACTACCCCTAACAGATAGATACACTGGCATAACAGAAAGAACTAATGCTCGCTACAGCTTGGATACAGTCAAAAGGAATTAATGCTCCCTAAGCTCTCTCTTTTCCACAGCTCAATGTATGGTCAGAAAGAAATAATGCTCACTATAGCTAATGCTTGTTATGGCTCTCTCTCACATCATTCTGCATCAACAGCAAGTGTTTGTGGCAGTAGAGAATTTATTGTAACAGCTTGCTCCTTTTCCTACCATACTCTGACTATATGCAGCTTATACAACTCCGCCCGCCCGCCCCCACCCCCCCCCCTCGGCGGGGCCCATGGCAACGAGGTTATAAAGCAGCGAATAAGACCTTTCTCTTCCAGCTCTCTCTCTCCCCTCCAAGTCCATGCCATCAAGGTTCAACCAATATGAAAAACTTTATCATAATCAACGTGTCAGTCTCCCTCTCTCTCTTTCACCCCTTCTAAAAAGGTTCCCGTCTCTCTCCCTAGTCCATGCTAACAAGGTTCGGCTAAAGTAAATGAATGAAATTTATCATAAGAGTAAATGTCACTTGAAGTCACGCAAGCAATTTTATCTCCATCAAGTAGATGATAACATTTTCACAATATTTCAAGATAATTTATTATACTATCTCGTTGTCCAATTGATGAATGACTATCATTTGGGATTGAGTTTTTGAGATAAATAGCATTAACTTACCATAATTATGAAACAGATAAAAGCATTAAGTCAAGACCAAATTCGATGGTAATAAAAACCCTTGGAAACATCCTAGTAAGTCATACCAAGGTTTGTAAAAAGCAAAGTAAGACATTAACAGTATGTAACTCATTTACTAGTAACTTTAAGTTCAGACTAAAATCCTAAATGGCTAAGCATCAAGAGGCCATTTGCAAGTGCAAATCTTTTCCATCAAGTAGAGTCATGAGATGACACTTGCAAACACTCCCAATGATCCAAAGTGAAGTAGGTTTATTCTCGATGAGACTCATATTCTCACTAACCGAAACCTAAATCATTCGCATAATATTACTTGGATCATTCTCCTTGATTACAATAACATCTTTCATTAACTAGCCAAAACTCATTGAGCAACCAATTGTATCATGTTTTTTTTAAAAGGCACCATGCACAAGGTATAAACTAGAAATAACAAAAGCATCAAGCTGAATGGCAAACAATTCCGCACCTCTTTTACGTTGGATAAATCTGATTGCAACTTCTGTATATAGTTCAAAGCATCATGAGACAAATCCCCAAGAACTTGAGGACTAATCTCCAAATCTTCAACACTAATCTCACCACCCTCATTCTCACTCTCTTCGCAATGCTTGTCCAAAACCTCACCTTCTACAGAAAAGTTCAACCTTTTTAAACCATCCACAGATATATCAAAATTCCTCATCAACGAAATCCTGTATTCGGCATTCCACAACGTATACCTGCTCAATTAATTGGGAAAGAAAATAAAAAGCAATACGAATAAAGCCACCGTTCATCAATGAAGAAAATTAACAAAATAATGAATCAATTGAGACAAAATCATTACCCTGTGATGATCGAAGAGACGAGAAGAGAATGCAGAGGTTGTTTGGAAAGCCTAACGGTGATGGAGAATTGATCGGATGGGAGCAGACCCAGCATACTAGAAATGGTCTGCTTCATGGAATCCTTAGCGGACTCAGAAATTCCCTTGGAAATAACAGAATTGTCCAGCGGCTCGATTCTCTTGAGCATATTCGCAATCACCCGAAATCCACGGTCAAAGTTTGACTTCCGCGTCGAAACGAAGTCGTCGTTGGAGACTCCGCCGCCGCTGCTGAGGCAACTGACGGTTGCGGAATATGAGGCGGAGAGAAGGCCCCGTCTCGTCGGCCAGCGGATGACGTCGTGGTGGTGGTGGTGGTTGCGGGAAAACGGCGCGCGATGGAGGTGGAGAGGATTGAATGACGCGTCGGTGTTGGTATTGGTGCTGGTGGTGATGCGAGAGAGAGTGAAAGCTCGAGCTGACGCCATATAAGAGTTTTTTTTGCTGAGCTTTGGAGAAGCTCTGGCCTCTCTGGCTTTGTGGTGTTGTTATGTTGGTGTAATGATGGGGTGGAAGAATTTTTTTTTTTTTTTAATTTTTCCTCCTACCCTCTTCGTTTCTCTCTCTAGCCCACAACCAAGCATTGTCGTTGGATTTTACGAGTTCGAGGGGTTTTGTTCTGAAAAATGCCGTCGGGATTTTAGTTTATTACGGATTCGCCATTCCAGTTTGCAAAGTAAAAATGAGTTGTAATTTCCTTCTTTTCACTCTCTGTTACTTTGGATGAGCTCATTCGATTTTACCGCCAATAACAGAAACTTTTTCTGCTTTATTTCCATGCTGCGTTTCATTTTTTCATGCCACGCAAATAAAACCATTCCGGTGGTGTTTGTCTTAACTTCGTGAATAGATTTTATCACAGTAGACTTAATCTAAAATAATTTCAATAGAATTTAATTTTAAATGTACACTAATAACTAAGTTGATGTAAAAAATGGCATGAAAAAAAATTATCATTTTTCTTTCAAGATTTTATACTCACTAGTGCTTGTCATCTTGTGGTCGGGTAGGTCCATTTCTTCCGTTCACCATAAGACCGAAAAGTGGATCATCTACATTATCAAGTGGTGAACAAGAACAAATCTCAAAATTTGTCCAAAACGTGCTAGCACCACATATCCCTTGATTTCTTCTTAGACTTCTCAAGTCTGATTGATCCACAAATCTAAATCATTTACAACATCTGCTCCAATTGACAATAACGGTTCATGGCTTCGTTGAAGCTTATCAGAGTTCGAAAATTAGACAAACCAGACCATTACCATGATAGAGACATAAATATCAGGTAATTTGATTTCTAAGAAAAATGGTAGAAACATCCATAATTGTTACAGATGCAAAAACAACAATGAAACCATATGATGTTAACGTGTCTTTTCATAATTTTTTGAATTAAGCATAACATTGTGTGGTTAAAAGTCTAATCTATCAAGTCTGCATTAGCAAATAGACACGTAATCATCACAGAATGCAGTTCAAATCCAGAATTAATATCCTATTCTACAGAGAATGCTACTGACAAATTGGAAACTGATAATCTGATATGTAAATTAGGGGAAAATGCTTCGATATGAACTAGCATCAAATTATTCCTTGTACTATGAGGGGGAAAAAAAATGGGTAGAGCTCTTCTTCAGTGAGCAGACATACATGAAATTACTGCATGTTCAAGAGATATACTAAAACAATTAGAAACTAACCTGTTAAAAAAAAATGAAAAAAATAAGAATCTGACTATAATATGAAAGACTTATGGTTGATGAAGTGTGATGGTCATCAAGTTGGTGCATCAAGAAAATACATCCAACAAGCAGCTATAGATCTGTCATCGTAAAGAATGTACTCCTTCGAAGAATTTCTACTCATCATTTGTAATTGCGGATATGAAGAGTAGCATCAAGATCTTCAGGTTTTCTGTTCTTTATCCCCAACTTCGGCATACCAAGACTTCCATGCCTCCACATAATGACCAAAAAGGCCATTTACAGCTGCCACACCATTGAATAAACATTATTATGTTCTACAATTAGTTACTGTATCAGTTATGCGTCAAGCATAATCAGAATGAATATTGCAAATGCTGTGCCACGCAAGAAACACAGATATGGATTAACAAATGCCAACTTAAAGAAGCATAAAAAATAAAAAGAAAATGGGGCATAATGAGCTGAAATTTATTGCGGACATAAGAAATGCTGTGCCTCAGTGTTTTGGGAATGGCTAATCAGTGGGATCCAAGAATGAAAGTAAAAGAATGCTAATACTTTAAAACTATGAAAACTGATTCATGAAATGCTCAAATTCCTAGGACAAAACAACCATGCTGATTGCAACACAAAGGGAGTGCCGAGAGAAATTTGTGACATAGGAAAAACCACAACCCAAGGATGCAAAGACAAATCCATTATTGTTGATATGTGAAGGTTGTAAACCACAACAAAAAATTATTAAACATTATCAAAGCCATTACTCGTCAAATAATCAGCAAATGTTGATGGCATAATTAAAAATGTTATTACCCCAAAAGAAGAATCAAGGTAGAAAGGATTATGACTGATCAAACACAAAAAGTTGACAATACCATTCCAAAAAATCATCATACTTATAAATTTAAAAAATTATAAAAAGTACCTTCATTGTGATACTTAGGACGGAAAGTAGAAGCCAGGCTCGCAAAATCCAGAACCTGTTTCGTATTCTTGCTTCTAGAATCATGTATGCCAGAAATACTGGCTGGAGTAAATGGGCCATATACAAAACCTTTTGATTTATGTTTTGAATGCTGCTCCAATCTGCTCTCATCAGGGTTACTTTCTTCATTACAGTGTTTAAAATACTTTGGCACATTTAACTTTGGATTCGACTTCTTCTCAGTTAATGAATCCACCTTATTTTTCTTTAAACGTAAGTTTGTAATGTCAGTCCCAAACACCCTCTTCTTAGGCTCATTCAGATCCAAAAACCCGGCAGATCTGTTGCAGGGCTTTCCTTTCCATCCCAACCACCTGAAAGCTGGTTTTCTGCTCTCTGGATGATGGGTCTGCATACCAATCAACCAAAATTAGATCTGATGAGAAGAAATGAATATTATTTCTTAATAGTGGTCTCTCCACTTACTAAAAGATGAGCATTTCTGAAATACCTTCTCAATCAAATTCATGGAAGAAAAAACATTGGCAATATCATATAATCGTCGAATTTTTGCTGCAGAGACATATCAAAATAATTTCAGTGAATCGACTCCTAAATAACTTTGTAGTGCAAAGATGATGATGGTAAGGTCAATTACTTCTCATAGCAGTGGAGTTGTTGGAGTCACCAAGCAAGGCCATTGCAGCACTGTCAAGTGTAATCATATCCACCTAGATGAAAGAAATACAAGAATTAACCAAACGAGAGATAAACGAATAGCTCGTGACAGGAAAAGAATACAAAAAATTTCACGACTTACATCTGAACAAAGGAAAAGCTTCACAAAATTCTGTGTTAGAAGCCATAGGGACTTTTCTCTTTTGCTCTCTGTGTAAATAAACATGAATAACACAAAAGTCAGCATAGACAACCAGAAATGCTAGTCTCAACAGTCTACTCAAATTAAGTTCAATTGAAACAGCTCTGTGGAGAACAATTTAAGTGGGAAGTTTATATAGCTAAACTAAATGATTGAAAGATAGGAATGAAGATGTTACCTATTTTTGATGAAGAACTATCCTGTCCATCAGTAACTGTACAGGTTGAACCTTCATTTTCATTGTCATTCAACACCTATTCAAAATCATTCAAACAAGTACGATTCATAAGAGAAAAGCTATAAATTAAATTTCTTTTTCATTTTTGTCCGTATAAATATTACAGCACATCATTAATGGCCAGAGAGAGATTATATTTTGATGAATAAAGTGAAAATAAATGATGGTGGTTGTAACTGATGAGTAAAAAGAGTATGATCGCATCGATAAGGGTTGTAACTCATGCATAGGATATATCCATTTGTAGATAATAGTCCTACATTTTAACTTAGTTTCTATTCCTCAACTCTTTGCAACAACCAATGAAGATATTGAAAGAAGTGATAGAGGATTTCAACTTACATTCCCTGAATTGGTGCAACCGTTGATATTGAAATTCTCTCTCAAACCCTCTTCCTGCGAACAGCAAATATGATACAAGTCGATTAAGGCCTTATCATTAATGAAGAGCGAGAGGCAAACAAAAGTGATGATTCACCTTGAGCACTTCCAAGGCCTCAGGAATCGCATCAAAACCCTGCCACGAGTATAGGTTCTTTGCTTGTCTTGCTACAACCTACATGATACAGAAGCCTAATCACCTCCAGTAATTCAACTCAATAGAAGAAAAGAGAAAGAAAATAAAAGACACGAAAAAAAAAATGACAAAGAAAATTGAATGTCTTACTCCTATGCTTTCCAGTATATTGACTACATCATATATGCGGCGGCGCTCAACTCCTGCAAAATCAAATATTTATATATATTTTCTTATTTCAATTAAAAAACCCTAGGTAATGTTTGGGGGCTGAGAAAAATGCTAATAAAGAAAAAAATAAAATAAATCAAAGTCTCTGACTTATTGAATTTTCATGAATCAAAATTCAAAGAACCGCCCCTCAACATTTCCATTTTCTCAGCAGCCAAACGTTGTCAACTCAACTGTAACTCTTGTTAAAGAAGTTAGAAACTAAAAACATCAATAAAGAAAAAGAAAAAGACACCTAATCGGCTTGCGGCATCATCGAGTCCAATCGATTCGACGCCATCTCGATTATATAACTTCAAGAACCTGACCAAAAGAAAAAAAAATGAAAATAAATAAATAAATCACTCAAAATAACGAAAACGAAGCTTAAGAGAGATTCAGTACAAGAATAGTGTAATATAGATAAATACTTGGAGCACAAGAGACCGAGAGATTTCTCTTTGCGACTGTAGAATTGCTTCCCATCGGGTTCGGCTTCTCGGAAACCAAACGCCGAAGAAGAAGAAGACGACATGCTTTCAAACAAAAACAAAAAAAAAAAAATCAAATATCTGTTTCTTGATTTTCCTTTTTCTTGAGAGACAAAAAGAGAGAGCGTGACTCTGTTTGATCCGTTGATTGTTTTGTTTTGTTTGGCGGGTTTCGGAAATTTCAAATGTGGATTCGGATCAGACGGAGGAGGGTTTCCTTTCCTTCCGATTGGATCGGGGGGGATTATTCAAATTCAGATTTTCCATCAAGAAAGCGCGGTTTCGAGTGAATTACGATTCTGCCCCACTGTTTGGCCCACCGTTAGGTCTTTAGCTTCTTATTAATTGTTTTATTATTATTTTCAGTTACAAAGGTGTCGCCGCAAAGGACAGCAGAAACAGATTTATTCTCATCATCAAGGTTCTTGATTTGTTTTGTTTTCAAAAGAATCTTCGCGGGAATCTGGTGATATGGTCAGAACATGTGTGCTCTCTACTTCTGGTCCCTTGTTTTTATGATTTATGATGTGCGTACGTTGATGTTATTGTTATTGTGGACATTTCACTAAATTTTTCTTTCAATTGGAATGTGGTTTTCACCTACAATAACTTAGGTGAGTAGACCAATCATATAAAATTCCTCCAATTTTCATAAAACTTTGTGGCTAGGCGTTGCCTTAACTTAGGCTTGACTCCAGGAATCAATTGTATTACCGTGTATTTTAGGTGTAAGTCAACCGTTGTCTTATTTTTTTTCTTTACATTCTATTATTTAATCTATACTAGTTAGTGTTCCAGGAATATGTAATGTAATGACTTTTTTTATTTAATAAATTATTTAGTGACATAAAATTTGACCTTTATAGCATTGCAAGACTAGATTCTAGCAGTCAATCAGAGCTCCTTTGCTAACGAGTAGCGAGAATAAGCTTCATGTAAAGACCTAAGCAGAGAACATGCCTCGACCTTTCTGAAGAACATGGATTTTTCTTTAGGGCTTTTCTGGATTTTAAATTTTAATCATACAAAAAGATTGTTTAGCTCTGCCTCTGCGGGTACATGCGTTTTTGTTTAAAGCCTTGATTTATATGTTAGAATCCAACTGATTGCCATGAAAAAGAACCTTCCTGCTCGCACTCGAAAATCATTCCCCAGTTACATTGGATGATTTGTGAAATCTGATTTCACCTTCAGCATAAAGAAGCCATAAAAACCCCACTAAACAGAGACAAATTTAATAAAACCTCCTAAAATTAAGCCCCCCAAAACAAGATAATATAGAAGTTCCCTACTAAACAACAATCTAACTTAAGTTCAGGAAATCACAAATGCAAAACTCAGAGTAAAAGTAAATAAGCCAACAAGCAATTTACATTCCAACAATTGAGATCAACTACCTAGAGAACAGAACAAATGACAAGGAAAATGAACGATATACTCTCATTATCATTAGCATTAGTGCAGTGGCATGATTGGTTAATTTCAAAGTGAAAGCACATGTGATAAAGACAATATTCAAATGAGCGTACAAATAACGTAATACACCCATGAGCCATCTGCATGAATCTCTTACGATAAAAACTGAGCCACCAAGAAACAGCGTATATGACCAAATTGAAATGATCATAAAATAGCCACAAATCCATAAAGTCATCAGTTCAGTCTAAAGTATACAATGATACTGCCCAGTAGTATTGACAGAACCACAGTTACCCACATCTATAGATCATACAAAATTAGTTAAATACCCTCATCTGTTTCTTTTTGGACAATAGAAATTGAAATGCTCCGCATCCCAGCAAAACCATGACAATATCCAAGCTGATAAAGAAAATAGTATACATGACCGATTGAAACAATCATAAAATAGCAACAAATCCTTGAAATCATCATTTCAGGATAAAGAGTTCATATGTAATTTAACAGAAATATTGGCAGTCACAAATACAGACGTATGGATGGAGATTAAGACACCATCATTTGTTTCTGAATCTGGCAAGAAAGAATAACAACTAACCAAATACAAATTAAGTATTCAAACAAAATCAATCCAACCCAAAAAAAAACTAAACCAGGTGTAAGAAAGGCTACTTCCAATAAGTCCAAAAGAGAACACAATGATTGTGAAAGGGTAAGTAGGAAGACACCTTATGTCTGTGGCTCGACTACACTCACTTGTTGCCACTCACCATCAACAGCTTCCTTCCACAATGTCACATTATTTGCATCAGCCACAGCCAACAAATTTCCAGTCAGTGACCACGAAACACTCCAAACTGGTGTCTTAAAATCCTTCAAAACTCGACCCTCCCATTGCTCCCCTTCCTTGGCACAGGTCCAAATAACAACTGTCCCATCCTGTGATGCACTTGCAATTGTGGATTTTGGAAGACCCAAGTTGGGTGCCCATGCCACGCTCCGCACCCAATCACTGTGCATCTGAAGGGCAGGGAAGCAATCCATCTTCCAAATCCCATTATACATCTTCCACACCTTTACAGTATTATCACAACCACAAGAAGCCAATTTCTGAACAGGATCCAGTAAGCCCAATCCAACTAAAGCACCAGGAGCCATTGCCGGGGCCCATGAAACAGATGTTACTCCGACTGGATGGGCCTGGTCTATCCTGGTAGTATCCCAGCCACCATCAGCTGTAGCAGTAAAGACTGAGATGTTCCCATCAGAAGATCCACAAGCCAAGGAGAGACCAAGTTCATGAGGTGCCCACGCAATGGAGTTGACAGATGATTTATGATCATTAAAAGTATGAGCCTGTGTCCAATCATTTTGATTACCTTCCTTCCAGATAATAACTTGGCCATCATAGGAACAGGAAGCAAGGATTGACCCAAACTTGGGGTGTGCCCATGCAACTTGCCAAACAGGACCTCTATGGCCTTTCAATGTAGCAAGGTGCTGGGAAGCAGAGTTGCTTAAACCAATTATCTTAATGCTGGAGTCAGACGAAGCTGTGGCTAAACGTTTTCCATAGAAATCCATGGCTACATCATGGACAGTGTCTTCATGACCAGTTTCAATTTTTTGTGCAGGCATCTTACTTTATATTTCTTTATTTTACCCCTCAAACTTCAACTCCTTGATCACTAGTTCGTAGCTCCTTTTTATCTTATGTTCTCAGCTCCAAATTTCTATAAGAAATTCACGTTACACCATCAGCACCAATGATAACAAAATCGTTGCAGGAAAAAAAAAATGAACTTGCCAATATTCACATGCAAATAGATCAAAATTCAATGAAGTCATTCTACATCTAAATTCACAATATCACAATATCAAAATTCATTGATTCCCAATATTCACATTACACCATGAACCCTAATCACAATAGTCACTGCATGCTTGCAAAGTAACAGCTCCTGTCAATCACTGGAGACTTCATTAAAGCCTACAAGCATGTTCACTCCACCACTTTCCAAGGCCCGACATACTTGAAAATTTGGTTTCCCTTTTTGGAGCATTATTCAAACTTCGCTTTTCAGCTGCGGCCTTCGTAACACCATGCAACCATGTACTAGGAGAATGTTTAAAATTACAATAGATTTTGAAATAATCACTTTCTTGTTCGATTTGTTTTCGCCTAATGATGAACTCCAACTAATCAAATTCATCGAATCATCAAAGATTACCAAATCAAACCACTATACACACACAAGACAACACACAAGAGATTCTCATTTACACCTAAAATTCAATCAAATCATAAAACCTAATCCAAACATCAAATACCACAAATTCAAATTCTGTGCCTTACCCAGATCAAAATGGAAAAAATAACAATGATTTACCCACAAACAATTTTTAGCCAAAATTTCAGCTAGGGATATGATCAAATTAACAAGAGACCCACATGTAAAACGCAGCAGATCTAAGAATCTAACGATGATTTCCTTACACATAACATGATAAATTCAAAGAAACGTAACAAAAGTGAGACAAAGGGATTCCATATAATTACCTTAAGAGAGGAGCGGATTCGAAGACCGACCAGTAGCACCGGCTGAGAGTAATAAACGTTTTTAGGCTTTTTGCGTGGTGGTCGGAACTTAAAAAAGCTTCTCAGTCGAAGAGAAACGTCTTCAAATCAAATGGATCTTATTGAAGGCTCTTCAATTACTACGGCCTGTTTGGACGCGCGGAATTTTATAAACCCAAACGGGCAGAACCTTGGCCCTTTTGGGTCATGGGCCTTCGGCTAAAGGAGTTTCTTAAAAATGTATTTTAACAATGTCTTTTAGAATTTGATTTTTACTTATTTCATCAAACGTTATATATATATATTCTTCTATAGTGCGGGTCCCCTCATTTTTTTTTTATGTAAACATAATTTAAGCCGCAGAGTTTATAGCATTAAAAACTGATTTTATTAAATTACATGCCTTAACAGCGTGTCTGAATTAAAAAAAAAAAAAGAACGTCTGTATTACAGAAATATTATATATACACAGACACATTAGAGTTTATAAAATCTTTTTCAATTTTTTTCTAGCAATATTTCTACCTATTTCGAAAGACTAGGAAATGTAAAAAATACTTCAAAATACACATTCAACCTAAATATCCTAATCCATGCCACTTGCGTCTATTAGAATTTGGTCAAAGATCATTAATCAGTTCTAGCATCTTGAAGAGTTATTAGGAATTTAGATGCAAGATTGGAGGAAAGATCTTTCAAAATTGCCGAGGTAATAATGTAATTAACAATAAAAAGATTCTGACTAGTTTATCGTATCAAACAATACAGTGACAGCACTGCTTTAACCAAGCTTGAAATGAATTGCCATCAGCCTAATGCTTAATTAAAATTTAATTTAACATGAAACGCTCTGGAGTGAGCTTAAGTTACATAAAGATTCATATGCCAACAACAGGCATAAATATTTAACTCTTGGTTTTTCCATTTGGCACCTGCTGCTTGAGAAGGATCTCTTGAGAACTTTTGAGCCTACGGAGAGCTTCTCTGATGCCAATGCGGCCACCGGGAGATTCAGTGGTGCAGGACAGCCCAACTGATCCAATGATTGTGATCAAACAATCATGCAATTGTATGGTTTGGCTTTCGTTGCTCGTCATCAGCTGTCGCAGCTCCGGATCTAACACTTGCAACACATTCTCTGGGAGATTCGATTCCACCCATTTAACAATATTAAATTCTCCGGCAAAACTCTCGCTGGTTGGGCTCATCCCGGTAAAAATTTCGAGTAGCATCACTCCGAAGCTGTACACATCTCCAGCTGTTGATGGCCTTTCACCTAAACCATATTCTGCATCATAATTTAGTTTTCATTTGATTGTTAGTTTAAACTTATATTAGTCTAGACGACTTAAACCTTCGAGGGAAGCGTAGAGTTGCAAATTAAGGCACTAACCTGGAGGTACGTAACCAATTGAACCCATGAAAACGTGCGTGGAGCTTATGGAAGATTGATTGTCTACTCTCTCCAGAAGAAACCTGGCCAACCCAAAATCTCCCACCTTTGCTGTCATTTCTTCATCCAAAAGAATGTTGCCTGGCTTCAAATCACTGTGCACTACTGGAACTTCACAGTCATTGTGAAGGTAGTCCAGTGCAGAGGTGATATCTCAGTCATTGTGAAGGTAGTCCAGTGCAGAGGCGATATCTATGGCTATATTCAATCTCTGCAGAAAATTAAGGCCATTACCAAGTTCATTCTTTCTCTCGCCATGAATCCAATCTCCCAAGCTTCCGTTACTAAGGAATTCGTATACCAGAGCAAGAAACTCCATATTCTTGGAGTCCAAGCTAGAGCATGATGTTATCAGTTTGACAAGATTGCGATGCCTAACATTTCTCAAAGTTTCACATTCGGCAATGAAGCTCTTCCAAGATCCAGTCCTTTCGTTGTGAAGAACCTTGACTGCAACACTAGTGCATTCTCTGAGATACCCTCAATACACTGACCCAAAGCTCCCGCTTCCAATCAAATTTTCATGGCTAAAATTCCCAGTGGCTCGACGCAGCTCATCATATGAAATCTTTGGATGGCAAACTTTGAACAATGCAGAAACTCCAACGCGCTTCGCTTTCCTTTTCCTCACTATAATCGGCCAAACAATAAGGAAACAACCAGCAATCACAGCCATAATGGTAACAATAATAGATAAAATGATTAGTCTACTTCCATGACTACGAGGGTTCTCACACCCCAATTGCAAACAAAGCTTTGGATTGCCTTTTAAATGGACGTTAGACATATTTCTGAAAATTCCTTCGCTGGGAACTACTCCTTCTAGATTATTGAAGGTGAGGTTCAAAGAACGGAGGGCTTGTAAATTTTGGAGATCAGAAGGAATGGAGCCAGAAAGTTTGTTGGAGGAGAGGTCTAGAACTTCCAAGCCTTTCAACTCTGCCACGATATTCGGAATAGGCCCTGAGAATTGATTGTTAGTCATCAATAGCTCCTCCAAACTCTTACAATTTTTTAAGGAGTTTGGCAGATTACCAGACAGACTATTGTCCGATAGGTCGATTGTAACAACATTTTCTAGCCTGCTAATTTCTTCAGGCAAAGGTCCTTCAAGGAAATTCTTTGACAGATTCACAATGGTGGATAAACTAGGGATACTAAGAATCCCTTTGGGGATGTTTCCATTGATTCTGTTGTTGGACAGATCAATCGAAAGTAGACTCTGAAAGTTCCCAAATGAAATTGGTATTTCACCAGTCAATTCATTTCCTGATAAATCAATCTGGTTTAACTTCTTGAGATTAGCAAAGGAATTCGGAATAACGCCGGAGATTTCATTTCCAGCCAAACCCAGAACTTGTAGTCCTTGTAATTGGCCTATTTCAATTGGGATTTCGCCAGAAATTGAATTGTAGCTCAAATCCAGCAAAGTTAAGCTCCTGAGACGGCCAATCGAGGCAGGTATTTTACCATAAATATGATTGCCTCCCAGGTACAGTTTTGAGAGCTCGTTGGAAAAATTGCCGATGGATTCTGGAATTTTGCCTTCAAATTGGTTGCCGTCGAGGGCAAGATAGTTGAGATGCGTGCTGTTTGTTAAAGAAGTGATGAATGAAAGACCCTCATCGTCTCCTGAGCTAACAATTTTGTTGAATCCGATGTTATACGTCCGTAGGAAAGGGAGATTCCCCAAGCCTGGTGGCAGAGTTCCCTCCAGGAGGTTGTGTGTCATGCGGATAATTTGTATATTGGTGAGGTTGTGCAAAGACCCTGGAATTTTCCCTGTAAATCTGTTGAAGCAGTAAATGAAGTCCAATAGATTTGGGAGTGTATCCCGAACATCATAGGGAATCTCTCCCCCGAGCTGATTTGAAGCTAAACGCAAGTGAACAAGAGAAGTCATGTTGTAAATTGTAGAAGGAACAGTGCCAGCGAGCCTGTTGATGGTGAGATCAAGAACTTTCAAGTTTTCAAGACGGCTCAAGTCACTCGGTATGCTGCCAGTGAGATTATTTGTGCCAAAATTTTAAGGTGTTGAGTGATGACAGATTTGCGATGGATGGTGGAATTGATCCCCAGAGAAGATTTTTCCCGAAGTTCAGAACCTGGAGACTCCTAAGATTTCGGAGTTGATCATCAGTAACTCTGCCTGTAATCTTATTCGCCATCAAGTCAAGCATCTTGAGCTCAGTTAATTTGCTTATATTAACTGGCAGCTCACCTTGTAAGTTGTTGAAGCTAATGTTCAAAACTCTCAGGCGAAAAAGATTACCAATTTCTCTGGAAAGATTTCCTGAGAGCTTGTTGTTTTGGAGTTGAATTGAACGTAGGAATGAGAGATTGCCAATATGAGGGCTTATAGTTCCCTCGAGTCCGAAGCTGGAGAGATTGAGGCCAATCACTCTGTTGCCGAAGTTGTTGCAAATAACTCCAGGCCATGTGCAAGGAGAAGAGCTTGGATTCCAATAAGACAGAGGGCTACTGGGACTCTCCTGGCTTATTTGAGACTTGAATGACATCAAGGCCTCCTTATCCGTATTGATGCCGACAGAAGCTGAATCTGCACCAAATGGTAGCCATGTTACGTGGAGGAGAACAGCTAAAGTGGCAAAATGCATTAAAGGGGACGGTGAGGAATGCATGTTACTGTAGGTTTTTGTGTTGCTCTGAACAGACACGAATTCTGTATTTATAAATGACCCAACTGCCAAGAATCGCACGTGAAAGGCACGTGTTAACTTGCTAATTAAATTTGTAGACTTTAAAAATGGGGAAATAGGAATACAACCACGGTGAACCTCACAACTATCATTGGAAAAGCGAATAAAATCATAGGACTCCTCTGTTGAGAACAAGAGTAAAATTTGTTTATTAAATGAATATTTATTTTATATTATATCATAAACTTCTATTTACCCTTTATTTAAAATAATAATTTTCAATTTACTTTTTCAAGGTGTGAAAACATCAACTTACCTCTAGTAGTCTAGTTCCTGCAATGAAAACAATTAAAAAAAAATCACCAGCATGCCCCAATTTTTGCTCGTCTTTTAAATAGAAATAACAGTAAAGTGAATTTCTCACACTTTTGGAAGTAAATTGAAGATTATCATTTAAGTTGAGAGTAGAAAGAAGTTACATACAGTAAAACCTTTATAAAATAATATTGTTGAGAGCGGGAACAATTATAATTTTATCGAGGTTATTTATTTATCGATAAATGAATATTTATTAATTTATAAAGAGTTTTCTTCGTACATGTATTATTCTTTTAACTAGGATTCATGTATGAATTATAAATACAAGTATATGTACATAGAAGCCAAAAAGTTAATGTAAATATATTTTAATTATCATGTATTTACAAATGATTTTGATAACTTAATACAATTACATGTACATAGAAGCCAAGAAGTGAATGTAAATACATTTTAATTATCATGTATTTACAAATGATATTAATAAATTAATGTAATTACATTGTACATAATTCATAGAGCATGGAACACAAACTCTATAAATACATAATCCATTATTTTTAATTTTAGACTCAAATCACTGAATGATAACATCTCATTTGAAAGAAGTAAAAAAAATCAACATTGACTGATGGGATGAGGAAAGTATTGTCCAAATATTAAAATAAACATCCCTTCTTAAGTCAAAAAGATCTACAACAATGAGTTTAATAAAAATTTCACTTCTCTATAAGCCAGTCAACAATATCAAATACTCTTAATATTCTTATAAAGAATGAGAATGTTAAGAATAAAATTGAGAAATGTAAGTTATAAAAAAAATCCTTAATAATATAAACTTTATATGTTGCTTATTGTTAATATTTTTTATATTTGAGCAATTATTAATATATATTTTCGTTAAGCCCTTAAGGATTAAAAAAAATGATCTTACGGATTTAGCAAAATTATTATTTTAGTACATTGGCCTAAGTCGGGAGACTCGGAACCAAAAAAATTTATTATTTAAGCGAGGTTATTAATTTATTGAATATTCATTTGTCAAGGTTTTACTATAAGATCATTCACATCTATTAAATGAAAAAAAATTAATATGAGTCATGCTGAGATGATGCTCTCGTCCATAAAAACCTTTTAGTTGGTTAAGTACGTTGAATTCATCTGAGGAATTCTTTACTTTAAAAAAAAATTATAACTAATGGTTGATAGAGTATCACTGATTATGGGTCTTCCTCTAAGGCTCTAACCTCAGCAGCACTGAAGTATTTCTCATGTTAAATCTCAAATCATCCGCCACCCCACCCCACGACACCCCCCCCCCCCCCCCGCCGGGGGGGGGGGGGTTGTGGTGATGAGGGTGGAACTATACCAATTAAACATATTCTGCTATTTAAGATAGGTGGGTCCCCCAATTATATTATTTATTAGCTTTAATATAAAAAATTATAGTCCCATCATACATGTCACAGAGCATGAACGGTTAGTCGGTTACGGTTCGGCATATCACCTCTGACCAATTCCTGTGGTATACGCGTATTTCGTCTTTTCCCACATCATACTTTCTATAGGACACAAACGTATTAACTACTAATTTCGTTGAAGTCAATTTTATTCAAGTAGAAGACGACTTATGCAAGTGAATATTCAAAGGCTTGACTCCTTCCACTTTAATCATACAACATGGAGTAATTATGATTTGTCAATTTTACATTCTTTGTGGTTAGGAGGCCTCTGGGCACAGGTTCAAGAATGTCCGCTTTTAATTTATTAGGGACTAAATTATTGGATCCGTCTCATTTGGGTGGCCTAAAAGTCTAAAGTTTAAAAGACTAATCGTTACGGTTCGGCACATCACCTCTGACCAATTCCCGTGGTATGCGCGTATTTCGTCTTTTCCCACATCATACTATCTGTAGGCCGCAAACATATTAACTTCTAATTTCGTTGAAGTCAATTTCATTAAAGTAGAAGACAACTTATGCAAGTGAATATTCAAAGTCTTAACTCCTTCCAGTTTAATTATACAAAATGAAGTAATTATGATTTGTCAATTTTACATTCTTTGTGGTTAGGAGGCCTCCGGGCACTGGTTCAAGATTGTCCACTTTTAATTTATTGGGGACTAAATTATTGGGTCTATCTTATTTGGGTGACTTAAAAGTCTGAAGTTTAAAACACTTACTTAATGTGCGATTATTGTTAAGTTTTGAACTTGGATGACGTTTGTCATTAAAAACAGGTTTTAAAAACCACATGGGTATAAAAGAAAAAGAAAAGGAAGCGACTACAATTATTGATTTTTATGGATCTAATTATTTTGTAATCTTAATTTGATTATTTGATTTTTATTTTAATTAAAAACGTTGTGATCTATAATTTTAACTTGGTCATGATTAATTGTTACAATGAAGATCAACAGTGGTGTTTGGGAGGAAATTTGGATGTTGATATGGACTAATAACAAGTAAAGTCAGTTTGTTTGAGGAATGGCAGTATAACTCTCAAAGGTTAGAAGAAAACTCTTTGAGGAAAAAGATAATTTTGATAAATATGTCAAACATCAAGGAATATAATTGAAACACAAATTTTGATGGTTAGAGACAGTATGTGAATAGTGCACGTCATCATGAGAAAGACTAAAATATATTTTTTTTAATAAGGATAAAGAGCTAATTAGAAAAAAAAAATTCTTTGAGCAAAACAATATGAGGGGACTACATTAGTTGTTCTTTTGTTATCTTCTGAAAAGTAGTAAGACCACAAGACTAAGAGGCTGCCACGCTCCTAGCTATGGAGGCTAAAAGAAAGAAATATGTTTCCTTACCTCTCAAGCTCATGAATGTCACCATCAAAGGGCAAGAATGTAAAATACTAAAATAACCTCACTTATGAAGGATAAAGAAATGAAATTTTTTTAATTATCCAAAATTATTAAAATACCCTTAGGAGCACTCCTATATAAGCTCCACATGTTCAATTTTCAGGGGATCTCTCTCTCTCCTTTTGCTTTATCCAACTCTTGGGGGATATTTTTAGAGATTTAATTTCTTAAGAGACTACTTCATCTTCTTCTTCTTCCTCCATCTCTAGGTTTTCTTCTTCACTTTTTATACCTCCATAAAAGATTTTGACCATCTCATATGTAAAAGAAGCTTTTCCCTTATTCTTATCTTAAAGAACTCTCTAATTTCTATAACTCACATCTCTTTTATCTTATATTCACCATAAACAACCTTTAATAAGGTTTGTTCATACTGACATGCTGTAAAGTAAATCATATAATACTTTATCTATATAGTGGATTAGAGATAAGCTATGCTCATAGATGTAGGCCAAAGGGCCAAACCACATAAAATCTTGTGTGTTCTTTATTGTTTATACTTATTTTCTGCTTATTATAATGATTTTGATGCCTAAATCGTATTTCATATATGAGTTCATATGAGTTATCCTACAAGCTCTACTGCGTTCCCTAGACAGGCTCTCTAGAGCTATCCTCAGAGCTCTCTTGAGGTCTCTATATCAACTCTCCAAATTAAATCCATAGAGCTCTTTATATTATTTCGAACTCAATTTACCTCCCCAAATCACCTAAGTTCACCTTCCAGATTACCACAACTACACCTCTTACCTTGGATAGTAGAAAAATATGCCCAACCCCAAATATAGCCCAATCTCCTCCTAAAATGTAAAATTTATTTGTTATAATTAGATTTGACTTTGATCAGGTGAGAACAACCACTTAATGGTTCAAATTAGATCCTAGTGAAAATTTGATTAAAACAGGTGGAGATGATGCTAATATTAGAGAGAAAATAATGTAATCATTTTTGTACGGGAGTAATTTGAGAAATTAATGAGGAAAACTAAGAGTAGGAGAGATAGGTTAAGAGGGTCAATTATCACAGCCTTTTTTATTCAATGGAAGTGTGGGCTTTTATTCTTTTAAGGTTAAAGTTTTAATTTTATAGGTTTATAAATTTAAGAGTTTATGAGGAATATTTTTATAGATCTAATAAGGACTATTTTAATAGAATTAATAAACTAGTAAGAAACTCAAGTAATTTTTTTCTTTAAATTTTAAAGTTTATTTTCTCCAATGAGAACTTGAACCCACACGTTGGTCATGAGCTAAATGAACTCTGTTCAACTTCCAACTGTCTCATCTTGAGAAAGGGCAATATTTTTTTAGGTCAATCTGGGACTGTCAATGATATACTGGAGGAAGGGTGGGGATGACGTCAAGTCCGCATGGCCCTTATCCATCCCTGCTTTTAATTGGGTAGGTATGATGATGTAGATATATTATTTGAATATTAATGGAGTATATATACCCTAATATAAGACTAGAAATATGAGGCTTGCTATAATAGTAATAAAATTTAGATAGGTGGAACTTCGCCGTGAGCAGGTAAGTTTTGGAAAATTAGACGACTTATGTTGCAAGCGAAAATTCAAAGTCAAGTATGACTCCTCCACTCTTCTACTTTAGGGACTGAAGTTGTTGTGATACAAATAGTCAGTTAAAGTTATTGTTACGGACATATGATTCACAGTATTCCCCATTTGGCATGTGACTTTTACGGATGGTATTGTTATGGACTAATTCATAATATTTCATAACAATTATTTTCATTGTTTTGTGCCAAATCAACAATTGAATCTTCAGTGGTTTGTTAGTCTTCTTCATCATTTGAAAATTATAACAAAAACTCTTTCTTGTACTCATTTGATTTTTGCTAAAACAAGTTTTGAACTTAAAATGTAATTTCATGAATTATCATATCGTTCCTCGGATTCAGAAGAGGTTCCAATTAATATAAGTTCAAAATTTTTAACAATTTCTTCATCAAGTTCTAATTGGTTTATTTTTCTTCTTATTCAACAATATTTTGTTGTGTGTCCAGATTTTCCACATTTGAACAAAGAATTATTTTATTTGAAAATTTTTGTAGTATTTTCTTGGAACTTTTATCTTTTTTTGATGTATTTGGTTTTCTTGGGTCTATTATAAAAATATGAATTTTCTTATTGTTTTTCAAATTTTTTTCTTCTACAATAAGATTTCCTAGCACAATTTACATTACATGTTTGATAAATTTTCTTTTCTTTCTTGTTTGCGTAAAAGAAAATATAATACAAAGAATAGAAAAGCAAATCCAAGAAAAAGAGATATATATATCGGGTGATTTTCTGTATCATCCCTAGAGGTTTGGGGTCCCTTCACTTAGATAGAATGTATAAGAGTATCTCCACTTTACACCCCTACCATTAGTATAAAGTTTAATATATATTCAGTATGTGAGGACATTTAAGTAATTGCATGCTAAATTAATTAATTATTAAAAATATTTTGAATTTTTGCACTTTGGAAACTGGAACATGTCAGAAACATTGTTATGTCCGCTGGGTAATAACAGAAGCATGTTAGCATTCAACAAGTTTTACGCCAAATTGAAAACAATGATTTGTTTAATTTTTATCTTCACTAATCGAAAAAGCAAATTCATATCACCATTAAGCGAATTCGTTGTTGTGAGGAATAAGATTTCGGGGAAGCAATCGAAATCAAGTTTGATAGGAATTGATGTAAGATTTCAAACTGATTCGACGGCCGTGAGCGAATATCGATGACGACTAAGAACCCACCCACTTGTGATGGAGCCGCATGCCAGGTAACTGAAACTTCCCTTGTTTGTTGTATTTTTTTTTTCATTTTTACAGTGCTGGGATGAGCTAAAAGTAAAGCTAAGGTTGAACAATAATGCTAATGTTGGTTTGCAGAGGTGGTGCATGTTTTTTTTTTTTATAATTCAAATCATGAAAACCCATGATAAAAATTGTTGTTTTAGTTGATTATTTCTTCGTTGGATACTTATTTTAGAGGATGACCGCCGCTAGAATCAAGAACTTGGCATGCTAATTTTAGTTGGGTTGTATGTTTTATCTCTAAATTGTGAATATTCATTGCATAAACAGTTGTTACGTTGGTTAACATCTTGTTAAAGATGAATATTTCGGACAAGATTAAGAGCAATAATATGGAAAATGCATGTATTTATTTAAACTAATAAAGTCTGTACTTGATGTTCTTTTTTTTTTTTAATAATTATTAAGTGTGCAGATTACTTACCATGATAATGTTGGTCTGTAGATCGAACTAGGAGCTTGATACAACAAATGATAAGTGTATTTCTCATGGGTTTTACTGAGATATTAATATAATTTGGTGCCACATTTTTGAATGATCCAGTGCCCAGTATGTATCTAGAATATTGTTTTCTGAAGCAAGGGTATTTCAATCATTTATTCAATCAATTAACAGTTAAACTTTATACTAACGGTAGGGGTGCAAAGTGGAGATACCCTTATACATTCTATCTAAGTGAAGGGACCCCAAACCTCAGGGAATGAAACTGAAAATTACCCATATATATATATATATATATAAAAGAATTTTACAACTTCAATAAACTATTAAAGAAACAATTTGTTCAAACTTATTAAATGCTTTTTGGGAAAGAAAACAATATATGGCTGAACTTCCTTAATCCTTACGAAAAAGAAATTGATGGGAAAATCAATTCCAAGAAAAGCTAGACCAGTACAAATGAATAAAGAATGAGAAAATTATTGTAAGAAAGAAATTGATTATCTTTTGAATAAAAAATTAATTAGAAAAAGCCAATCTCCTTAGGGTTGTTTGGCTTTTTATGTAATGAAGAATGCTAATTAGTGATAAAGGCCCAATTTGGGATTGCGAAGGCTGATGAAATAAGTTGTTTGTACTGTGCAGATGAAATAAGCTGCTGATTAAAAAAGTAGCTCAATGTTTGGTAAATTGTGCTGTTGCGGCCGCTGTGAGTTTAAAAAGTAGAGTACATGCGTTTGGTAAATCTTATTGTGAAAGTGTTGTTGTATTATATAATGACCAAAATAGACATACGTTTTAATTACTTTTTATTTTATGCTTAATAAATTGTTTGGACATATTTTTTTTTCTTAAATATGTAAAATTACATTAAAAAGGCTCAATTAAGAGAAATGTGAAGAATTTCATAATCTATTACATAAAATATGATAAAAATTTATACTTTTATATAATCTAAATAAAATAAAAAGTAATATGTATTACATCGACAATAAATTTTTTGCAATAAAATTCCGCAAATTTTCCATTTTCCATCACTAGAGCAAAATTGAAGAGAACGTACTTGGTTATGGCGATAACTAAATTGTGATGGTAAAATAATATTTAATAATTTATAGATTAGGGTTTATGGATAAGTAAGATATAATTGTCTTTTTATTAAAATACTAGGGTTATAATAGGTATTTTAAAAAAGTGTGGTAGCTTATTGAATAAGTTGCTTATGAAAAGCAACCATATACCTGCTTTTAAAAGCTGTTGATGAAATGGAAAATATTATAAAATAAGCTGCTTTTACAAAATTTACCAAACACTATTTTTATCAAAACTTATGAAATAAATAGTTTATTGAGTTTCAACCTCAATCCCAAACGGCCGGGGCCAAAGTATAAACCTCTAAATCAAGCTTTAAGATGGTTTAGATATCTAATTCTCAATAAAAAAGATTTACTGTAGACACTTTATAATGCTAAAATATTTTTGAAGTTTAATATGAAATTTGGGTTTTAGCAAATACAAATAAAAGAAAAGGATAGACTTGAAATTGTGTTTACTATACAATTTGACTAATATAAATGGAATGTTGTACCATTTGAATTAAAAAATGCTCCATTAGAATTACAAAGAATAATGAATGAAATATTAGATATTCAAGACAATTCTATAATGCCGTAACGAAAACTACGGCATCAATACCGAAATAGACATAAAAATTATAAATTATGCACAGAATTAGTAAATATAAAATAAAACCAATAAATTCATACAAGATTATTAATTATTTAAAAAATTAATATTGTTTCTATAGAATTTTAGTGAAAAAAATTTTCATTAAAAAAAAGTTTTAAACAAAAGAAAATTACAAATTAATTAAATAAAAAAGAATCCTAGACTATGGGAAAATGCACACACACAAATTGTCAAACAAATAAAAAAAAAATCAAATCAAGTTTTTGCCTTGTTCGCATGTAGCTGATCTAAATAATTACAAAATTATTGAAACTGATGCATCTGAAATAGGATATGGAGGTATCATTAAACAAAAGAAAAATAATACAGAATAAATTGAAAATCTGCAAAAGAGATTTATCAAATCAAAATTTCTTGTATGTGCTGATTGCGAATCTGCAAAAGAGATTTTACAAAAAAGATGATAAAAATGTTGCATCAAAATAGATTTCCCGATGGCAAGCAATTTCTTGTATAAAAAGGAAGTCTAATTTCCTTCTTGACTATCTCACCAAGGAATTTCTCCGAGGGAGGTATAAATGCCACGTAAACCCCAAGAGAAGAAAACCACCCAAAAAACCGTCAAAATCGTCTTACGGTCAATCTTCCAGTTCTAAAATTCATGATATGAAATTGTGTAAAGATAAAGAAGCTCTCAGAGGTCAAAGTGATCAAAACCTCAAAGAGAAGGCTACATCTAGTTCTTCTCCAAAAAAATTTGTCAAGAGAGAAATTTATTCAATTATGGATTTATTGTTTGAAAAATCTCCAAAAGTAACTCTTGCGATTTCTCCAGCAAAACCGGAGATAGAAATAGTTCCATAATAGATTTGAAATCTGTTGTAAAAACAACTCTTTCTTTGAACAAAAACACAGAGGTTGTTCCTTTTGCAAATCGAACACCTCTTAAAAGCTATTTTCAAGATAAAGAATGTTTTAAAAAATCTTGAAATAAAAAATTCTTATATTGGAAGATAAATATATTTTAAAAAATGCACAACAATTTGTCAAAAATCTTCTTTCAGAAAGATTTCATTTCGAACCAAAAGACTTTAGGGAAAATCAAAATTTTTATGAATTTATTTTGATTGATTTAGAATTAGCTAAATTCAAACATTACCCTCGTCCAAAAAATCTAATTTTATTACCTATTCCACAGTCAAATTTTGAAAGTTCTTACTCCTCCTGAGGGGGGAAAAATCAAATTAGTACAAAAAATTCTCAAATAGTTTTGCCCTCCAGGTCATAGTTATTGGAATTACTATCGAGCATGGCTTAATGCATTTTTGTTTTAAACTGACAACAATAGTGCTCTTGATTTTTCTACATCAAAAGAGGAATCGATTTCATATTTTCATACTGGTTCATTGAATGGTGGAATTACTTTGGAACTATTCCAGAAATCCTGGAATTTCATAGATATAAAACTCACCCACTTTTGTTTTTAGCCGAAAGAAGTCTCACAATACTAGTAAGAGAGTGCTCTTCATATTTCGCTAAGGTCACGGTAAAACAATAGATTTCTCTTTGCTTATTTATGAAATCCTATGTTGAGTTTTGTCCAGACTTCAGTTGATGTTAAGCAATAAATTAAAATAGTGAAATTACAGCTACCCAAGTAAAGCTGATTCAAGATCAAGCTCATAAAAGCTATCATAGAGTTTTTGTTTTTCCCTTTATACAGTACATTGAGAGTGAATGAAGCCTTTCAAAAGATTGGAGTTCAAAAAATCTTTTTCAATATATTTCTAGAAATACGCCTATCTATATATAGTTTAATTTTTTTTTTTTGAAAATGGCAAAAATATTTAAAAATGCATCCTCAGCGTAAATCTATGCCACTTGCTTCTGTTAGAATTTGGTGAAAGCTCATTAATCGGTACCAGCACTGTGAGAGATATTGTGAATTTAGTTAGATATAAAGACTGGAAGAAAGGTATATCATACGAAATAATGTAATTAACAGTCAGCAAATTCCGATTTGTTTATTCCCACGCTTTTGTACCATACACAGCACTGCATTATTAAGCTTGACATCAACTGACAGCAGCGTGAATTGCTCTCGAACGAGCTTATGTTATATATATGTGTGTGTGTGTGTATTAATTCATGGTTTTTTCATTAGGCTGCCGCCGCTTAAGAAGGATCTTTTGAGCATTTTTGAGCCTGCGGAGAGCTTCTCTGATGTCAATGCGACCACCGGGAGATTCAGTGGTGCAGGACAGCCCAACAGATTCAATGATTGTGATCAAACAATCATGTAATTGTATGGTTTGGCTTTCACTGCTCATCATCAGCTGTCGCAGCTCCCGATCTAACACTTGCAGCGCATTCTTTGGGAAATTTGATTCCACCCATTTAACAAGACTAACTTCTCCAGCAAAACTCTCATGGGTTGGACTCATTCCGGTAAAAATTTCGAGTAACATCACTCCGAAGCTGTATACATCTCCAGCTGTTGATGGCTTTTCACCTAAACCATATTCTGCATCATGATTTAATATTCATTTAATGGTTAGTTTAATTTATAGTAGACGACTTAAACCTTCAAGGGAAGCAGAGAGTTGTAAATTAAGGCACTAACCTGGAGGTATGTAACCAATTGAACCCTTTAAAACGTGTGTGGAGCTAATAGAAGATTGATTGCCTATTCTCTCTAGTAGAGACCTGGCCAGCCCAAAATCTCCCACCTTTGCTGTCATATCTTCGTCCAAAAGAATGTTGCCTGGCTTCAAATCACAGTGTACTATTGGAACTTCACAGTCATTGTGAAGGTAGTCCAGTGCAGAGGCGATATCAATGGCTATATTTAATCTCTCCAGAAAATTAAGTCCATTACCATGTTCATTCTTTCTCTCGCCATGAATCCAATCTCCCAAGCTTCCATTACCTAGGAATTCATATACCAGAGCAAGAAACTGCATATTCTTGAAGTCCAAGCTAGAGCATGATGTTATCAGTTTGACAAGATTACGATGCCTGGTGTTTCTCAAAGCTTCACATTCGGCAAAAAAACTCTTCCAAGTTCCAGTACTTTCGATGTCAAGAACCTTAACTGCGACACTAATGCCTTCTCTGAGATATCCTTTGTACACTGACCCAAAGCTCCCACTTCCAATCAAATTTTCATGGCTAAAATTCCCTGTGGCTCGACGCAGCTCATCATATGAAATCATTTGAGGGCTATGTTTGAATAATGTAGAAACTCCAATGGGCTTCGCTTTGCCTTTCCTCACAATAATCAGCCAAAAAATTAGGAAACAACCTGCTATGATAGCAATAATGGCAACTATAACATATATAATGATTCGCCTTCTTCCATGACTAGAAGAGTTCTCACATCCCAAATGCAAGCAAAGCTTTGGATTGCCTTCCAAATGGACCATGGACGTATGTCTGAAAATTCCTTCACGGGGAACTACTCCTTCTAGATTATTGAATGTGAGATTCAAAGAACGAAGGGCTCGTAAATTTTGGAGATCAGAAGGAATGGAGCCAGAAAGTTTGTTGGAGGAGAGGTCTAGAACTTCCAAGCCCTTCAACTCCGCCAAAATATTTGGAATAGGCCCCGAGAATTTATTGTTAGCCATCAATAGTTTCTCCAAGCTCTTGCAGTTTTTGAAGGAGTTTGGCAGATTACCGGACAGGCCATTGGCTGATAGGTCGATGGTAACGACATTTCCTAGCATGCCAATTTCTTCGGGCAAAGTTCCGTCAAGGAAATTCTTAGACAGATTCACAATGGTGGTCAAACTAGATAGGCTTAGAATCTCTTTAGGGATGTTTCCGTTGAGCTTGTTGTTGGACAGATCAATAGAAAGTAGATTCTGAAAGTTTCCAAATGAAGTTGGTATTTCACTGGCCAATTCATTTCCTGATAAATCGATCTGGTTCAACTTCTTGAGATTACCAAGGGTATTCGGAATGCTACCAGAGATTTGATTTCCAGCCAAATCCAGTGACTGCAGTTCTTGTAATTGGCCTATTTCCGTTAGGATTTCGCCAGAAATCGAATTGTAGCTCAAATTCAGCAGAGTCAAGCTCCTGAGACGGCCAATCGAGGTAGGTATTTTCCCATAAAAACGATTGCCTCCCATGTACAGTTTTGAGAGCACGTTGGAAAGATTGCCGATGGATTCTGGAATTTCGCCTTCAAACTGGTTGCCATCGAAGGCAAGGAAGTTGAGACGGGTGCTGTTCGTTAAAGAAGTGATGAATGAAAGACCCTCATCTCCTGAGCCAACAATCTTATTGAAACCAATATTATACATCTTTAGGAAAGGGAGATTCCCCAAACCTGGCGGCACAGTTCCCTCCAGAAGGTTGTGCGCCATCCGGATAATTTGTATATTGGTGAGGTTGTGCAAAGACCCTGGAATTTTTCCTGTAAATTTGTTGAAGCAGAAATTGAAGCCCAGAAGATTTGGGAGCTTATCCCCAACATCATAGGGAATCTCTCCCCAGAGTTGATTTGAAGCTAAACCCAAATAAACAAGAGAAGTCATGTTGTAAATGGTAGAAGGAACAGTGCCAATGAGATTGTTGATGGTGAGATCAAGGAATTTCAAGTTTTGAAGACGGCTCAGATCACTTGGTATGCTGCCAGTGAGGTTATTTGTGCCTAAGTTTAAGGTGTTGAGTGATGACAGATTTGCAATGGATGGTGGAATTGAGCCCCAGAGAAGATTTTTCCCCAAGTTCAGGACTTGCAGACTTCTAAGATTACGGAGTGGTTCATCAGGAACTCTGCCTGTAATCTTATTTGCCGTCAAGTCAAGGATCTTGAGCTCAGTTAACTTGCTTATGTTTAGAGGTATTACACCTCGTAAGCTGTTGGAGCTGATGTTCAAAACTCTCAAGCGAAAAAGATTACCAATTTCGCTTGGAAGAGTCCCTGAAAGCTTGTTGTTTTGGAGTTGAAGTGAACGTAGGAGTGAGAGGTTGCCAATATGAGGGCTTATAGTCCCCTCAATTCCGAAGCCGGAGAGATTGAGGCCAATCACTCTTTGGCCGAAATTGTTGCAGGTAACTCCCGGCCATGAGCAAGGAGAAGAGCTTTGACTAATATTCCAAGAAGACAGAGGGCTACTAGAACTACTCTCCAGGCTTATTTGAGACTTGAATGAGATCAAGGCCTCTCTGTCCGTAACAATGCTCAGAGAAGCTGAATCTACACCAAGTGATAGCCATTTTATTATGTGTAGGAGAACAGCCAAAGTGGCAAGATGCATTAAAGGGAAAGGTGAGGAATGCATGTTATTATTGTAGTAGATTTTATTGTTGTTCCGAACTCTCTCAAGTGGCGAATTGGATATTTATAGTTGTAAAACGATCCACCCACTAAGAATCGCACGTGAAAGGCACGTGTGAACATGTTTACCAAAATTTTTATATTTCAATTATGGGAATAGTAATACAACTCTTGTCAAAGTCACAACATATGTTCACGTTTGTCAGCTTTGAAAATAATTTACTTTAGAGCATTATTAAAAAACTCTTCTAATCAGATTTTATTATTTATTTGAAGAGTCACATCAATATTTAAAGTTTCAAAAGACACTCCAATTAAGATTTTTCAAATAAGAACTAATTCGCTCTCTTCAAATTTGGAGAGTTAATTTCTCTCTCTTCAATATATATTTTATTACTTTTCATTGAAGAAAGAGAGAGAAGTGCTTTAATTGCTATTGACTTTGCCTTTAAAAAAAATTATTTGATTAAAATAATATTAACTTATTTCTATTTGAAGAGTTTTTTCGATAATATCATATTTTTTCAACATTCTATTTGCCATATAGGTAAGCAAATAAGTATTTGAAGAATAAAATTTATAGAGAATTTTGGAGATGCTCTTAGTAGACGACTTATTCAAACCCATGGCTCCCTCCACTTTAATCATACAAAATGAAGTGAAATTATGCGAATGCCAATTTTTCATCCAGTGGCAGTGAGGCATCCAGGGGCGGTTCAACTGATCATATGGGTTGGGCAAATTGTTCCATCATTTTTCTTTTTTGTTCAATTACTAACCTTTTACTCAAGGTAGCATCTTTATTACTACTTGTGTAAACTCATTTGAAATAATTTTTCTACTATGTTTTGTTCAAATTTTTTCTTATCCTGCTGAATATTAATTTTCTTGTAGATATTTTTTCAAAACAAGCACACAATTATTTAAGGAAAAGTAGAATCAAAAGCCTACGATACAATTTTTAAAAAGAAATAAGATAACTTAATAAGACAAGTAATTAATAGGAGCAGAAAAAATATTTACAATCAAAGTTTTATTGATATTTTAAATCACGAATTTATTATTAGTTCTATTATAATACAACTCATACTTCTAACTAGTTCTAACCTACTAATATTTGAAATAAATGTACTTTATTTATTTTTATGGTAGAGATTGTACATACTTTACCCAATTATAAGAGAAAAATAGTATCTCCAACCTGTGCCCAAAAATTAAGTGGCACCAAAACTTCAAAAATAATGATGAATCTTCATTACAGCAAAGCTCTATTAGATAACGTCTTTGATGGGCAGAAACAACTATATATCGACACAATTTTTTTAACATTCACAAAGATCTTTTACATGTCAACTAATTTGATTTTCATTGATCAGGAAAACAAAATGGGTTTATCGGCTAAAATAATTTTTTTAATACATAAATTGATAATTAAGATAACGTCTATTGAATGCCAATAACCTCACTTTCTATAAGACGCGTGGCGACGGATAATTCTAGCATTTGTAGACATTTGACAATGTCATTGCTGCATGTACACATAGGGGTGGGTATAAACCCACAACTCATGGGTTTACCCAAACCCAAACTAAATTAAATGGTTTGGGTTGGGTAAATCATGAAAATGTGTTAGATGTGGGTTTTATATAGAAAATCATTTCATTATGGGTTGGGTATGGTTTACCCATGGGTTATGAACAAAACCCCAACACTCAAATTTTTCAAATGAAATAAATGAAAACAAAATAAATGAACACAAATAGGTAAAATATTTTATTATTTATCTTAAAATAAATTTTTATTTGTCATTCAAGTTTTCTTATAATAATTTTTTTATCATTTTACTAATAATTTTCTTATATATTTATTATAAGAAAATTTTCACAAAATAAATAAGTATAAAAAAATTTTATTATTAATTTTTTTGTTAATATCAAAACATATATTTTTTATTTTTAATGCTTTATTTTTATTTAGTTTCTATTCATGTGATTTATTTAATTTATAATAAATATAAATAAAAGAGTAGTTGAAAATAAGGGTAATATTGTAAACTTATACTATTAGGGGGGTTTTTGGCCATTATAAAAACAGAAAGGGGAAAAATGATATATGTTGATTACTGTAGGGAGGAAGGTGGCAATCTCCCTAAAATTAAGCATATAAGTAGACAACATAACGCAAAACTACCAAAACGATAAATAAAAATAAATATTGCATAATTAAATAAACAACAAGTGGCAAAATTTATTATTGATTGTTAATGTCATGTTTGTGAAAGTTTATTATTAAAGTATATGTTCTTATTTATTGAGAAATAATAATTTTTGTGATTAAACTTTATTTTAATTTTTTAGTATTCTTTAATTTAAGTAAAAATTATTTTGATAATAAAATTCAAACCAAACCCAAATGGTTTGGTTTGAGTTGGGTTAAAAATATTTGGGTTGGTTTGTGTTGGATCTAAATTTTTATGGTTTGATTTGGGTTGACTTAAAATCCAACCCAAACCAACCTATGCCCACCCCTATGTACACATATAAAGATTGAGGAGAGATGAGAAAGTGAGCATCCTCTAAACAGACGTGTTCAAAAGCTAATGCACTTAAATGTTTCATGAGTCCTCCACTATACTTTAAATGATTAATAATTTGCTGTGATGAGTTAAAGTTACTAACACGTTATTACATGTTAGTAATTTTGTGTTTCAAATTTTAAGTTAGTTTCACGTTTTAAATCACAAATTTTATGTGTACGTACCTACATATTAGGAACAAGGGGAAATACTTTTTTTAATAAAAAAAATCTATTATTTGGCATAAACTATCAATTTATTGCATTTATTTCTAGTTATGATTTTTTCTCCGACTAGATTGAACAAATGATGAGAGGGGATGAGAAGTCAAAGTCCCGAAATTTTTTTCCCTAACCCAAGCGTCACGCCAGCGAAAGCCTCGTTAATTGGTTGACGATCCTTCCATTATCTATATGATAATATCTAAAAAACGTAACTATATAAATTATATTCATGAAATAAAGATTTGTCTCTTTCGTACTTTGTCTTCGAACAATTGCCTTCCAACGCGTTCGGAGCAAAAATTCAGCTCCCAATCTTGTCAACACTAATATATAGTTTGAAATCTTGTAAGTTGTTGGGAAAGAGACTCACACAATCAACTGTAAATTAAGCGGAACCAAAACTTTTTCTTTGTTTGTGTGATTAAAATAAGATGTGTACCACAAATAAATAGGTAGAAAAATAAACCAACACAATCTAAAATAAAAATCAACCACAAAAGACACAAATTTTTACGTGGAAAACCCAAAGCGGAAAAATCACGGAACCGTAGTCCTAAAATCTTCTACTATATTAATGAGATTATAATACAAATTCTTCCCTAAGTAATACCATAGGCTAGTAACATCAAGAATCTCAATATTCTTGTGTTACAGTAACAACATAATATATGTCTCTCCAACAAGTGCGTATCTCAAATAATAACCAACGAGAAAATAAAATAAAAATCAAAATAAGTGAAATTATAAAAGACGATGACATGAACTTACCCTCAAAATTTAAGAGAAAATAAAGTTAATTTCGCCTTCTAATCGTTCAATCAAAGATTGAAAACTTGACCCCAAATTGAATGTCACGCCACGGTCTTCTCTTTTTTTCCCTCGTCTTTCACGTCTTCGCCAAATTTCATGGTAAATTTCATCCAATTCCAAAACTTAATTTTAATTGCACATTAAGCAAGACTTTTTAGGCTTTTGACTCTTGGGCCCCCAATGAGATGGACCCAACATATGTTTGGCTTTATTTGGGATTGAGATACTGTTGAAATCAAATCAAAATCATATTGCATGCCGACTATCTTTGGACAACTGTTCATCCTTATTTCGTTGACACTATTAGAATTTTTCGTTTAATCAATTATTTTAACTGCTTTTGTGTTATACATTTGACTTACACCAAACGTAAGTGATCATGTTCTTATGTGATTATTGTACAAGCCGTAATTAAAGAAAAAATTTGTTCTCAATTTTTTTCTCTCTCTTCCTTCTTCCCCATCTATCTAACCTCGTTACAAGCAGGGATGGCAATATTACCCACACACCTACAAATACGCATTTATATGCCCACTAAAATATGTTCATTGTAAGTAATTTTATGAGTAATGAATGGTTTTGTTAATAAATGCGAGTAGTGGACGAGTTTGATTAGGAGGGAAAATAAATAGGCAACGGCTAACCTGCATTATTATTCATTATTTTTTAAATTATTAAATTTTAAAAATATAATTTAAAAATAGAAAATATTAGATCTATGGTGAAACAGAAATTTTATTGAGTTTGCTGTTAGAAGAAACTAGATTTCTGAATGATGATAAATTTTATTGAAAGTTTGAATAAGTAAAAACAAGCCTAAATATCACGATTTACCAAAATAGGTAAATCAAAATATAATATGACAATAAAATTTTTCTAATCAAAATAAGAAGAGGAAAACAAACGGCACCCAAATTCGAGTTATAGAAAAAAAACATAAAAATCCTAGAAAAATTAATAAAAAAAATAAGAAAAAATCTTAAATTTGAAAAACAAGTAAGAAAGAAGTTAAATGTCTGGTTCGACCCCGAGGCAGAAGTGTAAAAATTGTTCTAGGTTAGATTCATATCGTCGCAAGCTTTATAAAAATATATTATATGTCGAAAATGGACACTTATAACTCAAATTATGACCCTAGAAAAGTACCCTAATTGTAATACACAACTATAATCTAATCGTAATTTCCTAAACCTAACTCGGTGCCTTTGCTCTTATCAATTGAGTAACCAAACATAATAAATGATATGTATTGTATCTAGTTTTTGCCTAACACCCCCTATAATGTAAGTCTAGAATATATAACCAAATCAGCCTTGAAATCTCTCAAGGTTGCAATTTTTAAATTTGTTCTTCACCGTCTTTCGCTCTAATTTTATTCAAAGTTTAAAAATCTTGAGTTAGGAAACTTTAATTTCTCATTTACATAGAATAAAATTAAAATTGAGTATTTTATGTGTATTTCTTACGTTAAATTTATAAATTTATAGTTTGAATTATATGTATATTTTTAAGTTTAAGAATCCATAAAAAAATCTGTTGGGTATTAGTGTGGTTTGGTAATTGGCTAAACCCGTAATAAGTGGGTGTTTTTTTTTCCCAAATGAAATCGACAATGGACATGGTGCGAGGTTGGTTGTTCATTTTTTCCACGAGTGTAGGTGTGAAGTTAACAAACCCCACTCTACTCTACCAATTGCCATCCTTAGTTAGGAGTTTCCATTACATCAACTTTTTGGGCTATTTTTTGGGTTAAATGACGTTATTAGCCTCATGTGCTTTTGACTTCACTATAACGGCAAGTTTTCTATAAAATAACCAATAGGCTTGTAGCCTATTGGCAACCCATGTGCCCAATAACATTAGGCAAATGGGTTCGAGTCCTAGCAACATCTGGGACTAAACTCGATTACTGTTGGGATAAGTTTTATGTAGAGTTTTACTTGTCTCCCCATATTTGGAGTAGAATCAATTTTTCTTCATTATTAAAGTGAGGGTAGATCCCCCTCTAGTATTAAGTGAGGGTCGACCTTTGAGCTATGCCATAATAAGAATATTAAGAAGAGTCTCGGATGATTTTTTATCGTATTATTTGATTAATATAGTATTAACTTATTTCTATTTGAAGAGTTTTTTTAGAGAATATCATATTTTTTCAACATTCTATTTGCCACATAGGTAAGCAAATATGTATTTAAAAAGTAAAATTTATAGAGGATTTTGAAGATGCTCTTAGTAGACGACTTATTCAAACCCATGAGTCCCTCCACTTTAATCATACAAAATGAAGTGAAATTATGCGAATGCCAACTTTTCATCCAGTGGCAGTGAGGCATACAGGGGCGGTTCAACTGATCATATGGGTTGGGCAAATTGTTCCATCATTTTTCTTTTTTGTTCAATTACTAACCTTTTACTCAAGGTAGCATCTTTATTACTACTTGTGATAAACTCATTTGAAATAATTTTTCTATTATGTTTTTTTCAAATATTTTCTTATCCTGCCGAATATTAATTTTCTTGTAGATATTTTTTCAAAACAAGCACACAATTATTTAAGGAAAAAATAGAGTAAAAAACTTACGATACAATCTTTAAAAAGAAATAAGATAACTCTATAACACAAGTATTAAGAGGAGCACAAAAAATATTTAAAATCAAAAGTTTTATTGATATTTTAAATCATGAATTTATTACTAGTTCTATTATAATACAACTCATGCTTCTAACTAGTTCTATCCTACTAATATTTGAAATAAATCTACTTTATATATTTTATGGTAGAGATTGTATATATTTTACCCAATTATAAGAGAAAAATAGTATCTCCAACCTGTGCCCAAAAATTGAGTGGCAGTGGCACCAAAACTTCAAAAATAATAATGAGCCAAACGACAGAACTGAAGACCTCGAAGCTTCATTACAAAAAAGCTCTATTAGATAACGTCTTTGATGGCCAGAAACAACTATATATCGACTCAATTTTTTAACATTCACAAAGATCTTTTACACGTCAACTAATTTGATTTCATTGATCAGGAAAACAAAATGGGTTTATCGACTAAAATATTTTTTTTTATAAATAAATTGATAATTAAGATCACGTCTATTGAATGTCAATAATCTCACTTTCTATAAGACGCGTGGTGACTGATAATTCTAGCATGTGTGTTGACATTTGACAATGACATTGCTGTATGTACACATATAAAGATTGAGGAGAGATGATGAGCATATAATATATACATATTTTACCCTTAATTATATTATTATTAGTTATTTTTAATTAATTAAATTATTTTATTGAACAAGGAATTAATTAGAGATTATGGATAAAAAAGGCAGAAGAAATTTAATTTGGGAGCATTAAAGATTAATTGAATTTGGAAGTAATTAGACGTACATGCACATGAAAGTGAAGCCGAGGAAACTGAAGCTAGTTAATTAATCCATCCATACACATGAAGATAAAGAAGATTATCGTCATCACGTGAAGATAAATATAGAAATTTACTTTAACTCAATTTGGTGGCTTTCCCGTTTTGCTTCATATAACAATTGGAATAAAAATCTTCAAAGATTTAACTATAGAGGCAGCTGGTTGGCTTACTACAATTATAATTTAAGTTAGAGAAGAATTCTGTCAACTAGGATTATAAAAAGAGAAGCCGCCAGAGAAAAAAAAGGGCAGCCGCGAGGCAGGGAAGAAAATAACGGCTGCAGCACTTCAATAATTTGCATGGCTGGTTTTATTAATTTTGTTGTTCTCAATTCAAGTATTCTAGCTAATTGTCTTATACTGAGGTTAAGGATGAAATCCTATTCAATGAAATAATTATCTTTTTATTTAATTAATTCCTTATATATATTTTTTAATGTTAATGATTTTTGTTTTACATGATTAGTTGGATGTTATTAAATCTTTTAACTAATTCTGTCATGCATTATTGATTGTTAAAATTAATATTTGACTAAATCAGTGCTTGGATCTATAAAGTTTATATATGATTATATCTGATTCTGTGTTTTTCATTAAATTATTTACATAGAGTGCTTAAGAAAACTTTGATATTTTGTTGTTCAATATGTTTACATGGGATGCTTATATATCATACTGTTAAGAAGAAAAAGAACTTATACAAGATTAATTTTATTTGGGCTTAATTGTTATATCCATAAGATGATATAGATTGATTTCGAGTTGTCACTCTAAAATTGAGGATTAATTAATAATTAGATAATTACTAGTTGAATATTGATGGATTCTGAAAAGCTTGGTAATTTTTGTCTTATTGAATTCTCCTTTGTTTTAATTGTTTCTTAGTTTAATTAGTTTAATTTCTCTTGAAAACTCAATTTCCTCAACTAGGTTAGGATTAATATTAATTTTAAATTTAAATTATACATTTCAATTTATAGCAATCCCTATGAGTTCGACCTCATTACTACTATTATATTTTTAGATTCGTGTACTTACGAGTATATTAAAATTTTTCACAACAAGAGATGAGAAAGTGAGCATCCTCTAAACAGACATGTTTAAAAATTAAACCACACACAATCACTTAATATCTTATTTAGTATTGTAGTTACATAGTTGTAGTTCAAAAGCTGCTGCACTTAAATATTTCATGAGTCCTCCATTCTACTTTAAATGATTAATAATTTGCTGTGATGAGTTAAAGTTACTAACATGTTAAGTTTTACATGTTAGTACTTTTGTGTTTCAAATTTTAAGTTAGTTTCACGTTTTAAGTCACAAATTTTATGTGTACGTAATTACATTAGGAGCAAGGGAAAATACGTTTTTTTATTAAAAAAAAATCTATTATTTGGCATAAACTATCAATTTATTGAATTTTCTAGTTATGAATTTTTCGCGTACTGGATTGAATAAATGATGAGAGGGGATGAAAAGTCTCAGTCCACAAATTTTTTTCTCTAACCCAAGCGTCACGCCAAAGAAAGCCTCGTTAATTGACGATCCTTGCATTATCTATATGATAATATCCTAAAAAAGGTAACGATATAAATTATATTCATGAAATAATTTCTAGGATTTGTCTCTTTCGTAGTTTGTCTTCGATCAATTGCCTTTCAACGGATTCGGAGCAAAAATTCAGCTCCCAATCCTTTCAACACTGATATTTAGTTCGAAATCTTGTAATTTTGTCTCCTGATCTAAAATTACTAAAATTAATATTTCCTGTTGAAATCAAATCAAAATCATATCGCCTGCCAACTATCTTTGGACAACTGCTCATCCTTATTTCGTTGACGCTATTAGAATTTTTCGTCAAGTCAATTATTTTAGCTGCTTTTGTGTTGTACATTTGACTGACTCCAAACGTAAGTGATCATGTTCATATGTGATTACTGTACAAGCCGTAATTAAAGAAAGAATTTGTTCTCAATTTTTTTCTCTCTTCCTTCTTCCCCATCCACCTAACCTCGTTACAAGCAGGGATGACAATATTACCCACACACCTACAAATCCGCATTTATATGCCCACTTAAATCCATCCATTGTAAGTAATTTTACGAGTAATGGGTGGTTTTGGTAATAAATGCGAGTAGTGAACGAGTTTGATTAGGAGGGAAAATCGATAGGCATTTGCTAACTTGCATTATTATTTATTATTTTTTAAATTATTAAATTTAAAAAAAATATAAGTTAAAAATGGAAAATGCTAGATCTATGACGAAACTGAAACGTTATTATGTTTGTTATTAGAAGAAATTAGGTTTCTGAATAACAATAAGTTTTATTGGAAGTCTGAATAAATAAAATTAGGATTTTGAGTCTCTTTTATAATAAACTTAAATATCACGAATTTACCAAAATAGGCAAATCCAAAAATATAATATGATAATAAAATTCTGCTAATCAAAATAAGAAAAGGAAAACAAACGGTACCCAAATCCAAGTTCTAGAAAAAAAAATAAAAATCTTAGAAGAATCAGGAAAAATAGGAAACAATCTTAAAACTCAAAAACGACCAAGAAATAAGTATAATTTTCAGCTCGACCTCAAGGCAAAACTGCAAAAGTTGTTCTAGGTTAGATTTGTCTCATCGCAAGGTTCGAAACAGTAAATTATATGCCAAAAACGGACACCTATAATTCAAGTAGCCTTCGAAAAATACCCTACTTGTAATATACAACTATCCTACATCAATCTAATCGTAATTTCCTAAACCTAACTCGCTGCCTCTGCTCTCATCAACTGAGTAACTAAACATAATAAATGATATATATTGTATCCAATTTTTGTCCAACACCCACTTTGATGTGAGGAAGTCTAGATTATATAACCAAGTCAGTATAGAAATCTTTCAAGGTTGCAATTTTTGAATCTTTTCTTCATCATCTTTCGCTCTAATTCTATTCAAAGTCTGAAAATCTTGATTTGGGAATGTTGGAGATTTAGTCAATTAATTGTAAATATTTTTGGTGTATTTTTTCATTTATTATTTGATTTAGTCATAACAGGAAAGCATATATTAGGGAGATATTGTAGGATTAGTTTACATAATTTAGAGATTCTTTATTTAGTAGGATTAGTTTACATAATTTAGAGATTCTTTATTTAGTTTCCTTTTTAATTAGCTTTCTAAGTGTATACATTCTGTCAAAGTTAATGAGAAAACATGAACAAGAATTATTCATTCATTAGTATTCTTGTTTCAGGGGAACTTTAATTTCTCATTTACATAAAATAAAATTAGAATTGAGTATTTTATGTGCATTTCTTTGGTTAAATTTATAAATTTATAGTTTGAATTATATGTATATTTTTAAGTTTAAGAATCTGTATAAAAATTTGTTGGGTACAAATGTGGTTTGGTAATCGTTAAAATCTGAAATGAGTGAGTGTTTTTTTTTTTGTTTTTTTTTTCAAACAATGGACATGGTGCAAGGTTGGTTATTCATTTTTCCATGAGTGGATGCGTGAAGTTAACAAACCCCCCTCTACTCTACCCATTGCCATCCTTAGAGCATCTCCAAAAGTCTCCATAAATTTTACTCTTCAAATAACTATTTGCTTACCTATGTGACAAATAGAAGGGTAAAAAAATATGATATTCTCCAAAAGACTCTTCAAATATAAATAAATTAATATTATTTTAATCAAATAATTATTTTTTAAAAGGAAAAGTCAATAGTAATTAAACCACTTTTCTCTCTTTCTTCAATTAAAAGTAATAAAATACAAATTGAATAGGAAGAAATTAACTCTCCAAATTTGAAGAGAGAGAATCAATTCTTATTTAAAGAATTTTAATTGGAGTGTCTTTTGGAGCTTTAAATATTAATGTGCCTCTTTAAATAAGAGCATCTCCAAAAGGGTCTTTAAATTTTACTCTTCAAATTTCAATTTGCTTACTGATGTGGCAAATAAGTGTATAGAAGAATATAATCCCCTCCAAAAGACTCATCAAATAAGAATGAATTAATATTATTTTAATCAAATCTTTCCCACTATCAAATGGAATTATTATTATATTTTTTAAAAGAAACATAAATAATAATTATTACAGTCTTATCTTTTCAATAAATAATAATAAAATATTAATAGAAGAGTGAGAAACTCACTCGGCAATATTGAAGAGTGAGAAACAAATCTTATTTGAAGAATCTAAATTAACGTGTCTTTTGGAGTATTTAATATTGATATGGCTCTTCAAATAAGAAGTAGAATCTTATTTGAAGAGTCTTTTGGAGATGCTCTAAGTAATAAAATCTTATTTGAAGAGCTTTTTGGTGATGCTCTTAGTTAGGAGTTTTCGTTACATCAACTTTTTGGGCTGCTTTTTGGGTTAAATGACGTTATTGGCCTCAGGTGCTTTTGACTTCGCTATAATGTCAAGTTTTCTATACCCATACGCCCAATAACCTTGGGCGCATGGGTTCAAGTCCTAGTAGTGGCTATGAGTTGACTTCCCTCTTATGTGGGAGTTTACTTGCCTCCCCGCATTTGGTGTAGAATAAATTTCCCTTCGGTATTAAAGTGAGGGTAGATCTCCCTCTAAAATTAAGTGAGGATCAACCTTCGGGCTGCACTATAATAAGAATATTAAAGATAGTCTCAAATTATTTTTTATTATAAATATCAGTAGAACTCTAATTATAATATATCAATAAAAACTATTAAAATAAAGTTTTCTGTAAAATGCTCACAAGCCTTAATTAAGGAAAAAGAAAGAAATCATTTTTATTTTTTTAATAGTTTTTCCATTAAATGGGTGTAGAAAGCATTTTTTAGGTAAAAATAATCCAACCAAACTATTTACAATGAAAACAATTTATCTTTAATTGGATTGTTGATGGGTTTTTACTTGAATTTATAAAAGAATTTTCAGGGAAAGAACAAACAATTAATTAGTCCGCTGTAGCACTAATGGTAATTTCTGCACATGGCATCGGATATCATTTAATCAATGGATGCCACTAAAATTTGTATTTTATCAATCAACTAACGGTGTTAATGAAAATATGATAAAATGAAAAGTTTTGTAAACATATGGTAGTGAAATAATTTATATAGTCATATTTAATGTTTATAATTTCAAAAGTAGTCAAATAATAATAAACTTAATTAAAAATAGTATGAACTTAATTATGAACTTAATATATATAAATAAGGTACAGATACTAATTGAAATATAAATTTAGTTTTATACCAAACATGTTGCAATGTACGTAAACGACCAAGCATATGTGTGTTTATTGATTCATATCTCCAAGCTGTAATCTGCAGCTAGCTAGTTAACAACTCTACAGTTTGCTCGAATTTCGCCAGCACTAGCCGTTAAGACACCAATTTGGCCCATCTTCACCATAGCAGCAGCAAAATTTGTCTTCCAAAGCTTCGGAGTTTTAGCATTTTGGTTTACTTGGCTTGCAGTTTCTGGGTCTGACAACAGAGTTTGGTCTGATGTGAACAAACCACGATTCCTCAAGATATCAATGTAGTACCCAGTGTCAGCGATGCTTGGACTCCCAGGATTCATTGGCACCACTAAGTTCGGATTGGTACCGTCTTGGGGGCACTGCTGCTTCAACTGAGCAGCATACATGGGATTTAAGCTTGGGTCCTGACTCATTGTGCCACTGAAATTGTATTATCTGTTACTGAAGGAAGTACAGTGAGAGCGTCCAATGGTGTGTGCTCCTGTATATGTTATATGGATTTTACATTAACTAAAATTATGTTTTATTTTATGTATATAATAAATCATTTCTGGATGTATAGTTTGAGTCATTCTTAGGTGCGGATGTCTACACTTTATAAAGTGCAGACTTGCACACTTTTAAATTATCATAAATGATTTAAAGTGTTGTAAAAGTAAGTGTCCGATATTTTATAATGCAGACGTCGTCCGCACCTGATAATATTTATATTTAGAAAATTTATATAATTAATTACCAGAAAGTGTAACCATTTCTTCTTGGGTAAAGCCCTTGTTTGCGAAGGATTGAGTGAGTTGGTTGACAGTGAATGTAGGGGGAGGTAGATTGGTTAATGCCTCAGAGGCTAGTGAAATTCTTCCATCTCTTCTTCCTGAAGGAACATCATAGCCCAGCCCACCACTCTGCAAACAAAATGTTATATGGCATCAAGCAAACTAAGGCATTGTTTGGTAGTATAAAGGCCACAGCTGTGGTAAATTACAAGGTGATAATTAATTAATGTTTGATAAATATGATCTAAAATAATATTTTCAACAAAAATAGTAAAGATAACATAAGTGTTTTTTTTTTAAAACCAAACAAATATGAATTAAAATCACCTAATCAACTTTCAACTACTTGTGTAAGTGTTGTTCAAGGAAATGGATCATTTTTTCATCTTGTCTTTCACTTACCTTTTAAAGATCTTGCAACTCGTGTACATTATTAGTCGAATATATACATATGGTTTAGAATTATCATTTTATTGTTTTTATTTTATCATCCACAAATAAGGGGATCCAAAAAGGTTAGCCAAAGACAAGATGAGTGTAAAATTGGAATTCTTTTCCTAAATATTTTAGAGCTGTGGTTTTACTAAATAGTTGAGTCAAATGGACCTAAAATTAGCTAATTAATGTCCTGAAGGACAAAACATTAAATTTATCTCTGCTTACTATCTCCACACTGTCCCTTGCCGCAAATGCAACAATGTCAGCACATGATACAATTCCTTTACAAACAGATTCTAGGGCAGCCTTTGCATTGTCGATGACTTCAAACCCTCGCAGACTAGGGTTATTGACAGGAGAGTCTTTCTCGGCTGTGTTTGAAGAAGTGGAGTCGATCAGCACTGATGCATCACAACCCTTATAAACAGAACCAACGAAGATCTTTAAGTTACTTTATTGCGTCGTCATATAAATGATCCAAAAAAAAAAAAAAAAGAAACTTGTAAGTGCAAATATAAATTAATAGTTACATTACCCTAACAAAGCAATCATGAAAATGCATTCTCACAAGACCAGCAGCCACTCCTTTATCTTTAAGGACACTTTTTCTAACCTCATCTTTCACAATAAGTTCTGCTGAGCTACATGAATTTCGATAAAACCCTACTTGAAGCTGAGAATTTACAATTGTGCATAACAAAACCACAATCAAAATAACAAAAACATGAACGGACCACTTTGGACTCATTTTCATTTGTTGAACTTCAAATGATGGTATAATTAACATCGAACTAGAGCTATTTATGGTTGTCGAAAACTGTGTGTATATATAATAGACCGCAAATGATAAACCCACCCCCTCATGTTTTTCAAAATTAATTATTTTCTCTTCATGCTTTAAAACCCGCCAAAACTCTCCTGAAATTAAAATGCTAACTGCTAACATGTTGGCGGCTACAAATGTGTTGTGGAGGGCCAATATATATTTTTTTTGAGAACGTGGAGGGCCAAATTTAGTCTCTAATTACATCACACAAGCTTTGTTTTAAGTAGAATCCATTTTAATGGATTACATGTAAGATTTAATTAGGCATAATTTATTTTATCAGGGGAAAATAGGGTGAAATCCAGTGATCCTCTCCAAAAAAAAAAAAAAGACAAAAATGTTAATGGAATTCAATATACTTAGTTTATCCATCAAAGATGAAAGAGAAATGATTAATTTTAGCAAACAAGAGGCGTGTTTTGTTCAATTTCCCGATATTACTATTAGTTTATCCATCAAATGTCAGGAATTTACTTTATTCATCAAAATCAAATGTATAGAATCTAAATGTCGTTGTTATTTGATCAGCACAAGATAACATAGTAGAAAAAGGACAACCAAAGTGGTTTCGTTACAATTGGTTTTAATTATATATATATGTTGTCACATTTCACATGGTATATGGTGGTAATAAAAGTGCATACCGAACATTTCCGAAATTTACGTGCCTATTGTATTGTGGAAACCGGATGAAAAATCCAATCCCTCATTGACTTGAGTGCAATAAAATCCAACCATAGTTGTTAGAGTTCAGTATCATCCAAAAGAGAGAATCCTAATGAGATAGCTATATCTATGCCGTGTAATGTGCATGCACGTTAGGTCTACTTTTAGGAGTCATTTTCCAATTAATTGTCAACAAAAAAAAAAATCAAGTTGCACGATGTGATTTTTTCTCGAAATTAAGAGTAATGTTAAGTATTCTAATATTTGATTTTTAATTTATGTTAGGAATTCTAACAGTTGAATTAAGTCTTTATTAAAGTATGTTAGTTTGTGAAAGGATAAACAGAAATTTACCATAATTAAAAATGTAGTCGAGTGTTTGATAAATTATGTTTATGAAATTATTGTGAGTTACAAAAACATAATGTACGAGTTTGATAAATTTTATTATTCAACTTATACACAAAGACTAAAAATCAAAATAACCATAAGTTTAAGTTTCTTACATAAAGGACCCCCGGGGGGGGGAGATGTTGGGAAAATATGCTCTTTAAAAGCATATGTGTTTATTTAATTGTAATAAATAATTTTTCTGATTAATAAAATAAATGAGGTATTTTATTCAAATATCTTAATTGCATTAATATTTGTATTAAAGTCCATTTAATCATATTATATGTATTTATGTGATCACCATGTGGATTCACAGAAGACATAAATACAAGTTATCTTATGATTAAATAAATTTAGTTCGCAGTTGATAAATAAAGTTGGGCACTTTATTTAGGTATAGACTGTAATAAATTCATTGAATGATTTTTCTTAATCATGTATGAATTTATTAATGTAGTACGACTACATTGAACATGATCACATATGAGATTTAATTAACTTTGTAATAACTGTCAGACTTATTAAATCTCATAGGCGTTGATTTTACTGTAATCTTAATCTTGAGTTAATTATGATTTCATGATTGTAATTGTTATTCCATTTGAGTTACCAATGGGCACAACACATTCTTGTGGTCAAGATTACCCGGTATCTTGGTGGGAGCAATTATGAGTATTGGAGTTATGGATTAACAATATAGAATTTGTACAACATATCTCTTGATGGGTTTTCGGCACTTGATCATAGAATTCTCTGGCCAGAGTGTGTCAACATATTTAGTATGTTGAAAATGATCATTAGAGAAAACCAGTAAGGATCAAGGAATAAGATGTTATTAAATTGATTGGACAGTTGAGATATCAATTTAATTAACGATGTGGTACAAAGGATTGTGCAGTAAAGAAATCAATGTGGCTTGGGACGAATTATTATTCGAGCATACAATTATGGAAGTCAGTTCCAATCTTTTAGTGGAGTAGATTTGGAATTAAATAATTGAGCTAGTTTAATTACAGGCCTAATTATTGTAGCCACTATTGTATGTTCCCAAATGATCCCTGGGTTAGCTCATTTAATTGACTGCACCACTACTGGACTAATAAGTAAGATAACTAGCGATTTGGGTCAAAAGCCTAAATATATTATTTAGTGGGAGGCTCCATTTAATTAGCTTTTGTATAAGGGGCCTTATGTTATTTTACAAGGTGGGTCCCCTATTGAAAAAGTAAATAAACGTGAGTTTTATTTAGGGCATTATTTGGAGCCTAGGGTTTTCACTAAAGGGAGATATATAAGGCTTATTTTTCCCTAAAGAAAAGTAGAGAAGCCACTTTTTATACAGATCAGAGAAAAAGATTTTTCTCTCCATTGTTGAGAGAAAAATTTTCTCGTGCTAGTTGCTTTGGTAGTGATAAAGGCGCCCACACGTCAAGTGCAGATCGAACCTGAGTCATAACCTGGAAGATCATTGGAGACAGTTCGTGATCTAACAAGCGTGGTGGTGACGGATCGTGATCTAACAGGAGTGGTGGTGGCGGATCGTGATCTAGGAGCCTAAATCACTTCAGCGGAAAAAGCCAACTCAGATTTTCAAGGTACGATTTCTGAATTACATATTCCTATATATTATATGAGAGCGGTCCTTAAAAGGTTTTATAAAAATTTTAAAAACCTGATTTTTCCCCAACAGGAGATCCTTTAATTAAAAAGCTCCAAGTTATTTTTGTTTCTACTTCCTAGGTGTGATAACACATGGCTTCCTTAGTTTTAGAAAAATTTATTCCTTACATCTAAGTCATAATTTACAATCTTTTACACTGTTGTCGTGTTAAAAATCCAAATAGAACCAGCAATTTATTGTAATATTCCTTAAAATTTGAAGCGAATAAGTTCCTGGCTTCCTGCTGCCATCACAAGTTACATTCAAACACTGATTCCATAAATGGATTTGAACATATGTGAATGCGGTGGTCCGTACGAACAAAATTTCAAACTGTCTTTATTTATGATTTTATTGAATATCAAGGATTTTAGATATTATTGCTCGCTCTTAAATTTGATCATCTTGTGCGGGTGTCAACCAATATTTCTGTTGGTAAAATTTATTGAGTTGAAAGGGAAAAGGACAAACACACCCCCAACGTTTAGGTAAAGGGACAAAAACCCCCTTAATGTTTTAAAAAAGACATTTACACCCCAATTTATTTTAATTTTACCATTATACCCTTCTAGCATATAAAAAAAAATTAGTAGATTATCCAATTTGTCTATATATTGTTAATAAAATTATAAATAGAAAAATTGGATATTATAAAAAAATTATAAATATACCTTCATTACCCAATTCCTCTATTTAAATTTTTATCAATAACCAATTTTTTAAAAAGACATCTATACACCTAAAAAAATTGTAAATAAATTATAATTTAAAAAATAAAATTGGTTATTAATAACCAATTTTATTTAAACTTTAAACTTGTATATTTAACAATTCTCCATATGTCAATCATTTAAACTTGTACATTTATAACCAATTTTCTATGTTATTTATTATGGTATTCATAACCAATTTTTTATAAATTCTAATTTATTTACAATTTTTTTTAAATGTGTAGATGTCTTTCTTTAAAATTGGTTATTGATAAAAATTTAAATAGAGGAATGAGGCAATGAAGGTATATTTATAATTGTATTAACAATATATAGACAAACTGGATAATCTAATAATTTTTTTATATGCTAGAAGAGTATAATGGTAAAATTATAATAAATTATGGTGTAAATGTCTTTTTTGAAACATTAGGGAAGTTTTTGTCCCTTTATCTAAACGTTGAGGGTGTGTTTGTCCTTTTCCCGAGTTGAAAACAAGGGCCTTACTTAAATGAGTGCCAAGAAAATTATATTGTACTTTTGTCAAAGACCAAAAAGAAAACAATTGAGCTATTGGCATGCACCCTCTAATCTCTTCGTAAAACCTCTACTCTCCTTACGAAGAGATTAAAGTTTCGATCGTACAGCGTATTGGGCTGCCTGAGGCCCAAATTTATTCATTCATTTTTTTTTGGGGGGGGGGGGGGGGGGAAGGGGGGGTAATCTTGTGAATCCATAAAGGTTTGATTTGGAAAATTCGGATTGAATTCTTATGAAAGAGACAATTGTAAAGAAAACCTGATTGCACTCCTGAATTCCCATCAATCATATATGTTTCTGATTTATTGACTTTTTATCTTGGATTTTTCTATAATTTCACTTTGATCAAACTCTAGCAAAATGTTCCCATCCAAATTGATTGCGCCATACTCTCCAGAGTTTTCGAAATTTTTTATAGTTAGAAGGTTTTAGATTCATTCTCACGTACGAAGTGCGGATTCTCTCTATATATATGCCCACACACATAAATATTATATATTTAATTTACACAATATATAGCAAGTGTATATAATGTATGCATGCAACTATCTTAAATAATAGCATGCTTAGGTGTTGGGTTTGATCTCATCTACGAGATTTTCTGCTGCATAGTTGTCTTTCCCATGCATAAACAACATCTAATAACAACGAGAGGGGAAACTTGGGGAAGAATTTGGAACGTTAAAATCCACATCCTAAGTTGACGGGTATTATGATCATTCCGCACCACCTTTCCAGCTTCAATTCCTTTGTTAACTTTTTACATCTTCAATTTCTAGACTTCCTTTGCATCATCTTTTAGTACTCCACTTACAGGAACCAATCAAAATTCAGATTCTTACCCCGGGTAGAGGTTTATACGTTCTGGTTTCATTTGCATTGAAGCTCCTTATTTTATTGTTTTGAATCTTTTTAGTGAGAAATTGAATTGAATTCTTTTGCAGCCTCTCTTGATCTCATGGCGGCTCACAAAAATAATGATGATGCAACAGGATCAGGACAGCCTCTGCTTTCATCGAAGCCAGTTGATTATCCGAATTTAAATGAACCCATGGAGCAAAATGACAAAAAATCTCTTTTGCCCCTTGAATCGGCATTGATGTCTCAAGAAGAAATCAGGTTCAGGCAAGTGCTTTTGTTGTTAGTTGGCTATCTGGGCGTAGGCGCACTTTGTTTCTTCTTAATCAGGCATCAAATTAAGGGTGAGAAAACAAACGGGGTTCTTGATTCAATTTACTTTTGTATAGTGACAATGACTACCGTGGGATATGGGGACCTTGTACCCCATAGCACATTGGCAAAGTTGCTTGCCTGTGTCTATGTTTTCTCTGGCATGGCTCTTGTTGGGCTTATTCTTGGTAAGGCTGCAGATTACCTTGTTGAAAAGCAGCAGCTTCTTCTGGTCAAGGCAATGTACAATTACGAAAATGCAAGTGCTGGTTCTGGTTCAGCAGCTGAGGTTCTTAAGGATGTTGAAACCCACAAAGTCAAATACAAATTGGTTACTGCAACATTCATCCTTTTGGTGCTTATAATTGCGGGAATTGTCTTCTTATCTGTTGTTGAAGATTTGAAGTTTGTTGATGCCTTGTATTGTGTTTGTTCCACTATCACTACTCTGGGTTATGGGGACATGAGTTTCTCAACTAGAGGGGGTCGTTTTTTCGCTGTCTTTTGGATATTGAGTGGTACAATTTGCTTAGCTCAGTTCTTTCTTTACCTTACTGAACTATACACCCAAAGTAGGCAAAATTCTTTCGTTAAATGGGTTCTTACGCGACAATTGACATTCTCGGATCTTGAGGCTGCAGATCTTGATCATGACAAATTAGTCAGGTACATGTAATTTGCATAATTTAGACTTGAGTAAAATTTTCATAATTTCTGATGTATCTTGATGGTTTGCTTCATCACAGTGTAGCAGAATTTGTAATATATAAGCTTAAGGAAATGGGGAAGATCAATGAGGAAGATATTTCGGTCTTGATGGAAAGGTTCCGAACCCTTGATGCAGATCAGTCGGGAAATCTGACAGCTGCAGATATAATGTTATTGCAGCAATCATCTTAACTTTGTAAAAAGATCAGTAGCATTACAACTGTCAGAATATGATTACTTCTAGAAAAAGAAAAAAATTTAGTTTTTGCAGGGAGAGATATTACTAATGCAATGAATCCCTTTTTCTCTTTGCAACTGTTTGATTAATTACTGTCAAGTAATCCTGATAGGATCACCAGACTTTGGCAATTCATGAGCTGAACGTTTGAAATGCTAACTTTTAGACGCACAGGCATCTAAATGTGCCATTATGAGCAACAAGGGACCTTAGCAGAACTTTTTATTTGATATCCTTTCACAGAACATCCATATACCAAAATTAACAAACATGATAAAATTCAAATTAGGTACAATAAATGGATGGCACGGTTTCTTTATTGAGAATTTGAGTTTCTCGTTGTCCATTTTCGAAACCATGTTCTTTTTCACTCTCAGTGGTACTTGCAAGAACAATTTTTGAAGCCAACGAAACCTTAAAATTCTTGATCAACCTCTTCCTCAGTGAAATTGTAATTGACAAAGTTACCGATCTATTGGGTTCTTTCATAAATCCCCGGAACCCAACAAATGAAAGTGCTTCATATGTTATGAGATATCAGAAACTGGAAGTGAATTCATCAATTAGTGTTTACACTGGTTTCAACAATGCCCATCACTAAAACTGCTGAATAGAGAAGCTATGTAAAATTTTCTTATATTGACTGCTGTAGGAAATATTTACATTTTATTGTGTATTGGTCAGTGAACACACAGATGAGTAAGAAGTTTAGCATTTGTACATGACAGTACTACATATGCGAAACTGGTTGGAACTGCCAATGAGCTACCCTGGAAATGGCTTCAAACACCAGTCATAACCTCCTTGGATATAAAGCTGGTGCTCTGCAAGCTATATTCGTGGCTCCAGGAGTGGGGGGATGGTGAAGTCAGTAGAGGCCATAGCATGTTCTTCTGCTTTCTGGCTTTACAAAAGACCATCCTTGTATGGTCCATCCTTGAATGTTGTCTCAGAACTCCATGCACAGCCTTCAAGTAATTGCTGGAGTCATGGTCTCTCAGGATTGTACCATCTGAACCATAGGCTGTAGGATCACTTAAAGTAGCCAGTGGGTGTGGCCAGTTGAGGAAGAACCTCAGTGCGCTTGTGGAATAGCCACATTTCGTTTTGTCAAGAGCATATAGAGCATTCCCTTGAGGAAGTAGAGGGTGTGAAGGAGATAACTTTTCATCAGGTTGGAGAATGAAAAGTTTGCCCAGTGGAGAATACAATAGTTTCTGCATAAGCACCCCGATGGAGCAGAGGGTAATGAGAAAACTTGCAAGTGTGAAAATAGAACAATGGGTTCTTTTCATCAACACCAAAGATGACACTTACATTTTTATTGAGACAAGGATGCGAACGAAAGGTGCCACTCAACCTCTTGAGGACCAAAGCAACGTGGTTAGGGTAACTGCAGGAGAAGGCTCTAGGAACAATATCTCTATGCATCATCACACAATGAACATGATTCTCGTCCAATCCAAGGTAGTTGAGTAATTTTTGGCCTCCACAGAACACAAATGGTGAGCCAAAAGTGACAATTGGTCGAAGAGTAGAGGGTTTGACAATCCCTTGATTTAATAGCATCAAGCTAACTAAAAGAGATAGGCTTCCCCCAAGTGAATGGCCAGTGAACTGAAGCTTTGCACGTTCACCATGTCTATTTAGATGGTCCATGATCTCTGGCATGAATTGTTCATATATTCCTTTTGCAGCTTCATAAATTCCTCTGTGAACAAGTACATCCGTTCCCTGTGAGAAAGACAAATAAAACTTTTAATAATATAGTAATTCTTTCTTTGTTCCAATTTCGGTACAAATTCATCGAGTTGAGGAGCCATTCAGACTCGTGGAAGCTGCACTTCTACTCACTTCAAATTCAGTAGGTTCAAAGAAGAGATTTGCCTGCCAAGATGCCAAAGAATCTGATCCCTGCATCTCAAGGAATATTACCATCAGGCCATCTTAAGATTAAAAAAGTCAGTTTAACATAAACATTAAAAGGTGAATGGATTCAGGGCTTACCGGAGACACAATAAGATGAAGCAACTAAAAAGATAACTGACCTGAATCACAAAGCAGCGGGTGTATGTCCTAAAATCATCACAGATGAACCATTCACAGGGTGAGGAATGAAGTGACTGAAGGTCCTTAGCAGCCTCCTCCTTTTCCTTCTCCCCTGCTGCAACAACTGCAGTCATTGTCGATGCTGCTACATAAGCAGCCACCTCTGACTTATATACTCGTGAATTCCCACCATCTCCCTGTTGTTGGTCTTCAATTTCAAATGGATTTATTCCTGTATCCTCTTGGGGTTCACATCCAAGGGACATAAGGTCCTTGGCACGAGACTGGACATAAGATGCAGCTGATGCAGCAATCTTGGAAGCAACAAATGGTCGACTTGAGGTCCTCAGCTCAGAGTCCACATGCTTTTCTGTATCAGATTCAGAAGCAGATTGATTGTTTACAGGTACATGAGTAGAGTCCAGTTTGAGCTTAACTTTTATCGCGGCTGCCTCTGCTTTCTTTTCCAAGGAAGATGTTACAAAATGTAGGCCATAATATCTTCTTAAATCATTCGCCTGCATAAGTTAGTCATTATTTGGATCCGAGCAAGATGGATTAAGAACAACTTTTAGAAGACTTTCGAGATTGAGCCAAGTTCTAATAAAAGATGTAATTGCAGGGGAAATTATAGCTCATTCTGATAATAACAGTTATCCATATTATAAAAGTATCTTCCAGTAAATTCATCTGTATATGCAATTAAATAGAGCTTGCATTTTTGGCTCGAATTTGAGAAGAAAAGTATGAATAAATCTTGGCTAAGAAAAAAGAAAAGGAAAAACAAAAAATGTATACCTTGATCTCTGGTATCACATAAGCCATATTAGATAAGAAAGCAAGCTGAGAAAATAGCTTGGTATCAGACAATGGCACTTCCGCCAGTAATCTTGAGAAGGATTCACGGTCATATCTAATTTCATCTCCTTCATTTTCAGAGCCATAATCAACCTCACAGCCACCCTTACAAGCGTCTGGATGACAAAAACCCTTTTCATCCTCATCACCAACTTCTTCACCGTCTACACTCTGTTGTTGCTGTCTCTTCACCCATTCTTCTCTTATTTGCATTAACCTCTCCACCCAATTTGCCTTCTTTATTTTCATTTCTTCCTCGTTACTCTCTGCCAAATCCTCAATGACATTCATCTTCTTGTCAACTATACTCATATCTTTACTAGTTTCCGGGTCAAACAAAAATGATCGAACAGAGTTTGGAATTATGGAGCTAGATAACTGGCACTGAAGAGGGAAGAGCCCAACTGAGGGGCTGCTCTTTAGTTTTGGTGACTTTGATGCTGCACGATTGCGGTTAACAGAATAACAAAGATTGTTATCAGAATAAGACCTTTGCATCCCAGCACGTTTACAAAGGTCATTGCCAGACTCTGATCGGCGAAGCCCATTGTATTCTTTAAAAGTATCTTTTGCTGCTGTGCCAACTGGAGAGGTAGGAATTGTCACTGTTGTGCATGCCATGGCTTGTAAGTTGTATCAGATTGTTACTGTACAACAAGGCTTGCAAAATTGTTGTCAAGAAAGAGTATTTACCGATTGGCTAGGCTTGAGAAATTACAAACCTTATTAGTTGCAATATAGAAATAACACTTGGAAGTTTGACTCACATAATCTCAATTATTGAGTTCTATAAAACAAACGGCAAAAATGATAACTTTTAGCTGAAATTGCTAGGAATGCTTTAACAAATGTTTTATCCTAGGAATTCCAGACAAAATCATTACAAGCAATGGACTCCAGCATTGACTTTGCAATAGAATTTCTTTTCATTTCAGCATTAATAGGAAGTGTGCTCAGAATTAAATCGAAAGGGAAGTAGGACAGCAAGAGAATTTCAAAGCGTTTATGTTTGTAAACTTGTAAATCCAATAGAGCAATACGGCTGTTGCAAGTAACAATTCCATAGACAAAAAAATATGTCAGTAAGAAATTATTGCCCTTTTAATAAAGCCATTGTTACCACTCATAACAGCAAACTAGTGCACCTATACATAGATTGCCTCACTCAGCCATGTTCAAAGCCGGCAAGCACCAAAAAAGAGGATGCATCATTTCCAATTAATATAAGAAAGAAATTAATTCAAGATACATCATGGTTTGAGTAAGAAAGCTCGCTTCGTAGAAGCACGTGAGCTAAAATGCAAAGCCAAAACCCATCTACAGAAAATAACTAAAATACATTTATCAGCTTTTAAGACACCAGTCAAGAAAACATGACACATGAAAGAAAGGACTGGTTATAAGGCCGCTTCTTAGTCTGAACTATGTTTTTAGTATAGAGTTGATGGTAACAGTTTTCCACTCAATAATATAGTTTAGAATAGGGATAGAATCTTACATATCAGTAACAAAAAGACTGATTAGTTCAGGGGGAACATAATCAAACACAGGATTGACTACGTGAAGTGGAGAAGAACTGCTTCCAATTCCATAATCCAAGAGACTGAGAATTCCTCGTAATTCAGCAGTTCAGAAGGGCACCTGATTGCATTTAGTAAAACCTCCGGATTTTGCTGATACAGTGAGCACAACTGTCAAAAGCAACACAGAAGTAACAAAAATCAATACGCATTCAGCAAAGTCATCAGCATCCACGGAAAGGTGAATTCAATTTATTTTAATAAACAGACAATAACCAAAAAGTGAATCAACAAACTGAATCCTATCAGTCGATAACCCCAAATCTTATTGTCTATTTATGAGCTAATTGCAAATAGACTTGTTGTTACTGGTAATGGGTTCCAACAACCAATGATACCAATTAAACAAGCATCTTCTACAGCATTTCTCGAATTCAAGAGTGGAGTGAGGGCAACTTCAAACATCCCATTTGACAGCCTCCGCACCAGGACCACCAGATGAACTGATAAAGACAGTACGGACGTTAAACATCCAGGCGCAATTTCTGCCGTCAAGTTGAATATAAAACTTAAACTAATAGGACCTATTCATTCACATAAGATGCACAGAGGGACTCCACATCCCCCTTCTGTTTTGAGTACTGAGCAAGTGCAAAATTAAACAAACTTAAGTTATTTTAACAAGCAAAAGCAACCAAATAACAAGTTCACATTATTGTAAGCAGGAAAGAGGCCACAACTCACCTCTCTGTGTCGCCGGCGGGGACAATGGCGGCTAGTGAGGCTCACTTGGGAGGTTTTGGTTTTTGGCGGAGTTGTTGAAAAGAGCTGAAGCTATTGTAACCGTTTTTATAAGAACAGTAACGGGTTACAAATATTGCATTGGAAACATCAAGATGCCGTATCGGTTTTAGCCGCCAAAGAAATACGAGTCATCTACGCACAAACATGCATGTGTTTTCGAGATCATGTGTCAAAATATTATTTGCAAGGTACTTGACTGTGGTCTTTACAAGTGGGTTGCATGTATCATCGATTGATTAGTCACATATTTTAACAACAAAACATGTGTTAAAAACAAAAATAAATTTGTCTTCTTGACAATAAAATCAAAATGTAGCATGCACCTTGTGGTTGATTTCAATGTGGGAGTTTATTTCTACATATATTTTAGCTAAATAATTAAACGAAGCATCTAGTTCTACTATGTACTTCGAAATTTCCATCCATGGCTTCATTAAAAAGTGAACAAGGTCAAATTAAGACGGTTATTAAATCCCACACGTCTAGGACGGTGCAGAAACTACAAAACATGAACTGCTTTTACTGGTTGACTCTTTTTTTACCCTTTGAAATTGTCGAAAGTGAAGAAAGATTGGAACCAAATGAGTTTGTTAGAATAAAAAGATCCATAAATTTTGAAAACTCTAATCCGACCATAAATTCCAATGTTGCAACGTATATGAATGATAAAATAAAAGATTCAAGACTATTCAACGTCAAAATCAGAAAAAACAAGAAGCCTCGTGAGTGTGTGTATATATATTTTCTTTAAAATTAGATTGATGAGTTATAATACATCAATTTCAATCACACTTTCGCTATGAAAAGATGTATTAAATTCATTTAATGCATGTATGACATATAAGTATATTAAATATAAATATTAATTACACGATAATTTTTTTAAATAAATGTCATACATGCATTAAATGAGTGTAGTACAATAAAAATGCTCTGCGACTTCTCCGTTACCGGGGTATTGTCCGTTATTGAGATTGTAATAAAACTATAGGGGCATTTTTGGCATGTAGAAAGAAGAGCCGTGGAAGTTTATTATGAGTGAAGAGCAATAGAAAAAAAAAATGATTTCAATTTTGAAAGATCCAATAGGGCACATGCCAAATGTGCGGCTGCATGGAGCGGTAGACGCCGCAGTCAGCACCTGCATGCAGCAGGCTGTTTCTTGCCAATCCCACTGGCGTTTCGATGGAAAAGGCAGATGTACAAATTGCCCAAGCCCAACTCGCTTGGCGATCTCAAGGCTTACCACGTTTCCTCAACAGTGGTTACAGTGCGAGGCTGATGAAAAGAGGCACCACGCAAACAAAGAATGAAACAAACTCCCTCCGTTTTGAATAGCGAACTTGATAGCTTGAAGCTAAAGAAATTGAAGGAATGAACCACAAAAACTGTGCGGTATATTATAGTATTATTTGATTATTTATTTAAATATCTTTGATTCGACATGCATCATAGCTGCAGTCTCATCAAAGAAAGATGTTTAATTTGCAGTCCAATCGGCATAGTAAAACACAAGATGATGGACCTGAATTGCCCTTTGAAGGGCCATTTCAACTTGATGCAAAGAAGGAAGAAGCTACACGAACGAAGCTAGTTAAGAGCCACACCAACTTGCCAAAAGAAATACCCAAATGATGGAAAGATGGATCAAGGATTTTGTGTTAGAACTAAGTTTTTTTTTAAACACCGAATCAATGATTGTTAATACTGAAATAATAGAAATAAAAACCCAAAATACAACATATAATTTCAAGATGTTAATAATAACATTGGTCGTTTAAGCTTAAAATGATCGCGAAACCCCAAGCCACACAAACTTGGCAAAAGAAATACATCAATGATGTAAAGATGGATCAAGAATTTAATGTTAGAACTGAGTTTTTTTTTGAACATCGAATCAATGATTGTTAGCACTTAGCACTGAAATAATAGAAATAAAACTCAAAATACAATAAATAATTTCAAGATGTTAATAATAACATTGGTCGTTTAAACTTAAAATAATCGCGAAACCCCAAGCCACAGAAGTCCTTCGGAGTGAAAACTTTTTAAAAAAATTACAGTAAAAGGTAAAAAAAAAATTTATTTTTATTATTATTAATTGACACCAAATCCTATTTTTGTCAGCATCGGTCTAATGAAATTTTAATTATATATTTCAGAGTGCAATTATAGTGATGTGAATCATACAGCTGGAAAATAAGAATAAGAAATTTTTATTATTTTTAAGTAAATGTAAAATTATACAGTTAGGTAGTAACTTTTACCTTTTTCAGAGTACCAAATTATCTCCCTAATTCCCAATTGTTGGGGAGAAAATTCAAATCATAAATCCCACAATTTTTAAAGTATTTGTGGAAAAGTAAATTTCGTGATGGAAATCTCCAAATTTTCTCTCATTTGACTTAAAAAATACTCCAGAAGTCGCTGCTCACTGTTAGATCCGTTCCCATCTCGCTTGTTTCCACCAGCTCTCGCCTCTCTCACTCCGTCTCTCGAATTGAAGAATAAAATTCAAAATCCTTTTCCATTTTCAGTTTCAGAAACAAAAACGATAAAACAGAGCATATAGCGACCAACGGCGGCGAGCGAGCGAACGATGCCGTTTTCCTCGTACATAACGAACCCACGGCGTGGAACCGCCACGTGGGCAAGTTCCCTTCTGCCATCAGCCACCAAATCAAAAATCCCCTCCTCCAGAAAGTCACGCAAACGGACGGCTCTGATCAACTTCGTTTTCGCCAACTTCTTCACCATCGCTCTTGCGGTCTCCGTTTCATTTTTCCTCCTGACAATCTTCTTCTTCGGCGTCCCGACTCCCATTTCTTCTCACTTTAAATCCAAACCCGCTCGTGGGGTCAGACCCAGAAAGCCCATTTCTCGGAACCACCGCCACCATCGCCTGGTCGATAACAAGCAGAAGACGAACGGCGTCGTTTTGGAGGCTGAAGTTGATTTAACCACCAAGGGTTTGTATGATAAGATTCAGTTCTTGGACGTGGATGGTGGCGCGTGGAAGCAAGGCTGGGATGTGAAATACAGAGGCGACGAGTGGGATCACGAGAAACTCAAGATATTTGTTGTGCCTCATTCGCATAACGATCCTGGCTGGAAGCTGACTGTTGATGAGTACTATGATCGCCAATCCAGGCATATACTTGACACCATTGTTGAGACTCTATCCAAGGTCATTTCCTTTTTTTGTCTTTTTTTTTTAGCTCATAAATTTATTGTTATTGGTGGATTATTTTGATATTGATTGATTGTTGATTATTTTTTATGAACTTGCTGTGTGTAATTTTCAACTGATGCTATGTCTTATTAGTTAGTTACTTATAAAATATAAAATCTTAGCAGCTGTTCGGTTGGAATTTTGTAGAAGCAAAGTTAGATACAATCCTAAAACTCGTGTAGATTATGGAGATATAATGCAAACTATATTCCCCCTTTGATTTAGCTTTGGTTAGGTGGGATTGATTCTTTTAATTTCACTTAAGATAATACAGTGGATGTTGCATGTAACATATGATGAATATTTTTATGTGTGTTAGAGTTTATTGTGTTTGGGAGTAGTGAGCTGTGAAAATGATAAGGATGTTTCTGTAGGATGCTCGGCGGAAATTTATATGGGAAGAGATGTCTTACCTGGAGAGATGGTGGAGGGATTCCTCTGAGAGTCAAAGAGCGTCTTTCACCAATTTAGTGAAGAATGGTCAGTTGGAAATTGTTGGAGGGGGTTGGGTGATGAATGATGAGGTAATGTCATTTGGGTTTATCTAAGTTTCTTCATATTGCTCCATTCTTAAATTTCATGCAATGGCCGTTCACCAACTTGCCTTATTTAGTCATTTTCCATTTTTATCAAGTTTGTTGTTTACTAGTGATATAGTTAGAAACTCAGGTATGATCCTACGCTCTCTGAATATGAGCTTATTTATGACTAATGATTCTTCTTGAGGATTGAATTGACAGATTTATTCGTTTCTCTTCCTGTTGTAGGCTAATTCACATTATTTTGCCATCATCGAGCAGGTATAACCTTAATGCCCCACCTTTAATAGCTTCTCATTGTTTAATTATATGCAGTCTTTTAGTGACTAGTTGAATTCAGCATATTTAGTGTTCGGTCTTTTATTTGTTGTACCATTATATTTTTGAAATGCTCTGTAATATGTTACTGTCCCCTGGTTTAGCTCTCTGTTTTACTCATAATCAAAACAATTTATATATTGTATTTATTTTCTTTTTTTTATTTTTTTTTTTATTTTTTATGTATCTCAGATATTAGTTGTTTGGTTTACCATGAGCTTTTGAAAAGTACTTAAATTCTAACCTATACAGTTGATTAATATAAGAAATTGAATTTTTGATGAGTTATATAAGCTGTTGAATAGTTATTGCTGTAGTTTTGGGTACTTTGATGATAGTCTTATGAATTGTTTGGTAGGTTTGGGTCTCATTTCATTGTTTTGCCCTGGGAATATGTTATTCTGGATCTTATGTTGCCAACTCAGAGGTTGGCGTATGTTTTCTGCTAATCAACTTAGGGAAAAAGGAAAAAAAATTGAAAAATGCTGGATAGATTGCTACCATTCTCGGTGACAGAAACATACACACAAAACTACAGATTCACGCATGCATATGCACAAACATGCCCACATGTGATGTCTATCCTCACCTCTTCTGTTTGCATTCATTTTGATGACTGAAAAAAGTTTCTGTGCTGATAATTATTTCCTAAATAGCTGTAGAATATTCATATTTGCTCTCATTCATGCATCAGATTATGGAGGGGAATATGTGGTTGAACGATACCATTGGCTTTATTCCAAAAAATTCTTGGGCAATAGACCCATTTGGCTATTCAGCTACTATGGCATATCTTCTTCGCCGTATGGGCTTTGAGAATATGCTTATCCAGAGAACTCACTATGAGTTGAAGAAAGAACTTGCTTTGCACCAAAATTTGGAATATATATGGCGTCAGAGTTGGGACACTGAGGAAACTTCTGATATTTTTGTGCACATGATGCCTTTCTATTCATATGATATTCCTCATACTTGCGGTCCAGAACCTGCTGTCTGTTGTCAGTTTGACTTTGCTCGAATGGGTGGCTTCTTTTATGAAGCCTGCCCGTGGAGACAAAATCCAGTAGAGACCAACCAGGAAAATGTACAGGAGAGGGCACTAAAATTACTGGATCAATATAAGAAAAAATCAACATTATACCGGACTAATACACTTCTCGTTCCTCTTGGTGATGATTTCCGTTACACGACCATTAATGAAGCAGAAGCACAGTTTAGGAACTACCAGTTACTGTTTGATTATATCAACTCTAATCCCAGTTTAAATGTGGAGGCTAAATTTGGTACTTTAGATGACTACTTCCGAACCCTTCGTGAGGAGGCTGACAGAATAAATTATTCTCGTCCTGGTGAGATTGGCTCTGGTCAGGTTGAGGGTTTTCCTTCCCTGTCAGGTGATTTTTTTACTTATGCTGATAGACAACAGGACTATTGGAGTGGCTATTATGTTTCAAGGCCTTTCTTTAAGGCTGTTGATCGGGTACTAGAGCAAACTCTTCGTGCAACGGAAATGATGGTAGCTTTATTGCTTGGTTATTGTCAGAGGGCACAGTGTGAGAAGTTGCCCATGAGTTTTGCGTATAAGTTGACTGCAGCTAGGAGGAATTTAGCTCTTTTTCAGCATCATGATGGGGTGACTGGTACTGCGAAGGATCATGTTGTATTGGACTATGGAACTCGGATGCATACATTTACAGGATTTGCAGATTTTCATGTCTAAAGCAATTGAAGTACTGCTTGGAATCCGTGAAAGATATGATCAGAACCTATCCCAATTTGAGCCAGAACAAGTGAGATCTAAATATGATGCTCAACCGGTGCACAAAGTAATCAACGTTCATGAAGGCACTTCACAATCAGTGGTCATTTTTAATCCTCTGGAGCAAACAAGAGAAGAGATTGTAATGGTTATTGTTAACAGGCCAGATATTACTGTTTTAGACTCAAACTGGACTTGTGTACAAAGCCAGATTTCCCCTGAATTGCGGCATGGTAAAAGCAAGATCTTTACTGGAAGGCACCGTCTCCACTGGAAAGCTACTATTCCTGCCCTGGGCTTGCAGGTATATTACATTGCTAATGGTTTTGTTGGGTGTGACAAAGCAAAACCAGTAAAACTAAAGTACTCATCAGATAATTCATTTTCTTGTCCCACTCCGTATGCTTGCTCAAAAATAGAAGGTGATGTGGCTGATATCAGGAATCGACATCAAATTCTCAGCTTTGATGTCAGGCATGGCTTGTTGCAGAAGATAAGCCATATAAATGGTTCCCAAAATGTTGTGGAAGAAGAAATAGATATGTATTCTAGTCAGGGAAGTGGTGCCTACCTATTCATGCCCAATGGTGATGCTCACCCTATCACAGAGGCTGGTGGATTGATGGTGATTTCTAAGGGTCCATTGATGGAGGAGGCTTACTCTTATCCAAGGACAGCATGGGAGAGAAGCCCCATCTCCCATAGTACTCGTCTTTATAATGGAAACAATATGATACAGGAATTTCTCATTGAGAAGGAATATCATGTTGAGCTTCTTAGCCACAATTTTAATGACAGGGAATTGATTGTTAGGTACAAAACTGATATTGACAATAAAAGGATATTCTATTCTGACTTAAATGGCTTTCAGATGAGCAGAAGAGAAACCTATGACAAGATCCCTTTGCAGGGAAACTACTACCCCATGCCTGCACTTGCATTCATGCAAGGTTCCAATGGGCAGCGGTTTTCTGTTCATTCCAGGCAGTCACTGGGGGTGGCAAGCCTTAAGGATGGATGGTTAGAGATTATGCTGGATCGTCGCTTGACTAGAGATGATGGACGTGGTCTTGGGCAAGGTGTATTGGATAATCGTGCCATGAATGTAGTCTTCCACATTCTTGTCGAATCCAACATTTCTTCCACTTCAAATTCCATTTCCAAACCACTTACCCTAAGCCCCTCTCTTCTTTCACATCTCACTGGTGCTCATCTGAACTATCCATTACATGCATTCATTTCCAAGACGCCGCAAGAGTTGTCTATGCAGCCCCCACCAAGATCCTTCTCTCCTTTAGCTGGTTCCTTGCCATGTGATTTGCATATCGTGAATTTTAAGGTTCCACGGCCATCGAAATATTCTCAACAGTCACCTGATGATTCTAGGTTTGTCTTAATCTTACAGAGGCGATATTGGGATTCTTCGTATTGTCAGAAGGGCAGATCACAATGTGTTAGTGTTGTTGATGAGCCTCTAAATTTGTTTTCCATGTTCAAGGGATTGGCAATACTGAATGCAAAAGCAACGTCTTTAAATCTCCTGAATGATTACATTGGAATGCTTGGATACCCTGAGCAATTAGAAGATGTTTCTCAGGATGGACATGTAACCATCGCACCCATGGAAATACAAGCATACAAGTTGGAGATGCGGCCAAATGAATGAATGCAAAATAGGGACTTGGTTCCTGCAATCTCATTGATTATGGTTGAATGAGGTTAGTGGCAAAGAAGAGTGAATGAGTGATTTCATATTCCTCTGTCTGCACGGCTAGCTTCAGGAGTCGCCATCTATCTGCGGCTACTGCTGCATGAAATATCTGATCAAGTGAAGTACTGCACAGACATTTGTAAGAGTGGCAAGGCATTGACAATGGACAAGGCAACAGAACATTCTGGTGGTAATCTTGCTGAGGAAGTTATTTGAAATATATGGCCTGATATTTACTTTTTGCTGTATGCTCCCTGTTATCGAAATATATAATAGGAAATACATCTGTTACTATTCTGGAATTAGAGCAAAACCGCGATGAGGTTCAAATTTTGCTGTATTATAAGTTTTCTGTAAAAATGAACAGTATGTGCTTTTCCAGTTAAAAATAAAGTTTGCCACTGTAGTACAGTAGTTAGCTGTGACGCATTTGTAGCTTTTGAGACGCACAGAGGAAAGGATGTGGGCTATTTTCATTTTTTCCCCTCATTTTTATGTTTGTGTGTGTATTTTTTACCTTCTCTCCATACAATCTTGTTGTTGGGTCACTGCTTAGTGCTTATAGTTGGGTTATATGTGGGAGATTATAATGTTTATCTTTTTGCATCGCTTAGCGACTAAAACCGCATGTTCAGTAAACCAAGGTGTCGTTTGTGTTTGTTTAGTTGAATACTGAATAGGTCAGGATTTCAATAAGGTTTTATTTGATTTGAAAACAAATGTCTAAATTATATATTTATTTTCTTTTTTAATCGTCTTTAAATGTTCAAAATCTAATAATTTGACAGGTGTGTCCTTTTAAATATGTATTATATTCATTAAACTGGTTTGAAAATATCTACTTACGGCACGTCTGGCGCGCGTGTTTCAGGCGGTACGGGTTGTACAAAATTTCCGGCACTGTGTTTGGTGCATATAATAAAGGTGAGGATGTATAAGTTAGGCTTATAAGGCCCGCGCCCGCGCCCGCACCCCCCCCCCCCCCCCCCCCCCCCCCCCCCCCCCCCCCCCCCCCCTCCGGGTTTATGCAGTTCTTGTACAATAGTTTTTTTTTTTTTCAAATTTTTAATTCAATTCGTTCATTTATTTTTATTATTTATTAAATATAAATATTTAAATTATGGCCGGCGACTTGACCACCACCACCACCCCTGACCGTTGTTATTTTTCAATATCTTTTAACATTAATATTAGTACCTATAAAATACATGTCATGAGTTCTGCGCAACTGCATCAATACTTTCAGTAACGAAGTTTATGATTGTCGTAAATATACAATCAAGGCTTTAGATTTCAAAATTTTAACTGTAGATCTACGGTAAATGAGAGCTCCGTTTCAAGTGATTTTAGTACCATTGTGTATAAGAGAACTCTAATGATATTAAATGTGACTTAAACCAACAATGTTTAAAAATTTCCTATGGTGGTCAATGCTGGTTGTCGATGACTAAATTATTTTTTATTATTAAATTATAATTTTAATATATGATATGTTCCATACTGCACCAAATGTAAGTTAATGTATTATTTAATACATTCTAATATAATACAATTCAATATAAATCAATAAAATCGAATATAATGCAGTGTATCAAACACACTTTTAGTGCTTGGCTTAATTATTTGATAGTTTAACCGTCAAATAATTTAGCTTTTTTGTGGTACATAATAGTCTCGGAGGCGGGGGCTTGAAGTGGTTGTAAGCCATTTTCTTTAATTAGTCACCAAACCCGAATTGTAGAAAATAAAAATTAATTTAAATTTTACCCCTTCTGTTCTTCTACCATCTTTTAAAAAAATGAAAAAAAAATACAAAAAAAATTGTCACTACCAATGACCCAAAAAACTCTTTTTGTCTGTTAGTTAGTTTCACTATGGAAATTTTACTGGTTCATTTTATCATTTAATTTTATGAAATGAACCAAATTGGGATTGCTTCAAGGAAGGAGTGAGGTAAAATCAGGTCCCAAGTATAGCAATGAGTCTATCATATTGCTAATTTCCTACAAATGACTTAAGGATACTTGGTAAACACAGGATCCAAATCGGCAAACAAAATGAGAGACATTTCGACATTCCAACCGTTTATTTTGTGAATAAATGAAGTTAAAAATCATATAATATCATATCCAAAATTTGTGATCCTAATTCAAAATTCTCGGTTGAGAACCCAGATTGTAATAACATTATGCATAACAAATTCCAAATTAAAATATAATAATAACAATAATAATAAAAATTTGAAAAAAGAAAAGAGAGAAAAGAAGGGAAGAGAGCAGTTGGGGGGGGGGGGGGGGGGGGGGGGGGGAGGGAATAGGCTTCTGTTTGTATTGTACCTCAACTCTGTAATGTTACTTTTCTAAAACTTGAGAAGTTGAGAAGTTAGGACTTTGACTTGGAAGGCCTCATGAAATCTCTATAAAATGATCTCTTCCTGTACACTAACGTTAAGAACCTTATTTGGAAGAACAATGCTGTTGATCACCACAACTTCGTCTTCGACGGTTACAGCTTCGCCTGCACAACGGAATGAACCAACATTGAAATATTTGTTCAAGCGTGTTAAAGTTTACAAATGTGAGCAGGTCTGGATTTGAAACCATCAAATGAAGAAATGAAGATGCAATGATATTCACCAAGGATTGTAATTCCAAGCTTTGCGTTGTAATCTCCATTGCCCTGAATCAGTCAATTGACATATCAGTCACCCACAATAACCAGAGATAACAGGCCTCACTTTAATTCACAAAGTATTTCGGGCAAATTTTGCAGCAGTATTCGTAAGTTTCCTTTGTTAATATTGGTCTCCTTTTGTAAACTTGATGAACTAAAAATTAGATTAATTATGGAAGGAAAGAGGAAATGCTGCAAATATTAATTTCAGATGCCACTGAAACCATTTTCTGAGGCTTGGGGTTGCAACATCTGATGAAGAAATGTAATTTTACAAGTTATCTTTAACAGGTTATAGGCATATTATCTCAAGATAGATTTCATTTCTCTAAACAATAATAGAAGGATTCTGAAAGATCCTTGAAGTTCATTGAAAATGCCAAACTAAAATAGTAGACTTGCCTGAACACGTGCCCATCTCCCAAGAGATGACTTCCATCCAATGATAGAATTTAAAACAACTGCATTTTCCTGTCAGAAGAAAATACACTACATAATTTTCCCTTTTATAGGAATGTAGATGTCGTTGCTGCATTAGCTTCCAATACCTTAATTTCAACATCATCCAAGACGATGCAACTTATAAGCCTCACACCTGCTCCTACGCGAACATTAGCTGAAATAGAGACATTTGGACCAATCTGTTGAGAAAGAAACCCTCGAATTAGCTAGGAAATTTGGTAGAGGGAAATCATAAAGCTAGAAAATAAATCCAATACGGTTACTGCAGTTAGATGAGAAAGGAAGATGTGGGGTGTGGCAAAGAAAGTATTCAGCGCCATTGTAATTCTGCACCGTCCAATCATTGACAGTTCACAAATTATACCAACCTAAGAATGAAACTTACAAACAAAACAATCTTATATTGCCACCTCGTGAAGAAGCCTGTTCAATTTGCTGCTCAAACATTCTTTTTAGCATATTTTATTAGGAATCAAGCAAAAAAAATCATTAAATGAACAGCCATTTAATACTAATTGAATATTATCCTCTCAAAAAAAGAAAAAAAAAATTAGTAGTATAGACAGTAACTTAGAGCAATGGATACAGCTGAGGACAGTATGCTGGAAGAAGACGAGATATTGATCACCTTCGCAGTTGGATGAATTTTTGCAGATGGATGAATGTACACGTCACCAGCAATAGTAGCACTAGTAATTCCATTACCACTAGCCAAAAGTTGAGGCGATGTAATTTTAAATAGTGCAAGATACAAAGATGAACATTTCAAAGACATCCTGTAACATAGAAACTAAGTTTTCAGTTAAGCCAGATAAATGTATTTGGAAAAAGAAAAAGGTTATGCCAGAATAACTCTACCCTGGAGTCTTGATCTGTTCCCAGAAATCCATTGTCTCATATGTATATAGTTGCTTCTTTCCAGCAAGAGGAGACAGAATATCTTGGTCTAACCTCACAAAATCTACAGGAAGGGTCCTGCTGAGAAGAGGATATATCCGCTTAAAAGAGAGACAAAAGAGAAGCTGCAGCTTTTGAATACTAACAGAATCACAAGTATTTTCCCATGTATGCCATATGATTATGAGTGAGTTCAATTCATATAGGAAAAGCAAAAGCTTGAAAAATTATCCTAATACTCTGTGATGAATATGAAAGCTCATGCAATGCTAACCAAATGACATCTATAATGTACACCTCTCAGATCTTACACATTAATTTTGCTTATAGAACACTTTTTTAACACACAAATGACTGAAATGGATATGTACAAAAGCACCAAATAGTAATCACGACCCCTAAGCTGGTTGGGGAGCAACCGTTAACCATTTCTTTCACATGTTTTCTGAAATTTAGAATAAAAAACAGAACCATTCAATATTTCAAAGAATAGAACAAAATATAAAAGGTTGACCTTGTTGCAGACTGAAGAGCTTCAAAGCTTGAAACCTGCCTTATGTTAGCTGCAATAAACCAATTGCTAGTTAGGTACTAACGAGACTCAAAATATTTCTTCACACGTGTCACATCAAATTGAACCACCAGATTCCGAAAATATTGTAAATGTAACATGCAGTCTCTGCAGTTCATTAGACATTGAAATGATAGCCAATATATAAATCAAAGTTAAAGATTATGCAGCTGAACCTATAAATGATTGTTCAACTGCAGCATATCATAGTTCATCCAGCATCATTTATCAACATGGAAGCATAAAAATATTGTTCAAAGTCGAAGACAAAGTCCTTGATATAACAACCCATGAAAAAAGAACAAATGATAATTCATGTGTTATGATAAAGAAAATTCGATAACACCATTTAACCATGATCCTGAAAGGCCCAGAAAAGATTGATTTAGAAAAGAATCGTGGATAAAGTGAATTTCATCCAAACCTTCAAGTCCAATCGCCAATTGGCTGCTGCAACCCGTTGGTTTCATCAAGAATTCAAATCCGTAGAGCACAAATAGCGGAAGGCAGAAGTAGTTGCTCCCACAAATAATTTTTATAATATAGGTGAAGTAGAAAAGAAAATTCTATTCTGGCATCCAATGCAGACCGGCCAAAATATCTGACACTATAGTCCTCTCCCTCATAACTTGAACAAATATCAACTATCAAATAGCTGAAAAATTAACATAGTATGAAATTTCACCATCTTTGGATATAGATTACATTTGTCAGCCTAAACTGATATTAACTTAGTGTGGATGCAAGCTTTGGTTTGGTACGAACTTCCAGAATAATTTACTTTGTGCATGGGCATTAGACATTAGGATTTGCGATGCGGGATATATTTTCCACATCCAATGATAAGCATGTTTCCAGTTTTTCAAACTAAAGGCAAAGAATCTTAGCAGTTAAAATGATATACATATATTGTGTGGTATACCTGTAATAAGGACACTGACACAAAGAACACAATGAAGTATATCCAGGAAAAGAGGAACAAGAGTTCAGAAAACAAAAAGATTTCATTGCTTTCAGTAGCATTGTTCCTGACTTATTTACATATAATTTTACAAACAAAAAGGAACAAGGCAAAACAAGGATATGCTATTTGCCAGGCCAACCATGTTCAAATTTACGAAACATAAATGAAAATATTTAACAAGTCCGAAGGGAAAGACCAACCTCTGTCCTCCCGATGAGTGAGGACACCCTGAATGGCAGTAAAGAAATCTGGGGTAAAGACGTAGACACCACAGTTTATCAAATCACTTACCTGCACTTGATGAATATTGTAAACCTTAAGAATATGGAAGATAAAAATTCAAGAAAATCATTAAGACTAATCAGCCATGAAAAACTTCACAATTCGATGAAGAGTAGTGAGTATGTACAAAAGTCTCAGGCTTCTCGGTGTAGTGCAACAGTTCTTTGGTGTTTGGATCAGCAATCAACTCACCAAACTGGTGGGCAGATTCAGCAGAAACCTGCACATGGAGGGGAAATGTACACAATGAAAAACAGACATTTTTCAAAGAAAAGAAGAGTTGTATGATAAATATCTGGAGGATTTAAATATATAATTAAAGAAAATCAATCTCCACGTGATCCAACCTTGATTACTAGCATCGTTCCCATCCCACCATATCTTTTATGGGCCTCTGTAGAAAATAAACAAAAGAAGCTTTTAATACCCAATCACAGTTATAACCATAAACCACTATATGAAGTAGAAAATTTACCAAGCAGGCCAGGGAGCGGAAAACTGCAGCAAACATCACAGTTCAGCAAAATGATATGTGACTGCTCAAAAAAAAAAAAGAGTGAGAATTTAGTAACCAGCTCTGTTCTAACAATATAGCTCAAAAAAGAGTAAGGGAAGAGAATATGAATAAAAAACATACCGGATTTTCTTCCATGATCATATCTCTGAAGTAATAAAGGCCACCAGCTGAACCATGTGGTTTGTCCTCTTTCAAGTATCTAAAGCAAGGCAAATAACATCAATAACATTCAAACATATGGTACTTAAAAAGCTTTTAAAGTTAAAACTATGACGAAACAAGACATAAGATTGCTAGAGTCACCTCACAGGCACTTTGAGCTCATTAGAGATGGAAGAAACATACAAGGCAAATTCTCTTTCCTCATAAAATCCAATTAAAAATATTTGAGCCAAATTTGGTATCTACACAAGAACAATGAAATCAAGAATGCTCCAATTCCATTAATAAAACATTATAATTCAAAGAGACAAACCCTTTTGCAAGCAGAAATCGGATGTTGAATCATTGGCTGCCCAGCCAATGGAAACAGTGGCTTTGGTGTATTGAAAGATAATGGCCGAAATCGGGTCCCTCAAAAAATAATCGAAGAATCATTATCAACTTCCATCCACATCAAAGTATAAAACTACACAAAAAAAAAAAAAAAAAACAAAACAAATATGAAACCTTTAGTGGGCCCGCCAACCATGATCACAGCAACTACCTTCTCCATATACAAGAACCCTAAAACTGAATTGACTTTATATTATTTGTTTCTTAAACTGACGAAAGCAAAGAAAGTACTCTTCTTGTTCTGCAGAAACAAGTGAAAGCGTTTTTTAAGTGACGAAGAAATGTGCGAGGGAAGACGGAATTGAATTGGCACGCTTTCTCCGTGACAATGAAGTTTGTTGGTTTCAAACGAAACCCCCAACTGTCAAACAGGTGTTGTTTGGTCGGATATTCTTTCAGCTTAACTCAGTTTTAGCTTTGGTTTTGGGCAGATGCGCTACAAATTCAATGCTCTCAAGTCCACCGTAAGAGCCGTGGATGCCTCTAAATTTGTTATTTAATATATACAAATATGTATTCCGTCCCTGTTTTGTCTTAACAAAAAGGAGAATTTTAAACATTCCCGCTTGAACCATACAAGAGAAGCTCCATTTTATACACATTCCAAATATTTTAAAGCAAATTTAAACAAATAAAAATGTTTCAACTGATGTTTCAGCTGCAGTCAAATATCAAAAAACCCATTGACATGGACATGAATTATACAAGTATACCAATATAAATCAACGAGGATTTTAGAGTCATGTGCATGTTTCTTTCCACCACCTGTTAGCAATACAAGAAACTGAAAGCCGATTGATCTATCACTCTATGAATGTTAGTCAGCTGATTTGTTGGACGAACTGTTGCCTTCAAGACTGGCAAATGCAAGATCGAATAGCATGTGACATAAGCATCACTATCCCGATCTCAGGTTGTCTGAAACTCCCCAAGTATGATGTAGCTCCGGTAAAATTATTAGATTGCTGAAAAGGAGTATCCGTCACAACATCTCTGTAGCCAAATGCAGTTGGCAAGATCAATTGTGCTAATTTCTCCTCAATTATCTTTCTAAAGATGGAACTACTTCAGAAGTTGCTACATTAGCTACCTGACACATTCCACCTGCAAGGTCAAGTCTTTGATTCCAGCATCAGATAACATGTGAGACACTTGTGCCTTAATAGAAACCATGTCAGCTTCACTTGAAACATGAAGATTAAGTGTCCCAACCACATCTGTGCTTGTAAAGCTCCAAAGATGCAGGTTCTGGATGCCATGTACCCCACTTATTTTCATAACATCATTCAATGTTTCCTTCAGATCCAGCTCATGAGCTCTAGAAACTCTCTGAAGCAAAATTTCTGCAGAGTTCCTGAGCAGGGGTATAACTGAGGATACAATCAACAGAGATATAAATATTGAGCAGGCAGGATCAGCAACAAGCCAGCCCTTGTACTTAATTAACAGGGTTGATATAACAACTCCAACACTTCCCATGGTGTCTGCCAATACATGCAAGAAGATTCCTTCCATATTGTGGTCAATGTGCCGGCGGTCATGCTTTAGTGGTTCCTCATTTGAGTGAGCATGCAAACTTTTTGAAGCACTATGAAGCAGGCTTTGATTGACATGGTGGTCGGCATGATGATGATGGTCATGATCATCATGTTCACGAGCATGGAAGTTGTGGTTGGCAGGATGATGATGGTAATGGTTATTGTGTTTGTGAGTATGGTCGCGGTGACTATGTTGATCGCCGAGGCCTTGGTCATCATATCCATGAGTATGTTCATGCTTAAGAGTGGAGTCACAGTGGTCACGGCGGCCATGATGATGAGCAGTATGCCCGGTGCAATGGTGATGATCATGGGAAGAACATGATTTTTCATTGCTTTCATGGGAAATGGAGATACATTCCTGACGCTTGCCATGGCCTTCATGATCATGTGAATGTTGGTGATGATGGTGGGGATGTGAGTGAGAATGAGAATGTGAATGAGAGCACACACCACCATGAGCATGATGATGCTCCTCATGAAAGAAAATCAAACCAATTACATTCACAAGAAGCCCTCCAATCGAAACAGTCAACAAACTATTAGTTGATATCTCCTGAGGGTCCAATATCCTCTCAAATGACTCCAACACAATTAGCGCCCCAACCAAAACAAGAAAGACGGCATTAGTGTACCCTGATAAAACTTCAAATCTCCCTCGACCATAATTGAACTGACTATTCGCAGGCAAACGCGATATATAAGAAGCATATAATCCAATCGCCAATGCAGCACAATCAAATAACATATGACACGCATCTGATATCAATCCAAGACTGTTACTCATGAACCCAGCAACAAATTCAACCACCATGTAACCAGTATTAATCAAAAGGAAAAGGGCAATCTTACGAGACTTCCTCTCACTCAAAATGTGGCGGATAGGCTTCATGATCAAAGAACTGAATGACTCCGACGATTCAAATCCCAATTCATGATAATTTGAATAAACAGGATCTAATTCTCTAACAGCAAAATATAACAATAACACGCATAGCAACAATCCCCAAAGCGAAAGCTCAGGATAATAAAACAACTCCAAGACAATAGTACAAACTAAGGTAACCACAAACTCTCTTTGAAAATCAGCCGAAATCACAAACTTCTGATCACTGTAATTCTCACTCAAAAGTACACCAAATACAACGGTATTAGCTAAAGGCCATGCTAAATTCGCAAAAGATATACTATTTTCATCCCCGTCGCCATAATTCTCAAACACGATCCAACTCACAAGGGCAGGAACAGAAAGCAAAACTGTTGTATAAAACAATGAAATCAACCTAACCTGTTTTTGACTCAGCTGCCTAATTGCTCCCCAGTTCATTGAAACTCTCTCGTAACAACCTAAAAACCCAGATAAAAATGGCAACAACATTGGCCATAGCCTTACACAATGTTCTCCATATAAACTCCATTTGCCAAGAAAAGAACTCGAAAGGGGAAAGCATTCAGTCCGATCCCAACTAACAGACAACAAAAACAACCCCACAAACATACATGAAAAGCCACCAACTTTAGAAAACTTACTCCAATCAGTAAACGACCCATTTTTGCGGCCCTCGGCAACAAAACGTCCGGCGACATTACCGGAGATTTCGGCCAAGATCATAGCAGCAGTGCCGCAGTACCTGAGAGCCTGGAACCTGAGGAGAAAGACACAAGCCAAGAGGAACGATTTGGCGAGTAGGGATTTGTTGAGGGGGAAAATGGGTAGTGGGTTTTGATGTTGCTTTGGATTGAAGAGGCGTTTCGAGGAGGGAAACGAGAAGAGAGAGAAAGCTAGAGAGAGAAGGAAGGAGAGGAGAGAGACGAGGAAGGTGAAAGGGAAGAGAGAAAAAGAAGGGGAGGAGCGGAGGAATGGGAGGAGAGAGTAGAGCGAGCGAAGAGAGAAGAGAATTAGGATGAGGAATTGAAGCGATGATTTGCTGTTGCTGTTGGATTTGGGACGGTGGCCGGATGTTGCCGGCGTCGGGGTTACGGGAGGATAGGAAAAAGAAGGGTAGCGCGTGGAGGGAGTGTTGATGATGGTATTGGTGTTGGAGGCGCGTGGAGGAACGGAGATCCGTTGTGGACGGTGGTGACGGTGGTCAGCCATGGCGGGATTGGGTCGGGTTCGGGTCAAGTCAGCTGCGTGAGTTGATCGGGTTATGTATGCATTTTTTATGTAAAAATTAAGAAGGCGCGCACTTCGACTGGGGTCTTGGGGAAGACCGCCGCCGAGATAGAGTCATGGCTGACTTTGTTTACTTTGGCTGACGTGGACCGAGCGATAGTAATGTGATGAGATTTCGACCGTTTGATTATTATATATTCCTTCGCTGAATGAAAAGGGAAAGCACTGTCGCGTTGGGTCAATCTTTTTCCTTTTCAAATTTCACTGAGAGAGTGTGAGGCCATCTCTCTGGGATAACCCATAAAAAAGTCTGGGTTCGATCTGGCACGGTCCAGCTTGCCAGGGCTTGAGCCCGGCCCATTGTTTTACGGCAGCGGCCGAGGCCTGATTTTTAATGGGTCTCGACCTACGATCGCATAAAACCCTTGAAAACCGACCCGGCCGTTAAAAATTTCTCTAAAATGAAAGCAAATTTTATTTTTAAAATCATTAAAAATAAATTGAGAATGTCTTTGGTGCCCTGGAGTATTGCTCCTTGTCCGTTCATTATATATATATATATATGCATATTATCATGATTAGTTGAAGTATACACATAATCAAAAATATAAATCTTCTACTAATACTAAAGATATTTGATATATGCATATTTAATCTTTAAGTGTATCTTTTCTCATTTAAAATCATCACAGCAAAATTCTACAAAGAAAAAAGCTCAATCATATTATTCGTGATCATATTGATGGTTCAGTTATATTCATGACTTAATTAGAAAGAATTTAAAATATGAATTTAATTTAATAAAAGTTACACATTGCCAATCAACTATCAAGTGAGAGCCGCATGTCAACTTGGAATAACTCAAGATGCTGTAAAATTCCTATATATTATTCCGAACTCAGATCACACCTACCAAAAAATAAAAAAAGTTAAAAAAATAATAAAAAAAAGAATTTGTTTCATGAATCCTTATCGTTTCATCTCATTAGTATCTAGAAAGTTGACAAAAGAAGGATTTTCCAAAACAAAGTTTTTTTTTCCCCTGAAAGTTAGGAAGCATAATTAAATTCGTCTAAAATTCCACGAATATTAGTTGATGCGAGATGAGTCATCTAATTAATATAATAATTATAGTATGCCAAAAATAAATAATTATAATACCACATTTTTTATTTTACATTTACTTCTGCTTTTTGTTTGAGAGACTGTCACTTTCCCTTGGAAGAAATCTCCTTTGCCATGTACCCCATAATATTTTCATTGCCCTCTAGTGTCATAATTTTAACGAAATAGTCTAATTTTTTTAAACTTTCATGAGTCTCACCTTATGTAATGCTAAACTCTTATTATTTATAAAATAAAATGTTATGACAGATAATAAAATATTGTTCTGGGGTTAATAAGTTAATTTTTTTTAATAATTACTTAGATATTTTTATCTTTGAATATTTGAACATTTGTATTTTAATAAATGTGGATTTTAATATTTTTAATAACAAATGTCAAGCAAATGACCTATCTCATCATTCTTTTACAAAGTTGTAGAGTTATGGGAAAATGGTTATTATGAAAATTCTAAGGAAATAGTTGGTAAAATATGATTTCAACAAGAAAAAAAGTGACATGATTTCAACAGGGGGGAAGTGGTAATATCCTATGAATTCAATATTGTAAATTGTAATGTTGTGCGCAAAAAAAGATATGGTAGGTGAGGATGAGAATATGCTATGTAGATTATTTTGGAATTTTTATTAAGGCATGATAAGAATGGTAGGGGAAGGATAGAATTAATATTATATATGTTAATGTATATCTTGTTCATAAATAATAGTACTTATCGGTTGGTAACCTAGTATCTATACACCACTATATAAGAGTTAGGTAAAGGATAGAGATAGGAGACAAAAGCTTTTTATTTTCTTTCATTTTGAACGCTCTAAATTTTAGGGTTTTCTAATAACCTAAAACTTCAAATCATTATTCCATTGATTTAGGCTCTCAAAGTATCATTGCCGGCCAAAAATAATATTATTATTTTGGCTTGCACGATCAATTAAATACTCGTTTAGTTAAATGTTTGTACTGTAAACTTTGCTTTTAAGGTTGGGATGGAGAAACAAGATCACCCAATTAAGTTGATCCACAAAAGATGTGGTTTTTAAAGTAAATGTTTACAGTTAAAAGCTGGAACTCCAATGAAATTAAGGTTATTCGAATGTCTTTCTCATAAGACAATCGCACCACCACATCATGCATGCATCAACCATTGAAATTTTAATACGTATGCATACATTTAATATGAACTAATCATAGCCTGCATGAGATTAAAAATTTAAGACGCGTGATGTGATTTTGATTAAGCTGTACCATACTCTCCTTTATAAGAATTTCTAAGTGTTGGTAAGTTACGTTATAATGCAACTTGCATCAACCCAACAATAGTTTTCAACAACTTAAAATTGTGTTAACCAAATTATATTTGAGTTTGTTAATACAACTTCTGTGTGATATAAGCTATATTATTACGTAACTTATGAACATGATCATTTTCTCAATCTTTTTTTTTTCTTTTTTGGCACTATAATTAGGGCATAGGAGTCTTGTTCCTTTGCATGTAATCCTTTCTTTTATGAAACTCTAGTAACTAATACTCTTCTAAATAGCTTTTCTAGTTTTCTCTCTCTTTTCTAACATCTTTTTTAAATTTCTTTGAGGTTGAGAATATGCTATGTAGATTATTTTGGAATTTTCATTAAGGCATGATAAGAATGGTAGGGGAAGGATAGAATTAATATTATATATGTTTGTATATCTTATTCATAAATAATAGTACTTATCGGTTGGTAACCTAGTATATATACACCACTATATAAGGGTTAGGTAAAGGATAGAGATAGAAGACAAAAGCTTTTTATTTTCTTTCATTTTGAATGCTCTAAATTTTAGGGTTTTCTAATAACCTAAAACTTCAAATCACTATTCCATTGGTTCAAGCTCTCAAAGTATCATTGCCGGCCAAAAATAATATTATTATTTTAGCTTGCACGATAAATTAGATACTTGTTTAGTTAAATATCTGTATTGTAATCTTTGCATTTAAAGTTGGGATTGAGAAACGAGATCACCCAATTAAGGGTGTATTTGGGATTGAGGTTGTGCAGCTATATCTTAAAAACTACAACACTAAAGTGTTTAGTAAACATTAGCTGTTGTAGCTTATAATATATGTTGATATGATTTTTCACTTGTATATTAAAAAATTTATTATATATTTAATAATTTTTTTAAAATTAATTTATTTAAAATTTATATTTACTTTATATTATTAACTTTTTATTTGATAGTTACAACTTTTTTTCTACGGCAGTTGTACCTTAAAATATATATCACCTCAATCACAAACGGAACCCAAGTTGATCCACAAAATATGTGGTTTTTAAAGTAAACGTTTACAGCGAAAAGCTGGAACTCCAATGAAATTAAGGTTATTAGGATGTCTTTCTCATAAGACAATCGCACCACCACATCATGCATGCATCAACCACTAAAATTTTAATACGTACACATACATTTAATATGAACTAATCATAGCCTGCATGAGATTAAAAAATTAATACGTGTGATGTGATTTTGATTAAGTTGTACCATACTCTCCTTTATAAGAATTTCTTAGTGTTGGTAAGTTACGTTATAATGTAACTTATATTAACTCAACAATAGTTTTCAGCAACTCAAAATTATGTTTACCAAATTATATTTGAGTTTGTTAATACAACTTCTGTGTGATATAAGCTATATTATTATGTAACTTATGAACAAGATCATTTTCTTAATCTTTTTTTTTCTTTTTTGGCACTATAATTAGGGCATAGGAGTCTTGTTCCTTTGCACGTAATCCTTTCTTTATGAAACTCTAGTAACTATTACTCTTCTAAATAGTTTTTCTAGTTTTCTCTCTCTTTTCTAACATCTTTTTTAAATTTCTTTTACGTTAGTAAAGCTCTTCATTAGAGTGTTCTGAAAAATTCTCAATATATATCTAGGTGTAGTATTTCAACTTTATTGTTTCATAACCTAATTTTCTATGTAAAAAATTTGCTATCAAACTCTTATGATTTGGAGGCAAGTTAAATGTAAAAGAAAAATGTATATTTTTTTTAACATCTCAAAACCAATATTTTTTTCACATTTTTTTCCATTATATATTTTGTCATAAACTGGCTTTCTGTTTTTTTAATCACCTTCTGTGAGATGGCTAGAGAATTCTCCAGTGGTGGTCTCAATCTCTCTTTTCTGTAATAATGCTTTTCTCTTTCAATGAAGTTTCTTTCTTTTTAAAAAGAAAAAACAAAGAACTGAGAAAGATACCTTGGACAAAAAAATCTACAGGTATATATCAGCTCTATTATTTGTCCAATTAATTGTTAGGCCTTAGCTCATTATCAAGCATCTGCTGCTTGGGAGTAGGATCCAAAGCAGAACCGAACAGTGTATATTGGCCACGTAGCATAAAAAGATACGTCTTTAATTTTGAGACAAAAACCAAACAAAGTGGAGATGCGAAGTGGGGTTTGCATGCTATTTGCGTAGATAACCACATGTTTATTTGTCGAAGCTGTGATTGGTGGTACTTTCTATACAATATGCCAAGTGATATCCATCTCAGTGAACCACTAAACGGAAGCCATGTTTGTATAGTTGATAAGTCTTTGCTACAGCTCCGGAGAAGTCGTCAAGAAGCTAATGGTTAAGGCAAATGACATTTTAACCCTTTTAGATTCCTTGCTTCGTATTCTTTTAGGAGAAAGTCTCGGGTATTATTGAACGTGTATATATTTCATGAAAACAGCTCCTTTGCGTGATCAAATTTTACCCCAGCAAGGCAATTTTCAAAACGATAAACTAGATGTCCATCCAAGGAGGTATCATTGATACTTTATTATTTATTGATTTTTAAGATACGGTAAGAATTTAATAGATGAGAGAGTATGCACTGAGACCACTCAAAATCTATTCCTTTTATAGTTTTTTATAGTTAGATGTACTTTCCTTCATAATGATAATTTTGGGTTTATTAAGAATTCTGATAACATATTGATCTGAATTGTGCTGTGCATTAATTCAAATTCTCGTCAAATAATTTAGTATCTCAGATACCTTGATAAAAATTATGTGTATGGTGTGTGTATTAAAAAAAAATCCTTTGATCGATCTAGACAAATTAGAAAATCCTACACATTACTCATCCAGTTAAGGCCTTGTAGCGCTAGATGTAATGCTTTTAAGGACATTAATACATTGGCTAAGAGAAATGATCTTGAATTAAGTATATAAGGCTTGAGTAAGATCTCATGTACCGTGGAGTTAGCTTTTTAGTGCAAGTTGGGCCCGTGAGATTTTATATAATGCCATCAGAGGTAAACTTATGCAGGATTGTGTCCATACTATTTTATAACATGACAAAGTCTAGACAATAAGGCTGACTAGAATGGCACAAGTCCGGATGCACACCCATATAATGGCAAGAATCAGTCGAAAAGGAGTACACATTAGGAGCACCAAGAAATTTGCATGACAAGTTCACGTTTGTTATCAACTCAAATTATGAGTCCATGATTAAGGGCAGTCTAGTAATTTTAAGATGGTTGCTTCTTCTTCGTATAAGCGATCCTTGTCAACTAGCACTGTAATTATTCCGCGATCTTGTTCGTATCTCTTTGTTTAGTGTGTGCCTGTGGTGTGTTTGCACGTGGGCTTTACAGTTATAAGCGAATGCCATGCAATTGTCACATATAAAAGCTCCATAACGTAAAGCAAAATAAAGCTTCAGTTGCCCTTTGCACAGTTACGTTTCTAGCGTACGTTATGAGTAACTGAAACAATCAGCACTTAAGATTTACGCCAACTTAATTTTATTTTGTATAATTTCATGAGCTAAATTTGAAATTTTAACCCATAAAAAAAATTGCAAATTAATATGGAAATTAAATATTCCCCGCAACTATCTTGGACAGTACTCAAAAGCTTTACTCAAAGGAATGTAGACGTCAACTGCATGCATAAGTAGTCTTTATCTTTCTTCTCTTTGTAGAATTTCTCCTAGAATGGTGTCATAATTATTACTAGCCGATATTTCGAGTACTCTAGTGGGCTGACCTGGCAGAAAACTGGACCTGCCACGTGTCAAGACGAGACATGTCAGCTACGTGGCATGTGTGAATTTGTTATATATCTAAATTAATATTCATAATATATAAGCCGAATTTAAATTTAATGCTGGGAAGTTTTTTTATTTTATTTTATAATACAGCCAATGATATGCGGTTTGCTATATAAAAATTAATATTTAATTAAATTTTAATTATATAATGTTATAAATACAAGTGTTATAAAAGATTGTAATTAAAAAGTTATGGCACAGCTCAACACCGAATATCTAAATTCATATCCTTTAATAGAATATATGTCGACACTCTTTGTTAAGCTAGCTCCTCGATAACATGCCAGTGTGACAACATTTCCAACTGAAAGTGGGGGCATCAATCTTTTATCGTTCTTAAATAATGCAAGCTATCGTTGCGCAACTTTATTTAGTGATCGATTGATTGATTGATTTGTCTAGTGCTCCATTCGGAGACAAGCCTTTAAATTAACCTTTTAAAAGGCAAGGGAGAGCCAATGCTGGCCGAAACTTTGAAGTGGCTTTGGCAACAGATAATGATATAATCACATCCTGTTGTTGTTATGCTCTCTTCCTATTCTTAAATACTCATATTCCGTTCTCGTATTAGAAGACTAGAGACCAGCCCAACAGAAACTAATCATGGGGCTAAGTAAATCTTGTATTATGCTCATAGGTACTGATTCTCTCATCATTATTTGTTCTAGGTTAATATAAACACTATATCTCGATATCTATATATATTTTATAATTCATTTTTTTTTATTTGTTAATGTGTAGTGATAGCTGGTAAGGAGAGGTTTGCGTTCAAAGGGGTGGCATCAAATCTGGTAACTTACCTCACGGATGTTGTGAAAATGAGCAACTCTTCAGCAGCAAAGACTGTTAACAGTTGGTGTGGCTTCACATCGATGCTGCCGCTGGTATTGGCACCACTTGCTGACTCTTACTGGGATCGATATTCCACCATTCTTGCCTTTTCATTCATCTATGTTGTGGTTAGTCACCTTAATTTCTTCTCTTCTTCTTAAGGAAAAATGACATTTCCTCCTGCAATTATAATGTTTTACTACTCTATCTGTTACCGTTTTCATAGTACTCTGTGCCGTGGCGGCACCATGCACGTTTGTAGGGTGGCCCTGTCCACCACCCAAGTCTAAAATGAAAATAATGTTTAGAACTATTTTATGTGAATTTTACTTTCAACCACCTTAATTTTAAACATTTTTGTTATAGCCTGCTAAATTTTGTAGCTTATTCATTATAGTTTTATGCTATAACCTACTCAAGTTTGCAGTCTCTATGTCTCTCTCTCTCTAAATATATATATAAAACACTCATTTCAATTATAAAAATAGTTATTTTTATTTATTTATTTATCTCAACATAAATGGGACAAAAGAGAATCATAAAATTGTAGAGATAAGTGTCAATGTCATTATTTCCTTCTTAATGATCAGTTTGCTAATAGAGTCACTACAACAAAACTCAACAACACAAAATTCTATAATGGTATATCTCTTCAAATGACAAAATATTTAACTCTCAACACTTATTATTTACTGTCATTAATATAACCATTTCCTGGCTAATAACTTGCCTTAATTAGTCTCCAGAAAGATTGTTTATATAACATGCTAAGTGCATACGCATGGACGATGACTCACGATTCACGAATATATTATCGTTTTCCATTAACAAGTAGGTAAGTCTAGTCATAGATCATTAACTCCGACAAAATTTCTAAAGTTATATATTTGAGTGCCTGGAAAATTTTGTGGTCAAGCGTTGATTCTACTGAATAAAATGATGTGGGCCTTCCTTTTTCGCGGGGAGTCTTTTATGCCCCTTGCCTACTATTTCTTATTCATGTATTAATTGTTTATTATGTGTTTATGAATATCATCACGATTAATTGAAACATATGCGTCAATGTTCATGATGTTACATGCATGTTATCACAGTTAATTAAAGCATGCAAGGTCGTGTACCTTAGTGCCGAATACTTTTTCCCTTTACACAATAATAGGAATCATATCATTATCCATCAGTACTGCTTTCTCACATTTCTTGCACCACTAAGTTTAGTCAGGGCCTACCATTTCATTTAAAAATTTTTGAAGTAACTTGTTGTAGAAAAATTAAGTAATTCATTATAGAAAAATTTGTAGAAGTGGGTATACTACCTCACATAATAAATCGTAGTATTTATTAAGGAAAAAATTTATAAACAATTAATAAATCATATTGAAATTATTGATAACAAGTTGTAGCACTAATTAAAATAATGTTTTAATATTAATATAAATGTTAAAATTTATATTTATAATATGAATGTTAACCAAAAGCAAAAGTGGATATTTATATGTTAGCTGTGTGACTGTGTCCTTTGAAATATTTCAGTAGTCGATGATTTTTTACTTTTTCTTTGTTAAGGGACTTGTGGCATTGACATCAACGGCATTTTCTTGGGCATGGTCTACTACAAACAAGATAAGCTCTTCATCAGCTTTCCTATTTTGGTCTCTATGTTTGATTTCACTAGGTCAAGGGGGGTATAATCCATCTTTGCAAGCATTTGGAGCAGACCAACTTGACAGCGATGACGAATTGCCAACCACAACAGACAATCAGAAATCGGACAAGAAGAGCTTGTTCTTCAAATGGTGGTATTTTGGTGTTTGTAGTGGTAGCCTTTTGGGTGTCACTGTTATGTCTTATATTCAAGATACCTTTGGTTGGGTTCTGGGATTTGCCATTCCCACAATTGCTATGGTTACTTCAACAGCATTTTTCTCATTTGGAAGCCAGATCTATAGGTACAAGTCAGATGAGACTCTAAAGTGTACTGTGTCATTGATCAACATAGTTCAAGCCATCAAAGCAGCTGCGTCAAAATTGAAGAACAGCAAAATCGTCTTACCCATTGACAATTCTGATACAGTGGAGCTTGAGTAAGTTTGAATTTGAAATTAATTATTTCGATGGGGTAAATGCTCTTTTAGTCCCTATAATTTAAGTTCACTATCTACTCAAATTTTATTTATCAAAAAATACTTAAAACAACCATGTTTTTTTGTAGCGGTTGTATTTAAATTTTCTTTTCAATTGTAAAGTAAAATTTATGTATGATATAGAAAATAGATAATAATTAAGTAGATTTTATCATAAAATAGTGACTTTTTGAGTAATTTTTAAAAACTCAAAATCTCTATTTCACTCATACTTTAGGGCTAAAAGAGCATACAACCTTATTAGGCAGCTTCATTTTGTAATTAATGTGCATTCTGATAATAAATTTTACTTTGCTGATAGGCTTCAAGAGCAAAAACCTCTTTGTGGTAATAAAAAATTGGGCAGCAGTAAGGAGTTGGATGAGGATGAGTATCCCAAAAGTGGCAACCATCTTGTTAAAAATGCCAAAGTTGTACTGAAGCTTTTTCCCATATGGACAATGCTACTCATGTTTGCAGTAATTTTTCAACAACCTGCTACATTCTTTACTAAACAAGGCATGACAATGAAGAGGAATATTGGAAGCAACTTCAAGATCCCACCGGCTACACTTCAAAGTGCTATTACAGTCTCGATAATACTACTAATGCCTTTGTATGACAAAATTTTGATTCCCTTCATACACATTATAATCCGCTGTGAAAAAGGTATCACTGTAATGCAGAGAATGGGAATAGGTATGTTTCTTTCCATTATAGCCATGATCATAGCTGCAATTGTTGAAACAAAGAGGCTGGAGATGAACCAACAATATTCAGAAACCGTGCCACTTAGTATTTTTTGGTTGCTACCTCAATACATTCTTTTAGGCATTTCAGACATTTTCACGGTTATTGGTATGCAAGAATTTTTCTACAATGAGGTGCCAGTTAGAATGAGAACAATGGGCTTTGCTTTGTATACAAGTGTTTTCGGTGTGGGAAGTTTTTTGAGTGCCTTATTGATCACAGTGATTGAAGCTTTATCTAGTTCAAGAAATGGACGGAGCTGGTTTTCAGATGATATGAAAGAAGCCCGACTAGACTTATACTACTGGGTTTTGGCCTTGGCAAGTGCTTTGAGCTTGCTGTTGTATGTCATGTTGTGTAAATTTTTCAAAAGTAGGACTGATAATTTGGATAATGAGGCCTGTAAATAAGTTGTGTTTGGATTCTACATGTAGTTTTGTCCGCTGATAACTTCTAGTCATGTAAATACTGTTTGTTAAGAATAGAATTAGTTAGTTAATGAGTATGCTGACATGGCAGCTGAGTCAGCTAAAGTTTGTTATAATTTGTTATAGAGATTGTTAGCAGTAAACTGTGCGTGTGTGCAATGTGTGTAGAATCTTCTACTCATATATAAAAAGGCTTGTAATTTTCAGATTCAATAGATCTATAATAATAGAATTCTCAGCTTATAAAAGTTCTCTTTTCTTCTTATTTTCTCAATAACCAAACAACATCATAATTTCATATAAATCTTAATATGGTATCAAAGCCTTTCTAATTCAATCTTTGATGGCTTCTGTCAACTCAAATACAAATGTTTCTTCTTCCACTTCATCATTCACCTTCACAACACCAATCAAACTTGATCGCTCCAATTACATGATCTGGAAATCTCAGATCTTATCTTCAGTTCGAGCAAATGATCTAAAAGGATTTCTTGATGGCACTAAGATCTGTCCTAGTCAATTTCTTGATGATGAACCGAGAAGCTCCAGTGCAGATTTGCGTGAAAATCCAGCTTACATCACTTGGAAGAAACAAGATCAGATACTCTTAAGCTAGCTTCTTTCCTCAATCGGTGTTGAAGTTCTTAGCTTAGTTGTAATATCTAAAACTTCTTTTGAGCTTTGGACTAATTTAGAACAACAATTCGGATCTGAAACTGCTGCTAAAAAGGCTCACGTGAAAATGCTACTGAATAATCTCAATAAAGGATCCCTAATTATGACTGAGTATTTTAGTAAATTGAGATCTATTACCGATGAGTTAGTCATTGCTGGTAGTTTAATTAACCATCTAGACTTTATTACTCATTTAATCTCTGGTCTAAGACAACCTTATTATCCAGTTATGGTTTATATTGAAGCTAATGTTCTTAAGATGAGTATAGATGGAGCCTATTCTATGCTTTTGACTCATGAACCTCGATTGGAAAGTGCTAACTCTAATGCCAGTAAAGAAGCTAAAATGAACTATGCTGCTAATTTGGTTCAAACTGGAAATAATTCAAGGAAAGGCAATTATAATGCTGGTTGGAATAATAATAATAATAATCAAGGCAACTATACTAGAAATTATGGAAACAGAACTGAAGGTGGAAATTGGAATGGAAATTATGGTAGAGGAAATTCTGGAGCAAGGAGATGAGGTAATGCAGGATATGGTACTGGAAGGGGACAATGGAATGGAAATCAGGGAGGTAATCAAGGCAGAGGTGGCTTTGCTGGATTTAATGGAAATGGATTTGCTGCTGGTTTCAATAATTCTGGAAGAAGAAGTGGCAAAGGTATTATATGTCAGATCTGTTTCAAGCCAAATCATTCAGCTACTGAGTGCAGGAATAAGTTCAACCAAAATTTTGTGCTAAATCCTCTAGTTCAGGGTTCTTTTCCAAATCAAAATCAAGGTCCAAGAGCTGCATACATGGTGACATCAGAAGGAGTTGCTGATCAAGGGTGGTAGTTAGACAATGGAGCAACTCATCACCTCACAAATGCTGTGAAAAATATGACTGTTGGTAAGTCTTATTCTGGTTCTGAAATACTTCTAGTTGGTGATGGTAAAGGCCTTTCTTTTACTCATATTAGTTACACTTATTTTTACACTTTCCTTGGAGCTATATTACATCTTACTGACATGCTATGCGTTCCTCATATAACAAAAAATCTCATCAGTGTGTTCAAACTCCTTACTAATAACAATGTTATAATAGAATTTTCCTCTGAATTTTGTTTTGTAAAGGACAAGGTGAAGGGGACATTACTAGCACATGATATTGCTAAAGGGAGTCTCTACAAATTACTGTCTCAAGATGATTTCTTCTCAAATTCTGAAGTACAAGTCTTTAAGCTAAATTCTATGCTGTAAGTTGTTTCAAATAAAATTGTAAACTCTTTTCCAGAGTCTGTCAAGTCAGTTTCTGTTAATTCAGTTTCTTTCAATAATTCTCTTGCAAGTTTTAATACTTCTAGTTGTATCTCAATGCAACTGTTACATAATAGACTTGGTCATCCTAATAAACATGATATGCAAATCATTTTAAAGACTCAACCTTCACATGTTGTCAATCATTCTCTTAGCTTCTGTGATGCCTATCAATATGGGAAACTGCATCAGTTTCACTTTCCTGTAACTGAAATAAAAACCAGAGCACTACTTGAATTGATACATACTGATCTCTGGAGACCAGCATTAATGCCATCCAAAGATGGATACAAATATTACATATCCTTTGTAAATGACTTCACCAAATATAGTTTGATATTTCCTCTTACCTTAAAATCAGAAGCATTAGACATATTTAAACAGTATAAACTCCTTGTTGAAAAATAATTTTCTTTGTCTATTAAAACCATACAATTAGACATGGGGGTTGAATTTAGAGCCTTTGGTTCCTTTCTTCAACAACAAGAGATACACCTTAAATTCAGTTGTCCTCATAAACATCATCAAAATTGAGTTGTGGAGAGGAAACACAGACACATTGTTGAAACTGGCCTTACCCTTCTTGTTCAAGCAAATCTTCCACTTACCTTTTGGTGGGAAGCTTTTCACACAACAACCTATCTAATAAATAAGATTCCTATACCAGTCTTAAGCAATAAAACACCATATCAAAAGCTACACAATCGATTACTTGATTATCAATTCCTTAAAGTTTTTGGCTGCTCATGTTTTCCATTGTTGAGACATTATAATCAACACAAGTTAGACTTTCCTACACAAAAATGCGTTTTTATTGGCTACAGTCCTATGCAAAAAGGTTATAAGTGTCTAGACAAATCAAGTAGAATTTACATTAGTAGATATGTTGTGTTTAATGAGTCTGAATTTTCATATCCAGATTTGTTTTCTATTTCCAACAACTCTTCCTCTATTCCAACAAAATGTATCACTCCTACAAATCAGTCTTTCACTCATATTTCTCTTCCAAATCCTCATCTTGATGATAGTAATGTAGTAGCACCACTTATAGCAACTTCAGAACCGAGAAGTGGAACTCAACTTCCTGTTGCTACCCCTGAGCCAAATTCACTTTTAAGCCATTCACCAGCATCAACAAATATCCCATTTATCTCTTCCATACCTTCCATTTCTATACATCCCATGGTTACTAGAGCAAAATCTAGAATATTCAAACCCAAAACTTATCTAGCAGCAATTCAGGATATAAAACCAACAAGTGTCAAAGCAACTCTATCTAGTCAGAAATGGTATATGGCTATGAAAGAAGAGGTAAATGCTTTACATAGAAATCAGACATGGACTCTGGTTCCTTCTGATTCAGCCTCTAAGATTGTAGGTAACAAATGAATTTTCAAAGTTAAATACAATCCAGATGGAAGCATCTATAAGTACAAAGCACGCCTAGTGGCTAAAGGTTTTCACTAGACACATGGAGTAGATTTCTTTGAAACCTTTAGCCCTGTTGTAAAGCCCTATACAACAAGAATTATTCTTAGCTTAGAAGTAATGCAACACTGGACTATTAGGCAGCTGGATATCAACAATGTCTTCTTGAATGGAGTACTTACTGAATATGTATATATGCACCAACCAGAGGGTTTTATTGATTCAAAATCCCCTTATCATATATGCAAGTTGAACAAGGCATTGCATGGTCTTAAACAAGCTCCAAGGACCCGGTATGATCAGCTGAAAGGTTCACTGGTACAATGGGGTTTTCAAACTTCAAAGTCTGATACTTCTCTCTTTATTAAACATACTGGTGCTGATATTTTGGTTATTCTGATTTATTTGGATGACATACTCATCACTGGATCAAATACACAACATGTAGAGGGAGTAATTAGTAAGCTTGGCTCAATTTATTTTCTTGGCATAAAAGTAACTCCTAGCCTAGATGGGTTACATCTCTCTCAAACTAAATATATTGGTGATATTCTTCAAAAGGCACACATGTTAGGCAGCAAAGGCTATAACACACCCATGAGCACAATTGAAAAATTAAGGAAAGAAAATGGTGTCCTATTTGAGAATCCTTCTCTCTACAGAAGCATTATTGGCTCTCTTCAGTATGTGACTTTAACAAGACCTGATATTGCCTTTTCAGTCAACAAGTTGAGCCAATTCCTTGTTGTACCTATTGTCCTTCATTGGCAAGCTTGTAAAAGGGTTCTGAGATATCTACAGAGTACAACAAATTATGGACTTCAATTTCTTAGCTCGAGTTTTCTCCTTCTAAATGCTTACTCTGATGCTGACTGGGGATCAGATCCTGATGATAGAAAATCCATTGGTGGATATTGTGTATTTCTTGGCAATAATCTAGTCTCATAGTCCTCAAAGAAACAACATATCGTCTATAGATCAACAGTAGAGTCTGAGTATAGAGCACTTGCACTTGCTACTTCTGAGATGCTCTGGATCACTTATCTTCTAAAAGAACTTAAGGTTTTTTGCTTAAGCTTCCTGTCTTATATTGTGAAAATAAGAGTGCAGAAGCATTGGCTAATAATCCAAAGTACCATTCACGCACCAAACACATAGAACTTGATCTTCATTTTGTTAGAGACCATATAGCTAAACATGAACTTTCTATTGATCATGTTCCTACCTTTGATCAATTAGCAGATACTCTTACTAAGCCTTAGCCTATGACCAGTTTGCTTATTTGAGAAACAAGCTTAATGTTTCTCCGAGACCTTAAGCTTGATGAGGGATGTTAAGAATAGAATTAGTTAGTTAATGAGTATGCTGACATGGCAGATGAGTTAGCTAAAGTTTATTATAATTTGTTATAGAGATTGTTAGCAGTAAACTGTGCATGTGTGAAATGTTTGTAGAATCTTCTACTCACATATAAAAAGGCTTGTAATTGCCAGATTCAATAGATCTATAATAACAGAATTCTCAGCTTACAAAAGTTCTTTTTTCTTCTTATTTTCTCAGTAACCAAACAACATCATAGTTTCATATAAATCTTAATATTGTTGACTACTATTATATGTATACTTATTCAAATATATTCTAAGCTTTTTCCAACCTCCAAATGATGTGTCTTTGCAGCTTACTTTCCTCCTTTTACCCTTTCTAAGAAGTGAAAATGCAACCACCACCAAAAAGGTGGTGAAAACCTTAATAACGAAATATATGGGCAATGCTAAATGGACAAAATCATCATAAAATAATGACAATTTTTATATCTTTTAGTCAATTTTAAGGATTTTAAAGAAAATTTTTAAAAATTCACAAAAAGACAAATGTTTTTGTCATGATTTTATTTTGTTTTTATATTTTAACTATTTTTTGCAAAGAATAGGTGTACGATGAATTATCATTTTAATTTTGAAATGACTGTGAGTATGATAAACGATCATTTTTCGTAATGAATAGGGGTGTGATGAGTAAGAGAGAGGGATAAGAGGTAATATTTATATCAGATAAAATAAGATATTTTATGCAATAATTTAGGATGCATAATTAGGCTGATACTATTTATTTTTTCTTCAATTAAGTACTATAACAAATTCCTTTTCGTTCATCATATTATTATTATTATTGTTAGCTCATACATCTGTTGCAGTTCGAACTCAAGACTCGAGCTCGATGTCAAAACACTACTTCTCATTCAAGAGAGCAAGCATGCATTAAACAGGCATAGTATGTTGATAAACACGTGATGCACACAGTCACTGTGAACTTATTCCAATTGAAACTTCACGATCCTTAAAACGCTCCATTCGGATTAGGATGATAATGTACTTGCCAATTTAAGAATTTGCGACCAGATATCTGATAATTGCTATCAAAAGTTGGGGTAAATGCTCTTTACATCCTTGTAGATTGGCTAAATACTCTAATATATCCATAGAGTTTGTAAATTATCCCAAGCTCTCAATTTTTTGCTTGATCTTTGACAGTTTTACCCGGATGAATTTAGATAATTAAAATAAATTACAAAGAAATTAACAAAAAATTAATAGGAATTATTTAAAATATGAATGACAGAAAACAAAAGTTTATTTTCGATTGTTATCAAAACTAACACAATAATTAATTATTACTACATAAAATTTATTTTCTTTAACGAAGCTATTGAATATTAGGGAGGACAAAAAAATCAGTGCTTACAAAAAAATCAAACCAAGCTAGAAATTCAGTTCGATTTCAAGAATTAATAAAAACCTATCAGTCTGTATTAAAAAAAATGCTGAAAACCCATAAAAATACAAAAGAAGTAATTAAACATACCGAACCAAACATACATGTGCCCAGACTTATTCAATACTTATGGAAAATAATTCTTTATTATGATTATTACTATTAGTTATTTAATTTTTACAAATTAAATTAGAAAACTATTTCAAATATTTCTTCATTTCTAGAGTTGATAAATATATAAACACAATAAAAATTTAATTTGAAAAGAAATAAAAAAAATTTCATTTATATTTATAATAAAAGGTTAAGATTGTCAATATGAGTATAATTGTTAAGTTTTTATTCCTCGCAAATTAAATTTGAAAAATGATATAAGGTTGAGAAAGAAGGATGTCTTTAGGTATTTTGAAAATCGTAGGATGTAATGTGCTATTAAACGGAACTACAGGATGTAAGGGATATTTGCCCAGCAAAGTTGGATTTGCATTAATTTTTGAAACAAAATCCATGAAACAGATTTACTTCAAGATTTGTTTTGATCTTATCCCTTTCTTTTAGTTATTTTGTTATATCTATTATAACCAGTGAAGATTTTTATACTAATATCTGCATATTGTATTTTATAGTTAAGCCATTTATGGACTTGGTTAGTAATTTCATAATTTGACAAATTTATATTACTGGTGGGATTTGTTAATCTGCTCGTCCAATGAATCAATTTTTTTTTGTGTATAAATATCGATAATTCCATTGCATCAATCTCACATATTTTTCTACTTTGAAGAGTGATAAAAAGTGATACAAAATCCATGAAGAGCCTAAATATATTTCTCATATTCATGCTTGTTCTTCTTTTCCCCCTCGGTAAGCATTTTTACAGCAATTCATTAGCAATGTTTCATTAGGCTCTGGGAGCAAATTTCATTTATATTACGTAGATGTTTTAAGATTCTTGCTTTGCATGAAGTCTATACTTACAAAATTTTTCTTCCTATCTTAATTATACTCATATTATAGGAATATAATTTTATGCTAACTAATCCTATGGTCCCTATAGGACAAATTTTCTTTTGTAATTAGGACTACATGGTGGGCTCAAGGATAAGTGATCCCAAGGCACTTCTACTCACCAAACATTCGATAGGATTTGCTTTAGATAGTGCAATCCTAAGTTTTTTTATCCCACAATAAAATATGCTCTTAAGGTGTGAACCAATTACATAGTTAGTCCATGCATTTTAAAAAAATCACTCAAAATGATCTTGTTGTATTACTTTTCTTGTTAAATAGATTTTAATTATTTTTCACTTATTCCATGTCGGATTTTTTGAATTTTATGTTAGATAAATGCTTATTTAATCATTATAATTTGAACTTATTCTAATTACCCAATTAATCACTATATTTTTTAAAATCCCCAAAACATCATGGTTGCAAGTGTACATATTTTCATTAAATTTTACTTATGACATTATTCTTCTTTTACTTATATTTCAGATTTGTGCAACTGTTAGGATGGGTAAATGCTCCTTTGATCCTTAAAATTTGAGCTAAATACAAAGTTATTCCTTATATTTTAAAAAATTATCCACAAACCTCTATTATAAATATGTTTCCATTAAAATTTACTTAACTATTCTCTATTTTTGTTTGTAGCGTATCTAATTTATATAAACTTTTATTTATATAATTAAAAAAAATACTATTTTCAACTTGTAGTTATATATATGTATATATATAATTACTCTTTTAACTTTGAAAAATTATGTCCAATAACTGTAGAAGTAATGACAAAAATATTTATAATAATTTTTAAAAATACATGTACTACTTGAGTAGTTGACACAAACTTTAGAGTCTAAGGTGTATTTTACCCTTTTAGGTTGTTTCAAACATAAATTACCAATTTATCATTGAAAAGTTAATTAGATCTAACAATTATCGAAATAACAATATGACTTTCTGAGTCATTATTGAAATACAGGAGGTTAAATGAGCAATTTTCCCAAATCCCAGAAATCAAAGGAGAATTTACCCTCACCGATATCTGTGGTTAATTGCTTCACATCCATAATCACTGTGAGAGTGAGCAATCAAATTTAATGACTATGGATAAATTTCTTCTCTACAGGAAATGAAGGCAGGGTAGAGCCAGCAGCGGAGGGGAGGATTTGTGCGAAACCTGTAACCATGCCCAATTGTACTGACCAAAAATGTTTTAGCTTTTGTGTTAAAAATAAGGCAGCAAGTGGATTATGTCAAGGCAGTATCTGTCTTTGCTTTCAGCCATGTTAAATAAAATTTGTTACTAAATAAGAGAAATGATATCAAGATACCCGAGGAAAATAATAATAAAATCGTTGTCGATTTACCTTTCTTTTTTTTTTTCAATTAATTGGGTAAATATGTATTGGTTTATTACTATTTTTATCATCAAATTGAATATCATTTCTCAACAAATAAGCTCTATTAGAATGAAATAAAATCAGTATTTATTTTCGGTCTCTATTTTTCTCATCGAATTAGCTTTGTAGTAGGAAGCAATTAATAAAATGGATTAAATCAAATATTGATTCAATATTAAATTTTAGGTTTCATGTATGTATGGTATAATAAGGGCTTGAATTTGTTAAAACACAGGCTAGGTACATAGACCCCCTTTTTTTTTTTTTTTTTTGAAAAACCTCATCTCTATACCTCTTAGTATTTTAGACAAATGTTTGAATCAAATCAAATTTTAAATTTTTCCTCGCCTGTCTTTTCATAGATGACTTCTAGTTTCTAATTAGAAAAACTAGACGAAGGAGACAGTTTTCAAAACAACATAGCCAGGTCAATTTCTATAATATCGAACGCACCAGAATCAGACAGAATGGAAAAGGGCGAATCAATCCAAATAAAACAAAGAAAGCAAGTTATTTAAACGAGCCAGATTCTTTTTTTTTTTTTCTTGAAATATTGTCATGTCGATAATTTTCTTTGCTAAGGCTTTGTTTCTAAAATTTAATTGAGGTACGCGCAAGGAAAGAAGTAGTGAATTTAAAGAATCGATAGTTGCCGCTTTTGACTACAGACTTGGGAAATTATTTGGATATGCCGCTTTTGCACTCGAGGGTTAGTAAAGCAACATATCATGGCATATTAGAGAAGGTGGAGCGTAAACTAAATGGTTGGAGTGCTAAAGTTTTATCTTTGGCTGGTAGAATCACTCTCACACAGTCTGTGTTGCAGGCGTTGCCGATTTATTCAATGCAAACAACGAGACTGCCTACATCAATTATAACTAAAATTGAGCAACAATGCCGCAGATTTATTTGGAGCGGTAACTCAGAGGCTAAGAAGCTTCATCTGATTAATTGGGCTGATGTGTGTTGTCCGAAATTGTCAGGAGGTCTGGATTTGAAGAATTTAACGCTTATGAATGAAGCATTATTAATGAAACTTGGCTGGGGTTTGCTGATCAATAGTAATAGCTACTGGGCTCAGGTTCTATGGTCGAAGTATGACTTTGATCCGAACAATATGTCAACTTCCTTGCCTACAAAATATGGCTCATATTTGTGGAGGGCTATTGGTCGGATTTGGCCAAAGGTGTTGCAGGGGCTACGATGGAATGTGAGGGACGGCAAGCGGATTCGTTTCTGGCAGGATGCTTGTTGAGTGTTAGAAAATGCATATTTATAAAGGAGAAAACCGTCATTTTACATTTTAAGTCTTGCTAACAACCCTTACTTTTATATATTTAACCTTCTTGTGATTTAATTACATGTGTTTTATTTTAATTAAGTATTTTATGTATTTTAGGGGCATTATAGTCATTTCACAATAAAGAAGAGATCAGACGGCAAAACGGACATCACTTTTGAACTCAGGACGGTCGAAAACCTTAGGAGGAGCATAAAAGGAAAAATGGCACTATTCACATGTACGGTACTATTCACGTGTACGGTACTGTATACGTTACTGTTCACGACACTGTTCACATAGACAGATGATGATGTGACATTGACTGATGAGGTGTCACGATCCTGTTGGACTAAAATTCTTATGTACTGTTGATGGTGACGTGGCAGCATATCAGTGGACGAAAAATCTCGCGTACGGTGCATGCATCACACAGGATTATTTTCAACCAAACCGCGTTACTGTTCATCCGGGTCAAACCGCGTTACTGTTCAAAGTCGGGTCAAACCGTGTTACTGTTCATCCGCGTGGTCAAACCGTGGACTGTTGACTGATGACGTGGCGCAATCCTGAGCGTCCAAACTGTTTTTAATCCGATGGCCATGATTTACTCCATGTATCTATAAAAAGGGGGCCTCCCCCCCCTAATTTGATATCTCTGAATCCATTTTTGGGATCCATTTTCTGTAATTCCCTCTCCATCTTGTATTTTCTTTGTATTTTAATAAATTTCCATTTTGCCCCTAGTTCAATTATGAGTGGCTAATTTTCTTTCAAGCTTGGGTTGAAGGTGAAGTCTCAACATGTGTCATGGGCTTAATTTGGTAAATTTATTTTCTCTTCCCCTCTAGTTTTTGTGGATGTTTTGACTTCTCGTCGACAAATAATACTAATCTTGTCTAATACCGCCTTGGTTACACCGGCCCTCTAGTACAAGGTTATTATTATTTGGCACGATAAGCCCTTAGCACCATATTGATTAGAGCGTGGTTCATGAGGTGTGGATTCCCCCCTCATGATTTAATTGGCATTAATACGGATTATTTAGCCCATGATGCATGTTGATACGGATCCAGATACCCAAGTATGTCATTTCAATAGAATTATCTTCAATTTATTCTCGCCATTGCAATTCCAATTTTAGAATTTATTCTCGTCATTTTAATTTAAGTTTTAGCATATACCAAATCATTTCCACCATAAATCCAACAACCCATTTACAAAATTAATTCTATACACAATTAAAATCCACCTCCTCGTGGGATCGACACTCGTCACCATAGATCTATACTACAATAGATTCGTGCGCTTGCGAGTACATTAAAATTTGCACAACAAGTTTTTGGCGCCGTTGCCGGGGAGGTAAGTAATTTTAATTCATAGAATTAATTTTTGTGAATAATTTCTTTTATTTGTTTTCTTGTATTTTTTTTTTTAAAAAAGAGTGAATCTACATTTAAAGGTTAGTATTTCTTTTATTTTTTCTCTTCTTTAAAATTCTGTAATTTAATTTTCTATTTATTTTTCTTTGTAATTTTTTTTATCTTATTAATTTAATTTTTAGTTAATTTCTTTCACGTATTTATTTTTGTGTATTTTTATAGAAAGGTTGTAATAGCGCAATAAGGTTAGTATCGTAATTTCTCCCTCTTCTTTATTTTTATTTGTTTTGTTCCCATCTTTATTTTTTTATTTTATTTGTTTTGCATGCATGGTCGTAGGTCATTATTACCTAATCTTGAACCTATAGACCTTGAATTAGAAAAAACACTTCGCACACAAAAGCACATTAAAAATAAATTTGAAATGGATTTGCAACTACAAGAGAGGCCATTTAAGGACTACTTCAGTCCTTTAGCTAATTTGAGCACATCATGCATAAGATACCCTAATGTAGCTGCTAGGAGCTTTGAACTAAAACCTAGTGTGCTAAATTGTCTCCCCACATTTTATGGCCTAGAAAATGAGGATCCATATAATCATCTGAACGATTTTCATGCCATTTGTCAAACTTTTAAATATGAAAATTTTTCAGACGATGATGTTAAACTTAGACTATTCCCATTTTCTTTAAAGGATAGGGCTCGTTCATGGCTTAATACATTGCCTGCTAATAGCATTGCATCATGGGAACAAATGGTTACAAAATTTTTGAATAAATATTTCCCAGTACATAAAACCAATGCTATTCGTAGGGAAATCTCGGAGTTTACCCAGAGAGAGGACGAGCAATTTTTCGAAACATGGGAGCGATTCAATGGGCTACTCTTGAAGTGTCCACATCATGGGTACGAGAAATGGCACCAATGCCAATACTTTTTGGAGGGATTATTGCCGAATGTGCAAGAATGGCTAATGGCAACAAGTGGAGGAGAGCTAATGTCAAAAAGTGCATCAGAAATTTGGGAATTCTTCCAGCGACAAGCAGATAATTCCCAACAACGGAGTCGATCACTTAGGACTACTAGAAGAATTAAAGGAGTGAATGAGGTTCAAATTGGCGAATCAACTTCAGGAATCAAAGAAGTCAAGGAGATGGTTGAAGGTCTTGCTCGACAAATAGCATCGTTATCGACTGCTAAATCAACAGAACCACATGACCAGGACTCATACTCAGATCAAGCCAATGCCATAGGTGTAATGAGAAAGCCATCAAATTACAACCCATACTCCAACACATATAACCCTGGATGGAGAGACCACCCCAATTTTTTATGGTCTCAAGGATTCCAACAGAATGGACCAGCAGCTCCAGCTCCACCAATGCAACAAATTCCTCAAGTTCCTCAAGCCTCTCAGCCCCCATTCAGACCATACAATCAGAACCAGAACTACTCTCAACCCAGACCATGGGAGGATGCATTCCAAAATTTCAAGAATGTTACTCACTCCACGATTGAGCAACAGAATCGCACCATTGATGGACTACGAAATGAGTTGAGAGCAGGCTTCAATTCACAAGCCCAATCAGTTTCAAGCCTCGAGAAGATGGTGGGACAACTTGCTTCTTCAGTTCAGACCTTGGCAATGACCGTTGAGAAAGGTAAGTTTCCAAGTCAACCAGTGCCTAACCCTAAAGGAGTACATGAAGCAAGTACCAGTTCACCACAGCAGCATGGAGAGGTCAAAGCAGTAATGACCTTGCGAAAAGGAAAGGAAGTCGACAACAAAGTGGAGATGCCGGTGACAAAAGAAAATCAAATTGTACCTGTGAATGTTGAGGACTCATCACCGGAGGAGAAAGAAGAAACTAACCCACGAGAATATGTTCCGAAAGCTCCATTTCCTCAGAGGTTACCTAAAGGAAAAAAGGGAAAATCCACAGGTGAGATTCTTGAAATCTTCAAACAGGTAAGTGTTAACATTCCTTTGCTTGATGCTATTAAACAAGTTCCATCTTATGCCAAGTTTCTTAAAGACCTTTGTACTAAAAAGAGAAATATGCATGTTCAAAAGAAGGCATTTTTAACAGAAAACGTTAGTTCTATACTCCAACATAAAATTCCTTTAAAATGCAAAGACCCAGGCTCCCCCACTATCTCATGTAGTATAGGGAACCACACAATTGAGAATGCTTTGTTGGATTTAGGAGCTAGTGTAAATCTGTTGCCTTACTCTGTATTTGTAAAACTTGGATTGGGAGAATTACACCCAACTCCAGTGGTGTTACAGCTTGCAGATCGGTCCACGAAAATACCTCGTGGTATTGTGGAGGACGTGCTTATCCAGGTAGACAAGTTTTATTTTCCTGTTAATTTCATTGTAATTGACACTCAACCAATACAGGATTCAAGGAAGCACATCCCCATTATTCTAGGCCGACCTTTCTTGGCAACTGCGGATGCTCACATTCAATGTAGAACTGGAAATATGCAGTTGTCCTTCGGCAACATGACTATGGAGCTGAACATCTTCAACATTGCCAAACAACCTCACAGTGCAGATGATGGAATTGTTGATGTGGATTTAATCGAAGCATTAGTTGATGACACTTTTCTTTCAAACCTTAATGATGATCCTTTACAAACATGTTTAACTCACTTTGGTTTTGATTTTGATATTGACAGATCGGTTGATGAGGTCAACGCCCTGCTTGACTCAGCACCATCTATGGACACTAATAAATGGAAGTCAAGAGTTGAGCAACTAGCACCATCAGAGAAGCAACTCATTCCATCATCAGAATCACCACCGAAACTCGAGCTCAAACCATTGCCCAACACTTTGGAATATGCGTTTTTGGGAGAAGAAAGTACTCTGCCGGTAATCATCTCATCATCCCTAAATGACGAACAAAAAGATAAGTTGTTGGATGTTTTAAAAGAGCACAAAGAAGCATTAGGATGGACCATAGCAGATATTAAAGGTATAAACCCAGTAGATTGCATGCATTACATTCACCTTGATGAAAATGCTAAAACTACTAGGGAGATGCAACGTCGGTTAAATCCTAACATGAAAGAAGTTGTTAGAACTGAGGTCCTTAAGCTATTAGATGCAGGTATCATTTACCCAATTTCTGATAGTTCATGGGTCAGTCCTGTACAAGTTGTCCCTAAAAAGTCAGGAGTCACAGTAGTTACCAATGCTGATAATGAATTGATACCCACTAGAGTAACTACAGGATGGCGTGTTTGCATTGATTATAGAAAGTTGAATTCTGTCACACGTAAAGACCATTTTCCTTTACCATTTATTGATCAAATGCTTGATAGATTAGCAGGCCATGAATTTTATTGCTTTCTAGATGGCTACTCAGGATACAATCAGATTCCCATAGCACCAAAAGATCAAGAGAAAACTACTTTCACTTGCCCTTTTGGCACATTTGCATATAGGAGAATGCCATTTGGATTATGTAATGCACCTGCTACATTTCAACGATGCATGTTGAGCATTTTTTCTGATATGGTTGAACGATTCCTTGAAGTCTTTATGGATGATTTTTCTGTCTTTGGTGACTCGTTTGATCAATGTTTACATCATCTAACACTAGTTCTGCAGAGATGTATCGAGAAGAACTTGGTCTTAAATTGGGAGAAATGTCATTTTATGGTAAAACAAGGTATTGTTCTCGGTCACATCATTTCGAGCAAAGGTATTGAGGTTGACAAAGCCAAGGTGGATCTCATTTCTAATCTTCCTCCACCTAAAACAGTCAGAGAAGTAAGATCTTTCCTTGGGCATGCTGGTTTCTATAGACGTTTCATTAAAGATTTTAGCAAAGTTTCTAGACCCTTATGTAATTTACTTGCTAAGGATGTACCTTTTATCTTTAATGATTCATGTCTTATGGCGTTTGAAAAATTAAAACGGTTGTTGACATCATCACCCATCATTCAGGCTCCAAACTGGAGCTTACCATTTGAGCTAATGTGTGATGCATCTGATTATGCAGTAGGAGCAGTATTAGGACAAAGAGTTGATCGAATTCCCCATGTTATTTACTATGCTAGTATGACATTGAATGATGCACAGTTGAACTATTCAACTACTGAAAAAGAAATGCTAGCAGTAGTGTTTGCATTAGAGAAATTTCGATCTTATCTCATTGGTTGTAAAATAATCGTGTTCACAGATCATGCTGCTCTTAAATATCTTCTCACAAAGAAAGATGCAAAAGCTAGACTAATTCGTTGGGTGTTACTTTTGCAGGAATTTGACTTGGAATTCAAAGATAAAAAAGGGACAGAAAATGTTGTGGCGGACCACCTCTCTCGTCTCCATCTTGACACAATTACAGAGCCATTAATATTGAATGAGTCATTTCCAGATGAACAATTAATGAGTGTGGAAGTATTACCTTGGTATGCTGATATAGTTAATTATCTTGTTACAGGTAAACTTCCTGAGCATTGGACCAAGCAAGACAAGGCAAAATTCTTTGCAGAGATAAAGAATTTTTTTTGGGATGACCCGTATTTGTTCAAGTATTGTGCGGATCAAATTGTTAGACGATGTGTCCCAGAAAGTGAAATTCAGAATATCCTTTCATTCTGCCATGAACAAGCTTGTGAAGGCCATTTCAGTGCTAAGAAAACAGCGACTAAAGTTTTACAATGTGGTTTCTATTGGCCATCTATATTTCGAGACGCTTACACTTTCTGTTCTTCATGTGATAGGTGTCAACGAATGGGAAGCATTACGCGAAGGAATATGATGCCACTAAATCCAATTTTAGTGGTTGAGATTTTTGACGTATGGGGTATCGACTTCATGGGACCCTTTCCCCCTTCTTTTGGCCATCAATACATATTGGTTGCTGTTGACTACGTATCAAAATGGGTAGAAGCAATTCCATGTAGGACCAATGATCACAAGGTGGTGATAGGATTTTTGAAAAGCAACATTGTCTCGCGCTTTGGATTCCCTCGAGCAATAATCAGTGATGGTGGTGCCCACTTTTGTAACAAAGCATTCAAAGCTCTTTTGACAAAGTATTCAATCACACACAAAGTGGCGACCCCGTATCATCCGCAAACCAATGGCCAAGTTGAGATCTCCAATCGAGAAATAAAGCACATATTAGAAAAAACGGTGAGGCCGGACAAAAAAGATTGGTCATTAAGACTTGATGATGCCTTATGGGCATATAGAACGGCTTTCAAGACCCCGATTGGGATGTCACCCTACAGGCTAGTGTATGGAAAAGCTTGCCACCTACCTGTGGAACTCGAGCATCGTGCATATTGGGCCATCAAGAAATTCAATTTTGACATGCAGCAAGCCAGCTCAGAAAGAAGATTATAGCTGGCAGAACTTGAAGAAATTCGCAATGACGCGTACGAAAATGCCAAGATTTACAAGCAACAAATGAAAGTCTTCCATGATAAGCAAATTATGAGAAAATCGTTCACTCCAGGTCAGAAAGTGCTTTTATTCAATTCTCGCTTGCACCTATTCCCAGGTAAGTTACGCTCTCGTTGGTCTGGCCCATTTATTGTTCATACTGTTTTTCCACATGGGGCAATTGAAATTAAAGACCCAAAGAATGGTGTCACGTTTAAAGTTAATGGTCAAAGATTAAAGCCATATCTAGAGTACCAACCACATGAAGAAGACACCGAAATAAATTTGAGACCCACCAAATTTGAATTGATTTTTTTTTCTTTTCGTTGATTTGATTTTTCTTTCTTTCTTTTTATTATTATTCTTTTGCTAATTGAAATTGTTTTTGCATAAGTGTGTTTATTTTACCATTAAGTTTTCTCTTATCATTTTTAATCATGAGTCTCATACTTAGACCGTTCCTCCTGAACATTCTTAAACCACTTCAACGTGTCAAAACTCATCTCAAAAGACAGATTCAATTTTGTAAAACACATCGCATTTGGGCTCTACAACCACCAGAGTTAGTAGCCTATGTTGAGGGTTTAGAACACCAACTCAGAGACATTGAGAGAAGTGTTTACGACATCCAGTTGGAGCTTGAGGTAAATTCAATAAGAGGACGATTTTAATTTTCTTTGTGTGTTTTAATTTGTTTTTCTATTTGTGTGCTTTAGTTTGTTACCCCGGTGAAGTGGCGGATAACGGTACTCCGTGACAATCAAGTCGGTTACTTCAGTTTCCCATAATAACTGATATTCTGAGGCGAAGGTATGGACAGAAACGAGATTCTAGCGAAGCTTCACAAGCGATTCCCTTCACTTCCTCAGAATGCCCTCCTTACGATCTATAAAGCTCGGTCCGAACGCATGCGATTACTCATGAGGAATAACATACCTGCTGACATCCGTTGGTTAATCGAGGCTAAAGTACGATCGGCAGGTGAGATACCTCCAAAATTTATTGCATACATGCCTGGTTGTGGTAAAGGAAATTATGCAAGAAAACGACGAGCTCGAAGAATTTCTGTTGCTTGTCATAAGTGTGCCAGAATGAGTTGCAATAAAAACCCATGTTCTTTAGGAATGGTGTCTGATAACAGGGAAGATAAGATTCAATTCATTAGGGATGGCTTGAATAAGGAGTCATTGGATGATATCCTTTTGTCTCTTGAAACGCATCCCAGTGGATATGTGCAAGGAGCGATTCTCCAGTTATGGCCATTATTCCAGAAAGAGCATGCACGATATAGTCTCGGGAATCTGACTATAAACGACCCTGTTTGCCAGTTTATAAGAAAACTGGATAGGAAGCCTATCCTCGACCCATAGAGGGCGTTCAAGCCGTTTCTGGACGTAAAACCAGAGGAAGATGTGAGCCACAGTCGCAACTACCTGTAAATATCCTTTTACTTTATTGTTATTTTATTTCACTATTGTCTTATTGTTTGCATTATTGTCTTTAATAATTTTATTACTGTTTGCTTTTTCCTTTTTACTGTTTTCTTTTTGACTTGCGAGCCACGTGCTTTACGCGTTATTTGACACTAACATATTACCTCATACACAACCATGACCCACTATCACCGAGACTCTTAAATGTGATTTCTTTTTTGTCAAGCACTCACAAATTGTTTTCGAGAAGTATCACAATGGCAGCTACTCCCAATAGACAATTCAAGAACATTTGTGTGCTTTCTGGATTTACCTATGGCAAACATAAAGAGTTCGTTGAGGCAGCCATAGATCTTGGTCGAAGCATAGCAGCGAGAAAATTACACTTGGTGTATGGAGGAGGTAATCGAGGGTTATCAAAAATGGTCTCAGAAGCAGCTTTTATCAGAGGAAGTCAAGTGTTAGGCATCATCCCAAGAGTCCTAAAACCATTGGGCAATTCGTCTGACTCATCAACTGGAGAAGAGTTAGTCGTCTCAGGTATGCAAGAAAGAATAACTGAAATGCTTAATTATGCTGATGCTTTTATTTTCCTTCCAGGAGATCTTGCAACACTAGAGGCACTTATGACACTAGCATCTTGGGCCCATCTACACATTCACCAGAAACCCATCGGTTTGTTAAATGTCAATAACTTTTATGATGGCTTTATCGCATTTCTTAACCATGCAATAAAAAACTATTTCATTCCCTCTAATGCGAAAAAACTCTTTATTTGTGCTCACACTGCTAATGAGCTACTTGATATGTTACAAGCTTATCGACCGGAGCCAGACCCCTGGACCTTTGTGTTGGAGCGTCCAAATAATGATGGTAACAGTAGCCGCAGTAAGAAGTACAAATTAGATTTAACTCTCCGCCTGTAAATATTTTCTTCTGTGTTGCACCACCCAGGTGATGTCTTCTAAACTCTACTTCTTTCATTTCAAACATTAAGGACAATGTTTCGTTCTGGTTGGAGGGAGGGAATAGTCGACAATTGTGGAATTTTGGTTAAGTTTTTACTAATTTTTTGTTGTAGAAACTAACTGTTGCTAACTTTTTGTGTTGAAGATGGCTGAATATGGAGTGTAGTTACTCTAGAAACGCATCTTCATTGTTTGAAAAAAAAAAAAATTCAGACATTTTCTTTTTCTTTATTATGTGTTTATGTTTATTTTTCTTCTTTAATTTCTCCTCTATAAATATACATTTTCCAACTTTTGAGTCGAAGATGGCTGAATATGGAGTGTAGTTCCTCTAGAAACGCATCTTCTTTTAAAAAAAAAAATCATTTTCGTTTTCTATCATTTTACGTGTAACTTTTCTAATTAGTTTTTATACATCATTTTCACATTTCTGCATGCATATTTTCCTTTCATGTTTAGAATAGGTTGGGGGGTAGAATGATGTTTAAAAAAAAAAAATGTGTGATTTGTTTTAACATTGGATGACATGATTAATTTCAAATTTTAGTATTTGTATTATCTTTGGTCTTAAGTGATGTTACGCTATGTTTGCTACTTTACATGTTGATGTCGGAGACAAATGTGAGTTGCTTGAAGGAATGAACATGTCATAATAAGTACCAAGTGAGTTTTTGAGCCTATTATTTTTCTTGGAGAATAACCCTTTTGTCCACTCTTTATACAGCTTAGCAGTTTATTATTTTATACACGATCTCTAAATTACTTTTGAGTTAACCCTTAAAAAAAATTGTAAAATAAAAAAAAAAGAGAAAAAAGAAAAAAAAAGTGTGATGCTACATTTGGAGGCCCATCTAACTAGTAGATATGGAAGATTATTTAGAGCCCTAAAAGATGATGGAAAGGCCATCTTTGATCCGTTTGAGCCTTTCTAGCCATCCCTTTTATCAAATATCCATAGTTAACCCTTTTGAGCCTTTAAAAAAAAAAAAAACCTTTTTCTTTGTCAACTTATCATCTTGACCCACTCCGATTTGGAGTATTACCCAATGTCTTATAAGTTCCATCACCTATTTATGTTTGAGAAAATGTAAATAATTATGTTGTTCAGTAAAGTTATGCAAAAAAAAAAAAAACAAACAAAACAAAAGTTGTTGTTTCAAAAGAAAAAAAAATAATAATAGGTGAAATCCACCTTGCAACTTCCAAAAAAAAAAAAAATTCTCTGCATTTTTCTCAAACATACACTTTGTTTTCCTTATTTTCCTTCTTTGTTAGCCATGTCCCTAGCCTACGTTACGTCCTAATAAAAGTCCTTCTTGATTTTAGGGAACTATAGTTTGAAGTAGAAGCTAGTTATATGGGCTAAAAAGATGTAGTGATGCATAATTAAAAAAAAAAAGATAAATAAAGTGGGTTGACTAACATTTTATTTGACTTGAGATCGTATTATTTCTAAGCTGAGGGCATATTTATTTCATCTTGGTGAGAGCATGTGATATCACTTCTTTATTATTTTCTCTCTCAATTACCATTCATTGGAGTGACTATTTTTATTGGGATTAATTTATTTGTGAGAGTGTCACTACTTCCAGTGAGATTTTGGGGTTTGACATGTCATTCTTGAGAGTAGCTAAAACAAAGTCTACTGGGCTAATTCATGTGGATGGTTGATGTGGGTGTGATGTTGCTTTAGACTGGAGATAATGCTTATACTTTTATTTGATTGCTATCATTAATCTGATGGAATAAATACGAGTGTTTCTATTAAAACAAAAAAAAAATTATTTTGAATTTGAATTTTGTTTTCGCTTTATTTGCTAGGGACTAGCAATAAGCTGGTTGGGGGCTGTGTTGAGTGTTAGAAAATGCATATTTATAAAGGAGAAAACCGTCATTTTACATTTTAAGTCTTACTAACAACCCTTACTTTTATATATTTAACCTTCTTGTGATTTAATTACATGTGTTTTATTTTAATTAAGTATTTTATGTATTTTAGGGGCATTATAGTCATTTCACAATAAAGGAGAGATCAGACGGCAAAACGGACATCACTTTTGAACTCAGGACGGTCGAAAACCTTAGGAGGAGCATAAAAGGAAAAATGGCACTATTCACATGTACGGTACTATTCACGTGTACAGTACATTCTTATGTACTGTTGATGGTGACGTGGCAGCATATCAGTGGACGAAAAATCTCGCGTACGGTGCATGCATCACACAGGATTATTTTTAACCAAACCGCGTTACTGTTCATCCGGGTCAAACCGCGTTACTGTTCAAAGTCGGGTCAAACCGTGTTACTGTTCATCCGCGTGGTCAAACCGTGGACTGTTGACTGATGACGTGGCGCAATCCTGAGCGTCCAAACTGTTTTTAATCCGATGGCCATGATTTACTCCATGTATCTATAAAAAGGGGGCCTCCCCCCCCTAATTTGATATCTCTGAATCCATTTTTGGGATCCATTTTCTGTAATTCCCTCTCCATCTTGTATTTTCTTTGTATTTTAATAAATTTCCATTTTGCCCTTAGTTCAATTATGAGTGGCTAATTTTCTTTCAAGCTTGGGTTGAAGGTGAAGTCTCAACATGTGTCATGGGCTTAATTTGGTAAATTTATTTTCTCTTCCCCTCTAGTTTTTGTAGATGTTTTGACTTCTCGTCGACAAATAATACTAATCTTGTCTAGTACCGCCTTGGTTACACCGGCCCTCTAGTACAAGGTTATTATTATTTGGCACGATAAGTCCTTAGCACCATATTGATTAGAGCGTGGTTCATGAGGTGTGGATTCCCCCCTCATGATTTAATTGGCATTAATACGGATTATTTAGCCCATGATGCATGTTGATACGGATCCAGATACCCAAGTACGTCATTTCAATAGAATTATCTTCAATTTATTCTCGCCATTGCAATTCCAATTTTAGAATTTATTCTCGTCATTTTAATTTAAGTTTTAGCATATACCAAATCATTTCCACCATAAATCCAACAACCCATTTACAAAATTAATTCTATACACAATTAAAATCCACCTCCTCGTGGGATCGACACTCGTCACCATAGATCTATACTACAATAGATTCGTGCGCTTGCGAGTACATTAAAATTTGCACAACAATGCTTGGGTTGCGGATGTTGGGCCGCTCGTTCATCTTGCAGTGGCTCCTATTCCTGAAGCTATTTTACATGATTGGGTGGCTGATGCCACTAGTGTTGATGGTTCATGGAATTGGGGCCGTTTTGGTTTTCTTTTCCCTCATAATGTGGTGTTAATGATTGTAGCTATTAAGCCTCATTCCCTGGATAATGAGGCTGATCAGTTTTATTGGGGATCATCAAATTCGGGAATTTTCACGGCAAGAACAGCTTATAACCTGCTTCTTGGAAATTTGGTTCAGGATGAGGAGGTGAGATGGAAGAGTATCTGGAAATGGAGAGGTCCTCACCGAATCCGGACGTTCCTTTGGCTTGCTGCGAAGGAAAGGATTAAGTGCAAAGCCGAGCTTTATAGAAGACATATTGGGATGGATATGATATGCATGCGCTGTGGTTATGCTGTAGAGGATACGGCTCATGCTCTTCGTGACTGTGCCACTTCTAAGAGAATCTGGAATATGTTGTTAACAGGTCACGAGACTGCTTCTTTTTTCACGTTGCCAATTTGTGATTGGATTTTTGCCAATCTTCAAGGTAGGGGTACTCCTGGTAGCAATCGAGAATGGAGTTGCATTTTTGGGGTTGCCATCTGGTGTATATGGGTGGCACGGAATCAGTTGATTTTTGAAGAGAAAGTGGTGAATGCGGAAAGCATGGTTCGGGATATCAGGGTGCGAGCTGAGGAGATAATTCGTACTTCTGAGGCTTTTCACAGTGATAGAGGTCTGAGAGTCCAAAAAATGTTTGGTTGGTTGCCTCCTCGATGGCCATATTACAAATTAAACTCTAATGGTGCTAGGAAGGGATCTGGTTTGGCGGGTGCAGAGGGATTGATTAGAGATGCTACTGGTAGATGGCATGGCGGATTCTGCATGAATATTGGTATTTGCTCGGTAACAATTGTAGAGCTTTGGGGTTTGTACCAGGGTCTGTTTTTGGCTTGGCAAATGGGTATAAGATTGTTGGTGGTGGAGATTGATAGCCTTTGTGTTACTCAGCTGCTAAACAGGAAAAGCTTTCATGCTACCTTGCCCTTTGTCAATGATATTCTTGGTCTTCTTTCCCGTGATTGGCAGGTGTCTGTCCACCATGTTTATCGAGAAGCTAATTTCGCGGCAAACTTCATGGCTAGTCATGCGCTGACTCTCCCTCTTGGTCTTCATTATTTTACTTCCCCTCCCCTGGGCGTCAAGACTTGGCTTCGGAATGATGGGTTAGGAACGGCGGTTCCTCGTGTTTTTAAGCCTTAGCTTCCGCTAAGGTTCTTTATTTTAGCAACAAAAAAAAAAAGAATCGATAGTTGCAAAATTGTAAATAAATTAAATCTTAGCTTTAGAATCTTCTGGATTCCCTTTTTTTTTTTTTCCTTAAGAGTTATTATTTTCACAGGCCTTTAATATCTTTCTATCACCCCACTTTTGTAATCAAAGATCTATTGTTACTAAAAATTATGTAAAAACATAAATATAAATTTGATTACACCAAAATATCTTTGTAAATAATAAAATCTAACAATGTACATGTGCGCGCGCACACACATGATATAATTAAATTTGTTGAGAAAATAAAAATAATGAAGAAATGAATTCAAAATTATAGTGAAATTTAATTAAAATTCTATGTTAATTTTATAAAAGAAAGAGAAAAAATGGGGTGCTAGATGCTCTAATAATTTTTTTTATAATACTTAGTGAATAATTGTATAAGAACTTATATCTAAATAGAGTATTTATGGGTTAAGCCATTTATGGGGTTGGTTAGTAATTATTTCATTTGACAAATCTTACTAGTGGAATTTGTCGATCTGCCCATCCGATGAATAAAAAAAAAATTTTGGATAAGGATCGATATTTCCGATGCATCAAATCTCAGATATTTTTTTTCAATTTGAAAAGTACTAAAAAGTGAAACAAAATCTATCAAGAGCGTAAATATATTTTATTCATGCTTGTTCTTCTTTTTCCCTTCGGTAAGAATTTTATTAGGCTATGAGCTCATTTCATTAATATTATAAATGTTTTTAAGGCTTCAGCTTTTTATGAAGTCTATCCTGACTAATCCCATGGCCTTCCATGTAATAAATTTTCTTTATTACATGGTGGATTCGGGATAAGAAATCCTAAAGCACTTCGACTCACCAAACATTTGAGAAGATAAGATTTATTTCAAATAATTAAGTCTTATGTTTTCATTTTCAAAATTAAATATATGCTTAAGGTTTGAACCAATTATCTAGTTAGTCCATATGTATTTTAAAACGTCATTGAAAACCAATTTGTTGTATTACTTTTTCTATTAGATATATTTTAATTATTCTCTATTTTTTCACGTATTGCATGTAGGATTTTGTATTAGGTAACGCTCCTCTAGTTCATATAATTCGAGCCAAATACAAAGTTAGGCTTTATACATTAAGAAGTTGATTAAAAGTCCCTATCGTAGATATGTTTATGCTAAAATTTACTTTTATTCCCTACATTTTACTTGTGGTGTGTCTGATTTACTTTAACTTCATATATATATATATCATTTTCTGAAATGAACAATTTTCAAAATACCCCTAAAATATTATAAACCTCACCTTATCCTCTATTTTTAAAAGAAACAAAAAGGGGGTGTAAGTCATTCTTTATAATATTTAACCGGTACTTTGAAGATTGTTATTTTACAAGAGAGGTGATTCAAAATTTACAATAATAATAATAATAAAACTCTTTTAGCTTTAAAAAATTATGTCCAACAACTGTAGACATAATGGCAAAGTCACTTTTAGTAATTTTAAAAATACATAGATTAGTTAGATAATTGACCCAAACTCTAGGGTCTAAAGTAAATTTTACCCTTTTAAGTTATTTTAGACAAAAATACTAATTTATTATTAATAATAAGATAGATCCAACAATTATAGAAGAAATGGTGCGACATCTTAAGTCACTGTGGCAATACAGAAGCAGAATGAATGAGTGGCCCAACACTACAAGAAAAAGCATCTATTATGACAGTCCTTCATGTGACGGTTTTTGGCCTGAAGGTCTATAATGATAGACGCATGATAAATTATTTTTTTGTCATGCGTTTATGATATATTTGTGATAGAAATACAATCTATCAAGAACTTATGATAGACTGGTGATAGTTAATTTAGCTATCAAGAATGCATGAATAATTTTTTATTTTCACTTTAATTACGCGAGTTTGACTTTATTTTTAAAAATATTTTATTACCAAATAATAAAGTGAAATGCTGTCGTTTCTTACATTCTTCTCCAACGACAGCGTTTAGGGAAAAATAAATTAAATAAAACAAAAGAAACAGACCTCGTTCATTTCGTATCGATATTTTTAGTTTTTACAAGTGTTAAAAAGCAAAAGTGCAAAACCCAAACACACTCTTCTCTCACTCTCACAGCAAACCCATCACTTGAGACCCTAGCACCACCTTTAAAACACCGTTGATTTTGATAACCCAAACCCTTTAATTATCAAAATCGGCGAACCCTCACTGAGAACCATACGGAGAACCCACCGAACGCGTGCTGCCACACTCAAATTTCAGAACCTAAGCTAAGAGCACACCACTGATTGAGCATATTAGAACCTGATTGTTCGATTGTTACAGGTAATTATTGTTCGAACCCTAGAAAAGAAATTAAAAACCCTAGAGTTGTAGTTCTCAAATTCATTCACTGTGATGTAAAGGTTTTTTTTTCATTTTCATTGGTTGAATTTACTAATTTGTTGAAATTAGCGAACCTTAGAACTACAAAATGACATAGGCTTTGTTCTTGGGTGTGGCAAATCACATGTTTATAGTCGTATGTTCACTATCTTCGAATTGGGGATATAGTTAGTATTTTTGTATTCCCTTCAAGTGTTTGATAAAAAGCCTGAATCAATTTTGCTCGGCTGAAAAAAATTGAAAGGGAGCTATTTTAAGATCATTTTCCCTACCATTTTAAGCGTACTTTGCAGTAGATAGGCTGGGTTATAGTCCTTTACAGGTCCAGAGTGAAGGGCTGCTTCATGTGAATGAATGTCATGTTTGCTTTGTGACAGGAAGCACACACCACTCTGTTCTTCCTCTTCACAATCACAGAGACGCACACACCACTCCCTCAATTAGTCAATTATCGTCTTCATGCATTAACATTCTATATTAGAGGTCAGTCAGATCCATTTTCATACTATAATCTTTACTTCAATATTGCTCCCGTTCTCTCATATTCTTTGTTCAATTATGGTGATTTCATCTCTTAATCTTCGTTACAACTCAATACCCATATTGCAAAACTATTAAATCTGTGTTTTTAGACTAATTTCACGATCTGGGCTGCCCAGATCTGACTCAAATTCATCACAGAGTGGGCAATTTCTGGATATGGGTTTTGTTCGTTTTCTTCTTTTTTTAATCTTCTTGTTTGGGATTTTACTTGCGGGGTAACTACCCTCACAAACATGTTGTTAGTGACCTTTTGTCTGTGAAGGTGAATTCCATCACTGCAATAGACACCAAAATGCTGTTTAGTTACTATAGCTTGTCGTTTTGCAAGCCCCAGGAGGGTGTTAAAGATAATGCTGAGAATCGTGGTGAGCTTTTGATGGGTGATAGGATTGAGAATTCCCCTTACAGGTTTAAGATGTATACCAATGAGACTGATATCTTTTTTTGTAAAACGAATCCATTGTCGAAAGATAATTTTGAGTTGTTGAAGCGGAGGATTGATGAGCTGTATCGGGTTTTTGTTTTCTTCAGAGTAAGAAGCTCTTAGAATTATTGTTTCATATTGTTTTTTCATCAGTTATGAATTGTTTTTAATGTCATATTAATCCATGCTTTAGGTATTACAAATTTCAGAGGGTGGCCAATATCACAACATACTTCCTTGACAATTTTGAGGGGTGACAACTCAGATACACTACATTGGCCTGAAAAGGGAATCCACCCAGGTAATTTATTGGTTGAGATCAAATTTTCTAAATTTAAAAAAATTTTCATTTGATCATCAGCTAGCTATTATTCGATTGCTTAGTATTCTAATATATATGGGTTGTCACAGACTTTGAATTTGATGAAGTTATATTTTACTTGTGCAGTTACCTAGCTTGTTACACTTGCTATGTTGGAATTTGATGAAGATGGTGGGTATTGCTGGAGTTTGCTATCTTTTTCCTTTGATGCAAAAATAGTCCTGAGTATTGATGCAACTTTGCACGTTTAGCTTCTTCTTAGATTGGAATTTGTAGTGTGTTTCACCAAAACTACTAGGATGACTTTTTTTTTTTGGTTGATCAGTGTTGGCTTCGTTGTGTTGCTGGAAATTACTGATCATGGTTCATTAATCTCAAAACTGCTAGTCTTCTAGATGGTACTGAAATTTGGTTTTTATGTTGTTACAATACCTTCTATATATGTTGGACTTGTCACATGTATTTGGATAAATTATGTTTGTTGACAATTATCAATAATTATTCAGTGTTATTCATTTCATTTTCTTTGTCAATGAATTTTTAATTGCAATATTCATTTTAACAGTCTAATGAATTAGCTAAATTATGAATTTTAATTTCTAAATCAATTTCAGGATTTTTATTAAAATAATAATGATTTCATGGTAGTAACAAAATACTCATTTTTATTAATTATAATTTCAGTTTCTGAATTAATTGAAAAAAATCAATTAATTATAGTTTCCATTTTCGTGCCAAATTTAAGATTTCCCACTAAAAATTCAAAATATAGCATGCGAAATTCAAAAAAAAAGATGGAAATTTAAAATTATTATATTTCCCTCTAAATAAAATTATGATAGTTGTGCGACTGGTTATATCCATCACAGGCTATGACGGGTATTGTTCTGTCATCAATTCTTAACGCTGGCTATAATGACGGTATGAACAACTGTCATCCATCCCCTAGTATGATAGTTTTACCTGTCATAGTAGGTCATTTTTCTTGTAGTGCAAACCTTAGAAACTAAAGGAGAATTTACCTTACAGAAACATGTGTGGTTAATTGTTTCATAATTATTGTGAGGGCGAGTAATCAAATTTAATAGCGATATGTTTCTTCTCTACAGACGAGGGGAGGATTTGGGCGAAACCCAGAAACTTACCCAATTGTACCGACAAAAGTTGCATCAACTTTTGTGTTCAAAATGGAGCAACAAGTGGATTATGTCAAGGCTGTCTCTGCCTTTACTTTCAGCCGTGTTAAACTAACAATAAATGAGCGAAACGATATCAAGATAAAATGGTGACAAAATAATGACGAAACTAATAATAAATTGGTGTCGGTTTATCTTTATTTTAATTAATTGAGTAAATTAGCATTAGTTTATCACTATCCTTGCCATCATTTTTCTCTTTGAATATCATTGCTCAACAACTAAACTCTATTATAATGAAGCATTTTTGGTCTCTCTATTTTTCTCATCGCATTAGTTTTATAGTTGGGAAGCAATTAATAAAATGGATTAAAATCAATCATTGATTTAATATTAAATGGTAAGTTTCGTGTATGGTGTAAGGGCTTAAATTTGTCAAAGTACCGGCTTATTACATAGGGCATAGACCCCTTTTCTATTGTTCTTTGAAGCTTGCAAATAGACATGCAAGATTAATTTATTTTTTTTAACCCCATCTCTATATTTCATCTGGGTATTTTAAACAAATATTAGAATCGAATATAACCTGCGCATAAGTTTCAAGGAAATTTAGCAACTAACTTATACTATGGATATTGCCCTGATTACTTTTGGGCGTTTTAGTCTTGGGCTGATATTAGAATCTTTTATGGGCTAAGGTCCTCGAGTCAGCAAAACCGTGAACATCAAGCCCCTGTAAGTGATTTTCTATTTTGTTTAAACAAAAAGCCGCTGTAAGTGGCTGGGCTCCACTGTTTCTTCATCTACGTTTTCGGGCTATGAACTCAGGCATGAACCTTTTGTTGGCTTTTTTTCACCGGAGCTTAATTATCTATGGCACCGCGACATATGCTAATTTTCCACTGAAAGTTAACTGGAAAATATAACCATTTTATATTCTGATATTTCATCTCTCTTTTGAAAAGACCAAAAACATTAATTTTTTTTTTTAAAACAAAAGTTGGCTATGCTTTATACATGCTCCGAACTTATCTCACAATCACATGTGAGAACAAATGATTGGTTATGGACATTATAACATGTAATACCAGAAAAATAGACTATAGTTAAGTATATTTTTACGAACACAAATGATAAGTTAGCTAGGATGTTAAGGAAAATAATATCTTCACTTGAACTAAATGATGCAGTCTGTTGATGCAAATTTCTACTTAATGAATATTAATTGATTTTTTGTTCCGAACTTTCTTTAAATGAAGTTTTTTGGTCTATTCTCTTCTTAAAACAAATGTTTTTTGGTGGTTCATTGTTCTGAAAAATGAAACAATTGTCAAGGGGTTCGTCATGCTCACGATAATCCATTTGATGCTTGAGTTAGTTGATTTTAATCAATTTTTACAGAGAGAAGTTTTAGAGTAGGATGTGTACCATTTCGTCCCCTTTTTTTTTCATCTTACCTTAAAATTGGGTGGGAAAAGGAGAGGGGAGGGGAGGAGTTACAATGACAATTTTCTTCTGACAAGTGTCAATTAAGTCTCATGCATGGAAACATATATCCATATGTGTCGATACTTGTTCATGACGAGTATTCTTTTGACACTTATCATATTTTCTTTGGGCTCTTGACATTTAGTGGGATTGAGCTTTACTTCAGCTTTTAAGTTGGTTCCTCATAAAAATGATTGATTTTACAGCATTTTGCCCATAGGCGCATTTTATAAAATGTTTGTTGGCTAGTGGACTTATTTCATAGGATATATAATTTTGCTCATAAGTGCATTCTATCAAATATTTGTTAGTTAGTAGGCTTATCCCGTAGAATGTTTATTTATTGGCAGACTCATTCAATAGATATTTGTTGGCTCATGGCTGATTCCTGGAATATTTATTTGCTCGCAGGTGCAATTCATAAATGTTTGTTAACTCATAAGCTCGTTTCATAGAATGTATATTTGCTCGTAGGTGCATTCCACAAGATGTTTGTTAGCCTGTGTGAACATTCTGTAGAATATTTATTTGCTTGTAGGCACATTCTATAGAATGTTCGTTGGCTTATGGGCTCACTTCGTAAAATGTTTATTTGCTCGTAAGTACTTTTTTTATTATTGCGTTCAGGCAATCTACTCAAAATTTTCTTAATACCTAAGTTATTCTTATAGAGAACGGACCTAGGTCATTTTGGTAAAATCACGCCCTCAGACATTTTGTCGAAATTCACCCCTTGGGCATTTTACTTAGAATACTTTCTAAGTACTTAGATCATAACTCTAAGTCATCTTTAGAGAATCACGCATTTGGATGTTTTGCTGATATTCACCTTTTGGACAATTTACTCATAAATACTTCCTAAATACTTAAGTCATTCTTTTAGAGAATGAACCTAAGTCATCTTGCACTACAAGAAAAATGACTTACGATGACAGGTACATGTGTGACGGTTCTTGGCCTAAATCTCTTATTTTACAGAAATATGATAGATTTATGATAGAAATTTTTTATGTCAATAAATATGATAAAATTGTGATAAAAATTTGTTCTATCGTAATAGTGAGACAAATTTGTGATGAGTATTTAGATTATTATAAATTAATGACTTGTCTGTGATGGTGATTTTGGTCGTCAGGCGGTTTGAAATAAACTTTTATTTTCGAATGATTTGACTTAAAATTTTAAAATGATTTTATTAAACAAGATAAATAAAAAATGAAGAATAAAAAGAAGAAACGGTAGCGTTTAGAGAAAGTTAAATAAAAATTAATAAACACAAAACACTTCATATTGGTTTTTTCCCAAGTGTTTAGCCGAAACTCAAACGTCTCTCACATTCACACGGTCTCACGCGCATAAAAACCTATCACCTCAAACCCTTGCATTAGTAACACCGTTGATTTTGTCTCATGTCCTAACATCGATTTTGGCCATCATTGAGATCCACACGAAGAACCCACTAAACTTGTGCTACCACCGTTGCATTTCAAAACCCTAACTGAAAGGCCACCGTTGATTAAGCTCAATTTTTTTATTAACACATGTAATTATTCTCTTTATTTTCTCTTGCATGTCAATTTAATTAAAATTTCTTGTCAATTTCAATACTAAAGGTGTAGTTCTAAGCACTAAAGGTTTATCTAAAATTTGTTCACTGTGTTGGAAAAATGGATTTTTTTCTTAAACTTTATGTGCTTAAATGTACTAGTTTGCTGAAACGAACGAAACCTGAACCTATAGAATGATATCGGTTTTTTTCTTGTGTGGCTAATGACCTTGGCATTTTGTTCAGTCTTTAAATTGGGGATCCAATTATTTTCTTCTCAGTTCTTGTGCGATTGATCTTCTTTGTTGGCCGAGGGCTTTGCACCTCTGCCTCGATTAGTTAATTCTCTCTTATTAATTAATTATTTAGTTCATTCATTTTAATTTGTATATTTTCAAATCTAACTTTTATCTCACATTCGGTTGTTTTAGGTTTTTTTGAAAATTATTTTTGCTTGCTTTTTAGACTTGACCTATTGTTACTTTTATTGCATTCTATAAAATCCTAATTTACTAATGGCATTGGTACTTTTTGCTTTTTGGTTATATATTTTATTTATTTATTTTTGGTTACTGAACGTCTACTCTAAGCTCGAAAAGCACCATATTAGCTCCGTGAGTGACTAGAATATTGTACTTTGCTTGTGTGATATAGGATTAGATTTTCATTAGTTTTTGTTCGAAGTTTATTTATCTTTGTCACTTATTTGACAATTATTGTTGTTACTTGTGCTAGATCAAAATGATACTCCAAGTGGTTCTAATAAGCAAGTAGCTTGTTGCTACATTTTATTTTCTTATTATTATTGTTTAGATTAAGAGATTTTGGTTACTCTCTTTATTTATATAGTTAAAAATTTAGTTGACTAGTGCAAAATTACATTGGAAAGAAAGACTGGCATTGTCGTACTTTAAATCTCTACTATCAAAAAATGTAAGTGTGTGTTGGTGAAGAGTTTTAGTTACAAGTTATTTGTATTACCTTACTTACAACAATTATGCTTTCCTATTATCAATTATATTAACTATATATGTGGCAAATTATTTAAACCAATGTTTATGTCATTGATGTTATTATATTCACTTCATTTAATTGCCAAGGATTGAAAGTAAAATGTTGTTGTTTGTTTTTTTAGTTCACTTCATTTAATTGCTTTCATTAATTTTTTCTTTTTCATTTTTATTGGATTGCTTTTCTATGTGTCTGCATTAAATGAGATTGTTCCGGGGAGTGTCAAATCAGTTTTTAAAGCACAGGAGTAGCATCTGAATTCTTTTGGGGTAATTTGTGCACTTGTATACTTTTTTATGGTTTACTTTTTATCTAGACATTGGCATGTTTCCAAGAAATGTGTTTGAAACATGGATGGCATGTATGTGATTGAAAAATATTTGTTGTTGCACAGAGTCTATTCGATACTAATTTCCAACTTTTAAGTATGTTGTAAATGTTCAAGCCTTGAATCATTCATTGAAAGTTTTAGTTGACTTCGTAAAAGTCTTTATCCTTGCACCATAGCCATAGACTTTTGTACTTGAAATCTAGTTCTATGTCTCCATTTTGAATTAAAATTATGTTAATTGAGTTTTACTTGTAATATTGATTTGCTTTTGATTTATTGGCATGACTTTTTCACATTACAATTAGGTGAGCATTTATGTTGAGTTGATTGACTATGCCTGGTTATATTTTGAAGTTCTATTGAAGATGTAGGATTTTTGAAGATATGATTCAAATATGCTGCAAAAGTTGTTTTACAGACCACTAGAAGTTACTTTCTGTTGATTAATTCCTTTTACCCATAATATCATTTTACTGAGATAGGGTTTCACTTGTAAATAAGTTTATACATCACTTGTATGCCTCTTTTGTGAAAATAGTGTTAATATCACAACCTGTGAAAAATAACCACTCTGATTAAGCACACTTGATTAAGTTCTTCTAAAAAGATGAGAAAGCTTCAAATAAAAAATTTGAATGCCAAGCATAATAGATTTGGTCATGATACACATTACTTCTTGCTACCCACGTGAGTAGTGCTCTCTTCTTTTCAAATGATACACATATAATACATAAAAATTTTCTTGCTACTCATATGATACACAAAAATTTTCTCTCTTCATTTCATCAGTTATGAACTGTTTTTAATGTCATATTAATCCATACTTTAGGTATTGCAAATTTCAAAGAGTAGCCAATATCACAATACACTTCCCTAACAATTTTAAGGGGTGACACAACTCAGATACACTACATTGCCCTTAAAGGGGAAGCCACCTTGGTAATTTATTAGCTTAGATCAAATTTGATGAATTTCAAAAAATTTCCATTCGTTCATCAGTTAGCTATTATTCTATTGCTTAGTATTCTAATCTATATGCATTGTCACGGACGTTGAATTTGATGAATTTATATTTTACTTGTGCAGTTACCTAGCTTGTTACACTTGGTATGTTGGAATTTGATGAAGATGGTGGGTATTGCTGGAGTTGGCCATCTTTTTTCTTTTATGCAAAAACATGTCCTAATTATTGGTGCATATTTACACATTTAGCTTCTTCTTATATTGGTATTTGTTGTATGCTTCACTAAAACTGCTAGAATGAATTTTTTTTTTTTTGGTATGATCAATGTTGTTGGCTTCGTTGTGTTGCTGGAAATGAACCGATCATGGTATTAGTCTCAAAACTGCTAATCTTCTACGTTTGCTATAATGACAGTATGAGCAACCGTCATTATAAGGGTTGAATGACGGTTGCTAATCTTTATGTTGTTACAATACTCTTCTATTTATGTTGGACTTGTCACTTGTACTTGCATAAATTACCTAAGTTTACAATTATCGATAATTATTCAGTGTTATTCATTTCATTTTATTTGTTAGTGAATTTTTAATTGCAATATTCATTTTAACAATCTAATTAATTAACTAAATTATGAAAATTTCTAAGTCAATTGCAAGATTTTTGTTAAAATGATAATGATTTCATGGCAGTAACAAAATAGTCATTTTAATTAATTATAATTTTAATTTCAGAATTAATTTCAGAAAAATTTTCCATTAATTATGATTTTCATTTTTGTGCCAATTTTAAGATTTCCCACTAAAAGTTCAAAATATAGCATGCGAAATTAAAAAAAAAAGAGTCAAATTCAAAATTATTATATTTCCCTCTAAATAAAGTTATGATAGTTGTGTTACTAGTTATATCGATCACAGACTGTGACGGGTATTGTTCTGTCATCAATTCTTAACGCTAGCTGTAATGACAGTATGAGCAACCGTCATTCAACCCCTACTATGACATTGTTTACCTATCATAGTAGGTCATTTTTCTTATAGTGTTGTTGAATCATACCCTTGGACATTTTGTCGATATTCACACTTAGGCTTTTACTTGAAAATATATTTTTTAAGTATTTAGGTCATTCGTTGTAAAGAATAAACTTAGGTAATTTTTTGTAAAGATTGGACCTAGATCAGCCTTTATAAAGAATGAACCTAAGTCATTTTTTTTTATAATAACATCTTTAGTGCTTTGTTGAAAACTTGTCATTTGAACGTTTTACTTAGAAATATTATCTAAGTGCTTAGGTCATTTTTTGTAAAAAGTGAACTTATAGGCTGGAAATGGGAATGAGCTGGAATGATAATGAGGAATGAGAATGAAATTCCAATGTTTACTTAGTAAAAATAAATGAGGATGGGAATGTGCTAGAATGTCATTGATGTGTTTACTTAACAAAATAAATGGGAATGAGGAATGAGAATGAGAATCAATTTATTAAAATAGTCATAGTATTAAATAATGTAATTTTCACTAACTAGATATACGTATAAATAAAGTTATAAAAATTATATTAATTAAAAAATAAAATTAATAATAATAAATGTTAATAATGATAATATTAATAAAAATAAAACAATAATTAAGAATAACTAAAATAATAAAGTTAATAATAATAATAATGACATTTAAAATAATAAAATTAATTGTGATTTGAATGAGAGTAATTCAAAAAATATGAAAAACTTAAAGAGATATAAAAGTAAATATGAGTTTAATTTCCATTCCTAACCCTCCTATGGGAATGAGATTCACATTTCTTATTCCCAAATTGTGTGAGACCCACACATTTTATTCTAATTCCCAAATTACATTTTGCCAAGTAAACATAGATTCCATTCTCGTTCCTTCATTCCCATTCCCTAAACCCTTAAGTAAAAACACCATTAGATCTTTCTTTGTATTATCACGATTTTGGAGCTTTGTCAAAGACTAACCCTTTGGGCATTTTACTTTAAAATACTTTCTGAGTACCTAGGTCATTCTTGTAGAGAATGAACCTGGGTCATTTTTGTAGAATCACACATTTGGATGTTTTGTCGATATCCACCCTTTAGACATTTTACTTAGAAGTACTTTCTAAGTACCTATGTCGTTATTATAGAGAATTGACTAAGTCACCTTTGTAGAATCACATCCTTGGACATTTTGTCCATATTTGTACTTAGGCTTTTATTTAAAAATATTTTGTAGGTACTCTGGTCATTCGTTGTAAAGAATAAGTTTAAGTTATTTTTTGTAACGAATGGGCCTAGTTCAATTTTTATAAAGAATGGACATAAGACATTCTTCTTAGAATCACACTTTTAGTAAAGACTTGTCCTTTAAACGTTTTACTTAAAAATATTTTCTAAGTCCTTAGATTATTCTTTATAAAGAGTGAACCTAAATCATTATTTATATTATTACATTTTTAGTTCTTTGTCGAAGACTCGCCCTTTTGGGCATTTTACTTGGAATTAATTCTAAATCATTCTTTATAAATAATGGATTTAGACATTTCTTTATTAGGGCTATATTTCTCGTGGGCTTTGGGCCTTTCGTAATTTTGTGTATCAAAATCAAATCTTGACTTATGCTTTCAAGAATATAACTTCTGAGGAGCCTACCTCATAGTAAAAAATTAGTTCCTTCTCGTGCATATGCCTAACTCTAATATTTACACTTAAAGACCATCGAACTAAGTCATCCTTAAAAGATAGCTCAAGAGTTTATAGTTGATTTAAACTTACCTTATTAGTTTAAAAATTGGTCCCAGCTGATGTGAAATGATCTCCTCGACCGTGTATATTCTGACAACTTAGTACATCTTTCATCATCAAGACAAGGAAATAAAGAATTATTTTCGTAATTCGCTTAATTAAATATACAACAATGATGTCCTAGATAATTTATAGTTGAATATTTGAACGGAACCGTAAAGGCAAAAGAACATGTACCGCATGCTAATGATACTTGTGGCAGATTGTTCAGCTAATTAATTAACAGTGGTTCAAACAAATTAGTAATGGTAGCAAGGCGGGCCATGGATAAAAATCCGTCTTCTTTTCATTTTCTAGGTCATCGTGGGTGACAATTTTTATGGCCACCACTTTCTAATAAATAATACAGCATAGATAGCTTAAGAGAATTACTTTTGATCATGAAGATTGGATTCTGTCAAAAGAAGCTTATCTATTAATTTTAATACATTTAAAGATATTGTCAATGAAAGGGACAGTGGGGCACTAGCAGTACTCTCAACTACCATCTTAAACAAAAGCCTAAATGATCATCCTTTAAAAGGCAAAACCTTTTTCAGACTGAAAGTTTATTTCTGACGTGAATAGAGATCTAGGAACTGGAAGTTATCAGATGTTTATCTTCACCAATGTGTTACGACTACCATGCATGCGATGCATTGATACATCATCTGAATAAATGTGAAATCTTTGAACATTTAATAGTGGTTTGGAAAAATAAAAATAGAATCTTTTATAATTATGTTGTGTTTATTTGTTGGAGAGAGTGGAGAGTGTGGATTCCTCTCACTTCAGTATTTACTTGCTTATTAAAGGAGAGGAGTGGGAATTTCACTCCGTAAATCCTACTCATTTTTGGAGTGTGGAGTGAGATTCCCACCCCCATAGGGGGAGGTGGGAGTGAGAATCCACTTTCACTCTTCCTTTTTCAACATTTCTTTATTAAATATAGTATAATTATATTTATTAAAATAAAGTAATTATATAATTACTTTAAAAAAATAATATTATTATATTTATTAAAAATGATAATAATAAACTTGTTAAAAATAATATTATTATATTTAGTTAAAAATAATAATTTTTTTAATTCAAGTTAAAATTATTTTAAAATAATATTATTATATTCATAGAGAACTAATAATATTAGTATATATTTATCTAATTTTAACGGTATTATATTTATTTAATGTTAATAATTACTAATAATAAGTAGTTTATTCGAAGAAAATATTAATCTTGTACTATATTATTAATAATAATGTTTCATGAATTGCTCTTATCAATAGTTTTTAATTTTCATAATTAAAATTAAAACTAACAAAAAATTATGATTTACATAATTAAGAATATTAATAATTATTATTAATGATATAATTAAAATTAATAGTTTAATTTATAAATATATTTTTATTCACTTTGTCATGAAAAATTACAATTCTTTAATTAAGGGTAAACCTATAATTTGAAACAATTCACTCCTAATACAAAACAAAGTAAACATACAAATTGATTCTATTCCATATTTCACACTCTTATTTCAGTGTAAGAAAACAATCTACTCACACTTCCACTCCACACTCCCAACCCAGGATATCTACTTAGGATTTCTAATCCATTCCGAGAAGTAAGCACTACCTTAGTAGCGGTATGAAGAATATAATTATAGCATAAGCTAGATTATAATAATTTCTTGTACCTATTATATCACAATTGATCAATTACGCCATTAAATAGATGATTAACCACTGGATTGATCCATTGTAACCGGACCTCACCAGTAAATTTATTCGGTGACCGTTAAGAATGACCTTCAAATTTTCTTTTAACTTTGTATTCCTTTGATTAATTATCATGAATAATAAAACCTTAGGAATTAAAATGATTCCAAAAGTGCCTGTTTCAGTTGATATTTATGTTTATAATTAATCCTAATAGGATACGGGCTCTACTTAACCCTAGAAGGATTATGATGTTAATACCATGACCTCCAATCATTAATATTGAACGTCATATAGTGAAAACTATTTACTGGATTCAAGAAAAGTTATGACTTGTGGATTGGAAGTACAACATATAATTGATTTGTGATACGGTTACGTCTATTTTACTTAAATAAAACTGATTTATAGACGACTGAATATGATTTGGATTTGAAGCCACTTTAATTGGGATTTCAGAACTTTAATTAGAGAATTTACATGATCTTTAGACTTTGTAAATTCGAGATTCCCTTCCACAATGTTGTCAATGCGCTTTTTCTGTTTATTGACGTTGTTGTAAAAGTTTTTGACAATAGAGTGTGTGTGTGTGTGTGTCTTAATTGTCTTTTCCTATAAATGTTTGCATGAAATAAAACGAGATTTAATGTTTTATATCATCGTTAATCATTTTACAACAGCGAAAATCATTTTGCTAGATCGTAAATTACTAAATCGATCCTTATTTTATTTCATCCAAATGTTCACGGAAGAATTTTCATATATGTGTGTGTATGTGTGTGCGTGTGCATTTAAGAATGGGCAGATTATGATATTTAGTGCAATATAAAGTTGTGGATCAAAACCTCATGGATGGGGCTTCACAAATTATCCAGCTAGATAGATTAGAAAGAAATATAAATAATAGTAAATTTTCATTTGGAAATACCCATCAAAACAAAAATATATAAAGCGATAATATGAGTTGAGCTCAAAGCAAAAACAATGATAAACAAAATCTGGTTTACACATAGATATAACTTCATACCGTGGCATGTCAACTATTTGAAAACCTAACTCGTCAACAAGACTTGAGAGGACCCTTTAGAAGACATATTATTTGGTTGCATGCATATGAGCAATCTTTTAAACAACAATCATTTTAAGTGTATACTATATGAAAACCTAACAAGCTGTGCTGCTAGCTAGGGCTTACTTCAATCAGAACCCGGTGGTCCTTTGTGGCCAACACCAGGGCTATGTCCCGGACTCGTGGGGCGAAAAGCCTCTGATTCTGTCAACTTGTAACGATTTGCAGTATATGCATGAAAAGAAGGAGGTTTAACCTTGTTCAACAAAGAGCCTCTAGGGATAGTTGGTGGGTGAATATGAGGTGGCCTTGATGCTGATATTAAATCAAAGCTTTTGCTTAGGAGGAGAACCACAAGGAGAGTTAACATGAAAATTTTTTGTGCCATGAATGATGAAAGTGGAGGTTTAATTAGCCAAGATAAGAAGAAAATGGGGAGAGAGATTAATTATGCCAAACAAAGCTTTAATTTGAGGCTTCTTGAATCATTCACAAACTGCACTTGAAGTGATGTATTCTTAGCAGACTGGAGAGTTATATTTAAGGTGATTGTAACGGCCCCACGTGAGGACTTGTTAATTAGTTCTCAACATGTAAATAAAATAAGGGTTTGGTTCACATGGTAGGGTTTTACAAAAAATATTAATGTAATATGAAGCAAAGAAGCAAGCATGGGAATAATTTCTAAATAGGGCAATTACTGTATTCTTGACTCATTCCAAATACAGAGAGTTTGCAAATAGCCATTCGTTGGAATGCATATAAGGAAAGAGCATTGAGTTCGATTAGACAACACCGATGGAGAACACTTGCTTTAACATTATATATTTCTGTTTATTTAGTAGGTCGAGAGAGACTCAAGTCTGCAACAAGACACAACTAGGTAAGATTTTATAAAGAAAATGCTTCCTCCACTAAACTTATTGGGATTTGTTATAATTAAATGAGATTTTTGTCTTTTATATATATAAATTTTCCCATCAACAGAACTTGAAATTTTTCAAGGTCACAACTACCATTTTTAGTTTGCAAGTTTACTTGAGTAAGGCTTCGGCTAGCTTTACGTAACAATCAGTTAAATTTTCAAGTGTGCTACGGACTTCCTGGCTAAACTAGGCCATAACTTGCTAGATAAACCCTCTGATACTGGATTTAGGCCGCTAGAGGAAATAAAGTTTGACATGTGGGTGAGCAAGATCCAGTCCCAAAAAAGAATCGTGCACCCTACAAAAAAAATTTCTTACTTCATCAAGGTTATTTAAAAATAAAATTCCTTTAGAATAGGTCCTTTAATATTAATATTGAACATTACATGAATATCAGTAATCCCTTGATTAACTACATGCCTGATCACTTGTTCATGTCTAAGGTTGTCTATGGCTTTGTAGTAGGGAGAGAGATTGAGAGATTCCATGTGCGATAAGGGTTCTACCCCTTCCATTACTTTTATGCACGTTTGTCTCCCCATATAAAAAAGCTTCCATTTGCCACACTGAAACATATTTTAAAATTTCAACTGCTTTGAATACACTTCAATCCCCATCAGCTCTTGCTTTTTCTTGTTTAAGGAAATCCTGGCCTCATCATCAAAATGCAGTAGGTAAAGTTATTTATAGGCTATACCTAGCCCACAGTTAGGACAATTAAAGCTTTTGTTTTTTGTTTCTTTAACGCTTTTAATTTATTCCCAACCAATCCCATCTGAGGAAAACCATTTGCATTCAGTGCCATGTGATGTTATCAAATAGCAATGGGCTGACCTCTTCAGTTCACACGAGGAAAGATTAAATAAGTGGCTTGTGGGATTAAGAATATCTGCATATAGGACTAGTTTCAATTTGTATGCTCTCAAATTTCGACTGCAGCAAAGTACACTAGTGCATCTTCACTTAAATTAAAGGAAATCCGGTGGGCCGGTGCTTGTTCAGGACACCGGTTTATAGTGATGGCAAGGATACAAACTGCTGTGAGTTTATCATTATTAAATTCGTGCCTAGAGGCGGATTTATGAGTGGACTAGAGCCCGGTCTAGTCCAGTAAAGATCGTTTATATCTCTTATGTTTTTATTAATTTAGTAAAATAATAGAATTTTTATTTTTTTATATATGTCCCTAAGTCATTATCCTTATGATTTCATCAATTTAGTATAACAATAGATTTTGTATTTTATATTCAAATATATCCCTAACTCAATTACCCTTATATTATCATCAATTTCATATAACAATAGAGTTTTTATTTTATTTTCAAATATGTCTCTAATTCAATTATATTATTTTCAATTGAAATTAGTGACTTATTTTATAAAATGATTAAACTATATATTGACTTATTTTATAAAATGATTAAACTATATATTTATTGAATAGATTGTAAATATTAGGGAGCTAAAATTTTATTATTGCTTTAATTTATTTTAAAAAACTTCTAATTGAAAAAAAAGTATGTCAATGTAATATAACATCATCAATGGTATTAAAAATACTTATAAAAACAACATATAGTAACAATTATCAACATTTTCATAAATTTTTATATGAATTTTCAGACTTTATTTTTTAGTTCCATTAACTAGGAGGACAAGTTAAAAAATAAAATTTGAATATTTTAAGGAACTTTTGATAGAAGAATTATCAACATTTAGTTCTTTAAAAAGAGTTAGAGCATCTGATAAAGAAACAACTGCATCCAAATACTTTTTTGCTAAATTGAATTTAGTTTATTATTAAAACTTTTAACTAATAATACTTTTATAATTTGAATGGATGAATAAATTTTAATTGTTTAATTTATTAAGACTGGTAATTTAGTATTTGATTTCAAACATAAAAGTTTTACTTGTAATTTTTAATTGATTGTAATTACATATATTAATCTATTTTAGTTTATAATTCTTAATTGATTTCTTAATCCTTATATAATTAGAAGTTATTATAGGTTGTAATGTCAGATTCCAAAATTGAAAAATAGTATTTTGATATTTAAATTATCTTTTGTTTTCTACTCTTTTTTTATAATTATTTTTGTTTGTAGTACATATTTATGGGGATAGAGTTCTTAGTGTTCCCCTTATTTAATGTACTTTTGTCTACTTATAAATTTTTATATTTGCTTCAAAATATAAATTTTAAAATTTAGCTCGGGGTAATAATAAGTCCTAGGTCCGCCCATGTTCGTGCCCATGAAAGTTTAATTATTAAACCTCTCACAACTCACAGCGGATTTTAACAATTATTGAAACTACTCGCAATAAATTTTTTATAAGTTATTACATTTAAAATAATAAATATTAAAAAAACTTAATGATATATAAAAATTTAATAATATAGAAGGAGTAAGATATGTAGTTGTAGTAAGTTAGGTTAGGTTTTAAAAGTAGGAAGATTAGATCATGATTAATAACTTTATCTTTCATATATTTATGACTAAATTTTTTTAATGTACTTTCTATGATTAAAATTAAAAACATAAATTATTTAAAAAAATGTAGGTCAACAAATAGCCATCGAACTTTTCTCAATATTAAACCCACCGGCAACCCGTAACAAGGTTAAATTTGAAATACCAAATTCGTTTATAACCCGTGAAATCAACCGTAAGGAGCAGGTCTATATTAATGGTTCGCGTGGGTTTGCAGATAATTTTGTCATTCCTCCTAATTTAAATTTCGTGAAATTTCTTTCTCCTTATTTTGTATAAAAATATGAAATAATTTTCTTTTCATATGTTGTTAGCGATAATAAATTTTCACATAATATTTTGTAGACCTCTAAATAAAAAAAAATTATATCTAGATTTTAAGTAGACTCCTAAATTATAATATATATGTAGATTGTAATAATTTTAATAAAATAAGCGGAAAGGAGATGTACATATTCTAGTGGTAGGCCATAAAATACCTTAAATATGGCTCCCCTGAGATTGCACTTTACACGACGGCATTAGATTCCTTGTAGCCGAAAAAATAAAGTTGAATATTATTAAATGTTCTCATTTCTTAAACTGCATTTATTTAATTTTAGCGGTTAATTAGATTGACATATGGCTAACTCCTTGAGCATAATCTTTAATGTAACATATAATGAATTAATAACTATTAAACTTGATTGTGTTGAAATAGTTGTAACGTGATTGCATGAAGCTTTCCCATCGCCATAGCAAATCTTAAAGCACAATTCTTATGCGTCCTCTGTAATTACATTTCGTTTAACTCATTTACCAAGTTTGAGCATTAAAAGAGCTGACGTTATATGAGCATCTCAGTGCAACCAAATGAGTTGCCTTTTAATATTCAAATGCATGACACATATCAAGTATTTAAGATGACCAAAGTGAGTGTTAACTATTAAAACTAAATCAAATTAAAGTTGTAGTAAAAACTGTATGTATTTTGCGTTTAAGCAGTCGTCAAATTTCTAAAGAAAATGTTATTAACAAATTAGTAATAATTGAGTGCAAAAACTATTAGCCTTGACGGATCAAACTAGCGATCAGCGAAAACCAATTTTATTTTCTTGCAAGTAAAATGTTAACTAAGTCCCCAATGATTTATTGTTTTATGGCTTTGAGTTGAATAATAGAATTTGTTTGAGATAAGTCCCTTAAAAGTGCCCTTGATAATTCTAAGCTTACAGAAAAAAAGGAAAAAAAGTAAACAATCCAAACTCTTTATTTTACTTTCAAACAATATTTTTCACTCTCCTTGTTAAACATTTTAAATAAACATTAACTTTTAACACCAATCCTTCACTTTAATATATCATCTTAATTTTATGAAAAACATAAAATTACTTAAATTTTATCATGTAAATTTAGTAATTTCATAGATTTTGCATATTATTGGTGTATTAGTGGTAGCTCTCTTTGAATTAAGGGTTTGTTTGGTGGTGAGGTGTCGTGACTCGTAATTTACAGTTGTTGTAGGATAAAAACTAAATTTATAAATAAAAAAAAAGCTTATAGATTATAGTAAATAATAATTTTTTTATAGTAAATAATAAATTTTGTATTAATTTTTAAATTTAACAAATTACAAAAATTATGAAATGAAAAAGAAAAAAGAGAACCACCAGCTAGGTTGAAAAGCAAAACCAAATATGTTCGAAATGTCTTAATTCTTTATTGGGTTTGACACTTTTGATTAGGGATGGCAATTAAATCCAGACCCAGGCTAGACATAGATGAACCCAAAAAATCTAGGCTGGGTTCGACGCTCACTGGATTAAATTTCATACGAAATCTGAATGGAATTTAGTGAACCTGCATATGTCTCGGTCCGGATCCGGGTTTAGGTGAACTCGCAGATCCGAAACCAAGATCTGGATTTTTTTATTTTAATATTAATTTTTTAAAATTATTTAATATAAATAGAAAAAGAAAAATATGCCATAGTGCTAGTTGCATTCGCATTTACTGTCGCGGCCACCATTTCCTCTCTCAGTCTCTTTTTAGCTCTTCTCTAATTTTCTTCTTTCAATCACATTAATCACCTTCATCATCACCTCGCCAATCAGCACTTTCACGGCGCAACTATGTTGATCTCGTCATCATCACCAGCCATCTTTATTGCGACTAGTAACAAGCTATGGGTTGAAAGCCACCTCTATTGCTGTTGTATTCATCATCATAAGTTACTGTTCTGAACACTAAATTGTGAGTTTCGGCTTCCTTCTTTGTAATTTATGCTCTGATTTTAATATCTATGCTCTTATATGCTTCCATTTTATTATTTATAGTTTATTTATTTTTGAATTATTTTTTATTGTTGTTATTAATATAATAGAAACGGTATCTTCAAAATATGTATAGTTTTTACAGTTAAAAACAACACATAAAATGGAAGAAGTTGCTGGATTAGACATTAATTATGGAACTAATTATATCTTGACATAAGTTTTGTAGGGTGAAAAATTCATAATGGAAAATGAACAATGAATTGATCTGGATGTCTTTGAAAAGATAGATGAAAGTGTGTGAGTGAGGGTTAGGACAAAGTAGAAAACAATAATGATAGAGCTGTTGAATTAGAACTATATTCAACAATAATAGTTCAAGGGAGTGGGCGTGGCCAAGGCCGTGGCCGTAGGGGTAATACCACTTCTATCACTTCACGGAAATGAGATGGTGGTGGTTGCAAAGGAGCACTTCAGGTAGAGTAGCCTTTGCAATTATTGTGGGTTAGTTATACAAGGAAATTATTCTAAGGGTACTAATCACTTGACCAATCATGCTAAATGTTGTCCTAGAAGTTAATTCAAGAATGTGCAGCAAATGCACCTATCTTTTTCTTTTAAAGCTTATGAAATCATTGCACTTAGTAACTCTAGTTCTGAATCAAAGTGCGATATGGCAATAGTAAAATTTTTTGTGGCTAGAATGATTATACTCCATAAGCTTCTTTTAGCATTTGTTGAATATGTTGGGCTTACGAACTGTTGAAACTATTCTAACCTTCTATTAAGACTTTTAATAGAAACATTATCAAAGTTGAAAATTTAAAACTTTATAATGTTGAAAAGAAGAAGACAATGGGTATTTTAGAAGCTTGTGAGAGTAGGATTGTAGTTCCTGCAGATATGTGAACTGCCAATAACCAAAAGAAATGGCACATGCTTAGCATGACACATTACATTGATAGCTCATAGGTGTTGCGAAGTCATATGAAGTAATATTCTTGAAACTTACTTAACCATAAATTAATGTATTGTTTAATATTTTAACTATTTTTCACATTGTTAAATTTATCTATATGCCAATTGCACATAGTGGTAAGGTAATGTGCGATGAGTTATATGATTGTTTGATGAATTGGAATATAGATAGAAAGTTGTCAACTATAATTGTTGATAATTGTGCAGCAAATGATTCCATGATTGACTTGTTGTTGGGGAAATTTTCTACTAGTTCAATGATTATGGGCGTCAAATTCTTTTATATGCATTGTTGTGCTCATTTATTGAACTTGATAGTCAAGGATGGTTTATCTGTGATACAAAAGGGACTTCAAATAAATTAGAGACAATGTTCATTACTAGGCAACAACACCTACTAGAGTTGAAAAGTTTGAGATTACAAAAAAACAATTAGGTATTAAGAAAACCAAGAACCTGGCACCTGATTGTAAAACTAGATGGAACTCTACATATTTGATGCTTAGTACTACTTTGCTATATAAAGACATATTTGATTGTTTGAAGGAATGTGAGAGAAATTATACATCTTTGCCTAGTGAGTTAGAGTGGAATTTGCCAAAGCTTATGTGTGAGTACCTAAAGAGTTTTTATAAGTTGATATCACTTTTTTCAGGGACACGATATCCAACATCTACTTTATTTTTTGCCAAAATTTGTGAAATTAAATTGTTAATGAATGCATGGTTGCAATCGCCAATTGAGGGGATAAGAAATATGGCCACTAAGATGATTAGAAGTATGACAAGGATTGGGATATTATTCATGGAATTCTTACAGTGGGGACTATGTTAGATCCTAGACGTAAGATGCTATTGACTAACTTTTTATTTCCTAAAATATATAGATAAAAAGCTAAATTTGAAATTAAAATGGTGTGTAAGTTATTTGTTGATTCAGTGCATAAGTATGGAGTAAAACATTCATTAAATTCAAGTGAAAGGATTAATGGTTCTGCCAATTCTCAAGCTGCTACAGCAGGGGATTCTATTATGTTGGGCTTGGACATGGATGAAATGGTTGAGGAATGGGCATCATCCAGAAATGAAAACACACAGAATAATCATCCAAAATAGAATTATAGCTTTATCTTGAGGAAAGTACTTTGCATTCAACTAGTCAATTTGATATTTTGTCATGGTGGAAGAATAATCAAGACAAATATTCTATGCTTGCAAAGATTGTAAGAAACTTTTTAGCTATTCCTATACCAGACGGCTCGGGTACGGCATGTGTCCGTACAACACGGCATAACACGAGCATGTTTTTATGGGGCACGCGAAATGGTAAGGCATGCACGTGGGCCATGCCGGGCTTAGAATTTTAGGCATGTGGGCCTTAAAAGTACGACACGATTAGAGATGGGCTAAGCACGACAAGATAAAAATGCCCGCAATAAGCACGTTTTATTTTTTAATGAAAGTAAACATAAAATTTTATGATTTTACAAATAACTTGAAATTGAATTTTTTAAATTCATTTAATTCTTTGTTTAAAAAATCTATAATTGATTTATATTTATAATTTCTTAAATAAATAATTGATATCATAATTTTAATGAATAAAATTATAAATATCATGATTTTATAAATATGCATTACTATTATTGTGAATTATAATTTATGACTCTATGTATAGTCCAAATTAACAATTAAGTTAACCCATAAGAAAAATTCATTATCATTATTGTTGTTAAGTATTTAAAAAATTCTAATACTATAAGGTCAAACTTAGTAATTAATATTATATTTTCTTACTGTTATTAGTTTATTATTATTAAATATGGACTTGAGTTTTTAATTTTCGATTCTATTAAATTTGAATAAAGGTATAGACCTAAGAAAAGTACATAGACTTGAAAAAAGTATGCCAATAGCTTAGCATGAGCTCTTAAAAAATAAAAAAATAAAAAAGAAAAAAGAAAAAAGCTTATTGGGTTTTTTTTCTTAGGCATGGCACAGCACGGCACGTATGGTCACAGCACGAATGGGCACGGCACGTGTGCCGGGCCGGGCCTAAGTAAAAATATTTAGGCACGGCACAACACGGGCACAAGCACGCATGGGTCTTGCTTTGGTGGCGGCACGACCCATTGGCCATATCTAGGTAGACATTTGAGCCCTCCTCGCAGTAAATTTCATCCATCTACAATGGAGGCATTAGTGTGTACTCGATTGGTTTTGGCTTGAATAAAACCTAAAAGATATCGAAAACTTATTTATTAGAATCAAATGACTTCGTTATATTATTTCTATTATCAATTTATCACTAACTGGTTGTCTCACTCATTATGTTTATGATTTATGCATTTCTTTAGATGGAATTCCGGAGGAAGCAATACTTTCTACAGAGCATTTGATTGTTGAAAGTTTGATGAGTGAGCACAGTCAAATGAAGTATATGATTGAGAGTTTAGTCTTTAGACTAATGATTTGAACTTTGAACTTTGAATTGTAGATTTACGTTATAAATTTGTATTTGTAGATATTTATTGCTTTGAAACTTTGTATTTTAGATTTTATATTTTTTTACTATCTGGAAATGTCATATGATTTGCATTTGATTTTTTTTAGAACAAGTTTATTTTTCATTTGAACTGCAAACAGGTTTTTGACTTCATTCCAATCTCCAAAATTCAGAAAACATTATAAGCAATCCAAGTTTAAAACCCACCATCCGAAAACTTAAATTTTTCTGGGTTGACCCTGGCTCGGATCTGGATCGGAAAAAAATCGGGTTCAAATCCAAGTCCAGTACAAAAAATTGGTGCTTGGGTCGGAATCTAAAAAGACTGAAGTTGGATCCAAGCCCATAAATTGTCATCCCACTTTTGATACCACATATTTGAAAAATGTTTGATTTTAATATTTTATTGCTTATTGTTAAGGGATGGCAATGGAACATGTACGAGTTGCATTCAGATCTTAAATTAATCCAAACCGACTCCAATCCATCTTCAATATGCTCATTCAAATCCAAATTTATTTAGATCGATCCAAATACAATTCATTGGATTTAGATGATCATGTGGATCACGGGCCAGCCTCGGACCCATTGTCGTACTGGAGTTTTAGCTAACACATGGCAAACCTCCTTGAACCTTGATTATTCTAAAAGAAAACATAATGCGTGAGCGATGTTGCCCGTAGTTTTTATTTATTTATTTATTTTTTTTTTATCAGAACAGAAACAGGGAACCTTCACTTTTCCCATGCGCCAAGTTTACAAACTCTACGTGAACAAATTAAGCATACTTCATGCCAATGAACACCCGAAAGACACAAAACCCTAAAAGTAAGTAGCAAATTTGGAAGCAAAGAAATGCATAAGAATAACCATTATTCAAAGAAAACATCAATCACAACTCAGAAGGTTCCTTCTATAATTTATCAATAATAACTAATAATCTTTTTGCAACGCATATGTATATATATGAAACAACCAACACATTGAAGATTATATATCATCTTCAACCAGCAGAAACAAATCATATCCATCAGTAGAAGCAAAGGCTAGCCATTCAATAAGATATGGAAAGGAAACCACTGGCAGCTGCTCAAACTAATCGCGAGTATGAGAAATTTGAGCCATCGACAGAGTGGGCACGAGAGGATGAATTTGACACTCTTATTGTAAATTTACCAGGTTTTTTCCCCCCCTTTTTCCCTCATTTCCTTCATTTGCATTAGTTCAATTATTAACATGTATCCAAATCATGACAAATTTTTGCCATTTAAGGTCCCAAAAATATATGGAGACATATATAAGATGCAGACGTTTGCACTTATAAAATGTGGGTTCAGCATTTTAAGCTCTTTTTGTAAAATGCTTTTACAATGTTCTAAGGTCCATGTACAGCCTTTTTATAATGTTTTTGAAATGCCGAATCTGCACTTTATTACGTACAGAAGCCTACACGAAGGACTCATTATTTATATATATATATATATATAACACTTGCTTTAACATACCTTTTTTTTAAGAATATAACATAGTTGAGGACGTCTACATTTTTTATATGATTTAAAATTTTAATTTTGATGACATCAGTTTCCATTAAAATTGGAGATAGAATTGTTTCGTACAAAAATTTCATCTTCACGTTAATCCTTTTTCCGCTTTCAGAAAGAACGATGAGAATATTTAAAGACAGGAAGCTGATGCCTTTTTCTTTGCTTTTCTTCATCTTTTGCGTCTAAAAGGAAGGAATCAACTAAAGTCAAAGAAACATTCAGACTGGAAATAGAAAAATAAAAGGAAAATTTGCACATCATGAGGTTAAAGGGAAAAAAAATAGAAGCGTCCAAGATTATATTTAACAATATGTATATCGTTGTTATCGTAACTTTACAGGTTTTAGAAAGGAACAACTGAAGGTTCAAGTAACCACTTCAAAAAAGATGAGAATCAGTGGAGAACGCCCGCTTGGTAACAACAAATGGAGCTCTTTCAGCAAGGAATTTCCGATTTCATCGAATTATGACTTCAATGAAATCAGTGCCAAATTTGAGGGTGGTAAGCTTTTCATCAAACACCCAAAAATCATTACACCAGCTGATCATCAGCAAGAGGAAAAACCTCAAGCACAAGCAGTGACAGAAGCTCCAAAGCCTCAAAAGCCTGAAAGCGATTATTCAGAAGCTCATCAAAAGAGAGAACAAGATCAACAGGCAGCCACTGCAACTCAACAGGTTATTAGTCCTCCGAGTGCTGCTGGCACTAATGGCCCTGAAAAGAGTGGAAAAGTTGATCGTCCTCGGAAGAGTACTATTGCTGAAAAACAATCAAGCAGAAAGGCTAATAATAACGAAGAGGCGAAAGCTGCTTCTGTTGAAGCTAAAATTACTGCTACCCAGAAGAACAAGCATTTGGCCGAAGAAGTTAAAAGCACGTCGGGTGCAAGAGAAACTGTAGAAAAGGATAAAAAGGTTGTTGATTATGATGCCGCAGCATCAGCAGAGGCGGGCAAAGAAGCAGCTGGAAGTTTAAATGAGAGGGCTAGTAAATACAGAACAGAAGATTTGAAGCAAGCTCTTGGTGGTTGGGTGATGGAGCTGAAGCAGCCAAGAAAAATTATGAACTTCACCGTGGCTATTTTGCTGGTTCTGGTAGTTTACATTTATGCCAAAAATGCAATCGGGTATATTGGAAAATCTAAGAATTAAGTCCAACAATATGTACTCATCTCTATAATAAGTTCATATAAATGTCAGGGCCGTGGCATAACAACATGTACCGGAAAAATGTAACTTCGAAAGTGATTAATTAACACCCACCGTTTAAAAATTTCAATCTTGTTTCAGTGAATTTCAAATTCTGCCCCTCAACAAAATTGGAAAGTTGAAATTTTAGGACGTTTACTTCAAGTAGTAGAAATTGAGGCAGGTGAAGAAAACAGAGGAGGAACATCGAATTATTCGCAAATTTGAATGGTTGTGATGCCTGATAAAGGCAAAATACAAATCAGCAAATCTCAACATTAGAATGTTTTAGATGCCATTAAGTCACTAAATCCTCCAAATATAAGAAAATAATGGGGTTCGGAGAGAATATAGGTTCATAAAATACCCGGTTTAATTTAGGCCTGGAAAATGTTCATGCCTAAGCAGTTTTTTGAAAGGACAATTTGTCAGTACAGAAGCTATCACAAAGTCTCCAAGTTACTCTCAATATGAAAGCACATTTGGTCTAGATGTAATATATAGGTAAAAGTCATCAGAATAAAGCACTCATAGTTATGCAAAGGGATGTACAAGCATCTCGGGATGATACAAGCGTCTCCACTAAGTCAATTGCCTTCTTCGTTGGGGAACTCCAAGCTCACAGCCACCCACTTGTCTTCACTAATTGGCATCAAAGTAATACCTTTGGGAAATGCAATGTCCGGGATGCGGGTATAAACCCTTACCCTGTTGCAGAGTAGGTAACTGCTTGTTACGGTAGCCCTTTTGGCAGCCATGGAGTCTGAAATTGAGAGAGCTGAGACATCTAGTTCTGTCATTGGAAGAGAAGACGATAAGCATCTTTTTGGTGAAGGAGGCACATCAAAGCAAGGCTATATATCTTTGTTTCCAATCAAGTTATACATGCTTCGTGTTATACATACTTCTTGAACTTTTGTAAATGCAGGACATTATCAGCATGTAAAATCTATGATTTATGCACCTTGAAATTCTGTGCTTGTACAATCTAGAATGAAATAGAGAAACGAGATGTTACCTTTACCATCTTCTCCATGTTCCAAGACTGGAGATGAAACCGACATAGATTTCTGAATGAAATTTGGATCAAGAGTGACATCCAAGTCTGAGCTAAGAGTAGAATTGGGAACTCCATCTGCCTTGACAGTGTGGGTAATAGACCCAATGCTGCAACTCCGTCCACCTGAACAAGAAGTAAAACTTAGGTGCTTCCCCAATTAATTTCTTGTTTACTTAACTTTCTCATACTGTTTAGCAGAAAATTCATAATGAAACTGGGATATGGAGGCCTTGAAAGAATGACAGATTAAATATGATGGTTTCCAGCTATCTAAGGCTTTTTAGTCAAAGAGCATCTGAGTTTCAAGAATATTTTAGATCCAATGCTGTCTTCAGAGTACAAGATACCATGGAATGGTAGGGAAAATATCAACTTACGCTCTATTAAAGCAGTGTAAGCAACTTTAGCAGCTTTCATCTCCGCCTTTTTCTTTGTTCTTCCAGCCTTTCCATAAAATACCTCGCCATCAACTTCCACCATCGAAATAAAGGTAGGCATGTGAGGTGCACCACATTTAATTGTCTCGTACAGTGGCACTGGAAGACCTTCTCTTAGGGATAATTCATGCAGTACATTCTTGTAAAAGACACCGTCATCCTGCAAAAAAAGAGAGAATATGAAACCATCCAAAACAGGAATCACTGGCATCTAAAATTACCCATAAACACATGCTAACATGTGCATATAGAAAAACTCATAGTAGTTACCATGTATTGATGCGTTTATGAGCTACGAAATGTTTTAGTAGCATAGCAGGTTTAAGTTTTGGAACTTGCCTCTTGAAAGTCATCACATGCCAATGAGAATAAGGCAACTTTTGCGGCAGCATGCTCTGCTTGCTTTAAGTTTTTGAAGAACTCTAGGCTCTCGAAGGTGTGCCCGTCAATTGTGACTCTAGCCTTAAAGGAACAAGCATGTGCTGGACCCTCTCTTATACTAGAATAGAGTGGCGAGTCAAGGTTTTTGCGCCGAGCATAGTTCTGCAGCACACTTTTGTATCGGCATTGCACATCTACAAGCACAATCAACTTATTAGGTAGAGGTTTCAAGATTGCGAAGGATAGGACAAATCATAAGAAAGCAAACTTGGCACAAGGTGTATATATGGAAAGTCTAGATGTGCTATTTTTCTGTTATTTTTTCTTGTTATATCTCATCCAAGGAAGCATGAAGCAATCATATCAATTATCCAAGAAGTGCTGCGACAAAATATTTCAATCCCAAATATCACACTCGCAAAATTCTAAGTTCTCAGGTTATGCAAAAAGTCGTGTTGAATAAGCTACCATAAGAGTATGTAAAATGAAATAAGTTGAAAAGATCACAGGGAAATAAAAATAGAACACACTTAGATGTGTCGTATAGCAGAATAAATTCTTTTCTGCTATAAACATGATAATTGCATCATGCTTTCCACAAGCACATTCTGGTGATAATTCCGCGGAGCATAATAAAAGCAGAGAATTTTACTGCTACATTCTCATGTTAACTAAAAGAATTCTAAAGCATTAAGAAAATTAGTATAGGATATAAAGATGGCAAAAGAAGATCTCATATTCATCACCATTTTTGACTCCCAAAGCTTCCGAGTGAATCTCAAGACCTTGACATGTTTCAGCAATCTTTACTTCTCCAGCACTTGGTTCAGCAATTGATATCAAAGAATCTGGAACAGTGACAACAAATGTAACTGTCTACTTGAGGGACTAAATCATTTGCTCCCACTGACAAGACAAAAATTACAAACTTTCACACAGTAAGAGCATGTTTCACTGAGAAAAAAAAAAAAAATATATATATATATATATATATAGAGTATAGAATTACAATATACTAATATCATTGATTCTTGAAATGCTTTGCCATCTATGGTACCTGAAATATCGGGATGATTGATATCAACCAGTTGAGGCTTTTCATCCATTTCCAATCCTTGATCAGCAAGCGGCTCATCTTTTGTTGAAGGCCCTGATCAAATAGTGCATCACATATAGTACAACAATTTTTCAGTAAAATATATAATAAACTCAGGGTCCAGTACTGTTTCCACACGAAGTGCTTTTGTAAAAAAGCAGTAATGAAGCTCACTTGGAGGAGGAGGAGGAGAAGTGAAGTGGAGGAAAGCGAGCTTAGCGGCGTCGTTTTGGGATTCTTTAGAGGATTTGCAAGAAACGGAAGAGTGAAAGGAGAGGCCATTAACGGAAACAGAGGACTTGAAGCGAGGGTCGTGATCGGCTCCATCTTTCATGGTGGAGTACCTTGGCAAGCTCCAACGCTTCTGGTGGCACAGCTCTTGCACCTTCGTCTTGTACATTTTTTTTTAATTTATTATTTATTATTTTCACTCTCTAAATTATTAATTAATTCATCAGAGTTTAGAGTTGAGTTTCTTTCATTTAAACCAAGTTCATGCCATGCATGCAATGCCACCCGCGTTTTCTACTTTGTGCTCTCAAACTCAAAAATATTTTTCTCATTTTCAGTAACAGGAAATTTATTGTGATTGTGAGTACCAATTCAATATGCATGTCCATGTGCTAAAATGTCAAAATGTTAATTGGATGAGGGGTTTAAGAAAGGATTCAAATCCTCTTGCGATCGTCCAATATATGATCTTTTGAAGATCTATAGACACGTGGAATTTATCAAAAATGTATGGCAAAAATTTATTTCATTATTATATTATAGTTTGTGGATGTGTATTGTTATAATTATTTAGGTTGATCCAATGTATTTTACAGTGGAATTTACTATTTTTTATTTTAAATTAGTGAATTTGAATTTAACATTAAGCTAATATGTTCTCAACGCTTTATAATTTTTTATTATATATATATATATGTAAAATAATATACTATTAAAATTTTATATTCTTATCTAATAATTACTTCTTTGTAAAAAAAAATAGTAAAAAGATTAGCTCAATTAAACATTAGTACCTCGAACCCACCAGACTTTCTGAGATAGTGCGCGGAAGCCAATGAAGTTTTTTCTTCTCCTACATTATCAAATGTATTTCCTTTTTCCAGGAACTTTGTTTGTTACTTCTTCTACTACAATACACAATACCGAGAAAATCCTTCGAACAACATTTATTAACAAAATTACTCTTACAACAAAATGAAAATAAAAAAATCAATTAATAATTATGATTTCAAATAAAATCATCAAAACAGTGCCTATGATAACACCTCATATACCATCAGAATCAAAATTTTCAGCCACGCACAAAGGTGGTTAACATGCATAACAATCAATTTTTATTTCTGGGTCTTTAATTGCACGTTTCATTTTGCATGTTTCATTTGATTTAATATTGTTGTAATATCAATTAGAAAACACATATTCTAATTTTTGTAGGCATATTTGGTATAAATCCCCCTCCTAAGACAAGAGAGGCCTCAATTTCGTTGTAGGTTTTCACTTCATAAACAGAACATAGTAAGGCAATAAAATTGCTCCCCACAGGAGAAAACAGCGATAGGAAAGCCGCGTAGCAGTCCAGATATTGATACGTACACATCACCTCCTAATATAAGAGTAAAGAAAAAAGGAAGCAACTCATCGCAGAGAGAAGCCGATATATTATTTGAACTTTGGGATATAATTCCAAATTCCCCTTCTTATATGTAACAGAGAAATTTTGACCACGTTTGTTAACTCACTTTGCACTTGCCAACTGGGTGCGAAGGAGCTTGGCAGCAGCAACCATGTTGCTAAGGGCAGGCTTGACTTCAGAGTACTTGCGTGTCTTGAGGCCACAGTCAGGGTTGACCCAGAGGATGTTGCTCTCAAGAACTGCAAGCATCTTGTTGATGCGATCGGCAATTTCTTCTGTCGATGGGATCCTCGGAGAGTGGATGTCGTACACACCGGGACCAATGCCAGCACGATACTTCACTCCCTCACGGAAGACTGAGAGAAGCTTTTCATCGGATCTAGAGTTCTCAATAGTGATCACATCTGCGTCCATGTCCATAATTGAGTGGATGATATCGTTGAAGTTTGAATAGCACATGTGGGTATGGACCTGCACGAAAATTTACAAGAAAATGATTCAGTATTGCAGTCATTTGTTTACTCATAATGCATGCAAAAGTATGCACATTTTTAGCGTGCTCTAAATGGCATCCTCTTCTTTCTTTTTATTATCCATATATGCTCCGAGCAAAGATTTGCCCTAAATTTCTCTTATAAATTCTGAATAATTTCCGAAATCAAATGACTTGATATTTTTTAAACATAAAAATTAAACGCGGCATGCATAGCACTAGAGGAACAACCATCCAGATATAAATAGATACCACTTTACCAGACAAGTAAGAAATAACTGGTGGGCTAGAGAGGCAAAAATGAACCTGGGTAGTGTCTTGAACACCACAGTTAGTAATCCTAAAGGAGTGCACAGCCCATTTCAGATAAAAGTCCTGCTCAGACTTCCTGAGTGGTAATCCCTCTCGTAAAGCAGCCTCATCAATCTGGATGACAGTGATACCAGCTTTCTCAAGATCCTCAACTTCATCCTTGATTGCCAATGCAATCTGATAGCAGGTCTCGAATCTAAAAACAGGCATATATGCAAAGTTAATTAAACAATTTGAAAATGCACAAATTAACAGGGCATTGAATTTGGTTAATTCCTTGCCTGGGCTGATCATTTCGAACAAATGACCAGTTCAAAATGGTGACAGGGCCAGTGAGCATTCCCTTCATTGGTCGCTTGGTCATACTCTGTGCCATTGAAGACCAGAAGACAGTCATGGCCTTGGGGCGGCTCACATCACCATAGATGATAGGAGGCTTGACACAGCGGGAGCCATAAGATTGAACCCACCCATTCACAGTGAAGGCAAAACCAGATAATTGCTCACCGAAGTACTCAACCATATCATTCCTCTACATGCCAATATAGATCATATGAATGAATTACACAAACACACACACTCACTATTTATGTAACAAAGCATGACAACATCTTAAGTTATTTAGTATAGGATGGTAAGTCACCTCTGGTTCTCCATGCACCAAAACATCAATGTCAAGTTCTTCCTGGAGCTTGACAACGTTGTTGATTTCCTCCTTGATAGTCTTGACATAGTCATCCTCAGAGATTCTGAAATAAAAAACTAGCTTATGAAACACAATTTGAAAATGATGAAAGTTCAACAACAAAATATGAAAAAGCAAGAGAACTCGCTTCTTGGCCTTGAATTCACGTCGGACTCTTCGGAGATCCATCGTTTGTGGGAAAGATCCAATGGTGGTGGTAGGAAGATTTGGCAAGTTCAACTTCTTCTGCTGAGCATCCAGCCTAGCACTGACATTTGTGGCTCGGCGATGGTCAGAACCCTTCAAAGCAGCAGCCTAAACAAGAAAGAATAATAATACCAGGCAAGCACAAGTAAATAACTGCTGGTAGTGTAGATATGTGGAAGATGGAAATACTTTATTGTTAATCACTTACAGGCTTTTGGACAGCCTCATTTGTCACCCTTGGGGAGGATTTTCTTGAAGCCTGAGCTGCAGCATTAGAAGAGAAGTATGCCTGGAGAAAGAAAACGATGCCATAAAATACTTTAAAGGATTCATTAAGAAAAGAGCGTCAGTCTAGTCAAGCTCTTCCAGAGCTCAACAAATCTAAAGAATCAACAGCTATGATTGGTGATACAGAGTTAGTCTAATAGTGGTAAAAGTTAACTAGGTGGACTCAACAAAGTGGAATGAGACATTCAAATTTCCCGCATAGTCAACAATTTCTGGAATTTTAACTAATAGGCTTTAGCAGAGCTGCAGAGAAGGATAAACTTATGTGGACACATTTGTGTGAAATATACATTAGAAAATCAGAAACAACAACCTGAAGTTCTTGTAATTAAAAAAAAAAAAAAACCATTTTTTACACATTAAAATCAGAGACAAACAGACAAAAGTCTGAATCTCTCAAGAATGTAAAATATGCAATATCACAAGTGAATCATGCATCAAAATATAAAGTACCATGGCTTTTGTTTCTAATTCATAAGCAAGTTAACAGAGAACAGAATTAGTAAGACTACATCATCTGGTTTTACATGTGAAAAAAAAAAAAGAGAAATTGATTTACTTTCAAAATACACCATCTCAACAAACGTAAAGTTGATGAAAAACCACACATATAATTCATTCAAAGTGTGTTTATTAGAGCTCCAAAGTATTTTAATGAGTTTGATAGGCAAAATGTACAGATGTAAACTTGCAAGCAACAATTTGTTAAATGAAAAAGTTGTACTGTTTTCAAAAGTTCAAATGATAAAATTAATGCGTAATAACAATTCCAACTGGGAAATACCTCATCCTTTTGCCCAGACAATGCCTTGGCCAATGCATTTACTTCAACTACTTTCTGTGCAGCAAATGCAAGCCAGGACTTGATCTCTTGGTCCAGCTCAGTCTCATTCTCTAGATCAACCGCAGTGTGCAGAAGCGAGCAGGATGTTGAGACTACAACCTTGTCTGCACAATTAAACCGATAGCATAATTTAGTACCAAGAGACAAAAATTAAATTTGCAATCGCCAGAGAATGCATCTAAGAAAAGATACCCTTTCCAACAGTTCCTGCAAGATCCTGGAGGGTAGTGAGTGAAGAAGCAAGATCGTTGGCCCAAATGTTTCTACCATCAACCACTCCAGCAAAGAGGTATTTGCCCAAAGGAAATTCAGTTTTAATCAAATCAAGTGTCTTTGTTCCACGAATAAGGTCAAACCCAAATCCAGTGACACCCTTCAAAGAAGTGAGTATTTTGTATGTCTCTGCAGGAACATCAGCAAAGTACGTCTCAATTAACACATTCAAACCAGATAGCGATGACTGCAGCTCTGAGTATGCATCAGAAAATGCTTGTAATTTGTGAGAATCAAGGTCCAGGATAAGAGTTGGCTCATCAAACTGAATCCAGGTGGCACCAGCAGCCTTTAGCTCAGCCACAACTTCCCTGCCAAGTAATTGACATGATATGCATTAATCATGAGAATATACCTACAATGCACTATTGACGACGTATCTGCTGATTCCAATCCAGCAAAAACTATAATTAATCAATCCATAATTTTTCCATTTGAAAAGGATAGCATTAAACAAAGAACAATTTCATCATACTTGTAGACAGGAATAATCTTGTCAATTAGGGAAAGAAGAGAAAAGGATTTCTCTACACCCTTTGCTGGTTTAGATAACAACAAATAGGAAACAGGGCCTACAAGGACAGGAACAGTTTCCATGCCAAGCTGCATTGCACAAAAGTAAAGAATAAGAACATTAGAGAATCGAGAAATCCATAATTAAATAGAGGAACTATAAAAGCAAAAACCAACAGTAATGATTCGAATAACATTTTAAGAATAATTAAAATAACCTTAGAGAAGATCTTTTAAATTAAAAATTACAAGCAACATTACTCAAGAGTAAAAAAACTATGCAATAGGATCTGAAATATATTCATGATTATAAAGTTGGAAACCTTATAGGATATAAGCAAGATCATCAACTCAGAAAGCATAGTTGTGAATTCTCATACTCGGAAACATTTTTAAAAATTATTATGTGACCCGGTCTGTGCCTACTTTTAGTGGATTTTTAACGATTGGGTTGAATCGCTGTATAATTAAAAACAGTATTTTGAAGAAAACTTACAGCTCTGGCTTCCTTATACTCTTGAACAGCCTTGTGAGATGCATAAGAGAAGTTGACATCCGGTCCCAATTCAGGCACAATATAATGGCTACACCCAATTAAACAAATTAAAAATCAAAATCACAAAAAATAAACGATGATGCTAGCGATCCCAGCTATACATCATATGAGTCATTAAGTTATAATTTCACCTCTCCATGATATATATTAATAACTAACGGATGTCTTTGGGAATCAAAAACTAGAATTATAGTTAGGATTCCCAGCATCACTCAAAAACAAATAAAAATCTCATGAACCCAGGTGAGCAAATGCAAAATGATCGAAGATAAATAGGAAAAAAGAAGCCTTACTAGTTAGTATCAAACCACTTGGTCATTTCCATGGCGGGAACAGAGGCGTTACCTCGAGCCATAGAGAAATAAACATCGAAACCAATCTCGCCACCGTTCCAACTGTACCTAGGCGGCACAGCACCGAGCATGGCCGTGGTGTCCAACACTTGATCGTAGTAAGAGAAAGTATTGCTGGGGATAAACTTGATGCCAGCATCAGCCATTTGATTCCAAATTGATGCTCTCAAATCAGCCGCCACGTTCTGCAACTCATCGGCGCTGCTCTTCCCGTCCCAGAATGACTCCAGCGCGAACTTCAACTCTCTCTTCGGTCCCATTCGAGGGTACCCCACCACATGCGACGCCATTGCTCTGCAACACCCCAAAACAATTAACCCAAAATTCACAACCTTAAAAAAAGAAAAAAAAAAAAAAGACCCAGAAAGAAATTTGTGACAATCTGAAGAACCTGAAACGAGTGCGACGGAAGGAGCAGCGAAGGAATGAGAAAAGCGGAGACGTTTTTGAAAAAGATATGGATATGGATACTCCACTCAGAGAGCCTGGCAGTGGCTTAAGAGATATATTATGGCAGTGGCTCATTTATATAATAGTACTATATTCCCTGCTACTGCAGACAATTATACTCTCTTTATCTTTAAATCTAAGTCTGATTTTTTTGATTTTGTTAATGTTTTTTTTCTTTTTCGGTAGGTCAAACGTATGTTAACATGACGGACAAAACTACGTTACAGAATCTGTAAGGTACAGACTGCAGCATCAGCCGTTGGATGTGGTTGGATGTGGAGTGAGAAACTAAACAAAAGAAAATCGGATGGTGGGATGACGGGAGATGTTTGTTACAGAATCTGTAACATAGACATGTCCTGACATGACTCATGACTCTGTTCGGGCTTTAGGGTTTTTGGCATAATTAGACATATATTTTTAATTTTTATTATTTTTCAGCCATATGATGGGTCAAACGTATAGTACTCGGACTGTGAGGTAGAGTATCACACTCAAACCATCTTTAATATATCATTAAAAACATAGAATTAAGGAAAATTGTAAGCAAAAATTATTTATTTTATTTTTGGTGAAATTTCGAATTCCAATTGTTTTAATTTTTAATTCTTTTCTTGTCGTTAGGGAAAATTCAAAGATAGCGGGGAAAGAATTTTGTTATTTTTTTTATAAAAAAAACATGTAATGCATTGGTGCTTTTGAAGGGTGTTTTGCTTATATGAAAGTATGGCATCTTATTCATTTAAAAAAAAAAACATGTAATGCATTGGTGCTTTTGAAGGGTGTTTTGCTTATATGAAAGTATGGCATCTTATTCATTTATAGCTTGAGAGTGATTCTGGATTCAATTTTATTAGCTCCTTGTTATTTTCTCATCCATGGAAACTGAGTAATTTTAGATGGATAAATTGTTTGTAGATGAGTATACACATCTTATTGTTCTCATATATTTTCGCAAAGAGAATGTTGTCGCTAATCGTTTGAAAATTTAAAAATAGAAAAAAGATGATATTTGGAAAATCTTTTTGGCATAATTTGAAAATGAGTCCGGAGTCAGAACTCAGAAATATAAAAAGTAATTAGTGATATTCATGATTCGTGACCCAACCCAACAACTAATAACTATTTTTCATTATTTTTAGTATCAATTTCTGGTCAATTTTTTTTTTTTTTTTTTTCAAAAGGAAGAAAGTTGGTGGACAAATGGTGGTAAGCCACTATCCTGGCACAAAAGGTCGCATGCATTTTACTCAAGCAGTCAAGCTGGAAATTGAAATTATTAGGAGTCACTTGAATAATAAACATAATCAATGTTTAATATGATAATTGTCTTTGCTTGAGTAGGTATAATGGATTGGGACACTTTCACAAAAATTCGTGCAGAAGCCTTCCTATTCTCTCATCAATTATTTTATGAATGACATAAGGTTCAATCTTGCTTCGTTTATCGTTGCATTACAAATCACGCATAAGTTATAAATGGAAAACTGTATGCTCCTCTAACGATGGGATAAATATAAAGTATCTACATCCTTGATTTGCATGTACTAGTCTCCCGTATATGAAAAAAACAACCAAGTCAAGAAATCTTAACTTTGGGTGGTTGAATGTGGGAACAGATTAACTTGAGGTTATGATCCAATATTGTCGATAGTTAAGAGTATAATCGCGAGAAGAAAAATCATCTCAATTCACAAGACTTGACTGTCTCTTCTCTCATTTTTTTTAACCCAAACTTCTAAGCATTTCTCATTTCCTAATTAATATCCATACACCTAATCTAAAATTGAATAGAGATACGGATGTAGATATTATGAATAATTATAATTTATGTATAGATGAGTTATATCCATATCCAATTAGATATTTACCACTCCTAATATCAGGAAGAGTTTTGAGTTATGAATTTATGTAGAGATGAGTAATATACTTCTTCTTTGTTTATTTGTTTGGTTTTTCAAGAACAAATAAAAACATATAGACGGTTCTCATTAATTTGGGGCAATGCTCTGCCAAGTCTATATTTAATCCGTCGCAGGGGTTGTCATCTTTATTGTTGCATTTTCACAAATAAAATTAAAGCAAATCTGAGTTATTGTAATTGTTGTAATTTGTGAGATAAAGTTGAAAACATTGAACGGATAATTGAAATTGATTCGTATTATTGTATTTTAAGAACGTTGTGACATGTCAAAGCTGGAAATGAAATTGGAATGTCATTGCTTGACATCAGAGATATTACGCGTCCTATGCTTGTCATAATTTGCTCAATGGGGTTTCATTATATGGTATTGGGTTGTCTTGGTTACTGGTGTGGTAGGATCGCGAAGTTGTTGAAAAAAGTTTTCTACCTGGTGGTAGCCCAGGCTTTCTGCAGTAGGCTAACAACATTTGTCCTCCAAATGAATATGGTGAGTGGCTACAATTTGGCATTTAAAAATTCTTGATTTATTTCAGTGGACTATGTGCCCATCTTGTTTGCTTTGTAATTGATCAATTTCTATTGTATAGAGGAGATTTTAATTGTGTCCAAGCACTGTGGTTGAATCTCAAGTTGTACGATGTTATATTTAATTATGGTTTCATTCGTTAATTTTTTTTAGTTTAAATAACTGCTCTCAATGTGTGTGTGTATATATATATATATATATATATATATGTATGTATGTATGTATGTTAAGAATATTAGATTTGACTAGGTTGATTTAACCAACATGTGCAGAGTTTTATTAAATGTATGAAGTTTGAAATTTTATTAATTTAAAATATTTCTTCTTAAATTTATTTGTTTGTTTTTTATAATTTATATATATTTTTCAAACATTTACATGTGAATAGAAAAAATAAACTTTTGTGATTTTTATCTTAATAGGAAAATGTCTAAATAAAAAGTTATATTTCAAAAAAGGGGGCAGCTACGTTGCGTCGTGGGTTTCGTACCCAAGCCTTTGTCTTGTAGCATGGTCACCGTTGGATTTTATCGCTTGGCTGCAGAAGAGACACGCAGACAAAAGGAGTAACCTGAGATATAGGTAATGGGCCGGTAACATTGCAGGGAATCAACTTTTTGACCAAAAAAACGCCTGTAGTGGGTTGGAAGTTGTTACAGTAACACATGTAAAACAATAGAAAAAAGGGTGCATGCAAGTATTGGTTAAAAACAAGAAGTTGGAAGCGTGCAAGTATGGGTTGGGGTTAGAATGATTTGAAAATTTCGAAAATAGTGACGAAAACATTTGGAAGTGGATTTAAGGTCCATTGCGTACTTGGTGGGAAAAAAAAGGCAAAATATCAACTTTAATGTTGAAAGTAGCCTGGCATGAATTTACAGTTGAGTTAGCCTATAATTTGTTTTTGTGGAAAATTTGCGTATGAGTTGAGTAAATGAAAAGCATATAAAATAAAAATATGTGGAACAATTATGTAGTGAGTAATAATAATAATAATAATAATAATAATATAAATAAAAAATGAACAACGAAGAATGACGGTTTTAATTGAGGTGAATGATAAGTTGAAAGAGGAAAAAAACTAGGAGAAAACTATCTTGGGGTTGTTGAACCAAACACCGTATCGTAGCTATTCTCATGAGCAGTATGTCGCGGGATAAGTGTTTTGCAAAGGAGGCTATAAACTAATGAAGTAAGGATGCTTGTGGAAATGATACAGAGAAATAAGAGCAGTATGACTGAATGTAAGTTTATTACACAGTAAAGAGAAATTAGAAGAGAACTTTTATAAGAGTTATAGAGCTTGTACGTGTGCTGGTGGGTTTGTGTGTATGGTGTGTGTTGAGTGTTAGAAAATGTATATTTATAAAGGAGAAAATCGTCATTTTACACTTCAAGTTTTGCCAACACCCTTACTTTTATGTATTTAAGATTCTTGTGATTTAATTATGTGTGTTTTATTTTAATTAAGTATTTTATGTATTTTAGGGGCATCATGGTCATTTCACAATGAACGAGAGATCAGACAGTAAAACGGACATCACTTTTGAACTCAGGATAGTCGAAAACCATAGGAGGAGCATAAAAGGAAAAATGTCACTGTTCACATGTACGGTATTGTTTACGTTACTGTTCACGACACCGTTTATATAGACAGATCGATGACGTGCCATTGACCGATGATGTGGCATTGACTGATGAGGTGTCACGATTCCATTGGAGAAAATTCTTATACACTGTTGATCGGTGACGTGGCAGCATGTTAATGGACTAAAAATTACGCGTACGGTACATGCATATACACAGGATTATTTTCAACCAAACCGCGTCACTGTTCAAGCCGGTTGATTGTTCAAACCGCGTGGTCAAACCGTGTCACTGGTCAAACCGCGTACTGTTAACTGATGACGTGGCGCAATTCTGATCGTCCAAACTATTTTTAATCCGATGGCCATGATTTACTCAATGTATCTATAAAAAAGGGGCCTCCCCCCTAATTTGGCATTTCTGAATTCATTTTTGGGCTCCATTTTCTGTAATTCCTTCTCCATCTTGTATTTTCTGTGTATTTTAATAAATTTCTATTTTGCCCCTAATTCAATTATGAATATCTAATTTTCTTTCAAGCTTGGGTTGAAGGTGAAGTCTCAACATGTGTCATGGGCTTTATTTGGTAAATTTATTTTCTCTTCCCCTCTAATTTTTGTGGATGTTTTGACTTTTCGTCGACAAATAATAATAATCTTGTATAGATACCGCCCTAGTTTCACCGGCTCCCTAATACAAGGTTATTATTATTTGACACGCTAAGTCCTTAGCACCATATTAATTAGAGTGTGGTTCATAAGGTGCGGATACCCCCCTCATGATTTAATTGGCATTAATAAGGAATATTTAGCCCATGGTGCATGTTGATACGAATCCAGATACCCAAGTGCCGCATTTCAATAGAATTCGCTTCAATTTATTCTCGTCATTTTAATTCAAATTTTAGGATAATCTAAGTTACTTTCACCACAAATCCAACCACCAATTTAGAAAAATTAATTCTACACACAATTAGAATCAACTTCTTCGTGGGATCGACACTCGTCACCATTGATCTATTCTACAATAGATTCGTGCACTTGCGAGTTTAATAAAATTTGCATAACAGTGTGCAAAATAGCAAGTGTCACGGGGTTGTTATAGGCTTGGATGCCAAGGTAATAAAGTTTCGTAAGAACATGCGCAAATATCTCATAGGACGTAAATGCACAATTCAAACAAATTGTAGTTATTTGCAAAATGTAGAGAAGTCTAGAATTTGGGTGGGCTCGGATGGATGCAAAGCAGACCATGACTGAGTGTTAGGTGAGCCATTACTAAGTGCATCCCACTTGTAAGAGCATATGGTGTTGAGTGCTAATGGCAACTTGGTTGTAAGTGCACTCCACTTATTGGTGGACTTTTGGTAAGTGCAGCCACGCATGCAAAATTAACTACCATTTGCTAGAGATTTAAGCTTCCTTGAGAAGGCACAATTGTTTGTTGTAAGTAAAAAAAAAAAAAGTAAAAGGTATAAAAATTTTTGCAGACGCAGCCTGTAATAAATGGTAATAATTATTAAAAAGAAATTTATTTCATATGTTATTCAACAATCCCTATTGTTATTGGTTAAGAATGTAAAAAATATGGGGCAATTAAAATACGATAAATTTTAGTATAACAAAGAAAAATGTTTTCTCTATCTGTATCTCTAAACCTTAATTTATTTATGATAAACCAAAAAAATGTCATAATGTATAAAAAATCGGATAGTCTTGTAGCGATAAATTTGTGTTTCTTTAACCACCAGATAGGTAGGGCGATAGGCAGGGGGCCACGTGCAAAAACCTGCAAGTTAAAAGAAAAGTACATTCAATTGACAACAAAAAAGATGCAATAAGGCAAAAAAAAAATAAAGAAAAAAAACAAATGCATCCGTCTGTAGTGCTGCCAACGACACCTGCAGCAATTGACAAGAATGAAGCTCAACTTTTGCTATCCTGTAACATCAGGCCCATCGAGTACGGGAAAACAACACCTATTAGACACCGGCGTGTGATCGGAATGGAAATTGAGTTCAGTGTGAAAAATATAACCCAGGGCATGCTGAATGTACCACTTCCAAGTAGTCTCGTTTATTTTTAAGTAAAGAGTACTTTCTTAAAAAAAAAAACAGAGAACGTCAATGCTTGCATTGACCTAAAAGAACTCTATTATTTTAGGGGTCTCTTTTAAGAGAAAGGAGTTATACTATACTTTCTATGAGAATATCCAAAAAATTACGGGCTGGTGAATGCAGTAAAAGATGGTGAGATTGGATTAATTAAGTTAAATTTGATTCCAACATAGGGTTTGATATGAACAGGTAAAGTATGAATAATACAATTTGGATAAACGAAAGTATGACGTGATAATATCTTTTTTCACGCGAACAATACTGCTATTTAAACAAAATAATTATAAAAAATTAAATGATAATAAAATTTAATTATTAACATTAATTGAAATTTTTTTCATATTATCTTTATTTTTATACTATAATTAAAATATTACAATATCTATGATTTAAACAAAATAATTATAAAAATTAAATGATGGGCATCATGCATTACGCGTGTAATCATGTGCATAGAAATTATAATTTTATCTCTTATATCATTCATCTCTACAATTTAGATTTCATATCAAATCATCCATAGAAAAGAATTAAAATAGAATAATAGTTTAATTTACAATATTCACATTTAATCAATGAGGAATACAACAACAATCAGTTATTTACAAAATTAATTAATACGATGGAATCAACCCTGAAAACAATGTGGTACAAGAGAAAAAAAAAAAAGAACACCTAACAAACACATATCTTAGTGAACAAGTGATGACAAGAATAATTCATAAAAAATGATCTAACAGGAAGTGTTTCCTGTGCAATAAATAAATGGCTGAGATTGAATGTATTGCCACAAAAATTGCCATGAGCACATGCTTTCGGTTATGATGCCCTACATCTTGCAATCTCAAGGTCTTAAGAGTTTGGGACCATGCCCTTAAAAAGCTTGCTGCGATGCAAGGTCCTGTCTTAGTCTCACATGTCGTTGCAACTTTACAAAATTCATCCTTCTAATTCAAGGCATGAAATGGAAGATATAGCTTAGAAATTAAAACAGAATTATCATCATCAACAAGGAAATGGGAGAATATATTGATCAATGATCAATCATAGAACCACTGAAACTACATTTGGGATTCAAGTGCTTTGTCGAATGCAATGACTACCCATGAAGTGAGGATGGTTGATAGACATAAGCCATCAAGTAAAAAGTGCTTGTTCAGCAAACAAGATGCAAAAACACAGCAGTTACAAATATAACATGAACCCAACATCAAAACCAAATTGTCCAAAATACACAGCTGAAAATAATATATGGTATATATGTATACATAGGTTCCTAGTGTATTTCATATCCAATCACAACCATTTTGTTGTAATTTCAATGCAGTCAGCAGTAATTAAACTGAAAAATGCAAATCATCAGATAATAACAAACCACATGTTCCTAGTGTATTATTTATAAAGATGGCCAACGGGCCGTGCCGTGCCGGCCCAGCCCCATCAAAGGAAGCCCACGAGTGCTTGTGCTCGTGCCGTGCCCACTATTCATTTCATGTCGTGTTGTGCTGTGCCAGCCTGGCACACGTGTCGTGCCCACTCGTGCCGTGCCTAGGAAAAATAGCCCACTAAGCTTTTTTTTTTTTAAGAGCGCATGCCAAGTTGTTGTCTTATTTTTTTTCAAGCTTATGTATTTTTTTTGGATCCACGTGCCTTTATTTAAATTTAATAGAATAAAAAATTTAAAACTCAAGTCCATATTCAATAATAATAAGAGAATGTAATATTAGTTGCTAAGCTTGACTCTATGGTATTAAAATTCTTTTTTAGTACTTAACAATAACAATAATAATAATTTTTTTAAGGGTTAACTTAATTGTTAATTTAGAATTACGTAGAATCATATATCATAGTTTATAATAATATTAATACATGTCTATAAAATCATGATATTTATAATTTTATTTATTAAAATCATGATATCAAGTATTTATTTAATAAATTATAAACATAAATCAATTATATTTTTTTTGAAACTAAGAATTAAATAAATTTAAAAAACTTGAGCCAATAAAATATATTAAAAGATTTAATTTCAAGTTATTTATAAAATCATAAAATTTTAAGTTTACTTTCATTAAAAATTGAAATTGCGTGCTTTTTCGCGTGCCGTGTTTTGGCCCATCTCTAATCGTGTCGTGCATTTAAGGCCCGCGTGCCTAAAATCTAAGCCCGGCACGGCCCACGTGAGTGCCGTGCCATGCCGTGTGCTCAATCGAGACGTGCTCGCGCCGTGCCGCGCCTCGTGCCGTCCGGCCCATTGGCTACCTCTAATTATTTTATACAGTAAACCTGTAAAGCTTATGCAAGTACCTTGAAAAAATAAACTTGTGATCGTGAAGACATAATGAGAATCAATATTATCATCATCATTGCAATCACTTTCTTAAAAAACTAAGGATATGCAAGCCCCATAGTTGTAAAATAAAGATTAATTCAAATGAGTATCTGCCATTTAAATTAATCAAGTCTATTTGATAGAAGTCATTCTTGCTCTCCCCAGCCAACTCCATTTCAATTTTCAGCTATTTATTTGCCATTGCACTATTTTTAGAATCATCCCTCATTCATTCAAATTCTTTGTAACCCAAGTGCATTAATGTGCTTATCTCTTATTCTCGATAACAAGACTTTCCAAATTGTCATTGCCAATATGTTAATTGCTTCTCAGTATGATATAATAAAACAAACGAATTATATGAGCTAACAAACAAATACCAATTTCTTTAATGATGGCTTCACTGATATTGCAAGCAAAAAAATTCCAACTGCAAGACACAAACAGGAAAGCAAAAACCAAATCAAACATATTAACATTTTCTCCTGGACATGTGACACAAGATACTCATGCATCAACCAAATTACCTTTCAAAAGGTACACCAAACTCCAGAATAATCCAAAATCCCACTAATACCAAAATCCTTATACCACCAAGGTCCATGATATGCAAGTTTATCCTTTTGTAGTTATTAAGTTAAATCCTTGAAAATTGGAGCATGAAAAAAAAAAATGAAAGCCCTTACCCCATTTGAGGTGTAGAAGCCAAGCTGTTAGTGAGTTAAAGAATTCCATAATTAGAAGTATAAAAAATCTCGCCAAAAGATTTGCTAAACCCACGACTGTAACTTGCTTTCTCAAAACTCTGCAACAAAGACACAACACCAAATCCCATATCCATAATAAGACACAGAACCAAAGCAAAAATGAAAGGTTTCTTCTTCATTGACAACATTGCCATTTCCACTCTTATTATTTCTCTTACACTGCTTTTCTCTTCTTATTCCTTAAAACGCAGGGACAAGTGAAGCTTGGAAATATAAGAATAATGAAATCAGAGCACAAGATAAATAATAATTACTCAAAATTTACCCAAATAGAAGAATAATACTAGTGAGCCAATGTCGATCCTCAACATATATGCTTAGATCTCATTATAGGAGCAACCTGAGAGAGAGAGCGAGAGCAGCAGCAATACCAGTTGAGACCGAGCAGAGATATAGCAGCAGCAGCAGCACCACCACCACCACCAATTGAGATAGATCACAGACGCATCAATAGCACCAGTCGAGAGAAGCAGAGGCACAACAATAGTCGATTTTGGTTAAAGACCGTGATGGAGAGAGAGAGCTGTGATGAACTATGGTTGAAGAACTGTGACGGAGAGAGAGAGAGAAAGGGAGTTGTGAATTTCGATCAGGATGAGGAGATAAGGCTTGGGTTTTGTTTTGCAATTTCTTTCATGATTTAATTTGTGATACCGAACGGGCAACTATTCTTTCAGCCAGTTACCCATTTTCCAATGGTTAAATCTCAGCCCTCAAATTCCTCTATTGGTTATCCAAAGGCGCATTTATTAAAAGACAAATGACTGGGTCTGACGCAAAGTAGTTGGATCCTTCAAAAAAATCTTTATAAAATATATTTATTTCTTAAATTATGAAATCTAATTCTTTTTATTGTTTTGATTTGTAAGGATATAAAAATTAAATAACCATATTTAAGATGTTTTTATTTATGAAAACAAACAAGATGTCAATTATATTCTAATATATATATATATAATATTATTAAAATATTCATATTCAAACCAATTTAAATTTTTAAAAAATTTAGACTCATTCATATTTCAAAACAAAAAAAAATTACCTAATTTAATTAACGATTGTGCATAACTATTCATTTATAAAGCTAATTATTTTTACTATGTACATTCTATTCATAACTTCACTTCCTATTAACATATGAATAGTTTTGCCCATGTTGCGCAATGCAATTGGCAAATACTCAATCATAATGAAGTATCAAAATGTCCTTCATTAGTTTCTTGAGATTGTAGTTTATTCGGATACTAAGAAAAGCAATAGAAATGTCAGATAAAACGAGGAGAGGAGAAAAAATTGAAAGCTTCGTTATTTGCCTTTGATATTTACACGTGAATGACACTCTAAACCAAAATATGATTATCGATTCTTTTTATGGATCAAGACTTATTATGAAACAATAAAATTCAAGTGGTGCTTAATGTAAGAAAGATGAGAGAAATTTGACCTCTCTCTTTATCGACCCACTCTCTCTCTCTTTTTATTTTTTTTTTAATTTCTTTCGTCTTTCTTCACACTTAGCATTTTTCATAAAATTCACGTGACATTCAATGAAACCTTTGGTGAATTGCATGTGATGAGTTTATACACACGTGTCACCTTATTTGCCTATGATTAGTTAGGAGCCGTTGCCCTTATTCGCCGATAATTGGTCACAACTATTGCCTAATATTCATCTATCAGTTTAGATCCATATTTAATTTTTCCGTCATCATTTAGAGCAAAACTTTCGAAAATATAAATCGCTAACAAAGATAATTTCTAAGCCAGTTGATAAAATATTCATTTACCTGAAAATTACCAAGCATGCATTCAACCTCGTCTGACTTTTTTTTCCTGTGAATATTAAGTACTTATAATATCAGCCTTTTCCTTATGACCACTATCTGTTTTACACGCACATACAGACAAACACATACGAAGCAAATTATTCCTCTGGCAAAAATATATTAACCTTTTTTAAGCAAATTATTATTATTTTTTCCATAAGAAATGTAATGTTTCAAAATAATGACAACTCCGCTGCTACTTTCACTTGCATAACAATATCTATAAATCCAACAGTTCCAGCCAGAGAAGTCACATAAAAAGTTACAAAGCTAACCGGCCGGTCCGAATTTCTTGTGTAGGTTCTAAAATGGACCACATATATAGCCTGTGACTTTGTGGTATGTTCCGGCAGAACAAGAAACCAAGTCAAATTTGTACCTCAATTTTACCGTCGACGTACTTCCTCAAGTTATTTATACATGTTGTTTCCACATGCATTCATGTCATTTGTAAAGGAGGAGACCAAAAAAAAGAAACAATGAAGCTAACATTGGTCACAAGGCTGCTTCTAGCCCTTTGTTTAACCCTTTTGGCATCATCACTTAGCTTTAGTGAAGCCAATGATCATCAGCTGGCTGACAACGCTATTAAAAGGCTGATCAAATCAAGGAGTAGGTCAAAGAATAGTCCTGCAGCTTTGCCACGGTCTTTCAAAAAGATTATTAATTTTAATGCCAGGAAAGAGTATTCTCCAGCAGTGCGATCCAGTATTTATCAGCCTCAGACTGGTTCAATGGAACACGACAAGATTAATGCATTGCCGGGCCAACCAAATGGCATCGGCTTTAATCAGTACGCAGGATATGTGACTGTTGATGCACAAGCCGGAAGAGCCTTGTTTTACTATTTTGTTGAGTCACCAGAAAACTCTTCCACAAATCCCTTGGTTTTGTGGTTAAATGGAGGTATGTACATCAATAAGAACCAATATACATACACAAACACACGTATATATGTATGTACACATATACATATATAAAGTTTTTGCTTTATTCACTTTAAAAGAGAGGAAATACAATGGCAGAATGTCAAAATTGTTTTTTTAAACCCTCTACTTGTTCAGGATTTGAATTCCAGGACTAACTGAATAAAATTACTTGAAAACAATTCGACCAGGCCCTTGTGGCAGCTGCAGGAGAAATATTGTTTTTCATTAAAGAAATTAATAACCATAACCAAAATACTGATTTTTTTTTTTTTTTTGAAATTTGCAGGACCAGGATGTTCCTCATTTGGGAACGGAGCCATGACTGAATTAGGACCTTTCAGAGTAAATAGTGACGGAAAGACACTATTCCAAAATGAATATGCATGGAACAATGGTAAGCACTAAGCAAAACTCTCATTCTTTTGTAATCAAATCAATTTTCTTATTACTTAAAAAACTTACAATAATTTTAAATGGCAGTGGCAAATGTAATATTCCTGGAATCTCCAGCTGGGGTAGGCTTTTCATATTCGAATACAACTTCAGACTATGATCACGCAGGTGATAACAGCACTGCAGCTGATTCTTACACCTTTCTTGTAAACTGGCTTGAGAGGTTCCCCCAATATAAAAATAGAGATTTTTTCATTACTGGTGAGAGCTACGCCGGTCACTACGTCCCTCAGCTTGCAGACACCATTGTATCTCACAACAAAGTTGCAAATCAAACTATAATCAATCTCAAAGGAGTTGCGGTATGCATGATTTAGTGATCTCTATGTATATAAACAATTAGTCTTTAATGGGGACATTCTCATTTTAATTAAATAGGGACACCATTAAACGGTAAAAAAAAAATTTACTAACATCAATGTATTAAAATATTAAAAAAACATAACTTTTATTCATGTAGTTTCTATTATTTTGTGCTTTAATGGCGTCTTGATTTTAATAAAATGAAACATCTTACCCGAGAATTATTCTATCTTAAAGTTTTGCTTTGCAGTGTATTTTCTTTTCAATATGTATATAACTTTTTGAATTGCAATGTTAATAATTTCAGATTGGTAATGGAGTGCTAAACGATCCTACTGATGAATGGGGAGCCGTTGATTTTTATTGGAGCCATGCTTTAATTTCTGATGAAAGCTACAAAGGGATCCACACATATTGTGACTTTACAAGTGAAAATAGTACGGAACAATGTGACAAGTTTCTATCTCAGTCCTCGGACGAGATAGGAGATATATTTGGTTACAATATTTATGCCCCATTTTGCAACGGGACTGGTACCCAAGGAAATCCATCTGGTTCAGTAAGTCATTATAAACAGCCTGTATATAGTTAAATAATAGCAATCGTCAAAACTTAAATATTGTTGTTGGACAATCCCTATCCCCATAAGATCGATAGGTAATTGAAACTAATAATTAATTGGTAATTATCTAATTGCAGTAGGAATTAATTGAGTCCATTAAAATCTCTGTCGTCATCTGCAGGTCAATGAGTTCGATCCCTGCTCACGCGACTATGTGAATACCTATCTGAATAGTCCACAGGTTCAAACCGCTCTTCATGTAAATCCTACAAAATGGAGTAGTTGCAGGTATGCATTCCGTATAATGCACCGGCTTAAGGCTACTCTTGGAATTGTGGCACAGTGCCTTAAAAGCTTAAAAACTTCAATTTCACTGCTGTATTTGAATTTTGATACGGTGCCTTAAAAAGCTTCAATTTTAATCATTTGAACTTTCTATCTACAATTGTAAATGTTTTCCAAATAATTTAGAAATGTAGTTCGAAACTTATAGGTGCTGGATAACAATATGAGACAAAAGTCTATGGTTTAAGTGAGCGATGACTTTCAAACAGAAAAATTTGGCAGAATGCTGATAGAAACAAGTTAAAGCTAGTGTCGGTTTCTCAATTGAAAACTTAGTAAATCAGCACCAGTTTCAACTTTGTTTCTGTTATCACTCTATTTCTATAGTATTTTGTGTTGGGGGGACTTAGCATAAGATTTCTAGGTATCCAACTCAAAAGACTAGTCTTTTAAGTGGAGTGACCTACCACCTTATAAATCCAAGCATCTCCCATTTACTAGCCAATGTGGGACACAACTCAACATTTTGCTTTACGGTTCAAGTAAATTAACTTATATTTTAACTCTTGCTGTAACATTCGCAGTGCTATTGGCTGGACTGATAGTCCTCCGACAGTCCTACCGCTCATCAAGGATCTCATGGCTAACGGCATAAGAGTGTGGATTTACAGGCAAGCATAATATTATCACCTTAATAAGAGAAACTCTGTGTGTGTGTGTGTGTGTATCTTGCATTGAGCATGCAGCGGGATGTAATTGCCTTTAATTTGTTACAGCGGCGACATAGATGGAGTTGTGCCAATTACATCAACCAGATACTCGATATCAAGCCTCAACCTTCCCATCAAGACGCCTTGGTATCCGTGGTACATCAACGCCAATGAGGTAATTCTTACAATAACGCTAAAATCTCGGACTCTTTGTGTGAACTGATGTAACGTATGACTATTGATTAGATGAAAATACAAAATATTAAAATATATCATATAGACCATATGATATTTTCTTTCCACTAATATTATTATGTAACGTTAGTTGTACAAAAATAATTTATATATTTTGTCCAACGGTAGTTGTTCACATAAATATAAATTAATTTTGGTGACAGGTGGGAGGGTACGTGGAGGGATATGAAGGATTGACATTTGTTACAGTGAGAGGAGCGGGACATTTTGTTCCAAGCTACCAGCCGAAGCGTGCACTCGTTATGATCGCGTCATTTCTTCAAGGAATCCTCCCTCCTTCTGAGTCCTGAACGCTGTCTCAAACTTTGAATAAGCCCCAAAAAAAAATGAAAAGAAGAAGAAGTAGAAATAACACATATGCAAGCTAATAATTAAGAATTTCAAGCAAATTCATTTAGTAGTCTTCACTCAATAATTCAATTACATATGATGTAACAGCTTTAAGGTTTGTTGTTGTCGTTATCTTCTTGAAAGAGAATAAAGGTTTGAATAGCTTGTTGAACTTGATACTAATAATTTTGGTTGCAAAATGACAAGATATGATTGACATATAATCAATAACAAATTAACAATGAAACACCAATTCCTATCAATGCAAAGGGTTTTTCAAAATTTAGATTCAGTAAGTATGGTTATTTGAATATTTCTTCCTGACAATCTTTTTTTCTTTCTTTTTCTTTTTTTAATGTTATATTTCTTTCATAAGGTAAGGCTTCTTATATCCCCTAGGCTGTATTTATGTCCTTGCCAAAGTCAGTTTTAAAAAAAATTAATTTTATAAAATGTGTGATGGGAGAAATTACAGATTATCTCTAAGATACCATGTCAGTCATACAATAAGTAAATGATATTGTGATATATGTGCATTTCCTTTAAAGAATCAGCAAGCAATTAGTAGTTATAAAATTCAACTACACATATCATACATGCATTAATAGTTGTATCATATTTGATGCATTCTAAAATTCCTTGCGTGGTGAACATTCCTCTCAATGCCTTAACTATTCAGAAATATATGAAAATAAGTAAACTGCAAAGAGAAGACGAATGGGAGTGCACAACTATAGGTGAAGTGGAAGTGTGGAACAAGTAGATAAACGAAACAGATAAGCAGAACATTCCCAACCATTTAATTCAATAACATTCAAAAACAAAAAATGCCGGCCAAATTTTGTATTATTACTAATATAAATCATAATTAACGACCCGGAATCTCCCAAAGCACAATAATCCGAAACGTCGATTTTTTTACCATTCATTCTGATTATTATATTTAACACATCGTGTGTCGACTTAATTACACACTGCAAAATTAAAGATGAAGAAAATTATAGCAGTGTTTTCACTTTCATGGCTACTAATGTCTACTTGCCTTTTAATATTACTAATTACATTCGCTGAAGCCAATCAAGCTGATAGTCTTGACAAACTGATCAAGTCCAAGAGGTTGAAAGACTGTCCTCTGGCTGAACTGCAAGCTGATGAAAAAGAGTATTATTCAGCTGCTAATACTTATATTAAGCCTCAGCAAAATGGTTTAATGCAAGCTGACAAGATTAAATTGCTGCCTGGCCAGTCTAACGGTGTTGATTTTGACCAATACTCCGGCTATGTAACGGTTGATCCCAAGAGTGGACGTTCACTCTTCTACTATTTTGCTGAATCCCCACAGAATTCTTCCACCAATCCTTCTTTGTTGTGGCTCGATGGAGGTATATATGTATACATTAACCCCAACTACTGCCCTTTTAAATTCATTTTCACTGGCTTTTTTTTTTATATTATAATTTTTCTGTACAAACTGGGGCATAATGATATTGGTTAGTTAAAAACACTTCTTGAAAAATGCTTTGAATTATTATTGACAGGACCGGGATGTTCATCTCTGGCATATGGAGCCGTGACCGAATCAGGATCCTTCAGAATGAATAAAGATGGAAAAACGCTTTTCAGAAACAATTATGCATGGAATAATGGGGATAAAACTTTACGGCTGTTTACACCTGATATATATTTTTTTCATTTGTTATATATAATTAAGTACGTCATGTCTATCAAAAAAAGAAAAAAAAAAAAGAAAAAAAGTATGTTATGTTTACAAACAATTTTTGTATGCAGTGGCAAACGTGATATTCTTGGAATCCAGCGGGGGTGGGGTTTTGGTACTCAAGTACAACTTCGGACTATAAGCTTAATGGTGACAAATTCAATGATCAAGATTAATATACCTTTTCTTATCAAGTGGCTTGAAAGGTTCCCGCAATATTAAACCAGGATTTTTACATAGCCGGAGAGAGAGCTTTGGCGGTCACTATGTGTCACAGCTTGCATGCACCTTTCTTCAGAGGAGCAAAAATACTAAAAGTACCTTATCAACCTCAAAGGAATTGATGTGATCAGTCCACTTAATTAATAGATTATTCTATATGCATTAACTTCAATTATTAGCTTTTTAAATGATTTGGGTATTAATTTGATCGGGGTATATAGATTATTATTTCAGATCGGGAATGGATGGATTGATGATGCCGTTGCTTTAACGGCTATATACGAAAATTTTTGGACTCATGCATTGAACTCGGACGAAAACCAAAAAAGAATTTTCACTCACTGTGAGTTGTAAATGAAAGCAGAAATACTAAAGAATGCTCCGACTCCCGTGACGAAGCCGCTGATGAGATCGGTGATATTGATATTTACAACATTTGTGCTCCAATTTGCATTAGCCCTACTTTCGGAAATGGCTCCCTTGGCTCTGCAAGTCTTTCTTAATTATATCACTATTTGCAAATTGATCAAAACTTATCGTGTACAAAACTAATCTTTGATCTTTCTCTGCTCAAATTGGTCCATAACTTTGACCCTTGCACCGACCGCATCGTGGACGCTTACCTACATATTCGAGAGGTTCAAATAGCCTTCCATGCAGCACCCACTAACAGGACTGGATGCACGTACGTACCAAACGAAATGCCAATTTTTTTTTAAAAAAAATGTTTATTTATTTATGAAACTCAAATTAATTTTTTAACCCTTACCTTGCTTGCTCGATTCCATCTTAATAAATTACTTTTGTACCATTTTAATTCTTTTTTTAAATGGACACAGTTAAACATATTTTAGGTTTAAGTAGGTTTACATTATTTTATTCCTACATTGGAATTACCAGTTTCAATTTGTATTTCCTTTTTTTTCAGTCTAGCGATTCGTATTTAGCTGATTGATTGATTCTCAATCAAATCTGCAAGTGGGAGAATTGTTGAAAAAAAAAAAGAAAAGGAGGGGCACCGTTTTTGTAGAAGTTGTGCCTCACCTTTCTCTGTTTTTTTTTCAACAATTCTTTTACTTGGAGATTTGATTGAGAATCAATCAATCTCCACATCATTCTTTCTACTTCGCCATTTTCATGTTACTTATGTTTCTGCAAGACCACAAGAGGATCTACTCCATACAAACTTGTCAATGTTGATTGACTTGGTAAAAATATCTACTAGGTTGTTGTTTGTTAAATTGATCATAAGTTGATCATACGAATTAGGTAGATTTTGAAGTAGAAGCTCCGCACGTTCATTTTCCACAACGAGAAATTATTCCCGTCGAACTTCTCAATTTCGAACTTTGCTGTTATTTTGTTGATAAATACCATGCAGAGGCTAGTGTACCACACTTCGGATAGTTGTGAGTATGTGTGAAAATGCACACCAGGAATGTTCCCAGGAAATACTAGAGGGATTACAATGGTCCCACTTAATACCCAGACTCTTTAAGTACTTATCACCTTTGTGACAGAACTTTCCTAGACATGTACAAAACCACACAGTTACTCCACTCACACCACTATTCCCTACTTGAACAGTACCATATGCATGAATAATACCTTGGTGAATAGTACAATATGCGTGAACAGTACCGTTTACCTGAATAGTACCCGACTCAAAAAATACAACCAATAGCTCTGATACCACATAATGCCACTTGTCGTGAAATTCTTGATAAGCGGTAGGGAAATAATGGGATTGTCCATCCAGTGAAAAGGATTGCAGCTGTAAGAAAAATTCAATGATAACTTTATTTAAGACTATTATGAAATCTATACGACATAGAGGTGTCTTTAATTTACATAGGCTAATCCACACCATTATTAGGGTTCTAATAGTGAACCAAAATATTACAATACTTTTAATCCTCATATCACTAGTAAAATATTTTCCTTCTATTTTTGTCCGTGAACGTAGGCTAAAAACCGAACCACGTAAATTTTTTGTGTCCTTTGTGATTATGTTATCTTATTATTTCTCAATTTCACTTTAGTTACGTGTTTGTTTCACCAATCAATTTCCCAACACATTAGAGTTTCAATTTACAAGTAATTGTTTCAACTAGCTAGTTAAAGACAGATTCAGAGTTGTACAACTTTAAGAGATAGCGAGATTAATACTTTATTTATTGTTATTTGTTTTGTACAATTTCAGTGGTGATTTAGACGGACTTGTACTAGTTGCGACATCTAGATACTCAATTAACACCCCTATCTTCCTGTAAAAATTCCATAGTACACCAATAACGACGGCAAAAAGAAAAAATTGTCTTACCTTTTACAAGACTTTAAGCCTAGAATTTTAAGTTTTTATTTAGTTGAAGAGTTGAGTACTTGATGAAATTAAATTTGATGATAACAGTTAGGGATGGCAATGGGGAGGGGAGGGGAGGGGACCAATCTCCCCGTACTCATTCCCGATATTTGCGTATGTCCCCGTTCCCTCCCCATTCCTGTCAGAATTGCTTAAAAGAATCCACATCTCCTCCCCGAATAATAACAGGGGATCCCCGAAAGTCTCCGATCTCCGAATAACTAATACATTTTTTTTTCGATTTTGAGTTAGTTATATTAAAATAAAAAATTTAAATAAAAGTAAAGTTCAAAATATATCTTACATTAACATTGATCCATTACAAAAATCACATGCAAAATATAAATTATCAAAATAATTATCTTTGTCAATCTTCATAATCCTACAACAAAAAGAAAAGGAATTTATTTTTATATCGACAATAAAATAAATGAAATAAATGTGAATATTTAATTAATATTTTTAATAAAACAAAATTTTTGGGCTAATAGAATCTACCTGGCCTTTTTAATGTCCTAAATAAAAATTTAAGACTTTAATTAGTTAATTAGGCCTAAAAGTTTAATAATATAAATATTTTGATATTTTTTATTTTTACCAATATTTATAATTTTATAATATAATTCAAATTTTATTATTTATTTACTAGTAATTTTAAAAATTAAAATTAAAATTAAAAATTAAAATAGGGGAAATGGGGAGGGGATGGGGATTCCACCTCATCCCCGTCCCTTCCCTGAATAAAAAATTGAGTAAAATAATTTCTCCATCCCTTCTCCGAATAAGAAATCGGGTATAAAATTATCTTCGTACCCTCTCCGAATGGGGAAAATCCCCAAGAATACCCGTCCCCGTGGGGATTTTTGCAATCCCTAATAACAGGTTGGAGAGAACGTGGAGGCATACCAAGGATTGACATTAGTTACAGTGAGAGGAGCTGGATGTACATCTTGTTCCACGGTACCAACCAGAACGAGCACTCGGCACTCACTTTGATTCCTGAATTCCTTCAAGGAATTCTTCTTCCCTCTAAACCATGAGATTCAGGAAGAAATTGAAGTAATTGCTTCTCCTCACTTTACTTCCATTTTCAATAATAAATTATAAGTACTTGCTTCCATGATCTCAAATCGGTTGTTCTGTGAGCATATTTCTGCTCATCCTTTTTTGTTCAATTTATTTTTATTGCAATGTATTAGATACAGCCAGTCTAGGATTTAGATTCGGTGGTAAAACGAACTTTGTGCTGAGCTTTTAAGTTTTTATGATATTGTATATGATTGGCAGATATTAAATGAAAAAAAAAATGTAATTAAATTTTAATCATAAATAATTATAAATGCACCCATTATAACTCAGATTAGATTCATCGTAAAATTCCATGTAACTTGACAAACTTGAACGTTCAATCTTTTGGCGCAGTTGAATTTTTCTCGCACTAGTTGATAAAAAAAATATATTTTGTCCATATTATTTTATCAAAAGCAGAACTACAACCTTTAAATTTATTTATTTAATTTTATATGTAAGAAATATATGAATTACATTAAAAAAAATTTAAAAAAAAAATTACACTTAATACAACCCTTCATCGGAAAAATTAAAAGTTACTCGATGACTTCACTAATACATTTTTTTTTATGGGAGAAGAAACTAAACCTTTCATTGGATCAAACAATATTTAGCTTACACTTAAAATTGAAACCTAATTTTATTTAAAATTTTCAATTCCCTTATTATAAATAGTGTCTCTTTTTGGGATTCCTATTCTTTAGAGTGATATTTTTACCCTCACTCAATAATTAAAATTATTTATGTTCCATTCAAATAATAATAATAATTTTGATGGAAGGTTTAAAAAAGTAAAATCGGGATTTTCAAATTTTGGCAGGAAGATCTAGGAAAGAAGATTTCGGTCAATAGTAATTATAATATAACAAGGAAAAACTTATTATATACTGTTTCCTTTTGAAAACAAGATTTGTCTCAACAAATTCTATATATAAGCGTGAAAATATTAATAATTTTTATACTCAAGCGTACTCCGCTCCATCTTGTTGATTGATTCAATGGCACCACAACAGCTATCATGGTCCAGTCTTCCAGATGAACTTCTATCAGTAATTATCCAAAAACTGATTGATTCCGATGATATTTTAAACTGTGCAGTCTGTGCAGCCGTCTGTTCGTCATGGCAATCTGTCGTCAAAGATCTTTATCACCAAATTAGACCTAATTTGCCTCCTCTCTTGCTTCGAAACTTAAACGAAAATTGCGTCAACCGTCAGTCCTGTACCTTCTTCAATCCCAAAACAAAGAAATTCCGCGAAATTCCATTACCAGAAGTAAAGGGGAGATGGGTTTCGTGTTCATCTCATGGATGGCTGCTAACCGTAAGCTGCTTGGATGAAACCCAAAATATGTTCCTCTTACATCCTTTCACCAGGTCTCAAGTCAAGTTACCCCCACCCCCACCAGGAACCCAACTCCAGTTTCTAAACGGCTTGAGGGTGATCACATCGACCAGCCCTTTGGATCCAGACTGTCTCGTTCTTGCTTCCTTATATGTTTCGTCAAAATTGGCCTTTTGCAAACCCGGAGACAGGAATTGGACGAGTATAGTACATGATCAATATATTCGATTTACCAACACCTCGGCCCACTTTTATGACGGTCGGAACTGCTGCAAAGTAAAAAGCGGCAGTGGAATAAAGAGATACAGAACTCCAGATCCAATAGCAATACATAGTTTTGATGTCTGTCGTTCAAGGGGACCCTTATTTTATAAGGGTTACTTCTATTGTCTTGGTAGTTGCAATTTCATCTTCCGTATAAGATTTGATCATCCTCATGCACCTACAGCAGAAGCAATGCCTTTTAAACCACACGAATTTTGCTGCAATGCCAGATACAATTACTTGGTGGAGTTGAACAGCGACTTGTTTATTGTTTCAAGATTCCTTATACCTCACAAAAGCTATCCTTGCGAGTTGACTTGTGCTTTTATAGTCTGCAAATTAGATTTGGAGACGGAAAAGTGGATTATGGTTAACAATATAGGTAACAATGCAGTTTTATTGGGCGAGAATAATTCCACAACTTGCGTTGTTAGCAGCGATGGAGAAGATAATTATTTTGGAGCAAATTGCATATATTTTGTTGATGACATGTATCCAAGGGATATAGGAGTATACTACATGACTTCACAATGTATTCAACGGCCTCGACGGCCTTTACCACTTTGGACAACGTCTACAAGTCTAAATTGGCTTCAGGTCTGATCAGAGTATAGATAATGTATCTATCCTCCATTCAGCAGATGGCATATTTTTTTATTTTTCTGACTAGTAATTGTTTCTCTTGTAAGTTTTTGGGCCTTTTGTCAAAATTTTATATGGATCTTTTTACCAAAGTAGCATTGTTGATCCATTATACATATTTTTTTTTTTACCCGAAAACAAATACGCTTTGATTAAGAAAATTAAAAAAAAAATAAACTGTTTTTTTTCACATTCTGCTTAAACAAAAATATGTTAGAAAAGCTATTAGCTAGCAACACAAAATAAAGAAGCAACATAAGATAAAGAGTAAGATGAAAGAGCGTTATATTATAGAATGATTTTATTCATTCCAATTGTGTGTACAAAATAAAGAGATAGATTTCATTTTATAGTTACATAATTACTTCGTGAAATTAATGGAAAAATTATGGATCACAATTTCCTGCGAGATAGTAAGAGTTATAGGGAAGCTAAAGGTTATTAATAGGAGATAGTGGGAAAACTAAGAAATCACATTTATTTTAATAAATTCATAACACTCCCCCTTGGATGTTCATTACAAAAAAATATATCTCATTAAAACATTTACTAAAAAAACCCTTAGGGAAAAAAATTATTAACGGAAAAAAAGTACATTATTCATTGATGTCTTGAATAATTTTGGAAATATAGAGTTACCTCATTAAAACTTTACTAGGAAAAACCCTATGGGATAAAAACCTAGTGAGGAAAAAGAGTACAACATATAAAATTTCCTCCAAAATAAATTATTTTCTCTAATAAGTATACTCCCCCTTATCTTGACATAGATTCTTCAAGATTTGGAGAAAAATCTTTGACCTGACGCATCCTAATTTTGTGTACCAACTTTTTGAATGTCATCATTGGTAGGGATTTTGTAAATAAATTTGCAAGATTATCACTTGAGCATATTTGCTGAATATCCATATCACCATTCTTTTGAAATTCATGTGTATAAATAAATTTGGGTGAAATGTGCTTGGTCCTATCACATTTTACATAATCACTTTTAATTTGAGTAATGCATGCTGCATTATCCTCATATATTATTGTGGGGTTATTTTTAATTGACGACAATTCACATGTTTCTCGAATATGTTGTGCCATTGATCTTTACCAAATGCACTCAGGACTTGCTTCATGAATAACAAGTATTTCTGAATGATTTAAAGATGTTGCAACCATTGTTTGTTTCATTGATCCCCATGATACAACACACTATTACCAGAGCTAAATAAATTACCTATTTGAGATCGAGCTTTATGTGTATCAGAGAGATATCCAACATCTGCATATCGAATTAGTGGAGATTTTGATCCATTTGGATAAAATACACCCATGTCGATTGTTCCACAGAGATAGCCAAATATATGCTTTACACCATTCCAATTCCTATGAATTGGTGTAGAACTATATTTTTCTAATAAATTAACTGAAAATGCAACATTAGGTCAAGTACAATTTGCTAGATACATGAGTGCATCAATTGCACTTAAATATGGTACTTCAAGACCAAGAATTGATTCACCATCTTTTTTAGGACGAATGGATCATTTTCCACATTAAGTAATTGTACCACCATTGGAGTACTTAATGGATGAGCTTTATCCATATAAAAACACTTTAAACTTTTTTAGTGTATGTTGACTGATGTACAAGTATTCCACTTGGCAAATACTCAATTTGTAAGTCAAGACAAAATTTTGTTTTTCCAAGATCTTTCATTTCAAATTTATTTTTCAAACAAGAAGTTATTTTTGAAAGCTCTACAGGAGTTCCAATGAGATTTAAATCATCAACATATTATGCAACTATTACAAATCTAATTTCAGATTTTTTTAATAAAAACACAAGGACAAATTGGATTATTTATATATAATTCTTTTAATAAATAGTTGCTTAGGCGATTGTACCACATACGCCCATACTGTTTTAATCGATACAAGGATATAAACTACGAGGTTTTAATTTGTTTGCTTCTAGCATTTGAAGTCCTTCGAGAATTTTCATATAAATATCTGTATTAATAGAACCATATAGATATACAGTCACAACATCCATGAGACGCACATCAAGCCCTTCAAAGGCTACGAGACTAATTAGAAATCGAAATGTAATTGCATCTATAACAGGAGAATGTGTCTCCTCATAATCACTGCCATGTCTTTGAGAAAAATCTTGTGCAACTAACCTTGCTTTATATCTCACAATTTCATTTATCTCATTTCATTTTCTAACGAATACCCTCGTATAACCAACAAGTTTGACATCTTCAAGCATCAGGACTACTAGTCTGAATACTTTAGTTTCGCGAGTGAATTTAACTCTATTTGAACAGTATCTTTCCACTTTGGCCAATCATTTCTATGTCAATATTTTTCCACAGTTTTTAGGTCAGGATCCTCATAATCATTTATGCTATTAAAAGGCACAGTAAATTAAAAAAATATCATTAATAATTATTTCATTTTGATCCCAAGATTTTTTTATACCAAAAAAACCAATTATAATTTCATTATTTTGTTTCTCTTCAGGAGAAATTTATACTTTCTTAGTTGTTGGAAATGTTTTTCTTTTGGGTCAATGGGACGAATATTATTTGATTAGCGGGCAATGACTCTTTAAGAGTGCTAATTTCATTTTGTAACTTTTCTGTGTTTTCCTCTTCCGAGGAATTTTGTCTTTGGAGCCAATTGGCCTTCCATGTTTCAAATGTACTTTACTTTCGTTAGTTTTGGTGTGTTATCCTTCATGGATCTCAACACGTGTTGGGGCATTTTCAGTTGGAATATGTGATTATGTTATATTTCTTGAATCAGTAAATGCATCAAGAATTTGATTTGCAATATTTGACAAATGAATGATCATTTGAACTTTAATTTCACTTTGATTTGTACGAGGATCAAGATGAGATAATGATGATGCATGCCACGTAATTTCTCGTCATTCATTTGTTTTTGTCTTCTCTACCCCTGATGACGGGAAAACTTGTTCACCAAAATGGAAATCTGCAAATCGTGCAGTAAAAAGATCTCCAGTTAAAGGTTCAAGATACCTAATTAATTATAGAGCATCGAAACCAACATAAATTCCAAGTCTTCGTTGCAAACCCATTTTATTTCTTTGTGGGGAAGCAACTAGGACAGCACATCAAAAAATTTTCAAATGAGAAATATCTGTCTGTTGGCCAAAAACAAGTTGTGAAGGTGAATATGTATGATAAAAACTTGGCCGAATGTGAATTAATGATGCAACATGTAGTATTGTATGTACCCAACATTAAAAAAGGAAAATTTGATCTAAAATTTAATGGTCATGCAATTAATTATAAACTTTTAAATAAAGATTCAGCTAAACCATTTTGTGCATGAGTGTGTGCAACAGAATGCTCAACATCAATTCCAATAAACATGTAATAATCATTAAAAGATTTAGATGTGAATTTACCAGCGTTATCAAGTCTAAACTTTTTATTAAGAAAATCATGAAATTGTGCTCTTAATCTAATGATTTGAGCAAGAAAATCTAGCAAATGCAACACCACAACTAGAAAGTAAAGAGACATGTGACCATTTAGTTGATGCATCTATTAAAACCAAGAAATAATGAAATGGTCCACAACTTGGGTGTATAAGGTCACATATATCTCCTTGGATTCTTTCTAAAAATTTAGGAGATTTGAGAATTACTTTCATTGGAGATGGTCGAATTATTAATTTCCCTTGAGAACAAGCAACACATGGACTTTCAGTTGATAAAAAAATCATCTGGTTATTTAATTGATGTCCATGTGAATTTTTTATAATATGACGCATCATGATTGATCCAGGATGCCTAAGTCGATCATACCAAAGTTTAAAAATCTTTGGATTAGAGAACTTCTGGTTCATTATAAAGTTTATTTCTACTGTTCTTATAATTGTATGATACAGCCAAGAAGAAAGCGAATGTAGTTTTTCCAGTACATACTTTTAGCATGAAATAGTTAAAAGTAATGCAAAGAAATTCAGAATTACCTTCACTAGATGTTTCAATTTGATATTCGTTTTGATGAATATCCTTAAAAGTAAGTAAATTTCTGCTGGATTTGCTGGAATATAAAACATCATTTATTTGTAATTTTGTACCATTTAATAACATAATATTAGCTCTTCCAGAGCCTTCCATTAGATTAGTAGAACCAGATATTGTATTAACATTAACCTTAGCTAATATTAAATTGTGGAAATATCTTTTATTTCGTAGAATTGTGTGCATTGTTGTACTATCCACCAAACATCCATCTTCATTTTTCACCAAGTGTAAATCACTTTGCTTCCGCTTCCTCTAATCGTAAGAGAACTTTCACAAAATTATTAAGCTTACATAGCAAATTTACTGAGCTAAATTTGTGAAGATTTTGGATTTGAACTTCTAGTCCATCATCAATATTGTGATTTCTTGTAATAAGATCTATAGTCATTATTTTCTTTTGAATCAAAAATTCATACTTTTTCTTTTAATAAAAGAAAATATACATTAATTTATATTGGTACTCTTGATTTGCTACTAAAGGAGCATATGTGCGGTATAAAACCATGTCCTATTTCTTTTATTTTTTTTCTCCACTTAATTTCAAATGAGAGAATTAATTGAGCTTTTGAAATTATCGTCAAGCTTATAAATGAATTTTTAGCTCCTTCAGAGAGATGATCATAAAAGAAAATCATAATCTTTTACAATCCTTTTGGGATTGATTTCTTACACAAAAATACTTTAGTACTATTCATGGTCTTAAACATGTGAATATTAATTAGACTTTAGTAATTCAAGACAATAATAATAAATGTTCATCAAGAATTCAATAAAAACATAGAGATCAATTTAAAAGTTCAAATACATATATATGCTACTTACAACTCATTCCTATATTTTATCATATCAAACTATTGTTGAAAATCATCTAATATAAATAAGCATGCAAAAATCTATCACTAAAAGTCTAAGAAGTTGAAAACAGAACAATGAGCCAACGAAGTCAAGAAGTTGTTAAAATAAAAAAAAGAACATTTTTTTTAATGACCTCATTTATTACTCAAACACTTTTGATTGTCATATTTTTTCCTTAAAAATTTTTCAAGGAAACAATTATGTGTTATTTATATATATTCACTTTGTAATTCCTTCTGGGAGATATGGAGAAGAAAATTTGTATATAGTCTTACATGACATATACATGAACTTATAATATTTATATAGTCCTTCGGGGACATTTAATTGTTAGGATTAATATTCGATTAAATCTATGCACGGATATATGAAGTCTATATATGATTATCTTTGATTTTATGTATTTCATTAAATTGTTTACATAGAGTGCTTAGAAAAAATTTAACTATTTGATATTCAATATGTTTACGTGGGATGTTTAGATAACATACTATTAAACAGAAAAAGAACCTACACAAGATTAATTTTAATTGAATTTAATTGTTATATCCATGAGATGACATAGATTGATTTTGAATTACCACTCTAAAATTGAGGATTAATTAATAATTAGATAATTACTAGTTGGAACAATGGTGGATTCTGAAATCTTGGTAATTTTTGTTTTATTGAATTTTCATTTGCTTTAATTATTTTCTTATTTTAATTAGTTTTATTTCCCTTAAAAACTCAATTTGTTCAACTAGGTTAGGATTAATATTAATTTTAGATTTAAATTAGACTTTTCAATTTATAACAATCCATGTGGGTTCGACCTTGTTACCACTATTCTATTTCTAGATTCGTGCGCTTACGAGTATATTAAAATTTTTCACAACAAACATACACTTGTATTCTCTCATTAAAACAACTGAAATTAATTAAAATAAATTCAAATCTAGATAACAATAAATTAAGCTCTTAACAAAAAATAAATATTACATTTATTTTCAGAATATAAAATTATTCTAATTCATTTAAAGAATAACTATAAGAATGTCTTCCTAAAAAAATAAAAATAAAAATATAATTAACAGCTATACTTAGCTGAGCACCGAATTCCATTAATTCAATACTCACCATAAACTTCGCTAAGTTCCAGATCTTAATTTGTATTTGACAAATTAAAGAAGGATCCTATTTTGTCTCCACAATTATCTCCTCTCTAATCTAATTTATGATTTAAAAACGTATGAATGAATGATATATTTGGTTTTGTAAATTATATAATTCCTAATCTCCTTTGTTCTTCTAAAGCAAAAGCAATTAATTTTTTTTTTTTTTATAAAAAAACAATAATAATGTCAGACACGAAAGCAGAAACAGCATACAAATCCCTCTCAAGTATCCTCACCAACACCCCTCCTTCCTCTCAAAACCCGGCGTCCTCTCTTCTCTACGACCCCGAAATCTCCTCCCAAGTCTCCGCCCTCCTCCGGCATCCAAACTCCGGCGCCGGCGATGACAACCTCTGCCGCTGGCTCTACGACACATTCCAATCATCCGACCCGCAACTGCAGCTGGTCGTCGTCCGTTTCCTCCCCATAATCGCCGGCGTTTACCTCTCCCGTGTCACCCTTCGTAAACCCTTAGCCGGTTTCGAGGCCGTTCTCTTAGCCCTCTACTCCCACGAGACCACGTCACGCAAAGGACAGTCACTGACTGTAAACGTCCCCGATTTGTCACACCCAAGTATATATCACGAATCCAAAGCGCCATCGAAGAACAACGCCACGGATTTGAACCTAGCGGTGATATCTCCGAGCTTGGAGCCACACGGAACGGTGAGATCCACAAGGAGAGCAAGAATTGTTGGGGTCGCGTTGGAGTTATATTACAGTAAGATCCCACAAATGCCTGTAGGATCCAAGATTGAGTTCTGCGAGTTTTGTCAAGCTTGGGCTGGCCAGGATGGAGATATGCGTAAAGATGGAAACGGTGGTGATGAAGCTATAAATCAAAAGGTGGGGATTAGTAAAGAGGGGAGAATTCCATTGCCTTGGGAACTGTTGCAACCGGTTTTGAGGATTTTGGGGCATTGCCTTTTGGGTTCGAATAAGAAGAATAAGGAGCTGTATGAAGCTGCTTGTTGTGCAAGTAGAAGTTTGTACGCTAGGTCTTTACATGATATAAACCCTAATGCGATATTGGCAACTGGGAGTTTGGTTAGACTGGCGAAGATGGGTTTGGATTCTCAGAATGATCAGGTTGATCATACTGAGGTACCATGGACTAGAGTCATCTCACTTTAATGCATTGTATATAATGTGTATGCGTCCCATCACTTCTTTCCAATTCCATTTGGCCCATTTCTCATTTAACAAAACATTAATCTATAGAGATTTGCGAATGTAATCAAAATAAGACCAGCTAACAATAATACTACTGATACAAATTAAAAAAAAAAAAAAATCGTTCAGCATAGTTTTTCTAACTTTACTTTCATTCTTTGTTTTAAATCATACTGGGTAGAAAAAAAACGATTAATTCTATTTTTATTTCTCCTAAAATTTGGGGTTTGTTTAGTTTAAAACCTAACTTTATTGCTTTTGATTTGAATTGACCTTAAACTCAAACCAGCACAAGCCCACCGGCCACCTCTGTCTATATATACCACAAGAAAATTCAAATGTACTCAAACAAAACAAATGTTAACGTCCTTGTCAACGTCTGCAATCACAGAGTGCAATAAATGCTTTCTACTTTTAAATCATAATCAAAGGTATGATTCAACTTCCAACTCCCCCGTCCACAACCGGATGAACAAATTCTTGCGGGCTCTAATTTGATCCATTTGATGGATCTCCGTCCAGCTGTCTTCATCATCACTTTGTTTCTTCTCAAAGGAATTGTGAACCTTTTAGGGTTAATTATTGAAGTAATTTATTGAATTGTTAACTAAAAGAGCAAGGAAGTACGCGTGGGTATACTCCAGCGAGCATTACCATGGCCGTGGTGTGAAATAATTGAAAATTCGGTAATGTGAACATAGAACTTTCTTGTGATATTTGTGTATTTGCGTGATCTAAACAAATACTAAATTGTTGGGCATTGCCAGGGTGTAAACTTATACTTCTAGTCAAGCTTTATTTGTTAGCTACCAATAATAAATGATCTTCTATATACATATTTGTGGGTAAAAGCTCATTTACTCCTTATATTTTAAGATTAGTATTTATTTAGTTCTTATATTTTTAAAAATGTCTCGAAATATCCATGCCGTTAAAGTATTGATACTCGTATCGTTACTTTTTATTTCTTTTTGCTTACTTTAACAATATTACCCTTTTATAATAATTTTTTTGTTTGGACATTAATAAAAAAAATAATTAAATTACCAATTTAACCCTAAAAATTATATTAATTTTTAATTGTCAAAAATTGTATGCAATCTACCAAGTGTGCAAAACTGCAAATGGTGCTTGCAAAAAAATTAATATATGTTTTTTTTTAAGGTTAAATTGATAATTTAATTATTATTTTTATTAATGTCCTAATAAAAAAATTATTATAAAAGGGTAATATTGTAAAAGTAAACTAAAAGAAATAAAAAGTAACGGTAGGGATATCAATACTTTAACGGCAGGGATGTTTCGAGATATTTTTAAAAATATAGGAACTAAATGGACACTAATCTTAAAATATAGGAACTAAATAAGCTTTTACCCCACATTTGTTTGAAAAGTACGTTTAACCTTTGCTATATGTACAAGTTTTTCTTCAAATAAGAAATGTTCATTTGCTACCATAATTTTTCTATAAGAAAAGTTACTCTTGACCTCCATATATAACGTGCTCGCTACAACTATATATTTACATTACACTTGAATAATTAATGCCTTGAAAACATATTACCCTGTGCTTCTAGGCCACTTGTCGAACATTTGGAGAAACAATAAATTTATCAGTAAAGAAATCTGTCAAAACATGACTACACTATGAAGCCCACCCCCGCAAATGATCTGTTCGAATTATGTCTAGACGTGCGTTTAACATAATCCACCTAAAACCCAGCCCATAAACGTGCTCCAAACGAAGATGGACAGACAGACTTACTCTTAAATTATAAGAAATTTTTCTCTCAGGAATATATTGAAAAACTTGAACCCCTGATTTAATTATGAAGCAATGATGTGTCAACAATTAGGCTAGAAAGTGGTTGATAGTATTTAATGTGCATAAAATGTTAACATCGCCCTTTTTTGTATCATGATTCTTTTAATGATACATATTGGGTTTATGAGCTAGTTTCTCATTTATTTGGGGTATATGTGCCAAAGTCCTTATTTAGTATGCACTCATCATCAATGCGTTGATCAAGGTTAGCCCTCATAATGTTATGATTTATGACCACCCTTTAACATATTATTGGTTTATATATATGCTCACGTTAAGTTAATGGAAGTATACAAAATTAATGAAAAAAAAGAAATTTGAAAAAAAAAATGAAAAATATAACAAATTGGTTAGTAGTTGCCCCCTTATTTATTAACGCCTGCTGGCAAGAAGTTGTCTCTGTGCTTGCCCTTTCTTTTCCCACTCACGCACTTCACCGGAATCGCCACAATATAACAACACTTCACAAAACCTCAGCAATAGTTAACTTAAATATTTGTCATTCGCCAATATGGGAAAGGGAAACCGCAGCGCAGCAGCAACCGCAGCCGCCGCCGCCGCTGCTTTCTTCTTAATAATGGTTTCTTGTATCGGCTCTTCGTCAGGCCAGGCGTTGGCGCCGGGGCCATATATGGCCTTCGGGCCGTCACCCTCGCCCGAGGACGACTGTTTGATGAAGGTACTGAACATGTCGGACTGCTTGTCGTACGTGACGGAGGGAAGCAATGTGACGGTGCCGGACAAGCCGTGCTGCCCGGAGCTGGCCGGTTTGGTTGAGAGCAACCCCATTTGTTTGTGCCAGCTTCTCGGGAAGAACAATACGTATGGAATCAAGATTGATATCACTCGAGCTCTCAAGCTTCCTTCTGTTTGTGGCGTCACCACCCCTCCGGTTAATCTTTGCTCCTGTACGTGCACCCTTTCTTTTCTATTATTATTATTTGGAGAAATTATGAGAATTAAAAAATAAAAACACACAAAATTATACACGTAATTGCAAAATTGAAAAAAGAAACCATAATAAAATTTTCAACTACAAAATTTTCAGATAGATACTAGAACTAAAATGGATTTTTTTTTTTTTAAAATTTAGTAATGTGAACTGAAAATGTTATTTGGTGAAGAGATGATATATTTTTATTCCTAAATTTTAACAATAATAATTATTATTTTCCCGGCGTATGTAATGACGGTTACCGTGATATCGTGGGTAACGCTTTCAAAAATCATTAATGGCTAACCGACTCGGCGGTTGCGTTGCCCACTCCACGCCAATGATAGTGATAAATGCGCCACGCTGCTGTGTATGCTTACCTGTCATGGGCCACGCTACTATTTCTGTGGGGACCACATGAAAAAAATTGGGATTTTTTTTTTAAGAGAAAAAATTGGAATCTAATTTAAGGACATTAATGATTTTATTGATTGTCTCACCAACTCACGTGGACTGCTGCTTTCTTTACAAACGGATGGAAATAAATAAATAAATGCATTAAATTCACGAAATTTATAATGGGCCGACATTGGGTCGAAACTTGGGTTAATTTTGTTATAACTTTTAAGTGCATGTTGTGTTTTTTTTACAGTGGCTGGAGTTCCGATTGAAGCTCCAACAGGAAGCCCAGGGCCCGCGTCACCAGGTATTTATTACAATTTCTTCATACACCACATGTATTCTAGGGAAGGGACTCTATTTATTTATTTTTGAACCACAATTATGTAAAAAGATTTGATATTGGAAAAGAGTAATGCTACACATCTTAAATTTTTTATCTTAAAAAGTTATCCCAAATGATGTGTCATTTATCAATTTGTTTGTGAGATAATATAATTAATTCACTTGGATCTTGTAAAGAATTATCAACCACTCAATTAATGACACATCATTTGAAATAACTTTTTAGAATAAAAAATTTGAGATGTGTAGCACAAACGTAAAAATTTTATTTTATAACAATATAAAAAATGTGTTCATACTATATAAAAAGTACGGACGTCCGCATTAAAACAAAACTCTTATTTATTTATGGTCAGTGCTATGTTACGTTAATCGTAACGTACGCCACGCACAACAACAGTAGCGGGTTCCATCATAGATATTGTTGCTGTGTGTGGATGTACGTTACGATTATCGTAACGTACATCCACACACAGCAACAATATCTATGATGGAACCCGCTACTGTTGTTGTGCGTGGCGTACGTAACGTAACGTAGGGGCTCCCATTTATATATATGTTTGTTTGTATAACAATTGCTACTAATCATTTGAAACATAACGATACAAATTAAATGATGAAGGTACTCAACCGCCGTCCGGTTTAGCTGCCAGCCCTTCAAATGGAAATAATGACAATGCAGCATCAGGCAACGCAGGCTCCGTTCTGGCCCTCCTTGTTGGCTTAGCAGTTGCATCTCTGATTTAATTCTTATTTTATTGTTTTAATTTCATACTTGAATATTTTTTTCTTTTAAATTTTTGGAATGGTATTTTATGTTTTATTGTATTTGTACCCAGATAATTTGTGTCTAGCTAGTGACACCAATAATATTCTCTCTTCGGTACATTCACCCATCTTCCTGTAGAATCATTTTTTTTTTTTTAATAACTGTAGAATCATTTGATTATGATGATATAATGTGCTGTAATTTTTTATGGGAAAGTTTCTTGATCTCTATGTTATTGCCCATGGCAGCCAATCTCTGGCAGTAGTCTTTCAATTAGGAAAATTACTAATACTGTGCATCAGCCTTTCCAAGTCCTAAACAAAATTCCCAAAAAAAAAAAAAATTATATAGAGTTGACAATCGGGTCCGCGATGTCCTATCATGATATAAGAATTATTTGAGCTGAAGAATTCAAGTTCAGGCTCGGTGAATCTAATTAAAATGTCATACAAGTTGAAGTTGTGATTTATTATGTTAAAATTATTATTAAATTAATTTTAACAAACTAGATTTCTAATTCGGTTCCTAACAAAGTTAAGTTGTAAATATAATTATTAAAAAAAAACTATTATTATTAAAAGTAGAAAATGGACAAATTTTACGGCGCCGTAGAGAACACTTTTGTTGACAATCTTTTACTCTCGAAGACCAATATCGTAGCTTGGTTTGGTAGACGCTGTCGCCGTCTTTACGGGTAGGTAAGGACAACGAAGAAAGCGAGAAAACAAAAGATTGTTTTAAAAAATTGATACCCATACGTGATTGAAGATTAATACCACAAATTATTATTCATAAGTAAACAGCATAAATTACACGGTCAGTAGCAGCAATTGTTTGACTTTTGAAATTAAAAATGGCATAAATAACCAGCAATTGACGTTGAGGATTGGGACATTATTGATTTTGGCGCAAATTCAATCCTCGTGGAGACAGAGGAGAAGCATGGCGATGGCGTCTTCTTATTTGCAGTGCAATCACCAGCATCAACTCCATCTACCTTCGATTAGGCCAAATGGGTTTTCTTTTTTTAAACCAAAAACAAATTTTAGAAGGACCCAACTTATCAAATGCACCAGAAAGCAAGTCGAGGTTTCTATCCTCTCCACTCCTTTTTTTTTTCCCTTCCTTTTTGTGGCCATTTATTTACTTTTTATTTATAATTATTTTTTTTTCCCCCCCTGATTGGTGGGAATTTTAGGTAGTGTATGATCCTGATGAAAGGAGAAACAAGTTGGCAGATGAAGTAGACAGGGAAGCTCCTCTTTCAAGGCTCACTCTGTTCTCACCTTGCAAGGTTTTTATTAATTTAAGCTTAAATTTTTAATCTGATATTTTCGGATATTTCGTTTTCATGCTTTGGCTTATATAAGCTTATGTGGTGCAGATAAATGCTTTTTTGAGAATTACAAACAAGAGAGAAGATGGGTTTCATGATTTAGCATCGCTCTTTCATGTAAGATGCGGAAACAGTTGTAGTAATCAGTTAATTATTATTGTTTTTTTTCCCCATTTTTGTTTAGCAATCTTATATCTTGACCATTTTTGGGGTTCCAGGTAATTAGTTTAGGTGATACAATTAAGTTCTCTTTGTCACCCTTGAAGAGTAGGGATCGTTTGTCAACCAATGTGCCAGGGATACCTGTTGATGATAGTAATTTGGTGGGGCATAACTCTTTTCTTATTCTTCAGTTATTTATTTATTTTAATCTCTTTTTCTTTGTTTCTGATAAGTGGTAATGTTTTTGAAACTTTTCTTTGGCAGATAATTAAGGCGCTTAACCTTTATAGGAAGAAGACTGAGAGTGACAATTTCTTTTGGGTAAAAATTTACGATGAGTAATTTTGATCTGTACGGAAGTTTTATATAAATTCGTATTTTTATCAGCTGATATACTGTCTGCAAACTTTTTTCAGCGACTATTCTCATTAAAACTTGTCTGCAGATTCATCTTGATAAAAAGGTGCCTAGCGGAGCAGGACTTGGTGGTGGAAGCAGTAATGCAGCTACTGCACTTTGGGCAGCTAATCAATTTAATGGTTGTGTTGCCACTGAGAAGGAACTTCAAGAATGGTCAAGTGAGATTGGTTCAGATATTCCCTTCTTTTTCTCCCATGGAGCAGCGTATTGTACTGGTAGAGGTGAGGTATGTTTTTGTTTACACAAAAATGGAGCTAACAGATGTTTGTCCTGTTTCATTTCAGACCATGTAAGTGCATGAAATTGTTCTGCAATTTATTTTCAAAATTTTAGAGGTGTAACTGTGTGAGGGAACTAGACTATTTAGTGCCATGTAGTGTCAGGACTTGTTTCATTTGCATCTTCTTTTTTTATTAGTTTAGTGTCTGGGACTTTTACTTTATTTTCCCATTTTAGATTCACATATAAGCCTATCATTTATTTGATAATATCACTTGGAAATTCAAATTATTATTTATATTCATTTGATTAAAACTGCTATGCTGCTCTTATATTTTAGGAAAAATATAGGGTTCAACGGCATAAGGGATAAATTATGTTTGCATTGAGGTGGCAGTCATGTATGCTGCACTTACTTTTGGAAGAATAATATTTGGTAAAAGATGGTACAGGGATGCATATTTTGGAGTTTTAAGATGTATCTAGATACAGTGTCTGAGTATTTCAGTCATTTATTTGTAGTGACTTTTCAATAACTGTTTTATTGTTAGAATTTTTCAGTGTCCTTTAGTTGGAATGGAAAGATTAAGTAGACCATTTTTCAGAGACAAAATACCATGGTTACCTTTATATACTTTGGTATCGTATTTCTTGCAGCACACAAAGACACAAAACACATTCATTTATTAAGTTGCAACTGCTTATCATCATTGTTCCAACATTTTGAATTTCCACTAAAGCCTTGTTTTGCATTGTTCAGGTTGTTCAAGATATTCCCCCACCCATACCTTTGGATGTTCCAATGGTTCTTATAAAGCCCAGGGAGGCATGTCCCACAGCTGAAGTGTACAAGGTAAGGCCTTCTATTTTATTTTATTTTATTTTGGTCTATATTACATAAGTGAACAAATGTCTGAACTATATTGTTTACGTATGATGTGTCATTGCTAAGAAAGTTTTGATTCTGCAGCATCTTCGACTTGATCAGACCAGTAAGGTTGATCCTTTAACATTGCTCGCGCAGATTTCTGGGAATGGATTGTCTCAAGACGTTTGTATTAATGATTTAGGTATGAGTTTGTGAGGAATACTCTGCGTGTCTTTTTTCCCTTTTGGTTCTCCCCATACTTTCTTCTTTTCCCCTATTTTAGCTTTTATTTATTTATTTCTTTTTCAAATTTGGCAATCAATACTGCCCCAATCTATTCGTATTAGGTTTGAAGTGGTGCATAGGTTATTTGATTGGTTACTAGATTTCTGACATTGATCAGCTTTATAGAGTTGTTTCCTTTCCTGTGTGAACATCTGTTTCACTGTTAACTTTTTTTTGGATTAGTATACTCTTATTTTTTATCCAAATTAAAAAGAAATGGTGAGATATTCGTCCTCTGTGATTACGTAGACATCATGCATCAAACCAATACACATGTTATGGGTGGTATTGGAAGTTGATGTATGGTGATTTGGACCTTATTCGCATTGAGGCACTGTTGAAATTTTGTTAGTATATCCGTCATAGAAGTACTTATAGTTGGTAATAGCAGGATCGCTGTTGTTATGTAACTGCTACAATTCTATCTTCCATCCTGTCTGTTGCCTTTTACATGTTTATATTTGTGTTTTCTGCAGAAGCACCAGCATTTCAAGTTCTCCCATCTCTTAAAAGATTAAAACAGCGTATAATTGCAGCTGGTCGTGGACAATATGATGCTGTGTTTATGTCTGGCAGGTATGGAGACCGGAAATGCTTTTGAACATCAATTTCTAATTCAGAATTTTGCATAAGTTCCGCAAGATTTGTTCCTGGAAATGCTGTTTCTATCTCTTGTCACACAATTGTCTCTCTCTCTCTGTCTCTTCAGTATTGTTATTATTTATCTTTCTTTCTTTGAACAACACCACCTGTCCACCCTATACACAAGCAGAAATTCAACTCAACCCCCTTCCAAGGTTGATTTGATGGACCAAAATCTTTGTCCCCAAAGCAATAGCATATATCTCTTCCAATGAAGCGGACAAAGATTTTTGTCCCCAGCAAGAAATCTGATTTGAGATTGAGTTCTCGATTCTCTTGATTTCATTCTTTTAGCTACTGTAAACTCATTTCTGCTGTCTATATTTGATGCAGTGGTAGCACTATTGTTGGTATCGGTTCCCCAGACCCTCCACAGTTTATCTATGATGACAATGAATATGAGGATGTCTTTTTGTCAGGTAAGACTTATGTAATTGAATCGATAGTTTGCTAGTTTTATATCTTTATAAAAAATGATTGCTGAAAGTCAAATGACTTATAAGAATGAATTATGTTTGAGAGAATCATATAAACCGATAAATAACTACTGTCAACGCTTATTCAAGAATAGATAATCGTTGTAATATGGTATCTATAGCTTATCTTTCTGTTCATTTATGGTTTCTATAGCTAATCTTTCCATATATTTTGAATCAGTAGATAAATGCAATTATAAAGTCTCAGTTACTTAGAAATAGAATAGAACAATTTACAGGAGCTTTTGGGATTTTTGTACCCTGTTTTTTCTGAATGAAGTGGGTTATGTTCTAAGGAAATTCTAATTCAACTTCGTATGTTCCCAACTTGTGTACAGACATTGATTTTTGGAGATGGAGATTAATACAGTGTCTTGTGCATGAAGTATGCACATTAGTTCACTAATCTCACCATCCTTTTCTGTCCTGTGACTTCTCTGATCCATATTCTGTTCATTTCTATTTTTATTTTCACTTTTTTAATTATTGCCTAATGGTCATCCAATCCCCTTCCCACCCTTATGAGCGGGATCTGAACCGTAGACCTCTTGAACCATCTCAAGAGGTTTCACCAGTTAAGTTGCTAGCACCCTGTCCGCTATCACCTTGATCAAACATTATTTAACTTGACCATTAGTTGAATCTTGCTTCAAGATATGAATAAATGTTTGATTTGTGCTGCTGTCTTTGGCTGTAATTTTTTTATTTAGTTTTGAATTTTTGGCTTTGTAGCTCCTACATAGATGATTCCTTCCAGAGTCTTGTCATATTACAAAAGCAAAGAACTACTCCATGACTAGTTTAATTCGTGATATGTGAGCAAACATTCACAACACATCGGATGTGTCATTGGGGCTTCAGCACTTATCCTGTGGTGCCTGAGCAGTAAATTCAAAATTGATACTTATCAATGCACTGGATCTTGCCCTTGAGCAAAAAACCTTTTGTGCTCAAGCTTGGATGCTAGTGTAGAGCAGTTACTTGTAAAATCACGGTGTCGTAATCCTGCATAAGATAGAAGTGAATGAGTTTCTTGGGCATATGAGGGTAATTGTTCAGTATCACCTAATAAGCTAGTCTTTGGTTGATGTAGGTCTTAATCCACAATCAATGGTATGAGGAAAACTTTAGATCTCTACCTTCGATTTCTATTCCAAGCATTTTTGTGCATGTGCTAACTAGATTACTATGCTGAGTGGGTCCCCCACGGGTTAGGAATGGGCCTGTCTCAAGCAGATTACCATGTTGGAGTAGGGCTATAGGGATAGGATGGTAGGTGACCTTAGGAAACAAGAAAGGTGGGAACCACAATGGATTGGCTAGACATACGATGGCAACACATAATTGGGTGAGGTAATATAGGGTTCCCATTTTGGGTAGAAAATTGATATATCCTGGCTTATAAAGGTGGGTGTGCTATTTGACATAATGGGCTAGTCTTTTGTTATGAGAAACATCTAAGCTAGTCTCTTGTTTATGCGAAGCATTTAACTTGTGAAAATAGATGTTAATGCTTCAAAAGGATTTCTCTAACACTCCAAAAGCCTTTTGTAGTTTTTTTTTTTCCCTCTCTCTCTGTCTCTCACACTTCAATAAATATTGGCATGAACGAAATCCAAGCTACCTCCTCTCCTATGTTAGTCAGGTACTGCCTCAGGAGTATTTAACTGTTGATCTAACTAGCACCTATAATTTCTCTAGAACTGATGAAGTTTGATGTATACAATAAATGAAGTGGTTTCTTATGGTTGTAACCTCTTGTGTCATTATCTTTTTGTTGAATGGTAAGTAAGAAAGGGCATGACCTTTCTGTTGGGTTTTTTTTTTTTTTTTTGGGGGGGGGGGGGGGGGGGGGAGGGAAGGTATTCTATATTACACATGAAGCCCAACTTATTACCACACTAAACTGCAGACCAGAAAAGAGAGTTTGATGTTTAAGCTTCTGGAATGGATAACACAAGGATCGGATATTTTTTATGACATGTTTATGTTTATTTTCTCATATCGAAATGTGGCGTATAAATAAATTTATTAAGGGATGTGTTATCAGCTGTCTAGATTGCTACAATAATCATTTTCATTCCAAGTATGCTGCCTGACCTTGAACTTATTTTTGATGCAGAGGCTAGATTTATCACTCGCGAAGTGAATCAGTGGTATAGAGAATCTGCTTCAACAAATGCTTGTAGCGAACCCCCTGCATTTTCCGAAACTGTGGGGTGATGTCTTGATAATGAAGAAATTGATAACACAACTTGTTCAATTTACTGTTGTGCTACTTCATTTTATGTGACATAGGATGCCTACGTTCGTTCGTTGTAGGTAATCTAAGTTTTACATACGGATTTAAAATTAAATCTGTTGTCATATTATGTATTTTCTATACAACTGATCATGAGTTACCAAATGTGTTGAAGCTATGGATTAAAAATATGAGAGATTTTACTTTCATAGTTCAATACAAATGTTTATCCTTTTATATAATGTAACGACAATCATTGCCAACTAGTTTACCCGAACGTACCGTGGCATGTAGTCAATGATCTAAAATTTGTGTTAAAATATTGTTATTTTAAATTTAAAAGTATCTAATAATTTTCACTATGTCATTAGACAAGGACATTTCTGCACTATTGAGGTACCGTACAGTCATTTTCGTATTATTCGCCGAGACGTCGTGCAATACTCTTCTTTTTCCGCAGAACGACGCGTTATCCGCAGTATTGAATTCTAAATTATTTTAATAAAAGTAAGTGATTGTACGGTTTTTAATTATTGCATGGAATAATAATCGTTGATTCAATGAAAATATAAAATAATATAAATAAATAATATAAATTAAATAATATTTAATTTAATTAATTTTATCATATCACATTAATTTTTATAAAATAAATTTGTATAAGAGTTTATGACTATATTATTATTCATAATTGTTATAATTGTAATTGTAAAATAAAAGATATACACGCATAGAAGCACGAGCGATCACAATATTAGAGTTGCAATTTCAATCTCATCTTTTATAGGCGGCTCATCTAATAGATTATAAATTTTATAATTTATAAAACTACTTATTTACCATCCAATAGATGGTTACCCAATTTTAATAGTGATTATAATAATAATTTTAATTACAACTACAGTTATTAATCACAATTAAAACTATGATTATGACTATCGTAAAACAACAAGATAATAAATTTCGGTCATAGAAATATACCATTATACAGTAATACTGCAGACTTGAAATCCACAAACTTCAATTTTTATGCTTTTAATATTTGTTGTATATGAAATTAGAATAGATTATACTCCCTTAGGTATTAATTTTGTCTGAGAATTGGAACACACCTTTAGAACTTACCAAAATGTTCTTAGTTGAGTATTGTTATTAATATTATCAGAATCTATTATCATAGTAACAATAATAATGATGACAATGACGATAATGACGACAACGACGACGACGATGAAGATGATCATGATGATACTAATAACAATAATAATAACAAAATAATTAAAAATATTTTAATCAGGGCACAGATACTGGATGACAAGTTGTTTATAGTTCTATAAACAAACGACATAACATCAATTAATATACAAGACGAACAAACTCGTTGTCCAAACAACGACATGCAAAAATAATATGCACCAATGCATACTATTTATGCCCTCGTTCTTTATGTTTTCATGTGAAATGGTGAGTCGTTTTAGTTTTATTCATAAAGAGTTCATGCCATATGTCTTTTTCCCGTTGAACAATGCATCATCTGCAGTGTTGAATTCCAAACTATTTTTTAAAAAATAAACGATTTGCAGTGTTTTATATATTACATGTAATAATAATCATCATAACTGTAATTGTAAAATAAAATACGCACACGTACATAGAAATACGAGTGATCACAAATTGTAAGTTTAGTCTTAACTTCTGTGGGCTGCTCATCCGGTAGATAATAAATTTTATTTTTTTTATAAAACTATTTATCTACCATCCAATAGATGGTTTACCAAATTTTAATAGTAATTATAATAACAATTGCAATTACAACTTCAACTATTAATTACAATTAAAACTATAATTATGATTATTGTAAAATAACAAAATAATAAACTTTGGTCATAGAAATACCCCATTGTATTGTAATACTACGGACTTAAAATCCACAAATTTTGTTTTCATTCTTTTCATATTTGTTGTATACGAAATTGGAATACTATTGGGAGCTAACTTTGTATGGGAATCGGAATAAACTGTTGTAAGTTATTAAAATGTCCTTAGTTAATTATCATTCTTAGTATTATTATTATTATTATTATCTATTATTATAGAAATAATAATAATGATACAACGACAAAGATAAATAATAATAATAATATAAATATTTTAATCGAGGCATAGATATTAGATGACAAGTCATTTATAGTTATGTATACCAACAACATGGCATAAGATGAAATGGCTCGTAATCCAGATTATTATCACAACCGACGTATGGAAATAGTACATACCAACGCATATTATTTACGCTTAGTCGTTTATATTTTGGTGTGAAACAACAAGTCGTGTTATTTTTTTTTTCACAAAGACATTGTGTCATACATCATTTTCCCCATTGAATAATGAGTCATCCGCAATGTTGAATTACAAACTATTTTAATAAAGGTTAGCGATTGTACGGTTTTTATCTATTGCATGTTATAATAATTATTACAATTGTAATTGTAAAACAAAAAAAAAAAAAACACACACTCATAGAAATATGAATGATCATAATTTTTGAGTTATAATTTCAATCCCAACTTATTTATAATTTGTGAAACTATTTATTTACTATCCAAACCATGTGTTACCCAATTTTAATAGTAACTATAATAACAATTCCAATTGCAACTACAAACATTAACTAAAATTAAAATTAAAATTTTGATTGTAGCAAAATAACAAGGTGATAAACTTTAGTCATAAGAAAACACCATTGTACTGTAATATTTTGAACTTGAAATCCAGAATATTATTTTCAAAATTACTTTTGAACCTCCCAAAAGTAATCCATTGGGTTATGTCGTGACTTTTAAAATAATTGTTGTTAGTTGTCTTATAGTCTTGTAGAAGAGTCGTGATATTAATCATTTAAACATTTTGTAAAATTTATTTTAAAAAATGCTGTGAGTTTTAAAAGCATTCATATGTGTTTGATAAATCTTAACGTTAAAATACTATGAGAATGTAACTAACTGAATTAGATATAATATTGTATATATTTTATTTACATATTTATAAACATGTATGTAAATATTATTTTATTATGTATATATAATAATTGATAACTAAAATAAATATTTTATATTATTAACTTTCATTTTTTTTATTTTTTTATCTTAATATAATTGATGATAATAATAATAATAATTTCTTTAAAGTTAAAGATTTTATTTTTAATTAATAAAGATAATTATAATTATATATAATTATCTTTATTAATTAGAAATAAAATATTTCAAATATCAAAATTAATTTTTAATTTTTAATTTTTAAAAATTAATTTTGATCTTTCCAAAAATAATTTCAATAGGATCCTAAGATTTAATTAAAAAATATTAAAATTAGAAAAACGAAATTAAGTTAAAAAAAAAAAGAGTTAGAAAGACGTACCTTTTTTTTTTTTTTTTAAATATAGAAAGACGTACCAAATTACAAAAATACCAAACGGGTAATGGCGATTTCCAGCACCTGCGATAAGTGATTATTATTGTTATAAAGGACCCAAAGCTCACTGCAATCGCCCCAACAAGAAATAGTAGGCACTGTTAAATAATCATAATTGTTATTGAAATATTTAACGGTTTCTTCTTCACCAACCATGGGTTCAGGTCCCTAAAACTTTACAAAAATCTTTTGCGTTTTATTGTTGTTTATTGAATTTGTATACATGCAATTACATAAATTCGTTTTGGAATTTTGCAGATGCGGATATGGAGGATTATGGGTTTGAATACTCAGATGAGGAGCCTGAAGAGCAGGATGTCGACATCGAGAATCAATATTACAACTCCAAAGGTTCTTTTCTTTTCTTTTTTCTTTTTTCAAATGTCTAAAATTTCTGAATGTGATTTTATTTTCCGAAGGGTATTCGATTGGTCGTTGTTTTTGAGGGATTATCTTGTATATGTATGTATAAAATATAATTATATATTTTTTTTATTGTTTTTAGCTTTAAGTTAGGGCCTTGACATTGTGTATGGAACTCTCCATGATATACTAATTTTACAATTTTTACTTGCATTAGTAGATTTTGCAATTCCAATTCCATTTATGAATATCCTTGATGTTTTTTTGTTGATATTCTTTTGTTTCAATTGGCTATTGAGATGATTAGAGATGTTTTACCTGTCATACACTCCCTTGTTTTTGTTTTCGTGACATATACGTACTTATTGTCTTTGCTTGTGGTAATCAACACTTGGGTTCTGTATTTAATGTGAAAAAAGTGGATAAATTTTCAGAATATTAGAGATCTCTCAATGGCGTGTCTTTCTTAAGAAATAAAAAGGGGCTATGTTTCCACATTTGAGTTATGAAAAAGAAATATCCTGGCTTGAATTTCTGTAGAAAAAGAGGCCCAAAGAGGTGCCAAAAATGAAATTCACCCCACTAGCTAAACGGCTGTTCTCTTTCTTATCTTCGAAGTTTTCCTTTCCTCCCAAATGACCCAAAAATAGCAAGGCCAGACTTTTAAAGCAATATGTCGTTCATTCCCCTTGATCTAGATTTCAAGCTCCTTTTTTGTTTTTGGTGAGAGAAGTTTATTGGAACTCATCATTTACATCCGTCAAAGGTAGAACCCAAATGATGGAAGTCTGACTATATATTCTTTGATTATCTTTTCTCTCTGCTTTACGGTCTTTTAACTAAATAAGAGTTTAATTCCAACCAAATTCTATTGTTTACATGAAATCGTTTTGTCTGATGGCTCTACTAGAAGGAACAACCTCTCTTAACATCTTATTGGATTATGTGGTTTCTTTTTCTGTAATCTGGTACTTAGTGTATTCCAGCTGAAATGATTTTCCTTTATGCACTGCAATTTTGCCAAAATTCTAGGATAGAGACATGCTCGTATCATCTCTATCCTAGAATTGAACCGAATAGTTGATTATTATTATTATTATTATTTTTTTGTTTTTTCCTCGCAAAACCCTTCCTGAACATGTTGTATCAAAGATCATTTTATCATATTAGGTAGCTAGGAATACTGTTCTTAGTTTCTTTCAGCTACTCTGTTTGTGTGTGTGTGTTATTTTCTTAATTTGTTCACAAGTAGCATTTATTGACCTCAACTGTTAATTATTCTTTCAAGTTCAGTTCTCTTTCCATCTCTTTATCACACAGAGATGTGGATATATATATTTTTTCTTTTCTCGGATGAGTTCACTGTTTCACGAGTTCTTTGTTCTATTCTTGAAAAAGGTTTGGTTGAAACGGATCCAGAAGGGGCACTTGCTGGTTTTGCTGAAGTAGTTGCCATGGAACCTGAGAAGGCTGAGTGGTGAGTTCATATTTGCTGCTGAATGAAGTTAGGGTTTTATTACTTGCTAAAGATGGAGAATTCTCTTGTTGTTGTAATATAGAAAAACCAAACCATAGGAGTCATCCTAAAACCAACAAGGTGGTAAAGTATCCACATGTGAATTCAAATTCTATATGTTATACTCATTTTGTATGGTAATATCTGCTTGCCTGTTTTGAGCATTGTCAGTCAGATTAATCTCTCCGTTGGATTGTTGGTGGAGTGGGGTGGTGGTTATATTTGTTCTATTTAATTTTTTCTTTACTCTATTTCCATTTTATCCTCTGAGAATTTTACATTTGACTTAAGGCTTTGAGCCTCCTCTTTTCTAAAAATTAATTAGTTGTACCTTCTGCTTGTTTCCAGGGGATTCAAAGCACTGAAGCAAACTGTAAAGCTCTATTATCGGCTAGGGAAGTATAAAGAAATGATGGATGCTTATAGGGAGATGTTAACATATATCAAATCTGCAGTGACACGAAACTACAGTGAGAAGTGCATAAACAACATAATGGATTTTGTTTCTGGATCTGCAAGTCAGAATTTCAGTCTCCTGCAAGAATTTTATCAGACCACTTTGAAGGCTCTTGAAGAGGCTAAGAATGAGGTCAGAATGTTTTTCTGATCTTTCGGCATCACAATGGTGTTTTTCCTATCAATATGTGATTTATTCTCTATTGTTTTACAGAGGCTTTGGTTCAAGACGAATCTTAAGCTTTGCAAAATCTGGTTCGATATGGGTGAATATGGGCGAATGAGTAAGGTATCATTTATTAAATACCATTTGGAATCCTGATTTTTCTGATTTATACTGTTGCTTATGAGAATAACATGTTACAAACAACCAGATTTTGAAGGAACTTCATAAATCTTGTCAAAGAGAAGATGGGACAGATGATCAAAAGAAAGGAAGTCAACTTCTGGAGGTCTATGCAATCGAGATTCAAATGTACACTGAAACCAAAAATAACAAGAAGCTAAAGGTAAGGGTTTTATCACATTTGCATGTGCCTTCATATTTGTAATGCTTAACAATACTTTGATCTCTGTTGTGCTAGGTTTAAGATTTTTCAATCCTTGGTTGTGCTTTAGTCTTGAGCAGATGTTGTGTGATTTACTTATAGCATGCCTATGCTCACACATGAACTTGTTCATGTAAATCTTGTGCATTTTGGAACCGTATAACATTCTATTTCTTCATTTCAATGTTAAACCTTGATGATAGAAATATATTCTTCTATCTTAATTTCACTTATCATTCCTATGTATTAGTAGAATTATAAATGAGCACTAAAAGGTGGTTGAATAGGATATTCTATATCTGAGTATTCTTGACTATTGTTTTATGTAACCGTATGTGGCTAATTCAATGATATTGGAAAGGAATCAAAGTTTAATATTTGATAGAGTATTCAATCCCAAAATTTAGGCTATTAGGTAGAAGACTGTCCAACAAAGTAGTGATATCAAAACCAATATTTTGTTGATGTGAGATTCTCCAACAAAGTAGCGATATGAAAAATTAAAAGAGAGATCTGACATGTGGAGTATAACAGTAGAAGTAATTATTTAATGCCTTGAACATTGACAAGCTAAGATGCCATTATCAAAGAATTGGTCTGTTAAGATGATGGAGGGTAAACTAGGTTATTGAGGAGTTATATTTTATCTTTTTTATTATGGTATCACTTTTTTAATTTTAGCTCGTGAGTCATATTTTGTTACTTCTTTGTTTCGATTTATTTTTCCAAGTAATTTTCTTATTTCAGTTGACAATGTTTTCTAGTTGAAGTAGATTTCTATTTTCGATTTTGATTAGGTCTTTGGCCGCTACAAGTAGGGCTTTATGTCATTTTCGGTTGGAGTCATGATCGTAGACTATTGAATTATTGAATAAAAGAATTCATTTCCTCCTTTTTTTTCTTTTTGTTCTCCCCATTCTATCTGTATTTCTCTATTGGTTTTTAATTTTTAAATCACTTGTGGAGGTTTGAAGGAAATGATGGTCAAAGATATGCTAAAACAGATAAAGAAATGAGCCAGAAACGGGCCTAGCTCTTATACCATAATAGAAAACCAAACTTAAAAGTTTAAGTGAGTGGATTTAAGTGCTTGAAAGATAAGTTAGTGGATATAAGTGCTTGAAAGATATGTTAGCCGAAATTGACATTGCAAGACTCCCTGGAAGGTGGCAGTCATCTCTGACAAAATTGATCTGCATGTTATAATGTATGAATTTGTTGTTTTTGAATATTCAGTTTGTAAGTGCACAAGCCAATTCTGTTTCAGCAGAAAGTATCCCTGAAATTTCAAAATTTTCTTCAGGAATCAGGAAATTTACCTCTGTATTGCCCTTTTTTTTTTCCATCATACTCTTAACTGCTTGCTTATTAAAGGCATGGTCTTAACGGTTGAAAGAAGATGTTTGACCACATGAGTACAAACGATTCTCTAAGGCTTTTAGAATAGAACTGAAACTTTTATTGTAGAGGTTGATGACGAATTCTGACAGATTTATCAAAGCAACAAAAAGGAATAGACTTCAAATTATTTCCTCAAATTAGAGTGCGAGTGTGGGGCATGGCTTGGAGAAAAACTGCTACAGACTGCTCAAGTTGTGGCATGACTATCCAGGGTCCTAGCTATTGGACTGATAGAGAAGTATTGTAATGAAAATGGCATCTGTTTGGTTATCAAAATTAGGATATGCCAATAGTAAACTATTTAAAAGGCAATTCTTACTATGGATGAGTGCATAAAGCTGGGAGAAGATAAGTTTCAAAAACATGATGCAGAAAGATGCTGTGGTTTATCAGGTTGTATGCAAGACTGTGACTTTATTGATATTGTTGTGTTATTTTGCGTGAACTATGTTTCCACTGCAGTTAATGTTTTCATGCCCCAACACTTGTTTTGTGAGTTTTATCATATTTTGATGCACTTCATGTTTCTAGAATATTTACTCCATTAGTGATTACCAGATCACCATTATAATACAACCAGTTTCTGTTAATGTTTGTGATGATTTGTTGAAGAGCTCAAAGACTTCCTTTCATAATTCGTTGTCATCGTTTTTCCACAATTATGGTAGTCAATGGTGTCTATTTGCCATTTTGGTTGAGCAGTTTTTGACCTAACAAATTAAATGCAGCAATTATACCAGAAAGCTCTTGCTATCAAGTCAGCCATACCACATCCAAGGATCATGGGAATAATTCGTGAATGTGGTGGGAAGATGCACATGGCAGAACGTCAATGGGCAGATGCAGCAACTGATTTCTTTGAAGCATTTAAGAACTATGACGAAGCAGGGAACCAGAGGCGTATTCAATGCTTGAAGTATGGCTTCTATCTCCATCTCTTATTTTTAATATCAATTTATTTTTATACCTATATTTTCTCACTCGCATTATCTGTCTCTTTGTGTTCGGTTTCTAAGCATGAAAGGCTAAGGTGAGGTTTTTTACAGATGACTTGATTAAATAACCCCAAGGGATGATCAGGTTCAAATCTCTTGATTTTTTTTTTTTTATATTACTCTGAAAAAAAAAATTGCTAATATTGGTAAAATAAAGAAAATACATCTGAGACAAGATGTCCACAAAGGAACCACTTGGAGCCACTTTCTGGGGATATTATATCTCACTAGTTGCTTGATTGCTTAGGCTACATTTTAATACTATGGAAGGTATCTAAAACTAATCCATGAATTCTACGTATTAATCATGACCTTTTTTTTCTTTTCTTTTTTTTTAATAAGACCTTAAAAATCTTCAACCCACGACGCCCCCTTCCATTTTTTTTGAAATTTAATTTTACGAAAGAGAAAAGATTTAAAAAAAAAAAAAAGAGCTGGGAACTCTGTTAGGAATCTGAAAAATTGCATAGCAAGTCTTTGAGGGCGTCAGGACATGTGATGTATTACCATGTGCCTGAACGACTTGTTTTGGCATCCAAATGTCACCATCCCACCTTTATTTGTGGGAGTGGCCTGGTACATGTCTATTGGAGTAGGTTTTCATACAGTAACACCTAATTTCTTGAAATTATTTGATGCATAGTTAAAAGCTCTTTTATTTTTTTTTTCTTTTTTGGTGCTTTGGTTCTATACTTCCTCAACTACATCGTCCTCTACTAAATTGAATTTCCAGATTTGGAAAAATTTAAGCACTTATATAAAATCAGTTTTATACACTCTTATATGTCCAACCTTGAAAATTTGAATTGTCATAAATATCCTCTGTTTACCCCAAAAGCAATTCTTCTTTTGTTACTTTGAGCTGTACAGCTTTTATTCTTGTACACTCAGTTTGTTGTTGAATGCTTTACCTTTGTATCTCTCAATTTCTATTTAGAAATAATAATTAATCATAGTCTCCTCATTCTAACTGCTTTTCGCTTAATAGGTATCTGGTTCTGGCGAATATGCTGATGGAATCTCAAGTGAATCCATTTGATGGACAAGAGGCAAAGCCGTAAGTGACTTATGAGAGATACAACAGTTCTAAGTTTAGCTTATGGTTCTCTCTCTCTCTCTCTCTCTCTCTCTCACACACACACACTCATATATATCTGATTGCTTTTCTGCAGATATAAGAATGATCCTGAGATTCTGGCTATGACAAATCTGATCGCAGCATACCAAAGAAATGAGATAATAGAGTTTGAAAAAATCCTCAAGGTAAAATTACCATCCCAAATGTTGTAAATGTGCTTTTACATGAATTTTAAGGGCTACCACCCCGAGCATTCCCTTCACGGTCTCCCAGTTTTGTTCCTTGTGGGGATTTTTCAGAGCAACAGAAAGACTATCATGGATGATCCATTTATTCGGAATTACATTGAAGATCTGTTGAAGAATGTCAGGACTCAAGTCTTGCTTAAGCTTATCAAGCCCTACACAAGGATCCGGATCCCCTTCATATCTAAGGTGTGGACTATGTTCATAAGAAAAGTTGTTACCTATCTAAACTTGCTTCTATAGTGTTCTTTCATTATCATTCTTACTGTTGTGTTGTAAACTTGCTTACGCTCTGGTGTACTTAAAGAGTATCATCTCATTTCTATCTGGACTTGCTGAACATGTCTGATGACAGGAGCTCAATGTGCCAGAAAAAGATGTTGAGCAGTTGTTGGTTTCACTTATTCTGGATAATCGAATTGACGGACATATTGATCAAGTGAACCGGCTATTAGAGCGAGGAGACAGGTCAGCATATCTGACTTTTCTTCTATTAAAAAAAAATGCATATTTTAACTTGCTCATATCTAGTGTCTGAACTGGGATAATTGACTTGCTCTCGCAGGTCAAAGGGAATGAAGAAGTATACTGCCATAGACAAATGGAACTCGCAGCTAAGGTCTCTGTATCAAACTGTCAGCAATCGAGTGTCTTGAGTACATAGATATATGTGGGATGGTAGCAAAAGGTGCTTGATTGGAATTTTGTAGTATTTTGTTGATGAGTCGGCGGAAAGTTGCTACTGGTTTTTGGCATTATGTTGTTCAGGAATATACTTCTAGTATAATCTTTTTTTTTTTTTTTAATTGGTTAGCACACTGAATCTTAAAAGTGCTTATCTTCATCTCTTGAATTATCTATATGTACGAATGAAGAAAGAAAAGGAGAGATAACCAGCGGCGATGATATGGCGTGAATGCCCTGACTGAGAGTTGTGGTACAAACTCCAAAGCATGGTAGCGGCCTTTGATTCATTTCCAAGCAGCCGACAAATTAAAACGTTCCCAAGATATTAACGCAGAAACCGCAAGGGTCTGTCTCTTTGGGTTGCAAATTCATGGGATTGAGTTAAAACTTTGGGTTACAAATGGAACCCAATACCCGCCTCCGTGTTCTCAGTTTGAATGTGTTCATTTCATGCACTCTGATATACAGAATTATGAATCATCGATCGTGGCTTGATCATGGCCCTGGGCCGGTGAGCCGTGAGCAGTTTGCATATTGAAGGTTATTTAGGTGCCGCGGGCGAGGCAGAGGCACTATGGCAGTCCAGGCTCAACAAAAGAGTTTGTTTCTATCGTAATCGTAGTTCTTCAAGCCTACTGTTATGTACCTCTTGAGTCAGATGATATTTTATCTTCTCCTAAATGGATTAGCGACAAGTCACCCAATTCTCTCAAATCTCAATTTAGATGATCTGTCGACAAAATTTTCACACGCAAGAGACAATCAATTATTCTTGGAATTATTTGTGATAAATCGATATTGTTTGATTCTCCGAAAATAATAATAATAATAATAATAATAATAATAATAAACGTGTGATATGATTTATTAAAGCGCTATAGCCGCACAATTTTTTTTTACTATTATTATATTCTAAGATAAATTAACCTATTGAATTTTTTGATTTGGTACTGCGAGATTACATTAACATGTTATTGGAGACTATCACAGCAAGATGTGAGAGGACGCTAAATCAATGAAACTACAATATCACGAAAATTTTTTAATTGCATAAAACATCAAAACCCCCCAAGTTAACGAACTTGCAAAACGGATATGTTTATCATAAAGAGATTCGTTGTTCCTGACCTTGCTTGACCTTCATTGTTCGCTATAAAAAAAATTCAGTTTGGTTTGAATTTTTTCAAATTTAGTTCGATTTTTTTTAAAAAAAAAAGAAGATCCGACCAATAAAAATTGATATTATTTGAATTTTTCAGTTCGATTCTCAATTCAAACTCTTAGAACCAGTGCCAAACAAAAACATTGAAAATATTTTTTAAAGCAAAAAAAATGCCACGTGGCATGAAATTAGAGAAAATAAGAGGTAAGTTCATGTCCTAAAACTATTAAATTATGTAATAGAATAAAATAAATGTACATAAATATGTGAAGAGCGGAACCAAACCAAAAATTTTAGTTATGATTCGATTCTTATTAGTTCTCAAAAGTTCCATATTGAATCAAGCCGTTGCCCACTGCCCAGCCCTACTTTTCAACTACTATAAAACCTTGACCTCCAATTCTCCAACTTCCAACTTCTTAGAATGGTACCAAAAAATGACGTGCCAGTGCAAGTGGGAATTCTTTATGATCTCCAAAATTTGGAACCAAAACGAGTAGTTTCAACTACTGTTTTTCGCATTTTGTGTTGGAAGAAAGGTAGTTTATAAAATAGTTTTTTTTTTTTTTTTAACTATGTTCACCATCTGGTGCAAAATTTTAAAGCTTCATCTCTAAAATATGAGTTTGTAGGGAGTAATTTTATTTTTCTAATTTTGGTGCAATGGTTAATTTAAGATAATTTTAATTAAATTAATATATAAAACATATTAGCGATTATCCAATCTAGTAACATATCGCACGAAAAACTGATTATTTGTAATCCAACCTAATATTACAATAAATACAAGATAATATTATATCTAATCTTATCCCATTTCATCAATCATTTTAAGTGGGGGTTTCATTAGAACAATAAAAGGGCGCTAATAGTACCGCGGCCCCACCCTCTTTAACAGCAGCCATCCAAGCAGGCCGTATTTGACTCCAAAAAAGATTTGCGCTGGTAAAATTAAAATTTGTCGGGAGTTGTAATTGCAGAAAGTGGTCCTCAAATCAAATTCATGGTCCATATTTTTTCTTAGAAGCATTTTCTCTTACCAGTGAAAGCGAAAGTGCCTTTTAAATAATCACATTCTAAACTCCATTATTGGAATTTAGAAATGATAAAATTAAAATTAAAGAGAGAGAGAGAGTTAAAAAGGTGGAAAATTGGTAACCGAAGGCAGAAGAAGTAGCAGTCAAATTTGTTTTTTAGACAGTGGGGAGAGTGAGTTCTATTACGAGTTATGCTGCGTGTTTTGTCTTGATGCAGTAGAAAACGGGATGAAAAACGAGTCTTCCTGTCTTTTCAACCACGTCAAGAGCCATTTTTTTGCCAGCTTTAGCATCTTTTATCTCCATTCTGTAACCAAAGTTCAAAGTATATCCTCTTTTCTCATTTTAATCATTTTTCTTTATTTTAATGTTTCTTATTGCAATTATTCTATTCGTATCTGTGTTTCCATACAGTAGATATAACAAACACGTGACGCCGTTCTTGAGTTTACTTTCAGACTCCTACTAAGATTTCTTCAGTTTCTGGGGGGTCAATTCTTGAAATTGGAAATTCGAGGAGGTGGGTTTCCGCTTTTAATCGAGTTTTATCATATTTTAAGCTTCCTTCACAATATTTATTTATTAATGAATTTTTTTATAGAGCCGGTACGGTTTTTAGACTAACAGAAAAAGATTCTCTTCGAATATTTAATGGTTTTTAATTCACGAATTGTATGATAATTCTTTTTCAAAGTTGTTGAATGAAACAAGTTCGAATTCGATCTGAATTCCAGTCCTCTCACTGAATTATTAGTTCAGTTCCGCAGCTGGACATTGTTATCTTGTTAATTTCTCACTAAGTTGGTACAGTTTGTATTCACGGGATCAGGCTTGTTGAGAATGTTCTCTCTTATAGATTAGCTATGCTTCCTCTTTGTGGCATCTATCCTTTGTGTGTTATTAATTGTGAGAGATTTTCATTGTTTGATGTACTCCAAAATGGGGTTTGATGCTCTTTCTTTTCAATTCAAGTGCTGTAGTAGTAAATCTTTTTGTTTTCCATCCTTCCTGTGAAATTCAAAAAGTTTCAAGTAGTTATGCTAAACCTTGTTCTCTTTAATGAGCTTGTATTTTTACCGACTTTGGCAATTGGATTCTTTTTAATGAACTTGCATATGCCAGTTACGACTATTTAAATCCTCTGGAACTTTCTTTTTATTTAGAAATTATGAAGTTTTAAGTGTGGACATCCCAATTTCGAGTCTTTTGACATTATTTTCCATTGTTTCCTCTCCCAGTCGCTCTACTTCTCATTTCCTTATAGCTCGGAATTGAATTTAGTTTGAAAGTTTGTAATTCACACATTTCATTTTGCATAGAATCTGTGTAATTGGAGGACAGATTTATTTCAGATCTCAGTTTTCTAGGCATCGCAGTTGACAAATCTCACAGACTCCTGCCTATGTTAGCATTGTATTATCATGCTTATTAATTTTATATTTGCTAAGTTGTATAAATGTAACTTGTTCTAGGACTTCATCAATTTCTTGTGTTACCATTTGGGGAAGAGTTTAAAGCCTGCAGAACATTCAGTAGAAGAAGGCACAGCTTGTAAATCGAACATGAGTCAACCTAAAATTAAACGCCGAGTGGGTAAATATGAGGTGGGGAGAACAATTGGTGAGGGTTCATTTGCAAAAGTTAAGTTTGCAAGGAATTCTGAGACTGGCGAACCTGTTGCTCTTAAGATTCTTGATAAAGAGAAGGTTCTCAAGCACAAGATGGCTGAACAGGTTCTGTATATTTTTTTATATCTTTAATTCACTTTTTTCCTCTGCTTTAATTTCTATTCTCACACTCTAGCTCATTGCAAATATGGTTCTATTGTTTGTATGTAACAAGTTTCTAGTCCCCATCCTTATTAGTCTGGAAAACTTCTTTCACAAGATTCCATACGTGTTTTAGGAGACATTGTTTGACTTCTGGGATCGGTCTTAATGGTTCTATTTTCTTAGGAAATGGATTTCCATTGTTAGTTCGATTGGGAAGCTTTCTTTAACTGTCATGAAAGAATGTTGTTTCAAGATTTATCGAAATACTTAGATGCTTTCTGCATACTTTTACAGATCAAGCGGGAAGTTGCAACAATGAAATTGGTTAAGCATCCAAATGTTGTGCGATTATATGAGGTCTCTCTCTCTCTCTCTCTCTCTCTCTCTCTTCTCTCTTCCCCCCACACGCACACATATTTCACTAACATTTTTGCTTGTTAATTACAATTTTAGCCTACCTTCAATGTTCATATGTCATTCTGTACCATTTTGTATTACTGTTTTTAAACAGATTCTGTTCAACACAAGTGCCTGGGCTCAAGTTGATATCATGTTTACCAGATGTCATTTTTTTTTAATTTTTTACTTATTGCAAATTTGATATAAGTTGTAGAAGATAGAATATAAAAGTAATAGGTGTGAGATTAGATGTTACAGATGTGGAATGCGAAATTTTATGGGCCCAAATTAGAACATGAAAAGGTACTGTATTTAGATGTTAAGTTCATATATCAAGTTATTTGTTGAATAATTATATTTGATTTCAGGTGATGGGAAGCAAGACTAAAATATTTATTGTCTTGGAGTTCGTCACAGGGGGAGAGTTGTTTGACAAAATTGTGAGTCAGCGAATTCTTGGCCAATGTTTTTCATGTACTAGTTTTGCCTCTATCTATTTATGAGGTTCAACATCATTTCTGTATTATCGTTTCACTTATTGGATGTTTGGACCATTCCCATATAACTTAAGTATACTTGTTAGCCATCGTGGCAGCTAAGTCCTGCATAAAGTTGAGCTATTACATAAAGGGCTGACATTTTTTCATCGTCCATGAATTCTTTTACACTGCATAGCATGATATATTTATTGGATTGTGAAGGTAAATCATGGGCGGATGAAGGAAGATGAGGCACGGAGATACTTTCAGCAGCTTATTAATGCTGTTGATTATTGCCATAGCAGGGGTGTCTACCACAGAGACTTGAAGGTATTTAAGTCCTGTAAAGATGGGTATTACTGTCTTCGTTTGGCTTTGTTTTTAGGTAAATCTGTTATGCTGTATTGGAAAAAGATTTTTTTTTTCCTTACTTTTCATGGTCTCTATTGCAGCCAGAAAATCTATTGTTGGATGCTTATGGAAACCTAAAAGTGTCTGATTTTGGATTGAGTGCTTTGTCACAACAAGTCAGGGTAATTATGGTTATGACTTCTGAAAGTGCAAGCTTTTTTTCCCCCTCTGCTGTTCTCTCTTCTTGATCATTATTTTTGATTTATTTGATATTAAATGTCTTGGCATGTAAAATTTTTCAGTCAAGGTATAATTGATTTTGAGCAGATAGGCAAAAGACATGAAGATAGAATGGGGTGTGAATTGCACACAGATAAATATAAATCTTTTGTAGTTTAAAGGCGACTTAAAAATCAATAAATATCTAAGACTTAGGGGCTAGTATGCGAGTCCCCGACCCACCTTCTTTACTCTCCTTCCCCTCAGGAAAAACAAAAAGAATCCCATACCACATTTTAGAATTACTAAGTGGAAGACCATGCCTGATTAGTGATTTTTTTTTTTTTAACCTTTGAAAATATGGGATATATTACTGATTTTCAAAAGTAATTTGGCAGGATGATGGTCTTCTTCACACTACTTGTGGAACTCCTAATTATGTTGCTCCCGAGGTGTGTGTAACACTGATCTATTAACCCATATTTTTTCAACCATGTATTTAAAACCATTGGTGGTTTGGCCTCAAGTAATTTATTATTTTCATGTTTAGGTTCTTAATGATAGAGGCTACGATGGCTCAACCGCTGACTTGTGGTCTTGTGGAGTGATACTATTTGTATTACTTGCAGGGTACTTGCCTTTCGATGATTCTAATCTTATGAACCTGTATAAAAAAGTGAGCATTTCTTGAATTCAATAGCAGTTATCCTATTTTACTCCACTGTTTGGCACTAACTCACTTCTCCCTGTATAGATTTCTGCTGCTGAGTTCACTTGTCCACCTTGGCTCTCTTTCACTGCCAGGAAATTGATTGCTCGCATCTTGGATCCAAACCCAATGACTGTAAGTATTTATCCTTTTGCTGACATTCTGTACATGAGATTCTAATTTCTGCATCTCAGGTAGCAAAAGGAAAAGTGTCAAAAAGAATTTCAGCATTTCATATTCTAACTAGGTTACTCTGGCTGTTTAGTTGCAAAAATCTTTATGATATATAGAGGTCAATCAATTCTATGGTTTAACTGGCTAGGCACTGCCCAAAGCTTATTTTCTATAGCATTTTGCATGACCTGATCCTGATGTTTTTTTACTAATATCGAACATATGAACTAAGACATCTTCAACCTGTGCTCCTACTTTGGGCTGTAGGTACCACTGTATCACAAACTTATTTTGCAGATTTTATCTCCAATCTTTTTTTTTCATAAGTAATGACAAATCCACAAGCTCTTGTACAAAATATTTTTGTATAACTACTGTGGCATAACATGACTGATTAAATGAAAACCCCGCATGGCCCACATGATTTATTTTTATTATTTTAAAATTTTCACTCATCCAATCATGTCTGTCGCATCAATTTGTACAAAATTGGTTCCTACAAGAGTTTGTGGCTGTAATAATACTTTTTTTTTTCCTGATAAATAATTGGCCTCTCGCAATTACTTGACTTATTTTTCTTCTCTGATTTATTTGTTCTGTTGCAGCGTATTACTATACCGGAAATATTGGAAGATGAATGGTTTAAAAAAGATTACAAACCTCCAGTGTTTGAGGAGAAAAAAGATACGAACTTGGATGATGTGGAAGCTGTTTTTAAGGACTCAGAAGTGTGTTGGATGGTTTAGCGAAGTTATTTAATGACTTAAATTGGAATAATTGGAAAATGCCACATACTCATTAAGTTATGTGTTGTTGCTATTGTAATAGGAGCACCATGTGACAGAGCAGAAAGAAGAACAGCCGGCAGCAATGAATGCGTTTGAGTTGATTTCTTTGTCAAAAGGACTGAACCTTGGGAATTTGTTTGATGCAGAACAGGTTTGATGTAAAAATGTTCTTTATATTAAAAGGAAAATGCTTTACAGCTAGTTATCCTCTCTGACTTCCATTGAAGCAAATTAGCAGCTTTGGAAACTCCTTGATTGACTATCAAATGCATGTGAGACTGCAGATTTGTTACATCTTCGAACTATTGACCGTGACATTATAGGATCCTTTATTAATAGATCATGTTCTTTTCCATTGTCGATTACTCTCAGCTAGTCCAGTATAGGTTGACTTATTGAAGCCACACATACAATGGCATTTTATTATATATTGGATTTAGCAGTGGCAAAATTTAGGTTTCATTAACTTATCAGATTTTGGTTTGGTATTTTCTATACTTACATGTCGTTGAGTCTTTGGATGTAGGATTTCAAGAGAGAGACAAGGTTCACATCTAGATGTCCTGCTAATGAGATAATTAATAAAATTGAAGAAGCGGCAAAGCCTCTTGGTTTTGATGTTCACAAGAAAAATTACAAGGTTAGAAATTTTCTGAAATTAAGTAGATGAACAAAGAACAAAACTTCAGAATAATTTTGTAAAGCATTACAAAATTGATGGGTTATTGTTATTATTTTTTAACTTTATTTAACTCAGATGAGGCTTGAAAATATGAAAGCTGGTAGAAAGGGAAACCTTAATGTGGCCACGGAGGTATGCGATTGCGAACTTTTATTTAGTTGATGCTTTGACTTTGGCATAGGTTTCCTATGGTTATTTATGTTTGCTTATTGTCAAATAGGTTTTTCAAGTGGCACCTTCTCTTCATATGGTTGAGGTGCGAAAAGCAAAAGGGGACACTTTGGAGTTTCATAAGGTATGATTTTCTTCTTCGATATAGTTTCAGTTTCTTTATTATATTCTCTATATATTTGTTATTTCTTATCACAAGTATCTGATCTAGAGTAGGATTTTCCTTAGTTGGAATAAAAGAGGCTAAAGTTGAAGGAAACAAAACTGTCATTTTGAAGAAGTAAAAGCCTTACATAAAGCCTTCAATTGCATACAATCATGTTTTGAGAATTGAAACCGTTATAGAATAATTTAGCCCAAAATTAAAAAAATGCTGCATCAAATATTACTGAAGCAGCCTAGACGAGGCCCTTTGACCAGAATTGCCATTGGGAAAACAAATGCAAATAGAAATCACATGGGAATCCCAGCCAGAGATAGGAGACAAAGCCCAAACAGACAGGGAAGACAGAAACAAACGAAAACAAAAATCAAAAGTGGGTATTTGACAGAGGATCTGTTGGTCAAACCAGTTTTGATGCCATGTTATGTGACTGCTTGACCTTAAAGCACAAGGGGTTAGGTGAGGGGTGAGGGCCCAGACAGTAGCATAAAGCTTTAACATGAGTGAACCTCGATAAAATGTTTTTCATAAAATCTATACATTATGATTGAACTTCTTGGAATTAATTAACAACTTGCACAACTCCTAGCCTAAGAGTAGAGTAGAGTTTTACAAAATCTGATCTTTCAAGTTTTCATTTTTAAGTTTGTTAGCTATGTCTTTTCATCAATCCCATATTTACATCTGGGGTGAAAGTGAAGCCTAGAGTTGGTGGACGTTTTTTTTTCGATGAGCATGATTTGCAATATTTTGATCAAGAAGCCAAGAATCTTGCCGCTATTTCATTATGATTGAAACACGGTATATTGGCATCTTAACTACCAAAACAACTTGAGAAACCTCGATAAATTCAAACGACTGACCTCACTGCCATTTCCTTTCTCCCTTCCCTATGGTTTAAGAATTTCCATTCTTTCTAGATCAACTCTTTACCAATGTAATGAATATTTTAGGACCCCATAAGAATTCTAGGTCTGACAGGAAAGCAAAATCAAAATAGTCTCATAACTCACTTTGATTTTCCATTACTTGTATTCGGTGTTCCCCGGAGAATATGCTTGCAATCCAGACACCCGTTTAAATTATAATAAAGCAAAGAGCATGGTTGCAACCCTATTATGTCATTGACTTAAGAAACCTCGTAAGTTATTACCATACCTTGAATGAGTAAAATGTCCATAATTCATAAATCATGTAAAATGTATTTTAGTAGTTTTCTGTTTGTAATTACTGTATCCCAAATAAATGATTTACTTACTCTTATGCATGCAAAAGAAAATAAATACTGTTATTAATTTCAATAAACTATCTGACACCAACTGTTTCAAGGGCATAAACTGTAATAACAAAACATAAAAACAGTATTTTTATTCTTAAAACGCCATATAGTTAAAAGGTCTACAAAACTTATGGTAGTTCAAAAAAGATTGACCTTATCTCAAGGCCGCCATTTAGTCTGACAACCAATAATATATTTACACTAATGCATCTATTTGATTGATAAAGTTGCTTATGATGCTTATAATCTATTGTTTTCATTGGCCTGAAAATTTCTCTGCAGTTCTATAAAAATCTTTCAACCTGCCTAGAGGATGTTGTTTGGAAAACTGAGGAGGATATGCAGGAAATGAAATAAACTGGTTTGAAGAAAGAGTGATGATACAATCTTTCCTTGATGCTATCTTGTTGCTTTTATATCTTCATTCTTTTACCCTCTTTCTTGTAGATACACGATCAAGGATTCATCAATTGTTTTCCTGTGTTATTATTGTTGGAAAGCATGGATGATTCCCATAGTGGAGGAGCTTTTCTGTCTTGGTAATCCCTTTAGTGACAAATTCTTTATAAATGGAACCATGTATATGTTAGGCATGGAAATTATAATTTTAATCTAGGGTTGGCAAAAAAAAAAAAAAATCCAGCAAGTCCGGTTCGACCAGGCTTTAGCCCAACCTGATGGGCCGGTCCGGTGCTGCTGTTTAAAAAAATAATTTTTTGAAAATTTTTTACTTGATATATCCTTTTCTTAAATATTTAGTTATACCTCTTTTTTTTTTCGTTGTTTTTTTTTAATATTTAGTTATAACAAACACCAGTATCATACCATACATGTTTTCATTATTTGTATCAGCAAATACATATGTATAGAGCTGCATAAATTTATTTCCATGTTTTGTCTTTAATTATTTTGTTTCCATAGTTGCACTAAAGTGTGAGTAATGATCAACTCTGATGGAAACATACTTTTTGTATAAATTGATGTGCATATTTTGTATAAATTGATGTGCTATAACTGCATTGGTTGAATGAAAATATAATTTATTGAAAAAATTGCTTTAAATCATACTCTATTAGATCAAATACTTTATACACAAAACAATTTTACGATCTCAAAATTCAAGACTTTAATTAAAGTTCGGATTTGAACTGTGGCCTGTGGAGTTGAACCTAAACCACAATTGTGTTGCACATGGAGGGCCAAATAATTAAAGAGAAAAAGAAACAGAAGTCAGTTGGATTGTCAATCCAACAGCTCTGGTCCGGATTTAAAATCAAATCCGGAATCGTGTTTTTCATTATATTTTAAATAAAATGTTGGCTGATGTTCTTGTTAATTGTTATGTCCAATGCCCAATCTAAGGCCATTGAGTTTTGAATGTTTAAGTGGACTCTAGCCATTGACTGTGACTTCTGTTTGTAAGATGATGGTGCGGCATATACGTATGAGTTGAAGTGATATTGAACTAAGTTGGTCTATCTACACACCCAAAATCTTTTAAGACCCTTTCTAAATATTTACAAATTTTTGTTGAATTTACATTAAAAAAACACAATATATCTAATTAAACCCATACGTTCAATACATTCTACTGCCAAAACGTCGCGACACAAACATGTTAACATATATCCTTGGCCAAATTTAAACAACCTTGTTACAAAATCCCTTCTATAGATTAAATGCATTTCTTTTTTGGACACACCTTTTCCGTTCTGTGATATTTTTGTCCATTCCAAAATACACAATCAATTAAACGTAAAATTTGTCAAATGGAAAGAAACACAGAATAAAATGATCCAAGTTGCAGAAGAAATCAAACAAGAGCTTAGAATGCCATTGGGTATACGTATATCACAGTTAAGACCGTATGAAAGAAGATTATTTGACCCCTTTGGTAATTTCAGAAAAAATAAAATTATAACGAGGAAAAGCTTTTCATAAAATAAAAACCAGGGTGAAGTTTTTTGAGAATGTCAAGTTCATTAAGCTTAATTACGTAAAAGCTAGTTAAATTCTTTTAAGATCATAATATTTCAGCACATTCATACATGAACTGGGTAACTACACTACTTTTTAACCTCAAACTGCCAAAAGAGAGAGACCTTAAGGGCGCTTCCTATTGACAATATGCAGCCCAGCATACACCATGCACTCAATCCTTTACCCATCTTGTTTCCCAGCAAACTAACAGAACCTTATCTATCAACACCGCACATTTTGCGCTGTTTTAATTCCAAGAAAGAGAGTTCATTATAAATTTACATAAAGGCGATTCCCAACCAGTTGGTGGAAGAGAAGCAGCAGCAGAAGCAACACAAAGCCTTGATGACAAGATCAAAAGAAAGTGGTCCACTTACATACTCAAACAATCTAGCTCTAACAAGCAGTAAATTGACATCAGAAAGAGGCTGAACTCATTCTTCGAAGTTGATATTTTGGTTCTTGTAAGGAATCAGATGGCAGCATCTTCTCAAATTCCTACAATTATGAAATAAATAATTTTACTGAGAGTTAAGACTAAAAGTATAAATAATAAAGTCATTCTTAAGGAAATCTATAAATTGCAATTAGTTATTTGTTCATCTTCAGGACATACAGCGTTACCACAGTCAATGAAGCGTATAGACTGTGGGAACTTTGATAAGCACAAACCTACCCAGATACCAGAAATATGAATATCTTGCAACTAGAAAGGCGATGAAAAATTCATAATATGTTTTAAAGCAGCAAATTCAGTCAACACATATTCTTTCATTAGTGCTGTTGAATGAATATAACAAAGAGCATATATGTATGCAAAAAAGAATTCTATTATTTAATCAATAGCTTCACTTCAAGTTTCTTACATGGTCACTGCAACATTGATCTAAATAAACGTGCAGAGAAAAGTGAGAGATTAATAATATAGCTAAGATTTCCTGGAGAAAGGCATCAGACAAGAAACTAAAGATATGAGAATAATATGTACACATTACCAGAAGGAAACCCTAAATCATAAATTTGAAATCCATTCACATTGTTTAGCTCCTCAAATTCCAAACTACTTGATTTAGACTATTTACTAGAGCATATTATATACACCCTCGAATGAACAGAAGAGAAGGAAGAAAAAAACACCTAATACTGAGATGCTTCAATCATCTGTACTTTATATCAAAAGGATTACTTTCAATTTACCCTCCCAGAAGAAATGACATTCCTTAGTTTGCCGACTAATGAATTGACATATCAACACAGCCCCCATTTTCTGTACATTTACATGCTGACTGACACTAACCAGGGAAAGTATAACATCATCTGTATTAATAAAACAAAATTAAAATATAAAAAATAAATTTAAAAGGAAAAAAAAGAAGAAAAGAAAAGAACTAAAAATTAAAATGCTAATATATAAAAAGAAAAAGCACAAACTGTTAAAAAGACAAATTGATCCTTAAAAATACTCATATTATCTCTTCATAACTAGGTTAAAAAACTAATAAACAGAAAAACAAATAATTTTATTTCCTTCTCTTTCTCCTCTCTTTAATGTTCTCTCTCCTTTGGAACACCAATTGTCTTGCTTTGTACATCCAATGTTTCGGGCAATTCAAAGCAAGCCCAGACAGACTTTCTTTTCGCACCATGGATCTTTACTAATGATGCATTGTAAAACTATAGATGTCCCAATTAAACTCACCCTTTCAAATAGAGAGATGTTAAAGAAAAGTAGTTGACCTGGAAAAGGTCAAAAACTTAGCAGGCAAAAATTCCATGGTTTCAAACATGGCAAAAATCCCATGGTTCCAAATAAACTGCACAAATAAACCTGAATTATATTATATAAATTCAAAAGAAGAGAATGAACAACAAGGGAGAAATCAGGGATACCTTACTATCGTTTCAAACATGTTAAAAGCATATTAGTGAATTTCTTAATTTATCTGTCACCATGAACATTTAACATACTCCTCTTACAGTCCTGTTAGCTTCTACATCACCATAATTTGCAATACTAGCTTTATCCTATGAATGCAAATCCCAAAACACCCCAAATCCCAAGAATTTACCGACCATAAGTTACAAAGATTAAATACTCTCTAAACTGCTTACTCCAACAGATGAAAGGTGACAACAGAGAATAGACTGCTCCTTAACAATCTTATCCCATCCAAAGAACATCTAATTCCACTGCTCTACTTAGAGGTTTCTTCTTTATTCACTCAAAACACAGAAATCCTTAGCGAACTTTAGTTCAAAACTGGGACATGCCAAAGCCCGATCTTCTTGAAGTATAAAACCATGGCTTTTGTACCAAGTAGGTGAACCCGAGTACTCAAACCCAAACTTTCTAGGAGCAAACCATTGGCCCTACTTTTGAGTTAAAATCTGAGGTCACTTGGAAAACCCCTAAACAAATATGTATTAGCAATAAGATAAAAGATAATACGAAATTATTCTGAATACATTTTAAATTTGAGAAATGCTAAGAAGGTTGTCTTATGTAAAACAATAAAAAAATAAGAATCTAAGTATATTTTTTCATAAGCATTAAGCAGGATATCCGAACTAGAATGAGGTGAAAAATTAGTTACTATTCTTTTTAACTTACCTTATTAATTACATTCTGTATCTTTCCATAGATGAAGACACTGCATCATGTCAGTTCAGCAAATGACATCACTATTGACGAACACCACATTATAGATACTTTGGATACACATTTTAGATACACATTTATTATCGTATGAATCTGACAGGTATATTCATATTTGGACAAAAATAACACTTATAGACAACCTTTTTCTAACATAAAGTCAATGCATTAACTAGATGTAGCACCTTAATCAACCTAAAAATTCACTATCATAAGAACCAAAGGATAGATGAACTGATACAACTATCCCTTCATAGCTTAATTGCTCTGTAATTAATTTCACCATGTCTGAGACTTAAAAACAAAAAAAGATTGAATCTAGCAAGAGGCCAATGTCCAGCTGCAAGCCTAAAAGTATGTGCTTACAGGTATTACTCAAACTACCACATTACAACAATCGTATAGAAACAAAGTAAGTCATCACCTTCGTCTAAAAGATATCTTAGAAAAGTAGCAGTGTATTATATAAGAACTATATGCCTTCATAAATGGAAGTCCTCAAGTTGTCTGGAAAAATAAAAAATAAAAAACAAAAGAATGTATTTTAGTGAGATATCTAACTCAAAATTTTGTGGAGAAACTCTATAACCTAATAAAATACAAAACAACCTGAATAAAATATTAGGTACCTTCTCTTTTTCCTTTTGTCTTGCTGAGTAAAGAAACAAATTAATATCCTTGTTCAACCATACAAACAATCCAATCTAACAATTATTCACTTGTATGATAATTAAGAAATAAACTTCAAAATATGGAAAATAATGATCTGGAATTTAGTTATAAATTTCAGTGTGATTCCTTACAAGCTGAAACCAAAATTTGATGAATCTAATTTGTTCAATTGGATCTCAGCAAGAATATTGTGCTAGCTTCCTGCATAGAATTAAGAAATATAATTACAAAGGCTTCCCTTCTTTCAACCCTCATATGAGGTCAAGAGGTTCACAAGTTTTTCATGCCAGATGGTAGACACTAACAAGTCGAGATGTAAGACATGATATGATGTATCCATTGAGAGAAGCCTCAACTTATGGGGTGCCTTCTCCTTTTCTATTTTTGCTTCTCTATAATTTGTTTCCAGAGATTTAAAAAAATAATAAAATAAAACCTGACTACAATGAGAAATGTGCTGTAGAAAAATTTCTAAACGAAATACAATGACAAATAGTCGCAAGCACTAACATATCACACAATTGATGTGCCTCTCTTAAATCTAATACCTCATATGCTAGCATGTAATATCTTCTTATAGTCCACGTTTTTAAAACTTCTAATAAATGAATTTACACAAAACTCTTTAGTCTCATTAATACGAACATCAATATCATTTAGGTTAACTGAAGAACATCAAAACTCTCATTAGATCACAGTCAAAAGCCCCAGAGATCTGGAACCTGGTCGCTTGTAAGCATAGTACAACTTAGAACAGGAATAATTCATGTTTCCTCATTTTTTATAAGAATCTGGATACTTTGTTAATCATAGAGGAAATTACAAAGAGGTTTATCAGCAGCCCATGATTGACTGTAATCCAAACTCACAGTAGTTTCTCATCACTGAATTCATGTTTCCCTTCCTATAACAGAAACACTAGCATCAAAAATATCATCTTGTCGTTGAGAGGATTTCTTATTTTCTGTTCAAGAAATGCAAAGTCGCACTTTTTCTTTTTTGTGGCGGGGTGGGGGGTTTATTTTAAAGTTACCATGAACCTCACCTCATCACACCTAAATGAAACCACTTTCCCACCATTGTTGGGTAGGGGAGTCTCTCTTTGTGAGCAATTTCATCATCTGTATAGATTATCTTTCTAAGAATGCATTCACTGAATCCAGAGTGGTCAAGGATCGCCCTTCCTTAAAATGGAGTTGGCATTTTAGTTTGAGGAGAAATTTGAATGATATAGAAATTCAAGAGTACTCAGCCCTCACAGCTTTACTGGATTCTTTTACCTTTTAAGAACAGATGATGACAGAATTGGAAGATGGATTTCTCTGGCAAGTTCTCTTGCAAGCCATAATTTTCTTGGTTGGTGGAAGACAATTCTATTCATCAATTTGGGATGGCCTGGAAGGCTAATGATCCTCCTAAAATCCAAATTTTTGCTTGGACAGTGGCTCTTGAAATAATAATAGAGAGAAGATTCAGAGGTGAAATCCCAAGGTGTGTCTTTCCCTTTATGGCATGTTTGAGTACAAAGAAACCAGAAACCAAGTTTTTTATTCATTTTGACACTGCATCCTCTTTATGGGCTGGATTATGTGGAAAAGCTAATATTCTTTGGGCAGCTCCAGTCTCTTGTAAGGCATTATTGATGGAGAACATTTTCGCTTTTAGAAAGAAAAGCAGGCCAAAACATTATGGAAGTGTGTAGTCCTAGCTCTCTCATAGGTGATATGGCAAGAAAGAAATAGCTCCATTTTCATAGGGGGAAAAGTGTAAGATATTAATGGGTTATGGGACAGGATTCTTTTCTTTTCTTCTACTTGGGCTCCAGTTTTCAAGGAATTCCAATATACCTCATTATTTTTCATTCAGCTTGACTGGACGGCAGTCTTGGGTTAATTTTGTTGGTCTGAGTTTGGTATTTTTCCTTCCCCTGTCTCGGGTTTCAGGGTTTTCCTTTTTCAGAGTTTTGTATAGTTTTCAGAGTTCTACTCTATAGGGGAGATTTTAGTTTGTGGACTTCTGATTCACTTTTGTAATGCATTTTTCCTTCTTGTATTCTATAAAGTTTCTCTATTTCCTATCCCCCCCCAAAAAAAAATCACCCACCTATGTTGTTGTGGGGGATTTTTGAACCATTGACCATTTGCTTTCAAGCGACAAAATCAACTAAGTTGTCCCGAAGGGACAAATAAGTCTGAACTTGAAAATTCAATATGTTAAATGAAATTGTCTAGCAGTCATTCGCAGATGCAAAATCTGAGCGTAGGAAGCAGTCATTAGAAGTAGGAAGCACTTCGCAAAAAGCATAAAATATTTTAACAAATAAATTTCAAAAAGAAAAGGCAAACTACTTGCGCACGAATAATGTTAAATGGAGTTTGAAAAATAGACTACACCAGAAACATTGATGAAATTCTTACCTTCTCTTTCTTGAGCTTCAAATTTTCCTCTTCTAATCGTGAAACCTTGCTGACCAGCTCATTATGATAGGCCTGATTATTGCCACCAGGATTAGTTCAGATCATATGTGCAGAAAGGGAGGGGGAAAAAAATTAGTTTGATGATTGTGGACATGTATGCTCCAATAAAAAAATAGTAAGTAACTAATAAGAACAATTATAAGCTACCTGTTTTCTTGCTCGTGAACGTGCAGCAGATTCCCTATTTTTTATCTTCCGCCTAAGCCTCCTTTCAATACTCTTCTCGAATGCATTGTCATCTCTCTTCCGCCGAGGTGTTAATGTCCCAATTGAAGAGGAAGGTGATAAGCTCATCTTTTCGGGAAAACTTTGCATTGTCACCACCCCGACCGTGTCCAAATCCATAGGACTAACAGATGCTTCAGCAAAAAGCCCTGCTTGTACCAAGAAGTCCTCCAAAGTCATTTCTCCTAGCGTAGGTTCCCTCTGATGGCTCTTCATCTCTTGCCCATACCTCTTCTTTTGACCTTGTTGGATTTCATTCCAGACCTGCTCAACCGTTTTACCACTCAAAGCCCTAGCCAATGTCAGGCTGGCCTGACGCTGGAGAGAAGATGACGCTGTGGAGGAATTCTCAATGTCTATCCCTGTGGAATCATTTGCTTCAGTGCTCCAGACACTTTTAAGAAGCTCATCGAGGTTCATGCTACCCAACGGTTTCCCTAAATTTCCTAACTGGTTTTCAACTTCATTGAGAGTGAGACTATACCACGAGTTTTGCCTCACCAAAGAAGGTTGTAAATGAGACTGTTGGCCATTACTTTGAGACCCCATTGTTTGAATCCCCATTCAGCGAAATTTTCAGCTCCACAAACTAATCAAAGATGAAATAAAAATCATAATCATGAAAAGAGAAACATTTTATAATGAATTTATCTGCGCTATATAGACTATAGCCCCCATCCAATCAATCCAAAACCAAACTTAAAATCAACACAAAATCGCTAGAAAACCGACCATACTATCAGCTAAATCTCCGAAAGTGCTTTGATCGACCTCAAGAGCTGGAATAAATGCAATACTAATTTCAAAATAAAATAGAAGCCTTCAATTCTGCAGAGCGGACATTTCAAAATATGAACAAATTGTTCTGCAATTCACTGAACAATATCTTGCGTATACAATAATAATAATAATACCTGGGGGATCTGATCTTGAATCGACAAAAAAGATTCCCTGCTTAGGCAAGCTGCTGCCTGTTGCTGTTACATCTGGATTCCACGTATTACGCGAAGAAACAGAGAGCATCGAATTCGAAAGTGAAACTTACAAATCAAAACGCAAACTGGTCTTTTTCTTAATAATCAAAGTTAAATTTTTATTTTTTAAAATTTATTGGCCGTCGGATTGTATCTTAACAAATCCAACGGCTGGCTCATCACCTCGTACCTAAACTTGCCTACGGGAGGTTCAGGATTTATTTCCACCGGTAATTTGCGTGGACCACCCCATCTTTAGAAATTATTTACAAACAATTCACATTATTTTATAAAATTTCAAATAGAGAAAAAGTTTAAGCAGTTATTCATTTAGATCATTTATTTAGTTATTATCAATGTTGTTCACTAATGATTCTTTATCATAATTTTAATTTAACCATGTTGGTCACTAATGTTTCTTTATCATAATTTTAATTTAACCATTTTACCCATATAACATAAAATGACTAAATTATCAACAACAACAAAAAATTGCTATTGTGTAATAATAATCTAGGTATTTAGTTTTAATGCTATATAATCTAACATTTCTTTTGACAATTGTTGGTCACTTGTGTTTCTTTATCATAATTTTAGTTTTATTATTTTATTCTTATAACATAAAATGATCATACTATCTAAAAGATCTACCATTTTGCCATAATAATATAGATATTTAGTTTTATTACCTAAATAATCTAACATCAGTAATTGAAATCCAATATTTTTTTCAACACTCCCGACATGTAAACAACATAAACTTGATAGTTAATAAAATTTCATGAAGTATTATATTAGTGATGTATTATTTGGAAATATAATTTTTTTATTAAAAAAATTAGTGAAGTTAAAATAAGTTTGGGTATGTTAATACGTTTACCTTATTTTAAATTAGTCAAATTAAATTAACATTAAAGATACTCAGTGATCAAAGATGGTCAAGAGAAATTAACGAGAGTTTAATTGGTTAATTATTTAGAGTATTTAATATTGAACATTGGTAAAAATTATGTGAATGGTTTATCACCTTTTACCTGAGCGTGGAATATAAAGAGGTAAAAGGTGCTGCCTTGTCATTCACGTACATTCTGTTTGAAGAAAACTTATGATTAATATATTAGAGTCATCAACTATAAATGAAAATGGAGTTCCTTTAGAACTTAGTCATTGGATTTAATTAAACCCTTGATAGTTGATACTTTAGGGAACTTAGCGATAATAAATTAGTGCTTAATATGCAATGGCATGGACGAGGTAACAACTTTTTGGCTCAAATTGGACAATTTTTTAATTGAATATATGGATGCTATTTGCCTTTTAATATGCTATTTGTTTTTTGCAGCAGCCTAAAACATGACGTATAAGATTGAAATGTCATATAAGAAAATTATTATGGAGTATAATAATACTGAGTTGATAACATACCTTAGCATCTTCAATGCCCCCAATAAGCTACCATCTCATAGAAAATTTTGGAGCATTAAAAAAAAAGAAAAGAAAATCTCATGAGTATACAAATCTATCATGTGTTACGCATAAATAGAAAGTAGGGCTCACACCAGGAGATGATCATCTGAGACTGTTATATTATTATCTTATTTATAAATATATATTATCCATAAATAAAAGCAAGTTTCATTACAATAAATAAATAAATAAAAAAGACAAAAGAAAATCTTATCCAAAACCATCCCCTAAATCACGTGATCGCCAACTCGAAGAGCCAATCAGCGGGCGTCAGATAACCATACACGCGGTTCGCATTTGCCACGTAGGAGCCGGTCTCCCTAAAACCGCACGTAATTTAGCCAAAACGTTTTTGGCTTTGTTTCTTCTGAGTTGAGCAGGCCAGACTCTACAGAGCAAAAGACAGGTGGGTCATTTTTACCGATCATAGATAGTACATTAAAGATGAGGTGGCTTTGACTTGACTGATGCTTATCACCTTGGGAGGAGCTCATGGGATGAAAAATGAGAATGGTTTTAGGTTGACAATATATTTATATATATATATATATATATATAATTTTTTTTCTTTTTTTTTTAATTCTTAAACAAATCGGATAAACGATAATTGCGAGGGAGGCTAGACTAGAGAGAGATTCAACCGGCAGCTTGCCCTTTGCCCTTTGGCCGCTGCATTTTCATTTTCCCGTAGATAAAGTCGAAAGCTGAGAGTGCATTTTGTCAAAGATTTGAGCTTGGATCTGTGATTGTGAATGTGATGGGAAATGCAAACGGGAGAGAAGAGGGAGGAGGAGGAGGAGCAGGAGCGGGAGGAGCAGGAGGAGCAGGAGCAAACGATGAGATTCAGATCAACGGCGGTGATCATTCAATGAGCAATATCAGTCCTCCAGCGACTCCTCATCGTTCTCGATCTCCTCTCTTGTTCGCTCCTCAGGTTAGGATTCGGGTTGGGTTCTGCTGCAAGCTCTGTCTTAAAAATTGCTTATTTTATTCAGCTTGGAATGTTTCAATAGAAGAGAAATATACTTACACAGAATAATATGAAAATTGCTTATTTTATTCAGCTCGATCTCCTCTCTCGTTCGCTCCTCAGGTTAGGATTCGGGTAGCCTATGAAAATTACAATACACAGAATAAGTCACCTTAGTTAAATAAGCCGCATAATTTAACTGCTATGTTTACGAAATAGATCAGTGACAACAATAAAAAGGGGCATAGAGTGTATACCCTATAATATCATGTGTACGTGGATGTTCTTTGAAACAGATATGAATATTGCAATAAATAGGCCTAAGAATCATCACTTGTGTGGGGATTAGTGTTATATGCAATGTATTTATGATGCATGACATTCATTTTTGAGAAATATGTTATAAAAATATGTTATATGTATATGGTTACAAACTTGGTTATATATATGTTGGGGAATTGTTACAGACATGGGTTTCTTCAACATCCTGATTATAGGTTGTGTGGGCTTGGCCAGCATTTTGAAGCATGCGTTACATGGAAGTGTACTGTTTTGGCAATAAAGAAATAGAAGAATTTTTGAAAGTTTGGTTTTTGGGAAGATGTTAACTGTTTATAGGAAAGAGTTCATTAACAAGCTTCTATTTAGGCATCAGTGACAGAGGAATTTCAGTATACTACTTTCTCGTTTATAAAGTTTGATTGGGAAGCGGTTTTGGGCTAAGTTTGATTATTCTATTTTTATCTTTTGTAGAATTGTTCAGTGGATTAGTTTGTTGTCGTCTAGGATTGAGGGGACTGTTTACATTTGTGTAGATTTTAAGGTCCTTCCCAGGCTGATCCTGGTTTTTGCAGACAGCTTCTCCACATTTTTGTATTTCCTATAATGTGTTTTTTAATACAATTCAGGCTTCATTTCTTATCAAATAAATAAATAGTCAAGTAAAGAGAAAGAAACAATTTACAAGTTTCATTTCAATAAGATGTTTTCCCCTGTGATTTTATGTTGAAAACCTATCACATACATTCATGCTTGTATGAGCATGTTCATCTGCCACTTTCAGTGACACTGTAAAAGCATTCACTTTTGATAGGAATTGTGGCCCAAGCATTTGAATCAGGTTTCTTGGGCTTGTTGGGTGTGTGTTTAATGAGAAGATATTGCTTTCGGCATGTGTGTCTTGTGACCAAAGATTTATCCGTGCTAGGTATTTGTGAGCTGTGCGAGGCCCACTGATGGTAATGTTCTATGAATTTTTTCCACCTTTATTCAATCAAATAGGGGGATAGTTTGGTTTGAACTTAGGCTCAAACATGATTGGAGGCGAAGTCCTGGTGCTATTTCATAAATGTAAATAAGATGTTGCCAAGAGTCTGTATGTGCGATTCATATCGGTGGTTTATGATTTTTGGAAGAAGCAGAAGATGTGAATTATATTTACTCTGGGATGTTCGTGACATCTCAATTAGCAATAGTGAAGTTTGGAAACTTCACCATAATTGCCAGTAGTGAAGTTGTTCATGTCCAAAATTGAAACTGCTATCAGTTAATAGTTAATATTATTTCTGTAATATCTCCGGTAGTGTGATTAGCACCACTTGATTAGGACCACTTGTATATTTGTATGTGTGCAAGTTAGGTCATTGGATAGGTTTGAAAGCCCATCCCAGCCCTATCTACAGTGTGGAAGAGACTTCTTGTTTTCTTTACAATTACCTGAGGTTGCTTAGTCTAAGACAAAAACACCCAAAAAAAGGGAAAATAAATGAAAGAAAAACCTTCGTTCCCCCTCCCCCCTTCGTACTGGAATGGTGACAAGATACAGAAACTATTTTCCTGTTTAATGGTCTTTCAGCTGATGCACCAGTCGTTTTCCACCATTGCAGGTTCCTGTTGCTCCCTTGCAAAGGGCTGATGATCCTCCCCTTTACAATCAAATGAGGCAACATGAATCTCATGCAGCTGCTAGTAATCCTCTGGAGAAAGGAGTCCCCACTATTATTACATGGAATTATGGTGGTAATGAAGTGGCTGTGGAAGGATCCTGGGATAATTGGACATCAAGGTAATTCTTGTCCCTTTTTTCTCCTGCTGGGGAGGCAAGTTTTAGCTTGTTGTTCATCACAAGTATGGATACATTTACACATCATTGAATCCATAGCCCACAGAAGATATTTTCATACAAATTTTATTAAATGATAATCTATTGTTGAGATAACCAGATGTGGAGAAAATGTAATAGTCTGCTTTTGTGTGCAGGAGGATACTTCATAGATCTGGAAAGGATCACTCAATTCTTTTGGTCCTTCCATCTGGCGTATACCATTACAAGTTCATCGTGGATGGTGATTGGAGATATATTCCAGATTTGCCCTTTGTAGCTGATGAACTGGGTGGTGTTTGTAATCTTCTTGATGTTCATGTAAGTATCTCTCTATATCGCGGCTAGCATCTGATCTCCTGAACTGTACCTTTCTCAGCTCAGTATAAAGAGAGTGAAAATGCAGTCACATGTAAGATAAAGAAAATAAGAACAAATATTTTTAAGAAGAGAGATATAGAGTTACATGTTAGCATTTTAGCAGGAAGAATAAGTTTCTGCCTTCATATAAAAGAAAAATCTAAACTGGACATTAAATATAATTATATTTTGAATTTTCTAAAATTAAGTGTTTATCTAATCAATTAAAAAATAAAAGATTATCATGCAACAGTTGAGCTCATGACTGCCAAATAGTCTCCTTGCAGATTTGAGAATTTTATGTATGAAAGATTGGAGAAGCTTAACAAAAGATTAAATTACATTAAGATGTGGCCTAGTGGGGTTTGGTTTAGGGAGCAAAAATCATAAACCGAATTGGTATAGTTCATCACATTTTAAATTTCAAAATGACAGCAGTTTTTTATGCTGGATGTAGCCTATGCAGATTGTAGAAATGAATTCTGCACTAATGTTAAAAGGAAGAAGAAACATGATGCAGTAGATGATGATTCTAGATTTCTGCTTTGATTTTTTAAATAATGCTTCACAAGTTTCTTGGATACTAGCATTGATATCAGAATGAAAACTTCCATTTTTTTGTACATCTTATTTTTAGCTTTTCAGTGTTAATTAGTGAACATTTTACACTCCACACTACATCAGTATGCAGTATTATTGTTATTATCTTTTCCTTTTCTAATTAGAAATGTTCCTTGTATTCTTTTTGTCCTTGATTATACTGAACATCATAAGATTCTGATTGGTTATGAGAAGCTTTCCTAGCATTTGGAAGTATTACATTTAGTTGTCTGCTACTTGGTTACTCCTCAATATGCTTGGATTTCAGAAGACTTAAGGATGCTATGTGTGAAGGTTTTCCTGAAGTTACGTGGAGGAATGGTTATTGTTGAAGAAAGCCTGCAATGGCCGTTATCCCCTTACCTTTTCATTTACATTTTGAGGATATGTGTGACAATTGTCTATCATGTTGTTAACTTATGTGATATTAATAAAAATAACTATGTTGTGCAGAGTTGCGTGCCAGAAATTCTTGATAGTGTAGCTGAGTTTGAAGCTCCCGCATCTCCAGAGTCAAGTTATAGTCAGGCTCTTCCCTCAGAAGAAGATTGTGCAAAGGAGCCATTAACAGTTCCATCCCAGCTGCACCTGACTCTACTCGGTACAGAGAATTCAGATGAGGCATCTTCTTCAAAGCCAAAACATGTCGTGCTTAATCACGTTTTCGTGGATGATGGATGGAAATCCAAGTCTGTGGTTGCCCTTGGATTAACCCACAGGTTTCAGTCCAAGTATGTCACTGTTGTTCTATATAAGCCGCATAAAAGGTAGCACTCAACTTTCCATGATCCACCCTGTAAAGGAAAGATTATAAACTTTCACAGATTTGAGGAGTGTTTATAATATAGCACTACATTTAACGTTTGCCCAACATTGTTGGTTTCTTTAGTAGTTTCTTTTTATTCTTCTTCTTCTAAAAATAAAAAGAAAAAAAGGTTTTGAGGGTGAAGATTTAAACAACTTGTAGCACCACTATTGGTGCCTCACCACCACCTTTATGTAGATTTACAGTTAAAGATCTACAATGGATGAAGGTGATGCAGCACCATCCTGCCGTTTAATGGTGGCGTTATGCGTTCGTTGAACTTTTTAATTGTTATTTTGAGTTTTTGACAACAAACGAAGCTCAAACGTAGGAAGATATAGTATCCTTTGTAGATCGGCAATTGTGGATTTATTTTCTTGATTTTCTTTTCATTAATCAGATATCATCTGACTAGCTGTAGACGAACTCTGTAATCTTGCAACAGATAGTGTCAATGCAATCTATGTTAAAAGGCTTAGGGGTGTCAGATTTTGTCATCGAGATGTGTCAAATGCAAAGGTACCATGGACATTGATATGACCCTGTTGAAATAATTGTGTTGAAAGCTTAACATAAGATTGTGATCCGCTTATTAAAACTATGTAATTGTGTTGATCCACTTAATATATTAGTTCTTTTCAATAATGTTAACATGTTAATTAATATGTCATAAGAGAAAAACGTGTTGAAGTTGAACGATATGAATATTACACGATTATCACTTAAACTGTGTTGTGTCAATTTAGATAAAAAAAAAAAAACTCATGTTGGCACCTCTAGACTCTTCAGTCCTGTCTATGCTATGTACCTTAGGAAGATTGAATTTGAGTTAATAATAAAGGAACAAAATAAATTTAGATTCTCTTTTCTGTTTAATCAAAATATCTTATTTTTCTTAGCAACTGCCAACTTATATCCACCGTAGAGTGAAATAAAAATAATTAATACATGTCACTTCATCCAGCTTATGTATCCCACTTTGTTTATCTTAGATTAGTTTAGTAACTTGTAAATATCCATTCCGATTATAAGATAAAATAAACACATCAATAACAACATAGTTCATTCAAATTTCGATTCTTATAGTTAAAGTAAACAATTTATTCTTATTCTCATTATGCTTACAGTAAACTGTTGTTTAATTCGAATTAGATTATACGTTTCTCTTTGTTGCACCCATTTTTGCTCTCTTTTGTAGGTACACCTGCCCGACCTTTTGACATTTAGATTCAATATCAACCTCCTTTTGAAACACCCCAGCCAACACAACGCCTTTTGCAATTAACAAATTAAACGGTGTTAAAGAACCAATCACAATAGATATTTTGATGGTCTATTGAATTTGATAAACTCAGGCCAAAGAGGCTGATACAACATACCACACACGGATCACGGATGTATAAATGTCCAATTCTAAATTACGATTAACTCTTTCTTGCCTTAATATTTTGTGTTCAGTAACAACTCAAATTCTAAACAATGACCACAAAATCCGTTAATAACAGAAGCACAAGCATGGATGTTTTTAATCTTTACCACAAAATATGATAAGAAATGACAAATGTATTTATTATACCTAGAAAAATGCAAGTTCATTAGCTTTTAGTTCTATTGGTCATTATTAATGGGCCTACGATAAGGCATGCATATATGATCCTCAGCAGCATTATTGCTCCTCCTTTTCTCAATGAATGATTCAAGCTAGGCATATTCCTAATTGCATCAAGAAAGATATCATTAGTTTAAACCATGTATTTACTAGAACAGTTGTTATGTGACAGATCTCGACACAGGGACTCGCCAAATAAGTACCTTGAGCTTGTTATATTTCTCCATGAGACTTCGCCTGCGGATTTCCGCTGTAAAAAAAGATAGAACAAGGTCAGGTTTCATAACATTTATTATGTGTCATTTATTTAGGCACATTGTGAGCACAAATCTAATAAGGGACAACACAAATCTAATAAGGGACTTTCACAAGAACAAAATTAACTGAAAAGAAAAAAAGGAGAATATCTAAATCACCACAATTGTTCCTTGAAGAAATAGAAGAACAATAGAAAAGTGACCAATAAAGAAATGTGAATATATTAGTGTTTATTGCTGTTATTGACCTCTTATTATTCCATTAACATCAACGACACAGCTATAGGCCCATAGCCATCACCAACAAGAGCAACACTTGCACTTGCCACAATAAACACAAATTGAACCTCCACCATTATCATGAAAGAATAAATAAAATATAAAGATCACTGTCAGAACCAGAGTACCAATAGGGTACTTCAAATTGCAAGCCGTAGGAACATCATTATCTTTCAATACTGAATGTAAATTGTGATTTGCGAGCCATTTATCAGACAAGTTTTTAACCTTTTCCACCACAAAGTAATCGAAAAATAATCGTACACTCATCAAACATAATTTATAATTGAGAACCATCAAAATAGTCGATGGCCAAAGGCACAGAAAAAGAGCCCCCAAAAGAGGAGAGAGGGAGAGGAAACAGAAGAGTAATAACATTACATTTGTTAAGATGAAAGGGTCATTCCCCGTGTTTTGCTTCCGCTCTCTCTTTCTTCTTTTGCTTAGCCAGTAGAGTAGCATCAGTACTCTTTGCTGATTCAAACTTTAATCATTTATCCTGATGGATGCATCAAACAATGAAGAAACCCCATATTCAAGATGTATGTCAGTCTATATAGAGGCTTAAGAAGATATATAACACCATTAGGTAGAGCACTAGTTCACCACTAACAATTTCTTTCCAATAAGATAATCACCTTTTTTCAGTAAGATAGATGGAAGTATATTAATGGAGTAAAGACATAACATATGTAATGGACCAAAGATCCACCACAAAAGTCCGATAAGCACTTACAATCCAAGATATCCACTTCTTCATATTCTCAATAGCATTCGGGTCAATGCTTTTCTTCAATTGCTTCTTTAGTTCCTGTGGAGGACAAAATAATTTGCTCAGAAGATAAATAGATGACTAGACAGCATAAACAAATCTCCATGTGTAATGATTTTAAGATGATCACCTCTTTCCCAGCAGGAAGGTTATTTTCAAAAAGAAAATAGTATCTTTTCCTAAACCTACAAGATCAAATAGAAAGTATTATTTATGAAGCAAAAATGATTCCAAAGACAGATAATGAAGACTTTCATAGAATGAGAAATTGTATATTATTAGGTATGAGAAAACATTTAGAAATTCACAAGATCAAATAGAAAGTATTATTTGCATTCTTCTGGCCTGCTCTCATTGACTACTTGAAGTTTGACAAATACGTGAGCTTGAGATTTTATCAACCATTCTAGCATGTAACATTCACACTAACATCAGAAAATCAAAAGAAAAAAAAAATTGTAGCAGCAAGAAACATAAAACTCAGGACTATAAAAACAAACAACATAATGCAATATAAAAGGGCATTGGGAGGAAAGAGGCCTACCCTTCAAAATGAAGATTACCACACAGTGATTCAATACGTGGGTCACATACCACCAGGGCAAAAGCATCTCATTCAAACAATTTTTCCTATTACAATTGACTATAGTATCCAGCCAGTAAGTGGATTGCTTCTTCCAAGAGAAAACCATCAATATTTCTTATAAGATGCGATGTTCTAAAAGCATTAAATTTCACATCCTAACACGAAAGGGAAAAAAGCAACACTCTCCAAAGACCAACAAATGGAATCATGATAACTTGTGTGAGCACAGTGAAATTTCACATTCCAGAGTATTAATGAATTAAAGTGCCAAAACAAATACGAAATCAATTTACTATCATCAAAATCACAAAAAATTTAAGGAACATAAGACAAAGTCCATCGAATTCCCATGCTTCCACAAATCACTCTTAGCATTTTGAAGAAGTTACAATAATCCTCTTGACAACTAACCAACATCTATGTAACTTATATTCAAACAACAGCGCACTGCAACATGAACAACAAAACATACCCTTTTAGGAGCTTGAACAACCTTTCTAAACCGAATCACCAGCTGCTTTGCACCATTCTCCATTGGCTTTCACAGACGTTAATCACAAATACCAGACATTAAAACCAAAAAACTGTATACATAACCAACAAAAAAAATAAATAAATAAATTTAATAACCTGGTTTTGTTTGCTTGATTGATCTTCCTATAAACCAAATTCAACCCATCAGACCGTGCCTTTTGTAAGTCCTCAAATCTAATTTCAGCCAGTTCACGCTCTATCTCATCCTTCTTTTAATGAAAACAATTATTATTTTTTTATTAAAAAAAAGCTTTAGTTACCTCTTCTGAAGAAGAAACAGAAGTGGTTTTGTGGTCTTCTTCCTTGAATTCTTCAAACTTGATTTTCCTGGAACTCACAATTGCATCATTGAGTTCCCTCATTTAAAACTTCAAAAACCTTGAAATAAAAACAATACAATCATCTTAATCTACAAGCTAGTTTATTCTTGTCTAGAAGGTGTAAAAAACAAAAGATAAAAAATTAAAATCACAAAAAATAAAAAAGAAAGAAAGAGAACAAACATTGAAGCAAAAAAAGATTGTAATTTGTTAAAAAGCTAAAAACCCATTAACCGACCTGGTATCAAACTAATGCTGGCCCATAAAATGAAGGCCGTGAATTGGAATGGGTGCAATAGAACCCCTTGGAAAGCTACATCCAAAGAGTACCCTTATTTTCTTAATTACATTGCCTTAGAAGTGGGAAATGGGAACTATATACGTTACTGGGAGGATAAATGGAGGGGCCATTTTTTGTTGTGTAAGAAATTCTCCTATTTGTACAGATTATGCCTTTCTAGAAATGTCTCAATTTTTTGAGCTTAACTTTTTCTTTATCTCCACTCTACAAGAATTGGAATTGGAATTGGGATTGGAAGTTCATTTTGAAAGAGACTTGAGCAATGGAGAGGCTGAAGAACTTGCAACACTGATCTTGAGAATTGAAAATATGAAAAAAAATATGAAACTTATTTTTCATATTCAAGAACTAGCAGGTAAACTTAACAAGAGAAAAGAAAAATATGAAATTTATATTTTCAACATTTATGATTTACTAGAAAATTACTCCCATATTTAAAACTAAACCAATATCGGTACTCGCCATTCGTCACTATGCAGCTGAAAGCACTTTAAAAAAAAATAAGGCGGGAAAAGAAACTTTAGCACACCTGGTTGATGACGCAGGCACGGCGCGGCGCGCGGCGATTCAACTGCAGGCGCGGCGCGCGGCGATTCAACTGCAGGCGCGGCGCGCGGCAAAGCGAGAGAGGTGACGATTGGTTGACGGATTAATTTTAACCGTTTGAAATATTAATTCTGGTTTTTGATTTGGGGCCGTGACTCTATTTTCATTTTTCCCTTTATTTTATGCTCATTTGTATTATCGGCACCAATAGTTTGTTTAACTTTTCATTTAGATCCACAATGTAATTAACAAAAGTGTTTATAAAGAAAATATGAGTTGAGAAATGAAAATAGCCATACCCATTAAATTAGCACGCTTGATATTTCTTCACTAAAATAATATAATTATTCCATCCCCTACACACAATGACGTGAAACGCTTATCGTAATTAGAGAATTGCACAACGACGTCGTTTTCTTTCGCCGTCAACTTTTTTCCCTTCTTTCTCATTTTCCATAGCGCTGCTTCTCTCTTCGATCCTTTTTCTCCTCCTCCTGCAGTTCAAGCGTATAATAAATTGATTGAGTGAACAGAAATACCAACTTATCTACTTTTTTAGCTCTATATTCTATTTTATCCGACCTTCCACTTAACTTTCGTGATGATTTTAAGATTATTTTTTTAATATGCTTTAAATAAATTAACTTATCTTACAAATTTTCTCATTACTTCCAATAATTATTGTTAAATTTTTTATTGAAAAATTCACATAAATTCTCCTCCATCCCCTGCAATTTAATAGTAAATGTATTGCTAATACTATCTTTAACTTTAAATATTTATTATCCGGTTTCACGAGACCAATGATAATTTGTGTCAAAATTTTAAGCGTGACCCAATAAAAATAATTTTGCATTTAAAAAACCAGAAGCAAGAAAAATACAACTTAACAAAAAGCACTTAAAAATGACTGTTTAATAATGAGATGTCTACGACACCATTATTTATTAAAGTAATAAAAAATCCTGAAAGTACTTGAAATTAAAAAGTATAGAAACTATAAAAGAGTCTCCTACGTAAATATGGACTCAAGTGTTTATTCCATTTGAATAATATAAAACGACATTATTTGAATTCACAATCATCGTCACTGAAACTTAAAAATGATTCAGTAAGGACAAGAAAGATGTTCAATCTTTCCTGATTTTAATTATTACACAGCGCAATTTCAGTGTAAGTTAATTTTTCTCAAACTCCCTGGACTCCTAAGACTTGGAGAAAGCCTTTCTTAATTTTAACTACAGGCTATGACCATTTTCAAGTCCATGATTTATAAAATATAGATAACCATATCTTTAACCCAAAAAAAAAAAATCATAAAAGCCTTTGGTCATGTGCTGTATCAATAGAAAAACATTGGGAACCAACTCGAACTAGTTACCAAACAAAAAGCATATTAAAACAGAAAGCATATTATCCCCGGACCAACCCCATCAATATTGTATTCTATGTGATGCCATTTCCAAACAAAGTAGTCAAAATCAGAGAAGGAACATATGACTGATCTAACCAGCATCACATTTTGGCTCAGGAAATCCAAATAGTATTTGTAAAGAAAATGCATTTCCTTTAAAAAAAAAAGAGATTTGTATCCCTTAGAATGCCTCTTTTAACATCAACTTTTCTGCTTTCGGCTCATATTGGTAGGCACAATTAAAGTGGGAGAATTTATTCTCTAGACAAATTTGAATGCTTTTCAAGTTTCAAAACTTGGAGATACAAGTAAAAAGATAGGGAATCGAAACACAACCTTGTGCAGACCACTCACTTCTTTTTATCAGGGAAACTACAAACACCCACTATGCATCAATACAGCCAATTCAAAGAATATACTCAATGATAATAAAGGTCAGATCAAATCCTCAACCACCCATAACAAATTAACAACAAAATTTATACAAGCAAAAATATAAGGGATTAAACATCAACAAATCTAGTATTCCATAAGCCCAAAAAGAAATTCTCCCAATTGTTTTTGGTTCATAAAGCCAAATGTAGAAAGAAAATGCCAAAGCTAGAAACTAGTAACCCTAAAAGATCAAACAAGTAGCATAAAAAAAAGAGTGCCCCATACCAATGCACGTACGAAAAAATTGAGAACCACTCAACCAAAGCTAATAACAACAATTGCATATTTCCTACTGCTATAACACTGTGGCGCAGTGTGTAGATATTGTCCACTTCGGGCACAACCCATCACCATATAATTTTGGCTTTCAAACCCAAAATGCATCTAGACTTTAAGGAGATAGTTAAATTAGCCATCACTAGCAATATAGGATGTCACCACAAACGGTAATAAAGATCTATCCACACAACAAGTCACGAGCCGGCTCTAAAACCAATTGTAACACCCCAGCCCAATGTAGATACTATCTATATTAGGAACACAAGTCATCACGATTTTGATGGACTTGCAACCCTAAACACAACCACAAGTCAAGGAGCTCACAGGATATTTAAACAAGCCAAGACCTCTTGAGATCGATGTAGGATGTCACAACTGCACTCTTCACTTTGATTTTTTAGTCTTTTGATTTTGATATTTATTTATTTTTTTTTTTTTAAGTGATAGTTGAGAGGTTCTCACTTGGCCATCATGACTTTAACAAACTCTTCATAATTGATCTGGCCATCACCATCCACATCAGCTTCACGAATCATCTCATCAACTTCCTCATCAGTCAACTTCTCACCAAGATTTGTCATCACATGGCGGAGTTCAGCAGCAGAAATGAACCCATTCTGATCCTTATCAAAAACCCGAAAAGCCTCCTTTAACTCCTCCTCTGAATCAGTGTCCTTCATCTTGCGCGCCATCAAGTTAAGGAACTCCGGGAAGTCAATGGTACCATTCCCGTCAGCATCGACTTCATTAATCATATCCTGGAGTTCTGCTTCGGTAGGGTTCTGCCCGAGTGACCTCATAACAGTTCCAAGCTCCTTAGTAGTAATACACCCTGTAAGAAATTCATAATTAATCACAAATACAATATGGAATTTTAACATACAATTAATGCAGACACCGATGACAACTACACAAGCTTCCTCTGGCTCTCATCTCAATGAGTTTTAGCTCTTTCACCTCTTCCAGTCCAACAACCAACACACTTGCAAAATCTTAACAAGAGGAGAAGCAGCAACACCAAAACAGATCAACAAATATAAAACTCCAGGTCTGGAAAATGTTGTTATAGGTTGTAAAGAACCATGCAGAACGAGCAAAGCATAATCTCAACACAAGGGTACACACCAGATGAACCAATTTCAACACCAACACTGAAAGAGTCCATAAAATTCCAAATTCCGATATCATAGACTTGAAAAGGAATAGCTACAAGAACATGGCCGATGATACAACAAGGAACATTACTTAATACATGAACACCAAATTTCTTAACGCCTAAAAGCACAAGGCATTTTCAAAATGCTAGCTAAAATTAGTCATACGATCTAATCAAGAAATGGAAACTGATAAGTTTGAATAAATTAATAAAATTAAAAAAGATAAAAGGAAGATGAAAATGAAAAGAATAAAAAAATAAATCAAAACCCTAGATGAAAAATCAATAAGAGATAAGAGAAAAGACCGTCTCCATCCTTGTCAAAGAGGCTGAAGGCTTCCTTAAATTCAGAGATCTGATCATCGGTGAGTTGATCAGCCATTATCGTTGAGAAAACTTAGACAGAAACAGAGCTGCTCCCGTGTTTACTTCTCTCGTTTTTGGTTTGTGAAACATGAATGAAGAGACGCTGGGTATTTATATTGTACAGTCTTGTATATTTCCATTTTTACCCCTCCACTAACTTTTAGAATAACATACATATTATACAATAACCCTTTTGTATTCAAAATAGTTTCCCATACCATTAAACAAACTTTTAAAGCCTAAAAATATAGTCACTATTGTTATTCCAACTCAAAGTGACCGAGATTGCAAGCAACTGAGTTATGCCTAGGGCCGACTTGAAAATTGTAGTTATAAATAAAGGTTATGACAAAAGGAATTTATTTTTCTTTAATTAAAAAAAAAAGATAGTTCTAAGGGTGCGTCTAGGATCGTATCACGAAAAATCTATTAAAAGATACAATATTAAAATATTTAGTAAACATTAGCTGTTGTAACTTTTAAGTTATGTTGATATAATTTTTCACTTATATCATAAAAAATATATTATATCTTTAATAATTTTATCAAAATTATTATTTTAATTTTATATTTATTATAAACTATTAATTTTTATTTTATAATTATAATTTTTTTATAATAGTTGTAATTTAAAAGTTACATCACCTCAATTCCAAACAAAAATTTAGAATAGCATTGGCAACTATACTATTAAGAGATGATTGATTGAAAAATAAAATAAAATAAAAGTCATACTAACAACAAAAATTAAAGTCATACGATAAGTAGGACCAATGGATCATGTGATTGGAGCATCTTATTCCCTTCCATTGCACGTAATGATCTTCCCCTTTGCTTTCATTATTCTATCCTTCTCAACCAAGGGTTCGGTGATATCCTCTCACAAGTCACTTGTGGATATTCTTTGTTTACAATTCAAATAAATTGCTTTCATGGTGAATTGGTGGAGTTAATTCTTTTGTCTTCAGTATGAAAATTGGCTTTAGCGTATCCATAATTGTTAAGAACTATGATGTGACCATTTTATGCATTCATCTCGATTTTTTTTTTTCTTTTCTAGTTTCTTATCATATTTAAAATTAAAAAAAATTAAAGTTCATGGAAATGATGTAGCAAATGAGACATGCTGCCTTTTGTGTGTGTGTGTGTGTGTGTGTATATATATTAATAAATTATTAGTGTTTATGAATTAAGGTTCCTAGTATATCTAATAATTTCAAATATGGATAAATAAATTTATCTAAATTATTCTTATATTGATGAAAGATGAAATTATCCTCAAACCAACTCTGATGCTAGCCACTCCTAGGGATGGTAAAATTCCGGGCTGGGTCCAGATATTGCAATGACCGGACCCTGCCCGGATGCAACCGGTCCGGGTCCGGGTCCGGACTGGGTTTTAATCCGAGTATCCGAATTTTATATTTTTTAATATTATATGTGTATATATTTTTTATTTTTTGCTAATTTTATAAGTTTTAAATTTATTTCAATAAAATTTGACATGAAATTATAAACTTTAAGTGTTTAAAACTTTATATATGTATAATAAATGAGTCAAATAAATATAAATATTTAAAATAATATATATTTTATAATATTTTTTTAATAAAATCTGAGTTCCAAATTTATCAAGTGATGCTCAAGATCGACCCGGCTTCATACCCGGCCCACAACGCCCGAGTACGGTCCAGGTCCAGACCGAACAGGTATTTTTGCCACCTCTCCACTCCAATTAAATTAAGGGCATTACGGTAATTTCATCAGCCGACGTCCTTACTCCTCATATATCACCAAGAGGTGTGCGTTCAATCAATCACTAACAAAAACCCCGGGTAAAACTAAAAGTTACCGTTGGCGAAATAATTCCTTAATGGGAAAGTTACTGAAATAAAATATAATCTTCACTTTTGATTTGGTGAATTAGGGTTTAAGTAATATCGGAGTGAGCGAGTGAGGAGACCAATCAGTGAAGATGGATGGACTCTCAAATGCATTCTCTGTGTTAGAGCTGGACGCTGACGACAGTCAAGTCAAAATGCCTGCTGCTGCTTCTTCTTCCTCTTCTTCTTCTTCTTCTTCTTCTTCTTCTTCCTGCAAATCAGGTTTTGTTAATACTTAGCATAAATATGAACACAGTGTGATTTGTTCTGTTTAGGGTGTTGTTGTCTTTTTCACAACTGTTTGTTAATGAAAACTAAAATTTTCAACAAAAAAGAAGTAGATTTACAGATGTAATTTAGTCCGTTTATGACGTGAATTGATTTATTAAATGCTTAATTACATGCCTTCAGAGTTTGTTTTGTGGGCCTTTTGTTTTGAAGTACTTATCTAACGGATTATATGTGTTTGCTCGAGACAGTTGAGAGCAAAAGCAAAGCAAACAGCTCTAGCAATTTGACTCTTGAAAACCAACAAAATTCTCAGACTCCCTTGGAATTTGAGTACAAAATGCCCCTTGTGTGGATTGACTTGGAAATGACAGGTTTGTGTTTCTTGGTCTTAAGCTACTAGGAGTTCATGCTTTGCATATCATCAGTATTTTTCATCGCCATATATTTTATCTCTATGCATTCTTAAATTTCTTGATTTTAAGAGTTTCTTTTATAGTTTTGAAGTGCTAAAATAAAACAAACTAATTTTATTCAGGTGTCTCCATTTGATTTATACAATGTTGGGTTGGGTACTTACTGCTAATTTTGTCTATCGCACATTAAGATGAAGTTAAACCATCTTTTATTCAAGACCTATTCTAATTTTTCCTGAAATCAATATGTCAACATCACTTTCTTTATTGATATGTTTATCTTGAAATATTGGTGTTGAGGTCCTTATGATCTCTTGCGCTGGGGCAATTAGCTCATATAAGATACACTTCTTTGGTTCCTTTTCCAAGTTTCATTGTATCATATATTGTTGCAAGAATTTTCATTAATAGGATGCACTCTTGCCTTATTTGTTAGAGTTGCAAATCTTTTGAGATGATCATGAGTCTGAATTGCTAAGATTAGAGGTTGACACTAGGTTCTAGTTTCTGAGAAAACAAGTTTATTTATTTTTTCTTTAAATACATTATAGCATGACAGTACTGGATACAAAGACATTGACAGAAATCTGTTCTTGCTGCTCTCTCAATTTTTAGCACTCGTTTAATTTTTAACCTGTGAATTTGATTCTCATTCTGCTAGCTCTTTCTTCAGAATTGTTCTATTTAAGATTTCCAATAGACATTCATTTTCTTTTGCTCTTCCTTCCTAGTAATGCACATTTTCCCTGTTTAGATACTGTTTTGCTCCTAACATGAATTGATTTTAGTTGATACAACCCTTGAATGTCCCCGTATATTGTTTTCCAGTCTCAACAGGATCAGCCTGATTAATAAGATTCGTCCAAATTTATATATTTTTTGTTATTAAACTCATCAGACTGCACTGGATACAAAGACATCGACAGATATGTAGTCTTATCTCATTCTGTCTGCTGCTCTGCAGGTTTGAAAATTGAAGTTGATCGAATACTGGAGATTGCTTGTATAATTACTGATGGCAAGTTGACAAAATCAGTGGAGGTATTTATCCCTGTTTTTAGTGGATTTAATGCCAATATGCTGACCTCTATTTCACACTTTCATTGTGTTCTTTTCTTCCATGCTTTTCTCAGTCTTGAATATTCTTCCTTACGAAAAATAATCTTACACATTGTAGACATTTCTATAGTAAATGGTTGCTTTTTAACTCTTTTAGCCATACTTATATCACTTTTCCAATGTTTGTCATTGTGAGTCATCTGTAAAGAAGCATCTGGTGGAAGAATCTTCTGGTTACTTGGAGAAGATAATTGTGCTTCTACTGCAATTCTGAATACTAAAATCCATGTACCGACATCATTGATAGATACCATGTAGAAAAATAATGCGCTGCCATCACAAAACATGTCACGTCGTACTAGTTTGCATATCATATTAGCATTAATGCATGCTTTTAGATTTTTATAGCCCTTGATTTTTGCGGAGCTTCTTGTAGACCGAGTTGGACAATATTCAAACTTGTTTTAGTTGAGGATGTTTATTTACCAGAGACAAGGATAAGTCATCGATAAGTCAAAGTCGTCAAATTGCTTTAATCTTATTAAGAATTCTGTTGTGTTGACCACATCTCTTAAGGAAAAAGCGAGTTTGATGTATTGTAATATGTAAAGAAGTGCATGCGAAATTTTTCAACTTTGCTCTTTTATTTGCCCAAGTGTGCACCTGAACTAAATTTCGGTAACTTAGCATAGGCTCATATGTGATATTCCTTACTTCTAATGTCAATAACTATTCTTTAGGGACCTGATTTGGTTATCCATCAAACTAAAGAGTGTTTAGATAGCATGGGTGAATGGTGTCAAAATCATCATGAAGCTAGTGGTAAGCACTTTCACACAAATGGTTTGACAGTTTATCTTCATTGAACATCTGGTTATTGCTGCATTATTATAGCATTTCTTTGTCGGAGAATATCACAGATGCTTCAAAACTTGCTGCAGGATTGACAGAAAAGGTGCTTCATAGTGCCCTGACTGAAAGAGAAGCTGAAAAGCAGGTTTGTGATAACATTTATAAGTGGTCAGCCATGAGCTTTAGTTTCATTGCTATGCCATTATCATTTGTGAAATTTTTCAAGTTTTGTAAATCTCATTTAGGATTTGTTTCTGGTAATGTCCTTCTGTGGCGGACGATTTTCAATACTGGAAGTGAGATATTGTCCTGGTGGGGAGAAGAAGAATTGCTCATCCTCTATTCTAGCTTAGATGTTGTTTGATTTGGTTTAATGGACGAATATGGCTTAGTTTCAGTCATTCAGACATTTTTGTTTCGTTATTTTCCTAACTGACAATTATTTTAGGAAATTATGATCTGAATAGGTGGAATTATTTTTTGTCACATATATCTGAATGCAAATGGTCTGAAGAGATCTTCTAAAACGAAAAGTGTTTTTTTCATAACAAACCATAACTTTCTGCTTTGTTAAATGTAATCTTGTCTAAATATTTTTTTCCCAAATATTCTTCTAAGAAAAACAAACAAATGTAACACTTGTTTTAAGATTTTGAAGAAAGGAAAGCAAACGTTTTATTCAAATATTTACATTCAAATTTATTCAGATGTCAATCAAAATGCATATCTATTCAAATTTCAGAATTAAAAAAAAATTGAGAGATAATATCGCAATATGACATTAATTGTACTATTGGTTTATATTTAGACTTTACAGTGAATTGCTGCTGTCATTTAAATTTTTTGGATGCTTTGAATATTCCTGAATATTTATAGCCAGAACTAGAATAGTCAAAAAGTAACTTTTCAAATTCCCTTCTTCATTTATTTTTTTTCATGAACCAACCCGAAACTCCATGATATGGCTAATCAATCATTTCTTTTATATTTAAAGGCTAGTCTTTGTCTTTAGCTGATATTTTTTGTTGATTGTTGGCGACAGCTTGCTTCCTTTTGTTCAAAACTTCATAATTTTCTTAAATTTAGAATTTTTTTTAGTTTCCTAGACAAGAACTTTTAAAAAGGAAAAAAAAAAGAAAAAGAAAAAGAAAAAGGGATTTTATTTATTTTTATTTTTAATTGTAAATGAAGATGATGGTATTAAAGTGAATGGCGCTGTATTCCAAGGAACTCAAAAAGTAGTATTTTTGTTTAAAAGAAAGCTAGACTCTGATACACTAATATAGGCTGTCTTTTAGGTTTTTACTATCAGAAAGCAGAAAGAGTGGTTGTTTAGTAAACCTGAGAATTAAGAGTTGGCTTGATTCAGAAACATTTTTTCCCATTATCCAGCATAGAGTTTCTCAACTATTTTTTAGGTTTTTATTGTTATTTATTTACTTTTTATGTAGTTAGTTGCAACTTCAAAAGAGCTTATGAAGGATTACAAATGTTGTTTTATATCTACATGGGAAGTGAAATGTTCGGCTTTTACCAGAACTCTTTTGAGCTTTATTTAAAAGGTTAAATTGTTGAAAAGACCTGTCTTATATTGTTGAAATTTCAATTAGTAACTTTCATTTTAAAAACTTATTTGTTATGGTATTTGCACAATTTATTCCTAAATGATGTGACGACAAACAAACCACCACCAACACTCTGCTAAAGTTCTACTCATATTAGCTCTATTTGAAGAAGATCTACTTGAAGAAGCTATAACAAGATGGATCCTTAACGTGCCTTCCTTTCTCATGTGTTCTCTTCTTTACTGCAGTGTTAGTTTCAATTGTTGAATGGGTCACTGAACATGTGCAGCAGTTCTACCTTCTTCTTTTTAGTATAAAGCCAACGATTTGGCACTTGTACCCTGATAATTTACCACTGCAGCAAACATGGTTCTTTTTTATTTTATTTTACTGCTTTGTTGGGGGGGGGGGGGTTTGGGGAGGTTGCTGTTAAAGCGAACTGTAAAAGTCAATGTTAGATAGACAAGAACTGTCCGACTATGTGCAATTGGGTTGTGCTTACACAACTACAACACCGCCAGGCCTTGTCTTTCTTTTATTCCACTTTTCAAAAGAACGTGGCCACTGTTTTGAAGAAATGACATGATAGATGTAATGTTATTTACATTAAGGATACAGATTTTGATAAATTAATAGTTAAAGTACCATAAATATAACCAAACTTCTTAGGGTGGATTTTGTTTACAACATTTGAAAAAATTTCCCCCAAAAGTTTAGTAGCAGATACTTCGATTCTGTAACGGGGGCTTTAATTGGTTAGTATTTTTTCAGTACAAAAGGATGTCTTTCAGATGGTCAGTAAGCTTCAGAAAGTATCTACTTTGTAAGCTTTACTAAGTCTGGAAAGGAAGTGAGATCATCAGAGAGGGTTCTTTGAATCTCCTGAAATCAAGGGATTAATAACGTTTTCTTTTTCTTTTGATTCTTTTGTTTAATTTATTTTTATTTTGAGATGTTCGACATGGAAAATTTTGTTGGGTCCTTTTGCAGTTTCTGATGACTTTATTTTCATTATTTATTCATGTCAGAATGATGATTTATATTTAAATTGATACCATATTACAAGTTTTCTTTATTTCCTGTCAAGAAAATTAATAACGAGTTATTTTTTCCTACCATTTTGATTGTATCTAGAATTTAGCAATTTTATTGAGGCATTAGAAATTTCAAATCATAGGTCCTTATTGAACTTCCATTTCTGTTTTATCTCCTAAAGATACACTGATCATGCTTAGTGCAGGTTGTAGAATTTGTCAAGAAAAATGTTGGTACATACACTCCTCTTCTTGCAGGGAATTCAGTGTATGTGGATTTTATGTTCTTAAAGGTAGGATACGTCAATGTTGTTATCTCTGTCCTTTAATGAATCCACTTTGTTTTAAAGAATTATTGATGTAACCTTTCTTTTACAAACCATATAGTTACACAGAATTCAAATGCTTTTTTCTAGAATCATCTGTTGAATGCTATTCTTGACAGATTTTAAAAACCCTTGGATTTTAATATTGTTGTGACTTCCATCAAAACAGGTGCACTATTTGTCTTCCTAACCTGATTCAGTTTTGCAGAAATACATGCCAGACTTAGCTAGTCTTTTCTCTCATGTACTTGTCGATGTTAGCAGTATCAAGGCTTTATGCATGCGCTGGTATCCTAGAGGTATGTTTCTTGTATTGCCATGTGAATTCTGAAAGTTGTGTGTTTTCCACAGAAAGCATAATGGATTTTAAATTGGTATAGCTTTGTTACTTTTCGAAGTTTCAGTTGAGATTCCAAATCATAAATTTTGCCCTAAGGATCTATAAGTTGTTTGTTAAAAGTTACCATTGCTTATTTTATAGAATATGCGACCATCATATGATTCACATTTGTGTTTTCTTGTCCTTGTCACTATGAGTCTTCAGGAACCATACTGCATTTTGACTCATAAATAGTGTGATTCAATATACATTGTTCTGTCGGGCTTACTATTGATCAGTGCCTTATGATGCCATAAATATTTTACATTATTTTCTAATTAAAATTAATATACTGAGATAAAAGTTGAAAATCCAGTGTAGAATGTTTTTTGTTGGCCTTAGTTCCTTTACAAAAGCAGCCACTTTGACTTTTAACTTTTGTTTTGGCTTGCAATAATGTTTCTGAACTCAAGCTGAGTTTTGTGAATCTTGAGTGTCGATGGCTGGAGATGAGGTCAAACAGTTGAAACCTGGATTTTTAGATTATGCTTTGACCTTAAAAATAAACAGGAATGAAGACTACTGTTGTTTAAGTAGTTGAACCTGAAACCACTTAATCTTAGTCCATGTGCTTGCTTACTGTTTTTTTCTTTTCTTTCGGTTCCAACATATATGGAAAAGTAATGAGTCAGTCTGAAGCCACTTCATACTCTGTGTATACTCAAGACAGTGTCAATAGACAGTCAGTTCTCAAGCACTCATCAATCTTTATCTAAATACTAAAAATAGTTTATTGATCAATGCCAAATCATTTGTACAGATTACAGGAAAGTTCCTTCAAAAGAACAGAAACACAGAGCCTTGGATGATATCAGAGAAAGCATCATGGAACTCAAGTACTACAAGGAGAATATATTTAAAACAAATTTGAAGAAGTGATGCAAATACAATACAGATTGATTTGAGGGGTATTCATTTTCTTCAACACCATTCTAAGTTTTTGCCTCTAGGTTTTTGAAATAGGGGTTAGTTTTTGTAAGTACAATATTTCCTTTAAAAGTCCTAGTGAGTGCATGATGTCTGGCCTTGAGCCTAGTTAATTAGGTTAATTTGGCCTCAAAATTATTTATATCAAATTGTTATTTCTCTTCTTGTTAATTGGCTTTGGTAGACTCACGTCGCCTCCATGTGTAATATTAGGTAGTGTTTTTTTTTTTTAATCAGAAATTTGAATGAGCGAGCGACATGTTTGTTTTTCATTTTTTCAATATCTAAATATAAGTGGTATCTTGTTTGTTTTTTTAAATAAAAAAAATTTAACATGATTATTTGACATTCATTTCTTTGTATATTATAACAAAAAAAGGAGATTAAATTTTATAATTTAGGAAATAAGTATGACTAATGGAAATAATTTTAGAATGTAATATTTATTTCTCATTTATATCTTTTTTCTATTCAGATAAAAGTTACAAAAGTTTAATTTCTCTATTCAAATGCAAATAAATTTTTAAAAGTCTGAAATTTATAAAAATTTCAATTTCAGATTTTTAGCAAACAAGTCTAAGTTTCAAACTTAAATAGATAAATCCAAAAAATTCCTAAATATTTTGAGGGTTAGTGCATTTATGGTATGATTTATTTAATGGACATAAGTGCTTATTTAATTTCATAAACTCTTATAATAATTTTTGTTGTTGTTTTATTATTTTTCTAATAGAGCTTTTAAATTTTAAATAAGTTATTTTGCATGTATTAGTAAAAGTTTAAATTTTAAGTTTTTGGGAATTGAGGCTGAAAATTTTTTTTAAATATAAAAATATTTAAAATATTTTTTTATTTATTTGAATATTTTATTTTATTTATCATAACATAACTTTAAAAAAATTTGTCTATTAAAGTAATTTCATAAATTTTTAATAAAAGCTTTTATTGTCAACTAAAAAACTAAAATTTATTTGGTAAAAATTTTATTTATAAAAACTTTACTAACAACAACTCTAATTAAATAAACTCTATTTAAAAAGTTGCTTCAAAGAACCTTAGTGTACTTTAGGCGGCTAGGATGAGTGAGTGCAATGTAAATATTCATAGGATTCAATTTAATTTTTTTAAAGTTTAATTTCTCTTGTTTTAAATTATAATATTGGGTAAGTTAAGATAAAATTCATGTTAACTTAATAGTGTGTTTATTTTCCGGACTAGAAAATCAGAATTTAAATCAGAATTATTGACGGTTTTTACTTTATAAAATAAGGTTGGGAATCAGAATTAGAATCATGAGCTCACCCTAGTTTAGGAATGGAGAACGAGAGACTGATTCTTAAAAGGATTAATAATGGGCACTGATTGCCATAACTAATCGATTTATCCTCCCCAAATCAAAAATACACATTTTGTCCTCAATTAAAAAAAAAAAAAAAAGAACGCAGTCTATCTTGGGATTGATTTGCAGTATCTCGGGATTGATTTGCAGCTGACGAGAAGCAGAAGCCTGCTGCCAAATCAATGCCGTTGGTTGTTGAGTAGCAACAATAGTGACATCGGCAGCAATGATTATGACAATAAATCATTAAGGACCTTTTAATAACTTCTCACAATTTAACTTATTTCTATTATGACTTTAAGATAAAATAAACACGTTAATAATAATCTAATTTATTACAATTACGATTCATACAGTTAAAGTAAATAACTTATTATAATTTTTATTTTTCATTCTCATTTCAATTTTTTCTTATTCTTATTCATTTCGATTCTAAACTATCTCGATTCGTATTTGGTAAATGTACTGTTAATGTAATAATACTAACGACCCGTCTGGTCTCATTTTCAAGTTTCAACGATCCAGCTCCACAGCTGCTATCTAAAATAATTTTTCAATATAACTGTTAACAGAAAAAAAAGAAAAAAATATTTACCATATAAGGATATTAAGCTTTTCTTTGACAAATGAAAAATATAGTTTTAATTCCATTTCAGATATAAAGCCACAATATTTTACTAACAAACGAATCCTACTATTGTTTAGTGACAGATGTACAAACACTAATTGTTGTTATTAACCATCTTGAACTACAGTCTTGGAACTTTTTTGGAAACTTCATAAAATAAATTGTAAGTCTTTTTTTATTTATTTAAAAAAATGATAAGCGTAAAATAAAAGTAAATAGTGTTGTTTGTGGGGTTTAGATAGAGAAGGAAGCAGTTGGGCCTGGCCCTAGAACTTGGTAGTAGTATAGTAAGTTAACAGTGTACTTCTAATTCTAGGGTTTTGTACATTACATGGCATCATCTCCTCTTGCAAGAGGACTGACTGAAAGCAATAATAAGCATACTTATTTCCCTTGCTTAACTAAAACACTACGACACAACACTCACTGATTTATACTACCACTACTACTACTACTGCTGCTGCTATTGCTGCTGTTTCAATTCAACTTTACCTCTTTTTCTTTCTTTCTTTCTCTCTCTCTCTCTCTCTTTCACGCACTCGTATCGTATAAAAAACAAGTCGCACAAACACTTGCGCTGTTCTCCGCCCTTTTTTTTTTTTTTTTTTTAGCCCTTTTAGACGTTTGCAAGTTGCAACTGTCAATCTCTCTCACCAACAACACGCACACTCACACTCTTTCTTGCACAATAAATAAATAGAAAACCCTAATCCCAACAAAACCCTCAGGGTGGTGCCACTGGCAGTTGATTGGTTTATTGATTGATTGATTATGGTGATGGCGGAGAATGAAGGAGGAGATGAACCGAAAGAGATGGTGAGTGGCCCCAAGCATGTATGGAATAAAAATGTGGTGACCAGCACTGGTAATGATGCTCCTGTCATGGGTGCTTCTGATTCTTGGCCTGCTCTCTCCGATGCTCAAACTCACCACCAACGCCCCAAGACTAATCCTGCTGTTGTCGATTCTTCTTTTAAGCTCTCCTCTGATCCTCAGGTTTCTCTCATTTGTCTCCTCTGCTTACACTTTTGGCTTTACGTTTATGCCATTACTCATCACTATATGGCTACGCGCCTTGATGGTTTTGTAAATGAATCAAGTATTTCAACTGTAGCTTCTTAGTACAGGTATTGATCATTTGATTCCTGGAGTCTTTCAGGGAGCAGTTGCGCAGCATAAGACACATGGTTCTGGAAATTCGAATCCTTCCCACAAGAGTTTGCCTGTTCGTAATCACAAGTCCGGCTCTAAGCGTAATCCAAATGCCGCGCCGCCTTTTCCTGTTCCATTATCTTACCATCATCCTTCAGCGATGCCACCAGTTTTTCATACTATGGTGCCTCCACCACACTTTGCTGTTCCTGGGTATGCTTATCCACCTTACCCCGGACCCTTTCCTGGTGCTGAAAATCAAACGCCAGTGCAAGCTTTTGTTCCCCCAGTTCATGCTATTGATGCTGCTAGAAATGTTCAGCCTCCTCCTCCTCGTGGAGATCCCAATGCTTCTGTTGCCAATTTTCCTAATAGAAGACCTAATACTCAAGAACCTGGTGGCCACATGAATCATGCCTGGCATCATCAGCGAGCTTTTGGTCCCCGAGACAGTGTACCTGTGCCACAGAGTATCGGACCTAGGCCTTTGGTAAGGCCTGCCTTTTTTGGTCCAGCTCCTGGTCCTGGATATATGGTCGGTCCTGGCTTTCCTGGTAATAACTTGATACCAATGTAAAGGTGCCTTTATTTACCATGTGAAGATTCAATTTATTATAAATTATCTCACTCTGAGGAGTACCACCCTGAATGTTGCATATTTTCATTTTGGGAAGCTCTTTCTTTCTTTTTTTCCATTTTTAAATTAATTGCTGTCCGAAATTATTTGTATCTATCGCACAGGAGCTGCACTTTGCTATGTGCCTGTCGTACCTCCAGGCTCTATTAGGGGACCTCATCCTCAGCGTTTTTTTCCATATCCTGTAAATTTAGGGGCTCCAATGCTGCCTCCAGAGACATTAGCATTGAAGGCTAACATTGTGAAACAAATTGAGTATTATTTCAGGTATTCATCCACACTTTACCACATATTTGGCTTAATGTTATTTGCTGTTATTTCAGTATTAAATTGTATATTGCTGATTAGGGCAAAAATTATTTTATTTGTAATGGGGCTCCAACAAAATGTGTTGTTGCTAATCTAATAAATGTAGCTTCTATGTTAATTTGTGAGCCAATGATGTCATGATTTACCGCATTGAGTTATTTCTGCCATTTGATGGTAGCTTCAATCTCTCTGGATTTGTGTCTTCAATGATACCAGTGTAAAGGTGCCTTTATTTACTATGCGGTTGGCTGGAACAAGGGAAAAAAAAATGCCAGTGTTTCTCTTTATATTTCTTTCAAATCAAAAACGTTTTTATCTGTTCATAATTGAAGTGTTGTATTATTTTCTGTTGCATTTTTAACTTCTTTTGGCAGTGATGAAAATCTTCAGAATGACCATTACCTAATATCCTTAATGGATGCCCAAGGTTGGGTTCCGATAGCCATCATCGCAGACTTCAAAAGGGTATGTTTTAACCAATGATGGATACTGTATTACTAGAACGCTACATATTAGATATGCTAGCTTTTGCAAGATTTAACTGCTTATTGACAGTTTCTGATATGTGAATATCTCAAAAAAATTTACAATAACCTATTGAGTTTCTATTTTTACCCCCTATTTGGGTAACAGGTAAAAAGAATGAGTACAGACCTACCATTTATCCTGGATGCCCTGCAAAATTCTAGCACTGTAGAAGCTCAGGTTAGATTTCCTTGCAGTGAGATATGTGCTCTTAGGTATTTCTTTTCATGCTCTATGTGTGATGGTGGCTGCTCGGTATTTTTTGACGCGGACTATTTGTGATTACTTAAGGAGTTGATCTTTTACTGTTTTTAATTATTTTTATATCGCCCGTATTCCAGAGTGTTAGTCTGCAACCCTCATTTTTCAGACAAATTTGTTTAATGCACAGCAGATAACCTTCTTGAAAATTTCAAATTAGGTAACTTTGTTTGTCTAAGCTAACCATGGAGTACTCATTCAGTGTCCTATACAAATTATATCTTTTCGAATTCTGTGTTCAAGATTTTGATGAAAAACTCTTTTCACCTATTGTGTTTCATCTTAGAAAGTTATGTAATAATGAACTTTACATGTCAAGGAGATTTGGGTAATTCATTTAATTACGTGATTGAGTGTTTATTTTGTCATTGTATTTTCATCAGATTATAGAATGCTTGGAGCTTTATTGTTTACTCTTTTCTCCAACTGTTTTTTTTTTTTTATTGGTTCTCCAATTGTTAATTGACCAAAGATTTGAATGGTTTTTCCTGAGACTATCTTATAATTCTTTCCTATTATTTTATTTTTATTTAAATATCATTATTATTGTTTTTTTGTTACAGTTGCTTGAGGGTTTGTTAGTCCAAAATTCTGAGTTTACAGCATAGAGCTATTTACTTATCTGTTTTACTGTAATAATGATCAGGTTTACATTCTGATTGTTCTCTCTAAGCATAAACTAGGTCTTATTCTTAAATGTTTCGTTTCTTAGCAAGAAAAAAACTAGGTCTTATTCTTTTAAATTGATTATATTTAATGGTTTTTCCTCACATTCGTCTGCTTTGGTTCAAATTTTCAATTTTATCATGGATTTTTTTATCAACATTATTTTACTATTTACCCTTACTAAAGCGTTATGAATTTAATTTTATTAATAGTACAGTTTTCTTTATTATTAAACTTAATGAGGTGTTTAATTCAAAAAAAAAAGAGAATACTTTAATTAGGTGTTTTCTCTAGAAATCTTTTGTCGTTTCCTTATGGGGCACACAAAACTTGAAGTTATGATTGTAGTTGCCTTGTTAGTTTCAAAATAGTGTACATGGGACATATAATATGGAACTTTAAATGATTGGTTTAGCTGATGGCAGGTCGAATTTCCCTTTCTATAACCTAGGAGCCTATGAGCTACTTTGTGAATTTAGTAACCTATAAGAGGCTGTCTTTATGTTTGTATGAGGACTAAAATTGCCATACCCAAGTTAAGACATTATACTCTTTCAAAGACAAAACATTGCTTCTCAAAAAAAAAAAAAAAAAGACAAAACACTGGGGGATATATAGACTATTGAATGACATTGCCAGTTTTTGCTTCTTTTCTTAATAGCCTTTTACTGAATCTACTTGTATTTTGTTATTGATCTAGGGTGACAAGGTACGTAGACGTGATGAGTGGTCCAAGTGGATTCCAGCTTCTGTGGAGCAGACAATGTCATCAACAGCTCAGACTTCACAGAGCCAATCTGCAGAAAACCCTGTTGATTCTATTGGGAATGGTGATATAAATAAAGATAATAAAAGGGAAATGCCCAAAGAAAATGTTGGATTTTCATCAAATACTGGAAATTTGATGGAGAATGTGCCACCTAGTTTTGATAGTGTAGAAATTGAACCTGATAATGGTGAAGAGCACTGTGATGAGTTTCTGCTCCTTGATGATGGAAAGCCAGCCTTCTCTGCTGAAAACGGTGACTCAAGAACATCACTCTCTGAATCAGACATGAAGTTTTCCAACCTTGGAACCAATCACAATATTTCCTCTGAAGATTTGTCACAAAGAACTGAGTCTGCAAGATTTGGTGACTATGGAACTCAAGGCTTGGAGCGATCATCAACTGTGGCTGTTCAGAATCTTATTGAGCTATCAAATGATTTTGCAAACACATTTATGCTTGATGAAGAGCTAGAGATTGAGCAGAAAACGATGAAAAAGGATGATCTTTCCGCACACAAGAGGTAGTGCATTCTTTGTATTCTCTTAATTTTCTTTATCCTATATTTCAAATTTCTGTATTTCCTTTCCTTTTACTCAAAATGTTTACAAATAGGATCTCTCTCTCAATTTTTAATTATTAGTGTTACTTAATTTCTTTAGTTCTGACTTTTTTGGTTTCTGCTGTTTCTTTTTCCACCACTTCTTTGGCAAGTAATCTTTCATGGAGAATTATGTTAATCCTTGTGTTATACTTGTATTTAGAGGTTATGTGCTATATACTTAAACCAAAGTCTGGAACTAAAAAGTGGGACAACTGTCTTTGTCCTATTTTAATTTCCCTTAAGGTTAAACTTGTTATTGTAAAATAGGGGTTTTATCAGGACTTTTGAGGGATGTAAGTAGCACCACTATATTTATCTCATGAATTTACGAGCTTCTATCAAATGAGTTTAGGTCTGAGTGCCATTTCAAGGAAAAAGGAGTCCATGTGTATTGCAACAGGCACTGCATTAGATTAATTTAATAAGCAACCATTAAAAAGTTTTTTCATCCTTTTATAATAATTTATCAATGACTTTTTGAGATGACTGTTTATTGTTTTTTCTACAGTTGTTTGTGGTATAGAGGAGTTTATGCATGATGTTATAAGGCCTGAGAGATTGCTTTACTTCCTGAATTGATATTTAGTGGCATTTTGTAAATTTTGATTTATAGACTCAAGTGCAATTGCCTGCATGATTTTAAGGGCATTAAAATTCTTCATGTAGATAACTTGTGACTAAAATTTTGTTTTTATATTTCTCCGTATTTTTCAGCTTGCATATGAATGTTGGGTGTTTTAAAACTTTCTGCAACATAAGTTGGCATTTTTGCCATTGGAATAAGTATCTGGTGCACATGGGTTCTAGAAATCATATAGGTTTTTACTTCGAGGATTTGATGATATTGCTTAAAGAGGAATAGAAAAGATGGAGAAGAAGTAGTAAAGGTGAGTTACCGAGGGTGAATGTAAGAACTTAGTCAGCCATGCCTTTGATCATCAGAGTACTGTTTTGGTATATTGTGGACTTCTATAGAATTGTAATAAGCTGATGACCAGCAAAGCTACAGAAACTAAGATAAGCCTTTGTTGGAACTATACAGGAGTCAATTTTTTTTTTTTTTTGGGGGGGGGGGGCTTCAATGAGAATATTTATTGAGCTAAATTATTTTGCTGAGAGGTGAACCAGTACTCCACAAACAGAATATTAAACAAACAAGAACAGACAACACCATATCAATAAAATTGCTTATCATTGAGCTTGAATGAGAAAGAATGGAAATCCTTACGCTAGTTGGGGAATGACATAGAAGCAGACCCAATAGAATGCATCTAATTCCATAGAAAATCAAAAGCTCCCTACCAATTTTAAATTTTCTGGTTTTAATATAACCCAAAAAATGGTGTGGTTCCATGATTCCATAATACTCTCATCTTTCCTTTATTCAAAAGTATAAAAATATCTTTACATTTCAAAGAGACACAACTTCGATGCCATCCAATGATGAGGACAGATTAGCGTCTCTGTTTTATGCCTCCCACACCAATATGGAGGTAAGTAAAACATTACAAATATTGAACTTGTCATGGGTTGTAAGTAAAGGTAAAGATAAGCAGCTAGACTTTTAGCGCAATGATTACAGAGTGCTATTGCATTGTTTAAGAAAAGAAAACTCGACAACCCTTATATCGCGCCCTAAAAGTGTCCCTTATCCACCAGTGTGGAGGTATTATTGTTCCCTTATTTAGGCATGTAGGCTCTCTTCCAAGCCTGCAATATTTTCTCAATTCTATACTTAACTGAGCCTCAAAACTCCTTTTTGTTTGGATTGTCACTTAAAGGCAGACACATATATTTTAAGGGCTGGCATTTTGAGAACAACCACCTTAGCAGAGTTTATCCCTGCTGTTTAACTGTTATGATCTATTCAATTTAAGCCCTGAAATGACAGTTACTAATTTTTTTTTCTATTTCCCTCATCTCCAGTTAACAATAGCCTTCTCCTGCCCTATGCAAAATCCTTCAACAGTTTTTGCTTCCTTAGCCCAAGGTGGGCAAACTTAGGGTTTTGTGTGGTTTGGTATGGGGTCAAACTGAAACATGCCAAGAATAACTGGTCCTGTTTCACCTCTAAAACCAAACCAAACTGATTTTACCTCTCAGACTGAATTAAACAAGTCAGAATGAGAAAACCAATTTCTTCTCTAAAATTGAACCAAATCTATTGGAGAACTAGATCTAACCAAAAGCTGAACTTAACCTGGTGGTTTGGTTCAGTTCAAACAGTTTGGTTAGGTTATAGTTCTTTCTGCCCATGCCGACTATTGCCTAATCTAGCTGTAGATAAATTTTGTTTTCCTTAAAAATAAGCTCTTCAGATTCCAAATAGGCTTAAAAGAAGAATTTATTAAAACTGGCTACAATTGGAAAGAGTCTGAAAATGGAGCTATTGAATTTGCTCTTCAATGGTGGATATCTGGAGTTACTATTTAGTATGCCTTATATTTGAAACTTCCATATCTGATTCCTATCTCTAGTACTTCCCCATATCTATGTAACTGGAATGTATGTGGAGGTTTTGGACTCTGACTCTAGCTCAACTCTACGTAACTTGGATGATTGATCATTATATTGGAAGTTCCTTGCTCTTGCTACCTTTTTTCTTTCTTATGCTGAATTTTCAAGATCTGTCTATAATTTAATAATGTTCATAATTGGCTATTTATGATCTGTTATGGAAGTCTGACCAAAGAAGCTTTCTTTTGCTAGTTTCCCCATGTTCTGCTTTTAGGCCTTTTTATTTTTTTGTTTTTTTTTTGGGGGGGGGGGGGGGGGGGGGGGGGGAGTTGTGGTTGTTGGGGTGGGTGAAGGCATATTTATTCTCAACTTCAAACGCGTCTTGCTCATATGAGAATATCTGGCAATATCACTTCTTTATCAGTGAAAGTAGGCTGATGCAAATATTGCTCTATATAATAGTTGATACTAGGTTCTTTATTTGTGCAGTTCTTTCTTTTGTTCTGGGATCAAAAACATTGGCTAGCTTTTTCTGAATCTTAGTGCCATGGATACAGATTTCTTTATGCTGTTCAACTCTTGTTGATGTTCTTTTTAAGTATGAGACTCCAAATGCTGACCATATTCTTGATTTTCTGAATGACTTGTTTTTCCAGGATTGACGATGAAGATGATGAGAATGTTGTCGTCGATCAGGATGTTGAGAGACTTGTAATAGTCACCCAGGTATGGCCGTTGAGTGGCAATTTTCTTTTCTTTAGTTGATGTGCCTTTCTTTATTTTAATTTTTTTCAGCTTTGTCAATGTTCTCAGTTGTATAGAGTATCTTATGTCTCATTTGATTCTTAATGGTTCATATTTCCTTCGCTAACTATTAATATGGGTTTATGCCATGTGAACTGAATCAATAAGGTTTGCATGCTTGCATATTATAATTCTACTATTATATCGTTGCTATTGATGTATTAGGGATTTTTTGTTTCTTCGTCAAGTTGGTTGCTGTAGAGGCAGTGAACCAAATTAGATTCAGGCATGATACACCTTTTAGTTATTGGGAGAACCCAAGTACTCTCTTTCGGATCCAGGAAAAAGCTCTCAGAGATCTTTTTTCCTTTTGGAAGATACAGGAGCGAAACAATCAACCTATTGATATTGGAAGACCCAAAAGATTCTTCCAATGTATCAGTTCGGGGTACTGTCAAGAATTCTGAGTCTCTGACAATCCTTTAATATCTGTCTTGGAAGTTGGGTACCAGGACATATCTTACTTGACCTCTTCACCTCGGCAGATGAGAGATCAATTTTCTTTTTTCTCCCCGTAGATATTCACTTCAAATGTCAATTTCATGTAGAGTTACATAACTAAAGTGAAATTTTGACTCTGATGTCCACCTGGGTGACATTCGATTTGGCAGTTGGAACATTTTGACTATGCAGACTCACCTGTTGAGCAAGTCCTGATTGTCATTTCTAATGGAAAAAGATTTCTAAGCACTTAGGTTATGGTTATGTCTATGTGAAAGAGGAAATAGAAAAGAGACTTGAAAGATGAAAGGACGAGCTTAAATATTTTTATGGTTTTATTCTGATCATTTACTGATTCTTTAACCTGTTGCTCTTCTGCTTTAAATTTGCACGTAAGCTCTTCGAGCGAGCAAGACGTTTGTTGGTTGTCCTAGATTGTTTTGTTTTATTATATATCAATATGTTCTTGATAAGGGTGAAAAAGCTGGCAACACAGAGATCTATTGTATCGCTTCCTTTTTAGGCTAATTGGCATTGAAGATTAGAATAGATTTTTAAAGATACTTTCTGAATTTTTGCTTTGGTTTCTTTTTTGGGGGGGGGGGTCTTTATGGGCTTTGGTTTAAAATGAATTTTAGGATATTTGTTTTTTCTTTATACATTTCAATGGCACTCTGTTTTGTTTTAAATTTGAAGTCATCTCGGGTGTGCTTTCTTGGAAATGTACTTAACGATCTCCAGGCAAAGGAAAAGAATGTGTGCATTTCACTAATAATTGCTAGCAACCATTACCTGACTGTTGTAGCCACCATGACAGGAGGCACTGTAAAGGGGCTAAAAAGGAAGTTTCCTCATCTACTTGGAAGTTCTTATATTCTCTCTAAGCAGCTCTTTCCAGTGACCGGAAAAATATTTTGTTCAAGCTTTGATCACTTAAGAGGTTTTTTACGTCAGCTAACATGTCTTACCCCTTCTGGGTACTGCTTAAAAAGCCTTGAAGTCAATTATGTTATGCCTTAACTTTCCTGATAACGCTCATCGCTGATTGTGTCTGATGAGATTGTGTCTGATGACGGACACATAGAATTTGGTTAGTCTTCAGCCATACTGCATTATCAGGCTATTGTTTTCTTGCTGATTATTTAGAAAATAATATAATTTTCCTGCTGCTTTAAGCTATGAATTTCGGAATCAAAATGTAACTTCTTTTGAACTTCTTGTTCTGTTTTTGTTCTTTTGCTTGCTATACCCTATCTTTCTCTCTCTCCATTTTGTTAATTGATCAATGTCTCACACTTCTCACTCCTGTGCAGAATAGTTGGGCGGTTGAAGGATCTAAAACTGGTGGTAAAGGATTAAAGTCCATTTCAAATGAGCTCGCTTCTGCCATAAATGATGGTCTTTATTTCTTTGAGCAGGTTAAGATGCCTGTTGCTTCTTTTACTTTTATTACCAGCATCACATTTTTGCACTGTTCAAGTTCACTTACCATTGAAGTTTTGTAACCATATTAAGTTCCTTGAATGTTATCCTGACAGGAGCTTAAAACTAAGAGATCTAGTCGTAGAAAAAATAGCTCAAGTTTTGAGAATAAGGATGGAAACCTAAGATCTTCAGGCAGTACTTCAGGAGTATCAAATTCAAAAGCAGTTGACAATTCAGCTTTCAGTATTAATCATGAAGAGTCTGGAACTTCCCGCAGAAAACAAAACAAAAATATCCCCAGGCAACAGACTTCCCTTAAGCAGCGATTTTTTTCAAGCAACTTTAGAAACCATGGAACTGGTCGAAATTCTCATGGATTCATATCAGAAAGTCCACCAAGTAATTCAGTTGGATACTTCTTTGGTTCCACCCCTCCAGAAAATCATGGGTTAGTTGAAAGTGATTGTTGCTAGTTTTTATACTACAATACCTCAGATTTTCATATTAGCATTAGTAGCTCTTGAAAGCAATAACTGAGGTTATTATTGGTTTCAAATGCAAGTATTTTATGTTCTGTATGCTAATTGGATGAGATCTATGCTGATTTTACCAAATTTTTGGGTTTTCTAATGAATCTACATTGTGCAGCCCTAGGCCTTCAAAGTTGAGTGTTTCACCACATGGCACTCTTTCTAGTGGTAGTCCACCCGTGGGTTCCATGCCAAAATCATTTCCACCATTTCAACATCCCAGTCATCAACTGTTAGAAGAAAATGGTTTCAGACAGCAGAAGTAAGGGGATGTTGAATTTTTTTCTTTTGTGTGTGTGTAGGCATATGCCTCTGTTGAGGGACTTGTGCGTTGGAAGTTGGCTGAACTCTTTCGTCTTATCTGAAGGTACCTGAAGTTTCGGAAGCGGTGCTTAAATGAGAGGAAGAAATTGGGAATCGGCTGCAGTGAGGTGGACTTTGTCACGAAACTTTATCTCTTGATGCTTTAACTGTATTTCAGAAAATCAAATTAATTGGTTTTGATCATATTCATGATTGTTTCGTGGCTTAGAGAAAAAACTATTCCAAGTCTTGTCACTTTTGTTCATTTTGCTGATTTACTTCCACTTTTACTTTTATGGTTAATGCTTTGTCTTGTCCCTTACATTGCGTTCCTCCTCCTCTACCAAAAGTACTTTTAATAGAAGGATGTTAAAAGGCCTGTCTCCTTCCACAAATAAATTGTTTGTAAACAACAACTCAGCTTGGCGTTGTCATACGTTCAGTGTTATGGGTGATGGTTTTTAGTGTTTCATCTTTGATGATTTAGTAAATCAAATCTCTTTTTTTGTTTTTTATTGGGTGTCTCTAGTTATCATTGTCTTAACCAAATGCTTCTTTCGGTCCATTTTTATAAGCTGAACCGGACAAATTTAATTTGAAGTCATTGTCATTATGTTAGATAAATAAAGGAGAAACTTGCTTTCATCTTTTCGTTTGTCTTATTTTTCACATTTAGAAGTTCCAGATGTTTCCATTTCCTCTGCCTCCAGAGGCTTGCACTTGTTTTGCTATTGTAATGTCAGCCCCTGTCATTTTTCATGCAGGAAATGAATACACTGTACAGGTTTTGGTCATATTTTCTTAGAGAAATGTTCATCCCTTCTATGTATAATGAGTTCCAGAAATTTGCCCTGGAAGATGCTGCTGCAAGTTATAATTATGGGATAGAGTGTCTTTTCAGGTTTTATAGGTAATTCCGGTGAATTATGAGTTTTTCACTCTTGTAGGGTGTTTGAAGCCCACTTTCATGTTGCTTCCCTCTTTCATTTTAATTAATGTTTGTTCTACTACTTTTAATTATTTATTTTTCCCTTAGTAGAAGCAAGGGGTACCACTGGTTTTGTTAATTTGATACATAATAATCTTAAAAAAGATTAATAATAATATAAGAACTTTTTCTTTCAGCTACGGTTTGGAAAAGGAGTGCCGAGAGGACCTCTATAAGGACTTTGAGCAGCTGACTCTTGACTTCTACCATAAAGGCAACCTTTATGGTCTTGAAAAATACTGGTATGTACTTCCTGCCTTTGCTCATTTTGGAAAATTGGGACAAAATCATTTGGGATTGGACAAATTCTTATTACGACATGGAGATAAAACTTTATAACTGTAGTTGGGTCTTTAAGTTTGCGGTGGACCAGGCAAAGTATTTGGGTAGAAGATTGAAATTAGAATCGCTTGCCCGCTTGGTGAATGGAAAAGGTTCAAACTTTGAAGGTAAAGGAGTTGCTAGAAATTCAAGGGGTAAAAGTGACATTTTGTGGGTATTGCAGTGGGAACTCCTGTGGGCTTGCACCAAAGGCCCCTAGGGTTATTTTTGCCTCAGACATTTCTAATATCAGCCTTCACTAAATTAGATCTGATTCTTGAGTATAAGTGTTATGATGTTTGTTCAAATGGATTCATTTCTTGAATATAAATGGATGAATTCAGTTTTACTGATATAACTTATTTTGGACGTGAAAAGGTTATTCTCTTGATTGGAAGGCCTAACAAGACTTTTGTACTGTCTCGAAGAAATCAAGCATTGTTCTGATATCATTACTTACAGTTTTTAGTTTGAATTTAGTTTGTATTGTAATGTTTTAAGAATTGCAGAATATACTTGCGTGCAGTTAGAATCATCTGACGTACTACAATACATGCTTATTTATTTTTATTTCTTTCTAGTCTTAGAAATTAAAGGGTACCCTGTGATGATGTGAAGATTATTATCTGAGCTTGCTTTTATGGATCAGCTGCTGTTACTATTTTTAGTGAGCTGCTTCCATTTTATTTTTTCTAATTAAAATTGCTAATGTGGCAGGGCTTTTCATCATTACCGAGGGCTACGTGACCAGAAAAATCCCCTAAAGAAACATCCGGAACTGGAAAGGTTGCTCAGGGAGGAATACCGTAGCATAGACGACTTCCGTGCCAAAGAGAGAGTTAACAGTTTGAAAGCAGAGAGCCGCTAGCTTCAGGTAATTCCTGTGTTCTGGTGGCACCGAGCCAATGATATGCCAATTTTGAAAACCGATCCTGACGAGTTAACAGAGAGTTGGAGTAGCAGCCTGCATATGCTTTCAACGCCAATGAATTTTTTGTATATTGTATATTGGGGGAAGGATTGTTCAGGCATGAGGGCCGCCGAGTGCTGAAGTTTTGTCATGGTTCTAATATTCAAGCTTTTCTGGCTCCCCATCCTTTTTATTTTTGTTAATTCTGTGTTGTCTGCAAGCTTGGAGAGGTGCCTCTGTTTTTTCTTGGGTCATTTCACTTCCCCCTGAATTGTAACTTGTACATAAAGGAAACTGGAAAACCCCCAAAAAAAAAAAAAAAATTGTAGGAATCTTGTGAAAATGAACAATAAGAGAGAGTCATTTTTTTGATGTTAGTCTAATTTTCTGGTATTAATCTACGTTGATTTCTTCAGTAGTTAACATTGTAGACGTGAAGAAACTCTGATTGTGATGGATGTTCAACCTCACCTACAGTTTTATTCTGATACTTCATGTTAGTTTAATGGTAGATTTTTTAAGGGAAAACATCCACCGTCATTTAAAGTTTTACGCTTTACAGAAAGTACACAAATTTTGAAATTTTCAGTTGTCCAGACATTTGAATATTTTATAACATTTCCATTTCTGTCTTAATATTGTTTGCGGTTTGATGACATTAAAAGGGTAAAATTATCATTTAACATTCACATACAATTAATACGAGAAAAAGTTTTTTTCATTCTTAGAGTTTCATGTAATATTTCATTTCATCTCTATTTTTTACATAATAGTTTAAAATATTCTTCTGTTAACTCAACGTTAGTTAAATATCGTTTGTTAATAATTCGTTGAGGGTAAAAAATAATTTTTTTATGAAAGAGAAAATTAGAACAAATAAATAAAAGTTTATATATAATTAAAAATTATTTTTATCTAATCTCACTAAATAAGAAATACCGAAAAAAAAATGAAACTTTTAGTTCTAGCAATTGTTTTTGTAGTTTTCTCTATTTTAGCGGCATAAAAAGCCCTATAAAACTTAGATCGAAATACTAAAAATAATCACAATTTTTATGTTCATATAAATATACCCTCTAATTACACTGTGAGCAAACTTGGAGAGACAATAATGATCAAAGAAGAGTGATGGTAAAGTTCAAAATAAAAATTGATTGAAGTTTAAAAAGATATTTAGCACATGCAAGTAAATAAAATTTGGTTGTATTTTTGAGTTTTTTTTTCCAATGATTTAAAGATATTGTGTTAATTACAATTTGTTACTTATGGCAATTATTTAGTAGTTATATCAAACTATTTCATCGTCGATTTCATTTAAACAAATTAATGAATTTTGCATATTTTATAGTGTCATTTAATTATGTAAAAATTTTATTTTAATATAGTTTGTATCACTTTAATAAAAAATCATATTGTCTTTAATGAATTACTCGTTAACAACATTAAACTAATGGTGAGTTAACAGAAGGATATTTTGATATATTTTTAAAAAGTATGGATGAAATGAGCTATTGCATGAAACCTTAGGGATGAAAATGATTTTTTTCTCGATTAATACACTTTGTGTGATTTGGTTCAATCATTTGTGGTTTAACTTGTTTGTTTTCTCAATTTAATATTTAAAAATGTAGCTCAAATTAATTTTTTTAATCTTTTTAACCCTCTTATGATTCGAATTCGAATGATCGATTAAAAAAAATCAATTGAAATCAGTCGACGAGTCCCAAAAGACTTAAAAACATTTATTCTTATATGATTGAACAATTTTACAAACCATTAATGGCTTTTCCCAAATTAATTTGAGGTCCTTAGGAAGTTGGACTTACTGTCATATTCTCTAGACTTTGGCTCACTAATAGGAGGATTGCATAAAAGGGACAACTACCCCAACCGTGGAGAATATGTCAACCAATGTAGAGAAGGGATCTCAAGAGGAAGAGGTCAACTACTTAAACTTCTTAAATTGTAACATGTTATCATGTAGACATCACATGCAATTTTTTTGCATCTAAGAATTTCACCCAATAATAATTTAAGTGTTATGTAATTATTAACATATTTTTAGTTATTGAGTATAATTCTTGACTTAAAAATGTAAGTTACATATAATATAATTTAGCTACACTCTACACATCAACTAACATGATATTGAGTCTAGTTCACGACCCCCAACACCTATTAAATAACACAAATTATAGCTATTGGAACTGCTGCGCTCCAGTCCCGAACTAACTTTTAGTATGATTTATAGAAAGAAATATCCAAATTTAATTCATATGTTTCAAGTTAATTTCATATTTTGCACACAAGTTTAGTGGTAACTACAATACTAATTTTGTATCCCGATTTACATGGAAACATGCTTTAACACATGAATGTGCAAAAGATCAAGGTAAGTGAGGTGCATACTAAATACGTCGCAATTTCTCTGATAAAGGCCACATCTTATGCGAAAGAACAACAATACTTTTTGTCTTTTAAGTCTTAACAAGACAATAATGTCTAATTGAGCACACTAACTCGCTCTGCCGAAAAAACTATATTAATTAAAAGTCATCCTTTTCTAGAATATTCATTAACACATTGTCGAAGTTTCTCAAAAGAATAGCATTGAGGAAAAAAATTAATGAAATAACCTCATTGAACGCATGGGCATGCATGGCAAGTTTGTGAGCAGAGCAGGTTATTTTCATGCAAAATGCAGTTCAAAATAAAATGCATGCAGTTGCGGTGGTGGTGGTAGTTTATTAATAGATACTTTCGAAGAAGGGGAAGAATTGAAAATGGAGGGCTTACAAAAAAATAATCAATGGCTCATCATCGTTGTGATGGTAACAATGTCAGTGCTGTGCGTCCACACAGAGTCCAGAAGCCCTGTTCTTCACAGGGTTGGTGGAGGAAAGTACACTTGGAAACCGAATGTCAACTTCACTCAATGGGCAGAGCACCAACACTTTTATGTGGGTGATTGGCTCTGTGAGTTCTCTTTCTCTTTTCACTTCGTTTTTCAGAGCTCGTGCTGCTCTCTTTTATCATTTTGGTTTTTTTTATTTTTTTACCATTTGAGTTAATTATACTGACGGTTCTTCTAAAATTATCATTCTAGATTTTGGATTCGACAAGCACAAGTATAACGTACTGCAAGTGAACAAAACGAACTATGAGAAGTGCGGAGATAAAGACTTCATAGAGAATGTCACAAGGGGGGGAAGAGATGTGTTTAATCTGACAGAGGCCAAGCCATTTTACTTCATCTGTGGCCGAGGTGATTACTGCTCCAAGGGAATGAAAATTGCTGTTCATGTAGAAACCGACCCGCCGCCACCAACTGCTTCACCTAATCTTACCATAAGTGCTTCTCCTTCTCCATCAAGCATTCATGGCCACCTTCTGCTTGCTTGCACCATTGCTTTTTTGAGCATCTTCTGCTCGGTTTCCGTTTAAAATTCATGCAAAGAGCAACTTTCTACTCTAGGAAAACATTTGGTATGATCAACAGAAATTATGCTATAATAATAAGTCATAGAATGACACTCCTGATGAGAAAGAACATGGTTAGATATCCATCAATTTTTAGTAGCAAAATTTAACAAGACCCGCTAATCCCAAACAAACATAACATGAATAAATAAACGTAACTAGTCAAATTTATCACAATGAATAAATAAATTCAGCTAATCAAATTTATCTCACAATTATTAAATCGGCTTTGGTTTAGAAATGGATAATAACCATGTTGGCTTGGTTGGTTTAGAATTTCCAACACCTATTAACCCATCTATATAACCCAAAACTTCTCTCGTGGAAACAAAAACGATGCGTCTAAATTTTAAATATGAAAGTAAAATACTAACTTCTTTAACGATTCGTTCAAGAAACTTTGAATGATTAAATGCATGTCAATATTTGCAATTACGAAAAGGCCACAAAGTGCTACTAAAAACATGCCAATCATTCCAATTTCCGATACCCGAATGCCTGAATCCATCAAAATAACAGTTTAACAGCCCATTGCTGTCTGGGGAAATAGAGAGACTGGCGAATGCATGGGACTGGCAAGAGTCAACAACACCAGTAATCACCACAAAAACAAAGGCACAGGGCACTTTCTGTTTCTAGACCCAAAATTAAATAGCAGAGATTTTCAAGGCATCACTACAAGTTCTAGACACCTTTGCCACTGGATGGTCCAGATGAAAACCAAAAGGCTAACTATATACAAACTACTTTGATAGGATTCTGATTGACGGTAGAAGCCACACAAGTGTCTCAACAGAAGAACATTGAATTGCACACTTTCTCCTGCAGTCTAGGCAGCTGGGGGACAGGAACAGGTCCAGCAGATGTCATCCCACCCTGGCTAGAAGATGTCTCTGATAAGTCGTCAAACTTCATGAATGATCCTACCTGGCTTGCTGCCAAGTGGGCATAGCAAATTGGAGCAACTGCACACACACACAATAGAATAAATTAAGTAAACTCGGAACTCAGGACTACTAACACAAACATAATCTGACTACTGGTACAAAGCGATAAGGATGCGTCTTGAGGACCCTGTCTGGAAAAGCATAAACCAAACACTTTAACTAGTTCAAAAGAGATCTGTTTATCGGTAAAAATAAGATGCAAGCACAACCAGCATAAGATTCTTCAAATTACCTACAGAAATGGCTGTAGTGCTTCTCTGGTACCTGAAAATTTTGCATACATAATTAGAAGAATACACACTGGACCTGAAACATAACAATGAAGCAATCAAGTCAGATATACTTACACATAAGAAAGTGAGTGCACTAGTTCCTGCAGCTCATCACTTGAAAAGCCAATTTCATCAAATAGAACGTGGTAATGTGTTGGCCTTGAAGTACCCTGATCATCAACAACAAATCAGAATAGCCAAGGTCAATTTAATCTTACTATACATGAAGAAAAGGGAAATTTCACATCAAGCAAAAGCCTGAGACTAAGAAGAGACTCGTCGACGAAGAATGGCTGTCGATGAGATTGCAGTACATAAATCTCCTAGATTTGGAAACAACTTTGTTTATTCTCACATTTTTCTAGCAAAAACTAAAGCTTGATTGAATCTTTAAACATACGTATTTGTCAAAATCATTAAATCAATTAAATGCACAAAGAGAGTTGTAATAACCAAAAAATGCCCTGAATGCACTCGGTTAGCTCGTTCAAAACCGGAGATACTTCTGCACCATGCAATCTTGGGAAGCAGGGAACTTGTGGCTTTTGAGGTGGCACAGAGCAATCAAACCCCACAGAGAGAGGGAGAGAGAGAGAGAGAGAGAGAGAGGGCAAGAATCAAAGATGAGTTATTCTTCAAATGATAATAAAAGATTCCTCGTCTTTAGGAAATATCTATGTTTTAGCAATTCATTCCAGAGAACAGGGTAATCCCACTGATTTCATATCCCAATTAACCAATAAATAAATAAAAGCAATAGTTAAAGTGCCAATAAAAGATAATAAATACATGAGCAACTTCGCAATATTATGCATGTGTTCCACACATCTTTTAAAGGAACTATACTCGGAATATACAAGAGAAACATTCAAGATAAATGATTAGCTACAAAAATACCAGCATACAAAAATACCAATAACAAAATCTATATTCTAGACACACCATTTCATACAAAAGTTATCATCATAAGCCTGGACCAGCAGAGGCATCAAAACCATACAATTACAATGCTAACAGTTTTCAGATATTACTCACAATCATTCCAGCATGGGCACAAAGGTAGAAGTCATAGTTTCTTGGATGACAGACTTTGTTGTCAACAACAGTTCCTGCATAAACAAAAAATTCTCGAAAGTTATGTCTAATGCCGTAATAGACTTGTGCTGTACAAAATTATGAAAAGGCTCACCAGGAGGAACATTGTCAGGAGATCCCGACTGGAAAAATTTTGTATGGTGATTCTTCTGTGCAACAATCACCGCAAACTTTGGGGACCACTTCTCATCCAGAAACTTGCACGCCTGGAAATGCCAGTCCGTTAAATTAATAAAAAACCAACAAGAATTACAGCCTGTAAAACATGTTTTCAGAAAGCAAAGGCTTGAAACCTCTATAATCTGATTCAGTTCAACGTTCAAGACTTGATTAAACTGTGATTCACTGACACCATCCCTGAAATACGACATTTACTCATAAGCACAAGAGAAAAATCTGCAAGCATACATAAAAACCAATGAACTCAGGTAAAACCTAAAAAACTATTTGCAACCTCTATCAATAAAATGAAATAACGACATGATAGTTTACTGAATACTTGCTGATGTCATAATCTATACACAACTAAACTGGTAACTTATTAAAACAGGATAAAGAAAGCTCATTCGTGCTACAAAAGAGTATAAATCAAATGGTACTGATTAAATAAGAAAATGGCTTATATATGATTTAGGGCAAGTTTTGCAGTGTTTCGCAGATTCAGCAATAAATATTTTCCTATATTATCTAAACCAATTACATACCCTACACATTTCAACATTCAAGAAGCATGATATGGTACCTCTAAAAAGAGGGTAAAAATGCTTGAAATTATGCAGTGATAGCACAATACATGTCCGAAACTGTATTGTATACAATAATTTATTCATTCAAAAGTAGATTTACTTGGCTACAGTTAGCAAACATGTTAAAGGTTATGAATTTCTTTCATTATCTGCGCTTGCAACCAACGAGCATCACATTCAAATTCAACAAAAAGAAAGAGAACCATCAAAGAGGGAGGAAAAAGAAAAGTTATTTAGACTAGCTTTCCTATGTGAAGGAATGTATACCTGAATATGATGATCTGTTCAGGTTTCCTTTTCCCTGAGCTAGTGTAGAAGTCCAACAAAAGCTCTCTGAAATTGATGAAAGATATATTACTGACTCAATAGTTTCAACAAAACAAATATTAGCAATTCACTTCAACAAAACAAGATATCTGGAAGCTAATGAACTTTTTACTCTTGACAATCAATCAGAAGTCTCCAATCTAACAATACAAATAACCTATTACCACAACTTCCCAACGAAGATAGGTTAAACAATAAAACAACCTTATTATCCCTTCATCCTCAGTGTCAGATACTTTCTTGAACAAAGAATCAATCATTTCGACTTTTGGAGACTGTGTACGCACAGCTGCTCTGTAGCGAGATATTAAGGGCCAGTGCCTGGAACTGACTACCTACAAATATCGATCAACAAGAGACCAACAAGGTTAAATTTTCAATTGGTTGCATTATATGAAATAGCAAAAATAAAAATGTGTAGGTTAAAAAAAAAAAGTAAATTTCAGAAAAGAAAGAATAAATAAGAATAAGACAAGAAATGGCAATCTAAGGAAAGGATATTACCAAGTAAATTTCAGAAAAGAAAAAATAAATAACATAAGAGAAGAAATGGCAATCTAGTGAAAGGATATTACCGCAGCAATAGATGGTATATCTGAATGTCCAGGAGACCCATGGGATACATCCATCCCAAGGATGATGGTGGGAACCTTCGAAACAATAGGAATTGAAGGGGAATGTTCAACAGCCAACAATGAATTTAATCCACCAAGCTGCAAGTAAGACAATACACAGGATACAATAAACAGCATGACATCAGGGCAACCAAAAATTGAAGCACTGCTGTATTTTAAAACAGAACTCAAAAACAGAGAGAAATAGGAGGAGGAAACTCCCGGTTAGTCGTATATCAGAACAGTCCTCACCTTAGCATTAATCTTAAGGAGAACATTTGTAAGATACTGGTCATTGACCCTCATAGGAGCCATACACTGAGTGACAATTCCAAAGTCGGCAAGATTCTTTCGTTTCCAAGGACCTGAAGGATGCAAATGAGTTCAATTATTGGACAAATTCTAAAAAAAATATAACAGTTTTTACAAAATATAAGACCAAACAATCAACCGTATAAATCAGAGTTTTTCCTCTCAGGAAGCAAACAAAGAAGGAACTGTGGAGCCCCAGGCAGTTTAGACTGAATTTCATCGAACATCTTCTCCACTCTAACAACAGGAGAGGAACGCCTATACTGTGGACTCTCTTCAAACACATCAAATGGCTGATCTATGAGCTGCAATAAGGCAATGGAAAAGACTTCTGTCAATTACTTGATTAGACAGTGCATTAAACATTAGCTAACTGGACTTACAATTCCTTTCATTTCCCCACATTTGATCAGATCTCGGACAAGGCTACGAATGTCACAACGTGCAGAAAAGTTTACCACGGCCCAACGTTCTATCTTAGTTGGCTGCACTAATTTCTGGAGCAGCATTTGACAACACGATGAGAATTACTGAATAAAAAGTAACAACTGAAGAAGAAAGGTGAAAAAAAAGGGTCGGAAACCTTGTTATTGAAATTCCACCGCCCATTTCGTGGGGAAAAATCTTCTCCGTTGCCAAATTTTAACTGTTGGAAGATAATAAACAGAGATTAATTAGTTTGAAAGCAAATCAATCAATATTGTAACAAAAAGGTAAAACAAAATATCCAGCCATAAAAATGCTTGAGATATACCCGAGGAGCTGGTAGCACACGACCTTCCACTTGAGCAAAGTTAGTACTGATAGAAATGCCACATGAACGCAGCATTGGCTCATTATCATACTTGCTAAGTTTCAGAGCCTTCAAGAAAACAAATGCTGTAAGCTTCAGCAGACAAAGAAACATTGCGACTGAAAAGTCAATAGCTTGAAAAGACACTTAACATTAGACAAAACACTCATCCTTTCTTGTGGCTTCTGCCTTGACTTCTCCACTAGTGATGCTCTCTGTAGATTGGTCAGGGCTTTCGTGTAACGTTGTAAGGACACCAATTCACAAAGCTGCACAAAATTACAATTAACAGACAAAAAGACAATAAGCCTTTGACATAAGCAAATCTCTTACACTATACATAACAGTTTACCACACAGAAACGTAATACATCCACGCACCTCAAGAGGAATATAGGTCGGCCGCTTTGGTTTACCAACATTGATGCATGGTAGATCTCCAGAATATCGCAAATCTATATTGCGATTATTAACAAAATAGTCATAAACAGTTATTTCCAGTTCCTGCACTTCACCATCATCATCCTTAACATTCTTCTGCTTCAGTGAAAACCTACAACAAGCAATGAAAATAACCAACAATAATTAGAGTACAAAAGAATTGCATTTAACAAACACACTAATTTAAATATACTCTTTTGTGAGAAAGATAACACGACCATAAAAGGAATTATTAGCCTATCTAAGAAACACCACATCAAAAACAGTATAAAGACAACAGAAGAAGCGTACATTTGCTCTTTACACAGTTTCTCACTCAGTCCAGTTATCTTGTACTCTTGATTGGAGGTAATCGTCTTAATCCTCAGATTTTTTAGTGTCCGTTTAGCCTATAAGTTGAAATGTGTGGCAGAGATTTAAAATCAAAAGTACAAATAAGATAATGAACAGAAATACAACAAATCTTGCCTACCTTGGCCCAGTCAATTGAAAAGGGATCTCTAACATTTTGGTTGGCAATAAGAAAATCAACTACTGGACCCGGCTGAATTATCATGGTAGTTGATACATCTGAAGATAGACGAGATAAGAAAGCAAGGTAACTAGAACAAAAAGTAACAACAACAATAATAGTTGGAAAATTTCTAACCAATATTCAAAGACAAGCCTCCCTGAGTGGTCCTAAAACTTGAATGGAATCCTCTGCAGCCAAGAACTCCCCCTCCGACATCAGCAAAATTTTTTGGATCATTGTGAAAGAACGATTGGCGAACTAGGAGACAGCCCCTACAGCATTTCAACATAGTTAGATATAAAAACAAAGAAAGCCACAAAAATAATTAAATCTTCTATAACTCCACAAGTTTTACCAAATCACAACAATTATTTACTGATTGTATAAGCGCACTGTCAGTGGTTGATATTACGTTACATTCTTAAGGCACCTTGGAAATGATACATACTGACACATTAAATGTAATCTCAACTGTTCAATGTGCTTGAATGCAATCATGAATTGTTATAACTAAATCCATATATACCCAAATCTTCACTCACTGTTTTGCAGCATGCTGCCGTAATATAATATCCAGTACCCTAAAGGCCTCCTGTGAGTTCTCTGATTCCTGACCACGTAGGGCATTTGCAATGGCCTGTATTGGAATTTTTGCAGCAAAGCTAATTTCCACTTTAAATGTTTTGGATCGATATGGACGCCGTAATCTTTTTCTGTCATTCCCGTTTGGACTTCCATGCGCATCAGGACTAGCATTTCCGTTGTTCCTACATACCAAAGAGAGATAAAATAAAACAAATTTCTGAGACAGCTTCCACAAGACCCAAAAACATGAATAAAAAATGTATAAATTTACCTGTTAGACGAAATATCCTCAAGCACAACAGTGAACTCAAGCTTGTTACGTGGGAGGGGACCAACAGTAAATAAACTCTTCTCCCCATCATAAGCAAAGTCTTTTCCATCTAATTCAGCATTATATGTCTCCTGCACCCTATCAATAACTTTTCTTCCAGCACCCTTACCATCAACAGGGCGACCATCTTCATAAGACACAGAAACCTGTTCAACAAATTCAAAAAAACAAAAAAAGGTAAGAAAGGGCATTATGAATTAAATATCAAGGAAAAAGAACTGTAAGAGCAGAACAGAGAGAATGTGGACTTACACTGTAGTGATAGAAGTGACCCTCAACATTAGTAACATTAACCTTGAAGTGATTTGTTAGCAATGATATCCTTTGCCCTCTGGATCCAAGGCCACGCCTGGATATTGGAACCCTCACCACCTTTTTCTTAGCTGGTTCTTGTTCTTCCACTCGGGTTGGAACAAAGTCAGGTGGAATAACAGGAGGCGGAGGCGGCAAACTATCAGGAGCTCCATTTCCATCACGGGCACCATTACCATCAGGTTCAAAGGAATCCATATCCTAATAGCAAAAATAAAGAGCACAAGCAAAAGTCAGAAGAAAAATAAGCAATCGCCAAAGCATGAAATTCTTTGAAATATTTCAGAGTATTATCAGTCAAAAGAAGAATATAAAGCAACCACCCATATCACCATAATGTCAAAGAAAGCACTGCGAAAAAAATAAAGGTAAGTGCTAAAGGCTCATGATATGAAAACAGGCGCCACAGAGAGCCCAAAACTACCATGACTAGCATATTAAATCAATAGCATGAATGTTTAAAGACAAGACAACTCAAAGAGCTACAGCACTTTGTAAGAATCTATAAAATCAAATGAACTTGAAATACAAATGACACATAAGCACAACCCATCTGACCAAACCAATGGAAGAAAAAAAGGGATTTTCTAGCTGTATGTTTTATGTAACATGAAGCTAAAAACAGCAGAACCGTTATTGAACAATCATCTTTAAAACACTACAAGAAAATGAAATACATTCAAACCAACGACAAAGGCTGAAATAAACCACCAAACAACAAATAGAGAAAAACTCCAAGAGGGGGAAAAAATTCTGACAAAATCAATCATTTTTTTATAACTCTGTATGCTTTATGTAACATGAAGCTAAAAACAGCATTAATGTTAAGGAACAATCATCTTCAAAAGTCAAAACACTACAAGAAAATGATATATATTCAAACAACAAAAAGGCTGCAAAAATACACCAAACAACAAACAGAGAAAAACTAAAAAAAAAAAAAAAACCCAGAAGATATCACGTATGGGTACAATATTAGGCTAAAAAGAAAGCCCTGGAAATCGCAAAACAAAGTATACCCATAAAAGACAAAAAATGACTTTTTTTTTTATAACTCAAAAGACTAAAACGAAACAACATGCAAGCAAAATAAGCACAAATGGAGTGAATATACTACCTTATACAAGAGAAACAAAGCGATAGAGCACAGATCGAATTTGTAAGCTAAAAATAAGAAACAAGAACAAATTTAAAGTTAAAAACACAAGGGAAATTAAGACCAATATTTAAAAAATTGATAAAATAAAATATATATATATACAGATCGTGCTTAACAACACAAAATGCTCAAATAAGGCGCGAAACAAAAACAGAAACAGAGCAGCATTGCAGAAAAACACTCTCAAATCACCTCCAAAAAAACCCAAAAAATAACAAAAAATTGAAAAAAAAAATGAAATGAACTCTAACAGACAAAAGAATTACATGCAACCACGCAAACTCCAGCAAAAATACCAAATTTTTTTCGGTAAAAAGAAAAAAAAGATGCTTACAGTGAAAATTGAAAACCCTAGAGCAAGAGAAGAGCAGGATACTACACTCTATGAGAGTGAAGCCGATTTCAGTTTAATGGATTGACCCACTCGCTCATTTTTGTCTCTGAGTATTTAAAAGTTAAAACTGGGTGTTTTTTCGGTTAAATCTTAGCCATCTATGTTTAAGTTTGGATCAGTTTCAGTAATCTCAACCGTACACGTTGCGACAGCACTGAGCAGCTTCGAATTTTGGTTAGTTGTGGAGATAACTCAAACTCGGTCACCGAAGCGCACGCTTAAACGGAAGCGCTTGGATTCATGGAACATGTCAGACCTTGACGATTTTGCCATTCTTTAATATGTGATGTGTGCGCGCTGGTTACCTTTTACCAACTTGACGATTTTGCCATTGTTGACTTCGTACAATTACGAGGCGGCTAATATCCAAAATTATCTTAATTTTGATATTTCAACTTTGGGCTTTGGGGTTTCCTCTGCTCGAATAATTATCAGCTGTGTGACAAAATCATAAGTAGGGCTATTTTACGGGTCCCATTTGTTAATCAATAAATTATCAACACGTGTCCCGTCGTATGTACAGCAAGCACTACAGTGCACTTAAAATCAATTCTCTCTATGCCTGCTTGCATGGAAAATACGGCATTATTCTTCTCATGCACTATAGTTTGTTTCAAGCTTTAATGAATGTGCTTCATATTTTAAAATAAATAAATAAAAACTTAAGAGATGTTATTAAAATTTTATTTGATATAACTTCTCAAATAAAATTTATTTCAGTAAAATTTTTGTTTATTTAATTCTCAAAAATTCTAAAATATTAAAAATTTTAAAAATAACTTATAAAATTAAAAAATTGCTTATGATTATTAAATAGATCGTATCAAATATGTACTGACAAATTTGATGCGAATGATTTTGCCGGATTAGTTCTCATTTAATTCGTAATTTTAGAAACAAAATTATAATTGATATTTGTTCAAACTTTAGGGAGTTGGTTGGAATTTGGATCTTTCTACCTTTGGTTCGGTGGCGAATTAGGTAGGGTCTGGTGGGCCCAACTCCCCCCAGCTTAAATGGAAAAGTTTAAAATTTGAGACTATTACGGGAACAGGATTGTGACTGCTTTGAACTTACCGACACTGGACAGCTTATCCATCAAATAGCATAAATAAATGGAATTTATGTATTTATTTTTCCCGTTACGTTTATTCAGGCTTATTCCATTCAATTTTAATTACAAATGATTTAATTTGTTATTATAACCAAAAATGAAAATTCATGATAGTTATAGCTTATATGGCAGCTGCCTCCTTAAATGGAATTAAGATGATTGACAAATCATAACTGGTATTTTTTTTTATAAAAAAAAAAAAAGAAAGAGTAAATTTACTAAAAAAGATAAAATAGAATAATAATTAAAAAAAGAAAGTAAGTTAAGAGAAATTTTGGTAAATGAGGGGAAAATAGGTCTGGTTACGATACTCGATGGGCATGGTTACCCAAAACTTTGGCGTTTTGTGAAACGGCAGCAGATCTTGTGTTCGCTAATCTAACGGCTTCAAAGATATGCAAATTTAGTGCCTGCCACCAATTACTGCGGCCGCGGGGCCCACTTGCATAATTGAAAATAATTCAATTGGTGTACTCGGTTGCACTTAACCTGAAGGATGGGGGGATGAGTAGGGCCCGGCAAAAAAACCAAAAACAACAGAGGTCTAAGAAAAATTGAATCGAATCAGTGGATCCGATCGAGTTCGAATCGGTTTTAATTCTTATAAGGGATATTATCATTTTTTCATTAACGATATTCTGACACATTATGTCAGTACTACGATTTGATAAAATTATCAATTTATCACCAAATATTTAAACTGTTAGTATTTTTTTATTGTTCCGTTAAAATTCAGTTAATAAGTAACGGAAAATTCATAAAATATCAATTTTACCCTTGAAGTATAAAAGACGATTTTGCTCTTTAAGAATGAAGAACATCAAATGATGATTTAATTACAAAATTCATAAAATGTTAACCATATGGTCTTTTAAAAGGTCAATTTTACAAAATTCACAAAGGGTAATTTTTGCCCTTTAAGAAGGAAGAACAACAAATGATGATTTAATTACAAAATTCATAAAAGATTAATTACATGGTCTTTTACGCTCCAGGGGTAAAATTGACCTTTTATGAATTTTCCGTCATATATTAACTGAGTTTTAACGGAATGGTAAGAAAATACTAACAATTTAAATGTTTAGTGGTAAACTGATGGTTTTACCAAACCATGGTACTGACATGATGTGTCAGAATACCTTTGGTAGAAAAATGATAATATTCCTTCTTATAAATATTCGAATATTCCATTTATAAGAAAAAATTGAAATATCAGTTCAGATTTCAGTTCACTTAGCTGAATCAAATAACTGAACCGAAGAACCGGAATGTTTTTATAATTTTACCAAAACATAAAATATGTTATATGTTAATTGACTATGTAAAATGATTACAATAAACCTGCTCACACACGATTATTATTATTTTTTTTTTTGTGTTGTAACTATTGTTATTTTTATTTTTCTTTACAACTTTATGTTTATTTAAATGGAGCATTGGAGTTTATATTTGTATTCTTAAATCTTAATATTTAATATTTTGTTAATAGTAGTTAGTAAGACAATAATGATAAATGTGTTTTGAATATTTTATATTTATTGTTAGTATTTGTAATGAAACTATAATGAACTAGACGGAACTACTTTGCCTCCATTATACCAAACACCTAATTTTGACATTTTCTTTAACAGTCCCCATTGTTTTTGGTAAATAATAAAAACTATAAATTTTAAAAATTTTACACAATAAACCCTAATTAAAATATAATAATTTTAGAATTTTAAAAAATTTATTTGGCATTTTCTTCAGCAATCTCTACTGTTTTCTGTAATATTAAAAACTATAAATTTCAATAATTTTACAAAATAAACCCCAATTAAAATATGAAAATTTTAAAATTCTAAAAAATTATTCTCTCTCGGTTTTCTTCTCAATCATTTTTTTTTTTGCTTTGATCTTAATTTATTCATTTATCCAACATATAATTCTTCTAAAATATCAAAAAATAGAGAGTCTTCTAACCACATAATTAGATTAATTTCTTGAACACAAAATCTCATAAAAATAATGCTTGCATTCACTTAAATGACTATATCTATTGTGTTTATTTTTATTTATTTTTACTACTATAATAAGAAAATGACTATATCTTGCTCTCTATAACAAAATCTCAACAATTATGGCCTGTTGAATGCGGTTAAAGATGGTGACATTTATTTATTTTACTAAAATTTAATTCCAATATAGTGTTTGACATGAATAAGTAAATTAAGAATGATGGAGTTTGTGCCAACCAAATTATCATATGATAATTAATTTTTTGCCCTAAGGGGACCCTTTGAATAAATTTTTTAGACTAAATTTATATCTTATGCTAACAATTATAAGGTTATTTGATGTTGAGCAAATTTATAGAAATAAATAAAAGTTAAGTTTCATTTATTTAATTAAAATAATTATTTATCCTTATAAGTAACACTATCTTAAATGGTAAAACATTAAATGGGTATTTTATTTTTAAAAAAATATATTAAAAAATGGGATTTTTTGTAATTGATATTTTAAATAAATGGATGTGGGGAATATTTTAGTAAGTTAAAATAATCCATCCATATTGTTGTATATCTAAATATATTCATTTATTAAATTACCTGGACCCATATAAACATCATAAAATATTTTGATGGACTTATGTGTTAAAATCTTAAAATTTAATCTTTTCTTTTTTATTTTATGAAACAAGAGGGGCTGCAGCATTAATAACCAAGTAATTGTATCCTTGCCGTTGGAATAGCTTTTGCAACTTTTGGGTTGAATCCAATGGTTGGATCACAAAAAGACAAAAAATAGGATACCAAATCACGGTTGCAAGCTAGCTGGACCCGAACTAAACTAATTAATGAGAAGAATTATTCCATTAATGAGGCCCAACAAGCTAAAAATTTAAAATTTAAAATTCAAAATATGTCCAATACGCCTAGAACCGAAAAAAATAGAACCGAGCCGAACCAAATCAAATAAATTAGTTCATGTTCGGTTTTTTTATTGTATTCGGTTCTTTTTATAAAATAACCGAATTTAATCGGGCCTAATCAATCTTGATCCGAACCGAACTGAACTGTGCCTACCCCAAGGGAAATTGTGAAGAGAGGGGAGTTCGATTTCTTTTATTTCGTTTGATATAAAAGTTTCGAGATTATTCGAAATAATTAATTTTTTTCTACACTTTTTTTATAATTAAAAAGTTTTTTACTTAAATAATTTTAGAAAAAATTACTTAATGAATATTTTTTTCTCTTTTTCTTCTCAATTTCATAAATTTACATCAATTCATTCAAATTACTTTTAAATACAAATAATTTATATCACTAATTAAGAGGAACAAAACCCACCATTTATGAATCAATATTAACAAACTTTTATCCGTTATGAAAATTAATGAATTTCTATAAATTTAATTTTTACCAAACATAAGCTAATAAATATCAAGAAAAAAAGTTTTTCTGTAAAAAACATGAAATTTATATCATGATATTATAAGAAAAGCCAAGTTAATCAACTAAAAAGTGAGTAAAATTAAGTGTTTAATTTGTAGAATAGGAGATTAGAGAGAAAATATGCAATTGTAAAGTTAAGAGCAAAAGAAATCAGTGAAAGATAATTGTAAGATTTTTAAATTTAGATTTTTAATAATAAATTTATTTTTTTGAAATAAACTTATAAAGGAATTTGGTGAGTCCAAATATCCCCACCTGAAAAGAAGTTGAATACCCATTTTAGTGAGCTAATTTACCCTTATTGCCAAATTTTCAATAATTATTTTTAATTTATAATAAAAAAATACGAAGTTATTTAACCGTTGAAAACCAATGAACTAGTTTATGTTTCATTCTAATGTCCTGCTTATTTAATAGTTATCATGATTTGTGTGATGCTTTTTGTTAGAAAAAAAATTATTTTGTCTATTATTACGATCAAGGGCGCTTTTATTACTACAAATATATATATATATATATATATATATATATATATATATATATATATATATATATATATATATTTTAAAGAAGAAACATGAATATCATTATTACAATCACGGGCCAACTTTTGTGGCACTCCCGAATAGAGTCCATTTTGAAACAGACTGGGGTCCGAACGTGCACCGCTAGGAATAAATAGCATTCCATGGTGGGCCAACTCGATAACTGCAGCCCAACGGAACAAACCAAAACGAGATACATGGTGGTAAGAAAACCAAACACCCTTTTTTATATGTCGAGTCATTTTTACAAATTTATATAAATGCGAAAATGCCAGATCTTCTAATCACAAATGATAGAAGAATTTTTATTATACGTTTAAAAAAATTTTAAAAAAAATAAGACTAGCTTTACATAGCTTTTTTTTTTTAAAAAAAAATGTAATTACTAGCAAAATTATTTTTGAAATAGCACCGCCGAACATATATCGATTATTTTGCTCGCTTTCAATTATGTCTTCCGAATATTTATTAGTATTTTTGTTATAATAAGGCACAAGAAACAACACTAAACCCATATCAAATTTCAAATGCAACATACTAAATTTGTCATTTTGATTCTTATTTTTATTTTGTAGAAAACACGTGACTACATTATTCTCAATTCAAGAATTTCATTTCCAACATGATACAAATATATCAATAAAGTCCAATATATTAAAATCCGAGCTAAAATATATGAATAAATAAAAACCTGTCATAAAAAATCACTCACATAACAATTGCAAAGACTTTCTTTATCTTATAATTAACTGAAAAAAGGCACCTTCTAAGTTGTAACCTAACGGCGAAATTGCTGGCACTAACTCGGCCTTACTTTTTGATTGGACTGAAAAACATATCTAAGTTTGACACGGCTTATATGATGACGACCCATTCAAAAGGGAAAGCCATCTGGTTCGCGGGAGCGAACACGGGCTGTCACTGTCAATTTGAAACGACTTTTGGAAAGCAAAAAGATGAATCAAAAGGACAAAATAGGTGGTGGTCATACTCAGACTTGGACCAATTCACTTTGATAAGAAAGTGGACTTGCCTTTTTCCAATTCCACCACTACTACTAGTAAGTTCGCACCAAAACCACAACAACATATTTAAGTGGTTTATTATTTAGTTTGGTTTATTGATTATATTACATGTATAGAGAGATTTGATGGACCTAAAACCAAGGGTAGAGCCACGAATTTCGTTGAGAAAGGGGGAAAAAAAAATAATCGACCTATAATAATTAGAATTTTGAAACGAGTATTATTTAAAGAATTTGTTATTAATTAATTAATTAGTTATTCAAACAAGTCATAAATAAGAGATCGAGAGACTCCCTAAATAAGTAAATGTGGAAGATGCGACAATGATAAATCAGTCTCTTATCAAATTTATAGATAAAAAAATTTTAAATCATTCATTGATTGAACAATGAATATATTTTCTTGTCGCCTTATTGATATTTCTAAACTACAAAATTACAAAAACTATCAAAGGGGGTTTTATTTACATTTTTTTTCCCTCAGGAGGTTTGAATAAGTTTTGAATGTATACAATATTTTGCTAATTTTTTTAATTTTATTTCAAAAATAAAAAAAAATTCAAATCAGTCATTGATTCAATATGAATTTCTATTGACCCCAAATTTTTAGTAAAAAGCAAGTGGTTTATATAAATTTGTTTTATTTTTTACATAATTATCTTAATTACAGTAAAATAATAATTGATAAAAAAAAAAAAGGAGAGGCAATTTTAGGAATTTTTTTTTCAAATTTTTTTTATTCAAAGGAATAAAAATAAGAGGAATCTTTGACATGCCAAAAATTGAAGTGGAACAGACACAGTAAAATACAAAAGGAAGATAGGAAAAGCAGAGCAGCTCCGTAAATAAATAAAGTACAAGTTGTAATTAGTGCGTGGTGACTCTCTGATATTCCCAAAGCCGATCCTCTTTCTCTTTGACAAACACAAACCCTAGAGAGAGAGAGAGAGAGAGAGAGAGAGAGCCATGGCGGCGGCGGCGGCGGCGGCAGCGCAGTGGTTGAGTGTGTGTATAACGTTCAGCGTAAGCCTAATAATAATAATAATAGGGAGCAGCAGCTTGGTGGCGGTGGTGAGTGGAAACTCGGAGGGGGACGCGCTGTACGCGCTCAGGAGAAGCCTATCAGATCCCGATAACGTGCTTCAGAGCTGGGATCCAACTCTCGTCAATCCCTGCACTTGGTTTCACATAACCTGTAATCAGGACAACCGCGTTACCCGACTGTGAGTCAGTGGGCCCCATCTCCATCCCCCCCACCCCACCTCCCCACAATTCCTATTTTGGTTTGTATTTTTTTTTTCCCCCGGGTTCATCGTTTTGCTCTTGCTGGTCTTCATTTGCAGGGATTTGGGTAATTCAAATCTATCCGGCCGTCTCGTCCCTGAACTGGGCAAGCTCGAGCATTTGCAATACCTGTATGTGAATCAGAATTTGTTTCTGTTCATTTCTTTTCGTAATATGTATATATTAAATATTAATTAGTTTTCTTTTTTTTTTTAAACATAAATTAAATTGCTATTACGTGTAGGGAACTTTACAAAAACAACATCCAAGGAACTATCCCTGTCGAGCTCGGTAACTTGAAGAGCCTCATCAGCTTGGACTTGTATAATAACAACATCTCGGGGAAAATCCCTCCTTCCTTGGCTAAATTGAAATCTCTTGTTTTTTTGTAAGTGTTGGTTTGCTGCGCTTTTATTTATCAGCTCTCAGCTTGTCTTTTTTATGATTCGGGACTGGCAAAATTCAGTTCTCGTGCTTGCAATGTGCTTGTATGCTCTTTGGGGTTGGCGTATTTGACTGTTTGTTATGTAATAGTGCTTATATCAACACATGTGCTGATTCTCAAGCTCAAAGTGTATTCCTTGGAGTCAGATACCAATGTAAAAACTCAAATGCGATATTGGAATTAGATAAGTTACTTTTGGAACAGTGTGTTCTGGTCCTGTATGCTCCCTCATTAGACTTTTAAGTGGTTTTGTTGGTTAATACAGCCTTGCATCTCATTGCAATTGGGGTCTGGCAGACCGTTCTATACAGTTATAATTTGGGCGACCTATCACTTGTCCCTCATTTTTTCTGGAATTAGTTGATATAAGATGGTGATGTATAATTGCTGGCCTGAGTGTCACGTTCTTTGTTTTGCAGGCGGCTTAACGATAATCGGCTAACTGGACAAATTCCCAGGGAACTTGTTGGAATTTCAAGTCTCAAAGTTGTGTAAGTACACACATTTGTATGATGGTATCTGTTGGTATTGTCTTCTGTTGCTGTAATATTGAAAAATTTGGCTGCTTATCAGGGATGTTTCAAGCAATGATCTGTGTGGAACAATTCCTACAAGCGGACCATTTGAACACATCCCACTCAACAAGTATGTTTCATCTTTTTGTAACTTGCTGCTTGCATCCCTGTTGTAATTTTGTTCAAGCTAATGTATATGGATTTAATTATTCATCTCTGCACACACCTTCTGCTTCTTCTTAACTTATTTTTTTGTCCTTGGATTGCAATTTATGTTATCGAGGTCCTTGTGTCATTCTTTGTTGATAGAAATAGGCTATATCTGTCTTTTTTATTTTACGTTATTCTGTGGAGAATCTTGTTATTTTACAGGACTGGGATTGTTATGTTTATGGGGTTATCATAAAATGAAATTTATTTAACATTGGACTTGTAACCTTCCATGTTGCAAGTTTATGATCCATGATGCATGAATTCCATACCTGTAACATCGCCTACTTCTATACTTCCAATCAAGGGGAGTTATCAATTGTGTGAGTTGTGATGACTGGGGATATTAACTATGGCGCTCTTCTAACTATATTGCATGTAATTTGGGAGATTATAGGTAAGGAGGGTATCCATTCGGCACTCTAATAGACATTGCCATCTGTTTCCCTGCAATGATAGATAGTTTATATAAATGGCTGAAACTTATATAGATTAATATATTATGACGGTCACTTTGCAAATTTAATTCATTGTGAAATGTTAGTTGCATTGTACTTGAATTTTAGAGGATTTTAGGATTATCTTATTCACATCTGAATCACAGTGATTTCTGTGTTGTTGCATCTTCATCGGAACATGGTTGGCATAAATAGGTTATGTGGATTATGACTTGAGAACATGATAGTCATAAAAATAGGCATAAACCTTCCAAGTCTCATTGATACTTTGATGGGGATCCTTCTGGGATTTGTTCCTTTTTCTTTTTTTCCTCAGAACTGTGAGTCAACCATGTGACTTCTTGTTTGGAACCTGCTTTGTGTTGTAATTCACTTAACCAAATGGGGAATTTGAATGCATGACTTCTTCTTGGTAAGCCTGATTTAATACTATGTGAGGAGCCATCTATCCCAAAGATTGTTGTAGGAATGGCCCAACAACATTCAAAACTCTCAACAAAATATTGACTCTACTTATGTAAAAAGGGAAAGTGTTTGTTTCTGTTATTATGATATTTCTGGAGTTATTCTGCCTGTAAATGATAGTGAAAGGTTATACTTTACTGTGAAATCTGCATATAAATTATTGCCACCACTTAAGTCTTATAAATTCAGCAAATTAGTATAAACACTTTTTGAGTGAAATTACCACTCATTTTCCGGTTCTGAAATTTACAATGGTAAGAAGTGTTGTGATGTTGAGAACAATGGCAATACTATTGAAGGTTACTAGTAAATCGTTAGTTGGTTGCTAAAAGATTTAGAGCCTGTTGCATCTTTGCTAGTGAATTCTAGACTTGAGATTTACTTGCATTTGCATTTCAGAGGCCTCAACCTTCTAAGTTAAATTGGTTTTGGCTTCAGCAACAGTATCTGACGAGATGTCTTACCTGTAAATAACCACTCTGGAAAGTTTGGGTTTTCTGCCCTTAATAGATCATCTTATTGATTTTTTAATTTGTTCTTATACTCATGTGCTTGTTGATTTATTTTGATTTGTGCCTGAGGTTTGTATCAGAGAAAAAAAAATGGAAAAAATAATATACGTATGAGGTTTTTTGTGCACGCCATATTAGAAAACAAGAGGCTTTTGCAGGTCGGAAATCATTATTAAAAATTTCCATAATCTCAACCGGTAATTGTCATTCTTCTGTTAAATCAATTGAAATTTCAACCACATCCTGCAAATGAAAACATGAATTGTTTTGTATTGTAAAACATGATTGTTTTGTATTGCAGGTAATTTGGAATCTTCCAAAATAATCTTGAATAAGTTAAGTTATTTGAAACTTTGTGTTGAAATAATATTTTCTCAACTAACTATATGTAGGACAGGGACTTAGAAATGTGCATAACTTGGTAACTGGATGCTTTGCAGCTTCATGCTTACACATTATCCTCATAGTTTACATGCTGTGTGCTTTTGTGGACGTGTAATATGCTATTTTCCAAAATGATTGTAGTGAATTTGATAACCTTTAGATGGGAGGGGCAAAATGATACTGTGGAAGAAATTTTTGTCTGATATCTATCACAGATATATAGTTGTATGCTGCTATTAAGCAGTCTCTAGGGAAACTTTAACGGGAGTCATTTGCTGATAGCTAAATGTAAGTTTGTCTCCAAGAAGTGTCTGCTTTTCTGCAGTCTGCTGGACATCACACCGTAGAGCATTGAATAATTTTCTTCGCCTCTCTATCTCTTCTGCCAGTTGTAGGTTTCTATTCTCTGTTGCTCTCCCTGACCATATTTTGTTTGAATGGTGTAGCTTTGAGAATAACCCTCGATTAGAAGGTCCAGAGTTGCTGGGACTTGCAAGTTATGACACAAACTGCTCATAAACGATTGATTGTTGCTTCAAGCTCTACTCAGGTTTCGAATAGATGTGTCCGCGAAGATTGAAAGCGTCTTTACCTAAAAAGCATAGTGTTATTGGTGAAATGAAGCCATCATATATGTAAATTGTATTATACTGCTTAAATGCATCTGTAATAGCATCGTTGTGATCTTCATAAAAATGTTTCAACTTTCAAGATGAGAATTTTATTGATGTAATACAATACTAGCCAAGTGTTTTCTATTCCATCTATGAGAGTTCCATATAAAAAAGTATTAAATGTGTCAAACGCTTACATGTTGGTGTGAAGTATAGCATTGTGATATGTGGGATGCCTGAGCGTCTTCTATAATCATTAATCATTAAACAGGAAGAAACAACTTAATGAAGGCTCAAGAAGTGGAAATTTTAGAAACAAGAAGAAATTGATAAAATTAAATTAAAATGCCAGAACACCAAATCTCCATTCTTGTGGAGGAAGGATATGAGGGCTGCTTGGATTCATATTTTACCAAACAGGATAAAATCTCATGAGTCTTTTGAAATTCTTGTCTGGGAACGAGGGGTAAGTGTAGGAGTGGGGTGTAAGTAGGGATGGCAATGGGCACCGCCCGCAGCGGGTTTGCCATTACCAAACCTAAACTCGCACAAAATTTAAATTACCAAACACACCCGCAACCCGCAGCGGGTTTTAATTTTTTTAAAAAAACCCACCCGCAGCGGGTTTTAACAATTACCAAACCCGCAATGGTATCCGGCGGATTTTTTACGGGTTTCCGTATTTAAAATCACAAATATTTAATATATAAATTTATAATAATAACCTCAAGTTCCATATAACATATTCAATTTTATATTTAAACAATGTAAATGAAAAATTAAAATTTCCACATCAATTCAACACAAATTCTCAAATTTAAGTATAAATTATACAAATCTATTTAAAAAACACAAACTAATATCTAAAAATAATAATTACATTTCATATTATCATTTAAAACAAGATCAAAGAGAATATATTTATTTTATTCACCACCATAAGCACCCATCTAACACAATGCCTAAAATAATAATTAAGATTAATATTTTCAAATACTAATTCGAAGGGAAATGCCTTTAGTTTTCTTTAGGTTATGACTTTAGAATAAGAGATGAGCCATATACACACATACACAACTTTGAGCCTTTTGCTATTTGGTAATTTGATTAATTACATTATTTTCTTTATATATTTTTATATTTAAATTAAATTAAAAATATTTGAAAAAAATTATTGCGGGTTTGGTGGATATCCATGCGGGTATCCACCGGGTATAAGGTTAATACCAAACCCACCCGCATCCATATGCGGGTTTTAATTTATAATACTAAACCCGCCCGCAACAAATAAAATTACCCGCAACGGGCGGGTTTTGGCGGGTGGGTTTGGACGGGTTTGTGGGTTTGCGGGTACAATTGCCATCCCTAGGTGTAAGAATAAATATTTATTCCATGTTTTGCATGTTTTACTTAAAATTGGATTCGTGGTCGGCGGTCCAAATTTAACATTTTGTCTAAACATAATGGGATCACTTGGCGTCACTACAGAAAAACTATTTTGCGCTTTTATAATATATTCCTTCATTTATACACAGTATATATCACTCGAAAAGTTATTTATTTATTGTTATTAGCGGTCTGGTTTATTTGGTACTTTTAGTATTTTATTTTTATTTATTATTTTTATGTTAGTATTGTATTTTTATCATATATATACTCTAATTCGATACTATTGTAAATATAACATGGTACTACATCTTATTTAGTACAATTCAATCTAATTCTAATAATTAATCCAATCTAATCCAATTAAGTCAAATTCAGTAAGTGATTTCAATTTAATCTATGCACCAACCCTAGCCTAAAAATGAATATTATGTTATGTGTTTTTTTTCCCCCAAATTCAAATTTATAGAATTTATAACACTTGCTTCACCTATGAGAGAAGAGAAACCTATGTCGCGCAGGTGCACCACCTCAACTTACTGAGGGATCATGATTCTCTCTTGATTTGATCATGTCATAAGCAAATAATTCAATTGCTGATTAGTAGTTAAAAAATAAAAATAAAAGAAGTTGAATCTTACCCATATACTATCACTAAAAGACACATGGCAGAAGATCTTAAAAAAATCAGAAGAGATCAGATCAGGAGATGATCATTTTCCCTTACTGAGATTGTGAGCCCTCCCATTAAGGGCTTGTCATTTGGCAAGTCCAATAGATCTAGCAACATGACCCATAAATTTTTTATTTAAAAAAAAATTATATTATTTAATTTATGTATGGCATTATAGGAAAAAATTATATAATATATAAGACGTTTCATGTCAATCATACAATAAGTAAATGTTATGACATATGTGCATTTATTTTTAAAAAATCACTATGCAAATAGTAATTATATTAAATTTAATTGTGCATGTTATATATGCATTAATTAGTTGTATTACTTCTGATGTATTGTAAAATTTCTCCACGATAGGACGGCGAAGTTTTTATTGAGACCTTCACTAATGAGTCTTCTACCTAAAAGTGACAAAATAAAAATTAGTGGCACACGTAATTGGGTGATAGCGAAATTAAGGATTAAAACATTATTGGATATATTTGGTAGTTTAATAGTTAATATTATCACCATACACGTGATATATATTTATATTCTTAAGTTTTTTTTTTCATAAGTTTTAGATGTCTCGATCTTTCTGTTATATATTATATACGTTATTGATCAAATTATTGATGCTCCTCAGCTTGTTTTGAATGCATTTGATCTGAACAGTTCGAGCAACAATAAGGGAAATAGTGGATGGTATTTAATAGGTGAGATTTTTCATCTCCATTTTAAAATTTTAAAATAGAAAAAGAAAAAATAAAATTATCGATAGGTTAAATTTCACTTTGTCTCAATTATTTACTAATATTAATTCAATGCGCCCATAAATTTATTATAAGTTTATATTCCATCCACACACAATTAAAATTAAGTGGCCTTTTAATTCTCTCTCTCTCTCTCTCTCTCACTCTCCCCTAATCTCTCTATGTTCATTGCACCCTTACAAGTGTGAGAAAAAACGACTGAGGATATATAACAGAGAAGAATACAATATATTGAAAATAATGGAAAGATTATTGTCATCTCCCATATATAATAGAAAAACTAAGGTAATCTCTAATCTTACACATGTATATGTACTATTGAACTTGGTTTTTTTGCTTGGTAAAAAGTTAAAATAGTAGCTTTCACCGTATGCTACTAACAGCATCAGTTTTTCAAAAATTAGTACACGGTATTGACATGCGTGGACTTAATATATTATCAAAATAATCATTATATTTTGATTAAAAAAGAAGAAGATGAACTTGTTCAGCTAAATTAGACAATGTATGTATATATTTTTATTTATTTTAACTCTTTGATTTGATATTGTCCCATTAAATTTTACTAAAGAAAGGTTTTTTATTTAATGAAGTAGGCGTCATGTATAAGCAACATCACTTTTTGTAATTCTTTTACCAAGGTCTGATAGAATGAAGATGGCAGTAGGTAATATGTAAGAGGAGTGTTGAGAACTTGAGAGTCGATGTAACACAACATATAATTAGAACCTAATTTGAAAGCAAACCAAAATCCATTTGGCTCCCAAATATATATATATATATATATATATATATATATATATATATATATATATATATATCGCAAATCAACAAAAATGAAGCCAAAATTATGCGTCCATGTGTCTGGCCAGTTGGAAAAGGAAGCATCCTGAAGTTGGAATTTTTCATCATACCTTTAAATATTAATCAACAAAATACCTTTTTTTTTTTTTTTTTACGATATTTGCAAATTGCAATAGTTTACATCTCTATGTTTCTCTTTACAGTTCATCGCAACAGCTTCATTATTTGATGTTTTAATCAATCATAATTAAACATATTTATTCTTTTTGTATTCACCTGGCTGGCGAAATGGGCGTGTCAACGGGCTATGGGTCTATTTAAGAGAGTCCTGACTGATTTTTTTATTATAAATATCAATAACACTCTGATTGTAATATATAAAAAAAAAATTTGATAACAATTAAAATTAAAAATGGGGAAAAGGACTAGTTAGGTGAAATAATCGTAGAGATTTTTTATGTTCTCAGAAACGATTACAGAGGTTCTATTTTAAGACACACATCGATTATTTCTTTTTACACAAATTAAATTTTAGAACTTTGAGTGCTCTTGCTTTGAGAACGAGGAAGGATCCACGTGTCATTTTGATCCCTTTTGAGGGCCAACAATAATGACCATTTTTTGTGTAAATTAATCTGAAGATATCATAGAGCAGGTTTAGATAGCAGCCACAGGTTAAAACATAAATATGTCACGTTATCGATAAATGTATAGATCAGTTGGCATAAAATTGTTCTAATTTAATTAAAATCCTTCATTTGAGATTTGGAAATGTAATTACATTAAATCTTTGTTGAGAGAACTTTACTGCTCTGGTGGTCCTACTCGATTCAAATCTGAATTAGTCGAGACCTAATGTAATCTTCAGATATCAAATGATTTGATATAAAAAAAAAAACCATAAATATGCCTCGTTTTAATTGTGAAAATGTTAAGTCGTTATCAACAAGTTTGGAATACTTGGGTCCACCAATGACTCAACGCAATAATAAAGCTAGAATTCTATAATTTTATAAACTCCCATGTGTTTAATTATTTTCAATTGATTTATTTTTTTAATCCCAATTTTTTTTATAGCCTCTACTTCAATCTCTTAAATCTACATGATTGTAAAGTCGGCCCCGCTAAACGTGTCTTTGTTGATCTTTAGGACCAAGTAAGGTCCATCAAAATATATACATGAACTAAAATAAAGAGTAATGATACAGCCACAAACTCTTGTATAAATTTATTTTGTACAAACTGACGTGGCATTAATTCATTGATTGAATGAAAATATAAATTAATAAAAATAAATCATGTGGGCCAAATGATATTTAATTCAACCAATCTTATCATGCTACATCAGTTTGTACAAAATAAGTTTGTACAAGAGTTTATGGCTGTATCATTACTCTAAAATAGAATACTAGGGATGCTACTTTAGACAGCAAATCTTACCGATTAGCAAAAATTGATAACGTTATTGTTGACCATTCTTTGATATTTAATTAAATAAGATACAGAGTAACAAGTAGATACGAAGCATCAATTTTCAATCTAATAACTATAAGAAAACAAGGGGTTAGGTCCACAGTTTAGACAAAACCATATACAAATTAATAAACAAACGGGCATTATTAATACACTTCCAAACTAAGATTGAGATACAAAATAAAATAGCATTTGGATGAAACTACAATCATAAGATTTAATGACTAATTATGACATGACTTTTTATGTATTTTTTTAGACATTTACTTATGGGATTTTTAATTTTCTTGATTCATTAAGATAATCTTCCGATCCGAAAATTTGTGCTGTCGAAAAGGTTTCCTTGCCTGGAAGACATCATTTCTTGTCTTTTTTTTTTCCTCCCAATATAGAGATTCTTTGATTAATTGCAATGATAGCTCTTGCTTTTGATTTTGTTATTTAGCTTTGTCATCATCTTTTTTACATAGGACGAGAGAATGAAGCATGTGGTGGGAGGAGAGAGAGAGAAAAAAAGTTGACAATAGAGAGAGAAGAGGTAATTCTCTCGTCCTTCTTTCGTTAATCTTAATATTTAGCAGTACTCTTTCTTTAATTATATAAAAGGAAAATGGTCCCAAAGTATCGAAGATTAGAGTTGTACAAATATTTATTATTAGGCTATGGATAAGTTGGAATTGATCTACGATGGATTACGAATCTCAGCTACACACGCAAAGTGATAAATAATTAAAAAAACTCATAATAACTTTAATTGTGTGATTATAAAATAATGTTCTAACTTAAAGCGGTTCTAAGTTAGCCAGACCCTTGTTATTATTATTCCTCCGAGAAGAAGACATTTTACGTAATAAAAATATATATAGTTGTGTTCAACGAATTGATGTGCGGCTCTATTCTCAAAACGAAGCTCCAAAAATCATTATAGATGAAAAAAAAATCACTTCTTCCGATCAAATTGAATCAACTTAACCTCTTTTGATAGCCGAAATCCAACGGCGTACTTATGAAATGCATTTTGACAAATCAAAATCAATTTACTTATTTTTATATTTACGTTAATTCTTACTGTTTCTAATTTTTCTCACTCGGATCTCTATTTTCTTTAATGATGATTAAATGCATCGTGACGTTAAAAGTTGCAATGAGAAAAACATTTTTCAGATCCTTTTACTATTGTAAACTCATCGTCAACCTGTTATGATATGCTTATCAGAAGTAAGAAGTCTATATATTGACATTAGCTCGTCGAGAAGTTATCCGTCGAGTCATAGGTTTTATTTTAAGTGTGTATTAAACTTTAATGTGGCCTTATATTTATGTCTGACGTGGCGATGTACTATAGGTCATTCTTTACCGTTTTAATATAATGTATTAATTTTAAAAAAAGTTAAAATTGAAACATTATAAATATTATAATAAGAAAATGTAATGGATAAATAATTTTTTTTTAAAAAAATAAGAAATATCAAGGATCGTGGGTGTCATCTCACTTCGCAAAAGGTAGCTCCATCCAACAACGCGAAAGCTCATTTGCATAAGAAAATAATCAGTGTCTGCGCACTATGAGCGATTAGCAATAATTTATATGGCCATGACCACATGTGCACTCAGTCACTGTGAATACTGCCAGCCTATGACCTATGTAATCATTCAAAATAGTATTAAAAAAAAAATTAAGAAGAAAAGAAAAGCGCAAAAGCTAAGCCATGCTTTAAAAATATGAATCTTTAATTATTTCAATGGACCCATTTGTGCCCGCCGTGGCTATATATATGCTTACAATAGCTTTTCTTGAAGCCATCTTTCACCTTCTTTCTTAGTCTTCATTAATAGTTGGATAGAAAAAAATGGGGTTAGGTTTGAGACATGTTGCTGTTGTTGTCACTTGTTGGATACTAATGTTGTGTTCAGTTTTTGAGACCTCGTACGGTTCAAAAACCAGACACTATAAGTGGGAAGTAGAGTACATGTTTTGGTCCCCAGATTGCAAAGAAAGCATAGTGATGGGGATCAACGGTCAGTTTCCCGGGCCGACGATCCGAGCCAGGGCCGGCGACACGATCGCCGTCGAGCTCACTAACAAGCTCTATACTGAAGGAGTTGTGATTCATTGGCACGGAATCAGACAGCTCGGCACTCCATGGGCTGATGGCACTGCTTCCATCTCCCAGTGTCCTATCAACCCCGGAGAAACCTATCTTTACAGATTCAAAGTTGACAAGGTAGTGTAAAAAATGTTCATATTAATTTAGAAATTAAGAAAATTTTGACAGAACGCTGTCAGCAAACGACGTTAAACCGATACTGCTAATTGACTTCGTTTCTAACGTTTTGTCAGCACTCTGTCTCTTTATTAGCAAAATTTTTTTCTGTATTTATATTATATTTACAACCAACTAATTAATAGAATCATGATATGTTAGACGTATGGCAAGTGCAGGCAGGAACGTACTTTTACCATGGACACTTAGGGATGCAAAGATCAGCAGGTCTGTACGGATCTCTGATTGTGGACGTGGCAGACGGAGAGAAAGAGCCATTCCATTATGATGGGGAGTTCAACTTGTTGTTAAGTGATTGGTGGCACAGAAGTGTCCATGAGCAAGAGGTCGGCCTCTCCTCAAGGCCATTACGTTGGATTGGTGAGCCACAGGTAATTAATTAAATTAATTCCATAAGATAACCAAATTTTCACCCAAATGTTCATGAAAGCAGCAAAGATAATTAATTTTTCAAATTTTATTCGCGTTTGGGAATGATGTGTGTACGTATACACACACATCAGACACTGCTGATAAACGGAAGAGGGCAATTCAATTGTTCACTGGCGGCGCATTTTAGCAACGGCTCGGCGGAACAGTGCAAGTTAAGAGGGAATGAACAGTGCGCACCCCAGATCCTGCATGTTCAACCAAACAAGACCTACAGGCTCAGGATAGCTAGTACCACTGCACTCGCTTCACTCAACTTGGCTGTCAAGGTACGTATTCTGTAATCTACCTAATCTTTTTTTTTTAATATAAATATATTCATAGCTTTGCTTTGTTAATATTATATTTTGGTAAATAATTCATAATTTATACTACATAATAGATATGCCGTCTCAAAAGATTTTATTTGATAAGGGTTCGGTTATGGTTATGTTGGAGTTAGACAAATCTCAACCACACACTCAAAGTGATAAATAAGTGTAGTTGAAATTCCTACTTTACCGTAGGTTAATTCTAACATAGCTATAGTCTTACAATAAATATGTTGTTGTTCACTATACTTAATAGTATAATACCAGTTTTATAATTGTTCAGATAACTAATAAATTGTCACCAATAACGAGCGAAATGAATAGGATCAGGCAATGGTGCAATTGTTTTACCGTGCCACAGTTGCAACCGTTTGATGTACTTAGATTGGTGGGGTTCATTGGAATCTAACGACTGAATATAACTGTAGCACGGTACCACAGTTGCACCTAAGGTTTCCCCAATATATAATGTAAATAAGGTTGTAATCTTTGTAAATTGGAAACGTACAAGTTTGAATTTTGAAGCTAAAACTTATTGAAGATTTTAAATTTCGAAAAAACGACTCTCTTCTACACAAGAGTTTTATATTTATATTTATATTTATATTTATATTTGGTACTGTGATTAAAAAAATACAAAAGACAGATCAAATGAATCCGGTGTTATAATATTAATTGATTATTTTATTTTATATATATATTTTTTATAATCATTGTGTTGTCAAAATTTTTTAATCTTAATATCTGTGCTCTAAAAAATTGGGAATCTTTTGATACATCATGCGACCTTTGTCAGATTTTTTCTCGCGTTCTCAATAAAAAGTTGACAAGCTGTGATTAAAGTTAAACGACAGATAAAGTGGCAGAACTTTTTTCGGGGACAAGAGAAAAGCAGTAGAAACGTTTAAATCATGTGTTTGATCCCTTAATTATTCTTATGTGGGGGTCAAAAAGATATCGAAAGTTTAGGAAGTGGTAGGTATGGTATGGAACACTCAACACTTGAATTCAAAGAACTCTGACATTTATAATCAGAGGTAGGTAACACTTGAGCAGGGCTTACCTTGATAATAATCAACTAACATAGTAACCGACATGAGTTTATAGTTAATCTTAATTAATATTGGCATACCTTCGTATAATTTATAATTAATTCTGTCAACGTTCTATTAATCATCAGTTTTTTTTAACATTTTCGTTAGGTATATATGTACGTACGTACGTATGTAAAGCCAAAAAAGAGAAACATTTGTGCTTCTTTTATTTATTATACAGGTGGATTAAGCATGTACATGGTGTATACGCATAATAATTACTAATTAGTGGAAGCCAGCTAGATAGGGGTTGCATAATTATAATGGAGATCGATTTGCTCTCATTCCCGCCCCCACCATCATGCACTAAACATTACTTCAGTCTTTAGGCAGGAACTCTGAATGACTTTTCCATTCAAATTCTACAAGAAGTCTGACGTGCCCGTGCCCACATACTGAGAAGAGGACAGTGTAATGGGGGGCCATGGCTAATTTGAATGGTTCCCACTCCCATTTCTCTGCTGCTGATCATATACTTGGATCCGTACCCTGGCTGTTTATAACCTCACATCACATATGCACATGCACATGCACATGCAGCTTTTGCTTGGGCCTCGTTCTTGTCGTCTTTTATTTGTTTATTAATTATTCGAAGGCTGACTCTGAAACTTGGTTTCACTGCTGATTTGTACTTTATGCTATATCTATGTCACATACCGTGTCGTATGATCAATACTCTTAAATCTTTTGCAGAATCACAAAATGGTGGTTGTGGAAGCTGATGGAAATTACGTGCAACCATTTGAAGTAGATGACATGGACATATATTCTGGTGAGAGCTATTCGGTCTTATTAACAACAAATCAAGATCCCTCCCATAATTACTGGATCTCAGCTGGTGTTAGGGGAAGAAAACCTGCAACCCCTCCGGCCCTAACACTCTTAAACTATCATCCCACTTCTGCTTCCAAAATCCCTCTCTCCCCACCACCTATAACTCCTAGATGGGACGACTATGATCACAGCAAATCATTCTCCAACAAAATATTTGCCCTAATGGGATCCCCCAAGCCTCCCACAAATTTCCACCGTCGGCTCACCCTTCTTAACACTCAAAACACCATTAACGGGTTCACTAAGTGGGCTATTAACAATGTGTCCCTGAATTTACCCCCCACTCCTTACTTAGGATCCATCAAATATGGTCTTAAAGATGCTTTTGATCAGAATGGTCCCCCCGAAAACTTCTCGAATGAGTATGACGTGATGAAACCTCCTGTAAACGCTAATACAACTCTTGGAAGTGGGGTTTACATGCTTGGTTTAAACACCACAGTTGATGTTATACTTCAAAATGCAAACGCGATAAGGCCAAACTTGAGTGAAACCCACCCTTGGCATTTGCATGGGCATGATTTTTGGGTATTAGGGCGCGGAGAAGGGAAGTTTACGAAAGAAGATGAGAAGAAATTTAACTTGAAGAATCCACCATTGAAAAATACTGCGGTGATATTCCCATATGGCTGGACTGCTTTAAGATTTGTTGCTGATAATCCAGGTGCTTGGGCATTTCACTGCCATATTGAGCCCCATTTCCATATTGGAATGGGTGTGGTTCTTGCTCTTGGTGTTGAAACCGTTGGTAATATTCCAAACCAGGCGTTGGCTTGTGGTTTGACTGGGAAAAGGTTCATGAACCCTAAACAAAATTGAGGCTAGCTAGTTTGTTTTATGTACTTTATTCCTGGAGTTTCTATTGTTGTTTTGATATTTATATTAATAAAATTTCGGAGTTGAATAAATAACTATGTCTGAAAGAGAAGAATGATGAGATGTCTCTTCTCATTAACGATGATACATATGAATTAGGATTTTCACATTCTTCTTCTTCTTTGTCTTCTTATTATTTCTTTCATAATCAAGTTAAATTGGTTTGATTGTAAATAATATGAAAAAATAAATGCAAAACTCAATTTTAAGTACTCATTAAACAAGAAGACAGAAAGAGGGAGGAAAAAGGGAGAGGATGTTATCTCATATATTTAATTCCATCTTAAAACTTAAATTTAATAAGACATTTTTTTTCAATACATAAATAATTAGTATTATATGGAAGTAAGTTTCTTAAGACTATTATAATTTATTATAATATAAACTTTATTTTTATTTATAATTCATCCAAATTAAGATCATAATTTTTTTATGATTATATAGAGCTTATTCTTTCATAAAATATATCCCTATACCCTATAAAAAGGCTTTACTGTCTATGCATGTTTATAAGATGCTTCTGACATATTTGGATTATATATTTTCATTTCTTATCTCTTTATCATCATTAATCATAATTATGCAACTCAGAAGTTCAGAACTTGTTCTATAATTCCAACCAATGGTCGGTAAAACTTGTTTATAAATTGCCCCCATGCCCATTGCTTTGTAATAGAAAGAAGAAACGGAAAGCTCTTTAATTGGTTGGCTTTCGTCATTAAATATAATCTTATTTAATTTCAGCTCTCACAAATCCTCTCACTAACAATTTCTGTATCAACATTATCATTTGGTACTTTTTATTTAGAACTATATACTAATACGTTAACAGCACGTTACTCTCGCTTCTTTTTAACATGTTTGAGAGATTTTAGAATATATTAAAGGTATTATACTCAGTTAATGCATGTATGTCATATGTGTATTTATTTTAATAAATCGCTGCATACATACGATAATTAAATGTGGTACCTTCAACATGTTCAAGAATTTCTCCTTTTATTCTTAAAAATAATTATATACATTATACTTATGAACAAACAATAATAAAATTAATATCAACTCGCTTCATCTTCTCTCTGAAATTCTTTAATCAAACCCTATGACCCTCACAAGCTGCCTCTGTATCTTCGTCTCCCTCTGATTCTCTGGCTGTTGGCTTTATGCGGCTTCTTAAATAATAAAGCTTTTGCCGACATCCTCTTCAATCCCAAAAACCCATTTAATGTAATTTCATTAGCCACCAACCTCGATAAGCCAGGCCACGTGGTTTGCCATAAAAGGAATCACAAATCCCTTTTTCAATTCTTTGCTTCCTCTATGCCCCCCCCCCCCCCCCCCCCCCCCCCCCCCAAAACAAAAAAAAAAATCGTTGCTTCCTCGCGTTCACAATTAAGAGAACTAATCAATTACGTACTCCTTATCTTCCCACATGCAGCTCAGGGTTGCACGTAATTAATTTTATTTGCATCATCTTTCATCTTATTCATAATTTTCCATCAACATTAAACCATTAATTGGCAACCTATACTTGCAAAGGTGCTAATTTCATTTTTTCCACCATTTATGTCTGCCAACCCTTTGTGATTCTATTAACCTGAAAGTTTGTTAACTCAATTTGACCACCAACTTGTTCTTTTAAAGGGAACAACTGTTTGTGTTTATTTGACCTGGTGACTGCTGTACAAGCAAAGCGAGTCACTCTTAATTATCTCCAGCGTGGCTGCTTCTACATCGTTGGATTTGCCTTAATAAAATATACATCTGACGGTACTTTTGGAAACGGACGTATATAAACTTAGGTTATAACTTAATTATAAGACGTAATTAAACGGAAGCAAACTAATGTGCTACGTACAATACTGGAAGCATAGTCTTGGCCCCATTCATATTCACCACAGGTTGTATTGTAACAGATAAATTTTCTTTCACCATGAATGATAAGAAATACCATGTTGATCTTCTAAAATCGATGGAGTATCAGCATGGTCCCTCCTTCAAAAGGTGTTCCGCGAGTGCATGATTTGGCTCTATCAAAATGATAGATTTTAGTCAACGTGTTATCCACTAGCCAGCCTGCTGTGAAAAAGTGACAAAATTATTAGGTCACGCGATTGTGTAATAATAACCCTTGAACTCACTTAAAAAAATTTCATTCATCAAGTTTGTTTGATCATCTCAAAATAATCAATGATATTTCAAATTTTGTTTGTACCTCAATAGATATATATATGCGGTTTACGAAAATTCTGAAAGAGACCCAACTTTTACATGGCACACTAATAATCTAACTCAGAAGATTTTTCATACATTATAACTATATATACAAAGTAGATATGAAAGCAATCACACTCAACGTGTGGTTGGTACACCGCCCTTTGTTTAACACAAAAGAAATTTCATGATACAAAATAAACCACGTGAGCTGTTGAGTGTTTTATGTAACTGTTGATTGCAGTATTGGCACATCATCAGTTTCTAAAATCTATATAAATTTGTCCAAAGTTTGTGGTTGTAGCTATTATCACTTGTTTGAAAACGTATCCGAAATGTGATTCACGAGTTAAATATAGCTCCAACAAAAGCTTATCTGCGTACGAAACTGGCAGCGACTAGTGAACTATCAGTGTCGGCCTGCATGCCGTTTACACACACACACACACACAAAAGGAGAGATCTTCGCATCCGCATGATCCGCACCAGGGATCCTGCATGTGAGCTTGCTTCCCTCAAGTTGGCTGTCCAGGTACGTACGCACGTATGACAACGGTTGCTGGCTCAAGGAGCTGCTGAAAATGAATAAGACAAAGAATGACAGCTGCACAGCCAATCATTGAAAACATTCTAGAAATTTCCAGCTTGCAGAGTTCACATGTTGATATTCCTCACCATAACAGTTTTGCCAGCTCATAGGATACACCTCACCTTCCTCATCAGCTGCTCTTTGGAAATGGTTGCTCAGGTGGCATGCCAGCAGGGCCTTGGGATCAAATGCTGGTTCTTCACAACCTGAATTCTCAACACCCTCTCTCAAACTTAAGGTCTTGTCAAAGACATTGAGTTTGCTTCGAAATTGACTGAACTTGTAGTAAGGCAATGGTTTGGTTAAAACATCTGCAATTTGGTCTCTGCTAGCCACAAAGTTTATATCCAGCTCTCCTTGAGTAACTTTATCTCTAATGAAGTGCAGATATATTTCAAAGTGTTTTGTTTTTTAGTGATACACAAGATTTGTGGCTATTGCTGCTGCACTTGTGCTATCACTCAGAATCATTGGAGTTCTCCGTATTTCAATCTTCAGCTCATCAAACAGAGAGTTAATCCAAGTGATTTCAGTGGTGCATTGAGCCATGGCTCTGTACTCTGACTCTGCTGTAGATCTTGCCACCATTCCTTGTTTCCTTGAGCTCCAAGCTACCAAATTATCTCCTAGGAACACACAATACCCACTTATTGATCTTCTGTCATCTGGATCACTTGCCCAGTCAGCATCTGTGTAGGCTACTAAATCAAGATGTTCTGATTTTTTGAATTGTAAACACATGTTGCCAGTGTTCTTTAGATATCTCAACACTCGTTTGCAGGCTATCCAGTGAGGCTGTCTTGGGTCAGACATGTATTGGCTCAGCTTGTTGACAGAGTAGGCAAGTTCTGGTCTCATTAGAACAGCATACTGCAGGCTTCCAATAACACTTCTGTAGAATGAAGGGTTATCGAGCTTGGCACCTTCTCCTTTCTTCAGCTTTTCTGATGTGCTGAATGGAGACTCTATTCCTTTGCAGCTCTCCATCTCGATTTTAGTTAATAGGTCTTGGACATATTTAGCTTGAGAAAGTAGAATAGAATTCTGATTTCTTATGACCTGTATCCCAAGGAAGTAGCTCAGATTTCCTAGATCTTTCAATGCAAAAGCTTCACTTAGCTTTCTTATCACACCCTCAATTCCTTTGCTATCACTTCCAGTGACAATTATGCCATCCACATACACAAGTATAATGACCATTTCAGCATTGTTCCTTCTAAAAAATAGTGAGGTATCACACTTTGAATTGTTGAACCCCCAAGAGTACAGAGCACTCTTTAACTTGTCAAACCAAGCTCTAGGTGCCTGTCTCAAGCCATAAAGAGCCTTCTTGAGTTTGCAAATGTGATTTGGCTTTCCTTTGTCTTCAAACCCTTCAGGTTGTGGCATGTACACTGTTTCTGTCAACTCCCCATTCAGAAAAGCATTATTTATATCAACTTGCCTCAACATCCAATCATTATTCACAGCCAAAGTCAGAATGATTCTAATGGTTGCAGCTTTGACCACAGGGCTGAAAGTCTCATTAAAATCAAGTCCTGGTGTCTGTAGAAATTGTTTCACGACAAGTCTGGCTTTGTATCTATTTATGGTACCATCTGGATTCTCCTTCACTTTGTACACCCACTTGTTTCCAATATGTTTGTAGTTCTGGTCATGTGGTATTAAAGTCCAGGTTTGGTTTTTGATTAAGGCATTGTATTCATCTTCCATTAGACTTGGCAAAATTCGGGTCCGGTCCGGGTTTTGGTGTTGCCCGGGACCGGACCGGATGAGAGAAATGCAAGCCCGGACCCGGGTTAAAACCCGGTTTTTCCGGGTGCGGTCCGGGCTTGAGCCCGGCACCTTCCGGGTCCGGGTTTTGATCCGGGTTTTTAAAACCCGCATGTGATAATTTCAATTTTTTTTCAATTTTTTTCTTTAATTTTTTTTTCATTTCTCTAACAATGCAAATTTTAAAAAAGAAAATAATCAAATAAACTCATTCAATCTCAAACTTTAAAAAAGAAAATAGTCAAATACAAATATATAACACATTAACAATGCAAATTTTGCACAAATGATAAATAAAAATTATTTCAATCTACTTTCTAATACCTAAATTCATCTAATTTCTAACTTAAACTCATTCAATCTATATATAAAATAAATAAATTAAATTCAACAACACAATAAATTTAAATAACATCTAACATATCATAAATTCATAATTATATATTTATATATAATATATTTATTTTTTAAATTTATTAAAAAACCGGGTCCGGTCCGGGTTCCGGGTTTTTTGTGTTGAACCCGGACCCGGGCCCGGAAATGTCCGGGTTTGAGAATTTCAAACCCGGATCCGGTTTTTATATGCATGCGGTCCGGGTTTTGCCCGGACCGGATTGGCCGGGTCCGGGCCGGGTCCGGTCCGGGCGGGCTTTTTTGACACTCCTATCTTCCATGGCTCTTCTCCACTTAAGGTCCTTCAATGCCACAATTGAGTCTTGGGGTAAAGAGGTTTCAGGTTGAGTAGATGTTTGGTAGACTTTTGGTTTAAAGATTCCTGCCTTTGATCTTGTGATCATAGGATGTAAAGGTAATTCCTTTTGAGTATTGGAGGCTTGAGTGTTTGGTTCTGTTATAGCTGGCAGGCTGCAGTTTTCTTTTGCGGAGTTTGATGGGAGTTGAGTAGGGGATTGGTTGTCTGACATAGTGTTGAGGTTCAAATTCTCACATGCTTCATCTTGAACAGGATTTGAGAGCTGTTATGAGTTTTCAGCAGTGGCCTGAGATTGACTATGAGCTGATTTTTGCTGTGTTGACTCAGAGGGGACACTTGTGAGTAATCTGGTTTGGTGAGATATAGCAGCTCAGAAGGAGTTTTATTTTCGAGTGTAGGTGAGGTCAGTCTGTTTATGAGATATGTGGCATAGCTGAAGGCTTCTTGCCAATAATTTAAAGGCATTTTTGCTTGAGCTAACAATGCTAGACCAGTTTCCACAATATGTCTGTGTTTTCTTTCCACTTTTCCATTTTGTTCATGTAAATATGGGCATGAATGTCTTAGAGCTATTCCTTCTCTTTTTAGATATGGTTCAAATGTTTTAAACTCTCCACCCATGTCTGTCTGTAAGGCTTTGATTTTCAGATTTAACTGATTTTCTATTTGAGTTTTGAACACAATGAATGTGTCAAGGGCCTGTGATTTTGCTGTTAGAGGAAACAGCCATGTGTATCTAGTTCTATCATCCACAAAGGATATGTAATATTTATGTCCATGGGTTGATGGGATAGGTGCTGGTCCCCAGAGGTCACTGTGAACCAATTCTAAGGCTGTGCTAGTTTTGGTTTCAATGCTTTTGAAGCTTTGTTTTGCTTGCTTTCCATACTGACAGGCATTGCAAAATGAAGGAAAAATGTTTTTATTGATATTGAGCCGATTACATGAAAGTAGAGTGTTTCTTAGGACTGACAAATTTGGATGCCCCAGCCTATAGTGCCAAAGATCCATATCATTGGTTCTAAGGTTCCTACTACTTGCTTTGTCAGCCTCACTAGACTCAACTACACTGGTACTGATTGACTCATTACTACCAACACTGAAATTGAAACACATCATTGACATAGGATTGCTAATATAGCTTATTGACTCAGACTCTGAAAAGAAAGATAACTCAGTAGCATATGTGACCTTGTTGCCACTCAAATGAGTAGGCATGCATAGTAGCTCGTATAGTCCATCTCTAGCCACTATGGTCATATTTCTAGTGTTGTTGTTTGAATTCTAGTCATCAACATTTTCTGGTTGATTTTGATTCAAGTTTTGGTCGTCTGGATTTTCCAGTGTTTGATTCATGTTTGTTTGTGAATTTCTGCTGCTTTCCATAGCTTAAAGTTGCTCTGATACCAACTTAAATTCTTAATGAATTGCTTGAATATGCAAGCAGCAGAGAAACAAACATGCTTTTCTTTTATTAAAAGAAGCTTCAAATGAAAATACAATTGTCTCAAATATTTATACATAAACTAAAGACAACGGTTACTGGCTCAAGGAGCTGCTGAAAATGAATAAGATAAAGAATGACAGCTGCACAGCCAATCATTGAAAACATTCTAGAAATTTCCAGCTTGCAGAATTCACATGTTGATATTCCTCACCATAACAGTTTTGCCAGCTCATAGGATACACCTCACCTTCCTCATCAGCTGCCCTTTGGAAATGGTTGCTCAGGTGGCATGCCAACAGGGCCTTGGGATCAAATGCTGGTTCTTCACAACCTGAATTCTCAACAGTATGCATCTCTTTTTTTCTAATTAAATTTCCTAAAAGAAGCAATATACTATATATATATATATATATATATATATAATTTGAAACTTTTATGAAATGGTTGTATTAAAAAATAGAAGCTTTGTTAACCAAATGTCCAAATGTAATAGACATTTTGGAGTAGTGTTTGTTGGGGCATAAAGATCATTTGCCTTTCTCACATGTATGAAACTTCCAATCAAGTTGTTTATTATTACCCGGTGTTCTTGGAGTATTACTCATTATCACCATGTGTAAATGCATATCATCATAGTTGGTTGAAGTTACACAAGGAAGGAGTGAAGGGAAAAAGGAACAAAGCTCTGAAAGCATCCAAGAATCTTCTATTACCCGAACCTGACACATTATATATGATAGGCATCATTTAATCAAATTAGTGATCAATGCTTTCACATCTTGTTCAGAATCACAACTCCTTCTCCTTATTTAGGGTCCATTAAATTTGGTCTTAAATATGCTTTTGATCATAATGGTCCACGGGTAAAATTGTGAAAATGTTAAGTCGTTATCAACAAATTTGGAAAACTTGGGTCCACCAATGACTCAACGCAATAGTAAAGCTAGAATTCTATAATTTTATAAACTCCCATGTGTTTAATTATTTTCAATTGATTTATTTTTTTAATCCCAATTTATTTTATAGCCTCTACTTCAATCTCTTAAATCTACATGATTGTAAAGTCGGCCCCACTAAACGTATCTTCGTTGATCTTTAGGACCAAGTAAGGTCCACAAAATATATACATGAACTAAAATAAAATACTAGGGATGCCACTTTAGATAGCAAATCTTACCGATTAGCAAAATTGATAACGTTATTGTTGACCATTCTTCGATATTTAATTAAATAAGATACGGAGTAATAGGTAGATACGAAGCATCAATTTTCAATCTAATAACTATAAGAAAACAAGGGGTTAGGTCCACAGTTTAGACAAAACCATATACAAATTAATAAACAAACGAGCATTATTAATACACTTCCAAACTAAGATTGAGATACAAAATAAAATAGCATTTGGATGAAACTACAGTCATAAGATTTAATGACTAATTATGACATGACTTTTTATGTATTTTTTTAGACATTTACTTATGGGATTTTTAATTTTCTTGATTCATTAAGATAATCTTCCGATCCCAAAATTTGTGCCGTCGAAAAGGTTTCCTTGCTTGGAAGACATCCTTTCTTGTCTTTTTTTTTTTACTCCCAATCAAGAGATTCTTTGATTAATTGCAATTATAGCTCTTGCTTTTGATTTTGTTAATTAGCTTTATCATCATCCTTTTTACATAGGACGAGAGAATGAAGCATGTGGTGGGAGGAGAGAGAGAGAAAAAAAGCTGACAATAGAGAGAGAAGAGGTAATTCTCTCGTCTTTCTTTCGTTAATCTTAATATTTAGCAGTACTCTTTCTTTAATTATATAAAAGGAAAATGGTCCCGAAGTATCGAAGATTAGAGTTGTACAAATATTTATTATTAGGCTATGGATAAGTTGGAATTGATCTAAGATGGATTACGAATCTCAGCTACGCACGCAAAGTGATAAATAATTAAAAAAACTCATAATAACTTTAATTGTGTGATTATAAAATAATGTTCTAACTTAAAGCGGTTCTAAGTTAGCCAGACCCTTGTTATTATTATTCCTCCGAGAAGAAGACATTTTACGTAATAAAAATATATATAGTTGTGTTCAATGAATTGATGTGCGGCTCTATTCTCAAAACGAAGCTCCAAAAATCATTATAGATGAAAAAAAAATCACTTCTTCCGATCAAATTGAATCAACTTAACCTCTTTTGATAGCTGAAATCCAACGGCGTACCTATGAAATGCATTTTGACAAATCAAAATCAATTTACTTATTTTTATATTTACGTTAATTCTTACTGTTTCTAATTTTTCTCACTCGGATCTCTATTTTCTTTAATGATGATTAAATGCATCCTGACGTTAAAAGTTGCAATGAGAAAAACATTTTTCAGATCCTTTTACTACTGTAAACTCATCGTCAACCTGTTATGATATGCTTATCAAAAGTAAGAAGTCTATATATTGACATTAGCTCGTCGAGAAGTTATCCGTCAAGTCATAGGTTTTATTTTAAGTGTGTATTAAATTTTAATGTGGCCTTATATTTATGCCTGACGTGGCGATGTACTATAGGTCATTCTTTACCGTTTTAATATAATGTATTAATTTTAAAAAAAGTTAAAATTGAAACATTATAAATATTATAATAAGAAAATGTAATGGATAAATAATTTTTTTTTAAAAATAAGAAATATCAAGGATCGTGGGTGTCATCTCACTTCGCAAAAGGTAGCTCCATCCAACAACGCGAAAGCTCATTTGCATAAGAAAATAATCAGTGTCTGCGCACTATGAGCGATTAGCAATAATTTATATGGCCATGACCACATGTGCACTCAGTCACTGTGAATACTGCCAGCCTATGACCTATGTAATCATTCAAAATAGTATTAAAAAAAAATTAAGAAGAAAAGAAAAGCGCAAAAGCTAAGCCATGCTTTAAAAATATGAATCTTTAATTATTTCAATGGACCCATTTGTGCCCGCCGTGGCTATATATATGCTTACAATAGCTTTTCTTGAAACCATCTTTCACCTTCTTTCTTAGTCTTCATTAATAGTTGGATAGAAAAAAATGGGGTTAGGTTTGAGACATGTTGCTGTTGTTGTCACTTGTTGGATACTAATGTTGTGTTCAGTTTTTGAGACCTCGTACGGTTCAAAAACCAGACACTATAAGTGGGAAGTAGAGTACATGTTTTGGTCCCCGGATTGCAAAGAAAGCATAGTGATGGGGATCAACGGTCAGTTTCCGGGGCCGACGATCCGAGCCAGGGCCGGCGACACGATCGCCGTCGAGCTCACTAACAAGCTCTATACTGAAGGAGTTGTGATTCATTGGCACGGAATCAGACAGCTCGGCACTCCATGGGCTGATGGCACTGCTTCCATCTCCCAGTGTCCTATTAACCCCGGAGAAACCTATCTTTACAGATTCAAAGTTGACAAGGTAGTGTAAAAAATGTTCATATTAATTTAGAAATTAAGAAAATTTTGACAGAACGCTGTCAGCAAACGACGTTAAACCGATACTGCTAATTGACTTCGTTTCTAACGTTTTGTCAGCACTCTGTCTCTTTATTAGCAAAATTTTTTTCTGTATTTATATTATATTTACAACCAACTAATTAATAGAATCATGATATGTTAGACGTATGGCAAGTGCAGGCAGGAACGTACTTTTACCATGGACACTTAGGGATGCAAAGATCAGCAGGTCTGTACGGATCTCTGATTGTGGACGTGGCAGACGGAGAGAAAGAGCCATTCCATTATGATGGGGAGTTCAACTTGTTGTTAAGTGATTGGTGGCACAGAAGTGTCCATGAGCAAGAGGTCGGCCTCTCCTCAAGGCCATTACGTTGGATTGGTGAGCCACAGGTAATTAATTAAATTAATTCCATAAGATAACCAAATTTTCACCCAAATGTTCATGAAAGCAGCAAAGATAATTAATTTTTCAAATTTTATTCGCGTTTGGGAATGATGTGTGTACGTATACACACACATCAGACACTGCTGATAAACGGAAGAGGGCAATTCAATTGTTCACTGGCGGCGCATTTTAGCAACGGCTCGGCGGAACAGTGCAAGTTAAGAGGGAATGAACAGTGCGCACCCCAGATCCTGCATGTTCAACCAAACAAGACCTACAGGCTCAGGATAGCTAGTACCACTGCACTCGCTTCACTCAACTTGGCTGTCAAGGTACGTATTCTGTAATCTACCTAATCTTTTTTTTTTAATATAAATATATTCATACCTTTGCTTTGTTAATATTATATTTTGGTAAATAATTCATAATTTATACTACATAATAGATATGCCGTCTCAAAAGATTTTATTTGATAAGGGTTCGGTTATGTTGGAGTTAGACAAATCTCAACCACACACGCAAAGTGATAAATAAGTGTGGTTGATATTCCTACTTTAACGTAGGTTAATTCTAACATAGCTATAGTCTTACAATAAATATGTTGTTGTTCACTATACTTAATAGTATAATACCAGTTTTATAATTGTTCAGATAACTAATAAATTGTCACCAATAACGAGCGAAATGAATAGTATCAGGCAACGGTGCAATTGTTTTACCGTGCCACAGTTGCAACCGTTTGATGTACTTAGATTGGTGGGGTTCATTGGCATCTAACGACTGAATATAACTGTAGCACGGTACCACAGTTGCACCTAAGGTTTCCCCAATATATAATGTAAATAAGGTTGTAATCTTTGTAAATTGGAAACGTACAAGTTTGAATTTTGAAGCTAAAACTTATTGAAGATTTTAAATTTCGAAAAAACGACTCTCTTCTACACAAGAGTTTTATATTTATATTTATATTTGGTACTGTGATTAAAAAAATACAAAAGACAGATCAAATGAATCCGGTGTTATAATATTAATTGATTATTTTATTTTATATATATATTTTTTATAATCATTGTGTTGTCAAAATTTTTTAATCTTAATATCTGTGCTCTAAAAAATTGGGAATCTTTTGATACATCATGCGACCTTTGTCAGATTTTTTCTCGCGTTCTCAATAAAAAGTTGACAAGCTGTGATTAAAGTTAAACGACAGATAAAGTGGCAGAACTTTTTTCGGGGACAAGAGAAAAGCAGTAGAAACGTTTAAATCATGTGTTTGATCCCTTAATTATTCTTATGTGGGGGTCAAAAAGATATCGAAAGTTTAGGAAGTGGTAGGTATGGTATGGAACACTCAACACTTGAATTCAAAGAACTCTGACATTTATAATCAGAGGTAGGTAACACTTGAGCAGGGCTTACCTTGATAATAATCAACTAACATAGTAACCGACATGAGTTTATAGTTAATCTTAATTAATATTGGCATACCTTCGTATAATTTATAATTAATTCTGTCAACGTTCTATTAATCATCAGTTTTTTTTAACATTTTCGTTAGGTATATATGTACGTACGTACGTCTGTAAAGCCAAAAAAGAGAAACATTTGTGCTTCTTTTATTTATTATACAGGTGGATTAAGCATGTACATGGTGTATACGCATAATAATTACTAATTAGTGGAAGCCAGCTAGATAGGGGTTGCATAATTATAATGGAGATCGATTTGCTCTCATTCCCGCCCCCACCATCATGCACTAAACATTACTTTAGTCTTCAGGCAGGAACTCTGAGTGACTTTTCCATTCAAATTCTACAAGAAGTCTGACGTGCGCGTGCCCACATACTGAGAAGAGGACAGTGTAATGGGGGGCCATGGCTAATTTGAATGGTTCCCACTCCCATTTCTCTGCTGCTGATCATATACTTGGATCCGTACCCTGGCTGTTTATAACCTCACATCACATATGCACATGCACATGCAGCTTTTGCTTGGGCCTCGTTCTTGTCGTCTTTTATTTGTTTATTAATTATTCGAAGGCTGACTCTGAAACTTGGTTTCACTGCTGATTTGTACTTTATGCTATATCTATGTCACATACCGTGTCGTATGATCAATACTCTTAAATCTTTTGCAGAATCACAAAATGGTGGTTGTGGAGGCTGATGGAAATTACGTGCAACCATTTGAAGTAGATGACATGGACATATATTCTGGTGAGAGCTATTCGGTCTTATTAACAACAAATCAAGATCCCTCCTATAATTACTGGATCTCAGCTGGTGTTAGGGGAAGAAAACCTGCAACCCCTCCGGCCCTAACACTCTTAAACTATCATCCCACTTCTGCTTCCAAAATCCCTCTCTCCCCACCACCTATAACCCCTAGATGGGACGACTATGATCACAGCAAATCATTCTCCAACAAAATATTTGCCCTAATGGGATCCCCCAAGCCTCCCACAAATTTCCACCGTCGGCTCACCCTTCTTAACACTCAAAACACCATTAACGGGTTCACTAAGTGGGCTATTAACAATGTGTCCCTGACTTTACCCCCCACTCCTTACTTAGGATCCATCAAATATGGTCTTAAAGATGCTTTTGATCAGAATGGTCCCCCCGAAAACTTCTCGAATGAGTATGACGTGATGAAACCTCCTGTAAACGCTAATACAACTCTTGGAAGTGGGGTTTACATGCTTGGTTTAAACACCACAGTTGATGTTATACTTCAAAATGCAAACGCGATAAGGCCAAACTTGAGTGAAACCCACCCTTGGCATTTGCATGGGCATGATTTTTGGGTATTAGGGCGCGGAGAAGGGAAGTTTACGAAAGAAGATGAGAAGAAATTTAACTTGAAGAATCCACCATTGAAAAATACTGCGGTGATATTCCCATATGGCTGGACTGCTTTAAGATTTGTTGCTGATAATCCAGGTGCTTGGGCATTTCACTGCCATATTGAGCCCCATTTCCATATTGGAATGGGTGTGGTTCTTGCTCTTGGTGTTGAAACCGTTGGTAATATTCCAAACCAGGCGTTGGCTTGTGGTTTGACTGGGAAAAGGTTCATGAACCCTAAACAAAATTGAGGCTAGCTAGTTTGTTTTATGTACTTTATTCCTGGAGTTTCTATTGTTGTTTTGATATTTATATTAATAAAATTTCGGAGTTGAATAAATAACTATGTCTGAAAGAGAAGAATGATGAGATGTCTCTTCTCATTAACGATGATACATATGAATTAGGATTTTCACATTCTTCTTCTTCTTTGTCTTCTTATTATTTCTTTCATAATCAAGTTAAATTGGTTTGATTGTAAATAATATGAAAAAATAAATGCAAAACTCAATTTTAAGTACTCATTAAACAAGAAGACAGAAAGAGGGAGGAAAAAGGGAGAGGATGTTATCTCATATATTTAATTCCATCTTAAAACTTAAATTTAATAAGACATTTTTTTTCAATACATAAATAATTAGTATTATATGGAAGTAAGTTTCTTAAGACTATTATAATTTATTATAATATAAACTTTATTTTTATTTATAATTCATCCAAATTAAGATCATAATTTTTTTATGATTATATAGAGCTTATTCTTTCATAAAATATATCCCTATACCCTATAAAAAGGCTTTACTGTCTATGCATGTTTATAAGATGCTTCTGACATATTTGGATTATATATTTTCATTTCTTATCTCTTTATCATCATTAATCATAATTATGCAACTCAGAAGTTCAGAACTTGTTCTATAATTCCAACCAATGGTCGGTAAAACTTGTTTATAAATTGCCCCCATGCCCATTGCTTTGTAATAGAAAGAAGAAACGGAAAGCTCTTTAATTGGTTGGCTTTCGTCATTAAATATAATCTTATTTAATTTCAGCTCTCACAAATCCTCTCACTAACAATTTCTGTATCAACATTATCATTTGGTACTTTCTATTTAGAACTATATACTAATACGTTAACAGCACGTTACTCTCGCTTCTTTTTAACATGTTTGAGAGATTTTAGAATATATTAAAGGTATTATACTCAGTTAATGTATGTATGTCATATGTGTATTTATTTTAATAAATCGCTGCATACATACGTTAATTAAATGTGGTACCTTCAACATGTTCAAGAATTTCTCCTTTTATTCTTAAAAATAATTATATACATTATACTTATGAACAAACAATAATAAAATTAATATGAACTCGCTTCATCTTCTCTCTGAAATTCTTTAATCAAACCCTATGACCCTCACAAGCTGCCTCTGTATCTTCGTCTCCCTCTGATTCTCTGGCTGTTGGCTTTATGCGGCTTCTTAAATAATAAAGCTTTTGCCGACATCCTCTTCAATCCCAAAAACCCATTTAATGTAATTTCATTAGCCACCAACCTCGATAAGCCAGGCCACGTGGTTTGCCATAAAAGGAATCACAAATCCCTTTTTCAATTCTTTGCTTCCTACCAATGGGCCTTTGGTCCAGTGGGAGAGCCCTTGCACTTAGAATAATGAGTGCAAGGGTTCGAGCCTCCATAAAAGCATTTAAAGGGCTTATTTACAATCCTTCCTCAATTATCACATAATTGAGTGGAGCCAGTCTATTCCTCACGAAATGTGAGTAGAGTGGACAGCCCTCGAATATTTGAGAGGGTTTGAAGAATTTGGGCAGCGCTTCAGAGGAGTACATGCCACGATGAAGGTCCCAATTGTAGAATCTGTGTGTAAATATTAATTGTAATACCTACAGTCCTGTATAAACAGTATTCAAAAAAAATTCTTTGCTTCCCCTTGGCCTCCCCCCCCCCCCCCCAAACAAAAAAAAAAAAAATCGTTGCTTCCTCGCGTTCACAATTAAGAGAACTAATCAATTACGTACTCCTTATCTTCCCACATGCAGCTCAGGGTTGCACGTAATTAATTTTATTTGCATCATCTTTCATCTTATTCATAATTTTCCATCAACATTAAACCATTAATTGGCAACCTATACTTGCAAAGGTGCTAATTTCATTTTTTCCACCATTTATGTCTGCCAACCCTTTGTGATTCTATTAACCTGAAAGTTTGTTAACTCAATTTGACCACCAACTTGTTCTTTTAAAGGGAACAACTGTTTGTGTTTATTTGACCTGGTGACTGCTGTACAAGCAAAGCGAGTCACTCTTAATTATCTCCAGCGTGGCTGCTTCTACATCGTTGGATTTGCCTTAATAAAATATACATCTGACGGTACTTTTGGAAACGGACGTATATAAACTTAGGTTATAACTTAATTATAAGACGTAATTAAACGGAAGCAAACTAATGTGCTACGTACAATACTGGAAGCATAGTCTTGGCCCCATTCATATTCACCACAGGTTGTATTGTAACAGATAAATTTTCTTTCACCATGAATGATAAGAAATACCATGTTGATCTTCTAAAATCGATGGAGTATCAGCATGGTCCCTCCTTCAAAAGGTGTTCCGCGAGTGCATGATTTTGCTCTATCAAAATGATAGATTTTAGTAAACGTGTTATCCACTAGCCAGCCTGCTGTGAAAAAGTGACAAAATTATTAGGTCACGCGATTGTGTAATAATAACCCTTGAACTCACTTAAAAAAATTTCATTCATCAAGTTTGTTTGATCATCTCAAAATAATCAATGAGATTTCAAATTTTGTTTGTACCTCAATAGATATATATATGCGGTTTACGAAAATTCTGAAAGAGACCCAACTTTTACATGGCACACTAATAATCTAACTCAGAAGATTTTTCATACATTATAACTATATATACAAAGTAGATATGAAAGCAATCACACTCAACGTGTGGTTGGTACACCGCCCTTTGTTTAACACAAAAGAAATTTCATGATACAAAATAAACCACGTGAGCTGTTGAGTGTTTTATGTAACTGTTGCTTGCAATATTGGCACATCATCAGTTTCTAAAATCCATATAAATTTGTCCAAAGTTTGTGGTTGTAGCTATTATCACTTGTTTGAAAACGTATCCGAAATGTGATTCACGAGTTAAATATAGCTCCAACAAAAGCTTATCTGCGTACGAAACTGGCAGCGACTAGTGAACTACCAGTGTCGGCCTGCATGCCGTTTACACACACAATGAGAGATCTTCGTATCCGCATGATCCGCACCAGGGGCGAAGTCAGAAAAAAAAAATTTTGGGTCCAAGTATCTCAATTAAAAAAATAGTTAATACATAAGAAAATACATCATATTCAAGAAGCAATTTATAATAATTAAGCACTATTTAAGTTGCGCCTTATGATACTTTCAAGAATTAAATCTATTTATTGTTGAATTTAAATCGATGGTGTCTATAAATTCTCCTACAATGAAGATAATCATATAATCTTATAGAAACTCATTCTCCATCTTATTTTGAAATGATTTCTATGCTCATTCAAACATTGCAGTCGAAACAAGAGATAAACATAAAAGAAGATAAAAGAAACAATCACATATTTACTAACAAAAGCCGTTCAACCATCAACCTGTCACTATGACACATTGACACTATCTAGAAGCCAAACAACAAAATATCATTATATACAATATACTAGATTGAATCTAGAATATATTTCGATCAATAATCAATTTCAAATGATCTATGTCTTATCCATTAATAATCAATTTAAAATTTGAATGCTAGAATTTGATGGCTAAATTATCTTCATTTGACCTTAACAATAATTTAATCTTACACAATGAAATTGGATCAATTCTTGGAACAAGAATTGAAGAATATGATCTTTAGTCTTTACTGCCTTACAATTAATAAATATATCGTAAATGATTTAATAAAAAATAAATTTATTATTAGTTCTTACCAAGAAGAAGACAAAGAACTGAAGAAGCCAAAAAGAAAGCATGTTATGGGATCTCAAATGAAGTAAATGCTCCATTTTTTTATTTATTTATATGAATGACGAAATTATAAATTAACAGAGCAGTGCAATTGTAAATAAAATAACGACAATTTTGTAAACTTTGCAAAATGATATTTTTATTAATTGCCCAAAAATTTGGATGGGTTGTAGCCCACTCCAGCCCACACGTAGACTCGCTATTGATCCACACGAAAAGTTCTCTCTCTCTATATATATATCAAAATATTCTAATCAAATTTTAGATTTTATAAAATTTAGGATGGTTTTATAACATTGCAAACTATGAAAAAGAACAATTTGTAACACTTTAAATAGGATCACAAACTTTATACTTGGGCTGTAATTTTGGAGACATCTAAACCCGCTCACAATTTAAGTGTCTGGCTTCGCTACTAATGTGAAGACCCGTGATTAACTTTCTACCAAAAAATAAAATACAAGATAAATTAAATTTAGAATCCATATCAGTCACTATTCATAAAAGGAAGAGGGCAATTCAATTGTTCACTGGCGGCGAATTATTGCGAAAGCTCTACAGAACAAGAGGAATGCGAGTTTAGTGATGAAAATGAACAGCAGTACGCACCAGAGATCCCGCATATGCGCTTGGTACGTACGCACGTATGCATCTCTTTTTCTAATTAAATTTCCTAAAAGAAGCAATATACTATATATATATATATATAATTTGAAACTTTTATGAAATGGTTGTATTAAAAAATAGAAGCTTTGTTAACCAAATGTGTCCAAATGCAATAGACATTTTGGAGTAGTGTTTGTTGGGGCATAAAGATCATTTGCCTTTCTCACATGTATGAAACTTCCAATCAAGTTGTTTATTATTACCCGGTGTTCTTGGAGTATTGCTCATTATCTATTCATTATCACCATGTGTAAATGCAGATCATCATAGTTGGTTGAAGCTACACAAGGAAGGAGTGAAGGGAAAAAGGAACAAAGCTCTGAAAGCATCCAAGAATCTTCTATTACCCGAACTCACACATTATATATGATAGGCGTCGTTTAATCAAATTAGTGATCAATACTTTCACATCTTGTTCAGAATCACAACTCCTCCTTATTTAGGATCCATTAAATATGGTCTTAAATCTGCTTTTGATCATGACGGTCCACGGGTAAAGTTCTCGGAGGATTATGACGTAACGAAACCACCTGGGAACCCTAATTCGACCCAACGAAATGGGATTTACATGCTTGATTTTATTTCCAAAGTGGATTACATCATTCAGAATGCTAACATGCTGAAGCCAAGTCATAGCGAAATCCACCCTTGGCATTTGCATGGGCATGATTTCTGGGTTTTTAGGGTATGGAGAAGGGAAGTTTACGGAGAAGGATAAGGAGGAATTCAACTTCGCAAATCCACCATTGAGAAATACTGCAGTGGCTTTGGCTGGACAGCTTTAACATCTGTTGCTGATGATCCAGGTGTTTGGGCTTTTCATTGCCAGATTGAGCCCCATTTGCACATGGGAATGGGTGCTGTTTTTGCTGAAGATGTTGAACGCGTTCGTTGTATTCTAAAATGAGGAACTGGCTTGTGGTTTGACTGGGAAAACTTTCTTGAGAACTGTTAACCAAGCTGTCTCCAGTCAGGGAAACAACCAATCTCCAAGATTAATTTGTATAAATAATTGTAATTTTTATTATGTGTACGATTTCATTTCTTTCACAAGGAAAAAATTTAGGTCAGCAGGCTAAATTTTATATATGTACTTGAACGCAAGTTCTTCTTGTTTTAATAATACTTATGCATCTTAGAGGCTAGCTTTTGACATATATATCTGGATTATGTTCGATGCTTCAGTTTTCTGTAGACAGCATATTCTGAATAGATGATTGTTAATTAATTAAAAAAAAAAAAAAAGAAAGAGGAATCTAATTTAGGTTCAGATTTTCAACTTCACAAAGAGAAATGATGTGGAGAACATTCGTAAATAAAGCTTGGAGTCGTCTTTGAGAAGAAAGCTCGTTCCTACAAAAGGTAATCCTAAACACAAGGTTAGGTTCCTTCCACGGTGTCCAATTCTAGCCAAAGGTCCATTTGTTATGCTTTGAGATTTTACTTATGGGCAGGGGCTAATAATTTATAAATTTATGGTAAGTATTTGTGTGAACGTTGGTCTAAATAAAGGAGTAAAAACAAAATATATATCAAGTAACACGACATCAAAACTTTTAATAAAATACATATGTTTAATAAAAGAAAGATAAAAATGTAATAAATAAGCTTATAATATAAATTATTAAATTATATATTAAAAAATTATTTATTAATTTTTTTTAGTAATAGAGAATGTGATATATTTAAATAATTTAATTAAAACTATTAAATTGTGAAAGTGTCATTAATTAAACCATATCACTTTTTAACTTCTTAATATTAGTGACAATGTTACTATATATTGATTTTTTTTTTAAAATTTGAGCAAACCATAACCTTTTTTATAATAAGTTAAAGCAATACTAAAATTTTGCTGCCCTAACGATTTCAATTTGTTCAAAGAATATATAATTTAATTATTTTATAAAATAGTCTCTAAGGTAACATTTGTTTTTTGTCTGAAATCCAAATAGACTTAAATTAGTCTGAATTCTCTTAATAGAGCGGAATGTTTGAATATAAATGACATATTTGTTTTTTGTCCAAGTATCTAAATATAAGTATTAAGTTGTTTTTTTTTCTCAACTTAAAAATATGAAAAACAATACTTTCATATTTTTGCTCTTATAAAATTTTAATGTTAAATAATTAATAAACACATCAAACAATATCAATAAGATATTATTTATGAATTTATGGTAAATATTTATGTGAATGTTGGTCTAAATAAAGGAGTAAAAACAACATATATACCAAGTAACGTGAGATCAAAATTCTTAGTAAAATACATGTATTTAATAAAAGAATAATAAAAATGCAATAAATAAGCTTACAATATAAATTATTAAAATTATACATTAAAAAATATTTATTATTATTTTTAGTTATGGAGAATGTGATATATTTGAATAATTTAATTTAATGAAAAAAATGTGACTATGAAGGAAATAAACTATTAAATTTTAAAAGTGTTATTAATTATTACTATATCCAAGGGCAGAGGCCATATAAGACTAGAAGTGCCATGGTCCCTGCATAATTTTAAAAAATTTGAGGGTTTATAAATTAAATATGAAAAGTTAGTATAAAATGTCCATATTGACCCCTGCACAATTAATGTATAAAATTTGAGTAATGATATAGCTACAAACTCTTGTACAAACTTATTTTGTACAAACTTATTTTGTACAAACTGATGTAGCGTTAATTCATTGGTTGAATTAAATATCTCTTGGCCCACATGATTTATTTCTATTATTTTATATTTTCATTCAACCAATGAATTAATGACACATCAATTTGTACAATAGTTTGTGGCTGTATCATCACTCATAAAATTTATATATTAGATAATATTATAATTTTATTGTTAAGCCCACTAATGATAGCATCAAAATAGTAAGAAACAAATCAGTCAAGCCCACTAAATCACTAATATATAATAATATAAAAATTGGAAGTTTAAATTTGGCCCCCTATAATTTTTCCCTGATCTCCGCCCCTAACTATATCATTTTTTAACTTCTTAATACTAGTGATAACGTTATAATATATTGATTTTTTTTAATTTGAGCAAACCATAACTTTTTTTTATAATAAGTTAAAGCAATACTAAAATTTTGGCCCTTTAATGATTTCAGTTTATTCAAAGAAAATATAATTTTATTATTTTATAAAATAGTCTCTAAAGTGAAGTTTATTTTTGCCTGAAATTTGAATAAATTTAAATTAATTTGAATTCTTAATAGAACTGAATGTTTGAATCTGAATGACATATTTATTTATTTTTGTGTAAGTTTGTAAAAAATAAGTATTAAGTTGTTTTTTCTCAACTTAAAAAATCTAAAAAAAAAATGCACTTTTATATATTTGCTCTTACAAAATTTTAATGTTAAATAAATAATAATCACCTCAACAATATCAATTAGATAATATTTTATCATAATATAAATCATGCTCTAATGAATACAATCCTGTATTTGTCTAAATTAAAACATATTAATCAATTTTATTGTGGTTTATGAGGTTTTGTATAAAAAATATTCATAAAAAATTGTAAAGATAAATAGTACAAATTTGAAGAAAATAAAAAAATAAGAATAGTTATAATCTACTACTACAGTACCACAAGTTTTAGATATGGATGATAATACTAATTAATAACTTTATTTGATAAGGATGAAAATAAAATTAATTAGATAGGGATATTTTTGAGATTATCTTTAATAATGTCATTCAGACTATTTAGATTAATTAAAAGATAAAAAAAATTAACTTAATAACTTAATGACTTAAACTTTTTATTAAGCTGAAAAACAAATTAAACAGGTTTAATGACTTAACTGGTTGAAAATAAGTTAATTAAGGGGTTCTTTTTTTTATTTGAATCTAAATCTTAATTATTTTTAGACATTTATAGTTTTTATTTTATTTTTTATTACTTATGTCTGATTATAAGATGTTTAGATATGAAAAAATTAAAAATTATGACTGTTATCTAAATAACAAAACATCTGAATGAAACTTTAATATTCTCTCTCATTAATACCTCAGCTAAATAATTTTTTTTCCTATTACATAAATTGTCCTTTTATTATTTTCCCCTTTTTTGTTATATACATGTATTCAAAAATTTTTTAATCATAATTTTAAATGTAACAAAAATTTATGTGAGTTTGTTTTATAATATGTCCATCTTTGTATTTATATTTGCGATTTTTGTGACAATTTTTGAATTTTATTTAATACATTAATTTTAATCCAAATAATTAAATAGTTTGTGATTGACTTATGAAATTAACAAGAAAAACCATCAATATAATATATTGAAAATAACATTATTAGTATCATCTATTAATGTAGAAAAAAAAATACATGTGTTAGATATATATTTTATTTTTTTATGCTTTGTTAAGGTAAACATGATCAATTTTTTCTTTTACTAATCAAATAATTTATTTATAACTTGTCACGTGTTTAACCAATAATTATAAGCATTGTTAATATTTATGAGGTTATATATATCAAGATATCTTATTTTAGATATTTTCTTTTTGAAAAACAAACAACTTAACACTTATATTCAGATGTTGAAAAAAAATGCATATCATGCAAATATATACATTCAATTCTATTTAGACTTTAACTAAATTCAGACACATTCAGATTTCAAGCAAAAAAAAAAAAAACACTAAGTCATTAAATTACAAAAATAAACAGTAGCTAATTTTAATTTTTTTTTAAAGAATTGAGTAAGAATGTACTTGAAATTTTTATTGTTAGATGACAAATCATAAAACACAAGATTTAGTATCTTGCTTCTCTCATACTTTTATACAATCATTCCAAAACAGGAAATCTCCAATCATATTCAAACACAATATCAAACATGAAATTTGTAGAAAGTGCAAAACAAAATCTTCATTTTATTGCAAAATTCACTAATCCTTTTCAATGAAAACGAAGAAAACTGAATAATCAACATAACCACTAATAATATGGAAAATGCTATTTTATTGCAAAATATTGCACAAACGCCACAAACGGCACCGCTTTTTAAGGGTCTACTTAAGTTGACCAAACAAAAATAAAGTGGTGGTAGGGGAGAGGAAAATGAGAGAAATTTACCTTCTCACTTTACCTACCCACTCTCTCTCTACCATCTTATTTATTATTTCTCTCAACTTTCTCTCTCCTCAGCATTTTTCTAAAAAAATAAGGGCAATAAACTAATAAAAGAGCCAAAACCATTAAATATTTAAATACGAGAAACTACATGTTCTGTTCCAAGAGCGGCCTCAGGTTCAAACGCAAAATGGCCTTGTCGTTGTTCATTAAATGACACCGTTTCCTTCCACTGGCCGCCACCTTCAGCGAATCACTCAAGCATAGGGATGGCAATTGTACCCGCAAATCCGTCCAAACCCACCCACCAAAACCCGCCCGCTGCGGGTAATTTTATCCGTTGCGGGCGGGTTTAGTATTATAAACTAAAACCCGCACATGGATGCGGGTGGGTTTGGTATTAACCTTATATCCGGTGGATACCCGCATGGATATCCACCAAACCCGCAATATTTTTTCCCAATATTTTTAATTTAATTTTAATATAAAAATGTATAAAGAAAATAATGTCATTATTCAAATTACCAAATAGCCAAAGACTCAAAGTTGTGTATGCGAGTATGTGGCCCATCTCTTATTCTAAAGTTATAACCTAAAGAAAACTAAAGGCATTTCCCTTCGAATTAGTATTTGAAAATATTAATCTTAATTATTATTATAGGCATTATGTTGGATGGGTGCTTATAGTGGTGAATGAAATGAATATCTTCTCTTGGAGCTTATTTTAAATGATAATATGAAATGTAATCATTATTTTTAGATACTAGTTTGTGTTTTTAAATGAATTTGTGTAATTTATACTTAAATTTGAGAATTTGTGTTGGATTAATGTGGAAATTTTAATTTTTTATTTACATTATTTAAATATAAAATTGAGTGTGTTATATGGAATTTGAGGTTATTATTATAAATTTATATATTAAACATTTGTGATTTTAAATACGAAAACCCGTAAAAAATCCGTCGGGTACCATTACAGGTTTGGTAATTGTTAAAACCCGTTGCGGGTGGGTTTTTTTAAAAAAATTAAAACCCGCTGCGGGTTGCGGGTGGATTTAATAATTTAAATTTTGTGCAGGTTTGAGTTTGGTAATGACAAACCCGCTGTGGGCGGTGCCCATTGCCATCACTACTCAAGCACCATCCTGCACCAATCCCCTTCTCGGTATCCCGCACTTTCCTGTCTCCCATAAAACAGAGCAAAACCCACTTACCCCATTTTACTCTCATCATATCCAATCATAAGGGAGCAACACAGCTGGTAAAAAGTAGGTGTTGATAGGTGGCTTTGTAAATTTCACACCACCTTATTGAAAGCAAAGGCAAATCAAGTTATCCACTAGCGAAGCAATCAAGAAAGCATAGGCTGCCGTGAGTGGTGAGTGGTGCCAAAGTGTACGAGCAGGGGCCGAATGCTGACGTGAAAAAATTGAATTTTTTTTTTAATGATCCATTTATTATTAATTGCCCTAATTGTAAGTCTATGAAATTTTTTAGAAATATAAAGATTATCTCCTTTTAGTTCACTCTTTATTCTTTTATTTTTTTCTCTATAAAATTAAAATTCATCATTTAAGTTTAATAAGAAATTCTCTTATCTTCTTCCTCATCTATGTTAATTTTTTTCTCTTATATCTCTCGCTCAATTGTTAAAGAATTTAGCGCCTTGTCTAAACTCATCAATAAACTGCATTTACAAACTCATAGCAGAGCTAAAATTAAAAGTCTTTAAAATTTTAAATTCTAACGAACTGGTTGCTCAATCTATATCATAAGATAAAGAATGAGACATTTAAAAAAACTTAACCAATAATTAGGTATCAATATTAATTAATATCTAGTAAACAAACCACGTTAGTTATTATGGAATTTAAACAATTTGAATAAAATTTATCATTTTGATATTGAAAAAAAAAAAAAAACTAAATTGTGTTGTTGTATATATGTGTAACTTAATCTCTCCTGTATCTAGTTTCTGGCACCCCAACTAGTGAGCGACGGGTGTCCCCTCTGAGACATAACGGTTGTTCGCACCAACAACGAAGTGCGACGGCAGTTCGTTGAAGTGGGCTGCGATTAGTGGTGAGTGACTGCATTTAGCGTGAGTTGCAATGGGTGGAAGGAGGAAATCGATAGAGTGAAGAGTGAAGAAAAGACTTGATTTTTATTTTTTTTAAGTATGTCATTTTACGCTGGCTCTCAAGAAACGGTGTCGTTTGCAGCGTTCTGTGCAATGTTTTTCACTCGTTTGCGTGCAAAGAGCAGCATTCTGACTTCTGAGCATCAATATTATACGTAAAAGCCCAAAACTGGTGAAAGACGAGAAAACCACCAAAAAAAAAAAAAAAAAGAAACTCTGTTGTAGCCTTTCAAAAAGAGATTATTTGAGTAGATCTTTTATAAAAATATATACATGTGTTATTTATTTATCAATAAAAGTTTCTACCAAAAATTATAAAATTATTTTAATTATACAAGTTTTTTTTTTAATTTATATTATGAACATAAGGATATAAATTGTCTGATAAATAAAAAAGGACACTTGCATTCCAAGGATTGGGGAAATGGTCACAAAGACACTTAATTTTTAAATAAGAGACACTAAAACCTTCTTTTGACCATAATACACTTTGAATCTATAAATGCAAAAGAATTTACCTCAAAATTTTTTAATAAACAGAAATATGACATTAAAATAAATGTAATAATATATACGTTTTAAAAATTTTAACATTTGAAAAATAATTTTATATTTTACAATCTATTAGACCTAGTTTATTATATTAAAGTAATTTTTAACAATAAATAGAAACGTAATATTAAAATAAATAAATAAAAATTAAAATTATTTTGAATTTTTATGTAAAAGTTAATTTTAACATTATTAATTGGGAGATATTTTGTTAATTGTAAAATATATTTAACCAAATATTTATTTAAAAGGATAATTTTTAAAAACCTCCCCTGAGGTTTGGACTTGTTGCAAGTAGATGGCGAGAATCTGTTTATTTGTAAAAAACCCCCTACCATCAGTTAACTTTAACATTGACCGTTAGTTGACTGTGCAAAGATAATATTACCCTCAACAATAATTTGTAGACGGAAATAACTAAAAAAAAAATTAAAATTGTTGGCGCAAAAAGCACAAACCCTATTTTTTGACAATTTTATCCTTGTCAATTCCAAAAATTTACAATATCATAGGTAAAGATTATAACTATTTTATTTTCAAGTTTTTAATTTTATCTTTTTTGTAGAAACTTTAAGAAAATATCAATAATTTAAAGAGAATTTTTTAAATTTTAAATTTTATTTTTCTTGTAGGAACTTTAAGAAAATATCAATAATTTAAAGAGGGTAAAATAACCAATAATTTTAATTTTTTTTTAGTTATTTCCATCTACAAATTATTGTTAAGGGTAATATTGTCTTTGCACAGTCAACTAACGGTCAATGTTAAAATTAACTGACGGTAGGGGGTTTTTTACAAATAAATCAATTCTCGTCATCTACTTGCAACAAGTCCAAACCTCAGGGGAGGTTTTTAAAAATTACCCTTATTTAAAATCTTTATAATAAATAAAGATATATTATTAAAATAAATATAATAATTTTAATATTATTTTAAATGTTAAAAATAATTTAATACTATTAGTCTACTAAATAGATCATATTATTTGTATTAATTAAAAACCTTTAAAGTTCATTTTTTAATTACTATATTCAAAGGATATTATGATAAAAAAAGAAGTCTTGGTGTTCTTTGTGAAAACTTAGGGATCTTTGTGACCATTTCCCTAAGTCTTAGTGTGTAGACGTCCTTTTCCCAATAAATTATGAATACTTTAGACAATTTAAAGCTTTAAAAAATTCTACAACTACTTTTTTCAAAATCTCAAAATTTGAGTTTTAATTTAGATAAAATAACTTATTTAATTACCAAAAACTCTACTCAAAATGCAACTAAATAGTACTAAAAATTTTTAAAAAGAGCTTATGAAATTTAAATAAGAACTTATATATTAGATAAACCATATGAAAATGTGTTAAATAAAAATATTTTTTTTACATTGATATTAGAGTCGGACTATAATTTATATTATATAAGACTAGTATTCATATTTACAATCAGACTAATGAATTTTAGTTGCCACAATGCTGTGCAGGAACTTGAGTTGTTGCCTTCATAACCATTACTAGGATTATAGTTGATGAAGGAATTTTAGTGGCCACAATGTTGTTTGGGAGCTTGAACTGCTACCTTCACAATAGGCACTATTACTAGGATTATAATTGAGGAATGAATTTTAACCGCCACAATGCTGTGTGGGAACTTGAATTGCTACATTCGTAATGACCACTATTACTAGGATTATAATTGTGTGAATTTCATAAGTTTGAATGGTTTTGTGTATGAATTTTCGTAAAGATAGCCATTGAAAGAAGGTTAAAATGATAAATAAAAGGAATTTTTTTTCTTTTGTGTTTTGAGAATTTTAGAGTCTTGAGAAAAGTTAAAACCAATATTAAAACAATGCAATCTCTAAATTACAATTACTGTAACATAGATCCGCTCACATGAACAATATTAAAACAAGGCAATCTCTAAATTACAATTACTATAAGATACACCCAATCACATGAACAATACATGTGTAGAATCTGTATACTATTCATATAAAGAGTGTGTCTTACATTAATTGTAACTACGGATCCTTAAAACAAAAACTTGAAGATTCCTTTTAAAAATAATTTCAAAGTGGTTTGGCCAGTTAATAATTTATCTGCATTTGCTCATGTGATTGACTAATCTTCATTTACTTATTTTCTTGAAACAAGTATTAATTATTTATTAGGTTAGTTGGTACGAGTGAGGGTGAAGTGATAACTGACAAGTTCCAAACTTTGAACATAGAAATGTCGACAGCTTATTAGCTTGCGGAGGCATAATGCAGATCAACTGACCCCACCACTCACCAATTGATGATGATAAAAAAAGACGACGATCGCTGGTCAACTTGTTGTGCATCCGATAGCGTTTTTGGGTCTACCACTCACATGGGTGTGGCCACATGGGATCACCAACTACAATCTAAAATATAGAAAACGACAACTCCTCCATTCATTTATATCATTCAACGAACCATAATGACCGACCCCCCCCACCACTAACCCATTAAACGACAGTACATAGACCATCAGATTCCTATTCTTTTCCCTGCCGCCCACGTGATAAATTATTGACCATGTTTCAACTTTCGACTGAACATTAATATATTTTCAAATCAAAATTACACTAACTTATTTATTTGACATTTCACTTCATACACATAATTTAGCAGTAACAGCATCAGGCATCTTCTATGGGAATTTTACCACCTTTCTTATTAGCCCATCTCACAACCTGCTTCGCTTCTAATTTCTACAGCTAAAAGAAAAATACAACTAACAGCTTTTTAACATAATTAAAGTTTTACCACATCATAAGCCAATACCGAAGCCATAAAATATGCCCAGAGGATGAGGATGAGAAGCTGGCATTGTTTTTAGAACCAGACTGAGCTATCATGCTTCGGCATGGTATCCACCCCTGCTGCTTGAAAATCCTCTTTATAATCGAAGGATCCTAAGTCGAATGGAGACTCAAACATCAAGCTAAAATTGTTGTTGCTGCCGCTGCTGTTGTTCTCGAATGGAGAATTCATAATCTTAAACCGATCAAATTGATTTTCCTCTCGTGGGAACATCAGATGATTGTTATCATGCATGTTGGATCCTTCGAACAAGTTCCCATCCATTACAGCTCCTTGACCATGGTAATACTCCTGCTGATGCTGAGCTCTTGGCTGAAGAGTATTTTGACCTTCTGTCACAACGGCGTTGTTACTGGGATTCACATTCCTGTTTCCTTGGATATTGTTATCATAGATCGACATGAGCTCACTAATCATTTTTTGACCATCTTCTGGAACTCCAAGTCCTGATATATCAAAGGAAGGTTGCACAGAATTAAACGTTGGACCTGCTGGCTTGGACTGGGCAAATGTTTGAGGGAAAATAACTGGTTTCACTTCATTAACATGAAAATCAGACCCAGCAAACTCTGAAGCACCACTTTTATATGGGCATGTCAGCTGGTGATTGTCCCTTGAAGTCCTGTCACAATAGCCCAGACGAGGATCACTGTAAGGACACTGAAGGTATTCACATGTGTAAATATGTTGATCCATCTTCATGCTCAGATCATTAGATGGCTTCCTCTTCCGAACAAAATCAAAGTTGGAGACAACCTCTCCTTTGATTGCATAAGGTGGTTGTTGATTCGGTAACCTCTCTCTCATTCTTTCCATCCCCAAACTGGAAGAAATGAGATTCTGAGGCTTACACTCTTGCACATCAAAGTTTGGCTCATCTTCAGCCCCTTCCACATCATACTCATTGCAATCATTAATGACCAAAGATCCACTTCCTGCAGAAGAGGACAACACAGTGCAAGATTCGGGATAAAGTTCTCGAGCCAAGGCCTCCTCCTGATTGATGATGGCCAGCCATGTGGCACTCTCCTTGGCTGTCATCTTGTCTTGCAGGCACTTAGATTGCCTCACAAGCTTACGAATCTTGGCAATATCTGGGGACATATGCTTGATCACTGCCGTCAACACACCCACTTTCCATGCCTTCTTTAAGTCATGTGGCTTCTTGTAAGGTGGAGCACCTTGATCCTTGGGCAAACCCAATTGCGGCCACCATTCCTCTTTTCCAGTGGGCCACCATGGGGGGGAAACACCCTTCTCCAGGGGAAACCGCCTCTGAGGAGGATCACAGTGCTGCATGAGAGCCGACAAGAGTGAACCAAGGGTGGTGTCTTGCAACTCTTGCAAGGTATGCGGGGTTGGACCAATTGCGTTAATGCCCTCATTCTTGCCAGGGACTGAATTATCAGCTTGGTACTTAGCTATAGCAGCTGGACCATTACGATCAAACCTAACCTTATCCTTCCACCACTCACGGAGATTGTCAGATGCCCCAGTCACAGGCTTTCCTTTCTCTGGAATAATCCCATAGACAAAACCTTGAGCTTTACAAACTTCCATCATTTTTAACATGTATTTCAAGATCCCATCTTGAGCCCTCGACATCTTCTTCCTCCTTGCCTGCTCTTGCGACTGACGTTGCTTGGCCATGTCAATTCCCTCCTTGCCCCTGCTTTGTTCTTTCAGCCGTTTGAGACGCATTTTGTCCTTCCACATCCTCCTCTCAAGCTCATCAACATCCATCTCTTCATCAGTATAATCATCCTCCACGGTAGCCTCCGGTTCAGATGGTTGGACGGCCATATCTGCATCTCCCAGAGGAGCAGAGAAGAAGTTCATGTCACCACAAAACCCCATCTCATCAAAACTCATCATCATTCCCACAGCGTTAACACCCACAGAAACCCCAAATTTGCAAGTCTCTCGCTAATCTAATAGGACTCCAACCAAAAAAAACGTCAAGCAATAAAACCACCTCCTTCTCTTGACTATCTATGAGCAACAACTGTATCAAAACTTCAAAGTTGCCCAAGTATCGCAACCCTTTTTACCTGTAAAAATCATGATAATAACCAACAAACATCATCATAATATTCTAGCAGAAATGTCCATCTAAACATTAAATTACCACAAAGATCAGACAACAATTATTTGACAACACAGACGCAACTTGCTTAAACATCGCGAGTGAAAACAATTAAACAGATTCATAAATAGATTGATTTGCAAAAAATTAACAAACAATACTCAAGCAATCATCAGCAATCAAATGACAGATCATACCATATATAACAGGTGGAATCCTCACAAATTTCCCGGGAAAATTAGTAAAGTTAAGTTCAACTTTCCCGAGAAGAAAGTAAGCACAGAAAGAAGAGAAGATTGATCTCGAAAACAGGTATCACAGCTTTAGTAGTAAACACAATCAACATCAAGAACTTCAATCCAAACAGATCAAAACAACCCAGAAACAGAAATTCTTTAGAAAAGCATAATAAAATCAGATAAAGCTGAATTTAATTTTTTTTTTTTAAAAAAAAGTGGTACCAGAACGGAAGAGACGGGTCTTGGGCAGCAACTCAGAAGTCAATAGAAAGAGAGAGAGAGAGAGAGAGAGAAGAAGCTGCTTAGGTGTAGTTAAAATGAACGTGACTGAATGAAAAAGTGAGGCGTTTTACAAAACTTTTGAGGAGCATGACACGATGAGTTTTCTTTATTTTATTTATATTTATTATTTATTATATTTAAAAAAGAAAAGAAAAGAAAATAAAGGGAAAATGGTAAATGAAGGTCAGGTTAATCCAATCTAAACATTGGGATGGCAGTTTCTACGGGAGAGAGTTTTAAGACACGTGATAAATATTTTATTCCGTGATGATCATGATGAGGATGGGGATGATGATGAGGATGATGAGTTGACGATAATCGATCAAATGGGGAGAGAGAGACGAATGAATAATGCAGAGTGGGGACCGTCTGTGTGTGTGACGTGTCGCATCGTTTTTGCTTTTAATAGTCTACGGTGACCTGACCCCTCCGGCCATTTTGCAAATTGCTCAGCTCTTATCCTCACCAGTTAACGCCTGGGGCGGGGGGGCTTAACAGTGAAGTGGGAATACATTTATTTTGTTATTTGGATTTGGTAAACTCCCAACTCCTGTGCTTGAGATATTTCATTTAATGATATTTCTGCCTTTTACGACAAACTCGAAATCTTATCCTCAAATTCTGCAAAATGTGGGTGGAAATCTTGCATTCGCGGAATTCAGTTTGACTCCCCGTTTACTTGGATCTTATCCTCTCCATTAAAGTTGCCATTAAATTAAAAAAAAAAAAAAGGAATTTCTTCTTCCCAAACTGGGGTAAGTTATTATCCTTTTATTCATAAAAACTATAATAATAACTTACCTATATAACACAATGCATAGATTTAGAGTACGTTTGAAATTGAGATGCGGTAATTTTTAAGTTACAGTTATTGTGAAAAAAATAATAATTATAAAATAAAAGTTAATAATATATAATAAATAAAAATTTTCATTAAATAATTAAAGATATAATAAATTTTTTATTATATAAGTGAAAAATCAAATTAACATAACTTCCAAACTACAATAGTTAGTGTTTATCAAATACTTTAATGCTATAACTTTTAAGGTACAACTGCCCAACCTCAATTCCAAATATACCCTTAAATGTTGAGCGCAACGTTTGGATTAAGATGATATGTGAACTCGTAGAATAAGATTTTGGGGTTTACTATAACTTTTTTAAGTAGAATTTATTTTTTTAAGTATATCTTATATTAGAAGGTTTTTAATAAAAATAAATTGGTCGTTTGAGTATTAATGAGGCTATGATTAAAAATTATAAAATTATGTTAAATGGATAAAATTGTGAAAAACAAAATACAACTATTTTCAATAATTTAGTAAAAAAAAAACACTACAATAACTATTCTTAAAAGCTTAAAAACACTCGACAATTATAGTTTTCCACTTGTCATGATAAGGAAGATTTTATATTTTCTTAAAAAAAAAAAATCCTACAGAGGGAGAGAACGTTAATCTTCTTTTATTTGCCTTTTAAAATGTCTATACTCACACTATTTATGTTGTATTTGATATTGAAGTGTTAATAAAAATTATAATGATATCTTAAATTTCTTATTGTATAAATATGAGATAAAATCATATTTACAAAACGGGGCGCAAACTTCACAAATTCTTAACCCTTGATGTATGTAAAGGCAAAGCTGCTCAATTGATCCTATAAAAATCAAATCGCTATTTGTAAATTGGTCACAACATTGGGAAATTTACAGAACTGACCACAAAACTTTTCTGATTTTTGAAACTAACCCTCTCTCTTTTCTTTTTGCTTTTTTCCCATCATAACTAATCAAACACACTAGATTTCCTAATTACTCCCGTTAGATTCCTAGTCATCGTTGATTGAGGTAATATAATATCAATAATGATAAAAGAAACATAATGTAATGCAAAATTAAAGAATTATTGTCATTTTACCACTTAATTCTCTTTCGACAACTATTTTTCTCACTTTTTTTTTTATAAGAACTATTTTTCTCACTTAATGTTTCAATGTTCATTATTTTAATTCTAAATCGTTTAACTCCTTTAGAAAATTGTTGATTTTGTAAGGGCATTTTAGAAATTTTAGTATATTAAGTCAAAAGAATAATAATATTTGTTATTTTATCGTTATATAAACTTAATTGTGTGTTTTTCAAAGTTTATAGGATTCAATTTTATACACACACACACTCTTTAAAATCGACTTTTATAATAATTTCTCTACAAAATTTTGCTATTTTTAAAAATTTGATGATAGAATGATAAAAGTTGAAATAATAGGTGGTAAAATGTAATTGTTAGAAATTTTAGTGATAAAATAATGTGTACCAATAATAATAATTATAATGATTAAAATAAATCATTGCAATTGACAATAATCAATTAAGATTGTTTTAGCAACTTATAACAATTTATTCGGATTCTAAAACAAAATAAACGTGTTGATGATAATATAATTCATTTCGATTTCAATTCCAACAACAAAAATATATAATTTATTTTAATTTTTATTCCATAATTAGATTTTAACCTATTTCAATTTTATTCTATACTAATTTCAACCGATTCCAATTAGTATCGATAATGCCCATTAAATGTGCTGTAACAATTGTGAGTAACATGGCCGCTAGTAATGTATGCTGATTAAAAAGATTATTCAAAGGTTTAGCTTTTTATTGAATAATCGAGTGGAAGAAAAGTGAGAGTAGTGTGAAGAAGGCATTGGGTTTCCCATTTGGCATTTTCCATTGCCCTGCATATGAAACGCGTTGGGATCGGTTGGATGAAGTTGAAATTGCAAAGGGAAAAAAATTTGCACAAGGCAACAACCCACCTTAAGCTCACAGTTTAGGAGCTGGTGCTGCCATGTAAGTGTAACAGTAACTGCTCTGGCTCTACCCGAAAACAAACAACACAACACAAGTGAAAGTAAATCTGTCTCTATCTCTTGTCCTCGACTTTGTTTTCAACTAATAAACAGCATCACCTACCACTACCACTACCAATCTCTGAATCATTATAGTCTTCCTTTAACTATTCACTACCTTCATTTCTTCCAACACTTACCAAGTCCAAGTGGGTTCTCAAGTTTCTCTGGGGTCTTTCATGCACCGAGTTTGGATGAAAGAGCAGTTCTTTTGGTTTGTTACTACTATTACTCATTTTTCTTGAAAATGTGCGATATTCATGCATGAATTTTTAGTCTTTTTACTTAAGGCTTTGTCCCTTTTTAATGCATGATTGATTTGACTTGTTTCAATTCCCTTATTATGAACTGAAAGTGGTTTAGCCTATTTTGTACCATTTAATTCTTGTTTAATTGTAATACGGCGTTTGGCTTCATGCCCTCTCTAATCTTTGGGGGATTAGGACTCCTGTAAACAGAATGCAGACAGTCAGTTTGATAGTGTTATTGTTGGTAGTGAATGCACTAGGACAGTCAGATTTTGAAGCTCTTCTGCAGCTAAAGAAAGGCATAGCGAAAGACCCTTCTGGCCAAATTATTGATTCATGGGATACAAAGTCCTTATCATCTGATGGGTGTCCCCGAAACTGGTTTGGGATAACCTGCACTAATGGTTATGTCACATCTATCATGCTGAATGATATGGGTTTAGTTGGAAATTTTAGTTTCCCAACCATTATTGGCCTTAAAATGCTGTGCAATGTATCTGTTTCAAACAATCAATTGATGGGGAATATCACAGACATTGGCTCCATTCAGTCTCTTGAGTTTTTGGACCTTTCACACAATTTGTTTCATGGATTGATCCCCTCCGGCATTGTTAGTTTGAAGAATTTAATGCTTTTGAATATTTCTTCAAACAGCTTTGAAGGTACATTTCCTTCTGGTTTTGGTGGTCTTGGGAAGTTGAAGTACTTAGACTTGCGGGCTAATCGTTTTGGAGGTGATATTATGCATCTTCTGTCCCAGTTGGGTAGTGTGGTTCACGTTGATCTAAGCAATAATCAGTTCTCTGGTTCATTGGACTTGGGCCTTGGAGACTCCAGTTTTATTTCTTCGATACAGTATCTAAATATAAGTGAAAATTCTTTAGTTGGAGAGCTCTTTCCTCATGATGGAATGCCATATTTCGATAATTTAGAGGTGTTTGATGCTAGTAATAATCATTTGGTGGGTGCCATACCTTCCTTCAACTTTGTATTCTCACTTCGGATTCTTCGGCTTGGAAGCAATCAGTTGTCAGGGTCTCTACCAGTTGCTCTTTTGCAGGAAAGCTCAATGATGTTATCTGAACTGGATCTCAGCCTCAATCAGCTTGAAGGTACTTTGATTTTATCAGTCTAATTATATTTATAACTATGAAATTGTCAAAAAATAATGTGCTGAATATGGCTCAAAGCAATACCAATTTTTATCCATTCATACAGTAATATACGTTTCATTTTGCTTGCAATATTAGTGGATTCAATTGCATGCTGGCAATGCAATCTTTTATGCCATGTTTGGTTTGAAGAGATGAAAGAATAGGAGAGGAAAGAGGGGAGGGAAAAAAAAATAAGGGGAGAAGAGATGAATTCCAGGAGAAACCAAACAATGGCTAATTAAAATATCCAAATATCACAAATTAAAATCCTTTTGCTTTTTTGTGCTTTATCTTGTATGAAACCATGATGTGAAGTCCTCAAAAATTCCTTGAGATTTATGATGAAGCAATCGCATATTTTGGCTGTGGGATTTATTTTCTGTTGTATAAAGTATAAACCACTATTGATGTTCATGATCTTAAACATTAGTTTAGAAATTCTGTATATGATTTCTTAATACCGCCTCTCTGTCTTTCTCATTTTATTGTTGATGTTTATAATATTTAACACTTTTGGCAGGTCCAGTGGGAAGTATAACCTCGGCAACTTTAAAGAAGGTTAATTTATCTTCTAACAAATTATCAGGCTCCTTACCTGCTAGGGTTGGTCACTGCACCATTGTAGATTTGAGTAACAATAGGCTCTCAGGGGATCTGTCCAGAATGCAGAATTGGGGAAATTATGTCGAGGATATTCATTTGAGCTCTAACTTCTTGACTGGAATGGTGCCAAACCAAACTTCTCAATTTTTAAGGCTGACTTCATTCAAGGTATCAAACAACTCATTAGAAGGTGATCTCCCTGCAGTTTTAGGAACATACCCTGAACTGAAAGTGATTGATCTTAGTCTCAATCATCTTAATGGTTTTCTTCTTCCAAGCTTCTTCACGTCAACAAAATTGACTGATCTTAACCTGTCAGGCAACAACTTCTCTGGCCCATTACCTCTTCAGGAAATCCAAAATAATCCTTCAACAGGTTCTACTCAAAATTTGAGCCTGACATCCCTTGATTTAGCTTATAATTCATTAAGCGGGCGTTTACTCCCGGGGATCAGTAAGTTTCACAACTTGGTCTATCTTAATCTGTCGAACAATAAATTTGAAGGCAGTATTCCTGATGGCCTTCCAAATGGTCTAAAAGAATTCAATGTGTCATTTAATAATCTCTCTGGTGTTGTACCTGAAAACTTAAGGAACTTTCCTGATTCAGCATTCCATCCTGGAAATTCCTTGCTTACTTTTCCAAATTCGCCATCACAGCAAGATGTTCCAGATCTGACTTTGAGAGGGCATGGGAACCATATGAAACCTGCTACTAAAATTGCACTGATTGTGGGTTTGGTCTGCGGTGTTACAATGGTAGCTCTTTTGTGCATGTTGATTTATTTTAGGGCTCTCTGGCAGAGACATGGGAGGGACAGTTTTAAAAGAGATGGGGAACAAAAAGCCTTCTCAGAAGGGAGTTCTTCCCTCTCTCAGAAATCAGGGGTTAACAAAAAGGGGGATCCTTCTTTATCTTCCTTCACTTTCCATCAAGACCCTCTACCGTCATCCCCAATGGAGTCTGCTTATGATGCTGGGGAAACTTCATCAGTTGTAACGAAGCCTAAAGAACTTTATCATCCTGATTCAGTACGAAAAGATGAAGGATTATCTTCCCCTGTGTCTCTTTTGTCATCTTCAAATCCATCACAATCTAAAAACTCGCGTTTCACCAAGAATTCTGATGTGCTCAATGCTTGTTCTCCTGAAAAATTAGCTGGTGACTTGCATCTCTTTGATGTCTCACTGATGTTTACAGCAGAAGAACTTTCACATGCTCCAGCAGAAGTTATCGGAAGGAGTTGTCACGGAACTTTATACAAAGCTACGCTTGACTCTGGTAGTATATTGGCTGTCAAACGGTTGAGGGAGGGAATAGCTAAAGGAAAGAAAGAATTTGCGAGGGAAGTAAAGAAACTTGGGAACATCAAGCATCCAAATTTAGTTTCCCTGCAAGGTTACTACTGGGGCCCAAAGGAGCATGAGAAGCTAGTCATATCAAATTATATTAATGCACAGTCGCTGGCTGTCTATCTGCAAGGTAAAGGTCTTGTCCTTTGGTTTTATTTCTAAACAAAGTAATGTAGAGCTTTTAGAACTTTCTGTATTTTGAAATATACCTTGAAAGATGGCCAATTCAGATGGTGGGTAATCGATCTGAAAAAACTGGAACTCTTAGAATATTTTGTATTGATTATCCTATTGCATGTATATTCAAAGAATTCTCCGCATCGCATGTCATCCATAAATTTGTTTATCATTTTCTATTCCATATAGCCTCTCATTGTCGTCGAATTATCCCCTTAACTGATACCCGGGGAATGCACATATTTAAATAGACAGAAACCACGCAAACCTACTAAGAGATTGCTGCAAAGGTGTAATTTTGCTTCATAGAATCACAATCTAGTTTGACATATACATTCGACTTGAAAGCGATTGACCACCAAGGTTTGGTTTTTTGTAAGTTGTAACTTTCAGTACTTATAAAGTGTTTTTTTCAAGCATTTTTAATATCATCAATTCTTGTCTGTTAATGTCAAAATGCGTTCCACATCCTTTCGTGCTTTCTGTAAACTCTCTCTCTCTCTCTCTCTCTCTCTCTCTCTTATTGTGTTGTAGGATTATATTTTGTGTCATTGTTACAGAAGAGTCATTATGAATATACCTCCCTAAAGTCCTGTGTTCTTGCACAAAAAAATAAATAATCAAAAACCAACATTCAACTAAGAATGAAATCATTTGAATTGCTGATGGAAGAATTCAGTTGTGCAGCTGGATTCATGGAGTCCTTCATTCTATAAATTAACATTGATAGTCAGTTGAATGAAATGGATTCGCATCCCATAACTCATTTCACTTTCATCTCTGCTTTCTGCATTTTCATGTCAATGAATATTTAAGTAGTGGAATTTATATGATATGGTGGTTCCCTCAATTTGCATGGTGAGTCCTAGTTAGCTACTTGTGCTCCTTTATTTCTCTATTGAGTTTGATTAATGTGCACGCTCTTAAAAGAAATGCTTTTTGTTGTCTTGCCATTACGTATATCTATAATTGTCAAAAGTGCCGGAGCCAAGTTTATGACCAAGTTCATGGTATAGACAAGGTAAATTATCTAATTACTAGTTAAGGGGATTTTCCTAAAAACTGACATAAAGTCAAGTAAAAATTGTTTGCCAGGGGACCTAACGTATTTGGGTTTTTGATGCTCTTGATGCTTTTCATGTTCTGCAGAGACAGATCCAAGAAAACTGCCACCCTTATCTATTGATGAACGACTCAGAGTTGCTGTCGATGTGGCTCGATGTCTGAATTACCTACATAACGAGCGAGCAATACCCCATGGCAACCTCAAATCAACTAACATTTTGTTAGAAGATCCGACCATGAATGCAGTCCTCACTGATTACAGTCTTCACCGAATTTTGACTTCAGCTGGCACAGCAGACCAAGTTCTGAATGCAGGTGCTCTTGGCTACCGACCTCCTGAATTTGCTAGCACAAGCAAACCATGCCCATCACTAAAGAGTGATGTCTATGCATTTGGGATTATCTTACTAGAGCTCCTGACCGGTAAGAGTTCTGGGGAGATTGTTTGCGTGGACCCAGGAGTGGTTGATTTGACAGACTGGGTTAGGTTATTAGCTCTTGAAAATCGGTCTGGTGAGTGTTTCGACAGGCTGATTATGGATGGGCATGATATGGAGCAGCCTCCTAGAATTCTCAGTGATATGTTACAGGTGGCCCTAAGATGTATCCTGCCGGCCTCTGAAAGGCCAGACATGATGTCAGTTTTTGAAGAGCTCTCGACGATAGTGTTAGAAAAAAGACAGTCAAGGTAAATAGAAGCTCCCACTGTAGCATTACTAACCCCAAATATTGGTTCATTCCTTAGATGATTTTGACTCATAATGTAAGTTCAACAGTATTTCTCTGTTAATCTTATTGAATAATGGCTCAGTAGGCATATCAGATTCAGGAGTCAGAGGGAAAGCACTTTAAGTTCCTTGTACATTAACCATTCTTTCTCTGTTTCAACCCTTAAACTTAGAAATTTAATTTCTTTCTTAGTTATTTTTAGTAGGGAAAAAGTCATTTTCATCCCTAAGATTTAATGCAATAACTCATTTCATCCATACTTTTCAAACAATAATCTAAAATATTTTTCCGTTAACTCATCATTAGTGCAAATATGTTAACTAGTAATTCATTGAAGGCAAAATAGAATTTTTCATTAAAGTCATACAAACTATATTAAAATAAATTTTTTTATACAATTAAATAACACTACAAAATATGCAAAATTCACTAACTGTTTCGTAAATGAAATCAAGGATGACATAGTTTGATATATCCATTGAATAATTGCCATAAGGAACAAATTAGGTTAAAACTCTCTTACATTGTTGTTGCGTGATACCACTCTTTTGGCTAGTCATCTAAATTCGAATGGTGAGAAGGTAAAGGAATAAAAAATTGATTTGAATTTTTCTCACCTTTCTATTTTTTGGGAAAAAATAATAAATAATTAATTAATTAAGCAGCCTGCAGTTGATTTAATTATGGTCCGGCCCTCTCCTAATTTATGATATTGTCAAATATAGAGAGTCTGGAAGGGAGGGGGTAAAAAAATGCAAAATCCAAAATGGGTGGCGTGAACCATGCATAGATTGCACCAGCCAACAGGAAAGAACAGGAACTAAAGATGAAAGAATTAACTGTACTTGCCTGCAAATTTAGGCTACTCAAAACTAAAAGCCAGCCATTTGCTTAATTGCTTCTTAGAGATGTTTAGCGCACGCAACGCATATAATATAAATGTTAATGAGAATTTGAAGAGTTCAAAGCAAGTGATAGGGCACTTACATTAACAGTTGCCAACATAGCTAAGCTTCAAAATTTCAAATGCACAAACCAAGTTTATATTTCTAAGATTAAAATTGATGATAAATAGTGCTGTTTTAGTTTTGGATGATTAATTTTGTCTTATGATTACTTGAGCCCTAAATCTTGGGAGTGTATGCAGACAATTGTCCATACATACACCCAGCAAGAGTGACCGTCAAGCTAATTAATAAATTAAATTAGCCCCCGGGTGTCACCATCACTCTCCCCAATTAACCAAAAGAACACAAATACCGCCAGCTGCTAAATAAACGTTAATCTATCCACGCGGAGAAAATGAAATTAAAGAAATGGTTATGAGGCAGCAGCTGCGAATATGAAGGTTCCATACATTTCTTCACATGACATCAAATTATGAACTGTAATACCACGCCCTCAAACACATTACCATTAGCCCATTTTGATACTTTACTTTTATTACAAAATAAATAAATTAATATTTTACTCATTCAAATATTTTATTGTACGTGTGTGTGTGTGTGTGAGTGTGTGCGCATATATACACACACATACGCACGATATGCTTACCTGTTCTCTCGCTCGCCCGCCCGGCCGCCCGCCCGCCCTCAAAAACACAAGTTTAGCAACCCAAGACCAGATCAGAGGCAGAGGCAGAGGCAGCTTTTGATTTGATCGAAGAGTTTAATTTGATCATTAACATTTTAACAGGTTTGTGCTTCTTCTTCCTACATACCAACATGCTTACATATACTGTTTTAAAATTTATTTGATCATTTCATTTGTTCTTAGTTTGATGATACCGTAATACTGCTTTTAATGTAGAAACTGTAAAGCATGTGCGTGCGTGCGTGCGTGCGGCTTAGTTTTGAGAAATCTTCAAAGCTAATTTAGCTTTGAGTTGTGTTGTGTTGTTTAAGATCTATATAATTAAGAGAACTCTTGTCTAATCAATTTACGTTAACCATTTCTCTTTGCTGATTACATATAAATTTTGTAGTGTGAGTTACAAACTTTCATTTAATCGTAAAAGGAAATTATAGAAAAAAACAGAAATTAGTATGTTGATATTATCTAAGCGCCCTTGAAACATCGAAATTTTTAGAAGCCCATACATTAGTGCTGAGAGTTGATTTTTGACCGAGACTTAGATGAATACTCTTATTAGAAGAGATAAAAAAAAAAAAATACATCATATATTTATAAAAGTTGAATCTGATAATCCAATCAGATTTTTCAGGTGCAATATAAGTCGACGTCGTGCAAGGCATCACTTGGTGGATTGTGATTGTGAGCACATGAACAACAAACAAAATACACACTTGGTTCAATTATCTGTGCTGTGCTTATTATTAGCTGTCAAATATTCCATTTTGGTTTGTCTTTTTGTTCTTTTTCCCAACTCAAATTCCAAACAACACGTAATATACTCACTGTCCAATTTTATCTTTTTTCTCGCAATCCAATTGAATTGATTGCCCATTTTTTTTTTTTCAAAATTAGTAAAATGAATTTAAAATTGTCACTTAAACAATGTTATAACGCATTTTGAAATTAAAAGTGCATGTAATCACGTCGTGCATTAAATAATAATAATTACTCCCTCCCTCCCTCCAAAATAAAAACAAAAACAGGTATTTTTCATTGAAAAATATTGCTCTTAATTAAATATTATTTTTCTAGCCTATATTATAATAAATAAGTCTGTGACGTATTTATTGTTTTTTTTTTCTTCTTTCTAAAATTCATTATTATTATTATTATTATTTTTGTTGTTTTTTGTCAGACACGGCCACCAAAGTTTAGGCATACGCGGTAGCGGGCGTACGCGGTTTCTTTATCAAAATATATGCTATGCTGCGTGCGTATGATATAATAACATAAACGAATTTACTCTCTGATAAACACTTTTTAATATATATTTTCACTTACCTGCAGTCGTAGCGCTATCTGCTGCTGCTGCTCAAAATGGCTGAAAGGATCCACCCCGAAACGACACCGCGCAGCGAACAAGAGCCCTCACATCCGCCGGCGCCCGCGGCCGCAGGAACCTACGTCATCCAAGTCCCGAAGGATCAAATCTACCGAGTTCCGCCCCCCGAGAACGCCGACCGCATCAAGGGCCTCTCCCGCCGCCGCCGCAAATCCCGCAGCACTACTACCTGCTGCTGCTTCCGTTTCTGCTGCTGCTCGCTGCTTCTCCTCGTCCTCCTCTTGGCCATCGCCGCCGGCGTCTTCTACCTCGTCTTCCGTCCCGAATCCCCCAACTACTCCGTCGACGGCGTCTCCATCGCCGGCCTCAACCTCACCTCGCCGTCCTCCGTCGTCTCTCCCCGGTTCGACGTCTCCGTCACCGCCGACAATCCGAACGACAAGATCGGAATCTACTACGAGAGAGGCAGCTCGGTGGAGGTCTCCTACAAGGACGTCGCCTTGTGCGACGGCGAATGGCCTCAGTTTTACCAGCCGAGCAACAATGTCACGGTTTTCAAGACCTTGCTGAAAGGATCGTCCATCGAGTTGACCAGCTCTATGCGCAAAGACCTGGTTGCTGCTCAGACGAGTGGCAAGACGGTGCCGTTTAAGGTGAACTTAAGAGTGCCGGTTAAAATAAAAGTGGGGTCGGTTAAGACGTGGACGATTAAGGTAAAAGTGAGATGTGATCTAACGGTGGATAAGCTGACGTCTCAGTCGAAGATCGTATCTAAGGACTGTGATTACTCTGTCAAACTTTGGTAAAAAAATTTAAAAAAAAAAATTTCAAATCAAAAGGATTCATTGTAATTTTGTAGGATTATTAGATTATACAATTAATTATTATTATAATTTGTGGTGTATTTGTTGCAAATACACACTTATTATTATACTTTGTTATTAGTCTGTTTTGTAAAATTCTTCTTGTGTGGAAACAAGATACTTGGTATTCGAACCCTATTCACTCGGTGAAAAAGAAATTAAGTTACCATTGGACTATACTTTTTTATTTATTTTTTAAAATATATATTCTTGTAGCGTCGAAAGACTGGGCCTTAAAAGACTCTGTCTCTATCTAATTAAGGATAAAGTCGCATATGTAATGAAGAAGTATGAAGTAATAAAACTTCTTACATAAGCAACAAATTGGAGAATAATTCAAAGTTTTTGGTAGAGTGGATTTTGATTGGAGAATATTTACTTAACTTTTGGAATGCGAGTAACAAGTGTACGTGCCTAACTACTCCAATTCGTGTGTTTGTTTTTGTTTTTGTCTTTTTTAATAGAAAGAAATTCTTTCATTAATCAAACAACATTGTTTAATACATTTCCCACTTCTTTTGGTATTGTTCCCGACCAGATAGTAAATGTATTTTCCTTGAAAGCAAATTTAGCCAAGGAATGGGAACAAGCATTAAAGCTTCTAGGGACATGTTGAATTACAGCTTTTGAAAAATCCCTTTTCAGATTTAGGATCACCATTTAGGATTATTGAAAAAGAAGTAGTAGTTATGCACTTCATTATCAACTCAATCCATTTTTCCGAGAAGCCAATCTTAGTCATTGTTTGTTCAAGGAATTGTCATTCAATCATGTCATAAGCCTTGCTCACATCCAATTTTAAGGCCACCAATCCATTTCTTTTACCCTTACTATGCCTAATCTTATGGAGGCATTCGTAACCAATAATCACATTATCAGTAATGAGTCCATTGGGTATAAATATACTCTGAGCTGGGGATATAATTTGGGAGAGAATCGGTTTGAATCCGTTTGCTATAGCTTTTGCAATAATCCTGTAATTAACATTGCACAAGCTGATTGGCCTGTACTCAAGCTACTTTTCTAGGCCTCTACTTTGGGAATAAGGGCAATGTTTGTTTTTGTATTTTTACCTGAACTCAATTCAAGCACGAAAGAAGTTACCGCGGCTGAGGGGATTATAATTTGAGTGAAAGTTGAGACAAAGACATACTTGAGAATCAAATATTCTTTTTTGCTGCTGGGAGCATTGGTTCGAGATTTTACGAGGGCTCTATTTGTTTTTTTTTTTTATAAAAATAAAAATATAGATAAAATTTGAATAGATTTCTTTTTATTTTTCGGATGTATGTGAGTAAATTTCTGAGTTAATTTCCTTTTTTTTTTTTTTGTTGGTTGTATAACTTACTTGTATTATAAATATTTGCGTATAGAGCTCCGATAGACCCTAGATTATAATACGTCTGTAAATTGTAGAGTGTAAACGTTAAAAAAATAAATAAAAAAAAAAGAACTTCATTTTGCTCTCAATTCATTTGATTTAGTCCTAATTATTTCTTTTGAATTAGTATAATAATAATTTTTTAATTTTCTTTAAACAATATGCAGCAGTATCATGACTGACCGACAACAACAATAAGTCAATAACATTTACTAATAAATTTTGAGCAGACGGGAATTGCAGGAGATTACGTTTCCATTCATTTTCTTTTATTTAATATAAATTTCTCAATCATTTATTAGTTTCAAGTTTCAATTGTTGCACAAAAATTTCCCAACATAAGAAATTTGTCTGTTCTCACAGATCTTTGGACTAAATCAAATTGAACAAAATAAAAGTACAAAGTGTGATACATTGGAGAAGTGCGAATACCTTCAGCTTGCATTTTGATATTAAGAACACGAGAATAATAATAATAATAATTAGAAAGTCATTAATTTTTTCTTAACATCATCAAATTTAAATGAATGATGATGACACAACGCAAACAAACAAACAAATTGTGCCAATAATACTCTTGTACAAATTGAATTGACAGACACGCAGCTTATAAGAAGATATAAAAGAATTTATCATCTGATGACCAACATAATATTTTTCTGTAACTTAGGAAAATCCTCTTCTATTTTTTATTAACTACTTTTTAGTCTTTACTTTTCTACCAATTTTTTCATGCCATCCGAGCTGATAGTTTAATTTTTTTTTTTTTTTTTTTTACTCAAACTTTTATAAGTGTTCGGTGTTGATACAACTATTTGTGTTGTTTCATTGTTAAATTCAACTATAATGGGCATATCCTTTTTTTTTTTTTCCAATACTTATATTACAATCAACTAATTACAATTAAAATATTATTAACATTACATTAAATTACTGCTGATATTTACAATTAAACAATTACCAAAATTAATTTATATTAAATCTTAAAAAACCCTGCCCCCAAGATTTTCCTGTCAATAGTATTTGAGCACGGGTCCGAACACTGGCAACTATAGTAGCATATCTAGTTGTAAGTACGGCTTACCATTTTCATCAGCCAATCAGGCATTAGAAACTCAAACAAACTGTATGTCTTCTGTTCTCTTATAGCCTTCAAAAAACACCTGTACAATAAATTGATTTTTTTTTTAAATATTAATTACTTAAGCTAGCAAAATATCACAACCTTCAGTGTAATTTTGCTAAAATGGGTGCAAGGATTGAGGAGTGGGAATTTATTATGCAACTTTCTAATAAGTTAAATTTACAAAGGTAGATTCTGTAACTTCAACAACTCTCTTTACAATCATTTCACTTGATAATATAATTACAGCCTTGACCTAATTACCCCAACAAATGGTTTTAACTAATTTTATTTCCTTTTATTTCTGCTTAAATATAACTTAAAAAGAACCTCCAACCAAATGCCCCACCCTTTTTTTTTTTTTTAATTTCTTTTCACTGAACAAAAATGCCGATAATTCGAACTCATACCTAAAATGCTTCAGTGTTTCCGCACCATATCTTGATGAACAATGCGCAATTATTCTTCCTTTCCAATTTCCAGATTTATTTAAGAGCCAAGACTTAAGCTTGTGATTTCAACTGATCATTGCTACTCTTAGCTTCTCGGTTGACCAATTCATCGTACTTAATCTTAGCATCTTGGATGGCCTTTTTGAGATCTGCATACATCTGTACAGAATTCTCCGAAAAGTTGTTCAGCTGGCCAAGAAATCCCACCAAGCTTGACCGGAAACGGTCAAAGCCCGAAATCCAGTCCTCCGAAGCATCATCTGCCAACAAATTAACTGCTGTTTCACTACCACTCTTCCCTTGATTCTTCTCTTGGCGAGGTAAAAAGTGACTTGTTTCTGAAGCTAAACTCTTGATAGAATCAGTGAGTTCTTTGGAAGGCAACCAATCAAGCAAGTCCAACCAGACACTGCAGGTGGCATATATTGGAGGTCCAAAATTTCTCAATGGTGGTGGGGGTGGCGCCCACCTCTTCCTTCTAGAAGACTTCTGAGGAAGAGAGACACACTTAACCAGCCAATTGTTTATGGCCTGCAGATAGAATTTCTGAGCACTGATCCACTTTGTAAAACTTGAAGAGAGAGAGCTTAATTCATTTTCTAGATGGATGGTAATCTGCCGATGTGAATCTGACTTTATGGAGATTTTGCTGTGGGCGTTGTTGTATGCTACCGAGATGACCTGAAATTGAAGCTTGTGGCATTCAAACATCACTTCCCACATCCGACTTAACCTGGCATCAATACAAGGATAAAAACCACAGCAAGTTAGCTGGACAATGTAAGGTAATATGACCTCAATGAATTTAATGTAAAATAATTAGGAAAAAAAGAAAAAAACACACAGAGAGAGAGAGAGAGAGAGGAAGAATGGAGAAAACAAAAGGACGCAATCCTGTTTAAGTAAAGCTGATAATAATTATTGTAACAGAACAAAATTGAGAAATGAGAGTGACACAAACTGAATCTAAGAAAATATGGAAATTGCAAGTAAACAAAATCCCTCTAGGAACTTTTAAATACTGCTGCAAGGAGCTTGCAGCAGTACTTAAATGCAAATGCAGGCAGGCTTTCACTCACCTAGTTCATAAGTCTAGCCCATAATCACAAACTCATTAATTCCAGAATGCAAATGAAAAGTTTGTTTTTTTTCAGATTGCAATAAATCAACTTTAATGGTAACTATACAGGTAGGACCTCCTGGTCAAATAAAAAGATAATAATTAGCCACCCTGCAGGATGGTGTTTCCCTACTCTTCAAGTTAAGAGTGAAGAGATGAATCCAGTAGAAATTCAAATCCTGAAAACAGAAGAGGGGATGGAGCGGAAATGTGAAAGAAACGAAGTCATGCAACTAATGCTTCCACTCTTCAAACTCCGTTTGTAACTTCAACGACTATTAAACCAAACCAAAAGACTTGAAAACCATATGATTTATTAATCAATGTCAAACAACATTAATGAAGTAATAAAGAATAGAATATCCAAAAGATAGAAGCTAGTCTGAAACTTAGAAGTTCAAGGACCAAAAAATAATAATCGTCAACATTATTGAACAAAAAATGCATCCTTAGTTTGAAGAAAAAACCACTGTAAGTACAAGAAAGAATATCCAACACCAAGTTTTTGCTACTTTGAAAATTAATGACATGCTTCCTTACGTTAAGACAATCCTAGCTCAATAAAGCAAGAATTAAATATGGAGATGCGAGGACAAGGAACAAAAATATTTATCAATAAAAGTAAATGAATTATTTGCAAAATCTGACATCTAAACATGTCCGTATAAATGATGAAAAAGTAACAATTTTCTATTGAAGCAAAGTTATGAAAGGAGGTTAGTCTAGACATCACAAATTCTAATACTGTTAGACAAAGAAATTATCACGCATACCTTGTCTATATTATTTATTACATGTTGCAGTCTTTTATGTTGTTCTATGAGTTTGAAGAATATTTTTTTGGATATCCAGAAACAAAAAGGAAAAAAGACATAAAAAAGTATGGGGATGTGTTTGTGAATATGTGATGGAATTACTAGTCTTTTAAAGCATAACCCATAATCCTTTTAACAATAATGAATCCTCTGGCTGTCCATGTCCGCAAACCATAAAATAAAACTTGCTTACATGAGATGGAATCAATAACAACGATTGGAACCTAACTGTATGTATATATATGTATATACATGTACGTGTGTGTGTGTGTGTGTGTGTTTTCTTCACTAGTAATTTGCGAAGCAAAGAACTAAAAGTCCAATCCGTTCCCTTCATAAACAAGTAAAACTTTTAGCACATGTCATAACAAGTTGCAGGCTTAAAAATGTACAATGTTTCTTGGGACAAGTGAGTCCCACAAGAAGCACGTACGTCTGACATCAAATAATAATAAGTAGCCATGATAATTGTTTCAGATGAAATATATGCAATGGTTAAATCAGGTACTAACAAACAATAATAAATAATAAAGGAGATAGTAAAAATGCATACCCTTCAATTAAGTCCTCAAGCTGTGGCTGTAGCTCTTTGTCCCTTAATTCTTCAATCCTCTTTGATATTGAATCAATTCTGTGAATTGCAACTTTGATTCTGGAGTGTAAATCCTTGACTACAGCACGGGTTTTATCAATTTTGTGGGAACTTACTCCTTTTGATTCCAACTGTCTTAAAATTCTACATTTTGAGTCATACTCTCTTCTGATCATCTCACTAGCCTGGATTCAAGATGACTTGGTAAAGTAATATATTTATGACAAGGAAAACACCCTTAACTTCTCAAGCTTTCAAGCAAAACAACTTGAGAAGAAAGGCTCATGCCATTTTGAAATAGAATGTATAGAAAATTTTAAGATTTGAAAAAGAACGATTAAGATTTATGGATTGATGCTTTAGATTGATTTCACTAAACCCGGTTCAACTAAATAAGAAACTATTTATCTAAAAAATAAAAAAGAAAAAGAAAAAACTGTCCATCCTAGTCAAAAGACAAGTTACAAATAAACTAAGTACATAAAACATATGAAACATCTGCATTTTCATTTCATAAAGACTCAAACAGCATCTTGATTTACTAAGAGCGTGGTGTTAATATTATTATTTTTCTGTTCCCCCTCTAAATGGCATATACCATAATTATGATTGAACTCCAGTAAATTAAACAAAAGGCAAAGCAAGAAAGACAACTTCAAATATTTAGACGAAAATTTTTTATTTCATATGAGATATCACTCCATGGCATCATGCCGTCATCCAAACTGATTTTTTCCCATTATTTTCTCTCCACTACAGGTGGGATGTTGCAGGAGAGTTGATCAATATTGAAAACTAAATTAAGATTTTGAATTTGAAAGCATAATATCACTGCTCAAAAGAATGTTAAGAGAATTCCGGCATCAGTTTTTCCAAGTCTTAACATAATTAAGTCGACAACTACATTAACAGCAATATATCATGAATTCTAAACCTAATTGCTCTCCAAATATGGATGAGATTCTTCCCTATGCTTTTGTTCATTCCATATTAGTTTGTAATAGATCATCATCTAATGAACCACTAAGAAAATAGTGTGAATATAAGAAGTTCCAGAATCAAAACTATAACCACAATAAGAAATTTGGTACCTTTACTTCATCATAAAGTTTCCTCTCCCACGCATATAGCCTATCCAAAGTTGAGGCATGACTGCTTGAGATCATGTGAATACTATCAAAAATATCACCGGTAAGGTCCTCAACATCATCCTTTGAGTTCGCGCCCAAAGGATTCCTGGATGAAGATGATCGAGATGATGTAGTCCTATGCCAAGTTAAGTACTTTACATCTGTTTGAACAGGCTCTGAGCAAACATATAAAAGACATGTTTAGCGACCAAGAAAGAACGATCGGCCACAATTTGATTAAAAATATTCCATAAAAGTGGTTGCAGAAGACAGAGGCTTTATCAGATTATTAAACATTTAGCAAGTAATAAATGCAAATCTATGATTGGAAATCCAACAATTCATTGTCCAGACAGTTTTTAATTGTCAATACCATGTCAAGATAAGGGCATTACTATTATACAACCCTAATAACTTACATAATTTCATACTGATAATTGTCGAGTTGATGAAATGTGACAATAGCTTAAATCATCTTATGGCATTCATTTATAATTATGAACATATAAAAAATCATTGAGTTTCAGCATAAAAGTTTGAGTTACGTCACAAACAGATCAACCAAACACAAAGAATAAAATAGATTGATTGCAAATCGATTTCCAGAGATGATAGATCAACTCAAACAAAGCTAGTGTATGGTGTAAAGAGCTGTTTTCAACCGAAACACCAAGAAAAATTTAAAATTGGTACACTCATGCAATCAGGTGCATGAATCATGGATTTTAGGAATAAATTTGATAAAAGATGGTTGTTTGGAAGGACCACTTTCCAAATTATAAACTAACAATGGTAGAAAAACCTCTCTTACTTTCCTTTCGATATACCTATTTAAGTATATCTACTACAACTAACAAGATAACTCTACAAGATAACTACAACAAATTGACGCTATTGTAACCAGAGGCTACCCAAGTCTTTAGAAGAAGAACCCAATTCTGTACAAACTTTAGACAGTAATGGGAACTGAAAATGGCCAAGTAAGAAAGTGGGACATCTCAGCTCGATGTTGCAATGTGGAATGGAAGTGGCATAGCTGCCATGCATGGGAACTGCTAGACTGTTTACAAAGACACATAAACAAATAGTTTTATTGTTAGGTTCAATTTGTGCTCGTAAATCATGTCAAAATTGTCAGCCCAAACTGCAGAAGATTTTATGTTTATCTTTTGGAGTATTAAAAGCAAAAATGCTAAGGGATTCTTAGTATTGTTTCTCAAAGTTTGTTTTCTGTTTTCCAGAAACAACAGTGATAAGAATGGTTTCAAAACAAACTTTTTAAAAATGATAAGTTGTTTCTCACCTTTCTAAATAGAAGTTGAAAATGTCTTCAATAGTTTCTAGAATGTACTGTTGTTCGGTAACATATGCTATGATAAAAGCTTTAAATTTTTAAAGTAAACAAATTTATTATTGTGTTGGAGCACTAAGACTTTGAACTTTGAAGGGGTCTAGTTACACTATCTATCTGGCTATGACAGTCTTTCTTATACATTTCTGACATGCCAGTTCACCAGTTTTTAATTCTGTAATGCAACTATAGAATGTGCATCAATTGATGACAACCAATTCAACTTCTTGTGGTATTGGAGTATTAATACTTTCCTAAATAATTCAAAAATATTAAAAGCATAGTGCTCTGTTAGATGGTCTACAAGTTTTGTCTAGTAAAATTGCAACAATTTTCAAAGCATTTTTCCCTAAATTCCACACAATCATTTTCCAATGGGATTAAGGGTATATTTCTAGCAAAATTTTTAAGACTTTTTGGTAGATAGTTACATTTTTTTTTTCTGGCCAGGGGTTTCTAGGTAATATATGAAAAATAATACTAGAAATTAAAACCACAAACTAATGAAGCATGTTACATGATTGTCACACGCCTCATGTTATTCATTTTCTTTTGATTCCCTTGAAACTGTGGGACAGGGAGCAATGATATAACATTCCCACATTAGCTTTTACAAGTGTTTTTATTCATATGTGAATTCAAATTTTAACAATACTTCTAACAAGAATGTCTCAAGGAAAATTAGGATAGACAGGTAAGATGGACTAGCAACACTTCAAAAGTATAAAGAACAAGAATGGCAAAAAAACACTGCCTTATGCACCCCCTGGCTAAAGAGATCTGTGAATCATACCAAAACAGTAAGGCGTGACAATGAAAGAAATCTCAAAATGATTATGAAAAAGACGCAGCATGGGCTTCTACAGGGAAAAAACAACAACAAAGATTTAAGAAACAAATCACTTGCATTTTAACTAAAATTAGAGAACCGTGTCTTTACATCGATATTTCAATATGTCAAGTCCAATCATGGCCTAATCCCAGGAATATGGTCCAAAACTCAAAATGTACGAACAAAAATCAGAGATACATCACCTTATGGTCACTAAAAATAGTGCCTAATAATAATTCAATTAAAGATCAATCCACCACTATGCTAGATATTATTAAACCTTAAGTCTAACCTGAATATTAAGCATTATACTTGGTGATATTGAAGAATAGAAATCTTTACTGTTTCTTGGTCATTATAGTGTATTTATTGCAACTAAAAAGATAAAGAGGCCTACCTTCTTGAACTTGGGGTGGGTCTTCACCACAAGAAAAACAGGCCTTCAAGATTGTAGATGCCATTGAATCACCTGCAAAAGTGAAATTTGTGTTAGTGAAAATAACTCACAAATTCATAACAAGGGAGTTAATACCTATGGGAAAAAAAAACAAAAATACATATTGTAAAGCCGATTTTATTATTAGCCCTCCATAGAGCACCAAACTATAACAAAAATTCCCACAGAAAAAGCACACAGCATCCCTAGATTCATACAAAACTATAGCTAATAGAAGGGGCAATAAAAACAAGCATCAAAAATATTTTCCCAAACAGTAATTTCAGGGGGAGTCAGTGAGTTCATACTATCTTTCTCCTCGAAAATAGGACGGAAATGCAACTTATTTGCTTCAAGCATTCTTGGGACTTCCTTTCCAGAATCAGAGGCTTTTATGAAGAGAAGTTCAATGTCTTTCATGCTTGAGAAGAAGTCCTTAGAGGCAACCTTGTTTTCAATACAATCTTCTTTCACTGGTGTTTCCTTCTGGTCAGTTGGATGAGCAGCTATAGAGGAAGTTGCTCTGACTGGCGATAAAGGAGGAGAGTTGCTTCTGCCCCCATTCACTAACTCACTTTCAGAAGCAACACTTTCTGCAGAAGGCATGGTAGGTGAAGCACTCGGTGCATTATGATCATGTAGCCTGTTTCGATTTTCAAAAGGTCTAACAAGAGTCTGTGGGGCCGGCTCGTCAAAGTCATCCTCCAAATCCTGAGATTGTTGTTCTTTCTCATGAAAAGAAGCCTTCTCTTCTTCATCTTCTAGCTCTGGAATTCCTTCCTCTTCCCTAAGCCGTCTTAAATCATCAGCACTCTCATACTGTTGGTTCATTCCCCTTCCTTCTTGAAAAGAAAATTGATGGTCAATTGGATGGTCACCAAAGTAATCCCATGGTTGGGTTTCTGGAGGGAGGGGTGAATCCTCAAATTGTGATGATTCAGCTGGTTCAGTGGAACGCGGCGTGGTATTTTGTGGGGTATTTGATGATATTACTGCCTCAATAGCTGGTGAAGGAGGCTTTTCTTCAACTTTTTTGTAAGAAAAGCCCCTAAATTTCATATGATTTGCCTGAAACCTGCTAGAGGTAGGAGGAGACGGAGACGGGGAATGGATTCCAGTCGTTTCCACATGCTGTGAAAAATTAGGAGAAAATGAGAACTGAGAAGGGGACTTTCCTGTTAAAGATAGGGGCTCGGGGGTTGCATTAGTAGAAGTGTACAAAGAAGATTCAATTGGACCTTCAGGTTCAACAAACTTTCTGAGAGCAGTTCCTGTGTTTCTTAGGGACTGAACATACATAACATGAGTGGCTGCTAAGGAGCACCTTCCATCAAGTGCTTGCCTAACAAACTTTTTCCTTTCCCGACATAGCTGCAGGGCCTTATCTTCTTCTAGTTTAGAGCTGGAAACCCCCATTATCCAGTTCTAGATGTTGGAAGGTATCCGTCTGTACGACCAAATAGGACTCTGGCTTTCCCTGTAAATAAATACACGCATTTGAGATAAAACAACGAAATGGAACTTCCAAGAATCTCAAAACTATTAACAAAATGTATGTACAGCGTATAAAATAAGTTTGAGAAGGTCCCAGAACAATACCAAATATTTATATTAGTTAAAACATAGGATCTAAGGATGAAGCTTCCATCTTTTCACTAAATAAGTTAAAGAAAAGCTAAACAAAAGAATGCTGAAAAGAGAAAATCCAGGATCCAAAAGCAAATTTAGAAGAAAACAAAATCAAATTGAAATCACAAAAACCGATAACATACAATAAAACATAAAACTAGGATAAATAATTACAGCCAAAAAATACCTACGGGAACAAAATTCACGACAGGATTAAGTTTTAAGACCCATCTTCTTTTCTAATTCACCAATTAAGAATTCATCATGGCATACACAATTATGCACACAGAGTAGTAGATAAAAATAAAAATAAAATAGAAGAGCTGAATCAAACACAAAGACAAAAACAATAACTGCTAAGAAAACTTGAAGAACAGAGGCATCATAATCAATAAAATAAAATGAAATTACAAAATTTAATTTAAAAAAAAAAAAAAAAACTTACTTCAACCTTATACTAAACTCAATCAGGATTTGTTACTCTATAGAGAGAGAAGTGAATCCTTCACATAAATAACTCTACTCACCAACACAGGAAGTGTTAACCGTTACTTTTTGCCTTTTTCATCTTTTATTTTATTTTATTTTATTTCCAGAAAAGAATAAAAGTACTGATCAGATCAAATTCTGTAAAATGAATCCGATGGAGTCGAGTCGAGTCAGCAACCCGTGGCTGCTGTTCCCATGCAAAAGGCATATTGGAAAAGACAGCACTTTGTGGACTGTGGTCCCCACCTCCTTTGTTTCGACCTTTTTTCTATTTATTTATAATAATAAATAATTTGTCATTTTTTTACTTATTTTATTTATCAATATCGAAAGAACTATTTTCCCCCTTAAAAAGTGAACCTTTTTTTTTTCTTTATGAAAAAAAAATTAAAATCTCTTCGCGACACCTTCGTCTCCTTCGTCACTAAGGCTCCGTTTGCGATTGAAGTTAAAATTCAATAAATTATTTATTTCATAATTTTTGATAAAAATAATATTTAATAAATTTTATAAAAATAATTTATTTTATAATTTTTCTATTTTATCAGCAGTCTTTAAAAATAAGTAAAGAATTACTTTTTATAAGTAGCTTATTCAATAAGCTACTACGATTTTTTAAAATGTCTATTATAACTTTAATATTTTAATAAAAAAATAATTATATCTTATTTATCCATAAATCCTAATATATAAATCATTAGATATTATTTTACCGTTACATTTAGTTACCACCATAATTAAGTACATTCTCTCTAATTTTGATGTGATAAGTTCATCTGCTAATTTCATAACTATGCTTTTAAAGTTTAATCTATATATTTATATTTTTGTTAATTAATTGTTTCAAATTCGTTGGCAATCTATTTTTAATGTAATTTTACATATTTAAAAAAAAATATGTTTAAATAATTTATTAAACATAAAATAAAAAATAATTAAAATGTATGTTTATTTTAGTTATTATATAATACAACAGTACTTTCGTAATAAAATTTACCAAACGCATGTATTATACTTTTTTAATTTATAACAATCGCAACAACACAGTTTATTAAATATTAAATTATATTTTTAATTAATAATTTATTTCATCTGTACAGGACAAATAACTTATTTTATTCGTATCTGCAACGCCAAACTGGCCCTAAGTAAAGACAAGCTGCTGCTAAAAGCGAGAGTTATAAACGCAACTTTCACACAAAAATTCTCTCGCAGAATTATAAATAAAAAGAAATAAAATTATAATAATATTTTTTAATGGTGGTATGACTCGATTGGCTCTTATTAAAGTTTTGGGCACAAGTTACAGAACCCCGGTGGTCAGTCACTGTATATTTTAATTAAAATCTTTAATTTTAATTTTTTATTTTCTCCAACCGTAGATCTGATTTTAACACGTGTCCCGTACCGCCGAGTGCCGTCAGTCTAGCTTTCTTCCACGTATTTAAAAAAAAAAACTAGTTAATTTTTTGGCTTTGAAGTTTAGTGCATGAATAAATTTAACAAATAAGTTATTTTCGCAATAACACAAAATCATTTAGGAGCAAATACAGAATTACAATTACCATGCAGTAGGCTTTATCACTGATAAATAGAAAAGGGAAATTTATAGTGCGTTTGGGATTGAAGTTGTGCAGTTATAACTTAAAAATTATAGTACTAAAGTGTTTAATAAACACTAACTGCTGTAACTTATAAGGTATATTAATATAATTTTTTACTTGTATAATAAAAAATTTATTATATCTTTAATAATTTTATCATAATTATTATTTAAAATTTATATTTATTATATATTATTAATTTTTATTTAATAATTACAATTTTTTTTTTACAGTACTTCAATCTTAAACGAAACTTAATGTATTTAGAAGGAAAATTAAATAAATAAAGTAGAAATTACCTAACAGAAGAGAAATTTCAAGAAAACATAACATGGTATATTGGTGGGGATAAATATTAAAATTTAACAAGCTGGAAAATGCAAATGGACAAAACAAGTGCAGAAATCAAATCATATCAACCTTATTAATTATTTAATTGCAAGAAAATAGCTGGCATTTACTAGATGTTTCAAAAAAGTACATCATCATGAAACTGTTGCCATGAAATGCACAACCTTTGGTCCTTCTTTTTCCTTAATTAACATTTTCTTTCTTTTATCTCCTTTTTTTTTTTAATTTTTTTGGTTTAAAGAGATTAACTCTTTGTGTGGTGAGATTAAAAGTGGGTCCAAAAGAAGCATTTGGGTGGGTTTTGTTTGGTTAATGAAATTAATTAAAGCAGCGACGAATAAAGAATAAAAATATAGAGTTAGCAACTTTCAAGCAAACCTTTAGACGTCTGTTGCGACTTTACAATCAACTTGACATATAAAATATGTCAAAAATGACTCATGGAATTTGGCTTCTAGTCGAGTATTTTAGGGAAACTCGTACAGAAACCATACCATCTGCTTCCGTAGGTCATTTTTTAATAATAAAAATAACAGTAATTAATTATTAGTTACAAGCTTCGTTGGTACAATTTCTTGAAAGATCAACAAGAATGAGTAAGCATACGGGTCAATTTCCCAGTTGTAAGTCCTCAAACAAACAATGGAGAGGAGAGCATACATCAGGATAAATTTTAATTTACTCCCACCTAAAATGATACTTTTTTTTCCTAATAAAAGACTTAAAAAATTAGAGGTGTTTGTTGAATTTCTTTTTCTTTTTAAATGAAAAATGTGAGTAAACTGAACTTTCAAAAAAAAAAAAAAATTAAAGATTGTCATTGGGATAAACCAAAATTTACACTATTAGTGTTGAGAACTTGTACATGTGGCCTTGCAAGAAAAGTAAATTAAGACTTTTTTACAGACCAAGCTTTATTTTTCAGCAAAGCTGCCAAAAGAACCCTGGTTGAACAAAACTTTACAAGCATGTGCTCTGATCAGACTGTAGCTTCTTTCTTCTGGTATCAGTATCACCTTAAAATAAAATTTTATAAGAATCTTTGAACAATAATATAATGACTGTTAGGATTCTGTCCAGACTGCCAATAATTAATAATTTGTGATGACTTTTTAAAAGAACTTTCAATGTTCTTACTCAAATTATTATTATTAAACATTTCATAACCATTAAGGTAATAATTGCAAATTAATTAGTTTTTAATTTTAAAAAAATTATCTAAAAACTATAATAATTCAGTTTCAGCGTTTAGTAATCAATACGTCACCATTGTCTTGCCTATCTATTAAACAAAACTATCCCATATTCCAATTCCAGCGGTCTATAGAGCACCTGAAAGTCGGCAATTCTTGAGGAATTGCAGTAATATTATGTTGACTAGTAGTACCACGGTGTTTGTCCTCAAAACATAACACACAATTTACATTGAAGCTAGCAAAATACACAACCATTTCCATCTTATACTCCTAAAATGAGCACAGAAACAATATTTAACTTTGGCTGGCAGGACGGGAAGAACGCCGAGTTATTCTTCTAAAATCAGAATTGGGCACAGAAGATTGAGAGGAACCACATCCAACAGCATCTTTCGCATGAGTTTCATTGGTTTTAGTTCTCTTTCTCTTGGGTCCTTGAGCTGGCTGGCTCTGAATTGTAGCATTTGGCACCTCCTCTTCGTCTAAGATTTCCGCCTTTGGTACTTGATTCGGCCACCTCAAGCCACAGCGTGGACAAAGTATTTCACCCTAAAAATTATCAAGTTAGCAGACTTATCTATGAGAAATATGTTCATTATATATACATGACAAAAGGGAATGCAACAAGATCGATACACTTCTTCGCGAAAACTTATTCTTCAGGCAGTAGTGATGAATTCGAACTGCACATCCTTCATTTTGGCACAATTCTCCCTGTCAAAAACGGTTACAACTCAACATCAGTGGCAGTTGGAATTTTAAAACCTGGAGGTTTTTGATAAATGTTCAGAACTAAGCATTTGAGTTTCTTTAAAATATGTGTTTGCGTACATATATATAAGAACTAAGAACTACTTTTTAAATTTTTTAAGTATACATGTCTGTAGAATTTTTAACCTCCAATTAACAGACCTGTCTAGAAGCTATATTTGTCCAAAACTTCAAATAATCATTACTTTCAAACTTAGTTGTGGGTTTTCATAAAGAACTGAGACATATGAACTACAACTTCCAATTATATCACTATTCAGATAATGCAAATTTGCAATAAGGGATTATTATACCACACACAATAATTAAGAGAAAACGTGAAAGAAAAACATAAATAATACGAATTGCACCAACCCAACAGATTATGCAAGTCCAATGGAGTGGCAGGGAAACGATTTGAGTAATACCTTCACTACAGCTTCATTGCACACTTCACAAAAAGGAACATCCAAATTGCGGAACCAACCCCGCAGATCAAGGCAAGATCGAACACCAAGTCCAATTTTTCCATCTGGGGTGCGACAAAGCCACTGGTCCTGCACAAATTCATCCAGAGTTTTTTCCTTCTGCGACATTGTAAAATTTCTGAATGCAGCAGGAAGTGGACCATCCACTAACTGTGATCCCTGAGTCGACAAAACCTGAAAATAAACCAAGAGAATTGTCAAGTACTTTTTCCAAACAGAAAATACCATTACTTTCAAAAACTGAAAATACAAGTAAAAAAAATAGACAAGCAGTCAACTAGAAGCTCATTATAATACAGAAACCAATAGCAAATAACGGAGAATAAAAATAAACAAACAAGCAGCATCATGATCCGAACTCAATGGAAGTAGAAGGAGAACTCCTCTAAATTCATAAGAATTGGAAGCCCCAAATAACATCCAAACTCAAACTCCACCTCATAAAAGCTGTTTCTTACTTCAAACGTCCACAGCACGTGCATTTCATTCCTCACCTTTTTTAGAAAATTGTTTTTCTCATTTTTTTATAGTTGGTACAGGTAGCTGCCTACTATAGAGTATGAGGACATTATTTGGCAACACCACCAACAAGAAGCTTTTGTTTGACCTATTTTTGTCTGCTGAGATCTCCAAGTCTTAAAGCCCAAGGCTTTTACTATTACAATGTAATTTGTCAATTCAGTAAGTAATTGCAAATCAAAATAATGCTTTCACACAATGAAGTATGCTGCTTTGGAACATTAACCTAGAAATTATAAACTGTGTCTCTATTTTGTTAGATATTTCTGATTTGAGACAGTGCTGTATATTTTTGTCATTTCAAATAATATTACTGCATACATTTTTATTATTTTTACTTTAGAAAATGCAGCTAGATGCGTTCTAAGATCTTAAATTTTATTTTCAGAAAACACAGCCAGATGCGTTTTCAGCTCTTAAAAACACCAGATTCAAACTCTCATTTTTGCTTTCCATATTAGCACTTCAAAAACAAGTTTGAAGCATGATATGTGACGACAACTTTCATCATACCGGAAATGAGTACTATCACTTTGGTGTGCTACACGACATGCATATATACAAAAAAGTTTATATTTAGAAATAAATTTATAACACATATACTCCTAAATCATATGCAACACACTGGATTAAATTTTCTAATGAACAAGATGTGCCAATGGAAGAAAGTCACAATACCAGATTCTCCAATCTTATATTGAGTGCGTCAATGTTGGATATGCTACCCTGAGCCATCACATCTTGGGCAATTGCTTCTAACTGATATCAACATCAGATGCATATAACTTATTTTTTTTGATAAAACAGAGAAAGCTTAATAGGTATTAGCAGAAAAAATACAGGAAATTGTGTAAAAGATATCCAAAATAAAGCATACATGTAAAGATCTATGCAGCTCAAAAGAGTAAAATAAATCAATTAAAAAGCTTTCAGGACATATTAAAAGACTCCTGAGGTACTAACAAAAAATCAAGTCACCAAGTACCTCCTAATAGGATTGAATAAAGTTAAAAGAAGCATCTCAGAATTCAAAGTAAACAAGAGATTATAGTGAAGCCCGAACTTGGCTTTATCTCATAACAATTGATATCCAATAAATAAAGTTCTTATAGTTGGAAGGACGAGGAAACACATAACATCACAAAGTTTTCTAAATCTCAATACATCTGAGAATGCTTATACATATATATATATATATATAGAGAGAGAGAGAGAGAGAGAGAGAGAGTAATTTTCCAATAAGGGATAAACTAAAAGACAAGAAAAACACACACTCCAATGCAGTATATTTTGTCCTATAGTGTATTGGAACTTGTGTTTTTTTGTCTTTTATCTTGGTCTTTACCATATTAGAGTAAGGAATCCCTTAATAGGAAAGGACTATACCGACAAAGTGATCTACATCCCAACCAATATTAACTACCATAGACAAAGGCTCCACATTGACATACTTAGTCTAAAGATCAGAACTAGGGCAAAACCAAAGTACAACAAACAAGCAAAGGATTTAAGGACATAAAACAGCATGCTTTTATGGTATGACATAGTGAGTTGTGCCCTATACAATATTAAAGCAGATATCACACCAAGTTGCAACTTTCATCAAACTTTGGATGAACGAGTGATTGAGATTTTGCATAAAGGCATTTCATAACTCTTGAAAACTTAATTAGATGCATCCTTGCTCCTAAAGCAACTTTTCAAGCTAAGAATGAACTCAAAATAGACCTTTTTCCAGAATATAGGAGGGATAAACTGAGTATAACCTTGGGTTCTGAATAAGAAGTCATGGGTTGAAATTTCCTTAGGGACAGCTCCTTGGATATACGTCCAGAAAGTTTCTTGCGACGCATGATTAGTCGTTTTTATTCCTTCACAATATTAAGATTTAATACAAAGAAATAACTTCTGGGTAATTACGAGTACACATTTGATAAGAAAAACACATTTTAGTCCGCTCTTCCAAAATTTCAAGCTGTGCACCTCCCCACAACACTAATCTAATCATTCCAGGTAAATTTAATATTTTGGCAACGAGCAGATTATGATATCATTGTTTATTCCACCATCAAGAAGACAACAGGATATCAAGCACATATGAATGCACCAAGAATGAGTGTATTAGTAGCTTCTAATGCTTGAATGGTTTGAAACGTGAAATCTAATATCTTTAACCAGGAAGTATGATGAAATTCCAGAATGAGTTTATTTGATGATCAACTGATGCAGGACTGACTTCATATCTTACTAGTCATTTGGGTGTCAATTAAATTTTACTTTAGAGTTCCACTGTCACTGTTGCTACTAATTAACTTTTAATATGTTGAAGAGTTAAGTGCAATTCCATAATATGCAGAGTAGCTAAAATTAGCTATATAGTATTTGGAAATGAGCCGCATCTTGGCATGTACCTATAATTTTAGGTACAGTTGACTTGTCAGTCATTGGTTCAATAACAAACAGTTGCAAAGCTAATAATTTGGTTTAATGGGTATAAATTTGAGACAGGACTTACAATTCCTTTAAAGAAGGCAATTTGTTGAACTGTATACTTTGTTCCAAGCTTGGATTGTTCATCAGCAACATTGTTAACGACGCCGTAACAAACTTGGCCAACATATTGGTCTCGGCAGGCTCGCAACTCAAACTGACATGAGGAAAGTTCCTTGTTTATGTTTAGAAGATATTCATTAAACAGCCCTTGATGAGCACCTATATCAAATTACAAATTACATTGATGATTTAGGGAAAAAAAATGAATATATAAATGAATGTTCAATCAATCACATATTAAAAACAAGTGAAAAATTAAAAAGCAAAACCTGGGCTTTTGCTAGTGAGGCCAGAGAAGATGGCGTGGAAGTCTTTCTCCTTGAGAGGGCCACGTGTCATCAACGCTTGAATGAGAGCGTGATGCTTCCAGTTCAATGACGGCATTTTTTGCTTATTTTCAAATCAGGCTTTTGAGAAATACTTGATTGATTTCGTAGACAGAACCCTAAATACTGATTCAGAGATATGGCGGGAAACATTAGGGCTGGCAAGTCGCAATCGCAAAAGCTCCGGACCGGACCGGGTTTTGCCAAGCATAGGCCGAGCCCGGATCTTGTTTATGATAGTTCCATTTATCAGTGCATCACACGTGCTTGTCCCTTTTCTTTTAATTATCATTACTTTACTTTTTTTTTTTCCCTTAAATTTTAATTTAGATTCGTCCTTTAAAAAATAATAATAATTCAGATTCATGAATATTCCTTGCACCGTAAAAAGTATTTTAAACATATTCATTTTTTTAAAAAAAATTATATTAAGAATATTATTAATCTATTCAATGCTAATTTATAAAAATCCTACTATAATAAAATCTACAATTTTTCCCTTTGGGTGCGAGCCGTGAGTATGCTTGGTGGCATGTTATGGGTTCAACCCATAACAACTCCATGTTATACAAGAAAGGGGAAAAGAAAATGCTAATTTCAATTTTATATTTTAACACTGGAAAAATATTACAAATAATTTAAGCTCAGCTAGGTGAATCGCGATCGCAATCATCATTCAAGAAAGGGGAAAAGAAAAAAGAAAAAAAAATCAAATAACAACTCCATGTTGCCCTAAATCTAGGGTCATATCCTTGTTCAATTTCTGATAATATAAAATACAGGAAACTTAGGATGACGAAAAGAACAAAAGCTTCCCCACAAAGTGAAGCACCACTCAATCACATCACCAAGTTACAATATTTTCATGAATTAACTGCCACCAAGAAGATACCAGCTGAGTGAGTTAACAAACCGAAATTTCCAGTTCAACAATGGCGTGAATTATTGGATGATCAATGCTAATAGATAAAAACTTTTTTGCCTAGAGAAGGAAAAGACTTAATGTAATTGAACAGAATTACTCCATATTCTTGCTAATTGAGTTCCTGTGCAGTATCGAATGACAAAAAGATTAGCAAACGAAGCCCAAATCTTTTAATTTAAAGAGTTGCTACCTCCGACTCTTTTTAGGCCTCAGTCTCTTGAAAGCCATGAATGTAACAGCAGCAGAAAGAGAATACCTGGTCGAAAACAAAAAGGAGATATCTTACAACAAGTTCAACAGCAGGTCTCTCAAATTTCCTAGACTTCACTGAGTGGAATTTCTCATATTGATGTAATTTCATATATGAGAGTCATACTGCATATGTAGTTTAATTAGAGATTTAAAAGTCAATAATTTGCATGTATAATCTTCGTATGTAATGCATATTATCTTTACCCCTTCAAGCCAAGTTTCACTTTCTATTTCTAACAATAGCCAATTGGAAGTTCAACTAAATTTAAAAATTTATTTTGTGAGTGTAATTGTTAATTATTAGGGAATTATTCCAATTTAAACCTGAAATTTATTGATGCAGATACATTTGGGATGAGACAAAAACTAAGAAAAACAATGATCATTAACTTATAATGAATCTAGTTTAGAATTACAGACTCTAATGGTGCATGTGAACGATTACATGCAAAATACTTTCTGCAATGCCAAATTAATCACCATCCAAAAGCAAATATTCAGGGCCATAAACAACAACACCTCTGCATTCAGCCATTTCTTCAAGCAAGTGGATGCATAAGTTAATTTGATCATTAGTACCCCGAAGCTTATACAATAAAAAATATTTAATCGTCATCACTGTACTTAAATTTTTTTAATTGACTGGTACTTATAGCAACTCTTCCTCAACAATCTTGTTATCACTTACATGAATACTAAATTGAATCCCAACGTAATCTACCCATACTAATTCACTTTACCTCCTTTCAGTTATTTTTCATGTCCTGACACAACTATAAATGTGAAGGATGAGACAGTCTAGCATTTCGACCTGATCAGAACTCATAAATTTTTCAGATTCCCATACTGACTTAGGACTTCTAAATGTTAACATCCAATCCAAATGCCAAATTGTATCTTGATTCTTAAAGCCTTATCTCTCCAACTCTTCTCTTGTAATCTTTGAGCATGATGTCTCCTGCAGAACTACTTTCAAACCATTTTGAAAGAGAAAATTTCTCATTTGTATTTGACCTTGTCCTACAAGCTAAAGTAGCAGAATATTTATAACTACACAAAATATGTTAACAGATAATCCTTTCAAGGACACATCAAACTTTTCCCGCTGAGACACAAATGAAACAAGATGCAATTAAGATTCAGTGCAAAACTGAAATAGCTTCCCAATCATATTGAGACCTTGATCCTGTTATCAAAGCAGTAGATTTCATGAACTTGATGATAAAATAGTTTTTTATTCACTTCTAGATGTTTTCTTGACAAAAATAGCCATGACATGCTTCTGTTGAGAGACATAGGTAGCGTTTACTTTTTGGATTGAAGTGAGAATCCTGAGGAGTGGGAATCCTAGGATTGGGAATGTGGAGTGGGAGTGAGAATAGATTGTTTACTTACACTGGAATGGAAGCATGGAATTGAGATCAGAATCCAATTTATGTGTTTACTTTGTCTTGAATTGGGAGTAAATAGTTTCAAATTACAATTTTATCCTTATTTAAAGAATTATAGTTTTTAATTACAAAACTAATAAAAAATATATTTAACGAATAAAAATTTATTTTATTATATTTGTAAATTTATAATAATTATTAATATTCTTAATTATGAACATCACATTTTTTTATTAATTTTAATATAAAATGAAAAGTTATTTTATTTAATATAATTATATTAAATTTAAATATAATTATATTAAATTTATTATTATATAAAATAATAATATAATATTATTTAGTACAAAATTAATATTTTCTTAGAATAAACTATTTATTATTATTAATTATTATTATTAAATAAATATAGTACTATTATTTTTAAAATAAATATAATAATATTATATTTATTAATTCTCTATTAATATAATAATATTATTTTTAAATAATTTTAACTTAGAATCAATGCAAATTATTATTTAGTTAAAAATAATAATATTATTCAAATAAATATAATATTATTTATTTTATTTTATTAATTCTAAAACATTAAATTGAATTAAATTATAAAAAAAGGGTAGAAAAGGGAGAGGTGGGAGTGGATTCCCACTCCCACTCCCCGCTCCAAAAATGGGTGGGGCCCACGGAGTGGGATTCCCAATCCCTCCCCAATTTAGTGAAGTAAACACTGGAGTGGGAGGAATCCACACTCCTCACTCCCACTCCAGAAAGTAAACACAGCAATACATAATATCTTGAATCTCATTTAATATGGTATGTCTGTAAGATGCCATCATCAGCAAGGAAAGTTTTCTATACTTGTATTACTCTTGAAATGATATTAATGTCATGCAACCAAAAACACTCTCAAAAGACATTTGCTGATCTAATTTTCCTAATTCTATTAATTTATTAAGCAGGTATCAAATCCTATTAAAACTGCTCATTAATTCACATGATTGTATCAAAACAGTCATACTTGATGCTGTCAAGGAAAAAAAGAAGGATGACCAATCTAAATAATGAATGATTCATCTGAAAAAACTTGGGAACAAGTTCTTTCCTCCAGCAACCATAAGCAAAATAAAAGCAATATCAATCAAAACTGTATCATTTGAAATCATCAAAATGGTAACATGAAAACTATCTCAGGAAGGTAGTGCATGTCCATGTGCAAAAATTAAGATGAGAAAGGTAAGAAGCACACCATGTCAATGTATAATTTAGATGGTCTTGAGGCATGACTGAACTCCGAAGCAGAGTACTGACATCTTTTGGAAGAGGGTAAGGGTTGCTAGGATTGACATTTTCATTGGTGTCCTCAATATAGACAGTGTTTTCAGGGAGCCCACAAGCACAAGCAATTGCAGGAACATCCACATAGAACCATTGACAGGAGCTTGGATCATTTGCTGGTACAAAAATGCTTGGCTTCTCACTCCCACGAACAACACCAACAACTTCTACAGAGGCAATAGAAGGGACATCATCCTGTAGATTTCAAGAAAAGTAAAGATTGCTTGTTTAAGCTGAAATATCCACTAACAAAACATCATGGGATCACAATAAAGAACCTCAACAATATTAGGCTTCTTTAACCAAAACCACCACCAAGAGCTTTGCTGACTTTGTTGGACAGAAGGTGCTAAATTTAAAGGCTGTTCACTATCTCGTGAGACTTCAGAAGACTTGTCTCTCCAACTGCGGGGGACCCACCCTCTGTTGACCAGAACAGGTGACTTCACACTAAAAGGAATATTGATTACATTGTCAGCTGAAAGGAAGAAGAGCAAAGAATATTGATTACAAGGAGAAATGAACATTTCTAAAAGGAGGAAATGTAGAATCATGAAGCCTTTAAAATATTAAAAGTCTGGAATCCTTTTGAATTACAAATAATATTTCACCAGCAACTCCAAGTATATGAACTATAATCAGTATGATTTAAAGAAACAAACGCAAGGATACTAATTCCCAAGTAGACTGATCGTGTAACAGTTATTTTGAGCAGTTATGAGTCAAAAAAACAAAAGGCTCTGACACAACAAACCTTTGAGGGTTGTTGGGGATTGGCATCAGAGGTGTAATTACATAGTAGCCATTTTCCGTGACTCCGGAAATGCTTCTAGAACGTGGACCGACATAGATTGACCTTTGCTCATCAAAAACTCCTTGACATATCACCCTTCTAAACTCCAGAGACTTAAGATCTTCGGTTAAAGGAGACGTAATGTTGAGCCTCAAGGGATCCATTTGCAACCTATTTTGTCTGTATTCCAACATTTTTATCTGCATGTATTAAGAAAAAACACACATAATTAATTTAATTATTGAACTTGACTAAAATAAAATCTCACTACGAGGTAATGGAAGAGAGAGTTAATTAAGTCAAGTTACAAGACCTTGTCCTGCCTTCGAAAAATTTGCCACGTTCCAAGTCCAAAAGAGATGGCTCCAGGTAAAAACAGCAACCATTTTGACCATGTGGAACTGGGGGCGGAGCCTTTTCTAACATTCTCTGCCAATTGAACCAGCTACCGTATTTATTATTGATCATTCATAATTAATCATAAAGAAATAATAACAATAAATAAATAAATAATCTTAATAATGTTAATACCTTGATCCTGCGAAGAAGAAGAAAGCTGCGGTGCCGAGGAAAGTGCAGCAGCTGCAGAACTAGAGTAGAGACGTGGTGGGGCCCTATGGCTAAGCAAAAAGGACGAACCACCACCAAGTTTCGTTAGGGTTTTGGAGATGGAGGCTACTGCCATCTTCTCCTTCACTTTCATTTGATTTCAAAAGACAGGCGCTTTTATTTTTCAGTAAAACTTTCAAGGGAAAATATCATTCGGTCACCCAAACGTTTGCCTTTATTTCACGAAGATGGACCACTTTCAATAAATAGTCACTACTTCTCCTCAGCTCCTCTCATCTGCTTGGTGAATAGTCTACATGTTGCCCTTCTTTCAGATTTAAAATTCTTTGAAAATCTCTCTCTTATGGCCTGTGCAATTTTTTTTTTTTAAATTTAAATATAGCCTAGCAGCGACCTAATTTTCTTTCATCCATGGGAGCAGAATTTAAACTTAAGACAAACAAATTTACCCTGATGGCGTATACAACTAATGTATTTTGTTATTTCTCATGATCTAAATATATCTTTCAGTATATTCCAACTTAATAGTTAAAGTAAGAGAATTTACAGTCATCCAAACTTAATTTTATCCTCTTATTAAAAATAATACAAAAATTTGAATTTATTTTATTTTTTACCTTAGGTTTATAATTTATATTAATCATTCACCAAAACGTTAATATTATTAAAACATAGATGGAGCTATTTGAACCTACCAAATTTCTCTCCACACCCATTTGAAAAAATAAATTCACTATTAAAAATCTACAATTTAAAAATATCAAAATTACCCTTCACTAGTCTCTTTCTATCTCGGCCTTACAATTGCCTATTCTCTTTCTACTCTTACATTCTATAAATTATACATTCAATTTCACTCTCTTTTGAATTCATTTTTTGGCCTTTCTTATTAGATTATGATCCATAACTCATACTTTCCAGCTATAAGATTTTTTTTTTTATATATATTCATTAACTTTATGTTTGGTAGAAATTAATTTCTTGATATTCATTAACTTTCATAACTGATAAAAAATTGTTGATGTTCAATTTTCAATAATGAGTTTTGTTCATCTTAGTTTGTGATATCAATTATTTGTAGATACAAAAATGTATCTAAATAAATTGATGAAAATTTGTGAAATTCATAGGCGAAAGAGAATAAAGGGCTAATTAAGTAATTATTTTAAAAAATTGATAATAAAATTTTTAATTGAAAAGAGAGTATAGAGAGAAAATCAGTGGGTTCAAATAACCTGATCTTAGAATATTTAATAGAATCTAAATAAAATAACTATTTTATCCTTGAATTCAAGAGAAATTATCAGTCATTCACCTTAAGTTTATCATATTATAAAAAATACTACTAAAGTTTGAATTTATTCAATTTCTCATCCTAAATTTGTAATTTATATCAATAGTCCAATAAAAAATTAATATTGTTAAGATATTTAATAGAATTTAAATAAAATGACCATTTTACCTTTGAATTTAAGGGTATTTTTGACTTTGTACTATGCATAATAAACAGAATAAGGAAAAAAAAAATCAAAACCCGACACACTCTTTGTTTTAAAACAAAATTACTAATGATTTTGATCCTTAACCATAATTTGTATTAAATCCTTCATCTATCACATAAAATCAAAAATAAAATAAAATGCATCTCATTATCTTTTTCGTTATCTTTTCTCTCTACAGCTTTTTAGGATTCGCAAATCACATACAAAATTTGTGTTATATACTTCATAACTAAATCTTCCATCCATGATCCATCTACGGTAATTGGCAAAAACATGCACGGGGCCATGAGGAGTATTGTGGTAGTTGCGGCTATCCACGAGGCTGGTGGAAGTGGCGGTAATATCGACAAACAAAAGCAACGATGGTTTTGACACAGCAAATTGGGTTAGGTTGGGCGTTTATGAAATCAAATTTAAGGAAAATATTGGACTGATTGGGTATTTCTAAATTAGGGTTTAGGGGAATTTATAGATTGAGTTTAATTATGTTCATTTGTAAAGATAAATTAAATTGTATTATCTAAGGAAGAAATTAGAGTAGAGTGTTAAATAAATTTAATTGCATCTTCGTTATAGAAAATAGTTTTTAACTTTTATGTTTTAAATTATTAATTTATTTTTTATTTACATAAATATCCAAATTACCCTTGTAATGTCACCAATTATGAATAGTTAATGTTTTCAGTGGACAATAAATACAAATTGTAAATTTAGAATGAAAAATTAAATAAATTTAAATTTTTATAATATTTTTTGATAAGAGAGTAAACTAGAGTGGACAACTAAAAATTTCCCTTCAAACAATACCGATTATTAGTTTAACTAGCAAGAATACCTATTTTAAGCTGGAAGCCTGGAATTCAGTTTCACAATATCATTATGAAAGTTTTTTTTTTTTAAAAAAAAAAGAGTTCGGATGTTCATGAGAAATCTCAACCACTAAACTCCAACCATTGCCCCGTATTGGTACTTGAACTCAACTGTGAAAGAACTTGCTAGAGAAAAGGATTGAGTCGAAGAACAACTCAATCCAGTTTCACCCAGTGGAGATACTTAAGAATGAACAAGTACAACAAACAAGCTCGATATACGAATCATGGTAGCTGTTCAGCAGGTCCACACCAATGCGTTCTCTCTATTTTAACACTCAGCACAATACATATTGCAGGATACTAGAAATGACTAAAGAACAATCAATTTCCTATGTGAATGATCTACACCAGAAACTGCACCGCTGTCGTGATGGTGATGGTGATCGTGAAAGATGAGTGTCAAGATTCCAACCAAACATAGCACCGAACCTACAAGCAGTTTGTCATATCGCTCCACCCAGTGAAATTTGAGTTGGCTTGCACCATAGAATGATAAAGCCACCAGGGAGGTCATCACTGTAATAGTGCTGCAAAAACAATACAACCAGATTGATATTCTTATAAAACAGAACAGCAGCTCAGATCTAGTACAACAGGAAATTTGGCAAGTCACTTAAGCAGTGAGTCCAAGTAGGCTTATGATTAATAAGGAAGTGAAAGCCTGCCTCAATCAACTATTTAAAATTCAATCATGTAAGCAGGGCAATAATCAAATGCCATCTGTAGTAAGATTGGTGCAAATCTACAACTATGGAAATTTCAATACAGATCTTTGACAATAAAGCATTGTAGGTGTGTTTGTGTCTGTATGCAAGAAGAGATTCACTTACCATGTTTGCAAGTCTAGCAAAATGAACCCTTCATGTGGCACATGCAATAAATCTTTTCAACTTGCTCAAATTGGATTTTGGTCAATTTGTCCAACTAAACACCGCTTTGCCATAATTTTTATAGAGTTGGAGGAAAATAAAACCCAAATAAGGAAATTAAAATTCAAAAGCCATCAGATTGATACCTTAAGAGAAGCACTATGATGGCAAGCACCATCATGGAGGATGAATTCCCAACAGCAAGGAACACTGGAAGTGTGGTTGCACAAGGAGATAACGCAGGAACGAGGACAAGCCCGGCAACAGCCATTTTCTCCATGGGCTGGTTGTGTGAATGACTGTGGCCACCCTTCCCAGATATAAACAACAATATATAGCTACCACCAAGAACAACAAGCAGAAGTGAAGCGAGTTTATGCACTGTATCTTCACCAGCAATAGTGTTTGCCATGGTGATTGCAGTTATTCCAAGAAGTGACGTGGATAGTACATGTAAAACTGCTCCAAATGCAGCTGCACAAAGGAAAAACAGAAGTAAATTAAGTAACAGAAGCAGAAAATCAATATTCTAAAGTTTTCATTTCTTTGCCTTTAAGCACAAATATAAAAGATTATTTGTTATAACTACAGATATCAAATAATTGAAGGCAAAAACAAAGCTTCCTGAGAAAATCATGAAGTACCTACAAATTGCAACTTTCTCATGCACTATGTGTATATATATATTACTCAACATGTAATCCAGGAATGAACTTTTTAGAGATAGCAAACAAAACTTTATTAAAGGAAACCATCAAGGAGCTGCAGCATGTCTTGAAATCTGGAGAAAGGCAACGAATGACTAAAACTCAATCAAGAACAAGCAAACTTGAAAAGTAGCTAAATCAACATGAAGTTCAGATCTCTTGAAATATGAAGAAAGGCTACAAATGACTAAAATTCAATTAAGGCAATGATGAGCAAACTAGAAAGTATCTAAATTAGCTCCACTATAAGCTTTGAATGGTAGTCAGAAACTTGAAATTCAGATCCATACAAACTAATAACAATTTAAGCCATCAAGAATCTCCGAAAAGCAATTATGAAAATCTAAATCCAAATTTCCTAGCACTTAAAAATCATCCAAATCATTTGAGGTAAAATGCAAGTCAGATGTACCAAAAGATACAACATTTTTAATAAAAAAAAAAATTGCATGACCAAACAGAAGATTCTCCCATTATCTCATGCTCCATGAATGCATGTGCAAATTTTAATAAGATATCATACCATTCTATCCTTTGAAATTTCAGAAAGGGATCTACCTTGGACATGTCAATTGCATACGCCACAATATGAGCAAAAAATTGTTAAAATGAGTTGACTGTTCCAGATAAATCAGAAATGCAAATTTCAAAACTATGACTATTATGTGAACAATAATTATACATCTACAAAATGTTATACAAGCTATATTGTACAATCTGAGGTGGAGCTTATGTGGCATGTAGGGATCAGTTGGTTGAAAGCATAAGGCCCGCGGGATTGTTTTCCATTCGCTGCTTTCGCTTATCAACCAATCCTTGCATGCTACTGTTTTTTTTTTTTTTTTGGCTTTTTTATCAGTTTACTTGCTCACTCATAAAAGCTCCAACCGAAGGCTGAGTCCTAAGGAGGCCGCTCTACAGCTAGACTTTGCTTCAAATGTATCACTTTTGTTATCTAGAAGACAACTTTTCCAAAGAACCGTACCCCCCAAAAAAAAAAAAACCTTGATATGTAAATTGCTATCAAGTATCAAGCACATTTCCATAAGCCTAAAAAATTGCAAGAATCCATAATTAAAACTGATAAACAACGATGATTAGTATTTAGATTTCACAATATCCTCATGATTTAATTGACGTTAATAAAAAAAAAAAAAACATACTGACAAAAAGGGTTCTTGAGAGAGTCCATTTCTGAGCACGGCCGACAATGGAGAAAGGAAGCCAATGCGTCGGAATGAACGAATGCAAAAGCGACACGGTGGCGATGCCTCCGATCGTGGACAGATCTTCCGCACTCAAACCGTCCATTATCATCCAATAATCCGATTTAGGTATCGAATTTATAATTTTTTAAGGGTTTGTTTTCAGTGTTAGTGAAATCGGTAGCGCCTACATTTACGTCTTGCTTTTTGAATGGCCTTTATCAAAATTGGTGACAGCAAGAGATCTGAATATCTGGCTCTGTGGGATGCACAAAGTAAGGAGAGAAAAAGAGATGAATCCGGATTCGGGTTTGGGTAGGCCCAGTCCAAAACAATAATGATGTTTTTGAGTGTTGGTGCCGTATATACCCGTTTTTGTTTATGCCAATATTTTTCTTATACGAAATGGTTCTTATGGTCTCAATATTTTAGAAATTGCAAAATAACAGTAAAGCCTACGAGCGTCTTTGAGTGTTGGTCTGGCCTAATGATTTTTGTATTGAAACGTTGAACAGCTTTCTTAAATGGATCACATACTCATATGGTCATAGATGATGGTGAGGGATCGGAGTATACTAATAAATAATGGAGAATTGGGTGTTCGGATATTATTTTGGGAAATTTGCAAAAATAGCTAAAAAAATTAGGCATTTTTCAACTTTAACCCCTCAAACTTTTTTCTATCATAACTAGCCAAACATCCTATTTTTGGACTATATTACCCTCATCATTTTCATCAAATTTACAAAGGCATGCTACTTTCCCTTATCAATTCCAGCACTTCCACCACTTTTCCCTTTTCAACTTAACAAATTTCATCACTCAACAAACTCCATTACTCTCAATAAATTAACAAATTTCATCAAACAAGTATTACATAATTGAAGATATAATTATCAATTGGAGAGCTTCTTAAGGTTAGTTTATACTCTTACCATAACCTAAACTTTTAATCTATTGATTTTATCATTTGAGTTCGAAATTGAAGTGAATTTTTATTGCAAATGTTGTTATTTTTCATTAACAAAACAATGTGACTTGTTAAAGTAGTTAGTTTGAGTTGAGAAATGAAAATCAATCATTGAAACCCCTGAAAAATCGAGTAAAACAGAAGCCCAGAACAAGTGAGACAGGCACCTGTCTCACATAAATCTACTGGTTTTATGTGAGACATGCACCTGTCTCACTTGCATGTCTCACCAAAATATGTGCGACAGGCAAGTGGGACAGGCGCCTGTCTCACTTGTTACCACTGGTTTTATGTGAGACAGGCAAGTGGGACAGGCAAGTGGGACATGCGTCCGTCTCACTTGTTACCACTGGTTTTATGTGAGACAGGCAAGTGGGACAGACGCCTGTCTCACATAAATTTGCTGGTTTTATGTGAGACAGGCACCTGTCCCACTGCCTGTCTCACTAAATTTAAGTTATTTTCCGAAAGTAATAACTTGGGCTACATGTGTCCGTTTTAGGCGTATAATATATCATTTCGAAGCTTACGATGAGAACGAAGTAAATAAAAAATTGTATACTTCATTTCATCCACATAAATGTACTGCATATTCATTTTTACTAGGTTTTGTAGCGTGAAATCTTATCTCTTTTGTTTTTTTTTTTAGGTTTAATGGATTCCGTTGTACTTCAATTATGTTATGACGGTTGGTGGGAGACATTAGCAGATGGCCGTACGGAGTATGTGAATGCGAAGAATATAACATTTTTAGTTCGGAAAGATTGTACGTTTGAGCAATTTATGGCAAGGGTGTATGAAGTTTTACAGATAAATCCTATTGAATATAGTTTGTCGATGAAGATAACTTTGAGATCTAGTAACACAATGTATCGTGCATGTTCACTGCCTATGGATATATTTAATGATGAAATGGTTAATGTTGTGCTGCACATGGCCTCTGATGTGGTCAATTATGGATGCATCCCTATATTTGTCACCACACATCCTCGAGTTCCGGCCGAAAATCCTGAGCCACTTGTGGAAAGTGAAAGTTCGTTTAGAGCAAACGAGTCTGTCCCTGATATTGAGGAAGAGGTGTTACCACAACAAATGTCGTTCCAACAACATTACTCACCAGTCAACGAAAACAATGACACTATTGATGATAATGGCATTACAATAGCGGATGTTGAAGATAATGTGTTACCATTAGGGACATCGTTAGGGCAACATTACTCTCCATTTCAAAATAATGAGTTCCGCAGTTATGATGATCCTGGTTATAACACCAACAACACAGAAGCTGATAATGTGCAAGGCATGAACTCCAATACTGAAGTTGATGATAGGGACACTGGTCATTCCGATATTCCTTTCAATAATGAGGATGAGCATCAGTATGATATTCCTGTTAACAATAGAGAGAATCGACATATTCCTCCGATGGCCCGTTCGAGGAGGAGGACAACAGTTGATCCCCTGGTGAGTCTTGCTCCAGTTTTGCCTTCAAACTTGGTTGCTCCAGACTTAGTTAGAAGCTGTAATTCTGCCGACATTGGTGTGGGAAAGTTGTTCGTTGAGAAGAATGAGTTAATACTGGAATTGCACAAAGTGGCCTTGCGGGAAAAGTTTGATTTCAAGATTGTACGGTCCACAACGACACGCTTTAAGGCTCATTGTTCTTCGGAATCATGTAATTGGCGTCTTCGCGCAACAAGAGGTTCGGATGAGCATAATGTTCCTTGGGTAGTGAGAAGAGTTGACAATGTTCATACGTGCTCTAATAAGGTTTTGCCTAGTGGCCTCCGCCAAGTTAGGAGTCGGGTTGTTGGCCATCTTATCGCGGATAAATTTATTCAGGATAAACGGATATACACGCAGAATGACATTAGAGCAGATATGCAGTAAGAATACGGGGTCCAGTTAACATATCAGCAAGCATATCGGGCTAAAGAAGTCGGTCTTGAAATAGTACGAGGGAACCCTGCAGAGTCATACAACTTACTTCCCAAATACTCTCATGTTTTGACCAAAGCGAATGAGGGCACAGTGACACACCTCCAGCGGGATGGAGATGATAATTTCTTATACTACTTTGTTGCGCTTGGATATTCCATTAAGGGCTTCACACAGTACATAAGGCATGTGATCGCTGTAGATGGCACTCATTTGAAGGGGCTATATCGTGGAAGCATGTTTGTAGCAACATGTCTGGATGGTAATAATCAACTGTATCCGTTAGCTATTGGGGTCATGGATTCAGAAAACAATGACTTTGCATCCGGTTTTCAATGATACTATAGATGATACCCACATTACGGACCCAACTTGGCAAATATGGCACGTAATCCTCGACACTCTTCCAATAATTTGTGGCTCTCTCCTTTGCATCCGGTTTCAGGGTTTGGAAAATGGTGCCATCCTGTCGTAAAGATTACCAAATTTCCAATTAGTATAACCATATATTATGTAATACTTATATACAAACATACATATAAATGACTTACAAGACGCTCGTTCAGGTATGAATACACTTCGCCGAAGTTAATATTTGAAGAAGCCACAGGCTTCCATCGCACGATCCGAGCACCCTTCCTCTTAATTTTCTCCACCCACTCTAATGGTAGTCCTTCGATCGCTTCAAAAATCCATGCCTTCAACAAGGAAAGATATGAAGTAAAAAAACGTGTCATTAAATATTTATTATAACAAAACTAAGTTATAAAAAAAACTTCTTCACTCACATGCACTGCCGACGTAAAGCCGTAAAAGTTGTATTTCTCAATTCTATGCAATGGATTTTCTGCGCTTGCCTTCTTAAATTTTTTGGCTTTGCCGTTCAATACATTATCAATGCTTTTATATATTGTTTCCCATGACAAACGACCCCACGGAATACTTCGAAAATGATTTATGTCATCTACCTCATTAAGTAAATTGAAATTGATTTGACAATGATCCTTTCTTCCGTGTAGCACTCTATCAGCAAAGTAAAACATGGCAATTTTTAGCGCATCGGTGTCATTCATAGTCTTGAAGCGTAAGTTCATAAATATTTCCTCGAACTGGCCAAGATTTATATCGCGAATCCTGCCTCCAAAGTACTTATTAAGTAACCTATGATTTGTTTTATGCTTCGTCAGGAATACTTTTTCGCCATAGCAAAGTCCCGTTACTAGGCACCACTCTCCAATCGATAGCCGTATCAAATGGTCGCCAACTTGAAACCATAACTCATCTTTGTCATTTCCATCGCCATGTGACACTTGCCGAAGCAATATATTGTGCACAATCACGCCACTGAACGGATAGCGCCGGCACTGTAGGAAATGCCCAAATATATCATCTTTGAATAGCTTCCACTGTTGCCTTGTTAATTTTTCCCGGATGGCATTAACAACGACATCTAATTTGCACATACTCGTGATACGCCCAGGGAAGTGATCAACATAAGGTATCTTCATCATTCTCGGTTCTTTAATCGGTCCGGGTGGGTTATGCAATGCTAATTTTGATTTGCCCATTTATCTAGTACAAGTTAAAAGTATCACACATTAAAAAATTATGAACAAAAGAAAAAAAAATTAAGGCAACACTGTGCACTGCCTCTTGGTGCGACAGGCTCGCGTGAGGGAAGCCAAGCGCGCGCGAGCTGCTTGCCTGCACGCAACTCGCGCGCGCTTGGCTTCCCTCGCGCGAGGCCGCGCCCTCGCGCACGAGATGGGCGCAACGTGCGCATCTCGCGTACGACGCAGCGCCTGTCACACACGAGATGCGCGCGCGAGATGGGCGTGCAGCGTGCATCTCGCGTGCGACATGCGTTGCGTCGCACACGAGATGCGCGCGGCGTGCGCACCTCGTGCGCGCGACATGCGCACCTTGCGCGCGCGAGATGGGCGTGCAGCGCGCATCTCGGGTGCGACATGCGTTGCATCGCACACGAGATGCGCGCGGCGTGCGCACCTCGTGCGCGCGACATGCGCACCTCGCGCGCGCGAGATGGGCGTGCAGCGCGCATCTCGCGTGCGACATGCGTTGCGTCGCACACGAGATGCGCGCGGCGTGCGCACCTCGTGCGCGCGACATGCGCATGTCTCACGCGAGATGCGCGCGGCACGCCCATCTCGCTCGCGCGAGGTGCGCACGCCGCGCGCATCTCGTGTGCTACGCAGCGCATGTCGCACGCGAGATGCGCGCTGCGCGCGCGAGCGAGTTGGCTTCCCCCCTTTCTCTTCTCTTCCCTTTCCCACATGCATCTCACCCACCACCGCCATTAAAACACCACCAACAACAACAACATCCCAAACAACAACAACAACAACAAGAAAAACGACAATAACAACTCACCTAGGGTTTTCAATTTTTTTCTTTGATTTTGGAGATCTCCGAAGATTTTCAACGTGATTTAGCTTCTTTCAAGTGCCAACAACTTCCTCCGCTGCCGATGTATGCCGCCGCCGACAATCTATAGAACTTTCGGTGATGAGAGTTTGGTGAGAGGGGAAGGAATTTGCTTGAGGGAAACGTGAGAATGAGGAGGGTAATTTCGTCCACAATTTGGTGATTTGGCTAATGTTGAAAGAAAAAAATTTGAGGGGTTAAAGTTGAAAAATGCCTTCTTTTTTTAGCTTGTTTTGTAAATTTCCCTATTACTTTGGGGTTTATAGATAATCAAGGATCGAATAGAGTTCACAACGATAAGTTTACATGAAATTGTATTATGATAGATGTCGGGAGGGCGGATTATAAACAACTGGGGCTCCATAATGTGTGATTGAGATGTGTGTTATGGTTTGTCACTAGTGTGTGAATTGGGCAAAATTTGATGTGGAATAAAGGATAACATTTTGTCAATTTTTTAGAGTTCGAGGTACCATAAGTAAGGTTTATGAGGGCTATAGTGTTGTCGCTCGATCAAAGAAGAACTATTAATGGTGGAAGGCTACTAATGAGTGATGGTTATGGATAGTTTGTTAAATGATTTAAGAAAACATATTCCTTTTATATGATACATAACCTTAGCCTACGAGGTAAAGGTTGGGGTTTAAAATGTATTTCTCTTCTATATTTTAGGGAGGATTCTTTTTCCCTCTTTAAAAGATAGATTTTGATGCTTTATGAAAGTCATATTGTGATGCCCAATCACTTGGCAATCTATCTTAAGGTTGATTATTTGAGATAAACTAGGTTAATAAGGGATCATCTGTTAGGAAATTGAGCTTCCTCCCAAGATCACTCCAAGCAATTTATCAAGCAACAAATTAATAGAAAAATTAAATGGAGAATACACCAATCACACAATACAAGATTTACGTGGAAAACTCCAAATCCGGAGAAAACCCACGGCCGTTGTCGAGAGACAACCAGAGAAAAATAATCACTATGTGGAAAATTATTACAACCACTCTCAGAAATAATTTTCTCTCACCCAAGCCCCAAATACATAATCCTGATAAATATCCCTTAACAAAGTAAACCCGTAATACCCATATTGAGGAGCCAAATGCTCCTTCAATATAACTACATGCTTAAGAATATTTCTATCTCTTAATTTCTCACCAAAACTTGGATTCTTTCTCTGGGATTTAGGATACCAAGCTCTCAAATGAGAGCTTCCTTTTATAGGCAAGATTTTGCCTAAAATCAAGCCCACCAACCTTGATCAAAATTGGTGGCTTAGCCATCAAATTTGATCAACAAATTTGGTGGCTTAGCTACCTTTCTTTTTTCCTCTTTTTTTTAATCAATTTTCAACATCATCTACAAGGTCTCTTATTAAATATTGTAATTGGTGCCTAGTTTTGCGATAAACCTAAATGCTTGATTCTTTATTAGCCCATATCACAAGGCCTTTAATAATGCCTAAGGTCCCCTAAGTGGGCGCTTAACCAAGAGTTTTATGTAATTTGAGTCTTTATGTACATCTCTACCTTCTAAATTATGATCTGATGGTTGCTTGAAATAATGATTTACGTCTACTAAGAAATGTGTACTTACGGATTAGATGGGTCTAATGTTGATTTTTAGATAAAAACACAATCAAGACAGGAAGTAAAGTTACAAAATAATATACAATTTGGTGAAAGTATGGGCCAAGCCTTTTAGTTTGTTCTAATATGTCAATATAATTGGTTGCTATCAGAGATGACAAAAAAAATATGGGTTTGACTTGAACGTACGAATATTTAAAATATTCAAATTTAAAAAAAATCAGATTTTGATGCAAAAATTAAGATCCAAATTCGAATGTAAGTGCATCCAAAAAACTGAGTATCTAGATCCTTATTATTTTTAATATATATATAGTGATGTTTTTATTTGGATTGTTTTCAATGGAATTTATGTGGATTTGTGGTGTTTTATTTGTGGAATTGTAGTGGTGTTAGATTTGAATTTATATTATTCTTAATGTTTGATTTATGTTGTAGTATTTTTATTTGTGGATTAGTATTATTGAATATTATTCAAAGTGTTAAATTATTGATTGTTGAATTATGATTAAATTTTATTTAATTTTATTAGGTAAATTTATTAAATTTTAAATTATATTTAAATTTAGCATTATGTGGATCCAAATATTCAAAAAATATATCCGCAAATCTACACAGTTATAACCTGCATCCGAATCTCAAAAATGCAGATTCGGAATTAGATTTTGCCATCCCTACTGCTATCATCAGGACTTATAATTGTTGGAGGGACAAAAAAAAAGAAAGAAACCCTATCTAAGTGTTATTATGAAAAACGTTTAGGGAGGTGAATGTTAAAACCCCTCCGTCAAATCGCAGAAAACCGTGTATGGTAAGTTTAAAGAGAGAAAAACTAAAATCATTAAAAACTCTATTAATCGACACACAAGATACACACCAGACCAGGTATTCTCATAAAATACTTACCTGTTCCGCTTTTTAAAATATTATTTCCACCTCTCTCTCTCTCTCTCTCACAGATTCGATCGATCCAAATTCCAAACCCCCGAACAGTTGCAATTTACTCACAGACTAGAACAAACACACACACTGAAGGAGAAAAAAGAGAAAAAAAAAAGGGGAAAAAGCTCTCATTTAATTTCATTGGGTCTTCTAGGGTTCCTCGCACTGATGGCTCAAGTCATGAACATGGCGGTCGATTCGCTGGACCGACGCCGCAAAGACAAATCTTCCGCTGGAGACGACAACGGCAACGGCAACGGCAACGGCAACGACAACGAGGACAACATCGACAACAATACCAACAACAGCGCCCCTCAATCTTCACCGCCACCACCGCCGCCACCTACTAGAAGGCGCGAGAGAGACTCCAGAGAGAGGCGTGACGACAGGGACTTCGATAGGCCGCTACCGAACCGCCGCGGACCGGATTATTACGACAGGAACCGGTCTCCCCCGCCACCGGTGCCTAGGGAGAGAGATAGGGATTATAAGAGGAGGAGCACCGTCAGTCCTCCGCCTCCGCCTTTGCCTTACCGAGATAGAAGGCACTCTCCGCCACCTCGAAGGTCCCCTCCATATAAGCGGTCGAGGAGAGACGATGGAGGCTATGAGCCTAGGCGAGGTAGTCCGCGTGGTGGCTTTGGGCCTGATAGAAGGTGAGATGTGATTAATTGATTGGATGTTTATGATGTGGAATATTTATGGAAATTGATGTAATTTAGAGCTGGTTATTGGGAAAATTAGGTGATCATAATTGTGCCTGGTCAAATGTCATATGAACATTCACTCTTATGCATATATGATAAGATTTAAGCTGCATGTTACTACTTGATGATTAAGAATAACATTTAGAAACTTTTAACTGAAATGTTATGGTAACCAGAAAAATATTGATAATGATGAAGTTCAGCTGGATTGTAATCTTCTTATGAAGGGATCAAACAAGTAAACCTTGAGTAAAGTATGAGTATATTTTGTTGAGAAAATATCAATTTCCTGTGAACTAAAAGGTATCCTTGAAAAGAAAGGGCTATGAAGTTAACAATATTATGAGTCTGTGGTGATATACGGAGGATGATAAATTCTATCATTATTTTTAAAGATATGGCAATGCTATCTGCATTTTCATTCCTGTTCTTGGCATACGATGTTGGGTACATGTTGCCGATCTCTTTCAGTTCTCTACAGTTGTGAGACATAGGTATCTTTAGAATAGGCAAAATCTCATTCTTCTAATTGTGAAACTCTTTTTTTGACAACAGTGGAGATGAAGCCCTGATTATAGCAGTAATATAGATAAACTCTATTTTTTCTTTATTGGAAAGCTGCTGTATCCTAAATGGGATTGCATGCATCGTCTGTGTTGAAAAGAAAGCGGTGTGAACAAAGTCCTTGATTCTGGTTTTTATTTGAGGTGTAGAGCTTTCTTTAGCTATATTTGAGACCTGTGGTAACATTCTATAGAAAGCTGCAGTTGAAGAAACAAGATGTTTGAGAATAAAAATGCTTAATTTTTTTAATATTAAAAGGTTTAATAGGAGATGAAAAACTAAGGCGAGAAGGATGATTACATGGGATGTATAAAAGAAGCCCTACAAACATGACTTTTATAGGAAAATTGGAATTTACTTCTTGTAGAGGCTGCTTAATCTGTTGCCAGAATATCTTAGCAATGGTTTTTTGGTAGGACCTTCTTGGTTTGTAATATGCTTCACAAATGTGATGATAATAACTTTATTAGTTGAAAGTCTCTGGTCCATATGTCTGAATCTTTTGATGGTAGCGTGAGAATACTTCTTACTGTTCTTGAAATTCGATAAATGTTTGTTCATAGCATTAGAGTTCTATGATTTAAAGAATCATTTCCATGTACATTACTACATTTTCAATAACTTCATCCAAATATTGGGTGGATCCATCTGACAAGTTGAGAGGCAATTTTCCTTCTTACACCACTCCATACATAAAACTGTTGCTGAGTTACTGTGATATCTTCTTTTACTGCCTTTTGCTTTTATGAGATGTTTTATTGGGAATCTTAGAATGGAGTTAATCAGCATTTTCTTGTACCATCCTTAGTTTCCAGCATAATTGGATTCTTTATATGGACTTCTAGTAACGGGAATGTCAAATTTGTGTTAGATGTCTTGCAAGAGCTTCATAGAGTTATCTTTAAGTAAATTTGCAGTTCTTCTGCTAGTGATACATCTCGGTTTTCACATAATATGAGTTTTCTAGCATTCTTTGGAGGCATGTTTTATTTATTTGTTTAATTATTTTTCATTTAAATGGTGATTAAGACACCACCGTGCCATGGGACTACTATATGATGAAATGAAACATGATAGCAGATTATCAATTTGCGGGGGTGTGACTAGACTTATATTTTCTTAAAATACGAAATGTAAAGTACTTAAAAATTGATTAACAAAGATTGGCAAAGGGGTGTCATTGAAGTTATTATCTAAATTACTGCATAAGCATGATGTTATAAGCATTATGGAAGCAAAAGGGTGTTGGGAAGAGTTTAAATTTTAGTGTTAAGTTGAGTGGTTTGACTTGTGGGGGGATTAATATAGTAGTATCTCTTCTACTTTAAGTGGTTGCAACATTCACTTGAAGAAAAATTACTCACTAAAATCAGGTCATTAGGTGCATATAGTTTGCAGATTCTCTATTCACTGAAGATAGGATATGGTCAGCCAATGTTGTAGCATGGCATACGTTCACCCTTTTTCTCAAAAACTGTATTGCTTCCATTATTATTGCAGTAGCTTCCTAACTATGGACTCTGTGTGCTTTTCCTGTGTAGGATATTTCTTCAGTTTCTCAATTTGTATCATTATTTGATTTCCTTTTTCCATCTTATCCACATGGGGAAAACAAGATTTCCCTTCTTAGCAAGTTGTTTTGCACATACTATTCTCATGTCATCTATTGTTTCTTTTGGTGTTTTAGGTTTGGGTATGATTACACTGGTGGATATGAACGGGAAATGGGGGGCAGGCCTGGCTACGGTGACGAAAGGCCTCATGGCCGGTTTGCTGGTCGGTCATCCGGTGGGTATCAAAGCGGTCCATCTGGTAAGTGGTTAACTGCTTTTTAACCGCTACAGTTTCAAATTTATGATCTGATTTGGTCCTCTTGTACTCCAAATGTTAGTACTGTTTTTTTACCGAGTAATTTGTTAAATAGTTAGCAAAATATGCGATGAATATTCTTTGCATTTGAGTTTTCTGAATCATTCTAAATTCTCAAATACACTGGTGTTGTTCTATATGCATCTCTCTCTTACTCACCAGATGACCCTAATTAGGAGATTTCATGCGAAAGGGAAAAAGGAAAAAAAGAAAAATTGAAATACTTGTTTTATGGGCTTGCTTTTATTGCTAGTCTGAGTTTTTTATGCCAAAAAAAAAAAAAAATCACATCTATACTAAATGATATTTTGTTGGCCAAAGGAGCATGTAATTTATACCTAATTGACGTTTGTCAGAAGAGCATTGGAAAAAGGTGTCCTATTGTAGGAGTGTGCACGTGTTTTAGATAAGGAACAGACTTTCATAGAACAATTCTGTGGTTTACAGTGCCTTTGTTTAGGCATGTTCATTTTAGCGTAGTGACCAATGTTAGTCCTGGCTTGATATAATCACATAGATGATGTGTGTATGTATGCATGGGTCTGGTTGCATGCTTCTTGTTGCACATATTTTCAATTTTTCATATGTTGTGAAATTTTCTTATCTTATTGGTCAATTCCTTTTCAAAGATGGGTTTGTCAAATTATTCTGGTTAGTGATATACTTAAAATGGACCTAATCAAGCATGTCTGTTGGACATGGCACGCACATATAAATTGTAATGTGTGTTTGGATCTTTGACATGGAGCATCTACTTTGGTTTTCGACTCAAGGCATTATTGCTATCTGGTGCAACATACACCTGTAGTTAGTTCAAATTGGTGGTGGTGCTGAAACTTATTCTTGCGTGCTTCGATATGGCATAATTTTGAAAATATCGACATGCGGAAACTGTTATGTGACATTCTGAACTTAGATGGTGTAGGATTATATGGATATGAACTACCCTATGATTTGTGATAGGTCTCCTATTGAGATTTGGTGTATACATTTAATTGTATGTCCTTCTGACCACATATATACATTTTAACTATATGAGAATGAACCTTCATTTGCCATGAACGTGTAGAAAGAAAATTGATAATATAAGATTTCGGATCTTATATGATTACATCTTTGTAGCATTCTTGGTTATTAGTAGCTTGTATGTAATATTATAAATATAGCTTTTATGGATATGCTTGGGGCAGAGTGTTGCGAAATTTCCTATCACAGTTATTATTAAAATACGTGTACAGCATTTGCTTCTGCACCATCTGTAGGAATGAGAACATGTTAAAAAATATCTAAGGAATTCTGTTGCATATTGCAGGCCATATGTGTGGTGCTGATTTGACAGATGCCATAGTTTATAATCTAAATCTCGTTGTTATTAGTAGCTCGTATGTAATATTATAAATATAGCTTTTATGGATATGTTTGGGGCAGAGCTTTACGAGAACAGTTTGATTTTAATTTTCTATCACAGTTATTATTAAAATATATGTACAGCATTTGCATCTGCACCATCTGTAGGAATGAGAATATACTAAAAAATATCTAGGGAATTCTGTTGCATATCGTAGGATGTATGTGTGATTCTGATTTGACAGATACAAGAGTGTATACTCTAAATCTCGTTGCTGTTGGCAATTTCTGTAGTGGTGCAGAAATGTATATAGCATTCATGTTTGTTTTTCTAGTAGAACTAATTCGGTTACTTTTGCAGAATGGGACTCAAGTCGTGGTGGATATGGTGATGCTTCCAACACAGGGAGTACACAAAGGTAAGCATTCCGTGATGTTATGGACTTTAGTTTTCAGAGAGATTGGCTTATTCTTCTTCTGATTGTTACTGCATGATTTTTTGTTCAGTTGATTTTGTTCAACTCATTTAAATCCTTGCATGAATACTAAAATATTAATTTTGTCTTTTTACCATATTATTTACAAGGCATGATTTCTGTCTGGAGGGAGGTGATGGGAAATCTTATTATCTAATTGAGGAGTTAATATAAGTAGGGGAGTAGGTTTCACTTCGTACTAAAGTTGTGGAGAGCTAGTTGAATGAAAATGAACAGTTTTCTGAGTGTAACACACCTGCACGGGCACATTTGTACTCTTATTGATTTGCTTACATTTGGGTTGTATATATACTAAGTAGTATTTCTGCAGGGTTGTATGTGACGCATAAGTGGGTGTCTGGTCCTTTCTTGTATTTTCATTTTTATCTTATATTAGCCTGTTAAAAAGCAAGGTTCAGGTGGAACAGTTTTGTGTGTTTTAAACTGTTAGGTAGTTGAAAAGCAGTTTGCTTGTGAGATAGTTAAGTTAAAATGAATTTGTTCATCAGTATCTTCATTGTTGCAGATCTTCAATTAGCTGTATCGGAATTCTAGTGAAGCAAATTTGAGTATACATATTTACTTGGTACTCAGAAACTTTCTTTGATACAACACTAAAGTTAGGCTGACATTTTAAATTAAAGACTTGCATACTAGTGTTGCATCACCAGCTCTGACTGTCCTTATACACAGCCTGGAGAATGCACGTGTTGCAACAAGAAATCATTGCTTTCTTGCAATTTCAGTGTTCCCTTGAAATTGAGTTGTTTTTAGTCTCAAAATTGAGAGGTAGTAATTCAAAGATCACTTTAAAGCTTATACAATTTCATGATTCAAAAAAGATATCAACCCTATCTCTGTTACTGTAGTTGCTTCATGAAAGAGAAATGTGACAGAAGAAAATATGGAATAGTTATCAGTTTGATCCAATTTCCTTGATTGCTCATTTTCCATTGTTTTTGTTTCTCTCTTTGCTTTCCCATTTTTTTTCCCTGCCTTTATTTTGACCTCAATAAAGATGACATTCCATTTGATGTTGAAATTTCATTTATAGTTCTAAATACATATAAATTAAATTCTTTCAGGGAAGGCTTGATGTCATACAAGCAATTCATCCAGGAGCTTGAAGATGATATACTGCCAGCTGAAGCAGAACGCAGGTGGGACTATTTTGGTCTTTATAGAGTTTGATTGTGCAGCATACATCGGACCTGAAGTTTTGAAATTATAACAATAAAGGTGGCCTTTGATTTTGTAGATACCAAGAATACAAGTCGGAGTATATTTCAACTCAGAAGCGAGTATTTTTTGATGCTCATAAAGATGAGGAATGGTACTTCTCGTCTTTCACTTTATTCCTGCTTTGTACACTTCGTTGTTCTTACTATATGTGCTTTGTTTGTAGGTTAAAAGACAAATATCATCCAACAAATTTAGTTGCTGTTATAGAGAGGTGAGATCCACTGATTATCAGATCCATGGTATCTATGAAGTTGGAAACATGCTATCAAAGTTTTGTGTTCTCACCAACAATTTTATAATCATCTCTTTTCTGGCATTTAATTATCTTTATGATATTGAATTAATTCAATGGGGAATTTTTGTTTAGGAGGAATGACCTTGCACGAAAGGTGGCAAAGGATTTTTTGCTTGATTTACAGAGTGGAACATTGGACTTGTAAGATCCATACTTCACCCTTAAAATGTGTATGTGGATATTTTGCCGGTCGCCAGTGTTTTGTTTTTATTACAGTAAACTAATGTTTCCAACTCAACAATGCAGAGGTCCCAGTGTCAATGCATCATCGTCAAATAAATTAGGACAGACGAGTGAACCAAATTCTGATGATGATGTAGACAATGGTGGTAAAAGAAGACGGCACGGTCGGGGACCAGCTAAAGAAACTGATCTTCTTTCTGCTGCACCTAAGGCTCACCCAATTAGTTCAGAGCCAAGAAGAATTCAAGTTGACATTGAACAAGCGCAGGCCCTTGTTCGTAAACTTGACTCTGAGAAAGGAATTACGGAAAATATTTTATGTGGATCTGATAATGATAAAATGAACCGGGAGAAATCCCATGGCTCCACTGGTCCAGTTATTATCATTCGAGGCTTGACCTCTGTTAAGGGCCTCGAGGGAGTTGAGCTGCTGGATACACTTATTACTTATCTGTGGCGCATACATGGCGTGGATTATTATGGGATGGTTGAAACAAGTGAAGCCAAGGGTCTCAGACATGTGAGAGCTGAGGGAAAGAGTTCTGACATAACTAATAATGGAGCGGAGTGGGAAAAGAAACTTGACTTTCGTTGGCAAGAGAGATTGAGAAGTCAAGATCCCTTGGAAATAATGACTGCTAAGGATAAGATTGATGCTGCTGCTGTTGATGCTCTGGATCCCTTTGTCCGAAAGATTAGGGATGAAAAATATGGTTGGAAGTATGGTTGTGGAGCCAAAGGTTGCACAAAGCTTTTTCATGCTGCTGAGTTTGTGCACAAGCATCTTAAACTCAAGCACCCAGAACTTGTGATAGAGCTCACCTCCAAAGTGCGCGAAGAGCTGTATTTCCAGAATTACATGAAGTAAGTCTTGACTTTGTTGCTTGTTGGGTTTCTCTATACATTTCTTCTGAAGATTTATCACATTTTTTTTTTTTTTGTCATTTACAGTGATCCTGATGCACCTGGTGGGACCCCTGTTATGCAGCAACCCATGCCGGTATGATTTATTCGATTATACTAGAAAAATATGTGTGGCTTAATGTGCTAATGTGTTGCTATACATGCAAATATTAATTTGACTGACAAAATGTCATTGGAAACGAGTTAGTCACAGTAGTTATTTGATAGTAACATTCAGTTGTGTTTTTATTTGCACAGACAGACTCAAATACATACACACTGAGTATTCAACCCTCATTCTGTTCACTTGTTCTGATTTTTGTTTGCATATGCCAAAAGATTGCATTTTAGTTTCTGTTGTCTTAAGCTGCAACTTCTGTTCACTAACGTACTGAAGCTGTTACAAAATAAAATTAAAAGAATTGACCAAAAATAATAATCACCTACTCCTTTGGAAACCTCTGCTATATGCTGTTTATGTTGTTATTAGGGCTTTAACTCATGATTATCATTTTCATTGTTTTCATTGTTGTTGGTAGTAATGTTATTTTATTTATATTTATATTCATATTTTTATATGTTTGTATTTTTGTTTTTTCTTTGCAGAAGGACAGGCCATTGAGACGCAAACTAGGTCCAGACAACCGATTGAAAGATGAACGTGGTAACCGTAGAGATCGTGACTATCGGCCTAATGGCAGTGATAGATACGATAGGTCTGATAATGCACAGGCAAGTGATTTTCCTTCCAATGATGATGTTCCTGAAGGGGCAAATCGCGATGAATCGATGTTTGATACCTTTGGTGGACAAGGCATTCGTGTTGCTCCTCCTTTTCCGTCAGATATACCTCCTCCACCAGTATTGATGCCTGTTCCTGGTGCTGGGTAGGTCAACAGTTAGTGCAACAAATTTATCTGTCATCTTGAAGCCGATAGGCTGTAGATTTTATTTTTCTAGACAGCTTACTTATTACTCTAATTGCAGTCCACTGGGGCCCTTTGTTCCAGCGCCTCCTGAAGTCGCTATGCAGATGATTAGAGATCAGGGTGGCCCTCCTTTTGAAGGGGGTGGTAGACACGGACGTCCTGGACCCCAAATAAGTGGTCCAGGCCCTATTCTTTTATCTCCAGCCTTTCGACAGGATCCTCGACGTATAAGAAGGTATTCATTGGGGCATCTTTGGCCAACTTCATGGTTTTTATTTACTGCTGTTTTTTACGCATATATAATTTATTTAAACTTGACGGTTGGGATTATGGCTGAAATTGTTATCAATATCTGAAGTCAGTTATGGTCAACTTGTCAAGAATGTCAAGGCATCAACGTTGGGGGAATTATTTTGGATTTTAGAGAAATTAGTTCAATTATTTATTTATTTATTTATTTTTGGTCTCTCACCCACTAAATTTACATTCCATCTTTCTCTCTCTATATATATTTTTTCCTGGGAAGCTTTATTATATGTTTTCAGTTTGGACTCCTTTTATCATTATTGTTAAAGTAATGAAATACATGAGTGGCTTCAGATTGTGACTGCTATATTGATGCATGTAAAATTTTCATTATTAGCAAACCCATTTTTTGTCTAAAACACATTGTTCCTACTTTTTTTTCAATGGAGTTGGTTGGAATTTGGTTATAACTCATTTTCTTGTTTCATTCAGTTATCAAGACCTAGATGCACCAGAGGATGAAGTTACTGTTATGGACTACAGGAGCTTGTAGATATCTTCTTAACTGGTGGGATTTTGAAACAATTCAAGACAACTAGGATTGTATTGTAGTGTTCCTGTTATTGAAGAAATCAGGTCTTTTGCTTGATTACCCATTGTGGACGTTGATTGCTGGCACCGTGCTTACATCCCGTCTGATGGTAGTGTTCTTTGCTGCTGCAGCTGCAATATTGCCTGCCTGCGTAATCTGTGCTGGTGATATAAAACTCTGTAATTTTTTTGGTCCACTTTTATTTATTTACAGACTTGAAACAAGACATCTTTTTTTTTTTTTTTTTCCAAATTTATAAATTTGGGGGGTTGGGTGGGTTTAAAACTATGGGCAATGGAAATAGATTTTTGATGGTTCATTCCTTTTCTTTCAAATCTTATTTATATTGGGTGTTCATTGACAATGTGTCGTAAACCTTATGGCGGATGCTATTTATAATGTCCAATGACGATGACTGGCACTTGCGCGATTTATAATAGTTTTGTCTCACGTTATTTATACTATTTTATCTCAATTGAGTCTCGCTTACTTATTTTAGATATAATCTCTGATGCACAGCCAGCAATTGAAGAAATGATTCGAGGGTCAACCGAACTCCCCAGCTCCAACAATATATAAAAATATATAATTTTTTTATTATTTATCTAAATTATTATTTAAAATTTATAATTATCTCATTTTATTTCATGACTCTAATTTCTTTTAATAATAATTGATAATTGTGATTTAAAAATTATAGAACATCAATACTAAACAGGTTATAAGCTTAATTATTTTTATCATACACATATACATTCATAAACAGTAATTCCATCCCCTCCCCCCTTCCCCCCACCCAAAAAAGAAAACAAAAACGAACCGATTTTATCGGAAAATGTGTAGGACTCGCAACATTTGTTCAGCTTTCATGTAGTCCAACTCGAAGAAGCGCCTCTTTGCAATCAGGGGAATGTAAGTGGCAAAAGATTTCAGAGATAAAGGGTGCTAGCATGTTTATTTGACCTATGAAGTCCACACACAATGCATGCACATTTTTTAGCAAGTGTCTAGGGTTAGGATACAAACTTATATAATACCATTTAATTAGTTAAATTAAATATCTCATGACCTACATAATTTATTTTTATAATTTTATATGTTTCATTCAACCAAAAAATTTATACCACATCAATTTGTACAAAATAAATTTATCTCACGACCTACATAGTTTATTTTTATAATTTTATATGTTCATTCAACCAAAACATTTATACCATATTAATTTATACAAAATAAATTTAGACAAATTACTAGCTCTACAAAACATTTTCAATGATAAAAAAGATATAGTCACGTGTACAATACTTCCTCTTACTGTTACAAATTAACTTGTGTGTTTTACAAATGGTTATACCAAGAATACACACTCTATTAACACAAATCGATGTGATGGTATCATATAACCGCCACGTTTCCCATACCACCGAAGGTGAAAAAAACTGTGGGACATGTAAGCATGATATAATACTTCCATACCAATTTGTATAAGTACAGTTTGGCCTACTCAGTATTACAACTGTATTACAGAACATACCGGTCATGACTACTCATCAAAGTTGAACTAAAATATCGGAACTGCAAGAAATATCCGATAAATTGTTACCACTCCTCCGAACTCCCTTCCAATCGGTCTTCGTTCTTTGATACACAGAATTTTGCTTTTGCAGTTTCAAGGTTTCAACTTTTTGAAAATAATTAGATTCAAAGTCTACAATGGGAGAGAGCCTGGGTGCAGGCAGCCGAATTTTGCAAAAACACTGGACAATCACTCCCAAGAACAACTCTCCTAACGTCTCCAATTACTGCTTTGGCATGCACAACGAATAATGCATGCATTAAATGTAAGATACTGAAAAACATATAGCACGCTAACTGTTACAACAATGGTTGCTCATGAAAAGCATTCACAGCAAGCAGAATTAAATTGGATAATTTGACACTCTCCATTAAGGTCTCAACTATTCCTAAGGTTATCATACAGCGAGGATTAGAAAAAAAAAAAAAAACCCTTAAACTAGGGCTCTCTCTGATGCCTCGTATTTCCGAATCTGATGCATTCATGTACAAATATGGTACAGAAAAAGCTTACACAAAGATGAAGCAAAGTGAAGAAAAATGCAGAACCTAACTAAGCTAAAAGAAGGCTAGCCAATACAAGAACTAAACATAGCATCCCAGCGCCTTAAAGACTGACTGGTGATCAAAAATTCGGTGAAACAGAGCAACATGGCTCCTTGAGACGTGACCAAATTTTTGGTGAACACTTTCCACCCATAGAGGCAAGTTAGTTGAACACACCTGGGAACAGAATTCAAATAACGACTTATTTACGATGCTTCTTTGATGGAGGTTCTGACTGTGGCTCAGCCTGTGAAAATAGAAAAACCTCTCACAGTCAGGATACTCTTAGAAGTAATTTGAGGGGAAAATAAGATTCATGGTCCTAAATAAATGCTTGATTGTAAAATTGCTAATACACATAAGCAGTTTCACTGAATACAAAGTGTAACCTAAAAATTTGATGAACAGCACATTTGTGTTAATTTCAAATTATAAAGGTTATAAAAATTGCAGCAAATAAGTGACCTGCTCGCTAAATGGCTAAATCATACAAGAAAAACGCTATATGATTGCACTTGTTATATACTCAAACAAGTTAATAAACATTTTCAAGTGGAGAACTATCACAGAGAGTCAACAGACAAGTTCACCACTTTAAGGCCTTTTTGACTTAAAAAAATACAAAAAAATACAATGTCTAACCTAGGTTAGATGGCACCATATCTTATTCCAGGCAGTTACTTCAATCAGAAACTCCAATAGATGCTAATTCTGATTACAAGGTCTCAACTATATATAGAAAGACAACAGGCCTGGAAAGTGTAGTGCAAAGTCTAGAGATGTCTATGGGAAGATAGAAAGACAAAGCATAAGAAAACACATGAATGACTGGAGATTTTTTATCATGGATTATTTTAATTCAGAAGGGCTAGACAAGGAGATATAAATCGTTGCCTTAAATCAGTAAGTGAGAGGCTATGGAGAAAGAAAATAACATATAGAGATGAAGAGCTTCAGATTGTACATGTTTTTGACATAATTACCAACCAATTGCGAACCGTTTACACAAAAGAAATATTCTTTTAGATCTTCAAGGTTAAGTTTACTCTGCAAACAGAACACAGGTTCACGCATATACATAGACTACAAAAGAAATAGAACAAGGATCGTCAAATTACTGAAGTATATTCATTAACTATACAGTTAATATCCATAGCTCTTCCAACTATATATGGAAGTTTCTTAAGGTCTTATCCACATCAACATGGGCTGCTTGTGCTCCATCTACGTTAACATTGGTTACCAACGAACTACATTTCGGTACTACTTGTATGTGTCTAACCATTCCAATGTGCCAATCAAAACATATTTTTAACACAAGACATGGATATAAGGCTACATTTGGAAGGCAGGATTGGATTGGATTAACTTTATTATTAAATTGGATTAGATTAGATTGGATTGGACTGGGTTATATATAATACTATCTTTTGTTTGGTACAATATCGAAAGGGACTATGTTAATTTAATTTAATAAAGCTAAATAACTATTTAAATAATATAATATTTTTACTGACTTTAATATTCAATTTCCAATATTATTGTAAAGAAATAATTGATTATATTTATGTTATAATATTCAAATACTAGTTTAAATAAATTAATGAATAAAATTTTGATATTCTATATGATCTAAAATTAAAGGTTAAAAAAATTATGAAATTAGCTTCCAAGTTTAATTTTTTCCTAAAATATTAGGTTAAATGAAAAAGAAAAGAGTGATAAAGAGGACACAAACTTTTCATTTAATCTTATCCCACCTAAACCCATATAAAAATAAGGATTATAATCTGATTAGTTTTGGACTAAGTTTTAGTCTACTCTATTAGTCCATGGCAACCAAACAAACCTTACGTTAGATTATTTTGTTAGTCCCAATTTCTAATCCAATCCCACAATTTATCCAAGCTCCCAAACATAGTCTAAGACTCCTTTGGCATCTAATAGGCACTGCAATCACATGTTATTTCTCTCATTTTTTCATTCCTTGTACATAATTTAAAAATATAGTACTTTGGGCAGGTTCTAAACAGGGGAAGAAGATAGAGAGTGTTAGTATGGGAACCTGGAAGGAGTAGGAAAAAGAAACATGGATCCATAAACTCTCTAAGCTGTTTGAATTTTATTAAGCTTTCACAGAGAGAGGAAAACTTTGATATCTTTTTGCCCATTGCCTGGAATAGGTAGGATATTCACCACCCTATCCCTAGTGACTCATTTGCATTCAGACTATGACATGTTCTAGTATATCTGCCGTCTGTGAACAAAAAGTCCAAATACCAAGGCAAAAGAAACAGATGAACAACAGGCCTGCACATTTGGTTTCAAATAAATAGCATAACTTCCCTGTGCTTTTTCTTGTTGACGAAGGCAGCAGGTCAGCTAATTGGACCAGAGTACAAGGATGCATCTAACTTGCCAAGGTAGTCCAATTAGGCCCATTATGGATCCAAAAGTGAAACTAATATCTAAAATATAGACACCCAATGGCGTTCCCATCTGGACATTCGGGTTTTACCAATATCCGGACTAGTTACTCTCAGCCGTTGGGTACATCAAACAGCCGAGAGCAGATAACTTCAAAAATTAAAAAAAAAAACTTTTACTGAAATGATTTTGACTGATAACTGCAGTTTTTCTCTCCCCATGAATCATCCTTTTTTATTATCCTTTTTTATTAAGTATAATACTGCATCAATTCTCTCTTCATTAATTTCTTCAAACTCACTCACTCACTCTCTCTCTACAACATTAACAATCTCTATCAAAATTATTTCAGAAAAACCTTTCTCGATTAGTTTCACAAGTAAAAGAAGATGAAAGTCAAGCTATTGAAATTTCGGCAATCATGGACTGAGCTTTTTAAGGAAAAAAAATTCTCACAAATTAAATAAAATTTCGTTTGTTTGTTAAATTTGAATTTTAAAAAATGCATTATGCCAGGGAACACATGAAATGATTCATAAATTGATTCCAGAAATAAAATAGAAGGATGCCAAAATGAAAGAGCCAATTACTTTGATTAGTGATATTCTCAAAAAAAAAAAAAAAAAAAAATCATCTTCAACAATTTCTTATATTTCCTCTGCAAATTTTGAGCAATGAAGGAAAAAAATCAAAACACAAGCGAAAAACTTAAAAATTCGGGAACGAAATTTTCAAATGAGTGAAATTCCTCTCCAGTCTATTTTCTCTCATTGGATTACTCCTGGTCAATACCATCACAAGAAAAAAGCTTTGGTTTTCATGAGGTTTTTTGCAAACTTGCTTTTATAAACAAATTAATTTGGCTGGGCAAGCATTAGCTTCTGAAATTAATGTTGTCACTGGTGATGGCGCTATGGTGGATGATGATGTCTGATAAAGGAGAGAAATTTTGGCCCTGACATTGAAGAAAGCTAGTGACCAGACTCTGGAGATATATTAAATGGAGATGGGGGAAGGGGGGAGGGGGAGAGAGAGAGAGAGAGAGCTGCAGTTACTGGTCAAATCAATATATATATATATATATATATATATATATATATATAATGTTAACAACTGAGAGTAAATGTCTGGATATTGGGAAAAATCTGGACATACAGATAGGAGCACTACTCTGTGCGTGCGTGTGTGTAAAGTTCAATGTACTTCCTCAGAAGTGAGCAGTATTATTTCGAAAATGCAGAAATATGCATTCGAAAAAAAATAAATCCAAACACTACAACGAATGTTCCAATGAAAAGTTCATTACAATATTAAGTTTAATTAGCATAAAAGAAAAATGCCTTGACAGCATATGCAATCACATCAGTTTTGTCTTTATACATCATGCTTGTTGAAAAGATTCGACGAATCATGTAAACGTCCAGTATTTGCTAGAAACGTTTAAAAAATTCAAAAGGAAAACAGTGCTTGAAGGAAGAAGGGAAAATGTAAACATTGTATTAAAGAACAATATTCATAATTCATGCACTAGAAAACATAGTGATAACAGGAGCAAAGAGTCAATGCTTACAGTGTTTGAAAGCTGCTCCCGGATGTAGGCCATTGATCTTAACATAGCACCTAAGGTATCTCTGGAGACCTGAAATTTAACCTCTGACTCTCCTGAAATTGTCTCAGTATCTTGAAGCTGAAATGAAAGAACAAAAAAATAAATAAACTAATTGAATAATGAACTAAAAGAGAGCAAGTAATAAGCCAACAGAACAATTTCTAGCTGGGAGATCATTAATCTTAATAAAAAATCACATGATATACAACAAATAATGTTCTTGTCACTTTTATTTTTTCTAAAAATTGGGAGGGGTACGGGGAAGGGTAGAGAAAGAGAGAGAGAAAGAAAGTAGACAGGATTAAAGATTCCAACTCTCTTTTGCAGTTAAGTATTCCTTCATTCTCTCTAAAATCCCACGGGAACTATAACTCAGAAGTTAATGGACTATCATAAATGTTAAAAATAAGCAGCTTGACAATATTAAATTCACCTCAACTTTGAACCCATTCTCATCATTGTATTACCAAAGGAAGGATCCAATCAGTACTCCCATTCATCACATTAACAAACCAGTGCTTCAAAATATTGTAGCCTGAGGCAAGCACAGTAATTCCCTTCTAAATCTAGCAACCAATTAACTTTAACACCCTCATCATATGCTGATTCCAACGTCTTCAGAACCAAAATCTACATACGACTAATCCACACTGTTCCTCTTAACATTTTTGTGGTTAAAAAGGGGTAAAGGATGAGATCCCTGCTACAATTCCTAAGGCTGTGAAATTAGTTGACAAGGTAAAATACAGTTGTACAAAAGAAATAGGTAAATCTATTAAAAACAAAAATACCTAGGGTCTGTAGAAGAAGATGGGAAAAAAGGAAAATGACCTTAGGTCCCCAAATTTTTTTTTTCTTTTTTTTGGGGGGTAAAAGCGCCACCCCAGCGCCTAAGATTTTTCATAAGACTCCATTGAATCCCTATTGTTATATCTGTGACAGAGTATAATACTTCTATAACATTTTACCTTTTTACCCCTTCAAATAAACCAAAAACATCTAGCTTACAAATTAATGATTTTTTTTTTTAAAAAAAAGAATACGAAAATAAAAATTGTTTTTCATTCCCTCTCTCAACGCTTGTTCTCTGTATCTCTCACAAACTTCTGTATCTCTCATAAACTTCAGCCTCTAATTTCCAAGGTAAATGAAATCAAAACAAAGACAGAAACAATTCAAAGTTTCAAACAAACTCAAAAGATGAATCATTCTAAGAATTCAAAAATCTAACTCATAAAAAAATTAAAAATAAAACCCAAAAACTTTTTTGAGCCACTGAATTGTTCAAAATCTCTCATCCAAAACCACTTGGCAATTTTATCAAACAGCTCTTTTGAAACTTTAGTTCATCATTTTGCACACATCCACTAATCAAAGCATTTCGAAAAATCACATTTAGCATTAATTGCAGAAAAGACCCTTTACCTTCATTCATGAGCCCTTCAAACAAATAATTAAAAAAATTCAAGAAGTTAGACGAAGAACAGGAAAAAAAAAAAAGAAGAAGAAGAACCTCCAAGAACTACCACCACCAATACCATCCTCAAAATTAGCCATCAAGATATCTGTTTACTCTCATCTTTCTTCACAATTCTTTCACAACAAAATTCAGTATGAGTATACCCGCATGGGTTTGGTGGTCTTTGCTATGCCACTTCACAGACAAATAATGTCGAAAAGAAAGAGAAAAGTCAAAAATCTGATCAGTATTCTATTGTATAGATCTTTTCCTGATCTTAAGGGGTTTTTGTGGACACCTTGTTCACTTTTTGTACATGTGTTTCTTCTTAATACAAGTTTCTCTGTTTCCTGTTTTAAAAAAAGAAAAAGAAAAAAGAAAGGGAAGAGTCAAAGGATGTGAGAATTTTCTCTATTTTTTCTTTTACTGTACTTGTCAGATTATAATTTGAAAAAGAAAAATGGTATAGTGAAAGACAATTTTGTCCTTGAAAAGATAAATTTTCAGCCACTATCATGACAACATGGACCTGATAGAGTATTATGAAAAATTGGGGACCTAAGTGTTACATTCAACAAAAAATTGGGACCTAAGGGTCATTTCCAAAAAAAAGGCTTAAAGACCACATAAATTTTCATAGTAAACAATAGGGAAAAAGTAGAAGAAAGATGAAAAATGGATAAATCCAATCAATTGGAACTGTTTCTCAATGAAAAAATCAGCAGAAAATTATTACAGGCTTGATTAAGAAAATATTTAAAAGAGAACAACTACGAATTGACAAAGACATAAGCAAGAAAAGAATAAATATAAGCTGGTTGGTGGCAAACAGTGAGAATTTGGGATAAGAAAAGGGGTAAGATAAACAGAAAAACGAATATTTGTTATTCCAATAATCCTCAAGTCTCCTAAAACACATAATTTTAAGGTCCTAAAAATTGTGGCCAAGTAACAAAAACAAGAAACTAGAAACCTTCCCCAAATTCATTAACAAAACCAAATCTAAGATTCCAACTCAAACAAGTACAATAAAAACGTTTCTAGGGCATTACTATATATTAATTCAAAATATGTTCATGTCCAGAGAAGGTATACAGAAGAACTAGGGATGGTAGGTATCTGTTGTAAATCTGTAATCTACCTCATTTACACACACACACTGTACATAGATATAACAATGACGAAGAAAAGGACATTATAGATATGACAATGAGGAAGAATAAGACATTATAGAAGTGCGAAAATGGCTTTTCAAACACTGAATTTCCAGTGTTTGATGCATGATCAGAAAAAACAATTGAATTTTTTTATGCCAAAACATGCAGATCAGTCATACAACTTCGAGTACCACTATGAAATAGAACTTAAAGAGGCATTAAAGCAAGCGTTACAAGGAGGGTGGTCTCTACCTTTTTTATGAACAAATTTAAATTGCTTTCCATCTTGATTCATTTTCAACACAATAAATCATCTAGAGTTCATTCAACTTAGTTAAACATTATGCTGAAATTATGTCTACTGATTTCAGTTTCATCTTCTGGTTATAAGTCATAATGCAATGTCTAATATGCTCCTCTGTCGGCTAGTGTATTCCTAGTTTACCCTTGTTAACTGTAATTAATCAATGAGTGCCACAGTTTTTCAAGTGTACATCTTACAATTTCTTCTAGAAATACATCTTACAATTTCTTCTAGAAACTTCATACAATTTCTTTCATGGTTGAATATAATAAAAATTGTTGCTGTGATCTATATCATAGGGAACAAGTACAGTAAATATAGTGAGTAAAGGTTTTAATGGGACACTTAAAAGTGAAGACCAAACAAAAAATGAAAGCATAATTGACCCCAAAATTTCAGAAAACAGGACATGCACATATACACACCTCTCATCACAGTATTTGAAATAATCCAACCACTGGACTGTAAAAAATTCTTAAAGCAGTAAACAAGGGGAGAAGAGGGTGTAAACCCAAAAAATAAATAAAAAGGCATCAGGGAAAAAAAGAATCTGCTTTGCTCTTATCAATTGTTAAGATTTTCAAACGTGAAAGCAAATGTTCCATTGTATTAAGCGCTTTTTGCTGCCCAACAATGACTTTCTCAATAAAGGTTGGAAACTACAATGTTTACATCTCAAAATCCCATTAATTTACCGCCTATCTCCAAGCTAATATCTTTATTTTTTTTATTTTTATTTTTTTTAACAAGGAAAATAGATTTCAATCCATACATCAACAATAGAAAAAGAAGAAGTAAATTGTCTGTGTAGTGCATCAGAACCCAGTTCTCTCTCTTTTGTCTTATTTTATTCCTTTTACCACCAAACCTCGGTTAGGAAGATGCATTTAATAAGATACTAAGAACAGATATTCAGCGGTGTAGAACTGAACAGAGCCCAAAACTATTAGATTCTAAATAATCCCAAATATAGACCAACCATCAAGATGTCTAATCACAAAAGCTTCAACTCTCTTTCTAGTCATGCTCATTTTTAATGTAGGTGCAGGCTTGGTGGAAATAACTAATTATGAGCTTATATTAATTAAAAGTTAGCACTTAGCAGTTTGACAATATTAGAAGCATTTCATATGTTACCTTCTTTCGCCGCAAAGCAAAAAGTCAAAAGGATATAAGAGCTGCAGGTTACCAAAATTCAGAAGCAAGCTTTATGGGATCATAGGTCTTGAATTTCGATTTCATACCTTCAAATTGATGACTGCAACCCTGTTAGCTGGCGTTGAAAGCTGGTCACTTATATATGCCATGGACCTTAACATGGGTTCCAGTGTAACCTTAGAGAGCTGAAACTTAACCTCCAATTCTGCTGAGGGAGTCTTGCTATAATCATGCAACTGCAGAAGAATAAAAGGAATATATGAATAAAAAACCATAGCTCCCATTCTGTAGTTAATAAAGGGCAATAGATCATAACAGCCAGTTGTTCCACACCCAATGCTGAAGTTCACACAAAAAATTCAATGAAAGCTCCAAAGAATATCACAAACGATTATTTTTACATTACTCAAAGGTACCATGTATTTAAATTACAGCGGTTGTTAGTTGTCAGATAAACCATAATTCCAACTTGACATAGGTCATAATCCAACAATTCCCATTTGCCACAATGGTTTCAGATTATAAGATATGTACCTTCAGATTAATCACAGCTACTCTATTCCCCGGGGCCGAATTCTTATTCTCCATCACCCAGGTCATGGACTTTAGACAAGGGAGTACAACCTATACAAAAGGGCCAAATATACGGGCCAAGTCAATATAAAGGACAAATTAGCAAAGAAACAAATCTAAGTTTCCTTATACAAACCATGTTATCAGAAGGACCATCATCTCGGTGAAGGGACACAGGGGCCATGCGTGGAAGATTCAAATCAGAAACAGGTTGGATTGCAGGACCAGAATCATTAAGATTAAATCGTCTTGTCATTTCATCTTGTCGAGGCCATAACAAAGGAGTACTATCTGAAGGTGATGCAGAGATCTTCCGGTCATCATAACCAGTGCCACTAACATGTGAACCAGGAGGTGGAACTTTGGCAACATTTTTCTTCACAACCGCAACCTTTTTCCAGCCTTCTCTAATAGAACTCATAGCAACATTATAAGTCTCTTGGGCTACTGCCCCATCTTCTGAGTATTTAATTGCTTCCCGACATAGGTTATTATACCGCATTGTCAAAGACTCTTGCCCATGTAGTTCGGCAGTGCGTTCATCCACTCCAATCCCAGTCTTTGCATTTCTTGTCCATCGTTTCAAGATATAATGAGATGGCAATGTAAGAACATTTGTGACTGTGAAAACTGTCAATACATGTCTACAGAGAATCCCTGAATATTCAAACATTTGGCAGCTGCAGTTTGCTCTCATCTCAGGATGATTAAATGTAACGATGTACGCCCTGCTATCATCTTCAAATTTGGCGACCCTGAATGTGCTGATAGCTCCATCACTTTCAATTCCATTTGCAGTGTACACAAAAGTTTCAACTAACTCTTCCTGAAATTTTGTAAATACTTTCCTAGTGAAAGAGTTGGCAGCCTGTCTTTCCATAGGCGACGGTGTCCTCAAGCGTGGTGTCGTGCAAATTGTATCAAAATCAGCTTCTATTTCCCTTTCAAATGAGTTCTCTAAAGCTCTTTCATACTGCCTGAAGAACATCGGTATTGTCGTCTGTTGATTCACATAACCATCAAAAAAGGAACCATCAAATCCTTGATTAGGAGATATTGCAGCAAAAAATGAATCCCGGAAATAAACTGGAACCCATTGACTACGAGCATTATACAATGACTGAAGCCAATCATGTCCCCTGAGATCATATTTGTCAAGGATTGAATTCCAAGACAATTCAAATTCTTCTATTGTTTCAGTCAAGTTGATGCAATTGTACAGCTCTACCTGAAAATTGGGATGTGCAAGACATACGTGAGCCAGCTTTTCCTGGCCTTCTCTTAAGACATGCCACTTACTGATACAGTGGCGAACTTCTGGGAATACTTTAGCAACTGCTATCTGTATAGCTTTGTCTTGGTCTGTGGTTATAGAGACGGGTTGGCAATCATTCATCGCTGTCAAAAACGTCTTGAAAAGCCAAACAAAGGAAGCCTCAGAATCATCTAGTAGTAAAGCACAACCAAATAAAATCATCTGTCCATGATGGTTTATGCCAGTAAACGGAGCAAATGGTACATTATACTGATATACTCTGTACCTTGTGTCTAATGTAACTGCATCACCGAAATGACTGTATGCTGTCCTTGACCTTGCATCAGCCCAAAATACGTTAGCCATACGATTGTCATCATCAAGTTGTATTGCATAAAAGAAACCTGGGTTCTCAGCCTGCATTTTCTTGAAATAGTCCAGCAGATTCTGAGCATCCCTCCCTAATGTCCTTCTTCTATTAGCAGGCCTTACAACATAATTCAGGGCCCCAGTGTTCTTAACTGCACGATTTGACTCTATGGGGGGAGCTGTCCGAGACTCTATGGGGGGAGCTGTTCGAGACTCTACAGGGGGAGCTGTCCGAGACTCTATGGGAGGAGCTGTCCGAGTCTCTACAGGGGTAGCTGTCCTAGCTCCACGATTGTTTGTTTCTACAGTTGCACGGTTCCCATCCATTGACACATACATAATCCCACTTGGCACAATTCCCACACCTTGATAAACTTCAGCTTTCGTAGTACCGGCAAAATGCCTTCGGGGACGAAGGTAATGCACCTTACTTGGACTGACCATAGGGTGGCTATGTTCCTTCACAAATTTTGTTACAACCCATTTGTTCTGACCCTTCAACTCTATCCTAAGCATAGCATCGCAGCTCTCACCATGCCTTCTTTTCAAACCCTCTCTTCCACACACAAACTCTCGAAAAACAATTGGCTCATCGGGCCTGGGACGACTAAAATGACAAACTTTGGAACTAAAACCTACACGTCTAGCATACTCATCATAGAAAGTCTTGGCAGCATCTTCAGTATGAAATTCCATACCCACGTAAGGGTCCATAATCCCATCATCATCACCATGGGCCGAGGAATTCTCAGCATTGTTTGCTTCTGCACTTTCATTGGGTTCAATTTCTCCATCATCTGACACTCCACGCTGACCCATACCCCCTTCAACTTCAACTACATCAACATCCATAAAAATTCAACGTTCATTTCTTTCTACTAATTGAGAATCAACTGCGCAGCTGTAATACACATATATTTCTGTCTCGTTAATGCAATCTGCACATAGTTTTTACCATCTTAATTATGACATAAATGGAAAACAACCAGTTTGATTTCTAAGAAACCAAAGTTCAAAGAATAGACGAAAAGATAAAAAGAATAACATTGAAGTAGAATATTGAATCTTAAGTAGCGGCAATATGCACATACACTAACTTAGAACTCAGATAGAATGCAACCCAATTCCCAGTCTCAGCATTTAGAACTTGATTCAACATGCATGTCCACAAAAGAATAACACAACAACAAAATTTAAAGTTTATGGAGCTGAAACATAAACCAAATGAAGCAACTCGCAACTCGCAACTCGCAACTCAGTATGAAGCAAACACACACGTATACTCCAGAGGGAGGGAGAAGAAAGAGAGTACCTTTGTGCTGAATGAAAATTGAAGTCGCTAGTACATCAAGTACAAAACGGAAGATGAAATGGCAAACGAGAAAAAATGTTCCAGAGTGGGAGAGTGGGTTTGATCACATCATCATTTTTGGGAAAGAATTTGAGAAACCCTAAAATTATATTATTCAATTGGCTGTTTAATTTTAACTTTTTAAAATTTGACAAAACGAAAACTTAAAACAGAAACAGGCCTGTCGCGCATTGTACGTCTCTGTTGGGAATTAAACCCGGTTTATCAAGCGGATCTTTCTGCTGGGTATTAAACCCGCATTTATCAAACGGATATTTTAATTTTGGGCAATTTTTTTCGATATCTCCCCACGTACACCGCCTATTTACAACTGGATAAAACTTAATCGATAAATTTATCTTCCCCCCCCCGGGTAGAGATGGCAAAACCTCAGGCTGGGTCCGGGTATTGCCATGACCGGATCCTGCTCGGATGCAACCGGTCCGGGCCGAGTTTTAATTTGGGTACTCGAATTATATATTTTTTAATATTTTATGTGTATATATTTTTTATTTTTTGGTAATTTTATAAGTCTTAAATTTATTTCAATAAAATTTGACATGAAAATATAAACTTTAAGTGTTTAAAACTTTATATGTATAATAAATGAGTCAAATAAATATAAAATATTTAAAATAATATATATTTTATAATTTTTTTAATAAAATCCGGGTTCCGAGTTTATCAAGTGATGCCCAAGACCGACCCGGCTTCATAAAATACCCGGCCCGCAACGCCAAGATACGGTTCGGGTCCAGATCGGGTGGGTATTTTTGCCACCTCTACCCCTGGGGCCGCCACAACACCCATATCAATATACTTTTAAATAACCCCTCTAGCCGCGCATCTACACGTTTTAAAATTTTATTTCAAAATTTCATCTTAAATTATGTAATATTTATTCACCAACTAATTTAATAATATAATTTATTTATTTACATTTATAAAAACTATCAATTATTTAAGGCAAATGCTAAGTTACAATTATTGTAACTTACACATTTCATGTGAACCACACAAATTGCAGGTCCTATAATTTTGTGTGGTTCACATGAGAGCTGTAAGTTACAATGATTGCATGGATTTGTCCTGGCTATACTCTTAAAATAGGTTATTTATCCAGATACACCCCTGTATTTCAAATTTCTGCACGTATACCTTTTATTTTGTGCAAGTACTAAATTACCCTAATTAAAAATCTTATTTCCCAAAAGCATTCACGATATAGCGCCCTCAATGCTTCTATTTGTTTCTTATGTTTCGAGTTCAAAGACTAGAACCCAGTTACAAAAATAGAGGGGCACCCATCCCGCGCACCGTAGACCATCGCGTTCGTTCTTCCAATTGATTATTGTCTCTTCTTCAGAGATACAAAACTCTCTCTCTTCGCCTAAAGAACATTCTTAACTAGCAATCCTTGATTTGGCCAGGAAAGACTGCACTACTTTGGCCCAAGAAGCGAAGGGAATGAGCTCGGCTGCTTCTCCTCCACACTGATTTTTCTCCGTGCCCGTTCCGCATGCGCTTCGCGCGCCATTGGCGCTTTGCTCTCCTCTTATTCTTCACCGTCCCCTAAACCCAACGCCTTACTTTCTTCTCCCGACTTTCCGTTGCCACAACCGCTGCAAAAACACAAGGCACACATGACTCACAAATTGGGCTTTTCTGGTGATTGTGGAGCATTTTTGTTGCAGTACTTGGAGGTCCTAGCCCATGGACTTGATGTCAATTTATATTGCCAACAAGATCATGTTACACAATTTCGAAAAGTCTTGGCTGTCAAGTTATTTGGGCATAAGTCATAGAAAAAAACTTTGTAGTGTCATTTTTTGGACTATGAGATGTAATAGTTATGATGAGGATGTTGTTGATATTTGATGTAATTAAAAATAACTTGACATATATTTTGTTTCTTTGTTAATTATATTAATGATAGATAAGATAGTTTGTACAATCTATGTGATATAACATGATTGCCATCTATGCACAGGGAATACGTTGTAAGAAAATACACGACTGTAGTCGAGTATTTACACAGATACATGACTGCAGTCGGGTATTTAGAAATAAACATGACAAGCTCTCTGTGAGAAAATACACGACTGCAGTCGGGTATTTGCACAAATACACAACTGCAGTCGGGTATTTAGAAATAAACATGACAAGCTCTCTGTGAGAAAATATGCAACTGCAGTCGGGTATTTGCACAGATACACGACTGCAATCGGGTATTTAAAAATAAACATGACAAGATTTCTGTGAGAAAATACACGACTGCAGTCGGGTATTTGCACAGATACACGACAACAGTTGGGTATTTAGAAATAAACATGACAAGCTCTCTGTGAGAAAATACACAACTGCAGTCGGATATTTGTACAGATACACGACTGCAGTCGGTTATTTAGAAATAAACATGACAAGCTCTGATAAGTGCATATTTTCCATATATTTTGCTTTTAATTTCTCCATCTTTTTCTTATTTTGATCTTAAATATTCTAGTTATTTTAGTTAATTTTTAATTTAATAGGGAATTAATTAATATACATATTTTATTTTTTTATATATTTGCTAGTTATTTTTATTTCTTATTTTTAATTCATTGTATTATTTTATTGAATAGGAAATTAATTGGAGATTGTGGATAATAAAAAGGCATGAAGAAATTCAAATTGAGAAGGAATGAAGATTAAATTGGAAGACAAAAATCAAAGCAATTAATCCAATTGAGAAATGTTGAATAATTAAAATATTTAATGTTTTCCAATTGGCAATTGGAGTACACGTGCATGGCATTGCAAAAGTGGAAAACATTTAAACGGGCCCACAATTGACTTTCAAAAGTTGGAATTAATGGCTTTGGGTGGCGTTAAATTGGAAAAGGATTTCAATTCTAATTGAAAAAGGATTTCTTTGGATTTGTTGGAGAAGAATTCGGTCAACTAGCATTATAAAAGGAGAGCAGCTGCTGGACGGAAGGGAGAAGAGGGAGAGCAGGGGCTGATCCAATTCGGCAAGAAAAAGAAAAAGCCAAGAGCCGCAAGAAGGAAAAAAAACAAAGGAGAAGAATTCGGGCAGCAAGAGACTTTGGAGGAGGGCAGATCCAATTCGGCAGCAAGAGGAAAATCAATAGCCGCTTGAATTAATCTCCATGATTGGTTTTATCAATTCTCTTATTCCCAATTCAATTATGTTAGGCTAGATTTTTATTTGGTTGAGAGTGAATTTAAAACCCTAAACATGCTATGCAATTAAATTTAAATTCTATCATTTAATTTATTTAATTGAGATTGTTTATGTTCTTCTATAATTAATGTTCATGGTTTATTCTTGTTTTATTTGAGTGGCCAATTAGATAGGACTTGAATAAATTTTATTGCTAGATTAAAATTCTTGATCCGTAATTGTCTTGATATTTTAATCATTAGTAGCAGGTTGGAATTAGTGATTTCAATTGAAGAACATAACCTAGGTTAAATAATCCGAGCTTGTGTGTTTATTGCTAGATTAAAATTCTTGATCCGTAATTGTCTTGATATTTTAATCATTAGTAGCAGGTTGGAATTAGTGATTTCAATTGAAGAACATAACCTAGGTTAAATAATCTGAGCTTGTGTGTTTATTGCCTAGATCAACCTAATATCTTTCTTTGTTTAATGCTTCCATTATCTTAAATTTTAAGAGCATGTTTTAAATTATTTAATGGTTAGAGATTAGGTGAAGAGCTTATTTTGTCTAACGACACACTAAGGAAAGATTGAGACTAACAGAGCTTATTGTTGTCTACGGTTGATAGTTTCAATATAAATTGATGATAGAATTAATATATTATGTGCATGTTTGGTGGTGGCGAATGATCCTTTAACCAAAGTTTTCATTATTATTATTTCTTTCTCATTTAATTAGAGTTTTTATTAAATTCTTGTTCGTAATTTTAATTTCTTTACTTCTTATTATTTAGTTAAAAATTCATAAACCCCCTTTTATTTTTAATTGGCATTTTCTTTAGTTAGATTAATTTATATTATTATTATTATTACTATTATTATTATTACTATTACTATTATTTTATTTTAAATCTTGCTTTGGAGTTAATAATAAATATAACGAGCATAGTCTCTGTGGGATGGATCCTTACTCGCTCTGTACTAATTATTTATATTAATGGTAAAGTTTTAAATTTGGTGCACCTTAACGACACTACCAAGCTCTCTGTGAGAAAATACACAACTGTAGTCGGGTATTTGCACAGATACACGACTGCAGTCGGGTATTTAGAAATAAATATGACCAGTTCTGTAACAGCCAAAATACACGATTGTACTTGGGTATGTGCACAAAATAAAAACTCTCCTAAAACATTCATTATATTGATGACACGATCAATATAGACTTTAACATATCAAACTTCAAATAAATGAAACTAATTGTAGTTTGGTTGCCTATCAAATAACATAAATCCAATACTTATTGAAATTGTAAATAAGTCGTAATACAATAGAAGTTGTTTAACATTCGTCATAAATTTTTGACATCTTCAACCCAAACACTCGGTCCATATTTTATAAGCCTCTGGTCGCCTCCCTTCAATACTTATTCTTAGAAAGCCACACAAACACATTTATTCATCTGTGAAACAAAAAGATAAAAATTTATCACTAAATATGAATGTTTGCACAACAATAATTGTGTAGCTTGCTAAAATACACAACTATAGTTCTGTAAACAGTCAGATTAAGGTTGGCAATTTAAGGGCCTGGGTCGGGCTTTGCCAAGCCCAGGACCAGGCCCATATAATGTTTAAAAAGTCCAGGCCCTCTTAAAGCCCATCCAAATTGGGTGGGCTTTGGACGGGCCGACGGGCCTGGGCTTTTATGAATTTTCAAAAAAATTTTAAATAAAACTATAAATTTTCAAAACATAATTATCCAATACATAATATCGTGAGAGCCCAATTGGACATGTACATATTGTAATCTTGTAATGATTCATAATTGTGAATTAAATTATCACCAGAAATCACCAAATGATTGTTTTAAAAAAAACAAAATCAAGCATGTAAAGATATGTGTTGATCCGAATCATTCCATTTTAGTAACTTAAAACTTTGACAGAACAAAAAAAAAAGAGTGAAAAATTATAACACCACCATTTCCAATAAATTAGGTAATATATTCAATACAGCCTCCAGTCTCCACTCTCCACTGGTGACTTGAGAAAGGAATATGCTAAGTTAATTAAGTAATGGCTCATTTATTTTGTTTCCCCGAAAACTAGTGCACATGTTATTGCTTCGCTAAACATATCTGATTTAAGCACAAATCAAAGTTTAACCACATTGAACAACTTCTTTCATACATAGCAAGACCTGAAGAAGTAAAAATTTGAAATAAGAACACAAAAACCTTAAGAGCTTTCTATAAAAATTAGATAATCGCGCGGCTGTGCTGGTGGGTGGGAGGCGCTGCTGGACACGCGGGAGATGTTGTTGCTGCCTTGCTGGGTGGCTGGGCGGTGGCTGATGCTGGAATCTGTTGCTGCTGTTGGAATTTGTTGCTGCCGCTGCTGGAATCTGTTGCTGTTGCTGCTGGAATCTATTGCTGCTGCTGGAATCTGTTGTTGCTGCTGCTGGAATCTGTTGCTGTTGCTGCTGGACGGTGGGTCGCTGATGGCTGATGCTGGCTGGACGCTGCTGGAATCTGGAGATGCTCGCTGTTGCTGGCTGCCGGCGGCGAGAACAGTGAGACACCGGCACGGTGACGCCGTGACAGTGAGTGAGAACTGAGAGGTGAGTGAGAAGTGAGGGAATGAGAGATTTACCGATTTAGGGATTTTGTCACAGTTCAATATTATAAATTGTTTTGTTTTAGTTTTTTTTTTATTTCAATTTTATGATATATTAATATATTATACAGTTTTTAAAAAAATATATATTTATTTATTATTTATTATAAAGTCCGGGCTTTTCATTCAGGCCCTTGACTAAGCCCATATGTTATGGGCTTTGTCAATTATGAGCCCTTATCCATAATTTCAACCCTAAGTCAGATGATATATTTAATAAAAAAATAACTGTAATCTTTGTACTAACAGAATGTTAGGTGTGATAACAACTACTATATTTTTCAAACTTGCACGATTGTTGTCGTGTAAATTCATACATACATGACAGAAGTCATGTAAGTTACAAAAATACATGACTCAATAAATAGTTAGAGCCTCTCAAAAAAAAAAAATTAGAGAACATATTTCTTCTTAAAAAAATGTTGGGATTTCATAACAATTGGAACATTCTACATATATATACAATTATAGTATGTAAGTTCATACGTACACGCTAGTAGTCGTGTGACTTATTAACACACACGACTATAGTCCAATAATAGTAAAACGATATATATAGTAAAAAAATATATTGTTTGAACCAATAGAACGATAAGGTATCATAATAATTAGAATTTTTTACACATTTTCACAACTACAGTCGTGTAAATACAGACATACACGACTATTGTCGTGTATGTCGGGTGCAGAAAAAAAATTTGACAACAACTTCAGATTTTAACAAATGTAGTTATAAAATCCATCAAATAATAGTCATATGATGCAAATGTAATGAAAATATGAGTTGCTTTAGTGTTTATCACAAACTAAACAAAACCCTAAAAATAATATAATGTCAACAAATTAAATAGATAACACAAATAAAAAAAAAAGTTTTAGATACCTTATTCATGGGATGAATAATGCACCTAGCTGCAAACAAAAATCTTAGTGCATTAACTGTTTGTGAGTTTTTGTTGTGTGGAGTTAAAAAAAGTGAGAAGTAAAGAGTGTTGTGAGTTGTGTGTGTTTTATATTTTTCTTTAAGGATATTTTAGGCAATGTACCACATAAAAAGATATATCTACATAATTTCAAGCATGTGATATATTTAACTAAATATCCTACTTTTAAGGCATATTTAATTAAAAACCCCCAATGATTGTAAGTTAGAGGCTCTCATTATTTAATGAGTTGAAGTATTAGCACCCCTCTATAATCCTTATAAAACCCCTCTCCTATTACAATTACATTAAAGGACAAAATAAATCTAGTTATACCATTATATTTCTCTTTTCAACTCTTTACACCCATACAACTACACCAAAATCTTTTACAATTTTTGTTTTCTCACAAACAACTTTTTTTTTGAGAAATTTACAAAACTTATTTTTAATTTAAACTTATTTTTAATTTAAAAAAATAAATAATAGCTATTTGAGTCCACTTTAATTTACAAAACTTTCTAATAATAAGTTTTGTAGACTTATTTTTAATTTACAAAATTTTCTAAACTTATTTTTAGTTTAAAAAAATAAATAATAACTATTTGAGTTCACTTTAATTCTACTTAATTCATACATATATTTGATTTTTTGAGTAAAATATTTATGATTTAATAATTCAAAAATTTATAAAAACAATATTTATAATTAGAGTTGTTTGGAAGAAACTGAATTATTTTTCTTTTTTAATTAAAAAAACTGAAAAAAGGAAAATGATATTTTGGAAATTAAAGTAGGTTTTGATAGAAAAAGAGTATGAAAAAAAAATTACAGAATGCTAATAGTTCCACTCTTATTTAATAAACAACACATCACATGCCACGTTATTTAGAATAAAATTTTTGAATGCTATTATTTATTTTAGATGCGCCTTGGCTTGTTCGATTAGTCACCGTGCATCAGCTTGTTCACGAATTAAAAAAAAAATATTATAAATTTGTGAAATTAAGTAATTTTTCTCAAATTATAAATTTGTTACGTAATTGTAATTATTAAACACGCTTTCTCATGCACTAATTAATAAATTCCATCTGAAATCAAACATGTACCATTCTGGTAATGGCTGACCGTGAATTGAATCTAAAGAAGCTTAGTACAAATTTTCAACAAAATACTAAGCACCAAAATATTGAACGTGAATTGATTTTCGAGCACTATTGAGAAATTTAAGAAAAAATAATGTGTAAATTACAATAGAAGTTAAAAAAATATCCCTAAATTAATTAGTATTCCTAATATCTTTATTCTTTTGTATAATAGTTTTTATTGTAAATGGTCTAATCACACTGAAATCCTACAAATTTATTATAATTTATCTTTCCTTTTAGGCACTAACGAATCATAATTCTTCTCGAGTTTAATATTCACTTCAAAAAATCTATTTTTTTCAACTTATATCTAAATCCCATCTATTAAATACCAACATTTGTTTATGTTATGACTTGAACTTAAGTGAAAATAAGCACAATACGCTTTCACATCCAGCTATAACAATTAATATTTTATATTATCCTTTTAGAAGTCAGTAACTTATAGTTTTTATTTTTTGAAAGAACATTGAACCGAAATTTAAGAGATTTTTTTTTTGTCCTTTTACTTTTATATATATATATATATATCTAAATGTTATTTAACTTGATACATTCAAATAATACGAATAAAGTACTTATTCAAAGATGAAGAAATTAACATATATTTTCATCTTTTGAAATACGCGAGCCTTGCAACCAAAGTTTTGGGTTTTTGCCCTGCTTATAATTGTCCTTGATTTCAATACATAAAACCAGCTACAAATATAACGCTAATAATTTTCATTTTTAAAACTCAATATTTATACTTCTCAAACCAAAATAAAAATAAAAATCAATGTTCATAAAAGATAGAATATTCATATATGACTTGCCGACTTGTTGACTTGTTAAGTTCACAACTTGCTGAAATTGAAGAGCAATGTTCAACTCAGCCACTTGTTTCTGATCAAAACAGCAGCCTGTAGGGCCTCCATCTGGTAAAAGTGAGCACATGACATGACAGGACCTTTGGCCTCTTCTTCAACAGTCATTATCCCTCCTGCCCTGCATGGCATGCCAATTCTCTCATCCGTTTTAACACAGCGAGGATGAACACATTTTATGCACATATTGGATTGGGGTACTTCTTGGCATTGAGAATGGCCTTGGATCATCTGCTGGCCTGGCCACCCACCCATTGGCTTCAATTGCATTTTCATCTTCTCACTATTCCATCCAGTGTCTCCTCTGTTGGCATTTCTATATCCGTAAGTTCATTTCTTGTCATCTCGCTTGGAATTAATCAATCCTCTGTGGACACATTTTCTTTAGCTGAAGAAGTTAAAAACTTCCAACTACATAAAATATGTATCAACATTCAACACCCTTCTACACAGTAGCTGTATGTGTTAGACATGTTACTTATACATTATGTTCGTAATTTATATATTTATATTATATAATAAGCATGAAACATTGGACTGGAAAAGATATTCGTTAAATGGAACACAGCAATTAGTGGTGGAGCCACTAAGAGACAAGTTGAGGCAGCTGCCTCAACTTGTCCAAAAAATTCAAATGACTTGCTCTATTAGATTACCTGAAATCATAAATTTACCCTTTAGAATTCAAGATTAGATACATCAAATTCAAGATTAGATACATCAAATTCAAGATTAGATTTATTTTAAAATTTAACAAAAATCTCATCCGTTTATAATTTATTAGTCCAATTACATAATTTAAATGTCCAAAGTCCAATTGCATCCCTTAAAAATAAACCCTAACATCTAATTTGATATTTGATTTAATTTAGCAAAAAAAAAATCTTATTAAATATTAAGAGTAATGTTAAGGATATCAGTAGTTGAATTCATCATTAGAATCTCAACTAATATAATATTTATTTATTGGATGGTAGAAATACTAATTTTACTAGTTATGAAATTTATTATCTAATAGATAAATAACACGTAACAGTTAGGACTCCAGTTAGGATTCAATTATTGAGATCTCTCGCATTATTTTAATGTTAAAAATAAATTAAATTAAACCTATTATCTAAAAAAAGAAACAAAAATATCTGAAATCATATATTTAGAGCACCACCAAAAAACTCTTTAAATAAGATTTTACCACTTATTTGAAAAACTACATCAATAAAAAGAGTTTCAAAAGACTTTTCAAATGAGATTTTTCAAGCTTGAGGGCCCGCAACCCATAGCTCATTGGCACACCCATGCCCTCAACAACCTTGAGGGCATGGGTTCGAGTCCCAGCGCTCGCACAACACTGGGACTTAACTCCCTTGTATAATAGGGGTTTAATTGTCTCTTCATATTGGGGTAGAATCGATCTCCCTCCAATATTAATAGTAAGGATAGATTTTCCTCCAACTTTAGGTGAGGGTTGATATTCAGGTTGTGCTGTAATATAATTATTCGGGGAGAGTCCCGACTGATTACTGATTGTAAATATTAGTAGAGTTTTGATTGTAATATATCAATGTATTAAAAAAAAAAGAAGAGATTTTTCAAATAAAATTATTTTTCTCTCTTCAATATTAAAGAGAAAGAAGCACTGTTTCATTTAAAAAATCTTATTGAAGGAGTCTTTTAGACCTTTGATTTAATATTTTATTATTTTTCTCTCATTATTCTTAAAGCGAGAGAAGTGTTGTAATTACTATTATTTTGGTTGAAGAAAAAGTTTGATTTAAAAATAATATAAACTTATTTTTATTTGAAGAGTTTTTTTAGGAAATAACCTATTTTTTTCACTCTTCTATTTGTTAAATAGCTAAGCAAATAAGTATTTGTTAAATTAAAAAGAGTCTTTTGGTGATTCTCCAAGAGTATTTAAATTAGAAGAGTACTTAAAGAATTAAATTGCTCTTCAATCTTTACAATTTGATTGCCTTCTCTTAAAGTTTTGGCTTCCTAAGAAGTATAAGGAGAAAAATTAATAAGATTAGAAAAACAGTAAAATAAAATACTAAATAAGACATCATTTCAAGCTTTAGTATAAAGAGAACTACCAAAGTTTTTCCTTCTTTATATTTTATGCCGGTCATTTGACTCCCACTGATTTAATTTTCTAGCTAAACCATTGGCTGCAGTAATGCAATGAGTCAATAATAATGGACCCGACACTAATTTAATTCTCATTCTCCCTCCTTATTTTTCAAGTAAGCAAAATTCAGAACCAGCATAGGGGATTACCACAGTGCTTGTACGTTCTGTAGAAAAAAATAATTTTCTGTAGAAGAACATTGACATTTCAAGGCCTAGACGCTGAAGTATGCAGAAAAAAAAAATGATCGCAACTGTATAACAACATATAGGGAGGAAACAATCAAGAGGGCTGGTTAGGAATACCTGGAGAGTCAAAGCTAGCACTTGTATATTTTTGTAACCAAAAAGTTGGCAGGGTTAACAAAATAGGCGAGCGCTGAGTTGAATAGCAGATACCAGATGATCCCTTGCAAGAGAAAGTGCAGAGAGTAGAAACAAAACAGCTATTGGAGCCATGTACAGAAGGAGCAGGTTCATGGGATTCAGCTTCTCCCTGCAATACAAGTACAAATATCTCGGTATCCATTTCCAGTTTAAAAAATGATTAAAACAACAAAATCAAGAACTTGTGGTCAATTACATTCCAACTGATACACAATTCTTACCATTTAGAAGAAAGCAAAAATCCCTTGTAGCACTGATTTGAGTGCCCTCGCAGCCGTCGCCGCACTACACATTATGAATCCAAACAAGTGGAAAACTTGGTTCACCCCACAGCTACATACGACAGAGGAAAATCAAAGGTCCTTTGAGCAGAATCACTCAAAAAACTTTCTGCAATTGCACTACACCATCTAATGGGAAACTATACGTATCACCAAGGCCCATGCAACACTATATCTAAAAACCAGAGTTGTATTGCTATATTTCTTCTTGGCTCTAATTTCTAAAAACTGAGCTGAGCACAAAGCAATTGTCTCTCTTTCCCTTAGGAAGCTATAATAAAATAAGGTTATTCAATAAGAAAAATAAATTGGATATTTGGAAGCTATAATAAAATGTAATTCGATTTTATACATATGAAATAATTGACCATTAATTAGTTTTGATGAAAAAAAAACGAGTGAAATAAATTAGAAAAATTCAAGATACATGTTTTAGGTATGTTAAGACTTTATAATCCAAGAAATTGGACCTTAATCTACGGAGAAATAGTAAGGGGGGTTAGGCTGTAAAAGTTGGTCCAAATGCAGTCTTAATTAATTTTTAAAATTTTACTTAAAAAATTTTATTATGTGAATCACAGGTTCTGGCTCACTCATGTTTACAAAATATTTCCAGGTTTCGGATATTGAATCATGCGTGGCGTATTCTTCTGATGGATTCCCATTAAAACGTGTTTGACAGGACCCACATTATGCAGTTGTTTCACTTCGCCACCTATTTCTTAATATTAAGAGATATTTTCACAATATTTATTCTCCTTAGTGCTCCTCTACAAATATTCTACATAATGTTTGCATTTTCTCACATGGCAATTTTCTGGCGTGCTAATGTGCACAGACCCAGATCTATCTATCCATTTTACAGTATGCTAAAGAAATAATTTTTCATATATACATTAAAAAAGAAAGAAACAAAGAAAGGATGCTTTATCAACAGTTCAATACAACATTTATTTAAGAAAGAAATGGCACATTTAAGTATTTAAAAAACTTGATTCAGTCAATATTTCAAGTTTTTTTTTAATTGCTTATTCAAGTTTTTTTTTTTTTAAACTAGTTTTTGAAGCTTAATTATAACACATCCTTAGACTTTAATTTAATTAAGATTAGTTAAAGACAACCCATTGTAAATGCGAAATTTACAATAATATGTAGCAATTTGTTAGGAATGATTCGAATGAAGTCAAAATCTTAGTCTAATAACTTACTAACCTAGTCGAAATCTCCCTCCCAAGATATAAACATAACACGAGATAATGCAAATGCATTCCACGTTGCTGGCCCTACCCTCTCTAATTCCAAATCTACTTGATTCAACAAAGTCTTCAAATCTTTTGGGTAGATTTAGATGTTTATAATCCAACGAATCAATGGTCATATACCACCAAAACGATCAAATCTTTTCTGAAAAATTAAAAATCGGAGGCCGCATTGTAACGTTCTGTTTTGTTCTTGAATCTTGCCTTTTTCAGATAATTACTCCACCAAAACTTATTAAGCATAAACAAATATTTTACTAAGTGCATGAATCCTTGAATCCTACAATGTCAAGTGGAGAAAAAGGTCAAAATCTTTTCAGATTCAGTTCGCACCGGGAAAGCTTGCCCCTGCTAAGGGTTACAACCAAATAAACAAGGGACAGAACCTTGAAAACAGCACAGAAGCATCATATAATTATATGAACAGATTATAACACATCATACCATGAAATCGGAACACTCCATGCAACCAGAAAAATCAAATAGGTTGGTCCATACTGGAGTATGTCAACAAATAAGCAACAAGGTTAATGGTTTCATAAACTTGATACGTCGAGAAGTAGTACTTGAAATAATAGCAGAATATGGTTGCTAGAACCTAACTGAAGTTTTAGATCAACCATGTAAATCACCCAAATATGCAATGAGATAGAAACTGCTGGAGCAAAAAGATCTGACATCAGTTTCAGTGAATATAATGTCTCATTTACCATCTTAATGAAACAAAAATGATTCGGCTCCATAACACATGAATTCAAACCTAGCTTATAACACAAGTAAAAAGGCAGAGATTCCTTCCAAGTTGTCGACAGCCTTAATCCGACATCTAGGGGCTGGAGGACCTGCAACAGAAAATATGAGCTGGATCAGAACCCAGGCCCAACTGAGAGGACAGAATCTTGCATTGGAGACAACTGATTGAATCCTATACTAGGAACAAAGTTCACATAAGGACAAAAAAGGCATTTTGCAAAGCAAACAGCATGAAATATGAACTTCTCAAACCAAATAATTATAATTATACCACAATGCAACTGACATGCATATGAACAAAAGGGTAAAATTACCTTAGATATTGCCGGGGTACATGACGACCCTAACTCTGTCTCCTTGAACGACATTAAAAAAAAAAACTCAAAAATCAAATCTGAAGACAAGGGAACCATTTAATAACAGTAGTAATAATGACATGGTTAAGATACCATGGACTTGGAGGCAGATTGGACTTGAATTTAGCACGAACAACCCCACTGTTACCATGAGGCCTTGGAACTTGCCCCAGATGCAATGATAGTGCAATCCATTCTTCTTCACTTTAGCCTGGTAAATGTAAGCCATACGCTTCCCACAGTACTATGACACCTCTTCCTTGGTGTTCACTCCCTCAATATGGATCAATGAAGTGTTTGGGTACTGGTTGGACTTTGACCTTAAAGTTGTAATAGCATTAAAAAGAATTTCAAGATTCCTCGCTCTTCCGATGCTATCCTAGGTCCCTATAAAACTCAGATTAAGAGTGGTTAAGGAATTAAGGATAGGATAATCGTCATGAAAAATTTTCAAACCATATACACTACTTATCAAATAGAATATCTAACGCTAGCATTTAAAAACTTCCATTATGCTTCAAAACCAAATAAAACAAAACTAAAAACCCAGTCAATATCTCTTCTTTAGATTAATTTTAGAATGAACAAACTCCTCATAACAACACAAATTAATCCTTCTGTTGTTACAGAGAGCATCAAACAAAACACATCACAGAAGCTACTTCTAAATTTTAATAGTATACACATGATTGAATTATCAAATCAGTATTTTGCTTTACTTGGTTAAGACTAAAAAGTAAAAACACCATTTCAATTTCCTAGAAATAAAACCCACGATTGAAATTGAACTTTTGACTGATTATTAGCAAATGTGTAAGAAACAACTAATTTTGTTTTTTTTTAATAAAAAAAAAAGAGGAGATGATTTCCAACACAAAAGACGATGAATTGATGATTAACTCTTGATGACATAAAATGAGAACACAAGTAACTTTTTAAATAGAGAAAAAAGGGGAAATCAAAGTAAAAAATTAGGGTTATTTATTGGGTGAGTGAGATCATTTTCATAGGGACCTCACCTGACTCCCTCTCCTTGGTGTCCCTTGACCATTTTGTCTGAACGACACAACAAGCTCTGCAACTAAGACTGAAGCTCTGCAACTAAGACTGAGGCTGCAATTGATTATACAAAATGCAACCAGGAGAAACCCTAAAACCCTAACCTTCTTAATTAATAGACACATTTTTTTTTGAGTTTTTTTCAAAATATGGGCTTTTGAGTTTATTCAAAAAGACACAATTTTTTTGAGTTATTGATAAAGAATAACTAATAGACACAATTTTTCTCTTTACGTTGTCAGACTAAAAGGGACCCTTTTAAGTGGGGAAATGAATATTTCTTTAGCTATACCAATCAAGGAAGAGGATTGAAAAAGTAAGTACAAATAGAAAAAGCAAAAGAAAGGTCCTGCTGCTGGTGTTCCGTCGGATAGCTTGAGATAGTTCTTTGTTACCAAGCTCAACATTCTTTGTAGCTTCAACAGCCTGTGTGAACATAAGTTTAGGAGAAAGAAATATAAGAGAGGTTATATAATATAATCCCAGCACTGGAACTCCAACCAATGGAGAAACACAAAGTGAATCCTGACTAATTATGATGATAACAAGAGAAAAGAGGTATGTCTCAATTTACTGTATTGCAACAATTGTTAAATGCTCCTTTGATTATTGAATTAAGATACAAGTAGAGTTCTCAAAAAGCAAACTTTATATATGTAAAATTTTGTAAAAGTTTCTGACCTGCTCATACAGATGCTCTATCTGCTTGGCTTGATGCAGAATATGTGTTGACATCAGATGATTCAATGCAGACATCTCTACCATCTTAGTCTCGGTTTGTTGAACAGCGTCAAGGAGACTAGTCAACTCTACCTGCATAATAATTTCATCAGAAAAGCACCATAGATTTTACAAGGATCTAATGCTATTGAGGACACACATGGTTGAAAACCCTGTGAAAATTATAGGAAACAAATTCTATTCAACCTGAAGGGCACGTGTTTCATCATCCAATAATTGCTGCTGGACAGTAAGGGGTTCAGGTTGAATTTCATCAAGCTCCCTCATATCAGATTTGTTAGGATTAGAAGTATCTGCATATTTTGAAACAGTCTCTCGCTTGAGTTTTCTTCTTGGCATTGCTCTGTTAATAGCATCTTGGAAACGGATGGCTCTCATCTGGTCAAACTGTGCCGTAACTGAATGGAGTTTCTCACTTAAAATTAGAACCTGCAGATTATGAATAAAAGTATACAGGAAATTAATTGGCTAAACAATGTGCTAAGAAACAAGAAGTCACCCAATGGAATCTACAGTCAAGAAAATAAACAAGAAAAACATTGCTCTTGAATCAACAGCGTAAGAAAACGGTATACAAGAATTTCAGAAAATAAGATGAGTTAGTTCCGAAAAAGCTCACTCGTTAAGCAATTGCTTAACTGCTCCACAATGGAAACAAATGAACTAATTTTTTGTTTACCAAGCATATTATCCTAGTGAAACCCACAAAGTTAATCCATAGTTGTAAAACAAAAAATTGCCACTATTTATGGTTAGTTAATATCCTTCAATAACTTGTGTTCCCCTTCACTGATAGTACTATTGCCCATCCAACACAAATCTATCAACATTCGAGTGCCTTTTCATCAAATGAAAGCAACATGAGCAGCGTGTACAATGTGTACAAGTCCCTAACCATTCAAAACCAAGGCAACGATTGAGTGATTGTGTCAAAAATTAAGGGAACGAGCAGAGAAGAAGCAGCTAGTCTTCTATTAAGATCTAATTTTGCAAGACTATTAATTTCTTGGTTATAAACAAATAGCTAAGGGAGAAAGAAGCCTCTTAGTTTTCATTTTCAACGTGACTTCAAATACACCACAAAAAATTTAATCAAGCTCAAATATCAAGAGATAAGCAAGTAAATTAAACATAGGATATGCATTACAGCAGATAAACATAGTCATACCACCCCGTGTTTGTGAGCTATTGTATCAGCGTTGGACCTATCCACTTTAAGGCCCAGCCAGCCCTTTGAATTTGCTTCATCATCATTTATGCTATTTTGGAGAATGTCAATTTTTTCTTTGCAAGTTTTAATAAAAGCCGTAACCTGCATAAATTTGAAACACCATCAACATTTGAGGAATAAACAATTTACTCTTCGAAAATATGCAGTTTCATTACCGAGAAAAAAAATCACATGTTGCATTTTGATATGAACAATTTCCATAGATTCTTGCATAAACACAAAAATGACTTTCACAAGTAGATAGATACACAGATAGTTTTGTCAATGAATCTACAATAAGCTAGAATATTGTATATCGTGCAAGACGGAAAGATAAGACAATGTCTCCAATGATTTTTTCCTTTACAAAAAATTTATAACAACAAAAAAATTCATAACAGACAAATACTTACTTCATGCTCAATGCTGTCTCTTTCTTGCTCACTTGTACGGTGCATCTCAACATAATCTTTCCTATGATTCAAAATAAACTGTTTCAAAGCTCCAACGCTTTCAAGCTAACAAAAGGAGTGAAAAACTTTATTAATCATATGGATAGCACATATATTTGATTTCTTATTTGTTGAAGAAAGTAAACAACAACAATTCTTCCTGTGAAATTGAATTCCAGCAAAGTTGACCATTGTGTGGAATAAATAACTAACATATTTCGAAGCACGAAGCAACAATCGTGAGCATACCGTTTTGAGAGCAGCTTTGGTAAAAGACGATCTTTCCCGTGGTTTGTGAATTATGAACGAAGCCATTATGGCTGCCAGTTTGGACTGTTAAAAGCAATCACAACATGGGAAGTTGGAGTTAAGACTTAAAAGATATCAGAAGTGGTGATTGCAATTTGAACAATAACAAGCAAATCCACACATATGAATGTTATAAATATCCTTTTCCAGAAAGCTTACAGGGCTACCCGTGCTTTGCCCTCAAAATACAAAATTATTAATCATCCACACGATGTTTAGGATCTTTCATATAGATGCCATATACATATTGCAAGACACTATAAAAATCCTACCCCAATAACTCAAATTTTCCAAAGAACTCTTCAACAGTAAAAAGCATCCTAAAAAAACATTTAGAGACAAAATGAACTGACAGAGTAAACATACCTCATCATAACCTAAAGAAACAGCAGTATGCCTCACCACATCTTTAAAATCCTCAGTTCTATCCCTAATTCTCGCCATAATTTATCACCACAGGTAATACCTTCAGCAAAAATAGAACCATCAACACCTCACACACTTGAGAAATCAAATGAAGATTCCTCATTTTCATAATTAAACAGAAAAATAGAAAATTACTAATAAACCCGTGTCAAAGAAATGCAAATTTGGAAAATTCATGCGAGAATATAAGGTTACCAAACAAGCTGAGATTGGATTCTTCTGAGAAAAATAAAGATACCCATTTGTATAGATACTGAGTCCTTGTTAAAGAATCGGTATAACGCTTTTTTAAAAAAAAATTATTAATTCAATTCCATAACGTATCTAAAAATTGGTAAACAAGATCGGACAGTAATGTTGAAAGGAAAAACACATAAAAGGGGGGGAAAAAGAGGATGAAGACAGACTAATTGTACTGTAATTTGCTGAAACTCAAGCAGATCTCAGTCTTTGCAAGGGATTGGTATTCATTTTTTATCAATCTCAACTAAAAGAATTCTGAAACACTGCCATTGGAGCTAGAAAGATTCAACTCTGTCAGTGAGGGTAAGAGAAATGGGTTATGGGCTGGATTGTGGGTTCTCATCTGAATTCGGGACTGATGACCTATTTTTATATTGCTTTACTAATGACCTGTAATGCTTCCAAAATATAATCAATCATCAACCAAATGTTAGCAACCGTGATGTAGAACTCATACGTAATGTTTAGATAAACTGACTCACTAACTAATTCATCAAGATCAATCACATGAATTTGTCACCTCATTTTACAGAATTCGAAAACCAGAAATGAAACTGAAACTAAACAATCATCCAGGAAAATCAGAAACATTCAGACATGAAATAAAAGAATATGAAAGAAAAGAGGATGAAAACATTCAACATTGCAGCAACGTTATAGACCTACATTTAAAAAAAATTGGCAGAAAAATCATAATCATATACCTCCACTAAACAACAAATGAATCATTAGTTAAACCATGCGTATTGTTAAAATTATGAATGCAATGGGGGAAAAAATGTATAACAGTGATATATAGTTAATGGTAATATATCTTTCTCATAAACTATCCTGAGATCAATCTAGCGAATTCAATTTTGTTCTGCAAAAGTCAAGTTAGCACTCAAACATCTGAAAGTTTAATGCAACTGTGCAAGAATTCAGTTTATTACATCAATGAATTGCAAAAGCCAAGATAGCACCCCACCACGTAACATTTTCTTCTTTTCAGCACATATATGCATCAATGAATTGTGTCCATGTACAACACACTCTTACTTTTAAATCTTCAAACTGTTCTTCAAGTTGTTGTAGCACTTGTAATCAGTTGGGATTAATTTAATTACTTTCCAGTCCAGAAGACAACTAAGAAAAAATCAGTTGCGATATAAATTTTTTTATTAATTCCAACTTTAATTATACAGTAGCACTACTCTTTATCGTTAAAAAAATTAAATACCTATATTTAAAAAAGGGCAAGAATTATAGAAGCAAGAATATATCACTGAATTTCTACCAGCAAGAGTAACCCATGACACAGTATCCATAAATTATAGAAGCGCGAGGGTGTCGGCCTCTTACCCTTCAGTCTTCACAATTGAAGCAAATGGGCAGAGCCAGAGCTACAATTTGTTCTTCATCTTCTACTGAGAACACCAATCAGCTAAGATGGAACTGTAAATCACGTTACAAAATAAAAAACCTAGATTCAGAAAATCTCAATTTATAAATCCCATATCATAAAATCAAATAAAATCAAAACAATGGCAAAGTAAAAAGAGAAAGAAAGAAACTGTGCAGAAAAGATAGAGAAACTGACCTCAGGTGCGGATGACGGACGGCAAGCAACGAACGACGACGGCTGCTTATCTTAGATGTGATGGAAAGACTGAAGCAGTCGGCTGCGAGATTTGGAGAAGAAAGAAAGTGACCCGTGGGGGAAAAAATTGCAATCGAAGATGTGTCTGTAATTGTAATCGATTCGGTTTCAGTTTTGAGGGTTATTTTTCGAGGTAATTTTTAAAAACTTCCCCTGAGGTTTGTGTTTATTGCAAGTAGATGGCGAGAATTAATTTATTTATAAAAAATATCTTACCGTCAGTTAATTTTAACATTAACCGTTAGTTGATTGTGCAAAGATAATATTATCCTTAACAATAATTTATAAACGGAAATAATTAAAAAAAAATTAAAATTGTTGGCTATTTTACCCTCTTTAAATTATTGATATTTTCTTAAAGTTCCTACAAGAAAGATAAAATTAAAAATTTTAAAAATTATCTTTAAATTATTGATATTTTCTTAAAGTTTCTATAAAAAAGATAAAATTAAAAACTTGAAAATGAAATAGTTATAATTTTTACCTATGATATTGTAAATTTTTAGAATTGACAAGAATAAAATTGTCAAAAAATAGAGTTTGTGCTTTTTGCGCCAATAATTTTAAATTTTTTTTTAGTTATTTCCGTCTACAAATTGTTGTTGAGGGTAATATTGTCTTTGCACAGTCAACTAACGGTCAATGTTAAAGTTAACTAACGGTAGGGGATTTTTTACAAATAAACAGATTCTTACCATCTACTTGCAACAAGTCTAAACTTCAGGGGAGATTTTTAAAAATTACCCTTATTTTTCGCCAGCCTTCAACAAAAAGTTGGCGGCGCACCTATGTTTCAACAACCATCACCGCGCCCCCAAATCAGCAAATTCGGCCGTTATCTTTGATGGATACTCCGTTAACTGATTGAAAAAGACTTGGTTGCCCTTGATTTAAAAATTAGGCTTTCACTTTTCAAAAAAAAAAAAAATTAGGCTTTCAAAATTCAAAAATACTATATCGGGAATAAATGAAGTGGTGCTATTTACACAGTTTATGGACTTAAATACTCTTTTATTAATGTCTGCTTATCTACTTAATGTCCCTTATTTACATGCAAGTGAACCGAAATTACGATATTACCCTTACTTCTTATAACCACGTTTGCATGTTTACTGAACCTAAAAGCACTGCAGAGGCCGCTGATAACAATGGTAATATATTCAGCTTCAGTTCCTTTCATTAAAGCACTTCAAGTTTTTTGCTTCCACCAAAACAACATGACAATGATCATATCACATGATAAATATTAGCAGAAAAGCTATTTGTGTGCTTGGATTCTATTGATTAAATGCTAATAAAAGTTATATATACACCAGTAAAAGTTTAATATAAGATGCAAGGAAAATGGCCACATTGACTTTGTTGTTTTTTAACTGCCCATTCAAGAAGGGTGTTTGATGTTTCTCTAAGAAGGGAGATCACAGAAAGATTGATCATGCATGCACTAATCTTTATTTCAAAATTTGAGTAAGTTTTAAAGGACATTTTTGAAGGTCTCATTACATGTCATGTGTGTGATTTCTTTTCCTTTGAGGCTCTCAATATGAGGCCCCAAAGTTGGACGGGGGGGGGGGGGGGGGGGGAACATAAAAGAAGAAGAAGAAGCGAACACTTAAGGCTTAAATTAGCATAATAATCATCCAGTGCCTTAGATTCTGATTAAAGTCCTTTAAGCTTGTGACTTGGAGTCTTGACTCTTTACGTTTCTTGTTTGGTCAAGCAGAGAGTGACTAGAAAATTATCATGGATAAAATTACTCTCCAAGTTTATAATTATTTGGTCAGTTGATCATTGAGGTGTTTTAATGACTGTTTTATTTGCATGCATTGCTAGCCTCCACTTGGTTTTTTTTTTAAAAAAAAAAAACAAATTTCCTCTGCTAACGATGATTCATTGATAGCAGCTCCATACTCGTTTCTTATTGCAGGAAACAGATAACTCGCAGCAAAATTAATTAAGAAAAAAAAATAACAATTCTACTGCTTAGAAACCTCAACCATTTAGTTAAAATATTGCTTAATGTTTTGCTAGAAATATATGTAAGCTAAGATAGATTATATGTATGTGCTGATGGAATTAGAAATATTAAAATGAAATATTTGTTTTCAGTTTTGGCTTATAATAATTCGTAAGTACCAGAAACTGAGTTTGTGTTTGTATAAAATAAGCAAAACCCACATTCGTGACAACTGTACATATACGACTATAATAGTAACATATATAGATGATCATCAGCTGACCTCCTGGAGCCAATTTCGCATCTATGAGAAAAACTCAGACCCAAATATATATGCTCATGTGGGATTTGGAGTTTATGATCTATCAACACAAGCTATATAAATGTAAACACAGATATTAATTGATAGCGAGAGAAAGGGAAAAAAAAGGAATAATAATAATAATAAGTTAAGAAGAACAAAGCAGAAAGGGTAAATTTGCTCATGTGACATCCTGACTTACTTGATTTAGGAGACAAGTTTGCAGTGTCTTCCACTTCTTCGGCGACAACGTTACGTGGTGTATCGGGCAACTATCCGGTGAGTTTATCGGCGAGTCATTCGGAGAGCAGAGATGAACAGTCATGGTGATGCATGGTGAGTGTGTAGGAACCATCCCCATATACATATATATATATATACACACACACACACAAGCTGGCACACAAACATCATATAAGATAAAATATGATAATATGTAGAGATTATATATATACATATGAGCTACCGAAGGAGGAATCCAGAGGGATAGCATCGTCCTAATGAATATTAAGTATGGGAATTATAATTAAGGCTTAGGATCAATGCGATCCCTTTGGATTTATCCTCTAGTTGCAGAAGCAAGAAACCCAAAACTTAGCCGTCTCTGTCTCTGTCTCTCTCTCTCTCCGTTATCGAGGAAAGTGAAGTGGGTGGCTTAAGGGAGCCTTTAATATATATTATATAAAATTCAGAGATAGAGAGATTTTTCTTTTTAAATTTTGGAGATCAGAATATATACGTATATTATTTATAAGGTTTACCAAATCATGAGAATATATATTTTAATTAATTGCAAACCCAGTTCTCTGACCTGTCGGACAGAGGCTTATATTTGTATTTGTATATAAATTTGGGTGGCCAAATATACATGATATTTGACATATGGTCTGCTCACAGGACTTGATGATTAGAAATTTAGAATCTTTCGGATTTAATAATAATTTTTAGCATTATATGTTGTGAAATTGGACCCAAACATGCATATTGTTATATGAATAACCATTGATTTTAATTAGAAAATTCTCTAAGATTTCATCTTCTACTCTTGTTGCAAAACATACGCGCATGTGTGTATATATATATATATTATTGTTTAAGCCAACGCTAAACAACAAAGTGAGAAAAGCAAACCTAAAACTGTATTGTTAACATGAAAGTACACATAAATGTCTAAATAATTATGATATTATTTTTTAAACTATATATTAACTAAAGTACACATAAACTGTATTGTTAACATGCGGTGCTAACTTCCTCCAATTTGTCAATTATGCATGTGGCTTACCTTTTCTTTTTCAACCAATTTGAATAAACTCACCAAAAGTCTTTGACTTTTCAACAATTCTTCACCTTGGCAAATCTTTAAATCACCGTAACATCTCTACACGTAAGCATCAGTCAATATTCAGTATCAAATGAAACTAACCTCAAGGGCTATCTTTCATAATTTGCAAATTAATATGCGATTCTAAATGAAAGAAATTATCTAGAAAATGAAAATAACATTTACAGGCAACTAGACCCTAATTAGCCCTCAGGATGGTGGTTTTGTTGATATTTGTCCGGATAGTCCAAAGTCTCGATAATTAGCTCTCGACCTTCCGGTCAAAAAACAATATCGATGAAGACGGGTAGGTGCACTATTACGTGGTGAGGATTGTAACTTTCCATGAATTTTTCATTTATCGCTCATCGAGGAAACTTAATATGATCGCTATAGTCACTGAAATAAAATTCTATGAAAGTCTTATAAATACAAAATGAAATTTAATCCTAATATAAAGCAAAGGAATTACAGCAATTCGTTCACCTAAGTCCAGAATTTTTTATCGTTGAGTGGAATCAACGATAAAAAATTCAACTGCAACTAAATCCCTCACAAAGCACTTTGAAGGCTTTGCATATCTACAATTATATCAAACTAAGTTATAAAAATTAAAAAGAAAGAAGATGAGATACGAAGTTCAATTAATCTCACGACCATCAGCTGAATTTCAACTTGCAACTTCAGTTGCTAGAGTTGAACATAAAATGATTCATTGAAGATTCACATAATAGAGATTTTGAATACGTCCACAAACAGTTGAAAATTTTGAAATTCGAAGTGATTCAACTGATTCCACTTGAATTTCTTCAATTCAATTCAACTATGTATAAGGAATTCTTAATTTGACATTATTGGTTTTTTAAATCTGTAATTGGATAAAATCAATTGTGAAGTTAACAATAACAAAAAAAAAAAATGAATTCTTACATAAAGCAAGCAACAAATTAAAAGATCACCTCTTCAACATCGTTGTTGTAGTTGGGGGCATCATTATCGGAGATCGGAAAGTTGCCATTATTTTCTTTGTTTTTTATAAGCTTATTTACAAGATACATTTTTTTGACACATTGTAAAAAAATGTCATTTATATTTTACATTTACGTAGTTTTCAATGAGGTATCAAGTCTATTTGACACTTCTTATTAACTCACAAAATTAAAAAAAAAAGTCAAATATTCTCTTTTCCTTGTAGTACGTGTCTTTTATTGAGATCCGACATCTTCACAAGAAAATTAATAATGAAAATAATTCTAAAAATATATAGCAATAACGCAACTACCAGCCACTCAAAACATAGGAACTCTTTGTTTCTCTCTGTGTGTGCACGCGTGTGCATGTGTGCAAGTGTGTATTTTTACGTGTGCATGTGCGAATGTGTGTGTGCGCGCGCGCATGTGTGTATGTGTGCATGTGCGTGTGTGCATGTGTGTGTGTTTGTCTGCGCGCGGGCGCCGCATATGTGTGAGTTCAACAAAATGATTATGCAAAAAAACAAATGGTTACGTAAAAAATAATTTGATAATTATTAAGCATATAGATATCTATCCTTGAAGTCGAGTTGTTCAAGCCCCTAATTTTTAGGAAAAACATTTTATATCGAGTAAGTATTGAACTTGGGTTGAATATATAAGACTCGGACAATCCTCAACTCTTAAGCTAACTTTTGAGTTGAGTTAGACCCATATACTTTTATATAGTATCAGAGTTAAAAACTCATGTATTAATGGACCCACACTACATTTTCATGTGACAAGAACTAATCAAATTTAGCTCATGCATGAGTAGGCTCACACTACTTAATCACATGACAAAAAGATAGACCTACACGTGATGAATGGTGTTAGGAAAAATATCCCACATTGAATGGCTCAGCCTGAACCTAATAAGGAGTGTTAAGAAAAATATCCCATATTTACTTAGTATTGAACTTGGGTTCAGTATTTGGACAACTCTCAACTCTTGAATTAACTTTTGAGTTGAATTAGGCCCATAGCCTTTTATACTTCTCACTAAAGTCTCTTCACTTCATTCTTAAGGTTGAAAGATTTACATACAAATCCTAAATATATTAAATTAATATTTTTTCTTGTTATAAAGTTTCTATTTTTATAACTTTAAACTACTATAATTTTCTCAAAAATATTTTTTATTAAAATTAAAATATAAACATAAATCATCGATTGGAGTGAGTGTAAAATATTTTTTATAATAATAATAATAATAATATATTTAAGTGTTTATTTAATTTTTTTAAAAAATAATAAATGAGTTAAATTGTAATTAATTATTTTAGTAATTTCAGTTTAAAAGAGGTTTTATAAGAAGTTTTGAAGGGTGTCAAAAACCCTACTCAATTTAAAATTTAGGGCCTTCGGAAAGCCCAACTTAAACTTGACTCCCATTATTATATGAGTGGAGCTATTGGCACCCCCACATTTTTCTTACAAAACTCCACTTTAAATAAAATTACAATTAAGGACAATTGAAAATTAAACACATATAATTTTTTTTTTCCAGCAAATTACTTAATTCTTAATAATCATTTAAAAAAAAAAATCCTATATGTTACTTCCCATTTAACTAAAATAAATTTTACAAATTTAGAATAATCTATTATTCTCTTTTAATTTCTTATTGATTAAATATTTTGATACTTAAAATTACTTTGAAATTATAATTTAAAATATGTGTTATTTCAGCCAATGATTAACACTAAAAAAATTATCACCCATATAACTTTTAAATTTATGTGTAGATTTAATAATAAAATTAAAAATAATTAAAAAATAGCACAATAATACTTTGAGTTTTAACAATAAAATAAATCAAATGAAAATTAAAAACTTAAAAAAGTGTATATAAAAAAAAAAGATATTTTCGAAAATAAAATAAATATGCCTAAAAGGATCCCTCTAAGTTACATGCATGTACCTTACAATTCTCTCACATGAATAGTGAGTGGACCCACATCATTCACTATTCATGTGAGAGGGGTGTAAGGTACATGCATGTAACTTAGCATTAGCCTAACTAAAAACGGAGTTTTATGAGGAGATGAGAGGGGTGCTAAAAGTCCAACTCTTATTATATTCAAGCACCCCTGTACTTTCTCATACGTGTATATCCCTTGTTGGGGAAACCCGGTATAAAAACTTTTTTAACTTACCCAAGCACTTGGATCCACATTGTTTAAGGCCTTCAAATTATCGTAATCAACTGTCTCCGAAGAAGCTCCAGCATTATCAACCTGCTCAAAGCATGAATAAAGATCACAAATACTTAAATGTTTCCGTGGAGCAATTAAATTGGGATCGAAAATGCAAATAATTAGTCGAGATGCCAAGCCTTCCACCTCCAGGCGCAAGCAGCTGCACAATCTCGAGGCCTATTAATCCTTTGAGCAACAGTTTTTGCCAACGAATGAACACCAACCATGCATTAACCGTAAGAAAAAGGGAAAAAATTTACTACACGAGATGCATACTTTTCTTTAGTTCCCATTGCCATACTGCTTTCGTGGACTGAATAGGAAACACTCACTTGGTCTGTTGAGAATATTAGCGAGCACTTGTCCACACTATAGAATTTGACAAAAAGGTAAGCATGGATGATGGATGGATGTATGGTCCAGGAATGTACCACGTTATCAAAAAATTCCAAAAGCAAGTTCAAATTCCTTTCATTGTAATTTCTTTCTTGCTGTCGCTCATGCTCACAGCACTGAAAGAAAGAAAGAAAGAAAGAAAGAAAGAAAGAAAGAAACTCAAATAAATAATTAAAAGGAAACAATGTCTGCTCTCTTAAGTTGTATGCAAATTCCAACATTGTTAATCCCATCAATAGCATCATCATCATCATCATCAATAACAACAAGAGAAAAGAAGCACCATCAATGTATTCACATTCCTACACATTCACTTAAACATCAACTACATTCTCAATCTCCAACTCCTAGAGTAATTAAGTGTTTCTCTAATAGGCAGAGTCAGTCCACCGAACAAGAATTTGAATTTGAATTCGAGAGACTGTTTTCTAATCTTAACCAAGCCACTTTGACGAGGGAATCTGGTAACTATTTTTTTTTTAATTCTATTTTTTTTTTTTTTTTGGTTTCTTATAGTTTCATTTGCTGAATCGATGCTTTAATGTTCTTTACAGGAAGTTTATCCAGTGCCATTTTTCTTGTTGCCGGCACAACAGTACGTTATTTATTTTGAAAATTCATATTGTTTAGGGTCTGTTTGGTATTGTGGTATTGTGTCTTGTAAGTCATAAGCCATAACTACTGTGAAATAAAAGCCTATGCTATGGTGTTTGGTAAGACATCTTTCAAATGAAAAATTTTTCAGTGAACAATTATAGAGTGAAATCACCTTAGCTTCTAAACTATAGTTGAAAGTGTTTACTAAGTAGTTTACAAATGTGTCCGCAACAGCAGTTCCAAACGGAGTCATAGTTTAATTATACTTTGGTGATTGAGTGGATGATTGTTTTTGATCAGGTAGGTGCTGGGATCCTGGCAATTCCTGCTGTGACTCAAGAAGCTGGATTTTTGGCCTCTGCAGTTGCTGTCATTCTTTGTTGGATTTTCATGGTAACTCATATATTAATGTTTTGAAATGAGATGTTTCGGCACATAATTACCATTCCTTTATTCCTGCAGGTTGTGACAGGATTGCTCATTGCTGAAGTCAATGTCAACACAATGTGTGAACTGGGTTCTGGTGGTGTATCATTGGTAAGTAGCTTTTTTCATATAGAAAAAAAAAACAAATTCTTAGTTGTTCACTTCTGGTTTATAGGGCTGATACAATTCATTTTCCCTCTGCGTTAATAATTCAGGTGTCAATGGCCATGAGAACTATTGGTACAGTTGGAGTTCAAATTGCAAGGTAGGCTGATATTTGTTTATGCTCATCTTCACGTCAATGTGTATGTGAATAAGCATTATGAAAGAGGAAGTAATATCTACATTCTTTTCTGATAATGTATTCTTATTCATCATTGTTTTATTCGGTGCTTCAAAATCGGCATATTATGAGCACGTCACGGTTGACGTGGATCAAGTTTCTTAAAACTAATGCGTCACATGAATCTTGATACTGATCTGAAACTGTTGCTTTTCCTTCATGTTGAAGCAGAGTGCATTGAGGAAAAAATTGATACCATATTCTTGACTTAACATTTTCCACAAAAAGATAACAACAGAAAAGATTAACAGATGGTGAACAGTCTCGTAAGATTCCAAGTTCTGTTGTTTTTATTGTATTATTTTCAGAATCAACAATCCTTATATACTAGATGGCAAAAGAAACCTTTACCATTATAATTGCTAAGGTGTATGAGATTGCGTAAAAACATTGTATTTTTTATATTGATGTACTATAAAATTCATTCTTGACTTGTAAAATGTTGTACACCTCTGAAACATAACGTTACATCCTCTCAGTGGTTGATTTATATAACAATTACTGCATTTTAAGATGTAATATAACTTTTTGATATCTGGTGAAAGCCATGTTTTGGATAGTTGAGGTTAGAACTTTTTTCAATTAGAACTATCCATGACTGTCCTTTTCTTGCTCTACCTTGGGGCATAACACCAAACTCAAAATCAGGCTTCGTATCCCAAAATGAAAGTAGGATTTGGAATATCATTTTTCTCTTTTCATCTTTCTCTCACACAATATTATTTTCTATAAATTCTTTGGTGAAGGAAATATGTATTTCACAGGCAGTGAGTATCTCATTCAACATGGAAGTTGAGTGCTGTAATTTGTTTCCAAGTATCCTTGAAAAGCAGAATTTTTTTTTTTTTTTTTTTCCGGTTGGTTGGTTTTACCAAACCTTCAGTAAAGCGGAAAATTTATCAAGGTTTCGCTTTTCAGCATATTTTCTCTAATGGAACTAATTTTGTACTTGACTGACTGCTGACAGAATAATTTGATGTTATTTCCATCTCAGCATTCGTTTTTTTTCTCTCTAATGTCTCATTTTGAATATTATGATGTCATTTACTGTTTTCTGATGATGCCAACTTATGTAAATTTGTTCTTTCCATTGTCATGAACCTTATTTTGACTCTTGAATTATTGAATCAATTACTCCTTACCTAGAAATGCAATCTGATCAGTGAGTTTTCTTATGATTATGTACATTCTGAACTACATTTCCCTGGCAGGTGAGTTTGTATTCGCACTACAGCACTTGGAAGACAATGAGCTGAGAGTCCTGGCCACCTATATGGCCTTGTACGGATTGGTGTGTATTATATTGTCAAGCTAAGATGGTTTGTTGTTTACTTGCAGCTGGTCATACATATTTATACACTACGCCCTTCTTGTTGCATATGTGGCTCGATCTTCAGATATTTTGACAAATTTTCTTGGCATTCCATTGTATGTACTAATTCTAATCCTCTTGTGTGCCGAAATTTGCACTGCCTTTTGTCTTTTTTTAAAATATAATTTCTTGATGAGTAATTTGTGGATTATATTTCAAGTATTATTGCATTTTTGTTAGGTGTTGATGGACAGCATTTTTATTGCAGATGGGAGAGTGCAACCTTATTCTCATTGATTTTGGGAGGCTTGTGCTACTTTGGAAGGTACTGTTGCTTTATTCCTGTTTTCTTGGATTTGATATTTCAAGTAAAGTCATTACATCTTCAATATCCATATGATAATTTAAATCATTTGGGTCCTCACTTAAAGATCAAATTGAAGAATATAGGGACAAGAAGTTTGAGAAAAGGGGAAACACTACAGAAAATTCAAAGTTGTTAAGACTTTTCTGTTAGTTACCATTGAGCTAAAAGTTTGAGTTATTAGGAAATGGTTCAATAGTAGGAATTTAGCTTTAATGGAGATCTCCATTACTAAAGCCTTGTTTTCTTTTTCTCCTTAAAAGCTTGTTATGGTTGCTTTAAAACATGTTGTTATACTGTTTAAAAGAGGAAGAGAAAAAACTTTGGATTAGCACTCTTGCAGTTGCGATTGAATATTTTCAACCATTTATTCCTTCTTCCTGTCATGATTTAGGCAATGAAGTGCAAATCTGAAGTAGCCAAGACTACCTAGTTCTAGTTTCACCGAGCTCCCTCAAACTCATTATGGCTTCACAATTTTCATTCCAATTATTTCTTCTTTTCATCTTCTCTTCATTTTTCTGCCTATTACTTTTAGAGAACCAGGTATGAAACACAAAAATAAATTCAACAGGAAATAGACTTAAACTCAATAAGGAATACGTATTCAATAAAAGAGAAATCATACACTAATTGGTCAAGGGATTGATTTGAAAACTTCATCTCCCTATCCCTATTATTTTTATGTGTATGAGCTATGTCACTGTTATCTAGCAAATTTACTCCTTGGCCTAGTTCACTTGGTTGTCAAAAGTTGAACTGAGGACCTGGTCCCATTCACAGAATGACATACCACTAGATAACACCACGAGTCTGGTTGCTTGATTAAGTTCTACATTGTCATCTTTTGCTAAGCTTTCAACACTATAATAAAACAACTACTAATAGATAGGTTAGTCAATGTATGAAAAGCATTAGACATTGAAATCTTGCGGGCTTAATGGAGGAAACCTGAGGTTCATGGACCTCATGAGATATTTAGCTATTAAATTCATGTTGCTTCTGTACAAAAATTATTACTTTTCTGTCTCTCTTGCCTGAATGAATGAATGCATCTATCAATTAAATTAGAACTGACTTTTCGCTTACCTATGATCGTAGCCAACGCTTTATTGGTGCTGCCAATGGGGCTTTGGTAGTTGGAATCATCATTTCATTCACAGCTCTCGTGGTAATTACACAACTTTTCATCATTTCAAATTCCATGTTCTTTGGGTTATGGCAGGTTATATAAAAACAATGAGTTTTATGTATGCCACTGGCATCTTTAAACAGAGGCTCATATTGAGCATGATCATATTAGCCAATTCTGCCTCCAGTGTGGGATGACTATATTTGCAAAGATCGTCTCCCAACTAAATATTGCTCTTTCTTATTCTTGCAAACTAAGATATTTGAAAGGTCTTAGCCAATTGTTTTATGTGAATCGAGAAAACTCTTCACGAAGGAATAACTACCAGAAATCTAGAAAAAAAAACTTTTTATAGGTATCGAGAATTGGTGAACCTCTATTAAATTTCCAAGAGAAGGGAGAGTAGCTAAGGTGGAAAAAAGGATCATGCTTTCTTATTTATTTATTTTCCTTCTTATGATGCTGGGGTTAAATAAAGATGTTAATGAGAAGTTTCTGGTACTCTATTCCTAAATTCATTGTTTCCTATCTTTGAGAAAAAAGATAGTAACATTTTGACATGGTAAATCAATTTGTTGCTTCTTTATAACTGGTTCGAACTTTAATGTTCAGCTATTCAAAACTAATTTTCTGATTTGCAGTAAAGAAGTCTTACGTGGCTAAGCTGTTGATAATTTTACTTCTTCCCAAAGTGAATAAGAAATGTTTCCAAATTTATGGAAAAATTAGCAGTCTATTTCATGACCTCTAGTCTCATCTATTTTTTATGATTCGTCTATATGTACTTTCACTTTTATACATTGATCACAGTCCAAACTGATATTTTCTGGTGGAAAGTTTACTTATGCGCACGTGATAATATAGAGAAAGCTTTCTCTCTTAGTTTGTTGCCTCTGGAGACCTGCAATGGAATGCTCTTCTGAAAGCCAACTTTGAAGCCGTTCCTATGAGTATACCCATAATTGCACTTTCATTTGTTTACCAGGTAACATCCGTACATCCTCAACCTGCAGTAATGCAGTATTGAAGCAGTCATAACGTATTATATCTGCTTTGTTCAGAATGTAGTGCCTGTCCTTTGTACAAATCTTGAAGGAAACCTTTCAAAAGTAAGGTGACAGATCTTTCCATCTCACTTTTCCTTGATTCTGAAATATAATACTATTTGATCATCTGGTTTATTTTTATTGTGAAATAACGCATATTATCATCACAGTTTTGCTTGTCATGAAGAAATTTTAATTATCAAGTTAAAATAACAACTTATGAAGTTAAATAGTTAGTTAAATGTTTTTGTCATCCTTTCAAAAATAGCAGGACTAGGCTAAATAGTTTTGTTAATTCTTAAGTAATGATTGATTCAAAGCTTATACTTGCATTGGAATCACTTCCATTTTATATGAATGACAGCAGCTTTTTGTGCTTTCCAGATATTTTATAGCTATCTGTAAAGAGAATGATTGTAATCATGTACAGAAATTATCTGATGGTAACTTCCAACAAGCTTTAGATGGAAGAGATTTAAATCACAGCTAGTTAGGAAAGAGGCGAGGAACTTTCTTAAACCAACTTTTTTTTTTGTGCGTAAATCAACTTAGCTTGAATTTGTCTTAGGTCCCATGCAGCCCAGCCACGTCACACTTCCAAATGCAATTGAAGTTAAAATTGAGTTAAAAAGTCTTGTTGCTTGGCAGCTACAGCAGTTCTACCAAACAGGTTTTATTATGGGTCTGTCACATTCCAAAACAAAACCCATGATGTACTAAACAGAAATATATGATTTCGTTTCAGATTCAAATTTAAAATCCTGGGCCACAGTTTATATTCATATCTTGCTGTTTATAGCGGACATGACTTGTCATCTATCTTTATCTTTACCAATATTTTTTTAAAATTTTGAGCCACTGTGTTATCACCTAACAGGGGTTTTTAATCCTTGGGTTCTTTCTTTTCCAGGACTGCAATTGTTGTGGGCACATCTATACCCCTTGGTTTATTTCTTGTCTGGAATGCTGTTATTCTAGGATCTATTTCAGGTCTTGAAATGAGCTCAGGTCAGATTGTTGACCCAATCCAACAATTACGATCTTCCAATGGGGCTGTTGGAGTGAGTTTCCTTCCAAAATCTTATTGCTTTTGAACCAAACTTCAATCTAACTCAAACATAAAGGATTTACTGTGATGAAATTTCTTATTGTGCAGCCTATTATAGAGGTTTTCTCATTTCTTGCAATTGCAACATCTTATATTGGATTTATACTAGGCCTGTCTGATTTCCTTGCCGACTGTGAGTGGTCCTCATTCTTTCAAATTAGATTGATGTCTATTTGACTTTATTTATTGTGCTCTTTTCTGCTGCTAGTTCCTCCTTATCACCCCGGCAACATGCCTACTCATTGTACTAGGAAATTATTGACAGCAGAAACAAATTACTGATATTAAGAAAAAATAATTATGTTTTCTAAAGCACAACCTTGATAAGTAGATTCGAGTTTTAACTTTTCCCAACAGAATTTTGTACTCAAAAGTCTTGCACTTGCACTGCTTGTCTTCTGCAATGTGTCGATGAAAAGCTGTTATCAAGTGTCTTGGGTTTCACTTGTGGGAGATATCTGGTGTTGGTCATGGGAAGTGTCAAAAAGACAAAGGCCATAACTGTACAAATATGCATATTGGCATCGTATGTTGTGGAATTAGTTTGCAGAATGGTGCTTTTGTTTTCTTAATCATTCGTAAAAATGCATCAAATAGGGAAGCAATGCCATTATAACAGGCATATGGATTCAATTAATGTATATTAGATTTCATATTATGCATATTGTCTGACTGGTTAATGTGTATGAAGTTGCAAAGGTTTAATAACACATTTCTTGAATTAAAAGGTCTTCGTACATATAGGGTCTTTCATTGGTTAGTACTTTACAAGATTCAAATGGAAATTTACACTATTCATGTTTATAAAGTTTTCCCACTTTCAGAAGATTCTTTACTCTCTTCATTTCTGTAAATATTCAGTGCTGAAACTCCCATCTGGTCAAAGCAGTCCTCAGCCCTACTTGCTGACTCTGATTCCACCATTGGTACTGTCATTGTTAGATCCTGAAATATTTTTCAAAGCCCTAGATTTTGCTGGGACGTATGGAGGTATCACTGCTCCATTCTTTTCTTTTGTATATGATTCCTTTTCGGATTCATGTTCCACGCACTGATGTTTGGAGCTTTTGTACATGCTGCAGACATTGACAATTCAGTTACTATATATCTCTGTGTTTCATTATTAATGAGCTGCAATTTTTTTTTTTTTTTTGGGGCTAGTGTTGGTGCTGTTTGGAATTCTTCCGGCTGTAATGTCATGGTCAGATAGGTACTCCAGTTCGTCGCCATCAATGACAATACCACGAATTGTTCCCCGAGGAAAGCTCACTCTATCCCTTGTGATTGGAGTTGCAGGATACATAATTCTTTCAGAAATACTGGAGAAGTTTGGCCTCCCATGAATGCCAGGGATTTGTTGCATAGAGTAACTAAAATCACGGGAAATTCTGGTTCTGATCCAAGAGTTATGATACAAATTACCCTGCTTTGTTCTGCAAATTGTATTTATATATGTAAGTGTTAAAAGTGGTTTGTACAAAATAAAATACAGAGATCGCTGATGAAGATTAGTATAGAAAAGTAATTATCTAAAGCTTTAGGGAGGCTAATTTGTAAATTCTTGACGATGAGATTGAATTTGGTAACAAAGGTCGAATGGCTGTTGGTGTGAAGCATTCAGCAGTATTTGGTAGGGTATGTGAATTTTTGAAATGATAAATTTAAATGCCTTCGTCTCTCTCTCTCTCTCCCCCCTTCATTATCAAACTATGAACTGACACCTTCTAAGCCAAAGCCAACAACCTCCTCATCTACGAAAGCCGCCAGGTTTTGTTCGATTGGGGAAAAAAATCCAAAGAGATAAACCTAATATATTATAATCTATTTACTCTATTGAGTTTTATAATATGTGGTGTTCCTAAAGCGGGGTAAAAGAGTAATTGCATGTTTTAAAATCCTACGATTATCCTGAAAATAAGCGCATCTCTTTCTAGAACCTGGCGTGAATCTTATGATTCTGGGTGTAACTGGCATGCATGTCACTAACCAAGCAGAGAAGGCCAGGCCGGGGGTACTCTTCAGCATTATTGTGATGCATTTAGTTGAAAATGAAAGAAATTTAGGAATAATAAATAAAAAGCAAGCATACATAAAGCCATTTAAGATTTTGACAGACCATTCTAGGGGTGTACCATCTTTAGTGATTCAAGGTTATGCAATTGGAGCCAGAAGTTGAGGGCAATAGTGTACCATCATATAAATAGGCCCGTTACAAAACAATATTACATCCCATTCTTCATGTGCATTAAAATTTTAAAACACATCCTCCATATTTGGTATACATCATCAGAGTCTTCTATGATATTAGTGAGGCAATGAATAATATAAAGAAGTATATCAAGGAAATTTGAAAGATCATTTTGTCATTTCTTCTCAATTTAGCAACGGAAAATGCAGGCCAAGCAAAACCATTAAAAACCAGAACACAATTAAAACGACAAAAACTAAATTGCAGCCAAAAATGGCTGCACTATAAGGCAAAACAGTGAGAGGATTCTTAAATTTTATTGAAGGCAACGATGTCGCAGCTCTGAACATACTCATTGCAGGGCTCAACTGTGAGGTGTTCCTCTATGAGTGAATCCACAGAAACAAGATCATCAATGATTGTCATCATGATCTGCATCTTCTTAATCCCATAACCGACTGGGACCAATTTTGCTGTGACAAATTCAATGCAAGAATATTCATGTTAAATGTTGTTTAGTCATGTCTATTATAAATAAAATTAGTAAAATAAGTTGATAATAAATAAAAACACATACATGCTCCCCAAAAGAGACCCGGCATCTCAACACTCCTAACTGCCTCTTCTAGCTTTTTCATGTCTGTCTCGTCATCCCAAGGCTTTACATCCAAAAGTACCGATGATTTTCCACCTAAAATGGTATAAAAGGCAATCAATAACGGCAAGGACGTTGCAGCAGGAAGCAAAAGTTATATTATTATCCCGACAGTTTCAATGTTGTTTAATCACACAAATCAGATATAAAGAGAAGAAATTATACTCTCTTTCTTCTTGGATGATTGCTTTTTAGCAGCCTCCCTCTCCTCTGCTGCTTTCTTATCCTCCTCAGTCTCATCTCCGAAGAGATCCAAATCATCATCATCACCACCTCCAGCAGCAGCCTGATTACAATGGAAAAAAAACATTAAAACACTCCAACAAATTTCAGTCAATTATCGTACTTGTCGATTGCTCCAATACACAGCAAAATTACAGCTTTATCACAATATAGAAGCACATTGTGAAGTTCACATGGAGACAAAACCACTCAACACAAATCAAATTAGTCTAATTAGTGATACATTAAATAAGAGCATGAAATTATACATACAGGCTTGGCTGCGGCGGCGTCAACTGGAGCACCTTTGCCATCAACTCTCACACCAACGGCTTTGCCAGGGAAGCTGCCGATGCCAATAATTAACATTAGTGTAATTAATATTATAACAATTAAATTATATTGTAGCAGCAGGAGAAGAAAAAGAAAAGACAAACCTTGGGGCGATATGTGAAGAAACGCTGTCGTACCACCTGCTGGCGTTGGGGAAAGAATCAGCAGGTTTCACCAAAACGGCAGCGTAGACCTTGATGTCATCTTTTGTCAGTTGATTACCGGAGATATAAGATTTCCCAGAAAGATACTGATCAAGAGACTTAAGGCCTGACTCTGTGTGGAGATCTGAAAAGGTGATGGCCATTTTAGTCTTCAAGGCAGAGGCAAGAAGATGCGCACAACTTCAACACAGGATAATCGCTTCCTACTTTTGCGATTGATATTTATGTGTGTGTGTTATATATATGCCCCTCAAAACCCTAAATCGGATTCGAATATACTCAAGTCAAGCGGCGAAGTGAAGTTCACTCTTTTAACTTTCATTTAAATTAAAACAAAAGGTAAAAGTACAAATCTCCCCCTCAAATTTGGCCACAAGAACACTTGGGTGGCGTTTATTTTTTTATTTGAAATCTGAATAGACCTGAATTAATTTAAATTTTAAATAGATCTGAATATTTAAATTTGAATAATATGTTTATTTTTTCGTCTGAATCTTAAAAAATAATTATTAAGTTGTTTTTTTTTATTTAAAAAACTGAAAATATGTACTTTTACATTTGCATCCTTATTAAATTTGAATATCAAATAAATAATATATTAAATACCATAATATTTTAACATTTATAAGTAAAACTATATTCGAGTGAATACATAATGATTTTGAAATTTTAATATATAAAATATCATAAATTTCAAATTTTATCGTATATAATATAAGAAAGAAAAAACTAATAAGATACTTGAAACAATTGATTTGTCATTTCATCTCGAAGTTGCACATGTAATTTTGATCTTCAATACTTGAGGAGTTGATACCAAAGTGAGAAGGGATTTCATGACGGTTAAAAAAATAATGATGAGATTATTATGTGGGTTAATTTTCTATGAGTGAGTTTTGGGATAAACACGAAAAATAAATCATAAAGCATGGATATTTTTGACATTAGAAAATAATTAACTTAATTCAGATGTCTCTATTAAGTAAAAAGCCAAAAAAATTGGCTTATTTTATAAAGTCAAAATTATGTAAAAAGTTTTATTAAGTTATAAAAACAAACACCTCTAATTAACTTTATTAATTAAATTAAGTCACTTTAAGTCATTAAGTTAAAAAACAAACGTCACCTTAGTTTCAAAGTTAGCAGACAATGCTGCTTTTCTCTATTATACCTATGGCTAAGTGGAAACTGCCAAGGTCAATAAATTCCTACCTCAATATTATGTGGAGGTAAATATCTCCTCACATAGTCAGATTTATTGGGTAGACTAAATATTCATGAGAGTAAAAATTTTAACTGCATTAGATTTCATTTAATTTAAGATTGTCTCTATAGATACTTTAAATGTAAATATCAAAAGTTTGTAACTTAGGAATATCTGAAAAAGAAAGTTATGAGGTAGAACATTACTACTAATGATTATGTTTGCTTCAATTTCTAGACTCTTCTCTTTATTAACCTTTAAATTTTGTGGTTAATGCGTTTCCGAGTCATGTCTTTAGACATCTCTACTTTCTCATATGTGTACATAATGGAAGTTACTGGAGGTTCGTTGTAAGTAAAAAGATAAAAAAAATTGGCCTGATAAACATCAAATAAATTTCATGCAATTAAAAGAAAAATTAAATAATGAAACGAGAAGAAAGAGAGAAAATAGTTAAGATGAAATTCTTGACGAAAATACAAATGTGTCCTTTTTTAAGAATTCATCGGATTTGAGTTAATCTGAGTTGATGGAACACAAAATTGTTGCTCATTCGTATATGCCAGATCTTTTGTGATCACTAAGAGCACAATTTACGTATTATCTTCTTTAGCTTGGGCCTGCAGGCTGCAGCGATTGTATTTGTATCACGTCTAAGCAGCTTTATTTGCTCTATGCTCGGATTTAATTTGACCGCTTAATGCTGGATATGGCTCTTTAAGCTTTCACCTCCTTTGTGAATGAAAGCACCAAGTGTCTATTATCGTAAGATGATGAGCAGGAAGTGTTTGTACGCTAGCTGTCCTCTTATGAGCTGCAAAGATTTATCCAGTGCAAAGCGACTTATCAATGACAATGTGCAAAGTGACTTCGTTTCAAAGGGGCGGGGGCAGAGGTAGTGGCATCATGAAAAGTTCGAAGATGATCAAACACATTTCAAATCACCAGGACAAGAACAATGCAAACCTTGAAAGACCATCCAAGGGCGAAGAATCCAGGAATGGAATAGTAGTATTGCAGCTGGCACTTCAAAGGTGGGAAACAGAAACGTTCACCTTAATATTGACTTGGAAGAGAACCTGGAGTACTTAAAGGCCATGCCAAATCCTTCTGCCGGTACTTAAAGTGGCTAACATCGCCTCTGAACGCGATGCATGAAAAATACCCTGTCCCTCCTGGTAATACAGACTCCTCCCTGCTAAAAAATCATCGCGGCTGCAACTCTAAATAGGCAAAATCCAATTCAAAAGAATTGAGAAACAATTTGCCTGATAGACAAATTGTTTGCATATAGAATGGCAAAGTTAAACCAAAAACTAAAGAGATAAAGTAGAAAGAGATTAATCTTGTATATATATTACAGACCAAAGGTCATTTCAATTATTTTTCACACAGTTATAAAAGTTGCGCTGAGTTGCAGCTACTACCATAAATAATCGACACATAACTTGCAAAAGATTAAAGAACCAAACTCATAAATCCGGTTACATTTATTTTTATATTCTGAACATGGTTATAGCTCCATTCTTATTGATACTGTCTCTTTGTTTGATCCATTGCAAGCTACACGTAGATGTCATCTTCAGTCACCTGAAATTAAAAGGTACAATGAATACCAATTGTTGAACTATGCCAAGCGCATCTCTGCAAATAGTCAAATACATATACAAAAGTTCAAAATATTTAACTCTCTACATGGTCCAAAACCAAAAGCTTTAGAGGTATAATAATGTCTTATTTGGTATTAAGGTACTGTAACTTAAAAATTGCTATGAAATAAATATTAATACTACGTGGTAAGTACGATTTTACATAATAATTTCGACAAAAATACTGGAGATATTATCACTAGCTTTTATCATATAAAATTAGCTTGTCTTGTAAACTACAAAAGACATTGTTTACCAAATCCTTTAGTGTCTCCAAGTACAATAATAAATTAATCTCCGCTAGAATAGCAGAAACTCTCAGATCCATACCCAAGGCAACTCGATGACTTGCATATGCAATGAAAACAATTACAATCGAAAACCCAATTTCAGCAAAGGTATGGGCTTCGCTGAAATTTGCTCTAATTCTATGATAATTTTACGTGTTGGCCCCTAAGGTCTAAGTTTCTAATGTTCTTAGATCCTTAAGTTTGTTGTTTCCCCATTATAAAACCCCATAATGTAAAAAAGAAAAAAAATGGTCGTACGGTACCACAAGCTAAGCGGTTGAGGAGTGAGACTGAGCCACAGTATTGAATTCTTTCAACTCCTTGAATTGCATCCAAGGCTTCTCCCAGACCTTAGCTTCAAAAAGTTTCTTCTGACCTCCTTCAACAGCCTCCAAGGTGATGTCGTACAGAGTCCCTGAAACCACTTGCTGCTTCGCACTTACAACTTTTACAAATTGCAGATTTGAATTCTACCCAAAAAAAAAAGAAAAAAAAATCAATCAACAAAATTCATCAATTGATGATCAGCAAAACAATTGATCTCCAAAATCGTTATCGTCCACAAACAGACCCCAACCCTAAGTACCTACCTGCTTCTTGTTATGCTCATCCACAGCGAAGCGTGCGAGATTAACGATCTCCTGATTGTTGGCTGTTGCTTCAACCTCACGAACACCGCCTACTGTAGCCATTGTTTTCTGCGTAAGTCTGATGATAAAGCGATGAGAAAGATTTTAAGTTGTTGTGTTTTTCTACTTTCCTTATGGAGCGAGAGACAAGGGCGACGCACAATTTGAATCGTCTCCATCGTTAGTTGTTTACTCAAGTCATCGTCATCACACACGTGGCTTGGCTCGTACTTGTTTTATCCTATCACGCAGAGATATTCTAGTGTACAATTTTATCACGTGGTTATACAACAAATAAATAATATTATAATAAAATTAAGTTTAATTATATATTATGGAAACAGCTGATCGTGATTCATTTCATGCAGCGGCAGAGAGTAGTACTATTGTTAATCTAAACTTCGTTCGTATATTCCGACTTTCTTCCCTTACCACATGGCAACCCTCAAGAATACATCACTTTGCGTAATTGTTAAGCATTTGGAGAGTCAACGAAGCAAAATGGACGTTACCTATTATTCTGTTTTCGCATTGACGGACAAATTGCAATGTAGGCGGTGGCTTTGGTAAACACAGTAATAAATAAAATATTCTATTAATTGAATAATATATAAGTTAGTCTTTCAAAAAATAATAATAAGGATTGGGCTTGGCATACAAAGGCCATAGGCTCCATATGGGCTTGGCTTCCCCTGCAAGGCCTACGGCCTTCATGTGCCTATGGGCCGTGGCTTGCACGGCCTTCCCTTCGTTTGCTTGGCTTTGCCTCGCCAGTCGCCACCACCTTTGCCTCAACCTTCGCATTGCCTTGGCTTTCCTTGACCTCTCTTGCCTTTTCGTGCGTTGGCTACTTGGGTTGGCCATTTGTGGCGCAAAAGAGAATAAACACGGTTATTCTTATTTCTCGCACAAACGAAATTGCACGGGCGAGGTTAACTATGGGCCACGACTTATTGCCTTGCCTTGGTTTGCCGACAACTTAGTCTTGTTATGGACATAAAATAGCCTCATTGTGAGCACAATTTTACGGAAAAACACCCTTTGTTGCACATCAGATTTTCTTAGTGTGAAAATAGAGTTGAAATTGCCGAAACCCCATGCCAACATTTCATTCCATTTTGGCCTTGGCTTACACATTTTGTTGCGCATCATATATTTTTAAGTGTGTCATTTCCAATTTGATGATTCCATAACTTAGTTTTTGGCCTAAGAAAACCATGTAACAAGTTTCGTCTCATTTATTTTTCAATTGAAAATAATACCGGTCGGGTTTAACTTTTCGTTAGTTTTTCAGTTAATGGTAACCCCGACCGGAAGCAATTTTGATTCTGTTATCGTTCGGTAAAAATGCTTATGCGTAAACATCACGTGCTCAAGCGAGAGTGAGTGGGGATACTGACGTAATTTCCTATCAAAACGAGGTCCACTATATAAAGTTGGATATGTACAGTACTTACGGAACCAAACGTTCAAATTCCAGAAAGTTGGATTGCGCAGAACTTTTAAAGTTGAAAGCTGCGAAGTGTGAGAATACTGAGAAGTTGAGGCAGTTGAAAAATGGAGGGGCAGTCTGAAAGTGGAGCTGAAAAGGATTTGAAGACCCTAATTTCGTCCTACTCCAATTATGTCTGGAAGCGAGTTGCCACTTTCTTTCCCTCTTCGGGTTCCAATTTTCTCGGGAAAATCTCAATTCTATATCCTCAAGCATCACGCAAACGCCGGCCTTTTCTCCCTCTTCCATTGCCTTCGCATTCACTTGACTCCTCTGTGTACGTCCTCTTCTCCATTTATATTTTAAGTTTGATTGAAGTTACTTGTTGAGTTGAATGGAATGTCCAGGCTTTTATTTTGTTGTTATGAGTTGCAGAACCATACTAGCAGCTGCTTTTGTCAATTTTTGCCTCAACATCGATTCATATGAAATTATTGGAAATTTTTTTAATATTGTATGTGTGTGTCTATATATATATATATATGAAATTCTACAATGTAGGGTTATGACAGAGGCATGTAGGATATGCGATGTATTGGAAGACATAATGGAGCACATCTTTTTGAATTTGCATAATATTCAGAAGAATTTGCAATTTTGGCAATCTAGAGCAGAGGTTAGTAAGCCGCATTTAAGCCATAACTCTTCAATACCAAATAGAGCCTTAATGTAGTTATGTACTTGTTGATTTCCTAATTCTACACCATTTTTTCTCCTCATTTAGGGGTCTAATGCTCAAAAAGCTTACTTCATGATGTTTGAGAGAGGGCCGTTTGCTTTTATCAATGGAACAGCTCAGATATTACGAGACTGTATGGCTGAAGGTGGTTCTGTTCAACATCTATGCCAATCAGCGTCTGTTCACATATCTGAGAGGATAACTGTTTTGACTACCTTAAGATCTTCTCTTGCTACATTTTTAGCACAGGTTTTCCTGATCTTGTCTTAGTTCAATTTGTATATATTAAGATGATGTTTTGTCGTCCTATTCTTCTTCCTTGCAAAAATTTGCTTTTTATGGCTTTTTTCAACTTCTTATAAATGGTATATATGTAGCATTTGGTAATTCATGTTTGTGTTTGCAAAAAGTGAAGCATGTGAAACTCCCATTTTTTGTGACCTTTTACTCAAAACATGCACAGATTATTATTAATTGGGCTTAGTAACCCCAGCGTAATCAAGTTCTTTGCTGGAGGAATATCACAATATATCTCTTTTGCTAGATTTTAAAGATTGAACAATAGAGTATTATTAGCTTGTTATCTTTATACTCTTTGTTTATTTAATGATAGGAAGTATTCAAAGATCTTAGATATTATACTGAGATATGCTGGTAGTTATTTCCGTGAGCATTGGTACCTAATAAGCATCAGCTTGGGAATTTTCACTTGTGAACATTGGTCTGAAGCTTTTCCATCATTTTCCAATTAAAATTTTTTTATTGTTTTATAATCGTTAGTTTTGATATGTCACCCAACATGCTTTTTGGGCCACTGCAGGGACTAATAAAAATATGGAACATGTAGAGTGTTTTGAAATTTGCTAAGTATCTTGACATTAAGTTTTTCCTTTGAGGAGATAAAATGCATATAAACTGGGTATAATGTTGTGCTGACAATTTGGACTTTGTGATTCCAATCGTTGATCAATAGTAATATTATAAAGCTTTAAGGAGTTCCTCTCTTTAGGTGCCAGTGGGTGACTTGAGTGTGTACGAGGCAGGAGGTGGCTTACACAGAAGGAATAATTGGTTGTTGGCTTTTTATGAGATTTGTATGCTTCCAAGCTTAGTTGATTGTTAGGACAGGCTACAACTTAAAAATGCTAGATGCCTTGTATTTCATGGATAGTTTTTTCTGTTGACATTAATTTGTACACTGCTTGGTAACTTCGTATTATCCATGATGTAGTTCAAGATGAATGCCATCTTTTGCAAGAGATCTCTTGTAAATGTTGCCTTTTTGGTAATTATCTCTTTGCAATCTGTTCTAAGGCTCTTCACTACTGATCGAACAAAGTATCTTCTATGTTGCGATTGTAACGGTAGTAGTTTTTACTTTTGCCATCTGTCAGGTTACAGTTCAGTTTTGGTTATATTCACTGTCGGGTTAAAGTTCAGCTTTGTTTATCTTCTGAAATACAAATTTTGATTGTTGGCTGGGTCCCCATTTTGAGCTTTTAACACAGTGCTCGAGGACTTTGTGAAGAACCATGTTTAAGTACATGAATTGGGCTCTCTCTCTATCTTTTTCTCTGTCTGTGTTTGTGTCCGTCTCCTGTGCAAGTCAGCTACTCACATTTATGTCATATAGACTCACATTTACTCCCTATTCAGCTACTTAATTCTGTATTCAATTTTTTTTTTAAATCATTAATAGTAAGTTAACCATGAAATCTTGATTATTCAATTAGGTTTACATGGAAGTTGAGAAATATGGGGAAGAGTTGGTGGAGGATCCTGAGAAGTTATTGCCCTTTTTATTGGTCACAATCAATGATCTCTTCTCAAAGTTGGAGGCATCGATTGGTCATCTGCATGCAACACGTCAGGTAACTTCAAAGTCCATCGAGCTGTTCCTTCTGTGACTATTGTTGTATGTCAATTTTCTCTTTTGAATTGTTTCCACTTCAATTGTCATATAGATTTACACAGTCTGCTTCTATTGTTTACTCCTCAAAATATATTTCAGATTCCTTTGTTTTCTTATTTGATGGCTATGCAGGGCGACTCTTCCATTGATGGGAGTCATTCATTTCCTGTACTATTTGAGAAACTGCCGGAAGTTAATCAAGGAGGGTCTCAGTGGACAGATTGTGAAATTAAAGATTCTATTAACTTGATTTACCAAAATCTACAAAAACTAGATGTATACTTATCTCATATGGTATGGAATTCTTCCATCTTTTGTGCCACCAGTGATAAATTTGCTGACTGGCTATTTCTGATGAGATTCAATTGCAAAATGTTAGGTTGTTTTGAAACATACAAATTGCAGTGCTTTTCTATGCTCTTCTTGTAGGTTGCTAAACACCAAAAGCCAAGGAAGATAACTCGATATTGGGTCCATTACACTTGTGGAGCTGTTGGCTTATCATTTTGTTCTATTTGGCTACTACGGCATAGTAGTTTAATGGGTAGTTCTGATCTTGAGAATTGGATTTGTGAAGCAAAGGACTCAATGGTTGGCTTCTTCAATGACCATGTAGAGCAACCGGTATGACATAATTTGTCTTTTTTCTCTCTTCTGAGTACTTTCACCTTGATTCTTGGGTGATACAGTGCTTTGACTCGTTTGTGCTACCATGGAATTTTGAGAAAGCTAGTTGTATAAGACATTAATGAAGTTTATGTAGAATTGGTACAGATTTGAGGCTAAAAGTATTTTCTATTCAAAATTCAAGAATTTTTTTTCCTTTGGTAAGAAACAAAGTTGATTGAAAATATGTGAAAAGCTCAAAGGACTAGAAGTCAAATCCTATGCTATCAGAACAGTCCTAAAGGATTCAACACACTGAAGAAAGGAATAAAAGTAGTTCTAGACAACACTTTTCCTAAGTGTAAAATCAGAGCTTCTAGATGTTTCTTCAAAAACAGTGCAGATTGAAGCCCTTATTTTGGTTAGGTACACAATTCTTCATCATAGAACTTTGAACTTCTCTACCCCTTTTCTTCCACTCTATTGACCAACAGGCTATAACATCTCAAGAGAATTTTACTCTTTCTATTTTATATCCTCCAAATGGATGAAAATATAGAAAATTTTCACTAACTTCCAGTCACCATACACTACCCTAAAGATTCATAAATGTTCACGTGCAGCTCATGTATGCTTTTTATTTCATTCCCACAAGGAATTTTGTTAGGAAAGGAAGTCATGATAGCCATTTACACAGAAAAGAATACTTCTCTCATCAAGATTCCCCTAGCCTAATCTGATTTTGATCAAGAAAGAATTTTCCAATTTTCCAAAGCCAAAGTTATCGAGGCATGTTTGCTGGCATAAACTGCTTCATCATGTTTGCTGGCACAAACTGCTTCATCATGTTTGCTGGCACAAACTGCTTCACTACATGAATGAAATGGATTTCTAATAATTGATACATTGATTATAATGCCAAAATTTTAATGAAAATGTGGAAAGACTTAGCATGAAATTGTATCTTAAGAGTACACTGAAGTGCAGTAACATTCATTTTAGAGTTTTAAGTACTAGTGTTGGCTTCTTACATTCAAGTTTAAGCTTTTAGGTCAAATCAAAGTCAATTTCGAACCTATTTTCTTCTCTTTCTCCATTCTCTAAATTCATTAAATTACAATAAGTGGGCATATGTTTGCATCCATGTGATGGTCTGTTGAATAAATTGAGCTTGGCTGTGAAGGGGTGTGTGGAGCTAAAACACTGTTGGGCCCTTGCAATCTTAAACTTTTAGGTAGAGTGGTGACTTTAATAGTTCCAAAATTAACACTATGACTAACTTTTAATAGGTGATGAAAAGTATTTTTGAATGATTAGGAGTAAAACATGATTTTGAATTAAAATGGATCATGAAGTTGGTTCTGCATTTGTTTCTCTTTTTTTGTTTATTTATATGCATAAAGCATATGATTATAGAAACAAAGTGGGAAAGAAGATTGATGCAATGGAAAATGAGGATTAACTTTCACATAAAAGGAATGCAAATGAGTTTCAAAAGAGGATTTGCATTCTTCTAATTGTGTTGTTTACTTCTCAAATATGTACAGTGTAGAACCACAACCGACACAATTTCTATCTCTTAACCATCTCTTTCTTTATTTGTGTCCTAACTCAATCCATTGCCAGCTTCTGTCAATTAGAGATGAACTATTTGAGACATTTAGGAAAAGGCACAAAGGTGTGATGGAGGTTGAAGAGGTACAGATGACTTCAAATTCTTTGCACAGGTTAATGCCTGACAATGACTTGCGCTTTCATCTATGTTACAATATTACATTTTAAATATGTATGTTACTTGTAATCACAGAATTTTTTTTATTTTTTTTGAGTTTATGCGATAAAGAATCTTGCATAATGAAGTTGTCCAAGCAAATAAACCTGCTTTATGAGGAACAGCCACACCAAAAGCTAAGTAATTGATACCCATTTCTTCTTACGTTAATTCCGTATAAAAAGATCTGGCCTCAAACTTACAGTCTTAACTACCCTTCAACCTATCTCATCCCTTCCAACATCCTAGATATCCTTTTTAACTTGACCAGACCAAGCAAAACCAACATTTTGTTTCGACAATTGAAAAAAAGGAAGTTGAGGCCGGCAATGAATTGGGAAAAAGATGATGGCAAGAACCTAGCTTTAATTTTTGTTCTCTCCACAAACCGTATCCAATTCCGAATCATCATCTTTTTTTTTCTGGAGCTTGCTTTTACCGTTGTTAATAGTTTTCTTAGACATTGAGGCTGGTTTCACTTTAGGTCTGTTAATTGAAGAATAAATTATGCATCTGTATAGCTGAAACATATGAGTGATAATCTAAAAATCTGTAGCTTCTCATCCGTAGTAATGGACTGAGAAATGCATGTTGACTGGAGAAGTTGTAGTTAGCAAGGGGAGCTTGATGACATGACTATGTTTTATCAATGTTTACAAGTTCTACTAACAACACATTTTCTATTCCTTTTTTAAATTCAATGTAGAAAAAAGAAAGCTTCAAGGTGATAAACCATGAACGGAGTATCAGTTTCTTTAATTTTGGTAAAAATGTTTTAGAGCTGTAAAAAAGAAAGAAAACCAAAAAAAGAAAAGGGTAAATCACTCTTCGGTGTTATTGCAGCCTAGGAAAGATGAATCTACTGAGGACGTGCTTACTGTAATAAAAGAAAATGAACTTTTATGATGAGTTATATCATGTTATATCAGATAAAAAATTGAATTTCTATAATGAGTTATATCATGTTATATCAGAGAGAAACTTTAACTTCTGAATTTCTCCATTGCTACTTAGATGGCTGAGACAGAGGAATATTTAATTTTGCTCTTCTGTAAAATAGTCACGATATGTGGTCTGATATTTGAAGTTATGTGGCTAGCCTCAAGTATCTGTTTCCTAATGAATTCCTAGTTGTGGATCATACATGTGAAATCTCATCTGTTGATGGGTGGTTTGGCACTAATTTTTGTGACTTCTTGCGGTTGATTCCCCCGTAACCTTCATGTATATAATTCCTTTATATGCAGGATGTTATTGGCTTTTAGTGAGCAGACTAAAGGTCAAAAGCTCCCAGAGAATGCATCAGATCAGGAAATGCTTGAAATAGTTATGTCCAGGTGTGATCTTCTTCTGGTTCTAATTGGAGCCAAATATAATTGATTTATACGATGAGGATTTGCTAAAAGACAGTTGCTTAATAACAATAAACAAATGATTTGTGGGGGATACTATGTCTGTTGCCTCAAAGTTCATCCTCCTTTTCTGTTTACCATTTTTTTATTTTCCAAACAATGTGTTGAAAGGGATGCTAATATGGATTGCAAACCTTCTCCTTATGGTTCAAATCTTGAGAAACAGGAAAGATAAAGCAAAATACATCCAGCAGATCTGAATTAGTTAAACGATGAATATTGATTTTCTTCCTTAATTCCCTTGATCTGTCTTCCATTTCTTCTCAATTTTTCTCCTCTTATTTTTTTCTACCTATCCCCTCTAATTTCTTCTATCTTCTGTTTTCAGCTTATTTCTTTTTTAGCCTAATGTCACTAGGGTTAGGAATTATTAGTCACGATGTTCATAATTGCTCTTTCAGAAAAATAGAAGGATCAGTATAACTGTGTCAGCGCCGAAGTGGAAAAACTTGATGAAGAATAATCCTAAATCGTCGAACATGTGAATATATTTGCTGAGTTCATCCTTTGGTCAAAGATAAAGCAGAATTTACCTTCGTGCTAAAATATCTTACAATCAATAACTTAATCATCTCTCTTTTGTTGTAATTTAAATTACTCTTGTTCCTTCTTTGCTCTGAACTACTGAAGTATACATTTTATCGTGATTGTAGGTATGAAAAGGAACTTATGCATCCTATTCAGAATCTTGTAAATGGAGAGCTGGCTCGTGCTCTCCTGATTCAGGTAGTTCGTGCTGCTTTTTAACTTTTGGTTGCTGTGTACAGTTTGAATTATGTTAATGTATCAAGGGTTACATGCACTGCAGGTTCAGAAGCTGAAGTTAGATATTGAGACGTGAGTTCTTGAATCGCTATCGTGAACACAGCAAAGTTTTTGATATCCTAGTTTTATTCATCCTTCCAAGACCTAATTATGTGGGTCTTTACAGGGCAATGCTTGAACTGGATCAGATTCTCAGAGCAAATGAAATCAACTTTGCTGTCCTTGCTGCCTTACCTGCGTTCATTCTCTCTTTTATCTTGCTCATGTTGGTGCGTGCATGGTTTAAGCAGGTAAGTAATACTGAAGGTTGCTTGTTATATTTCATGCATGTGTATAATATCTGATTCACAGGAGAGTATTACCATAAAGGTGTGGTTTCATAAACTGTTTAGTTGTTGGCACAGATATCTTGCTGTAGCTTTTAATTCTACACTAGCTTTGGTTGCTGCCTCTGCTTATCAGGAGGAATCATGATTCCCTTTATTTATTTTTCCTTTTTATGGGCATCATGTGTGTCCTCTTTTGAGTCACATTGTCTAGCCAGATTGACTCAATCCTAGTCTGTAAGATGAGTAGCTTCTTTGACTCGGTGGATATGATTTCTCAATGAAGCCTTCACATTGGAGCTTTTACCTTCATTGAATTATTTGAGGACGTTGTCCTCTTCTTCTTCCTTAGATTGGAGGAGGATGTATGCATGTCTTCTTCCTTGGATTGGAGGAGACATCCTCATCCTTTTCCTCAGGTCTAAGGAGGAGATATCCTTGTCCTTTTCCTTAGGTCTGAGGAGGACGTATCCCTGCCCTTTCATTGTTTCGAAGGAGAGGTGTCCTCATCCTCCACCTTGGGTCTGAGGAGGAGATGTCCCCGCCATCCTCTTATTTTTGCCTCAGGACGAGGATGAATTAAACCATATTCTCTTTTGGGCTTTGTTGGGACAATTCCGTTTGGGCTTTTGTTGGGCCCATTCTGAACTTGATCCAACAGTTGCCCAGAAAGTAGAAAGTGATACTTTATTCTTGGGTTGGTCTTTGGAGATTCTTTCCTTCATCTTTGGGCTTTTTATTTTAGTTATTGGGCGATTTCCTCCTTAGGATATTTTTTCCTTAAAAACTTCATCCTTGGACCATTTTTATGGATATTTTGTCCTTGAAAATTTTCATGCTTAGATAATTTTTCTCCTAGGATGTTTAAATGATTTTCCCTCATAGGATATATTTTATCTTAGGATGATTTTCTAAGGATATAGCAATCCTAGGATAATATCTTTCCAATGATATTTTTATCCTATGATTTTTGGGCTTTATTGTTAACTTTGGGCCTTTCCTAGGATTGAAGCTTTTGTTCTAAACTTTCAAATTCCAAAAAATTTAATTTTGAAAGTTCTCTCTAGAACTTCCCCTCATTGATTCATATTTTATCCACCGATGTTTGCCTTTTATTTGGAACTTGGATGCTCCTTAATTGGCTGAGATCTTTTTCCCTTAATAATTCATATCTTACCCACCAATGTTTGCCTTAAAATTTGAATACTTTTTAATTAGTCAAAATCCTCTTCCCTATTGTATATATTGGTCTACTTTTCATTCTTCTCTCACATTTTAAATTTTTCTATTGAGAGAGTGAGACTTTTAGAGAGAGTTGCTCTAAAATTTTCTAGGAGAGAGGGGTGATATTCGGTGTCTAGCAACAGTGTTCATGGTTGCCCTTGGTGGTTTTTAAGCAACCTTTTAACGACTCAGCTGACGACTTTATATTTCTGAAGTGAAAGAGTAAGAATTTTACAAATATAAGCTCTCAAATTTTTGATGACTTAAATCTTAAGCTTCTCTCACATTGGAAATTTGAGAGCAGCTCTTTCTAAATTCTCACTCTCTCACTCGATAAATCTAAAATGTGAGAGAAGAATGAAAAGTTGGTCAACATATAGAAGAGGGAAAATAATCTTGGCCAATTAAGGAGTATCCATATTTAAGTTAAGCTTTAGTGGGTGAGATATAAATTAATGAGGGAATGAGAGCTTCGCCAATTAAGGACCATCCACATGAGAGACAAGCATTGGTGGATGAGATATGGTAAATTCAAGTCTGCAGACTTCCATATTTTTAGTGGAAAAGTCCTAAACTTTGAATGCGAAAATTTGATGCTTGTCATAATATCAATTGTCTTCATTTATTAATTCGTATTTTTACTCTGGAGCTGATTCTTAGGTCATTCATCTGATATTTTTGCTTCTATAAATCAGGATTCTAGAGCAGAAGGAAGAGGCAGAGTTGCCCGAATCCAGAGGAGGCTAATCATTGTGGAGGTTGAGAAAAGGATTATGCAATACCAAATCTATGTTGATCAAGGACTGGTAAGAAGTTAAATGTGTTCCAGATTTTCCTTTAATTAGTTTAATTTGTTTGGGATCTTTCTTTTTGGGTCTTTTTCTCCCTTAGCTGCTTTGTATTAACACATTCTAAGATGACAATCATATTCAATCGAGGTTGATCTTACAGTCTGTGTGGAGACCTGCATTAGAACGGTTGTCACATTCAGAAAACTGGAAGTTCTGAATTTTCTTTTTCATTGAAATCTTGCAATAAAGTATTAAGTATAGAAAATAGACATCAAATAGAGATGATTTGCAGATAGTAAGAAATTTCTTGGCTCATAGCTTCTATTGCTACTGCTGCTTTTGGTAACAATGTTAATGACATTGTGACTTGAAAATTTAATTACAAGAACGTAACTCTAATTTAACTACAAGAACGTAACTCTTTTAGTCATACAGGTGATGATACCAAGGTAAATTATTATTTTTCTTGACAGAATATCTTTATTCTACAAATAGTCTGTGATGGTAAAAATAAACCTTTCCAGGGGTTGGTGTTATTGTCAAGCCCACCAAGATATTGTGATATTGCATGAGTTGAAATGTTGAATCCATTTAAATGGTTGAGATTTATTTGATGTTGGGCACAACTGTTTGTAATTCTTACCAAAGGGTATTTTGTTATTTGTTGTTTTTGTGTTCCTATCAGTTTACATAAACCTAAAAATCTTAAGACTTCTTTGATTCTTTGAGCCCATAATTTTATTTCTATTGTTGCAAATCTTAACTTTAATAAGGTCTTTTGTTTCACAACTGAAATTCCTTCTAAATCCTTGAATGTATTAATTGGTTGAAAACATGACGTTTTTGTATTATATCTAACCAATTTGACGGTATTCTAGCCATGTTATGCTCAGTTTTTGTTCTTTATAACTGATCAGATTTTCTTTTCCTAATGTTTTCTGTCTTGTATTACTTACCTTATATATTGTCTTAATATTCCGTTGATATATCTTTGTCTAATACAAGTTGCAAATTTGATCTTGTTGTTCCATGAGCTTAAGAAATGCTCTGCTTCTTTTCTTGGCTTGATCTTTCATTAATATTGGAAGCTTGATCTGATTTTATAATTGCATATGTGCATGAGAAACAAATATGGGCATAACCAGTGGCTGAAAAGTTATTGGCACCTGTATTTTACAGGAAAAAGAAGCACACTGCATGTTTGGATTAGTGTTATACAGTCTGGATCGCCTACTTCATGCTGTGAAGGGGCATGCAAAAGAAACTGGTGAATGGCAATAGTAAGTTTATGCAACCAATTTCAATTATTCTTTTTCCCTCAGTTTATGCTGTCTGTGTTCCTTATCTGATGGCGTGCTAGCATTAAATTTAAGGAGTGTGAATTTGATCAGGTGCTTACCAGTGTTATAATGAACAGTTTGAGACAGGATATTATTGATTTGGCAAAGCCTGGACTTCAGACTGCTTATAAGCTCAGAGTAACATCACGCTTGGAGAGGATGTATGATTGTTTGCTTCCTTCACTTAAAAGGCAATAGCTGTTTCTTTCTTCTTTTCTCTTTTTCTTTCCTTTTTGGCAGTTTTGTGGTAGGCATGTTTTTGGTCCTCTTTCAAGGTTTTGAATTTTGGGAGAGAAGTGATGGACTTTTTGGCTTTGGTGCATCATTTTTACTTTCGTTGTTATGGGGTCAAAAGTAGGGACATTTGTATAATCCTTTTCTCAAATTTATGCAATACCAAATTTATGTTTGTCAAAAGTAGCGTAAAAACCAAGAAGTTAAATTAGGGACATTTATGAAAATAAAATAAAAAATATTAATATATACAATTGATGAAAGACATAAGATATATATATATAAATGTTCCAGTCCGGAATTTTAAAGTACGGGAAAGTGCAAGAAAACTTTAAAACCGCATAGTGCAAGAAAATTTTAAAACAGTATAGTGCAAGAAAACTTTAAACCGTATGGTTTTAAAGTTTTCCCGTACTTTTCCGCATTTTAAAATCCCTGATCAGAAAATTATTATTATTATTATTATTATTATTATTATATATATATATATATGACAAATTTGTTAAGTCATTATATGGTTTAAAACAAGCACAAAAAAAGTGTTAGGAGAAATTTGATCTGAGTATTGGTATCAAATGAATGTATATTAATGACTTAGATGAATGTATCTATCTTAAATCTACTAATGTTGCTACTTAATGTGATCATTTGTTTGTATGTTGATGACATGCGCATCTTGAGTCCTAATTTAGGAATGATAAACGAGATTGAGAAGATGCTTGCTTCTAATTTTGATATAAAGGGTATGAGAGCATATGTTATATTAGGCATTAAAATTATTATAAGTAGTGATGGTCTCATTAGAGATGACAAAAATGCCTAATAAAAGGATCAGACTTTTTAAGAGTTATTTTTTTTTAAAGTAATTAGGTCAAGATAGGCTTGGCATGGCCCGAGCCTGACTTAACTCGTTGCTAAGCTTAAGTCTCATGTTATCATAAGAATGCTATATTAAAATGTTAAAAAAGTTTGAGTATTATGACGCAAATTCCCACCTTAAAAAAATCTAAAATATAGTGTTGATAAATCAAGATACGTTCAATTATTTGTAGCCTAATGTACTTGGTTCAAATTATTTGTAGCCTAATGTGCTGGACAAAGTAATTATAGATCCACCAATACAAAAAGGAAATAGTAATAGTAAAAATCTCAACGGTTGAATTTAAATAACCATAACTATCATATCAAATAAATTATTAAGCACGTAAGGATTTGACAATTACAAATAAATTATCATATTAATCGAGACTCATTCCAATATTACTCAAATTTAAAATTTCCAAGAAGGAATGTCGGATATGATCCCATAACATTATTGTGATAATTGCTGTGATGCGCTCAGCCATGTGTCCAATGTATTTGAGCTAACAAATACTCCAATTTACACAAATCCCAGAAACACAGGAATTCCAAAAACTGTACATGATAATGACCAAACAAAAAATGTAAGCTGACCCGTACAAAAGCTTGAATACCACATAACACGGGAGACAAAACTAAAAATTAAAAAAGAACTCATAGATGTGGTACATTATATGTAGAAATGTTACAGATGTCGGCCATTATAATTCACATAAAAAGAAAATATTTGCATCAAACATGTGTATAAATATGGTACATGTGGGTTGAACAGTTGATTAAAATAAATTAGAGTACAGAACAATAATAGGAAACCCTACTTAAACACATTGAAAAAGCTAACAGTTTCATTGAGTGCGTGGATGAACTCATCAACATCTTCTTTAGTATTGTAGAAGTGAAGACTGGCACGGGCACTTGCATTGACTCCTAAATAACGATGGAGAGGCTGAGCACAATGATGACCCGATCTGGTAGCGACGCCGTACTGAGAATTAAGTATGTTAGCTATATTTGTTGATTTATTGCTATTTCAATCTATTAAGCAAGCTTTTCCTGAACTTTCATTATCCATTAGAAAGATCAACAAGAATAAAATGGAAAAAACAATTACTGCATAACTTTTCCAAGTGTACGACTGACAAGAATTTATTTGTTATGGTACCTGTTGATCAAGAAGAGTTGCAATATCTGTAGGGTGGATATTCTCCACGTTAAAAGAACAGAGCGCAGCACGCTGAACATGCTCTGAAGGTTTGGGCCCATAAATGCGTATATTTGGGATGGACAGAAGATTTTCGTATAAATATTTGGCCAGCTCCATCTGTGAAACCACAATTGCAAACATTCTAAGAACATATAGTTATATTGAATAGCATCCTAATTCGTTCCCCTTTGATTTTTCTTCCCCTTTCTTCGTTTATGAGAAGAAAGAAAAAGCCTATAAGACAGCATGTGCAACTCTATGTACACTTGAAGCCAATTAGAAAGTAGGAAAAAAAAAAAGGAAACTAAGGAAACTAAGGGGGTGAAAAACCAAAAAGTTCGAAGTTCCAAAAAGTCATAAAAGGGAAGATGGTAAAAACAGAGAAGAGTGAGTGCCCCATAAAAGAACATCGCCTTAAAATTCATCTCAGAAACCAATTGATGACTTATCTTCCTCCTCAAACACCTCCTGCACGGCCCCACCAAACATACTAATGCTCTTTTTCCCCAAAAATTCTCCCCGAGTACAGTTTGGAACACTAACTAAACACAAACTGAGGCACACTCAACGCACTCCAATCAAGCTATAAGAGACCATTCTTCATGGGCCACAAGACAATGTTAAAAAAGTTTATCTCCTTATTCCCCAATAATAAGTTCGAGTCTATATCATACAAAGTAATGTGCCAATGGCTACACAAAAATAAATCCTGCAAGTTCAACCTTAACTCATATGTAAAAAATAAACTAAGCGATTACTTTAGGTCTACATGACAATAAATTCCTTATACAAAATCCTAGTCCTTTGAGAGAGAAGGATAAGGAAACAGATGTGGGCAACACTGTGAAAAGGAGTTTCATTAAATAGGTCCCTGAGTTTAGTTAAAATATCAACTAAGTCCATGAGATTTTGTTTGCTTCCTTTTTGTGGATTAAAGAGGCCCCTGCTAATGCACTCTGTTTCAAACAGTAGCTGTTTGGCATAAATGACAAACCTTAGGATTGGACCTAGTTGATACTTTAGGGAACTACATGGAACCCATTTCATAAGAACCCTTGAGAACAAAGCAACTCCTATGGTCAATGACAGTAACATATTTCTGCCTCACAGAGTTGTATTGTGTCTCTCCTGTATTACTATTATAGAGCAGATTATCCACTTTACCTCATAAGCATGAATCTTCTGCATTCCAATTGTTGACAAATAATCAATTGCTGCTCCTAATCCAATGGCTTCACCAATTGCTGGTGTTCCAGCTTCAAATCTAATCCACATAAAAAGTTTAACAGCATTAAGACAAAAATAGCACATAGCACAAACATAAAAGTTAACCAAACAACGGGTGCTTGAAAAAGAAAACCATTTTACTAGACAACTAAATGCATCACAGCAGAATGATCTTTAACTTCATTTAATGGGAATTGCCAGTAGATTTAAGGAGCCTGATTAATGATGAAGACTGTGTCAGATTTTGTCTTTCCTTTTGGGCATTTTTCATTCTTTGGCACCTATGGTAAAGACTGGAAGAATATGACCTCCAAAATGAGTTGGGGTTTTAGATCCTTGGATAATCCCTTTTCTTATATGTAATATGAAATGCCTTTTGCATTTTTGGGAACATATCGAATTACCCAATGAAGTCTGCAAAGATCAAACAGAAGATTGAACTCATCTCACGGAGGCATAATCCTTCATTGGGTAATCTTTTTGTCACTCTGGCTTCTAGCAGGCATCTCAAGGAGATGTCTCCATAAAAATATTTGACTAGTAGCACAAAAAGTAAAAGCTGACGACCTCTGATTTCCAATGTTGTGAGAATAACAAAGAAAAAAGATGCCAAGGAATAATAGAAGAAAAAGGACTCATCAATTGGAACATAAAAGGGCAACCCATACTGGAACCACTCTTAATGCCAGTGAGAGTATTGGGAACGGTGGAAATGAAAATCAAAGTAAAAATTAGAGATAAAGGAACAAGTACTTGACAAATAGATATCTGAAAGGAACTCTGCGCTTAAAAGCATGATGAATGAGTAGACAAATCAGTTTCAGCCCAATCTTACTACTTTCCCAAGAATTTCTCAAGGCATTTCTCCTCATAAGTTGTGATATGTCACAATTTCCAAAGTGTAACCCCTTCAGTTTTGTGGAAAATTTCACCCAATTATAAACAAAGATATAAGCTCAAGATTTATATTTCTCTACCTCCACTCTAAGAAGTCTTGATGACAATGTAAATGAGCTTAATAAATACCAAGTCACCAACTTAAACTCATGCAATAAATACAAGCTACAGAAAACAATGGTGCTAGCCCTCCACTGATATGCATTCATTTATAAGATTGGGTCAATATTTAAATAAATCCACCAACCTAGATGGAGGATCTGCAAAAGTTGAATGATCTAAAAAAACGTCTGAAATCATTTCTCCGCCACCTGTAGAGATTGGGAGGAAAAAAAAAAAAGTTTGAAACAGCTTGTAAGTTACCATCTGCATCATAACTGTCATAAACACAGATGCAGAACTGTTTAGAATATAAGAACTTACCTAAAAATGGAGGCATGGCAGACAAGAGATCACTCTTACCAAATAAGAATCCAATGCCTGTAGGCCCACACATCTGAAGCATGATTATTTTTTAAGCTCAATACAATGAATAATAAAGTTTAGACTTCAGCCTACAAGGCAACAACCTAACCTTGTGAGAAGAGGCAACAAGAAAATCGGCATCAAGGCCCTGGACATCAACCACCATGTGCGGAACACTTTGACAAGCATCTACAAGCACTTTCGCCCCAACATCATGTGACCAATGTACAATCTCTTCAATTGGAAGAATAGAAGCTACAAATGAATAAAAAGCCAATGTATGAGTATATCTTTTTCCATGTATTCACTATTTATCAACATCCTAGTAGGACTATTCTAGTAGCATCAGTAAATCAACCATACAATATATTAAACAAATGCACTTAGAGTAACCAACTTAGCTTCGGCCTTTATATACACAACCATTGCCATGGAAAGTTAATTCATACATCAAAACAACAAGAAGCAACGTCAAAATATTAGTAATGTAGACCATTATCAGTTAAGCGAAGTCAGCCCAAAGCTTACGTTGTTAAATGGAGGATAGAACCAGAATAAAAGAAACAATATTATACTTAACAAATGTTGGTACTTTTCAAAATCAATTTAAAGCTAACTAAAAACATTTTCAAGCTGACCAGAAACTTAACCAAAAGCAGCTAGCTAAACATGAGCACAAAAACACGAATTTGCAACCAAGAGCAATCTAGTAATGGTAGCATCCAACTTAGCGCAATTAAGTATTTAAACAAGATTGGATACTCCAACATAGACTTCCAAGAAAACAATCACTGTAATTCCAGCATGGATAAACTTCTTTAATATTAATCAAAATAAAGCAAAAGGGAAATTATGCTTCCATTCATATGCAAAAGAAAGAAAAGGAAACTAACTCTACACCAGATGTACCCACTAAGGCATATTTCTTCATCAAAGGAAGATATCTACTTTGTAGTGGCTTCCCTCTATGTTTGAAAGCAAAATACAGTATGCAATCTTACATTGAATGATGTGGGAAAATCTAAATGACAATCAATGGGCAAGTTACAACTTGAAATGAAATGATTACGATCAACAAAATGAGGTAATAAGCAAAGCTACTTTGGTTTCTTACCACCCAAAACAAACCCACTCTTACTTTGGCTCAGATATGATCCTTAAGGCTCTCCACTCCTACCAAAATTATATATCTTTTTTTAAAAAAATGACCATTAAGCATGACAATTTTTAACAGGAAGTGACAGGCAGTTTGGTTCCAAAAGTATGTGCCAGACACAAGGAAAGATCAAGAGAACAAGAAACTAGAGTGTGTCTAACATTGACTACTAATAACCAATAGCCTTAAGCAGAAATATCTATCATTAGATACCTACCAAGCATGTTAGAGATATGATGAATAACTACAAGTTTGGTTTTCCTTGAAAGCATTTCCTTCAACTTGTCAAGATCAGGACTTTCATCATCATTTAAATTCAAAAACTTCAAATTGGCACCAGTCTTTTGAGCTACAAGCTGCCAGGGAACGATGGCACTATGATGTTCGGCAACTGTGAGTATCACCTGCAGCAAATATAACGTCAGACAGCATCTTCAGCTGGATATGCAGAACAATGTAATAGCCAAAATTAATCTCCTCCATATAAATACTATTACTGAAATGTATTTAGGCCAGAAACCGGTGTCCTTATATGCTTTAAAACCAGAAGCTAAAAAAACAAAGAGGTGATCATCTTCGTTCTGCAAAAAATCAAGATATTCATGGTTTGTTTACTTTTTATTTTTTCTGATAAGAATCCAGAAATATTATTTAAAAGAAAATGAGAGAGAGATAGATACAAAACCAAACTGGTAGTCCACAAAAAACCTCCAAAACAAAATAAATAAACTCATCCATTGTTCCTTTCTCGCCGAATCAGCAAAAGATTGCAACACAATTCATTTACTTAAACCAAAGCTTTTTGGGCCCACCAAACGGACAGAATTGCTCAACAACACAGACAAGTATGTGCTAATAAAATCACACACCAACTTCACTGCCTTGAGAAAACTCTGCCAAAATTTTATAGCAATTGGGTAGTTGGAAAAAAGGACGGTTAATGCCCTATACAGTTTGACACAACACACCACATTGAGGCATAAAGAGAAATTAAGACATCCTCTTTTCAACTTTATCAGTAACATCAATCTTACCTTGAGCCACTATCTAGAAAGTAACCTAGATTGAGTTAATTCATTTAGCAACCATACAACTCTGTGTTTATGTAGTTACGCAAGCAATCTCTAATAGATTTTGTCCTCATAAAGCAATTCTGCAAACAAGACTAGTCACATGAAATCCCAGTATCAAAATCCAAAATCCCAGAATCAACATGTAAATTTATTGAATTTGCAATAAAGAAGAAGAAAAATGAGCTGAAGTTGAAAGAGAGACCTCATCTCCAGATTTCAAATTAGAGAGGCCCCAGGAATAAGCAACTAGATTGATAGCTTCAGTCGCATTTTTGGTAAAAACGATCTCTCCAGAATCAGAAGCGTTAATAAAAGCAGCAACCTTCTTCCTAGCCAACTCGTACTCATCGGTAGCCTTTGCACTATGTTCATTCATTCACAGGCAATTAAAAAAAATCAAGATTATGTTTTCAAAAAAAAAATTGAAATTGAGTTGAGAAATATATAATATATAATAATTTTAAAAAAAAAGAAAGAAAAGGAACCTTAAGAAATGAATGCCACGGTGGACATTGGAATTGTAAGCTTCATAATAGTTCTGTAAGGCCTTCAAAACAGCAATGGGCTTCTGAGAAGTTGCGGCGTTGTCCAAGTACACGAGTTTCTTCGACCCATACACCTCCTGGTATAGAATTGGGAAATCAGGTCGGGTTATGTGACCCAGCGAAACTGAGTCGGTCGAAGTTACAGAAGGCGACGACGATACGCAGAGAGCAGAAGAAAATCTTCTAATAGCGGATTTAGACTTAGATTTAGGGTTTAAGAGATTGAAGGACGCCAGTTTCGGAACCACGGCCTCCATTTTTTCGACGCCAACCACTACACTATCCTCAGACGGCCGTTTTGATTTTATTTATTGGCCTTACCATGTAAATTTTCATTTTTACCCTTCTTTTTTTTTTCAAAATTATGCTATTTTATTTTATTATTGTTTTTTATAAGTTTTCATTTGTTGTTCGTGGCTATAAGGGCGGCTAGTGGTTCCTTAATCCTTGATCGGATATTCGGCCTGATTAGGGATGGCAAAAATTTCTACGGGAACGGGTATTTTTGGAGATTTTTCTCATTCGGGGAGGGTATGGGGATAATTTCATACCTAATTTTTTATTCGGGGAGGGGATGGAGAAATTTTTTTACTCAATTTCTTATTTGGGGAGGGGACGGGGATAAGGTGGAATCTGCATCCCCTACCCATTTCCCCATTTTAATTTTTAGTTTTATTTTAATTTTTTAAAATTATTAGTAAATAAATAATAAAATTTAAATTATAAAATTATAAATATTGGTAAAAATAAAAAATATCAAAATATTTATATTATTAAACTTTTAGGCCTAATTAACTAATTAAAGTCCTAAATTTTTATTTAGGACATTAAAAAGACCGAGTAGATTCTATTAGCCAAACATTTTTTTTAAATTTTAATATTCTTTAAATATTTTAAACTTAAATCTATTTTTTTATTTATTTTTAGATGTTATAATTGCCCACAGCGAATCACAATTTTAATATCTAATCTAATCTAATATTTGCTTTTGATTTGCTCCGATTTAACTATTGTGTTGTAAAGGAAATAATCCACATTTATAAAGTGCCCACACCACCATTGAAAAAGTTAATTTTGAATCTAAATTCGATTTTATTTGTAACAATTTTGTATTAAACTATTAATTTATTCATGATAGTTTGTAAAAGAAGTTTGTATTCCTTGCATGTTGCGTTACTTACTAATTTAATGTATGTGACTTTTGTAATAGATATTAATGTAAGATATATTTCGAACTTTACTTTTATTTTAATATGATTAACTCAAAATTGAAAAAAAAAATGTATTAGTTATTCGGGGATTGGAGACTCTTGGGGATCCTCTGTTATTATTCGGGGAGGGGATGAGAATTTTCTCAAGTAATTCTGACGGGGACGGGGAGGGGTACGGGGAGATCGGTCCCTCCCCTTCCCTCCCCATTGCCATCCCTAGGCCTGATCGGCATCTCGGGTTTGAATCTCTATGAGGTTGTGTGTTACACGTATCGGACTTTAGTAGACCATTGCGTCATGCGTGTTGGGCTTTGGTCCACAATGTCTGAAAAAAAATAAAAAATTCAAAAATAATAGTAATAAATACAAATATTAGTGGGAAGTTTGTGCTGGAATCCTAATTCAATTAGGTTATGTTTGACATGTTGGATTGGATTGAACTAATTATTAGAATTGGACCAGATTAAGTTAGATTGGATTAAGTTAAATTATATTATGTTATATATTATGTTTGATAAAATATCGGATTGGTCAATGTTAAATCATATTTAAATACAAAAAAATATTTATGAATATTTAAGAGTAATAATTAAAATTAATTTAAAAGTAATTAACAAGAGCATTAATATATGTAGTAAATTAGTTATTGGGTAGTCATAATTATAATAAACAAGTATAAATTAATAAAACTATTTAATTATTTAATTAATTTTTATTAGATATTTAGATATATTTTATTTTATCAAAAAGTTAGCAAATAATGTATAAATAAAATCAATTATTTACTTGTATTATTAATTTTCATGATTATTTTTAATATTACATTGGTGATTATTAAATTTAATACAATCAATTATTATAACGAATTATTAAATAGTTAATTTTATTGGAGTAAAAGTACCAATTTAATTAGACTATAAAAAAATAAAAAATAAATTCAAGTAAATCATGAATAAAATAAATAATTAATTAATTAAATTTTAGGTTACAAGTAAAAAATAGTGTTATTTATGAAAGAAATATGAATAAATCTTTTTCTCTTATTCTAATCCCATCTAAACCCACTTATAAATTGGGATTGTTAATCCTATGATTTAAGGACTAAATTTAAATTTAGTCCTCCCTAATCCAATCCAAGCAAATAGATAAAATATTTAATCCCAAAGTTAATCCAATCCCATGCTTAATCCTAACTCCCAAACATGACCTAAGTAATACTAAAGATCAGTTATAAAATTTATCATTTAATAAATAAAAAATACAAAATAATTTTTGTAAGTTTTCATTTGTTGTTTGTTATTCTATATCGGCGGCTAGTTTGCCAACAACCCGGATCCTTGATCGGATGTTCGGATTGATCGGTATCTCGGGTTTGAATCTCTATGAGGTTGTGTTTTATACGTATTGGACTTTAGTAGGCAGTTGCTTGTTGGGCTTTGGTCCACAATGTCTGAAAAAATTGTTCTCTCCTGCGTATCTTGTCCTAAGATTTGGTTGTGCGTATTGTATATAATATTCAACAACAACAACAACAACAACAATAATAATAATAATAATAATAATAATAATAGTGGGAAGTTTGTGCTGCAATGAGTAATGCTGAACATCAGTTATAAAATTTATTATTTAATAAATAAAAAATACATAATAATTGGAATTGGACTTAACTTAAAGTTCAGTTGTTAAAATTTCAATTATTATTGTTATAAAATAATTATGGTATTGAATCACTTTGTTAAAGCATTATGTATTAAAAAACTCTTTTAATTTTTCTTTCAAATATTTATTTATTTACTTATGTAGTAAATAGAAAGGTGAAAAAGGAAAGCCCCTTCCTAAAAGAATCTTTAAATAACTATAAATTTATATTTTAATCAAATTATTTCTTCCACCAAAATAATAACAATTATAATATTTCTCTATCTTCAAGAGTAATAAGATAGAAATAATATAATATTGGAGAGAGAGAAGTACTATTTCAATTAAAAATCTCATTTGAAAAAGTTTTTTACAACTCTTTTTACATACGTAACTTTTATTTTATTTATTTTTTGGTACAAAAAGGCTCAGCCAAGCTAAGATATTATAGATCTGGAAATTCTCATCCCGTACGTATCATCAGAAAGCCAAGGAGTCAAGGACCAAGTCCTGTTGGAGGCTCCTGAAAGACATGAAATCCAGGAGGCAAAGGTCCTGGATTCTTAACTAAAAAATCAGCTGCAAAGTTGGCTTTGCAATAGATATATATGTCGAAATAAAACATGCCAATCCTTCAAGAGAAGATTTTTGATCGAATTTATCAAAGCAGTGTGCACAATCGGGGTATGATCTCTAGTTTCCATCATACGCGGTATGCAAAGGCTATCGACCTCTGCCTCTAAAATCGAATGCCCCAATTCCACACAAGGTTAAGACCTTAATATTATACAGCCTCTAAAGTTTTGTCATACTCACGTAGCTTCTCGTATGAGAAGTAAAGTTTCATTTGAAAAGTCTTTTAGTGATGCTCTAATATTTTTTTTTATAATTTTAATTTTATCTTTTATTATTTTATTGGTTCAGAGCTTACAATGATTTTATTTTTCAATTAAAATGTGACTCACTTATAATAATAATTAAGCTGGGTAAATTATGTTAGACTCATTTTTTATTAGATCTTTTGATCCCAGTGAGTTTAAGTTTTTTTTTTTTAATTTTTTAGGTTATAAAGAATGTGTAGCGTATACTTATATGGAATTAATTTTTATAAAATAATATAAAGAATTGGGAGCCTCTAAGTTACAATAATTGTAACTCAGCATTTGCTTAAAGAATTATTATCTATTGGATTCGATGTATCACTCATCTATTAAATAATAATTTTTATATTTTATAGAATTATTATTTTAAAATCGAATGAATGAATATCACATCAACAAAAAAATAAAATGAAAACTTAATTTTAATATCCTATCTATACTCCTTTCTATTCTCTTTAATATTATGTTTACGTTGTTAGCCATTATATTGAACCCAACATAACCTATGGTCGAATATTAGTTTTCTTATTTTGAACCCGACGTAACTTATGGTATATTATTAATTTGTTATAGACTAATTTGATCCTTTTGGTGTAATTTATTAATTTAAAATTTTAATATAACTCGGCGAAAGGGATGAAACGTCTGAGTAGGGGTGGTAAAAATATCCGTTCGGTCCAGACCCGGACCGTACCCAGGCGTTTTGGGCCGGGTATTGAAGTCGGGCTGGTCTTAAGCATCACTTGATAAATTTGAAACCCGAATTTTATTAAAAATATTATAAAAAATATTATTTTAAATATTTATATTTATTTGTTTCATTTATTACATATATATAAAATTTTAAACATTTAAAGTTCATATTTTCATGTCAAATTTTATTAAAATAAATTTAAAACTTATAAAATTACCAAAAAATAAAAAATACACATAATATTAAAAAATTATAAAACCCGGATACTCATATTAAAGCTCGACACAACCTGACCCCGACATATATGCATCCGGATCAGGTCCGGTCATTGCGATACCTGGACCCGGCCCGGGGTTTTACCATCCCTACGTCCGAGATCAGGCACCAACCACTACAAAAAAGAATATCTGACAAGCGACCGAACTCGCAGTTATCGTATCTGCATAGGCGCAGTAATGTCTTCTTCAACAATTCCGAACTCATTTGATGATGTCACCGATTTTGTAGTAAATAGAGGCAATGGAATAACGGGTCTAGTTGATTCAGGCATTCAAAAAGTTCCCGAGAGATATATTCTACCTCCTCAGCAAAGATTCGACTTGACCAAAGTAGTTTCTCAAGACTCAATTCTCATCATCGATGTCTCAAATTGGGATGATCCTGAGGTCATCAAATCAATCTGCGAAGCATCAGGTAAGTGGGGTTTCTTTCAAATAATCAATCATGGAATTCCTCTACAGGTTCTTGAAAATATCACGGACGCAGCTCATAGTTTCTTTGGGTTGCCAAATGAGCAAAGGAGCAAGTATTACAAAGGAGCTTCGCCATCTGAAACTGTGTTCTTAGCAACAAGCTTTTCTCCTCAGGCCGAGGTGGCTTTGGAATGGAGAGATTACCTGAGCTTCCAGTACATCCCTGGAAATGATCAGGCTTCTGCTCTATGGCCACCAGTTTGCAAGTATGTAATTTTTGGAATTTTTTTTTTTACTTTCTGTTCTGAAGAAATTCTATGTAACTGCTGTTATATAATAACGATTGAGAGCTATTGGCTTGCTTGTAGGGATGAAGTGCTAGAATACATGAAAAAGGCTGAAATTGTCATAAAGAATCTATTACAGGTGCTATTGAAAGGACTCAATGTGAAGGATTTTGACAGAGACACACAACATACTCTAATGGGTTCGCCAAGAATCAACCTCAACTACTACCCAAAGTGTCCAAACCCACAACTCACAGCTGGAGTAGGACCTCACTCCGATATATCAACCATTACTGTTCTTCTTCAAGATGATATTGGTGGGCTTTACGTGAGAGGGATAGAGGATGACACCTGGATCCACGTCCCTCCAATCAAAGGGGCCCTTGTGATTAACATTGGTGATGTGCTGCAGATAATAAGCAATGATAAATACAAAAGTATCGAGCATCGAGTTGTTGCCAATAAAATCAAGAACAGGGTTTCAGTTCCCATCTTTGTGAACCCTGCACCTGATGCCGTTTTCGGTCCTTTGCCAGAAAGTGGAGAGATACCAATATACAAGCAACTTGTTTTCTCAGATTACTTCAACTTCTACTTCAGTAAACCCCATGATGGGAAGAAGACCATTGACTATGCAAGAATATGATGGGAAAATAATAACGATAGGGATGTGAGTAGCCTTCTTTCCATGCATGAAATTCCAGTTTCTTTTCATTGTAATAATCATATCCCTTAATTCAAAATAAAAGTCTCGTTTCTGGCCATCAACATGATTACAGAGTTATAAGATACATCACTATTGATAGAAAATAGAACGAGACAATCTTTCACCAGGAGAAATGACTGGAGAAGAAGAAACACTTGCTGCAAGAAAAATGCTTCATTTTCAGTTCTTAATAAATTTGAACATCTTTCTGTGAGGAGATGACAAAATTGGTATTCTACAAATCTCGTCGTCTGTGTCACTAGAATACATGGAATAACCTCGATCAGATACAAGCAACGCAACAATTTAGTTACAATAACTCAACAGAAAGCCAGAATGACACTATCTAGGATCCGCATTTCTCTTGCCTTGCCATGTATGAAACCGCCAGCAGTTAACCGAAAAACAAAAATGATAAAACATGCTGCAAGAATAACATGACTCATTGACATTGGTATTCATTTCTCTTTTCTGGCCAAGGACTCTCCCTTGTACTCACAGCCTGCAGAAACCACATAACCTTGTCCAACCTGCGGAGGAGGGTAACATCATAGTTTATCAACCAGAAGTGTATTAAGTCTATCGATATTTATATAAGGTCAACCTACTGTTACAAAGAATTTTAATTTTAACTGAGCCATAGACTCCAAAGCATTCATCTATTGCAATCCAAGGTTTACAGAGTTGTTAAGTTGCCAAATGAAACATGCCGTCCTGACTTCAATTAACATTACACCCTAAACCAATGGATTATGATAAATGGACAGCTAGAAAAATTTAGAGTCAGTTTTAAGTCACAAATATTCATTACTTGACAGAGACAAAAATACAGAGGTAGAGAGAAAGAGTACTTGACAATCTTTCAGTGCAACACGCTCTTGGAGCTGTGCATTGCTGCAAATCACAGAACCTTGGATTGAACAACCATCTCCAATGGTAACATGATTCATCACAACTGAATTAACAACCTGCATACACATGAAAGAACTAAAGGTTAAAATAAAGATAATTATCTTAGCCCACATATTAGCTTTCTTTTCAACTTCAGAAAACAAAAATAGCTATGTAATTTGACCACACAGTTTTACCGACAGCAATTTGTCATCCAGTCCAAATTAAACTTTTCTGAAGTCAACAAATAAGAAATCACCATACCTTTACATTTGAACCTATCCGGCAGTGGCGGCCAATTACAGATCGTTTTACACTACATTTGTCACCCATTTGTGAACCCTCCCCCAGCATACAATGTGGTCCCACCTACAATTATCAAGCCAATTGCTGAGTGTCCAGGGAAGTGCAACAATAACAGCCTTAGTAAACCACAAAATATACGTAGACTGGTTACTGGTAGCAAATTAGCAATTATCTGGAGTGCGGACTAGTTTTCAACTGGAAAAATTTGTATTAGCATAGACTTGAACTTACAGTAGTTTTAGATCCAAGCTCTGCCGAAGGATGAATAATGTTATTCTGAGCAGAGAAGTTATAACCTGACAGATGGTTTGCCTCACCTATGACCTGACACATTAAAAAATGAAAATAAGCACTACTGAATCAAGCAGAAGTACATCAGGGTAAAATTAAGTAAAAACGTATTAGATATGTTGATATGCTGTCTGAACTCACATCCCGATTGATGTCCATAAATGCTTGAATGGAATTTAACCGCACACAGTACTTGCTGTTGCTGGCAATGTAAACACAGCATTTATGGGTTCTTCGGACAGGAGCAGAGCCATTAGGACCCAATGCATAGAGTTCATGAAAGCTTGGAGTAGATGCATTAGCAAGGATTCGGTAGCTAACTTTGTCATTTCCATTTTCTTTTGCTTGCTGTCCTTGTGGTGCACCATTTATCAATATCTCTGATTTCTAATGCGTATGAATCATGAAACAGATCACAGATATGAGAGAGGGGGAAAAGATGTTTCCAACAACAATGAATATGCAGGAATTATCAAACTAACCAGCTGGCTCCGAACAAGATAAGGTAGAACATCCTGTTTTAAGCTTTGAAATTTATCCTTCTGATCTAGAACCTCTTGCAGAACAGATCTGGGAGGGATGCAAAGAGAAAAATAAGAAAGAAGCACATATAAGAACGTATTTAAAAGATAACTTGGAAGCAGAAGAGCAAAGAGACAGACCTATTGAATGCGTACATATGGGCATCCATTAAATCAGCTCGAATATCCATCTACAAGAATATATGAAAATAAGAACATTAGTTAAAAGAAACAAGTTGATCTAGTCAACTTAACAGTAGTTTGATGGACATTTAACTTAGAAAGATGTAATTTTAAGATAATTTAGTTTCTTTCAACGAAAAAGTTACGAGGGTAGAAAATAGAAATCATTGACTACTGCAATAATTGTAGGGACTGGAATGCATACTGGATAGAAACTCAGTCAAGGAGTTACAACATTCTTAAATATAGACAGTGCAGAGAAAGGTTTGAATGGTATCACTAACTAGGGATATGTACATCTCCTTGATTTATTGACAAAAAACCATAGGTTTCACAAAATGGGCACATAGGCAAAGTGGCAGTGGTCCCTTGACCTGTGAACTTCACTGTGCAAGTTAACATAACATCAGAAACATCATCTTATCCCTGGACCTATAAATTGACAAAATGACAGTTAACTTTTCTGTGACATTTACTTTTAGGCTTTTTTTTCTTTAAATATTAGATTAATATAAACCAAACCCCTCTTTCTGCCCCAATGTGACCAGGAATCAAACCTCAAATCTCTTGTAGCACCCCAAGAGGCATTACCATTCAAATGAAAAGCTACTGACATTGTTTGTGCCACATTTTCATTTACTCTGTGTGTGTGTATATATATATATATATAAGCATTTGATCTTGAGGGTATTTTGACTCTGTTGCTCAAACTAACTCTTTTAGGTAATGTCTCCAAAAGAAAATATTTTAAATGCTGTTTTCAACTATTGCTAAGCTCAAGGGCAAAATGGCATTTCTGATGTATTGTTAACAGCATAATGAAGTCAGCCGTAATACACTAGACAGAGGCACATAAGTGGCACTTTAAAAAACATTGGGGACTGAAATGCAAATATCCCCCAAATCTAGAGTTTTGTCAAATGGTGTAAAAGTGATATTTCATCCTGAGCACTCAAGAATGTTTTATATAGCTTGATAACGAGAGATGTGAGAGTACACCGTGCTATGCGAACATCACAGCTCAACAAGACTAGATACCATATTAACAAAATGCAATTAAGATAAGAGGCAGATGGAAATCTTTCACCTGCCCAACAGCACGGAGAATGCTCTTTCGAATTCGAGTATCTTTCTCAAGTTCAGCCCCTATCAAAATTTACCAATTCAAAAATAAGGACGAATTCTAATATTATTAGAATTAAAATTCAAATATTGAACCTGTAGCTATGTGTAACAGAAATTGCTTTGTGGGGTCCATTCCTATAATGTTGTAGCGCCCGGGTTTCTTGGTTTTGTCTTTTGCACCAGACGATCCTGCCTCCGATAGGCCGCTAACAGGAACAGAGCAAATCATTGCAGTCACCACAGCGTCATGTCGTCTATGAGCAGCCGTAACTGCACCCGGCGGAACATCAGAAACAAGATCACCACTCACAACCTGCAGGCACATTGTGTACCAATGGGAATAAATAAACACATTTCTGCAACTCAAAGACCACTAAGGATGTCAGTGCTCACCAAAACATCTTTTGCAGTCAAGTGATGAGCAATAGCCCGGAGCGCACCAGCAGTTCCAACATCCTCAGGGACTGTAGCAACCTGCAAGATTTCAGATATATTATGTATATATCGTATTAGACGGATAATACAAATTAGTTCTTAAGTTGATATAAGGCCCCAACACCTTGTAAAAATAAAATTCAAGATTCCAGACTTTACGCAGAGAAGACTTGGTAGGTTCAAAACATAAAGGACTAATAAGACGACTAAAATACAAATAAGTCTTGTGATTTAACACTATATCAAATTCAGGCACATCTGTGAATGTGTTACCTTGGGTTCCAAGAAACTTTAAAGTGGGTGAAAAGCTCAAAGGCTTCGCAATGATATTAAAAAAGTAGATTATTTCCTAGCAGAAATTTTTAGGATAAAACACAGATAACTTGTATGTATATTCAAGAAATCAGCTAAAGAGACAAATGTTGCATAATTGCACAGACTGACACAAATTGAAGACTGAACTTCCAGAACAGAATGCACATCACCTGAACTCTAACAGTGTATCCCTGAAGCTCCAGAACTTTCTAGAGATAGAGAATTGAAAAGGGACTCCAAAAAATAACAGAAAATAGCCCGCACTTTCTTCTGCGAGAAAAAGCCTTCTATTAAACTAATTGTGAGTTTAACACAGAGTGACTCTTCACAACTCATCAGTAGTCAACGTTTAAAATAATGCAAATTTTTTTCAACGACTGATTATCTCTCAGCCCTTAATCTCCTTTGTCCCAAAGGGAGGTTATAGTTTCATTACTTTGATGATAATTCAACTGGTCTTGACTATTGTGCAACACAAGCCTAAAAGATAAGAGCTAGCAGTGATTAAGTTCCTGCTGCATGAATTATAGTCCAGTGGACTCTACTATTCCCAAACACAATTCTATTGATTTCCAATCCGGTCAGGAACCTTGTTATCACCTTCCACTTACACCCCATAACTTGAATGCCAGACATAAGTGATAGGAACTCTTGCATGGATATTATCAGCCCAATCATTGTATGAAATTGATTCTCTAATGAAAACAAGTAACAGAATAATTATTCCAAGCATGCGTTTTTCGACAGACGAGTTAAAGCAAGAGGGTTGATATGTACCCTTAGTGGAACGTCCTACTCCTGTTGAAGGCCGTTGAAGTTAATCACGTCTAGGATTAATCAAAACCAGCAGAGAGTCAAAAGATTTCATTTTCCACAGGACATCTAGGAAGTACAAAACCCTATCTATTCCAATCTTCTCATTCATTTGGGTGAGATATATATACACATAACTTTGAAAGCTTCATTTGAAATACAGTTGAAAAAGAGAAGTGGGGAAGCAGATGATTATTAACAACACTGAAACAATATTCATCAAATTATATATAAACTTTAAAGTTATTGGGAGTATACAAAGAAAATTACATAATTGATGAGTTTGACACAGCTACAAAAGGCCACTAATTCCTTAACAAGGGGATAGCCTACTTGATTATATTTCTTGCAATGAAGCACAAAATTACATGAAAAAAAACAACAAAAATAAAATTAAAAGGACACCAATATGCCCATATATGAAAACAGACACAATCTCACACAAAAGCCATGCCTCAAACTCTTTAGACCCCTGCCTTTTATCATTGAAGCTTCAAGTCTTCATTATCATCACATCAAGGTGCCACAAGCCATGTCATAGTTACTGACATTTAAGACATTATCGATTATTGCTTCTCACATAAACTAATAAGAACTGAACTGTTAATAATTGCCACACAGTTTAGAGGTTGAAATTGCTTTTGACTCTCAGGGACCTTTATGATGAAGGCTGCGGACACTCTCAATAAATTTGCGCTGGACAACCAAATTAAGAAATAGCGCAACATAAAAGGGATTTGGTTGCAGTTTCCAAGATGCCTTGTGGATATCAAAAATTGATAGTAGTTAATTAGGGTATTCGATTTCATATAGTAAGAACCAACTGCAGGGGAAAGATAGCACTATCAATGTGAGATTAGCAATACTATGATTTTTCCCCTCTACGCATTAGTCTACCAGTTAAACCAAGAGTTAGCTTAAAAGATCAAAATGCTTATCACACAAAAGCCCTCAGAAAAGAATTCAAGACAATCTCATCCTCTAAATTGGGGTGATAATGCAAACAAGTAAGTGGAATGCCTCAGAAACCACCAACACCATGAAACCAAGAATTTTATACAAAACTAAGACCTAATAAGTGATAACTACCACAGTCCTGGACTAATGATGAGATACTAACAACATTCAATTAAATCTTCTTACAACCACAAAAAAAAAAAAAAATTGATTAAGGGAAAGGTTAAAAAACCAACCTCGACATGTAGACGATCAACATAAGCTGCTGAAATCCAACCACCAACACGGAGAGCGGCATCTGCCCCTTCAACAACCTAAAAGCCACCAATACCATTAGCACTGATAAGCAAAAACACAAAACAAAAAGCTAAAAACCAAAGGGAGAAACAAAACGTACAACTATAAGATCCTTAATATTGCTGAGCTCTAATTGCTCCAACACGTATGAGAGAACCGGTCGATTGGCCACCGGAAGTAGGGCTTTTGGCACCTCCTGCAATCAAAACCAAACAAAAAAAAAAAAAGGATTTTGTAAAGCAAAAGCAAATTAAAAAGAGGGAGAATGGAGGAGAAGAGATTTTGAGTGAGAGACCTTAGACACCAGCGGAACTAATTTCTTTGAAGTGCCACCAGCCAACACCACCACTTGGAAATCCATCCCCCCTTTTTTTCTTCTCTCTGAATCTGAATCTTTCTTTCTTTTTTTTAAAAAAATTAATTACTTAATTATTTCGTTATATATATCAAATGGTTGAGGTTGAGGCCGTAATCCTGAGTGATACGCAATCAGTTTTCAATCTTCTGACTCAACAGTAACTCTCCTTTCTGCTTTCTACTCCTAGGCTTTTATTTATATGAGAATTTGTATGCAAAGGGCCCTTTCATTTTCAGTTTTTAATCTTTATATTATGTGCAAGGACAAAATTGCCTTCCGTCAACCTTAAACGCATTTTAACCAATCGGCCATTAGTCCTGTGAAAAAGTCTTTATACGTTTATAATGTAAGTGGGGCAATCTCTTTGTTACGAAATGATAATAAAAATAAATTTTTTTTAATAAAATATAAGTAAAATAAGTATTTTTTTAATATTAGAAAGAATTTAAAGAATTTAAATAATACTTTAAAAAGATCGATAGGAGATCCATCAAAATTTATTAAAAAAGAAATTTACACGCATTTTATAACTGAATTAAGATTTAAGCCCAACTATGAAACGCCCAAAGAAAGACCTATCAATCCCCCTTCAATATTCTTATAAAAAGCACTTTGCATTGATTGCTTTTTACATAGATAAAATTACATACAAGTACATAAATTAATTAATTAAATCAATCTTGGTATTTTCTTTTTTTGGCTATGCTCCCACTTCATAAACTCCTTATTTCAGGTCTAATATAGGAACTTTTTCCCCCAATTCAAAATGATTTTGAAGTGCAAAACAGACCAATTTAAGTGGTTAACTATCAAAGTTTTTTAGAAAAATTAAAATAAAACATTTATCAAATTTATTGAATGTTCATCATCAAGTTTTGCAAAATTTTTATCTGAGAAAAAATAAAAAATTAAGGCCAAAATAAGAAAGATTTCCAATAGAAGTTAGAGTCTAACTCCATTGTTTGATAAATAACTACTTTTTTAGGGTTTAGATCTTGATTTGAGCTTCAATGGTGCGTTATATATATATATATATATATATATATATTCTTTTAAAAGAACTCTAGTACAGTAATTGGTGGGGTGTGAAGAGTTAATAATAAAAAGAATTTATATTCAATTTTAATTATATTTATTTTTGCTCGTTAATATAAATTTAATTAAGAATAGAGCTATGAACATAGAGGGGTGGTGATAGTAGCATCGCTTAAAGCAAAATTAGCTTAGCCCATTTATGAAAAGTCCAAACTGAACCCAAACCAAACCAAATTAATTGCAATATCCTTGGAAGACTAACCTGTAATGAAAAAAAGAAGAAGAAGAAGAAAGAATTGGACGCGATTTTATTTACAAATTCAGTTTGAGATTGATTTCTATTAATGAGTAAATCTGATTAATATTCCTATAAGTTTAAAGAGATTATATACATAATTATTGAACAAGATTTAGTGGAGGACAACCTTATTATTAAAATTGAATTTTTTTGCCATCCCCACTTAAAATATTTCTAGAGAGACTCTACTTGTATTATACAATTGATCAAAGTCAAATCTCGTAATCTAATCACTTTCTAAATAAAAATAGACATGAGTGATTAGTGATTAGTGATTAATAAATAAAAAAAATTAAGGAATTAAATCCCATGGAAAATTAAACTATTATTAAAAGGCATATCTTAAAAAAATGGAGGAGAGCTCAGATGGGAGAGATGTTAATCCGTTAATTCCGTGAAAATAAATATTACAGACGAAGTCCACTTGCACATGTCGTTGAAAAGGGGGCCGAAGAAAAAAAAAAGAATCTTATTATTCACATTTTAACTTTTTTGTTCTTCTTCTTCTTCTTCATAGTTGATGATAGAGTAGTTTTTACTCAGAAGTCAGAAGCACTGCTACCTATCTCTAGATTCTCCTTGGAACATGTCAGAGAGCTGCAACTCACGCCACTTCTCATGGCTGATGAAATCTTGCTTCCCAAATCCACACGACGGTAATTGTAAATCATCTATTAGAGCTTCTGCGACAAGAAATCATCATCTTCACCACCACTGTCAATCTCAATCACTAACCACCAGCAGTACTACGCTGTCGTCTCTGCCGGACGATCTTCTTTTAGAGTGCTTCGTAAGAGTTCCATCTGATTCACTCTCGACACTCTGCTTCGTCTGCCGCCGCTGGTCCCGCCTTCTCCACTCCCCCTCTTTCTTCAACCTCCGCCGCCACCAGAATCGCCTCCACAACACCGTTTACGCCCTCACCCCCTCCGCTTCCGGCTTCATTGCCTCCACTCTCACCTTCGAGCCCCTTGACTACACCATTTTTGCTTGGAACACGAGGATTTATGTCCCGACCGATTACGTTTTTCTTGGCAACTTGTACGAATACTTGCCCCAGTCGCGACTCGCTTCTATAGGACCAAGAATCTTCGTTATCGGCCGATACGCGACCCTTCGTTACGATATTTGGACCGACAGTATCATTTCACTCTCGCGTATGCTCGCGCCGAGAAAAAAGTTCGCTTGCGCCGTCGTCTCCGGTAAGATTTACATCGCCGGCGGCTCTCTGTGTGCGGCCGCCACGGTCGACGAGTACGACCCGGACAGCAACAAATGGCGCGTGGTCTCCCGCGCCCCCAGGCTCCGTTACGGCTGCACAGGCGCGTCGGCGGACGGAGTCTTCTACGTGATTGGCGGGTTGAAGATCGACGGGCCTCCCACGGGAGCGGCGGATGCGCAGATGTACATGAGCTCGATGGATTTGTACGACGCGGGGGCGCGTGTCTGGTTGAGAAGCCGCGCGGTTCCCGGCGGAGGATGCGTTATAGCCGCGTGTGCAGCTGTGGGGTTTATTTATGTTCTCACGAGTCATGCGGTTGAGATGTCGTTCTGGAGATTCGACGCGCGTCGGAGACACGGAGGGTTTGGCGAGTGGAGTAGGATGAAGACGCCGCAGCTGGCGCAGCCGGTGAGGCTAGACGGGTCCATCAAGTTCAGTCTGGTGGGTGTCGGAAACAAGGTGATGTTGGCTTTAATGAAGAACGGGAGAGTCTTGAGGGCAAGCGACGAAAGGTTTGTTTGGATTTACGACACGGTGGCCGGAGACTGGAGCTGCGGTCCGGATCTGCCGGAGTATATACCACGCGCCACTTGTGTGAACTTGGAATGCTGAGTAAGAGATGAGAGAGAGAGGTTACTGTTGTGTTGTGGTTTGTGTATATGTAGTTTGGGTAGCAGACAAAGATGATTGTCCTAACGTGTTTATTTATTTCAGGAAAGCAAAAAGCGTCATCTTGGGCATGTAACCCACATTGACTGGCTTCAACTTCAAGCAACCACATTTCATTTTCTTTTTTTTAATGAAAAATGGAAGGATTTAAGTTTTAGACTTTAATCAACCCCTAAATTATTTGTTTATTTTCTAAAATAATAATTCTTTTATTTATTAAAAATGTTGGATAGGCCTTTTTAATATTGTATACAATATAATTTACAAAGCCCTTTGCCCGACATAGATAAGCACCTGCAAAGTCCAACATGAAAATCAAGGAAACAAACTCCTAAAAATAGTTGAGGTATATTGGAAACCCAAATATATTCAATCTAGATGTTCATTGATACAGCTCGGAAATTTACTTCAATTAATATCCGTAGAGATATCATCCTGCCACATAACATGGGAAAATGTTTTTGAGTTTTTTTTAGAATGGTGGGGGCAAATCATTTGTCCTGTTGGTTCTGTTCGTATTGAAAGTGTTGGGGCTTTAAAAAATTATGAAAAAGAATTAGTAATGTATAGTAAATGTTGTTTTTAAATAATAAAATTAAAGAAAATTATAAAAATATTATTGATTTTTCATCCAATCAACTTAACTTCAAAACTATAATAATAAATATTTATTAAATACTTTAATTATGTAACTTTTAAATTACAGTATTAATCAAACAGAAGTGGACATCTATAGTTATCCAACCTTTATATTTTTATTATATAGAAATTAGAAAGAAAACTCTACCTCTTGCCTCATTTGTTTTGTTGATTACATCGTCTGATTGCCCTTAATAAACTAATAAAAACTAGTGGGACTTCAATTAATTTAGGGTTAAATAAGCCAATTACATACTTTCTGTGACGTTTATGCCTTTTTCCAGTAACTGTGGGAGGATGATGATGTTGTGTATGCATGCTGTTGAACTACTCCTTTGTTTTGTTTGTCTCTTTTGGTAATTTTAATAAAATGAAAACATTATTGGGTGACTCAACCCATCGTTTCATTCCATCGCATTAAGCGGCAGCGGCCCTCTTGCAGGCTTTCAACAACAGCCCGCGGCCCATGGACCCGAAAGGCCCGCACCTCTAACGGCTAGAAAATTCCAAAACAATAAAGCGAGATGATAGCCGTTAGATCATTTTAATAAATCCAACGGTAAGTATTCCCTTATATGAAAAATTTGACCGTTGGAGCTTCGGGCTTCCTTGAAAAGGAATCAAACAGAGCGTTTCTCTGATTTCCACTCACTCACACAAAGCAAACAAGAAAGAGAAAAGAATTTGCAGAGAATTCTTTGGTCTTTTAATCAGCAACTCATAGAAAGAAAGCAAGAAAGAGGGTGGCGACCCAAGAATTTGCAGAGGGAGATCTAGAGACGCGTAGTAGTAGTAGCCGTCTCCAAGAGTTTTTCTCGTCACTATTTGCTAGCATTGGAGGTGTCTTTAGCCAAACCCAAGAACCAGAAATGGCTTCAAGAGCTGTTCTTCCTCAGAATCAACTCAAAGGTACCCTTTTTCTTTCATCGTTGAACATTTGATTTATTTGGGATCTTTTTAACGTCTTGTTATTTTTCATGATCTTTTTGTGTATGGTTGTGGGTTTATTTGGGAATTTTGAAATTTATATGCAAATGGGATAGACTATGCTTTGAAATTTATATGTAAAAATTCTCTCTTTGGCGTCAGCGAACCTTTGTGCTCTTTTGTGTTCATTGAGACTTTAACATTTCTGGCTCATGGGTTAGGGTTCATTTGGTTGGCTTTTCTGGGCCTTTTTGTTATTCAGTCGTATTACTAGTTTGATATAAATTTTGTTTAATTGAAGTGTAAGTTTTCTTCTTGCAAATCTTTCAGGCGAAGTGAAGCAGAAGAATGTATTAGCAGACGGAAGAGGCAGAAGAGTTCTTCAAGATATTGGTAATTTTGTGACTGAAGGAGCCCCTCAGGGAAAGGTATCGGATAGAAATCTCTTTCTCTTTCTCTACGTGTCTGCCTCCTCAATTTTGTTTATCAATTCATGACTCCTACTTGGCATTTGTAGAAATCAATCACTGAAGTTGTAAATGCTGCCGTGGGGAAAGAAAAAAGCAAGGTAATTGACAAGCCGAAGAAACCTGAGAGCGTCATTGTAATAAGCTCTGATGATGAAAGCGACGAGAGCAAACCTGTTAACAGAAAAATTTCAAGGAAGGAACCTAACAAGTCCTTCACTTCAGTCCTCACTGCTCGAAGCAAGGTAAATTTGGATTACAATTGTTGGTGTTTGCAATTTGGTTATTTGATTTGTCGATTTTTGCCCCGTGCCTGAGTGCTTGAATTTCATCTACAACAACCCCTGCAGGCTGCTTGTGGACTCATCAACAAGCCCAAGGACCTAATATCAGACATTGATGTAACTGATATTGATAATGAACTGGCAGTTGTCGAATATGTTGATGATATTTACAAGTTCTACAAGCTCACAGAAGTAATGATCTTTTCTCTAACTTTTCTTTAATTTGTCTCTGGCTCACTCGTAATTTTTCGGATACAGTGATGCGAATTTGTTGTTGATTGGTAGGATGAGGGACGAGTACACGACTACATGGATGCACAACCAGAAATTAATGCAAAAATGAGATCAATTCTGGTGGACTGGTTAACTGAAGTTCATCGAAAATTTGAACTAATGCCAGAAACCCTCTATCTTACCGTTCATATCGTTGATCGTTTCCTTTCAAAGGAGACTATTCAGCGGAAGGAACTTCAGTTAGTCGGCATCAGCGCAATGCTCATTGCATGCAAGTATGAGGAGATTTGGGCGCCAGAAGTTAATGACTTTGTACGCATATCAGACAGTGCCTATCTCAGAGAACAAGTCCTGGCCGCGGAAAAAGCAATCTTGCGAAAGTTGGAATGGCATTTAACTGTTCCTACACCCTATGTTTTTCTGGTTCGATATATCAAGGCGTCTGTTACATCTGATAAGGAGGTATGATTCTGGCTTTTCATTATTTTGCATTACTTTGCTTGAAACTTTTTAAAGATTTTAATGTTATTAACTACTTTAATAACGACAATAATAAAAATGCAGATGGAAAACATGGTTTTTTTCCTTGCTGAACTTGGACTAATGCAGTATCCCACAATAGTTCTGTACTGTCCTTCGATGATAGCGGCATCAGCTGTATATGCTGCGAGATGCACCCTTAATAAGAACCCTTTCTGGACTGAAACATTAAAGCACCACACAGGTTACTCTGAAGATCAGCTAAGGTAATATTTTTTTCCCCTCAAATTGATACTTGTTTATGATTCTGATATTTTGGTTTTTGTACATTTCTGTTAGTTGAGTTTTTCTTGTCCTGCTAATAGGAATTGCGCCAAGCTGTTGGTTAAATTTCACTCTGCAGCTGCGGAAAGTAAGCTCAAGGCAGTGTACAAAAAATTCTCCAGTTTGGATTGTGGTGCTGTGTCTCTTCTTAAGCCAGCCAAAAGTCTTTTATCTTAAGAACTTATTTTGTTCTTGCCTCAATAAATTTCACTCTGCAGCTGCGGAAAGTAAGCTCAAGGCACTGTACAAGAAATTCTCCAGTTTGGATTGTGGTGCTATGGCTCTTCTTAAGCCAGCCAAAAGTCTTTTATCTTAAGAACTTATTTTGTTCTTGCCTCATTATCAATGGGGTTTATCAGGATATGATTGTGTATATTCTGTTACTGCCTCATTTATCAGTGGGGGTTTATTTTGGACATGATTGTGTGTAATTTGGATGTGATGATGATACATAACATGTTTCTAAACATGATGATGTGTTTTCTTTTTTATATTTTTCCTTTTTTTTTTAAAGTGTAACTTTAATTTATTCAACAAAATGAATACATTCATGATTTCTGTTGGAAATGAACCCAACCAAACAACAATTTCAAAATAATGATCTAAAACTAACTTAGCTAAAGAGTGGGCAATTGCATTATAAGATCTTGGGATATGTTGAACTTCAATGTTTACCATGATCCAATAAATCAGCCACCATTTGAGAAGCAGTTTCAATAATTAATGAAGCTAGACCTGCGTTTTTACCCACCGGTAAACCCCAGCTTGCAGAGCATCGGCTTTTGCATATGCTACATCCCCATAAAACTTTGAAATATTGATAGCATCAGCCATGACATTTCCAGTTGAATCCCTAATCACAACTCCGAGGCCTTACAGTTGTTTCTCACTATTTATTATATTTTTCCTTCTAAATATTCTATTGTTAGATATTGAGGAATAGTTACCTGAATTGTTTACATTTGAGAAATCATTTTATACTATTGAAAGAACTGCAAAATACATAGACAGCAATGAGAAATGGTTAGGGAGGGGGTGGCATTGCTGTACTGCATTTCAATATGCAGACATAGAAAATAAACAATTCAATCTTTGTAGATACATAAGAAAGAAACATAGTCTTTCTGGACACACTTAAGAAACTCATTATAAAGTTGTCACCTGACAGGGAGGGGTGGGAGGATGAGTTGTTTTTTGCTACAGCAAAAAAAAATTCCTTCCCACCCATGTGTGTTCAAACCCCATTAATATTGTATCAACCAAAGATATTTTACTAATTCAACTAGCTGGCGCTCATGCAAAATCAAGTTTTTGAAAAAAAAAAAAAAAACAGAACAAATGCAAAAATATGGAACTATAGAAGGCAATTGTAAATTTTAATAGAGAAGTGTGTTATTTATTACATGGTTATGAATATGAATTGTTCCACCTTAGAATACAAATTATAAAAAAAAAAAAACCTGCAATAGGAGGGAATTTTCCCCTTTTGAAATTTCGGCATGAGTTATTCATTACATGGTCAAGTATTTAACTATTGTTTCACTTTAGTATACAAATAAAAAAGAAACAAAAAACTCCAATAAGAGGAAATTCTCCCCTTTTGAAATTTCTAACAACTGCTCACTTGCTGCTGTTGATATTGGCCAGTCCTTCATCATCCACCTTTACCTTGGCCCCACAGCAGGTCTTTCTAGCGTGTGACTTCACCGGAACTTCTCTTCCACTTCCACAGCAAATGCCATCCTTCTTCCCCAGATCGAGCCTCCTCTCCATAAACTCTGAATTCTCCTTCCAAACTTCTCCATTAGAATAAACCTCTTTCTTCCATATGGGTACAGAAGCTTTTAATTCATCAATTAAAAACTTACAAGCATCCAGGGCATCAGCTCGATGAACAGCTGATACAGCAATGAAAACACTTGTTTCTCCCACCGGCACAGGGCCTAGCCGGTGTGCAACTGCAATGGAGTGGAGATTCCAAGATGATCTAGCCAGTGAACAGATAGATTTGATGCAGCGTATTGCCATTGATACATATGATTCATACCTTAGCTCCACGACTATTTTTCCATCAAAGGTATCCCTTGTTGTACCTGAAAACGTTGCTATGGCACCAGCTTGTGGAGCACTGACATAAGTCATATACTTTGTCATGTCAACTGGGTTATTCTCTTCTAAGATTTCCACCAGAGTTCTATCTTCTCCAGCCATTGGGATTTCTCTGAGCTGTGAATATTTGTGTAACTTGTATACCAAGACTATTCTTGGGGAATTTCAGGAACCATTAAAACTCATATATCGGTCTCACACTTGAGACTCTTATACAATGGCATATGAACTGCAATGTCATACTGTCACATAAAGGAAAACATACAGTCAAGAAAGACAGGTCCTGCCTTGACTTGTACATAAATTAACAAAAAACACATAGTCTGGCAAATAACCAATGTCATGTTTCCATAATAGCATAGAGGAATAAAATGTACAATGTTAATACGGAAAATTAGGTATGTCATCATGCAAGGGAGGTCAAATTCACATGGAACTAAAACCTGAAACTCTAAACCATCCATCCAATTCAAATCATGAAATGGCCTACCAAAGGCCCGACTTTCGACAACAGCATAAAGAAAGAACAGAAACCAGAAATTCTAAATCCATCAACTAATTTAACAACAGAATTTCACAAACATGAATACAATAATAATAATTTCTTTTTCAGACTTGATAAATCAAAAGATGGTTATATGGGTGTCGATCCTTGTTCTCCATTAACTTTTCCAGTCACACAACAAAAAGCTAGCACTAACACTAAGCACTAGCAGGGAGGTTATAAAGTAAACCATTTTCGAAGCAATTGACCAAAACATGTCAGTGAGAAAGCTTATTTGAATGTCTTCATCTCATTTCTACATACAAATTCAAATACGGAAGTGAAATACTCTAAAGCAACAATCCAAATTTCATTACTCTATTTTATAAACAACTTAACTGAATTTTTTTTTTAAAAAAAGAAAAACTTACAGGGAATGAGTTGTGGTGGCAGCAACAAAATTGGTTGGGCTGGCGTGAGAATTGCAGAAAAATCAGAACAATTTTTAAAATACTTGAGGGAGAAAATTAGGGTTTAAGATAAGAAAAGACAGAGCTCTTCTTGTTGACTTGTGTTTTTTTTTTCTTAAATGTGTATTGAGATATTAGCCTCCATGGTTTTGATTTTTTGCTTTATTTTGTTAATTTAGATTCCAATTCGGAGCGCCTTTCCAAAAAAAAAAAAAAAAAGATTCCAATAGGGAGCGACTGTGTAATGACTATTATACCCTTAAAACTTTTATTTATCAAATATAAATAAAATTAAAATTTTATCTTTAAATAACAAATTTATTCTTTTTCTTTAAATGCGTGTTACTTTTTTTTTTCCCCCCAAAGATAAAGGGGTGAATAAACTCTAAGCTCATGTTAAGAGAAAAGAGAAATTAGAAAGGAAAAGAGAGAGAAAATGTGTAAAAAAAAAAAAATCAATTTCATTTTTATCATTTAATCGAACATAAAATTCATCTTTCGTTTTTTATTTCTTTCCTTTTACCTTTTTTTTCTCTTCTCTTTTCTCTTTATATTCAAGGGAATTTTTTTTTTTTCTCTCCTCTTCTCTCTTTATATTCTTCACATCAATCGTGCCATAAATTTATTTTCTAATTTTTTTATTTAAAAAGAACTATTTCAAAACTACGCTTTATTTTTTAAAAGGAATGTTATAAGAATTCCAGAAGAGTGTTAAAAGCTCACTTTTTCTAAAATTTACCCGATTCAGGAGTATCCCCAGTGACTCATCGGACAAAAAGGATTGAGCAAAGGCCTTCAGATATAATAAAGCAATCATCAATCATAACTCCCGGTAAATAAAACAACAATCTTTCATCGTGTATACATTTGAAGTACAGCTGCAAATAATTCTCCATATTTCATTGGGAATATGTCACACTCATACAAAAAAAGGCAAATAAAAACGCCTTGGTGCTGAGGCCAGAAGGTGATAAGATAATGTCAGGAACGGTAGAAGTAAGAACACAATCATACAACGCGAAATCCTGGTGGTTCAAACTGATATAATACACAGCGAAACTCGACAATAATTACAATTTGTGAATCAGTAGTTACGAAAGAAGTCCGGTTAGCTTCCTAAGGGAGATCTGTCCTCCGGTCCAGCAAGCATGATCTGGCATTTTAAGCATTTCGAATTAAAAGATCTCCCAGTCAGATTAAAAAGAAGAGAGAAATATATGTACATATATCAGGCTCAAAGTCCCATGCTTGCTGAAAACTTGAAAAAATAAAACAAAATAAAATAAAAATATATTATAAACACCTACATTGCAGTCGAAAGCAAGCCTCCGGGCAAGCATGATAGTTGCATTCCTTTCTCTCTCTGATTCAAATGCTAAAACAAAAGAAACCCCTTTTTTTGCTTGCCAAAACAATGCCTGAGCCGCGGCATTGCCACCCCCTCTAACGCCGCATAACTGAAAATATGATAAGATAATGTCAGGAATCATTATTATGAGAGACATGATTTATTTTCATTCTCAATACCAAAATATAAACAGGAGCAATTAAGACTTCATAATTAAGCATTTGACATCTGAGCACGAGCAGAAAACTAAAATGTCATGCAAGTCACATCTAATTTCTTTCTCAATCGATTCTCCAATGTATGATTCTTGCTGACATGACTAGTCATTAGTCTCCAATCAAATGAAAACGATAAGAATTGAATAATTGCATATAAATATCAAACTGATCCTTATCCCAAGATTACTTGCTCTTTTTCTCCTTCAACATCAAAATGATCTTTGTACTAATATAAAAGAAAAGAAGGAAATCTGTAGTACCTGCATTGAAGTGGAATAGTACTCTTTAGCGATTGTCATTTTTCCTTTACACAGTTTTATTCTCATCTTTCCTACATGAAGCACATGTATTGATTCTGATGGATGATCTACTCCATTCAGTTGGGTAACAACTACCTGTGGAAAGTAAAAGAAGAATAAGTATAATATTAAAAGTATAATATGTATAATATTAAGGGTTGAAGCAGTAACTAATGACCTACAAGGATAATGTTAACACCAGATTTTGCTATATGTTGAACTCAATGGAATGTATGATTATCGAATAAAGTTACAATAGAAAAATATCAAAAATCAATATCATGACCAAAATCAATGGTCAAACCACTTACCAAATGGATCACCAAAATAGTCATCAAATGGTGGTTGCAACACCAAAAATGGAAATGAATACAGAATAATATATATATGGAATGTGAGTTATATTAGAAATGGGTAAAGTCTTGAAAATGGTGTTGGGGGGGGGGGGTGTTGTGGGGGAGCACGTACATGAAATTCAACATCATGCTTCCGAACAAGTGCCTCCACATAGCTTCCCAATCCAGGAGCTGTTTGATAAATATTAAATCAGTTGAAGCATATATAATCACATATGATAACTGATAAAAGATAAAAACCTCATAAACTAATAATAAATTCAAAAAAGAAACCAAGTTAAAAACAAGATCAACCAAAATCACACCTGGATCAACGGCACCAGTTGTTGTCAATGTTATTTGTTGGCCATTATAAGTAATCTCGGCTTGTAGTATTCTTCCAACATCAAAAGGCTCTGGTGCATAGACTGATTTGGTGGCTCCTGGGGTGGAAATTCATATCATTAGACTTGGGCAAAAAGACCTTTTGTACAGATCATATTCCCATCAACTCATCCCTATTAACATTGCATGAAACTGAAACTAAGCGCCATTCCCACTCATGCAAGTGGGTTTGTTCTACCAGTTGAGCTGACTAGAATTCATGACCTGTTGACATCCTGATTTTATTCATCTCGATTTTGCAATCAAACTTAAAGATAAAGATTGTACCTACTTAAATTTCTTCATTAACTACCTCCAAAAATTATATATATCACGTACAATCAAATATCCATTCTTAATAGTCTAACACATTTAAAGCAACAAAATCATTTAGTTATTTTATACCTGATATAAGCTCCCTTTTTCCTCCTTCAGATGGTACACGATACCATTGAATTGAACATTTGGAAAGTTCTGGACCATTATTTGAGCAAGGCTTAATCCTTAAGTAGGAACCTAAAGCTTCAGAACCATCTAATTCGTATGAATCAGAAAGTTTTTCCTCGATTCTCTTGCTCATTGCTAGCTGGAAAACATTAGATGAAATACAAAACATTCAGGAAGTAAATCATAGAAACATTTTCTACAACCTAAGCACATACAAACATGAACTGGATACCCAGACCATGAAAAAATAGGTCAGGAAAATTTCTTACTAACAAAAGAGCAATAGTTTAGTAATGTAACAAACAGACCTCTTTCCGAAGCAGAAGAGAACACTTAGACTTCTCTGCAAGTTGAATTCTCAATGCCCGTAGCTCATGTTCCATGTCCATAACCTACAAATTTAAGCTTGATTTACTCCCTATATACAAATGGCTTTCAGTTGATATAATACATCGGTTTAGCGTGCATTCATAATACCACAAAGACGGATGTTTAAGTTTTCAAATCAAAGTTACACCCTCTAACACAGTGAAAGATGACAAGAATGACTACAAGACCACTAACTGAACCATCACCCTGTGTTGATATGATTTATCAATCCAGAATAAGACATAAAAATAAGAAACTAAATAAAAGGTGCAAATTACAATAACGGTGGAAAATAATAACAGTACTTAATGGAGTGAAAAGTTTCAAGAATGACTATTACACAACAGAATGTCTCCATAACTCTGTAAACAAAGATGTAGAGTCAAACAATAGGTTCAATAGAAATTTAAAAACCAATGATAGCTAACAGCTATAGAAACTCTAGAGAGCAGTATCAGGAAACCTGAACTCAAATTTTAACTCCATTAAGATTTCAAGATTTTCTGCAACTAAAAAATGCACAACTAGCACGTTGCGGTTTCCTTTACTATTCAATAATCATTATAATTAAGTGAACTACTGTACAGAACTGAATGCACAGAGAATCATTAGCATAGGAATCAAACTATTTTCTGAAAAGAATGAAGGTAAACAAAGCCACCCAAACCAGTAATTCATCAAAGAAAGTTGTGTCCTCAGTTCTTTGAAAGAAAGTTATGTCCTCAGTTCATTCATCCACACAGATCAATATGACCATCATAAACTTGATTCACCATGGAAAAACACAAACTATGCATCCGCTTTATCTAGTCGAAAGATCATGGACTTACATACCATCATTCATCTACCATACTTTCCACAGTTCCTGAACATCGGGCTCCCTCTTTCTCATGTGTCTGCTCATTTTATTTTACAAATGACTCTCCTCCCTTCATCCCTACATTTTTTCTTTCTGTTTCTGTTTCTCTCTCTCTCTCTCTGTCTCTCTAACGCCAGTTCTTCCTTACAGAAAAAAGCAGCGGAAAACACTATCTTCTTAACCTTTGAAGCAACCATGTCCAACATTCTATGGCAAAGTCCAACCAATATATTTCCACCACACATCTATGGTATTGACACATAGGCCGTGTGACATTTCATTGAGCTAATAGCACATGAAACATCTTAAAAGACAAACACAATCGCCTAGATATCTCTTTGTACATGATAAAATAAACAGATAGATCAACAACTTGGAAAATCAACCATAAAGATAAATATAACATGTAAACTTAAACAATTTCGGGGGGGGGGGGGGGGGGGGGAATTGAAATAGCAGTTATAGCAACAATGCAACATGCTTATAAATATTTATAAATAGATATCTCGTGTTTCTGTAAGCAGAAAAAACATCAGAAGCACAAATCTAATATACACCTTGCTCGGCTGATGCAGCATTTTAATCCGCCTAGCCTCTTGAACTTCCTTCATTAATTCCTCAAAGTCCTGAAATCACATGCCAAATATTTTGTGAGGAATCAGAATAAGAGACTAAGCAACAACAAGAATAAATATCTAAGTTTACACACAAGAAACAGAGAAAGATGTAAAACTCATAATTCCTGAAAATTGCCGACTTCAAAGCAAGCATGATTTAATGCTGCAAATGGACATGTAATGAGAAATGTATTTTCATTTACAGCTGAATAAAATAATTTGGTTATAAGCTGATTATATTCTGTTCAAATGGTCAATGCAGTTGATCGCATGCTTCATCAGTGGTGAATCTTATACTTTGTTTTCAGGCTCTCCAATTTCACATCCATGTTCAATTGAAACCTTGTATTACCTGCTTCCCTGAAGCACGAGACATCTGTTCATGCTCTTGAAGAGATTCTTCCACCCTCTGAACTGCTGCTCTGGCACTCTCAATTTCAGCACGAGCAAAAGCTCTTTCCTCATCAACAAGTTTCTTGGCATCTTCTGAAGCCTAAAAATTGACACAAGTACTCATTTGTGTGATAAAGTGCATGCATGACATTGAAATGGCGTATTGACAAATATAAACAAGCAAATAATTAACATAAAAAATCCAAACTACAACACCAATGCACATTAGATGTATGATAAATATAAGTCATAAATTTGTTGCAGGGTAACTATCTACAGGAATTTTTCCCCCCATGAAATTCTTAAAATTCATAGTTAACCAAAACAATTGAACCAATCATCATTGAACAAGGAATACATGCACATTGAACCAATCACCGTCTGAAGAAAAGGGAGACAAGTTTTTCTTTTTTTAAAATCATATGAATATAAACCAAAGCCCTTCCAACCTTGATTTGTACCCCATATATCTTACACTACCCCAAGCACCAAGAGGTTTTCCTAGTTGAACCAACGAGCACCACACCAATCATTGCTAAACTCCTTAGATTATCAGCAGATGTAGCAAATACAATTTAGATATGGAATTCCCTAAGAGAGTGACTAAAAGATCACGATAAAGAGGCAATAAACAAGTTCGATTAAAAGATACGGTTACCTTTTTCAGAAAATCTGCTAGCTTCTTCACTTCTGCTTTTTCTTGAATCAATTCCCCTTCCCTTTGAGTCAATTGAACTGCTAAAGCTTCCACCTGGAGGAAAAGAACATATTTTCAGTTAAAATTTGCATAGGAAATTTAGCATCAGCAGTATTAAATGAACCAAAAATCTAAATGTGGCATTTGAGTGTTAAAAATACAAAGGAACAAGTTCAATGAAGGACCAAATTACAATACTAACCATAGCAATAGCCTCCTCTACATCATCCTTGTTTCTACCCGCCACACGTCCTCTCAAGGATTCCAGTGCATCTCTCAGCTTCTTCAGAAGAACATGCTTCTCCAATGACGCTGCCTCTCTGAGTTTAGCCTGCATTTCCCCAAGTGAAAAAAAAGAAAAGAAAAGAAAAAGAAATTAATATTTGAGTCATTTGATTTCATAGAAAATTCACATTCGTACAGCTTCACAACTGTAGAAAGTAACAACAAAGAAAGCAGCAACACTTGAGTGCAACAAACTATAAAGGGTATCAAATTATTTCCAAACTCCATTTACACTTCCTTACAGAAGGAAATCCAAGAAAGGGAGAACTCTAAGACCAGTCATCATTTTGCATTGGTCCAAGGATACATAGGAAGTATAAATCGAAAATAGTTTTCTAAGCTAAACATGTTAATTTTTTAGACCAAACATTTTCCAAGTTTTCTATCAAGCCTATGAATTGGCCTAACATAATCACATTCTTTAAATACTCCAAAAAAGTCCCTACGGTTTTGCATTCTGAACACTACATCACCCAAAACCTGAACTAGTGAGTTTAATAGTCATAGTTAAGATAAATTTCCATTACTAAAATATATAACAATTTAAATAAATAGTTAGGTAAATATTTTCTCAAACAATTTAAGAAGATTATTGGCCTAGGAATACAAATTAGGAAACTGTGAAATAAAAACACAACCTCCTCGGACAACTTAGCAGCAGCAGCTAAGCCCTTCTCGAATTTGTTGGCAAGGTCACGGACAGAGAGGCGTTTTTGCTGCTCCAATAACTGTGCAGTTTCGCGCGCAACGACCTCCTTCATGGAGAGTACTTTCGGATCATCTTTACCATCGACTACCTGATTATTAGCTCCAATTTTGTAATTGGGAAACCGACTGGAAGCAAATACTACATCTGCTGATACAGCCGGGACAGCATCTTTTTGCATTGTGTTACCAAAATCACGGCTTAGTCTCGTCATAATTACAAACTAACTGGTCTCATCTGTTCATCACCAACAAGCGTTATAGCTTAATACCAAAGAATTGAACCACATGATAATCATTGTGAAAAAAACTGGAAAGAGAAACTGTGGGTCAGCAGCATTTACCAACCGTTAACAAACAACCTACTTAGTTTTTTAACAATCACTCAACAAATGTGTATAGTACCATCAAAATAACTAAATATACAAACAGTAAACATCTGCATTAACTGGTCAGGACGAAAATGAAACCCTAATTCCAAAAAAAAAAAAAGGTTAACAAATGGAGACAAAAAGGGAAAGTTGAACTTACAGATGAAGAAAAAAATGTAACAAAGAGGAATTTTTTGAAGATTCCTTGGATCAGGTGAAAATTTAACTGGGCATTTTGAATTTGATTATGGCTGGCTAGAGACAATGTCCAATTCGTGGCAGAGGAAGAAGAAGGAAGAGAACGAGAAAATAATTTAAAAAGGGAAAGCAAAATGCGTGAGGTTTTGTTTACTTTTTAAAAAGGCAAGCCTAGAAGAAAAAGCCGCCCTTCCATGTCTTTCCTTATTAATATTATTATTAATTTTTTTTTTTCAAAGAAAAAATTTCAATACAACTGTGTTTCTGTTCACTGTTACCAGATGACTTCAGATGCTCTATTGTATTGTCAAGCCTCTGCTTTTCAAATTCCATTTTCCTCGCGGGTCCCACATGTTGTTGTCTCATGATCATCATTTGGTAATTTTGGTTGCACTTTCGAATTCGAATTTCAAAGGACAAAAACAAAAAATTAAGAATTATTATTATTATTATTTTATTTGTACTATGATTCCATTGTGCATAACTTAGGTAATGTTTTTTTTCCTTTAGTATGAATTTGAATATAAATATTTGAATTATTTTTTTAATATCTAAAGGTATTTTTTTTGTTTTTATAAATAAAAACATCTTAAATATAGCTATTTAATATTTATGTTCTTGTAAATAAAAATAAATAAAGGAATTAAATTTTATAGTTCAAGAGATAAATATATTTTATAAAGATAATTTTATAATATAATATACTTCTCATTCAAATATTTTTTCATTCAGATAAAGAGTCAAAAAAAAAATTTTGTATTAAGATGCAAATGTCTAGAAATCATACATAAATTAATAGAATTTCAAACTTCAAACGTTAATCAAATAAACCCTTAGCAAATATAGATATTGCTTAACTGTTTCTATATGCCCCTATTCATAAAAAATTACATGAAGATTCTTAGAACTCCCAAAGATATCATTTTTGTAATTAATTTGCATTCTTTCTTCTTTTTTAATTCTTTTTTTATTGATAAAATTTCAACAACATTCCGAGGAAAAAGTTGGACGAGCGATGAGCTCGAACCGAAAATGGTATTCCCACATAAAAGAATTATATAATTAAAGCACGGGTCATAAATTATGAATGTAATCTTAGGTTCTCTCCTTTACATATCACATGAAAGAGAGATTGACAAAAAAAAAGATTATTCCTCTGAATAAACTCTAGGTGTTACATTAAAATTGTGACAAATATGGTTTGATAATTAAGAAAAATGTCAGTCATATACCCTAAATTTATTATATTATTAAAAATATTACAAAATTTTAAATTTATTTAATTTTTCACCTTAAGTTTGTAATTTGTATCAACTGCCGACCAAAATGTTAACACCTATTTATAATTGATGATGTCACAAGGGGAATTGGACATTTAACATGTTAAATAAAAAATAAAAGAGAAATTAGCAATCATAAACCTTTAGTTTATAATGTTATGAAAAATTTTTACAAAAAATTGAATTTATTCATTTTTCTACCTTAAGTTTGTAATTGGTGTCAACCATCGACAAAAAGGTTAACTACAGTTTATAATTAATGATGACACAAGAAAAATTTAGAAATGTAATATGTTAAATACAAAATAAAATGATGGTTTAAAATATAAAATAAAAAGCTAACCAATATGCAATTAATTACACTTCAATCTCTAATTTTTTCCTTAATTTAAAAAATAATTTGTCTTCTCAATTTATCTAAACAAATTTATATAATCAAACTAAATTCAAAAATTACCCTTACCCTTAATTCATAAACACCCAATCAATCCAATTCTTAAATTCAATTTCATAATTAAAAAAAACTAAATTTTATTTGATTGTTTATAGTGCAAAGTGAAAAAAAAAAAACCTCTTAAATTCAATGGTAAAATGACCATTTTACTTAAATTATGTTAAATATGCTAACAATATAAATGTTTTGATAGATGGTTGAAATAAAAGTACAAATTTATGGTGGAAAATCAAATAAATTTGAGCTTTTGTAGTATTTGATTAACGTTGTAAAATTAGGAGATAGTGATGTAGGATGGTTGCGGAGGATGAATAGGGTACCTTCATGAGGGCATAAACTAGGTTAAAGCTGTTCATTTTAGATAATATATTATTTTGAAATTTGCGATGAGACAAATCAAATAAAAAATGCTTATGCTGAACATGGTCGAGTAAAAAAATTCTATGAATTTGGAAACTCAGTTTCTCTTATCCATCAATCTTTTTCGTTTCTGCATCATTAGATAGCCGATAATTTTTTTGAATTTTATTTTATTATTTATTATGCAAAGTCAAAAATGCCCTTAAATTCAAGGGTAAATGATCATTTCCCTTGGATTTCATTCAATATTCTAATGGTGTTAATGTTTTGGTGGACGGTTGATACAAATGATAAGATTAAGGTAAAAAATAAAAAATTTAAATTTTTATTGTATTTTAACAACACGATAAACTTAGAGTATGTGACTGATAAATTCCTTAATAATTACAATTGAGTAATAATTACTGTTCGTTTGGTATGACTTTTGTGCTGCCAAAACTATTTTTTTTTTTTAATGCTAGAAGTTCTTTTTAAATATTTTTTTATGTTATTAGGCTGTAACTAAAATTTTTTTTAAAATGTTTATTAAAGTAATTTAATAGTTTTTACTAATATAAACTCTAATACAAACACGTCCTTTAGAATTATCACACAATTTGTTTAGAATCTCATAAAATATATTTCTGAAAAAGATTTGTCTGAATTTTCTAAACCAAACGTATCTTTTCATTTATAATTAAGAAAAAAAAGATGTCTTCTTGAGACTTTGTTAAGTTGGCTGCACGCCAGTAGACCAAAGCCGTCCAGATCTCTTTATCTCAATTCTCCCCAGCAAGTAGCTTTCTTCGTCTATTATTAAATTTTCAAAAGCAGCTCGTGTATGATACAAATCCACCGACCTCATTGAGAAACAAGTCTTGACTTGAGAAATTGGAGAGCCGTCATTCGGTGTTTTTAAGAATTTTATTATCAGTAGATAACTTTTCACATAATTATACGTATAATCATTCTCAAATGTAAGCCGTGCATATTAATATAATTATTTTTTAATACATTATAAAATCGTTTATTTTAACAAATAAAATCTCACTCTATTAAATCAAATGCCTTAAAAGTCTGTCCACGTAAAAAAAAAAAAAGAATGAAGCGTTTACATTAGAAGAAGGATTGTACCGGCTACTCATTTTTCACACATTTTTTTGGGACAGAATTCCACTCGAACTTAATATTATTTCCACTCATCCACTACTATCTAAACTCAGTTAAAATTTTTTCGACGTTGAAAAGATAAAATTATCATTTAATTTTAACAAATAAAAAATTTAACGCTGCAAATTATCCAAACGAAGTAGTTTAATTCAATTGGAAGAAAAATGCTCAGCTCTAACCCTAACTCAACGGCCACGCACAACCAAAATCAGAATTAAATTTTGTTTAATTTATAATCAAATAACAACAAAAAGATGCATGGTTGGTGAACAGCTGCTAGTGGCAGTGGCATGGTGTGGTAAGGCAAGATGGAGTGAGGAATGCGGTTGCTAAATCTGAGCGACTCTAGTGTCCGGTGATGCGGCGCTGCGCCATGGGGGCTGACGTGATTGAAGTTGGTAATGAGCGAAAGGCAAGAGAAAAGGCGACAATTTTTATTTGACTAAGAAGAGAAGATACTGCAATTTATTTATTTATTTTTTTAAGAAAAAAGAGATGACAGTACAATTTTTGTTAAAGAACAAGAATAGGTTGATAATTAAAAAAAAAAAAAAAAGGAAGAAAAGGCTGAATCTAGAGCGGATGAGCAAGAAGATTACCTTTGAATCTTACTGTAATTGATGCCTTTTTTTTTTCTTCTCTCTCGACTGCTTTGCCAGAATTCTTTTAATTTTTTGGTTTAACTTTTAATTTTTTGGTTTCGTGTTGGTATTAATTTGGTTATTGGATTGAGTTTGGAATTAGGTTTGGGTTTTAATTCTTTTAATTATTTTCGTTTTAATTTTGGTTATTTTGTTTCATTCATTATAATTTTGATTATTTTGTTTCATTTTTTATTCTATGTCTAAATTGCAAAGAATAACCGAAGTCATCTAATTTTTTTATCATTTAACTAGGGTGAAATAATAATTTTACATTAAAAGGTAAAATAATTATTTTATTAATATTTTGTTAGATTCTCTTATGCAGTTTAGGCGATATGAATAATGATACATTTTGTAAACTTTAGGTGGAATTCATTAAAAAAAAAAATTTGTATATTTTGGGTAAAATGAGAAAAATGGGTGGTTTCTTTAATTCCAAAATAACCGTACAAAGCATTTCTAATTGGTTTAAACAATGGTGGAATCATTTTGGCCCAACTCCTGATATCCTTACACCAAATGCCACCCACTGTTTAAATTTGTTCAAAGCCCATTATAATCCATCTGAATCAGAGAAAAGGTTTTCGTCTTTCTTCTGTTTTTGTACAAACTTCTTTCTTCCTTGGGTTTGGATGTGGAACCTCAATTACCACGCTCAAGATGCCCAAATTATCCTTCAAAGAACCTTTAAAGTAAAATGGTGGTCAAAATTTGACGAACAGTCAAAATTGACTGACAATTTGGTCCGAGATTGGCTCTCTGCTAAAGGATTTCTTCAACCGACCATTAAACAATCTAAAGTCCACCAAACTTTCTTGAGCCAAAAAACAAAAGCCCAATCTCTCATTGCCAGCGCCAAGACTGAAGATGAATACTTCAATGTTATGCATCAACTTCTCGCCACAAGGTCAGAGACATCTGTTGCAACTTCCTCTTCAAGCACTTCAGGAGATGAAGAACCTTTTATTTCTCTTGGTGATGAAAATGAAGATGACTGCTTCGGTATTTTCTCTCCAATAAAGCATTAAAGCTGTATTAAAGCCAATTTAAAACTTTACTTATTTGTATCTATGTACAAGTTTTGTACTTAAAAAAAAAATAAGAGTTTTTATTTCCCTTATTCTTCTTCGGGTGGTCCTCTGGACACAAGTGAGAGCACACATGTCTCTTCACCCGGGGTGTATCTTGTATTTGTATTCTGTATTCTGTATTCTGTATTCTGTATTTTGTATAAAGCTACAGTTCTACTACAGTACAGAGTTCCAAAGATTACTGTGCACTCAAAACTCCGCTACAGTGAACAGTGCAGAGTTCCAAAGATTACTGTGCACTCAAAGCTCCGCTACAGTGAACAGTTTAAAAATTTTTTGTATTTAAACCGAGAGGAAGACTTAGACTCCTCAGGTTTTTCATTTCTAAAGTTTAGAACTTCTCTCTCTTCTTCTCTCCCTTCTCTCTAGAATTATCTCTCTTCTCTCTCTCGGAATTAAAGAAAATCTTCTGTATTCAAGGAATTTTTCCTAAGTTCCTTGTTTTCAGACTATTTTCCGATTTTCCATTTTTAAAGCTGTCAGATCAAAAGAAATAAATGTAAAGCATTTAAATTTAAAGCAATTTCAATTTCATGTACATTTAAATTTCCGCACTTTAAATTTCTGCAATTTACTTTTCTGCAATTTAATTTTATGTACATTTAAATTTCAGCAATTTATTTATTTTTAAAGCATGCTCTGCAGACTGATCTCTATCAGATCTGCCATATAAATTGTACATTCCTCTTAGGCAAAGAGACCAGATCTCGATCCTCAGTTGTAAATCTTCTCTTCTCCCTCCATTCCTTCAGAGCACCATTTCTGGGAACCAGATCTGGTACTGTGTATGCACCCAAGCCTTTAGATGTATGATTGTTGCTAGGCTTGCTAAAGAATCTAATAAATATACGGTAAAGTGATTATAAAAATTGACTAACCGCGTTTAAAGAATTTAATTATTATTTGGTAAAACAAAATTGATTTGGTATATCAGCTGGAATACTTGAGGATGCGGGCTACTGGTCCAAAGCGCTATTAAAGATCTGCTTTAAAATAACTGAGCAGGAGCGATTCCTTAGATAACAACGCTAAGTATCATATCAAGTTTAAAATTTGCCAACCGCGATCCAATTTGTTTCTCTACAAAGCAATCAATATAGAATTATTTCGAAAACACATCCATCCTGGTACTGTGTATGCACCCAAGCCTTTAGATGTATGATTGTTGCTAGGCTTGCTAAATAATCTAATAAATATATGGTAAAGTGATTATATATATTGTTTTCTAAGAAGGGTATCTTTATTTTGTTAAAATAAAGATGCTAGTAAAATATAAAAAAACATAAATTTTAATACACTAATAGACCAAAAAACACATTATTTAATGTATAAAATCCGTGTTTTTTATATTTTATTGACATCATCACTTCAACAAAGCGCGGATGTCATCGTTAGAGAAGAACCTGTATTATTCATAAGAATAGACTAAGGAGTTAATATATAGTAAACTTAATATAAAGTCTATATATCTGAACTTTTAAAAAAATTCAGAACTGTAATGTTTCTGTAAATTACATGCTATAATATATTTATAGGGTTTTGATCTGCAATAGTGTGCATAATGTCAACCCTCTGTATCTATAAATTGTAAAAGTTAAAAAAAAAACATATTCAATTGACAAATATAATTCTAAAAATTGATAATTAAGTCCCATCAAATCGAGAAAATGAAAATCATAACTAATTTTTCTCACTAAATTGTGTATATTTGAATGGGAAATATGAGTGTTTATTGTACATTAATTTCATATAAATGGGCATATTTTTTCATTATCCCTCTCTTATAATGATTGTTATCCATTTGGTGCGGAAATTTTGTCTAAGGCCACGTGTCAGAAGAATCAATTGTTTCTCCATTGAAAAAATGTTAGATTTGATTGCAAATTCAGGTTCAGTGATTTACGATCCACATGATTTTATTATGCGGTATGGAGGGATCATGCTACGATGCAACTGTGGCACCGTGCCACGGTTGCATCTAGTCGTTGGATGCAGTTAGATTGGTGGGGTCTACTGGTATCTAACGGCTAGATGCAACTGTGGTACGGTGCTACAGTTGCACCTAAGGTTTCTCCGGTATGGAGGGTAAGGTACAAAAATATAATTAGGTGTTACTATGATTTTTTTTTTAAATATTGGTTATACATCAAATTACTACATTGTATAAATATTTATAATTATTATATAACAAATATTACACTAATATTTACAATCAGATGTACATGTATTACCATGACTTAACTAAGCTTATATTTTAATTTTGACTATGATTAGTTTTTAGTTGGATAACAAATTTGAGCTTAAACAATAATGACACTGGTTATAAATAGTGACGTGGTATCAAAGTACGCTAATGAATAATAAAGAACCAATAGTCTAATATTAATGTTATGAAATTGTTATAGCCTAGAAATTTCAAAAAAATAAATATAGAAATGTATTTGGCAACTATTTTAGAAACTGTTTCTTTAAATGAATCTGGAAATATATCTTAAAGAATTTTGAAAATATTTTCAAAAAAAATTTGAAAGAATACTGAAAATATTTTCTCAAAAATTATTTTAAAAATATTTTCTCATTTAGAAAACATTTTTAGATTGAATCTAATTTTTTTTTTAATAAAAATTGATTTTGAAAATACTCTTCACGCTTCTTTCATTTATATTTAAAAATTCTCTTTATTTGCAACAATTTTATAAAGATCATGAGACTTTCCACATAAAACCATTATATTAATAAGGATTATGCTACGGTGCAATTATGACACCGTACCACGGTTGCATCTAACCGTTGGATGCAGTTGGATTGGTGGGATCCACTGGCATTCAACGGCTAGATGCAACTGTAACACAGTGCCACAGTTGCACCTAAGGTTTCCCCTATTAATAATTATAATTATGGAAATTCTTACAATTCTAATATCTGCGATTCAAATAAATAAACAATTTATTCTAATTTTTATTTTTATATTTCAATTTTAGATCGTTCCGATTCTGATAGGAGGTTGTTAAAGCAAAATAAAAGTGTTTTGAGTTCAGATCCGGGCAGCAGAAAAGAAACGGAGCAAACAAAACAGTATCACACGAACAGCATATTAATGGAGAAGCATTGAGAGCCTCTGGCTCTGCTAACAACAGTCACAGAGATTTTAGGAGAAAAAAGACCCAAAAAAAGAAAAAAAAAATGGTGGGTAGCAATCAAAAGAGACACTTGCTACTCTACTCACTCGTTGCCCTCGTCTTCTTCTACTCTTATTATTACCATTCATCTCTTCCCACTTCCAAAAATCTCACTCGCACCGAAACCGAAACCTTTAACTTAATTCCCCAAAATGCCCCCTCCCACTCCTCCAATTTCACTCTCATAATCAAAGTCCTCACCTTCAATCGCCTCAACTCCCTATCCCGCTGCCTCCACTCTCTTTCCGCTGCCGATTACCTAACCGACAGAGTCCATCTCCATGTCTACGTTGACCATTCTGCCCCTCTCGCCGATCAATCGTCGTCGGAGTCGGACTCACGGGCGATCTTGCGTTTTCTTGATGGATTTGAGTGGAAATTCGGGGATAAATTCGTTCATTATCGGACTGCAAACGCGGGGCTGCAGGCTCAATGGCTCGAGGCTTGGTGGCCAACTTCAGATCACGAGTTTGCCTTTGTCGTTGAAGATGATTTGGAGGTTTCGCCTCTTTTTTACAAATTTCTTAGGGGTTTGATCGTCAATTACTACTATCACGCTCCTTCCAATCTTACTCGCTCTATCTACGGAGCCTCGCTTCAGCGTCCAAGGTTCGTCCCAGGTACCATTTTTCGTTTTTTCTACTCTGTATGATTTTGATTTGTAAATTTTGTAATGTGAATTGTGTTTCACAGTGTTCTTGTGCAACTGATTGCATTGTAATGCGTCTTCCATTTGGATGAAAACTTGAGCCATGCATAAAGGGATTATCTTGTTATCCTTGAAATTTTGAAAAACTAGGAAGGGCCTGTATGCACACACATAATCATGTGAGCAGGGTTTAAGCCCCAAAACTTTTGGTAGCATGAGATTTTACGATCTCAACTAGATGGCATCCACATTGACTATATCTATACTGCATCACTTCACTTCTGTCGCTGCCAGAAAGCATATTATTGTATGTGTTAAAATTTATTCCTCGTGTACTGTCTATGCTTTTCGAATTCTCATACTCTTTAAGAATTATTATTATTATTATTTTGACTTGTTTAGTTGCTGCTTATAGGTAAGCATGGAAACAAAATACACCTAGATAATGGAACACAGCTTTTCTTGTACCAGTTGGTTGGCACTTGGGGTCAGCTTCTTTTTCCACAACCTTGGAAGGAGTTCAGGTTGTGGTATGACGATCACAAAGCCAGGGGCATCAAGCCATTTCTTGATGGGATGGTAATCTTTTATATGTTTCATTCCTTTGCTTGAAACTTTCTATTATTTGATTATGGCTTGTTACTCATAAATCAAAAATCTATTCGCAGGTGACAACAGGATGGTACAAGAAGATGGGAGAAAGAATCTGGACTCCTTGGTTCATTAAATTTATATATTCTCATGGCTATTTCAATTTCTACACCCATTTTCCAAATGAGAGGGCACTTAGTGTCTCTCACCGAGATGCTGGTGTTAACTATGGAAAATCAGCTGGGCCAGATTCCAAACTATTGGATGAAAGTTCGCTTGATTTCAACATTCTGAAAATGCAGCCTTTGAGTAATCTGAAATGGTACGATTTCTGTTTCAGAGAAGTATTTCCTGGAAGAGTTGTGAAAAGCATGGATGATCTTGGTACTGTTCTTCCCTCTGTGCAGAGACAAGAAACAGTTCTGGTTGTGAGCTTATTTGGGGCATCTGATGCAGTAACAAGGAACCTCCTGTGCCAGTTTGAGAGGATAAATAGTCAGAACCACATATTTTTAGGCTCGCATTCTGACTTTCTGTATGATCTTGCCAGAAGGGGAAATCCAGTGATTGATGCGGACCTATTTCTTAACGATATCAGAGCATATGAATCTCTGAGCTTACAAAGTTCTGATGCTAGGTTGACAAAGGAAGTCTTAGTGAAGGTATATGTAATCAAAAAGTGTTTAGAATATAGGTATAGTGCTTGGGTAGTGGATGCAAATTTTCTTCCCTTTAGTAATGATTTGTTTCTTGAACCAATTGATGCAACCTCTGACTTCTATTATGGGGAGAGTTCTAAACTGCTTTTTGTAAAGAGCTCATCTTCTGTTCAGAAAATGTGGACTAAGAATTTTTTGTATGAAGTTGCAAATTTGGTGGATAAAGTTTCTTTACCCAGAGATCACAGAAACTTTGCAAATATAATGGCAAACTTATTGAGACAGAAGGCTGGTGTGATGATTAAGAGGGTTGATGAATCGAAGATTGGGTTGGATATTGGCACTGGAAGTGCTAACCAGTCCTCTTCTGCTGTAGGGAAGAAGATTGTTTATTGGTCTGCTGACCTGGGGCCGGATAGAATTCAAAAGCAGCTTGAAGAATTGAGTCTGTGGGATATAGACAGTGACTCATCTTGCAAGGCAGTCATTTGTCACCAGTCATAGCATCTGGTGGCAGTTATTAAAGTTTAAAGTCCTTATGGTTTGATAAGTTTCATTTATTCATATTCCATATTCTTTTGCTCCGCTCAAAGTACTGGGAACTTGAAGCTTCCAAAATCCAGGCACCAAAGGAGTTGGTGATGTATATCAAAATGATGGTATGGCTGTGAGGTTATTTACATTCTTGTTGGTCAAGAGTTGTGATTAGGCATGTTGATAAAGAGGACAACTTTTCACTGGAGCAAAGGGGTGTTGATGTATAGTTTTTGGGGACATCAGCATTTTGTCCAGTAATTTAGACAACAAAACATTTGAGCTCCCTCTCTTGATGCATCTGTGAGCAAAATGTAATGCAGATATTTCAGAAATTCTTTTGACCTTAAAGATTCCCCAAGAATTTTGATGGTTTCAAAGGTGCTTCAGTTATTGAACCTAATATAGAGTGCTATGAGAACAAAACATAAGCTATCAATTGTCCCTACCTGGTATTTTTCCTAATATCCTATGTGAGCTGATACGATTGTCCTAGTTTAGTGTGCATTTTTTTTTTAACATCAAATCTTTTTCTTCACACCTTTTCCTTATTGACATTAAACATTGAGGAAACTCATCTTTACATTGCATTGTGTATTGGTTTTATAGAGTTCTCAAGAAATGTGATATTGATCATCTACACATCAGCCAATACCCAGGAATGACTGCAGGGTCTCTTGAATGACATTCCCAGAACCGCAAAGACATATTTGTCAGATAAATAAAACCCTCAAAATCAGCTCAACTCTTCTAACAAAATTATTTTCAGGGGATTTTGCATCACGCGGGACCCGGAGTGAAGGTCTTCATTCTGTCATTAACTACAAAATCCTGCACTTCGTCCCTTGTTTGGACCCAACTGCAACCAGGATTCTTCTTTGCCTCTCTTGATTTCATCAATTCCCTAACCTTGCTAGCCTCATCCCATTTCCCTGCTTCTGCATACATGTTTGAAAGAAGTATATAATATCCACAATGTTGGGGCTTTAACATAAACAGATGCTCAGCTGCCCAAGCCCCCAACTCTACGTTACCATAGATTCGACATGCCCCGAGCAAAGCTCCCCAGATATTGGCATCTGGTTCAACAGGCAGGTTTTTGATAACTTTCACTGCATCCTCCATAAGGCCAGCTCGGCCAAGGAGATCAACCATACAAGCATAGTGCATTTCTGTTGGCTTAACACTGTCAGCTTGCATTTCATCGAAGTACTTCTTCCCCTTCTCGACTAGTCCTCCATGACTACAAGCTGTCAGAATAGCAATGTACGAAACAGGATCATACCCCACACCATCTTCCCTCATAGCTTCAAAGAGATTGATTGCAGTGTCCACCTCACCAAGCATTCCATAACCTAAAATCAATGTATTCCAAGAGGCTGAATCTTTGACTGGGAGACAATCAAATATCTTATTAGCTAGATCAATTCGTCCACTTCTAGTATAGAAGTCCAAAATTGAGTTTGCAACAAAGAGATGTGTATGAAGATGTTTTCTTATTGTAACACCATGTATTTCTTTCCCTTGCTTTATTGCAGCAAGATTTGCACAAGCTGATATAGCACCCATAAAAGATACTACATCATGCTTCATACCCAAGAGTCGCATTTCAGAGAACAAACTCAGAGATTCTGAACAATCACTAGTTTGAGAATAGCCTACTATAAGTATATTGTAAGATACTTCATCCCTAAAGGAGATGTTAAAAACGTTTTGAGCTAGGTTTAGGCAGCCACATTTTGCATACATATCTGTCAGAGCATTGGTGAGAAACAGATCAAAGTTTAATCCCTTGCGAATAATCCTTGCATGGATTTCTTTCCCAGGGCGAAGAAAATGACCCCGTGCACAAGCTGGAAGAACATTTGTCAGAGTAACAGAATTGGGAAACTCATTATGAATGGGCATTTCTCTTACTAATTGCAAAGCTTTTAACTCAAACCTGTTTTGAGCAAAGTTAGCAACCATGGCATTCCAGGAAACAATGTTCTTTTCTGCAATATTGTGAAACAAATAGGACGCTTCTGCTGGGCGGCTTGATTTTGCATACATATCAATCAATGAATTGGCAATGAAAACATCAGAGTCAACTCCCATTCTTAAACTGAAACCATGAATTTCCTTCCCTAAATTGAAAAATTCTAACTCAACCAAAACAGGCAAAATGCTAGATATTGCAATAGAGTTGGGTGTCAACCCTGCAGCAATCATCAGCCTAAACATATCCAAGGCCTCCATATTATTCCTAGTATAGGCAAGACCAGAAATTACGGTATTCCAAGAGACCTCGTTCCTCTGTACCATTGCATCAAAAACTTGTCTCGAAGCCGTCACATTCCCACATTTCCCATACACATCAACCAATGCATTGCTGATAGTCACCTGAACATCCAAGCCAACCTTCACAACATAACAATGAATCAGCCTTGCCATGACCTCGCCTGCAAGGCACCCACAAACCGGCAAAACACTGACAATACTAACAGGATTTGGTTTAAATCCAGACCTTGAAATCATTTCATAATACAAATCAAGCGCCTCCACATAATATCCATTAACCGAAAACATTCCTATTATCGTATTCCAGGACACAGTATCTCTCTCAGGCATTTCATCAAACGCTTTTTTCACATCACCCAAACACCCACAGCTACCATAGAGCAGCAAAAGGGTATTGCCAACGAAAACATCTGTATCAAAACCAAGCTTGAACAGACTCCCATGAATCTCCATGCCCTTTTGAAGCTCCATATTATCGGCACACGCCTTGAGGGCAAAAGGGAAGGTATGATCATCAGGCCGAACGCCGGTCCGAACCATTCGATTATACGTTGTGAAGCCATCGTGAATTCGGGCAACGGATAGAGCTCGAATGAGTGTGTTCCACAAAAATGCAGTGCGGCAATGTGAGATAGTTTGTTCAAAGAGAAAGATAGCAGCATTTGGTTCTTCAAACGCCGCGTAGCGAAGGATTAAAGACGCGGAGAGGGAGACACTTGTAGGAAGGAAGCCATTTTGAATTGCGAAGGCGTGGGTTTGTTTGATTTGGTATAGAGACTTGCAGTCGGAGGAAATTGCGAGGAGATTTATGTGGGACTGGTGGTTGGCTTTTGTGAAGAGGAAATGAGCTTCGGGTTTGTACAAACTCAGTCCCAGACTAAGAGCAGTACGTGCGTGGCTCCGTAATAACATGGAAATGGCAATTATAAAAGTGTTTGTTTGAATGCGTCCCAACACAAGTAGAATTATACTGAGATTGTGTGAAGCTTTCTATTCAAAAACGACCCAAAATACGCGTTGGTTCTATGAAGGGATTCAGAAATCAAACACATTTTTAAGAGTAGCTGTGACAAGTTTGAATTTGCTGCCACTTTGTTTTGATTTATTTTTTCAATCATAAGGAGACAGATGATCAATTAATTTTTTTGAAACAATACAGGGAACTTTTTTTTCTTACATTTTTGCATATTAAAAAAAAAGATACATTATTGCATTTCTTCAATTTTTTTTTTTTTAAAAAAAAATCCTCTCTTCTTTCTCTTCCTAAATCCACTGTCCCCATTACGAACAACCTCTTGTCCTGCTGGGAGCTCTCTTCCGGTGGATATTATCTCACCCATTTGGTGGTGGTGCTAGATTGGTGGTTTTGCCACTTATGGCCCTGAAAGGGCTCCTTGCGGCTGTGTTGTTCTTCTCACCCATATGAGCAGCGGGTGTTCTTTTGTTTTTCAGCTTATGTTATCAGTGGAGGTGCTAGATCTAGGTTATGCTTACAAAATCTTCGATTTCTTTTTACCTACAGTAATTGGGGAAAGGTAGAATCAATCCTTCCCGTAAAATTTGTCCTGCTTTTAATGGGTGAAATTTTTCCTCTTCTATCTAGAATTATAAATTCTTAATGTCTGAAGATTGTAATAATTGTGTTTTATTGTGTGAGGTTGTATTAAGGTAGCTCTTATAGGGGTGGTAAACCGAATAAACAAATTAAATTCGAATCGAATTGTAAACGAATTGGGTTGAAATTTTCATGATTCAGATTCGATTAATTTATTAAACGGATATTTAGTTTGATTCGTTTAATTTGTTTAGTAGAATTAATAAATGAATTGTATTGAATCTGGATTTGTTTACTATTTTTTTATCCTATTACGAATCCATAATGAATTGAATCAAATATGAATTCGTTTGCAGTTCGTTTAGAAAAATATAATTAATACAAAAATTAAGCAAAATAAAATATAAAAAAACCACAAATTTAATATCCTACAAAATACAAATAATCCATACCATATTTTAGGATTAAAGATACGGTCATTCAAACACTAAATAACAAGTTCTTAACAATAATTCAAATTCAAATTATAAAGTAAGGTGATTTCTTTAATTCTCTTCATTTTTTCTTTGTCACCTTGAAAACAAAAATCCTACAACAAAAAGTAAATAAAATGATATTAACATGCTGCAACACTGATGATAGTTACCGTAAAATTTTAAAATATTAAATATATAGCAAATTTGTAGTATTGTTAAGGAAATAATAATAATTAATTCTCTTCTAGAGTAAGGAAACTTGACCAATGATGTGTAACTTTTGGAAGCTGAACAAATCAAGCATACGATAATATCGGATATGATGACCACATTTAGAAAGATTTGAGAAGTAGAGCTAGGCCTTAGGATAAGATGAGTAATAGAAACAATAATTAATATTAGTAAATAAATTATAAAATATTTCACTCTAGCTTTAATCCATTTTATCAATTATGAGATGGAAATTTAAAGACAACTAATCATAAGCTTGAATAACTTTTAAGCTCAAAAACTCAATCATTACTAAAGGATGCATCTTGACGATGACAGTGCATTAATTTGGAAAAAAAAGGTAAAAGAAAAAGAATCATATCAATTCAAATGTGTAGGGATGAATAATCTCAGGTGATGGAGAAATCTAAAGGCAAAGAATATATGATAATGTGAGATATACCTCTAAATAGCTCTAAAATTTTAAAAAAAAAAATCAAAGCTTACTATGCGAGTGTGAGTTAGGTGAGATGGTGTCGTCTAAGAAATTGTGGAGAGAACAAAAAGAAATTGCTGAGGGCGAATCGTGAACACTGAACACTGGAGACAAGAGAAGGTTGCCGTAGCTGAGAGATGAAGGGAAAGAAAGAGCGAAACAGTGAAATGCAAAATTAGGACTGCCTGCCCTAATTCTTGTTTCACTTTATGGGTAGTCTTATTATCGCTCAAAATTACAATATTAACCTTTAATTTTTAAAAAATTTTAAAAGAAATTTAAGGACAAAAAAATAGTTTAATTAAACTGATTTTAAACGAATCAACTCATATTCGATTCGTTTATGATCCAATTATTAAACGAATCCTAAATGAATAAATGAATCAATATCTTCAAGCCTGAATTCGATTCGTTTAACTAATGAATCGAATCGAATTCACTCATTTTTTAAACGAATCAATTTTTTCAAACCCAAACCTATTTAATTCGCATCGAATTGAATCGAATAAATGAATTCTAACACATATTGCCACCCCTGCTCCTATGACATTTGTATTGTTGGCTCCTTCGATGTTTGCATTGATGACCTCTAGTTCTTTGAATGATTCATTATAAAAGAAAATGATTGCAGGTCAGTAACCCTAATAATGTTTCTTCACTCTTTTCTTGGTTATCATTTTTTTCCCTTCAGAAATACGCTCGGTCATTTGCAATATCACGCTATGTTTGAATTTAGGCAAGGGCTACCTTGGAGATGTTATAAGGTAGAGCGCAAATCACAACTACACACGCAAAGTGATAAATAGTAAAAAATACGTTATAACTTTGATTGTGTGGTTATGAAGGCTTGCTCTACCTTAGAGCGGTTCCAACATAGTTAAACCCTTAATTTTATGTTTATGTGCACATAAATATCGGTCTATTTGGCTATTACTGTAGTTTCTACTTATTAATACATCGATGACATGTAGCATGACATGCATTTGGTTTAAAATTTAAAGTCTCTCAGTCTTTTTGTATAATTTTTTTTTTATAAAATTCAATGGGAGAATTTGTATTCTGAAAATTTAGATGAGTAAGTCTAAAATTTTAGTCTCACCATCAACAAAAAATATATAAGACATTAACTTTACTCTTATTAATCGTTAGATGTATGAAATTTAAGACTTTAATTTTAACGCAGGATAGCAAATTTTTCTCAAAATTATTTTTTTAATTTATGCTAAAAATCTTATTTGCCCAATAAAATCTTTATTTGTTCCCATTAATTTAAAAAAAATACATTAAAAAAAGCTTTGCATATGACGGCTATAATATTTTGTATTCTTAATTATAAAATTCAAAATTAAAAAAAAAAAAAAAAAAACTCCTGCATGTGACGTGCGTGTGGCAGTCTTGAGTTCCTCAGCCAATGCAGGGAATTATAAGCTCCAAAACGGAGTCATGTTTCAGTCGTAGATGCGCGTGTAAACGCAAGACCGCTTGATATGGCTCATTGTCAGTGACCCGGGACTTGTCACAAATTATTAGGACGTTGCAGTCTCTGTTAATCTTCTGTCAAATCAGAAAAAGCCATGCGGCTTCGGTAGCATTTATTACCTGAATTTTGTTATGTTACGCACATGACTTTTTTCAAAGAGCTGTCAATTACAGGCAGCAGCTCTAACTTAGCACCAATTCTTACCAAGAGCACACAGTTGTGCATGACTGACTGTCAGCTATGGGACAATGAGGCCGCACGCTGGACGCGTGTTTGACTGGCATTGGTCTTTTTTTTTTTTTTTTTCATTCAATACATTATATCTCTCTCGAGGTTTATTTAACAAAAAAAATTAAAAAAATGTGTTTAAAACTTTAAATGAAGCCAGCAGTTTTCAATACCGCCGCCGGTAAATGACATAAAGTCGAGGGTCCCGTATTTGACGAGCATTCGTCAATAGGCAAATGGCATATTATCACTTAGGCGGACGGCGGACCCCTGAAATGTAACTTAGGCCCACCCTTGACATAAGGTTAATGTTAAGTTACACGAGGGAATTCTTAAAATAATAAAAAGATACGAAAGTACCTAGACATTACTGAGAAAACGTGCAATAAATTTGTTCCGACACTGACAAGCTTTTTATAGACTGAGCGGCAATTTTGAGGCAGAAATCAACGAAAGCACATATTTCACGTGTTAGAGCAATTGAGACTATTATTGATTTGCTGTTCGGTCCACCATTTCGGTCAGAAAATTTGCTACCCTATCATGTTTCGTAGATTATACTGAAACATGAATGACTTATCGTGTGTTTATTTAATCGGAATAGGAATGAGAATTAAAAAATTAAAATAAATGGTGTATTTATTTATATAAATAAAAATTCGATTAAAAATTAAAGTGGTGAGTCCCATTTAAAATTAAGAATAATAGCTAAAGTTTTCATTCCCTAAAATAATTATATTACTCCAACTTAAATTGTGAAATTTTCATTTTATCCTTATTATTATTAATGTTGTTGTTGAATAATTTATTATTATTCATGATGATAAAAAATAGTTACTATTAATATTAATTATATTTATTAATCATTATAACTAATAATAATAATAATAATACCAATAAGAATAATAAGAATAATAATCATTACTATTATTAATATAATTATTATAAATAATAATAATAATTATTAATCCTATTTCCTAAAGTGACCATATTACCCCCACTTAAATTTTAAAATTATCATTTTATCCTTCCTTATTATTATTATTATTATTATTATTATTATTATTATTGACTAATGTTAGTTTAGTAACTTGTAACAATCCATTTTGCTTCCAAGATGAAGTAAACACATTAATGACAATATAATTAATTCTGATTCTGATTCTGATTCCTACAACTAAAGTAAATAATTTATTCTGATTTTCATTCCTATTACGATTACTAATTAGTAAATGCACCGATATTCTCTTAAGTGTAACTTAAGATATATGAGTTTTACTAAATTACTAACTTATGTAACTTATATTTTTGTAAAATAAGTTAAAACTAATAACATGAAAGTGGGGTCTATTGCCATATTACATGGACTGTATGTTACATTAAATATAATTTACAAATGATTGTGTAACTGTTCATGCAAAATTTAAGTGCATCCCACTTAAATAGTATTCATTTTTGCATATTTTGAGGGCATTGTCATATAACTAGTACAATAGTATTAGTAGACCAGCCGCAACCATTGGTTCTTTTCATTTTACAAAATAATAATAATAATAATAATACTTCATTCGATTTCATATTATTATTATTATTATTATCATTATTATTAATTCATTCGATTTCATTTTATTTCTTTTCCATGTTAATTTATTAAGGCAGGGAATTAAAAAAAATGCACGATCCAGAAAAACATGGGTATTACATAAATTGAAAAAAATTGAAAATTATGGAGGTGACGGAATGAATTATGTCATGGTTGATGGCTCATTATATAAGTGTTTAGTTTGACCTCAACTTATTCTTTTGCCATTTTAAGGCAAAGAAAACAAATAGCACGTCAAAATTCAAAAGCCAAATAATTTTTCTCATACAATCACATGCATTTTTCACTCTCACTTATACTATCAGTTAATAATAATAATACAAAAATCTATTTTAATATTGATGAAATTTATTGCACTGATTAATGATATCAAAATAGTTATTTGTAATGTTTTTAAATATTTTCGAAAATTAATTTTTGAATTGATAGATTTAAGCATTTAATAAATTTAGGACATATCGATAATAACTTAACATTAAAAATAAGGCAGTGGCTATGCACTAATGATGACAGTCAGATCATAGCAGTAAGTGTAAGTTTAATATTTATCTCTATAATTATACAATCATCATCAATACCCTATCGTGGAACCGTTCCAACATAATAGGACCAAAAAATTGCATGTCACACATATTTTATTTTAGGAAAAATATCTACCGTCCACCCGTTTTTTCTAACTTTTTCAAAAATACCCAATTTTTTTTTTATGGAATCCATCTAAAGTTACATTTTGTTTCACTTTTCTACTTCCGTTTGGATTCCGTTAAGAAAACTGACGGAAACTTAACCAAATAACTATTTTACCCCCCCAAAATGAAAATTACAATTTTACTCTAAAAAATGCCAAAAATAAATCAGATTATTTTTGGCATTTTTAGAGTGAAATTATAATTTGGGGGAGGGGGGGGGGGTAAAATGGTTATTTGCTTAAGTTTCCGTTAGTTTTCTTAACGGAATTCAGACAGAAGTGGAAAAGTGAAATAAAATATAATTTATTAATTTTCAATAATATTAAATACTATGTTAGTATTTCAATAAGGTATCAAAAGTGAGGCCAATACATATATGTATATGTATGTGTCTATATATATATAGGTAATCTTTTAGTGTTTCATTCCTTTGCTTGTTAGTCAAAGATAAAAAATCTATTTGCAGGTGACAACAGGATGGTACACGAAGATGGAGAAAGAATCTGGACTCCTTGGTTCATTAAATTTATGCATTCTCGTTGCTATTTCAATTTCTACACCAATTTTCCAAATGCCAGGGCACTGAGTGTCTCTCACCGAGATGCTGGTGTTAACTACGGAAAATCAGCTGGGCCAGATTCCAAACCATTGGATGAAAGTTCGCGTGATTTCAACATTCCGACTATGCCGCCTTTGAGTAATCTGAAATGGCACGATTTCTGTTTCAGAGAAGTATTGCCTGGAAGAGTTGTGAAAAGCATGGATGATCTTGGTTCTGTTCTTCCCTCTGTTCAGAGACAAGAAACAGTTCTGGTAGCGAGCTTATTTGGGGCATCCAAAGCAGTAACAAGGAACCTATTGTGCCAGTTTGAGAGGATAAATAGTCAGAACCACATATTTGGAGGCCCGCATTCTGAATTTCTGTATGATCTTGCCAGAAGGGGACGTCCAATGATTGATATCAGAGCATATGAATCACTGAGCTTACAAACTTCCACTGCTCGGTTGACAAAGGAAGTCTTGGTGAAGGTATATGTAATAAAAAAGTGTTTAGAATATAGGTATAGCGCTTGGGTAGTGGATGCAAATTTTCTTCCTTTTAGTAATGATTAGTTTCTTGAACCAATTGATGCAACGTCGGACTTCTACTAAGGGGAGAGTTCTGAACTGCTTTTTGTATGGAGCTGAAAGAATAATGCTTTACCGCTTTTGGCAAGAAAGAAAATTTTCAGAAGAAGAATATTCCAGAACTGAATCTTGTTATTTCAATTATACAAAATGAAAATTCCAATGCATGTATTTATATCAATCTTCTGAGCTAGCTAAATCTACAACTAACCACAAACTAGTAAAACAGAAAATGGAATAAAAATACACAGCACAATCATCCTGCTGACTTGGCTTCTTATTCATCCTTTGTGTTGACTCATCTTGACTCAAGAAGCTGAGATGTTCTTACTTAATTAGTGCTCATCTTCTGTTCAGAAATTTTGGACTAACAATTTTTTTGTATAAAGTTGCAAATTTGGTGGATAAAGTTTCTTTACCCAGAGATCACAGAAACTTCGCAAATATTTTGGTAAACTTATTGAGACAGAAGGCTGGTGTGATAATTAAGAGGGTTGATGAATTGAACATTCGCATGGATATTGGCACTGGGAGTGCTAATCGATCCTCTTCTGCTGTAAGGAAGAAGATGGTTTATTGGTCTGGTGATAATGAGAACAACTTTTCACTGGGGCAAAAGAGGTGTTGCTGGATAGTGTTTGGAGACATCAGCATTTTATCCAATAATTTAGACAACAAAACGTTTTGGGTTTCCTCTCTTGATGCATCTATCAGCAAAATGTAACGCAAATATTTTAGAAAGTGATTTGACATTAAAGATCCCCCAAAAATTCTGATCTTGCCGGTGATGCCTCTGTTATCGAGCCTTTTGATTGTACTTTATCAAGAGATAAACCATACAAGCATAGTGCGTTTCTGTTGGCTTAACGTTGCGAGCTTGCATTTCATCGAAGAACTTCTTCCCCTTCTCGACTAGTCCTCCAAGACTACAAGCCGTCAGAACACCAATGTGCGAAACAGGATAATACTCCACACCATCTTCTCTCATAGCTTCGAAGAGATTGATAGCAACGTCCAACTCACCAAGCATTCCATAACCTAAAATCAGTGTAATCCAAGAGGCTGAATCTTTGACTGGGAGACGATCAAATATCTTATTAGCTAGATCAATTCGTCCAGTCCTAGTATAGAAGTCCAGGCGCGGTTCAATCATATTTTAGGCCTTAGGCAAATTGTTTTACTTAGGCCTTCCAAAAAATTTGAGGTAAAATATATGTATTAATTATATTAAAATTTTATTTATTTAAAATCAATTTCTCTAGCTTTTGAGAAGTAAAATTATTAATCAAACTTTAATATTCTAATTTTTTAAATATATCTTTCTCAATAAACAATATAATTAACCTATTTAATCTTTCTTATGACATAGTTGATCTTAAACAAGTTTTTATCAATGGGTCATTTTTGAGATTAAACTAACTTTTCTATTCTTCTCTTATTTTTAAAGTTTTTTGTATCCTAATGCATATTTTTTTAGTAGACAATTTTTTTTTTCTAGTGAAACAAGAGTAATTAGCTAAACAATTATGCTAGATAATTACAAGGAAACAACCTATGAACACAATAATATTTTTAAAAAGAAAAAAAACAACTAAACAACTTAATTAATTAATAAGAGAATGGAAAGATAGAACCTGAAAATTTGAGAACTTTAACTTTGATGGATTGATGCTTTGAGTAGCAGTGATCAATGAAAAATAAAACAATTAAATTTTTTTTCTTAAGTGAAAAGTAGGGTAGAGAAAATAGTTTTTTTCACCAAAGTAATGAAGATTTCATGTATTTTTTTATTGGAAAAATATATTAATGGATAATAATTTAAAAAAAATGTGACCTTTATAGAGTTTTAGATGAAAAATATGGAGGAAATTAATGGGATTAAAATTATTAATTATAATGTTAGAAGGGGACTTTGTAAGGATTTAGTAGTTTGTTTATGGAAAATATATTTATAAAATAATAATTAATATAAATAAATAATTAATAACTATAATTTAAAAATAAAATTAGAAGTCTTCATCTATAGTAGGGCCCTAAGCAACCGGCTAAGTTGCCTAGGGGAAGAGCTGCCCATGAAAAGTCCAAAATTGAGTTTGCAACAAAGAGATGTGTATGAAGATGTTTTCTTATTGTAACACGATGTATTTCCTTCTCTTGCTCCGTTGCACCAAGATTTGCACAAGCTGATATAGCACCCATAAAAGATACTACATCGTGCTTCATACCCAAGAGCCGCATTTCGGAGAACAAACTCAGAAATTCTGAACAATCACTAGTTTAAGAATGGCCTGCTATTAAGTATATTTTAAGATGCTCCATCCCTAAGGGACATGTTAAAAACGTTTTGAGCTAGGTTTAGACAGCCACATTTTCGATACATATCAGTCAGAGCATTGGTGAGAAACAGATCACAATCTAATCCCTTGCGAATAATCCTTGCATGGGTTTAGTTATTATGAGTGATCAGACCATGCATTTATTATAAACGCTAGAATACAAAGGACTGTATATATCTAGTCCCTTGTGCGAGTGTGTGTGTGTGTGTATAAATGCACAAATGAAAATTAAATGCATGGCCGTCCTTTATGTGTGTTTATAAATATACACATTTAGTTTTCATTTTAAAAGCTAGAATACAAGAACCTGTGACAAGTTTGAATTTGCTGCCACTGTATTTTTATTTATCTTATTTGACTTGTACAAAGATAACTTTGGGAACCTCCTTTAGTGTCATTTTGGGGTTGATAAGATAAGCAGCATTGAATATTAAAGTAGCTAGCTTTTTGATAAATTGTTTTGTGAGATTGCTGCAATTTTTTAATGTAATTTTTAAAAATAACTAAATAGATAATTAACTTAAATTATAAATATTAAAAGATCATTTATCTTTTTTTTTTAAACTCATCAAAATAATGTTGTTATAAAAAAAAAGTGCGGCTAATTGTATAAAAAAAAAACTCACCACAAGCATAGAAATTTTTTTCTCGGTTATCAACTTTTTTTTTTTTTGGCTTCAGAATTGTACTCCGTCAATTTGCAATATCATGCTGTGTTTGAATTTATGGCCATGTGCACATAAATGTCGGTCCATACTCATAAAGCGATGGCATATGTAGCGTGATATGCATTTGGTTTAAAGCTTAAAAGTTTGCATGCATTGACGAAATACAGCCTTTTTTATCCCCACAGATTTTAATCACGGCTTGAATATTTTGTATTCGTAATTGTATAATTGAAAAATCTTTGTATCTGTGACGTATTCGTGTTAAATTTAGTCTTGAATTCCTCAATCAATGTGATTGGAGATTCCAAATTGGAGTCGTGATTCCGTCGTAAATACGCATGCAAACGTAGACCGCTTGATATGACTCATTAACCTGAGCGTTAGTTCGCAAAGTCTACTCTGTTCAATAAACGAGTGTTACATCAACTCAAATATTAATTAGAATTCTTAATATTATTGTATCTAAATTAAACCAACCCCTATAAGGACTTGAATCCACACCCTTAGTTACATGGGGTTATCGCCGGATAATAAGGCTAATGGTGGCATGCTTCACCGGCATTAGATCATTAGAAAAAGGATGGATATCTACTACGGTGCGTTCGGTAACATTTTCGGTTACTTTTCGAAAGTGAAAAACACAAAATACGTTTGGTTAAATTATTTTTCAAAAAAAAATTGGAGAACAAAATATTTTTGTTTTTGAACATTTATAAAGAAAACTCAAAGAATGTCAAATTTAATGTTCTTGACTATTTGGAGAACGATTAAAAAAGGACGAGGCAAAATTTTGGTGGTGGCACACCACTGTTATTGTTTCAGTCATTACTTTATTAGTTCTTTAATTATTACTTTCACCTTATCCCTTCAATTTTAGTTCTTTGACCTCTTATCTTTTTCTTATTCACTGTAACCACTCAACAAGCCTTATCTCTTTGTAATAGGATCCAGTACCTTTTTTTTTAAATTTTTTAATTTTATTTAGGAAAAATGATAAATACACCTCAACGTTTAGGCAAAGAGATAAAAAAACCCCCTAACGTTTCAAAAAAAACGTTTACACCACAATTTATTATAATTTTACCATTATACCCTTCTGGCATATAAAAATATATATTAGATTATCCAATTTGTCTGTATATTGTTAATAAAATTATAAATAAACCCTCATTGCCTCATTCTTCTATTTAAATTTTTATCAATAACTAATTTTCAAAAAAAAAACATCTACACACTTATAAAAAATTGTAAATAAATTATAATTTTAAAAATAAAATTGGTTATTAATACCATAATAAATAACATAGAAAATTAGTTATAAATATACAAGTTTAAATGATTGACATGTGGAGAATTGTTAAATATACAAGTTTAAAGTTTAAATAAAATTGGTTATTAATAACCAATTTTATTTTTAAAATTATAATTTATTTACAATTTTTTCAGGCGTATAGATTTTTTTTTTGAAAATTGGTTATTGATAAAAATTTAAATAGAAGAATGAGGCAATGAGGGTATATTTATAATTTTTTTTATAATATCCAACTTGTCTATTTATAATTTTATTAACAATATATAGACAAATTGGATAATCTAATAATTTTTTTATGCTAGAAGGGTAAAATGGTAAAATTATAATAAATTGGGGTGTAAATATTTTTTTTTGAAACGTTATGGGGGTTTTTGTCACTTTACTTAAACGTTGGGGGTGTGTTTGTCCTTTTTCCTTTTGTTTATTATACTCTTTTGTTCTTTATATTTTGGGTTGTAAAATATAATTAGCACAAATAAACTACTTAAATGTCTATAATAAATATAATTATAGTACAAATTTTTATTATGGTATATGCTAATTAATTCTACATTTATTATTTTATTTTAATTTATTAAACTTAATAAATTATGAGAGGGTTCTCTGAAAATTATTATTGCTATATGGAATTTGATATCACTTTGATTAAAATTATAATAACAAAAGAAAAATAAATAAATAAATAAATTGAAGAAAATTATTTTATAAAAAAATCTTATATTTTCAGACAAATAAGCAAATGTGTTTTTTATTGTTTTCATTTTTATATATTACTTTGAAAACAAACTACCGAACAAATTTTTATTTTAAAAAGTATGACATGAAAAACATCATTATCTTTCTCTAAAATGAGACCAAAAAATACTAATTAAAAAACATTATCAGATGCACCCTATATAATATCCCACTACTTTTCTAAACTCACCTCACTTCTAGGAAATAACTATAACCAATTCTATTTTTCATCTTAAAAAATACAAGTCAACAAAAATTTGACGGACAGTTAATTAATTAAAAATCTTCCATATAATTTTTTTTTTTAACTTAGACTATCTTTGACCGTTAAGGTTACTTAAGATAATTTTCATTTAATTATTTTAAACATTGTAGCATAAATAATCAAATTATCCAAGAACATGTACTCTTGTATCTAATAATTTAGGTATTTATTTTTGTTGTCTATAATATAATATGTTTAAATAAAACCAATAATTTTCAATATCTTTGCTTATAAATCAAATAAATTTGATGGCCCATATTTAACCTGAGCTTTCTTTAAAATATATAAAATAAGAATAAATGATCAAAAAAATTATCTAGACATAACGATAAAAACTTGCAATAAATTTGTTCCTAACAAGCTACATATAATGTGGGTCCAAAGAGAAACGACCTATATTACTTTATATAATATGCGGCGATATTGGGACCGAAATTGTTGATATAAGTGCATATTTCACGTGTAAACGAAATTGAGACTGCTTTGGTTTTTGCTATCATGTTTCATACTTTGTTATAGTATACAGTAACACGAAGGACGTGTTTGTCAAATGCAACTGAAGATATTTACTACTTAATATTGGTATAATGGTATCAGTTGACCCGCCGCAATTAGTGTGCCGCAATTATGACACTAAAAAATCGGCAAAAACAAATCAAAATCAATTGAGACATTTATCTTATTATTATTATTGTTGTTGTTGTTGCTGTTGTTGCTATCGTCGTCCTTTCATAAAATTGGTACAAAAGCATAACCTTGCAATTTTTTTTTATAATTAATTTGGCAATGAGTGGTCCTTTTCATTTTACCCAAAAAAACAAAAATAATTAATTAGTTTGACTCCATTTTATTTCTTTTCCATGTTAGGGCAGAAAAAAAAAATCAAAACTTGGGTATTACGTAAATTGATAAAGTTTGAAAATAATTCAAGTGTTTAGCTTGACCTTATTAATTTTTTCTTTTCCCATTTTGAGGCAAAGAAAGAAGGAAGGAGCTTGATTTATTTGAGTCCAAGAAAGAAATAATTTTTGCAACTTAGCTGAGTCCAAGAAAGAAATAGCAAGCGTATCAAAATTCAAAAGCAAAATAATTTTTGTTGTACAATCAAATGCATGCATTTCTTACTCTCACTTATACGTTCACACAACAACAATAATAAAATAAAATGAATAATGATATAGCCACAAACTCATGTATAAATTTATTTTGTACAAAATGATGTGGCATTAATTTATTGGTTGAATTAAATATCTCTTGGCCCACATGATTTATTTTTATTATTTTATATTTTCATCCAACCAATGAATTAATGCCACATCAGTTTGTGTTTGTGGATGTATCATCACTCAAATAAAATATATTTTAATATTAGATTTATCTATTTCATAGGTTAATGATTTTAAAATAATTGTATCTAAAATTTAAAATAACTCACAAAATCTATGTTATATGTTCTATTTGTAATGTCATAATATATTATGTCTTTATTTGCATATATTTCAAATTAAAATTTTGAATTGATGGATTAAGTGTTAATATCGATAATAGTTCAACATTAAAAAAAAATTACATGTCATATATATTTTATTTTATTAATATTTATTTTCATATTTTATTTGTATTTATATGTTATTTAATTTATTTTTTCTGTTCGTATTACATTTGTGTTTATTATTAAAGAGGATTTCTTATTTAATAAGTTCTATATGCAAACCTTCTAAAATGAAACAAACCCTGTCCAAATAACTGTATTATTAAAAATTATATGGATCATGTGCTATTTTCATTTGACTAAGGTTTCATTTGGTACAACTTTTTAAGTAGAGCTTTTGTAAATAGAGTTTTTATTAAAAAAAATTTAGTTGTTTGGTTGTCAATAAAAATTTTTATTAAAAATTTATAAAATTACTTTAATATACAAGTTTGTGGCCCACATGCTATTTTCATTTGACTAATAATATTATGCCGAATACTCAGTCTCTGACTATAACATTACTAACTAATTATCTTTCAAATATTTTCTAAAAAATTACTTATAACTGTCCCCTACATATCATATAGCTTTGTTTCCAACTTTATGAGAAATCTTACAAATCACATATTATTGGAAAAAAAACAAAAGCACAAAATTATATCGAACACTGAATTTAAATCTAGCTAGTTGGATAATTCACTGTTAGTAAACAAAAGCTTATCACCGTCATAAACGAACTAATCAAGGGTCACATCTGCTAGGTTGTCTTGAATGCATGTTTCCTGGCGGCCCTAATAAGAAGAGAAAAAAATCATCTCCCTCTCTACACCCCGCTCCCCCATAAATATCCAAACACACACTGCTTTTATATTCCACAAAACATATAATTCTTTCATGTATTGATGGCTAGCTAGCATAACTTCATCCTTTTAAGGTATCAATAAATTCCTTTTGCTTTTTGTTTTTTAAATCCCTTTATGATGATTGTATTATTTGATTCTTGCTTTTTAGGGCATTGCTTGTACGATTTGAATACGAAAATTATGGCGGAAGAAAATAGCTCTGCAGCTGGTTCATCATCTAGGGCTCAGCGAAATATAAAGGAGAAACATCGAAGAACGCACATGAAAGATCTCATTTCCCAGCTCGCTTCTCTCATTCCTTCCAGCTCCAAGGTATATTAATTTTGGTCATATTTTTTTCATTTCTTTGTATTTATAAAAGAAAGCAATACTAAAAACTAACTAGTCTAATACTAGTTTTAATAAATTATAGCAACTATATATATATAAGTTTTAAGGTTTAGGATTTAAATCGATGTCGTGGATCTAACAAAAACCGTTAAGTTTCTGTTCAACTCTCAAACTAGCAACTATATATATATATAAGGTTTGTGTGTCTGACTTGAAACTTATTGATGCAGTTGTCTATGCCAGAGATATTGGATGAAGCCACCAGTTATATAACGCATTTGCAGAAGAATAAAGAAAGTCTTGAGAGGAGGAGAGCACTATTGAAGGAAGAGGATCACTATGAGCCAACAGTAATGAACATAACAACGTCGGGTTCTACTTTGGAGGTGAATTTGATTTGTGGGTCGAATAGAAACTTTATGTTTCATGAAATTATCAGCGTTCTCGAGGAAGGAGCAGCTGAAGTTATAAACGTCACACAATTCAATTCGGGTGATCGGGTCATCTTCTCTGTTCTGTCCAAGGTGTGTGTGTCTTCATGTTTCTGTCTAATTTGTTTTTTCGCTTTATGATTTTTTTTTTTGGGTGACAGTAAAATAAGAGAAATTAAATTGAAGAAGAATATGAAACCAAATTGCTTTTCTGCTAAAACCATCGTATCAGCTCTGTCGCATTTAATTATCTTGCATAAAATTTCTCTACACTTGAATATATATAATTAATAAAAAATTAATTGGTTTTCAATTCCTTTGCTGAAGAATGAATAGGGAGCATAATAATTTAAAACTTCGCTTTGAATCTTAATTATGTTATCCTATGAGGATGTTAGCATCTTTTTAATGCACTGAAAGACTAAAAAAAAACAAGAAAAATAAAGACTTTAATATATATATTTTTTAATCTTTTAGCTCACATTGGAGTTTTTGTTTTTTTTGTAAATTTATTTTAGGTCCATTTCCGTCCAACCCAAGCCGAGGTCAGTACTCATTTGACTGAAAAGCTAAAAAGATTTTAATCCCCAATATTTTAGCAAATAACTTTATTCAAACAACTTCAACAAGATGACAATGAAGTAGAGTTGGCTAAAAAGTCTGAGCCGGCTCAAGCGTACGGGCCTAGATATGGGCCCCAAAAAATGTAAAGTCTGTATATATTAGGCTTGAATAAGGGCTTAGTATTTTAATTTACAAATAAAAATAAATTAAATTTAAATAAATAAAAAACTCAAAATACTAAAGTAATATTTTTCTATTTAATATGTGTGATTTATCATATTTTATGTATTGGACTATTATTCTATTATGTATTAGATAATTATCTTTAATTTAAATATTTTTTATTTTATAAAAAAATTATTTTATCATTAATGAAAAAGCTCAGGCCTAGCCCAAGCCTGACTGGTCCAAATTTAGATGGGCTTTTGAAGGTCTTGGGCTAGGCATGAGAATTGTCTTAGAAAAGTCCAATCTAAACCCACAACTTACCAACCTTACGATGAAGAATCCTTCAGTTTTAACATTTGAAATTCTTCTTCTCTGCTTTTGTTATTTTTTTTCCTTTAAAATTTAAAGTGTAAATCAATCAGATTGACCAAAACCTCTATTCAATGCTTGAGAAATGAAATCAATTACAAGATTAATAGTCCATATGTATATTGAACACATACGCACATATGGTCCATACATATATGTTGATAATTGCATGCCATGGCCCATGGATTGCCTTTTCTTGGCCGGTGGTGTTGGCTTTTGAAAATTAACAAAATTATGCACGTGTGTCCTTTTGCAGGCCGTCAATTCAAGAATTGGTGTGGAAACTGAAAGAGTTCAAGAGCGGCTGAAAGAACTGATTCTCTGATGCTGATGCATTAACAATTATGTCAGACGAAATATGCATGCATGATGCAACAATTTATATGTGTCTACATTTAGATTTTATCCCAAAAAAACTTAAATAAACGAATAGTAATGATATTAAAACACTTCTGAACCCACCTAGGCCAAACATATTTGGAAAAGAATTTGGCTTGAGTGATGTTCTGGTGAAGTTTTATGGTGAGATGAGTATTTGTTATTCCTAGATAATTAATCTCAAGATCTATAATGGATTCTATCTTTCTCTTTTCTCACTTGTATGGATTTTTTATAAGTACGATAAACAAATTACATGTATCTTTCATTTGTTTGAATGTGTACGTATATATTTGCAGGCCATCAATTCGAGGATTAGTGTTGATATGAGTATAATGGATGTTACCTCACTTATTATGATATTTATAAGTAAAATAAACAAACTACATCTCTAATTCAATTGGAATATGAACTATCAGCCTTCTCGAGGAAGAAAAAACTGAAGTTATAAATGTCGCACAATTCAAAAAATAAGCAATAAGTATGTTTCTAAACCAAACCAATTGATTTCGTCTTTAATGCTTGGGGCATGAAATGAATTACAAGATGGATAAGGATCGTAAAATGAAAGGGATTTTGCCTCGCTGCCTACATTTGTGGGATTTCAATTATAGAAAGAAATAAACCAGAAGGGGTACGGCAACGTTACCCCTTTTTTTTTGTCTTTTCTCAACCCACCATTAAGATCTAACCTAAAAATAATTTAATAAGTTGGATGCTTTTCTTGAGTTATTGAAACTATGGTCCCTGATTTTTGCTACAAAATTTAAAAAGAAAAAATATTTAAAATTTTAACACATAAGTCCATAATATTTTAATTTTTTTACAGTTAAGTCTATTACATACCTAGGTAATTTGACAGTTAAAATGACTTATTCTTACATTTAGCTTAATTTATTCAAATTAATATACTTTTTGATTAATTGTCTAATTTAATATATAGTAAAACAAACCGTATTTTATGATAAAAGTCAATATGAAATTAATTTCATGTTCTTAATTTATTTTTTTATAATACTTATTTAATATACAGTCAATAGTTTGAATATGTGATAATTTTTTTTAATAGTATTAATAATATGATAGTTTTTTAATAAGGCATCAAAACGTGAGGCACAAAAGTGGGGTAAAAAAAAGACTTGCCCTTCATTTATTTTTACAACTAGAAGTTTGATGAAGTCTAAAAGTTTTTTAAGAAGGATTGGGACACAAAGCCATTTTGCTCTTTACACTCATTTGGGAATTTTTTTTTTCCACACCTCATGTTCCATAACTTTAGGTTAGTGATAAAATTCAATTGCTAATTATTAGAGATATAGAATTGAAACTAGTGGGGGTGTTATATCAATTTACTCAATTTTTATATGTTATTTTAATTTATTTATTTAGTAAAAATAAAAATTAGTTTTAGTAAGGATATATTAAATATTTAGGTAGGTTATATAGTAAATCTTCTTTTTAAAAATTTTGACGATGGGTGCTTCAATTAAGGTAAGTTAAAAAAAATTAAAATAAGCAGGACCATTGAGTCAATATTTAGAAATATATGAACTTAATTTAAATTTTACAACAAAAAAGGGGAATGTAGTATAACTACCCTTTAAGTACGTTTGATTAAAATACTTGCACAAAGTAATCGCCATTATCTTTATCTCATATATACTTGAAGGAGATTGAATAAAGAAAAGTATATTGCTTCCTTCTCTCTCACTTTTAGCTTCTTCTGCGTCCAAGGTTTGTTCCAGGTACCATTTTACATTTTTCTACTCGTATGATTTTTGAATGAGGACAACTTTCAGCACTGGGGCAAAAGGGGCGCTGATGGATAGTGTTGGGAGCGATGTTTGTCCAGTAATTTAGACAACAGAACATTTGAGTTTCTCTTAGGGCTGGGCACTATACGGTTCGGTTCGGTTTAGATAGAAAATCGAACCGAACTGAAACCAATCGGTTCTTCCAAATCAGAACCGAAAATTTTCGGTTCGGTTCGGTTTGGTTCTGAATTTCGGTTCAGTTCGGATTATTTCGGTTCTTTTTGGTTTCAACTCTACAATTTTCTCACGTAAGAAACTCCCACAGTGTTAACATTACATTCAATATAATAAAATTCAGCAAAATAATAAAGCCCCAACACATTATAAATCGACAAAAAAAAAAAAATAATAACAAACCAAAAATCTCATGGGTTTCAAAATCACCATTTTCCCACAACCAAACAAGGCCTGCACATGGGATTTCCGTATCAACATTTTTAGTAACCAAACAAGGCCATCAAAATCCCCATTTTTCCAACCAAACGAGGCCAACACATGGGTGTCAAAGCTAGCAATCGGCAACAACAACAAATACAATAAACCAAAAGCTAGCAAGTCCGCAACAGTTACAAATACCCAAAAAATGCTGAAAAAATCAAATTTTACTTGGACAAAGAAATAGATCTAGATCTAGGGGTGGGCATGGGTTGGTTTGGGTTGGATTTTAAGTCAACCCAAACCAAACCATAAAAATTTGGATCCAACCCAAACCAACCCAAATATTTTTAACCCAAACCAAACCAAACCATTTGGGTTTGGTTTGGGTTTGGTTTGAATTTTATTATCAAAATAATTTTTATTTTAATAAAATTTAATTATATCAAAATTATAATAATTATTAATTGTTATTAATTATTAAATTGATATTAAAATATAAAAAATATAGTGGATAAAAATTATAAATTTTACAATAACTTAGTCCTTAAATTAAAGAATACTAGAAAATCAAAATAAAGTTTAATCACAAAAATTATTATTTCTCAATAAATAAGAATGTACACTTTAATAATAAACTTTCACAAACATGACATTAACAATCTAATAATAAATTTTGCCACTTGTTATTTATTTAATTATGTAATATTTATTTTTATTGATCATTTTGGTAGTTTTGCGTTATGTTGTCTACTTATATGTTTAATTTTAGGGAGATTGCCAATTTCCCCCCTACAGTAATCAACGTATATTATTTTTCCCCCTAATGCTTTTATAATGGCCAAAAACCCCCATAATAGTATAAGTTTACAATATTACCCTTATTTTCAACTACTCTTTTATTTATATTTATTCTAAATTAAATAAATCACATGAATAGAAACTAAATAAAAAATAAAGCATTAAAAACAAGAAATATATGTTTTGATATGAACAAAAAAATTAATAATAAAATTTTTTTATACTTATTTATTTTGTGAAAATTTTCTTATAATAAATATATAAGAAAATTATTAGTCAAATGATAAAAAAATTATTATAAGAAAACTTGAATGACAAATAAAAATTTATTATAAGATAAATAATAAAATATTTTACCTATACTTTTTACATTTAATTTTAAAATATTATAAAATATTTATTATAAGAAAATGTTCATAAAATAAATAATTATAAGAAAAAAATTTTGTAAATAAGAAGAAATTTATGTTATTTCTTCTTAGTAGAGTCTCCTGCTCTTTCTATGATGATCCTTCCATGTCGGAGGAATTATTTTTGTAAATAAGGAAAAAAATTTATGTTATTTACAACAATATTTATTTAATTTAAATTTATTTTTACTGTTATTTTCATTTTCTAACTGTTGACAATTGATCACGCCGTAAAAAATTTAATGGTGGTCTTTCACTTATTTGTGTTCATTTATTTTGTTTTCATTTATTGCATTTGAAAAATTTGTGTGTTGGGGTTTTGTCCATAACTCATGGGTAAACCATACCCAAACCATAATGAAATGGTTTTCTACATAAAACCCACATCTAACCCATTTTCATGATTTACCCAACCCAAACCATTTAATTTGGTTTGAGTTTGGATAAACCCATGGGTTGTGGGTTTATGCCCACCCCTATCTAGATCTATAATATTTGTTGTGAGAGAAAAAAGAAGAAACTAAGAATCCAACTAAGAATCCTTGTGTGGTGGCCGACGGCCTGCGATGATTGCGACTGAAGGATGGCTGTTGTGGGGTTGTGACGAATGGCCGGTAGCTGATAGGCGACTGTGCTAAGGGTTGACGATGGTTGTGTGGTGCGAGAGGAGCGGCTGCTAGCTGCATGTATGGTGTTAGAGAAGAGCGGTTGCCGATGGTAGAAATAAAATGTGCTGATTAGAGTGTGAGAGTGAGGGAAGGTGTGCTGCTGCCGTGTTTGAGAGACGTGAGTGTGAGATTTAGGTTTTTTCCGTTCACTTTACCTATATATATCAATATTAAAATATTTTTTTTAAGTGAAAGAACCGAATGGTTTTTCGGTTCGGTTCGGTTTTGAACCGAACCGAATAGAAACCAATCGGTTCTTTAATTTTCAAACTATTCGGGTTTTTTATTTAAAATCGAACCGAACCGAATTAAAAATATCGGTTCGGTTCGATGAAAACCGAACCAAATGCCCACCCCTGACTTTCTCTCTTGATGCATGTGTCAGCAAAATATAATGCAAATATTTTAGAAATTCTTTTGACCTTAAAGATTCCCCGAAAATTTTGATGGCGTCGGTGATGCCTCTGTTATTGGGCCTTTTGATTGTACTTAATTTTATATGTAAGCTAATTCAGAATGCTATGGAAAGAAAACAATAGCTGATCAATTGTGTCCTCATTTGGTGTATTTTTGTAGGACCTAAGGTGCTATAAAACAGCACCAGCAACCTTAGATCCTGCCCAAGATCACAAACCAAGATGCTTCAAGATTGATAACTGCAGAATCTAACTAAGTTGAATCAACAAAATTGGTGTTGATTAACCAAACACAATTCAAAAAACAGAAGAATTAGAAAGAACAAGGAACAACATAGATTTAACGTGGTTCAGCTATATTTCTCTAGCTTACATCCACGGGAGGGCAAATATGATCAGTTTTTATTTGATGCCTAACTTAAGGCTAAACGGCAAGTTTATATGTCGTTCTGAAGAGTGTTATATATACTCATCAAAACGCACGAATTAATGTCGTTTGGCTTTAGTGAATCCAGCTTCTAAACACAAGGTCTTCTGTCGTTTTGATTTTCTGGATTTGCTTCACACACAACAATTTTCCTACTATCTTTTGTGAGCTGATCAATTATCCTAGTTTAGTGGTTTTTTATATATATATATGTATGGTTACTTGGGAAAACAATAAATCAATTCTTTTTCTATAGCATGTTTTCGTTACTCTGATATTACACCATTGAGGAAAATCTCTTTATTTTCAGAGTTGTCGAGAAATTGGATATTGATTATCCACACATCAGCCAATACCCCAGGAGTGACTGCGGGGTCTCTCGAATGCCATTACCCAAACTGCAAAGATATATTTCTCAGACAATTTTGAAAATTTTCAAAAGCCTAATTAATTTTGTTAGGCTACAGTCATTCTGCCGCTACAACAGAATCAGCTTACTCTTCTAACAAAATTGTTTCGGGGGTGGGATTTTGCATCACACAGGCCCCGGAGTGAAGGTCTTCATTCTCTCATTAACTTTTTGTACCCAACTGCAGCCAGGATTCTTCTTTGCCTCCTGATTTGATCGATGCCCTAACCCTGCCAGCCTCATCCCATCTCCCTGCGTCTGCATACATGTTTGAAAGAAGAATATAATATCCACTGTGTTGGGCCTTCAGTATAAACAGAAGCTCAGCTGCCTAAGCCCCCAACTCTACTCTACGTTACGATAGATTCGACATGCCCCTATCGAGCATAAATAGGTAACCAGATATTAGTATCTGGTTCAACAGGCAGGTTTTTGATGAACTACGCTGCATGCATCCTCCGTAAGGCCAGCTCGGCCAAAGAGATCAACCATACAAGCATAGTGCATTTCTGTTTTCTGTTGGCTTAACATTGTGAGTTTGCATTTCATTAGAGTACTTCTTCTTCCCCTCTTCTCCAGTAATAGTCCTCCCTGTACGTCTACAAGCTGTTAGCAATGCAACCTCCTGTTTGGCTGCAGCAAGCACTTGCTGCATTAATTAGTGTTTTTTTTTTGTTATAATTAATTTAAACTATAATAAAAAAATAAATTTAAAATTTTAATTTAATATAACATTATGTAATATTAACTTGAGAAATGAAATTAGTTACACGAATAATAGTCCTAGTGTACATAGATTGACAAGGATGGTAGAATATATGAAAAGGATGCATGGGTTTGAACACGGACGTACATATAGTCCATACATATATGATGATAATTGCATGCCATGGACTGCCTTATCTTGGTCGGTGGTGCTGACTTTCGAAAATTAACAAAAGTTATGCACGTACGTCTTTTACTCTTTTTGCAGGCCATCAATTCAAGATTTGGTGTGGAAACAGAAAGAGTTCAAGAGCGACTGACAGACCTGATCCTCTGATTATGATGCATTAACAATTCGTCAGACGAAATATGCATGCATGATACAACAATTTATATGTGTCTACATATAGATTTCATCCCAAAAAACTTAAATAAACGAATAGTAATGATATTAAAACACTTCTGAACCCACCTAGGCCAAACATATTTGGAAACGAATTTGGCTTGAGTGATGTTCGGGTGGAGTTTTACGGTGACATCAGTATTTGTTATTCCTAGATAATTAATCTCAAGATCTATAATGGATTTTATCTCTCTCTTTTCTCACTTGTATGGATTATTTATAAGTACAATAAACAAATTACATGTATCTTTCATTTGTTTGAACACGTACGTACGTATTTGCAGGCCATCAATTCGAGGATTAGTGTGGGAACTTCAAGAGTTCAGATGAAAGAACTGCTTCTCTGATGCTGATCCATTAATAATCTGAAAAAATAATATGCATTAATAATCTGAAAAAATAAGTTAGGGTTTTGATATGGAGTGTACTTTGAAGAATACTCCAATGATCAAGTCAGGGTATTTTAATCTAAAGAGAAAAGTTTAAGTATAAAGGTATTTGCAAGCTCTATATCTGGAAAGTGAAATTGTTTCTCTTATCATTCTCTTGAATTTGTTGAGAAATAACCAAAAGATCTTTGAATCTCTCCTCAAGCCTTAATTTATAGGAAAAGGCTTGAATTTTTTGCAGGAGATCTAATCTCATCCATCCATTCCCCGACTGAATTTAGATTGTCCATTTTGTAATTGATTTTTCTTTTGTCACTACCATCACATGATTCTGTTAATGATCACTTGCTGATGAATTCTTTTGTTATGAACTGATTTTTATTTGCATTTCAGTATCAAGGAAAAAGCAGCTGAAGTTATAAACGTCACACAATTCACACACACACACGATATATATATATATATATATATCATTTTTTTATCTAATTTGTTTTAGCTTTATTTCTTTTTTGAGAGTAAAATTAGAGTGATTAAATTGAAGAAGAACATGAAATCAAGTTGGTTTTCTGCTAAAACCATCGATATCGATCGGCTCTCCCGCATTTAATTTTCTTGCATAAAATTTCTCTACACTTGAATATATATAATTAATAAAAATTAATTGCTTTTCAATTACTTTGCTGAAGAGTGAATAGAGAGCATAATAATTTAAAACTTCGCTTTGAATCTTAATTACGTTATCCAATAGAGAGTATAATAATTTAAAACTTCGCTTTGAATCTTAATTATGTTATCCTATAAGGATTTTAATATCTTTTTAATGCACTGAAAGACTTAAAAAAAAGAAAAATAAAGACTTTAATATATATTTTTAATCTTTTAGTTCACATTGGAGTTTTTGCTTTTATTTTTAAAAAAATTTATTTTAGCTCCATCTGGGTGCAAGCCAAGCCCAAGTCAATACTCATTTGACTGAAAAGCTAAAAAAGTTATTAATCCCTAGTTTTTGAATAAATAACTTTATTCAAATAACTTCAATAAGATGCCAATGAAGTAGGGTTAGCTAAAAAATCTGGACTGGCCCAAGCTCATGGGTTTGGATATGAGTTCGAAAAATGTAAACCCCGCATAAATTGAGTTTTATGGTGAGATGAGTATTTGTTATTCCTAAATAATTAATCTCAAGAGAAATAATGTATTCTATCTTTTTCTTTTCTCAATTGTATGGATTGTTTGTAAGTGCAATAAACAAATTATATGTATCTTTCATTTGTTTGAACACGTACGAAGATACTAACGAAGATACAATGTCAAGGAAAAAGAAAAAAAATATTAATCATTGTTAAATACAAGACAAAATAATCATATTTGACTTTTCAATGCACCTGAACCCCATGATAGAACAGAAGCCATAAAAGTTAAATAAACGAATAGTAATGATATTAAAACACTTCTGAACCCACCTAGGCCAAAAATATTTGGAAAAAAATTTGGCTTGAGTGATGTTCTGGTGGAGTTTTATGGTGAGATGAGTATTTGTTATTACTAGATAATTAATCTCAAGATCTATAATGGATTCTATCTTTTTTCTCACTTGTATGGATTATTTATAAGTACAATAAGCAAATTACATGTATCTTTCATTTGTTTGAACACGTACGTACGTATTTGCAGGCCATCAGTTCGAGGATTAATGTGGGAACTTCAAGAATTCAGATGAAAGAACTGCTTCTCTGATGCTGATGCATATTAACAATCTGAACAAATAATTTCCTTTAATAATTTGAAAAAATAAGTTAGGGTTTTGATATGGAGTGTACTTTGAAGAATACTCCAATGATCAAGTCAGGGTGTTTTGAGATTAATCTAAAAAGAAAAGTTGAAGTATAAAGGTATTTGCAAGCTCTATATCTGGAAAGTGAAATTGTTTCTCTTATCATTCTCTTGAATTTGTTGAGAAATGACCAAAAGATCTTTTAATCTCTCCTCAAGCCTTAATTTGTAGGAAAAAGGCTTGAATTTTTTGCAGGAGATCTAATCTCATCCATCCATTCCCCGACTAAATTTAGATTGTCCATTTTGTAATTAATTTTTGTTTTGTCACTACCGTCCCATGATTCTATTAATGATCACTTGCAGATGAATTCTTTTGTTATGAACTGGTTTTTATTTGCATTTCGGTTTTAGGTTTATATATATATCAGCGTTCTCGAGGAAGAAGCAATTGAAATTATAAACGTCACATAATTCAATTCGGGTGATCGGGTCATCTTCTTTGTTCTGTCCAAGGTGTGTGTGTGTGTGTGTATTCATGTTTCCATCTAATTTGTTTTAGCTTTATTTCTTTTTTGAGAGTAAAATTAGAGTAATTAAATTGAAGAAATAGGGTATAAAATCGCCTCATTCCCTCCTCGAATGGGAAAAATCTGTAAGGGTTCTCATCCCCATGGGAATTTCTGCCATCCCTATGAGTAAGACGTTTTTGTCCGGTTATTGATACTATAGTCCCTGATTTTTGTTACAAATTAAAAAAGTAAAAATATTTAAAGTTTTAACACATAGGTCCATAATAATTTAAATTTTCTACAATTAAGTTTGGTATCTAGGTAATTTGACCGTTAAAATGACTTATTCTTATATTTAGCTTAATTTATTAAATTAATACACTTTTCCTATTAATTTAGTGTATAGTAAAACAAATCATATTTTGTAATAAATGTCAATATGAATTTAATTTCATATTCTTAACTTATATATATTTTTTCATAATAATTATTTAGTATACAGTCAATAATTTAAATATGTATTAAAAATATATTACTTTTCAATAATATTAAATACTATGTTAGTATTTCAATAAGGTATCACAGGTAAGGCGAATACATGTATATGTATATGTATGTGTCTATATAGGTAATCTTTTAGTGTTTCATTCCTTTGCTTGAAACTTTCTATTATATTATTATTTTGGCTTGTTAGTCAAAGATAAAAAATCTATTTGCAGGTGACAATAGGATGGTACAAGAAGATGGAGAAAGAATCTGGACTCCTTGGTTAATTAAATTTATGAATTCTCGTTATTATTTCAATTTCTATAATTTAGGAATAAAATTAAGGGTCTTCATCTATATTGGGGCCCTAGGCAACCGCCTAAGTTATTTAAAGGAAGAGCCACCTATGAGAAGTCCAAAATTGAGTTTGCATCAAAGAGATGTGTATGAAGATGTTTTCTTACTGTAACACGATGTATTTCTTTCCCTTACTCCATTGCAGCCAGATTTGCACAAGCTGATATAGCACCCATAAAAGATACTACATCATGCTTCATACCCAAAAGCCGCATTTCGGAGAACAAACTCAGAGATTCTGAACAATCACTAGTTTGAGAATGGCCCGCTATTAAGTATATTGTGAGATACTTCATCCCTAAGGGACATGTTAAAAACATTTTGAGCTAGGTTTAGACAGCCATATTTTCGATACATATCATACATAATTTAATCCTTTGCGAATAATCCTTGCATGGGTTTAGGTATTATGAGTGATCAGACCATGCATTTATTGTAAACGCTACAATACAAAGGACTGTTTATATATAGTCCTTTGTGCGAGTGTGTGTGTGTATAAATGCACACATGAAAAATAAATGCGTGGTCGTTTGTGTGTATTTATAAATATACACATTTAACCAACAAAGTGTTGGCTCCACTGGCAATGAAGTCCCCTTAAGTGGCTTGATTGAGTTTGCTCCCCAGTTCGAGTCGCAAGGAAGTCGCCTTTGTTGGGAGAACCTGTGCCTCTCGGTTCGAGCATGGACTTCTAGTTTGGGTTGTGGTACGGGCTTAAAGGTGCCTCCCACAGTTGGGGCCCTCCCCAGGATACCTCATGGTCAAAACCAATAAATAAATAAATAAATAAATATACACATTTAGTAACCAAAGTTGGTTGATGTAAGTGGTTTGACACTTTCACTCCTTAAGAGAAGTCAGAGGTTCAAGCCCCGCTCTCGTATGGAGTCACCACTTTGGCCAGCACTTTACCCCTTACAGGCCGACCTGGTGCGAGCGGGGGTTAGTCTAGATTGTGGTACGGGCTTAAAGGTGCCTCCCACAGTTAGGGTCCGCTCATGACCATCTCGTGGTTCAAAAAAAAAATACACATTTAGTTTTAATTTAAAAGCTAGAATACAAGAAGCTGTGACAAGTTTGAATTTGTTGCCACCGTATTTTTATTTATCTTATTTGACTTGGTACAAAGACCTTTGGGAACCTTTAGTGTCGTTTTGGGGTTGATAAAATAAGCAGCATTCAATATTAAAGTAGTTAGATTTTTGATAAATTATTTTGTGAGATTGCTACAAATCTTTTATATAATTTTTAAAAATACGTGGACTAAATAGATAATTAACTTAAATTATAATGACTAAAAGAATATTTATCTTATTTTTTAAAACTCATCAAAATAATGTTGTTATAAAAAAAAAAGTGCGGCTAATTGTATCCAAAAAAATAAACTCACCACAAGTATAGAAATATCCAAAAAAAGGGTGGATATTCTGGATATTTGGATCCGCATAATAATAATTTTAAATTTAATAATTTACATGATAATATTAAATAAAATTCAATTATAATTTAACAATCGACAATTTAACATATAAAAAAAATACAACAACACCAAAAATTCACAAACAATAATTTCTAAATATAAATCAAACATAAAAAAAATCTAAGTTAAACTGATTTATTACAATATTCTTTAATTATTATTATTATTTTAAACATATTTTCATAGTTAATGAAGATTTTCATACCCATCCTTGAAACTTTTATGTTTTCTAAATCAACGTTTTCCTGACCAAAATGGTATAATTTAAGGCTTTTTCTATTTTGCTCTCTAAAACTTCAGGCGCAAAGAGACCTTCTCATTCATGGCTTCCACTTCATCTTTACCTCCTGTTACTCTTTCTTCTACTCTTTCTTTGCCCAGATCTTGCACTTCTCATACCACCAATAAGATTAAAAACCTTGTAGAATATTCTTATATTCCTGAATCAGTCCAAATCAGTGAGTCCTCTTACCCTCTTATTAGCCATTCTCAGTTGTACAAACGACCTAACTTCTTTACCCGCAGTATCCGCATCCTCATCTCTACCAGACGCCCTCATTCTAAATAATATATCCAGTCTTCCCGCCTGCATCAGTGTGCTCTTCAAGCCACCTCTGCTGAGCAATATGTCACTCTGGAGATTCCTTCCGAGTTGCTCTCCAACTGGAAACGAGAAGGTTATACTCATCTTCATCTTGGAGGCATCAAATTAATCCTTACTCTTCATGGAAGAAAAGGTTTACCGGTTACAGCTCGCCTTGCTATGCTTGATACCCGGTTTAAACAGTACCAAGATGCTGTTATCGGCACTGTTCTCACTGCCCTCCATGCAGGCAGTATTTTACTCGCCTTCTATCCAAACTTTAACCTTTCTCTCCAAGATCCCAACTTGCCCACAACCTTGAAGGTTCAAGTTCAAATTCAAGGTGCTGAACAAATTTCTTCTGCCAAAATTGCCACCTTACACCACCAATTGGTCTATAGGCTTCAAAATCATGCCTTAGATCTACCAACTCCTGAACATCATTCGGATACCCTCATGGTCTTAGCCGAATCTGACCAGATCCCAACCATAATCCAAATCCCAAGACAAATTCCCCGTCATGAGCTCATCAAGCTTATGTCTCTTGAATGGATCTCCAACTATGAACAGTTCCATAACAATACAGCTCCAATTCAGACATTTGAAAGCATGTTTGAAAGACGCCAAGATGGAACAGTCCGAATGACTTTTAAACCATCTCCAAGTGCTCCACAAGAGCCTCCTCGGCTCTCCTTTACCTATTCTTCAATGATTACAACTGTCCAGACAGCCCAAAAAGAAAAAACCTCCAGTTTCCTGCCACCACTATGATCCTAAACCGCCACAAGATCCTCCAACTCCACCAGCTCCATTACCCTTTTACCAAAAAGAACTCAAATGGATTACAAAGTATTGCAAATTTGAGACTCCATCACCAATCCAACTTCCAACACCGCCACTCACTTCTATGATGTTTTCATCCACTTCTTTAGACTATTCTTCCTTTTTTCCTCCTTTAGACACTTATACCGATTCCCAACGGAATGCCGTGTCCAAACCCTTTGTCCCTTCACCAATTACCTCATCTGGCCACTTAGAACCTCCTAAACTTTTTGAATCAGTCCTCAACTGGCAAACCCAAAATGCCAGAGCACAGAATGATACTTTGTTGAATATCAACTCCAAAGTTGAGCACATCAGTTTACGAACTGAACAACTTGAGACAAAAGTTGACTCCATCTCTGCACAGATGCAGCAGATCCACCAAAATCTCCAGTCTAGAATTACTCAACTCGATTTTGAGCTACGAGCTATGCTTGCCCAGCGCTATTATGGCCTAGAATTTGACCAAAAGGAAAGGAAAATCAGACGCTTAAAAGCTGAACTTGATCAGATTGAATCTGAAAAACACAGACCTACCCTTTTTACCACGTCACCTCTTATCCCTTCCATAGGTCCAACTTATCATCAATTTGCCTCTATGCTTTCCCCCATCCGACAGTATGATCATTCCAAGTTATTTGGCATGACCCATACTCTTTTTAGAGACAATCCATTACCACCACCACCTAAACCAAAGCCTAAACCTCAACCGCAACCCGTCACATTTCATCCATCATCCATCATCTATTACCATCCCTGCCCAACACTCTCCTGGTCATACTCCGGCATCGCCACCAGTACCTCCACTACCAACTGAATCCCAACCACCTTCTCAATCCAAAGATAAACAACCAATGCATCAGTTTAGTGCCCATACGGTCGACCACTCTCCTACTACAGATGACCAAACTTCTGATTCAAATCTAGCTGTTTCCGATAGCCATACTGAGACTGACACAGAATCTTCAGTATCCACTAGTGATTCTGAAAAGTCTTATGCTGATATCACCAGAATCTTGATGGCCCAACCTGATCAACCTCCTCAAGGCCAAACTTCCCATACAGAACCATATGTTGATATTCCCTCAGAAGTTGAAGAAGAAATGCCTGAATCTTCTGCCACAAACCAACCCCCTCCAGCTCAAGCCCATACCAGTTCACCCAGTCAAAAATCTTCAAATGGCCCATGGTTCACTTTTGATGATCTTCCATCTCATAAATGGCGTGATCGCCTTAATGAAATGTCTTCCTAGATTGACATTCAAATGCTACGTCCAGGAGCCACAACTCAATCAGTCCTTAGAGGGTTTGCTACTCGTTTTACGGGTGCTCTAAGAGATTGGTTTGATTCTTTAGGTCGCTACCGCCAATTACAGTTTGTGGATCTACTAGAAGTCTCAAGTGCTCTTGCTGTTCTCCATGATCAATTCCTTGGAGACCCTTCTACAGTCTTTGAAGCTGCACGTCGAGACTATCTCAACATGAAATGATGTTCCCTCAATGCTAAGGATCTTGATTTCCATTACTAGTGAATGTCCCTGTTGTTCTATAAGCTTAATAGATTCAATGAACTGACATTAAAACATGTCTTTCTAGCCTCTCTTCCAGATGAACTCCAACCCGACTACCAGCCATTAAACATGTTTTTGCAGGATGACAAGTTTCCCTTGCCCCGTAGACAAAGCATGTTTACTTTTCTAAAAAATACCCAGATCTTTTCAAAATTCGATTTAAAATCAAGTTTCTGGCAATTAGGCATTGAACCCTCTGAGCGTTACAAAACTGCTTTTTGTATCCCAAATGCCCATTTCCAATGGACCGTCTTACCCTTTGGCCTCAAAACTGCCCTATCCATTTTTCAAAAATCCATGGTCCATATCTTTCAGCCCATCCTGCATCATGCATTGATTTACATTGACGATATCTTACTTTTTTCAGGATCACATGATGAACATCGCCAGCTGTTAACTCAATTATATGATATTGTCCAAAATCATGGAATTATGCTGTCTGCCAAGAAAAGCACCATTGCCACAGAGAACATTGAATTCCTTGGCATGATCATAAAAGATGGCCATTATCAGCTAGGAAAACACATTGCCCAAAAGTTGCTTCACTTTCCAGATCAGCAACTTTCCAAAAGGCAAGTTCAACAGTTTCTCGGCATCATCAATTACATCAGAGACTTCATCCCACATGTGGATCACTACACTCATCACCTTTAAGCTTTATTGAAAAAGAAGCCCCCAGTATGGAATGCTGACCACACAAATGCTATCCAGACTCTCAAAACCAGAAAAACCTCTCACCTTGTTTTCTACTACATACCACTTTCCGATCATCTCCATGACTACATCATTACCCCCAGAAGCTCTCACCAAGAAAATTTTTCCCTTTAACAAAAACTTCTCTTCTGTCTTTGCCATCCAAGAATTTTGCAAAGAAAGCTCTCTTTCGCTTCTTCATGAAAGCCTACCTTGTCACATAACCCTTTCCATTTTCCTCCTTCCACCCGGAAAATCTGTTCCTTACAGGTTTAACCCTTGATCCATCCAGAGAAACCACTGAAGATGTGTTATGGTACATCTGGTGCATAACAGTCCTTTATGCCACTAAGTTAGTCCTACCAATTACTCTCACTTTGGAACATCTCCTTAACCCAGACAAAGCCACCTCTCTTACCTGGACATTACTTGAATGGTTCTCCCCCATACCATGGTGGAGAATGAAGCTCCAACAACTGTCAGAAATTTACAACCTTGAACGTATGCCTGCCTCGGAAGCACAAATGTTTACCTTAGTCTTTATCATTCACAGGCCATACTTTCAACATCCAGACACAAAACTCTTTTGGACTCAAGACCAGGTATATGAATGGTTCACTGCACCACATTTAGCTGTCATTGAAAATGAAATCCAATATGTCCTTCACAACTACCTTTGCAATTAAACCACCAACCTCCGCCACTTAAAGATATCTTCCACACCTCCTTAGGCCCACAACATGACCTCCCTATGATCTTCACTCCATCCGCCATATCCAAACCGAAATCCACGGGAATCATTATCAAAGAAGAAAATCCAGACTACACTGACTTCCTTTTCCAAGACTCCCAAGACCCCTGGGAAGATTTCTTTCCCCTCAACCAACATCTCCAATAATTTCCACAACAATCCATGAATGAACCAAGATCCTCATCCCAACCTCCCAATGCTGACACGACCACTAAACTCTCCAAAGTTGACAAAGCCACTCAAACATCACTAAGGCCAGGATACCGACGAGATTGTCCTTATCCCCTTTGCCGTGGTCCCCACTGTAAGCATCCAAAGCTCTCCAAAATCTTTTTCCCAAAATCCAACCGTGACACTGACCCCGATGAAACTGAAAGCTCATCCGAAGATGATTACATGAATCTCCGCTCTCCATAAAGTTGTTTGTCTTGTTGCTTTCAATAAAGTAGTTTGTCTTGTTGTAATAATTATGTTTTACTTTATGGTTTTGTCTTGGCTTGCCTTACGCCTTAGCTTTTGCTAGTTGTAAAAGTCTTTGTAAGCATGCTTTATCTTTTGTCCATTTGTCCAAAGTCTTGATCGGTGGGCTTAGCTTTCTAAAAAGGTGTGCTACAGGTCATGATCACTTGAGAAGTCATGATCAATGTTGTCGTATCTTTATCTTTTGCTTTTGAAAAAGATAGGGGTCATGTCTTATCTTCTCTGAGAATTCCTCTATATAAAGGATTCTCCCCTTGCTTATAAGATATATGATATAGAAGTTGGAAGAAATAAACTCTTGTGTGTTTTTATCACTATGAATCTCTAAACCTCTCTCCTCTCTCTGCAAATGAAGCTCTCTAGAGAAAGAAAAAGAATAAAGAATTAAATTTGTTCATTTTGAAACCTAAGGAAGTATGCTATGCACTTGCTTTCTAGTAAGGATCCTGTGCATCAGAAAACTTTTGGAATAAATTCTTACATGGTTTGGTACCCTGTTTTAGACTAAAGGAAAGTCTGTTTAGGGTTAAATAACCCGAGAAAGAAGGTGTTTTAACAAAAGTTTTGATTCCCCATTTGAGTATATCGACAGGAAACCGACGACGTAAATTCCAGAGGTGATCCTGAATAGGCACTAGTCTGGTCTGCACTGTCGGATAACAAGTCACGTAATAATTTAATTTATATATTTTTCAATTGAAATTTAATTAAATAAATAATTTAATTATAAAATAATACGGATCCAGATATTCAGTTATCCAGATGTCCGGTTATCCAGATCCGGATCCGAACACAGATCTTGACTTTTAAGATCCAGATCCGGATCTTTTGGATCTTTACGGATCCAAATTTTATTGCCAACCATAACTTGAATCCACACCCTTAGTTACATGGGGTTATCGCTAGATAATAAGGCTAAATGTAGAATGCTTGACTGGCACTAGATCATTAGAACAAGGTTGGATATCTACAGTGCGTTCGGCAACATTTTCGGTTGGGAGTTTTTTGCTTTTCGAAAATGACCGAAAATGAAAAACACAAAACTCGTTTGGTTAAGTCATTTTCCAAAAAAAAATTGACGAACAAAATATTTTTGTTTTCAAACTTTTGCAAAGAAAATTCAAGAATGTCAAATTTGGCGTTCTTGACTACTTGGAGAATGATTAAGAAAGTACAAGGCAAAATTTTTGTGCTGGCCCACCACTGTTAATTTTTCAATTATTACTTTATTAATTCTTTAATTATTACTTCCACCTAATCCCTTCAATTTTTCTTCTAATCTACACCTCATCTTTTTCTTATTCACTGTAAAATATAACATGATCCAGAACCCTTTTTTTTGTTGGAATTTTATAATTTTGTTTATTGTACTCTTTTGTTCTTTATATTTTAGGTTGTGAAATATAATTAGAACAAATAAACTACTTAAATGTCTATAATGAATATAATTGCAGTACAAATTTTTATTTTGGTATATGCTAATTCATTCTACATTTATTATTTTATTTTTCATTTTATTTTAATTTATTGAACTTAATAAATTATGAGAGGGCTTTCTGAAAATTATTATTGCTATATGGAATTTGATCTCACTTTGATTAAAATTATAATAACAAAAGAAAAAGTAAATAAATAAATTGAAGAAAATTATTTTATAAAAAAATTTATATTTTCAGGCAAATAAGCAAACGTGTTCTATTTTTCATCCCACTACTTTTCTAAAGTCACCTCACTTCTAGGAAATAACTATAACCGGTTCTATTTTTCATCTTAAAAAAATACAAGTCAACAAAAATTTGATGGACAGTTAATTTTAATTAAAAATCTTCCTTATAATTTTTTTTTTTAACTTGGACTATCTTTGACCATTAAGGTTACTTAAGATAATTTTCATTTAATTATTTTAAACATTGTAACATAAACAACCAAATTATCCAAGAACATGTACTCTTATATCTAATAATTTAGGTATTTATTTTTGTTATCTATAATATAATATGTTTAAATAAAACTAATAATTTTCAATATCTTTGCTTATAAATTTGATAGCCCATATTTAACCTGAGCTTTCTTTAAAATATATAAAATAAGAATAAATGTTAAAAAATTATCTAGACATAACTATAAAAACGCGCAATAAATTTTTTTTCCTAACAAGCTATATATAATGTAGGTCCAAAAAGAAACAACCGATATTACTAAATATAATAGGCAGCGATATTGGGACCGAAATTGGAGATAAGTGCATATTTCACGTGTAAACGAAATTGAGACTACGATGGTTTTGCTACCCGGTCTACCATTTCGGCGAGCAAAAGTTGTCTCCTTATCATGTTTCATACTTTGTTATGGTATACAGGAACATGAAGGACGTGTTTGCCAAATGCAACTGAAGATATTTACTACTTTAATACGGGTATAATGGTATCAGTTGACCCGCCGCAATTATAACACTTGAAAATCGGCAAAAACAAATCAAAATCAATTAAGGCATTTCTCTTATTATTCTTATCCTCTCATAAAATTGGTACAAAAGCATAACCTTGCAATTTTTTTTAATTAATTAATTTGGCAATGAGTGGTCCTTTTCATTTTACCCAAAAAAACAAAAAAATAATTAATTCGTTTGACTCAATTTTACATGGGTATTACGTAAATTGATAAAATTTGAAAATAATACAAGTGTTTAGTTTGACCTTATTAATTTATTCTTTTGCCAATTTGAGTCAAAGAAACAAATAGCACGCGTATCAAAATTCAAAAGAAAAATAATTTTTGTTATACAATCAAATGCATGCATTTTTTACTCTCACTTATACGATATATCGCACAACAACAATAATAAAATAAAATCTATTTTAATATTAGATTTATCTATTTCACAGGTTAATGATTTTAAAATAATTGTATCTAAAATTTAAAATAATTCAAAAAATCTATGTTAAATGTTCTATTCGTAATGTCATAATATATTATGTCTTTATTCGCATAAATTTCAAATTAAAATTTTGAATTGATGGATTAACTGTTGATATCAATAATAGTTCAATATTAAAAAAAATTGCATGTCATATATGTTTTATTTTATTAATATTTATTTTAATATTTTATTTGTATTTATATGTTATTTAATTTATTTTTTCCTGTTAGTATTACATTTGTGTTCATTATTAAAGAGGATTTCTTATTTAATAAGTGCTTTATGCAAACCTTCTTAAATGAAATAAACCCTGTCCAAAATAACTATATTATTAAAAAAAAAATTGTAGATCTTGTGTTATTTTCATTTGACTAATAGGATTACGCCAAATCCTCAAATTGTGACTCAAACATTACTAACTAATTATCCTTCAAATATTTTCTAAAAAATTACTTATAACTGTCCCCTACATATCATATAGCTTTGTTTCCAACTTTATGAGAAATCTTACAAACAATTAGGATTCATTAACATATTGATCATTATCCGATGATTATAATCACCAATATTCACATCTTATTGGAAAAAAAACAAAAGCACAAAATTATATCGAACACTGAATTTAAATCTAGCTAGTTGGATAATTCACTGTTAGTAAACAAAAGCTTAATTATCACGGTCATAAACGAACTAATCAAGGGTCACATCTGCTAGGTTTTCTTGAATGCATGTTTCCTGGCGTCGCTAATAAGAACAGGAAAAAATCATCTCTCCCTCTACACCCCGCTTCCCCATAAATATCCAAACACACACTGCTTTTATATTCCACAAAACATATAATTCTTTCATGTATTGATGGCTAGCTAGCATAACTTCATCCTTTTACGGTATCAATAAATTCCTTGTGCTTTTTGTTTTTTAAATCCCTTTATGATGATTGTATTATTTGATTCTTACGTTTTAGGGCATTGCTTGTATGATTTGAATACGAAAATTATGGCGGAAGAAAATAGCTCTGCAGCTGGTTCATCGTCTAGGGCTCAGCGAAATATAAAGGAGCAACATCGAAGAATGCACATGAAAGATCTCATTTCCCAGCTCGCTTCTCTCATTCCCTCCAACTCCAAGGTATATTAATTTTGGTCAGATTTTTTTTTTCATTTCTTTGTATTTATAAAAGAAAGCAATACTAAAAACTAACTAGCATAATACTAGTTTTAATAAATTCTATCAACTATATATATATATATATATATATATAAGTTTTAGGGTTTAAGATTTACATCGATGTCGTGGATCTAACAAAAACCGTTAAGTTTTTGTTCAACCCTCAAACTAGCAACTATATATAGAAGGTTTGTGTGTCTAACTTGAAACTTATTGATGCAGTTGTCTATGCCAGAGATATTGGATGAAGCCACCAGTTATATAACGCATTTGCAGAAGAATAAAGAAAGTCTTGAGAGGAGGAGAGCACTATTGAAAGAAGAGGATCACACTGAGCCAACAGTATTGAACATAACAACTTCGGATTCTACTTTGGAGGTGAATTTGATTTGTGGGTCGAATAGAAACTTTATGTTTCATGAAATTATCAACGTTCTCGAAGAAGGAGCAGCTGAAGTTATAAACGTCACACAATTCAATTCGGGTAATCGGGTCATCTTCTCTGTTCTGTCCAAGGTGTGTGTGTATCTTCATGTTTCTGTCTAACTTGTTTTAGCTTTATTAGTATTTTTTTAGAGTAAAATTAGAGTAATTAAATTGAAGAAGAACATGAAATCAAATTTCTTTTCTGCTAAAACCATCGATATCGATCGGCTCTCCCTCATTTAATTTTCTTGCATAAAATTTCTCTACACTTGAATATATATGATTAATAAAAATTAATTTGTTTTCAATTACGCTACTGAAGAGTGAATAGGGAGCATAATAATTTAAAACTTCGCTTTGAATCTTAATTATGTTATCCATGAGGATGTTAGTATCTTTTTAATGCACTGAAAGACTTAAAAAAAATAAATAAATAAAGACTTAATATATATATTTTTAATCTTTTAGCTCACATTGGAGTTTTTGCTTTTTTTTTTAAATTTATTTTAACTGCATCCCTGTCCAAGCCCGGCCCAAGTCAGTACTCAGTTGACTAAAAAGCTAAAAAGGTTTTAATCCTTAATTTTTGAGTAAATAACTTTATTCAAATAACTTCAACAAGATGTCAATGAAGTAGAGTTGGCTAAAAAGTCCAAGCCAGCCCAAGCTCGCGGGCCTGGATATGGACAAAAAAAAATGTAAAGTCCGCATAAATTAAGTTTGAATAAGGGTCTAGCATTTTAATTTATAAATAAAAATAAATTAAATTTAAATAAGAAACTCAAAATACTAAAGTAATATTTTTCTATATTAATATTTGTGATTTATTATATTTTTATTAATATTTTATGTATTAAACTATTATTCTATTATGTATTGGATAATTATCTTTAATTTAAATATTTTTTATTTTATAAAAAAAATCATTTTATCATTAATGAAAATGCTCAGGCCTAGCTTGTCCAAATTTGGACGGGCTTTTGAAGGTCTTGGGCTTCGTTTCAATAATGTGGGCTTGGGACTGGACTTAAAAAAATCCGATTCAAACCAACAAATTACCAACCCTACGGTGAGAATCCATCAGTTTTAACATTTGAAATTCTTCTTCTCTGCTTTTGTTATTTTTTTCCTTTAAATTTTAAAGTGTAAATCAAACAGATTGACCAAAACCTCTATTCAATGCTTGAGAAATGAAATTAATTACAAGATTGATAGTCCATATGTATATTGATTGATAAGGATCATAGAATATATATTGAACACATACGCACAAATGGTCCATGCATATATGTCGATAATTGCATGCCATGGATTGCCTTTTCTTGGCCGGTGGTGTTGGCTTTCGAAAATTAACAAAGTTAGGCACGTGTGTCTTTTGGCAGGCCATCAATTCAAGAATTGGTGTGGAAACAGACAGAATTCAAGAGCGGCTGAAAGAACTGATTCTCTGATGCTGATGCATTAACAATTCGTCAAACGAAATATGCATTCATGATGCAACAATTTATATGTGTCTATATATAGATTTTATCCCAAAAAAACTTAAATAAACGAATAGTAATAATATTAAAACACTTCTGAACCGACCTAGGCCAAACATATTTGGAAAAGAATTTGGCTTGAGTGATGTTCTGGTGGAGTTTAATGGTGAGATGAGTATTTGTTATTCCTAGATAATTAATCTCAAGATCAATAAATAAATTACATGTATCTATCATTTGTTTGAATGTGTACGCATATATATTTGCAGGCCATCAATTTGAGGATTAGTGCTGATATGAGTATAATGGATGTTACCTCATTTATTATGATATTTATAAGTAAAATAAACAAACTACATCTCTAATTCAACTGGAATATGAACTATCAGCCTTCTTGAGGAAGAAAAAACCGAAGTTATAAATGTCGCACAATTAAAAAAAAAAGCAATAAGTATGTTTCTAAACCAAACCGATTGATTTTGTCTTTAATGCTTGGGGCATGAAATGAATTACAAGATGGATAAGGATCGTAAAATGAAAAGGATTTTGCCTCTCTGCCTACATTGTGGGATTTCCATTATAGAAAGAAATAAACCAGAAGGGATTTTGCCTCTCAAGATCAAAAATGGATTCTATCTTTCTCTTTTCTCACTTGTATGGATTTTTTATAGGTACAATAAACAAATTACATGTATCTTTCATTTGTTTGAACACGTACGTACATATTTGCAGGCCATCAATTCGAGGATTAGTGCTGATATGAATATAATGGATGTTACCTCACTTATTATGATATTTATAGGTAAAATAAACAAACTACATCTCTAATTCAATTGGAATATGAACTATCAGCTTTCTTGAGGAAGAAAAAACTGAAGTTATAAATGTCGCACAATTCAAAAAATAAGCAATAATAATGTTTCTAAACGAAACCGATTGATTTTGACTTTAATGCTTGACAGCTTGAGACATGAAACTAATTACGAGATGGATAAGGATCGTAAAATGAAAAGGATTTGGCCTCGTTGCCTACATTTGTGGGATTTTAATTATAGAAAGAAGAGTGGAGCTATTGGCACCCCTACATTTTGCTTATAAAACCACACTTTAAATAAAATTACAATTAAAGAGGATTGAAAATTAAATCCAGCAAATTACTTAATTTATAATCAATCATTTTCAAACAAAAAAAAAATCTATATATTACTTTCTATTTAACTAAAATAAATTGTACAAATTTAGAATAATCTATTGTTCTCTTTTGATTTCTTATTGATTAAATATTTTTATACTTAAAATTGCTTTGAAATTATAATTTGAAATATGTATTATTTCAGCCAATGATTAACACTAAAAAACTTATCACTCATATAACTTTTTAATTTGTGTGTAGATTAATAATAAAATTGAAAATAATTAAAAAATAGCACAATAATACTTTGAGTTTTAACAATAAAATAAATCAAATGAAAATTAAGAACTTAGAAAAGTGTATATAAAAAAAAGGGTATTTTCAAAAATAAAATGAATATAACTAAAAAGGAAGTTTTATGAGGAGATGAGAGGGGTGCCAATAGTCCAACTCTAGAAAGAAATAAACCAGAAGTGGTCCAGCCACGTCACCCCTTTTTTTTTGTCTTTTCTTAACCCACCATCATGATCTAACCTAAAAATAGTTTAATAACTAAGATGCTTTTCTTGATTTATTGAAACTATAGTCCCTAACTTTTGCTACAAAATTTAAAAAGAAAAAAATATTAAAAATTTTAACATATAAGTCCATAATATTTTAAACTTTTTACAGTTACGTCTATTACATACCTAGGTAATTTGACAGTTAAAATGACGTATGTTTACATTTAGCTTAATTTGTTCAAATTAATACACTTTCTTATTAATTGTCTAATTTAATACATAGTAAAACAAACCATATTTTATGATAAAAGTCAATATGAAATTAATTTCTTGTTCTTAATTTATATTTTTTTTCATAATACTTATTTAATATACAGTCAATAGTTTGGATATGTGATAATTATTTTTAATAGTATTAATAATATGATAGTTTTTTAATAAGGCATCAAAACGTGAGGCACAAAAGTGGGGTAAAAAAAAGACTTGCCCTTCATTTATTTTTACAACTAGAAGTTTGATGATTAAGTCTAGAAGTTTTTTAAGAAGGATTGAGACACAAAGTCATTTTGCTCTTTACTCTCATTTGGGAAATGTTTTTTTTTCCACACCTCATGTTCCATAACTTTAGGTTAGTGATAAAATTCAATTGCTAATTATTAGAGACATAGAATTGAAACTAGTGGGCATGTTATATCAATTTACTCAAATTTTATATGTTATTTTAATTTATTTATTTAGTAAAAATAAAAATTAGTTTTAGTAAGGATATATTAAATATTTAAGTGGGTTATATAGTAAATCTTCTTTTTAAAAATTTTGACGGTGGGGTGCTTCAATAAAGGTAAGTTAAAAAAATTAAAATAAACAGGAACATTGAGTGAATATTTAGAAATATAAGAACTTAATTTAAATTTTACAACAACAAAGGGGATTGTAGTATAATTACCCTTTAAGGAAGTTTGATTAAAATACTTGCACAAAGTAATCGCCATTATCGTTATCTCATACATACTTGAAGGAGATTGAATATAGAAAAGTATATTGCTTCCTTCTCTCTCACTTTTAGCTTCTTCTGCGTCCAAGGTTTGTTCCAGGTACCATTTTACATTTTTCTACTCCGTATGATTTTTGATTTGTAAATTTTGTATTGTGAATTGTGTTTCACAGGATTCTTGCGTAACTGATTGCATTGTGATGCTTCTTCCCTTTGGATGATACCTTGAGCCATATACAAGGGGTTGTTAGTGAATAAAATATTACTAGCATAAATTCAGATTATTATCTATAATTTAAATAATAATTTTTGGGTGATAAGGTTAGTATGCAGGAGATTAAAATGAAGACAGGTGTAGTTTGGCTAGCTTGACACCTATATTAGATAAGAGACAGGTGTAGTTTGGCTAGCTCCACACCTATATTAGATAAGCACAAAATTACCTATAAAAGCGACAAGATTACGACAGTAAAGGAGGGAGAAACAAGAAAAAGGAAAATGGGGAATATAGAAGCAGAGCAAGTAGGAAGACAAGCAAGAAGCCATAAAGAAGTCAAAAAGCCAAGAAGACATATAGAAACCGAAGATAAGCTGAAACAGAGAGTACTAGCAGCAGCAAACACAAAGAACAGCAGCTTGTTTGTTTGTAACAACAGGGGTCAACTTGCTATCCTTGAAATTTTGAAAAACGAGAAGGGGCATAACTATACATACATACATACATACATACATATCCCTCATGTACTGATGTGCTGTTTGTGCTTCTAAAATTTTCATACTCTTAAGAATTATTATTGTTGTTGTTATTTTGATTTATTTAGTTGCTGGTTAAAGGTAAACTTATTGAGACAGAAGGGTGGTGTGATGATTAAGAGCCTAGAGTTGATGGATTGAGCATTGGCGTGAATATTGGTACTGGGAGTGGTAATCGATCCTCTTCTGCTATAGGGAAGAAGATTGTTTATTCATTGGTCTGCTGATAATGAGGACAACCTTTCAGCACTGGGGCAAAAGGGGCGCTGATGGATAGTGTTTGGAGCGATGTTTGTCCAGTAATTTAGACAACAGAACATTTGAGTTTCCTCTCTTGATGCATGTGTCAGCAAAATATAATCTAAATATTTTAGAAATTCTTTTGACCTTAAAGATCCCCCAAAAATTTTGATGGCGTCGGTGATGCCTCTGTTATTGGGCCTTTTGATTGTACTGAATTTTATGTAAGCTAATTCAGAATGCTATGGAAAGAAAACAATAGTTGATCAATTGTGTCCTCATTTGATGTATTTTTGTAGGACCTAAGGTACTATAAAACAGCACAAGCAACCTTAGATATTGGTATCTGGTTCAACAGGCAGGTTTTTGATCAACTACGCTGCATGCATAGTTCATTTCTGTTTTCTGTTGGCTTAACATTGTGAGTTTGCATTTCATTAGACTACTTATTCTTCCCCTCTTCTCCAGTAATAGTCCTCCCCGTCTACAAGCTGTTAGCAATGCAACCTCCTGTTTGGCTGCAGCAAGCACTTGCTACATTAATTAGTGTGTTTTTTTATAATTAATTTAAACTATAATAATAAAATAAATTTAAAATTTTAATTTAATATAACATTATGTAATATTGACTTTTATTTTCTTTTATTTTTACATTGCAATTATTTATATATGTTAATAAATTTATAATTTATTATGTAATAATATTATATTATATTTTTATTTTCATTATATTAAAATATAACTGAATAATGGATTATTTTATTATATAACAGTACTAGTGTCTTGTTAAGATTGGCAGCTTGTCAAGTTTCTTTATCGCGGGTAAGCAAGGCAATTAAGTAGGCTCGACAGAGGAAATGAAGCGAACTCTCCCTTTGGTAGAGGCAGAAAAAGGGAGAAGCTAATGCTTCGAAACCTCATGGACGGGGAATCAAAGTCAACGGTCCTCACGGGAACTTCTTATGAAACAACGCAGCTCCTAGTCCGACAGTTCGCTCTGCGCCTTAAGAGAAACGCATAATGAGTATATAGTATATAGAATATACTATATACTCATTATGTTAGATACAACTAGCTCTTTCTCTTCAACTCTTTCCTCAACTAGGTCGAACGCGGAAAGCGCTCCACCTGAGTTAGACCGATTATTTAATTCAATCTGTGAAAAATACGTGCATAAATTTCATGTGATTTCTTTCAAGCATGAACAAGGAGAGAATAGAAAGGTGTTAAAAGAAAATATAAGCTGAAAAGAAAGTAATAGCTGAGAAGTTAGAGAAGGCAGAAGTTTTATTTAAACTTTCTCTTTTTCTATTTAATTTCATTATTATCTAGTTTGTTGCATGCACTGGATTTCAATTATTATGGCCAACGGATACTTGTGAAATTTCAAGTGGAGATAAGTTTCAGAGAAATATATTGGCTTAAAGAATAGCATATAGTTTGCTATTATAGTATTTGTAAGGTTGTACTTTTTGGTTACAAATTAATTATTTGTTATTTTAATTTTCACTTGAAAAATTTTCTTTGTATATAATGTTATTCTTGTCAAAATATTTATTGTAGGATAACGTTGAGGCCAACGTCTTTAATCTACAAGTTTGGAAGCATTTGAAGAAGACAATGAAAGACAAGTTCAAGTCAATTTTCATGACAACTACAAACGGCATTTAAATTCATCAATAATTACCAAGGACCAAGATAATTAGTAATCCTTTTTAATTTTCTCATTATATTATTTTAGATAATTGATATTTGTAATTTTTGTGGTTGAATTTATTTGATTATATTATAATTTTTTTATCAACTTTTGTTTATTTAATTTTATAATTATTTGTTCATTCTTACATTCTTACTTATCAGAGTTTGTAGTTTTTTTATTGTTATTATTAATATTGACAAAATAATTGCCAAAATAAAAATTTTGGTCATTAAATTTAATTTGATGTAACTTTTTGTGACTATCAAATTTAGTCACATGTGATATTTTCTAATGACAAAAAAGATTAGTCACCTACAATCTTAGTAAAGCATACAAGACTACAGTGATTATAATCTACGACAAAGAAAAAAAGTCACCAATTTTAACAATTGGAGACAATTACTTTTCATCACCAAAAGTAACATTCAGTGACTAAGAAATATTGTCACGGATATGTTTTCAAAGCACTATTTTTTCATTTTTAATATTATTTATGACTCTTAAAACTTTAATTTGATACAAAATGTTTAGTCATAAAAAGTTCATTTTTCAGTGACAAAAATAATTTTGGTCGCTAGAACCTTTTAAAACGGTCTTTCTACGACTAACAAGTGACGATTTATTTTTTGTCATAAAAAATATAAGGTGACTAATTTATTATCTTTAGTGACTAATTTTTTTTGTAATAAAATATCATTTTTCTTGTAGTGACTCAATGTACAAAAATTTATTATTTTTTAATAATTTAATATAACTAATAATAAATACATAAATATTGCTAAATTTGAATGACAGTATTTAAAATTAATAGTAATATAAATAATGATATAAAATATTATTGCATCTACCATAATTCAAGTTGCACCAAATGCACCATAAGGATATTATTATAAAAGATAAGAAAAATAAAAATAAGAGTGTCACATATTGCATAACAAAGATGTCTTGGGATATTTTTCTAAGGTATAGGCGTAAATGGATGGCTGATCTGAAAATTGAAACACAGACAAATTAATTATCAAAAGGCAATGAACCCACATCAATGACCTTATGCTAAATGACAAATTTAAGGGAAGCATAGTCTGCGTAGATGCATCCTTTCCATTATGCTAAATGACAATAAAAATAAGACCGAATTGTGTTTGTCACAGAGTCACGCGTCAATGGGCCGGAGAAAACAGTCTGCGTTTACATGCGTGTCCCGGATGGACGCATGATTCCAATTCCCTACTTTACAACAAAACCGACACGTCGCAGGTGCAACATTCTTGATATCCAGCATTTTTCTTAAGGTGAAAGCAAACGCGCATTAGTCAATGTGAAAACCCAGTAATCACGGCCAGACCGACTTTTATGTGCACATCGACAAAAAAAGTTCAAACATTAGCATGTGTTTATAAATTATAATCAACGTTGACGATCAATTAGCAGCACCTTTGTTTTTGTTTTTGGTTTTTTTTTTTTAACAGCAACAATATTTCGATGGGTTTTGAAATAAGATAAGTGCTCTTTCAATCGTTATAGTTTAAGCTAATCATCGATTTAATCCATGCATTCTTAAAAATTATATGAAAAGTCCCAACTGGATATATGTTTCCTATAAAACCTATTTAATTATATCATCTACTAGTCTTAATTCCTTTATACCATATTGTGTACTACTGCATTTTTTTGATCCTATTTAAATATAGAGTAATGCTAGGCATCTCAACATCTAAATCCCAATTTGAATTCTAACAAATGTGTCATTCATCCCTTAATTGGTGGTTAAATAATTTTACAAACTATAAAATTCATCATCTAACGAATAAGTGACACATGACATTGGAACTCAAGTTGAGACTCCAATGTTGGGATTCCTAACATTATTGTTAGATATAATATATTAAAATAAGTAGTATTTGTTGATTCACTGTAGTTAAACTCCTTAAAATCAACAAGACGAAAGCAATTGAGACATCTCTCTTATTATTATTATCCTCCTAAAATTGGCGCAAATAGCATAACCTTGGAACTTATTTTAACATAAACATATATATAATTGGGACCTTTTAGTACATGTTTAGTATAACTTATCTAATGATCATACACATTTATTTAATTTTTATAACTCTTTTCAATTTTTTTTTAGGATTATTTGGTTGTAATAAGTACCCAAATTTTAGGCTTTTTGGGAGTAGATTAGGATCCTCTCATAGTGTTCTAATATTGTATTTACTTGCTGGAGTGGGAGTGTGAATTCTTTCCATTCAAACGTTTATTTACTTATTTAAGGAGGAAAGTGGGAGTCCTACTTATTTTTTGAGTGAGGAGTGAGATTCTCACTTTCGTGGGAATGCACTCTCATCTCTGTCTTTTTTATCCTTCACTTATTAGATATAATATAATTATAAAATAATTTTATATTTATTTAAAAATAATTTTATATTTAATAAATAATATACTAATATTATTTAATAATATTAAATTTATTAAAATTAATAATATTAAACGCATTTAAATAAAATATTATTCTATTTAGTTTTAAAATAATAACTTACATTGGTTCAAAGTTAAAATTACCCAAAAATAATATTATTATATTCTTAGAGAATTAATTATATTACTATATGCTATCTTTATTTGAAAACATAATATAATTATATTTATATAATTTTAATAGTATTATATTTTTCAATATTAATATTAATAATAATGAATAGTTGATTCTAAGAAAATGTTAATTTTGTACTATATTATTAATAATAATGTCTCAGTTGTGTTGTCATTATTAATAGTTTTAATTTACATTAAAATTAATAATTTTTTTATTTACATCATTACGAATATTAATAATAATTATTAATTTATTTATTAAAACTAATAAAGGTTATTTTAACAATATTTTTTTATTCACTTTGTAATTAAAAAATTCAAAACAATTCACTCTTGATCGAGGATAAAGTAAACACATAAATAGAATTATGATTTTTATTCCATACTCTCATTCCAGTGTAAATAACACAACATACTTCCATTTTGTACTTTCATTTCCACTCCACACTTTTAGTCCCAAAATACCCATTTCTCAGGATTCTCACTCCAATTTGAGAAGTAAAAAGTTCCTAAATTTAGTGAAAAAACTGGTTTAATTATAAATAAAGTGAAACAAGTCAGATTGTCAACATAAAAGTTCAAAACTCAATCTTGACCACACATTTCACTGGGAGATATTAGGAGAGAAAGAATCCTAAGAGAGAATTGTTGTCTTCTTTGGAGTACAGGTTGTAGAACTTTTTTAAATAGTTAAATTATCTAAAATACCCTTAACTTTTTTATTTTATTTTATAATTTTATTTCATTTATTACATAACATAAATTAAAAAAATTATCTATTAAAGTAATTTTATAAATTTTAATAAAAGCTCTCACGCATTGAAAACCAAATGACTCAAATGTTTTTAGAAAAAATTCTGCTTATAAAAGTTGTAAAAGTAAAAACTCTATTTGAAAATTTTACTAACTGAAGTCTATTCCTTTTTCATTTTAAGGCAAATAAAACAAATTCAAAATTCAAAAGAAAAATAATTATTCTTATACAATCACTTATGCGATCACACAACAACAACAACAACAATAATCTACTTTAATAGTAAAGACACATATTTCACAAATTAATAATATAAGAATAATTATATGCAAAATTCAAAATAAGCCACAAGATCTATATTATATAATTTATTTGTAATATTTTTATGCCTAAGATATCTTGTTGGTATTTTATGCTCAAGACATGAGCGTGGGAAAAATTCATGCAGCAGTAGTTAACCAAACGCTGTCGTTTGAGACAGACTAAGAGAGAAAAAAATGAGGAAAACAACAAATGCCGCTTGTCATCACCTTCTTAGAAGATGAGCAGAGGCTCAGATCATAACCAAATCTGAATCCAGCAGGATGACAGCATTAGTTGACCAGCCGCAATTAAATTCATTAAGATCGGAAAAATCAAACCAATAAAATTTAAAAATGATAGAGATGATCAGATGAATTATGTCATGGTCGATGATGGGTCAATGTACAAGTGCTTAGTTTCACCTTGATTTATTCTTTTGCCAGTTTAAGGCAAAGAGAACAAATAGCACGACCCATCGTCAAAATAATTCAAAAGCAAAATCATTTTTCTTATACAATCAAATGCATTTTTTACTCTTAACTTATACAATCACACGATAACAATAAAATCTATTCTAATAATAATGAAATCTATTTCTAGATTACTGATATTAAAATAATTTTGTCTAAAATTCCAAATGACTTACAAAATCTATATTATATATTCTATTTATAATGTTATAATATTTTACGTATCTATTCGCATAAATTTCAAAATAAATTTTTTAGTTGATGGATTTAAATATGAATAAAATCAGGACATATCGAAAATAGCTTAATATTAAAAAAGAATTGCATGTCATCTATAGTTTATTTTATTAATATTTATTTTAATATTCTATTTGTATTTATATGTCTAATAGTTTTTTTTTTCTCTTAGTATTATATTTGTGTTTATAATCTTATTTAATAAGTGCGATGTGCAAACCTTCTAAAATGAATGAAATAAACCTTAACCAAACAAACTATATTATTAAAAATTTATATTGATGGTGTGGTATTTTCATTTGACCAATAGTGTTACGTCGAATTCTCACTTTCTAGCTCCAACGTTACGAATTAATTATCTTTCAAATATTTTTTAAAAAATTACTTATAACCCTTTCTATCATATAACTTTATGAGAAATTTGACAAACAATTAAGATCCATTTACATGTTGATCATTATCAGATAATTATAATCACCAGCTACATCTTAATTATAAGAAAAACAAGCACAAATTTAAATCAGCAGTTAATTTAAATCTAACTAGTTGGATAATTTACCTCTAGTAAACAAAAGCGTGTAACCATTTAACATCACATGAACCAACTAATCAAGGTCACTTTCTGGTTCCCTGACCTAGCTAATAAGCGCAGAAAAAAATCCTCTCTCTCTCTCTCTCTCTACGCCCTCTCCCCTATAAACATCCGAACTCACACTGGTTTTATATACTAGACAACATATAGTTCTTTCATGTATTGATAACTAGCTAGCATAATTTCATCTTTTTTAGGTATCAACAAATTCTTTTTTTCTTTTTGTTTTTTAAATTTATACTAAATTTTTTAATCAACAAAGCACTTGATGATAATTTTATTGTTTGATTCTTCTGTTTTAGGGCACACTTGTACGATTTGAATCCGAAAAATATGGTGGCGAAAAAGTGCTCCGCAGCTGGTTCATCATCTAGGGCTCAGCGAAACATACAAGAGAAACATCGAAGAACGCACATGAAAGATCTCATTTCCCAGCTGGCTTCTGTCATCCCTTGCAACTCCAAGGTTCTTGAATATTGGTTATATATATATATATTTTCATCTTTTTGTATATATGAAAGAAAGCAACGCTAAAACTAACTGGGATACTACTAGTTTTAATAAATTCTAGCAAGCATGTAACGGTGTTTGCCAGAGCCACCGCACGATCAAGTCTAAGTAACCTGGATTGTGTTTTTCTAAATTCTGTGAGTTAAACGTTATAAAGTTGCTAACAAGCTACTGCTCGCCCGATTCTGAATCTGATCTGATGCTAGTATTCCAAAGTCAACGAAATTATCGATGATTGTGCGTCTGACATGAAACTTATTGATGCAGCTGTCAATGCCACAGATATTGGATGAAACCACTAGTTATATAATGCATTTGCAGAAGAATAAGGAAAGTCTTGAGAGAAAGAAAGCACTCTTGAAAGGAGATGATCACCCTGAGCCAACAGTAATGAACATATCAACTTCGGGTTCTACTTTGGAGGTGAATTTGATTTGTGGGTTGAATAGAAACTTTATGTTTCATGAAATAATCAGTGTTCTTGAGGAAGAAGGAGCTGAAGTTATTGATGTCACACGATTCAATTCGGGTGATCGGGTCATCTTCTCTGTTCTGTCCAAGGTATATATACACATCTTCATGTTTCTATCCAATTTGTTTTTTTTGTTTGCTTTATGATTTTTTTTTTGGTGATAGTAAAATAAGAGAAATTAAATTGAAGAAGAATAAGAAACTAAATTGTTTTTCTACTAAAACCATCGATATCGGCTCTCCCGCATTTAATTTTCTTGCATAAAATTTCTCTACCCTTGAATACATATAATTAATAAAAATTAATTGGTTTTCAATTAATTTCCTGAAGAGTGAATAGGGACTATAATAATTTAAAATTTTGCTTTGAATCTTAATTATGTTATCCTAAAAGGATGTTAGTATATTTTTAATGTAGTGAAAGACTTAAAAAAAGAAAAATAAAGACATATATATATATATATTAATCTTTTAGCTCACAATGGAGTTTTTGCTTTTTTTTAAAAAAAAAATTATTTTAGCTCCATCCGTCGTCCAAGCCTGGCCGAAGTCAGTTTCAATTTGATTGAAAAGCTACAAAGGTTATTAATCCTGAGTGTTTGAGAAAATTCCTTCAGTTTTAACATTTGAAATTCTTCTTCTTTGCTTTTGTTGTTTTTTCCTTTAAAATAAAGTGTAAATCAAACCAATTGACCAAAACCTCTATTCAATGCTTGAGAAATGAAATTAATTACAAGATTAATAGTCCTCATGTATATAGATTGATAAGGATGGTAGAATATATGAAAAGGATGCATGGGTTTGAACACGGACGTACATATAGTCCATACATATATGATGATAATTGCATGCCATGGACTGCCTTTTCTTGGCCGGTCGTGCTGACTTTCGAAAATTAACAAAAGTTATGCACGTATGTCTTTTACTCTTTTTGCAGGCCATCAATTCAAGAATTGGTGTGGAAACAGAAAGAGTTCAAGAGCGACTGAAAGACCTGATCCTCTGATTATGATGCATTAACAATTCGTCAGACGAAATATGCATGCATGATACAACAATTTATATGTGTCTATATATAGATTTCATCCCAAAAAACTTAAATAAACGAATAGTAATGATATTAAAACACTTCTGAACCCACCTAGGCCAAACATATTTGGAAAAGAATTTGGCTTGAGTGATGTTCTGGTGGGGTTTTATGGTGAGATGTGTATTTGTTATTCCTAGACAATTAATCTCAAGATCTATAATGGATTCTATCTTTTTTCTCACTTGTATGGATTATTTATAAGTATAATAAACAAATTACATGTATCTTTCATGTGTTTGAACACGTACGTACGTATTTGCAGGCCATCAATTCGAGGATTAGTGTGGGAACTTCAAGAGTTCAGATGAAAGAACTGCTTCTCTGATGCTGATGCATATTAATAATCTGAAAAAATAATTTTCTTTAATAACCTGAAAAAATAAGTTAGGGTTTTGATATGGAGTGTACTTTTGTTGAGATGATTAGTCAACAGCAGCATATCAATGGTTGAGATTCACTTGACTAGGATTGATGAGTTGGATAGTTGAGCTGGACAAATTAGTTAGTTCGTTATTGTTGGTTTAGCTTAACCAATGTTTAATTGACAGCTGTTAAGAAGTTTGTTATTTGCTTTTAATGAATAATATAAGTTGATGAATGTGTGAGTGTAATCAAAAAATTTGAGATCAATAAAAGCTCTCTTATTCAGTTTATTTTCTTTCTCCTTTTCTGTCACTTTCCTGCTAGCCAAACACATTGTATGCTTAAGATCAGTGAATTCTAAGTTGGTATCAGAGCTCAGATGGCATTGTCAAGTTCAAATCAAACCACAACTGTTTCCTATACGTTTCCTACATCAATCAAGCTCGACAGATCAAATTATCTGATCTAGAAAATGCAAGTATTGGCACCCATTCAGGGAAATGGATTAGAAGGATACATTGATGGTTCAATCACAGCACCATACACAGATCAGAGAATTCCGAACTCTGAATTTGTGATATGGAAGCGAACTGATCAGCAGCTGCTAGGTTGGTTACTCTCTTCCATGACTGAGAGTGTTCTTGGAATCGTTCTCGGATGCAAGACTTCCTTTGAAGTTTGGAAGACTCTGGAAAAACTCTCTGGTTCACAGAACAAAACCAGAGCATTACAACTGAAGAATCAAATGATGATGACAAAGAAGAATGATTTGAGTGTTTATGACTATTTTCACAAAATGAAAGGCATAGCAGATAGTATGGCAGCAGCAGGGGCACCAATGAGTGACTATGACTTTATGATAAGTGTATTAGGAGGAATTGGTTCAGATTTCAATCCTGTAGCAGTTTTGATTACAGGAAGAGGACTAGATCTCAATTTATCATAATCACTCTCTATGTTAATGACACATGAGGGAATGTTAGAACAACAAGCATTAGCTGAAACTATGGATGCAAATATGGCTTTTGCTGCTAATTTTGTTCAGAAAGGAAACAATAATAAGAAAGGTTTTGGAACATACAACTCAAAATCTGGTTTCAATCAAGATGTATCAAGATCTGAAAATTCTGGATACATGATGTAAGGAAATTTTAGAGGCAATCAAGGTGGAAATTTTTATCGAGGAATGAGAGGTGGAAGAGGAAATAATATGCATGGAGGAAGATCTTGGAATCAAGGTGGGAGAACTCAAATGCCTGGTCATTTTTCACAGCCATATCAACCTAGATGCCAAGTGTGCTTTATCATAGGACACACAGCTGCCACCTGCAAGGATAGGTTCAACAAGGATTTTATTCCAGCAAGGTATCCACATCAAAACAATTACAATCAAGGTTTCAATCAAGGCTACAGTCAAAGAAATATGTCAGCTTATTTGGCAACATTAGAAATAGTAATGGATGATGGCTGGTATCTGGACAGTGAAGCAACTCACCACATAACCAATGATCTCAACAATCTCAGCATCAGTGAACCTTATGAAGGTAATGAAAAGCTTATAATTGGAAATGGATATGGCCTTACTATTTCTCGTATAGGAAATACTCATTTAGCAGTTGGAAATCACAAATTGTTGCTCAAAAATCTTTTATTTGTGCCACACATCACCAAAAATCTTTTAAGCATTTCTAAGCTAACTTCTGATAATTCCTTGATCATTGAATTTTGTGGAAATACTTGTTTTCTCAAGGACAAGAAGGAGAGGATAATTTTGCTAGAGGGTGTGACTATGAAGGGTTTGTATAAGCTGAAACTTGAGCCTGGAAGTAAAATTCATCAAGCCTTATTTTTTACTGTAAATAAAGAGTCATGTTCTGCTCCAATGTCCATGGTGTCACATTGTTCAGATGATTTGCAGTCTTGTTCTAGTGCAAACAATCAAGCTAAAGTTGCTCAAAACTGTTTGTTGTCTCATTCAAGTCCAGTTTCCAGCACTTCAATAAATATCTTACATAGGCAACTTGGTCATCCTAGCTCAACAGTCATGAAACATGTTCTTACTGATTGTAAACATTTGCAATTCAACAATAAAACTCAGATTCCTGATTTTTGTGATGCCTACCAATATGGAAAAGTTCATAAATTGCATTTTAAAACAACTGCAAACAAAACAGCCTCACCACTAGAGCTTATTCATACAAACTTATGGGGTCCAGCACCCATTACATCTCTCAATGGTTATAAATACTATATCAGTTTCATTGATGATTATAGTAGATATACCTGGATTTATCCTTTGAAAACCAAGTCTCAAGCTTTGTCTGTTTTTATCATTTTCTAAACTCAAGTTGAAAAACAATTTGGAACATCCATTAAGATTCTACAGTCAGTTTGGGGGGGGTGAATTCAGGTCCTTTGTACTTTATCTTCAAAAACATGAAATTTTATTCAGACATCCATGTCCTCATACACATCACCAGAATGGTAGAGTAGAGAGAAAACACAGACATCTTGTTGAGATGGGTGTAACTCTCCTTGCACAAGCCAAATTACCTCTTAGTTTCTGGTGGGAAGCATTCTCCACATCTGTTTTTCTCATCAATCGATTACCAACTTCAGTTCTGTCATCCCATCAGTCTCCTGATGAATTTCTTCACAAACACAAGCCTGACTATGCTTTTTCTGAAATGTTTTGGTTGTTCATGTTTTCCATATTTGAGGTTCTATAACAAACACAAATTCAATTATCATACCACAATGTGTTTGTTTATTTGTTATAGTCCAGATCACAAAGGTTATAAGTGCCTAAGCTCCAAAGGTGTTGTCTATGTTGCTAGGCATGTTGTGTTTAATGAGTCTGAGTTTCCTTTCTCTACTGATCCTTTATTCTCAAAACAGAATTCTTCCTCTGTTTCTGAATATAAACATCCTATGTTTAAAGTATCTTCAGTGTCAGTTCCACTTCATGATCCTTCAGGCTCAAGTGACACCATTATACAACAGCTTCATATGCCAGTAGCTTCAGCTTCTTCCTCTTCATCTAGTTCTCAGCCATTTCATAATTCATCACCTAATCAAGATCTACAGACACTTCATGCAAATCATAATCCATCACCAAATCAAACTATACAGTTACCTCATCCACATCATAATCCATCACATCATCAAGCTCTACAGCCCACTCATCAAATGCTCACAAGAGTAAAAGCATGAGTGTTTAAGCCAAAGTTTCTTGCATATTCTTCTGTTCTTGGAGAACCAGAACCTGCTACAGTCTCTCAAGCTCTCTCAGATTCCAAATGGAAGGCAGCCATGCAGGCTGAGTATGATGCACTTATGGAAAATAAAACTTGGATTCTTGTACCAGCCTCTCAAGCTACTAAAATTGTTGGTTGTAAATGGGTTTTTCGCATTAAGTACAATGCAGATGGTTCTGTTTCTAAGTATAAAGCACGGTTGGTAGCAAAAGGGTTTTATCAAACCCCTGATATTGATTACTTTGAGACCTTCAGTCCTGTGGTCAAACAATCAACTGTCAGAATTATACTTAGTCTTGCTGTGATGAAGGGCTGGAAAATAAGACAAATCGACATCAACAATGCTTTCCTTAATGGAGAGCTCAATGAAGATGTCTACATGTTTCAGCCTGAGGGTTTTGTTCAGTCTCCATCTAGTCATGTTTGTAAGTTGCATAAGGCTCTTTATGGTTTGAAACAGGCTCCTAGAGCTTGGTTTGATAGGCTAAGGAAAACACTGTTGCAGTGAGAGTTTCAGAACTCCAAAGCAGACTCATCTTTGTTCATCAAACATGAATCTGGAGGTATTGTGGTTGTGTTAGTATATGTGGATGATATATTAATTACTGGAGATAAAAATACAATAATTGAAACATTCATCGGATATCTTGGGGACACTTTTGCTTTAAAAGACCTTGGTGAGTTCAGCTACTTTCTTGGTATTGAGGTTACACATGCTGCAAAGGGTAGTTTACATCTTTCACAAGCTAAATATGTGAGAGATTTGCTTACAAGAACTGACATGAAAAATTACAGAGAAAGTGATACTCCAATGAGTACAGGACAGAAACTAAGAAGAGCAGGAAATGATGATAACTTGGTTGTCAATGTTACTGAATATAGAAGCATAATAGGTGCTTTGCAGTACTTGGTGCTTACAAGACCAAAACTTGCCTTTTCAGTGAATAAGTTAAGTCAATTTCTTGCTGCACCAACTGAGAAACACTGGATTGCTTGTAAGAAAATTCTAAGATACTTGAAGGCAACTGAAGATTATGGATTATTGTTTAAAGCAGGTGATGAAATGAGGTTAACAACATATACAGATGCAGATTGGGCGTGTGATGTTGATGACAGAAAGTCAGTTGGAGCATATTGTGTATATCTTGGGCAGAATCTTATTTCATGGTCTTCCAAGAAGCAGCAAACTGTAGCAAGGTCTAGCACAGAATCAGAATACAGAGCATTGTCAATAGTTTGTGCAGAAATTGTTTAGATTCAAGCCTTACTTGGGGAACTTAAATTGAAGTGCAGCCAAATACCAATCATCTGGTGTGATAACAATGGAGCAGCAGCATTAGCAACAAATCCAGTATATCATGCTAGAACCAAGCACATAGAATTGGATGTGCATTTCATAAGGGAAAAGGTAACAAGCAAGCAAGTGGAAATCAAGTATGTACCAAGTGAGTGGAACATTGCAGATGTGCTAACAAAGCCTATGGCTTACTCATTTTTCAATTACTATAGAGACAAGCTTAATGTTGTTCCACGATCGTTAAGCTTGAGAAGGGGTGTTGAGATGATTAGTCAACAACAGCAGATCAATGGTTGAGATTCACTTGACTAAGATTGATGAGCTGGATAGCTGAGCTGGACAAATTAGTTAGTTCGTTATTGTTGGTTTAGCTTAACCAATGTTTAATTGACAACTGTTAAGAAGTTTGTTATTTGCTGTTAATGAATAATATAAGTTGATGAATGTGTGAGTGTAATAAAAAAATTTGAGATCAATAAAAGCTCTCTTATTCAGTTTATTTTCTTTCTCCTTTTCTGTCACTTTCCTGCTAGCCAAACACATTGTATGCTTAAGATCAGTGAATTCTAAGTACTTTGAAGAATACTCCAATGATCAAGTCAGGGTGTTTTGAGATTAATCTAAAGAGAAAAGTTTAAGTATAAAGGTATTTGCAAGTTCTATATCTGGAAAGTAAAATTGTTTCTCTTACCATTCTCTTGAATTTGTTGAGAAATGACCAAAAGATCTTTTAATCTCTCCTCAAGCCCTATTTTATAGGAAAAGGCTTGATTTTTTTGCAGGATATCTAATCTCATCCATACATTCACCGACTGAATTTAGATTGTCCATTTTGTAATTGATTTTTGTTTTGTCACTACCGTCACATGATTCTGTTAATGATCACTTGTAGATGAATTCTTTTGTTATGAACTGGCGGTTTTAGGTTTATATATATATATATATATCAGCGTTCTCGAGGAAGAAGCAGCTGAAGTTTTATAAACGTCACATAATTCAATTCGGGTGATCGGATCATCTTCTCTGTTCCGTCCAAGGTGTGTGTGTGTGTGTGTGTATTCATGTTTCTGTCTAATTTGTTTTAGCTTTATTTCTCTTTTGAGAGTAAAATTAAAGTAATTAAATTGAAGAAATAGGGTATAAAATCGCCTCATTCCCTTCTCGAATGGGGAAAATCTGCAAGGGTTTCCATCTTTATGGGGATTTCTGCCATCCCTATGAGTAAGACGTTTTTGTCCGGTTATTGACACTATAGTCCCTGATTTTTGTTACAAATTAAAAAAGAAAAAAGTTTTAACACATAAATCCATAATAATTTAAATTTTCTACAATTAAGTTTGGTATCTAGGTAATTTGACCGTTAAAATGACTTATTCTTATATTTAGCTTAATTTATTCAAATTAATACACTTTTCCTATTTATTTAGTGTATGGTAAAACAAACCATATTTTATAATAAATGTCAATATGAATTTAATTTCATATTCTTAACTTATATATATTGTTTCATAATAATTATTTAGTATACAGTCAATAATTTGAATATGTATTAAGAATATATTAATTTTCAATAATATTAAATACTATGTTAGTATTTCAATAAGGTATCAAAAGTGAGGCGAATACATATATATGTATATGTATGTGCCTATATATAGGTAATCTTTTAGTGTTTCATTCCTTTGCTTGAAACTTTCTATTATATTATTATTTTGGCTTGTTAGTCAAAGATAAAAAATCTATTTGCAGGTGACAACAGGATGGTACACGAAGATGGAGAAAGATGGAGAAAGAATCTGGACTCCTTGGTTCATTAAATTTATGCATTCTCGTTGCTATTTCAATTTCTATAATTTAGGAATAAAATTAGGAGCCTTCATCTAGAGGAAGAGCCACCCATGAGAAGTCCAAAATTGATTTTGCATCAAAGAGATGTGTATGAAGATGTTTTCTTACTGTAACACGATGTATTTCTTTCCCTTACTCCGTTGTAGCCAGATTTGTACAAGCTGATATAGCACCCGTAAAAGATACAACATCATGCTTCATACCCAAGAGCCGCATTTCAGAGAACAAACTCAGATTCTGAACAATCACTAGTTTGAGAATGGCCTGCTATTAAGTATATTGTGAGATACTTCATCCCTAAGGGACATGTTAAAAACGTTTTGAGCTAGGTTTATACAACCATATTTTCGATACATATCATACATAATTTAATCCTTTGCGAATAATCCTTGCATGGGTTTAGGTATTATGAGTGATCAGACCATGCATTTATTGTAAACGCTACAATACAAAGGATTGTTTATATATAGTCCTTTGTGCGAGTGTGTGTGTATAAATGCACACATGAAAAATAAATGCGTGGTCGTTTGTGTGTATTTATAAGTATACACATTTAGTAATCAAAGTTGGTTGGTGTGAGTGGTTCGGCACTCTCATTCCTTAAGAGATGTCAGAGGTTCAAGCCCTGCTCTCGTATGGAGTCACCACTTTGGCTAGCACTTTACCCCTTCCAGGCCGACCCGGTGCGAGCGGAGATTAGTCTAGATTGTGGTAGGGGCTTAAAGGTACCTCCTACAGTTGGGGTCCACTCAGGACCACCTCGTGGTTCAGACAAAAAATAAAAAATAAATATACACATTTAGTTTTCATTTAAAAGCTAGAATACAAGAAGCTGTGACAAGTTTGAATTTGCTGCCGCTGTATTTTTATTTATCTTATTTGACTTGGTACAAAGACCTTTGGGAACCTTTAGTGTCATTTTGGGGTTGATAAAATAAGCAACATTTAATATTAAAGTAGTTAGATTTTTGATAAATTATTTTGTGAGATTGCTACAAATTTTTTATATAATTTTTAAAAATACGTGGACTAAATAGATAATTAACTTAAATTATAAAGACTAAAAGAATATTTATCTTATTTTTTAAAACTCATCAAAATAATGTTGTTATAAAAAAAAAGTGCGGCTAATTGTATCCAAAAAAATAAACTCACCACAAGTATAGAAATATCCAAAAAAAAGGCGGATATTCCGGATATCCGGATCTGCATAACAATAATTTTAAATTTAATAATTTACATGATAATATTAAATAAAATTCAATTATAATTTAACAATCAACAATTTAACATCAATTTAACATATAAAAAAAATACAACAACACCAAAAATTCACAAACAATAATTTCTCAATATAAATCAAACATTAAAAAAACCTAAGTTAAACCGATTTATTATAATATTCTCTAATTATTATTATTATTATTATTATTATTAGTTTTTTTAACTTATTTTCATAGTTAGTGAAGATTATAGAGTTAATTATTCTTATACATTTAAATAAATAATTTAATTTATATATTCTTCAATTAAAATTTAATTAAATAAATAATTTAATTATAAAATAATGCGGATCCGGATATTCAATTATCCGGTTATCCGAATTCGAACACGGATCTTGACTTTTAAGATCCAAATCCGGATCTTTCGGATCTTTGCGGATCCGAATTTTATTGCCAACCCTAACTTGAATCCACACCCTTAGTTACATGGGGTTATCACTGGATAATAAGGCTAATGGTGGCATGCTTGACTGGCATTAGATCATTAGAACAAGGATGGATATCTACGGTGCGTTCGGTAACATTTTCGGTTGGGAGTTTTTTGCTTTTCGAAAATGACCGAAAATGAAAAACACAAAACACATTTGGTTAAGTCATTTTCCAAATAAAATTGAAGAACAAAATATTTTTGTTTTTAAACTTTTGCAAAGAAAACTCAAGAATGTCAAATTTGGCGTTCTTGACTATTTGGAGAATGATTAAGAAAGTACAAGGCAAAATTTTTGTGCTGGCCCACCACTATTATTGTTTCAATTATTACTTTATTAATTCTTTAATTATTACTTCCACCTTATCCCTTCAATTTTACTTCTTCTAAGCATTAACACTCTCCGCGATGTTGGTGGTAAGAATGATGTACCTCCTACCTTCAAACTGAGACCTTGCCCAATTACACGTACCGACATTATTTTCTAGGTAATCAGCCGCACCCGAGTGGATCATCCACAACCCCTCAAGTTGTCTCTTAAATTCCTCATGGCCATATGCTTTTGCTGCATTAATAAAGGCAGGCTCAAATTCATCCCAAAGAGCTTTGGACATTCTAAATTGTGACTTAATGTTACCTTTGATGTGGTAAAAACAAACGCCATGAGTTGCATTGTGAAATACTTTAAGAACGGCTCTCCTTATGGCAGTGCATCGATCAGAGATAATTACTAACTCATGTCTATCACCAATAACTCCGTGTAACTTCATCATAAACCATTCCCAAGCATCATTGTTTTCTGAATCCATGATCCCAATGGCTAACGGATACAATTGATTGTTACCATCAAGACATGTTGCCACGAACATGCTTCCACGATATAGTCCCTTCAGATGAGTACCATCTACAGCAATGACAGGCCGAATGTACTGCATAAACCCCTTGATGGAAGATCCGAGTGCTACAAAATAGTATAAGAAATTACCATCTCCATCCTGCTCGAGGTGAGTGACTGTACCCTCATTCGCTGTAGTTAGTACGTGAGAGTATTTAGGGAGCAAGTTGTATGACTCTGCAGGGTTGCCGCGAATTATTTCAAGACTAACTTCTCTCGCCCTATATGCTTGCTGGTATGTTAACTGAACACCGTATTCATGTTGCATATCTGCTCTTATGTCATTGGGAGTATAAATCCTCTTATCTTGAATATATTTTTCTGCGATAATATGACCGACAACCCGGCTCTTTACTTGATGACGTCCATCAACCAATACCTCATTATGACAAGTGTGTACATTATCAATTCTCTTCACCACCCAAGGAACATTTTGCTCGTTCGAACTTCTAGTTGCTCGAATACGCCATTTACATGATTCTGAACAACAGTGAGCCTCGAAACGTGTCGTAGTAGACCGTGCAATCTTGAAATCAAACTTATCTCTAAAGGCCACCTTGCGTAGTTGTAATATAAGCTCATTCTTCTCAGCAAATAGCTTACCCACGCTGATATCATCTGAGTCACAACTGCTAACAAAGCTTGGAGCAACCATGTTCGAAGGCAAAGTTGGAGCAAGACTTGTAAGGGGGTCAATTCTCCTTCTCGATCAAACCATAGAAGGAATAGGTCTATTACCTCTGTTATTCACAGGAGTATTGTCTTCATACTCATCCTCATGCTGAAACGACGGAACATTCGAAGGACCGGCTACTCCATCATCACCATCATTATTGAAACGAGTGCCCCGCCTCGTATTATTAGAAGGTTTTGCACAAACATTATCCCCCTCTGTCTCATTATGAAAATCATCATTGTCCCGAAAATCATTGTTGTGATACGGAGAATATCGTTGCTCCAACGACGTTGTTATTGGAAATACCGTTGCTCCAACATCCTGTAACGTAACGCCATTATCATCAATGTTGTCATAATTGTCGTGGATTGGAGAGTAATATTGCTGTAGCGATATTGTCCTTGGCAACACCTCTTCATCATTATCGGGGCCAGACATATTTGCTCTAAACGAAGTTTCTGTATCGACATGTGGCTCAATACCTTCGCTCGGAACTCGAGGTGATGTGGTCACGAATATAGGAATGCATCCAAAATTAGCTACGTCAGATGTCATATGCAACACAACCCTCACCATTTCATCATCACATATATCCATGGGCATTGCACATATACGATATAATGTGTTACTAGACCTCAAAGTTGTCTTCATTGTAATACTATAGTCATTAGGGTTTATTTGTAACACCTCGTATACTCTTGCCAATAACTGATCAAACAGATAATTTTTTTCAACCAAAAAAGCTCGATTTTTACCATTCACGTACTCCATACGGCCATTCTCTAATATCTCCCACCAACCATCGTAACACAATTCAAGTACAACTGAATCCATTAAGCCTGAAATTATAAAAAAAAATTTATTTGACTCCTATTAAAATAATACAGTTTTAATGAATCTCCAGGGTGGGTGCGACAGGCAACCTGTCGCCCGAAGCTTGGTGCGACAGGGTGCCTGTCGCAAGATTCAAATTCACCCGACTCAGTTCAGTAAGTTCAGAAAATAATTCATACCACTAAGTGATGTCGATTTGTGTTTGATCCGGATAGATTATGATCGGATATCACTTTTACCGTTGTCTTTTGCGGTCGCCGTTGGCTGATGATTCAAGAGTGAAAAGCTGCTTTTGGTTTGGCGATATGGGAGAAACAATGTTGGTTTTGTTCTGTAAAGAAGGGTAATTTGGGAAGAAAGGCTTGTGTTTAGCTAATGTTGATAGAAAAAAGCTGAGAGGGTTAATTGCGAAAATAATAAAATATTAATGGTTATTTTCGTAAATTTCCCCATCTTTTCTTATTCACTGTAAAATATAACATGATCCAGAACCTTTTTTTTTGTTGGAATTTTATAATTTTGTTTATTGTACTCTTTTGTTCTTTATATTTTAGGTTGTAAAATATAATTAGCACAAATAAACTACTTAAATGTCTATAATGAATATAATTGCAGTACAAATTTTTATTTTGGTATATGCTAATTAATTCTACATTTATTATTTTTATTTTTCATTTTATTTTAATTTATTAAACTTAATAAATTATGAGAGGGCTTTCTGAAAATTATTATTGCTATATGGAATTTGATCTCACTTTGATTAAAATTATAATAACAAAAAAAAGTAAATAAATAAATTGAAGAAAATTTATTTTATAAAAAAATTTATATTTTCAGACAAATAAGCAAACGTGTTCTATTTTTCATCCCACTACTTTTCTAAACTCACCTCACTTCTAGGAAATAACTATAACCGGTTCTATTTTTCATCTTAAAAAAATACAAGTCAACAAAAATTTGATGGACAGTTAATTTTAATTAAAAATCTTCCTTATAATTTTTTTTAACTTGGACTATCTTTGACCATTAAGGTTACTTAAGATAATTTTCATTTAATTATTTTAAATATTGTAACATAAACAACCAAATTATCCAAGAACATGTACTCTTATATCTAATAATTTAGGTATTTATTTTTGTTATCTATAATATAATATGTTTAAATAAAACTAATAATTTTCAATATCTTTGCTTATAAATTTGATAGCCCATATTTAACCTGAGCTTTCTTTAAAATATATAAAATAAGAATAAATGTTAAAAAATTATCTAGACATAACTATAAAAACGCGCAATAAATTTTTTTTCCTAACAAGCTATATATAATGTAGGTCCAAAAAGAAACAACCGATATTACTAAATATAATAGGCAGCGATATTGGGACCGAAATTGGAGATAAGTGCATATTTCACGTGTAAACGAAATTGAGACTACGATGGTTTTGCTACCCGGTCTACCATTTCGGCGAGCAAAAGTTGTCTCCTTATCATGTTTCATACTTTGTTATGGTATACAGGAACATGAAGGACGTGTTTGCCAAATGCAACTGAAGATATTTACTACTTTAATACGGGTATAATGGTATCAGTTGACCCGCCGCAATTATAACACTTGAAAATCGGCAAAAACAAATCAAAATCAATTAAGGCATTTCTCTTATTATTCTTATCCTCTCATAAAATTGGTACAAAAGCATAACCTTGCAATTTTTTTTAATTAATTAATTTGGCAATGAGTGGTCCTTTTCATTTTACCCAAAAAAACAAAAAAATAATTAATTCGTTTGACTCAATTTTACATGGGTATTACGTAAATTGATAAAATTTGAAAATAATACAAGTGTTTAGTTTGACCTTATTAATTTATTCTTTTGCCAATTTGAGTCAAAGAAACAAATAGCACGCGTATCAAAATTCAAAAGAAAAATAATTTTTGTTATACAATCAAATGCATGCATTTTTTACTCTCACTTATACGATATATCGCACAACAACAATAATAAAATAAAATCTATTTTAATATTAGATTTATCTATTTCACAGGTTAATGATTTTAAAATAATTGTATCTAAAATTTAAAATAATTCAAAAAATCTATGTTAAATGTTCTATTCGTAATGTCATAATATATTATGTCTTTATTCGCATAAATTTCAAATTAAAATTTTGAATTGATGGATTAACTGTTGATATCAATAATAGTTCAATATTAAAAAAAATTGCATGTCATATATGTTTTATTTTATTAATATTTATTTTAATATTTTATTTGTATTTATATGTTATTTAATTTATTTTTTCCTGTTAGTATTACATTTGTGTTCATTATTAAAGAGGATTTCTTATTTAATAAGTGCTTTATGCAAACCTTCTTAAATGAAATAAACCCTGTCCAAAATAACTATATTATTAAAAAAAAAATTGTAGATCTTGTGTTATTTTCATTTGACTAATAGGATTACGCCAAATCCTCAAATTGTGACTCAAACATTACTAACTAATTATCCTTCAAATATTTTCTAAAAAATTACTTATAACTGTCCCCTACATATCATATAGCTTTGTTTCCAACTTTATGAGAAATCTTACAAACAATTAGGATTCATTAACATATTGATCATTATCCGATGATTATAATCACCAATATTCACATCTTATTGGAAAAAAAACAAAAGCACAAAATTATATCGAACACTGAATTTAAATCTAGCTAGTTGGATAATTCACTGTTAGTAAACAAAAGCTTAATTATCACGGTCATAAACGAACTAATCAAGGGTCACATCTGCTAGGTTTTCTTGAATGCATGTTTCCTGGCGTCGCTAATAAGAACAGGAAAAAATCATCTCTCCCTCTACACCCCGCTTCCCCATAAATATCCAAACACACACTGCTTTTATATTCCACAAAACATATAATTCTTTCATGTATTGATGGCTAGCTAGCATAACTTCATCCTTTTAAGGTATCAATAAATTCCTTTTGCTTTTTGTTTTTTAAATCCCTTTATGATGATTGTATTATTTGATTCTTACGTTTTAGGGCATTGCTTGTACGATTTGAATACGAAAATTATGGCGAAGAAAATAGCTCCGCAGCTGGTTCATCGTTTAGGGCTCAGCGAAATATAAAGGAGCAACATCGAAGAATGCACATGAAAGATCTCATTTCCCAGCTCGCTTCTCTCATTCCCTCCAACTCCAAGGTATATTAATTTTGGTCAGATTTTTTTTTTCATTTCTTTGTATTTATAAAAGAAAGCAATACTAAAAACTAACTAGCATAATACTAGTTTTAATAAATTCTAGCAACTATATATATATAAGTTTTAGGGTTTAGGATTTACATCGATGTCGTGGATCTAACAAAAACTGCTAAGTTTCTGTTCAACCCTCAAACTAGCAACTATATATAGAAGGTTTGTGTGTCTAACTTGAAACTTATTGATGCAGTTGTCTATGCCAAAGATATTGGATGAAATTAGTGCCCGTTTAGTCCCTATATTTTTAAAAATACCTCAAACCATCCCCACCATTAAATTATTGACACTTTTGCCATTATCTTTTGTTCCTTTTAACTTATTTTTATAATATTGCCCTATTATAATAATTTTTTAGACATTATTAAAAAGAAAAAAAATAACCCTATTATAATAATTTTTTTAGACATTATTAAAAAGAAAAAAATAAATTACCAGTTTAACACCAAAAAATAAAATAAAATAAAAAATATATATTAATTTTTGTGGAACACACTCTTGAGTTAAAATATTAATTTTTCTAAAAAAATTGATGATGTAATTTTTTACGATATTAATTTTTTAGACATACGTGAGCTTCCACAAAAATTAATATATACCTTTTTTGTTTTTATTTTATTTTTGAGTTTAATTTGATAATTTAATTTTTTATTAATATCCAAAAAAGAAACATTATTGTAAAAATGTAATATTGTAAAAATAAGTTAAAAATAATAAAAAATAATGGCATAAGTGTCAATATTTAGTAGCAGGGACGTTTTGAGGTGTTATTAAAAATACAGGGACTAAATAGACATTAACCTCATAATATAGGGACTAAACAAGCTTTTACCCTTTTTTAAATCCCTTTATGATGATTGTATTATTTGATTCTTGCGTTTTAGGGCATTGCTTGTACGATTTGAATACGAAAATTATGGCGGAAGAAAATAGCTCTGCAGCTGGTTCATCGTCTAGGGCTCAGCGAAATATAAAGGAGCAACATCGAAGAATGCACATGAAAGATCTCATTTCCCAGCTCGCTTCTCTCATTCCCTCCAACTCCAAGGTATATTAATTTTGGTCAGATTTTTTTTTTTCATTTCTTTGTATTTATAAAAGCAAGCAATTAATACTAAGAACTAACTAGCATAATACTAGTTTTAATAAATTCTATCAACTATATATATATATATATATAAGTTTTAGGGTTTAGGATTTACATCGATGTTGTGGATCTAACAAAAACCGTTAAGTTTCTGTTCAACCCTCAAACTAGCAACTATATATATAAGGTTTGTGTGTCTAACTTGAAACTTATTGATGCAGTTGTCTATGCCTGAGATATTGGATGAAGCCACAAGTTATATAACGCATTTGCAGAAGAATAAAGAAAGTCTTGAGAGGAGGAGAGCACTATTGAAGGAAGAGGATCACTCTGAGCCAACAGTAATGAACATAACAACTTCGGGTTCTACTTTGGAGGTGAATTTGATTTGTGGGTCGAATAGAAACTTTATGTTTCATGAAATTATCAGCGTTCTCGAGGAAGGAGCAGCTGAAATTATAAACGTCACACAATTCAATTCGGGTGATCGGGTCATTTTCTCTGTTCTGTCCAAGGTGTGTGTGTCTTCATGTTTCTGTCTAATTTGTGTTTTCGCTTTATGATTTTTTTTTTTTTTGGTGACAGTAAAATAAGAGAAATTAAATTGAAGAAGAATATGAAACCAAATTGCTTTTCTACTAAAACCATCGATATCAGCTCTGTCGCATTTAATTATCTTGCATAAAATTTCTCTACACTTGAATATATATGATTAATAAAAATTAATTTGTTTTCAATTAGTTTGTTGAAGAGTGAATAGGGAGCATAATAATTTAAAACTTTGCTTTGAATCTTAATTATGTTATCCTATGAGGATGTTAGTATCTTTTTAATGCACTGAAAGACTTAAAAAAATAAATAAATAAAGACTTAATATATATATTTTTATTCTTTTAGCTCACATTGGAGTTTTTGCTTTTTTTTAAATTTATTCTAGCTCCATCCCTGTCCAAGCCCGGCCCAAGTTAGTACTCAGTTGACTGAAAAGCTAAAAAGGTTTTAATTCCTAATTTTTGAGTAAATAACTTTGTTCAAATAACTTCAACAAGATGTTAATGAAGTAGAGTTGGCTAAAAAGTCCGAGCCAGTCCAAGCTCGCGGGCCTGGATATAGGCCCAAAAAAATGTAAAGTGCATAGATTAGGTTTGAATAGGGGCCTAGAATTTTAATTTATAAATAAAAATAAATTAAATTTAAATAAAAAACTTAAAATGCTAAAATAATATTTTTCTATATTAATATTTGTGATTTATTATATTTTTTATTAATGTTTGATGTATTAAACTATTATTCTATTATGTATTGGATAATTATCTTTAATTTAAATATTTTTTATTTTATAAAAAAAATCATTTTATAAAAAACACACTCATGGGATCACCTATGAAGTGAAGGGATATAGTCAAAATCAGGGTTATATTCTTCTGGGATCCCACCAATCGAATTAAAAATATCGGTTCGGTTCGATGAAAACCGAACCAAATGCCCACCCCTAGTTTCTCTCTTGATGCATGTGTCAGCAAAATATAATGCAAATATTTTAGAAATTCTTTTGACCTTAAAGATCCCCCGAAAATTTTGATGGCGTCGGTGATGCCTCTGTTATTGGGCCTTTTGATTGTACTTAATTTTATATGTAAGCTAATTCAGAATGCTATGGAAAGAAAACAATAGCTGATCAATTGTGTCCTCATTTGGTGTATTTTTGTAGGACCTAAGGTGCTATAAAACAGCACCAGCAACCTTAGATCCTGCCCAAGATCACAAACCAAGATGCTTCAAGATTGATAACTGCAGAATCTAACTAAGTTGAATCAACAAAATTGGTGCTGATTAACCAAACACAGTTCAGAAAACAGAAGAATTAGAAAGAACAAGGAACAAGAGAGATTTAACGAGGTTCGGCTATATTTCTCTAGCTTACATCCACGGGAGGGCAAATATGATCAGCTTTTATTTGATGCCTAACTTAAGGCTAAACGGCAAGTTTATATGTCGTTCTGAAGAGTGTTATATATACTCATCAAAACGCACGAATTAATGTCGTTTGGCTTTAGTGAATCCAGCTTCTGAACACAAGGTCTTCTGTCGTTTTGATTTTCTGGATTTGCTTCACACACAACAATTTTCCTACTATCTTTTGTGAGCTGATCAATTATCCTAGTTTAGTGGTCTTTTATATATATATATGTATGGTTACTTGGGAAAACAATAAATCAATTCTTTTTCTATAGCATGTTTTCGTTACTCTGATATTACACCATTGAGGAAAATCTCTTTATTTTCAGAGTTGTCGAGAAATTGGATATTGATTATCCACACATCAGCCAATACCCCAGGAGTGACTGCGGGGTCTCTCGAATGCCATTACCCAAACTGCACAGATATATTTCTCAGACAATTAAATTAGACCCTCAGAATCAGCTTACTCTTCTAACAAAATTGTTTCGGGGGTGGGATTTTGCATCACACAGCCCCCGGAGTGAAGGTCTTCATTCTCTCATTAACTTTTTGTACCCAACTGCAGCCAGGATTCTTCTTTGCCTCCTGATTTGATCGATGCCCTAACCCTGCCAGCCTCATCCCATCTCCCTGCGTCTGCATACGTGTTTGAAAGAAGAATATAATATCCACTGTGTTGGGCCTTCAGTATAAACAGAAGCTCAGCTGCCTAAGCCCCCAACTCTACTCTACGTTACGATAGATTCGACATGCCCATATCGAGCATAAATAGGTAACCAGATATTAGTATCTGGTTCAACAGGCAGGTTTTTGATGAACTACGCTGCATGCATCCTCCGTAAGGCCAGCTCGGCCAAAGAGATCAACCATACAAGCATAGTGCATTTCTGTTTTCTGTTGGCTTAACATTGTGAGTTTGCATTTCATTAGAGTACTTCTTCTTCCCCTCTTCTCCAGTAATAGTCCTCCCTGTACGTCTACAAGCTGTTAGCAATGCAACCTCCTGTTTGGCTGCAGCAAGCACTTGCTGCATTAATTAGTGTTTTTTTTTTATAATTAATTTAAACTATAATAATAAAATAAATTTAAAATTTTAATTTAATATACCATTATGTAATATTAACTTTTTATTTTCTTTTATTTTTACATTGCAATTATTTATATATGTTAATAAATTTATAATTTATTATGTAATAATATTATATTATATTTTTATTTTTATTATATTAAAATATAACTGAATAATGGATTATTTAATTATATAACAGTACTTAATGTATAAACATTTATTATTATTTAATAATTTAAAATAAGTAATAATAAATACATAAATATTGCTAAATTTGAATGATAGTAATTTAGAATTAATAGTAATATAAATAATGATATAAAATATTATTGCATCCACCATAATTCAAGTTACACCAAATATGATATTGTATTACAATTTAATATACTATAATACAATATAATTCATTAGGTCGAACGCACCATAAGGATATTATTATAAAAGATAAGAAAAATAAAAATAAGAGTGTCACATATTGCATAACAAAGATGTCTTGGGATATTTTTCTAACGCATAGGGGTAAATGGATGGCTAATCTGAAAATTGAAACACAGACAAATTAATTATCAAAAGGCAAGGAACCCTTATCAATGACCTTATGCTAAATGACAAATTTAAGGAAAGGATAGTCTGCGTAGATGCGTCCTTTCCGTTATGCTAAATGACAAGAAAAATGAGAGTGAATTGTGTTTGTCACAAAGTCACGCGTCAATGGGCCGGAGAAAACAGTCTGCGTTTACATGCGTGTCCAGGAGAAAACCGACACGCCGCACGTGCAACATTTTTGAGTTTTTTTTGTTTTTTTTTTTTTATGAGAACATTTTTGAGTTAAGAGTGCAACATTCTTGACATTTAGCATTTTACTTAAGGTGAAAGCAAACGCGCATTAGTCAATGTCAAAACCCAGTAATCACGGCCAGACCGACTTTCATGTGCACATCGACAAAAAAAGTTCAAACATTAGCACGTGTTTATAGATTATAATCAACGTTGACGGTCAATTAGCTGCACCTTTGTTTCTGTTTTTGGTTTTTTTTTTTTTAACAGCAACAATATTTTGATGGGTTTTGAAATAAGATAAGTGCTCTTTCAATCGTTATAGTTTAAGCTAATCATCGATTTAATCCATGCATTCTTAAAAATTAATTTTTTTTAATTTATATCATTAAGAATATTAATAATAATTATTAATTTATTTATTAAAACTAATAAAGGTTATTTTAACAATATATTTTTTTATTAACTTTGTAATTAAAAAATTCAAAACAATTCACTCTTGATCGAAGACAAAGTAAACACATAAATAAAATTATGATTTTTATTCCATACTCTCATTCCAGTGTAAATAACACAACATACTTTCATTTTGTACTTTCATTCTCACTCCACACTTTCAGTCCCAAAATATCTATTCCTCAGGATTCTCACTCCAATTTGAGAAGTAAAAAGTTCCTAAATTTAGTGAAAAAAACCGGTTTAATTATAAATAAAGTAAAACAAGTCAGCTTGATTGTCAACATAAAAGTTCAAGAGTCAATCTTAACCACACATTTCACTTGGAGATATTAGGAGAGAAAGAATCCTAAGAGAGAATTGTTGTCTTCTTTGGAGTACATGTTGTAGAACTTTTTTAAATAGTTAAATTATCTAAAATGCCCTGAAATTTTTTATTTTATTTTATAATTTTATTTCATTTATTACATAACATAAATTAAAAAAATTATCTATTAAAGTAATTTTATAAATTTTAATAAAAGCTCTCACGCATTGACAGCCAAATGACTCAAATGTTTTTAAAAAATATTCTGCTTATAAAAGCTGTAAAAGTAAAAACTCTATTTGAAAATTTTACTAACTGGAGTCTATTCCTTTTTCATTTTAAGGTAAATAAAACAAATTCAAAAGAAAAAGAAAAATAATTATTCTTATACAATCACTTATGCGATCACACAACAACAACAATAACAATAATCTACTTTAATAGTAAAGACACATATTTCACAAATTAATAATATAAGAATAATTATATGCAAAATTCAAAATAAGCCACAAGATCTATATTATATAATTTATTTGTAATATTTTTATGCCTCAGAAAATTTGCTATCAATGATTAGGATTGATTTGTGTTTTTCTTTTTCCACATTTTCTCTTGCTTAATAAAATATCCTTTTTGTATATAACTACTCGTATATGTTATCACTCAAAATCAAGAACTTATACCACTATTAGTTAAGAGCAGGTTTTTCAGTTGCAGAAAATGTCAAAGGTACGCAAAAAATAAAAATAAAAACCTTTTTCGAATTATATCCAAATCTTCCTCATAATAGTTCTTCCACCCATACGAAGATGAAGATGTAGATATCACAATTTTTAAAAAAAATTGTAAATTATGTGTCAATTTATTGGTTTTATTCAAACACAAATAATGTTTGAGATTTCAATTATTTGTCAATTTATTGGTTTTATTCAAATGCGAATAAGTTAGGACTCAAGTGTTGAATTCAGAAAAGGAAGTAGAAGAAACAAGTGGATGGGAAGTTGACAAAAATTTCAATATTTGAATCGTGAGATCCATTGATTCTGCCCCTTTTGATACGAATACAATGATAAAGCTGATTAAATCCTCGGGCGCCTGACATCGGACCTACCTGTATATGTTTGTCAATCTATCAGTCTCTTAATAAAACCAATCAAATTCATTGCATATAAATAGTCGCCATTATTGCCCAGGAGATGAGAACCCAAAGAAATAGTTTCCCCCAAACATTAAATCGTGAAATATCACAATTTTTTTAAAAAAAATTACTTGTGGTGTGGACTTAGGGATGGTAAATATCCAGTTGGATATGGATATTGTCCACCCATGTCTAAATCCATGATTATCCATGATGGATTTGTCCATATCCATATCCAATATTTAATATTGGATATGGATTTTATCCACATAAATATGGATATCCATGGATGTCCATAGATATTAAATTTGTATTTCTAAATTTTAGAAAATAATATAACATAATAATAAAGTAAAAATTAATCAATGATTTATTACATTAAAAAATCTTTTTTATTTTCTATTTCCTAAAATCATTAATTTTAAAAGTTAATTAAAATTATTTTAGAAAATTTAAAAAAAAATTACAATTCAGTCCGTCGCCGGCACCGCCGTCTCTCCCGGCGCCGCCACCATAACGTCACTATTAGTCGACACATCCCACACCCACAGATCGGAAATTCAACGATCTATCTAAAGGTGGTGTTTGATTTAGAAACTAACAAATGATGGAGGCGCACGCGCATCGCAAAGATCCGCGGCCACCACATGGCCGTCGCACGTTTGCGGCGCGTGCACCATCGTTGTTCCTGATTGTTGTTGATCGGTTCCATATTTGTATAGATCATGTAGTTTCCAATATATTTATGTCAGCGGTGTCAACATTGGATGAAGTTTTACTGCCGGCGACGGAATAGCGGTGGTTCCGGTGGCGGTGGAACAATGTAAACGGTGAATTTTTCTAAATTTTCAAAACTTAAAATATTTTTCTATAATTTTATTGTGGGGGTATATTTGACAATAAATATTTTAGTTGAAGACAATTTTGTATTTATTTATTTTTAATATTTTTACAATTGTTTGTTTATTATATTTTTCATTTTTAATTTTATAAAATTAAAACTTTTTAAATTTGTGTTGGGTTAAATGGATATCCATTGGGTAAAAATAAATATATATATTCATCCATATCCATCTGGATATAATTTTAAAAGATCAATTTCAAAATCCAAAAAATTTTAGATGGATATTATCTAATTCAATTGGATGGATATTATGGATATCCATTATGGAACGATCCAGTTGACATCCCTAGGTGTGGTTGGTCTGGTGCTAAGATATCTTGTTGGTATTTTATGCTCAAGACTTGAGTTTGGGAAAAATTCATGCAGCGGTAGTTAACAAAAAACGCTGTCGTTTGAGACAGATCACTAAGAGAAAAAAAATGAGGAAAACAACAAATACCGCTTGTCATCACCTTCTTTGAAGGTGAGCAAAGGCTCAGATCGTAACCAAATCTGAATCCAGCAGGATGATAGCATTAGTTGACCAGCCGCAATTAAATTCATTAAGATCGGCAAAATCAAACCAATAAAGGCATTTCTCTTGTTATTAGTATCCTCTTACTGTTTTAGTACGCGAATTGGAAAAATGAAAAAAAATTCAACAATGATAGAGATGATAAGATGAAGGGAAAATATCCACCGTTCACCGTTTTTTTAACTTTTTTAAAAATGCACAATTCTTTCTTTTTTTTGCTGGAATCCACCTAAAGTTATATTTTATTTCACTTTTCCACTTTCGTTTGGAATCCGTTAAGAAAACTAACGGAAACTTAAAAAAATGACCATTTTACCCCTCAAAACGAAAATTACAATTTCACCTTAAAAATTACAAAAAATAATCAGATTAAATCTAATTATTTTTTCCCGTCGGTCAATAAAGAAATTAATTTCACAACCATCAAATGCAGATTTTTTTTTTAAATATGTTTGTAATTAGAATGCTAAATTATAACAGTAGTATTAAAAATAGCTCAATCTCGCAAACCATCAATTGAATTTAAGATAAGTAGAGTTTTATTATTCATTAAGTTATAATCTCTAGTAGTTAAGATTTTTTTTTTGTACTTCATTAACGTATCAATAATGATATTCATCATTAAATCTGATTATTTTTTGCATTTTTTAGGGTGAAATTGTAATTTTCGTTTTGGGGGTAAAATGGTCATTTTTTAAGTTTCCGTTAGTTTTCTTAACGGATTCTAAACGGAAATAGAAAAGTGAAACAAAATGTAATTTTAGGTGGATTCTAGCCAAAAAAAGAAGAAATTGTGTATTTTTAAAAAAGTTGTAAAAAACCAGTGGACGGTGGATATTTTCCCTAAGATGAATTATGTCATGGTGAATGATGGGTCAGTGTATAAATGCTTAGTTTCACCTTGATTTATTCTTTTGCCAGTTTAAGGCAAAGAGAACAAATAGCACGACCCATCGTCAAAATAATTCAAAAGCAAAATCATTTTTCTTGTACAATCAAATGTATTTTTTTTTTTTCTCATAACTTATACAATCACACGATAACAATAAAATCTATTCTAATAATAAAGAAATCTATTTCTAGATTACTGATATTAAAATAATTATGTCTAAAATTCAAAATGACTTACAAAATCTATATTATATATATTCTATTTATAATGTTATAATATTTTACGTATCTATTCGCATAAATTTCAAAATAATTTTTTTAGTTGATGGATTTAAATATGAATAAAATCAGGGCATATCGAAAATAGCTTAATATTAAAAAAAGAATTGCATGTTATATATCGTTTATTTTATTAATATTTATTTTAATATTCTATTTGTATTTATATGTCTAATAGTTTTTTTTTCTCTTAGTATTATATTTGTATTGATAATCTTATTTAATAAGTGCTATGTGCAAACCTTCTAAAAGGAATTAAATAAACCCTAATTAAACAAACTATATTATCAAAAATTTATATTGATGGTGTGGTATTTTCATTTGACCAATAATGTTACATCCAATTCTCATTTTCTAGCTCCAACGTTACCAATTAATTATCTTTCAAGTAGTTCTTAAAAAAATTACTTACAACTCTTTTCTATCATATAACTTTATGAGAAATTTGACAAACAATTAAGATCCATTTACATGTTGATCATTATCAGATAATTATAATCACCAGCTACATCTTAATAATAAGAAAAACAAGCACAAAATTACATCAACAGTTAATTTAAATCTAACTAGTTGGATAATTTACCTCTAGTAAACAAAAGCGTGTAACCATTTAACATCACACAAACCAACTAGTCAAGGTCACTTTCTGGTTCCCTGACCTAGCTAATAAGCGCAGAAAAAAATCCTTTCTCTCTCTCTCTCTCTCTCTCTACGCCCTCTCCCTATAAACATCCGAACGCACACTGGTTTTATATACCAGACAACATATAATTCTTTCATGTATTGATAATTTACCTCTAGTAAACAAAAGCGTGTAACCATTTAACATCACATGAACCAACTAGTCAAGGTCACTTTCTGGTTCCCTGACCTAGCTAATAAGCGCAGAAAAAAATCCTCTCTCTCTCTCTCTCTCTCTGTCTCTCTACTCCCTCTCCCTATAAACATCCGAACGCACACTGGTTTTATATACCAGACAACATATAATTCTTTCATGTATTGATAACTAGCTAGCATAATTTCATCTTTTTTAGGTATCAACAAATTCTTTTTTCTTTTTGCTTTTTAAATTTATACTAAATTTTTTAATCAACAAAGCACTTGATGATGATTGTATTGTTTGATTCTTGTGTTTTAGGGCACACTTGTACTATTTGAATCCGAAAAATATGGTGGGGGAAAATTGCTCTGCAGCTGGTTCATCATCTAGGGCTCAGCGAAACATAAAAGAGAAACATCGAAGAATGCACATGAAAGATCTCATTTCCCAGCTGGCTTCTGTCATCCCTTGCAATTCCAAGGTTCTTGAATATTGGTTATATATATACATATATATATATATATATATATCTTTTTGTATATATGAAAGAAAACAATGCTAAAACTAACTGGGATACTACTAGTTTTAATAAATTCTAGCAAGCATGTAACGGTGTTTGCCAGAGCCACCACACGATCAAGTCTAAGTAACCTGGATTGTGTTTTTCTAAATTCTGCGAGTTAAACGTTATAAAGTTGCTAACAAGCTACTGCTCGCCCGAATCTGAATCTGATCTGATGCTAGTATTCCAAAGTCAACGAAATTATCGATGATTGTGGGTCTGACATAAAACTTATTGATGCAGCTGTCAATGCCACAGATATTGGATGAAGCGACCAGTTATATAATGCATTTGCAGAAGAATAAGGAAAGTCTTGAGAGAAAGAAAGCACTCTTGAAAGGAGATGATCACCCAGAGCCAACAGTAATGAACATATCAACTTCGGGTTCTACTTTGGAGGTGAATTTGATTTGTGGGCTGAATAGAAACTTTATGTTTCATGAAATAATCAGTGTTCTTGAGGAAGAAGGGGCTGAAGTTATTAATGTCACACAATTCAATTCGGGTGATCGGGTCATCTTCTCTGTTCAGTCCAAGGTATATATACACATCTTCATATTTCTGTCCAATTTGTTTTTTTTTTTTTTTTGCTTTATGATTTTTTTTTTTTGGTGACAGTAAAATAAGAGAAATTAAATTGAAGAAGAATAAGAAACCAAATTGCTTTTCTGCTAAAACCATCGATATCGGCTCTCCCGCATTTAATTTTCTTGCATAAAATTTCTCTACCCTTGAATATATATATATATATATATATATATATATATATATATATAAAGATTAATTGGTTTTCAATTAATTTGCTAAAGAGTGAATAGGGGGTATAATAATTTAAAACTTTTCTTTGAAAATAATTTAAAATTTTGCTTTGAATCTTAATTATGTTATCCTAGAAGGATGTTAGTATATTTTTAATGTACTGAAAACTTAAAAAAAAGAAAAATAAAGACTTTAATATATCATTTTTTTTTTAATTTTTAGTTCGCAATGGAATTTTTACTTCTTTTTTTTCCAAAAAAAATTATTTTAGCTCCATCCATGGTCCAAGCATGGCTCAAGTCAGTTCTCATTTGACTAAAAAGCTAAAGGAAAATGCTAAATATCAAGAAGAATGGGAGAAAGTTGAGAAAATAAAGTATGTGCTGAGAGAAGAGAGAGAGAAAAAAAGCTAACAAAAGAAAGAGAGGAAGTAAAACGACAATTTGAATTGTAGTTTCTCTCAGTTTTCTCTCATTCTTTTAGTCATTTAGAAGCACTCAAAGATAATTAAAAAGGTTATTAATCCTGAGTTTTTGAGAAAATTCCCCGGTTTTAACATTTGAAATTCTTCTTCCCTGCTTTTGTTATTTTCTCCTCTATTCAATGCTTGTGAAATGAAATTAGTTACAAGATTAATAGTCCTCATGTATACAGATTGATAAGGATGGTAGAATATACGAAAAGGATGCATGGGTTTGAACACGGACGTACATGTAGTCCATACATATTTGATGAAAATTGCATGCCATGGACTGCCTTTTCTTGGCCGGTGGTCTTGACTTTCCAAAATTAACAAAAGTTATGCATTTGTGTCTTTACTCTTTTTGCAGGCCATCAATTCAAGAATTGGTGTGGAAACAGAAAGAGTTCAAGAGCGGCTGAAAGACCTGATCCTCTGATGTTGATGCATTAACAATTCGTCAGACGAAATATGCATGCATGATACAACAATTGATATGTGTCTACATATAGATTTCATCCCAAAATACTTAAATAAACGAATAGTAATGATATTAAAACACTTCTGAACCCACCTAGGTCAAACATATTTGGAAAAGAATTTGGCTTGAGTGATGTTCTGGTGGAGTTTTATGGTGAGATGAGTATTTGTTATTCCTAGATAATTAATCTCAAGATCTATGATGGATTTTATCTTTCTCTTTTCTCACTTGTATGGATTATTTATAAGTGCAATAAACAAATTAATGTATCTTTCATTTGTTTGAACACGTACGTACGTATTTGTAAGCCATCAATTCGAGGATTAGTGTGGGAACTTCAAGAGTTCAGATGAAAGAACTGCTTCTCTGATGCTGATGCATTAATAATTTGAAAAAAATAATTTCCGTTAATAATCTGAAAAAATAAGTTAGGGTTTTGATATGGAGTGTACTTTGAAGAATACTCCAATGATCAAGTCAGGGTATTTTAATCTAAAGAGAAAAGTTTAAGTATAAAGGTATTTGCAAGCTCTATATGTGGAAAGTGAAATTGTTTCTCTTATCATTCTCTTGAATTTGTTGAGAAATGACCAAAAGATCTTTTAATCTCTCCTCAAGCCTTAATTTATAGGAAAAGGCTTGAATTTTTTTGCAGGAGATCTAATCTCATCCATCCATTCCCCGACTGAATTTAGATTGTCCATTTTGTAATTGATTTTTGTTTTGTCACTACTGTCACATGATTCTGTTAATGATCACTTGCAGGTGAATTCTTTTGTTATGAACTGGTTTTTATTTACATTTCGGTTTTAGGTTTCTATATATATATCAGCGTTCTCGAGGAAGAAGGAGCTGAAGTTATAAACGTCACACAATTCACACACACACACGATATATATATATATATCATTTTTCTGTCTAATTTGTTTTAGCTTTATTTCTTTTTTAGAGTAAAATTAGAGTAATTAAATTGAAGAAGAACATGAAATCAAGTTGCTTTTCTGCTAAAACCATCGATATCGATCGGCTCTCCCGCATTTAATTTTCTTGCATAAAATTTCTCTACACTTGAATATATATAATTAATAAAAATTAATTGCTTTTCAATTACTTTGCTGAAGAGTGAATAGAGAGCATAATAATTTAAAACTTCGCTTTGAATCTTAATTACGTTATCCAATAGAGAGTATATATATTTTTAATCTTTTAGTTCACATTGAAGTTTTTGCTTTTATTTTTTAAAATTTATTTTAGCTCCATCGGGGTGCAAGCCAAGCCCAAGTCAATACTCATTTGACTGAAAAACTAAAAAAGTTATTAATCCCTAGTTTTTGAATAAATAACTTTATTCAAATAACTTCAACAAGATGCTAATGAAGTAGGGTTAGTTAAAAAGCTTGGGCCATGGGTTTGGATATGAGTTCAAAAAATGTAAACCCCGCATAGATTGAATTTAGATAGGGATTTAGCATTTTAATTTATAAATAAAAAATTAAAATTAAATAGAAAAGAAAAAACTTAAAATATTAAAGTAATATTTTTTATATTAGTATTTGTGATTGATTATATTGTGTTACTAATATTTTGATTATATTGTGTTACTAATATTTTGATTATATTGTGTTACTAATATTTTGTATATCGGACTACTATTATATTATATATTAGATAATTATCTTTAATTTAATTATTTTTTATTTTATAAAAAAATTATTTTATAATTAATGAAAAACCTCATGCTGGCCAGCCTGGCCATCCAAATTTAGAAAGGCTTTTGAAGAATTTGAACTTCGTTTCAATAATGTGGTCTTGGGCCATAATTTAAAAAAACTCGATCGAATCCCACAAATTGCCAACCCTACAATGAAAAATCCTTTAATTTTAACATTTGAAATTCTTCTTCTCTGCTTTTATTATTTTTTTCCTTTAAAATAAAGTGTAAATCAAACAGATTGACCAAAATGTCTATTCAATGCTTGAGAAATGAAATAAATCACAAGATTAATAGTCCATATGCATTTTGATTGATAAGGATCGTAGAATGAAAAGGATGCATAGGTTTGAACGCGTATGCACATATAGTCCATACGTATATGTTGATAATTGCATGCCATGGATTGCCTTTTCTTGGCCGGTGGGGTTGGCTTTCGAAAATTAACAAAGTTATGCGCGTGTGTCTTTTTGCAGGCCATCAATTCAAGAATTGGTGTGGAAACTGAAAGAGTTCAAGACCGACTGAAAGAACTGATTCTCTGATGCTAATGTCTTAATAATTCATCAGATGAAATATGCATGCATGATACAACAATTTAATTATACGTATATATAGATTTTATCCCAAAAAACTTAAAAGAAAAAAATAGTAGTGATATTACAACACATCTGAAACCCCCTAGGACAAACATATTTGGGAAAAAAATTAGCTTGAGTGATGTTCTGGTGGAGTTTTATGGTGAGATGAGTATTTGTTATTCCTAAATAATTAATCTCAAGAGCAATAATGTATTCTATCTTTCTCTTTTCTCAATTGTATGGATTTTTTTGTAAGTGCAATAAACAAATTATATGTATCTTTCATTTGTTTGAACACGTACAAAGATATAAGATATTAATCATTGTTAAATACAAGACAAAATAATCATATTTGACTTTTCAATGCACCTGAACCCCATGATAGAACAAAAGCCATAAAAGTTGTATTTCATCTTTTTGAGAGTGCTATCTTGGAAAGTGTTTAATTTTTGGTTTAAGGTAGTGTCTAAGCTATCATATACGGTTTTCCAGGATGAACAACCCTATTGAAGACTTTTAAAGTACCCAAGATTATCAATATTTTTTAACAATGATGAATTCAGTTTGCGTTTATTTTTTCTTTCATTGAGTACTCTATCCGTAAAGTAATATAACGCAATCGATAGCGCATCAAAGTCATCTATATCATTAAAGTTCAAATCTTCAAAATTTTCATCGAATTGTTTAAGATTCACCCCTATATCACTGTCAAAGTACAAATCACGCAACCTTCAGTTTGTCTCAAGCTTTGCGTTTCTGTGTATATCGTATGCCCCATGGCAAAGTCCCGTAACTAAAGATCACTCACTGATCGATAATAGCGCTAGTTGGCGACCAAATTCAAACTACAATTGATCATCATCACATTCATTATGTGCTTCCATTACATTTCCAAACTTTGAAAGATTCGTAATATGCCCTGAGAAATGCTCGGATGCAGAAATGTTCATTATACTTGGCTCCCTCTTTGGATCAGGCGAATTACACTATGACCGCAGCTTCTTGGCCATTTTATTTGTTATAGCATTCCTTAATCGCAAGGAAAACAGATGCCTGTCGCACAAAATTATAAACATGTAGTTGCTGGATGATTGAAAGGTTTTGGAATTTTGGGCGACGAATACCTGTCGTTATAGAAAATGGGGAAAACGTATACAAACGTCCTAGAATAAATATAGAATTCATGGTAACCAAATCAATCAAACTTATTCCTCTTTTTTTAGTATAGTTTTTTTGTTTAATTAATGAGTAATGTTTTTGTTTAATTAAAGAAAATATTTTTTTTGTAAATAAATAAAATCTTTTTCACTAAAATTCTGTAGAAACAATGTTAAATTTTTAAATAATTAATAATCTTGTATGAATTTACTAGTTTTATCTTACACTTACAAATTCAATGTGTAATTTATAATATTTATGTCTATCACAGTATTGATGCTGTAATTTTTATTATGACATTATAGAATTTTCCTTATGATAAAAGTCAATACGAAATTAATTTCATGTTCTTAATTTAAATTTTTTTCACAATAATTATTTAACATACAATTGATAGTTTGAATGTGTAATAAAAAAATATTAATTTTTAATAGTATTAATAATATGAGAGTTTTTTTAATAAGGTATAAAAAAAGTGAAGCAAAAAAAAGGGGAAGAAAAATACTTGCCCTTCATTTATTTTTACAACTAGAAGTTTGATGATTAAGGCAGCGTTTGTTTTTTTGTTTGTTTTTTTGTATGAAATATGAATAGATCTAAATTAGTCTAAATTCTAAATAGAGCTGAATGTCTAAATTTGAATGATACATTTTTTTTTTGTCTGAATTGCTAAACATAAATATTAAGTTTTTTTTAGCTTAAAAAATCTAAAAACTAATATTTTACTTTTATACCCTTACAAATTATAAATGTTAGCAAATAATAAACATCTCAAAGAATATAAATAAGATAATAAATTATCATAACATAAATGATAAATCATATTCAATTGAATACAACTCTTTAATATTCCATATTTTACATGTTAATTAATTTTATTATAATTTATGATGTTTTTATATGAAAAATATTCATAAAAAATTATGAAGATCAATAATGCTAATATGACGAAAATAAAAAGATAAAAATAATTATAATCTGCCACTATATTATCACAAGTTATATAGAGATATGTAATAATGCTAATTATTAAATTTAATTCACTTAAGGAAAAAAAATTAATTAATTAGATAAGGATATTTTGGAAAATATTTTTTAACAATATTATTCAGACTTTTTATATTAAGAAAAAAATTAAAAAAAATTAGCTTAATGACTTAATAGCGTAATGACTTAATGGCTGAAAATTTTCATTAAGTTGAAAAAACAAATAGAGTTAATGACTTAACTGACTAAAATTAAGTTAATTAAATCATTAAGTAAAAAAAATAGCCCTTAAATTTAGAAGTTTTTTAAGAAGGATTGGGATACAAAGCCATTTTGCGCTCTACACTTATTTAAGAATTTTTTTTCTACATCTCATGTTCCATAACTTTAGGTTAGTGATAAAAGACTTAAATAAATGAATAATATTGATATCAAACCAGACCACCCACTATTAGGAAAGAGACTCACACAACAATTGCAAATTAAGCGGAAACGAAATTCTTTCAGTCTTTCTGTGATCAAAATAGAATGTGTACCACAAATAAATAGGTAGAAAAATAAACCAACAAATCCAAAGCAAAAAAACAACTACAAATTACACAAATTTTTAAGTAGAAAATCCTAAACGAGAAAAATCACGGGACCGTAGTCTGATATAATCTTCCACTATATTAATGAGATTACAGAAAAAAAAAATTCTCTAGATAATACTAGAGGCTAATAACATTAAGAATCTCAATATTCTTAGGTTACAGCAACAACCTAATAATTGTCTCTCTAATAAGTGGATATCTCAAATAATAGCCAACGAGATGATAAAATAAAAATCAAGACTAGTAGGATTATAAAAGGCGATACCAAGAACTTATCATCAAAATTTGAGAGAAATCAGAGTTAATTTTGCCTTTCGATCGCTCAATTAAAGATTGAAATTTTTGGCCAAAATAATCTCAACACCATTATCTCTCTCTTTACCCTCAAAATTTGACAGAAATCGGAGTTAATTTCACATTCAAATCGTCCAATCAAAGATTAAACCAAAATAATCTCAACACCATTGTCTCTCTCTTTCTCTCTTTTCTTTTTCTTCTCTACAAAAGTTTGTTGATGCCTCTACTTTCTCTTATATATATAGCTAGCCACGTATTCTAAACCTAATTTTAATATAAAATTTCATTTCACCCTTTCAATTTTTTTTAATTATTTAGTTGCCCAAACTAATGCAATTTAGGCTCGAGCCACCCAAATAAGATGGATCCAACAAATCTCCCCATTTAGATCATTTGGGGGGCACCACCAAGCCCACTTGCTACATATAGCTTTTCAGTTTTTCTTTGGGCAACGACATTGTCATCATATTTAATTTATTCTCTATTGTATGAATCTTCTCAAGATGTAATTGTTTCTTCTCAACCACATCTTGTATCCAATGATACCTCACATCAATATACTTGGATTTCGAATAGTATGTTGAATTGTTTGCCAAGTAAATGACACTCTTACTGTCGCAATATATAACATAACTATCTTATCTCATACCCAACTCTTGTAGGAAATTCTTCATACACAAGGTTTCTTTATAATATTCAGTTATTGCAATATACTCTACTTCAATGGTAGACAAGACAATACACTGCTAAAATCTGGATTGCCATGAGACTGTTCACCCTAAAAATGTGAGCAAATATCCTGATAAGGATTTTCTAGAATCAACATCCCTTGTCATATCTGCGTCTGTGTACACTTATAACATAAGTTTGTCACTGCCAAAATATAAACTTGCCTTAGAAGTGCCTTTAAAATATCTGATAATCTATTTTACCGCTAACTAGGATTGGAGAGAAACTGGCTGACTACACCAACTGTCTGAGCAATATCTGATCTTGTACAAATTATGACATACATCATACTGCCAACTGTTGAAGTATAAGGAACTCTTTTCATTTCTTGCTTCTCTTTTTCACTTGTAGAATAATGCTTAGAACTAAGTTTGGAATGACCTGCAAGTGGTGAACAAACAGATTTTGTATTGTCCATGTTAAATATTTAAAGAACCCTTTCAACATATGTTTTTTCAAATAACCATAACTTCTTAGATTTTTGGTCGCGGGAAATCTTCATGTCAATAATTTGTTTCGCCAGTCCTAAGTTCTTCATTGTAAAAGGCTTGTTAAGCTTTCTCTTCAAATTGTCAATCTTACTAGCATCCTGGCCAACGATCAACATGTCATCCACATAAAACAAAAGAATGGTGAAATCATCATCACCAATATTTTTCACAAAAAAATAATGGCCACACACAGTCTTGCTGAAATCATGATTCTCCATAAAAGAATCAAACTTATTGTACCAATACCTTAGTGCCTATTTCAGCCCATATAAACTTTTCTTCAACTTGCACACAAATTCTTGTTTACCTTTGACACTGAACCCTTTATGTTGCTCCATGTATATTTCTTCATTTAAATTATCGTTTAAGAAAGTTGTCTTTATGTCGAGCTTTACGTTGAGCTATTCAATCTCCAAATTTAAGCTAGTTGTTAATCTCAGAATTACTCTAATAGGAGACATCTTCACTACAAAAGAAAATATTTTTTCAAAATCAACACATTTCTTCTTACCGAAGCCCTTTACAACTAATTTAGTCTTGTAATATTGTTGCAAGTTATTTTCAGTTTTCAACTTGTAAACCCATTTGTTCTTCAGTGCCATTTTTCCCTTAGGCAGTTTCACTAATTCATAAGTATAGTTTTCATTCAAATATTTTATTTCCTCTTACATGACTTTAACCCACTCATTTTTTATACTGATGAGACAGTTTCTTCAAAACATTCTAGCTCCTCTCAATCTATAAGCATAACATATTCATGTGGAAGAAATATAGTAAAAGGTCATAGTTTTCTAGTGGATCTTCTCAATTCTGGCTCAACTGGTGGTGTTGGTGGTTCTAGAGGTACTTGCTTAACTGGTTTTGCTCGAACATCATTATTGTCATCTCCAGCTCCCCATAATTGTCATGAACTACAGATAGGGAAACTGAAGTTGGGATAATAAGAATCTCTAGAGATGATTGAGACTCATCGCTCTTATCTGCATCACCAACTACTAATTTTCAAGAAACACATCATTTCTAGTTGTAATCAATTTCTTTGCCATTAGATCACATAATCTGTACCCAAATTTTTTATGCCCATAGTCTAAGAAAATGCATTCTTTGGCTTTATCATTAAGCTTTGATCTCTCATCCTTAGGGATGTGAACATATGTTCTGCAACCAAACACTCTTAAGTTTTTATAAAAATCATCTTTCCTATTCCAAACTCTTTTAGGTACCTCGCCATCTAATAGAACTGAAAGAGAAATGTTAATCAAGTCGACTGCAATACGCATAGCCTGTCCCTAGAAAGATTTAAAAAGCTTAGTGTCAGAAAGCATACACCTAACCCTCTTTTCAATCATTCTATTAATTCTTTCTGCAACACCATTCTGTTGTGGGGTTTTTGGTACAGTCTTCTTAAATCTTATTTCGTGGGATCTGCAATATTGCTCAAATGATTCTCTATACTCACTATCATTATTTGTCCTGACACATTTTAATTTTCCTCTTATCCCTCTCTTAACATAAGCATAGAAGAACTTAAATACATCAAGCACTTGGTCTTTAGATTTCAAAGCAAAAGCCCACGCTTTTCTAGAACAATCATCAATAAAAGTCACGAAATAAAGTGCACATCTTATTGATCTATTTTGCATTATGTAAATATCAGTGTGAATCAAATCAAGTAATTACAACTTTCTCGATGAAGAAAAGCTTTTAAAAGCTACTCTATGTGTCTTTTCAGTTAAACAATGAATACAAGTCTTGAAGGACATACATGCGAAGTTAGGTAGAAATCATTTTCTAGCAAGAGTATCTTCCTTTCTCACCAATGTAACTAAGCCTTTTGTGTCATGTCTCAATGTCATAATCTTTTACAGCCACAGTCACATCTTCTTTTTTTTTTATCTTGACTTTTATCACATAGGGAGTGTTTATTTTCCTCCCTTTAGTTAACACTAGGGAGCTTTTGATGAGCTTCCATTTTCCTTCACCAATTTGGTTAGTATAACTATTGTCATCAAGCATGCCTGTAGAGATCAAATTAAGGCGAACATCTTGTACATGTTTGACATCTTTAAGTAACAATTTACAACTAATGTTGGTTTCTAAGCAAATATCTCTCATGCCCACAATCTTAGATGCCCCCTCATTTTTCATTCGAATATGGCCATAATCACCATTAAAATAGGATGTGAAGTAATCACAATGTGTAGTTTCATGAAACGAAACACCTGAATCAATCACACAATCATTGGTATGACAAGTGAGATTTATTGAGTTCTCATCATAAACAATAACCAAATCACCATCAAATATGGTTGCAGTGTTCTCTTTATCATTTTCTGGGTGTCACTATTTTCTTTCGCATGTTCTCTTTTCCACAATCTACACTCATTTTAATATGACCAATTTTCTAACAATGAAAGCACTTCATGTTTCTCCTTTAGGACTTAGATCTTCCTTTGGGGTTATCATTATTCTGTTGACGGGAATTTCTTCTTTGCCTTCTCTTCTGTATTTTTTGCTTTTTCTGAAACTAGTGTATCTAACTCAGAGGAAACTGCTTCAAAACTTTTCCTTTTAGATTCTTCATTCCGCAGCCTATCTATAACCATATTCAAGGTTAATTTTCTCATTTGGTGTTGAATTATTTATCGACACCACTAATGTCTCCCAACTATCAAGCAAAGAACTAAGCAACAACAATATTTGTATCAAACTTGCACTATTGGATTTGGAAAACAATGAATGAAAGACAATATTGGATTTGTTTATCGAAATTTACTATTTTACTTTTCTACTTCAAGGAATTAACTTTGGAAAACAAAAGCAAAAAAATCTTTGCCATTCAATTAAATTATTACTACTGATCACAAGATTCTCAAAAAATTAGGATAAGATTAATAGAGGATCCAGAGCTCATTAGATAAATGGCTTAATTTTATGGCACTTGCACCAACATGTGCTTCTTTCTCTTTCTCTTTCTCTTTCTTATATGGATTATTTATAGTAAATGTCAATATTCATGATGTATCAAACTTGCCTCTCTCTCTTTCTTATATGAATTATTTACAAAGCACAATAACAATAAACACATTACATCTCTAATTCAATTGTAATATAAATTTTGTTTATACTTGTCTCTTAAAAGTTAAATTTATCTTCAAAAATTTTTATTTTGATCCTTTAGCTATGTTGTAAATACATGGGTTTTAATTTTTTTTCCCTTCGGATTTCTCTTAACTTCGGATAGAAAACACCAAAGTATAATTTTATCTCTTTAATTTTAGAATGAATTTAGACCGTTCATCTTGTAATGGTTTTTTTTTTTTTTGGTCATCACATGCTTGTGGAAAATCATTAACATTACACATAAATATGGTTGGTAAAATATTTAATCTAACAATTAATATTCAAATTAGGAGTTTGTTAAGCCATCTATCACAATCATTTAGTTATAGCGAATTGAGAATTCCATTTTTTTAGTTTCCCTACATGAGAATTAGGTGCAAAAGCAATTATATAGCTATTATTGTCAAATGTATTTAACATGTATAACACCAGCGACCACCGCATTCTTATTAACTTTTATGAAAATATTTTATTTGCAAATAATGAAAAATAGTTTTTTTTGTTCATTTATTTAAATTTATTGTAAATTAGAAAATTTCAGAATTTGTTGATCCACTTGAAATCCAAACACGTGAAGGGTAAAATTGTCAAATTAAAAGAAGCAATGCAGCACCATAGGAACATAAAAAGGGGTTTTACGTACCTCGCTGAAAAATTCTTGGCACTTTGCCATTTTTAAGCCCAAAAACAATATTGCTGCTTACACTTGTGGGGATTCGATTATAGAAATAAATTAGAAGATAGACCCCATATGCTTGCCGTGAAAGATGGAAAATGGAAAAAAGAAAAAGAAAAAGAAAATAGTTGATTTAACACGCGCAATTGCACATCCACAATGTAAAATGGACAATTTATTACCATAAATATACTAAATTGTAACATTATTAAATATAACTGTAGTTTTCTCGCTTAGTAAAACCTTTGATCATATTCACACCTCAAAATCCAGGAAGAAAAAGATGGGCAATAATGCGACGAGCAATAATGCGACGAGCAATGAATAAGGTTTAATTTGTTAGCTGCGTACGTGATGTGTGATATAGACTTGTTGACAGCTGGTGCTTATAAGGAATCCTGCTTGCTTGCACCACATGCCAATGCCCGCCAGAACACAGAAGAAAAAAGAAAATCCGAAAGTGGAGACCACCCACGCAGCATTACATCACAACAAATTAAAAAGAGAGAAGCCAATTTAGTAACTCCATAAGAAAACAAGGCCGTACATATCATGAAAATGATATTCATTCACAAGCGTCTCAGAATGGTTATCGTAAAAATGGTAAAATTATTATTATTTTTAATTATTATTTCAATTAACAGAAATACCATATCTTATATACTATATGTCACAGACACAGCAAAGCATCAAAATATTCAAAACCATTTTCTTAGTTCTTTAGCAGAAGGAGTTATTAAATAATGAACTGCTAAACCATATATAAAAATAAAAGGCGCGCATTAGTTCCATTAGTTTCACTTGTGAGACTGAGACCCAAAAAGAAATATGGAACAGGGAAGAAAGAGAGTGAGCCCCGTATCAGTCTTCTTCGCTTTCTTCTGTTTTCTTCTCCTTCGTCTTCTTTGCTTTTCAGGATCAGCTGAAGCTTACAAGAACTACACAGTTGGTGACTCATTGGGATGGTATGACAGTCAAGAGAAACCTGCTGTTGATTATCAGAAATGGGCTGATGCCAAAAACTTTAGCTTGGGAGATTTTCTCAGTAAGATTATTCTCTCAGTATACTTATGATCTTATTTATTAATTAATTTTGGTACTTGTTTTAACTTTTTACAGCATGGAACCCAGTTGCTTTTGATTTTATGTGTGAGTTTCTATTTTCAGTGATGTTTGAAATTTGTGAATCTTGGGTCAGTATCTAAACCCATATAAAGGAAATTGATACTATTTTACAATTTCTGAGTGAGCTAAACAGAAGCTGCTGCTCGGTAATTAGTTCACCAAAAGGAATGATCAATTAATCAAAGTTGCTTCTTCTTCTTCTTCTTCTTCCTCTTCTTTACTCAGAAAGTCTTCTCTGAATACCCAGATACTCTTGTTCATCAGGGAGATCGGTTAAATAAACAAATTAAAATCTAGCTAGCTCTTTGGTATGATTCATGAATCATATTGCAATATGTTGAATTCTCTTTACTAGATCTCTAACCAAATAAGCAAAACTTTAGCAGGAAGTTTCTAGCTATATGTCAAAAATCCCTTGTTACTTTCTTCATCAGTCTCTATATTCTGTTCCAACTTCCAACTACACCTCAATTGAATTATTTATTTCATCCAAATTTAGCTCTTGAACATGAAACCAAGCTATATATGTATGAAGCATAAAAGATGTCATATTTTCTTTCTTAATATCACCACAATCTTTTATTATTATTTTGGTAAATTAGTTATCTCCATTTGTTTATTAATTAAGTTAGTTTACCTCAATCATGACAAAGGAAGTACAAGGAAGTGGCTTTCTATTTTTTCAGAGATAAGAATAACTTTGTCTAATGATTAGTGATTTAGCCTTCTGGATTTTGGAGCATGTCATGTGATGCTTTTCCCTACAATAGCATGAAATTTAGTGCAAAAGCTTAGCTGAAAAAAGGAACATTAAAATAAAGGTAAGTGCTAAGATCACCGGCTGGTGCATGGTTTTTCATTGTATATAACAAGGTCTAGTTAAGGTCCTTCGTACAATATATGTTTTTTAAAATTTGTTGCCACTTGCAAATATAGCATTGTGCATGCGCATACACCAGAGCAAGACCCATAAGATAAGCTAGCGGATTCATAGATTCACTCACTCACATGCTCATTCCTAGGAGTTGAACAGTTGCTTTCAAAGGAATGTTTCCCCATGTGCAAGTACATGCTCATTCAATGGACATTGTTGGCTGACAAAAAACATCACCCGATGAGTTCTTTACATCTGGCACTTAATCATTGGCTTGTCGGCTAACTGATCAGTAAATTTATACCCAACTCTTACGACTTTCTGCCAGTTGTCCTTTATGAGGAGTGAGTACACACATGCACATTGATAAGGATATATTATTACATTACCAGTCCTCCTACTACGCCATGTGCATTTTGATCACCTCATGAGTTCATGTCCCAGCACTGAAAAGTACTCCGAATTTGCCAAAGTAATCCGACTTCATTTCAATTTGTTCATCAATATGCCAAAATCATCTAGAAAAAGACTAAAACACCCTCATTCTTGCTGTAAAACGGCTCAAACCATTATTTTACCTCCCGTTTCTCTAACAATATGTAATTTCTTTTTTCATTTTTTCTCGTGTAATTTAAATATTTAATTGTTCAAGTATGAGTCTTTTAATTCTGTTCTGTTTGTCATAATTTGTAGAAAAATCACTAGTACTATATAAATTTAATCTAAAGATGATTCCGTAGATGTCTACGTATAAATATCAACATATTTTAATATACGTCGTATAAAAGAAAGGGAGGGCGTTAAAGAACTTGTAATAATTATAAAAAAGATGTGGTTATGTTGGAGCTGATTTATAGTAGAGTACGAATCTTAAACACATACGCGAAGTAGTTAATAATAAAAAATTCATTAAAATTTTGATTGTGTGATTATGAAGAGGTAATCTACCTTTAAAACGGTTACAACATAGCCGCACCCTTATAAAAACTCTATAACTGCTAAAGATAGTTTCCTTGTAATGCATGGTGAAGATTCACAGAGGACTTGCATGTGTTGTTCATTGTGATTGCAGTTTTCAATACAGATACCAACCACTCAGTTGTGCAAACATACAATTTCACAACATACAAAGAATGCGATTACGATGATGCCCTAGACAGTGACACCAAGCTATGGTCGGCAGCAGATCCATCAAACACAGCAACATCTGGAGTGACGGTGCCGGTTCCTTTGCTCAAAGAAGGAACCACATATTTCTTTTCAAGCGACTACGATGGAGACCAATGCAGGAGCGGCCAACACTTCAAAATAAATGTCAGCCACGGGAAAGGGTTGCCGGAAAGTTTGAAGAGTCCGTCGGAACAATCCCCGGCTCCTAATAGTGCCGATTATAACAATGATGAATCCGCCCCGGATCTTGTCGTGCCTTCCACTTTCAATAAGCCTCGTGGGAATCAAAATAGTAATGACGACGATGGTGATAATGTAAAGAAACAATCTGGGGCTGTTTCTTTATTAGCTAAGTACTTGGATTGGAAATTCAATGGTATTTTGTTCTTGTTAGGGATTATTAGCATATTCTGATAAATTTCATCAATTTTTTTTTCATTTTTTTAAATTGTTTTTTTTACATGGCTTGTATTACTGCTATTTTAGAGATTAAACGTGTTCTTGTACTGTATAATTAATTAATTAAAAGCTACATTTTTATATTTGTAATGCTTCTTTTGATTTCTAGATGATCCAAGCGAACAATGATAGTAGTAAATTGGTAATATATGAGAAGAGCAGAGTTTTCAATAGGCTTGTAAGAGCATTGATATTTAAACAGTAGGAAAATACTAGTAATATAAAAATAGTGTTACTGTTCATGCTGTAATATTACTATAACACACTAATATTAGGAAAAGAAAATACCCGTTTTTTCTCTTGGTATCCTCTTATAATTTTAAAGACCAGAAAAATGAGGTTTCATTACCTCATTGAGCTAATAAAAGTGGTATCAAATTTTTTTTCAAATTGAGATTTATTTTAGGACTTAACTTTTGATTCAAATATAAGAGAAATTTGAAAGAGGAAAAACTAATTAGCTCGATATAGGAAAAGAAAATAACTATTTTTTAATTTTTTTTAAAAAAATAATTATGAAGAGTTGGGGAGTCTATATAGGAGGTGTTTATGTGGGCCGCGGCCGGTCCAAGCGCAGTATATAAAACCGAAAGACTCAGGCTGAAGGCTCGACAGACCCTTTTTGAAACAATTGGTTGAAAGTTGGTTGTCTTGGCTAAAAGAAATGGCGGACTCATCATCTTCATCGACATCGGAGTATGAGAAAGAAGAATTGCTGGATCGTATGCTCACGAGATTGGCTCTCTGTGATGACTCCAAGCTCGAAGCCTTACTCTCGAAGCTTCTCCCTCTCGCTATCTCCTCTCTCTCCGCTCACTCGACTCTCGTTCGCAACAAGGCAATTTAATTTAACCTCTCCCTCTTTCCCTATCCCTTTCACTTTAATTACTAATTAATTACTCTTTATGTCGATTTATAAAAAAAAAAATTTCTTATGCGGCTGGTTAATTACAATATTGACTCACTTGGGAATTTGAATTTTAAGCATTTCAAGTTATATAATAGTTTTTTGCCTGGTGATTGTGATTACAGGTTCTTGAGATATTGAGTCATGTGAACAAGAGAGTAAAACACCAGCTCGAGATTCGTTTGCCATTGGCCGAGTTATGGAAAGTGTATACAGAACCTCATGCTGCTTCAATGGTTAAGAACTTCTGCATTGTGTACATTGAGATGGCATTTGACCGTGCGAGTTTCAAGGTCTGTGCTTCATTTCTTTTACTTGTTTTGGAAAGCTTGCTTGCTATTGGAGCAATTCCGCAATTAAATCTTTTACCTTGCATTTGTAGGAAAAGGAAGATATGGGACCTGTACTTATAGCAAATGTTTCAAAACTGCCTCAACAACACCAAGATATTATCCTGAGAATTGCTGCTAGGGTATGTTGCATTTTTATCTACTTTTCTGATAGTTCGTATTTTAGGCACGTGTGTTAACGGGAGGAGATTTTTGCCCTTTGCCAACCAATGTGAGTTTGGTTCAGATGATCATTATGGGTTCAATTTCTTGAGGATTTCTGGATTCCATCCTTTATTTTAGAGAATTGGGAGGCTGTTCTGAACTAAAGTTGGATGCTATTTATCTATATAAGGGATATCCAAAAATTGAGAGGGAAATGGTCTGCCTATTTGTAATTTACTTTTGATGAATATCAATTATACAGGATTCTTTTATTAATAAATAAAAAAAGGAAGTACATTGGATTAGATTATCCTCTTCTTGTTTTGCTTTAAAAGAAAAAAAAAATTGATTTGCAGAGTCATGGTTATTTGTCTTTATTGACTGTTTCTCTGTTGCAGGTGATAGGTGAATGTCATGCAAGTGGAATTGATAATGAGGTTGCTCCAAAGTATAGATCAATAAGTGGTTCACAGGACAGGGAGCTATTTATAGAATTTTGCCGTCATACTATGTTGTATCAAATGCCACCTCAAGGGTCTGCCGCTCCCTTTATTGTTAGAAAATTATTATCTTTGAAGATAGTTTGTGTTCCAAATGTACTGAGATTTCGTGCTTACTTTTAGCAGCGGAGGAAGCCCACCTGGGCTTTCAGTTGTTCAAGCTAATCGTGTGATTGGGAAAAACCCATTGAAAAGTGATGTGATCTTAACAATGAAGGTGAAACTAGTTGGATTCAAGAGTGTTTTACTTAGATAACCATAATTCGTTCATAATCTGATAGATATTCTATTTCCACGTAAGCAGTTGGGAATCTTGAATGTGATTGAAGCTATGGAGCTGACTCCTGAACTCGTTTATCCCATATATTTGTCTGCTTGTGTAGATCGGTACATTTTTTTTTTCTTTTTATTACTTACATAAACATTACTCACTATTTTTCTCATTTAATGTTCTTTCTCGTATTCAAGAAGTTAAAGAATGATTAGTTTTTCCTCAAAAAGACAAAAATAATGAAACTATGATTTGTTGTTTGATGATTTTGTTCAATCAAGCCAAGATCCTGTTGTGAAGAGGGGGGAAGAGCTTCTGAAGAAGAAGGCTTTTGGTGCTAATTTAGAAGACCCAAACCTGGTGAACAGATTATTTTTACTTTTTAATGGTATGTAATGCAGAATTATTTTACCATTTTCTCCTGTTGGAGTGTTGAAACAAATACACGTTTTTTCCCTATATAAAACTGTTGATTTGTGAATATTGTACATTATGCATTTTTGACAAAGAATTAGTTTTTCCGAGAGTTGATTATAGGGGAAGCTATTATAAGCTATCAACAGAAGAAGAGAGAAGTGGATATCCGATCCTTACTTCATCTTATTATTTCAAATAGTTTGAGATGTCTGTACATGTGATTTTGGGAATGCTAAGGTCTATGTGATCTGTTGCTTATTATATTTCAATTATTTTTTGTTTTGTTGGGGTGCCCAGATACGTGTGCAGATTGTTTCTTTATGAAAAATGAAATAGCCAGTCGTTTTGAAATATCCATAATATTATGTTAAATTTTATCCCTAGAGTTAAATGCTAATTTTAGTTGTGCTGGATTTTTTTTTCCCTTTCATGATGATATAATGTATTACTAAAATCCTCTTGTATATTTGTTCTTTTGTCTTTTTATAGACATATTAGACACCTTTTCTTGACATTTTTCAAAGGCTAAGCCTCTGGCAATCACTAATTGAAAGGAGATGGGACTCTGTTTATTGGTTGTCACCCTTATTCAGTTTGCATACTTGATTAAACTAGGCACTCTTTCCTTAAATCCTCTAATACAGCAATCCCTATCATTTTTTTTTTCTGTTCTCTGTCATTTGGTTTCATAGAATCGATTGCTCGGTAGATACTTTTATACTGACAGGTCCGTATTGGTTGGACATGTTCTTAACAGTCATATATTGTTAACCCTTTATTCAGGAACTTTGGCAGCTGAAAATATTCCTCAAGAATCCAGAGTCAATCCTGGAAATGCTGCTCTGAAGACAAAATTGATGTCTATTTTCTGCAGATCTATTACAGCCGCAAACAGTTTCCCAGCCACATTGCAGTGCATATTTGGCTGTATGTATGGTATGCAGAAATTTTGTTTATTGGTATTCTGATACATGTTCTTTCAGTAGCAAATTTCATATAACTCCACTCAGAAGTTGGCTCATCTCAAGTATCAGCAAATCGATTCCCGTTAGCATAGTGTTCTACTGGAGTTTGAATTAGGTTCCGGATAAGATACTGTTAGTTTATTTTGTGGTCAAAAGTAAATATGCTTTTTCTCTTACAAATGCAAGCATTTATCCTATTAATTGTCTTCAAATGTGATTAGTGATAAGTTCACTTAAAACTAAAATATCAAGTTTATAAAAAGTGTTCAAGTGGTGTTACTCATATACATTTGAAGTATAGAAGACGGCACCAAAAAGTTAAAGAAAAGATAAGAGGAAGAGGAAGAAATTTTTTTTAAAAAAAAAAAATTGTAAGGCATTGGATAGCTGTTAACACATCTGTCATTGTCTTAGTCTTGAAGCATGAAGTATGTATGTGTTTTTCATTAATACATTTTATACTTATTTTCTCAGGAGCAATTATGCTGAGTTAGTCATGTGGGTGCCTTTGCTAATTTTTTCTCTTGAATTTAATAGGAACTGATACCACGATAAGGTTGAAGCAGCTGGGAATGGAATTCACAGTCTGGGTTTTCAAACACGTAAGGACTTCATGTATTCAAACCAAATGAAGTGGGCTGCTTGTGTGTTTGGTACTTATATTCAGTGATAAACATGTTGAATGAGTCCAGTCCAACTTTGCACATATGGGGGTGTACAAAAGGTTAAATTCTAATATCTGGGCACTTTCAAGCTTAAGCTTTTGGTTAAAGTCATAACTAAACAGTTGTTTGCAGTTCCTTTTTGTTTTTTTTGGGGGGGCGGGGGGGGGGCGAAGACAGAAAAAGCAACCTTTTAGTTAGAGTTTTGAAGAAATTGCCTTGCCCAATTAGACCTGCAGGAGCTTGCTTTGCTTCTTGGAGCGATTGTGGATGCTGGGCAGCAGTGTTACTTATACTTTTGTTAATATTATTTTTTTTCCTTTTCTTGCATAAATTGCAATTGGTTTTCTTACTAATTGTGATTTTTAATTTCCAATTATTTTTTTCATCTGTATGTATGTCAACATTAAGAAGTTTCCCATAGAGATTGGTCATTTCCACAGAAAGTATTCTATATTTTTGATAGTTTATTATATTCAGGCTAATCTTGATCAGCTGAAGCTTATGGGTCCTGTAATACTGAATGGGATTCTGAAATTGCTTGATGGTTATTCATATTCCGACTCAGGTTGGCGATGCAGTTGAATTTCTTTGAGCTTCCTGTGTTCATCTCTGTAAAGATTGATTTTTTCTGGACCTAAATGATCAAACTATGCAGATTCTGTTGCTAGGGATACAAAAAGTTTTGCTTTTCAGGCAATTGGATTGCTTGCACAGCGCCTGCCTCAGCTTTTCAGGTGTTCTATTGTCTCTACTTCTTTTGCTGGTTCTATACCCTTTTATGGAACTGAATAATGTAACGGGTATTTTCTCCCATCTTTAGAGACAAGATTGAAATGGCAGTTCGCCTTTTTGATGCACTGAAACTGGAGGCTTCATCTCTTCGTCTTGTTATACAAGAGGCAACTACTTCACTTGCTACTGCATACAAGGTAATGCGTTTTTCTCATCCTGTAGATTTCTTTTTCAGCTTTTATTTTGTCTCAGAAATTTAATCATAAATTCAGAATTTGGCTTGGGTCAATTTGAATTTACTCCTTGATACAATGCCTTGCTGGTTTCATCTATTTATATTTTCATCAAAACTCAAAACAGAACAAGATATACCCGATTGGAGTTAATATAGACCAACCTGTGTAAGAAGAGAGTAAAAAGGGATGTTGTTGATTTGTAGAGATAATATTCTGCAACTGTTCAATAGTTTAATTTTGTGTAAGGGTAGGACGGCATTGCTGATCTCTTGATATTGATTATGCAAGTCCTGGAAAATACTGCTATGATACCATGTAATCTTCATTAATTCCAGAAAGAGGAAGAGAGAGGAAAAAGGAAGAAAGAGAAGCAATCAATTATACAAAACTGTAATTCACTGTATAAAATAACATGTGGGAGAGGGATTTGGTGCATAAAGGAAGCCTTGATCGCACATAAGAAGTCTAGAATTGATGGTTGATTACTATGTCAAATAATTAGGTTAAATTTATGGGCCAACTAATATTGTTATCTTAGTAATGGAGATGTATCCCTATAAGAAATGGTTTATAAACTTTAACACTTCTACCTAGGCAGAATTAAACTTTTGTGTAGCTTGCAATGCAGAGTAGTAGCTCTCATTAGATCATGTAAATGGTGCATTATGGAGGGCAAGACCATTAGTCTTCTCCCTAATAAGAAGTTTTGAAATCCTATTTGCTCTTAGTTTATCCAAACCTTTTAGTTTATCAGAAAGGAATCTTCTAACATTCAAAGCTTGTCCCAAACACCATCTCAGGTACATACCAAAGAATAAATTTATGAAAAAATATGATTGCCATGCATAGAGACTTGTCACTTTCCAAACTGGCATGGAAATGTAAACTTATTCTTCATTTTTTTTTTTTGTTACGTCAGAAATCCAAACAGTTTAAAAAAAAAATGAATCTAGGTGAGAGTCTAAATATGCCTGGAGACCTTAGATAAATAAAAAGAAAGCTTTTCCACTCAATGTCATCACACCTAGCTCGGTAGTCATAGTCATGCAAAATGGACTGCTGGTTACCTCAATTTAACCTTTTTTTTTCAAATTTATATGAATTATCACGGTTCCCTACTATTGGAAAAAAATATTATTTATGTAAAATTGTAGTTTCTGGAGCTCCTATTTTTGCACTAGACATTGCTACCATCAATCAGCAGCTTAGGATAAGTCACCTACCATCTAGAAAGGCCCTCCTTGGATATATGACATCTCAGGTCCTGTTTGACGAGTAATGTTCTGCAATATGATCAATTACTTAATTTGTTTTCGCTCTTTGTCCCTTGTTTGGTGATGCTCTTGACACTGATTCAACATTTGAGCATCAGGGAGCACAACCAGCTGTATTGATAGAGTTGGAGAAGCTTCTGCTGCACAATTTTAATGCGGTATTGCACTATGACTCTTCATAAACTTTGTTTAACTGTTGTAGCTTAAAAATATGTACAGGATTTCCTAACTTGATTATTGTTTCTCAATACCACATGATGCAAATAAATATTATGCTGCTGACCAGGAACAAAGTGAAGTACGCTTCTGTGCTGTTAGATGGGCAACATCATTATTTGATTTGCAACATTGCCCTAGTCGGTTTATTTGTATGCTTGGAGCAGCAGATCCTAAGTTGGATATCAGGTATTACACTTGATTGGTTTTTAGAATAAGGGATATTGGCTATCTTCATTGTCTTAAATTTGTTATTGTCTTGCATTTGGAATGTGGTTATGGTGATCATATTATATCTTAAAACTTTTGCTATGTTGTTTTTGTCACACAACAAATAATTTTTATAGCCTTTTTTTTTAACTGCTCTTTTTGCGGATTAATCTTCAGACTGCTTTGAGCACTAATTCTGTTCTTGTAATCATATTGCTGAAAACATATATAGAGGAAACAAAAAACTTGTATTAAAAGATAAAACACGTACAAAAGCGAACAAGGTGTCCACAAAAAAGAACCCCCCTTAAGATCACAAAAAGATCTATACAACAATAGGATACTGATAAGATTTTATAAGTACAGGATCTATATGACTATAAGATCTTACAACAAAAATGAACTCAAAAACCCAGAATTAAGCCAACACCTTTTCCAAGATTAGATGAATGAATAAGAAAGAAGAATCTTGAATTCCTTAGTAACTGAGGCCCAAAGAGAAGCTAGTAACCACACTCTTTCCAAAGATGATGTCTTCCTCAGCATCTTTAAAGAACCTTCTATTTCTTTCAAACCCAATCACCCAAAAAATGGCCAGGACTGAACATTTCCTCAACATTCTAGCTTTTTCACCTTTCCCCAGAGCATGAATAGACTCTGAAAGCAGAGAATTGCTAGAAGCTGGGATCACCCAACAAATACTAGCTGCCTGAAGTAATCTATGCCGCAACTGAACAGCTTGGTGACAATGCAAAAAAAAAAAAAAAAAAAAAGAACTGCAGTTTCGAACCAAAATATACACAACGGGTTAGTAATGTAGATTATGTCAATTATCTAAAAGGATACTTCTGCATGACACAAAAAGAATACTGATTGTGGCTATCGTGATGCTGAAGGACATGATCTAAGATATCGTTGTATCGAGTAGTTGGATCATAATCTCTTATCATAAAAATGGCTGCGCAGCTTAGGTAGAATGCAAAGGCCTCCTTCCGGGGGGCTGGAGCCATCAGTGTGATACTACTCCGGAAGAGCTAGAATTCCACCATTTCTCTTGCACATGACACACCAAAAAGGAGACAAGCACACATTAGGATTCCATCTCTGAATAACATCACCAGTATTAAGTTTGCCTATAGCCAATGACCTAGCAAAAAATTGAACTTTATTAGGGACTTATTATTCCAAATCCTATGAGCAGGATGAAAGTTCAAGAGAGCTTGATCATCAATCAACTGATTGAAAAAGGATTTGCAAGGAAAAAATCCTTGAAGGGCTTGGCTCCCAGATCCTTTTATCCTCTACCAGAGCATTAATTGAAACATTCTCCAATAAAGCCAAAAGAGCTGAAACTTCTTGAATTTCTCTCTTGTTCAAATTCCTCAAAAAGTTGAAATTCCAGTTCCAATCTAAAGAGGAACTGATGCACCATTCAAGTGACAAGTTCATGCAATAGAAGTTATAAGTCAAATTATCTAATCACCCAATGATGTTTTAGGGCAGGAATGTGTAATCTATTGATCTGAATAACCAAAGCTTCCTTTTTATTGTTCACATCACTCAATCTTATAAACCACTCTATTTAAATGAAACTTCAGAACTTGCTTCTTTCTTTTGGCTTCTCTCTCTCCCCTTTCTTTTCGCCTCTTAATCATTATTCGAAGCTAATCTGCACCATCTTTTTTCTTCTCTAGGGAAATGGCACTCGAAGGCCTGTTTCCTGTCAAAGATGAAGGGCGGTTAATTAGTCAAAATCCTGATATTATATACCCAAAACTTGGTAGCATGTTAGAATATATTCTTAAGCAGCAGCCTAAGTTTGTAGATTCAACTGAAATGAGGGAACAGAAGCTTCTTTTTCCATCGAATATGTACGTGGCAATGATCAAATTTCTATTAAAGTGCTTTGAATTGGAGTTGGAGCAAAATAAAGATTTAGAAAAATCACTGGAGTTCATGTCTTCGGTGGAAACACTGTGTCTACTGCTAGAGCATGCTATGGCAACTGAAGGGTCTGTTGAGTTGCATGCCACTGCTTCCAAAACATTGATTACAATTGCATCTCATCTTCCAGAGGTTGGTTTCTGCAGACCTTGCATGCTTGGTTACTTTCTTCACTCCCCTTTTCTTGCTGGATTGTTTTTATGTGACAGATTTTTGTTCATTGTAGATGATTGCATCACACTATTCCCAAAGAGTTATCTGGTTAAAGCAATTACTGAGTCATATGGACTGGGATACACGTGAAGCTGTGGCACGCTTACTTGGCATAGCTTCCACAGCTCTTCCCTCAGCTACATCTACTGCTCTTATAAGCGAACTTGTTTCCAAAACTACTGAAATGCAAAAGTTAAGGTTTGTTGCCTCTTTTTGGAATAAACTCAAAATATGCAATATTGAGTTTCAAATCAATTCGTTTTCAAAGGTGTATTTTAATTGGAAACTTTCTTATTTGAGGCTCAATGTGATATAAATATTCAGGTTTGAGGCTCAGCATGGAGTTCTATGTGCCATAGGATATGTCACTGCAAATTCTATGTGTAGATCGCCTGCTGTAAGTTGTATAATTTCGTACTCACTGTCATTTATTTGTTCCTTTTTTCTAGGCATATTGGTCAGTCAACTTTTGACTATGCCGTATCACCACTTCATAAAATATATGTTGTATTATGTTGTTTTTAGCATCATTTGCATTATATCATCATTGTAACCTTATAGTTTCATCCTTTCTTATGCTGGGATTAAAATTCTTTAACTTGTCAGATATTTCCATCTTATGAACTACTTAAAATTGCTGTAAATTTTGACCGGCTGAACCTGTAATACCCACTTCTGAGAATTTAATGTATTTTTGTTCTGTCATCTGCATTTTTCTATAATTCATTGATATACCTGATGCTTAATTTTTAAATTTACACTACTTTTCTGTTACTGGCATGCATTCATTGGACTTGTCCTACAAATATGTGTTAAAGAGTTTCCAAAAATTTAGTTTGGTGCTTGTCACCATAATGCTTTGCATGTTTAGAACTGCTAAACCGCAATCTGTTTTGTAATTCTCTTCAACCAAATACTGTAAACTGTGAAAGCATCTTTGATTGCAGTTTGTATGAGATAGTTTTGAAACATGATTTAATTTGAGAACTATATTGACATGAAATGTAGTCATAATATATGAAGTATTTCATCTTCCGAGCAAAGTTCAAAGTGAATGTAGGAAAGTTGTCAATGTCACTGTCAACGGCTATGAAAGTTTTTTTGTCTGTGGGTACTTGAGATTCTCAACAAATTATTTTGGTTGAAATCATGGTGGAGACACTGATGTTGAAGTAGGATATAAACTCTTTGATACCATGACCTGATGAAACTTTCTTTGTTCCTAAAACTTTTTAGTTCACTACTTTCTTGCCGAAAATTAGGTTTTCTTATTTTCCTTGATAAAATTTGGGTAAATCTTAAATCAGATGGAAAATGACTTCAGATTTTCCCGTCATCTTTGTAGTAGTGAAATAAGAGCCCATATTAAATTGTGTTCTGTTATATGTGATGAGTACCAGCTATTTTTGTTAGGCCTTAGTTAATTTTGTTAGTAAAAGTAATTTTTTTGATGCTCTAAATGTGCATTTTATACTATTTTTTAACCATGACATTGATTCACAGATCCCGGAAGCATTATTTCAGAGTACACTTAAATGCCTTGTTGATGTGGTTAACTCTGAGACTGCAACATTATCCTCTGTTGCCATGCAAGCATTAGGTCATATTGGGCTGTGTGTACCATTGCCTCCTCTAATTCATGCATCTGATTCAGGTGAAGAAGTTGTGCATATGCTGGTGTCACAATTGTCTGGATGTCATTTTAGTAAATGTAACTAGAATGGATGAGTTACATTAAACACATACCTGAAATTGCAGTTGACATTCTGGAAATTTTACATGAGAAGTTGAGCAAGTTACTCTCCGGTGACGATACTAAAGCAATTCAGAAAATTGTCATCGCCCTTGGACAAATCTGTGCAAAGGAAACATCATCTTTGCACCTAAATAGTTCCCTCAATTTGATTTTCAGCCTTTGCCGGTCAAAGGTGGGTGGATAGGAATGACTGTTGTCTTTTATTATGATCTAATGTACTAGTTATTTTTTTAGATTGCGAATAACTAGTAAAGCTAATAATTAGAAAGGTAGTTCATTTGGTCAAGATTACATTCCTTTAACGTCTACAGTTTTGGCTTTTCACAGGTTGAGGATATCCTTTTTGCTGCTGGGGAGGCTCTATCATTTCTGTGGGGTGCTGTTCCAGTGACTGCTGATGTGATTCTTAAAACCAATTATACTTCACTTTCCATGTCCTCAAAATTTCTAATGGGAGATATGGACTCATCATGGTCAACTTTAAGCTCTGATTGGAAATGTGAGGCCAATGAAGATTGCCGTGTCATGATCAGAGATACAATTTCTAAAAAGCTTTTTGATGATCTTTTATATAGTAGTAGAAAAGAAGAGCGTTGTGCTGGGGCTGTTTGGTTACTATCTCTAACAATGTATTGCGGCCATCATCCAACCATCCAGCAAATGCTTCCAGAAATTCAGGTTTGCTATTGATTCTTTATATGTCCAACTTTCATTTATTTCACTTATGGTCATCGACTGTCTTTGTGAAGTTGACCTACCTGAGTAGCAGTGCAATTTTAGAGATGACTTCAATAACCTTCTTTTCATTACCTTCTTCTTTCTAGCATAGATTTTAATTTTGCTGGTGGAAATTTTTAAATCTAAAAGTTCTTCAAGTTTTATAACTTTTTTGAAAGATTTTTTTCTACACAGTGTTAATGTGTTTTGAGTAACAGGTCATTATGTATCCAGATTATTGGAGAAATTCTAGAATACATCAGAGATTCCATGTTAAGTATACAACAAATAAATGATATTATGCCATGTGTTTATTTATTTTGAAAAACCAAAATGCAAGCGATGGTTATATTAAATTTAACTACACGTCACACATTCAATTGTTGGTTGTATTACATTTGATTTACCATAGACTTTTTCAGATTATAGAATGTGCATGCTCCTTTTTGTTTTTGTTTTGGTTTTTTTTAATATGCAATTAACTTACACTAGCTTCTTTAAGTCAAATTAACACTCTTGATAATGGTATGGGTGGGCGTTCAGTTCAGGTTCACCCTTAGAAACTGTTTGGATTGAAATCTAGAAACCGATCGGGTTCAAATCTGGTTCAAATTTAACATAGACCAAGTTAAAAACCCGATCAGTTTCCCCAAAAAAAAAAAAAAAAAACTGAAATCCCTAATCTATAATCCCCCCCAGATTTTAATCCTAATTTATCTCAAAACCTGAGAATCATCATTTATTCAAAGTCATCTCTCGCTCACTCAAACTCAGCCCCTCATTTTTCTCAAACTCAACCCATCATTCCCATGCTCAACTGCAACCCATCATTCCCAAACTCAACCGCAACTGTTCTTCCACCCTTCATCGCACCACGGTGGAGCTTGTTGCCCTGCGAAGCAGCTGCTTCCCTTCATCACGCCACCGTTGATCTTGTTGCCTCTGCAAAGCAGCTGCATCTCCCTCTACTGTCCTTGAAGTCCACGAAGCTGCTGAACTATTTGTGGGATCTGACTCGTATCTGCCATTATCTCTCACTTCTTGTCTCTCACAGATCTTGGCCATCATCGTCACCCTTTTCATGAGTGTTTTATAATTGATTGTGGTGTGTTTGTAAGAGTAGTAATTGGAAGATTTTTTGTTGCGAAGGCTGTACCATCTAGTTTAGTTAGCCATTGTTGAAGACAACCGTATAATGCAGAGGATCTTTGTCATTATATATTTTGTGATTTTTCTTAAAAAAATTGGATTTATTTTTGGAATTAAGTTTGGTTCGGTTCGGTTCAGTTCAGGTTACAAATTTGAAACCAAATGGATTGAATTCTTCAACCCAAATGGGTTGGAACCCAAACTGAAACCGAACAACCTGAACCGAATCCCGATTTGACCACCCCTAGCTAATGGTCTATTGCACAAGAGTTGCATAATTGGCCCAGCATGGTGCAATACTACCTCTAATGTGCTATTGTACGATTTATGATTTAGCAGCAATTGCCTTTTTTCCATTTGGGATTTCACAAGGATGGAAGAAAGAAATTATGACTATGGTATTGAAAGAGGTGCTCAAAATTTGGGAAATCATTTTTTGTATCAATAATAATAAAAACATTTAATATCTAAAAGTTTGTATCTTTGGTTACTATTATCTAAAAGTTTTCCTAGAGGAATAAAAAATGAATTTTGCTGTACTCTTAACTGGGTGTACCTTTTTCCGCAGCAAATTATTCAATTATTTTTTTGCAGTCACTGAGAGGCCATTAGAGTTAAGATACTTATTAACTGTTGAATATTGCTATTTTCTCTTATTCCGAAATAACACTCTTATCATGGTCTTGTTATATAATTCAACAAATTGTTAAATGACTGCAGGAGGCTTTTTCGCATTTACTTGGTGAGCAGAATGAGCTTACACAGGAGCTGGCATCTCAGGGAATGAGTGTCGTTTACGAACTAGGTGATGCATCAATGAAGCAAAACTTGGTAGATGCACTTGTAACTACTTTGACTGGTTCAGGGAAGAGAAAAAGAACTGTCAAGGTGAAAGCAAATTTTGATGTTTCATATCTTGCTCTCTTTACACACACACACACGAATTCATTTCATTTTTTTTATTATTGTTGAATTTGATGATAGCTGGCTGAAGACTCGGAAGTGTTCCAAGAGGGTGCTATTGGTGAAGGTCTCGGTGGAGGGAAACTTAGCACTTATAAGGAGCTCTGCAATCTGGCAAATGAGATGGGGCAACCTGACCTTATCTATAAATTTATGGACCTGGCCAATTATCAAGTTTCTCTAAATTCCAAGAGAGGTGCTGCTTTTGGGTTTTCTAAGATAGCCAAGCAAGCAGGGGATGCTCTTAAGCCACACCTTCGTTTGTTGATTCCAAAGCTTGTTCGGTTTCAATATGATCCGGATAAAAATGTGCAGGTAAGAGAAAATCATTTGGCTCCCAACTATTAGCTGGAGGAAGTTTTTCTTGCTGCTTTTAGCGTATGTACCAAATTTCTTGTAAACATATTTCATGCCTCTTCTTACGCTATGAAAAATTTATGAATATTTCCTTTATTACTTAGGGTGCGTTTGGGATTGAAGTTGCACTAAAGTGTTTGGTAAATACTAGCTGTTGTAGCTTGGAAGCTATGTTGATATGGTTTTTCACTTGTATAATGAAAAATATATTATATCCTTAATAATTTTGTCAAAATTATTATTTAAAATTTATATTTACTGCAAATTATTAACTTTTGTTTCATAATTACAGTTTTTTTTTTCCACAGCAGTTGTAGCTTAAAAACTACACCTCAATCCCAAACAGGACCTTAGTTTGCATGGTCCTGTTACTGTGATATGCTCATTGTGCTCTGCTCTTGTGATGCTTGTAGGATGCAATGGCACACATATGGAAATCACTAGTGGCAGACCCTAAGAGGACAATAGATGAGCACTTGGACCTTATTTTTGATGATTTGTTAATACAAAGTGGATCTAGGCTTTGGCGTTCGCGTGAGGCTTCCTGTTTATCCCTTGCTGATATCATCCAAGGACGAAAATTTGATCAGGTTTGGAGAATTTTTTTTTTTTTTAACTTTCTTTTGTTTTCGTTGCAAAGTAAATTTTGTAAGAATGTTTTGTAAAATGCTGCCATCGAGTCCTCTCAAAAGTGTTTCTCAGGATGGTTAGACATTTTTCAAACCAATGCATGGATCAGATCTTCTGCTGCATGAAAAATTGAACATAAAAATAACTCCTAACAAACAATAATTGATTATACTTAATTTCATTCATTTATTTTTTTCATACTGGTAATATAATTTGTCACAGCATATTGTTATTATCAATCTGGTTTATGAAATTGTATAGCCTAGGCAGATGGTAATCGGTAGGCTGTGTTTAATCTGGGTAATTGTGTAAGGTTCAACTGTTGATAGGCAGACTAGATATCCTAATTTTTCTTTATTTGGGCATCGATTGAGTTTGCCAAAGCCATGTTGCACCTTATGGTTTTGCTAATCCTAACTGTTTTAGCATTATGAGCTTTCTGTAATAGGTTGGAATTAATTAATTCCCTTGCCGATAGTCACCCAATGCCTAGTTTAAGTTGGTTTTCTTGCAAAAGCTGTCAACATGAACCGTCTTTTCGGTTTTGTGGTTTTTACTAGTTGCATTCTTGTAATATAGGTCGGAAAGCATTTAAGAAGAATTTGGACAGCAGCATTCCGTGCCATGGATGATATAAAGGAGACTGTTCGAATTGCTGGTGATAAGTTATGCCGTTCTGTAACTTCATTAACTATACGGCTCTGTGATGTCACACTTACTGAAATATCAGATGCAAGGCAATCAATGGATATTGTGCTGCCTTTCCTGCTTGCAGAAGGCATATTAAGTAAAGTTGACATTATTTCTAAGGCTTCAATTGGAGTTGTAATGAAGCTTGTAAAGGTAAACTATACTCTGTATTGTTATTTCTCTGTATTTGAAATTTTTTTTTATTGTTTAATTTCTTAATTTATATTTGAAAAAATATATTCTTAATTTATTTACCAACAGAACCTTCGGTTGACTTCATCAATTAGGCAAGATGCAGCTTAGCCTTTTCTATTGTCAGAATATTACGTGTATGTAATATACATAGGGCAGGATTGCATCGTATCTTCTACACAAATTATTGCACAGCTTTTAAACCATTGTACGTGCAATTTCTATGGTTGATGTGAAATCTCACACGTGAAGTAATGCAAAATTTCTACACCATAATATTCAATGCTTTAAATCTTATGTAAAAATGTGTTGAAAATGAGGTTTCTTGATCCTGACCGAAATACATTTATATCTCCTGTTTCATATTTATTTTTAAACCAGCCAAGTATTTGTACATTACAAGACACAGTGAAAGGTCTGTCTACCTCTCATGTGGAATATTTGTAATACATCAGTTAATTCATTTAGATTCTTGTGATTGGAGGAAACGTTATGTTATTCTCTTATTGTAGGTTTAAATAGGATGATTGCTTTTTATTGCTTTTAATTGCCTGCATCACTATATTTTATTTCTGTGCAGGGTGCAGGGATTGCAATTCGCCCGCACTTATCTGATTTAGTTTCTTGCATGCTGGAAAGTTTGTCAAGCCTTGAAGATCAAGGGCTCAATTACATTGAGGTTTGATATAGACTTTTGTTCCCTTTTTCTGAGAATATTATTTAGGTTTATCAGAAATTTTGTGCCTCCTTAGCACCTTAAAGATGAGTTCATACATATTCAGTAATCTGCCAGTAATCTGCGTGTTTACTTTCTCTCCTCTAGTTGCATGCAGCAAATGCTGGAATACAAACAGAGAAGCTTGAGAATTTGAGAATTTCGATTGCAAAAGGATCTCCCATGTGGGATACACTTGACCTCTGCATTAATGTTGTGGATACTGAGTCATTAGATCAGTTAGTTCCTCATCTTGCTCGTTTGGTTCGTTCTGGCGTTGGCCTCAACACAAGGTGGGAAAGTACAGTGAATTTCATCATCATTTGGCAATTAAAGGCTACTGGAATGTTTAACTTAATTATCTTCTCTGCATTATTTTCTCTGCTTCGATGCTAAAGGGATTAAGCAAATGAATTTCTCAAAAGAAGATCCATGCAACCATTTTTAACCTGTTCTTTTGTATTATAAATTAGACTGATCTGTTGACTAGATTGAGCTTCACTGAAAGTGCAAGTTTGGTTGGGCACTGGGTTGTGTCATCTCATAATTATGATTGGATTCAGCAAGGGGCATACGATGACAATTTCCCACATGGAAATTTCCTTAGATATTTGGCCAACTTAAATTACTTTCTACTTGGTCTTACCTGGAAATTTAAAAATTTTATGAGATGTTTCTTATAAGATAAAATACACTTTCTATCTTTGCCTCTCTTTGTGTCTCTCTCACACGTAAACACACACAAACATGCACTAGTTCAGTTTTCTGTTTCATTGCTTTCTGTTTGTCAAAAAAATTGATTTATGCTTGATGTGGTAGGGGATTATATCAGTCCATTCTTTCATTAATTTGCAACAATCTGAGATTTTTGGTTTAAATGGTTTTCCTGTTGAAATAGATGCATAAAAGCTATGACCCCAAAATTTAAAAAAACCGAGGAATGCTTTTGTTTTGTCTAGAGGAAAGTCCTCTACCCTGATTCATGTTTCCTGATACCCAGGCTATGTGATCTTAAGACCCTTCAATGGGACAATGACATCCACCTCTACATTGAACTGCTGTAATCTTTTCCTAGTACTGGGTTCCTCTGTCATGAAATTTATGTATATCCTTGACCACTTCCAGTTGGAATGAATAATAGAGTGTTCTGTTTGCTGAGAAGTCTTAAATACAAACGAAACATCAATCTTTTTGGTTTGCCACATGCTCTCACCTTTCATCTATCACTCTTATCACAATCCAATTCCTGACCCCCGAGTATGATGCAATTTTCTGTACATGGCGTGCAATAACAAAGTAGTGTAGCAACATTGTTCTCAAAAAAAAAAAGAACTGAAATAATATTAGAGGAGGTTTCTGCTTTGTCTTCAAGGATCAAGCATAATAAGTTCTGAAGGATTCTAGTGTCTGTTCTGTAAAGAATTTAAATATAGTCAACTACTATTGAGCTGCCATTATGGTTGATACTTCTGGTTGTAGGGTTGGTGTTGCCAGCTTTATCAGTTTATTGGTCCAAAAGATTGGTATGGATATAAAGCCGTATACAAGCATGCTATTGAGGCTGTTGTTTCCTGTTGTGAAAGAGGAGAAAAGTGCTGCTGCCAAACGTGCTTTTGCAAGTGCTTGTGCTTCAGTTCTGAAGTATGCAGCTCCCTCTCAAGCTCAAAAGTTGATTGAAGAAACTGCTGCTTTGCATATTGATGACAAGAATTCTCAAATTTCATGTGCAATTCTACTGAAGAGCTATTCATCTGTGGCCTCAGATGTTTTGAGTGGATATCATGCAGTGATTGTTCCAGTTATATTTATTTCAAGGTCTGTATTAGATTGTCTTTAGTTAATTTATGATATTCTCCTTCGTCTAACCCTTATGCACCTTACAATTTGTCATGAAATTGGTCCCTCTTATCTTGGCCTGATATATACTCTGTTTCTTGGATTTTTGTGTTCAGTATAATGAATGTTTAAACAAACCAATAATCTAAACATGTGAAAATACATAGACAACCAAATATTTTGATTTGGTGGAAAAATATAGTTCATTGCTTGTCATGGTTCCCTTCATCCATGCTTAATATAGCTCTTTCATTCTTTACTAGATATATGGAATTAAATATCCATTCCCTGTTGATATTTAGTTAAGGCAACAATTGGTTCTTCAACCCTTTTTGTTTCACTTATACTATTTTTTGGTTGAATTTCATTACCTCCTATGAGTGGCTTTATTACAAGTGTACGTACCTGGTCTGAAGAGTATGCTGAGACCTCCCTGAAAGGTTTAGGGGAAGCGATTGATGATCTTAGGAGAGGTTTATGGTGATTATTAGACTCCCAAGGGACGCTTTTAATTTAGACCCCAGCGGGACTCTCTATGTTCTAGCAAAACCTGAGCAAAGATTAAACAATTTTTTTCCATAGTGTTTTTGGGCTTTTGAGCTATGCACAGAAAATGGACTAAAACTGCCCAAAGATAATGGTGCTGAATCAAATTCTCAAAAAGGGGCGAGTAAAGAGTAATTCACTATGACTAGCCTAGACTTCACAAATTTGAAATCATCTGCATAACAACTTGCAGCTTATATATTGAAAGAACTCCAAATTTTCAGTGAATGACACCCAGATTGGTTTTCATCAAATAAGTCACAAGCACTTTATATCTTGGCTGATAAGAAAAATTCCTTTAGTGTTATGAAACTTCTCCATGTATTTATATATTCTTATATAATTTCCGATTGAACTAAAAATCATGTCAAACCCTTCGCAGATTTGAAGATGATAAGTATGTTTCTGATCTTTTTGAGGAATTGTGGGAAGAAAATACCAGTGGTGACCGGGTCACCCTTCAATTGTATTTGGGAGAAATTGTTTCTTTGATTTGTGAGGGCATTGCCTCGTCATCTTGGAGTAGTAAACGAAAGGTGAGGATAATATTTACTTTTCCATCGAACCTTCTTTCTAATTTTCCTATTTTTGAGTTATTTGGTCCTTTTGCTGTCCACCCATTTCGTATGATGTTTGTTTGGTGTATTTTTGTTTGCACTGTCAGTCAGCTAAGGCAATTTGCAAGCTTGGGGAAATTTTAGGTGAATCCCTGTCAAATTATCATCATGTCCTTCTGGAGTCGATTATGAAGGAAGTTCCAGGCCGTTTGTGGGAGGTAGGTTGATCTCTTGATGAGGTTTGATAAGAAAAGTGCTTGGCCTCAAAGTTCATAAGATGCATCCTTTCATGCTGCAATGGCATCAGTGCACTAATACTTTCAACATAACCACACGACCGTAATAAAATGTTATGTCATATGTTGAAAGCATGATTATTGACATATGTTGACGACCGTAATAAAATGTTATGCCATATGTTGAAAGCATGATTATTGGCATATGTTAAATGTCATTTGTTCTTGATCATCAATTAATATGATAGGATTATAGTTGTTTTTGTTTTACCATTAAATGCCTCTTCTAATATTTTTGAAATGTAACAGGGAAAGGATGCCCTTTTATATGCAATAGGTTCTATTTCTACTTCTTGCCATAAGGATATTTCTGCTGAGGATCCTACCACTCCCTTTGCCATTGTGGATATGGTATCCTCTGCTTGCCGAAAAAAGATCAAGAAATATCGTGAAGCAGCTTTCTCCTGTCTTGAACAGGTAAATATCAAATGATAATTCTTTCTATCTTTACTCCGTATAAAGCTGTGTTCGCACTTGTGCTTTTTACTCCTTGGAATACGATCTTCAGTTGTACCTCAGACTATGTTTAACATGGGAGAAAGTCAACAGAAGATGTTGCTTTCTCCTGTTCTTACAAACCTAACATGTGCTTATGAACATCGAAACTATTTTCTAATTCTTCAGCCACTACAACAGCTTTGCCTTATTTTGGTTTGTCAGAATTCAGTCTTGGATGGACTGCTGATCAAACCTATATTTGATTTTTCTTGTTTGTTATTTAAGGTGCTTCCTTTTCTTTTTCATGTTTTCAGGTTATAAAAGCCTTTAGAGATCCAAAGTTCTTCAACATCATTTTTCCATTGTTATTCGAGATGTGTGGTTCGACAGCTCTGAACAAATCTGGGCAAGTACCTTTGCCAAGTGATGCTTCTAAGGAAGGTTGTTATATGACCTATTTTTCAACTAAGACGTTTGAATTTTCATTTTTTAACACGGCATCAATTTTAGTTGATGTGTCAATGAGCTGTGTGTGAGGGAGAGAGCATAGGTGGAGATAAACAGAGAATACTTGATGAGCTTTTCCCTATTATAAGAAATGAACATATTTATACTTGATAAGCTTTTCCCTATTATAAGAAATGAACATATTTATTCTGTTTTTCTGTGGTTTAATTTAATATATACCTCTTTAAGCTTTCAATAAAATTCTTTCTAATGGCACCTTAACCCTTATTTTGAGATCTAGTTGCATTGAGTTTTCTATGGAGTAGGATGTGCGCACCACTTGCTACACTTTTTATTTATTGTAGTTACTTTTATCTCCCTATTCCTTTTTCTCATCCTTGTAATTACAGGAGTACTTGTGTTTATCCCTCCTCTTCTCCTTTTATTTATTCTATATGGAGTAATAAAAATTTAAAGCAAGCAGTTATTCCTTGTCAGCTCTTCTTGTTATTGGCCATTCAATACTATTGAAAAATGCATGTATGATATAGTTGCCCTGCTACCCTATTTGCCTTGCATTAAATTATTCTGTAACATTTAAACGTGACATCAATGCCTTACTAGTTGTCTCATGCCTGATGCTTTTACACAGAATCAGCAGATGAAAGTGTTTCTGCTCCACTTGACAAAGTTCTGGACTGCGTGTCATCTTGCATTCATGTGGCACATGTAAATGATATTATTGAACAAGAAAAGAATTTGGTGCAGCTGTTCATGATTTCCTTGTCACCTGGATTTCCATGGACAGGTATCTTCTTCATCCCTTCTCCTTCTTATGGTTTTTCTGCAACTTTAGGACCTTTTATCAATTCCACTTTCATGAGCAGTCAAAATGTCTGCATTTTCATCAATTAAAGAACTTTGCTCAAGGCTTCAGAAAACGTTGGACGACTCTGCTGGAACCTCTCCACATGCTGGCATAAGTTCTCTAATTCAGGAGGTAATCAAAGCCTGTAGCATTCATTTAATATATTATTGAAATGCACGTTCAGTCTGACTCATAATTCATTTTTGTGTCAGCTGTTCCACACTGTGTCACCTAAGGTTGTAGAATGTATAAGCACTGTAAAGATTGCCCAGGTATGACATTTATATGTCTGTTTCTTTTAATTAGCTAATCAGTCTACTTATATTTTCTCCTGCCGATGATCATTTAGACATCAGGTAAAACTAGTTTATGTAATGAAAATAGAAAGGTTTTAAACCTGGATTATTTAAGTTTCGAAAAATTAGAATGTTTGCTATACACTTTTATGTTTCATGTTAATTCTACGCAAGTGCCCTTGAAATTAAAAGTAAGAACTGAAAAAGGGGTCCAGCTTATCTGTTCTCTCTTTTCCCAATTGCTTCTGAAGCAACTTTTTGTCCTGTACTCTTTAAGAGAAATGTTAATTACATTCTATTTGTTTCAGCTGCCCTCTTATTTCCTCTTATTCTGATGACATTCTGTCCTTATCCAGGTTCACATTTCTGCTTCGGAGTGTCTTCTGGAAATTTGCAAGCTGTTCAGGCAAATTTCATCTGTTTATTCCTCAAACATCGGGATCAAGGGTGAGCTGGTTCATCAGTGTGAGATGGAAAAAAATATGGAGGCGAAATCATTGCTTAAAAAATGCATTGATATCCTTGAAAACCTGGAAGTAAAGAATGTACAAGCAACCTGATTTGCCATCTCATTATGAAACTATCTATTACACTTGCATGTAAATCTTAAACTTCTTGATGTAGAATATCATGGTCAGGAAAATTATTTCCTAGGATAAAGAAAAGGGTGTTATAGAAAACAAATGCAACTTTAATGTACATTACATGTTAGGATTTTTGTTGCATTTTGATGGAGGTTTCAATCCTTCCTTTAGTTAGGGTTCTAGGTTGAGGTACCCTTTTCTTTTATTCAGCAATTTATAACTTTCTCTTTCTACTTGAACTTTAAAACAAGGAAATTTGAATTACTCTTTGGCTGCTTGCGAGTGTTTTATCCAATTTTTTATCCATATAATATGACTAAATTAGACAATTTCTTTCTTGTTACTTTCTTCCAACATGAAAAAATTTCCTTCACTGTCCACTTACAATGTAATTTATTTTCATCATCCTCTAAACTCACTCCGAATTAATTCTGAATTGTGTTGCCGGGTTTATCGATTTGTCTGTTCTAATTATGTTTTCCTTGTAAATTAATGTGTTAAGTGATGCATGAGAAGAGGAAAAAAGGGAGAGGGGGAGAGACTTCAAGTGGGTATTTCAAATTTTGAATAGGGGAGTTGCAAACGACGTCACTAAAGAGTAGTGACAAACTTTGTCTAACTAATGCATGTATAAATTAATGTGTAATAAATGCATTAATTTATGTAGTTGTAGGCTATATATGTGGTATTATCCAACTAAAATAGTAATGTTACTAGGGGTGTTCATAATCTAATCCAATTTATTTAATCCATCTGATTTGTAAAAGTTTGATTCGTGAATTGGTGGATTGGATTGAATTGAAAATTTGAAAATCCATAGTCGGTGGATTATATATGAATTTACTTCTGTAAATATATAAAAATCCGTGAATTCATAAAAAAAATATTTATTTAATAAAAAAATTAAACTTGTAAATATGGCATTAGTACTTATTAATAAATAAATAAATAAGTTAGAATATAGTTATATTAATATCATATTATATCTTATCTGATAATAATATAAAATAAAAATATAACTTCCTAAGCAGTTAATTTCCATGTGTTGATCTAAACAAATGAGATTTTTTCTTTTTGGTGTATTATATTTTGAAATTTTAAATGTATATTCTAGTTTTATTTAAGCAATTAATTTATTGAAATCTTATTTAATCTTGAATTTTGATCAGTAGGAAAATTATTTTTATATTAATTTTTTATTTAGTTAGTCCATGAATAAGATGAAATTTTAGCTCGCAAATCAATCTGTAAATGGTAGATTGGATATAAATTAAGCCAAATTCGTATCTGATCCATAGACGTATAGATTATATTTGGATTAAATTGGATTAGATTAAAAATTTAGCATGTAAAACTATGAATCGGATATGAATTAATGTTTAATCCGCAAAATCTAATTCACAAACACCCCTAAATGTTACATCTATTTAGACAAAACAAGTTTGTGGTTTTATCATTTTTCCTACGAAAAAAATTTAATACGTTGTTATGACTCAAAAGTGCTAATAATGGATGGATTTTTAGTGATATAAATATCAAAAACATTAAAAAAAACAAAAAATTTATATATCAAAACATTTTTTGTTTCAACTTTGAAAACGCTAAAGAGGAAAACAAAATCGAAACCCACGAAAACAAATCTTCCCGCTAATGCTAGTACAAGGTTTTAACGGAAACAATGAAGTGGATCAAGGTATTAGGCCCATGGGTCGATCTAAATAGTTACGGCCTTGGTTTCCTTTCAGAAAAAGAAAGGAAAATGGTGGAAACGAAGTCAAAGCAAGTCAAGTACAGCAGCGGAGAATTCTTTCAAAATATTTAAAGAAAAAAGAAAAGAAAAATTTTCTGAAGCAAGAACAAGAGCAAGATGGATGAAGCGGATTTTCGACGGCTTCTTGATCTTTTTCCAGTTGCACGATCTCGCGATTATCAAGTAACTCTATCTCTTTCTCTGTTATTTCTATCATGATTCTCGATACTTGTTCGTCTTTATAAATTTAATTTAATTTAACTCGTTTATACAATTGTCGGCAGCATTAATTCAAGATTGATTTTTCGTTAGATTAATCACTGATTACTTCACTTTAAGCTTAGGATAGATTTTTCATTTAGGTTAATCTTATATTGAATTAGAGATGATACGATTCAATTTTGTTAATATATTTTTAAATATTTTTTCAAGGTCTTAACTAAGATGTTTAACACTGTTGCTTCTTGCATTGGCATTTGTATCCAGCTTGACCTAGATTCTTCCGGACAATCAACTTCAAACTCAACAAAGGATGAGCCGGTACAACAATATTACAACACTGCCCCATACAGCCATACTCCCTCGATATTTTTTATTATTAGTTTTAATGGATTCTGTGGTGGCTCAATAATTCTGACATTTGCTCTGTAGGTAAACCAAAGGCAAGATGCGTTAGATGAAGGGGATAAAAAGCAGATGGTGAATCAAGGAACTGATTTTCATGGTATATGTTACTGCAAAGCTACTTTGTTCTTATGATAGATAGATTTTCATATGTTTTAGCTAGCATCAGTAATGAGTTAGAGATATTCTGTCTATTTGGTTGCTGTCGGTGAGAAAGATTGATCTGGGTTTTAAAATTGTCGAAATCTTTCAGTGCAGTGGTCAAATTATTCTGTCAATCTGATTTGGACACTTTCAGTGAACTTTTCAGTATCTCTTTTGGTTTTGGGGCATGCTTTAGCAGAATTCGCTTTTTTTTTTCTTCTGAATTTCTTAAGATGCAGGATGGAAAGAGAGGAGTGAGAGGAAACAAGCAGAAATTAGGGATAATTGATGGGAAAGGATTAAAAGTTTATGGGGAGACAAGGAGAAAGTTAATTATTTTCTTATTAATTATAAATCAATCTCTGCCTGAAAACGAAATAAACCTTATTATTTTCTTATTAATCATATACCAATGGCTACCTAACAACAAAATATATTCTTTAATTAAGGAGCTTCTAAATAAATATTGCATCCAGTTCTGCATCATTTGGTCGCATCATAAAACTAAGATGGAGATGACGAGAAAAAAAAAATTGCATGTACTAAGATGCCTTAGTTTTATGTTTATAATTTGGTGACTGAGCAATTTGATTGTGTTCATATGTATTTTGTTTTCAACAGATGCATTTTGGGAGAAGCTTAAGCTTGTGGCTGGCAAAAAGGTATGCATTTTCTGCGCATATTAGCAGATTTTAAGCATTTTAGTTTATTTTCCTTTTTGCTTTTTTATATGCTAAGATAGCATGTTTGTACGCATTTTTTCCATTCATTGGATCTGGGAGCATGTCCAGTGGAGATGAATAATTCATGTTGATAGTGGACAATTTTTTCTTGTTGTGGGGATCCTCTAATTTTAGAAAGGCGCGCAATTTAACTTCTTATGTGGAGTCTGTGGTGATGACATAATCTTTTCTTGTGGCTCCAATTTAAGTAATGGAATGTTATTATATTATTTAGGTGGCATGAACAATTGGACAAATGGACTTTGGGTACCAAATGCTTTAATCAGATGATTTCATACACATAAAACTAACAATTACATGTTCATGAAAGTTTTACTATCCATTATATTTCAAGTTTTACGTGGGCAAATTTGACAATTGGTCCTCGTGTTGCATAGGTGGGAGCTGAAGAGGCGGAAAGATTTTGCCAGTCTTTTCAACAAATTCACAAGAAACTTGTATGTTTACTTTCCCTCAATGACACAATGTTCATCCTGTTCAATTTTCTATTTTATGTTTGCTAATGCAATAAAATTTGTTTACCAATTATGTCCAGGTACATGAAGAACTGAGTTTGGATGCTGCAAGGAAATATATTAACTCATCAAAAGATTTGGAAGAATAGGGTTTTAGGTGTTATCGAAACTTTTTGATTTAGCAATATTTATCAGCATTCAACGATTTCCAGAATATTGCTCTGGAAAAAGAAATATATATTGTTGTGTAAAATTCTAGTAAAATCGATCATTTATTGGCCATTCTATCTTTTCCACTTAGAATTTTTTGGGGTGTTGATTAATGTTTATGTTTTATGTCTCTAATGATCATGTTATGCAAATTATGGATTTCTTTGGACATTTTGATGGACTGAATTGTTTGTGAAGTGAGAAAATTCAAAGTTAAGAGGAAATGATGTTAAAATATTTTGAGAAAGGTGGATGGATGCTATGTGTATATTCGTTTAATTTTCTAATTTTCATAAAAATTATTTACAAAATTAAAAAAAGAATTTACTTCTTTTATTTCAAAAATTAGTATTATTCTGAAAGCAGAGTGGTCATTATAAATATATTTCTTGACAGCCATATACTGGAGGCTTAATAAATAGAAAAAACCATATACTGGCTTGTTAGTTATTGCATTGACCTCCACTGTCCCGTCTAAATTTGCTACCCAAGTACCCAACATCTTAGTTCCTCTTACCTCCTGATTGAAACACACAAAAGCTTATATTGAAAGCTTCAGAAGAAAATGGATGGCAAAAATCCCCGTGGGTATGGGGCTGTGGGAACCCGAACAATCCGGGTCGGGCGTGGAGGACTGAATCAGTTTGCAATTTAATTGGATTGAGTTTGAGGGCCCACAAACAAATGCCCAGACGTAGATTCGGTCAGGGATTGTCTTGGACCCCTAAACCTGACCCGAGTAAAAAAGGCAAATTACAGGAGGAGGACAAATGAAAACGGACCAAAGGGCACTTCGAATAATGCGCTATAAACTGCAGCCCTTAGCAATTCTTAGCAATTCTCAGTCGCAAATTAGTTTCTGAACTAGTACATCAAGTTATATGAAAACACTTCTCAAGTCCTAAATAAGTTTAAATGTATATAGCACTAATATTCAGTCACAAGGCTGCTCCAGCCGACAACTTTGAATTATTAAAGCTGCCATTACTAGATGCAATCAAAGAGCAATATTTTTCAATGGTCATGAAGTGTTCCCAGGATGGACTCATCCTCGTACAGATGGTACCTACAAGAAAAGAAAAGCCAAAGGAAAAAAAAAATCAAGTCAGTTTTCATGAATTTTCATCGCTTGTGAAGCACAACAGAGAATCATTTTAGTGGGAAATAAGTGATCATACTACAATGATAAGCAAGGGAAAGAAAGCCACTTCATGACCAAAATATGACACTAACAAAAGTTAGACCCTTTAAAAGCAGTACAAGCACAAAAAAAAAATGCTCAAACTTTCCAGAATATTCATGAAAAGAAAATGCATTTCAGAATGCTATTGTTGCATATGTGCTAACATGGTATATGTGTTCATAGTTGCCATGAAGTGCTTAATAGCTAGAATCATCAATCAAATTCAAATCATGAAAATTTTTAACTTGCCTGTATTATCACGATCATGCCAGTTTTGAGGCACTTGAAATAAAAAGTTCCCATTAGAAGTCAGAATAACACAAAAAAAATCACCTTGAATATTGAGTCATGTTGTCCAGTCTCAAGTTCTGAACCTTGTCCACACATTATAATTTCAAATAATAACATTGCATAGATTTCCAGCATTCCATAAATGTAGTCACCATTTCAATCTTTCCTATGTTAACTAGGTTAAGGAAGAGTACGGAATTTTGCATCCCTACATATCAGTGTACACATAAAATACTGCATAGATTCAACATCATATTGTACTTCTTTACAGGAAACTATAATTCATTATTAATGACGAGATTGACAAATGGTTGATATGAAGTCCACAAAAAAGAAGTATAAAACCATTAAAGTTACAGCACCCACTTAGATGTTGCAGCCTGCCAAAGGTCTGTATCCTTTGAAGGTGAGATAGATGTAATGTCTATCAAATGTTGAGGAAATAGAGATCAAGTAAACTAACAGGGTCTCCTTCAATAACTTATGATGGAAAATTGGAACAACTTGAAGAATTGATTCATCCATATCGTATAAAGCAATGAAAAGCATCCATTATTTAGGAAAATTATAAACACATTCCACACTCAAGTGTAAACCAGTTCTTAAATCTATGGAGTCAATTCAAGATATAAGTGTATGACTCAACAAGAGGCACTAAGACATACTTTTTATCACCAAGCTTAACTTCAGCCCCCCCATACTCGGGCAAAAGAACAGTATCTCCTTCCTTCACACTTACAGGAATAAACTTTCCATTGACATCACGAGCTCCAGGACCCACAGCAACAACTTTTCCAGAAATCAGCTGAAATTTTATAAATAAATAAATAACAATGAATATAACAATAACAGACTTAAGATAGCCAGCTAACAAACAAATAAATATAAAACTTTACAAATTGCATATATACGGATCTTCATTTCCCAAATTGAATAACACGCTTGCCAAAAGATGCAGATAAATAGAAAAAATTTATTGGAAGTTATGTTAGAACTAATGGTGCTCAGGAAATACCAAGAGAAGAAGAAGCATCCATTCATCATAAACATAGCTAACTCTTCAACAAGGATATAAATTAAATGTCTGGCCTTTTCCTCAAGCCTTTTCCTCTCACACATTAGGATGTTTAGAACCAGTTTATTAACCAGTTGTATTGATCTTAGTCATGTAACATGCTACTCTCCACAATCAGAAAACATTCATACTACATTCTATACTCTCTTATTCTCAGACTTATGAAGTAATTGAGCAAAAACCATCTACAAATGGAAGACTTTTTGTGCAAGGAATGATAGGAGGGCAAAAAATGGTGAAGGGTAGAGGGTCCATTTGGCTAAGTCAAGAATGGTGTTATGCCTTATAAGCAGAGGCTCTACTCTTCCACATAAGTGCACTTTAGTGGATTAAAGAAAGGGTGCGACACACGATCCTCACGGAACACAACAAATTCTTAGCATCAGGACGGGGATAAATGGGAGATGAAAAGGAGATATCTTTAACTTTTCGTTAGTCACTATTGCATGTTAATTTTAGAAAAATACCCAAATAGTTGAGGGCACACATATATCGATAATTTTTTTTTTTTCATTTAGGGATTTATACAGAAGAAATAAAGAAAAATCCCTTAAAGGATATTCAGTCAGGTATATAAAAATATTAAAATCAGAGCAATACCCATTAATCAGAACGCTAAACAAGTAAAATCCAAAGCAAAGCAACGTGACTGCTACATTTTGCGATTAAAAACCAGGCCCTCTAACAGAAATGTCAAGGCAATATGAACAAATTGAAAATTGGGTGCTTTTTCCCTTTTTTTTTTTAATCAGAGCAATACCCATCAATCAAAAACGCTAAACAAGCCAAATCCAAAGCAAAACCACATGACTACAACATAATGCAATTAAAAACCAGACGCGGGTGCTTTTTTTTTTTTAAAAAAAAAAGGCACTTGAATTCATGAAAGTAATGTAAAAACAAATAGAGTTTGGGATTTGAAAGAGCAACAGTGTAACTCACAAAACATGTAAGCAACAAAAGGCTACAAGTAAATGAGAATATAAATTAAAATAGAAAAAAAAATAACCTTGCTTGTTTTCTCAGGAAGTAAGATTCCGGAGTTGGTTTTGGAAGGAGGGATTATTTTTTCAACCAAAACGCGACTGAATGCTGGAATCAATCTCTTTGCCATTTTCTCTTCACGAACAAACAGGAGGGGACTTCACCAAAACTTTCTTCTTTTCTTTATGATGCAAGCAAATAGAGGTTGAAGGGTTTAAGAAAAGAAAGAACAAGCCACTAGGGTTTATCCCATTCTGAAATTACGCTATTGCCCACCCCTACTCTGACTACTTGTCCGTGTCCGGTGTCAAATGTGTCGCACGGTACTAGGGATGGCAATGGGTACCACCCGCAGCGGATTTGTCGTTATCAAACCCAAATCCGCACAAAATTTAAATTACCAAACTCACCCGCAACCCGCAGCGGGTTTTAATTTTTTTACAAAAACCCACCCGCAGCGGGTTTTAATAATTACCAAACCCGCAATAGTATCCGGCGGATTTTTTGCGAGTTTCCGTATTTAAAATCACAAATGTTTAATATATAAATTTATAATAACAACCTTAAATTCCATATAACATACTCAATTTTATATTTAAATAATGTAAATGAAAAATTAAAATTTTCACATCAATTCAATACAAATTTTCAAATTTAAGTATAAATTACACAAATCCATTTAAAAAACACAAACTAGTATCTAAAAATAATAATTACATTTCATATTATCATTTAAAACAAGCTCCAAGAGAAGATATTCATTTCATTCACCACCATAAGCACCCATCCAACACAATGCCTATAATAATAATTAAGATTAATATTTTCAAATACTAATTCGAAGGAAAATGCCTTTAGTTTTCTTTAGATTATGACTTTAGAATAGGCTATAGGCCACATACACAACTTTGAGCCTTTGGCTATTTGGTAATTTAATTAATGACATTATTTTCTTTATACATTTTTATATTTAAATTAAATTAAAAATATTTGAAAACAATATTGCGGGTTTTGTGGATATCCATGCGGGTATCCACCAGATATAAAGTTAATAGCAAACCCACCCGCATCCATGTGCGGGTTTTAATTTATAATACTAAACCCGCCCGCAACGGGTAAAATTACCCGCAACGGGCGGGTTTTGAGGGATGGGTTTGGGCGGATTTACGGGTTTACGGGTACAATTGCCATCCCTACACGGTACATATAATTTTTTACAAATTTTAAATAAATTAATTATCTCATCAATTATTAAATAAATATCTTATGATTTAAAAATCGATTTATTAAACCCTTAAAATATACAGATATAAAGTTGCGCTGTGCATGCACGAAAAAATTCATTCCCAAATAGAATTGAAAGGTAAAAAAGAAAAAAATATATATCTTAATATAATAAAAGTAAAAATAATGTATTAATTATATGTATTTTTTTATCTTCTGGTTCGGTTCGCATCTTAATTCGATCCGGTCCGTATGGGAGAGAGCCGAGATAGGTTTTGAAGAAGAGTACAAAGGCGTCCGTAGGTGGATAGTTTACTGGTTTTGGTTCGATGGAAACAACAGTGAAGATACAGCCACAATTACAAAGCCATTGCATATCGATGAACACATTCGTCTCCTCCAAAATCAGAACCCTTTGCACATACCCATTTGCTCAACATGGAAGAACGCTACTCGTTAGGGCTGCGGCTGCTGGTGATACAACTAAAGCAGCGGTGGCAGCCCAAATGAAGCAAAACTGGCTGGATTCTCTCACTTTTCCTCCTCTTCACGTTCACGACTTGACAGCGAACCAAACCAATGCGGATTCCCAATGGGCTCTAGGTATTGACCCGGACCTCTCCGGCGCTTTGGCCGTCTTGAAATCCGACCACAACGGCTGCTCTGCTGAGGTAATACAGTAATTTTGTTGTTTGTTTATTTGTTTGTTGTAAACGGTGATCAGACCAGACATGGTCCAGGTGTCTACCCAATTCTTGTAATAATGGTAGGGACCTTTACATGTCTGGGAAATTAAAGAAACAAAGTGTCCATCGTTTCTTGGTAATCATCATTTCAATGATTACAAAAGCTACATCTGGACTCTACATCTAATATTTTTATTGGGAATCTTGTAGAATCATCTTGAAAGGTGGTAATTTTATATTATTATTTTGAGGATTTAGTGTTTAGGCTCATAATTTGATTGATTGAAAACAAAAAACCCTGTGTTCCACCCATTTTTTTTAAAATTAATTCCCTACGAATGGAATAATGTGCTTTAATTTATGAAAGTGTCACGCATTTGTAACATTGTCTGCTACCAGAGAAGTTGTGAAATGAAGTGAGTCTCATGATATTATGAAGAAAGGAATTTTATGGGTATCGGTGAATTAGATGTTGTAATTCTCTTTATACTACTTGTTTGTTGGGTGCAACTGAACTATGAAATTGGCTTTTGAATGAAACTGACTGTAGAATATGCATGTTAAAGGCCTTTTTATCAGCTTGAGATGCCTTTCAAGGCTTTCACATTATTTTCTTCCATTATACATGTACCATGATTTGTTTTGTTAGATGAGACTTGATTTGGCAAGTGAGATGACTTTGATTGTCCTCAATCTATCAGGTGTTTGATACTCCTCACTTGCCAGTACTAGTTGGTAAAAGAGTTCGAAAGCGTTTAGATGCGAAGTCTATGATCCTGTTGCTTCGCAGCTTAGATGCTCCAATTGGTATGTGACATGGCAATGTCTGTACCATCCTCTCCTCTGGTGCTCTTTTCTCTTCCTTCCAACTCCTTTTTTCTATTTGTTCTTTTTTTTCATTATTTTGTGTGTGTGACCCAGGAGGGAGAGAAGTTTCTATGATGAGTTTAGTATAATCTTGATAAATGCTATGCATTACATTTAACAAATTTCTTTTTTCCAACATTGCAGATATTAATAATCAAATAAATTGTAGAAAATGGTAGTCAAGATAATGCTTTGGGTGGGTCATTACATTTACTGCTGAGTTTGCAATTTTCATCATTTGAATATTTTCCACTTTGGGTAGCCTTTAGTTTCTAACATCATAAATATATATCTAGAGAAAAATGTTCTATTTTCATTTCTTGTCTTCCACCAGTGCTTGAACATTATGTAATGACTTTTGCTGTTTTTATTGCAGGAACAACTGCTTACGTAGAGCAGTCAATCCCTTATCCACAAGATGGGAAACAGGTCCGTGCTATCCATGTTGGTGGGAGATTTCTTATGGACCATTTTTGACAACTGTTATGTTTGATTATGCTCTTTGCTGCTGTTATAATTTTGCTCTTGTCTCTTCTATACGTGGCCTTAGGCCAAGTAGAGATGGGCAGGCTTTCATAGCATTTAGAATATTGATTCGGACAAAGCAATATAGCCTTATTAAAGAGACAATCCCTTGTTATACCAGTTGCCTTTACCGGTTGTACTAAAGATACCATATGTATGGATGTGGCACTATGGCTGTAATTTTTGTGTTGATATAGTGAATTATTGGGTAGCTTTTGAATTATTCACTGGAAATCGAATAATATTAGAGATCCATTTCTATACATGGTCGGGGCTTGTATTTCATGCATAGTTAATGAGCTGAAAATTCGTCCATTTCACAAGCATTGTTCTAAAGAAAACTGGATCTGTTTAATGCATTCTTTTGTAGTAGAAAATTCTCATAAGTATCCTCTTTTTTTTCTTTTTTCTTTTTTTAAATTTTGCCCTCTTGCAAATTTGTGCTTTTCAACATCCTATGTGGAGATATCAATTGTCGATTTGCCAATTCTAGTTATGAAATTTTACTGAAAGAGAAAGTAAGCAAAATAAAATTGCAGAACTTTCATAGTTCCTCCTCTGAGAGTATCTCTTTTTACTTAATCAAGGGTTGGTGGAGTGGAGGATTTGGGTATGGATTATGGATTGGGATATTGGTTGCCTCTGGATTTTCCGTAGTTCCAATTCCCTCTTTAACATGGAAGAACTGGTATGGACTCTCAGGAGGCACCTCTACAAAGGTTTGCATCAACACACTTATTTTATCTGTATTTACATGTAGATAAAGTTTTTACTCTTCAAATAAATAATGTTTGTTTAACATAAATATTGTTGTTGTCATACTGGTAAATGTTTTTCTGCTTACCTTCTCTTTTTCTTTTCAGTTATTTTTAGCCGTGCGTCTTGCCTTGAAATTTGCGAGAAGCAAAGTGGAGTTATAAAGTTTTGTTGCTTTCTTGACATTATCATTGTTTTGTTTTCTTGCTTTCTGTCAAGGAAACTATTAATGCCTACTACGTTTTGTCAACAACCTTGTCAGAGAAACCCTTTTTTGCACCTTTTAAGATTCTGCATAATTTAAACTGTTGAACCGACTGAAACTCAAGAACATCCTTTCTGTTTATGATGGATGGACTTTTTTACAGGATGATAGCCGGAGGGTTGCGTCCACATTATTTCCATCTTTGTGTTCCCAGTTGAAAAGGAAAAAGGATCATGGTACAATATCTTCCCCTTATTGTATTTTATATCATCACTTGTAAGAATTATCATTTTCCTCGGTTGGAATAAAGAACTAAGATGGTGTCAAAACTTGGATCGCCTTTGCATACCATCGACCTCTTTTTTCACTTTTGTATCAGCAGTATCATGTTACTGTTGAATTACATTAGGGGCAGGAATGTCAGAGGAAAATATCATGTGAGCAAATAATTTGGAACCATGACTTTAATGGTTGTGTATTTCATCAGAGTTATGATCGATGAGGTACATGTAAACAATGGGAGCCTATCAGACAAGATTTTCAGTATCGTGTTCAATCATCTTTGCAAGTTGCCTTTTGCAGCCATAAAATTTCAAGTGAAATAAAGAGCAAAAGTTTCAGCTTTTTCAAGCCTTCAAAGCTGGCATTATGAGTTGTTTGGGCATGATTTATTCCAAATCAGCAAGTAGTGATAACGACGATGTAGAGGCTTCTATTAGCTCATAATTGCCTACTTGGCTCTCTGATTTGGGGTGACCTATCCCCAATGTCTGATGCCTTGAACATGTAACCAGCATGGTGCCCCAAAGTTCATGGTAAAATAATCTGCCACCATGGAGCATATGCCTTGTTGATCACAACTTGAAAACATCTATTGATTAATCAAACGACCAGGAGATTTGACCTGAAATTTTCTGAAGGCCTGTGCACAAGCTCACCAATTTTTGTTTTTGTCAAACTTTATGCTCTCCCTCGGCATATATTTTCCTCATATTTGGTAATTGAAAACTGCAGGAAAGGCTGATGCTGTGCTGATTGCTGCATATGGAAAGGGTCTGAAGTTAGATTCATCACATCTCTCAGGTGAATTAGTTCCTCAAAGAAGCGAAGTTGTCGCGACAGTGCAATTACTTCAAAAAGAAGAGCTGACCTGAAGACACAAACAACCCTTTTCACCTCACTTGAATGAATTATTCATTGTATGAAAAGTAGAACCAGGCATGAAGCAGCATCAGCATGGACAGCTTTGTGAAGATTGCTTTCACCATTCTTTAATAGTCATACTGTTGTAGCCTAGTAGGATTGAAGCTACTGGAACAATTGTATATTTTATTCTAACTTAAAAAAAAATACTGAATTTCAATCTCTCACTATGCTGTTTTCCCAATTTTATTTAGGTTATTATTTATTTACCCCCTAGGTTTCTTGAAATATTAAACATGTCCAGCTGCAGTATGACAAATTGTAACAAATGGGATCTGGCCCTTCTGTTCAATTCTCTTTCGTGTCTAATTAACTTTCTATTTATCCTTCATTCTGAGATTCTGACATTTCAGAGACACATGGACCAGGACTAAACAAAGTTTTGAGCTCTTATACACATCTATATTACATTAGTAGTCTTTAGGAATCTATTGTCCGTAAAAATATTAAATAGATCCTAAACTGCAAGTCTGCAACCAAAAACGCACAAAGAATAAGATATTATCATTGAGAAAGACTAGCCAATACAAAAATCTTTTCACAAAAAGAGTAACACAACATGCAAACGAAATGCAAAATCAGCAACGGGCAATGTATTTAACACATGCTTCCAAATCCCACCTCATGCTGTTTAAGGCTTATAAAGCTGGTGTTCTGCAAGGTTTTAGCCCAAAACAAAGCAAGAAATCATGCCATTTCAAATGTAGAGATTCTTTTTTTCAGCAAGAAATGCCTTTAATGACAAGCTTGGACCGAAATGCAAATTAAGTAATCGTTTAGAAGATTCAGAGACCTACCAAAACTCCAATGTAATATAAGAGCCACTTTTCACCCATCCTCTAAAATATGACCCAAAGGCAGTATCTAACATTGAGCGTTATTGAAGTTTCCTGAAAGTAAACCTTTTATCATGAAAAAGAAAGACTATGAAGGCATAGTACTAGTAAGGAAACTCAAACGACACAACCAAAGAATAATAGACATTACATTGAAGCAAAATTCAGGTATACATTGTAAAACGTATACAATAAACTGCTGAACTAAACCCTTGGTTTCTTCTGATTTGGGACCATTATTCAAAAGATTTGCTACATTAGCTAATTTATGATTATCAAGAAAGTTGAACATCAAACTCCAGAAGCCTTCTAAAGCAACCTTTCACTATAGCTTCTGCCCTCCCAAATTTGGTGGTTATTATCTCTTCACCTCAGTTGCAAGGACTTCAGTAATTTGCCATGTGCTGATGCATCTATTTAAGAAATTTGCCATGTGCTGATGCATCTATTTAAGAAATTTGCCACGTGCTGATGCATCTATTTAAGTGTGACCTCGAAAATAACTCCTTCAAGATTTCCAACAACAGATCGCGTCCCAACTATTTCATTTATCAGCAGTCCATGCCTAGTAGCTTCATTGAGAACCATTGAATCCATGCTGTGCACAATAATACCATTGCGTAAAAGAAATTGCAGAGACAAAAAAAAAGCTTCGATCTTTGTTACAATTACTATTAAAAACATAAGTAGCATTGCATCAAACAGCTCAAATTGAAGAGGTAAATACAATCAAGAGAACCAAAAAGGGATGCAAGGGGGGATTTGGAAAATGTTCATAAACATTAATAATAGAATTACTGAAGCACTTAAAAGATCTTTAATAGAAGGAAAAAAAAGGAGAAAACTGATTTTAGTATTTGCTCACCAATGTTGAAAGATAGATACTAAATACGGATATCATCATTCATAAGATGTTTTTGCAAACTGACAACAATAATTCAGAACTCTGAGCAGGGATGATAAATGAAAACTACAGAAAGAAATAGGTTCTATCAATCCACTGCTGTTTCCCAATTATAGTGATATTTAATCTGCAAATTTGTTTCAAAGTTTTTTGAGTATTAAATGGACTGGAAAATTGAAGTTTTCAGATGGGTAAAGTACAAAGCCCCTGTACAGAAAAGCAAGGCAAATGAAGAGTGGCCCCAGAAAAGGACAAGCTCCAGAATTACACCCTCAACAGTTTGTGCAGCCACAAATCTCAATCAATGAAAAAGACTTCCCATATTAATGCACCATATAAACTCATCGGTAAATGATTACAATCAACCAAGATGAGCCAACAAATAAAACTGGTCAGAATTTGTGAAGTGGAAACAAAAATTAAAACAAATTCATTAATTGATTACATACCTCTTGGCTCGGGATACATAGGCTAAAATGAATTTGCATTGTCCTCGTCCCTTCAAGCGGAGGAACTGTTCTACTGTGTCAAAAAGAGGAGAAATACTGGATTGCTGAAAGCTTAGACACTGTCAAGGAATTTTTAAGTACCAACCAACAAAGAATGCTCAATAATGTCATGTCTAAGCAAGTTAAAAAGGACATAGATACAAGGGAAAATTCTCATGTGGTGTTCTAGGCCACCTCAAAATCTAAGACAAGCTTTTGGATGGTTTTCTGCACTCTATCCTGGCCCCACTTAGAATGCGTCAGGCCTAGCTATAACTAATTTAACTTTCTTTTATTTGTTCATATTGCTTAAAAAAAAGAGGTCATCAGTAATGATCTGTTGTATAGGATATAAATGTCAGCCCCAAGAATTAGATCAAATCCACCTGGATATTTCTGTATAATTTTGTTGATCTGATCAGAATTCCCCCATTCTAACTTCTCAACTGCTAATCCTGCATATACAATGTGAGCAAAAGACATCAGCTAATGCAAACATTTTTATGTTCCTAATAAAGTTCATTCCCTCACCAGCGTCACTATTAGGATTCTCAGATGATGTGTGGTGCTCTATATTTTTCTTCAGGATCTGAAAATAGATTGATACTATAGAAAGTCAAAATACAAGAAAGATTACAGGTAAACATACCAATACTTCTAGTTAATGATTTGACCTTACCTTGAGCACTTCCTCATTATGGTCAGTTAACAGAACTTCACGGCAAAATCTGCTGCAGAGTATCCCAGTAACTCCTGTACATCAAGAAGAAGCAATCTGTTATACATAAAGCTAAGAGAAAAGATATAATCATCATGAGGCTAGTGAAATTAAAAATTGTTCAACATAAGGAGAATCACCACAAAAGAACCCATATAACAGGCACTCAGCCGAACATAAATTGAGCAAGAGGAGGATCTATACATGATAAGAAGCAGGAATCCCTTGATTAAACTAATTTGTTTTCAACAGCAAAACAAATGTATGGGATCAATGTTGCTCCGTAATAATACTTAAAGTCTCAACCTGTATTTCAGTGTGTGAGGATGCCATCGCACAAAATGAGTATATTTACACATGTGGAAGAGCCTAATTGAAGATGAATAAGTAGGGAAGAAAAACATGATATAAACATTAGATGAGAATTGAGAGATACCAACGCCAGAGCCTAATTCAAGAATGGAAGAGGCTTGGAGCACGTCAGGGTTTTTGGAGAGATAATCATTCATAAGCATAGCACCAGGCCACACCAATTGCCCTGTCAAATCAAAATCAGCTGTTCCACAGCCCACATAGTAAGATTTTTTGACCGCATATTTTCATTTTCTATAAAAAGGAAAATATTTATACATAAGAAAACAGAAAAAGAAAACACTCACTTGAAGCAGATTGGAGGCAGAAGAGGTGAAGAACTTGGGAGCCAAAAGTGAAAGTGGTGAGCTGATAACTGTGGAGAGAGAGAGTGTGTGAATCAGCAAAATCATTAGAGAGTTAGTAAAAATAAATAAGAAAGGAGCTGAGAGAAACTTGTCTCTCACTCTCACTCACTCGTCATTGATGAAGAAAGATTCGTCCAAGCACACTACCTCGTCGTCTCCATCTTCTTCTCTGTTCATCTTGAGCTGAGCTGAATGCTATTCTATGCCTATGCCAATGTTGTTGTTCTCTTCAAGTCTCTTCACCACCATTTTGTGTTTAGTTTTACTCTTTTGGAGCAGGACTGCCGGTTTTGAAAATATATGCGCCGTGAGGGACTTCAATGAAATTTGGTCTCATTCGTAAATTCAGATGGTGTTAGTGGGCCTTTGGGCCCAGTGGACTCGAGCCCCGCCAGCAGCTCATTCACTTTTTAAATATTAAGATAGAATAGACATCTAGTAGATATTAGTGAAAGTAAATTTTTGAAAAAATATTTAGTAGATTTTTGGTTTATACTACAAATATATGTACCTTTGGATAGGAATAAATATCTTTTTGATGTTAGTAAGAATAGATTTTCAAGTTAGTACTTGGTAGATTTTTGAGTTGTACTATAAATATATGTTCCGATTGATATGAAATTGAAAAATATCTAGACCGGGAAAGTTTAAAAAAATAATAATAAATTTACATGGCGTTTATTTTTTCGGCTAGCATCCTTCAATTAAAGTGCATCCATGAGTCCTTAATGCAATTAGATATACAATTACCTTTTACACACTTACTTTTTGTTTTAAAAAAATTAAAAGTTTGAATCTTTTCTATGTGTTGTTGATGTTGATTTTATTTTCTAAAATATTTAGAAGAAAATTCGACACATTCTAAGCTCAAATAAGTGACTGCATTATTATAAATTTGATTTTCAGAAGTGTAGTTATATTAAAAAAAAAAAATCGATTCCTTCATTTTGGAAGAGTTAAATAGTAAAATTAATCTTTTGTTCATATAACCTTAACCTCAAAGAAGTCAAGAAACATAAATAATATGACGATGATCAATTATTGGAACTATATTCGAACCGGTTACCCGTGATTTAAAGCACCCAATTGTACAATGTAGTTTAGATGTCACGGGTCAATTCGGATTTGTCCGTCGGACGTTGACCAATCGATTTAAGATTGATGTTAAAACTCGTCTTAATTATTTGAACTAAATCGAACCCCGTGAGTCCGTGACTTAATTTATGCCACTTTCTGGTCGTTTATTAGCAACTAGCAGATCAAATTCAGATATCTTTCAAAGCAAGACAAGACATATCTAGTAGTTACACTTTTTTTTAAATTATACGTGTGGTATTCAAAATTACAAAGTCGAGTATCTTTCCATTGGTTTAATTATTTGGTCAATGATGTGTACCTTTTCTATTTTATAATACAAATGTTACATTTCAGTTTATCTCCTTCTTAAATTGATATCCTTCAATTTATTTTCTCAAATTATTGAAAATATTACCGTACTTTTTATCTCTTTGCATATTAAAAAAAATTACAATAAAAAAGGATTTTAATAGTAAAATTTTTACCATCAAATTTTTTATCAACTTCTTTTGTCCGTATCGAATGCAATATTGACTCGGCATCCGTGCATATAAGGACTACTTTGAAGAAGAATAGTAAGTTGGCAGAAGCGGAAGCAATTCCTTATATTAAGTGAACGTGTCTTCCTTTCCTTTGATTCAGGAGCAAAAAAAGCTCTACACTCAATCCCCTTGTGTACATTTTTTTATCAGCAAATTCAACAAGTGTTAATGGAGAGAACGGTTGATGAGTTTTTGAATGTGAGTGCAGCAAGCAGCCCAAGAAGAGCAGTGAGCTCGGAAAATGTGTGTTTCTATAGCGTGCCCACTAGTCCCACTAGAAAGTCATTCAAAAGTAGTGCTTATGATCATGATCATGATGATCAGCCAACAACACCACCAAATGCATATGAAGATGCAAATTCGAGTTTCTCGGATTTTGAATTCGAAACAAGTCGTCGTTTCAACGTTAGTGTAATTGCTGCTGACCACGATGACACAACTGAAGATGGCTGTTGGAAGGAACAAGTTCAACAAAATAATAACCAACGTAAAGAGTATCTCCCTGCCATGGCATTTGCTGACGAACTCTTCCATAATGGGATAGTCATGCCGACGCTGAAACCTCCACCGGCGCGGCTTCGATACAGCAACGACACTGCAAGTAGCTCTTCTCTGTCGTCGCCGAGGTCGCCGAATGCCCGACTGAAGCTCCCATTTGCACGGCGGAGCTTGTGGAACGATGATTTTGATCCATTCTTGGCAGCTTTGGAGAACGTCAAGCTCAAGGAAGAAAAAGAAAATGGGCAGAAATTTCATACACCACTAGGAGCTTTCAGCCCACAAGAGCTGGATAACAAAACAGGGCAAGATTGTTTTGAAGAGAAGATCTGGAAAAGAGTGCTCGCTGAGCCCAAAGGAGTGTTCTATGCAAGGCAGCTTGAGAAAATGGGCCAAGAAAAGCCCGGTAAAGAAGGTGGTGCTTCTCGTGTTGGCAAAAAGAAGAGGAAGAAAATCAAGAAATTTTTGCTCAGAAGTGCTTCCATGACCATGACCCTCGGGAGAAGTAGCAAAGTCCATGAGCATCACGATGACATCCCAAAAGATGAAAGTGCAGCACTGCCCAAGGCTAAGGCAAGTTTTACTAGGAAATTGAGCTTTACGACAAAGGGATTAGCCCAATACTACAGTGAGGAGAAAGGGGTGTCTGAAGCACTAATCCATTACAGGCCTAAGCTCTTTCTTTGCATGGGTTATGGCTCCTAGTAAAATGGCTTTCATTTCTACGAAATTTGTAACCGATCAATATGTGTTGCCTGGATTACATGTTAAAATTAAAATATAATTTTGATTCTTCAAATTATGTGAAATCTCAGTTGTATGAAACCTATGCAAGTTGTTTGAGCTAATTGATTATTTGGCTAGTCAAGTAAAGTACTTTGGACTTCAAGTGGCTTATTTAGGCCAAACTTAAATCTCGAAAAGATAGGGGTTAAAATTTTGATTTAAACTTTACTTACCTCCCCAACTCATTAAGGTGTATGCATAGAGGATGAAATTACGGAGTCCTCTCGCTTTCGGCCTTTGGATTCGTTCACCCGTTTTTTCATTATTAATATATATATTTGGTTATTTCATTATTACATGTTTCCACACAACACCACTACGATTGCCAGGAGATTAGCAACTAAAATTTTATATAACAGGGGGCAAAATATGGTACATCAATGGGATTATGGGAGGCAGTTCACATGAATTAAGATCCTATGAAAACGAAAGGCCTTAGAATATGAATATCTATCTCCCATAAAAAATTATCGCCAAGCATAAGCCCTCCCCATTCATGCTACAGAATCGGAAGCACATTTTCAGATTCTCTAAGGCTGAATTTCACTTAATCAGAAGGATATCATTAATAGGTTCTATGTTCATCAAATCGTGGCACTGTGGGGCATGCCTCTATTCCAATACTTCTACTGGCCAAAGCCTCTTCCACATTTTAATTTCCTCCTCATTGTTAACCTTTCTGATTCCCCCGTAAAATCCATCCGCCTCATTTCCCTCCTCTCTATGATCTTTCCTGTTGATTGTTGTTTTTCTCCATCGTGACCCAGGTGTGTACTGATTGAACTCCAAAATTAGGGTTTCTGTCACCATAAACACAATGTTACAAAAGTCATGCTAATGCATACAAACTTAATGCTTCGATTGTAAGCTATCATAATCATCATAAGCAAAAACCATTCATTCACATAATTTTCCATCCACAACAAATGGAGAAATTGTGAAAGTGAGCTTTATTTGAATGTCACAGATGCATGCAGATTCCCTGCTCTGTCAAGTTGCAGATGTGGATAACAAAAAAGAACCTTTACATCTTTTAAGATGCAGTTGCAGATAGAAAATTAGGCTAGTGGGTCAACATGACTGAGGTTTCAGGGACCTTTACTTGAAAACAACTGACCCTAACAGCTTGGAGAAACAGACATACAAATAAATGAAGATTAGGAAGATCATAATGACCAATGATGCCCTGCATTAGCCGAAAGATGACAACTTAGCAAACAACAGAACATTTAGGAAACATCGAGTTCTTTCAGTGCGGTTGGCCATAAATATTCCATTGAGACAAAAGTTATCACAATGTTGGTGGAAAGCATAACATACTGACAATGATTTTTTACAAGGACCAACCAAATAGGCTCAACCGGTGGTCCTACATACTGAAAGTGGGATTCAAGAAAAGGAACGGTCCACAACCGGGTCTCACCTTTGGAACTACAGTTTCCTTTCAAATGGGCATGCTATTTTCTATTAATATACCTGTAATCTAGAAGAAAATTTTATCATCTTAAAGTGGTCCATCCAATTTCCATGATCACTGAAAAATGAGAAATGTGAATATCACAGCAATGTTTCCAGACACATTAGTTTTACCGACTTACCACTATTATGGCAGTGGCAGAAGTTTTCATTCCCATCACATGATTCCAAGTGACCGACAACACCATACCACCAACCTGTAATATACATATGGCAGACCTTATAAAGCTGTAGATCACTGGAAATTCATTTAAAATTGAAATATATTTCACTTGAAAATAATTAGTTCTAGAGGCTGCTTTGGGATGAGCCTCATCTACGAAGGAACTTTTAATAGACTGTTGTTTCTTTCAGGTGTTGCCAATATTTTACAGGGAAAAGTTATAATGCAATCAGATTATGTTGAAACAGGTCGGCGTTCTGTATAATTTCTTTGGCACAACCTCCTCTGTTTCTAACAACTTTCCAACAATCACAATTTAACGTGCTCAAATTAATCAGCATAAATTTGATAGGCTTTAATATATATATGGCTATAAAACATACCATAGGGGAATTCTTTGTTTCTTCTCCATTGAATCTCTATGTGATCACCTGGGTGCAAATCATTCAAGCAATCTGAAATGTGAAGATCGTGGGGTGAAGTATCAACAGGTGCTGCTCTAAGCCTTTCCCATGGCACCCCACACTCTATAGCAATTGGCCTCCTTCCATGTGGTGGATATCTGCAACACAAAACATACATTTGTTATTACAAATGTTAGTTCTTCACCATAAGATTAATTTTAAATTTAAATCATAAGGTAAAAAGACCAATCTCTCTCAGATTACCTGGCTTGGAAGGTGTCGGTACTCTGATCATAGCTAAGCTCTGCATCATAGCATGAGAGCATAAAGCCAACATGACCATTCTGCAAAAGACAACAAACACATATTTGTTAATAAGAAATGACAATTGAATTGAAGTTTTAGCGTGCATGAGTGTGTACGTATATACCTCGCGATTATAGACTTGAGCAGGGAACCAAAAGCGGCCAGTCTCCAGAGCAAGATACCAAGACATGATTGAATTTGAATCAACAGGCAAACGAGTTGTTGTTGTCTGCTTGCTAGTATCATGAACCTTTGATCGGACCCAAGAAAACGATCGAACAAAAGAGAAAAGCTTCATCCAAAGTCTTTGCTTTCCTTGTTTAAGATGAGTAGAATCTTTTCTAGAAGCAAGATGCCATTGCCACTCTCTATAAGCAGCAGGGCCAACAATTCGACCCCATTTTTGCTTCATATGTTTCTCCCAAAGGTGATCACTCATACATCTATCTCTCAATGAACTACAAACAGCAGCCATGTTGCAAAGCCCCGAAGGTGGTAATTTCTCAAGAATACATTCTAAGACCAACTCAGGCAAGTCTAGAACTGACATCTCTGCTCCTCCACTCACTTCTTCAACGTGATCATTAGAGGTACTCATCATGTGTTTAAAAGACAGTTTTGGTGAGGGAATAATGATTGTAGTGATGTTCAAGCTGTTCTTTAAGGAGCTTGGAATGGAAAAAAATGATATCTCTTTCCAAAAACAAAGAGACAGCAATCTCAACTCAGTTGGCCTTGCCCATGGTGGGAGTGGCTTTAGAGCAAGGCAATTTAAAAAGAGAATTAAAGAGAAACAAGTAATGATCAAGTAAAGTAGCATTACATACAATCTGGAGCAAAAAACAAAAAAGGAAGGGCTATTTTCTTATGTGTCAAATTCAAGTTTGGCATAAATGATAAGGCCAATGGAGAGACAGAAACCCACTAGTGGAAAAGGCAATGGCTAGATGAAGAGGAAAAACAATGCAATTGTTATTATTTTAGCTTTTCTCTTCCTCTTCCCCTTCCAAGAAGAAAAAATAGAAACCAAAGTTGAAGTGGGATATTGTTGATGAAATTTGTCAATTCTTTATGGGTTTTTATGGGTTAAATGAGAGCCCACCAAACCCAGAGGTGGGCCTCCTTTTCCACGAGTCTAAATCAGAATGAAATGAATTGCATATGCAAAAATGTTATGTATATTATTATTATTATTATAAAGTATAAACAAACAAGTTATTCAAAAATTTGATGACAAAACAAAATCCTCCTTAACAAACCAATCTATAATACTACCAACTAAGGAGACTAATGAAGGTGGTGGCGGTAGTAGTTGTGGGGTAGTTTCAGATCTTGATATGGGTATTTTCTGACAAATCTTGAAATCCCAAGAAAATAAAGATTAAAAAGATAGATATAAAGTCTAGATACAAAGACCCATATCTCCAAAAATCTTTGAATTTCGTTTTTAAGAATACATGAAACAAAAATCTTTTGTTTAAAAAAAAAAAAACCGACAAGATATGAAGATAATAAAAGAGAGAAAAACAGATCTGGGTAGTTGGGATTGAAGTGCAAACAGAAGAAAACAAAACTATGATTACGATGATGAAGAAGAAGCTAATGAAGATGAAGCGTGGGGTTCGTATCTTCTTCACCTCAGTTCATCAACTTCTTCTTCATCAAATATAAAAAATAACAGAAAGCGCTCACCTCACCCTCTTTTTTATTTCTCTCAGGCAAATTAACAAACAGGTAATGGACAATGAGCCGGATAGAAATAGAATTACAGGCAGATTATGGCGAAGAGACTGAAGAATAATAGCCTAATTATGTGACTCGACAAAAAGGGCGGTAATGCTTAAATGAGATTTTTGGAGGGTATCAATTAAGTCAGTTTTTTTTTTTTTTTGTGGATATAAAAAAATCTCTTCATTTTAAAAAAATAAAATCAAAATACAAACTCGTTGTATCATTCTTTTTGTTTTTACAAGTTTGTATTTACCAAAAAAATAATTCGAACAAGTTGAAGCAAAATCCGTATACCTGTAATGAAATACCGCTAGAATCACGTATTAAAAAGGAGATAAAATATTTTTTTTTCTTTTTACTTTAACAAGTTTCATTCACACCGCTGGCTTTTTCCACCAATAATTCATCACCACGTGTCCTGTACTTTATACGGCATAAAATATTCTTATACATCTTCAGGAGTAATGGATCTCGAGTTATTTCCCTCTAATATACTATTAATGTCACTAATGTGGGGAAACCTTAGGTGCAATTGTGGCACCGTGCCACAGTTGCATCTAACCGTTGGATGTCAGTGGATTCTACCAATCTAATTACATCCAACAGTTAAATACAACTGTGGCACGGTGCCACAGTTGCACCGTAGCCTAATCTCACTAATGTATCTCAAGATATTTTTTAAAGGTATATAGACGGTTTTAAAAATAAATAAATTGACAAATATATTGAATGAAATTATATAAACCTTTTTTTTATGGAAGTCAACTTTGATTTCTAAAATCAATATAACTTTTTTGTTATATGTTTGAAAATGTTAAGTCAACCAATATTTTTATTAACTAAGTTGTGATAAAAATTTTGTGAAACAACAAAATACTAATTGTACAGCAACGAAAAATAATTCAAACTTTTTATTTATCAACTAAATTTAATAAATAAATAAAAACTGTGTCTTACCGCATTGTTCGGCAAGAAATGATCCATCAAAACTTGAGCTTGTTAAAAAAAATTTTATTTTTGAAAACAAATAATGTTGAATTGAATGTATATTCTTCCTATACCATGTTTTGATATTAGATTTAGATCTAGTGCTCAACTAAAATCAAAGATGAATCAAATTTCTTTAATTTGAGTATGTAAGCCACATTTTCTCGAATATAGAAAGGAATCCAAACATTAAATAGTTCAGCATTTTTATTTCATTAAAAGAAAAAAAGAAAGGTCAAAACTCAAAACCCTCAATCCAAAATTGTGTGCGTGCACTACTTTCTTAGAAAAATATTTTATTTTTAGAAAAAGTATCGGGTGGGACTATATGCACTTTAAAAAATACTTTGGACACTCATAATTTTTTATAAATTTTATATTACGAATATACCCATAATGTCATTTAGTAATAAGGACAATTTAGTATAAATAAATAAAAAATTAATCAAGACAAATATATAATGCACATGTGCACCCATGCAATATGTAATGTAACTATAATATTTTAAATACTATTTTTTATTCACAACAAACGCATTTATTAATTTTTAACTAGTGTTAATTCTTAAAACTCAATCAAATCATTCACCACTCTTATCAAGGAAATCACGACTCGCAAGTTCTCCACTTTTATGATGTGTTAGAAATCATACTAATCAAATTTTCTCTCAAACTCAATAAAATTCTGCCACTTAATTACTTATTAGAGTGGCATATTTATATTAAATCAATTATTAAACCCGGGTATTGGTTATTGTTTGCTAAAGGTCTAGCATAAATTGTTTATTCTTTTGAATCTGAAAAGAAAAAAAATGGCTTATTTGTTGTTCAAGATCTGAGAATAATAATATAAATAATTTACAGAACGAACAAGAATTACTGTATAATGGGTATAGATTTTATGAAATTGTAGATAAACTAATACTAAAAGCATATAAGAAATTCTTGACTTGGGTGTTTTGGTGCTATGAATGTATGAAAAAGAAATAAAGAGGAAGCTTTAAGGGTATGTTTGAAATTTTAAGAGTGTACAGAGTAAAAATTAAATGTTTTAAATATAATGAATGAATGTCCAAAGTAAATGAGTGTTCTAAGTATTTTTTAGAGTGCAAATAGCCCCACCCAAAAGTATCTCTATCGCTAAGATTTCAATTATCATTATCCCTATCATTATTTAGTGAAAACTAAGTGTAATACATAGCACTTGGCAAGTTGCACAACTTTAAGCTTTGAAAAAGAAATACAAAACTATAAGTTTGTGCCAAATTGGCAAGATTTGCAAACTTTGATTCCATATTTAAAATTAATTGCATTATATTTGTTGAGTTTGGATTTCAACCCAATAAATAATAAACATGGCAGCGAACATAAACCTGTGTTAGTTATGTATCATTTGCACACTTCCCCATATGTATTTTTTTTAATTATTTTGTTTTTAATATAATATCCATGATAGATTTGTTTCACACTGGCCGACTTCAGCATCATTATTATTATTATTATTTTATTATTAAGAACCCTAGCCCACTCTCTCTGTGTCCACACAGAAGATGAAGTAGAAACCCAACACGGCAACTAAATAAAAGAAAATTAGGGTGCATTATTTTTATGTAACTTTTTATTTATTTTATAATATTGGATGATCAATTTTTGATGAATTTAGAAACAGTCGACTTGTTGTTCGTCTTGAGACTACCTAAAAATAAAATAATAAAATGTGTTTGCAAACCGAAGTCATGATGAAAATATCTGGCCAGCAACTACTTATGTTATTTAAAGAGAGAAAATGGTTCTTTGATTAAATATTTTATTCGTAAATTTAGGTTTTTATTTCAGGAAAAATTAATAAATTATATGATTTAATAATATAATAACTCATATGATTTAATATTTTTTAAATTTTAATAAAATTTAAAATCCTCAATCCGAACAATATTTATATGTGTGTGTGTACGCGTGCGATGTATGTATGTATGTGTGTGCACGCGTGCGTGCGTATCAAATTCACTACGATTCATAAAAAAGCATACGATTCCATTAAAAAATACAAAGCCCCACAAAAGTAATTGAGTGCTAACTTGGTGTCAAGTTCTTTTTACCATAGTCTTCAACTTTAAGAATTAAATAAAGATTTTGACACGAAGGGATAGTGTTGTACGAAATGTTGCAAGTTTTTTGTATGGTTTCTCTAAGGATCACAAAGGAATGAAATTAAATAATCTAACATCTATTTTTCAATCACTAATTGTTTTTTTAGCAGAGAAAACGACGGAACTTACTTCATAACTCCATTAAGTATGTTGAGATTATAACAATTTAATGAAAGGTGACCTAGACATTATGCAACAAAGTTTAATTTGATCCTAAATCCTACATATGTTATTAAAAAAAAAGTAAAATTTTTTTAATCTAAATTAAAAATGCGGATGAAAACTAAAATAAAAGAAATTTAGTGACCTTTTTACTTATAAAGATGCAAGGACATTTCATAATTATCTTTTGGAAGCCCCTACGTTACGTTAATTGTAACATACATTCACACACAACAACATTATTCATGATGGGACTCACTACTATTATTGTGTGCGGCGTATGTTACGATTAACGTAACGTAGCACTGGTCTTATTTTTTATGTTGACAAATGACTACAGCCATCATAAGCACGACAAAATTCTCCAAGTACAAATTGTGTTTGTGAAAAAAAAAAAAAATTTCCAGAACCAATTTTTATAAAATTTGAAGGACAGCTTTAATTTCATCAAACTCCTTCCTCTTTTCTCTTATTTGGTGTCATCAATCATATAATTTAACGTTTAACTTAATTTTGGGACGCTCTTTGTAAAATTTATAAATTTATTTATTTTTAATATTGAATAATTGCGTTTATAGGGATAAGAGTTGATATTTTAAAACGTGAAATTTCTCATTCTCGTTCAAATCTTAAAGAAAGTATTTGAAATTAGATTAAATTATAAGAATATAAGAAATTTACTACTAATTTTTTGTGGATGTACAGGTCAGAGTGGATTAAAAAGAGAAAAAGAATTATATGTAACTTTTTTTTTTTTTAACTTTTTAAGGTTCAAAAACGACGTATGTTTAATGGACACCAAATATTCGACGATCTAAACAGATCATATGCTTTATATTCTTATTATAAAAGCTTGAAAAAGAATGGATTGGAGAGGAGAGCTTTCTTGAAGAGGGCGGTTTAGTGGATAAGGCTTGGACCCACTTTGACGCCTTCAAAAGCAACATTTTATTGGTCCGCATACAGCGCCAACGTGTCTCCACTAAAATGTTAAAATTGCACCATCAGTACTTCATTAAAATCAAGCATAAAAAGATATGTTCCTTTAAAAAAAAAAATAGTAATAATAAATAAATAAACTAATAAAGCATACAAAAGATGCATTATATTGGCCATCATAAAACAAATATTTGTTTAATCTCTATAGTTTTGACTATTCATTTAATTGTTATATTTTGAATAAATTAATATTTTAGAATAGATATCGAGCCATTGACTCATTATCAAATGGATCAAATTACAAGTTCACTGTTGTCAAAATTATATATTTTTTTAGATAAAAAATGAAAAAAATATAACATTTCGTTAAAATGCAAATAAGATCAAAAAACAGTGATCCATAATAGTAATTCATTGGAGTGACTCATGAAATCCTATTGAAGAACTTCGTTGTGCTTTAAGTAAATGCCTCCTTCCCAAAGTACACATGATTGATTCAATGTACATAATTGATTAGAGCTCCATTTGGGATATTCCCAACTCTTTTCAAATAGTCTCCAGTCTCCACTAACATAGTAAGTTTCTCTAACTATTACAGAAAAAGGATTTACTGTAATGATCAATTCACACCCACTAACTTTAAAAATCTAAAATACATAAATTACATATATGAAAAAATTAAAAATAAAAACACAATAAAACAATATCACAATCGGATCATGCTACGGTGTAACTATAGTACCGTACCACAGTTGTATTCAGTCGTTGAATGTACTTAAATTGATGGAGTCTATTGATATCTAATAGCTGAATACAACTATGACATGATACCATAATTGCACCACAAATTTTCACATCACAACCATCCTCACGCCCAAAGGAGGAGAAGGACGAACCTAGACAGTTTTAGGGCACAGAGACTGAAACATTAGCATCTAATTATACAAATAATTTCAAGATTTTTTGTTTTTCAGAGCAACAACTTTTAGCCGTTGGTTTGTTGGCACGTAGCAGTCAATCAATCAATCACCATGCCTTATCCTAGTGCATATGCTTTTGCTGATGGAGGAAAAGCCCACTTAGGAGGGAGTTAATTGCTTTTTCGATTGCTTCAAAAATCAAAACTCTCCCCGTGGCCTGTGGAGCAAATGACATGAATTTTGGCACAAAAAGATAAACTAAAGAGAAAAGGAGAGAAAAAAAAATGATTAATGGATGAGCTAAAAAAAAAAAAAGCACTAAGGTATACTCCTTGAGATTTGCCACAAGTTATAAACAAATCTTTGGATGCTTGTCCCCTAAAGTTAAGGCATTTCTTCCATCAACTTTTAATATCACTTGCCCCCACTTTATATTTTTCAAACACTTATAAATGTTCTCTCCTTTTATTTTTCTTTCCCTAATTTCACTTTCAAAGCCACCTAAGCGCACCCACTTTCTCTAAAATTAATTCAATATAGGTCGATCAACAAATGAATATTTATTAGAGTTTCTGATTTTCAGGATAGATCTAGATGCTTGCTTGCTTCTTCTTTCTTCTCTTCCACACTCTCATTCATTCATTTTTTTTTAAAAATTTTTTTGTAATATTATCGGTTGATATCCCGTTGCGGTATATAACTAGGGCTAAAGCCCAAACATGAGCCCAAGTTTGGACTTAGGTTTGTTGTGTCGTTTTGTCTAAAGATTTCTCATTAGCCAAAAGAGCTTTTGGAAGTTAATTAAAAAATAATAATAATTGTCTTTCTTTTTCCTTAAATTTGGATCAGAATGAGAAACCTCACACTGAACACTAATTCTTAAACTTTTATTACTTAAACATATGTGAACATGTAATAGTAGGCGCAAAGCATTAAGATCCGTAGCTATAGGATTTTTCTCAGTGTTATTTGTTTGTAATTTCATTAGAGCTTTTCAAGGATTCGAATTCAAACATAATGTACTTAATTGTAATCAAGATGAACTTACAACTGTTAAGCTTGGTTTTGTATAAATGCACAACTATGAAAGAAAGGTGAACAGAGTTTTGGTATTTCACTTGTACAGAATTGAAACAACTAGCAAGTTTACAGTTTCTGGTCACAGTCGCCAATTCTATAGTTGTATTCACCAGTAATCACCACAGGAGCATGCGCCATCCACAAAGTGGTGAAACCTGTAATTATCTATCATTATGATCTCTCTCTCTCTCTCTCTCTTTTCGGCCTTGGATACATACTTAGTTGGGGAGTGACAGTCTCCGCACATCCTCAAGTTCTTGATTACCCTCAATGGGGATCCTGGTGATGTGCTTATCAAACCAAAAGCTAAGGCCAACTTCTCACTATGTCCACAGGCTGGAATCCTTTTCATCTTCCTTAACTTTTCACAACACGCGATTCGCGATTTGTGTCTGGAACATATCCGATTTTCTTTATCTCCGAATACAACCTCATCAACTTTTCTGATATTTTGTGTACCAACGAGTGTGAAGTATCACCCGCGATGAAGCTATGGACTTTTCCTTTTCACCTCAATCCAACTAGAACCTGGAGGTTTAGTTACACCTCTTTCTTTCATTAAACAGCTTCATTAAATATTAGCTAACAGAACATAGTTACCGGAACTTAGAGGCTCAAGTTCGAAAAGATGCCTTGCTGCGTGTTCAGCAAGGTCTGGGTTGCATGGCTCCTATAAGTACCCAATAAAGATCTCCAAAACAGCAGAACTAGGCTCAAATGGCATCTTTTTCATGAAGTTCAGGGTGTCATCAAACTGACCAGCACGAGCCAATAGATCTACCATACAACAATATTGCTCCATTGCAGGCTCCATGTTATACTCTTTTTTCATCATTTCAAAATACCGCCACCCTTCATCTATGAATCATGAATGACTACAAGCAGATAAAAGATTTGTGAATGTCACATGGTTTGGCTTGAGACCCATAGCTCTTAAGCATTGAAAAAGGTTTACAGCATCCATGCCAAAGAAATACATCCCATAAACTGAAATCATCACATTCCACGAGACCAGATTTTTATGGGGCATTAAAACAAAAATCTTTCGACTTTTTTGAATTGCTCCACAGCGTCCATACATGTCGATTAGTGCATTCCACACAAAGCTACCTGTACCAAGCCCTTGCCTGATGATGAACTGGTGAATCTACTTACCCTGAGGCAGTGCAGCTAATTTCAAACAGGCAGGAAGGACTGACACTATTGTTACAGTGTTAGGTTTCACATTAGCCACTATAACATCTCTTAGCAAATCCAAAGCATCAACAACTTGTCCACTTCGAACAAAGGCAGAAATAATCGAATTCCAAACGACGACATCTCTTGTGGAGAGCTGATTGAAAACAGAACAGGAACATATTACAAAACCACAGGCTGCATACATTCATATAAGAGCAATTCCAACACCTGTTGACAGGTGAATATGGTGCCTCAAGACATAGCCATGAATCGCCTTTCCTAATTTGACACCCTTTACTTGGGCACAAGCAGCAAGAACTCCTGACAAAGAAATTGTATTTGGCTGCATATCTGTTTGGATCATTCTAGAGAAAATTCAAGAGCTGTCTCACCTTCTCCATATTGCGTAAACCTGTAATCTATCCATTCCACGTAACAATATCAGGTTCAACTCCCTGAAACTCCATCTCGTCAAGAAGGTTAGTAACTTCCTCGCGAAAACCTCCAAGTGCGTAGCCAGCTAGCATTGCGTTCCAAGATACCAAATCCTTCTGTTTAATTTTACTGAATTTGCAATGAGAAACCTTTAAATACCGACATTTTGCATAGAAGTCGATCAATGAGTTATTGACCAGAAAGTCTTGACTCCAAATCATCCTTCTTTAAACAATGGGGATGGATCTCCTTGCCATGTTTCAGCAAAGACAAGTTGCTAAAGCTGAAATTACACTGGCAAAGGTAATCGAGTTTGGTTTCACTCCTTGGTCAAGCATTTGTACAAACAAATGCCGCACTTGAGATGAATAAACCGTTCTGTTCATGCCCTGCTATTATTGCCTTCCAAGACGCCAAATTTGGTTTAAAATCTTTGAAATTACTCATTTCAAGAAATTACTTGGAAGCCTCAATCTATTGTCCATTTTGAGCATACCCTGTGATAATCGAATTCCATGTTACTTGATCAGGCAACACACCGTCCTTTACACACTTGAAGGCCTTCTTGAAATCCCCTTTTTATGCATAACCCGAAACCATACATGTTCCACATGAAAACATCCTTAAAACTCCATTTCTTCAAATAACCCACTCGTTATTTCCATTCTTCCGCATTTGATGAACAGATCAAGTAAAGGTCTCTTAACACAAGCATTTCCTTCAAACTTAATGCTGATCATATAATCATAAACATCCTTCCCTACGCGATAGTCCTTTAACTCGGAACATGCTTTATACACCTTTGGGCAAACAAAGTGATCAGGTCTAACTCCCTTATCAATCATCAAATAAAACAAATTTACTATTTCTTCATAATAACCCAACACATTATACATTCCCATCATGGAAGTCCAACTAAATACATTCCTCTCGGGCGTTGACGCAACCAAACTTACAGAACACCTCCAACAACTGACTACCAAGAAATGCGCATAATTCAACCCCACAAACAATCAAATGCGCGTGAACTTGAATACCCAGTTCCATATTATTGAGCTTTGGACATCTTTGAAAGATTAAAGCATACGTTACTGTACATTCATCTGGGGTTGTTTAAGTGCATGGACTGAAGCAAAAGTGTTTACATTTTTAAGAACCCAGCTGTTATTGTTTAAATGGGCATTGTTTGATTTTTTAACAAGTTTCAAATTGAGTAACCGTTGAAGCGAACGTTAAATATTTTCTGGTATGAAGAGAATGGGATGTTGTGGGTTTGTCAAATGGAAATGTGTTAAAGCTTTGAAATGCTGAGCAAATGGGATTCCATTAATGGCCATTGCTTGCAGTGGATTGATCCGCAATTCTTTATTCGATAAATGGCCAGTCTAAAAAGAGATATCTTCCCAGTTATTCTGAAAGTGAAATGATACAGAGTGTTGTTCTGTGGCCTAAAATTGTAGTGAAGTGTGAAGATAATAAGGATACTTGTAGTAACTTACTAGTATCTATGTGAATAGTAACACAACGGTGGGATTTACATAGTTTTTGTGAGAAGAATAAATTATAATAGTCCTTACAATATATTATAATTTAGCATTTGCTAGATAATGTAAGATAGAGTTTGCCATATATATATATATATATATTGTCCAACACATATGTAATGAGGGTAAATAAATTAATAGATAAATTATTGATATTTTCAAAGAATTAAAACATCGATGTTTTGTTTTGTCAAATAGAAGGTGAAGTATCGTCGAAGTTAAAAATAATAATAATAATAATAATAATAATTTGGTTGGTTAAAGAAAGTGAGCGAGATTTTTGACCCAAATAAAGAAGGGACATGACATGAGGCCAATAATTGATCCTTTGTTACTAACTACTACACGCGTACGTCTGAAAATAACGGTAGTGGCGTGTCTTCATCATTTCACCTGTGCTACTGTTGAATAGTACAAATAGAGGAGGTAGCAGAAAGATCCTCTTGCAGTACAACTCCTACAAACATGTACTTTTGATTTTTTTTAAAATAAATAAATAATAATAATAATTGCGGCCTTAACAACAAGGAAAATGAAAACAAAGAAAGAATCAGAAGCTATCCCCATTCTCCAAAACCAAAAGTACTCCTCTTCGTGTGTGTAGTACAAGTACAACAACAAATGGAAGCCCATAGACAGTACTGCTACTATGTTATTATTACTACTTGTAGTAGTACTCAAAAAACTCAGAAATTCAAGTTCTATATATATATTAAGTTAACCCATGTTGTTATTATAGGAATAAGCATAATGCAGCACCCTATAAAAATTTATGCAAAGAGGTAGAGAAGTCCCGCAGGGGCGACATGAGATCACATGCAACGCATTGCCTAATGCCTATACATTTGGTGTGGTGGGAGTGTTTGTGTTTATGTGTGTTCTCAGGTCGCCCCTGTGGGATTTCTTCTACCATTTTTTTCCCCCTTATTGTTTCTTTTTCTTTTTCGTACTCATCATGATGGAGAGCATAGGCTTGTTGGATCCGACCATTCCGGTAATAATTTAACCTATTTTTTTATAAATAAATAAATCAGTTCTTGTTGAATCATTTTACTGGTTAACTAAATTAGTAGTATGATCAATTTTTATCTTTAATAAGTTTGTATCTTTTAAAATGCGAATTCGCCGTATTCATACAATATATGATGTACTAGTTAATTGAATAAAAAAATAACAAGAATAGTAGTACATTAAAAGTATATGCAGCAATTTGTATTTTAAAAGATATAGATATTCACATAAGAGAATGACTGTATGTGCGTGCGTGTGTGTTTGTTAGATAATTGGATTAACACATTGTATACTAAGTATTAACTTGCAGGAAACTATTTGCCAGCATTCAAGCTTAGCTAGCTATTCAAGTTTTGGCATCAGGTGTGCAGACTTGTGCACTAAAGAAAATTGTAATGTTAGATTTAGATGGCAAAGTTTAGTTCAAACTTCTTTTTTTGGGTAATTTCAATGAGGAATAGCATTTATATTGTGATTCATCTATATAATTTGCTCTTGGATTAGATCATCATGTACTAATTCTTTAGTTGTTGGTCTATTGGTACAATTTTGTACTATTTTTTGTTTTGTGGATTTACTTAGACTTTTGAGTCGTGCTCATGTCGTGCCTAATAAGTTATATTGACACGGCTCATTGGCTCAATACTAGTTGCATCAATTATCATACACCTACTCATTAACGGAGAGGTGATGGTAATAATTTTAGTATCGGTATATTGTAACAATTTTGAGAAATAACAATAAAACTATAACAATGTTGATTTGGAAAAGTAAAATGACTATTAATGAGATTATAAAATGGGCGTTTTGAGTCATAGCTGTGGTTTTCTACAGGATACAGAAGACTACAAATAGGAAGTAGGCATTACCCATTCTGTCATTAGCAATTGAAACATACATGTTCAGTCCGCATTTTTCAAAAACCTCAGCAGATGTCTGCATCTTCTAAATTCATAAAATGTGAAGAATTTTACCGTGCATTTTTTAGAAGTATGTTTCTAATACAGGCCTCAAACAGGATTGTAGCACATTCAAAACTTTAAGAAAAAAAAAATAATAGTTGTTGAAAATAATCTAAGGTGTATGAAGGAAGTTTTTTGATAAGAAAGCCAAAACATGAGAGCAAAGGGAGCTCAGAAAGCCTGTATCATCAATTGAAAGGAAATGGAAGAAACCAAAATTGATGCCGTGGCAATTTTGCCACCAGCATTTAAATGAATGCCAAGGTTAAATAAAAACCCAATAACACTTAAGATGATTAAATCAGAATCCTTACACGTGATTTAATGGTCTCTAGCTCTTGTTCGCTAACTTTCTTCCAAACTCCCCCTATCATCAGATGGCCTATGGAATCATCAAACAAAGAAATGCCGTCAGTGTTCAATTGACAAACCTCCACTGTCTCTTTCATCTTCTTAATACTTGAGTTATCTAATTGATGAATATCACAACTAGCTTCTCTCTTGCCACCATACTGGTTTAGTTCCATAATCTCATTTTTTTCTACTGGTTGAGGACCACTTTGTTTACGATCATCACAATCAAGAATAGGCAGATGGCCAGAAGACCCAAGATCACGGGGCAACATACCAATTGGACATGAGTTCCATGATTTTGCTAACACCCATCTATTCCTATTTCCCACATCACCGTCAGCTGTCATTACAACTTTCCTCTCCATCTTGTAATGTTTAACAAACTCAAGCTTCTTTTCTGCTCGAAGGATGTCCTCTTGCACGTTCTCACATCTTGAGAGGGAAGAGTTTTCTTCACTACCATCTAAATGTGACAAACATATCAAGGAGAGCTTCCTGAGCTTCTCCATAATCGACAAGTTTCCAACCAGCTGTGCAAGATGCAGGGAAGAATCCACAAGCAACTTGTTGCCTGTAGCTGATAATAGAAGACATTTGCGTAGGAGTTCGACCAGGAATGAATTTGATATATTTCTTTCAGCTGAAGAATTTGTTTTGCGAAGAGACTTTAGTCCCTCTAGAAGTCCAACTAGCCAGGCAAACAAATACGAGAGGTGTTCCATTCGATGAGTCCCCATTCCATATTCTGTTGATGTCAGACTCTGTCCCCCTAAACAGGATTCAGAAAAGTTTGTTAAAACAACATGACATGAAGTTTATACACATATTTTAAAATCTGTAAAGCCATAAACCTATATCATGCTGGATTCCCAGATAAGCCAATGAGCTTCCATTCATGAGAGACCGAACAAAGTGTTACCATTCAATGATCCAAGGATGACAAAGTGTTCAAGATAGAACCTAGCATAAATTCCCTGCCTCAAGTAAATAAAAAATAACAAGCTTTGGAAATAAAAACCAAAGGAGTTATGAAGTTTGGGAGCTAAGGTTTTAACCAGACTAATTACAAAGTTTATAAGCTTATGACTTTCCAAAATTACAAGCACCGGCATGTCTTAAACTTCCAGACATGTTTCCACACTTGCAGACTCTTTTTGCCAACAAAGGTTTTACCCTCTTTCTTCAGCCATTTCAATTTATTTTACCAACAAAAACTGGTTAAAAGAAGTGATGGTGCAAAGAACAGGATCCATTATGCAAACACTAAAACTTTATAAAATTATTCTAAAAAACAAAGAGGACCTTCAAAATCAAGAAAGAGAAGCAAGGTCCCAAGGAAGGATAGGTTGATTACCAGTCTCATATTTCTTGGCTTCTTCATTCTCAATCATATAAAGAACTGCCTTAAGAAGGGACAGAAGTAGTTCTGGATCCTTATTCGAGAATTTTGTTATTACAGGCTTCCAATCATCCAATGATGTCTGCACATTTTTGACAACATGGGAATCATTTGGAAACTCCAAATTTGAGGAATCATCAAAAGCATTCAGTAAGAACTCCAACAACACAGATACTATCTCTGAGGATAATGTAGAATACAACTTCACAAGATTCTTCAAGCACTTGGTCCATTTTTTGTTAGAGCCTGAAAGTAAGAGCACATCCATCAGATGATACAATACATAAGTACAACCATCTACAAAGGTATTGCATTATAAAGGCAAAATTTTGTTAAGCATTCATAAGAGACAGCATAGTTCCAGATAAGACATTCAAACTAAACACTAAAAACAAAGTATTTCAAGATTTACACTGAGGAAAAACCATATATACTTAAGCAATAAAATAAAAATTACTCTAAGGTTAGGTATCAAGGGCTTCCTGCATGGCTGCACCTAATCTCAATAGATCCTAGTCTAGAGTTGTGCAGAAATTTAATTGCATTCATGAACCTACATTCTGCAAAAGGAGCCTTTCTGCATGATTTTGTAAATAACGCTTCAACTATAAGATGCGAATAACAGTAACGCAACCAACTTCTCACTGACCTTGGATCTACGTCAAGTTGAACTTTTTACGTGAACTATACAATTTTGTTTCTTAACAAATTAAATAGGAAAAATATATTTTTTTAAGGTCAAACTATTACCGATTTTTAAGCTCAACAAAAAAATTAAGGATGATCCACTGGACACATGAATTAAAATCCCTAAGGCATTTTAATTAAACAATACATTGAACAGATAAGTAAATGAATTGCAGTAGATTTCTTTTTCTATCTTTTTATCTGTTACTTGAAGCAAATATCTTAATAACTAGCTGTAATAGAACATCAAATCAGAACTAGAAACCATGTTAGCATCAGTAAAATCATAGGAGCCATTTGCTAGTAAACAGTTTTCAAACCAAAATTTTCTCAGCTTAGTCTTGATATTTGTAACTTAAATGTTTAAAGAGATCATGAAACAGATTAGGTTAGCTATTTGCAAGTTTCCCATCTGTTTTTTGGTTTTGCTAGATTATTGTTGTGTCACACCCAAGGTTAATAGCTTAAGTTTAAATCGTTGATTCAATGTTTTTATCTTCCTCCATCATTTAAGGATCCCTGAATGAATTGTATGTTTTCTGTTCATCTTTTCACATTTTTCAATTGTTTTAAAAAACGGTGGGAAGATTACTCATCCACTACAGAAAGAAGAATGAATAAAAATAAAAGATAAAAATCATGGGATAGCAGCTGTATAACATCCATCAGATTCAAGGTAAGCAGAGAAAACTTTCAAACCTCCAGATTTTGATGAATGGAGCTTGCCAGTCATAACTGAGATAAACTTATTACGCCCACAAAGCCCTTCATAATGTTTGCCACCTATTAAAATGTTAAGCCTATGAAGTCTATGAAAGGTAAGGAAACAAATATATACATACAGAGCCATCAAATATTGGAAACTACTAACAACTACAATGGACTACACAAACTTTTGGGTTAGGATGCTATGATGGCTTCCCCCTCTTGTTCTTTTTTTCTTTTCTTTTCTTCTTTTTTTTTTAAACCCCCACAAAGCCACTTAGAAATAAGAAAAAGAAGAACAAGAAGCGAACGAAGAACTGTGAATGCACAATATTTCAGTTAAAAAATGAAAATAAAATTATAATATGAATAGAAAAGAAATTCCAAACTATTAGTACTGACATATCACTTGCTTAGCGAAGAAATATCCTCTTTGGAGACCACGATGTGGACCTATGGCAAACCATAGAGAAAGCATGCTTTTAGAGAAGGAATAAATATCCTAAGTAGATAGTTTACTCATTGGTCCTTTATTATGGCATTTATTAGTTGGGTATTTGACAATCTGCTGCTTTGGTGGAATGGCCTTATTGAGTCCACTGGGTTATTTGGGGCTATGAGGAGGTAACGGATTTTAAATATTGTCTTTAGCTGATTTAGCAGAAGCATTTCCAGACAAGATTCCTAGATCTTATGCTTTTGGACATGGTAGTGATTGTGCAAAAATCTAGGATTATGGATTATGGAGAGTTGATATTAAAAGAATTTGACATTTTATTAAAAAGAATTTTATTGATTTGTATGGTTGGTCTTCTTGATTTGCATCGTATCTTTCTTCTTCTTGATCCTCAGTCAACATTTTTTTTTTCACTTTCTACCATCAAATGAAATTTTAATCTTCTCAAATCTCTAAAATTCCAAAACTCTTAAGTCACTTGTCTTCCCAGGCAAATTGTGGTTAGCATTCTAGGTAGGTAAAGATGCATCAACTTGGGGCATGCATCATTTCAGTGTTCTAGCAAGCTAAAAGCTATGGATAAGAAAGGCAACTATGAATCAAAAGAACCTAGAATTTAAGATCCATTAGTCTAGAGGGAAGCTGGTGCTTTTCATAACAGGAAGTATATGGACATCATTCATTATTAGCAGCTACACAAAATTGAATGATCCATAGATGACAAATTTTTCAAACAAGAATTTGTTGTGGCAGAGAATCATGTTTCTTTATGATAAACAAACATGTCTTATCATTTGGGTTTCATAGAAAACCAAGTAAAAGAGGTTTATTGGCATTTTACCATAACTCAAAGGTTAAAGAGCACAATTTCAGATGATTGCCATTTTCTTATTTGATTCTAAGATAGAAGATATCACATTGGAATACATGATTCGACAAGCAAAGTAAACTATGTGCTAGCATATCCATAGGAATGCAGAGGAAAATGTTAATTGATATTCACATTTGATGGATAGGAGTATTAGTTAGGGGATACAATCATAACCTTGAATAAAAAAAGAAAGATAATTCAGGTAGATCTACATTAATTCAGAATGAGGAAAATTGATGCTTACGTTTTCCTTTCATTAGTGAAGGACCAAGTTGGGGATTCTGCTTCATTTTCAGGCAGAAAGCCAATTCCTGTAGCTTAGACTTGATCTCTCTTCGGATATCGATAGCTCCATCTCTTTGAAGGGGAATCTGATTCTTTTGAGGCTCCCAATAGTAAGCTTGTAACCAATCCAGTGCCTGAAATTACCAGAAATCAGATGCAATCAGTTTAACTTTGAGAATTCATAGCACCAAAGAATAAAAATACACATGAGACACTTTATCTAAGTACCTAAATTTACTCAACGTGTTAAAAGAAACTCTTTCATACAAGTAAAATAACAGTTTTCGGCACATGAATTATGAGCCTTCACAGTTGTGAGGTATCCTGTTTTCCACGAAATTCCCTTATGTCAACCAACATTGAAAAAGTTAATTACATCTACAAATCCTTTTATTTACTTCAATTTCAAACGAAGTGAACCGAAAAGAAGTTACAGAACTGAATATCTGAGGTTTTTTCCAACATTTTATAACAAAGGCATCCATAACAGAAACACTACAAATTAGTTAGAAACCTGAATCAAGGTAAAAAGAATCTACAATGATCATTAACCATTTATCATAGAAAATTTAATTCCCTAGCCTAGATGTGTATTATCTTAGAAAGTCGATTTTTAACTTGGACCTGAAGCTATTGATAAATAAACTTTTAAGATCACTGCTACGTTTGAGTGCTTTATTCTCCTTCGCCTATGACAAGAAAGTTATCACATCATAATGTTATCATATCCAACAGTAACATTCTCACTGGTGCATGACAGACAACAATAGGAGCGTTCTACTTTTTGTCTTTCTGCAGATTAGAAACTGAAAATTGTTCGTTAAGGATAAATAAATACAATGTGGACCAGCAATCCACACAGGCATTCTGAAAAATGCCCTTGCAATGAGATATCAAAAATTTACACCAGCCAAACTAATCTTTCTATCCTCAAGAGAGAAGACAGAACATAAATAGGGCTCATTACAAGAATAATTTCAAAAATTATTAGCAATGCTTCGTAATTTAGACTATCTTATAAATTTTCAGCATATATTTCATGGTTCGGATGGTAACTTATTTCGCAGGCAACAGTTAGAGAGGACGAAAAAGTAACTTGTTTATTCTATTTGAAAATAAGAATGTTTACATATTAGTGAATGGAATTAGATATATTTCTTCCTTTATGGTTTCCTGATCAGAAGGAAGAAACTTTCCAAAATACAAACAACCTTGGAAGAGAATATTCACCAAGCAAATAAACCAAGACATTAACTAACAATTCCAGTAAACTCTTGGAAACGAATCTAAAGGAACTGCTCAAACTGAAAAAAGATGTATCGAGAACAAAATATACCTTATCTGAACAATCCCGAACTACCTGGAGTGCAGGTAGATCACGGTGAGAACCCTCTACAATCACCATACCAACGAAAAAAAAGGAGGCAATAGTCAATTTATGTTTAAGAAAAACCAATAAAATACCGGGAAAAATTATAGACACTGCCATAGGCTTTGTGGCTCACTACAGTCAAACTGTCTCAAAAGATCACAGACTAGAACATTTAAAGGATTTCAGTCGTTAGATTCTTATAAGCACTAAGTAAGAGCACGAGGAAGCATAACATTGTCATCTACACTATAGGTTATTCCACGCATTAAGAATGTAAATTGTGTAAAAGACAAATGATCAGCAAATGATACAATGAGGAGGCATAACCTTGTCATCTACACTACAGGTTACTCCACGCATTAAGAATGTAAATTGTAGAAAAGATAACTGATCAGTAAATGATACAATCATGCAAGAAATAGTAAGCTGAATCTGCTTACCATGACGAACATCGATCAGCTTACGTGGAATACCAATAGCATTAGCAGCCTCAGCAATCGAAGCCTCCGTTTTTCGACGTGTTTTCTCAACAACACAGTTCACAAGCCTTCAGAGACCAAAATAAATTAAGCTTCATGTTATCCATTGCAACATTAACACTACACACGATAAAATGAAGTAAAATGATCTCACCTCATGATTGCCATACAATACAGCATCGCCAGCAATTGGTCTGAATCTAAAACATTAGCAGCTTGGAACTCATTATCTCTAGACCTAAACAGAAACAATTATTTGAATTTAAATATAAAAAACAAAAAGTAAAATAAAATACAGAAGTGCTGAATTGGAAATTTAAGGGAATACCGGTAGTAAGGATCTTTCTGTTGAATTTCAATGATGGAAGCAGTTACATCAATAACAACAGGCAAGCATCCTCTGCTTCTCCATGTTGATATCTGTTACCCAAAACAATTTATTTATTTATAATTTTTTTGTTAGAAAAAATAACGAAGAAACAGAGCGAGAGTGAAACTTACTCTTCGAAGTGCAGAGGCAACCTTGTCCGAAGAAGAAGAGAAGAGAGATTCCCTGACGAAATCCCACTCGTCCCAGCTCAACCACGGCACCAATTTGTAGCCGTTTGATGACGACGACGACGACATCTCCTTATCTTCACCAACATTCATCACCTCATCTTCGAAACCCAACAGTGGCTCCATTATAGCTTTCTATCAAACCTTACCACGAAAGCCGGCGGACCGGCAGTGATGCCTCAGTTTGATTCGGTGTTTGTATCAATGCTCGAACAGTGAAACCCTCGTTGTTCATAACAAAACTGACCGCCGTTAAAAATGAGAACAACATAAGAGAACATGGCTAAAAAGGTAATTTCCACTAAGAATACGAAACCAACGAAGCAATTAAGCGCGCCTATATTTGATTCAAATAAAGCTAAGCTATCTCATACCTCTCGGAAAAATAAATAAATAAAAAAAAAAAAAAACCGGACTATGCGCACCAGCAGCAGCGTGGCAACATGGCTGTCAGGGGAAGACGCGGTGGCTTAAACAGCTTTAGTGAATGAGTTTTAGCATTTTTTTCATTTATTTAATTAAATTATTTTAAAAAATTGCACCCGAAATGGCCAATTGGGCCTACCAGCTGGGCTCCCGGGCTTGGAAAGTGGCTTCATTATTGATTATTTCGTTTGTTTTGATTTGATTTGTTTTTTCTTTAATACTAAATGAAAATTAAACAAAATCGGCACCTGCCGTAATTAGGGTTCCCGACAAGATTTACAAACCAGCCCGATCTGATACCCATTTTTTAGTTGCGACATAATTTTATTTTGAATTCCAATTGAATTTATTTTTAGGAACAAGATTATTGTACCAAATGGTGTTTCAAACGATTTCGAGTTGAAAATAAGATTCGAAGTTTTTGCCATCCATGATATATGAGTTTTTTGCTTAGGATTCTTTGTGTTCGAACTCATTCTGGCTATCTAATTTAAGTCTTGTTTGCTATTAACATGTTGTAGCTGTTGTGAAAAAAATTTAACTATAAGATAAAAGTTAATAATATAGTAAATATGATTTTTAAGAAATAATTTTAAAAATATAATAAAAATATTATAGGTTCTTTTATCATACAAGTAGTAGATAAAATCAATTTAACTTTCAAGTAATAACAATTAGTATTTACCAAATATTTTAATAATGTAACTTAAAAGTTATAACTGTCCAATCTTAATACTGAATAAGATCTTAATCGTTCAATCACGTTACTTAAATTCCATATAGTTTAATAGTACAAATATTACCATGTAAAGCTGTAAACTGACTCGACCAACCAAAAATAAAAATAAAAAATTGAGCAAGCGATTACCGGCTAGGAGATATTCATGTCCTTAGTTAAATTTTGGATTTGATTTTTCACTTCAATACGAGAGACATGAGAGAGCCCATTTGACAGCTTGAATATATTGGCTTGCACTGTAGCTGAAATATATATAAAAAGCATCACTCTTCATTAATTATTACAGTCAATGATAAGGGCTCATTATTAGAACTTATCCTTAAAAATCAACTTATTAGGAGATCAGGGTACCCATGAATTTATATTTCTATTTATATTACTATATATATATATATATTTCGTGTGGGATATTGGATCTTAATATTCTATCATGCTTCGCAACCAATGTCCATGCCGGTCCATCATTCCTAGTTGGATAACTTCGCGGGTCTCGTCTTTTTCGGAGTAGCAGCCATTCTCAGGTGGCTCCGTATCCACACCAATACTGATCCCATACTTGATATAGTGCATTCGGTCCTTTGCTCGACGTGGTACCAGCTCTGATACCAATTAATAAGAACCAATTGTGCATTAAAGTTTATATTAGAGCAAGTTTTTTCCTGGCGGATGACCTTCGTCGTAGTTGGTTTTGGCCTCATGACCTTAGTGTGTTGTGTCACCTAGCCGCGGTATGAAGTGTCGTGGATGTCGGTTCTAAAAGAGTTGGATTATAACAACTCTAATTGAGTCTCATTCACTAAGTTAAGACTTAGAATGTGGGCTTGTAAGTACTTAGACTCCCTTATCTTACAAGTCAGTTTTTAAGCATGATTATACCTAATATTTGCATGACAATTGGTTAATTTGTTATAATAAGATAATAATTTGCCCATATTTTAAATGGATGATACCATTACACCTTGCTTAATCTGTTAATACTCGAGTTTGGTTACTAATTGAGACCCCTTTACACGATTAATAAATAACTTGATCATATTAATTAGTGCGCAAACTTAAATATTTGTATTTAACACTATAAGAACTTATGCCAATTAAATTGCCAACTCAGTAAATGATTATTACTATGATACACTGATAATCAGTTGTGTGTAATTGTTAGAAAGAACGTCATGATGACAATTGGAGTTGTGTAAATTGAGCGTTTGGATTTCAGAAACCAATGTGTGTCACTTTACTTTGTCGTACATTTGGCTGTAGTTATTAGTGTCGATAACGTATAGAAAAACTAACGCAATTCTTATTTTATTTTTATTTTTATTTTTTTCCATTTTTTGTTTCACTTCTAGACTCAAAATGACACTTACCATTTCTCCATTTTAGCCATTGACAAGTATATTTGAAGTTTCCATATAAAAAAAAAAATGTATATGATCTCAATTTAATAGACAAAAATACCCTTTACCGTAACAAATATGGTACAAAATCCAACGATATTGTTCGGGATAAATCGATGGCTCACAGCAAAAATTGATCAATTAAATCTCACAATTAATTTTCATTTTTATTTTTCTTCCATATCAGCAATAAGCTAGAAAATAATAACTAAAATCTAAGCTTCTAATGACAAGCCAATGTTCAATAATACCGTTTAAGCTTACCATGCATATATAGAAAAACTAATGTTACGACAAATCAAATGAAAACAAGAGTAACTGAATTTTTTTTTTTTTTTTTGTCCTTCGATCGATTTAAGCAAATGAAAGAAGAGACGAAGGCCAGCTACGTCATCGAAAAAAGTATACAGACTATAAATTATATTATATCAAAGGTGGTATTTATAAGTAAGCTGTGAATTGAAGCAGAAGAGAAAGGGCTTCTCATGAGGGAGCCAGCTAGCAGCTTGCTCTCAAAACAAGATTTCTCTTAATTATCTCGAAAATGAGGATCCGAAAGAACGTGAGGCTTTCTTCATTCATGCCGGCGGAGTTGATAAAGCCATACGACTGTCAACTGAACCAGTCGCCGTGGGATGTTATCGACTTCTCAGACGAAACAGAGAGTAATTTTCGCCAGGTTTATTAATTAAACAATTAATTAGACTTCATTATTAATTTTACAGATCTAAAAAAGTCCCTTTTTACACTCGTCTAGCTACATTTCTAGCTTCTTGCTCTATTCTAGGGTTTTCTAGCTGAGTGTAAAGCTCTGCTAAATTACCCTATTAGGGTTTCACCAAACCCTAATTTTATTTTCGTCCTCCAGATACCCAATTAGGTCAAATGGAGCTCTTTTTCATTTCTCTACATTATCTTTTTCATATTTTTTTTTGTTTGTTTCTCCTTCAACAGTTTGAAAGAGAAAATAACTTTACAGAAGAAGATGGAGGCTTAGGCAATTTTAATGGTGCCCCTACTGGGAGGTAATAAATCAGTATTCTTGTTAATTAATTACATCTAAATCTTTGCACAAATTAGTTTCAAATATATGTAAAATGGTTTTTAATTTTTATTCTTTTATGTTTTATTTTTATGCAGTGGCGCCACTTCGTTGAAAGAGAGAGCAGGGAAAGAGAAGGTCGTGGTACATGTGGAAGAAATGGATATAGAAAATGAATCTGGGTTGAAGGAATTAGGTGAGAAAATCATGAGCCGCGGCAAAATCAGTAATGGTGATGGTGATGGTGATCTTATTATTGAAAAGATGGCAGCAACAAAGTTAACACATACAGCTCGTCGTAGCAGATCATCTCGAGCCACAAAGGGTTCCACCTCCAATTCCAACCAAGAAGAGTTTTACTACTACTCTGGGTTTGGACCCAGTTGGAGAAAAAAGAGATCAGGAGCAAACAACACCATTAATGTCAACATCGTCAATAGTGACAATGTTGTAGTAATTGATGATGGCGAGGATGATCAGAATAATCAAAAGAACAGCAACACCGGCAAAGCAGAACATGATCACAAGGTTGATGGCAATGTTGATGATGATGATGAAACTGAAAATGGTTCTAGGAAGAGAAAGAAGTCTGTGAGAGCTCGATCCTTGCTGTCCTTAATGTGAAGGGTTTTGTATTGTATTATTATTATTGTAGATTAATGAATGTGCAAAACAAAAAACTTTTTTTTTTCATCTGGTAGCTGCTGATGTGTTGTTAATAAAGATAATCGTTTCTTTCTATGTGATGCTTGCTAAAGGTTAAGGACAATATAGACAGATATAGATAATATGTCTACTTCTTCATTTCGTAACTGATCTTCTTCAAAGTCTTGCATGAACTTTTTTATATCATTCTAGTTCCCGATTCTTTACATTTTCTCAAATTAAGATATAAGTAGCCCATGTGTATCAAATAGGCCCCAAATTCGAAATGACCTAAAACTTTTATAGTATAATAAATATTTTTTTAAATAGTTGTAAATTTATAGTATAATTTATATTTGCCAGATACATCCAATTTGAAATTTACTGAGGGTCTGCTGAGCGTTAACACAGAAATTTATTCTCACAAATGCACAAGGAGATATTTACCACCAACCCTTGTAAGGGCTTGAACCCACACCCTGCCGTCCTATATAGGTTACCACTTGGCAACAAAGTCCGATGGAAATTAATAGTTTAATACTGAATTTATACTTTTACAATGTAATTAAGGGTGACGCTAAAAAGAGCATTTTTACTCCTTTATCATTCTAGTAATATATGAATCTGAATAGAAAATGAATCAAGTGGTGTAAATTACGGATTAAGATTCTTGATGGATTTGAGTGATCTTGTGCATGTGCCTTTTAGTGATGAAAAATGCTAAATTGAGAGGGATACCAGAGAAATGATTAGAAAAAGGGTAGAGAGAGAGAATGAATAGATTTCTCTCATCTTTCTCCCATCTCTCTCTCTATTTTGCAACACTCTTTAGTGATAATGTATGAGTATAATTTAACTTCTTAATTTTATTTATTTATTAATTAGTAATCACCCATATATTTTCACTTAGGAGGAGATAAGATCATGAGAGAATCCATAAATTATATAATCATACTGTTCACTTTTTAGTGATCATTGAACTCAATAAATATAAGTGCCTTGATGGATCAGCTTCTAAATAATCTAAAAATTTAGTTAAAATCTAATTTATTGAAGAGTCAACTATATTAGTTTCTTGGATTGCAAATAATATTAGATTGTCATAAAATCTATTACTATCATGTGTTTGGACGTTTAGTATAAATTTAGAGGGAGTTGTGTATATATCCGGTTTCATGATGGGAATAATTACAATTAGGATTATTGTCATTAGATTATTTTAGAAATTGTAAATTATCTATTTGCTACAAGATGTATTGGTATCTATCATTTTATTTTTATATTTTCACAAAACCTTTTATTGAACTATAGTTTCCTTAGCACTATTATTTGACCAGTTAGATAATTGGTAAAATATCAAGTTTGCCCTTATTAGAAGATTACAATTAAGTAGAGGTGTCAAAAATTAAATCCAGAGACTTTTGAGGAATTATCTTTAGGTAGCTTATAGAATCGATATATTATGATGATTAATATAAATAAATTATTGGTTATGATTAAGTGATATATTGGAGTAGTTCTAGGTTGATTATTCAACGGGTTCAGTGAAAGCAGTCCAAGCAACTTTGTGTGGTGGCCCAAGGCAAAAATTTTAAGTCAGGCCTTTTTATGTTTGATGTTATGGTTTTAAAAAAGAAAAAATAATAAACACTCTACTATAATCTAAAAAATGAATAAGAAAACCTACATAATATCAATAAAAAATGAATAATAGGTAATTAGAAACATTGGAGAAAATACTTTTAAATCATGTATGTAAAAAGGATTTTGTTAAATTACAACTGCTTTAACTTACAGTTTATTCAAAAATTATACGGATCTCACCACTTGTTATTATTGTTCACATTATTTTGAAGGGATTGTAGCAGCATCCATATAAAAATTTTGATTATTAGTAATTTTAATACGAAGCGTTCAAATAATTATGATATAGTACTGAGGGGACGTTATTAATTTAAAAAAAATGACTTGAATCAAGATTAATTTTAATAAACTTTTTTTATTTATTTTAAAAGGTAAGGAGGGGGGGGGGGGGGGGGGGGGGTGGAGTCAAGCCCATAAATCAAAGGCCGCAGCTAAGTTACAATCAAAATATGTTCTCAAACAAAAAGTTTTGAACAAATTGCATCATTTGTTAGCTCTTCATGTAACATTCACTAGTGCATGAAACCAATAGAACCGATGGTCATTGCTTGTGAATTGTTTTAGTAAGCGACTATATATAAATCACAAATGTGCAATATATGTACAATTTTAATACGAATATCTCTAAATGTTTGGATAATCATATATTATCATTTATTAAAATACAAATAGCTAAGACATAATAAATCTCTTAACGCAAGAGGTGAAGAAAAAAAAAATCAAGAAAGGAAGCATGTAGTATAAGTCCCAACAAAAACAATAAATCGAAGGACAGTGGCATCAAGTGAAATGAGTACACAAAGTGAAGGGTTTAGGGTTGGCAAGTGAATCAACAACTCTGCAAAGACCTAAGAGACGACCATCATAGAATTCAACTCTAGGCAAAATATGTAGGAAATTTTTTTAAAATGATAGAGCTACAAACTTTCATACAATCTTGTTTTGTACAATCATAATGTTAGAGTTCCAAACATATTCTATGCGTCATTTGTCTATTAGATGATAAATGTAATAATTACTAATTACTCAAATTGAGATACAAATGCTGGGATTCTTAACATTACTCTTTTGTACAAATAGATGTGACAAAATAGTGGCCATTACTTCAGTAGAAAATTTTATTAATTACGGTGAAGAAGAACGTAGACTGAAGCAGCCAAAGAAGCAGCATGAACATAGATTAAAACAGCCGCACAAGCTAATGCTCTTGGTTAGATTGTCCATGTAAATAGAGAGGGCCCTCATATAGCTTTATGGCCTGTTTGAGATTGAGATTGAACAGTTATAATTTAAAAGTTATAACAAACACTAAAATATTTAGTAAACACTGACTGTTGTAGTTTGGAAGATAAGTTAATTTGATTTTACACTTGTATTATGAAAAATTTATTATATATTTAATAATTTTGTCAATTTATTATTTAAAAATTATATTTTTTACATAATATTAATTTTTATTTTATAATTATGATTTTTTTTACAGCAAATCTAATTTAAAAATTATAACACATCAATCTTATAGAGACTTTAATCTAACAATAACAGTGAGTCTTCCAAATCAGAAAAATGGTTTTCAGGCTTTGTTATATTGAACTTATGCTTGGATTGTGGCCTTAGCTGTTTTCATTTTAAATAAGTCCGCGTTGCATTACTTATTTGCTTTGCTTTTGTGGGTTTCTGTTTCTGCAGGTTTATGGTAGGAAAGGCGAACAAAAGCACAGCACATTCAGTTTGCTTCATCAAAGACAATCAAGTAATTTCACTAATTTTATGCATTCTCTTTTTCCGCAGCAATACTGATGAAGATGCATTGTTCTTGGTTTGTAGAGACGACGAAACTGCCATTAAGATCTCTTTCCTTTCTGCCATTAACACCATTATCAATCTATTGCCTGTCCTGTCTATCAAGGATTCTTCTGTGAATTCATGAATTTCAGCCGTATGATCCGGGATGGCTCGTGCCTTTTGCCACAACAGATTATGTACTGAAGTATAAGATAAGAGTACTTGCATTCTTCTGTAAATTCGGATCTCTATTGTATTGTTTGTGACATGAATAAATACAACAGAACAAAAGTAGTATCACCTAAAGCTTCTAAAAACACCAAATTGAATTAGTAATTAAGTTAAAATGGCACTCAAGACAACATACATTACAAACTCACAGCCTTAAAAAGGCCAATTTAATTTGTCAGGGCATGAATATATTAGGCTACAGAAGCAGGTTTCTGGGTTTTCAGTCCGAACAAATTTTCAAATAATTTAGGAGCCATAGGAGGAAGATCCATGGGCTGAGGAGCCATGAAATTTACTATCTTTTCATGAACATTATACCTACAAGGTCAGTTGAAAAAGATCAGCATAAACAAATCGTTGGTACGACACATCCCCCCAAAAATTGACAACAGCTGATTACCATAAACCAATGGGCTTTGAGAAAACTACCTGATCTTGCGACTCTTTGAGGCACGCCGATCAACGATCTTTCTCTTCTTAGTTTGCATTTTCTTAATAGCATAGAAAGCTGATTCTGCAATTAATCAAGTGTAAAACAATCAAAACAATTGGCTTGATAAATCATAAACCTACTTCAGGAACCACATGCAATTTTGTTTTCCAAAGAACATCCACTATATCCTACTGTTATAATCAAATATTGATTGTAAATGTAAAAATATTGTAAATGGGTTCTCTGAACATGATGACAGAATGAAAATTAGCATAGTTTGTCTAGCAACCTGATAATACAATGCTTGCCATTTTAATGGTGTTCATGGATTCATGGCACATTTTGCCCTAAAAAGGGTCCGATATCAAATTTTGCTTATGCAGAGGTATTTATAAATGTAAACCAAAGGTCTCCGAAGGTACAAGTGCATTCAACATGCATACTGACTTGCATATACAATGACAATTTACAAGATGATATTGAAATCTACCTGAGGATGTTGGATCAATTGTCTCAAAAAATTCCTTCAGTAACTGTTGATAGAATTCAGAGTCATCTAAAAGTTCTGGGTCACCATCAGGATTTTCCTCCTAATCAGAGTAAGAGGATAAGATAAGCATCTTGTTGAGTTGGCACAAAAATACAATGCTGCTGAAGAGTATGGTTCAACAGCAGCAACATATCCAATAAACCAATATGATTACCTTTCCCTTAGTATTGTCCACTCCTACAGCAACCTGCCAGACAATAAGCCGGATAATCAGTAAAACCAAAGAATAATTGAGAACTTAGCTATCTCATCTAAGTATCTAAAATCTGAGAGTGAAGGAGGTGGGCGGATCAATTAACTTACAGCCTCGAAGACACCAACTGTTGACCTTCTTTGTTGCATCTGCTTTATCATCCTACTCGGATCCCTCATATAAGCAGCAACTTGATCACTAATATTCTGTGAAGAGAAGATGAAATCATGCAAGTCATGTTGTACCTCTTAGAGGTGGGGCCAATCCATTCGATTTGAATTAAATGAGTTGGGATTTGAAAAAGTTGATTCTTAATAAATGGGTCGAATCCAATTTAACTCACCTGATTAAAAGCGTGCAATTTGCCTTTAATAGCTGCAGCACCAGTCGTCACCTGTGTCTTTCTCTGCCATTTGTCAATTGATTTGTCTCTAAAAACAGCTATTCTACAAGATAAAAGCAGTAAAAGTTTCAAGTTGTTAAGACTCCGCACATCAAATGGTTGTTCAAACAAGAAGACAATGCAAGCAACCAAATGAGAGAAATGGTCAAAGCACGAGAGCCCTATGAGTGTTCCCTCAGCAGCAGATGCAGTAATAGCCTAATAGGGTTGAGATTCCATCTTGAAACATGCGAGTATTTTATACTGTTTTTTAAGTATGTGGCAATAAATACAAAATGGAGTATACCACAAAGAAAAAGCTGTGCTAAAAACTACAGAATCAAACAATGAAATGATATCTCTCAAAAAAAAAAAAAAACAATGAAATGATATAAGACAGAAGGTAGGGCACAGAAGAGACATGGGGCAACGGCATAAAATGTTTTCCCTATTCTTGATCTCTGCATCAGGCAAAACAAAAAACTCAATACCACTGCTCTTAAATAAAATGTCAGTTTGGCATTGGAAAACAGTAGAACATCCACAAGATCCTCGAAGTACCTTTTATGCATATGAGAAATGCAGCCCCAATCTTCATCGCCTTCTGCATCCAAGTTCTTATCATCCTCTGAATGCTTTTTAGATGTTTTCCCAGTGTTACCTTTGGATTGGAACATGGATTAGAACAAAATACCATCAAGATCCACAGTATTCACATAAGTAATGCCTATGAAAGCATAAACAGGAAAATGATGGATATAGTTTCTTGGGAAGCTCAAGAAAAAATGCTGATTGAAAGATCATCCAATCCATTATAGACTTTCGATCAATTCAAACACAACCAGGTACACAAATAGCAGACAAAATATTGACAGGTTTTTGCCATACCATCTGGGGATTGAGCAATGGATGGATTCTTCTCAAGTAGAGCCTGAATATTTAAAAAAAAAAAAGTAAGCAGATGGAAAAGAGTGTGACGGTCATACTGATGTAACAATGCTTTTCTCAACAAATAGTGACAAGCTAACTAGAAGGCAGGGAAGGTTTTCTGAACAAAAGACATACCTCTTGCAGTTCCAACAGAGAATCTAAAGTCTTCTTGGAAGATGTAATAAGGTCTGAATATGCCGCACTGACTCCTTCATCTGACTCACAGAATGAAGACCTGACAGGCTCCTGCAGACAAAATCTATCATGTCACCAACAATGCATAAAAGTCATAGACAGCCCTACAAAATTAAAACAAAATTATGCATTACAGTGTACCTGGGGTAATCTATTCGAACTTGAGAATGCTTTCTGAAGTAAGAATCTGAACTCAAGAGTCTTGTCCCAGAGAGCCTTTACCAAGAACAGAAGAAAGTTCAAAAAAAGAAAAAAGAAAAAAGAAAAGGTTAAACAACAGCAAATGACACCATCATGATACAGTAATTGTTCACTGAACATTGGCCATTGATGAAATCAAATAAAAACATAATACCTTTTGATTATTTACTGCTTGACCTTTAAGAATATCTTCATCCTTATGTCGCTTAATATTTTTCAATATATCCCTGAGTCAAAGACAAAAGATGTGGATATACCAACATCGTTCCGACAACATATTGCAGAAGAAAGATGGTTTTCTTCTGCAATTAAAATAAAAACTATAAAAGAAACTAAGAGAAAATTTACTGTTCTTGATGACGAAGATCCATGTATTCTTTCTCTAGCTCTTCCATCTCATCATCTTCACCACCATCTTCATTCTCCTTTGCCTCTTGTTCTTCATCATCTGAACTCCCCTCTTCTTCATCTCCATCTTCTAATTCTACACCATCAGATTCTTCCTCTTCTTCTTCAGAATCAACCTAATTTACAAATTGTCAATCAGCTTATAACACAGATAACATTATAACATAAATGAAAACCCCCAAAAAAAAAATTAGAAATTTACTAACCGTCATCTGGTCATTTTCAAAATCACTCAAGTCTTCGGAATAACTGTCGCTTTCCTTTGCATTCCTTGCTCGCTTTGAAGACGAACCCATTTTGAAACCCTAAAATTCAAACAACCACATAATTAATATCAAATTTGATTGTGATTTGCAAGATAACTATTACACGGTTAAGTTGACTCTCTTGATTACTTCAGCTAATTTATGAAACCAAACAGAGTATAAAATAGGGACGGGCAAAATTGGATTCAGATAATTCGGATTGGGAAAAAATTCATCTGATTCCAATCCAATCCGATCAGATGAATATTTTGGATAAGTTTGCTTTCGGATCGGTTCGGTTGAGTTTGGATTTCGGATTATATTTTGGATTCGGATTATATTTTGGATTCGGATTATATTTAAAATTTGGATTAGTTCGGATTGAATTCGGATTTGGGAACCTTTTGATAATTTTCTTAAAAAATTCATGAAATCTATAATTAATGAAAACACAAGTAATGTAAATCGTCAAAAAAGAAAAGAAAACTAATGACAATATAAACTTTCTTGATCATATATTCAACAATCTCGTAAAATTTACACAAAGCATTTCACATGTTCAAATCAAATTTTCATGTTCAAAGAATCAAAATAATCACATCAAGTTAGCAACTCCTCAAGAGCAAGGAACTAAGGAAGGTAGTAGTATGCCACCAAATCAAAAGAAAACCAAAAGAGAATTTTCTAAAGAATTTATATTAACCAAAAGAGAACCAACCAGATAACCATAAGCTAATATAAGATAAGAACCAACCAACCAGGTAATCACGTTCCAAATGATTGCAAATTGAAAATATGACATAATTGAACTGAGTCAATTTTGACTACGTTCTCATAACTCTCAGCAGCTATCTTGGAAGAATTTAAGCATTCAACATCCATCTCAAGTCTCAATAACAAAATAAAAATTATCATCCAACAACATTTAGGAGCATCTAGGCGAGGAATCTCCAAGTCTCCAAATAAACAACACAAAATAAAACTTTATCATCCAACAACAAAATAAACCAGAATAATCCTACAACCACAAGTTTGAATCCTTTCATCTTTCAAAAGAATTAAAAAAAAAAGGTGCAATCCTTTAATTTTAATTGGATGCGAGCGTGAATTTTAAAATTAAAAGAAAACAAATTCCACATATGAAATTCATGCATTTTATTGAGAGTACAGCAACATCACAATTCACAAAGACCTTACAGGCTAGGCTACAACTACATTTCCAAGTATATCAAACTTCCTTCACCAAAGTGAAAACCATCACCACACTGATACATATTTAGATGAACGAGCAAAACACAAAACAAAATCCTCCAAAAAGACAAAGTCAGTACTGCTACGATAACACTACCGCATTAGCCTATTTCCACCTAAAAGTTTTCAGGTTCCAAAACTAATGCCTATTGGTGTTCTCAACCCAAATAAAGTATAAATACAAATGCGAAAAGCAAATATGAAACAAATACGTTTTAAGTATAAAATTTAAACACAAATCATCGGGAGTCGTCATGCGTCAGGATTACCACGAACAAGTCGCGAGGTTGCGCTGTCAGCTGTTCGTCTGGAACCTCGATGGCGTGCGCCGTGCAACTGGCCGGCCGGGATCGTTTGGGTTGTGTCTTGACCGTCTTCGGCGTCGTGGGTCTGGAGCTCGATCAAGTCGCGGCTGGGTTCGTTTTGTTTTGTGTCGTAGGCGGCGTGGGTCGCGTGTGCGTCAGTCAGGTCGTGGTTCTGGTTCGTGGTTTGTCTGGAGAAGCTTAATGTTGTGGGTCTGGTTTGTGCGCCAGTCGAGGCTGCTTTGTAGTTTAGGAATTAGGTATTTATTTTTCAATTTGGGATTTTTTAGTTTGTACTTTTGTATCTGTGTGTATATATATATTTTCAAGTAGCAGTTCAATCCGATCGGATTATTCGGATTTACCCAAATCCCATCTAAGAAATATAGACTTGCCAAGTAGAAATTTTAGAAGAATTGGTTTCAAAGAAAGCAAACAGATTCTATTCGGTTGATTCAGAATTCCTTCTCATTCGAAATTTAGGGTTTAGCAAAACCCTAATCCCCTCTTCCCCCGCACACAGACAAAATCTAGCAAGCAATTAACCCTACAAATGGATCGGGCTCCGCAAACTGCACAATGGACTTTCTATAGCTTCATTTGGGGATGGACTGTTCGCACTCCTCCATATATCTTTAAAACCCCTTTCTTTGTATATTTACGCTTTTGACCTTCTTACGCTCTATGTAAGTAACTTATAAATCTTACTGGTTAATCTTTTTGTTCTTTCTTTAACCCCTTTAATTGGGGATGATAAAATTCGGATCGCATCCGGATTGATAATAAAATATACGAATCCACCACTAGGTCTTTGGCTCCGGTGGTTGGGTTGCTGCCCTCACACTTTAAGTCCCTACAAAAATATTGTGGGAGATAAAAATATTTATAAATTTTTTTCTCTTTCGAAATACGAATAGAGTAGAGACATCTCTTCTCTGTAAGGGTTATTTGTTTGGACATGTAATTAATTAAATTTATGTAATAATATAAGTCTCAATTATGTATATATGATTATAAATATTAATTTAATATCTACTATAATAGCAGTTATAAATATCTGTGTAATACAATAATTTAATGTATAATTATTATTAAATAAAATATAATATAGGAATCCCAATTATGGGTAATGCTCGCATAAATGTTTGTTCGTAGCTCAATCCGACTATTAGCCACGTTACCCTTTGTTGATACCGCTGGGCCTACATTGTATTTTGTAAGTTTTGGCCCAATTGGTCCCAAGGATCAGGGAGTTATTGACAAAGTGCAAATTACAAACAAAACTCGCCTCACAAAGCCGCAATAAGGATCTGCATGGTGTACTGGAAGATCGAGTATCCAACTAGGCACAGGCTGACTCATGACGCATTGCCTGATGATTCATTCCATGGCCTCTGCTTTCACTCATCAACTCACTTCGGTCGCTCTTCTTCTTCTTCTCCTTTACTTTCCTCCAATTTCCGAATCAAATAACCTGGTATTGTAGTAACGCCTATTCTCCTTCTGTTTATCCTCTTTTTTTTTTTTTAAATTTTTTAGAAATTAAATTAATTACTTGTCAATAATCAAACAAATTTTAAATTTCATTTGTTTGTGATATGAACTTTATCTAAGTCAATAGTTTGTTACTTTGTAATAATAGTTTTGTGATGCTGGGAGTGACTTAGACATGAACTTCATCTAAGTCAATAGTTTGTTACTTTATTTTTCAATAGTTTTGTGATGCGGGGAGTGAGTACGGTGGGCTCCAGTGTGGAATTCAATCGTCATCGTCATCATCAGCGAAGATCTTGATCAAGGGCGGAACAGTGGTTAATGCTCACCATCAGCAGATTGCTGATGTTTATGTCGAGGACGGTATCGTTGTTGCCGTGCAACCTAATATTAATGTACTTTTTATAATCCCTCCAGTATACTAATATCCACTATATATGTTTTTATTGCTGCTTGTTGAATAATTTGATTGCTGTTCCCTGTCGGCACTTGGCAGGTTGGTGATGATGTAAAAGTGCTGGATGCCACTGGAAAATTTGTTATGCCAGGTTAAATTTCAAATTGGTGATATCAAATTCTATACTATGGAACCCAATATAAGGATGTGAATGGGTGGCAACATGTGTCACAACATGATAACATAACGCAGATACAATCGTGTGTACACTCTATTCGTGAACTTGATTATGACATGAATAATTATTACTTTTATACTCGTGTCCTGTTAACCCATTTATGAACCTGACATATTTGACGTGCTTTAAAATTATTTTTTATTTTTTGGTATTAACTTTGTTAAAAGGGTCAACACCATTAGACATGTTGAAGAAATGGGTTGTATCTGTATTTTGATTTCAACAGTAGCTTAAATTTGACTTGAAACAAATAAGACACCATAACATGAATTGCCACCCCTTGATGTGATATAGCATGAAATGCTTTGTCAAGATTATTTGATGTGCATTATTTGTTTACATAAATTTCTGCAATCTAAATGCCAGAGTCAGGTTAATCCTTCTCTCAGTGCATGTGTAAATCTGTTCTGTGCTACATCATATGAGGTTCTGTAATGAGTATATCATATGTTTTGTTTTTCTATCGTTACAGTCACTTTGGGCTCCTTATGTTGTATTTCTTTCTTTCTTGATGTTTTCTCAGATTTCAAACTTGGAGGACTCCCTATTCTCTAGAATTTTGTGCTACCATTGCTGTTAACTCCAAACCCAAGACTAATACCATGTCCACATTATCCTTAATACCTTTTTATTTACATAAATCTGACCTGATTACCTTTTTTTTTTTTTTTTTCTTACAATTGTGAAATTGACAGGAGGAATAGATCCTCACACTCACCTTGCTATGGAGTTCATGGGTTCTGAAACCATTGACGATTTCTTCAGTGGTCAGGCTGCGGCACTAGCCGGTGGGACAACCATGCACATTGACTTTGTTATACCCATTAATGGAAGCTTGACTGCTGGTTTTGAAGCGTATGAAAAAAAGGCAAAGAATTCTTGCATGGATTATGGTTTCCATATGGCAATTACAAAATGGGATGAAATAGTTTCTGACGAAATGGAAGTTATGGTTAAGGAGAAAGGTTTGCCCCCCTAATTTTTAGCTTATGTAATCTGGATTTTAATTTCTCATTTTTTATTTGATTACATCAATAATCCATGATGAATGGTTTATTCTGGATTCCTGTTGGTTTCTACACATATAGTAATTTTAGTCATTGCCAACTCATAGGTATCAACTCTTTCAAGTTTTTCATGGCATACAAGGGTTCTTTTATGATCAATGATGAGCTTTTAATAGAAGGATTCAAGAGGTGCAAGTCTCTAGGGGCCTTGGCTATGGTCCATGCCGAAAATGGAGATGCTGTATTCGAAGGACAGAAAAGGATGATTGAGCTTGGTATTACCGGTCCGGAGGGACATGCTCTTTCTAGGCCTCCATTGGTAATTCTTGAAATATGTTTTGACACTTTTGAATTCATATTTTCTTCTGGTATTGCCTTTTTTTTTTTTTTAAAATGCAAGTAGAGGTATCTTTTAGATAACTTTATTTTTTTTGGTGGTACTATGAAATTTATGCTGGACTATATGTATTGATGTGTGTTATCTTCTTTCACATGGAGCATATAGTCTGAAATTGTTGTGTCAACCGCTTTGCTCTGAAAGGATGGAGTACGTATAAAATATTTTACCAATTTAAACAGAGAATGTGAATATGTGACTTTCAATTTCCCTTTCCTGGGGCACTGGAGCTGATGTCTGTTGCTGATGTTCAACCAAAGCTCAGACCTTAAATATAATCAGATATCAATGTCATCTAACTTTTGGCAATGTGTACTTTTGAAGCATATTATGGAGAAAAATAGAATTTTACTGTCATTTATCTATTAGTTATCTGTATCTGTGGTTCTTGTCATTAGTTGAAATAACTGTTACTTTTCCTGTGCTTCTGTATTTCCTTGTGATCACATTGTTTGTCTTTTTTTTTTTAACTTTTTCTTTTTTTGCGTGTAAAGATGCACTTAAAAAAAATTTGGACAGTTAAAAAGAAAATGTACATTTTTGTTACTATTTTACTGACAAATATTATACATTCACTGCATTGTCTTTGCTAATTTTCGCTGTGTGGGAAAAATAGATCATACCCTTTTCTATTGAGATTTATGATACCGTGTCTATGCAGCTGGAAGGAGAGGCAACCACTCGCGCAATTCGTTTGGCAGAGTTTGTGAATACACCTCTTTATGTTGTTCATGTCATGAGCATGGATGCAATGGAAGAAATAGCTAAAGCTCGAAAAGCAGGTCCAAACTTTCTAAATATTACAATTCCATTGTGTGATTCCTGCAGTAATATCATTAGGATGGTAGAATTTTGTTGAAGCCAAATACAAATAGATTGTTTTGTTGCTGCAAATTCTACACTTTTATATAATAGTTTCTCATCATCTAAGTACTCTTGACAACTGATACAGAGAAAGAGGGAAATAGCTTGATGCTTTAAGGCTCCGAGTAACGAAGAGTTAATTGGCTAGTTATGAGAAGTATTTTTCTTCATAGAAGTTGATAACATCAATCTTATCAGCATTAGTCGTATTCAAATAGCTAGAAACAATTAACTGGGGTTTAATAATTCCAAGATTGAACGGTTTCCGTAGTGTTTTTTTCCTCTCTTAAAATGTAAAAACTGTTTTGTTTCAAGTTTAACTGCCAGTTAAATTCCTTTTAATTTATGGTTCTGTCAGGATTTCTGCTTATCTTATACCCTGTTCTGATGTTATGCCTACAACTGAAAAGTAAAAAAATCAACACAGATACGATGAGATATGTAAAATTGACTGAGATCCTAGTGCAAGTGTGTTGCTACCATAGATATTTCACAATTTGGTTCATTTCATTTAATTGTAATTTTAGGCTTTCCTTTCTCTATTTTGTCGGAATATAGATAGATATCTAAACTATAGTTTAAACATCTCCTTTCTCCTGTTGCAATGTTTTGTTAGTGGTGGTGATAGCATTAGGCTCGATACTTACTCTACTTTTATTAATTGCAGGGCAGAGGGTCATTGGAGAGCCAGTAGTTTCTGGATTAGTCCTTGATGATTCTTGGCTTTGGCATTCAGATTTTGTCACTGCTGCAAAGCAAGTATCTTCATGCTTCCTTTTTCTTCCCCTTGTTTGGTCCGCTTCATTGCTTTCTTAAAGCATTACAATCCTTTGACATTTCAGGTATGTCATGAGTCCCCCTATTAGAGCATCAGGACACAACAAGGCTCTACAAGCTGCCCTTGCAACTGGGATTTTGCAGGTTTCTCTCTTCTTTCTATGAGAGTTTACCGCAAAGTGGCATACTTGTTGATTCATATTATCGCTTGAGTATTCTATGACAATTAAATCAATGTTCTTTGGAAATTATGCATTTGCTGTGACATTGTAAGTTGCAACAATTTTCGCTGCAAATGCTGACTGCAAAAATGTCAGTAAATGGCTTTAAGCTACAAGGGGAATGTATGAGTTCTCATCCGGAGATTGGATTATTATTGCCTAAGTCACATTCTTTTGTAATAAATTTTACAGAGATATTAAATTGTTTTACATGGTACTTTCTACACTTTGCAGCTTGTAGGAACTGATCATTGTGCCTTTAATTCTACACAAAAGGCTTTTGGTATTGATGATTTCCGGAAGATACCAAATGGTGTGAATGGTAATACATAATGGTCCATTTTGTTTCTGAAAACAAATGTTCCTTTTTAAATATATGGACAAGATTGTATCTATTCCGCTCTCTAATACTTTCACTGTGGCAAACACTCAATGTAGGTATCGAAGAGAGGATGCATTTGGTCTGGGATACAATGGTGGTAAGCCACAAAAGATCTTAGCTCATTCAACTAATATAAACAGCTTCGTTAGAATCACCATTTCTAATATCTTTTTTATTCCAAATTCTTTGTCTTGAAGGAATCTGGCCAAATTTCTGTGACTGATTATGTCAGGTTAACTAGCACTGAATGGTATGGAACAAATTTCTTTCAATAAGGTTTTCTCATGTTAATTTGTCAATGAACTTCTTGGCTTACACTGAAATAAATCGGTTATATTCGTTTCATAGTTTGATCATGATACATATGCATGGAATCTGAGGTATGCATTACCATATTTGAAAATTTTGCAGTGCTAGAATATTCAACGTATATCCCAGGAAAGGAGCAATTCTTGTTGGATCTGATGCAGATATAATTATATTCAACCCAAATTCAAGCTTTGAAATTACTGCAAGGTCCCACCACTCTAGATTAGATACAAATGTCTATGAGGGCAGGAGAGTAAAAGTAAGTTTTACTGTAGATGATGATAATTAATGTATCAAGTATTTTATCACCCATGCGTTAAGTGGAGGAGTTTCTCTTGGTTTGATTAATTATATGCCAATGCGTAGAAAAACGAGGCTAGTTATTGAACAAAAATGACAGTAGCATGTGATATGAATCTTATAAAAGGCACAAGCATGCACTGACTAAATAAATAGCTTAAAAAAGGTCAACTTTTCAACATCAAAATGAAAGTATTTGTGATAGAACAATGTAATATGAGAGGGATAGAGCATTTAATATGTTTGTTTTCCAGTACATAAGCTTTTATATATGGATACCATGTACAAAACATTGTATCATTCTAATACTTTAAATATAAATCAGCTAAACTGTAATAATGCTTGATGTGCCTATTAAAATACTGTATCTTTAGTTGCGTTTGAGTCATTGCGACCGTAAATTGCTGTTATATTCATTTATTCAGTTTAGTCTTCTCTTTCCAGCTATCTTTCTCCCAAAATGCTAATGCATTTTTCTTTCTTTAGCTGTATACTGTGAGAATGTTCCTCCAATCATTATTGAGAATTTAAATGTGCTTGCATATGCAAATGCTTTAAAGATGTCTAGATCTAGGACTTTGTCTCCGTCACTGTTCTTGTACGTATGGTGCCCAAACCTCATAATGGTGTGTCAGGTTTTGAAATTTCTGTTATGGTGTCTCAGGGGAAGGTTGAAGTGACGATTGCTGGTGGCAGGGTTGTTTGGGAAAATGATGAACTGAATGTCGTTCCAGGTTCTGGAAAGTACATAGAAATGCGTCCCTTTAATTATCTTTTTCATGGACTTGACAAAGCTGATGCTAAGTATTTATCTTCCCTCCAAGCTCCAGTGAAGCGTCTTAAGTCCTCGACCTAGATTGCAGGTATTAGCTTCTTTTTTTTTTCAGTTGTTGGAACTAAATTAGAAGGAAAATCATGCCCAATGTTCAGATTTGTGTTGAGCTGTGAACTATGACAAATAAATTCAGCTGTTTATCCGCCTGGACAAAAGAAACAAACACTGCATCCAATTTGTAAAATATGTATACCTGTTAATAAATTTTTTTTACAGAAGTTGTAATTAGATTATTCTGTTTTCTTTGTCTCGTCTGGGGACAATAGATGCAATAAAAATTTGAACAATTCTTAATAGTAGGGTTGATACATATAGAGCACACAAGAATACAGAACTTATTTGTCTAATTCTCCAATTTACATGTTCATCTATAAATTTACAGAACAGAAAAAAAATTCTGTTTTGTTTGACTCGAAATTTGAAGAAGATCTCAGGTTAAAGAATCAAGGCCTGATACAGCAGTTAATGTAGGTCAAGATCTTCTTTTTCCTCTGCAAGGCAATAAATTCCAAGGGATTAGAGAGAGGGGGGAAAAAAATAAAAAATGGGACATCATTTTTATCTTCTTTTTTCTTCTTAGTCTACTTCATAGAGGTTTTTTCTTTTCTTTTAAACCTTTTTACAAATGGGACTCTGGTATCTAACATTTTAACTTTAGCCTGAATACATTTTACATATACAATTGTATTACATGTACATGTAACTGAACATGTTACGAATAGACGACAGTGATGGATACGTAACTGAGAATGGTTCTGTATAGTGGAGTCTTACCATAACAGGATCGTCGTCTTGTTGATGAGCAGCAAGAATTTCCTGTTCATTTCCGTAGCTACGCCTGACATCAGCCTTTTGCTGCTTCCTGTTGGCACGAGCTCGTGAGAACACCATGGAATAGTCGGTAGCTCTGGGATCCTTTTGATCCCACGCACCAAATTGAGGGACAGTCATCAATCCATTTTTCTGCAGATGTAAAACATTTTGAGATCAAACTGCAGCAGTTTTTGTGGGAATATTGACATTTTGTTTATTCAATTTAAATATTCTCTCTAAATTCATCAATAATGATTAATGAACCAGATTCTATGAGATCACCAAGAACTCAGCTGATGCTTTTTGAAAAAACAGAAATTGGAGCATTTAAACAAAAAAAAAAATTAATATCTGATTAAAAACGGAGATGAATGTATTTGAAGTTTCAAACAAAAATCAAAATAAAGCTAAACTTGTTTAAGCGTAGAGCTACAGACCTCTTTCCGGTTTTCCATGGCAGCCAAATGAAGAGATGGAAGGGAGTGGCAAATGAATAGTCATTTTCATACACTAATATGTATATATATATATACGTGTCTATTTTAGGTAAATTAAAAACCTATTTGCCACATGTCATTGTTTTATTGGGCAAAAGAAGATTAAATTAGTTTATAACGGTCTACTTGATACGGTGAAAGAGTTGGGTAACATAGGCCATTGCATTTTCTGTTAGAAATTGTTGGTGGGTGTAAAACGAGAAGTCTTGAGACAAAAATTTTGCATGGTCTAGGAGTGCTTTGAAAAGAAAAAAGATAAATAAAATCTCATAATTGAAAAAGAACAATCCTACTCCTTATAGCAATTATTAGAAGGGTGTAATCAAGTTAATTAATGTTGTAACTTACAATAATTTAAGAGTTGCATTAATTAAGTTAAGTATAGTTCAGTAATTAAATACTTCTGAGTTGTTGTAAGTTATAGCTTTATGTAACTTAACAAGGTGGTGGTTATAAAATAATGAGTAAATTCTCTTTGAAAATGTAATGGACACAAATAAAAGATTTAGGCATTTGGTAAATTTTATTTTTATACTTGAAATTGCTTTCAAATAATATTTAAAATCAATAAATAATATGCCATGTGTGACATCATTTTAGATATAAAATTTCATCCTAATTTTATCAACATGTTGTTACTCATCTAAAATATATTTGTTAATTATTTGATGAATTACATATACAATTAATAGGAGATGTAAAAATGATTATGCTATTTTTTTGGGGGGCTGGATGATGAATTTTGAAAGTTGTGATAACTTTTGAAATATGCGGTTGCTGCCTAATATAACTCAGATGGTTGAATAGGTAATGTCTAAAATTTAAGTAATAAAGTTTAAAAATATCTCAATAATATCAAGGTGTTATGTAATTATTGATTGCTACCAAAAAAATGGCTATTTGCGTGTACACAACAAATTTAAAGGTAAAATTTACCAAAATCCTTACTTTTTGTTTTGCTAATTGTCGGTTATATTTCTAAGACTAACCAATTATCTAAAAAGAGATTAGAATAATTGAATCCACAATTGTTATGCATTACTTATTTATTAGATAGTAAGTTTCGTATTTTATAAAGTTATAAATCTATCTTTCATTAGATAAATGATACATTAATTGAAACTTAAATACTAAGATCGCTAACATTACTTCTCAACAACCATTTTAGAATTTCAAATTCTATAATATTATTTTCAACCTAACTTAACAATCTTATAATCGAGTCATGCTATACTTATTTAGTTAACATACTTAATTTGTATCTTACTGATGAGTTACCAATAAATGTCTATTATTTAGATTGAAAATAATAAAGTTTAACAATTATCTATTACTTGAACCAATCAGATGATACCACATCATTTACCGCATAAGTAGAGATGCAAATCAAAGAATCTCAATCAAGTAAGTAGCATTATTATTTCACAATCCCCAAACCTTTTTTTTAATATTTTATATTTATTTCTGCCATAAAGAAATTGGGCATATCACAGGCTTTAACCCAATTAGGTATGTGACCCAAAGCCCAAATTCAACTTCAATCCTGCCCAAAACGCCTGTTAAAAATAAATAAATAACCGACTCGTTGATACTGACAATAAAGATCACGGAGATAAAGAAATAGAATTAAAAAATTGTGACAAAATATTTGAAGAGACTAAAATATCCAAATTATTATAATTTGCTATAAAATCCCCAAATTATCGGAATCCCTAAAATCTACAGGGAGCCTCTCTCTGAATTTTCTGATCGACAAAGCGAAGCGAAGGGAATGGCGACAATACCTCTGCGGAAGGGCAACGCTCGTCTGCCACCAGAAGTAAACAGAGTTCTGTACGTCCGCAACCTGCCGTTCAACATCTCATCGGAAGAGATGTACGACATCTTCGGCAAATACGGAGCGATACGGCAGATACGTATCGGCTCGAGTAAGGACACCCGTGGCACGGCTTTCGTCGTCTACGAGGACATCTACGACGCCAAAACGGCGGTGGATCACTTATCCGGTTTCAACGTTGCCAATAGGTATCTGATTGTTTTGTATTACCAGCAGACTAAGATGAGCAAGAAGTTTGATCAGAAGAAGAAGGACGATGAGCTCGCTAAGATGCAGGAAAAGTACGGCGTTTCGACTAAAGACAAGTAATTCTTAATAGTTTAAGCTCTTTTGTTGAATTTCTAGGGTTACGGATTTTCAATTTCTAGTGTTTTTTTTTAAATTTATAAATCAAAATATGAACGGAACCTCTGTAATGTGTATGATGGATATTGTTGTATGAAAATAGAGAGTGGTCTTTTGAGAGTGGTCTTTTGTGCTTTTGATTGTAGATAATTAGTAGAATTTTGAATAGAGTACAATAGTCAATTACTCTTAATTTGGAATCAGCCAGATTGTATGCCTCAATATTAGGTAGCCTTTATATTAATCGTGCTTTGCTTCTTTTTTAAGCAGACCGGATTTTGAATTTCTAGGGTTCTTTTATAATCAGCTGACAGAGCCCAGTATGTGTATGGATATTGTCGTATCAAAATAGGGAATGGTGTGTGGATTATGTAGTTTTCCATAAAAAGTAGTTTTTATATTTGTTGTGCTTTGTTTTTTAACAGAGTAGATTTTGAATTTCAAGCGTTTCTGTAGATCAGCTGATTGAAGCTCGATTTGTTTTTCTTCATGTTCTGTTTCTCCTTTTTTTATATTTTTACTTAATTTTTGCACGAGCAGAATAGTTAATGATGTATCTACTCTGAGAAATCAGTTTAGATTTTCGGTCTGGTTAATGTTTAGTCATCTTTGTGCTCTGTTACTGCCTTCTAGTATAAGCATCTGGAACACTGTCAGATAATTGAAACAATATTCTCGAAAAGCCACTATTTTGTACTAAGATGGTTGGTAGATCTTGGGAAGATTGATTGTTTGGTTGAACTGAGATCCAAAACTTTTCTCTTTTTTCTGAGAAGTCAGGTTTTAATTGAATGTGCAGCTAGTACATCTTAATAATTCTCAAATTTCTGGTCTTGTTAGCTCTTGATCAAACCATATTGTGGTTAGTTGCTAGCGAGGCCAATAGAGAGTATTGTTGAGGTCAGTATTCTGTCTGTAGTAAATATATGCTTCAATGTGGTTTGGATTGAAGAAAAATCTTTCTAGAATTGCTTTTAGGTTAGTTAAGAAGTCATTGCTTACTGAAACAGATTTATCTACTTTTTGGAGAGGTGAAAGTTGGACTGATACGTAGGTTTTTTCTTTCACTCAAGCCCTAGCCACTGTAGATACGATTATCAAAGGATGGCAAGCAACAGTGAAATGTAAGATAGATAACTGTTGCATATTTTTTTGCCCTTTTCCCTTTTTAATTTAATAGAGTGGGGCAGGGTTGTGTAGCTTTTGGGAATATGAAGGTCGTTTATGAAATGGGCTATGTTTAATGTGGGTTTAACTTTTTTGAACAAAATACAATCTTTGTACTATGGAATTATTAGAGATTGCAGACATATATATAATAGAAAGTTCTCTACAAATATGAATGATAGGAGAGGGTACTCTTATTTTTCTTAGGTGGTTTCCTTTATGCATGTTTCAATAGTTATTGAGTTCTATGCATAATTGTGTCGTTTTCTTATGTTGCTTTCTATCACCACACCACCGTTGCCGCCACTACTCGTGCTGTCGTGCACCACCACTGCAGAGTGCAGGCTGCACGTGAGGGGTTGTGTGCGTGTGCGATGTAAATCAAGCATCACATGAGACGTTCATAGGATGTGGGCTGGTGAAGCAAATAAGGTGAGATCGTCGTCATCATGTATGCAAGTGATGATGAGGTGTAAATGTGGCTAAGTTACATAATAATATGAGTGGGTATGGTTAGGTTGTATAACAATGTAACTTACATAAATATTCCAAGAGTTGTACTCAATAATATTCCAAGAGTGTTTAATAACTAATAACCCGTTTGGGATTGTGGTGATGACAACCCAGCTACTAAGGTGTTTGTTAACACTTGTAGCTGAGTTTTGACAGCTTAGTAAATTTTTTTTTGGAACTTCTATTCCACAGCTGTAACTTTTACTTCACAACAGCTGCAGGTTAAAAGCTACAGCACCTCACTCCCAAACACACTCTAAATCACATTTAATTTATTTGAAACAACTCTTAAATCAATGTAAATTACATCAAGTTACCATGCACGCACATGCTAAAGCTTAATTATTTAGTCAAGCAAAAGTGGATAGAAGATACCCACTGCCACTAGCTGTCACAAACAAAAATATTAGTTTAGCACTGGTTTTGTCGGCCGGATTGAGTATCATTCTCTCTTAATTTTGAAGTGAAAATGAGGACAAGTGATTCTTAATGTTGGGGAATTCTCCTTTGATTCATCGTTTGGCTCTCACAATTCACACGGCATCACCAAGCCACCAAGAGATGCAATCATTACAATCAAGTTGGTGAATTCTTTCTTTCACAAATAAGTTAAAAAGTGATTCTTAATGCTATGACTGGTAGATGTGCGGACATGCGCGAGATATTGGAAACCTGATTGCTTCTATATTTAATTGAATACACCAACTTATGTTACAACTAACGAAGGCAGATTAGATAATTCCGTGAAGACTGAGGGGCAACTTACGCCGAATCAATGTAAACAAATCGTGCGTCTGACGTTGTATTGCATTATCATACTGTATTAGGTGTGTTGCATCCAATTGTAATGTAATATTATATTTTTGTGTAGTAGGATTGTATTATATAAAATAATATTATTTTATATTAATAATGTAATTAAATTAATAGTATTTAAATTTATTAATATTTTTAGGGTTCTATTATTAATTTTTTCAATTTAATTAATTGTTAAATAATTATTTTATATATTAATTATTTTATTATATCAATAAATAATATTAAATTATAAGTTTATTTTTATTTATTGATGTCGAACATAATGGTCTGATTTTTTAAATAAAAACTTTTTATGTATTTAAAGTAAAATATTTTATGTAATGAAAGAAAAATAATCTATTATCATTTTTATTATATATTCAATATTTTATATTATTATTTAAATTAATTTTTTATTTAAATATAAATCAATGTTAGTACATTTATATTTATTACAATTGATTGAATAATAAAAGTTAAATGATTATATTTAAAACATAAATAATATTTTAATGTAATACAACCTAAAACTTACCCCCTTTAAGTTTATTTTATACACCTTTCATTGCAATATTCATCTTTATAATGCAGCGCAATGCAACAAGAAATTGTAGCTAAACATGAGTTAGCATAAGTATAGTGTTTTAATGCAATGCAAATGCAGTGTAATGCAAGCTCTCAAATGCACCCAAAAGACATTAAATAATTGTCATGTGAGACAATAGAACTGCACCTATTGCCTTTTTTTTTCTCCTTTTTTTTCTTCCACTCACAACCAGATTAATTAATTAAGATTGTTTTTTAGGAATATTGGTAATTAAATCCCATCTTTTTTTTTTGAAAGGAAAGAAACTTCATTACTGTAAAGAGAATAAACACATGACTTGTGCTGGTATATTTCCCAGCCATACAACGGATTCTGAACCTTTTACAGCTAACTTAGCTAAGGTATGGGCATTTGCATTACCAGACCTAAGGGTGTGTTGAAATCTGACTTCCTGGAACTCTTTTTGTCTCTCATTGATTTCTGATATCACCCAAAAAACCTCAGTTTTGCTGCCCTTTCTGTTGTTTGCCAAATCAGTGGCTGCTTGACAATCTGATTCCAAAATGACTGCAGTGATTCCTGCCCTTTTTGCCACTTGCATTCCCCATTCAATTGCTTCATCTTCTGCATAAGGCACATCTCCGTTGAAACTTGAGGGCTTAATGGCTGCGGCAACCACATCTCCCTTATCATTCCTTATCACCACTCCCAACCTAGCTCTTTGACTTTGATGGTCAATTGCAGCATCCACATTTACTTTGCACCAGTTTTCGGGCGGGGGTTTCCATTGCTTAGGTTTCTCCATGTTTGAGATTTCCAACTGTAGTTGCTCAGTCCTTTTGAATTTTCTATAGGCTTCTACTACACCTTCAGCTTTGGCAACTGAAAATAAAGCATCCAGTTTTTCCTTTTTGAAGAGGAAATGGTTTCTCGCGTTCCACGTAGCCCACCAATATGCAACATGCAGCTCTGTCTCTTTTTTGTTTAGGAGCCTTGTTGTATCAAGAAATATATCAAACATATTCCTCCCATGAGAGGCTGTGGTCTCCTCAGCTGCGTGGTGAGAAAGCTGCCTAATCTTCTTTGCTGCTTTGCATTTAACCATTGCATGAACACTAGTTTCCACCCCTCGCTTGCATCTTTGACATATTGGGTCTGGCACCACCTTCCTTTTCCACAAGTTTTCAGCTGTTGGTAGCAAGTTTTTAACAGCCCTCCACATAAATATCTTTATCTTTTCCGGGAGATCTAGCTTCCATATGGCATTCCATTGTCTAGGCTCTAGATTTGAGCTACTTGGGGCACTTGGAAATTTTTCTTTTAAAGCTAACTGGTAGCCACTTTTAACCGAATATTTCCCAAGCTTATCATAGTGCCAACACAACTCATCCATTGCTGTGTGCCTTGGCAGGGGAATCCTTGAAATGATTTCTGCATCTTCTTTAATGAAATGCTGCTGGATCCAATCCCTCTTCCACTCCCCTTTGGGGCTTATTAGCTCTGCCACTTTAGTATCAGCAGCAAGGGTTCTTGGCGATATTGGCCTAAAAGTTGTTGGCCGCAGCAGCCAATTGCTTCTGTAAACTTGGACATTTTCCCCAGAACCGATTCGCCATCTTGAGCCTTTTAGAATTATTTATCTGCCCCACAGAATGCTTCTCCATATAAAGGATGGATTGGAACCTATCTTGGCGTTGAAAAAGTCATCGTTCTTGAAGTATCTTGCTTTGAGAACTCTTGCCATTAGAGATTCCGGATCTTGAATAATTCTCCAGCTTTGCTTTGCTACCAAGGCCTGATTGAAACATGACATGTCTTTGAACCCCAAACCGCCTCTAAGCTTAGCATGGCTCATTCTCTCCCATCTAGCCCAATGAATGTCGTGCTTCTCTTTGTTAGTTCCCCACCAGAATTTGGCTATTGCTTTCTGAATTCCTTCACATAATGTCAATGGAAGTTTAAATACGCTCATGGCGTAAGCCGGGACAGCCTGAGCTATCGCCTTTATCAACACTTCCTTGCCTCCGCTTGAAAAAAATTTGTTTTGCCAATTTGAGATCTTACTCAAAACTTTTAGCTTTACCTCATTAAAGAAGCTCATCTTTTTTCTTCCAATCATAGATGGTAAGCCTAAATATTTTTCATATTTAGACACCATCTTCAATTGGAAAATATTTTTGATGGCTGTGATTTGCTTTGCTGGAAGCTTTCCACTACAAAACATTGAAGATTTTTCATAGTTGAAAATCTGTCCTGAGGCGGCTGCATAGCAATCGAAAATTGCTTTTAAGTTTCGATAATCTTCAATGGATGCTTTGGTGAAAACTAGGCTGTCATCCGCGAACAAAAGATGTGAGACCATTACTTGTTTATTAAATTTGAGACCATGAATCAGCTTCTCCCTTTCAGCCTGCATGAGCAGATTAGAGAAAGCTTCTGCACATAATATAAACAAGTAAGGTGATAGAGGGCACCCCTGCCGCAGCCCCCTTTGGGGTTGAATTAAATTTGTGGCAGCCCCATTAATGATGATTGACAAGGATGTTGTCGTGATACAATTCATGACTAAATGAACCCATTTTTCTGTGAAGCCTAATCTCCTCATAATGTGCTCTAAAAAGTCTCATTCTACCCTATCATAAGCTTTGCTAAAATCTAACTTGAGAGATACCAGCCCATTTTTCCTCCATTTACTGTGCCTTATTTTGTGTAGGCATTCGTACCCAATAACAATATTATCTGTAATAATTCTATTGGGAACGAATGCACTTTGATAAGGGGAAATGATTTGGTGGAGAACTTGCTTCAACCTATTAGCTATGACTTTTGCAACTATTCTATACACCACATTACATAGACTAATAGGTCTGTATTCGGTAACTTTCCTAGGTTTGGCAACTTTCGGAATCAAGGCAATGAATGTATGATTTAAGGGGCTGAGGTTACCTTGATCATTCAATATGTGCAAGCAGGTTTGGGTCACTGCTTTGCCAACATGCTGCCAATGCTTTTGAAAAAACACTGCATGCAATCCGTCCGGGCCAGGTGCTTTAGTGGGGCACATTTGGAACAAGGCTTCTGATATTTCCTCTGCTGTAAAAGGAGCATTCAGCTGGTCATTCATGGTTGTTGTAACCTTTGGTGTTAAGCCCTCCAGCGATGCATTCATCTGATCTTGGCTCGGCTTGGAGGATGTGAAAAGTTGCTGAAAATAACCACAAAACTCTCTTTCTACAGCTTCTCCATCTTCTGTCCAGCTGCCTTCTTTGTTCTCCACCCCCCAAATTCTGTTTTTCCTCTTTCTAACTGTGGCTTTTGAGTGGAAAAATTTAGTGTTTTTGTCACCCGCTTGCAACCAATTAGCTCTAGCTCCATGCCTCCAATAAATTTCCTCTTCCAACAAAATATTGTGGATTTGCTTTTCAATCTGTTTTATGCCATTTGCCTCTTCATATTGCCTCTTGCTTTGCTTTGCCTTCTGGAGCTCTTTCATTAGCGTTTTTAACTTCCTTTCCCGACCTCCAAACTCCTCCTCACTCCACCATTTTAATTGAGCCAATGAGGACTTTGCCGCAGCCTTGAATTGCATTACAGGGCTTCCACCTTTTACAGCACCATAATTCTCCCATTCAGCTTTTATTATGCTTTTACAAGTATCATACGAGCTCCACATGTCCTCGTAATGCACCCTAGGAAAGGTTTTTTCATATACTGCAAACCGAGACTTTTCTCTTTTATCTCCATCATTATTGGATAATGATCATAACCTACACTAAGTAAGTTTTGGCACGGTTGCTCCTGAAAATGGTTCCCCCACTCTTCATTGCATAGGAATCTATCCAGCCTCTTCTCCACAAAGTGTTGCCCATCTCTGCCGTTACACCACGTGAATTGATACCCTTTATAGCCCAAATCGGCCAACTTACTATCTTGAACAGCTTCTCTGAACTCAGAAACCCTTCGAATGTTTTTATCATTCCCTCCACTCTTCTCATCCAATCTCAAAATTTCATTAAAATCACTGAAGCACAACCATGGTTTGGAGGACAAACCTGATAACCTTTGTAATAAAGTCCACGTGTGCTGCTTTTGATGAGCTTCCGGGTGTCCGTAGACTCCGGTACATCGCCATTTTTTGCCACTGCCACTCTGCACTTCAGCATCAATGTAATGCCTACTGTATGAGAGAATGTGCACATTAATGTCCGACTTCCACATCATAGCTATGCCTCCGCTTTTCCCTTTTTTACTTACTGCAAAACACTCATCAAAGCCAAGCTTTTTACATTCTTCATGGATTTGTACAGCCTCCAACTTTGTTTCGCACACAAAAATGAGCTGAGGTCTGTTTTGTTGGAGAATTTTCCTCATAGCTAGGCGCGTCCGGGGATTCCCCAAACCCCGAACGTTCCAACTTATGAGCTTCATTGTTGTCGGCGGGGCTGTTCACCAGCTCCCGCCGCTATATCTTCTGGAATGGTTTTTATATCCTCAAGGCCATATCATTGTGTTGTTCCCACGCCAGCTGAATTTTCATTGTAGGGGCATTAATCTGAAGTTTGTTGTTGAGAGCTTTATTTGGGCTATTCAATTTTGCTCTCTTTGACTTTGGGCTTTGGCCGCTAAGTGTACTGCTTGGTCTTTTAGCCTTTGTTTGTCTCCCCATGATGCTTCTTTTTTCTATTTGAGCTCTTGCTTTTGCTTTCCATTTCCGGCTTTTGGGCTTTGACTTGGCTTTAATCGGCCCATTTACTGACTCCTCAACTTCTGAAATATTCTGGCTGCTTATGTCTTGAGGATTTAGAATAGCCTCAAGCTTGATTTCATTTTGCCTTTCACTTTCCCGCCTTCCACTGGTTCCCGCCCTGCATTCCAGTTTCCTAGGAGAGCCTTTTCCAGCTGCATTGCTTAGTTTTGCTTCCCCCATATCGTCTAGTCTGTTGTCTCTGATATTTGTAGCATTCACAGCTATTTGCATTAAATGCTCTTCAGCTACTTCTCTCACCTTTCCCATTTCCATTGGGGTTATGGGCTGACCACTTTCGCTTTGACCCGATCCATTGTCTTGTTTCGGGTTGCTTTGGGTTTGCCCGGTTTGATTCTGACTCTGGCTTGCTGTGTTCACCATTTCTACCTTTTGTTGATGGCGTTCTTTGTTCCATTTTCCTCTCCCTCTATTTTTCCTGTTCCATTCAGTCACTGGCAATGCTTTTAGCCATGGTCCGTAGGCTAATTTTTCCTTTAGTTGCCCCTTATACTTTAAGCATTCCCTGTACTGGTGACCTACGAGTCCACAACAGAAACAAAATTCGGGGAGCCTTTCATATTGGACTCCTATTGGTGTTTTAACTCCATTTTCTTGCTGCAAGAACAGAATTTTTTTCAGTGGTCTGGTGACATCCACTGAAATTCTTGTTCGAACTATAGGCCCCACGCATTCCCCTACTTCGTCGGTGTCCACATCTTCCACTTTTCCTATCAAAGACCCCAGTTTTTGAACTGCATATTTGTCCATGCACATAAGAGGCACATTATGAAACTGTATCCAAAATGAAGTGTGTGAGAATGATTGCTTTTTTATGTCCCTAACTCCCGTTGGCTCTGTAAAGACTATTAGGGCATTATCAAAGTGCCAAGGGCCACCTGCAAACACCCTTTTTTTTATCCTCTTCTGAGCCAAATTTAAACATGAAGAAATTCTCCCCCATGCTCTCAATCTTCACTTCTCTAAGCGTTTTCCACACTTGTCTCATAGCGATTCTCAGGCCTTCGATGTGTATCCCTCGGTTAAGAAGGATTTTTCCTATTAAACAGTGAGCTGCAAGCATGTCCCCTTTTTCTTTTATCATTCCCTCATAAATAACCTTGTCCTCTTCTTCCTCTTCCAACGTGATGGAGCTGCACTTCTTAATTAGTTCCTCTGTATCCATTTGATCCCACCCGCTTTTTCGTACTGCCACTATTCTAATAACAGCTGCACCGCCAATATTGCTCCCTCTTTAATGCTCTTTCTAAACCCTTACCTTTCAAATAAACCCCCAGCACGCGCCCCCGCTCTGACTGCTTCCTTCTTAGATCTCAATTCCTGATTAACCCGACCCACCCAACTTGTGGGCGACCCTATAAGGATTATGGCAATCTTGTTCTGCTACCATTCTAGGATTTTCTCTGTGAGAGAGAGAGAGAACCTTAGAAGGAGACTTTCCTTTTCCATGTTGACAGTCACGGTTCAATGGACTCTTAAAACTTAATTAAATCCCATCTTAATCCATAGGAACAAAGTTTAAATCATCAACCTCTTATTTCAACTCAAGATTTAAGCAATTGAATTAGTTGACACTCATAATGTCCTATCAAGCTTTTAATAAATGCATATATTTTCGTATTTGATACTACTAATCACGATTTTGTGAAAAACTCACCACAACTTTACATTAATATTGAATTGCGACTGTTAAATGCAAAATAAATTATTTATGTTTCAAGTGCCTTCACCATTATATGAACGATATTATTGATATGTATCGAGGAACAACTTAAAAAGTTTTACATAGATAGATATAATCAATGAAAGATTTCAAGTCTTAATGTAAATTTGAGATTAAATGTTTTAAACTTAAAAATCCTCAATCAACATCCCTCAATCAAGAATGTCCTTCGCGCTTTTAAATTATCCATTCAATACTTACCACATGTATTTTCATATTAAAATGATTAGTTAAAGAATACACATAGTAGTAAATGAATAGATAGGGACCATTGCTTTAAGAGCACCCTATACACTACTTACCCCCTATTATTTTCATAATATTCAAAAAGAAAATATAAAGGAAAAGAGAGGTGAATGGGTTATATGCTTGAGATAATTTATCTTGAAAATGTAATATATATATATATATATATATATATATATAATTTTTTATTAATAATAAAAAGTATAAGAGAAATACCTTATTATTAATTTTTTATTTACACCGAAAGATACATTTATTATTTTAATTTTAATTTATATGGTTTATTTAATTTATAATAAATATGAATAAAAGTATATTAAAAAATAAGAGTAAACTGTAAAATTATGGTGCCATGAAGATTATTATCTATTATAAAAACAATAAGAGAGTAAATAGTATATATTGATATTAAAAGGAGAAAACTAGCAATCTTCCCACCCAAAAATTTCCCGCTCAATATTGTTATCACATCCAGTTTTGATATTTTAAGGAGCCAAAATAATTGAACTGTAGTTTTTGATACATACCTATATAGATTTTACAAAATGAGTAATATTTAGTTTCAACCACCAAACTCACATCCTCGTACCATACTTGGTAGATGTGAAGCTGAATCTCACGTGATATTTACCTAACGCAAAATCCATTTCTTTATAATTTCATATCAAATTCAAACTGATACATACAACCCAATAAACACCTACACATAGACATGGCTTCCCTCGACACGGTTCTTCTCCGGGAGATCACCGTGGCGGCACTCTTAATCTTTCTTATTACTCGTTACTTTATTCGTTTTCCCATCCGAAAATCATCCCGACCACTTCCTCCGGGCCCCAAAGGGTTTCCAATCATCGGCGCACTTCCTCTACTAGGTGCCATGCCCCATGTAACACTGGCCAAAATGGCTAAAAAATACGGACCTGTCATGTATCTTAAAATGGGCACATGCGACATGGTCGTGGCATCCACACCGGATGCCGCTCGAGCCTTCCTCAAAACCCTAGACCTGAATTTCTCGAACCGGCCGCCGAACGCCGGTGCAACCCACTTGGCCTACGACGCTCAAGACATGGTCTTTGCTGATTATGGTCCGAGGTGGAAACTCTTAAGAAAGATAAGCAATCTGCACATGCTTGGTGGAAAAGCCCTATATGATTGGAGTAACGTGCGTAACATTGAGCTAGGCCACATGCTTCGAGCCATTTGTGAGTCTAGCCAGCGAAACGAGCCCGTGGTGGTCCCGGAGATGTTGACGTACGCCATGGCAAACATGATAGGTCAAGTCATACTAAGCCGTCGAGTTTTTGTGACCAAAGGGACAGAATCTAATGAGTTTAAGGACATGGTGGTAGAGCTCATGACGTCAGCTGGATTTTTCAACATTGGTGATTTTATACCCTCGATTGCTTGGTTGGATTTACAAGGGATCGAGCGTGGGATGAAGAAATTACATAACAGATTTGATGTCCTGTTAACAAAGATGATTGAAGAGCACATGGCTTCAACTTATGAACGTAAAAGGAAGCCAGATTTTCTCGACATTGTCATGGCTAATAGAGAAAATTCTGATGGAGAAAGGCTCACCATCACCAACATCAAAGCACTTCTCTTGGTAATTTGTGTCTTCAAAACTTTACCCTTTTTTTTATCTCACTTTTGTATTTATTATTACGCTCATGCATTTAAGGTTATCAAAGTTGCACTTACGAAATATTTATTTCATACCTCGTGCCTCTTGGTCTTTCTTTGTGTTGTTCATTTTTGTACATATGTGAAATGCAGTATAATCTTGATAAATATATTATTCTCAAGTCGGGTTTAGTCAAATATGTTATTTAATCTAAGTATTAATTCATTGAGACACTTTTTTATTTATTTTTGGGTCTAGAATTTATTTACTGCCGGCACGGACACATCATCGAGCATAATCGAATGGGCACTAGCTGAGATGTTGAAGAACCCTAGTATTATGAAGGGAGCTCAACAAGAGATGGATCAAGTAATTGGCAGAAACCGAAGGCTTGAAGAATCAGACATAGAGAAACTCCCATATTTAAAAGCCATATGCAAAGAAACGTTTCGAAAACACCCATCAACGCCATTAAATCTTCCACGTGTCTCAACGGAAGCATGCGTGGTAAATGGTTACTACATTCCCAGAGGCACAAGACTGAGTGTCAACATTTGGGCAGTAGGGCGTGACCCCGATGTGTGGAAAGACCCTCTAAATTTTGACCCAGAGAGGTTCTTAAGTGATGAAAAATATGCAAAAATGGATCCACGTGGGAATGATTTTGAGCTGATTCCGTTTGGTGCTGGCAGAAGAATTTGTGCGGGTACTAGAATGGGGATTGTGCTTGTTGAGTACATTTTGGGCACATTGGTTCATTCATTTGAATGGAAATTGCCAGATGGAGATGACCAAGATCAACTCAACATGGATGAAACCTTTGGCCTTGCTCTTCAAAAGGCCGTTCCACTTTCTGCTCTGCTTCGGCCTCGCCTCGCCCCTTCTGCTTATGCTTCTTAAATTGATGACCACTTTTCATTTCTTCACGAATTTGTTTCTCGATCTCTATGGATTGCAATTTGTAATAGCGATGATCATCATCACTGTCGTCAATTTCAAGTGTGTTTGTGTATTTTGAGATAATAAAAGAACATATCTTGGCTTGGCTGTTTTTACAAATACTTTAACATTCATCTTACTAAGAGTAATGTTAGGTATCCCAAATTTTTTATTCTAAAAAGTTATCTCAAATAATGTAGTATTTATCAATTGGTTAGGGTGGATAATAAAATTAATTCACTTAAATCTTGTAAAGAATTACAACCAATCAATTAATAACATATTATTTGAGATAAAAAATTTGGAATGTCTCATTACTCATAAGCTGAAATAATAATTGATGACATTTTCATTTGACTTAGAACCAATTTGGTAATGTTGTACTTTTTTAAAATAATTGTTGTTAACGGTGATATAGAAATAATTAGTTGTGAAAAAAAATGTTAAATATTTCATAAAATTTATTTTAAAAAATATTGTGAGTTTTAAAAGTAGTTATATGTACTTGATAAATTTTATTATTAAATTGGTATAAGAATGCAAATGACTGAAATTGACAATATATTAAATATAATTTATTTACACATTTATAAACATATATATAAAAAAATTATTGTATATATATAATAATTGAAAACTAAAATAAGTATTTTTGTTTTATAATTTTATTTTTTACTTTATTATCTTAATACTATTGGTAATAATAGTAATCTCTTTAATTTTTTATTTTATTTCCTAATTGAACAAGAATAATTTTATATTTTTATAATATATGTAAGGATATAAACAAAATTGCAATAATTGTAAAATTAATTCTCAAATTAAGTTTTGAAAAATTACTCCTTCCATATTTTTCAAAAAACTATGAAAATTTTTTTTTTTTTAAATTTACCAAACATCAAAATTAAATTTTTATCTTTTAAAAATTACTCAAATTTTCAAAAATAATGTCTATTTGTCTTCATTTAATTGTTAAATAGCACCACCATTAATAATTTATTAGCCATAAAAGTGCCCAAAATTGTGGGCCTCAATTAGTTTCCATTTTTAGCTTTAGAACAAAAACAATGACATCAATCATTCAATTGTGTCATAAGTTTCATGCTATTTTCAGAAAAAATAAAAAATAAAAAAAGATTATCTCACCTAAATATCCATGATGTTGTAGGTGATCTAATTTTTAAGGCGCTGGGTGCTTTAATATGGTAGGTTACTGAAGCGAAGCAATTGAATTACAAACTTTTTCCCTTCTTTTTTTTTGTTTTTTGTTTTTTGTTTTGGCGACCCCGTTACATACAAGTAATTTAATTAATGCAGAAAATTTCAAGATCCTCTACAAGCTTAAAGCTTATTAAAGTTTAAAATGAACTAAAATGGTGGATTAAATCAACACAAAAATTGAAAGTAGTAAGGTTGTATGATTTCTGTCAAAATATCGGATTAGGATTTGGTACTGAATTAAATTTTTGTTAAGTATTGAATAAATGATTAGAACTGTTTTTAATTTTTTTTATTTATCTTGTCTAATAATTATTGATTAAGTGTTTAGCAAAAACTCAAGCTTAGCATTGAATCTTTATCACAAAATACCCGACGTCCAACCCAAATTCAAAGTCACTTTTGAAGGAAATAAAAACAAAAACAAAAACATGAATTTGGAGTCCTAGGAATGTAATTGTAGATAACAACTATTTGGAGAATAAATAAAACAAGACCATGCATGTGTCAATGGAAAAGAGAAAAAATAACAAGAAAAATCACCAAGGAGAAGCTGGCTGGCTTACACCGAGTACGCTGCGTACATATCATAGATAGTAACACCCATATTTCTTCACCCCAACTAATGATAGAAAAGGGTCAGAGAAAATGCCAAAAATATGATCATCATGTGGGAGGGAGGCAATTATCGCTATGAAGAATGTCGACTGGAAAGAAGGAATCAATAAATAAAATATTCTATTAAAAAGAGGAGACAATAGACTGTCACGTCTACAAAAATTCTAAAATAATCTACCAGGATAGTTGGAATCATCTGTCCTTAGTTGCCATACTAACAATTGTCAAAGAACCTCTGCAGAGGTATATTGGACCACCCAATAAAGTACAACACATTTATGTTTGCACAAATCATGAAAATAACACAACTTATTCACCAAGCATATTCCAAAAGGACCTAAACAATTATGTGGGAAAAAAGAAACAAAAGCATCCTTGAAAGGATAACAAAACTGGCAATAGAAATGCGCTAAGTGGCATGACAACAAGGAACCTCATGACACTCCATATAAAATGTTTAGGTTTTCTTTTTCTTAATTATCATAAAATACACACACAATAAGGCGGAAGATTTTTTTCAACCTCCAACCGCTATTGTTAAGGGCTCGTACATTTTTAGCGCCCAAAAAGCAACATCAAAACTAACTTGAGTGTAGTCGTCAGCCACCGCCAACTCCACCTCTAATTTCTTTTCTCTGTTTTGCAGGATGAACAAAACCTTCAAATCCTCTTTAGATCTAAGCCTCTCAAAGCATCTTTACCTCTTCCATTCACTCTCAACCTTCACCTAAGGCCATATCAACTTATCAAGTAACACACCTCAATTGCGTAAGGCACCCTGTCACCTTAATATAAGTTTTATTGTTTCAGCTCAGTTTTTGTTTACTTTTTCTCTCATCCCAATATCTACTTGAAACATAAACTTTTTTAAAAAAATATAAATAATGAAATTTATTGATATAAAGAAGAAGATCTGCCATATTCCCCTTTCTTTTTTTTTTTAAGTGATTATATATAGCATTCAAGGATAATAAGTTAGGCGCTACTTAAGTAGTATGATAGATTTGAGGCTTATAATAAAACATATTTTCCAATTATAAAAATAATAACACTAAGGGAATTCAAAAAAAAAAAATTACACATAAAAGATCAACAAGTTAACAACAATAGTTATCATGTACTCCTAAAAGTGCAGATCAATGAAAAATTAATTAACACATAAAAAAAAGAAAAAGCACACCCTTCTTCTTCAAATCTCCTAAGCATGAAATTAATCAGCAGACCAATCAATCAGACTCCTTTAATCTCTTGTTGAAACCTTCGTGATAAAAGGTGGAATGAACAAATTACAATTAATGTATTAATTAATTGCAAGCTGCTGCTTCCGATCTTAGTTTTCTTCTTCTTCATATTTAGCCATCTCGAACACCCATTTCCCTCTCAATCTAGTTTTCGAAAAATGTACATTAAAAAGGAAAAAAAAATATGAATCAAACAACATGAATTCTTTTGTACTTTTGACATACAAGTAATTGAAATAGCTATCAAATATATATGATTTCCCCTCTCCACCCATTAATTGGAACCATTTTTCATTTTGTCAATTCTTCATCACCACCACCACGTAAACAATTAAATACGCAAAAATCAGACAAATACATCACGCCGCTTCTTCGGATTTGCTTCATTTCCTTTCCTCATCATCGTCACAAATTCCTCGTAGTTGATACGGCCATCCTGCAAATTAATCAATTACTTAATTAAATATTGAACAAAAAATTAAGCCTTCAGAATCCCGACGACAGAGTTATGATTGTAATATCAATAGAGCTGTATCGTAATATCGCTAATTAAATTGAACTAATTACATTGTCATTGTCAACTTCAGAAATCACTTCCTTGATGTCTTTTCCATCGTTCATGCCGTACTCACGGAGAACTTGCTCCAGCTCTTCAGTCGTAATGAAGCTGCATGTGCATGCGCGATTAAGACCAATTACATGCTGCTAATAATATAAATAATAATGGTACGTACCCGCTGTTATCTTTGTCAAAATGCTGGAAAGCAGTGTAAAGATGTTCTTCTCTATCCATTCGATTCAAATGCATAGTAGCAGTAATGAACTCATGGTAATCGATGGTTCCATTGCCATCAGCATCAGCCTGTTTAGATTTAAGAAAATTAATAATTAAACAGATTAATAAAAAAAAAAAAAAAAAGAAGGAAGGAAGAAGAATAAAGATAAAAACTAATTTCACTAGCTCACAGCTTCCATTAATTGTTTAGCTTCATATTCAGAGAGCTTAGTTCCTTGCTTTGCAAGGCCTTGTTTCAACTCTTCAAGTGTTATGGTTCCACTGTTGTCAGTGTCAATGCTCTTGAACATCTCTTTGAGTCCCATGATTTCTTCCTCAGAGAGGCATCCCGCAATCACCTGAAAAATTCAATCCCATTCATTAATGCCATTATGTGTGTGTGTGTGCGTGTGTGTGTAGACACATAGAGAGAGAGAGAGAGAGAGAGAGAGAGAGAGAGAGAGAGAGAGTTATGTTCAGGTCTGAACGTGCAACTCTGTACAAATATTTCATTAGAAAATAGGGACGTCCAGACGTGAGCACCACTTGGTGATTAATGTTAATTAGGTGACACGATGATGAGTACCCGAAGAGCAACTTTCTTGAACTTATTCATGGCTTTGAATTGTTTGAGCCTACTCAAAACGGCATTGTCGAGAGGAACATCTGGTGCTTCTCCATCCTCCTTGATCCAAGGATGGGCTGATTAATAATAATAAATTAGATTGATCAATTAGTAGTAAGTAAACTTCTGCTATTATATTATACATAATTAGTTAATGAATTAATTAAATAGGTACCAAGAACTTCAGTGGCGGTCAGCCTCTGCTTAGGGTCAGAATTGAGCATCTTCTTAACAAGATCCTTTGCTTGAGGTGAAATCGATGGCCATGGATCACTTGTAAAATCAATATGACCGCGTAATATCGCATTGAATATCCCATGTTCCGATTCTGCATCCCATGCCACAAATTAATCAAAATTAATATTTTAACCCCCTACTTCCTCAGGATTTAACTTGATCAGATGGTTAGGTCAAGTCCCTGAGGACACAATCATTTTTCACACTAACGAAGAATCATCTGGCTATATATATATATATATATATTGTATACTTACCAGCCCAGAAAGGAGGAACACCACATAGAAGAATGTATAACATGACCCCAATACTCCAAATATCAGCTTCAGGTCCATATTTCCTCTTCAGCACTTCAGGTGCTATGTAATATGCACTGCCAACAATATCCTTGAACACCTCTCCTGTTACGCATATATATACACAAGTGAGTATTATAATTCTTTATTTACTTTTAATAATTAAACACATAATTAATTAAGGGTGCAAATTAAGAGAAGTTAGAAAATTAAAACCTTGCTTGTAGAACACGGATAGTCCGAAATCCGTGGCCTTGAGGGGTGAATTTTCGTCCTTGTTAAGTAGAAGGAAATTTTCAGGCTTGAGGTCACGATGAATAACCCCCATGGAATGACAAGTGTGTATGATTTGAACAATCGTTCGGAGCAAAGACGCGGCAGCACGTTCGGTGTAATGGCCTTTGGCGATGATCCTGTCGAAAAGCTCACCTCCGGCACACAGCTCCATCACCAAGTGGACAGATTGTTTATCCTCATAAGCACCTTTGAGTTCAACAATATTAGGCTGGCCGGTCAAATGATGCATTATTTGAACCTCCCTCCTAACATCTTCAATGTCCTCTTTGTTAACAAGTTTCCTCTTAGCGATAGTCTTGCATGCAAATTGTTGGCCTGTGCCCTTGTGTGTACACAAATGTGTGATTCCGAATTGACCTCTACCAAGTTCTTTGCCAAAGGAATAAGTAGCCTTAACATCTTCCATTGGACGGCCTAACACCGGGCCGATGGCGCCGGGCTTACCGCCGCCACCGCCCTTGTTGGAGGCACCGCTGCTGGGGATTGGAGATGATTGTGGGCCAGTCTTTGGTGGGGTGTCCATTGTGCCATTGCCACCAGCACCATCATTGACACCACCATTACCGGCTGTTGCTTTTTCTTCTTTTTCACTTTCATCCTTTCCATTGGAACAACAATTGCCCATAATTTTGAAAAAAAAGAAAAAAGAAAAAAGAAAAAAAGAGAGAGAGGATTGATTGAGAGAGAAGGGTGAGAGTTGATGGTTTTTTAAGAGATTTTACTCTCTCTCTTTTTTCTTTCCTTTTTTTTTTAAAAAAAATTTTAAATTATCTTTCTCTCTTTTTTTCTTTCTTTAAGGGTGTTCAAGAAAGTGTTGTTCAGAGCTAGAAAAGACATGTATAGAGAGAGAAAAGAAAGAGCAGGATTAGGAAACAGCTTGGATTTTTGGTGTAGAAATTGAAGAGGATCGATTGTGAGCAATTTTAGGAATCAAGCGTGTGGTTGAAAGGGTCATTGTGGGTAAATGAGCAAATGATGCTTGTTTCTTAAGACAAAGGTTGAGAGGATTTCCCGGGAAAATTCATTTAACTTAGTATTGACACGTGTTATGCTTTGCAGACGTTAAAGCTAGTAATAGTAATCTTGTTACACCAAAACAAGTACACAACTGTGTATTAGTCCTGGTTCTATTGTGAACCCGTTAAGCTCTAGTTTAGTTAGTTTAATTAGTTATTTAGTAATCAAATTGTTGAAACAAGAGCGTTATCACAAAAGCTACCAATGTTTGTTTGTTAACAGTATGTACGGTCTTTCAAGCTAGATACGCATAACATGGTTTCTCTAATATTTTTCTCGGCCAATTCATATTGATCGATATTTTACATTTTTCGTTGTCATTCCATGACTTATTACATGAAACTTCTGCAATGCTCATGAAATCAGAACCTTCAGGTTTCAGATTATAAGTGCATCTAATTAATGACCAATAAATAACATTAATGTAGGTCATGCTAGTACTGGTTTTTCATGTCTACGCCAAGGTTTAGACATGATATTTTGAAAATTTTAAATCATATTATATATAACATGTAGGGCACAACCTTACCACAGAAGGAATGGAGTCTTGCCGCATCACATATTACCCAATATTCGAGAAGAGTTTTGTTTTAGCCCAAATTTGGTTAATTAAGAAATCCGGACTAAAATGCTTCGATTTGTTGCAAGGGGAGTGAAATTAAGTCATTACAATAACATGAATAAAATTATAAATTAGGATCCGCAAACTGAGAGAGATCCTTCTGACTAAGCCCTACAGAAAAGTGAACAGTCCTTCAGAATAAGGGTGGGCTCCACTTCTGTACGGATTCGGTTTGGTTTGGAAATTTTTGGGTCGATTTGATTTGAGAATATTTGGTTAATTTAGGTTTGGAAATTTTTAAAAACCGATTTGGATATTTCTATTCAATTCAGTTTCGGTATTAATTAACTCAGTATTTTTTTCTTATAAAATATCGAATCGAAATCGAAAAAATCGAACTAACTTGAAAAACCTAAACCGAACTGGTTCAGCTCAGTCAATTCCTAAATGTTAAGTGGCATTTTTAATTTAAAAAATATTTTTTTTCAATTCAGTTTTCAAATTTGAAATTTTGAACCGAAAACTGAACCAAAATATTCAATTTTTTCTAAGAAAAAAAATACCGAACCGAACCACCAAAATATTAAGCCGGAACAGAAATTTTTCGGATCCAGTTCGGTCCTACCCATGCCCAATGTCACTTAAAAAACCCTAAAACAAAGGTTGAAGATGAAAGGAAGGAGTGAATTTTGGTTCAGAGACCTAACCTTTCCCTTTGTCCTTTGCCAAACCCTTGTACGGGGGAGTGTCTCTAAGGGCATCTTTTGTCCAACGATACACGTGGTTCTCCCTTAATTAGAGGATACTCAGGTAAAGGGTAAATTAGCATCTTCTCATTTGGAACCCTTTTCTCTTCATTCCTTCGATGCTTCATGCAACCTGCACTGAAGAAGCCTATATCTCTCCGTCTCTCCTCTGTGGACAAATGACCACCATAGATTTGAACGTCCTTTTACGTGCTCTTATACCATGGTATCTCCTACCTATTGGCTTCCTGGTAGGGATGACATGAAGGCCCGGTAGCCCTAAAGTTTGGTGAAAAAAGTGATTAGAAAAAGCACTTTTTGTTCTATTATAACCCAAGCCGAACCCAAGCCAAGGGTTCGCACCAGATAGGATATTTACTAGTAGTAAACTTCCATTGGAATGCACAAGAAGCACTAGAGCTGGAACAAAGTTAACAGATGGAAATTTGAAGTTCGATATTTCCTCTGAGTATTTTAACAGAATGGGAATGTTACTAGTAAAAATGCAACTGATCTATTAAGGCATAAATTTTTTTATTGCCAGTGCTCAGAATTGTTTGTCAAGAAACAGGTATTGTACAGAAGCTTAGAACAGGATACGTGCAATGTTAATTATAATTCAATATGCTAATTCCATTATATGAAGTTCCTCCTCCATAGAAGAGTAAGAAGGTTACTTCACTCATAGAGAAGAAGAGTTTGTCAGCATCAGTACATAGGAATTGATGGATCAACCTTGGTAGCATAGGCATGTATTCCGCCAGATACGTTAAATACTCTCCTAAAACCCTGAATAATTTGGGAGAGAGATCAGAAAAATAGCATACAAGGCAAAGAAAAAGAACAAGTTCTCATCCCCAACACTGAAATAGAACACTTAAAAACGTGGGTTAGTAAAACCCTCCTACCACAATGCATCAGGCAATGAGTATATGCAGCAGAACTTTTGAGAACTGAGTTTTTAAAAATAGAAAATTGCATAAGACAGTCATATGGTAAAAGAAATTGAAGGATTAAAAAATCATCTCAATGGGACAAATAAAAGAACCTATAACTTGAAACCAAGTGACAACATATAAAATGCAGTTGCAATTCCTAATAATTTGTTTTCCTTCGTTTTTAATAATTTGTTTTCCTAATAATTTGTATAAGACAGACATATGGTAGAAGAAATGGAAGGATTAAAAAATCATCTCAATGGGACAAATTAAAGAAACTATAACTTGAAACCAAGTAACAACATATAAATTACAGTTGCAATTCCTAATAATTTGTTTTCCTTCGTTTTCACCTAAGTTTGAAATTTTGCACTAGACTGGAGTGATTAAAATTTTCCACAACAAAATAAATAGTTGACACAGATGGGATTGAAACCAAGTAACATATAAAATACAGTTGCAATTCCTAATAATTTGTTTTCCTTCGTTTTTACCGAAGGTGCTCCAATTTAGCACCTTGGGTTGACCATTCATGCTCTTCACGCGGATCCCCTATAGAACCCACTTGAATCAAAGGTTAATGGCCAGCCCCTGAAAACCAATAAACTCCACCTCAGCAACATTCCTAGGATTAGAACCCATAATCTCACTCTGATACCACTAAGCCCAAAGCTATAGACGATAGCCTTCTTTTGTCATCAATAAATCACCAATTCTTTTGTCTCTGTATTTTAACAGATATTGGGGAATTGAATTAATGCTTATGTATATAAGCAAAGAAAAGGGCAAGGTATGGGGGAGGGCAGGGTCTGGATTCCATAGGAAGGGAAGATAATAAAGAATGAAATTAAGAGAAGGAAACCTAATATATAGTACCTAGTGAGACATGAAGCCAAATTTGCTATGCATATGCTAACAATTCATGGAGCAATTCAAACTGTGTCTGTGCAAAAACGGGAGATTTACCTGTGTCTGCAACCACTGAGCAACCTGTAAAGACCGCATGCCATGGTGACACTGCAGATAAAACATGTTTTAGTAATCTTCGAACGTTTTTTTGTTATGGCAAAAGCAAAACAAAGTCGATATAAAAGGCAAAGTTAAGCACAACTATATATGAAGAATAATTCATAGAAACTAAGAGGCACCAAATTAGACCAGAGTTGAAAGATAGATTAACTTACGAAAATGCATAAAAAATAAATTATAAAGAAAGGCTGTAAACTTAACAGCATTAAAATGTGCAGGCAAATGAAAATGAATCAAGAAAATATTAGGATGTGAACTTCATAAACTACTTCTTCCCACAATTTGTCCTTACAGAAAGACAGGGTTCTGAATAACATATTTGATAGAGACAGTAGAAATTCCAGTAAAATGATGGTGGGCTACACACAAGTGAATTTTTTAGATAAGGTTTTTATAGGACATAAGTGAGGAGGAGCAAAAGAAGTGCTACTCTGAACCTTAAGCAAACTACTTGCCAATCATAGATAATATTACATCATTTGCATCTCTTGGCATGAAAAATCAAACATAAACTTTCCCCTTCCTAAATATTAAGCAAAAACAGACCTACGGCAATTCTTTGTAGTAAATTGTGAAGGAAAAAAATAAATTAAATTAAATTAAATTAAAGACGTTAGCTTCAACAGGAAATAGAACTCAGTTCATTTTAGCTTTAGAACGGAAGAAAATTGGAGATTTTCGAAATACAACAGAAATTTTACACACCATTACATATGTATCCTTCTGAGGATCAAACTTGGCAGTTACATCTGGTCCCCAGCTTCCAAATTGGCGGAGGGGAAGCACTTGAAATCCCGGCAAAGAAGAAAGGGCACTGTCATACAAGAAAGATCAAAAGGCCGCAAGAACAGCATGAGGACATGCGTGTATTTAACGTATATGTGCACATGCACACACACACAGAGATGTGTATACTGTGTCAGCTACAGAAAATTGCCAATTTTGCAGTCTTATCATGATAAAATTTACTGGGGGTATGCACAATTTACTAAGTTATCCTCTTCAGTCCCATCAACTTATCTATTTGTTTTAAGTTCTTCAAATAGATCTTACACCAGTGGAGCTTCTATAATTGCTTTTACAAAAAATTGTTGATTGTTTAGTTACAAGTCTTCGAAGGTTATGTTATGAGAAGGAATGAAAAAAACTCTCAGTACGATAAGAATATCTTAGACAATTGAACCTTTCAAAATGGCTCAGAAATATCTTCTCACTAAAGCCAAAAATTTGAGATTCATCCAGTAAATGTAAAACCATTTTTCTAATCCTACATAAGCTTCTTTCAGTTTCAACCAAACATCACACAACCAAAATAATAATAACAATAATAGGAATAATAATAATAACTAAAAAATAAGGTGCACTTAGGTATAGAGTTTGGGGAGTTGACTAGCTTAATTGAGTCGTGAATCTTCCAGATATACCACTACTGATGCCAGAATTCATACTCCTCCTAGTTATTGTAGAATTACAACATATCATATTTTGGAAGCAAAAGCAGCAGTAGATAAAAAGGTTACACATTTCAAAAGTTTTACCCATTTTCTCACAAAACATTTCATATATATGCTTCCCATCATTCTACAATAGTAACTACAATTGATCTCCTAGAAATTTCTTGAGTTAAGTCCTCATATAAGTAACCAAATGGATGCTCCATGAGCCATTTCAGTTTTAAAAAAACTTTAACTTGCTTATGATTTTAGTAAAATTAAGCAGGAGCAGAATAATAAACATATAAGAGCATACACTTCTTCAGGCTCTCGAACATCAATCAATTGTGCCTCTTTATGAAAATTGGGATCCTGCATTTTTTTGTGAAGTTCATCTGGCTGAATGTCTTGAAGTAATGACGCTTCCCTGACAGCACAACAAAGCTAGATCTATCATCCGCATCATTTCATTAGGCATGGTATAAAATTTGGAATTTCAGGTATACCTCTCAGATAGAACTTGCAACAAGTGCCATCCAAATTTTGTTTTACACCTTGCAACTTTGTTCAAAGGGGTAGTGAATGCAACCTCCTCAAATTCTGGAACCTAGGTAATTTTACAACGAAAGATCTGTCAACCAGATTAGCAAATTGAATAATCATTTAGGGTTTAGGGTTTAGTATGCATGTATCTTGATGTTTGAAATAGAATGTAACTCTTATTTACAGCTGAAATTGAGAATAATTAAAGGGAGCAGATATCACAAGGATGCATTTTTCCTATTTAAATCTTCATGTAGTCCAAAGCTATAGACCTAGAAGATAAAAGAAAATCATCATAGAATGTGATGGAAAGTATTGCTCTAAAATACAGCATCAATCTGATACTAGAATGTATCATTGTGCAAGGCTCCAATAGCAAGATTTAGTCTTCCTAGGTTACCTGATACAAGCCTATTCCCAATTGTTTTCATCATAGATTTACGTGACACATCAAAGGATTAATGGCCTTAGATGGCAAATAAAATTCAAATAAAAAGAAAGATAAATTAAAAATGGCTATAAGGGGCAAAAATGCCATTAAAGATCAAAGAATATAAATTTATTTTTCAATTTGTAATAGCTAAACACTAATTTGAAAAATAAACAAATAAACAGCAATCTTTTTAATACATCCTTAAATCTTTGTCATCGAGACATCTATTCTCATTAAAAATATCATTCAAACTAATTAAATAGGGTTCCATACCTGCTAGAATTCAGAAACCACTGGGCAGAAATGGAACCAGACACGTTATACAATTCAAAAGACTGGTCACTGAAGAAACCTACTTGAGTGAGTTAGTTTTTGTAGCTTCAATAAGTGATATTTTACTTACAAAACTCAATTCCATAAAAAATTTTGACAGAAATGAATGCATCAAAACCATTTTCATTTTGTGAATTAAATAACATGGATTGTATAGCATTCATACCATCTTGAACTGTAAAACCATCAAGATTCTTCAAGCATAAGCACCAATGAAAAGTATAAATTACTAAAAGACACATCAATAACAATCAGTTTTCAAAAGGAGTTTCTTGATGCTAAGCATACCAATTGCCCCTTCCTCACCCAGCCAAGCATTCCTCCCTCTCCTTTGGACGGACAAATTGAGTGTTCAACGGCAAGATCACTCAAATCCTCTCCTTCATGGAAGCAACCAAAAATATGAATACATGATCAACTAAACAAAATTTAGAAAACATAGTCAATAGGATTTTTAACCCATATTTGCTTGTTATTTTGTTATTTTTTTCCCTAATTAATACAAACAAGAAAACTAATTTGGATCTAGCGAGTTAAGCTGTGCTAATATTTTTACAACAGTTAAGATTTAATTACACATTTTTCTTATCAAATAACTAACAATCACAATATTCATAAAGCTCCTCACAAAGCTCTCCTTAGGACTGAATCAAAACCCGAAAATCTAATATCAATAGAAGAAGAGTTGAATTGTTAAAAAGAGTTATTTCAACTACCTTGAGAAACCCTGCGTTGAAGTTCCGACAGTAGGTTGAGGTCATCTTCTTTAACAAGCAAGTGTTGGACCAATATTTCTCTATCGCCACCACCTGGGCTACTACCCTCAGTCCCAGAACTAAATGAAGCAGCTGAAAGAAGTAACAACAACAACAACAACAACAATAATAATACAATGACATAATAAAAAAGGCCTTACACAAAATGAAATTATGAATATATACAATTACAAACGTACCTTTAGGAGATGTAAAGCTTCGGGATATAATATGAATATGAAAAGAATTGGAATTGGAAGCTGGGTTTAAGGATTTGTAAAAAGAAGCAAAAGAGGCGGGTTTTTGAAAGATTGAAAGTGAAGAAGAAGAAGACAGGTTTAGAGTGGGAATCAGAGACTGTGTAATAGCACAGAGCACAGGCGATGCTAACTGACTTGCTCTTAGCATCATCGCTTCTTTGATTTTCGAGTGTAATCACACTCGCACAGATTATGAAATGAAGGGATTTGAATCAAATATGCTCCGTACTCGGTGCGCTAAAAAAATCGGCCCAGCCTGCCAGGGCAAGGCCCATTCAGGACCTCTAAAGCCCTAACAAAAAATTTAGAATAAATTTTGAGAGATTTTGATTTTTGATTCTATAAAAATTTAAGGTCAAGCATTACTTTTTTTTTTTGGGGGAAAGTAAATTACATAAAGTACAATTTGTAGGCTTACTTCCATTAAACTAATGAATGCAAATAAGCCATTTTACATGAACGCTGAAACAAAAATTTCAACTACAACAACAATGAGAATTCTCTCTCTTCCGGTTTATTGTCAAAACTGAAGAGCTGGCCAGCAGGCATTTTCTGAGCTTGAAAATGGCAACACTGATGATAAATGAGTACCAAATCTTAATTGGCAGAAGAGGAACATGCACTACTAGGACTCGCTGTTGGTGTCCAAGAATAGATGAGCAAACCCATAACGAGGATCACAGCTCCGGCAACAAAACCAGTCGGAAGGGATGACGCAACGCCTAGGTATGGCAGCGGCAATGTGAACACGTACACGGATATTGGTACTGCCATGGAGACCAAGGGAACCACATGTCAATAGTAATAATAGAAAACAAGCCGACAGAACATGTAATGAATAATGCTCTTACGAGCAAACAATCCACGAAACAGTTTTTTTTTTTTTTTTGATATATCAAACTGTCAATGTTAAGTTCTGCAGGGTCTAGTTTAGCATATAGATTTGAGGCATTGGGTTTGCTCTCAAGCCACCAATCCAGGTAGCTTTCTTATTCATCTTTGTTGGAACAATTTCAGAGGCAAACAAGCCAAGATCGTGGATTCTTCCATGGTCAAATCAATGAAGGGCAGAGATCAGCAGGTCTCGTAATTTACATAAGGAATTGAATTTGATAAAATAAATCTAAATACCTGAAAATGTGGATGCAAGTGAAGATACTATGGCAGAAGAAATCTTCAGGAGATGCAACAATGATATGTTAAAACCCATGTTGACAAGAACAAACAGCAATGGGAGCAGCGGTGCACCATCACATCCTGTGGCCATCCAGATTGCAAAGTATGTAAATCAATCAATTATTACATTTAGTACAATATCCTTACAGCAGAAAGTTAATAAAGCAGAATAAATACTAATCCAGATGCCAATGTTGTGTTTACATGAGCTCTGTTCTTATGTATCCTTCTCTCTTCTATAAGGCCATCAATCCATTGGCATAGTTGGAGCATAAGGAATTACAATCTCGCTCATTCTTGAAATCCCATACACTATATTTATCATAGGCGTGAGGTCCCCGTATTTTCACATGAATTGTAAATCAGTAATATATGTGCAATGTTTGGTAAAAGTTCTTTAAGCCTGTAAAGCATTTTGTATTATAAAACTTATAGCTAAAAACAGTGTTTGACCCCAGATAATTTTGACTTTTGAGCGGTAAAGATCCTAAACCACCAGAAAAATGAGATTATCTAACACACATAAAATTTTTCAAAGAATACTCCGCCTCTCTTCATCTATATGAGTGTCAGAACTTTTTGGAAATGAAAATCATCCATCATTCCAACCTCCCCTCCCCCCTGCTAGGCCTTCTTTCCCTTGAATTAAATCTTTGAACTTTGGTACCAAAAAAAAAGGGGGAAAAAACCAGAAAAGTAACAGATTACTAAATGAATTGTAACTTACCACTTGATGAAGTACCAAGATTAAGAAAGCAGGCTGCACCATCTCTAAGATAGATGGGAAGTTGACTAAACGGAATACCCCATAATTTTGACAGAAAAGGTAGAAGAAGGCATATAAACAAAGCCTGTTTAATCATGGTTTGAAAAACTTTTAGCAGAAATTCAGATTGGTAATGAGAAAACAATTAGAAAAAGGGTAAACTGCAATTTTAAGAAACAAACAAAATCTCATGCGGATATCATATTGGCTACTTACTTGAAAAGCTGATCCATAGGAATTTACTACAAATAGATCAACCCCCCCCTGTAAAAAATGCAGTAAATAATCATAAAACACTACAAATGTTAACAGAGAAAACAAATGAGGAAAAAAATATTAAAAGAAAAAGCTTCTTCGTACAGTCAATTCAGACCAACACACGGACAATAAATAATAAGACACTTTCTGAATCCTGCATTATTAGTCCCCCCCCCCCCCTTCCAGTTTGGCGAAATTTAGTAAAGTAATTGAAATAAGTCTATCCTTTGTTGCTTCATCTTGATTAGAGGTTTTAATTATTGTGATAATCATTTCTTTCCCAACAGACTCCAATCTAAACTATGTTTCAATATGGCAGCAAAGGTGAATTATTTTAAATTATATGCCTAGTTAAAACAGCGGTATAGATTTTTTCCAAGAAATTGAAAATTCTACGTTAATATATAAACATATACTTGATATCAGCCCTCGACCAAACATACTTTTAACCGCTGAGCTGCATCCAAAAAGATAACTTCCTACAAAAGGAAAATAAAAATGTAGCCAGTTAATAAATGAGGAAAAAGAGAAAATCAGACAAGCTATCATTGAGAAATTCCAACAACCTTTAGTACTGTATCAGCCGCTTGCAAAAGAAATGAAACTATCATCAAGAGACTCCAAAATAAACCGGCTCCCTTCAATGAATGACCAGGATTAGATCCACTGCAGAGGTGCACATAGGCAAGCAAACCAAATGTTAATATCAACAAGTGTCAACTGTTATTATGATTTTTTCAAGGACAAAAAGTTTAGATGCGGGTTCTACTTTATAAAGATGTTATCGAGCTGCTGAAGTGCACATAAGTAAGCAGACCAAACCTAGCAAACAAGGACGATGATTAAATGATTCTTAAAAGAACGTAAAATTTAGTTGGGTTTGTTATTGAGTGTATTACATAATTTGTACAGTTTAAAATTAATCCTAAAATAAGATAAACTATAGAAATTTTAATAACTTTAACTGATAAAATGCAAATTGAATACAGAATTTTCAGATTCCAAATAAATTTTTAAGTTCTAGATTCCATGTAGAATGGATATTCTTCACATGCTTGGTGGTCATGCCTGTAAGGATATAGTCTTCTTAATCAGTGTTTTCACCAATAAATAATCTTTTTATTGATGTCATGAAGGATTTGGTCAATCATGATTCTCTTGATTTCTCTTAACGAACAAAGATAATGAAATTGGGTTATCAAAGACTGCAACATTTTGGAAGAAAATCATTAATCGATTATGACACAGCATAATGACCAAACAATAGTAATTTGCAATAATTCACATTCCATTTATATTTAGATATAAATGAAATGTGAATATGAACAACACTGTCCACATATTCCATGCAGTACATGGGAATCTACAGGTACAATCTCAAGAAATCAAAATGTAAAGCAAACTGATTCTTTCTCACCTCTATATACTCCTAATCAATTGAGCAGATCTAAAAATCCTAAGAACCTTTCAGAATTATAGTAAATGAAAGAGAAAGTGTCTTCGAGTTAAATTGTAGAGAAGGCCAGCAGAAGCTAGAAATTGAAATTTATCCCACAAAAAAAAATTGATGTCTTCTTCAGAAGATTCTCAAAACCCTTTATTCCTTTCAAAACCCTTTATTCCTTTCTTGACAACTAACTCAAAGAAATGCTAACACTGCATATTTTCATAGCACTTTTTCTTTATCTCCTCCAACAAAAGCACCTCAGAATTTTGAAACCCCAACTTCATCATCCAAAAATCTCTCAAAGTTAGCTACCCCCCAACTAGAAATTGAAATTTATCCCATAAAAAAAATTGATGTCATCTTCAGTAGATTCTCAAAAGTCCTTTATTCCTTTGTTTACAAATAACTCAAAGAAATGCTACCACCACATATTTTCATAGCACTTTTACTTTATCTCCTCCAACAAAAGAGTTTTGAAACCCCAACTTCATCATTCAAAAATCTCTGAAAGTTAGCTACCCCACAACTGGAAATTGAAATTTATCCCATAAAAAGAATTTGATCTCTTCTTCAGTAGATTCTCAAAAGTCTTTTATTCCTTTGTTAACAAATAACTCAAAGAAATGCTACTATGCGTATTTTCATAGCAGTTTTGCTTTATTTCCTCCACCAAAAGCACCTCAAGAGTTTTGAAACCCCAACTCCATCATTCAAAAATCACTCAAAGTTAGCTACCCCACAAAATTAGGCTGGTAGAATCTGTATTTTGATGCATAGTATTTACTAGACTACAATTAACTGAACAAGAAAACAACATTGTTGAATGCAAATCGTTGTGATTTAAAGCTTTTAAATTTAAAGTATAACTGTCTCTTAGACCTACATCTGTGATCATCAAAGAAAATAATGGTTTGGGATGAGATGTAGAAACTGAGCAAATAGGATTTGAAACACAATTTCATTATATACTTCAAAAACTAAATAACTTACCTTGCTACGGTTATGATTACACCAATGCCTACAAGAAAGCATCCAAATAGTTGGTTGACTGTATATCTCCTCCCAAGGAAAATAATGGATAGGAGAATTTGCCATACTAGGAAAGTCTGCAAAAAGAATTATCTACATATTATCCAGCTTCAGTATCAAGTTTCGCGTAGGAAAAGTCATCAGATGCTCTCGTGCCCTCATGAGCTTGAAAACATCACCAGCTTGCATGGTATACCATTTCCAGAGTATCCAATCTTTATGAACCAGTGAAGCACACTTGATTGGTTTCAGTGATTGCATAACAGCAACTTAAATTTTATCCCACAATTTTAACGTCTCAGAAACTACGGTGTAAATGGACTCCTCAGCTATAGTTTAAAACCAAGGTTAGCATGGCTGATAAACCTGGATATTCTGGATTTAAAGCCTAGAACTTGGTTTTGTATAATATATCATAAATATATGCATTCAAATTAAATTCACATCAGCAATTGATACTCAATTGTAATAATAGCGTATCAATTGGTTTAATTATAGTACGCTTCCACTTTATTTTCTCCTCTTCCCCTTTGAGATGATTGTCGTCTATATGCAGAACAAATTGAACAGCAAGCTCCTAACTTTAAGGCACTGTGCAAGAGTATTATCAACAAATGGATGCAATCAATGGCACTAAAAGCCGTCTCACCTGTGACAAAATTGGAATTGATGCTCCAGAAAGTATTGCTGATCCAAGAAATACGACAAAAGGTACAAAGTGAGAATCCAATGTAACCCCATTGGAGACAAAATCAATTCAGTAAACACAGTTAAAAAAAAAAAAAAGCAAACAGTTAAAGACAACTTTTCACTGAAGTTGAAAAATCGACCATACAGAAAACCAATAATCACTTTAACATAACATAAACACCGAAACCAAAAAAGCAGCAAAAGGTAGTAGGATACCCCATCACATAAATGAAGTGTTTATTATTAAACAATTTATTACAGTTTAGCAATAATAACACCGTATCTGAAAATTTATAAGCAAATATTACCTCCAGCTGCCATCCCAGTGGCAGCAGCAAGAGCCTCCAAAAGGCCAACGGCGACAAAAGGAGCCTTTGGCATGGACAGCATCTCGTCTGTCACAATGCCAGCATGGTACCGGAGATACAATATTGAAAAGTACACAGCTACATACCTGAAACACAAATAGTTTTTTTTTTAAAAAAAAAGAAGGAAAAGAAAAATCAATCGAAATTAGTAAATAAAATAAAGTACCCGAAAGTAGCAAGCTGAGCGAGAAAGAAAGGATAATGCTTAAGGGGAACAAGAGCCAGCTTGTATAAAACTCGATTCCCTACGCCCAGCAGCACCGTAACCGCAGCCGCAATCACAATCTCCACCCTCCGGTCATTACTCTTACTAATAACATTAAACTCCACCGTCCGCTCTCCGCTTTTCCTTTTGTCTACTAAATCTCCGACGGCGGCTTCATGACCGTCCGATCTCTCCGCAGCCGCCGCCGAAGCGACTATGTAAATAACATTATTATTTTTATAATTACTATTATTATGATAATAATTACGCTTTGAAGAGCGAAAGAGAAGTGTTGTCGGCAGCCGTTGATTTGCATGATGATCGCGCAAGTAACAAGAAACCGGAGCCTTTGGTGACGGTTTCGGAGATTGAAGTAGACTGTGTGATGCGGCGGAACCGGCGGTGAGCCGGCTGTAACATGACGTCATTTTACGAATGCCGACGCGTGATACTATTAATTATCAGTTCTGGCGTGTTATATGAAAGGAAAAGCAGGGGCGAGCAGCTTCGTTGTCAATAAAAAGCGATTTTGGTTTTGGATTCTCAGAGAAGATGAAATTTCCTTTTTTCCTTTTATTATTTTATTTTCTCAATTTATGGTCAAACTCGCAGCAGAAGCACTTAATAATTAACAATAACATGGTGTCGTCAACGAATTGAATGCATTATGAGAATCATTTTACAGTTAAATCTGTTATATTATTAGAATCAATTAAATTTAGTATTGCAAAAAATAGTAATTTAATGAAAGTTTAGTTTAAAAATCATTATTTTAATTTAGTTATTTCCTGTAAAAATAATATAGAGATAAATATATTAATAATTAATTAATGAAACATATTGATTTTATGAAACTCTAAGGTAGTGTTTGGTTTTAAGAAAGGGAAAGAGAGGAGAGGAGAAAAAAAGAGAGGAATGGAGAGGTGATGAGAGGAAAAAAATATAAAAATTAATTGTTATTGTTTGGTTTCACATTAAATTTGAAAGGAAAGGAAATTACTTATTTTTTATTTGGACAAATATACCCACTATTTTAATGTTAATATTGTTAATAAATTAAAAATAATAAAATTATGAATTAATTTAATCTAGAAATTACCTAATTAAATAAAAAATTTATATTTTTTGGCCATGGATAGCCGCCATGTTGACTTTCATTGACCTCCATTGACCGTTGTTGACCACCATTGACCTGTGATGTTGACCGTCATTTTTCATCGTGTTAAATGAATAATATTGATTAGAAATTGACGATTTACTCATCGGAAGTGTTAATTTTGCAGAAAATATGCTTTATAGTTGGAAATATGAGAGATAAAAATTTTCCAAGCATTTAAACAAGACTTGATGTAAATAACAATGTATGTTAGTATTTTTAATCCCATAGAGTTTTAGATCGGCTCATGAAGATTCCATTGATACTAGTTTTGATGGAAAAGTGCGTCTCCGGCAACTTTCCGGCGAGTCACTTTACTGTTTTTTCTTTTTTGAAATAAGTTTATCCTATTAATTTAAGAAAATAAATATAAATTATTTGTACTTTAATTTATATAAAATTGATTTTGTTTAGAGGATAATATTGAAATTTTTGTGTTTAAATAGATAAGAAATTTGAAATCCTTAGTCACTGATAAGGAATACAAATTCTTCAAACTGATGGAAATTCAATTCCATTAAACTTAGTCCAACCAAACAATGGAAAATAGAAAAGAAATCAAACTCTTTTCATCTCCCTGCTTCTCTACTCCAAAGCAAACATGGCCTAAATGTACTTAAAAATAAAAAATTTTAACAAAAAATACCCATGCTAACAAGTTCTTTGGTAACGCACGCAACTGAGCAACTGCCAATGGACGCAATAAGATTAAGAGAAATAAGAGTGAGTAATAATAATCATTATAGTGGAGTTGGTAGATCAAGTGACATAATAAAATAAATAAATACAATGAGAAAATGTGATTAAAAAATACGACGTACAATGATGATCATCCAAAGGTTTTATTTTGCGGATCACACACCAAAAGGCAGGGCCCACCACTAGCTTATAAACGATAAATCCCTTTTTTTTTTTTAAATTATTTTGTTACATAAAATGGAGAATTTTTAAGTGGCGCTGCTAAAACGTAATTGACCAGTACTCTTACATGATTAGGTCCATTGATCTCAGACACACCAATTAATCAATAACCCTAAATCATTTATTTAACATGGTCCAAACTATAAAGTTTTAATTTTTATTTTTGGTTACCTTATTCTTATTTTTATTTTTGGGTAAAATTACTGTAAATATTCTTTTAAAAAAAAAAAAACAGTACGTGAAAATGAGAAACCAAGAGGCGGGTGGGTAGAGGACAGTGATCTGGTCGCGGCAACAGCCGCCACCGGGACAGCTAGACACGTGATGTGTATGACATGATTATGATGGATTTTGGCTGCTACTGCCACACACTACTCGCAAATTGTGTACGGACAAGCAAGCAGAACAATCCATATTTGGATCCAACAGGTCGTTATAGAACTTGAAAATTCCAACCGACTTTGAGTTGCGTGTACCAAACATAGATGCGTGTTAACACTTAACAACATTCCTACTCAGCAGTGTTCTAGCGATGGCTTGCTCACCCGGACATGTGACGATCAAAATAAAATATAAAAAATATATGAATGCTTTCTATTAATTTTTTTTTAATTTTTATAGTTTACTTCTCGTTTTAATAAAATTAATTTTTTTTTTGTAATATACTTCAATAACAAAAAAAAAAATAGGCGTTAGGATATAGTGGTGTTCAGAATTCAATCCGATCTAATTAATCTGTCTAATCCGTAAAAGTTTGATTTGTGGATTGGTGGATTTAATTGGATCAAAATTTAAAAATCCACAATCGGTGGATTGGATATGAATTTACTTCTATAAATTCGCAAAAATCTACGAATCCAAAAAATAAAAAATATTTATTTAATTAAAAAAATTGTAAATATGGCATTAGTACTTATTAATAAATAAATAAATAGAAATATAATTACATTAATTTCATATTATATCTTATCCGGTAATAATATAACATAAAAATAATTAAATAAACAAACATAATTTTTTAAACAATTAATTTTGATGTATTAATCTAAAAAAATGAGATTTTTTCTTTTTGGTATATTATACTTTGAAACTTTGAATGTATTTTTCTAGCTTTATTTAAATAATTCATTTATTTAAATCTTATTTAAATTTTAATTTGATTGGTAGTAAAATTATTTTTATATTATTATATTTTATTTAGTTAGTTCATAGATTGGACATAATTAAAAAAATTTAGCCTGCAAATCAATTCGTAAAATAGTGAATTGGATATGGATTGGGTCAAATCCACATCTGATCCGCAGATATGTGGATTGAATTTGTATTGAATTTTACTAATCCGTGGACTGGTTTGGATTGAAAATTTATAATCTACAAAATCATGAATCGGATATGAATTAATGTCTAATCCACAAAATTTGAAACGCGAACACCCTTATTGGGGTATTAGATTTACTTGATTCCAAGGTGATCTTTCCTTTCTTTGTTATGCTTTCTTGAAGCAAAGTCTTGATTTACAGAGTAATGACAAGAACACTCAAATGATTGAGTTAGGAATTGTCTATTCTAGGTTAGTTTATGAAGGGTAAAGGAAATGTGAAGTTGTTCATGAGCTTTGTATTTTAGTATCTCATTTTTCTTTCTTGGAACTCTAGTCTATAAAGATTGAGTTTTTGGTGGGATATTAAATCTTTCTAAGGCTCTGTTTGTTACAGGCTTTGAAGTAAAGCTTATTTAATTAGAAATTTTGTTAGGAGAACTTTTAAAAATAGAGCTTTTATCTAAAAAATTTTAGTTGTTTGATTGTCAATGAGAGCTTTTATTAAAGACTTATGAAATTACTTTAATAGACAAGTTTTTTTAAAGTTATATTATAAAAAAAATAAAATAAGATGGTCAAATAAGTTGAGGATATTTTAGATATTTTAACATCTTAAAAAAGCTTTTTAACTTCTATTTCCAAAAGCTCAAATTTTGAACTTTTGTTAATAAAGACAAAATAACTTATTTAATCTTCAAAAGTTCTATTAAAAAAATAAACAAACAATAACTAAAAACTTGATAAGAGCTTATGACATTAAATAAATACTTATGACCGTTAGACAAGTCATATAAAACAAGCACTAAGTGCTTATATAGTATAACATGTCTAATGGTCATAAATACTTATTTAATCTCATAAGCTCTTATTAAAATTTTTGTTATTGTTTGATTTTTTTTTTTAGTAAAGATTTTGAATACTAAATAAGTTATTTTGCCTCTCCTAAGAAAAGATTAAAATTTAGACTTTTGAGAGTAAATGTTGAAAAGTTTTTTTTTAAAATGATAAAATATTTAAAATATCATCTATTTATTTGATAATCTTAATTTATGTTTTTCATAATATAACCTTAAAAAACTTGTATGTTAAAGTAATTTTGTAATTTTTAATACAAGTTTTCATTGACAGCTAAACAACTAATTTTTTTTAAATAAATTCTCTACTTATAAAAACTCTACTTAAAAAGTTACACCAAACAGAGCTTAAATATAAATTCATTCATCCATTCTTTTGGGTTAATATCAAGCATTTGTTTTGTAACTAATTATTGTTTTATGATATTATCATCACGTGATTCCATGGTTCTCTCTTCAAGCCAATTTCTTTTTATAATCTATTTTTGAGTTATTATTCTCACGTGCATTTTAATGAAGCTACGTGATTATGGTATTCCCTCTATCTCTAGAGTATTCTCATTTTGTTATTTAATGAGGCAGATTCTGAATGCCTTTATCCGTTTGGTTTTAATCCTAATTATTCGACAATTTATTAGAATATTTGTTTGTTAGAACGTACTAATACAAAATCATTCTTAAGAGAGAACATCATTAACAGAGACTAACTAACTATATATATGTGTGTGTTGGTTATTAGAGTAATAAAAAGTAACATTTATATTCTTTTTCTTTCTCCTATAATTAGGTATTCGGGTAATAAGAAGTTGCATTTAAAAATTTTAAAAGTGTTTTTCGTGGGTTTAAATATCGTCACCCCTCATGAAGCATATATATGAATTCAAAATTTGAAAAGGTACTTTTCCTTCTTCACAAAATCTATTATAAGATTTTATTATTTTCACCAAATTTTAAAATCAATTTCAACCATCTCAACAACAATCTCAAATTGATCCAATTAACTTTTAACTTTTTGAAATAATTTTTAATCATTCCAATAATCCAAGATTGGCCTTTACCTTGATACCTTCTATTGTTGCTCATTTTTATTCATACTCTTCTCTGCTTTCTGTATTTATAAGAGAAGAAGAAATTTAATTTTCCCGCACTTCCCTGTTTCACAATCTTTTAACCGGGACTCGATATGCTGGCTTACAAGTTACAATAAATTCCACAATTCACGATTGTGTGACTGATGGAATGCATGATGTCCTGACAATGGACGAACTACATGGAAAATTAAACAAAGAGACCTACTGAATTACTGAATATTTCTCAAATTACTATCCAGGGTTCCATTGATCACGTCGCTAGGAATTTTGTTGCATACTAACATTGGCAACAGGAACATGACGAGTACCCCAAAGAATGTAGCAATTTCATGGTATATCTTCATCCCGATGAGCCAAACATGAAGTTCAACGGAGCTATATTTTTAGATTCCACTTAATGCTCCCAAACAAGTCATTCAAAACTGCACATTTTGTGGGACTGAAGCATGCATTTTCAGAGCTGGCAATCCTCATATGCATGGCAAGCAGGGAGGAGAGAGTCACAGCAAAATGAAAAATGTTTAGCTACTTTAAATGTCATCAGCTGCTTACCCGGTCCAACCTTCCTTACAAAGAGAAAGATCCTTCAACCTCTTGCTATGGCTGGTTAACTAAACAGTGTCTCAGAAGCAGCTTTCTATTCTATTCCTCGTCACTTTCCCTTCTCCATTCTTGATCTTCGAACAAGTCTTCCGGCGGGTCATACACAATCATGTCAGGGAAGAGCTTCAAAAAGTCATCTTTGACCTTCTCTCTAAATTCGGGGTACGGAATCAGCCCTTTCAGGATCACACGGAAGGGCAGAGATATTGGGGGATCAGGGGAGGATCTCATTTCGTGGTATATGAACATAGCTTCTGAGGACAATCCACTATCTAAGAAGGCCCTGATGATATCTCCAAAGGTATGTTGATCAAATAACACTTCTTCTCTCTTCAAATCTTCCCAAACCTGCTTTGCTTCAACCACTTTTTTGTTTCTTGCAAGCATCATAAGCATGTCTCTGTAAAAGAACATGTCTGGCCGATACCATATTTCTTTACGCACCACATCATATAACTGAAAAACTTACATAAATTCTCAAATTAGAAAACAGAACATGTACCGCATGATAGTTGCTGTTATGTTTAGAACTATTGAAATTTAATTAATGCCGCACAAGCTCATAATTTATTTCAAAGGCCACAACTAATGATCTATTTATACCTCTTTTTCTCACAATGTGTAGAATTAAAGACAACCACCAATTCCCCCATTCCAAACAGAAAAAAGAAATAGTGCGGCAACTCCAATTAATAAAACACTTCTATTTGAAGACAAGAAGTTAAAGAATACTGACAGGTTGGTTTTGGATTTCAAGAAGACAAGAAGCTTTTGGATCAGTGAAGCAGCACAAAACAGGGATAAGAAGACTTTCTCAATTCTGTCAAGGCAGATATCATCGGCTAAAGGAGGATCCGGACAAAATCGAGGAAACGGAAGACATCAAGTGAATGAGGAATTGTTGGTTGGGGGGGGGTGGGGCACGGGGCTTGACAAAGCATAAAGTGCACTTGCACTTTAAAGAGACATGCGATAAAAATAACCCTGTTTATGAAACTTTTTATCTGGATGGAAATCAAGAAAATTCAAAATTAGAAATATTTCAATTATTTAAAGAAAAAAGAAGAGAAATATTAAAAAGAGTAATACCGAAAATAAATATAATAAGAGATGCGACTTCCCCCTAAATATTTTATACCTTCCCCTACAAAAAAACTTGTAATACCAACCCCATTCGTAATTCCATCAATTACTCGTCTGTCGAACAAATGAGTTAGTTCCGCTAATCCTCTTATCCCTTCTGTTAAGGATCTTGTGTAAAAAGCATCTATATAAGCACGATTATATGACCAATCATATAGAAAATTGAGTATTTTGTCCCAAAGAATTCTCTTAGGTCCTCTTTTAGCAAAAAAATTCAATATGTTCCAATTGTGTAAAGATGAATAAAAGGGTTTATATAAAAAGTAGGCTAGAAGTAACAAAAGATCTACAAACATAAAATCTAAGAGACCGGCTCAAATGTGGAATAGACCAACAATAACCTGAACTTATAACAAGCTGAAATGAAGTAAGGAAAAGTAACCTATTGACCGGTTATATAAAATTTTAACAAATATGATCTCCAATATTTTAAACTCCAAACTCTTCCTCCACATTCCTAAAGATCACTATTCTATCCTACAAGTTGTCATATTTCAAAGAAAAAACACATGCTCAATTCTCCAAGATAACACAGCCACATAGCCTATTTGAAAAATCCCAAGTATGAGCAAATACCTCAACTAGCAGCAAAATTGAGTATTGTATTTCAGAAACAAGTGGTTAGGTGAAATTGGCCCAAATGTAGGCCCCAAAAAGCTACCAACTTAGTATAGTTAGAAGCAAAAGATTCTTACTGCCTAAATTAATATGATATTTGGTCATGATTGCAGCTAGTCTGCAAGCTTTTACAGTGGTGTGCACACGATACAAACAAATCATACGGGACTAGCAATCATTGGCCAAGCAATAAGCTTTAACATGGCACTACACAAACTGAATCATAAACACCACAAATCCAAAATACTGCGATTTTAACTTGAGTGGTGCTACACTTTACCCTTTATATCACCCGTAACTTAATTACACCAAATTTTCAATCAACCCCCAAACAGCAATTTTCAAAGCAGCAAACTCATGAACAACAAATAAGAGAGATCAGTAAGTAACCTTCATGCAAAGAAAGACCTGGTCCTGCCTCTGAAACTCAGCGAGAACAGAGACAAGATCGGACTTGAGCAAGCGAGACACGTGGGATTTGATGAACCGATCGAACCGAACCGGGTGGGACTGCAGGCGCTTCAATTCTTTGGCCACCATTAAACTCTCTTTGCTCATTTCTTTCTTTCTCCTCCATATCGACAAGCTAGGGCTCGACGCTGACCCCGAAATATCGCGCGTCAAAATCAGTTTTCTCAAACTGGAGAATGAGAATGAGCTTTTTGGGAGACGCCACATTGTTATTTCATTAGCGGTGGGTCACCCATTTATTGAATTTGAATCTAAAATCTGAATTCTGCGGAAACAAGCCAAAGCTTTGGGAACATTATAAAGTTCGGTAGTTTTTGTTTTTGTTTTCGAAAATTAAAATAAAAAGTTAAAAACGCCTTTGATTACATTTTTTCAGAAAAATATTTTTTTTAATAAAAACAATAATGTCTTGAAAATAATGATAAAAAGAAAAAAAAATATTGTTTCTCATCATTTTAGGAATAATTACAAAATGAATTAAAAAAAGTAAGTTTTATTATATTAATTTAATGAGCCTTGCGACCGTACATAAAAATTGGCAATTGAATTATAAGACAATAATGCTCATTATATTGCATGATCGGCTACTCAAGTAACTTTTGATTTCTTAATCAGAGCTTGTAACCACAAAGTAATTGGGGGCTTAAAGGTGGAAAGGGTAATAATTAATTAACTTAAAAAGTAAAAAAGTATGTTGTCAAGAATAAATAGGTGAAAAAAAATGAATAAGCCCAATATTTTGAAATAAACAAAAGGAATAAGCCAATTTTAAGTTTGGTTGAAGATATTGCGGTCGGGCCTAAAATAGCAGGCGCTGCTCTCCAAATTATAAAGCGGTTTCTCAAGCCAAATTAGAACTTCTTTGACAATATGTACAAAATTGCTCTCTGTATCACGCACATGAATTCTATAGACAAAAAATAAAATGACAGGTCCTCACAATTCTAAAAACAACACCAAAACCCACTTTTCCTTTGTACTTTTTTGGTGATTCGAGATACCCTTCCACAACTTCTAAAATTCTAACTGAAACTGAATATATTCACTCGCATAGAACCATAACTACTCCACCAAAGTGTTTTTGACCCAGTTTTGTTTTCTTAAGGAACAAGCATGAAGTGAACAAAAAGAAAGGCGACGCTGCAGATGGGCGGCGAAGATGAAGAAGAATGGACCAATATAGATGAAGTGAATTACTTCTGTCACAAGGAATTTCATGTCCATCTTCGTTAGTCATCACTCAAATGATTCTGTGCTCTGCAGTAAACATTGTCGTCTTTCAAAGAGCAACAAAATATCAACAATTTTATAGGAATTAATAAAAAAAAAAATTTTAATTGTTCAGCACTCTGAAACTGACCCCTAACAATTTTTCACTTGACATTTTCTCTTTTCTCTGTCCTCCCTCTGGTATTTTCTTCAATCAGATTTTCCATCACGAGAAACATGCATTCTCTGGAAATCCACAACTCCAAGCCTCTTTGACCTAGTGCAATGCAGCCTTACAAAGAGCAGATAATGCAGCTGGCCTTTGGGCATGATGAATGACATTCCATCCAAAGTATGAGCTTCGAGCCTTTTGACTGTCATGGCTACCACCGTCACCATTGCTATGCTGTTCGCCAGCAATTCAAAATCAAATTTCAGCATAATTAAGGTAAAAGTTCTCACAAAGAGAGAAGCAAAAAGAAAAAGAAAAGTACCTGCTTAAGCACTTCCCATCCACTTACACGAGGATCATACTAACAGCTTCCGCAATTTCTTGTGCTCATACTCAGAGCTTCCCAAATGAAACAGAATTAGACCAAGGAAAGTACCAACAGAATATAGACATAGTGTATGAATTCTTCTTGAGGACAAGGAATTTTAAACTGAAGCCATCAAAAAAGCATATGAACATAAGAAATTAATATTTAAAAACTAAATATTACTGACTGATTCAGATGACCGTGCAAGACATTGTGTGGCATCATGGCCCCTTGAGAAATGCTAAGCAGCATGTAACCGAAGTTCTGGGTGATACTCCTGTAGCTTTAATAATAAATCTTTGCATGAGATGCTTTTGCCCTTCGACGTCTCTTGGGAAAAAGTAGGAAAAAGCTTTGCCACATCAAGATCCTCCGAGATATTACAAAGACATATCAAGATGGTAGAAGTCAATTCTTGGTCAAGATGAACACCCTTATCTGCCATTTCATGAATCAAATCAAAGACTTCTTCTGTTTCACCTTGTGAACTGAAACCTTTTAGCAGAGAATCATATACACAGGCATTAGGTTTATGGCCAGAAGCAACCATTTTCTGGTAAACACTTTTAGCGTCACTCAGCAGCCCAAATCTTAAAAACCTATGTATTAATGTGGAATAAGTCAAAGCATCAGGAGGCAAACCCATTTGAAGCATGTTGTTGTATAACTCTCTAGCAGATTGCAAATCCCCTGCTTTAAGAGTCCCATTAATCATAGTGTTAAAGGAGACAACATCCGGTTCACAGTTTGCATTTCTGATTTCTATAAACAATCGCTTGGCTTGCTCCAAACTGCTCTCCTTGCACAAAGATGCCATCAAGGCGTTGTAGTCAAACAAGGTAGGGTCATTTCCAGAAACTCTCATTTTACTAAAAATTCCTTTTGCAATATTAAGCATGCCAATTTTGCAGAATCCGTCAATCATGGAACTGTATGTAACTGAGTTGGGAACATGTCCCAGTTCAAGTAAATGCTTCCACATTTCCAAGGCCTTGTCAATTATTCCAGCTGTTAGATATTTACCAATCAAAATATTAAAAGTTACCAAATTACCAGATATCCCCCTCTCAGCCATTGTATGATAAATCTTCACAGCCTCATCAAGGCGATCTTCTTTGCAGAGCCCTTGAATTAGATTGTTATATGTCACAACATCTAGTTGAACATATTTCTCTTCCTTCAATACCAAATTGAAAAGTTCCAGTGCCTCATCAACCTTACCAAACTTGCCAATTCCCATTAGTAATGTATTGTATGAAACCACATCAGGCATCATTCCCTTCTCTATCATCATGTTCAAAATTTCATAAGCTTCACCAACAAGACCTTTCTGGCACAGTCCCTTAATTAAAACATTATAAGTTATAACACTAAGTTTCTCGCCCTTTTTTACCATCCAATTCAAAAGGTCAATGGCTTTAGTAGCCCTCCCACCTTTACAAAGTCCTTCAATTAAACATGTATAGGTAACAACATCAGGGCGAATCCCACGTTCCATCATAGCATCCAGCATTGCGATCGCTTCTTTCCATTGTCCAATCTTACAAAGACAATGCATTAAACTATTATATGTGACTACATTAGGAGAAATACCTTTTTCCAACATATCATCGAAGAGTTTCTTCCCTTTATCAAAACTTCCATTACTACAAAAACCACTAATAAGAGCACTGTAGACTACAACATCAGCATCCAAGCCCTTCGCCTTCATCTCCTCCAACAACCCCATCGCCTCATCTACTCTACCATCCTTACAAAGACCATCCATCAAGGTCGCATATGTAACTAAGTTGGGACAGCAACCCACAGCCTCCATGTCAGGCAAAATATCCAACGCCTCTTTAAATCTTTTCGCTTTACAAAGACCATTTACAATGGTATTGTAACTACAATTATCTGGCGATACACCATTGCTTTTAATTTCACCAAAGAGCTCAATAGCCTTATTAACCTCACCCTTTCTACAAAAAGCCTTCAATATAAGGTTAAAAGCATAAATATTCACAAAAAAACCACGCTTTAATATCAACCCAATAACTCCTAAAGCAAATTTGGGTTTCTGGGTTTGCACAAAAACTTCGATTAAACCACTCAAAGACAGAAAGCTAGGGAAGATATGAACACAGGTCATCTTACTATAAACTGAAAAGGCATATTCGTAATTTTTAGACCTCACCAGGGCTTGCATTAGAGAGTTGCAAACCGACCCGGATGGTAAGCGGTCCGAACAAATGGCTCTCTGAAAGAGGGAAACTGCTTCTGCATATTGAGAATTGGGTTTTTCAAACAGCAACCTCAACTGGGTTTCCACATCGGATTGTGGAACTGAAGAGAAGCACTTGGCGGGAAGACGCAGGATTCGCTCGGGAAAGCTACGGCAAGGATTGAAGGCAGCTTTTGTGAACATTTTCAACTCGTTTGTAATCGAAATTTAGAGAAAATATGCGACAGTCCAGGGACTGGCAATGCGGGCTGGGCGTTGGGGCTTTTGCTATCAACCTTCAAGTTTGAGGTTTTGTGGCTTGTGAGAAACAACAAATAACATTTGGGCCCGCCTAAATTGAGGTAACTGCGGCAGATACCTTCAGAATACATTTTCACCAAACGTATCCTCTACGAAGTACATGAAGTTATCAAATCACCGTCATTGCAAAATTAAATTATGACACTCAAAATCGACACAAAATTGCGTAACTTCCTTATAATTTTATTATTTTGGCGAAGTCTTGAACTCTAGATTCTCATCATCATTCAATTCTATATTTCGGACACGAATGTCTGTAATGCTAAATTCAATAAAATAGAAAGAATTTACAAAAAATTTAGGTTGATTGGATGAAATTTAAATCTCCAAAATAAGTATTGATTATTTAAAGAAACCAATAAATTCTCAAACACAACTTACCGAGTTGTCAAAATAATAATACTTATGATATTTTTTATTGAATAATATAAGTTTAAAATAATAAAGGTTACTTAAGATTACAACTTAAAAAATTAGTAACACTAAGCATGCTTTCATATCATGCTCCACTACCGCTACTTACCACAAAGCTAGTGCAGCTATTTTGACTAATTCAAAATTAACCAACCATATAAATGAAGTAAATAAACTAAAATAATAATAAAAAAAAAATATGAATACATTATTTTTAGACGTTGTATCCTGATACTATCTTGTCATGAGATATTTATCTTGCTTTAATTTTAAATTGCATTTATTCTTTGTTGATTTTGGTTAACATCTACTTGAATTAAGGAAATTAGTGATTAGTTAATTAGCGAGCAACTTGTATCTGACGCTGTAATTCCAAGTGTAGATCATCAGAAAACAACATTACTAAGGCATTTCTGGCAGTTGCTCGGGTGGAGATGAGGGCATCCCTTGAACCTTACATAAAGACAGCCTTTAACGGCAGCAAAATGACAAAGGACCTGTTTGGAGCAGCTGCGCGGTGGCAGCGCAGCTGCCCCAAACGCACGAAAAAGCCCCAAGTGCATTTGGAAACCTGAACAAAATCGACACCAGTACCCTCAGATGAGTTGTACGGAGCTAACACTTGAATAATTTCCCCCAACAAGCTTAGAGAATCTCATCAACTGATTCTCACGGATGCCTGTACATCAGAATAAGGCGTAGGATGGGAGGTAGGGAAGTCAGTCAGATCAGCAATGGAGAGCAATGAGAAGCAGGAACTGTAAAATGGGTTTGGGTCGAGATGGAGGACGGATTTCCCAGAGGCAGATGCTGCAGCCGAAATTACAGATTCTTGTAGGCCAGTTCTAAGGTCGAATATGGTTGGCTGGATTGGAGGATAACACAGTGAGAGCTCACTCTGGCTGGTGATGGAAAACTAGTTGCTTGCTGGTGTTTGCCTCCTTTACTTCAATGAACAATAATAACATTTGTGAATCTAGGTCTTAACGAATTAGAACTTGGAACAAATACAATTTGTATGGGGCATCACCGAGTAAAGCATTTGTAGCTTTTTGACTTGACTTGTTTTAAATAACAAGAAACTACAGTATATGAAAAATCCATGCCAAACGTTGAAATAGAATCACACAATTCACACACACCAAAAAAAAAAGGGTCCGATTTAAGTAGTCTACAGAGTCAATGTCAATCCTGCAACATTCACTTCTTTTCTTCATTTTGAACCCAAAGAGATTTGGTCAACCAATGTGACAGGGTCCTTAAGCAAACAATATACAAAATGTTCAAGTTTATAACTTCTATAAGAAATAAAAATTCAAATATCCAAAGGAGGACAATTTATAGTCACGAATAATCTATGCATACAATCTAAATGAGCCCCAAAAAAAAATTGTGGCACCAGAATGAAAGCTTCACGTGAAATCAGAAGGTGCATGCATACTAGCACAGCTGGTAAAAGCTACAAAGATGAAAAGAAATATATTTCAGCCGTTAAAACCTCTAGCCACAATTAACGCCTCTTCACTGTCTTGATCTTGATTCAGCACGCCGAGCTTCATCAGGTGTGGAAGGGAACAGCTCGACATACCTCGAACCAATTGTCATCTTGTCTTTACACATTGCTCTCTTAGCCTCCTCTACAGAAACAAACTCCACATATGCCTCACCGGTAGCCTTACCATCAGGTCGGCATGCAATGTGTATCTTATCCTCAATTATCTTGTAGTCTTTAAAGAATTGAACTATTTCAGATTTCTTCACAGAGAAAGGAAGACCACGCATCTTCAAAATTTCAGTGTGTTCCATTTGATCTTTATCATTGTACCTCTTAGCTCGTGATGGTGGAGGACTTCCATGGAAATCATTATCATAGATCCCTTCATAATTCACCTCTGAAGCCACGGCATTGTAGTAATCCTGTCTCTTGCACCTGAAAACTTCAACATACCGACGCCCCATGTTCTGCCGATCTCTCTGTAAAGCAAACTCAACTTGTATGGGCCCAGCAAAGACAACAAAAGCCTCTCCTGAGAAGCGTCCATTCTTGTTGACCAGCAACACATCCACAATATCCAGTCCAGCAAAGAACTTGCAAATGTCAATATCAGTGCAGTTAAATGGCAGCCCCCTGAGGCGAACAACAGGAAAGGAAGGCGGGGGTGGAAACCCACCACCATAGCCGTAAGGTTGAAAGCCACTTGCACTGCTGCTCACTGCGAAGTAAGGATTTGGTTCCATCATTCTTTGTCTCTTTGAGCCGACCTCGTACCCGTCCGAAACCCCCCCGCTTCCCAATATTGCCCTTCAATTATCCATACCCAAAAGGAAAAAAAAAATCCCCACTCAACCTGTTAATAAAACCAAACCCAACCCACTCTTCCCAGACACCTAATGTCTATTCGACTTTTGTAATTTTCAAAGCATTATCATATTGGGCAACCCTCCCAAGAATAATCGACACGCATACATGTATATAAGAGTACACAAGGAAACAAACAAGATGCAAAACAAAGCAGAAAAATAAATACAACCACAAAAGATATCACAAATTTGCATGCAAAGTAACACAGTTTTTACACTGAGTTACATCAATCGCATATGAAACGACTTGAGGAGAAAGAAATTTATCAGCGAATCATCATCATAAAATCATGATACATGAAATCTGTGCCATAACTAATGCAAAGAATGAATTAATCAATTATCAATGACTGCCAAACAAGCTATTTAACATTCATCATTACTTTTTTTGAAATATTATTCTCTTTTAAACAAAATCTCCTTAATTTCGCAGTTCTAATCTCAATTTTGTTAACAAAGTAAGCGATTGCAACAAAACATAAATTCAAACAAGTGGAAAATAAAAGCCTAACTCAATTTTTTTAAAAATAAATAAAGTATTACAACAAAATAATGAAAGCCGAACAAGGAATTAAACATGAAGTTTAGCAACTTACCCTCTGGATCCGTACATAGCTTTTACTGTTGAAAATTCAATTCTTTCTCAGCTTCTTCGATTATCTTGCTGATGATGATGAAATTAGAACAAACCCTAATAGGAAACTCGATCGTACAGAGACCAAAAAACAAAAAGAACCCTAAACTCAAAGCTCAAACGCAAATCAATCTGTCAAACTAATTGTCGTTTTGGAGTTTAAATAGAATTTTGACATGTACAATTACTACACTGTCCTTAAGCTTACTCGTCGTTATATAAAGGTAGGAAATAGGAAGAGAGTTTGCGCTCAATTAGGTGGGCACGGACCGATTTGGGTCAATTTTGGCTCAAACAGAACTTAGACCGGTTCATCCGGTTTGGCATCTGCCGTAAATGTTACCAATGCTGACCAATTTGTCAAACGACAAACCGAGCTAAGCCGGTCTGATTTCATCTATACAAATTGGACCGAGGGGTTCGATTTTTTTGGCCCACCACCGCCCCCGACAGTCGACTGGCAAGCCGAGAAGGGTAGTAGTAGGAAATCGAATTAAATCATAGAATTTTTTTAAGAAATATTACAGTAATTTAAAAAAATAATGAATGTAGATTTGCCACTTATTTATTTTGAATGGACTATTTATTTTAAAGTAACGCTGAAAATATTCGTAATTATTTAAACAATAGTTATTTAAACAAAAATCAACTCAACTGCCACAGCGTCGTTTTAAGACGTGTTACATTTCATGCCTTAAGATGTGATCCATTTCCTGTCTTAACTGTAAATTTTGAAATAATAATTTCATAAATAAATTGTTTTTAAACTGAATTGTAATTTTATGGGTTAAATATACAATAATGTTAGGGTAATTCCTATTATAAAGATAGTCGGAGTCCTAATGTTTATGTGATGCATATTGTCATCATGTTTATTATACACTATGGGATAATATATACTGATATTGCGACAATTTTTTTTTTTTTAAAGTACAAAATGCTAACACTTATTCAAAGTATTACTTCGCCTTCTTCAATCCAAGAGAATGCTAGCTTTGAATTATGTAATGTATTTTCCAGACTTGTTTCTCAATGAACCAAAACCACTGCCTAGTATCAATCAAAATTTACGGCGAGAAGGGTATACACATATCCAAAAAAAAAAAAGTGGGGGAGGAGTGGCATGGGGTAGAAAAAGGGGGTAAAAAAAGGGGGTAAAAAATTCATGTTAGTTGAGCACCCTATTGTTACAAATAAGGGCACGCAACAGAAACTTATATAAGATCTATACAATAAAACAATGCAGTAATATATTGGATGCCTTTTCAAAACAAATGCAAAGCTATAAAAAGACTGAAAAATGAAAAAAAAAAAAATTATGGGGTGGGTGAGGATCAACGCGGAAATGGGGCTGCAAAAGCCGAATTTTTCTCTTCGTGATATTCAAAACAATAGATAGTCTGTGCAGATCATCAGAGCCTTTCGTCTACTTGAAGAGCCCACAGACAAATTTGCTAACCCTTGTAGACAATATTAACCAAGGTATTATCCCAACCTGCAGTGGCATTAGAAGTAGAAAAATCAATAAAGAGAGTTCAACAATGATCAAAGCTTTTTCCCCTTTTTTTCTTTTTTAATCTAGGTTACCACAGAGATTTGACAGCGAAGAAAATAAGAGTTCGTGCCCCACTTAGATGTAACTTTTGGCAAGACTTAAATGAGCTAACTTCCCATAAAATGTTCATATTAAATACATTATTTACCAAAAATAAGAAAATTGTTAAGATGTTCAATGTTGAAGAAACACCAAGCATATCTGTCACCATCCTTCATAATCATTATTTTTCTTTTCTTTTTCATTTAAACCAAGAGTTGTCATCAAGCCTGTAGACGAGATGAGAGAGAAGATGCTTGGATGCTAATTCAAAATCCTAATGATATCAAATGGCTTCACTCCTGATAATAAAGCACAAAAGTACACATGATATGGCAATTTAAACCAAAACTAAGATTTTTAGAATGGACATGAGGAAGATAAAAACTTCTCCCGTGCATAAAAACTTGCTTGTTCACAATAAGAGATATAGAAGACAAAGAACCAAGTTTATTTACCATAACATTGTTTTTTGATTGACCTCCAGTCCACCAGGACAGAAACTTCCCTGCAAAAAGGCAGATGTAAGTGAATCAACACACTGCGCAACAGATATAAGTCAATCAACACACTGCACAATTCAAGATGTTGCGGATTTGCTTTTCCTCGATGAATATCCAGCTGCTCTATGCCCACTCAATTCATTCTTATTTAAGTTTCTTTTTCTTTGGTGAGGCTTTTAGTGAGGCAAGTAATGTTATAATCTGCCCAAGTTTTTCAATGAGCTTGTCCATGAAGTTAAGGGCAGAACAGTTTTGTGGACAACGGAATCAAAAAAACAATGATATATAATACCCATGAACACGAGGGAGAGAGAAGAAAGGGAATAAGAAAGAGCTGACGGTATCAGGAATATATATTACCAAAAGGTTGCACAAGTTGCTGAGATATGGCAGCAACCGGGGCTCTCCAAAACCAACAAATCAGCACAAAATAGATGACAACCTATACACCACATGTATAAATTCTTACAATCCAAATGAAGAGAAGAATAAAAAAATTAAACTACTGAAAGATTTCAAAAGATTTCAGAAGACACATAACCACCTTTAGAATACGGAGAACTTTCACATACAAATCATAAGACATATGTATCTCCTTGCTCTGTGATTCTTGATCTGCATGACAAATATAACAGTTAGAAGCTTTCATCAGAGTAAGGAAACACAGTTATAACAAGGGAAAATAAAAGCAACAAACAAAAAGCAACAGCATAACAACTAAAGTCGTTGACCAAGATTCCTTATGTTCTCTATTAATTAGCATACACCTCTAGTAACAGATAATTCATACTCTAAAAGGTTCTTGGTTTTTGGTACAGTAACTTTAGGAAGACAAAGATTTGAAGTCTTGACAATGCTGGTAGTCAGGAGACCATCATTACAGAATGAAATTGTTAGGTGTGGCACATTCAAATAAGAGACAATAGCTTATCTTGATAGGCTTGCCACCCATAAAAGAAAATCTTCCCCTTGATACCACTAATCATCAGACACTCCAGAAACTCTTTAAATGTTCCATATAAGTTGTTATAGAGTCCCCCAAAAGTCAAGTTTGTTAAAGAGAAAGAAGAAAGTACTATGTAAATTTAACAGTATAAGTCAAAAGAAACAAATAGTAAACGACTAAGACTGCAGTTAGCCTCACAGTTTGCAAGTTCCTTCTCCTTAGCAGTTGCCAACCTCTTAAGCTTTGCAGCTTGTGCAAATGTTGAGGGCCTACAATCAACAGGACCAAAATAGTCTTTAAAACCCATTAATATCACATATAGATACACTTCTTTAAATTCTACATCCGCCAGCATATATGATTTCAAAAAATGCACATAGAAGCCCGGAAAATCAAATTTATGGTCTTTTAGCATAAATTAAATGTTGGGAGTTGAACCATGAGCAATTGTACCACTAAAAATTGTCAACAAGGGGGGTGAAAAATGCCGCATTCAAGCAAGAACGTGGACAGAGACAAGCCAGATTCTTACATTTCTTATGAGTGGGAAAGAAGCTGTTTCCTATTGAATAATATAATGCTATTGGAATGTGATTCTCTCATAATCAGTGAAAAGAACAAAATTCAAAATCAAATTATCACAAGATGTATAAACTTCAATTACATCAATAAAATTACTCACTGTGAAAAGGAGCTCGCCTCTTTCAATAGTTGCTTTATTTCTCTCCGCAACTGGATTTCCTTGTCACTCCTCGCTCCTCTCTATTAAAATTTCATAATCAATAAACAATTTTAAAAAGAAAATTAATCAATATTTGCAAGAGGATTGAGTTTTTATTATAAAAAAAAATTAAAACCTTAATACCTTTTTGAGTTGATCGAGCCATTTGGAAACAAACTGAAAGGCTAATACGAGGAGTAAAATAAGAGGAGCAGCGAAGGAGGAGCTTCGGTGTTGTGCTAGGGTTTCTTCTTCTCCCATGCTTTTGTTCTATCTCGTGAGAATTTGTACGTCGATTAACAACAGAACACGATTCGATTTCTATCAGCTTCGTCGTCGTCGTTGTTCGGTTCCCTCTCTCGTCGTGCAGGAATGGGACTTATTTTCCTATTTTACCCTTTAATATTCTTTACCTTTTTTAAAAAAAAAAAATCTAGCGGTGGTACGAATTGATTCATTTTGTTTCTTCTAAAAATAACAATTCAAAGTAAAATCGCATCAAAAATAACAATTTAAAATATTGTACAAAGGGTAAATTTATTCAAGAAAAATATATGTAATTTTTCTGTTTCTAAAATTTCATTTCATGCCTAACAATTAAATTTAATTCTATTTTCCTCTCATTTTCTTTTATCTCTCCTCCTCAAGCTCCTCTCGTTTCCTCTTCCCTCTTGTCATTTCTTTAAACCAAACATTTAAGATTTTAAGTTATCTTTGTTTTGTTTAATTAATGAAATTAAAATACTACTGAAAAAAGTTGGATTAACGGGATCTGACAGGCTAATTAATGTAGCTTTCTTTCTTATATTGAAAATACAACCAAATAACTTGATATTACATCATGTATTTACAAATTACTATTATTATAGACAACTACCGTGATTATGATCAAACAACTAGTTGAGACCATTAGTTTACATTAAATTTTGATGGAACACTCTACCCAAATTGCACTGTCCAAATTACCTACTCTCTCTAATATAAAGAGATGTTTGCTCCACTCATAATTTTTTGTAAAAAAGAAAGACTGCAATGACCTCCACTCAATTATTCTTAATTGCGGGAGAAAGTTTGGTCCATTAGAACTTTAATTGTCGCCCTCCCAAATGTGAGATTAGCAGTCCAGGCCAAGTGGCTTAATAGTTCAAATCAAACTCAAACCAACAATTCAAATCTAACCTTAATCATAAATCAGTTTAGAAAATCAAATCCTAATACTTTATCTCCTATTTTAATATAATGGATTCGCCTAACCTTTGCTTAATGATTTTGGTAAAATTTAAAAATTCAATTTATGAGATTGTGGAGTTCTGATTGGATCCGGTGCATTGGTGGTCACATCTCCTATAATGACTTGCATCTCCTATAGAATTTGCTCAACTAGAAGGGCTACTCATATTATGTAATCAAAATCTTTCAAACCGATATTGATTTACCCCTTGTTTAAGACCAATTTGATAATACTATAGTTTTTAAAATAATTATTATTAGTTGTGTTATAGAAATAATTAATTGTGAAAAGAATCAATTAAATATTTGATAAAATTTAATTTAGAAGTACTTTGAGTTTAAAAACAATACTACGTATTTAGTAAATTTTTATTATTAAAATGCTGTAAGAATATAAACAATTGAATTGGACATAATATTAAATAAAATTTGTTTACATATTTACAAACATGTATATAAAATATTTTTTATTGTGTATATAATAATTAATAATTAAAATAAATATTTTATATTTTAATTTTCTTATCTTAATATAATTTTTAATAATATATATATATAAAGTTAATAATATTATTTCTTAATTAATAAGGATAATTTTGGGTTTTTATAATTTATATGAAAATATATATATGGAATTATATTTAAGTATAAATCTTATTCTCAAAATCAGATTTTGAAAAACTATTCATTCCCTACTATTTAAAATTTACTACATAAAGGAGTAATTTGCCAAAAGTAATTTTAAAAAATCCATAGCCAAAATTAGCTTTTAATTTTCTAAAATCACGTTTGAGCCTCCAAATACTAATTCCAAATGGGTCCTTAATATTATTTAAGATATTAGAAATAAAATTTTAGAGTTTAAGACATAAGAATTATGTATTAAAATTGTGTTTGGCACACCATATTACACAGCTTAAAAACCATATGTAACATTAAGTTAATATACCACTACGTTTGGCTGCAAAATTTGCTTGTATTGCACTTCATTATTCCGCTGTTGTAATGCTCCAAAACATGCACCTACCTAGACCCAAGGGAGGTGGGCGTTTACACGTGATTGTCTCTCTCCTTAAGACACTACTACCCCTTTCCTAGCTTCTATTTAGATAAAATCTTATATTTATAGATCTTTATGATAAATATGACTTTTGAATGGAACCATATGTTTTAATTATTTATTTATCCTGTTATATATTTTAATAAAGCATAGTTTATTTCATTTGCTTTCATTTTTATTTCACAAGATACACATTTGAGAATTACCAAAAAAAAAAAAAATGTTATGTTGCTGAAATTATAGAATTTTTTAGTTTTATTACCTAGATGAAGAAAATTAATGTATCAAATTCTAAATTTTAAGACTTTTATATATAGTATTTTTTCTCATATATTTAAGAACTTCACAATAGTAATTTTTTTTTTCAAAAACAATTAAAATTAATCACCAAAAAAGTCAGTACAATGCAATGTAATACCCAACAAAGTATAATAAAAAATCATTACTTACCAATATAGCACCAAACCTTATATAATATTAATATAATGCAGTGTTAATATAATATAGCCTAATACAATATACCATGCATTAAATAATACATTATGCTGTAATGCAATTTTGTGCGGTGAATGCACCCTAAATGGCGTATGTACTATTTTAGTCTTCAGAGTAATTATATTATATCATCTCATAACAATAAATCACATTATATGTGTTAAAAATTATTTTATTAGCAGTGGATTTTTCTGTTTATAAATATTTTTAATTAATTGGACACTAAAATATTGTTTAGATTTTTTTGATCAAACAAACTATACAATATGCTCAGTAATATATTGAATTAATTAATCAAATGTATATTTGAAAAAATAATCCATACACAGAGAATTTTTTAACTTTTATCTAAATTTTCATTCTTTATAAGTAATTTGTATAAAATTGTTTGAAGTATTAAGAAGATTTTGCTATTATGAAAAAGGAAAAAAAAAAAAGAAAAAATGAGACAGAGAATAAAATTTTGTTTTGGATGATGACATTTCATTAATAGTTGCGACTCTAAAGGCCAAATGATATGTCATTTATTGAGTGATTGATATTTTTTATAAGATATAAACAAATTAATTATATTATCTCATAAAAATTGATAAATACTAAGAATAAAAATTTTAAAATGTGTAACACTACTCAACGAAAAGAGTTATGATAGATACTCTAATTTTTAAATTTTTTTTTGAATAATGTGTTATTTATTAAATGATCAATAATTTTTTATATGATTTAAGTAAATTAATTATTAATTTATTTATATGTATTATATTATTTAAGATAATTTTTTGAGATTGAAAAATTTAGAATGTCTAACACTGGACAAACGAAATAAGACCACAGGCCGCTGGCACGACAGATGCAGCAACTGGACCACAACGGACAAAATCCCAAAAACAAAGTGTCAAACTTTTAGTTATGTTTTTCTAACCGATGCGGACAAATTTACAGAACAGTTGCCGCTTCACCCGCTCGCACGCACATACCAAATTCCCTTTCTTACACGCAGCATCACGCCTCCAATTAAACGGCGGAGACGTTTGTGTCTGGGGCTCATTAGTCCTGCCAAGATGATCGGCGGACTGCATGATGTGGCGCGTGCGATTGGTACTGGTGACTGAATTTTGTTTTGGATTTTGGCGAGTTAGGTTGGACTTTGCACTGCAGTTAAAATAATGACTCCCTTCCTCACTCAATCTAACGCTGTACTCCTCTGCAATTGATCTGGATTCAAATTTTGGTCGTACCGCGAATAGAATCATGCCACGTCGGCATTTTGGAATTTCACAACTGAAAAAAGGCCCCTTTTCTTTTCTTTTCTTTTTTTTTTTTCCGGAAAATGAAAATGCCCCTTTTAAAACAGCTTTATATGTTATTGGGTCCGTGATTCACCAGTTTGATTGAAGTGTATCGTAAGACAAGTACCTAACGATATCAATCATACCCGTTCTCTGTCTTTGATTATATTTTTAAGGTTGTATTTAATATTTGATATTGAAGTCAGATAATTGTAATTTAAAAATTATAGTATTAAAATAATTTAATAAATACTAGTTGTTATGACTTAAACATTAAGAAGATTTAATTTTACATTTTAAAACGAAGAATATATAATGTTTTTATTATTTTAGTCAATATTATTATTTAAAAATTATTTTTATTAAATATTATCAACTTTTATTTTATATTTATAATTATTTTTTACAGCAACGTTGGCTTAAAGTGTTTAGTATCACAATACTAAACATGACCTTAATTTATTAGATTATAAAAAAGATTAGGTTGCCCAAATTAAGTGTCCCAATAGATAAATTATTAGAATAGTGCCTATTCATCCAATCATTTAGACATCTTTTGGGTACACTAGCAGTGTTTTGTTTTTTTTTTTTTTTTACAAAAAAGTTGTACTAAATCACACTAATAATTTATAGGCCAAGAACATAAGGACCCATCATTTTATTTCAAATATTATTTATTAATGCCCTGGATAAAATATTAAAATATGTTCTTTTAATATAAAACGTAAGTTAAAATAACCTCAAATAATTACGATACTAATAGTGCTTAATGATACAAAAAGTTTCGCCGTTTAATGTTTAAAACACTCTTTATACTGTTTTTTTAATTTTTTTAAATAAAGAGTGGATAAAAATTAAATTGATTTTTTAGTTCTAAAACTCATAAACACTCTTTCAAATTCTTATTCTTCTTGTATGTAAACTTCAACTCACCTTAATGCTATTCAAGTTTTAGAAGAATAATGAACTTTTATTTTTTATTTTTTACTAAAATATATTAAACTCGCAGTCTTGTTTCAGTTCTTATTGAATATTAACAAACTTATGAAACACCATTTCCTTCAAAATATGAACATAATATAATTTCTCTCTTTTTATAATGTAATTTGACTCTAAATTAATTTTTCCTTCGCTCATATGAATGAGAATCAAACCTTTGTGCTTGATTTTCTCTAGTTTTAAAATTCAAATTAAATTTTTGAAATTCGAAAATGAAAACAATGAAAATCAAAACTTAGTCTTGGTCAGTTGGTTTAGTTGGATGACGTGGAATGTGATGATTGGTTAATCAGTATGACTTAGATTAGAATTGACTGTACCGGACTCAACCACTTTCTAGTTTCTACATCACTAAGCTAAGCTCTCCTTGTCTCTCTCTACAGCCAAAGAGAGAAGTGGTTGAAAAGCAAGACCCAAAAACTCTCTCTCTCTTTTATCACATCACCTTAACACTAGTACCACAACCACTATTGCTCTTTACCTAATCCATTTTTCTGAAATTAAAAAAGGAAAATTTAAAAAAAACATTGACAGAGAAACCGAAAGAAAACGAGAGAAAATCAGAAAGAATGTGAGAGAGAGGGAAAAAAAAAACCTTTTTCAGTTTCGCCATTATTAAATTAATTAATTAATTTTTTAATTTATTTGTATACAGACAGTGATAGTGGTAGCTTAGGTTGTTGCTAGCTTCTTTACTGTCTTTTTATCTAATCAAAATCAAATCAATCGAAACCCTAAGCTCAAGCTCATTCTCCAAGTCTCTCTCTGCATCTCTCTCTCTCTCTGTCTGTCGTTATCATTTTTACATTTAGATCTAAACTCGCCGATCTACCGATTCGGAAGCTGTGTCCATTTTGCTGAGTTGACTCAATGGAGAACTCGGCCGATTTACTTTTAATTGACAGTGATGAAATTAAGAGGTTTCGGTGTTAGTCTCTGAGAATGTCGGCATCTTTAGCGCCTTTCGAGCGGCCGCGACCCGGAGCCTCCAATACGGTATGTTGTTTTCCGATTTTATGTTTGGTTATTCAGATAATGGATGGATCTTATTCTATATTGTAGATTGTGGTTTTAGATTGGAAAGTGCATTAGTTATCTTAAGCTTAATTGATTATTTTTAAATTAAATTACCTGAAAATCCAAAATTTGGACAGTTTCTTTTTGGTAGGATTAGTTATTACTCACTTTCTTATGATAGATTGATGCCTGTTTTGTTTGTGAGAAAACAAAGGGAAGAGAGGAAATTCACTTGAAGTATATATGTGGCTTTGTGGGAATTGTTACACACTTGCATTGACAAGTAGTCAGAAGTAAGTGGAATTACTCTCTTTGGCATCATTGGCAAGAGGGTGTTTTCATTTATTTTCAGTGCCAGGTAGGAGAAGGTTTGAAAATTTGATAATTGGGTGGTTGAATTGGTAATTTGCGCCAGTTGTGCCTGATAAGCCAGAATGTGGGATTGGCATAGAAGTAAGGGCTGTAGTTTCTGCTATTTTTAGTAGTTGTTGCAATTGAACTTGAGCTATGATATTTCCACTTTTGTGGCCATTCTTAGAAATTAGGGGCTATAATTGTTTTATGCTCAGCCAATTAAGGACTATGTAGATTTGTTATGTTGGCCTTTCAAATCTAACTTTGAAGAGTGCACTTTTGGGTGAAAAATTTAAAAATATAATCCTCCACTTTGCCAGCACTCAAACAGCTATTGGTGTTATTTAAAATTAATAATTTTGATGTCTATGATGTAGCTCTTGATGTTGCCTTGTAAGGACTCATATGAGGTTAGTGTGAGCTACGGAAAGTCCTTTAGTGCCAGCGAATAAGTTTGTTCTTGAGCTATGAGAATCTGATTTGTTGATATATAATCACATTTGTTTACAAGTTTCGATTCATGGTAAAGTTCTAATAAATTGGCGTTGTCACTTCTCATGCCACGGAAACTTTCACGTTATGAAATGAGTTTATACAGACATTGAAATTTTAGGTGTTTTTGTGGTATAAGACCAACTTATCTGTCGTTAAGTGATGGTTCTGTGAAGTACTAGTCAGCTTGGTCTATGAATTCCATAACCAGCTAACACTATTTATTAATACAAATTCTCATAGTTTCTTATGAATTAAAAAAATAGGTCTATAATTACTAAACCATTTCCTTCAAAATTGCACCTGATTGAAATATTATGACCTTAAAGATCTGATTATCATTTGTTTTCTTTTATAGATATGTTTTTATTATTATTATTTCCAAAAATTTATTTTCAACTCATGGAGTGTTTTCCTAACACTGGTAATCGAAGAAACATGACTAGCCATGATCAAGTTCTAATGAAATGTTTTTTTAGAATTTATTTGATGTCAAAACAAATTTTGCCATGACGAATTATCAGTTTGGATTAATCCAAACAGAAGATTACTCAAGAAAGCTATCAACGAAATGCATGCCATGTCAGAATGTAAACACAATTTGAGTTGCTGTAGAAAAGGACTGAGGGAAAAAAGAAAATGATATTATGTCATAAAAATGATTAATTGAACAACATTAACAGAAATTGTTCAAGGGTTACCATGTTTGGCTTTTAATATAGTTCTGATAATGCTAGGGATCTTGAGATATTTAAAAAAAAATGAGGCACACACTATTTGCAATATGCATATCTTATTTTATTTTGTTCTTTGCCATTTTCTATACTATACTTTGTTTCTGAATTAGTTTATGTTGAAACTGGTCAAATGGTGGTTGTTTCTGACATTTGGTGATTTGATAGGTCTTCAAGAGTGGCCCTCTTTTCATATCCTCAAAAGGTTGGTAACAATTTCTATTTTCCCAGTTTGCTTTTCCTCCCATACGTCAAGTTCATATACCATTTTTTAACTATAGGTTTATTATGTGTATACAAGTTATGAATTCATTATCTTTATGTAATGATTTTGTCAGTCTACATTTAAACATTGGATTGTGATTGTAGCAATCTCCTACCACATTTCAATTGTCTTATCTGACAGGGAACATTGCTATAGGATTAAAAAATAGTTCTGAGAATTTCTATTTTTTGAGATTCAAGGATGTTACCTTTAAGTGCTTGAATTACGAATCTTAACCAATTGAGTAGTGAAGATACGAATAGTGCAAAGTGTGCATAACACATCAGTATGTGATGAGCAAAGCCTTGGCTGACGTCTTTGAAAAATATCTCAAGCATTAATTCTTCCATGACCCAATGATGAGCAAAACTGTTGCACCTTTCAAGGAACTCTGACCTTCCATACCATTAGAACTAGTTGACTCGGTGGACAAGGAGAATCCTCAGTAAGGCATTTGTAAAAAGATTTCCAAGCGACAACCTGAAGCCTCTACTATTGAATCCTTTGTAAATCTATTCAAAACAAACTCTCAAGCAAAGAGAGAAGGAATTTAAAACTTGTTTAAAATCGTCAACTAGCCATATGCGGAGCAATTTACAAGAGAAACAACCCAAAGAGCTAAGCCTCTGAACTTGGAATCCTTCTAAATTCGATTCAAAGAAAATTCCCTATCAATAACAAATGAGAAATTAAAAATGTTTAAAGGAATTTAAAAAAGGCGGTGAGGGGACTAAGTCCTAGCTAAAAAAAAAAAAGGAACTTAAAGTTCTAGTAGCTTTGATATTCTTATCCTGAAATGCTTATTATGCCTCTGATTTCATTGATACAGAATATCATCATATGTTATTTCTGATGTTTCTTAAAGTTCATCCTGAAATGCTTATATTGCCTCTGATTCCTTGACACAAGATATCATCATATGTTATTTATACTATTATTATGTAAGTTGATGTTGGTTTTTGCAGGAATAGGCTGGAAATCGTGGAAGAAGCGGTGGTTTATCCTTACACGCACTTCCTTGGTTTTCTTTAAGAATGACCCTGTTAGTATTTTTTACATTTATAATGCACGTTATTTATCTCTAAATTTCCAATCTAATTCACCATGGCATATTGATTGGTTCCCAGCATTCAATTTAGTTGTTCAATGTGACTAGCAAGGCTAGGGTTAGTTTTTCATATGTAAACTCTTTGGAGTGACAATCCTTTAGAACTTCATTTTCTGTTTACTCCAGGAAATGCCTTCTATATGGCACTACTGTATAGATTGGGAAGTTTATTACATGAGAACCTGGAGGAAAAAGACTAAACCATATCACTGTTACTACCCTTTCAAGGCTTTCCTTTGTCTCGTTATCTTGTTGCCATTTGCTAACCATGATACCAGACACAGCCTCTTAGACTTTGAAAGAAACAGTGTCTATTGCATTAATTGACATTTGAATGTAATGTTAGTTTCTTGTCTCTGAAAATTGTTATCTATTTGCACTAACCAGCACTGGTAATTAAGGTGTATGCAATTCATGGATATTCTTTTTTTCTATGTTGTACAAAGTTTAAAATTAGTTTTTATTTTAGAGGGTTTTCATTCCTTCTTACGTACATGCCATAGTGGATGTGTAATATGAATCTGAAAGGTCTGGTGAGTCCAGACATGGAAGTATTCCTTGATGACTAGATTGTCCTATGGAGGTTTCAAGATGACACTAAATAGGCATGGGATTCAAATTTTTAATATGCCTGGTGCATAAACCTCTCAATCATACCAAAAATCTGGATGTACATTCTTAGGATTCACGTACGGCCGACTGCTTTTACTTATTATTATCCTATGTGAAGAGGAAAAAATCCTTCTTTTTTGGTAATGTCTGCCTATTCAGAGAGAAATGAAAACCTGCAGAATGGCCTTGTTATGGCATTGTTTATATATTTGTATGTAATTTCTAGTCAAACCATGAATATGCCAATAACTTTATTTTCTCTGTATCTTGAAATAACTTTTATTCTCAATTTTGTAGTGTAATATTATGCATAATGACAGATAAGAATCCTTGTGGTTAGAATCAATTGAAATGAATGCTCATTATATTTTCTTTGACGTGCAGAGTGCACTGCCGCAAAGAGGTGGTGAAGTAAATTTGACTTTAGGGGGAATTGACTTGAATAATTCCGGGAGGTACGTGAAATCACAATCAGTTGTCTGTAGCGGTATTCTGATTAAGGTGTCTAATAGTCACTCATATAATCTTGCAGTGTTGTTGTTAGAGAAGATAAAAAGTTATTGACTGTTTTATTTCCTGATGGGCGTGATGGTCGAGCTTTTACTCTTAAGGTGCCACATTTGCTAGTTGAATTTTGTTTTATGCTGATATCCCCCATGGTTAACAAACAAACAACCCCCCCCCCCCCCCCCCCCCCCCCAAAACACCAATTTTCTAACATTGAAATTAACTTCAGGCTGAGACATCAGAGGATTTGTATGAGTGGAAGACAGCCCTGGAACTTGCGCTTGCTCAAGCACCAAGTGCTGCTCTTGTAATGGGACACAATGGGATCTTTAGGAATGACACGAACGATACCATTGAAGGGTCTTTCCATCAATGTACTTCTCCAACCTTTCATTTTATTGTTTCTTAAATGATATTTGTTCTGAAACTACTTGCCAGCCAAATCATTTTCTGTTTATTCATACATAGTTAACCCTATATTGAATATGCCATGTAGGGAGGGATAAGCGTCCTGTTAAATCTTTGGTAGTTGGAAGACCAATTTTGCTGGCCCTTGAGGATATTGATGGAGGTCCATCATTTCTTGAGAAAGCTCTTCGATTTCTTGAGAAGTTTGGTAAGTGGGGATCTCATATATTCATTTTTATTCTTTATCAAATTACTGTACTTGTGTTTATATTTGAACTTTATGTATTCCTTCATTTCTTCGGGTAAAAATTGCACCCTTAATTTTTATAATTAATTATGCATACGTGTTCATGTGTTTTGTGATTTCAACTGTTAATTGGCACTTTTTGTTGCACTTTAATTATTCAAGTGTTCACTGACTTCTCTTCTGGCACTAAGAAGTGGCTCCACAGTCTTCAAACTGTATGAAATATGCATCAATGAGTGGTTGAGGATGTGCAGTTGATAGTTGCAAAGGTTGCCTCATTTAGATTTTATTTTTTCAGTGTCAAAAACCAAAAATTTTGGGTTGGATATTTCTTCTCAAATACAAATGTTAAACTAGTCGCTGACCACTTTTAAGGATGGAAATGGTGCTTGCTCTCTTCTGCCATCATTATGGTGGGTTGAGCATATCGCATTGTTTCCAGGTACTGGCACATATATTATACAGTGAACTTGGACATATTGAAAATCTAGAAAAATGATTCCACCTGATTACCGTCCCATTTGTTAGGTTAAGCCTTTAAAAGGTAGAGCAAAAGCATTGTCTCTTAGATTGAAGGACATTTTTACAGATGCAATATTATTTTCTGAAGATACTTTCAAAGATAAATTTAGATGTGGTGTCAGTTGCTGATGAGATGGTGGAAAATCATAAGAATGATAGGAAGGAATTGTTCTCAATACTACTTTCTATGACCGTGCTGATGGGTTTTCTTTGTAGTTGTTTTAGAGAAAAAGGGATTTGTCAAATGTAAAAAACGTAGATTATATCCCCACGCGGTAGCCCACTCTCTTGAGGGCTTGGGATCTGGTGCCTGGCTGTATCGAGGTGACTGAGGTCTTAGGTTCGATCCTTCTGGTGAGCTTAAAAATTCTTCCCTTTGCTGTCTCATGGTTCATGGGGTTGGGACGCCTGACCGACTCCCCAGTTTAGGGCTTGCCCCCCCCCCCCCCCCCCAACAAAAAAAAAAGGTAATTTGTGACTTGTATGGATCAATAATCTAGTTAGATGAATGCCTGATGAGTGAGACTCTAGGGTGTGTTATACAGGGACAGAGGGGTCTGCTTTTATCAACAATTTGATAGTAAAATAGATAAAACATAAAAACTTTAGTAAAAGTAACGAACATGTGAGGAAAAAGATATTGAACCTGTGATTAGAGTCTATTTGAGGTGGCTTGAGTATAATTTCTTTTTTTCCTCTTACTAAGGCTTGAATCCCCACTAGTAACAAGGAGGCTCCATCCCTGCTCTCGTAGGGAGATTGGATATCAACGCTCGTATTTTTGTGTTGATCGTTTTTTCCCCCCTCCCCAGTTAGTTCTGATAAGGGTCTGGTCAACACAAAAAAGTCAATGTTGTGCCATGTAAAAGTCAACACAAATACGTTGGATGCTAAAGTGCCATGTATGGATGCTAACAAGGAGGCTCCATCCCTTCTCCATCGTATGGATGCTAAAGTGTCATGTAAAAGTCAATGTTGTACTTGGAGCACTGCTCATGGAAGATGAACATGTGTAATCTTCTTCAGAAAAGAATGCGTTGTTTGTCACCCCACTGGTGAGTTGTGTAAGATTGAGGCTAAAGGGGTTGGTCCTCTTTTTCTTCATTTTTCCTGTGCATTGAGATTGCAACAAAATATTCTTAATGAAGTTTGCTAAAGTGGGTTATTGTGCATTCATATGTGTTTCTTTGCTCATTGAGAATTAGTGTTTTAAGATGAAGGAAGAGGATGCTACTGAGTGGGATTGTATTGTGATGGAAATCTTTTGGCATCTTTTGAAGTCATTAGGGTGAAAAGGGTAAAGGGATCTTCTCGCATTCTAGCTGGGAGGTGGAGTTCTTTCTGATCTAGAGTTTGATTTTGGGTGTCTTCATGGGCTTCAGCTGCAAGTTAATTTTGAGAAATGTTGTTTTCTTGAGTCAAAATAATTCAGATTTGAATGGTAATGCATTGATTCTTGGTTTTTTTGTTTGTTATTTGGTTCTTTTGGTTGCTTTAATGGTTGGTCAGCTGCTTCTTTACCAACTTTTAGTTCCATTTCTTTGTTTTTAATAATATTACATTTGATTTCTCCTCAAAAAAAAAAAATAATAATAATATCTTTTGATTCCTATTAAAAAACAAAAGGTTTGATTCCTATTAAAAGCAACAGGAAAAATTAGAGGTGTAATGAAGTAGTCAGGACAATCATGTAGCCAAACCGAGCTCCAATTAATTCAGGATTGAGCCTTAATGGAGGTGGGTTATATTCAGCTGGGAGTGGGAGTGTGTATTGTTGTTAAAAAGGAAAAGATGTACGAAGCCGGTGGTGTTGATTAACTTGCTCACCTCTCTAAATAGTGCTTGGATGAATTCATTGAATTTCATCTCTTATATTTTTTCGCATATGATATTTTTTTCTACAGGAACTAAAGTTGAAGGAATTTTACGGCAAGCAGCAGATGTTGAGGAGGTGGACCGCAGAGTTCAAGAATATGAACAGGGTATCCCTTTGATTCATATTAATTACACCTTATTTTGAAAGTTGCTAATTAATTACACTGATAAAGAAGTGTTAGATATCCTTTTTCCTTGTTTAATTATTTCATCTGTCAAGTGCAACTTTTTGTAGCGATGCCCTTCATACTGAGAGATTGTGGCTCACCTATTTCTCTTTCGTTATTTGTAGGAAAGACTGAATTTAGTGCTGATGAGGATGCTCATGTTATTGGTGACTGCGTTAAGGTACTCGTCTCACTTGCTGCTGCTCGTGACTTTTAAGTTAATGTAGTTACTTTAACTTTCAAGATCGTTGTTTCATCTGCAGCATGTCCTCAGGGAGCTTCCGTCCTCTCCAGTGCCTGCATCCTGCTGTACTGCCTTACTGGAGGCTTATAGTAAGTTTCAGTTATCTTTTGTTCTTCCTAATTTTGTATTCTTTTACCTGGTTGATTATAGTTTTGGATTTGTTAAGATATTGAAACATGATTTATTTTGTTTATTTTAGACAAATCCCCTTGAGCACCTTTTGTCGAGGTGATTTGAGTAAATTATGTGTTTGTTTTTTGAGGCAAACTTATTTTTTTTATTCTTCATTATTTCATTTATTTGTACATTGACAATTGGTTTTGTTTTGGCTGTTACTGCCAAGGGAGTTGAAGTCGTTTTTTGGATGATAAACTTGTCAAAACGTAAAAACAACTGTTCATCAAATTGAGATATTGGCTAATTGCTTGTGAAAAGAATCAGTTAATTGTGAATGAGTGTTGATTGGCATGTTCTAAATAGTAAAATTAAATATCAGTTGGTGTATTTATTGAACATATCCTTTCTTAGCTTTGAAAAGAAAAAGAAAAAGAAGAAAACAGTGAAGAAAACAAGACTGTTTGTGCTGTTGGTCATACTGGCATTCATGCATGTCCAGTGTTCGCATGGACTTTAACGTATATATTCTCCATTCATACAGTTAATAATTTGCCAAGGTTTGTGTCTTTGTCGTTGGAGACCTTTCAACATTTTCCTTGTTGCAGTGGCTTATTGAAAATAATTGAGCCTTGTTGCCCTCTCAAATGAAAGTTATCACAAACTAGTGAGCTTTGTTTTCTATTTTGGATGTAACTTGCAAATATTTATTTGTGCAAGTTATATTCTAATCTAATCATGGAATAAGCACCATATGAGGATCCTTGCCTTTTATGGGAGAAGTGCTGTATCTTTATTGTGCTAAGCATTTTTGTTCAGACATTTGTTTCTATCGTTAAAAGATTTTAAAGCTAATGGGTTTTGTTGTTTTGATTCACATTCAACTTGGGTTGACATGATTGTCATCTGATCCCAATTTGGTGGATTATATTTTACTTGCATCATTATATACTGATATTGTTGCCTTACTGTTTATTGGATAAGAAATTGATCGGAAGGAAGCTCGGATAAGTGCTATGCGCTCTGCAATATTAGAGACATTTCCTGAACCAAATCGGCGTTTATTACAGAGGTAACCTCTGAACATGTTGTATACATTCAACCTTTTTCCCTAGTTGCATCTTTTAGTGTCATCCTTTGCTAATTTAATGTTTGCTGATCTGTTTATAGTGTTTACTTTCTGCGCTGCTCTAAATCTATAGCCTATGCATTTTGTCCTTTTAATTTTTTGTTTTATTTCTGTTTGTTGTAATCTGCACATGTCATAGCTAGTAGACGCCATATGTATCAGTGCTGATGGGAATGTGAACATAGAAAGACAATATATCTGGAAGATATGGTTTAGTGAGGCTGGTGCTGTTAGCTTAAGCTTTTGGGTTTAGTGGCTACTCAGCAGTAACTTAATTGTTTTGAAATATGTCCATTTTGTGAGTAAAGATGCTTGCAACTTCTATAGTGAGCAGGCATATTTTTCATAGTCATACAATTATCTAATATGTACAATTGCTCCTTATTTTGCAGAATTTTGAGGATGATGCACACAATATCATCTCATGCTCATGAAAACCGAATGACTCCTTCTGCTGTTGCAGCCTGCATGGCACCCTTGCTCCTACGACCTCTTTTAGCTGGTGAATGTGAGTTGGAGGATGATTTTGATATGAACGGTGATAACTCTGCTCAGCTTCTTGCTGCTGCAAATGCTGCTAATAATGCTCAAGCCATCATTGCAACTCTTTTAGAGGAATATGAGAATATTTTTGATGTAAGATTCTCTCTGTTTGATTGCTTGACTGATAATTGCTGGTGTTCTTGAGAATACAATAGTCAATAGGTTATATCATTGGATTGATTATGTATACTTTAGTACCCAGGTTTGGATTTCAAAAATTTAATAGGACCCTAAGGTTCTATCAATTGAAAATATACTAGTGATGTGCACACTTACAAAGTTGGGATACAAAGTTTGTACCATAATCGACTTGGCGCCAGTATAAATTCAGCACTTTGTATCCCAACTTTATAAGCCTATCATTATGTAAAAAGTCAAGAAAACGATTAGAAGAGGGTTGATCTCTTCATGGGGATCTTCCTCCAATTTGTCAAAAGACTATTTTTCTTTCTTTGCTTGATTGTAAAAGTCTTAGGGCATCACTATTTGAAGGATTCTTAGAGAAACACTAAGCGTAAAAGAAAACAATTCATAATGGAAATCCTAAATTAAATAAGTAACTCCGGAAAAAATGAGAATACTAATTCTAATGTGATTCTAACAAAATTTTATAGTTGTGAATATGAAAGTTATGTGTGCTTTGTGATGTTAATTTAGGTTGTGAATATAATTGGTATAGAATCATTTTAGGTAAGGGTCTTTGAGTTTCCTGAAGTATGATAATATGCTTGAAAGCTAGAAGGGCTGCAGCTGGATCTGTGGAAAAAATTGCTTGGATTTATTGTTGAACAGGAAAATTAAGTTTGTTCCTGATGACTGAAGAGTCAACTGGAAAAAAGTAACCATACCAGCGGTTTTGGACTGGAACCGCTGAATATTGTTGCAACTTCGGTCCAACTTAAGTTTTGTGAAGTATTGTAGCTTGTTTTGAAAGCTAGAAGGGCTGCAGCCGGATCTGTGGAAATAGTTTCTTGGATATATTCTTAAAAACTTACATTTGTTCTTATTGGAGTCTCAAGCTAGTTCCCCATGTTACCATAGTTTAACTCTGTACTTGTGTATATTCTGCTTGGTGTTTCAGGATGAAAGTCTCCATAGATGCTCTATTTCAGCTGATTCTCATGTTGACAACAGTGGTAGTGAGGATTCATCTGATGAAGAAAATCTGGATATGAAAAATAATGGCTATCATGATGCACAAAATGAAGTTGATCCAGAAAGTGACGATGATCCCGAGCGTGCACACAGTGGGAAATTAAGTGAAAGCAGTGGTTATGCTGGCAGTGATCTTTATGACTACAAGGTTCTTTATTTTCCTGTCACAAAAATTGTATCACATTTGTTTTTCCAGCATGGTGAAATTTATTAGGGGATTGAAGTACATATTGCTTCGAGTTCTTTTCTTTTGTCATCTATTGCCTTGCGACTGCAGTAATATTATTTGCTTCTCATCTTAATGTTATAGATTGTGTGAAGAACTCATTCATCGACAAAATCTTAGGTTTTTCATGGCCTTGAACATGTACAATGTCTTCCCAACAGGTTACAAATTGAGTTATTTGTTGCATGTGCCACTTTTAAGTATTCTCATTCTCTTTTTTGCCTCTATGGATTTGGATTCAAACATCTGTTTGGCTAGTCCAACTGATAGTTCAAGTCTTTGGGTTGAAGTGTATTATGTCTGTTCCCTGAATCCCTACTGGGTATTCTTATAATTCACAGATCATGCTCGTTATTGTGTTGGGCCTTGATGAGTGAGAGGGTGTTAGAAATCCCACATCAACGAAGTCTGAACTTGGTGTGGCTTCATAACTTGTGCTCTTCCTCTTAATATCTTTTAGCATTTAGGTTGGTTTCTCAATGATATTGTTAAAAAAACCATATCTTTTAACAGTCACAATCTTTAAGTAGATTATGATGATCGTTTCCGTTAATTGAACAAAACAATCAGCCTTTTACTTGCACATTTATATAATAAAGCTGAGCATTGTTTGAAATATTGAAAGATTATGACTAGATTTCATTGACATGTTGAATTTCATGGTCTTGTCCAAGTAGAAACCTGAGGTTTGTCCCATTGTGTGCAACATAATGCTTCTTCTAAAGAAAGCACTGGAATGTTGAGATTGGACAAATTTTATTTCTACAAGTTGCTTTTATAGTCAAGTGTGCATAGCTCAGCTTATATCTTATGGTAATTTTAGAAATGAGGTTAGAGTGAAAGAGATGCACTTGATTTTATGATGATTTATTTTAGAAGTGTTTGCATTATTGGGGTTCATTTAGAAAATTAAAAAGAGGTAACTATTGTTTAAATTGAAATCTACATTATCTGGCACATATACAGGCTCTTGGAGGTGATGATTCGGATGTTGGATCCCCCAGAAATAATAATGCTTCGGCCGAGAGCTCAAAGCTGCCCATTGACCCTATACAAATTGGGGATCCTGGTGATCAGGTGATCGAGCAACAAGGTAAACAGAAGAAAGGAAATGAAAATTCAATTACTGAGATGGAGGTTTCTAGTGTTTTACCTGCTGGTGAATCTTACCATTCAATGGGGGAGATTCTTTCCTCTGTGGATCCTGGGCATCCTCTATCTGTATCTGGACTTGAGTCTTCTGCTGAGAAGCCAGTGGGTAAAGGTACAAGCTCCAATTTCAGCGCAAAGCGATCTGCCTTCTGGGGAAGAAGCAATGTGAGTTTGACATTCATTGTCTCTCTTAAGATTTACTCTTAGGAGCCTTAATATTTTATTAAGCAGATGGTAGTTTACTTCAGTTTGATAGATGTATGTTCTCATCCTTTTTTTTTCCATTCTAAAAAATATAATTTATAGATCAAACAATTGTTCCTACCATGCTTCCCACTGCAAATTTTTTCTTAATTCTTCATTCGAGCTTGTGTTTGTTGTTTCCCCTTTTATTTGCTGTATTTGGACGTTTCTGTAGCTGTGGTCATTTTCATTTGTTTTATTAACATTAGTCTTAATTCTTGTTTTGAGGTCATATTTAGGTCTATGCATATTCTTCTTTGTATATTTTTGGTCCACTCATGCTTGTACTGATATTATTCATCCCTTCCTTAGAGCAGACTGCTTGTTTCTTTGCATGCATGAAATATTTCAGCTATAGGTGTTACTGAGAAATTGAGAATATTCACTGTTCTCTGAATTATGGTATATGTACTCAACTTGAGGGCTGTTCTAGATGGTTTCTGTTCTTTATCTACATTTACCATGATCCACCTGACCCGTGACTATGGTTGATAAGAAATTTGCAGAGTGCAAGGTATCGGTTGTAAATAACAATTTTTTTGGCTGTGCAGCCATGCAACTTAAAAGTCATGAATTATTGTGTGGGTGGTTATCCATCTATAATTATGGGTAAACAACATTGAATACTGTAGTCCTGTCTCTGCTGTTTGGATTCTTGAATGCAAATGTCAGGCAATTGATGATCTTTATTGACTTTGCACACAGGCGAGAAAGACATCTTCAGTGGAATCCATTGATTCATCTGGGGAAGAAGAGTAAGATGCTCATTATATTCTTTATACCTCTTTCCTTTACTGTCTTCATCATCTTTGATGCTTTTGTTTAAGGAGTCAAACTTAAAGCTTGTTATCTTTACTGTTTATATTTTAAATATCTATTCCTATTTTTGAGGATGTTATCTGTTGAGTGTTTTCTTTTTAAAAAAAAATGTAACAAACTTAAAAATATATTAATGACGAAGATTTAAAACAGATATTGGACCCGCTCTCCACTAAGAAGACAAAAATTAGTAGTACTTGTGCTATACAAAAGTATACCCAATCATCCCTATGCAAGGCTAGAGTCAGTTATAACTCCCTATCTCAAAACCCCATCCCAGTTTAAATGTATGAAGGAAAAGGATAAATCTTTAAAATTTTTTGAAACTGAAGCCCAAAGTGAAGTAAAAAGACGAACTCTATCCCACAGTTCTTCAGAATTATCTATAATTTTTTCCCTAAAAAATACGAACATTTCTTTCTTCCCAGATTACACAAAACAGAGCTGCCGCAGCACATTTCCAAAGAGTTTTAGCTTTTATTCCTCTACCAAAAGCAAAGGCTGTGGAGCATTCCTTTGTTAAGGTTATTAGTCTCTTGTTTATAGCTAGATTTAAACATCCTTAGATGTGTTTAAATGTATAATTGTAGCTAATATCACCATATTTTTCTAAGGCAGTGTGCAAGAATCCTAATTCTTCTAAACCTTTTAACTTTAATACCCTTGCATAGAAAATCTTAGAAACCTATGTTAGTCCTAGATGCTTCTAAAATTTTACTGTTATGTACGTTAAGATTAGTTGGCGTACAAGTAAGTTCTCTTTTGATGTTTAATCGATAACATTGTACCAGACTTGTATAAAGTAGTTCGCACTTGAGGTTTATTTGAGACAATTTCCCTAAAATGGTGATCAGTTTTACAATTTCCCTAAAATGGTGATCAGTTTTACTGCTGTATGCATGGCTTCGTGGATAATTAATGGTAAACACAAGGGAATTTTTTTTCTTTTTTAACAATTTTTTTTTGGGGTTAAATAGGGTAAGACGAGTTTATTAGGTTTCAATTTATTGATGTGCGGTTATTTTTTGTTGTTTTTCCACCTTTTTTCCCCTATGAATATAGTTGAAGTAACTTGATGATGTTGTTTTATATCTGGAATTGCAAAAGACAAGTTGAGATATCAGAGGAAACAGCCATACCACTAACTTAGAAAGCACTGAAATAAACAGATTGGTTGCATTCAAAATCTAATGACACAACTTCCTATGAAAACTAGTCTTCCCAGAAAGTATTCTCTGAAAGCTTTTTTTCTACATTTTATCCTATATTTGAATATTTATAAGTGAAGGAAATCAGGTTAGATTGCCATTTTCAAAGGAATGTTTTAAGGTTTGGAAACTAAAAGGGGTTCAGTCCTGATGTCCCTCCCACTTGCCATTGTCAAATCCTTGATTCATATGGTTGATTAGATGATGGATTTTTTCAAAACAATTTTTACATGTCCTTTCAATAAGTTGTTTTGCAGATTGAAATGGCTTTTCTCATCAACTCTTTCTTGTGTCAAAATTTCCTCCATTTTATATTTAATATATTCTTACAACGTAAATCTGTTGACTTGTTTGTAGGCTTGCTATTCAGAGACTTGAGATTACAAAGAATGACTTGCGACATAGGATTGCAAAGGAGGTACTAGTCTTGCATAAACTAGTCATGGAATATCAGTGTTATTACTAACAGGATTGGTCATCATCTGTGACAGGCTAGAGGAAATGCCATTTTACAAGCTAGCTTGGAAAGAAGGAAGCAAGCTTTGCATGAGCGTCGTTTGGCCCTTGAGCAAGATGTATTTCTTTTTTATCCATTAAATACTGCCTTTTTTTTCCCTTAATGTTTATTTGCTTTCATTTGTTTGCTGGATATTGCATTAGATTTTTCGATGCTTCTTCTTTTTGCTTTTATTTCCATGTTTAAAATGTTTTCACTGTTCACTCTTTGTTTGTGTCTACTGACTAGCAAATGATTAAACAGGTCTCAAGGTTGCAGGAGCAGCTTCAAGCTGAGAGGGATCTTAGAGCTGCATTAGAAGTTGGTTTGAGCATGTCTTCTGGACAATTTTCCAGTTCACGTGGCATGGACTCTAAAGTTTGTACAGATTATAAAAGATTTGTTTCTTTTTTATTTCTAGATCTTCAGTTGCACAAATACTTATGACTTAAAACTGATGTGAAGACAAGGGCTGAGCTGGAGGAGATTGCTCTTGCTGAAGCAGACGTGGCCAGGTTGAAGCAAAAAGTTGCAGAACTCCACCATCAACTTAATCAGCAGCGACAGCATCATTATGGTTCTCTCTCAGATGCATGTGACCGTTATCAAAATGTCCAAAACCATAATTCTCAACAGTGAGTATGCCAAATTATGCAATTACTAAAATATTTTTGGCTTGTGGTGTGAAAAATTGTCAGTAGTCATAAGCAATATTTATATTGACATCATGAAAGGGTTCTCTGCAGATCATTCTCTTCCAACATATTTAACCTACCCATTCGATTACCTTTTCTTGCTTTTCAGTACCTGGTACTCAAGCTAACAATTGTCTGCGGCATGATGGTTAATTTTCAATCTTAGCAATTAATCCATTCCCGTCAGAATACATGCCCGTCTGGATTCTGAATTTTGACTATTTTAAATTTTGTCTAGATATAATGTGCATATTTTTGGTGACTGTTATTTGTTTATTTTGTGTTTTGAAAATGATAGTAACATATGCATCAGTTTCTACATGTGGTTGGCTTGGGGAAGTTACTTTGGTGTGTAAATGAACTTCTTTATTAAGCTGGGTTTCTACACGATATGTCAGTGTTATATTCTATTTTTTTCTCCCTTTTTTGATGGGGGAAGGGAAGCAAGGGAAACAGGTTGGGGACAGGCAGCTACCTGGTAAGAGGTGTAGTGAGCTGTGAAAAGTTGAAGGCTACAAGCCTACAAGAGGGATATTCTTCTTTTCTCTTTCTTTCTCATTTTCTTTTCCTCTTTTCCCTTTTTGCTATTTTTTCAAATTTTGGCTCTCCAAGCTCCTTTTACATCCTGTAATATTAGTACACTAGTCAGAACATGTCAATAAAGCCAAAAACAATATGCCCTCTGCTCTCCATTAGAACCAACAAGTGTCTGGGTACATGTTCATGGTTGCGTACTTTTTGTTTTTTTTTTCTAAATCATAAAATTGTTACACTTGGTAACTAATTTACTTTAGCCATTATTTTAACACTTTGAAGCCAATATATTAGCAACTTTGAGCTTTTAAAGATATGGCAAAGATTATCTTTTTGCCTGCATGCTATTCATCTGTAGGGAGAACTGGATAGCACGGCAAGTGTATATAATAAAGTTAAAAATATGTATTTCAGTTCTAATATCACAGGATAATGGGTAGTTGAGGCTGCTAATTTTTCCTAGTAGAGGAAAATGGAAATAACTGTGGCACATCAGATTCTGTTCAAGTAAAGCCTTTTACTAATAAAATATATTTGATATTTGCAGGAGGTTTCTTCAGCAAGACTTTGATTCTACTCTTGCTTTTGTTAATCATGAAAGGAAACAAAGAACTGAGGTACATATTTGAAATTGTTTGCCCATCACCATCCGTCTTTCTCGTTCGATTGAAATGTATTTAGAACTTTCAAACGAGAAGATGGTAATTCAAGTTATTAATTATTTACTTATTCTATTTGTTTGTTTTGACTCACTAAATTTAGTGCATTTTGATTGAACCTTCACTATTCCAGATTATCAAATGCCTTCGTAGTTTGATGTTATATTATCACGGTCCTTTGTTTAGGATCTATGTTGCCTTTAGAGGTTGAGTCCGTCATGAGTTATTCTTTTGAGTTTATCAATACTGCATGCTTTATCTAATGGTAATTATAATCTTCTACTGCTGCACTGCAGGAGAATTTGTTAGGGGCAGACTGGAGGAATATTAAAGGACAAGGATTAGCAACCGGCAGCAGTAACAGGCTGCCTCGGAAGCAATTTGTGGAGTCAACCAGCTTGAGTGACTCGAAAAGTACCGAGGCATCCACAAATGTGTCAATGGATGAGCTATGTGGTGTCGATTCTGCATCTGTCCCTTCCACTTCAAGACCGATAGAGGTAGGCTTGATATTCATCAATGCGTCAATGCACATTCTGTTTTGCAACTCCTGATACTACTTCTTGACTCCAAAATTTTGAAGCAACACAGTTCAAATTATTGACTGGAAAATTACTGAACAATCTTTATATACATTTTCCTAATTGATTTTTGTTAACCGACATTATTTGTTTTTGACAATCTTACAGGCAACGGATTATGCTAGGCATCCATCAACTGCTTCTTCTGCCTTGGTAGAATTAACTACTCGTCTTGATTTTTTCAAGGAAAGACGATCTCAGCTAATGGAACAACTTCACAACCTTGATTTAAACTATGGCACTACGTCGTCACAAGATTTCATCTACAGACCATCATCTCCACCGTGGAACTAACCTAAGATGGTGCTTATCATAGGAGTCGAGATTAAAAATGTCGGTCTTCTTCTTGTTGTACATCCTTCAGTGTTGCATATAGTTGTATATGTAGTCTTGTGGGCTCAGTTAGTTTTCCTTTTTTTTCATTTAAATTTCTTGTTTCAATTTATTTTTTTGGGGGGGTTCTCTCTCTTGCATAGAATTTGGTTTCATTACTAACAATGACCTCTTTCGAGTTCCCCTTGCTGTAATTTTTGCCCTAAATGTTATAAACAAAACAAGTGTTTTGGTTTGTGTCAATAGTAGGTGAACGCGTTATATAAAACAAAAACTTTTTTATTGTTATTTTTAAATTTTTGGGTTCTGTTTGTGAAAGACGTCTCCTATGGAACATTTTTTCTTTTTTTCTTTTAGGGGGTTTAATGGCTTATTATTTTCGACAATTGTTCTATGTAGGTGTAAGATGTGTACAAATTAATTGCAGTGTATCTTAATGTCATTTGCACAGTTCGTTTTTGATGTCGAAGTTCATTATGTGAATATTTAATCCACTCAAAATAGTTAAAAGAGTAAAAAATGACAACAATAAAAATAGAGGGATAAATAATATTCAAATTAATTTGTTAATCTTTTACTTTACCAAATTTTCAAACTCATTGATCAATGAAATAAAATTTAATGCCCATTGAGCTAAGAGCTACAATAACAAGCCCACAAGTTTTCAATCTGATCAATTTTTATTCGTAAAAATTCGATCCGTAAAAATTTAATTTGTGAATTGGTAGATTGAATTCAGTTAAAAAAAATAAAAAATTAGTTGGTGGATTGGATATGTATTTATTTTTATAAATTTATAAAAATTCGTAAAAAATAAAAAAATGTATTTATTTAATTAAAAAGTAAATTTTTAAATATGACATTAGTACTAACTAATAAATAAATAAAAAAAAATATAGTTACATTAATATAATATTATATCTTATCTAATAATAATATAAAATATAAAATAATTAAATAAACAAATATAGCTTCTTAGGTAGTTAACTTTCATGATCTAAACAAATGAAATTTTTTTTTGTGTTGCATTTTAAAACTTTAAATGTATTTTTTATTTTTATTTAAACAATTAATTTATTTAAATCGTATTTAATTTTGAATTTAATCAGTCCTAAAATTATTTTTATATTTAGTTAGTTCGAGAATAGGATATAATTAAACATTTTTATCCTACAAATCAATCCACAAAATAATAGATCGGGTAAAATCCGCATCCGATCCGTAAATATATGGATTGGATTTGGATTGAATTTCATCCATCCACGGACTAAATTAGAATAAAAATTTATAATTTACAAAATTATAAATCGAATATGAATTAATATCTAATTTGTAAAATTCCATACGCGAACATTACTAATTTATTTTTTTATTAGGGTTGTTTAAATTGACTAGGGATTGTCTTATGACTTTATCACATGTTTATAACGTTTTATAATAAATTAAAGAGAAATTAAATTAAATTAAACAAGTGAGAAATAAGCTTAGTTTCGTAAAAGTCAGTCAAGCTTTCATTCTCAAGCTTGCGAGTTATGACTGGTCCCATTATCCACAGACCACAAATCAAAAGGTCTCTCGAGACTCTTCAATCTTCTCTCTATCTACACCATCGCACTTGGACACTTCTAATCCATGAAACAGCGCACGTAAGCAAAATCTATCTTCATTTTTAAATTTCTGCCAGTTTTATTATGTTAAAATTTCTATTACTTGAATTTCTATTATATTATTCGGCCTTGTTTGGTTGCTGAGGAAAAAATAAAAATTAAAAACCAAAAACATATTAACATAAAATTATTAACGTATTATATCAATTCGAGATTTTATCCTTATTGCTTTTTTCTGTTTCAGCAACTCCCCGCGAAAGGTACGAGTTTGATTGTTTCTTTGTTGCTTTCATGTTGTTGCAGCTTTGTTATTTTATTCACGCGGTTTTTCATTTGATTTGATTAAATTATTAGTTGGTGGCGAATTTATTTGTTAGATTTTTGACGAAGTTTTGAAAAATCCATGTTATTTAACTGCTTTCTGGGGTGTGCTTGCGCTTTTTGCTTTTCTGTGATGTATCTATTTTTATTTTCAGTGACAGATTTAATAGACAAGTGAGTGATTCCATGGAAGCTAAAACTCTATCACATGGTGATCTCTTGCTTTTGTTTGAAATGAATTTTTGGGTTTCTTAGGATTTGATGGTTCAGTGTTCTGTCAGAGGAGAACGATTTGGGACCGACCGTTAAATCTACAACTGTTATCATGGAACAATCTAATCAAAATGCTCGTTTCAATATCAAGCTGTGGGGGTGGTCCCTTCTTTCGCTCGTGCCTTGGGCCATTAACGCCGGAGAGAAGATTCAGAGACCTACAACTATAAACAAAGAGTTGAAGAGGTATGCGCGCCCTCGTGTGTTACAGAAAAGAGAAGCGGGTAACCCTGTGCGATTTAGACCATATGTGTCAAAGGTTCCATGGCATAAAGGCCCAAGAGCATTCCTTTCTCAACTGTTTCCTCGATACGGGCACTACTGTGGGCCCAACTGGTCCAGTGGCAAAAACAGCGGGTCTAACCTTTGGGACAGGAGGCCAATGGATTGGTTGGATTATTGCTGTTATTGCCACGATATTGGTTACGACACTCATGATCAGACTGAGCTTTTGAAAGCCGACTTAGCTTTCGTTGAGTGCTTAGAGAGGCCGCACATGGATACAAGAGGAGATGCTCGTGTTGCTCATCTTTATAAGACAATGTGCATCACAGGCATGCCTACCTACTACACACTGATCTTTACTATGATAGACACTTTTGTTCTGTAATCTTGGTTTGAGATCCTGTTCTTGGCATTAATGTTTGGTTTTTGTTTTAATTCTTATGCATGGCAGGTCTCAAGAATATATTAATACCATACAGAAAACATCTTGTGAGACTGCAGACCGGGAATCCTATAGTTGATTTTGGATGGCTTATCAGTACGATATGGAGGACAAATCTGCAGAAAACATGAACATGAATCATGAATTCCTTGAAGTAGCTAGCAACAATATCAGTATCCTCACCGAATGGCCAGTATGCATTCGGAGCAGGTAGAATCGACTAGTTCTGAGTTTTTTAATTATTTTATTTATGTGCTAGAGCTTTGGAGCAGTTTTTATTGGGAAACTGGACTTGTGAATCTATTCTGTCTGTGTTCCCCCATTGTCCTCTCCAAAATACAAATGATGTAAATAACTGATTTGACATCTTATTTCCTTCCAATTGCTGTATTGTGAATGTTGGATATTGGCTTTCAAATTGGTATATATGATCATTCAACCAATTGATATGTCTTGATAGGATATTACAATCCTTATTTTTTTTTATTTTGTCTATCTATTTTAACATATCAGAAATATGTGCTCTTTGTTTGCATTTTCATTTGAAAATCGTCGGGGTTTTTTAAGGGGTAGGATTCTCCCAAGCCGTAGCGCGAACCTGCCATTGCCCATCGCCATTCATAACTGCTGTACTACAATATAAGACAATGCAATTGGTAATTGATTTTTGCATCTATAAAGGTTTTCAAGTCTCCTCTAAGGCCTTGTCCGATGGACTTAGAGCTTTCAGTTTTGTCGAGGGTGCAAATTTGAGTCAGCATCGGGGCTCAAACATTTCTTCTTTCAGGGTAAACTTTCCACTTTGACTACCAGACAATTCTGTTGTTGTAGATGAAAATTAAAAGCAGCTCTTGAACGGTCGTGATCTTTGATTGACTGCTCGTTAATCTTTCTTTGTTAACAGTGGAGTCATCGTTTTGAGCGTAGTCTTTAGTCTTTACGATTCAATAGTCAGCCTCAGGGCATTACCGTGCTCAACGCGTCTCATCCCTTGAAAGTTTTTCGCTTTTGATTTTCATTTTTGTACGTGGTATGTGCTCCGGCTGACGAGGAGTCAAGAACTAAACAACTCTCTGTATTTATGTTAATTTTTATGAAAAATTATTAATGCTAGTTAAAATATAAAAGCTATGTCGAATCTTATCTTGCTTGTTATTTGTTAAATTTTTTTAGTCTGCTTTTAAGCTTAGAAATTTCGTTCATTCATCCAGACCCATATCATATCACATATCTATAATATACGAACAAAATCGATTTATTTATAGAAGATAATCTTAAGACGACCAATTGATAAAACCAAAATATTTTGATACTGAACATCACAGAGATTCAGTTCATGTTTTGATGGGCTTTCTTGTTAACCCAAATTATATGATAGCATTCTCATTAATTTATGTGCAAAATTAGTAAATTACCCAAGCAAGATACCTTGACCATAAGGAATTTATTAGATTAGAGCCACATCGAAAATCACTCGTAAAGTCAACACAAGGGGAAATGGGAAAATAAATTCATTTTATTTTATCAGCAAATTGATGCGTTATTTTTATTTATGTTAAATCTTGTAGATTAGAAAAAGAAGATTCTGGATTTGAAAATAGACGGCAGGAAGGTTTAAGGCAAATTGGAGAGTGAGTCGAACTCTAATCCTCGTCGTGTGGACCCCCCTCCTTCTCCCAGAAGCTCTTCTTCTTCTTTTTTTTTTTTTTTTTTTTTTTGAGAGACTTCTCCAAGAAGGTATAAAATAACTAATTAAACATGTACACCTAAAATAAATTATATTTTTTTTCTAACTTTAAAAAAAGAAAAAAGAGAGGCTATTATTGTATTACATAATATGAATAGTAAATCCTGAAAACGGAATAATAACATACAGATCCTATGTTTTTTGTAAAATATGAAGTAAGAACACGGTTAATATTTTCTTTTACGTACTATTTTTTTCTTTTAAGGGTTATAAAAATTATAGTTTAAGGTTTATTAGGACTCTATATATGTATGTTAATAATAAACTAGAAATTTATTTAGATTAGTTCACAAGTCTACTCAAATTAATAATATTGTGTTCAGAAATCTACTCCAACTAAAAATATTGAAGAGAAATTTATAACTATTTTACGTTATACACACACACACACCCCCACAGAATTCGAATTAATATTTTCAATAATATTAAGAGATATAATTGAATAGTAGATTGTGGAATAAATACTCTTGAAAAGAAATTTAGAGCATCTTAGATTGCTTATTTAGCTCCCTTATTTGAAGTTCTTTGATTTTTGATCATTTTTATTTTGCATAATGCAAGTACTCTTCATAGGAAAGAAAAAGAGGAAAAAAAAAAAAAACGAAACGCATACACTAATAATTGATTTCAGTGACGTAACAGTCAAGACACCAAAACAAAGAAGTTCATATCATCATATGGACTTTTACAATACTCATTACAAAATATTCTATTTTATGTGATTTAGCAGAAAATGAAGGATCTAGATGTTATTATATACCTGTCAAGAAAGAAAAGGGGAAGGAAATGAAGACTAGGCGGTATAAAAACGGCACCGTTTGAGGAAATCGCCGCCCGAAAAAAAATAAAAGAAAAAGAGAAGAGAGGGGGGGGAAGAAAAAGGAAAAGACATTGAAGTTTTCTCAAACCTCATCTCCAATCGGACAAACAACCAATACGATACCAAAACCACCTCTCTCCTCTCTTCTCTCTCTCTCTCTCTCTCTCTTCGAAGCAAACCCTAAATATCTTATTGTCTCTCATTAATTTGCAGCCGCGATGATCTGATCCAACGCCTCAACCTCTTTAGATCTGGTTCCTCAGGTCAGTCTTTCTTTTTTTTTTCTTTTTTTAAAATTTTTGTCGTTGAATATTTTTGTGGAGTTATACATGTGGGTTGCTTGATTGATTGATTTAATTATGCTTTGTTGTTATTTTACCTGGCTGTAGCAGATCGGATATTTGTTAGTTACCGTTTCTGTTCTTCTTCTTCTTATTATTATTATTATTATTTGATTTTGATTTTTTCTTTCGAAAATAATTGAATAGAGTTAGGTTACGCTTTGGTGGTTGTGATTTGAAAGTAAAAAAAAAAAAAATCCGTTTGATGAAGCCTGGTAGAGTCGTCTTAGAAAGAATTGTTTTGGAAAGGAGGCCTATTAATTACCACTTTTAGGGATTTTTAAAAATGTTGGTCTGATGGGAATTTATGTTATTTGGCGGGTGATAGTCTTTGCTTCTGAGTAAAGTTTTTTGGGCTTGTGGTAACATGTGTTTATTTTCTGCAGATTTTGTGCAAATTTGAAATTGGTCGAATATTTTTGATGGATGATGATTGTGCAGATGGATAATATGTCTGCTCCTGCTCCTTCAGCAAGGGAGCGTGCACAACGCCTCTATGAAAAGGTATCTCTCTCTGTTTTTTTTTTTTTTTCCTTCTTTCCCTCTTATTTCCGCCATAGTTATAACATGATCATGAATTAGTGCTTTGTGTTAAGGGTTGATCCTTAATTTTTTGGTGCTGGATATTATGCAGAATATTGAGTTGGAAAATAAGCGCAGGAGGTCAGTCCAGGCGCGAATTCCATCAGATCCCAATGCTTGGCAACAGATGCGTGAAAATTATGAGGCGATAATCCTTGAAGATCATGCCTTCTCTGAGCAGCACAATGTTGAATATGCCTTATGGCAGTTACATTACAGGCGAATCGAAGAATTGAGGGCACACTATAGTGCTGCTGTTTCTTCTGCAGGCTCGAACACATCGCAGGCTACAAAAGTACCTTCGCGTTCTGATCGAGTTACAAAAATTAGACAGCAGTTTAAAACATTCCTTTCTGAAGCAACTGGATTTTATCATGAATTGATCTTGAAGATCAGAGCAAAATATGGGCTTCCTTTGGGGAATTTCTCTGAGGATTCTGAGAATCGTATCATCATGGACAAAGATGGGAAGAAATCTTCTGAGGTGAAGAAAGGTTTGGTTTCTTGTCACCGATGTTTGATATATTTGGGGGACCTAGCAAGGTACAAAGGTTTATATGGGGAGGGCGACTCTAAATCTCGAGAGTATGCAGCAGCTTCAAGTTACTATCTGCAAGCTGCTTCTCTTTGGCCATCAAGTGGGAATCCCCACCACCAGGTTTGGCTTTTCAAGTTTCCTGTTATTAAATGATAATGCAAGTTTATTCCCATACTTTCTGGGTCATGATGTCGATATGGCACATTGTCAATTCTGATCCCCTTAGTTTATCAAATTTTCTCTTTTCAGCTTGCTATATTGGCTTCTTATTCTAGTGATGAGTTGGTAGCTGTTTATCGGTACTTTCGAAGTTTGGCAGTGGATAGCCCCTTTTCAACTGCAAGGGATAACTTGATTGTTGCATTTGAAAAGGTACTTTTCTATCTGACAAATAGAATAATATGCAGAAGAGGTGATGTGTGTGCTTTTGCCCCTATTGTTTTTAATATGTTGGGCATTTCTGATGTGCCTTTTATTGTACCATTGCTAGAAGAAGTAGCAGAGAATATTTACTTGTTCATGTGTATTTGTTTCATTGGATAAGTAGTTGTATCTGGGTTTCGAGGATTAGGCATTTTATGTCTTCTACATCAGTTTTGTAGATTATATGCCATGTGCAGATGAAAGCTTGGGCTTGTGTCTTTTTACCATGGGAAATAAAAAATAATGCCTGTACTGCTTAGTTAAAATGTTTTGATATATTGTCTTGATTGTTCACGCCCCCAGTTGGAGTCAAAAGCTTGGGTATTTTAAATGTTTTAAGACAAAATTTCCCATTTTATCTTCCTTTTTTTGTGTTATTGGTCGTGTATGAACATTGGATTATGGATGCTGATTGCAATTAATTGGTAATCATTTGATTGTTTGAGCATATTTGCTAATTAATTATCAATTGGCTGTCAGATGGACTGCTATATTAATTATCATTTGATTTTTGATTCCATTAAAGCCAAAGATTTCAGCAAAAGAATTGTGTGAACCATTTAACTAATGGCTTTTCAAATTTCCTCGAACACATTAGTTTTGACAGATTGGTTGGAAGCTGAGTGAGAAGAGGGGGGGGGGGGGGAAGGTCTTAGGCCTTTGTAAATGTGCGAGGAGGAAAAAAAAAATTGTTTGGATCGAACAAATTTAGGCAAAGGCTTAGACTTTCGGGTTTTGCAACCATCTTTTTTTTTTAATTTTTGGAGTAGATATCTATTATGAGAAACTATAATAATGATGTAGAAAATTATGAGGATTAAGCAATCAGCCAAAAATAATAATAATAAAAAAATAAAATTAGTTAATGATTCTTACATAATGGAAGGTTTTATGTGATCTGGTGTCTTTTGATGTCGTCACATTGAATAAGTAAGCAGAACATATTGTTAAGTAGCAGGCTGCATTTGTCAGGTTGGATTGTTTGAAATTTTGGTTGATGGATGCTTCTTAAAGATCCTAGAATTTGAACATTGTGGATCTTCATGTGAATGGCCAGTCTAGTTATAGTATTGCAAATGTCAAGATTCATATTCTTTGTATTGTATTATTTATTAGCTTTTTTTCCCTTTTTTTTGGGGCAGAACCGTCAGAGTTACTCTCAGATGTCTGGAGATGTTAAATCTTCTACTGCCAAGGAGGCTGGGCGGTTGACTGGTAAAGGAAGAGGGAAAGTCGAAGCAAAACTTGCATCAAAAGATGCTGACATGGAGACCAGCACTGTGAAGGAAAGTGTGTCTGGTGTCCAGGAGAAGCTTAAAGCTTTTTGCACTCGCTTTGTCCGTTTAAATGGAATTCTTTTTACACGCACTAGGTACTAAAACTTGAACATCTAGCGTTTATTATAGTTGTTGGTGTGCTTGTTGTTCTTATTATTATTATGAATATTATTAGAACATCTATATATCATAAACATTATCATAATATTTAAACCAACCATTTCTGATACCACGTGCTTCCTGTGATTTCTATTTTCCAGTCTGGAGACATTTGCAGAAGTTCTTGCTTTGGTTAGCAGTGGATTGTGTGAGCTTCTTTCTTCTGGGCCAGAAGAGGAACTGAACTTTGGATCAGATGCCAACGAGAATGCTCTTTTTATAGTTAGGCTTGTTTCCATTCTTATATTCACAGTTCATAATTTGAAGAAGGAAAATGAAAATCAGACTTACGCAGAAATTGTACAGCGTGCTGTACTTCTTCAGAATGCATTCACTGCTGTATTTGAGTTGATGGGGCATATAATAGAGAGATGTATGCAGCTGAGTGATCCTTCTTCAAGTTACCTGTTACCTGGTGTTTTGGTTTTTGTAGAATGGTTGGCCTGCTATCCTGATATTGCTTCTGGCAGTGATGCAGACGAGAGGCAGGCAACTGTTAGGTCAAACTTTTGGAACCAGTGCATATCCTTCCTTAATAAGATCTTGTCCCTTGGCCCAATGTCCGTTGCTGATGATGAAGACTTGACTTGCTTTTTCAATATGAGCAGATATGATGAAGCAGAAACTGAAAATCGACTAGCATTGTGGGAGGATATTGAGTTAAGAGGGTTTTTGCCACTCCTTCCTGCACAGACTATCTTAGATTTCTCTAGGAAGATCTCTTTTGGAGGTGATGGTAATAAGGAAAGGAAAGATCGTGTCAAAAGGATTTTCGCAGCTGGGAAGGCTTTGGCAAATGTAATTATGGTTGACCAAAAACCAGTGTGTTTTGATTCAAAGGTGAAGAAATTTGTTATTGGTACTGAGCCATTGGATGACATCACCTTTACCTCCTCAGACGTGTCCAAAACAAATGATTTAATTCTAGAAAATCAAGCTGAGAAAGCGATGAATTTGGGGGTTGTGCAGGCGCCACAACTGTACATGGATGGGGAGGAGGAGGATGAGGTCATTGTTTTTAAGCCAGCAGTTACTGAGAAGAGAGCTGATGTGGTTGGTTCGACGTGGATGTCCTATGATGGCTTTACCCCCGGCCATAATGCTGCTGTAGGTGATCTACAATTTTATGCTGGTTCTGTTTCAACATCTCAAGACAACCTTCGCCAGCAGTCTACTTATGATTCTAGTTTACCGCTAACTGTATCAGTTGGCAATATTCTGCCTCAACATCTGCAGTCAGTTCAGCCGCATGCTCCAAAGCAGCTTATGGAAGAAGAAGTGTCTCTTGCTAATAGCTTGAAAGGTTTGAGGCTCCCAGAGAATGGGCGTGTGCTGAAACATGAGATGTTGGAAAACATAGGCCCTTCACTCCCTGCAGCAAGGACAATTCCCATCCAACAATCTGTTAATGTCAATGCAAGTGGTACGCACTATAGTTTTTCAAATGGGCCAGAAGCTGTTATACCATCCAAGGTTGATGCCATTGCATCATTGGGAGTTGCTGCTGACAGTTCTGCTGTGAAGGCCTCGTCAGCTTTCCCCGCAGGCCCCAGAAAAAGTCCAGTTAGCCGACCTGTCAGGCATCTGGGACCTCCACCTGGCTTCAGCCCAGTTCCTTCTAAGCAAGTAACTGCACCCATTTCTGGTTCTGAGTTGACTAACGAGAATCCATTAATGGATGATTACAGTTGGTTGGATGGATATCAGTTGCCGCCTTCAACAAAAGGGCCTGGACTTGGTAGTTCCATCAATTATTTATCACATGCAAACCCTCCGTATGTCAGTAACAGCAATGGCTTGGCTGGGACAGGCTTTCCATTTCCTGGAAAGCAGTTTCCAGCAGTGCAGTCCCATGCTGAAAAACAGAAGGGGTGGCAGGAGTACCAGAGTGTTGAGCATTTAAAATTACAGCACGAACAACAGCTGAGGCAACAGCAACTCATAAATGGAAACCAGTTTACTCCACTGCCTGAGCAATATCAAGGACAGTCTATCTGGACCGGTCGTTATTTCGTGTGAGATCAGTTGAAAACATAGCTGGTAAGGTTTATGTGTGTATTTTGATTTGACATTGCATCCTCTTCTGTTATTTTTCTGTTTTTATATATATGTATATATTTTGCTTGGAGATCTGTCATGGCCTAGCATTCTCTTGGTTTTCAGGTTTTTAAGAAAGATTCTGGTGAATGTTCTGCATCCTTTCGCTTCCGAATTTAAACTCCAACTTCAAAGCCTTTTTTGTGTTGATGAGTTTTATTTTGTTGGAGCATGGGTGGCCTTGGCTTCTTGCAGGCACTTGCTATTACAGAAGTGAGTTTCTCTCTAATACTGACTATGTTTATATATTCTATCTGTGTGCATGCACATGCTAGTAGTAATTAAAACTCCTGGTAATATACTTGTTAGAAGTGAAAACATTAATGTGCAAACTTGAATATTTTAAGTGCAACTCATAATATCTGCAATTATTAGATGTCTTCCAATGTTTAAGGTTTTCAAAAATTTATCATGGAATCAAGTTCTACACTAGTGAAAATTTGAGTTAAAATATGAAATACATGAACAAATTATATAATTCCTTTTTTTTCTCTTCTATTCTGCTCCCAGAAGTGGTATGGTCAAGACTTAGTTGTGTTTGGTTTAGAACTTATTATTGACATTGCAATTCCTTTGTTGTTTGGAATCAGTTTCTTTCAATGTGGTTCGTAAATTTTACCTTATCTTAAATTTGTTTTAATTCTTTGCACAAACATTGTCCATTATTTATTAATACAAACACTTTATCAAAAAGAAAAAAAATTCAATCTTCACACAAACACAAACATCACTCTGATGAACTGAGTATCTTTGTGGCATTACGAACTTCTGACCTGATTGATTTTTTGTTGGTTAAGAACCTTTTCAAATGATCTGTATGGTTCATCTTATATGATTGCCTTATTCTAGCTCCGTGAAGTTTGTGTAAAATTAAAAATGCACTTGTAAGGGAGGGTATATTTTATGTATGGATCGGAAATAATTGTATATCATGCATCTGCATAATTCATGTCTATTTAAGTGGCATTGCATTTGCGCACATTTTGTATGCTTGTTGGTTCAAGTATCAAGAGTTTGGCATGCCTTTCACTACAAGCAGGTATCACTGAGCTCTTTTGCTGGAGGAAGTATGGAAACATCTGTATGATGATAAATTCGTAAGAAGTAAATGCCTTATCAGGTTACTTGGGATGGGGGATAGCATGTGTCGTAAATAAGATCATTCGTTGGTTTTGAAGCTTGTCTCGAGGAGGCGATGGAATATAAGATGGTGTACTCATGCGTATGAACTTTTCTTAAATAGTCAAGCTGTCAGAATATCTGCTACAAGCATATGCTGGCAGCCTGATTATCTGTAGTGCATTCTCTTCTAGTTCTATGCAGATAGCTTTGGAGATCTGATCACAAGGTTGCCAGGTGCACACACTGGTTATCCGAAGTTGTTGGGTAGTGGGATGCTAATCATGTAGAAGAACGAAATATATGGGTGAGTACCAAGTGTCATGTTTGTGGTCATTTCGTCTGGGACGCAAGAACTCTTTGTTTAATCGTAATATGCTTTTGAGTAAAGATTTGTGGTACTACAGAACAGCAAGCCATTGGTCTTCTATGTTGAAATTGAGGTCGAACTAGAAACTTTGGTGTAATGAAATAATCTGTGGAACTACTTTCCCTCTGTCTTGATTTTAAACTGTTATGTGTTTGACATCTTTAATTGTCATAATGTGCAAAATAATATCTTGCTGCTTGTTATTTTTTGTTTATTTTTTGCCGCCTTGTGATAAGTTCCAATTTGAAAGATACATGAAGTGGCAACCAAAGATCAGTTGTTTCCACTTTGATTCGTTGCTTTTTCTTCCCTTCGTGCACTGTCCTTCCACTGAGGCCTCTATAAGCCAAAAGCACATTTGCAGTTCGACTGGCAGAGGGGGGAAGAAATTACATGCTGCGGCAGAATTTTCAACGTGTAGAAATAAGATTTTTCATTGAAGAACTAAGTTTGCTTCTTACATCAGTTGTATAATTACATAATTGAGCGACTTCTGAGTCAATAAGAAAAGCAGCTTCGCCTCCTCTTAATACTCTCTTCTGGTACTAAAGAGCTCAATAAAATGTCGAGTGGAAATAAGAGGTCTATGCAAGGAATTAGGTTGTTATTAGATAATAAAAAACAAATAAAAGATAGATAAGATAATAAAGTATACTGCAACGAAAATGTTGAGTGAGATATGGGACACTTAAGATATGTAATAAGAAAAATGAAAAATTTAGTGTGATGTATTGATATATATCGGGTGTATTTGGCACACTAATTTTATTGCATTAACTGTATTATATTATGATATATTGTATTAGAATGCATTGAACTAGAGTTGGAGTATGAATTGGATTGTATATAACATTATTTTATATTTATATTTATATCATTTAAATTTATTAAATTTAAGTATCTCTTATTAATTATATTAAACTATTTGTTAAATAATTTATTTTTATATTCCAATTATTATACTTTAAACAATGGAGTGGGAAGGTCAGAGTCAAATTCAAATTACTTGTAAATAATTTCAATCCAATATGTGCGATTTTGGCTAGATCTAAGACAACAAGACTGAAATTGTGCCGTGTAGGATTTGAACCTAGAACATTGAGTTTTAGAGATCCACGTTCTGTGCTTTGTGGTAATATTCATATTGAGATGGGGAATTAAACTAATGTTGACTTGTAATTAAAAAAGAAAAAAGAAAAGTAACTAAGTGTATAATAATGTAATTTTAAATTTTCGGACGGCAATAATATGGCCAACCATTGTGGATGTAATGGTAGATGCCCGAAACCATGTTATTGTTGTTTCTTTTTCCACTTTTGTATTAAGCTTATTGATTTTCTTAATAAATGATTTGCTACAAAAGAATTCTGTTTTTTTTTTCCAATGTACGATGTCACAGTTTATTAACTCTGATTTTTTCTTTTTATTTTTTCTTTGTAAATCATAAAAAATAAAAACAAAGAAAGAAATTTGATTTTCTCTCTTATTTACTACGGCGACAAAGAATCAGATTATTATTATATTTATTCTTTTTTCTACTTCGTCTTCCAAGGGTAGGCGAATAATATTATATAAATTTATCAATATAAACTTGTTATTATAATATAACAAAATAAAATTATGATACTATTAAATAATATAAACAACTTAATTTTGTTTTTATAATTAATTTTAAAAAAGATCTAATGATTAAGCAAACTCGGAGTCCCTCTTGAGTTTGCATAATGTAGCAGTTCTGCATATGATTCATTATAATGCCCCATAATGTAGATGTTACTACACCTCCAGCATGAGATTGCATATGCAATATAATCTTAAATTATACGAGGTGCTAAACTCACCCAGCGGTGACTTTAAGTATAGACGAATAAGACAATCATATAAGGTCTCACATTTTGGAAAGTCTCATTTTTTAGTATTTACTTAATAATTTTCTAATTGATAAAGTTTTTTTTTAATTACGTATTGCAAGAAAGCCTAAACTATATTTGTTAACCTTAGTGTTAAAGAGATATAATTAATAATATTGTCTAACCATTAATTCATTCACTATTAGTTTCTTCAAGAAAAAAAAAATTGAAAATGTAAAGAAAACTTTGTTATTTAACATTAAAATCTTTGACTTTTAATATTCCTTTTAATTTCTATTGAAAACCTTATAACCTCAAAAATCAATAGATAAAACTTGTTGATGTCTTATCCACAAAGAAAATTATTACAATCATTAGTTCATTTAAAAAAAAAAGTTTATGGAAATATAAAATTCATATCTATTATCCGATCATCAATTCATCTTCTCAACTTTGTATGTGCTATAAATCTTAATATTTTATATTAAAATAGTATTTTACTTATTTATTGGTTTGTTTGTTTTTGTAATGGTTCTAATGAAAGTAAGAAATGATATTTTTTTAACTATTTTTTTTTATTTTTAAGATTTTGTAATGATTGTTAAAATTCAAGAACTAAATATAAAACAAATTTTAAAATATTTTATATTTATTTGAGTATTAAAAAAATAAAAAGAGACCTCATAAAAAAATAAAGGGAAATTATCATACATATACCCTTAAATAACACTTGTATCAAACGTGCTACAATTATTTTCAAGTGTATTACTTGTATACCTTAAGTTGACAAAACACTTATGCCGTCCATCAATTTGTTAACTTCCGTTAGAAAATTAACAGAATTGTGGTAAATTAACTATTTCGCCCTTGAAACTCAAAATGAGGTAAAAATATAAATTTACCCTAAAAATTAACGTAAATTTTCAATACACAATTTTTTTATTTTGTTATTAACAATACATTTTTTTTTAAAAAAATATGAATTATTAACTGTACATATTATTAACAATTATTCGTAAAAAATATCCATATTATACCATAAAAAATTATTAACAACATATTATTTACAATTATACATATTATACCATAAAAAATTTCAGTTGGAGTTTGGAGGAGTAGATTCGGTTGTAAAGTAGTTTTTTTATTTTAGCAATTATTAACAATTATCCGATAAATGAGATAATATGTCGTTTTTTTCTAAAAAGACTAGATTACCCTTGTGATGTCAGCGCTTACAAACGACAGTTAACGGATTGGTGGACGGTAGATGTATTTTGTCAACTTAGGGTATACGAGTGATATACTTAAAAAATGTTGTAGTACGTTTGATACTGATGTCATTTAAGAATATATGGCTGATAATTTCCTAAAAATAAAAAGAGGGCTGAAGCCCCCAAAAATTTTAAGTTCCGAAAATGGCTTAAGGCCCTTGAACACACCCTCAATACACTGCGGTCTGGCTTCCATTACAAAACACAATGATCAGCAAAACACCCGATTTGGGCACGGCAAGAGAGGACGGCCCGGGTTTGAGCCCGGTGGACCCGGCCTGGTCCGGCATATGAGACCTGCACGTGGCAGTCCAGTGAAAATTAGATTATAAAAGAAAATCGCTGTAAAAAAATTGAAAATGAATAGAGAGCATCTCAGTTCTCATTATTTGTGTTATGCTAAGCTTGTGGTTGTGGAGTGGGGTTCCCCACCCTACATTAAACTCGAACATTCTTCTACCTACATATTCTATATATCTAAAAATCCATTTTTTTTTATTATATATTATTAATCATCATATGTCAATGCCTAAATAATTGTCACGCTCATCATGCCTTATGGGGACGTGCTTTTCATTTTCTGTGATTTAGACATACATTGATTGACTGATCGATTATGACAAGAAACCCTAATCTGAATTGGATTGGAATCTATTCTCAAACAAATAATTTATCAAGTTATAAAAAATCCATCATCTTCTTTCTCCAATCAGTTGAGTTCGAATCTAAAAAAAAAAAAAATTATGAGACTGAAAAGTTGATTTAACTTTCTTAATCTCTTATCTTTCAAAGATATAATATAGAGAATATATATTTTTTCAATAATCAAATAATATATAACTTGTAATACAATCACTTGATATATTATTAATTAGAGAGAAGTATAATGTTGTTGATTTATTAAAGGATTTAATTTTTTGCGCTCATTATTCCATTTTCAGTCTTACAAATGATACAATTTTTAATGTTTGGTTTATAGAGTTGAAGCTTAATTAACCAGATAGTATCACATGTTAATAGTGCAAATCACAATGTTATTAATACTGCCCACTAGATTATTATTATTAGAGAATTTTTATTATTGAGTGTGTGTGTCAGTGTGTGTGTATTTAACTATCCATAATGTAAGTAGCATTTTACAGGCATTTCAGTATTTCACATCTATCCGTACTAAAAAGTTAGGATTGCTATAAGCAGGGATTATCTGCTCTGTAAATCATTTATTCCAAAATTCAATTAATTACTGAAGCAGCTAAACTTCTTTTTATTTACATTAATTATTTGATTGGATGGTCTGGATACTTTCCTTTTAAATCCACTACGATTTTAGTTATAAATACGAAACAAAAAAAATATATTGACGGAAAAATATGAAATGCAATAATAAATTTTGGCAAAATACCGTAATATTTTTATTATTTTTCTCATTTTATCTCACATCCTAGTTTTTTTCAAGGCTTTTGTTATGTTACATAATCATGTGGCATTCATGATTATGTATTTTCTGCTCTGTAATCATGTATTACAGGGATTATCAGCTTTGTAATCATGTATGTCACATGATTATATAACATAACAAAATCCTCTTTTCAAGGCTTTTGCTATAAACAGGGATTATCTGCTCTGTAATCATGTATGTGATATGATTATGTAACAACCGTTGGATTAAATACAACGGTTGTGAAAATAACATGATTTTATTATCTTATATTTCCACAACCGTTAGATTTTCATTCAACGGCTACTACATATCATGTATATTACATGATTATGTAACATAACAATCTCATTTTTTTTTCAAATATCCTACCAACCAAATAATATTAAAAAAGTCATGTAAGATATATTTTAACTATTTTTATTATTCCCAGGTTATATGCAGCATTGAACGCGTTTTCTATTGCAAACTCAATAAAAAAAATATATATATATATAATATCAAACTTATTAGTCAAAGGAACGACGCTAATTAAAAAGATTAAATTAAATCAGGCAATGCATTAGCAACCTGTAAATTGATTACTTAAGGATCAACGTCTCAAAATTAATGCCCAGAAAATAGCTTGTTTTTAAAAGTTCAAAACAAACCCACTTATTATTATTATTATTATTATTGGGAAGCAATAAAGATTAGCTCCAGTGCAGTAGTGATGATGATAACACACTTTGATTTTCAAGATTATAATAATTGTCATACAAAATCGATCCTTAAGAGATAACACATTCGCTTGCACGTCCTATCTTTGCATGTGTGTACCCGCAATTATTAATACGGTATTCGCTGTCGTTTACTGATTAATAAAATTCGTATTATTATATGGAACGAAGTCAGTCTTATTAGACTCTCTCCTTTTGCCAACCTGCAATTCCATAAACTTATATGGGAAGATTGACGCTTATGTCTCTAATATTTCCCCCCCCCCCCCCCCCCCTTTTTTTTTTTGGTACCAATTAGGTATTTTATTCCTCGTTCTGTACATCTATCATCATATTTAGCTGTCAATAGTAAAGCTTGAACTTTAAAATTATAGCATCAAATTTTCGTAAAAATTTATGATAGATTCTTAAATGTTGGAAAATGATTTAATGAGTATCCCTGATCACTGTATGATAAACACCTGATAGAATTTTGTGGTAGACTTTAAATAGATAACTTTAAAGATGTGGATTAATCAGACAGCGCCACGTATCATTGTCGCTCACCATAAAGTAAACACAGTTGTCTCCTAAAAAATTACTCCTTAAATGTTTATTTATAATTGTTTAGTGAATATCTTATGTTATTTTTGAAATTTCATCACTAAATTGTAGGAAGAAAAATTTAAAAAAAAAAATCGAATGTGAAATCAATAAATGCTTAGGCCGTCTTTGTAGCGTAATTTTTCGGCAATATTAAAAAAAAAAAGAAAAGAACAAATAATAAGTAAAGATAAAAGTTTGTCACGAGATTGCAAAAAGACAGATGGCATCCTATTTAAGACATAATTGCTTTCTATCTTCTTCTATACACCAAATTTTAAAATATATATATATATATATATATATATATATCAGCTCACGGCACTCACTCTCACATATTCTTGTATTCATATTCACATCCACATTCCTTTCTTCTTCATGCAAAACAAACCCAAAACGCAAAAAAAAATGTTTTCAAAAACGAGCTTTGTTTTCTTAATCTTGTTTTTAATTGTTCGCAACAACAATGTCACCCATGCAGGGAGCCCAATCAAAACCATCGTGGTGCTGGTGATGGAGAACCGTTCGTTCGATCACATGATCGGATGGATGAAGAAGCTCAACCCCGAAATCAACGGCGTTGATGGGTCGGAGTGGAACCCGTTATCCACAACTGATCCCAAGTCCCAGCGTTTCTTCTTCAAGAACCAGGCGCAGTTCGTGGACCCTGATCCGGGCCACTCGTTTCAGGCCATCAGGGAGCAGATATTCGGGTCGAACGACACCTCCTCGGATCATCCGCCGATGAACGGGTTCGCCCAGCAAGCTTTTTCAATGGACCCGTCTTTGAACATGTCCCACAATGTCATGAATGGCTTTGAGCCTGATATGGTTGCTGTTTACAAGACCCTTGTTTCCGAATTTGCTGTCTTTGATAGGTCAGTTAAAAAGTTTCAACTTGCACTCGTTTAACTTGTTTGGGGTAAAATAGTAATTTACTTTTTCAAAGTCTTAAATGTAATTTGATCCGAGTAGTGTCAAAATTTTAACAGAAAAAACTTGTCCAAGCAAGCTGTGAAATGATGAACGTGGCAATTGACATGAAAAAAAGACTAAAAATTTAGTGCTTTCCAGTTACCAACTTTTGAAAGTTTTTGGTAAAATTCTTTAGGAGTCCTTAATAAACAACAAATCATATACATAAAAGTAGTCAATCGTAAGGAGACTCTATTCAGTTTTCTTCTTAATAGTGTATGTTATTTATTAAACAATCAATGATATAAAGTCAAATGCATAAATTTCAATTGATATGGTACTAGCACGTAAGAAATTTTGTAAATTCACAGTGTGTGTATATATATATATATATATTTTTTATGCTCATAATAGTATTCATGAATTATTTATTTATTAGGTGGTTTGCCTCCGTGCCATCATCGACCCAACCAAACCGGCTGTACGTACACTCCGGGACGTCGGCCGGAGCCACGAGCAACATTCCGGCGAAGCTCGCCAAAGGGTACCCGCAGAGAACAATTTTCGAGAACCTCGACGACGCCGGGATTTCCTTCGGAATATACTACCAGAACATTCCGGCCACACTATTCTACCGGAACCTGAGAAAGATCAAGTATTGGGGGAAATTCCATCCGTACGGCACGTCGTTCAAGAAAGATGCGAGGGACGGGAAGCTTCCGGGATACGTTGTGGTGGAGCAGCGGTACACGGACACTAAGAGCGAGCCGGGCAATGACGACCATCCATCGCATGATGTGTACCAAGGACAGGTGTTGGTGAAGGAGGTGTACGAAACCCTGAGGGCCAGCCCGCAGTGGAACGAGACTTTGTTCGTGATCACGTACGATGAGCACGGTGGGTTTTATGATCACGTGACTACGCCCGTCCGTGGGGTGCCCAGCCCCGACGGCATTGTGGGGCCCGAACCGTTTCTCTTTAAGTTTGATCGGTTGGGCGTTCGGGTTCCTACCATTGCGATCTCCCCTTGGATTGAAAAGGGCACCGGTGAGTACACGTGAAACGTTTGTCACCTTTTGTGTGTGTGTGTGTGTGTGTGTGTGTGTTTACATTAATAGAAAAATAATAACTTGTAACAAAATTGTGTAAGATAGGGAAATTAACAATTAAATATAAAGTTATAGTGGCATGAAAATTTTTATCTAAATTGAGATGCTTTTGATTAGTTTAGAGAGTTGTTTAACTGAGGATCAGGATATTATTCGATGTTTATACTGAGCAAACGGCATTTGTCCCATTCTATTTTTAATTAAAGAGCATGATGTTTCCACGTCTAGTATTTTATTTTATTTTTTTTGGGAAATAGATTTGCCAGCATATCTCCAGTAGATGCCCCATTTATGTACGAGTTGTTTGAGTACGTGCAAGTCAAAATCTAAGCCTTCTATTTCCCACTGCTTTTTCAAAAGCTGAAAAGGACTTCCAATCTGTTTTCTTCCTTCTAATAATTTAATGTCAAACCAGTGTAACGAGGAAGCTAACCACCCCCCTCAAAAAAAAAAAAAGTGCTCCCCATTTTTGTCAATTTTCTTAGCCGACATGTAGTAAAGTTGTTTGGGGCATCGTTGGGTAGCTTAATCTGTGTAGCAAAAGTTGCAAGGATAGAGCTTGAAAATTGGAGTTTAGTGAAAAAATACTCTTGGCCCTCCTAGAAGGAGCCCACAAAAAATGGGGGAAAAAATAAAGGACCAAATTGAAAAATTTACTATTTTGATGTAAATTTTACATTTGACCCCCTTAAGTTTTCAGAGTTTACGTTATAACCTAGACAATTTCATGGTTTCTTCATTATGAACCTTACAGCTGGCCCTCGTAGTAGTCTTACTGATTTTATGGTTTCTTGGTCTTCAAACCAAAATCCTCTCTGTTGAGTAATTTTATTTGTTTTTTTAACATTTGAATGGTTTTTGTTTGTTGTTTATTTTTAAAAAAAAAAAAAAATTGCAGTTGTTCATGGGCCCAATGGATCACCATTTGCAACTTCCGAATTCGAACACTCTTCAATTCCAGCGACGGTGAAGAAGTTGTTCAATCTCTCCGCACCTTTTCTAACAAAAAGGGACGCATGGGCTGGAACTTTTGAAGGCATTGTTCAAACTAGAACAGCACCCAGAACTGACTGCCCAGGTTCCTGTTATGCTTCTTTTGTTCTCTCTTTTACTGCTGGACTGTAGCAGATCGGCTGCTTGGCAAAACTTCCGCTTTAGTCTATTTTCATTATTTGTTTGTGCTTTACTTGTTTATTTCTTACATGTATTCTAGAGCAACTCCCAACTCCAACGAAGATCAGGCAGGGAGAGGCCAACGAAAACGCCAAGCTCAGCGAATTCCAACAGGAGCTGATGCAGCTGGCGGCCGTGCTGAAAGGAGATCATGTTTTGACCAGTTTCCCAGACAATATAGGCAAGGATATGACTGTGAAAGAAGGGAAAGAGTACATGGAAGATGCAGTGAAGCGCTTCTTCGACGCGGGGCTTCAAGCATTGAAAATGGGAGTTGATGTGGAACAAATTGTTCAAATGAAGCCCTCCCTCACTACAAGATCACCGAGAACTTCAACCAACACTCCATAACAAAAATGTTGCGCATATAGAGAGACACAGAAATATATAATGTATCCTTAGATGCATAATTTATTTTCTTATAGCAAATATCGATAATGGGATCTCTCCCCATTAATCATTACAAAGTTCTAGAAAATCTAGCATCTAGTAGTAGTTAATTTACAGGTGTAAAACAATCCACGAGCAAAACTCAAGTATACAAGCTGAATGTAAAAGATACGAGAACACAAGATCAAGAGGGGTCTTCATGCACTTTTTATTATTATTATTATTATTATTTTCAATATAACTAGTATCAGTAATCAATAATCCCTAATTTGACTAGCAGATTTCTCTTCTCCACCTATACCTCTTTGTATCACCTGTAATTAGTATCAACAAATCTTTTTCTGGAAAATTCTGGTATCATTAACCGAACAAAAAATTCCACCACCTGATCTCAGCCTCTAGTTATAGTATCCCACCCAGGAATATTAGCAGTTGCCTCGTTCACCATCTTCACAAGTCTCACCTGCAGAAATCATTGGGAACATTAGCTTTCTCATGGTTAAAATGTACATACTCTGGCAGGAGCCAAGGTTCTACAAGTGAGGCAACAAAATATAGAATATTTAGGTTAAAGTACTAGAACTAATACAAAATTTATTGATTTTAACTTTTGGAGAATTAGCAGAACAATGTAATAGAGAACCAACAATAGGGGCTGAATTATGCATTGGCATGACTAGCACAACAGCTTCACTAAGGACGTATTTCGAAGGGACACCTTCAACTGATTAAATATTATTTTACCTGGATCCTAAGTATTTTAATCCGAAACAAAAATGAAGTGTACTCAAATATCATCGTTTGGACATCATTCCCACAAGTTTTACGAATTAGTATCAAATGGTTCCAGTATTTGGTTGGACATACCACACTCTCGGGGGTAAGGAGAGGTGTTTTGGTGGAGGACCATTAAGAAAGATCACTTATCAAAACTCACTTACAAATTAGTACCAGCTAGTTCCAGTATTTGGTTTTCCCAAGTAGCCCCAAAACAAGTAAAATTTACAGGACATACCACACTCTCAGGAACCCCTGGAGGGGGTAAGGAGAGGTTTTTTGGTGGAGGACCGTTAAGAAAAGATCTCTTATCAAAACGCCATTCCCCTATTTTTCCATAAGTCAACTCTCCCTGGATTACAACAACATTGTAATAAGAATTCAGATTATCTTACGTCAAAACAATCAAGAAATAAATAAATAAAAATAGATAGATAGATAGAGAGATTGATAGTGAGAGCGACAGAGATCATTTTACTTTCAAATTGTAGTCACAACCATAAGTGTAATGGAGTATGAACCTCTTCCCAACTTCAGGATCCCACGGTGGCTAAAAAAACACAAGGATGCAATATTATTATAAATGTCTGACATAAGGACACAGTAAACAAACCATACAAAGATCAAAAACCACTATATTGCAATATTAATTTACAAAACCTGTAGCATAAAGTCTTTACGAAGTATGTGCCGCACACCATGCAATGCAGATGCTACAGCATATGCATACCTTAGAGCAACAAGAAATACAAGTAACATAAAATTCCAGATCAACCATCCAAAGATATAGAACTATCAAAAAGAAGGCGAAATTTTCTCAAGGATTACTCACATTTCCAGCACCCATCCAAATTGCTTATCAGTCTCATGGTCATCTTTCATTCGCAAAGAAACATTCAGCCATGTAGGTGAGATCTCCTCCAGCAAATACTGAAAAACATAATTTAGTTTATTCGTGTTAATTTAACAAAATGATGAAAGAGAAAGTAAAGTGGGCAGCCAGACTTAGAATAATGTGCTATTGATAATAGCAAAGCCAAAACTTCATGAAGATCAAAGGTTTTATTTAAAAAGCTCTGAATTTTTCAGAGTAAAGTTAGAAAATTTACAGAAGTTTAATGGTTAGTCAAACAAAATTTTCAGCACTTACTAAAAGCAATATGAGTACTACCTTTTTAATAATTACAGGAGAATTTCCAATTGGATCAACGTTAGTCACTGGACCCATTTCCTCAGGATAGAATTTCCTAATGATTTTCTCATGTTCAGCCGGTTTAATATAGAAAAAGGGGAATCCAGCTGGATGGTTTCCCTGGGCCAAGTTCGGCAAAGGCTTTACAAATATGTGGTCAGGCTCTGCCATTAGGATGTATCTGCATCAGTTACGAAATCCATTGTTTTCAGTTTTAACATACTTGAGAAAAAGGGTACAGATCACAAGTATCAACTGTTGGTTTCACAGAGGATAAGTGGACAAAGAACAAGCACAAATATTAGTTAAGGCACTCACTCTTCCTCAATGGTTGCCTTTTCCAGCCATTGCACAAAGGCCCAGGGTCTATTTAAGACTATATAACCCTGAATAGGTGAGAAAATAAAGTTCAGTTAAGAAAAAAGAAAAAGAACTGATAGGCGTATAGCAAAATCCATGATGTTAACTACAATAAGAAAACAAAGATTTAGTGAGCTCAGTGCATTTATGCATCAGCTGTCTATCAACCATTAGATCTTTAATCACAGAAATGCAACTTAAAAACATATACTAGGACATACATATGCATGCATGCAGGCACATAACTGCAAACGCATGTGCATACACAAAGAAAACCTCTAGTATCATGATTGGTGGAGCACAGGATAATTTTCATTTCAGTTAAGAAAAGCAAAAATTGTAATGAATTTGATATTGGGAAAAAAAACGAAAACTGTAAAGAATTTGGTATTGAGAAAGAGAGATCCTGAACAATTCACCAGAAAGAATTATCAGTGAATCTCGAGTATATGACACCTCTGTGAAATCAGATTGCACATGTTAACTGTAAAATTTTCTCAAAACAGAAAGCTCATCAACTTACAATCACGTGGTGAATGCCAAACCATCTAAAATAGAACCATATGCACCCCAAACTTATTTTGTTTGTTTATTTTAGAGAAATAGAAGGAGTTTTACATATTGTTTGGTTGTACTTTGATGTTATAAATCGCAACACTAATCAATGTATAAAGAGTAGATTGTTGGTTAAATATATATGAATACTTTGTAGTTCAACATAAGACGTGGATGGCACCAAATGTCAAGTCCTGAAACTTCCAACTCACCTAAACTATAGTGATTTTAAATTGAATAATATAGCAGAGGTAATAAGCAAATATCAAAAACTCATTCAAACCATCAAATTAAAGAATAAAAAGCTTATAAGGAAGGCATTCTACATATATGTAGAGTAGTTCTTTTAATGTGAATTTCAAAGATGAGTTGGGGCCAGGGTTTGCATAGAGCCTAAGGAAAATCTTTTTACTTTAGAAAACTAGTAGTAAACATACTCTTTGGGAAACTAGTGGATCCCAGAAACATTGTTTTCTCTATAGGATTCCCTGAGGATTACACTTGTTGGATACGGTAGAACCATCCCCAGGATTAACCAAACACTATATATAAAGTTGAGGAAGAATATAAAGCTTAAAATGGGGCACAAATATACTTATGATGGAGCACATTGAATGATGATGAAAACATAAACAAAATGAAATCAAAAGAAACTGGAATAGCGAAGAATGAAAGAGCCTCACCCGATCAAGACCCTCCGGCAGAGGATCAACAACAAAAGATGGAATCTCATCCATCAAATTGTCAGCCTTTCCTGAATGCAAAATTCTCGTAAACTTCCCCATGTCTGATCTGGGCATGTCTTTTACTTTCTTATACCAATAGTACATGATCCGAGACTGCCATTGGCTATAAATAGCATCAGTTGCCGTAAGGGCAACATGAAATCTCATACCGGAGTTCCCTCCTCCTGTCTTCTCAGGCATCTGAGTTAGGGGATTCAATTTACCAATTTCATCGGCAGCCTTATTTTGTATTACCATTGTTAGCAAATTGTAAGTAGCAAAGAAGAAACCTAGTGCCAAAAGCACCAAAAGAAATGATGACACACCCAAATTTTTTCTCCCAATCATTCTTAACTCCTCACTCAACTAAACCCAATTCAGCAAACTTACAACAAAGAACATTAAACACAATCACTACAAAATACAATCCCATAAACCTAAAAACCCCAATTACAGCAAGCAAGCACCACACCTTTTTAACCATACAAGGATATATAAACCTGCAATACAATTACAAAAACCAACAGTGTCAGTCAATATATAAACTTAACATAAAGCATAAACTCTAACAAAATTTCTGATAAGTTCAAGAAAATACAGGAGCCAAAGGCTAAATATGAATCAAAATTTCACGTTACCTGCATTAAAACAAAGATACCCAGATCTCATTCACTGCCCAGAAAGAAGAAATAAGCAAATGGGCACATATAAAATGAGAAAATACCATCCCTATGAATCAAGCAAAGTCCAAAGACTTGTGGAGGGTTGACAATTTGCAGCAGACTTTTTACACCACATAAACATTTGTAACATTATGAAAAAGGGAAAAAAAACGATGTTTTGGTATTAATATTTATCCTCTAATATTTATTATTACCAACAGAAGTTTTAGTTAAGTTGGAGGCTGATCTGGCCTTTTGTCCCCAGCCAACCAATTGCATGTGAAAATGCACGAGTGGATTTGTCTTTGCTTCTATCTGATAGGTTTAGCGAGTATCCAATACAACCACAAGTACAGTAACGGAAAATGCCATTCAGTTAATACGTTTGTGCAGTTTCTGAAACGTTGCCCTTTTATTCGTTAATGTAGAAATCAAGAGTAACTGACAATTATTCTTCATATTTGATACCTTTTTTCTTTTTTTTTAAGTAATGTTTTCTAAATAAAATCATAAACTACTATTTATTATTTTACTAACGGAAAAAAAAAACGTAAATTGTCTGATTGTGGATTTTATTATACATAACGTAAATTAGAATAAAGGGTAGCTCCATTAACAAACTGTGCGTGAGTGAGAGCGTGTACACAAAAATGTTCCCCCCCCCCCCCCCCCAAAAAAAAAGAAAAAAGAAAACGCCATGTGCATTGTTGCATTTGCATTTACACAGCCCATTAAGTTGCAGTAAGGAGCAAACTGTCCTACAAATTCTAAAAACCACAATTATAGATTATATATATATATATATATATATATTGAGAAACTGAGGGTAAAAGAGTATTTCTTAGAATCCAAATGACAAAATTATTTTTTAATCTGATGATGATGATGATGATGATGATAAATATCAAATAAAATGAGAATTGAGTGCTTAGTTGATGATTTTGTGGTAAATATTAAATTAATGGTGTTAGAATTAGAGTACTTTATTCTCACAGCCGATTCAGCATAAATGGTTTTGAATTGGAGTACTTAGAAACAACATATTATTATTTATTATATTATATATTAATTAGGATACCAGTAGAAGCAAACACAACACACCAAGTGTCGTTTATTTTGATGACATTATTAAGGAGGTGGGGGTTTGTTTCGCCCCTGATATTCAGAGATTCTTCCACTCAACTTTGGGGCGGCCATTGTGCATGCCGCTGCCAAAATGATCATCGCGGCTCTCGTACTGCATCCCCATCATTCTCCCATCGGCAGCAGCAGGACCTGCACCGTGGTTGTTCATCATCATCATCATCATCATCATGTGATGATCATCATGATACGGCGACATACGGCCCCCAGCTGAGGCATGACCGCTGTAGCCGCCATTTTGGTGGTGGTACTGGTGCTGCTGCTGCTGCTGCTGCATGTTTTGATACGGATACCTGTTATGATGAGTGAACGCCACGTGCTGCTTCATGTGATTGTGATGACCAGGTGGCGTCATCTGCATGCTCGAGTAGTACTCATGATCCATGGCGCAGCTCTCCTCGTACGCGGCATGGCGCCTAGGGCCATAGCTCATCATCTTGTCAAGCATCCTTGCTAGCTTCTTGCTAATTAGTTCTTGAAATTAAGCTCTGAATGAATTTTCAGTTCGTGGTGGGTTGCTTAAATAGGCAATTTTCATATCAGATGAGAAAGCATCTAATGCCCACAACAGGGCCATTGCTCGAATTTTTTTGATAACTTTTTTCTCCCCCCCTTTTTTGGCTGTCTTGTAAATTATTTCTCTATATATATACATGAGTGGTACCGAAAGCAGAATTTGTTCTCCCAATTGTTATCTTAATATATAAAAGCATAATCTCTTTGGTTCACCACTTAAAATATATAAGGCTCGACCAGTTTATCATAAACAAAGACAAAATTGAACAAAATGAGAATTAATAAAATGAGTAGTGCTGCACGTCCTAAATATCGAGAAATTCTATAATAAAACAGATGTAATACAATCAATTGAAGCATGCATGACATGCGTAATTGAATTTAATGTAACCACTATTTACAAGATGATATTTCAAAATAAACGTACATATGTCATAAAATCATTTGCATGGCGTATAATTGACATGGTACTTCTGATGCATTGTAGAATTTCTCTAAATTATTTATCTAAAAAATTATCTTAAATGAAATGACATTAAGTGATTGGTCAGGATAATACAATTAATTGGCTTAGATTTTATAAAGAATTATCAATCAATCAATGAATGACGTATCATTTGAGATGTTTATCATTGCTCTTAATAAATTAACTCATAAAATATGGACCGGACGTCTGGACTGGACAAATGACAATTTGGGCCGGCTTGATTAATCTACGTGAAGGGAACTTAGCCCAATCTCTTAATTTCTTTTTGAAAAAATAAAATGGAGGGGGAACTGAGAAACGGAAGATTGCAAAAAAAAATGGCATTTGATGGAGGGAAAATTCGAAGAAAGAACAAGTGACGTTCAGATTTTAAAATGAGGGCCATAAAGAGACCAATGGACCGAGAACATCAAAATATTTAAAAAAAAAAGAAGTCTATATGAGAAGAGAAGTAGTGTGTCGTACACTACGACTAATTAATATATACGAAGGCATGCGATGGTACAGGAAGAGCGAGCAGCAACTCTTTTTCTTTACTTTCCTTTGCATTGGAGAATGTCAACAAACAAACATTAGGGGCCCCCACTCAGTACTCGTTAACAAGACGCCCGTCCCGTACGATACTTAACGCCGATGAAAAAGAAAGGAGCTGCTGAAGTCTGAACAATCGCTGCCAAAAGACTTGCACTGATTCTCTCTCTTGAGTCTTGACCGCCTGCAAAACCATTGCAATTCCCAAAGCATTCGTTTCTTTTTCCACTCTCATCTTTCTTAAATAAAAAAAAAGGATTATTGTCGTTTTTTTATTAAAGTTATTCTGACACATCATGTTTAATGAAGTTAAGAGTGGGCTAACTGGGCGCAGCTTGGGTTAGCTTTTTGGAAAAAAAAAAAAAATTATAATTTATGAATTTATCTTCATTAATACTTATAAAAATATAAAAATAAATGTAATAGCCCATCCTAAAATATAGTGTTCGCTTTGTCATTGATCATGTCAGTACCATAATTTGATAAAAATATAATTTTACGATCAAACGTTTAAATTGTTAATATTTTCTCACCATTTTATTAATTAAATAAAAATTATACTGACATCATAAGGGTATTTTGGACATCTCATGCAAAGCCAAAACGTTATATTTTGCAATGGTAAAAAAACAAGCAATTTGGACATGAAAGCCTTAGAAATTGAAATCAACCCCCCTCTCTCTCGTTTCTTGTTCCATCCCCGCCCTCTCTCGCTCGTCACTGACCCATATCTCTCTCACTCTCGCAGCAATGTCGTCTTTTGGAGGTAATTTTGTAATTAAATTGTCTTTTGTTGTTCTTCCTTTTTAAAGGGTAAAATCGTCTTGTTGTCTTTTGGGGTAATTTTATAATTAAATCGTCTTTTGTTGTTCTTCCTTTTTTAAATGGTAAAATCGTCTTTTACGCTCCAGGGGTAAAATTGACTTTTTTTCGTTAAATATTAATTGAGTTTTAACGGAATAGTAGAAAAATGTTAACAATTTAAATGTTTGTTAGTAAAATGATGTTTTTACCAAACCGTGGTACTGACATGATGTGTCAAAATAATTTTGGTGGGAAAATGATAATATCACTTTTAAAAAAAATGCAAAATGCGCTTCATTTCTAAAATCAATATCAATGCTACAAACTCCATCATTGATTTATGAGACTGAACCTCGTGGTAGAGTGATAGTGTTACGCGGTATTTATCAGATTAATTATAGAATTTTATCACATGCTCGCTACATCATCTTTATTAATCAACAAATCTAATACAAGTTATTTTTTTAGAAAAGGAAAAAGGAAAGAAATTGCTTAGAATGACATAGAACTGTCGTACCAAGAGTTTTACCCAATATTGTAGGCCATAATTAGGGTCATTACATTGTGTTTCGGATTATGAGTACTACTCGAGCATGTAATGCATATAATAAATTGATATAAGTTTAGCACTTCATATTAAAAATATAACATCCCAAAGTATATTAAAAACGATGCTTCAAATAATGTGTATCATATATATCTATTTAGTGCTTTATACTATGAATGTAAACAACCCAAAAGTATATTGAAACTTATGCGTTAAACAATGTGTAGAGTAAGATGATATCGTTATTTTTTTATGAAAATATTACATTTTAACATAAGTTTTCAATATCACATCATGGTATTTTGATATTATATTTTGAAATCTATAATATGTAACAAATTTTGGGTGGAGTCCATAAATTTAAAAATGAGGAATGAGAATCTCATTCTCATATAGAGGATGAGAATGGAGACCAAATTGACATTTTTATCTTTAAATAAAATCAAAATTTTTTTTTACGTCATTTAGATATTAATTATTATTATTATTACTACTATTTATTATTAGTATAATAATAAAACAATAATAATTTTTTAATTAAATAATAATAATAACAACAACAAAACCACAGCAATAATAAAAATATTTAATATCATAATAATAGTTGTCATTATTTTATTATATTATTATACTAATAGTTGAAATAATGATAATGATATATAAAGTAAAAATATTTACTCTCTATTCTGTTAACGAGCAATAATTAGGAGTATTTCAATAACAATTTATTTTGATCATAAGATAAATGTAAATATATTAATAAAAGAGTGGGACTATTGGTACCTCCCTAAATATCTCTTAACACCCCTTTTCTTAATTAACCCCATTAAAATATTTTAAAAATTATATAATTCTTTTAACACCTCCATTAATAACAAAAATATCCTTAATTAAAACTTATTGTGTAAACCCCATTCTTTAATTTTTATTATTAAACCTCATTGCAACAATGAGGTCTCTTACATTTAAAAGAAAAAATAATGGGTTTTTATTTTCTCTATTGTAGCTATCGGTGGTGAATTCTTTACCCGAAAATTAAAGAAAAAAAACAACATTTTTAATTTCTAAAATGTTGGATTTATAAGGGAAAAAAATATTTTAACTTTTGATTGGAGGTTTAATTAGAAATTATCCTATTATATAATTTTAATAAAAATTAAAATTATAAAATAATTAAAGAGATTTTAAGAGGTATTTAGAAAGGTGCCAATAGTCATACTCTTCATAAAAATTCAACTAATTTAAATTTCGTTTTCAAACATACTCTAATTTCTATAAAATATTTCCAAGTTTCACCAATGATATTATGAGATAAAGTAACTGCAACCGGATGCAAGTGAAAGTCGCTTTTACTTAACTTTTTTTTACTTTTGGCAAGTGAAAATGACAATCCCAATAAGTAACGGACACGTTGATAATTAAAAACTTTGAATTTATCAGACTTTCGCGTGCCCCAACTTGGGCTAAAAGCAGCGACTTCTTCTCAGTTCTCAGTTCTCATCAGTGATTTTTAACCAGTCCAGTACACACTGACTAACAACTTTTATCATCCAGATACGATAAAGGGGGAGATTCAAATTGTTTCTTCTCTCCCTTCTCAGCTGCTTTTTTTTTTTTTTTTCTCTGGTTTTGTCTGATGGGTGGTCTCTGTCTTCTTGGCTTGCCTTTCTTGAAAGACGACGAAAAGGTAATGAATAAGAGAGAGTGTGTGAGTTGGGAGGGGGATTTTCATTTTTGAAACTGAAACCACGTACTACTACTGCTACACACATAGCTTGTTTGCTGACCATTTTGACTGGATTTTGGACTACTGCGTCTGCGTTTGTGTCTTTAATTACAACTATCCCAATCAAGGTGGGCCGCAAGATTTAGGAAACTGACAGATGCTTCCCTTCCCTTCTTAACTTAAGGTCACACTGTCATACCGTGTCATTGCTTATTAAAAATTTCACCATTAAACTGTTTAATAAATATTAATTCTTAAATATTTTATATAAATTATTATAATTTTTAAGACTTAAATTAGTCTCGTTTTATACTATTATGCGATAAAAAAATTCATAATATTTGTATTATTTCATCAAAATAAATATTTAAAAAATTATATTTATTATATAATATTAATTATAATTTTATAATTAAACAAAACCTTATTTTCGTAAATTTATAGATTGTTCTGTTGACAAAAAATAAAAATAAGAGAATAATAAACTTATGTAACATATAATTAATAATGTACTCTAACGATGTAAAACAAAGCATGACATTATTTGTGCACGTCACTGCCCGATTGTTGCAATATATATAAGTATTTAAAAATTATATATATATTTTTTAAACAACGGTTATAGTGGAGTTGTTTTATCGTAGAATATTGATGATAACCGTTCGTTAAATTATAATAGTAAGTACAAATCTTTATAATCATACAATTATCATCAATGCTCTAATGTATAGCAAACTCGGCAGCTCTTTTATCATTTATCTTACCAAAGAATCCAAGGTGAGTCTTCTATTAATTCACAAATGCAATACATGTGATGTGAGAGGGGTTTGTTTACAAAAAGACAAGAAAAAGAAAATGAAGATTGAAGAACCAACTCATCGGATTCAGAAACGCAGTGCATTTCCCAGTAAGAGTGAGTCAAAACACAAGTCGTCTTCAATGGTTGAAAGCTCACTCGGACTCATCTGGGATTTGCTTTGGGGATTGTAATGGGACCTTCCCGAGGAAGTTAATTTTTTCTAACTGACATTTTTGCCCCTTTATGAAACAAAACAAAACATACATACAACAGAAGCTCGCATCATATCATATTCATATTTATTCATCAACATAACTAAAGCAGTTTAATTAATTAATTAAGTTTAACTAACACTAACATACTGATTAAGAATTCAAACAGAAAGTTTTGATGATACTCTATTACTCTTGACTAAAAACCTAATTAAGCTAAGCAATAAGGACAGTACGGCAGGGGCAAAAAAAAAAGAAAAAAGAAGAACATAATATGATCTCCCTGTCATCTTCTTCTTCCTCATCATCATCATCATCATCTCTAGTAATTAGGGTTAGGTGGACGAGAAGGTGGGGCCCAATGCATTACGTGATGATGATCGGGAGGTATCTGGCAACTGAGAGGTGTAGGATTACCGGCAACAGCAGCAACACCATAAACAGGCATGGTCTTGCCCGCACTAGAACAAGACTCGGTTGCTGCGCTTGCACCAACGATATTAGGCTTAGTCTCAGCATCTACCTGATTATCACCTTCATCGGATGAAATGGGCAGGCTGTGAACCAAAGGGTTGAGGAATGTAGCTGCCACCACCACCACCTTACTCGCCGCCGTCACCTTTCCGGCCACTATGCCTCCGAACACCTGCCCCTGTGCCCCGGCGAGTGTGACGCCAAACGAAGAAGGAGAAGAAGATGATGAAGAATCGTAAAACGAGCCGGAGAGCGAGAGAAGGTGGAAGGGGCCGTGAAGAGAGAGGGAATGCGCGTGAGAGATGGGCTGGCGAAGGGTGACGTGAGAGACGGAGCCGGAGGCGCTGACGAGGGAAATGCCCGCGTGGTTCCTACGCGCGAAGGTGATGACACTGTCGATGATATCGGCTCCAGCGGATATCTCGAGGATGACGGGCTTCATGGCCGACGAGTCGGTTATGTCTCTGGTTATTACGACGGGTGGCTTGGGCTTGTTCTTGGAACCCGGAGGCCTTCCTCTAGGCTTACGCGTCGCGATTTCAGGCGTTGATGATGATTCGATCACCATCAGCTGCTGATGGTTGTGGTGGTGGTGGTGATGAGAGTTTTTGTTTTTCTTAGAGGATGAAGCAGGGGGAGGGCTGTGTTGGTCGGAGGAGGAGGAGGAGTCATCAGCAGCAGCGGCATGGGCATAGTCCGCCATTGCTGGGGCAGCTGTAAAAATTAATATAATAGAGAAATAGACTGTATAATGAGTTAATTTCTGGGGCTTTTTATTCTTAAATTATAAAATACTGGGAAGGATTGGGTCCCACACAGCTGATACACCGTGGGACCCACACAATGAGATGAAACATCCCAAAGCGACAGACAATTTTTCTTTGAAGTTGAGGCATGAGAAGTTATGTACGTTACATTAACATCAATCTATGGGTAGAGAGATTGATAATTAATTATACACAGTTGTGAGTGGATTGAGGTGCCATTGCTTTTGTAAGTAGGCTTACTAGTGTGATGGGAAATTGAGTTGATTTAATCGCATATTTATATTATAAATTTTTTTTAATATCTTTATTATAAAAAAATGTATTAATTTACATTTGAGCTCTTTTGTTATGGTTTATAATTTCGTCTGTCTAAATTAGACTATTTAGTGTATACCCTCTGTTTTGGGCATATCAAATTTTACAAAATGTTCTCCAGTTAGAGGATCCAAACATGGTGTTTTTGTGTGAGACTAAGATATAAATGGTAGCTTAAATGGAAAGTTTTACTCGGTGGCAGGGTTTTTCTAGATGTTTTATATATATATATATATAAAGAAAGTAAACCTTTTATTAATTCACATTAGTGAAAACATTTGATATTTGTTGGTAGAAACTCCAGTCATACAACAAGACAATTGTGTCCTAAAGTTAATTTAGCTAAGGAATGACATAATTTAAAGATGCACTGACATTTTACATGTTGAAAATCTTTGTGTTACTTTGGATTTTTGAAATTATCCACAAAATTTTTTATTTGCTACCCTGTTTGTTGTTTACTAAGCTTGCAACATTTTGGCAATTAGTTTCTATGGCTTTAAATTAGAACTATGTATTTCTGGCCACCTGAAAACCCCATTTTATAGCTTCAACTGCTGCATATTTAACATCTTCACCAAGTTGAGTTTGCTGAATTGTTGCAGCTATTATTTTGTTAGTTGAGTCCCTAATTACAACTCCCAAGCTTGCTATAGTCTCGTCACATCTAATGGCTGCACCTACACGAACCTTGACAACATGAACAGAGAGGGGACTCCACTTTTGATGCATCTTAGATAGATTCTTCTCTGTAAAACTTTATCCAAATTTCTTAAGTATCTTAAAGGCATCCATCACTAGTTCTGCCTTTGCAACACTTTCCACATAGTAGAAACTTTTCTTATAAAAAATCTACATCATAAAACACAAAATCCAACAAAATAAAATTAACAAACGCAGATTTGTAAATCTGGGTAGAGAAATAATAACAAACCACCTCATATTTCTAAATCTAAGTGAAATAACAAAACCACTACAAATCTGAGTAGAGAAAATAAACAAAGAAAATTAAAAAATAAGGTTTCGCTGGAAAACCAACTCATAGAGTTGATTTTTCAACGAAAGAAGAGTTGAAATGCTTATGGATGTTCATAAGGACTTGTTATTTTAGGTTTTTCTAGATGTTTAGTTGTAGCAAGAATATGATTGAGTTTTTTTTTTTCAACTATCAATTAATTATCATATAAACATGAGCAAAAAATTATTTTTTAAAAAAATAGACGCGTGAATAAAATATAACACGTAGAAGATGAGAACATTCCATTAATTTCTTATTGATAGAAAGAAGATATTCACGCTCACTCTTTCTATATATGTACTTCATATTTAGTTTAAAGTTTAGAATCTTAATTTGAATCATTATAAATAAGGGAGACTCAAACCCTCTACCAAGACAATGAATGCAAGTAATTTACCCAAAAAAAAAAAAAACACTAAGTGATTTTATTTAGCTTCATATTTGTTTTTAAATGTAATTTTATTAGAAGGGGCGTCTTACAAGGATAACGATGGGTGTTGTTGATAGGAGCACTCTTAAACATCGATTAATCAAATGTCAATTGGGCTGGGCTTGTGGGATTGGGCTTTGGTGCAAAAACAGTTCAAGACAACCAATGATTTTAATTTTTTTGGGGACAAATTAATTTAAAAAAAAAAAAATTAAAACGATATCCTGATACACGTCCATATTCCGTTATGAATTATCAATCGAGGTTGAATTTAGTACCCAACTCCGACCCATTTTGAATGGGTCCTAAAAGAATTGACCAAAACCCTTAAATCCAAACACGCACAGCATTAGCGCGCCTCATTACATATTCATGAAATCTTCAGTTTAGTTTCATATCATAAAATTTTTTCACTTGGGGGAAGCACCAACTTGATGAGAGATTCTTTCTTTCAATCATCAGATTCCAATATCTCTTAACGCATTTTATGTTATATATTATGAACGAATTCAATAAAAAGGTTACCATAATGTTTTATAGTCTAAATTACATTTGTATTGCCACATGCATGGCAAATGTTTTATAGTCTAAATTACATTTGTATACGTTAAATTTCCAGTAAGAGAACTCTTACTAACTAGATGCTTGAATTTTTGTCTTTTTTTTTTTCAAATGTTTATATGAATATTTTTATAAAAACTTACACCAGCTATCTTAAATAGGTGGCGACCCATAATTCTTAATCTAATTGGAAAATAAAAGAAATAATGAGAATATTAAAATTGACTGAGAAGAATAACATCACGTACACACCACGCTTGTTAAATTACCAAACAAGTACCTTTACCAAATTTTTAACAGGTAATTTTCATGTAGTCCTAGTTCTATCAAACATCTCATCGTATTTTATTATATATAAATTAATTATTTCAAAATCTCGTTTGAAAATAGATTTTCCAAGAATCGATCAGACGCGACACCAAACACAGCCAAAATTATATAAGAACACAGGTGATTGCTTAGGATTCTACTGGAAGCACCTTCTCGTTTAAGTGCTTTTGCATGAAACAAATGTTTCCATTTTCAAAGACGCGTATCACTTATTGTGCTGAAATTGGTTTAATTACCCCACCACAGAGACAATGATATCCACCAGAAAAATTAGTGGGGTTCCAAAAAGAAGTTGGCCATGATTGTCAACCTTCTATCATCCCACAATGCACATTTTTTTCCTTCTCCATTAGGGAAAAAAAGAAAAAAAAATTCTTTCCATAATATCATCTTATATTTCTTGCATGAATATATCAATCAATTAGTTTCCTTATATATAATTTGATTGGTGAGCTTTTTTGACTGGAAAACTACAAGGGAAAAGTGTGAATTCAATTTTTAGATTGGAACCAAGAAATAAAGCTAGTGGGGAGAACTCTTCTGATACATTTTCTTTGAGGATAGCATTTTGAGCTGGTATAGCAAATTTGTGGACTCTAATAAGAATGTTTATATTTAAATTTCCTATAAATCTAATATCTTAGCCCCAATAGACACCTTTAATTAGGAGAAGTCCAAGACAGACAGATAAAAATTGGTATTTAAAAAAAAAAGTTTTAAAGGCCATTTGCTTTGTGCTTTTTCTTTTTGTTATCTTTCATCATTTGGGGACAGAAAGAGGATTGAAAATGGTGCCAATAACTGTAGATATTGATTAAAACGCAATAGGTGCAATCCTGATCACCCAGCAGGCCAAAAGGAACCTTTAAAAGGTAAGCAAGAAACCAAGAATTTGAAAATGAAATTGATAATTTCTCCACTTAATTACATTCTTATCTTGAATCCCAATTCTAAACAGAGATATTAAAATACACCAAAGTCAACAAAGCACCTTGATTAATAATTGGAATAAACTTTTACAAAACACTGAGCTAGCTTAAGTTGCAACCCTTTCCCCACACAGACAACTTTAATTTATTCACTGTTATGTCAAATTGAACAGCTGACAATTCACTGTTATGTCAAATTGAACAGCTGACAAATTTCCTAAATGCCTCAAAAGCTACAACCACATTGCCATGGGATCTGCAACAACATGACTGAATTGAAAAAAAATCCATCTTCATGCATGGTATTTTATATAGAACATATTAAACAAGATTAATCCAATTAAAAATATGTTACCAGAAGCAATTAGCCCGCTAGGTAGCAATCAGAAGAATGCCCGGCTGCCATAGAACACCCGTGATCCATCCTTTTTCTTCTTCTGATCGAGCCCAATCTTATTGCTGTTATTTTGAATCACATCACCGTGGTGATCATCTTCGCAATCCGGTTTGTGATGATCAAGATCCATTGGTAGCTTCATTTTAGCCAAAGATTCCGTAAACTGTTGCATACTTCTCATGTACATGTCCACAATTTGCTGCTGCATGGCTGACTGCTCTGCCTCGAGATTTATTGTCCCCATAGGAGCTGAAAACACTTGATGACGATGACCAAATTTAGCAGCGGGATCAATAATATTGTTTTCTAATCCCTTCTTGTTGCTTTTTTCTTCTTCTTTTTCTTTGTGTTTTTGGTCTTTGGCTTCAGATTCCTTTCTTGAAGTTGGAGTGTCCGGACAGGTTCCTGAGCTCGGAATATTAGCATCACTTAGACCCAATTGATTCTTTTTCGGAACCGAATCAGCCGATGAGTTTCTATCATCACTCAAGCTAGTGGTGGTTGAACTCAAGAAACCTGAATTCTGAATGCTATTGCTACCATTTGGTGAATTTATTGCCGTCATTTCATAATCATTATCAACAAGCTGAGGCAGAGGAGGAGGAGGAGGAGGAGAAGTGCCGAGATGAAGAAATGATGCAGCAGCAGTACCGTCAAAGTACTCAGAAACCATCTGCTGATTCTCTCTGACAACTTTGATGTCAGGAAACTCAATTCTTGAATACTCAACAGGGTCCAAAAGCGCTGCGGCTTCTGAGATCTTTGATCTGTCAAGCAATACAACTTCTGAAGATATTGAAGAGTTAATGTTACTGGTGGGTGGATTAAGAGTCAGAGGAGTGTTCACAGAGAGAGATAGCTTGACAGTGCCAGCAGGGGAATGAAAGAGATCGGTGGAAGAGAGATTGTAATCTTGAGTAACAACTTTTCCATTGCCAACAACTTGTGAAATTGGCACCAAAGCAAATCCAAGAAGCTGATCTTCCATGTAGTTTCTAGCTCTGCTAAGCATCCAGATTTCACATTTCAGAACGGCGCCGTCGAGTTGATTGATTTTGATGATCAGTTTCTCATTGAACTCAGGGTTCTTGCCACCTCCATTGATGACTTGGGTTGAGTGAGTCTCGTCAGGATTGTAGGTGAGAGAGAATTTTGCATACACGTCTTGGTTGTCGTAGATACAAATGTTGTGAATATTTCTCGCATGATGAACGAAGATTTCAAGAATCCCGGAAAATTCAGAGTCGTTGAAAGAATCCATCTCAAGAAAGTTGATTCAAAGAGGAGGAAAATAGGATTTTGAGAGAGCTAGTGTTTGTTTATTATTATGATCAATTGTATCACTTTCAAATTGTGGGTTGTTGGGTAAGTTAACAAAATCATTCCATGAATTCAAGGTAAAGATTGGCTCACAATGGAATAGAAGAGGTGGGTTTTGTGGTAGGTAAGAATGAAAAGGGTTAAACAAAAATAGAAAAGAATCAAAGAAGAAGAAGAAATTGATAATGGTGATGATGATGTTATGTGTTTTTTTTTTCTACCTTTTATCCATGCTGTCATTTTACTATTGGACATCTTTCATACTCATTTTTAACACTTATTGGAGACAGTTTAAGATTGCAGTGATTAAAGAAATAAATTATTTCTGCAGTGTGGATAAAACAACTTATTGATTAAAAGAGTAGATTGGTATTTAAAAATTTTGCTGTTAAGTTTTAAAAAAAATACATTAGTTTAATAAATTTTATTACGAAAGTTTTATTTTATTATATATTGATCAAATAAACATAAATTTAAATTGCATTTTATTATATAATTATCTTATTTATGAAAAAATATATATAATTATCTTTTTATTAATATTTTAATGTTAAAATAAAAATTTCAAACAGTTATGATAACTTGTTTAATAAGCTACTTATAAAAAAATAATTCATTTCCTACTGCAATAAAAATGAAAAAACATGTGCAGCTTTTAAGACATTTCCTAGACACCAATTTTGTCAAAATTTATAAAATAAGTTGTTGATAGCATTTTAACGTCAATCTTAACTGGGGATAAAAGATTTTGTCCAGCATTAGAAATAAATTATTGGAAAATCCAAAAGTAAATAAACAGACAGGTGAAAATTTTTGTTATGAACAAATAGTATTACTGTGAAATTTAAGTAGAAACTAAAATTAACTTCTTTATGAAAGATACCCATCTATTGTAAAATTATTTTGTCTCTCTTTTGGGGTGGGTGGGTGAGGGATAGAGATTTATGGGGCGATTACTTTGCTTGACATTGCAACTTCCACTAGCAGTGCCTGTATTTTCTCCACCGAGGGAAATGGAGGTCCCCCAGTTTGGGCCCATCTTCATTATCACTCCATCTAAAATAAAAGAAATGCTATTCCAATCTTTAAGACAAAATCTCTTTATTTTTTGTGGGAGGAAAATGCATCTCCACTTTCATACTCTATTGACAAAATAAACAAACTATGTAAATTACAATGAAAGTGAGAAGATGTGAAACCCCTACTTCGAGTTTGTAATACTTTGAATTAAGCTCTCTTAATTAATTCAAAAAAATAATGTTGCAATGTGGACAATTGTATGGCCTTGCAACATATATAAAAGTTTGTATCAAAAAAAAATTATATATGTATAAAGTTACTATATTATGTCTAAGTTATTATGTAATTTGAGATTTATAGTAATGATATAACATTGTCTCGCTAAAATTTATTAAAGTAGATAAGTTGTATAAGAGTTTGTAGCTTTAATATATTATCAATCACATGGATCTGTGTTAGCTTACAATTGTTGTATACGATGAGTTTTCGTTACATTTTGTAACTTAATTGCATGCTTTTTAAATTCTATGTTACACATTCCAAGCAAGGTATAAGTTCATTAATATAACGAAATTTTATAGTTACAACATACTTGTATGAAGAAAATTAATTTGTTACAGTTGTATCATACAATTAATATAATGTAGGGTCCGTTTGGGATTATTTTGAAAGAGTCAAAAGTGATTATGAAAATGTAAAAGTTAGTTTTGGTATTTGGTAAATTTTTTAAGAAATCGCTTTCGGCAAAATCACCCGTCCTATAGTAAATTTTGAAAAACAAAGAAATAGAACTTTTCAAAGGGTAAGGCTATTTGAACCCACAATAGTACTCTTGACACCCATATTTTTGTAATTTTTTTTATTACTTTAATAGCCTTAAGTGAAATTACTCAAAAGTTAAAGGGAAAAAATAGATTAAAATAGCATATACACCCAACCTATCACGATTCATAAATCTGCCTATTTTCTTTTCATAAATTTTTATTCAAAGTAAGAGAGAAAGTTTCATGATATTAAACTTGCTAATTAATTATGTATTCAAGTGTAATCTCTGCGTTTCTGGTAACTAGTTACTGATAATCAGTGTCCCTAATTGTGCATTTGGTGTAAAGATACAGGTGCGGGAGGAAAGGCTACACAAATACAGTTCTTTGATCTTTTCATGCTTTTAAAGTTACAAAATTTATATATGAGTTGATAAAGAATGAATTTTCTCTTTTTTTAGTATTTACATCACATCATTGTCGTTTCCTGTTCAAATCTTACTACTGTGCAGCTCGACATGAATTTTCTTTTTCCTTCCTTTTTTTTTTTTTTCTCTTTAATCAAATGATGGCAAGCAACTCAAAAGTTCTGTTGAATTTTCATATGATTTGAAAGAGTTTTATGGCCATTTCCACTTCTAACTTTTCATAAACAGCAATTTGTATGGATCGAAAGGGGAAAAAAAAATTCTTCATGTGTGGGTTTGAGAAGAAAGAAGAAAAATGAATAAAGGAGTAAATTGGAATTAAATTTAAAATTTAATGGGTCTTGAAAGTAAAAATGTGATTTTTAAAATTTCATGATGAGTGTATTGAGAAATTGGGTGGAGAGAGTATTTTTTGTGGGTTTAAATAGCCCACCCCTTTTCAAAATATGATTTTGAAAATTACTTTTATACTTAATATAATTTTATATATTTTCTCATATATATTATAAAAATTCAAAATTATCATTATTAATTAAGAAATATAATCATTATTTGTAAAGAGAATATTATTGTTACTAACTATATTGAAATAACAAAATAAAATAAAATGAGTAATATAAATATTTATTTTAGTTATTGATGATTTTATATATACAGACACACACACACAAAAATAAAAATATTTTATATACATGTTTATATAAGTATAAATAAATTTTATTCAACATTATATCTAATTCAGCCATTTATATTCTTACAATAATTTAATTGTAAAATTTACTAAATACACACGACTGCTCTTAAAATTGACAACACTTTTAAAAATAAATTTTACTAAATGTTTAACCGGTTTCCGTACGTAGCTGATTATTATTACAACATAGTTAATGAAAAGTATTTTCAAAACTACAATATTACTGAAATAAACCGCAGTATCCCCTATAGCATTTGCATAATTGACATTTTCTACCTGAGAAAATTGGAGGCACTTGATTTCCAGACAACTCTCTTCCATGATCAACTTAAAATCCGTTAACCTAAGAATAGAATTTCCAATAATATATATGATTATCTGTAAACATTCGTAGAAATGAAGTCCTTAGTAGATTTTTCGTCACCTAATTTAGGTAAAAAATTGCTTAAATTCAAAGTCATAAATCAAATTGTTGTGTTGCGCAACGAACCGCTCATTCATTGTTTGTCAAACGAAAATGCTGGCAATGACGACGTTGATAGCCAACAGAAATTAAATCTGTGTTCACATGTAGAATAAACGCACCCAATGAATATATGGGTGAGGTTATTTACACTCTAAAAAATATATATATATTTTGAATACTTTAATTTTAATAAAAATATATATATAATACAAGTATACCCATCATATAAATTATGAATATTACATAATTATTTTGAATACTCATTTGTCATACTGATTATTCAAATGTATCATTCTCATATTTTTAAACCTTAAATTTTTTTTTCAAAATTTTAATTAATACTTAGATGAGAAATGAGGAAATCAATATTATAAAAAAAATTAACTAGAAAATATATATCATATTCTTTTTAAAAAAATAACATTAAAAAGTACTGTAAACTGCCATTGTTTTTTCCCCCTTTAACCCTCCTTCTACTCCTTTTTCTTTTTTTTTTCTTGGTGGTATTTATGGAATAATTTTTACTATTATGTTCTCCTTGCAATTTATCTTAAATGTAAAATCCAATATTTTACCGAAATAAATTAAAAATTAATATCACAATGCAACACAACACGTAAAATGTTTCTGATTAAAAAAAGAAGAAGAAGAAATTGCACCATACAATAACGCAACGGACAATCATGATTCATGAAAATGGGTTAACCGATAAATATCCATTGAGAAAAAAAAAAAAGGTCTGTACACATTGATGACTGTGGGCATGCATCAATTTCAGTTAATTTTCTACTAAACTACCCTTGAGTACCGTGAAACGCCCGATACGGTTCAGGTACAATTGTAAATTATTGAAAGCCTACATTTCCAATCAGTCGAATGAAACGATACAACATACCAGTGATAACTGATCACTGGACATCTGACCAGCTAAAATGTAATTATTTCAGAGTTAAAAGCAAGGAAATACTGTACAACTATGGATCAAATACAAGGTGTCCAGCTTACTGGCTACAGCGAGCCTCAAGGTTCCGTCCCAGCCTTGCCAAATGCTGTTGATGCTTCGAAGCAGCTGCCTTATCAGCAGCTTCACGTTTAAGTGCCCTCTTTGCCCGTCGCCCTGTTGTGACTTTTGCAACTTCTTTCTTCTTGGGCTCGCGAGAGGAACTGGCACCCACGTCCTGAGAGTTTGGACGGCAAACAGGCCTTGCTTCTTGACGCCCTGCCCTAACATATCCATTATCACCCCACCTTCGGTTACCAATACGAAGACTTGATGAACTGCGGAAGTAAACTTCATCCAGATCATCCTCTTCATCCTCATAGGAATAATCATCTTCCATATCATCTTGTACCACTACATGATCCTCCACAATCAAAGGTTTAAACCACGTGGCTCTAAGAAGTAAGCACACACTCTCCTCGAACATGTAATCACTGATGCTGTTATATGACAAAGTATTAATGAGTGACAATTTTCCATACAAACATAAACTTAAGGAACCGAGTAATCGCATTTAAAAGTTACATTTCTTTACCACCCACTTTAAGGTTACATACGTTTATAACAAAGTTCTGAATTGGGTTAAATTATTACCAATTACTTCTGTTTCCCCCTTTTTTTGGCCATATCGTATATTAGTTATCAAAATTGTGTGTGTTTAGGATCCCGTATCTAAAAAACAACTTGAAAGGGTTTGGTGATTGTTACCTGCCATCAAGGGAACGGTGAACATGGAGGAACTCAAATGGATGTTTACACTGTGGGCAGGTTGGATTCCTAACATACGAGGCCCATCGAAGGATGCAAGTTGCACTGCACAGAACAAAGAAAGAACGTCCATTAATGCTACCATATCGTTGACTCAAAACATTTGGGGGAAAAAATCCATCAACTTTCCATCCTACATGATTCTTTCTATGAAGTCAAAATAATCATTTTTTTTTCCACTCAATTACAAGGAGAAGATAAAAAATAGAATATACGAATTAGTTCCAAGAGCCGGTTGTACCATGCTCGTTACGGAAAGTGACATTCTAGCTCTTATTATATGATATAAGAATTTACAAAATATCTTGGATTCCATATAATTTTCATACAAGAGATGGTAAGCTGAAAGCCCCACATATTAAATCATAGTCCTGCATAGAACTCTAACCTATAATATGAAGATGATCAACGAGTCTTCATATATGTCACAGTTCCAAAATCAACAAGTCATGAGGCTGATTATATTAAGGAAACCTCTAACTACGAGACAACACAAATAGATTGATTCTTGCAACAGCATTTTTGAGTTTTTCAAAATTTTCTCCTTTTTTACCAGAACAAATGCCTAAGAAAACCAAAAAATAAACAAGCAGATTGTCTCTGTAATTTGAATTAACAAGTTCTATTACTAAAAAAAGGGTAACAAGGAAAAAAAAATCCAAAAAATAAACATATTGAAAGTCCATTTCAATTGCATGGCACAACATTAAATTGAAGAATTGACTGTACAAAGAAGGTCCAACAATATATAGGTATGAAAAGGAAATTGAATCCAAACCACAAAACTAAAAGCATACTTCACTCGTGTGTACAAACTACACGTTGATACTCATTTACCATCAAATATTGCAGCATTGATTACCGAAGAAGCTTCCAACATAAACGGGGACATCTGAGAACTTATCTGGTTTTAATTCCAGTCTAGTCACCTTTGGGTTTAAATCCCTTCTAGTCAAATATAACAATATCTCTCCAAAATAACTCTTTAAATATAAATGACTCCCATGCCAAAACAAACAGCAGCTTTGTCATGCTTCGTAACCAAAAAATACTGACCAACTCAATATTCCACAGAGGAACACAAATCCACATAAAACGTTAGTTTTTATCTTCACAGAACGGCCTAAAGCATAGATGATAGTCATCACAAATTCGTGAAACAAAACAAATGGGTAAAAGTGAATAACCTAACCAGAAAAACAAAAAGATCAACAGAAAGGAAAAGAATAGCAAGTAAAAAGGAAAACTCAACATAAGCATAAGAACAGCATGGCTCTGAAAATAAAAACCTGAACTCTATTGTCCTTAGTTGTTTCTCAAGACCCTTTATGAGTCACTCAAACATACAAGCAATGTGAGACACTAAAGCAAGTATCACTTAGAGCTCAAGAAAGGATAAAGAACAGCAAAGTGTACCAACTACGGAAAACTTCGAACTCTAATCAAATACCAGTCAATAGACAAGGCAGCCATTTCAAACATAAAACAGAACAAGGTTAAAGTGGGGGCCAAAATGCCCAATCAGATGGTAAACCATACATTTAACTGTGATCAATTTTTGCCTCACTTCAGTTATCTCCCTCTTAAGCAAAAATTGAAACCTAACCGGCTAACCCTGCCAATAACCTAACAACTTCTTCAGAACCACACAATCCTAGATATCCTAAAACATACATTCTCTAGGGGAAAAAGTCCAAGGCAACAATGTAAATAATCAAAGACTACTAAACAGAAATATTTTATATTACAAGCAAAAGAATTAGGTAACTAGAGACATGAGAGGAACCAGCGGATGTCCATCAGAGAAACTGTAGACAAGAAAACAATTCAAAGAATGCCCCCAAGGCAAGCTCTATCAAAGTTACATATGCAACAGACATAGTATTATGGCGGAGAAACTCCAATAAACACTCATCATGATGCTTGACAAGAGAATTATTCAACAACTAACAGCTACAGGGCCTAAGTTCAACTAAAACATATACTTGCATCAAAGCCAAGTCCACACTCCATATATGCTTACATAAACCATATTTTCTCAATTCTTACTGCATTTAACTTAATTTATTTTGATTTATTTATTCAATGAAAATTTATTTTGATTGCAAATTCTTCTATCATTGGTTAAAATTATTTAAATACTAGATACATAAATACACTCATATGCCGAGTACGAAGGGTGAGAGAGAGAGAGAAGAGTTGCAGTAACAGCAAGATAGTTAAGATTTGTGACCTCGAATCCAAGGCCTATTTCAGATGTCCCTAAACACTCTTAACTTATCAAATGCGCTAATAAATAATCTTCACAGGAAGATAGGGCATAATAATTTGTGATGCATAAACTCCATTCCGAATAACACAGCAAAAAGATGAGAGATTTGATTAGAACAAACCAGTAAGCGTGCTCGCAACCTTTTACAAGAGCTGTTTCCTGGAGAACTGTCTTGTCCAAGCATATCGCGCAAACCCCTCCATGATTCCCAAACCCCATTTCGCGATTGTCTGCTTTACTTTGCATTTCTCCCTAAAAATGAGAGGAAAAAAATCCAACTGTATAACTTCAACACTAGAATGAAATAAAGATGAACCTACAATCACAACCAATCAATGATGAATGACCAAAGCTTAAAAATGGTTTCTCTAAACAGCAAACTAACAACAACATTGATCCCCAAAACATCGAAATTCGCTTCAATTCATTACTTCACAGAATCAAACCCAAAAAGGGCAAAAAGAAGAAGCAAATTTTGCATCATAAATGTACAAAATGTTGGAACCTGAGAGACTTTTAAAACATTTTGAGTGCAATCTCTATTCTCTCAATAATCCCACGATTTTTCCAGAGCCAAAACTAAGCACTAACGTTGTGTTTCGTACCTGATAAAAAGCAGGGAAATTTTTTTAAAAAATAGAAAACAAGACACAAAACAAAAGATTCAATCTTGATTTTTTCTTTCATTAATACCTAAAACAGAAACCGACCATTTTCAAATCTATAAACAATACTCACAATTTCTCCGAATATCAAACAAAACAGCCGCACATATTTTCTCAGAGACCAAAACAGATGAAAAATATAACAAAAATAACAACTAATATCTATTCAATTTTAATAGATCTGCAAGTAGAATCCTAAGGGAATAAAAAGTAAAAAATAAAAAATAAATAAAGAAGGTACCTGATCCGAAATGGATAAATTGTCAAGACCCTTGACTAGCTCTTCACCGTCGATCTTGCTAACCGAAGAAGCCATGATGATGATGACAATCAGATAACAAAAATTATAACAAAAGGGGGAGTTTGAATTCTGCTTGTTCTATAATATAACTAGTAATTTAAAATTTGAAAGAAATCTTTTGTACAGAAAAGATATGCTTCAGAATTATTCTGATTCCAATAGCGCGAAAAGGAAGATCCTCTTGTTTTGGGGTATCAAAGGCCCAAACAGTTTGGCTTGGATGTGGTTGACATAAATACTTGGCTTTCCTTTTTTTTTTTTTTTTGACTTTTTTGAGACAAAATAACATTTGTATCCCTATTATTCTGTAAAATCACACAAAGAAAAGAGATAATTCACATACGAGTACTTTTTTTTTTAAGTACTAATATATTACGATCAGAATTCTACTAATATTTATAATTAAATAGTTAGATAAAATCTAATTCAACTTACTAACTTAACATGATATCTAATACAAATAACTGTATTTTGGTGATTAAAATTTAATAAAATTATTAAATAGATTATGTCTATATTAATCTAATTAATAATTATATCTGTTCAGATTTAAAATTTTTGGCACGATAACTCATATTATTTAATCTATTATGATATATTGACTCATATTTTAGTTAACAGGCATGTGTTACACTTGTCAGATGTTTGAAACTCATTTGTTATACAATTGTCGATGTTAGGTCATCATTTTAATTAATAGGTTGATTGTTTTTGTTATATAATCGGAATGCAGGTACTCATGTGTTATTATCCTTTTATTTTATGTTTTGTTTTTCTTTCTCCAATTTAACGGGGTGATGTACGATAAGTTGACAGGTAGCCCTAAGATGCCACGTGGGATGTTAAAGTCTCAACACGTTTTCAGTTTTTTTATTTAATTATTATTAATACTTTTACCAATCGAAAGTGACGGGCTCTTGAGGGTTCCAAGTATTATATTAAGGTGAAAGGTAAGAGTTCTGTTCTATTCTTTTTTTTTTTTTATTTAACGAGATTATGGTTTAAATTATAATTTATATTATATGATATTATAATTGATATTTATAAATTAGATTATTATTAAAATTAATTTATATTAATATTAATAAAACTCTACTTAAATTTTTAATTCTTACAAATATTCAAGAGATGTCTGCTTCTCACTCTTAAATAAAAATTATTGTAAGAGTTCTGTTCTATTCTAAATTGGCGGTTCGAGGATTGTTGAAAGACACCGACTAAACAGTAACACTCGGCTTATGGGACTTTTCCCTTTCATTAGTATTTTCAGTGTTCGGTTTCATCTAACTGAGCTTTCAATATTAGCCTTGGGCTTTAATAGTAATTTACTACACTTGTCAATTTTTTAAACTTTAAAGTTATACTTTTTATTGAAACTGTAATTTCTTTAGGATTAGGATACTCTTCTCATCCGAGCACCACGAGCTTTTAACAATATTAATTCTTCACCTTATAATGAGGTTTTTTTTTGGCTATTAATTTTGTGCTTTTGCTCATATAAATGGAGTTTATATTCTAAACCTCTTTTATCATTTTTAAGAGATATTGTCGATTGAATAGATCAACAGTTACGAGGAATATTATCATTACATAACATCATATTAACTGTGGTAATGCTACACTTTTCTAATGATATTTAAAAGAACTCATTTCATGTGGTATTATCAAGTACATGATGAAAATTTATTATTTAATAAACGAATATACATCCCATAATTTAAATGAAATATCTTGAAATATCAATAATTAATACTTCAACTTAATCAATGAATATCGGTTCACTTAGTGACTGATTTCTCTTTGTTCTGCTTCATTTTCCCCTTTAATAAAATTTTCGACAGACTCATATACAGAAACGCAGTTTTTTTTTCCATATAATAACAAGTGAGATATTTCTTAAGAATACCTTTTTGCCCGTACACAAATTTTAGAAGTGTAAAAATCAACTACCATCGATGGATGGCGTAAAAATCTTGATATTTTTTATTTATTTGATTTTATAACAAATAAAAAGGACTTGTATATTACTGTTATAGTGCAATTTATGCAATAGTTTTGCATTGTTTACTTCCTTTAATATCAATGTTTTACACTTAATAATAGTGATTTATTTGTGTTTTATTTTTGTATGTGCAATTCTATTGATTGGTGCTAAAATTGATGTACAAGATGATGTTTGAGGATGATTGTTTTCTGGAAAAAATTACGAGCTTCAGAAGAACTTTGTTGATAAGGCGTCGGCGCGTGCTGTCAACTAAGGACCTGCAGTTTTTATTTTAAAGAGTTTTATCTTTTTGGTTATTTTTATAATTTTGAATTTAATATTCAGATAATATTTTAGATATTAGTAATTTATTTTTGGAGAAACTCTATAAGAGGAAAAGGACGTGAAAAACAAAGGGAGTAGATTTTTTAGGAGAGAAGAAAAAGAAACACTAGATCTAAATTTTTCTCTTCTCTCTATGAAGAACTAAACCTATTATTCTGGTTGAAGGTTAATAAAGTTTTGATTCATCATTATTGTGAGATCTTTCTTATGCTTTAATTGTTTTATTGTTTTTTGGGTATTTGTTTATTCTCTAAATTATTGTCATAATTATGTTTGTTAATTAGATAATTGGCCACTATTTAATTATCAACTTAATCTATTGTCAATTAAAAGAATTATCGTATGAAGATTTTAATGTTCGTGACAAATAGCATAGCAGTGTGTTGTGTTATGAGAATAAACAATATAATTTAAATGAACCATCGTATGCGTTTGTTGATTATGATTTGGGTCTTTCTGGTTTTTTAAGCTATCAATTGATTAAACCCTATGATCGTATCTAGGGTTGTCTATTGATTAGGGAAATAACCAATTGTCGTACCGTGGTTATCGACTAGTTAAGGAGAGATTGACTATTAGAGGGTCTCAGTAGCTATAACCGGTCTATTCATAAGTAGTAATGATGTATATTTGAATTAATGATCAATAGTCGAATCAAACTGAGTTAATTCATTCAACCAAAGCTTTTCCCAATTTGAATTACAATTTTAATTTTCATTATTGTTATTTTAATTTGATTTTTATTATTGTCAACAATCCCCACATTTTGCATTTTACATTTTAAAATGATTTAAATAATTACCGATCTCTATGGACATGACCATGCTCAATCACTATACACAATTTATTTAGAGTATGTATTTATTTTTGCTGGTTTCGACAACCATCAATTACAATAAGTGTGTGTTTTGTATTATATATCTAATAGATATAAGTACTTATTTGATCACACAAGCCTTTTTTAATTTTTTGTTGTTATTTATTTTTTTTAAATATAATTTTTGAAGATTGAATAAGTTATTCTAACTCTACTAGTAAAAGCTTAAACTTTGGGCTTCTTGGAGTAGTTTTAAAATGTTAAATTATTTAGGCTCCCTTTGATACAACTTTTCAAATAGGATTTATTTAAGTAAATAATTTACAAATAGAGCTCTTATCTAAAAAAATTTTAGTTGTTTAGTTGTTACTAAAAGTTTTTTTTATTAAAAATTATAAAATTACTTTTATAGATACGTTTTTTAGAGTTATGAAAAAATGAAATATAATTGTCAAATAAGTAAATGATATTTTAAACATTTTAATATAAAAAAACTTTCAACCTCTACTCCCAAAAACTTAAAATTTGAGCTTTTCCAGTAGAGGTAAAATAACTTACTTATTAATCTTTAAAAGCTCTACTTAAAAAATAATCAAAAAACAACAAACAAAACTTATAAGAATTTATGAAATTAAATAAATATTTATGACTATTAGATAAGTCATACTAAAATTTTCTTTGTTTGTTTGACAAGCTTTTTTAAAACATTGAAAAGCTTTGCTAATTTCATTTCTTTAACATAACTTTAAAAAATTTAGTTATTAAAGTAATTTCATAATTTTTAATAAAAGCTCTAATTAATAACCAAAGAACTAATTTTTTTTTTTAAGTTTTATAAAAGAAAACTCTATTTAAACAACTCTATTTGAAAAATTATACCAGACAGAATCTAACTAAAATTAATATTTTAATCGATTTACCTAGAATACATTTGACCAAATAATTTTTGAAAGATTTTATTTAGATTGACGATATTTACACTCTAAAAACTATTCCAAACACTTATTTATTTTGAACTCTCATTCATTAAATTTAAAAAATTAACTTTTTTTCCCTATGCCCTCATTAAAGTTCCAAACATACCCTCAATACTTTCTCTTTATTTGTTAGTACATTCACGGCTCATTGGTTATTAAATTTATTTTTTTCCCTGTGAAATTAAAAAAAAACATTTTTCTGTTTTTTTCTTTTTACCCAGAATCGAAATAAAAAATAAGCAACTTTAATCTAGTAAATAATGAAGTTTTCCATCATTTAATTGATTTCAATGCCTTTACAGAACACTAACCTATCGTGGGATTTAATAATTGAATCACATGTGTCTCTGTAATGAGAAACAAAATGCAAAAATTTGATTGAATTTGAAAAACACTTGATTAGTTTTTGATAATTGAACTTTTGGAAGTTATGCGTTTGATATTGAGAATTAAAAATAGGATTTAAAATTCTCTAGTTTTACAATATTTCATAATTGACATTTTTTAATGTTAAAATGTCTTTAATAGTAAACAACACTATGATATATTTATAACATAATTTTAAAAAAATGATAAAAAATTGATTTAGATAACATTTACTTTTTATTTAAAAGCCGGAATATTCATCCTCCCACTATTTATTAAGAAAAAAACTAAAAAAAAAAATTTCTAGTTGGTTTTAAATTTAAACAAAACCCTTCGGCTCCACAGTCCTCCGGACCCTGCAATTTTTTCGTAAGCTGCAGAACCATTTTAATGGAGCAGGACGCAGACCCATCAATTAATCGTACCCAAACAACTGAAACGTCATCGCCTGAGAACATCGACGCGCTGCTAGCGGTTTCATTCTTCACTCTCTCTGTTGGTTATATAACTTCACTTTTGAAATTTACTTAATCGTTTTGACTTTGAAACTGACAGGCTGCTAGATATGATGACATTGAAGATGTAATAAGCTTAGCATCTGCTGGTGTCCCTCTTGATTCTAAAGATTCTCAAGGCCGAACAGGTCATCTTTATTGTTGCCTCTTGTTTGTATCGCTACGAATGTGTCTGTTGCTTCTTGGGTTGTTTCTATTTTTTCAAAGCATGATTTCATAGGTTTCGAGTTAGAATATGGAATTTTGTTATTTTGTTATTACGTTGTTATGAATGAAACCATTCAAAAATAGACAAAGCAGTTATGTTTTCCAGGTGCATTGTATTGGTGATTTTGTGGGTTGTTTCGGAAGAAAAGATAGCGAGGGTTTTGTATGATTCTATAAAGAAAGATGCAAATTTTTGTGGACACCATACGAGTTATTAACTTCTCTTCCGGGCTTCCTTTGAGGAAGTTCATGGTGCTTTATTCTTTATTCATTTAAATTGGGAAGCAGTTTGAAGGGGTTTAGGTTGATTTTTTATATTTTTTTATCGTCCTTGATGCAGTTTCTTAAGGCTTTCTGAAACAGTTCGATTCTTCTTCATAGGCTAGATAGAATCAGTCCATATAAAATCTTCAACATATTGGGGATTTACCACATTTTAATCTGCTTTTGTGGAATGCATGTATGATTATGTTCTGCCAAATTTGGGGAAAAAAACAAAGGTTTATGCCGTCCTTTTTAATTTTTTTTGTTTTTTGTAGTTTCATGTATGTTGCACTTAATTGTATTGATGTTTGTGTCCAGCCCTTCATATGGCTTCTGCTAATGGACATCTTGGCATTGTGGAGTATCTTATCGGCAGAGGAGTGGTAAGCAATCTTAACGAGTATCAATTGACTACTACCATTCTCTTATATCACAACCAATCATTGCTATAACACAAGGTTCATTTGTTTGTTTGGTTTTCACCTAAGTAGCATGTCCTGGATCTTTCATTATCCTTTGTAGAATATCTTTCTGATTGCTGGATGTATCATATCCTGAATAGTGTGACCATTCATTCCTTCCATATAGAAAATAAAATTTCTGGTGTTGGTTTGCTGTCAAGATGGAATTTTATCTGATTGGAACTAAAGATATATGATAAGAAAAAGAAGGGATTATTCACTGTAGAATTTCTTTCATCAACGTGTAAGCATAAAAAAGATTTTATTATCTGATTTGCATCTCCCATATTGTAAAGATAATTACCGCTTGTGTTGCACGCCGCTAGTTAACCTTAGATTTACTGCACCACTAGTGTAGTTCAACAACACTTTCTCACAATTCATTCACTATTTGCTACTGTTTGTCTTTCTGAACATCTGCTGGAACCTAAAAGATCCTGCTTAGCTTAGTTTAGTGAGTATTCTGTAGTAAAATTTGTAAAAGATAGTGATGCCTTCTGCATTGGTGCTTAATTTTAGTATTTAGAATGCACCAAACTTCCAATAATGAGAGTGGATTTGTTTTTGTTTCTGTTTCATAAGTTAGCATCTTCTATATCACCGCCTGTATAGTGTTGGTTAATATACTCTAGTTACTATTTAATATGCTTTAGTATAGGTTGCCTAATTAAATAGGTTACCTATGGTAACATTTTACATTGATGTTTAACTTGGACAATTTTTGTGTGCTTGATTTTGAGCAATCAGCAATTTATTTATCTGCAGATACCGTTGAAGGTGAAATGGTATTGTCATCCTATTTAGGCTCTGTTTGGTGCAGTTTTTCAAATAAAGTTTATTCAAGTAGAGCATTTATCAAAATTGTTTTAGTTGTTTGGATGTCAATGAAAGCTTTTTATTAAAAATTGTAGAATTGCTTAAAAGTCAAGTTTTTAAAGTTATTTTATGAAATGAATGATATAAGATTAGGACATAAATAAAGGGTATTTTAAACAATTTAACCTTTTTAAAATTGCTCAACAACCTCTCAATATACAACCAACAATCAAAATTTTGAAAAGAGCTTTAAGAGTAAATAAGCACTTCTAGCCAACAGATAAGCCATACCAAGCATGCACTTAGCTGATCATCCTCCTACTTAGAAGAATATGTTATGTTTGACTATCGATGCTCCTCATATATGTACCCTTTTAAGGAAGACATTCCAAAAGAAGCTAATGGTTTGAATTTTGTTTAGATAAATTACTTACATGTTAGTTCACGATATTGGATTATTATGTGTCCTCCCAGGTTGTTGAGGGAGAGGCTTTTATAAGTGATCAAGACCTAAAGAAATAGAGTGGGCATTGTATAAATCCAAACCCTGGCAGTGATTGTTGCATTTCCTTGTCATTTTGATGTGACATTACTTGTGCAATATGTTCTCTTGATGAACAGCACATGGAATCGGTTTAAGTGAATTACATTATGGAAGCTAGATTGTCAGCAAAAAAGTAATCCTTGAGTGTCGAATGTATGCTGAAATTTGAAATGTCCTGAATACATTCTATTTAGGTAAATACTACTAGTAACTGTAGAATTCTTTTTCAATTTTCTTTTAAATATTCCAAAAATACAGACTAAACCCGTCTTGACCTTGATGTGAGTAGGATTTGAACCGCAAACCTCTTGTACTCTACAAGAGCTCTTACAAGTTGAACCAAAAAGCACCATAAATAGTAATGGAAATTCCTTTTATATTTCTCTCTTAAGAATGAAACTGCCCTCCTATTTGCTTTCTTGCTTGTTATCATATATATGTATATATATATATTCAATATAAGTCTTAACCATGATGACATATATGTTCAAGGTAAGTGCATAGTGTTCATATTGTTGTCAAATATTTGAATTTACCTTTCTTTTTATTTCTTCCAAACATTGGATGATGAGTCTTGTTTGGTTTTCTTTGCTTTTCACGTTTTCCCCTTTACAGCTTTACTTTGGTATTCTGTAGCACAGTTTTGGAGATTATTTACTGCTTCTTTGTATGGTTGTCTCATAACATGTCTGTTTTTCTTTAATCCCCGTTTCTCTTAAGTCTACCTAGGACAGATTTGGACCAAAAAATATACTTTTAGTTTTTTGGTAATCGATGGAACTTTAAATTTTTCACTAGAAAACTTTGTTTTCTGATTTTGTACTCGAGCAGGATATCAATGCTTCTAATGACGAGAAGAACACACCTCTTCATTATGCTTGTCTCAATGGTCATACTGAGGTAATTACCGCAGTCCATATACACATGAATTTATAATTCATTTTATGAGCCCTTCAATAGACGATGACGGTCACAGGTGGCTAAGAAGTTGGTCCTGTCTGGAGCAAACATAAGTGTTCTAAACAGGTATCATCTCTAACCCATGGCCTAGAGTTTCATATATGTGTTTCTAATGTTCACAACATCTCCCCATATGTAATTGATATTTTGTCTGTGTGTGAATTTCAGCCATGAGCAGACTCCAATTGATGAGGCTTTGAGTAGGGGAAAGATGGACATTATTGATGCGATTAATACAGCAGTTGCACAATTGGAACTTGGTGGTGTCACGGTTTCTTAACTGTCTCTGATCGGTCCTTCGCTCGCCTTTTTGTGTCGGTGTGAAAATTTTGGTGATTCTTTAGGTTCATCCAGCAGTCTTGGTTCAAACTGTGTTAGTGCACGGAGAATCAGTAACTGTGAGAGGTTGCTTCTCAGTTCTTGAAATTATATAATTGAAGCTTTAAAGTGTTGCTTTTGTCCTCTTCCCTCAGAAAGGATCTCAATTATTTCTTGGCGCAAATTAAAATGGAGAATGGATCAAATGGATTCTTTTAGGCAAAGTACAAAATCATGTGATAGTGTGATTAATTTAATGATGTAATTTAATGTGATTAATGTTATTTTATATTTTCATTCCTTTAAAATTTGTAACGTGATCATAATAATGTAATAATAATGCACGAGAGAATTATGAGAATTGTATTAGAAGTGGGGATCCCCATTTTGCAGTAGTGTTTCGAAATGAAGCAAAACTCCAATGTTGCCTTTGGAACGACAATCGTTTGCTCTAAAAGAGTTACGGTCGAGTTAAAAACTCTGTAAAAAATTATTTTATACAAATTAACGTGGCATACGTTATTTTTTTAAAATAAAAATTTTAAATAAAAAAAATATGTAGGACAAAAGGTATTTAATCTAATCAATTGAATTATATCACATCTATTGGTACAAAATAAGTTTGTAAGAGAGTTTATAATTCTATCATCAACCATTTAATGGGTCACACATTATATATCACATTATTTAGGATGAAATTAAAAGTAAAATGTTAGAATGTCTATCATTACTCGAACAAATTTATAGCTACAAAAGCATAAGTATTTACCTACATCTGCGAAGAACTTGTTTGGCTGCAGATTCCTTGTGCGAGTAAATTATAAACATATGAAAAAATGATACTAAAGAATATAGAAATCCTTGGTCCTTTCACTCTTACGGCAGTACTGGAATAATATCTTGAAACACCACCAAAATCAAACTCTCTGGATCAATTATAACTGAATTAAGAATATAAAACTAAAATAGAAAAAGTATTGGAGATTGAGGCACGAGTTAGGCAGCAAGTACAAAATTAAGCCCCATCCCATTACGAATTTAGGGAATATTTCTTCTCATTACTCTATCGTAATCCCTGAAAATTCATCTTAATTTCATCACATTTGAGCAGGTGCCCTCAGGTTTTGAACTTACAGTACATTTGCAATTCCTATTCACTATTATAACATTATTTTCAGTGTAATATGATTTATATGTTAAAAAAAAAAAGGAAGAGTTATGTATGTTCAAAAAAATTTCACACAACCCATCCCTAAACATATATATATATATATATGTATGTGTGTGTTTTTTTTACTTGTGTGTATCTTATTACATGTCGTTTTTATCAAGAAATCATGAATTCTTTTCATAATTACACTATTTTCTTCACTCTTAACCCCCACCCAATAGCGGCCATAACTCAAATGAGCCGATAAAGGAAAAACTTTTTCATGCATAAATAATACCAATATTTTATGCTTTCGATCTTGTTATCGTTACACATGGCATGCTGCCCCCCTATTCTGTGTTTTTTCCTTGCCCCTATTTATCAATAAAAATTTAAAAATTTTTATATTCTCATGTTCCCTAGAATAAGAGTCACGTTATATTTACTCAATTGAAATAATACATAATTTATATCTCAACTAATATGTTACAAATAAAATTTTACAATTTAAATTAGACACTTAATAATTAAATATCACTTGAGTTAATTAAATGATGACATATCATTCGTCACATCATTTGAAATGCAAGTATCTTAATGAAGTAAGCACAACCTTAGTGTTAAAATAAAAAGATGCTGGAAATTAATTTAGCCCAATCTATTGTAAAATTCTTGTCCTGCCCTTACTTTCCCTTAGAAACCTACATAAAATAGCAATATTTTATGCATTTTGCCAAGAAAAAAATACTAACTAATTTGAAAGACCAATGGTTTCCCATTTACTTGGCCAATAACAATGCTATTTAGCTAGAAATATTTGATAGAACGCTGATAAATATCTGAACTCGATTTTCAATGTTATTCGAAATCAATTGAAGCAATAAACTGACTTAGACTTCGGCTTCTTTAGCATTTTTCTAAAAGAATTCACTTTGAAATATTGATGACCTATTTTGAATGTTAAATAAAAAAATTCAAAAGATTAAAATCTCTTGCACAAGATTTTGCCAAAAAAGCCAAAGAAAATGCTCATAAAAGGGCTATTTAATAAATTAACCATTTGAGGAAACTGATATGAAACAGCCAAACTGTCATGAAATTTGAACGACTTAAATTAAAGTTTCAGCTCGTGTAAGCATTTAGGAATTAAGTTGTGTTAAGATTTGTTAAAAAGGGGATGATTTTTTTTTTAATAATTTTTTGGATGTACAGCGGGCGATTATATTTTGTATTTCCTTGTACAAATTTATGAACGAAGATTATATGCTGTCTAGTGTCAATAATTATTCATTCCTTAGAATTGATCGGCCATAACAAAACTTTCCAGCAAACTTCAACAAATTACTAAAATGTATATTTAATGATTTAGCACACACAACATTAAGTAAGCAATTCAATGAATTGAATTCAGCAAATAAACTGCAAAGACCATCAAAGAATCTACTCATAATCATAAACTATGAATTGATGGACCATAAACGACCATGTATGATTCAGGAACCCAACAAGATATTAACTATGAGCAGAATCTACAGATAAATCCATGAATTGTGTCTACAAAGGAATATTATTCATATTAATTCTATGTAGAAACAATAATCAACAACAAGAGAAAATGATGACACATTTCAATGCGTGAATGGAATGAAGCACAAATATTTTGAACTTTACATAATGCTATAATTATCCTTGAAGGGAGACAAACATAAAGTCATCACATTGTATTGATCTCTCAGATTCTCCGGATGATCACAAAGGAAATACAAGAAACATAATGTTCACTCGTATCATGAAGGAAAAGCAACAGAATACATGATATTCACTCATGCACTTAGAGTAGGTAGTGACCTACCGTGCAAAATTTTATATGAGCTAGTTATGCAAGCGAAGTACATAAATGAATAGATGTTTTGAAGTATTAATTCACAAAATAATTGACAAAAATCAAACTGATCATGCAGAACTAACAAGAGAAAACATGCAACATCATACCACAGACATTACTTCTCCTGCAAGAAATATACTTTATGGGCATAGACCAAAAACCAAGTTAGACCGATGAAGATATTTCTCATTCACAAGATGAACCTTCATTTGCATAGAAGTTGTTTCTATGAGAAATTATCCAACCGCATTGACCTCTACTCAAGAACAAAAAACAAGGTGCCATCTATCAGTTATGCAAAGTCTAAAATCAAATTTAAATGCACAAATTCACGAGTTACATGCTTGACCGAAAGCATTTTCAACAAAAACTACATAAGGTAATACTCGAATCCGTTCATAGGAATTTAAACAACTTAATTCAAATTTCTGATTGTGTAAGCATTTTTCCTTCAAGTTTTGTCCATCATCAATGCACCTAGATTTGTAATTTGGTATTTCATTGGCACATTTATTGGTTGATGATCATGCAGAGACAATCAAATGAATCAGTAAGACCATGCATTAAATGATAATGCTACTAAGTGTACCATTTCATCAATAAAAGAAATTCAAATTATGCCTCTTCAAATTTAAGTCGTTTAAAAATAGAAAAAGACTATGAGAAATTATCATTAAAAACTACTTCAAATTCGGAGATAGTGATGTAAAGGAAATTCTTTTGAATATCAATCAGTATTTAAGTACCTGATGTTTAAAAATATGTTGGAAATAGTAATAAGACGAAATCTTTTAGCAAAATGATTTCTACTAAAGAAAAATCATTTCAAAAAATACTCTTATGTTGCATCTTCCAATCAATCAAAACTAATATAATTGAAACGAAAAACCAAAAATCCTGAACACCAAGTGGGTATGCGTGTTTCTGACCAAATGTAAATAGTTAATCCACACAATGTTGCAATGCATTGGAAACACATACCAAGAAAGAGAAAAAATAATACCTCTGAATCAGACCAAAGTGCATCATTCTTCAGCTCATTCAGTCTTCCTCATCTAGACATAAGTAGAACATGATGCATAGGAAACTATTACCAACATGAAATTTGACAGCAACCTAATGGAGTGATAATGTTTTTCCTTCTCAGAAAACAATCATTTTCTATAATAAAAAGAAAAGATCTGTTCATCATCCAATATATCATCAGTTCTTGTGCATATATATGCAGAAAACTGAACCCAAACATTTCATTTTATATGTCTAATGAAATTAAAAAAAGAGAATAAGGGTGGATGCAAGCAATATATATTGGAAGGGCATAATAATTAAAGCAAGTTAAACACAATGCCACAATCAACGATTAGACACTGTATTCCACCACATTAATTAGTTTAAATTAAATTAGTCAAGCAGCATGTCAAATCTGATTAACTTTATGAGAGAATGATAATGCAATTCACATGAAAAATCAATGGATGCATATAAAATATAAGCAGACATAGAAAGGGGGACAATAAGTCGGTGGGCGGAAAGCTAAAAGGGGGCAAGCAAGCATTAAACTTACATACATTGCATTATTTAATCCAGATTAGTCAACATTTGTGCAAAAAATCATAGCCAAAGGGATAAGTCACATAGATATGCAGCATCTCAAAGAATAAAGTATGATTGGAAGCCAAATGAACATTCAGACAGCAATATTCCAAACAAATGCAAATGGCAGAAATAGTTAGATTAATTAATAATAGTGACAAAACCAACATGATAATAGAATAATGCAGATTGTCAATTGCTGGCTAAGTAAGTGATGAGAGGAAACACAAGCAACCATATCTACCTAAGACGAATGCAGAAGGATTTGTATTAAATGGTTCTATTCATTAAAACTTTTGAGAAGTACAGAACCAGTGAATTTGAAAAAGCAGTGTCGGGGCAACGGGTCCGGAATTCAGAATTAATGTTTACAAGAATCTATGCAGAGACCTGCAGATTAAAATTTTTATGTAATATATTATATAAAGTTGGGAGATATAGGAAGTGTAATATTAAGCCGAATGTTAGAAACATTTCCCATAGAAGAATAACAGAAGAAGCAAGTACATAATGCATTCATGAATGCATGCATAAGCAGGCTCTTGTCCAAATTGCAGAAATGTAACAAGAAGTTAAGTGGGTCTAAAAAAGATTTCCAAGAAATGCTCTTCCAGTTTGGCAACATATGATAGTGACACCACAACTACTACTCATGCTAAAGTCTAAAGAAGCAAAATAATGATGAATAGCACATTTACTTCGAGTTCATTATGAACCAAAGTAACCAAACTAAACCAAGAGGACAGAAAACCGGTGAAATATTTTACTAGACCCCCTACCATGAAATATATGATTGGAATCTAAAAAGGAAAATAGAAAACCATTAAAAAAAATGGTTTCAGAAAAATATTAGAGGAAATGAACTACTTATTATTTTTTTAAATTATTGTGAAACAGTACTGCATATACAACAAGCAAGACAAATCCCTATGCGGCTAAAGCCTAAAGATAAGGTCTACACCAAAATGTCACTTGATATATGATAAGTGATCATACTTTACACTGTAGATTTCAGCTTTGTCAAACATAACTCTGATGAACAGAAAGAAGAAGAAGTAAAAAAAAAAAGAAAAGAAAAGAAAGAAAAAGGCAACAACTTCAAGAAAGAAAAACTTCTTGAGATGTATTATCTATCTATCTATTGGCACAGGAATTCTTCACCTTTATTCTCCAAATGTAATTATTATTTGATACAAAACATTCGTAAGTACTTCAGTAGTGAGAAAATGTAGCTTGATTGATAAATGCCTGATCATATCTCAGTGAAATGGGAAGAAAGCCAGAAACCAAGTAGTTGAAATATTAAATGAGAGAGACATATGTTAATAAGACAAAAGTCTTGAAGAACAATTAACCAAAACCCTATTAATTATAATTAGTAGACTACAAATTTATGATCATTTTTTTTCCAACATAATGACAATATTCACTACCTCAAGTCTCAATTTATTGGATTGCCATAGGTTGAACCTCCAAGGAAACCACCAGCTGAGGCGGCGTAAACATCGGAAGGATCAAGAATATTTGGAGAAGATGAACAAGCCGCGTTTTTTCCACCATTACCACTGCCACCGGGGCCACTACTACTGGCACCACCTCCTAAATGTAACTCAGCCATATTGGGAAACCCTTCTCTTGTTTGATGATGATGATCATCAACTCCTTGATCATACAAAAACCCTTTAAACACATGGCCACCAATCTTCACCACAGCTTGGTATGCATACTCATCTTCACCATTATCCTCCACTGCCGTTACCCTAACACACTTGAAAACTGCCGGTGCACGTATTTGTCCCGGCAACGATTCTTTGAAACTTGCATCTACATACACACCCCAAAAAGAAAAAGGAAAAAAAAAATTCAACAAAACCCTAAACAAGAAAACAAACAAAAACGTAATAAGAAAATTAACTAATGATAATGAAAATTTGAACGAACAAATTATTAACCTTGATGACTAGAAGTGGTGTCAAAGCTTCTTGGCGGGGTGGTGTTAGAAGTTGAGGTGTGAGAAGTGGTCTGTGAAGATATGAGTCTAGGTTTCTTGATCCCAGAGGTAGACCCAGAAGAGCCAGCAGCGCCGGGGCCGACGGTGGCAGCAGCCGCCGCCATGAGCTGACGCTCTCGACGCCTTGACGCCGGCACCCACGTGCTCTTAACGTGCGTGGAACATTCAAAACCCCGGCTCTTACAGCATGTTCTACACCTCCTATGGCTGCAGTCTTTCTTGGCTTGGTTCCCACAATCTTGACACGTGGTCGCGGAAGAACAGCCGGCGATATTATTACTATTATTATTACCACCACCACTAGCAGCAGCAACAGTAACGGCGCCGCTTGGTATGAAATTGTTATGATGTTCAAGAAAAGTAGACGATGATGAAGCTGCTGCTGGCTTCTTGAAGTACTGGTGGTGAGAGTTTTGATTCTGTTGCCAAAACTGAATTTGACTGACTTTGTTGTTGTTACGGCTGTTAAAGTTATTCAACAAATCTTGATCCGCAGCGAGTAGAGGAATAACGCCGACGCCGAGAGCAGTGGCGGCGGCGGCATTTTGGGCGGCCATGGGATCGGAAGAATTAACATTTATAGACGACTCGTGATTATGAAGGTGATGGTGAAGATGATGGTGATGGTGATTGAAGGAGGAAGCTGGGGCTACAACAAACATGCCCATTTCAGGAGAGAGGCCATAGTTGATGGGGCCGCGAGAGGAAGAGTGTTGTCCGGCGGCGGAGGGGGGCCAGGAGGTGGGTCCGGCGGAGGGGGTGGGCGCGGAGGCGGGCCCGGCATTGAAGCCGAGGGAGAGGTCGTCAGGGACAGCAGCACGTATTGCTGAAGAGGAGGAAGAAGAAGCAGCCCAGTCAGCAAAAGCTCCAGAATCAGAAGCCAATTGGCGCCTTGTAGTAGCCACAACTGATTTGGCTTAACAGAATTTGTATGTCTTGTATATATAAAATATATATACACACATAAAATTGGGTAATAAAGAAATTCTAAAAAAAAAAGAAAGAAAGAAAGAAAGAAAGAAAGGGAAGTTTTGATGGATAGAGAAAGATGATAGAAACCAAATCTAAAGATTTTAGATTTATCTGTAAAAACTTTTCTTGTGAGTGAGTGAGTGAGTGGGGTCTAATTTCACAGAATAATTATAAAAAAAAAAAGAAAGAGAGAGATTTATAATATCATTTGCTTCTGCTTCTGCTTCTGCAATTGCAGTTTCAGAAATCTGCTGCTGCTGCTGCTGCTGCTGGGTTTTTCTGTTGGCAGCTGCAGCTGCTACTCCTACTACTACAACTACTGTCTCTTTGGCTTTTCTAAAGAGGAAAAAAAAGTTGGGATTGAGAGAGAGAGAGCGCAAAAAAAGGCTAAAAACAAATGGCAATAACAAACTCTATGGCAATCAGCCACCCTTTTCATTACAAAACCTTCATGGATGTTTTTTTTTTTTTTTTTTTTTTTTTTAATTCCCTTGTGAATTTTTTGTTTTTGTTTTTGCTTTGCGCTGTTTCTCACTCCAATAATCACACAGAGAGAAGAAGAGGAGAAGAAGGTATAATAAAGACTTTTTGTTGTTTAGTTTTTGTTATTATTATTATGGGTTCCCTCAAAAAGATCACATGACACAACACTGCACTACACTACACTACACTACACACCTCTTATTCACTCACTCACTCAACTTTGAGCCTCACTTTCTCTCCGCTTCTCCTCCACTCTCAAATTGCCTACTTCGCTCTTCCTCTTATTCCCTTTTACTCTCCCTTTCAGCGCGTGGATTTCACGTCGGGACGGAGTGCGCCCGAGACCCTACTCACTCGAGCGTGTACTTCACTCCCCAATTAATTAAAACTTTTGGGGGAAAGAAAAATTAAAAATTATCTTCATATATTTTTATTTTCCATGTGTTAAAAAAATTAATTGAATAGAATAGGGACTTCAAGTATCATCTGTTGCGTCGTATAGATTGTATTTGTTTGTCAATTGTCAGCCAAATTGGGGTACCTGAGAAAAGACTGTCCAAAAATTGTCGTTTAATATTACGTATTGCGTGTGTATGTACAAATGAGATTATTGAATACCCAAGGAAAGTATTACGTTGTCACATAAACTTGATCATTGGTGTTGTTTTCAAAATATTTTGATTAAATTAACCATTGGAGTTTAAATTTTAATGGGTAGAATCATAGGTGATTAAAAAATTAATATGAGCTTCACTCGCCCCGCCCACGTAAAAAAACCTAAATTATTTAAAATCCAAAAATGACCCACATTAATGTGCCTGCATGAATGATCTGCAATTGTGGATGAAGTACATACTCTCTCCAACAATCATGGGAGAGAATAGATGCTTAGCTATTGGGGAGATGGATACATATCTTACCATATAAAAGTCTAAAATGCACCACAATAGAATGGCTTAAGTTGGTCCCCATAGACCCACTGACACTGAGTATATAAATATGAGTAGACTTATGATTCTAATAATAATTCTAATTTTTCAAAAGATAAAATAAAAATGTGTTTTCTTCAAGTGTTCTTAATCTTCTCCACATGGCTAGTAAAAAAATAATTAAAAAAAAAATAAAACAGCAACAGCAACAGCATGAATTCATGTGTTTGGTTTCAAATGACAAATTTATACTCTGCTGGAGAAGAAGGTACAGTGAACAAAATGGTTAGGTGAAATTTTTATTTTTATTATTTATTTATTTATTTATTGTTTTGGGTATAGGATGGTATAAGAACATGGTTATGGAGAAAACAAAAATATGTTAAATAAAAAAAAAAAAATTGAATGTTAGGGCACGTGAAGGAGAGAAAAGAAAAGCACTTTCGTTCTTTTTCATTTTATTATTATTATTATTTTTCTTTCTTTCTTTCTTTCTTTCTCTCTTTCTTTATTTGTAGCTTTGCCATAAGCCACCCTTTGGCATGCCCTTTGGGGCCACGAATCTCTTTCGGTTCACAATTTTAAGTTTTTAGCTTCCCTCGAGGTTCATTCAATTCTTCACCCAAAAGAAATCTTCATATAAGCAAGCGTGTGTTAAAAAGTCTCACCATCGAACCGCTTTTTCTCCCTCGAGTAATCCTAAAGAGCGTTGATACTTATATGTGGGTTAGAAAAAAGCACTTATTTTAAGCCCCACAATAAGTGCTTTTTTTTTTTATTTGATATATAAATAACTTACTTCATTCATTTGAACCGGGGCTAAAAGTGAAGTTAGGTTAGTCTATTCATTTTGGCTAGGAAGTATTATTGCACCCATGAGAGAGGAATCATTTTCTCAACCTTTTTCCCAAAAAGAAAAGAAAAGAAAATTAAATAAAAGAGAGGATCATTTGGGGTGCTGGTTCTGGTTCTATTCTTATTGAGAGACAAAGCTTCATAATTACAATTATTATAAGGTTTTATGCATGCAAATATATAATAGATGCTTTCGAGTTCATTTTCTTTTAATTTAGTGGTTTTCTTTTTTTTTAGTTTAAACAATTTTAAGAGGAAATGCATGCAAAAGTTCATTGTATATTTAACCACATTAAACAATAAGCATGTCCCGCTGGGCTAATTCATCTTTTCACCTACATAATGGATCAATTTCTTAATGTAAGAAGATTATGGCCCCAATAAATACAAAATTATATATTCTACTATAAATAACTCTCATGTCGAACAGATGAATGGAAATAATATATAATCAATTATCATATTGTTTACAGAAGCCAGGAGCTTACGACCTAATTAAAAATACTAGGGTTTTTAGGTTTTACTTGTCAATACTAGCCACATGCTAGAGTCTGAGAGCAGCATATATATATATATATATATATATATATATATATATATATATATATATATATATATATATATATATATATATATATATATATATATAATGTAAATGATTCTCAAGCCGAACCCTCATGTAGTTTATATGAAATAAAATATGATACACAATGATTTATCATTGAATTAGCATGATCCACAATGATCCCAAGAAGGACAGCTCTTAATTTAAAGATAGGAAGGGACAAGGTTCAAGGTCACTTAAAACTAAGAATCAAAAATTAAAAAAATTTTGTATTATGATGAATTTTGACGAAATTTTTATTTGGGTCATTATCATTTCATTGTTTCAACTATGCTGAAATAATAAATTACGACTATAAGTATTAGAATGTAACATTTTACTACCTTTACTATCAAAAAATATTACTTTAATTAAGCATAGGAATTTTTTAAAAGAGTGTGAGACATAATAATTTTTAAGGAGTGGAGTTAACAAAAGTGAAACAATTGTCTTTTATTATTAGCTTGACTCTTAAGCAGAACCGTGATCTTGATTCAACGGGTCCCATGATAGAGAAACCAAAAATTTAAGGAGGGTATAATATAAAAATTTAAATAATAGATGGAGCGATTGAAACATAAAATTTATAAATTTTTCTTTATTTAATATAGTAGTGAGGTTCGAACCCAAAACTTGAGTTCTAGGAAGGCCGCTCGTACTGCTTAATTTAAACTTGACCATTATGACACTCTAGGAGAATCTGAAACGCCCAACCCAGACCCAAAGGACATGCGGACCAAGGTAAGATATTGGTCACACTCAACTTGATCATCTGTCATGATTCAACCTAGAGCTCATAAAATATTGTCCATTTTGGGTCTTAATAAGGCATGCACAACTTTGTTTTAATGGTACCCATACACTCCAAAATGCGTCTTTCCAATTAAGGTATGAATCATCCCTTATAAATTCAGCATATCTCCCAAGTTTTGTCGATGAGAGATTTGCATAAGGTGTTACATACACCTCCCTTAGGGACTCAGCGTCTTCGCTGAGGTTTGCCGTATCATTGCTCGAAAGGACACGAGGAGCCGCTTTGATACATTTGTCATGACCCAACCTAAACCTAACAAAATATTAGTTGCTTTAGGCCTTAACAAGTCCTGCACGGTTTTGTTTTTAGAGCGCTCATACATCGTAAAATACATCTTGCTAATTATAGTGTAAATCACCACTTATAAACTCAACATCTCTCATATGCTTTGACGATGTAGGATTTGCTTAGGCTGTTATAACCACAATAAAATTTCTTTTAAGTTGGTTAAATTTCAATTACAACTCAAGTCCAACCTTCTATTGAGTGTTTTTATCTTATGGGGTCATTGGCCTCAGCCTCAACATTGTTCCATTCCTAATCTAGTAGTTATCATCTGTCCAATTCATCCTTACTAAGTTGGAGGTTGACGTCTTTCAAATACTATTGGGAGTAAATTTCTTGCTCTACAAAAATACACACATTGCTATCGAGTATAGAACATAGATTATAGAGTAACATTTTTTTTTAATCTGAATTAGTCTGAATTATTAGTAGACCTGAATATCTAAATTTAAATAACTTTTTTTGTCTGAATCTTTTAAAATAAATATCTAAGTTGTTTGGTTTTTTTTTAACTTAAAAAATCTGAAATTTAGTAATTTTATATTCATGCCTTGCATAATTTTAATGTTAAAAAATAATAAACACCTCAAAGAACATAAATAATATATTATTAAGAAATTATCAATCATATTCCTTTAATTTACTTTATTATTAAATTTACTATAACACTTTCAGGGTATATCAGTTATCTACCTTAAGTTGACAAAATGTATCTGCTGTCCACCAAATCGTTAGTTGCCGTTTAAATATGATGATATCATAGGGGTAATTTAATTTTTTCATATGATACAAGTGATAATTTTAGGGTATATAAGTGATAATTTTTTTTTAATAAAAGCTCAAATTTAGGGTCCCTGTATTATTTTATTATAACATACATCATGTTTAAATAAATGCAACTCTTTAATATTCTAAACTAGAATGTGCTAATCAATTTTATTGTAGCTTATGATGTTTTATATGAAAAATATTCATAAAATTTTAAAAAGACAAATAACGTTAATTTGAATAAAAGAAAAAGATAAAAATAAAAATAATCTATATTATCACAAGTTATAGAAATGAATGATATTTCTCATTCGTAAGTTCAATTAAGGTAAAGTTGAAAATAAATTAATTCGAATGAGATATTTTGGAGAAATGTGTAATGATGTCATTTAGACTTTTTAGATTAAGTAAAAAGTTAAAAAAAAAACTTAATAGCTTAATGACTAAATGATTAAAAATTTTCATTAAGTTAAAAAATAAACAGACTTAATGATTTAATTAATTAAAATTAAGTCATTGAGTTAGAAAAGCAAATGACCCCTCAGTTGCAAATGAGCTTAATTGAAATTGACCAAGCTATAAATGATTTTAAGTTAAACAAGATCGATACATTTGTTATGAAGAATTGCCAACACTCAAAAAACTTAACTAGATGTTCCTTGTCATGTTTTTGTGCTTCAATTAATTAAATGTTGCTGGATTACTTATTACCTAACTTGATTTCTTTTACGGCGTATTGAATAGAGTTATGCTTTTTGTACTTTGAATATTATACAAAATCATTCTTAAGAGGAAAAGAGACTAACAAGACTCCTAAAATTTTATACAAAATCAGCTCTTTTTTATTATTTTTCAAAGATTGCTGAATAGGTAAGTTCAAATTAATGTCTAAATCTACATCTCTTTTAAAATTCGAATTCAAGTAATCAAACTAAATAAAACCTTTTGAAAATTAGTAAGTGAAACCCCTCTTATTGCCAGGACTCATAGGCCTTGTGATTGGAGAAACTAATAAAAAGGTTAAGAGTCAACATGTGCAGTGTACGTGTAATGCGGATTTAGCTGAACTTTGAATAATATTAGGGTTTGTACGCCTAGCTAGCCTAGGATATGAAGAAGCATTTAGATAAGTCGTTTTCGAGGTTACTTAGGCTTTTGAAGCATCATCATCAAAATCCCATCTCAGCCAAAAGGGATCAACTTTTCAACCGACCTTTATCTCCTTTGTTTGAAGGCGATTCAAGTTGAAAATCCCCATACCCATTGGTTGGAAAGTTTCTCAGCCTATATCTCATGGCTCATCTCTAGCAAGATTTGGATTTTTTCTCCCCGTAAGACTTGCACAATCACCATATGCACAAAATAATGATTTAGATACTGATCAACATGTCTAGTCATAATAATCTTTTTATGCCCTTGATGTCATCAATTGTCAAATCATGATACTTAAGCAAAGCTTAATTAACGTAATTATTGAGCTCAAAATAATATATCATGTGGCAAAACATGTCTAATGTCAACAAATCTACACGTTTAATTACCCAAAAAGCATGCGGCAAATTGTTAATTATTTCATAACTTCATATCTAATATATCAATAACTACAAACAATAGCTGCCCTAGCCCGGTAGTCCTCACGTCAACAATCAAATATGAGAGCTTTTCAGTTCAATGTTCTTGTGAACAGTACCTTTAAAACAGATTGCATTATTGTAGGAAAATCTCTGTAAATTAATAATGTACGGACCATGAAAAATCTATTAATTTAAAAAGGTATTAATTCATTGCAAAAAAAAAAATTAATTAATTGATAAATAAATAATTTATTAAATTATAGAGTGTATATCCAATTGAATGAACATACATTTTAATCAACTAAAAGTTTATTATATTTGACCAATCTAATCAATTAAAAATGAATTAATCCACTAAATATAAATTAAATCAATGAAAAAAATTCAGAATTCTTGCAATTTCAGGATTCAGCCGAGGAACTTCAAGAAGTAATAAGTAAAAATTAGAGATGAGATCCAACTATATTTAAATTTCAAGAGAAAAAAGTAACAACAAAATCATATTTTATTTAATAAAACATCATAGCAATAATATTTGTAATTTTTATATATTATTAACTTATGATATGAATGGGTTCACAAAATTGTACAATGATTTTCAGAAAAATATTACCTTGTCAATTTCTCAAACTTATGAATTTAGCTCTTTAGCCCAAGTCGGGACTACCAAAATTTATTACATAATAAAGATTATTAATTTACCGAGCATTAAATTATAAAGGTTACAATACTATTATTGAGGTGCGTGAGTAAATTTTTTTCTCCCTCATTTAGGAGTTGGTTTCTTCATAATTTTAATATTATTAAAAATTATCCATAATAACAATAATAATTAAATTATATATCCCTATCTTGTAGTAAAAATCAAGAAAATTTCATCAACGGGAACCTTATGGTGGGATAAAATTATGATGGCGATTAAATAAACTCATACAATGAGATTGAGGACTTTTTAAATTACATGTAATGTAACTTATAATCAAAAATAGTACGTGAACCCACATTACATACTATTTATGATTGTGGTTGGAACTTGCATTAACTTAGAAGTTTGCCAGACTTTGAATGCAACAAAAGGGCGCCGGCTTGGGTATCATCACTGCGGTCTGCGGGGCTTCACCCTCATTCATACGTATCCCATGCAGTCACATCAAAACGTTATGCCCAAAACGTCAACAACGAATATCTCGTCACCGATTCGATGCCCTCTGTTCATCATTGACCATCAAACAGTTCCCCCCATTCCATTCCATCGATCAGGAATAATTATCACCTTCCCTCCTCAATCTGAACCAACTTAGTTAATAAAATTATTATTAATTCATCGAGATTTGCGAAAACACACTCGCACGTACACATTCGTTTGGAGCCTTCTTGACTTTTATCTTTCAGTTTCTGGTACGTATGAGTTTATTCGGAGGCTGCTTTTGCCTCCAGTCCATTGCTAGCCTTAGCCTAGCTGCTGCTTCGCTGGCATTTCGCCAGATAATTAAATTAAATTAAATTAATAAACTAATATAAAATTTTTCAATCAATTGGTCAAATAATTCTTGCTTGAATTGCACTCTTTTTTCTGTATTTGGTGGTTCTTCCATCAATGAAGCGTTGAAAAAAAAAAGTTGTTTAATACCGAAAATCAGGAAGAAATTTGAAAAAAAAAAAATGAAACAAAGAGGATTGAGATTGCGGGCGCCGGATGTATTAGAAGCTCAGCATTAATTCCGCAGAAAGGGAAAATTCTCCTTCCTCGCTCCTTGTAAAATGCATCTTTTATCTAATTTAGAGAATGCTATTAATTTTTAAAAAAAAAACTACCTGCCAAGATTTTTAATCCGAGAATTATGGAGATTTTACATTTTAAAATTAATTTTATTAACTTATATTAAATCAGATATTTACAAATTATTATTATTAAAGACATTTATTGATTGACAACTACCTAAAATTATTAGCTTATATTAAATTCTCATAAAGCACTGTAGATTTTCTATACCCGTTAATATTTGAGAAATGTCTATTTGACTCACAATTTTTTTATAAAAGAGAAAAAAAAAATGCAATGACCTCTACTCAATTATTTTTGATTGAGGGAGAAAGTTGAGCCCATTAAAAGTTACATAGACTTAAATTTTAATTTCAAATAAAAAGTCGTTTAGATTTTGAGCAATGATATAGTCACAAACTCTTGTACAAACTTATTTTGTACAAATTGACCTAATATTAATTCATTAATTGAATTAAATATCTCTTGGCCCACATGATTTATTTTTATTTTTTTATATTTTCATTCAATCAATGAATTAATGCCACATCAATTTGTGTAAGATAAATTTGTACAAGAGTTTGTAGTTATATCATCACTCTTAGATTTTACATACCTATCTTTTCGTAGAGATTTTTCACTCAAATTTTTTAGCATTAATTTTTTAGCAACGGAGTTAAATTGACTTGAGCGGCAAAGAGTAAGCGATCAGTTACAACATTTAAATGTTACTTGTTAGTTTAAATTTTTACTTTATTATATTGCGGAAATTTTTTTACAAATAGTTACTTCAGAAGTTCGCTTAAAAAATTCGCTCATCAAGCAGGAAAAAAAAATGGACTCCTACAATTAATGGAGAATGAGACCAGGCGATGATGAGCTGTTCACCAATTGTATTTGCAAGAGATTAAACAAATAGGAATGTATGTTAAAATGATGGTCGGGTTGATAAAATCCTACGGTTGACAAAAGAGAATTAAAGTTAGAATCTTACGCACACGGTTAGAGTCGTGGAAAGGGGCTTTAATTACCAATATTCTATATTTAAATGCAAAAGATTATGTCAGGATTTTGAATCAAACGACTTCTTAACATGCAATTTTAATAAAGGTGATGGTGATCGATGCTTCTTATGTTGTGTTTATTTGGTGGAGTGAGAGTGAGAAGTGTAGATTTCTCTCACTCCAGCGTTTACTTACTTAAAATGGAGAGAGATTGGGAGTCTTATTCTGTGGGCTCCACCTATTTTTGGAGTGGGGAGTGGGAGTTAGACTCCCATTGGGGGAGGTGGGAGTAGGAATCCACTCCCACCTCTCCCACCTCTCCCATTTCTACCATTTTTTTATTTTATGTTTTATAATTAATAAAATAAAATAAATAATATTATATTTATTTGAATAATAATATTATATTTATTTGAATAATAATATTATATTTAACTAAATAATAATTTACATTGATTCTAAGTTTAAATTATTTTAAAATAATATTATTATATTGATAGAGAATTAATAAATATAATATTATTATATTTATTTTAAAAATAATAGTACTATATTTATTTAATATTAATAATAATAAATACTTTATTCTAATAAAATATTAATTTTGTACTAATAATATTATATTATTATTTTATATAATAATAAATTTAATATAATTATATTAAATAAAATAAAATAACATTTCATTTTATATTAAAATTAAAATTAATAATTTATTGTTCATAATTAAGAATATTAATAATTATAATAAATTTACAAATATAATAAAATAAATATTATTTATTAAATATATTTTTTATTAGTTTTGTAATTAAAAACTATAATTCTTTAAATAAGGATAAAATTGTAATTTGAAACTATTTACTCCCAATCCAAGACAAAGTAAACACATAAATTGGATTCTGATCTCCATTCCATGCTTTTATTCCAGTGTAAGTAAACAACCTACTCCCACTCCCACTCCACACTCTCAATCCTAGGATTCCCATTTCTCAGCATTCCCAATCAAATCCAAAAAGTAAACGCTACCTTAACTTCTTTTTATTTCGAGTGTTTGAGATTGAGATTGGACAGTTATAACTTAAAAATTATAATATTAAAATATTTAATAAATATTAATTATTATAATTTAAAAGTTTTATTGACAAGATTTTTCACTAGTATCATAGAAAATTTATTAAAATTTATATTAATTATATATTATTAATTTTTATTTTATAATTATAGTTTTTTATCCACAACAGCTGTAGATTAAACCTAAATGAGCCCTTCATCTCCATGTATATTTATATACATATGATTTTTCTTAATAAGTAAAAATTCATTAAACCAAACACAAATACAATACAGATTCCACTTTAGTAAGATACACATCTAGATCAACTACAGAAATAAGTTTGTTATAATAGATAATTTGTTCAACTATGGCGGAGGATGAAGATGATAATGTTCTCAGCTGGTATCCTCCATGATATTCTAAAACAAAAGACACAGATCCATCGCATGCATGCCAAAATCTGAGTAGAAGAAAAAGTTATAAACGCAGTTGGATATTCAACTTGACATTATTTAAGAGTCTCAATTCGGTTAACAAGTCAATTTTAATTGATGCGTCGTATCCCGAATAGCGACAGACAATGCAAAGCTGGTGGCTACTTGTATCAGATTGCTTCCATGCTTAGTCAAGATTTTGTTGCGCGATTGAATTTTAACGTTAATTAGCAAACGAAGGAACATGGTCTTGCTTGATCGGCACCATAAATAAATGATGGGTCAATCACGTTAGCGTTGTTAAAGGTTAATGATTCATTAAGAAAAGAAAAAAAAAAACACACACACACATTGAGATTTAAGATACATTTCTAAATTTAAGAAGAATTATGCTAAAAGTTATTCTAAATCCATATTGCTTTCAAATTTTTTAAACCACAACCTGAATTTTGTTTGAGTAAACATAAATATGTAATAACAATTAGAAAAAAAAGAAATTATCATTTAATTATTTAATATTTTTTTATATATATATCACTTTACCATCAAATGTTTTGATAATTATTTTTTCACTTAATATTTCAGTTTTTATTATTGTCACATAAATATTTAGGAATTTCAGTATGTTAGTATTTTAAAAAATTTCGTGAGGTATAACATTTATAATTTTTTCAATTGATTATTTTAGATATATGAAATAATTAACCAATAAAAGTATTATTTCTTTGTATTCAATTAATTTTTATTTTTAATTTAGAGTGTTAAATTATACTTGCGTGACTTATGGGTAAAACAAACTTTTATTTTAAAAAATTCTGTTAACTTTAATGATATAATATAATAGTAAAATAATAAAAATTATAATTATAAAAAATATATTTAATAATAAAATAATAAGTCAAAAAATGATAGATAGTAAAACAATAGTATTAAAAAAAAAATCATCAAACATAAATCTAACAAGTAAAATTTTCAAACGCCACCCATCAATAAGCAAGCAGAGAAATAATAATTGGAGAGAAAGATATTTCAGGAGAGGGCCCACCAATCTGTACGGCTAATTTGAGACAGCACGCCACCTCCGTAAATTTAGGTTCGGCTGTCTCCTATCTCCATTATTTTTCCATTTTTTAATATTATTATTAATGCCCTCGAGCACCGTGCTGCTCTCTCTCTCTTCCCCCCAACTTTTATCATCATTTTTTTCAAAATTTTTTAACTAAATTATTTTTTAATTAGATTTCTTGGGTTTTTTTTTTTTTATATTGAATTAAACGGGAAGCTCGATTTCTCTCTGTCACATGCCTAAGAGGATCTTAACATGTCGTATAGATCTTCCCACACATTACTTACTTTAATCACCGACCATATTTGATTTATCTGGCTTAATCATATCTAATGATATCTATTGAAATATATAATGACTACATCCAATGTATTTAACTGATGATTTTATCGTCTCATAACATATACTAATATTAATGTAATGATATGTGTCCTATTAAGGTAATGATCATAACAAATGTGTGTATATATCGATGTTCAATTCTTTTTATGCTTGTCTTGTAATAAAACGTGTTTATATTATGATCAAAATGAGAATTAATACATTATTAAACATAAATTCATCTGCACTCTATTACCTTAAAACGTACGATTATTAGTTAGTAACTTAAATTTCAACATGTCCATTGAAAACAACGTATCGTCAACATCTTTATTAATCAATAGTGTGATTAATTGAAGATGACTTTTGGTACTAAACATGCAAGAGGCTTGTAATTGGAGTCTAGATTGAGAACAACGTATCATCAACCTCTTTATTGATGATTAATACTGTAATGAATGGAAGATGACTTTGGTATTGAACACGTAAGCGGTTTGTAATTGAAGTCTTTCACATCGAAACTATATCTCGTCTCATGTTACACGTGTCTTACATATACAAATAATTTTTCTTTAGTAATAAAAAAATACAAATTTATACACATGTGCTACTACAGTAAGAAATAACTACTTATCTAACAATAGAGAGAAACAAACACTGTGAATATGATAGTAAAAGTTGGGCTAAATTTTAGTTATATTAAGTGGGCTATATTCTTTTATCCAAAAATTCCAAACCCAAGTCCAATTTTTTTCTTCTTTCTTCTTTCTTCCTTTTTTTTTTTTGGGGGAAAAAAAAGAGAGACTTTATTTGTTTTTAGTATTTTTTTAAAAAAAGAAGTAAAGTAGAAATGATAAGGTAAAAAAGAGAATGGCATTACCGAGGCAAGAAGAAGAAAATTAAGCAGAAACAAGAAATAGTGAAAAAGTAAACGGGGAGTAAAAGAAAAGACAGACATAAAACAAAAGCAAATACTACAACCTCCAACAACACATGCCTGCTTTTTCCCGTATAAAGATAGCGGCGCTCTGAGAGTCCCCCTTTGCAAACACCCACTCTCCCTCACAGCACGTCCGTAGTACGCATAGAAAAGAGCCGGGATTGAAATGCACGCGCGAGTAGATATGATGTTCTTCAGCATCCACGTTTTGCAGCCGCTGCTGTTAATGCTCCCCAGAGTGCTAATGCTAATGCTTAATGCTTGGTACGCACATGACGAGGCTCTTTTTTTTGTTTTTGTTTTGTAGTGATGGTGATATTTTTGTTTATTTTATTTTATTATTATTATTATTTGTAAAATGAAATGCCTCGAGCCCTGTGTTTTGTTGTAGCATGAGTGTGTGTGTGTGTGTGTGTGTGTGATGCGGTGAGTACCGGGCTCAATAAAACCCGCGAGATCTACTTTTTGTTCTTTCGCTTTCTCCAACACACGTCTCCAACTGTCTCTCACTCTCTCTTCACGCGCTTTTCTTTCGTGCTTCTCCACTCACCCGTTGATTACGTGAATAGTGATACCACCATTTCGATTCCATTTCCTTGTTTTGATGCTAACGTTTACTTTCTAGAATGAGAATTGGATGAAATAAAAATAAATTAGGAATGTGAATGAATTTGAATAAAAATAAAAAAAATAAATAAAATTTTAATGTTTACTTAATAAAAATAAATAAAAATAAGAATCTGTAAATAAATAAGAATGAGAATGTGTTGAATGCCATTAATGTATTTATTTAGTAAAATAAATGAAAACGAAAAATGTGAATGAGAATTAATTTATCAAAATATCCATAGTATTAAATAATGTAATTTTTATTAACTATATATATATAATTATATTAATTAAAAACAAAATTAATAATAATAATAAATGTTAATAATAATATTATTAATAATTAATAATAACTAAAATAATAAAGTTAATAAAATTTAATAATAATAAAATTAGTTGTGATTTGAACGAGAATAATTCAGAAAATATGAAAAAATTATAGGATACAAAAATCAATTCAAAAAATGAGAATTCCTATTCCCAAATCCCATGAGAATGATATTCTCATTCCTAAATTATGTAAGACTCACATAATTTATTCACATTTTCAAATTATATTTTGCCAAGTAAATATGTATTTTATTCTCATTCTATAAACCTTAAAGTAAACACACTATTAATACTTTATTTCATTTTTGTGTTAAAGTTGTGATTAGAAAACATATCGTTAATAAATAATTATCATTTTTCAAATGTCTCAAACAATCAATTTATATGCAAAAAGATCACATTCTTTTATTAAATTTAATGTTCTTTTATTATAGTACTCGTTACACAAATTAATTGGATTACAAATTAGTTTTTAAAATAATTGATTGACGAATAAAAAAAATTACACATTGAATAACAGAAGATATATTGATTAAAAATAAATAAAAACGAACAAAATCTAACTATTATCTTCCTTTGGAATTTGATGGCGGTACCGTAGTTAAAATTAATAATCTTCTTTGTATAATTGTCCTTAAAGAAAAATGAGTGAGAACACGTCGGCGCGTGGGATAGAAGCGGAAGTCGCGTTGGTGCCAGAACTGGGAAATCCTTAGTACGACTACGAACACTGCATTACGCTAGGATGAGCAGAGCGTTACACGTGTCATTATCTTTATGGCCTAAGAAAACAACACAGATGTGAGTCACGGTAGGTCGTTCTAGATCAGCCTTTTTATTTATTACTCTTTTTTAGCTTTTTTTGGGGCATGCCAAGTGGCAACTGTCAACGGCTGTCCCATCTACATTCTCTCCTCATACTCCCCGGCCAGTCAGCCCTCACTCCTTCAAAAAAAATTTTAAGGTTAATTTCAATGCGGCCATCAATTTTTTTAATTTTCTCAAAATATCAAACGGCTGACAAATTCAAACAATTTTTCAATAAAACCACTTAAAAATTTACAAGTACCTTATTTCGCAGCAATATCAAAATTTTAATTCAAATTTCAACATAAATGTTTTGACACATAATATGTCACTTATTGAATAATTAATAATTTTTGATAAATTTTAAGTGATTTTTTTTTATAAAATTTTAAAATGTGTAGCACAACTCATTTTATAATGAGTTTTAATAAATTTTTTACACACATATATTTATATATATTAAGATGAAAATGTGAACAAAACTTAAATCTTTGTTTTAATTCTTACATCTTTCAATATTTGAACTCAAATAAAATAATTTAATAAAATTACTCGAAAATCTCTGGATCAAACCCAAGTGACAATGAATGCTAAGGAAATTCGGTATAGTTTGCTACTGTTATTCTTTTGGCCAAACACTAAGGTATGTTGACTGTTGAATAGAGGATGGTAGGGCAATTCTTTCTTTCCATGTGACTAGCAAGAAGGTGAAGGTCTAGTAATGAAAGGTCACTTTCTATCAGACGACTCTAGTCCTATCTTTCTAGTCTACACTCGTCTAGTTTTCTTGAACATAACAGCTAATTATTTTGATTTTTCTTTTTGACAAAGAACTTGAAGATGTTCACCATAAGGTGAGGATAGTCCCATATAGGCTATAGCAAGTGATGGAATCAGAAATATAATTTGGGTCGTTGAAATTGTAAGTTTTAATTAGAAGTTAAATGTATATCCGTCACACACATATATGTGTGTGTAGGGGGGGAAACAAGCCAACCTCGGCTAGAGGGCCAAATAATTTTTAAAAAAAAATTAATAAAAATTTTAATGTAAATAAGCAATTATCAATATAATATAAAATATTGAGTATTAAAAAAAAAAATTTTACCGGGGCGTGGCCCATGCCTGTCCTTTAATAGATTCACATGTGTATGTGTGTACATACATACATACATACATACACATAGTCACTAGCCAATATACTTTTCTCGCATGCATTTCTTCGTTCATGATTCGATATTCTGGTGTCCTAGGCATAGAGGAACCACACCAATCCATCCCGAACTTGATGGTTAAACTCTTGTCATTTTTTCCTAAATATGATACATAACTCTAAAAATATCCTCTCTTTTTAGCCTAAAAATGACATCTAACCTTAATTTTTATGCACTCTCCTTACTATTAGCTTGCATTGTATAAATGTTTTATGCTCCCATATTAGAGTATATGATCTTCTTGCCTCCTCTTCTCTCATTTTCTTTCTATCTTTTAGATAATTAACCACTCTTCATTTTTTGGAGGCATTTCTATTCTCCACCTTCATCATTTTCCTCACCATATCTTTATTCATAGTCTTTATTTTTATTAACACCAAACATTTTTATATAATTATCTAGTGTGTTATTCATCTCGAATAATATAAAATCTTATGTAACCTCTTATTTATATAGTAAATTGGTGATTATTTGCTCTTGTAGACGTATGAGCTTACCTGAGGTACCCAATTATACTAAGCATTCTGTGAGACCACTTGAGCTATCTTCCTAGTACATTTTAGCTACTCATGAGCACATATTAGTCCAATATATCAACCCCTTATGAGCTCTACTAAGCTCTTCTTATTATTTATCATATGACTACCTCAGCTCACTATGCATGTTAATTTTAGCTCACTACCTACTGTACCTAAAATAAACTACCTACTCTAAAAATTAAATAAATAAATAAACTCAAATTTAGCACAAGCTTCCTTTAAATATAAATTTATTGGTTTGAATTAGATTTGAGCTAGATTAAGTTAGAACTGCCAAATTAATTTGAATTAGATTCTAACGAAAATTTAGTCAACACACACATATGCTCTCAATAATACCTGAAAAAAATACATTCACTCGCACTATCCTTTGATAGAGGAAAATTATTTTGAGTTGCCGTACTGTTAATAATATTGAAAACACCAATTCGACCACAACTTAGTGCCCATTTATGTTACTGGTTATTACAGTAACATATGGACGATTTGCAATGCCGAAAATTTCGCTCATTGAGAATGTTATTTCATCTTCAGTGCATTATGAAAGTCCCCACTCCCCAATATCCCAACCACATGTATGTCAGTACAATATTGCTGAATTTAAGCAGAAGACAAACCTTTTGGGAGCCTTAGCTGGATTTCCCCCATTTTTAAGCCTGGCAGACCCAAATTATAGGTGAGGCTGGGGTGAAGCTATGGCTTCCAAAGAACCAAATTTGCTTGGCTTTAAATAAAACACTAAAAATCCTAATAAATTGCTAGGAGTAGAATGGTCCCTTTCCAAAACGACAAAAGTTGTCATTCAATCATAGGACAAATTTTCATATTTGGGCAGCTAATAAATTGTTGAAAGTGATGGGCAAAATGGCAGGACATGGAAAAATAGGGGAGATCCCCATCTCTTCTATGCCCAATCGAAGATTTTGCAAGTCCTTTTCATAATAAGTGAAAGCTTATGCTTCAATTATTTAAGACCTAGTGAAAGTCTATGCTATATTCTATGACCTACTTGCCCTATAACACAACATTAGGATGCTTAGACTGTGCCCCGGAAACATTACGACATGTAGATATTGTCCAAGTTAGGACTGTGATTTCTAGTCTATTATTGCTAGCTATGTCTTTTGTATTTTCTACTTTTTCTTCTTCTAATAAAGAATCAAAACAATTTATATCTACATCTTTTTCTACAGCTAAAGTTTTCTTTTCATGTGGTAAGATATGTGTTTCGTATTTAGGTTGAATAAATATTGATTTTAAAAAAAAAAAATTACTCCATTAGGAGTTATTAGTATATTATACCATTATTTCCTAATATAAAATTTAATCCTAGAATAAATTTAGATTCTTTATTGATTTTCCCCCCAATTTAATACAATAATTGAGCGGCGGCTTGTGTATGTATGAGTTGAGTTTTATGGAATTTTGTGGCCCAAAATCAGATGGGTGAACGTTAGGTGGGCTAGTTCAATAAGCAGCCCAAACCTTACCCAGACATCACACTCTTCACGAAAGCTCATGGTTCGGCCTAACCACAAACAAGTTTAGTTTTGCAGTTTTTGAAGCTATTAGCACCCCGTCCCAAATCCTCATAAGCCCTCTATTTTTTTTTTTATATGAATATCCATTATGATATAATTAAAAAGAAAATGGATCTTTGTGGAGTTGCATTCTTAATTTACATCATAGCCTTCTAATAGGCATAATCATTACCATCAGAGAAGAAGACGTGTGTATAAAATCCCTCTACAGTTGATGCATTAGCTCCCATTGCCATGATCACTGTTGGATCATTAGATCATTATCAATTACAAAACAGCTCCTTACCAATTAAAGCTATTTACCACATTTTTAAACCAAGTTTCAAACTTAACTTACCCAAACCCACATAAGAAGGGGAATCACATTATGGATTTATTTGCTAAACCAAGTGTTTCTAAATGTCAAACAACTAAAGCAATATCAATACAAATGAATAGCTATTGTTTAACAAGTAATTGAATTATTTGATTCAACTATCTGTTATCAAAACAAGTTGTTTTGACGACAGCCGATTCCAATGGAAAGCTAATAATACTTGTAGATATATGAGAGAAGGATTCTGAAAATTATTTAGTTTAATTTCTTTCTCTACATAAATCCTAGTCCGCATTTAGTTAGAAGAAACGAAAGGAGAGGAGAAAAATAAAACGGAAAGAAGGGAAAAGAAAATTAGAAAAAAAAAGATTTAATCTCAATTTTATTATTTGATTTATCATTAAAAACATCATTTCTTTCCTCTATCCTCCTCTTTCTTTTCATTTTTTTAAAAAACAAACATGTCAGTTACCCTAAACAAAACTTGTGACTATATTAAGTATAAGACCAATTCTTTCTTAAACGAATAAACCTCAAAAGTGTAAGCAATATAATAAGAGGAAATAATAAGGGAAGCAAGTGGAGATGCAACAATAAATTTAAACCTGTAGAAAAATAAAGATATAAAAATATAAAGTGATAAAATGGAGCGAGTGAAGGCACTAGCGATATTAGGTGGTTCAGCAACTCCACCTAAGTCCTGGTTAAACTTCCAGTTGCTAATCAAACCTATACACAAGACCTGATTGGCTTATGAGAGCTAATCAAACTGTTTCAAGGTACAAAAGAAAGTTTGACTGCCAAGGGGACAAGCAAAAAATACCCACAAACTTACTTTTGTCATGCAGAAGTAAACCACCACAAGCAGCCATTTCGACATTAAGCTTTACCAAGTTTGATCGTATCTGCCTGCTGACACATTTGTTTTGTATTGCCACCTTAAGATCTGCCATCACTTGTAATATTTTTTTTAGTCCCTCCCAAGATCCTATGAGAATAAACAATCAAGCAAATAATAAGTAGAACAATTAATGGAGAAAAAAAATCAACCATACATCAGATGAAGAGAATAATTTATCGTAATTCGTCTTAATTGGACTATTTCCACGGATGACAGAAAAATTCACTATAATGGCTATAACATGTGATAGAGTGTAAATGTCAATAACTCAATACCACAGACATCTATCCTAACAAAATTAAACGTTTCCGCCAATCTCCTCACATCTTTCTAGAGAATGAACCTTGTACATACGTGTGTTTGTGTGTATATTAGTAAACTTTGTCAATTGACAAGTTTGCGAGTAACTCTAATTCCGAACCAAAGACGATTAATAAACAGGGACACATATTCTACATAATTGATAATCGTGTCATTTCTTATCAACTAAAATCTAGTAATTAACTTCAGGTCGTGCCGTATCAAATTAACAAATGCCGTCACAGAATGCCACTACTCAACCATGACTCCATCAGTGAGAGCAATTTTGCTGTGATTACTATGAAAAATAACCTTTAAATACTCGAAAGTGTTAAGAAGTTTATATGTTTAAGCTGTCTGCCAATGACAACCCGTAACCCTAGCTATTTTGTAAAATCTTTGACAAGTCAACATTAGGACACATAATTTTATCTCCGATTTAACATATTTATTTGTTTTAAAATCTTGCTTAGTCTGCGTTTGCAATACAAAAATTAATTTCCATGTGCAAGCTGACATTTGTTAAGGGTTCAATTGTTGACTATCAAACGATTTGATGCGAACTGTTGGCCAATAAAAGCTCCCTTAGGACCACTACACCTTTTGTGAAAACATGCTTAGAGAGAGAGAGAAATCTAGGGTTTGTGGTGTAAAATATATTATCATCCAACAATAATTGATTCATTTCTATTATTTATAATGAAGAAAAATTATAAATTAATAAAATATAGTTAAACTAAAGACAAGTTTGATTAGCCCCATTTCCATGGTCACTTCGGTGAAATAAAGAAAGTGTAAGATAGGTGAGTTGAAGTCTATTTCTATGGCTGTGGGTTTCAATGCTGGATGTATACAGTAATTATTTTATATATTAGATATGAGAAGACTGTAATAACATGTGTTATTGATTTTCGTGCAATGAAATTAGGTAGATCTTGTTTATTATTATTATTTATACGTAGATCTCCGACGATTAGTTGAGACTTGAAGTATTTGATGAATTCGAACTTTGAAATAATCTTCATAGCAAACTTCCAAATCATCTAAAATTGTATTTATATATGCCAAATCACTTGAGTTTTCAAACCTTTCTAAATTTATCTCAATAACGGAGCAAAGAAATAGATTTAGTTGTTGCCCACCCCTTACCTTAAAAAGCACAAAAAAAAAAAAGAGTAAACACAATTTTTTTCCCTTAAAATTTGGATAACTTGACAATATCAAAACTAAATACATGTTTTATATGAACTTGACTAGCCAAAAAAGGTTGTGACTGGTGCTTGTTAGATAATAAGAATGCACGGGTAATTAATTAGTAATTGTACATTATTGTAAGTGCACATGCGACATTAAGATTTTAGAAAATTAGTACAAAATAAGGTTAGTAGTAATTGGATCTACAAACATTCTTGTAATATGGATTTAGATTCACTGTTGATATCATTTTGAGGTGATCTTTGTATGATTGTCATTTGATGTTGTCGTTGGATACGAAATACATGTAATAAATACAAATGTGATAGAAGAATTAGAAAGATGATCACAAAATAAGATTAGCAAGTACGGTATCTAACTTCAATAAAATATGAAAATTGATTACGTATTTATGGTTTATTTTGCAACGTTGCATGTAGGAAAGCTGGTATCCGCCGGCTATCACCGATTGTTGAAAAGTTACTCAACTGCCGTTTTGAAAAAAATTGCAAGAGAGACAAGGGAGCTGTCACTTGCGCAAACACAAGAAGCAGTACTGGTCTCCATTGAAGCGATTGACTTGAGAGTAACCAATAAATTAATTTATCGATCGAAGAGTGAAGAAGAAAGAATCCAAATGATAATTAACTTTTTATTTCCCTATAGGAAAGGGAAATTTCTAATTAAAATTTTTTGGAGCGTTCATTCATAAATTCACATCCATTTATAGAAAAGAAAGAAACTCATTATCTTTATCTATCTATATTTTCTCTAAGATTATCAACAAACGAATTAACACTCACTTTAGCATCAAATTAAAGTCACTTTTATAGGTACAATCACATGAGTTTGGTGATCAAGATACTAGGCCATTTTTGGTAGGAAGAAATGGTAGGAGAGGAAAGGAGAGGAAAGAGGGGGAGAGAAAATGAGTGAAAAAAAAGATCAATCTCATTTTCATTATTTAGTTGGACGTGAAATTCATATTTCCCCCCTTATTTCTTTCTTCTCTCTTTCTTTTCTCTCCTCTCCTCTCTTTTTATTTCTTCAAACCAAACATGCCAGTGGCTTAGAGGGTGTCGATTCATGACCAACAAGTAAAATTGCTTCAAAATTCTTACTTTCATCTCTATTTAATTTCTCCATTCCTATTATCTTCGTTAATTTCCCATGTTATATTGCATGTAAAGTGCATCTTCTTACTCACGGCAATTAATTTTTCTACATGATTTATTTTTTTAGACATAATAAAATGCAACCCCGCAATGAAGTAAATCGTTATCACCAAATATTTATTTAATAAAATTCTATAAATAAAGCTGCGTTAAATCTGTTCTATAATTTTTTTAGTGAGAGTTTGAACTCAAGCGTTCACATAAAGAAAACTTTTTAAAAGCTATTCGGCCAAACCTTTGCGAACAAAGTAAATTGTTATTATCATTATTGGCTTAGATACTACATGTCATTATCAACTTAGATACTATATATCATTAATTGCAAATCATGTTCTAATTAAGTTCTAACCCCATCTGTAAAATTGTATCCGAATGAAAATTATTATAGGCATTGGAATAAATTATTTGTGGCGCATATAATTCCCTTTAGCTATGGATACGAAGTCAAATTTAACATATTAGATTGCTAAATTAAATGCGGTCTAGCAATTTTACAGTTGGAATTCAAGAACAATATAACATCATTTATAGTTTCAATTATCTGTATCAAGTGGAGAAGGCTAGAAACTTACAGAAAACGAAAAATTATAACTATATAACTTTTGTACAAACAATCAATTTTAAACTAGTCTAACAACGGCTGTAAAACTGAAAATTATTTATATTTATCACTAATGATCAATTACCAATTCAATCTCTATTTTCAACAATTTAAACTAATAAATTGACTTCTCTTTCTGTTTCCATTCCAACCCTATGAATCTGCATGGCGAAAACCTTATAGTGTTATTCTTGTGCTCTGAAATTGTCTCAAGCTTTGGCGACCAAACTTGATCTCTTGATCCAACCAACTGATCATAATGCTTCTTCAATTCTGGTGTGCTACAAAGAAAATGATCACCACTTGCATTATCACAATTATTACCTAATGCACTTTCTTTGCCTCGATTGATCAACCTTATTATAAACTCTGGCACCACTTTGATCAGCACCCTACCATTATCACCCTTTAAATATTCAAAAGGACTAGTCTCACCGAAATTAATAGGAGCTGCTGCTGCTGCCGTGGCCGCCTTCGCCTTTTTGTTAGGGCTAGTAATTGAGCATAAGCTTGTCAGAGATGAAACAGATAAAACACGACATGCAAACATATCAATGGGAAGAACAAAATAGGTTTGGCCTGACATGAGCTCGTCGTCGATGGCGAGAGCGGGGATGGGATGGCCAATGAAGAAGGAATCCGCATGGCAAACCATTTTGTCCGGTGAATCGAACATGATCTCTCCGGCGATGTGTTTCCCGTTGAGGATCCGTGTGTTTCCTTCCCAGAAGATCAGCTTCACTACCGCAGAAGAAGAGCTTGAGTTTGGTTGAAAACACGGAGAAAATGAAACCGAGTTGCCCATGGTTATTAATTCAATTTTCAGAGAGAAGTTCAGCAGTTGAGACTTGAGATTGAAGGAGATTTGACATTTATATATACACAAAAATTAAAGGAAAAAAATTAAAATTGACTTTAAGAGAAAGTCTAGGTTTGTTTTAGAAGAGTAAGCAACCATGTTTGAGGGGGGACGGTGGTCAGTTATGACGGCTTTGAATCTCTCTGTCTGTGTGATCTCTCTCAATCAACTTGTTTGGCGCATTTATTACAAAACAAGTGCCGTTGGACATTTAGACTGTGTAATGAAGAAATCTTATCTGAAAGTCACCATATTTATCACTTGAGCCTTAGCGTTACAATAATTTTACGGCAAATCAATGAGACCTCGAAGTTTAGTTTAAAACATGTTCTGGGTTTAAATTGTACACGGAAAGAAAAAAGAAGGAAATTTTAATAGAGAAAGGGCTGATAAAAACAACGACAATTCTGTTTGTAATTTTATTTGTACAACAAATGACATAATTTATTATGAGTAATGGTCTGGTAAGAGGAAATTGATTGTATAAAATCATCATCAGCCCACATAATTAAAAAAGAATGACTGTTATCACTCTTTAATTATTCTGTTTATGCCAAATCAGTTTGTAAATATTAATTTGCATAAAATTGTATATAAAAAAACTTCTCAATACAATTTTTTGTCATGAGAAACCAACCCCTAAAATCATAAAACAAATTAATACTAATTTCAATATTTCAAATAAACAATAATTCTCCCTTCAAGTTGCTAATTCCATTTGTACTTTATCCTCATTTTAAACTGAAAAGAATCCATGAAAATTAAGATGAAACATATTTTAAAGTTATAGATTAATCGACTGAATCATTACCAATCAATCAAATCATAATTAAATCTTTTCCTTTATTATGTTGTAAATCTTTATATAAATTGAGCTTTTATTCTTATGAATCTGTAAGAATAAAAATTTATCTTATTTCTATATTAATCTTAAACCCTTTCCCTAAATAACATAAAAACAGCTCCTCTTCCTGGGCTCTCTGCTCTATACATTTTCATGTCCCACCACCTGACGAGCCTGAATTACATGTCTGAGAAGGACCCTCCTGAATGGAGAATTTCTCTCAACTCTGGAAGTAGAAGTTTATAAGGTCGCATATCCTGACCATGGCATATATATTAAATTAATTCGATTCAAATAAAACTGTTAAAGCTATAAAAGGAAGATAATTCTTTCAACTGCAAATGTGCTGCTTTTGTCGATAGAAAAAGGTTCTTTGACCTAACATTTAATACTGAATACACTTGCAATTAGGCATCAATAAATGGTTATAAGACTGTTCAAAATGTTGTGCATCTTCGATAGCTGGTGGCATATGTACACCAATCATTAATAGCAATGAACATAGACTTCTCTGCCTGCAATAAATCTATGCCGATGAACTCACAATGAACAGAGACTTCTCTGCCTGCAATCAATATATGCCGATGAACTCACAGCCACACATATGAGTGTATGACTGATCCATTCAAAGTAATCAGCCCTGGAGAACGTGCCCAAATTGATAATATGTTAATTAAAATTGTATTGCTTAGACAACTTTCCTCCAAAGAAGTGGTATTCATTAAAATTTTCTTTTCATATTTAATTTTTATTTAAAAAATGTAGGAGGGTGAACAAACATTAAATAGATTTTTCAAGCCTCCAACCTCATTTAATACAGGATTCAAACTCGGGTGACATGAAATAAATATATTTAAAGATTATCCAATCAAACACCTAAGAATAATGTCCATTAATTGAATATAAAATATTTATATTTAAAAAAAATGTATTGCATATACTTTTCAACTATCCACAAATTAATATCACATCAATTAAGATAAATTTTTGAGGTAATTAATTTTTAATTAATTTCATATGATATTTAGTAAATATGTTTTTCTCTGGATTCGGCATCTGTGTCTTTAAAATCTAGATATAGGATTTTATAATGTTGTAAAAGACTTTTACAATTTCGTAAACTGATTTTTCAAAATTTTACAATATTTTAAGAACCTTTTTCAATGTTGTAAGATTCCAGATTTGCATTTTAAAAAATATGAACAATTGCACCAAAGAATGATTATGAATATATAAATGAGGTAAATGTAAATTTAATTGTATGATCCCCATTTAGATATTGATATCACTGGAAAACCCCTCATTAGTCCCATGATAAGCTATTTTTCTTCCAATTTATATGAGACACATTTTATCCATTTAGGAACTTATGACATAACTATATGTAGCCAGACAAGTTTCTTGCTAAAAGCTATATCAATAAAAAAAATATCCCTTATTTTAGCAAGAGTGACATTTTAAAATGTTAACGTTGAGAATGACTTTGTCAGAGGCAACAATGTATTGTTTAGTATGATGCAATTGAGATTCTAACGTGGCCACTTGTCACAATGACCTTCCATTTTTTCTTCTCTAAATTGCGAAGACAATTTAGAAATTAGAATAACTGAAAAATAAACAGTAAAAAAGGAAAAGTTTTTTTCTTCAAAATGATGTTAACTTAAAATAAAATTCTAAAAGATAAAAGAAAAATAAATTGAAGTAAATCCTCTACAAACTCCGCAAAACTGTACTTGTAGAAACGACCTTTAATTGAGAGATGAATTCAACATGAATTAATAAAGATATAGAATATTAATATTTATTTATTAATATGACTTCCATGTTTGCTTTATGATTCTTTGAAAATTGCTGTGAACACCAGTGTTTTACCAAGATTTTAGAATACAATAAGCGTAATGAAATTTATCATCAACGACTACTGAATTAAAAATTGTACATAATTAAACTGCTGTTACTCTTTACACCTTTACAACATATTCAGAAACAGTGGCTTATCCTATTAATTATTAAACCTTAATATTTTATTCCTCGTCATCATCAAATTGTTCATTATAATAACTACTTTTGATTAGCCATATTATAAGATCTGTGAACAACATGATTTCATCATGAGTCTAAGTCTATAAAAATACGAGGTAAAAAGAATGAAGAAGAAGAATGGGAACTATGGAACATGGAAACAAGAGAAAAAAGGGCTGAATATATACGAAATATAATCATGAAGGACGTATTAAAGACCTGAAAAACCAAAAAAAAATGTTGAGAGTTGCAAAAAATACAATAATAATAACAAAAAGAACGGTGAAAAATTTTGACATTAGGTTGGATAATCTCTATTCTTGGTTTAATTAATTTTGATTATTGGTGTGGGTGTGAAGAGTAAGAATAGATACTAATGAAATAAATTAAGTGAGGGTTATTTTGAAATTTAGAAGGATGCATGAGGAAAGTAAAAATTAATTTTAAAAATTATGATATGATTGTGTGGAGCAAAAGAGTATTGAAAATAATGTTTAGGGTACGGATAGTTCAATCGAAAAAAATGAGAAATTCGTTAGAAGTTGATGCCAGTAGTTGGCAATGACACTTCAATGGTCAAGTTAATGGGATGTAAGTGAGAGGAATGGACCAAATGAAGAAGACGAATAGTTCAAAACAATAAAAGAGTCTTACCAATTTTCTTTTAACTAGACCTTGTATACAAGAATGCCATTGAGGATATGTTTATATCCATTTGGATACACATTGAACATCTATTGATGTTTTCCCATCCTCATGTTGGGATAATCTGGTCATGTTTGCGTATCCTTCAAATTGGAGATATTTCTTCCTCTTTATGCTTGGTCCCACGAGGTTCTCTTATTTGAGGTTTTCTTTGGTTAGAGACCCTCCGGTTCCTTTGCAAGTGGAGCATTTGGAATGGTTCATCGGACTCTTTACAAAAATATGTGAGCCCTTGACTTCTTCATCGTAGGTAACGTCTCTTTTTTTAAGGATTGAATGATGATTTGGGCTACTTGAAGATCCGTGTTAGTCTCATCCAGTGGGATTCCTTCTGTTAAGTTGAAGAAAATTTGATAAGAGTCCCCATCACATCAAATTATAGTCCCGCTGAGGACAAAACGAGCTAGCTAATATGAATGTGTGATCAGGCGATATAGTCTTCGAAAATCTAGGACGTCTTAGGTGGCTCTATTGTCTCCTTGTTTTTATCATTATTTTCCTATGCATCCTTTCAAAGAACGGGAAAGATTACATTGACAGCGTCCTCTTCGTCAGGTGTGCACTTTTTTATGGCCGTCATACTAACACGTGTCGCGATATTGTTGGTCCAAACTTAACCTAAACAGCGATTACATCCAATATTAACCCCGGCAGTGAGACTTTCTTGATTAGAAAAAAAAAATAATAATAATAATAATAATAAAATATACTCTGATAACGGCGGCCAAATGGTTGGAAGTCAAGCCTGACATATACTATCTATTTTTATAACGAACAATTTATTTATTAATTCAACATCTCCCTAGGTCAAAAGAAAATTTCTTTCTTTTTTTCCTTTTTCCATTTTTCTCCTAAAAAATGAACTCTAAACTGAAATTGGCTCGTAATTTAAGGATAAAATAAATCTAATGAAGTTCTTTCTGTTTTTGCTTTTTTAATTAAATAAAAGCACAACGACGGAAAGTCAGAAACATCCACCAAACCGCAACGATATTGGTATTTTATGTATTTTTAATTGGACCCGTTAAAAGTTGGCTTTCCTTGTTAATTATTTTGGATGATTAAACAAATTGTTGTCTACAAACATTAGATTATGACCAGTGCAAAAGTCAAATGCACAGACTATTGTTTAAAACATATATAAATTTTTTTATAAGTTTTGCAACGAGGAAGAAGTATATAATATAAATTTTGATTGATCGAATTATTTTTAAACAATTTAGTTTATTTGATTGGCCAATTTAGTTCAAATCTTAGGTGAAATGAAGGGTTAAACATTGTTTTAAAATTTACGCACCTTTCTTTCTTTTAAAAGGAAAAATATATATATATATAATATAAACATCTCGTATTGATTAATTGCAACTTTGTTTAATAAACGTGAAAAATTAGATCCGTCGTGTTAAGACTTTCAGGGATACATCGGATTCTCCAAGCTGTGATTAAGTGTTGGCAACAGCCCATTCGTTGTCTTTTATATTTGTATTATTGATTGTATTTATCCTTGACCTTTTAAATCGTTGTTGTTTTCATAAAATACATCAAACTCTTGTCAAATACCAAATAAATTAAATTCGAGTGCATACATGTTAGCATGATTTCTATGTGTTTAGCATGTTTAAACAAAATTATATTATTCAAACTATTAACTTTCTAGTATATATATGTATATGTATTCAAACTGTTAACTTCATAGTATATATATGTACATTAATATAAATTATCCATCCAGGATCATGCACTTTGTTAGATCTTGGAAAAGCTATTACATCATATGGTGTAATAGTTAAATTCTAGTATCTTGTATCCTAGACCAATCCAATCAAGGATCCTCAATCGTAGTAAAATCAGGGACAAGTAAAAAATTAAAAAAATATATACCTTTCAATACACTGAAAACAAAATACATTTTATCATTTTAGTACGCGTTTGAATTATAATCATCTCTCAAACCACTCTACTTTTAACTAAATAAGAGAAGATCATTCATTGTTTAAATGAATATAACACATGTAACATAATTAACCACTCGATATATAATTGAGCAAATGTATTAGTCTATGTGTAATCTCAGATAAGAAAGTAGAATCAAGCAAGTAGAATCCTATCCAAATACAAGAAGAAAGACTCTAATAATCTTCCTAAAATAATTGCGAATTGCCCCACACCGTTACTCGTCTTGGAAAATAGAGCAATCGTTTTATTGATTTTCCGAAGATCAAAGTACAATGCTGAAGTTTACAATACAGGCTTTCGAATTATAATCATCTCTCAAACCCTAAGGCCTTTTATATAGGCGATATATGAGATTAAGAAAGGACCATGGTCATTAATTAGCCTGATTTTCTTTCCAGTTAAAAAACAATTTTACCCCAAATACCATTTAACTCGAGTTGACTGCTCTGTTCTTCGTGTGCTCCCTTAAGTGTCCAAAACAGCGGAGGATTTTGTCCATTAAGGCTTTGTGATTTAAGTGATATCATGTTCTAACAGATACACAAATGATGTCATACATGGAATTTTCTAAGCTAATCGAGGTGTCATTTCTGATTGGTCTTCAAGACAGACGGTAACTCCACACAACAACGGACATTGTCGTTGGTTTCTACTCTCAGATTTGAGATCACATTTCAACATTCTCCCTCTTGAGTTCAAATTCCACTATTCCCATTACTTCTTCTCTTCATCATCAGTAGAATCATATTTGGTAGATCCCAGCCCAATTGGACCAAAACTCAAACTTAACTCCCGGAACAACTTTGGTTAAAATAACAGCTAAGTTACATATCATCTTTTTGGATCCTTTTTAGCTTTTCAAAATGGGTTTAGACTCTTCAAACCCGACGAAATGGAGCTGATGTCAATGTACTTGGTCTTTTTACGATGAGTTTGATCTTTACTTACGCATATAGTACTTTGGCTATTACAACAGACCACTATGGATCTTTGATTAATCAACAATTCTTTAAACCATTTCCTTAAGCCATATGGCTTCTTTGATGGAAACTGAAGCTATTGTGTACTCTGCTTCTGTTATTGACATATAGCAGCAACACTTTGCAGAGTTATTTTCCAGTTGATGAATCAGTTATTTATGTAAACGCTGATATCCCACATTAGCTAAGAATAGATTATCGGGCTAATAATATAAACTTAAAACGTACAGCCATCAATTCTTGAGCTAACTTTCTGAAATTAGTTAGGGCCACGGTCTTCTATATGCATAGTATTAGAGCCAAACTCAGTAAGTCCGCACCATCTTATTATATGGTAAGGACCATGCAAAAAATCGACTTACATGCAATGGAGGGTGTTGAGGATATTGCCTTATATTCCTTAAGAATAGTATGGGTTAAATATAAGCTCGAGAGAACCCTGAACTTTTAAACTTGTTTTATATGGTATTAGAGATAAATTTATGTAGGAGTGAATTTACATTATCTTTTTATGTGACAATAACCAGTTAAAAAGACCAACCTGTATGTGATGAGGGTGTTCAGAAAAATATCTCATATCAATTTAGAATAGTTCATAAACTAATAATATAAGCTTGAATTGTGAATTATGATTTGAATGTCTAATTCAAATTAAATGAGGAAAAGGGATAGGGTTTGGAGTGTAGCCTCATAAAGGTTTCATTAAAGAAGTCAATCTGCTTTGTTTCTTTGTTCTTCTTGCACCCGAAAACCATTCTTAGACGAGCAAAAATTGGTCTTTAGGATATTGCTTTATTTCTCACGCCTTGACAACTTCCCTGGAAATTCTTTTGCTATTGTTGCCGCACGCTGTTTGCTGTTCGTTGGGTCATGTGTGTGCTGCGATCGTCCTTCGCTGTGGGTTGCTGTCTTTGCTGTTTCTATGTTGGGTTGCTTGTTGTTTTAGGAGTTTATTGCTTTCTGTTTTACTCATTATTTTCCAACATCATATAAAATGGTATTATCACAAACCGATAGGTAATAAATTGATTACCCTCTAACTCTTCTTATCATCTCACTGCTACTACGTGATGGTTTGTCCGAGTGCCACATGTATTAACATATCAAATTGGAAATAAACTTTAAATATATTCCGTGCCACATGTAATAACATATCAATTGGAAATAAACTTCAAATATATTCCAACTTTGTAATTGTAACATTACTCCTTATTACCACTAATAGATCAAGAAATTTCATGAAAAATAATGTCACATAAATAACCTAATTAAAAAAAAAAAGTTGTTATCTTTTCTACCGGTTTCCATTACAACCCAATCAATCTGCGTGGTGTAAACCGAACATTATTCTTGTGCTCAGAGATTGTCTCAAGCTTTGGTGACCAAATCTGCTCTCTCGATCCAACCAGTAGATCATAATGCTTCTTCAGTTCTGGTGTGCTACAAAGCAGATGATCATTACTTGCTTCATTACAATTATTACCTGATTCATTATTTTTTTTACCTCGATTGATCAACCTTATCATAAACTCTGGCACAACTTTGATCAAAACCCTTCCATTTTCACCTCTTACATATTCAAATGGACGACACTCACCAAGATTAATAGGAGCTGCTGCTGCTGCCGCCGCATATTTATTCTGACTTGAGCTTAAGTGTGCAAGACATGAAGCTGTTAAAACATTGCACGCAAACATGTCAATGGGAAGAACAAAATAGGTTTGGCCTGGCATGAGTTGGTCATCAATGGCGAGAGCCGGGATCGGGTGGCCAATGAAGAAAGAATCTGCATGGCAGACCAATTTTTCCGGTGACTCAAACATGATCTCTCCGGCGATGTGTTTCCCATTAAGGGTCTTAGTGTCTCCATCCCAAAAGATTAGCTTCACTACAGAAGAAGAAGGATTTGAGTTGTTCTGTTGAAAGCATACACAAACTGTATTGCCCATTCAATCAAGTGTGGTTTTGGTTTAAACAAGGTTTTAATTATAATTGGGATTTTTGGTTTTGAAGAAGAGAAAAGAGAGAGGAGATTGATTCTATGCAAAAAAAAAATGAGAGCAAGGATTTGACTTGGAGAAAGTCTTGAATTGTCTTTTATGATGGTTTAAAGTGGCCTTTCTGTCAACGATGCCGGCTTTTAGTCTCTTTCTCTCAATCAAGTTGGTTAGGTGTTTAATTTTTATTGAATACGCCATTAGGCTTCGTAATCAATGCTTATCTAAAAGACAATTTTCTTTTCTTTTTTAATATAAGTAATTAATAAAATAGTTATTTTAGTTCAACAAATACAACAATACAATAATATAGATCAATAAATTTGGAATAAGAAAACCTATGGAGATCTATTAATTTACATAAATATAGGCTATCACACTCATAACCAATCAAATTACAATTTCATGAAAGATAAAAGGAGAGAAAAAAATGTATTAATTATATATATCTGTTAATGGAAAAATTTTAGAATATATTTAAAGTACCATATTACTTATATAATAAACAAATAATATTATTACCAATATACATTTATTTAAAAAAACCAATGTATAAGTAATAGTTACATAAAATTCGAAATATACATGCTATGCATACATTAGTGATAGCACTTATCAACATAATATGCGCATGTTGGAGCTATTCTCTAGGTCTTTTACATCTCCCTCAATCATTATGGCCGGCTCTTCTGACTGCCATAATTATAGATCTTATGTCAAAATCGATTTAAATCCTAAATTCTTATTGATACCATGAATCTTGAACGCTATGGATTCATCTAGTAAAAAGTCACGTCAGAGTCTTTCCTTAGCAAAAAGAAAAAGGTACTTAAAAATTTATTTCTGTTTGGTGAGGGGAGGTGAGGACAAGGAGAGAGTAACGCTGCAATTCGGCCATATAAGCCGAATATTTATTAGTCTTATTATTTTAAGAAAATGACCATTTGCACAATAAGTAACATTAGAAATGTAATAAAAAGTTCATCCACTACCATTCGAACTATTTATTGTTTAAATTTTATTATTTGATTATTACAAAAATCAATTAATGGAAATTATTAATAATGTTTTTATTTCAACTACTAAATTTTGAAAAGACACTTTTCTTGTCAAAGCTAAAAAGAGAAATTGCCCATTAATGTCCTCAAATTGTCCCCTCTTCAGTCAAGCAATATGCAATGACACTTAGGTTCCCTGAAACATTTAAATCAACTTACATTTTACCACATTTAATTTGCCGCTGTATTGTGATTGGTTATCTAGTATTAAATTTTAAGAAATAGCATGTATAGTGGATCATTCAGATGCCAAGAAACATTGACTACTTACCGTAATAATTATGTTGATGAACCCAGAATCACATATATAGTGGATCGTTCAAATTAGATCGGCTCTATAAAAACAAAAAGTATCAGTTTTATATAGATATTAATTAAAATCACATGTAACTAGTATTATAGCTTTCAAATCAAAATTTGCTAGCAAAATCAATGAGCTCTTTACCTTCACTTTTTGCTTCCCAAAATTCCTTGGTGGTTATTTCTTATCGTCAAAAGAAATAATTGTCCAACTTATCATTGTGAACTTTGATTTTGATTTGTTGATTAATTAAGTAATTTTCTCTTCAGCTTAGTTTATGTTAAATTTTATGCGAAATTACAAAATACTTTACCATTTGAATTAACGATCGAGCACAAAAAAATATCACAGTTAAATGATGGGGGAGAGAACTAGAATACAAATTAGGCTTTGCCCACCACATCTATTTGCTCTTAGGTCCGTGATTAAATAGTTTTTAAGTAAATTTATTTAACCAAGCACCCAGGTTCAACTTCTAAAACAAATAAGAATTAAAAAAAAATTGGTTTGAACTTTTAGCATATCCCTTATATATGAGCTAATATTTGTGTTTAGATTGAAGTCATATATTTATTTTTCTAAGTTTTTAGTTATCATTCTCATAACTCATTCCATCTCTAATTGAACCAATCCTTCTTTAGAAATTGTGGAAGGCACATTCCAACACCTCCTAAATATTTATATTTTCAACCCTCTCCCCACTCACGTACGCACACAGAGACACTTATTTATTTATTATTATATATACCATGTTCTGCTATTGAAAACGAACGCACAACTCATATTGGCTTACAATATAGTTTGTGCCACATATAATAAAATATGAAATAAATTTAATGCAGTTTTTTTGTACTTTTGGCATGTGACAAATTTGGTAACAACCACTAGGCAACAGCCTCCAAATAGCCCCAATAATTATCTTTCGATCTATCCTTATCCTTTGATTTTGACCCATTAAAAAACTGACTTTCTTTTAAGAATTTTGGATAATTGAGCTAATTATGTACATACATTAACTTATTATTGAAGATGATCCAAAAAGTCAGAAGCACACACTATTATTTAAGAGAAAAATATTTAAATGTCTTTTTATGACTACTGCTAAATGGCATGTATACTAGCGTGAGAAAGGAAAGTATATAATATACACAAATCAATCTAGCTTCTTATTTTTTTTAAATTAAACGCGAATCATGTGCTCGATCGTTTATATGTTTATAAATAAATTATTGAAAGTGATTATGTATAATATTTTCATTTATATTCGTCCTTGTAGTGGTGGGATGAACAAACAAATTCTATATATCAACTTGTTGAAATGCGGATTCATGAGTGGGGTGTCCCACATTATCAGTTTAATTTCTTGATAATCTTTTATGTAATCCCCATTCTTTTTTTTTTATTTGAATAAAGTTTGGTGTGCACTTAGAAAAGTAAAATAAAGTCCCCTTGATCAATTTAAAAGAACTGATATTTTGCTTATACTGCAAACACAATTAGTTTTGGGATCGTTTATTTTTAAACGGTTAATATCGCTTATTGTGGTCATTTAGATTATTTAACATGTTTGTTAATATTCTCAAAAAAAAGTTTATTCTCTTTACTCAACGCTTAATTAGGTTTAAATTTGAATAGAATTTATACCGAAACTTTGATTTAACACTTAAATTTAAATGTTTAAAGATTACTCCGGGAAAAAAGTCAGGATGGAAAATTTAGAGGGGCCAAAATTCATGATACAAAACTTTAAATGGTTAAAACCGAAAAGATACAGGTAATTATAGGGGGAAATTGCCCGTGTGTTAAAGTTATTGCCCATATAATATCTATTATATATACGAAAAAAAAACTATTTGTTTCTACCCCTACCTAGCTCCCCTCCCTATATCGAATTATGAAAATAATATGTTTTCTACGGTAAAATTTTATAATTAAAATTTTAAAAAATAAATCAGTTTTTATACCTCAAAGAACTTTACAGTACTAATTACTTCTGTTAACTAAATCATATATAGTATTAATCTTTTAAGCAAAATACGTATATAATACATTTTTATTTTTTTAAAATTAAGTTTACATGATAAAGTAAGAAAAGGAATGCGGATCCTTACTGAAAGGTTTGCTTCGAACAAGGGCATGAGTTCCCAAAAAGGAAAGGAGGACATTGTGGCTTCCAAATCGAGTTTATTATATATTTATGTTGTCACCTATTAAATCGTGTCAATGATGCAACGTCACAATCAATGAGAAAAAGCTTTATAGCACCAGCTTACCATCTCAGCTTATGCTCTGTCAAATGCCAGAGTATTACTAAATGGGTATGGAATAAGATTGTTATTCATTTTTTATTACTAAATAATATGAAATTAGTGGAGGAGATATAAATAATAGACAGTGATTTTAGTAGAGTGAAAACTGATCATCTTCCTTGAGTCGAGCTAAAATGCTCAATTTTCATAAAATAATGATAGGTCCCGATCAAATACAGAAAAGTAAGGGTGGGCAAATTCGGTTTGGATCAGTTTGAGACATATTATCAAACCAATCCAAACTTATCGGTTTGAAATATTCCCAAACTGATATAGACAAAAAAATTTTATAAACCAAACCGATCCAAACCGATCGGTTTGGATATTCGGTTTGAGTTCTAATTAATAACAGAATACATACTGCTTTTATATTTGTTCATAACAGAATACATTTTTTCAGCCATTTTACTGAGAAGCACGTCCTCATTTTCAATATACAAATGCAATTGGGTTTGAATGGTGCAAAGATGATGAAAATACAAGTTAGATGTCACTGATAATGAAGCATTGAAATCAACTGTAACATCATTGAAAATTTTCAAAAACTCAATAAATATTTCAGCATTTTTCCAATCTTCAGCAGTGGGTGGCCTGGTCTGTTCTGCCTTCCTCTCATTGAAAAAACTCATATATGGTCCATCATGTTCCTCTTCTTCGAGCCTTTCAAAAGCAAAACATACCTCAAGTTCCGATTTTTGAAATTATGACGATGAGACTTGAGAATGAGCGATTGAGATTGAGAGAGTTGAGAACGACAAGAGGTGAGAGCTTCTATAATTAATAAAGATTAAAAAATTAGTTATGGAATTAATTAATTAAATAAATTATCATCAATTATACCAAAATCCATTTTTACTTTTGACTAAAATGAAATAAAATCTTAGCAAGAAAAATAAAATCAAAACATACCTCAGGAGACTTGAGAATGAGCGATTGAGGATTTGAGATTGAGAGAGTTAGAGAATGATAGGAATTAGGAAGCACTGGAGGTTGAGGCGGAGGCGTGAGTGTTTGGAAAATTAGGTTTATTTTTTTGTTTTTATAGTAAGAGATATGCTATTGTGTATGAAAGTGTACATTTCCTTTGTGTATGAAAGTGTAAATTTTGGATTGGATCGGTTTGAATCCATTTGAAATCCTTCCAAACCGAGTGATGTCGGTTTCCAATCCAATAAATCGAAACCAGTGTTTTTATTAATGAAACCGATCCAAACCGATCCAAATGCTCACCCCTACAGAAAAGCAATGCCTGATGTTCGTTCAATTTATGGTATGAACAACCAATATTTGTTTTGACTAATTTCTTTTCCTCTTATTCGTCATGGTTGCTGCTTATTTATACAGATAAACATAAAGGATACTACTGATTTGTAGCCTAAAATCTTGGCTCAAATCTAGCAAAATCAAATCCTTATTAACAACTAGATAAAAATAAAACAAAAAATAAATTAACTTGATTCTAGACAACAACTTTGACGTAGTCTTTTACTCCAATATCAATTCCTCACGTGCTCTTATTCCAACTAACTCGCATGAAAGAGTTACGTGGGAGATCAATTGCATGGCTTGCATGGGCATGGTTTGCATGGTCAGACAAAGTCCACAAGCTTGCTGCTAGGCTTTGAAACTCTAGCTGATCTCCTTGGTTGTCTATCAAATAATTTGAGAAATTTAATAAAAAAGTTAAATGATGAGCTTACTGCTTACAAATTAAAATAAGAAAAATATATCATATTATTAATTTTGTATTCACACCAAAATCTATATTTTTTATTTTTAATATTTAAATTTCCATTTATATGATTTATTTAATTAATAATAAATATAAATAAAAATCTATTTAAAAATAAGGATAATATTATAAAATTCTGGTGTCAAGGGTTTTAATTATCAGGAAAACTTAAATTGTAAAGAATAAATGATATATATTAATTTCAATATGAGAGAAATGACAATCTCTCCTTTTACTAATCGCTTATTGCTATGCGTCGTTCTACTAATTATGAAATTGTTCATGTACACATGAAAAAATCTAATGGAAAGGCAGCAGTAATTCTGGAGCATCCTAAAGTACTCTCTTAGCTGGGAGAAGAAAAGCTAACAAAATACTCAATGTGACTTTTCTTTTGCGCTGTCCAAGAGGCGCACAAGGCTTGTTTGCTTCATCGTGAATCACTTGGAAAAGACCGTACGGATGGGATACCACCTCCGACATGCCCATATGCGAATGCAGATGACTCAAAATGGATCGCCCGTTGAGGATGCACTATGTACCCGAACCAGCAAGAACCCCTTGGATACTCGAATTTCATCCTAAGATTGATGAAAAGCCCGTACCTGGTATGGGAAATGAATTGTCTATCTCGGCAAATCATGGGTCTAAAAGTACTCATAGATGCCCTTAGGAGAATTTCACTGTAGAAGATTAAGTCGAACTCATCACAAGTAAGCTTTTTCTCATCCCTTCACTACACTTTGAGAGATAATTTTTTGGTTTCTTAGAAAGTCTTCTTCATTTATATTACACTGACTTGAGTGTTGGAATGTTGATGCGGATAACCCCACACCAATTGATCTCCATTTAAAACTCTTTTTGAAATCAACCAGAGAAATCATCCCTAAGATATGGGACAGCAAAACATAAACAAAAACACATACTTATTACAATATTTTTGCCGTGTTTTTTAACGACCGCATCCTAAATCTTAGAAAAATAATATGTGGCCCGAAATTTCGTTAAACTGAAATACCGAATTTTTTTGTCGGGTTGATGGCTGGGCAATGGACCATCTCCCAATTGGTAGGCCATAGGCATCTCCCAATTTTAGTTTGTTTTTAACTAAAAACTTTAATTTCTGTAGTTTCGGCGGACCAAATCTCAGCCACCTATCAAAAGTTGCAAATCTTAATATATTGGCTAGACAGTACTTACTATTCTTTTACGGGTAATAATACAACTCCCGCCTTATATTGAATAGGCGGTACTATTCCTTTTTGTGTACTAAAACAAAGACCTCTTTACATTTACTTAGATTGCTAGATTTCATTTTCAAGTAAACCAATTAAACCTGTCTCCTTCACTATAAATGGAGCAGATGAACGAGCTTGAGATTGCTATATCAAAAGCGGAGTTGCTCCTCAGACTCGGTAACTGGAGCACTCATTGCTCAGCTTTCGATTGTGGTGATCAAGAACAGCTTGAATTTGTAAGATTAGAAACAATGACTAAAAACTTAGCCATGTCACGAGCTCAAACTCAACAAAAAGATTTCAAGACTGCATTAATGGAGGTGGAGCTGCAGGTTTCCATTCATCTCGCAAAGTTATTGGAGCCCACAATTGATCCAGCGCTTGCCTGCACAACAGCATTAAGTGTTGATGGAGAAGATGGCATTGTTTGTGGGGTTTGCCAAGAAGAGATGGAGAAAGAACACGAAGCGAGAGCTATTATGGAGTGCATGCATTTGTTTCATGATTCTTGTATTTTGAAATGGCTCAAGATAAACAATACTTGTCCTTTGTGCAGAGCCACATGCAAGCCGAAGAAGTTGCACTTTCAGGAGATCAAGATATAGCAAGCTAGCTATCTAGGTTTCTTTTTTTACGTGATTTTGTTGTACCTCTGCCCTCTTCTCGATATTTTATAAACATTTCCTTTTCTTACCAATTGGACTTGACTATTTAGTTGCGTTTTACTTAAAATATGCAAATCTTTACATCCTCTCTTTATAAAGATTGTGCAATCTAAGGATTGATTAATGTTGTTGTTCTCGATTGAGTTCTTTTTTCAGTAAAACCATGGCCGCCAGGTAGTCCTAGGAGTAGTGGTATGTTTACTGAAGGTTATATTCAATTAGGGTATAGTTTTATGCGTTTTCTATTGATTAATTTGTAAAAGTCATAGGTTAATAATTATTAATTAGTAATAAAATTAACAAACTAACACCATACATATAAAAGTAAATGATGGTGGCATATCAATAAGTATTCCTATTAAATAAGCACATCGTTATTGTATTTTTTAAGTATTAATTTGGATAATTAATATTTTTCTAAGGGTGCGTTTAGGATTGAGGTTGGGCAGCTGTAACTTCCAAGTTACAACATTAAAGTATTTAGTAAACATTAACTGTTGTATCTTGAAAGTTATGTTGATGTAATTTTTTACTAGGATCATGAAAAATCTTGTATATCTTTAATAATTTTATCAAAATTATTATTTAAAATTTATATTTACTACATATTATTAAATTTTATTTCATAATTTTAACTTTTTTTTACAGCTATTATAACTTAAAAAATATAACAACTCAATTCAAAATACATCCTAAATGTTTGGATAATTGATCTTTTATGTATTTTCATTAATTCAGTGTGCCCGATCAACAGGTCAAGCAAACGAACTATATTATTTAATAGTTAAAAATAAATTCTTTTTCTGACTATGACTAAACGACATAGTGAGAATCAATCAATCTCATTCGTTAGTTTTTGCAGTAAGACATGAAAATTGTGCTTGATTGCTACGTGTCATCCCAACCTAACCATGGAATGGATTCTTCAAGCAGTGTTGTGACGTGGCAACGGTCCAGCCATTGGCTTTATATTTATACTACTTTAATTTATTATTATTTATTACAAAAAAATATATGAGCCGTGATCTATTTCACTTTTACCGAAAGTTTAATACTGAATATACATAAGAAGATTGAAGATTCAATCTCATTTGCAAGAGTACTTTGAAAATTAATACTGATTCACGTAAGACTTGTGAAGTGTATAATAAATCACTTATCGGCTAACTTTCTTTAGTTTATTCTGATGTCGCAGGGTTAAAATGGTCATTTATTAATTTTAAAAAAGAAAAATCAAATAACTACTTGACTCTTAGTTAATTCAAATAATCAACAGAGCAACAACAAACTATTTTTTTAGGTAATCATTTATCACCAGATTTAGATTTCCAATGATAAAGTAAATTTATTGCAAAGATCTTCTTAGCTGTTATGTTTGAAATTTTGCAGATTTGATGCTTGAAAACTTGGATCTTTAAAGAAAATTATATTGTCAATACAAAAAAAAAAAAAAAAAAAACCTAAATCTACCATAAATCTAGAGTCTTCATTGGCATTAAGGTCTATTAAAGTGTTTAATAAAAATTTATTACTGAAGTTTGAAAGTTATTATGATTAAATATGACACTTGCAATGGTGGTGGGGATTAAGATTTATAATAAATAAATAAATAAATTAATTAATGTGTAGCACTCAAAGCAAAAGCAATGACGAGCCAATAAGGGTTAAGTTACCACCTCGGGTCAGATGACAATCAAAATGATAATGGTCCCCTTAAGTTACAGTCCATGTAAAAAGCTTTCGATCCCACTATCATCTTACTAATTTTAACATCATTTGCCACTTGGACTTGTAGTCCAATGGTGAATCATTACCCTTGAAGTCAAATATGATTATGAAGACAATGTTTTGAGTCTCCACGGACTCAAACTCTCTCAATTAATTATAATTGTGTGGAGATTGTTTGTAACGTTTTTCTTCCTTGCGAAATACGAGTGGAATAGAAACATCCCTCCCCGGGAGAGGTATTTGGCGGGCGTGTACTTTATAAAATAAAAATGTAATAATATAAGTTCTAGATATATATTTGATTGTAAATATCAGTGCAATGATATGTTGTCATTTACAAATATCTGTGTAATAAGTAACTTGATGCTTAATTAGTTCAAAAAATAAAAAATAAAATTTAACACCATTTTGCATGGCTGTAAGTTACTTTGAAACTTGAAAATCGCGTAACAAAACCCAAATGATAAAAGTCACAACTGGAAGGTTGGGTATCAAGACAATCACATATGAAAAAATACCTCTGTTCACAAAGATTCCCACGGTTGCAAAATATGAGAAATGATATAAAAGTGTGCTAATGGTGACACAATGAAAATGAAAATAACAATAAAATTGTGTGGTGTTATGGTGTTATTGAGTTACTAGAAAACAATAGTAGTAATTTTTTCACTTAACACCTCAACACCATATAATTTAATAGTTTTTCTGTCGTCATTGCGTTAAATTCTTCGGTTCAAATATCAGTAATCGCAAAAATACGGCTTAGGAAACCTCTATTCTTCTTAATTCTTCGGTTACGCTAGATGAAAGGTTCCATTCTCTAGGGTGAAAGCAGTGCCCAAGGCCATTCAAGCCATGACATTAGGCCTCATTGGCTGGCGCCTGTCTTTTGACAAAAAAGTTTATGAATCTTGGTCCCGAGTTACTGGCCCCGTCTTTAACCCTTTTCTTGTTTACAACGTGAAAATTCAACATTCAAACTTCCCGTAACAACATTTTCTTCGCATAGACATGAAGGTCAACATTCACGAACATTTCTTATAATTCAAGAATATAACCATACTTCCAAAAAAAAATAAAAAATTAAATAACCGAAGTCGATCATCCTACCAGTGCCAACTAGAGATGAGATCTCTATTCCCATACCTACTCCTACTAAAATTTAGAGAGTATCTCTACCACCCATGTTTAAGTAAGTGATTTATTATGAGCCTCCTTGAAGACTCCAAATGATGCCCTCAATAACTGTAAATCATGCATCTCTAGTCACAACAGTTCTGGTGAAATTTTTAACAGAGCATAGCAAAGAGACAATCACAAAAATGTGTAGAGCAGAGCCATCACGTTGCTCAATTCTTATGGCCACCACCATGAATTCTGCTTGCGGCAGAAAGATAGAATTTGCAAGTAAGATGAGGTTCGCATAATGAATATAGCAGACCTTTCTCTCTTTATTCTTTTTCTATCTTGATTAATCCAGCTCTCTTCAGCGTCGAAAAAGTGCTTTAGAAACTTGAGAACTATTACACGATGCAAAAATGTATCCTACCCTCAGCTTCCACACTGTTCTTATAACGACACCCTAAGAAGGATGGCAACTGCTGCACAATCCAAGAAAATTTAAGACCAATGAAGAACAAGAGTTTATAGAAATTAAAATATAACGTGTCCTCAAAAGTTATAATTAGAAGGGTAGGATGGTAAAACATTATAATCTTCAAATTCAGCCATTTTAATTTTGTGATTTAAGAATAACTATGATATGAGGTAGTAATAGTTATTTCTTATATTTTAACACAAATCATGATAAGATTAGATCATTAAATAAATGTGCTTTTAATGACTGAGATGATCTGACAAGCCTTGATTAATGCAGATTGAGAATAATACATGACAAATATAAATAATCTCCAGGGGTGAGGTAGTAATATAATGGCCCATAAGTTGAGTCATCATTTATGGAAAATAAATAAATAACAATAAAATAGAAAATGATTTATTCTCATATTAGATAAGGGATTGAATTCTGATATAACATACTTTTAGCTTGCAGCTTGGCATGATTTTAGTTGTTTCCACAACTCTTCAAGTTCTGGTAGAGCCATGTGGTATGAGGCTATTGCTGGAGGTTTAATGCCTAGTTTGAGCTCTATCTTTCAGTTACTACCAAGCAAAAGACAGTCTCCAATACTAGTTCTCATGATCATCCAATATTGTTAAGACATGGAAAGTGTGATAAACAAAGTAATCATGTAATCCAAAATTTAGAAATAACCCCTCATACGTTTACCTAAACTGTTAGACATATGTAGTTAAGTCTCCTTTAGTTCATTTTAAAGCAGCTTAGCATTAATTAATGAGATTAAACTCCCTAGTTAACTATTCTTCAAACCAAATTACCCTTAGCAAGTGTATATGTGCAAACCTCACTGATTCAAGTTATAAACTTGATTGAAATCACAACATTATCTGTGCGTAAAGTTGTCTCACCATCACCATAAGGATAACATGCACTAAGATTGGCCCCAGTATAACGATTCGAACGCCTTTCTTATATACTCCCCATGCTTGTATCACCAAAGCATAAACAGAAGGGTAAGGAAAACGAGACTCCAACAGTTTAAGCTCAAAATATTACGTTGATTGAAAAGAAACATGTGAATAATGAATATCTAACCGTCAGTATACATCTGGCATGGAGTAAAATGAACTAAGCACGTTCAAATGGCTGCAACGGAAACTGATTAGAATGCATCATCTGGAACAAATCCCCTTTGTAGCATTTCATCATGGAAACGAAATGCCTCCTTTAAGTTGTTTTGGCTGACATGTCCATTTATCAATGTCGTGTAAGTGGACCTATCAGGATTTAAACCTTTCTCAATCATTCTCCAAAGTATCAGCTCAGAGTCATGCATTCTTCCTTGTCTACAAAACCCAGTCAGAATAACATTATATGTGATAACATCAGGAACAAGCCCTTGATTTTCCATCTTGCTAACCAAAGCAAATGCTTTATCCATATTCTCTTCTCTAACAAAGCCATTAATAAGAGTGTTGTATGATATGCTATCAGGATCAACCCCTTCAGAAACCATCTTACTCAAAAATTCATCTGCTTTTGATGCATCACCAGAACGGCAATATCCCTTTATAATGGTATTACAAGAAACAAGAGTAGGCTTAATACCTTTACCAACCATCTCATACCACAACCTGAATGCCTCAGTAACATGACCCATACTGCAATATCCATTTATTAGAATTCCATACGATATGTAGTTGGGGGAAATTTTTCGAGATATCATATCAGCCCATAACTTGTTTGCTTTCTCCATTTCACCAACCTTGCAAAACCCATCAATCAATGTGTTGTACGTCACAATATCTGGCTTAATACTCTTTTGTGTCATAATATCAAACAGGTTTAGTGCTTTATTCATATTCCCATCCTTACAATGTCCATGAATAAGAGTGGTGAAAGTATAAAAATCAGGAAACACACCCCTTTCCAACATCTCATTAAACAGATCATCTGCTTCAGTGAGCATTTTTGCCCTGCAGAGACCATTCAAAATTGAATTGTATGTAACCACATCCATAACACAACCCTTCTCCAGCATTTCATCACGCATCTTCAGTGCCTCCAACACAAAACCATTTCTACAATACCCATTGATAATAATAGTGTAAAGCACGTTATCTGGAACCAATCCTGCACTCTTCATTTCTCTGAAGTACATTAATGCTCTATCAAGCTGTCCATTTCTCGAGAATATTCCAATCAATGTGCTAAAGCTAACTATATCTGGAGCAACACCCCGTCTGGACATTTCGCAGAAAATTTCTTCAGCTTCCGACATATTTTCTTTTCTACAGCTCTCAACCAGCAGAGTATTGTAAGTGGCCGTATCTGGGCTTAAACCCATTTGCAACATCTCATCCAAAACTTCTTTCGCTCTATCACATCTTCCCTTCTTGCATAAACCATTTATAAGGGAATTATATGTAAAAACACCTGGTTTCAGCCCCTTACCCGACATTGAGTTCATCAACTGAAAAGCTTCTTCCAAAAACCCTTCACGGCAATATGCATTGATTAGCGTATTATACGTCACAGTGTCTGGATAAACCCCTTTCTGTTCCATTTCGCATAAGAACATCTTAGCACTATCAATTTTATGATCTTTACATAATGCATTAACCATAATATTTAATGTATAAACATTCAATTCAATCCCACTTCTAACAACCTCTGCATAAACTTCCCGTGCCAAATCAACCCAACCAATCTTCACCAAACCTCCAAGAAGACTGTTACAAGCATTGATAGAAAAACAAATCCCTTTATTTCTCAGCAAACGAAACACCTCGGATCCTTCTCTCAACTTTCTAGCCTGCACATAAGTTCTAATTACTAAATCAAAAATCAAACTATTGGACCCGCAAGGACTATATGTAGAGACAAAGGAATCAACAATTTCTAATCGCGAAACGCCACTTTTTCTAACCATTCTAAGAATCAAAGCTTGTGCATCTGATATCCTCCTACCACGAACCAAAAAGTGAATCATAGCACTTAAGGACATTGATGAATGCTTAACATTTGGAAAATTTAATGCAATAAAATCAATAAATCTCTGACCCACTTGTAAATTATCACGCAAACGATACAAAACCTCAACGATAATCACTGAGTTCAAGCGAAACTGATAGCTGCGCAAAGAATTCACATTACCCTGCTTTAAATTCAATAAGATTTTCTCAACCAAAAGAGAATCCGACACTGACCCAGATGATGAAACTTGCTCTTGATTCGAATTCAGAGAGGCTTCGGTAGAACCAGAGTTAGGGTTTATTAGAGTGTGAAGAGATGCTGCTGCGCGGGATTTAACGACTCTGAGAGTGAAATTTTGAAAAGGTAGCCGTTGAATTTTTGGCATTTTTGGGGTTGGGGAGTGGGGGGGGGGGGGGGGGGGGGTTGGGGAGATAGAAATGAAACGGAGACGTTTTTAAGATTCTTTTAAAGTTTATGGCACTGACTCAGTGAAGAAAGAAACCACGAAGAGACCCAGAGAAGCGAAGGACGGAATGAGGAGGTGGGAAAATGTCAGGATGAGTGAAATTTGAGTATCTACAAAAGGATGTTGAAATAAGATTTTATTAGTATTTAAAATTTTAAAAGATATTTTAATTAAGATTTTTAAATAAAAAATAATTATTTTTTTTTAATTTTATAGAGTTATTTTCTCACGTTTTAATTTATAATTTATAATTTATTATTTTAAAGAGAGGAAGAAATAATTTAATTATCATTTTTTTGAAAAAATATTAATTTGATTAAAATAATATTAATTTATTTTATTTAAATAGTCTTTTTAAATAATAATATATTTTTTTACCTTTTGTTTCACATAAGGAAGTAAGTAGATATTTGAAAACCAAAATTAATAGAGTTTTTTTGAAATACTTTTACGAATATGTTTTTCAATAAAAATACTAAAATACCCTTAATTAAAAATTGGGCGGGTGATTCTAGCAAGTAGCAAAAAGTGTAGGGAGTGATTTAATTGACTAATAATATAAGCGTAAATTCTTGTATAAATTTATTTTATACAAATTGACGTGTCATAATAAAATTATTTGAATTAAATATTACTTGGTCCACATGATCTATTTTTATTATTTTATATTTTAATTAAACTAAAAAATTAATACAAAATCAGTTTGTATAATATAAGTTTGTATAAAAATTTATGGCCGTATCATCACTCGATTTAATTTGATACAAACCAATATTGAGAATTACATAATTGGAAAGATAATTAATATCAATATCATTATACTTCAACGTAATACGGTGTTATAAAGAGTGACAAATGTAATCTTTACTCTCTTTCTCTTTATTTTTAACTCTCTTGTATTGAAAATAAGAGATTTGAGTTCAAAACCCACTGATGTGGGAGGCTAGCAAATAAAAATATAAAATGAGAGAATCCTAATTAAAAGATGATTATACACACACACCTATATATAAAATTCTACTCATATTCTTCAACAACATTATGGATTGAAATATTAAGATTTCTAACATTATTAATTATTAATTTTCTTTATTATAATTTAATAGTAGTACTAAGGATCTTGACATTTGAGTCATCACTGATGTAACATTCTTCTATTAGATGATAGGATAAAGTAATAGATAATTTTACATTCATCATCCAATAGATAAGTGATATATAATATTGAGATTCAAATTATGATTAAAATAATAGAATCCGAATTATAATTCATAATTTAAACCCCATTTCAACGAGATTTATTCATTCTAACGTTCTCCCAATAACACAAACTTTTTGTTTGGAATGATGATAATGAAAACAACTAAAAGCTTACTCTTGTAGCCAACAGAGACTTGAACTCTGACTTCAAAAACGGGCCTTAACGGGCTTAAAGGATAACAACGGATCTTAAACGGGCTTAAAGTGTAACAACGAATGGGCCTCGCGAGACAAGATTTTTTTATGCTGACTTGTCAACAAGCGATTGGACATAAGGCGTCACAAGGACGTGGCTTTGTCAAGCACAACCAAACACGTCAACAACTTAATTACTGGATGCGGTGCATTTTCATTCGAGATACATTCGGTATCAAACTCCATGACAGCCCCACTCATATATATCTCCCGTAGAGCCAATAAAATCCCGCCACGTATAAAATCAATGCTACCAATTCCAGTCCACGTTGACCGGCTCAGTAAACCCATTTCCCAGTGGGCAGTCACTATTTTTACGTGACAGACACGTGGCCATAGACAGCCATTAAAAGAGCAAAATGAAGTTAATCCGGTAACCACTAGCCTCATGGCCCTCACATTGTAAAGGCCAGTTGAGTGAAAAATCAAAACCAAAACCCTATTAGATTTTTTCTTTTTCAAAAAAACCTCGAGCTTTGTCTCCGATCTGAACGTTTAGCGACCGTTAAGAGAGAGAAGGGAAAAAAAAAGAAGAGACTTGACTGACAGATCCTTTTTTAATCTTTCTCTTCGTATCAGGTTTCTTTTTGTTTCTGTGAATTTCGTTCAGGTTGCAAAATTAAATAAATTTTGCATCATTTTTATTTTATTGATAATTTGATATTGTTCAGGTTGCGAGGGTTTTCGGTTCTGTGAATTTCGTTGATTCGGCCGCTGAATTGATTGAATAAAGCCAGAAAAAAAACAATGAAGAATTGTGAACGGATAGCGAATTTGGCTTTAGCAGGTTTGCATTTTTTTTTTCCTTTTTGTTTTGTTGTTACTTGATCACGTTCTTGATTGACTGTATTGCGATTCAGCGGTTTAAAAAGAAAAAATGAATTTGTTAATAGCAAATGTGCATGCACTACGAATAAAATTAAAACAAAATGAGTTTGTATTAATTTCAAATGCATGTCCACACTGGATGTGGGAAAAAAAAGAATAAAAAATTTAATTTGGGGGGGGGGGGGTCAAGTTTTGTTACATTTCTGAGTTTTTGTTCTGTTGTAACTGAGTTTGTGTTTCATATATGTGAAGTTGTCTATATTATGGAAGAAAGTAGTAGAATTTTATCTTTACATCTGAACAGAAAAATGCTGGTGCTTGTTGCGAGTCATGACTACATTTTAGCACAGGTTTAGTGTTGACAACAAGCATATGGAGTGTGGCTAACTTGTTTCCTGCACCTTTGCTTGATTCTCTTGATATATGAGAAGTTGAGAGAAACAGTCCTTATAGCAGATGCTGTTACTTCTTTTTTTTTTTTTTTAAATCTAAATGGGGAAGGATTGGGATTTAGAGAATTGTCATTTGCGTCGCTGGAAGGGAGTTTTTTGTCCCATAGGTAATTTTGTGTCCTGAGGATTTTCTTTGGTTGGGCATGTTTGTGACATGGTATTACTGTACGTTAACTAAAGTTGAGGAAGCCTTTTGGAGATGTTTATTAGTGACTACCTTAATTTAGTGATGCTTTACTGTGAATATAGCAAGTCTGTGGTTTTATCTACTCGATATTCTTAAGAGAGTTACGTCATGTAGGCCTATCCTTAAAACTTGTGAAAAGTTGATATATGCATATAAGAGGAATTTTTGGCATCATTGAATTCTACTTGAGTTTGTGTGAATTCTACACTGTTGATTCTTAGAAGAGGTTTTTGAAGTGTCTTTGATGACTGCCAGATACAAGAGAGACTGGTTATGGGCAGATCTACTTTCTCTGTTCATGCATTTTTGCAAACTGTATTCAGTTTCAACATGTTCCTTGGTCATCCAAAATCCCTTGATATTGTTCAAGGTTTTGTCTTTGCATCGTTTCTCCCTGTTATCCAACTCTCTTTCTATTCTGTTGACAGCTTATTGGTGTTTCCGTCTTTTTATTTTATTCCTTTTTTTTTTTTAACTGGATGAGAATGTGCTACTTGAAATTTAATGCAACAGTTTCTAGCATAAGAGGGTGTCAATGTGATAGATCTGTCTTTTATCTTCGATATGATTTATGTGGTAGAACAGTTCACTTTTGACTTTTGTGGAGCTTGACCCTTTTCTTTTTATTAATATGATTCATGGCTGCAGGTTTAACATTGGCACCACTTCTTGTGAAGGTAGATCCAAACTTAAATGTTATATTGACAGCATGTCTCACAGTTTATGTGGGCTGCTATCGATCTGTCAAACCAACTCCACCATCAGTAAGTACAGCAGGCATTGATGCTCCACAGCCTTTTCTACTTTTGTCCCCTTTTAACTTATCCCTTTTCTATACCTTATTTTTGTACACAGGAGACGATGTCTAATGAACATGCCATGCGCTTTCCTTTTGTTGGAAGTGCTATGTTGTTATCACTGTTCTTACTTTTCAAGTTTCTATCTAAAGACCTGGTCAACGCTGTATTGACCTGCTACTTTTTCGTTCTTGGGATCATTGCCCTTTCGTACGTTCTGTCTCACAAATTTACTGCTAAGTTCTATAGAAAATTTAATTAATTGTGTTCTTTTTACGTCGTGATCTCATGTATTATTTCCTCCATTTTGATAGGGCAACTATCTTACCAGCTGTGAAACGCTTCTTGCCAAACCATTGGAATGAGGACCTAATTATATGGCATTTCCCTTATTTCCGTTGTATGTAGTCCCCTTGAAGCTCTTTCTATAGAAATTCTTGTTTCCATAATATTCATTAATTTACTGACATATTCCATCAAATGCAGAGCTGTGGATTTAGATTCTTATTTGGACTGTTTTCTTGCCCTAGGTCGTTGGCTTCTGTCACTATTGTTCTCCTGGTATTAAATGGTCTAATGATTTGATTTAGATAGAAGGATGGATGAGATAATTTGGTATTTTTGCAACACAGGCAGTAGCACTGTCGATGTTATAAAAGCATCAGAAACACTATGAGATTTTTTCTAGTATTTTAATACGTTTTTGGCTTGTGATATTGTTTTGGCAGTCTGACAGTTTTTCAGTTTACAGCTTTGTTAAAATCATATGTTTATCAACCAGCATGAATCTATATACACTCTTCATGGATACTGTTAGCTGAGTGCAAAGCGGATTTTAATCTTTTGAGATGAATCCCTCAACATGCTAAAGCATTTATGTTGGCATTTGTTCCTTCAACCTTTCATTTGATTTAGTTGACAGTATCTTGCTTTATTATGCAGAATGATTTTTTTCTTTAAACCTTTCTTACACAGCTTTGGAGATTGAGTTCACAAGGTCTCAGATCATTGCTGCAATCCCTGGGACGTTTTTTTGTGCATGGTATGCTTCACAGAAACATTGGCTAGCTAACAATACCTTGGGCCTTGCCTTCTGCATTCAGGTTTGTTTGCATCATTTTGGAAGATGTGTTGTGAGGGCCTCTTGCTAACTGATTTTGTTTGTGGAAATCTGATTTTGAATCTTTAGTTATTTAATTTCATGATAAATAGATGTTTCTTTGTCCAAATTCCAACTTAAAAATATTCCAAGTCACAAATTTTATTTTACTTGGAGAGTTGTGGTGTCCATTTTGTATGGTGTTACCACATTTTCTATATTCTTTGTCTACAATCTGTTAGATCAATCAATACTCTAATTTTACCTAAATTAACAGGGCTGCTACTTTGATTAATTATTTATGATAGCATTGCATGGATCTTCTTTTATAAGTCATCATGGATTTCCTCCATTTGTCACCATTGCTGCTTATTATCTCTTGAGTAGGAAAAGGACGCTTTTTCAGAAGTTCTGCTAGAATTTTTATTTATTTATTTCCCCACCAGTTTTATGCATTTCATTAGGTAAATCTGTTTATGTCTGCACAAGCATGGACAGGGTTTTTTATTTTAATTTATTTATGGTTTATTTGTTTAAAAAATCAGAGATGTTATTGATAATCATCCCTGGCATTTTTGTCTTACGAAATATTTATTTCTCTCTATGCAGTTTGCTTTATTTTTATTTTTATCATTATGCTCTTGGTGTCAAGGATTTTGAATTTTTTAATTTGCAGGGAATTGAAATGCTTTCTCTTGGATCTTTCAAGACTGGTGCCATTCTTTTGGTAAGAACTTGGTTTATGGCTTCAATTACATTTTCCACTGAGTAACTCTTAGGAACAGAGATATGTTGAACAGTTTAAATTTTAGATTTATTGCAAATCTTGTGGCAATCAAACAACCATTTCTCAAGATCTATTACAAATCTTGTCCCTCTCTATCTACATTTCCTACAGCTAATATATTTATTGTGTTTCTGAGGCCAAAAAAAAAATCTCCTATATGGATATGATCCATCAAGAGATATTTTAGGATTCTAATGTGTCTGTGCATCGGCATGACAGGATTCTTTGGTCTTATATTTTGTATTACCGCCATAGTTTATCCAAAACAATAAGGTATCCAATTTGATGAACTCCCTTGATGTTGATGCCTTCATTACATTTCAGTGTGCAGACTCATGGTTTCATTGCAACTAAATGTTCCATCATAATCTGCCATCTGAGTTTATTCTGATATGGCACAACGTGGACTACCACCTTTTCTGCTGCTGTTACCATTACCCTACTTCATGCTTTCCTATTAGCATGACAATGTTTAGGTTTATTTATTTATGTTCTTGTGATGCAATCTGGGGTGCAGTGTCATCTTTGTTTAGTAGAAAAAATGGGTGGTTACCCCATAATGGGAAACTTGACTGATGCTTTGCCAACTGTGGAAAATTTTGTTGTATGAATCCTTGTTACATTTTTTTTTCTATTCCATGGTTGACATATCTTAATCACCTCCTTTTATAAGCTCTAGTATTTCTATTTATTTACCCTACTATAAAGCTATGCAATAGATTTCCTCTGGGAATAGAAAATGTGTGATTATAGATCTTTGTATTTCTGATCAATCATGCTTGGCCTATGGCTATCCAATACCTATGTTTCCTACACTCTCAGCAGTTCCTCTTGTGTGATTTTTGACATTCTAATGCACTGCAGGCTGGACTTTTTGTATATGATATTTTCTGGGTTTTCTTCACTCCAGTAATGGTTAGTGTTGCAAAATCTTTTGACGCTCCTATCAAGGTTAGTGTTTAAGCTTATGGATTTTCAATATCTCCAGTAATTGAGATATTCTTGTGGCCTACGGATTTTCACATGTGTTTTGTGATGATATGATTAGATGTTTTGTTGTTAGACTATTTTGGTCTCAATGATTATTCATTTTGGTCCAGCTTTTGTTCCCAACGAGAGACACTGCCCGACCATTTTCCATGCTTGGACTTGGCGACATTGTAATTCCTGGTATGTTATTGAAACGTGACGTTGGAGGGAACTTCTGCATGATGTTATTTTGAAAATTATGTAAATTATATGTTTTGTAGCATTTGTTAATATCATAGAACTCAGTTTTGGTGTATTATAAGATGAAACTAACTAGAATGGTAAGCCTTTTGCAATGTTCAAGACAGAATTTGTATTTTTCATTAAGTAGAGCCATATGGATTTCTGGATTAGTTTTTCATGGAATTTAGATTAAAATGCTCGGGCATTTATGTTGGTTTATGTATTCAAAGAAAATACCCAACTGGGTATGTGATTCGTACAATAGAAACCCACTGTAACACAATTAAGGAAAGAAATATAACTCATTACTGTACAATCAATTTCCTTGATACGTGAGTACTTGTTCTTAATATAACAAAAAACCATTTTGGCATTCAGGTATCTTTGTGGCACTAGCATTGCGATTTGATGTGTCCAGAGGGAAAGGAAGCCGGTACTTCAAGAGCGCTTTTCTGGGATATACAGTTGGTTTAGTCCTAACAATCATTGTCATGAACTGGTTTCAGGCTGCACAGGTGACCATTGCATGTTTCTTCTCTTTTGTTTTCCCCCTCAATGCCCATGTGCCTCGGAATTATAGTCCCATTTGTTATTGATAATTGTTTTCTTTTGGATATCAAAGTTGGATCGGTTGAGGATGAGTAATTGAGTATGCTCTATATTATATCTTTATCTCAGTTATTTCTCTCATTATGATTTTTGTGTTTGTATTCAGCCTGCACTTTTGTATATTGTGCCTGCTGTAATTGGATTCTTGGCCGCTCACTGCATATGGAACGGCGAAGTCAAACAGGTTTGTTTGGCAACCATATGATCTTGTGCTTGGTTAACGGATTATATTGAGTTTTGAGTATTTGAATAATCTGAAAAGCTTTTCAACCTGGCTTGACAGCGAGACCTGGTGCAGTGTGGCTTTCTATATTTTTACGATGACTTTAATGGCTAATATAATGATTTACGTTACATGCAGTTGTTGGAGTTTGATGAGTCTAAGACTGCCGCGGTTGTGTCACAAGAAAGTAGCGATGCCAAAACTAGCAAGAAAGTCGAATAATTTAAAATGCCATCTACAATGGACCATTTTAGCAAAGAAATATCTTTTATTTCTCCTTTTGAGGATCAACGCTGTGCAAGCTCAATCCAAGCTAACTTATGCAACCTGCAAACAATTGTAAAAGATTTTGGCATTAAGCAAGAAATAATATTTTAGCCTCTTATAGTGAGACAACTATAGTGAGACAACTATTTCAGATATATTTTGTGATTTTTTTCTTTATTTAATTTAATTTTTTAAATGCATTATACTTACTGAGGAGAAAGTTGTTCTGTTTCCCGGTTACATGTTCTTGCCTTCTAAATGGGTCTGCCGACTATGCATCTGGTGTTTGCATGGTTCATTTGACGTGACATGTAGCCAATTCAATTTTTACATGTGTGCAATAATGATTTTAAAGAAATGGGTTATTCCCGTTGAACTCACAACTATCTTTGTTTGTGCGTTAATGTTCCAAGTCGATAACATCTGGTCACAAGTTTTGTTGTTTTATTATATTTTTAATAATTGTCAAATTAATATTTAAAAATTATACTTACTACGTATTAGTAATTTTTTATTTTATATTTACAGATTTTTTTTCATAGTAGTTGTAACTTAAAAGATACAGTACCTCAATCTCATCTAAGATCTTAGATTAATGTAATTTTAATTTTATAAATTTTTACAATTGATTTTTTTAAGTGGATGGTAGTTGCATTGAAATAAATGGAAAAAAAAAAAAAATTGGACCAGGTGGAGGAGGAGAATAATGAGTGGGACTTGGATGCTAGAGGCTTGGCGTTGGTATTATGAAACTTGATGAAGAAATATTAGAGAGCAAGAGGCTTGGTCAGGGTTACGCATGAATACAATTTATTAATTTATGAAACTTGATGAAGAAATATTAGAGAGCAAGAGGCTTAGTCAGGGTTACGCATGAATACTATTTATTAATTTAAATGGCCGTTGAACAGTTAAGCCTTAGTATAGTTAAATTTATATTTATAATTTTTTAAATTCTTTATTAAAGGGGTTCCAAAAAAAATTATTTAGCTAATTTCACTACTGTACCCATGAATTTAGATTAGTGGAGGCTTGGTTTAATGTAGTATATGCGGTAATATTGCATAAACGATATAAAATATTTTTAAAAAAAATATGGGGGTTGCCGGTTGGGATTAAAAAAAAAAGTTTTAATCAACCTAAAACTAGAGGAAACCCTTGAGTGGAGAAGAAACTAAATACTATTTACAGATCGGTTAGTTTATTAATATGTTTTAAAGTACAAAACCTCAAGTTTATAGAGTAAAAGTCAATAATAGAAGAGGCAATGGAGACTAAAAATGGACCTTTTAGTATAAAAGAGACTAAGTATTATGAAGAGTAAAGAAACCCAGTAATTTATTGATATGTCTGAAAGTATAAGACCTCCTTTTTGTTAAAGTAAAATGATGGATCAAAGATTTTAGGCTAGGGGAGGTTTGATTCAATCTAATAATATAAGTAATCTTGCATAAATGATTTAATATAGTGAAAAAGAAATGTGGCAGTGGGGATTTAAACTAAAATCTCTATAATTCGAAGGCCCACGATATGAAGGTCTTACTGCCATACAATATTCAACAAATTGTATTACAAATATCATCAAAATTTATATAATTCCGATTTTATAAGGATCTTTGGGTTTGCTAAAAATGAAAATTAATGGCCCAAAAGGGCAATTGGTCCAATCACCAATGGGAAGATAACATCTCGAGCCTTCGTTTTGGAAAGAGACATCCATGGAGCCCATTTTATGGGTTGCTTTTGTTTATTATATTTTGGACTTTTGATTGATAAAGTGAAGCTATCAAGTGTCACATTATTGACACAAGAGTTCTGCTATTTATCCTGAGTCAAATCCCAAGTCAAGCTCTGAAAAATTAATAAAACAATGCTATTTCGACAGTAACAATTCTTTTCCTTTTTCTTTGCCTGTCTCTTTCATCTACTGTTTCTCTATCACTTTTTATTTTTGGTTTCCTTGCTTCTTAGCTGTCCCTTAACTGTTATTCTAGCAATATACTTTCTCATCTTTGAATTTTCACCCTTGAGTACTTCCACAGCCATAATTTCATCATTATAGACTTCACTTGGAATGCTGTTTTTTTTTTTTTCATTCTTGAACTACTTCAATTACATCTTCCAGTATAGGATCCTCATCTTCCTGTATTTCTTCATCTTATGAGGTAACAAATGGATTTAACAACTCATCTACTTTTAAGTAATTACATATTATACCTTGGTCAGAGATCTTATCCCCTTAAAAAGATGAGTTTCAACATACAAAACGAAACATATATGTTTAATTTGAAATTAAAACCCTTCAATCATTGCCACAAACCCAGATCACAAAATTCACGGATAATGATAAAGAGCCAAAAAATTTAAAAATCTTTACAGGTCACACATCAACCAAGATATCATGTTTTTTTTTCCTCATTCGGTGGTGATTGATTAGCTTTGTGTTGATGGATATGGTATAAAATTTTTGATCAAATTTCAAACAAACACAAACAGAAACGCACAGACACAAACACAATCGGGACTAGAGTTGTGGGCGATTATCTCCGGTGTACAAATGAAACGGTGGTGGCTGTCGGTGGTGGCAGTGGAGTGGTTGGGTATGCGCGAAGGCTTGATTTCAGGACAATAATGGCTGGAGTTGACCTCAATCAACGAAGAAAAGGGAAAATAATTTTGGCTCAAACAGTGCGTTTTTTTGCTTAGTAAAACAGAGCCGTTTTAAATTCGGGGTTTGACCCGGGGTTTGACTCGGGGCAAGTAGCATTTTCCTTGACACAAAGTTACTTCACTCTCCCACGAGTCCGAAAATTTAACAAACAACACAAATGTAGTTAGTAATAATAAAAATTAATGCTGAAAAAAACATAAAAATTCATCAGCTTGCAAGACAGACTGATATGCTTTATGATTAATCATAAAAAAATTTGACAATAGATGACATATATTTTATGATACAGGTTTTTACACCGTAAAATATGATGGACTCTCACTATAATTATAGTATGTCAAAACATTAATGATGGACTTGTGATAAAAAATTTGTCCATCAAATAAATATTGTAGAGCAATGTTGTCAATTTCCTCTATCAAGAAATTTATAAAAGAAATTTAATTCTGAATGAATTTGACCTAATTTTAAGTCGTTATTTTATTTAAAAATGCGCTTTAACTGGAAAAATAATTTAAAATTATAAAACATACGTTCAAAAAAAAAGAAGAAGGTATTTTTACTCCTTTTTTTTATTACACTTTAGGTGGTTTTTTCATGATTTTTCCGATTTCACATAAACATCACAAAATGCGTTTTACGTATTCTCACTACAATATCAATTGGGCCACCACGTTCTAGTCCTTCCGGATCCCCTCAATTTGTGTATTCATCTTCCAGCCATTAATTGTACAATACTCCATATATTTAATTCCACGCGGCCTACCAATGGAACTGGTGCATAGCAATTGGTTAGCCTTAGCCCTTCTAAATTGAGCAAATCAAATGAAGTGATGTGGGCGTCTAATAATTTGCAAATATTACACAACAATGACTTGGCCTACTTTGTGAGGTCTGTTGTACCATACATTATTATGTAAGGTAGCCAGGGCCTAATGCTATATGCCATGAATATGGCGTTGTTTACTATAGAAAGGTTTATTAAATGGTTTCTTAGAAAATCTGTTGGGCTTAGCCCAAGTGGCTAGAGTCACTCTTTGTGAGGGAAATGACTCGAGCCTCCGCATACGTATTGTAGGGGTTTAATTTAAATTTTCTTTCTCGGAGCTCCAGAGCTTGAGTGAAGGCAGTGTTTCTCTCAGAATAGGAGTTGACGTCCCTCGAATATTTGAAAGAATTAAAAATCTGAACACTGCCATATCAAAATTGATGTAAACGGGTCTCAGTATTTATATGATTGTAAATATCATGAGCAATATTTATCATTAAAAAAAAACAAAAAAAAAGGTTTCCAATAGAATGTATTAGTAGTATATGTATCTTGACTCTTAGTAGATCCCAAATTGTTATATATTTGTAGTTAGTAAAATTGTTACACACCGGAAGAAATTAATATAATCTCTTGGCTGTACAATCAAAGGATGTATCTCCACAAAAATCTCACCTCTAGTCGACACTGATAATCATACTCGATAGGTCTATGAGCCATACTATATATATATATATATGGACTTCGGATTAAATTTCTTATTTAATTTGAGCTCTCTTGAGCATCCATCAATTCTTGCTTAGTAAAAGATCAAATGACGAAGAATCCTAATTCCTTTGACTATGACTCCTGGTAAATTCATTTTTTTAATTTAGAAGAAATGGATAGTACTGGACCAGCCAGCCCATCACACAAAGGCCTGCCTCTGCCTGAGCCTGAGCCTGAGCCTATGTCATGGTTCCTTGCTTTGCTTTCTCCTCTTTTGGTTCTTTCTGACAAATCAATTAAACTTTAAATATTTATCAAAGATTAATTCAGGGGAAAAAAAAAAAATTAAACATGAAGTCGACTAATAAAGAGCCTATTTTAGGATTTAATTAAATAAAATAAATTATAAAAATAAACCAAACAAAACAAAATGTTAACCAAATGAGCAAATGAAATTAAAATTTCCAGAACTTAAGAAATTCCTCCTTTCAACGTTCTACCGGAAATTCTCTCTCCCCAACAAACTCATGAATTGATTGAAAGCAGAGAGAGAGAGTGTGTGTGTGTTGCAGAAAAGTTCATGCAACCCTTTTGCATTTGGGTTTAATGGGTTTCAATTTTTGAACCAATAGAAGAAAATTTTGTGAAAGCGAGAGAGGGGAATATTGACCTTTGATGCCATGTTTGTCTTCACTGAAATCTGAGAAAACCCATTTGCTTGGTCTGTTCATGTAGCTTTGAACTATTTTTGAGTCATTTTGTGGTTGGTTTACAAAATGGTTTTTTGTTGAAAATGCTTTGGTTGTGACTTGTGAAATGGTGCTCAATGGTACAACTATTTATCCTACAAAAGGATTTTCTTTGTTGCAGACGAGTTCTGTTTGGCATGCATTATACATTTTTTAATTTTACCATGATAAGAGTTTCATAAATTTCTTGAAATGTTTCATTCAAGGATCGGTTTAGAAGTGTTTTTAGTGGTTAGAGTCTCTTGATAATGATTTTATGTAATACGAACAATGAGCATTAAATAAAGGGTGCCTTGTCCGTGATGATTTGAATTGGATGCTAATCGACTCTCCTGAAAGCATAGGCTGTCAGGAAAGGGAAAACCTAATATTTGAAGGGTCGGATAGAAACCGAAAGTAGGTGGTAGATCGGCACGAGGTACCTTGATGTGCTTACCATATAGCACATATTGATGCAGGCTGTTACCCCTCCTTGCTTTGTTTGCACTAGCAAGAGGTGTCTCGAGCTACAGGGTGAATGGCCTCCATAAGCCAATGGCACCCATCCTATGCTTTGGATGCTTTGAATGATCCTTGGTTGTGTCAGCATTATGTCCTATGGGTTGTGTGGTTGTAGTACTTTTTCATCTAGGAAAATTTGAATTATTAAATATTTCAGTTTTCAATGATAGGATAATATGAATTATCAAAAAATTTCAACTTGATTACCAGTAGTATACCATAATTGTGTTCTCATTTGCAAGCCTAGCAAGTAAGAGGTGATAAATGTAAATAATTGTTTTTCTTCATATATTTAATTCCACGCGGCCTACCAATGGAACTGGTGCATAGCAATTGGTTAGCCTTAGCCCTTCTAAATTGAGCAAATCAAATGAAGTGATGTGGGCGTCTAATAATTTGCAAATATTACACAACAATGACTTGGCCTACTTTGTGAGGTCTGTTATACCATACATTATTATGTAAGGTAGCCAAGGCCTAATGCTATATGCCATGAATATGGCGTTGTTTATTATAGAAAGGTTTATTAAATGGTTTTCTAGAGAATCTCTTGGGCTTAGCCCAAGTGGCTAGAGTCACTCTTTGTGAGGGAAATGACTCGAGCCTCCGCATACGTATTGTAGGGGTTTAATTTAAATTTTCTTTCTCGGAGCTCCAGAGCTTGAGTGAAAGCAGTGTTTCTCCCAGAATAGGAGTTGACGTCCCTCGAATATTTGAAAGAATTAAAAATCTGAATAGTGCCATATCAAAATTGATGTAAACGAGTCTCAGTATTTATATAATTGTAAATATCATAAGCAATATTTATCATTAAAAAAAAACAAAAAAAAAATGGTTTCCAATAGAATGTATTAGTAGTATATGTATCTTGACTCTTAGTAGATCCCAAATTGTTATATATTTGTAGTTAGTAAAATTGTTACACACCGGAAGAAATTAATATAATCTCTTGGCTGTACAATCAAAGGATGTATCTCCACAAAAATCTCACCTCTAGTCGACACTGATAATCATACTCGATAGGTCTATGAGCCATACTATATATATATATATATATATATATATATATATATATATATGTATATATATATGGACTTCGGATTAAATTTCTTATTTAATTTGAGCTCTCTTGAGCATCCATCAATTCTTGCTTAGTAAAAGATAAAATGACGAAGAATCCTAATTCCTTTGACTATGACTCCTGGTAAATTCATTTTTTTAAGGGAAAATATCCACCGTCCACCTATTTTTTACACCTTTTTCAAAAATACACAATTCCTTCATTTTTTGGCTGGAATCCACCCAAAGTTACATTTTTTTTCACTTTTCCACTTCCGTTTGGAATCCGTTAAGAAAACTAACGGAAACTTTAAAAAATGACCATTTTACCCCCAAAACGAAAATTACAATTTCACCTTAAAAATTACAAAAAATAATTAGATTAAATCTAATTATTTTCCCCATCGGTCAATAAATAAATTAATTCCATAACCATCAAATACATGTTTTTTTTTTAAATATATCTGTAATTAGAATGCTAAATTATAACAGTAGTATTAAAAATAGCCCAATCTCACAAATCATCAATTGAATTTAAGATAAGTAGAGTTTTATTATTAATTGAGTTATAATCTCTAGTAGTTAAGATTTTTTTGTACTTCATTAAAGTACCAATAATGATATTCATCATTAAATCTTATTATTTTTGGTATTTTTTAAGGTGAAATTGTAATTTTCGTTTTGGGGGTAAAATGGTCATTTTATTAAGTTTCCGTTAGTTTTCTTAACGGACTCCAAACGGAAGTGGAAAAGTGAAAAAAAATGTAACTTTAGGTGGATTCCAGCTAAAAAATGAAGGAATTGTGTATTTTTAAAAAAGGTGTAAAAAATAGGTGGACGGTAGATATTTTCCTTTTTTTTAATTTAGAAGAAATGGATAGTACTGGACCAGCCAGCCCATCACACAAAGGCCTGCCTCTGCCTGAGCCTGAGCCTGAGCCTATGTCATGGTTCCTTGCTTTGCTTTCTCCTCTTTTGGTTCTTTCTGACAAATCAATTAAACTTTAAATATTTATCAAAGATTAATTCAGGGGAAAAAAAAAAATTAAACATGAAGTCGACTAATAAAGAGCCTATTTTAGGATTTAATTAAATAAAATAAATTATAAAAATAAACCAAACCAAACAAAACAAAATGTTAACCAAATGAGCAAATGAAATTAAAATTTCCAGAACTTAAGAAATTCCTCCTTTCAACGTTCTACCGGAAATTCTCTCTCCCCAACAAACTCATGAATTGATTGAAAGCAGAGAGAGAGAGTGTGTGTGTGTTGCAGAAAAGTTCATGCAACCCTTTTGCATTTGGGTTTAATGGGTTTCAATTTTTGAACCAATAGAAGAAAATTTTGTGAAAGCGAGAGAGGGGAATTCTCAGAAATTCATCAGTCATGGAAGGTTTCATATTCTTTCCTTACATCTTAAAATCATTTTGGATATTTGGGTCCTTGTGATTTTTATTTTTATCGTGATGAATTTATGAATTTTTTAACTTTGGATTTGTCTTAGTGAAAGGTTTATTTTATTTTATGTTTGTGTGGATCGTTGAAGTTGCTGTTCTTGGTATTATAAAACTGGGTTGTTAGCATGCATTGCAGAATATTGACCTTTGATGCCATGTTTGTCTTCACTGAAATCTGAGAAAACCCATTTGCTTGGTCTGTTCATGTAGCTTTGAACTATTTTTGAGTCATTTTGTGGTTGGTTTACAAAATGGTTTTTTGTTGAAAATGCTTTGGTTGTGACTTGTGAAATGGTGCTCAATGGTACAACTATTTATCCTACAAAAGGATTTTCTTTGTTGCAGACGAGTTCTGTTTGGCATGCATTATACATTTTTTAATTTTACCATGATAAGAGTTTCATAAATTTCTTGAAATGTTTCATTCAAGGATCGGTTTAGAAGTGTTTTTAGTGGTTAGAGTCTCTTGATAATGATTTTATGTAATACGAACAATGAGCATTAAATAAAGGGTGCCTTGTCCGTGATGATTTGAATTGGATGCTAATCGACTCTCCTGAAAGCATAGGCTGTCAGGAAAGGGAAAACCTAATATTTGAAGGGTCAGATAGAAACCCAAAGTAGGTGGTAGATCGGCACGAGGTACCTTGATGTGCTTACCATATAGCACATATTGATGCAGGCTGTTACCCCTCCTTGCTTTGTTTGCACTAGCAAGAGGTGTCTCGAGCTACAGGGTGAATGGCCTCCATAAGCCAATGGCACCCATCCTATGCTTTGGATGCTTTGAATGATCCTTGGTTGTGTCAGCATTATGTCCTATGGGTTGTGTGGTTGTAGTACTTTTACATCTAGGAAAATTTGAATTATTAAATATTTCAGTTTTCAATGATAGGATAATATGAATTATCAAAAAATTTCAACTTGATTACCAGTAGTATACCATAATTGTGTTCTCATTTGCAAGCCTAGCAAGTAAGAGGTGATAAATGTATGCTGATGTATATGTATCCAAAGCATACCAGTTTCTATCCTTGTCATTATTAAAATATTCTTATTTACTTCTGTGTTATCAATTTTAGATTCAAGTGAAATGCATTCTGAAGAAAATAAAGTCTCTTTGGAGAAAAATATTAAAAGGCGCTATAAGACTCCAGCTCAGGTTATGGCTTTGGAGAAGTTCTATAATGGTATTGTTTCCTTGCTCTTTCATATACTATTTTTAATGCTTCAAGTAAGCTTATTGAGCTATGTACTGAAATTTTATTTGTTTATTTATTTTTATATCTCCAGAGCATAAATATCCCACCGAAGAAATGAAATCGCAGGTTGCAGAGCAGATAGGATTGACAGAAAAGCAAGTATCGGGATGGTTTTGCCACAGGCGGTTAAAAGAAAAAAGATTGTCAGTTGATGAAGCATTTGTTGGTGGACGACAAGATCGGTCTAGTGGTGTTATTCAGGACCGTGGGAGTGGGCTGAGGCAAGATTCGTGTGGAAGCACTAAGCAGGGGGATTATAGGAGCATTGAACCAAGGGAGGTTCAAAGTCGAATGCTCTATTGTCATGATTTTCCTGCAACTGACCTTGCCTATGATAGGAATCAATATGCAGCACATGCTAGTGAAAGGGATGATACATCTTCAGAAAGCAGCTCATTCTTGCAAGATAGGCTTTATTCTGAAAGCGACAAACCTTATGCCAATGAAACTTCAAGATTCGTGAGACAAAATGGAGACGTAACGCCTGTACGTTGCAATATCGGCAAAAGTAAGGAATATAAGCCATCAGGATACTTGAAAGTGAAGGGTGAGTCTGAAAATGCTGCTATTAGTGCTGTTAAGAGGCAACTGGGGAGACATTACCGGGAGGATGGTCCACCGCTTGGGGTTGATTTTGATCCACTTCCTCCTGGTGCATTTGAGTCTCCTAGTGGTGATCCAGTCAATGGTAAGTCATCGTACTTGTATCTAACTGTGATTCTAACAATTTTCATTTGGTGCTATAAGAATGGGATGCCTAATCTCTTTTGGGTCAAACTTTTGGTACTCAAGCTATTGCATATCTCATGATCGATATGCAATAGCTACTGTAAGAATGGGATGTCTAAACTTTTCATTTTTTATTTTTATAAGGTTGTTTATTTATTTGTTTTTCTGTTAAGAGCAAAGGAGTTTAATAACAATATATCATCTCTTGCATTGATAACTAAGGGTCTTTTTCAAAACAAGCTGAGTGAACAAAGTGTGAGATGAATGAGATGTGCTTTCAAGGAACAAGAAATTCACAATTTCTAGGAATGTTTTGTGGTAGAACTGTAGAAGTGTGCTGTTCCTGTTGCATTATAAGGAGGTCGTGCCTCCCTGATATTCTTCTGAATTGAATGATACATGAAAGGGGAAAAGCCTAACATGCTTTTTCCAGAGAATTTCTTTACAAAGGCCACTGTCAAGTTTTATGGCTATCTTTTTTTATGAGGATTCATGTTTTATGTTTAACTTATGCAGCTGAAGTCTTTTTATTTTTAGTCACTTTTCTTTAGGTTCAACATGTAAATTCTATTGGAGTTAATTAGTTACAATATCAGACAATTGTTCTTGGTGATGCAATATAGACAAATGTCTGCCTGTGGGTGGACAGAAACAAATTGGGGTTGACAGTATGTAAGCTTGAGTCTGAGCTCATACGTAATATGAGTTTATTTTTCTTGGCATTATGCAAAGCCAGTAGTTTAAGACCTAAGTTGTTGCTCTGTTTTGCTTAATCTTCAGCGCTTACTAGAGATATTTAATGTAAAATATTTAAGTGTGAACTTCCTAACTGGATAGCCATTCTTTTTTCACTTTTCTATGGAATGTTGCAAAAAATTTATGCTGTTCATTCATTTATAGGATTGTTTCTTCTGGTTTTGTATTTTCATGGTGTTATTGACAACCTTCTGATTGTTTGGGTTTATCATTTACTTTCCTTATTCGTTTACTTTTGACATTTCTTGTTTGAGTCTTTTAGCTTTTCGTCTGCATTTCTTGAACTCATGATTCTCTATAGTTCATATGTTGGGAAACTTACTTTGATTTGTATGCTTGCTTATTCGTATGTATTTAGAATGATGTATATGTTTATTCATGGATGTGTAGATGGTACATCCTAGAGTCAGAAGCTGATGCCTATAACCCAAAAAACAACTATACAGATTTAAAAGTGGATTAATGTAAATCCGACTCTTAATCTGTTTCTGTTAGTTCCAGCAATTAAGGCTTGAATTCCCGAACCAACAGGTTTAGGGTGTATTAGGGTGGAAAGAAGATATTTGATTGTTTTCAACACCACCCCCCCCCAAAAAAAAGAAAACTTAAAAATGTATTAGAAATGAAGAATCACTACAATGAAGTGGCTGGTTGTCCACCAGAGTAAACAAAAACTCAAATTTTTGTTACGCTCAATTTCACAGTCGACTCTCAACTCCAATGTGGAGCAGCTATAAAAATTTTAGACCCTAGAACATTTGATGCACTGAGTTTCTTAGACCCCAAATATACATAGGTCCTAAACCCAATTTGTACATTTGAAAAGATTTGTATCAGAAAACATGAAAGAATGAATAATTTTGAACCAATGCATTTATTCTTTATTATATCATTAGTTTCTTCAGTTAAAAGAGCTTGCATAAATTTTTATGTAATATTTCTGGTTATGTAAATGTCTCAAATCTTCTTGCAGTAGAATTCTTATGTCTCTTTTGTTAAACAACATGGCAGAGCCATTCTATGTTGGGAATTCCAGATGGTCCAATTCTCCGGATGTACCTGAAATTGATAAGCCACGCGCACTTGGTACTGTAAGTGAACCTTCTGATGCATTCTTATATTTTGGCATCTGTTGCTGTCTTTATCTTATTGTTTTGCACGTATATGATCCTGTTTGACGGCCTCAGAAATAGATAGAGTGAATTTGTGTAAACTTGATTTTGTATGATTCATCAGGACAAAAGACAGATTTGAATCTAGCAGATTATTGTAAAGCAGAGCCAAATAACAGGGAGAAAATGACTGCATCACCTCTACATTTCTATTGCAAGAATTAAATAATTGAACACAATGTGAGATTCAAATATTAAGAGAATCGTAGACACCGAAAAAGCTTTTAGGATGCCGTTTCTCCCTCATTCCAATTTTTAGTCAGGTTGAAAGAACACCAATTACAATAGTGGTTGTGAAATAATCATTCTTTGAGAGCTATATGTATGTATGACAGTTTGATTTTTTTTTTAATTTCTTTTATCATGCCCTTACAGAGATATGAAGTCGATAGTTCAAAGATGGACCTTCAGGATTCATATATTGACGAAAACCTTAATAGCAAGCGATCTGATTATGCAGGCACCAAATCTCATAATCAATTGAAACAAAAGTCTCCTCTTCTCCATTATTCTAATTTCTCCCCTCACCAAAATTCTTCCTTGAATGCATATGAAGATTCTACTCCCGTTTATGATGGTAACCATTGTTATAGTTTGAGTTCCAAGCATGATGCTGAATGGATGGGATTAAACTCTGTTATGAACCATCATGAGCCCCATGGTGGTAAAACTAATAGTGAAGAAGCAAAGCCTTTGTTGAATGACAATCATGTTGTTAGCAGTAAGATGGTCCGAAACAGTAATTACTTTACTAGGCCTTCAAATTTTACACTTGGGATTAGCGAGTCTCTTGATGCTAAGGATAAAGGAACTTCTACAAAGATGGCAAAGGTCTTTATGTTACCTCCTTTTTTTCCTCTTTTGCTTCATCCTTTAGCCATTCTTCTTTTTAGTGTTTGCTCTAGATTTTAATCATGTGATGTATATTTGCAGGTTAAGAAACTTTATAAAGAGAAGAAGGCGATAAAAGGGCTTCGTGATCCTGTGAGTGTCAAGACGCATCTGAATAATGAAATGAATGTAAGTTGAGGCTAGTTTTGACATTCTGTCACTCTTATATATCAATTTGTCAACGAAAATATTTTTTCTGCTTTTGATACCCCCTCCCTGTTTAAACTTGAAATTGAAGGTTGTAAAAAGATTAAAAGGTGAACTTCCTCAGCGAGATTATATAGCCAAAGCATCATATGCTGAAATCCCGAGATGGACAAATCCAATTAAAGGGTCGGTGTACTATTTAACATATTTTTTTGTCATTATCATTCTTTTTTTTTCACAAATGTACCTTTGTTTTTGCATGTGTGCATCCACCATTATGTTGTCCGCATAGTGCACACATTTTGCAACTGTTTTCTTTATATGGCTGAATGAGATATCATTCACTTTATTATTATTATTATTTTTAATAAAATTCTGTATAGACTTAGATATTTGGTAGGCCTTTGTTCTGATGTGTAATGTTTAAGATGACATCTCTGTAAATTACATGCGTGTCCTTAGATAAATCATAAAATTTGCATGATTTCTTGGGCTGGCTGGCAGTTCTAGCTTTTCTGTTAAAAATTGGTATTGGTATGTCTTCAAATTTTGTAGCGTGGACACTTGAAGTGGTTCTATACTTTTGTAGTTTCTGATTGGGATGCATTTTTCTTTCATTTTTTTTTTTTTGGGAGAAACTAATTGGGATGTTGACTTGCCTAATTATTATTTCTTTTGCATAATGAATATGAATTTGGTATATGAGTTGGCATTGAATTTTATGGTTTCTTTTCAAATTAAGAATTTAGTGAACAGCTCTGGAAACCTTCTGACTTCATCATGCTTTTATCTAGATCTGCTGCGGAAATGCCGTCTAGCTTCAGTGAGGATGAAACAGCCGAAACTAATTCTTCTATGGAATGAGCAATAGCCAGTCGATTGATGGTAGTGTAGTAGTGCTCTTAAAGATCACCTCCTCGATGCTTATACATATTCACAATGAGGTTGTACAGTTGCAGAATGTGTTTCATATTTCTAACATTCTAACATGGAAAGCTCCTCTAGTTAACTTTATAAGCAGGACCAAATTCGAATTAATTTTTGTGGCAACCATTTTGGTTTTACCTTTGTAATTGTAAGCTGTTTATTACATATGTATAAAGCTGTTTCCTTTTATTTTGAGTCAATAGGGAGAATTTTCAAAATTAATTCTGATGGAAAATCTCGCCAGCAGCCAGCAGGGTTTAATGATAGAGTTAACTAGACGGCGGAGTTTCTTTTCGTTATTTATTTATTTTTGAGCCTTTATGGGCAACTCAGGTAAGCGTTGATCTCTTGTCAATTGGTTCTTGATGATTGATGATTTCTGATCTCTAGTGGAACTTTTAGTAGGATTTAAATTCAGATTAAGTACGGAGACGAATTTTTTTTTTTTTAAAGGATTTTCAATGAAAATAATTTTAAAATATGTTAAAGTTTGGTGGGGATATATATTATTGTGTTGTCGTTTCATGAGGTTTGCGTAACTCAATTCAAATCCTTTATGTAGGATGTTGTCGGAGTGAATTTTTCGAATCGGGGATCATTTATAATTTTACGGATTATAAATTTTTAATTTAATTCAATTCTCGAATTGATGAACTACAATTTAAATTCAATTCATCAATTTATGCATATACAGATTGAATGTGGATTTAATCTAATTCATATTTAATTTACTATTTTACGAATTGGTTTGCATACTAAAAATTTTTAATTATGTTTTATTTATGAACTAACTAAATATAAAAATTAATATAAAAATAATTTTACTACTGATTAAATTTAAAATTAAATAAGATTTAAATAAATTAATTGTTTAAATAAAGTTAGAAAATACATTTAAAGTTTCAAAATATAATACACAAAAAAAATCTCATTTATTTAGATCAATACATAAAAATTAACTGCTTAGGAAATTATATTTTTTAAATTAATTATTTTTATTTTACATTATTATCGAATAAAATATAATATGGTGTTAATGTAACTATATTTTAACTTATTTATTTATTAGTAAGTATAATGTTATATTTACAAGTTTCATTTTTTATTAAATAAATATTTTTTTATTTTTTTACGGATTTACGGATTTTTGTAGATTTACAAAAGTAAATTCATATTCAATTTACAGACTGCGGATTTTTAAATTTTCAATCCAACCCAATCCACCAATCCACGGATCGGATTTTTACAAATTAAACGGATTGAGCAGATCGAATTAGATTCTGAACGCCCCTACCTTTCTGTTTATAAAGTTTTCATTTTCAAATGAGCTCAAAAATAAAATGGGTGGTTGCAAAAGCGCATCAATTTTAGAAGCTTAGTGAATTTAATTTGTGCCTAAGCGTCTACGCCACTTTGAAAAATTACACGTTAAGATTTTGTATTTTTCGTCCAAGGTTTCTTTCAGAAATGTAAAACAAATGTTTCTTTGAAGGCGCATTTCTCATGTTAAAAACTGGCAAAGATGCTACGTGGGATTAAAAAAAAATAGAGGAGTGTATAGCTATTTTACATCCTATGGTTTAATGTCTTTATGACCAATTTTTAACCCAAAAAAAAAGGAGTCTGCATATAAAAATATAGGGGTATTTAAAAATATTTTGCAAACCCACGAGAGTGTTTTTTATCTTTTTTTTTATTATTGAAAATAAGTGCATTAAAATATGAACAGAAAAATTAAACAAGATGGCGACAATAAAAATAACCGTAATACAATATCTGTGTGTTTACAATATAAGATAAGTCATAAACCAAAAAACAAAGTACAATAAAATCACACGATAAAATAGCTATAAGTTTAATATTTCCTAAGCAGAATAGGAATGTGCATTTAGTATTTCTTAGAATGTGATTGAGAAACAATTAATGTCGTTTTTAGTTTAGTCGGTTTCCTAATTTTAAGCTAGTTTATATGTTTATTATTTCTTTTTTTTTTTCCTACTAGGGCAAAAGATATTGGTATAAGTGAAATGTAACTTTATTCCCCTCATTGAATTTTTTTATACCACTTGGCTTCCTTATAATTTCTTAATAAGATATTGAGTAGGGGTGGCGTAATGTGGAAGTTATAAACTTGAGTAGGCTAACATAAAATTAGTAAAATTGAGAAGGGGAACAAAATGCAGACCATATTAGAGAAACTATAAATTCAAGTGGGCTAGAACATAATAAATGCAACATATTAGGGGGGTGAAAGCATAAACACCACCGTAACCTTGGGCCATACGCCATAAAACCGATGTACGTACGTATTCCTAGTCTTTGATCTTGGCTTTAAAACATTAAGTTAAAAAAGAAAAAAGAGAGAAAAAGAAGCTTTTTTTAAGGGGTTGTTGACTTGTTGGAGTATCCTAGGTTACACATATTATGGAATGGGTTAATATATTAAAAAATAGAGAAGTTATATTTTACACATATACTATCAATAAATGACATATGATAAAAGATTTTTAAAAGCTCAAGAGAGTTCAGATCAGTAGAAGTGATGAAGCAAGCGTAGTGGAAGCAGAATTGATAGGGTTAGAAATGTTAGATATCATTCTAATACTAGACCAAGCCAATGCAATTAGGTTGCGCTCTAATTTAAGTTTGATTAAAATTCGTTTTAATATAAACGATTCAATAACATTTTTAATAACGCTTAAAGCGAAATTAGATGAGACTCTGATTCAAACGACTCTACAAGAGAGATTTTGATAGATAATCCTAGAAAGAATTAAAAAAGAGGGTTTTATTTAATAATTGAAATTGAAGTTATGAAACTAATAATAAGACCTATCTATTTATAATAGAGGAAACATACTTTCTTAAGTTAATTTAAAAAGAAAACTAAAATCACAATTATAATGAAAATAAAAGATTAAGACACATACCATAATTGGCTCTAATTAAAATAGAAAGTTCTAAGATAATAAAAATTATAAAATCTTAAAACAACGTCCTACATCAAGAAGATCTTCATCCGTATATCAAAATGGAGGGAATTATATTGTCGTTAGGCTAAAAAGAAAAAAAGAACAAGCAGTCATTATTTGTTTTTCAATTGTGAGAAGAAGGGTTGATTGGGCCTTTTTGAGCAATTCACGTAAGCGTTGATCCGTTGCCAATTGGTTCTCAACAATTTCTGATCCCTAGTAGGCCTCTCAATAGAATTCGAACCCAAATCAAGTTCTGATCATCTGTCAGAGAAAAAAAAAAATGGATTTTGCAGGCTTTTCAATAAAAATAATTATGTTAAACTTTAATTTTGTACATTTTCTGTTGCCATCTTATCATCTGTTTGGCCATTTAAGATTTTTTTTTTTAAATTTTCCCCCTTTTTTCGTATTTCAAAAGAACCCAAAAGAAAAATGTGTGGTTGCAAAAATGCATCAATTTTAGAAGTTTCGTGAATTTAATTTGTGACGAAATAATCATTCCCTTCGTGAATCCATGAATGTTGTTGACAAATAGAAAGAATGTGTTTTTACAATATAAGAAAGGTGATGAACAACTTTAAAAAAAAAAAAAAAACAAAGTACATTGAAATCACACGATAAAATAACTATATCTTGATCTCTTGAAATTGCAATTTCTTAGGCTTGCATGCGGCTCTACACAAAGGACAAGTACTCTTTATCTTGAGCCACTCCAGAATACAAGAATCGTGAAACACATGCATGCACTCCTCAATAGCTCTCGCTTCATCTCCTTTCTCCATCTCTTCTTGACAAACCCCACAAATTACAACATTGCCATCTTCGTCATCATCAATCCTTGAAGTTATTGTGCCCGCAAGTGCCGGATCAATTGTGGGTTCCAATAACTTTGCAAGATGAATCGAAACCTGCAGCTCCACATCCATTAACACAGTCTCGACATCCTTTTGGTTAGCAAGAGCTCGCGACGTGGCTAACTTTCTTGTCATTGTTTCTAATCTTTCAAATTCATATTGATAATACGACACATCATCAAATTCAAAAGTTGAGTAGTGAGAATGAGTGCAGTTACCGAGTCCGTGGAGTAACTCGGCTTTTAGAATAGCAATCTCGAGCTCGTTCATTATGAACTCTGTCCCTGTTGTTGATGCCTTTTTTTTTTTTTATATAAATATTTTGAATATCTTAAGATTATTAACAAGAAGGCTACGTACTTGTATATAGTATAGTATTATTTCCTAAGCAGAATAGGAATGTGATTTTAGTATTTCTTAGAATGTGATTAGGAAACAATTAATGTAGTTTTTAGTTTAGTCGGTTTCCTCATTTTAAGTTAGTTTATAAGCTTATTATTTCTTTTTCTTTTTTTTTTTTCTATTAGGACAATTGTTATTTTTATAAGTGAAATGTCACTTTAATTACTCACCTCGTTGAATTTTTTGTACCACTTGGATTCATTATAATTTCTCAATAGGATTCTTAGTAGAGGTGACGTAATGGGAAAATTGTAAATTTGAGTAGGCTAACATAAAATTTGTAAAATTGAGGAGGAGAACAATATGCGGAGCATCTTAGAGAAATCACTACAAGAAATTTGATTTGTTAAGACAATATTTTTTACAACAACTTTAAATTTGGTCACAAAATAGTATTTATTGTGATAAATTTTTGAAATCGTAGCTAATAATCTTGTCCTAACTTATATTGTTTTTTGTAACCAATTGTTTTTATTTTGAGACTTGTTCATTGGTCATTAATTAAATTTTTTTATAAAAAAAATTATTTTAGTCACCAAAAGATATTTTTTTTTGGCGCAAAATCTTCCCTCCAAAAGTGATTATTTTGAGACACTATTTATGACAAAATAAATAGTCACGAAATATAATTATAGGCAACCAAATTATTTGATAACTAAAAGAGGGGTGTAAAATTGACTAAACAATCTATGACACAAAATATTAGTAGCCAAAAAAAGTTGTAATTATAAGATAAAAATTAATAATATGCAGTAAATATAAATTTTAAATAATAATTTTGACAAAATTAGTAAATATATAATAAATTTTTAATCATATAAGTGAAAAATCATATCAAAATAACTTTCAAACTACAGCACCTAGTGTTTACCAAACACTTTAGTACTTTAATTTTTAAGTTACAGCTACTTAACATCAATTCCAAACGCACCCTAAATATAAACAACACATAGAAATTGGTAAAATTTCCACACATTCCCTTAAGTTTTCTGAGAATTTTTTTTAAACCTGGGGGCCATATACCACGAACCCAATGTACACACATAGTTCTGCCCTTTGATCTTGGAGTTCAAACAATAATTAAAAGAAACTGTAATTTTTAGGGTTGTATTATTGGTAGGCTAATTAATGTCAGATTGGAGGGGATTGTATTATTGGTAGGCTAGTAAGAAAAAAGACTTGCACAAAAATGAATACAAACTTCAATTAGAGTCAATGACTTGCATGCAACATAAAGAAAAAAGGAAACAGGCTGGTCTCGTGGCCTTTTAAATGTGTTTGTGGTAGAGAGGATGATGGGCTTGTGATCACTAGTTAGGACCATTACTTTTTTTATCATAAAAAGTGCAATTCTCATAGTGTTGGTCGTAATCAATTGGAGTTGTAAAAGAATGTGTGATCTTTTGCTTTGGGGGCCATTATGGAGGTTTGTGAGTGAGAAATCAACCCACCTTGCACATGCACTTTTGTTAGTCCATCCATACCATATTTCAAAAGTCTTCTTTTGCCAAATTATCTCTTGAATTATCAAGTGGGTTTTTATTTTCCAATGCGACTTTTCCTATTACATATGGCTTGCTTTTTCATTTTTCATTTTTTTTAAGATTTAAATGAAAGATATGATTTTCGAAATATATTGTACATATTATAAATCGAAGAACAAATATACAATACATTTTAGAAAATAGAAGGCTTAATTTTCACAAGTTAATATTGTCCTAATTTACATTAAAAGATTATTCAAAAATTTGTGTCCCTTTGTGAAGGCTAGAACTTGAGTAATATATACAATAAAACTGTTTTAATCTAAAAATGTATTATAATTTGAAATTTATAGAGACTTTTTTTTTGTTTTGACCACGAGGTATCATGGGGAGGGCCCCAACTGTGGGAGACACCTTTAAACCCGTACCACAACCTAGACTAGAAGTCCCTGCTCGAACCGAGAGGCACAGGTTCTCTCAACAAAGACGACTTCTCTGTGACTTGAACTGAGGAGCAAACTCAGTCAAGCCATTTAAAGAGACTCTATTGCCAGTGGAGCTAACACTTTATTAAATTTATAAAGACTTTAGATACACACATTTTATAACAAAAGCCTATCAAGTATTCGCTTAGAAATTTGCTCCCATTAATATTTCGACTGATGTCTACCTTTATTCAAAGGGAATGAGCCCACCAGACTCACACTCATGCCTTTTCAAGCTTGAGTTACAAATTTTCTTTTGTAGTAGAAAAAATAAATTTATTTTTATTCACTTATTCTAGAAAAAACATAACAAATTCATATTCCTATGAATTAGTTTTTAATTTAGTAATATTTAAATTAATCAAATAAACATTGGTAATAAATGTAGAGGCCACCACGATTAATCAATTCGATTCTTGCAATTTTTAAATTGATCTAAATTTTGAATGTGGAATTGGAATTAAAATCCAGTATGCCTACATCCGTGTCACGAAGTTTTCTGTTTTCTCTGTCGCCAAGCAGCTGAAAAACAAGACAAGAAAATAGGAAAATAGAAAATTACGGCAGCGACAGCATGAAACAAGGGAGGAATAAAGAAATTTTTTCGGATATTATCATATAGATCCCTAAAGTTTATAACGAACGAAGCGAGGACACAGTTCATGCATATATGTCAAGAAGGCCCTTTAAGCCCGTTGAATTGACGGAAAAAATAACTATTGTACTTTTTCCTTTAACCTTTTTTTTTTTGGAATATTTTATTACGAATCTGCTAGTATTTACAATAATAAAATTTCTGAGGATCTTTCAGATTAGTTCAATTAATTATGTGAGAAATTCTTCTCCCCGTACCTTTGGATAATGAGAAGTTAAGAGTGCATTTGGTATTCTTTTTTAAATGATGTTTTTATAATTATTCTATAATATAGATATAATTAGTATTTGGTGAATTAAAAAATATATTTGGTGGTCTGTTTTTAAAATATTATTTCAAAATACATTTGGTTATTTGTTTAGTAATATAGGGACATTAAAAGTTAGTGAAAAAAATTATACAATATAATTTTAATAGACCCACGAGTAATTATATTTAGAAGGCACAATAGTAGAAACAATTAAGAAAAAAGAGGCAAAAGACCATTAACAATAGTACCAAATCTACAATCTGCATGTAATTATTTTACAAAAGCAATGGTGAGTCTCCCAAACAAAGATTTTATATTTTCTAACTTTTTGTTAACATCGTAAAATGGTTATGATCTATTTTCATAGGAATAAAAATATACATTGTTACTAAGGCCTAACTATTCTTATAAAATGAATAATGAGCAAATAAAAACTTATATCAAACAACCCCTAAAACCTCCTAAACATGAATACAAGTGAATTTAGTTTCCAAATTGAATATAAGTTTATTGAAAGTTTGAACACAAAGTACATACTTTTTTTTTTTGATGACATGAGACTATTGCTCAAATTATAACTCATATTACATGAGAGTATAACTGATATGTACAATCATATAGATATATACTGAGACCTGTTGACATTAAAACTGATATGACACCGCTCAGATTTTTTAACCCTCTCAAATATTCGAGGGACGTCAACCCCCCTACTGGGAGAAAGACTGCCTTCACTCAAGCTCTGGGACTCCAAGGAAGGATATTTAAATTAAACCCCTGCAATGCGTCTGCGGAGACTCGAACCCCTTCCCTCACATTTGTACATACTTAAAAAAGTAAAATACCTACTGTGTCTGTAACAAATATATGTAAATATAAAATATTTTATCACATCTACGCCTATACTAAATTTATAATAAGTTTATCATTTATATACTAAATCAATCCTCCTAGATTTTACCTAATGGGATTACTCTGGTCAAATACCTATAAGTATATCCATATATACCAAATTGCCATCCTAGGTGACTAGGTCAGTTACCTCCGGCGATGCATAGGGATAATTTTGATATTTTAGAAGGAAGAAACAAATTAGGGAATTAATTGAAATAAATGAAAAAATTATATCCTCATTTGAGAAAAATCAAAATATAAAGGAAGCCAAATGTTATTACTAGCGTTATCCTATTCCCTACTCAGAATCAGCCTATTCTACACTCTTTATTTCCATTTTCTTTTTCCCTCCTCCGCTTGTTATTTTTTTTTTTGTTGTTTTAGTTTTTAATTTTTACTAACTCTCTCTTTCCAGCTTTCTCTCTCTCTATTCTGCGGCTACTATAACTGATCAGATCGTATGATATAAATTTTCTCATAGATTTTCTCCCACTTTCTCGCCCCGATTTTCTCGCTAACCAAACAGGCCCCTACAAGACTTTCACTTTCACACTACGTTGCCGATCGATTCTCCCGCTAAACTTACTCTTCCTCACTCTTCACAAGCTGAAATGCTCGCGCTTTATTACAGCTTTTAGCTACAGTTTACTTCACAGGTGGTGCAATTGAGTGAGTGATCGTGATGATTGAGCTAAGTAATTTGGGAGATTTGGAGGTATTTAATGATGGAGTGAATTTAGGGTTTAGTTTGAGAGAAAATAAGTTGATGAATGGAGGAAGGGTTTGGTTTTGAGAATGGATGAGTCAAGCTTGAAAGTCAAAGATTGTTAGTGCTGTTGATAATTTTTTTTTTAGGAGTTTCGACAAGTTTTTCTTATAATGTCAAGGACCGATAGAATGGCTGCGGATCTTAGCCGAACCGGCGGCTCCATTGAAAGGGACACTGAACAGGTACTATTTAATCGTCCTCTTATTAATTGATTTACATGCTGTAATTATGAATGCAGTTATGAAGAAGAAAGTATTGTAGTGATATAGTTAAATTTGTTGATCATTTTGCAATGACTTGCAACATAGGAATGTTTAAATTTTGTGTCTTTATTTTCCGGTGTCTTGTCTGAGCTGTGACTTGATTTCATTGGCTATGCAATGCTTTTGTGGCAATTTAGGAAGGGGAAAGGGCGAGAGAAAGTTTGTCTGTTTTAGTTTAGGTGGGGAAAACAAACTAAGGTCTAGTATTTGAATTCAGCTATTGTGCTGCTAGAAGTTATAGTTTAATCATTTTATTTATTGGCAATGCTCGTGACAGTAATAGAAGATGTCGTAGAATCCTTATGATTGAAATTTGCAAGTTTGACAAGTCCATATTTGGTTGGTTATAATTGAGATTTGTTTGTTGAAAGGTCACACCAGGGTGTGGAAGATCGCTATTTAAGTAAAGAATTGAGCCCTATGGGAATTAAAATGAGGAATAAAATGGGATATAATTTTTGGCTTCTAGTTTTCTGTATCTAAAGATGAAGAAGGCAACAGAGAAAAAGAAGAATGGAGCTAGTGACATAAATTCTTAAGCTCTTCTGCTAATAATGGGTCCTTGCATCAGGACCAAGCTGGGATTTTGAAAACAATGAAAAATAAAGATGAAAATATCAAAGTAAATCAGTTTTCGAACTCCAACATTATCTCTCCTGTATCTTATCTTTTATACAATGAGAAATATACTAGTGGTTAGAACAAATAAAATGTGGATCTATTTACTTGTTGAGTTGATAATGTTGTTGTATTCATATTCCTCAACTGTTATCTTCTTAAGGAGGGTAACCTAGGCTATTCAACAGTGCTTCTTAAGGAGGGTAACCCAGGCCATGTGCAGGAAGTGCAGGAGAAGTAAGACTGCTTCGCAATTTTCTTTTGCCCGGTCTCCACAGATAAATTAGTCGTTAGCTTAGTTGTCTTGGAATGATATTGTTCTTATTTCTTCTACAGAGAACCAATGGATGAGTTATTCTTATTTCTCCTTTTGAAACATTGTGATCATCGTCGGACAATACACTCTTCATGGAGTTGATCTAGGAAAGTTCTGTATTGTTGCTTGCCAAGTCAGAGAAGCTTCATTTGAAGAATTTGAGGTTTTAGGACATTACATGATGCAGTAATGATGTGAAACTGTACAATGAAATACAATATTCTAATGCAGTCCTGTTCTCCTGGACCCAAAATTACCTATTCTGTTGGCAATCCAGTATAATCAAAACTTGTCGAAGAGTAGTTTGGAGTTTGGATGTTAACTAGGCAAATGTCTAAACTGATACTGGGGTGCTTTGTGAGGGTAGGCTGCTTGTGATTTATTGTTGATTAAGAAACGAAATAAAGGGAATAAAACTGCTGGTGTGTCGTGATCTTAAGTGGGTCATACTTCAGATGCCGTGCGTTCCTTTAATATTATGTGTATCCTGGATTGCAGATATGTTAGAGTTATTGATTGCTGCTGAAATCTTGACATCTTCATATCATTGAATATGCACTGAGGATTATATATCCATTTACTTCCTCTAGGCGTTGTCTCTACCTCTTTGTTATAAGTTTTATTCTTCACCCCCAAATTTGAGGCATATGCTTAAGATTTGACATTGGATGATCTTTTAAACAGGCTATTACGGCTCTTAAAAAGGGGGCATGCCTGCTCAAATATGGAAGAAGGGGAAAGCCCAAGTTTTGTCCTTTCCGACTTTCCAATGTAAGTTTGGTCCAAAATTACAGGAATAATGCTTCTTCATCTTTATATTTTTCAGCTTTTTTGTCAATAAAAGTTCATTTTTGCATTCCTTATCTTTCCTCTTTACTGTGTGATTGTTATTAACTTACTGAAAAATCATCAATAAAACTGTGTAAGGGTTTTAGAATTGGGAATCATTTAGCAACCTTATAATTCCATTCCCGTCTCTTTAAAAGTTTTTCTCACTATTTATATGCTCCAGTTTGCACCACTGACCAATAATTTGTCTGTAATTCAGTAGAGTATTTCCCATTTTTAGTGCTGCTGACTGTTGATTCTAGATTCTGAATGGCTCATTTGTGTCATTCCTTTCAGGATGAGTCTGTTTTAATATGGTTCTCAGGGAAAGAGGAGAAGCACCTTAAACTAAGCCACGTGTCTCGAATCATCTCTGGACAACGCACTGTAAGTATTTCAAACTGATGATTGATGTTGTTAACTATCACTTGGCCACAGAAGGCCATGGGGAGATGCCAGTCTCACTGAAATCGAAACTAGAACCTTTTAAATTTAATAATAATGATGTGGTTTAGGAGTCCTGTAAAAATAAGAGGATAAATCAAGCTAAAGAAGAAGACAAATATAACAATGAAAAAAATTTGGATCAAAAAACTAATAGGGAGGGTGAGTATGCTTTTCAGTGAGGGAAAGGTTAAAAATTCTGTACCTGTAGCTTCACCCTTTAGTCACCACTAGTAATCTAAGTGCACTCTGTACCTCCACAAGTCTTGGGACTTGTTCCCAGACACTTGACATTGCACCTTGATTGGTTCATATATACATCTTTGGATTATCTTTCAAGTTTCAGTGGCTAAATTGGTTTGTTCTTGCTTTGAGTATCACAGTCATGGGGCATTTGTGGTTGACTTCTGTAGCATATTTCATAATGTGGTGCTTTACTCTCTTTTTCTTCTTTCCTTTTTTTTTTTGGGGTATGCTACAAGCTGATTAAATATCCATTATATCTTCCAGCCTATTTTTCAAAGGTATCCAAGACCGGAGAAGGAATACCAGTCATTTTCTCTCATTTATAATGACAGATCACTGGATTTGGTAAGAGCATTCTTCATTGTACTCAATGGCTTCCATTATTTTCCATTATTATTTTTTTGCTAGGTGTCTTCTTGTTGACAAGATCCTCCTACTCTAACCTTTTCTCATTGTGTTTATATTGATGGTTTAAAGATTATTTGATTGTTGAAGTTTTATCATAATTTAGTGATCTGAATTTTGTTACTAGATTTGCAAAGATAAAGATGAAGCTGAGGTATGGTTTAGTGGATTAAAAGCATTAATTTCACGTAGTCATCATCGGAAGTGGAGAACAGAATCAAGGAGTGATGGAATTCCATCTGAAGCAAACAGTCCTAGAACATACACTCGCAGAAGCTCTCCTTTGAATTCTCCATTCGGTAGCAATGATAGCTTGCAGAAGGTATAACGATTTACCTAATCTTTCTATTTCCTTCAGTGAGACTGTATTATTGAGTGTCTTTTACCCCTCAACACAGGATGGGGGAGATCACCTTCGTCTTCATAGTCCATATGACAGTCCTCCTAAAAATGGTCTGGATAAAACATTTTCAGATGTTTTATTATATTCTGTTCCCTCCAAAGCTTTCTTTCCCTCAGATACGGCTAGTGGCTCTGTTCATTCTCTTTCTTCGGGAGGCTCAGATAGTGTACATGGTCACATGAAGGCAATGGCAATGGATGCTTTTAGGGTCAGCCTATCAAGTGCTGTTAGCTCATCAAGCCAAGGATCTGGTCATGATGATGGCGATGCTTTGGGGGATGTTTTTATTTGGGGGGAAGGCACAGGGGATGGTGTTTTGGGTGGTGGACTTAATAGAGTTGGCAGTTGTTTTGGTGTCAAAATGGATTCTTCATTGCCCAAGGCTTTGGAATCGGCAGTGGTACTTGATGTCCAGAACATTGCCTGTGGTGGACGACATGCTGCCTTAGTAAACAAGCAAGGAGAAGTTTTTTCCTGGGGAGAGGAGTCGGGAGGCAGGCTTGGGCATGGTGTGGACTCTGATGTTTTGCATCCAAAACTTATTGATGCCCTCAGTAATATGAACATTGAGCTTGTTGCTTGTGGTGAGTATCATACTTGTGCGGTAACACTGTCTGGAGATTTGTATACGTGGGGTGATGGGACTTACAATTTTGGTCTTCTTGGGCATGGAAATGAAGTAAGTCATTGGGTTCCAAAAAGAGTAAATGGACCCTTGGAGGGCATACATGTCTCTTCTATCTCTTGTGGACCATGGCACACAGCTGTTGTAACCTCAGCTGGGCAACTGTTTACCTTTGGGGATGGTACATTTGGAGTTTTGGGCCATGGAGATCGGAAAAGTGTCTCGATTCCAAGGGAAGTGGAATCTCTTAAGGGGCTCAGAACTGTTCGAGCAGCTTGTGGTGTTTGGCATACTGCTGCTGTTGTTGAAGTCATGGTAGGGAATTCAAGTTCCAGCAACTGCTCTTCAGGGAAGCTATTTACCTGGGGAGATGGAGATAAGGGTCGACTTGGGCATGGTGACAAGGAAGCAAAACTTGTCCCTACTTGTGTTGCTGCTCTTGTTGAACCGAACTTTTGTCGAGTTGCCTGTGGACATAGTCTGACAGTTGCACTTACAACATCAGGTCATGTATACACTATGGGCAGTCCAGTATATGGTCAGCTAGGAAACCCACAGGCTGATGGAAAGCTTCCAAACCGTGTTGAAGGAAAGCTCTCTAAGAGTTTCGTTGAGGAAATTGCTTGTGGTTCTTATCATGTTGCAGTTTTGACTTCAAAAACTGAAGTATATACTTGGGGAAAGGGAGCCAATGGTCGACTTGGTCATGGGGATACTGATGACAGAAATTCTCCTTCATTGGTAGAAGCTCTGAAAGACAAGCAAGTCAAGAGTATTGCCTGTGGTACTAATTTTACTGCAGCTATCTGCCTTCATAAGTGGGTCTCTGGTGTTGATCAGTCCATGTGCTCTGGTTGCCGCCTACCATTTAATAATTTCAAAAGAAAACGTCATAATTGTTATAACTGTGGACTGGTTTTTTGTCATTCATGCAGCAGTAAGAAGTCTCTAAAGGCTTCAATGGCACCAAATCCCAACAAACCTTATCGCGTCTGTGATAATTGTTTTAATAAACTAAGAAAAACCTTTGACACTGATGGTTCATCACATTCCTCTGTAAGTAGAAGAGGAAGCATCAATCAGGGTCCTAATGAATTTATTGATAAAGACGAGAAGTTGGATTCTAGGTCTCGTGCACAACTTACAAGATTTTCTTCGATGGAATCGTTTAAGCAATCAGAAGGCAGATCCAAGAGAAACAAGAAACTAGAATTTAATAGCAGTCGAGTTTCACCTATTCCAAATGGAAGCTCGCAATGGGGAGCACTCAATATTTCTAAATCTTTCAATCCCATGTTTGGCTCATCCAAGAAGTTCTTCTCAGCTTCAGTTCCTGGGTCGAGAATTGTATCTCGAGCAACATCGCCAATATCTAGACGGCCCAGCCCACCTCGTTCGACAACACCAACCCCAACCCTTGGAGGACTTACCTCGCCTAAAATCGTTGTGGATGATGCAAAAAGGACCAACGATAGTCTCAGCCAAGAGGTTATTAAATTAAGAGCACAGGTATTTGCTTTTATTTAATTATAAGTGATTTATTGGGCGAAGTTCCTAAATACTTGCATTATGCATTAATAATAAGTTTAGCAAATAGATGCTTTACATGGTCATCTGCTTGATTATTTAAATTCTATTTTAATTGTAGTTTCAGAGCCAAAATTCATTAGCCAAATATATGTAGCAATGCTCCTTAGTATCAGGAAATCAAGAATCATAGCCATATTTAATGAGATATAACTCAACACAAAGTTTGTTAAAATCTACACTAGGACCAATGGAAATAAACAAAATGAAAATAAAGGTCCAATGCAGTCATTCCTTTCGATTCATTGCCTATGGCATTGCAAACGTAATAGTTTGGAGTTCAATCTGTTTGACCTTCGTGAAAATTTAATGGCTAGAAGTTTGTGTAGAGATCTTCTTTACCCCTTCAATTTTATTAGTCCAATTTCACAAGCTTTTTATGTGATGCTAAATCCTTTAGGCATCTTTTTTGGTTTTAGAAACTGTAAGTTCTAGAAAATTATGAATGAATGGAATCTAGACCTCAAGATCCAAACAGGTTACTATTTAATGACTTAAATATTGTTATTTGCATTTTGGAGCTAGTTATTGAGTATTATCTCTAGAGCAGGCAGGCTGTTAAGTAAAATCTCTATTTATTTATTTATTTTCCCCCAATAGCCATATTAAACTTCTTTTTCTACTTTGGCAGAATGCTGATCTCTCCCTCTCTCTGGCAGGTGGAGAATCTTAGTCGGAAAGCTCAACTTCAAGAGGTTGAGCTGGAAAGGACAACTAAACAGTTGAAGGAGGCGATAGCAATTGCAGGGGAAGAGACTGCAAAATGTAAAGCAGCAAAGGAAGTGATTAAGTCATTGACTGCCCAAGTAAGGCAGCTTTCTTTCTTCACTAGTATTATGTCTTTTGGAATTATTTGTAAGTGGCATCAAAATAAAGTTCTAATTAGCTCCTTTATTCTGTTCTAAGTTCATTTGCAAAAAGGTATCTGCAGACCATGGTGTTTGATTCTTGATGGTGATTAGATTCTTTAGTTTTACCGACTGTGCTTACGCATTAATCACACTTTATATTGATGATGCCTTTGTTTTTCTTGTTGAATAGTTAAAGGATATGGCTGAGAGACTGCCAGTTGGAACAGCAAGGAACATCAAATCACCGACATTTACTTCCTTCAGTTCCAGTCCTGCTTCCATAGGTGTGTCGAATGCTTCAATTGACCGGCTAGGTGGTCAAACAGCAGCTCAAGAACCGGACACAGATGGATCAAACAACCTTTTGCTTGCTAATGGGTCCAGCACTGCCAGTAATCGTAGTTCCAAACAAGGCCAGTTGGAAGCGGCAACTAGAAATGGGAGCAGAACAAAAGAAGGTGAATCACGTAACGACAATGAATGGGTTGAGCAAGATGAGCCTGGTGTATATATAACACTTACCTCACTACCAGGAGGTCTCAAGGATCTTAAAAGAGTTCGCTTCAGGTATGATGTCTAGCGCCCAGTTGTGTTATTGTTCCTGTACAAGCCTCTGTATATGTAGATCAGATTGTGAACTTGCAACAACCAGTGATAAGAAATGGCTTAGGTCCCATTAGTAACTTTTGCGCCTTTTATTTTTAACCTTACAATAATGTGCTCTCAATTTATTGACAATTAGTTTAATATAAATTCCATTTAGGCATCCTTATATAGACAAGCTCGAAATCAATATTCAGACAAGTGTTTAGAGTGCCTAGTTGCCTTGGTCCCCTTGACATTAATGCAACAGTTCCTCAGGCTATCTTATTGTAGCCCTAGGGATGGTTGCACTTATGATGATTGCAGAATTTATTTATTTTTTCTCTTCCATATTTTCTGTACAGTCGGAAGCGGTTTAGTGAAAAACAAGCAGAGCAGTGGTGGGCAGAGAACAGAGCAAGAGTTTATGAACAATACAATGTACGCATGATTGATAAGTCAAGTGTTGGTGTTGGGAGTGAGGACTTTGGTCATTAACACTTGGAGAACAATCATCTGTAAATGTAATGATCTGTGTAGAATTCTGCTCCATTTATATGGAGTTCAATATTTTGATCAATTAGATTTGGTTTCCATCTTTTATTTAGGGGGAAAAAAAAGAAGAAAAAGAGATTGATGGAAACGAGAATTGGTATAAAGAGTAAAAGAGATGTAGAGGGGCTTGATTGTGCTTTTCTTTCTTACGCTCTTGATTTTTGTTTTTTTAACCTAATTTTTTCCCCAATTTGTACCTTGCGTGGAGGGTGGTGGAGGGTGAGAAATGTAAATTCATAGTAGAGGTTGCTGGCTCTTGTTAAAAACAGCTGCCATGTAAATTCATGATCAAATGCTTTTGCAGATTTTCTGTTGGTTCTAATTCAGTTCAGGCTTGTTCAAAGAAATTTTAATGTACATTTCATTATTGGTGTGTTTAGTTATTAGTAATTGGAATGAAAATTAAAAAAATGAGAATCAATAATTTGTTTACTTCCAAAATAAAGCGGGGAATGAGAATTAAGGTAGCGTGAGTCTACTAATTTGGGAATTGTTACTGGGAGTTTTGATTTCCAGGGGGGAGTTAATTAAAATTCTATTGCCGAACTGACATTTTTAACCGCACCAAATTTTCATTATTCCCACTGCATTCACAATTCAAAAATGAAAAAAAAAAAAATGCAAAAATTAGTTTGAAAATGGCAAAACCGTAACCTCGATTAGAAGTAACAGACGTGAGTGAACTCAGCCCTTATTGCCAGCGTCGCAAATCGCTCGTCATTGGTGCCTCCAACGTAGTAGATCGTCGTTGGTTGTTGCGTCAAAACGTTGTTCGTCGAAACTGCAGATAGTCGCTGCATGTCGCCGCCTGGTCATTGCCATTGCTGATCGTCAGCGGCGGTGGTGGTGCTGGTGGTGATTATTATTATTATTATTGGTTATTATTAACAATATCAACAATATTCCAATTATAGGATAAAAATATTTCGATTTTGATTCTTACTGTTTAAGTAAAGGTTTTATTCTGATTTTTATTTCTCACTTCAATTTCATTTCATTTCGATTACTAATTAGTAAATGTATTAGGTGTGTACTTCATGAGATAATACCCCTTTTTCACCATTTTTATGGGAACTGAGAATGTTTTTCATGCTCTCATGGGTTGTAAAATATTTTGGTAAATATTTTTAGCGACAAAAACTATTCGTCGCAATATATCAAATTTTAATTGCTAAAGGTTTGGGCGCCAACGTTTTTTTTGCTGCTTAATTTTTTGGCGACGAAACTAATTTCGGTCGTTAAAAGTGATAATTAAATGTTATTTTTTCTAGTATGATTTTAACAACAAAAGTTCTTTTTCGTCGGTAAAAAATACTTGCAGTGACAAAAATAGTTTGGTCGCGTCGCTAAAGACCAATATTCTTGTAGTGGTTTATATTTTTCTTTGACTTTGTCTCCAGCTATTGACTCACCAAAATATCAATTAATGAATCAAATTAAAAAGATTATGGTTGCTATGGCATGCCATTTGTTCATTTGATGTTGCATTGAATTCATTTAAGGAGATAATGAAGACTTCTCAAAAGAATATGTTTCATTTCCGAGAAAATTACAAATGTAATAATGATTATAATTAAGCCTTAATATGAGTGTGGTTGCAAATTCTATAGTGTGCAATAGCCGCAAATATACTCTTTCATGGGATTGATAGTTGATCGGTGCTTTGTTCCTCAACCCTAAAGCATTTGCCGTCATAATGAAATCCTTCTGTCAGTTTGTTTATTTGTGAGACTGGGGGCGTATGCTTCAATGAAATTAAGCAACATTTAACAAATCAACAATATCTTGATATATTTCAATTTCAAATCTATTGAAAATAATAATTCTATCATCTATCCAGCTTAGTTTGAAAATCTGCTACTAACAACTAGAGAGAAATCTACCATATTCTACATTTTATGGTAAGAAAAAAAAAAGAACCTCATAGTAGCTCGAAGTAATATATATATATATATATATAGGTGTTTTTTTCAAACCGAGAGTTCTGGATTAAAAGTTCAAAGGCCACCATTTGTCTATATATTGTAGGCTCCATCATATGTAGTCAATAAAAAAAAAAATGAGTTGGGGAATTCAACAGCACCAATGGGAATCTTAAAATTCCAACTTTTTTTTTTTATAAATTTATTACCTACCAATTAGTGATCTTTGGATATAAATTCAAGAATTATAAAATCACCTATATATATACACACACGCACGCTCTTATACATCTCCAGCATTAAACTATTGTTGGTACGCAACATCCTTAATGCATTTGTTAGAGGCCTAAAGCATTGGCTAAAACTAAAGGATTGTTTCTTGATGGAAATTAATGGCAATGAAAAGACTTTGTTTTCGTCGGTTACCAAGAAAAGACTTTGTTTTATGATGAATATAAACGAAGTTAAACTCTCTTTTAAATTATTGAACGAAAGAGACATTCTTATTAAAAGGGACTCTTATTTCTACCAGAAGAACTTACGGAACATTTACCATGAACAAGACCTTTACCTTGATATTCAATAACGGGTTACTATCTTACTACAACAATTATTAAAATATAACATTTTATTATATTAACTATGAAAGATAACAATTTACTATCTTTTTCGTTACCATTATCAGTCAAAAGATAATATCATGATTGACTTCATAGACATCAAATTGACTTTTGCATCAAAACTAACCCAATAATTAAAATATTTACCAAAATCAAAATCAAAATTTACCAATGAAAGAAAATTCGAACTTACTACTTTCTTACATCCGTACCTTTGCTAAAATTCAACTACTTTCATAGATGCCAGTTTATCTTCTAAATTTTCTTATTTTTTATTTTTTCAACTACTTCTATAATGTTATTTATGATGTGTACAATTTTAATTTATTGTTTTCCTACCTAATCGTAGTTTTGCGCCAAAAAGTTGAATCATAATAATAAATCAACACTCTGACACAATCAATTTTTTTTTCTAATTTTTAAGAAAATTAAGGTAATCAAGCCGACAATAAATATAAGTAGATAACGGATCAACGGCTATAGTTTAACTACATATATTTATCACGTTTCAAAAGAATTGAGCTTTACCATATTTCATGACAATTTATGATAAATATGTATATCACATTCACATGATTAAACTATAGCCATTAATCTGTTATCTATTTATTTTTACTGTAGACTTCACTACCGGAATAAGTATATTTACCATATTAATTCTCAAAGTGGAAACAAAAACTTGCCTCACTTAACTACTTAGGGTCACGAAAAAAGCGAACCAAACCGAACTGATAGTTCAGTTGAATTGGATTCGGTTTAAAAAATAAAATAAAAAAATCAGTTATATAAAAAAATGAAAATAAGCTGAACTGACCTCACCCATGCCCCAACCCTAGTTACACAAGAGGAAGAGTTCTTTTCCGAATTGAAGATACAAGAAGCACCTACAAAAGAAAAGTGGTAGTCCTAAAATACCTGCAAGTAACTGCTTTTGCATGTATGTACATCATAAGGATACTAAAACACAAGTGCTTTGCTTACTGCATTTTTAATTACCTTGACAGGGTCTCTTCCCTGCATCGAAGGTGAAGGGTCATTCTTGTAAAGAAAAATGATTGGTATCTGAATCTTAGGCTTCCTTTGTCATCAATATCTGAAAGTTGCTTCACTTCTCTTGGTGTCGGCCTCGCTGGAGCAGTTAGTTCCGGTGCCTTCCGGGTAACTGATAGAACTTGAGAAAATTTGGATGCCATCTAGGGACCGAGTTACTTGAACTTACCATTTGCTGCCCCCAAAGGTGTTCCATTTATAGTGGTTGCAAGTCAACACGGGAGGCTCTTAACGCTTTCAATACCCTTTTTTTAATTATTATTATTATTATTAATTCACGCATCGAATTTGGATCGGAGTCTTAAAAAGACTTATTTATTATTGGAACCAGACCTTAATTCACTTTATAAAAGATGAAAATCATGGGTTGCAGCAGACCACTAGTGTAATGTGGGGATCATTTGTCTGCCATTTCTTTGTCTTTGTCTCTCGTTTGGCCACTTTCAAACCGCAGAACGAGTTATGACAAATAAACTCAGCAAAAATATCTCCATTTGTTTTGCAAATTTGGATGGCTCAAATTAAACGTAGTACAATAATGCTTGTAACCAGCACCACCTTTGATGGTGCCATCATTTATGACGTTGTGATTGCTCGCCCTCTTGGCGCCGACAATCGAAATCTCTGCTTGGCCTCAGCTTTTGTCTCCATGCCGCCGACGATCGGAGTCGCATCAAGGAGCAGGGTCGACGCTTTGGATTCTGGGATTTCAAATGATAAGGGAAATTTCGTCCAAATGAATGACGTTTGGTTATGTTTAGAAAAAACATGTGTGGTTTACTTTTCTAATTCAGTAATTTATTAGGTTAGTTTTGTAAATTTTCTCTTTTTCATATTGTACAAAAAAAAAAAAAAAGAATATTTGAAGTTACTCAATAGATCCATCTTTTAATGAACATTTTTATGACTAATTTATCCCCAATTTAAATTATAATTATGAACAAGGTAATACGGTTACATTTAAAACAAAAAATGGTAATACGGTTACATTTAAAACAAAAAAATGTTCTCCCATCTTGATCTCCTCTGCATTGTTCTCTCGCTTTGGTCAACGGGGATTCAAACAATTGGGATTACAAAGCATGAATTTATCAATTTACGGGATGTACTTCACCGAGAAAGAAGGACAATGCAAGGGGAACAAAAGTTACTTGCTCGAATTGGCATTGATTCTTAGTTTAAACGTGAAGCAGCTTGAGTTTTATTTCATCTTTAATGTTAATATAACAAAGATTGAAGCCGTATTTGACCAAAACATTTGGCGGGAAAAGATTTTCCTAGCACTTTCGTGGGATTTCAGCAGTGAATTCTTTGTTTTTGGTCAAGAATTTTATATATAGAAAACAAAATAGTTAGTGGGGGCAGAGATTTTGTTATTCACTGTGGTTTGCCTAATCTTAGATTTATGAAAATACATGCAAAATTTAATGGAAAAGAAAAATAGTGAAGTGAGAGTTAAACCTGTTGGGTCCATCTCATTTGGGGTCCAAAAGTCCAAAGTTTGAAAAAGACTATTTTTCCAGTCTTTTTCATTGACATTAAACTTTGGATTGGATGAAATTTGACATGAAATTAGGTTTTGAAAACGTGGCTATAAAAAGAAGAGTAAGTGGAGGCGGCTGACATAAGAAAGAAAGAGAAGAAAAAACGAGAGAGAGAAAGGACAGTTCCTACTAATTTTGATTTTTGTTTTATCTTCTCGTTAGTTATTATTTGAGATATTCACTTGTTGGAGAGATAAATATTAGGCTCTTACTGTAAGCAAAAAAAATTTGTGATTTTTAATATTGTTAGCCTCTAATATAATTTAAAGAAGAATTTTTGCTGTAATCTCATTAATATAATGAAAGATTATATCGGACTATGGTCTTGTGATTTTTCCCATTTTAGGCTTTTCACGTAAAAATTTACGTCTCTTGTGGTTGATTTATTACTTTGAATTTTATTGGTTTATTTTTCTATTTATTTATTTGTGGTACACATCTTATTTTAATCACATAAAAAGAAAAATAGTTTTGTTTCAGCTTAATTTGCAGTTATTTGTGTTAATTCCTTTCCCAATAAACCTTCGCATATGGTGGAGATAAATCCAGAAATAAATAGAGATTAGTGAAAGGATTGAAGAAGTCAGCAACAGAAAATTGCATAAATTATGATAAATTCACTAGTAAAGTTATTATAGGCATTAAGATGGGTCTACGTAAAGTTTTAGATTTTAATGATAGTTTATTAAGTAAATGGGTTTAAAGAATATTTTGATATGTTCAAATAACTCCACTAAAAAAAAAAATTGCAGTTTCTAAATTCCCAAACTATTGTGGTTAGAGTAAAACAAAGATGAGAAACCAAAAATCTTCTTAAGCTAAATGATAAAATTTTACAAATTTCATCGTAAATAATGTAGTTTCACAACTCAAAGAAATTAAATAACCTGCTGATTTTTTTTTGGTTAATTTGGTGAATTCTTCGTTACCAAATGAACTAACTAAGTTTTTGAGGTTTTGAAGAAACTAGGGATGAAGAAAGAGGTCACAAAATGTGCAGAGAAAGAGATCAAATAAGTCTCACATTTAAACTCGGTTAGTTTTCGGACTGTAGTTAGCCACTAAACGTAAAGGGAAATTAATAGTAAATTAAAATTTAGCTATAAATATACTTAAATGACATGTGTTATAACTCTCTAATAAAAAAATCTTAGAAAAAAATTAGATTATAAGAGGATTTGAATGCATTCCGAGGACCAAATTTCCCTAAGCATCGAACTTGTAGACAAGCTGCATAAAGACAGAAGTGGTCCTCATCAATTTTGGGAAACAGATGGGCTTTCATAATTTAAAAAATGTATGGTTGCCATGCGTTCCATCTGTATTGCAATTTGGGTGGCTCAAATTAAACATAGTACAATAATGCATGTGAACAGCCCGGCCTCTGATGTTGCGAACTTGCGATCATCTGTTGGCGAGAAAGACGACATATTCGCACAGAAATATGTCATATTCAGAGTAAAATATAAATTTATTTTATTTCACAAATGACCAAATGAAAAACGTGAGGTTGAGATGCTTGTCAATTTTTGTTTTCAATTATTACAAACTATTAATGGCAATTGCTAAGTTACGTTTCATGTTGAATTTAAGGAAAAGTAGTAATAGACTGGATTAGTTAAAATCATAGACAGGAACTAACGCAAACCCTAATTTAGGGAGATTCATTATTAATATACTCCAATTGGAGATCCATTGAAGAATAATAATTTGTAAATATAATATAGAGACCTACTAAATATAACCAAGAAATTTATTCCCACTAATAATTGGAGAAAGATCTATCATATTTTATAGATTATGGTAAGAAAAAAGTGTTGAAAAGTCAGCACCGAATCCAATTTTTGTTGAGCACATGCATATGGCTAGCAACTTTTTGACTGCAATTGCATGTAATAGCATGGAATTTCTTGCTCTTTACAGAAGTCACACCTAAGCCATTAAAATTGAAAAATGGGTAAGAGTTTTCCGTGCATTCATACTGTAAGCTTCGCCTATAAATAGAGACGTAAAATGTATTTGTAATCCATTCAAAATTTTGTAAGATCTAAGCTCATTCCAAATGAGTTTTTAGAAGAAGATTTCCTTAGGTGCTAAGGGGATTCATTTAAGTGTATTGAGTATTGGGTTTTGAGAGTTTTTTTAATTTTATAAATCTGATTATTAGTAAAATTATCTTCCAGTCTTTGTCTGTGGACGTAGGTTTTACGCCGAACCACGTAAATTATTGTATCATATTTTTTTTACATTTATTTCTCACAGTCATCATAATATTAATAATTGCTCAACCCATACTTCCACAACAAAAATAACTCCGCAAAAGCTCGAACCGATTTTTTTATTTAATTTTTGTGCGTGTATGTGTGTGTATATAGAGGATAATTTTAGAGTTTGTAATCTTGCATTTTTGATAAAAGTATCATGCCAACAATATTTGCTGCTTGGGACAATAAATTTCAATTAAAAAGAGAAAAAGAAAAAAAGAGCCCTGACATCTGGATCCCACACTAATATGTATATACAGAGTTCACTTCTGCTAAGAAATCTTGCACTTTAATTAAATTGCAAGATCCCACCATAGTTCAGTGTAAAATTTTAATTAGGGTAAGTCTTCTTATGTACATTATGCATGTTTCCAGTCATTTGATTGACTGGACTAAAATATTCAGATTGTACTACTAGAAAGCTTATATAGAAAAAGTTTGTAGGAAATCAAAGTCCCCTCGATGTCAAATAAATCCTTCATTGATCCTTGAATCATTCTCTTTACCACTTCTTCAAATCTCTTCATATTTGACAACAACAAATGTATGGGTATAAGAATTCTACTCTCCTCTTCCTCTTTTTGATATTTAGCAAAGACAATAAGCATATATATAGCCCCAGCAATTCCAGCAAAAATTGGTTTCCCCCATCCCAGATCAATTTTATGATCAAATCCAGCTTTGGATAAATTGGAAACTATGAAATCTCCTTTATTCAAATACATTATTCGTCTCCTCTTGATCAACATAAGATCATCACCAAATGAACTTTTGTAGTCTTCGCTCATTTTATCCTTTGGCTTTTTCACCAATTCAACACCATATCCTAATAAACTTTTGCATAATATTTCAGCTTTTGAACATACAATTGGGAATGCCAATGCGTTACCATAATACCCAGAAGGCAAGTTCATGTTATAATATTTCCCTTGTGCATTAACTAGACATGAAAATAGAATAGTGTCTTCACGATCTAGTTGAAGTGCAATTGTTCTACTTCTCCACTGACGATGCATAAACGTAAAAATTAAAAGATAAGAGAAATTAAGTTTTTGTGTTGATGCAGAAATCTGATCTAGATAGTTATCACGACCAGCTGACTACGTCAATACTTAAGTTTATTTGTGATGGGAAATGATATTGCTTGGACTTGCTTTCTTTGAGCAGGTACTGACGAACTCGAACTCTCCACACTAACTTCACCTACAATCACAATGAATAGTGAGGGGGCGCCAGATGTTTTTTTGGCGAAAACCCTCCGAGCTCAAGTTAGTTCTCGTGTTCCTGGAAAAAACTTGTGCCACACCTTCTGTTGCTTAATTATAAATAGTCTAAGTTAAGATTTTTATTCCCCACGAGAAAGAAATAACTTAAGAAAAGAAATTCTAGAATCAGTGAGGCAGAGTTTGCTCAGAGAAAAAAGTATCTTACCTCGATTTAGACCTTGTAGGGCTTTTATAAGCAGCCAAATATGGTACACCACCATTAATTAGTGGATGTTAGTAGGTTGGTTGAACGTGCCTACTGGGTAATGAGTGAGTGCGCCAGTTACGAGCATGGTAACTGATTGGGTGTGGGCATCATGCCTGGATTTTCGAAGACAATCTACTGCTCGACCTTTGACCTGATTTTGGCTTCTCCTTATGAACCTTTTGACCGTACTCATGCATTCAACCAGTTGACTACCTCCTTGAGATGCCACTTTGTTATAGATTTTCTAATGCTAAGGGTGTCAATGTGCAAGTTTACATAACAAATAATATAATGATAAATATTCAAGATTGTCTCCACATAGATTGTTGTTATGGAAATTGCTATAGTAATTTTATCTGTGCAATTTTTATTCTAAATTAGAATTAAAACAAATTATTAAACCAATGAATTAATTAAAATAAAAACGCAATAAAAAATGCAATAAAGTAAATTATCACAGCAAATATAAGGATCTAACCAAGGGGAATGAAGTAGCTGAGTGATTAAATTGACTTAATGATTTTGAATATTTTTCTAATGTTTGGTTCGGTTGCTACAACAATGGGCAGAATTCTTATGTATCCTCAGTTGTCGCATGTTGGATGTCTTATACATAAATACAACTTAACAGTGACCAATTGTTATGCTAACATCATATATAATATTACACATTTTAAATTCTAATTACCCTACAAGGTGAATCTCTATATCTAGTTCATCATTAATTTTAGATTAAGCATAACTCTTTTCTAATCAAGTTAAACACAACTCAGGAAATTCAATCTAAAACTAAGTATTGCTCTGATATGTTCCATTAAGACATGCCCTTTTTGAGACTCTTTCTTAACTAGTATCACTAAATGGGTGGTCAGTCGAATTAATAAATTGAAATAAGTATTATCAAAACAACATACTATAGCAAACATGCAGCAACACTGAATATCAGTCAATTAATCATCAAGTTTATTTATCACTCAACTATAAGTAAATTTAGCTCATAATCTATGATAAAACAAGAAGCAAAATAGTTTCAGCCATCAAACAATTCATCATAACGAGATAAAAACAAGAGAGCAAGAAATAAGAGTGAGATCCGCTTGATGTTCTTCTAGAATCCTTTGTTACTGTCCTCAATTCTCTCTCTTGATCTTTGTTTTCTCTTGTTTTGTTTCTCTATTCTTTTTCTCTAATGACGACCTCCTCTTTTTCTTTGCATGTGTGCTCCTTTTATAGCTTAGAAATAGGGCATCTGAAAGCCTAAGGCGCACATCTTCCAGATCGCAATCTTTTAAGTATCTTGCGCGAAATTTTCTTTGTCAATGCTCTCGAATTGCTACAGCAACAATGCTATAGCAATAGTGCTACAACATTGGCTTTGGCACCTGCATTGTTCCAGACTTGTTTCAATTCTTCTATAACTATGTTCTTTCCTCATCTTTGCAAACCTATTGCACCAACATTCTTTCCTTGAAATTTGAGCTTCCAGTCACCTATAATTATGTATACGATCTAAGCACACAAATTATTCTAAAACAACACAATTTATTAAAAATAAACTAAAATGGATATTCATGCAAAATATAACTAAAATGTAATAAAAACATGTCATTTATTCTCTAAGTGTCATGATAACTCTCATTTCATAAAGTTATCACACTCCCCTTAGGGATTGCTTTTAGAACAAAGAGGCCACATTTTGCTCGGGTGTATATAGGGCCGTGGTGTTTTAACAACCCAAACATTCTGAGTACGAAATTTTATTAAAAAAAGTCCAAATAAACAAACTAGGTTTTGGCCTCTTTGTTAATAACCTTAAATATCACGAATTTATAAAAATAGGTAAATTTAAAATATTATTTTATAATATTCTACTCTAAATAAGTAAACCAAAATAAACAACACCTAAATCCGATATATATATATAAAGATCTGAAAGTAATAAGAAAAATATGAAAATAATTTTAAATTGTTAGATTATTTCTCAATTAACCTTTTACGGTAAGGACAAATTATGAAGCAATAGTGAGATTTTATAATAAAACTAATGAAAAGAACTTAAGTAATAAAAGATGGTTAAATTTTATTAATACTGAACATATCAAAGGAGTAGATAATAGATTGACTGATTATTTAAGTAGAGAAATATGAACATATCAAAGAAGCAAATGGTTACAAAGTGGAATTTGAATATATCAAAGGAATGGATAATAAATTGACTGATTACTTAAGTAGAGAAATTTATTCTAACATAGTTTATGATTTTGCAGATGGACAACGATTGTATTGGTCTACCAACTTTTCAAAAGGGGACTAATTTGTCTTTCAAGTAGACAACATCTGGACTGCAAAAGTTGATAGTCGAAAAATTTTAGCAACTTTAAATGCATTAACATTTTATTTTTTAAAAATTCAAAGTAAACCTGTAAGCAAAAATTTTAGTTTTTATGTAGTCTTTAAAGGTTTTACACTAGATATGTACCATACTTGGCTAGAAGTTCTTAGGAAAATTACAAATTTTTAAAAACTAAATTATCGAGGATTTTATGATCTCAAATCAACTCTTGATATTGCAAAACAGCAAATTGGTCTAACTTTTTTTTCATAAGTTCGTTAACAAAAGATATAGCTAGTAGTTTACCTCAGCATACATCACCATGTATTCAAAATACACAAGGTATTGGAGTTGCTTCATCTTCTACTAACATTTATGTTTTTACGATGATTGCAGAACAATAGTAAAAAAAATTTAAAAGATTAAATGATAGGTGCAAAGATTTGTATGAAGGAAGAGATTCTCTAAAGGATAAGTTCAATACTTTATCAACCCCTCTAGTAAATGAGGGTAAAAAAACCTTTAACCTCACTGGTCAAAGCCGATACTGAGTGGAAAATATTGAATCCATGTGAGATGGAAATGAGAGAAAGTATAACCTTTTTCTTTACGCATATTGAATTTTCAAAACAATCCTACTATGGCCGACTTATCATTAAAAAACATCTGGCCTAAATACAAAATGACAAAATGGAGTTCATTTAGAGTTTTCTTCGAGATTATGCCAAACACAACTATGAAACCCCAAGAGTTTGCTCGCCAAACACCTGGATTTCTCATCTTACAGAAGGCTTATTATGGCAATACTCATAGTGTTTACCTAAGAATTGACTGATTTTTTCAAGAAATACCACTTGAATATACAGACTATAAGAGCCATCTCACCTATAGTATTGTAAGAGTTGGTATTCATCTTGGACTATACAAACTAATAGAACTAAAATTCAGAGATAAAACACTAATATTAACTCTACACTTATTGTTAGATTTTGGTTTTCTTAATCAAATTATTGTTCGAGACCCAGACCAAACATATGCATTTGGAAGAAAGTTTAGCATCAACTATGTTTAACTTAATGGCAATGGAAAAACAGTTCATGGTGGCCTACATCCAATCAAAAGCACGAGAACAAAGATTCAAGGTAGAAGTATGTTATTAGTTTCAAGCCCAATATTCTATTTTTCTCAAAGGATCGAACACCATGAGAGAGCTTCATAACTTAGAAGGTTCAACTATATCTTGGATATACACTACCAATTCCTTAACTAAGCAGACCCGACATTGGAGAAACAAAATAATAACAAGGAAATTTAAGATTAGAGAATGCATTGATCATGCTAAATTAAACGCTGAAGACTTGACTTTAATCAAAAAGTATATTCTCACTAGAATATGCATGAAATCGCTTTTATCTTTGAGGCAAAAAATGATCAGCTTATAGATTTCAATTAAGAGCAATACAAAGATGATTTTAAGGCTTTCAAATCTGTCATAGAAGAACAACTAGGCGAAGAAGAAGATGGTAGAGACTTCTACGACAATGTAGATAATGTTAAGGCTCACAACTTTAACAACATGCTAGAACCATGACTCAACATTGGTCCACTCTCTAATTATATACCCTTCACTCACTACCTTTTTAAAGCGCAACTTTAGAAAGAAAAAGCTATGGTGAAAATTGTATTGACACTCTCTTTAGTCACATAAAAATTAAAGAAGTGTTTTAATCCACACACGTGGAAAACAAAAAATAGAAAGCAGCAAAGGATAACGATAGGAAGCTAGGAGGAGCTCTATAAATAGAAAAAAAGTTTATTTTATTTAGCAAGATCCACTAGATCACAAAAGAGAAGAAATCAGATAAAAAATATAAAAAAATTTTGTAACAAATTTCAATCTATAAAGCTCTTAAGTTCTTGTTCAATTACTAGAAGATATTTCAAGTAAGTTAATTTATTCAGCATAATCTACTATAACTAAGTTGTTTAGTTCTTTTTCAATAGAGAAACTCAGTCTTTTGTAAACTTCTATGTGTTTCTAAATGAACGACTTTATATGTTGCAGATCTTTCATTATAAATCAAGTATCTTTTTATTTGCTGATACAAATTTTTTTTATTTGTGAAGAATAAAATTAGAGTCTAAACAAAACTTAGGTTTCTAGAAAAACCAAAAGCCTTGAAGAAGGATCTTTAAGTGCCCAGTTTTACTCGTAAGTATTGTTTTAGCCTAAAGATAGGTGTTTTAGGGAAGAATGGAGGTTTTGTGTTGGGATTTCCATACCCCTAAGAGAAAGAAGTTTTTTTTATTAAAAAAATTGAATTTAATTAAAAGGTCTGATTTTATATTTTGAACTTTTGGAAAACAATTTTTGGAAATATTCTTAAAAAGGATACGAATTTGGTTAGTATTTGCAACAAAACACTTGATTTTTCAATCAGTTTGACATAAATTTGCAAAAGAATGGGAGTATCCAGTAGAGAAGAACAATTGTTTATAAGATTTTTAAATAACCTAACTTGCATGCTGTTAGATAATTATACTTGTTTTACTTTACAAAATTATTCTGCTAAAGTATTTAGTGAATACATTAAACAAGCTGATAATTTAGGAAAACTGGCCATATTAAAAAGTCAAATAAATCATAATATTAAATTAAGAAGTATAGTAGATAAAGGAATAGAAGTAGCATTTACCGAAGGATAAAATATAGGAAATAGAGAAAACAACACTCCTGAATGAGTAATTTAGAAGAAGTTATAATTAACAATATTGTAAATAGTAAATCTTTGGTATTATTTACTTTTCATTGTTCGCAGCTCAATAGATCTAAATTAGTAATAACACGAGAATTCCTTAAAAACGATTCCCAATTATTGGAATCTAAATTCAAGTAGTTTAGGGGTGAATAGGAGACATTTAAATCTTTTTACTTTTTCTCAGGAAGTTTTAGTAAATATAGCAGAGAGGCCCTCATTGTACTAAACGTGGTGCTGAGTGTGGTGTGAATGTCACTATGTTTCCTATTGCGAAATTAAGATCCAGCCGCGTATGCGATGCAGAGACCACAAGAGTGAGGGACCATCATTAATCTGTCTATTCCCATTTATATCTTTCTTTAACTTTGTCTCTAGCTATTGACTCACCAAAATATCCATTAACGAATCAAATTTAAAAGATTATGGTTGCGATGTCATGCCATTTGTATATTTGATGTTGCATTGCATTCATTTAAGGAGATAATGAAGACATCTTCTTAAAAAAATATGTTTCGTTTCCTCGTAAATTACAAATGTAACAATGATTATAATTAAGCTTTGAGTGTAGTTGCAAATTCTTTAGAGTGCAATAGCCGACAAAGATACTCTTTCATGGGATTGATATCTAATTGGTGCTTTGTTCCTCAATCCTTAAGCCTTTGCCGTCATAAATTAAATCTTTCTGTCATTCTGTTTTTTGTGAGAAAGAGGGCACATACTACAACGAAATTCAGCAACATTTAACAAATCAACAAATGAAAAATGTAAGGTTGGGATGCGTGTCAACTTTTTTTAATTTACAATTTACTGATATAATACAATTTCAAATCTATTGAAAATACTTTGTAATTATATAATTCTATCATCTATCCAATATAGTTTGAAAGTTTGCTCCCACTAACAACTCGAAAGAAATCTACTATATTCTAGATTTTGTGGTAAAGAAAAAAAACCGTAATAGCTCGAACTAATTTTTATTAATGTTTATATATAAGTACTTTTTCAATCCGTGAGTTCTGGATTAAAAATTCAAAGACCACCATTTATCATTATATGGTAGGCTCCATCATATGCAGTCAATAAATTAAAAAGAAAAAAATGTTAGGGAATCCAAAACCCTAATCGGATATCTGAGAATTCTAACTTTTTTTTAAAATTTATTTCCTACCAATTGGTGGCCTTTGGATACAAATTCAAAGACTACCATTTTGTTCTGGATATTTTTTCAATCCAAAATTCCTGAATTGAAAAACCACTCATACTTGTACACACTCACATCTCCAGCATTAATCAATTGTTGTTAAGTAACATCCTTAATGCATTTATTAGAGTCCTAAAGCATTGGCTAAACAAAAAAGAATCTTCTCATGTTATCTCATAACGAAATAAAATTAAAGGATTATTTCTTGACTAGAGATTCATGGCAATAAAAAGACTGTTTTCATCCGTTACCAAAGAAACAAATTGATAAATATAGAAAAAAAAAATAAATTCTCTTTTAAATTATTGAACGAAAGAGACATTCTTATTAAAAGAGGTTCTTATTTCCACCAAAAGAACTTATGGAATGTTTTCCATGAACAAGACCTTTAGCTTGGTTTTCGATAATGGGTTACCATCTTCCTACAAGAATTATCAAATTATAACATTTTAGTAGATTAACTATAAAAAGATAAAAATTTACTATTTTTTCATTATAATATCTACAATTTTGATTTTTTTTACGTAACTGTAGTTTTGTACCAAAAAATAGTATAATAATAAATCAGTACTTTGAAACAAACGATAACTTTAAAAAAAAAAAGAAGATAGTGAAACCGACAATGAAGATAATTAGATAACGGATAAATGACTATAGTTTAATTATATAAATTTATCATGTTTCAAATAATTGAGTTTTACCACATTTTATTATAATATGTGATAAATACACATATCATATTTGTATAGTTAAACCATAGTTATTAATCAGTTATTTATTTATTTTTACTGTAGATTTGACTACTTGAACGAGTATATTTACCATATTAATTCTTAAGGTCCAAGCAAAAACTTGCCTCACTCAACTACTTGCTTTTGATTGCACTCAGAGACACAGTAAAAAAATAGTTGCTCCCGTAAAAATTGAAACGAACCAACATTTTAGTTCGATTTCATTCAGTTTAATAGATTTAAGAAAGTCAATTTATATAAAAAAAAATTAAAAATCACAAAATCACAAAATACAAAGGAATTTACCATTTAAAACCGAAGAAATTTAACCGAATTGAGAATTGGTTTGGATTATATTTTATTAAAAAAAAAAATCGATCAGTTTAATTCAATTCAGAACCAAACCGACCCATGTCCCCACCCTACTTACAGCAGAGGAAGAGATCTTTTCTGAATCGAAGATTTAGGAGACACCTGCAAAAGAAAAGTGGTAGTCCTAAAATACCTGTTGATAACTCTGCTTTTACATGTATATACATCATAAGGATACTAAAATAGAAGTGCTTGACTTACTGCTTTTTAAATTCCCTTAAAGTATCTTCCTTCGATCCAAGTTGAGGGGTCATTCCTGTAAAAGAATATCATTGGTATCTGAACCTTAGATTTTCTAAGTTATCAATATCTTAAAGTTGCCTCACTTCTCTTGGTGTTGGCCTCATCGGAACAATTAGTTCCGTTGCCTTCCGGGTAACTGATAGAACTTGAGAAAATTTGGATCCCATTTGGGGACTGAGTTACTTGAACTAACAATTTGCTGCCCCAAAGGTGTTCCATTTATAGTGGTAACAAGTCAACGCGAGAGCCACGTAACACTTTCAGTAACCTTTTTTTTTTTTTAATTAATTCACGCATCATCGAATTTGGATCGGAGTCTTAAAAAGACTGTTATTTATTATTGGAAAGACCTCATTTCACTTTAAATTAAAAATAAAAATAATTAAAATTATGTTTAAAAATCATGGATCGCAGCAGGCCACTAGGGTAATGCGGGAATCATACGTCTGCCATTAATTGTTTTTTGGCCTTTTGTCTTTGTCACCCGTTAAGTCACTTTCAAACCGCAGAACAACTTATGACAAATTGACTCACCAAAAATATCTCCAGTTGTTTGGCAATTTGGATGGCTCAAATTAAACATAGTACAATAATGCCTGCAACTAACCCCACCTTTGCTCTTGCCATCATTTATGGCGAGAAAGAAGACATCTTCGTTACAAAATAGGATATATTCGGAGTAAAATATGAATGTACTTTTATTTCACCCACAAATGAAGAAATAAAAAACGTACGGTTGGGATGCTTGTCATCTTTTTCATTTTTTTATTTTATGAATTACTACAAATTATTGTTATCTTACAATTTGAAATCTATTGATAATAATTTATAGTATATAATTCAGAGGTCTACTAATCATAATTTAGAAATCTACTTCCATTAGCAAGTAGGAGAGAAATCTACCATATCTTTTTTTTTTTTTTGTGATAAGGTAAAAGAATCTTTTTTTTATAAATAAACCTTAAGAGAGGTAAAATTTATTAAATGAAAAGGAAGGTACAAAGTCCATAAAAAGCAACAAAAACAAAAAAAAAAACCTATAAAATAATATTAAACCATAATGAAATTAAGAAAATCAGTACTTAGGAATCCCTAAGTATCATCAAAAAGAGACTTCTTAATTTATGAGGGAAGAGAATCCCACCAATTGAAATCGAGAAACCTAAACTAATATTGGTTAAAGTGTCAACAACACAATTACCTTCTTTGTAGATATGAGAACAATGAAAATGCATAGACTTTATCAAAGTTAGACAATTGAACTATCTAGTGGGGAGCTACCAAGGAGGTGAGAAGATGTCACTTTTGAGGCAAGAATAAGTAATCAACGAATCACATTCTAACCACAATGAATGTCAGCCCTTATGGTAAGCAAATTTGATAGCACAAATGATAGCATAAAATTCTGCATAAAAGGAAGTTTGATTCTCAATTGATATTGCAAAGCAGCCCAAAAAAGTTTCATGAGGACCTCTATAAATAGTGCCACAAGAAGCTGGACCTGGATTTCCTTTAGATAAACCGTCAGTATTAACTTTAACCCATGAAAAAATGGGAGGATGCCATAGAATTGTATGGATCTTTGGAGAAGTACGGAGAGACTTGTTCAAGCTAAGTAGGTTATAAATAAAAAGAGAGTCAGGAAGACTTATAAAGCCTGGGCATAGCTTACTCAAGTGAGAGATATAGCTCAAACATTGGTGCTTAATAGGAGCAATTGAAGGACGAATATTTTCAAACTTTAGCTTATTCCTAGCCTTCCAAATGTGGTACAAAAGCACAAGGGAAGACATCAACCACATATGAGATGTATGAGAGGAAAACTATTTGCCTAAAATAAAATTCCGAAGATCGTAAACATTGCCAGGTGGTGGGGGACAAGTGTTAAAAATAATGAAAGCCAATCCCAAAGTTCTTTAGCAAAATGACAGTTGAAAAGAAGATGGCTAATAGTTTCCTCACACTGCATAGTTGTACAAAGTTGGCAGGCAGAAACAATGTGCATGCCTCTAAGACGGAGATTGTCTTCCGTAGAAAGCCTTTCGTGGAAGAGCTTCCAAGCTAAGATGGAAAATTTGGGGCTATATACTTGCTCCATAAGGCTGCATTCCACTGATAAATAGAAGATTCACCAAGAAAAGATTTGTAGCAATTAGTAAGAGTTAACATACCGTTGCTAGAGTGCTCCCATATTAAGACATCATCCACAGGTTCAAGAGGAAGAGGAACTGCAAGAATTTGTGTTGTCAAAGTTGGAAAATATTGTTGAAAAGCCTCAGGAATTGACCAAGAATTTGCAGCAATCAAAGATGACACTTTAGATTTAAGATGTGGAGCATGAATATTAATAGGAAAGGTGCTCGCTATTGGAGCAAGAAGCCGCTTATCAAGCCAAAGATTCACTGAATCACCACTACCAATAATCCATTTGCAGCTTTGGAAAAGTTTTGGAATAACAAGTTTCAAACCGGACCATATTGATGAGCTTTTATGAGTACTAGACATGCTGCCAAGGGAGAAATTAAAATGGCCTTTAAAGAAGATGCTCCAGGGAGAAGAATATGAGAAGATGTTCCAGGCCGTTTTTAGTAAAGCAGTAAAATTCAGATGATTAAAATCTCGCAGACCCAAACGACCTTTATTTTTTAGAGAGCAAACTGTGGGCCAAGAAACTGTAACCAGGTGCCTCCTGTCACAGCAACCTGTCCAAATAAAGTTTCAAGTCCAACATGAGATTTGATTAATAAGAGACTTTGGCCATCTATAAATCATGAAGCTGTGAAGAAGCATGGCCTGAATAACAGATTGCTCTAGATGGACCCTTCCAGCCATAGACAACAACCTACCCATCCAAGACTCTAGTTTAGATTTTACCTTATTGGCAAGACTTTGAAAATATATTCCTTTGGGGTGACCTTTAAAGATAGGAACTCCCAAATAATTGAAAGGAAATGAGCCTTCTTGGAATCCCAAGATAGATTGGATGATATATTTTCTTTGAATGCATGAGAGCCACTGTAAAAGAAACTTTTGTCTTTATTGATGTATTGTCCAGAGGATCTACTATAGCAATCCAAAAAACACATTAAATTGTTAAGAGATCTCACGTCCCCTCTTGTAAAAACAAAAACATCATTTGCATAGAGACAGTGCGATGGCGGAGTGCAATCCCTCGGAGAAGAAATAGGCTTAACCAAACCTCTAGTGTGAAGATTTGTCAAACCTCTACTAAGCACATCCTTAGCCAGACAAACTAACAAGGGAGAAAGAGGGTCCCCTTGCCGAACTCCTCTACTGCAGGAGAAAAAACCACAAGGGCAGCCGTTTATAAGAATAGAGAGTTTTGTAGAATGTAATAAAGTATGCACCCATTTAATAAAAGTCTCAGAAAAACCGAAGCAACGAAGAACATGTAGAAGAAAATTCCACTCAAGAGAATCAAAAGTCTTTTTTATATCCAGTTTTAGCCCAAGGTTGCCACCCAAGTTTTTCCTGTCAAGGAGATTCACATTTTCAGACACCATTCCAATCGACTCCACAATGCTGCGACCTTTTATGAAAGCTGTCTGCTGAGGAGATAAAATTCTAGTAATAAACTTGCCCAAGCGATTAGCCAAAATTTTCAGAATGATTTTAAAAATAAAATTTTCAAGACCAATAGGACCAAATTTTGAAATTTCATTCGCACCTGGCTCTTTAGGGATAAGCACGATAAAATTAGAATTCAGGTTCGGAAGAAGATATCCTTGTGAAAAGAACTGCTGAACAGAGTTAACTACATCAGCTCCTATAATATCCCAGCAAGACTGATAAAAGGAGCCTGAAAATCCATCTGGGCCTGGAGCACTGTGCGAATCCATTGAGAAAACAGTAGCTTTAATTTCATTCGCTTTAGGAATAGCAGTAAGAGAGGTATTTTCCTCTTGAGAAACAATATTAGGAATCACAGAGCAAATCTCAGCAAAATCAGAAGAAGTCCCTGAAGAGGTATAAAGGTTCTGATAATAAGCCACAATGTGATCAGAGATTAAAACAGGATTTGTGGTCAAAGAACCATCAATGCAAAGACTATTAAGAGAAGAGCGAGCAACTTTGGCCTTGCAGAATGCATTAAAAAACTTTAAGCAACGATCCCTGTCAGAAAGCCATTTAGTTCTAGCCTTTTCAGAACCACCGGTGGAAGATACGGCCGATTGAATAACAGAAAGCTTATTCCTGGTTTCGACAACATTGACATGAACATTTCCAAAAGCCTACAAGTTCTAACTCTTTAAACAAGATTTCAAAGCTTTAAGTTTAGAAGTGAGAACAAACATAGGACACCCATAAAAATGAGAAGAATTCCAGCAAGATAAAACAATGTCTTTAAAAGATGAGTGCTCCAGCCACACCGGGTGGAATTTGAAAGGTCTGAGACCCAGAGATAAAGTTCCAGCACCTGAGATTAAAAGGGCACTATGATCCGAACATGTGCGGGGGTAGCACAACACATTTACTTATAGGCCAAGCATCATAAAATTGTAGGTTGCATAAGGCACGATCAAGGTGCTATTCCATATAACCACGAGAAACTGAACCATAAGACCAGGTGAATTGGTTTCCTTCCACCTCCAAATGAGAGAGATTGCAATTGTTAATCATACTAGAGAAGTCTGAGCAAGAAGTACCCAAAGGAAGATCACCACCGTGCCTTTCATGCGCTCCTAAAATAATATTAAAATCTCCTACCAGAAGCCAAGGGCATGAACACGAAGAGCTTAAGGAAATTAGCTCTTGCCATAAAATTTTACGATCAATGTAAGACATAGCTGCATAGACAAAAGTAAGATAGCAGGTAAAATTATCTAACATTATCTCAACTGTGATAGATGTTGAGTGCTAGAAGGTGTATATTTATAAAGGAGAAAATCGTTATTTTACATTTCAAGTCTTACTAACACAATTACTTTGATGTATTTAAGTCTCTTGTGATTTAATTATGTGTGTTTTATTTTAATTAAGTATTTTATATATTTTAAGGGCATCATGGTCATTTCAAAATGAACGAGAGATCAGACAGCAAAACGGACATCACTTTTGAACTCAGGACAGTCGAAAACCTTAGGAGGAGCATAAAAGAAAAAATGTCATTGTTCACATGTACGTATTATTTACATGTACGGTACTGTCCATGTTACTGTTCATGATAAAAGATAAATTGATATAGATTAAATAGCTGAAGGAAAATATTATTTCTTCTCCACTTCTTTTCTTTACATGATCCTGTACAATTTATACAAAGATAAGGAGGTATTTTAGGACAATGTTATGGCTTGACATAGGAGAGTTTCCTATTATATCCATGAAGATTGTGATTTGAGAAAGTTTAGGCTAAAACTAATACTAGTCGTTGTTGTCAAGTCTTGAACTTGGTAAGCCTTTAGCTGGAAAATTTATTCCTTCCTTTTGTAGAGTTCATGATTGCCTTGCTGTCATTGTCTTGATTGTGGTTGATTTGAAATTGATTCTTATCACATGATGATGTTCACATATACAAAATGATGATGTGACATTGACTGATGAGGTGTCACGATTCTATTGGACTAAAATTCTTATATACTGTTAATCGGTGACGTGGCAACATGTTAGTAGACCAAAAATCGCGCGTACGGTACATGCATATACACGGAATTATTTACAACCAAACTGCATGGTCATTGTGAAATGTTTTAACTTTTCGTCGACAAATAATAATAATATTTTCTAGATACCGCCCTGGTTTAACCGGCTCCCTAGTACAAGATTATTATTATTTAGCACAATAAGCCCTTAGCACCATATTTATTAGAGTGTGGTTCATGAGGAGTGGAAACCCCCCTCATGATTTAATTGACATTAATAAGGGATATTTAGTCCATTGTGCATGTTGATGCAGATCCAGATACCTAGTGCTTCGATTATAATAGTTTCCACTTTAATTTAATTATGCCATTTCAATTTAAATTTTAAGATATTCCAAATAATTTTTTACCATAAATCTATCCACCCACTTAGAAAATTAATTCTACACATAATTAAAATTTACCTCCTCGTGGGATTGACACTCGTCACCATTGATCTATTCTACAATAGATTCGTGCACTTGCGAGTTCAATAAAATTTATACAACAATAGACTAGCTAAAAATGGCAATGATACTTGGTAAATTATGCATAGAAGCATAAAAAAGCCAAAGATTAGGCAAACAATCTCTAATGTTTGTGCAGACAAGCTTCATTTTGCAAGATTTCCAAAATAAAGGCGAAATAGAGTCAAATGACACCATTGGTTCTGAAATGCACAATAAGTCGGGTTTATGTGTGTGGCAGAGATTGGCTAATTCAGATTGAGTGTTTAAATTAGCCACACCCCTCAAATTCCAATAGAGAACTTTCATTTAGACAATAGGGTAGTTTTGCCTCGGGTGAGGCTTGGGGAAGTGGACAAGGATGCTTGTCAAGCACGCTGCTTCCATTTTTTTTGCTCTGATTTAGAGATCACCAGCTGAAAACCATCTGCATCAATCGGATGGCTAGCGTCCTTAATAGCTTAATTCTCAATTATATTGCATTAATCTCTTGTAGCAATTGATCCGAACTAGTAGCTATCTCTGCTGCTGTTACTGAAGAGCCATCAGCAGCTAAGGCTTGAGCTGAATCATGCACAAAGTTGTTTGAAAAGTTCAAAGCTGGATCACCAGTGTAGTGTTCACTCAAATCATTATTAACATTCACATTTATCTCATTATCAACCTCCACTAATTCAGCATTTGAAACATTCTGTTCAGGAGATATATCATTAATAATCCCAGTCTCATTAACCGGAACATGTACATCTTTATGCAACATTGTAGCGTTATCATCAAGTGCCATGGATACCTCTTGCTGCATCATACCAACATTAGCATCAATAGATAGCTTAGAAACTTCTTTGCTACACTGTTGTGGCATTAACATCGGCAGAAGGTTTAAAAACTGGTCTATCTACCATTATTGGAGGCCTTTTAATGTCATTTTTATTTATAGCAGGATCATTGTTGCGTCGGCATTGAGATGATTTATGACCTAGGAGGCCACATGTATCACACCGGGGGGGGGGGGGGGGGATTCTCATAGTAGATTCCAATTGAAAAGCTATATCCTTCGCGCTCCACAAGGATTAATATAGGAATGTCTGATAAATCAACCTCAACCAGGACACATGCATAATGTCCAAATAATCCATCATGTGTTGCGCGATCCAATTGAAGCGGATTACCAACGCCACATGCAATTTCCATCAAGGTGCGAGGATCCCAATATTCCTAGTTTAGACCATACATACGAATCCATACTTGCGAGTGAGATTGGACAACTGGTGCATAAGGATCGAAATCAGGCTGCCATTGATAAAGTCGAAATACACCACAACCACCAAGAGAGCAAGTGCCTCCCGCCCATGCATTGCGCATGTCCTCTTCAAGAGAAAAATGGATGTCAAAGTAGCCTTTTGCAAGAGGCACTAGTCGCCATAGTCCAGAAGGGTTCCAATTTTTTTTAAGAAACTGTTGTAAATCATTGGTGCGCATTGGTTTTGTTCCCTTATTGAGAATCAGACGACCAATAAGATTAGTTTTGCAGGTCTGAAGTCGCTGTTGAAAAACATTTTCTGAAATCTTGATACATGAGAGGTCGCCTCTTTTGATAGGCTTAATGAAGGTAAAAGAATCTTATTAAGGCTCAAACTAATTTTCATATTTAATTTTTGTGTGTGTGAATAATTTTATAGTGTGTGATCTTATACTTTGTTAAGGTATCACTATTATAATTTTACCATACATCCTTCTGGATCCAAATTTATAATTTACCAATTAGCTTTCTTTCAGAAAAAGGTGCTGCAGAATATCGGAGACTATATTGGTGAATTTCAGGCATCCGACGAAAATAATTTAATGGGTGTTTGGAGAAATTATATGCGTATAAGGGTGTCTATTGATGTTAGGAAGCCTCTTAAGCGCCGTATGCGATTAAAGGAATCTGGTGGAGAATGGGTTTGGATAGATTTCAAGTATGAGCGTCTCTAAGTTTTTTGTTTCATATGTGGATTGTTGGGTCATATCGAAAGGCAATGCCCGTCCTTATACGATCATCCTAAATGTGACATCATAAAACCTTATGGGCAGTGGATGAAGGCGCCCATAAGACGAAATAACTTGAATTCCGGTGAGAGGTGGTTGCGTTCGGGGCCACCGGAGACGGGGGAAGCAAAAGATGGCAATAGCATGGAACCCGCGGATGTAATGAAAGTTGATTCCTTTCCTCACACAAAATCGGGACTTACTATATCTAGTGGTCAAGTGGATGGCGAGATTGAGGGGACCACGCGGGCTAATAAGGCAACTTATGGTTTGGTGCCAACTAATAGTCAATTCAAGAATAAAGGAAAGAACGTAATTGGAACTGGTTTTGCACATGAGGAGAAAGTGGGTTCGGAAATGGGTCTTATTATTTTAGAGGCTAAGAGGAGAAGATCTGACCTTGGGCTGGAAGAGAATTTGGGCTCTCAAAGTGATACTTCTACTATGATGGAGGGAGTGGTGATTCCAAAAAATGGATTATCGGTGGGTCTTGTAGAACAGGCCCACTGAACCCAATGAGTATCCTTAGCTGGAACTGCCATGGGCTGGGCCACCCACGGACAGTTCAAGTGTTGATAGAATTGGTCAAACACAAGAGGCCTTCTGTGGTTTTTTTAATGGAAACGTTAAGTTATAGAAATCAGCTGGAATATCTTAGACGTAAATTGGGCTTTGAAAATTTGTTTGTTGTGGATCGGATGGGGCGCAGAGGTGGATTGGCTTTGTTCTGGGATGTAAAGACTGAAGCTCGTTTAATTAAATGTGCAAAGAATTTTATAGATATAAAGATTGGTGGAGCGGGTTCGGGTTCTTGAAGAATGACCGGATATTTATGGGTATCCGGAATCAGCAAGAAAACGCGATTCGTGGAATCTTCTACGCTATTTGGCTACAATTTCCTCTTTTCCTTGGGTATGCTTAGGGGACTTCAATGATCTTCTTTCAAACTTTGAGAAACGAGGGAGGCGAGCTCAACCCAACTGGAAGCTTAATGGGTTTCGAGAGGCAGTGGCTGATGCAGGTTTGGTGGATTTGGGGATGGAGGGCTACCAGTTCACTTAGGAGCGAGGTAGAGGGACATCAGAATGGGTTGAGGAGCGCTTAGATCGGGTTCTGGCTAATAGGGCTTGCTGTAGCTTATTTCCGACAGCCAAGGTTTGGAGTTTGGAGGCATCATGCTCAGATCACCTACTAATTTTTCTGGATCCAAAACCATCGACTCTCATTCCTCGGCACAATCATTTTTTATTTGAGAATTTGTGGTTGAGAGAACCAGAGTGTGAGGACATAATTGGTAGGAGCTGGAGCTCTACTGATGGTTTACCAATTCAGCAGAAGCTTAATGTCTGTGGAGTGGATTTGTTGAAGTGGGGTGGGAAGTTAGTTCGGGATTTCCGTAATTGTATTGCGGGCTGCAAGAAAAAGACGAACATGTTACGGGGTAGAAGAGACCAAGAGGGGCTGGAAGCTTTCACTGAAGCCCGAAAACAGTTCAACGAACTATTTCACAGTCACGAAGTTTACTGGAAACAGAGAGCTAAGTTGCTTTGGCTCAATGAGGGAGACTTGAATTCCCGATTCTTTCATGCTACATCCTCAACGAAGAAGAAGAAAAATACGGTTAAGAAGCTGCGAAATAATCAGGGTATGTGGGTTTTGAATACTCTTGAGCTTGATGATTTAATTGTTGAGCATTTTCAGAAACTATTTTCTTTTGGAGGGTGTTTTTGTGATCCAGTAGTATCTTGTATTGAGCCTAGTATAACCGTGATGCATAATCAATTGTTGTTGGAGCCGTTCACGGCTGTTGATGTTAAGGAGGCGTTATTCAGTATGCATCCGGATAAATCCATGGGGCCGGATGGTATGAACCCCGCCTTTTATCAGAAATTTTGGAATATAATTGGACAAGATGTTACTGATGCGTGCCTACACTTTATTTCAACTCGCACCTTCCTTGATGAACTGAATGATACCTTAATTGTATTAATTCCTAAGAAGCTGCAGCCTGAAACTTTGACAGACATGCGCCCTATTGCATTGTGCAATGTCTTATACAAGATAGTTGCAAAGATGCTTGCAAATAGAATGAAGCTGGTATTAGACTCTGTCATTTCTGAATCCCAGAGTGCATTTGTTCCGGGCAGAGCAATCACTGACAATATCCTCATATCGGCTGAAATTGTTCATTTTCTCAAAAGAAAGAAGCAAGGAAAGACGGGTACAGCGGCGTTCAAGATTGACATGTCAAAAGCATATAATCGGATTGAATGGGACTTCCTAAAGGTTGTGATGTTGAGGATGGGATTTGATGAGGGTTGGGTGGATCTTATTATGTTGTGTGTTTCTACAGTGAGTTATAAAGTGCTAAGGAATGGGGCGGAAGTGGGGTCGATTATCCCAAGTAGAGGGCTTCAACAGGGTGATCCGTTATCTCCTTATTTATTTATAATTTGTGCTGAGGGTCTTAGTTCGTTGTTCCGTAATCAGGAAATGGCTGGATTTCTTCATGGGATCAAAGTGGCTAGGAGTGCACCTAGCATTTCTCACCTATTCTTTGCCGATGATTGTTTACTCTTTTTTAAAGCCAATCTAAATGAAGCCAGAATTATAAAGAGTTTGCTTGCTATCTATGGTATTATAAATTTTCTCAAATAGAATGAAGCCAATCTAAATGAAGCCAGAAGGATCCAAAAAGATGTATTATAAATTTGCACCTATAAAAATAAAATACAAGTGAATCACTATTATTAAGTGTAAAACATCAATATTAAGGAAAGCAAACAATGCAAAATTAGTGCATAAATTGCACTCTAACATGTACTAATTTTACTGCAGCCCTGCAGCTACCTGCCTTCAAAGTGGGTCTCTGGTGTTGATCAGTCCATGCGCTCTGGTTGCCGCCTACCATTTAATAATTTCAAAAGAAAACGCCATAATTGTTATAACTATGGAATGGTTTTTTGTCATTCATCCAGCAGTAAGAAGACTCTAAAGGCTTCAATGGCACCAAATCCCAACAAACCTTATCGCATCTGTGATAATTGTTTCAGTAAACTAAGAAAAGCCTTTCACACTGATGATTCATCACATTCCTCTGTGAGTAGAAGAGGAAGCATCAATCAGGGTCCTAATGAATTTATTGATAAAGATGAGAAGTTGGGTTCTAGGTCTCGTGCACAACTTGCAAGATTTTCTTCGATGGAATAGTTTAAACAATCAGAAGGCAGATACAAGAGGAACAAGAAACTAGAATTTAATAGCAGCCGAGTTGCACCTATTCCAAATGGAAGCACGAAATGGCGAGCACTCAATATTCCTAAACCTTTCAATGCCATGTTTGGATCATCCAAGAAGTTCTTCTCAGCTTCTGTTCCTGGGTCGAGAATTGTATCACGAGCAACATCGCCAATATCAAGGCAGCCCAGCCCACCTCGTTCAACCACACCGACCCCGACTCTTGGAGGACCTACCTCGCCTAAAATCCTTGTGGATGATGCAAAAAGGACCAACGATCGCGTTGGCCAAGAGGTTTTAAATTAAGAGAATAGGTATTTGCTTTTCTCTAATTACAAGTGATTAATTGAGTGAACTTCCTAAAATACTTGCATTACGCATCAATAATAGCTTGAGCTAATAGATGCTTTACATGGTTATCTGCTTGATTATTTAAATTCAATGTAATAGTAGTTTCAGAGCCAAATTTCATTCGCTAAATATATTTAGCAATGCTCCTTAGTATCCAGAAATCAAGAATCATAGCCATATTTAATGAGATATATCTCAACACAAAGTTTGCGTAAAATCCACATGATGACCAATGAAAATAAGCAAAATGAAAATAAAGGTCTAATGCAGCCATTTCTCTCCATTCATTGCCTATGGCATTGCAAACGTAATAGTTTGGGAATTCAATCTGTTTGACCATCATGAAAATTTAATGGCTAGAAGTTTGTGAAGAGATCTTCTTCCCCCCTTCAATTTTATTAGTGCAATTTCATGAGCTTTTTATGTGATGCTAAATCCTTCAGGCATACGTTTTTGGTTTAGAAGCTGTAAGCTCTAGAAAAATTATGAATGGATAGAATCCAGACCTCAAGATCCCAACAGGTTACTATTTAATTCCTTAAATATTGTTATTTGCTTTTTGGAGCTAGTTATTGAGCGTTATCTCCAGAGCAGGCAGGTTGTTAAGTAAAGTCTTTATTTATTCATTTATTTTTTTCCCAATAGCCATATTAAACTTTTCCTTCTTCTGTTTTGGCAGAATGCTGATCCCTCTCTATCTCTCGCAGGTGGAGAATCATACTCGGAAAGCTCAACTTCAAGAGGTTGAGCTGGAAAGGACAACTAAACAGTTGAAGGAGGCAATAGCAATTGCAGGGGAAGAGACTGCAAAATGCAAAGCAGCAAAGGAAGTGATTAAGTCATTGACTGCCCAAGTAAGGCAGTTTTCTTTATTCATTAGTATTATGTCTTATGGAATTATTTGTAAGTGGCATCAAAATAAGGATCTAATTAGCGCCTTTATTCTAGATGGTGAGTAGATTCATTAGTTTTACTGACTGTGCTTACACTTATAATCACACTTTATATTGATGATGCCTTTGTTATTCTTGTTGAATAGTTGAAGGATATGGCTGAGAGACTGCCAGTAGGGACACTACGGAACATCAAATCACCAACATTTACTTTCTTTAGTTCCAGTCCTCCTTCCATCGATGTGTCAAATGCTTCAATTGATCGGCTAGGTGGTCAAACAGCAGCTCAAGAACGGGATCAAACAACCTTTTGCTTTCTAATGGGTCCAGCACTGCCAGTAATCGTAGCTCCAAACAATGCCAGTCGGAAGCGGCAACTAGAAATGGGAGCAGAACTAAAGAAGGTGAATCATCTAATGACAATGAATGGATTGAGCAAGATGATCCTGGTGGATATATAGCACTTACCTCACTACCAGGAGGTCTCAATTATCTTAAAAGAGTTCGCTTCAGGTATGATATCTAATGCCCAGTTGCGACAACCAGTGACACGAAATGGCTTAGGTACCATTTAGTAACTTGCGCCTTTTCCTTTAATTTTTTAATCTTACAATAATGGCTCTCAATTATGAAAACTAGCACACAGCACATATGCTGAATAACAACTTGATTTATTGACAATTAGTTTAAAGTAAATTCCATTTAGGCATCCTTATATCGACAAGCTCGAAATCAGTATTCCGACAAGTGTTTAGAGTGCCTAGTTGCCTTGGTCCCCTTGACATTAATGTAAAGTTCCTCGGGCTATCTTATTGTAATTCTAGGGATGATTGCACTTTTGATAATTGCAGAATTGATTTTTTTCCCCTTCCATCTTTTCTGTACACTCGGAAGCCGCTTAGTGAAAAAACAAGCAGAGCAGTGGTGGGCAGAGAACAGAGCAAGAGTATATGAACAATACAACGTACGCACGATTGATAAGGCAAGTGTTGGTGTTGGAATTGAGGGCTTTGGTCATTAACACTAGGAAAACAATCATCTATAAATGTAATGATCTGTGTACAATTCTGCGCTATTTATATGGAGTTCAATATAGATCAATTATATTTGGTTTCCATCTTTTATTTATTTTATTTTATTTTTTTTAAAAGAGGTTTATGGAAACGAGAATTGATAAAAGAAGAAAAGAGATATAGAGGGGCTTGATTGTGCTTTTCTTTTTCACCTCTTGATTTATCTTTCTTTTGACCTAATTTCTTTTTTTCCGCCAATTAGTACCTTGTGTTGAGGGGTTGATGGAGGGTGAGAAATGGAAATTCTTATTAGAGGTTGCTGGCTCTTAATTGAAAGCAGCTGCCACGTAAATTCACAATCAAATACTTCGGCAGATCTTTATGTCAGTTCTCATTTAGTTCAACCTTGTTCAAGGAAGTTTCCGTGTACATTACATTAGTGATGTGTTTATTTATCAGTAATTGGAATGAAAATTAAAGAATGATAATTAATAATTTATTTATAAAGTTGAGATACAAATTTTACTTTTTAAATGATATAAAATTTGATGTGTCATTTATTCATTAGTGCTACGAATAATAAATACATCACCATCAATAATTGGTAACATGTCATTTAGATGCAAATTTTAAGCATATCATGATTATGAAAATACATATCTAAATCATAAATGACTAATAAAGTATAGGTGGTTTAAGAATCTTAAGAAGTTAAAGTTATAGTTACAATATTTAGTTTTAGACATAACTTGAGAGGACACATAACTTGCATCATTGGTTTGTAATCAAAATAATCTCTTATGTAAACTGAGGAGATATATGTTGGTTAAAAATCAATTTTTTTTAATTTTTATAAAAACTTTTAGAACCGATCTCATACAATACATAGGAATTCGTAATTTAGAAAATCATACCTCAACAATTTAAGAAGATGAATGATAAAAAATAATTCAAGTTCCCAGATCACGATCCGTCACCAATGATCTTCCAGGTTATAACTCAGATTTGATTTGCACTTGACGTGTGAGCAACTTTAGCACAACTAAAAGCAACTAGCAAGAGAAAATATTCCTCTCAATTTTAGAGAGAATTTTTTTTTCTCCGATCTGTATAATGTAGCCTCTTTTTTTCTTTTAGAGAAAATAAGCTATTTTATATCTCTATTTTGTGGAAACACTAAGCTCCATATTTATATATATTTTTTAATTCTATTAAATCACGTTTGATTTAAATTAAAAAATATTAAAAACCAAAAGTGGCCTTACTTGTTTTTGTGTTATAGGGGCCCATCTTATAAAATAACACAAAGCCCCTTACATACAAGCATATTAAATGGAGTCTCCTACTAAATAATATATTTAGGCTTTTAACCCAAATAGCTAGTCATCTTACTTATTAATTCAGTAGCGGCGCAATTAATTAAATGAGTTAACCTGGGGATCATATGGGTACATACAATAGTGGCTACAATAATTAGGCTTGTAATTAAACTAACCAAATTATTTAATTCCAAATATACTTCAGTAAAAGATTAGAACTGACTTCCATAATTATATGCTACATAGGATAGTGTTTTCGAATAATAATTCGACCCATGCTACATTGATTTCTTTACTGCATAATCTTTTGTATCACATCATTAATTAAATCGATATCTCAACTGTCCAATCAATTTAATTACATTTTGTTCCTTGATACTTACTGGTTTTCTCTACTGATCATTTTCAACATACTAAATATGTTGACATACTCTGGCAAGAGAATTCTATGATCGAATGTCGAAAACCCATCAAAAGATGTGTTGTACAAATTCTATATTGTTAATCTATAACTTCAATACTCATAATTGCTCCCACCAACATACTAGGTAATCTTGATTACAAGTGTGTGTCGTGCCCATTGGTAACTCAAATAAAATAACAATTACAATAATGAAATTATAACTAACTCAAGATTAAGATTACAGTAAATCAATGTCTATGAGATTTAATAAATCTGACAGTTATTACAAAGTTAATTAAATCTCATATGTGATCTTGTTCAATGTAATCATACTACATCAATAAATTTGTACATGATTAAGACAAATCATTTAATAAATTTATTACAATCTATACCTCGTACTACATCAATAAATTTGTACATGATTAAGACAAATCATTCAATGAATTTATTACAATCTATACCTACATGATTAAAGAACATATTTTCCCAACAATATATCCACTAAAGCTTGCTGGAAATCTGAGTCTGATTAATGTTGCATAAATCCTCCATAGTTCCTTGAATCATCATTCTCCTTAGCTCTTCTTGAAACCTCTCCATAACTGACTGCGGCAAGCATATTGGTACAAAAATTCCAGGCTCTCCATTCTTGTTTTGGTGCTTAACAAAGAAGCTGATCAATTCTACAGCCCCAGCAGTTCCAGCATAAATTGGTTTCCCCCATCCAAGATCAACCTCTCCAAATCCAAGATTGCTTAGATCCGAAACAATGAAATTTCCCCTAGTCGGGAACTTGATTCGTCGCCCTTTGATCACCATAAGATCCGCCACAGACCTTATATACTCATCATTCATTTGAGCCTTTGCCTTTTTCACCAATTCAACAGCGTATCCTATTGGATTTTTGCATAAGTGTTCAGCTTTTGAACAAACAGCTGGAAATGCAAAGGCATTGCCATAATAACCTGAAGGAATATCCGTTTTATAACGTTTTCCACGTGCGTTAATAATACAAGAAACTCGAGCAATCTCTTCAGGTTCAAGCTTGAGTGCAATTGTTCGACATTTCCATATAAAAGCAGTTAATAGATCAAATGTTGAACAGTCTTTGAGGTGAAAAGGAAGCTGATTTCTTAGTGCTTTGGTCTCTTTGGCGCCAAAGTAGAACGATTTGTGAGCCATGTTGTCACTTGGAACCTCATTGTTGTTTATTTCATCATACTCATGGTGGATACATGTAACTCGTGGGGGATTTCTGGCATTTAAGATGTGTCGTTGCCAAATTGGAAACAAGGTTGGTGAGCATTTCCCACGTACCATGTCCTCTATGCCTTTTAAGAATTGTACCAAACCAGAACCATCACACATTGTGTGGTTCATACGTAATGCAAAAATGAATCCTCCGCATGTCAAACGTGTCACCTATAGATATAGAATTATTCAAAGTTTGATTATGATGATAACATAACATGATATATATATACCTTAAAAAATCATTATATAATTTAAAAGTTACTAAAGATCTCTTTAATGATCTTTTTTCATGTATCATTATTATCATTATTAGTAATTTTTTATAATAACTGCAAACTCAACACAAACACAACACAAAATAATAGAACTAGCTGCATGTCACATGGTTATTAAATAAATGAATTTGGATCACCCCGTTCAATAATCATATTGAGTTTGAATTTAAAGTTTTCCAAAAAAACCATGTACGTGTGGGAATTGATACATCTATTTATTTAAACAAAGTTCAAATTGATATTTTTAGTCCCTTTCTTCCCTAAAGATGATTCAAACTTGAATAATTAGTCAAATAATATTATTTAAAAACCACTCGTCTTAGCACTAAATCAATCTTCATCATATATTACTACTATTTTTTTTTCAAATTCTAAAATCACAAAATAAACTTACATACTAATTAAAGTAAAGAGAGACTCACTTGAATTAAGAACAAAGGGCAACCAAGAATGCCTTCAGAGCCTGGAACATCATAAAGCAGTTGGTTCAAATACGGGCATGGTGGCTGAATATCATCTCCAAGCTGCTCAAGTGTGAAGTTGGCATCAGCCTCAATAAACAAGACTCCTTCAGCATTGCATTCCACCATAAGCCTGCGGTTGTAACCTTCTTTAAGCCTGCCAGCTAAAGGGTAGTAAAACACAAGTGCTTTACTTATTGCTTCTCTAATGACCTTAACAGGGTCTCTTCCTTGCATTGAAGGTGAAGGGTCATTCTTGTAAAAGAATATTACTGGTACATGAAACCTTAGGCTTTCTTGGTCATCTATATCTGAAAGTTGCTTCACTTCTCGTCGTGTTGGCCTCGCCGGAACAATTAGTTCGGGTGCCTGCCGAGTAACCGACAGAACTTGGGAAAATTTTGACACCATTAGTTAGGGAGTATGAGTTTCTTGAAGTAGATATGTAATTGGTTGCCTCAACGGTGCATGCTTCATCCTTCATTTATAGTAGTTAGTAGTAACAGGACGATAGAACAGAAGACACACGTCAACACGAGAGCCTGTGTCAAATCACCGTGCTAAAACGAGTAATTTTAATTTTTCACGGGTCTATATAATTGGGATCAAAGTAATAATTGATATTTTAAAATTTTAAATGATATATTATTTATTAAATAATTAATAATTTTTTTTATAAAATTTAAGTGAATTAATTATATTATTTTATTAATAAATTAATAAATATTATTTTATTTAAATATAAAATTTAAGATATCTACTGCACCTCATTAAGATAAGGGTTGGATAGGCTCCGCGCAACGTGCATCATGCACTATATTGTAAAAAACATGTGATGAATTGGAGATCACGCTATATCGTGAAAAACACGTGATGAATTGGAGATCACGTTCCTCGCAAGTTCAACTGAAGTAGACGGATGACGACATGAGTGCAAGGGTAGGATTGATTGGATGGAAAAGGGTGGACACGGTGATTAATTCTCCACCTCTCATTTCTCTGATTGTGAAGGTTACATTCCCCTCAGCTTGAATTGTGAAATCAAGTTCCAGCCGCGTATGCAATGAAGAGACCACAACCACAAGTGCAAGGTAGAGATGGTAAAAATATCTGTCCGGTCCAGACTCGGGCGTTGCGGGCCGGGTAATATTTGGTTCGGGTATGAAGTCGGGTTGGTCTTGGGCATCACTTGATAAATCCGGAATTCAGATTTTATTAAAAAAATTATAAAATATATATTATTTTAAATATTTTATATTTATTTGACTCATTTATTATATATATATATATATAATTTTAAACACTTAAAGTTTATATTTTCATGTCAAATTTTATTGAAATAAATTTAAAACTTATAAAATTACCAAAAAATAAAAAATATATACACATAAAATATTAAAAAATATAAAATTCAAATACCCAGATTAAAACCCGGCCCGGACTCGGACCCGAACCGATTACATCCGGGCAGGGTCCGGTCATGGCAATACCCGGACCCGGCCCGGGGTTTTGCCATCTCTAGTGCAAGGGACCATCATTAATCTGGCCATCTTCTAATAAAACATGTTTAAAGGAGAATGCAGACATCTTCTAATAAAACATGTTTTATTTTTCCTAGTAATTATCAATGTAATAATGATTATAATTAAGCTTTGGGTGTTGTTGCAAATCAGCAAATATACTCTTTCATGCGATTGATAGTTGATTGGTGCTTTGTTCCTCAAGCATTTGCCGTCTTAAAGTAAATCCGGCTGTCATTTTGCTTTTTGTGAGAATGAGGGCATATAATACAATGAAACTAAGCAGCATTTAACAAATCAACAAATGGAAAAAGTAAGGTTGGGATGCATGTCAATTTTGTTTTTTTTTAATTTTTGTTTAGAGGTATTACAGCATTTTGATATATTACAATTTAAGATCTATTGAAAATAATTTCTAATATATATAATTCTATCATCTAGCCAACGTAGTTTTAAAATTTGCTACCACTGACAACTAGAGAGATATCACCCATATTCTACATTTAATTTTGTAGTAAGAAAAGAGAACCCCATGACAGCTCGATCTAATTTTTTATTAATGTATATATATGGGTGCTTTTTTTTTTCAATCTGAGAGTTTTGGATTAAAAGTTTTGAATTAAAAATTACAAGGCCACCATTTGTCTATGTATGGTAGGTTTCATCATATGCAATCAATAAATTAAAAGTAGAAAGGGGTTAGGAAATCTAACAACCCCAATGGGTAAAGAAAATTGTATTTGCATAATTAAACTGCAGCCATTAATCGTTATTTATTTATCTTTATTGTAAGCTTGACTACTTGAATGAGTATATTTATCATATTAATCCTTAGCCGAAGCAAAAATTTGCCTCACTCAACTATTTGCTTTTGATTACACTTAGGGGTGGGTAAAGAAATTGTTACTCCCATAAAAACCAAATCGAATTGACGGTTTAGTTCGACTCAGTTCAGTTTAAAAAATTAAAGAAATCAATTTATATAAAAAAATTAAAAACATAAAATACAAAGAAATTTACGATTTAAAACCGGAAAAACTTAACCGAATTGGCAATCGGTTTGGATTATGTTTTATGAAAAGCTGATCAGTTTCAGTTCGATCAAGAATCGAATCGACCCAGGAGAAGTTCTTTCCTGAATGGAAGATTTAGTAAACATCTGCAACAGATAAATGGTGGTCCTAAAATACCTGCAAATAACTGCTTTTGCGTCTACATACATCATAAGGATGCTAAAACATAGTACAATAGTGCTTGCAACTAACCCCACCTTTGCTGTTGCCATCATTAATGACGAGAAAGAAGACATCTTCGTTAAAATTAAAAATATATATATATATATATTCGAAAAAAAATAAATGTATTTTTATTTCACAAATGAACAAATGAAAAAAGTGCGGCTGGGATGCTTGTCAATGTTTTTGAATTATTACAAATTATTGATAGATTACACTATGAGTTCTATTGAAAATAATTTGTAATATATAATGTTTGGGAGGGATACTGTTTGGGACAAATGCGTCGAAGGGACCAGGAATGACGAGCAGACATCTGATGGCGGAGTTCTGCGAACCGGTGTTTTCCGTTAAAGCCTGGCGCGTGGAAGAACAGGAGCAGAAACATCCTGCTCGCCCACGATGTTGTCGTCCGCGAGGCCAATTCCTATAAAAGGCATGAGGCCATTCCGGCTAGAGATCGAGAGGCGAGGAGACCCGGTCGACGGCAGTTGGCAAGACGTGCTCTCCAGCACGAGAATCTAGGCACAACAGCCACGCTTTCCCCAGAACCGCGACGTAACACGCAAGATCTCACGGAGCCATGACAGCCACACTTTCCCCAGAACCGTGGCGTAACACGCAAGGTCTCACAGAGCCGTGGCAGCCACGCTTTCCCCTGAACCGTGGCGTAACACGCTAGATCCCATGTTTTGCCCATAACGCAGCAGTTGGAGTCCCATACCGTCTCGAAAAGAGCGGAAGACTGAGATTCAGAGGAAGCCTATAAAAAGGTAGCCAACGAAGGTAAAAGGGTTGGCATTCTTGAGAAAAGGGGAGAAAACCACAAGAAACGCCATAAGACCTGTGGCAAGCTTTTCCCGAACCTTCATATCTGACTTGAGCGTCGGAGGGTTTGCGCCGGGAAAACAACCGGCGTACTCTGACTTATCTGTGTACGCAGGGACCTCCGGGGAAGAAGCCTGGCGAGGAGACCTCCTGGTCGTGACGAAGTTGATCGAGCAGAGATCCTGATCGTAGAACGAGGAGAACCGGAATCTCGCATCAACATTTTGGCGCCGTCTGTGGGGATCCAGAGCAAAAAGCTTCTGTCGATAGCAAGAAGAGGGGTGGAGTAAGCGAAAGGCAATGGAGATAGGAGGAAGTAGCGCACAAGGGGGTGACATAAGGCTTAACGATTCCGTGACGCTGAGGGAGGTGATCAGCGAAGCACGGGAAAAAGTCATGTTCGACCGGATGGAGCAAATGGAAAAGCAGATGGAAACCTTGACAACCATCCTGCATGAGCTGCGGAACGAGCGAAGGGTAACCCAAGAGGGAAGGGTGAGAGGCGGTGGAGCGGCACCAGGTACCGATAGTGCGGAGAGAAGTCAAACCGCTGGGAGATTTGGCGGTGAGAGAGGTAACGTACCTCTGCGGGGAGAATTTCATAGAGAAAGAGAGCAGTCCCCGGTAAGACAGACTTGTGACGGGGGCGACGGGGTGGTGAACGCAGAGGAAACAGAACTGAGGCAACACTTACATGATGTAGAGCGAGAGCGGGATCAAGCTGCAGCGCGCGACCCTGGTCGCGCAGGACAGCTGGAGGAGGAAGTGCGAAGGCTAGCGCAAATAATTGATGACATGCAAGGGAGGAACAGAGCCCCTGGTTGGAGGATAATGCTGGACGGGGAATCACCGCTCGCAGCAGAGATCATGAGGGCAGTTATTCCAAGAGATTTCCGCCTCCCCGACCTCAGATACTCGGGAAGAACTGACCCGCTGGTGCACATAGAGCGCTTCAACGACATAACGGGGGTCCAGGGATTATCTCCATCCCAAAGGTGCAGGGTGTTCCCATTATCCCTTGAGGGACGTGCACGAGAATGGTACAGGAAACTTCCTCGGGGCAGCATAAAAACCTTCGAGCAGATGTGCCAGGAATTCGTAGAGCAGTTTAGTGGGGCAATGTCACCGGAAGATGACATGATGGAGCTGAAGAGCATGAAACAGGGGGAGCAAGAAACCCTTCGGGAATTCATCAAGAGGTTTCATCGGGCTGTCCTCGACTTGGGAGCCTTCAACCACCCTCAGGCGTTAAGGGGACTGAAAGAAGGGGTGAAGATAGGAAGGCTGTGGTACAATTTGAGAAGCCCAGCTATTCAAACGTATGCAGCCGCATACGAACAGGCTAAAAGAGACATCGAGATTGAGGAGGAGAAGGCTGCACGGATCAAGACAGACCAGTTGGAAGGGTTAGGGAGGAAAGAGAAGAAAGCATTACCAACTAATGGACCGAACAGGAGGAGGGACCACCAGATCTCCGGTAGTGGAGCAGGAGGTAGGGTAATTGCTTACCAGCCTCATCAGAGGCCGCCACAGTATCAGCGCAGCAGGGCGCCACCTCCTCGCTCCCCAGCTAGGGAGCCTTGGAGAAGACATGATTCGGCATCCGGCGATCTTCATCAACATTCCCACGGTAGCAGGACGAGCAGACCAGAAGCACTCCCACCGCCCCCAACTCACAGTGGGGCAAACAGAGAAAGAGCAGTGCATCTGGTCGACCAGAACCAGGACTATGGGCGGTACACTCCCTTGAAGATGCCCCTGGATGAGGTGTACGAGGCCATAAAGGGTCGAGGGCTGCTGCACCTCCCTACACCAATAACAAAGCTACCCAACAGGAGGGATAGAGGACGTTATTGTAAGTTCCATGGCACCCATGGCCATACCACAGCAGAGTGTAGAGATCTCAAGACCCAGGTCGAAGATTTGGTGAGAAATCGGTACATGGACGAGTTTATGGATGGGACTTTCCCGATGGTGGCCACCACGGATGAAGGGGAGCAGGGTGATGGAATCTTGAGACGCGAGCCGCCCGCAGCGAGGGTGATAGCTGGGGGCCCAACGTTGGCCGGAGATTCGAACAGATCGAGAAAAAATTATGCCAGATACGCCATGACCAGTAAAGAGATACTCTTCAACACCCCAGCAGCCAAACGAGCAAGGGTCAGGCAAGTGCCAATCATGTGGACGGATGAGGATGAGGAAGGGATTCTATACCCCCACGAGGACGCTTTAGTCATCAAGGCTACGATCGCTAGCAAGAAGTTTGACCGGATACTGGTTGATACGGGGAGCTCAGTTGATGTGCTATTTAAATCAACTTTGGAAGAGATGGGAATAGCCGACCGGAAGTTGGAATACACCAACACCTCCTTGAAGGGGTTCGGAGGGGGGAAGCTGGTCCCTCTGGGCGTGGTCGAACTGCCTATCACAATCGGGAGCCCCCCGACAGAAAGAACAATGATACTGGACTTCGTCGTAGTGGACGAGGAAGGTCCTTACCAGATGATCCTAGGTCGGCCATTTTTAAGGATGAGCAAAGCGGTGCTGTCCAACCATTATCTGTCTCTGAAGTACCGGGTGAATGGGGTAGTCGGAGTGGTAAGAGGAGACCAGAGGATCGCAAGAAGCTGCTACTCCTCGGCAGCAAGGGAGGCGATGCAGATAACATCCATCGATACCCGAGTGGAAAACAAGACTGGCAGACAAGAACCCGTAGAGGATCTGGAAACAGTAAGCATGGGACCGGAGAACCCGGGAAAGACAGCTTCCCTTTACCAAAGATCGATCAGCTAGTAGATTCAACGGCTGGACATGGTCTGCTTAGCTTCATGGACGCATTCTCGGGATACAACCAGATCCCCATGTACGAGCCGGATGAGGAGAGCACGGCTTTCATCACTAACCAAGGTCTATTCTGTTACAGGGTGATGCCATTCGGTCTCAAGAATGCTGGGGCCACCTATCAAAGGCTGGTGAATAAAGTCTTTAAGCCCTTGATCGGGAGAACCATGGAGGTGTACGTGGACGACATGATCACCAAGTCCAAAGTCCCGAAGGAACATGTCAGACATCTCGAGGAGACGTTCGAGCTTTTGAGGAAGTATAAGATGAAGCTCAACCCGGAGAAGTGTGCTTTCGGGGTCGAGTCAGGGAAATTCCTGGGATTCATGGTGAGCCATAGGGGGATTGAAGCAAATCCCGAGAAGATCCAGGCGATTGTGCAAATGACGTCTCCTCGAAACCTGAAGGAGATGCAGAGCCTCACGGGGAGGTTGGCGGCGTTGAGCAGATTCATATCCAAGGCTACAGATAAGTGTCAGCCATTCTTTCAAGTGATAAGGAGGGGAAAGAAAACGGAATGGACCCCAGAATGCGAGGAAGCCTTCCGGAACTTGAAGCATTACTTGCAGCAAGCTCCGCTACTGTCCACACCGAGGGATGGGGACAAGTTGAATCTGTATTTGGCGGTATCTGATCGGGCCGCCAGTTCCGTTCTGGTGAGAGAGGAAGAAGGAATTCAGTATCCGATATACTACACCAGCAAGGCCCTGCTCGACGCTGAGACCAGATACCCAACGATGGAGAAATGGGCACTGGCCCTTGTGGTTGCTGCTCGGAAGTTGAGGCCGTACTTTCAAGCATTCCCGGTCTCGGTAATAACCAACCAGCCATTGCGTCAAATTCTACACAAGCCGGATGCTTCTGGTCGGCTCGTCAAATAGACTGTAGAGCTGAGCGAATTCGACATAGACTATAAACCCCGCGCGGCGATAAAGGCCCAGGCAATGGCCGATTTCGTAGCTGAGTTCGCGGAGCCCGAAGTATGCTTGGATCAGCAAGATGCAGATATAGGCAACGACGAAACTCAAGTATGGCAGATATCTGTGGATGGGTCATCAGGAGAGCGGGGTTCAGGAGCAGGGATTGTCCTGGAAGGCCCAGAGGGGGAGGAGATCTCTTATGCTGTAAAGTTGGAATTTGCAGCCACAAATAACCAGGCAGAATATGAAGCCTTGATAGCAGGGCTGGAATTGGCTAGGGCCGTGAGAGCGGACAGAGTTAAGATCAGAATCGATTCCCAGCTGGTTGCGAATCATGTCAGTGAAAGATTCCAACCAAGAGAGGAGAAGATGGAACAGTACCTAAGGATAGTCAGGCAGATGATGGGGAAGTTCGAAGCAGTGGAGGTGATACAAATCCCCAGGGAGCAGAATGGTCGAGCAGACATTTTGGCTAGGATGGCAGCCGTAGCCGACCCAAAAATGCCAAAGTCGGTCCCCCTAGAAGTGAAGTCTCGCCCGAGTATCGAGCAAAATTTGGGGGTGTTGCGGATAGAACAAAAAAGCTCGTGGAGGGACCCGATAGTTTCATACCTTAGAGACGGGGTCTTACCACCGGACAAGCTACGGGCTCAGAAGATTAGAGCTCAGGCCTCGAGATACACGATGATCGATGGGGTACTGTATCGACGAGGATATACATTACCGTTCCTTCGGTGTTTGGACGATGACGACGCGGATTACGTGCTGAGGGAAGTACATGAAGGAATTTGCGGAAATCATTCTGGCGGGAGGTCCCTGGCCCACAAGGTTCTAAGGCAGGGATATTTCTGGCCGACGATGCACCAGGATGCGCAAAGGAAGACCAGGAGCTGTGCAAGCTGCCAGAGTTTTGCAAATTTCTCTAACCAACCACCAGAGAAGCTCACCTCCATGGCCTCCCCTTGGCCATTCGCTCAATGGGGAATTGATCTGATCGGCCCATTGCCAAAGGGGCGAGGAGCAGCAACACATGCGATAGTCGCTATAGATTACTTCACGAAGTGGATAGAGGTAGAAGCCCTTAGCAGGATCACAGAGAAGAAAACAACAGACTTCGTGTGGAGAAACCTGGTCTGTCGATACGGGATCCCATATGCCTTGGTAACGGATAATGGCAGGCAGTTCGATAATCACAGCTTCAGGGATTTCTGCCAGAACCTCGGGATAGAGCTGAAGTATTGCTCGCCTGCTCACCCCCAATCGAATGGACAAGTAGAAGCAGCCAACAAGACAGTCAAGAGGCTTCTGAAAACCAGGCTCGGAGCAAAAAAGGGTGCGTGGGTTGACGAGCTGTCAGGTGTGCTATGGGCATACAGAACAACCCACAAAACCGCAACGGGGGAGACACCGTTCGCTTTGGCTTTCGGACATGAAGCGGTCGTGCCGGCTGAGATAGGAACGACCACACACCGGACAGATCATTTCAATGAACAGGAGAACGACGAGCAGATATGTTTGAATCTTGATCTGCTAATGGAGAGGAGGGAACAAGCAGCCGAGCGATCAGTCACTCACCAACAGAGGGTTGCTCGGTATTATAACCAGAAGGTGAACATACGGCAATTCAGGGTCGGAGACTGGGTACTGAGAAGAGTGAATCAGAGCACCAAAGATTCGACTCAAGGAGTGCTGGGACCGAATTGGGAAGGGCCGTATAGAGTCAAGCAGATAGCGGGGCCCGGAGCTTACAAGCTGGTTCGCGCGGACGGCCACGAAGTGAAACGCCCATGGAACGCAGCACACCTCCGAAAATACTTCCAGTAAGACTTGCTCACATTTTAAAGTAATTTCTGCTCATGCTGTCTATCTTTTATTTTTATGTTTTATGTCCGAACAATTTCATGTAAGTCAAATCCTGCCATTAATGTAACGTCGACGAATTTTATTCGCTTGAAACCGAAAAAAGTCCTGAGGCATGCAAAGGCTCACCAAGTCTCAGAGCCTGTCTTATGGCGAGACAGAAGCCAAGCATGCCAGGATCTGCTCGGCCACGAGAAGGCAGCAGAATCCTAATCGTTTGAAGAAAATCCTGAGGCATGCAAAGGCTCACCAAGTCTCAGAGCCTGTCTTATGGCGAGACAGAAGCCAAGCATGCCAGGATCTGCTCGGCCACGAGAAGGCAGCAGGATCCAAATCGTTTGAAGAAAATCCTGAGGCATGCAAAGGCTCACCAAGTCTCAGAGCCTGTCTTATGGCGAGACAGAAGCCAAGCATGCCAGGATCTGCTCGGCCACGAGAAGGCAGCAGAATCCTAATCGTTTGAAGAAAATCCTGAGGCATGCAAAGGCTCACCAAGTCTCAGAGCCTGTCTTATGGCGAGACAGAAGCCAAGCATGCCAGGATCTGCTCGGCCACGAGAAGGCAGCAGGATCCAAATCGTTTGAAGAAAATCCAGAGGCATGCAAAGGCTCACCAAGTCTCAGAGCCTGTCTTATGGCGAGACAGAAGCCAAGCATGCCAGGATCTGCTCGGCCACGAGAAGGCAGCAGGATCCAAATCGTTTGAAGAAAATCCTGAGGCATGCAAAGGCTCACCAAGTCTCAGAGCCTGTCTTATGGCGAGACAGAAGCCAAGCATGCCAGGATCTGCTCGGCCACGAGAAGGCAGCAGAATCCTAATCGTTTGAAGAAAATCCTGAGGCATGCAAAGGCTCACCAAGTCTCAGAGCCTGTCTTATGGCGAGACAGAAGCCAAGCATGCCAGGATCTGCTCGGCCACGAGAAGGCAGCAGAATCCTAATCGTTTGAAGAAAATCCTGAGGCATGCAAAGGCTCACCAAGTCTCAGAGCCTGTCTTATGGCGAGACAGAAGCCAAGCATGCCAGGATCTGCTCGGCCACGAGAAGGCAGCAGGATCCAAATCGTTTGAAGAAAATCCTGAGGCATGCAAAGGCTCGCCAAGTCTCAGAGCCTGTCTTATGGCGAGACAGAAGCCAAGCATGCCAGGATCTGCTCGGCCACGAGAAGGCAGCAGAATCCAAATCGTTTGAAGAAAATCCTGAGGCATGCAAAGGCTCACCAAGTCTCAGAGCCTGTCTTATGGCGAGACAGAAGCCAAGCATGCCAGGATCTGCTCGGCCACGAGAAGGCAGCAGAATCCTAATCGTTTGAAGAAAATCCTGAGGCATGCAAAGGCTCACCAAGTCTCAGAGCCTGTCTTATGGCGAGACAGAAGCCAAGCATGCCAGGATCTGCTCGGCCACGAGAAGGCAGCAGAATCCTAATCGTTTGAAGAAAATCCTGAGGCATGCAAAGGCTCGCCAAGTCTCAGAGCCTGTCTTATGGCGAGACAGAAGCCAAGCATGCCAGGATCTGCTCGGCCACGAGAAGGCAGCAGAATCCAAATCGTTTGAAGAAAATCCTGAGACATGCAAAGGCTCGCCAAGTCTCAGAACCTGTCTTACGGCGAGACAGAAGCCAAGCATGCCAGGATCTGCTCGGCCACGAGAAGGCAACAGAATCCAAATCGTTTGAAGAAAATCCTAAGGCATGCAAAGGCTCGCCAAGTCTCAGAGCCTGTCTTATGGCGAGACAGAAGCCAAGCATGGCGGGATCTGCTCGACCGCGTAAAGGCGAGCAGAATCCCGAACATCGGAAAATTTCCTAAGGCAGGTGGCGAAACCATATACTAAGCCATAGCCAGCTCGACCAGACGAGGACGAGCAGGCTCTCGTAATTACCACACAAGAGAGTAATCAAAAACATTTCTACTAATTTATTAATAATTAACAAAGCAGATAATCTTCACAAACATTGTTCATTACAATACAAGAAACATATCAGGAAGGTCGTGGATCAGTAAGCCCAGCAGCGTCGGTTGGCTGAACCTCCTCAGGTGCAGGAGGAGTATCACCAGTCGCATCCAGAGGGGCGCTCACCTCGCCAACATCAGTAGGGACTGCACGAGGAGGAGAGTCTCCCTCCTCAATCACGATCGGCTCTACCCCTTCGGCATCTTCCTTGGCCGCCTCCTCGTCCATATGTTGAGCAACACCAGCTGCAAGGTCATCCATCTTCAGATCAGGGTGTTGCTTCCCGAGGACGGCCATGATACAACGATAGGAATGCCGAAGTCCCTGGTCGTACTGGTTGTCGGCCTCCCTCTCCAAGTTCTCTACATGAGCTCGGTGGGAATCGCGGAGAGATTCGAGCTGAGCCTCATACATAGCCCTCTGCCCTTGGAGATCCTCCTTAACCTTGGTCAGCTCCTCCTCGAGGGTAATGGCTTTTGCTTGAGCAAGGGACTCTTGCTCTATCAGCTTGAGGTTCTCAACGTTTAGCTCCCCCGCTTTTTTCTCGGCAACGTCAGCTCTGGTCGTCACCGATTGAATGTCCTCCTTCATCTTCCTGTCATAACGGCCAACCTTGGCCTTATAGTAGGTGGCCATGCAGCTGAGATGGAAAGCACTATACTGCATGGCTCCCACCAGCTCGCCCAGGGTACAACCGTCAAAGCCCTCCAGGTCCTTCTTGCTCACGAGTTTAGACAACTCATTGAGATAGGGAACCAAGTGTTCTGGTCGGCTGTCGGGTAAGCGAGACCGAGGCACAACAGGTGGAGAAGAGGAAGCAGGATCAGTGGCTGCTCTACTGGATTCCCCGACTTTAGCAGAGGCAGGAGGGAGAGCCTGCAAGGGAGGAACCTGCTGCACGATGCTCTTTCGCTTCGCAGCGGGAGCATCTTTGTCCTGGTCCCTATCGGTTGTTGGAGGCCGAGAGCGTTTCCTGGTCAGAGCTCCAATCACTGCGTCCTCCATCTTATGGCCAGGAAGTATCAACCGAGACTCGAGGAAGTTGTATGTAGATAGCAGTTCTCGGCTCGAGCAGGAATTGGCCAATACAGCCTCGACCCGTTTAAGCTGACCAGGTCGGAGCGGGAAGTGAACACCCCAGGAAACTACAGCACAAACAGACACTTGGTTAGAGACAAACCAATACAGCAGGAACAATTATGGATACAAGACATCTAAAGCGAGCAGGCAACCTGGGACCGTGAAACGGGGTGGGACGCGACAATCCTTCCCGTCTATTTGTGCAACTTGACCCCAGGGACCCCCAGCAAAAAAGAATTTCCTCTTCCAAGTCCCACCACCACCAGTTGGAAGATCAGTTATGGGTTTCCTGCTCTTGGTACCAGATTGGAAGTAGTACCAGCCGGCATCTTTAGGGCTGCTCTTCAGCTGGTACAGGTGCTTCACCTCATCAACCGTGGGCTCGCTTTGGCAACATCTGTCCCACAATATGAACAGACCAGAGAGCACTCTCCACCCGTTGGGGTTCAGCTGACCAGGAGCCAGATTTAGCCCGTTAAGTATCCGGGCAAAGTAAGGCTGCAAGGGACACCTCAGCCCATACTTAAAGCTCTCCAGATACAGGGTAACGTATCCCCTGGGAGGCCGGCTAGGTGTATCCTTCTTTCCTGGGATCTTAAGAGGTATCTCACCAGGAATACTATACCTAAGTCGGAGGTCATTGAGCTCGTCAAACGTGGTCGTACACGACATGTAATCAATGGCATAATCACGCGACAAAGCTCTACCCCCTACTGTACCCCGTTCTTCTGGTCGTGATGCTCCTGATGGGGACGCCTCACTAGAATCATCCCCTTGACCCTCACTCAAGGTGTTCTCCGATCCAGAAGATCCTTCTTCATCGCTACTGTCGCTCGAGGAGGTTGTTTGGGGAGACATCCTCCTAGCGCTAGTACCAACACTAGACCTAATGGGCTCTAAGGGGACCCCGGGATCAAAAGCAAAATCAGCGGGCAGACTAGGCAAAAAACCTAGTTCGTCGTCACCAACCTCAACGACCTTCTCCTTACCCTTCGACATATCCTAAGTTCTAACCAAAACACCACCGCCAACTACAACCTCAAGCAAAGCAGAGAGAAAGGAAATTACCTACAACTAACCAATATCGAAAAAAATAGAAGAAATACCTGAAGCAGGGACTCGGTCAGAGAGAGACAGGGATGACAGCTTTGGCGCCGAGGTTCATTCGCCGGAGAGACAAGAATGGAGAAAATGACGAGTTCGTGTTTGAAGATTTTGGGTTTCCTTACTGAGAAGCAAACTCTTGGGCTGCCAGCATTTAATGACGCATATTCCGAGAATCCCGTAACCGTCGGTTTGAAATTCAAATGGAGGGGGGGATTTCTGCCACGTCACCTCGTCCGCAATTAAATGCGACATGACTCCTGGCAGCCTTTTCCAAACCCACGCGAGCGAGTACTATCGAGTTTCTACTGCTGGTCCACTACATTACCCAACACCAGAAACTGGGGGACCGGTGTTTGGGAGGGATACTGTTTGGGACAAATGCGTCGAAGGGACCAGGAATGACGAGCAGACATCTGATGGCGGAGTTCTGCGAACCGGTGTTTTCCGTTAAAGCCTGGCACGTGGAAGAACAGGAGCAGAAACATCCTGCTCGCCCACGATGTTGTCGTCCGCGAGGCCAATTCCTATAAAAGGCATGAGGCCATTCCGGCTAGAGATCGAGAGGCGAGGAGACCCGGTCGACGGCAGTTGGCAAGACGTGCTCTCCAGCACGAGAATCTAGGCACAACAGCCACGCTTTCCCCAGAACCGCGACGTAACACGCAAGATCTCACGGAGCCATGACAGCCACACTTTCCCCAGAACCGTGGCGTAACACGCAAGGTCTCACAGAGCCGTGGCAGCCACGCTTTCCCCTGAACCGTGGCGTAACACGCTAGATCCCATGTTTTGCCCATAACGCAGCAGTTGGAGTCCCATACCGTCTCGAAAAGAGCGGAAGACTGAGATTCAGAGGAAGCCTATAAAAAGGTAGCCAACGAAGGTAAAAGGGTTGGCATTCTTGAGAAAAGGGGAGAAAACCACAAGAAACGCCATAAGACCTGTGGCAAGCTTTTCCCGAACCTTCATATCTGACTTGAGCGTCGGAGGGTTTGCGCCGGGAAAACAACCGGCGTACTCTGACTTATCTGTGTACGCAGGGACCTCCGGGGAAGAAGCCTGGCGAGGAGACCTCCTGATCGTGACGAAGTTGATCGAGCAGAGATCCTGATCGTAGAACGAGGAGAACCGGAATCTCGCATCAACATATAATTCAGAGGTGTCTAATCATAATTTAGAATTCTGCTCCCACTAACAATTTGGAGAGAAATTTATCATATTTCTTATTTTGTGGAAAGGTAAAAGAATCTTATGAAGGCTCAAACTGATTTTCGTATTTAATTTTTGTACGTGTGAACAATCTTAGAGTGCGCGATCTCACAATTTTTGTTCAAGTATCCGATGCTCACAATATTATATTAGAAAAATTATTTAACCAAAAAGATTAAACTAATAAATGAAGACTTAACAATAATATTGAAACTAAAATAAGTCCCAATGCTTCAATATTTGTTTCGTGAAGGCAGTACGCACGGCCACTTGCTTGTTGCAAACTTCTGTTGATCATATATAACAACAATGAATGAGGGGCCATTGGTGTTGTAGTTTGTACATGTCTTGTGTTGCGTGTTTCATTGCTCAAAAAAGTTAAAATAACTAGCTCTTATTTTAAAAAAAAAATTAATTTGGTGAATTCTTCTTTACCAAATTAACTAATTAATCTTTTAAAGGTTTTGAAGAAGCTGGGGAAGAAAAAAGAGGTTATAAAATGTGCAGAGAAAGAACTCAAATGAGTCTCACTTTAAATTACCTCAAAAAAAATCTCAGAAAAAAAATCAGATTATAAGAGAATTTGAATGCATGTATCACGTGGATGGGACTGCAGAGGACCTAATATTATACGTTTCCCTAAGCATCTACCTGTAGATAAATGTAGGTGTAAAAAAATCGGGAAATTTATCAAATTAGTCATAATACTTTAAGAAATTACAAAACTAACCACACAAGTTTTTTTTATATCAAAACTAGCCAAACAATAAACTTTTGGACCACATTACCCCTGTCAATCCCACCCAAAGCTCACCAAAACCTAAATTTTGGACCACAATAGCCTAAATTTTGTGTAATATGATTTTTTGTGCGACAGATAAGTTTTCGCACAAAATTTGGTGCGATGGAAACCTGTCACACAAAATTTCAAATTGTGTAATATGATTTTTTGTGTGACAGCTGGTGCGATGGGAACTTGTCGCACAAAATTTCAGATTGTGTAATCTGTTTTTTTGTGCGACAAATAAGTAGTCGCACAAAATTTGGTGCGACGGGCACCTATCGCACAAAAATTTTGAATTTTCACGAATTGGTCAGCACCCATTGCAACATATTACCGCCAACACAATCCGACAATACACCACCACCACCAACACCATCAGAACAACACACAACCACAACACAACACAAGAACAATATAAATGATGTGTTTGAAATTGCTAACCTAGGATTTTTAAACTTCAACTGTTGATCTTGGAGATTTTGATTGCTATTAGATGTGATTTTAGTGGAATTGGTGTTGTTGAACGAGATTTCGATGAGATTGCTGTCGATGATGGTCTCCGATTTGGCTCTCTATGGTGCTTCCAGGTTTTGTGAGAAGTGTGGGTGAGTTAGAGATTTTGGTGAGCTTTGGGTGAGATTGACAGGGATATTGTGGTCCAAAAGTTTGTTGTTTGATTAGTTTTGATATAAAAAACCTTGTGTGGTTAATTTTATAATTTTCTAAAATATTATGGTTAGTTTGGTAAATTTTCCAAAAAAATCGAAAAGGAGATAGGAGCCTCCTAAAATAAATAAATAAATAAATCGTGGAGAAAATCACTTAAAATGCGACTTTGGAGTTGTCTGATGAGCTCCAAATTGGAGCCTTCTTGTTCTTGTTGCCTACATTTTATGAGAGAAACATTTTGCAAGTGACCGGTAAAAACGACATTAGGAATAGCCGTTTCGGTTGCCCTCCTATCTGCCTTATGGCCCTGAATCATCACTGGCTAACTGGCCGCAAAAAAGTAGAAAGAAAGAAATTATTGAGTATAAATATTAGGGGTGGGTAAAATCGGGTTCGGGTCAACCCGATCGGGTTTCGGGTTGTTCGGGTTAGACAAGGAACAATCCGAATATAACCCAAATTAATGACCCGACCCGAACCGACCCGAACTATATTCGGGTCGGTTCGGGTCGGGTCATTAATTCGGGTTATGTTCGGGTTGGATTTAAAATGGGTAGAATTGAGTTCGGGTCAATTCGGGTCAGTTCGGGTCGGTTGAAATAGGGTCAGTTCGGATCAATTCGGGTCAGTTCGGGTCGGTTGAAATCATGTCAATTCGGGTCAGTACGTTTTTTTTTTTTTTAAGAACCCGATCGGGTATTCGGATCGGGTCGAGTTTGACCCGAACCGATCACAACCCGATCGGGTTTGTAAATTTTAAACTGATCGGGTTTTGATCCCAACCCGATCCGACCCGAACCCAAAATTTATCGGATCGGGTCGGGTCGGATAAAATACCCACCCCTAATAAATATGAACTGTCAGATGCACGTCGAGATGTTAAACGGAGACAGAATATAAATGTTGGGGACATGAGGACAACTTACTGTACTAAATTCACGTGCACATCAATTATATACTTCCAAAAGTATGGCTTTCATGTCTGGCAAGCGAGGCCCAAGCCATCTCCTCAGTCCTCAGACCATATAAAATGTCTTCTGCACGTGTCCTGCTCTTTTTCCTGTTCCAAAACCAGGCCTCTTATCCCCACCTCCATGTCTGCATTTATTATTTGAGAAACACGTGGTCCTTCATAATTAAAAAAATACATGATTGCGATGCATTTGGGTGGCTGTAATTAAACATAGTACAATAATGCTTGTGACCAGCCCCACTTGTAAACATTTATGGCGCAAACGAAAGAAGACATCATCGTGAAAAAATAGGGTCATGTTTGGATACTTCCCCAGAGGTAGGACCTTACAACACTTAGAGAGAAAGTATGCGTATATTGACATATAGTACCCCTAGATGTGTATAAACATTAAAGAGCCGTTTGGTTTGTCATTGAAATTATAATAATACCTTTCTTCCAGTGCGAGTTGGCAAATAGTCTCTTGCTTTTTGGTGCCAGATGCATAAGTGTAGTGAAAAGACTATTATACCCTTATAGTAGTTTGATTTGACATTAGACGATCACATGATGAGACAAAATTTGATTGGTAAAAATACTAATATAACCCACAAAAATGTATTTACAGTAGCAGTGTGGCTGAATCACCTAAATAAGACAAATATTTTTAATTGTTTTAAAAAATAAAAAGCAATATATCATCGTTGGTTTCTAACAATCTGCAAATACACTTGCAGATTTATCAAGAATGCCTCTAATAGATTTACATGGTACAGAAAATAAACTTCATACTCATCCTCAGATCCCTGAATGTGGATGATGAACCATCTCTTCCATATATTTTTCAGGTTCTTCAACTTGGAGCTTTTCCTGTAACTTGCTGGCTAATCCACTCTAGACCATCAAACACCCTACCTCCAGTAAGTGTGCTGCAGGCTTGAATGTGCCAATCATGATTCTTGATGCTGTGAAGAGAAAGGGCATTAGTGATTTCAACGGAGGTCATGGCATCGTTGAGATCTTGTTTTACTTGCAAAGAGAAGTACAAGAGAGTGTGTTGTAGGTCCTCATGCCAAAGAAGCCTGAATAGTTCGTCCTTCATAATGGAAATCCTGGCTCTATCAGTACTGCCTATAACCACAATAACATTGCCACCATAATAAGTTGCCCGTTATGTCTGCAGCCTTTCTTGTCCACCAACATTCCAGCACTGATACAAACAACAAAGTCAAATCGACACATTTTCACACCAAATATTAGGCCACAAAGTATACTAAAGTCACTAAATGCAACATTGCCAAGTCAATTGTCCAAGTGCTACTATATTCTAGTGCAATTGAAAAAAAAAATTGCAAAATTTATTGGGTTGGTAAAAAGAACAAATTCCAAGAAAAAGGAAAAGAAAGAAGAAAGAATTAGTCACAACCTATAATAAAAGACGAGCTCATAGGAGGGAAAAATTTCGTCACGGCTATAGGTAAAGCCTAATAGTACCACCTTTGGAAAATTAACTTGTGGCCTTTTGAATATATATTTGACATATGAATTGGTCCACAGCAGCATAGCTAATACCAATTCCAAGATTAAGCACATAACACAAATCTAAAAGGCTCAAATCATCATAAGCACTGGATGATATCCAGTCTACAGCCAAGGCTCTTCTAGAACCAATGGCCCACAAAATCAATTTTTATCCTAATTCTCTGTTTGAAGATTATCGTATAAAACCAAAGAAATGAATTGAATATAGACAAACATATTTTCATGACATATTCCTTCTGCCACTTCAACACACATGGAAGACCATTAGTATATGCTACTCTATTGAAGCCATAATTTAGTTCCCAAAGCTAAAGATCAACATGCATTGATACTCAGAGGTAAATTTTCGGTTTATATAATTTTGCCCAAAATATTCAATAGCCTTAAATAACATTTAAAAACAAGAAACCCAAGTATCAGTTTATTGCAAGTTCTGTAACTAATTTTTGTCATATATCTTAAGAACAAGTTTGCATTCTCAGCAACAAGTTTCGATTTTTTTAAATATGAAGAGCAGATTCAGTAAATTTCAGCATGACTCAGATATCCACCTTCGTATGTCCTTAAAAATCAAATCTTTTTCGCATTTTACTCAACATTTTCCACTGATTATAAAGTCAAAAATCAATTTATTTTCGATCACTGCTTCAATTTTTCAGAACCCTAAACATTCTTCTCAATTAACTGAAACAAAAACGCAACTAAACTCACAGCCTTTTGAACAAAGTGCAAGGAAAAAAATGAAACCATAATTAAATTTCAAGATTTGACAGAAAAACACACCTACAAAGCTCTTCAATCACCGAATTTCGGTTTCTATCATGTTTGGCTGAAAATGAGTGGGTAGTATTTGTTTTGGACGAAAGCCAAATGGCAAAGTGAAGATGGGTATTATTTGTTTTGCACTCGATTTATGTAACCAATCACTGTCAATCAGCTTTCTTAAGATTTAAAAATAATATGTTTCTGCAATGACAAAATTGTCCTCATTTACCAAACGGCTCCTTAACGCTTATACACGTTCAGGGGTGCTATATGTCAATATATACATACATTTTCTCTAAGTGTAGTAAGACCAAACTTCAGGAGAGGTATCCAAAAATTATCCAGAAAAAATATGTCATATTCGGAGTAGAATATAAATGTAATTTAGCTCACAAATGAACAAATGCAAAACGTGCGGTTGGATGCTTGTTAGTTTTCTAATTAATTATTTTAATATATTGATATGTTTACAATTTGAGATCTATTGAGAATAATTTGTAACAGAATTTAGAGGTTTGTTAAACATAGCCTAGAAATTTGTTTTCACTAGTAATTGGAGAAAGATCTATACTGTCCCATATTTTTTTGTAATAAAGGAAAAGAATTTTGTGATGGTTGGAACTGATTTTCATATTTAATATGTATAGTCCTTTACTAGTAGAGCATCTTCACTTTATCCTCACTTTAAATGCATATTAAAATTTAAAAAATAAATTTTAATACATTAAAAATTATTTTTTTATCTGTTAATATATTAAAATTTATATTTTTTTTATCTATCTCATTGGACCAAAGTACAATGATTTGTGGTCCATGTCATTTGAGTTGGCAGCTGTGAAGGCACTCGGGATGGAGTTTATTTGCTCGTATTCATTTTGGGCGTCACATGTTACTTGTGGTGGAATTGTCGCACATAAGTATTCCCGTTGCCAAACAGGGAGTAGGGAAGGTTTATCTTAACCTCGTGCCATCTCCTCTCCTCTATGGTTTTTAAGAACTGTACCAAACCAATTGCATCACACATTGTGTGGTTAAAACGTAATGCAAGAATGAATCCCCCGCATCGAGTTACCTTATACACTCATAGGAAGAAAATCATTAGATAATTAATTAAGTATAATATTATGATTAAAATAATGATTAGTTAAAAAGATAAATTATTTTAAGTCCGGGGCCAATTACTCAGTTGCTTTTCATGTTTTGAAAAATTACCCAAAATATCATTTCCATTATTGTTATTATTTTTCAGAAGTTGGAGAATGGGCAAAACTCAAATTGACTTTTTAGCTTGTATCTCTCTCAAGATTTAAGCTCAGGTGAGTAACTAAAGAAAAATATTTGACCAAGTCTTTGTGGGCTCCTTGTTGCTACTTTTATAATTGTTGGATCTAATTTTTTACTGATAAAATTCAAACAAAACTATCATGTAATAGATGAATAGTAGAGAATAATTAAGTAGGTATTGCAATGGAAACATATTTATAACATGGATGTTTTGGATAAATTTTTAAAATATAAGAATTACTTATGCAATTAACTCAAACTCTAGGAACTAAATAGTCATTTATGTTTAGTTAAAAGAATTTAGAAACTATATAATCTGAGTATGCATGCGAAAGTAAAGTCACTTGCTTACAAGTAATAGATAAACTCACTTGAATTAAGAGCAATGGGCAACCAAGAATGCCATGGGAACCTGGAACATTACAGAGCAATTGTTCCAAATATGGGTATGGTGGCTGAACAGCATCGCCAAGCTGCTCAAGTTTGAAGTTAGCTTCAGCCTTAAGAAACAAGATCCCTTCACTTGCAATCCACCATAAGCTTGCGGTTGGGGCCTTTTACAAGCGTATATGAAAAAGGATAATAATATACAAGTGCTTTACTTAAAGCTTCCTTGATGACCTTCACGGGATCTTTTCTTTTTGGACAGTAGGTGATGATGAAGGGTTGTTCTTGTAAAATAATATTCCTGGAATCTGAAACCTTAGACTTTCTTGATCATCCATATCCGAAAGTTGCTTTAATTCACGCGGCGTTGGCCTCGCCGGAACAATTAATTCCGGTGCTTGCCGGGTTACCGACAAAACTTGAGAAAATTTAATTTGAAGCCATTTTAATCTGCGTTATTTGCTTGAGGACTTAGTTTACTAAGGTTAGTTTTTTTGTTTGGTAAGGCTTGAACTATTTCGTTGGTTGCCTTGGCCTCCATTGTTTCTCATTTATGGTCATGGTTAGACAAGAAAGAAGCCAAGAGTATTCCACGGGTGAAAACTGAGACCAAGTAAATTATTTTGGTCGATCCAGGCAGAACAAATGAGGACAAATGTCATTTAATACTCATTTTCTTATATTGCAATCAAATGGAAAATTAAGAGCACAAATTAATACGAGTGCCTCTATCACTTTCAATAAACATAAAATTTAATAATTTAAAATTAGGGGAACTTTCTAATCATATTACTAAACGTTGAAAATGCGTAAATTGACCATTATGTTGTATGTACAATGTATGTTCATGAATCCAATTGTTCCTATCCAAAAACAAGAAGAATCCAATTGTAATAAAATTAATTTCAAACCGCCTATGCATTAGAGACCACGATTCAGTGAAAGTGTACCCAGTCTTGATGTGATGCTCAATATGGAAATGTGAAATAGATGAGGATTTTAATGTGTGGTTTTTGTACTCTCTCTCTCTCTCTCTCTTTTCACTGAATATTGCTACAGCTTAGTAATCTAAAGGGTTTATTTCCTAAACAAAATATTCAAAAAATCGAAAGAGTTATTATTGCAAAATAAAATAAAACTAAAGGATTATTTCTTGACTACAAATTCATGGCATGAGAAGTACTTTTATTTTCACTTCTCATTGGTTTCCACCTAAACATATGAACAATAGCTTAATGGTGGACAAATCAGTTCGAGCTTCCAAGGGAATTCTTTATTTGCTTTCCGTAGAGTGTAGAATAGATATGGACATATCTGGCCAATATTAGCTAGAGAAAGTAGAATTTTAAGCTATTCTCGATTGAATTTCCAAGTTGCACTATATATATATTATTCCATCGACAACTATCTGCTAGCACAAAATAACAATTTGAAATAATTAGTGAACGGGTTCAAATAGATTAATCCTCATCTTAAAAAAGTTAAAAAAAAAAGTCTGCAAATGATATAAACCAGTAGCGGGTTGCTGCCTAATATTATTGAAGTTAAAATAACTCATTCGGTGGTGCAAGTATACACAAAAGGATTTCCGTTTATTTAGGGGAACAAGCTCAATCAGCCAAGTGTTGCGAGAATTATTGGAAGGAGAATTTGCCTCCTAAATTACAGTACACCACCTTATCACAACATATTCAATAGCGTCCTAATTTTACAAGAAACGTGCTCGTCATCATGTTCAATACATAGTAGAGTCTTGGGTACTCTAAGCGCATTATCGTTTTGTATTTCTCTTCAAATTTGATCCGTTTTTTTAATTTGGAATGCTATAATATAGGTGATGATCCAGTGTTTGAAAATCACCATTCCAACGAACGAAGTACTCTCATAGCAAAGCATAAAGATGAACAAAGTTCAAATTATTATTATTTTTTATAACAAAGATTTGAATTTGGGATGGCCAATCAAAGAAAAAATGGATTGACAACCACTCCGCCAAGCCGCAGTTGCAGACTATAATTGTTTTCGAAATTAATCAAGTACGAAACAAATGTTTATATCGATGGACACTTTCTGTACATATACATAAATCATCTTAACCCTAACCGACCAAGAATCTTTTTGCTGAAGTTGAATGAAAAAATTATGTATAACGTGCCATTGGTCTTGATTTGTATAACGTGCCACACACGTGCTTCTGCATAATTCGGTGACAGTCACTTTCCATACACGCTACCCACGTGCCTCTTTCTTCAGCTATAAATGAAAATTTTTGGAGGCCAAGGCAACCAGTGAAACAGTTCAAGCCTTACCAGAACAACCAAACTAGTAACTAACATTGAAAATTTAAAATGGCTCCAAAATTTTCTCTAGTTTTGTCAGTAACCCGGCAGGCACCGGAATTAATTGTTCCAGCAAGGCCAACACCGCGTGAATTAAAGCAACTTTCCGATATAGACGACCAAGAAAGTTTCAGGTTTCATATTCCAGTAATATTCCTTTACAAGAATAACTCTGCATCATCACCTCCATTACTCAAAGAAAAAGATCCCGTGAAGGTCATCAAGGAAGCTATAAGTGAAGCACTTGTGTATTATTACCCTTTTGCTGGTAGGCTTATAGAAGGTCCCAACCGCAAGCTTATGGTGGATTGCAATGGTGAAGGGATCTTGTTTCTCGAGGCTGAAGCTAACTTCAAACTTGAGCAGCTTGGCGGTGCTATTCAGCCTCCATGCCCGTATTTGGAACAATTGACCTATAATGTTCCAGGTTCTGAAGGCATCCTTGGTTGCCCATTGCTCTTAATTCAAGTGAGTCGATCATAACTAACCATTGAATTTACTTCACATGCATACTCAAAATAAATAGTTTCGACATTTTATAATTACTGAGAGGATACATTCAAGTCTCTAAATGTGTCACTGTTATCAGTTAGCCGGGTTCATATATATAATTTTCAATTACCTATTACATCATAACATCATAATATAGAAAACACATTTTTTTGGGCATTTGAAGTCGAGTGTACTAATCGAACATTTCTTTTTAGTAGTCTTTTTTTTTGGGGGGATACACTAAATTATCTTATTGAGTTCCCGGAAAATTGGCTCATTATACAATTCCAAAACTTACGTAGACAAGTAATAATTTTAAAGGTTTTGAATATTTAATTTGGAACTTTCGATAAAAGTTCAGTGGACCACTAATAATTTTCTATAAAATTATACAGTCGAATAAAGTGAGAAATTAAAAAATGGTCCTAAATGATAAAATATGTAAAAATATTGGGGACCAAAATGTCATTCTTAGTTTCTCGCTTCCATATATTACCTAATTCTGCATTTCTACTTCAAGTATTTTAATGTTTTCTTTGTTTCTCATATATATATATATATAGGTGACTCGTTTGATGTGTGGAGGATTCACTCTTGCGATACGTTTCAACCACACAATGTGTGATGCATCTGATTTGGTACAATTTATGAAAACGATAGAGGAGATGGCAAGAGGTGCAAATACACCTTCGCTATTCCCTGTTTGGCAACGGAAACGCTTATGTGCTAGAAATCCACCACAAGTAACAAATGTTCACTTAGAATACGAAGAAATAAATAACAATTCAGATACCTTCATAACTACCAATCCAAATGAAATGGACCACAAATCATTCTACTTTGGTCCCAAAGAAGTGAGAGTCCTCAAAAATCAACTTCCATTACACCTTAGAAATTGTTCAACATTTGAGTTGTTGGCTGGTTGTATGTGGAGATGTAGAACAATTGCTCTTCAACTGGACCCTAAAGACACTGTTCAATTTTCATGTCTAGTTTCCGCTCGAGCAAAAGATTATAAAATGGATATTCCTTCCGGGTATTATGGTAACGCAGTGGCATTCCCAGCTGTGCATTCAAAAGTTGGTGCTTTATGCAACAATCCATTAGGGTATGCTGTTGCATTGGTGAAAAAAGCAAAGGCTGAAATGAGTGAAGAGCATATAAGATCTGCGGCGGATCTTATGGAGGTCAAAGGGCGACGGCCGAGGCACGCGATTAAGGGGAACTACATTGTGTCCGATTTAAGCAAGGTTGGATTCGATAGAATTGATTTGGGGTGGGGGAAGCCAGTTTTTGCTGGGATTGCTGGTGCTAAGTCTATTTTTAGTTTCTTAAACAGGTGCCAAAAAGAAGATGGGGAGACTGGGACTCTCATACCTATACGTTTGCCGAGGCCGAGTATGAAGAAATTTGAAGAAGAGCTAAAGAGAATGATTCAAGGATCAACAGAAGATTTATTTGACATCACGGAGACTCGTAAGATTGCTTGCAAGCTTTAGTAGATTTACCAATTACGTCACCTAGAAAAATAACGAAAGTTTCTGTTATGTACGTTAGAAATCCAATGAATTGTGCAAGTGACCGATCATACTATATGTACACGAAGACTTCGAATTAATCAATAAAGAGATCTCATTTTCACGATGGCACATCTTGTTTTATTATAATTTCCTAAAGGTCCATGTATATTTACAATCTTACTTACTTATCTAAAAATTGTAGTTGCTGATCAATTACACCAATCGTCGACTAAAGATATGCAAAACATTTGAGTGTAGATAGTGGATTTTTTAAGGCTTTATCAAGCTGCTGCTTGATAATTAATAAACCCAAAGTTGACCTTTGGAATGATCCCAAACGAAATAATAACCTGTTATCTGTGGCAATATATATATATATATATATATATATATATATATATATATATATATATATATATCTATATATTTCAAAGAAGCGATTATATCTGTTGGGATTCCAATGTTAGGATTCCTAACATGTTGCTTAGATAAATATAATCTACTTGTAGCTGGTAAAAGTAGAGAATAGCCAATCGGAATTTACATCTTTGTACCTAGCCCATGAAACTTGTATGATACCACAAATTGGATTTCATAATCTACGAACGTGAGAAGAAGTTAGCATAAACGACGCCCTCTTGAATTGTAGTCAGTTTAAGCAAGGACCTGGAAGTATTTGTGATGACAATTGTAACGCCCAAATTTCCTTTTTTATTTTAATGGAATTTTAAAATGACATTATTGCCCTTACAAATAGAGATTATTTTTGGGTAATTTTCGAAAAAGGGTTATTTTCCCAAATTCAATAGGGTTTCTTAAGACTCTCTATAAATTCATATTTTTCCCCTTCCATAACCCTAAACCCACGACGTTTCTTCTTCTTTGCTGCTCATTACACTCTTACCCAAACCCTAGGATTCAAGCCTTTATTTAGGAGAGAATCAAAGCGATTGATAAGTTTACTCTCCTTATTCCCCACAAGATTTCCAATCACTCTATCTAGGGTTTATATTGGCATGGTTTTAGATTGTTATAAATCATAATGCATGATTTAAAATGTATTTAGACTTTGTAAAAGGGTTTTAATTTATTATGAGTTTAGTTAATCAATCATTGACGTATTAAGCACACAGGATAATTCTGGACAGCATGAGTATCTTGAATTAAAACCTATATTTTCTGAACGAGTTTTCTTATGAAATTTATATTTCTGAACTGGACATGTGGGGCTTCTTGAATAAATTTTATTCATTAAATACGACTTCGTTTTCAATTTTATATGTATTTTCGAATTAGAAACCACTGCACTGGAAAACTGCGATTCCAGAATTGCGATCGGATTCACAAGATTATTTATACCACCAAATGAACTCGAAAACTTCTGAAATTTTATATGGAAGTTAATATATGTGTTTAGTATTCCCAGTTGTGATTTCATAATTTTCTGATCAGAATTTTATTTTATAAAAATCTCAGAACCCGTCCTGTTTGGTTTAGGTTATGTGAAAACAGTTTCGAATTTGTCGAGAAATAAATAGTTTTGAAAATGTTTTTGATATCGGATCCTCTTGAAAATTTTACATGGGGTACTCATGGATGTCCAGAATAGTTCCATTGAACATTATGTCATTATGAGTTTTAGATCAAGAGTTAAAATTCTGAAAATCAAACCTGTACGGGTATGAATTAGAAAATCATATTCTTAGAATAAGTTATTGATAGTCATATTTTGCATTTGTTTAAGGTATTGAAGGTGTTTAAGCTCTTAGAGGTTTTGAGGTGTGTAGTTCAAATTCTTTTGTCGAGATAAGTAACTTCATTCCTAATGTATTGGATATATGTATGATTATTTTGATAAATGTTTTTATACTACTTAAAGGATTAATTGATTTTGATAACAAAATTAGTTTTATGCAAATGTTTTCAAACCTTAATTCTTTTGAACAAAGCATTTTATAAATACTTTTTAAACATGTAAGTTATTTTGTTACATGCCTATTTTTATGATTTTCTTTATAAAATATTTTGAGCCTAAATTATTGTTATGAACTTTTATAAATCTGATACGAATGTTTTGTACCCATATATGATTTCGATTATTGATGATTGTATGAGATTCTTAATGTTTTGACTCATTGTCCATAGTTATTCTGATTTTGATTCTGATTGTAATATATGATATATCTGTCTGGACCAGTACTGGGTTTCTATTCTGAGTGTGCACACGATATTATGATTCGGTTTCTGGCCGAGTCACCAGGACTATAAGTGACACTATATGACATGAGCTAACATTTTGTTTTCTGTATACATATTATATGATTTGCTTTGTAAGTAAATACACTTTTGGATATTCTGAATTATTAAGAATTTATGTTATGTTATCGTAATATATCGTTTTATGAAATTTATGGATTATGATATATGTTTTAAACAAAAGAATGCTTGCAATATTTTTAGTACCGTTAGGCCTAGTGGGTTAGAAATGGTTTTACTTACCGAGTTGACAGCTCACCTCTCGTCATTACTTTTTGCATATTAAGTTTCTTTTGAGAGGTGCGCTAAGCTTTGGAGTTAGTAATTTTTCGTTTCCGTTTGCCATTTGAATAAGAAGAGGAATATACTCATGTTTCTATTCAAATTTTTTCCGTTATGAACTTTTAATTTAGAGTTTGAGACTTTTGTTATTGTTATGTTTTGGGAGAGATTATTTAGTGTTAGACATTTGAATTTATGGATTTATTTGAATAAAAATTGGAGGTATTTCAGTTTGGAACTTATGAGTAAAGATTATAATTTGTGAGTAACTTCCTTCTTCACGTGCTCTGCACGTGTTAGATTTGGGGTGTTACAACAATACCAGCAATGATTTATATGAATTTTTTAAATTCATATAACCCATCTGCATCCAACTAAAATTTTGCTTAGGAGGGAACTAAATCCCAGGGGAATTAGAAGAGGCAATCAAAACTTTTGCATTAAACAATGAAAAACAGTGGAGTAGAAGAATAAGACATTTCTGAAAATTTAACTCTTCTACGACATATCTAGATGATTTACATCAAGAAATTCTACAAAATATGCTCTGTTCCCTCACCTACAAGAAACAATTACAAACAGATATCGACTCCCAACAGACAAAAATGGAGCCAACATAACGGATAATATAATTAATAAACCTTAAAACTAACTACATAACAAACCTCATGTCTCTCAATACACGAGAAAATTTCATATAAAGCACTCTACTCAGCAATCCTTTCAAACTTCATTCTACCTTCATCGAAGATTGTCATGTGCTTCCTCTTCTTAGAAAACTTAATTGAATTTTGAAACCCATTTACCTCATCGGTAAACTGAGCTGCAGTTCGAGCCCGCAATTCTTCCAGACTCTCCCCTTCCTTTGCTCTCTCCAGCACCTGAAATGTGGTGGCAATTATAGCTATTATCTGATGATGTGCAACAGAGAATATCTATGAGAACTGGTAGACGGCTTACCAGATGCCGACCATAGAGATGGGTATTTGAAAGTGCTTCAAGTGCATTTTGCGCCTCTTGCTTTGTTACATACTCAACGAATGCAAAGTCCCTCTGATATTTCCAAACTTCATTGGCAGCCTTGAGCTCTTAATCTACAAAAAGGAAATATGAAAACATAGACGTCAACACGAGAAAAAGCATGTGCAGCAAGTTCAGATATAAGCCTTTCGGCATCACTCATGAATTTAAAGGCAGGTAATACATGAGAAGGGATTATACCTGTGCATTAACAATCTTGCAACAAATTTAGATATTTAATTGAAAACTTCCTAACGGAATTCGATTATGCACTGCTTCTATCATCCTACATATAACATTTATTTTTGTCTTGTTATCTGGTTAATCAAACAATAGTTTAATATTGATGTAATATAGCAATAACTCTTTCCAACTTGTCTTAAATTCCGTAGTACTGTTCCTTCCTCTATTTACTATGCATTTTTAATAAAATGCTTCATTACTCATCAAAATAAAATAACCACCTGACCAAATGGTCTTCCATTATTTTCCATTACTATTTTTTTGCTAGTTTTTTTTCTGACAAGATCCTCCTACTGTAACCGGTTCTCACTGTGTTTATATTGATGGCTTAAAGATTATTTGATTGTTAAAGTTTTATCGTAATTTAGTGATCTGAATTTTATTACTAGATTTGCAAAGATAAAGATGAAGCTGAGGTATCGTTTAGTGGATTAAAAGCATTACTTTCACGTAGTCATCATCGGAAGTGGAGAACAGAATCAGGGAGTGATGGAATTCCATCAGAAGCAAATAGTCCTAGAACATACACTCGGAGAAGCTCTCCTTTGAATTCTCCATTCGGTAGCAATGATAGCTTGCAGAAGGTGTAATGATTTACCTAATCTTTCTTCCTTCAGTAAGACTGTATTATTGAGTGTCTCGTGTTTCAATCATCCAAGAAGTTCTGCTAACCTTCTGCTCCTGGGTCGACAGCTGTATCACAAACAACATCGTCAATATCAAGACGGCCCAGCCCACCTGGTTCAACAACACCGATAGCGATAGCCTTAGCCAAGATGTTATTAAATTAAGAGCACAGGTATTTGCTATTCTCTAGTTAGCGATTACTTGAGCGAACTTTCTAAAATTCTTGCATTATGCATTAATAATAGCTTGAGCAAATAGATGCTTTACATGGTTATCTGCTTGATTATTTAAATTAAATTTTAATAGTAATTTCAGAGCCATTTAAATTAAATTTTAATAGTAATTTCAGAGCCAAATTTCATTAGCTAAGTATACGTAGCAATGCTCCTTAGTATCCAGAATTCAAGGATCATAGCCATATTTAATGACATAAAACTCAACACAAAGTTTGTCCAAAATCCACATGACGACCAATGGAAATAAGCAAAACGAAAATAAAGCTCACATGTAGTCATTCCTTTCCATTCATTGCCTATCGCATTGCAAACTTAGTAGTTTCGGAATTCAATCTGTTTGACCTTCATGAAAATTTTAAGGGATAGAAGTTTGTGTAGAGATCTTCTTTCCCCCTTCAAATTTATTAGTCCAATTTCAATCCTTCAGGCATCTTTTTGGGTTTTAGAAGCTGCAACCTCAAGAAAATGATGAATAGATGGAATCCAGACCCCAAGATCCAAAAAGATTACTATTTAATGCCTTAAAATATTGTTATTTGCATTTTGCAGCTAGTTATTGAGCGTTATATCTAGGGCGGGCAGGCATGCAGGTAAGTAAAATCTTTAATTTTTTTTTTCGATAGCCATATTAAACTTTTCCTTTTTCTGTTTTGGCAGAATGCTGATTTCTCTCTTTCTCTCGCAGGTGGAGAATCTTACTCGGAAAGCTCAACTTCAAGAGGTTGAGCTGGAAAGGACAACTAAACAGTTGAAGAAGGCAATAGCAATTGCAGGGGAAGAGACTGCAAAATGCAAAGCAGCAAAGGAAGTGAATAAGTCATTGACTTCCCAAGCAAGGCAGCTTTCTTTCTTCATTAGTATTATGTCTCATGGAATTATTTGTAAGTGGCTTCAAAATAAGGATGTAATTAGCTCCTTGCTTTTCCAAAAAGGTATCTGCAAACCATGATGTTTGATTCTAGATGGTGATTGAATTCATTGGTTTAAATGAAGGTGCTTACACTTTAATCACACTTTATATTGATGATGCCTTTGTTTTTCTTGTTGAATAGTTGAAGGATATGGCTGAGAGACTGCCAGTTGGAACAGCACGGAACATCAAATCACCGATATTTACTTCCTTCAGTTCCAGTCCTGCTTCCATAGGTGTGTCGAATCCTTCAATTGACAGGCTAGGTGGTCAAACAGCAGCTCAAGAACGGGACACAGTTGGATCAAACAACCTTTTGCTTGCTGATGGGTCCAGCACTGCCAGTAATCGTAGCTTCCAAACAAGGCCAGTTGGAAGCGACAACTAGAAATGGGAGCAGAACGAAAGAATGTGAATCACGAATGACAATGAATGGGTTGACCAAGACGAGCCTGGTGTATATACAACTTTTACCTCACCACCAGGAGGTCTCAGGGATCTTAAAAGAGTTCGCTTCAGGTATGATGTCTGACGACCAGTTCTGTTATTGTTCCTCTATAAGCCTTTGTATATGTAGATCAGATTCTGAACCTAACACAACCAGCGACAAGAAATGGCTTAGGTCCCATTTAGTAACCTTAAAATAATGGGCTCTCAATTATGAAAACTAGTACAGCATAAATGCTTTTATCGACAATGAGTTTAAAATAAATTCAACGACGACGGCGGTTGCGGTAGCGGCGGATTAAAAATTTATAATCTGTAAAATTGTGGATCGGATATGGATTGATGTCCAATCTGTAAAATTAGGCAATCCCTAACTTACATGCATGTAAGATACATTCCCCTCACATGAACAGTGCATATGTGGGACCCACACACTATTCATGTGAGAGAAATGTATCTTACATACATATAAGATAGGGGATCCCTTATTATTATTATAACCATCACCAACACCAGCACCACCACCACCACTATCATCATCATCATAGAATCACGGATTGATAAAATTTAATCCAAATTCAATCCATACGTCTACAGATCGGATGTGGATTTGAATCAATCCACATCTGATCCACCATTTTGCGAATTGGTTTGTGGGCTAAAATTTTTTAATCATATCCTATCCACAAACTAACTAAATAAAAAATTAATATAAAAATGATTATACTACCAATCAAATTCAAAATTAAATAAGATTTAAATAAGTTAATTATTTAAATAAAGGTAGAAAATACATTCAAAGTTTCGAAATATAACATACCAAAAAGAAAAAATTCTCATTTGTTTAAATTAGTATATGAAAATTAACTGCTTAGGAAACTATATTTTTATTTTATATATTATCAAATAAGACATAATATGGTGTTAATGTAACTATATTTTAACTTATTTATTTATTAGTAAGTATAATGCCATATTTACAAGTTTAGTTTTTTTATAAAATAAATATTTTTATTTTTTCGGATTCGTAAATTTTTACGGATTCACAGAAATAAATTCATATCCAATCCACCGACTGCGGATTTTCAAATTTTCAATTCAATCCAATTTACGGATCAGATTTTTATGGATCGCATTTCTACATATCAAATAAATTGAACGAATCATATTAGATTCTAAACACCCCTAATTATTATTATTATTATTAACAATATTCCAATTTCAAGACAAAAATAAGTACATCGATGACAATATAAGTTATTTCGATTTTGATTTTTATTGGTTTATTCTGATTCTCATTCCCCATTTAAATTCCAACCTATTCTAGTTAGCAATTAGTAAATGCACCATAATAGTGAAATGCATATTTATATTTTTGTTCCTTTTTTAGTTTTTGCTTGTATACTTTAACTACCAAATTTCATTAGGTTATTATATTAATGTTTACCGAGGTCTGTTTAGACACATGAAATTTCTACTTTCATTTTGAATTAAGATTTTCTACTTATCTTATCTTTCAGAATAATAATATGCTTATAAAGTTGGAATACAAAGTTTGCATTCTAGATGATGTAAAACTTTACATGTCATTTATTCATTAGTGCTGCAAATACCAAATACATGATGGTCAATTGTTGGTAACACGTTATTTAATAAACAAACTTCAAGCATATCATTATTATGAAAATATATATCTAAATCATAAATGACTAATAGCGTATACGTGGCATATTAAAAAGTTAAGGTGATGGGAAGTGGGTACATTATTTAGTTTTAGACATAACTTGAGAGGACGCATAACTTGCATTATTGGTTTATAATCAAAATAAGCTACTACGTAAACTGAGATATATCCCTTAAAGCTTGCTGAAAATCTGAGTCTGGTTAATGTTGCATAAATCCTCCGCAGATCCTTGAATCATCAACCCCTTTAGCTCTTCTTGAAGCCTTTCCATAGCTGACTGCGGCAAGCATATTGGTACAAGAATTCCAGGCTCTCCATTCTTGTTTTGGTACTTTGTAAAGAAGCTGATCACTGCTACAGCGCCAGCAGTTCCAGCATAAATTGGTTTCCCCCACCCAAAATCAACATCTCCGAGTCCAACATTCCTTAGATCCGAAACAATGAAATTTCCCCTAGTCGAGAACTTGATTCGTCGCCCTTTGATCACCATAAGATCCCCCGCAGACCTTATATACTCTTCGTTCATTTGAGCCTTCGCCTTTTTCACCAATTCAACGGCGTATCCTATTGGATTCTTACACAATTGTTCAGCTTTTGAACATACAGCGGAAAATGTAAACGCATTGCCATAATAGCCTGGAGGAATATCCATTTCATAACGTTTTCCTCGTACGTTAACGATACAACAAACTTTAGCAATCTCTTCAGGTTGTAGCTTGAGTGCAATTGTTCGACATTTCCATAGAAACGCTAATAATAGCTCAAACGTTGAACAATCTTTAAGGTGAAAAGGAAGCTGATTTCTCAGAGCTTTGATCCCTTTGAGGCTAAAGAAGAACGATTTGTGAGCCATGTTGTCACTTGGAACCTCATTGGTGTTTATTGCATCGTACTCATGGTGGATACATGTTACTTGTGGGGGATTTCTGGCATTTAAGATTTGTCGTTGCCAAATTGGAAATAAAGTTGGTGAACGTTCCCCACGTGCCATGTCCTCTATGGCTTTTAAGAATTGTACCAAACCAAAAGCATCACACATTGTGTGGTTAAAACGTATTGCAAAAATGAATCCTCCGCATGTCAAACGCGTCACCTATAAACACAAAAATGAATCCTCCGATAGCAAAATAGGATATATATACCTCAAAAAGTCATTATGTAATGTAAAAGTTACTAAAGATCTCTTTATTTTTTTTTTTCACAACTTTATTGTCAATATTAGTAAGATTATTAATTTTTTAAAAAACGTGCGAACTCAATAAAACCGATACAAAATAATATATTAAAATTAATTACATTTTATATGATTATTAAATGGATGAATTTGTATCATTAGTTCAACAATCATATCGAGTTTAAATTTAGAACTTTCAAGAAAAATCTATGTGTTTGTAGGAATTGATACTTTTTTTAATCTAAAGTTACTATTAATTTCTTCTTTAGTAAACAAAGTCGAAATTGATATTTTTAACTCCTTTCTTCCCTCAAGATTATTCAAACTCAAGTAGTTATTTAAATAAATTACTTAAAGCCACTCAACTGAGCACCTAACTAATCTTCAGCATATACTATACTACTATTTTCTTTCAATTCTAAAATCAGAAAATAAAGTTACATACTAATTAAAGTAAAGAGAGACTCACTTGAATTAACAACAAAGGGCAACCAAGAATGCCTTCAGAGCCTGGAACATCATAAATCAGTTGGTTCAAATACGGGCAAGGTGGCTGAACATCATCTCGAAGCTGCTCAAGTGTGAAGTTGGCATCAGCCTCAATAAACAAGACTCCTTCAGCATTGCATTCCACCATAAGCTTGCGGTTGTAACCTTCTTTAAGCCTGCCAGCTAAAGGGTAGTAAAACACAAGTGCTTTACTTATTGCTTCTCTAATGACCTTAACAGGGTCTCTTCCTTGCATTGAAGGTGAAGGGTCATTCTTGTAAAAGAATAGTAGTGGTATCTGGAACCTTAGGCTTTCTTGGTCATCTATATCTGAAATTTGCTTCACTTCTCGTGGTGTTGGCCTCTCCGGAACTATTAGTTCTGGTGCCTTCCGGGTAACCAAGAGACCTTGAGAAAATGTGAATACCATTGATTAGGGATTGTGAGTTTCTTGAAGTAGATCTGTAATTGGTTGCCCCAAAGGTGCATCTTTCGTCCCTAATTTATAGTCGTTCGCAGTAACAAGTCCATAGAATAGAAGACGCACATCAACACGAGAGAGCCTCGATCAATCCTTGTGCTAAATATGATAAACAAGTAATTTTAATTTTCCAAGGGTCTACACGGCTCTATTAAATTGGAATAAGAGTAATTATAAACTATTAAATTTTTTATTTTAAATTTTATCTAATTTATTAAGTAATTGATAATTTTTTATAAAATTTAAATAAATTAATTGTATTATTTAATTAATAAATAAATATTATATTATTTAAAATACATTTTTAAGATTAAAAAATTTAAAATGTATGGTACTATTTATTAAAATAATGAAGGAAAGAATGGATTGACTGAGTGAACCGTGCATCATGCACTCTATTAAAAACAACATGCGATGAGTTTAGCTTTGGAGATCACGTTCTCACAGTCCAACTGAAGTAGACAGATGACATGAGCGTAAGGCTAGGATTAATTTGATGGAAATGGACGGACAAGATTAAATAATGATCCGTTCTCCACCTTATTATTTCTGATAATTCTGACACAATGATCAGTTCCAGCTGCGTATGAAATGGAGAGACCACAAGTGTAAGGGGCCATCATTAATCTTTTTATCTCCCATTTTTATCTTTCTTTCACTTTGTCTCTAGTTATTGGACTCACTAAAATATCAATTAATGAATTAAATAAAACTCAAAAGATTAAGATTACGGCGGCATGCCATTTGTTTATTGTTGAGTTAAGTGTAAGTGGGCGCCGAAGTTTTTAATTACCACTGGCGCCCACTAATTTTTATTATTATTATAATAAAAATTAGAAAAAGAGAGAATTTGAAGTATACCATTTCCCCTCTTCATCGTTCCCATGAATGGCAACGAGACGGGTATTATGCGGTGATGTTAATATCTGTACGATTGTACCCGCACCTATTTAATAGTAAATATTTCCATCATCAACTCTTATTTACTGTGAATTTGAATGAATATGAATCAAGATTTCTCGTTAACAAATATAAATACCCGTCCCCTTCTCCCTTATTCCCCTTAAATTTTAATTTAATGATTATTAAGTTCAATTTTAATTAATATATTATTAAATAAAAATTCTAAATCCATTTAAATTAAAAAAATTTATCTCCATATTAAACCTACAAGATTATATTTATTTTAAAAAAAGAACAAATCGCAGCAATATGTTAGCATGAGAACAATGAATTGATGAGGGGAATTACCACTGGAAAAATAAAAAACCACAAACAAATCACAAGAAGGAAATTTTCAATAGTTATATGAAGAAATACCAGATGAAATATTGGTGATTGATGCTTGACTACTGATGAATGATGTTAAGAATTTCAATTGAGTTTTTCTTCTAATAACCGAACGTTTTTGTCCGTAAATACTGCATTCATAAATCTATTTTCTTCCCTATGAATTCAAGATGGAGGATTTTGAAAAGAAATTCCGTCGTTTTTTAGTCAATACTGCAACAATCAAAATTGAAATTTGAGTGGACACATCATCCTTATTCTTTGAGTTTCAAACGGCATGTATGTCTGATTGTCTACCTCAAATTAGTACCACTCCCACGTTTTCCTCTTTTCCGGATATTTTTAATTTTTTTATTCCATATTTCTATGCTAGCGGCAGACATTTTCCTTTATTTAATTATTTCTAGGCTTTAAAATATCGACTTTTGGCATTATTGGGGTTTCAAAATATTCAAACTTAAAGCCGCTAACTTTATTTATTCACGTTTTAATTTTGTTAAGGTTTTAATATTTAGATTTAGTTATTAATTAACAATTTTAGCTTTTAAAAATTAATAAAAAAATAATCAAATGGGTTCATGAGCGGGTATCGGTTTTAGTATTTGGTACCCATATCCTACCCGTTCAATCAATGGGCCAGTATGAATAATTACACCCACACCCAATTTTTTTTTTAATAAATAAAAGAAAAATTAGATCTGATATCCGACCTTAACATAACGGGCATAGACCTAAAAGTTCCAGATAGCATAAGGCATTATCAAGATGTTTCTTGACAAAAAAAATGCATGGAACACCCATAGTTGACCTTTGGAAAGATGATCTCAATCAAAATGATAACCTATTGTCTATGCAACATTTTTCATTCCAAAGTGAATTATGAGCTAATTGGAGCGATAATTTATCTATAACTATCACATCATGTTAGTTATTATCACATAACAATATGACAATTACCAATAAGTTGATATATAAGTTGGATCCCTAATAATGAGATTCCTAACATTATTGATCAGGTAAATATAATCGACCTTATAGCTAGTGAAAATAGAGAATAGTTAAAATGAATTTACCTTCTAGCCTTAGAAACTTGTTTGATACCACAAATATATTTTTGCAATATTCAAACATGAGAAGAAGTGCCTCTATTATCCCCAAAAGATTATCTTCAAAATTTTTAAGAAACACAAATATTATATAAATAATATAATTTATGCCGTCAATTAACAATATTAAAATATTTTAATAAATTTAAATATGTAAACTATTATATTTATTTTAATAATATATTTTTATTTATTGTAGAGATTGTAAATAAATACCTACATTAAATACATTTTACAAATAAAAAAAAATCTCACATACTAATAATGTTAAAATTATTGTTTTACATAATATTCAAAATAATTTAAATTTGAATACATTTATTTTAATATTACGATTCTATTTATTAGAATATTTAGTTTAATATAACAAAATATATCTCATATTTTGTTAAATATTAAACAAATTTTAAATTGAAATTATTTTAAAATGTATATATTATTACATTTATTTTAGTGTTATATATACATATATTTTATTAGAGTCATATATATATATATATATATATATATATGGGTATTGGTGACCATTTCACCCAAGTTTGGGGGGTGTGGATGTCCTTTTCCCCACAAACAATACTTTTTTTTCCCAATTTTTAAGAAAACTAAGGTAATCAAGCTGACAATGAAGATAAATAAATAATGGATTAGCTGTTATAGTTTAATTGTATATATTTATCATGTTTCAAAAGAATTGAGCTTTACCACATTTCATAAAAATTTATGATAAATATGTATGCCACGTTCGCATAATTAAACTACAACAATTGATTTGTTATATATTTATCTTAACTATAGGCTTGACTACTTGAATGAGTACATTTCCCATATCAATTCTTAAAGCCGAAGCAAAAACTTGCCTCACTCAACTACTTGCTTTCGATTACACGTAGGGGTGGGATAAAAAAAAAAAAAAAGTTGCTCCCATAAAAATCGAATTGAACTGACAGGTTATTGAGATTTAGTTCAGTTAAAAAAATGGTTTATATAAAAAAAACTACAAAATCACAAAATATAAAGAGAATTTACTACTTTTTTAAAAATTGTTATACAGAACTGTTACTGATATTATATCAGATATTACAATTATTATTTACAAACAGATTATACAACTGTGACCTTTTTCGTGGCATGTACTCATCTGAAGTGCTGTCCAAATTCTTTAAACCCTTTTAAATATTTAAGGGTTGTCCACATCACTCACATTTCGTGAGGGATAGACTGACTCCACTCAATTATTTAATAATTGAGGAAGGATTGAAATTAACCCCCATAATATTTTTATGCAGGCTCGAACCCTTACACTCAATATTGTAAATTTATAAATTTATAAAGGAAACAAAGAATTGGACATTTTTGAAATCCATGTAATAATTTGCAATACATGATTATTTTTACAATTCATAGCATATCTAACTTGTATGTTTATATGAATTCTATTTATTTTGTAGAAATAAAGAATATGGAAAAAGCCACTGAAGTTGACGACTTGGAGAAAATTGATGAGGACAAATCGAGCAAAATTGAGCGAGGCAAGAGAGAGAGATAGCCGAGAGAGAGAGAGGGAGCGAGATGTAATAAAGAGAGTGTGTGAGGGAGCGAGTCAAGAGAGAGAGAGAGAGAACCGAGAGTGTTGCGTTTTGAGCACAACAATGATTCTTTATATTGAACACAAAACACAGCATTTGGTGCCCAGTGTTGTTCTTACTATTGTGATAATATCATTTCTTAATAATGAATCAACACTTTGACACAAATAATAACTTTTTTTATTAGTTTTAAGAAAATCAAGGTAGCCAAGCCAACAATGAAGATATGTAGACAACGCATTAACGACTATAGTTTAATTATACATATTTATCATATTTCAAAACAACTGAGCTTTATCACATTTCATGATCATTTATGATAAATATGTATATCGTATTTGCGTAATTAAACCATAGTCGTTAATCTGTTATCTATTTATTTTTACTGTAGGCTTGACTACTTGAATGAGTATACTTACCATTTATCAATTAGTTGGTGAGATAATAAAATTAATTCACTTGGATCTTGTAAAAAATTATCAACTACTCAATTAATGACACATCATTTGGGATACCTTTTTGAGATAAAAAATTTGGGATGTGTAGCATTACTCTAATCCTTAGAGTAATGCTACACATCTCAAATTTTTTTATCCCAAAAGCTATCCCAAATGATGTATCATTTATCAATTAGTTGGTGAGATAATATAATTAATTTACTTGAATCTTGTAAAGAATTATCAACCACTCAATTAATGACACATCATTTGAGATAACTTTTTAGAATAAAAAATTTAAAATGTGTAGCACTACTCTAATCCTTAAGGCCAAAGCAAAAACTTGCCCCATTCAACTACTTGCTTTTTATTACACTTAGGGATGGGTAAAAAAAATCATTGCTCCTGTAAAATCTGAACCGAATTGACAGTTTAGTTCGATTTAGTTCAATTTAAAAAATTTTAAAAAAAATCAGTTTATAAAAAAATTGAAAATACAAAATCATAAAATACAATGGGATTTATGATTTTAAATCAAAAAGACTTAACCAAATTGAGAATTGGTATATTTTATTTATAAAAAAAAAATCGTTTCAGTTCGATTCAGAACCGAACCAACCTCGGAAGAGTTCCATTTTGAATGGACGATTTAGGAAACACCTGCAAAAAAAAAGTGGTAGTCCTAAAATAACTACAAATAACTGCTTTTGCATGTATGTATATCGTAAGTATACTAAAACACAAGCGCTTTACTTACTGTCATTTTAATTACCTTAACAGGGTCTCTTCCTTGCATCGATGGTGAAGGGTCATTCTTGTCAAGGAAAATTATTGGTATCCGAACCGTAGGCTTTCTTAGTCATCAATATCTGAAAGTTGCTTTACTTCTCTTGGTCTGGGCCTGGCCGGAGCAATTAGTTCCAGTGCCTGACGGGTAACTGATAGAACTTGAGAAATTTTAGTTGCCATCAAGGGACTGAGTTACTTAAACTTACCATTTGCTCTCTCATATGTTAGGAAATTGGTAGGTGAAGCAGGACCGTAGTTAAAATAAAATTGGTAGAAAAATAAAGAACGAGCACAATAGAAAACATCAGAAAATTACGTGGTTCGGCTTTTAGCCTACGTCCACGGGCGAAAACAAAAGAAAAATATTATACTAGTGAAATAAGGATTACAAATATTGTAATATTTTGACTCACTACCCAAAACTTCAATACACCCAATCTCTCACTCACTAATTACACAAGAGTATTAAAACTCTTAATCTCTCACACAACTCTTTCTCTTTTACAAAACAGAGAAGAGAAACTTAAGGAAAAAATAGAATGAATTTGCTCATTTTCTTCGTTTCTATTTATAGAGAAAGCTTTGGCAATATTCATAAATTATATATTATTTTTATTATTTTATTATTATTTTTTCTTTGGATGGCACCTCCCATTTTTTTTCCTTTTTCTTTTCTTCTTTTCCTCATTTATCTTTTGTTTCCTTCTTTGGGCGGCTGCCAAAGCCAATTTGATTTTGGCTAAGCCACCACCGGCTTTGACATTTCTCCCACTTGGAGATTTGATTGAGAATCAATCAATCTCCACACCATCCTTTCTAATTCGCCATAATCATGTTACCTACGTTTCTGCTAGGCCACAAGAAGATCTACTCCAGATAAACTTATCAGTATTTATCGGCTTGGTCAAAACATCTGCTAAGTTCTCCTTCGTATGGATTTTCTGTAAATCCACATTTCCGTCTTCCACTACTTCTCGAATGAAGTGATACTGAACTCTTATGTGCTTTGTCCTTGAATGAAATGCTGGATTCCTTGCAATGTGCAAGGCACTCTGACTGTCACAAAACACAGAAATTTTCTCTTGTTTGTGCCCGAGCTCCTCCAATAACCTTTGTATCCAAATAGCTTCCTTGCAAGCTTGTGTAGCTACCATGTATTCTGCTTCTGTTGTAGATAAAGCCACAACGGTTTGCAGTTTCAAAACCCAGCTTACAGGTGCTCCCGCAAGTGTAAACACATAACTAGTAGTGGATTTTCTTTTATGAAGATCTCCTGCAAAATCTGAATCCACATAGCCCCTGACAGTAAACTCTGATCCTCCATAACATAATGTAACATCTGAGGTTCCTCTTATGTATCTCAGAATCCTCTTCACAGCTATCAAATGCTCTCCACCAGGATTCGCCATGTATCGATTGACTGCTCCCACTGTTTGTGCAATGTCCGGTCTTGTACATATCATAGCGAACATCAAACTTCCCACTGCTGATGCATACGATACTCGAGACATCTCCTTCCTCTCTACTTCATTGCTAGGACATATACTTGAGGATAATTTGAAATTAACAGGAAGTGAGGTAGAAATTGACTTACAATCTTGCATGTTGAAGAGCCGCAAGATTTTCTTCAAGTAGTTCTTTTGTGAAAGCCAAATCTTCTTGTTATTTCTATCTCAGTGAATTTGCATCCCTAGAATCTTGTTTGCTGGTCCCAAGTCCTTCATTTCAAACTCCCTAGCCAACTGTGCCTTCAATTCTTGGATTCGATCTTTGTTGGGACCTGCTCCCAACATGTCATCCACATATAACAACAAAATAATGAAATCATTATCTTCAAACCTCTTGTAATATGCACAATGGTCTGAACTGAATCTGTTGTATCCAAGGCTCATAATGAAGGAATCAAATATCTTATACCAACACCTCGGCGCCTGTTTGAGACCGTATAAAGATTTGTTCAACCTGCAAACCAAGTTCTCCTTTTTTATTTTTACAAAACCTTCTGGTTGGAGCATATATATTTCTTCTTCAAGTTCTCCATGAAGAAATACAGTTTTTACATCTAACTGCTCAAGATGTAAGTCAAATGTAGCACACATCGTCAAGACCACTCTGATTATTGTGAGTTGAACCACCGGTGAAAATATCTCGTTGAAGTCAATACATTCTTTTTTAGCATATCCTTTCACCACCAATCTCGCACGATACTGCTCCACTTGGTCATTGCCATCACGATTGATCTTGTATACCCATTTGTTTCCAATGGCTTTTCTTCCACGTGGTAGTGGTACAAGTTCCCATGTCTTGTTTTTGTGTAGAGCTTCAATTTCTTCCTGCATTGCTGTCATCCACAAAATAACATCTAAGCTTTCTAAAGTTTCATGGAAAGTTGATGGTTCTTCATCCTCTGTTAGAAGACAATATGCAACGTTGATCTCTGTGACATACTCCGAGTGCCACGTTGGTGGTCGTCTCTCACGAGTTGACCGACGAACTTCTGGAGCCTCAGTCTCGACTGGTTCTTGTTCCTCGTGCTCTGGTGCTGCTTCAGAATAATCTGAATCTTCTGGATTATTTTCGACATATACCGGCACAGTCTCTGACTTTTCTTTTTTAGTGTCATCATCTTCATCTCTCATTTGCAGTTGATCTTCTACAAAGATAACATCTCTGCTGATGACGATCTTATAGGTATTGGGGTCCTACAGACGATACCCATTTACTCCATCAACATATCCCAAGAAGATACATCTTCTAGATTTTGCATCCAACTTTGTTCTTTTTTGGGCATTGTACATCACGTACACAGGACATCCAAATGCATGTAGGTAAGAATAATCAGCTGGCTTTTCAGTCCACATTTCCATCGTCGTCTTCAACCCAATAGTTGTAGATGGCGACCGATTTACTATATAACAGGCAGTTTTGGTTGCTTTTGCCCAGAATGAATTGTGTAGACCAACAGTCCTCAACATAGCTCTTATTCTTTCTGTAAGAGTTTTGTTCATCTGCTCTGCCACTCCATTTTGTTGAAGAGTGTATGCCACCGTAAACTGCCTCTAAATACTTTTTTGCTTACAGAAAACAAGAAACTCGCCTTCTGTATACTCTCCACCATTATCTGTCCTCAAGCACTTGATCTTTTTACCAGATTCAAGCACTTGATCTTTCTGTAAGAGTTTTGTTCATCCGCTCTGGCACTCCATTTTGTTGAAGAGTGTATACCACCATAAACTGCCTCTGAATATTTTCTTGCTTACAGAAAGCAAGAAACTCGCCTTCTGTATACTCTCCACCATTATCTGTTCTCAAGCACTTGATCTTTTTACCAGATTCAAGTTCCACCCGCGCTTTGTATTCTTTAAACACTGGAAATACATCTGACTTTTTCTTAATTGGATACATCAACATCTTCTAGAATAATCATCAATGAAAGTCACCATGTACTTTGCACCTCCTATGAATATATCCGGTGATTCTCAAACATCAGAATGAATCAAGTCTAGAATGCATTTACTTCTAACAATAAATCTACTGAATTTTAATCTATACTGCTTACTTGTAACACAATGCTCGCAAAATGGTAAACTTACCGATTTGAGCCCCAAAAGTAATTTTTTCTCAGAGAGAATCTTCAAACCTTGTTCTAACATGTGGCCAAGTTTGAGATGCCACATCATCGTTGACTCTTCTCCATTTGATGCGACACACGGATCAGCCTCATGTAGTGTTTCTCCTTTAAGCATCAATAAATTAGCACCGATCTTTTCTGCCTTCATCAATACAAGCGCTCCTTTAATGATCTTCATAATTCCATTCTCCACATGAGTTTTGTACCCATTACTATCCATTTGTCCCAAAGACAATAGATTTTTCTTCAAGCAGTTGACATGTTGTATCTCCCCAATTGTGCGAATTGTACCATCAAACATTTTTATTTTGATAGTACCAATACCAGCAATCTCCAAGGCATGATCGTTACCCATATATGCAGATCCTCCTAAGATAGGTTCATATGTGCGGAATCATTCTCTCCTAGAGGTCATGTGCCAGGTAGCTCCTGAGTCTATAAGCCAGACATCAGATAGTCGTTTTCTACCTTCTGAAACAGTTATTGCCTCGTTGTAGAGAATTTCGCCATCATTTGAGGTACTTGCTACACACCCTTGAGCATTTGATGATTCAGGTTCTTTACCCTCTCTTCTCTTCTGGTTACTCCAACACTCTTTCTTGACATGCCCTTTCTTGCCACAGTTGTAGCATTTAACATTCTTCTTACTTTTGGATTTTGATCTACCATGATTTTGACTCCCACTGGGGCCACGTTCTGTGATCTCCCTCTCGTCACCGATAGCGTCTCCGCTTGCTGCGAACTTGCTTGTCTGTTTTCCTTATTTTTTCGCCTGCTCTCCTCATTTAATACGGAGGCTGCAACATTGTCGAAAACTAGCCTGTCCGCTAGATTATTGTTCATCAGGTTGATGATGAGTTGATCATACGAATCTGGTAGACTTTAAAGTAGAGCTCTACACGTTCATTTTCCTCTATATTATGACCCAACATTGTGAGTTGTGAAAATAGAGTCTTCAAGGTGTTGATGTGATCGGTCACCGTTGTAGATTCCGCCATTCGAAGAGTATAGAGTTTCCTCTTCAAGAAGATTTTGTTGTGTAGTGACTTGGCCTCGTACAATTTTGTGAGAGTATCTCATATTTCCTTCGTTGTATTTTTCTCTGCCACACTAGATAATACTTCATCTGCAAGTGCCAAGTGTAGATCAGAAATGGCATTGCCATCTACCTTGTTCCACTTGTCATCAGTTATCTCTATGGGTCTTTCTCCAATTGCTGTCAAGCAATTATTTTTCCTTAATACAACTTTCATCTTCATTTTCCACAACAAAAAATTATTTCCATTAAACTTCTCAATTTCATACTTTGTCGCCATTTTGTTGATAAATACCGCACACAAACTAGTGTACCACTTTGAATAGTTGTGTGTATGTGTGAGAATGCACACCATGAAAAGTTTCCAGGAAAGACTGGAGGGGTCACAATGGTCCTACTTAAAACCCAGACTCCTTAAGCTCTTATTGCCTTTGTGAAAGAATTTTCCTAAACATGTACAAAAACCACACAGTTGTTTTACTCACACCACTATTCCCTGCTTTGCACCACAAAATTTTTGGATCGCTCTACCGTTTCACGTGAATAGTACCGTATACATGAATAATATAGTATACGTGAATAGTACTGTATACGTGAATAGTATCGTATACGTGAATAGTATCGTATACGTGAATAGTGCCGTATATGTGAATAGTACCCCTTACGTGAACAATACCTGACTCCAAAAAAATACAACCAATAGCTCTGATACTACTGTTAGTAAATTGGTGGATGAAGCAGAACCGCAGGTAAAATAAAATTGGTAGAAAAATAAAGAACAAGCACAATAGAGGACACCAGAAAATTACGTGGTTCGGCCTTTAACCTATGTGCACGGACGAAAATAGAAGAAAAATATTATACTAGTAAAATAAAGATTACAAATATTGTAATATTTTAGCTCACTACCCAAAATTCCAATACACCTAATCTCTCACTCACTAATTACACAAGAGTATTAAAACTCTTAAGCTCTCACACAACTCTTTCTCTTTTACAAAATAGAGAAGAGAAACTTAAGGAAAAAATGAAATGAATTTGCTCATTCTCTTATTATTATTTTATTATTTTATTATTATTATTTTCTTTGGACGGCACCTCCCATTTTTTTTTCGTTCTTTCTTTCTTTTTTTCTTCTTTCTCTTTTGTTTCCTTCTTTGGGCGGCTGCCAAAGCCATGTTTATTTCTTTGGGTGGCTGCCAAAGCCAATTTAATTTTGGCTAGGCAACCACCGGCTTTGACACCATAGTGTTCCATTTATAGTGGTAACAAGTCAACCCGAGAGCCTCTAACACTTTCACTAACTTTTTTTTTCATAAATTCACACATCATCGAATTTGAATCGGAGTCTTAAAGTGACTGCTATTTGTTATTGGAACGAGACCGTATCTCAATTTAAATAAAAATAAAAATAATTAAAATTATGATTAAAAATCATGCATTGCACCTGACCAGGAGTGTAATGTCGGCATCATCTGTCTGCCATTTTTTTTTTTTTTTACTTTGTCTTTATCTCTCGTTTCGCCGCTTCCAAACCGCAGACCGAGTGATGACAAATTGACTCATAAAAAATAACTCCATTTGTTTTGCAATTTGGGTGGCTCAAATTAAACATAGTACAATAATGCTTGTACCCAAGCCACCTTTGATGGTGCCATCATTTAAGGCGAGAAAGAAGACATCTTCGTTAAAAAAAAAAAAAAAAAGTTATATTCGGAGTAAAATATAAATGTATTTTATTTCACAAATGAACAAATGAAAAACGTGCGGTTGGGATGCTTGTCATTTTTTTTTGAATTATTACAAATTACTTTCAATTTTTTTTTCCAAATTCAAAAAGAAAAAATAGAGCGGACTATGATATAAATAAATAGCATCATATATATGCTACGATATGCCTTTAAATCTGTTGTCATATACCTCAAACAGACAATAACATCAAATTTAAGAAGTGTAATGAAAATTTGGACTTTTGTTATATGATAACAATGATTGGAATTAAGGTAGAAGTATATTTATTTAAAAATAGTGCTATAATTGTAAAAATTTGAGTATAAATTTGTATCTAAAATGTGGTAAATATGTGGTCTAAACTTCGTCATTCTTGAGTGATATTAATAAACTTGAATCGAATTATAGGTGATTATAGATTGTTAGAGGACAAGAATGAAATAAAATTTTATCAAAATAATGAGTTACAACTAATGCACATTAGAAGCTCGCTGAAGCGACTCTTAGACATTGTTTGTGCTTATTTTTTAGGGTGTTCTTTCTGTTGAATTGGGTGGCCTAGACTAGATTTATGGCTTATTCTTTAACTTGTCAATTCCTAATATGTTAACTCAATTAATTATAAGTTATAAGTTGGAAGTTGGGAGGGGCCGCAAGTGTTCAAAATCAAATGAGAGTGCGGTGGCACATAAACATAGGATAGGTGTGACGGGTACCTATTACACAAAAAACAAAAGCCTACCACCACCACCATTATTCTTAAACCACTACCACCATCACCATTCTTAAACCAACACACGTAACAACTACAAACACCAATCATTTCAAACAACCAAAATAAAGCATAAAATATGATCTAATAGACGAAAAATTAACTAACCTAGATTTTTTGGATGGGTTTAAATTGATATGGTTTGATATCGCAGTGTTGTTGGTTTATCACTCTCCCTCTCGCCGCCGATGATCGAAATCTCTGCTACCTTGGCAGTAGTTGCTGTATCTACGCTGCCGACGATTCAAATCGCATCAAGGAGCAAGATCGTCACTTGATTTTTTTGATTTCAAATGCAAGGGTAATTATCGTCCAAATAAATGGTGTTATGTTTGATAGAAAATATATATATATATATGGTGTTATGTTTTATAAATTTCTCCTTTTTTATATTATACAACGAAAAATAAAAAAACTGCAGTTTTTAAATTCTCAAACTGTTGTGGTTAGAATAAAATTAAGATGAGAAACTAGAAATTTTCAGAAACTACACGACAAAATTTTACAAATTTTATTTCAAATGATGTAGTTTTACTACTCAAAAAAGTTAAATAAACTGCTGGTTGTTTTAATTAATTTAGTGAATTCTTCGTCACCAAATTAACTAATTAAGTTTTTGAGGTTTTGAAGAAGATGGGGAAGAAGAAAGAGGTCATAAAACATGCAGAGAAAGAACTCAAATGAGTCTCACCTTAAAACTCTATTAATTTTAGGATTGCAATTAGCCACTAAACGTTTTCGTTTGGTATTTGGAAAGAAAAAGTAATAGTAAATTAAATTTTACCTCTAGATGTACTTAAATCACATGTGTTATAATCATCTAAAACAATCTCAGAAATAATTAAATTACGAGAGAATTCGAATCACATGGATGGGAATGCACTTGGAGGGACCTAATATTTTACGTTTCCCTAAGCATCTAACTTGCAGACGAGCTACACAGAGTGACAGAAGTGGCCCTTCATTGATTTTGAGAAACGCATGGGGCTTCGTTTTGGAATTTGGGTGGCTCAAATTAAACATAGTACCAGGGGTGTTCAGAATCCAATTCGATCTGTCGAATCCGTCCGATCCGTTGAATCTGATCCGTATAAATCCGATCTGTGAATTGGTGAATTGGATATGGATTGAAAATTTAAAAATCCGCAATCAATGGATTGGATATGTATTTACTTCTGTAAATCCGCAGAAATCCTTGAATCCGTAAAAAAAAAATTATATATATCTATATATAATTAAAAATTTATTATAAATTTAATTAAAAAAATTCTAAATGTAACATTGCATAGTTACTAAGCACTATAACATATCTTAGCCATTACCCAATAATAATATAAAATGAAAAATAATTAAATAATCAAATATACAAATATAACTTGTAAAAATTGTAAAACAAAATAAAAGCAAAGTCACACGCACTAGCAAAAGCAAAGTAACATAACGCCAAGTCACCAACAATTTGCAAACAAAAAATTCTAAGCTTTCCCGCCGTCACACACACTAGCAACACTCAATACTGGTTGGATACACTATCGACACGGATTTAAAGGACATCGGCCGCGCGATTCCGGCCAGAGCAAGCCATCTTCTTTCCCAAGTCCATCGAGCCACTTCACATTCACTGGTTCTAGCTGAACAATTTCACTATCACAACCTTTAAGATCGCCACCCGTACAGCTTCTCCTGGTTTCCATCATGGATGGCTCTGTAATCATCACTTTTCGACAGACGCAACAGCCCTGGTGAAGGATCAGACTATGTTTAGTTTCTGAAACTTTGTCATTTCAATTAATTGTGGCTTTATTTGAATAATTAATTTCGGTGTTATATTAATATATTATTGTAACTTTATTTGAACAATTAAGCTTGGTGTGTTATATTTTGAAACTTTGAACGTATTATTGTAGCTTTATTTGAATAATTAGTCTCGATGTGCTATATTTTAAAACTTTAAATGCATTATTTTAGCTTTATTATTTAAACAATTAATTTATTTAAATTTTATTCAATTTTAAATTTAATTGATAGCAAAATTATTTTTATATTAGATTTTTTTATTTCATTAGTTGGAGAGAACTAAAAATTTTTAATTCGAAAACTAATGCGCAAATTGGTGGATTGCATATGGATTGAGTCAAATCCGCATTCGATCCGCAGACTTATGGATTGGATATGGATTGAGTCAAATCCGCATCCGATCTGCAAATGTATGGATTAGATTTGAATTGAATTTTATCAATCTGTGGATTGGATTGGATTGAAAAATTATAATCCGTAAAATTATGGATCGGATATGGATTGATGTCCAATCCGTAAAATCCGATCCGTGAACACCCCTACATAGTACAATAATGCTTGTGACCAGCCCCACCTTTAACGTCGCGATCATTTATGGCGAAAACGAAAGAAGACATCTTCGCGAAAAATATGTTATTTCGGAGTAAAATATTAATGTATTTTTTTTTCACAAATGAACGTATGAAAAACGTGCGGTTGGATGCTTGTCAATTTTTTAAATTAATTTTTACAATATAATTATATATTTGAAATTTGGGATCTATTGAGAATAATTTGTAATAAAATTCAGATGCGTATTAAATATAATTTAAAATTTTACTCTCACTAATAATTGGAGAAAAATTCACACCAACCCATACTTTGTGATAAGGGAAAAAAAACTCCATAAAGACTCTGAACTAATTTCTCTATTTATGCAAACGATAATTTTAGCGTGCGATCTCACGCTTTTCTTATAAGTTTCCAACTCCAACAATATTTACTGCGTATGATGGGACAGTAAATTTCAATAAAAAAGGAAAGGAAAAAAAAAAAAAACAAACAGCCCCTGTGTATCAGGATCCCACATTGTTACGTCACTTTTGCCGGGAAATCCTGCACATTAATTGAAGAGTTTCACTAGTGGCACACCTCTAACATTCTTTTTAAACACATTTTCTCTATATACTCTTCTTAATTCCTAAAATAATATTCATTTGTTAAACTTTCTTAATAAACTCCTGCGTCAATACTTAAAAAAAATTGTTAGGTTCTTTCTCTCACCCTTCTCCCATTTCAAGTCACTTTCAATATTTTCTTAATTATAGCATTCATAAATTTCTAATTTTTATCTCTATTTATCTTTGTTTTTTTCTAGTAGGTAATAATCTTGGTATATACATAAAGACACGTGTGCAAATCTTAAAAAAAAAATTGGCCTAAGTAAACAAACTTCACCAAATTATCTTTCCTATAAAAACTTTGTTTATATTTAGATCAAATTCTTATTATATAACAATTCATTTTTTTTCAAATTTTATAGATTTAATGAGTTGATAATGGAGAAAAAATAAAAAAAATATAGGTGGGTTTAATTAGATAAATTTTACAAATTTGTGAATAAAGAATAAGACAGGTTTCATAAGAGATATAGAGGGGTGTCAGTAGCTTCACTCTTAATTAAATTGCGAGATCCCACTATAGTTCAATGTAAAAACTTAATTAGGATAAGTCTTCTTATTTGTATTTTGAGATTTATTGAAGTCAAGGCAACTATAGTTCAATGTAAAATATAAAGCAGAAGCGGGTACCTGTCTGATATTATTGAAGTCAGAATAACTCTCAAATTCGATTGTGCAAGTTTACACAAAAAAAGACTTCCACTTATTTAGAGGAACAAGCACAATTAGCCAAGTGTTGCAGGAATTATTGCAAGGAAAACTTGCCTCCTAATTTACAGCACACCACCTCATCATATCATATTCAATAGGGTCCTAATTTTACAAGACACACCTTCATCACATTATATTCAATACATAGTATTCTTGCGCACTCCAAGAACATTACTCCTGATCTCGCTTCCATATTTTTCTTCAAAACTGATCTATATCTTTAACTTGGAATGCTAAAATAGGTGATGGTTCAGTGTTTCAAAATAACCATTGTAACCAACCAAATATTCTCATAACAAAGTATAAGAATGGGCAGAGTTTAAATTATTATTATTTTTAAGCTAAAATTCAAATTTCGGATGGCCAATCAAAGAAGAAATGCGTTGACAACCACTCTGCCAAGCCCTAGGTGCAAATTATAATTGTTTTCGAAATTAATCAAGTTGAAAACAAATGTTAATATCGACGGACACTTTCTGTCCATACAAATAAATTATCGTACCCCTAATCAATCAAGAATATGTTTTGCTGAAGTTGATTTTAAAGATTATGTATCACGTTCCATAAATTGGTCTTAATTTGTCTATATATCGTCCAATATCACGAAATGGCAGGAAATTTGCATAATTTGGTAACAGTCAGTTTCCATACGCGGTACACACGTGCTTCTTTCTTCAGCTATAAAAGAAAAATTTTGGAGGCCAAGGCAACCAGTGAAACAGTTCAAGCCTTGCCAAAACAATTAATCTAGAAACTCAAATTAGGGTACGTTTGAGACTGTAGTTTTTAAGATATAACTGCTATGAAGTAAAAATCATAACTTTGGAGTAAAATTGAAAAAAAAAAAAAGGCTACTAACCTACCAAAACCCAATTACAAGGTGTTATCAAACACCTTAGCAGTTGGGCTTTAGCAGCTCAATTGCTACACATCACTCCCAAACACACCTTTAAAATGACCTCAAGATTTTCTCAAGTTTTGTCAATAACCCGAAAGGCACCAGAATTAATTTTTCCGGCAAGGGCAACACCGCATGAATTAAAGCAACTTTCCGGATATAGATGACCAAAAAAGCTTCAGGTTTCATATTCCAGTAAATAATCTTTTACAAGAATAACCCTTCATCATCACCTCCAATACTCAGAGAAAAAGATCATGTGAAGGTCATCAAGGAAGCTATAAGTGAAGCACTTGTGTATTATTACCCTTTTGCTGGTAGGATTAAAGAAGGTCCCAACCGCAAGCTTATGGTGGATCGCAATGGTGAAGGGATCTTGTTTCTTGAGGTTGAAGCTAACTTCAAACTTGAGCAGCTTGGTGATGCTATTAAGCCACCATGCCCATATTTGGAACAATTGATCTATAATGTTCCATGTTCTGACGGCATTCTTGGTTGCCCATTGCTCTTAATTGAAGTGAGTCTATTATTTCCTAACCATTGAATTTACTTCACATGCATACTCAAAAATAAATAGTTTGAGGATACATTTATGTCTCTACTAGGTCACTTTCATCAGTTGGATAGGTTCATTATTGAAAGTCAAAGATTATAGCCTAATTTTGTGTGCATGTATTTTTTTTTCCTTGTATAGCATATATTTATTTTTCCTAGTTTCCTATAGCTTCCTTATATAGTCTAGTCAAACTAGTATATAATGTAAAGATTGCAACTTTTATGAATAAGAAAAATATCTTCTCACTATTTTTTCTCATGGTATCAGAGCCCAAGTTAGGGTTTCTGGGCAGTTTTTTTTTTCAACAAATTTTCAGTCGCCAATACCTTTAGGATTTTATCTTACGCTGTGACTTTAAAATTCTGATTTAAAATGTCAGATGTGAGCGAATCCAGCTCTGGTGTCACGTTAAACATGTTCAAGCCAATAATTCTGTTGACAATCCGTCATTACATATTACAACTCACAAATTGAATGGCCAGAATTTTCTGTAGTGGTCACAGTCTGTGAAGTTGTATGTGAAGGGAAAAGGTAAAATGGGCTATCTTGATGGGTCAACAGACATACCAGAGGTTGACGACCCTTCGTATAAAATCTGGGATGAACAGAACTCTATGGTAATGTCATGGCTTATTAATTCAATGGATCCTCACATTAGTCAGTCATTTCTTTTCTTACCATCAGCACGAGATTTATGGGATGCAGTCACAGAGACATATTCTGATCTTGGAAATACTGCACAGTTGTACGAACTTAAGTGTCGTATTCATGAAACCAAACAAGGAAGTGACACTATGACTGCATATTACAATATCATGAATAGCTTATGGTAAGAATTAGATTTGCATTATGATGGAGAATGGAAGTGTAGAGATGACTGTAAAAGATTTAAGAAGTTACAGGAGAAAGATAGGGTGTTTGAATTTTTGGCTGGTTTGAATTCAGATTTGGCTGAAGTTAGGGGACGAGTACTAAGCAAAGAACCTCTCCCCGCAATTAGGCAAGTCTATGCATATGTGAGAAGGGAAGAAAGTAGAAAAAATGTAATGATGAATAGCTCTAATACTGATAATTCTGCCTTGATTACTTGTGCTACTGATTCAGCATTGGTAAGTGAACAAAAGAATATGAGCAAGAAGAAAGATGACAAGGATAAACTTTGGTGTGATCATTGCCATAAGCCGAGACATACCAAAGAGTTTTATTGGAAGCTCCATGGAAGGCCACAAAACTCAGGGAAGGGTACCAAGCCTTCTGGACAAAATTCAAAGGGCTTTCAAGTTGCAACTGATAATGCCAATGCAAACTCAGGGAGTTAAAGATCAAATCTGTTTACTAAGGAACAACTTGAGCAACTTGCCAGGTTCACGAGTTAAACATCTTTTGCTAATCTAGCCCAAATAGGTAATTTTCTAAATGCTTTCAGCATCTCTTCAAATACTTCTTACCCTTGGATTATTGATTCAGGGGCAACCGATCATATGACTGGGTTGTCCAACTTATTCTTTACTTACAAACCACTTTCTGGTAAACAAAAGGTAAAAATCATTGATGGGTCTCTTTCTTCAGTTGCAAGAAAAAGTTCAATTTCAGTTTCTAAAACAATGATCTTAAAATCAGTATTGCACGTTCCTAATCTGCCTTGTAATCTTTTGTCTGTCAGTAAACTTACAAAAGACCTTAACTGTATGGCTAAATTTTATCCTTCCAATTGTGAATTTCAGGACCTGCATACGGAGAAGAAGATTGGCAGTGCTAAGGAGGTGGATGGACTTTATTATTTCGAAGAGGAGCCTGAAGCTTTGAGTAATCTATCCTTAGTTGACAAAATTGTTTCTCAAGTGCCTAGTGAGAACGAAATTAGTTTGATGCATCTCAGATTAGGACATCCAAATTTTTCATATTTAAAGTTGTTATTCCCAACATTGTTTAAGAATAAAAGTGACATTAATTTTAAATATGAAGTGTGTGCACTGTCCAAGCATCATCTTACTCATTTTCCTGCCCAAACTTACAAAGTTTCACAACCCTTCTCTCTTATACAAAGTGATGTATGGTATCCTCTCCGTTTTCCCAATAATTTTGGAGTTAAGTGGTTGTAACTTTTATTGATGATCACACTCGAGTTTGTTGGGTGTATTTATTAAAAGAAAAATCTGAAGTTTTTAAAATTTTTTAAATCTTCCATAAAGTTGTTCAAACCCAATTTCAAACAAAAATTCAATTGTTTCGAACTAACAACTGCAAAGAATTTTTTTCTTCTATGTTGGGAAATTATTTGACTGAGAATTGAATTATTCATCAATCCTCTTGTATTGATACTCCTCAACAAAATGGAGTTGCAGAAAGAAAAAACAAACATTTACTTGAAGTTGCTCGATCTTTGATGTTTACTATTGGGGTACCAAATTATTTGTGGGGTGAAGCAGTTTTAACTGCCTGTTATCTCATAAATGGATTGCCTACTAGTAATTTGAAGTTTAAAACTCCAATCGAACTTCTTCAGCAACTTTATCCCATGTCTCGGTCCTTTAGTTCTCTTCCTCCTAAGGTTTTTGGGTGTGTTGCTTTTGTTCATGACAATAATCATAACAAAAGTAAGCTTGATCCTAGGTCTCTTAAGTTGTTTGTGGGTTATTCTCCTACACAAAAAAGGTATAAATGTTTTCATCGTCTAACTAGGAAATATTTTGTAACCATGGATGTGACTTTTTTTAAATTAACCCTTATGTCTCCAAAACCTCTCTTTAGGGAGGGGAATATAATATTAAAGATCCGTTTTTTAAAATTTTTCCAAAATCCACACACTTAGATGAGTTATATTTCAGAGATGATATCACAAATTCAACTCCACCTTTGATAGTTTGCTCTCCACAAAATCTGCCACCTTCCAATAACAATCAGCAAAAAGAACAACATTGTTCTTCCCCACAGAAATAGCCTGACCCAAATGATGACCAGCAAGTGTTTTCACAAATTCAACCATCCACCGCACAAAATCAAGAGGATACTCAAAAGCTAAAGGTATATTCTCGATGAAATAAAACAATTTGTACATCTCCTGACTGCCAAAATTCTGAACCGAACATAGAGTTATTGGAAGACACAGGTACTGTTCAATCTGAGTCTAAATTACATTTAAACTCTATTCGGTCACTTGATTTAGATTTAGATTTGCCTATTGCTCATAGAAAAGGTGTTAGAACTTGTACTAAACATCATATTTCTAAGTTTCTCTTATCATAGATTTTCACCATCATTTAAAGCTTTTGCTGCTAATCTTTCATTTGTAACTATTCCTAGAACAGTACAAGATGCTCTTGCAAATCCAAAGTGGAGAGAAGCGATTCATGAAGAATTGAGAGCATTATATAAAAATAGAACTTAGGGTCTTGCAGACTTGCCTTCTGAAAAGAAAATTGTGGGTTGTAAATGGGTATTTACGGTTAAGCATAAGGCTGATGGATCAATTGAGAGATTCAAGGCTAGCCTGGTGGCTAAGGGATATACTCAAACATATGGAATTGATTACCAAGAGACATTTGCCCCTGTTGCAAAAATGAACTCTATTCGGGTCCTATTGTCACTTGTTGCAAATTTAGAATGGCCATTACAACAGCTAGATGTGAAGAATGCATTTCTCCATGGAGATTTAGAAGAGGAGGTGTATATGGATCCACCACTAGGGTTTGAGAATATGTTTGAAAGAGGAAAAGTTTGCAAGCTGGAAAAGTCCTTATACGGGCTCAAGCAATCACCAAGAGCCTGGTTTGACAGATTTACAAGATTTATTCTCAAATGTGGATATCGACAAATCCATAGTGATCATACCATGTTTCTTAAGCATGGTAAAGAAGATAAGCTCGCTGTTTTTATTGTGTATGTGGATGATATCATCTTGATTGGAAATAACATAGATGAAATTGAAAGACTCAAGATGTTGTTAACCAAAGAGTTTGAAACTAAAGACCTAGGTTATCTAAAATACTTCCTCGAAATTGAAGTGGCTAGGTCTCGGAAAGGGATATTTTTGTCACAAAGGAAATACATTCTGGATCTCTTGGAAGAAACTGGGATGTTAGGATGCAAACCTAGCGATGTTCCTATAGAATCCAACCATAGACTTGGGGCAACTACTAAAAGAAGGTTGGTTAATAAGGAACAGTACCAAAGATTAGTTGGAAAGCTAACCTGTATGTGTCATACTCGTCCAGACATTACATTTGCAGTAGGCGTTGTGAGTCAATTTATGTATTCTCCTAATGTAGAGTACATGGAAGATGTGTTTAGGATACTGAAATATTTGAAGACATCTCCAGGAAAAGGCATTTTATTCTCTAAGAATAATCACCTAAGGGTTGAGGCATATACAGATGCAGATTGGGCTGGATCATTTGTTGATAGAAAGTCAACATCATGTTATTGTACATTTGTTGGGGGAAATCTAGTTACTTGGAGAAGCAAGAAACAACCAGTGGTTGCAAGATCAAGTGCTGAAGCTGAGTTTAGAGCAATGACGTTTGGAATTTGCGAGCTTATGTGGCTGAGAATGTTTCTAATAGAGTTGAAGGTGTGGAAAACTAAATCAATGAGACTGTATTGTGATAATAAAGCTGCCATTAGCATTGCTCATAATCCAGTCTAACATGATAGGACAAAACATATCGAGATTGATAGACACTGTATAAAAGAGAAGCTGGAGAAAGGCCTAATATGCATTCCATATGTTACTACTCAAAAGCAAGTTGCTGGTATTCTCACCAAGGGATTATCAAAACAAGTTTTTCAATCACTGAATTCCAAGCTGAGAATGATAGATATCTTCGAGCTAGCTTGAGGGGGAGTGTTGAAAGTCAAAGATTATAACCTAATTTTATGTACATGTATTTATTTTTTCCTTGAAGGCAGTCAGGCAGTCAGGCAGTCTTCTCCCTGTCCCTCAAATATCAGTGAGAGATTTCTAAGGTGTAATGGAAGTTGATTTTTGGATTGGTACCAATGAAAGTATCACACTTGTAGTGGATTTCTAGTGCATAAGCGTTGAAGGCTATAAAAAATATATATTTTTGAGGAGAAAACTGTTTTTGTTGAGGTTCAAACTACTACCCTCACACTTACGAGGGAGTAGCTCTTAACACTTGGCCTTGTTCAACATTTGAGTTGTTGGCTGCTTGTATGCGGAGATGTAGAACAATTGCACTTCAACTAGACCCTAAATATACTGTTCAATTTTCATGTCTAGTTGACGCTCTGGGTATTATGGTAACGCAGTGGCATTCCCAGCTGTGCGTTTAAAAGGCGGTGCTTTATGCAACAATCCATTAGGGCATGCTGTTGCACTGGCGAAAAAAGCAAAGGCTGAAATGAGTAAAGAGCATATAAGATCTGCGGCGTATCTTATGGAGGTCAAAGGGCGACGGCCGAGGTACCCGATTAAGGGGAACTACAATGTGTCCGATTTAAGCAGGTCGGATTTGATAGAATTGATTTGGGGTGGAGGAAACCAGTTTTTGCTGGGATTGCTGGTGCTAAGTCTATTTTTAGTTAAACAGGTACCAAAAAGAAGATGGGGAGACTGGGACTCCCACACCTATACGTTCGCCGAGGCCGAGTATGAAGAGATTTGAAGAAGAGCTAAAGAGAATGATTCATTCAAGGATCAACAGAAAATTTATTTGACATGAGAAGTTGTTTCGTAATCTATAAACGTGAGAAGAAGTTAGCATAAACGACACCCTCTTGAATTGTAGTTAGTTTAACCAAGTACTGGAAGTATTGGTGATGACAAACCAACATCAATGAAACGGATGCTTATCTTGGTTTCTAGCAATGAAGGCTAACATCTGAATACATATATATATATATTTTTTATTCATATAACCCATTTGCATCCAACTAAAATTTTGTTTAGGAGGGAACTAAATCCCAAGTGAATTAGAAGAGGCAATCAAAACTTTTGCATTAAACAATAGAAAACAGTGGAGTAAAACAATAAGAAATTTCTGAAAATTTTAACTCTTCTATGACATATCTAGATGATTTACATCAAGAAATTCTACAAAATATGCTTTGTTCCCTCACCTACAAGAAACAATTACAAACAGATATCGACTCCCAACAGACAAAAATGGAGCCAACATAACTTATAATATAATTAATACTTATAATATAATTAATAAACCTTAAAAAGTAACTACATGACAAACCTCATTTCTCTCAACACACGAGAAAATTTCATATAAAGCACTCTACTCAGCAATTCTTTCAAACTTCATTGTACCTTCGTCCAAGATTGTCATGTGCTTCCTCTTCTTAGACAACTTAGTTGAATTTTGAAACCCATTTACCTCATCGGTAAACTGAGCAGCAGTTCGAGCCCGCAATTCTTCCAGACTCTCCCCTTCCTTTGCTCTCTCCATCACCTGAAATGTGGGGGCAATTATAGATATTATCTGATCATGTGCAACAGAGAATATCTATAAGAACTGGCAGATAGCTTACCAGATGCCGACCATAGAGATGGGTGTTTGAAAGTGCTTCAAGTGCATTTTGCGCCTCTTGCTTTGTTACATACTCAACGAATGCAAAGCCCCTATGATTTCCAAACTTCATTGGCAGCCTTAAGCTCTTTATCTACAAAAAACATATAAAAACATAGAAATCAACAAGAGAAAAAGCATGTCCAGCACGTTCAATTATAAGTCTTTCGGCATCGCTGAAATGAATTTAAATGCAGGTAATCCTTGAGAAGGGATTATACCTGTGCACATCTTGCAACAAATTTAGATATTTAATTGAAAACTTCTATTATCCTACATATAACCTTTACTTTTGTCTCGTTATCTGGTTAATCAAACAATAGTTTAATATTTGCTGTAATATAGCAATAACTCTTTCCAACTTGTCTTAGATTCCATGGTCCTGTTCCTTCCTTTTTACTTACTAGGCATTTTTAATGAAATGCATCATTACTCATCAAAAGAAAAATAACCACCTGGCCAAATGGGCTAAACAGCTGTCTCAGATCTTTCTCTGTTGCCTCAAAAGCAACATTTCTCACAAGTAATTTTGTTGAACTCTTATCCTTCTCAGCCTTTTTCACCACTTGTTCATCCTTCTTGGCATGACATAGTTGTAAGATGAGAGCATGCCCATCCAAAATAGTTCCCTAAAAAAGAGACGAGACATTGTCGACGATGCATCAGTTTCCAAAATTTTGAACTATATTCTAATGATATTAACCTAACTTAGCATCTGGTAGCCACCTGTAGATCTCTGCATACATTTGTTGCTGTCTCCACAGAATCAAACTCTATAAAACCAAACCCCATAGAAACATTCTTTCCATTTTTCAGGTGCTTCTTTACCTGTAACAGGGTGGAACAGAACCATAAAATGAGTGAATTAAAGAATCAAGAAAATCATATATTATCTTTGAAGTGTCCAGATAATTACCTTGACGCTCAGAATTCTTCCCTCCTTGATGTGTTCACCAAAATGCTTTCTCAAATTCTCATCACAAGTCTTAAAATTCAAGTTCTTGACAAATAAAGATCTTGACTGAAACATGATAGGCAAAAAGAGAAATGAATGAAAAAACCATAAACAGAAACAAAAAGCAAAGACACCGCAAATCCATAGAGCTAGAAAGTTTCTATCGAAGCACTGTAAGCATATGATTTACTCTTGTCACTTTATGATTCAAGAAATATGATAATGTGACTTTTCTAGAAGCAACCATATGTCGTAAAAAATGCAGTTAAGAGAAAAACGATGCAACACAATCTATATAATATGTATCAACCTCCTTTTCAAATCACAGAACAAATAGTACTGAGCAACTGAAATTGCTGAATCCAAGCATATGGAAAGCATTCACTGTTTTCCTCTGTTTTTGATGAATAGTTAAATTCATAAGAAAAACAAGATGCTGCAACAGAATGAGTACATACGGATTTGTTGTTTTGGATGGTGGTGTTGGGGTTGGGCCGTGGGAGAATGAACTTAGAAAAAAATAAAAATAATGAAACGAATAACACAAATCTAAGATTGCCAGAAATCCATGACATCTACATAAAAATAAAATAGTAAAAGATGGCTATAAATCTAAAGAAAAGACCTCACAAATGCAGTGGTTTAACATGATTCATACCAACATTGTTGTTGATCTCCAATCAACAAGCAATGGACAAATGGACAAAAATCTTTTTGCGATGTGCGCCAACATATAAATGATGAACAAAGAAAAATGACCCAAAGATATTGACTAGAGGAATTGTAATCATCTACAGCCACCTTACGGCCAATAAACTAACAGCAACTTGAAAGAATACATTTGACATGTTTAAGGACCATAAAGGAACAAGATAAAACAAGGCATAATCACGAAAACAATTAGCATAAAAAATATACGGCATGAAGCAGAACAGGGAAAAGAAGCAAGATAAGAATTCATTAATATGACACACCTCAACTCTATCAGGATCAATATCAGCATCTGTTACTCCTTCCAGTTGTTGCTCTAGAAGAGCTCTCTTGGCATCATGTTCACCAACCACAGCATCATTCTTTTGATTACCCTTGGAAGTAGAACTTTGACTGAGGACATCACTAGGAGCCCACTCCAAATACAATGGAACACCCCTTCATTATCAATACAAGAAAAAAATACTGTTTAAGTAGCTATTGTATGCCTCTTATTCAATAGATAAATGCTACAGACAAAAACTCTTGGAACAAAATATTAAATACAAACTGATTTCACATTAAAGTATTGGCTGGACAGAAACACAAAAGTCAATCCATTTAATAAGAGCAAATAATATAATCCACACGGGAATCATACAATAGTGCCATGCCAATTAGTAGAAAATAGTTTTTAAGAGTTTGTATTCTTAGCATTATTCTACTTGATATGCATAAAGGGTGTTGCAATTTCGTTCATCTCTACTATAATGTCTAGTAAGGAAAGAACTCTTACAGTTTTCTACAGATATGTTTTATTTATTCCTTAACTACCTATAAACATGAAAACTTTAAAAAAGAAAAGGTATGGAAAAAGTTGTCAGCAGAAGGTTATTTTTCTTTAATAACCAACTCAAACTTATCTAATCTGCTATCGTAAATGGTAGTTCATATCAAAAGCGATACTACATTTTCTTATCATAAACAGCTGATGTATTGCTGTGTGGGGGGAAAAAAACATAAATAAATAAAATTGCATCTAATAAGCAAACATATCTACTGTTTGCGGGTGTGCTGACCACACATATATAGGAGAATGTGTTTGTCTGGCTGTGTGAATTCAAATCAATGTTCTGAAGTTTTAGCTAAGAAATCTTTTCTTGAATATTTAATATAGAGTTAGCAGGTCAAGTCCATGTTCCAATCTAGAAGCTGAAGTCTTTTGGTCAGATTCACATAAAAAATTGATTATCCATGTCTTTTGTAAGGGGCTCAACCAATGGCCTTAAAAGAAACAAAGATATACATACTTGTAACGCTTGTATGCTAAACCCTTGAAAGCAGCAGCTGCTTCAACTGGTTCAAGGAAAACAACCTGAAAAGCAATGCATGTAGATATTTAAGAGGGGAAGAAAGAGGAGAACAACCTGAAATGTAATACTAATTCTATTAGGCTACACAACAGCATTAATTCAGGCATATAGCAATTGTGGTTCTTTAGAGCAGCATTTTCTCCATATATGGTTAAGTAAATTAAAAATCAGTCAAGTCTGAAGTACTTAACCCTCAAAGATTGGCATTTCTAGAAGCAAGATTGATACAATCATTATTAAATACATCTAAAAATTGTTCCTGACTAATACAGGTAATACTCCAAATAGAAGTGTAATGAATGGAAGCTAAACAACTACTTTTCTATCCACTCGTTAAACTTTCAAAGCCACTGACCAAGGGGTAAAAAATGGGAAAAAAAAAGAAAAGAAAAGTCTTTTTACGAGTCCAACTATGTAAACCAATGTCTAAATTAGTCTCAGGAGGCACACCAACAACTCAATCAGATTGCTTCCTAAGAGAAAAAAAGGACAAATGCAATCAAACTCTATGTTTCAATATTCAATTGTAAGTTAAGCCTCTAAATGATTGGAGTTGCATCCAATTCCACTTGTGTCAAAGAAAAGCATCAATCAAAAGCCACCAGTGTCACTTGAACATGAAGCCTGGCCTTCAGTCTTATAAACAAAAACAAAAACTGTCACCACAAGATTTATATCCTGCAAATGGCAGATTACACTGTTAAGTAACAGTCTCAAGTCATGCCCATTTTGCCATCTTTAATTGAATAGTCTTCCTTGTACCAGACAACATAATCCCAGTTTAATACAGAGCCACATTTAACGTCCCAGTATATTCCCAGATTTATACTTCTTCATCCTGTATCCTCTAGAAAATGAACATCCTCAGTCAGCTACATGCAACATTGATGAAAATCACTGACAACCTACTTATTCATGACATTCGGCATTCTTTCCTGACCTCTTTCTTCATTCTATAAGGATCAGGTTAGGGAGGTATCAATTCTACATACAAGCAGTCTTAAAACACCAACTGTGGCTGTTCAAAAAACAGGATACATGGAAAATAATTAAGATCTGAAAAGGATGCTTACCAAGGCCAATGTTTTTGTTGAAGGGAGAATAACTTTGTCCAAACTCCCAAATTTACCAAACATCTTAGCTAGTTCACCTTCAGAAGAATCATAAGGCAAGTTCTTCACTAAAAATACATGGCTGCTTCTTTTCAGACCATCAGTTTTCCCAGCAGAAAATTCCTCCAAAGATGAAACATTTACCCCAGCATTCGTAAGAGCTTTTTTGGTCTCCGCAATAACTTGAGTTTCACCCAAAGCAATACGCACAGCAAGATCATTGGCCTCTCGGTCAAGTAAATCACTCTTGCTAACACCATGTTTCCTAGCAATGTTTTCTACAACCTATTAACAGGCAAGATGAAACACAAAAATGAGGCCAGAATTCAAACAGAAAAATTTACATCAACCATAACCACAGACATGGAAATGCAACTGCTTTAAATATCTGGCCAAAATAGGACAACAAAAGAGCCTTATCTATGATAGAATAATTACTTCATGGTGAAATGGTCATGAATTTTTAAAAGACAAATCAACATCGAAAAAGTAATTTCTTAGGACAGGGGAAGGGGGGAAAAAAATCATGTCTCCTTTTTTTCTTTTAGGTTAGCATACCGTATCAGGGCGCATAAACAAACTATTCCATGCTTTTGTATTTCCACTAGCTTCAGATGCCTTCCTTTCTTCCTCCCTCCGTTGTTTCAACGTTTTTGTACCCTGGCTTGTAGAATTGTGAAGCCTAGAAAGAAAACAGTGTCAAGTTCCATCATACATAAGTAAAACCACAAACCTTGAAGCCTGGAATCCAAAAGCAAACTCACTCTTGTTTGTCTGAGGATTTCTTGTGTCTCGCTGGCATAACATGCAACAATCTACCTTGGAAAATTGAATTATCTAGTACTTCTATGGCCCTGCACATACAACCAAGTAATCAATGACTTGAACAAAAACAGGAAGGAAGATAAATAAACAAGTGCAGGATAAGATCCAAAACCGACTCAAACAGCACATCCATCCTGCAATGTATCAAACCAGTGGCCAAGAAGAATTTGCTAGTACCATAAATTGTAATCTACCATATGATCCAACAGTAAACAATCTGCAAACTGAAAAAGTTCATGGACCCCAATAACTATGAATAATGCAGTGATAAAAGGAAAGAATAACAATTAACAGTATTCTGAGAAAAATTAAGTATACAAGAAAAGGATGAAAGGCTAACATGTGTTAGTTATCACTGCACTTTGACCATGTCAGCAAACCATGTACAGAAATTCAAAGCTTAAAATGGTTAGTTATGCCAAAAGAAACACCAATGCGATGGCACCTGTCTTAGCCCAAAAAAAAAAGCCTCTCGCAGATAAGTGCCCCAAGAATGGGAAAAAATCCAACATCTCCTAGCTCTCTCCTATGAACTACCATATCTCCAACATTTTTCTCCCATTTTTTAATAAGAAAATTACACATATGTGTATTCCAACTATCTTTCTTATTCCCAAGTCACATATGAGAGCATATTTATGAGGTCTCAACTAAGGATAAGTTTCAGAGACCTCCTAATAATCCACTGATGAATTTAAAAGTATCAATGCAACACCAAGAAGTTTTAGGTAACAGAAAACACCCAAACACAAGTACCTTGATGCAGATTCTGGAATTGCATAAAGAACATAAGCTATCCCTTTGGACCGTTTTGTATCCTTATCAACAACAATGTGGACCTCTGAGACATTGCCAAATTTACTGAAGTGCTCCCTCAGCTCATCTTCACTGTTACATAAAGATTTATGTAAGTATATTTATAGTCATATATATGACCATTATGAAAAAGAGGCTGTAAGGTACATACGTTGCTGTATATGGAAGATTACGGACAAAAAGACGACCACTTTCCAAAACTTCTTGTTGCACATCTTTCAAACTTGATGATGGATTCCCTGGGTCAACAATTTCACCATTGGCATCTTCTTCTCCAACCCCAGAATGAATTGAATCCTTTATAATACTATCACATTCTTCATTAGAATCACCATTGTGGTCATTCTCTTCCTCCTTCTCCTCCCCGTCCTCATCATCATCACCATCACCAGCAGAATCATCTTCACTTTCCGAATCTGACCAATCTTTCTTCACTCGACTCTTAAAATAATCCATATCTGACATTAATTCATCAGCAGCAGCATTTTTTGATTTCTCAGTTGCCTGGCTATCTGTTATCACATTGGATTTATCTGACTTAACATGCAATGTAATTGATTTCTCCCCTCCTTTGATTGCTTGTGATATATTCTCAGAGACTTTGGCCTTCTGGTCAGCCATGAGACCAATCAAGGTATCATTTGCCCACATTTTTGACTTGACCCTCGGCTGCATCACCTGAAGAAATTCTAGAAGCTGAGGATCGTCATTCTCAGTAACCTTTTCAATAGTCTTTTTCTCTCCTCTTTTAGCAGCAAGAACAGGATTCTTCTCATCTTCTGACACTTCTTTTTCTTTCTTCAAAGAATATCGACTCCATGGACGAGGCATATTTGGATCCCCAACTTTACGAGCAATCTAGAAACAAGCTATGGAGTCTTCAATTTTTTTTATGCACACTCGGGTACTTGACAAAATATAATCAGCAAAGATATATTAATCAACCAAATCTACATTAGTCAGACCAACCAAAATTACTAATCCTTTACATTCCATGAGTATATTAGCCACAGGCATACATCAAATTCATTTCAGATTCATGAAGTAGATTAAATGATAACTAAATCACTTAAGTTAATTTTCACTCAATAATCTCCCAATTACCGCTAAAAGCATGTAAATAATAAGAAAACAAAATTCTCCTACTCTGAAAATAAAAATTAAAAATCAATAAAATAAAACAGAGTAATAACAAAAACCGACCTCACAAGAGATTCTACAAGTGTCAAGATAAGATTTGTTAAAGTACTTTATAGCTTCCTCAGCTTCTTGCTCGGTACGGAAACCAATAAAAGCAAATTGCCTGCTCTTGCCATCTCTAAACAAAAATCAAGACACAGCAATACAACCAAATTAAAAAATAAATAAATAAATAAAATTCCAGCAAAATTAAAAAACGAAAAAAAATTCAAAAATTACTTGGTGCGCATAAGCTTGGCGTCAGTTATTTCTCCTTTCTGAGAAAAAAAATCTCTCAGGCGATCCTCCGTCACGTATTTTGGTAAATTCTTCACGCAAATTCTCGACCTGTACATTCAAAATCGTCCGAGCAAATTCAAGTTTAATTCTTTTTTTTAATAAAGGAAATAAGAAAGTTAAAAAAATTAGTTAATTAAGAGAGTTAAGAAGTGAACAACTTACATTGTTTTTTTTTTTTTTTTTTTTGATAGAGGCTTCGCCGCTTCAGTGGCTTAACGAAGAGGAACAGAGAAAGAGAGAGAGCGGTGGACCGGTGGTGGCTCTCGACTGAAATTTTAAGTAGTGACCTATAGATTAGGGGCATTTGTGAAAATAGCACTCTATAGAGGTGTATTTTAGAAAACAAGCTATTTTATGGGATATATTTTGCAATTACGGCCAAGTCGGATTTTGGACCTGAAGGTGTCCAACGGCAAACCACGGCCATTAGGGCCCATGGTCCGGCAAGGCACAGCCCATTAAACTGGTGGGCCATATTATGTCGTGCCCAAATTTTTTTATTAAGGCCCAGCACGGTTCATGGATCGAGCCACTCGGGTCGTGTAGTGGATTGTCCCCAAAAAAAGTCTATCAACTTTTTCTTTTACCCCTCAAACCCAAATGTTTTTAAAAAGTTCACGTTCCTGACATGCTTTATTTAAATTCACGTGTTTAGCGTGCTTTTTTAAGATCATCACCCAATAATATCAACAACAACAACTACAACAATAACAACAATAATAATAATTTTTATTAAGAGAGCAATTAATATTTTATTATTAATTTATCGTAATTTCATAACTATTTATTTAATTTCACAATAATCAATCATAACACAACAATATATATATTTAATTTCATAAATCATAGTAATGATTATTGAAAATTAAAATTACAATCCCAAAATAACGATTATAAAAAGTCACAACTACAATATATCAATTATAACAAATCACAGGTCACACCTTACAAATATTTCATTCACAAATGAAGTATATCTTCATTAACTAAGTTATGATTTCATAAATGAAATAGTAATGTCTTCAAAAATTTTATTTATTATTTATAAAATCATGATATTTATTTAAACTAAGACTTAAATTAAATTTTAAAAGCCTATGCTAATATATATATATATATATATATATATTAAGAAATTTAATTTCAAGATATTTGTAGAAATCATAACATTTTATATTTTCTTTTCATTAAAAAATTTTATTTTGATATACTTTGGTCCACGTGCTATTGATGGCCCACGGCTGCATGCTAGCCCACCGATAAAGCGTGTTTATTATGTACATCTCTAATCGTACCGTGCTTTTAATATTTGTGTGCCTAGAATTTGAGCTCCGGCCCAGCCCACGTGCGTGTTGTGCCATGTCGCGCGCCCAACCAAAACGTGCTCGTGTCGTGTCGTGCCGTATGCCACCCGACCCATTAACCATATTTATTTGGACCTCTTCAAATCACCCATCAAAATGTGTTCCATTCACAATCGACAGTTAACTATCAACTTAATTAGTTTTTCTTTTGAAAATAAATAATAATTAGTTGTATTACATTTGTTGAGTAGAAATATGGGCCAGGAAGAAATAAAATGAAAATAGCACAATAATTTACAGCACTCGATCACTTATATCCACCGGAAAAAATAAAGCAACACCATTTAGTGAATTGTCTTGCTCTACATGCAACCAATCTCATTTCAACAATGCTATCTTCTTTTTTGGGATGAATTCTAGCAATGCTACTCTGAAAGAAAAACGATGAATAGATTAATAGACTATTTAGCAATGGTGAAAATGGGAGAGAAACTAAAAAATAATGATTGTTGGTTAGAAAAAAAAAAGGGAAATTATCATTGCACCACCTATGTTTTATCTTATATTCATCCAATCACTACAAAATTATAACATGTTTTATGTATTATCTTTCTTTTTAAATTTGTATCAATAAGTTACTTTTTCACTAACACTAGTAAATAATTTAAATGAAATAACAATTTTACTCCCTAAATAAATTAAAAGAATATTTTATCTTATAAAAGCTTTGAAAAATAAAAAATTATAATTACAAAATTACTCATAATTTTAATAAAAAATAAATCCCAAATAAAGGTGCTCAGGTGATTTTTATTAAATTTAAATTTTGCAGAATTTTAATTTTTATTAAAAATTATAATTTTACAAAATTTTAATAAAAATAACTGAATTTATTTATGAAAAAAATAAATCCCAAAATTTTAATAATTTAGAGGATTTTATTATATCCAAAAATTTTACAATTATTTTTACAATTATATATTTTTTTAAAATAATTTTTATTAAAAAATAAAAAATATTTTGGGATTTATTTTTTCTAAAAATTTATGGGTATTTTTATAATTATAATTTTTTATTTTTCAATTTTTTTATAAAATAAAATAATATTTTAATTTATTTAGGAGTAAAATTGTCATTTAATTTAAATTTTTTAACGGTGTTAGTGTAAAAGTGGCTAATTGATATAAATTTAAAAAGAAAGGTGGTGCATAAAATATGTTAGAATTTTATAGTAGTTGGATGGATATAAGACAACATAAATGGTGCAATGATAATTTTCTAAAAAAAATTGCGATGTAACAAAATATGAGGGTTTGAGCTTTCAATTTTAAATAAGGATAAAACTGAAAATTTTAAAAATTTATATACACATGATAATTTCAAATATTTTTAAAATATGGAATCAAAATTTCTACCTCTTCAAAGAAAAATTTAAATCCACATAAATATGAAGGATGGTGCCAATTGCAAACGTTAATTATTGGATAACGTTGGAGCCACGCTACTTGCAAGACAAATGGCATGCTTTAAAACCATAATTTTTTTCTAACTTTTCGTACATTCATATTTTGGGGAGTCAAGCCAACTGATTGAGATATTTCATGGTACACTCCATGATTTCATGTCACATGAAAATCACCCACCAATAACATTTTGATGTGCGTCAATTATTCTGTACCTTGGAATCTATGAAAACAAAAATTAAAAATGGATTTACCAAATAGTGCTTCTTCCGTCACTTTCTATCATGCCTGTATTTTGAAATAGTTTATTAAGGTTAAATTATTTTTGACATCTTTTTTCATTTTAGGAATTGATTTAGTATCCGATAAAAAGTACTTAAACAATAATTTACACTTGCAAATTAAAGTTTTTGAAAAATACATTTTGATTTATAGAATCACCCCTCAGAGTATCTCCACAAGATTCTATTAATTTTACTCTTCAAATATTTATTTGCTTACCTATGTGGTAAAAAGGACAGTAAAAAAAATATTATTCTCTAAAATACTCTTCAAATAAAAATAAGTTAATATTATTTTAATCAAATAAATACTTTTTCAAACAAAAAATAAATGATAATTAAAGCACTTTTCTTTCTCTCCAATAAAAAGTAATAAAATATAGATTGAAGATAGAGAAAACAACTCTACAAAATTAAAAAGATAGAATCATTTCTTATTTGAAGAATCTTAATTGCAGTGTCTTTTAAATTTTAAATGCTGATGTAGCTCTTCAAATATATAATAAAATTTTATTTAAAAAATCTTTTGAAGATTCTCTAATAAGTACAAGTAAATAATAACTATAAAAACAAATAAATAAGTCCAAGTAAATAATTTAGCACCAATAACTCAAATTGATACATATAAATAATTTATTAGATTAATACACTGATTTATTTCAAAATACTTTAATTAAACAAGCTTTTATTTTTTTCCAAACTCAAAGCATACATATATAGTACTAACACAAACAATTCTAAATTCGATGCCGATCTAATCTAATATCTATGTGGGTACTTTTTCAAGTCTCTCATTATTTTTTCGTATATTATTATATTTGTACATATAACACAATGCATTTATAGATCAGCATCGCTTTGATTAACACTGGATCCAAATTCTCTAGGGAAGACTTCCTATTCAAAGGTCAAATAGTCATCTTCCTGATTTCTTCTTGAAACCTCTCCATGGCTGAGAATGGCAAGCGTATTGGCACCACAATCCCACGCTCGCCATCATTTTTTTTCTGATAATTCACATAAAAGCTAATGAATAGCGCACACCCAGCGATTCCAGCAAACATAGGCTTTCCCCACCCAAAATCAATCTCTTCAAATCCAGTTCGAGTTGTGTCCGAAACAATGAAGTACAAATCTCCCATAGTTGTGGGCACCGGTCGACCTCGAGTCACCATAAGGTCAGCCACAGATCTTATATACTCTTCACTCACTTTGGCCTTTCCCTCCTTCACTAACTCCACAGCATATCCCAATGGACTCCCACACAATGCATCAACTCTTGAACACACAGCTGGGAACACAAATGCGTTCCCATAATACCCTTGAGGTATCTGCATGTTGAAACGCTTGCCTCTAATATTAAATGTGAATGAAACTCGAACGATCTCATTTGGGTCCAATCCAAGTGCAATTGTACGGCATCTCCATATGCAAGCAGTTAGTAGCTCAAATGTCGTACAGTTTTTAAGATGTGGGGGAAGCTGATTTCGAAGTGACAAAATTTCTTTCGGACCAAAGAAGAGTGATTTGTGGTCTAGGTCATTTGGGTTTTTGGTTCTCAGGGTAGCTTTGATCGGGTCTATTTGGTCATATTCATGGTGGACACAAGAAATTTGAGGTGGGTTTCTTGCGTTCAGGAGCTCTCGTTGCCAAATTGGAAGTAAGGATGGTGCCTTTGCATTATCCCAAGCCATTTCCTCCATGGCTTTCAAGAATTGCACGAAACCAAATGCATCGCACATTGTGTGGTTCACCCGAAATGCAAGTACGAATCCTCCACATATCAATCGTGTCACCTTCATTTAGAAACACATAAGAACTCCGAAAAGCTAGGTTAATTATATGCTTATTCAGAAAGCGGTAACACAGAAAACCATTGGTATCATCAGAAAGTAAAAGTGCAATTTCTGAAGGAGGAGAATCTCATCGAATAAAATCTAAATGAGAGAGATCCAAAATACCAAACAACAGGTAATATCATTTACTTCAGGATAAGTATACATGATATGAAAGTTAATTTTTTCCTATAGAGTTTTGAAACATGATGGGAGAATAATTAATATAATAAAAGTACAACCGAGGCTTTTGAAAATTTCCCTTCAGAATTTAATTTTCAACGTTGTTTTCAAAGTAAACATTTCTACAAAAAAAAAAAAGAAGAAGAAGAAGAAGAAGAAAAGAAAAGAAAAAGAAAAAGAAAAGAAAATCTATAAATACATAATTAAAATTCGGTTTGAAGTAATGTCACTCACCTGAAATAACAACAATGGGCAGCCAAGAGTGCCTTCGGAGCCTGGAACATCATAAAGTAGCTCATCCAAATATGGACATGGTGGCTTAATTTCATCATCACCAAGCTGATCAAGTGAGAAGTCAGCATCAGCCTCAGTAAACAATACTCCTTCACCATTGCAGTCCACCATGAGCTTACCATTGGACCCTTCTCTAAGCCTACCAGCAAAAGGATAATAATACACAAGTGCCCTACTCAGGGCTTCCTTGATGACCTTAACCGGATCTTTCCCTTTCATCGAAGGTGAAGGATTATTCTTGTAGAAAAATATTAATGGAACTTGAAACCATAGACCTTGTTGGTCATCGATATCGGAAAGTTGCTTCACTTCATGACTTTTCGGCGCCAACGCCGGGCCAATAAGTTCCGGCGCCCGCCGTTTAACTGAGAATTCTTGAAGCAATGTCAAGGTCATCGTCAAAAAGTTATTGGCTTATTGGCTTAGAATCTGTGTGTGGTAATTAATCAGTTGTGCTTATGTGTTTGCATGGTATTTATGGTGCGGCAGGGCCAGGGGGCTATCATTGTACCAAGTCTCCACCACATGCAATTCCTGTCAAATCGAAATGGTGCATTGACACAGGATTCTAGTAGCTTGACTCTAAATTGCAAACTTTTTCTTTTTTTAATATTGTTTACACATCATGTTATTGTATTACATAAATATTTATAACTGTTATTAGAATAGCTATTACATTGATATTTATAATCAGATATATAACTTGAGACTTATATTATTACAATAATTCTATGAAGTACATGTCTTGACATATGACATTTACAGAAAAGAGATGTCTCAGTTCCATTCGCATTTCATAAAGGAGAAAGACTTACAAATTAATTCTACATAATTTTTTACTTAATTGAGAGAAATTGAGTTTATAGAGACTCAAACTACTACTCCCGTAATTTTTCTTAACTTTGAGAGTGATAGTCCACCACTCTAAATTACAAACTTAAAGTTGAAAGAAAGGGACAAGGATTGAATGCTTGCCTGTTCATAGGTTTTTAATGCATAAGTGACAAATTAATGCATGTGTTACACGCAAGGCAAAATTTTGAATTACTCCACATCAATAGATTATTTTCAAATTATCTTCTCTAGTTTTAAAAATATCAAGTTATCCTCTAAAATTTTTTATTTTTCCATTGATTTTAATGGTTATAAAGGCAAAATAGTATCTATACATTTAAATTAACCAAAAGAAGTAAAGTCTTTCAATTTTTCTACTCATATATTTATTATTAGATAAAATGACCGTTACCCTTTTTTATATTTTAGAGGACAAAGATGTACTTTAGCATAATTATAATTTAATTTCAAAATATCAAAATTCTCAACATGATTCATTTTCATCTGATAAATCTCACTTTCTTATTGTTCATTCATCTCATTCATGTAACTTACACCCACACACATGAATAATGTGGTGTAAATTACATAAAATGTAACTTAAGAGATCCCTTAATAAAATTTATTTTTTTCTGCAAATAAATGCAGTACCATTGCAACATTCTCTCTCTCAAATTTTTCGTTAATAAAAAATTTCAAATAAACTATCCACAAATAAAAACTAAAGTAAAATTAAAATCTAAGAAGATTCTACCATAATCCAAAGTTTTAAAGCCAAAATTCTAATTTTGAATACTTTTGAACAATTACTAATTACAACTGCTTTGAAAATTCTAAGAACTCAAACACAACTAAACCCCACCCATGGCCACTGCGACCAAGGCAACCAAACCCCTTGGCCATGCACGGTTATGGAAACCAAACCCTTAGCTACCGCAACCAAACCCGTGGCCACTCGATCAAGGCAACCAAATGGCCATGTGCGGCCAAGGAAACTAAAAGCTTGGCCACGCGGCCATCAAAACCAAACCCTTGGCCACGTACAGCCCTGTTAACCAATTGAAATCATGCGACAAATTATGGGTACGATTTTGATTTTATGGAGATGAAATTAAGAAGACTTTTTTTTTTTGGAATTTTAAGGACCTCAAATAAGATTTTTTATTAATTTAAACAGCATTTTTTTGTGTGTTAAAATTGTTAGTTAAAACTGTTAGAAAAGGGTTGTTTTCAAAAGTAATGGAACAATTTGAAGATAATAAATTCTCGAATGAAAACATTAATAATAAAATAACACAACTTAGATTAGCACTGGATCTAGAGATGAGGATGGTTTGGCTTGGCTTGGTTTTAAATTGAATTGAACCGTCAATTTTTATAGAAATAATAATCCGAACCCAACCGAATCAATTGTTCGGTTCCCAACTATGTTCCTTTCTTCTTCTTCTTTTTTAAACCATAATTTTCTTTCTATTTTTAAAATTTTTTTGTTCTTGATTTTTCCTCATATAAACTGATTGGTTTTTTTAATTTTAAAAAACTAAACCGATTTGGCTCAGTTTTTTTAGGGCAACAATTTTTTCACCCATCCCTAACTGGATCCAAATTTGAAAGAGTAGGTGCTCCTCAAATATATATTCTCTTCTTCTGAATTATTGTCACATGTATTTTAGTATTGAGTGTTTATTCGTTTGTTGTTATAAATACACATGTGATATAATAATAATTTTTTTTTGGATAGCACAGTAATTGTCAAATTCAAAAGGAATGTATGTACTCTCTTCCTTAATTTGAATAATTTTCATATGTATCTCTTAACAATAATTATATATATGAAGAATAGTAAATCACTTGTGATAAGAATTAAATAAATAGTTACTTTTTTTTTTTTGAGAAGAATATAAAATTCATTCCATAAAAGAGTTTAACAAATTCATGACTTCTGAGGGGTACGAATCTACCCAAACAACAGTTATACTTTTCTCTAGAGCTAACTTTGCTAGAGAATGAACAATGGCATTACAAGACCTTGGCGTGTGCAGTGTTTTCCAAGAACAAAACTCCTTTAATCTATTTTGAATTTCCGAAATTAGCCACTGGATCTCTGTTCTGCTGCTCTTCTTGTTGTTAACATAATCTACAGCTTCGAGGGAGTCGAATTCAATGATTATATTTGCCAGCCCTGCATCATAAGCTACTTTCAGTCCCCAGTTCATTGCCTCTGCTTCTGCAAAGGTAACGCCACAGTGCAGCTTTGTACTCTTGATTGCAGCAGCCACAAAATTCTTGTTAGCATCCCGTATGACAATTCCCAGCCCAACTAAATGATCCTCCAGGTTTACAGCTGTATCCACATTGATCTTACACCAATTTGGAGGGGGGGGGGGGGGCCTCCAGCATACACGATTCTCTACTGTACCGCCGATATTGGCCATTTTCCCAGAACTTTGGATTCTTCTAAAAGACTCCACAACAGCCTCAGCCTTAACTGCTGCTATGCCAGGGTTCTCCCTCTTTCCTTTGAACAATCTTTGATTTCGAACACCCTAAATTACCCAGAGAAGAGCAACCACCACCTCTGTATCTGATTTCCCCACTCTTTTCACCAGCACATGCAATATGCCCAAAATGTCATGGCCACCAATGTTTTTAAGCTCAGCATCAAACCTGGTATTTTCCCAGATTTTGCGAGCATATTTACACTCCACCAACGCATGACCAACAGTTTCCATGCTGATTCCACAAATTTGGCATTCGGGTTGTGGCACTATTTTCTTCCTCCATAAGTTCTCAGCTGTTGGAAGAATGTTTTTTGCTGCTCTCCAGATGAAGATCTTAATTTTCTCTGGTAAGGACATGGACCAAATAATCGACCATTGGTTGGCTGGCTGCTCTGAACAGGACGGGGTATCCGAAAAATTAATTCTCAAGGCCACTTGGTATCCGCTTTTAACAGTGTAAATTCCTTTCTTATCATAGTGCCAAAGAATTTGATCGGCCATTGGTGTGCTAGGGATAGGAATTCTTAAAATTATTTCAGCATCCTCTCTAAAAAAATGTTGGCATATCATATCCTCATTCCATTGGTTATCCTCCTTGATCAACTTAGCTACCCGTGTGTCACTTGGTAAGGACGGAGGGGAAACTGGTTTAAAGGACGTGGGCTTTGGAATCCAGTTCCCTTTATAAATTTGAACTTGCTGACCATTCCCGATCCTCCATCTAATCCCCTTATGAATCACTTGTCTCCCCCACAGTATGCTTCTCCAAATGAATGAGGGCTTGGAGCCCAATTTTGCAGTAAGGAACTGGTTATCCTTAAAATATCTCGCTTGTAGGACTCTTGCTAATAGGGACTCAGGGAACTGAATAATTCTCTAGCTTTGCTTGGCTACCAATGCCTGATTAAAGCTTGCAAAGTCTCGGAATCCCAGCCCTCCCCTCCGTTTAGCTTGGCTTAGCCTCTCCCATTTTGCCCAGTGAATGCCCTTTTTCTCCATGTTGCTGCTCCACCAAAACCTTGCAATTGCTCGCTGAATATCTACGCAAATGCTCATGGGGATTTTGAATACACTCATAGCATATGCTGGAACCGCCTGAGCTACTGCCTTTATCAATATCTCCTTCCCTCCGCACGAAAAGTACTTGTGCTGCCAATCCGCAATCTTGCTAGACACTCTCAGCTTAATGTTATTGAAGAATCCCGATTTTTTCCTCCCGACCATGGATGGAAGCCCCAAATATTTTTCATGTCTAGAAACTACATTCAGTTGGAAGATGTTCTTAATTGCCGTAATGACCCTATTGGTTATGTTGCCGCTAAAGAACATGGAGGATTTGTCGTAGTTGAAGAGCTGACCTGAGGCAGCTGCATAACACTCAAAGATTCTTTTCAGGTGCATACAATCATTTTCTGAGGCTCTTGTGAAGATAAGGCTGTCGTCGGCAAACAAAAGGTGAGATATGGTAATATCTTTGCTAACCTTTAGCCCATGGATGACTCTTTTTTCTTCGGCCATTTGCAGCATGTTCGAGAATGCCTCTGCACACATAAGAAATAAATAAGGGGAAAGAGGGCAGCCTTGCCTTAGCCCTCTTTGTGGGTAAATTGTTCCTCTAGCTGTCCCATTAATAATAACATAGAATGAAGATGTGGTAATGCATCTCATGATCAAGTTAACCCAAGGTTCTGCAAAGCCTAGCTCGAGCATTACTTGCTTTAAAAACAACCACTCCACCCTATCGTAAGCCTTACTATTGTCTAGTTTCAGAGCTACAAGACCATTTTTTCGCCCTTTACTGTGCCTAATCTTATGGAGGCATTCATATCCTATAATAATGTTGTCAATTATGAGTCTATCCGGTATGAAGGCACTTTGAGATGGAGAGATCACTTTGTGGAGGTGTTGTTTCAGCCTATTTGCAATTGACTTTGTAATGATTCTGTAAATTACATTACATAGACTTATAGGTCTGAACTCAGACACTTTCCTAGGCTTATTAATCTTTGGAACCAGAGCAATGTAAGTATGGTTGAGAGGAGTGATATTACCTCGCTCATTCAGGATATGGAGACATGTGTTGACCACTCCCGTATTAACTGTGTTCCAGTGCTTCTGGTAGAAGGCCGCTGGCAGTCCATCAGGCCCTGGAGCTTTGGTAGGGCACATCTGGGACAACGCCTCCACAATCTCCTCTTTCGTAAATGGCTGCATCAGTTGCTCATTCATCTCATCGGTGACTCTTGGCTTTAAATCTTTTAGGGCTGCATCCACCTACTTCTGGTCTGGTCTGGAGGTGGTGAACAAGTTAGCAAAGTAGTCACAAAATTCTCGTTCCACCTCCTCCTCTTTCTGCATCCAGTTACCTTACCTGTCCTCTATACCCCAAATTTTATTTTTCCTTCTTCGAGATGATGCTTTGGCGTGGAAATACTTAGTGTTTTTATCACCCTCCTTCAGCCAATCTGCCCGAGACCTCTGCTTCCAATAAATTTCTTCATCAAGCAAGATGTTCTGAATCTGACTTTTAACTCTCTTAATTTCCTTCCCGTCACTATATTGCACACCACTGTGTCTCAGCTCCTTCAGTTTAGCTGTCAGCTTCTCTAACTTCTGCTGCCTACCTTTAAATTCCTCATTACTCCAGTTTTTAAGCTGGGCCATTGAAGACTTTGTTGTTTGTTTAAAGAGCCCAACCGGGTCAGCACATCTCCAGTTGCCATGCCTCCTCCATTCCTTATCAACAATGTCTTTACAGCTCTCATAACTGCTCCATGCATCCTCATAATGGATTCTTGATGTCCTATTCCGCGCATAACTTAACCCATTACCTTTAGCTTGCACCTCCATGATGATAGGACAGTGGTCTGAGCTCCACGTCTCTAGATTAACAGCTGCACAGCCTACATACTTTTCTCTCCATTTCTTATTACACAAGAACCGGTCCAACCTCTCCTCTACAAAATGCTGGCCGAATCTACCATTACTCCATGTGAAGGGGTAACCTTTACAGCCCAGATCAACCAAATTACATTCACATAAAGCTTCTCTAAACTCACTAATCATGTTAACATTTCTATCATTTCCTCTTAGTTTTTCATTCGGGTGCAAAATCTTGTTAAAATCACCAAAACATAACCAGGGGATATCAAACAAATCTGCTAACCTTTTCAGCAATGTCCAAGTGTGATGTTTCTGTGTCATCTCAGGATGTCCGTAAATGCCAGTGCATCTCATCCAGTTACCATCCTCTCGCTGCACCCGGGCATCAATATAATGATTGCTGTACGAGGAGACATGCACATTTGCCTCATTATACCATAGCATAGCCAAACCCCCTCCCTTGCCGTTTCTATTCACTGCCAAACAGTTATCGATCTTTAGCTTCCTACTTGTTTCATACATTTGCTTAGCCGTTAATTTCGTTTCACAAACAAACAGAATTAACGGCCTTTGTTGTTGGAGAATTTTTTGAAGGGCTAGAAACGTTCGGGCATTCCCCAAGCCCCGAACGTTCCAGCTGAGGATTTTCATGGCTGTCGGCGGGGCTGGCCACCAGCCTCCGCCGCTGCATCTGTAGTTTTTGGGGTTGCCATCTCTAACTCCTCTACTGACATCGTTTTCCATGCTAGCTTGAGCATTACTGAAGGTGAACTCTTTTGCTTTTGCTTCGGCATTGGCTTGGTCGGGCTAGCCATTCTAAGTTTTTTCTGGTTTGGGCTTAGTCCATATTGTTCATGACATGGTCTCTTCTTTAAGTATGTCTCCAACGTCACTGCACTTTTCTCACATTTAATCCGAGCCTGGCGTTTCCAATTTTTCCCCTTGGGCTTTTGACATACTAGCTCCGGCCCATTTTCCATCCCTTCCTCTTCTTCACCATTATTCTGGGCCTCATATTCTTTTTCCAACCTCCCAATAACCAAGCTCCTTCCCCGGGTTAAATTTTCATTTTCCCTCCCTTTTTTGCTTGCTTTTCCCGCTTTGTTGGTCAGAGCTTTGACATGCATCTCATGGCTAGTTGTCATAGCTGACTTGTTGCAGTCCATTTGTAGGTTTCTCGATTCCTGCATGACAGGCATTAATTGATCTTCTCCCATCTCCTTAGCAATGCCTTCTTGGCTGGCTGCCACGTGTATGTCCTCTTAGTTGGAGCTTGGTTCGCTTGTGGTTTCACTGGCCTTGTTCCATTGAGAGGGCTTTTGATGTTGAAGGTGAGAATTTTCCCTTTGCTCTTGGTACCCTATCTTTGTTGGGTAATTGGCCGGTTTACTACTACCATGTTGCCCTCTTTCATGACTGTTGTTAACTCTGGATTTTCCATAAAATTGGATTGCCTGCATCCACACCCCATAAGCAAGTTCATCCTTCGCTTACCCTTCGTACTTATCACATTCCTTATATGGGTGTCCTATCCGCCCACAACAGAAGCAGAATTCTGGTAGCCTCTCATATACCACTGGAATCGGAATTTCTTCTCCCCCTGTATGCTCTAGATATATTATCTTTTTTAGAGGCTGTGTAATATCAATGGAGATCCTTACTCTGGCATATCGGCCAATGCATTCCCCTTCTTCATCAGCATCAACTTCTTCAACCTTCCCAATGGTTTCCCCCAGTATTTTAACAGTTTCTTGCTCCATACATCCAACCGGTACATTGTGTAATTGCACCCAAAAAGCTGATTGTGTAAAGGATTGCTTTGCTATTTCTCCTATGCCGCTCGGTTCTTTTAGGACTATCAACGCACGCTCAAAGTGCCAGGGACCTCCAGAAAGAACTCTTTTCTTGCCTGCTTCCGAGGCAAACTTGAACATAAACATCTTGCCTCCTAAGCTCTCCACCTTGAATCCCTCCGCTGTCTTCCAAACTTGCTGCAACGCTGACTTAAGACCCTCCCTACTGACTCCTCTTGGGTGCAGTACTTTCCCCAACAGACATCCGGACACTAACTTTCTCCCTTTGCCTTTCATAACATCGCCTATGACAACTCTACTCTTCTCACCTTCTCCTAAATTGATTGCTTTGCATTTTCGAATCAGTTCCTCTGTTTCCATGAGGCCCTGAATTGATTACTACTCTATTGCCCTAACTCACCACCCTCTCTGTTGCAAGTAATAATACTTTAACTCACACAAATAATTCCGCCTTCAAAGGGAACTCCTTGCTTGAAGGCGACTTTATTGCCCTAGGGGCGACTGTCCTTTCATTCGGAGGTCTCTTTGAGAGAAAGAGACCTTTTCGAAGAGAGACTTTTTGACTTTTTCCATGCTTAAACTTTGTACTTGAATCCTAAGAAAAAATAAATAGTTACTTTAGATTGAATGATGAATTCATTTTTCCTTAGGCCTTATAATTGATTTATACGTAATATTAAAGAGAGAGAAAGATGAGATAATTTTATTCTTTCTTTATTGCCCACTCTCTTTTTCTTTTTAATACATTTTCTCTCTTATTTCTCATTCTTTTAACAATTTTTTTTATGGGTAATTTTTAAAAACCTTCCCTGAGGTTTGGGCTTGTTGTAAATAGATGGCAAGAATTGATTTATTTATAAAAAACCCCTACCGTTAGTTAAGTTTAACACTGACCGTTAGTTAACCGTCCAAAGACAATATTACCCTTAACAATAGTTTATAAACGAAAATAACTAAAAAAAAAACCAAAATTATTAGCTATTTTACACTTTTTAAATTATTGATATTTTCTTAAAGTTCCTATAAAAAAGTTAAAATTAAAAAATTAAAAAATCCTCTTTAAATTATTGATATTTCCTTAAAATTTCTACAAGAAAGATAAAATTAAAAATTTTAAAATGAAAGTCATAATCTTTACCTATGATATTGTAAATTTTTAGAATTGACAAGGATAAAATTGTCAAAAAATAGGGTTTGTGCTTTTTGCACCAATAATTTTGGTTTTTTTTTAGTTATTTTCGTTTACAAACTATTGTTAAGGGTAATATTGTCTTTGCATGGTCAACAAACGGTCAGTGTTAAACTTAACTGACGGTAGAGGGTTTTTTACAAATAAATTAATTCTCGCCATCTACTTGCAACAAGTCCAAATCTCAGGGGAGGTTTTTAAAAATTACCCTTTTTTTATTTATTTTAAAATCACGTGAATAAACAGCATCAAAACTGCGTCCTGCCTTTCATAGCTCAGAGGATAAGGTCGTACGGAACAAAGGTCGGTGGACCATCTGCACTGACATGTAACTTTCAGTCAAAATCTTTATCATGCATTTATGTACACGTTATTTTTATTTTTATTTTGAATAATGAAATATACCATAAACCAAAACCCGAAACTACTGTTTCAGAAAAGGATTCCTGTCTAGTGAATCATGAATGGGGTGTGAGCTAAGATACTACAAGTTCTGGGAACTTCTGCAGTATAAAATTTCAGTAAAGGAAAGGTTTGTGAGTAGAGTTTAGAAATTTGTTCTAATTTTTGCTCCCGAGATATTAATGTTTTGTATTACATGTTTCAAAGATCAAGATTGGGCCTGTTTGTTTTAGATTTAAAATTGTTCGAATTGGGGCTCATGTTGAACTGAGCCAATCAAGCATGAAAGATTATTTATAGATTTTGAGTTGTAATATTGTCAGCCCTTCATTAATATCATAAAATCATTATTCTATTACAACTATGTTTAAGGATTAATACAAATATAATTAACACCACTTATCTTCTCTCTCTCTCCCTCCAATCTATTTTACTTGATTGGTATTTACAACCACCGTAACTAACCATTTGAAATGTATAATTATTTCTACCATTTCAAAAATGTAGTTGAAAATAAAATGATATTTTCAATAATTGTAATTTTTTGTTAGAAATAGAAAAAAATTTTAACTGTAACTAAGAGTTAGTAGAAAAAACTATCCAAAGGATATACAATTTTAAGAGGCAACATAAGTGCCAATATATTTTTCACCGGTATAACTTGCAAGGTCAGTCAAAGCAAAAATATAAGGGTAAGAAAACATAATATAAAATTACATATCATCTAACAGAAAAGTAATTGTAATTTTTTTCTTAGTTTTCTTTTTTCTTTTTATCAAACATGAACTAGATAATTAAACAAATGATTAATTAATGTACTTAATTTAAAAATAAAATTAAATTCTACAACGAACACATAATTTCAACCCTTAACCAAAAAAAAATTATGAGAGTGTCTACCACTTGACCATGAAGTAATAAATAATATATATTAAATGATTATTAAGGAATTGACTTTTTCTTAAGGTTTTACTTGGTGCAACAATAAAATTGAATTACCTTATTTAACTTATAAGTACGATTGATTGATTACAACATAAATATAATGTACGATATCTTACAACTAAACATCAAATCAATTTCAAAATAGTATTGTAGTCCAAGAAAACTCTAAAATATTTATGATCTCATTCAATCTTATAAACAAACTTGAAACTTGCATTAAGGTTTAATTCTTTATTGTATTAATAATCAATTTAGAGATTCATTATCGAACTAATTGGTACTTTGTAGTTAAGCATTTATAGAAATAATGTCTATGAGTGATCATAATTGTTATTGAATCAATATGGAGACTAGCTAATTTTCAAATTAATGTACTCTAGTGACAATTTTAATAAATGGAGTTTAATAGTTTTCATAATTGTATTATACCCTTGATTGTGGAACATGGAACATATACTTCATACTTAACATTCATTGCATCTAATAAAAAAAATTAGATAATTAGTAATTAACATTTAATTATTGTTGAAATATTGTTTATTCAATTAGTCTAATTGTCAAAGATCGGTCATACAATTAATTTCAACATCTAATTAGAACTATTTCAATAATTTATTTATCTTTTGAAACATAACTTAACTATGAATTATTAAAACTAATATAGCTTTATAATTTGTGTGTCAATATCTATTTTTATCTTTTGTTTATCTTACTAATTTTTCATTTAACTTTAAAATATATGTTAAAGATGTTCTATCAATCAATTTAGGCTAAAGAGTAATTAAAATCTACCCAGTAATCACATAATAGATATTATATATAATTGTTTAGTTATAACAAACTTTAAATTTGCATTAATATGATAAGAAGTTTTGTTTTGCAGTTAATCGAATCATATGCTAATAATTTTCGTTATTTATCAATATGAAATAACTAACTAACTAAGGATATATAAATTAATTGATTTTTTAAAAAAAGAATTTGAATATCTTGTAGTATCTCTGGTAACCATTTGGTCAACTTAGCTTTTATAATCCCACATAACTAAAGTTTTTAGTGCAAATGATATGGTTACTCTATCCATGTTCTCCAATCTCTCAATCAGCCACCAAATCCTATCCACTAATGGAATAAGTAAATAAATAAAGGCCACCAACATTAAGCACAATGGATGAATTCATCTCCTCTCCTTTTGTATTATTCATCTCTCCAAAGCTTTCAACTCTATTTTAGGGTCATTTTCTTAATTCTTTTGAATTAAGCTTTATAGAATTGGGGAGATGTTTTCAAATATTTATTAATTTTTTCCATTACCTTAATTTCTTAAATTTGACGTCAATTATTGTTGGCCTCACTCTCATAAAGCTGGTTTGAAGCTTTTTCTATCGGGTTGTTCAATGAGATTTTTTTTATTAATTGTCACTTGCAGGTAAGAATTAATTAGGATAGATTCAATTATGAATCTATCCTAATTAACGTCTCTTTTACTTGTTATAAAATAAATTGTGAATTAAAATCCAATAAATTATGGTATTCAACTTTCACAAAAATTTGGTTGCTCAATCCACATTGATTCTATCTTTTATCAACATCAAAATATCATTGTAGCACGTGTAGCTTTTGGTGTATTATTTTGTTCAAGTATTTGTCAAGGATTCAATGATTAATCCACTTTGATTTTATCTTTTAGCAACACTAAGTCATTGTATAAGTGCCTAGATTCTAATTGAATTTTTTTAAAGTAGATAGGGAGTTATTTTTTATAAGTAGCTTATTAAATAAACAATCATACCTTTTTAAAATTTTTATTATAATCTTGATACTTTAATAAAAGACAATACTATCTTATTTTTCCACAAACTCAAGTACATAAATAAAGGCAATTTAAATATTTCCCTATTCTGATCATTAATAATAGAATAACACTTTTGTAATAAAATTTACTAAATGCATTCACTTTTCTTTTTAAACTTACATCTACTGCTATAATATACCAAACACCAATTCACTTTTTTAATCAGGTGCTTATTTTATCCGTACAGAACAAGCAATTTATTTCGAGCCATTTGGAACTGCGATGGTTGATTAAATAAATTGCTTCTTCTGTGTGGTTAAAATAAGCTGTTAATTAAAAAAGCATATTGGTGTTTTAGTAAACTATATTATTGTGATTGTTGTGGATTTGAAAAGCAGTATACATGCGTTTGGTATATTTTATTGTAAAAGTATTGTTTTATTATATAATGACTAAAATAGACATAAATTTAAATTATCTTTTATTTTTTGGAGTACGTTTAGTAATATTTAGAAATGCTTTTTCTTTTTTTAAAACAATAAAGTGAAAAAATCAATTAATAAAATCAAATGAATTTCATAGTACGCTACATAAAATATGATAAAAATTCATACTAATATATCCAAATAAAATAAAATAAAATGTAATATGCATTACATTCACATTAAACTTGTTGCAATAGACATCATGGCCATAGAAAAAATATAAGTAGATTGAACATTAAAAGCCATGGTAATGAAATTGATCTTAAGGTAATGCTCATTTTATTTTTAAAAATACCTTAAGACATCTTAACTATTAAATTATTGACACCCATGCTAGGGTTAATTCCGCCCTGCCCCCAAATGTTTCAACATTTTCCACCGCGCCCCAAATGTTTCAATAATTTCCACCCCACACCCAAATCCGTTAATTTGACTGTTTATTCTAACAGTCAAAGGGCAAATTTGGAAGTTCATGTCCTAAATATTATTTGATGATGATAAATTAAATTTATTTGATAAGTTCATTGATGAGATTATTATTAATTACCTTTAATTAAGAATTTTGAAGGTAAATATTAATTATTGGATTAGCATTTTATCTCATTTAATTCTTCTCTAATTCAAGATAAGGGGTATTTCAGACATTTAATTAAATTTCAAATAGCTCCATTAAAAATAATGGTCAAATTAACGGAATTGGGTGCAGGGTGAAAAATGTCAAAACATTTGGGGGCTGGGTGGAAATAACTCCCATGCTATTACTTTTTGTTACTTTTGTCTTGCTTTTACGATATTATCCTCTTATAATAATGTTTCTTTATAAAAAATTAAATTACCAATTTAACCCCCAAAAAATAAAATAGAAAGAATATATATTAATTTTTATTGAATACTCTGCTGAGGAATTAATATATTAATTATTTTATTAATGTCAAAAAATTCATAATTTAATTTTTTATATTATTAAATTTTTTGGGACATACGTGAGCTTCCACAAAAATTAACATATATTCTTTGTATTTTTATTTTTTTGAGTTTAAATTGATAATTTAATTTTTTTTATTAATGCCCTAAAAAAAATTGTTGCAAGAGTTGATATTGTAAAACATAGCTAAAAGGAACAAAAGTTATAGTAATAATTTAACGACAAAGATGTTTTAAAAGTTGCAATTAAAATGTAAAAAATTTTGAAATAAGTAGTTTTTACAAAATTTACAAAACACTATTTTTTAATCAAAAATTATGAAATAAGTAGCTTATAGAATGGGGCCTTCATCAACAACTACAATCTCAAACTAGCCATTGAGCCCTATTTAGGATTAAGGTTAAAATGATGTAGGCTTATTCTATAAGCTTTGACAAAAGTGGTGTTTAGTAAATTTTTTAAATTTGTTTATTTCATAAGTTTCTTTGTTTTGACCGTAAATTTCACAAGCAAGTAAAGGATTGCTTTTTAAGCAATTAATGAAATAAGTCACCACACATTTTTTAAATTTTTATTATAATCTTAATATTTTACCAAAAAGACAATTACATCTTATTTTTCATAAATTTCAATGTATGAATAAAAGACAATTTGAACTTATCTATTTTAGTTATTATATAATAAACTAGCTCTTTCATAATAAGATTACCAAATACATGTACTCCATTTTTCAAACATACAGCTACTCTAACAACATAATTTACTAAAGTTACTTTTTTAATCAACATATTATTTCATCCATACAATACAAGCGACTTATTCCATCAGTTATTTTAATCTCAACTTGCCCTTAATTTGGGCCAAAATGTTCTCGTTAAAAGGTTAACTTAATATTTTACTAGTGAACTGGATGGAATTATAATCTGACTCAAATATAAATCCCGAAATACTATAAGTTCCAATAATATACATAATAGTTATACTCAACAAAGATAATTTTTAATTTATTTGACACCTATACTTCTTCCTACATCAAGGTGGCCTTGGGTCATTGGAGAGTCATTTTCTTTAGCTCTTCTTCAAACTTCTTCATAGCTCTCAACGGCAAGCATATTGGCACCAAAGTCCCATATTCTCCACTATCTTTATTTTGATACCTAATATAGAAGCTCATGAACAACACAGCCTCAGGAGGTCCAGCATACACAGGTTTCCCCCACCCAAAATCGATCTCTTCAAAACCACCTCGAGTTATATCTGAAACAACAAAGCTTCCCTTCACGGCAGGCATCGGTCGGCGTTTGATCTCCATAAAATCTATCAAAGATCTTACATACTCTTCACTCGCCGTAGCCTTCACTTTCTTTACCAGGTCCACAGCATATCCCAATGAATATTTACTCAAATCTCCAGCCGTTGAACATGCTGTTGGGGTTGCAATTGCATTCCCATAATATCCATTAGGTAGCATCATGTTATATTTTGTGCCTCGGATGTTAACACAACATGTAACTCGAACTATCTCATCGGGGTCTATTTGTAGTGCAATAGTACGGCACCTCCATATGCAAGCGGTTAATAGCTCAAATGTTGAGCAGCCGTCTGTAAGATGTTGTGGGAGTTGGTTTCTTAATGCTGTGATTTCTTTGGGGCCAAAATAGAATGATTTATGGTTTATGATATGATCATTTGGGTTCATGGCCAAAGTGGAATCTGTTTGGTCATCGTATTCATGGTGGGTACATGTGATTTTTGGTGGGATTCTAGGACTCAGGAGCTCACGTTCCCAAACAGGCAGCAATGATGGTTCATTTGCGCCCTTAGCCATATCTTCAATGGCTTTCATGAACTGCAACAAAGCGAATGCGTCGCACATTGTGTGGTTCAAGCGCAATGCGAGAATGAATCCTCCACATGCCAAACGGGTCACCTATATATTACGCAGTGGAAAACAAATACAAAATTCAAAGGTTAAGTAAGACGTAATGTTGACTCGTATCCACTACACTCATTTTACATTTTCCATGTCTTTTGAAGTGTTATCTCACTCTTGGGTACTTTTCTATGTGTTTTAAATTAAGAAATCAAAAAATAAATTATGGTCATGAAGGTAGATGTTAGTTAGAACGGGTGACAGAGGACTTCCTTGTGGTGTACCTATGGTTGGCTTTTTGGATGTGGCCTCGGCCGATGCACGTGAGGCTCGCAAAGTAGCTCATTCAGAATAACATGAATAGTTAGGTCTCAGAAAGACAAGTCAAAGTCAAAATAAGAAAAAGATACTTATTCAATATTGCCTGTCACCATAATATGGGTACGTTTCTCTTTAGTCCCTAAGTTCAAAATGAATAAATACTCTTTTATCGCTGTTACAACCTAGTTAATAATTCCTATTTTAGGGTTGCGTATTAGATTTATTTGAGTTTCAAAATATATTAGAGAAAAACACCATTTTGCTCAGGAACAGTCAGATTTCATAGTTATAGAAGTAACGATATAGAACTTTTGATTAATTTCATACGTACGATTAAAGAAAATTATCCTTACTTGAAAATTATCATACGTACGATATAGAAGCAATTATGAATGAAGTTACTAGTGAAGCTGACTTACTTGAATTAACAACAATGGGCAACCAAGGATGCCTTCAGAGCCTGGAACATTATACAGTAATACACGCAAGTATGGACACGGTGGCCGAACTGCATCACCAACCTCAAGCTGCTCAAGTGTGATGTTAGCTTCAGCTTCTGTAAACAGGACGCCTTCACCATTGCAATCCACCATTAGCTTGCGATTGGACACTTCCTTAAGCCTCCCAGCTAGAGGGTAATAAAACGTAAGCGCCTTGCTTAGGGCTTCCCTGATGACCTTAACTGGGTCTTTGCCTTCCATTGCAGGGGAAGGATCATTCTTGTAAAAGAATATCATTGGAATCTGAAACCTTAGACATTGTTGGTCATCTAGACTGGATAGTTGCTTTATTACACGAGCTGTAGGCCTCGCCGGACCAATTAGTTCCGGGGTTTTCCGAATCACTGAGAATAATTGCCGCAATTTTGATGACATTTTATTTTTGGGTGGGTTGGGGGGGGGGAGATTATGCAAACCTTGAAAGGCAAGAGGGAAAGATTTATTGAAGAGAAGAACAAAAAGAGAAAAAGAAAGAAAATGATAGCTAATAATGATGTTGATATTATCTAGAAGTTATGGCCTTCAATGCTTTGCCACCATCCTTGACAGTTGGCCATTAAATGTCTATCTTTCGATTCGATTTAGGGGAGCATTGTTTGCCGGCTTAGATAAACACCATTGTTTTCCGGCTTTGCTACCATTAGCTGGATCCATAAGTAAAGCATATTCGATACGATTTATATTGTTTTGCGGAATGAATTTCAGCTCAAATCAAAATTTTCTTTATGCATCGGCAGCATCAACTGGTTCACTGTTCTTATTACACATGTCAATTTTAGTTTTTGGCATATGTGCCGACAATAAATTTGTAATACAACATGTTTAAATTGCGTACGGGTGGTAGTTTATCCTCTATTTAGTCAACGGGATACATTTGAGAAAATCTTTCATTATATATACTTGATATCCAAATTCGGTCTATTATATCCTACGATATTGCGTTTAATTTAAAATCAGTAAAACAAAATTTGGAGGAAAAAAATTGTAATACAACGTAAATTATATTATTGTATTTGTTAAGCTACTAATTTTATTAAAAAAATTAATATATATAGAAACTTATTCAGTTGGAATCCGACCTGTAATTTGAACATATATATCAAATTATTAGTTTTTGTTATATGTGTTTGAGTAATATTATATACTTGTATTCACTTTAGATATTTGCAGTTTAGATCAGAAGAAAATATTAATCTCTTAATTAAATACTTATTAATATGAAAATTTATATTATTTATTGGATAGGTTGTAAAAATAATAAATTAATAAATAATAATAAGATCAATTAATATTATACACGTAATATTTATGTGACACATCACTCAAAATCCAAACTAAACAAAATGTAGTCTTATCAAGATAAGTTCTCCCGATCATAAGGAATAGCAAGTTGACTCTTTGTCCAGGGAGCGTTGAAAGAGTAGAATCCCACAATTGCAAGACAACTAATTAATTATTGATTAATTATTGGCCCTTATTCCTTTCCATAATGCAAATGCATTAATGCCAAGGGCCAGCGCAGTTTAATTTGGTCACGTAATGGGACCGTATCAATTCTGTTTTGTTTTTTTTTTTTTTTGTCTTCCTTTGAAAGATATAGAGTGGGAAAGTCTATATTAATTTTGTAGTTCTTATTAATTTCTTTCGGGATTTGGATTATTGGGTTGAAATTCTGTACAGCCCAAAATTAACTGAATGAATAAAAAAACTATCAAGTTTGTCAGTTTTCATTCAAAAGCGCATACAATTAAATCATAGATCTTTTGAATAGGAGACACCTGAGATTGATAATTGTATTACTATTCTGTAATCCAATTATTGAACAAATGATGCAGCAGTTAAATGTAAACATGATATTTAAGCTTTGCCTAACTCACAGGGAAAAGGTAGGGACGGGAACAATCCCCGCAGGCATCTGAATCCGAGAGGTCCGACTAATTTGAGTGGGGTATGAGTATGACCCTCCGAAAGGCTTCAGCCAAAGCACATAAACGAATCAGGTCGGGTTGGATCTTTGATTCAGTACTTTTTGCTCATAGGTTTGAAAACAAATTGAATAAAAGAAGATAAAAATATGAGCTTTGATCAATAAAGAAAACATCAAAACTTTGCAAGACCCACTAGGTAAATACATCTATAAACATGATTAATGACTGGATTTTTGTGATCATGTGGCTGGTTTGATAATTCTTTGAATCTCGTAGATCTGGAAATGTATGTTTTCTGTTATTAGGCCTTTTTGGATTTTGTGTTTTTTTGGCATGTGTTTGTTGTATGTTTGAATGCTAACAAAGTATATAAAAATAATTTCCTTCAATGTAAAGACACATCAACGCTCTCTCCTGAGAAAAATCTACATATTGATAGGTTGGGCATTTTATCACTTGCCCCATTTGAGGATTCTCTACTATTTTCCCGATCCATCCCAAAAATAATAAATTTCAGCTATGAGGTGGGTCTGGGGATGGGGCTCGGGATCACGATTCCTGTCCCAAATCCGCCCTATTGCTATCCCTATAAAATGATAGCCTAATAATATTAAGCATAACATTAACTAGGGATAAAGATTCGATATGTAGTTGAATTTGTGTTAAGTATTGAATTAACGATCAAAAGTTAATTAAAATTTATGTGGAACTCATGTTAGATAAATCTTAATTGTTGATTTGATGCATATAATGAACGCAACTTCATCTAAACACTAAATCTTAGTTTGTAGACTATATGTCGCTTTAGTGTGAACAATTGAACTAATAAAAATATCAAAAGTATAATAAATACAGGGTTCGAAGTATCAACATAGGTCAAAATCCATCCATAATTCGAATATATATGTCAAATTATTAGTTTTTATGATATGTGTTTGAATAATGCTATGCTTACTAATTTTGAATTTTTAATTAAGATACTTATTAATACGACATCTTACATGTAATAATTTTATAGATTATCAAAATAAAAGTTAATAATTAATAATAAAATTAATTAATATGAACACATTATTAAAAATTCAATTAAAATAAGATAGCATTATTGACATATGTTCCCATATCTTTTTTCCTTTATTTTCTTGTTGTCTTTTGAAAGATAAGAGTGGGTGAAGTATAGTTTAATTTCTGACTCTTATTTCTCCAAAAATTTGAATTGGAGTATTCAGTTAAAGAAAATGATTTAGAATATGTTTGTTGTATATTTGGATGCTGGGAAAGTATGTAAAAACAATTTCTTTTAATGTAAAGATCCATTGATATTCTTTCCTTAATACTTTATTTATTTTGAAGATAAATCTATATATTAACAGGATTGGAGATCGAACCCTAATTTTATCCGCTGCCTCAATCATAAATTTTAAAAGATATTTTCAATTCATCTCTAAAATAATAAATTTCAAGTATAGGACGAATTTGAGGATCAAGTTTAGGGATGGGGCATGATTCTTGTCCCATTGTCATTCCTAAACTTTAATAATTCTAATTATAACATAGATTAGGGATAAAGATTTGATGTGTAATTAAATTTGTGTTGAACATTTCATTGAATTAATGATTAAAATTCAATTAAAACTTATGTAGAATTCATGTTAGACAAATCATAATTGTTGATTCGATACAAAGGACAAGCTCAAGCTCATGTGAACACCAAATCTTAGTTCGTAGACTAGATGTCGCTCTAGTCCGAATAATTGAACTAATAACACCTAAATCAGGTCAAGCTTAAACATAGGTAGTAGGTACCATATTTAAGCATTCTTTATGTTGAGAATCAAATAAAACGACATTGAATGAAGTTTTCAAAGACATAATCCATGCCGATCAAGAAACAAGCCACCTATATGTAAAAAACTTGAGTTTACAAATTTATCAACAATCCCATCAATTTTCCAAGAGTGTGTTCCTAAAAAACCAATACTACCATCAAATTTCTCAGTTTCCAGTGAGGAAACTGTAAAAATTTCACATTTAAACACATTTCCACGTGCTCACACGCGCCACCCGAAGCCACGGCCAGTCAGCCACGTGCCTCTGTCATCATTCACGCGCTCCAGAGGTTGAAGAAAACGTCAACCGACATGTCGCTTTTATTTCCGAAGTGCAGGAGTATTAAAACGACGTGTTGTTGTTTTATTACATTAAAAACGACATGTCGTTTTAAAATTAGAGATAAAATGACGTGATGTTTAGTCTCCAGAAGTGCAGTAGGCTTAAAACGACATGTCGTTTATATTCCATTATACCCGACATGTCTGTTAGTCAAGCAGTGGCCAAACAACTTGTCTTTTTGTGATCTAAAAAGGTTATTTTTTTTCTTCTTTCAATCTAGAAAAAAAAAAGAAAAAAACCAAAAACAAAAAAAATGGAGAAAACTCCAATTGAAGCTACTCATGTTGTCATTCAATCTGTTCAATCTGATGGAGTATTTAATGCTGAAATTATCCTCACTGAGACAAACTACGATGTTTGGTCTCAAATAATGGAGATGCATCTTGCAGAAAGAGAAAAACTCTCATATATTCGTAGCAGCTGTTGTGCAAATTTTAATGTACTCGCAAGCGCACGAATCTATTGTAGTATAAATCAATGGTGACGAGTGTCGATCCCACGAGGAGGTGGATTTTAATTATATGTAGAATTAATTTTATAAATGAGTGGTTGGATTTATGGTGGAAGTGATTTGGAATATGCTAAAACTTAAATTAAAATGGCGAGAATAAATTCTAAAATTGGAATTGCAATGGAGAGAATAAATTGTAGAGAAAATCTATTAAATTGACATACTTGGGTATCTGGATCCGTATCAACATGCATCATGGGCTAAATATTCATTATTAATGCCAATTAAATCATGAGGGGGGAATCCACACCTCATGAACCACGCTCTAATCAATATGGTGCTAAGGGCTTATCGTGCCAAATAATAATAACCTTGTACTAGAGGGCCGGTGAAACCAAGGCGGTACTAGACAAGATTAGTATTATTTGTCGACGAGAAGTCAAAACATCCACAAAAATTAGAGGGGAAGAGAAAATAAATTTACCAAATAAAGCCCATTACACATGTTGAGACTTCACCTTCAACCCAAGCTTGAAAGAAAATTAGCCACTCATAATTAAACTAGGGGCAAAATGAGAATTTATTAAAATACGAAGAAAATATAAGATGGAGAAGGAATTACAGAAAATGGATCCCAAAAATGGATTCAGAGATATCAAATTAGGGGGGGAGGCCCCCTTTTTATAGATACATGGAGTAAATTATGGTCATCGGATTAAAAACAGTTTGGACGCTCAGGATTGCGCCACGTCATCAGTCAACAGTCCACGGTTTGACCACGCGGATGAACAGTAACATGGTTTGACCCGGATGAACAGTAACGCGGTTTGGTTGAAAATAATCATGTGTGATGCATGCACCGTACGCGAGATTTTTCGTCAACTGATATGCTGCCACGTCACCATCAACAGTACATAAGAATTTTAGTCCAACAGGATCGTGACACCTCATCAGTCAATGCCACATCATCGGTCAATGCCACGTCATCGATCCGTCTATGTGAACAGTGCTGTGAACAGTAACGTATACAGTACCGTATACGTGAATAGTACCGTACATGTGAATAGTGCCATTTTTCCTTTTATGCTCCTCCTAAGGTTTTCGACCGTCCTGAGTTCAAAAGTGATGTCCGTTTTGCTGTCTGATCTCTCCTTTATTGTGAAATAACTATAATGCTTCTAAAATACATAAATTACTTAATTAAAATAAAACAAACGTAATTAAATCACAAGAATGTTAAAAACATAAAAGTAAGGGTTGTTAGTAAGACTTGAAATGTAAAATGACGGTTTTCTCCTTTATAAATATGCATTTTCTAACACTCAACACACCCCCCAACCAACTTATTGTTAGTCTCTAGCAAATAAAGCGAAAACAAAATTCAAATTCAAAATGATTTTTTTTGTTTTTATTTTTATTTTTTAGAAACACTCGTGTTTATTCAATCAGATTAATGATAGCAATCAAATAAAAGTATAAGCATTATCTCCAGTCTAAAGCAACATCACACCCACATCAACCATCCACATGAATTAGCCCAGTAGACTTTGTTATAGCTACTTTCAAGAATGACATGTCAAACCCCAAAATCTCACTGGAAGTAGTGACACTCTCACAAAGAAATTAAAACCAATAAAAATAGTCATTCCAATGAATGGTAATTGAGAGAGAAAATAATAAAGGAGTGATATCACATGCTTTCACCAAGATGAAATAAATATGCCCACAACTTAGAAATAATACAATCTCAAGTCAAACAAAAATGCTAGTCAACCCACTTTATTTATCTCTTTTTTTTTTAATTATGCATCACTACATCTTTTTAGCCCATATAATTAGCTTCTACTTCAAACTATAGTTCCCTAAAATCAAGAAGGACTTTTATTAGGACGTAACGTAGGCTAGGGATATGGCTAACAAAGAAGGAAAATAAGGAAAACAAAATGTATGTTTGAGAAAAATGCAGAGAATTTTTTTTTTTTGGACGTTGCAAAGTGGATTTCACCTATTATTGTTATTTTTATTCTTTTGAAACAACAACTTTTATTTTATTTTTTTTTTTGTTTTGCTTGGCATAACTTCACTGAACAAAATAATTATTTACATTTTTCTCAAACATAAATAGGTGATGAAACTTATAAGACATCGGGTAATACTCCAAATCGGAGTGGGTCAAGATGATAAGTTGACAAAGAAAAGATTTTTTTTTTTTTAAAGGCTCAAAAGGGTTAACTATGGATATTTAATAAAAAGGATGGCTAGAAAGGCTCAAACGGATCAAAGATGGCCTTTCCATCATCTTTTAGGGCTCTAAATAATCATCCATATCTACTAGTTAGATGGGCCTCCCAATGTAACAACACACATTTTTTTCTTTTTTTTTATTTTACAGTTTTTTTTTAAGGATTAACTCAAAAGCAATTTAGAGATCGTGTGTAAAATAATAAACTGTTAAGCTGTATAAAGAGTGGGCAAAATGGTTATTCTCCAAGAAAAATAATAGGCTCAAAAACTCACTTGGTACTTATTATGACATGTTCATTCCTTCAAGCAACTCACATTTGTCTCCGACATCAACATGTAGAGTAGCAAACATAACGTAACATCACTTAAGACCAAAGATAATACAAATACTAAAATTTGAAATTAATCAAGTCATCCAATGTTAAAATAAATCACACACACACACACACACACACACACACACACACACACACACACACACACACACACACACACATATATATATATATATATATTTAAAACAACATTCTACCCCCCAACCTATTCTAAGCATTAAAGGAAAATATGCATGAAGAAATGCGAAAATGATGCAGAAAACCTAATTAGAAAAGTTATACTTAAAATGATAGGAAAAGAAAATGGTTTTTTTTTTTTTAAAGAAGATGCGTTTCTAGAGGCACTACACTCCATATTCAGCCATCTTCGACTCAAAAGTTGGAAAATGTATATTTATAGAGGAGAAAAGAAGAAGAAAAATGAACATCAAAACTTAATAAAGAAAAAGAATTTTTTTTTGGTTTTTTTTTTTGAACAATGAAGATGCGTTTCTAGAGTAACTACACTCCATATTCAGCCATCTTCAACACAAAAAGTTAGCAACAGTTAGTTTCTACAACAAAAAATTAGTAAAAACTTAACCAAGATTCCACATTTGTCGACTATTCCCTCCCCCCAACCAGAACGAAACATTGTCCTCAATGTTTTAAAGGAAAGAAGTAGAGTGTAGAAGACATCACCTGGGTGGTGCAACACAGAAGAAAATATTTACAGGCGGAGAGTTAAATCTAATTTGTACTTCTTACTGCCGCTACTGTTACCATCATTATTTGGACGCTCCAACACAAAGGTCCAGGGGTTCGGCTCCGGTTTATAAGTTTGTAACATATCAAATAGCTCATTAGCAGTGTGAGCACAAATAAAAAGTTTTTTCACATTAGAAGGAATGAAATAGTTTTTTATTGCATGGTTAAGAAATGCGATAAAGCCATCATAAAAGTTATTGACATTTAACAAACCGATTGATTTTTGGTGAATGTGCAGATGGGCCCAAGATGCTAGTGTGATAAGTGCCTCTAGTGTTGCAAGATCTCCTGGAAGGAAAATAAAAGCATCAGTATGATTAAGCATTTCAGTTATTCTTTCTTGCATACCTGAGACGACTAACTCTTCTCCAGTTGATGAGTCAGACGAACTACCCAATGGTTTTAGAACTCTTGGGATGATGCCTAACACTTGGCTGCCTCTGATAAAAGCTGCTTCTGAGATCATTTTCGATAACCCTCGATTACCTCCTCCATACATCAAGTGTAAATTTCTCGCTGCTATGCTTCGGCCAAGATCTATGGCTGCCTCAACGAACTCTTTATGTTTGCCATAGGTAAATCCGGAAAGCACACAAATGTTCTTGAATTGTCTATTGGGAGTAGCTGCCATTGCGATACTTCTCAAAAATAATTTGTGAGTGCTTGACAAAAGATATCACATTTAAGAGTCTTGGTGATAGTGGGTCATGGTTGTGTATGAGGTAATATGTCAGTGTCAAATAACGCATAAAACACGTGGCTCACAAGTCAAAAAGAAAACAGTAAAAAAGAAAAAGCAAACAGTAATAAAATTATTAAAGATAATAATGCAAACAATAAGACAATAGTGAAATAAAATAACAATAAAGTAAAAGGATATTTACAGGTAGTTGCGACTGTGGCTCACATCTTCCTCTGGTTTTACGTCCAGAAACGGCTTGAACGCCCTCTATGGGTCGAGGATAGGCTTCCTATCCAGTTTTCTTACAAACTGGCAAACAGGGTCGTTTATAGTCAGATTCCCAAGACTGTATCGTACATGCTCTTTCTAGAATAATGGCCATAACTGGAGAATCGCTCCTTGCACATATCCACTGGGATACGTTTCAAGAGACAAAAGGATATCATCCAATGACTCCTTATTCAAGCCATCTCTAATGAATTGAATCTTATCTTCCATGTTATCAGACATCATTCCTAAAGAACATGGGTTTTTATTGCAACTCATTCTGGCGCACTTATGACAAGCAACAAAAATTCTTCGAGCTCGTCGTTTTCTTGCATAATTTCCTTTACCACAACCAGGCATGTATGCAATAAATTTTGGAGGTAACTCACCTGTCGATCGTACTTTAGCTTCGATTAACCAATGGATGTCAGCAGGTATGTTATTCCTCATGAGTAATCGCATGCGTTCGGACCGAGCTTTATAGATTGTAAGGAGGGCATTCTGAGGAAGTAAAGGGAATCGCTTGTGAAGTTTCGCTAGAATCTCGTTTCTGTCCATACCTTCACCTCAGAATATCAGTTATTATGGGAAACTAAAGTAACCGACTTGATTGTCACGGAGTACCGTTATTCGCCACTTCACCGGGGTAACAAACTAAAGCACACAAACAGAAAAACAAATTAAAACACACAAAGAAAATCAAAATCGTCCTCTTATTGAATTTACCTCTAGCTCCAACTAGATGTCGTAAACACTTCTCTCAATGTCACTGAGTTGGCGTTCTAAACCCTCAACATAGGCTACTAACTCTGGTGGTTGTAGAGCCCAAATGCGATGTGTTTTACAAAATTGAATCTGCCTTTTGAGATGAGTTTTGACACGTTGAAGTGGTTTAAGAATGTTCAGGAGGAACGGTCTAAGTAAGGTACTCATTATTAAAAATGATAAAAGAAAACTTAATAGTTAAACAAACACACTTATGCAAAAATAATTTCAATTAGCAGAAGAATAATATAAAGAAAGAAAAAAAATCAAATCAACGAAAAGAAAAAAAATCAATTCAAATCTGGTGGGTCACTCAAATTTATTTCGGTGTCTTCTCCATGTGGTTGGTACTCTAGATATGACTTTAATCTTTGACCATTAACTTTAAACGTGACACCGTTCTTTGGGTCCTTAATTTCAATTGCCCCATGTGAAAAAACAGTATGAACAATAAAGGGACCAGACCATCGAGAGCGTAACTTACCTGAGAATATGTGCAAACGAGAATTAAATAAAAGCACTTTCTGACCTGGAGTGAACGATTTTCTCATAATTTGTTTGTCATGAAAGACTTTCATCCGTTGCTTGTAAATCTTGGCATTTTCGTATGCGTCATTGCGAATTTCTTCAAGTTCTGCCAGTTGTAATCTTCTTTCTGAGCTGGCTTGCTGCATGTCAAAGTTGAATTTTTTGATGGCCCAATATGCACGATGCTCGAGTTCCATAGGTAGGTGGCAAGCTTTTTCATACACTAGCCTGTAGGGTGACATCCCAATCGGGGTCTTGAAAGCCGTTCTATATGCCCATAATGCATCATCAAGTCTTAATGACCAATCTTTTCTGTCTGGCCTCACCGTCTTTTCTAATATGTGCTTTATTTCTCGATTGGAGATCTCAACTTGGCCACTGGTTTGCGGATGATATGGGGTTGCCACTTTGTGTGTGATTAAATACTTTGTTAAAAGAGCTTTGAATGCTTTGTTACAAAAGTGGGCACCACCATCACTGATTATTGCTCGAGGGAATCCAAAGCGTGAAACAATGTTGCTTTTCAAAAATCCTATCACCACTTTGTGATCATTGGTTCTGCATGGAATTGCTTCTACCCATTTTGATACGTAGTCAACAGCAACCAATATGTATTGATGGCCAAAAGAATGAGGAAAGGGTCCCATGAAGTCGATACCCCATACGTCAAAAATCTCAACCACTAAAATTGGATTTAGTGGCATCATGTTCCTTCTTGTAATGCTTCCCATTCGTTGACACCTATCACATGAAGAACAGAAAGTATAAGCGTCTCGAAATATAGTTAGCCAATAGAAACCACATTGTAAAACTTTAGTCGCTGAATTTCACTGAAATGGCCTCCACAAGCTTGTTCATGGCAGAATGAAAGGATATTCTGAATTTCACTTTCTGGGACACATCGTCTAACAATTTGGTCTGCACAATACTTGAACAAATACGGGTCGTCCCAAAAGAAAATCTTTATCTCTACAAAGAATTTAGCCTTGTCTTGCTTGGTCCAATGCTCAGGAAGTTTACCTGTAACAAGATAATTAACTATATCAGCATACCATGGTAATACTTCCACACTCATTAATTGTTCATTTGGAAATGACTCATTCAATATTAATGGCTCTGTAATTGTGTCAAAATGGAGACGAGAGAGGTGGTGCGCCACAACATTTTCTGTCCCTTTCTTATCTTTGAATTCCAAGTCAAGTTCCTGCAAAAGTAACACCCAACGAATTAGTCTAGCTTTTGCATATTTCTTTGTGAGAAGATATTTAAGAGCAGCATGATCTGTGAATATAATTATTTTACAACCAATGAGATAAGATCGAAATTTTTCCAATGCAAACATTACTGCTAGCATTTCTTTTTCAGTAGTTGAATAGTTCAACGGTGCATCATTCAATGTCATACTAGCATAGTAAATAACGTGGGGAATTCGATCAACTCTTTGTCCTAATACTGCTCCTACTGCATAATCAGATGCATCACACATGAGCTCAAATAGTAAACTCCAATTTGAGGGCTGAATGATGGGTGATGATGTCAACAACTGTTTTAATTTTCCAAATGCCACAAGACATGAATCATCAAAGACAAAAGGTACATCCTTAGCAAGTAGATTGAATAAGGGTCTAGAAACTTTGCTAAAATCTTTAATGAAACGTCTATAAAAACCAGCATGCCAAAGGAAAGATCTTACTTCTCTGACTGTTTTAGGTGGAGGAAGATTAGAAATGAGATCCACCTTGGCTTTGCCAACCTCAATACCTTTGTTCGAAATGATGTGACCGAGAACAATACCTTGTTTTACCATAAAATGACATTTCTCCCAATTTAAGACCAAGTTCTTCTCGATACATCTCTGCAGAACTAGTGTTAGATGATGTAAACATTGATCAAACGAGTCACCAAAGACAGAAAAATCATCCATAAAGACTTCAAGGAATCGTTCAACCATATCAGAAAAAATGCTTAACATGCATCGTTGAAATGTAGCAGGTGCATTACATAATCCAAATGGCATTCTCCTATATGCAAATGTGCCAAAAGGGCAAGTGAAAGTGGTCTTCTCTTGATCTTTTGGTGTTATGGGGATCTGATTGTATCCTGAGTAGCCATCTAGAAAGCAATAAAATTCATGGCCTGCTAATCTATCAAGCATTTGATCGATAAATGGTAAAGGAAAATGGTCTTTACATGTGACAGAATTCAACTTTCTATAATCAATGCATATACGCCATCATGTAGTTACTCTAGTATGTATCAATTCATTATCGGCATTGGTAACTACTGTGACTCCTGACTTTTTGGGGACAACTTGTACAGGACTGACCCATGAACTATCATAAATTGGGTAAATGATACATGTGTCTAATAGCTTAAGGACTTCAGTTCTAACAACTTCTTTCATATTAGGATTTAACCGACGTTGCATTTCCCTAGTAGATTTAGCATTTTCATCAAGGTGAATGTAATGCATTCAGTCTACTGGATTTATACCTTTTATGTCCGTTATGGTCCATCCTAATGCTCCTTTGTGCTCTTTTAAAACATCCAACAACTTACCTTTTTGTTCGTCATTTAGGGATGATGAGATGATTACCGGCAGAGTACTTTCTTCTCCCAAAAATGCATATTCCAATGTGTTGGGCAATGGTTTGAGCTCGAGTTTCGGTGGTGATTCATATGATGGAATGAGTTTCTTTTCTGATGGTGCTAGTTGTTCAACTCTTGACTTCCATTTATTAGTGTCCATGGATAGTGCTGAGTCAAGTAAAGCGTTGACCTCATCGACCGATCTGTCAATATCAAAATCCAAACCAAAGTGAGTTAAACATGTTTGTAAAGGATCATCACTAAGGTTTGAAAAAAAAGTATTATCAACTATTGTTTCAATTAAATCCACATCAACAATTCCATCATCTGCACTGTGAGATTGTTTGGCAATGTTGAAGATGTTCAGTTCTATAGTCATATTGCCGAAGGACAACTGCATATTTCCGGTCCTGCATTGAATGTGAGCATCCGCAGTTGCCAAGAAAGGTCGGCCTAGAATAATGGGGATGTGCTTCCTCGAATCCTGTATTGGTTGAGTGTCAATTACAATGAAATCAACAGGAAAATAAAACTTGTCTACCTAGATAAGCACGTCCTCCACAATACCACGAGGTATTTTCGTGGACCGATCTGCAAGCTGTAACACCACTGGAGTTGGGTGTAATTCTCCCAGTCCAAGTTTCACAAATACAGAATAAGGCAACAAATTTACACTAGCTCCTAAATCCAACAAAGCATTCTCAATTGTGTGGTTCCTTATACTACACGAGATAGTGGGGGAGCCTGGGTCTTTGCATTTTAAAGGAATTTTATATTGGAGTATAGAACTAACGTTTTCTGTTAAAAATGCATTCTTTTGAACATGCATATTTCTCTTTTTAGTACAAAGGTCTTTAAGAAACTTGGCATAAGATGGAACTTGTTTAATAGCATCAAGCAAAGGAATGTTAACACTTACCTGTTTGAAGATTTCAAGAATCTCACCTGTGGATTTTCCCTTCTTTCCTTTCGCTAACCTCTGAGGAAATGGAGCTTTCGGAACGTATTCTCGTGGGTTGGTTTCTTCTTTCTCCTCCGATGGTGAGTCCTCAACACTCACAGGTACAATTTGATTTTCTTTTGTCACCGGCATCTCCACTTTGTTGTCGACTTCTTTTCCTTTTCGCAAGGTCATGACTGTTTTGACCTCTCCATGCTGCTGTGGTGAACTGGTACTTGCTTCATGTACTCCTTTAGGGTTAGGCACTGGTTGACTTGGAAATTTGCCTTTCTCAACAGTCATTGCCAAAGTTTGAACTGAAGAAGCAAGTTGTCCCACCATCTTCTCGAGGCTTGAAACTGATTGGGCTTGTGAATTGAAGCCTGCTCTCAACTCATTTCGTAATCCATCAATGGTACGGTTCTGTTGCTCAATCATGGAGTGAGTAACATTTTTGAAATTCTGGAATGCATCCTCCCATGGTCTGGGCTGAGAGTAGTTCTGGTTCTGATTGTATGGTCTAAATGGTGGCTGAGAGGCTTGAGAAACTTGAGGAATTTGTTGCATTGGTGGAGCTAGAGCTGCTGGTCCATTCTGTTGGAATCCTTGAGACCATGAAAAATTTGGGTGGTCTCTCCATCCAGGGTTATATGTGTTGGAGTATGGGTTGTAATTTGAAGGCTTTCTCATTACACCTATGGCATTGGCTTGATCTGGATATGAGTCAGGGTCAGGCTCTGTTGATTTAGCAGTCGATAACGATGCTATTTGTCGAGAGAGACCTTCAATTATTGCTTTGACTTCTTTAATTTCTGAACTAGATTCGCCAATGTGAACCTCATTCACTCCCTTAATTCTTCTAGTATTCCTGAGTGATCGACTCCGTTGTTGGGAATTATCTGCTTGTCGCTGGAAGAATTCCCAAATCTCTTATGCACTTTTTGACATTAGTTCTCCTCCACTTGTTGCCATTAGTCATTCTTGCACATTCGGCAATAATCCCTCCAAAAAGTATTGGCATTGGTGCCATTTCTCGTACCCATAATGTGGACACTTCAAGAGTAGCCCATTGAATCGCTCCCAAGTTTCGAAAAACTGCTCGTCCTCTCTCTGGGTAAACTCCGAGATTTCCCTGCGAATAGCATTGGTTTTATGCACTGGGAAATATTTATTCAAAAATTTTATTACCATTTGTTCCCATGATGAAATGCTATTAGCAGGTAAAATATTTAACCATGAACGAGCTCTATCCTTTAAAGAAAATGGGAATAATCTGAGTTTAACATCATCGTCTGAAAAATTTTCATATTTAAAAGTTTGACAAATGGCATGAAAATTACTCAGATGATTATATGGGTCCTCATTTTCTAGGCCATAGAATGTTGGGAGACAATTTAGCACACTAGGTTTTAGTTCAAAACTCCTAGCAGCTACATTTGGGTATCTTATGCATGATGTGCTCAAATTAGCTAAAGGACTGAAATAATCCTTAAATGGCCTCTCCTGTGGTGCTTGTAAATCCATTCCAAATTTATTTTTAATGTGCTTTTGTGTGCAAAGTGTTTTTTCTAATTCAATGTCTATAGGTTCAAGATTAGGTAATAATGACCTTCAACCATGCATGCAAAACAAATAAAAATAATGATGGGAACAAAACAAATAAAAATAAAGAAGAGGAAGAAATTACGATACTAACCTTATTGCGCTATTACAACCTTTCTATAAAAATACACAAAAATAAATACGTGAAATAAATTAACTAAAAATTAAATTAATAAAATAAACAAAAATTAAAAAGAAAAAAAAATAAATTGAAAATTAAATTACAGAATTTTAAAGAAGAGAAAAAGAAAAGAAATACTAACCTTTAAATGTATATTCAATTTTTTTTCTTTTTTTTCACTTTTTTTTATAAAAAAAATACAAGAAAATAATTTAAATGGAATTATTCACAAAAATTAATTCTATGAATTAAAATTACTTACCTCCCCGGCAACGACGCCAAAAACTTGTTGTGCAAATTTTAATGTACTCGCAAGCGCACGAATCTATTGTAGTATAGATCAATGGTGACGAGTGTCGATCCCACGAGGAGGTGGATTTTAATTATGTGTAGAATTAATTTTGTAAATGAGTGGTTGGATTTATAGTGGAAGTGATTTGGAATAAGCTAAAACTTAAATTAAAATGGCGAGAATAAATTCTAAAATTAGAATTGCAATGGAGAGAATAAATTGTAGAGAAAATCTATTAAATTGACATACTTGGGTATCTGAATCCGTATCAACATGCATCATGGGCTAAATATTCATTATTAATGCCATTAAATCATGAGGGGGGAATCCACACCTCATGAACCACGCTCTAATCAATATGGTGCTAAGGGCTTATCGTGCCAAATAATAATAACCTTGTACTAGAGGGCCGGTGAAACCAAGGCGGTACTAGACAAGATTAGCATTATTTGTCGACGAGAAGTCAAAACATCCACAAAAACTAGAGGGGAAGAGAAAATAAATTTACCAAATAAAGCCCATGACACATGTTGAGACTTCACCTTCAACCCAAGCTTGAAAGAAAATTAGCCACTCATAATTGAACTAGAGGCAAAATGGGAATTTATTAAAATACGAAGAAAATATAAGATGGAGAAGGAATTACAGAAAATGGATCCCAAAAAGGGATTCAGAGATATCAAATTAGGGGGGGAGGCCCCCTTTTTATAGATACATGGAGTAAATTATGGTCATCGAATTAAAAACAGTTTGGACGCTCAGGATTGCGCCACGTCATCAGTCAACAGTCCACGGTTTGACCCGGATGAACAGTAACACGGTTTGGTTGAAAATAATCATGTGTGATGCATGCACCGTACGCGAGATTTTTCGTCCACTGATATGCTGCCACGTCACCATCAACAGTACATAAGAATTTTAGTCCAACAGGATTGTGACACCTCATCAGTCAATGCCACATCATCAGTCAATGCCACGTCATCGATCCGTCTATGTGAACAGTGCTGTGAACAGTAACGTATACAGTACCGTATACGTGAATAGTACCGTACATGTGAATAGTGCCATTTTTCCTTTTATGCTCTTCCTAAAGTTTTCGACCGTCCTGAGTTCAAAAGTGATGTCCGTTTTGCCGTCTGATCTCTCCTTTATTGTGAAATGACTATAATGCCCCTAAAATACATAAATTACTTAATTAAAATAAAACAAACGTAATTAAATCACAAGAATGTTAAAAACATAAAAGTAAGGGTTGTTAGTAAGACTTGAAATGTAAAATGACGGTTTTCTCCTTTATAAATATGCATTTTCTAACACTCAACAGCAGCACAAAGTCATTTGAGGAATCTTCAAATGAATATGAGAAATGGTATAGTGAGAACCAAAAAGTAAAAATATGGTTACTCATATCCATGTCTCCGGAGATAATGAAGTGATATTTACGAATTCCTACAGCCTACGAAATCTGGGATGCATTATCAAAAGCCTTCTATGATGGAAGCGATGAATTACAAGTTTTCACTCTAAACCAGAAGGCATTCTCTACCAAGCAAAATGGACAACCACTCTCTAAATTCTATGGAGAATTGATCGAAATATTTCGAGAACTTGATCACCGAGATAAAGTGGTCATGAAGGATCTAGAAGATGTTGTAATATACAGAAGGTCTGTTGAAAGATTGAGAGTGCACATTTTTCTTGCTGGGCTAGATGAAGAATTTGACCAAGTTCGTGGAGAAATTCTACGAAAAGATATTATCCCAGACTTAGAAGAATGTTATTCTCTGATCCGAAGAGAAGATGTACGGCAAAGCAAACTAAACAAGAAGGTCGACTCAGAAACGTCTGCTATGATAGCACGACAGCAGCCTCAAAGGAAGCTTGTTGACAAGTCATCACTCCATTGCACTCATTGTAGAAAAAAGGGTCATACGAAATAACAATGTTTTGAAATCATTGGATATCCTGACTGATGGGATACTCGAAAGAAGAACACCAAGCATGGATAAAAAACTACAATAGTTGAATCCACATCCACTACAGATCTTAGAAAAGAATCTTCAGTACAAATCGCAACCTCTGTCAGTCCAGGTAAGGCCCTTAAAACTCTTGCACCTGTTATTAATAGTACATGGATAATTGATTCTGGGGCAACTGATCATATGACTTTTGATTCTCGACAAGTTTCTCAATTGAAACCATCTTCACAAAAATATATTTCCACTGCAAATGAAACCACAACCTCAGTTATTGGGGAATGATCTTTACGACTCACAGATGAATTAAATTTAGACTCTGTGTTAATTGTTCCATCTTTAGATTATAATCTTTTATATGTGTTTCAATTAATCAATTACTTATCATGTGTTGTAATTTTTTGGCCTGATCATTGTGTGTTTAAGGACATCCAAACAAAGCAATCAATTGATTATGGTATTAGACGAGGCAACTTGTACTACTTGGAGATGTCATCAACAAACACTGGAAAGTCAAGCCCCACACTAGTCGCAGATAGTTCCATAAAAAAAGGGAAATCAGAAATTTGGTTATGGCATAGACGTTTAGGGCATGTGTCATTTGGTTACTTAAAAAAATTATTTCCTAGTTTGTTTCTGAAATTTGATGTTTGTAACTTTAAATGTGATGTTTGTGAACTTTCAAAAAGCCATCGAACTACTTTTCTATTGTCCTTAAATAAAAATACAGTTCCTTTCATGGTAGCACATTATGATGTATAGGGGCCATCTAAAGTTTCTACAATTGAAGGTGCTCGTTGGTTTGTTACATTTATTGATGATTGTAGCAGAATGACATGGATTTTTCTGATGAAATCAAAAGATGAAGTAAACTCCATATTTCAAAGATTTCATAAGATGGTGACGACTCAATTTCATACACAAATTCGAGTTCTACATACTGATAATGGAGGTGAGTATATGAGCACAACAATTCAACTGTTTCTGAAATTACAAGGATCTGTCCATCAAACCACTTGTGTGGGGACACCCCAACAAAATAGCGTTGCTGAACAAAAAAACAGACATTTACTAGAAGTTGTTCGAGTATCACTAATCCAAGCCCACATGCCACTATTTTATTGGAGAGAAGCACTGGCATCCGCAGCATACTTGATCAATCGAACAAAATATGAGGGTTTGAGCTTTCAATTTTAAATAAGGATAAAATTGAAAATTTTAAAAATTTATATACACATGATAATTTCAAGTAGTTTTAAAATATGGAATCAAAATTTCTACCTCTTCAAAGAAAAATTTAAATCCACATAAATATTAAGGATGGTGCCAATTACAAATGCTAATTATTGGATAACGTTGGAGCCATGCTACTTGCAAGACAAATGGCATGCTTTAAAACCATAATTTTTTTCTAACTTTTGGTACATTCATACTTTGGTGATCAGCCAAGTCAACTGATTGAGAAATTTTATGGTACACTCTATGATTTCATGTCACATGAAAATCACCCACCTATAACATTTTGATATGCGTCAATTATTCTGTACCTTGGAATCTATGAAAACGAAAATTAAAAATGGATTTACCAAATAGTGCTTTTTCCGTCACTTTCTATCATACCTGTATTTTGAAATAGTTTATTAAGGTTAAATTATTTTTGACATCTTTTTTTTATTTTAGGAATTGATTTAGTATCCGATAAAAAAGTACTTAAACAATAATTTACATTTGCAAATTAAAGTTTTTGACAAATACATTTTGATTTATAGAATCACCCCTTAGAGTATCTCCACAAGATTCTATTAATTTTACTCTTCAAATATCTATTTACTTACCTATGTGGTAAAAAAGAGAATAAAAAAATATGTTATTCTCTAAAATACTCTTCAAATAAAAATAAGTTAATATTATTTTAATCAAATAAATACTTTTTCAAAGAAAAAATAAATGATAATTAAAGCACTTCTCTTTCTCTCCAATAAAAAGTAATAAAATATGGATTGAAGATAGAGAAAACAACTCTACAAAATTAAAAAGATAGAATCATTTTTTATTTGAAAAATGTTAATTGTAGCGTCTTTTGAATTTTAAATGCTGATGTAGCTCTTCAAATATATAATAATATTTTATTTGAAAAATCTTTTGAAGATTCTCTAATAAGTACAAGTAAATAATAACTATAAAAATAAAAAAATAAGTCCAAGTAAATAATTTAGCACCAATAACCCAAATTGATACATATAAAAAATTTATTAGATTAATACACTGATTTATTTCAAAATACCTTAATTAAACAAGCTTTTATTTTTTTCCAAACTCAAAGCATACATATATAGTACTAACACAAACAATTCTAAATTCGATGCCCATCTATTCTAATATCTATGTGGGTACTTTTTCAAGTCTCACATTATTTTTTCGTATATTATTATATTTGTACATATAACACAATGCATTTATAGATCAGCATCGCTTTGATTAACACTGATCCAAATTCTCTAGGGAAGACTTCCTATTCAAAGGTCAAATAGTCATCTTCTTGACTTCTTCTCTCCATGGCTGAGAACGGCAAGCGTATTGGCACCACAATCCCACACTCGCCATCATTTTTTTTTTTCTGATAATTCACATAAAAGCTAATGAATAGCGCACACCCAGCGATTCCAGCAAACACAGGCTTTCCCCACCCAAAATCAATCTCTTCAAATCCAGTTCGAGTTGTGTCCGAAACAATGAAGTACAAATCTCCCATAGTTGTGGGCACCGGTCGACCTCGAGTCACCATAAGGTCAGCCACAGATCTTATATACTCTTCACTCACTTTGGCCTTTCCCTCCTTCACTAACTCCACAGCATATCCCAATGGACTCCCACACAATGCATCAACTCTTGAACACACAGCTGGGAACACAAATGCGTTCCCATAATACCCTTGAGGTATCTGCATGTTGAAACGCTTGCCTCTAATATTAAATGTGAATGAAACTCGAACGATCTCATTTGGGTCCAATCCAAGTGCAATTGTACGGCATCTCCATATGCAAGCAGTTAGTAGCTCAAATGTCGTTCAGTTTTTAAGATGTGGGGGAAGCTGATTTCGAAGTGACAATATTTCTTTCGGACCAAAGAAGAGTGATTTGTGGTCTAGGTCACTTGGGTTTTTGGTTCTCAGGGTAGCTTTGATCGGGTCTATTTGGTCATATTCATGGTGGACACAAGAAATTTGAGGCGGGTTTCTTGCGTTCAGGAGCTCTCGTTGCCAAATTGGAAGTAAGGATGGTGCCTTTGCATTATCCCAAGCCATTTCCTCCATGGCTTTCAAGAATTGCACGAAACCAAATGCATCGCACATTGTGTGGTTCCCACGAAATGCAAGTACGAATCCTCCACATATCAATCGTGTCACCTTCATTAGAAACAAATAAGAACTCCGGTAAGCTAGGTTAATTATATGCTTATTCAGAAAGCGGTAACAGAGAAAACCATTGGTATCATCAGAAAGTAAAAGTGCAATTTCAGAAGGAGGAGAATCTCATCGAATAAAATCTAAATGAGAGAGATCCAAAATACCAAACAACAGGTAATATCATTTACTTCAGGATAAGTATACATGATATGAAAGTTAAATTTTTCCTATAGAGTTTTGAAACATGATGGGAAAATAATTAATATAATAAAAGTACAACCGAGGAGCCAATAAAGTGTAAGCTTCACTGGTAATTGAGTCCCCTTAAGTGGCTTGATTTGTTTGCTCCTCAGTTCGAGTCGTAGAAAAGTCTCCCTTTGTTGGGAGAATCTATGCCTCCCGGTTCAAGCGGGAACTTCTAATTTAGGTTGTGGTACGAGTTTAAAGGTGTCTCCCACAGTTGGAGCCCTCCCAAGATACCCTATGGTTAAGACAAAAAAATAAAAAATAAAAGTACAACCGAGGGTTTTGAAAATTTCCCTTCAGAATTTAATTTTCAACGTTGTTTTCAAAGTAAACATTTCTACAAAAAAAGAAGAAGAAGAAGAAGAAGAAGAAGAAGAAGAAAAAGAAGAAAATAAAAGAAAAAGAAAAAAGAAAATCTATAAATACATAATTAAAATTCGGTTTGAAGTAATGTCACTCACCTGATTAACAACAATGGGCAGCCAAGAATGCCTTCGGAGCCTGGAACATCATAAAGTAGCTCATCCAAATATGGACATGGTGGCTTAATTTCATCATCACCAAGCTGATCAAGTGAGAAGTCAGCATCAGCCTCAGTAAACAATACTCCTTCACCATTGCAGTCTATCATGAGCTTACCATCGGACCCTTCTCTAAGCCTACCAGCAAAAGGATAATAATACACAAGTGCCCTGCTCAGGGCTTCCTTGATGACCTTAACCGGATCTTTCCCTTTCATCGAAGGTGAAGGATTATTCTTGTAGAAAAATATTAATGGAACTTGAAACCATAAACCTTGTTGGTCATCGATATCGGAAAGTTGCTTCACTTCATGACTTTTCGGCGCCAACGCTGGGCCAATAAGTTCCGGCGCCCGCCGTTTAACTGAGAATTCTTGAAGCAATGTCAAGGTCATCCTCAAAAAGTTATTGGCTTATTGGCTTAGAATCTGTGTGTGGTAATTAATCAGTTGTGCTTATGTGTTTGCATGGTATTTATGGTGCGGCAGGGCCAGGGGGCTATCATTGTACCAAGTCTCCACCACATGCAATTCCTGTCAAATCGTAATGGTGCATTGACTCAAGATTCCTAGTAGCTTGACTCTAAATTGCAAATTTTTTTTTATAGATGACACATATATTTATAACTGTTATTAAAACAGATATTATATTAATATTTATAATTAGATATATAATTTGGAACTTATCTAATTACATTAATTTTATTAAGTACATGTCCAGACATATAACCCTTATAAAGGAGAGATGTCTCTTTTTCACTCGCATTTTGTGAGGGAGAAAAATTTATAAATTAACTCCACACAATTTTTTACTTAATTGAGGGAGTTTGAGTTATGAGATTCAGACTACTACCCTCATAATCCTTCTTAGAGTAGTGGTTCACCGCTCTAAATTGCAAACTTACAATTGAAAGAAAGGGACAAGGATTGAATGCTTGCCTGTTCATAGGTTTTTAATGCATAAGTGACAAAATTAATGCATGTGTTACACGCATGGCAAAATTTCGAATTACTCCACATTAATTGATTATTTTCAAATTATCTTCTCTATTTTTAAAAATATCAAGTTACCCTCTAAAATTTTTTATCTTTCCATTGATTTTAATGGTTATAAGGGCAAAATAATATCTATACAATTTGAATTAACCAAGAGAAGTGAAGTCTTTCAATTTTTCTACTCATATTTATTATTAGATAAAATGAACGTTACCCTTATTTATATTTTAGAGGACAAAGATGTACTTTAGCATAATTTAATTTAATTTCAAAATATCAAAATTCTCAACATGATTCATTTTCATCTGATAAATCTCACCTTCTTATGTTCATTCATCTCATTTAATAAAAGTCAAACATTAAGTTACATTCATGTAATTTAAACTCACACACTCTCACACACATGAATAGTGTGTTGTAAATTACATAAAATGTAACATAACAGATCCCTTAATAAAATGTAAATTACAATTGCAACATTCTCTCTCTCAAATTTTTCGTTAATAAAAAATTTCAAATAAACTATCCACAAATAAAAGCTAAAGTAAAATTAAAATCTAAGAAGATTCTACCATAATCCAAAGTTTTAAAGCCAAAATTCTAAATTTGAATACTTTTGAACAATTACTGATTACAACTGCTTTGAAAATTCTAAGAACTCAAACACAACTAAACCCCACCCATGGCCACTGCGACCAAGGCAACCAAACCCCTTGGCCATGCACGGTTATGGAAACCAAACCCTTAGCTACCGCAACCAAACCCGTGGCCACTCGATCAAGGCAACCAAATGGCCATGTGCGGCCAAGGAAACTAAAAGCTTGGCCACGCGGCCATCAAAACCAAACCCTTGGCCACGTACAGCCCTGTTAACCAATTGAAATCATGCGACAAATTATGGGTACGATTTTGATTTTATGGAGATGAAATTAAGAAGACTTTTTTTTTTTGAATTTTAAGGACCTCAAATAAGATTTTTTATTAATTTAAACAGCATTTTTTTTGTGTTAAAATTGTTAGTTAAAACTGTTAGAAAAGGGTTGTTTTCAAAAGTAATGGAACAATTTGAAGATGATAAATTCTCGAATGAAAACATTAGTAATAAAATAACACAACTTAGATTAGCACGGGATCTAGAGATGAGGATGGTTTGGCTTGGCTTGGTTTTAAATTGAATTGAACCGTCAATTTTTATAGAAATAATAATCCGAACCCAACCGAATCAATTGTTCGGTTCCCAACTAGGTTCCTTTCTTCTTCTTCTTTTTTAAACCATAATTTTCTTTCTATTTTTTAACTTTTTTTGTTCTTGATTTTTCCTCATATAAACTGATTGGTTTTTTTAATTTTAAAAAACTAAACCGATCTGGCTCAGTTTTTTTAGGGCAACAATTTTTTCACCCACCCCTAATTGGATCCAAATTTGAAAGAATAGGTGCTCCTCAAATATATATTCTCTTCTTCTGAAATATTGTCACATGTATTTTAGTATTGAGTGTTTATTCGTTTGTTGTTATAAATACACATGATACAAGAATTTGTTTTTATAGATAGCACAGTAATTGTCAAATTCAAAAGGAATGTATGTACTCTCTTCCTTAATTTGAATAATTTTCATATGTATCTCTTAACAATAATTATATATATGAAGAATAGTAAATCACTTGTGATAAGAATTAAATAAATAGTTACTTTAGATTGAATGATGAATTCATGTTTCCTTAGGCCTTATAATTGATTTATATGTAATGTTTTTTTTTTTTTGATGGCATGAGACTTTTGCTCAAATTACAATTTAAATTACAACTCATATTACATGAGAGTATAACTAATATGTACAATCATATATATATACTGAGTCCTGTTGACATTAATGCTGATATGGCACCGCTCAGATTTTTAACCCTCTCAAATATTCGAGGGACGTCAAACTCTCATCGTGGGAGGAAGACTGTCTTCACTCAAGCTCTGGGCTCCAAGGAAGAACATTTTAAATTAAACTCCTGCAATGCGTCTGCGGAGGTTCGAACCCCCTCCCTCACATTTGTGAATGAGTGGCTCTAGCCACTTAGGTTAAGCCCAAGTGGTTGATTTATATGTAATGTTAAAGAGAGACAAAGATGAGAGAATTTTATTCTCTCTTTATTCCCACTCTCTTTTTTTTTTAATACATTTTCTCTCATATTCCCCACTCTTTTAACATTTTTTATTTATTTATTTCAAAATCGCGTGAATAAACAGCATCAAAACTGCGTCCTGCCATTCATAGCTCAGAGGATAAGGTCGTACGGAACAAAGGTCGGTGGACCATCTGCACTGACATGTAACTTTAGTCAAAATCTTTATCATGCATTTATGTACACGTTATTTTTATTTTTATTTTTATTTTTTTGAATAATGAAATATACCATAAACCAAAACCCGAAACTACTGTTTCAGAAAAGGATTCCTCTCTAGTGAATCATGAATGGGAGCTAGAGCTCAGATATTGCAAGTTCTGGGAACTTCTGCCGTATAAAATTTCAGTAAAAGGAAAGGTTTGTGAGTGGAGTTTAGAAATTTGTTCAAATTTTTGCTCCCGAGATATTAATGTTTTGTATTACATGTTTCAAAGATCAAGATTGGCCCTGTTTGTTTCAGATTTAAAATTGTTCGAATTGGGGCTCATGTCGAACTGAGCCTATCAAGCATGAAAGATTATTTATCGATTTTGAGTTGTAATATTGTCACTTCTTCATTAATATCATAAAATCATTATTCTATTACAACTACATTTAAGGATTAATACAAATATAATTAACACCACTTATCTTCTCTCTCTCTCTCTCTCTCTCTCTCTCCCTCTCTCTCTCCAATCTATTTTATTTGTATGTGCATGATTATTAATTTTTTTCCCCTATTTCTTCAGTCTAGATAATTGGTTTGCTCATACTAAAACATTGATCTTTTATTTTTTTTATTCTCACATGGGTTATTTTTATTTTTTGAAAGATTATGTTTTTTTAGTTTTTTAAAGAGGGAAAGTCTGAAGAGAAGAATAACAATATCAATGCTGAAAATTGAAAAATACAAATGAAAATAATGTTGTTATCATTCTAATATCATCAAGTCATTGCCCGGACCCGGAGATTCAAACCTACATTCTTTTTGTGGCAACACTACCAAAAAAAAATGTAGTCATTTTTCACTAAACATTTTCAACAATAGTTAAATATATATGGTTGGTAATAGGGTAATTTTCAAACTTGATGATCAAGACACTGATAAAAACAAAAATAGCTATCTAGTTTCTCAAATAAAAAGAACACCGTTGAAAGTAACTTCAAAATTGGTCAATAATAAATTTACTTTAGCGAAAAATTTTAACGTCATTGGTGTTTACAACCACCGTAAGTAACCATTTGACATGTATAATTATTTCTACCATTTCAAAAATGTAGTTGAAAATAAAATGATATTTTCAATAATTGTAATTTTTTGTCAGAAATAGAAAAAAAAAATTTAACGGTAACTAAGAGTTAGTAGAAAAAACTATCCAAAGGATATACAATTTTAAGAGGCAACATAAGTGCCAATAAATTTTTCGCTAGTATAACTTGCAAGGTCAGTCAAAGCAAAGGTATAAAGGTAAGAAAACATAATATAAAATTAGATATCATCTAACAGAAAAGTTATTGTAATTTTTTTATTAGTTTACTATATTTTTATCAAACATGAACTAGATAATTAAATAAATGATTAATTAATGTACTTAATTTTAAAATAAAATTAAATTCTACAATGAACACAGAATTTCAACCCTTAACCAAAAAAAAAAATTATGCGAGTGTCTTCCACTTGACCATGAAGTAATTAGCAATATATATAAAATGATTATTAAGGAATTGACTTTTTCTTAAGGTTTTACTTGGTGCAACAATAAAATTGAATTACATTATTTAACTTATAAGTACAATTGATTGATTACAACATAAAAATAATGTACGATGTCTTACAACTAAACATCAAATCAATTTATGATCCCATTCAATCTTATAAACAAACTTGAAACTTGCTATAATGTTTAATTTTCGATTGTATTAATAATCAATTTAGAGATTCATTATCGAACTAATTGGTACTTTATATTTAAGCAATTAGAGAAATAATATCTATGAATGATCATAATTGTTATTGAATCAATATGGAGACTAGCTAATTTTAAAATTAATGTACTCCAGTGGCAATTTTAATGAATGGAGTTTAATAGTTTTCATAATTGTATTATACTCCTAATTGTGGAACTTGGAACAGATACTTCATAGTTAACATTCATTGCATATACTAAAAATTATTAGATAATTAGTAATTAACATTTAATTATTGTTGAAATATTGTTTATTAAATTAGTCCAATTGTCTAAGAACGGTCATACTGTTGATGCCAAAAAATGACCTCAACAGCTGAATTTGTTTATGGTGGGAAATTAGTACGAACCAAGCTTGAATATTGATATGAACTTCAAGTCTGCAACCTGAAAATCACATAAATCGGTCAGGACTCGCCGGTGGGGGTTCCGGCTAGAACCCTCCGATGCTTAAGTTATATTAGGAGTAACTTTAATAGTTGACTCGAAGGGGAATAATTCAAGCAAAATAACACAAAAAAAAGATGAAAAAAACCGACCTCCCTCTCCCTCTCCCTCTCCCTGGACCATTAATTTTCTTTTCATTCTCCTTAAAAGTCGCTTATGTTCTCAACATGGGTAGTTGGCTCACAAAGAATAACTGAACCCAACATAAGTCCCCTAGTTTTCAAGATCAAGAACTTGTGATTGGTCTTGGAAACTTAAGAATGCTGAAAGAAAAAGAGAAAAAAAATCAACTTCACAATATCTCGATTTTAATAAAATCAGGCGATGACCACAGTCTCAATAAGATCATATGACCTCGCTGCCGATCTCAATAAGATTGGATGACAACTTCAATCTCAATAAGGCCAAAAATGACGACCTCGATCTCAATAAGATCGAATCAAATAATTTATTCACATTAGACTTCAATAAGGCCAAGATAGAGACCTCAATTTCAATAAGATCGAATCATACAATTTATTCACATTGGCCCTCAACAAGGCAAAAACAATTTATCAAGCTAGACCTTAATAAGGCAAGCAGAACAAAGTCAATTGGACCTCAATAAGGCCAAAATGAGCTCCACAAAATTTCCAACTTTATTCTCAATAAGATTCGATCAAATAATTAAATTAAGATGGACCCCGATAAGATCAAAAATGACAACCTCAATCTCAATATGTAGATGTCGAATATATAGATGTAATCTCAAAATGTAGAACCAAATATATAGATTTGGATCTCAAATTGTATAATTAAATATGTAGATGTAGATCTCACATTGTAGGATCAAATATGTAAATGTCGAACTCAGATTGTAGAATCAAATATGTAGATGTAGATCTCAAATTGTAGAACTAGAATGTAGACTTAGATTTCAAATTGTAGAATCAGATATGTAGGTGCCAATCTCAAATTGTGAAATCAAATATGTAGATATAGATCTCAAATTGTAGAATCAAATATATAGATTTGGATCTCAAATTGTAGAATTAAATATGCAGATGTAGATCTCACATTGTAGAATCAAATATGCAAACGTCGAACTCAGATTGTAGAATCAAATATGTAGATGTAGATCTCATATTGTAGAACTAAAATGTAGACTTAGATCTCAATTTGTAGAATCAGATATGTAGATGCCGATCTCAAATTGTGAAATCAAATATGGAGATGTAGATCTCAAATTGTATAATCATATATGTAGATGCCGATCTCAAATTGTAGAATCAAATATGTAGATGTAGATCTCAAATTGTAGAATCAAATGTGTAGATGTCGATCTTAAATTATAAAATCAAACGCAGAAGTCGAAGTGGACAAAAGTCAGTATTGAGAAATCAAATATGTTGTAAGCATATGTAAAACTAACTAGTATATGCCATAACTTACGAGGACAACCACACGGCAGGTTCAATAAATTCCAGAACTTTTATCAACTATCATAAAATTAAAGGTAGCTTCATTTCAAGCATTTAATTTAAGTAATATCAGTAAAATATGCAATCCCAGAAAAGTTAATTGAGGAATGGGGATGCTTTATAAACAATGACATCTCCAATTCCGAAAACTTATGCTTTATAACCAATTCTTAGAACTTTAGATAGAGGCAATTATTGACAAATATCATAAGTAGATGTACCCTGTAAATAGATAATTCACAAAATATTCAAACACTATGTGACATTGTCTCCCTCACCCTAACTGATTCCATTTGACTTTTCAAAAGTATTCGATAAGAAATACCATGAAATTTGTATAGCCTACAGACGTGATAGTAGACAATTGCAATACTTTGGACAAAGCACACCCAATTGATAGTTGGATAGAATTTTAGGCACAACCTTGAAGTAAGCTTAACAAAATTAAACTAATAAATCATGGTTAGTGAATTGGTAGATAATAAGCATATCACCATGAAGTTCACTATTTCCTCATGGTATTTTTTACCTTTGAAAAATATAATTTTGCTTTAAAGATCAAACTCGCTCCTAACAAAGATTTATAGCACATTGTCCAAGGATGAATAGCATCTGATCATGTTGTTAGTGCGTATGAGACTAACAAATTTACACATGCATTATCACAATGAATAAAAACCGAAACTAGTAGGCATTTCAAGCTTAAGTAGTAACTTGACTTTGAAAGGTAATCTACGAAATTAAGAATCAGAACAAATGCACATGATCAAGGGGCTTGTAGTATTTGATATTTTTGATAAGAAAAGTCATTTCACCAACAACTCGTGAGCTTAGCTTTGCATCCGAAACTTTACGGCAACACCTCGTAGTATAATTCATGTTGTAACATAACCCAAGAAATATCAGTGAAACTAGAAAGAAATTTCAGCCTTGTTAAGAAAATGCTTTAAAGTCAAACCATATATAAACAATATGTTTTTCTATCCTTAGTCGACTATGAGGATTTTGTGATCGAAGACACGATTAAAATCAGCCATGGCCAACACTTGGCCTTAACAAATTTGTGCTATTTCATTTTCATACTTCTAACAGTTTTCAACAATTATTGGAAATTATGCAATGTGAACTAGAGCCATCGTTTCAAGAAAACAAATATAGCTAATATCTAATATTTTCCCATGCGAAAGTAGTAGTTGAGCAAACATATATATATAGCTCTTCAAATAGTTTCATGCTTATATTAAATAAATTGAAATAGAACCTGGATTTTAGTCCTTGGCTTATGGCAGAGTTCTCTTAAGCAAACAAATTTACATGTTTAACCGCAATATATAATCGCTATATTGCCTAACACAAGTTCCAGACATTCAGTTACTATATTGTTAAAGACAATATAATTTCACGCATTTAGGATTTGGATTAGTAGCCTAAATCGGTTCTTTAAAATGGCCATCTTTCAGATATCATGTTGAGCCTTTTGTTAATACAGCTCTGATGCAAAAACAATATTGATAAAAATTGCAGAGCTAGAGTTTACCCATTTTTATCAAAACAAGGAAAATAAATTGACCAACCAATATTATAAATTAGGCTAGTAGAGATTTCAAAACAACTAACCAATAGCCTTTAAGTGAAAATATAATCGATGGAGTTAAAATCTAGAACAAATGCACCTGAGATGGTACTTTGTTGTCTATTAACTCCTCTCAGCTATTTCATCAACATGTAGTAAGCATATACTAACTTGTATATGCAGTAACTTGCGAGGATAACCACACGACATGTTCAACAAGCAATTATCATAAAATTAAAGGTAGCTTCATTTCATGCATTTTTGGTAATTTCAGTGTTGCAAACATAAATCAGTTCTAAAAAATAGTTATACTCTCAAAGATATCATATTAGACCTTTTGTGACTATAGCTCTTATGATTTACATGCAAAATTAAGATTGATAAAAAGCTATACAGCCAGAGTTTTACAAAATTTTTATCTTTTACCAAATTTTTATCAATAAATGACCAATCAGTATTTTAATTTCATGTCTCAATCCAAAAGGCAAACTTTAAGTGAAAATATTACCTGAGGAACTGAAGTTTAGAACAAATGCACCTGATTGGAGTCTTTGCGGGGAGTGGTTTCTTGAGGATCACAGTCTTGGCTTTGATTCTCTTCTTCCCATGAATGTAAATTTAATGGATTCATGATATCCATGCAGGTTCGAAGTGAATCCCGAAGAACAACCACAAGCTTTTTCTTTATAGCTTCTCCCTTTAATCCCTTCCTTACATTTGTTAATAGCAAATTTCTTGCCACTAAAATTTTCCTGGTCAATTCTTTATAAACAAGACATATAATTTTGAAAGAAGGAAAAAAAAGAAAAATGTATAGGGATTCCAAGCATATGTGTAGTTTCGAGTTTGTATGGTGCCAACCCAGTTTGACTTGGAAGCGAGATAAAAAATAAATAAATAAATAAAATATATCTAGCAGGAACAAGATCATTGAAGCTTTCACTCTTTATTTAACCTATTACTTCATTTACTAACTTGTAGCATATAAAAAAAAATGTAAGGTATGTTGGAAATAATTAATGTAAAAATCTCTTGGTCGTATACCAGTTTATGATTCTTGTAGGACCATTGTTTTGCAATTCTTGTTTTGCCACAACTACTTCCCTTTTTTATGTTGCTAGGACATCCTTAATGTTGCTTTTTAGCTATCTTCTGATATTGTTGTTGTGACCTTTAGAAATCATCTTACTCAATTATTTTAAATAAAGTCACGGAACAATTCTTACACCCTAAGATATTTTATCAAACACCTCTTGCGCCAAAGCCACAACTACAAGACTGGATTGGTTAGTACATAGCAAGATGCTAAGCTTTTGAACCCAGTGAGCAATGCCAAACCACTCCAAATAGGGTCCAATCAAATTAACCCATTAATTCATTGTTATTGATCTTATCGGTTATTTGATTTCTCCTCAATTCTCAGCTATTTCTCAATCAAATAAAATAATTTTGGCTAATTAGCATTTGTTTGAAAAGAAATTGCACAAGTAGTTCAATCACCTCAGAATCGAGAAACACCATCATAATCAACAAATAATAAAACAATGATTAATATGTAATTCACGCCCCTTAGGTTCGGTTATACTAAATAATTAAATTGAAATCGAACCTGATTCTCACCTCTGAGAAGTGTTCTTTCGAGCTGTACTTGCCAACAACAATTTGTTATACTGCCCTCCTATTTCCCATCCAATGAATCTCATCATTTTCTTATGGCTTTTCGTACCGTCCCCACAGACGGCGCCAAGATGTTGATGCCAAAAAATGACCTCAACAGCTGAATTTGTTTATGGTGGGAAATTAGTACGAACCAAGCTTGAATATTGATATGAACTTCAAGTCTGCAACCTGAAAATCACATAAATCGGTCAGGACTCGCCGGTGGGGGTTCCGGCTAGAACCCTCCGATGCTTAAGTTAGATTAGGAGTAACTTTAATAGTTGACTCGAAGGGGAATAACTCAAGCAAAATAACACAAAAAAAAAGATGAAAAAAACCGACCTCCCTCTCCCTCTCCCTGGACCATTAATTTTCTTTTCATTCTCCTTAAAAGTCGCTCATGTTCTCAACATGGGTAGTTGGCTCACAAAGAATAACTGAACCCAACACATACAATTAATTTCAACATATAATTAGAACTATTTCAATAATTTATTTATCTTTTGAAACATAACTTAACTATGAATTATTAAAACTACTATAGCTTTATAATTTGTGTGTCAATATATATTTTTATCTTTTGTTTATCTTACTAATTTGTCATTTATGTTCTATCAATCAATTTAGGCTAAACAGTAGCGACACTGTCGTGTAGCTTTTGTTGTATTATTTGACTTTTGTTTAAATTGCACATGTATTTGTTGAAATTATATATAAAATAATATTTGTCCATTGATTCATTGATTGTTTTTCCTATAGGCAATTAAGAAAATCAATTTCAACCATATATTTGTCTATTAATTCTTTGATTTTTTTGGAAGCAATTAATAAAATGATCATTTTAACTATGAAGTAGAATAAAATGAATTTTAACAATCACTTCTTGGAAATATTAAAATTCAATTAGAAATATAATTTATTCCTACTAACACAACATATTTTTAATTGCATAATTAATTAGAACTTATATTTTTTCGACTGTAATTTTTTAAAAATTGTGTTTGTCTCTAGAAAATAGTGTATTTTTAATAGTAGATAGTCAATTGGCATTGATATTGCAAAACAACCGCTAGAGAAAATTGAAAATACTCTTTTTTATGGCTTAAAACAGTAAAAAATATCAGCCATTATTCACATGTCCATGTTAATTTTCAATCTGTATTTATATATTTATGATGGTCAATTTCGTCGAAATAAGCAAGTTCAAGTTCTAAGATTTTAATTTTGCTTAGTTTGATCTTGAAATTTTGATGCTTCATATTTTCAGCACCATTTTGCATTCAAAAATGGAAAAAGGAGAGAGAAAGAAAAGGGCATCTTGATATTAGCACCCTTCTAAAATTCTCTTAAAATCCTTTTTTCAATTATGATTAAAATCTATTGAGCATACATTTGATATTTCAACCTCCCAGTTAGAAAATCTTTCCATACCGTTTTACAAACACATAAAAAATTATATTGCTTCGTATGTTATTTAGTTAGATTATATTTTGAATTGCCAATATTCTATTACTTTATATATCATTCTATTTATGTTCTATTTGGGATTGAGATTGAAATATTTAAACCCCTTATTTTATAAGTTTTGACGAAAATAATATTTGGTAAATTTTTTAAAATTATTTATTTCATAAGTGCCTAGATTCTAACTTAATCTTTTAAAAATAGGTAGAAAGTTATTTTTTATAAGTAGTTTATTAAATAAGCAGTCACACCTTTTTAAAATTTCTATTATAATCTTGATATTTTAATAAAAGACAATACTATCTTATTTTTCCACAAATTCAAGTATATTAAATAAAGGCAGTTTAAATATTTGCCTATTCTAATAATTAATAATAGAATAACACTTTTGTAATAAAATTTACTGCATGCATTCACTTTTCTTTTTAAACTTACATCTACTGCTATAATATACCAAACACCAATCCACTATTTTAATCAGGAGCTTATTTTATCCGTACAGAACAAGCAACTTATTTCGAGTCATTTGGAATTGCGATGGTTGATTAAATAAGTTGCTTGTTCTGTGCGGATAAAATAATTTGTTAATTAAAAAAATATATTGGTGTTTTAGTAAACTATATTAGTGTGATTGTTGTGAATTTGAAAAGTAGTATACATACATTTGGTAGATTTTATTATGAAAGTGTTGTTTTACTATATAATGACTAAAATAGACATAAATTTAAATTATCTTTTATTTTTTGGAGTATGTTTAGCAATATTTAGAAATGCCTTTTTTCTTTTTTAAAACAATAAAGTAAAAAAAAACTCAATTAAATAAAATCAAATGAATTTCATAGTATGCTACATAGAATATGATAAAAATTCATACTAATACATCCAGATAAAATAAAATAAAAAGTAATATGCATTACATTCAGATTAAACTTGTTGCAATAGACACCATGACCATAGAAAAAATATAAGTAGATTGAACATTAAAAGCCATGGTAATGAAATTGATCTTAAGATTAAAGCTCGTTTAGCCCATATATTTTGAAGTTAATGCTTATTTAGTCTTTATATTTTTAAAAATATATTAAGACATCCAACTATTAAATTATTGACACCCATGCTAGGGTTAATTCCGCCATGCCCCCAAATGTTTCAACAATTTCCATTCTACACCCAAATTCGTTAATTTAACCATTTATTCTAACAGTCAAAGGGTAAATTTGAAAGTTCATGCCCTAAATATTATTTGATGATGATAAATTAAATTTATTTGATAAGTTAATTGATGGGATTATTATTAATTACCTTTAATTAAGAATTTTTAATGTAAATATTAATTATTGAATTAGCATTTTATCTCATTTAATTCTTCTCTAATTCAAGATAAGGGGTATTTCAGACATTTAATTAAATTTCACATTGCTCCATTAAAAATAAGGGTCAAATTAACGGAACTGGGTGCGCGGTGGAAAATCTCTAAACATTTGGGGGCTGGGTGGAAATAACCCCTCATGCTATTACTTTTTGTTACTTTTGTCTTACTTTTATAATATTATCTTCTTATAATAATGTTTCTTTAAAAAAATTAAATTATCAATTTAACCCCCAAAAAATAAAATAAGAAAGGATATATATTATTTTTTGTTGAATACTATACTGAGGACTTAATATATTAATTATTTTATTAATGTCCAAAAAATTCATAATTTAATTTTTATATTATTAATTTTTTTGGGACATACGTGAGCTTCCACAAAAATTAACGTATATTATTTTTATTTTTATTTTATTTTTTGGGGGTTAAATTGGTAATTTAATTTTTTTCTTTTTATTAATGTCCTAAAAAAATTGTTGTAAGAGGTAATATTATAAAAGCTAGTCAAAAGGAACAAAAGTTATGACAAGAGTGTTAATAGTTTAACAACAGAGATGTTTTAAAAGTTGCAGTGAAAATGTAGAAAATTTTAAAATAAGTAGTTTTTACAAAATTTATCAAACACTATTTTTTTGTCAAAAATTATGAAATAAGTATCTTATAAAATGGGGCCTTCATCAACAATTGCGATCTCAAACAAGCCATTGAGCCCTATTTGGGATTAAGGTTAAAATGTCGTAGGAGGCTTATTCCATAAAATTTGACAAAAGTGGTGTTTAGTAAATTTTTTAAATTTGTTTATTTCATAAGTTTCTCTATTTTGACCATAAATTTCACAAGCAAGGGTTGCTTTTTAAGCAATTAATGAAATAAGTCACCACACATTTTTAAAATGTTTATTATAATCTTAATATTTTACCAAAAAAATAATTACATCTTATTTTTCATAAATTCCAATGTATGAATAAAAGACAATTTGAACTTATCTATTTTAAAATAACTAGCTCTTTCATAATAAGATTACCAAATGCATGTACTACAATTGTCAAACATACAACTATCCTAACAATACAGTTTACTAAAATTATTTTTTTAATTAACAACTTATTTCATCCATACAATGCAAGCGACTTATTTCATCAGTTACTGCAATCTCAAACTGGTCCTTAATTTGGGACAAAAATTTTTTGTTAAAAAGTAAACTTAGTATTTTACTAGTGAACTGGATGGAATTATAATCTGACTCAAATATAAATCCCGAAATAAGATAAGTTCCAATAATATATAAAATAGTTATACTCAACAAAGATAATTTTTAATTTATTTGACCCCTATACTTCTTCCTACATCAAGGTGGCCTTGGGTCATTGGAGAGTCATTTTCTTTAGCTCTTCTTCAAACTTCTTCATAGCTCTCAACGGCAAGCATATTGGCACCAGAGTCCCATATTCTCCACTATCTTTATTTTGATACTTAATATAGAAGCTCATGAACAACACAGCCTCAGGAGGTCCAGCATACACAGGTTTCCCCCACCCAAAATCGATCTCTTCAAAACCACCTCGAGTTATATCTGAAACAACAAAGCTTCCCTTCACGGCAGGCATCGGTCGGCCTTTGATCTCCATAAAATCTATCAAAGATCTTACATACTCTTCACTCGCTGTTGCCTTCACTTTCTTTACCAGGTCCACAGCATATCCCAATGAATATTTACTCAAATCTCCAACCGTTGAACATGCTGTTGGGGTTGCAATTGCATTCCCATAATATCCATTAGGTAGCTTCATGTTATATTTTGTGCCCCGGATGTTAACACAACATGTCACTCGAACTATCTCATCGGGGTCTATTTGTAGTGCAATAGTACGGCACCTCCATATGCAAGCGGTTAATAGCTCAAATGTTGAGCAGCCGTCTCTAAGATGTTGTGGGAGTTGGTTTCTTAATGCTGTGATTTCTTCGGGGCCAAAATAGAATGATTTATGGTTTATGATATGATCATTTGGGTTCATGGCCAAAGTGGAATCTGTTTGGTCATCGTATTCATGGTGGGTACATGTGATTTTTGGTGGGATTCTAGGACCCAGGAGTTCACGTTCCCAAACAGGCAGCAATGCTGGTTCATTTGCGCCCTTAGCCATATCTTCAATGGCTTTCATGAACTGCAACAAAGCGAATGCGTCGCACATTGTGTGGTTCAAGCGCAATGCGAGAATGAATCCTCCACATGCCAAACGGGTCACCTATATATTACGCAGTGGAAAACAAATACAAAATTCAAAGGTTAAGTAAGACGTAATGTTGACTCGTACCCACTACACTCATTTTACATTTTGCATGTCTTTTGAAGTGTTATCTCACCTTGGAACCTAGGTTAAGTAGGACGTAATTCAAAAGACATTTTGCATGTCTTTTGGTACTCTTCTATGTGTTTTAAATTAAAACATAAAAAAATAAATTATGGTCATGAAGGTAGATGTTATCTAGAACGGGTGACAGAGGACTTCCTTGTGGTATACGTAGGGTTGGCTTTTTGGATGTGGCCTTGGGCGATGCACGTCAGTCTCGCAAAGTAGCTCATTCAGAATAACATGAATAATTAGGGCTCAGAAAGACAAGTCAAAGTCAAAATAAGAAAAAAGATACTAATTCAATATTGCCTGTCACCAGATGATTTCTAAGCAGGTGGTTGTGTCTAATGTTTTCTATGCTCTAGTTGTTGCTGTTCGGGATCTTCTAAGCAGGAATTGGCAAGTTTCGCTTTCTCACATCTTTCGTGAAGCGAATTCAGCTGTAGATTTCATGGCCAGTATGGCTCATTCAATCCCTTATGGGTTACAGGTTTTTGATAGCCCGCCTGTGGGTATTTATTCAATTATTTTACAAGACATATTTGGGGTTGCTAAACCCCGTATGGTTCTGTCTTAGCTCGTTTTATTGAGCCCATTCTAATAAAAAAAAAAATAAATAAGGGTACGTTTCTCTTTAGTCCCTAAGTTCAAAATGAATAAATACTCTTTTATCGCTGTTACAACCTACTTAATAATTCCTATTTTAGGGTTGCGTATTAGATTTATTTGAGTTTCAAAATATATTAGAGAAAAATACCATTTTGCTCATGAGCAGTCAGATTTCATAGTTATAGAAGTAACGATATAGAACTTTTGATAAATTTCAGATGTACGATTAAAAAAAATTATCATTCAATCATTTTAAAAATATCAAAAGTACAAAAAACTACAACGTGTATATGATAATATTGTAAAACCACCTAAAGTATTAGTTTTATATTAATCAACCACTTTTTTTTTTACTTCGTTAGTCACAGATAAATAACTTAAAATAAAGTAATATTTTACCCCTAGACCGTCCCAAAGCATTGTTTTACCTTCGTCAATGAATTTAAGGTCAAAATAATCTTTCATTTTAAATTTTTTAATGGGAGTTAATAGAGTTAATGGAAAAGTAATTAGTTCATATAAAATTAAAACTTCTTATGGCTCTGAGATATTATCAAAAGCTCATGGTTGCCATTTATACTTTTGATATTTTGAGGTAATTAAGAAATAATTTTCCTACAATTAATTATACAAGACTAAATGGGTAATTAATTGTTCCAAATCATCGGAACTAAGAGGAAATTTGCCTTTAGAAAATTGCTTAAGATGTTCCTACAGTTATTATTTCCATAGTAATTGCACCTAACATTTTAAATATGAAAACATGTGAAAAATATAAAAATAACTCTTTAAAATACGTTGATTAACTGAGTAATTAGTTCAAAGTCTTTGAAGTTATATATATATACATAGAAGCAATTATAAATGAAGTTACTAGGGAAGCTGACTTACTTGAATTAACAACAATGGGCAACCAAGGATGCCTTCAGAGCCTGGAACATTATACAGTAATTCATGCAAGTATGGACACGGTGGCCGAATTGCATCACCAATCTCAAGCTGCTCAAGTTTGATGTTAGCTTCAGCTTCTGTAAACAAGACGCCTTCACCATTGCAATCCACCATTAGCTTGCGATTGGACACTTCCTTAAGCCTCCCAGCTAGAGGGTAATAAAACGTAAGCGCCTTGCTTAGGGCTTCCCTGATGACCTTAACTGGGTCTTTGCCTTCCATTGCAGGCGAAGGATCATTCTTGTAAAAGAATATCATTGGAATCTGAAACCTTACACATTGTTGGTCATCTAAATTGGATAGTTGCTTTATTACACGAGCTGTAGGCCTCGCCGGACCAATTAGTTCCGGGGTTTTCCGAATCACTGAGAATAATTGCTGCAATTTTGATGACATTTGTTTTTTGTTGTTGGGGGGGGGGGGGGGGGGGGTTATGCAAACCTTGAAAGGCAAGAGGGAAAGATTTATTGAAGAGAAGAACAAAAAGAGACAAAGAAAGAAAATGCTTTGCCACCATCCTTGACAGTTGGCCATTAAATGTCTATCTTTCGATTCGATTTAGGGGAGCATTGTTTGCCGGCTTTGATAAACACCATTGTTTGCCGGCTTTGCTACCATTAGCTGGATCCATAAGTAAAGCATATTCGATACGATTTATATTGTTTTGCGGAATGAATTTCAGCTCAAATCAAACTTTTCTTTATGCATCGGCAGCATCAACTGGTTCACTGTTCTTATTAAACATGTCAATTTTAGTTTTTGGCATATGTTCCGACAATAAATTTGAAATAAAACATGTTTAAATTGCGTACGGGTGGTAGTTTATCCTCTATTGAGTCAACGGGATACATTTGAGAAAATCTTTCATTGTATATACTTGATATCCAAATTCGGTCTATTATATCCTACGATATTGCGTTTAATTTAAAATCAGTAAAACAAAATTTGGAGGAAAAAAATTGTAATACAACGTAAATTATATTATTGTATTTGTTAAGCTACTAATTTTATTAAAAACAAAATTAATATATATAGAAACTTATTCAGTTGGAATCCGACATGTAATTTGAACATATATATCAAATTAATAGTTTTTGTTATATGTGTTTGAGTAATATTATATACTTGTATTCACTTTAGATATTTGCAGTTTAGATCAGAAGAAAATATTAATCTCTTAATTAAATATTTATTAATATGAAAACTTATATTATTTATTGGATAGGTTGTAAAAATAATAAATTAATAAATAATAATAAGATCAATTAATATTATACACATAACATTTATGTGACACATCACTCAAAATCCAAACTAAACAAAACGTAGTTTTATCAATATAAGTTCTCCCGATCATAAGGAATAGCAAGTTGACTCTTTGTCCAGGGAGCGTTGAAAAAGTAGAATCCCACAATTGCAAGGCAACTAATTAATTATTGATTAATTATTGGCCCTTCTTCCTTTCCATAATGCAAATGCATTAATGCCAAGGGCCAGCGCAGTTTAATTTGGTCACGTAATGGGACCGTATCAATTCTGTCTTGTTTTTTTTTTTTTTTTGTCTTCCTTTGAAAGATATAGAGTGGGAAAGTCTATATTAATTTTGTAGTTCTTATTAATTTCTTTCGGGATTTGGATTATTGGGCTGATTTGAATAAAGTACACGCGAGTGACAACCGAAAAAAAATGGTTGAAATTTGACTGAACCGGAAGCTATTTTTCATATACAAATCACATAAACGAATCAGGTCGGGTTGGATCTTTAATTCAGTACTTTTTGCTCATAGGTTTGAAAACAAATTGAATAAAAGAAGATTAAAATATGAGCTTTGATCTTTTCTTTTTCTTTTAGTTTTGAAATAAAGAAAACATCAAAACTTTGCAAGACCCACTAGGTAGATACATCTATAAACATGATTAATGACTGGATTTTTGTGATCATGTGGCTGGTTTGATAATTCTTTGAATCTCGTAGATCTGGAAATGTATGTTTTCTGTTATTAGGTCTTTTTGGATTTTGTGTTTTTTTGGCATGTGTTTGTTGTATGTTTGAATGCTAACAAAGTATATAAAAATAATTTCCTTCAATGTAAAGAGACATCAACGCTCTCTCCTGAGAAAAATCTACATATTGATAGGTTGGGCATTTTATCACTTGCCCCATTTGAGGATTCTCTACTATATTCTCGATCCATCCCAAAAATAATAAATTTCAGCTATGAGGTGGGTCTGGGGATGGGGTTCGGGATCACGATTCCTGTTCCAAATCCGCCCTATTGTTATCCCTATAAAATGATAGCCTAATAATATTAAGCATAACATTAACTAGGAATAAGGATTTGATATGTAGTTGAATTTGTGTTAAGTATTGAATTAACGATCAAAAGTTAATTAAAACTTATGTGGAACTCATGTTAGATAAATCATAATTGTTGATTTGATGCATATAACGATCGCAACTTCATCTAAACATTAAATCTTAGTTTGTAGACTATATATCGCTTTAGTGTGAACAATTGAACTAATAAAAATATCAAAAGTATAATGAATACAGGTTCGAAGTATCAACATTGGTCAGAATCCATCCATAATTTGAATATATATGTTAAATTACTAGTTTTTATGATATGTGTTTGAATAATGCTATGCTTACTAATTTTGAATTTTTAATTAAGCTACTTATTAATACGACATCTTACATGTAATAATTTTATAGATTATCAAAATAAAAATTAATAATTAATAATAAAATTAATTAATATGAACACATTATTAAAAATTTAATTAAATAAGATAGCATTATTGACATATGTTCCCACAATCATGGCGAATAATAGACTTTTTGCACAAGCAGCGCAGAAAGAGTATAATTCCATAGATGCAATTATTGCATTTGTCCTTTCCCAGAAGGCAAATGGATTGAGCCAATGTGTTTTCATATTATTAAAAGGCCAAGTGCCACGGTATTTGTTTCATTGGTCACGTCATGGGACCATATCTTTTTTCCTTTATTTTCTTGTTGTCTTTTGAAAGATAAGAGTGGGTGAAGTATAGTTTAATTTCCGACTCTTATTTCTCCAAAAATTTGAATTGGAGTATTCAGTTAAAGAAAATGATTTAGAATATGTTTGTTGTATGTTTGAATGCTAGGAAAGTATGTAAAAACAATTTCTTCAATGTAAAAATCCATTGATACTCTCTCCTTAATATTTTATTTATTTTAAAGATAAATCTATATATTAACAGGATTGAAGATCAGACCCTAATTTTATCTGCTGCCTCAATCAGAAATTTTAAAGGATATTTCAACTCATCTACAAAAATAACAAGGAGTCATGATTCTCGTCCCATTGCCATTCTTAAACTTTAATTATTCTAATTACGACATAGATTAGGGATAACGATTCGATGTATAGTTGAATTTTTGAGTTAACGGTTAAAAGTTAATTAAAACTTACCTAGAACTCATGTTAGACAAATCATAATTGTTGATTCGATACAAAAAACAAGCTCAAGCTCATGTGAACACCAAATCTTAGTTCATAGACTAGATGTCGCTCCAGTCCGAATAATTGAACTAATAACACCTAAATCAGGTCAAGCTTAAACGTAGGTAGCATATTTAAGCATTCTTTAACCCGGAAAAGGAGCCTAATATTTAAGCCGCTTGAGGTGGTGGGACAACCCATGCAAATTGTTATTGAAGGTAGGTTGTATTTTGCTTATAAAGGGCAAGTAGTTGCGAAAAGCGTTACATACGTAAACCATGAAGCCTCAATCTCCACTCCCCATGTAAGGACAAGGTCAAAGGTTGTTTAAGTCGCCGTTCTTGATGAACATAACAAGGATATTAACTCTTTTGAGAACATGCACTGGTTCAAAGTCACTAAAAGAAGGCAAAATCATCCACCAAAAAGTTGTCACCCTTGGCCTACAAAACAACATTGCCCTGTGCAAAAGCCTCATCAATCTCTATTTCTCCTGCCAAAACTATGACTATGCGATGCTTGTATTCAAGACCATAGACAACCCATTAGACCTCTCTTTATGGAATGGCCTTATGGCCTCTTACACCAAGAATTACATGTATATTAATGCTCTTGAGCTCTTTGATATGTTACTGCAAAACCCTTATTTAAAACCTGATAGTTACACTTACCCCAGTGTGTTAAAGGCTTGTGGGGGATTAGGCAGCGTAGGTATTGGCAAAATGATACATACCCATTTGATAAAGACTGGGTTTTTGTTGGATGTTGTAATTGCTAGCTCTACTGCAGGGATGTATGCTAAATGCAATAGTTTTGAGTGTGCGGTTAAGATGTTTGATGAGATGTCTGAAAGAGATGTGGCAAGTTGGAATACGGTCATTTCTTGTTATTATCAAGATGGACAAGCTGAGAAAGCATTGGAATTGTTTAAGAAAATGAGGGGTTCAGGGTTTCAGCCTAATTCAGTGACGTTGACGACTGTTATTTCTTCGTGTGCAAGGCTTATGGATTTGGATAGAGGGAAGGAGATCCATAAAGAGTTTATCAAAGATGGGTTTGTTTCTGATAGTTATATTAGCTCGGCTCTCGTTGACATGTATGGAAAATGTGGTTGTTTGGAGATGGCTAGAGAAGTTTTCGAACAAACCGTCTTAAAAAGTGTGGTTGCTTGGAATGCGTTGATTGCAGGATACAGTTCTAGAGGTGATAGCAAATCGTGCGTTAAACTTTTTTGGAGGATGAATGAAGAAGGAATTAAACCCACCTTGACCACTATAAGTAGCGTACTAATGTCTTGTTCTAGATCAGGCCAACTTAAACATGGGAAGGTCATGCATGGGTACATAATAAGAAACAAAATACAGGGCGACGTCTTTATAAACAGCTCACTCATTGATCTATATTTCAAATGTGGAAGAGTTAGTTCAGCTGAAAATGTCTTTGAGAAGATGTCCAAGACAGATGTAGTTTACTGGAATGTTATGATTTCAGGATATGTGACAGTTGGAGATTATTTTAAAGCCCTTGCCATCTATAGTGACATGAAAGAAGTTGGTGCAAAACCAGATGCTGTAACCTTTACTAGTGTCTTACCAGCCTGTTCGCAATTGGCAGCCCTAGAAAAGGGCAAAGAGATTCACAATCATATCATTGAGAGTAAGCTAGAAACCAATGAGATAGTCATGGGGGCTCTCCTTGATATGTATGCAAAATGTGGTGCAGTGGATGAAGCATTGAAGGTTTTTAATGAATTAACTGAGCGGGATCTTGTGTCATGGACTTCAATGATTACTGCTTATGGGTCTCATGGTCGAGCTTTAGAAGCTCTGAAGCTTTTTGGTAAAATGCAGCAATCTAATGCAAGACCTGATAGTATTACTTTCCTTGCACTTTTATCAGCTTGTAGTCATGCTGGATGGGTTGATGAAGGTGGTTATTATTTTAACCTAATGATTTCTGAGTACAATATTCAGCCCAGAAATGAGCACTATTCATGCTTGATTGATCTTCTTGGACGAGCTGGAAGATTACAGGAAGCTTATGGGATTTTACAAAGCACCCCAGAAATCAGGGAGGATGCTGGATTGCTAAGTACGCTATTTTCGGCTTGCCGCCTGCATAGAGATATAGAAATGGGAGAAAAAATTGCGAAATTGCTCATTGAGAAGGATCCTGATGATTCATCAACTTACATTGTTTTATCCAATATGTATGCATCTGTCAAGAAATGGGATGAAGTAAGGAAGATAAGATTAAAGATGAAGGAGCTTGGGTTGAGGAAGAACCCTGGTTGTAGCTGGATTGAGATTGGAGACAGGATCCAGCCTTTCTTCGCAGAAGATAAGTTTTATCCGCAGGCAGATATGGTGTATGAATGTCTAGCGATTCTTGCTGGTCACATGGAGAAAGATGAATTGCTGCCATCTTAGAGTTGGCAAGAAAATCTGCAGTCTAATGGCATCATCTGGTTTCCAAATCAGAAAAGCAATATCCTTGTGGAAAACAGTTGACATGAAGTCTGCATCCAGAAGATTTCAATAGATAAACGGTTCACCTTCATGATCCGCGAGGGCAAGGAAAGGCATTCAATTACTGTTGGAGTGTTTGATCCACCTCTTGGTCTGCAAGGCTTATTTGCAGAAGTACAGAAGAGACAGTACTTGAACATCTGGAATCTTATAGACACACTGGATGTTGGACCTGAGTAAGGTAGCATTTGGAAAGCAATTATGAGGCAAGTATTTCCTCTGAAAGCCGGGAGGTTCCAACAACTCTGAAGCGACAGTTACTACAGAATAATAGTGATTACCAAGTCATATGTTAAGCATTTAAAAAAAAAAACTGTCATAGTTATTCTGTTTGTAATTTTAACTGGCTAATCATACGGCATATTTCATGCCAGATTCTTTATTGAGATATTTGGTATCAGATAATAATTGCTCAGTGTTGTCAAAACTAATCCATTGAATTTTAAAATATATGAATTATGCTAATAATTTGTCCACAAGATCAGGAAAAAATAAATAAAAAACAAATTCCAGACACAATTTAGCTTATAAAAAATCACAACTCCGATTACTATTGATTGCCCTTACTACTTTGGAAGGTAAGCCTTAATCCCTTAGTACTTTGGAAGGGAAGCCTTAGTCACTTTGCAAGGTAAGGGAGAGAGATGCTTCGACATTACTCCAACAGAGCTGTCTGATAAAAATATGACCTCCAAATTGTCACACAATGCCCGGATTTCATAATCCACCCTGCATCTGGAGTTCTTGGGCTCGGGGACATATTCAGATATATATGATTTAGCCCTGATGGTCACAACAAAATTTACAGCTCCGATTGTACTCAACTCATATTCGATTGCCTGAGCAGCTTGATTGGCAACATATATTGACGAGGCACTGATGTTTGCATAGACCAAGTCCTGCTGTTGTTCATCCTGATAAAACGGTTCAATTCCTGCGCTTGACAGAAACTCTTGTCCGTGCAATATATCTACATCAAACTGCTCATAAGTGAATTTATGGTCTCTGTCATGATTTCGTATAGACAAAGTAATATTCCAATTCGCAGTTATTCGTGACGATGATGTTGCTGATGCTGAAACATTAAAATGATCGACAGAAACCGATATTACCTCAACTTCTGGTAGATGATCTGTGGGTGTAAAAAAGTATATCAACACTATGCAAAGCAGTGCCATTATCTCGAGAAAATACCTACACTTAAGTCTTGGTTTTTTTGGATCAATCTTCTGTTTATATGTATCCATTGAAGCCAAAAAAAAATTGATTGAAACTATGTAACAAAGGGGAAATCACATGAACTAAAAGAAACGATCGAAAGAGCTGGTTTCTGGATGTGTTAAATGTATAGGAGTATATATACTATTGGGCAGTTTCTATTTGAGTAAAATCCTATGTACCATGGGAATCCTAACTATAGCAGAAGTTCTACACGTTACAGGATTAATTTTAACACCAAGTATTGGTAGTTAGTTTAGTCATTGTCAGTGGTTTTTCTATAGGTTAATTATTAGAGCATTACTATTGTATTTGTAGTTGGGATAAAAACTCATTTAGTCCTTGTATTTTAAAATTAATGTCTATTTATTTCTTATATTTTTAAAAATACCTCGAAACATTCATGTCGTTAAAGTATTGATACTACCGTTACTTTTTATTTCTTTTGGGTTACTTTTACAATATTACCTTTTTATAATAATTTTTTGTTTGGACATTAATAAAAAATAATAATTAAATTACCAATTTAACCCTAAAAAATAAAAAAATATATATTAATTTTTTTGCAAGCACCATTTGCATACTTGGTAGTTTGCATACAATGTTTGACAATTAAATTTTTGACAGTTAAAAATTAATATAATTTTTTAGGGTTAAATTGATAATTTAATTATTTTTTTATTAATGTCCAAATAAAAAAAATTATTATAAAAGGGTAATATTGTAAAAGTAAGCCAAAAGAAATAAAAAGTTACGGTAGGGTATCAATACTTTAACAATAGGTATGTTTCGAAATATTTTAAAAAATATAGGAACTAAATGAATACTAATTTTAAAATACATGGACTAAATGACCTTTTATCCTTTGTAGTTGTATTCAATTTTTTTTTTTTTTAATAGCAGTCCCACAACGATCAGGAGACTCGATCCTCTACATTTTAGGTAAGAAGAGAAAAGTGGCAATTAACCAACACAACCAAGGAGTTATGGGCTAAATTTGTCAAATTTTCTAAAGAGAGTACAAGATATACTTTAAAATTAATCCTTTTCGTCTATGCCTGCTTATTCATTTAGTTCTCTGTTATTAATGTCCTGTGATCACAGCATAGAAATTTATCATTTATAATTACACAACCATTGGAATGTATATTATTGCATTAATGCTCAGGCGCAGCCCTAGAAAAGGGCAAAGAGATTGAAAATCATCTAATCTCTTTACGAGTGAGCTAGAAGCCAACGAGTTAGTCACTGGGGCTCTCCTCGATGTATATGCAAAATGTGACGCAGTGGATGAAGCATTTAAGGATTTTAATGAATCACCTGAGCGGGATCTTGGATCATGGACTTCAATGATCACTGCTTATGTGTCCCACGGTCGAGTTTTAGTAGCTCTGAAGCTTTTCGGTGAAATGCATCGATCGAATGCATAACTTGATAGTGTTGCTTTCATCAGCTTGTAGTCGTGCTGGACGGGTTGATGAAGGTTGTTACTGTTTTAACCAAATGATTTCCGAGTATAATATTAAGCCCAGAAATGAGCACTACTCATGCTTGATTGATCTTCTTGGAGGAATTGGAAGATTGGATGAAGCTTATGGGACTTTACAAGGCACCCCAGAATTCAGGGAAGGATGCTGGGTTGCTAAGCACGCTATTTTACGCTTGCCACCTGCACAGAGATATAGAATTGCGGAAGAAATTGCAAAATTACTCATTGAGAAGATCCTGATGATTCATCAACTTATATTTTTTTTATTAAATTTTACTAAATATATATGCACCTGACAAGAAATGGGATAAAGTAAGAAAGATAAAGATTAATGATGAAGGAGCTTGGGTTGAGGAAGAACCGTGACTGTAGCTAGATTGAGAATGGGGAGAGGATCCAGCCTTATTCTTTTAAGTCACATAGAAAAAGATGAATTGCTGCTATCTTAAGAGTTAGTTAACAATGCAGACTCATAGCTTCATGTGGTTTACAAATCAGAGAAGCAATCTTTGTGGAAAATAGTTGACATGAAAAGTACTGTATTGTATTTGTATTTGTAGTTTGTTTCCAGTTTTTTTATTTTTAACATAACTCCCAAAATAGTACGCTAATTGTGGTTGTATTCAATTTTTAATTTTTAACATCACGCTTTAGCATTGTATTTATTGTTCTTTTTCAATTTTTTTTTCGTTTTTAATATAACTCCTAAAACGATAAGAATACTCGGCTTCCACATTATAAGTAAGGAGAGAAGGTGACAAGCAACATAACTCAGGAATCATCGTCTAAATTTACAAATTTTGTAAAGAGAGTAAAGATATATTTTAAAAATTAATCAGATTTACTACCGATCTCCTCATAAGACAGGAAATTAACTAATCAGTTCCCCTACAAAACTTGCCTTGTGATACAGTATAAAAATTCTCAATGCTGTACATCAAACGTAAAATCATAAAAAAAAAACAATTTTGAAACACATCAAACAGAAACTCTTGATTGAATGTATTGGGTCCAACATCTTTCTATGTAAATCTCAATAAAAAAACAAGCTCTACCAAGGCGGTCCAATATCTTTTCAATCTCATCTCAATAAAGATGTTGGGTCCAACATCTTTGTTGAGTACATAAAAGCCACAGGTCGGCCATGCTACTATTTCTACCTCGGCATGGATCACCTCAGCCAAATGGTATGAGCAGAACGCGGGATAAACACGAGACAACCAGAGACGATTACCGGCCAGGGTAATGTACCGACCAGAATCATATACTGAGCCGACACCAATTCCCCAAAAAAGCGGGAACACGATCCCACAGAATCACGGTAGTTGCACTTTTCTCAGAACCGTTGCGGGAGATGCGAGATCTCACGTTTGCCCACAATGTAGCAGTAAAAATCCCATGAGGGGCTACCACTACCCGAGAAAGGGGGGGATGAAGGGTGAGTGAAAACGTGGGACAGCGGCTATAAAAGAAGAAGAAACCGATGAAGAAAAGGACATAAAAAATTGAGAGAGTGAAAACGCTGTCAAATTGCAATCAGACCATTTTCTTACAAACTCCGAACAATTTAGAAACCATTTTTAGATCTAAATTGCACTGTTTTCCCGTAAACGCCTTGAGCTAACTTAAGCATCGGAGGATTTACGCCGGCAAAACCACCGGCGTCTCTGATCTGTTTTTAGTGAGCGCAGGTCTATTGAGAGAAAGGAAGACGATTCCAATCCCAGTGGTTTGAGCAACAATAGATAACACAAGCGTTGGTGAAAGAATCTTATCAGTCAAAGGCGTGCAGATTTGAGGAATCTGATCGGTCAAAGGCGAGCAGATTTAAGCATCAACAATCTTTTCATTCTAAAACAAGTTCTATCAAGGCCAAGATGTGAAAGAGAGGATTCAAGTATTATAATTAGTTTGTTATTAGTTTAAATATACCTTGTAATTCCGATATTAACATTATTAGTTAAAAAACAAGAAAATAAAAAATAAAATATTAAATATTAATTTGAATTAGTAATGCCCTTAGTAACGAACAAAACAGTTTTATTTATAACTATTTTTTAGACTTACAAAAGCTTATCCCCAGTCTTTGGTTTTTCATTCTTTAATGCCATTATCGAGTATATATATTGCAATAAAATTAGAAATTTCAACACTCCGTTGTAGTCCAACGGTTAGGATACCTGGCTTTCACCCACGAGATCCGGGTTCGATACCCGGCAACGGAACTGCAGATTTTCACGTTTTGCTTGAATGAGAATTCAACCAAGTCATTCATTAAAAATTATTCTTTCTAACCGAACTTAAAATATGTAAAATCCCCGTTACTTTTAACGGTAGACATTCAAAGTCAAAAAATAACATTTAAACCAGAGTCGTTGAATAAAGCCCATTTTGATTTGGGTTAAAGATCAATCTGACCCGAAGGCCCATTCAATACATCAATCGAATCAATAGACAGAACACAGCAGGCCGGGAGCGATTTTGATTTAACCGGCGCAAAGGGGAAAACCCAAGCATTTGCTCTTCCAAGTAAACAAAGGGACAAGAGTCAGTTTTATGGCGAGAGAAACCAGTTGTCTGGCTCGTGTAACCACCGGCGTTGCTGTCGGCGGCGCCGTTGGTGGTGCTGTTGGTAAATTTTTTCTTTTTCCAACTTCGTAAAACCAAATTTGCTTTGCTTCTCCTGTACTGCTATTTATTTAGGATTTAATAATTTTCCCTATTCTTGGTGTTAATCGATTAACTGTTTTAGTTAGTCTAAGCACTAAAAGTTAAAATTTTTATTTTAAATTGGGCTCTTTTCAGTCTGCTGTTACATGGGTTTAGGGTTTTAATTAATATGCACCCCCAATGAAATTGTGAAACTTTTATGCTATTCAGTGTTGGTTAAAAAAGAATTGTTAAAACATGTGATTCCATGTTAACGTATGTTATCTTATAACTTTCTTCATAGTGAGACTTGCATAATGTTGTTGTCTGAAGTTTCGATAATTTTGTGCACCCAATGAAATTTGAAGAAATTAGTTGGGAAGTTGTGGGATTGATACTGATTTTCTCTATTCATAAAATTGTGCATATTCATTATTTCTATACTTGATTTTTTGTTCTTTTATCTAGGTGCTGTGTACGGAACATACGAGGCAATTAGGTATAAGGTATGTATCTGTTGCGATTCTGAACTTCGGGTATGTTAAGGACTGCTTGTGCTTCTGCTTGACTTCGAAAGCATAACAATTAAAGTATTTAGTACGCATATACTTGGTGACTAATATTTATCAATCACAGTAAAACTTTTCGATAGTGATACTCTATATAGGAATAACCTTTATGTAATTATAAAAAACTTTGGTCCCATTTTCAGTCAGTTATAAATTATATTAAACTCTACATTATAATAAGTTATAATTTTTTTAGATCCCATCTTAAAGAATTTCTCCACATTGTAATAATTATCAATATATTACAAAAAATATATGCTATATTATATTAAAGCTTGAGGATGAAATAAAAGATTTTTCTGAAGTTGTTTGGGCCAATGATTTATTCTTTACAGTTATTACTTTATAGTATAGCATATATTTTTATACAATTTATAGAATTTACATTGAAAGGAAAACATTAAAAGAGAATGCAAACATTTAGACTTTTAAGATGGCTGTTCATATTCCCAACAACACATGATACATGTACTAGTTTTTGAAACTATGTTTATCTTTTATCAATTATTATACATTGGATTTGACATGCTGTATTAATTAATTATTAATGTAGTGCATATTTTACCTCTATATCAATAATGAAGTCTAAACAATAATTTTTGTAACTACACCTTTATAAAGTTATAACCTCATCATAATAATTAAATTTATTTGGTCTCAACATTATGACTGTAGAGATGTTTTACTGTACTCGCCTACTTATTTTTGATAGCCAATGATTCCATTCCACTAGACCCCAATCCCAAGTATACCCTTCCAACTTGCAACTTTCAATGCACATCTAATTTTGGATTCCTTCTTCATTATTGTTGTTATTTATTGAAATGATTACATCTTTTATCTTTTAATTTTGGATTCCTTCTTCATTGTTGTTGTTTTTTTAATGAAATGATTGCATCTTTTATCTTTATATACATTTTTTTCCCGTGGATGTTAATGATTCTGAATAAGGCTTCAAATTTAGGGTGACTAGTTTATGGACACTGATTGCAAACACGACAAGAACCAGGAAAAGTAGTTTTCAGTGTAATGATCAATAGGTGAAGCATGATATGGCAATGTAGAACCATGGTAGTACTTTTTAAGAGAGTCAGTTTTCTACTAATTTGTCTCCACAAGCTGATGCTGCAGTTGAGTTTGTTTTTTATCAAATGTGAGTGGATATTTCTTGAGGACATTAAAAGTAAAAGTACACTGAAAAGCCTCCAGCTTGATGATGGATTTGCCAATGGATGGCATCACTAGCTGAATTGTGCTTGGTGAACCTAGATGCGAATTTCTTAATATTTAAGTCAGCTCTAGTTCATCTTGGGCGTCTTGCTAGTTTGATGGTGCATGGAAAATGAAGATCTTACCGGAATCGACATCTATGAATGTAGGTAGAAAAATAATCAAAATTGCAATTATTAGGAATGACTGTCAATGTGCAACATCTTTGGGAATGACTGTCTGTGTGAAATCTATGTTCTCTTATCTTTGGTAAACATCCTAGTTTATTTGCATAGAAAACTGAAGGTGATCCTTTGACCTCCAAACCAGTTGAAATACCCGATGATATCTGACAAGAATTTTTTAATTAGAATTTTCACTATTTTTATTGACAGGGTAGTTCATTAGTTAATTATTTAATTTTTGCGTCTGGGGAAATGCAGGTACCGGGACTTCTGAAGATTAGATATATCGGACAAACCACACTTGGCAGTGCTGCTATTTTTGGTCTTTTCTTGGGTGCTGGGAGCTTAATACACTGTGGAAAGTCATATTGAGCAGCTTGGTGTATCAAGTAAAAAAAATTTTTTCTCCCCAGCTTAGAATTATTTGCCTTTGACTCAGAAGTCTTGTTTGTATGAGTAGAATATCATGAATATTGGTCTTTTGTGGTCATCTTGGCTTTCTGGATGCTTTATACAATTTCATAGAAATTAACCTTCTTATTTGGTGAAATTCTATGTTGTGATGTTTAACTGTGGTGATTATAACTAGGGGTTGTATTCCGCTTGTCAACTTGATGTGAAATGTAACTTAAGATGTTCTGAATGAGCATTTTGAAATAGAATGGTTAGAACTAGTAAGAAATTTCATCAATTCTGACAAAAAATTTAAATATATCTTCATTTAACCCAGATATATATGTATGGGATAATTTTATTGTTTAAAACTGCATTAATTCATTTTTCTATTTAAACCCAGATATTTATTTATCATTAAGTTTTCAAGAATATCTGTATGAGCATCTTCCAGTTTTCAACATATTAAAGAATGGGGACTAGCCTAAAACAAGAATAAACTTGGAATCCTCTTACAGTAACCCAGTGATCTACTGGTGAAATCTCAGGGATTCATTGGTAAATTTTGCTCCATTCTTCTCAATATTATGGGGAGATTGAGTACTTGAAATTTGAACGTATACGGTTTTCACTTATTAAGTTACAAACTAATGGATACTAGGATGAGGTGAGCTGAGCCTTTGAAGTTTAATATCATCACTGGATCTTTACAACAATATTTCAGATTATAGAACTGAGGAACTAATCCTTTATAGCATTATTCAATACTTCACTTTATATATGAAATTTAGATACAAACTTTGTAAGTCTCATGTTATTCTTTGCTACGATTCGCCCTTGAGCAATGCTCGGTAGATCTACCAAATTTACCAAGGAAAATTTCTGAAGACTATTATTTAACAGCATGCAATGATGTATATATATGTAATACAACAGTTACAGGAAGTAATGTGAACAAAATAAAGCTGTGTAATTATTTTCATTCATCTCTTGATGTATTATTACTTACTACTGTTTTGCTTCTTCATTTCGTACTCAAACAGAAGAAAACAATTGTTTCACCTGCTTCAAACATGACAAAACATCAACTATCTTGGGATGATTTTCATTCCCTTAAATATTGCTGCAGCAACTGATGCACCATTTTGCAATTTCACCAAGCTTTGCCAAGCTCATGATCTTGAATTTTTCATTTGGAATATATCCAGCCGCTGATTAAGGCACTCCTGGCCACCAACGAAGTCATTTATCTGGTCCTGACTTGAAAAGCTTTTGTAGTTGCCTGTTTTCTAGAGGTTCCCCTCATAAGTTCTCAAATAATTGTATGCCGAAACTCCATACATCCTCAGCCATTTCTGATGTTCTCTCACAATTTGGCCTGTTACTGCCGCTGCTGCAATAATTTGCAGCTCCAAAACCTGCTAACTTGGCATTGCACAATTCATCTAGAAGAATGCAATCGGATGTTATGTTGCCATGATATATGGGTGGTTTAGAGTACACGCGCAGCATTTGATTTGCAGATATTATTTGTAATGCTATTGCCAACCTCTTTTCCCAGTCCAGCGTACCTCCTTTCTCTCTCAGGTTCCGTCTCAAACCAAGTATCTTCTTTGGAATCTGTCTTGAGGATATCCCAGTAAGGTAACAATGTTTGGGTGAGCAGAGGATTTGAGCAAGATTTCTTCTTCTAATTTTGTTTGAGAAGCCATATATCTCCTAGCTTTAATTGCTACCACAGTAACATTTCTTGTAACTGCTCTATCTCCTTTAATCAGCGTTAGGCCCTCAACTGAGTCCCCAAAGCTTTTAAGCATTCTTCTTCTTTTAAGTATAGCTAATGTAACCAAAGCAATTGAAACACTTATAGCAACAACAGCTGAAACAACAATAGTGATGACAACCTTAATTTTTTTCACCTCGATTAACAGGAGAAGCAATGTAAAAGCTAGCAGACCAACCTTCTCCTTTATCCGTCGGAGTAGTGAACGCAATCGTAACCTCGCCAGTCGGGTTCATTGGCTGGAGGTCAGACCCGGAATAAAGTCCAGAGAAGTTGGTTATCCGCTGCCTTTTGCTATCATATATAGCCAGACAATCCGATCCTTTTGAGATGTTAATGTGACTGAAATTTAAGGATGGAACGGTACCAGATTTCCCATGGAGAATCCATTGGCAGCCAAGACCTTCTCAGCAGGAAAATCTGATTGATGAACTGTAGCCGATTACTCCATTACAATCATAAACATATTCTCTTCCATCGCAAAGTCCTACAAATTTCATTGTAATTATAGTAGCTTAAGTTTTGTCTAATTAATTGAATTAAAGAAAGCATTTGGTTACCTGCAGTATAGGTAAGCTCCCATCCTCTTGATTCAAAGGGAATATGATCGCCACATGTAAATTCAACAGAAGTTTTTGAGTCCATCCTGTAGTCCTTGAGACAATATCCATCATTTGATTTAATACTAGAGCACCGCGAGTGGCAAACTAGGAGGTGGTCATCGCTGCCCGCTGCAACTGCAAGGTAGTTAAAGCTTATGAACATCGCATCCGGAATGTTGATTTTCCACTGAAATTTTTGGTTTGGAGCATATGGCTGCATACCATCAGAATGATTCACAACAATTCCTCCCTTCAAAACTCCTATGTGCTGCTCGAGAACAACTGCGTCGCTGCTGCAGGTTTCTGCAGGTGCCACAGTTCTTGGTTTTCTGGTCCCAAATATATGGCAGCATGTCTCAATACCCATTCAAACCAACTGCATTAAAACTTATATTCCTCTCTTCATTAACATATTGAGGAGGACCATTCTTGGCTTTTAAAATGGAGGAAAACAAGAACTACTAATTGTCAATCCATTTCCATCAGTACTAATCCATCCTCTTCCATCTCTGTCAGTTACCTCCTCTGCAATTTGCGCCAGCATATTTCCAATCAAGGTATCAATCTTCTCATCACCATTAGGAGAGCCAACATAATAGGCAATAGCTGCTATTTAAAGATATTGAACAATGAACTTCACAGTATGAGAAACCAAAACATGATAAATCTAGTTCTTGTTCACTTCAAAAACTCAAGCACAATTGAAGTTCCCTCTAAAATTTTCTATAGCAGTCTTGTTAAAAACTGCCTGTGAAATCTGAGCTACTTTGTCTGAAGTCATGTTGAGTTCAGCTCCTGTGAAGAAACGCTCAGCATCAACATCTACTTTATCAGAAACTTGAGCATTTGAACTGTCTCTATACTGTCTTACAACATCCCACCAATCTCCCAAGGTAGGAACTTCCGAACGCTTACTGTTGTATCGAGATGCAGTTAAAGAATTTATTTTTTTTTTGGTTTTTGACCATAAGGTATCCTGGGGAGAGCCCCAACTGTGGGAGGCACCTTTAAGCTCGTACCACAACCCAGATTAGAAGTATCCGCTCGAACTGACAGGCACAGGTTCTCCCAACAAATGCGACTTCCCTGCAACTCGAACTGGAGAGTAAACCCAGTCAAGTCACTTAAGGGGACTCCATTACCAGTGGAGCCAACACTTTGTTGCAGTTAAAGAATTTATGGCATTTCGTACAGCTTCTCTACCCGGTTCTCGCCATCCAGTACCGAACCGGATGAGAGAATCCGCCACTGGTTCGGTCATGATTTTCCCAGCTTTGTAAGAGAGGCCAAAGGTGCTTCCATCCGAAAATACAGAAGAAAATTGAGGAAGAAAATGAAGTACAAAAAGCTGATAAAAGAAAACCAACCATCTATAATCATATGAAATTATGCTGGTGAAGAAGAATAGCCGTCTCAAGGCTCATGGTGGATATAAAGTATGATGAAGAATGAGAGGAAATTAACCAATGGCCGGCCTTAGAAAAGACAGAAAGGGGACGTTCAGTGAAGTTGCCAGTAAGTTGACAAGAAGCAAAGACATGACAAAAGATTTCAGAACAAGTTAGCTGAAGTTGGAAAAAGCCTCCAAAAAATTTACTCTTTTATTCAAATTATTGCTGTTTATTTCAATGTCATCTTGCTTTGAAGTTTTCTCTCCCAAGAACGTATAATATAGTGCACACACCAATCCAGTATATACTGCTCCAAAGTATATTGGTTGGTTGTGAATGTGTTTTGTACCTGCGATAACTCGAATTGAAGTCAGTCAGAGTAAAAGTTGATATTTAGTAGGTGAGATTTTTCATTCTCATCCAAACCTTTTTAATTGAATATATATGTATATATATATATATATACACACACACTTAACTAATAATCAAACGTTATCTCTACGATTATAAACTGCGAATTATTTCATGTAGCTTCAATTTGGTTCAAATGCCGAGTTTGCGCTGCTTTTCATCAAGCTAGTTGCTTGTCACCAACACCCAAAAGCCTAAATATGACAAGCCAACCGAGACAGCCAAACCTTTAACCATTTTAATGATATAAACTCGTTGATGTCAAGGGTGTTGTTGGGTCGTCGTTGACTATTATTACTTTAGTAGGAAACAATAATGGAATAGTTAATTTCTTCATATTCACAGAGATAGGAACACATTTCACATGGACATTGTAAGCCTCACTTGGATTGTTTTAATGGTAGTCTTCACAATTTTTGTTTCACTTGTAATATGGGGTAGGAGTGGACTCTAGAGATACTACTGATTGAGTGACTCTAGAGATACTACTAATTGAATTACACACAAATCAGTTTAATTATGCGTTACAAATCCATACCTTAATTAATGATTCAATCAGGTGAAAAATTAAAACAATCATATTAATCTTATTCACAAAATTGTATACCAAAAATGAATTTTTTTTTTTTTTTTTACCAATGGTCGCATCCACCTTCTTCAATAGGGTTACCTATTAGAAACAAATTTACTAATATTTCATTCCGAACAAGCAAAGAATTTAATCACACACTAGAAAAATATCCCAAAAAGTTGATAAGACTACTGACTCAAATTTCTAAGAATTAACAAAGATTCAATCATTCAAAACAAAGTTGAGGTCCAAAATGTTCATCATATAGATCTTTTTCATATATTTAAGGAGAGTAAAATTTTCGAAATAAAATAAAAATGCGTCACAAGAAGGATTTCGTTATTGAAAGTCGGGTGTCCTGTTATCATCACATAAATAAAGCACCAAATTTCCTCTCATTTCACAGGAGAACGATAAGGGCAAACCCCAATGTTGGACCTAAACGGCACCGTGGTGCCATTTCTGACGTTTCTCACTCTCATCCTCTTCACTTTCTCCTTCTTCTCTTCTAAATCCAAATCCAAAACCAAAACCCCATCTCCAGAATCCCATCCCATAATCGGAAACCTCCTCGGATTCCTCCGCAACCGCCACCGCTTCCACGACTGGGTCGCCGAGCAGCTCTCCGGAACCCCATCTTCCACTATTCAAGTCAACTCCTTCCTCAACCTCTCCAATGGCGTGGCCACCGCCGACCCCGCCAATGTCCGCCACTTGCTCCACACCAACTTCCCCAACTACGTCAAAGGCTCCCGCTTCTCCGCCGTCCTCCGCGAGCTCCTCGGCGACGGCATCTTCAACGCCGACGGACCCACCTGGACTCTCCAGCGCAAGATCGCCAGCCACGAGTTCAGCACCAAGTCCCTCAAGAACTTCATAACGGACGTGGTCGAATCTGAGATCACCGAACGGCTCTTGCCGTCCCTGTGCATCGCCTGCGACGAGGGCTTGGTGATTGATTTGCAAAAAGTGTTGGAAGATTTCACTTTTAATAATATGTGCAACGTTGCATTCGGTGTTGATCCTTCTACTATGGTGGAAAATTCTTATTTTATTGAAGCATTTAACGACGCCACCGATATTTGCTGGAAAAGATTCATGTCCCCAGTTGCTGCGTTTTGGAAAGCGAAAAGATTGCTCAATATTGAACCGGAGAAGCTCTTTAAAGAAGCAATTTATGTGATCAACGAGTACGCTATGGATATTATTGCATCAAAAGAACGGAGCTTAAAGATTAGTAGTGTTGATGATGATGATAAAAATCACCAAGATTTGTTGTCAAGATTCATTGTCGCGAGCTCGGATATGGAGTTTAAAGATGGAGAACAGAGGAGGAAGTTTCTGAGAGATATCGTTATAAGCTTCATTCTTGCAGGTAAAGATTCGACGTCGACGGCGCTGACATGGTTCTTCTGGTTGATCGCCGGTCACCCCAGGTGCGCGGATGCAATTCGCGCGGAGTTGGATTCGCTTATTGAGTCTCCGGATAATGAGTTGTTGTCGGGTAACGAGCCCAGGATTTTCAGCTATGATGAGCTGAAGAAGTTGCATTATTTACATGCTGCTCTGTCGGAGTCAATGCGGCTGTTTCCACCGGTGCCTATTGATTCGAGATTGACGGTGGATGATGATGTGTGGCCGGATGGGACGCGGGTGAGAAAAGCGTGGTTCGCTGATTATTCGGCTTATGCAATGGGGAGGATGGAGAGAGTGTGGGGAAAGGATTGCAGGGAGTTCAGGCCTGAGAGGTGGTTGGATGACGATCGGGTGTTTCAGCCGTGTGATCAGTTTAAGTTTCCGGTGTTTCACGGAGGGCCCAGGTTGTGTTTGGGGAAGGATATGGCTTATCTGCAGATGAAGTTGATTGCTGCAACGGTGTTGCATCAGTTTGAGATCGTAGCCATTAATGGAGGTGCTACTCCAGAGAAGATGATGAACCCTCCTTACAAGCTATCTTTGCAGCTTAAGATGAGTGGTGGGTTTCCAGTTCAGCTAAAGAGAAGATGCCAATAAATTTGAATTTGATGCATGCATCCCTAGCCTTTATTGCTGTAGTATTATAGTTTTGCTCTAAACACAAATGTTATGATATTGTCTATATTGAATTATTTCCCTTAATGACATGCAATTTCCTTGTTCATTTCTGAGCATAAAGAGTAGATTAATTTTATTGAAATAAGTAATAGATTGTAAGAAATTAGAAAAATCATCCACTAAGAGGTTTGAGGTAGAGAAAAAAAACCAACATTTACAATTTTGCAAAATTCAGTAGGAGTGGGAACGGCCAATGAAATAGTAATCTGTAAGCCAACAGTGGCAGCATCAAAAGAAGACACAGATCAGAATGAGAGACTACTGAAATATCAAATCATCCGCACATAAACTCTGCTGATGCAGAGATAAACCCGGTGCACCAAATATCAATGCTCAGACTGCCGAAGAAAAAAGCAGATTGTGGAGAGGAATCCCAAGTCTATAGTTGGTTTTCTGATGCAGAAATGAAAATTCTGCAGTGCAACTCCTCCATCTGCACTACCCAGAAGTTAAACAGCTGAGTGTTCCTTCAATGTTAAACGCTAATCCCAGTAACTAAAGCCCTTGAACCTACACCTCCCGGATAAAACTTTAACACAGACCAAAAGCCATCAGCTCCGAAAAATCCTTCTGAGGCTACTAATATTAGCCAGATTGAAATGAATATTTTGCTAATTCATGCACGTATTAGATCCACATAAAAACTCATAAGAAAAAAAAAAGAAGAAGCTTTAAATGAATAACACCACAGTACTTAGCAAATTGTTCAGTGAGCAACAAAATGACTGAAAATTTTTACATTATAAATGGAAACTACTATTGAGCTTAATAAAGTTACTGAAAAATGCATAAGCTGACGCCATTCTCTGGATTTTCATAATGTCCTATTAGCTGAGAATTATGTTTCCATAATCTCAGCTAATATTTTACAAAGAAAAAGAATACCTATTGTTGCTAGTGATCATCATTGCTGACAATGTCCTCTCTAGTTGGTCAGGGATTACAGGCTTACAGCCTAACTTGTTAGCTCTCAATTTCCTTCTTACAGCATGTAACTTGTTGGCTCTCAATTTCCTTCTTACAGCATGTAACTTGTTGGCTCTCAATTTCCTTTCTTAATACCCTTTCAGGTCTTCTTCACCCTTCACTCAAATTTCAGTCTTTAGACTGCAGAAATGAGTCATAGACTCTGCTAACCATAATAATATTAACATGCCACCTCATCTTGTGCAGCTCAAGTTTCTGTCACTTTTTCTAGTATTTTCTCTACACCTCTTCAAAAATCTGCTTGCTTATTCAACAAATTGATCTCCATATCTCATGTAGCTCACAAGCCATCGGGTGTTGTGTAGCATAAACTTAAACCACTTGGAGTTGTTCCCTTTATAACCTCATCAATTCAACAATTTTCAAGATTTCAAACAGGTGGAATAAGGGGGTAAAGGTACCAATTTGACTTCAACTCCAAAGTGTTATGATGTCCCTAGTAGCTCTAGAGGCATTCTCAATAAGTCCGAACCAGCATCTCTGAGATTAAGAAAGAGGCATAATTAGATGATTTACTATGATGTGAATTATTTTCTAAGATAAGCAAAGCACTAGGTTCTGACATCTTAAAGCCATAGTGCTGGAAATGCAACAAACAAGTCAATTATAAGTCAAAGAAGATGAAAATTCCCAGACCATAAACTGCAAAATGCAAACTTAAGGTTAGAAGGCTAGGGGACTTTTAAGTAGATAATAAAGCCAGAAACTAGAAGATAAAAAAGTGAAAGATTAGGATCAAAATTAGACAGGGAAGAGGAGGAAACGAACTTCTATTCAAAAGTAGCAATAACATACAACAGCAGTGCTTTTGCAGCATTTTAACCCTCTTTCAGATACATCGTCTTAATAGTATTGTTCCATTCTAAAGTCAATCATTAGAACTCTCTAAATAATTACAAGCATTGGCATAATGAAGCAACAGTCCATGTTGTTATAATGCAGGGCCTTGTTGAAAAAACATGTGATTTCTCTTTATTTTGAGATGCTTTAGCACTGAGACAGCAAGTAATTAATCATTTTTCCCAGCAAAACAAACAAATGGACCACAAAGTTCTATTATCAGAACCAAAACTGTTTGCTTCAGAATTGTAATATCTTTCACTATCTTTTGGTTGAGAATGTCTCAATGTCTTAAGCTCTCCAGATACATATCCCACCAATAAATTGTTGCCACATTTCCATGTACAAGGCAACAAGTTTTGGAAGGGTGTATTACACCAGAGATTCTGAAGACTTTGGACTATTGGTGTTAGGATCTTCAGCTAATACAACAAATAATCATTTTTCTGTACCTGACTTGCAGAAAGCCAAGTTCAAACCATACTAAAATGGAAACCTAAGTGAAACAGATGCTTGTGGCAATGAAACCAGCAAGAAAATACTCCCTTGAAAATAGCGGTACTATATAAGAAAGAAGTTAATCAAAGTATATAGAGTAGAAAATCTATATAAACTATGACAGAATTATTTTAACTGTTACGGACGATTGAAAAAACGACAAGGTGTGCGTATAATACAAAATGAAACCAATTTTGGCTTGCTTTTCCTAGGCAAAAGTTTACTCAGTATTTTCCTTTCCTTAGCAATAGATTGTTAATTTGTTTATTTATATAGAAAATACTTAATCAGTAAAAAATTCAAATAAATATGTAAAACCCAACCTGCAAAAATTCTGATAAAATATAATTTACTGCTCAACTCTTAGAGGCAACATTCTTACGCTTGACTGTATACTGAAGCGAAACTGAGTCCTTAAGTTGATGCTCAACTGTCACGCACCGACTTTTTTGAGCTGTAAAGGAAACTTAGAACTGAGTTGCTACAGCATTTGGGTACATCCATCATTGAAAGGCATGGTGTTACGAGGTCTTGGAAAGGGCCAATTTATTTGAATTTCTAAGATATCCAAGATTTTAAACTGAACTCTCAAAGGTTACACCATTATTGGGTGATGAATGGCAAGCAATAACTAAGTCATCAGAAACTGCAATAGGTTCATCAGCAGATTTAATTTGCAATCCGCATTCCCCAGTTCTTGCTGGTTGCCTCTCTGTCTCTGAGCATGGTGTTGGAGATGGCAAATTGAAAGTTTCCATTGAGTGCTGAGAAATATGTAACAGATGCAACTCATTAGGAACTCCAACTTCCAAAACCTGAATCTTCCGTAGCCTCTCTTTCAGATAAGGAGAAAGTGTTTTACATGAGACCAAGACATCCAATGACTGAACTACTCCTTTATGAACAAGCGTAGCAAAAGCTGATTTTACTCCTCTAGCTATAACATCCTTCCGGTCAACATCATAGTTGTCCACGAGAAGGAATAAAAAATCGAGAAGAGTGTGAGTCATGTCAATGTATCTTGGTATTGAGCATACCATCAGCAACATTGCAGGCTCAATATTCATGATATTGTCCACACTTTCATCAAAGAAAAGCCAATCATAGAACAGTGCAAGCTTCGCATTGGTTTCAACATGATTCTTTTGACAGCTCTTAAGAAGCCAACCTATAACAGCCCATCTAGGAATAATATCTGATTGAATGATTTCATTAGAGGGGTGATGTCCACAACATATAAACCGTATAATGTCAACTATCAGAGTCTCTCTTTCTGGCCCAAAAAGAAACTTCTTAGCAAACCATGCCTGATACCGCTTTTGGCTACCCAATTTCACATGTGTAAGTAAAAACCGCAATTGAGTTTCCATTTCAGGAGTGATCCTTGTTAAGAAATACCGGGACGAAGTCCTCAGATGATACAATTGTGAAATATCCGAAAACCCCGGGGTCTTAAACTCACTCGGGTTCAATACTAAATCTTTCCATATAGCACGAAATACAGGTACATGAACCAAGTCTTGCAGTAGCCGAATAAGATCTCTACCAATCTTCAAACATAACTGAAACTGCTCTCTCAACATTTTGACACAAAAATCAATCTCTAAACACTTCAACACGTCTAACTTTGAATTAGTCAATAATCTACAATGATCAGCTAATAAATGAAGAAAAGTATACAAAGCACTACTCAGAACCAACGGTTCCTCCTCTAACAAACAATCCCATTTACCCAAAAACAGGCTCACCAACTCAAAACACAACCACAAATTCCCATCACTAAAATCTCCACCAACAATTTGCCTCAACAAACTCACTAACAAACCATCAAACCCTACAGCCGAAACATTAATCATCTCCTTCGTAACCCAAATCAACTGATTCTTCACAGAATCAAACAGTTTAACATACAACTCCTTAACAACTTTAACAAGCAAACTCACAAATAAAGCATACCCATCAGTGACTATAGCATGTAAATGCTTAATATGAACTTTGGCAAAATGAGGTTCACATAAAACCCCGTAAAGAATAGCCCTATTGAGCTGCATGTATTCTTGTGGATTTGGGACTGTTAAAGCAAAAGGAGGTCGCAATTTTGATTCAAGAGCATCAAAAGCCTGCCTTATAGAGAGTTCATAAGGATTTTCAGCTTCACGAGGTGCTGTTCCAATTAGTTTTGAAGCCATGCTGAGGAAAAATGCAAATAAAACGGATACTGATACCTTATACCTTATACCTTATACCTTATACCAGCCAGGGTTTCAATTCAGTGAGGGAATTTGCCATCTTGTCAGAATGAGAATCACCAGTACCCTTCCTTAGAGTTCAACGATGTTGTTCTTCACCATATTTACTGTAATTGACAATCAGTTCACTGATTGAGATGGAGAATTATTTAAATCCAAACAACTGTTAGTTGGGTCAACCTCAAAAATTCAATCGGGTTATATTCAATGAGGTAATATGTTTAGGGTTCTGTTCATTGTGGTGAGCGAGTCTCCAAGCATTTAGGCTTTAGCTGGATTTTGGGTGAATCACTTGCCATTCACAAGGATGTGAGACTACAAATATATATTTTTTGAGTATATCATTAGGAAGTTAATAAATTACAAATGAAAGAAATTTAATTCTCCCTGGCCCTTGCTAGCAAGCTTTATGATCTCTAATTCAGGGCAAGTAATCCTCCACTAGCTGAATGATTCAATTCATTCCTCATATTAAGCATATGACCCCCATAATAATGCAACCAAATGATAATTGGTTGCAAGGAAATTCAATAAAAAATCCTAAAATGAGCTAAAAAGTTCTCATTTTTATATAAAAATCCTAACCCTAAATATCCGTTCTTTCTCAAGAATTAAGAATTCAACATTCATGGAAGCCTATGTTTAACATAAAAAATCAGCAATTTACCTTGGGACAGCCGAAGTGGAAGCAAGGCAGCGTGACGAGTGAGGACGACGAACGTACTCAGCGGCGCCGGTACATGGCAACAGGAAGTCGAATTACGGGTTGCAGCGACGGACGGACGGACGGACGGACTCTTCGCTGTTTGTCGCTGTTTGAGTATTTGTTCTTCCAATTTGGAATTAGGGTTTGTTTCAGGTTTTCTTCCATCCGGTTCGGGGAACCCGAACTGTTTGTTCCCAGGCAGTTAAAAAGCTTAAAAAAGTTAGAAGAAAAAAAACCAAAAAGAAAACGACTCCACTGGGGATCGAACCCAGAATCTCTGGTTCCGTAGACCAGCGCCTTATCCATTGGGCCATGGAGTCTTTGTTTGCGCATTACTTCTATCCAGAACTATAATTCGAATTCATTAATTGACATAACTCATAAATTTTTGCTTCATAAATAGTTTAGAGTGCGTTTAAAATTAAGGTTGAGCAGTTATAATTTAAAAGTTACAGTATTAAAGTGTTTGGTACATAATAGCTACTATAACTTAGAAGATGTGTTGATATGATTTTTCACTTGTATAATAAAAATCTATTATATTTTTAATAAAATTATTATTTAAAATTTACATTTATTATATATTACTAACTTTTGTTTCATAATTATAGTTTTGTTTTCACAGCATCTGTAATTTAAAAGTTACAGCACATCAATCCTAAATACACTCTTAATTAAACAGAAAAAGTATACAATGTAGAGAGGGAAAAAAACTTATATTTTCACTGTAATAAAATATTTCGATAATAAGTCAACATTGATATGAGCATAAGAAATGATTAGGAATTTTTTTTTTCTTTTTTCTCCCACTTCAACCACATATATATTTTACGCAGCAGAGCTTCTCCCCCTTTCCCTTAGCCTCTCTTTGGCCTTAGTTGCCTACAAGGAGAGTTGAAAGTGACAATGAAAGCAAATCAATAATGGGGCTTAATGCAATCCTCAAGATAAGCGTAGGATCGATGTTACTGAACATGTATATATATAGAGAGAGAATTAATTAACCTGTTTGTTCCAATTTGTGAAGCATGTAATGAGGCATAGAAGTGTTGACTGCACAGCCGAACCAACAACAATGCCAGTCCAAAGCCCTTTCCCTCTCAGATGAACTACAAATCCAAGCACACCGCCAACAGGGAGTCCAACCAAATAAAACGCTACAAAATTGATGCATGCGCCTATATGCTGCCATCCACAACCTCTAGAAACTCCTATATTGAAAAAGATCTTATTCACATATAACCCATATCATTCATAAGAGACACATTAATTTAGAAACTGACCTTGAAAGACCGCATGTAAGGTGTCTAGAATGATTGACAAACATATTAGTGGAGTCATGGCGGCAATGAAATCTACCACTTGTTTGTCATTGCTGTAAGCATATCCCACAATGAAGCGGCAACTGAAGAGAATTGTGCTGGCTATGACTGCCTCTAATGTAGCAACAAACACAGCACTCCAAGCAGCCCGCCGAGCCGCTTCTGGATTTCCAGCTCCTAGTTCATTCGAAACCCTAGTACTGTATGTCATAAAATAATTGATATATTATTTTTAGTATATAATTAAAGATGATTATCATATGCAATTGATATATACCTTGCTTTTATATAGTATATAGTTACAGATGTGAAATATTCTCAAATTTAGAAAATGTTGATAACTATTGGATATTGGAAATACCTTGCTGCTGCTCCAATCCCATATGGTATTATGAAGTGCAGCGTAGTGATTGCAAGGCTGATCACAAATATAGCAACAAATTAGAGGAATACTCAATAGTAGTAGTGGAACCGGGAATTTATTTTACAGTTGTTTTTGTCCGAATTCAGTCTAAACTCTTTCTTTATAGATGCGTATCAATTAACACGCTAAAATAGACCTGTTTCGTAGTTGTTTTTATCAGCGTTTGGTAGATTCTTTATAATTTTTCAAGTTAAAAAAAAAAAAAAAAAGTCAAAAACAAGTTCAATTAGGAGCTTACCATATGGAAAGTCCTGAGGTTTCTAGCCTAGGATTCGGAAGAAACCCCGATGATAATATCAACATCTCCATGGACCACCATCGGAGACTGCAATCACAGCATAAATACAAAGATTAAAGTTAAAATAGAAGTCAATGTCTTTCAAGAGTAATTATAAGAAAAGATGAAATAACTAAAGAATTACCAAAGCATTAGCGCAGAAGGAAGACCGAAGGCAAAAAATTGTTTGATAGCAAGAAAAGCCTCTTTGGATAATTTTGCACGTGTATCTTTGCATGAAGAAGAGTACATCACATACGGTGAAACCAATACCACATTGAGCCAAGTAGATAAGCTAAATGCAGCAGCTGCTCCAAGAATCCCTAGCTTTAGTTTAAACACTAGGATCCAACATACAGGAATGTGAAAACAAAGAATGCAAAAGTAGGTTATTAGCATGGGACAAATCAAGCTCTGGGTTTGCATGAATCGGGTTATGGGTTGAAGGATTGCATTTGCAAATAATGCGGGGATTAGGCACAATGAGTATTTTTTTGCGTTGTGGGAGACTAATGGATCTTGGCCCAATGCAAGTAACAATTTGTTCATGAAGATCCAAGGGATGCATATTATGGGGCAAATGGCTATGAGACTTATTATGGCACTGTTTGTATGTATCCCAAGCTTTTGATATTGCTGCGCTCCAAACGCTTGCCCACACAATGTCTCCAATCCACCGGCCAATCCTGACTGATTCCCGCGTACAAAATGTAACCAAGTTATTAACATTATCAAAACATTGGAGACGATTAAAATTCATCAGAGGTATCAGGTCATCTATACACGCTGATTTATGAAATAATTAAAAGAAATATGAATTTATAAAAAATGACAAGGATTCTCTCTTAATTTTTTTTTCTTAATCTCTTCTAGTAAATAAGTGATTGAGAATAAAAAATATATATCTTCTTATAAATTCAACTTTGACATTAGATTTTATTGAATTTTTTACCTCATTCAAATTTAGTTAGTAACAGTCAAGCTAACATTGACATAAAATCAATGTGACAGAATTGACTAAAATGTTTTTTTTTTCTTTTATCAACAAAAAAAATGACAATCACGTAGTAACGTACCATCTCATTTCACTTTTTCTTTTCAAATAAAAATACAAATAACTTAGACAAAAATAAAACGCACGGCTTATAAATCATTTCAAACTTCCTGTCATTTTTGTCTTATGTACGAAAGTAGTAGTATATTGTTCTTAACCCAAAATGGTCGCTATATTTTCAGAAACTGAACCTTCAAAATTGCGAATTGTTTACTTTATCCCCAATGACTTCTTATTTATAACACAATGACCCCCTAGATTGACGATTCTTGGCTGCTCCGCTCCTAATGTCATTTGTACAACAACAATGTCTAAGAAAATACCACAAAATACAATACGTAGGTCATATATAATATCACTAAGTAGTAGTAACGCTAACTCTCTCATGAATTCAAAACTCTAGCGTATTGGGGGAAAAAAAAGAAGAAGAAATTAGAGAAGAGAAAATTAAGGCTTACAAGAAAACTAAAGCCGACGACGTTGGTGACGGAGGTGGCAATGGCGACACTGGCAAGCTGAAGCTGACCAAGGTGACCAACCATCATTGTTGACACAACCTGTAACAGATAATCAAAAAGAAAAATGCCCACCATTGGAGCAGCTATGCGACTTAATTTCTTAAACTCTTTCACAAACTCACCCACCAATACTAATCTTGTACTAGCAGTTCTTGCATCAGTGCTTAAGCTCTGTTGGATTTCTGCCATAAGCACCTTCTGCGTAAATCAATTAAGAGGATTGATCAAGACTTGAAATAGCTGAAAGTTTTTATATATCCTCTTAATTAGAGTTTAGACATTGCTTGCCAGCTAAATTATTTACTAGACTTTCAAAATGAGCAATTGATAACTTTTAAGAGTATCTCTATATCTATGTCTAGCATATTCTTCACAATTTTTTTTGTGCTTATTGCATTGATTAAGTGACGTTACTTTGCTGAAAATAGAGAAGTGATTTTTCTATAATCAATGACATTAATTATTTGTTCCCGGAAGTAATAAGCTTACTGACAATAGAAAATAAATGTCATTTGAAAAAATTAATTATTAATTATTAGCCAGTTAAACTTTGTTCTGGTTCTGGGTATGTATGTGTACATCTTTATCATTCAGATATTCACTCCCTTTAACTTGTGGTTCAAGACAGAACACGGAGATGATCTCAATCAAATATGACTGGTTGACTAGGGATTTTTATAAGGGATTACTTTTACATTATATTTACAAACTAATTTCTTGTTGTCGAGTCCCACACAGGCTTTCTTTTGAAAAAAATTCATGAAAAGGTAAAAAATGTTAATTAAATAAGTTTCAAGGAAAAAAAGAAAGAAGAAGTGAGCTTTGTCAATGGAATTATTGAAATTTGATTTTTAACCAGATTTTTTATTTAAAATTTTTAAATATTCCGGTTGATAATAATTTACTCACAAAAAATTAAGCTGTTACAAAACTACCTACTTATGTTTTGATTTTTACCAACTTTATATCACTTTGAGTTTAAAAACTACCCAAAAAAAAAATGTTTCTCAATAAAAAATGTCATAATCTAGCAACATGCATGATCTACTACAACAAGCAACTGCATCGTGCAATTTAGTTTTACAAGTACGCAATATATATGAAGGTTGTTACTTAAATAATTATTTTTGTAACGCACAGTATGTGTGTGAACGTTGTCATAAACAATTAATGACAACATGCAGGGTTCGAATATTGTCATTACGTGTATGATTGGTATGATTTATCTAATGGTCATAAACGTTTATTTAATCTCCTAAACCCCAATAACCGGCTATAAAAAAAGCATTTATATACATGTTAAAAGCATTAAAGCATTATACCATTACAAGTTGTAGTATAGTAGTATTTTCGTATTATATATATAAATTTTTCAATTCAGGATTTTAAAGTATGGAAAAATACGAAAAATTTTTAAAATCGTGCGATTTTAAAACTTAATTTCATAGTACTAACAAATCTCACAATTTTAAAGGTTTTTCTTTTTTTCTTTTATCTTTTAACTTATCTTTGACCTTAATATAAAAGTGATTCCTGATTGGATTATTATTATTATTATTATTATTATTATTATTATTCAAAAATTTAGTTTACTTCATTTAAAAAATTTAATAGACACACATATGCATTTTTGTGTGTTGCATATTCTTTGGTGTTATTTTTAAATTTTATGTAGAAAATCAGATGTTATTTGATTGTTCTTGAGAATTTTATTTTAAAATGATTTGCATATATTTAACTGAAAATCTTATTTTCCCCTCAATGAATTATAGACGTTCACCAAAAGGTATTTTGTGCTATTGTTTGACAAATAAAAATGAAATGGACTATTATTTAAAAAGTAAAAATGAAATGGATTATTGTATTAAACGTGAGAGGTGAAAATGGCTTTTTCCCGTATGTGTTACTTTTCCTTATTCTTCATAATGAAAGATGATCTAAAATATCAGTGTTCACCATATAGTGGACACCTATAATGGAAAAATTTTATAATCCTTCATAAATAATATTTAAGTTGTGAATTAATTAGACAGCGTTAGATGATATTATTAGTCATTATAAGCTGAACATAGTCATCCATTAACTAATTACTCTCTAATTAATGAAGTCATAACGCTTCACGTTACTGCAGTGAAGTCATAGGAAAAGCATACGCGTGCATCACATGCCACACTACAATGTGCAAGACGTGACCTTTTTATATGGCTTATCCTAGGTGTATGGTAAATTGGTAACATACGTTTACAATTTCCCATTAGTCTTCCACCATTCATGCTATCTATTTCTTTTCTATTATTACATTGAACATCGAGCATTAGTCAAATTATTTTTTAAAAAGAAAAGGAAAAGAACACAAAATAAAAAAATAATTACAGCCTTGGAACATAAATAGCAAAATAAACATTTTTGTCTTAGCATAATTATGTCTATATTTGTATCAAGATTAACTTTGAATATAAATACGACAATGGCCTTAGTATGATAATAACAATAATTAGATTGTTGTTATTAACATAAAGGAGATTAACACTTTTGAGACGTTGTACGACTAACAATTAAAGGAAAAACATGATTGTTTGGCGATTGAAGGAAATTTAATTAAAAGACATTAAATTAAGAGGAGTGGTTTGCTCTTTTGTATTTATGTAGTAGAAGAAATGATTAATGAAATTAAGGCGTTCAAAGTGATACTTACAACTTAATGGACTAAATTATCACACGCATACGTGTGTTCTCAAAATGTTGCAAAGGATTTTCTCAATTTATTTACTTTTCAACTAACTCTCAATCCCCACAAAAGTATTGTGGGGGTTAAAATATTTATAAGTTATTCTCCCTTGTGAAATGCGAGTGGAGCAGAGACATTCCTCGTCTGTGATAATATTTGTCTAGGTATGTACTTCATTGAATTTAACGTAATAATGGGAAATGTGGGTCATAATTATGTATATCTGATTGTAAATATTAATGTAATATCTGCTATAATAGCAGTTGTAAATATCTGTGCAATAGAGTAATCTAATGTATAATCAATATTTAAAAAAAAAAAGGTTTTATAAATTTCAAAGCAACCTTAGAATTGTGAATGATTTTGCCACTGCATCAGATATCAAATCAGCACTGAATTCAAATATATCAGATCAATCGATTATACTCCTCTAGTAAAAAAAGAGTAATATGAGGCTTAGGAGAAAGCTAAAGCCAATTGATTGTGCCGCCGGCAAGCTGGCGATAGCTGGCCATGGCGACCAACCATATATGATCGGCTGATAATACAATTTGTAATAGATAATAAAAAAGAAATATATATGCACACCACTGGTGCGGCTATGTAACTTAATTTCTTAAGTTCTTGAATCCATTTCAACCAATTGTGTAGTCCACGCACTCTATAAGTTGCCTCTCTTCCATATTTTTAGATTAGCAGAAGTTTTAATTCTACAAAATTGCGTTTAATATACAAGGGTTTCAAATCAAAGGAAAAGGTGAAGTCAATCTTAATATTTAAGGGATTCAAATCAGTTTTTATATATTGTTCAATATACCCTATGGAGATCTTTATCAATTAATGGTGAATTTCCTAAGTACGTAAAACTCATAATTAAGAAGTCAAACAGGGCTTTATCTTATCTTTTAGTTTATGATTGAGAAAGCAATTAAATTGTGTTTAAAACCGCAAATTTTAAATGAAAATCTCTTAAGATATCATAAAGTACATTATTATTATTTAAAGAATTCACATTAATTTGTGGGTATCAGCATTTAGCTGGTGAAAAGTGGTCAAGGAATCACAAAAGTGTTAATTCATTTCTTAATTATATTGTATAATTGAGAAATTCGAACGTCCTTATAATAGTTTGATTGTAAATATCAGCAATAGTCTAATAGTTTAAAGAAATAACATTCAGTTGGCGAAATCTCTAGATTGATTTAAGAGATTTGGGGTTTAATTTTACTCACGCATTGGTGGCCAGAAAATTTAATTACTAATCATGGTGTGCCGAAAAACAAATCACATCAAATTACTAATATATATATACAAGCATTATTTTTTCCTGTTTACTAAAAGAATTTTTTTTTTTTTTTGCTTGAAAGTTCACCTGTTACAACCATTTCTTTTATTAGAACACTAAAAACTTGTAAAATAACTCACATTAGTCTTTTTTTTTCATCCATTTGTTAATCAAAATCCTCATAAATCTTAATTTACAGAAGAGTACACTTTAACACCAACAGAGAAACATCAAGGTTTTCTATGCTTTGGCAGTTCTGCTGCTTGTTCTCTTCATTGCAGGTAAAAACTCTCATCCATTTTTCTTCAATTATTGGGTTCATATTTGGTGTTTCTTCACTCATTTACAATTTTAGATCAAATAAACAAAGAAAGAAAAATCATGCAGAACACTAAATTAAGTCCAGAATTATTGTATTTTTTCCATTCATTTTTTGACATTTATGTACATGAAAATTTTCATAATTGATTAAAAATCACACATGATAAAAAGTGAATAGAAAGAAAACAATACTTCTTTAGGAGACGAAGGGTTTGAGTAAAAATATACTCTTAGCATAATAATGACTATATTTGCACCAAGATTAACTATGGGTGTATCAAAACGACAGTAACCGAATTAGCATAATAATAACAATAACTATACTGTTGTTATTAGTAAAATAAACGAGATTAACATTTTGCAGTTTTACTGCTTATTCTTCTATATATGGTTTTTTTATAACACTTTGTTACGTGCTCCGATAACAAAAAAAATTTAAAAAAAAAAACAATTGTTTTATGACTGGGATGAGTTTTCCTATAAAAGGATTGATATCCCGCCCTTAAATTCTCTTTGTAAAATCTAGTTTATGGAGAAAAATTATGCCACCTTTAATTTACCAATTTCAAGTTCATGCATGCACGTGTATATGTACATGTATGTATGTATTTATGTATGTATGTTTTTTGATGATTGTAGGGAATGAGGAGGTGACAGCAGCGCATACAGGGAAATTTTGTGGGCTTGCGTTTAGTTTCCCCAGTTGCAAGGAGGCTGCATGTAATACCTTTTGTGTTAATAAACACATTAACGTTAGTGGAGCTGTGAGACGACTTTGTGAAAAGCAAGCTTGCCTTTGCATTTGGGGTTGCTAATGACATATCTCCATAGCCACAGCTCAAAATCATTGATGAATATAATCTTAAGGGAAGGGTTACGTACACACCTCAAAATCATTGATCTGTCATTGAATTTCAAAATTCAATTTTCACAAACTAAAAGTTTCATTTAATTTATGGAATTTCATAGTGATGAATCAATATCTTGTGGAGTTAGCTGGACTAACTTTATGGTGCAAGCTTCACTCTATTGGCAGGAGAAGGTAATGTTTCTACTCTTACCCAATTTGTTTAGAATTAATGCGTGCCCTGACAGAGTTTATAGATGTATTATTGCATAATTAATATTTTTCTAGAAACATTTATTTATGTTTAATGATTGTAGGAAATGATGACTGATGAGGTGACAGCAAAGTGTGCACGGGAAGACATTGTGGGCTAGGGCATAGTTTCCCAAACTGCAAAGCCGGTGCATGTGATATCTTTAGTAGATATAATAAAGTGAGTTTTGAGTGAAAACCCTGGTTGGCTGGTTGCCTGTGCATTTGGGGTTGCTAATAATGCTAATTGCATATTCATATCAATAACCTCTCGTCGCCCTATAAACCCACAGCTTATTTAAACACTATGCTAAATAAAGTCAGAAAATTTAATATCTGAATTCTGTGTCCAATTTGTGTTTGATGGTGTTGCATTGTTTATATTATCAAAATTTTGTCATGTTTAGCTAAAGCAGGAATAATAATAAATAACATCAATATTTATATCATGAGTACGTCCGTCCTATAAATGAAAAAGACAAGAGCTATACACACACACACACACACACACACACTTGTGCAGGCATCTTAGTAAGAGAAGAACCGAACATAACATTTGCTTTCTCAATGATAATTAGCTCTATTCGATCACTCTTACAATGCTATAAAAATATTGCACATGCATTTGTTTCTTGGTGAAACATGGAAAGAAATGAAAAACAAAATTGTCGAAAAATGAATCCCTATATGATGTATCTTCTGTCTAAAAAGCTCATCCCGCATACAAAAATTTCATGGTGCAAATACTTCTGAAGAGGCAGACATCAGCTGTCCCCACCAAAACTAGAGGCTTCTGCATCTTCCAAGAAAGGAAAATTCACATTACAACCATCCCATCTTATTTGATGAGTCAAGCCAACCAACCGACCAATTTTAAAAAGCCAGCAATATATCACACACTGTACAAAGAATGCTCCTGAAAGGATGCTTCTATATCTTAAGCCAAAACTCCACTAGGAATCTCAATGTTGAAATTCCATTGGCGCACAAGCACGAGGCAAAGGCGTAACAACCAATACCAATTTTGATCTTGAAGATGTCATGTCAAGCACTTTTGGACCTGATCCATAACTCGTGTTGATATCCTTTTGGCAATTCCAATTGTCAAGAGTTCCCAAAATTCAAACCTTTGAACTGCCTTGTATTTAGACAAGTTCGGAGAACTTCTTCTCAGGAGGTAGACTCCTAGTACATTTCTTGTCTACAGAAGTCCTCAGAAGGCACATCTTGATCGTGCTTCAACAATTCACCATTTCCACTGCAGAGTCGGGTAGATAGTGTTGGGGTTATGGGTGATAATCCAGGGGTTAAAGATGAATAGCCACCTACAGTTCGTAAAAAATGGTTAATTGAATGTATTTCATGGTCTGCTAAAATAAATTTAATGTAACAAAATGCTGCACACCTCTGAAAGAAGGACTTCTCTCAAAGTCCTTCGTTGTGTGTAACAAAATGGTCCCAGAGAGCACAACTACAAAGCCACATATTTCTGATATGATGCTTGCTGCAGTTTGGCCATCCCAGTCCTAAGATGATAAATGTCACCACATAATTCGTTACATCACATGAGACACATGAAAAAATTGACTAGGATGAACTGGAGATAAAATGAAATCCAACATTTTTTCTGAAAAAGTTCAAGAGTATGGGCTGCAGGTCTATTTATCAATGTGTTGCAGCCACTTCAAGAAATCATTGGTAAATTTATCACTTTTTTCATTTTTGGCTCCTACTTGCTAACTAGAGAAAAATTATAGTTAATCTCAGAAAAAAGGTATACAATAACAATACCTTGAACATTATGACACTGGCCAGGATTGTAAGTGATGTGAACATGACGTAATATATGGGGGACACAACTGCAGTGTTGAATGTGTCGAGCGCCTGCAACATCATTTGGGATTCCTTAGAAAAGACATGTTGACGTGATTACAAAATCACCATATCAATGTATGAAAACTGCGGGCATAGTCCAAACTAAATGGTCAGTATTTCACATTACTAACCTTGTTTAGATAATTCATTTGCATGATGACACATATAGCTACAACCAACATAAAAAACCATGTATCAGGGTATAGTAACTGGTTCTTTCCTTCAAAGGTTAATTTCAGCGAAGTTCCAAGTGCTTTAACGCTCATCACCTGCAAATTAGTTGCAAAAACCCAAAGAAGAAAATAAGAATTTGTGATTATATATTAACTTTATTTTTATTATCATGTGACGCTCTTCTTCAGGTCGAAGAGGTATTCATGATCCTTGATCTGCCTCCAGTTAAAGTAAATTTCTATCCAGTTTAGTCTGAATAAACAACAGATAGACTCTCTTTAGTAACTCAAAATTTCTTACAGCCCAAAATTTCTTACAGCCTATTTTTTGATGCCCAGAAATGTTTGCTACCTTCAAAATTCAAAGTAGAAGAAAACGCAAATTCCCATAACTATCATAGCCAAAACTTTCAACACCGTGATGATAAATTTGAAGTTCACTGTGATGGTTTTCAATAATGATCAAAATATACTCCATCAATATTGGATAAGTTAATCAAAACTCTAAAAAATGAAACAAATTCGAAATCTTTACCGAGAGAGAACCCATCAATGAACAAATGCCAATGAATACTAAGGCATTTGTATTTCCGCACCGTGGTGCGAAATGGAAGATCAAAATGAAAACCAACACAATTACGGATGCCACGTAAAGTAGAAAAGCTGAAAGATTGGAAGAAATATAGTTAGTCATCAATAAAAGGCAACACGAATATAAGGAACAACTAGAAAGAAGTGTAAGCACTAACCTGGTTGGGTTGCCAAGCTCCAAATTTCTTGAACAGAAGTTATAGGACTCTCTTGTGGTGCATGGATAACAATTATGATAGAACCGGCTATGCACATCACACATCCCAGAATCCCCAGCTGCGGTAACTTCTCATGCAAGATAGAGTGTGCCAATACAGCACTACACAGTCCAAAACAGTGAAACAACCACAGACAAATCATACAAATGCATACATAGTTTCAAGAAGATTCTGGAATAAGTGAAACAATATAAAAGCTGTTACCTCACGATTATACTTAATGCACCAAGAGGTGTAACAAGAACAGCAGGGGCAAATGCATATGCCACAAAATTTGCCACCTCTCCAACAATCACTATATCAAAAATCATACAACAAGAATGATTCTGCCAAAGATCAGTGATAGACCAAATGCACATAGTAAATCAAAATTAGCATACTCTAGTAAGTAATAAAAAATGTAATAGAACAAAAACATGAAGATCTGCAGATGCTAACTTTTCAATGAAAGAGAAATGATCCAATGAGCAACTGAACACAGGGCTGAATTTTGTAACTCCCTGTTAATATTGTTGAAGCTATAGATTCATCAGACAATGATCATGACGAGAGAAAAATGGCCTACTAAATTTTCAATAATCTATGGACCTAAATTCGAAGATGACATGAAACATGACATTCAAAATCAAATTCACACAATTGCCGGCCTATAGGATAGACAGAGAATTTATCTAGCAGATAATGGTGGCATTACATAAAAGCAGCAAGTTCTAAAATAAAGGTAATATACTTCTTATACTACAAAGATTTAATCAGTACTTCCTTTAAAAAAAAAAAAAAACTACAAACACAAACACAAAAAGACAGAGAGAGAGAGAAACACTTACTTATTGCCATGCCAACCCACCAAAGAGGCTCCAAGAGATAAGTAAAACCACCAACACCTACAAAATAAGATCAAGAATAAAAACCAAACCAAATTGAGATAAGCAAACTCCGAATAAAAAAAAAAATCCCAGACATGAGACCAGATAATGTAAACTAAAATAGAAATATAAATACCAGCTCGAACGCCGGAAGCAGCAGCAGCTCTTCTGAGGCCTTTTTTCTTGATGATGAAACTTGAGCCTATAAAAAAACTTGACAACAATGCCAAAACAAATCCTTTTAAATTGTCTTTAGAGAAAGCCATGTTCTTGAACTGGTCTCTGTTTCTCCGATTTTGATCTTCATCGAAATCTATCAATCATTGGCTCTTGTTTGCTCATCATATTCGTCTGTCGTTGCTTGATGTACTCGATTTTGCTGTGAATCACTATGGTGTGAACATGTGTACAGCTACTCCTTGTGTGCACGCTTTGACACGGGCCCCACCAACTACTAACTTAATTATTAATCATACAATTTACACTCATTGAATTTGGAAATATGATAATAATAATAAAACTTATTATTACCCTAATATTTACAATAATATATATAATAACAGATCATGTGATCATACAATTAAATATCGCATTTGGTAGAAGAGAAAGACTTATAAATTAACTCTATATAATTATACTTAATTGAATGAAGTTGAGCTCATGAAAACTCGAACCACTGTCCTCATAATCATGCTTAATTTTGAGGGAAGTGTTTCACCACTCGGGCAAAGGGAAATATGATTATAATAATAACTTATTATTACTCAGATATTTACAATCAGATATATAATAACAGATCATGTGATCAAATATCGCATTTGGCAGGAGAAAAAAACTTATAAATTAACTCTACACAATTATACTTAATAGAATGAGGTTGAGCTCATGAGAACTCAAACCACTGCACTTATAGTCATACTTAACTTTAGGGTAGTGGTTCACCACTCGAGCAAAGACCGTGTGATAGGGCTCATTTCCTTTTAATAAAAGTAGAAATTTCTCTTTCTAATATCAATGGGGATTTATTTTTGAATTAATGCTTGATAACTTCTCAATCTTATGAAATTTTAAATTTATAATATATCCATAGTGTTGAGAAAATATGCACTTTAAAAGCATATATGTTTATTTAATTGTAATAAAAAAATTTCTGATTAATAAAATAAATGAGGTATTTTATTCAAATATCTTAATTGCATTAATATTTTGATTAAAGATCATTTAATCATATTATATGTATTTATGTAATCACCATGTGGATTCACAGAAGATATAAATACAAGTTATCTTATGATTAAATAAATTTAATTTGCAGTTGATAAATAAAGTTGGGCACTTTATTTAGGTATAGACTGTAATGAAATTATTAAATGATTTGTCTTTAATCATGTATGAATTTATTGATGTAGTACAACTACATTGAACAAGATCACATATGAGATTTAATTAACTTTACAATAAATATCAGACTTATTAAATCTCATAGACATTGATTTTACTGTAATCTTAATGTTGAGTTAATTATGATTTCATGATTGTAATTATTGTTCCATTTGAGTTACTAATGGACACGACACATACTTGTAGTCAAGATTACTTAGTATATTGGTAGGAGCAATTATGAGTATTAGAGTTATAGATTAACAATATAGAATTTGTACAATACATCTCTTGATGGGTTTTCGGCACTTGATCATAAAATTCTCTAGCCAGAGTGCGTCAACATATTTAGTATGTTGAAAATGATCATTAGAGAAAACCAGTGAGTATTAAGGAAGAAGATGTAATTAAATTGATTGGACAGTTGAGATATCGATTTAATTAATGATGTGGTATAAATGATTGTGCAGTAAAGAAATCAATGTGGCTTGAGATGAATTATTATTCGAACATACAATTATGGAGATCAGTTTCAATCTTATAGTGCAGTAGAGTTGGAATTAAACGATTTGGCTTATTTAATTACATGCTTAATTGTTGTAGTCATTATTGTATGTTTCAAAATGATCCCTGAGTTAGCTCATTTAATTGACTGCACCACTACTGAATTAATAAGAAAGATAATTAGTTATTTGGGTCAAAAACTTAAATATATCATTTAATGGGAGACTCTATTTAATTTGCTTATGTGTAAGGGGTCTTATGTTATTTTACATGGTGAGCCCCTATAGAAAAAACAATTAACGTGACTTTTGATTTTTATTATTTGAATCCTAGTGTTTTCACTAAAGGAAGATATAAAAATACTTATTTTCTCTAAAGAAAAAAGAGAGAGTCCACATTATACAGATTAGAGAAAATAATTTTTTCTCTCTAATTTTAAGAGAAAAATTTTCTCCTACTAGTTACTTTTAGTGGTGATAAAACCGTCCACACGTCAAGTGCAGATTAAACCTGATCATAGCCTGAAAGATTATTTTAGTGGTGGATCGTGATCTAATAGGAGTGGTGGTGACTGATCTAAGAGTTTAAATTACTTTAACAAAAAAAGTAAAAATTATTTATTTTCTTAAATTTTTAAGGTATAATTTTTAAATTACGAATTCTTATATATTATATAAGATCGATTCTAAAAATTTTTTTTAAAAAAAATTATTTTATCCCCCAACACATGGATGGTAATAATTTCAAAAAAGAAAAAATCAAATTTATGTTTTAAGTTTTGTTTTTTAGTCTTTTGTCCTCTTAAAGACCATGGTACGATGAGTCTTCGCTGTGATGTGGTAAATGAAACCGTGTGTGTGGTGAAGAGAAAGGTTGATTGTGATGAGATGGCCGCGGTGTTTGTTGATTGTTTGTTGGCGTATAAACTAAAGACAACATTCACAACCTGTTTCGGTGACGTCACACTTCATGCTAGTACACGTGTTCACCCATTTCTTTTTATTATTTATTATTATTATTTTTTGATAATAATTTATGTTGTCTGCTTTATTGACCAACACATATGAGACCACAAGAATTACACTCTGGCGGCTCTTCATTTGTGCATTTCTTTTTTTACTTTTGTTTTTGTCTCTTCACTTTCATTCCCACTTTTGTGCCTTGAATTGGGTTAACAAATGAAATTAGGTGGAGCGGTTGTCGAGCACCTTTTCAACTATTTTTATTTAGCCGGTCATTCGCCTTCAAATTCAATGAACTAATCTATTAAAAAAAAAATCAATGAACTAATTGATAGTCGCAAATATACTTGAATTGAAATGAAATGGAATCGAAGCGTGGAATGAAAATTAAAAATAAAATTTAAATAATTGATTATTGAATGTTAAATTTAATAAAAATTTTATATCAATTAAGTAAATAATAGTTATCGTTGTTTGTAGTTTTTTTTTATCACTAAATTTTTTAAACCCTTCAATTGAATAATGAAAAACAAAATAGTATTGGGAGATTTTTTTTTTGAAACTATAGTACAGTGAGTAGAGCTGGCAAAATTTGACACGACCCGATTACCCGACACAAACACGATACCAATAAATAGGTATGAGTTGTCGAATTTAACACGATTATTAAATGGGTCGGGTCCGAGTCAACACGATTTTTTTCCGTGTCGGGTTAGGGTTAAAATTCTTGACTCATTTACCCGATCAATGACCCGATTATATTTTCTATTTTAAAATAATTTACAGATTCTTGTCATCAAAACTCAAATATTAGAGATGATTTTTTTATTCTTTAAAAGGATGAATATAGACACAATATTTTATTAATAAAATTTTAAATACATTTAGAGCTTTAATAGTGTAAATGTATAAAATATTGGTAGACATGTATATTTTATAATATTGATATATAATATTATTTACATATATATAATTAAAACCTCAATAGTGTATGTAATATTTTAGTAAATATGCATATTTTATAATATTGATAAATTATGCATGTATGGATGGATGTATGTATGTATGTGCATACATATGTATGACAAAGTGTAAATATTTTATGAGACTTTTGTTTAATAAATAGATATTAAGCAAGTTATTGGGTAATCCGATTATTTTTTTGTGTCAGATTTGGGTCTCAATATTTTGACACGATTATTAAATAGGTCGAGTTTGGATCGACTTAAATTTAATACGATACAAAACTGATACGACACAAACACGATCCGATAATCCGTTTTGCCAGCTCTAATAGTGAGATTTATGTAAACTAAAAGCATGCCGTTCAACAGCCGACTAGATTCTAGACACCTAAATATGAAGGTGTTGTAGAAAAGGGTATTGAAATTTTTCATTGACATTTGATTGAAAGCAACATGATGAATTATAAATACATTAAATCGAGAAAATGGTTTGATTTTTTATTTTTCTTTCTTTCTGTCATTAATTTGGCAATATCTAACTTGATTAATACAATGGGCCACACCAGACAGCAACTTGGTTCCAGAAGAGCTCCAACTGTGTATCCATCCACTTTGCCAAGTTGCGTTACGACTTACGAGTTCGAATATTCTCAAGGTAAATTACATTAAACTTCACATAATTTTCCTTTATTAATTTAAAGGTCGTGAATTTTAAACAATATACCTTGGAAGCCTGTATGGTTGTAAATTGACTTGAGCTAAATAGATTTTTAAATGAACAACTATCAATATGTATGTGGCTCAAAGACATTAATTTACAGAACACGCGACATCTTACGGATTAAATTTTTGAAGACATACAATCGACTCATGTTTATTAAGATCTAAAAACATATATTTTTTTTTTCTTATATCATAAAATATAATTTAATTGGTATTATTCGTAACATTCTTTTCTTATATGACTTTTTAGATTATAGGCTTGAAACTTAAAAAGTCACAACCTTAGTTCCTTGGCATAATAAAATAAAAGATATAGAACTTTATTGTAATTTTCGCATGTGACAAATGACAAAAGCTTTCTTTCTTTCTTTCTTTCTTTTTTTCTTTCTTTCTTTCTTTCTTCCTTTCTTCCTTCTAAGCAACCAACAAGAAAACCATGTTTCCCGTCCTTGGAAACTTCTCTTAAACTATGGTCAAAACCGTGTATCAATCAAATCCCTTTTGCCATTTTCCCTTTTTGCTTTCTCTTCTTTATATATAATCTCCTTTCACCAAGCCAAGCAACCCATAAAGAGAAAGAACAATCAAATGGAAAGAATTGTACAACAAGAAGAAAAAGCTGATGATTACTTTGATAGCCTACCCGACGCCATTCTTCTCGACATCTTCAACAAATTACTCGACGCCAAGTCCTTAACTCGCTGCCTTGTCGTCTGCAAACGCTTCTCTTCGCTCATTCCCCAAATCAACAATCTTTTCCTCTCCATCATTCCTCGTCCTCGTCGACAAGTACTCATCGGCAACTCATCAAAGCGCAGCGTTTTGAGAATCTTTTTAAGTAAACTCAAATGCTTTCGTCGTCTCTTCATCATCACTCCAAAGTCATCAGCAGCTAATAAAGATTCAATTGCTACTACCGTTTGGTGTCCTGCTTTGAGCAACAGCAAGTTCAGAGAAATCAAATATATGAACGTCCAGTTTCCGGTCTACGGAAATGGGAATGACGATGATTATTGTTTCATCAAGTGGAAGGCTGCGTTCGGGAGAGAGCTCAAGTCTTGCATTATACTCGGTGCTACGTTGTTTTGTAAAAAGAATCTTGCATGGGAAAGAATTGCTCCTGTTCAAGAAGAAGAGCATTTTTTAACTGATGATCAGCTTAAACTGCGAATTGTTTGGACGATTTCTTGCTTGATTTCTTCATCGGCAAGGCATCAGTTCTTGAAACCGATTGTGTCAGAACATTCCCAGCTTCAAAGGGTTGTTCTGAGTGATTGCAAGAATCAAGGACAGCTCTGCATGGATGAAGAGCAGATTGCTGAGATGAGAAAGTCTGTGAATGATTCATCATTAAAGGAGAGGACTCCCTTCCCGGATTTGAGCATTAAGATGTTGTACTTGCCGGTACTGGAGTTGCCGGCTTCAGGGTACACGATGAGGGGAGCAACACTTGTCGTGATCAGACCCGATCATGATGATAATGATGATGATGATGCTGGTGGTGATTTGTTGGGAGGATGGTTTGATGGAGACGGAGAAGAGAAAAAGAAGGCTTTTGGTGAAGCTGTGAGGGAGTTGATGAAAGTGAAGAAAAGTTATGTGATGACTATGAATTCTTTCTGAAATGTTACATCTAAAAAGCAGAAACTAACAGATTTTGTGTATGTGTGTATGCAAATGTGCTAATGATTCAGCGGAAAAGAAATTTATTTATGTGAACCATTTCAAAATATTTTGCCCCCGCATTTGGCTTCCAAGCAAAAACAGAGCAAAAGAGCATAAATGATACTCAGAATCTGCTAAGAAAAAATAAAATACTTGGCTGGACTAATAAGACGTTTCAAGTACATCACAATACAAGAAGCAATGATTAAAGGAGAGTTTTCTCGGTGAGCCTCTAATAAGAGCAAGCATAGGAAATTTTACATTCTTTGTACATAGTGACCTGAAGCGCGTGAATAGAAGAGAAGTAATTACATTGATGAAAGATGACTCAGATCCTGGATGGGATCATAGGAATGTTGTTCTGTAGGTATGCAGAAGCAGCTGCAACCCCGCTTCCCAGCTTAACCGGGTAGCCCACGTCTTTTAGTATCATCTCCACACCAGCGAGACAGCCCAACAATTGCAACTGAAATTGATGAGATATACAGATTAAGTTCAGGCGACGAAAGAAGCAACACCTTTGTAGATTATATTTTAGTTTCTAATAATGTTAGGTTGGTCCATGGTAGATTATATTGCTGAATTACTATAAATCATGTCATAGCAGTTAAACTGGAAAGGCCTTGATAGTCCAATTTTTTTTTTTTTTTCCCGAGAAACTAATTAGAGCGCTGTATAAATGATCATGAAATAAATCGAGTTGTAATATGATTGAAATATGCTAGCACTGGTAACAATAACACTTCTCCAGTTATAATTGAAATAGGAACTGAAAATTGAACATTACCTCATTCAGGTGGCCGAGATGCCCGATTCTAAATACTTTACCAGCAACTTTGTTAAGGCCCAGACCTAAGCTTAGATTGTATCTCTGCCATGCCCTTCTAACAATTTCTGAACTATTGATATGTGGAGGAACAATCACAGCAGTCACGGTGTCACTGAACCATTCTTCTTTCTGGGTGCAGTTCTTTAATCCCCATGCCTCCACCGCAAGCCTACATTTCAAATTTTAAAACTTTTTTAATCAAAAAGTATATTCTTTCAACAGAAGAGCAAAACGAGATATACGGATTATCAAGAGTTTCAAAACATCTATTATAAATTTCTTTCGGGATGGTTTTACTACAGGCTCCAATTACCAAATAAGATGTTGTATTTTAGCCATATTCATACATTTGATGGAGGATTAAGAAACTTCTAATATCAAAGAAAAATAGATGAAGAAAAAGCCGAAATGTCCTCACCTGGTTGCTTTGCCCAAACGACGGTGCCTTTCGATCACATTTTCAAGCCCTTCCTCAAAAATCAGATCCAAAGCTGCTCGCAGCCCATACAGCAGTTGGATGGAAGGGGTATATGGCCAAAATGTTCCCAAATTGTAAAACTTTATGTAGTCTTTCCAATCAAAGAAAACTCTGACAGATTTTGCAGTTTTGGATGCCTCTAGAGCTTTGGGGCTTGCACAAACAATCCCCATTCCAGTAGGAAGTGAAAGAGCTTTCTGAGAGCCAGTTAGAGCCACATCTATGCCCCATTCATCCATACGGAAATCGATGGCACAAATGGAGGAAACCCCGTCAACGAGAAAAAGAGCCGGGTGCCTGTATTCATCTGAGAAGAGATACCAAACATATTAAACAAGTAGATTCAATGCATGATCAAAATAAAAGAAGCAGAAGAACTTATATTTTTTTCTTGTAGATGTACATTGCAAAATTGATTAATCTTACAAACATTGAGGCATGCCATCCGCGCATCTCAGTTTAGCTTAGGTACACAGGGGACGTGATGTGTAAAAGAAAGCATGTAACCCTTACAATCATAGCTTTATTCTAAAGTACATAATATACACTTACCAAGAAGTTTTCTCACTTTAGACAAGTTGTTGGTAACTCCGGTCGCTGTCTCGTTATGAACAATGCAAATGGCCTTGATAGTGTGTGCAGTATCTGCTGCAAGTTTTGATGCCAAAACATCAAGCTTTGCACCTTCACCCCAGTCACTTTCGACGACATCAACGTTGAAGTTGAGGCGCTGCTGCTGATCAATCCAAAGCAAACTGAATTGACCAATCAGAAAAGAGATAATGCGATCTCCAGGAGACAGTGTGTTTGTAAGTGCACTCTCCCATGCACCAGTTCCTAAATCAAAACAGCTATATCAACAAAGAGAAAACCGTAACTAAAACATATGACAAATATTAGCTCATTTCAATTTTGGTTGCAGGATTTCAATTACATACATACACATGTATTCGTTTTTATGAATAATCTCACACCAAAAATTCGTACATCTTTACAAGCAATTAAGAATAAAATTTGAAGCAAGGATGTAATAAAAATACCTGTGGTTGGGATCAGAAATGGAGTTCCAGAAGTGGTCTTGAAAATTTTCTTGACATCCTCAAGAAGAATTTTTGTTAATGCTGGAACTGCTGGAGAACGGTAGTCCTCATTGTTCCTATTCATTGCTCGGATGACTTGATCGGGGATGTGAACAGGACCCGGAACAAAGAGATGGTTCTTCCCTGGTGCATACATATAGTCCATCTTTCCCTACTTGGAATGTCACTGATACCTTAAAGTTTGACGAGTTCTTGTTGTTTCACCACTCCAAAACACCTGACCTACAGGATTCCAAAGAAATAAATAAATCAAACCAACTTTACAACATCCTTTTGCTTTCAAATCACCTAAGCAGGCATAAGATCATTTTGATTCACATTTATAGTCTTCTCTTTTCGTCAATCCATGTTTCGTTATTATATATATATATATACATTAAAAAAAAAAGGAGCCTGCAGAAACAAGTGCCAACTAACGAAATGTAGTAATTGGTAATAACTCAAATCACCTGTTTTCACAACAATCCGTTTAGATTCTAAAACATAAGTATTGTCCAACAAAAAAATAACACACGAAGGAGTCCTGTATCTTTATGCATGAATTCTGAACATTTAACAAATGGAAAGATGTCTGTTACTTCAAATTTATTTTCGAGATTTTTCCTTATAGTGATAATGAAAATAATTTCTTGGCTACCTACGTAAGATTATCAGTAAGAGTATATTGCAGTTAGTTTATTGTCCTTTGTAAAATTTTGTTACAATTAGACAATATTTCCCAATGTTTCGGTTAAACAAAACCTTTCTTTTTTATTAGAAAGAAACAAAATATAGTCAAGAGTTCAACCTCTACTAACTGAACTAATATATGCCTTATATTCTTACTTCAAAAAAAAAAACATGAATTCATAATTCTTAATATACGAAAACATCAACGTCAAGTCTATTGTCACATCCCAAAGATGAAATTTTTTTTTACCCAATTCTCTTCCCACCGCGGATTCCAAACTTCATATTTCAGACTCAAGAGATTTTACCAACTGAACTAATTGATAAACAGTTTACTAAAATTATCCACAGGAAAATCATCATGCGTCCCAAGATTGTTTAGTAGATTTCTCAAAGTATTCGTTACGTTTTATTTTATTGTATACTGATATGTCTTTTACAATAATTCGTGAAAAAAACGAAAAACAGAGAGCAGTCAGAGGACCAAACTGCATATCACATGTAAGCACAGAATAATATGCATTCAGTATATGCATAATACATGCATGACGCATGCAAGAACAAGAACAAGAGCAAGAGCAAGAGCAAGAGCAAGAGCAAGAGCAAGAGCAATTTTCTGAAACACGCATAAACAAAAAAAATGAAACACAGCAACAAAAACAAAAATATAAATCAAATGAGTAACAGTTCGGAAGATTACCTGAAGAGGAAGAAAGGTTACAGCTCAAGTGTTAAAACTGCGAAAACCAAAGAGAGAATTCATTTTTTATAAGAGCGCGGGAGAGCCAATCAACAATGGAATGGGACCCACCAATTCATCAGACGTGGCAGATAAGAGTGGAAGCGTTGGAATCCTGCGGCTCATAATTTGTTTATATCAATGACATGGGAAAGATTTTCGCTCCAGCATACGCTGAGTTAGAGCCTCCTACTTCCACTAATTTTTTTTTATTTGATTTTGTTTTATTTTGGGTTGCCTCCTGTTTTCACCATCGCCCTTGTTGTTTTAGTTTATTTCCTTTCAGCCCTTTCTGATTTTGATAAAATTTCACTTTTGATTAAAAAAAAAATCTAATATTATAGTTTTGAGTGTACTTCATTCATGCTGTCGTTCAAATTCGAATAACAATAGGCTGTAAACATTGGTGTTTGATGTGTGAAATTTTTCCTTCCATCCAAACTTTTTTTTTAAAAAAAAATAAATAAAAGAAAGGAATTGATAATCAAAGTATGCCTCAATAATTAGAAGGTAAAATATAGTGGGCAAATTGGATAAATGCCCAAATGAATGGGCACAAAATGGAAAATGCATAAGAACTTGTGCTGTGCGCAAAATATTTGAAAGTTATACAATTGAAAGTATGAGGTTGAGAGGGCAATGTGAAAGATAAAGTGATAATGTCTGTGAACCACACCATCTTTTGTGGGAAGCAACACCACACATCACTTCTCGTCTTGTATTTTTATGAACTTTGCTGTCTTGATTTTGTGCTTGTTCCCAATTTTACTCTTTGTCCCACTAATTTGGTAAACCTTTATCCATTATTTCGATTCTGTTTATCTTATTTTCTTGGTACTTCTTTAGGAACACCACTGCATGTTCATTTTCCATGCATATGCTTGAAACCAAATGTACTCTTATCTCCAGTGTTGCTGCTTTCACGAAAATTCAGATCATCTCTCAGAAGCTCTCAGTGGCATCTTCGGTTGTCAAAGAATATGGATTCATCGTTCAATCCCAATCATGCATGATACAGGGAAATATCACTCAGTAAGCAGAAACACCTCTCACAAGATAAGTTGACCCTATAAAAGAAATACAATACCTACGATACATAAATTCAAGATGATGCGCTCAACTTGGCCCTAAGAACTTGATCAAATGGTTTTCAAACAACTTTATTTGATTGGCCACCCAAACTCAAATCTTACAGGGCTAAAAGATTTGTATGAGCTTAGACTATTATATTGATAATAATTGGGGGAAAAAAAAAGATTATGCACTCATCACGTTAACAGCTACTATTTTCACATTGATCCCATAATTTCCAGATCATATCCACAGGCAAAATTTATAAACATCTCACTCAACTGAACACAAAAGAGTTATCTTCAATCAAGTATTCGAAGGCATGATATTAAAAATTAAAATACACACATACATTACATGATTGTAACAAAACTGCATTCTTTATCCCCTCAGGTGGTGCTAAAACTTCAAAGATATAACATCCCAATGTGCATAAGTTCTTGATGCCTACCTATTTTCTTTTAGAATTATTAAGCTGAAACCAAAATGAGAAATACATACATCAGCCAACTGCTGGATAAATGTCCAAGCAACTAAGCAAGTGTCATAAAAGAAGGAAAAGGCCTACAAAATTATGCAAAATTGATAATGTACACTTTCTCAATTGATTAATACACATATATATTGTCTTGCTCATGCCTAAACATTTTCCAACTGAATGAGGCTCTCTTTTTTTCCTTTTTTTCTCCCACTACTTTTGACTATATACGTAAAGGGGGAAAAAAAAAATACTCTACTCATTTTCCTGAAAGGAAAAAATAAAAAAAACAAAAGTCCTGGCAAAACCTGCATGTGTCTTGCTATGTTAATCCACCCCTGGCTTTCTTCCTCAGCCGTCTACACGTGTGATTCCCCAAATGATGGCGGATAAACTCTTCAGACCAGCTGTTTAATACCAAACTGGACTCTGCCTCTTATTCACATCGTAAAAAAGAATTCCAAGAGAATATCCAGGTGACTTAATCGATAAATGCCAAGTGAAAGCCAATTGGTGTCAATCTTTCAATCAGAGCTGCACTCGTACATCTGAAAGACTAATTGATGCCAGACGGGAAACCCTGTCTAGGAGGAAAGCCGGTTTGACGCATTGGGTAGCGCCTCTCAGTAACAAAACGCCTGTTGTCAGTTGGTGCCGCACCAAGAATTCCTAACGAGTTTGGATCTGGTAGACGAGTGCCATTATTCATAGGTCTTTGCAACATGGGCTGAGCTTGGGAATACATATCCGTTTCTGCCCTTCTCCTTCGTTTCCATGCTTCAAACTTTTTTGGATCAATGCCTTTGTGAATTGGTTCTGTCATTTGATAAGTAGACACATTTTTATGTCCCTTTTGCCTCTCAGCATGGCGGTTGAATGTAGAAAAATTTAGATCATTATCAATAGAACCAGAAGCAGAGCCATTAATGTGGGAATGTCCAATCCCTGCTTCCTCTTGCCGCTCCTGCTTGAGTTTGGAATAAATCTGATGCAGTTTCTCCCCAGAAAGATTTGAAAAAGTAGAGACGTAGTTCCATAATCGCATAGTCATCCCTGTAATGCAGCTTCTTTTAAACTTTCATACAGTAAACAAATCCAAAGAATGACATGTATATGACATACAAGGCGATGAAAATAATTTTCACCAAGATACTTCCAGCAGATAAAGAGAGCGGCAAAAATAGCAGATTGAAATGCAATGTACATTAATCATGTCAAATGATGAACAAATAAAGTAGGACCCAAAAAAAAAAAAGACATACTATCTTGCTTATATAGTTCCTCCTCATGTTCTAAGACAATTTGGTCTATCCTTCGCCCTATAAGCTGCAAGTAATTCCGAATTTTTGAAAGCACCTGGATAAAATGAAAGAAAAGCAATGAAGTCAGATGTTTAATCCTCGAATACAAAGGTATATGCCAACAAAAAGATGGAAAAACAGAAGCAACCTTTTCCTTTGGAAGATTGTCACTGGTAGCTTGCAATCGTTGAAGGCGCTGCAGGGTTCTAATTTCATCAGCCATGACATCTTCACACCATTCCATCCATTTCACTTCCTTAAATTGTTCATATACTTCCTCGTTGTCCGACATTTCACCCTCCTCTTTTGTTAAAGGTTGTTCAACTCTTTGAGGTTTATGAAATCTATCTTTGGTAGATTGGAAATTGACCTTAGCAGAACCAGGTTTTCCTTTCTTGTCCCTCAAGCGAGATATTGGCATGTTCAAAATATTCTCAGATTTCTCTCTGCCCTTCTTGGAAGCCTTACGTCCCACTTTAGCATTCGCATTCTTTGCACCAACAGCTGCAAGTTCCTGAAGGAAAGGTCCCAGTCATCAGAATAGGCAATTGGTGACAAGTCCAAAACACTGGCATAACTATGCAAACAACATGAAAGAAATGTAAGAATAAAATGTGCTAGTTGCCCCATTTATTGCTAGATCCACTCAAGATCGTGCTAGAATTACCATCCAGAGTTCCCTCCGTTAGAAGAATTGCAAGATCAAACAATTTAGAAATCGGGTGGGTTATCACGAAAATTTAACTTCTTGTCAGTTATCATTCACACTAGCCATCCATCTTCTACACCCTTATTTATCTAGGCTTAAATACGTCAATCCACCTCTTCCTTCTCACACAAACCACACCTTTGCATCACCATAATACTTGATCATGAAGTCCTAAAAGTAGAATGAGAAAAGAGAAAGAGAAGAAAAATTGACAGCAAAATATAAATAGTAGAGATATATGCAGAGATTAATAATATTTTCATGGCTTTAAGCCTTGAACTTGGAATATTGAGGCAGTGAAGGAAAAGAAGTAATGTAGGTGCAGTAAAAGATCAAGAAAAAACAGATGAGCTTGTATAACAAAAATGAGCACATGTTGACAAATATTGTTAAAAAATAAAAAAATAAATTAAGAATCCAAAATGAAAGGATGAGCAAATTTGGGTAGAGGAAAGCGATTGCCTACCATTTCCAAAAGTGCATTAGCACGCTCCTTCAAATTTGGTGCACGTGGAAGGAAGGTCTCATGATGTTGAAGTTCAACAGGAGCAATCTTCTTCGTAAGGCCAAGCCTCTCATCTAACCTTATGTTTTCCCAATTGCCGAAACCATGGTAGTGTATTCCCAGAAGCAATCTTGCATCATCAACTAACAACATCCAGAGAGTAAGACATAATAAACCACCAAACACTAACTTTGGGTTCCCATCTCTTGAATAATAATAAAAATAAAAGAAAAAATATTGTATATATAGATATAAAGTTGTGGAATAGCCGTATGAGAGCAGGAAATACATACACTGATTCCAGCCGCAACCTTTGGACCAATTTGACGGTTTAAGATATGACAACACTCGGAATTGCTTAATAGGATCTTCATAGCGACTTATACGCTTTGCTAGAAGTTGAAGTTCTTCAACACGGTTAATTAGATCATTAGCCTTCACAGAGACACCAAAAAAATCCAGCAAAGGAGGGCCCTGGATGTAATCAGACAATTCATTTTATGAGGACAAACTTTCCGTATGCCAATAGAATGAAAATTTACATTAGAAGAAATCAATTAGAATCAAGTAGAATAACTTTCAAAACTGACCTTTGGGTCCGGACTTCCTACTTCAACTGCTTCTCTACACCCATCAATTAAAATATCAAAAAGTTCAACCACCACTTCTTGTGGAGCTGTTGCAACTGCACCACCAGCATCTCGAGCTATTAAGCTGATTTGACTCTGGTTTCCGAATTTCATAACCTAATTTGAGAAAAAATATATATATATTCAAAATTACACACAGAATCTGTGCTGTAATGAAGCAATGAGAAAGCAGAAATGATGCTTCAAGTAATCGCAACAGAAGAAACCATACAAAAATCACCCGTTCCGGAAGCAATTTAATCCAGCAAAACAAAAGTGGCAGCAAACTAATATTAGGAGATATCCCAAATACTGGCACTTTACTAATAAATAAGACGGGCAAGCAAAGCAAGAACATCTACAAGAGATTGAAAAAGTTTCAAGGACCACAAACTATCTTTTACATTAGTTTTCAGTTTATTTTCTGCCTCTCAGAAGCTAAAATTATTATTAGAAGTCATACAACAATGGGGCAAATCTACCAGAATCAATTAATGATATTGATCGGACGTTTCTGAGAGGAGCTCAGATAATATAAGTCCTCATATTTAAATAAAAAAAATGCTGCGTTGAAATAGTGAGACAATACTGCCCACAAATTAGAATTCTTAGCACATTAAACAGCAAAAATAAACTAGTGCTTTGGAATCAGAACCTTTCATTATACACATAGTGATACCAAAAGAGGTCATGCTCCAATAAATAAGGTAAATTCAGTGATCATTGGTTCTAGTGACTACTATTCAAACTGGTTGAAGCTCTTAATAAGGTTAAATATAGGAGCATAGGCCCGCTACCAGCCCATATCCATATGCATCCAAAGGTATAAGATTGATTTTTTTTTTTTTTTAAGGACACTATCAGACACCCAAACTTGAGAGATTTTTTAAGCTTTGGATAAAAATATCATTTCACAGATTAGCAAGCACGTAAATATGCAGGATATATTATGAATGATCCATCCACAAAAGAGAAAATATATATACACACATACGGGGAAGGGACTTTTTTGACTTAAATCTAGACATCAAAATCTGGCCATTTATTTAGTTCAATCCAAGGGCTAAGATAATTGCTTATGTGGCATTAAAAGTATTAAATATAAGATTTTCTTCTTCTTTTTTTAATAAAAGAAAGTTCAAGTAGCATATTAAAACTTAAAAAAACGAGAGAGAGATTGGTATCTACTCCTTCAATGATTATACAAGTAACAAAAAAACCATCCCTATTTTAGCACTGTATACTTTCCAAAAAAATCAAGACTCCATGACTTTGTGAACAACATTGTTCTGAATAAATTAAGTGAGGATTCATTTATCACCACGCAATGTACAGCATCAAGGTGTGACTTGCTAAGTTATGAAACCAAAAAAAAGCTTAAGATCACAAGAAATCATTTTGACAACCAGAAACATCACATCACAGCTTGGCAAAATGTACAACCCAAGAAGATGATCCAGATGAGAAAACCCAGCTTCACGCGAACAACAATTCCAAATATTCATAAGATTTCAGGAATGAGAATAGATTCGCAAAAAAAGAAAAGTTCTTGTTGGTATAATCTCGTTAAGGAAGTTAATATTTCAAGAGTCAGTATTCTCTCTCTCCCCCCATTTTAAGTTTTAATATGCCGCCTCAGCATTTTGTTTTTTCAATGTTATATTTAAAACGGGTTTTATGCCACATAAGCAATTATCTAATCCCTTAGATTGAACTAAATAAACGGCCAATTTTGATGCCTAGATTTAAGTCATAATCTTAAGTATAGATATATATAACAAATACCAACATTGTTTCAACTTAATGAACTTATAGAAGATGATCAAAAAATGAAGATGCATAACTTCTTTAACATCTACAAGAAATAAACAGAACACTTTGAAAGCAATATTTTTGAAGCAGCATATGACAAGGATATGAATAGATTTCACAAGAGTAATCAAATGAGGCATGCCCAGGTAGAAAACTATACAATAACAATGAAGTATCATAAACCATACCGCACGATAAAAACGCGTGGCATCTCTCTTGGATAGATTCCCATATGACCAGTCTCTCACTTGAGCAGATGCTCCATCAATAAATGGAACAGATGGAACCGAAAATTCTGCTTTGCGGCGCTTCTGAACTCTCTCCTGAGGCTCCTGAAGCTCAGATCCTTTCTTCTTCCTTTTATTACTTCTCTCGGGTTCATTTGCTTCAGCATAGCTTTTGGTATTCCTTGCAGCACGAGGAGCTAAAGCATCCTAAATGGAGAGGAAAAAACAAAGACTTGAGCAGACAGCTAGAGCTAAATAGAATTTCTAAATATCAGTCCTGCAAGAAGCAGGTAGAACAGCCATATTTTTGAAGTTATATTGAAAATCAACAAAGTGGGTTCATGCCTCAGCTTGAGCTACAGCTTCAGGTTTAATCCAACGACTCCAGAAACTACCATCATCTTCAGCACCACAGAAATTGGCAACCTAGATGATCAAAGAGAGGATAAGGTTTCACGAAAATTTAAGAGGAGAAAATAAAGAGATTGACAACCAAATAATGGAAGATGGATAATAATGACGGCACATCATTTTCTTGCCTTAAAAGCACTCAACAATTCATTCCCTCCTTCTCCTTCAGCTTCCTTCTCCTCAACTTTCTCTGCTCTTTCAAGTATTTCATCAATATCCATGCCTAACAGTCTTTTTTTGCTCTCCTCATCGTTTCTGTCCTCTTTAAAAAGTTCCTCTGCTCCGAATCTCAAAATTGCCGAAAGTTCATTCTATAATCATAAAGGTAAAAGTTAGATTTTGCTAAATAACAAAAAGTTACACCTAATATCCAAGAGATAATAATAAAAAGAATACACAAACAACAAATGGTTTTCAAATACAGGCTACATGATAAATAATTAAGCATACACCCATATGCATATCCTTACTTTATCAAAATAACTCCCTTTCTTTGTTTCTTTCTTCTCCAGTCTACCCTCAGCATTCAACTTTTGGATCACCAAATGATCAAGAACCTATATAGAACACATTTTATCCAAAAGAAGATTGTTAAATAAGTAGAAAAAAAAATGAAACTGAGCAGCTACATGTAGGTCTCATTACATGCACAGAAATATAAACACAGACGCATGTATACCCACGCATCCTTTGGAAAAATCTAATAAAACAACAAAACTTCCCCATATCACCATACCATCTTTTTCTTAGCACGTTCCAGGATATCCTCCTCGACACTTTTGCTTGTAACAAATCTATAGATGTTGACAACTTCTTGCTGTCCAATTCTATGAGCTCTACTCATAGCCTGAAACAAAATAGAATCAAGCATATATAATGAGAAATGTTATGCTATTTATAACATGCAAATGAACTGAAATATATAACAATGAAAGACAAAGATGTAGCCATTGAAATTTACAAATTAAAAAAAAAAAAACCTGCAAGTCATTTTGAGGATTCCAGTCGGAATCAAATATTATAACAGTGTCAGCTGTTGCAAGATTGATACCAAGACCACCAGCTCGAGTTGAAAGCAAGAAACAGAAATCCTCACTACCAGGTGCATTAAAATGATCCATAGCTTGGTGGCGCAACTCAGCCTTTGTACTACCATCAAGCCTTTGAAACTGGAAACCTTTATACGACATATACTCAGCTAGTATATCCAACATTCTAACCATCTGCAGTAATTTATTAGTGTAATAGCCACTGAGTCAGGCTATAAAATCTTTGTGTTAAAAAATAAAAACCAAATAAACACATATATATTTGTAAACAGGAGCACAGATTGTTTTCATTTTGATAACCCAAATGCATAGATAGTATTAAGGCATTAAAAAGAATATGAAATTAACAATAACTTTGAGCAAAAATATCTAAATTCAAAAAATTATACAAATTATAATTGTAGATTGATATTACAGGTAGAGGCACGGCCTAAACCCCACCATCTTGGTGGTTTAAACCCCCCCCCCCCCCAAAAAAAAAATCCATGCATAAAAGTAAATAAGCATTGAAGGATAAAATGGTATACAGAGAGAAGGGGGATATATATGTGTGAGGTGAGAGGGAGGGGGGGTGTTATTGCTCCTCTAATACATTCTGCCAACTCTCCTATCATATAAGTACTTAATTCTCATATTCTTAGTATCAGTCTTTTTGCCATTTCAAACTTCACAAACCTCTTAATAATGTTTTCTCCTCAACTAATGAGTTTTATCTAAGGTTAATTATCGACAACAAATATCTTGATCCGTTGATGCGTTTGGATTCCTGGAGGTATCTTGATTAAAATATCATTCCTACTCTAGACAATTGAATGATCCCATTAAACCCTATAGAAACTAAAAGATAATAGGCTGTCAGGTTTTACCTTGAAAATTAAGTACCTTTACTACGCAACTGTAAAAAAGCATTCTTTTTTTTCATCATGATTTATTAACATCTTTAAGAATGCTTTATACTAGATTGTGATCCCAGGAGGACATTCGTGGCATTTGACACTAAACAATGGGAAAAAGCCTAGGCCATATGATGGGCACAATATAAAAGTCCAAAGATTCCGCACCATAAACAAAAATGCCATACACATGCAAGAAAATAAGACCAAAAAAGATCATGGAACACCAAAACAATAATTTACACCAAGGATCTCAAAACAAGTAAAGGCAAAGCGAATACAACAATAAAAAGTATGACATCATTTTCAACTAACGGAGACATTATAATCAAGCTCCATGATTTTCTGTGAGAAAGTTTGCCAAAAAAACCTGAGAAAAGATCAGAACACGATGTTTTGTCTCATGCAACCTCACAAGTAGCTTGTCCAGTATCACTAGCTTCCCACTGCTCAAAATAATTCTCTCCAGTTTGCTGGTATCATTGATGCTGGTGTCCCCACCATAACCATGGTCTGCACTCTCAAAAAGGAAGGGATGGTTGCAACATTTCTTTAACTCTACCACAATATTCAGAAGTGAAACCTGCAAAATCCAAATAACCAATATGCATGAACAATTATCTCATCACCAAAAGGAATGGTGACAACGGTAAAATGTTATCGCACAAATTTATTTTAACAATACCACTTATAACAGCACAACAGGAACAAACATACCGTATAGTCAGGGAATTATAAACATTAATTGTCATACCCAGCATGAAAATAAAAATTATCAAAATGGCATTTGATAAATTCTTACTTGATTCCCACGAACTCCTTTGTTCAAGTCGTGGAAGTTGCGTTCCAAAATCCACTTGTAGTACCTACAACAGTCAAAAACAGCAACAGATGTTACTTTAGCAGAATAGAACATTTTCATCATATTTAGAATCTATTACTTACTGCTTTTGAAGAGGGGACATCTCAACTCTAAGAATACGTTCAATTTTCGGAGGCAAAGACTTCTCCACGTCTTTTATAATTCTCCGAAGAATGTGCGGCCTCAATTCCATATGAAGATTTGCAAGCTACACATATATAGAATACATAACCAAATGCGTTTATTGGATTAGACATGGATTAGACAAGAATACTTGCTGAAAAAATAACTGAGGTGCCAAAACAGGACAAATTAAAAGCCAACGGTACTTCCTACCTCATTTTCATTGAATGAACTGAGATTCTTGTAATTTTGAATGAAATCATCCTTACTCTTAAACTTGTCATGATCAAGGAAGTGAAGCAGAGCCCTGCAGAAAGAAAGATAAGGAATACATATTTCAGAACAAGACATGAAACAGAAAGGCTTGTGAAAATTTATTGAATTAAAAAACAAGGGCAGAGTATGTAAAAGAATAACATAGTCGATAGATCAAAACAAGTAAACTCATCTCAAGCAAGACTTGCAACCACTTACAAAGAAAAATTTATGATATTAACATCAATAACATCCGGGTACGAAAAACAATGTGAGAATAAGCTGAACAACTACAATCATTAAATTCTATATAGATATTGATTATGGATGATCCACAAAGTCAAAGGAAGATGCCACATACAAAACCATGGAACTGATCAAATAATTTAATAAAAATTCTGATAGGAAGTAATTCAAACACCTCTGGCCTTAGGTGCATACTTGGATAACTATCTTCAGAATTAAATTAAAAATTACTGGAGTACCTACAAAAAAAGTCGAAGCATTGTCTATAGTTCCAAAAGACTACATAAGTTATGCAGAAACATCAACACTTGTTAGCACAACAGCTGGAGAGGCAATTTCATTTGCACCCCTCAGAGGTTCAAGGATGCTATAAACTCCCTCTTAAGACTCCCAGTATCTAAAACGACAGTGACCGTCAAATGAAGGTTAGGCATGTCAAATGAATTAAAGCATGGATGAAAATTACTTAAAAATCTAGATAGCATTAATATCAGAGCTGGTAGAACACATCTGGATACCAAAGATGTCCAGAACTAGGATTTTTTATCAGTGTAGAACTAGGAATTTTTTTTTTTTAATAAGAGTGTAAAACTAGGATTCACCACCCAGAAACAAATCCATAAGATAATGAACAGAAATGACTTCATTCTCATAAGAACCAAATATATCCAGTCCATTCCACCGAATAGGTGGCGGGGTGGACAAGTGTTATCAAACCTAACATTCAAATCTTCACTCTCTCAAGTACACCTCCTATTTCAAAATTCCATCATCAGAAACCCAAAGCCCCACCAAGAACCTTACTTCACTAGTCCTCAGGTGGTGACCAAAAATGCTAGTCAGTCCTAGTCCCAATGAAAGAACCTTTGAGAGGAGTTGTTTGGCTAGCTGATTTACATTATTGGAGGTTGCAGCAACTGAACATTTACTACCTGAAGATGATTGTGTCACCACCAGTGTCAACAGCCGCCAATTTTATTTGGAATTTCAGAATTCTTGAGTTACTAGGAATTTGCCATATTAATGAAATATGTTTTGCTTACGACAAAATTAAAATGTCGAGAGGTTTCCTTCATTTCAGACTCTAGGAGGAAGACTTTCCTTCTTGAAATCCTCACACATCAAGGGTGCAAATAAAATTTCATTCATGAAACAGCAGGCCAATCTGTATAGAACACTAGTGTGTGCAATAAAACCCATAACATTTTCCAGAACGTTGAAAAGCCTTTATTTAATATATATATATATATATATATATATGGCAAATTACTAACAATAACAAATTACCCTCTGCATCCAAGATTGCAAATGTTTTGCTAATATAAAGAGAACAAACATACCATAGCTCTTCCACACTGTTTTGCAAGGGTGTGCCAGTAATAAGTAACTTGTTCTTAGTGCTAAATTCCTGCAGAGACCCAAGTACATTATTTTATAGAGATCATAGTGAACTAGCACCTATCTAATATACACTGTGAAACAAAAATTAGTTAAAAATGCTGCCTACCGAGAGAGTTGTATACAACTGTGCTTCACTGTTCTTTAACCTATGAGCTTCATCAACCATCAAATAGTTCCACTTTATCTTGGACAGAACAGCCTTGTCCTTCAGGACAACTTCATATGTGGTTAACAGTGTATTAAATTTTATAGGCCTGCCGACTTTCTTGTCATTATAAAATTCATATTGCTGACAAACCTGCAACCGAAAGAAATGGTTGAAAAGAGTAAAAGAAGAAGAATATAATTTTCTTTTCTTTTAATTTTTTGAAGTAACAGAAATTATTTTTATTGATTGACTGAGGATTCACAAAAATTACATTGGATGTCCGCACAAATCCCAGAAAAATAAATAAAATAAAAAGTCAATATCTACCCTTATAGTATAGCAGCTCAGATAAAAGATTTCATCAATTGGACAATGAAAACAGAGAGACAAATCGATTAAGGACTAATTTGCTAGCATTTATAAGCAGATTAGACAGAAAACTCAGATTGGACTTGGATAAAATAAATATCTGACCAAAATCAAACAATAAACAAAGAGCTGATTTTCAGATCTAAAATGCAAAAACTACGTTAATCAGGTTTCAATATGTTTCAGTAGATTTTATAGAAGAAGTCAGATTGAAACGAGGCAAACAGGTGTATGATAAAAGCAAAGTATCTGCAAGAACTTATGTACTAGAAGCCTGCCCAGCAAAGTCAAACAAACCTTGCACAATCAATTGCGGGGGTAGGGGAATAGGGAAGTGTCGGTGGCGGTGCCATGGGAGTTGCAACAAATGTCAAAAGTATCAGAAACCAGAGCCCTATTTATATGCACAACTCAAAACAGATATATCAACAAATATGACTTACCTCTCGGCTTGCACGTGTACCAACATATACAATCACATTCATGGTAGGAAGCCATTTTCTAAACTCTTTCGCCCAGTTTGACAAGGTGGATAATGGTACAACTACAAGAAATGGACCAGGAATTTGTTGAGCGTTCTGTGAAAACAAAATAAAATTAGATTCAGCATAATCAATACAACAACATTTACAAGTCTACCACTTCGAAAAAGAAAACAAGTTCACCTGTAAGAAACCAAGCATTGACACTGACTGGACTGTTTTTCCAAGACCCATTTCATCAGCTAAAATGACATTGGTATCATTTCGCCAACTGTCGAGTAAAAGAAGAAATAATTAGTACATGTGTCATCAGACTCCACGAGTTTATGAAATCAGAATGCCAAGACCTCAAGCAATAAGAAGAGTATACCTGTTCACAAGAAAGTTTAGACCCTCAAGCTGATAGTCACGAAGCTTTCCTCCTCTTAACCATTCAGGTTGTTCCTCAAGCTTCCGTAAACTCGCTGAATAATAGAAAGATTTTCACATTAAATAATTTGTACACAAGACACCATATAAGTAATGATTGAAGGACACTTATGTCTGTTAAAAGTGTTACATTTACTTACATTTATATGTAGAAATATCATCAAGTTAATTAATTTTAAAAAATAAATAAAGTTGATGAATATATTAAAAAAGCATAATTTTGAGTTTTAACTCACTAAGATATGATAAATAATTCAAACAAAAATACATATGTCTTACATTTTGTAAATAATACTCTATAAAAGTTTTTGAACAGTAGGAAAAGTGATTTATTTTTTAAAATTTATGATAATGCCTTGATGTAAATTATTGGTAGACAAAAATTAATTAGGTTTTTTAGATGGTAGTAAAAAGATTAAAAGGACAAGGTAGTTTTAAAGTTTAAGCTTAATTAATGCAGCGTTCAGGCCAGTGTTGAGTCAAATTTTTTATTTAATTTTATTCTAAATGTCCCAACTTCAGTGTTAAAAAACGAGCGAGCGAGTTAAAAAAAAAAAATTGATTCACTGAAACCGAATTATTCAAGTGTTTAGAACTAAAAGCCAATGATTCCTAGAGATAAAAGGATTGATAAAATGAAAAAGAAAAAGGGAAAGAGAGAGCATAAATATGTCATATATGTTTTAAGAACTTCTCTCATGCAAGCTTCTAAATTTGGCCACCGTTCCAAAAACTCCAAAGCAACATACCTTTGCCTTTCTTACGCTGGAGATCTACCATTTTCCCTTGTTCAGCCATTGCAGCCTCACGAGCCTGACAACAAAAGTAAAGAATCTCAAAACCTGAACCCACATGTAAAATCATTCGGTGGTTGTTGTGTGTTCATATTAGCCATGCATATTTTCTCTTTCACTTAAGACATATCTTCAAGACCTCAACCTAAAACTCTCTATTCTTGAAAATATTTGCCATGGCAGCTTCTGCAAAAACTCTATTTCCATGTCATTTGAGTAGATCCTTCCAAAATTTTAAAAACTTTAAAAGGTGAAATGTTAAATTACTTGTAGTGTTTATCAAAATGACAACCAAATTGAATGTAATAGACATTGGATGTGAAAGCAAAAGATACTAGAAGAAAAAAAAAAGAAGTTGAAACCAGTATAAAAGATTCTCTACCTTGTACTCATCAATAGCATCTTGAGCAAAATCAATAATTTCGTCCTTCTCCCTATTGCCAAACATCAATATTACCACACAGTGAGTATACACACAATTGGAAAAAAAAAAAAAGTAGAAGAAAAAAGAGCTTTGCATTAAAGGCAATGAAAACTACAATAGAATACAAGAACGAATCAGCAATTGATAAAAGAGAACGAATCAACAATTGATAAAAGATTACAAGCCCTTCCACCTTGAGGGGATCCAAAATGCATGTTTTTTTTTTTTTGTGTGTGTTTTTGTTTTTGTTTTGGGGGGGGGGGGGCGCGCGCACTGGGCTTAGAACAAAATAAGCATATTAGAAGTTGGAAATATAGTCCAAAATATATGGTTTAGTTGAAGTAAACTAAACTTTTAGTTTTGAATAAAAATTTAGTTTACTTAAAATATATGTTTTAGCCAAGTAAACTAAATTTTTATTCGAAACTAATGTGGATAGTTAAAAATTAAAAATTATAAAGAAAAAAGCTAATGGTACACAGAATAAAGCAGCAGTTGTTCAAGAAAATTAAAGAAAAATGAATATTTTTTTATGAGAAACAAAAAAGAATATGTTGATTAGAAAACAGAATCTACAAAGTGTAGAAATCCACATAGGACATAAAACAACATGAAAGAGGTTAAAGAATTATAGCTGTTCTAATTTGAACCATGAATGGCCACAGAGCTAGGTTGGTTATACCATGTTGCTTCAGCATACGAAAGGCCTTTCCATTTGACTAAATACTCCTGCGTCACATTACCCGAGCTATCTTTACTAATTCGATCAGCAATTATTCTCTCAACCTGAAAATCCAAATAATCAACCAATTTCAGAAACATTAAGCAAAAAATAAAAATAAAAAAGTACACAAAAAAAAATTCTGAAGATATTTAAGGGGAGAAGTGGAAACCAAGATGATAACAAAAAGCAACCTGACTGTTTTGCTTGATGATATCTAAGTCCATTTCCTTACTGACATCATTCAATTCTATCTGACATGGAAAATCAGACAAAACAAGTTAAGAAACAACCAAGCTCCTTCGGAAAAGCTTACATTGCACATTGATGACATATGAATGATCATTATCAAAACACAGAGGCAAAATTCTCCAATACAAGAGCAATAAAAGAATTTGCACCCAATGGTGTGCCATTTATTGTGGACACTCGGAGCACAAAGAAGGTCCAGACAGAAAAAAAAAACATGCTTTTAAAACAGCATATAATCATGAATTTCTTATCACAGTACCTAAATTTCATAATAATTTGGAGGTGATGGCCATATCAATTTTGTATCCTTTACTATTCTTTAACAAGTAGTCTTCTCTTTAACAACGAAAGTGAATAAAAGTACACAGCATAAAAAACCAAAGCAAAATCCAAAAATCAGATGATGGGATTTCAGGCAAGCTAATATTTTGGCCATTGACAATTTGTCACACTTCCAACAACATTTGGCATTCTTCGAATAGAGATTAAGAAAGCAACCTATCGTCCCATGCACTTTTTGACAGCTCAAAGCACAGAGCTCTCACTAATTTGAATGCCTCAGAAAAACAAATGTTATTTCACCACACGACTGGCTGCTAAAGAGCCCTATGTACCTCAACATGTCCTTTTGATGTTAGAAGATCAAAGGCAATATGCCATATTACACAAAATTAAAGACTCAGAATAATTATGATATGCTAAATAGTAAATAAGATGTCTGGCTTACAGGAGAAAAATAGATCAAATGTATAAGAAGTAAACAACCTTTGAACTTAATGACACTAAACAATGTTTCTTATTAATACTTACATATAGGAAAGATAGTCGTCAACTAATGACTGATTTTTGCCTCGTCAACAACTAGTCACCAATTTTTGCTAACATCAGAAGAAAACAAGACTAAGGAAAGACTCTGTGACATATAAAGTCATGGAGTCATGAAGCCATAGAGGCTATGCAAACTCATATACACGCTACCAGTAACAATGATATCATTCAGATTAGTCACGAAAAATTAGACTTTCAAAACACTTACATGTCCATCAGCACACCAAAAACATGAACTCCATGAAAAAGTTTTGGCATTTAAGAAACCAAATATTACCTCCTCACGAGAGACCATCTTCCGGAACCTCACATCCTCCACTACTTTCTTTGCATAATTCAAAACCTTCTTAAAACCACTAAGCTGCAAATTCTCACAGACAGAGTACAGAGCATATAAACAATAGAGGATAAGAGATAAAAATTACAATGATATAAGAAGTGGGATGTAAAATGAATTCTCCAAAATTATGTTCAGACTCAGCTACAAATTAACAATACGCATAAATAAAACCAAAAATTAAAAGCATACATTTTGTAGCTCAGGAAATGATTTCCACTGACAATGCAAATGTGACTGGCCTTTCCATTTTATCAAGAATTCCATCTCATTCCAATCTGGTTCAGAATCAAACAAGTGACTCATCAGAACAGGTTCCTTTGATCTACCATTCTTTGCAGCATCTTCAGCCGTGCCCTTTGGCTGATGCCAAAGCACCTTTTCAATGGAATCACCATCTTCCTCTTCAATCTCATCCTAAACAATTAATAGCAGATAAAAATTAAAATTAAAAATAATACAATCCAACAGAAAAAATTAAAATTCATTATACTAATGGATAAAGAACAAAGATACACACTGTATGCAACTAAGGAAAAAGCCAATTAATATACTTGGCGCTCACACATGCATAAACTCCCACAAAATGAACTGAACCCATTTTCAATTGGACAGTCAAGGACCCTTTTTCTTGCTATGGAACTACAACTAATAACTAGAATGGAAAGTCAAGAACCTAATAATAACTAAAAGAGTTCCATTACACAGAACCTTTAATAACAAAATCAGTCTAGGTTTATATGTGCAATTAACTTCAGATAAAATACATCACTTTCCGGCATGTCATAAATACTCAAAAACAGAGGTAAGCCTATTAATGAAATGTGAGTAACTCAATAGAAAACAAATAAAGTTAGGTTTGGGAATCACATGCAGAGAGATCAGTTGTTGGCTTTCTATTCTATATATTTCAAGTGACACTGGAAATTCTAAACTATGTTCCAGTTATCATTTGGTTAGAAAACACAACACATGTTCAAGGGTAACCAAACAATGCAACTCCACATATAAACACAAATGATGAACGGTACATACTTTAGAATTGCTGAAGGTCATATAAGAAAATATCATTCTACTCCTGAACTTCTCTAGATAATTAACAAGGCTTTCTTCTCAATGTGGAAAAAGCATCAATTTCAGAATCAAAAAATCAAATAAAGGCAGAAACCAGCATGTAATAACTCATAATCTAAGATTGTATTCAAAAAAAAGGAAAAAAAAAAAGAAAAAATTTAGAAGACTGCACCTTTTGGGGCTTCTTTTTCTTGCCTTCATCAAGTTCTTCACTTCCATCACTTTCAACATATGATACCTTACGAACTGACCTACTAGAAGTGCGAACCTCACTGTTTTGTCCACTGATTTTTGTCGACATTGTGGATCGAGCATTACCTTTACGTAGTTGTGCACCTCTCCTGGTTATGCTCTTAAAGTCCTCATCACTCTCACTGTCAGAATCCTCTGCAGAATAATCGTCCTCTTCAAATGATGGTTTTCCTCTCCTTTGTCGACTGGATGAATACAATGATTTGCGTTCTCTAGCAGGTTTTACATTACGACCAACTTTAACTCCTCTTTGTCTGCCCTTAGATTTCTTATTAGAATAAAAATCATCTTCATCTGAGACATCTAGATCATCATCACTATTATCATCTTCATCAGAATCTTCTGCATCCCAATCTTTATCCTGGTATTACAGGAAAAAGCACTTTATCAGTGTGCAGAGGGATCAGATTGATTACAATGCAGAATGTTAGCATACTATCCAGAAGCCAGCAGTATTTTCCCAACATAAGGATGTAGACATGTATACATAAAGCAGAAAACAGGGGGAAAAATAAATACTTTTGATAGTTGATCTATAAATTGACCAGGACCAGTCATGTAGTCTGCATTGGGCTTAGTCCCACTGCCACAACCAGTGCATCATGCAAACACAGAGCCATGTCTAAAATCCAAATCCTTACATCCTGTATAGAAATAATGATGCTCCACATGTACTATTACCACCAGTAAAATTACAAACACTTTACACAAGGACTTCAAATTTATGAAATTAAAATAAAATAAAGGAAAGAGAAAAGAAAAGAAAAACCCAAATACTTGTGTATGCCCTCTGCCCCCATATAAAGTAAGATCCAGGAGACCATGGAAATTCATGCAATCTTTTACGATTATTAAAAAGTAAAATAATTTTTCCGAAAGAGTTTTTACATTTTCAAAAAACAAGAGCTTCTTTACTGTCTCTCCATAACCTATCCAGCTCTCTGTTTTCTTTTGCACTGATTATTGATGTTAATTAACAACCCACAACCAAATCTTGACTTCTACCACTTCAACCTCAAAAACCTCATTAATCTCAAGATCTCCCTCCATCATCAAATAAGAATCAGTCCCTTACTATTTAAAGCCAACCAAACCTTCAAAATGAACCCTAAATCTCTGATTCCAACGTATTGTGAAAGAAGGCTCTCTATGATTTTCATATTTTACATCCAACACCCCCCCCCCCTCCAACTGTAATCAGATTCATATTGAAAGTTCAGCACTCATTTCCTTATTATTCCAAAACCCAAAAACTAGCAAACTAAGCCACCAAAAAAGGAACATTAAGCATTTTCCTAACTCTACCAATGCCACTAATCTCATGATCTCCAGCAATACCATTTATCAACCACCTAAAAAACTGTCTTAGTCTTATACATTTCTGATGTTTCCTGACTTTCAGAACCAATTTTATTAGATAATCTAGAGTTTCAGCACTAATTGATCCAAGATTTGAGAATCAAATGCTAAACAAAAAGGCACAGATAAAAAAGTGTTTTCTCAGTCATTAAGCTTCATAATAATTATCAAAAACAATAGATTCCTCTTCTCAAAGCAGATGAAATGAGGACAACAACCCAAAAATATAACAGTCTAGAAAATATATGCATGTGTGTGTGTGTGTGTGTGTGTGTATACCTAATTCATTCGCAAACAACATACTGATATCTCTATTTTACTTATTTTATTTCTTTTTTCTGAAACAACAACATATGAAATAACAAATAACAGGAGTAACAGCAGTGTACCAGCAGTCCACATGACATAAAAAAATAGCTTAATATGATCTATACAAAACAACCAATAAACTCTCAAAACAGTATAATATAACTGTATCAAAAAATTACAAAAACAACATATGCTCCCCTAAACCCCCCCCCACAAACAAAAAACACAAAAGCCAACCCCTCCAAAGATATCACTCATGACAAGCAGAAAATAAATAATCACAGAAAGTGAAAATGGAAGCCAGCAGAGATAGTAATGCAACAGCCAGGCATAATTACACAGTTGTCTTAATTGTAAATTCACAGCATAATACAGCAACAACACTATAAGAATACAGTAACCTTGTTGCCTGGGCGACTGCCAGTAACTCCGTAATCAGGCTCAAAATCTGCATCATCAGGGTCATCTGGAAATAATAAGGCAACCAAGTTTCAGTAACAACTTGCCCCAAAGAAGTGAAGTTAAGAACTAGTGCATTCATTCTTTTATCTTGTCCCTGTTTTTGAAGCAGGAGGACCGTTAAATCCGCAAGAAATACAGTAATAAACAAATTACCTTCTTCCTCATCCTCGTCTTCATAATCAGCATCCTCATTATTATTATCATCATCGTCATCATCATCGACATCTTTATGCCTCTTTAAAGCTCTTGATCTCCTAGACACACTGCTATTAACGGCTACAGTCTTTGACTGGGATCTAGAGTTCAACCCAACAGAATTGCTAAACCCTCTATACTGCATTGAGTCACTTTGTTCTTCCCCATCCTGCTCATAGTACTCATCAGACAACATCTCATCTGCAGGAACATCTGAGTAACCCTTTGCAGCCTTGTTAGCTGGTTTTTGGCCCTCATCTTGAGACTCTAATCTATCTTCCCTTTCATCTGATGAATTATAGTAAGACCCTTCCATATTTTTATATTCATATTTCGAATCCTGCCCAGAATCAGACCCGGCAGTGTTGGGGCCCCTAGGCTGGCAGTCCTTCCAAAATGTAGAACCCCATCTCCCAGCCAGGGCAGTTCTCCTACCAGAGGGCTGCATGTTTAAATCCCTCACGCCACCATGGTCAACAGCGGCAGCCTCATTTTGCAGTCTATTAGCATCATCCGGTTCTCCATCACTTTGATACTGTACATCCATGTTAATATCAAAATCTCGTTCACCGTAAGTCCCATCTACATCCTCCTCATTCCCTACTGAACTGATGCCCCCAACACTTTGTCCTTGAGCTTTGTCTTCCAGGATGCTCTGGGAAACTGCTTCACTTGTAAAGTTCCTAAAAAAAGCCATCCTCTCACATGGAACTTCTACTGGTTTACTTCACACCTCTCAAACCGGTTCAAACACCTGAACAACAAAGAATAGGCAAAATGAACATTGTAAATTAACCCTCAAAATACAAATAAAACAAAACCCATTTTAGCCTCAGCTAACAAAACAGTATAATCCAATATTAAAACCAATGTCTAATCAAGTTTTAAGCTTATATTCACTTCTATTTTAGCTTAGCATTGAGAGAAATGTAAGCGTGTAGTGATTCTGATCATTTAGCATGAGTTGGACTCTCAAAAAAATTTGAATTTGACACAAATACGTCAAAACATATTGATTTGAGAGCATTCTAACACAAAGGAAACCCTAAATTGTATTACCAGATCAAGCACACGAAAAGAATAGATCCATAACGTCAAACTCCAAATCGAACAAAATCCATTTCTAAAACCTCTAAAAAAACTCCAATTTGAGAACCGAATTACCCAAAGGAAACCCTAAATTCACAATCAGAAACCTAAATTACTAATTTCCATCATCACAGTGAAGAAATCGACGTGAACGGAGTGGAAAAAATGATTCAAGCACGTGACTAACCTCTAAAACTATAAACAAAGCGAAACGAGTTTTTGACTAATCAGGCCAAGGTATTCTATATCTAAATTGGAAAGTGCGCAGGTTAATAATCGTGCACACCTTCTATACCGCCGGGAACTGATCACCGGTCGAGGAAATTTTAAAAATAAAAAAATGAAAAAAATAAAAGGAAAGGACGACGTCGTTTTTCCTGGTTTTTTTTTCTGGTTTTTTATTTTGGTTTTCTTATTCGGATTTTTCCAACGCGGCGGCGGTCGTTAAAAGACCCCGGATTGTAAAAAGTGATTCCGATTTGAAGAGGAAGACGACGAGTTGTAGATTGTGGATTAATCGTTGATCAGACGAGAGAGTAAGAGAGAGAGAGGTTATGGCTATCAAAAGACAATTAAAGATGCGATATGAAGGGTTTTTAATTTGTTTTTTTCTCCATTCTTTTTTTTTTTTTGTTTGGAGAAACGTGTTTATAAAAGCTTTCGTTTTATTTTTTTTATTTTTTTCATTTTTATTTTTAATCTGATTTTTAACTTGTGAGTTCAAAAGCGAAGATGCGAGTCCTGTCGGATTTTATCCACGTGGCGAGGAAGGTTTGGGCGCGACGTTAATCGAACGGTGAAGAATCCGGGCGAGTTTTTGTAGCTGTGAACGCGGTTTCGGGGATAAATCTTCGAAAAGACAAATATAGCCTTAAAGCTTCTCTCACTCTCAGTACTGAAATGCAAATGCCGAAAGAAACGTTGTCGTTTAACGGAGGCAAGTCAAGGACTTATCATTGACCTAAAAACGAAGCGGATTTGGTTGCAGCGAAAAGATGACAATTGGCCGGCCCTAAAAAGATGGACGCGGGTGAAGAAAAGAGGTTCCCGATTTTGGTAGTGTTATAATGATGTACTATGGTGGTGTTGTACGCTACATTTTAAGATATATTTAATTTTGCTTAAATTCTGTTCAATGGGATTTTCATTTCAAAAAGGCTGTGAGAATGTGTTATATGATTATATTACAGAAAAGAATTTGAGGTAGAAATCAATTTTGAGAAGAATTTTTCTAATTTTAAGTGTTAATAAATAGAATAACGCTATATTTATCATCATAACAAAATTTTCTAAAATATTTGTAAACATATGGCACATTTAATGTCATAACATTGGTCGTGGAACTGATCAATGTTGTATTTAGAGTATCGCACTAGACTAATAATTTGTTGTTGTACTATACTATATTAAACCAATTTGTATTGGGTGGATTATATTTAAAATCATACATCGTCCGTTGTTAAATTATACAGTATTATTTATTAATTTGTCTTGTGTTTGGATATAGAGTGTACGAGATTATATTAATTTTTGATAAAATATAAATAATTTAATTAGCACAACTAACTGTTCATATAACATTTACCATCAGCATTTTATGAAGATGTCACATAATTAAAAGGATTACTTAATCTTTGTTTGGAAGGTTATTTGTTGCTTTCTCTACACAATTATACAAATGTAACCATCATATAATCCACCGGTAGTAAATAATTCAAAATAAATTTTCAGTCACCGTTACATATTGCAAGTTAACCAACACCGCACGGCCAATAGTTCCAGTAGCAGTCGATATTCGGCAGGGGTGGTGAAGGTGCTGTCAATGCTCTACCACTTAACACTGACCGAAATGACAGCTCATGCGATGGTGATATCTGTACGTTTGTGAGTTTAAACAACGAGGATTCCAATAATACTAAATTTGACTTTTATAAACAACAATAATCGGACTAATCGTAGATAAATAATGGCGGTGGTAAATAGGTTCCTTTAATAAGTTTTCTTAATAATAGATTGAAATAATATTAACTTAATATAAATTATTAACATATATAGATAGAAAAAAAAATTATAGTTCAAGATCCAGAAACAGATCCTTATTAATATATTTGATCCAGAATTTTAGATTTTATTAAAATTTGAGAAAACTATTAAATCATGCAAATTAATAACTTTCAATCATTACATTATTAAACCATACGGTTTAACTGTTTTTTTTCAAACATTAATAAATCTTGCTGTGGAACATTTATATATATATATAGAGATAGGGACACACACAAAGAGATATATATATATATATATATATATATATATATATGTATGTATGTATGTGTGCGCGTGCATGTATATTTATGTATGTATAAATTTTATTACCCATTAACGTAAATACTTCATAATTGGGCCTCAGGCCCATTTCGTTATTTTTACTGAAAGAAATTTTATGCCGGTTTGAAGAATCTATAGCACCAACGGTTAGTGAGAGTCTTTCTCGAAACAGAGCAAGAACAAAACAACCGCACGAGTGGGGGAAAAAAAAACAGTTAAAAACAAAAAGAGGAGATTTAATGGTGGCGTTGTTTGTAAATTTTAGTTCAGTGAAATCTTGTCTTCAGCTTTCTTCTCATTCTTACATATAAAGTTCGATGTTAAGCTTTTGTTTAATGCTCAAATCGCCTTTATTAACCACTTCTTTAACTAGCTTTAATGGTAGTAGTAGTAGTGGTAGTAACTACAGAAGAAGAAGGAAGCGTCATGTACTCCTTCCAAGTCTCTGCAGTTTCTTACCAGAAATTCATAGAATTTGCTGCTAATGAAACCAAATGGCATGCCCTTTAGGCCCCTTCGCCTCTGCAAGTACACCTCTTACTTGTGTGTATATGAATCTTTCCTTTTGTGTTATTACGTTATATGAGCAAATTTTGGATTCTTATTGGGTTGTTTCGACCTGGGGTTTTTGTTTTTGTTCTTGGGCAAGTGAAGCTTCTAGCTTGGAGCTGTGGAATGAGTATTTTTGAGTTATGCTTGTGTCTTTGAAAATTGTTTTACGAAAATGAAAATGGTGTGTTTTTTATTTGATGTTTTCAGGCCTCAATTAGCTACTTGCTCCTCCATATTGCAATAGATTAATGGACTCATTATCGTGTTAAAATTTGTGATTTAGGCAAAAGTTTTTTTCGCAGGCAAGATCACGAGAATAATGTTATGTCCGCTACTCAAATGAAGAAAAGTAAAAATAAATGAGAAAACTGAGATATGGTATTATTTCATATGACGCTATCATATCAAAAAGATACTATGAAAAATTAGGATCCCTCTATCTTACATGCATGTAAGATACATTTTCCTCACATGCATGTAAGATACATCTTCCTCACACGAACAGTGCATAAACCCCACGACGCTATCATATCAAAAAGATACTATGAAAAATTAGAATCCCTCAATCTTACATGCATGTAAGATACATCTCCTTCACATGAACAGTGCATAAACCCCACACATGCACTATTCATGCGAGGGGATATATCTTACATGCATGTAAGATAGGGATTGCCGAAAAATTATTGTTTTTGTATTCATGCTGTGATCATATGTCTGCATTTATGCTATTTATGGAAACATAATATTTCTATATAATTAGTAGAAATATTATACCTTAATTTCTATGTTCAAGATTTTTCAGCCACCTAGCTGAACATTTAATAAATATTACACATAGTGTACACAAAGTGAGATTTTTATTCAACAAATATAATATATATTTTAAATAAACAATGATAAGACCTCTTTATTTACATTAGGTAAATCTACTTGACCAAACTAATTTAGTTACAGAAAGTGAATCATATTTAACTAAAGATATAATTTGTTTTTAATCTGATTTTAATTAAATTGAAAAAAAAAGTAAAGATAGAAGTATAAACTCTTGTACGAACTTATTTATATAAACTGATAATTTAATTAGTTGTATTAATCATCTCTTGTCCCATATGATTTATTTTTATTATTATTATTATTTTCATTTAATAAATGAATTTATGTTATATTTCCTATCAGAGTTTGTACATATATCATACATAACCGCCCTTAAATTAAATTACCACTTTTTCTTAAGTATAAGGAGAAAAGCATGAATATGGAAATAGATTAATTCTCGTTCTCCTTATTCCTTACAAACATATTCTTCTACAAACCATTAACAAATACCACGTTTTAGTAATCCATAAATAAATCCATGTATGTATTTAAAAAAAAAATGCTTTGGATATTACTATTAGCAAATTTGATGAGGAGTTTGTGAGCTTGAAAGTGTGTGATGAGATTGCTTGGGAGCAATACTCAGGAAAATTACGACAACAGGATTATGGATGGCAATGGGGCAGGGTGGGGGTGGGGATGCCTACCCCATTCCCCACCCCATTAAAATTTTTTGCCTCCATTCCCCAATAAATTTAGTGGGTTGGGGATGGGGAATCCCCACGTGGGGAATGATTCCCTCATCCCCACCCCATTCTCCATTTACTTATTTTATAGTAGATATAAAAATATAATTTCAGTAAATTAAAAATTAGAGACTTAAAATAAAATCATCACCATATTATAAAAGTGTTTAAATTTTTTTAAAAATCTCTAAAAGTTTGAAATAATATTTTAAACTGATATTAAAAGTGAAAAATATTTAAAGAGAGCAGCACCTTAAAAGAGAAAAGAAAATATAATAATATTTTAAAGTTAAAAAATATTGTAGGGTTTTATTTTACTCATATTATGTTTATATTACATAAAAATTAAAAAATTATTAATTGACATTATAGTTGATAAAATAAAAATTAAAAACATATTTATATATAATGGGGATTGGGGTGGGGGTGGGGTGGGGAGTGCAATACCAAACCCCACCCCGTTAATAATTTGGGGATTACTTTTCTCCCACTCCCCACCCAATTCCCCAAAAATTATTAAAAATTTTCTCCATTTGGGGTGGGGCTCCAAACCCGTGGAGGATTTTGTCATCCCTAAACAAGATGACTATAAATTACTTAAGAGTTATTTGCCCAGAAATATCTTTCAGGTGTGTAATTTGACAACACAACTTCACCATTGCATAAGTCCGAGAGAGCAAAAAGAGATAATGGGTCTCTTTTTCGAAATTGTGCAAATTAAAAACTGGGTTATGTTTGAAATTACGATTGGTGTTAAGAGTAAGATATTAATTTATAAACTATAAACATGAATGCAAAGAATAAATTGCGAAAATTATCAATCCCTAAACCAATTATTGTAACATCAAATTATCAATCAATTAACAAAAAGGAGGGAGACCAGCCAAAAGTCATGTATTTTGTCGTCGCAGAAGAAGCCACACGCGAACCCATTGCCTGCCAAACTGAGTGACATCGCTGCCCAGCCCAGTTTGGCAGCAAGAGCGTTAAATTACTAAGAGTTCGCAATATGGCTCAAGATTCATTTATTCGATTCGAAGTAAATAAATTTAAATTCGAAAGAAAATAAATTCATCTTAATACATGAATGAATTCATTTTGAATCGCTGAATAAATAAATCGAACCAGAACTTAAACTTGCTAATTTGTATAGGATTTGTTTAATGAATGATCATAATAAACAAATGAATACAAGTCCATTCATTATATTTGTATTACAATAATTTTAAAATTTGAAAGTTAAATGTTACTCTTCATCAACTCTCTCTCTCTCTCTTCCCTCGCTTCTTTACTGCTTTGTTGCCCTCCAATCTCCACCCTCCACTGCCGCTCTCATCTTCATTCTTCGATTTTAGTGCTTGGTTCACTCCTTTATTCGCCAATAATATTAATAGGTAACGAATTGCAAACGAATCTAAGGTCGATCTGTTTATTTATTTTGCTAACGAATTGTAATAAATTCAAATTCAATTTGATTTGGTAATTAATTTTGCTAAACAAATTAAACGAATTTTTCAAGCTCAATTACATTGTAGTTCCTATTATATGCTAAAAATCAATACAGCTTTCAAAATTTTAACATAAATGTCTTGTTTAATATATACACGATGAATATCTGAATTGGAGAAGCATCTAGGAACATCTAAAGGTGACCATTTGGCCATCCATAATGAGCTAGAGAATATGCAGCCAAAAAAGTAAAAATGTTTGAGTCCGTTGGATTTGATACAAAATGGGAATCTTAAGCGTATGATTTCCTTATATATATTTATTAATGAAAAAAAAATAAAAAAAAGTCAAGTGATTTGGAGTTTTTGGCAGAATTTTTTCGGTAATAAATTTATAAGTCAGAAAATCTTAAGTAGAAGTTCAATAACTTCCTTGAAGCTTAATTCATTTTGGACATGTTTAGTTAAGGTATTAAAACTCCTCATTGTATTAAATTAATACAAACCCATGTTTGACAGATAAAAAAGTACAACAACATTGCATTAATGGACCTGCCGCATTAGCTTGCCTCTTCCTTTTTTTTTTTTTTAATTTTCTTAATAATAATAATAACAACAATAATAAATAAATAAATATAACTTTTGAATTTAATATAATAGTATGTAATATTACTATTAATTTTTTATTTTTATGTTATAATTTGTTAGTAAATTTATAATTTAATATAAATAATAATAAATATTTAAATATCAATACAATTAAATAATATTAATTTAAAATAAGTACTAATATAAAATATTAATACAATTTAAATACATAAATATAACATAATATATAATTTAAATTAATCACAAAAAATTAATATAGTATAATGTAGCACCAAATATTATACAATATTAATATAATATAACATAATACAATATACTAATATTAAAATAATATAATACACCATAATATAATATATTGTGCCAATGTACGTACTACGTACCCTTTATTTTATCTAATACATTGTAGCCTGCCATAAGGCACGTGTTTCAAATCTTCTTACAATCGGATTCAATTATTCATAACCACTCATATCATTGGGCCTCAGGCCCATTTCATTTTCAAATTATTTATTTTTTCCTTATTCCTAATAGAAATTCGATGCCGCTTTTGAAGAATCTGACAAAAGCGGATAGCGATAGTCTTTCTCGAAACAGAGCAACGAAAGAGATTCTAACGGTGCTATTATTGTTTGTAAATTGCAGCTCAGTGAAATCTTTTCTTCTCCTTTCTTCTTGTTATTCTTAAAGTGCAAATGTTAAACTTTTGTTTAATGCTCAAATCGCCCTCATTAACCACTTCAGTAAGTAGCTGTAATAATGGTAGAGGTGGTAGTTGTAGTGTTTACTGGAGAAGAAGAAGGAAGGCTCCTGTACTTCTTCAAGTCTCTGCAGCTTCTTACCAGAAATTCGTAGACTTTGCTGTTAATGAAACCAAAAGGCATGCCGTTTTGGCCCCTTCGCCTCTGCAGGTACAACTCTCACTCGTGTGTATATGAATCTTTACTTTAGTTGGGTTCTTACTGGGCTGTTTTGATCTGGGGTTTTTGTTTTTGTTCTTGGGTAAGTGAAGTCTTTGGCTCGGAGCTGTGCTACGAGTACTGTTGAGTTATGGTTGTGTTTTTGAAATTGTTTTATGAAGATATAGTTAGTCAGTTGCTTGCTCCTCCATATTGCAATGAATTAATGGACGCATTATCATTTTAAAATTTTGATTAGTGAAAAGCTTTTTAGAAGCAAGATCATGAGAATAATGTTCAGATGTCAAATGCAAATGAAGAAAAAGTCAAAATAATGGAGAACCATTTCATTTGTTACCTTCCTTTTAATGAGAGCGATTACAGCGTCGGTGCCTTAATTATTTCCACAATGAAATCTGGTGTTTTTATTTTTCTGGTACTACTGTTTGTAGGACTACTTAATAGTTTCAAGTTACAAGATAACTGTTATCAGGGTTATTTTAACTGAGATTATATTAATATTATGGTTATACTTATTTATTAAATTCCTTAAGCGAACGGCAGATCTGCAAATAAATAGAAGCATGGTAGATTTGATATGAAGCATTCCTATCTTATGAAAAAAGATGCTAGGAAAAATAATGCTTTAGTATTTATGCTGTGATCATATGTCTGCATTTATGCTATTTACAGAAACTTAATATTTCTGTGTAATTAGGAGAAATATAATACCTTGGTTGCAATGGATGGGAAAACAGAGCTTAAAATGTCATCATTTCAAGCTCCCAAGATTAGACTCCTACGCAGTATGAGCATACAAAATGAAGTAATGCAGGTATTGTCTCTTGGTAAATCACTAGATTGCATTTGGGGGGGGGGGGGGGGGAGATTATCTTCCGCTACAATTTGTTTTGACTGTTAAAACTCAGTATCTGCATTTAGTTTAATCCGTTCTTTCCAGTTGGTGAACGAAAATCTTGCAAACAAGAGACTTTCTTTTCTAGTTGAAATAAATTTCTATATTGGTAACTGTGTTTACCTGCTAAATGGATGAATGAAACCTAGCAGAAATTATCTCCAAAACACATGAGGAACTTTTCTCTATGTTCATTTGGCTCATTGTGCATTTACTATTATCTGTGTTTTTGCTGTTAATAATATCTGTGCATATTACTTTGCCTTGCTGCATTGACTGGTGAAACTTTGGTTTGAGCTGCAAAGTGTCTCTTCAACCTTTGCGCCTTCATCATCAATGCATGGATTATTGTGGTAAATAATGTACATTGTGTGATTTTATTTGCCAGCTTTTCTCAATAACTTTATGCAGGTTTTGGATTTTGCAGTCTTCCCAAAACCAGAATTTGATGTACCCATCTTCTGTGCCAACTTTTTCACAGCAGCGAGCACAAACATTGTCGTCTTGTAAGTGCTTGAGTTTGAGTTGTTCCTAATAATGACTATGACAAAGAGTTTAAGATGTATTGTTTGGAATAATTATTATTGATTTTCCTGAAGTATGCTCATATAATTTCCTAGATAAGTATGTTATTTAAATGTATGTCTATGTTGATTTACAATTGGGAGTCTGTCAATATATGTCATTGACCCAGGACTTAATAGGTTATTGAAAGTTATGCATCCCCTATCTCATTCTCCAAACTTTTTTCGCATTATCTGTTTTCATGACATCTCATTTTCTCAACATAATTTGCTCTTCAGTATGTTGATTGGGGTTTTGTGTGGCATCTAACCTTTTTTTTTTTTTTTTGGGGGGGGGGGGGGGGGGGGGTCGCGCATGAGCCTGTTCCTTTACTATATGATAGGAGTAATCATGCCAATTAGTTCACCTGAAGACAGCACCCAGCCCTCCCTTTAAGAAATGAAAAGCAGCACACCGAAGCAAAATGAGGGAGAAACCCAGAATTCATTTGGTCATTTTGAGAGTTATTAGCTACCTTTTAGACCACTTTTTCTAATTTGGCCATGGGAAAGAAAGTTGAATCACTGATGATGGAAAAAAAAAAAAAGGTAAATAGTTGTTGTTAACCTCTTTATCAAATGAGTGGTAATGAAAGCCAGAGTGATTGTGAGCATGGCCTTATTTTTTTATTTCTTAAACTATTGAAAAGAATCACTGTAGACAAGAAAACAGAAATCAGCTTTTGCTAAAGTGTTTTCTAAAAGAGCAGTAATAAAATACTCTAATGAGGAAACAAAATGAGCATTATTGGAAACAAGAGTTGTTGGTATATATCTCTGAACTTATCCTTGTTCTATTATTTGTAGGGACCTGAACCCCTTGCATGATGTCATTCATCACAGAGACTACAAGGATAAGTACTATAAAAGCTTAATGCCTCTTGGTCTAAATTATACCAAGGTAATGTGCAATGCTCAATACCGGCACATTATTGGCACCTTGATCTTGTAAATTATTATTGTTTCTGCTGATCCTTCTAAAGTTTATTGAATGGTGACTGAACACAGATTTCATGCAGCTTTTACCCTGGGGAGGAAGACTTACAAGTGAGTCTATAAAATTTTTCTCGCCTATAGTGATATGGACTAAGTTTACTTCAAGCCAAGACAAGCATGATGCTTTGTATTCTGCATTTATGGAATACTATAAGGTAGAATCTACTTAACTTTCATGGCATTAATTGTAATTTAAGTCTTATTTATTTGGTTTCCTCTTAATAATTCTTATGTGTAACTACTTTCCATTGCAATTCTAGGCATGGCTTAAGCTGATGGACCAAGCAGTTGAGGAGACAGATGTATCTCAAATTATGTGCAATTGCGAAGCACAACATAGATATTTAACTTGGAGAGCAGAAAAGGTTAGTTCTTCGCAAGCCGTCACTAGCAGGAAAGGACACTTGTTAGACCGTAGCTGAGTTATATGTGTCTTTCGTATCATATAGATATGGCCATACCATCTTTTACAGAAGCATCCTTGTTACATGCATAAACTAATGACATAGTACTTTAGAGGTCCATCTCGTATTTTTGGTCGAAAGGTATTTGATAAATTATTTTCCCTAAAATTATGTCATGTCAGATATAACTCATCTAATTTAAGAAGACAAGTTTCTAGGACTAGCAGAATTGAAGGCAATATTTATATCAAGGGATATTTAAGCTTTAGAACTTTACCTATCTGCATTCCCAGTTCACTGATATGACTGGCTACTGATAATGGATAGGAATGAGACAATTGTCCTGATGCTTTTCTTGTTGAGTCGCTGAAGCATGGAAGCTTATAAATTTTATAGGTTTATGTTGCACTGATTCTTATGAATACCATGATTGTTTTTCAAACTTTTTTGGTCAATGCAATTTATGGAAAGCAGGATCCAGGCCATGGAGTTCTGAAGAAGTTGATCGGTGAGACACTTGCAGCAGTATGTTTCTTGTCTTCAAAAGTTATTTTTTCGCTATCAGTGGATCGTGCAACTCCTTCCATTCCACTAGGTTTAATATTATTTCCATCACCAAGTAAAATATCGTGCTGAATTTCTAACCTAATCTGCAGGACCTGCTGGGAAACTTTCTCTTTAATGGAATCAAGGAATTAGGAAGCAAGAAATTCTTGGATTACTTTCCAGAGTACTGCTGTGAGGATGGTACTGTAAATGAGAAGCGCAGCATCATCGGCAAGTCTTTCGAACACCGCCCATGGGATTCAGGAGGGGAATTTGTCGGTGATAATCTGAAAGTTAATTAATATGTAAAATCTTGTTTTCGTATCCCTTTCCTTTTTTTTTTTCTTAGTTTAATTTCATAATATTTGCTCTAACCTTATGATCTTTACCGCGCTGGTAAAAATGTTGTTTAGATATGTTAGTATTTGAGATCTTGTATATTGAATATGTTTTATGTGTTATCTTGAAATATGCACAATCAGACCAAATTTATCATGTTTGCTTGATTGTGTTGTTCCTTAATGAACCCGTGAAAAGACTTGAGCCGGGGAATAGTTTCTGGAGAAGATGATCATATGATCGGTCAACTCTTAAATAGACAAAATATTGTAGACAAATTGCAGTCAGAAAATGACCATGTTCTGATAAGTTTACAGAAAGATAGAATCTGGGTAGCAGAAGGGCTAATGCAACCATACAAGTAGCGTAACCAAAATAAAAATATCATTAACAAAGGAGTTACGAATAAAGAATAATTGGAAGTTCACTTCGCTCTCTAAAGAAATCCTTTTTTACTATTTGCCCCTGTACATTTTCATGATTAATTGTTACACTCCCGTGATTTAAAAATGTTAGAAGAAAAGAATAAAGAGATTGTTCAAAACGAGCTTTGAAACAGAGAGTGAAAAAAAAAACGATAAATGGTGGAATTTACTACATCAGGGTTAAAATATTAAAAGAAAAAAAAAATTGAAGGTTAATAGTTTCTTTAATGTTAAGGGAGTTTTTGATAAATTTTAGAACTTAAAAGGTAGCCAGCAATGATTAATTTTCTCAAACAGCAGTTTCTCAGTTTTTTTTTTTTTAACAATATATTTTAACAGTAGCCTCCGGCGGCACCATCACCTCAGTATTGCCTGCAAAGCATTGTTAATACACTTGCATGTTGTATATTTACAATAAATAATAATTAAGAATAAGATTTATTTGTAGCTAAATGTCATTCGTAAGCGCCATTTTGCTTGTAGTCTAAGGGTACTCCGTACTCATGCCCTCAATATATGTTGAGGAAATAAATTCGAGTTCTATGGGATTAATTCCCTTTCAAGTAATGGTAAAATTCTGTCTGCATTATTAGTGGAAGAAAATTATTCAGTTTATTGCAGGGTAGACTACTGGGCACACAGTTCGTAAATCCTAACCCTAAACCCTAATAAATATATTAATTCTTGTGAAAGCTATCTAGCACCACCAAAAAGCACATTCAGAATTACTTGAGTTTCACACTGACAGAAATAATATAATATATTTTCACCATTTTTCTTCTCTTTCTGTTCACTGCTTATGGTGAATTTTCTTTTTTCTCTTTTTTTTTTTGTTAATAATTATATATCTACTTTATCAGTATTTTTTTGTTTAATATTTCTATGGTTAGTTTTGTTGATAATTTCCTGCAGGCAATAATTATATATATAGTATAGGAAGTTGTATTGAAACTTTGCATGATGGAGGCCGTGAAGTTAATGTATGTGATGGGGGATGTAACTTTCTTCTTCTTCTTCTTCTTCTTCTTTTTATTACATTCACGTTAGTCTTTAGCACTGGAGCTAGATTTTAGCCTCAATAACATAGGTCATTTATGTGTTACATTAACAATATCAATAACACCACCACAAGTGTGCATAACTTAAGAAATGTAAAGCATATGCCACAAATTACTGAGGTTCGTAAAATTTACAAAATAAGTTTCATGTGTAATCTTGTTTCAAAATAGAATGATATGGCACAATTTGTATGAACCTGGATGAATGTGAGAAAAGGTCGATATCATTTGGCTTTGGCAGCTTTAAATAGCTCTCGCCATTTTTGTGGATCACTTCCGGGACCTTCTCCCTGGAGAATATAAATTTCAGTGCAGCAAAATGAAGCAAGCACCTTCCCACAAAATACAAACACAGAATGTGTGCTCCAAGTTTTTAACGATTTAGGTTCAATAAAACTCAAGATTTTTTGGTGCCATTATGAAATATAACAAGCATTACCATAAACAAGCGTGAGCATTCATACTAAAGTTCTGATGTTTTTCACTTCACACACCCTCATTATCTGGTCTTGCATGTTCCTTCAGGCTTTGAGATTCATATGTTTGTGGCTTTTCATGGGAAATCATAGAACAGAACAAAATGCAGTGTTATATTAAAATTCAAGCTTTTCAGATTTGTCTTGCATCTAGCCTTAAAAGGGTGACTTTTGGCAATTAAAAATTTATGGAAATAAGAATAAAATCATCTAAAGTATATGGAATGGCCCCAAATGCTCTATATATTTGAATCATCGTTTATAGGTTACCTCAACTGAGTTGATCTCATAGATTTCACCTTCAGTAAACTCTATGTCAAGTGCTTGTATGCAAGCTTCAGCAACCACGATTCTGCTAACCTCTCCAATGAGTTTATCTCCTGTGACCCAATTACGTACCCCATTAATTTAAGAGACACGGATAAAGAAGACAAGACACACATATATCTCAAAAATTTGATGTGGACAAGGCCAAATGGCCAATGCATTATTCATCAGCATCACCGTGAATAACGCTATTTGCACATACCAAAGCACAAAAGTTCATAATTGACACCAATTAGCTTTAGTCAGATGAACACTTTAAACGTACCAACTAAACTGCCTGATAAACCTGCGGTAAGTTCAAATTATGATGACAGATTCAAAGTTAGGGCCACGTATAAGTGAGACTTCAACTCCCTCCCCTGCTTCTCTGATTGGTAATGATTGTATGTAAAGTATTTCAAAGCCGTTGGTTTTAGAAAGTAGAAAAAATTATCAATAATCCACAGCAGTTGGAAGTTTTCAAACGAGCACCGTAAGAGTAACAATAAATTCCCACACTCACTGCAGTTATCATTTTCTATAATACTGATTGTGAGAGGCCAAAAGCTAGATATACATGGTTCTACATTTCTCGCCCTTCACATTTTCAGGGAGACGGGGAATTACTAAACTTCAAAACAGAGTTTGAGACAAATGATGGTAGATTAATATGCTTGTATTAGTTTATTGGGAGATACATTACAACCATGGAATTTTCAAAATGAAGTCTTAAAGATTAATTTATACAATGCTTCTTTTACTAGTTAGAAATGGATACAAAATTGAGAGGCAGATCTAAGTACTTATAGTAATCCTCCTTTTCTTTACTAATTTTCTTTGTCCAAGTAGGAACCATTTTAATTTTGCTCCATTCGAAAGAACTGCAAATGGCTTACCTTGGCCCATAAGAACTGCACATCGTTCCCCAGCTGTAGCCTTTAGCAAAGTATTCAAGTCATATGACGTGTAAGGTCCATCCGTCAATCTACCAGCTCTGGTGTTCATAAAATGTAATAAATGCATAAACTGATCAACATAAAACTATAAGCATTGAAACTTGGAATCCTTCCAAATCCTAATATGGACTCGTAATTTTCCAGACAACAAGCAAAACACAAATAATAAATCACTGACCTGATTATGGTAAATGGAAGACCAGATTTCTGAACAAAATCTTCACCCATTTTTTTATACTTGAGAACACCAAATAGATTCATTATGCTGAAAAATAAAATTGAAACAAGATTATTGAACCAAAGCTATCAATTATGCAGTTTAAGATGAATAAGGAGAAAGTACGAACAGCCCGTTTTCATAGCAAACCAACCATCAAAAAGTAATAATATAGTTGATTTTTTTTCTACAAAAGAAACAATTCACTTGCCTCCTGAATATTGTGTCATATTACTAACATTTAATCAATTAAAAGACATCCAATCCAACCATACTACTGAATGCGAACGGATGGTACGGTATAATTTATTTTAGAGCTTACATAAAATTTCTATATGGTCGTTTCCTGAAAGTACACCACTGAAATTCTGCTGCATTAATAAAAGATAATGCTTTATACTTCAGTTTTAACATAATCCATAATTTTCAATGTCTCTCATTTTCCATTGTCATTTGTCTTCTTTTCGTTCTGTCTCTTCTCTTCACATAAACTGTGGTCCTAGTGGGTAGCAAACTATATTGCAACAAGGAGTCAATCTTGTCTTTCTAAAAGCAATGAATGTTTCTGACTTTGCCATCAGTGTCAAAAACCCAGTAGGACAATGGATTATAAATATCCTTTGCATGAGGTCTCAATGGCTGTGTCCAATTATTTTTATAACATTGAATATATCAAGTGTTTAAATGACGAGAGAAAGAAAGGGGGGAGCCAGGGAGAGTATCTGAGAAAAAAATTTTCTGGAAATCAAATCCTTAGTTTTTGTGAGTTAATAAAATGTCCACACACTATAACACTAGAGGTAAACTGGAGGCGCCATCATGCAAGAAACCGAATCTAAGATTTGCCATACTTTACTACAAACTTAACCACTTACCATCTAAACAAGAAGTTTCTTACCTCCATGGTAGTTCATTGAACTTTGTCACACCGACTGATGAGACAAGTACAATTCTCTTTAGAGATGAAGGCAATGCTGATACAAGATTTCTCACACCCTCCCAATCTTCAAAAAGTTCAGTATAGTTAAAACCATTGATATCGTATACCATATGTTTTCATGAAAAGACATGTAACTTATATAATTGACTGGCTTTTATGCACTCAACCAAGAATAATATCAAATAAATATGAAAAGCTGTTGCTCAACAATGCCAACTACAAATTCATAGGTGATAATATTTACACAAAGGTAATGCTTGTTATAGTTTAAACTCTTATCTCTGGTCACTTGAAGTTTTTCGTGTCAGCAGTTGTTCAAAGTGATACTGGAGCAATTTGACCAAAGGGTCTCTAGTCTAGAAGCTTAAATTTTTCTGTTAACTGTTTTTCAGCAATAATTATGTTCACCTTGTTCACTGCAAAGCTAAAATATAACAGATAACAAGGTATTTGGCAATTTCAGTAATAGAAAGGTAAAACCCTTACCTACTTTTTCAGGTGTATTATCTCCATCCCATCTCCTTGAAGGGAAGGCTGTTGTCCCAGTGCAACAGATCACATGTGTGACACCCTAAAAGATAAGGTTTCGAAGTTTAATACATTTGTAAATATTTGATAACCAGTTAAATTCCGTAATGAAAATAAGGCACGATGCAGCCAGACGAAGAATATGTAAATAACCACCTCAAATATAGCTGGATCTAGATCCTTTGGATTCCGAGTATCCCCTTTACAAACCTATAAGACAAAAGGGAAAATGAATTTTACGGAAGTTCCATTTTCACTGCAAAATTAAAAGAATGAAATGGTTTGCATTCTTATTTCCTCACCAGTAGTGTCTCCTCATCTTGTTTACCAAACAGAGTAGTTGCCTTCTCAGGATCTCGTAGTAATAAGCGAGACTTGATATTGCGACTAAGCAGTGATGCCACTACCAATTGCCCTGATAAATAAATTTGATTAATTTACAAATTAACTAAATTTTGGCTTCTAGTAAGAGAGAAAAGGAAAAGCAGGAATCAGCTCATACCATTTTATTTCACTTTACTAGTAATAAAAACTTTCCACGGTGAGTAATAGGAATCCAAGCACATTAATTAACAATCAATTAAGAAATTTATGGCAATATTTGAATCTATCCTTCGAAATCTTATGACCTGAAGGCAAATTTGATATTACTTAATCATTAGTCAAAATATAATTATATTGATTCATTGTCACTCGTTACACAGTCTCAAATGAAATTCTAGCAATAAATTCAAGAAACATACCAACTACAAATTTTTTCCAAACAAAATTCTGAAAAGGGTAATGTCCAAAAACAAAAATCAATATTGTCGAAAACTAAATGCTCAAAATTCATGCACAAAATCATGAGAAGGAAAAGACCAAAAACTGTGTGTACCTACACCACCAGAGCCACCAGCAACGAGAACAAGCTTAGAAGAGGAAGCGGGGGTAACTTTGGAATCTGAATTTGGAGTTTGAACTACTTCTTCCTGCACAGCATGAACAACAACTGTTGATGATGATGGTCTGGCTTTAGAGCTTGAAACAGTCTTAAATCTGGAAGAGATGGTGGGTGGTGCAAGTGAAAAAAGAGGGAGGCTTTGATGGTGTTTTGGGAATTTTATAAGTGGGAAAGGAAGATTGGGAATGGAAGTGAAGAAGAAGAGCTCGGTAGCCATTAATGACACGAAACATGCAAATGCAAGTCCGCAGAGTTGCAGCAGAGCAAGGGTGTGGACAAAGAGAGCCGTTGGTGTTTGTGGTGGTGGTTATTTTTGCCACCGGAATGCCGATATTGGCCCCAACAAATGTACCACATTTGTTTCGTTGCATCATTTTACTTTAATTTGATAAAATCTGTAAAAGACAATTTTTTTCAAATATTATTTTATTATTGTTATTTTATTTTGACAGGATTGTTCAGACTGATTTTTTAATAGTTTTATTTCACTGAAACTAATAAAATAGATTTAAACTTTTCTCCAATCCTTATTTATTACCCAAAAATAATAATAATAATAATAATTAGCCAAAAGTGGTGTTGCCTTATACTGTTCTACATTTATTTCCTTGTTTTACAAAGATTCTAGCTCAAGTATATATTTCAGTACTTATAAGAAAAAGTATATATTTTAGTAAGCATGGATCACATAGAGATATATTAGGAGATAATATTAATATAACAAGCTTTGGTGCAAAGGGAGAAAAATATAAGGCAAGCCTTAAAGAGTTCCAATTTAAAAAGATTACTTCCTCATCAAGTTAATCTATAAAGAAGCAACATTAGTTCTTTTCACTATGGTTTGGGTGAATCTCATTCTGTGGGAAGCGTTTTAGACATTGGATGCAGAGTTCTATTTGTAAAGCATAGGGCCTTTTAGTCTCTATTCAATTTATTTTTATTTTTTCTGCTCTTTTGAGTCCCGGAAGCAGAGCTCATTTTGGTGAACTGAGTGATGATTGATTGCTAAAAGTCTTTTATCAACTCCCCAGCCAATCAGCTTGGTCCGCTATCCTCACACTAATGGCAGCTGCAGCTACAGGTTGGTGAGTTTTCCCAGTGTTCCTCAATATCCAGGCTTTTGTGATGAGTTTTCCACGGAGATTTTCTGCTCTGACAGTTGAAAATGGAGCCAACGTTTGATTTCATCCCCTAGGGACTTGAATAGTTTGCATTGGTTTGATCGTCCTGTTCTTGTTGCTTACAGAGGGATCCTGCATTGGGTAAATTTTGATCAAACAATTGTTGCATACAGTCGTTTGAAGAGTGCAGAGAGATTTCGTGTCACTAATCCACCTACTGCTGATGGTCTGCAGAGGCAATGAGCGAGTGTCATAATTAGCATTAAATTCATTCGCGGCAGCTGCCAATAGCCAAGTCCATGAAAGTGCCCAAAAATATCGCTTTTGAACAATGACAATTGCTTGCGCGTTAGCTTACGCCGGATAGCAACGGTGACTTTTTTAAATTTTGACGTCTTTGAAATACGGCTCGGGAAATGATCATCAAAGCATAACTTCAGCACGCCCTGCTCCTTCTCAGATTCAGGTGGATTGCATTTTGCCAACTTAGTTTTCGCCATCTATCTAAAATAAAATCGAAATTCTATTCATTATTGTGCTATTTATAAATTTTTTATAATAATAATATAAAAAAATTATCTAAAAAGTAAAAAGGAATCTTTTCATTGTGCAACGGGTTTAAATTTGGAGCCGACGACCACCCATCGCACAAAATTTGGTGCGAGGGGCACTAGTCGCATGACCTCGCATGCATATCGCACAAAAAAACGTCTGTTGCATAAAAAATGGGTGACCCGGCAATGTCCATTACAAAATAACACACTCCCAAAATAACAACCACCACTACAAGCACCACCACTACCATTATTCTCAAACTACTACTACTATTATTCTCAAATTTCATTCTTAATTAATGAAATATGAATAAAATGACTAACCTAGGTTTTGTTGAAGTTGAATAGTGGATTTTGTTAGTGGATTGGACACTGATGATGGATGGAGCCATCGCCGACGATGGGTGTTTTTGGCTCTTGGAGAGATTACGTGAAAGAGAGAGAGTTGTGAGAGGGGCACTTTAGTCTGAAAAATTTGTTTTTGGCTAATGTTGATATAAATAAGTTTGCTGTCGTGATCTGTTGGAGTCTTTGGCAGAATCGAAATGCTATGGTTTGGAGCGGGAAGACTTTTGGTCTGCTGGACATTTTCTTTATCAATGGCAGACTGTCAGGAAGAATCAGTTTTTGGTTTCTCTGCCTTCTACTACAGGTCATGGTGCAGTTTGTTGGGAAACTCCTCCAATTGGCAGATTAAAGTGTAATGTTGATGCAGCCATGTTTGATTCCAGAGGACATATTGGCTTGGGTAGTGTTATTCGAGACTCAAAAGGTGCATTTGTGGCAGCTAGGTGTTGTTGCATTCTTGGAAGATTTAGTGCTCGTGATGCTGAAGCCCTTGGTGTTTGAGAGGCCCTTAGTTGGAATAAGCAACTACATCTATCCAATGTTTATTATTAAGATGGATTGCTTAAATGTGTACAATACTTTAGTTGATATCCTCTCGGATCCTAATAGTTTTAGTTTTATTATTGAAGACTGTTGTGTTTTGTCTAATTCTATGCGAGATGTTTCTTTCTCTTTTGTTAGACGGTCTGCGAATTCTGCTGCCCACTCTGTAGCTCGGGCAAGGAATTCTTTGTCAGGCCACCGAGAGTGGAGGTCTATTCCACCTCCGTTCTTAATTGCTAAACTGTTTAGCTCTTCTTCTTAATGAATATCCAGTTTGATAAAAAAGAAAAAAAAAAGAAATAAGTTTGTGGGGTTAAAATTGAAAAATCAGAAATTTTTGAGGTTATTTTTGTAAATTTTCCATGCACATGTCACATAAAAAATGTGGCAGTGTGGCAAGAGAGGACTGGCCCAAAATGTCAAACTTGATCCGTTCAAGCTCATTTACCCTTCCGTTTGGTACAAATTATAGCGATTTTAAAAATTTGGTTCAAAACAAAAATTGCGTGCCGATATTTTTCATGGATGGTTTATATATAGGTGTTTTTTCAATACTTTCTATCAAGATAAGCATAAGCTTCGTATATTTGATGCTGGATTTAGAGATAAGATTGAATGAAATTAAAGAATATACTTATCCATTAGAAAGCCATTGAAACTTAAAATTTTTAATATCTAATATATCTTGTCCAAAGCCAAGCCATGAGCAAATCTTGATTATTCTGCTACTTTTGTTTGAAATACGAATTGACACGGGGTGCAGAAGTCAAGATTAATTTACTAAATTTTTCTCGAACATGAGTTGATACGGGGAATTTTTGCTCTCATATCTTACTATTTATTTTTAATTTACTCCAATATCTTAATTTATATATAACTTTATGCTTTGCGAGAAATTTTAACAAACTGAATTCAAAATTCTCATACTTATATCCACTCAGAATTATAAGAGAAGTAGAGGTTTAAAGAAAAAAAAAGAAAAGAAAAGAAATTCTTATGCCTACTATCTGATCTGTGAGAAGTTTTTCCTTGTGTCTAAGAACCACGACGAAATAAATTATGTGAAAAGTAAATAAGTCGCTTAGATTGATTGGGACGTCACCTGAGGGTTAATATAATAAGTCGCTTACTAAGTTGCATAATCATATAATTTACGCTCACTAACACACATTTAATTTTTATTATTTATATTTTTATGTTAGTAATAATAATAAGTGTTAGGTTGATATAAGTTATACAATCACGTAATTTAACAACAACCATATAATAATATGACGGCTCACGTGAAATTTCATACCTTTTCAAAAACTGGTAAATAAATATGAAATTCGAAAAACAAAATAAATATGATTCCCACCGTAAGAATTTAAATGAATTATCTTGCGTCATTCTTCTCGCTCACTTTCAACAAAAATGGCGGCGTCTTCTTCTGCTTCTTCATCATCGGCTCTCTCAAGATTGTCCAATATTCAAAATCACTTAAACCCCATTGATTCACTTGCTAAAGTAAGTAAAAGCCACTCTCTATTCAATTTAATCGTTTTTCTAATAAAAAATTCATTATTATTATTATTATTATTATTTTTCATACAGAATTTAGTGAAGATATCTCCAGAGGTCAGTGAAGCTTTGTCGCATGGCCACGCTGTTGTTGCTCTTGAATCCACAATTATTTCCCATGGTGATCACTTATTTATTTATTTATTTATTTCCGTCTACTGAGTTTGAGATTACATCAAAAATGAACCCAATTGATGTGTTTTTGTTGTGAGCTCTAATTTGTGTAAAAAAAGGTGCTGATTATACAGTGTTTTTTGCCTATGTTCAGGGATGCCGTATCCTCAAAATTTTGAGACAGCCAAGGAGGTTGAGGCCATTGTGAGAAATAATGGAGCAGTTCCTGCAACGATTGCTATTCTAGAGGGCCTTCCATGCGTAGGTGTTTATATCAAACTTATTCTTTCTAGGCCATTGTGATGTAAAAATCAAAGGAACTTCATGACTATTGATTAGATTCTGATAATTTGACTTGGGACAATCGTTGCATTAACTCTTGTGAGTTCCCTCTTTGAGTGATAATTTATTTATTTTTCTTTCTACTGGGGGAAACTTATGCATACTGCTGCTGTGACAACCTTTGGATGCTAGACTGAATGAAGTAAATTTCATAGTTGATATTTCCTGTAGCTTTTCTTTCTTAGTGTTATGGGATTTTAGCTTCAAGCATCATTTCTCGTGATATTTGGACCCTTTTTTTTTTAATTTTCTTTTCTGATACAAATAATAGATTTGCAGCTTTTTCAGAGTTGGTTTGGAGTTCTATTCAGCGTTAATCAGCTGCGATGGCAGATTTGAAATGGGTAAACAGGAAGAATCCATTATGTCCAGTGAACAATATAATGCAGCTAAAATTGTCTGTTAAATGAGTGAAGTGTACTGAAATTTAGATGAAAATTATCTTTTCCATGCTTTAAATTCTCTGTTCGATGCCAAGTTAGATGGATTAATTGACCATTTAAGTATAATCAATTGATATTCAGTATAGATGAGGTAGAATGGTCAAGAACGTTTTTGAATGCAGTGATAGTGCATGCTTTTTCCTTTGTGAGTGATGTTCCCATTGGTCTTTGCCCAGCTTTGTAGAGAATTTGAGGGTACTTTTTTTTTTTTTTTGTTTGGGGGGGGGGGGGGGGCTTGTTCCATGGAGTTCATTTATTTATTTCACTAATTTTCTCTCTTGCTTGCTGCTGGGTTGTTGCTATTTGTAGGTTTGAGTACAGAAGAACTGGAAAGGCTGGCTAAGTTAGGAAGTAAAGCTCAAAAGACAGCTCGGAGGGACATTGCACATGTTGTGAGTAACTGTGAGAACTGATCACTACGTTTTCACTACGCTCAACTTTAGCTTATCTGTCTACATGTGTATTTTTTGTTAGCTTCTTGTTTTAGATGTCTTACATCCTGTCTCATAATAAATTTGCTGTGTATGCTAAATCTTTTTAAAGTTGTAGCACTGATTTTAACAGCCTGCAGTGAGATATGTAGTGGTCACTGCAGGAATGGCAAGGCAGATTATTTGTTGTGCTGTTTTGTGCAAGAAGCTGTCTCTAGTTATTTTACAGTTGTCTATGCAAGACATGCAATGTCCTTATGATAAACAGAAATAATTGGAAACATACGGTAGAAAATATGAGTAACCTGGAGATGGCTTCTATTCAAATACTTCAAAATAATCCAACAGAATGAGAACTAGTTTATATAGTTGTTTATTTTGCTGAGGACAGAGTAACTGAATTTAAGTTTTAATAGTTCAACTTCTGAACTGATAAAATGAAAAATCAAGCTGGCATATCATTGCCTTTTAAGTTTTAACACTTCCATGGCGGAGCAATATAAATCTCTTCTGCGAAGCCAGCGAATATCATGCGTAATCCAAAGTGGAGGAACTGTTTAGTTATGTCTGAGTATTTTAAACCCGACAGCTGAATTCTAGCAGTTTGCATATTTTGCTTTATTTTAGGATATAATTTGACTAAACATTATTGCATTTGCCTCCTGTTCCGGTTCTTTTGTTTGTTTTTCAAAACTGGAACCACTTTCAGTTCGCATATTATCTCATATCTGTGTTGCAGTTTTGGTCAGCATTACATGGAGCTTGCAAAAGTAGTTTATGTCTGCAAGAACATGTACATTGCAATTTATGAGTCATCAGGGATGAGTTGTTTCTCTGTTCCTATAGGAGCGAATTTTGACAAAAAGCATCTTCTTCTGTGCAGAAGCATTTTCACAAGTTTACAACTAACTAATGCACTTTTTCAGGTGGCTACCAGAGGGAACGGAGCAACTACTGTTTCCGCGACCATGTTTTTTGCTTCTATGGTGGGCAATCTAGGCTAACTTTCCTAGAGCTTCTTGTTTGCACTCATACACGTTTCTTTGCATTATTTTCCTCCCAAATCCTTGTATTCCTACCATATATTTTGCTGTTGCTTAAATCTATAAATTTTTCGTAGGTTGGCATTCCTGTGTTTGTAACTGGGGGAATTGGAGGTGTACATAGGCACGGCGAGCACAGTAAGATTACTTTCTTTAACACCATGCTGCCAGAAATTTTTTATTAATATGCTCTCTCTCTCTCTCTCCCTCCCCCCCCCCCCGCCCCCCCCCCCCCCTTTTCTCTGTCTCTCTGCGCAATGAAAGAGCTACCTAGTGGCCCTTTTTTTTTTAGAAAACATCATTGTCAGCATGGCTGCACAAACAGAACACTAATTGATTTCCCACCAAGGTTGGTGTGTGTGGAGGATTGATCTGTACAGTTCTTGCTCTATTGCTAGGATTTAACCAACTACACTACCCCCATTAGATTGGTTGTGAAAATTATAAAGGGCTTATTTCAAGTGTTACATAGATCACAGCCTTGCTTTTCAGAAACCACTGTATCATTAACTGTGTTTGGATTGCTACTTTTGATGCATCTTTGCAGCTATGGATATTTCATCAGATCTTACAGAGCTCGGAAGGACTCCAGTGGCCGTCGTCTCTGCTGGCATAAAGTCAATACTAGATATCCCCAGGACCCTCGAGTATTTGGTACTCTTTATCCCAAAATAAACTTAAAAGTATGTAACTTCAAATTATAAGTTATCTAGGACTAATCTTTGCAACCGCCGGTGTAGGAAACTCATGGAGTTTGTGTTGCTGCTTATAAGACGAATGAGTTTCCGGCTTTTTTCACTGAAACCAGTGGCTCCAAGGTATCAATGCTTGACTTCGTCTTGGCGCATTTTCAGGAGCTATTTTTTTAATGGAAATGTTGTTAATTTTCCCCGAAAATGTTTTCCTAGCTAAAATGATAGGTATTAACAGCGTCTAACAGTATTTTCTGGTTTTTGTTGTGGCTCTCTCTTTTTTGCCATTATATGTTGAAGTGAGATTTATCCAAGCAGAAAATTCTGTCTGATGGTCAGGGTGGTTTCTACATAGTTAGCCAGAACTCCTTTAGGAATAATAGACTAGTTGATGCATCTTGAATATCCAGTGAAAAATTTATTTTAGCCTGGAAAAAGATTAATGTCATTAGCAGTATTGTAGGCAATTATCTGAACTTAGATGTAAGATTGCATTCACTGATTTTTGAGCAATTACACATTTTAGCAATTGTTTTTGTATATGGATTTTGTATATGAACTCTTGTGTTTGATCTTTGACAATTGACAATTATTTAGGTGCCTTGTCGCGTTGATAGCCCAGAAGATTGTGCTCGGTTAATAGGCAAGTCAAAGAGGCAGCTCATTTTAATTTATTCCACGAAAGAAATTTTTGAGTAATTCCTGCTTCCTGTTCTTGTGGTCATCGCTGATTGCAGATGTAAACATGAAACTTAAGCTTGGATCTGGAATTGTGATTGGTGTCCCAATCCCAAGAGAACATGCAGCTTTTGGGAGAGTAATTGAGTCTGCAATACAGAGTGCCCTCAGAGAAGCTAGGTCAGAACTATTTTTTGCTTTGAAATACTACAAATGCGTTTTGGTTTTAGAATTTATTTGTTGTTAATACAACTGCTGCTGGTTTACACAAAATTTTTGTTGGTTCTCAGGGAGAAGAATATAACAGGTAATGCAGAGACTCCTTTCTTGCTTGCAAGAGTGAATGAACTAACTGGAGGCTTTTCACTTGCTTCAAGTATCCTTTCTCTGAAGTTCATTGAACAATACTTTTGTTTATTTGGTATTCTGTGGACATAGGTTTGTCTTAATTCTCTGATACAGCATGCTGAATTGACTGATTTAACCTGTATGGTGGCCGGTTGTTTGTGAATAAATTTATAGAATTTATTCTCTTCTATTCGTTAACAACTACTTTTAAGTTGTTAATGCTTTTGAAAATTTAAATTTGTTTTCTTGACTTACTTTTAGACATTGCACTTGTGAAGAATAATGCTCTTATCGGAGCTAAGATTTCTGTAGCACTTGCCCAGCTCAGACAACAAGAAAGTAATTAAGGTACTTGTATTTCATGCAATATTTCAAAATATTGAGCTTTTTCTGGACTGCAAAAGGTAAGGAAATAAGTGTTGGACGAACATTACACTGGAAGCGGCACATGAACGTTGTAGTTTTATCTTTTCTGGCTGGTCATTTTGCTCTATTATTGACATCTGAATGTTGTTTCAAATCCTCCTTGTAAATAGTAACGGTACATGGAGGTCTCTTGAAAGGGATCAACAATTAGCGTTCTTTCCTTCTGAAAAAGAAGACATTTAGTTTCCCTACGTAAGAATTTTACTATGCTTTCAAACTGAAGAGAAACGGTGGTCGGTGGATCATTTTAAGTAAGCCTCTCATTGCACTCTTTTAAGACATCCTTATGTGTTTTTTTTTTAAAATGGCCCTCGCAGCTGCCTGATCCTGATCAAGTTTCCTGGTTGTTACTCTGCTTGGCTAAACTGAAGTCTGATTGACAACAGGCGATGTCAAGTTAATTTCAATATTGTGTTAGCACTAGAAATTCTCCAAACAATGAAAGTAAATAGAACTTTTTATTTTTCCCTTTTTTTTTTAATTCTAGTGCTTCTTGTTCTTCTTCAAAAGTATAGAGGCCTTTTTATCGACTAGGAAGGTTCATTTAAAACACGTGTAGATTAATAAATCAGTATTCGTGGAGGCGCTTTTAGACCATTGTAGCTCAGGACGGATACTTTCTTGGAAACTTGTCGATCCCATTTGGAGAAGAAATATGTGAAATGAATGCATGGAAAATGTCAAAATTATTTTCTGATTCAAAGTCATGTATGGCCAAAAAAGTACGTCCCGTTTGCGTTATAGTGAGGAAACATTATCTTCTACGTATTTAAAAGCATGTTTAATTCGTTTGAGGCTTAGAATTGATATGGTGTGTGCAATCAAGCAGAATCCGTATATTTTTTTGTAAATCTGGATGCAGATCCAAATATGAAAATTTTATTGCGGATCTGGATCCAAATGTATTTACATCCGAATCTAGATTTGGATTTTGCCATCTCTACTAAATAGTCAAGCGCACCATCCCAATTTATTAACCCATCTAAAAGATTTTTTGGTTGATGTAAAAAGTATTTTTAATTGTGAATATCTAACTAAATTAATATGGTTTTAAAAAAAAAACAAAGTAATAGTGAGATGTGCAAGTGTCCAGATAATTAAAGCTGGACACAAGTACTAAACTTTTGTAAGTATGTGTATAGCTTGAGTTTCATGTCCAGTCATGCCAGCTGTGTGATTAAAGATCCTTTGTATCCAACTGTTAACCTATAGTATTTAAATACTCCCAATTATGTATAGTTGTAGCCTGAAAAATCATAAATCAAGCTTTCTTAGCCCATAAATCTTCTAATCTTCTAATCAAGCAACTACTTATTGATGATGTGCCCAATTTTTTGTTATTGGAAGCATTTATGTGATATTTTTCACGATGACGTGGCAGAAAACTAAAAGAAAATGATCATTATGATATTTGAATAAAAGAAAAGGAAAAAAAAATTAAAAGGGTAACTATGGTACTTGAGTTTGAAGAATTCTCACCTAAAAGTCCACGAATTTTAATAGAGATAAATATACCATCTATCCACTTTTGTATTTTAGCTTAACCTCCTGTTCTCTTTTTCTTTAATACAACAAGATAGCACCAAGCGTAAAGTCATTGTTAAAATTAAAGAGAGAAAAACAAAAGCAAATTTTGGAAGCGCTTTTGAGGGGGTTTCTTGCATTTCCCACACATTACCCCACAAGGAAACAAATCTGAGGCCTTTGTTTGTCTTTGTTACGGCATGTTTGGATTTTAGTGACCTTTTAGAATATTAAATGGGACGTTTTAAGCCAGCTGATTCCCAATCCACCTAAGTGAAGACAAAAGCATTAAAAGTTGAAGTCTTAGAAAGAAAAACAAAAATATGGGCTAATATCAATGGAGACCATCATGCTTTGATGTACTTTTAACAATAGTCTCTTAGTTTTATTTTTCACCAACTACACCCTTTAACCTTACTTTCTAGTTTCCACCTAATAAGATATTAAAACGCCCCCAATAAAATTATAGATACATGTAAGTTATGTTATTGTTATTTTTTTTAAGGTGGGGGTGTTAGTGAATGCTAATAATATTTGGGCAGGAGATCACTTATCTAAGATTTATCTTTTTTATTAAAGAGACAATTCAAACATGAGAGATTTTTTTTTACCATATATTTTGAGAAGTAATTAAAAATAGAAGTAAAAGAGTAATTATAAAGGATAAATTTAATTTATATTTCTTAACTATGTTAATTATTATTTTACTCATTAGTGGATTTTTTTCTCTTAAAAATTGTCACACGTGCTTCATTAAAAGAAAAATCAATCATTTATCAAGCGATAAAAAATTCCTCACATAACTTTTGAGATTGATGGTTTGAGTCTTGCTTCGTATATTATATAAATTGATTTTTTTTCTAATATTTAGAAATACATATGCTCACTTTAGAAGCAAATGTCTAGATTGCATCATTATAAAATTAGTTTAAGAGGTTAAGTAGATTTTTTATCAATATATGTGACGGCAGGGTGTGACTGATAAGAAATGAGACAAATAGGCCATCGTGTGAAGTTTTCAAGATATAATGGGTTGTAGTTGACATTAATTCTTAAAAAGAGAAAGAAGAGACAAAAATTTGTGCAGTAAGGAGAGAGAAAAGGGGAGTGCAACTGTGCCAGCTAAAGTCTAAAGAGGCTCAGGTTCGCACAAATTCCACATTCCCACTTAAACGAGGCAAACGACAACAAACAAATCACCAAACGACAAAAGCACCCCCTTACGCATTGTCGACTCCAACGTTCCCCCATCACCATATTCAACTATAAACCAAAGACTTCTCTCTTTCATTTCAAAACCCTGTGCAGTTTCTGTTTCAGAGGAGCTTTCTTTACCTTTCTTGTGATATTCTTTGTGGGTTTTTGATGATTTACAGAACACACTAAGGAATTTTCACCTCTCAATTTGTTTGGTTAGTTCTGGTTTTTCTTTCTTTTATTTTTTTTTGGTTTTGCACTGTTTCATACTGTTGTTTTCTTGTGATTTTGATTTTAACTTGCTTAAATTTTCGTTGATTCTTGTGAATGCTACATGCACACTTAGGCGAGTTCTGATTCTTGACTATTATTTTTGCTTATTTAATGGTACCAATGTTTCAAGATGATGGATCTTCGTCTGTAACATCATCATCATCTCCTCTTCAATTCTTCTCAACGATGTCTCCTAGTTTAGGCTCCCCTTATCAGTGGCTTAGAGAGCTTAAATCTGAGGAAAGGGGCTTGTATTTGATTCATCTATTGCTTAGTTGTGCAAATCATGTAGCAAATGGTAGTCTTGAAAATGCTAATCTTGCTCTGGACCAAATCTCGCAACTCGCCTCTCCTGATGGTGACACCATGCAACGCATTGCTGCCTACTTCACCGAGGCACTTGCTCAAAGAATCCTCAAATCTTGGCCTGGCCTTCACAAGGCCCTCAATTCCACTAGAATTAGTTCAGTTTCTGAAGAAATGCTTGTTCGGAAACTATTTTTTGATATGTTCCCGTTCTTGAAAGTGGCTTTTGTGCTCACAAATCAAGCTATTATTGAAGCAATGGAAGGGGAAAAGGTGGTTCATGTGATTGATCTAAATGCAGCTGAGCCTGCACAGTGGATTGCACTCATTCAAGCTTTGAGTACAAGGCCTGAAGGGCCACCTCATTTGAGAATCACGGGGATTCATCCGCAGAAGGAGGTGTTGGATCAAATGGCTCATAGATTGACCGAAGAAGCAGAGAAATTGGATATCCCTTTCCAATTCAATTCAGTGGTTAGCAAATTAGAAAATCTTGATTTTGACAAATTGAGAGTTAAAACCGGTGAGGCTCTCGCGATCAGTTCTGTTCTTCAGCTGCATTCCCTTTTGGCCGCTGATGATTATGCCTCCTTGATAGCATTGAAGAATTCCCTTTTGGCTAATGGGTATGGGTATAGCCAGAGTCCTGATTCAGTCTCATCATCGCCTCTGTCTCCAAATGCTTCAGCAAAGATGGATAGCTTTCTTAATTCTCTGTGGGGCTTGTCACCAAAAATTATGGTGGTGACAGAACAGGATTCTAATCACAATGGCTTGACTCTCATGGAGAGGTTATTGGAGGCTCTTTACTCGTATGCAGCATTGTTTGATTGTTTAGAATCTAGTGTTTCAAGAACATCAATGGAGAGATTGAAGGTGGAGAAAATGCTGTTTGGGGAGGAAATTAAAAACATTATAGCTTGTGAAGGATTTGAAAGGAAGGAAAGACATGAGAAACTCGAGAAGTGGATTCAACGTTTTGATTTGGCTTGCTTTGGGAATGTGCCTTTGAGCTACTGTGGTATGTTGCAGGCGAGGAGATTGTTGCAGAGCTACAACTGTGATGGGTATAGGATCGCAGAAGACAACAGGTGTGTGCTAATTTGCTGGCACGATCGACCTCTATTTTCGGTATCAGCATGGAGCTGTAGGAAGTAAGACTGGTGATTGATTGATGGTGACATTGAAATGATTCTGTTTATCTGCAATGCATACTGTTGTAATGATATAAAAGTCCTAGTCATGAACCTACCTACTAGTCGTTTGTTTCATTCGTATCATTTTACATCGAATGAAATTAGATTGGATCTTAATTTGGCATGTATAGATAACTATAAGCTTTTGTTTTGATTATGTTGTATACTAAATTTTATTAATTTGTATCATTGTTTCTGAAATGATGTATTGTGCTTCTTTGTGGATTAACTTGAGCTCCCTCGAAGCTTAATATATTTCACCCCTGTTTGATCTTTTATCTCATACATTATATGGTTCGAGATTGAACTGATTTTATAGCCTGAAATGCGCGTATTATGCATAATGCAATATCAAATTTGTTCTAGTTCATTGCATTGTAGGGAGTAATTGTGCGGGGCGCCCAAGTGACTGTCATTGCCTTGTCTATTGAGTATTTTTGCCGTAGATTGCATGTTTAAACTTAAAATGCATCAGCAGAGTACAAACCAAGTACTGCTCATATTGTTGTATGATCTGTGAAAAATTTTCCTTCTGCTTTTGATGAGCTCACTGTTCATACTCTGCACAATAATTTGTTCAACATTGCTATAAATTGACTAGTACATTCCTTTAGACTACTAAATTATGTAAATTTGTTTAGGCCTGGAGCAGTTCAGCTAATAAAAAAGTGAACTGCAGAATTCAGATAGATGCATCAAAATTGCAAATTGGAGGTTCATTTTTTAGAGAGATATATTCATTTGCTTCTGTGATTAGAATTCAGAAACATACGTGAATCGCACCACTAAAATACAATAGAAAACAACAGGAGTTGACGGATTGTTCTCATTGATTGTCTATAAGAAAGAAAAATGAACATTTTCAGTTGTGCCAAACAAATTCACAGAGCTACTAAACTGATTCCAAGAGATAAGGAGTTAAAAATTTTATTTAGGAGATGCCAACCTCTTATCTTTTGGTGGGCCAAAAAAAAAAAAAAAAAAAAAAAAAAAAAGAGAAAAAAGTTCATTGAAATTCATTTTAACGATACGTAATTTTTTTTATCCTAATCCTAATAAAATACTAAAATAGGCAATCGTATTTTGAATTTTCTTGTAGATTTTCTTCCTTTTGTGAAGATTATATTAGCATATTCTATAATACTACCATGCGGTGTACAGTAGGCTTTATATAGTGTTATGGTGCTATTAAATGGATGCTCGAACTATGATATAAAAATTAAAAGTAATCAATATTTTGAGAAAATACTTTTAGTTATATAAAGTTTTCATTATACGGTACTGGAATAAAATTATTTTAGCTTTGAAATCACAGTCAAAACACTTTACAGTAATTTCTACTACAACACCAAACACCAAATGGAGCCTTAATTTAATTTAATGGCACAAATAATTGCCCCATTTGGCCTTAACTTATAGTCAAAGTATAGCCCCACATTTCTCCTTTAATAACCTCCCATTTCAACGCGTTAGTGACAACTTTTGAAGATAAGAACAAGATGACAAAGAAAATAAAATGATCCATGTCGATATAAATCGGCACAAAATTTTCAGGTTTCTGCACTGACACATACAGAAATATTTCAAGATCATGGCAACTTCAGCAGCTCATTTCTTGAGCTTAAAGCTGGCAATCGTCGCCGCCGCCGGAATCATACTTGTAGGTGGCAAAAATCAGGCCTTAGCCCAGCAAGATGACTGTGGAAATCTCTCAGGGCTTGGTGTTTTGGTGGGATGCCAGGATTTTATTGTGAAAGAAGGACCAAAAGTCTCACCAAATGCTTTGTGCTGCAACGCTGTTAAAGAAATTGGGATGCCATGTACGTGCAAGCTCGTTACAAAGCAAATTGAAGAGTTACTTAGCATGGAGAAATTGGCTTTTGTGGCTCAATTTTGTGGCAGGCCCATTGCTCCTGGAACAAAATGTGGAAGTAAGATTTAATTATTATGATGTCATTGTACTTTTTTTTTTTTAAATTTAATTCTTTTGGCATCGGCTTATCGGTGATATTGTTGTTTAATTTGGTTCAATTTAAAAAAAAAAAAAACAAAAATGAAATTGCGCAATTTATCATATTTAAGAATGTGACTAGGGTATCAAATGGCTACTGTATCCCCGAGCCTGGACAAATCAGGTAGTCATATTTCATACAGTATAGGATGGAGTTCTTTAACATCGCCCGTTTGTTTGGGAATGTGGACATGTTAATGAGTAATTTTATCTGTTTTTGCTGTTTTTCATTACTATCAATACATGAGATAACAAAAAAAGATATAATTGTTTACTTTTTTCTGTTATTCATTGACAGATATTAAGTTCTTTTTAATACGGGCACCTTTATCTATTAAATCACAAGGTTTTATAGTGAATTAAAAATTAACTCTATTAAGTAACATTACTTAACAATGTGTCCCTAATAAAAAAATGAGAACGCATTCACCTGAAAATAATTATACATATATGCTAAAATAATTATTTTTATCTACAGGCTATACAGCTCCACCGGTGTTAAAATGAGAAGGCAACATTACTAAAGTATATTGTAAACATTATTGAAAGGAACTATCAATTGCTTGAATGGCTCGGTATTGGTTATGAATAAATAATATGCCCTGTTTTAGTTAATTGATGTTTGTTAATTTGCTATTGGATTGGATACAGCTAATCTATGTAATTACAATATCGAATTATTATAATTTCTAGGAAAGTAAAAAGGTCATAAGGATCATAAAATAAATACAGATATAATATTAAAATAATGGAATACATAAAATAATATATATTTTATAAATGGTCCGATGGTTGCTTAAATTTTATTAACTGCCACCATATACTTCTTTTAACTATTATATCTTTAATTATAGCAACTCAAAAATAATTTTTTAAGATATCAAAAATTTGACTTTAAACGTTTATAATAAATTAAAATTTAATATTAAATTGGAAAAGATCGTGTCCGTAAACTCCAGTCGCTTCTCCACTCTTGGTCCCCTGTGACTCTTCTCGATTTGTTAGCATAAAACGTTATTGTAAAATAGGAACATTATCCATTTTTTTCTTTACTAAAATCAATATACATCAATTACTCCTACTATTTTTATAATATCTAAAAACTTCTTAGCATAAATAATTTAAAAAAAAAAGAGGGATAAATGAGCCATTTTTTTATATTTTGTTTTGGGAATATAAAAATATATTTTTATTAGAAAAATATTTTAAAAAATAAAAAAGTAAGAAAAATATTTTATTATTTATTTTTTCAAACCCAAACTTATATTTCTTATTTTTAGTATCTAAATTTTTATTTTAATTTTAATTAATATGGTTTACTTAGTTTATAGTTAATATGAATAAAAGTGAATTTAAAAGAAGTAATACTGTAAAATTATGGTTCTAAGGGAAAATTAGTTGTTATGAAAGCAATATATGGTAAATAATATACGTTGATTTAAGTTGAAAGCACACAAGGTTGTTCGAGAGTTTGTGACATTAATTCACTAGTTGAATGAAAAATATAAAATAATAGAAATAAATCATGTGGGGTAAGAGATATTTAATTCAACTAATTTTATCATGCCACATAAGTTTATACATAAATTCTATAAGAGTTGTGGCTGTATCATCACTGATGGGTGTCGAAGCCAACAAAAATAAATTCCTACTCTAAATAAATTGTGTATAGTGATTGAGCAGGGTCGTGTCCACAGAGATCGGTAATTATTTAAATCCTTTTGAAACGTAAAACGTAAAATGGGGGAATTGTTGACAATAATAAAAATCAAATTAAAATAACAAGAATGCAAATTAAAGTTGTAATTCAAATTGGAGAAAGCTCTGGTTGAAGGAATTAACTCAGCTTGATTCGACTACTGATCATTGATTCAAATATATATTATTATTACTTATGAATAGACCGGTTATAGCTACTGAGACCCTCTAATAGCCAATCTCTCCTTAATTAGTTGATAACCAAGGTACGACCGTTGGATATTTCCCTAATCAATAGACAACCCTAGATACGATCATAGGATTTAATCAATTGACAGCCTGAAAAACCAGAGAGACCCAAATCCTAATCAACACATATGATGATTCATTTAAATTAGATTGTTTATTCTCACAACACAACTCTCTGCTATGTTATTTGTCACAAACATTAAATTCTTCATACGATGAATCCTTTAATTGACAATAGATTAAGTTGATAATTAAATAGTGGCCAATTACCTAATTAACAAACATAATCATAAAACTAATTCAGAGAATAAACAAATACCCAAAAAGTAATAAAACAATTAAAGCATAAGAAAGATCTCACAGTAGTGATGAATCAAAGCTTCGTTATCCTTCAACCAGAAAAATAGGTTTAGCTCTTCATAGAGAGAAGAGAAAAATTAGATCTAGGGTTTCTTTCTTTTTCTCCAATCCAAAAATCCCCCCTTTTTCACAATAGATTCCTTCCTTAAATACTTTCTCTCTCTTCTCTTTTAGAATTCTATTTAAAATAAAATCCTAATATCTGAAATATTAAATTCGTAATTACAAAAATAACCAAAAATACAAAACACGTTAAACTAAAAACTGCAGGTCCGCAGTTGACAGCACGCGCCCACGCCTTATCAACAAAGTTCTTCTGACGCTCATAATTTCTCCAAGAGAACAATCATCCTTAAACATCATCTTATAGCTCAATTTTATCATCAATCAATAGAATTGCACCTACAAAAGTAAAACACAAGTAAATCACTATTATTAAGTGCAAAACATTGATATTAAGGGAAGTAAATAATGCAAAACTAGTGCATAAATTGCACTCTAACAATCACTCTTTACAAGATAAATGCAAGAGAAAAGGATTTAAAGTGGATTGAATGGGGAGTACTAAGTCACATCAAAATTTTTATTCAATTTTAATAACAATAGATGAATTGCCAACACCTCCCAATTACATTATAAATTACAATTTCAATTAAAGAGGAAAATAATCAGACACAAACCTAAAATCCAAAATTTTATTCCCTTTTAATACCGTAGTCATATTGCCAACACCTCCCATATCAATTACATAATAAATTCGGTATCACATTATTAATGATGAGATTTTAACATTATCCACCGCTGCTCGGCAATTTCTCTTTAATTATAAGCTAAAACTCTGCAAAATAGTGGATGAAATGTTGAATTTAATCACAGAATGACCATTTATCTCCTCAAAAAATATATATCCAGCCTAGTAAAGGGGCTTGGAGATAGAGGGGATGAAATATAACCTTTGCATCGATGTTTAGCGCGGGTCGCTTGAGTGTCAAAACCAAGCAGTGGTGTGCGTGTGTGTATACTATTTTCAAAACAATCTTTGTGTTTGGAGGGGTCAGGCCTCTCGTCAAAGCAAAGATTTGTGATTCATATTCATTCATGACGAAATTCTCAGCCGATAGATGTAAAGATAGTGTTAAAACAAAAACAAAAAGGAAAAAAAAAATTTGTTAGGTTTCAAACAGTACTAGGAAAATGGGCTACTATAATAGAGAATATCTGTCATTTAATCCCTTTATGATAAAATTTCTATGTGAAAGGAGAGTCTAACACCTACAATTATTTTTTTTTTTGGTGGTTTCAAGATACGGTGTCGTTCCATGTCTAAATTTGTCCATCCAAAAGTCACCGTTTCGTTAAATGTCAATATGCTATCATACGTGTGCGATAGATAAATAAGCTATCACAAATCTGTCATGTCTTTATGATATATGAAAATTCTGTCACATGACTATCAAATTCTTGTGATAAATGACTAATTTTCTATTATTTATCACAAAAATTTTATCATGGTAGCCTATTTTTCTAGTAGTTAACTAGATAAGATGGTTCATATAACTATATTCCATTAAAAAGGTAGAGAATCATTAAGCAAATTTTAAAGAGAACAAGATATGACATGAGTATTTTCAGTAATCTTTTAAAATATCGGAATAACTTGATAACAAGCTCAAATATTAAAGACTAAAGGAGCATTTACTCCATTAAAAATTTTAAGTCATTTTTTATATCACAATATTATTTTAACGTATCCCACACTAGTAATTTTTATTACATAAAAGATACATTCAATCATTATTTTCTGCGATATTATAATTTTGTCTAAAATATTTTTTAGAGTCAGACACATACAATTACAAATAAACTAATTAATCTTTACCCTTTGATTGGACTCTTTTTTTTTTAATTTTTTTTAAATTTTTATGTCCATTACTTATCACATTATTGTCTTCCCCAACAATTATGAAATTCAAATCCAGATCTTTTGTAGGCACCTCCCACGGAGGTTTTACCTTTCAACGCATCACATCTACTCTTCATACTTGCATTGTGATCATTTGATTCTGGCGTTCTGCTGTTATATATGCAAGTAACGAAAAGTTTCTTAATGTTATTGGAAAATGTTTTGGTATAGGCGTGAGAGTATTAATTAATAGGCACATTATCAATTCCCCTACTATAATTAATATATACCATTTTTCCTATTGTTATTTTTATAATAGTCAATAACCCACAAACAATATAAGTTTACAATATTACCCTTATTTTCAAGTACACTTTTATTTATATTTATTATAGATTAAATAAATCAGATGCTTGGAAATTAAAATAAAGAAATTAAGTATTAAAAATAAGAAATATTTATTTTGATGTGAAAAATTTTCTTGTACTTTTTTTATTTTATAAACATTATCTTATAATAAATATAAGAAAATTATTATAAAATGATAAAAAATTATTATAAGAAAAGCCTTAATGATAAATAAAAAAGTATTATAAAATAAATAATAATTTTTTTGGTACTTTTTACATTTAAGTTTAAAATATTGAAAAATATGTATTATAAGAAAATGTTTACAAAATAAAAAAAGTACAAAAAAATTTTATTATTAATTTTTTTTCACATCAAAACATATATTTCTTGTTTTAATACTTAATTTTTTTATTTAATTTCTATTCATATAATTTATTTAATTTATGATAAATATAAATAAAAGTATATTTCAAAATAAGGGTAATATTACAAATTTATACTGTCAAGGAGTTATTAGCTAATATAAAAGTAGCAAGGGGATAAATGGTATATATTGATTACAATAGGGAAAAATTCGCAATCTCCTTGATTAATATTTTGTAGCTTACCAAGCTTAGATTAGATGAGTGTCAGGTTTTGGAAGATAAAAACAAAATAATAATAATAACAAACAAACAAACAAAAAGATGATTTATAAATTAAGACAAAATCAAAGTATTGTTGAGAAATTTTAATTCCCCGTTTATTGATAATTTGGCATTTACTCTTATTTAATCAATGCAAGCACAATGACCCTGATAGCATTTTGTTTTTTTATCAATGCAGTGGAGGTAAAGGCAATCATTGTCATTGCTACAAGGTTTCGGTTCCTGCTGATAAAATGTTTCTCCGATTGTGCCACTGCTGCCAACACCGGTGGAAGATTGAGTCTTCAAGACCACGTTCCTGGCTTCAACTTCCATTAAATGCCCTGTTAGTTAGCATCAATACCATTTGTTAATTACTTGATAGATATACGGCAATATAGATGTATAGATAGAAAAATAAATTGTGTGCGCGCGCGTGCCTGCGCAAGCTTGAGAGAGGGATATAACAACTAACAATATGCGGTGACCATGAGGGTGACAATCACAATCATTTTGATAGAAATGATATTCTTCGTCAGCATCATCTTTCTTGAAGCAAATTGAAAGTAATTTTTTTGCTGGGATTATTTGATAGTATGTGAAGTGAAGAACATGTCAAGCTTTGAGCATATATATACATAATTAAGAAACCCATTATTTTTGCAAATATTAATTTCTTCCTAATTGTAAATGGAAAAATATCCAAAAGTTGTTTTGGTTACATTATCCCGCAACTTTCAAATTGAGAAGGAGATCATTTACTTTGATTTTGTATGATATTTAAGGAAAGGGAATTTAAGGGCTGCCAAAAATGCTCCATCAATTTTAGATTTTAGAATGCCGAATTAGGAATAACATCATTTTCCACAATAGATGAAAAGCTGTCAAGATTGTCCAATAAGGGCCCAAAAAGGAAATAAATTTGTTTGTTTTGGTTTAAAATCTACAAAAAATAAATTGGAACAGTATGCAAAATAGATTCATCTGCCCAATGTCATCCTTGCACGTATTTTAAATAATATATGAAATAGGAAAAATCCATCAAGCATTAGGGTGGGGATATTTCTACCATACTATTTTTGTGGTATTTATGACATATTTATAATATTTTTTAAAATTATAAATCTACAAAAAGTTTAGACAATTAATCAATTAAATCTTTCTTAGTTTGTATTACTTAGGTATCTTTAACCATTAAAATTGCTTTAAGATAAAAATTTATTTGACTATTTTACCCTACCAAATTACCTCAAGAAACATAAGCTCTTGTATTTAATAATTTAGGTATTTAATTTTATTTGATTAAATCTCCAAACTTTTCCTTTATGTGAATCTTTTATAAATAATGTGAATTTATTATAATTATTTCTTAGAGATATATGGTAGGTTTACAAAAATTATGGGGTAAAAAGATCACCTCTCTTATATTATATATCTCACACCTACACCCCTGTTTGTTTGCTTAAATTGTCCTTTTGTAGCATTTTTTTTCTTTCAATTACTGTAAATATATAAACTAGAAAAAAATAAAATTGCATTTATTATTGCTTACTCATCAAATATCTCTAACGAGCATTTACTAAATTGAACTAAAAAAAGGGTGAAATTTTCCTTCACTTAAAAACGGTAAAATTTTCCTTCACTCCCTATGATTTAGGCCAAATACTTAGTTCCCGTACTCAAAAAAATTATTTAAAAAATTAATTCGAATCATTTTCTGCTCAAACCTTAAAGAATAAATAAGCGTTTACTCGAATAAGTATTCAAGTAATCTTTTTATGGCGAAGTATCATTTTCACACAGGCATCACCAACTGTATTTAATAATGTAAAGGTTATACTATAACATTATTTTTCAATGGTAATATAATTTTCTCAAAACACATTCTAGAGTTAATCACATACATGCAATGGCACAAAAACCGTTCCTTACCCTTTGATCGGACCATTTTGTTAATGTTATCCCCATTACCTATCACATTCTTCCCCAAAAATTTTGAAATACAAATCACTTATGTGAAGGAAAAAAATAATTCGTTCAGGGTGTCAAGAGTTCATTTTTAAAGTGTTTATCATTATGTACGTGATACTTTAGATTTAAATTTACTAATTTCTGTGATTCTCTGAATTTTTCTCTGAATTTAGCTAAGAGTCTTTAGTTTGCTTGTTTCAGTGTTACAGTGATAAGAGACTAGGATAAACTAACCAAGAAAGAAAAGAAAGAATTATATTTTTGTGACTGATTCTATAACCAGGATATTATTCTTGGACAGCTTTATTCGATTCATTATCCTATTAGAATAAGCTAAGATTACAGTTGCTTAATGGATTGTAAAATTTTTTGGTTTTAGTTGAGCATGTTTACATTTTTTGTTACTGTCTTCAATTTTTTTTTTTTTAAATTTTATGTACTGTAAGAACGGAAATCAAAACCAAGACCTTTTGCACGCACAAGCCCAATTAGTGCCTTTACCTATCTGCTCCTTTTAATTTTCAGTGATCGATTGTTTAATTCTTCTATTATGCAGATAATGAGAAGTTTCTTGAATATTTATTGTGTAACGTTATGTACTAACATAAAGCTAATTTATAGAATAAGATAAAAATAAAGTATTATTAAGAAATTTTATTCCCGGTTCACTGATATTTTTACATTTACTCCTCTTGTAATAACCAACGCCTTATTTACTGCAAACACAATGGTGATCAATGCATTTTACATGGCCACTCTCAGGAATGCAATGCCAGTAAAAGCAATCCGAGTCTCTCACACAAGCTTGCTATGTCTGATAAAACGTTTCTCCTATTGTGCCGCTGTTGCCAGCAGCGGTGGAAGATTGATGGTGTGTTTAGGATTGAGGTGTTGTAGCTTGTTGTGAAAAAAAAATTGTAATTATGAAACAAAAGTTAATAATATATAGTAAATATAAAATTTAAATAATAATTTTGATAAGATTATTAAAGATATAATAAATTTTATATTATACAAGTGAAAAATCATATCAACATAGCTTAAAAGCTATAGCAGTTAGTATTTACCAAACACTTTAGTGCTGTAGTTTTTAAGTTAAACCTGCCCAACCTCAATTCCAAACGCACCCTGAATATTCAAGGCCACCTCCCTGACTTCAACTTCCATCAATTGCCCTGTTGGTGAGCATCAATACCATTTGTTAAATTACGTACACAGATAGAGATACATAGATTAAAAAAAATAAACAAATAAAAAGTGTGTGCGTGAGAGAAAGGCATAACGACTTACAAGATGCAGTGACCACGAGGGTGACAATCAAAATCATTTTGATAGAACTGATATTCATCGTCAGCATCACCTTTCTCCAGGCAAATTGAAAGTAGTTTTCTTTGCTTTGGATGATTTGGTAGTATATGAAGTGAAGAACATGTCAAACTTTGAGTACGTATATATATTGATAAGAAATTCATTATCTATTGCAAATATTAATTGCATCCTAATCATAAATGGAAATAAAATCCAAAACTTGTTTCCTAATCATAAATAGAAATAAAATCCAAAACTTGTTTAACACATTACTTTATACCTATAACTTCCAAATTGAGAAGGAAATCATTTAATAAATGATAACATTTGAAAATCTACATTGTAATATACATGCCAATTAATCATGTGTTTATTAAAATATTCCTTATTTGTTGTCGATTGGCATAGTGTCACAAAAGGAATATATCACATAATCATACCCGTTTAGTGCTTATATTATAAAAAGTGCACAAGATATTTATGTTATTAATTAGGGAGTGAGGCTATTTGAACTCATAAAATTACTCTCTAAACCTACCTTTTAATGAAAAATTATATTACAAAAATAGCCTTAAACAAAAGCGAAAAAGACACCTACTCCTCAAAGTTTGGGAAAATACTCACAAGGACTCCCAAGTGTTAAAAAAGAAACACCAAGTCCCTTTTTTACTTATAATATCCTTTGACTTTAGTAATTAGCAAATTAGTTTTAAAGGCTTTTAATTAATACAAATTTAACATAAATAATATAATCGTGTAGTAGACTAATAATATTAAATTATTTTTGACGTTCAAAACAATATCAAAATTTTAAATTATTATATTTATTTTAACAATGTATTTGTAATATTATAAAGATTTTAAATAAATCTTTAGGTTAAATGGATTTTACAATTAAAAAAATTCCCTATTAATAATATTAAAATTAACTTTTACATAATATTCAAAATAATTTTAATTTTAATTTATTTATTTTAATATTATGATTCTATCTATTATTAAAAATTACTTTAGTATAAAAAAATAGGTCTAATAGATTGGAAAATACAAAAATATTTTTAAATATTAAAATTATTTTAAAATGTATATTAATACATTTATTTTAATGTCATATTTCTATTTATTATAAAAATTTAGGGTTTAGTTTTTTGGATTTTATAGAGTAGAATTATGGTCAAAAGGGGGTCTTGGTATCCCTTATTAAAAATTTGGAGGCCTTTATAACCATTTTTCTAAACTTTAGGGTTGCAGATGTCCTTTTACTTAACAAAATTGTTTTTTTTCTTGTAATTAACAAGAATATATATATATATATATATTTTGAAGACACAACCTGAATTTTTGACAGATATGCGCCCTATAGCATTATGTAATGTGTTATACAAAATAGTTGCTAAGATGCTTGCGAATAGGATGAAGCTGGTCTTGGATTCAGTTATCTCAGAATCGCAGAGCGCGTTTGTTCCGGGTAGGGTGATCACTGACAACATCCTCATTTCGACTGAAATTGTTCACTATCTGAAACGTAAGAAACAAGGCAAGACTGGGATAGCTGCGCTTAAGATAGACATGTCTAAAGCCTATGATTGCATTGAATGGTTGTTTCTGAAATCTATGATGCTGCGGATGGGTTTCGATGAGGGTTGGGTTACACTTATTATGATGTGTGTCTCTACTGTGAGCTACAGGGTGTGCAGGAATGGGGAGGAAGTAGGACCAATAGTTCCAAGTCGGGGTCTTCGACAAGGGGACCCGTTGTCTCCTTATCTATTTATAATTTGTGCGGAGGGGCTCAGTTCCTTGATTCGGAATCGGGAAAGGGCAGGACTCATACATGGGGTTAAAGTGGCAAGAAGTGCTCCCACTGTTTCTCATTTGTTTTTTGTGGATGATTGCTTTCTCTTCTTTAAGGCTACCCACAACGAAGCTCGCATTATGAAGAGTCTGCATCTGGGCAGCAGGTGAATTATAATAAGTCGGTGGTCTCCTTCAGTGCAAATATGGATGAGATTTCCACACGCCAAGTATGTGGAATTCTAGAAGTTTCGGCTACTTGTAATCATGGATCCTATTTGGGTTTGCCGTCTTTGATTGGAAGAAAGAAGAGTGCAGTCTTTGGTTTTATTAAAGAGAAGGTATGACAGCGACTTCAGGGCTGGAATAAGAAATTCTTAAGAAAGGCTGGGAAAGAGATTATGCTGAAAACAGTTGCTCAATCCATTCCAAATTATGCTATGAATATCTACTTATTATCCCTTGAATTATGTAAAGAGTTGGAACTTATGATGAATGCTTACTGGTGGGGTAAGACTAGCAATGGTGGCCGCGACATTCACTGGTTTCGATGGGATTTAATGTGTAAACCAAAAGTAATGGGGGGTATTGGCTTTAAAAGGCTTCATGATTTTAACATTGCCATGTTAGGCAAACAATGCTGGAAGCTAATTACTAATCCGAACTCTTTGGTAGCACGGATTCTCAAGGCTCGATACTATCCAAGATCATCGTTTGCTGATGCCACTGTCAGCTTTAATCCAAGCTACACCTGGAGATCAATTATGGCTGCCAAGCATGTCGTAGTTAAGGGTAGTCGCATACAAATTGGAAGTGGACAACAGGTTTAAATTTCTAAGGATCCATGGCTTCCTGATGCTGATAATGGTTTCATTACCACTGAGTTGGCTGAGAGTATTGCAGAAGCTAAGGTTAACTGTCTTATGGTTCCGGGACATCGGCGATGGGACACCGATCTGGTTGCAGATGTGTTCAATTCCAGAGATGCAGCTCTGATTTTACAAGTGCCTCTCAGCACTCGACAAGTCAACGATCATTGGTTTTGGCTTGCCGATCCAAAGGGTGAATTTACTGTCAGAAGCTGCTACAACTTACTAAATTCTGTTTTTGATGCTCCAAACAGCAAGGTGTGGAAGTTCCTTTGGAGTCTGGAGGTTCCAAGTAAGGTGAAACACTTTCTTTGGCGTGCCTTAAAGAATATTTTGCCTACTGCAGATAATCTTTTGTCTAGGAGGGTTGATGTATCACCTATTTGCCCCATTTGTAGTACTGTTAATGAGTCAGTATTCCACTGTCTGGTTGATTGTGTATTGGCAAAATCTTGCTGGTTTATGTCTTCTCTTGGTTTGGGTGGGAGTTGCTTCTCTTTTGTTGAGTGGATAGAGCAAATCTTTACTCACTGTCGTAAGGAAGATTGTAAGCTAGTTGTAATGGTGTGTTGGCGGCTTTGGCTTAATCGGAATGATAAAGTGTGGAATAGACATAGTAGTAGTGCTAGAAGTCTAGTAAATGCTGTTGGTAATTATCTGTTCAGTTGGCAGGAAGCTAAGAGGAAGCATTTTATCACTGTTGAGGAAGAGCAAGAGCAGCTGGGCCATGGCTCAGTGTGTTGGGGTAAGCCCCCTCAGGGCTGGTTAAAATGTAATGTGGATGCAGGGGTTTTTAGCTCTCAAAGTCGTTATAGCTTTGAAGGAGTGATTAGAGATTCTGGTGGGGCATTCATTGTGGCTAAGTGTCAAAGATTTCCTGGCTTGTTTCGTCCTCGTGAGGCTGAAGCTTTGGCTGTTTGTGAAGCTCTGAGTTGGATCAAGAACTTGCAGCTGTCGAAGATTATTGTTGAAATAGATTGCCTGAATGTCTATTATGCTTTAACTAATCCAACTACTAGTCCTAACAGTTTTGGATTGATTATTGCGGATTGTCAAACTGTAGCTCAACTTATTCGAGAAGTGAGATTCTCTTTTGTGCGTAGATCTGCGAACGTCGCTGCCCATAACGTGGCTAGGGTGGGGGGTTCTATGTCAGATCCGGGAGAGTGGAGGTCTGTTCCACCTCCATGGTTATGTCCAATGTTGAATGTTTCTTAAGATTAATAAAATTCATTTCAAAAAAAAAGAAAAAGAAAATATTTTTTCTTGTAATTCAATTGAGGTTATTACAAAATAGAAATGGAATTAAAGCTGCCTTAATTCGTTAGATAGTTATGCGCATGGAAAATCAGGCAGCACGAACAAAAGTGGGAGCCGGAAAAATTAAGCAAAATGGAAAAATGATCAAAATCATTTGCTATTTATTCCGATAATTAAATAATGGTTTTGCCTATCATGTTTTCAAAACTAATCAAAATTCGCTCTGTCACTAAAAGATTATACTAACACTCTGTACATAAAAGTATATAATAGGGGAAGGATCCGTGACCCCTGAAAATTAAACTTTTTGCACCATTTTTTCATCTTAAGAGTAAAACTGAAGACGCAAGTAAATACGATCATGTTAACTAATAAGGGGTTTTGATGAAAAAAAAAACTGTTAAAATAACCAATCTATGAATGCCATTTATGTGTTCATATATACTTGATGTTGTTCCCCATGTCAAATAGAAAAATTAAAAATGAAAGACCAAAAAATGAGGTGTAAAACATGTAGAACGAGCTAAGTCATGAGAATTGAGAGTATTTACCTTCAAAAATCGACAACACAGTGAAAATTTCATGCGTTTTAAATCTAAATTTTTTCTTTTTTCAACTCACACTTAAGGAGGAACAATAATCGTCTTTCAGTAGAAAAACAAAAATTGAGAGAATTTAATGATGGCCATGGTGCATTTTGCAATCACTGGTGGAGAGGTAATACCAGAGATTGAAATGCCAATGTTTGCAACCATTCTTGATTTAAAGGAGACGATTGAAGAGATTTTAGATGTGGATGTAGCAAGACAAACTCTCAACTTCAACAATCAAGTGTTGACGAATGATCAAACTATTGGTCATTTGAACTTGGGACCCTTTGCTGCACTTGCTCTTGTTGTAACACCTCTGGCTGGACAACAAAAATTCAACATTCTGGTGAAGTCCATCAATGAGGAAATTAACATCAGGGTGAAGGAAACAACATTGGTCGTTGATTTGAAGAGGAAACTTGAGAGGCGCTGTGGCATTTTAATCGAAAAAATTACTCTTCATCGCCTTTCAAAGGAAATGGAGGATGCTTTTCCCCTCTCTGCATATTATGTTTGTGAAGGTTCTGAAGTTGAGATGACAACCAAAATTGAACCTCGTTGATTAATGTTTCATCTAGAAATATTAAATTTAGTATAAGCTATAGGCATATCTAGTCATTTTGATCAATAAGTCTCGATGGGAACATATTTTGAATAAGTGCACCTTCATGGGCAAAATTAATGCTACTTTTTTTTTTATTACAAGGGGCTCAACAGAACGAGCTAAATTGGAACAAAACGGGGTTGAGTAACACCAAACATGTATTGCAGCATAATTGAATAAATAGCCACAGGCAGGCTAGTAAATAAATGCAATCCATGCGGAATTGAATGAGTCATATTAGCCATAAAGTTCGCAGCTGAGTTCGCTTCACGAAAGATGTGTGTGATAGAAATTTGCCAATTTCTACTTAATAGATCCCGGACAGCAGCCACTATAGCATAGAAAGCATTAGGCACGACCACCTACTTAGAAATCATATGTGAAACGCAAAGACTGTCCACTTCCACCAAAAAGCGTTTTATACCAGTATCCCACGCCATGATTAAGCCTTGGTAAAGACCCTATAGCTTAGCTATAATCATCGAGCACTCCCCAATATTCATACAAAACCCAGAAATCCAGTGCCCAACAGAATCACAAATAACACCACCAGCCTCTGCATCCCAAGAATTTCTACAAGATCCATCCATATTTAATTTGCACCAAGGCCATGGAGGAGGCTGACAGCCGATGAGCATCTCTTTTCTCCTTGGTTGCTGACTCATGTGAGAATTATTCACTCTATAAATTTCATTTGCTCTAGCCATAATATCCATATTAATTGTTGAGCTATCCACCAACTTCCCCTCCACCATGAAATGATTTCTCCAGAACCATAATCTCCAAACGGCCACGCCGAAAACACACTCCCAAGGAATATGGGAGACGAACTTTCTCTTATTCTGAAGATTAGCCGTGATCCATTCCTGTAAATTATCGTGAAAGAAAAAGAAGTGCTCACCCTCTGGAACAAGACGAAGCCAAACTTGTTTAATACAATGGCAGTCTCTCAATGCATGAAGGATATTCTCAACCGAAGCCCCACATCTATCACAAGCCATAGACACGGGGATATGACGCCGAGACAGCTCAACGTGAGTCTTCAACTTCTCATGCATGATCTGCCAGAGAAAGACCGGATGGATTGAGGCCCCTTCCACGACCATGCTAGGTTCCATGCTTCATCTTGAGTTGCTAGGTTTTGATGACAGATGGAGTCATAAGCTGAGCGGACAATAAACAAACCTCTTGGATCAAAGCTCCAGTAAATTTTGTCAGCGCCTAGATGCGACGCAGGAGGCATAACCGAGGCAATTTGCATGAGGATATAACTTAGCAGCAAATGTTCAAAACTCAGCCAATTCTAACCCCCGTGTTCATTTATAAACTTATTCACAGTAGCATTCACAATCTCATGAGGTATCGGCTGGAGGGCAAAATTTATCAAAGGATCTTGCTTCGTTACCTAGCAATCCAGCCAAAACCGAGTTCTCGCACCATCACTAACTGCCCAGCGGGCTCCATGCATGGTGGCTGACCACATTCTCCTGACAGCCATTCAAATACGGGAACCTTGTTTCTCCGGGAGAGAGTGCGGTAGGTTTCCAGGGTCCAAACCGTACTTAGAGCAAAAGACCTTCACCCATAATGTGTCCGAGTTGGAGACAACTTCCCAGGTCAGCTTCATCAGCAGCACATAGTTCATCACATCTAGCTTTTTAAACCCCAGTCCCCCATGATTTTTTGGCATACAGATTCTATCCCAACCCACCATATTCATCTTGTTGTGCGCGAAATGCGGAATCAAGCGCACCAAATAATTACAGAAAAATAAAGGACACAAGAATTTACGTGGTTCAGTAATTAAACCTACATCCACGGAGGCAAGAAAGAATAATTGTTTACTTGACAATTAATAGAGTACAATATTTGAGTAACGAATCTCACTTCCCAGAAACACAAATATATCCAGTATTCTCACACTCTGCAGGAAAGATAAATTCCCCAGACACACTTCTCTCACTTCTCTCACTTCTCTCAAAAGCTTAGAAACTTATAAGTTTAACAATTTTGGGATGATTTCAAATGAATGAAATCATTAGCTATTTATAGGAGAAATGAATTACTAATTATTATTAATTTTCAAATCCATCCCCCATTCTTTCTTTTCGGCTTTACAAAATCAACAAATTGTTGGTGCACCAACAATTTGTTGACTTCAACAAATTTGCACCAATAATTTGTTGATTTCAACAAATCTCCACCTCGGCGAAAATTTTTCAAATCTGAGTCGACTATAAAGGAGCCATCATCCCCAAAGTGGCTGCATCTCTATGACTGCCTACGTACCCAAAATTTGGGATCAAACCAACCGTAGTTCAAAATTCCCGAAGGACATATCTTAACACAATCGAATGATTTGAATTAATTTCAAGCAATGTTGAAACATAACTCCAGAAACTACCTTCATCAACATATCTGATAGATTATCTTTGGTATCGATCTTTCTCAACAACACAACACCGCTCTCGATAATCTCTCTCACATAATGATATTTCACATCTATGTGCTTCGTCCGAGCGTGATATGTTTGATTCTTCGCAAGGAATATTGCACTTTGATTATCACAGAAGGCCGTAATGTTCTCATGGATTACTCCCAAATCACCTAACAAGCCTTTCAACCAGATAGCTTCTTTTACAGCTTCAGTTGCTGCCATATACTCTGCTTCCGTAGTGGACAAAGCAATTGTCGATTGTAGAATCGACCTCCAGCTAACCGGACCTCCACCCAATGTGAATACGTAGCCTGTTGTTGATCTTCGCTTGTTAAGGTCTCCAGCGAAATCAGAATCACAATACCCAACACATTGTTGACCACAATCCTTTTTGAACAATAACCCAACATCAACTGTTCCATACAGATATCGGAGAATCAACTTTACCGCAAGCCATTGATTTTTACCCGGATTGTGCATGTATCTACTAACCATGCTCACTGCTTGAGATATATCGGGCCTTGTGCATACCATAACATACATAAGACTACCCACAGCACTAGCATATGGAACACGAGCCATGTAATCGCACTCCTCTTGAGATTTAGGACATGAAGAAGAGCTTAATTTGAAATGAGGGGCTAGAGGTGTACATACCGGTTTAGTTTTGTCATTCATACCGAATCTTTCTAGCACTTTCTTCAAATAAGACCTTTGAGTGAACCATACGCTCTCATTCTTCTTGTCTCTACGAATCTCCATTCCAAGTATTCTCTGCATCACCCAAGTCTTTCATCTCGAACTCAGAAGCCAGCTGCTTCTTTAATCTTTCTATCTCATCTCTATTCTTCGAAGCTATAAGCATATCATCGACATAGAGTAACAAATAGATGAAAGCTCCATCTGGTAGTCTTCTAAAGTAAACACAATGATCGTGTTCACTTCTGGTGAATTTCTGCCCTTGTATAAATTGATCAAATCTTTTGTACCACTGTCTTGGCGATTGCTTCAGTCCATACAAAGATTTAATCAACCTACACACATGATTCTCCTTTCCAGCAACTCTGAAACCACAGGGCTGAATCATATAGATTTTCTCCTCCAAATCTCCATGTAAGAACGCCGTCTTAACATCCAATTGAGCCAACTCTAACTCATATTCTGCAACTAAGGCAAGTAGGATACGAATGGAAGTATGTTTTACAACTAGAGAGAAAACTTCATTGTAGTCAATACCTTCCTTTTGAGCAAAACCTTTTGCCACGAGCCTTGCCTTGTATCGAGGAGTTGTTTGATTCGGAGATCTTTGCTTTTTGGTGTGGACCCATTTATTGCCAATAGCCCTTTTCCCCTTTGGTAACTTTACAAGTTCCCAAGTCTGGTTTTGATGGAGAGATTTCATCTCTTCCTCCATGGCTAACTTCCACTGATCACTTTCACTACTGCGTAATGCTTCACCGAAAGTGTTAGGGATGTCATCATCAATAACTGGAAGTGCATAGGCTACCACCATATCTTTAGTAAGCCATCTGGGTTTCTTTATCTCTCTTCTTGGCCTCCTTGTTGCTATAAAATCATCATTATCTACATCATCAATTGTTTCTTCATTTTGTGGGACATCAGAAAAAACAACCTCTTTTTCAACTCTAGGTGTCACCTCCATAATTGAACTATTCTTTGATGTAGAACTAACTGGTACATATGGAGTTGCATCAAACTCCACTTGCTGCAATATCTCTTTGGTCTTGTTCTCCACCTGCTGAGAACTTGAAGCTTTCATTATTGAATCTTCATCAAATGTGACATCTCTGCTACACACAAACTTTTTATCTTCGAGATCCCAAAGCTTGAAGCCCTTTACTCCACATTTGAATCCCACAGAGATAGCTTTTCTAACACGAGGATCCAGTTTACCATTTTTGACATGATAATAAGCTAGACACCCGAATACACGAAGGGAATTATAATCTTGTGCATACTTTCCAGACCATATTTCCATAGGAGTTTTACCTCCAATTGCAGTAGAAGGTAACCGGTTTACTAAGTCACTTGCGTAGCTCACAGCTTCAGCCCAAAACTTTTTATCTAAATCAGCATTAGATAACATACACCGTACCTTCTCCAGTAAAGTACGATTCATACGCTCAGCCACACCGTTCTGTTGCGGAGTATGTCTCACCGTGAAATGTCTTTTAATACCCTCGTTATGGCATACTTGCAAGAATAGATCAGAAGTATATTCACCCCCATTATCAGATCGTAATACTTTGATCTTTCTACCAGTTTGAGTCTCCACCAATTTCTTCCATTTCACGAAAATCTCTAGAACCTCATCCTTTGCTCGCATGGTGTACACCCACACACGTCTAGAGAAATCATCAACAAATGTAACAAAATAATGGCTTCCACCAATTGATGCAGTCTTGGTTGGTCCCCATACATCACTATGAACATATTCAAGGATCTCACGAGTATCGTGATTAGCTGTACCAAACTTGACCCTTGTTTTCTTGCCTACTACACAATGCTCACAGAAATTTAATTTACAGGTTTTGGTACCTTTTAAGAGTCCATGCCTCATCAGAATTTGCAAAGACTTCTCTCCAACATATCCCAGTCGTACATGCCATAGCTTGGTGGTGTCACTGTGCGCCTCAACAACATTTGCTTCATCAGTTGTACCTCCCTTCAAATAGTACAGATTGTGACGCCGAACCCCTTGCAGAATCACCATAGCCCCATGTGTAAACTTCATTATACTATCTTCAATGGTAACCTTGTAGCCTTTAGCTTCCAAAGCACCACAGAAATTAGATTTTTCTTTAAAGCTGGAACAAATCTAATCTCTTTGAGTTCTCTGACCATTCCATCAAACATTTTGAGCCGAATTGTTCCTATCCCCATTGTGCGACAAGGTTGATCATTCCCCATCACAACTGCACCGGATTCCAGATTACGAAAATCCGCAAACCATTCCTTAATTGGACACAAATGATAGGTTACTCCAGTATCAAGTATCCACTTGCTCGAACTAGCCACGCATGCTGCAGGAGTAATACTTAGTGAATAATCAGAGCCCTCATATTTTCGTGCCATGTTTGCTACTGTTGGTTTCTTCCCATCTCTCTTTTGAGCCTTTGGACAATCTTTCCTCCAATGGTCCTTTTCATGACAAAAGGCACACTCATCTCGAGCTATATTTCTGCTTCTTGATTTGGATCGAGAATTCTTTCCACCACGCTTCTTCTGTTTCTCCATCGCCCAATCTCTGCTCACCAAAGCTTCAGACGATGCTCGTTCAGAATTTTTATCATTATTCCGAATCTCTAAGCTAGTCAATGCTGTGCAAACATCTTTAAAGATGATCACACTCTTCCCATATATCAAAGTAGTCACAAAATGGCTATATTCCTCTGGTAGTGAGTGTAACAGAATCATAGCCTTGACTTCATCCTTAATATCTTCATCAAGATTTTTCAAATCAGCAAGTAACTTTTCAAATCTTGAAACATGATCGTGCATTGATACCCCAGGCTTCATTCGAAAACCATATACTTGGCTCATTGCATAAAGGCGATTTTCAGGACTTTTCACCAGGTACTTCTCGTCCAATGTACGCCACAAAGTCACCGCACACTCCTCATATTTCACCAAGTATTTCACCTCCTTGGTCAAACAAGATCTGATATGACCACATGCTTTTTCATTCATACGATCCCAAATTTTCTTCATCATACAAGTGTCTTTTATTTTTCAGAACAACATCGAGATCGATTTGAATAAGGGCATCCATAACTTCGCGCCTCCACATGCCGAAGTTGATTTTCCCATCAAACTTTTTAACATCGATCTTCTGGCCTCCTATAACAGGTGCTGAATAGCGATTTGACAAATCTCGCCTCCCACCTGAAGTGTCTCCTGAAATAGTCTCGGTAGATCTCTCCCCAATTCTGGAAGTTTCACCTTCTACTATTTTTTCAACGAACTATTTCCACTTGAAAAACAGCCTCTATGATGTTAATTTTGCGTGAATAAATGCACCAGGAAAGTTTCCAGGAGACTGGACGGGAACTCGGTCCCAATTAAAAACCAGAATCCTTAGACTCTTATCGCCTTTGTTGACAGAACTTTCCTAGACATGCAAAAATACACACTACTTACAATAGACTGTCTCCCAAGTACAAATGGCCGTCTCCACCGTATTCGTGAACAGTACCGTATGTGAACAATATCGTATACGGGAATAGTACCGTATACGTGAACAGTACCGTATCCCCCCAAGTACGAACCTTCGCTCTGATACCACTTGTTGTGCGCGGAATGTCGAATCAAGCGCACCAAATAATTACAGAAAAATAAAGGACACAAGAATTTACGTGGTTCGGTAATTAAACCTACATCCACGGAGGCAAGAAAGAATAATTGTTTATTTAACAATTAATAGAGTATAATATTTGAGTAACGAATCTCACTTCCCAAAAACCCAAATATACCCAGTACTCTCACACTCTGTAGGAAAGATAAATTCTCCAGACACACTTCTCTCAAAAGCTTAGAAACTTATAAGCTTAACAATTTTGGGATGATTTCAAATGAATGAAATCATTAGCTATTTATAGGAGAAATGAATTACTATGCTAAGAATAAAATAATTAAAAATATAATTTTTAATTATTATTATTTTTCAAATCCATCCCCTATTCTTTCTTTTCGGCTTTACAAAATCAACAAATTGTTGGTGCACCAACAATTTGTTGACTTCAACACATCTTGTGCCTCTTCGACTTCCCATCCCAAATAAAACGACGACAAGCTTTATCAATTTTATGACGCACCGGGGAAGGAAGCAAGGTTGTTTGCATTGCATAAATGGGCATTGCTTGAATCACCAATTGAGCCAAATTTACTCTTCCAGCAAAAGATAAATGAGCCGCATTCCAACCAGTAAGCCGCATGTCCACCTTATCCAAATTGATTGGTAAGTGGCTTTATTCATCCGAGAATGGATTAAAGGCATTCCAAGATATTATTCTTGGACAGCTTTATTCGATTCATTATCTCATTTTTCTTCCAAAATTACAGAATATTGGTCCATCGCTGGCGGCATGTTTTGCATTGACAGCAATATTAAAACATTTTTTGTCACAGACAGTTTCGAGATTCAAAGAACGTTTTTTTTTTCATTTTATTTTTTCCGCAAACATTAGTTTGGAGATTAGTTTGTTTTCATGCATTCTCGATCCGACGCATGGCTTACATTAAATGGACAAAATGTTAGTCAGTTCAATTCATAGTTTCTTAAAATACAAAATAATAATAATGATAAAATGACCAACCCTAAATAAAAAATTTCGGACTCCTACTCCTCTGTCCTCTCAAGGCCCAAGCAACTAATTCTGAATTGATCTTCATCCTAATCACCTTAGAGAGTCATCGTCGTTTCATTTTGTGAACCAATTTCTGAAGCAAAGCTGGTTCGGGCGGTATTTTATATATATATATATATATAAATAGTCTTTTTTTAGTGCGGCACTTTTTTTTTTTTTAATGCGGACACATTTTAAAATCGCAGGATTTAAGAGAGTTATTTATTAATAAGTACTAATGTTATATTTACAAGTTTAATTTTTTATTAAATAATTTTTCTTTGCAGATTCATGGATTTTTGCAGATTTGCAGAAGTAAATCCAATCCAATCCACCAATTGCGGATTTTCAAAATTTCAATCCAATCCAATTTACCAATCTATGGATCAGATTTCTATGAATCAAATTTTTACAGATCAGACAGATTGAGCAGATCGAATTGGATTCGAACGCCCCTAGTTTTTTATTACTGTCTTCAATTTTTTTTTTGTTTAAATTTATGTACTGTAAAAATGGAAATCAAAACCAAGATCTTTTGCACGCACAAGCCCAAATAGTGCCTTCACCTATCTGCTCCTTTTAATTTTCAGTGATCGATCGTTTTATTCTGCTGTTATGCAAATAATGAGAAGTTTCTTGAATATTTATTGTGTAACGTTATGTACTAACAAAAAGAAACAAAAAGATGATTTATAGAATAAGATAAAAGTAAAGTATTATTAAGAAATTTTATTCCCGGTTCACTGATATTTTGACATTTACTCTTCTTGTAATAACCAACGCCTTATTCACTGCAAACACAACGGTGATTAATGCATTTTACATGGCCTCTCTCAGGAATGCAACGCCAGTGAAAGCAATCCGAGTCTCTCACACAAGCTAGCTGTGTCTGATAAAACCTTTCTCTTATTGTGCCACTGTTGCCAGCACCGGTGGGAGATTGAGTATTCAAGGCCACCTCCCTGGCTTCAACTTCCATCAATTGCCCTGTTGGTTAGCATCAATACCATTTGTTAAATTACGTACACAGATAGAGATACATAGATTAAAAAAAAACAAACAAATAAAAAGTGTGTGCATGAGAGGAAGGCATAACGACTTACAAGATGCAGTGACCACGAGGGTGACAATCAAAATCATTTTGATAGAACTGATATTCATCGTCAGCATCACCTTTCTCCAGGCAAATTGAAAGTAGTTTTCTTTGCTTTGGATGATTTGGTAGTATATGAAGTGAAGAACATGTCAAACTTTGAGTACGTATATATATTGATAAGAAATTCATTATCTATTGCAAATATTAATTGCATCCTAATCATAAATGGAAATAAAATCCAAAACTTGTTTCCTAATCATAGATAGAAATAAAATCCAAAACTTGTTTGACACATTACTTTATACCTGTAACTTCCAAATTGAGAAGGAAATCATTTAATAAATGATAATAATTGAAAATCTACATTGTAATATACATGTCAATTAATCATATGTGTTTATTAAAATATTTCTTATTTGTTGTCGATTGGCATAGTGCCACAAAAGGAATATATCACCTAATCATACTAGTTTAGTGCTTATATTAAAAAAAGTGACTAAGATATTTATGTTATTAATTAGGGAGTGAGGTTATTTGAACTCATAAAATTACTCTCTAAACCTACCTTTTAATGAAAAATTATATTACAAAAATAGCTTTAAACAAAAGGGAAAAAGACATCTACTCCTCAAGGTTTGGGGAAATACTCACAAGGACCCCCAAGTTTTAAAAAAGGGACACCAAGTCCCTTTTTTACTTATAATGCCCTTTTTTTTTTTTTGGTTTTGATCACGAGGTATCCTGGGGAGGGTCCCAACTGTGGGAGACACCTTTAAGTTCGTACCACAACCCAGACTAGAAGTCCCCGCTCGAACCGAGAGGCATAGGTTCTCCCAATAAAGGCGACTTCCCTGCGACTCGAACTGGGGAGCAAACCCAGTCAAGCCACTTAAGGGGACTCCATTGCCAGCGGAGCCAACACTTTATTGGTACTTATAATGCCCTTTGACTATAGTAATTAGCAAATTGGCTTTAAAGGTTTTTAATTAATACAAATTTAACATAAATAATATAATCGTGTAGTAGACTAATAATATTAAATTATTTTTGACATTCAAAACAATATCAAAATTTTAAATTATTATATTTATTTTAACAATGTATTTGTAATATTATAAAGATTTTAAATAAATCTTTAGGTTAAATAAATTTTACAATTTAAAAAATTCCCTATTAATAATATTAAAATTAACTTTTACATAATAATCAAAATGATTTTAATTTTAATTTATTTATTTTAATTAAATAATGGTTTAAACAAAATGGAAAAATGATCAAAATCCTTTGCTATTTATTCCGATAATTAAATAATGGTTTTGTCTATCATGTTTTTAAAACTCATCAAAATTCGCTCTGTCACTAAAAGATTATACCAACACTCTGTACATAAAAATATATAGGGGAATGATCCGTGACCCCTCAAAATTAAACAACTTTTTGCACCATTTTTTCATCCTAAGAGTAAAACTGAAGACGTAAGTGAATACGATCATCTTAACTAATGAGGGGTTTTGATGAAAAAAAAAACTGTTAAAATAACCAATCTATGAATGCCATTTATGTGTTCATATATACTTAATGTTGTTCCCAATGTCAAATAGAAAAATTAAAAATGAAAGACCAAAAAATGAGGTGTGAAACATGTAGAACGAGCTAAGTCATGAGAATTGAGAATATTTACCTTCCAAAATCGACAACACAGTGAAAATTTCATGCATTTTAAATCTAAATTTTTTCTTTTTTCAACTCACACTTAAGGAGGAACAATAATCGTCTTTCAGTAGAAAAACAAAAATTGAGAGAATTTAATGATGGCCATGGTGCATTTTGCAATCACTGGTGGAGAGGTAATACCAGAGATTGAAATGCCAATGTTTGCAACCATTCTTGATTTAAAGGAGACGATTGAAGAGATTTTAGATGTGGATGTAGCAAGACAAACTCTCAACTTCAGCAATCAAGTGTTGACGAATGATCAAACTATTGGTCATTTGAACTTGGGACCCTTTGCTGCACTTGGTCTTGTTGTAACACCCCTGGCTGGACAACCAAAATTCAACATTCTGGTGAAGTACATCAATGAAGAAATTAACATCAGGGTGAAGGAAACAACATTGGTTGTTGATTTGAAGAGGAAACTTGAGAGGCGCTGTGGCATTTTAACCGAAAAAATTACTCTTCATCGCCTTTCAAAGGAAATGGAGGATGATTTTCCCCTCTCTGCATACTATGTTTGTGAAGGTTCTGAAGTTGATATGACAACCAAAATTGAACCTCGTTGATTAATATTTCATCAAGAAATATTAGATTTAGTACAAGTTATAGGCATATCTAGTCATTTTGATCAAGAAGTCTCGATGGGAACATATTTTGAATAAGTGCAAAATTGAATGTCTTTTGCAGTAAGTTTGAATAAGTGCAAAATTGAATGTCTTTTATAATTCAAGTAAGTTTAGTCACTCACTTGGTTGCCGTCTTCGACACCAAATTGAATGTCTTTTGCAGCATAGCTTCTGATATAACTCAATCTGCTATCAATCTATTGCAGAGTTTTAGAAAATTTTATTTGATTAATGACTCTTGGAAAAACAGAACCCTCAAAGAAATTAAAAGGTGCATACACACACATACATTGAAAATACATTAAAAGAGAATCTCACCAGACGGCTGTTATTATTAGCAACCTAAAATTGACATGCATAAACACCTAAAAAATCAAAACGACCAAAAAAAAAAAAAAAGAAAGTGATTTTTGGTAACAAATGATTAATAGACTAAAATTTAAAAGGTTTAAAAAAATGTTTAACCAGCTTTGGAGGCTAACTGGATCATTGTTTTTGTGGATTTAAAGATCACAGTGCGGGTCAGGTGTGTAAAGTGCTTTACTTGCTCAACAAAATGAACAGATGATGGTGAATGGGCTACTTGCTCTCCAGGGCTTGTAACACCCATGCTGGTCCTTGGATTGGGCCTCAGTTGAACCTTTCGGGCCTGTTTGCCAACGGTTTAAAAGTTTTTTAATTGTATTTTTTGTGGAAGGCACCCACCAAGCAATGTACGCGGTTCGATTTTTGGACCTCTGTTAGAGAACACAAATATTGGAGTAAACAAACAATTTTTTTACAACAAAAATAATTGGAAAAAAATTAGTCATAAGCAAGCCATTTTCTACATGCAAATTTATGCTCTGTACAGTACAAGTCATGAGGAAGAAGAGAATACTTACCTTCCAAAACATATCAAGGGAATGAACCTAACACGCATTTTAAGTCCACTCTTTCCATTTAAATTATACCAGTCATCTTATATTTTTTGCTTGTAATTTTCCAAGAGATATTGACACTAAGAAATTAAAACGTTTGGAAGAAGCTTTAATTAGTTAGTTGAATTTTGCTGTGATTTTATTATGGCGATGGTGCTTCTCAAGATTGTTGGTGGGGAGGTGATTCCGGAGATCGAAATGCTCGAGTCTGCAACTGTTCTTGACCTGAAAGAGAAGATTGAAACAATACTCAACGTGGGCGTGGCGAGACAAACTCTCAAGTTTAAAAATCAAGTGCTGATGAATGATCAAACTATTGGTCATTGGAACTTTGAACAACATGCTTCAATTGTTCTCTGTGTCAAGCCACTGGCTGGACAGCCAAAATTCAGCATTTCGGTGGAAAGCAACTATGGTGAGAAAACTATTCTCAAGGTGAGGGAAAACCCTTTGGTTGATGAAGTGAAGGGGAGACTTGACAAGGAATGGTTTTTTTTCAAGCTCATGGGTGACTCTCAAACATCTTTCTGTGGAAATGGATGATGATTTCCCCCTCTCTGTATACTACGTTTCTGAGGGTTCTAAGATTGAAGCCACATATGATTTTAAATGAACTTCGTTCGTTTAACAAGGAGTTAAACTTAGTATTAATCAAATAAATTATTAGCAATAATAACAGATGTGGTTTATTTTTAGGGTTTTAAATATGCACTGAATAATTGCCTTTCTCCCGGGCAAGTTGCTATGCTATAAAGTTCATATACATTATTAAATGTTTGATCATGTGTTACTTTAAATTGAAATGTATTGTTATTATGTATGATCATAATGATGTGACCTTAACCTTAGCTTTATATATTCTAAATATATGTCTTACAAGTTGAATAAACCACGATCATATGCAAAATAGTACTCCAAGCAACCAACTAGACTGCGCCACTTGAAATTCCCATTTTACCCTAACATTCGGTAAAAAACAGTTTGATGCCAAGGCCCACTGCTCCCGACTCTCAAGGAATGGTTGTCCGCTCAACATAAAGTAAGAACTGACTTTTTATTGGTGCTAATTAATGTTGATTTACATTTGATGAGGTGCGCTTGAATAATTTAGATTCTATTCACTGTTGATATAATTGGGGAATTAAAAAGTGTTATGTGCTAAAATTAAGACCACATATATATTGGAGTTCATTCTTCTATCATTTTATTCTAACCGCATATTGTTATGATATTGATGTCTTTATAAGATAATTACTAATCTTATATCTTATTCATCTCATTTTACCTACACATGACAAAATTTTAAAGATATATAGACAATAACCATCAAACACAAACTCAACCAGACCAAGTGGATCGGACACAGAATTCAGATACTAATTCTGACTTTATTTAGCTAATAGCATAATGTTTACATAAGCAGCCGGGTTGAGAGAGAGATGTACAAGTTATTGATATAAAAAGGCAATTAGCATTAGCAGCCCCAAATGCAAAAGCCACCGGGCTTACAAAGTCCTCTCGCGACTCCACTAATTTCGATGTATTTGTTAACGCGAATGGTATCACAAGCAGCATCTCGGCAGTTGGGAAACTATAGCCAAGCCCACAACGTCTTTCTGTGTACTCTGCTGTCACCTGACTCAACTTGTTATTCCCTACAATCATCATAATACACACACATACACAAATATGTGCATGCAAGAACTTGATATTGGCAAATCAAAGGTGACATTATATTTTCTGTCTTGCACTTTGTAGTGGCAATGGTTGAAGATTGTGGTCCAACACATAAGTTCTAGTCAATATACTGGGTAGAAACATAACGGTTCTCTTTACAATTATGACTAGTAATGCTTGCGCGCACTATAAAATTTGTCTAGCTAACTTCACAAGATGTTAATTCATCAGTTTGAAAGTCATTGAATCAAACATATTCCCCATAAAATAGAACCTTCAGTTTGTTGTTATGATATTAAAAATCAGTGTTCAATGGTTTTAAGACGCATCATAACATTTTCCTTAAGACTTTGTCTTATTCGTGATCTTGTTCTAGCTAAACATGACAATTTTTTTTTAATGTGTATTTTCTAGCTACAAAGGACTCTTTTTTACAACCATTTCCTCTATTAGAACCATGTCCATTTTCCTCATCAGAGTCTGACTCAAAATTCTAAGCCCTTATAAATTTTAGCAAAGCATACTTCAACATGAAGGTTCTCAACGTTTTGGCTACTTTACTACTTGTTCTTTTCTTTGCCGGTAAAAGTCTCATCCATTTTTTTTTCTAATTTTCCTTTAATCATTGGGTTCATTTTTTCTCCATGTATTATTATGATTTGTGTATTAAAACCATAATTCATGTATATTAAATGTTTAGATTTTTTAGTAAACTTAGTATACCATTAAGCTTAAATTTTCACATCAGTTTATATTTTTTAAAGCTATAAAGCGCACTTTGATATAACCATGATTCTGTTATGGTTAATTATGGTTACAAGTTCACTTATCTTTGTGAAGAAAGCTCAGGATTCTATGAAAAAAGCATCAGCAAGCTCGCTGCTGTTGGGTTGTGGAGGAGTTGTTTGAAGAGGGTTCAGCTGTGCTTGCTGAAAGGTTTGTTCATCATAACATTCCTCTTGCCAGCAATTTATTCATTTCCCTTGAACTTTTATCTTTTCAATTCCCATAGCTACATGCATGCATAGAAACGTACCCACTTCTTATTTTTTGGGTTTTTTGGATTTTGTTTAAGTGACTATTTTATACTAAAGAATGATACAACAACAAAATGAACTATAATGTTAATCGATTATTTTATATTTTTCTTCTAACATCGCATGGGGTAATAGTTCATTTTATTAGAGGTAAAATTCTATTTACCCTCTATATTTTGATATTGGTGCTCGTTTAATTAATGACACCTCTACGATTATTTTTTATTTCTTTTTGTTTGCTTTTACACTAATACCCTTTTACAATAATTTTGGTTTTGTTTTTCATCTTTTTTGATTAATTTGGTAATTTAGATTAATAAAATTATTAATTTAATTTTTTGATTCTTGCTTGTTTATCTATAAAATTTTTACCGTGATCGTTCTTCAAGAATTTTCTATGATCAGAGGCTGAAATGGATGAAATTGAATTTGGGATTACTTGTTCTTCATTTTTCTATTATTTATTTTAGATTTTCAAACTCATCCACGCACTGTATTTGGAAAGCCAATTTGAATTGCTCTAGAGCACAAATCGGATTATCGGAAATCGGAATGCTTCTTTGATAAATTTTGACAAAATAAATAAAAAAAGACCAAATAATCCGTTGTTTTATAAGAAATTGATTAGAATTGCCTCTTTTTATTTTTATTATTATTATTAAAATCAAGAAACATAGAATAAGAAATTAAATATAAATCGATCAGCACATTAACACAACACCATGAAACCTGCCTCTTATAACATCAACAGACTCGTCACAAAACCCAGCTGCCTCCCAGTGCTTCAGACATTCATGCACTCCCATTTTCAAGCAGATCGGACAGTGAAGCCTAAGACAATTAATTACAACACAGCATTAGCAAATTTATTCTTCACCATATCGGACTTAATTTGACGTCCATTACAGTAGAAAATTTCTCAAATCTCTCTTGAATTCTTCAATAAATTTTAGTAAATGATCGAGTGTTATTACAGAAATAAAAAATTAACAGAGTCACAAACTAAAATTTCTTTCTTTGTAGAACAACAAAGAGAGCTGACCTTTAACAATTTGTGTGAATGTAAATCAAAATTAATGAAAGAATAATGCTTCACTTCCTAAGTAGATTTCAGTATATACATCGCAAATACTGAGATGATAAATGATCATCAATTGAATGCCAGTTTCATGAACCTATAAAATTACTTATTAGTTCATATTATTATTTTACAGATAAATGTCGCGTCACTTATGAGAAATAAAGTTGAGATAGTATTTGAGAAGTGCATTATCTAATAGAATTTATTGGTAATTGCACGAGGAATGTTATTTACTTACTTCCACATTTTGTCCCGGCAGAAATCTTTATGCCACATGACCTGGCCACATAAACCATCTTCTCAATGCTTACAATTTCTTCAATCTGCTTTGTCACAAACTTGCACATACATGGCACATCAACCTTCTTCACAACCGCACAACAACCAGGAGATGGCCGAATCTTCGGCCCCGATTTCAACACATATTTCTCACATTGTGATACAAGCTGGCCAAGAACATTTGTATTCATTCCACAGTGTTGTGCGCCGGAAACTTGGCCGGAAAATTGAAAAACTGCAGCGACAGTAAATATCGCGACGAGCATAAAATAAATCCTAGAACTCATATTTCTCAGTAACACTAAACTTTGGATATCTATTTCAGTTTGGTTATGAACTCTTAATTCATGCTGATCAGCTGATGCCGAGATATATATAGAAGGGAAGCTGGGAATTGTGGTTAAAAAATACCTGGGTTAGCTGTAAAATTATTCAAATTTTAATCGATCAAATAGTAATTTAAATACAAACTGATTATATTAAAATGCTGAAAAAGACAATAATTGCCAGGTTCACGGGGGATTTTGGCATTCACACCACATGGACATTGTCTTGAATGGTGTCTCATGTGAAAAAAAAAATTATAAAATACTCAGAACAACTCTTTGTCTCCGGATTTTAAAGAAACTAAAGCACTAGTCACGGGCATTTTCTACTTCACTAGCTGCTAATACGTACATATTGTTAATTAAATGAATTCATATGTAGTTGTAAGGGTCAGGCTTGAGATCCTAAAGGCTATTAAACATTAATTCATGTAAACAAAGAGGTCTAAAATAAGCAGTAAACTGGGTTAATGTTGTTGGGAAAATATGCTCTTTAAAAGCATATGTGTTTATTTAATTGTAATAAATAATTTTTCTGATTAATAAAATAAATGAGGTATTTTATTCAAATATCTTAATTGTATTAATATTTGTATTAAAGTCCATTTAATCATATTATATGTATTTATGTGATCACCATGTGGATTCACAGAAGACATAAATACAAGTTATCTTATGATTAAATAAATTTAGTTCGCAGTTGATAAATAAAGTTGGGCACTTTATTTAGGTATAGACTGTAATAAATTCATTGAATGATTTGTCTTAATCATGTATGAATTTATTGATGTAGTACGACTACATTGAACAGGATCGCATATGAGATTTAATTAACTTTGTAATAACTGTCAGACTTATTAAATCTCATAGGCGTTGATTTTACTGTAATCTTAATCTTGAGTTAATTATGATTTCATGATTGTGATTGTTATTTCATTTGAGTTACCAATGGGCACGACACATCCTTGTGGTCAAGATTACCCGGTATCTTGGTGGGAGCAATTATGAGTATTGGAGTTATGGATTAACAATATAGAATTTGTACAACACATCTCTTGATAGGTTTTCGGTACTTGATCATAGAATTCTCTGGCCAGAGTGTGTCAACATATTTAGTATGTTGAAAATGATCATTAGAAAAAACCAGTAAGGATCAAGGAATATGATGTTATTAAATTGATTGAACAGTTGAGATATCAATTTAATTAACGATGTGGTACAAAGGATTGTGCAGTAAAGAAATCAATGTGGCTTGGGACGAATTATTATTCGAGCATACAATTATGGAAGTCAGTTCCAATCTTTTAGTGGAGTAGATTTGGAATTAAATAATTGGGTTAGTTTAATTACAGGCCTAATTATTGTAGCCACTATTGTATGTTCCCAAATGATCCTCGGGTTAGCTCATTTAATTGACTGCACCACTACTGGACTAATAAGTAAGATAACTAGCTATTTGGGTCAAAAGCCTAAATATATCATTTAGTGGGAGGCTCCATTTAATTAGCTTTTGTATAAGGGGTCTTATGTTATTTTACAAGGTGGGTCCCCTATTGAAAAGAAAATAACGTGAGTTTTATTTAGGGCATTATTTGGAGCCTAGGGTTTTCACTAAAGGGAGATATATAAGGCTTATTTTCTCTAAAGAAAAAGGAGAAGCCACTTTATATAAATCAGAGAATAAGATTTTTCTCTCCATTATTGAGAGAAAAATTTTCTCGTGCTAGTTGCTTTGGTAGTGATAAAGGCGCCCACACGTCAAGTGCAGATCGAACCTGAGTCATAACCTGGAAGATCATTGGTGGCAGTTCGTGATCTAACAAGCGTGGTGGTGACGGATCGTGATCTAACAGGAGTGGTGGTGGCGGATCGTGATCTAGGAGCCTAAATCACTTCAGCGGAAAAAGCCAACTCGGATTTTCAAGGTACGATTTCTAGAATACGAATTCTTATATATTATATGAGAGCGATCTTTAAAAGGTTTTATAAAAATTTAAAAACCTGATTATTCCCCAACAAATGTTCCCTGGGATCTAATTAAAATCTGGTCATTCTTTGAAAATCTTATGTTTTGGCCTCCATTTCTAGATTTTTAGCCTCAAATTTGTAGTTTCTTCATGCTGACCTTGTTAAACCAAGCTCTTAATTCCGTAATTGATTATTTACTTGTCTAATTTAGTTATGGAGTCTATGTAAAAGAACTTATTATACATTTTTCCTGGGGGAAAATAAACGTTTTCCACTCTATTAAAGCCGTATTGAACTTTTCTAATAAGATATTAAAGTTAAATTTAAGTTCAATTATCACTAAAAGTTTGTCTGAGTGATTTTTAAATAACTTTCTATAACTAGCCACCTGTGGTAGAATCTTAGGGGAGATAAGGACTCAAATCTAGTTAAGAATAAAGGCATACTACACTACACTGACAATGACTATGAAGAATACTTTTGCTAGCCTGAATCAATCCTCGCTTTATTAACACAAACACACATTCTATTCATGCTTGATGTGCCTCCAGTTCTCACTACACAGCTTGCTTACTTCAACCATTTTGCTTCCCTCCATCTATGTTTTCTTTGAATCGTTTCATTAAAAATATCAGCAAAAAAATAGTTTCAAGCTCAATTCTTTTACTCTCACTACAAAACTAGGATCTTCCACGCATCAGTGATTTTGTAATACATTATCCTTTTTTTTTTCTTTTGCGCGCGCGCGCCTAGGCGGCTAGGACTATCTATTTCGGTATTGCCCCGTTGATTGTCAACGACTTTGAAAACAACGTATAATAAACCAAATATTCGATGAAATGCAATAGTAAACAACTTAAAAAATTGATGGGCTTACAACGTATAATAAACCAAACATGCTTTAGTGATGGAGCGAGCTTGTCTTACATCTTAATTATCACTTTAAAGCATGTTGGGTTAGTTTAAGGCCTTTAGGGTTAATGGGCTCTGTATTCCATTACTCCAAGTCATGGCTTCATTTATGACTAGAGTGGGGCTTCTTACACCCCTCCAAAATTCTTATAAAAACCCACCCCATAATTTTAACTTTTATTATCAGAAAATCTTTACACCCATATGCCGTAACAATTGACAATTCTAACAGAATTTTGGAAAGGAAGAGAAATTAACAACTCTTGGTTAATTGCTCATTAAGGTTCAAATTCTGAAGTACACAAATATTGATTGTAATTACTTTCTAACCCTTTTGCATGATCGTACAGAAACTGAATGGCTTCTAATGGTCAGTTGAAGTATAAACTAAATGATGAAGAAGAGACTCAGAAAATATTTTCAAATTTGTTCAGAGTTCTGATGATTCAATGAAAATAATAAGGAAAGTTGTGGTTTAGGCATTTAGCCCCATCTACACATTTGAAATTTGAAAAAGCCCACTATATTGTTAAATTTGAATAAGCATATTAATTCTGTGCAAAATATGCCATTCATTTTAATCTTCTTAATTGGTAAAAAAAAAACAATATTTATGAACTCTTGTGGTCTCTTAACCAAATATTAAAATTTTATTTGACACTCTATTTGACTGGTTAGTTAAGTAGTCTGCATAAGTTTAAACAAATTGTTACCGTAAGTTGACAAAGTTCCATTGCATATCGTTTTGCATTAGCGCATATTAGGATAAAATTAGAGCGACAATGTTAAACGTACATCGATACAAGCCACAAAGGGGCTGCTTAGTTGAAAACAAAATTTGCCCTTTTCAATGGACAGATGGGGGATGTGAATAGCACACATTTGGTTTTGGGGTCAGAGTCATCTAGAATTCGAACTTGGATAGTCAGTTAAATAAAATAATTAAAAAATCGCTCGGTTAAACTTTTAAGAATAGCCGTCCTTTTGACATAACAAAATGTATAAAAAAATTTTTATATGACTTTTGATTAAATATGGTGGTACTTGGCCTTCTCAATAAATTTGCGAAAATGATAAAAGAACAAAAATCTACAAATTATGACAAAAATATGTAATTTTCTGTGGACTCCAAAAATTTAATATTTCTGGACTCTCAAGGTGGTCCAACGTTTTGATGTGTTCTGTGGAAAATCAAGAAAAGTAATTTGGAGAAAGGAAAGCGGCCTAAAAAGTAAAGAAAGAAAAAGAGAAAGGAGGAAAAAAAAGGATGCTAGATTAATGTGATTGTTAATCTTGAATGTATTTTGCCGATAGTAGTTTGTATAAATTTCGTCAGACTGAATTTTGTTTGATTAAATCCTTGTCTTTTCTAACGTGAATTAATTGGTAGTCCTTTGTGTTTCACAAGTGACATATATGCCGATTAATTAAGCCTCGTGTGAATCCGCAGTACATCATTAATATAGAATATAATAGACAACGAAATTAATTTAGTATATAATATCCAGCAAAATGCAATCATGAGGTTATATTGTAAGGTAAGGTTCATGCATGTCATTTTCCCCAAACCTTAGAGTATGGGTAAAATTTTCTCTTGAAATATATAAGACACATTCAGATATAGATATCAAACACCATTTGGGAGTGGACTTCATCTATTTAGAATACATCATTAATGTGGTATAGAATACACAACAAAATTATGTATTACTTGAAAGGTAATATTTTTTAATGATTATTTTTTTAATTGAAACACCTAGGTACTAGTCTTTATATTTAATTATTTATTTTATTATTGGAAATGTTTTTAACACCTTTGATTTCTCTTTTGTAGATTGACAAGTGATGATGCAAATATAGCTTTGGATGATGATAAATGATGTAATTATTGATGAACTTGGTAATTATATTTTTTCTGTACGAATGGAAAAAATATTGTTTAGTGTAAAAAACCATTAGCATTACCAATACATAATTACCGTAAATTATAGAAAATGTTGTACTGGAAAAGTGGAAAATTTTCCTTTGAGATTTGGCGAAATATGGTATTGGGCTTAATTCTTTGCTAATTAATAACAAATTTTAAAATTTCTCAAGATTATCCAATATTTTGATAGTGGTTTTTGTATAACTATTTTCGGTATGTTAACTTCCGTGGGACTGAATTTTGTTTAATTAAATCCTTTACTTTGGATAAATATAAAATGGGAGCGCCTAAGTTACGATAAATGTACCTTACGTTTTTTGTTTTATTCTTCTTGATAAATTTCATTTGAGTCCCTTGATGTTTCTTTTTTTTTTATAATTGAGGGAGTATTTGTCTCCTTCCATCTCTTCTACACCTATTTTTTATCCTTTCTAGAGTTGTATTTATTTCTTTTAATAACAACAAATGATTATCAAACTCATATAGATCTATGAATTCAGAATATATTTCTGGTCCTAAATTTATTAAACCTATTCTTTCTTGCTCTAATAAATCTATTTTTTGATTTATTAAATTTATATATGTACTCACTATATTTTCCCATCCTAAATGCATATGTTCTGTACTATTTATTAATTCCTGTATTGTATTAACTGCTTGGTTCATAATGTTTCAGTTTTATACCAATATATTAAAAATTGTATAAATTTATCAATAAATTTCATTTTCTTTTCTATCAATATTTCTCCTCCTGTGGTATCTATGTTTCTTTCTATAAGTTCTTCAGTTAATTCAATTTCTATATTTCTTATATTATTTTTATCAGTTTTTAAAGCTTTTACCAAATTCTTTATTTCTTCTTTATTATATACCTTTAATGTATACAAACTATTAACTATTGACTGTATTGGGTCCATAATTTTGTTCTTATGGCTCTGATACCATCTTGCACTCTGTGCTAAAAAAAAAAAACTAAAAAAAGGTAATGAACGAAAATATAAACAATAGAAAAAACAAAATAATAGAATAAAGACTTACAGAAAACTAAAAATATAAAACAATATTATAAACAATATTGTTAAAAAATTTTATTTTATAAGGTATACATATCATAACTTCTATTACTATTATTTCTTACATATAAGGTAATAACTTGTTCTCCTTCTATTTCCCTAGGTATATTATTCAGAAGACTAGGAAAATAAAAATCATAATAATTATTATTAGTTTCTAAAATATATGCAGGATTATCAGTCATATCATAAAATAATCCGATCTGTATAAAGTATATATTATTATTTATTATACTAAAATAGTATCTAATTTCCCTTTGAGTATCTATATTTATAAAATATTCTGATTACAGGTACGTGGCTTGTTATTTCAAAGTGCAGAGGATACTAACGCCCAATAGGGATCGTCTATCCAATTTACGTCATGGGTTGCTTGCCGATATACCTTACAATCAATTTATTTGTTTTATTTTACTAAATTCCTATATTTCAAGTTATTCGTTATCCGAATTTTCTACGTAATTTATGTATGATGGTCCGATTTCTCGAATTTCATGTTCCATATATGCTAAAGCTATGTCAATTCCTTGCTCTATTGTTAACATAATTATATTATGTTTTAAATTATCTATTTCGATATGGTTTATAATTTTTCTTTTTATTTCTTTTGGTAAATTAAGAGTATATACTGCTTGTAGATCTTCTGTTCTAACTAGCTCTTCTTTACTTAAAAGATATGAACTTTGTTTAAAAGATCCTAAGTTAAAGTCTATTATCATCATATAGTCATTATATGTTATTCTAGTGGTAGAGTTTATTATATATTCTTTAGAATTCCCAAGTAAAATATCGTTATTCATGTTTTAAATTAGCTCTTCCTCCATAAATCTCCTCATCATCAATCATCAACAAACTTCCACCAAAAGATAAGGTTTGAGAATTATTACCTAAGTTGTTCTTATTTCTTTGCCTTCCGATCCTCTTCCAGTGACCTGCAGCATGGTTGTCCTTATTCCCTCAACGACCTCCTTGCCTCAACGGGATCAGCGGACTCGAGCGGCTTTACTATATGGATTTTGATCGTTGTGCTTGGAAACTTTGAATAATTTTAGGTTTCTCTTTCCTTTCTTAGGTGTTGTTTTGTTTATGATTTTTGATGGTTTGATTCTGGATTCTGAGCTGAAGAGTTGTTTAGTTATTCATTTTTGAGAGAGTTTTTGGAAGAGATTTCGTGATTCAAGCTCTGAGAGCCTTTCTTATTTTTTCTTTTATTTATATGAAAAAAAGTTACATTCTTGCCCTCATATGTTCGGGCTTTTTACATTATTGCCTACGTTCTATTACATTATTGCCCTTCTATAATTGGGCTTCTTACGTCACTGCTGACGTTACATATCACTTATTTTTAACTTTAGCATCTTTCTTTTTGCTGCCTGCCATCTTCCTTATCTTTGTCGGGCATCTTTGTTTATGCTGTCTGCTTTATCTTGTCGGGCATCTTCTTTATGTTGTCTGCTTTATCTTGTCGGGCATCTTCTTTATGTTGTCTGCCATTTCCATGAGTTGATAAGCTTGATCCATTGTTTTACTGCTACTGGGAAAACGCATAGTACTTATTTCATTGATGAAATCTAATAACAGGTTTGATGGTGTATGACTGTCTTCAGAGGTTATGAGAATATAGTTCTGAAATTTGATGATGGTTCTGAAATTTCTTTTGTATAGATCCTTGGCTATGCTCCATATGGCTTTTATTCCTCTGGCTCTTCGTGTTCTGATCCAAGGTTCATTTATGTGTGGAACATTTGTGTAGTCTGTCCCAACTTCGACCTTGAAATTCTTAGTGAGATGACCTATAGAGATCATATAAAAGGCCTGATATTCTACGTTCTGATAGTATTCTGGACTTATGGTGTAGAATTTTAGATATATGGGTCTTTTTTGGGCGAACCTTGATACTTCTTTTATTAATAAGTCATCAAGGCTGGCTATTTCCTGAAGATTTATATCTGGATATACTAGATCTAAATACCCGTATTTTGCTATCTTTCCAACAAGGAGTGGGTCTGCTCCTTTTGTAGCAATCATTCTTGGATACATATTTTTTCCTGGTGCTTTGAAAATTGTATTCTTGTGGGAATAAGTGGAGTACACCCATGTGGAGAATTGTTTATATTCTTCTTCTTTTGGATTCAGGGGTTTCTCCTATTCTTCTGTATAAGGGTTGTTTATTTCTATGAACTTTTTTGGAGGATCTGATTTTGGAGACTGGACTTCTATAGATATGACTTTATTTGGAACTGGGTCAGAGATTGGTTTATCTTCTCTGAAGGGTCCACTACTGCTTCCGATATTTATTGGGTTAATGTTTATTGGGCTCGTGTTTATAGAGAGAGCTTTTGTTAGGTCGTCTATGTATGACTCTAACAAATTTACTCCTTTTTCATGAGTCTCAGAAGCTTCTTTGAAATAGTTTATTACATCAATTATGTCAGATGCTTCTGTTTTGAGCCTTTGTACCTCAGCTTCTATTTTCCCGATGATTCTATTAACTTCGGGATTCATTCTCCAAATTCTATGTTCCTGCTTAGGAAATCTGCAAGGAAATTGTTAATTCCTTTTATATGGACAATTTTGAAATTATAATATGACAGATAAACTTGCCATCTATGCAATCTTCTATACTGGGGTTCATTTGGTAAAATCCTATTAATAAGAGCGTTTACCTGAGAATTATCAGTTTCTACAATAAATTGTTTTTGGAGTAAAAATAATGAGAATTTTTTAATTCCTTTGTATATTGCAAGGAGTTCTTTTTCATGTACAGGATAATTAACCTGAGCTTGGTTAAACGTTCCACTAGTGTATCGACAAATTTCATTTATATCGGTTTTAAGTATTGCTCCCCAATATAAGTCAGACGCATCTGTTTGTATTACTAATCTATCTTTTTCATCTGGTAGTCTTAAAGTTGGAAGGTTTTTACATTCTTCTTTTAAATTTTTTACAGTTTCTGTATGTTCGTCATTCCATCCTCTAGTATTATTTTTTCTTAATAATTTTTGGAGTATATTTCTCTTTTTTGATAGGTCTTTTATAAATCCTTCTGCATAATTTAAACATCCCAAGAATTTTTGTATTTGTTGTTTATTTTCTAATTTATCTGGAAACTCAATTATTTTTCTTCCTATATGGCTCTGGAGTTTGATTCCTTGTTTGTCAAGTATCATTCCTAAAAATTCTATTTTCTTATGCTCTATTACTGCTTTTTTACTAGACAGTACATCCCTTCTCTAATACATGTATTAGCAAATTCTTTCAAATGGTGTCTATGTTCCTCTATTGTTTCTGAAGCTATTAATATATCATCAACATAGACTATAATGTAATTGTAGTCTCTAAATATTTTATCCATTCTACTTTGAAAAATTTGTGGAGCATTTTTTAATCCAAAGGGCATTACTAACCATTCATAATGACCTTGTGGGGTACTAAAGGCTGTGTAAGGGATACTATCATTTTCCATTTTTATTTGCCAAAATCCTGACTTACAATCAAATTTTGAATAATATGTTTTATTTTTTACAAGATTTATTAGTACTTCCTTATTTGGGAGAAAATATCCATCAAATTTTGTATATTTATTTAGTTCTTTGTAGTTTATTAACATTCTTGCTTTTCCTCTAACCTGTTCTGTTCTTTTCCTAACCATAAAAGCTGGACTATTATGCGGACTATTACTACTTCTAATAAGTTTTAAATTTAATAATTCTTTTATTTGAATTTTAAATTCTTCTCTATCTTCTTCTGTATACATCATAGGTTTTAGTCTTATAATCCTATTTTCAATTAATTCTATTTTTGCTCTAGGATGATCTGGTTTCCATAATGCTAAAGGATTTTCTTTATAAACTTGCTCAAGCTGTGATTTTATTGTTTCTAATTGTATATTATAACTTTGTCCTTTTTGTATTAAATAATGTTTCTCATAAATATACTTATCACCACGCTGGGCTGGCTGAACTCTGTAGGGTTTGAATTCGCGAGGGATGCGGAGAATATGATTACAAGGGGTTTTTAAAGTGATCATATAAGGTGTTTGTTGGTAATATTGGAACTGTTGTATGAAATCATTTCCTAAAAGGATATCACAATCCATACCATTATATTGGAATATTTGATTAATACGTACTATTTTACTTCCTAGTAAGATTTCAAAATTTAGAATAGATTGATTTACATGTTGTTTATCTCCTGTAATACCAATAATTTTTAATTTTCCATTTGATTCCCATTTATTAGATAAAAAGGATTTCATAATAGTTATTTCACTACCAGTGTCTATTAAAGCACAAGTATCTATATCTTTTTCTGTTATATTTATTTGGATATATACAGACATAGGGTACTTTATATAAGCTTGGTTTAACATGTGTAACAAATTATTGTTTGGCCTTGGATTAAGAAAGTTATCTTATTAGGTTCAATTTTGTAATATTCTAAATCATTTAAAAAACTATTACCTAGTACTATATGTTTTTCTGGGTCTGTAGTCATGAATGAGTCTATATAACAGGCTACTATTATGGTTTATAAAAACCCAGTATCCAAAAATATTAGAGGAATCAGAAAAGTTAAAAGCAGAATTAAAAAGAGAAGAAAAGGGAAAAGAAAAATTAGAAATAAAAGAAAATACACCTAGTGACACAGAATAATGGAAAATACATTAGAAGAATTAACAGAAAAATTTAGTGATATTAACCTTAGTGATTTAGAAGAATTTGAAAAAGAATACCAAATAAAGATGAATGTCGCTGGAGGTCCAGAATTAAAACTTGATATTGGAGAACCTAGCCATAGATATGAAACAAATAAAAAGAAAAATAGACCATTTTATGAATACTATCCGCCCGTTAAAAATACCCCTTGGAAAAAAGATTACCAACCTAATAATGACCATTTGATGCCAATAAGCAATGCAGGTACATTTTTAGACTTAGATTGTAAAATAGACCCCCGAAAAGCTTTAGTAGAATGGGGAATGCAAATGAAATTATTTTTTATATTCAATGGATCCAAAGATGATTGGAATGTAGATACTGAAGAAGAAAAAATAAATATATTAACAAATATTCTAATAGCAAGTTTTACAGGAAATGTATTTAATTGGTGGAAAGGATTAAGTGACGATACACAAAAATTAATAAAAGACTCAACCAAAATAGCATTAGGAAAAGATAAAGGATTAGGTATAGAAAGAATAATCGAATACATTGCTAGTGAATTCTTAGGAGAAGATTGGTTACAAAATACAGAAAATGAAGCAAAATATGATAAATTAAATGCTAGAATGAAATTAATAAACCTGACAATCTGTAATATGTGTTTTGTAAAAGAATATACATGTGAATTTAGTAAATATTATTATACACAATTCATGAGTCATGAAGACCTGAACATTTATAAAAATTTGTATTACTCTAAATTACCTTATCCATGGAATGGATATTTCATAAATGAATATGAAAAACATACTAATAAAAGTGATAGTAGAATCCCAGATACATTAGGATCTAGGATCAGATTTTTAAATACAAGATTAAGTGAAATTTGTATCCAAAGAAGTTTAATAAAAAAGAGTAAAAATATAACAAGAATATGTTGTGAAAAGACAGAAATGCCTACCCAATGGGGATGTTATGTACCTCATAAAAGACGTAGAAAATCTTATAATAAAGAAAAGAGATATAAAAAATATAATAATTTTAAGAAAAAATATAAAAAATCAGGAAGAAAATATTATAAAAGAAAATATAAAAACCAAAGAAAAATATTAGATAAGTCCAAATGTAAATGTTGGAATTGTGGAGAAATAGGACATATAAGTACAGATTGTACAAGAAAGAAAAAAGTTAAACTCTTAAAAGAAGATTTTGAAAATATAGAAAGCGACTTAGAAGAAATAAATAATTTATCTGACTATATAGGAGAGGAAGTTTATATGGCTGAAGAATCTGAAAATGAATCCGAATAAAGAAGAGTTATTAGATAATGAAAAAATAGAAGAGATAGAAGAAATAGAAAAAGAAGAAAACAAAAGTGGATACAACCTTGTTGCTACTTTTAACAAAGAAAAATATAATAAACTTTTAAAATTAAATATGGAAAAACCAGAATATGGAATAATCCATAGATTTAGAGATATGTTTAAAAGAAAACGAATAATATTACATGAATATTATGAACAAGAAAAAGCTGTGACAATTACACAAGCTGAAGGAAATATTAGATTTAGTTTAATAAATAAAAGATCCATAGAACTAGCACTGAGAAAAATAAAAAATGAGACAACCAAAGAAAAAATTCAATATGTATATCTCGCTGAGATACAAATCTTAATAAAATCTCTTTTTAAAGAAGGAATAGGCAGCCCAATAGTTTTATCATTACATGATCAAAGATTTATAGATCCTAATATAGGACATCTTGGAACAATAGAAGGAAATCTATGTTATACTAAATTATTATTTACTTGTCACCCTAGATATTGTGTACACATTAAAGATAAAAACATAGACGAGACATTAAGCTTACATTTTAAGTTATTAAAGAAAAATTTAATGAAAGAAGGCAATAGAATAATGACAATACATTACTCAGCCTTATATAGTTTCTGTAATTCAAATTACGGAGAAATATATGGTAGTAAACCTTACATCGAGATAAATAAAGATTGTGAAGATATCGCAACATTTATAGAACCAGTAATCCAAGATTACAAAATTCCTATAAATTATGAATTAAATATCGATGATAAAAAACAAATTTTAAATAATAGTAATGAAAACTCCATTATTCCTATAAGCTTTGCTGGAAGAACCTTAATAAGAGGAAGTTCTTCTAGAAGATTAAACACTGATAAGCAAATAATTAAATCGTTACCAACAAATAATGTGGTAAAAATACTTGGACAATACTTTAATGGAATAGATTACACAGCAAAAGTACCTATACTATTAGACACTGGCACAAGCCATAATTACATGAATCACACAAAAAATAAAGGACTGTTAGTAAAAGAAAAGGAAATTCCATATGAGTATACTGACTTCAATGGGAATAAACATATTTGTAAACAAGAAGTTAAAGTCCCCATAATAATAGAAGGACAATCATCATAACTTCCTGGCTGAGGTTTTGTCATATGTTTATCAATGCTTGTCCCTATTATTCCTGATTTTATTATTTCAAGTTTCTCAACTTTTTTATTTTTCTTTCGGCTTATCTGAATTGTTGATAATTCTATTTTTATCTTTCCTATTTCTTGTTTAATTTCTTTCATTTCTTATTTAAGATTTAAAAGTATTTCTTTTAATTCGATTAATGTAGTTTCCATAAAATGTAGGGGTGCTAAAAGATATTTTTACCTTTGAGTGTATGTTACATCCAACGTAACATAGTGTTAGCCATATAAAATATATATATTCTAAAAGTGAAATTCATAGGTGCTTCTTTGACGGGCTTGACAAGGGATAAATATGTCAATCAAGCCTCAAATGTGAATTCGCAGTACACACGTCTTCTTTTCCTTGTCTACAAGACCTTGACTCCAATTTTGCTTTAATTTATGGTCGGCTCAGAAAAAGCCATTGACCTGAAACGTTTTCTATTCACGTGTTTAATCACACGGCATCCCCCTGGCTGTGCGTTTCAAATAATTGGCCGCTAATGAGTTTACCCGTTTAAATGTGTCGGTCTACATTATCCCTTTTATCATTTTGAAAAATTTTCCATATATTTTCCAAATTTTTAGGACAATCAATTTTAAACACAACTAAAATGACAGCTAGTTTGAATTATTAATTCCCATAAATATAAAAGAAAAAGATACTTAAATTCCCCAAAATTTATTTCAATAAAGTTATAAGACACATGGATATCGTCCTATCAGACACTACTTGGGAGTGAGTTTCATCTATTTAGAATTCATCATTAATATAGTATATAATAGACAACAAAATTAATGAATTACAAAATATCTACCAAAATGCTGTCATAAGGTTATATTGTATGGTAAGGTTCATGCATGTTATTTCCCCAAACCTTGGAGTGTATGTATATTTTTGTCATTAAATTATAAGACACATCATTTTAGATGTAGATACCTGATACCACTTGGGAGTGAACTTCATCTATTTAGAATATATCATTAATTTAGTATATAATACACAACAAAATTATGTATTGCTTGAAAGGTAATATTTTTAAATGATTTTTTTTAATCAAACACATAGGTACTAGTCTCATTTCTAGATCGATAAATTGACGATGCAAATATAGGTTTGGATGATGATAATGATATAAGTATTAATGAAGTCCTATCACATGTTGGTAATTTATATTTTTTTCTGTACGAAGAAAATAAAATATACTTTATTTTGTTCTCAAAATAAATAACAAAATAGACAATTACTATAAATTATAGAACATGTTGTACCGGAGAATGGAAAATTTTCCTTTGACTTTTGGCGAAATAAGGTAGTCGGCTTAATTCTTTGTTAATTAAGAACAAATTTTAATATTTCTCAACATTATCGAATATTTTGATGATGAAGGAAAGTGGACATAAAGTAAAGTTACTGGAATAGAAAAGTAATTGGGAGAATGGAAAGCGGACTAAAAAGTAAAGAAAGAAATAGAAAGTTGCTAGAATATGAATCACATGTAGCCTTTAATTTGCGAAATTAATTAGAAATAGTAATTAGTGGCCTCAAAAGACATTAACTCAACTGACCCTTGTGTTTGATAACGCGTATGCAAATTTTGACGATGAGTGAGAAAGCTCAACGCGGGCTAAAAATGATTGAGTGTTGCAGTATTATTGTTTGGTTATAAAAGCAGGCATGCACTGGCTGAATCTAATCAACCAAAAACTTATAAAAATGGCACCGGATTCCTCCATTTCAAACTTGGTGGTCATTATAACTTTTATAAGCAGTATTATTGTTCCTGTTATAACTGATAATGCAGTTGTAACAGCAGCTGCTGCATCGTCGGCCATAAAGTTAGAAAGGGAAGCTTTACTTAATTCAGGCTGGTGGAATAGCAGTCGGGCGACGGCCAACTATACTTCAGATCATTGCAAGTGGATGGGAATCACTTGCAATTCAGCAGGAAGCATAGTCGAGATAAGTTCTGACGAGATGGATAATAATTTCACCGGAGCAGAGCTTAGCCAACTCAACTTCACTTGCTTTCCCAACCTCGTAACTTTCAGAATTTGGGGCACTCTTCTTTCCGGAAGGATGCCATCAGAAATTGGTGCTCTTTCAAAACTCGAGAAGCTTGTCCTGTCCCACAATAGTCTTACAGGTAACCATTATATACAATTTCACTGCATACACATTATTTTCCCAGCCGTACTGGATAATATTGCTCATTTATCATTAATTAATCATACACATTATTTTTTTTTCCTTTTTTTCGTTAGGAAGGATAACATCAGAAATTGGTGCTCTTTCAAGACTCAAAGTGCTTGACCTGTCCTATAACCGTCTTACAGGTAACTATTATATATAATTTCATTGCATATACAATAATTTCCTATCGGTACTGGATAATATTGCTCATTTATCATTAATTAATCATTTGCATATATATATATATATATATGATAGGTACTATCCCTTCAGAGATCGGGAGTTTGAGGGATCTTCTCGACCTGAATCTATCTAATAACATTCTCAATGGTTCTATCCCATTAGAATTTGGGAATTTGAAGGATCTTGATCAACTGAGGTTGCAGGGTAACAAACTGGATGGTCTAATTCCATCGAGCATAGGTAATTTAACTAACTTGACATATTTGGACCTTTCTTTAAACCAACTTAGTGGTCGGCTGCCTCAAGAAGTTGGAAATCTGAAGAATCTGAAGTCTCTGTTTCTGGATAATAACCATCTAAGTGGGCCTATTCCTTCAACGCTTTATCATTTAAATCAGTTAGCAACTTTGTGCTTGGGTTACAACAAACTTGTTGGTCCAGTGACTAAGGAAGTTGGAAATATGAAGAATCTTGATCGTTTGCATCTGAATGGGAACAATCTCACTGGATCTATTCCTTCGACCATTGGTTATTTAAACTTGTTGGATGAGTTGCACTTGTCTCACAACAGACTTGATGGTCCAATTCCACCGACCATAGGAAATTTAACCAATTTAATAGCTCTAGATCTTTCTTCAAACCAACTGAGTGGTCTGCTGCCTCGAGAAGTTGGAAATCTGAAGTATCTTGCTTCTCTATCTCTCAATGGGAACATTCTAATTGGACCCATTCCTCCAACAATTGGTTATTTAACCAACCTCACCTATTTGAATCTTGGTTATAATCGGCTCAGCAGCTCCATTCCTCCAGAACTCATGAATTGCTCGCAGTTACTGAACTTGGTATTAAGCCACAACAGTTTAAGCGGAAGCATTCCATCGGAGATAGGAAACCTTATATTTTTTAGACAACTTGATTTAAGCCGTAACTTCATAAATGGCACGATACCTTCACAACTCGGAAAAATTCCAAACATTTCTGCCGTGGATCTTTCCAAGAATAACCTCTCCGGCGTTATCCCTGCATCTGTCAGAAGAATTCCCAAATTGATAGTGTCAGAAAATAATCTAGAGTTAGAAAACTCAACTAGTTCAGAAAATGCACCGCCACCCCAAGCAACACTGTTCAAAGGCAACAAAGGGAAGCAGCGAAAGATCGTCATTCGGTTGGTCACAATCATTCTTGCTATGGTGGCATTTGTTTTCGCAATCTTAATTTTTGGTATCTTGTTTGTCCATAGACGAAAGGATAAGAAATTTAATCCTAATACCCGAGAAATGACCGAGGGGGCTAATGAGTTCTCCATATGGAATTATGATGGTCGAATTACATTTGAAGAGATGATTGAAGCGACAGAGGATTTCCACATCAAATATTGCATTGGAACCGGAGGTTATGGCAGCGTTTACAGAGCGCAATTGTCTAGTGGAAAACTAGTTGCTTTGAAGAAACTTCACCGTTCAGAGACAGAGGAGCCAGCTTTCCTGGAAAGTTTCCAAACCGAAGCTCGTCTACTGTCCCAAATACGGCATCGTAATATAGTGAAGCTTTATGGTTTCTGTTTGCACAACAAGTGCATGTTTTTGATCTATGAGTACATGGAGAGGGGAAGCTTGTTTTGTGTGTTACGCAATGATGTTGAAGCAGTTGAGTTGGATTGGACAAAGAGAGTGAACATTGTAAAGAGCATGGCTCATGCTTTGTCTTACCTGCATTATGACTGCAAGCCATCCATTGTTCACCGCGACATATCAAGCAATAACATTCTACTTAACTCAAACCTAGAGGCATTCGTTGCTGATTTTGGTTTGGCTAGGCTCCTGCATCCAGATTCCTCCAACAGAACTCTAGTGGTGGGAACATATGGATATATTGCTCCAGGTAACCTTTATCTATTCTTTTCATGCTTCTTACTCATGTTTATACATTGATTGTATTTAAAAATCAATCAGATATCTCTTAAATATCTAGCTGCAGAAGCTTTCAGAAACAGATAATCAAATGATTATTCTTTTTTTTTTTTGTGTTGTTTACTTGTGCAATGAAATTCTACAATGGGTTCTATTTTGTTGCAGAACTTGCCTACACTATGGCTGTGACAGAGAAATGTGATGTTTATAGCTTTGGCGTAGTGGCACTAGAAGTATTAATGGGAAGTCATCCAACAGATCTTCTTTCATCCTTATCGTCATCATCTGGTCGGAAGATTAGGTTGATCGATGTTTTAGACCAACGTCTCCCATTTCCAGTTGATCGAAGGGTTGTTCATGATATTATTCTTGTTTCAACAGTCGCATTTGCATGCTTGCAGTCAAAACCCAAGGCTCGACCTACAATGCAACGCATATCTCAAGAATTTCTCGCAAGGAAATCACCGCTGGGAAAATCTGTTGTTCAAGAAATTTCCATATCAGAACTTATAAACCAAGGGATGTATTTGGTTGATCAATGCGATTGTTAATCCTGAATGTATTTCACTGATCGCATTTTGTATGACTTTCGTGAGGCTGAATTTTGTGTAATTAAATCCTTATCTTTAGATAAAAAATAAATAAATATTCTAAAGTGAAATTTGAAAGGGGTCCATTGAGCCTGACAAGTGACAAATATGCCAATTGAATTTCATGTGTAAATTCACACCACACAAGTCATTTTCCTGATCTAAATAGACGTTGACTCCTAGTTGCCTTCATCAGTGAACACAGCATGAATTTTTAGACGCAGCAAATGGCTATCTGAAGAAATGAACAATGCAAGCACTTGCACTGATAAAATTACCTTTCCACAGGCTGAACATTGCAGAAAAGTTATGGATGATTTGAAAATGCGGGGGGAGGGGGTAGAAGGGGTAAGAAAAAATCGAGCAATGGTTTTTGGGGAATCAAAAGCTTGCATGATTATTTATGCTGGAAATACAAAATCTGAAACTGAAACCATATAATTGATTTAAAATAGTGTAGTTGTATTGCATGACTGAATTTGGATATTGAAAGTTTCAGACACGAATGTTCAGTTTCAGGAATCCTGGATTTATTTACCTCAAAAGTCGTCCACCTGAGGACTCTAAAACAAGTATATGTTGATTATCCAATGAGAATTAATGTTTCATTCATTAATTGAAAGATAACTAGAGTGCGTTTATTATCTTTCAATTTGAAATAAAAAGATGTGAAGAACTTTGAGAATATGAAAATACTGAGATGATATATGATCATCAATTGAATGCCAGTTTCATGAACCTATAAAATTACTTATTAGTTCATCTTATTATTTTACAGATAAATGTCGCATCACTTATGAGAAATAAAGTCGAGATACTATTTGAGAAGTGCATTATCATTCTTAATAGAATTTATTGGTAATTGCACGAGGAATGTTATTTACTTACTTCCACATTTTGTCCCGGCAGAAATCTTTATGCCACATGACCTGGCCACATAAACCATCTTCTCAATGCTTACAATTTCTTCAATCTGCTTTGTAACAAACGTGCACACGCATGGCACATCAACCTTCTTGACAACCGCACAACAACCAGGAGATGGCCGAATCTTCGGCCCCGATTTCAACACATATTTCTCACATTGTGATACAAGCTGGCCAAGAACATTTGTATTCATTCCACAATGTTGTGCGCCGGAAACTTGGCCGGAAAATTGAAAAACTCCAGCGACAGTAAATATCGCGGTGAGCATAAAATAAATCTTAGAACTCATATTTCTCAGTAACGCTAAACTTTGGATATCTATTTCAGTTTGGTTATGAACTCTTAATTCATGCTGATCAGCTGATGCCGACTTATATATATAGAAGGGAAGCTGGGAATTATGGTTAAAAAATACGTGGTTAGCTGTAAAATTATTGAAATTTTAATCGATCAAATAGTAATTTAAATACAAAGTGATTATATTAAAATGCTGAAAAAGACAAAAATTGACTGGTTCACGGGCATTTTGGCCTTCACACCACATGGACATTGTCTTGAATGGTGTCTCATGTGAAAAAAAAAATTATAAAATACTCAGAACAACTCTTTGTCTCCGGATTTTAAAGAAACTAATGCACTAGTCACAGGCATTTTCTACTTCAGTAGCTGTTAATTAGGGATGGCAAAAATCCCCACGGGGACGGGTACTTTCGGGGATTTTTCCCATTCGGGGAGGGTATGGGGATAATTTCATACTCAATTTCTTATTCGGGGAGGGGACGGGGATGAGGTGGAATCCTCATCCCCTACCCATTTCCCCATTTTAATTTTTAATTTTTTTTAAATTACTCGTAAATAAATTATAAAATTTAAATTATAAAATTATAAATATTGGTAAAAATAAAAAAATATCAACATATTTATATTATTAAACTTTTAGGCCTAATTAACTAATTAAAGTCCTAAATTTTTATTTAGGCCATTAAAAAGACCGAGTAGATTCTATTAGCCCAAAATTTTTTAATTTTAATATTCTTTAAATATTTTAAACTTAAATCTATTTTTTATTTATTTATAGATGTTATTATTGCCCACAGCGAATCACAATTTTAATATCTACTCTATTCTAATCTAATCTAATATTTGCTCTTGATTTGCTCCGATTTAATTATTGTATTTATAGCCCACATTTATAAAGTGCCCACGCCACCATTGTAAAAGTTAATTTTGAATCTAAATTCGATTTTATTTGTAACAATTTTGTATTAGACTATTAATTTGCTCATGATAGTTTGTAAAAGAAGTTTGTATCCCTTGCATGCTGCGTTACTTACTAATTTAATGTATATGACTTTTGTAATGGATATTAATGTAAGATATATTTCGAACTTTACTTTTATTTGAATTTTTTATTTTAATATGATTAACTCAAAATCGAAAATAAAAAAATGTATTAGTTATTCGAGGATTGGGGACCTCGGGGATCCCCTGTTATTATTCGGGGAGGGGATGAGGATTCTCTCAAGTAATTCTGACGGGGACGGGGAGGGGACGGGGACATACGTAAAATATCGGGGATGGGTACGGGGAGATTGGTCCCCTCCCCTCCCCTCCCCATTGCCATCCCTACTGTTAATACGTACAAGTTATTAATTAAATGAACTAATAGATAGCTGCAAGGGTCAAGCTTGAGATACTAAAGGCTATTAAACATTAATTCATGTAAACAAAGAGTTCTACGACAAGCAGTAAACTGGGTTATTGTTCCCTGGGATCTAATTGAAATCTAGTCATTCTTTGAAAATCTTATGTTTTGGCCTCCATTTCTAAATTTTTAACCTCAAATTTGTAGTTTCTTCATGCTGACCTTGTTAAACCAAGCTCTTAATTCCATCATTGATTATTTACTTGTCTAATTTGGTTACGGAGTCTATGTAAAAGAACTTGTTGTGCATTTTCCCTAGGGAAAAATAAACGTTCTCCATTCTATTAAAGTGGTATCGAACTTTTTTAATAAGATATTAAAGTTAAATTTATGTTCAATTGTCACTAGAAGTTTGTCCGAATGATTTTTAAATAACTTATATAATTAGCAGATTCTATCAGTCGTGTTGGGACATCATTTGCCGTGACTTGTTAGATGTTGTCCTCGATTATTTCAGAGGTTCGGCTATGTCCAAGGGTTTCCAAAGTACTTTATTGGTCCTTCTGCCTAAGAAGGCTTCTCCAGATTCTTGGGCTGATTTCCGTCCGATTAGTCTTTGTAACGTGAACAACAAGGTCCTTACCAAGTTGCTTGTCTAGAGATTGTCCTCTCTCCTACCTCGCATTATTTCTCCTACTCAGAATGGCTTTGTTCCTGGTTGAGTGATTCATGATAACGTGCTCCTGGTTCAGGAGCTCGTTCAAGATCTTAATCGCCGTACTCGAGGGAACACTGTGGTGCTAAAATTAGATATGGCCAAGGTGTACGATCATATGTCATGGCCTTTTATTCTTCAGATGATTCGCTGTTTTAGGTTCTCGGAGCATTGGATTTCTTTGATTCGGCGAGTGATTTACGGCCCTTGGTTTTCAGTACTTGTGAATAGGGTCAGTCAAGGATACTTCCAGTCCCTGAGGGGTCTTCGGCAAGGTGATCCTCTTTCCTCGTGCTTGTTTATTATTGTTGCAGAATTTTTCTCTCGAGAATTTGATATTTGTATTCTCCATATCCCTCGGTTCGGTATTGTTCAACCGCACCTACTTCTAATTCCCATTTGAGCTTTGCGGATTATATTATTATTTTTGCAAATGGGAACCAACCTAGCTTACAGCAGCTTATGGATTTCTTGCACCATTATGAGGCGATCTCGGGGCAGTTGATTAACCAGGACAAGAGTAACTCCTACATTAGGAAGTCGGCTTCGGCCTCTCGCCATGCCCTTGTTCACTCTGTTACTAGTTTTCAGCAGCGTCGGCTTCTGTTTACTTATCTCGGGCACCTAAAGATCTCCCATTTTGATGACACAGCCCGTAAGGTCAGGGATAAGATTTTCGGTTCGGATAACCGTCTGCTTTCTTTTTGTGGGAAGCTGGTCCTCATTCGCCATGTGTTATCCTCTATGCCCCTGCACTTATTTCACGTCCTTCGTCCTCTTGTAATGGTAGTTCAGTGCCTAGAGCAATTGTTCACCCAATTCCTATGGGGTGATTCTGAGGGAAGGCGCCGGATCTACTGGTGTAGATGGCCGAAGGTTTGTTATCCAGTTGATGAGGGTAGCCTTGGCATACGATCTTTTGATGATATGGAGGAGGCTTTTGAGATTAAACTTTGGTGACAATTTTGTTAGCAGAGTTCGTTATGCGCTTCCTATATGAAGTCCAAGTATTGCAGATCTACGCATCCGAGCCTGATCCAGTTTCGCTGTCTTGCCTCTCCTCTATAGAGACGCCTTTGTAAGATTCGTTGCACGACTAGACCTCATGTGCATTGGCTCATTGGGAGTGGAGATTATAGCTTCTGGTGTGATTGTTGGCTGAGTTCTTGCCCTCTATTTTTTTATAACCCTACAGCGGCTTCGTCAGTGCCGGTCTCATTCTTTTGGCAGGGTACAGTCTGGGACAGAGGCAAATTGGAGGATGTTTTGCCTTTATCTATTATTGAGCAGATCCTATTAGTGTTTATTTCTAGTGGGAATCCTGACCTGATTCGTTATGACCTTACCCCTGACGGTACGTTTCACTTGCGGACTGCTTGAGAGCTTGTACGGTGCTCTAGGCCGATGGATGAACTTTTCTCGATGATTTGGCAGAGGCATATCCCATTACAAGTTTCTTTTTTCCTCTAGTAACTACTACACGGATTCTTAGCTACTAATGATGCCTTATGCTCGAGGGGTTTCTCTATAGTTTCTTAGTGCGTTTGTGGGTGGGTTGTTGAGACTTCTCGGCACCTGTTTGTGAATTGTCCACGGGCCAATCATATTTAGGTTCACTACCAGCGAATCCTGGGGATGTGAGAGCTTGGTTTTCTATCTCCCCGTGCTTTACTTTTATTTTGGAGACAGTGTGCACCCTTTCGAAATCATCTCGGGTCCTTCTGCCATGCTTTTTGTGGCAAATTTGGAAGGCCCGAAATGCTTTCCGGTTTAATTCATAGTCTTTCTCCACTGATGCGATTATCTATCAAGTCGACTCTGATCTCAGGCTCGCTAGTTCTGCTTTTGGATTCAAGCCTCTTCAACTGAGGGGAGTTTTGGGTTCTCGTATTGCGGAGGGCTTGCGAGTTATGACTCCCCCTAAGAGGCGATTCGTCTAGTTGCTTGGACGAGGCCGCCCCTAAGGGTGGCTAAGCTGATTGTGGATGGTTGCTTTAGGGGCAACCCTAAGATGGCTGCTTCCGGGGGTACTCTTCGGGATCACCGGGGTGTGGTTTTAGCGGCTTTTGGATCCTTTTTAGGCTACAAGCCAATCTTATATGTTGAGCTCATGGCGGTGTGCAAGGGTTTGGAGCTTCCCATTCAGCTTGGGTATTCAGTGCTTGAGGTTGAGTCAGACTCGACTACGGTGGTGTCATGAATTCACACCCATGGTCCTTTACGATGGGAGTATTGTTATTCTCTGCGCTGGGTGTGTCGTTTGGTAACGTCATTCCCCAATTAGGTGAGAGATGTTCTTTGCGAGGCTACTTTTGCTACTGATTTTCTAGCCAACTGAGCGTGCACTCATTGGACTAGCCGACGTTTTTAATCTCCTCGGGAGCTTCTCAAAGGCTTATCTGGTATTCTTTACTTGGATACCCATGCAATCCCTTGTGTCAGACGTTAGGATTTTATCATTTTCTTGTATCTCATGTCTCCCTCCTTTGTATCTGATTCATTTTTAGATTTATATTACAGGTAGGGGTCCCGGCTAACCCCCCACCACTCTGGTGGTTTTAAATTAAAAAAAAAAAGAAGCTTTCTATAACTAGCCACTTGTGGTTGAATCTTGGGGGAGATAAGGACTAACATCTAGTTAAGAATAAAGGTATACTACACTACAATGACAATGATAATGAATAATATTTTTGCCAGCCTGAATCAATCCTCGGCTTATTAACACTAACACACACACACACACACACATACACACAAATTCTATTCATGCGTGAATCGTGATGTGCCTCCAGTTCTCACTGCACAGCTTGCTAACTTCAACCATTTTGCTTCCCGCCATCTATGTTTTCTTTGAAGCGTTTCATTAAAAAAATGAGCAAAAAAATAGTTTCAAGCTCAATTCTTTTACTCTCACTACAAAACTAGGATCTTCCATGCATCAGTGATCTTGTAATACATTATCCTTTTTTTTTTCTTTTGCGCGCGCGCGCCTAGGAGGCTAGGACTATCTATTTCGGTATCGCCCCGTCGATTGTCAACGACTTTGAAAACAACGTATAATAAACCAAATACAGGTTTTAGATGAAATGCAATAGTAAACAACTTCAAAAATTGATGGGCTTACAACGTATAATAAACCGAACATGCTTCAGTGATAGAGCGAGCTTGTCTCACATCTTAATTATCACTTTAAAGCATGTTGGGTTTGTTTAAGGCCTTTAAGGTTAGTGGGCTCCGTATTCCATTTCTCCAAGCCATGGCTTCATTTATGAGTAGAGTGGACCTTCTTACACCCCTCCAAAATTCTTATAAAAACCCACCCAATAATTTTAACTTTTATTATCAAAAAATCTTTACACCCATATGCCGTAACAACTGACAATTCTAACAGAATTTTGGAAAGGAAGAGAAATTAACAACTCTTGGTAAATTGCTAATTAACCCTTTTGCATGATCGTACAGAAACTGAATTGCTTCTAATGGTCAGTTGAAGTATAAACTAAATGATGAAGAAGAGACTCAGAAAATATTTTCAAATTTGAATTTTCAGAGTTATGATGAGGAAAGTTGTGATTTAGGCATTTAGCCCCATCTACACATTTGAAATTTTAAAATGCCCACTATATTGTTAAATTTGAATACGCATATTAATTCTGTACAAAATATGCCGTTCATTTTAATCTTCTTAATTGGTAAAAAAAATATTTATGAACTCTTGTGGTCTCTTAACCAAATATTAAAATTTTATTTGACACTCTATTTGACTGGTTAGTTAAGTAGTCTGCATAAGTTTAAACAAATTGTTACCGTAAGTTCACAAAGTTCCATTGCATATCGTTTTGGATTAGCGCGCGTTAGGATCAAATTAGAGTGACAATATTAAACGTACACCGATACAAGCCACAAAGGGGTTGCTTGGTTGAAAACAAAATTTGCCCTTTTCAATGGACAAATGGGGGATGTGAATAGCCCACATATGGTTTTAGGGTCGGAGTCATCTAGAATTCGAACTTGGATAATCAGTTAAATAAAATAATTAAAACATTGTTTGGTTAAACTTTTAAGAACAATCGTCTTTTTTGTATAATAAAATATATAAAAAAAATTCTATATGACTTTTGATTAAATATGGTGATATTTGGCCTTCTCAATAAATTTGTGAAAATGATAAAAGAACAAAGTTTACAAATTATGACAAAAATATTTTATTTTTTTTGTGGACTCCAAAAATTTAATATTTATGGACTCTCAAGGTGGTCCAATGTTTTGATGTGTTCTGTGGAAAATCAAGAAAAGTAATTTGGAGAAAGAAAAGCGGCCTAAAAAGTTAAAAAAGAAAAAGAGAAAGGCGTAGAAAAAAAAAGGATGCTAGATTAATGTGATTGTTAATCTTGAATGTATTTTGCTCATGGTAGTTTGTATAAATTTCGTCAGACTGAATTTTGTCTGATTAAATCGTTGTCTTTTAATTAAACAAAAAAACACTTTTCTAACGTGAATTAATTGGTAGTCCTTTGAGTTTCACAGGTATCTGCAGTACACAAATCTTTTTTTTTTTTTAAATTGTCTAATAAACGTGGCCGTGGGTTTCAAGTAATTGGCGATTGACGAGATCATATGTTTAAACGTGTCAATCTACATTATCCCTTTGACGGGGTATCATTTGAAAATTCTTCCATCTATTTTCCATATTTTTGATACATCAATTTTTTTCTTTTTTCTTTTTTGATAGTTGATATATCAATTTTAAACACAACTAAAATGACAGATGGTTAGAATTATTAATTCTCATATATATAAATATAAAGGAAAAAGAAACTTGAACTCCCCAAAATTTGTTTCAGTAAAATTGTAAGACACATGGAAATCTCCGTATTGGACACTACTTGAGAGTAAAGCTTAATCTATTTTGAATACATCATTAATATAGTATGTAATAGACAACAAAATTAATTTACTATATAGTATCCGGCAAAATGCAATCACGAGGTTATATTGCAAGGTAACGTTCTTGCATATCATTTCTCCCAACCCTTAAGAGTATTGGTAAAATTTTCTTTTGAAACATATAAGACACGTTCAGATATAGATATCAAACACCATTTGGGAGTGGACTTCATCTATTTAGAATACATCATTAACGTAGTATATAATACACAACAAAATTATATATTACTTGAAAGATAATTTTTTAATGATTTTTTTTTTAAATTCAAACACCTAGGTACCAGTCTTTACATTTAATTATTTATTTTATTGTTAGAAATATTTTTAACATCTTTGATTTCTCTTTTGTGGATCGACATTCGACAATTGATGATGCAAATGTAGCTTCGGATGATGATAAATGCTATAAGTAACTTGGTAATTTATATTTTTTCTGTACGAATGAAAAAAAATATTTACTTTGGTTTTAGCATTGTGTATGACTTGGGTCTGAAAATATTGTTTAGTGTAAAAAACCATTAGCATTACCAATACATAATTACCGTAAATTATAGAAAATGTTGTACTGGAAAAGTGGAAAAATTTCCTTTGAGATTTGACGAAATATGGTATTGGGCGTAATTCTTTGTTAATTAAGAACAAATTTTAAAATTTTTCAAGATTATCCAATATTTTGATAGTGGTTTTTGTATAACTTTTTTCGGTATATTAACTTTCGTGGGACTGAATTTTGTTTAATTAAATCCTTTACTTTGGATAAATATAAAATATATATATTCTCAAGTGAAATTTATTGGTGCTTCTTTGACGAGCTTGACAAGGGACAAATATGTCAATCAAGCCTCAAATGTGAACTCGCAGTACACACGTCTTCTTTTCCTGGTCTACAAGACCTTGACTCCAATTTTCCTTTAATTTATGGTCGGCTCAGAAAAGCCCGTGACCGGAAAAGCTTTCTATTCACGTGTTTAATCACGCGGCATCCCCTGGCTGTGCGTCTCAAATAATTGGCAACTAATAAGTTCACATGTTTAAACGTGTTGGTCTACATTATCCCTTTTATCATTTTGAAAAAATTTCCATATATTTTTCAAATTCTTAAGACAATTAATTTTAAACACAACTAAAATGACAGCTAGTTTGAATTATTAATTCTCATAAATATAAAAGAAAAAGATACTTAAACTCCCTAAAATTTATTTCAGTAAAGTTATAAGACACATGGATATCATCATATCATACACTACTTGGGAGTGAATTTCATCTATTTAGAATTCATCATTAATATAGTATATAATAGACAGCAAAATTAATGAATTACAAAATATCTAACAAAATGCAGTCATAAGGTTATATTGTATGGTAAGGTTCACGCGTGTTATTTCCCCAAACCTTGGAGTGTATGTATATTTTTGTCATTAAATTATAAGACACATCATTTTGGATGTAGATACCTGATACCACTTGGGAGTGAACTTCATCTATTTAGAATATATCATCAATTTAGTATATAATACACAACAAAATTATGTATTGCTTGAAAGGTAATATTTTTTAATGATTTTTTTTAATCAAACACATAGGTACTAGTCTCATTTCTAGATCGATAAATTGATGATGCAAATATAGGTTTGGATGATGATAATGATATAAGTATTGATGAACTCCTATCTCACGCTGGTAATTTATATTTTTTTCTGTGCGCAGAAAACATTATTTACTTTATTTTTAGCATTGAGTATGACTTGGGCATGAAAATATTGCTTAGTGTAAAAATTATAAAAGCAGGAAATATTGCCGTCAAACTTAATGTTTGGTTATAAAAGCAGGCACGCACTGGCTGAATCTAATGAACCAAAAACTTATAAAAATGGCACCGGATTCCTCCATTTCAAACTTGGTGGTCATTATAACTTTTATAAGCAGTATTATTGTTCCTGTTATAACTGATAATGCAGTTCTAACAGCATCTGATGCATCGTCAGCCTTACAGTTAGAAAGGGAAGCTTTAGTTAATTCAGGCTGGTGGAATAGCAGTCGGGCGACGGCCAACTATACTTCAGATCATTGCAAGTGGATGGGAATCACTTGCAATTCAGCAGGAAGCATAGTCGAGATAAGCTCTATAGAGATGGAAAATAATTTCACCGGAGCAGAGCTTAGCCAACTCAACTTCACTTGCTTTCCCAACCTCGTAACTTTCAGAATTTGGGGCACTCTTCTTTCCGGAAGGATACCATCAGAAATTGGTGCTCTTTCAAAACTCGAGGACCTTGACCTGTACGATAACAGTCTTCCAGGTAACCATTATATATAATTTCACTGCATACACATTATTTTCCTAGCCGTACTGGATAATATTTGCTCATTTATCATTAATTAATCATACACATTATTTTTTTTCCTTTTTTTCTTCAGGAAGGATGCCATCAGAAATTGGTGCTCTTTCAAAACTCCAAGTGCTTCACCTGTCTCGTAACCATCTTACCGGTAACCATTATATATAATTTCACTGCATACACATTATTTTCCTAGCCGTACTGGATAATATTGCTCATTTATCGTTAATTAATCATATGCATATATATACACACGATAGGTACTATCCCCGCGGAGATCGGGAGTTTGAGGAATCTTCTCAAACTGGATCTAACTAATAACATTCTCAATGGTTCTATCCCATTAGAATTTGGGAATTTGAAGGATCTTGATGAACTGAGGTTGCAGGGTAACAAACTGGATGGTCTAATTCCATCGAGCGTAGGTAATTTAACTAACTTGACAAGTTTGAACCTTTCTTTAAACCAAATTAGTGGTCGGCTGCCTCAAGAAGTTGGAAATCTGAAGAATCTTGTGTATCTGTATCTAGATAATAACAATCTAACTGGACGTATTCCTTCAACGTTTTATCATTTAAATCACTCAAGTACTTTGTACCTGGCTTACAACAATCTTGTTGGTCCACTGCCTAAAGAAGTTGGAAATCTGAAGAATCTTGATTCTCTGCTTCTAAATAGGAACAATCTCACTGGACCTATTCCTTCGACCATTGGTTATTTAAACTTGTTGGAAATTTTGGACTTGTCTCACAACAGACTTGATGGTCCAATTCCATCGTCCATTGGAAATTTAACCGACTTAACATCTCTGGTTCTTTCTTCAAACCAACTTAGTGGTCGGCTGCCTCGGGAAGTTGGAAATCTGAAGTATCTTGATTCTCTGTCTCTTGACGGGAACAATCTAATTGGACCCATTCCTCCAACAATTGGTTATTTAACCAACCTCACCTCTTTGAATCTTGGTTATAATCAGCTCAGCAGCTCCATTCCTCCAGAACTCATGAATTGCTCGCAGTTACAGAACTTGGTATTAAGCCACAACACTTTAAGCGGAATCTCTCCGTCGGAGATAGGCAACCTTACACATCTGAGACAACTTGATTTAAGCCATAACTTCATAAATGGCACGATATCTTCACAACTGGGAAATATTCCAAACATTTCTGCCGTGAATCTTTCCAAGAATAACCTCTCCGGCGTTGTCCCTGCATCTGTCAAAAGAATTCACAAATTGAAAGTGTCAGAAAATAATCTAGGGTTAGAAAACTCAATTAGTTCAGAAAATGCACCACCACCCCAAGCAAAACAGTTTAAGGGCAACAAAGGGAAGCAGCAAAAGATCGTCACTCGCTTGGTCACAATCATTCTTGCTATGGTGGCATTTATTTTCGCAATCTTAATTTTTGGTATCTTGTTTGTCCATAGACGAAAGGATAAGAAATTTAATCCTAATACCCGAGAAATGACCGAGGGGGCTAATGAGTTCTCCATATGGAATTATGATGGTAGAATTACATTTGAAGAGATGATTCAAGCGACAGAGGATTTCCACATCAAATATTGCATTGGAACCGGAGGTTATGGCAGTGTTTACAGAGCACAATTGTCCAGTGGAAAAGTAGTCGCTTTGAAGAAACTTCACCGTTCGGAGACAGAGGAGCCAGCTTTCCTGGAAAGTTTCCAAACTGAAGCTCGTCTACTCTCCCAAATACGGCATCGTAATATAGTGAAGCTTTATGGTTTTTGTTTGCACAACAAGTGCATGTTTTTGATCTATGAGTACATGGAGAGGGGAAGCTTGTTCTGTGTGTTACGCAATGATGTTGAAGCAGTTGAGTTTGATTGGACTAAGAGAGTGAACATTGTAAAGTGTATGGCTCATGCTTTGTCTTACCTGCATTATGACTGCAAGCCATCAATTGTTCACCGCGACATATCCAGCAATAACATTCTACTTAACTCAAACCTAGGGGCATTTGTTGCTGATTTTGGTTTGGCCAGGCTCCTGCAACCAGATTCCTCCAACAGAACTGTAGTGGCCGGGACATATGGATATATTGCTCCAGGTAACCTTTAGCTCTTCTTTTCATGATTCTTTCTCATGTTTATACACTAAATGTCAATTATAATTAATAAAATATCTCTTAAATAGCTAGTTGCAGTAGCTATCAGAAACAGTGAATCGAATGTTTCTTTTTCTAACTGTTATTTACTTGTAAGAAATTTTATACACTAAATGTCAATTATAATTAATAAAATATCTCTTAAATAGCTAGTTGCTGTTATTTTCTCGCAAGGAAATCACCGCTGGGAAAATCTGTTGTTCAAGAAATTTCCAGATCAGAACTTATAAACCAAGGGATGTATTTGATTGATCAATGCGATTGTTAATCCTGAATGTATTTCACTGATCGCATTTTGTATGACTTTCGTGAGGCTGAATTTTGTGTAATTAAATCCTTATCTTTAGATAAAAAATAAATAAATATTCTAAAGTGAAATTTGAAAGGGGTCCATTGAGCCTGACAAGTGACAAATATGCCAATTGAATTTCATGTGTAAATTCACACCACACACGTCATTTTCCTGATCTAAATAGACGTTGACTCCTAGTTGCCTTCATCAGTGAACACAGCATGAATTTTTAGTCGCAGCAAATGGCTATCTGAAGAAATGAACAATGCAAGCACTTGCACTGATAAAATTACCTTTCCACAGGCTGAACATTGCAGAAAAGTTATGGATGATTTGAAAATGCGGGGAGAGGGGGCAATGGTCTTTTGGGAATCAAAAGCTTGCATGATTATTTATGCTGGAAATACAAAATCTGAAACTGAAACCATATAATTGATTTAAAATAGTGTAGTTGTATTGCATGAGTGAATTTGGATATTGAAAATTTCAGACACGAAAATTGAATGCTCAGTTTCAGGAATCCTGGATTTATTTACCTCAAGAACCAGCAGTATAACAAAAAAGGACACAAAACCTCAAAAGTCGTCCACCTGAGGACTCTAAAACAAGTATATGTTGATTATCCAATGAGAATTAATGTTTCATTCATTAATTGAAAGATAACTAGAGTGCGTTTATTATCTTTCAATTTGAAATAAAAAGATGTGAAGAACTTTGAGAATATGAAAATACTGAGATGATATATGATCATCAATTGAATGCCAGTTTCATGAACCTCTAAAATTACTTATTAGTTTATATTATTATTTTACAGATAAATGTCGCATCACTTATGAGAAATAAAGTCGAGATACTATTTGAGATGTGCATTATCATTCTTAATAGAATTTATTGGTAATTGCACGAGGAATGTTATTTACTTACTTCCACATTTTGTCCCGGTAGAAATCTTTATGCCACATGACCTGGCCACATAAACCATCTTCTCAATGCTTACAATTTCTTCAATCTGCTTTGTTACAAACTTGCACACACATGGCACATCAACCTTCTTCACAACCGCACAACAACCAGGAGATGGCCGAATCTTCGGCCCCGATTTCAACACATATTTCTCACATTGTGATACAAGCTGGCCCAGAACATTTGTATTCATTCCACAATGTTGTGCGCCGGAAACTTGGCCGGAAAATTGAAAAACTGCAGCGACAGTAAATATCGCGACGAGCATAAAATAAATCCTAGAACTCATATTTCTCAGTAACACTAAACTTTGGATATCTATTTCAGTTTGGTTATGAACTCTTAATTCATGCTGATCAGCTGATGCCGACATATATATAGAAGGGAAGCTGGGAATTATGGTTAAAAAATACGTGGGTAGCTGTAAAATTATTCAAATTTTAATCGATCAAATAGTAATTTAAATACAACTGATTATATTAAAATGCTAAAAAAGACAATAATTGCCAGGTTCACGGGGGATTTTGGCATTCACACCACATGGACATTGTCTTGAATGGTGTCTCATGTGAAAAAAAAAATTAGAAAATAATCAGAACAACTCTTTGTCTCTGTTGAATTAGCTGATGAAGCTGAACCTCATGCAACTCACGTTGGAGTGCCAGCTGGAATCAAGCCAGCTGTAAATCCAGTAGCTAATCTAGGAGTGAAAGTGAAAGGTGCACATGATGTTAGGAAATTGGTGGGTGAAGCAGACACGCAGCTAAAGTAAAATTGGAAGAAAAATAAAGAACAAGCACAATAGAGGACACTAGAAATTACGTGGTTCGGCTTTTAGCCTACATCCACGGGCGAAGACAAAAGGAAATATTTTACTAGTGAAAAAGAGTTACAAGTATTGTAGTATTTTAGCAAAATAGGGTTGCAAGGGGCACTTCAGCCCAGACTTAAAGCTTTCCAGAAACAGGGTAACATACCCCCTAGGAGGCCGGCTAGGCGTATCTTTCTTTCCTGGGACCTTAAGAAGAATTTCACTAGGAATACTATACCTAAGTCGGAGGTCATCCAGCTCGGTGAATGTAGTCGTGCAGGTCATGTAGTCAATAGCATAATCCTGCGACAAGGCTCTACCTCCAACTGTTGTACCCCCTTCTGATCGCGGGGTTCCCGGTGAAGATCCCTCACCAGAATCACCCCCTTGATCCGCACTTAGGGTGTCTTCCGAGCCAGAAGGTCCCTCCTCACCACTACTTCCGCTCATGGAGGTTGTTTGGGGGGACATTAGGGATGGCAAAAATCCCCACGGGGACGGGTACCCTCGGGGATTTTCCCCATTCGGGGAGGGTACGGGGATAATTTTATACCCAATTTTTTATTCGGGGAGGGGACGGGGAAAATTTTTTACCCAATTTTTTATTCGGGGAGGGGACGGGGATGAGGTGGAATCCCCATCCCCTACCCATTTCCCCATTTTAATTTTTAATTTTATTTTTATTTTTAAAATTACTAATAAATAAATAACAAAATTATAAATATTGTTAAAAATAATAAATATTAAAATAGTTATATTATTAAACTTTTAAACTTAATTAACTAATTAAAGTCTTAAATTTTTAATCCAAACCACAATGATACAGGAGAGAGCTGCCTAATTATAATTTACAACAGTTCTAATCCTAATTCGTATCCTACATTAGCTCGAATTGCTAGAGATATTTTGGCAATTCCAATTACAACAGTTGCTTCTGAATCAGCTTTTAGCACCGGTGGTAGAGTTGTGAGCTCACACCGTAACAAACTTCATCCAAGCACATTGGAGGCCTTAATATGCTGTCAAAGTTGGTTACGAGCTTACAATAGCAGTATGAGTTTATTTTACATTGTAATTATATTATACAGTTATTAATATTTGCGCTTATAAGTTACGTTACTTATATCATTTTCATTGTTTTAGGTTTGAAATCTGAGGTTAGCTCTCAATTTGCCACATTTCTCGAGGAAGAACTGGAGGAGCAGGAGGTAAATAGTTTTATTAAAAATATTAATTAAGTATCTACATTTATTTTATTGTCGATATAAAAATATTTTTTTTTCTTTTTATTGTAGGATTATGAAGATTGAGTCATTGACAAAGATAATTATTTTAATAATTTATATTTTTGAATGTGACTTTGAAATGGATCAATATTAATGCAAGATATATTTTGAACTTTATTTTTATCTGAATTTTTTATTTTAATATGATTAATTTAAAATCGAAAAAAAAAATGTATTAGACTATTAATTATTCGGGGACCGGGGACCCTCGGGGATCCCCTGTTAGTATTCGGGGAGGGGATGGGGATTCACTTAAGTAATTCTGACGGGGACGGGGAGGGGACGGGGACATAACAAAATATCGGGGATGGGTATGGGGAGATTGGTCCCCTCCCCTCCCCTCCCCATTGCCATCCCTAGGGGACATCCTCCTAGCGCTAGTGCCAACACTAGATTTAATGGGCTCTAAGGGGATCCCGGGGTCAAAAGCAGAATCGGTGAGCAGACTAGGCAGGAAGTCCAACTCATCGTTGTCAACCTCAATGATCTTCTCTTTGCCTTTCGACATTCCCTAAGCTCTAACCACAACACCACCAGCAACTACTACCCAAGTAAAGAGAAAAGAAATTATCTACAACTAACCAAAACTGAGAAAATAGAAGAAATACCTGAAGCGGGGACTCGGTCAGAGAGAGACAGCGATGAAAGCTGTAATGCCGAGTTTCGTTCGCCGGAGAGACAAGAAGAGAGAAAAAGGCGAGTTCGTGTTTGAGGATTTTAGGTTTTTCTTACTGAGAAGCAAACTCTTGGGCTGCCAGCATTTAATGACGCGTATTCCGAGAACCTTGTAACCGTAAGTTTGAAATTCAAATGGAGGGGTAGATCTCTGCCACCTCACCTCATCCGCAATTAAATGCGACACGACTCTTGGCAGCCTTTTCCAGTCCCACGCGAGCAAGAGCTATTAAGTTTCTACTGCTGATCCATTACATTACCCAACACCAGAAACTGGGGGACCGGTGTTTGAGGGAAATACATCGAGGAGACCAGACGTGATGAGCAGGTGTTTGGTGGCGGAGTTCTGCGAGCAGGAATATTCTCCTCGTCCACGAATATGCCATTCGCGAGGTCGAATTCCTGCTAGAGGCATAAGGTCATTTCTGCTAAGGGTCGAGGCGAGGAGACCCGGTCAACGGCAGTTGGCAAGATGTGCCTTCCTATCCGAGAATCAAGGCACGAGGTCCATCTCCATTTGCCCACAATGACGACAATGGGGCATCCACATCCGAGGGTGGGGAGAATAACGGGCGTAAACTGCGGAAGATCGGGACTCAGAGGAAGCCTATAAAAAGGTAGCCAACAAAGGTAAAAGGGTTAGATTTTTTGCTATTTGAACTAAGAAAAGAGAGAACTCGAAGGTCTGAGATTAGTGAAAAGCCATAAGATCCGTGGCAAGCGTTCCTAGAACCTTCATATCTGACTTGAGCGTCGGAGGGTTTACGCCGGGAAAACAACCGGCGTGCTCTGACCTGATTCTGTGGACGCAGGGATACTTAGAGAAGAAAGCGTACGAGGAGAGATCCTGATCGAGGTGAGGTTGATCGAGCAGACATCCTGGTCGTTGGAAGGCGTAACCAGAATCTCGCATCAACAATGAACTCTTGTGGTCTCTTAACCAAATATTAAAATTTTATTTGACACTGTATTTGACTGGTTAGTTAAGTAGTCTGCATAAGTTTAAACAAATTGTTACCGTAAGTTCACAAAGTTCCATTGCATATCGTTTTGCATTAGCGCATGTTAGGATCAAATTAGAGCGACAATGTTAAACGTACATCGATACAAGCCACAAGGGGGCTGCTTGGTTGAAAACAAAATTTGCCCTTTTCAATGGACAGATGGGGGATGTGAATAGCCCACATCTGGTTTTAGGGTCGGAGTCATCTAGAATTCGAACTTGGATAATCAGTTAAATAAAATAATTAAAAAATCACTCGGTTAAATTTTTAAGAACAGTAGTCCTTTTTGCATAATAAAATATATAAAAAAAATTCTTTATGACTTTTGATTAAATATGGTGGTACTTGGCCTTCTCAATAAATTTGTGAAAATGATAGAAGAACAAAAGTCTACAACATTATGACAAAAATATTTAATTTTTTGTGGATTCCAAAAATTTAATATTTCTGGACTCTCAAGATGGTCCAATTTTAACCCAATTCTTTTAAAGGCTTTCAAATTGTAATTACCAATTCTTTGAAAATTTTTTTTCAAATTGTCGAATAGACGTGGCCGTGGGTTTCAAGTAATTGGCGACTGACGAGTTCAAATGTTTAAACGTGTCAGTCTACATTATCCCTTTGACGGGGGTATCATCTGAAAATTCTTCCATCTATTTTTTCCAGATTTTTGAAACATCAATTTTAAACACAACTAAAATGACAGCTGGTTAGAATTATTAATTCTCATAAATATAAATATAAACGAAAAAGGAACTTAAAACCTCCCCAAAATTTGTTTCAGTGAAATTGTAAGGCACATGGACATCGCCGTATTGGACACTACTTGAGAGTGAGTTTCATCTATTAATATGGTATATAATAGACAACGAAATTAATTTATTATAAAATATCCAGCAAAATGCAATCACGAGGTTATGCTGCAAGGCAAGGTTTATGCGTGTCATTTCCCTCAAACCTTAGAATATAGGTAGAATTTTCTCTTGAAATATGTAAGACACATTCAGATGTAGATATCAAACACCATTTGGGAGTGAACTTCAATATTTAGAATACATCATTAACGTAGTATTAGTATATAATATACAACAAAATTATATAATACTTGAAAGGTAATTTTTTTTAATGATTTTTTTTTAATTCAAACACCTAGGTACTAGTCTTTATATTTAATTTTTTATTTTATTATTAGAAATATTTTTAACATCTTTGATTTCTCTTTTGTAGATCGACAATTGATGATGCAAATATAGCTTCGGATGATGATAAATGATATAAGTATTGATAAACTTGGTAATTTATATTTTTCCGTACGAATGAAAAAAAAATATTTACTTTGGTTTTAGCATTGTGTATGACTTGGGTCTGAAAATATTGTTTAGTGTAAAAAACCATTAGCATTATCATACACTACTTGAGAGTGACTTTCATCTATTTAGAATTCATCACTAATATAGTATATAAATAGACAACAAAATTAATGAATTACAAAATATCTACCAAAATGCAATCATAATGTTATATTGTATGGTAAGGTTCATGCACGTTATTTCCCCAAATCTTGGAGTGTGTGTATATTTTTCTCATTAAATTATAAGCCACATCATTTTAGATGTAGATATCTGATACAACCTGAGAGTGAACGTCATCTATTTAGAATATATCATTAATTTAGTATATAATACACAACAAAATTATGTATTGCTTGAAAGGTTATATTTTTTAATGATTTTTTTTAATCAAACACATAGGTACTAGTCTCATTTTTAGATCGATAAATTGATGATGCAAATATAGGTTTGGATGATGATAATGATATGAGTATTGATGAACTCCTATCTCACGCTGGTAATTTATATTTTTTTTCTGTGCGCAGAAAAAAATATTTACTTTATTTGGGTCTCAAAATAAATAACAAAATAGACAATTACTATAAATTATAGAATACGTTGTACCGGAGAATGGAAAATTTTCCTTTGACTTTTGGCGAAATATGGTAGTCGGCTTAATTCTTTGTTAATTAAGAACAAATTTTAATATTTCTCAACATTATCGAATATTTTGATGGTGAAGGAAAGTGGACATAAAGTAAAGTTACTGGAATAGAAAAGTAATTGGGAGAATGGAAAGCGGACTAAAAAGTAAAGAAAGAAATAGAAAGTTGCTAGAATATGAATCACATGTAGCCTTTAATTTGCGAAATTAATTAGAAATAGTAATTAGTGGCCTAAAAAGACATTAACTCAACTGACCCTTGTGTTTGATAACGCGTATGCCAATTTTGACGATGAGGGAGAAAGCTCAACCCGGGCTAAAAATGATTGAGTGTTGCCGTCAAACTTAATGTTTGGTTATAAAAGCAGGCATGCACTGGCTGAATCTAGTCAACCAAAAACTTATAAAAATGGCACCGGATTCCTCCATTTCAAACTTGGTGGTCATTATAACTTTTATAAGCAGTATTATTGTTCCTGTTATAACTGATAATGCAGTTGTAACAGCATTTGCTGCATCGTCAGCCATAAAGTTAGAAAGGGAAGCTTTAGTTAATTCAGGCTGGTGGAATAGCAGTCGGGCGACGGCCAACTATACTTCAGATCATTGCAAGTGGATGGGAATCACTTGCAATTCAGCAGGAAGCATAGTTGAGATAAGCTCTATAGAGATGGATAATAATTTCACTGGAGCAGAGCTTAGCCAACTCAACTTCACTTGCTTTCCCAACCTCGTAACTTTCAGAATTTGGGGCACTCTTCTTTCCGGAAGGATACCATCAGAAATTGGTGCTCTTTCAAAACTCCAAGTGCTTGACCTGTCTCGTAACCATCTTACCGGTAACCATTATATATAATTTCACTGCATACACATTATTTTCCTAGCCGTACTGGATAATATTGCTCATTTATCATTAATTAATCATATATATATATATATATATATATTGTTTTTTTCCTTTTGTCTTCAGGAATGATACCATCAGAAATTGGTGCTCTTTCGAAACTCGAGGAGCTTGTCCTGTCCTATAACAATCTTACAGGTAACCATTATATATAATTTCAATGCATACACATTATTTTCCTAGCCGTACTGGATAATATTTGCTCATTTATCATTAATTAATCATACACATTATTTTTTTTTCCTTTTTTTCTTCAGGAAGGATGCCATCAGAAATTGGTGCTCTTTCAAAACTCGAGGAGCTTGTCCTGTCCTATAACAGTCTTACAGGTAACCATTATATATAATTTCAATGCATACACATTATTTTCCTAGCCGTACTGGATAATATTGCTCATTTATCATTAATTAATCATATATATATATATATATTGTTTTTTTTCCTTTTTGTCTTCAGGTATGATACCATCAGAAATTGGTGCTCTTTCGAAACTCGAGGAGCTTGTCTTGTCCTATAACAATCTTACAGGTAACCATTATATATAATTTCAATGCATACACATTATTTTCCTAGCCGTACTGGATAATATTTGCTCATTTATCATTAATTAATCATACACATTATTTTTTTTCCTTTTTTTCTTTAGGAAGGATGCCATCAGAAATTGGTGCTCTTTCAAAACTCCAAGTGCTTCACCTGTCTCGTAACCATCTTACCGGTAACCATTATATATAATTTCACAGCATACAATTATTTTCCTAGCCGTACTGGATAATATTGCTCATTTATCATTATATATATATATATATTTTTTTTTTTCCTTTTTGTCTTCAGGAATGATACCATCAGAAATTGGTGCTCTTTCGAAACTCGAGGAGCTTGTCCTGTCCTATAACAGTCTTACAGGTAACCATTATATATAATTTCAATGCATACACATTATTTTCCTAGCCGTACTGGATAATATTGCTCATTTATCCTTAATTAATCATACACATTATTTTTTTTCCTTTTTTTCGTTAGGAAGGATACCATCAGAAATTGGTGCTCTTTCAAAACTCGAGGAGCTTGACCTGTCCTATAACAGTCTTACAGGTAACCATTATATATAATTTCATTGCATATACAATAATTTCCTATCGGTACTGGATAATATTGCTCATTTATGGTTAATTAATCATATGCATATATATACACACGATAGGTACTATCCCCGCGGAGATCGGGAGTTTGAGGAATCTTCTCAAACTGGATCTGACTAATAACATTCTCAATGGTTCTATCCCATTAGAATTTGGGAATTTGAAGGATCTTGATGAACTGAGGTTGCAGGGTAACAAACTGGATGGTCTAATTCCATCGAGCATAGGTAATTTAACTAACTTGACAAGTTTGAACCTTTCTTTAAACCAACTTAGTGGTCGGCTGCCTCAAGAAGTTGGAAATCTGAAGAATCTTGACTCTCTGTTTCTGGATAATAACAATTTAACTGGGCCTATTCCTTCAACACTTTATCATTTAAATCAGTTAAGAGTTTTGTTCTTGGCTTACAACAATCTTGTTGGTCCACTGCCTAGAGAAGTTGGAAATATGAAGAATCTTAAGACTCTGCTTCTAAATAGAAACAGCCTCACTGGACCTATTCCTTCGACACTTTATCATTTAAATCAGTTAAGAATTTTGTACTTGGCTTACAACAATCTTGTTGGTCCACTGTCCAAAGAAGTTGGAAATCTGAAGAATCTTGATCGTTTGCTTCTGAATAGGAACAATCTCACTGGATCTATTCCTTCGACCATTGGTTATTTAAACTTGTTGGATGAGTTGGACTTGTCTCACAACAGACTTGATGGTCCAATTCCACCGACCATAGGAAATTTAACCAACTTAACATCTCTAGATCTTTCTTCAAACCAACTGAGTGGTCTGCTGCCTCGAGAAGTTAGAAATCTGAAGTATCTTGCTTCTCTGTCTCTCAATGGGAACAACCTAATTGGACCCATTCCTCCAACAATTGGTTATTTAACCAACCTCACCTCTTTGAATCTTGGTTATAATCAGCTCAACAGCTCCATTCCTCCAGAACTCATGAATTGCTCGCAGTTACTGAACTTGGTATTAAGCCACAACAGTTTAAGCGGAAGCATTCCATCGGAGATCGGCAACCTTATACATCTGAGACAACTTGATTTAAGTCATAACTTTATAAATGGCACCATACCTTCTCAACTCGGAAAAATTACAAACGTTTCTGAAGTGGACGTTTCCAAGAATAACCTCTCCGGCGTTATCCCCAAATCTGTCTTAAGAGTGCCCGGATTAAAATGGTCAGAAAACAATCTAGAGGTAGGAAACCCAATTATTTCAGAAAATGCACCACCACCCCAAGCACAACATTTTAAAGGCAACAAAGGAAAACACCAAAAGATCATTACTCCCTTGGTTACAATTATTCTTCCCATGGTCGCATTCCTTGCCTTAATTTTTGGAATCTTGTTTGTCCACAGACGAAGGGATGAGAAATTTAATCCTAATACCCGAGAAATGGCCAAGTGCGCTGATGAGTTCTCCATATGGAATTATGATGGTAGAATTACATTTGAAGAGATGATTCAAGCGACAGAGGATTTCCACATCAAATATTGCATTGGAACAGGAGGTTATGGCAGCGTTTACAGAGCACAATTGTCTAGTGGAAGAGTAGTCGCTTTGAAGAAACTTCACCGTTCAGAGACAGAGGAGCTAGCCTTCCTAGAAAGTTTTCAAACTGAAGCTCGTCTACTATCCCAAATACGGCATCGTAATATAGTGAAGCTTTATGGTTCTTGTTTGCATTACAAGTGCATGTTTTTGATCTATGAGTACATGGAGCGGGGAAGCTTGTTCTGTGTGTTACGCAATGACGTTGAAGCTGTTGAGCTGGATTGGACTAAGAGAGTGAACATTGTAAAGAGTATGGCTCATGCTTTGTCTTACTTGCATTATGACTGCAAGCCACCAATTGTCCACCGCGACATATCCAGCAATAACATTCTACTTAATTCAAACCTAGAGGCATTTGTTGCTGATTTTGGTTTGGCTAGGCTCCTGCATCCAGATTCCTCCAACAGAACTCTAGTGCTCGGGACATATGGATATATCGCTCCAGGTAACCTTTAGCTCTTCTTTTCATGCTTCTTACCCATGTTTATGCATTGAACATATTTAAAAATTGATCACATGCCTCTTAAATATCAAGGTGCAGAAGCTTTCAGAAACAGAGAATCAAATGTTTCTTTCTTACTTTTATTTACTTGTGCAAAGAAATTTTACAATGGGTTCAATTTTGTTGTAGAACTTGCCTACACTATGGCCGTGACAGAGAAATGTGATGTTTATAGCTTTGGAGTAGTGGCACTAGAAGTATTAATGGGAAGTCATCCAGCAGATCTTCTTTCATCTTTATCGTCATCTTCTGATGGAAAGATTATGTTGATCGATGTTTTAGACCAGCGTCTGCCACCTCCGGTTGATCGAAAGGTTGTTCAGGATATTATTCTTGTTTCAATTGTCGCATTTGCATGCTTGCAGTCAAAACCCAAGTCTCGACCTACAATGCAGCGCATATCTCAAGAATTTCTCACAGGGAAATCACCATTGGGAAATCCTGCTGTTCAAGATATTTCCATATCAGAACTTATAAACCAAGGGTTGTATTTGATTGATCGATGTGATTGTTAATCTAGAATGTATTTCATTGATAGCATTTTGTATAACTTTCGTGAGGCTGAATTTTGTGTACTTAAATCCTTATCTTTAGATGTAGAAAGATAAAATAAAATAAAATACAAACAAACCAACAACATATTCTAAAGTGAAATTTGAAAGGGTTCCATTGAGCTTGACATGGGACAAGTATACCAATTAAGTCTCAGGTGTGTATCCATGCCACACAAGTCATTATCCTGATCTACGCTGACTCCTAGTTGCTTCAATTAGTGAACACAGCATGATTTGTAAGACACAGCAAATGGCTGTCCGAAGAAGACGAATGCGATCGAGATCAATCAACAATTCAAGCACTTACATTGATAAAATTACCTTTGCACTGGCTGAGCATTGCAGCAAATTTATGGATGATTTGACAACACTGTGGGGAGGGGGCAGAAGGAAAAAATCGAACCATGGTCTTTTGGGTATCAAAAACTTGCATGAGTTTATAAGTTGGAAATACAAAATTTCTGAAGCGTGATACCAACTAATTGGTTTAAAATAGTGTACTTGTGTTACATGAGTGAATTTGGATATTGGAAGTTTCAGACATGAAAATTGAATGCTCAATATTATAATCCTTGATTTATTTACCTCAAGAACCAAACCAATATAACAAATGAGGACCCAAAACCCCAAAAGTTAAGTCCACCCGAGGACTCTAAAACAAATATATATTGATTATCCAATGAGAATTAATGTCCATTCATTAATTAAAAGAAAACTAGCGTGCATTTATTATCTTTCAATTTGAAATAAAAAGATGTGACCAACTTTGAGAATATGAAAAGCAAAAAGTACGACATTGCTTGTCATGATATTGCCAAGGATGAATGATAAACAGAAATAAAATTCTGTAAACAATAGAAGTACAACTTGATTTCTGTAGGCTTGTGCAATTGGAAACCGTCACCAAATGTGATTTAAAATATACAATAAATCGCAATAAGTAGTGACAATTAACACAAATGGGTGGGGGAGAGGTTAAGATCTTCCTTTCTTTTCTTTTCCCTAAGAAAGCAATCGATGGTTAAAATCCATTGTGGCCACCTTGTTACAACCTTCCTAGCTATTAAGGTAGTAAGTCCAGCAGCATTCCCTAGCTTAGAACTCGATGAACATAAAGTCAGGGATATCCAATGATCAAAAAGTAAAATTTGTGTCAATGCGTTTATGAAAATTAAAGAGAACAAGTTCAGCTGATCATGTATATAGAATAAACCCTGAAAAAAGTTAATTATGACGACCAATCAATCTTTCTTACTCCATCTTCTATATGCTTCCATATTGCTCCAGCATCCTATGGGAATGTTAATAATCACTATGCATCATAGCATACGAATGGGAAGATACAGATTCGGCAACAGCGATGTTCCAGTACCTTGAGAGTTTTCATTGTAATTAAGTCATAAGAATCTATCTTCCCTGCATTTATCAGATATCTAATCTTTCGCAACTCCAGTTGCTGCCAGAAGAGATAGCTGAGTCATCAAGGAATGAACCAACAGAAAGGAGACACATTTGGAAAACTCCTCGCATCAGTGAAGATTAAACACAAATTTCAATGAGAATATTTAATACAAAAATAATCAAACAAAGAGTATAGACTACAGGAGAAACTATTTTGATAGGAGGATCTTCCTCAGGTCCTTAAAGTTCATATTTTCATGTCAAATTTTATTAAAATAAAGTTAAAACTTATACAATTACCAAAAAAAAAAAATACACATATAATATTAAAAAATATAAAATCTGGGTACCCGGATTAAAGCTCGGCACAACCCAACCCGGGAATCTATGCATTTGGGTCAGGTCCGGTCATTACGATACCCGGACCCGACCCGAGGTTTTGCCAACCATATTTTCAATGGATAGATGGGGGATGTGAGTACCCCACATCTGGTTTTAGGGTTAGAGTCATCTGGAATTCGAACTTGGATAACCAATTAAATAAAATAATTAAAAAATTGCTCGGTTAAACTTTTAAGAACATTCGTCCTTTGTGCATCATAAAAAATATATAAAAAAAAAATCTATATGACTTTTGATTAAATATGGTGGTCTTCTCAATAAATTTTGCGAAAATGATAGAAGAACAAAAGTCTACAAATTATGACAAAAATATTTAATTTTTTTGTGGACTCCAAAAATTTGATTTTGTGGACTCCAAAAATTTAATATTTCTTGACTCTCAAGGTGGTCCAATGTTTTGATGTGTTCTGTGGAAAATCAAGAAAAGTAATTTGGGGAAAGGAAAGCGGCCTAAAAAGTAAAGAAAGAAAAAGAGAAAGGAGGAAAAAAAGGATGCTAGATTAATGTGATTGTTAATCTTGAATGTATTTTGCTCATGGTAGTTTGTATAAATTTCGTCAGACTGAATTTTGTTTGATTAAATCCTTGTCTTTTAATTCAAAAAATTATTAAAAAAAAACACTTTTCTAACGTGAATTAATTGGTAGTCCTTTGAGTTTCACAAGTGACATATATGCTGATTAATTAAGCCTCATGTGTGAATTCCCAGCACATGATTCTTTGGTTTTCTTTTTTTTTTAAATTGTCTAATAGACGTGGCCGTGGGTTTCAAGTATTTGGCAACTGACGAGTTCAAATGTTTAAACGTGTCAGTCTAAATTATCCCTTTGACGGGGGTATCATTTGAAAATTCTTCCATCTATTTTCCAGATTTTTGATACATCAATTTTAAACACAACTAAAATGACAGCTGGTTAGAATTATTAATTCTCATAAATATAAATATAAAGGAAAAAGAAACTTAAACCCCCCCAAAATTTGTTTCGGTGAAATTGTAAGACACATGAATACGGCCATATTGGACCCTACTTGAGAGTGAGTTTCATCTACTTGGAATACATCATTAATATAGAATATAATAGACAATGAAATTAATTTATTATATAATATCCAGCAAAATGTAATCATGAGGTTATATTGTAAGGTAAGGTTCATGCATGTCATTTCCGCCAAACCTTAAGAATATAGGTAAAATTTTCTCTTGAAATATATAAGACACATTTAGATATAGATATCAATCACCATTTGGGAGCGGACTTCATCTATTTAGAATACATCATTAATGTAGTATATAATACACAACACAATTATTTCTTACTTGAAAGGTAATATTTTTTAATGATTTTTTTTAATTCGAGCACCTAGGTACTAGTCTTTATATTTAATTATTAGAAATATTTTTAACATCTTTGATTTCTCTTTTGTAGATCGACAATTGATGATGCAAGTATAGCTTCGGATGATGATAAATGATATAAGTATTGATGAACTTGGTAATTTTTATGTTTTCTGTAGGAATGGAAAAAATATTTACTTTATTTTTAGCATTGTGTATGACTTGGGTCTGAAAATATTGTTTAGTGTAAAAAACCATTAGCATTACTAATAGATAATTACCGTAAATTATAGAATATGTTTTACTGGAAAAATGGAAAATTTTCCTTCGAGATTTGGCGACAACCTTCTTCACAACCGCACAACAACCAGGAGATGGCCGAATCTTCGGCCCCGATTTCAACACATATTTCTCACATTGTGATACATGCTGGCCAAGAACATTTGTATTCATTCCACAATGTTGTGCGCCGGAAACTGCGCCGGAAAATTGAAAAACTCCAGCGACAGTAAATATCGCGACGAGCATAAAATAAATCCTAGAACTCATATTTCTCAGTAACTCTAAACTTTGGATATCTATTTCAGTTTGGTTATGAACTCTTAATTCATGCTGATCAGCTGATGCCGATATATATATAAAAGGGAAGCTGGGAATTATGGTTAAAAAATTCGTGGGTAGCTGTAAAGTTATTCAAATTTTAATCGATCAAATAGTAATTTAAATACAAACTGATTTTTTTAAAATGCTAAAAAAGACAATAATTGCCAGGTTCACGGGGGATTTTGGCCTTCACACCACATGGACATTGTCTTGAATAGTGTGTCATGTGCAAAAAAAAAAATTATAAAATAATCAGAACAACTCTTTGTCTCCGGATTTCTTTAAAACTAATGCACTGGTCACGGGCATTTTCTCCTTCACTAGCTGCTAATACGTACAAATTATTAATTAAATGAACTCATATGTAGTTGTAAGGGTCAAGCTTGAGATCCTAAAGGCTATTAAACATTAATTCATGTAAACAAAGAGGTCTACAATAAGCAGTAAATTGGGTTAATGTTCCCTGGGATCTAATTGAAATCTGAAGATAGTGTTTTGTAGTAGTGGTTATGAATTTTTTTTTAATTAAGGTGGAGATTGTTGAAAATTGATTAAAAAAGAAAGTTGAAAAGTCAAATTAAAAGACATCATTTGAATTCAAATGGGAGGTGGCCGAGAATTTTGAAAAGTAATTGGAAGTGGCCAAAACTATTTTGAATGTTGAATGGTGGCTATTGAATGTTGAAAAAATAGATTGATTTTAGGCAAAATTTTGCCTATAAAAGGAAGCTCTCATTTGAGAGCTTGGCATCCAAAAATTTGAGAAGCAAGAAAATGTAAGAGAAGCATTGAGAGCTTCCAACATGGGAGAGAAATATTTTTAAATATGTAGTTATATTGAAGGAGAGTTTGGCTCCTCCTCCTTCAATATGGGTATTACGAGTTTGCTTTGTTAAGGAATATTTCTCGAAATTATGTATTTGGGGTTTGGGTGAAAGAAAATTATTTCTGAGAGTGTGGTTGTAATAATTTTCCACATAGTGAATATTTTTTCTCTGGTTGTCTCTTGACAACGGCCGTGATTTTTCTCCGAATTTAGAGTTTTTCACGTAAATCTTATGTTGTGTGATTGTTGTATTCTTCATTTAAATTTTTTGTTAATTTGTTGCTTGACAAATTGCTTAAAGTGATCTTGGGAGAAAGTTCAATTTCCTAACAAAATCTAGTCATTCTTTGAAAATCTTATGTTTTGGCCTCCATTTCTTGATTTTTAACCTCAAATTTGTAGTTTCTTCATGCTGACCTTGTTAAACCAAGCTCTTAATTCTGTCATTGATAATTTACTTGTCTAATTTGGTTATGGAGTCTATGTAAAAGAACTTATTATGCATTTTTCCTTGGGGAAAATAAATGTTTCCCACTCTATTAAAGCCATATTGAACTTTTCTAATAAGATATTAAAGTTAAATTTAAGTTCAATTATCACTAGAAGTTTGTCTGAGTGATTTTGAAATAACTTTCTATAACTAACCACCTGTGGTCGAATCTTGGGGGAGATAAGGACTAAAATCTAGTTAAGAATAAAGGCATACTACACTACACTGACAATGACTATGAAGAGTACTTTTGCCAGCCTGAATCAATCCTCGCTTTATTAACACACACGCACATTCTATTCATGCTTGATGTGCCTCCAGTTCTCACTACACAGCTTGCTAACTTCAACCATTTTGCTTCCCTCCATCTATGTTTTCTTTGAAGCGTTTCATTAAAAATATCAGCAAAAAAATAGTTTCAAGCTCAATTCTTTTACTCTCACTACAAAACTAGCATCTTCCATGCTTCCATGCGCCTAGGAGGCTAGGACTATCTATGTCGGTATTGCCCCGTTGATTGTCAACGACCTTGAAAACAACGTATAATAAACCAAACATTCGATGAAATGCAAAAGTACACAACTTAAAAAATTGATGGGCTCACAACGCATAATAAACCAAACATGCTTTACAGCTTTAGTGATAGAGCGAGCTTGTCTCACATCTTAATTATCACTTTAAAGCATCTTGGGTTAGTTTAAGGCCTTTAGGGTTAGAGTGCTGCTAGGTAGTGAGAGGAACGAGAGAATGACGAGAGAAACGGCATTCTCTCCTGTCGTTTCGCTCCTCGTTCCTCTCGCTAAAGAATGAATAAAAAATAATAAAGAAAGATTGCTTTTATCACTTCGTGCAGTGGAAAATTTATCATTTTGTCTCCAGTCCTCACTCTTCCTCTCTCCCTCACCAGCTTCTCTCCCTCACGCTTCCAGAAGCTCCGTCACGGATTCCGGCGTGCCTCACGCTTCCAGAAGCTCCGTCACGGATTCCGGCGTGCCTCACGCTTCCAGATCCCTCACGGCTTCCTGCTTCCAGATCCCTCACGGCTTCCTTCCGGCGTGCCTCACGCTTCCAGATGCCTCACGGCTTCCTTCCGGCGTGACTCACGCTTCCAAATCCCTCACGGCTTCCTTCCGGCGTGCCTCACACTTCCAGAAGCTCCCTCACGGCTTCCGGCGTGCCTCACGCTTCCAGATCCCTCACGGCTAAAGTTCTTGATTACCTTTGCTTCGTACAAAAAGGGAAGGCTTTGCACTAGTAATTTTTTTTTTCTCGGCTAAAGTTCTTTAACGAAGGGGAAGGCTTTGCACTAGTAGTTTTTTTTCTCGGCTTTGCACTAGCAAAGACATTCTCTCGATCGTTTCTCACCTTATGTAACCGGCCCCTCTCTCTCCCTATTCCTCTAAAGTTATTCATATTTCCTAAATTCCATTTTTCTCTTTTCTTCCCCATTTTTTTTTTCTATGTATGTATCTCTGAATATGCTGAATTACTCGATAGTTTAATTTTTCCATTTTTTTTTTACAGCAGTAGATTTTTTAAAATCCTCCTGATAAATTATTAAATGAAGCATTTTTTTTAATTACTTGACCACTTTCGATGAATTACTTGACCACTTTCGATCTCCGGATGGACCTATTTTTTTGAGGATTTGTGGTGAATATACTTGCGATGGCATACCAAATGATTATCTTGGTGTAAGTTTTAATTGTATCCTTAACTAATGTAATTAAAAAAAAAAGAACATTCATGGTTATTGTTGAGTGGCTGGAATAGTATTTGGACACATGTATCATTGGGCAGGTTCTGGCAAAGAAGTTTGGAGCAGCTGTGGTTTCACTTGAACATCGTTACTATGGGAAGAGCTCACCATTTAAATCATTATCGACAGAAAATTTGAAATATCTTTCATCTAAGCAGGCACTCTTTAATGGTAGCTTGCAATTATGTATGTGGAACAGGATGTAGAGTCTTGATCATCTTTCTTTTGGCTATTAATTCTTATTTCATGGCAAGACTTCATTTGTTCGCAAGTGGCGTAATATAACCCACAACATATGACGGCAATTCACAACATAAACACCAAATAAAATAAAATTCATAACATAACCTGCAACAAAATCGGAGGTTCCAACGAGACCCACCAAAATTTCTAAAATAAATAGTATTGAAATAAATTCTGCATACCATAACATAACCCGCAACAAAATTCACAACATAAACACCAAAGTTGAAATAAAACAAAATTCATAACATAACCCGCAACAAAATTTACATTGTTTAAATTCCAGAAGCTTAAATTACAACAAGATCCAGCAACAATACCAAAAAAAAAAAAACTTAACTTCCACAATACACTTAAATTCCACGCCAGAGCTTTCACATAACAAAAAATTAAAACAAAAAGAACAATCTGAAAAAAGCCACTGCTCACTTAATCTTTGCCGAGAGAACCGAGAGAGGGGAAGAGGGAGGAGGTCGTGAAGCTGCGTGAGAAGAAGCCTGAAAGTGAAGCTGCGTGAGAACTGACGAAAATGGAGGAAAATGAAAGTGAAAGAGAGAGGAAAGTTTCACCTAGGGGAAAATGAAAAAGTCAAGGAGAGAGGCAAGTGAAATCGTGGGGAAGTGAAAAAGTGAAAGAGGGAGCAAAGCATTCCAACGCTATTTATTTATTCATTTATCATTTCTTTTATTTTTTTTATGTTTAAAGAGTGAGAGGAAATGAGAGGAGAAACGACAGGAAAAATTGCCGTTTCTGTCGTCCTTCTCTCATCCCTCTCGCTACTTAGCATTTTCCTTAGGGTTAATGGGCTCTGTATTCCATTACTCCAAGTCATGGCTTCATTTATGAGTAGAGTGGGGCTTCTTACACGCCTCCAAAATTCTTATAAAAACCAACCCCATAATTTTAACTTTTATTATCAGAAAATCTTTACACCCATATGCCGTAACAATTGACAATTCTAACAGAATTTTGGAAAGGAAGAGAAATTAACAACTCTTGGTTAATTGCTCATTAAGGTTCAAATTCTGAAGTACACAAATATTGATTGTAATTACTTTCTAACTCGTACAGAAACTGAATTGCTTCTAATGGTCAGTTGAAGTATAAACTAAATGTTGAAGAAGAGACTCAGAAAATATTTTCAAATTTGTTCAGAGTTCTGATGATTCAATGAAAATAATAAGAAAAGTTGTGATTTAGGCATTTAGCCCCATCTAAACATTTGAAATTTGAAAAAGCCCACTATATTGTTAAATTTAAATACACATATTAATTCTGTACAAAATGTGCCGTTCATTTTAATCTTCTTAATTGGTAAAAAAAAAACAATATTTACGAACTCTTGTGGTCTCTTAACCAAATACTAAAATTTTATTTGACACTATTTGACTGGTTAGTTAAGTATTATGCATAAGTTAAAACAAATTGTTACCGTAAGTTCACAAAGTTCCATTGCATATCGTTTTGCATTAGCGCATGTTAGGATCAAATTAGAGCGACAATGTTAAACGTACATCGATACAAGCCACAAGGGGGCTGCTTGGTTGAAAACAAAATTTGCCCTTTTCAATGGACAGATGGGGGATGTGAATAGCCCACATCTGGTTTTAAGGTCAGAGTCATCTAGAATTCAAATTTGGATAATCAGTTAAATAAAATAATTAAAAAATTGCTTTGTTAAACTTTTAAGAGCAGTCGTCATTTTTGTATAATAAAATATAAAAAAAAATTCTATATGACTTTTGATTAAATATGGTGATATTTGGTCTTCTCAATAAATTTAGGAAAATGATAGAAGAACAAAATTCTACAAATTATGACAAAAATATCTTTTTTTTTGTGGACTCCAAAAATTTAATATTTCTGGACTCCCAAGGTGGTCCAATGTTTTGATGTGTTTGGTGGAAAATCAAGAAAAGTAATTTGGAGAAAGGAAAGCGGACTAAAAAGTAAAGAAAGAAAAAGAGAAATGAGAAAAAAAGAAAAGATGCTAGATTAATGTGATTGTTAATCTTGAATGTATTTTGCTGATAGTAGTTTGTATAAATTTCATCAGACTGAATTTTGTTTGATTAAATCCTTGTCTTGTAATTAAAAAAAAAAAAACTTTTCTAACGTGAATGAATTGGCAGTCCTTTGAGTTTCACAAGTGACATATATGCCGATTAATTAAGCCTCATGTGAATCCGCAATGCACAAGTTTTATTTTATTTTTTTTCAAATTGTCTAATAGACGTGGCCGTGGGTTTCAAGTAATTGGCGACTGACGAGCTCAAATGTTTAAACGTGTCAGTATACATTATCCCTTTGACGGGGGTATCATCTGAAAATTCTTCCATCTATTTTTTCCAGATTTTTGAAACATCAATTTTAAACACAACTAAAATGACAGCTGGTTAGAATTATTAATTCTCATAAATATAAATATAAACGAAAAAAGGAACTTAAAACCTCCCCAAAATTTGTTTCAGTGAAATTGTAAGGCACATGGACATCGCCGTATTGGACACTACTTGAGAGTGAGTTTCATCTATTAATATGGTATATAATAGACAACGAAATTAATTTATTATAAAATATCCAGCAAAATGCAATCACGAGGTTATGCTGCAAGGCAAGGTTTATGCGTGTCATTTCCCTCAAACCTTAGAATATAGGTAGAATTTTCTCTTGAAATATGTAAGACACATTCAGATGTAGATATCAAACACCATTTGGGAGTGAACTTCAATATTTAGAATACATCATTAATGTAGTATTAGTATATAATATACAACAAAATTATATACTACTTGAAAGGTAATTTTTTTTAATGATTTTTTTTAATTCAAACACCTAGATTCTAGTCTTTATATTTAATTATTTATTTTATTATTAGAAATATTTTTAACATCTTTGATTTCTCTTTTGTAGATCGACAATTGATGATGCAAATATAGCTTCGGATGATGATAAATGATATAAGTATTGATAAACTTGGTATTTTATATTTTTCCATACGAATGGAAAAAAAATATTTACTTTGGTTTTAGCATTGTGTATGACTTGGGTCTGAAAATATTGTTTAGTGTAAAAAACCATTAGTATTATCAATAGATAATTACCGTAAATTATAGAAAATATTGTACTGAAAAAGTGGAAAATTTTCCCTTTGAGATTTGGCGAAATATGGTATTGGGAATAATTCTTTGTTAATTAAGAAAAAAATTTAAAATTTCTCAAGATTATCCAATATTTTGATAGTGATTTTTGTATAACTTTTTTTGGTATATTAATATTCGTGAGACTGAATTTTGTTTAATTAAATCCTTTACTTTGGATAAATATAAAATATATATATTCTCAAGTGAAATTTATAGGTGTTTCTTTGACGAGCTTGATAAGGGACAAATATGTCAATCAACCCTCGAATGTGAATGTTAGAGTGCAATTTATGCACTAGTTTTGCATTGTTTACTTCCCTTAATATCGATGTTTTGCATTTAATAATAGTGATTTACCTGTGATTTACTTTTGTAGGTGCAATTCTATTGATTGGTGATAAAATTGAGCTACAAGATGATGTTTAGGGATGATTGTTCCCTTGGAGAAATTATGAGCGGCAGAAGAACTTTGTTGATAAGGCGTGGGCGCGTGCTGTCAATTGCGGACCTGCAGTTTTTAGTTTAACGTGTTTTATATTTTTGGCTATTTTTGTAATTACGAATTTAATATTTTAGATATTAGTATTTTATTTTAAATAGAACTCTAAAAGAGAAGAGAGAGAGAGTATTTAAGGGAGGAATCAATTGTGAAAAAGGGGGGATTTTTGGATTGGAGAAAAAGAAACCCTAGATCTAATTTTTCTCTTCTCTCTATGAGGAACTAAACCCATTTTTCTGGTTGAAGGTTAATGAAGCTTTGATTCATCACTACTGTGAGATCTTTCTTGTGCTTTAATTGTTTTATTACTTTTTGGGTATTTGTTTATTCTCTGAATTATTTTCATGATTATGTTTGTTAATTAGGTAATTGGCCACTATTTTATTATCAACTTAATCTATTGTCAATTAAAGGATTCATCGTATGAAGAATTTAATGTTTGTGACAAATAACATAGTAGAGAGTTGTGTTGTGAGAATAAACAATCTAATTTAAATGAATCATCATATGTGTTGATTAGGATTTGGGTCTCTCTGGTTTTTCAGGCTGTCAATTGATTAAATTCTATGATCGTATCTAGGGTTGTCTATTGATTAGGGAAATAACCAACGGTCGTACCTTGGTTATCGACTAGTTAAGGAGAGATTGGCTATTAAAGGGTCTCAGTAGCTATAACTGGTCTATTCATGAGTAATAATAATCTATATTTGAATCAATGATCAGTAGTCGAATCAAGCTGAGTTAATTCCTTCAACCAGAGCTTTCTCCAATTTGAATTACAACTTTAATTTGCATTCTTGTTATTTTTAATTTGATTTTTATTATTGTCAACAATTCCCCCATTTTACGTTTTACGTTTCAAAAGGATTTAAATAATTGCCGATCTCTGTGGACACGACCCTGCTCAATCACTATACACAATTTATTTAGAGTAGGAATTTATTTTTGTTGGCTTCGACACCCATCAGTGAACTCTCAGAAAAAGCCAGTGACCTGAAAAGTTTTAAAAAGTGAACAATGTATGACTGGCAAAATTGGCCTTCACATGAGCAACGACCACAAATTAAAGTGGAGTTAATGTCTTTTTCTGAGCCGACCACAAATTAAAGCAAAATTTTCCTCTGACTTTTGGCGAAATCTGGTAGTCGGCTTAATTCTTTGTTAATTAAGAACAAATTTTAATATTTCTCAACATTATCGAATATTTTGATGGTGAAGGAAAGTGGACATAAAGTAAAGTTACTGGAATAGAAAAGTAATTGGGAGAATGGAAAGCGGACTAAAAAGTAAAGAAAGAAATAGAAAGTTGCTAGAATATGAATCACATGTAGCCTTTACTTTGCGAAATTAATTAGAAATAGTAATTAGTGGCCTAAAAAGACATTAACTCAACTGACCCTTGTGTTTGATAACGCGTATGCCAATTTTGACGATGAGGGAGAAAGCTCAACGCGGGCTAAAAATGATTGAGTGTTGCCGTCAAACTTAATGTTTGGTTATAAAAGCAGGCACGCACTGGCTGAATCTAATCAACAAAAAACTTATAAAAATGGCACCGGATTCCTCCATTTCAAACTTGGTGGTCATTATAACTTTTATAAGCAGTATTATTGTTCCTGTTATAACTGATAATGCAGTTGTAACAGCATCTGCCGCATCGTCAGCCATAAAGTTAGAAAGGGAAGCTTTAGTTAATTCAGGCTGGTGGAATAGCAGTCGGGCGACGGCCAACTATACTTCAGATCATTGCAAGTGGATGGGAATCACTTGCAATTCAGCAGGAAGCATAGCTGAGATAAGTTCTGACGAGATGGATAATAATGGCAACGCAGCAGAGCTTAGCCAACTCAACTTCACTTGCTTTCCCAACCTCGAAAGTATCATAATTCCGTACACTCTTCTTTCCGGAAGGATACCATCAGAAATTGGTGCTCTTTCAAAACTCGAGGAGCTTGCCCTGCCCTATAACAGTCTTACAGGTAACCATTATATATAATTTCATTGCATATACAATAATTTCCTATCGGTACTGGATAATATTGCTCATTTATCGTTAATTAATCATATGCATATATATACACACGATAGGTACTATCCCCGCGGAGATCGGTAGTTTGAGGAATCTCGTTGAACTGGATCTGTCTAATAACATTCTCAATGGTTCTATCCCATTAGAATTTGGGAATTTGAAGGATCTTGATGCACTGAGGTTGCGGGGTAACAAACTGGATGGTCTAATTCCATCGAGCATAGGTAATTTAACTAACTTGACACATTTGGACCTTTCTTTAAACCAACTTAGTGGTCGGCTGCCTCAAGAAGTTGGAAATCTGAAGAATCTTCTGTCTCTGTTTCTGGATAATAACAATCTAACTGGGCCTATTCCTTCAACGCTTTATCATTTAAATCAGTTAAGTAATTTGTACTTGGCTTACAACAATCTTGTTGGTCCACTGCCTAAAGAAGTTGGAAATATGAAGAATCTTGATTCTCTGCTTCTAAATAGAAACAGCCTCACTGGACCTATTCCTTCGACAATTGGTTATTTAAACTTGGGGGGAAAGTTGGACTTGTCTCACAACAGACTTGATAGTCCAATTCCACCGACCATAGGAAATTTAACCAACTTAACATCTCTGGATCTTTCTTCAAACCAACTTAGTGGTCTGCTGCCTCGAGAAGTAGGAAATCTGAAGTATCTTGATTCTCTCTCCCTTGATGGGAACAATCTAATTGGATCCATTCCTCCAACAATTGGTTATTTAACCAACCTCACCTCTTTGAATCTTGGTTACAATCAGCTCAGCAGCTCCATTCCTCCAGAACTCATGAATTGCTCGCAGTTACAGAACTTGGTATTAAGCCACAACACTTTAAGCGGAATCGTTCCGCCGGAGATAGGCAACCTTACACATCTGAGACAACTTGATTTAAGCCATAACTTCATAAATGGCACGATACCTTCACAACTAGGATATATTCCAAATATTTCTGCCGTGGATCTTTCCAAGAATAACCTCTCCGGCGTTGTCCCTGCATCTGTCAGAATAATTCCCAAATTGATAGTGTCAGAAAATAATCTAGAGTTAGAAAACTCAACTAGTTCAGAAAATGCACCGCCACCCCAAGCAAAACCGTTCAAAGGCAACAAAGGGAAGCAGCGAAAGATCGTCACTCGCTTGGTCACAATCATTCTTGCTATGGTGGCATTTATTTTCGCAATCTTAATTTTTGGTATCTTGTTTGTCCATAGACGAAAGGATAAGAAATTTAATCCTAATACCCGAGAAATGACCGAGGGGGCTAATGAGTTCTCCATATGGAATTATGATGGTAGAATTACATTTGAAGAGATGATTCAAGCGACAGAGGATTTCCACATCAAATATTGCATTGGAACCGGAGGTTATGGCAGTGTTTACAGAGCACAATTGTCCAGTGGAAAAGTAGTCGCTTTGAAGAAACTTCACCGTTCGGAGACAGAGGAGCCAGCTTTCCTGGAAAGTTTCCAAACTGAAGCTCGTCTACTATCCCAAATACGGCATCGTAATATAGTGAAGCTTTATGGTTTTTGTTTGCATAACCAGTGCATGTTTTTGATCTATGAGTACATGGAGTGGGGAAGCTTGTTCTGTGTGTTACGCAATGACGTTGAAGTTGTTGAGCTGGATTGGACTAAGAGAGTGGACATTGTAAAGAGTATGGCTCATGCTTTGTCTTACTTGCATTATGACTGCAAGCCACCAATTGTTCACCGAGACATATCCAGCAATAACATTCTACTTAATTCAAACCTAGAGGCATTTGTTGCTGATTTTGGTTTGGCTAGGCTCCTGCATCCAGATTCCTCCAACAGAACTCTAGTGCTCGGGACATATGGATATATCGCTCCAGGTAACCTTTAGCTCTTCTTTTCATGCTTCTTACCCATGTTTATGCATTGAACATATTTAAAAATCAATTAGATATCTCTTAAATATCTTGCTGCAGAAGCTTCCAGAAACAGTGAATCAAATATATATATATTTTTTTTCTTGCTTGTGCAAAGAAATTCTACAATGGGTTCTATTTTGTTGTAGAACTTGCATACACCATGGCTGTGACAGAGAAATGTGATGTTTATAGCTTTGGAGTGGTGGCACTAGAAGTATTAATGGGAAGTCATCCAGGAGATCTTCTTTCATCTTTATCGTCATCATCTGAACGAAAGATTAGGTTGATCGATATTTTAGACCAACGTCTGCCATCTCCACTTGATCGAAAGGTTGTTCACGATATTATTCTTGTTTCAATAGTTGCATTTGCATGCTTGCAGTCAAAACCCAAGTCTCGACCTACCATGCAACGCGTATCTCAAGAATTTCTCACAGGGAAATCACCATTGGGAAAACCTGTTGTTGAAGAAATTTCCATATCAGAACTTATGAAACAAGGCATGTATTTGATTGATCAATGTGATTGTTAATCTCGAATGTATTTCATTAATAGCTTTTTGTATAACTTTCGTGAGGCTGAATTTTTTGTATTTAAATCCTTATCTTTGGTTAAAGAATAAATAAAGATTCTAAAGTGAATTTGAAAGGGGTCCATTGAGCTTGCCGAGTGACAAATATGCCAATTAAGTTTCATGTGTGAATTCACACCACCCTAGTCATTTTCCCGACTTAAAAGGACCTTGACTCGTAGTTGCTTTAATTAGTGAACACAGCATGAATTGTTGGACACAGTAAATGGCTGTCTGAAGAAATGAACAATGCAAGCACTTACACTGATAAAATTACCTTTTGCACAGTCTGACATTGCAGAAAATTTATGGATGACTTGACAATACAGGGGAGAGGAGGGGAGAAGAAAAAATCCAATCATGGTCTTTTGGGTATCAAAAGCTTGCATGATTTTTTATGTTGGAAATACAAAATCTGTATCTGAGACCATCTAATTGATTTAAAATAGAGTAGTTGTATTGCATGAGTGAATTTGGATATTGGAAGTTTCAGACATGAAAATTGAATGTTCAATATCAGGAATCCTGGAATTATTTACCTCAAGAACCAACCAGTACAACAAATGAGGACCCAAAACCCCAAAAGTTGTCCACCTGAGGACTGTAAGACAAGTATATGTTGATTATCCAATGAGAATTAATGTTTCATTCAATTTGAAATAAAAAGATTTGAAGAACTTTGAGAATATGAAAAGTAAAAAGTATGACATTGCTTGTTATGATATTACAAGGATGAATGGTAAACAGAAATGAAATTCTGTAAACAATAGAATTACAACTTGATTTCTGCGGCTGGTGGAATTGGAAACCGTCACCAAATGTGATTTGAAAAATAAAATAAACCACAATAAGTAGTGACAATTAACACAAGCTGGTGGGGGAGAAGTTATGATCTTTCCTTTCTTTTCTGTTCCGTAAGAAAGCAATCGGTGATTGAAAACCATTGTGACCATCTAGTTATAACCTTCCTAACTATTATGGTTGTAAGTCAAACAGCATTCCCTAGTTTAGAATTCGATGAACTTAAAGTCAGGGATATCCAATGATCAAAAAGTAAAAACTGTGTCAATGCATTTATGAAAATTAAAGAGAACAAGTTCAGCTGATCATGTATATAGAATAAACCTTCAAAAGTGTTAATAATCACGACCAATCAATCTTCTATATGCTTCCATATGGCTCTAGCATCCTATGGGAATTGTAAGACACAAGGATATCACCATATTGGACACTACTTGGGACTTGGGGGTGAGTTTCATCTATTTGGAATACATTATTAACGTTGTATATAATACACAACAAAATTATGTACCACTTGAAAGGTAATATTTTTTAATGATTATTTTTTTAATTCAAACACCTAGGTACTAGTCTTTATATTTAATTTTTTATTTTATTATTAGAAATATTTTTAACATCTTTGATTTCTCTTTTGTAGATCGACAATTGATGATGCAAATACAGCTTCGGATGATGATAAATGACATAAGTATTGATGAACTTGGTAATTAATATTTTTTCTGTACGAATGAAAAAAAATATTTACTTTGGTTTTAGCATTGTGTATGACTTGGGTCTGAAAATATTGTTTAGTGTAAAAAACCATTGGCATTACCAATTAATAATTACCGTAAATTATAGAAAATATTGTACCGGAAAAATGGAAAATTTTCCTTTGAGATTTGGCGAAATATGGTATTGGGCGTAATTCTTTGTTAATTAAGAACAAATTTTAAAATTTCTCAAGATTATCCAAAATTTTGATAGTGGTTTTTGTATAACTTTTTTCGGTATATTAACATTCGTGAGACTGAATTTTGTTTAATTAAATCCTTCACTTTGGATAAATATAAAATATATATATTCTCAAGTGAAATTTATAGGTGCTTCTTTGACGAGCTTGACAGGGACAAATTTGTCAGTCAACCCTCAAATGTGAACTCGCAGTACACACACGTCTTCTTTTCCTTGTCTGCAAGACCTTGACTCCAATTTTGCTTTAATTTGTGGTCGGCTCAGAAAAAGCCAGTCACCTGAAAAGTTTTCTACTCACGTGTTTAATCACACGGCATCCCCTGGCCGTGCGTTTCAAATAATTGGCGACTAATGAGTTCACAGTCTACATTATCCCTTTTATCATTTTGAAAATTTTCCCATATATTTTCCAAATTTTTAAGACAATCAATTTTAAACACAACTAAAATGGCAGCTACTTCGAATTATTAATTTTCATAAAAATAAAAAGAAAAAGATTCTTAAATTCCCCAAAATTTGTTTCAGTAAAGTTATAAGACACATGGATATGGCCATATCAGACACTACTTGGGAGTGAATTTCATTTAGTTAGAATTCATCATTAATATAGTATATAAAAGACAACAAAGTTAACGAATTACATAATATCCACCAAAATGCGATCATAAAGTTATATTATATGGTAAGGTTCATGCATGTTATTTCCCCAAACCTTAGAATATATGTATATTTTTCTCATTAAATTTTAAGACACATCATTTTAGATGTAGATATCTGATACCACTTGAGGGTGAACATATATTTAGAATACATCATTGATTTAGTATATAATACAGAACAAAATAATGTATTACTTGAAAGGTAATATTTTTTTAATAATTTTTTTTATTAAGCACATAGGTACTAGTCTCATTTCTAGATCGACAAATTGACGATGCAAATATAGGTTTGGATGATGATAATGATATAAGTATCGATGAACTCCTATCACATGTTGGTAATTTATATTTTTTTCTGTACGAAGAAAAAATATTTATTTTATTTTTAGCATTGAGTATGACTTGGGTCTCAAAATATTCAAAATATTGCTTAGTGTAAATAACCGTTCGCATTACCAAATAGACAATTACTATAAATTATAGAATATGTTGTACCGGAGAATGGAAATTTTTCCTTTGACTTTTGGCGAAATATGGTAGTCGGCTTAATTCTTTGTTAATTAAGAACAAATTTTAATATTTCCCGACATTATCGAATATTTTGATGATGAAGGAAAGTGGACACAAAGTAAAGAGCAATGCTATGCCTATACGCCCCGAACATAAATCCCAAATGAACCCATATAAAGGCGAAAAAAAAAATTACAAAAAAGAAAAGAACAAATACAATTTGGTGGAATTCGGTCGGGGTCTAAATTCGGGCATAAAGTATGTTCCAAAAGGAAAAGAAAGAAAAAGAAAGTTACTAGAATATATATAATCCTCCATTCTAGAAAAGTAATTGGGAGAATGGAAAGTGGACTAAAAAGTAAAGAAAGAAATAGAAAGTTGCTAGAATATGAATCACATGTAGCCTTTACTTTGCGAAATTAATTAAAAATAGGAATTAGTGGCCTAAAAAGACATTAACTCAACTGACTCTTGTGTTTGATAACGCGCATGCCAACTTTGACGATGAGGCAGAAAGCTCAACGCGGGCTAAAAATGATTTGAGTGTTGCTGTCAAACTTAATGTTTAGTTATAAAAGCAGGCATGCACCCGCTGAATCTAATCAACCAAAAACTTACAAAAATGGCACCGGATTCCTCCATTTCAAAATTGGTGGTCATTATAACTTTTATAAGCAGTATTATTGTTCCTGTTATAACTGATAATGCAGTTGTAACAGCATCTGCTGCATCGTCAGCCATAAAGTTAGAAAGGGAAGCTTTACTTAATTCAGGCTGGTGGAATAGCAGTCGGGCGACGGCCAACTATACTTCAGATCATTGCAAGTGGATGGGAATCACTTGCAATTCAGCAGGAAGCATAGTCGAGATAAGTTCTGACGAGATGGATAATAATTTCACCGGAGCAGAGCTTAGCCAACTCAACTTCACTTGCTTTCCCAACCTCGTAACTTTCAGAATTTGGGGCACTCTTCTTTCCGGAAGGATGCCATCAGAAATTGGTGCTCTTTCAAAACTCGAGAAGCTTGTCCTGTCCAACAATAGTCTTACAGGTAACCATTATATACAATTTCACTGCATACACATTATTTTCCCAGCCGTACTGGATAATATTGCTCATTTATCATTAATTAATCATACACATTTTTTTTTTTTTCCTTTTTTTCGTTAGGAAGGATACCATCAGAAATTGGTGCTCTTTCAAGACTCAAAGTGCTTGACCTGTCCTATAACCGTCTTACAGGTAACTATTATATATAATTTCATTGCATATACAATAATTTCCTATCGGTACTGGATAATATTGCTCATTTATCATTAATTAATCATTTGCATGTATATATATATATATGATAGGTACTATCCCTTCAGAGATCGGGAGTTTGAGGGATCTTCTCGAACTGAATCTGTCTTATAACATTCTCAATGGTTCTATCCCATTAGAATTTGGGAATTTGAAGGATCTTTATGACCTGAGGTTGCAGGGCAACAAACTGGATGGTCTAATTCCATCGAGCATAGGTAATTTAACTAACTTGACACATTTGGACCTTTCTTTAAATCAACTTAGTGGTCGGCTGCCTCAAGAAGTTGGAAATCTGAAGAATCTTGTGTCTCTGTTTCTGGATAATAACAATCTAACTGGGCCTATTCCTTCAACGCTTTATCATTTAAATCAGTTAAGTACTTTGTACTTGGCTTACAACAATCTTGTTGGTCCACTGCCTAAAGAAGTTGGAAATCTGAAGAATCTTGATTCTCTGCTTCTAAATAGGAACAATCTCACTGGACCTATTCCTTCGACCATTGGTTTTTTAAACTTGTTGGATGAGTTGCGCTTGTCTCACAACAGACTTGATGGTCCAATTCCACCGACCATAGGAAATTTAACCTACTTAACATCTCTAGATCTTTCTTCAAACCAACTAAGTGGTCTGCTGCCTCGAGAAGTCGGAAATCTGAAGTATCTTGATTCTCTGTCTCTTGATAGGAACAACCTAATTGGACCCATTCCTCCAACAATTGGTTATTTAACCAACCTCACCTCTTTGAATCTTGGTCATAATCAGCTCAACAGCTCCATTCCTCCAGAACTCATGAATTGCTCGCAGTTACAGAACTTGGCAGTAAACCACAACAGTTTAAGCGGAAGCATTCCATCGGAGATAGGCAACCTTATACATCTGAGACAACTTGATTTAAGCCATAACTTCATAAATGGCACCATACCTTCTCAACTCGGAAAAATTCCAAACGTTTCTGAAGTGGACGTTTCCAAGAATAACCTCTCCGGCGTGATCCCCAAATCTGTCTTTAGAGTGCCCGGATTAAAATGGTCAGAAAACAATCTAGAGGTAGAAAACCCAGTTATTTCAGAAAATGCACCACCACCCCAAACACAACATTTTAAAGGCAACAAAGGAAAAAACCAAAAGATCGTTACTCCCTTGGTTACAATTATTCTTCCCATGGTCGCATTCCTTGCCTTAATTTTTGGAATCTTGTTTGTCCACAGACGAATGGATGAGAAAATTAATCCTAATACCCGAGAAATGAAAAAGTGCGCTGATGAGTTCTCAATATGGGATTATGATGGTAGAATTACATTTGAAGAGATGATTCAAGCGACAGAGGATTTCCACATCAAATATTGCATTGGAACCGGAGGTTATGGCAGCGTTTACAGAGCACAATTGTCTAGTGGAAGAGTAGTCGCTTTGAAGAAACTTCACCGTTCAGAGACAGAGGAGCTAGCCTTCCTGGAAAGTTTTCAAACTGAAGCTCGTCTACTATCCCAAATACGGCATCGTAATATAGTGAAGCTTTATGGTTTTTGTTTGCATAACCAGTGCATGTTTTTGATCTATGAGTACATGGAGTGGGGAAGCTTGTTCTGTGTGTTACGCAATGACGTTGAAGTTGTTGAGCTGGATTGGACTAAGAGAGTGGACATTGTAAAGAGTATGGCTCATGCTTTGTCTTACTTGCATTATGACTGCAAGCCACCAATTGTTCACCGCGACATATCCAGCAATAACATTCTACTTAATTCAAACCTAGAGGCATTTGTTGCTGATTTTGGTTTGGCTAGGCTCCTGCATCCAGATTCCTCCAACAGAACTCTAGTGCTCGGGACATATGGATATATCGCTCCAGGTAACCTTTAGCTCTTCTTTTCATGCTTCTTACCCATGTTTATGCATTGAACATATTTAAAAATCAATTAGATATCTCTTAAATATCTTGCTGCAGAAGCTTCCAGAAACAGTGAATCAAATATATATATATTTTGTTTCTTGCTTGTGCAAAGAAATTCTACAATGGGTTCTATTTTGTTGTAGAACTTGCATACACCATGGCTGTGACAGAGAAATGTGATGTTTATAGCTTTGGAGTGGTGGCACTAGAAGTATTAATGGGAAGTCATCCAGGAGATCTTCTTTCATCTTTATCGCCATCATCTGAACGAAAGATTAGGTTGATCGATATTTTAGACCAACGTCTGCCATCTCCACTTGATCGAAAGGTTGTTCATGATATTATTCTTGTTTCAATAGTTGCATTTGCATGCTTGCAGTCAAAACCCAAGTCTCGACCTACCATGCAACGCGTATCTCAAGAATTTCTCATAGGGAAATCACCATTGGGAAAACCTGTTGTTGAAGAAATTTCCATATCAGAACTTATGAAACAAGGCATGTATTTGATTGATCAATGTGATTGTTAATCTCGAATGTATTTCATTAATAGCTTTTTGTATAACTTTCGTGAGGCTGAATTTTTTGTATTTAAATCCTTATCTTTAGATGTGGAAAGATAAAATAAAATAAAATAAAAACAAACCAACAGCATATTCTAAAGTGAAATTTGAAAGGGTTCCATTGAGCTTGACATGGGACAAGTATACCAATTAAGTCTCAGGTGTGTATCCATGCCACACAAGTCATTATCCTGATCTACGCTGACTCCTAGTTGCTTCAATTAGTGAACACAGCATGATTTGTAAGACACAGCAAATGGCTGTCTGAAGAAGACGAATGCGATCGAGATCAATGAACAATTCAAGCACTTACATTGATAAAATTACCTTTGCACAGTTAAAATTTGCTATAAATTGCTTATGAACAGCAAGCAGAGCATAAATCACAAAAGCTTTATAAAAGATAACAACTTGAATAATTGATTACAAGTTTAGGTTCATTTATATACAGAGAGAAGAATAAAGAGACAGCTGGCCTAAGGGGTAAGATTTGTAAACACACAAATAACAACCTGTGAATATGACAAATATTAGCCAATCATGTTCAGCTTCTAGAAACGTAATCCTTGCATGCTTATTTGCTGTGATTCTTCAGTAGCTCCATTCTGCCAGCTCAGTAAATCTTCTGCATATTCTGATTGCAAATGAGTGTAGCTGAGATGGCATGCCAGCTTGTCATCAGAGTCAGCTGTTGAATTCTCACAGCTGCTATTTTCAACATGCACTGGCTGAGCATTGCAGCAAATTTATGGATGATTTGACAACACAGTGGGGAGGGGGCAGAAGGAAAAAATCGAACCATTGTCTTTTGGGTATCAAAAACTTGCATGAGTATATAAGTTGGAAATACAAAATTTCTGAAGCGTGATACCAACTAATTGGTTTAAAATAGTGTACTTGTGTTACATGAGTGAATTTGGATATTAGAAGTTTCAGACATGAAAATTGAATGCTCAATATTATAATCCTTGATTTATTTACCTCAAGAACCAAACCAATATAACAAATGAGGACCCAAAACCCCAAAAGTTAAGTCCACCTGAGGACTCTAAAACAAATATATATTGATTATCCAATGAGAATTAATTTTCATTCATTAATTAAAAGAAAACTAGCGTGCATTTATTATCTTTCAATTTGAAATAAAAAGATGTGACCAACTTTGAGAATATGAAAAGCAAAAAGTACGACATTGCTTGTCAGGATATTGCCAAGGATGAATGATAAACAGAAATAAAATTCTGTAAACAATAGAAGTACAACTTGATTTCTGTAGGCTTGTGCAATTGGAAACCGTCACCAAATGTGATTTAAAATATAAAATAAATCACAAGAAGTAGTGACAATTAACACAAATTGTGGGGGAGAGGTTAAGATCTTTCCTTTCTTTTCTTTTCCCTAAGAAAGCAATCGGTGGTTAAAATGCATTGTGGCCACCTTGTTACAACCTTCCTAGCTATTAAGGTTGTAAGTCAAACAGCATTCCCTAGTTTAGAACTCGATGAACATAAAGTCAGGGATATCCAATGATCAAAAAGTAAAAACTGTGTCAATGCGTTTATGAAAGTTAAAGAGAACAAGTTCAGCTGATCATGTATATAGAATAAACCCTGAAAAAAGTTAATAATGACGACCAATCAATCTTTCTTACTCCATCTTCTATATGCTTCCATATGGCTCCAGCATGCTATGGGAATGTTAATAATCACTATGCATCATAGCATACGAATGGGAAGATACAGATTCGGCAACAGCGATGTTCCAGTACCTTGAGAGTTTTCATTGTAATTAAGTCATAAGAATCTATCTTCCCTGCATTTATCAGATATGCAATCTTTCCCAATCCCAGTTGCTGCCAGAAGAGATAGCTGAGTCATCAAGGAATGAACCAACAGAAAGGAGACACATTTGGAAAACTCCTCGCATCAGTGAAGATTAAACACAAATTTCAATGAGAATATTTAATAGAAAAATAATCAAACAAAGAGTATAGACTACAGGAGAAACTATTTCGATAGGAGGATCTTCCTCAGTTTTTCTCAAAAATGATCTCTATGACTAAGTAATTTCACGCTAAGCACTGAGAACCAGGAATTAATCCCATTCTGTGCTAGCAATGAAAGTAATCCTATCAAATACCCATTTCCTTTCTTTTTTTTTTTGGTCCACCTAAATCCAATTTCAAGCAAACCATGCCCGCGGGCTCTGAGTCATTGGTTATACATAGCTCACAGGAAGTTTCCTGCAATATTGTGGCTGCTTGTTTCATGGCTTTAATTTGAGCTTCAGTTCAGATTCTAACCGTCCACAAATGAAGTTTAACATCCTCCTCTATGCTTGTCAAAAACGGATGAAAAGTGCCCAGAAGAATTTTAGCCCAGTGATTCTAGTACTCTATTTAGAAAAGTAATAAACACAGCTAATTGACGTAAAACTCAAAATTGACTAGCTCCCAAGGTACCCTCGAACCTATCTGCCACAATAGTCCTCAAAAACAAAAATGGAAAATTTCATGAAATACCTGACTGAGTGCAAGTAATATAACCTATAGAACACTAGGAGGTCAAGTTCATTCTCTAAAATTCATCAGCCTCACTAAAGTACATTCCTAGCTTCCCCACTTCATACGACACACTTCCATTGTCATTGAATTGTTCGATATGGTCCGTCCTAAATTATCACCCGAAATCATATTTGTTTTCACTGTCCCAAGTTTCTATGGAATTACATTCTTTTGACATAAAAAATGCCAGCAACCAACAACCAACATAAAAAATTGACGACAGATGCTTGCCCCCCCCCCCCCCCCCCCCCCCAAAAGCCTTAATGGCCTCTCCGGCCACCGGAGATGGCAACCAGCCATCACCAGTTTCCACCCTCTCCGCCGAAGAACGAATTAACAGGAGTTTGAATCCTCCTAAGAAATCATTTAGACGACCCCCTAAATTCACCAATGACCCGCCACCTGACGTCCAACAGCCTCCACCGCGAATCAAACCTCTCCAGCGGCAAACTGTCCACAATCCATCTACACAACCACCACATATCTCTCCAAACCACTCCCATGCAGACCCTCCATCTCAAATCTAACCCCATGGAAACCAACCACCTACTTCCACTGCCGATATTCTCTCGAAACTTCAGCAACCTTCAACGACACCTAATGCCGTAAGCGAACAAAAGAAAAGCCTATTAATAGTGGCATAAATGTCTATGAAGGCTGCCGTGAGGTAGCAAATCAACCGCCCCTCCATTCACTTGAAGAAGGGGAAGAAAAAAGTGCTCAAGATGAGCCGGATCTCATGAACTCGCCGGATAACGGTAATGGCAGCCAGCCACCACCAGCTCCTCCCCTCACTTCCAGAAATGATCCTCCTTTTCTTAGGAGATCTCAAAGGCAAACCCGCTCAAAGTATAGGAGTCATTCGCCAGCCACCCAACTCCAACAGCCCCCAACGTCCGCAAACATAGACAATCAACCGCCAACCATCGAGCCACCATCACCTTCAAACCAAACCAAGCCTTTATTACCATCTAGCCCGCAACCATCACAAGCCACACAAGACCAATCGGGAGATGCACAACCTGCTGTCACAGCCCTTATGCACCCCCAAAACCAGCCCGTGCCCCATGGCCATTTATGTCAAGATTCGGTTCAAGGTACAACCACCAGTCAGCCTCAATCACCACCACACAAACAACCCCCACACACCAAAAAACCCCATGCAAATCACAAACAAGCACTCGGGACAGTGCTCAACACCAGCTGCAGCTGTTAACCACCGTAAGCCAGCCGCATGCAACCTCCACCGAACCCAGCCAAGGGCAGCAAACATCCAACCAAGACCAGCCCAAAAGTCAGCACGCGTGCAGCAGCCCCCATGATCGTGAGACACTTTCGGCAGCACATGAATTGTGTTCCCCATGTGTGTTCCCCACTAGCATTTCCCATGCCCCACCAGCCTCTCCCACTCGGCAAACGCAAGCCCAACCCACTTCCGAATTTAATAACCCCCAAAATGTTCCCATGATCCAAAATATCACTCAACCCACGTCCACACTCTCTTATGCCTCGGTTTTGAATTCCGTCCCTAATCAAAACAAATCCATTAAAAAATCATTTGTGGATATTATGAACAGCCCAATCAGCTCGACGATTTCGATGAAGACCGTCACTTCGTTGGAGGGGAGCCTAACATGCAATTTTTCACTGCAGAAATTTAAGCGATGGCCATTCCTTTCAAGCTCCCATTAGTTGGTAAATTTTCTTACAATAGACCTAGTATGGAATTAATTCGTAATTTTTTTACTACTTTGAGATTGAAAGGAAATTCTAAGGTGTCTCTTTTAAATAATCGACATCTGTTAATTCAATTAGATGTTGATGAGGACTACTCCCGCCTATGGATTAGGCAGACATGGTACATTAATGGGAATGCCATAAGAATTTTTAAATGGACAACTGATTTTCGATGTTCCGAGGAGTCCCCTATAGTCCCAGTATGGATATTTTTTCCTTACCTGCCTGTCAATTTCATGCACTGTAAGGAAGCATTATTTTCGATTGCATCAACCATTGGTAAGCCATTGCGAATTGATCAAGCTACTACCTCTTTAACTCGCCCTTCTGTAGCTAGGGTATTAGTGGAGTATGATGTCACTGAACCTCCGTTGCCACGAATATAAATCGGTGTGGGAGATTCTGGATTTTGACAAAGTGTAATTTTTGAGAAAATTCCACTCTAATGTGCTTCCTGCAAGCACCTTGGCTATACCATTGAGACATATTACGTGGCCAATCTGAAGCTCCGTCCCCAGCGGCCTAGTGGGAATTGGCAGACCAGAGTAAAAAATGGTAAGAAGTCAAAAGTTCTACGTCAGATACTCCACAACCCTCAGATACTCTACAACCTGAGCCTTCTATCACTAAGCAAATTGCGGATGCAGGGTCCCCGACCACCAAACCTACAGAGAATCGAGCTAATGTTACAAATTCTACATTCGTTTAGGAGCCGATTACCCAAGATGCCACGACTCATGATTCTAAGGTCTGAGAACCTCGTGATCAAAGCCTTTCTCCCTTGCGGAGCATTGGTGAGTATAATCCACATCTTCATCTAGCCTCCAGCACAGATTTTAGGCATTATAATTCTCATACTGATAATGATGATAGTTCTGATGAGCACCTAGCGAATAACGAACACTTTTTGTCTGCACCTGAGAATTATGAGAGAGTTGACTTTAGCCCTGATTTTAGCATTGCCGATCAATCGAAAAAGGGCTTTAAATTACTTGCCGACCGCAAGTATCGTAAGTCATATTATCAACGTCTATATTAGTCATTTTTATTATAATTCTCATGTTAGTCTATGTCTTAATCTTTTCTTTTTCTGTTGTATTTTTTTCTCTTGATTGGAGGTTTTGGTTTTTGTCCCCCTCCTTCTATCTTTCATTATCTGTTCTAAATGACAAGTAGGAGTCCCGCCTAACCCCCCACCATAGAGTGGTATGCTTATTGAAAAAAACAATCTTCAAACTAAACAGGGTAATTCAACTAATGCAATGACAAAATAAAAGGGGGCGTGGGGTTACGTGAATGGCGAGGCTAAATGGGTTATTAAAGCCACGTTTGGGAAAACGATGTCGCGTTGGCGTTTGGCAAAAACCAAAGTTCATGGTCCCTCTAGCCTTCTGTCCCTGTGACCGCTCCCTCCAGTCTTGCCTTTACTTGATAAACTGTAACCCTCACACCCACATTCAATTGACTCCACAATTGCTGGCTGGGGCTTAAATTATTGGGGCATTGTACGATTTGTACAGATTGGAATTGAGCTGTTGGATGGTTCAACATGGGTATTGAGCCAAGTGTTGTACTGGTAGTGTTGTTGACGATTGAAACTGAGAGAGACAGGTGAGGAGTGAGGATAGCCGAGTGGTGAATCATGGATTCGACTTTCGAGTCCTTCTGAGTACTCTGTGTGTTACTCTCAATTAAAACCTAGGCAGAGATATATCTTGTTTGTAAGTACAGCAGATATTCCTTTAATTTCATTCCTATATCAGTATTCATCCGAACTAAATAGCATTGAGAAAAAAATTGATGATATGTTTCTTTTGAGAAAGTGCATGCACATAAAAGAATCATTCAAGAATTTTCGGTAGCAACAGTTACCAATCATTCAAAAATTGTTGCCTCTTGTCCAAACTTTTCAATTAGTAATGTTGAAATAAACAGAATAAGATTCATCTCTGAAGCTCAGCAATGGTGCCAAGAGATAATTCCTGTTTGATCCTTTTGCTAGAAAGCTGATAGGATGATACTGACTAATTCCTTTTTGCATTACAAAGCTAGCTGCCTGCTTAAATCCATCATCCGGTTGCTGGCAGTTGAGCTTCAGGGCTGTGCCAGCTTTAAGATTCACATCGCTAAACACGAAGCAACCCTTACGACTTACTGACTCCAAGGATACAGTATCAGGCTTTCCATCCAATCCAGCATTTACTTGGAAAACTGAATTTCCAGGATTATTTGCAATCACGAGGCTGTCATTATTTCCTTGCTGCATTAAAAGCTTTCCTGGAAACTCAAAAGGCTCAAGCATGACTTGTTTGCCGACAACATCTTTAACGGTAGTGAAATTTATTGGCCGCTGGTCATTCCCGATGAGTCTGAATGTTGCATTAGCATCATCACCAGTGCCAGCTGCAGGCCAGGGCTCCATTGTAACAGATTGATTTTTCATCAAGACTAAACTTGAGTTTCCAGATTTTTGTGAGAAAGTAACGAGGCCAGCATTGTATGATGCAGGAATTGGGGTAATCCATTCTGAAAGAGATTTTACTGATCCGGTCTTAATTTCATGGTCGTGCTGGGAGTATCCAGCAAGTAGATAAGGACCGTAAAATATTGCTTGAAGAGACGCATACTGTGGCCGATCATCTGAACAAAACAATTAGTCATTTTTAAGTTAATTTAAAGAGGACAAGTTATGGATGAAAATATAGACCTTTGATGGCTTCTGTCCGCAAATTAATTGGCAGCTGGATGAATAATTTGTCATCAGGACTCCATTCTCTAGTCACAGAAAGGAAATTGCCTGCATCATTATGATGATGTAAGCTTTTGGTGTGTTCTTTTCTTAGTTTCTAAATTAAGATAGATTTGTTAAAATAGAACAGTAAAAGAGGAGATTTACCTGGTGATGGTATTTGCAAATTATCTTTATTTAATGTAGCCTTGGCACCATTTGGATTTGCGCAAAATGGTATACGCAAATTCAAGACAGACGATACCCCTGGCCCCTGCATGTATAGATAAAGATTAAGGTTTTCATTTTCAGTGATTCTAGCTAGTTACTTGATCATTCGATCCAAAAAATCACATCGTTAGGCAAGAGTCCATCAGAAAAGATAAATGAAATCAGTGTACCTTGTTAGAAGTGAATGTGAGTGCCATCCGAAGGTTTTGATCCCATGAAACGACAGGATCAACATTCTGATGTATCACAATCTGACCAGCTTTCCAATCAAAACTGCTTGATATGTACTGAATAATGTAAACACCGGGACCTTTTCCTTCCTGTTCAAAGTATATTGAATCTCCCAATTTTGCAAATGATTCAATTCCTACACGTGTGCAACAAGAAGAAAATATGAAAGTTAATCATAATTAGATGCAACAAGAGCCCCCCGGTGGGGGGGGGGGGGGGGGGGGGGTGTGGGTAGCATTAAGGGCAATGAATCACTGACCTGTGCCATAACAGCACCAAAACGAGTCAAATGCATCTCCCCAGCCATGGTAAGATTTAGCCTTGGAACTTCCAGGAGATAAAGGAAGCATATAAATCATCACTCCAGGTTCTGTTCCTCGTTGAATGCCAAGCACACCATTCGTTAGGGCACGTTCATAATAATCTGCATATGTTACTTGTTTTGTCCATTTAAAAAGATACCGGGACACCTACAAAAGGGATGAAATGTTAAAAATAACTTAAATCAATAAATTTATCGTCAGCTCCAACAATTCACAAGCCATATACGTACCTTTAGCATGTTATAGGTTGTACATGATTCTTCAGTCTCTGCAGATAGAGCGGTTGCTATCCGCTTTGGATCCGTCCTAATTGATGAAAATCAATTAGGAAATTAATCAACGGTATATAATTATATACATAGAGGTTCAAAATGTAAACTATAACTAAATTAGTTCTGTTCTTATTACCAGAACTCCTGGTGTGATGTTCCTCCTGTTGCATACGAGTGAGAAGAATTTATAATGTCCATGAAGAAAGTCCCCATTGCCTGGCAATTACCAAACATGAACTGTGCTTGTAATACTTTCTTAAATGAAGCCCAGGAAAAAAATGGCAGAGCCTATTTAATAAAGATATAGCAACTGAAACAATAATGCAAGGCTCTTTTAGATGATCAAATTTGTATGTCGAAGTAATTGGATTACCATGGATTGCTCATCACCAGTGAGTTCATATCGGTTTTGCACACCACAAACAAGAGGGATATGTGTATTGGCATGTAATCCTGCAATGTTGTCCGCCTGCAACCATAAGAAATTCTATAAAAACATTCATCAAGGTTTAATATCAAATTATTTGAACAGAAATGCATCCACTTAATTATTCGTTGATATTTTAATTTACCTTTACTGCAAGAAGTCCAAGAAAGCATGGTTTGTCAAAGAGTTCAGCCAGCTTCAAATGCTTTGGATCTTTCTGGCCACAGTAACAATTAAAAAAGAAAAAAAAAATCTCTTAGATAAAAGTTAAGGATGAATTTGTTTTTTCATTAGTTATCAACAATGATAAAATTTTCTCATATATGTATACAAATTACTTACTGTTATACCGTACAATTTGTAGAGGACATCATTCATGCCACCACTTTCATCATTAAGCGTTTGATAGTGCCTTTCTAAGCTGGATCTAGCTATTAAATTTTGAACACGAGTGTTAAAATAATCAGCCATCCAAATTGTTATGTTCAGTGCTTGACCATTGTTAGCCAATGTGTACTGATCCAATAATCCTGCCATGATCTGTCCCCCAAAAAAAAAAATCAGAACAAAAATTTATCCCAAATTGCTATCCATTAATTCCACGAATGGATTTTTATCATTAAAAAACAAATATTTAGTAAAAATTTAACCTTGTGAATGGTGTAGTATGGAGCCCAGACATATACTAAGTTTTCGAGGCGATCGAAAAACTCACTCGGAAATGCTGAGAGATACCCGGTTCCAATTTTTTTCTGACATTCAGATAGAACAGACATTACTGCATCCATTTTCTGTTTTACAGTTTCATTGCGAGTGCTTGCCCATGCCATTGCAGTCGCACTCAAGTAATGCCCTTCAATATGTTAAAAGTTTAGATCAAAAGAGAAACCGGAACGTTATAAAAAATAAAGCAGAAAGTCTAGTGGATTTTGCCGAAATCCTAGTGGACAGGCTAAATTCAAAATTCACCGTTTCTTGAACAAAATTAAGAATGAATTAGAAGCTTAACATATACCTAGAAAATGACCTCGGAGCTCCATTTTCTGGTCCTCCCAGCCTCCGTAGGGGGCTCCAGGAGTTGGCAAACCGGCAGTTTTTCTAAAGCTCCAAACGAGTCTATCAACGTCCAACATCACCAAATACTCCAAATTCGTCTGCTGTGCTCGCCAATGCATAGAATTCGGAAGCAACCTAACGTCATGCAATGACACTTCCTTTAGAAAATCCCCGGGCAATTTAAAATCTCCGGTAGCATTCGTGTTCCTCAGCATTGTGTTATCAAATTTCTCTTCCGCAGCCTGAAACTTTGATGCTTCCGGGCCTTCATTGGCTGGAGATCGCAATTGATAACTAGAAAGCATCTCCTTCTTCCAGGCTTCATCATTTATTGATGAGAGTTTAGCTCTCATTGTGCTGGATGCAAGCTCGGCCTTATTTGGGAAAAGGTTTACGCATTCTTTTGCAAAAGCTAAATTACATAACAGAAAGTAAATCAACACGTTGGAGAATACAACTCCCTTCATTTTTTTATTCAAGTTTTTTTCCTCAGGATTGAATGAAGCAATCCAAATTATGTTCTCATATTTAATTGTATAGACAAGAGTACAGAGGCAGCTAAAAAAAAGGAAGAAATGTGTGGTATGCATAAGAGTGTCTGAAAGTGTGCTGTCAATTAACATGCAATATTGCCTATTTCTAGCGAAAATTTGACTTTTGACTGTTCTTGCGCAGTTGCTAATGATCCGGTATAGGTAATAATCCAAATGAGATAATTCTGATTAAGGTATACGAGTCTCAGAACGTCATATGATATGAGGTGTAAAGGCTACTTCTAATTATAGGTGCCCTTCGTTTATAACCACAGCAAAATTGACCTATTACTGTTTTTGTGCAATTACTTAAACAATGGATTCTTTTTAATTGCAATATCACTCTTGTGGGCAGTTGAACCAACTAATATTCACTAATTTTATGTATGAGTCTACATGTATGTATATGAGATTAAAAGAAAGAATGACACTTTGATCCTTTAAGTAGGGTATTCAAAATCAGTATAATCCACTCAATCTGTCCAATTCATAAAAATTCAACTCGTATCACAAAAATTCAATCTATGAATTGGTAGATTGGATTGATTGAAATTTTCAAAATTCATAGTCCGTGAGTAAATCTGTAAAATTCCAGAAATTCACAAAATATAGTATTTATTTAATTTTTAAAAATATATTAAAAGTTATAAATGTGGCATTATTAGTAAATAAAGCAGTTACACTAACACCACATTATATATTCTCTAGTAATAATATAAAATGAAAATAATTAAAAATAGCCTAAGTAAATAAACAAATATAGCTACCTAAATAGTATTATTGGAATAAATATTTTTATTTGTTATTTATTTCAATTATATATGTCTTTGTTCAGGTTAAGGTATGAAATACAAGTTGGAGGTGGACATTTTGACAAATTATCCAAGCTTTTAAGTTTCAACTTTTGCATTGATTAATTCCATAATTTTAGTTAATTTTCATATATTAATCTAAACAAGTCAGATTTTTTCTTTTCGTTATGTTATAATTTGAAACTTTAAATTATTTTAGTTTTATTTAAACAATCAATTCATTTAGATCTTCTTTAATTTTGAATTTGATCGATAGCAAAATTATTCTTATATTAGGACTATTTATTTATGTTAAGTACATTATTTATAGAGTTGGCATCTTATGGCAAGTCTAGTTAAATTAAAATTTTATTTATTGCATATCTTGTAATAGGGATTAATTTATTAATTCTCTAATTAAGTGAGATTCCAATTTATTAGGAATATTTGTTTCCTAATTTAATTAGATGTCTAATTTAGCAAGTCAATTAAAGATGAGATTCTATAATTAACGTATGAGATATATTTAGAGCAAGAAGTTGGTTTAAACAGGAAGTTCATTAAATGTTCTAGATATTTCTTGGGAGACAAGCAAGGCAAGAAGATCATATTTATTCTTATTTCAATTCATAAGAATTATAAGAGGAAAGAAACTCTTATTTGGAAAGAATTTAAATCTTTTAAGACTTGCTATTTTTGTGAAACCCTAGTGCCTATATAAAGAGAGATATTTCACAATTGAAGGTATGCAACACATAGCATAAAGTAGAGAAGCAAAATTGGACCTCCTCCCTAGAGAATCCGGATTTGGCACATAATATTGTGTTGATTTATTTACTTATCTTCTTTTCATCTCTATGGAGAGTCTATGTGGATCTTGAATCAGTAAATATTGAAAAATTGAAGAATTGCTATTGATTACTTTGTGGAGAGTCTATGTGGATCTTGAATCACTAAACATTGAAAAATTGAAGAATTGTTATTGATCACTTTGTAAAGTGCCTTGAGGATTGTGGATTAAGAGGGGTAGCAATTATTCAAGAGAAGCAGATTCAGTTTAAGGTTGAGTAAACTGTATGGTGATTAACTATAAGTGAGAGTCTTATGTTTGGTAAATTCATAGGTTGTAACATCTCAACTTAGTGATATATTCACCGCCATATTCTAAGGATAATTACTAAGGCCAACATTGTAAAATTTAGATTCTCCAAAAAAAAAAAAAAAATCAGACTTCAAATGGAAGATTATATTAATATGTTATATTATAAGCCTTGCCTTGGAGGGCAAGTAGCCAACATTAATTTAATCTATACATTATTTTGTCGAGGAAGGAATTTATTAATTTACAAAAAAAAAACACAAAAAAATTCCGTTGCCTCGCCTCCAAAGTCAATTTTAGATTACCTAAAGCTAATAACGATATTAATCATATGGCGAGATACTTAATTTACACACACTTTTTTTTTTTAATTTTAGTGGCAACCTCACTTTGTCTTCACTATATATATATATATAATCTCTTTAATTTCTTTGTCCATGAAAATCTTCAATTCATTGCCTAATTAGTTGTTAATTAAATCAAAATTTACCAAATATAACCAATTTTACACAGAAAGCATACTTTTTATAACACCTTAGCTGCCAGAACTGAAATCTACTGGGTTATCTGAGCTATCGGTGACATATTGAAGGATTTAGATCAAATTGAGGTGATGGCTTTTAAAGTTCTAAGCCCCGTACCATCTTTCCACTAATGAAAGTAATAGCAGAAATCGATTTGAGTTAATGAAACTTATAAAATTAACAAAGTATAGAGAAGCAAGATCTAAAAGTTCTGAATCATCAATAATTTCGATGTCCACGTTTTCCCTTATCTTGCATTTGTGCTTGATAAGGCTTTAACAAATGATTTAACACACCCACAGGTACACGTTAAGTGCTCTTACATGTCGTATATTGATGACAATAATGATCACAATTTTCATGATTCTTTAAATCAACAACTATCCTTTTTTTTCATATAGCGTTGCACATCCGAATTGTTATCTCAATATTTTATTTTAAATGATATGACATTCATCAATTAGATGGCGAGAAAATATAATTAATTTACTTAAATATTATAGTATTTATCAATTGAATGGTGAGAAAATACAATTAATTCACCTGAATATAATAAAAAATAAAAACAACTTAATGAATGACACCTCATATGCCACATTATTTAGGATGAAATTTAGGATAAATAATTTAGGATCCATTATCTAAATATGTCATTATTTCTCCTCCAGAGGAAAAATTAATACTTATTAATATCGAAATTACAAGGAACCATTTGGTATAAAATGATTATCTTTCATTACAACAATAGCCGAATTAATGAGAATTAAGCTGCCTTTAAACTTCATGGCTTCTCATTTTCGTGCAGGAGGAATAGTGAAGCCTGTGGAAAATATATTACATCAGAATATCAACCAATAATATATGGTACAAATAATAACAATATGCCAATAACTTGCAATTACTTAGTGAGACTTATAACAAGACAAGCACTAATTAATGATTCATATGTCATCAGTCACAATATATGATAGATGGATAAAAGAGTGATTTAAAAAAATGAAAAAAGAAAATGATGTTGTTTGATGGTGATCTTGTCATCCTTTAATTATCCTTTTGTCCAAATATCATTGTTCGATAAAAATGTTATTACAACAGCATTGATTAATTATTGAGCCTTAAAAACATATGGACTTACTCCCACATTGGGTTCCAGGTGAAAGATATATGCCGCATGATCTGGCCACGAAAACCGCCTTTTTTGTGCTGATGAAGTCACTGATGGTTTCCACAACATCATCGGTGAGGAACTTGCAGACACATGGAACATCAATGGTCTTCAACTCAGCACAACAGCCTTGAGATGGCGGCTCCTGTGGCCCTATTTTTCCAGCGTACCTGAGGCACTCTGACACGAGGTTTGAGACATTGACTCCGCAGCTTTTGGCCGAAACTATTTGGTTTTTGGATACCATAAATCCGGCAATTACTAGAATTGCAAGGGGCAAGATATAAACCCTAGGGCTCATATTTTTGTGAAAGTTCTAAGAGTGCTTTTATGCAGGTTTGGTTTTGAATTAATTTTTAATGCTAAATAGAGAAGAAGAATGAGAGCACACGAGAATCTTGGTGTCTAATTCACGTGGATATTGGTATTATCCACTTCAGATCGGCAGGTTTTGTTACTTTAAATTTCTTGTAAAGAGAGAACATGAGTCATGCGGATCTTGCCACGTGTGCATTATTAGTCTTGCATAGCTAAGATGTTATTCTTTTATTAATTCTGCTTTTATCAACTATTCATCATATCCATGTGTTTTGTTCAGGCGAAAGCTATAAGATGAGTAGTAGAGAGTTCCAGTTCCTGTTGTCTATCCTTGACTTTCATGTCTCTCAAAAAAGAAAGTTGAGAATTGTGAATTTAATTGTTAGTTATCTGAAAAACAGTCATCCAATGCTACTAATTTAATTTCATGTGTCATTAGAATTTTAAAAGTCAATTATAGACGAGGATAAAAAATAAATTACTAAATGGAAAAAAAAATATACTAGAATTTTGTTGGTTTTCAGTAAGGAAAAAGCCTTTTTCATCCTTAGGATTTGATGCAATAGTCTATGTCATCCATAATTTTTAAATAATAACCTAAAATATCCTTTCGTTAACTCACCGTTAGTGTAAAGCCGTTAACTAGTAATTTAGTGTAAAGCCGTTAACTAATAATTTATTGAGGGCAAAATAGGATTTTTCATTAAAGTGATACAAACTAATTGAAATAATTTTTTTACACAATTAAATAAGACTACAAAGTATGCAAAATTCATTAACTTTTTCTTAAATGAAGTCAACGATGATATAGTTTGATATAGCCATTAAATAATTGTCATAAGGAACAAACTGTAATTGACATAATATATTAAATCATTGGAAGAAAAACTCAAAAATACCACCCACTTTTATGTGCTTGCATGTGCGGAATATCTTTTTTATCTTCAACTCAATTCAAGTCATTTTACAATGCAATTAGAGAGTATACTTAGATGAAGAAGAAAATTGTGATCTAGGGTTTATAGGGCTTTCATGCCTTCAAAATAGGAAGAAGTGAAAAAAAATGGCTTGAAATAGAAGTTTTTCATATTTTTTTCGGTATTTCCTATTTAGTGGGATTAGATAAAATCATTTTTAGTTAAATGTTAACTTTTACTTATTTTTCTAATTTTCTCTTTGATGGAAAACCCTTTTTTACCCTTAACGAATTACTAACAAATAACATTCAACTAACAATGAGTTAACGAAATGATATTTTGGGCTATTGTTTAAAAAGTAAGGATAAAATGGGTTAATGCATGAAACCACAGGGATGAGAAAGAATTTTTCCCATTTCTAGTATGCTCGTATCCATTCTCGAGAGAAATTTCTAGATGCAATCGGAATTCCACCTCATCCGTATGTTTATCTAATAAAATCTTGACAAACGCATATTTATTTTAAATAGACCAATTAAGATAGTATGATAGTGATAATGGTCTAAGAAAATATGTGAAACATGTGCTCAATTTTATTCTGGAGGTCAGAATTTAAAAAAAATGTAAATTTAGAAAGTCAAAATACGGAATCTCTAAATTATTGGATAAACTTAAATTATGAATCTTATCTCGAATTGTTTTTCAACTTGGGAAGGCCTGGCTTCCCCAAACTAACATAAGTCTGTCACTATGTTCATTTTTGTAAATGAAGCAATATAGTGAGTTTATGTTTTATTATTTTTTTAACCATAACCCCTCAACCCAACCCATCACACCCAAATTAAACGCTCATTCAATTTTGTAACCTTAGGCGGTCCAATTAAATTTAACAAACTCTAGCTGGTAACCATAGGTTGGATAAGTGATATAATAATAGAGGCGGCACCCATATTTAATAAAAAAAAAAAAAGACAACTAGCTTATTAATTATGTGCACAATTAAAACATTGTGCTTATTTCCAGTACATATATGAAAACATGAAAACAAATTATACAACAAGATCGTATAGCTGCTCAGAATATTGTGGTTATTTCTAGTACATATATGAAAGCATGGAAACAAATTATACAACAAGATCTTATAGCTGCTCAGAACACGTATTCTGGCTTATTAAGTAATTGAAATATTAATTAGTAGAATTCATAGCAAGTCCGGCAGCTCCTGCTTCACCCCTCTCCCATTATCATGCAAATCATGGAATGGTTATACCTGTACACAGAACATTTTATATGATAATATTAGCATACACAGTATAAACTAAACAACAATAGCAATAGTAATAACATAATTCAAAACACGAATTTGAGAGTAAAATAAGTTCGTTTAAGTATAATTAAACGATAGTATCTAGTCGTAAATTTAATTTTTACTCCCTTTTTTTTAAAAAAAAAATTTTACTTACTTCCACATTTTTTTCCTGAAGGAAGTTTTTTGCCGCAAGACCTGGCCACGGAAACAGTCTTTTGAAGGCTGATCCGACTAAGCACCATTTGTGCAATATTATTATCCGAAAGACGATTGCACACGCATCTTACATCAACTCCTTTCACCTCCTTGCAGCAGCCTCGAGTTGGCTTCTGCATCGGCCCTGATTTTTTAACAAACCTCAAACACTGTGCTTGGAGAGCTGAAGGATTATTGATTCCGCAAATTTGAGCTAAAACTTTATTCTCGGATGCAAATAATCCCACCACTATTAGTAAAATTGCCAAGGGCACAATACAAATTCTACCACTCATGTTTTCACTCTTTTCTCTCTTTTTTTCCCCCTCACGCTTTCAAGTTTAATGCTTGTATGGTTTTGAATTTGTTATCGGACGTCCATTATATACAGATGGGGGGGGGGGGGGGGGATATGGAAAGCCAAAATTTTCAAATAAGTCATAATCGCGTGACATTACCTTCACACCGGCGTTTTTTTTGCTTCAAAGTATTTTAAATCTTTAAAGAAATTTAATTGTTCTAGAGAGAGGCATGAACCTTAATGTTCATATGACTATAAATACTTTATTATAACTATCGGTACAAAATCAACATATTTATGCTGTAGACATGTGAATCATTTGTCAGTTGAGTTACCTTTCTAAAGCGATCAATTGATAACTGTATCGTAATTTTATCTCTCGGAACTATATACCGTTAGATTAATTATTGATCCCCTCTACATTGACGTTAATATTTGTTCACTACTGATTCAGCATTTGGTTCTGAAAATCATGAAGGCAAACCAGAGGTCGAAATTCCGTAGCTTGTATCCAATAAAAATATTGCTCCAAAAACGTACACTCAAAAAATTTTCATTTAGAAGATGTGACGGATATTACTATTATCATTGTTATTATTATTATTATTTTATTGTTTATTATTTTCCTCACCTCACCCAATTCTCAAATGTGTTCCCTCGAAATTGAACTCAAAGTATTCCTTAAGCTATTAAGGGAAAGTTAGATGACAACTAATTGAGGGAAAGTTTAATAATTTCAATGAATGAAAAAAAAAAAGATTTTAAAAGATAAATTAGAGGCCAAAGCTCAACAAGTCACGGCATGAATAACATCGCTGATGGATTGTGTACTAAATTTTCATAAATTGAACGTCACACAAATACGGCACCCCTTATAAAACCTCTTAAGACCCTTAAAGTATTTTGTAATTTTAACCTTCATTAAAACTACATGTAACTTCAAACAAAACCCAAATGGCCATATCCTAGAGATAAACAATTGAAAAAAAAAAAATTACCACCACAATTTTTTCCTTTGCTTGAAAAATTTTGAGCCCCAATTATCATAAATACTCTTTTCTTTTTTAAAACCTAATTCAAGATTATTAAATAATAATAATAAGATTGGAACTAATCCATTATAAGTTATAGCAATCAAAGAATTCAGATAAAACTTATTGAAATAATCCTAAGACGGTGTTTGGCATTGTTTCTAGCTAAAGAAAAAAAAATGAAAGGATGGAGTTTGTTAAGAATGTATTTGTGTTTATATACGAAGCAATACAATGAGTTTGTCTTTATTACTTTTTTAAACATAAATGATAAATCCCATCTCCACGCATCAGACCCGAATTGAGCGTATCCCATTGAAATTTTATCCTTGGTTGTTCAGTTAAGAACATCGTTTGAGCAAAGTTGATAAAAAATTCTTGAGTATATATAATAAAGGTGGCAGCCCTATTTTTTTTAAAAAAAGCAACTGGCATTATTTTCATTCACTTCAATGACCATGATTATTTTCATAAATGGATTAAAAAAAAAAGAACTTATTGCGGCAGAGAACACATATATATCCTGGTTTATTAATTGAAAGATTAATTAGGAGAATTGATAGCAAATCCAGCCGCCTTTGCTCCACCCTCTCCCATTGTCATGCAAATTATGGAATGGTTATACCTGTACACGACATTTTAATTGCATGATCATATTAGCATATATCTAGTAGAAAATAAACAACAATAGCAATAGGAATAGCTTTATTCAAAACATGAATTTGAAAATAAAAATAAGCTGTCTAAATTTAAGAATAAAAATAAGCTGTCTAAGTATAACTAAACAATAATATCCACTCACATATTCATATTAAATTTTACAATTCAACTGGGGCATGTGAGTCGTTTATTAATCATCTTTTTCACGCGATCAATAAATAACTGTAGAAATATCATAACTATATCTCCTGGAACTATAAATTATTGGACTAATCTCCTTTAGATTCCGATTAATTGGTTCACTAATTCAGCAGTTGATTATAAAATCATAATTAAGGTAAACAGGAGATCGAAACTCCAAATCTCTTCCGGTTTGGACCTGGCTCGGGCTTTTTTTGCCCTTTTAGGCCCTTATGTACGAAACTCAAGTCAAAAGTCTGTGAAAATGGGTCGGCCCGACCCGGACTTTTTTACCATCCCTATTGGAGATGGACATTGTGGGACCATTGCCATTTATACGTGAAAGGCTGAGATTCGCACTATTGACCACTGAGTCCTTTAGAAAGTGGGTTGAGACATGCCATAGAAGAGCATCATTGTGAAGGAAGTAGTTAAATTTCTTAAGGCCAATATCATCACAAGCTTTGGCTTACCACAAATCCTTAAGGTCAAATATCATACATCCAAAACGGAATTTTATTGCTAGCACAAGAGTTTCATATTTTGAAAAAAATTATAGAGTTCAGATTATTTGTGGAATTAATATAAAAAAAAAGTAAATATTCATAAAGGTGAGACTATTTGAACTCATTAAGCTATTCATTAAATTCATTTATAAAGTAAACCCACACTCATAAATTGAAAATTTAAATTTTACTAGATAAATCCACTTAAATACCCAATATACTCTTACTAAAGCCAATTTATATCATAATAGTGTATATACTCATTAACTCATTAAATTCATTTATAAACCTAACGAATGTCTCATTGAAATTCTTATATAGTTATTCAAAATCCAGACAATATATCTATTAGCAGGGACGGAGCCATCATGGGACGAGGTGGGGCACAGGCCCCAACTTGCTTTAAATTTTTTTTTTATAATTATACTAAAAAATTGTATTTTATTTGTTATTTATGAAAAATGCCCCAGTTGAATTGTAAAATTTAAAATTGACTCCAGTAATTTTAAAATATTTCATATTGTCCCTAGTTTAAATTTCTAATTATAAATAATTTAATTAGTTATTAACATTTCATGAAACTTGATTAAAGACACGAGAACAAATATTAAAATAAAAAAAATCATAACAAAGTGTTAGTATAATGGTTAATGGACTGGTCTTTAATCTTTTTTATTTTTTATTCAAGTAAAATCAATTATTTAGTCTTTCAACACAGAACCATAAGTTCTAATTAATCTTTTGTCTAGTTTTAAAATTTATAATTTTATCATGCATTTCATATTTGTGTTGTGTGTTGCAATATATGAATATTTTTGTTATTATTAAAAGATTTTAAGAGCAAATTAAGTAATAACCTAGTCTTGTATATTGAAAAATATATTTTTGCTTATAGTGATAATGCATTATTTTCAACTCATAAAATCTCATTGAGGTGTTTTCACGGAGAACCATTGTAATAAGTAAATTTATTATCAATGAATATTATAATTGTAATGTTACATATTGCTATCTAAATTTTTTAAAATGTATTATACTTTAAATAGGGGTTTCAATTAAATGTATACAGATGCACTCTATAAGGAGCACAATTATACATGTGGCAAGCTCCCATTTGGAGTTTATGGGGCCCACAATACATTTTCCCAAATGGGGACTTATGACACAAGCAATCGCGCATTCGAGTCATGTTTGATTTTAAATGTTCCCTGGCTCAATCAAAATCCTGGCTACGTCCCTGTCTATCAAGTCATCAACCATCGAACATAGACTCATGTTCGCAATGCCATGGTCAAGTAAGAAGGCGACCCATTCACTTCAAAATCAAAATATCATCTCTCAAGTAAATCAAATGATTGACGTAAAAAAAAAGGACCACTCACCCAAAAAAGAAAAGAGTAAGGCCCTTCACTTTCAGCCAAATACATCTAAAAAACAAAAATAGTAAAAGGCGGAAGGCTCCTAGATAACATTTGAGGAGATTTTCTATATGGTTTAAGTGGCTCAGAAGAAGAACCATGCCTCTAATCAATTAGGGTTTAACAAAAGAACATTGAATATAAAATGGGTTCAAATGGGAGAGGGCGTGTTCAATTATCTAGTGAGGAGAGGGCATGTTCAATTGTCTCGTCGTCATAAGAATAAAGAATACTTCTGACCACACTTACATGCATGCAATGGCGGATCTAAAAAAATAATTTACCGGGGGCTAAATTAGATAATAGTAAAATATAAAAAATTAAAATTTTGAATATATAAAATATTTATAATTAGTCTCTACGTATTTTTATATTTTAAAAATGTTATGCAATAGACTTATTATCAATATTATTAAATTTATTGTTTCTTATATAGACAACCAAACTATCATTTATCTCATCCGATTCCAAAGATGATCATTCATGAGTTTTATTACTGAAAATGTTCGTTCTACTATTATTATATAAACTGGAAGAATTAACCATATTTTTTAGAATATAAAATATTTTGAGTAGTGGGCTATCATTATTTTTAATTAAAATATATGTTTTTATATTTTTTTAAAGTCAAAGTTTAAATTTTATGTGTTTTACATTTTATAGTGACTATTTTAATAAATTTAATGGGGTTAATTAAAAAATTAAAAAAAATTCTTTTATTTTTAAATTTTTTTTTTTGGCCAGTGGGGGCTCAAGCCCCCACTAGTCATATGCTGCATCCGCCTCTGCATGCATGTTCATGAGACATGCTTGGAAGGATTTAGAGCAAATGATGGCCATTTTTCGATCAGAAGATCAGTGATTGGGAACAAACCATAAAAATTTTTTATGGAATAAGTGTAACACAATTGTGTTATTTTACAATTTTCCACACATTGTTAATTTGGTTACGATCATCTTCTTGAACAATGATTCAAAAAATTATACTCCTAGTTTAATTTTCTTTAAAAAAAAACAATGAATGTGTTCAAAGAGCAAAAATTATTTTTTTTCTTTTTTATTATATTTATGGACATGGTATAGGTTAACTTGGAAGTCCCTTGGACTTGGCTTATTGGGCCTCTATTTTCTTTCGTTTACTATTAGGCCACTGAGCATTTGAGCTTCACCGGTTACAGAAGATTTCACCAAATTTGCCAAAATTGTGTCATAAGCAGCAAGCAAGCTGGATTCTCAGTTCCAAGTACAGATCACAAAGCCGTGGCATTCTACAAGGACATTAAATTTTCATATTTTATTCTTGTCAGTTACTTCATTTAATTCCACACTTGTCAAATGAACAATCACATATACAACAACATGCCTTGAGAAATGAGAGCTCTCACCTTCCCATTTCCAAATTAACAACACATTTTCAGAATCAACACGTGCATTTTTATTGTCACTGCTTCCATTTCAGCATGCATTTTCCTTATACATGTGTACATTTACCAAAACTATCAGTTTTTTACTTCAACTGACAAAACTAAAAAGGAGTTTGCAAATAAATTAAAGATATACATACTAATTGAACAGTCATTTGAATTTTTTTTTTTTTTGGGTCATGGCGGCCACAGTGGCCTTCAAGATCACTGGCGGCAAGTTGATACCGGAGATCCAAATGCTAGCATCCGAAACCATTCTTGCTCTGAAGAAGAGTATGCAAGCGCGTTTGGACGTGCTGTGGCGAGGCAAACTCTCAGGTTTAACAACCAAGCGCTAGCAATTGATCCCAAAATTGATCATTACGACTTTGATATTGGTCATGATCATCATCAATTTGTCACTCTTGGCTGAGAATGAAAAATTCAAAATTCATGTGAAATCCCTCAATGACCCACCTTATTGGCCTTGACAACAAAGAATCTATCATCAAGGTGAAGGGAACATCCTTGGTTTCTGATTTGACGAGGAAAACTGGGAAGCATTGGGAGCTTTGTTGCGAAAACTAGATGACTCTCTATCGTGATTCCACAAAAATGGATGATGATCTCCCTCTTAATGCATATTATGTTTGCGAGGGTACTGAAATTGACGTCGAGTTTTGACTTTCATGAGCATCCATCCAATTATTAATAACTCCGATTAACATATTATAGCAAGAATAAGAATAAGTGAATTTTAATCCCACAAAATTAATTAATATAATTGGGATCGTAGTAGATGGCCAGTAGGTATAGTTAAAATTGTTTATTGAGTGTTTGGTAAAAGAGAAAATTGAAGAAAGGCTGAGAAAAATGAAAACAGAATTAACAGAATTCTAGAATCGTCATTCAATCGTCTAGAGTTACAAAATGAGAATACATATTTATATGCACAGCTAAAAATTACAGCTCAATTGTATAACTAACTACTGCTTAACAATCGCTAATTATAACTAATTAAGCTAGACTTCACGTATACTTGTAACTACATAACCACCAGGTGCCAGGCCAGCTGGACATCCAAGTCGTCAACCTTTAACCGTATGTTGTAGCTGCTGTAATCCTCTACTTTATCTCTTGCCTTACTTATTGTACAGCAAGCATGATGAGCTTCCTTAACAGGTATGTTATAAGATTTTAAGAAAAATTAATATGTGTTGCTTTTCGTGCAAAATATTTTGCAAATTGTTTTACCATTTAGCACAGTAATACTCACTCGACAAAGTTAAAAAGAAAGAACATGATCCAAGTTAAAATAAAGAAGCCTGCTATTTAGATTAAGGGAAGACAAAATGAAAACAGAAACGGTTCCTCTCTCTCTTGTCCTCTCCATGGGCCCAAGCATAAGCAAATTATAAGTCACTAAACGGCAGCAACATGCTGCTGTTTCTGTCTTCATTTTGTCGTCCTTTAGTTCAGTTATCATTTTCTTAAAATAAATACCTAGTGAATCATGAATGGACCGAAAATAGTGGTTTTTTTGTTTAATGATAATGTTGCTTAAAAAAAATCAAAGATAATTATAAAAAAAATAACAAAAAAAATCAAAGATAAAAAAGGATACATGTTAGAACAAGGCTATTTTCTATATTTAGGGGTGAATTTGCAAAATAACCTTACTTTAAAACATTTTAACCTGTGAGCGAGCGACTGAGCGCTATGGGCCTGCATTTTGTTACGTCGGCCCATTAGGCTACTGCCCATTTGAGGTTGACTAGTGAGTAGAGATTTTACTGGATTATCAACTCTCAGTCTCACGCGTATCAGGCGTCGATGAAGAGAACAAAATTAGACAAAACGCTGAAAACAAAATTATGCATACGGTCCGTTTCAGGGGTTTTGTCAAGTTACAGATCAACTCAAAATTAATTTTTTTGCGTGACTTAATTCTTAATTGTTAAATATTTAAAGGGTCGTGAAAAATGACTTCTGAGTCGATCATAGGTTACAAATATAAATTAGTAACTACTCCATTTTAGTCACTTATTTTTCAAAACAATAAAACAAGATTTTGGATTCAGTATTAAACTGTCCTTTATACTAACTTTTTAAAAATATATAATTAATAGTTATTGAATAAAAATATAAAATCAATTAAATTTTAATCGTATATTACATTTTGTGCAAAATATTATGCAAACTTCGAAAATTCCTTTTCATTATATTGTTTATATAATTTATTTCAGTAACTTTTCTTATGTTAATTTGTCGTTTACCTATTTTTACTGTAAATTAAATTTGAATACGTCCACATACGTGATGTATAGAATAACATCTCAATATCTCAATCATTATTAGAGAAAATAGAAATTTTTATATATTAAAAGGGAAAGGAAGAAACAGACTAGAAAAGGAAAAATTCACATTATTATTCATATATAGTTTCTATAACAAAATAGCTAGCTTTTGTGATTCTTGCCAGCACGTCTTATGTCAACCGCTTTGGTGGGACTGTGTAGCCTGAAACGTTCGCATAGTCACAAATAAGTAATTAATATGATTAAAATATATACGCAAACACAAAAAAGAATCCTAAAATTCATATATTTTAATGCTTTTATTAGAAAATTAACTTACTTCCACATTTCAGGCCCGGTTTAATAGTGAGACCGCATTTACGTGCTACAAAAACCACCTTCTCCATACTAATAATCTTCTCTACCTCTCTTGTAACGAGGCCACAAACACAGGGAATGTCGGCTCCTTTCACCGCAGTGCAGCAACCGGGCGACGGAGGGACTTTTGGTCCCTCGATCTTGACGAATTGCGAGCACTGAGCAATGAGTTGAGGAATGCTTCCTCCACATTGCGCCGCGACCTGTAAATTGTCGAAGATTAGGGTTCCAACAATTACCGCCATGGCCAAGACCAAACGAGTGTTAATAGAACCCATATCTTTTTCTTTTTTCTTTTTTAATACAGTATGGCTATTTTTTTTTTCTTGTTTCTCTCAAAATTGATTATGGAACATAGGTTAAATTTTCGAAATGGCCTAGCCTATACATATATATAATTTTGAAGTGAGGGAAGTAGATTTTGTAAACCAAGAAGAATGATTTCTTTGGACAATTTTTAGTTAAAAGATCAAAAAATTATTCTGGGTGATTATTGAACCTTATCCTTCAATTAATTTCCATTTCCTTTTTTAGAATGTTTATTGATAATAGACAAAGGGTCTGACAACTTTCCATTTATTAGAGATTCTGTATGATATATTATTCAAGGATAAATCAGCTTGTCATTTTTTTTTACCCCCTTTTAATGGAAAAAATTAGTAATCAAAGAAATTATTTTTTTATATTAGTTATTACATCATAATTCTCCTAATTAATAATTATGTTGGAACCAAGTTTGACCAACACAAAGACAACAAAGCGAAGGAAGCATATGGCTGCAGGGTGGCATGGCACCTGTAGAGTTTGAAAAAATTTGGAGATTTTTATATGAAATATAAAAAATTTGTATAAAAAGTACAAATAGACTTGTGCACACTTAATCTATAGCTTTATATTTTATTATATTGGATAAAATATAATTTTATAGTTCCCGCTAATAATAGAAATTAGGCCATACACACTAAATCCGTAACTTAAACATTTATAATTCGAATTTAATCTCATATAATTTCACTCTGAGCTCTGTCGTCCCAACCACAAAGGCGTCCCAAAAAATTAAATCTAATGTTGGAGAAAGCTACTCTAAGTAAAGGATAGATTTACAAAATCCGAAATTAATAACTTTAAGTCAACCCAAACCAAACCATAAAAATTTGGATCCAACCAAAACCAACCCAAATATTTTTAACCCAACCCAACCCTAGGTTTGGTTTGAATTTTATTATCAAAATAATTTTTATTTTAATAAAATTTAATTATATCAAAATTATAATAATTATTAATTGTTATTAATTATTAAATTGATATTAAAATATAAAAAATATAGTCGATAAAAATTATAAATTTTACAATAACTTAATCCTTAAATTAAAGAATACTAGAAAATCAAAATAAAGTTTAATAAAAAAATTATTATTTCTCAATAAATAATAACGTACACTTTAATAATAAATTTTCACAAACATGACATTAACAATCTAATAATAAATTTTGCCACTTGTTATTTATTTAATTATGCAATATTTGTTTTTATTTATCATTTTGGTAGTTTTGCGTTATGTTGTCTACTTATATGCTTAATTTTATTTACATTATGATATTATATAGTGTGTATGTTTTATATTCTAATTTCATTATATGGTAAACAAAGTTTTGTATAGGACCTAATATGGGCATTACATTCAATTATTGACCAAAAATTAGCCGTCATCTAGCATATCGGACCCAGTCCAAGCCGAGTTATTATTGATCACTAGTAGAGTCTCCTGCTCTTTCTATGATGATCCTTCCATGTGGGAGGAATTATTTTTGTAAATAAGAAAACAAATTATGTTATTTACAACAATATTTATTTAATTTAAATTTATTTTTATATGTTATTTTTATTTTCTAACTGTTGACAATTGATCACCCGTAAAAAAATTAATGGTGGCCTTTCACTTATTTGTGTTCATTTATTTTGTTTTCATTTGAAAATTTAAGTGTTGGGGTTTTGTCAATGACTCATGGGTAAACCATACCCAACCCATAATGAAATGTTTTTCAATATAAAACTCACATCTAACCCATTTTCATGATTTACCCAACACAAACCATTTAATTTGGTTTGGGTTTGGGTAAACCCATGGATTGTGGGTTTATGCCCACCCCTACGCACGAGTAATCTATTATTTTCATACCATAAGAAAAAAAAAAAAGAAGTTAGTCGAGATTCGAATTTCCACAACACGAATTCTTGCTTAATTTCTTTTTCTTCATACATGAAGTTCTCTTACTCTGTTCTGATCACTGACATCTTTGGCGCAAGTTCAACATATCCATATTTTTACATAAGGTTATATACAATATCGGAGCACTCGATTTCCAACTTGATGGTTAATATTTAAGCAGATACAATTTTCTTTAAGGAAAAAAAAAAGCATATAAATACTTTCTATCGTTTATTATTAACTTTTTTTTCCCTCTCAATCTAATTTTAATTTACTCTCTCACTTCTATCTCCTTCTATGGACTACGGAATATATAACTTAAATTTCTGATTTAAAATTTTAATTAAATTTTCATCCGTTCGATCTATACGTATTCAATCCAATGGTAGATAGATAATAACTCAAATACTATGTATTCAATTTATACCTGTACCATTGAGTTGAATGGATCCTATTAATGAAAAATTAGATAAGATTTTAACTAAAAAACTTAACTTAAGGGGCACTCCCCCTATATAACTTTATATATATATATATATATATATATATATATCAAGAATTAGATCTGATAATTAATCTTTAATAAAGTCACATGAACTCACATCTTTCTAGAAAAACTAGAAATTTTTATTATTCAAAGGGAAATTAAAGAAGCATACAAAAGAAATGATCACATTTCTCATTATTCAAAGGGAAATTAATGTAACAACATTTTGTTTTTTGCAGCTCTAGCCAACACCTCGATCTTATATCATTCTTTTTGGTGGAACCGTGTAACCTGAAATATCGAAATCATGATTTCAAAAAAAAAATGCATAAGTATATGATAAAAACATACATGTATACACACATGGTACTAGAAGTTTGATTAGGGTTTCAACGAAGAAACTCACTTCCACATTTTGTGCCGGGTTTAACCGTGACGCCACAAGTACGAGCTACGTAGACCACCTTCTCCATGCTGATAAGCTTCTCTATAGCCGGCGTAACGAGGGTGCAAACACAAGGGACGTCAGCAGCTTTCACCACAGAACAGCAACCGGGGGACGGAGGGATTTTTGGTCCCTCTTTTTTGACGAACTGCGAGCATTGGGCAACAAGTTGAGGGATACTTCCTCCGCATTGCGCCGACACCTGAACGTTGCCGAACATTAGGGTTCCGGCAATCACCACCATGGCCAACACCAAACGAGTAACCAAAGAAGCCATATCTTTTCTGAACACCGTGGCTGTATTAATTTTTCTTTGTCAAAATCTTGTTACGCAACTGATTATGTTAAAGCTTTGATATTGTTCGAGCTATATATAGAGAGAAAGAGCAGTTGGAGGGCTCAATTAGTCAATTTTAATTTTATTTGAATGTGAGGGAGTTAGGTACGTACTTTGGCAAATTAGGATAATCAAGTTTGAATAATAATCTTTCGTTGGAGTATTTTTTTAATCTGATTGACTAAAAAGGTAGAAAAATGTTTAAAATCTTCTGGCTGATAATTGAGCCTTATCCTTCAATCAATTTCCTTTTTTCATATTTAGAAGGTTTATTAGTCATTATCAAAGTGAATAACAGTTCTTCCTGGTTGGCAAGTACTACCAAGAATTCTTCTCCATTTATTTTAATATATGTAATTGTGTAAGGACAAATCAGTTTTATATCATTTTAGGAAACAAAATAACGATAATAATGAAAGAAACTAAACAGATACGTAACGTTTTAGAATTTTAGTTGTTTACCAAAAAAGAAAAAAAAAGGTTAACCAAAGGATTGGCATAATCGAAGCGAAATTGAAAACTATCAGTTTGCTGCGATTTTGCAATTTTTTCACACAAAAAAAATGAAAAACCCAAAAGTCGATTGTCAAAAAAAAAGAAAAATTGTCCCAATTCGGTTCAAAATTTTATTCTCAAAAAATCAAATGTTTTGTTTATGAAATTGGACGCGTGTCATATTGGAAGAAACTTTTGCTATAATTGGGCCCTAACTAACGGTGAGAAAGGAACAGCCATTTCTTTCTGGTTCTGTAGTCACCGTTGGATTTGCAACAGTAAAATCTAACGGACATAATGAATACACGCAAGGACGGAGCTAATTTGACCGAGTGGCCCACTTGACTGAAAAAAAACCATAAAATTACATTCATCATCTAAGCTGTTATCCTGTGAATTTAATTGAAATTATGCCACGAGTTGAAGAATTCAAGACCTCACCCCCTGCCCGATGAGTTGGAGTTATGATCCTTTATATTGAATTCAGTGTTAACTTGTCTGTCAAGTTATCTGTTAGGTAAAAGTGAAATGATAGTAACCCATAAAAATATTTATCTGTTAGGTAAAAGTGGTTTACCTGGTTTAGTAAGTAATTATGCCCTTGAATAATTAGACCCAGATTATATTCTATAATTTATTGAAAAATACATTACTTATGCTTGCTAAACGAGTACAAGAAAGATTGGCTACAATAGCAAAATAAGCATTATAGGAAATATATAACTGATTAGTGTCGATAGAAAATTTTATTACTATAAACTGATACCATTAATTCAAGGGCATTTTGGTCCTCCTCGCTTTGTCTTCCAGTTATTGTAGCAAGGGCACGTTTGCTTGTTCCCATATGTGCCTGCCGGCACACATAAGCACTTTGCACAACATTTTTGGCAGAAAAACAGGCACGGCTTCTTGTATGAAGTTGCTGAGCATCTATAATGGCATTTTGGAGCACATTCTGCATATTAAAAATCACCTTTTGATTAGCTACAAAAGGTGATTTTAATGTAAATGGTAATTTTAAGTTTTACATATCAAATTATAGAATTAGAATTCAGTGTTGGAACTTTTTTTTGACTAATCATTGAATCAATTATTAAGATTTATTTTGAGTTTTTATTTTTTTTATTTATCTTACATAACAATTATTAATTCAGTGCTCAGTCAAAACTTATATCAGCACTGAATCCTTATCTCGGATTATAAGTTTGATGTGCAAAATAAATTACCTTGATGATTAAGGCTCCCTTGGGTGGTACCGCGCTGCATGGAGTCCAATGAATTTAAAAGAGTTAAAGCCAAAATGAAGAGAGGATACTTATTTAGAAGCACTTTATGAGTTGAAATTACCGCAGGGCGGTTGCCTTGTGCCTGTAGCTGAGACGCTGCAATTCCTGTGCCCGCAGCCTAAAGAAAACAAATTGAAAATATTAATTTCAAATAAGAAAATAAAAATCAAACAAAAAAAAAGTATTAAAGAGAAGCAGCGGTAACAATTAATAATTGTGATAATAATAATTTAACAGGAGTTGTGCAATTAATTTGTGGTCCGCTTTTGTAAGTTAGCTTTTCAGTCCTTTTTCAGCTTAATTTTGATTACTGTTAGAAGGTAAGCTGCGATTTTGCATCTATCTGCATTATGGCCTATTTTTTTTCCTCATTTTTGTTTACTTTATATCTGCATTTGAATCCCAGCTAGCTATAAGCTTCAAACAGAGAAAATAAAATTTAGGAGAACAAATTTCAGTGCATAAACTCCCTTACAGAAAAGAAATTACATATTATACCATACTACCATACTATACGTACAATCATGAATTTTTGTTTTTCCCCGGATTTAATTCTATTCTATGAGATAACAAGATCAGTTTATTACATCATCCGGAATTTTTTATTTATTCATTCTTCGTTTCTTTCTAATAATTTTTTCTTATTCAGTGAGAGTTACTTAGAAAGTAAAAAAAGTAAAAAGGAAAAAATGAATAATGAACTTTCGATAATCTGAAGAATATGCTGCATAAGCAACTTACCTGGTTTTGTGCCACTAAAACAAGCATCAATGCCACAAATAACACAACAAGTCTCAGCATTCTGGCCATTATTCTTTGGAGAAGAAACAACACAACAATAAGAGCTTGAAGTGGATTTGAGTGATGAGGGAGTTGGGTGTGAAAAGTTCTGAAGGAAGTGAATGGTACTTATAGTGCAGTTGCTATAAAGTTTTTGGTAATTAGCTTTTTTCTTCTTTTAAAGTGGCGGTGGGGGCTGTTAGGGCTCTTATCTCATCCATGTGCGCTTATAAATCAAATGGGGCCATTTTGCATGTGCAAATTCACATGCCCAAACAATTGTTTCAGAATATGTTGGGACCCCCGAAAATGCTCTCTCTCTCTCACCAGACAAACTGCAACTAACTGAAGCAAATTGAAACCCATAGTCCTATATGAGATCAGCTTGCATTTTACCATGTTTGTGAACCCACAAGCAATTATTGCAAAGCTATAAGAGATTTTTCATTCTGGGCTTATAACAGTGGGTTAGTGGTGCAGAAGGTTGAAGCCATTTGTTCGAGTTCCCCGGATACTGTTCTCATTTCTCTAAAAATGAAATGTGTATATATTTCTTTCTAATAGTAATAAGATTTTAAACTAGTATCAGTTATTTTATGGATATACTATAGCAATATGTATCTAGTCATCTGTTATGTTTGATTTCACACGACTTTATTTAAAAGTATGAGATTGTTTTTTATTTTATTTATTTTTAACATTTACATGGGGTAATAATCAATTCCAGTTGTTCATATGCTTTTACATAAGGCATGTTATTTTTACAAGTGGATAATATCAAGATTAAAAAGCTTCAACTTAAAAATTATGTGTAGTTGTGAATGTACTGCATGTATAGATTCTTGGATTTCTGGTATTGTGCCTAGCCAATGGCCGAATCCAACGGCCAGCATTCATCGGCTTTGAAGATTAAATTATTGTTATCTCAGCCCCCAATTTCTCTCGTTGCCCGCGTATCTCATTATATATATATTTTTTCTCTTATTCTCGTTGAAAACAATTCAGTTTATATTTTTAGGTTGTTTAATGTGGTGATTGTTCTGTCAAAATTATAATTATCGTAAGAAAAATTAACAATTTCCGACTAATCGCTGAATTTGCATGCTTTTAACATCTATTTCCCCAGTAAACCATGTTATTTTACCTAAGTAAAACCTTATTTTCGTGTATTATATTGGACGGCATGTTGTCTAAAGGTTTATAGCATGAATAGCATGTCATATATTATATGTTTAATAAAAATTAAAAGAAGTCAATAAAAAATAATAAAAATAAAATAGTAAAAAATATACATGCACATATACAAAGACAGACACGACGAGTCATCTACTAAGTAAATACGAAGACGGCGAGTCTTCATTTAACGAGGTTTCATACGGCATGTCGTCCTTCACGGTTAACGTAGCCAACATGCGTAGCTGACTCATCGTTTGTCATTCTCTCTGAAAGACATGTCACTCCTCTCGAATATGCGTAGACAGCGTGACATTTTCTATTTTTATGAACAAATGGCGCGTCATCTATTATGCTTTGATTTCACACGATTTTATTCAAAACTTTAACTTAAAAATTGCGTTTAAGTGTGAATGTACTGCACATATAAAATATATTTTCTTACCAGCACTCCTGGATTTTTGGTAGTGTGCCTTGCATTTGGCTGAATCCAACGGCCAGCATTCATCAGCTTTAAAAACTAAAGATATATAAGGAGAAAATCCTAATGCGTTTTGTTTAAAAAAAAAAAAAAAGTGAGAGATTTGAAGATATGAGAGAAACTAAAATGGGTTAGTTGTTGCTGTTGTTTTGGCATTTTTGGGAAGCAGAGGAAGCACTGAAACTTTTTTATTTAAAAAATAATAAATAAATTTGAAACATTCTGAAAAAATTCGAATGCAAGCGTGGGCTAAATTCCGTCCCGACCCGACCCTGGACCGTGTCTGAATTAAGCCTGCCCCAGCTAACCTGAAAGTCCGAATCGGCCAGCCCATTTACCATCCACAAACGCTGCCCTTCCATACGTGGCTTCTCTGGTTTATTTTGTTTACCTAAAAACTATTTTATAAATAGTCTGGTTAAGTTCCAACCGGGCTGGACCGGCTCCGTTAGGGTTCAAGTTAATTGGAATCCAATTTGCCACTAAACCCTGCAAATCCCCTTCTTCTTACTAAACTGCTGGCTCTTCCTCTGCTTCTGCTTCTCTCACGGAACAAGAGATTAAGAAATGAGCAGCTGGAAGAACCTTCTGCTTAAAATCGGGGACAATTGTCCGGAGTACGGCAACTCCGACGACTTGAAGGATCACATTGTCCGTTCTTACTCTCCTTTCGCTTTCACATTTTCTATCTTTTTTTTTTCTATTTTTTTTTCTGTCTCGTCAAAAACCCTATTTAGGGGTTTCGTTTTCCGTTGCTGGCATCTGCAGTGCACGTGTGTTTGATTCTTTGTTTCTGAAACTTGCTTTTGCAGGAAACATGCTTCGGCGTAATTCGGCGAGAACTCGAGCACTCTTTTGACGATGTTCCACATGTAAGCCTAAATTTTTGAAACTACTGTATCCTCTTGTTTTATTTTTTAGAAAATTGGAAGATGAACTTAAATTTGATTGCACGCTTGTGTTAGTATGTTATTGGAGGTTTCAGTTTTTTCATTTGGTTTCTTTGTTTCCAGTTTTATGGATTGTTTTGTTAAACAATATCATTATTTTTTACACTCTTCATGTTGGCAGTATATTATTAATTGTGCTGAGCAAATTCCACACAAGATTCCTTTATATGGGACATTGGTAAGTCACCTTGTATCATTCCTTTTGGTCTCTTCTTAACTTAGTGTCTCTAACCTCTGAGCGAAATACTACAAATTGACATCTATGAGCATGTGTATGCCGTGGTTTTGTTGGTATTAATATGACACTAGTATGTTTAGATTTGGGAGGTTGTAGCATGAATGTTATATGCTTATCATCACATTTTTTTCATAGTTTTGTGTATATATGTTCTTGTGAAAACAACTTTTTGGTGTATCAACTAGCTCAGTAGTGTAAAGTTTCTTGTGATCGCATAGGAGGTTTGAGATTGAATCCTGCCAATAAGTATTGAGATTGATATTGAATATACCATTTATGACCTAGTCTCCTTTTGAACCATATTACTTGGACTATAAGCAATGGTTTAAAGTTGTATGTTTTCCTCATAAAAGAGGTGGTCCATATGTTTGAGTAAGTATATTCTTAGTTAGCTCTTGGATGAAAAGAATGTTGTGAACACATGCATATGAGACTTGTTAAGAGGGAAAACTCTACTAACTAGCGGGCACCTCAGTTAAAAGCACTTATTGCCACCTTAAATGGGGGAGGAAACAGCCACTGAATGCTTGCAATATGTAAGCAAAATTTTCCCTATCCAGAATTAGTTAGTCCCTCATTCAGTCAAATATGCTTCTGCTATTTTGTAATGTGAGTTATATTTTTGTTTTATTCTATCCAAAATAAGATAACAAAGTGTCCCCATATTATAATGGATATTTTTTGCATTGAGATTCTCTGACGTTTATTCTGCAACTGGTAGGAAATGAAATTGCTAGCTATTAAGTTGTAAACATTAGCTGCCATGTAAAAGTGTATGTTTAACAAACACTTTAGCCGTTGTACGGTCAAAATTAACCAGAAGCTCAACAGTTTCAATCATACCCAATATCATGTAAATTTAATTGATGTTCTTGCTTGGTTGGAGAAATCCCCTTCTATTATCTCAAGATACATTCTTATGTCTATCCTTTTGGGATTTCTCAAAGAACAATCATTATAGTTGAGCAAGCTTTCTTATGTATGATAGAACAAACTTAAAATGGGCCTCTTCAAGCTGTACATTGATCACAGACGCCCTGATAGAGGTCTATAGAATTCTTATCTCATAAGACATCAAGTTAAATGGTGGTTTTAGGTTCTTATACAATTGTTTTGTGGAAGTTGACTAGACATACCTTCGTTATGGGTTGTTTTCTTCTCTCTCTCTCTCTCTCTCTGTCTGATTGTATGTTGTCATCCTTGTTTTCTTTTTTCTATGATTATATGTTGGTTTTATGAATATTTTCTCCGCTGTTGTTTACGTTTCCTGCTGATTCTTGTGTTGCCTCTCTCTCTATCTCTCTATCAGGTTGGCTTGCTGAACTTGGAAAATGAGGACTTTGTTAAAAAAGTTGTGGAGACCACTCAAAGAAAATTCCAGGTGAACAAGTGCAAAGAGGATACAGTTATTATTTTGCATCTTGCAGTCTAATTTGAAATGTTAGGCTGAAGAGTGAACAAAGTATTGAACTGCAACCATATAAATGATAAATAACTTGATGTTTTACTTTGATCCTTGGTTCACATTTACCTTCATGGTGCATGCTAGGGCATAATATATCTGGAAAATTAAGTTTTGAACTACTATGGTGTAGTTTTATTGGGGTGAGATCTAGATTCTTGGTTCACATTTACATTCTCGACTGATGGAAGGCCGCCGCTTGAGTTATATCTTCATTACTGCTGAATTTGTGTTGAGCCACGCTGGTATTGTTCTGAGAACCAACCTCTGACCATGATGGACTATTGGAACCCTGCTTTTTCAGTCTTTTGGATATGGTCTATCATTAAAAATCGGTGACTTGGGTTTAAGTATAGTTGGTTTGTGCGTGGAGGATCAATGTGATTTTAGTAAGTGTCATATATTAGCTTATGGCTTCATAGAGTTTGGCTAGTGCTCTTGAGATATAGGTTACATTTATATATATATATATATATATATAGATATATATATGTATGTATGTATATTATGATATAGGTTAGTTAGTTAGTGGTTTATCTTTATTTTTATTCTTTTAAATTTCAGAGAAAATGTTTTTGCTCTTCAGACAGCAATAAATTGATTCCTTAATCCTGAAATTTTTATTGAGATAGGGAAGCATGATTTCTTTCTTGTGCTGTGTTATTGGATATGGATATTTGCTGCAAGAGAGGTTGGGTTCTTTGAGAGTACTCACAGTGCATTCAGTTATGCCCAAATGCACTTTTGACTTAATTTTGTCCGCCTGAGCCTTGTTACTTTATGTTAATAGTCTCTCTTTGAGCCTATCTAAGAAGCATAGACAATTATTATTCAAATTGTCTTGTTGGGATGTATTGTTTATTTTTATTATAAAGTGTTATTGAAGTATATCACTTCCTCTCTCTCTCTCACTTTGTGTTGATTTTTTCAGGATGCCTTAGACTCTGGAAACTGCGACCGCATTCGTATTTTGATGCGATTTTTGACTGTTATGGTATGTATGATTTTGATGCTATTTGGTTATTTAGGACTGGTTTTTTATATGATGTAATGGTTGTTCAGAAGTGGGTCACTTCTTGTAAATTTTAAATTTTCATTTTAAATTAGAATCTACAGAGGACTTAACACACTAGAGAATGAGTTTTTATTTGGTAATTGCGATTAGCATTCAAGAATGAGTTTATGTTTGCTATTGTTGATTTACAACCAGACTCTTGGTTATAGTTATACTCAAGTGTCTGTTTTTGGATAGTTAAATGCTTACACTCCTTTGGTAGAAGACTTCGTAATTCTTCAAAGAAATTTTAAACTTGAGCTTTAGATGTATACTCAGCAGTGGAGGAGTGTTATCTCATTGATGAATTATACTATGTGTTACATGTACTGCAACATGTGCTTTTAGGTTATAGGTTAAAGATGGAGGTCTATAAGCAGGCCTCTTGCATGATGTTCACAGGGCGTTACCACCTAGGTTAGATTACATGCTTAGGGTTAGGCAGTTAAATTCGTTAAGAATATCTATAAATTATCATGTTTAGGCAGTTTATGTGTGAAGATTGGAAGTATTTGTGCACATGGACATCTTAGGACTCTTTCTCGTAGCTTATGTGTAGTCTCTATACACATTTTTTTTTTTCAATTTCAAACAAAGCTGAAAAATTTAGTCTTATGTTTTTTCTGTTTTATAGATGTGTAGCAAAATTCTCCAGCCTGGTTCTCTGGTGGTGGTCTTTGAAACTTTATTGTCATCAGCTGCCACAACAGTGGATGAGGACAAAGGAAATCCTTCCTGGCAAGCACGTGCTGACTTTTATGTAACTTGCATTTTGTCTTGTCTCCCATGGGGAGGAGCAGAACTCATTGAGGTGATGTTTAGTTTAATTCTTACTTGATGGTGTACTAAATTAGTTGGTATGGTGGCCTGTTAGATGAATTTCTTTCAACTATTCTGTTGTTGTTGTGGTGTGATTGCTGTTTAGTTTGTTAATGTTCAATATTAAACAATAAAATTTCAGAACTAAAAATTATGATTGTCTTCTATTTTATTTTTGGAGTCATGTATTTATATCTATATGCCTCTTGCAGAAAATGTTTACTGTTTGATGTACTATAAGCAATGTAATTGTTTAGTCCTTGTTGCAGTTACTGGAAGTTTGAACATCTGTAAAGTTAGGATTTTACCTTGTCTCACGTGTCTAATGGAAAGTTGAATAATTTTTTAAGTTGTGAACTAAAGTTTGAATTGTTAACTGTAAAGTTTGTAGGTTGTACTGAAGTGAACATGGAGCATTATAATTAATTGTTTAGTTAGATGCTATTTTTCTCTGACAGGCCTAGAAGTTGCACCATTTTGTTTTTTTTTTTTTGGTGAAAGAGATTTTGTTTTTACTTATTGGAAAACTAGGCTCTATTAATCTTTCAAGTTTCTAGGAACACTTGTATTTTCAATCTGCTGTTGGTCCTCACTTTAAATGCACTTGAGCATGATTTTTTTCTCTTTAGTTCACTGACAAAACATATCATCTGTTCAGCAAGTTCCTGAGGAAATTGAGAGAGTCATGGCTGGTTTGGAAGCCTACTTGAGCATTAGAAGGCATACTTCTGACACCGGTCTGTCTTTCTTTGAGGAAGATGATGAATCTGGGAAAGGTCTTGTTGAAAAGGTATGCATTTTGTCTAAAATATACTTCTGGGATGTCATCTGCTTGTAGTTTTCCATTATAATCTTTCAAACTATTCTCACTTGAAAAGGGGGGGGGGGGGGGGGGTTTTGGGAATTCAACCCATAGGGTTTAAAATTTTCTTCAAGATGTGCTTTCTTTCTAGTTGGATTTTCTCTCCATAAAAAACATTCCTGGTCATCTCCTAATTTGAGCAAAGATATTGCAATGGTCTGTGTCATCAGTACAGCCTTAGGAAGTACTTTTACTACATTAGCATTAGCATATTCATGTTTTTGTATCTATTTATCTTCATGAGCTGTCCTCTAGATTATCTATTCCCTGCCAAAACAATGTAGAGGAGCATGGGAACTGTGCAATGCTATTATGTAACTGTGCAACGCTATTATGTGGCTGATATGTTATCAATGCTTTTTAGGGCATTGAATGGGACTATGAAAATATACACAAGTATGAGAAAATAAGAGTCATTGCTTAGCTTTAGTCGTTATGTAGTTCTAAGGGGTTTTTTTCCTGCTGTTAAGTAGTTGTTTGCCAAGATACTGTACTGTCCTCATGAACTGATTGAGATAATAAAGAATCCATTCCTTAGCAATTCTGAAACTGAGATTTTGCATCACTAATTGGAGGATGCATTTTCAGTAACCATTTTTTCCCCTAATATATAGAAAACTGAATATATCTATCGAGAAGAAGAAATACAAAGTAGATCAGGAATGCATAGCATAGCCAAAAGAAAATCCTAGAAGGGAGCTGCAACTGCACATTTGTTTACACTAAACAAAACTATCCCCTTCTCGCTGTATATAGAATCTATATTAATGCCCCTTCCCAATTCAAATGAATAAAAAGAAGGAATTGTCTTGAAATTCCTTACAAACAGTGGTCCAGAGCAAGGCCAAAATTCAGACTTTGTCCCACAAGAAAAAAAACTCGGTTGTCTCTCTTATCATCAAAGATATGGCTGTTCCCTTCTTTCCAAATGGCCCAAGAAAGAGCTAGCACAGCAGACTATGGGAATTTGGCTTTCTTTCATGTTTCAAAATCAAAAACATTTTGTGAAAGCAAAGGACCACAAGATCTTGGAACAACCCTAGAGATTCTAGCTACTTTGCATAAATTGGTCCACAAAATAGAAGCTGCAGGACAGTGGAGAAACAAATAGTCAGCCGTCTCTTCAGTTTTCCTGCACACTTGACACCAGGATGGCAAATTCTGTCTGGGATGCTTTTATTTAATAACATTAGCAGTGTTAATTTCCATGAGCCAATGACCTAGCAAAAGTTGAATTTTTGGAGGGACTTTGGCCTTCCAAATCATATTGAAGTAATTCAACCTCGTTCTTGCTGCATTTTCACATAGGACTTGCAAGACCAAGGCCTCAAGCTTCCAAATCATTTTACTTTGTTTTGTTTGAAAAAGTTCAAACTATCAATCTGCATCATGTAGGCTGCATATTCTTGAATTTCCCTCTCATTCAAATTTCATTTGAAATTAAAATATCAAACAAATTCCAAGCTGGAAAGGAACAAACCAGAATACAATGTATAGGAACGTTGTTAATCGGGCATAATCTGTAAGATAGGGGAAATTGTCACATAAAGAAATATCACCAATCCACGTGCCTTCTGGAAATCAGATTATGGTTCCATCATACACTTATAAAGCAATAAAATTAACGAAAGATGGGTACTTCTTTGAAATGGCTTTCCAAGGATTTACTTTTCGACACAATAACAATGACAGTGGAATCCCATCCATTTAGATGAACACTGTATTTTCTTTGAAGTACCTCATGGCAAAGGGATTCTTTTTCTATGCAAAAATGGTCTATTTTTCTTAACCATATTCCCGATTCCAAGCCCATAAGTTTATTGTAGGCCTTGACACCTTATACCACCTAAGAAGCGAAAACCCGTTTCTTCCCCTATATCCTTCCCACAACATGTCCCTCATCATCTAAGATGTGGCTTCTTATGCACTTTACTGATCTTGGATCATTATATTCTTCTGGCTATGGTAGTCTATATAACTATTTCTTTCATTTTAATTTCAGTGGCGCTGCCCTTTTCTGCATTAATTTGCTTATATTATTGTCTTCAGGATTTCTTGGAAGATTTGTGGCATCGAGTACAAGCTTTATCAAGCAATGGATGGAAGCTAGATAGTGGTAACTTTATGAGCTTTATTTCATTTCTTTTTTAATTTAGCCATGCTATAATTTTGTTCTCCCTTTTTGACACAAACTAAAATTTACGTATTGTGGCAGAAATTGTTTTGGATTAGAATAGTATTTGAACAAGTTCTTTCACTTGTGATAGATTCTTCCTTTATATAATTGCTGGGGATTGAAAAAGCTCATTTGTACCAAGTATATATAATTCTTGAGGAATTGGACATTTCTTGAAATTGTAGCCCTTAATGCTTCAGTATCGTGCTTATGTGTTGTATCTTAACTACTAATTCAATAAGTATGTCTATATGAAATGAAAATGCTTGGTTCTAAATATTTAATGACATCCCTGATATTAAAGTGATGTTTCAAATTTTAATGCGTTCATTTTTGGATGTCCAAAGTCAGACAACCAATCGGAATTAGTAGCCTCATTTCTTATGTTCATGATAGTGAAAACCATATTGAACTCTAAGTTCTAACCTTTCACTTCATTGTTCAAGCCCTTGATAATGGTTAAACACATATTGAACATTTATCTATTGCATTGAAATATTTTTTCATAGATTATGCAGTTGAGTGGATAGACTTTTATTTCACTTACAGTTATTTCACAAGTATTCTAATGAAGAAAATGTTTTAACTTGTAAGGATTGGATTCTGTGTCTAACTCCAATAGGTCCGTGAAGAATGGAAATTTTATCAACATTTTTACTTGAATCTTTTGGTTTTGGATGAAAACTCTATAATTAGTTTAGTTGCATTTCCTAAAAAATATCTGCAATTTTTGTATGTATTTACTTTTCCGTTGATAGTGATTAAATTTGTTGTTAGTCTCTGTTGACATTTGTTACTTATTTGAGAACTTAATTGACTTTCCTATGTGCTGTATAGAAAAAATATCCTTATTTATCTATTTATATTATAGCCATGTGTATTTTATTTGTGGTTGCATTGTATGATGAAATCTTTCTCTTTTCTATTTCGTACTCTTCTTTCTGTGATATTAATTTCGTTGTTTGATCCCGTGTTCTGCATTTTTACTTGCTAGTTCCAAGGCCCCACCTTTCATTTGAAGCTCAGCTGGTTTCTGGAAAGTCTCATGAATTTGGGCCCATAAGCTGTCCTGAGCAACCTGATGTACCCACAGCAGTTTCTGGAATAACACATGGTAAACAAAAGCATGATGCAGAGTTGAAGTATCCTCAAAGGATACGCAGGCTTAATATATTTCCAGCAAGCAAAAGTGAGGTGGTAAGTATTTAAGATCTCAATCCTCATATATCAGTTTACATATATATTGTTTTTACATAGAAACAAATTGTTATTTCGTGAATAAATGCTTTTGGATCATGAATTGCTGTTACTGAAGTTATGACCATTAGCTTCTTGTGCCTCGACTGTTGGGTTTTTGTGTAGGGAGGAAAGGAGCAAATTTTTTTTTCCCCAAAATTTTGAACCCTGGTTGTAGTTATCGTAATTCTATAAACTTTTTGATTGGTACTTAGGCAATTATATAGAGGTTCATTTTGTAGAAAATGTGCTACTTTGGCTTTCTTATTCCTCTTACTTAAGCACCTTAATATGGACATGTCCAATTGGAATTCTCTGTTAGAAGTTCAGCTCATTCTTTTGTATGAGAGTGGGATTGGCCTTTGGGAAGGAAAACTGCATAGATTTTGCTTTCTTTATTTTACGTGACGTTTAGCTAATGACAAGGTTTTGTTCTTGAAGATACATGTTCATCTTCATACACACTTGCTTTATTTAGTACATGTGTCTGAGCTTTCGGTAGTATTTGGAAGGATTTTGCTGATTTAGTAGCTCTGCCATTCCTCATTTGCAATTTAACACAGTTGAATATTTTATTTTGCATGTAAATTGGGTTTTTCTTTATTAGGAATTTACAAATAGAAAACATTCGAAAGAGGTACGAGCTACCTCAAGCAATATCTTCTATTTTATACATGAACCTGGTTTAGAATCCTGATTTACTTGGATTTAGGCATGAGGGAGTTATGCTTGTTGCAATCCTAGCTGTTGCTCCTGACATTATTAAGAGATCTCTACTATCATAGATTATCTACTTCAGCATGTTTTGGATTTAAGTATTTCAATAACAAATGTAAATTTGTTCTAGTTTGTTGTTATTTGTCCGTTGGTTAAAATTATATTAGTTTCCATTGTTTCGCCTTTTGTTTGGACAGGATATGCAACCTATTGATCGCTTCATTTTGGAAGAATATTTGCTGGATGTGCTTTTGTTCTTCAATGGCTGGTTCGTTTTTGCCTTTGATCATTAATATTATACTTTGGTTACACTTTAACCTTTATTTATTTATTTGGGGAATGTGATTCTTATATAAACTGGTGTTATGTGAATTGCACAACAAACGTAGAGGGTGTTATTGGTCAGAAGCTTCCCATCCTTGTTATGTTATACTTCATTGAGACTCCTTTTCCCCGTCTTCTCCCTTCCTTTTGTTGCAGTGCAATTCTTAGAACAATGTGCTCATTCGACAAGTACTTAGTATGTAGGCTCTGTGGTTATTGTTTATTACTTCTGCTGCTCGACAGTTTTTCGTATCTTTTAGCTTGTGCCGATGGCATTGGGCTTCTCCTGGTCTTGTTTTCTGTTGGTCTGAGTCAGCATGATGATACCTTCCTGATTTTATGCCTCTTGTGTATATTTAGTTTATGTGGATTACTCGTTTCTTACTCTTATCTTATATGATGGGCCTCTTGGACAATTTTAATTATTTCTGTTTCTTGGTTCATGCAAAGCTAGTCGAAAGGAGTGTGCTTTTTACATGGTAAACTTGCCTGTGCCTTTCCGATATGAGTATCTGATGGCTGAGACAATCTTCTCCCAGGTAATAATTCTTTTTTTCTTTAATCCCAAATGGAATACGAAGCTGCTCCTTTCCTTTTTACAATTTGTGAATAATGGACATCTAATTCGTTATGATGTTAGGACTGGAATCCTATTCATGTGGTACATAAAGAAGTCAACATAATCAAGAATTATTTGGGTCTTATATTCAAAATTTTGTTTGAACTGAAATCTTAGGTGTATCACTAATAGTAAGTTTTCCTATTATAGTTTTCTTACTTCGGTAAATTTTATATTAAGTAGATTTATCTACCTGTTAGAGGTTGATTGTAAGCTCCTTCTTCTATTTACGGCTTGGCATTAATAAATCTTTTAAATAAAAATTGATTGCATTTAATGATACTGATTTTTTTTCCTACTCCTAATTCTACAGTTATTTCACTGCTTTCTTCCTCTTTATTTTATTTGATAATACATTTTACATCATCATTTGTTTCAATGATCTGATTGTGATGACGTTATTTTCTTGTATATTTATGATTACAGGAGATCATAGTTTTATTTCAAACTTTAAATTGATTTTAATTCCCCCCACCAGAAAGATAGACAGAAGGAAATATATTTTTATTTGACTTCTTAGACTAAGCAATAGGAAAGATACTAATAGAAATGAAGTGTGGTAGTTTAACGGAGTGGACAATACAATTTTCAAACACTACTCAAGTGGACTAAAGAATTGTCATCAATTCATCATTTGACACTGAAAATAATATGATATGCGTAAGTTTTCTTTTTGAAAATAATATCATATGCAGGTTTCTTTTATTCAGCGAAAAGATATGTTTTCTGTTAAATCACTGAAATGACCCTTGCAGCTGGTAGAAGGCCTCTGTCAAAAGTTAAAAGCATATCCATTTAGTTTTAATACATTCAGAAAGGATTTTGTCTTTGCAATTGTTCTCATCGGACATCCCTTTCTCTTAACTGTATAGCTGTTGATTTACATCAAATCAGATATAACGGTCTATTTACATTGTCGCTTTTGCAGTTGCTATTATTACCTCAACCCCCATTCAAGCCAATATATTACACGCTGGTTATTATGGATCTCTGTAAGGTAGAATGGGAGCTATTACATTGACTAATTCCTTTTTTTTTTCTCCCTTTTTTCTTTCTATATCTACTGAATGAATCTAAGCAATTACATTGATTGAATCATGTCTATCTTGATTTCCTTTTCTGTTGGGTTGTGTAAAGCAATTGCTCTGAGTATTTAAAGAAGTTTCTGATGATGAGGTTTGATTCTTAGGCACTTCCTGGGGCCTTCCCTGCAGTTGTTGCTGGTGCTGTTCGTGCTCTTTTTGACAAAATTGCTGATTTGGATATGGAGTGCCGGATACGGTTCATTCTTTGGTTTTCACACCACCTGTAAGTCTAAAATCTACAAAACCAACCACCCATCACATTTAGGTGAACCCTTTTTTTGTGTCCTGTTTTTCAACAACTGCTTTTCTAATTTCTTTTTCTAGTTTTCATTTTATCTAGTTTCATATAAATGGAGCAGTTGATGGTTTGGCTTCAGGTCCAGTGTACTGAAGAGCAGCCGTTCCTAGAGTTTAGTCCTCTATGACTAGGAGTGCATGCAACATTTTCCTTGAGGCCTGTTTCTCAGTTTTGATATGTGATATTCTATCTGCTCTAGCGCTAATGCAACTGGAATCTTGGTTAAAAATGAACTAACAGACCTTTTACTATTCAGAGAGAACTTTTATCTGGAGTCTTATATCCTTTTCTTGGGATATAAGTTTCATCCTACATTGATTTGGCTAAAGTTTTGACATTCCTATTCTTTTAGAATTATAGATAGCCTCTATGATTGGTCCTGGTATTGGAACTCAGATCTAATGATTTAACTGATCTTTGCACATTTAATAAAGGCTTCCCGTTTTGCAGATCAAATTTTCAATTCATTTGGCCTTGGGAAGAATGGGCTTATGTCTTAGACCTTCCTAAATGGGCTCCACAACGAGTGTTTGTTCAGGAGGTCTTGGAAAGAGAAGTCCGCCTGTCTTACTGGGACAAAGTTAAGCAGGTAATAAATCTTGCTGAATATTGGGGACTTTATGAATATTCAATGTATAGTTTTTGTAAATGGATCCAGAATACTTTTGAAAAGGATGTCTTAGTTTAATAAAGGGAAAAAACTATCTCATTACACGAACTACTACTCAAAAGATGCAAGGTTTGGTTGGGGACTAATACGATGCAAGACTTAATATTTACCGTGCCTTTTTCCTTCATATTTTTTGTATAGAGCATTGAGAATGCACCTGCTTTAGAAGAGTTGCTTCCTCCCAAAGGTGGTCCAAACTTCAAATATAGTATGGAAGATGGTAGAGAAAGAAGCGAAGAACATGCACTCTCTGCGGAACTGACAAACAAGGTGAAAGGAAGGCAAACTGCCCGGGAAATAATTGTGTGGGTAGAAGAAAGTGTGTATCCTATTCATGGGCTGGGAGTCACCATCAAAGTGGTTGTGCAAACACTACTTGATATTGGATCTAAAAGTTTCACTCATTTGATCACTGTATTGGAGAGATACGGGCAAGTCATATCAAAAATATGCCCTGATCATGATAAGCAATTGATGCTGATAGACGAAGTGAGTTTGTTTTGGAAGAACAATACCCAGAATGCAGCCATAGCAATTGATAGAATGATGGGTTATCGGCTTATATCTAATTTGGCCATTGTGAGATGGGTCTTCTCTCCAGAAAACATTGACCAATTTCATGCTTCAGATCGTCCATGGGAGGTACATTTTCAAAGTTCTTCCTAACACTTTTTGCCCAATTGATACGATGTGATTTGTAAGTTTGCTAAATCCTAAATCAATGGTTTGCCTCACATACAAGAAGATTGTCATGCTCAATCTCAATCTCAATTTGGTTAGAAAATAATGTAGACTACGACTTACTATAAATTACAGAGAAATAACCTCATGATTTCTATCAAAATCTTTCATGCTCCCATTTTCATGAAATAAAGATAGTTGGTGACCTCCACTTCTGAAACAGATGAGAGGTGAAGGTTTTGCTGTAAATGTTTAAATGCCTTAAGATTTAAATGATCCAGATGAAAGTAGAGAAATAGTGGCCTTGAGGCGGTCTACCTTCCATTGGACCTAACTGCCCAACGTTTATGTAGTTGGGATGAAGGTTTGGTCTCCCAAACTAGAATGACATTTTTATGTTGTGACGTGTGTCTCCAGTGTAACTCAAAATAGGAAAAATTTTCAAGCTATTTTCCTTCTTTTGTTTGGAACCTGAAGCCGCTTCCAGAATTGCTTGCCCTCTCAGTATTCATGGGAACATTTGTTAACTTATGCGAACTCTCTTTGAAGTTTTCTCTTCCCTTTCTTTTTACTGTTTTAATATTTTCAGGTCCTTAGGAATGCAGTTAGCAAGACATATAATCGTATCTGTGATCTAAGGAAAGAGATTATATCTCTTAAGAAGGGTGTTACATTAGCAGAAGAAGCTGCAGCTAAGGCCAAAGCAGAGTTAGAAGCTGCTGAGTCAAAGCTTTCTTTAGTTGATGGTGAACCTGTTCTTGGTGGAAATCCTGCAAGGTTGAGTCGTCTGAAATTACATGCCGAAAAAGCTAAAAACGAGGAGATATCAGCAAAAGAGTCTTTAGAGGCCAAGGAGGCTCTTTTTGCTCGAGCTGTAGAAGAAAATGAGGTACTTAAACTGTCTTTCTCATTTCCATCTTTAAACTATCGTGCTGCTATTCATCTGGCATTAACATGTAACCGAAGAAGACCATGCATAAGTTGTCATTTGGTAGTTCAAAACTCCATGGATGGAGAAGATTTCAAGGGTGGGGGAGAGGGAAAAAATATGACTAATATGTGTGTTGAAATCACATTGTACACTGTTGTGGGAAGAAATGGACATGGATTTTTCAAGTGGCATGGTGATAATGCTTTGATTCTTCCAATGTCGCACAAATAGACGAATCAATGTTTTGACTCTGAGATGCCCTTGCCTTCTTGCTATTCTGCTGTGTGTCCATTAGCTTTGTGGATGAATCTGGGAAACAAAGAAATTTGTAAATTTATTACAGATTTTAAGGAGTTAGTGTATTTGTTTCCATGTTGACTTTCTTTACTAAGCTTTGATGATGTGATTTATAGCATCCATTGCTTTATAATGTCACGACTTTCCTGCAATCAAACTACTGCTTATTTTTGTTTGGTTATAAGCGTGTATGTGAAGCACTATTCCTTTGTTTATTCATCTCATGGATGTTTTTCTAATTGGAATGTGCAGGCACTATATCTTTCTCTTTACAGAAACTTCTCAAATGTGTTGATGGAACGCCTACCAGATGCATCTAGAGCTGGAACTTTGCAAGATTTAAAATCTACCCATGCAGATGCAATGGCTGTTGATCTTGAAGAGCCATCGGCAATGGAACTGGACAATGAGGATGGAAGACCTAAAAAGAGGTTTCCCTCTCCACCGACCTCTCAGATTGCTTCTCTTTCTGCTTGTAATGTCATGGAATACGTCGAAGATGTCACATTTACTTTGTTTTATTCCTTAAATGATGCAGTCAGTCAAATGGTGGGAGCTCAGGCAATGTCTACAACATAGGTGAAAAGGAGCAGTGGTGTCTATCAACTCTGGGTTATGTGAAGGCCTTTTCAAGACAATATGCTTCTGAGGTAAACATTTCTTAAGAATCTTTGGTGGTTCTGAATCTGTCATTAACATTTTCTTTTCTCAAGATTCTGTGTCTATAAGTTCTTAGTATCTAATTTCTCGAAATATCCTTGGCTCTTGCCAATGCATTACATCTTTGCTTGACAGATCCATGTGAGCTCAGCCGAAAATATATTGTTTACCATTGTCATCTTTTCCTCTCACTTCACAAAGGTCTCGAGCTTTATGCTCCCTAATCTGTGATGTTCGTAACTTATGTCAACTCCTTTGTGCTAGAATTTTTTTCTTTTGCCCCTTCTTCCTAGCATGGAGATTCAGGAATTGGTTTCTAATTAAAAAATCTGAAGCGTCTGAGGCTGTAGTAGAAGCTCGATAAAATTGATTCTCATAGCGGCTGTTAATTTTTTGCAATCTCTTTTGTGCGGGTGGTATATGTGGAGTGGTCAATGGAACTCCGGAATTTGTGTTTATGCGGTTATGCCACTTGAAGATTTGAGTTGTTGGTATCAAGCACAATGTAGTTATGGCTGCAACTGCATCATAGATGCAGGACATTTTCTGAATATGCTAATAGACGTATCTATACCATCTATATGCTCTCGAGTTCCCTTTTCTTTGACTTACGACAAAGTGTCTATTTCTGTTTCTGACATCTTCAATGTAAATATATTGTGTTTGATAGATATGGCCACATATGGAGAAGCTGGATGCAGAGGTATTAAGTGAAGATACACATCCTCTTTTCCGCAGAGCAGTTTATTCTGGTCTACGCCGACCCATCAACTAGGTCTGATACCTCTAATTCCTGGTGTAAATTATCACTTCTTTTCTTCTTTTTACAAAGTTTTACCCTTGTTTTTAAATCATTTAGTGTAAAAATGTCAAAACAGATGCACGAGAAAGAAATCATGTCTATCAGCAAAATTTGCAATTAGATGTTTTTATTATTTCATCTACAACTAAACTAATAGAAGAATCTGGTAGGTCAGCAGACAAAGCCACAACTAAGAAGCTAACAGCTTGAGATTTCTCTGGACAGATGATGATTTTGTACCGCTAGTAGCTCTAATTGCTTGCTTGATATTTTAGATACAAGAAAGTGTGATGGATCGCATGTAATTGCCGTGCAGCAAACAAAACAGCCGTAGCTGTAGAGTTCAGTGGTCACCACAGAGCTAGTGTAGCCATGACCCATGAAGTTGCTACGATTACTGTACCATGATAGCTCTCCTAGAAGTACAGTTTGTGATTAGATGTGCATTATTGGTAATGTAACCGAAATGCCTGTCTAGGTAGATGTGTGACATCATGTTTGTAACGTGGAAAGTGGGATGATTCATTGTCTATTTATATATTTGATGGCAAGGGTTACACATTCCAATTATCCAATATGACGTTATGCGGCGGGATGTTAAATGTTTTTGGATTAGCATTGAGGAGACTTGCGTGTCTCGTAAGTGTAAATTTTGATGCTTGCTTCACTATTTTCATATTATATCTCATCCTCTAGGTACATCAACAATCACAATTAGATTTGTTCAAAACCTTTTTCATGTGCTGGATTGGTCAAAATCATATGTGACACGGGCTCCTTAATCATGCACCCGAGATTCGACGAGGGAATATGTAAATAAGGGTAACAACAATATTCGAGAAATCCCTTTCGGATATTTACAACTTTAACCCAAATTGAAATTACATATTTCCGCACGTGGAAACTGTATTTCTAATTAAACTAGCATGTTAAAGACACTCTTTCGCTAAAAATTCTTTACACATAACATATTATGACTTACTAGCATTATTTGTTATTTTCATTTAATAAATTAACCCAATTCAACGGTACATGTGTGAAGATATAAATTATACTAGTTTTTAATAACAAATCATTACTATTAGACTAAGTGGATGAAAAATTGAGTTAATTTTTAAGTTATGAAATCCGTCCTTTAAAAAAGAGCAAAAAATATTTTTTAGAAATGATTGTTTTCTAGAAAATCTTCATATAAAGTTTTCTCTCTTATTTTTTAAAATAAAAAAATTTCCATGGATATACGTGTGAACGATAAAAAAAATAAAATAAAATATCTGTGGTTCATGATTTTAAATAGGGTTAAATTTATCATTAAAAAGTGTGTTAAAAGAAATACATATTATTTCAAACTATTTGAAATGTTTGGATAGTGTAAATAAAAGAGTGGGGTTTTAAGAGATTTACAGAGGGTATCAAAGGTCCATATCATTTCACAAGTATATTCTGCAGCATTTAACAACAATTTTTTTTTATGTTTAATTTAACTTTCTGAAATATTTAATGTTATTTTGTAAGCGTTTTTTTTGCTTTAATTTATAAAATATATCTTATGATATATCACATATTTATACATTTACAATTAAAATAAACCAAACATTATTAGAGGGAAGAAGGTGAAATTTAGTGATCCTCTTTAATAAAAGAGAGGAAGAAAAAAAAAAACTGATCAACAGTTCATCTCCATCATGCATTGGAAGGAAGCTATTAATCATGAAAAGTCCGTCAAGTGCATCTTCAAACTACTGCACGTTTTTTCAAATGACATATGTTAAAAAGGCAATTGCTAAGTTACAATTTCCGTTTCATATAGCCTGGAGAATCTCAGCCATTAAAATGTGCTAAAATCTAATTCAATGGACAATGTTCAATTTATGGGAAACTAGTAACATGGGAGAAACCAGTTGAATTGGTTAGGCTTATGTGATAGGCAACCGGACCAAACGGTTTCAATTTTTTTTTTTGCAGTGGAAAATGGACGAGGGAATGATCTAGGGATTCTGAGGGGGACAAAAGAGATTGGTGCTGCCAAATTGAAACAAAATAACCAAATTGTAATTGATCCACGTACAAGCCTGTTGCATCTTCGCCTGATAATCGTCGCTGCGGTCCTTCTTCTTGTTCCTGCGGCTTGGCTGGTCAGTCGGACGACGCCATTAATATTTCTTGTGGTTCCGCCGATTCTTGGCTGTCGATAGTCACCACTTCTATAGCATTTTTGCTAGAGGCTTGTTCTAATTGTTTCCTTTTGTTAGCTGTCCATTTCATCTTTGATCTGTGTTGTTGATTGTTAATGGAAAAATTGAGTTCGAGATCTCATTGTAAGGATTTGCTTCCTTCTCCAAACGCTCTTCATGATACTGAGTTTTTTTTTTTAAACTATTTCTAATTTAAAATTTTAAACAAGTATTTACGATTTTTTTTTTTTTTTTGTATTTGGTGCTCTTTTATGTTGTTTGGTAAATAATATCTATATCTATCTATATATATATATATATATATATATATATTTATATTTATTTATAAAGTTGGGACTTGAGAAAGTGACGTGGCATCACTATTTTTCATCTTTATATATTCTCTATTATTTAATAAATAGATAAAAAAAATTTTAGATTTGGGTTTTCATTTTTTCATAATTAATTTGATTGTTATTACACAATAATAATTATATAAAGATTTTAACGAGGCATATATTCTTTATAATGAACATCCAAAGGGGAGTGTTATGAATTTATTAAAATAAATGTAGAAGTTCATAACATATATCTCTTAGTCTCCCCACTATTTCCCATTAGCCACCTTTAGCTTCCCTATAACTCCTACTATCTCATAAAGAATTATGATCTATAATTTTTCATTAATTTCATGGAGTGATTATGTAACTATAAAATGAGAGCTCATCTTTTTGTTTTGTACACACACAATTGGAATGAATAAAATCACTCTATAATAAATTCTCTCATTTTATTCTTTATCTTGCGTTGCTTCTTTATTTGTATTGCTGGCTAATAACTTTTTTTATTTTTTATAAGGCTGCCTCATCTTTAAAAAAATCAATTCATATTTTTATCAGTTTTATCAAGTGTAAAGTAAAAAAAAATGATAATATTAAATTCTTTTTTCAAAATCGGGTGAAGCGCAGTTCTATTTTCTAATTTACAATAATAGCAAAAGCCATTAATTTGGCTACACCATTTATCAGCATGCTAATTTTGAAGGTTGGAATGAACTCTCAAATAATTTAATGCCAACCGAAAAAGAAAACCTATATAGTTTCGCATAGGTATTACTTGCTTTGGGTTATAATGATGATAGATCCAAAACAACTCTCAATATTTAACCAGATTCAAAATGCACATCCAGTTTCTTCCATTTCATCTCTCTTAAGCTTCACCGAAAACAAATGAACAAAACTGGAATATGTTGGGACGAAGATTAACAAAAATGAATATTTGTAGGTTTAATTTTATCTCTAGGAATCCAACATTAAAATGTTTTGTTTAATTTCTTCCGATATCTAAATATTATTTGGTAGACATTTTCAGACGAGATTTATTAATCATTAAATCAATACTATAATCTCAAAAGGCACGTGAATAATCTGTTTCTTACTTAAAATTAATAATAATAAATAGCCGTCGAAATGAGATTTTGGTTTTTGGACGCACACGTCAACCGAAAGAAGTTTTTAATGATTTATTTCGTGCATTATATCCAATAGACATCCAAAATGTAATATTCGTGTGAGCAATGAGAACGTTGTGTTCAACTATATAAATTTTTTTTTTTATTTAAAAACAAAAAAAAAAAAAAAGAAAAGGGAAAATTTTGCCATATGCCACCGAACCAAAATGACATACACACACCGCAGATGAGAACGAATTATGGGCCGAATTTGGAGCGATTTCATCGATATGTCACCTCCGCTAGTCCTGTAGATGAAGTTTGTGCAGAGATATTGCAGTACGGGTAGCATCCCGACTTCTGCCCTGCTTGCGGTTATGTAAGGACTAGAAATAATATTTTACATTTAAAAAAGTTAATTCCAACCGCTGTAAAAGTAACGCGACAAGAACATTCTAGATAACGACCGGGGGTTATCGACTGAGATTGAACGGCGGGAATTAAAAGAGAGTGTTTATTTAACCACGTGCGTTTGAACCTGCCGGCGGCGGTGGCCGGGAGTCTTCTTCTTCGAATTCTTTGCCCCATCCCGTTGGTCTCGCAGGCCATGGCTCCGCGGCATAACAATAACTTCTCCAAAAGGCTTTCGGATTGTTTCCGGACGATGATTCTTCCCAAACATCCGTCGGTTTTGTGGGCTTGTCATTCTTCCAACTGCACCGCCTGCGTTGCTTCTTTTCCCGTTTTTGCCTTCCCGAATCCACCGAATGCGCCTCTTCCATTATTAATTATCATGATATTGATGGGCATTTCATTTCATTTCATTTCGGTCGCAACTTGGAAGTCACATCTATGTAATGTATATATATTCTGGTTCACAAAAGTTGATGAGATCCTATAAATCTGATCCATGTTGTTTTTCTCAACTCGTAATTTCTTTTTTTTTTTTTGGGTATTTACCTTTTTATTTGAAAAAAATAATAAAAATAAACCTAGGAAGAGGAAGACTCCTTTCAATTTAATTAACATTGTATTAAAAAACGGAGCCTTTAGAGAACTTTACACTCACAATAATTGGAGTAAGTGTTCGAAATCTACGTAATAACATTATGAGCAGGGGCGTAGGTAGAATTTTGATCGAGTTAGGGCACATTTAAAATTAAATATGACTTGAATGTGCAACTACCCGTGTGGTAAATTTTCATTTGAAAAACTGTGTTGTGGGCCCCACAAACTCGAAATGAGAGCTTGCCACATGCACAATCGAACTTATGGAGTGTGTCTGCATGTATCTAATTGAGACCTTATTTAAAATATATTACACTTCTAAAATTTTAAATAGCAATATAAAACTTTACAACTATAATATTCATTGATAATATATTTACTTATTATGATTGTTCTCGTTGAAAACTACTCAATAAAATTTTATGAGTTGAAAATAGTGTATGATAGTTTAATTATCAATATAAGAAATAAATATATTTTTCAATATATAAGACTATGTTATTACTTAATTTGCTTTTAAAATCTTTTAATAATAACAAAAATATTCATATATTGCAACACACATAACAAACATGAATGCATGATAAAATTATAGATTTTAAAGCTAGACAAAAGATTAATTAAAAAAACTAAAAATTAGAATTAGATAAACTTACAACTTAGGAGTCATTGTTGAAAGGCCAATCAATTGATTTTGCTCGAATAGAAAACAAAAAACTTAAAGACTAGTCCATTAACCATTATATTAACATTTTTGTTATGATTGTTTGTTATTTTAATATTTGTTCTCGTGTCTTTAATTGAATTTCATGAAATAACAACTAAAATACAATTTTTTAATATAACCATCAAAAAAATTTTAAAAACCAGCCGGGGCATGTGTCTCAGCTGGTTCCATGCTGGCTCCGTCCCTGATTATGAGAGTTAGTTTAATTCATTTCTTAATATTTTCTCTTACGATGGATTTAAAAAATTAACAGATTGTACTCATTTTCTTTTAAGTTGAGAATTTGGGTAGTGTGGGGTCTATAAAAATCTATATCAATATTAAAAAATTGTATTCAGCTTCTTTTTCAAGTTGAGGAATTGTCGTGGATAGTATTATTATTAATTATATGAATGAAGGGTTCCCAGGGTTGCGTTCCTTAATTTAGAATGATGACTAATTGACTATTAGTCCATCCAATTCAATTATATATTTTAATTTTAACCAAGATACTATGTTATAATTTTAAATTCAAATTATTTGATTGATTCAATCTATGGATGATAATTTAAGTCATCAGTTTGAGATGAGATATTTTAAATGTAAAACGGGTTAAAAAAAAAATGATTCAACGAGATAATTTTAAGAAGTGACTTTTTAAACATAAATAATAAAATCATCCAACATCGTAGTGATTTAACATTTGAATGCATTATTATGGGAGTTTACATAATTTAGAAAGCAAAAACTATTTATTGTTATTAAAAAAAAAGATAATTATTTAATTCAAACGAAATTCTAAAAATAAGGGGATATTTATTTTGAAATAAATCATAATGCAACAACATCGTTTTTCATTTTTGGACAAGGCAATAATGTCCATTTGCACGCCTTAAATGACAATAAACAGAATCCATCGTATTCATAAGTGTCTTAAATCTCTCAATAAATCGTCTCATCATTACCAAATCCAAAGTCAATTAATCCCTTTAGGTTTTAACTAATGAAGGTATTACCCTATTAGTCATAAAACTGGTCATCAGCGCCCTGCACTAGCGAATGCACGAGAAATTTTAAAATATATCTGTTGTACTATGTTAGCCATATAACAACAAATAATTTCATGACATATGTGTATTTATTTTATAAACAATCATGCAAGTGGTGGTTGTATTAAACTCAATTATACATGTCATGCATGCATTAATTGATTGTAATACAACAGATGTATTCTAGAATTTCTCACGAAATCACATATAAATCTCTAGGAGGAGTTCAAATTTCTAGGAGGAGTTCAAATTTCAAGTCTTTTAAGAGCGCAGAGATTACAAAGCTGTCCAAAATAAAAAAGAATAGGGATTTTAAAACTTTTTAAAGATTTAGTAAATTATCCAAAATACTAAATTTTATTACATAATTATATTTTATTAATTTCATAATATGGTATTTATCATTAAATCTATCATTTTTATGTTAAAATGTAGTCAATTATTATTGGAAAATTAAATGGTTATACTTAATTAAGTTGATGGAATTTGTTAGGCATTGACGACAAAATTTCCAACAGACTTGGAATCCTTCATAATCCATCTAAATAGAACGAGATTAAGGTAGATTTTTTGAGAATATAAATAGTAAGATAGGAGAGTATCAAAAAAATTAATAAAAAATATAATAATATTGATTATACTTTTGACTCGCATGATTCATTCGATTTATTTTTATTATTTGTATATTTTTATTCAATAAGTACACTGTTATACTTGGTACTAATAATCCGTTCTCAAGTGTGTTACTCTAGAAACAAAAAAACTTTAAATAAGACAGGGTGAGGGTGGGTTGCATACTTCTATGTTCAAAACTCTTACGGTACAATTAGGAATTTTGTTAAACATTAAGGACCTAAATGATAGAAAAATGGAAGAATATCTGACCTGGAAAGAAAGCGGGTCAAAGATATTTGAGTTTTTTAGCAGTTGAGTCGCAAAGTCTCAATTCAACTTCTTTTTCATTCCCTTTCACATTTCTTTGAACGTCAAAATTAAAACCCATTTTGGCATTTTTATTTTTATTTTCATTTATTTTTGAAAACACTATTTCTCTCTCTAGATTCTAGAGAGAGAGAATTTACAGAAACCAAAACCATTTTTTCTCTAAAAGATCGTTCGTGTCTGGGGGCGTAATGGAATTTGTGGGCAGAAAGGTGAAGAAAGAGTTTAGGGGATTTGGGGTTTTTACTGGGACTATTCAATCGTACGACGAGTCGTCTAAATTCTACGAGATCGCATACGAGGACGGTGATTTGGAGGAAGTGGATGTCTCTGAGGTCGCTTCGCTGCTGGAGAGTGATCGTGGCGGGAAAGTTGGTGAAGTTGAAGCTGAACCTGTTCACGTGAAGCCACGGCTCGGTAGGAAGCCGAAGAAGAGGCGTCGGCTCGAGGGTAAGCGTGGAGAGTCAGGTAAAACTGAGAGAACCGTAAAGAACTTTGATTTGAATGATGATGGGTTAGTTGATTTGAATGTTGGATTTGTTGAGAATTTTAGAGAAATTGATGGGTTTAGTGGTAAGTTTGATTTGAATGGAGATTGTAAAGAAACCCTAGGGAAGGATGTGAGAGAGAATGGGGGTTCTGTTAATGGGAACTTAATTGTTGATGTTGAAATTAAAAATGGTATTGATTTGAATGCTGGGTTTAATGTAAATTTAAATGATGGTGGTAATTTGGAGTTAAATTTGAGTTCGGAGAAGAAAGAGAGACGGTGTATTGATCTGAATCTAGATGCGAATGGAGAATTGGAAGAGAATTCGGAGATTTTGGAGACGCAGAAGAAAGAATGTGGTTTTGATTTGAATGTGGGCGTTGATGAGGAAAATAAAGATGACAGAACTGGTGATTGTAAAGCCCAAGTGAAGAAGGTATTGGCTTCTTTGCATACGGTGGGAGAGGGTGTTGTTATGAATGGAGCACTAACAGAAGTTCATGTGGCTCAGGATGTTTGTCTTGGGTTGGTTGATGGAATGCCAAAGGAAGATAGTATGCTGGTTGGGGATTTTGGGGGCCATGATAAATCTAACGAAGTTCAGTTGAAGGAGGACTTTGCCACTCCGGCTAGTACTGTAATTGATGGGTGCCAAGGTGATATTGGAAGGTCACACAAAAAATTGAGTGGTAGAAGAAAAAAAAGAAAAGCTGTGGATGATATAAATTCTGTTACCAAACCTGTTTTGAGAAGAAGTACTCGCAGAGGGTCTGCTCGATACAAAGATTTGAGCTCAAAAATATCTTGTGAGGTCAATGATGCCATGGCTGATGTGTCAATGGAGGAATTGCCAGCTACATTGGATGCTGGAAGAATTGAGGAGCCCGTGGTTAATCCTCCAAAGTTGCTGCTACCCCCTTCTTCGCGGAATTTGGATTTAGACGGAATTCCTGTACTAGACCTTTTTTCCATTTATGCTTGTCTGAGATCATTTAGCACTTTATTATTTTTAAGTCCCTTTGAGTTGGAGGATTTTGTCGCTGCACTGAAGTGCAGCTCTCCTAATTTGTTATTTGACAGCGTTCATGTCTCAATTTTGCGTATTTTGAGGAAGCATTTGGAGCATCTTTCAAAAGAAGGTTGTGAATCTGCTTCCGATTGCTTGAGGTATTATTTCTGTTTTGCTTGCCTTTAAACTATTTCTCAATCAATTTTTTTCTTTTTCTGCTGTTCATTTTATTTTTTCTTTCCTTTTCTTTTCCTTTTTTTTTTTTAAATGGTCACTTCATTGGTTTTTGTTGGATTATCTAATGTAGGAGTCTTAACTGGGGTTTGCTGGATTTGATCACTTGGCCCATTTTTATGGCCGAGTACTTCTTGATTCATAATTCAGGATTGAAACCAGGTTTTGAGCTTACTCGCTTGAAGCTATTCAGTAGTGAGTATTGCAAACAACCTGTTTCTGTGAAGATTGAGATCCTTCGGTGTTTATGTGATGATATGATTGAGGTGGAGGCCATAAGAATGGAGCTTAACCGAAGATCATCAGTGGCTGAGCCTGAAATGGACTTTGATAGGAATATAAACAATGAGGTTGGTAAGAGGAGGAGGGTTGCAATGGATATTTCTGCTGGTTCTTGCTTGACGGAGGAGGTAGTTGATGATGCCAATGACTGGAATAGTGATGAATGCTGCCTTTGTAAGATGGATGGGAGTTTGTTGTGCTGTGATGGATGCCCTGCTGCTTATCATTCAAAGTGTGTAGGTGTTGCTAATGTACCAGAAGGTGACTGGTTCTGCCCTGAGTGTGCTCTAGATAGACATAAGCCTTGGATGAAACCTCGTAAATCCCTTAGAGGAGCTGAGCTTTTGGGCGTTGATCCTCATGGACGGTTATATTTTTGCAGCTGTGGTTACTTGTTAGTGTAAGTTTATTCAATTTATTACATTGATTTAATATGGTAATTAATTATATCTTTTGCTATCGTTAAGATGAGGTGATAAAATATGTTGTTAACCATGTCAATTTCATAAAGGGACATTACAATTACATATCAATTTTTTTTTTTTTTTTTCCGGCTGGTTGCAAGTTATGAACTTGAAACTTTTTGGAATCTAAAACTAATGAACAATTTACGCCTGCAAAGTCCTAAGCCTTGCTTGTTGATGTTGGACAAAAGATCTGAAACCTTCCCCCCCACACCACCAAAAAAAGAAAAAGAAAAAAAATATTGTATCATTAGGTAGCTTTTGAACAGAGAGTTTGTCTAATTCCTCGATATAAATATGTGAGTAGCAATATAACAATTTAATTTTACAACCGTGAGTTTGAAAGCCACTTTGGTGACTGCTTTACCGGTTTACCCTTATTTTTCCAAATGTCAATTCAAACCAAATTGCAACTGTAGAATTAATTTTTCCTTAGTTCTGTCATTCACCTAGAAATCTTGTCATCCTTTCAATGCCTTGTTCCCACTCTCTATATCTTACATCTGAAAGCCTATTAGGCATAAATCTATGAACTTCCGTCTTCGCCTTACAAAGTGCAATAAATTATGATTTCGATGTAATCAATTTTATCTCTTGTTGTTGGAAGTACGCTGCTCTGTTGTACTTCATTTTTTTCAATATTTCTGTTTGGAATGTAGGTGGCTTGTGGTGTGTGTCATTGCCAATCACAATGATTTTCTTTAATTACTAAATCACGTACTTATTACTTGTTTGCTATAATGGAAGGCCATTAAAGGTAGCGAGGTCCATTGTTTTCTATTTTGGTCAAACATAGGTTTACAGGATTTGTGAAATTTTCTCAAAATGTCATCCAGTTGGTTTAAGGAATGAAATAAATGCATAAGAACTGCCATATAATATGACGAACTGGATGTTAGATGTGAAACTGCTTTGACGAAGTGGTGGCATGTGACCCTGCTAAGAACATGATGTTTCCCTACAGGACTTCAAATCTCTCACGCAATGATATTAATATGTAAGCAAAATATTTACAGAGAATATTATTATAGATTAAATTAGCCGTAATTTGGTTCATTTTGGAAATGTTTTCCACAAGGCCATGGTTTGAGTTTACCTACCATGTCCTGAAGATTAGGCAGGTTCTTCATTTTTGGTATGAACAAATATCCAAGCACAATATATTGCTTTTTACTGAGAAAACATTTCGAGACCATTCATTGTAAATTGGGAACTGGATAGTAAATATATAGTGTCTTCCTATATTGCACCGCTGTGCTGCTCTTTCCTAATTATCAATAAGAGGTTTTCTCTTTTCCTCAATTTATTTTATTTTTTTTCATAAAGTTTTTCCCTTGGATATCGTCTGATTTCTGTTTCCATTTGTGCACTAAGTTCATAATTGCTTTGGTTTAATGCATTGTTGAACCTGCAGGTCAGATTCTTGCGATACAGAGCTTATTTTGAATTACTACTGTAGAGATGATCTGAATTTTGTAATTGATGTGCTAAAGTCGTCAGATACCTTTTATGGTGGTATTATAAATGCAATATGCAAGCAGTGGGATATTACAGTCAGCTCAAATGGAGTACGCAGTAATTTGGCCCTGAACACTGTATCTTTAAGCAGGCATATGAAGGCAGAAGTTCCTACCATTAGTGAGATTGATAATGAGCAGAAGCTGGAAGAAAACTTTCTTGCCGGATACTCTAATCGTCCTGACAATGCACTTTCAAAATCTGCGAACTTATTGGATTCGGTGACTGCTATGGAGCTGCCAAATATAAGTTCAGAAGGATCTGCTGAAACAACACAAATGAATTCAGGGTTTGATGATTTTCAGAAAGAAGGGCCTGATAATTCTATTCGAGCTGCTGAATTCTCAAATCAGTCTGAAATAGCTGGGAAATTGCCAGCACCTGGACATAATTCCATGACATCTAGCACTTCTGATATTAAACAGAAATTTGCATCTTCTGGCTGTAATTCATCTCCAACAAATTCAAGAAAAGGGGACGCATTACAATTGCAGCCAGAAATTGCTTACATGAATCGTTATAGTTTTGCTCAAACAGCCTCATCTGTAGCTGAAGAATTAATGCACAAGTCATCAAATGAAATCAGTAAGGAACCCATAAACTCCAATGAGGAGATAATTTCTAAGCAGATGAAAGCCATCTTGAAGAAATGGGACAAGTTTTATTGGCCAAATACTCAGAAGCTCAATGCAGATACGCAGAAAGAAAAATGTGGGTGGTGCTTCTCTTGCAAATCAGCTACAGATGACATGGATTGCTTGTTTTACATGAATAATGGTCGTGTATTGGGGAGTTCAGAAAGTGAGGTGGCCGGCCTTCTATCAAAGAGGAACAAGAAAGGCCATCTTGTAGATGTCATATGCCACATTCTCTCCATCGAAGATCGTTTGCTAGGGCTTTTGCTAGGTCCATGGCTCAATCCACATTATACCAAACTTTGGCGAAAAAGTGCGCTTAAGGCAGCTGACATGGCATCTGTAAAACATTTACTCCTCACGGTAATGGATATGCTGTTATTTTCCAGCTTAGAAGGATTTTTGATATTTTACTTGGGTTGCAACTTGCAGCTGATAGGAAAAAACCAAATCAGAGTACAGAGAAACTCCACACCTAGATATTTCATTTTTGGAATTTTGAACAAACTTATATATGTGGTTGATTTACAATAAGAGTTTGTTTATGTTTTGAATAAATTTTAAATCATAAAATCATCGGATTTGCAAGCATGTATAATAGATAGCAGATAAGCGTGACTGGTTAATTAATTAATTTCTTGAATGGGGTCCTATTTATCAGCATGCAGGTAACCTGAGACCACCCATTTTGAAACAACTGTTATTTCCTTGAAACTATGATTCTTTAAAACAGTTATTTTGGCAGCAGTGTTCTGTTTCTTTGGTTGATCTAGCATGTTGCATTTCTGTTGTGATCTGCTGTGTGGATTTGTTATGTTATATGGACATTTTTGTCTGATTCTGGTGTTATGAAATTGTACAGTTAGAAGCAAATCTGCAACATCTTGCACTTTCAGCAGAGTGGTTCAAGCATGTGGATCCTGTTGTTACGGTGGGTTCAGCTTCTCATATAGTCATTGCTTCATCGCGTGCAAACTCAAAGGCGGGAGCTGGCAGGAAGAAGGCTAGGGATTTTGATGGTAACCCTTCTACTAAAGCTGCTGGAGGATTGAGCCTATGTTGGTGGAGAGGTGGCAGGTTGTCTTGTCAGCTTTTTAGTTGGAAACGTTTACCTCGCTCCTTGGTTTCCAAAGCTGCTAGACAAGGTCTGTAATTTTTCTTATGTGTTCTATTCAACTTAATTTTCGGTTTTGTCAACTGAATATATTCTGAATTTGTTTGAAGTTTAAATTCTGCAGCTGGGTGTATGAAAATACCGGGTATACTATACCCTGAGAATTCAGATTTTGCGAGGAGAAGCAGAAATGTTGCCTGGAGAGCTGCTGTAGAGTCATCAACCAGTGTAGAGCAGCTAGCTATCCAGGTAAGATCACATATATTTTTGCCTTTTATTTTTTATCTCATAAGAAACTTTGAATATTTCCAACAATATAAGAAGGGCATTACAAGTGTGTGAAAAGAAATTATTGGGAAAGGAAGCAAACCTATATAAAAACGAGCACTTGAAAATCTGTTTTGAATCCCAAAAAACCACCTATCCCTGTACATGATCATACTGTATGGTCATTTGCAGAGATCTCTATGTTTAATCATGAATTCTCTTGTTGTGTGGGAAGTTTGTAAAACTTTTGTACGAATGGCTTCATTTGCTAACCCTGCATGCCATGCTCTGAATTAATCTCTATGTTTTAATCATTGCTACACTCAATTTTACCTTTTTCTTATTGTCTCAGAAATATCTGTTATCCCTTTTCCCTTCTTGATTATCACTGTATTGGGCGAGCAAACTCCAACTTGAATAATTGTTCTCTTTTTTTCCCGAAAAGTGACTAATTTTCCAGCATATATTCATTAACTGATTATTTTCTGGAATCCTGGTCCACTATCAGGTTAGAGAATTTGATTCTAATGTTCGTTGGGATGACATTGAAAACACACATCCACTCTGTACAATGGACAAGGAATTTAGGAAGTCTGTTAGGCTGTTCAAGAAGGCAATTATTCGCCGTAAGTGCTTAAAAGAAGAAGGGGTGAAGTATCTTGTTGATTTTGGCAAGAGGAGAAGTGTTCCTGACATTGTCATTAGACATGGTTCAATGGCTGAAGAATCATCCAGTGGAAGGAAGAAATATTGGCTGAACGAATCTTATGTGCCCTTACATCTACTGAAAAGTTTTGAAGAAAGAAGAGTTGCCCGAAAGTCCCCTAAGCTAAGTTCTGGGAAACTTTCAGAGCCTTTTAGAGTCATAAAGAAGTCCTTGAGAGATAGGGGATTTTCATATCTTTTCTCAAAAGCTGCAAGATCCGAGTATTATCAATGCGGGCATTGCAGCAAAGATGTCCTAATCAGGTACTATAATATTGTGTTATTGCTTTTGATTGTTTCCTATTATTTAAGAATGATTAGTTATGGTGGAATAAGTATCATTAACTGCATGCATGGAGAAATAATGCAGTACGCAGATTTTCATTTAGTACATAGACATTTCCTTAAAAAGTGCTGCGAATTGCTATGTTTTTGAATTCTTTATACCTAGCAAAAGTATAATCATATTTCCTTTTCTAGATGTCATTAATGGAAATGCTCTGTTAATTCTCATGTCAGCTGTAAAATATGAATATCTTCATGCCTAAGCCTGTTTCGTTTTTCACCCACAGTGGGCATTCCCCATCCTTCTTTGTCAAATTAATTGATAACGTTGTCTCTTTAATGAAAGAGGACTGTCTTGAAATCACTCGGTTCATTTGCTTTTTAGATTTACATGATCATACAGATCAGTTAATAAACTCAAGCATACATCTTTTCTACTGTAAGGATGAAGTTATGATAACTGTGTAAGAAACAGAAGGGCAAGATGACTGTGACACATTGCACCTGAAAGCTTTCTAAATTTTAATACTCCTCTGCCTTCACAGTCTCTTTATGGTCTAATTCTGGGTCTGATTCAAGGTCCTTATAATTAACTTCTGGATACTTTACTGACCAAATTCATTGGCGCACCTCTGAGCGCTCTCATTTTACCTGTGTTGGTTTACAAAATTTTAAGTCCATGTCTTCTGATATTTTCTTGCATTTGGTAACTGGCTCTTATTCTTGCCCCCCATGCACTAGATGCCATTGTCTAATACTTATTTTTGGTTGAAAGAGGATTTCGTTATTTTTTGGTGGGAACCTATAGTTTCTTTATTTTTTGGTAGGAACCTTGAGGTTCTTTTTGGCCTAAATACATGGAACCTGAAACAATAATGTATTAAAGTAGAATGTTCCAAATTATGTAGACTAATACCTAGTTTTGATGCCTAAATGCAAATCTTGCGGAGATTGCTTTTCCTCGATTCATTTTCTGATTTGCTAATTGTACTGACTGCATCTCTTTCTCTTTTCTCTCTGGGGCCTAAAACTCTGCAGGGATGCTGTCTGCTGCCAAGATTGTAAAGGTAAGCAGCTATGTTATTAGTAGAACTTACTGTTTTGTTCTTAATCATGTTTGCAGCGTTGAGTTGTGTTCTTTACAAGTCATGGTATTCATTTTCTGAAGAAAAGAATTGTTGTTCTCTCTGTTTTCCTTTTCGCGATGCCTTATCATAAGGTTAGCTAAGGGTTGCGAAACCATTGAATTGAAGGTAGGATGACATCATGATAAGCATTCAGGAAAGATATAGCGACCATGATAGTTGATCAGTAGGATTTTCACCTGGTTCATTGACTTTATAAAGATTTGATGTTGTTTTTACTGGATTAGCAGATTTCTTGAAGATTTCTTTCTTTCATCCTTGACCTCTTGTACTAACTCAAGGGGTCCATCTAATTGAAGTGAACTAACTAGTAGCCATACCTTTGCTCATTCCAACCAATTGAACAAATTTTGCTCTCGTAAAATGGTTATTCTTTTAAGATTTCCTTGGTTGTTTGTTTCTTTTTCATGGTTACAATCATGGGTCACCTATTCCAAAATGGAATAGCATTGCTTTAACTTTAATCTTTCATTCCTATTTGAAGATCAATTATTTTCCTTCAGAAAGCATCTTATCGTCACTAACTCATCGAGACTATCAAACTTAGACTATTAGGTCATCAGTTTAGCTCCTTTTCGATGATGTTATTGAAGAAGTCCTGTGTTACTTCATATTCTGATTATGTATAGTGTTAAAAGACTTAAATCTGATGTCTGATGCACTTCTTTGTAATCTTAAGATTGATTTCAGATAATTATGGTGTTTCAGGATATTTTCATAAGAGACATATTAGGAAGTCCGCTGGGGCAGTCACCACTGAATGTAAATATACATGCTACCAATGCCAAGATGGTCGGTTCAAGAAGGACACAAGAACTGCTAAAAATGGCACAAAGAAAGGGAAAATGAATACAAGAAGTGTAAAAGTTAAGTCGCAAAAAAGTAAAAAAACCACAGGTCGCAGGTCAGTGCAGTCAAAGAACAGTAAAAAAACAGTGGTGGGTGGCAGATCACTACGATCACGAAATGATAAAAAAGTTGCTGCTATACCTCTGCGTCGTTCTGCTAGGAGAGCTAAACTTGTCTCAGTGCAAAATAGAAAGCATGCAGGGCGCAAGAGAGGGAGGCCAAAATCCAAAAAGAAAACGTCCCGGAAACCAAAGAAGACCACTTCTTTGCAGAAGAAGAGAACACAATCTTATTATAGCTACTGGCTCAATGGTCTCTTCTTATCTAGAAAGCCAGATGATGATAGAGTGATGCAATTTACAAGGAAAAATTTCTTGGCTGCATCTGAGCTCTTGACAGACACCCTTGATCAACCAAAATGCTATCTTTGTCATGAAGCTGAACATACATCCACATCAAATTATATTGCTTGTGAAATTTGTGGAGGTAACAAATTCTCAATGTCTCTTTCTAGTGATACATGATAGTTTTACTGATTTAGCATGCTGTTATTAATGCACCATTATTTATCAGTTTTTTCATTTTTTCATAATATTCCTTTTGCATGTTTTATATTTTATGCAGAATGGTATCATGGGGATGCTTTTGGACTTAAGGTGGAGAACATCAGTAAGCTTATTGGATTTAGGTGCCATGTGTGCCGTAAGAGGACTCCTGTTTGTTCTTGTATGGTGTCTATGGGAAGTGATGGATCCCAACTTGAGGCACAAACTAATTACAAGATTGGATGTTCTGAGGAACTAAGTAAACCTGTTGTACCTTTCGGTGAGTTAAAATCAAATCCAATGGATAATTCTAATGAAGATGATCAGGAATCATTTGCAGTCGATGATTGTTTTCGTGAGGAGCAGCAAATGTGTGGTGTTATGTTGGAATCTAGAGTTGAAGCAGAAAAAGAGCATGCACTTGTTAGAAATGATAAGAATACAGATTCAATCCACGTTTCTGATGAGGATATACTAACAACATCTAATGAGAATGTCATGCTGGAGGATAATGCAGTAGGACCAGGACGTGATGTTTCTGTGGCTCTCCATGATCAGGCAGAACGACCTTCCTGCAAGTTTGATGTGGATTCGATGGAGACTGATACAGCATTGTTAAGTCATCGCAAGGAAAAGGATGGTTTAGTGAAGGCTATGGTTTAGTGAAGACTATGGCCATCCTAAATTCTCCAATGGATGGAACTCTTATGGATTCAGATTTGCATGCGCAAGCATATGTGACATCAGATAAATTGTTAGATGCTTTTTTTTTTTTTTTGGGGGGGAGGGGGGGGGGATGGGAGCAATCTAGATTAGATTTACAACTTACCATTTAATTAGTGCAAACAAGACTGCCATCACCGTAGAGGGTAGAGTTTTCTGTAAGGCTAGAGTTACTTGTAAATCTTCTAATCTTGTCTGAATGCTGGCACAATTTTTAGGAGTACATCAGAATGATTCATTTGAAACAGAAGAAAATAAGAGACCGTCTGTGACCATAAACTCTGATGACTTCCATTTCCTAGAATTCCCCATTTTGCTGCATTTCTTTTAATGGTTCAAAATTTTTTGAAAAGATGATTTGTGCTTGGGAAATATTTCTCGGAGATTCAGGGGAAATTCTTGACCAGGTCAGCAGACATTGTATGTAATGGAATAACTATTGATTGGTATGATGAAAGCTTATTGTGGAATTTTTTTCCTTTTACAGAAAATTGATAGTTGCTACTTTTTTTGTTTTTTGTTTTGTTCTTTTTTTAAGTTTCTGGGCAGCTACCCTTCTTGCTACATATTCAATTGCTTATAAAGTTTATCCTTTTGTACTTAATTTGTGGATGTCAAATCTATAGGATTAAATCAAATTATGATTAGTGAATATGTTGTAGATGCAATGAACTTCATACTTCAATTTTGGTGTTTGCCTTGAAAGGAAACTTTTGTATAAATCATTGAATAGTTTTTTGATACCCTGATGTAGAGTAAAATGTCCACTTTTGTGGTTAAGGTCAATTGTTGTTCGTTAGAATCAATAAGAAAAAATAGAACTGAAAACATTTAAGAAATCTTAATACCTGCTTTGACATCTAATGACTATGATGGTGAGGGGTCATTTGCTAGAATTTCTAACATGATATACTTTGATGTCTGTATTTGTGTATTTCTTGTTATGTAACTCCTTTATAAGAAATTATGGTTATTGATGACATTTATTTTGCTATGGAAATTAGAAGACGAGGCCCAGTGGAGAAGATTTATTAATTGCGAGTTTTGTTTATTGTATAATGGAGATTTTACATGTGCATGCTTCTACATCTTTTCAGTTTGTTGTAGAATCTGTAATGTTTATTTGCATCCAGCAATTGCTGTTGTAACATTTGTCACAAGTTATCTGCTATGGTAACTTATTTTCGTATCTGTTGTAACATTTGTCACAAGTTATCTGCTATGGTAACTTATTTTCGTACTGAATTTTCAACTGAAATCTATTTACTTCCAGATCTTCTTTTGGTGGATTGCATGTATATCTGGATATATATTATTAGTAATAAGCTCATTATCTGATCCAATTACACATCTGTTCTGTTTTTCGGAAATATATAGAAGATTAATTAGATCATGTACATGTTATGAGCCAATGAAACCTATAGAGGAGGAAACTGTCTCTGGTCAGAGCCATCTTATTTGATTCTTCAATGTGTGAGCAATACTGTAGTTTTCTTTTTCGGGATACATTTTCTTTTAATCTAAATTTACTATGACATATTTTTTATTTGAAGTTTATTTTATTTAATAGTTATGAGTTAAAGCCATTGTATGCTCGGCTGTCATCTCATTTTGAGATTTAGGGTTTACCAACATGGCTGGACCAACTTCATCAGGCATTTGACCCGTGTATGGAGTTGCAGTATTATGATTGCATGAGAATGGTTTTCGTGAAAAGGTATCACTCTTTGCTGAGGATAAAGATGTTTTGCCACATGCCTACACTTACCATTAGTGAAGGTCTATCTTTTGGCTTATCTTTGGCTGCTGACCATTATTTTTGAGAGTTAATAAGAAGATTCTGTTTCTGCTTCTTGGTTGAAAGGGAAATCAGGCCCAAATTTCCCACTGGCTACTTTGAACTGTTTTGGGACTACTCTTTTCCATCAAGAGATCATTTTATATGAATTTTGAAAGCAAGATAGAGTTCTGCCAGTTGGATATTGACTGAAAACCAGGCATTATCTTGATATTTTTTTATTTTGGTTTCAAATATGTTTGATTCTTCAGCTGTTAGCTCATCCCATTATATCTTCAAGGGTACCCTGTTATGATCTGGAATGGTCTGTATTCTAAAGGTTACATGTATCTTAATCAAAATCAGTTCAACCAATATAAACTTTTGGGGCAGTATTTACATGCATTTGTAGTTTCTGTATTTAATCTTGATTGTACTTTCTTAGTTCCTACTTCCTAGCTTGTAGTCTGTAAACTAGTCAAGTCAAAGCATAGTTGTTCAATCTCTGCTTTGCCAATAGAGCTTGCATCAGACATAAAAAAGTTTGTTCAAATTGGCTCACAAAGTGCATAATGTGATGGATCATGAACTCATCAGTTACATAACTGCAAAGCACAGACTTTTTTGATTGATTTATGTATCTATGAACTCAAAATTATGGAATTGCTTAGTTGACATACCAGCTGGTTTTGAATGAGTCCTAAGTGGCAGACATTGAGCTGAATTTGTGACCACTTCTAATCATTTTCACATTTCACAGCGTTTGTGAGCGTGAAACCTCTGTGATAGTTTCTCTGGCTTGCGCTCAAGGGAGAATTACTTGCCAAGATTATTGACAATCCCTGAAAATTTCTGCTACTTTTTTTTTTTGGGCGTTTTGTTGTGTTTTGGACAATGTATCTGCACTAATTAATATTTTCTTAGCATGTGTTGGAACTTGGAAACTTTTAGGCATATGACTGGAAGCATGAAGCACTACTTATTTGTGTTTTATTTTTCCTCAAGTTTAGGCTGTTTCATTAAGGTTCTTGCCATCTGGCAATATTTTTGTAAGCAAGTTTTTCTTTGAATTTTAGCAAATGCTATATCTAGTATCAGTTATTTACCGATTGGATTCCGGCTGGTGAGGTAAAGGTTGGTTGAGGACGGAAGGTTTCTGATTTAGCGACAATGATGAATGATGGTCTGTGAGATGGTAACAAAAGGTTTTAAGTTGCAACTCGCATTTGTTATTGGTTGATGAGAAAATCAATCAAATTAGTGCATTTATTATTTTTGAGGTCGAGGTTTTGAGAGTTTGTTTCCCCCCTGACGGTATACATATGTGGGAGGAAATTTTCTTTTCTCCTTCGGCAGATTAAATCAAATATGCTTTAACAAACTTGATCAGTTTCAATCACTAATTTGATTGATCTAGCACCATACTAAAAATAATCTTAAAAAGGAATTGAAACTCCGTCCAATTTATTAAAATACTAAGCCGCAATTACATTTAAGAAACTAAGGTATGCAAGAAAGTTTGAGGATGTCAAGAATTTTATTTTTAAAGGAAAAGTGTAATTGTAGGAGCGGATGAAGCCGGAAATTTTTTTTTTTTTTTTAATTCCTTACTTCTGCATGTTTCAACTTAAATGGTGATGCCGGTTGAAAACTAATTGTTAAATTCACTGGGTGGGGGTAAACAAAAAGTATGCTAAATGAACACTGAGATGCATTGGATCGGCCCGTGGACCACAAACAGTGAGACCACGACAAGAGTGAGAAAGCAGCAATGGCATCAGTAGAGATGTACAAATTTACAATACAACAGAACAGATAACGAAAACATTTCTTATCTTTTTCTTTCACACTTTCAGTTCATTTTCAATCAATGGCATTTTCATCAACAATAACAACAGTTTCATCAGCAGCTTCCACTTCCCTTTCACACCTCCAACAATCTTGTTCTGTACTTGTTCCTTCTTTGAAGCTACACCCACTTCTCTTCTCTTATTCTCCTCCTCCTTTTTTCAAGTTCAGAACAAGGCCAAAGCACCACCGCTTCTTCCACGTTCGTGCTTCTTCTTCAAACGCAACTCTTGACTCTGCCAATGGCGCTGTTGCTGCTGCCAGCGAGGATCAAGATTCCTACGGAAGACAGTTCTTCCCATTAGCTGCTGTTGTTGGCCAGGTCTACAACTTAAAACTAAAACCAATAACTCACTGTTTATATTTATGCTTGTGAATTTTCTTCGTGAATGGGCAAATGGGTTCTCTTGTTTTTTTTTTTTTTTTCATTTTTAGACTATATAGTACTGTTGTTATACGTGTTTGCTAATTATTGAGGTGTTGTGGCTTTTAGTTCACCACTTCTGTGAAGTGGAATTTGCTTTCGAAATTAAGCAGAAGCATAGCAACATATTACCCTAAGGCTTTAGCTTCAGAACCGTCCATAGTGAAGTAGATTCTCAGTTTGGTGCAAATTCTAGTAGTTGATATATCACTTTGATTTATGTCTGTGTACATTTTATGATAAATTGTTCTTAATAGAGATTACATTTTTGTTGAAAATTTTTGGGAAGGATAAAGCCTCTGTACAGCTTTTCTTGTGTCTAATTTGTTAAATTTGTATGATGGCTAATAATGCTGGTTAGCTAAGATGATGGATGTATAATGAAGATGCATATCATGTTATAGGATGCTATTAAAACAGCTCTTTTGCTTGGAGCTATTGACCGTGAAATTGGAGGGATTGCTATCTCTGGAAGGCGAGGAACAGCCAAGACAGTTATGGCACGTGGACTACATGCAATTTTGCCACCGATTGAAGTAGTTGTTGGTTCAATAGCAAATGCAGATCCTACCTGCCCAGATGAGTAAGTCCACTGATTGCTTGTACTTTATTTTCCATATAGCTAAGATATCGTTATCTTTGATAGTAACGCTGTAACTTTTTACAGCCTATTAGTAGGCTTTGTATCTCATATGTCATGGATAACATTATCATACACTCTATACACATTATGCATAGTACAATAGGATTTCTAGTGAAAGATGTGGAAAGCCTTTTACCAGGTGCAGCAAATGTTGCTATTTCGTGAATGGCATTACCAAATATCCTGAGAAGTGCAAAGGTCAATTATATATATTATTCCCTTGAGGAAAAAACTTAACATTTAACAATTTGTTAATGATTCATCTTCTTTCTGCTTCTGAAATAACAGTTTTAATCGTTTCCCGATTGAAGATGCAAAATATTTTTCCATGAAAAAATAACATCTAATGCTGGCCGAGAAACTCTATTGGCAGGTGGGGAGTGTTGAGATTAATGTTTTTTTTAGTGGGAAAGTTAAGATAAACCTTTTTGCCCATCTAAAATTTCGGTGATACGTGCCTAGTAGCCAGCATCAAGTGAAAGGCAGAGAATTGTAGAAATTTTTTGTTTCAGAGATCAATTTCAGTTACTTTACACATGCAGCTGTAATGAAACTACTAATCACAACTACGAAGCTTGCCTCATTCATATGTTATTATCGGCTCTGTCCAAATAATGTGAACACATATGGCCTTTTCCTTTCAAAGATTGATATTTTGGATCATAACATTTGAAGGTGGGAAGATGGCTTAGATGAAAAAGCTGAATATGATACTGCTGGAAATTTGAAGACTCAGATTGCTAGATCTCCTTTTGTTCAGGTGTGTTTTGTGAAAAAAGACTTTAGAATTCAGGGTTTTTTCATTCTTCATGTACCTTAGGACATTGCTGCTACAGATTCCACTCGGAGTCACGGAGGACAGACTCATCGGATCTGTTGACGTTGAGGAGTCCGTGAAAACAGGAACAACTGTTTTCCAGCCTGGCCTTCTGGCTGAAGCTCATAGAGGTGTCTTATATATTGATGAGATTAATCTTTTGGATGAAGGCATTAGTAATCTGCTTCTTAATGTATTGACGGAAGGGGTTAATATTGTGGAACGAGAGGGAATCAGTTTCAAACATCCGTGCAAGCCACTTTTGATTGCTACTTATAATCCAGAAGAGGGTGTCGTACGTGAACATTTACTAGATCGCATTGCAATTAATTTGAGGTATATACCTTTTGTTTAGAAAATGGAATGTGTTTTTTATCTTTGTTTCCTCTTTCCCATTCCATCAATGGCACAGTTGTTCTGCAGTGCAGATCTTCCAATGACTTTTGAAGATCGTGTTGCCGCTGTTGGTATTGCTACACAATTTCAGGAACGTAGTAATGAAGTCTTTAAAATGGTTGAGGAAGAAACAGACTTAGCAAAGACTCAGGTATGCTCTGCTTTAACGACTATCTTTTAAGTTAGAAGCTTTGCATTGATATCTTATGCATCCACAATTTCACTCGATTGAAAGTCGAGACTTTCTTTGGAGTTTGGTCTTATAAATAGGATTTACAGGTTATGTGGTAGTTTATGGCGGGTCGCTTGCCTCGTCTGGTTGCTGTTCTATGATAACTGTCTTTGTTAATATAAGAATTTAAATGAACAGAGAGCCTCTTAAAAGGCTTGAACAATTTTCCCAGAGAATTTGACATAGGAAAATTAACCGAAAAATATACTGGAAGTAGTAATAATAATTAGATTTCTTGTACCTATGCCACTTGGCTTCATTTTGCAGTATGATGCCTTTGATAATAATATTATTATATGTCAGGTCAGTGCCATATTTTATTCATAAATTTTTTTTTGCAGTCATTGATTATACATTACTGAAATGAAAAGCCTAACCATTGTTCTGATGCGTTTTTGGTAGTTTTTATTACTTATGGTATTCTTTGATAATGAAAATGAAACTGTTTCATTAATTTAACAAAAGTGTGATTGCTTGCATGTATTCATGCGTTGCAGATCATTTTGGCTAGAGAGTATTTGAAGGATGTTGCCATTGGCAGGGAGCAGTTGAAGTACCTGGTTATGGAAGCCCTTCGAGGTGGTTGCCAGGTCTGCACATTGATACTGTAAATTCTGTTTTAAATTTCATGAAAAGGCCAAACCGTAGGATCATTGTGAAGCGGAGCTTTATAAAATTCTTGAACACTATCAAGATGACTTTTGCCCAAAATTTTATGAATCTCTAGAATTTGTTATGGTCAGTGTCATTTTGCCATTTATTGAGCACCTGTGCTTAAAGAACCTTCATGGTGATAATTTAAAAGAATACAGATGATGCAACTGATTAGAATATAAACAGCATTGATCAGGAAAAGATAATCAGAGCAGCACCAGCACATATTGTGCCCTTTCTATGAACAAGTACAGGCTCCATTCTTCATTATCCATGACAAGAATTACACTGAATCAGAGAGAAGATTACACTTAACACAATGATACCAAGATCACTCTTTTACAATCCCTATAAAGAGAGTTAGGCTGAGTTAAAGAACCGTTACGTCAGCTTCTTATATAGCAAAACCTGTGTAAGGTCAAATCTTGGTCAAAGGTAGTTATCCTTAACTAATTCCTCTTCCTGCTCATAAGTGAGTGCCCCATTGTTACCACGTCAGCAAAAGCGTTAATACCTTTTGCTCCATTCACAACTGAATTTTAAATCATTTTACAATAGAAATATTTCCAGTTTGTTTAAAATTTCTAAGTAGATATTGTCAACGTTTAAATTTGCTTTTATTATTGGACTGCAATTACATAACTTTTGATGGTCTTTTATCAACTTCAGGGACACAGAGCAGAACTATATGCAGCCCGGGTTGCAAAATGCTTAGCTGCCTTGGAAGGACGTGAGAAAGTTAACGTGGATGACCTGAAAAAAGCTGTTAAGTATATTCTTCTAAATTGTAATGCACATGCTCTTCTGCCCATTGGCTTTGCACATCCATTTGAAGATTAATACTTTTTAAAGGCATCTTGCTTTATCAAAATGCTATATTACCCCCTACAGCACTTCCACTGCACCCCACCAAAAAAAAATAAAAATGGCTCAAACAAAAATGATACATTTTTTATTTTATAATCTATAGAATGTTCCTATTTTTCTAAAATGAGAGATGGCATAATGAGAGCTATTGGAATGAGCCAATAACTCACAATTTATTGTCTTTTACATAAAACGCTTGCTGATGTCAGCTAGAATTTATCTCCTTGCTTTTAGTATTTTTATTACACACGAGACAATGAATTGATAGCCGCTGGACCTATCTAATGGCTATCATCAATATATGCAGACTGGGATATGAAAATATTTAAGCAAATCGGTCTTTATATTTCATTGCTAACCAATTATTACGTGTTTGTATTTTTCTCGCTGGGCACCTTTTCAATATTGTTTTGGCATGGCGATTTTTAACTGTCTATTGATCACCAGTTATCTTTCTGCTCAATGACTTAGTTTTGTTTATACTTTCTTTGATTCTTGATTATTAGAATCGGTCAGCGTCTTTTAAAACCATTTTGGAAACCTCTTGAGCTATTATGGTATTGGAAGGGTGCATGTTTGATTGAAAAAATGAAAAAATAAAGAAATACAGTTGGTGAAATTTCACTGTAATTACTTATTTGGAGTCTTCTCTACCTCAGACCTTTTAAGTTTCAACAGAATCAAAGTCATATTTTGTACCATACAAATATAAAATTCTTGTTCTGGTTCACTGGCGATTCTTCTTCCTTTTTCTATATTTTTCCTTCTCTCAAGACTTCCTTTTGCTAGAAAAATTTTGTTCTTGATCAAAATACTGTTGTTTGCAGAGCTTCTTTGCTGTATCCATGTAGATAGTAGAAGTTAAAAATGCTATAATTGTGTCAGATTTTTTGTACAATCATATATTCCCAATAGATGAAAAGTCTGCTGTTTCATATTGTCTGTTGGTCATCGATGATATCCTAATACACAGAAAGAAAGGCAACATACACAAACTTTTTTTTTTGACATATATCTAATGCAGGTGGAACTGGTCATTCTTCCTCGTTCGATAATTAATGAGACCCCACCAGAACAGCAAAACCAACAGCCTCCACCACCTCCCCCTCCGCAAAATCAAGATTCAGGGGAGGAGGAGCAGAATGAGGAGGAAGATCAGGAGGTTTGTTAAAATGGATCAGTATTTTAGATTTTTTAGCCTACATCCATTTCTCTTATATTAAGATCAAGAAGTATGGTGGTGCTTTTTTCCCAGGATGAGAATGATGAAGAGAATGAACAGCAGCAGGAACAGTTGCCTGAAGAATTTATTTTTGATGCAGAAGGGGGTTTGGTTGATGAAAAACTTCTTTTCTTCGCACAACAAGCGCAGAGACGCCGAGGTAAGGCTGGGAGAGCAAAGAATGTAATCTTTTCAGAGGATAGAGGGCGATATATTAAGCCAATGCTCCCAAAGGTTATAACCCTTTATCCCTCCGTATCTCCCTTCTTTCTACCATGCATAAGACATTAAAATTTCTGCTGTATACATGTGCTCTTTTCTCAATCTATTATTTCTTTTCTGGTCCTGAGAAGTGAGAACTTGTTGATTTTATGGACCCTTAGTGTGCATCATCAGTAAGTCCAGTTTCCAGTTGATTGGCTAGTAGTGTTTTATGTTTTTCTAAACTTTCTTTCCTCATACATACTTCACTTCATCAGTCGGAGTAAGCTCCATATCTTTCACAGGGTCCTATTAAGAGATTAGCTGTTGATGCAACACTTAGAGCAGCTGCACCATATCAAAAACTACGTCGAGAGAGGGATACTCAAAAAACTAGGAAAGTTTTTGTTGAGAAAACTGACATGAGGGCAAAAAGAATGGCAAGGAAAGCAGGAGCATTGGTAGGTTTGATGTTCTCAGTGCTTATTTTACAATTAATACTTTTACCATTTCAGGAAGAAAAAGGAAAAAGAATGAAGCTGATTTTCCCACAAAAACCATCTTGCATATTTTATTCTGGTTGATGCTTCATAATTTCGACAACTATTATATGCCATTATATCAATATTGAGTAATGATATAGCCACAAAATCTTCTACAAATTTATTTTGTACAAACTGATGTGGTGTTAATTTCTTGATTGAATTAAATATCTCTTGGCTCACATGATTTATTTCTATTATTTTATATTTTCATTGAACTAATGAATTAATGACACATCAGTTTGTACAAGAGTTTGTGGCTGTATTATCACTCATCAATATTTTCATCTTCTGTTTTTAGCTGCCTTTAATTGCCATGGAAAAATGGAAAATTGAACCTGTATGTTGGTTTGTGTGGAAGCGGACCATAATCTCATTTTGTGGGGCTTAGTCCAAATTTAAATAAATTCATAGTTGATTCTGCTTGTTTCATTTATTTTATTGTTCATGTGTGAGAAATAGAGTAATAAATTCAATTGAAAAGGGCTGACAACTTTTAATGCATTTGACATTTGAGTTCTTGAAATTACTGTTTGTGGAAGGTAATATTTGTGGTTGATGCAAGTGGGAGCATGGCACTCAACCGAATGCAAAATGCTAAAGGTGCAGCACTTAAGCTACTTGCTGAGAGTTATACATGCAGAGATCAGGTAACTTCAAACTGCAAATTATTCAGTATTTGGATTAAACAATATTCTCTTTCCATTGATTACTTTATTTCGCTGCAGCAAAGAATCAATTAATTTCTCCTTGGTTAATTGAAGTTCCTTTGTCCCGAAAGGATGTTCTAGTTGATTTTATCACTTGCTGTTAAAGCAAGAGGACAAGGGTTCAATCCCAAAGGGATATGTTTAATTTGGGATGGGACGGGTAGGGTGCATGGTTAAAAAAGAAAAAAAATGTGAATCTTTCTTTTCCTAGATTATTTTTCTCAGTGATGCATTTTATCATTTCCATGCAGTTCTGAAAATAAGCAAAGCTCCAAAGTTGGCTTTACAAAAGCCTGTGTTGCACATATTTACCTTTTAACTAATTTCAGGTATTGTTTACTGGCAATTTAAGTAGGTTTCCATTATTCCTTTCCGAGGAGACTCTGCAGAAGTCCTTTTGCCTCCTTCCAGATCAATTGCAATGGCAAGGAAACGTCTAGAGAGACTTCCATGTGGCGGTGGTTCTCCTCTAGCTCATGGTTTATCAATGGTGTGTAGATCTGTTAAACCCCATCATTGTGGCATCTTGACAAAGAAATTCTTAAGATGTTGGTGGCTTTTATTGTCAGAAACTATTGATGAACGTCTAAATGTTGCAAATGACTTCTCTTCTGATTATTGGAACCCAACTTGTTGATTATTATTTAGTGTACCAAGCAATTATTCTCTTTCTAAGATTTTCCATCCCTTCTCGTTCCTGCTTAAAGCTGTTCTTTTACCATCAAGTTCTACGAATTTTGGCATTTATTGTTCCAATTTTCTAATTATAGACAATCATTTATGATTATTTAATGCTTTAATATGCCTAGGCCGTCAGGGTTGGGCTAAATGCGGAGAAGAGTGGTGATGTTGGGCGTATAATGATTGTTGCAATAACAGATGGCAGAGCTAATATATCGCTGAAAAGATCTACGGATCCTGAAGCAACTGCTTCTGATGCCCCTAGACCTTCGTCACAAGAATTGAAGGTAAATAATGAGAACCACAGTGTACGCTTAGTTTATCAGTATCAATGCACTTTGCTGACTGGCTGCGAACTTTCGTCACGATGAGATGATCTTTTATTTTATTTTATCGTATTTTCTCGTGATTCTTATTTTGAACTTGAGCATACTTGTTCAACCAATGCATGATCACCCATACAAATAAGATTTGGCAATTGGCATGCTTAGGTTCGAAGACATTCCTCGAAATTTAATATTGGAACTAATTGATATTGTTACATCTTTTTGTTTGATGAAGGATGAGATTCTTGAAGTTGCTGGGAAAATATACAAAGCAGGGATGTCTCTCTTAGTTATCGACACAGAAAACAAGTTTGTTTCTACTGGCTTTGCCAAAGAGATTGCCAGAGTTGCTCAAGGTGTGTTTGTTTGCTTTGAATACTGCTGGTTTTTCTGGATTCATATGCAACTAACACAAAATTTTTTTATTTTTGCAGGAAAATATTACTACTTGCCAAATGCTTCAGATGCTGTTATTTCAGCTACGACCAAGGATGCTTTATCAGCATTGAAGAATTCTTGATTTTTGTCCCTCTTCTATTTTTTATTTTTTAACTTTCTTATTTGGTATTAACAAAATCCTTTGATAGCATGTTCAAAAAGAAACAACCGACATTTATCCATTTCTCATATTGTGTAGCCTGTGAAACGTATGGCTTACATTTTCTTTTATTTTTTTCTTTTTTTTTTTATAATTTTTCGATGGACTGTATGAAATGTATGTTACAAGTTTCATTGAGATACAAAGAACTTGAGTTTTCTTAATTATTCAATAGTATTTGTAAACGTGTGCATACATTAAAGTACTGTGGAATATTGAGATAGATCAGATATTAAATTAAATTTATTAATTTCAAGTGATACTCTGCTCAATTACTCCTCTGGGATTTATGAGAAATTATCCTTTCAAGCTGAAATAAAATAAAAATACTTCAACCAATTGAAAAGTAATTACTTACTACTGTCCTCAGGTTTATAATAAAGAATAATTTTATTATTTATAAATTTAAAATTATGAATAAAATATTTATATTACATCCAATCGTTAGATTCATTTAGATGAATGAATCCATTAAAATCCAACGCCTAAGTGCAACGGTGGCATGGTACCACCGTTTCACCGTAGTTTTCTTCTTGATTGACCTAATGTAATTTACAATCTGATGTACTGAATGACAATAATACTCAATTCCGTAGGAAAAACAAAAATTACAGATTAAGGGTAATTTGGTAACTTGACATTTCTTTTAGAATAGGCTGGATCACTTCATTTTGACTTGTATAATTTTCCCGTCTCTAGAATGGGAGATGTTATTTCGACTGCATCCTTTCGACGAGCTCTGGTTGAGACGTGAATGATTTGCTGGATGAGTTCGGAAATGAAGGTTAGTGAACATGTTTTTTGTTTGACGCTCAACCCAGTTCCTTCGAATAAGGTAGGAAAACACATACCTACTTGTTGTAATTGTTTGGTGCTGAGTCCACGATCCGTAAAAGAGATGAATGAAATACTATTGCTAGATATTGTAATGGACAAGAATAATTTTGATTTGAAAGATAACTCCGGGGCTTTGGTGAATGAAGATGCGATTTATGTGATTGGTATGGGAGGTGTTGGCAATGAAAATCTGGGTAGCCTTTTATCCAGATAGTTTCTTATTCAGTGACTGTTTAAGTGGAAAAAGACTTTCGAGGTCATTTTTTCAACAGTCAATTAAGAATTGCTCTTATCTTAAGGTCAATTTTTTAACAATCAATTAGTATATGTCTTGATTTTAGATGCATGACCTTATCCATGATCTTGAGCAATTAGCAAATCTGAGTGGCCTTCTATCTGGAAAGTTTTCTTTCCAGTGACTGGCTGGACCAGACAAGCTTGGGAAATTCGCTGAATAAATATGCAGGTTGATAAATAATGAAAACCTATCAAAAACCATTTATTTTAAATAAGATAGTATTGGAAAGTTCGAAGCCTTTTATGATGTAGCAGATGATCAATATAAAGATTTGGTGGGCTGCTGAACAAAAATGCTTTAGGAAATATGAGGTTGATAAGTAATGCAAACTTATCGAAAACCATTTATTTTAAATAAGATAGTATTAGAAAGTTTGAAGTCTTTTGTAATGTAGCGGATGGATTTTGCAAAAAGGATGGTTGGGAAGTACTTTGAGAGTTTGAGAGGGCTGATCCCAACACTGGGGATAATCCCCTCGATGCCAATCACATCTGGCGCTCTGCCATTTTGAACACAATTCTGGGGTTGATCCTTTCTAAATGCCTGATTGGTCTGTCTCAGAAAATGTACGAAGTGGACTGCTGTTTGGCTGACCCCTTTCTTCCCTTTCGGGTTGGGAATTCAAGTAGGAAGGAAGAGTACACCACTTATGATGCTAGTGTTAGGGTTATTTGATGATTAATGTTCGTGTTGATTTGTTATCAACGCCACAATGGTTAGGCGTCTTGTCTTTTAAATATATTAGAGCTTCTAGTTGAAATTAGAGATGATAAACATCTATGATGTCTTGATCTTTAAAATTTGAAGACACTTGTAGTAGAAAGGTATTGTTCTCTAAAGAAATTGTGTCAAGACATGGGGAGCCTCAGTTACCTACGACATCTCAAAATTTCTGATGTTGATTCATTGGAAAGAGTGGACAAACTGACCACTTTTATTTTTATGGGCTAAGCATTTGCTCTATATGAGTTGAAGTTGTAAACACGGCTTCGGGATACACTCAACATTTTAAAGATGGAGACTGTAGATGATGTTGGGGAGGCCAAGGATGCTGACTTAAATGGCAAGTGAAACCTTAACATGTTGTTGCTGAGAATTGTAATATTGGCATTTGGCAATTCAAGGAAGGCAGAAATTGAAAGATGAGTGCTTGACATGCCTTTACACCATGCAGAATCAGAGATCTCAAGATCTGTAAGCTATTATTTGAGTGGGGAATGCATAGACTCACACTTCTTTTAGACATCTCTTCATTAACAGAGGATGTTCAGAGAATGCCCTGCCGCCCTCACTTTTGAACCCATTAATCTTGGATGTTCTAGTTCTCTGCTAGAACAAGGGTGCATATGGGATGAAGGTTGATGTTGCCACATGATAACCCAGATACACATCTACAAGGTAAATCCATTTCTGAAATGCTTTAGTGTTACCTTTTTTCTACATTTCCGTAAATGAACTTCATGATCTTTGGCTGTTAAAGAAAGAAATGAGATAACAAACAAAATGTATGCATGGACAACTGCAGGATTTGCTATGATTTTACAAATAGTGTTATTAATTATTTCTTTTCAATATTGATTTTGAGGAATTAGCTTCAGAGTAATTGAACAACTTGCAAATGATTTTGAAAGGCAAGTAATATTTTTCCCTTGGGAAAGTTAAAGCAAAATAGGTTTTGTGAATTCTCTGTTCCATTAATCAAAACCTTAATATCTTTATTGCCTACTGTTTGACAATTTATAGCTTATAGCATGGATATACAACCATCTTATATCTGTATGCATGTAGTTCAACCTCCTGTCTTTGTTCTGTGTTTTTGTTCTTTTTGTTTGACAAGGTCAAAGTTCTTTAAAACACTTGGGCAATGGGCATTTAGACGAGGGACAATTGCAACCCAATGGATTTGCATCAATACATGTTTATGTTATTAAAATGAATGGACCGTAGAGACTATCATCATTTTGCTCGTCGCTAATGGAAAATCAATTTAATTTTCTTCTTTTGATAATTTCTGATATGTTATTCTTGTGCTTACAAATCAATTATAGGTTGTTTTGACTAGAAAATAATAAAATTTTAGGTTGTTTCCTCAATTCCACCACGAAGTAAAACATTACAGTTGTGTTTGTGTTTTTATTTGCAGTTCAATAAATCGATGGGATTATTTTTTTAGAAGTAACCCTTGTTGAGTATGTATAATGTCTGCAGGAGCAACAATGTTCTTCATCTCCAGAAGTACCGGATGTTGAAGATACAGAATATACTGGTATTAGGTGTATTTGCTTTGGCTTTCTTGGCTTAAAGCTGCAGTGTTGTCTTTGCTGTGTATGTAAACAAAGGTGGTGTACAATCAATCACCTGTAAAACAGATTGATTTCACTTGGATTTTTGTATTTGATTGCCCCATCAAAACATAATTTTTTTTTTTTTTGGTTGTGACTTATGTTGATGAGAGTGGGCATTTGTTGCTTCCATTTACAGATAAATAAAAGATATTATAAATGAAATTTGTTTAGGTAAATGTAATATTACGCAGGTAATAACAAACTCGAGCCAGCCATACATGAAGATGATTGTTCATTGATTAAGTGCTTACCCCAAGTATATGATGATATAAAATAGGATTAGTGACTGTTTAACAATTGCCATTTTCCAATTTAGGTGTCGGATTCCCATATAGGAGAAGAAAACTAGAAAAGCAAAAGAACGGGAATAATTGGTACAAAATTTAACAATTATATATATTTTTTAAAAATGTCGAAATAATATACTCATGGGTCTCGCTAAATTACTAAGTACTGGTTTAAGTTTTTGATAGTTGTATTTATCTACTCTTAACAAACATTTTGTTTCTAGAGATAATTGTATTTTGAGTTATTAATATCTTATTGATAAAAATGAAGGAAAAAAATGTAAGGCAGATTAAAAAAAATTATTTGAAACTGAGCCAATTAAAAAAAAAAATTCTATTCTCATGCAAGAATTGAAGAAATCATACTTTTATACAATATTTTAATTAATTTCTACATAATGATCAATAAAATTTTGCATCGTTCATATTAAAAAACATGTACTTGGATTTCTAATTTATCTTTTCCTTTGTAATTAATTTTCTACAAAGCATATTTTTAAATAAAAAACTTTATGAATATTATATCAAAGACATTCAACAAAATTAAAAATAGTAAGAAAAAAATCCAAATTTTGCATTATATATTAATTTTTAAACTGTTTTCAACCTTCAAATCACAAATACTCAAACCGACGTCGCTTTGGCCTCCTAACAAGGCAACGGCCAACGAGCAACTAAAACGCAAAGCGTAAGTGGCGCTAAGCTAACCAACCAAACTTGAAAGACTTGGAAACCCCGTCTTTCTTCCGGCCGTCACAAAGGCAAGTCAGTCACTCTCTCAGTCAACCTTTCTTTCAAACAGTTGGCGTGCACAAAAATATCTAAGACAAAGATCAACAGAAACAGTAAACCCAAAACCAAAAAAAAAAATGTGGTACCTGTGCGTGTTTTTCCACAGACTGTTGGATTACAGAAAGCCAGAAGTTGAATCATTAGCTTACCTCTTCGGTGTCAATGATGCTTTAGAATGGAAGCTTCCAAAACACCACCACCCTGACTCTCCTTTCCATTTCGTCAATCTTCCCTCTGAAGATATCGCTCGCAGCATTGCCAATCGAAGTGAGTTTCTTATTTTTTTAATAATTATTATTTTTTAAAACTTAATTGTAATTTAATTATGTCTTATAGGTATACTGGTGAAGGGGATGTATGAAGTTTGGGGAGAAGGAAGTAGTTATGAAGAATTGGAGGAGGCTATTAGAAGTTACCCAGAAGACCAGATGCTCCCGTATTTGAGCTCTGATGCCACTTTCAAGATTACTGTTGATAGCTTTGGTAAAGTCTTCAGCTTCCAGGAGCAAAATGATCGAATTAAAGGACTTTCGTATATTCCTTTCAAGGTCCGTTGTTTTGTATCTTACCATTTGCTCATTGTGTGTTTTAATGAAGCAATAATGTTAGTGACATATAGCTATACTATTTTCCCTTTTTTCGCAATTGGTGGCATATAGCAATATTATTTTCCCTTTTTTCGCAAATTGGGTATCTTTCTATTTATTTAGAAGAGGTGGTATGATTGTGATTGATTGTGTGCTCTGTTTCTGTTCTGTTTCCTTGGACACACACCATGCCGTGTTTCTGTTTTGTTAGTCATTTACCTCTATGATGCATTCTGAGCACTTCTTGGTTGTATAATGTCTGAAGCTGCTATGCGCTTTTTTTTTTTTTTTCACCTCTATTGATTTCAACTTCAAAATATATGACTTAGCAATCATTACATCAGTTAAACGCATTTAGAACATATGAACCTTCTTGTACTTTCAAATCATCTTTTTTCTTATGCTATCTTAAGATATTGTTCAGCCCTTTTTCTCTCGCTACCTCCATACGACCATGATAGATTCCCAAAATCTTGGAAAAGACCTGCTATTGCCTCTAGGATTAACTTGTCTCCATTATAGTCTCTCACAATTAGGATGACCATCTCACAGGCGCAACAGCTTGTTGCTAATTTTTCTTTTCAAAATTTTGTTGTTCCCTATTTTACATCAACTATTTCTTTTTGGGGCAGTAAACTGCATGGTTTTTCTGAAGTGGCAGAGTTTGCTGCTTTTAAAAATAATAATTATAATAAAAACAAAAAATAAGAAATAAAAATTTAATCCACTACAGGCAGCAACAAAGTAGAGGATATTTTTCCATTCTTATAAGTTCCATCTTTTAAATGATATAATTGGTATCTTAAAAATTAAAATAAAAAATGTATTTTGAGTGGGTGTTAAGAATAATTTATTTTATTTAGTTTTAACAGCCCAGATATTTAAAAATTCAAGATTTTCTAAATATCTCAAAGTTTCTACTGGTCAGTCAAAATTAGGCAAAAGTTCGAGAATGGATGGATTATAGGTTATGTCACTAAGTTCTAATGGCAATCAATTTATGTATTCTTTATCATCTCTAAAGTAAAGGAGTAATCAATATGTTGCAGGGTCGAGTTAATTTGAAAAATCCAGATCACAAGTTTTGGCTTATAGAAACTGATGACTATGGAGTGAATAATGGGCTCCCACCAGTGGCAGAAAGGAGAATCTTTTTCGGTAGAGAAATAGGTGCTGCTGATAGGAAACTAATACCAACATATCAGTTAAAAAGCCGCAATTATCTTGGCCCCACAGCAATGGATGCAGAAGTGGCTTTCTTAATGGCCAACCAGGCATTGGTTGAACCTGGGAAACTTGTCTATGACCCTTTTGTCGGCACTGGGAGTATTCTTGTTGCTGCAGCTCACTTCGGTGCAATGACAATGGTTAGCACTTGTTGCTCTATTATTTACTTTGAAATACATTGCACTTGGTAGTTCTGTTTCAGAGTTTTTATCAACTATGTGCTCGTTATAAACTGGTTTAGTTATTATTTAACAGTTTTTAATATGTCAGGGTGCAGATATTGACATTAGAGTTGTCCGCGATGGGCGTGGCCCAGATACTAATGTTTGGAGCAATTTTAAGCAGGTGAATATTCTGTGTGATAGCATTTCCTTTCATTTCTTTTTTTGTTTAATGGAATATTTTATTTTAAGACGTACTTTAAACACTTGGTTGGTTATCCACACCACAAAAAGCAGTGATGAATTGTCATTAATATGCAATTGTGAACTCATTTGACATTATTAACTTATACTCCTTTTATATTAATAGCTCATTCTTAATTCTTTAGGTTTGAAAAGTTAATGTGGACCATGGTTTGTATAATTGTATCAGAATTGCATGACACTGTACTCGTTCTCATATTTCTGCAGTATGGATTACAAATGCCTATTGGTTTGCTAAGGGCAGATAATAACCTTCCACCTTGGCGTCCTGGTTTGAAAGAGGTATGTATGGGAGATTTTTACTCTTGCAGTGTGTACTGTGTAATAAGTGGTTCCTTTTCTGTCTGTACTCTGGTAGATTTTATTACTTAATTTTTCAATTGATTTCTTAACAATTATGATGTGCCAGTAATTTTGCTACTGACAGTTAAGAAAATATTACATCATCTCACAATAGAATCCCAAAAATTTTAACTGAAAGTAAAATGCACTAAATTGAAGCAAATTTTACTGGTGCGTGTTTACTAATTTGAGGCATTATGCAATGACGAATTCTTTAGGATTTTATGGCAGTAATGTTGCATTCTTAACAACATAACATCCATGTCCTTTTTGATGTTATTGACTAAAAAATGAAACTTTTACTAAATTTGAAGTATCAAATCGTTGAACTAAATTTTTTATTTATTTGTGTATCGGATGGTGACAGTTTTATTTTTAAAAAGCCTGAACTTACCAGATAGAAATGAATTTCTGTCTGTTCAACTGTTGTTGACTGCAATTTACCCAATGCTGTACAAATAAGAAGAAAGATGATTGCCTAAGAACCTTATGGTGACATTTGGTAAAAGTTTAATCATTGATTGGAACTCTTAAGTTACATAAATTGATTATTACTGTTATTTTTCTGGATCTTATATTTTCATTTAAAGTTATATTATGTTGATTAGGTCTTTGATGCCATAATCTGTGACCCTCCTTATGGAGTTCGGGCTGGTGGACGTAAATCTGGTGGACGTAAATTGCTAAAGGGAGTCGTGGATCCTTACACTGTTCCTGATGACAAGAGAGTTGGCCACATACCATCGACAGCTCCATACTGCTTATCTGAGTGTGTGCATGATTTGCTTGACCTTGCTGGTAGGATGCTAGTAATGGGTGGCAGGCTTGTGTATTTCTACCCTGTTCTAAGAGAAGATTCAACGCGGAACCCTTTCCCTGAGCACCCATGTTTTAAATTGGTTGCTTCTTCTGAACAGATCTTAAGCTCACGTTACAGTCGGGTTCTGCTAACAATGGTGAAGATAGGTCCGTACACTGAGGAAATTGCAGAGACCGCCAGGAGAAAACACTTGGAGTTTAGAGAGAACCATTTAAAGTGGTTGGAAGATGGTAATCTTCATTCTTCGGTCTTTGCTTCCGCTGATCCGCAGGTGACTGCAGCAGGCGATCTCAAACTCAGTAAAGACCCAAAACCGAAGTACCGCGGCAAGTATGTATAGTCTTCTGAGCTACAATGCCTTGTCTTTAGTAGAAAAATTTTTGTGGGCTTCATACGAAACTGGCACCAAAGTTGCACCATACATCCAATAACATTTATTATCTGTAGCGGTCAGTTTTATGCATGAATGTGTAGCAATGGAGTTTCTGTCCGAAGCAATGAGGTTTTCTTTTATTCTTCACGAGCATGTTTAAATTTTAATCATCAAATTATCTAAGGAAATATTGCGTGTTGCAAAACATGTTATGCAAAAAAATCTGGTCAGTAATTTATGAAGCTTGTGATTAGATATTATAATGGCTTTGATGTTGAATGCCTTCTACTAGAAGTCCATAAAAATGATAAGGTTAAGGAAAGCAAAAATATTATCAACAATATTAATGAGCAGGGATGTTTAATAAAATGTGCCTCAATAGGTCAATAATCTCTACATTTAACCCATATTCACATATTTTTTAGATATCTCTAATTACAAATATAAAATACATAAATTCAAAGAAATAATGCATTCAATATGAAATTTATATTATATAATTGTTCACACCGATTGGCTGCGAATGCATTCTATATTCACGGTGATCCAAGAACAAGGCTGAGATGTTTGGAATTTCTCATCGTTATCCAAAACTTTAAAATAAAAAAAATAAAAAAAATGATATTATGATAAAGTTATTAATTAACATAAATTTGTAAAAAGTTTTGTGAATTATTATAAAATTGTACTCACTTAATAATTTTTAAATATCTAAATTTCTTTAAAAAAAATCTAACCAATCTAAAAAGTCTTAAAACCTAATAAATTAATACCCCGCTAAACAGTACTAGGATTTAAAAGCAGAGGAAAACATGCCAATTTCCGTAATTTTTAAAAATAAATTATGATTGGTTTTCGTAAAGGGATTATTATTGTTTATTTCGTAAATAATATAAGGAAAAATTGTAAACTTCTTAATACATCCTTCCTTGGGGCTTAGAAACCCTACTGACTTTTGACTCTTTGAGAATTTTTCTCTACTTCACAAGAAGTGCTCGAGGATGCAGACGGCAAAGGAGAAGCAGAGGACGAAAGAACCAGTGAAGATCTGGCTTTACGAGCTTATAAACTTGGCTTATGAGATGAAGATTTACTTGATGAGTTTGCAAGTAAAGCTTTTCTTGAAGCTGAACCCAGTTCTTTCAAGTGAGGTAAGAAAACTCAAACCCACTTGTTATAACAGATTGATGATGAGTCCGCGATCTGTAAAAGAGATGACTGTGAGATTGCAAGATATTGTTATGGACAAAGGTAATTTTGATTTGAAGGAGAATCTAGGTTTTTTGTTGAATAAGAATCAAATTCATGTAATTGGTATGGGAGGTGCTGGCAATACAATTATTAGTCATTTTAATCACTGAATAGGTTAAAGATGTTTGCCTTTTGGCAGCAAAAACACTTGGGGATATAAACTCATCGAGATTATTTTACATGGTTGTTAAGTTTGAAATTTCTTTTAGTTACGGTTTTATGAATTATTATTATCATAAAATTGAGACACCATTCGAGCTAGTTTGATTGAAAGTTTTCTAAGATGGGTTATGCATCTGGAGTGATGATCGGCTTATCCATCGCATACACGGTGTTTAAGATGGTTTGTAAGGATGATCGAAAGTAAAAGGTGAGAAGGGTGATCAAATTAGATGGTGTAAAAAGAAATCAGATAGTAAATGTCTCTATGTCCCTCGATGAGTAATTATTAATTAGTTTGCCTTGGTGTTTAAGATGGTTTGTAAGGATGATCGAAAGTAAAAGGTGAGAAGGGTGATCAAATTAGACAGTGCAAAAAGAAATCCGATAGTAAATGCCTCTATGTCCCTCGATGAGTAATTATTAATTACTTTGGCTTACGGATTTATAAACTGATATATGTACTATTGTTCTTTGAGTAGACAGCATGATGATTTGTAAAAACCACAATCCTGATTAAATTCAAAGTATGTTTGTAAGATCAGTACGTGTACGGATCTTGAAGGGGTTAATGATTGTTATCTTCACGAATTTTAGTTGTAGATAGCATGGTGAAATTTTTGTTGAATAAGAATCAAATAATGTAATTGGAATGGGAGGTGCTGGCAATACAATTAACAGTGGCCTTAACCATGGAAATGGAATAGACTAAAGATACTTGCTTTTTAGCAGTAAAAAGGCAATATTTTAGAGGCATGCACTTACTTTTTACTTGTTTTTTAGCGGTAAAAGCTCTTGGAGACGTACACTTACCAATATTTTACATCAAGGAGAATTAGTAAGAAATATATGGAATATTTAAGCGATTGTTTTCAAAAACAGTCTCTGTTGCGATTAACTGTAAATTCTCGTCAGCTCCGTCAAGACATTAATTCAGAATACGTGCTTTTTCAAATTCCCTGACCTCGTAAAGTGACTAATTCAGAATATATGATTTTTTTCTTCTAGAATTCGTGATGAAATCAACATGAATATATATACTTAATATCTTATCTTATGCATGGATAGGCATTATGTAGAAAAGGTTTGAAGCATTCTGTAAGTTTACGCTGCCATTTTAAGCACTTAATGGCTTTGAAAATCTTGCAAAAATCAATTTCTCATCTTTACAAGAAATCGTGTGAAGAAATGGGAATATTGTATAGAAAATAGCACTGAAAGTAAAAATGATGTGTCATAATAATTAATAGAATAACGGAAAATAAAAGTTCTAAGGAATATAAGTGGATAGGTGATGTGGAAAAAATATATACATATATAAATGCAATGTCAATTTTTACAAAAAAAACTTTATGCATAATCTGCGTATGTAATTCCTTCATTATTTTATGTCAATTTATAGATCAGCTATTGAGTGACTGGATAATATTATTTGTGCACTTAAGTTATATAAATTCGATGCTAACTTTTATTTTTTTTCTGATTATTAAGAGACCGAAGCAATTTAAGGAATATCCTTGGATATGTCTAAAGTTGAAGAGATATATCTAAGTGACTGTACTTTAAAAATAAAAAAGACATAAACTGAGATTTTTGGAGTTTTATAGCTCACACTATGGAGAAAACATAAATAAGGTACATAATTTTTAAGGGCTGGAGTGTATTTTCACTGAGCTGAGGTGTCTTGAGTGGCATGGATGACCATTCAAATCATTGTCTTCAATTATTCATTCAGAAAATCTTGTTTCGCTTGAAATAACTCGTAGTAGTATTAAATAACTGTGGAAGGGTATCCAGGTATAGCTTAGTATTTATACTGTAATTGCTCTTTTATTAGGAAATTATAGATATATATGCTAACTTTTTTGAATAAATGTTTGTAGCACCTTGTTAACTTAAAAAATATAAATCTAAGTCACTCAGAGCATCGAACCAAAATCCCTGGTCTTTCATTGGCCACAAATCTTGAGAGCTTGAATTTCTAAAGTTGTACAAGTTTGCTGGAAACTCACTAATTTAGTCGATATCTGAATAAGCCTGTTGCCATAAATCTAAAACATTGTAGAAGTCTTACGAGTCTTTCCACAAGTATTCATTTGGAATCTCTCAAAAAGCTTATTCTTTCTGGCTGCTCAAATATCATGATTTTTCTAGAGCTCTTTTGTATATAGAGGAGTCATCTCTAGATGGATCTGCAATCAATGAACTGCCCTCATCCATTGAGTATCTATCCAAGCTTGTTATACTGAATCTTGGAAACTGCTCAAGGCTTGAAGGGCTCCCAAACAAAATATGTAAGCTGAAATCTTTGCAATACTTTAATCTCTCAGGTTGCTCAAATCTAAAGAGCTAGCCTGACGAACTTGAAAATTTAGCAGCTTTGAGGGAGCTGAAAGCTGAAGGAATTGGTACAAGAGAAGTATCTTCATCAATTGTATGTTTGAAAAATCTTAGTAGATTAGTAGATTATCTTTCGAAAGTTTCAAGGGTCGTGAGGAGTGTTGCGTTTATTGCCTGTTTCAGTTGGCTTAAAATGTCTAATGCATTTAAAACTAATTGATTACATCATCACAGAGTTACCTGACAGTATTGACCAGTTATCCTCATTGAGAATTTTATTTCTAGACAAAAATCATTTTGAGAGAATACCAGAAAGCAACATTCACTTGTCTTATTTGTATTGGCTTAGCATAAGCTATTGTGAGAGGCTCCAATCCTTACCAGAGCTAACTTGTGATCTTTGTGATTTTAAATTCTTGCACTTAAATTTGGCGAATTTGGCGATCAAATTCAGAAGAGCTTATCCAAACCATACTCAAGAAAGGAATTGAAAACAAAAGGCTGTGGCATTTAAATTCTGTTCCCCTAAATTACAGAACACAACGGTGCACATATATAACAAAAACTTTAACCATGGCGCAACATATATATTTAGTTCTGAGAAGTCATGAACTTTTGAGTGCTGTGCAAAAGGAGATCTATAAAAAGACTCCCCTTACAAAAGGTACCACCGGTGATTGACTTACAGAGTATTTCAACCTCTTGGGTGGTGGGGGTGGCTGCAATGGTAGTTCCCCTTGCTCATCAGAGCTAAAATTCCAAACTGAATCTTCTGTTGAATCAGCAAAATCTTGGGCGTACAACAAATGAATCCCGCATTTTGTCACCTCACAAAAATCTACACACCTCCGATCCTCGAGATAGAATTGGATAAAAACTTCATCACTGTAATAATATTCATCAAAACCATCTGAAAACATATAGAAATCGAAACCCACGAAAACGTGATCCGACCCAATATAACGAGGGCCAGGATAACCATCAGACCAACCAGTCAAGTGGCCAACTGCAACACGACAGAGTCCATCTTCAGTTTTGAGTTTGCATTCACAGAAAACTTGAAAACCCCAGCCATCATCATGATGGTCTCGAAATGCAACAACAGCACATAGAGCAAAGCCAACAAAGTTATAACTAAACCAATCCGGTGGTAACTTGAAGGTTGCAGAAGATCCCATGCTTTGAAACATAAACCATTCCGGAAGTTCACTTCCAGGGAAACAGATCGTACCACTCGGGATCTCGCAAAGTTGCTGTACCAAACAAAATCAATATTATTAACATTGTTAACTTTAACATCCCATTCCTTTCCTTAGGGGAAAAAAATTAACATCATTCAAAAAGAGAGTTAGAGAGACACCTTTTCAAGTTCTTCCCACCATGTAGTTGCTTCAAGCTGCATTTTCCGTTGAGCATCTTTGATAATTTCTTTGAGCTCATTCTTATCCAATCTTAAACAATTAACAAAATCAAAACACTGTGAATTCCAAGATGTTTGTGTGAAGAGAATTGATAGACCCGATAACGCTTCCAGTGATGAGCAACAATGGGCTTCAATGTCAGATAGATCACAAGGAAGCTCTGGTAAAGATTTAAGCCTCTCACAATAGCTTATCCTCAGCCAATGCAAGTGAGACAGGTAAATGATACTTTCTGGTATTCTCTCAAAATTGTTTTTGTCTAGAAATAAAATTCTCAGTGATGACAACTGGCCAAGACATTCAGGTAACTCTGTGATGCTGCAATCAGTTAGTCTTAGATATGTTAGACTGGTCAAGCCAAATGAAATAGGCAACAAGAGCCCCATCTGCTCATGACCCTTGAAGCTCTCGAAAGATAATCTACCCAGATTTTTCAAACAAACAATCGATGAAGGTACTTCTCTTATAGCAATTCCTTCGGCTTTCAGCTCCTTCAAGGCTTCTAAATTTCCAAGTTCGTTAGGTAACCTTTGCAGATTCGAGCAACCTGAGAGATTAAGGCGTTCGAGAGATTTCAACTTACATATTTTGCTCGGGAGCCCTTCAAGCCTCGAGCAATTTCGAAGATTCAGTAAGATTAAACTGGATAGGCGTTCAATGGATGAGGGAAGTTCTTGGATTGCAGTTCCATCTAAATATAACTCCTCTATATTACAAGATAGCTCTGGAAAACTCATGAGATTTGAGCAGCCAGAAAGAATAAGCGTTTTAAGAGATTCCAAATGAATACTTGTGGAAAGACTCGTTAAACTTCTGCAATGTTCTAGATTTAGGACAATAAGCTTATTCAGATATTGAATAGAAGAGTGAGTCTCGAGCAAACTTGTGCAGCCTCGGAAAGTCAGGCTCTCAAGATTTGTGGCCAGTGAAAGGTCTGGGATTTTGGTTAGATGCTCTGAGTGACTGAGATTTAAATGTTTTAAGTTGACAAGACGCTGCAAAAATTTATTTCAAAGCAAAAGTATTAGCATATAGGAAATGAATAACTATTTCACAAAAAGACTAATTGCAATATGAATGCTAAGGTATACCTGGACACCCTTCCATAGTTGTTTAATGCTGCTATGAGGCATTTCAAGCGAAACAAGATTCTCTGGATGAATTTTCGAAGACAATGATTTTAATGGACATCCATGCCACTGAAGATACCTCAACTCAGTAGACTCCAAACCTCGAAAATTATGTACCTTATTCACGTTCTCTCCATAGTGTGAGCTATAGAACTTAAAAAATCTCAATTTGTGCATCTTTGCTAGGTTATACAACCCTGGCATTCAGGTGTATATCTTCGACTTCAGACATATCCAAAGAGATACCCTCAATTGATTCAGTTCCCTAATGAAAATAATAATAATAATTTCGATTAATCTTAAACTACCATAAACTGAATTTATAATGCATATAAGGATACAAAAAACAAGTGATTTACTGGCGCAGAATATGCATTCAAACTTTTCTATGCATCACCTATCCACTTACATTTCTTAGGCTTTTTTACTTTTACCATTCAAATTAATGTCATTTTTCTATACGACATTACCATGCTAATTTTTAATGTCATTTTTCTGTACGATATTACCATTCTAATTTTTAATATTATTTTCTATACAATATTCTCGAACAAAATGCTAAACTAATCTAGCATAAATGAAATAGACATAAGTAATAGTCACTTCAGTGCTCACCATATTTTTTGTCAAAACATTGTAGATATCCTCATGATGCCACAATCGACTGCGCTTTCCAGGATCTTTGATGGATTCTTGTCGGACAATTTCCCTGCCCATTTCTTGTAGCAAATCATGCATCATTATCTTGTTATTGGATATAATCATGAGACACTTATCAACAAGAACACTTATTCCTATTTCAGCTGAGAAGCCACAGCCATCTAAGAATCTTATTACACAATCTTTGTCTTCTCCTTTAAAGAAACATGCAATATCTAGAAACATATTTTGTTCCTCGTCATCCAAGCCATCATAACTTACTTTTAGCACTTTTTGGATATCCACATGAGGGATTCGTTTCATTTTAGTCATTGCACTTTCCCAATCTTGTATTCTCCTTCCACATAGAAAGCGCCCCAAAACCTTAATAGCCAATGGAACTCCTTTAGCATACTTTATAATTTTGTTTGACAGCTCCATATAATCTGCATTGGGATGGTTTTTTCCAAAGGCATATCGACTAAAGAGCATAAGAGCATCATCATCAAATAATTCTTTGACCTCGTATATTGTATCCACTCCACAATTTCTGAGAACTTGTTTATCTCTAGCTGTTATTACAAGTCGACTCCCTGGCATTAACCAACCCTTATCTCCAATTAAGAATTCCATTTGTTCAGAAGTAGATACATCATCAAAAACAATTAGAACCTTCTTGCGGCTAAGCCTTTTGCTTCTAAAGTTTAGGCCAATACTGGGACATCCAATTGATACATTTCCATCATCCAATATTGCAGAAAGGAGTATTTGTCTCAGGTGAGCTAGTCCTCCAGATTTTTCAGATTCCTCTCTAACATTTTGAATAAAGTAAGAACCATCAAAATGAGTTGAGATCTTGCTGAATATAGCACTAGCAATTGTTGTCTTGCCTATACCACCAATGCCCCAAATTCCAAGACTGTAAACTTCTTTCGACCCAGTACTTAGTAAAGATTCAATTACCCTTATGCTTGATTCTACACCAACCAGCTGATCTTCACAATCACTTGGAAATATATCATTTAATCTCTTCAAAACATCTTTGACCAGTTCCTCTATGAGTACAGATTCAGGCCTAAGAAATATTGAAAGCAAATAGAAAGTTCAGATAAATTAATAGAAAGTGAAAAAAAAAAAATAGAGAAAGGCAATATATGTTAGGTTCCAAAGGGATAACAATTGGAAGTTTCACAAGATAATTACCTACCGTTAACATATATAGTTTAATATATATGTCAATTGTATGAATCATCTGTTTTAATGTCATTTACTATCTACAGACATGTGGATAACAATTATTCAGTACAATATAACTAAATTTCTTATGCTTTTATCCATTGATTCTGTACCATATATAGCTTTTGGTAGTAAATCCTGATTTTACAAAAGCTTAGGTAGTTTTAAGGGAATTTTCCCAAACATCAAAAACTTATCCCAAATTCTCAAATATGCAAATCCTAAGCACACATTCTGTAAAACTGAGCACAGTTAACATTTTTTAATCAACTCGCAACCATTTCCATAAGGATTTTATTTCTATCCATCAATTAAAGTTAAAGGTATTTTTTTCTTCAAAGCCATACGTGGACAGTTGCTTCGCTATATTGAGTTTATGCAGACAGTAGGGTATTCTTTGAGAAGAGATTACCTAACAGTATTAGAATCAAAGCCAGAAATATTGGCAGCTTCCCTCAGTGCAATCCTCCATGTTCGCAGCTTGTCTACCCTCCCCACAAATTGTCCTTCAAGCATTGAAAATGCATCCCCAAAAATCCCAGTTTGGTTTCTTACATTTGATGGCTCAACATGATAAAAACCGGTATAACAATTTGTCCATATTTGTCTTTGCATTCCAGGATCTTCACAAGTTCTTCAAGACACCATCCGGAAGAAGCATACCCTTTAGAGAAAATGACCACCGAAATCTTTGATCTTTCAATTGCATCCAAGAGAGACGGGGAAATGTCCTCTCCTCTAATAAGTCGGTTGTCAATGAAAGTTTCAATCTTTTTCCGGCACAAAGCTGCGTAAAGATGGCTGGTGAAGTTGTCTCGGGTATCCTCACCTCTGAAACTAAGAAAAACATCGCATTTCACTTGAGGAAGAGTAGCGATGGGAGAGAATGAAGAGGAAGCCATCATGTTCAAACTGATCAGAGACTGCATATGGATCTGATGTCTTAACATATTTCATCTATCTTTCTTAGATTTAAGCTAACAAGAAAACAATATAATACTCCCATGCTTGTCGTCTTAACTTCTTTTTTCACTTTAGTCTTCGTCCATTTCTCAAAAGATACCTTGATCGGCAGCAATGTTGACTTTGAGTTAAACAATAAAAATTACCCAAAAAAAAAAAAAATTGAATTCATGTATCTTGCTTCCAGAATGACCAAATGAAAAACAGGGAAATTATATAAAGGATAGCCAAACAGGTCTTAACAACTAGCTTAATCAATCTTCAAATTGAAAAATATAAATAAGATAAAACTACTAGCTTAATTATATATTCCAAATTCAGGCTCCATTGACTTGACTTTTGGGAGAATGAGTAATTTATTTTCTTCTTAACAAGTCATAATTCAGCCAAATTAAGTAATATGAGCCAAATACATGTATAAACACATGCATTCAATCAATTAAAATTTGAACATGTAATAAAAACTTTAGCACTTGAACACAGAGAAATATGAACTCACCAGCTGGAAGACGACCCATAATTTGACCAATATCTCTGCCAACAGGAAGCGCGATTATCTGATTTCATTAGTGATTGAAAGTAAAATCAAACAAAACGTTTTCACAATTTAATTATTAAATTTATAGAAAGTTTCATCTAGACCCCGGTATTTTTATATTTCTTTCATTGAAACCCTGACTTGACTTTTGCTCAAGTTCTTTAAGGTATCTTTGAATGAATTTGTTGAGGACTCGCTGAAGATTTGGTTGAATGAGCTTTGTTGCTTGGGTTTGCTTGATGAGTTGCAACTCAAGCGTTGCCCCTTTTTTTTTTAATAGGCAAACAAAGTTGTTTCTTGTACATCATCAGTATATTTCAAAGAGATAAACAAATTGATATCCATTTTTTTTAAGGAATATTTTACAATTACAGAATTCCTTTATTCTATTCAAGTAAGTGATAAATTAAAAATAAAAAAATATTAATAAAATATATTTTGTCTTGTAAGAACAAGCAAATAGTTTAACAAGGATTTCATAATATGTAAAAAGAGATCATTGTAAAATTGACATACACTATCAAAATCTATCTCTAATTAAAGAATGAATTAAGAGAGCAAACGAGTCTCATCATAATAACCTAAAGAAACTACAACATACTAGAGATTATAACCGGTTATAGAATGTAAGTATTATAATATGAAACTTATACTAATTTAAGATTAATTCAAAATTCTGCTCTCGCTAATATTTGTAAAAAAATTTATCTCTACCCATATTTATGTGAGAGAAAATAATTGTAAGAGGGAAAACATGAACTTGTGTACTTAACCCCATCACTAAATCAAAGCTTTCGTTTTTGCTGGTGTAAACTTTTTGAATCGTGAGGAACTATTGGCATTTTGGCCCCATCAGTGATTTTTGGTAAATTAATAGATAATTGGTGAAATTTTTCTTTTGCTTTATATTAAAGGAAAAGAAGATTATTTTTAGTATAAAAACCCGAATTAGGAAATGACTAACTAATGAGTGAGGTGAAAACGGGGAGCGTGCGCCGTACGCCCCGCATGTTTGTTGAAAACGGCAACGTTGAAATCATGAAAATAAAAACTAGCCGTTGGAGACCAAAATACAGACAACAGGAATCTACGCCGACCCATAACGTTCGAAATATTTTTCAAAAAACAAGCACCATCAAACCGACACCGTTTTATGCCATCCACATTCTGTTTTAAACCAAACCCACAGGAATCTGCTTCTCATCTCTCGCTCTCTCGCAAACACTCTCTGAAGAAGAAGAGAAGATCAATAAAACCCTAATTCGTTCTCTTCTTCTTCTTCTTCTTCTCATTGTCACTGCAATTGAGCAATCCGACAGCGTTTTCTTGCCCTTTCTTGATCTGGGTTATTGAGTTTTCTTTGTTTGAATCAAGAAACAAAGAAGAAAGAAAAATAATACAAAAGTTATGGCTACAGTTAACGGTTACCAAGGCAATACTCCGGTGGCCGCTTCGACAACGGCAACAGCACCGAAACAGCCCGTCAACACTTTAAAGACTGTGGATACGCAATCTGTGCTTAAAAGGTACTTTTTTCTTTGGTTCTCTTTGTTATGATTTGAATTGGGTTTTTGTTAAATGTCACTTTATTTTCACTTGAGTAATTATCTGATAATTTTTTCTCTTATTCTCATGTTTATTTAACAGGCTGCAATCTGAATTGATGGCCTTAATGGTGAGCACAGCAACCTCCTATTTAGTTACCCTAAATAATTCCCCTAATTTTCTGTTTGGATGCCAAGAAAACTGACAAGGAAAACATCAAAAATATAGTCTTGGACCTCAATTTGTCTTAGCTAGTACATGGTTTCTACGTCCTTTTTTGCTTTCTTTGATAATAGATGAGTTGACTGACAAAAATTTTCTTTTTGAATGCTAGGAAAATTTATTGATTTTCAATAACATAAGAGGAAATGTTCAGTTTCAATCCCAGGAATTTTCTTACCTGTGAGCCAATTAAACAGTAGACAATTAAAAAAATATAAAAAAGAGTCTGAATATGTTTTTTTCTTAAGCTAAAATAGGATTTCTAATTTTTTTCCTCTTTTTTTTTTATTTGTTTTTTCTTAAGCTAAAATTGGGTTTCTAATTTTTTTCCTCTTCTTTTTGATTTACTTATATAGATGAGTGGGGATTCTGGGATATCTGCATTCCCGGAGGAGGATAACATATTCTGCTGGAAAGGTACGATCCAGGGCAGCAAAGACACTGTTTTCGAAGGAACTGAATACAGGCTTTCCCTTTCATTTCCCAATGATTACCCCTTCAAGCCTCCTAAAGTGAAGTTCGAAACCGGCTGCTTCCACCCCAATGTTGATATCTACGGCAATATTTGCTTGGACATTCTCCAGGTACCCTTTGCTTTGCAGCAATTATCTCTTTCAAGATTATGGAATGTGCTTTTGAGTTGATTTGATCTGATTTGATTTATACAGGATAAATGGTCATCAGCTTATGATGTGAGAACCATTCTGCTATCGATCCAGTCTCTGCTTGGAGGTATAAATTTTCCTTCTAGGAATTAGCTGAGATAAGGATTTTTGTGATCTTTTGGATGTTAATTTCTTAATTGATTGTTTCTCTTTGTGCTGTGTATTATTTCAGAACCAAACATTAGCTCTCCTCTAAACAGCCAGGCAGCACAACTTTGGAGCAATCAAGAAGGTAATATAATATGCAATCTGGATCATCCTTTCTCTTTATCCAACAGCATATACCTTTTTGGTTGCTTTTGTATGTCTGAACAAGGTTTTTCAATGATCTTGCAGAATATAGGAAGATGGTTGAGAAGCTGTACAAGCCTCCAAGTGCATAATTCTGAGAAGATTTGAAGGAATTAGAAGAGGGGTGTGAAAAAGGGATTGATACAAGATCTTTTTCTTTCTTTCTGTAAGAGAGGATTAAATGAAATTTTCTTTCAGTTTGGTTCATTCTTTCTTTGTTTCTTTGTAGATTTAAAGAGCCCTTATTTTCTCCTTTATGAATTGATTTTATTTTAGACACTTTATCTTTCCAAGCTCTCATATTCTTGGATTACCAGAAAAAGAAACACAGAATATTAAAAAAATTTAAAAAAAAATGATGGAATATGCAGAATGTAGTGAATGAAGCCTAAAAGTAAGCAGACAACCCAAAAACACCCAATATCTAGCAGTAGAAGTGATGAGTATTGATAACTTCACATTGATGTACAATTATTGTCACGTTTGGCATTGGCTAACACTATTAGTGGCTCTGTGTTTAACAAAATAATAGAGGCACATTGTACATAGAATTAATGCATTTGAATTGTTTTATTTTGTATATCAAATTTAAATAATTAATAATATTAAATTTAATATAATTAACAATATAAAACTTTAAAATATTAATAAGTCTAAATTATATTAATTTTTATAAATATTTATATAATAAAATATAATATAATATTAATTCAATATATCGTAATGTGTGTAAAACACCCCCTGAGATCATAAAATTATCTTTGTAAGAATTAGGAACCTAATAGGTGTCAACATTATGCAAAACATTCTAACTTTTCCATCAAAAAGGAAAAAAAAAATGGCAAAACTTTCTAATTAGGACTGCTCTCATTACTCTGGCCATTCTTCATGATGTAAATCCTCTTTCAAAATTACGCATATGTTTCAAAACATTAGTTGGAACATAAAAGTGAAAGTCTACGCAAGTGTCTTAAATATTCCATGCTCTTCTGACTATTGCTTTGGTGATGTCAACTGCCTCACGTTGTACTTTGCCAATTCCTTGTACTTCTCAACAACTCCGATCATGCACACGGTCTAACAAAAATTAAAGAAAAGTGAATCAGGTTCATCATCAAAGAATGCAAATTTCAACAAAGAGAAATATGCATTAAAAAAAAAAGGCAGAACCAAGATCTGGATGCATAATAAAAAGGAGCTGGAGGATTTGATGACGGAACAAACATATAAATTATTTGTCCTATTATTGAACCCACAAAAGATGCAACAAGGTGAAATATTTCCCAATTACCTCGTCACTGTGAAGGTTTAGAAAAAAATAAAGGAGAAACTCCTCTCGTATACTTTTTTCTTGCAAGTCTAATAATCCTTGACAGAACATCATATCAACAAAGAGGATCCAATTGGAAAAAAACAAAGAAGTGAATATAGAGTGACGAGAGAACTATTCAAGCATATTCACACTAGTACTTAGCATGAATATGACAACTTTCTTACCTTGACGATTTCAACTACAATTGTCTTGTCAGGATTGCTAAGATCAACTTTATGAGGTGCAGGAACAGATTTTGCAACGGCATTTATTATTTTCATCCTGTCAATACCACTATTTGCACGAGCCTCATACAATACAGCAAACTGCAGAGAACAAGTGAAAAGTTTACAGGCCATTGCAACAGTTATAACTGAAAACCCATGGTGTGACCAATAGGTGGAACTAGAATTAGTGTTCCAAAGTCCTTTGAGATTCTCCTAACTTCAATTTTCCATTATATTCCCCAACTTTCTTTTTCCGTTATACTTGAAGGAGGGGGTTTACCTGAGACGACCTAAGATGAAAACTCCGATAAGTGAGTAAATGAATACTATTATGTTTGCCATTATTCCACCATTAAGTATCAAAAAGGGCTTCCTTCAAAAGGAAAAAGTATCAAAGGAGGCCTAAAATACTTTCTAATAAGGACAAGCTCTTGAAAACTATTACTCATATTGATAAAATGACGAATATAAAAGTAATTTTGAGTTGTAAAAGTATATGTTGCAACTCATGGAAAGATGTTTCTTTGGCAGATTAACCTTAAGAAAATTTAGCAAGCATGTTGGAGGAACATCACAACATCATTACCATATACAGAAAGATAAGAAATGATTAGACTGATAAAAGATCGCACCTTTTGAGGGCTTTGAGTTTCCAATGGAAAATACTGTGCCACAAGAGGTTTAATTGCTCTTGAAATTTCCTCTTCAGAAGTATAGCATGCCAATTCAATGGGTAGCACCCTTAAGATGGACCTTCGGACAAAGATACAAAGGGTACACAATTTAGTTCCAGTCACCATTAGATGTTTATTAAGTGCAAGTTCACGATATTCTAAAGTATAAGAGAGAGTAATGCATGAACCTTGATATTGGTTTCCTTGTCGATGCAACAGATGTCATCATATGTTGTACAATATCTTTGGGACTGGGGTCCCCATCTATTTTTCGCATTTGAACGACAGCAACACCGTTACAGCCAGAGTCAAGGTTTATAAAGCGCCTCTGTTGAAACCAATATATATATATATAATGTCAGTTCGGAGAAAAAAGAAATCATATTTCCCCAGTCCCCACCAACTTCAAAATGTATACATGTATAATAAGTAAATATTCCCAATTTGTCTTTGGTAGATTGACTATAATAAGTACATATATATGAATCAGTTCAAAGATTTAAACTCCAGGTACCAAAGATAAGATGACTACAATGTTGCAGCACTTTTTGATGCCTCATCCATCACAAATCATTTGGTGGAATTATCGAATTTGTCTCTTTTGATGTGGAACCCATCAAATTTACTTCATGAATAAAATATGATCATTTTCATATTTATATTCTAAGCAATAAAATAAGTCATTAACTTAAATGGAAAGTTTATTATATTATTAGTGCATATCTAGTATGACTAGATCCACCTAAATAAACGTCTAGGGTTAATTAATTGATGGTATGTTTCACACCAAGTGCTCTTTTAAAAATTCTGAATATCATAGGATGAACTAATTGAATAATTTCATCATTTCTTATGGCAGCATAGAGGTTGGTTACAATTAAACATTCTTTGAGGTTGTGAAAGAATATATAAGTATAGAAGTGTCTGCATCTGTATACACCTTATTGCTCTTCCTGTAAAATTTAGTATCGAACACCATATTAGAGCTTGAATATAGTTGTGGCCCTTACCCGTATTGTCTTAAGCTTAGAGGTTAAGTGCTAACTCAAAAAACATGTTGTTTGTTCATCTTGTTTCACAACCCCGTTTGTGAATTATGAACACTTCCAAAAATCAAAACCAGAGAACCTAAATTTAGAGTTCAATTACAGCCAGTCTTTTGCATAAAATACTTCTAAACGAAAACATACCAACTAAAATCGCCGGAAAAGGCACACACACAAGCAGATGTGTATTTGCACCAGTGTATTAGTTTGACATATATTTGAAATCTATAGAAACTCAAAGCGCATAATAAGGAGAAAAATAAGAAGGAATGTCAAAACTGAAACTAATAGACACTCATAATTAACCAAAATCATATTCCTGCAGATAGGAAAAACAGAAGGGAAGGTAAAATAATTCACTCACCTTATTCTTGTCTCCAAGCTCTTTAAGCTCAGCTTCAATTAGCTTATCGATGGACTGCTCCTCCACTTTGTCATTATTCACAGATTTCGATGCACCTGCTTCTAGACACTGTTTCTTGGCTGGTGGCTCTTCAGCTTCATTTGTTTGACTTTCATGATTTTTATCATCCTCTTTATTTTCAGCAGTCACTGCCTCCATTTCTTTTCCACTGCACACTTTTTCTGCATCATGAGGATCAGTCTTCTTATTAGTTAAACTTTCATGACTTCGATCATCATCTTTACAAGTGTCTGAATGTTTCCCTTCCCCCTTTTGATCTTCTCCACCCTCCTTGTCCTTCCCCTCCCCCTCTACTGCCTCCTCCTTCTCCCCGACATCATTATCGTTGTCATCTTCATCGTCACTTGATGATGCAAATACAATCTTTTTATTCAAAGGTTTATTTGGGATCCCAGCAGGTTTCACACCAGTACCCTTCCCGTGGACCAGCTCTTCATAGAACTGTAAAGCAAACAAAAACAGCAGTTCAATTAAAAAAACAACCTGGAAAAAGAACAACCTGGAAAATGGAATACATTATTAAGTATTTTGGCCTTTCCCGTATGTAAAGTATAACAATAAAAGATCTATGCTATCAAGTTTAACGTTTTAACTCCTTTATAAGCAACAGAAATCATAAGGGGAAGAAAACCAAAACACAATGAATTTTAGGCCAATAGTAAATGGGGTATCTAGTAGAACCTACCAGGATCATCAAGTACGATAAGAATTATTAAAAACAAAGGGTCAAGGAGACCCTTTTACCCTCGTGCCTCAGATTCACACTGCAGACGCTTTACTGAAATTTTTTAGTGGATTTTAGAGACTCCAAAATTTGGCACAACTTTACTCCAAAGTCTATTTCACACAGCCAACAGTCAATTAAAAAAAATCAAATATTTTCCTTTTTACCTATTAAGAAAATTTGGAGGACCCAAAAAAAAAAAAAAACAACTACCAAACCATGGTCCTTTTCTATAAAAATTTGAACTCTACCCATCTTCAAACAGAGTTTTCTAGTTTCAAGAAATTAACAAGATTTTTTTCCTCTTTCTAACATTAAGAACATCAATACTGAAGGAATCGATCATCAGCTGTATATACAGAGGAATAAATCATCACCTCGTAGGCGAAAGTCATTCAAAATATGACTGGATCTGGATTTGATACTCTGGTGTTTAAAACTATAATTATTGCAAAAAACAAAATCCAAAAATAAGAAAAAATATCAGCCTACCATCTCTGATTTGAGTGTAATAAAAAGTTAACAGATGGCTTTGCATCCATCTACAACTCCTGACTTAATCATGAAGTAAGAAACCTATATGCAATATTACTCCACTTCCTTCAAGAATCTACCACATTATAAGTGCAAAATTTCATCTACTTAGGTCTAAAAATTGTTTCTGCTCAAACAAATGGGGTGCAAAGAACTTCCATCATATAAAGAGGCATCTATTTGTCTCAGATCTTCCCCTTCAATTGGACACAACAATCTTAGTTTCTTTAACAATGAATGTGTTTGCTAAGAGTAGACAGGTCCTGGAACACTAATGACTCAGAGACTTCAGAAGTATATAATAGATGTAAAAGAGTTTTAAGAGAAGAGGAAATAAGTGATGGAAACTCCTTTCCTTCACAGAAAATTAGGAAAGTTAAGAAGAAAAGTAGAACATAAACTCATTTCCTTGACAACCAAATTTGAGGGATTTACCTTGACAAAGCATAAAATTACACACAAAAAAAATTTGTGAGAGTTTTTGCAACACATTAACTGAGGTCATAATCTCAGAGACACTGGATATATAACTTTTAAGTATAAACACAGGCTAATGCTAAGTTACATGCATGTACCTTACACCCCTCTCACATGAATAGTGAATGATGTGGGTCCACTCACTATTCATGTGAGAGGGTTGTAAGGTACATGCATGTAACTTAGAGGGATCCATAACACACAATATTGCAGTGACCAATCAAAAAGACTACTAAAACGGCAAACACCAAGCTAAGGCTCTGTTTGGGGCTGCCGTCAACAGCTTTAGCTTTTAAGCTACAGTTCTAAAATGCTTGGTAAATATTTGCATCAATGGTTAAGAAGTTAAAGTGACTTCACTCCACAGTTGTTTGATGAAATTTAAATATGAAACCTTATTATTAATTTAAATATGAAACCTTATTATTTTGTCAAAATTATTAATTCACAGCGCCATAATACCAAATGGAGCCTAAGTAAAGTAAGCAGATTGTTTACTTATTTCTGCAATATATGTCTATATCATGACAGTCAAATTCCCAAGACTGGACCAAACAAACAAAATATTCAAGTAAAATATACCCAACAAAAAAATGAACGAACAAAACAAAGCAAGAGAATTTGAACTTGGAAATAAGAAACAAAAATACCCAGATGAAAAATAAGCGAAAGAAATAAGAAAAGATACAGAATCAAGAACGTATATGGCTTCGTGGGAAGCTTGGCGTTCTCTGCCACCATCACAAGTGATGAAGAAGCCTTGAATTCCAGGCCTTAAAGGGTATGCCCCTTTCTTCTTCACGGGTCTGTTATGAGGAAGAAATTGCCTTCTCTTCTTGCCCTTGTCAGCCGCCATTGGAGTTTGAAGCAAGCTTGAAGCACGCAGTGTCGTTCGATTGGTCGAAGGATTTTTATTTTATGTAACTGTCTTTCAGAACGAGCTCCCTTGAGGTTTTGTGAAGTAAAAGACAATTAATTGTCAGTCCCTAAACTGTAACTGTTTATTACATTTTTTCATAAATATGTTAACTTATTCACATAAGTCCCTGACTACAGTGAGAGCGGTGTAAAACGACATGAGAGCCTCTAATGGTCTTAAATTTTAGACATTATAGCCATTCTTAGTAAGTGGATCGACGCAAAATCATAGAAAAACTAATTAAATTTTTTTAAATATTTAATCAAATTAATATACCAATTTTTTTTTTTAATTACAATTACTATATTACTGATATTCTAAAATCAAAAACCTAAATTTTTACTATTATTACTACATTACCGGCTTGAGCAGCATAAGAAAAATAACTTAAAAATTAGACTAGTTAAAGAATTTTTTTTTTCAAGGATCAAATTCTACCATCTTCAATAATAATTCTTAAATAATTGTTCATGATATAGTTTAGGGATATTTTAATAATTTAAATTAATAAAATCTATGATAATTAAAATAATCGAAACCCCGAGCATGAAATGGCATGAATAATACTCGCTAATAAGTCGTGCAAGGGCTATTGAAAATTAAGCATGGCATAAGCCAAAATTAAGCATGCCAAACCAATATGGCATGACATGATTTGTAACTCTATCCTTAACCTCTCGTAACCGCGGACTGCGAGTTTAGTGGTGGACACAAAGCCTCTCCATACGTTGAGGGTACAAGTTTGAGTTTTCATAAGCTACTAAAAGAGTGGAGTGGAGATAGCTACTCACTTTATCTAAAAATTTAGATGATAAACGCTATCTGATTATCTAACATCACAAATTTATCATCTTGGATTGATTAAATACCAAATTCAAATTTAAATATATTCTAAAATCACACAAATCTCATCCATTTATAATTTATTAGTTCAATTACATAATGTAAATGTCCAAAACCCAATTTATATCCATTAAAAACAAATCCTAACATCAAATTTGATATTTGATTAGCCAAAATGTGCAACTTAATATTACAAGTAATGTTAGGGATCTCATCTGTTGAATCCCAACTTAAGAAATATTAATTCTATCAGTTATTAGGTTCACTATTTAATATATGAATGACACGTAACAGTTGAGACTCAATTATTAGGATCTCTAATATTGTTCTAATATTAAAAATCAATCAAAATTAAATCTATTATCTAAAAGAAAACATAACAAAAACATTTAAAACTATATATTTGCTCTCCAATCTTCACAATTAAGCTACTTTCTTTTAAAGCTTTGGTTTTCTTAAGACGTGTTAGTTGAAATACTGATAAAATTATAAAAGCAGTGAAGTAAGGCTATAAAGTTTTTCCTGCATAATATTTTATATTAGTCATTTTACCCCTAATTGTTTGATTGTATGGCTACAATAGTGCGAGTTCCTACGATCATTTATCCAAATTTTTGAATAGAGATAAAAATATAACCTATGATCCTTTCTTTTCAATTGTATTTCCATTTTACATAGCTCCTCAGCTTCTAGATAATTATGCTATCGACAATTTGTGGTTTGTATCTTAAATAATATGTTACATACATTGGTTATCATGTATAAAGTATTTTATTATTCGTTATTTCAATTTAAAATTTAATAAATGAACCCTTATCTGAAATCGTACTAGAAATTGAAAAAAAAAAAGAAAAAAAGAAAGAAGTGCAATGTCGATTGGTTAGAAAATGAAAAAAAAAAAAAAATGGGTGGTGTTTAGTTAACTAGCACCAAGCTAAATGAGTGACAATTACTGATTTCAATTCATATCTTTAATCGTTTGAAGTTCATTTTATATGTTTTAGTAATTTCACTTACTTTTTCAATAGCAATGTGGTGATGTGGCAGCTTTGCTTCATCGGTACTGCAGGGATAGTGTTCTTGACGTCGTCGTTGACAGAAGGCATCTACATGAGGACGATTTTGGCCATGAATGTTATCGAAGGGTTATGGTTTACGGCGACAGCTTTAGCAGTGTTGAGGCTGTTTCAACTGTGCTTTGTGCTAGGGGCCTTTGCTCTTGTGTGTATAGCATGTAATTTCATAGAAGTCCTAGAAATTGAAGAAGACATTGAAGTATGTTAAGTCAAAACATGTGAATAAATTAAAAGGTTCGTTCCCTCAAATAGATTGGGGGAGAATTAGCTCAAAGAAATTAATTTTATCGGAGAAAGATGAAAATTGAAACTATAATATTAAATTTGACTTTTTTGGCATTTATTTAGGATAAAATTTTAATTTTACTTTTGGGGGCAAAAAATCATTTGCCTAGTTTTCCGTTAGTTATTTTAACTGTGTGTATATGGAAGTGGACTGGTATAAGAAAATGTAACTTCAAACGTGGAATTGAGATATAAAAAATAAAATATGTGTTTTTTAAAAAGTATGAAAAAATAAATGGTCGGTAGATAATTTTCCTATAATTATTTTTGTGTGAGCTAAAATTTCAACCAGATAAGGGCTTCCTTTTTGTGAAATTGAAGGTTTGCTGGCAATGATTGTCGGTATTTTAATGGTCGTAATTCATTCAAATAGAAGAGAGTTTTGAATGCTTTTCTAGGTACTATGTGACTTATCGATTATGTTTATTCTCCGTCTATTGTTATTGGATATTATATTACTTTTACTATTTTTAAAATTGATATTTTATGTACTAAAACGATATAACCGTGCATGTCTTTTATATAAGAAAAGTGTCAAAACCACTTAATAATATCCGTTGAATTTGATTATAGTGTGAAATTTAAAATCTTATATTGGATTTATAGTGTATTTACTTCTTAGATTAGGAAATGAGAATGATTTTCACTCCTCATTGATAATGTTTACTGGCTAAAAACATCAAAGAATGAGAATGGATTTTGGATAGGACCCATAAATTTAGGAATGAAGAATGCAAATCATATTCTCATGGAGAGGTGAGAATGAAAATGGGAAATAAATTAACACTTTTATCCCTAAAGAAAATTAAATATTCCTTTTTACCCATTTAAATAATAATAATAATAATTTAAAGAGGAATAAATTTAAACTTTATATTTGTCCTTTTATATAGGTATAAAATTCTAACAGAATTCTAATTGCTTAAATGAAAATGAATATGTTCAAATGTTCGTAAACAATGTTATAATACTTTGTTTTGTTAGTTACAACTTTCTAATTGCATGTTTATTTTTCTTAAAAATGTTTACTTATTTGTTTTGTTAGTGAAAAATATATAATTTTAACTAAAGACATTTTAGTAACTTATAACAATCTATTCTAATTCATATTCTCGTCCATTCCAATTCTATCTCATTCCAATTCCTACTTATTCCAATTCGGGGGAAATAAACGCACCATCAGTTTTATTCGATTACAATATGAAATCTACTTTTCAACTTTAAATTTATACTATATATAAGATTGAGTGGATTCAATGAATGAATATATGACAATAAAAAAAAAAAGATCATTACTTTTATTTAAGGGAAAATATATTTTAATCCAACAGTCCAAGAAGAAAGATTGAAAATTTGTTAAGTTACTAAAGATCTGTGATTCGATCCTCATTTACATAAGTAGGGAATGGATTAGTTGATAGAGATAGGAAGTCTCAATCCCTAAACACCAACCTTTATCCCACTATTATCAATTGAACTCAGATGACCACAAGCGCATTGAGCATTCGTGTTTAATTGAGTTATGCTCAATGGGCTTACATATATATTATATTATATTATACAAATGTATATATTAATGTCTTAATTCTTTGTATGATATTGAACAATTTATTTGTACTTATCCAAGCTTATACGAGTCATCACTGGTAGCCACCACTAGAACATTTGAAAGTGCCCAAGGCTTCGATCTTTCCTTTTCATTGCCTACAATATGCTTTGATTAGCAACCACCATCAAAGTTTTTTAAGGACTCTATTAATAGACGTTGACCTTATATTCTCCACCGAACTCATAAGATGAGGTCAATGATCAACTGCCCATTATAGTGATAGGTGGATAAAGAAATAAGATAGGTCCAATTTTTATTTTTTTTAATTTTTTTGGGAACTAGTATGGTACGATTATGACTTTGTTTAGGGATACACTGAGTCTATGTTGTAAAATCAATGTGATACATTATCATATTCAAATGATATTGTATGCTTTTATCATATTTTAATGATATTGTTAGCTTTATAGGTATTTCGCGTCCTTATAAGATTCATTCAATCTAATAATAATGCACAGAACTTAAGTGCATTAACATACATATAGAATGCATTCAATTCCTTATATTTCACTAAATCGCATTGCATTAAAATATTATTTTTTTAACTAACTCATATTTTACTGCAATTTTTCATTGCATTACACTGCATTAAAAAAGTAGTTAATACAATAAAAAATACCTAAAGTAACCCTCGCGTGTAAATAATATTATTTTATATAATATAATTCACATTATACCAAATATGATATTATATTACAACTTAATGTAATGTATCTTAATGCATCACGTCATAATGTGATATAACTAATACAATATAATGTAATATAACATGCCAAACGCACCTATAATGTATTTCGTTCCACAAAGTTAAAACGCAGATTTTGAGGCTAATTACCTCAGAAAACGCAGATTTTGAGGCTAATTACCTCAGTTAAACTCTAATTTAACATTATTGCAAGCCTTAACAAGCTTCAAATCTCCATTATAAAATGACATACAATACATCCAAGGGTTCCACTCAAGGCATCATATCGTGAAAAAAAGAAATAAATAAAAATTAAAAATATTAAAATTTTCATTTTTCTGGTAAGGCAAAGAACAATAATTTTCACATTGCCAATGCTAGCTTCACTGTACAATGACTTCAAAAGAATTTTGAAAAAAAAAAAAAACATAAGGATACAATGAGGGAAACTTGAGAAAGATTAACTAAGAGACGGACCTTTCCTTTATATATATGAAACAGATAAAATGAATTCTACATTTACAGGGGCTATATTTATATATAGATAATCATATATATATATATTTATAGCGGCTGTACGGTATCCACACTATAGGATGAATGCGAGGCGGCTAAAAGGGCTGCTCCAATGCCTGATCCGTCTTCTGTAACCTTAAGTATGACATGTTGGGCAATATCGTCACCTAAAATGTCAGTCAAGGCTTCGTGCAAGTACTCTCTGAATAATGTATAGCTTGAATACAAACCCCCTTCGATTGCAACAACCGTTCTTCTCATTCGAATATCACTCCTACTTCGCCCACTACTAATACCACCACTCCCGTCCCGCCCAATCTTCTTCAAGATCCCAACAATACCAGCTGCAGCTAATCTAGCAGCTCTGCGTGTTACTACGTCACATATTTTTACAATGAGCTTCCGGACCTTTAAAGGTACGTCTGGAATCTGAAAAACACAAGATAAAGCAAACAAAACAAGGATTGCATCAACCAAGTGATCCCATTGACCCAAAAAAAAAAAAAAAAATTCATTTGATGGACGAAAAGCCCAAGTGAAGAAACAAGTGACTCATCTACCTCGAGAACATCATTCAAGATTCTTGCTACTTCTGTCAACTCTGGGGAGTCATCTTCATGCATAGCTGCCATCAACGGTGTCCTGCAAATCAGCAAGTGATACATTATCTGTCTGTTGACAGTTTTGTAAAGCTCATAGTCCTATATTGAGCAAGCAGATGGTATTTAACAAATATATCATATTTTACAACTACCACACTGCACATTACAACTTTGGACCCCTTATTCATGATGGAAAAAAAAATGCAATAATGTCCATGCATCACAGATCCATTTGCATCATGAAACTGGCCAAATGTAACTAATGGAACCCTACCCCAAGAAACAACCCCAACAAGCATCAATTAAGAAATGCATGCTTATTGGGATGCAAGAATGTGTCTATGTTCATAAACGAGGGAGAGAGAGAGAGAGAGAGAGCAAATTAAATATCAAAAGAATACCTCAAGATGAAGGGCATTGATAACCTGGAAGAAGCAGGTCCAAAGATATCAGACTCCTCTGACATCCTGAGAATCACTCTCCTAACGATATCACCCAAATACATTCCCGATATCATTTTCTCAAAACCCTACAGCAAAAACCTAACAAGTTAGAGCTGCTCCTTCAATTATTATCAAACAACAAAAAGTGAATATAAGGCAAAAAAATCCTCACCTGATCATTTGGATTAGGACTTTCTGCATCTAAATCAATATCATATGAAGTTCTAGGCAAATGAGATGACCAGAAATTACCCCATTCCATATTGACAACCTAATCAAGCAAAAGAGACTCAATGTAAGCGTGGGATAATATCTGACACATAAAAATTGATCACACCCTCAAATAAAGCAAGGAGATAATGTCTGACTAAGACAAAAGAAAGGATACCATGCCTCCAGAGGTCGTAAGAAGTCCCTGACACTTGATAATCGCATCTGTCCGTTCCAAATAGCATGCATTAGTGCCCGTTCCAATTATCACTGCAGCAACAGTGTCCTCATCATGATAATGCCCAAGAGCTAAAGTCCCGACAGTATCATTTACCTGCTTGGCAACAAATAAATTTGGGGAAAAAAAAAGTATTCTCAACAACTCATTTTCATAACCCAAACAAATAAAAGGTGACTTTCCCACAGCTTCAATTCCATCTCAAGCATCATTTTCTAGAGGGATAGATTATAGTAAGCCAAAAGACATTATCTTCAGTTCACTAATGAAACAAAGATAAATCGTGTAAAATGTCCAGGGTCAATCTTGGATCCCCACTAATTGCGTTTTAGACTAAAACTTCATTGGTGTAAGTATACTCAACTATAGTAATCAGCCATAACCCATACGAGAAGGTGTGATAACTGCAAACCAAATTAATGAAATTACAACATAACCAATAGCTATGAACTTTATTCCACTCATAATTAATCCCAACTATTATGTAAAAGCTTCCCAACAAGACACTGCAAATATTTTAATAGGCCAACTTTATCCTGAAAGGTCTACAAGAATTTCATATATGGTCATAACAAATAGCTCAAGCCCCTAAACATACTAAAATTTATTATTGAATCCAACACACCAACTATTTCCTTCTGCCACAATGATAGATCTTTTAATTCTTATTACATTGTGATGCTTGGTCTCAGAAACCAAAGAAACCATAAACGGATAAGACTACACACTTGACAAATAGAAGAGACAAGATCCATATATGCATTATGTATTTTGAAAGATGTGGATATAACCACTAGAGTGGTCTCAATATAAAAGTTATCACTTTAGATTTTGGATATGATCAAGGGACCTCAATTCTATATCATGCAAATTAGTAATCCTTGCTGTTTTCGAAGTAATATGGAAGTGAAAATGTAATTTTTCCGGTCTTTGTAATAAATTTGCTTATAGTTTTCATCCCTAGATGTTACATTTAGCCTCTTTACGTTTGCTACCTTTCTTAGAGTCGCTTTGTTAAATTACAACCACAAGAGCATCAGCCTAACTCAATTCAACAACTTGTTGATTTGACCTCATAAAATGTCATGAAAAGTACATAAAAGCATAGGAAAAACTAAAGCGACAAATTCAAGACACTAAAGCATACTTAGGACAGATACCAATATCCATTTTTTATTCTAATGCCCCTAAAAATTGGAACTTGCATGCGGACTTAACTCACAACTGAATAGCCAAGTTAATTATAGACAAGGACAAAGTACTCACCAGTGCAGCTACCCGCATATCTAAGCCTCTCTTGTCCAGAGCTCGTTGTAAGCTTTCAGCGACTTCTTGTCCAACCTACAATGAATTGCTCCATATGTGTCAAGGCTAATATATAAAAAGGGCACCTGCAGTTATGAAGGGCAGATTTGAACTATGTTCACCTTCTGACAAACATAGTTCACATCCACACTTTATAAGTTGCGTCTGTCCAAAGTCTAACCAACCAAACAAGTCAGCATAGAGAAATTTCAAACGAAAAAATGCACAACTAACCATGCTTTCAATTGCAAATCCTTTGGTCCATTTGATTAGAATCCCTGATGACACAGACGTCTGTTTGACGGGGAAAGAGAATGTAAATCCAAGTTCTCTTCTTCTGATTGGAGAAGGCTCAGAACCATTTCCTTCTTTTTCAACAAATTGCTGCAACGCTGAAGCTATAAAATCAAAGAGATCCTGCAAGCATTTAAACCAACTAACATCTGTTAACATCAGAGCATAAAAGATTTCAAAAGCTTGACAAAATAAGTGAATATACGAGGCAAATATATTCACCTCACTTGTGCCAGTCATCAATTCTGGGGGAATGGGTTGTCGTTCCACATCTGATGATAGAATAGAGGACCTTTGACCTCCTAACTGGACCCTTAAGACCCTAAAATTAGTACCCCCAAGATCAAGAGCATAATAAATTCCTTTCTCACTCCTGTTAACAGATCAACTGTTAATTCACCAGAATAACCTATGGACACATTAAATCAATAAATGACCACATAAAATTACACAAATCAAAATATTAATCTCATCAAAAAGAAGTTTAATAATGTTAGAATACTATTTTGTCTTCTTAGGGTGATATAATTTTCAATACAAGTTTTTACCTAACATAGCTCAATCATAAGGTAAGGAGAAACACTACTTGGCAACAGTAGTATGCTCACTGTAGCCATTATTTTCCAATCATGCCCAAAACTGAAGCAACATGAATGCATACAGAGCATGTATATTTCTAAACAAATCTATCATTCAATTGCTAAATTACATCTACAGTTGAAGATCTTAGGATAGAGAGTAGCTAGCACTAACATAGCCTTACCAAATAGGGATTCACTAAGTTTTAATTAAAAAAATTAAAAAGTAAACAAGATATTACAGATTCCATTCAGAGTCTCTTCAAGTAACAAAACCTCATATCCCCATGGGAGAGAGAACTTAGAGAAACCACTTCAGGAACCTAACCACAGTACCATCATGCAAATAGTTCGACCACAATAAAAGAACTGAACAGGAAAAAGTATAGCTTTGAAAAAAAAAAATTCCCTACTCACAATGTGGAATGTCAAAAGAACAGATAGCATTATATTAACGTAGATAATCATAAAGTGAAAATCTTTACATCAATGCCAATTCCAGAAACTCTGTAGATATCTCCTAAAAGAATGTAGCCAAAAAAAAATACATATACATAAATTTTTTTTTTTAAAAAAAAAAAACTAGTTAAAGCGAAAGGGAGTTACAGCAAGACCAAAAAATGATATCAAAACCGAAGTGGGAATGGCAACGAATCATTAACTTAGCAGTTAAATGAGACAACCCACATCCAAAAAGTTCAAATAACAACGGAATGGAAAAACAGACATAGAAACAAATAAAAACAAGCACCCACAAACAAAGGTGTATGATCAATATTCTTGATAATAGAAGAATTTTGAATTTTCGACATGACATATAATATTTCAGAGGAAGGGATTGTTTTGATATACCCAGTAGGAAGGTTATCAACAAAAGTGAGCAACATTTTGAGCTTAGAGCCACCTTCAGAAGCCAAGCCAGCATGCATCTCAACAGCCATAGCATCAACAACTTGCCTTAATCTTGAAACAGTAGTCTCACAACCTTCTTCCAACTCTCTCAAAACACCCATCACTCTCTTCCACTTCCTCCTGCTCTTCACTCTTTTACCCACCACCACTCCCGCCACCACACACGCCGCCACCGCCACCCCAACCGCCGCCACCGCTACCACCCCTCTTCGCCCCATACTCTCTTTCTGCCAAATATATTATTATTATGATCATATATCAAATACCCATATAATAGTAATAAATAAATAATCTGTTTATCAGTTGGTTGATCAATTAGGCCAACTAAAAACGACCCAGTTTTGCAATGAACCGTCTGTTTTATCTGTGTCTCTGTGCATAAATACAAACTATGAAGAAACCCCAGAAAAGATCATTGATAAAAATTCAATCTTGTTTGGGATTTTTTTTTTAGTGAAATTTTGATTGTAAATAACCTGTTCGATGAAATGCTTAACAGAGAGTTTTTAATGATTTTATTAAAATTTTAAAAGAGAAAAAAAAAATAAAAGAGAGAAAGAACGAAAGAAACAAAGAGGAAATGAGAGAGTTTCTTCTTAACAAGTTGTAGCGTTGGAAAGCGAACTCTACGGTACTTATAGGGCAACTGAATTTACGGGTTTGCCCTTAGAAAAGCTAATTAATGGCAGATTTGTTAAGAGAATCTTTGGATTTTCCTTTTTTTTTTTAAATTTACTGAGGTTATTGCCTTAACGGGGATTTTGACTTTGGGGATGTAGTTGGGTTTGGGATTTGCCACTAGATTTGGTGGATATTACGGTCTTGCCACGGACAACCTTTATATAGAAGTCGGTTACCTTAAAATCGTGTTTGAAAATTGAAAGTTGTTGTTTGATTGTTTGACCGAAAGATTAAGACCCTTTTGAAAGCTTTTAATTTTATTTAATTAATTATAATAATCGGAGTTACATCCAGGTTCGAAAGTTTGGGGGAATTATTCGTGACTGTGACTTGTAATCACGCCTAGCTTAGTGGATTAATCCCATTATTGATGCCCAAACAAAATTTATTTGAGTGACGATAGAATTTTAAATTTTTGTATAAATTTTATTTTATAAAAATTAATATGACCTAAATTTATTGATTCAATGACAATATAAAATAATAAAATAAATTATATCGGCCAAGATCTATCTAATTCAATTAATTAAATCATACCACATCAATTTGTACAAATAAATTTACAAAGAGTTTACATCTTTATCTTTACTGTGTTTGAGTATACAACAAGGTTATAAGAAATTCAATATCCAACAAGGGTGATATCAAGATTACGGTTATAAGCCTTAATGCCACGGATATTGATATTATTATTATTATAAAATTTTCTTTTGTTGATATACACAAGATTATTGTAATGTTATTGTCATAAAGTTCCATTGTACACAATACTTTTTCAATATTACCATTATAAGGATGGATCAGGATCCTCTCTTGATCTGATCTTTATCTGAGCAAATTCTGTTAACATGATTGATGGTTAATAAATTAAAAAAAAGTAGTTAAATAATAATCATCCACTAACACTAAAATACAAGTGGCACAAAATCTGTAAAAAATCAAAAGTGTTCAGATCAGGAGAGAATCCTAATTCTATAAGGATCTCATTGCAAATAAAATTATTTCAATGTTACCGTTATAAGGATCTTACTATACACGAGATTATCTCAATATTACCGTTGTAAGGATTTCATTACAAATGAGATTGTTTCAATGTTGCCGTTATAAGGATTTCATTGTACAAGAGATTGCATTAATGCTACCGTTACAAGGATTTCATTGTACACGAGATTGTTTCCATATAGCAGTTATAACAATCTCATTGTGCATGAGACTGTTTCACTATTATAGTTATAAGGAACTCTCGTGCACGAGAATGTTTCAATGTTATAATTATAAAGATATTGCCTATACATAAGATTGTTTCAATGTTACAGTTATAAGAATCTTATTGACTAAATTCATACCAAAAAATTAAGAAATTGTATATCTAATTTGTATATTTTGAAGTAAAGACTAATTTTAAGTTCGGAACATTCAATTGCAAATAAGTATGAATAACCCTCATCATATAAAAAAAAAATTAACAAAAAAACCGAACCAACCATCAAGAATAAATTTATAAACACATATAAATGTAATGAAATTATATTTACTTGTGAAATGAAGCTTGAGATCGCAACTTTATAATTTGAAATTGAATTTTGACGATGTTATTTAAATTTTGTAGAAGTAAGAATGACAATCTTATTATTTATAATGATTAAGTCATAAAATTGTATAAAACAAGACAATTATGGAGGCTAAATTCTCTGCCCTCCTAGAACAATTAATTACCTCAAACAAGCATTGAAGTAAATAAAAGTAGAGCAAAATACTTGTCGGCATCAAGTACAACTGCAATAACTAGTGTGAAAAGGTACTGTACGACATCGTTGCATGAAAAAACTTAACCGAACCGGTAAGGTTTGTCACTAATAATCTCTATCAACACCTTCCTCTTTCGTTAACTCTTTCTCCTATTTTTGTCACATGCTTCACGTTCGGTCTTTCTTAACTACAGTAATTTTTTTTAGTCACCTATAATTAAGTTTAATTTCCATTTTGATTAATCTTTTACTACATTTGAGTAAGATATGAAACTTTAAGCAGCATTAATGCGTAATTTAAAGCACCACTAATGTGTAAAAATTATAGTATGAGATCAATGGTTAAATTTTTTTTGTTGAAAATTTTAATCGAAATTTTTAATTAAAGATTAAACTAGTTCAACCCATCTAAGATAGATTTTATTTTTTGAATTACTCTTAAATAAAAAATTAAAATGTCAATATTCATGCTCACGGGCCTTTTAGTAAACTTGAACGAAATTCCTAAGGTCAATTGTATTAAAGTCACTCATTTTTTCATACTCCCACACAAAAAAAGCAAAAAAAAAGAAAAAAAAAAAGTAAAGTACCCATTTGTCTTAAACCACAAAAGGGAGGGCAAAATAGGAATAAAAATTAATAAAGAGGGGACAGGAAGGGAGGATTTTGCCGTAGGATTTAGGTTCTTTTTGGGGCATAAAAAAATAAAAGGAAAGAAGGGCTTGTTTGGGACTTTGGGTTGCCAACTTGATGGACAGCACCGCAGCAGAGCCAGCTACACTCAGAAGAAGAAATAATTATAAAAAGACATCAAAACGGCGACGGTAGCTGCGTATCCGCCGCCGTACACTGCCAGCTGTGCTCCGCTAATTCCAGCTGTGCTCCTCACTCACAGCTCCCAAATTAATAAAGCCCTGTACCACATCATTTTTTTTTCTTGTTTTTTTTTACTAATTTCTAGTTTAATTACTGTTGCCGTCTCTTCATTTTTACTATTATTTTAATACTTTTTATTCTCTCTACTTTCAGTAAAACGCTGTCAAATTATATTAAAAATATTAATAATCATCAATCTTTCAACATCATCACTAAAACATAAATAAATTTCCAATAGTGAAAGTTTTATAAAAAACATGTTATTAGATTTTCCAGATTAATTTTAGATTTATAAATTCTTTTCTCCAAAGAATTTTACTCCAAAATAATTATTTCTATATTTTGAATGCATCGAACAATCAATCAAACGACTGAATTTTTTTAATCTTTTGCACACAGAAAATTATTCTTTATTGAGACAGGCAGGCATTGTCGCATTGAGCTGTTTTCTTTAACGATGTTCTCTTTTTTTTTTTTTTTTTTCAAATAATTGTAATGTCTGATTTTTTTAGTTAAATTAGAAAAACAACATTTAATTGGAGCCAAATGTTTCCGGCGAGTGAGCCGATACATTCCACAAATATATTATCACTTGTCGCGATATATCCTGCAAAATGTCGAGGGGTGCGGTTAAGTTTCGTGCGCGTTGTGGGCGTTTGTTTCCTGAACACGTGTGAATAGGACCGGCGTTGAAACATCAATTCGGTAGAATTTGGTGGGGTCCACGTACAATGATGTTCATTAAATTCTAATCTACCGTTGGATTGCAAATACCTTCTTTTCATTCACTTTTTCTTCGGAACAAAATAATAAAAAGTCGTTGACTGAAAGACTTCGACTTTTCTATTCTACACAATACCTCGAGGTATCAAATTCTAGTCTGCTAGTCTGGATTACTGTTGGATAGTTAAAAAATTAATAAAAGATAATCATCGCACGGCGGTTCAAGTTATAAAAAGGAGGGGTACAATGGTCATTGTGAATGTTAAGAATTATAATTGCTTTTACTATTTTTTAAAAAAAATGAAAACACAATTATTATCAAAATTATTTTAAAAAAAATTCTAAGATAGCCAGCGATTTTGACTTGTCTTTCAAAAATTAGCTCAAATTCAAAATTTTTTACTTTAATTAAGAGAAAAATGAAGTATTTTGGAGGATAAAATACACCAAACTTGTTGACAACTATATGTCTATCAGCGTCAGTTACCTTACAGTCATTTAACGTCTCTTTATTATTATTTACATTAATTTTATTATTTATAGGAACCTTATACATTATTCGCATAATATATTCAAGATATTCAAACAACGAGAAGCTTTTTTATTCACATGCACAAACAAATTAGAAGAGTATTATACCTTCTATGAAAATAAGGAGGTGCTAATATCATACTATGTTATAACTACTAATCATAATCTGTAATATAAAGATACATACAAAATTTCATTTAACCAGCCAAAAACATATCATTCCCACACTAATCTAATGTGGATCTTACTTAGTTTAACTAGTAAAATCTTTTTTTAAGATATTATAAAAGATTTGGCTTGATGGTTCCAATTTTCCGAAGATTACAAACTTAAGTCCATAACAAACAATAATTGGTGCACAGAAACTTTTCCCATCTAAATATCTTAATTTTAACTTACTGATATGATTCTTCTTTTACGTTTGAAAAATTTTCCTTTCTTATTATATAACAAAGAAAAATAAAAGGGTAATTTTCCTGTGATTGTGATGCGACTAATCGAGATATCAAGGTGGGGTATATGGATTGTGATTAAAAGGCATATACAAATCAAATTTTGCTACCTATTGTTTCCTGTTTGCTATCAATTATGGTAATGACTTTGCATTTTTACGTGGTTATAAGAAAAGTCAGCAAGATTGATTATGATTCTATTTTTATGAAACGTGTGAAGTTGCTATCAGGAAAAGTCATTTCTAGAGGCCTTTATTCAATTTAAAGTAGGAGTGCTTGGTTAGAAATTGATTGATTTCTAACTATATATTTCCCTTTTTCACTTGAAGAATTTTCTAAAGGCTTCTCTAATTGGCTATCAATTATGGCTTCTCTAACTATCATTGAAATATGGTTATTTTATTTTATTTTATTTTATAAAATTTACATTATTATGTATTAGAAGTATAACGTTATGTATCATTAAAATGTGATTTAACTCGAGGGTTTAATTAACTGGAGCAATACTCAAATTCAAAGATGACAACTTTGTTTAAAATGTTGATGATCTCAATAGGGCTTTTGACCAAAATGGGGGCCACCAATTCCGAAGCACCGGCTAACCAATTTGAAAGAACATTCAAACCCTAGAGTCTAAAATTCCCAAATTGGCACCTAATCATAAAGATATATATATTTGTCGTCCGTCTTGGTGCAACTTTTATTTACCTTGCAATTTTGACTTGACCAATCAAAACCTTCCCCCCAATCAATTTGTTATTTTAAATGAATCATTCAATTATTTACACGACTCAGTCTGTTATTGGCCACTACTTAATCGCGTGCTTAATATTTTATTATTTACTTCTTAAAAAATTTAAAATTCTATGGAGTTGTTAGTTTGCTCGTTCCAACTATCATGCATGCATGTACGACATGTCGCTTTTATCAAACAGCGTGCGGTTGGTGCCCAGCTAACTAATTTCAAGTGGACTCGTTAAACAAAATACCAAACGACCAATTATACATGGAGGGCACAAGACCCATGATGCTGACCATCTCTACTAGATTTTCATTTTCATTCTTTTTTTTTTGGGGGGGGTTATATATTATCCTTTTGTTATTTCAAGGTTTCAACCATGCAAAAACAAAAACAATTAATTTCAATCATTTTGAAGTGTGTTATTTCTATAAATAAATTATGAAAAATAACATTTTAATATTATTTTTTTCAATTACCGTCGTCGGTCCAATAATATCATCACATGGTGGTATTTGTCTTTAACAATTACGCCAAGGAATGTGAGCAATAATTACTGTCCAAAACACTTCGGAGGCTAGTGGTTGAATTTGACCCCGGCTTCTTCGTTCTTAAAATTTGCCAAGTGTAAAAATGTATCAGAGTAATTATAGTTTATGGATGGGCCTGTAAGGCTGTGACAATTTAATTGCACTTCGATTTTTAAATGTTATTAAATTCGCGAATTGTGTGAGAAAAGAATGAATGAACGTCGTCGCCAGATAGCCGTTGTAACCCAGCGGAAAACCCTAAGAAAAGCTGATGACTTGCGATTCGGGGATATGTTAAAAGTCATAATCATTATGATGACACACAATCAAAAAGCCATGAAATGATGAGCAATTTTCATTTTCGTGGGCATCTTCGAGATCTTGGTTTGACTTCTGCAACAGCCAATGAGATGCTTCGCATTGTTGAGGTGTCAAAGTGGCGTGTTCTGTCTTTTAATAAAGTATAAAATAAATGTGGTAGCGACAAATGCTGATGATGATTCTAGTTGTGAGAACTTGTGCACCAATCAGACATCAACAAATGGAAGCTAGTTCATAAATACCCAAAACTCCCCATTCTTTGTCATAGTTATTGTGTTGTTGCCTTTTTATAATCAACAAATGAATACACATTGGAACTTACTTATTTTGTCATTTGATTGAGCTCTTAAATGATGATAAGAGATATTTATATAAGTTTTTCTCATATACGAAATGAATATATTTGTAGATTATAGGTAAATGATTAATATGTAAACATACTATAAATTTATAGATTCTAATTAATTTTTGTATTTGCATAAAAAGTCTTTGAAATTAATTAATTGATATGTTAATTCTTAAGGAATATTTGTTGAGTAATGTTGGAGATATAAGATCTAAATGGAAAAATGTGCCATATCCATACTTTCTAGTGAATAAAGAGAATAAAATAAAATATGTGAATGATTTAACCAATATTTGTGACTCATGGGTGTCAATATTACGAAAAATCATGGTAAAAAAGAAAAGGGTTATTTTGAGAATTACAATATATCAAATGACTACAACAAGTATTTTAATCTATTATTTTGTTATTAAATCTTTACAAATCCTATCATTTTACTATATTTTCTTTAGTTGACCAGTTAGTTGATTAATAGAATACTAATTTTACTTTTTTTAAAAAATTATACAAATAGAGGTATCAAATATTATATTCATGGGCTCATAAGGATTATTTTTAGCTACTTTATATTTTAAATTTATAATATTGTAATACTTTGCGACTTTGTGTGTTATTTTTTTATAAAATTATTCATATAAAGAATAAAATTGGTATTTTAGTTTTACCAATTGACTAGCTGATCAATTAACGGTAAAAGTATGATAGTAAAATTATATTTTTTTATAGTCATTTAATATATTGTAATTCTTAAAGTAGTGAAACAATAATAAAAAAAATTGTATAACATGAGTGGCTGAGGTAACTAAGCACCATTCACTTCTATATGTTTGTAATAATTTAATTTGATTCAATTTCTTAAGGACGTGTGAATCTCATAGACCAAAAATTAGTTGATTTCCCTTTCTATCTTTCTTGAAAATACTTAAAAAAAAAAAGGGGAGAAAAAAGAAAAAATAAAGTAAAATTCATCAACCTGCCGACCGAAAGTGCACATTTAATAATAATTAGGGTTGATATCTATGTGGATATTAGCGTCCAAAAGTACTTTAAAAAATTTCCAGTTGTTTCCATCATTTTGGCTCCACGCACGCATTCACAGACCGCAGTCCAAGCCTCACGATGAAAACATACACAACACAAAAAACAAAACTTTGTTGTAGGAAAAATCGAGTTGGCCATTGGCCTTGGCATCAAATTGTGGGCGTCATTGTCAAATAAAAGTGGGTCCAAGTAATTGAAAATAAATCACAGGAGACCCAAAATTAACATACTTTGCAGAAGCGCAGTCACAGCCGATTAAATTATGTTTTGAGATAATAACGAACTATTTACGTGTTCTATTATAATTTGTAAAAGAATAATGTTTGAGATCCAAGTGATCTGACAATTTATTTAAAACTATTATTTCAAATCATTATAATTACTAAATATTTATAAAATTAACATCCAAAATGATTTGATAGTTGCAGTTAAATCAGCATAATTTGGACTCAAAATATGTATTTGAAATTCTCTCTCTATCAACTCTTATCCATTATTACGAGATAAATAACAGTAATAATATAGATATAAATTTATTTTATATAAATTGATGTAGCATAATAAAATTAATTGAATTAAATATTTATAGATTCACATAATTTATTTTTATTTTTATTCAACCAATAAATTAATGCTAAATTAATTTATATAAAATAAATTTATACACGAATTTATAACTGTATCAACACTACAAAATTAAAGTCTTATAAGTAAGAGAGAAACTAAAATCCTGACGGCCGACACTAATTTTTTTTTTTTTTTTGGTTGTGGTAGGACTCAAATGTATATTTCTTAATTTTCAAGATTAAGGTTGCGAAATTATGATTCTCTCATGCTCCTCATAAGTAAAAATTTATGTGAGTGATGGCGATTAATATAAAAAAAAAAAAAGAAATTAAATTTTCATTATAACAATTACCAAAAAACACATGATACGAAATTTTTAAAAATCCAATAAACCTTTGTATTAGGAGAGGCTGCTGATCCAATACTTGAGATACAATACAATACTTGCAAGCTCACCATCTCGCTAAAATCTCGCGAAAAAAAGAATAGTCCTTCTGTCTCAAAGCCGTTAGCCGCGTTCGGAAGCGGAGCCGAGTCGAGGCAGATTGCTTAAGGGCTACATGCATACAGAAGTATAGCGTCTAATCGTACGCACCCGTGCGTACGGTATCTCAGCAGACATCGCTGTCACAGACAACATTGACGCACGTTGCTAAAATAAAGATGAAAAACGGTCTCGTGTCGGTAAAAGAAAATTATAAAGGCCTCCAGCTATAAGGGGACCACCCCAGACCCGGAGAAACGACACGTGTTGGTATCTGCGCCTTGACAGCTAATAATCTTTGATTGAATTTTTTTTTAAAATAAAGAGGGACCACTCTACTAGAAGGTGACTACCACCACTGCCCCATTCTGTTAATTGATTTCCCCATTTTGCCCCCTCTCTTCCTTGAACCTCGTGCAGAGCTGCGCATACATCATACTCAAGTCACACGATTTTCCGCGTGCCCCGTCGGATTCGTGATATATGTGTGGTCACGTGATGAGCCACGTCAGACACCAGTCATCGAGTTGTTTTCTTTTCTGTGCATCACTCGAACGTTTATAATTTTGCTAGCTTCTTGGGAACCGTCTGATCAGTAAATCGTATTGATCAACGTTCGATACTCGTAAGTTTTTTAACAGGGGCTCGTGCCATCCACGAGAGGCACGTCAAAAGTAATTAACGTCTTTATTTGCTGAGAAAATGGCACAATAATATTAGGAGAGAAATATTTGAAAAATATGGATGGTTTTTTAGTAAACTTATATTTTATGAATTTTTTGTTTTTTACTCGTTCAAATTGTTTTTCTCAAAGCTAAATAAATAGAGACTAGAGAGTGAGCCAAAGTAAAACCGACAAAGTGATTTGAGATAAGAAATTCTCACATTTAAAATGTTTCACTATTTTGAAGACGATGCTAGGAAAATGGTGAAAACACTTCAAACATGTTTTTTTTTTTTTTCTATTCTCTCTGATTAGAGTGAAATTCTTTTTAAATTAAGATTCACACTTCTTTTGCAATTAGATAATAGACACGACTTAATTTTTTTTAAAAGATTTTATTTATGGTATATTTAAGATTATAATATCGTAGCTTTCAGTCCACAACTATTGTCAACTAATAAATCAGTAATTAGAGGGCGGATATCTTATGATCTCATGATTAAAATTGAGGGTTCGAGTTTTTTCGTATGTTTTTAAGAAGAATAATGATATAGTCACAAACTCTTGTATAAATTTATCTTGTACAAACTAATGTGACATAATAAAATTAGTTAAATTAAATATCTCTTGGCCCACATAATTTATTTATATTATTTTATATTTTCATTCAACCAATGAATTAATGACACATCAGTTTGTATAAATTAAGTTTGTACAAGAATTTGTGACTGTATCATCACTCTTTTAAGAAATAATTTTCTTCTTCTCTTTAAAGTTAATATTTTTTTGGCTTAGACTTCCATTACAATACATAATCAAGGTACGCCTCTGTGAGGCATTGAATTGAGACCTTCAAGTTCTGTCAGCCTTTCTGATTCATTTATCAGTAATTTGTATTATAATTAACATTTTCATAAAAAAGAAAAGGTTAAAATGCATAAATTAATACAGGCTTCAGTAATTACATTAGTTTTCTACCAGCTGGTCAAGTTTAGGCTGGAATCGGACCTAAAAACATACATAATTTGGGCTGTACTTAAAGGCTTTGCCTAGGCTACTTTGATCCATTTAAAGACAAGGTCTGGGCCAGTTAAGAGATGGGCCTTCTGAATTAAGGGACGGTAACTGAATAAATGCTTTAATCAATTGGCTAGTACTTTTCACACCCCTTCATTATCCTCATAAAACTCCTTTCCTCATGTAATTATATTTAAGGACAAGCATTTTAATTTTAGCTAAACTCATAGTTTTCCTTTCTCCGAATCATTTACTGCTTTTAGCTAGAATGAAAAAAATTCAATCTTTTTTGGGATTTTCCATTTTCCAAAAATAACTTTCTATAAATATCTTTGTTGTAGCAATACAAAGTATATGGCCCAACAGCAGTCTGGATCCGTCTCTAAATTATTTCAAAGCTACATAATATGGCTAATTTTCAGACACGATTTGTTTTGAATTATTGAATTATTGATGTCATGAAACAAACATATTATTTTATCGAATAAAATTAAAAAATAGTATAGCTTATATAGTAATTTAGGAACTAAAATCCTTAGGATTTGGTCAAGCTGTGCATTACAAAGAGTAATAATAAACATCTCAAATTTTTTATCCAAAATTTCATCTCAAATGATGTATTATTTAGTAATCCTTTACAAGATCTAAGTAAATTTGTTATATTGTCTCACTAATCAATTGATGAACATCACATTATTTGAGTTCTATTTAAAAACAAAAAGTGTTTTTGCCCATTTATGGTTAGGTTAAAAACATTAAAAAGATTGTCTTTAGGAGGTTTAAAGAGGACTAAGAAATGGGTCTTTAATGCATTGAGGGAGACGAGGCACGACTTCTTGGTGGTGCCTATGAGTATTGAAATAACCAAAAGGTGGTCTTTGAGCTTCTAAAGACAGAAAGAAACCTCTAAGGGAGGTTAACATCTCTTCAGGAAGGACAATGAACCATTGAACTTAGAAAAAAGAGAAAAATATGTTACAAGGTAGTGCCGACAATGGCTTGCAACGACACTCAGATAGTCAAGTCAGTGGTGTGGTGATAAATGGAGAAGACCTCACTTGGAGGCCATTAAGCTGAAAGAAAAAATAAAAGTAGTTGAGAGAGTTCAAGAATGAGAGAGAGCATGGAAGTCCTCCTTTTAGTTTATCTTAACTTTATTTATAAGAGTATCCCTACAGGCGTTCTTGGTCCATCCAGATACGTGGCGTGGGCTTATTGATCTCTCCCTTGCTCAAATAGAGGTATTTTAGTATATTTTTATTTTATTCAAATATTTAGATTGCATCCTCTCTTTGCGATAAACTCATATTAATTCCTCAAATTATATAAAAATAAGGTGTTGACTGTCCTTTTCCATGTGGCAGACTGTCATTAATCCTTTAGATTATGTAGGGATAAGGCATAGGTTCTTCCCACATGGTAGTGTCCTATTGGTTCCTTAGGCTTGACAAGCATGTCATTTGCACAGGGACGCTCTAATACAAGTTGACTTATTTGTTCCCTTATGGTCCCAAGTTCGTACAATGACCAATGGGATAGATGTACAGTTCTTGCGGGAGAAAAATGATATAGGACTCCCTGGGGAGGACTATCAACATCTATTTGGAGAGGATCCTTTTTAGAGATTATCTTTTCGAAAAATCCTTATGATGACTATTCTTTTAGGGAGGATCACTAGGATCCCTCGGGAGAGGTTCCTTCTGGGGCATCTTTATGGTGATTACCTTTCTTCAAGGTATCCTCTTAGCGTCCATAGTGCATCTTCTATTTTCTTGGTTCATCCTTTTCATTTGAAACATTTTACTTCCTAATTGGCTTACCTAAATTGAACTACAAATAAAACATTTAGAATATTTAGCACTACTTATATCACAAAATCTTATGTGATCATTTGAAATTTAAAAGTTTTTATTTGCACTAAATACAAAGTTCTCTAAGCCCTAACCTTTTAAAGTCCAAAAGAAGAGTTCGTGTCTGTCACAGTCACATCTTTTAAAAATTATTATAAAAATTTTTTGGATAAAAGATTTCTATGAAAATGAAGAAAAGAGCAAAGCAAACTTCTGCTAGTGCCCAACAGCCCAAGAGATCAAATTGCTTAAGGTAAGTTACACTAATATTTCTCATGTTATTAATTGATTTATTATAAGTAGTATTGTCATATTTTGTTGCCATTTATGTGGACTTCATGAGGGTCTATCGAGAATCTAGGCATATATGATAAACCATAACATATATAGCATTATTAGATTCACATCAAGATTGCTGAGTCTAATTTTCTAAAGAAAAGTTATTCTTTAATTATTTACAACTGCTTTCAATAGAATTTTTTTCTTTATCCCAATTTGATTAGAAATAAAATAAAAAACGTAAACATTAAAAATACATTTTTATTAAAAAAATAAATCACCTTAATGCATTGATAAGATTACCAATGGTGCCAATTAATGTGTTTTATCATTATCATTATTACTATCAACATCACTTCATGAGTAGTGTTAGCACTTGTACACGGTGGTGATGACAATGATAGTGTTTGTGTGTGTAAATATTTTTTTACAATTAAATATTTTTTTAAGTAAATAACAAAGAAAGATAATTTTAGAAAGCAGTTTATTCAAGATAAAATCTATCTTCAAATTGTTAAATTTTCTCTAATAAAAATGTAATTGTCCATCTATATCAATGACATCTTTCATCGTGATCTCACCTTTATTGAAATGATCAAATTATCCTTGACTTATTAAATTTTCACCATTATAATAGAGAGTATCTATGCTATTTAAATTCGAGCCTTATGGAGACTTTTTCACCTTTCTACGAAATATTTAATAAATATATATTTCTTATTATTTGTTAGTGAGAGTAGATTTTTGAGATATATTAAATTAACATGCAGACTATACTATAAATGTATTTGTCTAGATTCTATAAATTCAAATTGTGATACATATATTGTAACTTGTTGAGTTGTGTCCCACATAGGCTAGTAAAGGGAGATATATGAGTTTATAAGGAGGATATATCACTTCACCTAATAAGTTAGTCTTTTGGGTTGGATACCTAGAAATCCTAGGTCAAGACCCCCCAATTGGAATTAGAGCAAGACTGCTCTTAAAGATCGAAGTATGGCAACATAAAAAATAGATCTTGAAAAGTTCAATGGCAATAATGACTTTAACATGTGGAAAGCGAAGGTGGAAGCTCTATTAATGACTCAATGTTTGGGAGATACTCTAAAAAGGGGCACAAAAAATAAGGGAAAAGAAGCTTCTTCATCCAAGACTGAACAAAAACTTACTGAAAAAGATAAGAAAGCAATGAGTATTATCATCTTGAGTCTTGTTGGCTCAGTGATAATGGAGGTGACAAAAGAAGAGAATAACTGCATTATGGGAGAAACTTCACTATGTTTACATGAAGAAGTCACTAATTTACAACATTTATATCAAGAAAAGAATGTTTACACTAAAGATGGCAGAAGGATCATCACTTGATAAACACATTGATGAGTTTAATCAAGTATGTGATACACTTGCCACTACTGATGAAGCTTTTGATGATGAAGGGAAAAAAATTCTCCTAATAAGCTCTTTACCAGAGTCATATAAGCATTTTGTGGATACTTTACTTTATAAAAGATAGATTTTGTCACTTGATGAGTAAAATCCGCCCTCAATACCAAAGAGCTTCAAGAAAAGCAAGGCAATATGGTAAGTGGCTTAAGTGAAGGCTTGGTGGCAAGAGGTAAAATTGAAAGAATTAAAAGAAAGAAAAAGAAGCAAAACAAAACAAAGAACAAGAACTTGAAATGCTTCAGTGCCACAAAGAAGAGCATTTTAAAAGAGATTGTCTAGAGAAGAAAAACAAATCAAAAGATTCAGAGTGGAAATGATGTTGTTGCTGAAGAGGCAGAATATAAATCAACATATGTTCTTATTGTGTCTGATGTCAAACAAGAAGACAAATGGGTACTAGACTCAGATTGCTCTTTCCATATGTGTCTGTTAAAGAATATTTTACTGATTATCAAGAATTTGATGGAGGTAGAGTGATGATAGAAAATAATGCCATGTGCAAAATCACAGGTATGAAAATTGTAAAACTTAATATGCATGATAATTTTGTCTTTGAATTGAAACAAGTGAGACATGTTTCTGACTTAAAGAGGAGCTTAATATCCTTGGGTATGATTGATCAGATAAGATGCAATATTAAGATAAACATAGAGTATTAAAAGTGGTTAATGGATCTACTATCTTGATGAATGGAATAAGAAGTAATGGATTATATGTCTTGGAAGGGAAAACAATTACTACTGAGTTAACAGTGACATCAAGTGCTAGTATTGACAGAACCAAACTTTGGCACTTAAGACTTGGTCAAATGAGTCAAAAGGGACTTAATGAGCTCTTTAAGTAAGGGCTCTTAGGTGATGATAAGATTGGTGCTCTAGTATTCTATGAGGATTGTGTTCTTGGTAAATCAACAAGGACAAATTTTAAATCTTCAATGAATACATCCAAGGATATGTTGGATTATGTGCACTTAGATTTATGAGGTCCAGTACATGAGTCATCTCTAAGAGGATCAAAATACTTTCTGTCAATCATTGATGACTTCTCAAAGAGGGTTTGGGTTTATAGACTCAATAATAAATATTATGTGTTTGAGAAGTTCAAAGAATGAAATGCATTAGTTAAGAATCAAACAAGCAAGAAAATGAAGAAATTAAGGACTGATAATAGAATTGAGTTCTATAATCATGATTTTGATATTTTTTTGTTCAAAAGAATGATTAGCTAGACATAAGATTGTGAGGTTAACAATTCACTAAAATAAGCTAACTGAGAGGATGAACAGAGCCCTCATGGATAAAGTGAGAAGTATGTTAATCCAATTAAAACTTCTTAGAAGTTTATGGGCTGAAACCTATAACACTACTTATTATTTGGTTAACTTGAGCCCCTCTACTGCCATAGGTTGCAAAATTTTATTTAAAATGTGGAGTGGAAAGCCTACAAGCTACAAAGATTTAAATGTATTTAGTTGTCAGGCTTATGCACATATAAGCCAAAAGAAGTTGACACTTAAAGCTCTTAAAAAAGTTTTCATTGGTTATCCAAATAAAGTAAAAGGTTATAGAATTTGGTGTTTATATTTGTCTTTGCCAAAATGTACAATCAGCAGAGGTGTGGTTTTTAATAAGGAGAAAATTGTGAATAAATCTCAAGCAAGTGAAGATAAACAAGCTGTCAGTACTGATGATGTTCAGTTTGAGGTGGAGGCACATGCTTAAAGTAACTCAGATGATGCTGTAGACTTATATGAAGCTGCTGAAGATTCATATGAGCAATATACCTTTCAACAACCTACTTAAGAACATTCTCAATTGCAAGACTATCAACTGACTAGAGATAGACAAAGAAGATATGTGAAAGCCCTAAAAAGATATGGATATGTAGACTTAATTGTAGATACTCTTTACTTGGCACTTGACATTAATAAGGAGAAACCTAAAAGCTTCAAGAATGCTGTTAACAATCAACATAATAAAGAATGAAGGTCAGCAATGGATGATGAAATGTGCTCTTTAAAAAGAAACAATACCTAGGAATTGGTTCAGAAGCTAAAGAATAGAAGAATAATGGGTTGTAAATAGGTATACAAGATCAAGGATGATATGACAAAATCTGATCCGAGAAGGTTTAAGGCAAGACTTGTTGCAAGTGGCTATACTCAAAGAGAAGACCTAGACTTTAAGGAAGTATTTTCACTAGTAGTAAGGCATGCATCAATTATGATATTATTGTCTTTAACTGTAGTATTTGATATGGAGTTGGATCGGTTACATGTCAAAATAGCCTTTCTACATGGTGAGCTACAAGAGAAGATTTATATATTACAACTTGAAGGATATATTGCTCCAGACAAGGTTGATCATGTATGCTTACTCAATAAGTCTCTCTATGGCTTAAAGCAGTCTCCAAGGTAATGATATCTCAAGTTTGATGAATTTATGGTCTCACATGAGTTCAAAAGGTGCAGTTATGATTGTTGTGTGTATTTTAAGCAATATTAGGCTGGAAAACACATATATTTATTTTTTTATATGGATGACATGCTAATTGCATGTAAAGAAAGAACTGAGATAAATAAAGGACTTGGGTGTTGTAAGAAAGATATTGGGTGTGGAAATGATCATGAACAAACTAGAAGAGATTATCTTCTTATCTCAAAAGAACTATATGAAGAAGGTGTTGGAAACATATGATATGCTTCATGCAAACCAGTGCAGAGTCCTTTGGCTACTCATTTTAGGTTATGCAATCTATTTTGTCCAAAAACTGAAGATGAGAAATCTGAAATGCAGAAGATTCTATATGCAATTGTTGTTTGATGCTTAATGTATGCTATGATCTTAATTAGACTTGATATCTCATATGTTGCAAATGTGGTTAACAAATACATGGCAACACCTGGTAAAGAACATTGGAGAGGTGTTGAGTGGATATTAAGGTATCTCAAATGCACTTTAGACATTGGTCTGGTTTATGGCAGAACTACAGAATAAATAGAACTGAAAAAGACTTATGAGGTTATATAGACTTTGACTATGCTAGGGGTTTAGATAGAAAAAGATCACCCATTAGCTATATGTTTATGTTGAATGGATGTTTGATCAACTGAAAGGCAAGTTTGCACCATATTGTAGCTCTTTCCACCACTAGAGCTAAGTATATTGCTGCAATATAAGCAATAAAAGAGGCAATATGATTGAAAGAGCTATTAGCAAAACTTGGACTGATTCAAAAGTCCATTACAATCTTTTGTGACAACTCAAGTGGCCTGTATTTGTGTAAAAACCCAGTTTATCATGAGAGAACAAAACATATCGACATCAAGCTTGATTTCATAAGTTCATAAGAAATGAAATTTCAAAGGGTACCATTAAAATGGCCAAAATACACACAAGAGAAAATTCCTCTGATATACTTACTAAGGCGATCCCAATGGCTAAGTTCAAGGTTATATTAGACTTAGCTGATTTGTGCAGTATCTGATCTTGCTGAATAACTAATGAATGGGTCAGTTTAGGTGTTTGATTTAAGGTGGAGAATTGTTAAGTATGTAATGAATCCAAACACACTGTGAATGTGCGACATTGTTTTGACTCTTTGGTTCTGGCTTAAGAAACACATGTGATTAAAATGTGAGTTATTAAGTCATCAAAATGGCACACATATATTGAAGCTTGGTTGCGTTTTGAGCTAAGGACTCTACATGTATTGCTCACGTGGTAACTTAAGTGGTTCAAGAATTGTTAAGTTCGTTATGCCACGCGTCATTCATCTGTGCAAACTATAAACTGAAGTTAGTTATAGATTCAGTTTTACAGCTGATAATAGAGCTGGCTTCAAGCATGTATGGAGTTGTTTACGGTGAGCGATATAAAGGAGAAAGAGGATATTCCTGTTCCTTATTCTGAATCTGTTCATACTTTGTAAAAGTTCTTATTTGAATCATTAATAAAACTTCCTGATAGACTTCACTCGTGGATGTAAGTTTTGAAAGAAACCAAACCACGTAATTGATCTGTTTTCTTGTGATTGCTTCGCCAATTGTTTCTAATTGCTTGAGTGATTACAATGAGTGTTAAGTTAGAATTCCTGATGTGCATTGATTAATTCACATGTGAAAATTAAACAAGCATTGCATCTTAATTGATGATTGAAAGCAACTTAGGTGTAAGAGTTGATTTTGTGACAAATCATACATAGGTCAACTGCAACATAATTATTTATAGGAAAAAAAAGAAAATGATGCTCAGACATAGGGATGGCAAAATTCGGGTCCGGGTCCGGGTTTGGCCTTCCCAGTTCCGGACCCGGATACTAAAATGTTATACCAGATCCGGATTTAAACCCGATTTTTGTGACACTGGGTCCGAAACGGATTAAACCCGGATTATTACGGGTTTTCGGATTGCGAGTTTTCCACCCGAATCACATACAAATAAAAAAAAATCAAATACTGCAAAACCATATTCAACATAAATCAAATACAAAGTAATAAACCATTTTAATTTTATAGATTTTTAATTTCAAAACAATAAACCATTTACAAATATAGATCCATGACATACACTCACAAAATACAAATCCATGTCTACAACTTAAAATCGTGACTCACGGATTTAGTTCATAAACTTCAACAATCGGTGTTCGGCAAAGTAACGAACATCGGTGGCTGATGATATAATGATGATGAACACGTCACAGCCGCCTGCGCGATTCGCAAAAGGAGAATGAACGGCAGCCAAAACAGAGATCGCAATGGACAAACGACGGCCAAATGAAGGCTGGTGATGATGATGAATGCGAACACAGCGAAGCGAAGCGATGAGGAGTGACGACGATGATTTGATTAAGAGAAGAATTGAAGAGAAAAAGGATGATTTGATGAAGAGAAGAAGTGAATGGGAACGAAAATGATGATTTGATGAAGAGAAAAGAAAAAGGTGAAGAGAGGTGGCTGTGAAAGTAGAAAATAAAGAGAAGAGAAAAGAAAGAGGACGAAAAGGATGATTAGGGCATCAACATTTTTTTCCCTTTTTATATTAAAAAATTATTTAAAAAATTGTTAAAATAAGAATATTCGAGTCCGGGTTCCGGATATACGGGTTATCCCAAATCTGGAACCGGATCCGAATCCATCCGGGTTATTAAAATCTATTTCGGACTCGCATTTTTTTACATTCCGGTATGGGTCAACCCGGACCGGATTATCCGGGTTCTTCCGGGTCCGAGCCGGATCCGGATTATTTTGTCATCCATACTCAGACAGGACCTATTTGATACAAAATAAAAATTGTTTAATACGTTGAAACAATATAAGAAATTGAGAATCCCCTTGTTATTTTGCGCCGAATAAAAAGGGAAATTTACAAAAATGGCCATAAAAATTTTGCGTTTTTCAACTTTAACCCCCCAAAGTTTTTTCTATCATAACTAGCCAAATACCCTATATTTGGACTACATTACCCTCGTCACTTTCATCAAATTTACAAAGGCATGCCACTTTTTCAATTCCAGCAAAAGTAAATACAGATTTTCCTCAACAACTTAACAAACCTTCATCACTCTCAACAAACTTCATCATTCTCGATAAATCAATTGCATAATCGAATATATAATTATCAATGTGAGAGCTTCTTAAAATTAGTTTATGCTCTTATACAATGTAAACCTTTAATCTATTAATTTTATCAACTAAATTCGAAATTAAAGTGGGTTTTGTTGTAAATATTGTTATTTTTCATTTATAAAACAATGTGATTTGTTAAAGTACTTAGTTTGAGTTGAAAAATGAAGAAAAACCATTGAAAACACAGAAAAATCGGGCAAAAAATGAAGTTCAGAACAAGTGAGACATGCAAGTGGGACAGGTGCATGTCTCACATAAACGCACTGCATTTATGTGCGACAGGCACCTGTCCCACTGCCTGCCGCACATAAACTCACGGATTTTTTGGAGTACATTATTTTGAATTTGATTTGTCTCGTCGTAAGCTTCGAAACGGTATATTATACGCCTAAAACGGACATATATAGCTCAAGTTATGGCTTTCGAAACATAAATGAAATTTGGTGAGACAGGCAAGTGGGATAGGTGCTGCGTTTATGTGCGACAGGCACCTGTCCCACTGCCTGCCGCACATAAACCCACGGATTTTATAGAGTACATGATTTTGGATTTGATTTGTCTCGTCGTAAGCTTCGAAACGGTATATTATACGCCTAAAACGGACATATATAGCTCAAGTTATGGGTTTCGAAACATATATGAAATTTAGTGAGACATGCACCTGTCCCACTTGCCTGTCTCACTAAATTTCATATATGTTTCGAAAGTCATAACTTGAGCTATATATGTCCGTTTTAGGCGTATAATATACCGTTTCGAAGCTTACGACGAGACAAATCAAATCCAAAATCATGTACTCTATAAAATCCGTGGGTTTATGTGCGGCAGGCAGTGGGACAGGTGCCTGTCGCACATAAACGCAACACCTATCCCACTTGCCTGTCTCACCAAATTTCATTTATGTTTCGAAAGCCATAACTTGAGCTATATATGTCCGTTTTAGGCGTATAATATACCGTTTCGAAGCTTACGACGAGACAAATCAAATTCAAAATAATGTACTCCATAAAATCCGTGAGTTTATGTGCGGCAGGCAGTGGGACAGGTGCCTGTCGCACATAAATGCAGTGCTTTTATGTGAGACATGCACCTGTCCCACTTGCATGTCTCACTTGTTCTGAACTTCATTTTTTGCCCGATTTTTCTGTGTTTTCAATGGTTTTTCTTCATTTTTCAACTCAAACTAAGTACTTTAACAAATCACATTGTTTTATAAATGAAAAATAACAATATTTACAACAAAACCCACTTTAATTTCGAATTTAGTTGATAAAATTAATAGATTAAAGGTTTACATTGTATAAGAGCATAAACTAATTTTAAGAAGCTCTCACATTGATAATTATATATTCGATTATGCAATTGATTTATCGAGAATGATGAAGTTTGTTGAGAGTGATGAAGGTTTGTTAAGTTGTTGAGGAAAATCTGTATTTACTTTTGCTGGAATTGAAAAAGTGGCATGCCTTTGTAAATTTGATGAAAGTGACGAGGGTAATGTAGTCCAAATATAGGGTATTTGGCTAGTTATGATAGAAAAAACTTTGGGGGGTTAAAGTTGAAAAACACAAAATTTTTATGGCCATTTTTATAAATTTCCCGAATAAAAACGGCCCTCAGACGCTCAGTAGTCTTTCATTTCGATTTCTCTCCTGTAAGCAGCTACCCCACTGAGACGAGCCAAAACATTTAATAGTATCCAAGTTCACAATTCAACCCATTGCAACTCTAACTGGGGAAGCTTTCACTTGCAAAACTCAAAAATTTTTCAGAGTGGGATGACAAAGAGAACGCGGCATAAGGTATCATTTCTGATTATATATATTTAAATATATGTATATGTCAATCTTTATTGTCTTTTAATAATTTTATAATGCTAACATGGGTTCTTATTTATTACTATGTGGGTATTATTTTTCTTAATTCATTTGTTTTCACATTAATTTGATACTCTAATCAGGAGGAAATTTCGGAGGATTTGATCAATCGACTCCCAGATGATATTCTTGTTAATATTATATCACATTTAACTCTTAAGGAAGCTGCAAGAACCAGTGTTCTTTCCAATAGATGGAGAAATTTGTGGACATTTACTAATTCACTTGAGTTTGATGCTTCCGAGTCGCTTTGGAATGTTGGGTTTGGTAATTTAGAACAAGAAAGGTCTAAGTACATTAACTGGGTGAATAATGTCTTAGAATTGCATAGGGGCTCCACTATAAATGAGTTTAAAGTACGTTTTGATCTGTGTGATTTCCATCAAAGTGACATTACCAATTGGGTTTACACAGTATTGGGAAAGAGAGTTCAATACATTAAGTTGGATTTGTGGCCGGGAAGATATGGGCACTATTACACATTTCCGAAAGAGTTTTATAACAGTATCGAGAGTGGTCGTGGTCTATCTGGTATTAAGTTTCTAAGATGTCTTCACTTTAAAACTGTGAATGTTAATGGAAAGGATATTGAGCTTTTTATACAGAATTGTCCACTTCTTGATCGGTTATGCGTGGACCACTCTAAAACTTTGGTAAGGTTAAGGGTTATTGGTTCATCAATCCAGTTGAAGTACTTGGAAATTCAGTCTTGTTACTTAATGGAAGAAATTGAAATCTCTGCCCCGAGTCTTTTATCTTTTAGATACTATGGACAAGCAATCAAGATAAATATTGAGAATGTTCCCCAACTTGTTGATGTATCAATCCGTGGGAGTCACACATTTCGAGTGACGTATTTCGTTGGTCCAATTATAAGCTGTTTCCCTCAACTGAAGACCCTTGAGTTGGACAGCTGCAATGAGGTTAGTCTTTAAGATGTTGCATGGTTTTTTAATCTAACTTTTAAGTCTGTTTTCTTATTTTAATTCTAATTTTCAGGTCTATATGCAATTTTCACTGTTTGAATTACCCAAACTAATTGACTTGAGACTTCGGGTTACAACACCTAATCGTGAAAGCCTACTTGGCTTGACTTGCATTATGAAGGCATGTCCCTTTTTGCAGAAGCTTATACTTCAGGTAAATGGTTTGATATATTACTCGTTGAGTTGGGAAGCTTGGGATAATTGACTAATTGAGATGGTTGTTAGAGTAGCTGTGGCTTGTTCATCTCTTAAATATTTGAGTCCTCTCCTTTCTTTATTAAGTGTATGAGGCATCGATAAAGCAACCAATCTATCTTTGTATTTCGCACTTCAGAACTTGCATGTTTGATGTGGTGACGATAATTCTCATGATATTATCCAATTATTAATTTAAGATTTCATTATGAAGTAACATGGTACTAGAAGATCATATATGTTGAAGGTTAATGCTTTTCAAAGATATTCCTATACCCTTCCGGTCATTAGCAATCTCCCATAATTCTCTGTCAACAATATTACATTAGAATGGATGTGTCAATAGAAATTTCAAAGTTAAAGTAAGAGTGTTAATGTTTGAGCAACTGTAATGAATTGCATTACACAACAATAATGAACAGCTTTCATAGAGCTGTATAAATCTAGTAGAGATTTGTTGTTTCATAAGGATCATTCATGTAGATCCTTTAATGTCTAGTTCTATTGTATTCTATATGTTCCCTGCTTATTAATGCTTGTTTTTCAGTCAGCTTGCATTTTGCTTTAGTTGAATGAAGCTGGAGAATCTGCAAGACAGTTGCATTGGATCTTGTTATGAGTCTCTATGAATCTGACTATATTTTATTTTATTTTAAATGTTATGGCCAACTTTCCAAGTTTTAGAATTTACCAATCCAGTTATATATATATTTTTTTGTGGGAACCATTTAGACATGACATGGTGTACTTGATTTTTGTCGTTTCAGTTAAATGATCATGGCCGCCGACTAGGAAAGAAAAGACAACAGTTTCCTAAATACTCGCATCAACATCTCAAGGTGGTGGAATTACATGGTTTTCTTGGGCGTCAATTTGATGTTGAACTTGCTCAATACTTATTTCAAAATGCGACCATGCTTGAGAAATTGATCATTGAACCTTCTAGATATGTGAGGAAAAAAGTACTAAGAAATTGTGTAAAGATGCTTGAGGCTAAGGTACCTCACAGTGTCAAACTTATAGTTGGTTCCTTGTACACAGACTAGAATTGATCTGAACTGAAGACACTGTTATGCCCTTGTTAAGTCTACATTTGATATTATTGCTTTATAGTTGTAAATTTTTTATGTAAATCCATAGATATCAATAAGGTCAGCTACTTAAAACACTAGCAAACTGACTTTTTGTTTCTGCCAATATGAGGTGCATTTTAATTCCCTCATCAGCCTTTTGATTGATAGTATTTGTGCCTTTATATTTTATGATGTTTAGTATTGACCCGAATACTTGAACTCTTGGTTTAGTAAAATTTTACTCTAAGGTAATGAATTCGAGGGATAAAATAAAATTTGCTAGTTTAGTTGTTCACGGCAGCCATTAGACCCATCAACCATTTTATGATTCATATGAAAACTGAAAGAAGCCAGCTCTAGAGCTCACCAAGATATCAGTTTGCTTGTTAGGAATCCCCTTTTTCAATAAGGTAGTATTTGTCTTTTCGTTTGAAATTTGAGTAAATGTGAACTTGACTTAAATTTAAAAAGGAACCGTCTTGCATTGATCGACGTTAAATATTTCTTGAAGAGGCAATTAATTTAGATCTTTGAAATAATACACAGCCGTAAATAAAATTTAACTCGGTTTGTATTTGAACTTCAAACTTCTAAAAGATATTATCTATTGAAAGGATCTTATGTTGATTCCTTTAAACCTGGCTCGGTTAGTGCACTCTCATAGCCACTCCTTTCTTTTCCATGGCTTCTTACTCTTTTGTTACAGAAAATTTATTATTGGATAATTAATTGCATTTATCTGCCTTATATGTTTGTTTTGACTTCAGTTTTATCAAGCTATAAATCAAAGATTCAGAGCATGGGGTAACTTATTAATGAATGACTTATTAATGAATCAAGAAGATGAATGAATCCATGTCTACGCCAAATGTGGAAGAAAAAACCATATTCAAAATTATACTCTGTGAGTTGTAATAATAAGCTATGAAATGGAAGTGCAACCCTTTGTGTGTGGGGGGGTGGGGTTAAAAAAACAATATCTCTGCTAAATTGCAAGCTACAAAATTTCCTTTCTGTGAACCGGCAAAGCATAAATAACTAATTGATTTGCTACAAGTCTCCGAATTACAAAGGAAATGAATATCCACGAAGATACTTGGAATCCACGCCTGATTCACGAACCAATGCTACTCGACCGGTTCGTGCCACCTGCAATGTTAGGGCAAAAATTTGAATGACATTTTGAACAGCAACAAAGATTCTACCAAAGCCACAGACAGCGAATTTATTAGATCAAGGGCACAATTAGACCCAAGAGGAACAACAGGGAAGAGTTAACTCTAACTTCGTTTGATGACATACTTCACACCCCTGTTGGGCGCCTAAGATCATGGCTGGACAAGAGAGATAAAAATATTCTAGGAAGCTGAAACTTGGTCTGCAACCACAGTCCTGTGCTGGAATGTATTAACAAAATTAAAGATTAAAAAACTGTAGGCAAACCTCGCAAATTCCATAAGGCTCTAACAGTCTCTGCAGTGCAACCATCTTGTCCAAATCTCCTGTAAGCTGGAACAAATATAGAATGCAGATTCATAAGTATGCAGAGAAAGGATTGAGCTTCGAAAAAGTAGTAAAAAATCATAGAGGAAAGCATCCGAGAATTCATTTACAGTAAGCAGGCAAGCGTGGCAGAGGGCATGAGGCAAAAAAAATTTAAATTAAAGACCAAATTCTAACAATGATTTTCTCAAACAGTGCACAGTTAAAATATCAGGTATCCCCATATACTGGATAGAAAATAAAGAGGATAGAAAACTGATGCAATGATGCCCGAACAATATATCGATATCTACAAAAAAAGTGAGTTTACCTCAAGAGTAATCGTGTGATCGGATACATCAACTGCTTTGGCCCTAAATATGGTGGCAATGTCAAGAACATCTCTTCGAGCAGTGGTATTTACAGCAACCTTTATCAACATCAATTCTCGTTCAGCAAATGGCAAATGAGTAAGATCCCGAACCTAAAGGAGAGAAATATTACTTGTAAATTCTTCAATTCAAACACTAAAATCATAAGCCCATAAAAACAACATTCCTTAAAAGCCTGCCCAAATATTTTGATCTAGAGAGAAATACAATACACTGACGCAGAACATAGAAGGATCAAAATTCATATAAGATGATGGGACCTGTAAATGCATCTTTTAATAATATAAGATGGTTCCTTCCTAATAGTTTTCTCACCTCATGTAGATCTATTAGCTTATAAAGTTGCTGCATCAACTTGCTAATTGATTCATCTGTAGCGGGAACAACTGTTGTAATTCGTGAGAGCCCCTCAGTTTCTGCATGTCCAACAGCCAAACTCTGAGAAACAGAATAATTGAACATATTAGCAACCCTTAGATTAATGACAGGAAGGAGAGAAAGAGGGAGCAAAAACGACATCATATATACCTGAATGTTATAGCCCCTTCGAGCAAAAACCCCTGTAACAATGTTAAGAACTCCTGGAGAGTCATTCACAAGCATGGATAAAGTATGTGATCGAAGTCCACTTGTCTGAAAAATAATAAACCAAGCACTAATGAAAATCGACAAGAAAACTACCACCCAGCCAATTGCCCCAAGCTAACCGCAAAGAAGGAAAAAGCTTTTCACTGAAGTTCAGGTGACTACACATATAAACGACATCCATATATAAGCAAAAAAACTAGCAGATTTTAAACCACTGACTCTCCTATTTCCAGATAAAAATAAAAAATAAAAAATAAAAATAATATCCTAATTGTCCTTTTCTCCCAAAGGTGTACACTCTGAAGGCTCTAAAAAAATTTTCTTTTGACACGATCAATAGGTGTTCCTCATGGGCTTTTTGCTGAAAACATTAGGCTCTTCTGTACTTTGGATGGAATTTAAAAATTGTCACAGCATTAGAGACTTGCATAAGCACAACCTAGCTTTGATACAATGTTAAGTTGCCCCTTGACCCAACAAATTAAGTTGATAAAGGTGCAGAAAATACTATTTAAACCCTAGAAAACAACATTGAACCATGCTCACAAGTTCCAATTGCAGGTAGCTCGTACATTTGTAACAGCCAAAGCACCTTCAGACGCAGGCAAAGATAAGGGAGATATACAGGAAGGGTTGGGGATAATAAAACCCAAGGAAATGATGAAAAGGAAAAGGAGGAATAGAAGAAATTTAAGCCATGGAATATTTTCTTACATCATCATCATTTAGAACACCCCAGTGCGGATCAAGAACTTGATTTACAGTCAAGCCATCAGATGGTTCAACCGGATAAACATCTCCCTTCACAAACAAAAAAAGAATATCAAATGCTCAATCCATAAATGAGTTACATAAGATCAATTAAACAATATATAAGACAAGAAGCTAGGATTGATGCAAAAGAACAAACAAGAGATTAATTTGAAAGTTAATATTCACCAGAACAAGCAAGATCCATTAAAACCAACTTATGGTTTCATTATGGACAAGTATAGAAACCCAAGAATGGAAGTGTGAATATCCACGTGACAGGACATTTGAACAGGGCAATGGTGTCCATTCCAAACATAAATACAACATAGGCGATAGGATGGATATGTGGAAAAGTAAATACATAACAAGAATTGTCGTTAACAGGTCTCCAGTAGTTAATTAGTGGACATTCATTTCCAAGCACACACATCTGTCCCCAACCAATAATAAAACATTCGTAATCTAACATGAAGACAAATGAATGAAAAATTACAATAACCAAGAAATTAAAGCATTACAGGTGTGTATTATGTAACGGTAAATAAAATCTGGCAGCAGGATATCACAAGAAATTTCGCAAACAGTTTTTCTGTTCCATTTAAAAGCACATCTTTCTCTGCACCAATATCTCATAAACAAGCTCACATAAGAGAAAACACAGAAATGTGATGTGCTAGTAATTTATATATTATTTTTATTTTTCCCTAACTTAATTTTGTGTTAAATTATATTTTATTTTGTTAATTTTAATCTTAATTTTTATATTTTGCTATTTTAGGTACAATCTAGGATTAAAGAGTAATTAAATAGGAACATTCAGGAAGAAATCTGCTTGAAGGAATCAAAAAGGAAAAAAATAAAGAAATTTAATTGAAACAAACTAAGGAAGATTTAATTTAATTAATCATCATGCATGCAATCATGTGGGGAGCATTAAAGAATTAATTGACAATTTAAATGGAAAGCATGTGGTGGGCCTAATGTTGGCGGCTTGGCTTGATTTCTTTTAAATCCTTTTGAGTTAAGGATTTGAGGCCCAGCATTAGCATATTAAAGAGGCGGTCAGCATTATTAAAAGGGAAGGTCACCGATTGAAGCAATATTAAAAAAAAAAAAAAAGGCATGAGCAGAACCGAATTGGGAGAAGAAGCAGCAGCCGCAAAACCGAGAGCAGAATTTTGGAGAAGATGAATTGCATAGATTAGAGAGAGAGATAGCTTCCTGAGTTTATTCTTTCTCTTTTCTTTTCCAAGTGTTTTGCTTGAATGTTTCCTATCATATTTATGGGTTCTCTTTATATTCCCATGAACTAATTTAATTTACAAAGGCAACGATGTAGCCTAACTATGAAAATTTAATTCCATAAATCTGAGTTACTTTTTGTATATTATTTCATGATTGAGTGTTCATTATTGTATTTAATACTTTTAAATATCTGACCCATATTTGAATGATTTGAAGATACATAATGTGACCAAGAGGAGATTTATGTATCTTCGCTCTGTGTAATGAATGCCATGAATTGAATGAAAGACAGAGATGTGCCAACGTGATTCGCACAGTTTTTCTAAGAATTTCTATAAAGGTTAATGAATCTTAGTAGATTTAAATTCACATAGAGATATAATAGGTTAATATGTGAAGGTATTTTTCATATTACTCGAGAGAGGATATTGAATAGATTAGGGAAATTCACTGTCAACATGGGTATTAAACTTTAATAGAATAGATGGAGGATTAAATTAGATTGGTTATGGTAAAATCGGATGTCCTAGTGTCTTAATCTCTTGGTGATTTTTATTACTGTCTGTATTTTTATTTAATTTTCAGTTACTTTATATTTTATTTTAGTTTTCAATCTAAATTCACTTAATCGGTTATTCACATAAATTAGGGTTAGAATAATTTTGGTAGCTAATAGGGTATACAATCTCTGTGGGACAATACTCTACTCTTCATTGTAATTCTTGTGTCGACTAGTACATTTGCTAACTTACGCAACAAAATGCCATGTTAGGATGGAATTTTAAGCAAATCTTAGAGACGCACATACCTCTACGGTATCAGTTTCACTGAGAAGTGGTCTATGTCCTGCCCCAACGAGGCCGTCAATAGTAGGCGTTTCATTAAGATCTGGATATGAAGCTGCTGAAAATCGCCAAAATGGAGCAGAAGCACCCAACTTTTCCCTTCTCAAAGCAATCTACTAAGAATAACAGGCGCATAAGTTAACAAATGAATATTTCTCCCTCCCTCTCTCTCTCTCTCTCTCTCTCATCATAACTAATAAAATGAGATTATTCCAGCCCATCCCTTTACTTAAGTTAGAAACACGAAATAATGTCTTGACAGGTCTTTTAAAATGCCAAAGCAATGAAAATAACAACAAAGTACACGCGTTTTTTCAAGGCAGTTCATAACCTTTCCAGTTCTCGCAATTTCTCTGATCCCAAACTTGCTTAAGTTTCTTTGAACAGCAACCATCTTCCCCGGATCTCCAGTTACCTGGATTATGCATAAGATAATAACTTATGTCACAAGAGTTTTAACAATGAAAGGAAGCAAGAAGGCAGAAAATGCAGATTATTTATAATGGCAATTTAAATCGTCTTCAGACTTGGAAAGCATTTGACAGGGCCAAATAGTTGAGATCAAGAATCAATATTTTTTGCGTCTTCAAGTTTATTGTGTTTTGAGGCATTTACTTCTCACAAAAAAAAAAAAAAAAAAAAAGGTAGGGTGGGGGAAGAAATTGCTTCAGCTTTTTCTTCATTGAGGCAAGTCAAAACTATCCAAATACTTAGCTGTCATCGTTGTTATTATCTATTCCTTTCCAAATACTCAATTTTCATGATGGAAAGATGCAATCCAAACTTCTGAGTCCATATCACACTATACCAAAGCAGAAAAAATTAAGAGTCTTGAAAAAGGTCAGAACTGAAGGACATCCAAAGTCAATATTGCCACAGTAAATAACATGTCCAAGTAGCCCTTTGCTCATGAGGCATCAATACGATATAGAATGGGGATCAGGGGGAGAAGAGGGACTGCAATAAAATTCTAACAATCATCACCTCAATTGTCAGAGAGTATTCTGAGATATCCACAATTTTCGCTCTAAATATGTCCACCAACCACCTGATCTGAAGATGAACACCAAGACATGGAAATAGAAAAATCTGAGAAAATGAAAAGAAGAAAACATGAACCTCAATCTCCAACAATCAAATGAACATGCCGTAGCTACCTCAGCACGGAACTTTGGATCTGCATTCACTTTTATGAGCATTAATTCACGTTCAACCTGGGGTTCATTTGAGAGATCTTCAACCTGAAGATCAGATTTGAGGACAGAAGTTGAGAAATCAATTATAATGCAAAAAAATTACTTTTAGAAGGCAGAAAATCATAGGAGATGTTAACAGCAGAAATTGATCAAGAAACTTTAAGGAAATCTGAGAGGCACATACATCTAGAAGGAAGCAGTTAATCCTAAAAAATTATAAGGTTAGGATATCCACGTGCCAACTTGAATATAATTGAAGAATGAAATTCTGACGGAAGAAATAAATTTCGAGAGGGGGATTCCAGTGTAATGTGATAACCTTCAAAACATTAACAAGTTTCTGAAGCTGCTCCATAACTTGCTGCAGCACCTTATCAGTTCCATAAACAACTATGGTGAAGAGTGCCTTGTCCTTGTTCAGACCGACAGCGAGGGACTCAATGTTATATCCCCTCCTTGCAAAGACCCCAGCAATCCGGTTGATCATTCCACTTTCATCCCCGACGAACACGGAAATTGTGTGCCGTCGCACACTGAGTTCATAACAGTAGTAGCAGAGAGCCAAGGCAAGCATATTAGAATTAGCATCCAGAAGAAAACTCAATAGTTATTAATTATTTAAAAAAAAAAAAACTTGCCGGCACAAAATCAGCAAGGTGGCAGCAAGTTTTGTACATAAACAAAATAAAAGTTCGTAACAAACTTGCATAATTTATGAATACGATTACCAATTTGCATAATTTCTCAACGTAAAGCCTTTATCAATACAAACTTACAAATCAAAAGCAAAATATATACAATGAACAATTAAGGAAAGCATGGTTATCACGATTCAGCTTGACAACCCAAATGAGAAAAGCAAGCATGTAATTGAAAAATACATAACAAATGCACAAGCTTTCTTTACTGAAAGAGTCATTTGCATACTTCATTAAGGCGCTGCCCTACAGAACCCAAACACACCCCCAGAAAGGGGAAAAATAAAATAAAATAAAAGAAGACTACATTCCCCTTTTAGAGTGCTTTTGTAGAAGGGCCTATCTGATGGTACACCAAGGAATTAAGTTTAAGCACTTCATAAAATAATGTTTTAACAAATAAATCGCTTATCGAGAGTTTCTCCATGAGAAACTTCAATCACTTTTCAATCCCAAAAAGCACCTCCTTTATTTCATCTAAATATCATAAACAAAAACAATGGTTTGAAATTCGATTTAATAGCACTTCTAAGGATATCAAAAGTCGTTCTCAAATTTGCAGAGGCTCTGTATGGTATTGTCGTTTGGACGTTATCCTTACAAAACAAAGCTGCTAGATTGTTCGATAAACAATTACAATTTACAGAGACTAAAATGTAGACTCATAGCCAGCACGCATGTATACAAAATTATCTTGACCTAACTGAAGAATCGCACATGCAATCATCCACCCAGAACCAAAACATAACGTTTATTTATTCACTACAATAAACTTGTCCAACATCTAAACATATCCATGCAACCAATATACAAAACTCCACACAAAAAATCACCTTGTCCCAGTTGAAGAATCACAATTTTACGCTAGCTACATTACCAGCACAATAATCTTATCACAGAATCGGCTTAACTGGCGGATATATGAATATAAACACATATTAGAAAAAGAATGAGTGAAGTGAATACTTGGTGCGGTTAGTAGAACGGGAAGTGAAAGTGCCCTCAGTGATATTCTCATCGGCACTTCTTGCAGAGACAGCGAGTTTCTTGGGCTCAGAGTGAAGAAATATTTTGTTCGATTTTGAGAGCGAAGAGGAAACTGACGGCGAAAAACTTACAGATATTGAGAACCCAAGATTAGGAAGCGAGTCGGAGCAGGGTTTTAGGAAACAGGTTGATGGTGATTGCAACGTTGGATTTGGAATGGCCGCCATTAAAGAGAAGGACGAGGAAAGACTGAAAGCAAGCGAGAGAGAAACTGAAGAACGAAACTAAAAATTAGCATATGAATTAATTTTATTTTTTAAATGTTTATTTACTTAGGTAAAAAATTAAATTATTTTTTATAAATTCTTTAAATAAAAATAAATTAATATGATCATAATTAAATAAATGATAATTAAAATATTTTTGTGTAATAAAAATAATAAAATAAAAATTAAAAAAATAATTTTATAAAATTAAAGAGAGATTATTTTTATTTAAAATTTTTTAATTAAAATATTTTTTAAAATTTTAAATATTAATATACCTTTTTAAATAAATAATAAAATATTATTTAAATTATCTTACGGATGTGATCTAAATATAAATGACGTGGATTATAATTTTTTTAATTGATGACATGGATTATTATATTACAACTATGAAAATCACAGTAAACGAGTCCAGTCCGGCCCGGCCCATTAGCTCATTTCTCCAGCCCTAAATTCGCTCAGCATTAGCCATCTTCTTCATCTCTCTAGTCTCTACTCACTTAGAAAAACTCTCACGGTGGCCGTCACCTTTCTTCTCAGTGTGATCACCCATCTTTCAATTCCACAGCATTCTTTTCTCAGCCGTGGGGTGCTTTAGCTTCTGTCACCGCCGGTAATCTTATCTCAGCCTGTTTCTCTCTGTTTAATGTTGTTTCTTATGCAATTTACAGAATTGAATTCACTTTTTCGCATATGGGTTAGATATATATTAACAGTAAAATTAATCCTAAATCAGGTTTTATCTTGTAGTATGTAAATTTCATGTAAATTTTTCAGCTTTACGATTGTCATATATTTAAAGATCTAAATTTTGTTTCGAGATTATATGACTTTTAGATTGTTTTGTTGCATTTTCATTTTTGTTTTGTTTTAAATTTTTTGCTTTGTGTATAGGATATCGATTAAGCAAGGTAAGGTTCATTATCGACTGATTAGATACATCCGTTTTAATAAGATCATCTCATTTTGTTAAACTTTGCTTGAACAAATATCTAAATAGTGTCGAAAGAAGTTTACTGGGAAAAGAATTTGTTAAGCCACCCAAATACAATTTCTCACCATGTCTGGCTTTGTATGATTTAATCAGTGGACATGGATTTTGATCTTGTGTTGCTTTGTTGCTGGCAGGTGGCTAATTTAACTTCATATTAAACTTTCTCAATTATTAGTTGAATTATTTAGATTTGAAGCATCAAGTTCTTAACAAACACCATTTTAATAATTGATCAAACAATAAATCTTCAAGGACCAAGTATTATGACCACGGTGATAATGTTTCTGACATGCAGGCAACATGTTGTGATAGACAGTGAAATCAACAGAAGAAAACAAAACGTAGGAGAAAGAGACACAGAAAGAGATCAGCAGAAATGGCTTTGTGCAGAGTACGCTCAGCTTCATCGACGCTCTTCAACAGGCTTCTCTGTCCTTCCGTTCTCAACAACAACACTACTTATCGCTATCAGTCCTCTGGTAATCTTGTTTTTATATTATGGATCAATATCAGTCTTCTGGTACTCTTGTTTTTTATATTATGGAATCTCACTCCTTTATCCTCAAAAGATTGAACTATATTATATTGCCGTTGTATTTCACAGAAACCGAATTAGTTGGTGATCCTTCAAAACAAGAAAAACCAAAAAAAGAAACTGTGCGTGATAAGATAATGAGACAGATGGCTCATGTTGATATAAATTCTCAAATTGGAAGTTGCATGCCACTTGCTTGTATGCGTATTGGGACCATCATTCACAACATTGAGGTAAACCCAGGACAAGGTGGCAAGCTAGTTAGAGCTGCGGGGACGTCAGCCAAGATTTTGAAAGAACCCACTTCAAGCTTCTGTTTAGTAAGACTACCTTCTGGTAATGAGAAACTGATTGACACTAGATGTCGAGCCACCATTGGTACAGTGTCTAACCCAAGCCATGGAGCTAAGAAGCTTAGGAAGGCTGGTCAGAGCCGTTGGTTGGGTCGAAGACCTGTGGTTAGAGGAGTAGCCATGAATCCAGTTGATCATCCTCATGGTGGAGGTGAGGGACGAAGCAAAAGTAGTGGTAACCATGGACGGTGTTCACTTACACCTTGGGGCAAGCCTTGCAAGTCTGGGTATAAAACTGCATCTCCTAAGAAGAAAAAGAAATTAGCCTTCTGATAATATTGTCCTTTTGTGCTAGTGAGCATTTTTAGTATTGTTACATTATTTTGTTTTCTTTGCAGTTAGTTTTTATCCAGTTTTAACCGATCAATAATGAAACTGAAGTTTAACTTCCGATTGAACTTATTGTCATCTAGTTTTACTCTTCTGTCATTTCAATTTAGCATGATTCAAGATGCTGCATTCTGTGCTTGGAACTTGTAACGGGGAAAGAGAGATAATATGGGTTAGAATATAGATTTCGTGTTTTGCTTTCTCAGGTTTAGAGATACTCTGTTCTTTTTCATTTGTTCAATTTGGTTAGTGGTGATTCTTAAAGCGTCAATGCATGTGTATATATTTTTCTTTTTCCTTGATTCTGTTTGTTGGGGAGTTTATAGAGATTCTCTTTTTTGTGCTTCGCATGCCACATGAGAGATCAAGCCTTTGTGTGTGATGAGTATTGACTTGCATCAAAGTAACTTTAAACCACTGTAACATTTTAATAATAACAGTCTGAGATCTCCTTGAAGGATTCAAGGCATTTTGTTTGATAGTCTTGGCTTGCATTAAGCTCCTTTGTGGTCTCCTTTAAAGCAATTCCTGTTTTAAGTAATCAAAAACTGTGATTTATTATTTGATTGAAAGTGTATTTAAAGTACTTTAAAATGCTAAAGCGATAATTCTGTCTGATTGAAGTACATGAAAGTACTTTTGGCTAATAATATACACCTGGGGTTTTTTTTAGCAAAGTCTTCAACATCTTTTTTTTTTTTATTATTTATCCTCAAGGTAGTTTTCTAGTTATTCTCTGAAAGAAATTCCTACATAAGCATTTCTCAGAAGCACTTTTATATGTCTGCATTTAGAAAATTATATTACAGTGTTCGCTTAATTTACATAGAGAGTTAGTCAAATCTAATAGGGTTGGTGTTGATCTGAATTCTGAACTCTGAATAAATATAATAGCTCCTTGAAACAGCCCCTGTGACTACAAATTTTTTACCTGTTCCATAGTTTATATTGTTCTACATGTGAACAAATGTTATTTAATTTAAGATTGTAACTGATCTTGTATTTATCGGCACCCGTTTGTGAGCCTATGCTTGTGAGACCAACTGAACAGAGTTTTGCAGGCACATTTGGATATGTTGCTCCCTGTCTTTATGTGTAACATTCGGTTGTTGCCATTTTGAGGAATATTATTGTGTTCTAAGTGCGGTAAAGCAAACAATGTAACTAGATATGTATTGTTGAAAAGAAAATATGTAATACATTCGATCGACTGTTATAAAACCTTATTAGTTCAAGTGACTTATATACATATTTATCTTAAAAACAGAGTAAACAGAGGAATCTTTGCTTTTCATTTTGATTAGGTTTGTGTTTCGAGCAGATAAAACTCGGGTCTACATTCCAAATATCCACGTTCTAAAATTTTATTGTTGTATAGTCCCTACTTTTTATTGGTAATCTGATCGCCCCCATAAAAGGTTTTTACCTTTTGCCCCAAGGTTTTGTTAGATATTTTTGATGTGGCTACTTTCCATGCAAGTTTGGATTTTTCAAAAGCTATACAAGAGCTTCCCATCAAAGAAAGTGCAAACCGCGGATTGTAAATTTCCAATATTATTCTCCTTCCATTGCAAGGACATCCTAAAATTAATTTTCCTGAAATCCTGACCATTAAAAGGTACCCTAATCCAAATTATTAGATAACAAAACAACTCCCTATAGGTTTGATTGGGTGAAAAAAAAGAAAAAAAGAAAAGAAAAAAAAACTCTATAAATAAGTAAAACCTACGTTAAAAATCAACCGCATACACATTTCACCTTCACCACATCACACTCTCATTCATTCTTTCGGACAAGAAGAAAAATTCAACCAAACAAAGAATTTTGTCTGATAAAATTAATAAATATATGGCGACTTGCCATGGCTACTATTCTCAGAGGAGGGCAGCTTCCCCCACTCCCCGAAGCGTGCCAACATGGGAGCAAAGATTCTGCTGGGAGGTGGGCCGCGTGCCGTGGAAGAGAGTTCTGAACTCCAAGAAATATATACGCCACTCACACAAAGTCATGTGCTGGAATGATTCGGCAGGCGAAGAGGCTTTCAACGCCGCGAAGCGCCGGTACTGGGCAAAGATCAAAGGGCTACCGTGCAAAATACCGCTGCCAAGTCCGGACGAATACATTGATCAAGTTAAATGGAGCGTCCCTAACTGTAGTAGTAGTAGTAGCAGTAGCAGTAGTAATGTTATTGATGATGCTGAGGTTTTAGATGGTTTGGATGAAGCTGCTCGGGTGAAACGAGAACCAGACGAAGAGAATCATGTGCTGCAGAAGAGTAGTTTCGAGGTTTCGTTTCATCAGATAAAGCCTACGGGTTGGGACGATGATTACGTCGGCCATGATCGGAGATATCATTCGCTCACGGGGATGATGGTCGGAGAATGATTACATACATACATATATATGCATGTGTACATGCATGGTTGCTAAAATAATGGAGATACAAATGCATGATGGTGACTAGCTGCTAATTCATAAACTGTTTACGTATTTTGTGTAGGGTTTTGAGTTTTTTAAGTACGTACTAAATTTGTAGGGAGTGTAACACTTTTTTTGTTTCTATTTAGCGAACTTATTTGCTTTCCTCTATGCTCCATTTTGAGAATTTTTTTATTATTATTATTTACTTTTTAATTACTTATTAGATTCTTTGAAATAAGATCATGTGAGATTCGTGCTAAAAAGAAAACTAATTGACCAATAATAGCAAACTTAAGTAAAGCAAAACCTAGCTAATATCTAAGACTAATCATTTTCATTCTCTCTTTAATTTTGGTGCTAAACTATTTAAAAATGTCATAATTTTTTTTTTAATTAAGGAGAGGTAGAATGGTAAGTAAATAAATGATAATTTTATATGTTATCTCTCAACAGGAAGAATTAAATAACTAATTAAAAGTTTAGTAAGAATATAAGTGATGAGTATGGTATTTTATTAAGAATAAAACGAGGATCCTTCAAAAAAATCTATACATGCCAGAATGTTACAAGTTTCATAAGTATACAGTATGTAATGATTAGAGGGGGACTCTATAATTGACTCTTCCAGTTGTTTCTACCTTCTAGAGATAATCTTTAAATAAAATGTGGGTATTGTGCTGGCCCTCAAGATCAACATGGAGGCCTGTCATTAAAACATTCCTACACAAGTCAATTAAAAAGGGTCTTAAAGGAACCAACATATTGTATAATGTGAATAATTTCATTAAAATACAGCTTTAATAATACAATTTACGAAAATTGTATGCGTCAGCCGCTAAAGAAAGATCGTAAGGGTAAGATCAATCTTATATTTTATATATTAATGGGATTTTAAATTTTATAAATAATTTTGGTATTGAATAATACATTTTTAAGATGTTATTCGCAGTCGGAATTATTATTATTTTTTTAAGTGTGATGTTACAGTTACAAACTCTTGTATAAATTTATTTTGTATAAATTGATGTAATATAATTTACTGGTTGAATAAAAATATAAAATAATAAAAATAAATTTGTACAAAATAAGTTTGTACAAAAATTTATGACTGTATCATTATTATTATTTTTAAATAATGCAAGAGAGAGAGAAAAAGATTAGGAGAGATAATAATTTAATAAATTATGTATAATGATGTATGATATAATAATTAGTACAACATTTATAAGAGACCAAAAAAAAAAAAATTCTCTTGTAATGAAGTTTTTTTCGTCTATCTCTATCTCTATGATTTAGTAACAAAATTTCGTGAAAACTCGTGTAAATAGAGTGTTAAGACCAGACAATATATAGTGTTACTAAAAGTTAATCATGCCGCATGAATAAAACATATGAATTATTGTTTTTTATTGCAAACTTTCTACACATTGTAACATGACTTTCACGGATCATCAAATTCATCAGGATTTTTAGATCAATGAAGCGAATATTACTACTGTTAAAAAAAAAAATTCTTATCATCAAATTAAATAAAAGAGGAAAAAATATTCTTGGATAATTTCTATTTTTACGAACAAATTCCCGAAGAAACTTTTCGTTTACATCATCAGCTAATTATTTTTATTCCAATAAAAAAAATTGATAAAAAAAACAAATAAACTACTAAAAATACTCTCTCAAATTAAAAAAGCATACTTGATTAAAAAAATTTAAAAATTGAAAAAAAAAAGCAAAAACCAAAATTTTGATTAAATTAAAAAAAAAGGCACCCATGAGAAAACTTGCAAAGGCGTCTCTTTCTGGCCACTGTCTCTGTATTTCTTCGAATCATACATAATTGCATATGATCGATCAATCATTTATCATTAATTCTTATTATTTTTTGTCATAAAATCTTGGCCGTCGGATTTGATGACCCATTCCCGCTTTGGCGTGACATGTTCCCGGCGTTGCTAGGCCCCGCCGGAGACGGTCAGTTTTCTCATTATCATTCTATATCCTCTGGTTCTACAAAAGACGTCGTCTTATTCGTCACAAGCAATGAATCCATTGTCAAAAGAGTCGATTTTCAGCTTCAATACTCGTTCAGTTTCGAATTCATCGAAGCCCACGAGGCCGAGATTGCATAAGACGCGAAAGCAATCGAAATCGAATTCCCAGAATTTTAATTTTCCAGGGGTTTCGGTTTCAGAATCCGGAACCGAGTCCGGGTTCAACCCATTTCGGGCTGAACCGGGTATGGGTTTGGGCGCACACGAGTCACTGGAGAAAAACAAAGGTGGGATTCTGTTTGGAAGTAGAAATGGTTTTGAAAGTTGTGATATTGGTGAATTGAAGATAGAGGAAAACTTGAGAAAGTTGAAGATTGATGGTCATCGCGGCAATGTGGAATCTGAGCTTGAAAATGAGTTGAAGCAGAAACTGAGTAAACTGACATTTAAGGATAGTGGGGAGAAAGATGATGTGAAGAATTTTGTATTTAGTGGTAGTAAAAAGAGCAGCGATTCATTTGCTGCAGCGAGTGAACTTCCTGATCAAATGAAGAATTTGAACATAACTAGTAAAGGTGGCAGTGGGTATATTGTTGGAGAAAGTGAGAATATGCTGTCAAATGAGATGGGGAGAAAGTTAAAAATTGGAAGTGTGAGTAGTGATTCTTCTGCTGGTCAAACCGATATGGGAAGAATGTCATCTCATATTTTTGTCAAGGATAAACAATCTACAAATTTGGGTGATAAGAAGTTACATGATTTGGGTAAATCGGTTCCCACAGAAGTTGATTTTCAGGCAGGATTGCAGGGTAAGAACAGTGGTGGTGGTGAAGATCCTGTAGACAAAGCGAAAGATGGTGCAATACCCAGTGAAACTGCCTCATCATCATCTTCTTTTTCATCTAGTGGCATCCCGTTTCAATCAGTTGATAATGCATCAAAAGTGCCTGATGTTGATAGAACTGACCGAATGAATGAGTTTAGCTTTATGAGCAAGCAAGATGGGATGGCGGCACCCTTTGTAGGATTTAGAACTCCAAATCAGAAAATTAATTTATTCTCCGGGGCAGGTCAGGAGGTGGAGTTCAGTGCAAAGAGGGGTTCTGTTAGAGACACAAAGGTAAAGAAAAAGAGGGGAAAGTTGAGGAAGCCAATTTCCATTCCGCTGTGGCACGGACAGGATTTTGTCTCGAGGGATAGCAGTTCCCCGGAGGATCCAGAGCCTTCAGAATCTTATTCGCCTATGGATGTTTCACCATATCAGGAAACATTGGCTGATACTAAATGTTCAAGAGAAACGTCTGTGGCATCAGATGAGTCTTTCAGTCTTGACAACAATGATGCATCTACTGATTCACAACCTGCAGCTCCAAATGTTGCAGTTGATGAAGAGTTGGTCGCTGCTACAGAACGGATGGATATAAATGATGAGGATGTTGAATTTAGGGATACAAAAGAGGATCATTCTGACAGAGGTGTTGGTTCTGAAGTTCCTCAAGATGAGTCTGTTTCTGGGACTGAGACTGAAAGTTTTAAATCCGCAAATGAGGAGATCGATGACGCCACTGATAATTCAGCTGAAACTGAAGCAAGTTCAAGTGCAGGCATTCAGAGGCAAGATAGTGACAGCAGGATGCAATTTAGTTTTCCTTCTCATTCAGAAGACATAGGCGGTTCTAACTTCACCTTTGCTGCATCTTCTGCTAGTCAAGGTCACTTAGCATCAAAACGCCACCCTAAAAAAAATTTGGTGAAAATTGGTTTTGAGTCGTATAGTACCACGCCAAATTCAAAAGTTCCGCATGCATTGTCCTACCTACAGTTTTCTTCTTTCTCTGGAGCTTCTCCGCTTTTGTCTTCCGGGCAGGAGGAGAGAGGAGATCTATTTTCTTCTCGACTCAAAGGAGATCGTAATTCTGAGGTGGATAGAGGACAGGAAATCAAGCAAGAGCCTAATTTGGCTTCTGCTGAAACTATTGCAGCTCAGGAAGCATGCGAGAAATGGCGATTAAGGTTTTTCTTTATTCCCATTAATTTTTCTCCCCTTCTGAAGCTCACATTAGAAAATTCTCATTTGATTCCTTTTAGGAAATCTCGGTTTAGTACTTTGATTTAATGACTGTAAAATACGCGCATCCTGTCTTCCAGCTAACAAGTTATTTTATTTTTGAAATGTTACATATATATCAGGGGAAACCAAGCCTATACAAATTCAAACTTGTCCAAAGCTGAGGACTGTTACACACAAGGGATAAACTGTATATCTGAAAGTGAAACTTCTCAAAGTTGTCTCAGGGCATTAATGCTGTGTTATAGCAACCGTGCAGCAACACGTATGGCACTTGGAAGAATGAGAGATGCACTGTCAGACTGTATGTTGGCTGTTGCCATTGATCCAGACTTTCTCCGAGTGCAAGTTAGAGCTGCAAAGTAAGGCTGTCCTTTATATCTCTGATTTCTCATTTTGAGTGAGCAGTAAAAATAAACTCCTATTAGTCGTTCCATAATAATCCTAATATCTGAAGAGTTTCTGCTGTTGTAGGGTTTGTTCTTCATGAGAACCTTAGTTTTACATAAAGATTCCATCGCCTTAATTCCTTGTATGGGCGCAAATGCTTTTGCATTTTGTACTGCTGACTTTCCGAATGTGCTATTTGTGAATAACAAATTAAGGGTTTTGAAGTTTCTAATTTTTCTTTACTGCTACCAGATCATCTAGCTTTTATTGAGTTTTTGTTATACTAATTAGTATTAATGTGCTGTAACTTTGTTGAGCTGCATCATTGGACTTACCTATTCTGCATGTGTTTGATCTTTGTCAAACATATTATCATCTAATTTGTGCTTATTTTTACTTTCTAAAAGTTGTCACCTTGCACTTGGGGAAATTGAAGATGCATCAAAGTATTTTAGAATGTGCTTACAGTCAGGAAGTGATGTCTGTGTGGACCAGAAAATTGCAGTAGAGGCCTCTGATGGTCTTCAAAAGGCACAGGTACCATGAATCCTCTAACTGAATAATATTTTATCTTTATCTGTCCTATTAAGCAGTTTATGATAGGTGTATATTGTATTCGACATCAGTTATTAATTGCAGTTCAGTCACCAACTAGATTAAATTTTTGCATATTATTCATAGCAAGTTGTTTCCTAGTCCTGGCTGGTTTATGTTAGAAGGTTTGCTGTTGTTATTCATTCACATTCTTTTTCTAGCTGTTCAGATCCTATGGTTATCTTCAGATATATACAATGTTATTCTAGCATTGTTTGTCAGAATTGGCATAGAAATTTTAATCCTATTTTGCAACTTCTCATATCCGTAATAAATCATGCTAAATGTTTTGCTAATATTTTCCCCCATTTTTTCACTTAATTTTGAGGAAATTTATGGTTTCTCCAATGACATTGTGACTTATTTAGTGTTCTTCCTGTTTGGCAGAAAGTGTCAGAATGCATGCAACGCTCTGCTCAGCTTCTACAAAATAAAACATCCAACGATGCTGAAATTGCTTTGGGAGTAATTGATGAGGCTTTGTTTATAAGCTCATACTCAGAAAAGTTGCTTGAAATGAAAGCAGAGGCTCTTTTCATGGTTTGCTTTACAGTCTTTTGAGGCCTGATGCTTTTACGTGTACAAGAAATTGTTGTTGATTCAGAGTCGTCTATGCCAATAGGCATTTACTATTGTGTCAGAGTAGAGGTATATTTGAGTTAACTATTTTTTTCTGCAGCTACGAAAGTATGAAGAGGTAATTCAGCTGTGTGAACAGACCTTTCATTTTGCTGAAAAGAATTCTCCTCCATTGGATGCCAATGGCCAATCAATGGAGCTTGATAGTTCTGAATCCACAAAACATGTCTCCTTTAGGCTTTGGCGGTGCTGCCTAATTTTCAAATCCTACTTTACTCTGGGAAGACTGGAGGAGGCAATTGCCGCACTCGAGAGGCATGAATCGGGGTAATTCCTAATTGTCGTGCAAAATAAATTTCTTTCACTTTTATTTGTGATCTACTATTTTCTTACTGTTTCATCTTCTTCATCCTTTTCTGGTTTTCAATTATTTTAATTTTATTTTTTGCCCCCAGGAATGGAGGAAAGATGCTGGAGTCATTGATTCCTTTGGCTGGCACAGTCCGTGAGCTGTTATGCCGTAAGGTATGCCTACTCTATGCTTCGATATACTCGCTCTCTCTCTCTGACCCTCTCTCTTCTCTCTAGTGCTTTATTCTTTCAATCTTTCCATTCTAGCAGTGAACGAATGAAATAATATTTGGTGCATAGGAATATTTTTTGTTTTTGAGTATTGTATTTGTATTATTCTGTTGTAGTCTGCTGGGAATGAAGCATTTCAAGCAGGAAGACATTCAGAAGCTGTTGAACATTATACGGCTGCTTTATCTTGCACTGTGGAGTCACATCCTTTTGCAGCTATTTGTTTCTGTAACCGAGCTGCTGCATACAAGGCATTGCGTCATATCACTGATGCTATTGCAGACTGCAACCTAGCTATTGCTCTCGATGGAAATTATCTGAAGGTTTGGTTCTAAACTTATTCTTTTTACTCTTAAGTGAGTAATGAATTTTTCCCTTGAAGTTCTCTTATGATTCTAAATCCACTGGCCCATTTATGTAGTAATGTATCTGAGATTTTAATGATTCCATATCACCCACTGTGATTAAATGGGACATTAGAAGCCTATTTGATCTAACTTACTCATGAATAAGCCAGTTGACTAACTCTTGGAGCTTGAACTACTTGCAGGCAGGCTGTTCATGCTGGACAGCAGTCTAATCCCTTCCATGAAAGTACTATACTAAAATGTACCTTTAGTACTTTCTATGTGAGTTGAGTAGTGTGTTTTATTACACAAGGAAAGCATGTGAATTGCAATTTATTTGTTGTATAATTATGAATAGAATACTACTAGCAAAGATGGTGATTATAATCATATAACTTTTGGATAGGATAACTGTTGTGCATTTAAGTGCTGAGAAGAACTTACCAGGTAGAAAGGTTGTTAGAAGTAATTACATCTTTTCCGACACCTCATGCTCATGACAGCTTTTTTCCTTGGAGCCAGTTAGTTGGCCAAAGTAAATTTCAGTTTAGTCTAATTTGTATTTTTTGTTTAAATTAACTTGCAAGTGAACTTCACACAATAATACCCTGGAGATGATCTACTTATTTTTATTTTTTACTCTTTTTTAAGGTTCTGGAATATTTTATTGTTCCTTCCCATGATCTTTCAAGGTAAAATTGTGGTTGCTCTCTCTTTAACAACATTTTAGCTAAAATGTATGACCTGTTTCTACTCTACAGGCAATCTCCAGAAGAGCTACTTTATATGAGATGATTAGGGATTATGACCATGCAGCTAGTGATTTTCATAGACTTATCGCCCTTCTTACTAAGCAAATAGAGAAGAGTAATCAGTCTGGAGTGTCTGACAGATCAATTAACTTGGCAAACGATCTCAGACAAGCTCGTATGCGACTTACTGCTGTAGAAGAAGAAGCAAGGAAGGACATTCCCTTGGATATGTACCTTATTTTGTAAGTTGCTCTCTTTATTCATGTTGAGAGAAAGTTATCCTGGAACATGTAATGCATGAAGATTTATGGGATTTGTGTTGAATGCTTAGGGAAATAGGTAGATCTTGTTGTCGATTTGCTTTGATGCACAACAAATCTTGATATGAACCATTTTATTAAGCCTTTTCTTTTCCTCCCTATGAAGTTGTTGTGCATGATATGAACTAGTATAGCAGTGTGAGATGCTGAGAGTGAGGACAGATAATTAACTAAAGGTTTTCTTTGCCATGGATACAAATATATTAGGCATGTTTGTTGGCTTCATGGCTTGTCATATTCTGGTTATATCAACTTTACATCATTAGGACACTATTTATTGATCTGTAAGAATTTTCTGCTAACTTAAACTTTTGCACATTGCATTTGAAATTTCTTATTTCTAAGCACTCTCAGTTGAAAGTATGAAGTTTTTTTTCCCTCACTTTTTTTTTAAAATAAAAAGAAGGTTATTATTAGTGGAGTTAATGTATGCTAGTTATATATTCATCATTCTGTTTCCACTCAAAATGTAGCTTCCACAACCAGGGGCTAGCTGCTGCTTTACAGCTAAGATAACGCCGTCTCTTCTTTTCCACATCCTCCTTCTTTCCGGATACTTATCTAATGCCACGGAACCTTCTTTCCCAATCAAGAAATAGAGTATACTTAGATTATATCCATATGTTTATGCATATACATGAATGTGTATTTTGGCAGGTTTTAGAAAAGAAAAATGGAAAATGGTTGCTACATACATAAATATCCTTGCTATTAGCTTACAGTCTTCTCCACTCCAGAGTGTAACCTGAACCTCTTCTCAGTATGGTCAGACTGTTCCATCTGTCTTTCATTTTACAGGGTTTAGGGGTTAAGATTTAGGTGCCTGAACAGTTGTAAATTTTGTCAAATTCGTGCCTGCTGAGAGATTGAACTCTTTGGCATTTTTTGTTTTTTTGATTCTAACTCTTTGGCAATTTAAGTGAAAATAAAATTATTGGGACAAGAAATGAAAGGGGGTATTTAGCAAAGAAGGATGCATTTGGAACTACTCTGCCTTGATCTATTATTTCTTATGTACCCTGTATGGAGTTATTATGAGTAATTAATGACTCTTGTACATTTTCTATACTTGTATGTTGCATTAATGTTAATTGCCTTCTGAATTTAATGGAATATACTGTAATTGTTAGTGAAGTCATAACTAGAGGCAATCATTGTATTTTAATTTCATGGTCTTAGATCCCTACTTTACATTATGTGGCAGAGGAGTTGAATCATCTGTTTCAGTGGCAGATATCAAAAGGGGTTATCGGAAAGCTGCACTTCGACATCATCCTGACAAGGTTTCATAAATTAAATGCTCTACTTACTTGCTTACTACTATTCACTCATCTAACAATCCGCTGTTGATGTAGGCGGGTCAGTCCTTGGTTAGAAGTGATAATGGAGATGATGGGCTTTGGAAGGAAATTGGAGCAGAAGTCCACAAAGATGCTGAGAAACTTTTTAAAATGATTGCAGAGGCATATGCTGTACTGTCAGATCCTTCTAAGGTCCCAAATTCATCACTATAACTCTCTTTTCTTTTCGTGCATTATTCTCTTATCTGACAAACTTTCAAGAGTTTGGGCATTCTATTACCATCATTTTTACTCTCTTTGTTTTTGTTTCCAAATCCTCTGTAAGAAATTTTTGGTGTTGCTAGCAAAGTGTTGTTAAGGATCATTACTTGGGCTGGGCACTTTGAATTTTCTTGCAGTGGTGTGCCACTTCATGTTAAGCCCTAAAGAAACTGTGCATCCCCGACAGGGCACTGGGTTAAATTTGTCTTTGGTCAAAGAATGATCATTAAAACTATTTTCTCTCAATGTCAACATGAACATGAAGTCTAACAAACAAGTGCCCAAAGAAGATGTGTATTTTTGTTGGAGCAAAAATGGTATACTTGGGCCCTCACCTAGGATCTCAACTTTGTGTGAAGTGGTATAGGAGATGTTCAAGTCACCCCACTGTAGTCATTAAATTATAGTAAGTCATAATATGTGTATGCTATGTTTGCATTCGTAATTGATCCACGCGATTTATACGTTAGGGTATTGCCAGCTACCCATAAGCTTATACATTAGGGTATTATTTGAATCTTAGGCTTAAACCTTTTAGCCTGTAATCTGTATCAGCCTTTATTACAAATGATTGACCTCATCTTAAATTTACAGATCATAATTGCTTGCTTCAATAAGTGGTTGTTACAAGTTTAGTACCCTCAAATCTTGCATCACCTGCCCTTGTCTATGCTAGGCCTAGTTCATGCTGCCCGTCTGTTTTATGCTATTCTGTTACTGAAGCTGTTTATTGATTGTTCTTGTATTATTCTCTTTTTATGCAAGAATAGCATTGACGGAGTCAACTACTGTTTTATCTTTTCAGCGGTCACGGTATGATCTTGAGGAAGAGACAAGGAACACCCAAAAGAAACAGAATGGAAGCAACACATCCAGAACACACGCATATGCTCAAAATTACCCATTTGAAAGGAGCAGTAGTAGGCGACAGTGGAGAGAAGTTCGGAGATCATATGATAACTCAGCTGCGAGAGGTACAGAAGGCACTCGATCAAACAGATATTCGTGACAACTGTTGTAGCCCCCGTTTGCTGATTGAGTTATAAACAAGGCTCTTCAGGTGACATTTATTCAATTAGCTTCAATCTGCGTATAGCCTCAAACAAGAGATGCTACAGGCCTTTTGTCACTATCCGAGAGTTCATGGCATGTGCGTGCCAATGGAGGTACCAGATTGTCGAAAGCCAGACCGAGGATTGTGGTTAGTTCTTCTAAAAGAGATTTTTGCTAACCAAAAAAGTTTTGTTTGTTAAAGTTCAAAAGATTGTTGGAGTTTTGAGAAAGGATTTGTATCATAATATCAAGATTCTTTTACTGAAAAGGACCCAAAAAAAAAAAAAAAAAAGTGAGTTGGGGGTTTTTGTGGGGTGGGGGGTGTTAGAGAGGCACTCAGTTACAAGATTCTGAGATAACAGGGTCACTAACTGTTTTTGTAAATTGAACACTGACCCATCAATATGTATGTTATGTGATGACGTGTGACAATGCAATCGAGAAACTTAGAAATCAGGTTCATACTGAGCAATTGGATGGTGGGGATCTCTGATGGATTGCAGAAGAGTCATATCAAATAGTTGAACAGTTTTGGTTTGATTACACATTTTAGTATGGTTGGTTTCATTCTTTGTTCATTTAGTGAATTTACTTTCTTCTTTTGTTGTATTACACAAACGAAAATTGCTTGTTTGTACAGTAGTTTCTTTGGGTGTTGCTTGCATCTTGTTGAATTTTCAATGAAGATCATTCTATTGTTTCACATTTTGCGTTTTCTTCATTTGTTAAGTTAATTGATCTGGGGTAATAAACTAATAATGAACTAGCCTGTTATAGAATTTAATATATGATTTGTGTTGTGTGCAAGCGTGAGACTCACGTCATGAGCCAATTCCATAAACTCCTTCTTCTTTGAAAATATCAAACATAAAATAATCAATGGTGTAATGTAACTTTGTGTATTTTTCTCCGAAAAATGAACTCTCAATGGTCCCCACTCCCCTATATCTAAAATTCTGTAGCTGGATCATAGGAAACGTATACAAACTATTATCAACAGGTTACATTCATGGCAAACAATACTTGGAACTTCTACCTTAAAGTACAGATAGAGAACTTCCTTTCCAGCATTCTCATATGTATATTCCTAATCCGAGCTCTTTCGGCTCTGTTTCCACCATCCATGGCGCCCTATTGAGAAGAGAAAAATAAGCCACGACTACCAAAAAACTGGAAATAAGACTAAAAGAACAAAACAGAGTTCAATTTGGGGATCAGAATCATTACTTGTTCATTACAAAATTTATTGTTCCTTGTGAAGCGCGTTTGAGAAGAACTTCCCTTGCCTCAATTGCAATTCCTTCAGGCTGCACAAAAAATTCAATGAGATGGTGTAACAGTTAACGGTAATATTTGAGTTGCTAAATCATCTAGTCATTCTGCATACCTCTTCGGGGAACCATACTCCTGGCTGCGTGGCTCCCTCAAGAACTGCAAGGACAAAAGCAGCTATAGCTGTTCCCACAGATCTGAAAGATCAGAAAATTCTGTGCACATTAGATCCAGTTTAAAAGCATCCAACAATATGTTTTGGCATTTATTTCGAATTAGCAAGAATCATTAAAAAAGTAGAACATTTCACCGGAGTTTTATGCAGTGAGATTACTGGATATGAAATATAGAAAACGAGATGAGAAGACTTACACTGAGAGCCTCCTGTGACTAAATATACCAACTGTATTCCGTCCATCCGTGCATTCTAAATCAACCTGCCAGGAAAAAAAAGGTAATGACAAAGTGATGTATAGAAGATATTTGTAACGAACCACAAGGTGGATTTATACCCTCCACTAAAATTGAGAAAGGTCAAACACAAGATAATAAAAATGATGGATTGAAGATATCTCACCTCATTGATACACGTTCTCCAGCAATCCCATCAAACGCTCGAACTACAGGATCAAACAATTGAACTAACTGTTGGACTTTGCTTCGGTCTCTTAGATATTCCTGCAAGATTAATGCGAAACAACATATCCTTATCAAGAGGAGCTAAAAGAAGAGTTTCTCATTTGAAATTGATGTGCACTGTTTATTTCTTAGTGCTTAATAATAGGTATCCAGCCAGTTCAGTGTACGGAATGGCTTTTATAGCCAGACAAATTGTTGTTAAAACTTACTGCAGGAAAAAGCCTTTGCATGGTTACCATTCCCCAATTCCAGAAGAATGGTGCAGTTCCAAATCGAGCACTGACGGTTGGTACTCCTAGGACCTCACGGGCACTTCTCACCTCTGGTAAATTCCTAAAAATGAGATTCTGTTCAGTTGAATTGTTACAAGGAGGCAAACCAAGCAGACACACCAAATCTAATTGATAAAATTACATTCATTTTAAGCAACACAATAAAGCAAGCCTGAATTCCGAGATATTATTATAATGGAAACTGATTAATTATAGGTATAAGCTCCAAACATAGGCAAGAAAATTCGCTAGCTCAGAGAGCACTGAACTTACAACAGAAAGACATCTTTCCTTCCAATCCCTTTCCCGAAGTCAACACTGAGCATTCCACTATAAGGCTCTAATGTGATTTCCTCTCCTGCTTGGATTATGCATTGTCACAGTCAGGCGACATAAACAGTAGACCAATTAAAACAAAACAGACATAAATAATTTTCAATATGCTCTCGAACGAACCTTTATTATATGCAACAACTTCCTCTCCAAGAAGTAAAAAACTAGTGGCTAATATTGTTGGGCCAGCACCACCCGTGCCTGCTGTATAGTAGGAGAATCTGAGAAGAGCATATTTTCATGTAAATTGTAAATTACAGCAGAAAGGAAAAGGAAGAAAAGGAGCCATTATATATTTTATAAGGTGATGCAAGCATAATGATTATGATTCCCAATTCTTTCTGTTGTAATAAGTGACCTGATTTTTTGACATCTTTTAAGGGTTTAGTGCAAAAATTTGAGTGTATATCTCACCAGGACTATATATACCAGTGACACCACCTTGAACTCAAAAATTTAAGCCATTGGTATAGGAGCCAACATCTTGTATACAAACACAAGTCTGGTATTCTTATTATTTTTATATGGGATTTACAGCATACCTACCCACTTGTGTAATTCTCTTATGGAATCAGAAATACTCCACAGACTCAAAGAAAATTACTCAAAGAAGAATTTCAATTTGTCATTACAGTTAGATACATTTTCAGAATTTTAAAATCTTTAGTAGCAACTGTAGCATCCCTTGGCACTGATTAGGGATGTCAATTTAACCCGGACCCGGAAGAACCCGGATAATCCGGGCCGGGTTTGACCCGCACCGGACGAAATAAAATCCGGAATCCGGATGTGATTTTCTAAACCCGGACGTTTCCGGGTCCGGATCCGGATTTGGGTGAACCCGCAAATCCGGAACCCAGACCCGGGTGTATTTATTTTTATATTATTTTTTTATTATAAATAGAAACAATTGAAAAAAAAATAGCAGCCTTGCCCTAGTTTCAGTTTCACAGCCGCGCCGCCAAAGCCAACCAAATATTTCCTCATCAAATCACCGTGAATCATGCTTTGTTCCTCATCCTCACCGCCAAAGCCCGAAGCAAATCGCCGACAGTTATCACCAAAGAAGGCAGCACAGTCGAGAAAAAGAAGAAGCATGCAAAGAAGACCAATCCTGAAGCAGCTCCATCTCGATATTGCAATCTCCAGCAAGGCCACGGGCAAGCAGTTTCATCAACGATATTTTCAAGAAGTTGGCCCAAGAACATGATTTCATTCATTTTAGGTTCTGATTATTGGAAGGGTATTTGGTTGTGATTTGATGGGAGTATGAACAAGGCAATTGCAGAACAAGTAAAGGCTATAAATGGGATCTTGAAAAAAAAATTCTCTTTTAAGATTGTGAATTCGAGAAGCTTTGGTTGAGTGATATTGTGAATTCGAGAAGCTTTGGTTGAGTGATCTTGTTGATAATAATCTGGCTTTAGTTATTCAATTTTCATTACTTCATCGTTTACTCCTTGCAGGTTCTAGTAAGAAAAGTTTGATAAAGGATTTTTCAAAGCAACTGAGAAATTAGGTTCAAAAAACATTATCCGGGTTTTAAAACCCGGAATCCGGGAACCCCGGATTTTTTCCGGGTTTAACCCGTACCGGACCCGCACTCAAAATATCCGGGTTTTAGCCGGGTCCGGTAAGACGAATTCTCATCCGGGTCCGGAACCGGAAAGGCCAAACCCGGACCCGGACCCGGATTTGCCATCCCTAGCACTGATGGGTTATATAATTAGGCCAATGTTTTCTCCTTGACAGTCCCTATCAATTAGTCAATGTGGATAGATTCACCAAAACATGAAAAGGGAAAAAACTGCCAATCTGAGCAGGAGATAACTTGAAATCACTTCATCAAAGTAACTGTTCTACGACTTTACCATAGGAAAGTTACCGGACATAGTACCTTAGCCTCTCCGGCTCTCCCTTGCTTTCATTTCTTGCAACACGAACTAGCTCTGCTGCCATCACTGTCATGTAACAGATATCAGTTAGTATAAGGATCCAAAAGCAGCATAATAGCAGATACAATTTTTCACTCCTCAAAAAAGGACATAGCATAGTCCAATTTTAAAAATTGCTGTAATCTCATAGATTGTACGAGTGTCACAAGCAGAGCTCTCACTTAGCTTGCCTAAATCTAAGTAGAGGAGGCTTTGCATCATCTTGAGCAAAAATCCAACATCCAAAATTAAATAAACAGATCCAAAGAGCAGGGACTGGGCATCAGATAATTCAGCTTAGTTGGAATGTAAGCATGAAAATAGAAACCATCTCAAGTTTAAGAGCCCTACCTAATTAAGTGTCATCTAAAGTGTTTAATATTGATACTTATTTCAGCAGAAGCAAAATGGCTATTCAGGCAAGATATGCCCTTGGAGATCTGAAAGAATCATTATGTAGTGCAAGTAGCTCAAGATTTTGAAGACTTTGTCAAAGAAAGCTTTGAGCTTTATCTTAGTTGCAATACTCCAAGTTAATGATATAAAGTCACTAAAACTATCTGTCAAACCAATATGTGCACCCATATATAAGAACTTTGGACCCAGGTCTATGAGTTTACCAACAATTAAGTTTTAGCTCCTAAAGCAAGAATTGGTAGTCTGCACATGTTTCAATTAAAGAATTAGTACTCTATCCATATTCTTCACTTAATCGTATAATTTACAGTGCTAGAAGTGCGGATAGCAGGACAAGAATGTCCATGTTCATAAAAGCACCATTGCTCACTCCTGGATAGATTCCTCCAGTGGTTATGGCTGGAATGTTTGCAGCTATTGCTCTGTCCTTGAAGGATTTTGCACGCTGGGAGTAGATGGTATCGTCACAAACATCAATGTATGCTGTCTGTTAGGAGACACAAAAAAGAACACATAAGATTACATCTTGGGTACATAGTAAAGTTGTATACATGCTTCAATTATCACATATACAAAACATAGAAAACTGGACTTGGAAAAGAGATATTCAAACACAACATTTACCTTTCCTCACCTTGGTCTCTATGGCAGCTTCCAATACAGTGCATTTCGGTGCCTGTTGAAAAGGTCCTGCTGCATGAACCACAAGATCCACATCTGACGAAGCAAAGTTACAGCATTTCACATACAGACTAAAATATCATCAAAATATTGTCAATAACGAAATATCTGCTTCAAAAGAAAAAAAAAAATCCCTTTACTTCGACTCTAGAAGAAAAAGAATTATTGATGTGGAACAATAGAAGATACATCTAGTCAGTGAGGAGTGATCTCACCTCTTAAAGCCATTAATAATGAGCCTTCATTGTAAATGTTAACTTCAGCAAATTCAGAATTCTTCCCCAATGTAGAGACCATTGCAGCACCTTTTTCCCTGCCGGTATGCAAAATTTTCTCAGCGACACTGTAAATTAGGAAATATTCCAGCCATAACTATTTGAATTTACAACTCCATGTCCCCATAGTTCCATCCAAGAACTAGCATGTTGACAGCATTCTAAATATTAACATATCACAGTCAAAGCATATCAATCAACAAAAACAGCCTTTCGAATGTTTAGGAAAACCAAAAAGAGACAGAATTACAAATTTTGCATCATTGGCAATATTATTATGGACTGTTTAGGTTCTCTTTTTTATTACCATCTAATCACAACTTTAAAGTATTTGGTAAACACTCACAATTACAGTTTGAAAATTATGACGATTTTACCCACAATTGCCCGACCTATATTAGCTTTACTATTTTTGTCGAAATGATTATTTAAAGGTAGCATTTACCAGACACTATGAACTTTTATTTCATAACTAGAGCTCTCATTTAAGAGTAGATGTCTTAACAAGCCACGACCGCACAACATCACTACCAATTGGAGCCCTAATCTACAACTGTGGGACATGATAATCACTTGTAGTTGAGTGACTGTTTAGAAATGTGCTTTCAGAACCATGTAAAAGCATTGCAGTTTACCAGTAGCCATCACCATGAATTTTAAATTTTAAAATAACCAAAGAAACATAGTAAACGTAAAAAAAAAAAAAACAGAAAAGAACAAAGCTTGAAAATTTTCCCTCCTTTATTTCTTGCTTTTTTTCGGTGACCAAACAGAAGAAAGAAAAGGGTATTAATTATTTAACCTGTTTCGAGAGCCAACTACAATCTGAAGGTCGGGGCAGAGCTTCGAGAGAGCAACAGCAGTGGATCCACCGACCCGACCCGTACCTCCAAGTACCAAAACGCGGGCATTTCGGTTCTTCATTTGAAAGTGAGCTCCGTCAAGAACTGTCTCTTTAGTAGCACTTGTAGCACTGGCCATTATGGCCGTGGCCGTGCTATTCAAACGAGGCAAAGCTCGCGCCATTTTGGTTTCTCTGTCTTTGGTGCTCTCCCGTTGTGACTTGTGAAGAGACCCAATTCAACTGTTTTTCTTATCCAAATTATCATCAGTTACAACCGCTTGAATGATGACGTGGCGAGAGCGCTGAGGCTGGTGACGTGGATGAGTTTTCACATGTTGACGCGGCACATACTGAGCCATTTGAACAAGCATCAAATAAGTCAAAGCTTTTTTGGACTTGAAAGTTATTTCGATTATTCATGTGCATTTTCTTTTACGTCCAATCAATTTTCATCCACTAAATATCTAATTAGAGTGAATGAGTGATCATTGGCTCACTAACTCTTGGACAAATTGGGTATACCTAATTCAAAGCTTACTCATGAGGATGAGGGGTGAGGAAAACAGCACTGAGATATAAACAGTGAATATCTACCCAGTGTCCACGCATCACATGACATTCCCATAGAATTTTGTATTTTTAATTTCTAGTTTTATAAAATGCAGAATAGAAAAATGATTTTGAGCCCTAAAATAGTAGAGTTTGAAAATGCAAGAAATAAAGAAGTAAACTTGATCAAGCTTTGTTATTTTATGTTATTTTTACATTTACTATGTTTCTTTGGCTCTTTTAAAATTTAAATTCAAGGCGATGGCCAACGAAACTGCAATGCTTTTACATGGTATTTATAATTTTATTTTTTTAATTCAATATTTACATGGTATTTATAATTTAAAATTTAAACACATTTTATTATTAGCACTCTTATATAAAGAGATCATCGCTCAAAGGTGTGTGTGTGTGTGTGTGTGTGTGTGTGTGTGTGTGTGTATACATATAAAGATACATGTGAAATATGTATATTGTATGACAATATTTATTCTCTTATTCTCTTTTCTCTCTTATTATTTATTTACTATCATGTTATTTTTAATCTTTAACTTAAGTATCGGAGGGTCTACAGCGATAACACCCCCAAGCGAATCCTGATGGCTTATTGTTTTAAAAATTTCCGATTATCAAGCTTTTCACTCTCAATAAAGGCAATTATGAGTATATCAAACTCTCTCAACTTGTTCCCTAAGTAAATAAATTTTTTTCAACTCTTATTCCTGATCTATATTTTCGTATCAACAATCACATTAATGCATACATTTATGAAATCATGATATTTATAATTTTATTTTTTAAAATCATGATCATCTATTCATTTAGTAAATTATAAATGTAAAACAATTAGAGAATTTTTTTTAAACTAAGAATTAAATGAATTTTTTAAAAAACTATGCTAATGAAATATATAAAAGGATTCAAATTTAAATTATTTGTAAAATCATAAAATTTCAATTTTACTTTCATAAAAAAAAATCACTAAAATATGTATTGGCCCACATGTTATTGATGGTCTGCAAGCCGTGTGTTAGCCCAACAGATATACGCTCTTATTGCGGACCTTTTCATGTGTTGTGTTTTATACTATCTCTAATCGTACTGTGCTTGTTAGGCACATGTACCTAAAATTATTAATCCAGCCCAGCTCAACCCGCGTCGTGCCACGTGCCCTATCAAAATGTGCTCATACTGTGTTGTACGGACACATGTTGTTCTGGTACCGTACTGAAACTCTGCCTGTATTGTGCCATGTGCTGTACTTGTGTCATGCCAAAGGCCACCAGGTTCATTGGTCATCTTAGCGAACTTCCAATCAAACTAGCTCGAATTATTATCTCTTTTGTCCAATCTTGTTAGTAACAGTTCTAATTGTTATCCCCTAAATCTTTTATAACATCCAGATTAAATTACTGAGAAATACGAAAGCGGAAGCGTACCTGAATCCATGGTGATTCGTAGTGGTTCTTGAGTGTAGGAGATGGACTTCCAATCTTCTATTTCTCTTGAGTTTATAATTCTCTTTGAGAGGATTAGAGAATTGCAAAGGATTATTAGAGAGATTGGGGACCATAACCCCTTTTTATATACATATCGTGACTATTAGTTTTATTTTAGAAAACCCAACAGTCACGTATTTATGATAATAATCACTTCAGCCCCTCATTAAAGTGATGATTAAATTCTGGTATCTATGCATTTAATCCACAATAATTATACCCTTAACCATTTAATGAACTTCAATTAGATCACTTAATTCTTGGCTTATTAAATAATAGCACACACATTTTATTTATTTCATGTGTGGCCCCAAATATATTAGATTAATATAAAATTAATTTAACAATATCTCCCACTGGGCCACAAATGAAAAACTGAAATGTGTCCAACTTAATGAGCTCATGAAATTGCTATTATGTCCGTAGGGTATATATGAACAATCTAGTTCAATAACTACATCGATATAGGATCATAGCGGCCTTTGTTACATTAATCGTAACGCAACCATCCATGGTCACATATATCAATATAGTTACATAACATAGATCAATTGTGGATGCATAGCATGGAAATTACATGCAATGTGATCTAAACATGTCTATTCCCAACTGGTCCTAATTCCCTTTATTGAGATCTAAACTTAAGTTAGTCCAACAGAGTGTAAGGAACCGAAATACTGTATTTCTGCAGAAAATAATCTAAATAATATAATCAAAAATCTAAAAGTTGCACTTAGTAATGATACAAACTCCCACTAAATCTGAATATCTTCAAGTAAAATCACACCCATATGAGCAGTGTGCTCATGAAAGACTTTAGGTGGTAATCCTTTAGTGAGCGGATCCGCTATCATGGAGTTTGTCCCAATGTGCTCTATAGATATTTGTCCACTCTGCACTCTTTCCTTCACAACAAGGAACTTGATGTCAATGTGTTTTGACTTTGTAGAGCTCCTGTTGTTGTTGGAATATAAAACTGCTGACTTATTGTCACAAAATATCTTGAGTGGTCTTGCTACACCCTCTAGAATACGTAGCCCAATGACAAAATTACGCAACCATATGCCTTGATTAGACGCCTCATAACATGCTACAAACTCTGCTGCCATAGTCGATGAAGCTACAAGTGTCTGCTTGGCAGATCTCCAAGAAATTGCTCCACCAGCTAACATGTAAATATAGCCTGATGTGGATCTTCGGCTATCTTGGCATCCAGCAAAATCAGAGTCGGAATACCCAATGATCTCTAACTGATCCGACCTCCTATATGTGAGCATGTACTCTTTTGTTCTCTGTAAGTACCTCATAACCCGTTTGGCTGCTTTCCAATGATCTATCCCGGGATTGCTCAAATATCTGCCCAACATGCCAACTATGAACGCAATATCTGGACGCGTACATACTTGAGCATACATAAGACTCCCTATAGCTGAAGAATAAGGAATCTTCTCCATTTCCTGGATTTCAAAATTGGTCTTAGGTCATTGACTAAGGCTGAATTTATCTCCTTTGGCGACAGGGGTGTCACCTGGTTTACTGTTTTGCATGCCAAACTTCTTTAAAACTTTATCGATATAGTTCCTTTGTGACAATCCCAGAATACCCCGAGAATGATCCCGATGTATCTCGATTCCTAAAACAAAGGAGGCATCACCAAGATCTTTCGTTTCAAAATGTTTTGATAGAAAACTCTTGGTGTCGTGCAGTATGCCTATATCATTTGTGGCAAGCAATATTTCATCAACATATAAAACCAGGAATATATGTTTACTCCCACTGAACTTGTGATACACACATTCATCAATAACATTTGCCTCAAAACCATATGAGATAATTATTTGATGAAACTTAAAGTACCATTGACGAGAAGCTTGTTTGAGCCCATAGATGGATTTGGTTAGCTTACAAACCATTTTCTTTGGGTCTCCCAACATAAAGTTTTCTGGTTGTACCATATAAATTGTTTCCTCAATGACACCATTAAGGAAAGCAGTCTTAACATCCATCTGATGTAACTCAAGATCAAAATGTGCAACAAGTGACATAATTGTCCTAAAAGAGTTTTTCGTAGAAACTGGAGAGAAAGTCTCTTTATAGTCAATTCCTTCCTTTTGAGTAAAGCCTTTAGCTACCAGACGTGCTTTATACCTTTTCACATTACCTTTTGAATCCCTTTTGGTTTTAAATATCCATTTACAACCAATGGGCTTCGCACCAGAAGGTAATGAGATGAGTTCCCAAACTTTATTGTCTTGCATTGACTTGTACTCTTCATTCATGACTTCGATCCAGTTATGAGAATTGGAGCTTTGCATGGCTTGATGAAAGTTAATTGGGTCATCTTCCATCACTCCAGTTTCATCCTCATGTTCCTGAAGAAATACTATATAATCATCCGAAATAGCATTTCTCCTTTCTCTTGTGGATCGTCTTAATTGCACAGGCTCTTGAGGTTGTTGAGTTTGTTCCTCAGGAACAATCATTTCATGTTGATGCTGGGGTTGAACAATATTGTTAGATGGTTGAGGATATGAATTTACTTCATGATCAATGACAGGTATTAAAACTTGTACATTGTCAAAAGCAACAGTAGATCCCTCTTCATCTTCAAAGACAATGTTTCTTACTGGATTTCTCCCCCAAACTCAACATCCTCAAAGAATGTAGCAGTTCCCGTCTCAAAAATTGACCTTGTACTGGGATCATAAAACTTAAAACCCCTTGATCGCTCTGCATAGCCAACAAAGTAGCTGTTTACTGTTTTGGAATCCAATGTCCTTTCAGGAGGTCTATAAGGCCTCGCCTCAGCTGGACAGCCCCAAATATGTAAATGGTTTAGACTAGGCTTGCGACCCGTCCAAAGCTCATAAGGTGTTTTAGCAGCCGCTTTAGTTGGAACTCGATTTAGGATATAAGCTGCTGTTTTTAGTGCTTCACCCCAGAGTGATTCTGGTAAAGTAGAATGACTGATCATACTTTTTACCATATCCTTAAGAGTGCGGTTTCGTCTCTCAGATACACCATTCATGTTAGGCGATCCTGGCATAGTATATTGAGGGACAATTCCACATTCCGCTAAGTATTTAGCAAACGGTCCTGGACGTTGTTCACCTGAACCATCATATCTACCGTAGTATTCACCACCACGGTCAGACCTGACATTTTTAATCCTTTTGTTGAGTTGTAACTCAACTTCGCCTTTAAACGTTTTGAACACATCCAAAGACTGTGATTTTTCATGAATCAGGAATATATAGCCATATCTCGAATAGTCGTCTATGAAGGTAATGAAATATTGTTGACCATTCCAAGTAGCTGTAAGGAATGGTCCACAGATATCTGTATGAATTAATTCTAAGACGGCTGATGTTCTGTAGGCTCCTAATTTCTTACTTTTGGTTTGTTTTCCCTTGATACACTCAATACAAACATCAAGGTCTGTAAAATCAAGAGATCTTAAAATCTTATCAGACACTAATCGCTCAAGTCGAGCTTTAGAGATGTGACCTAAGCGTTTGTGCCATAATGAGGCTGAATTTTCTTTTTCTAATTTACGCTTTATACCTCTGGAACTAAAATGCAGGTTTTCATTATAACGTGAAACAGTGTCTAGCAAATATAGATTGTCATAAGCATTAAGTAAACCGGTTCCAATAACATTAGAATTGATAGATAAACTAAATTGTCTGTTTACAAATGAACAAGAATAACCAGATTTGTCCAAAACAGAAACTGAAATCAAATTCCGTCTAAAAGACGGAACAACAAAAGTATCTAACAAATCCAAATAACAACCAGTTTTCATAAGTAATCTAAAATGCCCAATTGCTTCAACTTCTACCGTCTTGCCATCTCCTACATAAATGCATCTTTCAGCATCACTTGGCGGCCGGTAGCTCAGGCAACCCTGCAATGAAACACAAATGTGAGTAGTAGCACCCGAATCTATCCACCATGTGTTTCTTGGTACTGAAGCTAAATTAGTTTCAGAACAAACCAAAGTAAGAAATGTACCTTTCTTTACGCGCCATGCGTGATATTTTTGACATTCCTTCTTCACATGTCCAGGCTTGCCGCAGAAGAAACAGCCATGCTCGGCCTTTGGTTTCTTTGGCTCTGGACCCTTACAAGTAGCAGCTTCACCTTTTTTCGTTCTTTTGCCCTTATCTTTAGAAGTGCTTACCATATGTGCATATTCGGATTTTTCTTGCTTCAGTCTCTCTTCTTCTTGCACACAAAAGGAAATCAGTTCATTGAGATTCCATTTTTCTTTCTGACAATTGTAACTGACTTTGAACTGATTAAAATGTGTTGGGAGAGAGATAAGGACCAAATGCACAACCAAATCATTAGATAGGTCGAGCCCTAATGCCTTAAGCTTAGAAGCAAGATGAGACATCTCCATGATGTACTCCCGAACGTTTCCCTTGCCTTTATACTTCATTGAAATCAAGCTTGCTAAATGCGTACTTGTTTCAGCCTTATCGTTTTGTGTAAAACGTTTCTGAATTTCGGTAAGAAACTCACTAGCACTTGTAACCTCATCAGTTATAGCACTCCTAAATACTTCTGGAATACCGCACTTCATGATCATAAGACTCATCCTATTAGATCGATCCCACTTCTCATAGTATAACACATCCTCAGATGTACTATCATCAGTGAGTTCGTCCGGCTTAGGGTGTCTGAATGATAAGTCTAGATCCATGCAGCTTAAGAGAATCATCATATTCTCTTTCCAGTCCTTAAAATTAGTCCCATTTAGAACCGGGACACTATTCATGTTTGCAGATATAGAAGTAGCAGACAGAAAAGCTGAATAGAGAAAAATAATGCTCACATTAAATAACTCAAGTAATAATCTTTAAAAATTAAAAAAAAAACAAATTATAACATTTCAAGATACCTAGCACAACATTAGTAACAAGTCTTTGGACTATAATACTAATTGTAAATGGTACTCTTGTTGCAATGATCAAATTTTGACAATAAATTATGTCAAGTAATGAACTAATCTTTGGATTAGTAAATTACTCACATTAAGTTATCTTAATAATCGTCACAAATTTACCATCACAAGTGTGTGTGTAATTAGGCCAAATATTAACCTGCCTTTGGGTCGATTAACATCCGCAGGAATTACACAAACACAAACATCTAACACTTTAAATAAACTACTCTACACAAGAGATATCACTTTGGTGACTTCTTGTTTTAATTAGCATATCATCAATGTTAGACCAATAATAAACTTATGTTATAAATCATTTTAATTTAAAGATTATAAAACCATAACCGAAATAATTGATAAAACCGAAACCGAAACGTGGTCTAACCACAACAATTACAAAATTCCAAGCAAAATGATATTAATAACTCAATAATCTAATCATGGATGTGGCTCTGATACCACTTGTTATCCCCTAAATCTTTTATAACATCCAGATTAAATTACTGAGAAATACGAAAGCGGAAGCGTACCTGAATCCATGGTGATTCGTAGTGGTTCTTGAGTGTAGGAGATGGACTTCCAATCTTCTCTTTCTCTTGAGTTTAGAATTCTCTTTGAGAGGATTAGAGAATTGCAAAGGATTATTAGAGAGATTGGGGACCATAACCCCTTTTTATATACATATCGTGACTATTAGTTTTCTTTTAGAAAACCCAACAGTCACGTATTTATGATAATAATCACTTCAGCCCCTCATTAAAGTGATGATTAAATTCTGGTATCTATGCATTTAATCCACAATAATTATACCCTTAACCATTTAATGAACTTCAATTAGATCACTTAATTCTTGGCTTATTAAATAATAGCACACACATTTTATTTATTTCATGTGTGGCCCCAAATATATTAGATTAATATAAAATTAATCTAACACTAATGTCTCAATGTTACAGCTTTGTGATAATGAAAACCACACAACCTCAAGTTTACAGTATAAAAATCGTTTGAAAATGTAGTTAATTGAGGTCCTTGAGGTTTATGTCCCTCAAGCTGGTTGTACAAAAAATTTAGCAAGAAAAGAAATTTCAGACTCGCCAATTGCATTGGAATCAGCCCAATAAGCTTGTTTGAGGAGAAGTCAAAAGGTTCAAGCTTTGACAGATTTCCCAACAATGATGGAATGACACTTGTCAGCTTGTTGTGAAAAATGTTAAGACATTAAAGTGAATTAAGTTATCTCACCACTTCTAAAATTTTCCTCGAAATTGATTGTTCGACTTCGACAAATCAATTGGCCTGAAAATGATTAGAATCCTCTCCATTTGTTGGTCGGTTCCTTCTATGGTCAAAATTATTAATTCATAGTAAGAGTTGAAATCAACATTATTGTTATCCCCACGCATTATGACTTTAGAATTTTTAAGATACTGAGTTGGCAAAACACCAGTGAGTTAATTCTGAGAGAGATCAATTATTCGCAACTTGGGGAAGGGAACTTTTGTTTTAATATGACCAATGGCATCACGAAATTGGTTAGATCGTAATATAAGCACTTACAATTTATGAATAATTTCTAACCAATAAAGAAAGATATTATTAACATGATAATTTTTATTATCAAAAACTTCCAAATACCAACAGTTAACCAAAGAGAGAGGTAATAGTCCTTCTAATTGATTGTCATTAAGGTTAAAGATTTCTCAAATTACAACTCTTTGCAGCATTTCTCAAATGTTTTGCAAAAAGCTGTGACTTCCTAAGTTTTAACCTTAATAGCAATCAGTTGGAAGGACTATTGCCTCAATCTTTGGTTAACTATCAGCATTTGGAAGTTTTTGATATTGTGAACAATCATGTTAATGATACCTCTTCTCATTGGTTAGAAATTCTTCCTAAATTGCAAGTAATTATATTACGATCTAACTGATTTGCAGTCCCATTGGTCATACCCAAACAAGAGTTCCTATTTCAAAGCTGTAAATAATTGATCGCTCTCACAATCAACTGACTAGTGTTTTGCCAATTCAGTATCTTGATAATTTTAAAGCATGATATATGGAGATAACAATTGTGTTGATCATTAAGCAAAATTTATGAGGCTTAAAGATTTCAACTCCTACTATGAATCAATAAGTTTGATCATGGAAGGAATAGACCAACAAATAAAGATGATTCTAACCATTTTCATGTCAATTCATTTGTTGAGCAATCAATTTCAAGGGGAAATTCCGTAAGTAGTGGGAAAGTTTAATTCACTCAAATGTCTCAAAATGTCCCACAACAACTTGATAGGTGGGGCTCCATTATTGTTGGAAATCTAACATAACTTGAATCTTTAGACCTCTGGTCAAACAAGCTTATTGGGTTGATTGCAACGCAAATGGCGAGTTTGAAAAAAAAAGAAAAGAAATTCAGAGAAGATTAAGGTGTAAACTGAAATTAATTAAAAACGCAACAAACGGAAGAAGCTTAAGATTTTGTTATGAAAATAAAAGTACAAATCTTAGAAGTTTTCTCAGGGCTTTAATTTAAAATAAATTCAAATGCAATTTTGGGTTCTGAAATGGTATAATTTCCTAAAAGTCGGATGGATAGTCAAAGGCAATGAGTAACGTTGTTCATCTTGTCACTCATCAGCTCTGAAATGGTATAATTTAAAAGTCGGATGGATAATTTCACAAATTTTTTAGGGATATATGCTCTATTTATATGGATATAAAAAAGTGCGTCCCACGAATTAATTGCTCTCAAGATTTGAGAGCATGAGTGCTGTCAACGGGCTACGAGCCTATTGGCAGATGAGGAGGATTTCTATTAATACAGCCAAGACGCAACGTCACATTAAGCATAAACATTGATAGACTATGTTTGTATTTTACTTGTTTCCTTTCTTGTCGTCTTTAGTAGACTTTGATTATTCGAGTTTTTCTAATTTTCACTAACCAGTCCAAATTAAAGGTCAAACGATATATAGATAAGAGAAATGTTAGTTGTCTGTTGTGCATGGTGACGTGGCAGCCGCCTAGACTCCAGTTGTTGTTATTATTGTTTTATACAAGGTAGAGGAGGCGGTATCCATATATATGTTATAACACGTACGATATATAGATAAGAGAAATGTTAGTTGTCTGTCGTCTTTTCCATGCTATGAAACCAATGGAATCCATAAAAAAGGTTGAAAGTTGCTGAAGAAAGATTGTTCAAATTAAGAGGGATATATAGAACAAGTCTTTCTTTCTCAAAGCCATTAATAATGAGCACTTTATTCAAGTCCCCCTTACAAGAATAAAAAACTTATCGTAGCCATCTCTTTAACTCACACCAAAACAGGGGAATCTAATTAAATACAACACTTTTTTTTTAAAATAGTAATAATAAATATAATACTTTTAGACTTACAGTACCAAGTCTTGTTACTAAATGTAACTCGTCATCTTGTTTTGGAGTCTAGTTGGTGCATTGATTTGTCGCCAGTTTTGTAAAATTGCAGACTATATACTTTAGCTTCTTTTCCACGGCTATATGTGCACTCATTGGAAGGATCAAAAAATGAAAGTCATTAATTAGGACTTTTTCATTTTTTGATGATGGATTTTATTAAACATTGATCATATTTGTAATCTCATCTAATTATAATGTTTTTCAATTAATTATTGATAAGACTAGGAGTACTCTGCTGAATCATATATGTACACGCACACTTGAGTGCTGTCAATGCTATACAAGCCCACGGGTAGATGTGTGGGATTTCATTTAATACATTTTCTCCAAGAAGAGCAATGCACACACTTAATAGAGTTATTGATTGGCAAAGAATGTTTCCTGCTCATAAACTTTGAAATAGTACGTTCTACGCCCAAATTTGAAGTACGTGGCCCAAGATAAAATATGAGTTATTAATTAAGCTCTGAGTTTTTAAATTGATATCACTGAGCCAAAGACAAACAACGTTGTCTGCTCACAAACTTTGAAATAGCACGTTCTACGCCCAAATTTGAAGTACATGATTACAAACCAAAGTTACCCCCGCACAATTTCCTGCAACAAGATTACTTCAAATCATTTTACCATGAAAATGTACATCCGTGACGACATGTTCTAATGAAATGGCAATAAAAGTAAAAACAATCGCATCAATAATTCAGTTAAAATTTTCTTTCTTATACATTATCCTCATTTTGTTTCTCACTATAGATGTTGATAATAAGCATAATTTGAAATTAATTAGGATTGTGATTTTTGCAAGTCAACTGTTAGATTACGATAATATCAGCATGCTATCTACTTAAAGAACAGTAGAAACCAGCTTATAATTCCAAAAGACAAACTAATAATTACTCACCTGGGCCTTTAGAGATGCACCAACAAACTTCTTCTACCAGCTCTGCCTCGTCTGATCACCCTTCTCAGCTTCCTGGATTGCTGCCTTTCGATCATTCTTACAAACCATTGTGGCCTTCCAGTCACAAATGCCATGTATCCGATGGACAAGCCGATCACCACTCCAGATGCGTAACCCAACATAGCGAGCTTCCAATCAAACCAGCTTGAAGCGTCGTCTCCTTCGATAAATCCTGTTGGTGTTGTTGGTTCTGGTGCCTCATCAATCCTGCAGATTTTTGATAATGGGAATCCACACAGCCCCACGTTACCAGAATAGGAATCAATTCCAAATGTATTAAATTGGGGTCCTCCTGGTATGGGTCCCTCGAGCTGGTTGTTCGAAAGATTCAACACCGAAAGATAATTGAGACTCGCCAGTTGTGTTGGGATACGTCCAGCAAGCTTGTTTGAAGAGAGGTCTAGAGATTCAAGCTCTGTTAGATTTCTTAGCGACGATGGAATACCACCTGTCAGGTTGTTGTGAGAAATGTTGAGACTTTTGAGTGAATTAAGCTTTCCCAACACTTCTGATATTTCCCCTTGAAATCTGTTGCTCGACAAATCAATAGTTGCAAAAGTGGTTAAAATCCTCTCCATTTGTATGTCATTGCCTTTCATAGTCAGAGATATTGATTCATAGTAAGAATAATTCAACGACCTCATATAATTGACTTCAATACTATTGTCATCCCTGCGCATCATGGCTTTAAAACCATTCAAATACCATATTGGCAAAACACCGGTGAATTGATTGTAAGAGAGATCAATTATTCGCAACTTGGGGAAAGGAACTCTTGTTTTGGTATCACCAATGGGACCGCAAAATCTATTAGAACGCAATGTAAGTACTTGCAATTCGGGAAGAACGTCTAACCAGTGGGGAAAGGTCTCATTAATCTGATTGTTCCCAACATCTATAACTTCCAAATGTCGACAATTAACCAAAGATGGAGGCAATGGTCCTTCCAACCGATTTCCATTAAGTTTAAGACTTACCAAAACACAACTTTTTCCAAATGTTTGAGGGAGGCTGCCGCTGAACTTGTTCATTCTCATATCCAAGACTTCAAGTGTTGAGTTTCCAAGATATTCCGGAATTGGGCCGCTCAAGCTGTTATTCCCAACATCAAGAAAAGACAAACTTGTTGAGTTTCCAAGACATTCTGGAATTGGGCCGCTCAAGTTGTTATTCCTAACATCAAGAAATGACAAACGTGTTGAGTTTCCAAGACATTCTGGAATTGGGCCGCTCAAGTTGTTATTCCCAACATCAAGAACTTGCAAATTGACACAGTTACTCAAAGATGGCGGTAATGGTCCCTCCAAGTGATTGCCACTCAGCCGAAGATAAGTCAAGTTGCAGCCCTTTGCATATGTCTGTGGGATGGTACCTTGGAAGTTGTTCATTCCGAGATCTAAATTTTCAAGTGTAGAGTTTCCAAGACACTGTGGAATTTGTCCACTCAAGCTATTGTTGGATAAGTAAAGATATTGAATGGAACTCAAATTGCAAAATGATGAAGGAATCTCTCCAGTCAAACTATTGTTGGAAATTGAAAGCTGTACCATGTGAGGTGGTAGATTTGGAAGTGATCCTTGAAGTAGGTTCGAATCAAGGGTAAGAAATTCGAGATTTTTCCACGGAAGATGGTCTATGCTTGTCAGGAAGTTTCGTGAAAGATCTAGGCGAAACAAAGTATGTACTCCTATATCCCACATCCAACTGGGAATCCTACCACGGATTTGGTTTTCAGAAAGGTCCAACCAGTCTAACTGATGTTGAGTTTTCAGGATGTCTGGAAACTCACTTATATTGCAAGCCGATAAACCCAACGCCCAAAGATTAGGGAAAGACGAGTTGACTGTTAATTTGGTGCTAACTGATAAACTAATATTAGAAAGAATAAGATATTTAAGATTTTTGAGCTTTGCAAAATCGTAAAGCTCAACGCTACCACTGAAATTGTTAAAAGAAAGAGAGACAAATGTCAAATTAACAAGTTCAAAGATTGAACTTGGAATCGAGCCAATCAGTTGATTATCTGCCAAGTTTAAAGAAGAAAGTTGGGTTAGGTTGGTAAACATATCCGGAATTTGACCAACAAAGTCATTGTACCGAAGATCTAAATGACGAAGCTGCTGGAGATTCGAAAAAGATGATGGAATCTGACCACTAAAACTGTTAATTGAGAGATCCAAATAAGCAAGTTGAGTAATATTGTTACCTAGTGAGGCAGGAATTTTACCAACAAAGTGATTGTTCCCAAGATCTAAATGTCGAAGCTGCTGAAGATTTGAAAAAGACGATGGAATCTGACCACTAAAACTGTTAATTGAGAGATCCAAATAAGCAAGTTGTGTAATATTGTTAGCTAGTGATGCAGGAATTTTACCAACAAAGCTATTAAACTGAAGATCTAAATGATGAAGCTGCTGAAGATTTGAAAAAGATGATGGAATCTGACCACTAAAACTATTAGATGAGAGATCCAAATAAGCAAGTTGTGTAATATTGTTACCTAGTGATGCAGGAATTTTACCCACAAAGCTATTGAACCGAAGATCTAAATGACGAAGCTGCTGAAGATTTGAAAAAGATGATGGAATCTGACCACTAAAACTGTTAGATGAGAGATCCAAGTAAGCAAGTTGTGTAATATTGTTACCTAGTGAGGGAGGAATTGACCCCGTGAAATTGCTCCGAGTGAGGTTAAGGATTGTCAAACTCGGAAATTGAGCAGTAAAACCAGAGGAAATCTCAGAGTAATTGAAATCATTGAAGGCTAGGTTGAGCTTTCGGAGGCGAGGAAGCAAGGAAAGGCTACTGTTGGAAGGGATGTTGCCGTGAAGCCAACTGCAACTGAGGTCGAGGCCAATCACGTGACCCGTCGCCGAATCACATGTTACTCCATCCCAGGAGCAGCAATCAGCGTCCTCTTTCCAAGACATCATCTTTGGACGAGATATTTGTTGAAATATTTCACAATCGAATGAAGAATCTTTTTCAAAGGAAAAGAGCTGCTTAAATTGGAGTAAAGCAGAACTTTGGTCGTGAGAGCAAAGTATTGCTGAACATTGAGAATAGAAGAGGAATAACCGGAGGCAAATAAAAAGTTGATAAGGCTGAGTGATATAACCCATTTTTTTTTTTTCTCGATGATGAAATCACAAGAAGAGAGAGAGAAATAATGAATATTTATAGAAGTTGAATATGGTGTGTAATTAATTAATAATATAATATTTATTGACTTACGGCACCAAGTCTTGCTTTGGAATTTAGGTGGTAAGTGGAATCCTACTCATTTTGATTTTCCATCATCCTCTGCTTTAATTCTGTATAGTATTTAATGTTAGATTATACTTTATCAATTTTGTATTAATATTGTTTAAATTTATTACTGCTTTATTATTAATTATATTAAATTAATTATTAAATTATTATTTTATATTAATTTCTAATGTGCAAATATAATATGGTAATGGGCATACGAAATGATTTCTTTTTACATATGATTCTCGTTTTCAATTTTCCTATAGATGTTGATTATAATTATTATTTGAATTTAATCAGGACTCGGGTTGTTGTAAATCAATTGTTAGATTATGAAAATTTTTATTCTGTTAATACATTATTCCAATTTAAAAACAACATATGAGCCGATGTGGTAAGAGTTTCACCAGTCAAACAATACACAAATTAGCCCCGTTCAGCCGCGAAGCTAAATGCTTTTTTTTTTGGGGTAGCTGATTTTTTTTTAATTGATTATGAGAGAATTTTTTAAAAAGAAATTAAAAATACAACTAATGGGAGGAGACATAATGAGCCTTGTTCCTCAAAATATTTATTTAATACATCATTTGAGATTGTTTAGATAACACATTTACTACTAAACTGGTGAACTCGAATAAGAATTTGGTAATAGTTGAAGACGTGATAGAACTAATTTACTACTTAAAAATAGTTTTATGGGTTTCAAAAAAAGTAATTTTGTAGTTAAATGAAAAACTAGCCCCAATGTTTTAATAACTGTTTAACTCAAAGATATATTTAGTATAAAAGAATAACGTCCACCAAAGACGTTATAAAGTTTTGCATTTGGAAAACTAAAAAAGGCCATTGTTTTGTGATAAAGTTTTGTGGGATAAAACTAAAAAAGGTACATACATTTGGAAGGTGCCTCCTCTTTCTTATTACTGAACTTAAAATATGAAAAGGGATAATCGTTTTGTGATAAATTGTATTAGGAAAGTTAAATGCTTGATTAGCCCAGAGGTCAACATTGTGTTAAGAAAATAAGAATTGGTTATGAAAATAAAAGTAGTAAAGTACAAATCTTAGAAGTTTCCCGAAGTGCTGGAATTTGAAATAACTTCAATTCTTCAAATGCGATTTTGAGTCCTGAAATTGTACAATTTCATCTTGTTAATGCCCCACGGACATCAGAGTCAAAGGCAAATGGACAACATTGTTCATGTTGTTACCAGCTTTGAAAAGTATATACCATACGCCCAATTGAAAAAATGTGGCCTAAATGGCACCAAATGAATGTCGCCCCAAATCATTTCCCACGTCAAAATTATTTTTAAAATAATTTTTTTTCCTGAAAATTTTGATCAAGTTAACCATCAAAATGTAAGTGTGTAGTATCATGTTCTTATGCAATGGAAATGAAAGCAAAACATATTTTGGTACCTGGACATTATTTGACTTCCACTACTAGCTTCCAAAAGTCTAAAATTCCTAATCAAGAGAACACATCCTATCAGTGATTTCTTATATATGACCCTCATTTTCTTTCTCTCTATAGACTATAGATGCTGATTATAAGCATAATTTGAATTTAATCAGGGCTGTGATTTTTGTAAATCAAATGTAAGAATATGAAACATATCAGTTGGTTATCTACTCCATGAACAATACATAAATTAGGCAAGTATTGTGGCATATAAAAACAAAAAACTCTTGAGCAAATTGTTGGGTAAACCTCGATGGTGGGGCAAACCTCAACGAGGACGCTGAGTCCCCAAGGGGGGGTGTAGGAACACCCTAGGCGAATCCCACATCGGCAAAGCACGGGAAAGATGCTGGGTTTATAAGGAGTGATATACACCTTAATTGGCAAGACGCGTTTTAGGGTGTATGGACGCCCCAAGAACAAATCCGTGCGGGCCTTTTTAAGACCCAAAGCGGACAATATCTTCCCAAGTATGGGTTGGGTCATGACATTATGGTATCAGAGCGTCTCCGCGTGTCCTCTTGAGCGATGGGTCATGAAACGGTCCTCTTGAGGTTTGCCCCACCATCGCTCAAGAGGACACGCGGGGCCGCTCTGATATCATAATGTCATGACCTAACCCAGACTTGGCAAGATATTGTCCGCTTTGGGTCTTAACAAGGCCTGCACGGATTTGTTCTTGGGGCCTAATTACACCCCAAAACGCGTCTTGCCAATTAAGGTGTGGATCACCCCTTATAAACCCAACATCTCTCCCGTGCTTTGCCGATATGGGATTCGCCTAAGGTGTTACATACACCCCCCTTGGGGACTCAGTGTCCTCGCTGAGGTTTGCCCCACCATCGCTCAAGACGACACGCGAGGCCGCTTTGATACCATAATGTCATGACCCCACCCAGACCTGGCAAGATATTGTCCGCTTTGGGTCTTAACAAGGCCTGCACGGATTTGTTCTTGGGGCGCCCATACACTCCAAAATGCGTCTTGCTAATTAAGGTGTGGATCACCCCTTATAAACCCAACATCTCTCCTGTGCTTTGCCGATGTGGGATTCGCCTAAGGTATTACATACACCCCCCCTTGGGGACTCAGCGTCCTCGCTGAGGTTTGCCCCACCATCGCTCAAGAGGACACGTGGAGCCGCTCTGACATCATAATGTCATGACCCAACCAAGACCTGGCAAGATATTGTCCGCTTTGGGCCTTAACAAGAACCGCACAGATTTGTTCTTGGGGCGCCCATGCACCCCAAAACGCGTCTTGCCAATTAGGGTGTGGATCACCCCTTATAAACCCAGCATCTTTCCCGTGGTTTGCTGATGTGGGATTCACCTAGGGTGTTACATACACCCCCTTTGGGGACTCAGCGTCCTCGCTGAGGTTTGCCCCACCATCGCTCAAGAGGACACGCGGAGCAGCTCTGATACAATAATATTATGACTCAACCCAGACCTGGCAAGATATTGTCCGTTTTGGGTCTTAACAAGGCCCGTAGAGATTTGTTCTTGGGGCGCCCATACACCCCAAAACGCGTCTTGCAAATTAAGGAGTGTATGTAACACCCTAGGCGAATCCCACATCGGCAAAGCACGGGAAAGATGCTGGGTTTATAAGGTGTGGATCACCCCTTATAAACCCAACATCTCTCCCGTGCTTTGCCGATGTAGGATTCGCCTAAGGTGTTACATACACCCCCCCTTGCGGACTCAGCGTCCTCGCTGAGGATTGTCCCGCCATCGCTCAAGAGGACACGCGAAGCCGCTCTAATACTATAATGTCATGACCCAAACTAGACCTGGCAAGATATTGTCCGCTTTGAGTCTTAACAAGGCCCGCACGGATTTGTTCATGGGGCGCCCATACACCCCAAAACGCGTCTTGCCAATTAAGGTGTGGATCACCCCTTATAAACCCAACATCTCTCCCGTGCTTTGCCGATGTGGGATTCGCCTAAGGTGTTACATACACCCCCCCTTGAGGACTCAGCGTCCTCGCTGAGGTTTGCCCCACCATCGCTCAAGAGGACACGCGGAGCCACTCTGATACACTAATGTCATGACCCAACCCAGACCTGGCAAGATATTGTCCGCTTTGGGTCTTAACAAGGCCCGTACGGATTTGTTCTTGGGGCGCCTATACACCCCAAAACGCGTCTTGCCAATTAAGGTGTGGATCACCCCTTATAAACCCAACATCTCTCCCGTGCTTTGCCGATGTGGGATTCGCCTAAGGTGTTACATACACCCCCCCTTGGGGACTCAGCGTCCTCGCTGAGGATTGTCCCGTCATCGCTCAAGAGGACACGCGGAGCCGCTCTGATACCATAATGTCATGACCCAACCCAGACCTGGCAAGATATTGTCCGCTTTGAGTCTTAACAAGGCCCGCACGGATTTGTTCTTGGGGCGTCCATACACCCCAAAACGTGTCTTGCCAATTAAGGTGTGGATCACCCCTTATAAACCCAACATTTCTCCCGTGCTTTGCCGATGTGGGATTCGCCTAAGGTGTTACATACACCCCCCTTGAGGACTCAGCGTCCTCGCTGAGGTTTGCCCCACCATCGCTCAAGAGGACACGCGGAGCCGCTCTGATACCATAATGTCATTACCCAACCCAGACCTGGCAAGATATTGTCCGGTTTGTGCCTTAACAAGACTCGCACGGATTTGTTCTTGGGGCGCCCATACACCCCAAAACGCGTTTTGCCAATTAAGGTGTGGATCACCCCTTATAAACCCAACATCTCTCCCGTGCTTTGCCGATGTGGGATTCGCCTAAGGTGTTACATACACCCCCCCTTGAGGACTCAGCGTCCTCGCTGAGGTTTGCCCCACCATCGCTCAAGAGGACACGTAGAGCCGATCTAATACCATAATGTCATGACCCAACCCAGACCTGGCAAGATATTGTCCGCTTTGGGTCTTAACAAGGCCCGAACAGATTTGTTCTTGGGGCGCCCATACACCCCAAAACGCGTCTTGCCAATTAAGGTGTGGATCACCCCTTATAAACCCAACATCTCTCCCGTGCTTTGCCGATGTAGGATTCGCCTAAGGTGTTACATACACCCCCCCTTGCGGACTCAGCGTCCTCGCTGAGGATTGTCCCACCATCGCTCAAGAGGACACGCGGAGCCGCTCTGATACCATAATGTTATGACCCAACCCAGACCTGGCAAGATATTGTCCGCTTTGAGTCTTAACAAGGCCCGCACGGATTTGTTCTTGCGGCGTCCATACACCCCAAAACGTGTCTTGCCAATTAAGGTGTGGATCACCCCTTATAAACCCAACATCTCTCCCGTGCTTTGCCGATGTGAGATTTGCCTAAGGTGTTACATACACCCCCCCTTGGGGACTCAGCGTCCTCGCTGAGGTTTGCCCCACCATTGCTCAAGAGGACACGCGGAGCCGCTCTGATACCATAATGTCATGACCCAAACCAGACCTGGCAAGATATTGTCCGCTTTGAGTCTTAACAAGGCCCGCACGGATTTGTTCATGGGGCGCCCATACACCCCAAATTGCGTCTTGCCAATTAAGGTGTGGATCACCCTTTATAAACCCAACATCTCTCCCGTGCTTTACCGATGTGGGATTCGCCTAAGGTGTTACATACACCCCCCCTTTAGGACTCAGCGTCCTCGCTGAGGTTTGCCCCACCATCGCTCAAGAGGACACGCGGAGCCACTCTGATACGATAATGTCATGACCCAACCCAGACCTGGCAAGATATTGTCCGCTTTGGGTCTTAACAAGGCCCGCACGGATTTGTACTTGGGGCGCCTATACACCCCAAAACGCGTCTTGCCAATTAAGGTGTGGATCACCCCTTATAAACCCAACATCTCTCCCGTGCTTTGCCGATGTGGGATTCGCCTAAGGTGTTACATTCTTTCTCAACGTCATGTCATTAATGAACACTTTAGTCAAGTCCACCTCATAAGTTAAAATAACCTTTTCTATCCATATCTTTTAATGACACCACTAGAGGGGAATCTAATTAAATAGAACACCTTTAGAGTCAGAGCACCAAGTCTTCTAAATTATAAACTAAATTATTTGTTTTTGTTGTTATATTTGGGTTAATTATTTTTAATTTATATACTTCTTTATTATCTTTTCTAATGGGATTATTACCTATTATCTCTAATTTTTCTAACTTTCTACTTTTTTCCTCGTAATCTTGTTCTAGAGTCTAGTTTATTTGTGCATTTGCCACTGGTTTTGTAAAATTCCAATTAGTTGCTAGACCTTCCATTTACTCTTAATTGTTTACTATTTATGTGTGTAATCTCTATTCTGAAATTGCTTGATCAATACTCGATATAGATCTTAAACCCTTTTCCTAAGTAAGGCTCACTAAATATGTGATATTTTTCTCTAGTTTGAATTAATTTTGTACTAATATTACTCTATTTGTAATGGTATATAGCTTCTTTTATGTAGGCGTTAATATGCTCTCTTAAGTTGAAAAAAAAAAATTCGGCAAAGTTTAAGGTGTAAACTGAAATTAATTAAAAACGCAACAAACGGAAGTAGCTTAAGATTTTGTTATGAAAATAAAAGTATAAATCTTAGAAGTTTCCTCAGGGCTGTAATTTAAAATAAATTCAAATGAAATTTTGGGTCCTGATTCCTGAAATGGTATAATTTCCTAAAAGTCAGATGGATAATTTCGTAAATTTGTTAGAGATATATGCTCTATTTATATTAGTAGAAAAAATCTACCCATATCTAATTATATTGACAGAAAAATGTGAGTCCCACGAATTAATTGCTCTCAAGATTTGAGAGCATGAGTGCTGTCAAGGGGCTACGAACCTATTGGCAAATGCGGAGGATTTCTATTAATACAGCCAACACGCAACGTTACATTAAACATTAAACATTGATAGACTATGTTTGTATTTTACTCATTTCCTTTCTTGACGTTTTTAGTAGACTTTGATTATTCTATTTCCACTAACCTGTCCAAATTAAAGCTCAAACAATATATAGATAAGAGAAATGGTGATGTGGCAGCCGCTTAGACTCCAGTTGTTGTTATTATTATTGTTTTATACAAGGTAGAGGAATAGACGGTATCCATATATATGTTATAACACCTACATCCCTTATGATCGAATAGCGAATCAAATAGAGTTATTTGATTAGTACACGAAAACAGTGTGTTAAACTGGCAAATTCGTTTTAATACAAAATAATGTGTCCCAATTTTAATGCAAGAAGGCATTGGAATTTGGCAAAAAGTCTCGCATACATCACGAGAAGGAAAAGATTTTTATCCATCTCATTGCGTACTTCAAATGACATATTAAATGCACAAATCTTACAATTATATGCAAGAAGACATTGAAGTTAGCCTCTAAATATTATTTGATTTTCCCAATGGCGCATACAAAGAACAATTTGTTAAACGGGCAAATTCGTTGGGCTTATAAATATTTCTAAAGTGAGACGAAAAGAAGAAATAAAGTTTCTGAATAATATGTTTAATTGATAAAAATTGTTTAGCCATGAGGTTTTATAGCCTGTTAATGCCTAATCTACGAACGCAGCAGATTCTAACCATTATTAGAAAAATACTGGAAATTAGAGTAAGAATATGTATTTCTTATAAAATAAAAATAAAAAGAAAAATCATAGAAGATTCCTAAGGTGCTGGAAATTAAGTAAATTGAAATGCGATATTCAGTCCAGAAACATTGAAATTTGTCAATAGTATCATGGGCAACAAGGACAATGACAATGAATGTTGTTCATCCTGTTGCAGGCTTCCAAGTACGCCCAAATTCAACATTTCATAGCCCAAAGATGCACTAAATCAAAGTGATCAGCCCACGCCATTTCCTACATCAATAATTTTTCGAATAATTTTTTCCCTCAAAATTTTTATAAATTTAATTACCAATAAAATATAAGTGGTAAAATATTCTAAAGATATGGAAATAAAGCAAGGCAAGTTTGGCACCAGGAGGATTGCTTCACTTCCAATGCTACCTTCCATGAGTCTAAAATTCCTGTACAAAAAACACGTCACATTATATAAAAATCACACTGAGGTCTTCCAGTGGCAAAAATCATGTATATGAACGCAAGCACGCTGGATCCTGTCCATAATATATAAGAGCTTTGGAGCCAGGCCTATGGGTTCACCAACAATGATGTTTTAGCTCTAAAGCAAGAATTTGTAGGCTGTACATGTTTCAATTATAGAATTTGTGCTCTATCCATCCATACTCTTCATTTCATCATATATTTAATTTTCTGCACTAGAAGTGCAGATTGCAGGACAAGAATGTTCATAAAATCACCATTGCTTACTCCTGGATAGATTCCTTCAGAAGTTACGGCTGGAATGTTTGCAGTTATTGCTTTAACCTCGAAGGACTTTGCGGGCTGAGAGTTGCTGGTATCGTCACAAACATCAATGTATGCTGTCTGTTAGGAGACACAAAAAGAACACATAAGATGACATCTCGGTTACGTAGTAAAGTTGTATACATGCTTCAATCATCACATATATAAAACGTAGAAAACTGGACTTCGAAAAGAGAGAATCAAACACAACATTTACCTTTCCTCACCTTGGTTTCCATGGCAAATTCCAATACAGTGCATTTCGGTGCCTATTGAAAAGGCTCTGCTGCATGAACTACAAGATCCACATCTGCAGAAGCAAAGTTGCAGCATTTCAACTATAGACTAAAACATCATTAAAATATTGTCAATAACGAAATATCTGTCCTGAAAAAATTCCTTTACTTCAACTCCAGACTAAAAGTCAGTTTGTTATCCCAAAAAAAGAAAAATCTGGATGAAAAAGAATTATTGATGTGGAACAACAGAATACATATCTAGTCTGAGACGAACGATCGCACCTCTAAAAGCCATTAATAGTGAGCCTTCATTGTCAGAATTAACTTCAGCAAATTCAGAATTCTTTGCAAGTGTAGCCACTGTTGCAGCACCTTTCCCTGCTGGTATGCAAAATTTTCTCAGCAACACTCTAAATTAGGAAACATTCCAGCCATTGCTATTTGAATTCACAACTCCATGTCTCCACAGTTCCATCCAAGAACTAGCATGTTTGACAACATTCTAAAACAATAACATACCGTAGTCAGAGCATATCAATCAACAAAAACAGACATTATTGCCTTTCGAGTGTTTAGGAAAACCAAAAAGAGAAAGAATTACAAGTTTTGCGTCATTGGCAATATTATTATGGACTGTTTAGGTTCTCTTTTTTTACTGCCACCTAATCACAATTCTAAAGTATTTGGTAAACACTTGCAACTGCAATTTGAAAATTAAAGCGATTTTACCCACAATTACCTGACTTGTATAAGGTTTACTATTTTTCTCAAAATTATTATTAAAAAGTAACATTTACCAAACACTATAAACATATATTTCATAACTAAAGCTCTCATTTCACAGCAGCTCTCATTTAAAATTAGACGTGTCTTGAAATGCTACGACCGCACAATGGCACTACCAAATTGAGCCTTAATCTACAACTGCGGGACATGATAATCACTTGTAGTTGAGTGACTGTTTAGGAATGTGCTTTAAGAAAGATGTAAAAGCATTGCAGTTTAGTAGTTTACCATTAGACATCACCTTGAATTTAAGTTTTAAAATAACCAAAGAAACATAGTAAACGTAAAAATAACAGAAAATGACAAAGCTCGAAAACTTTCCCTCCTTTATTTCTTGCATTTTTGCGGAAACGAAACAGAAGAAATAAAATGGGTATTAATGATTTCACCTCTTTCCAGAGCCAACAACAATCTGAAGGTCGGGGCAGAGCTTCGAGAGAGCAAAGGCGGTGGATCCACCGACCCGACCCGTACCTCGAAGTATCAAAACGCGGGCGTTTTGGTTCTTCATTTGAAACTGAGCTCTGTCAAGAACTGCCTCTGTAGTAGCACTTGTAGCCCTGACCAGTATGGCCGTGGCCGTGCTATTCAAATGAAGCAAAGCTCGCGCCATTTTGGTTTCTCTGTGAAGAGTGAAGGCTATTAATTCAAATGTTTTTCTTATCCAAATTATCGTCCGTGGGAACCTGTTGAGTGATGACGTGGCGAGAATATTGAGGCTGGTGATGTGGATGAGTTTTCACATGTTGACGTGGCACGCACTGGGCCATTTGAACAAGGATCATATAAGTTCAGAGATTTTGGACCTAAGTTACTTCAATTATTCAATCCATTTTCTTTTTACTCCCAATCAATTATCTTATTGTGAGTTTCAGAACAGTAATATTACACATTCAAATTCAACTTACAAAATAGAAGATGTACACCCAAATTAAGCCCATATCGCCTCCTACATCATTATTGCTGCAATTAATTGATTCAGGATTATTTGATATTTTCCATTGTTGCATATAGAGAAGGACGTGATTTTAAAGACCATGTGCTTAAAATTCTCAGCCCAATTCAATTTGTTTGTGTGCACACCATTGCCACATACCCTACTAAAACATACTCGCACATACGACCCGACCCATTTGCCATATCTATGTCCAATAATATTTTGAATGGGAAAAATTTCACAGTGTCTTTGAAATTTGACACTGGGGTATTTAGATGTTAGAATGAACAATCTTTATGGTAGAATCCCACAAACATATGCAAAAGGCTACAATTTGTATGCTTACCTAAATAACAATCACCTGGAGGGACCATTGCCACCATATTTGGTTAATTGTATCGGTTTGATGTTTATTAATTTTGGAAATAACAACTTGAGCAGCTCAATTCCACAATGTCTTGGAAACTCGATATTTATTACGATCTTGAATACGATAATGAACAAATTCAATGTCAGCATCCCTTAAATGTTTACAAAGAGCTGTAATTTGATAAGTCTTAACCTTAATGGTAATTGGTTAGAAGGATCATTGCCTTCATCTTTGGTTAACTGTCACCAATTGGAAGTTTTTTATTTTGGGAATAATTATGTTAATGATACTTCTATTTTTGACTAAAAATTCTTTATAAATTGCAAGTGCTTATATTACTATCTAACGATTTCGGGGTACCAAAACAAGAGTTCCATTTTCTCTTCTTTTGCCATCACCAATTGGATTCGAAATCGGTTAGATCGTAATATTAACACTTTCAATTCATGAAGAATTTCTAACCAATGAGGAAATGTATCACTAACATGATTATTCCCAATATAAAAAACTTTCAAGTTTGACTGTTAATCAAAGATGGAGACAATGGTCCTTCTAATTGATTGCCATTAAGGTTAAAGACTTCTCAAGTCACAACTCTTTGCAAACACTTGAGGGATGCTGCCTCAAATTCGTTCATTCTCATATCCAAGACCCTAATAAGTGTTGAGTTTCTAAGAAGTTGTCGAATTGGGCTGCTCAAGTTGTTATTCCCAACATCCATAAACATTAAGCAGGTCCAATTAACCAAAGATGGTTGCAATGGTCCCTCCAGTGATTGTCTTTTAGCCTAAGCAGACAAATTACAGTTTTTTTGCATACGTTTGTGGGATTCTACCATGAAGATTATTCATTCTTAGATTCAAATGCCCAAGTGTAAAGTTTCCAAGACACTTAAGAATTTGTTTTTATGAAGGCAATAGCACTTTCTCTTTATGAAGCAATCGGCATACTCGAAAGTAATTAAACATTCATGGGTTATCTTTATTGATCATCCCCTCTGTTTACTTATAGAGCAGACTTTGATTCCTCAAGATTAGCATTTTTTTTTTTTTTTTTTCAGTTTGTACAAACCAGACGAAAGCTGAAACTGCATCCAATTAGTAACCATTTTGGCAGTAATTTATTCATGTAAAAAGATAGTTTAGTGAGAAGTAAGTTATTTGTCATATATGCTGATGTAACAGCGAGCTAGATCATTGTTAGTCATTAAAGAAAAAAAAAACAAAAAATTAATTTTTCCTCCCCTGTTTTGACTCTGTTTCAGTTTGTTAAGCAAGTTGTTAGACCTTCCATTTACTTCTTAATTAGTCAGACTACAAATTAATATGTGTAATATTAATTTCAAAAGCTTGATCAATACTACCTTTTGAAATTAAGACGGAATAGTCTTAATTAATTATAGTTCATTTAGACTTAGAGCGCGCTCCAGGTCTTGTTATTGAGAGCCTCATGATATTGTTTGGAATCTAGTAGGTCATGAGTTTGAGGCCAACTTAAAAAAATTTCAAACTATTTCAACTTCTTTTCCACGCTATGAAACCAATGGAAAGCATAAAAAAGGTTGAAAGCTGCATGAATTTGTAGCCAATTTAAATAAAATTCGAAACTGCTCGTGGAAAAAAAGGTTGAAATAGTTGCATGAATTTGTGGCCAATTTAATAAAATTCGAAACTGCTTTAATTTCTTTTCCACGTCTATGAAACCCATGGCAAGGATAAAAAAGGTTGGAAGTTGCTGAAGAAAGATTGTTTAAATTAAGAGGGGTATATACGACAAGTCTTTCTTTCTCAAAGCCATTAATAATGAGCACTTTATTCAAGTCCCCCTTACAAGAATAAAAAACTTATCGTAGCCATCTCTTTAACTCACAACAAAACAGGGGAATCCAATTAAATACAACACCTTTGAAAAAATAGTAATAATAAATATAATACTTTTAGACTTACAGTACCAAGTCTTGTTACTAAATGTAACTCGTCATCTTGTTACTAAATGTAACTCGTCATCTTGTTTTCATTTGGAGTCTAGTTGGTGCATTGATTTGTAAAATTGCAGACTATATACTTAAGCTTCTTTTCCACGGCTATATGTGAACTCATTGGAAGGATAAAAAAATGAAAGTCATTAATTAGGACTTCATTTTTTGATGATGGAGATTATTAAACATTGATCATATTTGTAATCTCATCTAATTATAATGTTTTTCAATTAATTATTGATAAGACTAGGAGTACTCTGCTGAATCATATATGTACACACACATTTAAACAGCTATTATATTGTATAGCGTTCAAATCATCTTCAAATAAAATCACTTGTTTGTAGAACATTAATCGTCATCAATTAAAATCACATGTTTGTAGAACATTAGTGATAAATATGAAGAAGAAGAAGAAGAAGCAAATTCCCATATTGGGTCGGATCATGATCATATATATTTGTAATTTAGTGTACCAATTTTATTTTTGTAATATCGAAAATATATGATCATAAAAAAGAAATGACACATACGGCATTTGTAGAAAATTGAATGTTGATTTATAATCGATATCAATATTTGAAATTTTTTAATATATTCCAAGTAGATACTTAAAAGTTAGTATCATAGTTTCTCCTAATTTTCTCTCAAAACCTTCTACAAAATTCAATTAGACCACATCGGATAAGTTACAATAACCAAATCCCAACGCTATGATCATATTACATAAGTTACATTTATTGTATAACCAAATCCCGAGGTGATTGTTTTCTGATAAATTTGATTAGGAAAAATAAATACATGATTAAGAATAAATTTGATAAATGCTGAAGTTGGATTATATATGCTGAATTTGTAAGCTTGATCAATTGAAGCTGCCATGAGTTGACTGGAACAGAAGAGAATTTATCAATCAACAAAAATTTAATTTCGCAACGGAATTGGACATTAATTTTTTTCCCCACTGTTTTTAATTTCATTCTTAATTTGTGTAACCTTGAATTTGAAAGAAATATTTAATAAAGCAACTAAATAACATAAAAAATAATAGAAAAGAAAGTACATAACTTGAAAGCTCTTGTCAAGTGCAGCTATGTCACGATTAAATTGTTTCCTGAAGAAAACAATCGCATAAATAATTCAGTTAAAATTTTCTTTCTTATACATTATCCTCATTTTGTTTCTCACTATAGATGTTGATAATAAGCATAATTTGAAATTAATTAGGATTGTGATTTTTGCAAGTCAACTGTTAGATTACGATAATATCGGCAAGCTATCTACTTAAAGAATAGTAGAAACCAGCTTATAATTCCAAAAGACAAAACTAATAATTACTCACCTGGGCCTTTAGAGATGCATCTACAAACTTCTTCTACTTGCTCTGCCTCGTCTGATCACCCTTCCCAGCTTCCTGGATTGCTTCCTTTCGATCATTCTTACAAACCATTGTGGCCTTCCAGTCACAAATGCCATGTATCCGATGGACAAGCCGATCACCACTCCAGATGCATAACCCAACTTAGCGAGCTTCCAATCAAACCAGCTTGAAGCATCGTCTCCTTCGATAAATCCTGTTGGTGTTAGTGGTTCTGGTGCCTCATCAATGCTGCAGCTTTTTGATAATGGGAATCCACACAGCCCCGAGTTACCAGAATAGGAATCATTTCCAAATGTATTAAACTGGGGTCCTCCTGGTATGGGTCCCTCGAGCTGGTTGTTCGAAAGATTCAACACCGAAAGATAATTGAGACTCGCCAGTTGTGTTGGGATACGTCCAGCAAGCTTGTTTGAAGAGAGGTCTAGAGATTCAAGCTGTGTCAGATTTCCTAGCGAAGATGGAATACCACCTGTCAGGTTGTCGTGAGAAATGTTGAGACTTTTGAGTGAATTAAGCTTTCCCAACACTACTGATATTTCCCCTTGAAATTTGTTGCTCGACAAATCAATAGTTGCAAAAGTGGTTAAAATCCTCTCCATTTGTATGTCATTGCCTTTCACAGTCAAAGATATTGATTCATAGTAAGAATAATTCGACAACGTCATATAATCGACATCAATACTATTGTCATCCCCGTGCATCATGGCTTTAAAACCATTCAGACACCATATTGGCAAAACACCGGTGAATTGATTGTAAGAGAGATCAATTATTCGCAACTTGGGGAAAGGAACTCTTGTTTTGGTATCACCAATGGGACCACGAAATCTATTAGAACGCAATATAAGAACTTGCAATTCAAGAAGAACGTCTAACCAGTAGGGAAAGGTGTCATCAATCTGATTATTCCCAACATCTAAAACTTCCAAATACTGACAATTAACCAAAGATGGAGGCAATGGTCCTTTCAACCGATTGCCATTAAGGTTAAGACTTACCAAAACACAACTTTTTGCAAATGTTTGTGGGAGGCTGCCACTAAAATTGTTCATTCTCAAATCCAAGACTTGAAGTGTTGAGTTTCCAAGACATTCTGGAATTTGACCGCTAAAGTTGTTATTCCCAACACCAAGAATTTTCAATTTGACACAGTTAGTCAAAGATGGTGGTAACGGTCCCTCCAAGTGATTGCCATACAGTCGAAGATAAGCCAAGTTGCAGCCCTTTGCATATGTCTGTGGGATGCTACCTTGGAAGTTGTTCATTCCGAGATCTAAAGTTTCAAGTGTAGAGTTTCCAAGACACTGTGGAATTTGTCCACTCAAGCTATTGTTGGATAAGTCAAGATATTGAATGGAACTCAAATTACAAAATGACGAAGGAATCTCTCCAGTCAAACTATTGTTGGAAATTGAAAGCTGTAACATGTGAGGTGGTAGATCTGGAAGTGATCCTTGAAGTAGGTTCGAATCAAGGGTAAGATATTCGAGATTTTTCCACGGAAGATGGTCTATGCTTGTCAGGAAGTTTCGTGAAAGATCTAGGTCATACAAAGTATGTACTCCGATCTCCCACATCCAACTGGGAATCCTACCACGGATTTGGTTTCTAGAAAGGTCCAACCACTCTAACTGATGTTGAGTTCTCAAGATGTCTGGAAACTCACTTATATTGCAAGCCGATAAATCCAAATCCGAAAGATTAGGGAAAGACGAGTTGACTGTTAATTTGGTGCTAACTGATAAACTAATATTAGAAAGAATAAGATATTTAAGATTTTTGAGCTTTGCAAAATCGTAAAGCTCAACGCTGCCACTGAAATTGTTAGAAGAAAGAGAGACAAATGTCAAATTAACAAGTTCAAAGATTGAACTTGGAATCGAGCCAATCAGTTGATTATCTGCCAAGCTTAAAAGAGAAAGTTGGGTTAGGTTGGTAAACATATTCGGAATTTTACCAACAAAGTTATTGTTGACCCCTCGATACTTATTGACCCCTCGATACTTATTGACTTAGGGAACCAAGTCTTGCTTTGGAATCTCATATTGGTCAGTGGAATACTTAAAAAATCACTCGATTAAACTCCTTGGGACAATAGAAGTCTTTCATCGTGAAAGTAGTCAACACGCTCGAATGTAACTGAACATTGATGGATTATCTTTCCTGAGATCCCCTTTCTTTACGTATAAAGTAGACTTTGATTCTTCAAGAGGAACACTTTTCAAATTTTTTCAATTTCCACAAACCAGTCCAAAAGCTGAAGCTGTATCCAATTAATAACCATTTAGATATTTACTTAAGTTCGGCGAGATGTTCGTTATCTGTCATATTTGCCGGTGTAACAGCTAGCTAGATTAACAGTCATTTACACAAACACAATTCATCTTCTCTCCCCTGTTTTGACTCTGTTACAGTTTGTTAAGCTAAGTTGTTAGACCTTCCATTAGTTATCATATATGTACGTAACCGGTCAAAACAATACATAATTTACCAAATCAAAAACATGTTCTAGTTTTTCCACGAACCTGTCCAAAAGCAGATGCGTTTATACTAAAAGAAACCCGAACTCTCAGATATTTTAAGTCATCATATATGTATGTAACTGGTCAACTGTATGAACTTAAGCTGAAAACTTATGCCAAGTTGCCTGCTCTTTCTTACTACTGAACTTAAAATAGAAAGGCATCTTTCCTTCAATCCCTTCCCCCTATAAGGCTCTAAAGTGATCTTTTCCCCTGGTCAATTGTATGAATTGCGGAGCAGTAATCTTAATTAATATTTTTTGCGAATTTTGTAAAACTCCAAACTTCTTTTCCACGGCTATGATAGTGAAACTCATGGGAAGGATCAGAAAAGTTGAAAGTTAGTGATCTAAGATATATCCAAATTAAGAGGTATGTATAGAAAAACTGAACAAGTCTTTCTTTCTCAAAGTCATTAATTAGCATTTCAGTCAAGTCCACCTTATAAGTTAAAGATAATTTTTTCTAGTCATTAATGAGCATTTCAGTCAAGTCCACTGAAGATATAAGAGAAATAACTGGAGGCAAATCAAAAGTTGAAAAGGCTGAGTTAAATAATCCATACTATCTTTTTTCTTATTGAAGTCACAAGAACAGATATGCCATGCAGGTGAATAAGGGAGTTACCAAGTCTTTATAATACTTTTAGACTTTGAGCACCAAGTCTTGTTGCTTAGGCTTATAATCTAATGGTGAACTCGAAAATATAAAATCCGATTGGTTCGTATGCGGTTCAAACCAATACATAATTTGGCCCCTTTCAATGGTGACGCTAACAACATTTTTTTTTGGCAATGCGTGAGAATTTCATTAATAAGAAATTAAAGATACAACTAAAGAAAGGAGCCATAATGAGTCTTATTTCTCAAAATATTTACTTAGTACATCATTTGAGATTATTTAGATAACACATTTATTCCTTAAATAATGAACTCGAATAAGAATTTGATGATAGTTGAAGAAGCAATATAACTAATTAATATAAATACTCTTATATGGGTTTCAATAAGGATAATTTTGTAATTAAATAAAAAAACTGCCCCATTTTTTTGATAGCTGTGAACTCAATTGTATATTTAGTATTAAAGAATAATGTCTACCAATTGAGTCTTCTGTTGTCAATGTTAACTTCAGAAAATTCAGAAAACTTCAACAAAGTAGACACAATTGCAGCACCTTTTTCCCTGCTAGGATGCAAAATTTTCTCAGGATGCTAGCTCTAGATTAGAAATAACATTCCGGCCATGAGCTAATTAACTTCTCAAGGCACATACTTTATTATTTGATCCAAAACTTGCAAGTCGAACAACAGTTTAGCAGGAGCTTAGTGCTTCTGTGCTTCTGCTCTAAATTTAATTTATTAAGTAATCTCTCATTCTTTACCTTTTCTCCCCCCTAAAATTAGGAAAAAAATCAAATAAAAAATAAAAATTTGAACGTTATCAATGAAGAACTCAAAATTAAACAAGAATATGCAATTTCGTAAATGATAGATGGTTTAGTGGGTGCCAACCTAGTTGAGATGTACGGTCAATTGTAATGATGCATATGATACGTATTTTTATTTGAGCTATTAATATTGTACTTGCACTTTAACTCCATTGAATAAAAATGCAACTTCTATTTTATCATAAAACACATTTCATTCACAATTTTATTTTTATTTTTTGTGTATAAATGGTGAAAAATATTTTGTTTGCAATGAAGCTTATTTCTTCTAACTAATTTATGATTTCATAAATAAAATATTGAAGTTGTAAAAGTTTAGATGTGTCATTTTATAAAGTCATGATATTTATAATTTTATTTGTTAAAATCATGATATCATTTAATTATTTAATAAACATAAAACAATTAGAGTTTTTATTGTTTGAAACTAAGATTTTTATGACCTTAATATTTTATGCCTGTGTCGTGCCACGCACCACTTAACCTGTTGGCCATCTTTATGTCTAACAATAGCTTAATTGGACAAATTCCACAATGTCTTGGGAACTCTATAGTTGGGTATTTAGATTTTAGAATGAACAATTTTCGACATTCATGTCATATTAATTTAGAATGAACAACTTTAATGTCATATTAATTTATCGATTTAGATATCTTTAGATTATATGGTATTTCGACATAATGTTGACACTTCAATATAGTTGTGGCACATTAGGTACTTGGTCTCATATTTATCACACTAATGGTTAGTTAAGATTAAGTGACATAATAATTAACTGGCAAAATAAATGCAAAATACAATATATGAGAGTGTTATATCCATAATTAGAGTGTTATATCCATAATTTAAAATCTGAGAGTGGATCCCGAAATCGTAGCATATTTTTAAATTGATTGTTATTAATTTCCTTTCCCTCATTTAATTTTCTTTGTTTACTAATTAACTACTAGATTTTAAACTTCCTGTGGTTCGACCTTAGGCTCACCGGGTTAGATTATAACCAGACACTCTTATACTTGGTAATAAACAACACTTTTGAGTTGTGTCAAAAACCATCCTTGAACTTTTAATCAAAGCTTCCATAAATTACATTTAAGTAATTGATAATTAGTGATAAAATCTATCATATAAATCATCTAGAGTCAAACTTTAGATCTAATAATTAGCAATAAAATAAAGTTTTTGAGTTTAATAAATATCAACTTATGAATGAAGAAATGGTGTGATAATAAAAAACGTGATCGTGTCTATAGTCCTAGGTAATTACAATGTTTTTCAATTAATTATTGATGTTCAACTTAAGATTAAGAATACTCTGACACACACACACACACACACACGTAGGTATGTATGTATGTCATCATTTTTGGGTGTTGTGGCCTTATTTTCTTAATGCGGACATGCTCTTAAGCAGTGCAACTTTAAAGAGTTATTTTTGAAAGAACGGTAAGGCGGCACGGTTTATTACCATTAAAAATTAACAATCTTAAATCGCATAGCCTAAAAGCATATCTACATAAAAAAAAAAAAATGAAGGCACCGGCACTAAAGAAGCGTGTGTGCACACATACATATATAAACGGCTACTATTTTGTGCAGTGTTCAAATCTTCATCAAATAAACGACTTGTTTGTAGAATGTTAGTAATAAATATGAAGAAGAAGAAGAAGCAAATACCCACATTAGCTCGGATCATGTTATTTGCAATTTCATGTACCATTTTAATGTTGTAATGTCGAACATATGTGATCATAAAAAACAAATGAGACATGCAGAGCATTTGTAGAAAATTAGATGTTAATTTATAATCGAGACCAATATTTGGAAAATTTTAATATGACCACTTGATACTTAAAAGTTAGAATCATATTTTCTATTAATTTTCACTCAAAACCTTCTACAAAATTCAATTAGTCCACATCAAATAGGTTAAAATAACCAATCCTAACGTTATGATTAAGAAATTCTACAATAAATCAGAAAGGATAATGTGCTCTCCGAGGCTGAAAAGCAAATACAGAAAAAATTCTACGCCCAAATTTGAAGTACGTGGCCCAAACCAAAGTTACCCGCACACAATTTCCTGCAACAATGTACGTCCGTGACGACATGTTCTAATGAAATGGCAATAAAAGTAAAAACAATCGCATCAATAATTCAGTTAAAATTTTCTTTCTTATACATTATCCTCATTTTGTTTCTCACTATAGATGTCGATAATAAGCATTATTTGAAATTAATTAGGATTGTGATTTTCGCAAGTCAACTGTTAGATTACGATAATATCGGCATGCTATCTACTTAAAGAACAGTAGAAACCAGCTTATAATTCCAAAAGACAAAACTAATAATTACTCACCTGGGCCTTTAGAGATGCATCTACAAACTTCTTCTACTTGCTCTGCCTCGTCTGATCACCCTTCTCAGCTTCGTGGATTGCTTCCTTTCGATCATTCTTACAAACCATTGTGGCCTTCCAGTCACAAATGCCATGTATCCGATGGACAAGCCGATCACCACTCCAGACGCGTAACCCAACTTAGCGAGCTTCCAATCAAACCAGCTTGAGGCGTCGTCTCCTTCGAAAAATCCTGTTGGTGTTGTTGGTTCTGGTGCCTCATCAATGCTGCAGCTTTTTGATAATGGGAATCCACACAGCCCCGAGTTACCAGAATAGGAATCATTTCCAAATGTAGTAAACTGGGGTCCTCCTGGTATGGGTCCCTCGAGCTGGTTGTTCGAAAGATTCAACACCCCAAGATAATTGAGACTCACCAGTTGTGTTGGGATACGTCCAGCAAGCTTGTTTGAAGAGAGGTCTAGAGATTCAAGCTCTGTCAGATTTCTTAGCGACGATGGAATACCACCTGTCAAGTTATTGTGAGAAATGTTGAGACTTTTGAGTGAATTCAACTTTCCCACTACTTCTGGAATTTTCCCTTGAAATCTATTGCTGGACAAATCAATAGTTGCAAAAATCTTTAGAATCCTCTCCATTTGTAAGTCAATGCCTTTCATAGTCAGAAATATTGACTCATAGTAATTAGAGGAATACCGCCAACTCATATAACCGACTTCAACACTATTGTTATCCCCATGCATCATGGCTTTAAAACTATCCAAATACCGTAGTGGCAAAACACCGGTGAGTTGATTGTGAGAGCAATCAATTATTCGCAACTTGGGAAAGGGAACTCTTGTTTTGGTATCACCAATAGGACCCCAAAATCTATTAGAACGCAATATAAGAACTTGCAATTCAAGAAGAACGTCTAACCAGTAGGGAAAGGTGTCATTAATCTGATTGTTCCCAACATCTATAACTTCCAAATGTCGACAATTAACCAAAGATGGAGGCAATGGTCCTTCCAACCGATTGCCATTAAGTTTAAGACTTTCCAAAACACAACGTTTTCCAAATGTTTGAGGGAGGCTGCCGTTGAACTTGTTCATTCTCATATCCAAGACTTCAAGTGTTGAGTTTCCAAGATATACTGGAATTGGGCCGCTCAAGCTGTTATTCCCAACATCAAGAAATCGCAAATCGACACAGTTAGTCAAAGATGGTGGTAATGGTCCCTCCAAGTGATTGCCATTCAGCCGAAGATAAGTCAAGTTGCAGCCCTTTGCATATGTCTGTGGGATGTTACCTTGGAAGTTGTTCATTCCGAGATCCAAAGTTTCAAGTGTAGAGTTTCCAAGACACTGTGGAATTTGTCCACTCAAGCTATTGTTGGATAAGCCAAGATATCGAATGGAACTTAAATTACAAAATGATGAAGGAATCTCTCCTGTCAAACTATTGTTGGAAATTGAAAAGTGTACCATGTGAGGTGGTAGATCTGGAAGTGACCCTTGAAGTAGGTTCGAATCAAGGGTAAGATATTCGAGATTTTTCCACGGAAGATGGTCTATGCTTGTCAGGAAGTTTTGTGAAAGAATTAGAAAACACAAAGTATGTACTCCAATATCCCACATCCAACTGGGAATCCTACCATGGATTTGGTTTTTAGAAAGGCCCAACCACTCTAACTGATGTTGAGTTCTCAAGATGTCTGGAAACTCACTTATATTGCAAGCCGATAAACCCAACCCCAGAAGATTAGGGAAAGACGAGTTGACTGTTAATTTGGTGCTCACTGATAAACTAATATTAGAAAGAGAAAGAACTTTAAGATTTTTGAGCTTTGCAAAATCGTAAAGCTCAACGCTGCCACTGAAATTGTTAAAAGAAAGAGAGACATATGTCAAATTCAAAAGTTCAAAGATTGAACTTGGAATCGAGCCAGCCAGTTGATTCTCATCCAGGTCTAAATAAGAAAGTCGGGTTAGGTTGGTAAATATATCCGGAATTTTGCCATCACAATTATTGTGCCAAAGATCTAAATGACGAAGCTGGTGGAGATTTGAAAAAGATGATGGAATCTGACCAGTAAAACTGTTATACGAAAGATCCAAGTAAGCAAGTTGTGTAATATTGTTACTTAGTGAGGGAGGAATTGACCCTGCGAAATTGCTCCAAGAGAGGTTAAGGAGTGTCAAGCTCGGAAATTGATCAGTAAAACCAGAAGAAATCTTAGAGTAATTGAAATCATTGTAAGCCAGGTTGAGCTTTCGCAGGCGAGGAAGCAAGGAAAGGCTACTGTTGGAAGGGATGTTGCCGTGAAGCCAACTGCAACTGAGGTCGAGGCCAATCACGTGACCCGTCGCCGAATCACATGTTACTCCATCCCAGGAGCAGCAATCAGCGTCCTCTTTCCAAGACATCATCTTTGGACGAGATATTTTTTGAAATATATCAGAATAGTGCGAAGAATGTTTTTGAAAGGAAAAGAGCTCTTTAAATTGGAGTAAAGCAGAACTTTGGTCGTGAGAGCAAAGTATTGCAGCTGAACACTGAGAATACAAGAGGAACAACCGGAGGCAAATCAAAAGTTGATAAGGCTGAGTGATATAACCCATTTTTCTTTTTCTTTTTCTTTTCTGGATGATGAAATCACAAGAAGAGAGAGAGATATAATGAATATTTATAGAAGTTGAATATGGTGTGTAATTAATTAATAATATAATATTTATTGACTTACAGCACCAACCACCAAGTCTTTTAGCTTTGGAATTTAGGTGGTAAGTGGAATCCTTTCAAGAGGGGGATCTTGACGACATGCTGGACGCCGAATGATATTAGTTATGTGTTATATATGCTGATGTGGCAGGCAGCTAAACTCGTAGTTAGTTAGTTAGTCAGTCATATACATTATGCACAAAGCACAATTGATTTTCCATCCTCTGCTTTAATTCTGTTTCAGTATGTTAAAAAAGTTGTTCGGCCTTCCATTTACTTCTTGATCAATACTACCATGAGAAAAAAAGATGAGGAGGAATAATCTACATGGATGCATTGATAAGACTAAATTTAGAATTCAATGTTATACACCGTTAACATCAAATAAAAGAATCCGAATCAATATTATAATTAACGCATGGATGTTGGCAGCGAAAGAGAAATTACTCAGTTTATACTCCCTCGGGGTAGTTAAAGAATCAATATCAAAGCACATGCTTGTTGAAAATTAAAGATGGTCCAGAATCTACCGATTTTTCCAGAAGACGAATGAGAAAAATGAACAGAAACAAATTAGTTCAAGACCGGCGTGGAATGTAGGACAGGGCGTCCGGCCCTCCATGTTTAATTTTTATGAATAATTATTGTTACCTTAATTAATTGATTTTCTTTTTCTTTTTCTTTTTCCTTCAAGGCATAAATTATGAAGTCTTCTTTTAGGTAACTTGTCATTTTCGATCCAGTTCTATAGATATTCGCGTGACGCCATAACACTTGTGGATCAGAGACAGAGCACCCCTACATTAATATATGTAACAATATTGTTAATGCGCAGCATTGTTCATCTTGTTACCAGCTTTGAGAAAGTATATACTATACGCCCAATTCTGAAAATGTGGCCTAAATGGCACCAAATGAATGTCGCCCCAAATCATTTCCTACGTCAAAATTATTTTTAAAATAATTTTTATCTTTACTGAGATCCCCTTTCTTTACATATAAAGTAGACTTTGATTCTTCAAAAGGAACACTTTTCAAACTTTTTCAATTTCCACAAACCAATCCAAAAGCTGAAGCTGTGTCCAATTAATAACCATTTAGATATTTACTTAAGTTCGGCGAGATGTTCGTTATCTATCATATTTGCCCGTGTAACAGCTAGCTAGAGTAACAGTCTTTTATACAAACACAATTCATTTTCCCTCCCCTGTTTTGACTCTGTTACACTTTGTTAAGCTAAGTTGTTAGACCTTCGATTAGATGAAGTGAATATTGCAGTCGTACTCTTTCATTCTGAAAGCAGCCGCTCGAAAGTCATTAACCAGCAACTTAGTCAACACGCAACGTTACATTAAGCATAATCATTGATAGATTATGTTTGTTTTTTGCTCGTTTCCTTTCTTGGTGTCTATAGCAGACTTTGATTATTCGAAAGCAGCATTTTCCAGTTTTTTCAATTTCCACGAACCAGTCCATATTAAAGCTGAAATGATATATAGATAAGACAAATGTCAGTTGGCTTTCGTATATGGTGATGTAGCAGCCGGCTAGACTCTAGTTATTATTATTATTATGGTTTTATAGAAAGTAGATGAATAGACGGCATCCATATGTATGTTATAACACATATCTCCCTTATGATCGAATGGCGAATTAAATAAAGTTATTTGAGAGTTAGTCGACTAAGTCCGTAGAGTCCAATTACATGTACATGGACACACTGTTCATTTTCCCTCCTCTGTTTTGATTTTGTTTTAGTTTACTAAGCAAGTTGACTTAGAATAGACCTTCCATTTACTTTGTAGTTTACAGTAAATATGTGCAATCTATATGCTGAATTTGTAAGCTTAGATCAATTAATATGCAGAATTGAAAGTGCTACCCATGTGGCCACGCTCCTAAGGTTGCTTAATTGGTCACATACCCCCTTAATCTTATAAATAACTCTTATATCCTTTGATTACAATAACTGAAGTAAATATAAATATAGCAATAAGATAAAAATAATAAATAAATAGCATATGATATAAAAATAGTAAATAAATAGCATATGATATAAAAATAGTAAATAAATAGCATATGATACAAATAAATTATTACAAGAAGTATAATTAATAAAATTACATATATAACGAAAATTATTTTTAGTATTAAGTTATTATTAGTCTATCCCAACGGACTTTATTAATACTAAAATCTATTAATCCAAAACTTTGAGTTTAAGATTTATACTAATATAGACATAATTAAAAACGATATTACAAATAAAATAATATAAATTTTATAAATTAGTGTGAATGTTAGGTATAATTATTTAAATATTATTAATATGTCAAATAGATTAGTACTATTAAAAGAATATGAAAAATTAATAATATTAAAATAACTTTTCTAATATTCAAAATATTTTATAAATTTTATCTTATTTATATATTATATTATTTTAAGTTTAATTTATATTGATTACATGTAGAAGTTTAATTAAGTCAATTATTCGGTTGTTGTAATCAAGGGTATAATAGTGAATGACCTTTCCCCTATTGCTTATAATCAAACATTTTCAAGCACAGCAATCTCACGAGAATAAACGCCAACAATTTCATCTTTTGTGTTTGAGAGCAAAATCACTTTCATTTGAATAAACTTTGTTTTTAAAGTAGATTAATGACAACTCTTCTTTTTCTTTTAACATAGGATGATTTGAATTCTAGATCTCCTTTTTAGACTGAAGAGATTTTACCAATTGAATTCGTTAGTACAACAAAACAATGTGTTAAACTGGCAAATTCATTTTAATACAAAACAATGCGTCCGACTTCGAATACAAGAAGACATTGGAATTTGTCAAAAAGTCTCGCATACATCACGCGAAGGAAAAGATTAAGAGTCAAAGCTTATTTGTTAAACGGGCAAATTCGTTGGGCTTATAAATATTTCTAAAGTGAGACGAAAAGGAGAAATAAATATTATTTAACCGCCTGAGTTTTATAACCTGTTAATTCCTAACCTATGAACATAGCAGATTCTGTCCATTACTAGAAAAATACTGGAAATTAAAGTAAGAAAAAGACAAAACACAGGAGTAAGAAACGAATTTCTTATAAACAAATATAAATAAAATTCATAGAAGATTCCTAAAGTGCTGGCAATTAAGTAACTTGAAATCCAGAAACATTTGAAATTTGGCAATAATCTCATGGGTAACAAGGACAATGACAATGAATGTTGTTCATCTTGTGCTATTCAAACGAAGCAAAGCTCGCGCCATTTTGGTTTCTCTGTGAAGAGTGAAGGCTCTCAATTCAGCTGTTTTTTCTTATCCAAATTATCGTCAGTGGTAACCTGTTGAGTGATGACGTGGCGAGAATATTGAGGCTGGTGACTTGGATCAGTTTTCACATGTTGACCTGGCAAGTACTGGGCCATTTGAACAGGGATAATGTAAGGTTAGAGATTTTGGACCTAAGTTATTTCAATTATTCAATCCATTTTCTTTTTACACCCAATCAATTATCTTATTATGAGTTTCAGAACAGTAATTTTACACATTCAAATTCAACTTACAGAACCGAAGTTGCACACCCAAATTAAGCCCACATCGTCTCCTACATCATTATTGCTGCAATTAATTGAGTCAGGATTATTTGATACTTCCCATTGTTGCATAGGCAATGTCCTTCTAATTGGTTGCCTGTTAAGACTTCTCAAATCACAACTCTTTGCAAACATTTGCAAACATTTGAGGGATGCTGCCTCAAATCCACTCATTCTCATATCCAAGACCCTAGCAAGTGTTGAGTTTCTAAGAAGTTGTGGAATTGGGCTGCTCAAGTTGTTATTCCCAGCATCCATAAACATTAAACCGGTACGATTAACCAAAGATGGTTCTAGTGATTGTCTTTTAGCCTAAGCAGACAAATTACAGTTTTTTGCAGACGTTTCTAGGATCCTACCATGAAGATTGTTCATTCTAAGATCCAAATGCCCAAGTGTAAAGTTTCCAAGACACTGTAGAATTGGTGCACCCAATTAGCTATCGTTGGACAAGTAAGGATGAATTGGTAAAATTACAAAATGATCAAGGAATCTCTCCAATCAAATTATTATTGTAAACCGAAAAGAACACCATGAGAGGTGGTGGAAGTGGTAGATCAAGTAAGCGATCCTTGAAGCAAGTTCGAATCAAGGCTAATATATTGGAGATTTTTCCACCGAAGATGTTCTATATTTTTCCAACAAATATATTGTGCCAAAGATCTAAATGAAGCCGCTGAAGATTTGAAAAAGACGATGGAATATGACCACTAAATTTTGTGAAAGATGTTCTATAATTGTCAAGAAGTTTTGTGAAATTCAAAGTATGTACTCCCATATCCCACATCCAATTAGGAATCCTACCACGGAATTTTACCAATAAATATGTTGTGCCAAAGATCTAAATGAAGCCACTGAAGATTTGAAAAAGATGATGGGATGTGACCACTAAATTTGTTATCTAAAAGATCCAAGGAAGCAAGTTGTGTAATATTACCCAGTGACGCAGGAATTGACCTCATGGAATTGCTGAAAGAGAGATTAAGGAGCGTCAAGCTCGGAAATTGATTGATAAAACCAGAAGAAATACTAGAGTAATTGAAATCACTGAAATCCAGGTTGAGCTTTTGCAGGCGAGGAAGAAAGAAAAGGCTACTGTTGGAAGTGATGTTGCCATGAAGCCAACTGCAACTGAGGTCGAGGCCAATCACGCGACCCGTCGGCGAATCACATGTTACTCCATCCCAGGAATACCAATCAGTAAAGCAAAACTTTGGTCGAGCAAATTATTGCTGAACACTGAGAATACAAGAGCAATAACTGGAGGCAAATCAAAAGTTGATAAGGCTGAGTTAAATAACCCCCTTTTTTGCATTTGCCGGTTAATGAAATCTCAAGAAGAGAGATATGACTATTTATACAAGTTGAACGGGGTGTAATTAGTTAATAACATAATACTTGTTGATTAGCACAAAGTCTTGTTTTGGAATTTAGCTGGTGTGTGGAATCCTTGCATGGGAAGATCGATTAAGAAAGTTGAAAGTCATAGTGGGATCCTTTGAAGAGGGGAATTTGACGACGTGTTTGACGGGGAATCACCGTTGAGATTGATTTTAAGTTTAATAGCAGCTTGGTTCCGTTTTACACAAAATTAATTACTTTTGTTTTCACAAAATGAAAAAATTTCCACAAAATTAATTCTTTTTTTTTTTAAAAGAAAAAATTGGATGAGGGGATTTCAATTAAAATATTATTCTCTCATATTCTTTAAATTCGAACTCGAGAGATTAATCAAATAAAATTATCCATAAATCACTTGACTAGGCCTTCGAGGTAATAGAAGTCTCTCTTCATGAAAAAATCAACATACTCGAAAGTAATTGAACATTGATGGGATATCTTTATTGATCATCCCCTTTCTTTACGTATAAAGTAGACTTTGATTTTTCAAGAGAAGCATTTTTTAATTTTTCAATTTCCACAAACCAGACTAAAGCTGAAGCTATATCCAACTGGTAACCATTTTGACAGTAATTTATTCATGTGAAAAGATAGTTCAATGAGATGTAACAGCGAGCTAGAACACAGTTAGTCATTGACACAAAATGCAATTAATTTTTCTTCCCTGTTTCGACTCTGTTTCAGTTTGTTAAGTAAGTTGTTAGACCTTCCATTACTTCTTAACCAGTGGACTACAAATTAATATGTATAATATTCTTGTAAGCGTGATCAATACTACCTTTCGAAATCAAGGAGGAATAATCTTAATTAATTATAGTTCACTTAGAGCATGCTCCAAGTTTTGTTATTGAGAGCCTCATGATACTGTCTTGGAATCTAGTAGGTGCATGAATTTGAGGCCAATTTAGAAAAATTTCAAACTATTTCAAATTCTTTTACACGCTATGAAACCAATGGGAAGGATAAAAAAAGTTGAAAGTTGCGCGAACTTGTGACTAATTTAGTAAAAGTTCAAACTACTTTAACTTCTTTTCTATGCCAATGAAACTCACGGGAAGGATAAAAAAATGGAAAGTTGTTGATGTAAGACTGTCCAAATTAAGAGGGATATATAGAACAAGTCTTTCTTTCTCAAAGCCATTAATAATGAGCACTTTAGTCAAGTCCCCCATATAAGGATCAAAAAAGTTTTTGAAGCCATCTCTTTTACTCACACTACTAACGGGGGGAATCTAATTAAATATAACACTTTTTTTTTTGGGTTAAATCAAACATAATACTTTTAGACTTGGAACACCAAGTCTTTATTCATACTACTTTCTGACTTAGACCACCAAGTCTTTATTCTTACTACTTTCTGACTTAGGCCACCAAGTTTTGTTACTAAAATTATGTTGTTTTGGAGTCTAGTTGGTGCATTAATTTGTCGCGAATTTTGTAAAATTTCGGACTGCCTACTTCAGCTTCTTTTGAGTAGACTTTGATTCTTTAAAATTTCACTAACCTATTTAAAAGATTAAGCAAGTTAAATAAAAAACTACAACCTACCATATCACTCAAGTGAGAGTTTAAAGAAGACGAAAGAATTTTAGGAAAGAAGCAAATAAAATTCCAAAAGGACGCGTTCATGCAAAGAAGAGATAAGCCTTGACGAAGACTTCGGAAGGGAATGATGGAACCGCGTGGGAATGGCTTAAAAACTTTCAGTAAGTGAAAGGTCGTTTGGAATGGCTTAAAAACACGTATATAACAAGTTTTAGCAAACACCAAAAGTCGTTTCATTAACAATTTTCAGTCAAACACGAAAGTCATCAATTGGCAATTTATTTTCCATTATTATTATCAGATCTTTGTCTGTCTATCGTATTCTTTTTTTCCTCTCTTTTGGCAAAGATGGAAGTACTCTTTCACTCTTTCTTTCCGGAAGCAGCTGCTGATCGAATGTCATTCACTAGCGATTGTTAGTCAAAAACGAAAATCACCAATTGGCAATTTAGTCAAACACGCATCAGTAAATATTAATTGAGAGACCTTTCTCATCCCCTCCTTTGCGATTCGAGCAGACTTTAATTCTTCAAAATTCCACTTACCCATCCAAAAGCTGAAGCAGTGTCCAAATAGCTAGAACTGTCATATACTCAACGTACAGTATGTCAGCCGCAACAAATTGACCAAGTCACAAAGGAGCATCATTTTCATTTTCTTTATACGGAATGGTAATTAAATTAAATATTGCTTTAGTTTGAAGCATTAGATTTTTGTAGCAGAAATTGTTGGTGAAGGGTGAGACACGTATAAGTCGTATCCATTAAAGCACTCATTTGTGTAAATATCGGTTCATGAAAATGAGTAAAAACGACATATCTATCAAGCAACATCACATTAAAACTCTTAGCAAAGCACATATATTTAATAAAAGAATGACAATAATGCAACAAATAAGTTTATAATATAAATTAATAAAATTTATATTAAATACATATTTGAATTTTTTTTAATTTTAATGTAGTGAATGTGAAACATTTGAATAATTTGATTTAATGAAAAGGACAAAAAATAAGTATGACTATGAAGGAATGGACTGTGAAATTATGAAAATGTTGTTAATTATTAATGTATCATTTTATAACTGTCTAATACCATTATACCAATGATAATGTTATAATATATATATATATATATATATTACTAATATAATTTTTTTTTTCAATTAGACCAAACCATAGTATTTTTTATCATAAATAAAAGTAGTACTAACATTTTAGATCCCTAATGAAATTTATTTATTCCATAAATATATCATATAATTATTTTATAAAATAACTCTCTAATTTAAAAAAAAAATTGAATTGGGACATTTTTAAAACTTATTTGAAAATAAAATAAAAATAAATTATTATATAAAAAATTCATAAAAAAGTAAGGGGTATAAACAAAAATTTCCTAGCATAGATCCGGCTCGGATGCTATGAATTAATTTGGAATAAGTTCTTATTATTGACAAGAATAATGATCAATTATTATTTAGTAGGCATAACAAATTAACAATATAAACATGGAACAAGAATAATAATCACACGATTTAGTCTTGTTTGCCCCCTTATTTTATCTTCCAAATGTGGCCACTTACCTTAATGTGCCTCGCATTTGATAATACCATTGTTATAAGAAAAAAAAAATACATGAGTTCTAATTAATTTTTTCACTATTGAAACAAAATTTTATTAATTAAGAGTGTTCTCATATGTATGCGTAAAACACTTAGATTTTCTAATATATCTCACATAATAGGAAAAAAGACACCTACACGCACAAGATTTGAAGAAATAGTTATGTGCACTCTCAAATTTTTGATGAGGGATATCAGGATTTTCTTTTGACTATATACCCTTTATAAATAGTAGGCAAAAAATTAACATTAAAATTTTTAATAAATACAAATATAACTTAAATAGATTAATTTATCTGACAGGCTAATAATATTGGAACGTTTTTAATATATAAAATAATTTTTAAAATGTAAATTATTATATTTATTTTAATAATATATTTGGATTTATTATAAATATTTTAAATAAATCTATGGGTTAAATAGATTTTACAATTAATAAAAATGTCTCATGTATTAATACAATTAAAATTATATTATACATATTGAAAATAATATAATTTTTTATATATTCAGTTCAATACAATATAAGATTGTAAAGTATTAAAATATCTTTTTAAACATTAAATTATTTTAAAATGTATACATTATTACATCTATTTTAATATTATATTTCTATTTATTATAAAATATTGGATACATTTTTTTTTTTTTGAGTTATAGGGTGAACGAGTATTATAATTAAAACAGAGTCTTGATATTCCTTATTTAAAATTTAAGGATGTACATAACTATTTCCCCAAACCTTGGGGGTGCATGTGTCTTTTTTCCCTTATATTGATATTATTATTATCAACAATAAGGTGTTAGAGAATCTTAATCCCACCCAAGATCTATCAGGTAAAAATATCAAACAAATGATGAATAAAAAATAGATAGAGAATAAAACCAATCACGGTACACAAAGAATTTATTCTGATAAGTTATTGCTAGTGTTAGATTTCTGTCTTTAAATCCAACGGTTCAACTCAGTTGGCTTTTACTAACAAAATTTGTAACTTACCCGGACCCCTAAATATATCCTATAAATCATTTGGAATCAAATTTTATATCTAATAATTAGCTATAAAATAAAGCTTTTGAGTTTAATATCAACTTATGAATGAAGAAGAAATGTTGAGATAAAAAAAAAAAAAAAAACATGATCGTATTTGTAATCTTAAGCGATTACAATGTTTTTCACTCGACTGCACCTTGAAGGCAGTCGAGTGAAAAATTTAATTTCCCAACAGAATTGGACATTAGTTTTTTTCCACCAGTGTTTTTAATTTCGTTCTTAATTTGTGTAACCTTGAATTTAAAAGAAATATTTAATAAACCAACTAAATAACATAAAAATTAATAGAAAACAAAGTCCATTGATTTGAAAGCGCTCTCTTCCTTCAATATTTCCTGCGGCGTCATTGCAAACATTATTACTCATTATCAACTGTTTCGTTTTCGAGTGAAGCTATGTCACGAGAATAAAAGCAAACAATTTCATCTTTTGAGCAAACATTTTCATTTGAGTGGACACTTTTTTTTTTTTAATTATAGTTATGACTACTTAATTTCCTCCACATCCATAGGATCCAAATTCAAATTTTATATCTCTTGTTTCCACTCAAAAAATAGTACTAAGTAACTCGTTAGTTAGCCCAACCTTGGAATTGAAAGAGAGGTTAAGGACTGACTGTAAAGGTCGGAAATTGAGTAAAAGCAGAGGAAATCTTAGAGTCGTTGAAATCATTGTAGGCAGGCGATAATAAAATCATCACATATATAAAACATCCATTAATATTTTAATCTAAATTTAGTGGATTCGACGTGAAGATCTACTGTTATGTCACATGACAGAACTTTTTTAAATTGTCATACTAGGGCAATTCCATGTAAATCCTCTCTCCTACTTGTAACATACTCTAATGTCTTTAATTTAGAGTTTATTGAATATAGCTTGAAAATTCAAATCATCTCATATAAAGAAGAGTTATTCTTTCTCCAATCATCACGTATATAAAACATAGGAAAAGAGATAATCAAACACAACATTTACCTTTCCTCACCTTAGTTTCTATGGCAGCTACCAATGCATTTCAGTGCCTGTTGATAAGGCCCTGCTGCCACGAACAAGATCCACATCTGCAGAAGCAAAGTTACATCATTTCAACTGTAGAATATTAAAATATTGTCAATAATGAAATATCTGCTCCTGAAAATAATTCCTTTACGTTGACCCTAGAAGGAAAAGAATCATTGATGTGGTACATCTAGTATAACAGGAATGATCGCTCCTCTTAAAGCCATTAATAATGAGCCTTTATTGCCAATGTTAACTTCAGAAAATTCAGAGTTCTTCCCCAGTGTAGAGATCATTGCAGCACCTTTTTCCCTGCCGGTATGCAAAATTTTCTCAGCACCACTCTAAATGAGGAAACATTCCATCCATAACTAATTGAATTCACAACTCTTATAGTTCCATCCAAGAACTAGCATGTTTGACAACGTTCTAAAATAATAACATGCGATAGTCAAAGCACATTAATCAAAATAACTATTATGGCCGTGGCCGTGCTATTCAAATGAAGCAAAGCTCGAGCCATTTTGGTTTCTCTTTGTCTTTGGTGCTCCCCCTTTGTGACGCGACTCAATTCAACTGTTTTTCTTAATCCAAATTATCATCAGTTACAACCGCTCGAGTGATGACGTGGCGAGAGCGCTGAGTCTGGTGACGTGGATGAGTTTGCACGTGTTGACGTGGCACGTACTGGGCCGTCAGAACTGAGATTTTGGACCTATGTTATTTCAATTATTGAAACCATTTTCTCTTTACACCCAATCATTTATCTTGAGAACGTGTTACAAGGGGAATCATGGGCCGCAACGTACGTGGGGAGTGCTGTTAAGTAGGGCAGCGATATGAAAACCCCTCTAAATTTAATGGCCGTTTGGTTTCATTTTACGCATAATTATTTTTGTTTCTATAAAATGAAAAATATATATATATAGTTTTTGAAAGAACAAAATGAAAAATCTTGATATATGAAAAAGTGCAGATTTTTCTTAATTAAATTTGGATGACGGTGATTCTTCCTATTGAAATACAGATGCATATTAGAATAAAAGATCTACAAAAGTTTCTTTAAATTAAATTTATCATGACACAAGTCAATTTCAACCCTCATATGTATACTCCAGAATTGAGAGCATGAGTGCGGTCAACGCTGTACAAGCCCTTTGGCAGATGTGTGGGATTTCATTTAATACATTTTCTCCAAGAAGAGCGATGCGCACAAACTTTGAAATACGTGGCCCGCGATGAAACAATTTCCTGCAACAATATTACTTCAAATCACTTTACCACCCAAAACATACGTCCGTGACAACTTGTTCTAACGAAACAGAAATAAAAGTAAAAACAATTTCATGAAATGGAAATAAAATTTAAAAAATTTCAGTACCTGGAGGATTATTTGGCTTCCACTGCTAGCTTCCAGAGTTTATAATTCCTGAGGAAAACAGTCACATCAATCATTCAGTTAAAATTTTCCTTCTTATACATTATCCTCATTTTGTTTCTCACTATAGATGTTGATAATAAACATAATTTGAAATTCATTAGGATTGCGGTTTTTCTAAGCCAACTGTTAGATAATATTATTTTAATCCAATACTAATTCAATACTACATAAAGTGATATACTTGCATTAAATGACATAACACGGTGTAAGTAAAGAGTAATGGATTTTAGTTGGCAATAATGTATGCCCATTACTATAATTTTGTATTAAATTATATAATATTTAAACTTATTATTATTTTATTGTTAATTATATAAAATTAGTTAATAAATTATTATTTTATATTAATTACTAATGTATAAATATAAGGTGATATTGTGCTATTGAACAAAAATATTATAATATAACATATTTTATATTTTATTTATTATAATTAAAATTAAAAGATAATTCAAATATATTTAATGCCTCAATTGAGGCAAAAGTTGGCGCATTATGGTGCATATGCACCACAATGTAGCTTCTAAATTACCAATCATAGGTTAGTGATAAATTAATGTGAATAGTATTACAATAATATGCAATGCTATGCTCCAAACACACTTTTAATACACTAACCACTAAAATTTTTTAAAATTAGTAATTCATATTTTTAAAGATTACAACCGTTAATTAACCAAATAAATTGCTTACACAATCATCTATGAACATGTCCATTCAAACTAATATCTAACCAAAAATAGTATTTAGTTGAGCATTTTCAAAGGAAATTTAATCAAAAAATTAAAACTAAATTTTGGTTTGAAAATTGGAAAATTGGATTCGCTGATAAAGGTACAAACTAAAATTGAATCCATTTATTTGTAAAGCTTATGATTTAGCCCCCTTAAATTTACAATATTTATTTCGTGAGCCTCTAAAGTTTGTAATTTCTATAGTATTTACGGTCATATCAAAGTCAAACCAAAATCGTCTATCCCATGTAAATGTGCATAATTTTTTGTAAAGGTGCATACATTTGGAAGGTGCCTCCTCTTTCTTATTACTGAACTTAAAATATGAAAAGGGATAAATCGTTTTGTGATAAATTGTCAGGTCAACATTGTGAGATGTAGTAGCTTTTTGCTAGGTTATTAGGTAAAAATGATTTCAGTTGTATGTTCTCCAAAATGTGTTAAGAAAATAAGAATTGGTTATGAAAATAAAAGTAGTAAAGTACAAATCTTAGAAGTTTCCCGAAGTGCTGGAATTTGAAATAACTTCAAATGCGATTTTGAGTCCTGAAATTGTACAATTTCATCTTGTTAATGCCCCACGGACATCAGAGTCAAAGGCAAATGGGCAACATTGTTCATCTTGTTACCAGCTTTGAAAAAGTATATACTATACGCCCAATTCTGAAAATGTGGCCTTAATGGCACCAAATGAATGTCACTCCAAATCATTTCCTACGTCAAAATTATTTTTAAAATAATTTTTTTTCCCTGAAAGACTCAACCATGTACTTGTATTCTTGAATGGATAATTTTGCCAGCATGTTTCCTTGTTTGTTGGGTCAAAAATAAAATAGCATATGATACAAATAAAATTTTATGAGTATAATTAATAAAATTACATATATAATGAAAATTATTTTTTGTATTAAGTTATTATTAGTCTATCCCAACGGATTTTTATTAATACTAAGATCTATTAATCGAAAACTTGAGTTTAAGATTTATATAATATAGATATAATTAAAAATGATATTGTAAATAAAATAATATAAATTTTATTAAGTGAACGTTAGGTATAATTATTTTAAAATAACTTTTCTAATATTCAAAATATTTTATAGATTTTGTCTTATTTATATATTATATTATTTTAGGTTTAATTTATAGTGATTACATTTAGAAGTTTAATTAAAGTCAATTATTTGATTGTTGTAATCAATGGTATAATAATAAAAAAGAGACGTGTGTGATCATTTAAGCAAATTTTGGGGGTGTGAATGGCCTTTCCCCAATTGCTTATTATCAAACATTTTCAGGCACAACTATCTCACAAGAATAAAAGCCAACAATTTCATCTTTTGTGTTTGAGAGCAAAAGCATTTTCATTTGAATAAACTTTTTTTTTCAAATGTAGATTAATGATAACTCTTTTTTTTTTTTTTTACACTGGAAGATTTGAATTCTAGACCTCTTTTTTACACCCGAGAGATTTTACCAATTGAATTGGTTAATTCAAGAAAACAATGTGTTAAAGTGATTTTACCCATTGGTTCATACAAAGAACAATTTGTTATAATCTCATGGCTAACAAGGGCAAATTCAACATTTCATAGCCCAAAGATGCACTAAATCAAAGTCAGCCCACGCCATTTCCTACATCAATAATTTTTCGAATCATTTTTTCGCTCAAAATTTTTATAAATTTAATTACCAATAAAACACAAGTAGTAAAATATTCTAAAGATATGGAAATAAATAAAGCAAGGCAAGTTTGGCACCAGGAGGATTGATTCACTTCCAATGCTACCTTCCATGAGTCCGAAATTCCTGTAGAAAAAACACGTCACATTAATATGCAGTTCAAATAAAAATCAGCGTGCAATCTACAAAAAGACAAAACTAATAGCTTGGAGCTGTAGTTTTGTTGTTCATTCTAAAATCTAAATACCCAACTATGACATTAATGTTGTTCATTCTAAAACTAATAGCTTAGATTCACAATTTAACTGTTTATCTTATCCAAAAATGCAACTTTTAATTTATCATAAAACACATTTCATTCACAATTTTATTTTTATTTTTTGTGTATAAATGGTGAAAATATTTCATTTGCAATGAAGCTTATTTTCTTCTGACTAATTTATGATTTCATAAATAAAATATTGAAGTTGTAAAAGTTTAGATGTGTCATTTTATAAAGTCATGATATTTATAATTTTATTTGTTAAAATCATGATATCATTTAATTATTTAATAAACATAAAGCAATTAGAGTTTTTATTGTTTGAAACTAAGATTTTTACGACCTTAATATTTTATGCCTGTGTTGTGCCACGCACCACTCAAACTTGTTGGCCATCTTTATGTCTAACAATAGCTTAATTGGAAAAATTCCACAATGTCTTGGGAACTCTATAGTTGGGTATTTAGATTTTAGAATGAACAATTTTCGACATTAATGTCATACTAATTTAGAATGAACAACTTTAATGTCATATTAATTTAGAATGAACATCATTAATGTCATAGTTGGGTATTTAGATTTTAGAATGAACAACTTTAATGTCATATTAATTTATAGATTTAGATCTCTTTAGATTATATGGTATTTCGACATAATGTCGACACTTCAATATAATTGTAAAACATTAGATACTTGGTCTCATATTTATCATACTAATTGTTAGTTAAGATTAAATGACATAATAATTAACTGGCAAAATAAATGCAAAATACAAATATGAGAGTGTTATATCCATAATTAGAGTGTTATATCCATAATTTAAAATCCGATAATGGATCCCGAAATCGTAGCATATTTTTAAGTTGATTGTTATTAATTTCCATTCCCTCATTTAATTTTCTTTGTTTACTAATTAACTACTAGATTTTAAACTTCCTGTGGTTCAACCTCAGACTCACCGGGTTAGATTATAACCAAATACTCTTATACTTGGTAGTAAACAACACTTTTGAGTTGTGTCAAAAACCATCCTTGAACTTTTAATCAAAGCTTCCATAAATTACATTTAAGTAATTGATAATTAGTGATAAAATCTATCATATAAATCATCTAGAGTCAAACTTTAGATCTAATAATTAGCAATAAAATAAAGTTTTTGAGTTTAATAAATATCAACTTATGAATAAAGAAATGGTGTGGTAATAAAAAACGTGATCGTGTCTATAGTCCTAGGTAATTACAATGTTTTTCAATTAATTATTGATGTTCAACTTAAGATTACGAATACTCTGACACACACACACATAGGTATGTATGTATGTATGTCATCATTTTTGGGTGTTGTGCCCTTATTTTCTTAATGCGGACATGCTCTTAAGCAGTGCAACTTTAAAGAGTTATTTTTGAAAGAACGGTAAGGCTGTGTGATTTATTAGCATTAAAAATTAACAATCTTAAATTGCATTGCCTAAAAGCATATCTACATTAAAAAAAAAATGAAGGCTCTGGAACTAAAGAAGCGTGTGTACACACATACATATATAAACGGCTATTATTTTGTACAGTGTTCAAATCGTCATCAAATAAACGACTTGTTTGTAGAATGTTAGTAATAAATATGAAGAAGAAGAAGAAGAAGCAAATACCAACATTAGCTCGGATCATGATATTTGCAATTTCATGTACCATTTTAATGTTGTAATGTCGAACATATGTGATCATAAAAAGCAAATGAGACGTGCAGAGCATTTGTAGAAAATTAGATGTTAATTTATAATCGAGACCAATATTTGGAAAATTTTAATATGACCACTTGATACTTAAAAGTTAGAATCATATTTTCTATTAATTTTCACTCAAAACCTTCTACAAAATTCAATTAGTCCACATCACATAGGTTACAATAACCAATCCTAACGTTATGATTAAGAAATTCTACAATAAATCAGAAAGGATAATGTGCTCTCCGAGGCTGAAAAGCAAATACAGAAAGGATAATGGTTCAAACTGAAATTAAACATATACATTACACACACACAATTTATTTTCCCTCCTCTGTTTTGATTCTGTTTCAGTTTGTTAAGCAAGTTGTTAGACCTTCCATTTACTTCTTAATTACATTACTTGTACGATTGATCAATTGAAGCTGTTATAAGTTGTCTGGAAGAGAAGAGAACTTATGGATCAACAAAAATTTAATTTCCCAACAAAGTTGGACATTAATTTTTTTCCACTGTTTTTATTTTCATTCTTAATTAAAAAGAAATATTTAATAAAGCAACTAAATAGCATAAGAATTAACAGAAAAGAAAGTTCATAACTTGAAAGCTCTTCCTTCTTTATTTCTTGCGACGACATTCCAGACATTATTACTCATTATCAACTGTTTCATTTTCAAGTGCAGCTATGTCACGAGAATAAAAGCAAACAATTTCATCGTTTGAGCAAACATTTTCATTTGAGTGAATACTTTTTTTTTCTTTTTTCAATTATGATTTTATGACAACTCAATTTCCTCCACATCCATAAGATCCAAATTCAAATTTTATATCTCTTGTTTCCACTCAAAAAATAGTTGGGCCAACTGACTAATTAGTTGATCCAACTTGGGAATTGAAAGAGAGGTTAAAGGAGTGTCAAGCTCGGAAATTGAGTAAAAGCAGAGGAAATCTTAAGAGTCATTGAAATCATTGCAGGCAATAACTACGAATGTATTGTAGAATTTTAGGCTGGTTGGGAGAGAATAGTGGAGGAGTTCTTAGGGAAGACAAGAAGCCTTTCAAAAACTTTCTCCCTTTATTCAATTAATTATTTTTATGACTTTTAATAAATTAATGTTTTGGTTTTCTGTTTCTGAAAACAATTTTTTCGAACCAGACGAAAGAAGAGAATGTGAGGAAAAAAGAAATTGGTTGATTTTTAATAAATTAATTTTTAAGTTTAAAAATTATCAACAAATATGCAAATATTATTAGTTAATAGTTCCACATCAGCCGATAACATGAAACATCGAATGTAATCTAAAATTTCTGCTAATTGATGAGTAGAAATCCTTGCATGGGAAGATCCATGGAGAATGTTGGAAGTTTGAAGAGTCCTATCATGGGCCGCACCGTACGTGGGGACTGATGTTAAGTATGGCAGTGCTATGAAAACCCCTCTAAATGAAAAATGTTGATATATGAAAGAGTGCAGGTTTTTCTTAATTAAATTTGGATGACGGTGATTTCTTCCTTTTTAAATACAGATATTACAATAAAAGATCTCAATTTCAACCATCGGATGTCAACCCTGTACAAGCCCATTGGCAGATGTGTGGGATATCATTTAATACATTTTCCACAGAAAGAGCAATGAACACACTTAATGGAGGATTATTTGTTTGCTAGCTTCCAGGAGTTTATAATTCCTGAAGAAAACAACCACATCAATAATTCAGTTAAAATGTTGATAATAAACATAATATGAAATTAATTAGGATTGTGGTTTTTGTAAGTCAACTGTTAGATTACGATAATATCAGCATGCTATCTACTCAAAGAACAGTAGATACCAGCTTATAATTCCAAAAGACAAACTAATAATTACTCACCCGGGCCTTTAGAGATGCACCAACAAACTTCTTCTACCTGCTCTGCCTCGTCTGATCACCCTTCTCAGCTTCTTGGATTGCTTCCTTTCGATCATTCTTACAAACCATTGTGGCCTTCCAGTCACAAATGCCATGTATCCGATGGACAAGCCGATCACTACTCCAGATGCATAGCCCAACATAGCGAGCTTCCAATCAAACCAGCGTGAAGCATCGTCTCCTTCGATAAATCCTGTTGGTGTTGGTGGTTCTGATGCCTCATCAATGCTGCAGCTTTTTGATAATGGGAATCCACACAGTCCCGAGTTACCAGAATAGGAATCATTTGCAAATGTATTAAACTGGGGTCCTTCTGGTATGGGTCCCTCGAGCTGGTTGTTCGAAAGATTCAACACCGAAAGATAATTGAGACTCGCCAGTTGTGTTGGGATACGTCCAGCAAGCTTGTTTGAAGAGAGGTCTAGAGATTCAAGCTCTGTCAGATTTCTTAGCGACGATGGAATACCACCTGTCAAGTTGTTGTGAGAAATGTTGAGACTTTTGAGAGAATTAAGCTTTCCCAACACTTGTGATATTTCCCCTTGAAATCTGTTGCTCGACAAATCAATAGTTGCAAAAGTGGTTAAAATCCTCTCCATTTGTATGTTATTGCCTTTCATAGTCAGAGATATTGATTCATAGTAGGAATAATTCAACGACCTCATATAATTGACTTCAGTACTATTGTCATCCCCGTGCATCATGGCTTTAAAACCATTCAGATACCATATTGGCAAAACACCGGTGAATCGATTGTAAGAGAGATCAATTATTCGCAACTTGGGGAAAGGAACTCTTGTTTTGGTATCACCAATGGGACCACGAAATCTATTAGAACGCAATGTAAGTACTTGCAATTCGGGAAGAACGTCTAACCAGTGGGGAAAGGTCTCATTAATCTGATTGTTCCCAACATCTATAACTTCCAAATGTCGACAATTAACCAAAGATGGAGGCAAAGGTCCTTCCAACCGATTGCCATTAAGGTTAAGACTTACCAAAACACAACTTTTTGCAAATGTTTGAGGGAGGCTGCCACTAAACTTGTTCATTCTCATATCTAAGATTTCAAGTGTTGAGTTTCCAAGACATTCCGGAATTGGGCCGCTCAAGCTGTTATTCCTAACATTAAGAAATGACAAACTTGTTGAGTTTCCAAGATATTCTGGAATTGGGCCGCTCAAGTTGTTATTCCCAACATCAAGAAAGTGCAATTTGACACAGTTAATCAAAGATGGTGGTAATGGTCCCTCCAAGTGATTGCCACTCAGCCGAAGATAACTCAAGTTGCAGCCCTTTGCATATGTCTGTGGGATGGTACCTTGGAAGTTGTTCATTCTGAGATCTAAAGTTTCAAGTGTAGAGTTTCCAAGACACTGTGGAATTTGTCCACTCAAGCTATTGTTGGATAAGTTAAGATATTGAATGGAACTCAAATTACAAAATGACGAAGGAATCTCTCCAGTCAAACTATTGTTGGAAATTAAAAGCTCTACCATGTGAGGTGGTAGATCTGGAAGTGATCCTTGAAGTAGGTTCGAATCAAGGGTAAGGTATTCGAGATTTTTCCACGGAAGATGGTCTATGCTTGTCAGGAAGTTTCGTGAAAGATCTAAGAAATACAAAGTATGTACTCCGATATCCCACATCCAACTGGGAATCCTACCACGGATTTGGTTTATAGAAAGGTCCAACCACTCTAACTGATGTTGAGTTCTCAAGACGTCTGGAAACTTACTTATATTGCAAGCCGATAAATCCAACTCCGAAAGATTAGGGAAAGACGAGTTGACTGTTAATTTGGTGCTAACTGATAAACTAATATTAGAAAGAAAAAGAACTTTAAGATTTTTGAGCTTTGCAAAATCGTAAAGCTCAACGCTGCCACGGAAATTGTTAAAAGAAAGAGAGACAGATGTCAAATTCAAAAGTTCAAAGATTGAACTTGGAATCGAGCCTATCAGTTCATTATATTTCAAGCCTAAAAAAGAAAGTTGGGTTAGGTTGGTAAATATATCCGGAATTTTACCAACAAAGTTATTGTACCGAAGATCTAAATGATGAAGTTGCTGAAGATTTGAAAAAGATGATGGAATCTGACCGGTAAAACTGTTAAATGAGAGATCCAAATAAGCAAGTTGTGTAATATTGTTAGCTAGTGATGCAGGAATTTTACCAACAAAGCTATTAAACTGAAGATCTAAATGATGAAGCTGCTGAAGATTTGAAAAAGATGATGGAATCTGACCACTAAAACTATTAGATGAGAGATCCAAATAAGCAAGTTGTGTAATATTGTTACCTAGTGATGCAGGAATTTTACCCACAAAGCTATTGAACCGAAGATCTAAATGTCGAAGCTGCTGAAGATTTGAAAAAGACGATGGAATCTGACCACTAAAACTGTTAAATGAGAGATCCAAATAAGCAAGTTGTGTAATATTGTTAGCTAGTGATGCAGGAATTTTACCAACAAAGCTATTAAACTGAAGATCTAAATGATGAAGCTGCTGAAGATTTGAAAAAGATGATGGAATCTGACCACTAAAACTATTAGATGAGAGATCCAAATAAGCAAGTTGTGTAATATTGTTACCTAGTGATGCAGGAATTTTACCCACAAAGCTATTGAACCGAAGATCTAAATGACGAAGCTGCTGAAGATTTGAAAAAGATGATGGAATCTGACCACTAAAACTGTTAGATGAGAGATCCAAGTAAGCAAGTTGTGTAATATTGTTACCTAGTGAGGGAGGAATTGACCCCGTGAAATTGCTCCGAGTGAGGTTAAGGATTGTCAAACTCGGAAATTGAGCAGTAAAACCAGAGGAAATCTCAGAGTAATTGAAATCATTGAAGGGTAGGTTGAGCTTTCGGAGGCGAGGAAGCAAGGAAAGGCTACTGTTGGAAGGGATGTTGCCGTGAAGCCAACTGCAACTGAGGTCGAGGCCAATCACGTGACCCGTCGCCGAATCACATGTTACTCCATCCCAGGAGCAGCAATCAGCGTCCTCTTTCCAAGACATCATCTTTGGACGAGATATTTGTTGAAATATTTCACAATCGAATGAAGAATCTTTTTCAAAGGAAAAGAGCTGCTTAAATTGGAGTAAAGCAGAACTTTGGTGGTGAGAGCAAAGTATTGCTGAACACTGAGAATAGAAGAGGAATAACAGGAGGCAAATAAAAACTTGGTAAGGCTGAGTGATATAACCCATTTTCTTTTTCTTTTTCTTTTTCTTTTTCTTTTGCTGGATGATGAAATCACAAGAAGAGAGAGAGATATAATTAATGACTATTATTTATAGAAGTTGAATATGGTGTGTAATTAATTAATAATATAATATTTATTGACTTACAGCACCAAGTCTTCTTGCTTTGGAATTTAGGTGGTAAGTGGAATCCTACTCATCTTGATTTTCCCTCCTCTGCTTTAATTCTGTTTCAGTTTGTTAAAAAAGTTGTTCGGCCTTCCATTTACTACCTTTTGAAATTAATTATGATTCATTTAAATTTACAGCATGCACGAAGTCTATTTCGGATTGTTAAGAAAGATGTTAGACCTTCCATTTACTGCATTCTTCAAAAGGCGCATTTTCCATGTGCGTTGATATAGTATTAATATCTGTACGTAGATTCCACACACATGGATTAAATGGTCATTACGATGTTAAATTTCTCAAATTCTCTGCTAAAAATTTATCAACTTACGTATTAAGTTATCTTAAAGTAAATACTATGAATAAATTGAGAAATGCAATAAAAAAAAAAGGATATGTAACAAGAGACTTGAGATGAAAATATTGAAAATTTTGGGGTATGTAAATAATATACGAGGAAATATAGAGAAATTATTTATGAGCAGTGAGATTATAGTTTGTACCAACTTAATTTTAGAATAATATCATAGGTACTACGGCACAAGTAAATCACATATTGACTTGTGTGCATTGATTTGAGATTAAAATAATTTTGCACTTGTCATGATAGTAAATAGTTGTTTATTTTTAGTAGAATTTCTCTATGTAGAAGGTTGTTCTATAACTATCGACATGAGTTCTTCATGAAATAGTTAGGATGCAAATCACTCGATTAAACTCCTTGGGACAATAGAAGTCTTTCATCCTGAAAGTAGTCAACACGCTCGAATGTAATTGAACATTGATGGATTATCTTTACTGACATCCCCTTTCTTTACGTATAATGTAGACTTTGATTCTTCAAGAGGAACACTTTTCAAACATTTTCAATTTCCACAAACCAGTCCAAAAGCTGAAGCTGTATCCAATTAATAACCATTTAGATATTTACTTAAAGTTCAGCGAGATGTTAGTTATCTATCATATTTGCTAGACTGACAGTCTTTTACACAAACACAATTCATCTTCCCTCCCCTGTTTTGACTCTGTTACAGTTTGTTAAGCTAAGTTGTTAGACCTTCCATTAGTTGACTATAAATTAATATGTGTAATCTAACTGTAAGCTTCATCAATACTACTTTTTGAGGAGGAGTATCTTAATTAATTATAATTCATTTAGGCTTAGAGCATGCACCAAGTCTTGTTAAACTGGGAGCCTCACGATATGGTTTTGGAATCTAGTAGGTGCATGAATTTGTGGTCAATTTAGTAAAATTTCAAACTACTTCAATTTCTTTTCCACGGCTATGAAACTCATGGTTCAAACTGACATTAAACGGACACATTACACAGACAAAATTCATTTTCCCTTCTCTGTTTTGATTCTATTTCAGCTTCTTAGCAAGCTGTTAGACCTTCCATTTACTTCTTAATTACTTCACTACAATTTTCTCCACATTCATTTATTTTATGGGTTCCAATAAAAGTAATTTTGTAGTTAAATGAAAAATTAACTGTTTAACTCAAAGATATATTTACTATAAAAGGATAATGTCACCAAAGACTCGAAATTCAATTATTCAACTGTTTTCTTATCAAAAATTTTCTTTTCAGTTTACAATGAGTGATGATGTGGCGCCACTATGGGTCTGGGGACGTGGATAGTTTTGTCTTTGACCGTATACGTTAATGCAAACTAAAATCCATTACTCTTCACTTATACCGTATTATGTCTTTTAATGCACTTTATAAGATATTGAATTGGCATTGTATTATAATAATATTGTATAATATTTAGTGTTAGATTGTAATTTATTAATTTTGTACTAATAGTAAATTAATATTATTTAGATTTATTATTACTTTACTAATAATTATATAAATTATTATTTTATATTAATTACTAATGTACAAATATAATGCAATATTGTGTTATTAAATAAAAACATTATAATTTAACTTCTATTTTATTTTATTTATTATTAAATGATAATTAGAATATATTTAACATCTCAATTGAGGCAACAGTTGGCACATTCCGGTGCATATGCACCACAATGTGGCTTCTAAAATTACCAAACATAGGTTAGCAATAAATTAATGTGAATAGTATTATAATACTATGCATTCCTATGTTCCAAACATACTTTTAATACAGTAACCATTGGAATTTTTTAAAATTAGTAATTCTCATTTTTAAAGATTACAACCATTAATTAACCAAATAAATTGCTTACACAATCATATATGATGTTCATTCAAATTAATACTTAACTATAAACAGTATTTAGTTGAGTATTTTCTAAAGAAATTTAATCAAAAAATTAAAAACTAAATTTTGGTTTGAAAATTGGAAAATTGGATTACCTGATAAAGGTACAAACTAAAATTGAATCTACTTATTTGTAAAGCTTATGAATTAAAAACTAAATTTCAGTTGTGTATGTTCAACAAAATGTGTTTAGTTAATTGAATGATACATAGCCTCGTTAATACAAGAACAATAACTGGAGGCAAATCCAAAGTTGATGAGGTTGAGTGATATAACCCATTTTCTTTTCTTGTCTTTCCTTTTTTTCTCCTGATGAAATCACGAGGAGAGAAATTACTATATATAGAAGTGAAATGGTTTGTTGTAATTTATGACCACCTCGACCCTTGGGGACAATTGAAGTCTTCCTTTCTGAAAGCGGCCGCTGGTTGAAAGCCAATAACAAGCATTAAATGTTGATGGAGATTATTGTTTAAAGTAGACTTTGATTCTTCAAAAGGAGCATTTTCCAGTTTTTCCAATTTTCACAAACCAGTACCAAAGCTGAAGCTATATCCAATTAATGTATGTAAAAAGTAGGCTTAATTTGTCGAATACACAAACTCAATCCATTTTCCCTCCTCTGTTTTGATTCTGTTTCGATCTGTTAAGCAGGTTGTTAGACCATCCATTTACTTCTTAATTAGTTTACTACAAATTAATATGTGTAATTAATTATAATTCATTTGGACTTTTAGAGCATGCACCAAGCCTTTTGTATACTGAGCCTCATTATATTGTTGCGGAATCTAGTTGGTGCATGTATTTGTGGCCAATTTTGCAAAACTCCAAACAACTTCAACCTTTTTTCCACAGCTAAGATAATGAAACCTGTGGGAGGGATAAAAAAAGTTGAAATTATTGACGTACGATTGCCCAAATTAAGAGTTACATATAGAATAAGTCTTTCTTTCTCAACGTCATGTCATTAATGAACACTTTACTCAAGTCCACCTTATAACTTAAAATAACTTTTCTACCCATCTCTTTTACTCACACCACTAGAAGAGAGTCTAATTACATAGACACCTTTAGAGTAAGAGAATCAAGTCTTCATTTATATATTCTAAAATATAAGCTAAGTCTTCTGTTTTTATTGTTATGTCTGAATTAATTATTTCTAATTTATGTATTTTTTAATTATCTTTTCTAATTGGATTATTACCTCTTATCTCTAATTTTTCTAACTTTTCTACTTTTTTCCTCATAATCTTGTTCTGAAGTCTAGTTTATTGGTGCATTTGTCGTCAGTTTTGTAAAATTCCAATTACTTGTTAGACTTTCCATTTACTCTTAATTGTTTAGTATAAATGCGTTTGTCATTACTTGATCAATACTCAATATAGATCTCAAACCCTTACCCCAAATCAACATTGAGCATTCCACAGTTAGGCTCTATTAATATGTTATCTTTTTCTCTAGTTTGAAATAATTTTGTTCTAATGTTACTCTATTTATAATTGTTAGGCATCGGAAGGAATAGTGTTAATTAATTATAATTCATTTAGACTTAGAGCATGCACCAAATCGGGTTAATTTTGTTATACTGAGCCTCACGGTATTGTTTTGTAAAATTCCAAACTACTTGAATTTCTTTTCCACAGTTATGAAACAAATGGAGTGATCAAAAAGTTGAAAGTTACTGATGTAAAATTGCCCAAATTAATAGGTATACACAGAACAAGTCTTTCTTTCTCAAATCACATTAATAATTAATGAGGGCTTTAGTCAAGTCCCTCTTACAAGGAACAAATATTTTTTTCTATTCCACAAACCCCGTCCAAAAGGAATCAGCAGAAGCTGTGTCCAATTCCATGTTTAATTATCTAGAAGAAGCAAGCTGTGTCCAAATTAGAGTATATTACTCGTATGTTGCTAATTAATTTGCAGAAAACTGAAAATAAAAGAGCAATAACCGGATGCAGATCAAAAGTTGAAAAGGATGAGTTAAATAGTCCATATTATCTTTTTTCTCAATGAAATCACAAGAACAGATATGACTATATGTAGAAGAAAAATGATGTGCAAGTATGAAGTGAATTTAAGGGAGGCACCAAGTCTTTGTAATACTTTTAGACTTTGAGCACCAAGTCTTATTGCTTAGCCTTATAATTTAGTTTTGGAATCTATTGGACTGTGGTTTTTTTGAATAAATTTATAAAATTTCAAACTAGTACTTCTACATTTTCCACAGCCGCGAAACTCTTTGGAGGGATCAAGAGGTATAGAGCTACAATTTCAATTCCAAATCAGAAATCTTTATGCAGGCGAATTTTGAAGTTGAGAAAGTGAAATAAAAATGAGAGGAAAATTTTGGAGATGGTAAAGAACAGGTAAATGAACTTGATATTGAACTGTGCTTATGTTAGTAATTAGAGTGTAGCCAATGATGATGATGACGACGAAATTGATCACTGCAGGCCTCGGCGGTGCCAGTGAGCGATGTTGTGTACAAAATAAAATAAAAATTGTGCAACTTGTAATTCACAAATGTGAGTATTTCAATCTTTATGCGGGTGAATTTGTCATATAAGTGAATAAATGGAAGGGAGGGGATATATTTGGAAATTAGGCAAGTATTGTGGCATATAAAATCAAAAAAACTCTTGAGCAATGGCTGCACCAAAATGCTGGCGTTTGAAATTGAGCTCTGTTTCGAGCTTTCGTTCTTTTTTAGCCCCGTTCAGCCGCGAAGATAACAACCTTTTTTTTTTTTTCTTTTGGTGACTGAATTTATTTTTTTAATTGAATATGAGAGATTTTTTTAATAACAAATTAAAGATACATCTAATAAGAGGAGACATAATGAACTTTGTTCCTCAAATTATTTGTTTAATACATTACATGAGATTATTTAGATAACACATTTACCACTTAAATAATGAACTTGAATAAGAATTTAATAATAGTTGAAGACGTGATATAATTAATTAATATAAAAATTGTTTTATGGGTTTCAATAGAAGTAAGTTTGTAGTTAAATGAAAAACTGGCCCTAGTGTTTCAATAATAGTGTTTTATGCACCACAATGTAGCTTCTAATATTACCAAACATAGGTTAGCAATAAATTAATGTGAATAGCATTATAATACCATGCAATGCTATGTTCCAAACACACTTTTAATACGCTAACCATTAGAATTTTTTAAAATTAGTTATTCTCATTATCAAATATTACAACCGTTAACTAACCAAATAAATTGCTTACAAAATCATCTATGAAAGTGTTCATTGAAACTAATATTTAACTATAAATAGTATTTAGTTGAGTATTTTCTAAAGAAATTTAATAAAAAAATTAAAACTAAATGTTGGTTTGAAAATTGGAAAATTGGATTACCTGATAAAGGTATAAACTAAAATTGAATCTATTTATTTCTAAAGCTTATGATCTAGCTCCCTTAAATTTACAATATTTATTTTGTGAACTTATAAAGTTTCTAATTTCAATAGTATTTATGGTCATATCAAAGTCAAACTAAAATCTTCTATCCCTTGTAAATGTGCATACTTTTTTTGTAAAGGGATTGAGCAGTAACCGAAAGTATGAAAAGGCCATTGTTTTGTGATAAAGTTTTGTGGGATAAACTAAAAAAGGTGCATACATTTGGAAGGTGCCTGCTCTTTCTTACTACTGAACCTCAAATATGAAGATGGATAATCGTTTTGTGATAAATTGTATTAGGAAAGGTAAATGCTTGATTAGCCCAGAGATCAACATTGCGATATGAAAATGATTTCAGTTGTATGTTCTCCAAAACGTGCTTAGTTAATTGCATGATATACAGCCACGTTAATACAAGAACAATAACTGGAGGCAAATCAAAAGTTGATAAGGCTGAGCGATATATCCCATTTTCTTTTCTTTTCTGTTCTTTTTTTCCTTTTTTTCTCCTGATGAAATCACAAGAAGAGAAATTAACATATATAGAAGTGAAATGGTTAGTTGTAACTCATGAAGTGGAAGTAAAGGAGGGAATCTATTTACTTTTCGATTGAAGTCTTTCTTTCTGAAAGCGGCCGCTGGTTGAAAGTCAATAAGAAGCATTAAATATTGATGGGGATTATTATTTAAAGTAGACTTTGATTCTTCAAAAGGAGAAAGAGCTATCAATTTTCCAGTTTTTCCAATTTTCACAAACCAGTACCAAAGCTGAAGCTGCATCCAATTATTAATAATTTTGATATTTATTTATGTATGTAAAAAGAGATGTAACAGCCAGCTAGACTCATATTTTTCCCTCCTTTGTTTCGATTTGTTAAGCAGGTTGTTCGACCATCCATTAACTTCTTAATTTGTTAACTGCAAGTTAATATGTGTAATCTACTTATAAGATTGATCAATACTAACATTTAAAATTGAGGATGAAATAATCTAATTAATTATAATTCATTTGGACTTTTAGAGCACGCACCAAGTCCTTTGTTATACTGAGCCTCATGATATTGTTTTGGAATCTAGTTGATGCATGAATTTGTGGCCAATTTTGCAAAACTCCAAACAACTTCAAGTTTTTATCCACGGCTATGATAATGAAACCCATGGGAAGAATAAAAAAAAGTTGAAAGTTACTGATGTAGGATTGCCCAAATTAAAAGGTATGTAGAGAATAAGTCTTTCCTTCTCAACGTCATGTCATTAATGAATACTTTAGTCAAGTCCACCTCATAAGTCAAAATAACCTTTTCTATCCATCTCTTTTAATCACACCACTAGAGGGGAATCTAATTAAATAGAACACATTTAGAGTCAGAGCACCAAGTCTTCACCTCTATCTTCTAAATTATGAGCTAAGTCTTGTGTCTTTGTTGTTATATTTAGGTTAATTATTTCTAATTTATATACTTCTTTATTATCTTTTCTAATTGGATTATTACCTATTATCTCTAATTTTTCTAACTTTCTACTTTTTTCCTCGTAATCTTGTTCTGGAGTCTAGTTTATTGGTGCATTTGTCGCTAGTTTGGTAAAATTCCAATTAGATGCTAGACCTTCCATTTACTCTTAATTGTTTACTATTTATGTGTGTAATCTCTATGCTGAAATTGCTTGATCAATACTCAATATAGATCTTAAACCCTTTTCCTAAGTCAACATTGAGCTTTCTATTTTTCTCTAGTTTGAATTAATTTTGTACTAATATTACTCTATTTATAATGGTACATAGCTTCTTTTATGTAGGCGTTAATATGCTCTCCTAAGCTGAAAAAAAAAAAAGAAATTCAGAGAAGTTTAAGGTGTAAACTGAAATTAATTAAAAACGCAACAAATGGAAGTAGCTTAAGATTTTGTTATGAAAATAAAAGTACAAATCTTAGAAGTTTCCTCAGGACTGTAATTTAAAATAAATTCAAATGAAATTTTGGGCCCTGAAATGGTATAATTTCCTAAAAGTCAGATGGATAATTTAGTAAATTTGTTAGGGATATATACTCTATTTATATTAGTAGAAAAAATCTACCCATATCTAATTATACTGACAGAAAAATGTGAGTCCCACGAATTAATTGCTCTCAAGATTTGAGAGCATGAGTGCGGAGGATTTCTATTAATACAGCCAAAACATTGATAGACTATGTTTGTAATGGTTAGGCATAATACGTATCTTAGTTTACCAATTCAAATAAGCAGCCTGTGAAATGACTATCTTTAATTTATTGAAAGCAGCAACTTCCTCTCCGAGAAGTTAAAAAACTAGTGGCTAATATTGTTGAAAATTCTTTCAGTTGAATGTTCGCCAAATAAGTGTTTTAGTTAATTGAATGATATATAATTTCGTCTATTTAGGCTGTTAATATGCTCTGCTAAGCCGAAAACAAATTGGGAGAAGGTTAAGGTTTAAACTGAAATTAATTAAAAGTACAAACGGACAGAAGTAACATAAGTATTGGTTATGAAAATAAAAGTAGTAAAGTACAAATCTTAGAAGTTTCCCGAAGTGCTGGAATCTGAACTAACTTCAAATGCTATTTAGAGTCCTGAAATGGTACAATTTTGTTAATGCCCCACGGACATCAGAGTCAAAGGCAAATGGGCAACATTGTTCATCTTGTTACCAGCTTTGAAAAAGTATATACCATACGCCCAATTGAAAAAATGTGGCCTAAATGGCACCAAATGAATGTCATCCCAAATCATTTCCTACATCAAAATTATTTTTAAAATACTTTTTTTTCCTGAAAATTTTGATCAAGTTAACCATCAAAATGTAAGCGTGTGGTATCATGTTCTTATGCAATGGAAATGAAAGCAAAACATATTTTGGTACCTGGAGAATATTTGACTTCCACTACTAGCTTCCAAAAGTCTAAAATTCCTGATCAAGAGAACACATCCTATCAGTGATTTCTTATATATGACCCTCATTTTCTTTCTCTCTATAGACTATAGATGCTGATTATAAGCATAATTTGAATTTAATCAGGGCTGTGATTTTTGTAAATCAACAGTTAGAATATGAAACATATCAGTTAGTTATCTACTCCATGAACAATACATAAACCAGCTTATAATGCCGACAGTTAACCAAAGATGGAGGCATCGGTCCTTGCAAACGATTGCGATTAAAGTTAAGACTTGTCAAAACACAACTTTTTGCAAACGTTTGAGGAAGGCTGCCACTGAATTTGTTCATAAGGGGAGTGTAACTGGCCTTGCATCCTCAAAGGTTCTAAACATTCTCGCGTAAGTAGGTGAAGATTCTGAGGTAAGCTATTCAGTATGTATTGATTTCACTTGCATGATTGTATTGATTTCATTTGAAAGTTGTATAAACAATCACTTGCATGATTGTATTGAGTTTTGCAGCTGTGTGTATGGACTTAGCAAAACTCAGCGAGGTCTCACGGAAATGCGTGTGGACCTCTCGATACTTCTTGACTTAGGGAACCAAGTCTTGATTTGGAATCTCATGTTGGTCAGTGGATTAAACTCCTTGGGACAATAGAAGTCTTTCATCCTGAAAGTAGTCAACACGCTCGAATGTAACTGAACATTGATGGATTATCTTTATTGACATCCCCTTTATTCAGGTATAAAGTAGACTTTGATTCTTCAAGAGGAACACTTTTCAAATTTTTTCAATTTCCACAAACCAGTCCAAAAGCTGAAGCTGTATCCAATTAATAACCATTTAGATATTTACTTCTATTGTCCCAAGTCTTGATTTGATGATGAAATAATCTACTTAGTTATAATTCATTTGGACTTTTAGAGCATGCACCAAGTCCTTTGTTATACTGAGCCTCCTGATATTGTTTTGGAATCTAGTCGATGCATGAATTTGTGGCCAATTTTGCAAAACTCCAAACAACTTCAACTTTTTTTCCACGGCTATGATAATGAAACCCATGGGATGAATCAAAAAAATTGAAAATTATTGATATACGATTGCCCAAATTAAGAGGTATGTAGAGAATAAGTCTTTCCTTCTCAACGTCATGTCATTAATGAACACTTTAGTCAAGTCCACCTTATAAGTTAAAATAACTTTTTCTGTCCATCTCTTTTACTCACAGCACTAGAGGGGAATCTAATTAAATATAACACATTTAGAGTTCGAGCACCAACTCTTCATTTCTATCTTCTAAATTATAAGCTAAGTCTTGTGTTTTTATTGTTTTGTCTGGATTAATTATTTCCAATTTATATATTTTTAATTATCTTTTCTAATTGGATTATTACCTATTATCTCTAACTTTCGTAACTTCTCTACTTTTTTCCTCATAATCTTGTTCTGGAGTCTAATTTATTGGTGCATTTGTCGCTAGTTTTGTAAAATTTCAATTAGTTGTTAGACCTTCCATTTACTCTTAATTGTTTACCATATATGGGTGTAATCTCTATGCTGAATAGTAGCTTTTTGCTAGGTCATTGGGTGAAAATGATTTCAGTTGTATGTTCTCCAAAGTGTGTTTAGTTAATTGAATGATATATAGACTCGTTAATACAAGATCAATAACTGGAGGCAAATCAAAAGTTGATGAGGCTGAGTGATATAACCCATTTTTTTTTCTTTTCTTTTTTCCCTTTTTTTTCCCTGATGAAATCACAAGAAGAGAAATTACCATGAAGTGGAAGTAAAGGGGGGAACCTAATCAATCATGTAATACTTTTCGACCCTTGGGGACAATTGAAGTCTTTCTTTCTGAAAGCAGCCGCTGGTTGAGAGTCAATAACAAGCATTAAATATTGATGGGGATTATTATTTAAAGTGGACTTTGATTCTTCAAAAGGACCATTTTTCCAGTTTTTCCAATTTTCAGAAACCAGTACCAAAGCCGAAACTGTATCTAATTAATAACAATGTTGATATTTATTTATGTATGTGAAAAGAGATGTAACAGCCAGCTAGACTCACATTTTTTCCCCTCCCTAAGTAAGATTCTGTTAGGAAATTGAGCTTCCCTCTAAAATCACTCCATGCAATTTGTCAAACAACAAATTAACAGAAAAATTAAATAGAGAATTCATCAATCACACAACAGAAGATTTACATGGAAAACTCCAATTCTTAGAAGTTTCTCAATGTCTATAGTTTAAAATAAATTCAAATGCAATTTTGGGTCCTGAAATGGTATAATTTCGTAAAAGTTAGATGGATAGTCAAGGGCAATGAGTAATTTCGTAAATTTAAAAGTCGGATGGATAATTTCGTAAATTTTTTAGGGACATATGCTCTATTTATATTGACAGAAAAAAGTGAGTCCCACGAATTAATTGCTCTCAAGATTTGAGAGCGTGAGTGCTGTTAACGGACTACGAGCCTATTGGCAGATGAGGAGGATTTCTATTAATACAGCCAACACGCAACGTTACATTAAGCATAAACATTGATAGACGATGTTTGTATTTTACTCGTTTCCTTTCTTGGCGTCTATAGTAGACTTTGATTATTCAAAAGCAGCATTTTCCAGTTTTTCCAATTTCCACCAACCAGTCCAAATTAGAGCTGAAACGATATGTAGATAAGAGAAATGTTAATTGTCTATCGTATATGGTAATGTGGCTCCACCTAGACTCTACTTATTATTATTTTTGTTTTATAGAAGGTAGAGGAATAGACGGGATTCATATACATGTTCTAACACATACCTCCCTTGTGATCAAATGGCGAATCAAATAAAGTTATTAGAAAGTTAGTGGACTAGATCCGTAGGGTCCAAAGTCTAGTTAGACATACATAGACACACTGTTCATTTTCCCTCCTCTGTTTTGATTATGTTTTAGTTTATTAAGCAAGTTGACTTAGAATAGACCTTCCATTCACTTTGTAGTCTACTGTAAATATGTGTAGGCTTAGATCAATTGATATCCAAAAAGAATGATCAGATGCGCATCATCGTGCACGTTATTGTGCATGATAGGCCATGTTTTACTTGATAATTGGCCAATTTATTAAACATCAATCTATAATCAGGTGACATGTGGCCTATCGCATCTGACTGGATCTCTCAATATCCAACAATCAATAAAAATATTTTCAAAGAGAGATAATAAACAGGCTTCATACAATTTAAACAAGTGCAAGGTCATTTCATAAATTATTGCTTAGGGGAAATGCGATATTCAGTCCCAAAACATTGAAATTTGGCAATAATCTCATGGGAAACAAGGACAATGACAATGAATGTATTTCGTCTTGTTACAGGCTTCCAAGCAATATAACATACGCCCAAATTCAACATTCATAGCCCAAAGATGCACTAAATCAAAGTTAGCCCAGGCCATTTCCTACATCAATAATTTTCAAGTCATTTTTACCCTCAAAATTTTTATAAATTTAATTACCAATAAAATATAAGTGGTAAAATATTCTAAAGATATGGAAATAAAGCAAGGCAAGTTTTGCACCAGGAGGATTGCTTCGCTTCCAATGCTACCTTCCATGAGTCTAAAATTACTGTAGAAAGAACACATCACATTAATATACAATTCAAATAGCAGTTCAGAATATATAAAAATCAGCGGGCAATCAACATTAAGACAAACTAATAGCTTGGAGCAGCAGATGCTTCCGTCCAATCATCCCATACAAAACACTATGGTCTTCCAGTGGCAATAATAATCATGTATCCAAGCATCACCAACAATGATGTTTTAGCTCTAAAGCAAGAATTTGCAGACTGTACATGTTTCAATTATAGAATTTGTGCTCTATCCATATTCTTCACTCAATCATATATTTAATTTTCTGCACTTCTAGTACAGATTGCAGGACAAGAATGTTCATAAAAGCACCATTGCTCACTACTGTATAGATTCCTCCTGAAGTTATGGCTGGAATGTTTGCAGCCATTGCTTTATCCTTGAAGGACTTAGCAGGCTGAGAGTAGCTTGTATCGTCACAAACATCAATGTATGCTGTCTGCTGGGAGACAAAAAAAGAACACATAAGATGACATCTCGGTTACATAGCAAAGTTGTATACATGCTTCAATCATCACATATATAAAACATAAAAACTGGACTTGGAAAAGAGATAATCAAACACAACATTTACCTTTCCTTACCTTGGTCTCTATGGCAGCTTCCATTACAGTGCATTTCGGTGCCTGTTGAAAAGGCCCTGCTGCATGAACCACAAGATCCACATCAGCAGAAGCAAAGTTACAGCATTTCACATACAGAATAAAGCATCATTAAAATATTGTCTAATAACGGAATTTCTGCTTCTAAAAAATTCCTCTACTTCAACTCCAGACTAAAAGTCAGTTTGTTATCCCAAAAAAAGAAAAATCTGGATGAAAAAGAATTATTGATGTGGAACAACAGAATACATATCTAGTCTGAGACGAACGATCGCACCTCTAAAAGCCATTAATAGTGAGCCTTCATTGTCAGAATTAACTTCCGCAAATTCAGAATTCTTTGCAAGTGTAGCCACCGTTGCAGCACCTTTCCCTGCTGGTATGCAAAATTTTCTCAGCAACACTCTAAATTAGGAAACATTCCAGCCATAGCTATTTGAATTCACAACTCCATGTCTCCATAGTTCCATCCAAGAACTAGCATGTTTGACAACATTCTAAAACAATAACATACCGTAGTCAGAGCATATCAATCAACAAAAACAGACATTATTGCCTTTCGAGTGTTTAGGAAAACCAAAAAGAGAAGAATTACAAGTTTTGCGTCATTGGCAATATTATTATGGACTGTTTAGGTTCTCTTTTTTTACTGCCATCTAATCACAATTCTAAAGTATTTGGTAAACACTTGCAACTGCAATTTAAAAATTAAAGCGATTTTACCCACAATTACCTGACTTGTATAAGGTTTACTATTTTTCTCAAAATTATTATTAAAAAGTAACATTTACCAAACACTATAAACATATATTTCATAACTAAAGCTCTCATTTCACAGCAGCTCTCTTTTAAAATTAGACGTGTCTTGAAATGCTACGACCGCACAATGGCACTACCAAATTGAGCCTTAATCTACAACTGCGGGACATGATAATCACTTGTAGTTGAGTGACTGTTTAGGAATGTGCTTTAAGAAAGATGTAAAAGCATTGCAGTTTACCATTAGACATCACCTTGAATTTAAGTTTTAAAATAACCAAAGAAACATAGTAAACGTAAAAATAACAGAAAATAACAAAGCTCGAAAAATTTCCCTCCTTTATTTCTTGCATTTTTGCGGAAACGAAACAGAAGAAATAAAATGGGTATTAATGATTTCACCTCTTTCGAGAGCCAACAACAATCTGAAGGTCGGGGCAGAGCTTCGAGAGAACAACGGCAGTGGATCCACCGACCCGACCCGTACCTTGAAGTATCAAAACGCGGGCGTTTTGGTTCTTCATTTGAAACTGAGTGAAGGCTATTAATAGTATGGCCGTGGCCGTGCTATTCAAATGAAGCAAAGCTCGCGCCATTTTGGTTTCTCTGTGAAGAGTGAAGGCTATTAATTCAAATGTTTTTCTTGTCCAAATTATCGTCAGTGGGAACCTGTTGAGTGATGACGTCGCAAGAATATTGAGGCTGGAGATGTGGATGAGTTTTCACATGTTGACGTGGCACGCAGTGGGCCATTTGAACGAGGATCATATAAGTTCAGAGATTTTGGACCTAAGTTACTTCAATTATTCAATCCATCTTCTTTTTACACCTAATCAATTATCTTATTGTGAGTTTCAGAACAGTAATATTACACATTCAAATTCAACTTACAAAATAGAAGATGTACACCCAAATTAAGCCCATATCGCCTCCTACATCATTATTGCTGAAATTAATTGATTCAGGATTATTTGATATTTTCCATTGTTGTATATAGAGAAGGACGTGATTTTAAGGACCATGTGCTTAAAATTCTCAGCCCAATTCAGTTTGTTTGTGTGCACACCATGCCACATACCCTACTAAAACATACTTGCACATACAACCCGACCCATTTCCCATATCTATGTCGAATAATATCTTCAATGGGAAAAATTCCACAGTGTCTACGAAATTTTACACTAGGGTATTTAGATGTTAGAATGAAGAATATTCATGGTAGAATCCCACAAACATATGCGAAGAAGGCTACAATTTGTATGCTTAGCTGAATAACAATCACTTGGAGGGACCATTACCACCATATTTGCTTAATTGTATCGGTTTGATGTTTATTAATTTTGGAAATAACAACTTGAGCAGCCCAATTCCACAATGTCTTGGAAACTCAATACTTATTAAGATCTCGAATATGATAATGAACAAATTCAATGGCCGCATCCCTCGAATGTTTACAAACAGATGTGATTTGATAAGTCTTAAATTAATGGTAATCAATTGGGAGGATCATTGCCTTCATCTTTGGTTAACTGTCAGCAATTGGAAGTTTTTGATTTTGGGAATAAGTATGTTGATACTTTTATTTTTTATGAGAAATTCTTTATAAATTGCAAGTGCTTATATTACGATCTAACGATTTCGGGGTACCAAAACAAGAGTTCCCTTTTCTCTTATTTTGCTATCACCAATTGGATCCGAAATTGGTTAGATCGTAATATAAACACTTTCAATTCATGAAGAATTTCTAACCAATGAGGAAATGTATTATTAACATGATTATTCCCAATATCAAAAACTTTGAAATTTGACTGTTAATCAAAGATGGAGACAATGGTCCTTCTAATTGATTGCCATTAAGGTTTTTAGACTTCTCAAGTCACAACTCTTTGCAAACACTTGAGGGATGCTGCCTCAAATTCGTTCATTCTCATATCCAAGACCCTAATAAGTGTTGAGTTTCTAAGAAGTTGTCGAATTGGGCTGCTCAAGTTGTTATTCCCAACATCCATAAACATTAAACTGGTACAATTAACCAAATTATTGCTGAACACTGAGAATACAAGAGCAATAACTGGAGGCAAATCACAAGTTGATAAGGCTGAGTCAAATAACCCATTTTTTTTCCTCCCTTTGCCGGTTAATGAAATCGCAAGAAGAGAGATATGACTATTTATACAAGTTGAATGGTGTGTAATTAATTAATAACATAATGCTTATTGGTTACAGTACCAAGTCTTGCTTTGGAATTTGACGACGTGTTTGACGGGGAATGATGGCCATTACCGTTGAGACTGATTTTAAGTTTAACAGCAGTTTGGTTCCGTTTTGCACAAAATTAATTATTTTTGTTTCCACGAAATGAAAATTTTTACTCATATATGGCAAAGTGCTAATTTCTTTTTAGGAAAAAAAAAAATTTTGGATGAGGGGATTTCAATTAAAATATTATTCTCTCATATTTATTAAATTCAAACTCAAGTGATTAATCAAATAAAATTACTTATAAATCACTTGACTAGACCCTTAGAGGCAATCGAAGTTTCTCTTCATGAAACAATTGACATGCTCGAAAGTAATTGAACAGTGATGGGCTATCTTTATTGATCATCCCCTTTATTTACATATAAAGTAGACTTTTTTTTTTTGATTACATGAGACAATTGCTCAGACTACAACTCATATTACATGAGAATATAACTGATATTTACAAATCAGACTATGACTGAGACCAACTTACATCAATGCTAATGGAGCACTGCCCAGATTTTTAACCCTCTCAAATATTCGAGGGATGTCTACTCCTCACTCTTGGGTAAGAGAGAAGACTGCTTTCACTCAAATTTAATTGAGGAAGGCAATACCCCCACAATGCATTGTGGGGGTTCGAACTGCTGCCCTCCAAGTTGGAGCATTTTTCAATTTCCACAAACCAGACTAAAGCTGAAGCTGTATCCAATTAGTAACCATTTTGATAGTAATTTTTTCATGTAAAAAGATACTTTAGTGAGATGTAAGTTATTTGTCATATATGCTCATGTAACAGCGAGCTAGATCATTGTTAGTCATTAAAAAAAACAATTAATTTTTCCTCCCCTGTTTTGACTCTGTTTCAGTTTGTTAAGCAAGTTGTTAATATGTGTAATATGTGTAATATTAATTATTCAGACTACAAATTAATATGTGTAATGTTTGGGAGAAGTACGTCGACGAGACCAGACATGATGAGCAGATATCTGGTAGCCGAGGAACAGGAGCAGGAATATTATGCTCATCCACGAGTATGCCATCCACGAGGCTGGGCTCCTGCTATAACATGGAGCATTCCTGCTAAAGGTTTTAGTCGAGGAGACCCGGTCAACGACAATTGGTGAGGCGGGCTCTGCAATCCGAGAATCAAGGCACTAACGCTACGCAACCACCCACGATTACAGAAATGGAGCATCCACGTCCGAGAGGTGGGAGGATAACGAGCGCAAATGAGGGGAAGGCCTGGATTCAGGAGAACCTCTAAAAAGGTAGCCAACAAAGGTAAAGGGGTTAGTAAATTTGACATTATAAGAGAGAAAAAGAAAGCTCTAAAGAAGAGAAACTAGAGAGAAGCCATAAGATTCGTGGCGAACATTCCCAGAACCTTCATATCTGACTTGAGCGTCGGAGGGTTTACGCCGGGAAAACAACCGGCGTACTCTGACCTGCTTCTGTGTACGCAAGAACTTCTGGAGAAGAAACCTTACGAGGAGAGATCTTGGTCGTGATAGAGTTGGTCGAGCAGAGGTCCTGGTCTTGGTAGAGAGGCAACCAGAATCTCGCATCAACATGTAATAGTAATTTCAAAAGCTTGATCAATACTACCTTTTGAAATTAAGACGGAATAGTCTTAATTAATTATAGTTCATTTAGACTTAGAGCGCGCTCCAGGTCTTGTTATTGAGAGCCTCATGATATTGTTTGGAATTTAGTAGGTCATGAGTTTGAGGCCAACTAAAAAAAAATTCAAACTATTTCAACTTCTTTTCCACGCGATGAAACCAATGGAAAGCATAAAAAAGGTTGAAAGTTGCATGAATTTGTGGCCAATTTAATAAAATTCGAAACTGCTTTAATTTCTTTTCCACGGCTATGAAACCCATGGCAAGGATAAAAAAATGTTGGAAGTTGCTGAAGAAAGATTGTTCAAATTAAGGGGGATATATAGGACAAGTCTTTCTTTGTCAAAGCCAATGATGATGAGCACTTTATTCAAGTCCCCCTTACAAGAGTAAAAAACTTATCGTAGCCATCTCTTTAACTCACACCAAAACAGGGGAATCTAATTAAATACAACACTTTTAACAAAAAATTGTAATAATAAATATTATACTTTTAGAATTACAGTATCAAGTCTTGTTACTAAAAGTGACTCGTCATCTTGTTTTGGAGTCTAGTTGGTGCATTAATTTGTCGCCAGTTTTGTAAAATTGCAGACTATATACTTAAGCTTCTTTTCCACGGCTATATGTGCACTCATTGGAAGGATCAAAAAATGAAAGTCATTAATTAGGACTTCTTCATTTTTGATGATGGATTTTATTAAACATTAATCTCATCTAATTATAATGTTTTTCAATTAATTATTGATGTTCAAATTAATAAAAGTATAATTCAACCATAACAACACCCCCACACAATTTCCTGCAAAAATATTACTTCAAATCATTTTACCATCAAAATGTACGTTCCTGACGACATGTTCTAATGAAATGGCAATAAAAGTAAAAACAATTTCAGCCCCTGGAGGATTATTTGACTTCCATGCTAGCTTCCGGTAGTTTATAATTCCTGAAGAAAACAATCGCATCAATAATTCAGTTAAAATTTTCTTTCTTATACATTATCCTCATTTTGTTTCTCACTATAGATGTTGATAATAAGCATAATTTGAGATTAATTAGGATCGTGATTTTCTAAGTCAACTATTAGATTACGATAATATCGGCATGCTATCTACTTAAAGAACACTAGAAACCAACTTATAATTCCAAAAGACAAACTAATAATTACTCACCTGGGCCTTTAGAGATGCATCTACAAACTTCTTCTACTTGCTCTGCCTCGTCTGATCACCCTTCTTAGCTTCCTGGATTGCTTCCTTTCGATCATTCTTACAAACCATTGTGGCCTTCCAGTCACAAATGCCATGTATCCGATGGACAAGCCGATCACCACTCCAGATGCATAACCCAACTTAGCGAGCTTCCAATCAAACCAGCTTGAAGCATCGTCTCCTTCGATAAATCCTGTTGGTGTTGTTGGTTCTGGTGCCTCATCAGTGCTGCAGCTTTTTGATAATGGGAATCCACACAGCCCCGAGTTACCAGAATAGGAATCATTTCCAAATGTATTAAACTGGGGTCCTCCTGGTCTCCTGGTATGGGTCCCTCGAGCTGGTTGTTCGAAAGATTCAACACCGAAAGATAATTGAGACTCGCCAGTTGTGTTGGGATACGTCCAGCAAGCTTGTTTGAAGAGAGGTCTAGAGATTCAAGCTCTGTCAGATTTCTTAGCGACGATGGAATACCACCTGTCAGGTTGTTGTGAGAAATGTTGAGACTTTTGAGCGAATTAAGCTTTCCCAACACTTCTAATATTTCCCCTTGAAATCTGTTGCTCGACAAATCAATAGTTGCAAAAGTGGTTAAAATCCTCTCCATTTGTATGTCATTGCCTTTCATAGTCAAAGATATTGATTCATAGTAAGAATAATTCAACGACCTCATATAATTGACTTCAATACTTTAAAACCATGCAGATACCATATTGGCAAAACACCAGTGAATCGATTGTAAGAGAGATCAATTATTCGCAACTTGGGGAAAGGAACTCTTGTTTTGGTATCATCAATGGGACCACGAAATCTATTAGATCGCAATGTAAGGACTTGCAATTCAGGAAGAACGTCTAACCAGTGGGGAAAGGTATCATTAATCTGATTGTTCCCAACATCTATAACTTCCAAATGTCGACAATTAACCAAAGATGGAGGCAAAGGTCCTTCCAACCGATTGCCATTAAGGTTAAGACTTACCAAAACACAACTTTTTGCAAATGTTTGAGGGAGGCTGCCACTAAACTTGTTCATTCTCATATCTAAGATTTCAAGTGTTGAGTTTCCAAGATATTCTGGAATTGGGCCGCTCAAGCTGTTATTCCCAACATCAAGAAATTGCAAATCGACACAGTTAATCAAAGATGGTGGTAATGGTCCCTCCAAGTGATTGCCACTCAGCCGAAGATAAACCAATTTGCAACCCTTTGTATATATCTGTTGGACGCTACCTTGGAAGTTGTTCATTCCGAGATCCAAAGTATCAAGTGTAGAGTTTCCAAGACACTGTAGAATTTGTCCACTCAAGCTATTGTTGGATGAGTCAAAAAATCGAATGTAACTCAAATTACAAAATGACGAAGGAATCTCTCCAGTCAAATTATTTCTGGAAATTGAAAACTCTCTCATGTGAGGTGGTAGATTTAGAAGTGATCCTTGAAGTAAGTTCGAATCAAGGTGAAGATATTCCAGATTTTTCCACGGAAGATGGTCTATGTTTGTCAGGAAGTTTCGTGAAAGTTCTAGGTAAATTAAAGTATGTACTCCGATATCCCACATCCAACTGGGAAACTCACTTATATTGCAAGCCCGTAAACCCAACTCCGAAAGATTAGGGAAAGATGAGTTGACTGTTAATTTGGTGCTCATTGATAAACTAATATTAGAAAGATAAAGAGCTTTAAGTTTTTTGAGCTTTGCAAAATCGTAAAGCTCAACGCTGCCACTGAAATTGCAAATGTCAAATTCAAAAGTTCAAATATTGAACTTGGAATCGAGCCAATCAGTTGATTCCCTCCCAGGCCTAAATAAGAAAGTCGGGTTAGGTTGGTAAATATATCCGGAATTTTACCGACAAAGTTATTGTACCGAAGATCTAAAAGACGAAGCTGCTGAAGATTTGAAAAAGATGATGGAATGTGACCACTAAAACTGTTAAATGAGAGATCCAAATAAGCAAGTTGTGTAATATCGTTACCTAGCGATGCAGGAATTGACCCCATGAAATAGCTGGAAGAGAGGTTACGGAGTGTCATGTTTGGAAATTGAGTAAAACCAGAAGAAATCTTAGAGTAATTGAAATCATTGTAAGCCAGGTTGAGCTTTCGCAGGCGAGAAAGAAAGAAACGGCTACTGTTGGAAGGGATGTTGCCGTGAAGCCAACTGCAACTGAGGTCGAGGCCAATCACGTGACCCGTCGCCGAATCACATGTTACTCCATCTCAGGAGCAGCAATCAGCGTCCTCTTTCCAAGACATCATCTTTGGACGAGATTGTTGACGTCCATCACAAAACCACGAAGAATGGTTTTCAAAGGAAAAGAGCTGCTTAAATTGGAGTAAAGCAGAACTTTGGTCATGAGAGCAAAGTATTGCTGAACACTGAGAATACAAGAGCAATAACTGGAGGCAAATAAAAAGTTGATAAGGCTGAGTGATATAACCCATTTTCTTTTTCGTTTCTGGATGATGAAATCACAAGAAGAGAGAGAGATATAATGACTAATTATAGAAGTTGAATATGGTGTGTAATTAATTAATAATATAATATTTATTGACTTACAGCACCAAGTCTTGCTTTGGAATTTAGCAAGTTGATTCATCTGATTAATATTTATCTGGAATCCTTTGAAGAGGGGTATGTTGACGACATGCTCGACGGGGAATGGTGGCCCTTACCCTTGAGACTGATCTTATGATTGGCAATGGCATGAAAACTTATTTAAATTTAATGGCCGTTTGGTTTGGTTTTACACAAAATTAATTATTTTTGTTTACACAGAATTAAAAATGTTAAGCATATATGACAAAGTGCTAATTTCTTAAAAAGAAAAGAAAAAAAAAAATTGGATGAAGGGGATTTCCGTTAAACTATTTTTCACCAAAAAGAGCAATGCACTCTTTTGCAAATGGAAATTGAGTTTTTCAAATGAAGTCTTAGAGGCAATGAATTCTTTCTTCCTGAAAGTAATCTAACAAGCTTTAAAGTAATTAATCATTGATGGATTATCTTTACGGACCATCTCCTTTGTTCACGTATAAAGTAGATTTTATATTGTTCAAGATGAGCTGTTTAAAATTTTTCCGATTTTCACAAACCAGTCCAAAAGCTGAAGCTGTATCCAATTAATTACCATTTTGATATTTATTTATGTATGCGAAAATATAGTTTAGAGAGATATTAGTTATGTGTTATATATGCTGATGTGGCAGCCAGCTAAACTCGTCGTTAGTTAGTCATATACATTATGCACAAAGCACAATTGATTTCCCCTCCTCTGCTTTAATTCTGTTTCAGTTTGTTGAAAAAGTTGTTAGGCCTTCCATTTACTTCTTGATAATTAGTTTACTACAACAAGTTAGTAAGACTAGCTCATAATCTTGTTACGGAGTCAGGTTAATTGGTGCATTTGTCGCCAGTTTTGTAAAATTCCAAACTATATTGAGTGCTTATCTTGTTACGGAGTCAGGTTAACTTTGGTTCCACAACCCATTCCAAAAGGAAACAGCAGAAGATGTCTCCAACTCCATGTTTAATTATCTAGAAGAAGCTAGCAGTGTCTAAATCAAAAGTTGAAAAGGCTGAGTTAAAATGATCCATATTATCTTTTTTCCTTGAGGAAATCACAAGAACAGATATGGCTATTCAAGTATAATGTGAATTTAAGGTACCAAGTCTTTGTAATACTTTTAGAATCTGAGCACCAAGTCTTATTGCTTAGCCTTATAATCTAGTTTTGGAATAAATTGGACAGCCGTTTTTTGAACAATTTGTAAAATTTCAAACAAGTACTTGCACATTTTCCACAGCCATGAAACTCGTGGGAAGGATCAAAAAGTGAAGAGTTGCAATTCCAAGTCCAGAGCAGACATCTAGCTGGCTATTATCTTTTACTCATTCCCTTTCCTTTTGGCCTAAAGAAGACTGCATTCTTCAAAAGGTGCATTATTATATGTGCGCCCTCATATTCGAGGATCATTCTTCTATGTATCAGATAAAAATACTTATACAACAAGTCTTATTACCGTGCCCTTACAATCTAGTTGTGGAATTTGGTGTGTTGTTTTCCAGCAGTTTGTAAAATTTCAAACTAATACTTCTTACTTTTTCAACACCCGTGAAACTCATGGGAAAGGTCAAAAAAGTGGAAAAGTTAGATTTCCAGTTCCAATTAAAAATCTATTCCAGTGTTTCCACGAACCTGCCTAAAAGCAGACGTGTTTATCGTGCACACCATCTACAAGAAGCTGTGTGCAATTATCATTTTGAAAATTTTTATATAACTACAGCCCGTTTCTTTGATGACAATTTGACAGTATTATAAATTGAGCAGTACTGGCAGTTTGTACTATTAGGATCCACTGGGTAAAAAAATTCCTGAAAACGAGATTCTGTTTAGTCAGGATCTTTTTTTTTTTTTTTTCCTAATTCAATGCAAGAGAACTTTATTAATAAGACATCAAAGATACAACTAATAAGAAGAGACAAAATGAGCTTTGTGCCACAAAATATTTATTTAATAATTACTCAAACAACATATTTACTCCTTTAATGATGAATTCGGACAAGAGTTTAAGGATAGTTAAAGGAAACAACATAACTAAATAATACATAATTATTTTTTAATGAAAATCATTAATGAGAACTTACAAGGAAGAAAAGCTTTTTCTATCACTTCTACTCGCACTGTTATAATTAAGCAGAGTCAAAATGATAATTTTCCACAAATCCAGTTCAAACGGTAACAGCAGAAGCTGTGTCCAATATAATTCCACGTTAAATTTTTAAGCATGCTATCTAGAAGAAGCTGTGTCCAAAACAAATTAGAGTTTCAATATTATTACAAATTATGAGTAAACTACATGTTTTAAAATAATCTGGCCACTAGAATATAAAATCGGTAGATAATAATGCAGTTTCAAATCGAGCAATGCACATGTATTCCTAGTTCGTCCACATAACACAAAATTAACAAAAGGAAAACACATAATTGAACTACTTTGAAAGCTTTTATTGCATTTTTTCATAAAACAAACGGAAGAAAGAAAGTTTTAATGTTTTCACCTGATTTCGAGAGCCAACTATAATTTTGAAGCTTTGGGGCAGAGCTCACTTTGAGAGAGCTGAGCAATGTGAAGAAATTGCACCGTTTATGCCATGAAAGTGGCTTAATTCTACAAATATGACACCGTACTCAGTAATTCCATTAATATGACAATTCCTTAAAGAAAAGTCGTAAATATCCTTAAAGAGTACATTTATTTTCCATTTTTTACCCAACCATTACACATACATGGCTAATAATTTCTCAACCTGTAATTATTAATTACTCAACCTTTATCTAAAAATGGCACAACCTTTTACCTTGTTCTTATGACAATTGTATTCATACTCAATTACTCTTGGCCTACTTGACTATTGCCCGACTTGTAAGTGACTGTTCCAATTATTCCACGATTAACCGAATTGCATGTGCGTGACTATAGCCGAATAATTTTTCAACAACTTGACTATTACTTGATTTGTGCACGACTGTGGTCAGGTAAATTTTCACTACACAACCCTTACCCGACCATAATTGATGAATAATTTTTTTACGAACTATGACAATTAAAAACATAATTTTTTAATTAAGGAACCAAAATAACTATTGGCAATAGTCTAAATCTACGTAATCACCTTCACTTTATTACCCGTAAGGTAAAAATAAAACCTTAACGTTGAGAAAGTGAGAGGAAAGTTTTGGGGTTGATATAAAAGTTGGGTAACATGTAATTCACAAATGAGAGGACCTCAATCTTTATGCTGGTGAATTTGTTGTATAAGTGAATACTGAATAAATGGAAGGGAGCGGATATACTTTTGCGGCATATTAAAACAAAAAACTCCGAGCAATGGCTGCACCTAAATGGGCTCTGTTCTGAGCTTTTGTTTATGACGTGTATACCACTGGGCTTTATAATTATGGGCCTAGTTTTGTTTCAACTAAAATTCATACAGAATCCGTCGGTCAAAGGACAGAGGTTTTGGATCTGCGTTATTTCAATTATTCTCAAATCCATTTTCTTTTTTATTTTCGAAATGAATAAATTCTCTAAACCCATTCTCATTTTTAACAAGAATAACAATATCTATCTAATCCTAATTAATGTGCCATTCATATATATTACAAAATGGTAAAACTGAAATAAAAAATTATACAAACAATGATTATGAAATTTATTATCAAATAAATAAAAAGAAAATACAGATAATTAAATATAAATTGAAATCCAAATGTTGGTTCCTAGATTTATTATTTTAATATAAATCATATAAACTAGTTAGTCAAATTTTTTAAAATGGATTCATCAAATTAGCTAACACTTAATTGTGTGGGGCTTTTTGAACTCATCATTTTATTCAATAAGCCCAATTTTTTAATAAACCCACTGCTAAAATGAAGATATTAGATTTTCACATGGCCTTTGACTAAAATATTGTTATTTTAATATTATTAACCCATAACACCAATCTCTTAAAAAATGTAATTCCATTTTTCTAACCTCATATGAATCTCAATTTTTTTAATAAAAAATAATTTAACCATGTGTTTACATCTTTTTATACTACTAATTAGCGAAATTCTAACCCATGAACAAATATTCAAGAATTTAATGGTAAAATACAAGAAAGTAAAGGATTAAAAACACAAAGGGAAAAAAAAAGATGAAGAAGAAGAAATAATACATGAGTTCCCTAAAGTACTGGAAAATAACTTCAAATGAAATTTTCAGTCCTGAAACAGAAGAATTTAGAAAAATTCTGTTGAATAAGTGTTGTTATTCTCATCACAAGTTTTAAAATGATAAATTGATCCACGCTCAAATCCAAAGTACGTACGTCGCCCAAGATCGACCAAATCAAAGTTACCCTCGCATCTTTTCCTGCAACAATATAATATCATTTCAAGAGACCAAAAGTGACCAAAAATAAGCTATGGAAATAAATTAAGCAAAAATAAGTTTCGGTAGCAAGAGACCAAAATTCCTCAAGAGAACATACCAATAATTAAGGTAAATTTTTCTCTAGAAAATGATATTTACATCGGGTCAAACCCTGAAAATAAAACGCACCGTTTTGATTTACGCATCATTTTTCCACGCCCCTTTCCTTTATCGATCAACTACAGCACATGCATTCAAAGTCCACAATCCACCATCCAAAATCCAGAATCCACGCATATGTAGCCACTAGGACTGCCATCACTGATAGCCAGCCACCGCCACTACCATTAACACTGCCACCGATGACAGAGATTAGTAATTGTAAGTAACAAATTGAAAATTTCCACTCAACATATTATATAAAAACTAAATTTGTTTTCAACTATGTAATCATTGTTTTCAAACAAATTATAATGGGATGGAACTGGCAATCCTTTGGGAAGGTTTTCCATATGTGGAATCGTCACTTTGGACATTACGTTTTAACTAAATCTGCCAGCCTCCCTTGTTCAATTATTTATTTAATTCTGTAGGTATGTTATATTTCTTCCTATAGTTTTGGCATAACAAAATTGAAAGAGAAAGATCGGTTCTGCAGAAGGAAGATAACAACTTGAGGGGTTCTGCAGTTGGGGTTATGTAGTTGGGTTCTGTGGTGAAACAAAAAATGAAAGAGAAAGATGAGTTTGGTACGGAGCTGTAATGCTTGAGCAAAACGACATCATTTTACGGAAAATTGAAACAAAAAAAAAATTACAAAACACCGTCGTTTTACGAAAGCTTCGGGGCTTGACTCGGGATTTGATCTGGGGCATCTATCAGTGATGTTTTTCTCCATCATGAAATGATTTTCCTTGCATATGATTCTCGTTTTCCCTTTTCCTATAGAGGTTGATTATAATTATTATTTGAATTTAATTAGGATTCTGGTTTTTGTAGATCAATTGTTAGATTATGAAAATTTTTATTCCATTAATACATGATCCTAATTTAAAAATATTTAGTAATAAAAAATGATTGTAACATCCCTAGGCAATGAATTAGGCTGATCTTTTCACCTTACCACTTCCTGTAAATTACTTTGTGTGGATGGGGTTCACTTTCACCCAAACCTAAATAAGAGAAAATTGCCAATCACAGTGGGCTATTACTTGAAATCATTTCAGCAAAGCGACTGATCCAGGACTCCACCATATTAAACATAGTGGACATATATATTTAGGTCATTCTGTCTCTCCTTAATTTGCTTTCACTTCTACCAATATGAACAAGCTCTGCTGCCATCACTGCCATGGAAATGATAAAAAGTCAGAATAAGGGATCCAAAAGCAGTATATTAACAGATATGATAAGAGTTTCTCTAGTCAGACAATATGTAATTTAGCTCCTTTCAACGGCGACGCTAACATTTTTTTGGGTGGGCTGAATTTCTTTTTCTAGTTCAATGCGAGAGAATTTTATTAATAAGAAACTAAAGCTACAAACTACTGAAAGGAGCCATAATGAGTCTTGTTCCTCAGAATATTTATTTAGTACATCATTTGAGATTATTTGGATAGCACACTTATTCCTTAAATGATGAATAAGAATTTGATGATAGTTGAAGAAGCAATATAAGTAATTAATATAAATACTCTTATATGGGTTTCAATAAGGATAATTTTGTAATTAAATAAAAAAAATGCCCCATTTTTTGGAAAACAGTGAACTCAATTGTATATTTAGTGTAATTAAATAAAAAACTGCCCCATTTTCTGGTGTTCTTAGCTCTAAAAATGGTTTTAATCTTTAACTTTAAATAAATCACCATTTTTAGGATTTTCAATCTCAATTGTTTCATAAGGAAAGACAGTACGAACTATAAAATGACCAGACCATCGAGAGCGTAACTTACCTGGAAAGAGATGCAATCGAGAATTATATAAAAGTACTTTCTGACTTGGTGTAAAGGATTTTCCCAAAATGTGTTTGTCATGAAAGATTTTCATTCGATGTTTATAAATCTTGGCATTATCATATGCATCATTCCTGATCTCTTCAAGTTCTGCTAGTTGGGAAAGGGAACTCTTGTTTTGGTATCACCAATAGGACCCCAAAATCTATTAGAACGCAATATAAGAACTTGCAATTGAAGAAGAACGTCTAACCAGTAGAGAAAGGTGTCATCAATCTGATTATTCCCAACATCTAAAACTTCCAAATACTGACAATTAACCAAGGATGGAGGCAATGGTCCTTTCAACCGATTGCCATTAAGGTTAAGACTTACCAAAACACAACTTTTTGCAAATGTTTTGTGGGAGGCTGCCACTAAACTTGTTCATTCTCATATCTAAGATTTCAAGTGTTGAGTTTGCAAGACATTCCGGAATTGGGCCGCTCAAGCTGTTATTCCCAACATCAAGAAATGACAAACGTGTTGAGTTTCCAAGACATTCTGGAATTGGGCCGCTCAAGTTGTTATTCCCAACATCAAGAAATTGCAAATTGACACAATTAATCAAAGATGGTGGTAATGGTCCCTCCAAGTGATTGCCACTCAGCCGAAGAGAAGTCAAGTTGCAGCCTTTTGCATTTGTCTGCGGGATGCTACCTTGGAAGTTATTCATTCCGAGATCTAAAGTTTCAAGTGTAGAGTTTCCAAGACACTGTGGAATTTGTCCACTCAAGCTATTGTTGGATAAGTTAAGATATTGAATGGAACTCAAATTACAAAATGACGAAGGAATCTCTCCAGTCAAACTATTGTTGGAAATTAAAAGCTGTACCATGTGAGGTGGTAGATCTGGAAGTGATCCTTGAAGTAGGTTCGAATCAAGGGTAAGATATTGGAGATTTTTCCACGGAAGATGGTCTATGCTTGTCAGGACGTTTTGTGAAAGAATTAGAAATTGCAAAGTATGTACTCCAATATCCCACATCCAACTGGGAATCCTACCACGGATTTGGTTTTTAGAAAGGTCCAACCACTCTAACTGATGTTGAGTTCTCAAGATGTCTGGAAACTCACTTATATTGCAAGTCTTCACTTGTGTTTTTATTGTTTTGTCTGGATTAATTATTTCCAATTTATCTATTTTTAATTATCTTTTCTAATTGGATTATATACTTCTTGTTCTGGAGTCTAGTTTATTGGTGCATTTGTCGCTAGTTTTGTAAAATTCCAATTAGATGCTAGACCTTCCATTTACTCTTAATTGTTTACTATATATGTGTGTAATCTCTATGCTGAAATTGCTTGATCAATACTCAATACAGATCTTAAACCCTTTTCCTAAGTCAACGTTGAGCATTCCACAGTAAGGCTTTATAAATTTGTGATCTTTTTCTCTAGTTTGAATTAATTTTGTACTAATATTACTCTATTTATAATGGTATATAGCTTCTTTTATGTAGGCGTTAATATGCTCTCCTAAGCTGAAAAAAAAAATAAATTCAGAGAAGATTAAGGTGTAAACTGAAATTAATTAAAAACACAACAAACGGAAGTAACTTAAGATTTTGTTATGAAAATAAAAGTACAAATCTTAGAAGTTTCCTCAGGGCTGTAATTTAAATTAAATTCAAATGAAATTTTGGGTCCTGAAATGGTATAATTTCCTAAAAGTTAGATAGATAATTTCGTAAATTTGTTAGGGATATATGCTCTATTTATATTAGTAGAAAAAATCTACCCATATCTAATTATATTGACAGAAAATATTGGGTCCCACGAATTAATTGCTCTCAAGATTTGAGAGCATGAGTGTTGTCAACGGGCTACAAGCATACCAACAAAGTGTTGGCTCCACTGGCAATGGAGTCCCCTTAAGTGGCTTGACTGGATTTGCTTCCCAGTTCGAGTCGCAGGGAAGTCGCCTTTTTTGGGAGAACATGTGCCTCTCGGTTCGAGCGGGAACTTCTAGTCTGAGTTATGGTACGAGCTTAAATGTGCCTCCTACAGTTGGGGCCCTACTTAGGATACCTCGTGGTTAAGACAAAAAAAAATGGGCTACGATCATAAACATTGATAAACGATGTTTGTATTTTACTCGTTTCCTTTCTTGACGTCTTTAGTAGACTTTGATTATTCAATTTCCACTAACCAATCCAAATTAAAGCTCAAACGATATATAGATACGAGAAATGTTGGTTGTCTCTTGTATATGGTGATGTGGCAGCGGCCTAGACTCCACTAACCAGACCAAATTAAAGCTCAAACGATAGTTATTCCACTCCCACCTCTGCCCATGGGAGTCCCCACTCTAAAAATGGGTGAATCCCACGGGCCCACAGAGTGGGATTCCTCATCCTATCTTAAAATGTTGAAGTAAACATTGGAGTGGGAGGAATCCACACTCCTTACTCCTACTTCAGAAAGTAAACACAACATTAAAACCATTAATAATGAGCCTTCATTGTCAATGTTAACTTCAGCAAATGCAGAATTCTTCCTCAGTGTAAAGACCATTGTGGCACTATTTGAATTCACAACTCTATAGTTCCATCCAAGAACTAACATGTTTGACAACATTCTAAAATAATAACATACCGTGGTCAAAGCATATCAATCAAAACAAAAAAAAAAAATATGATTGCCTTTCGAATGCTTAGGAAAACCAAAAAGAGAGAGAATTACAATTTTTTGTATCATTGGCAATTTTATTATGGCTTGTTTAGGCTATATTCCTTATTTCCATCTAATCACAACCTTAAAATATTTGGTAAATATTATAACCACAGTTTGACAATTAAAGCAAATTTACCCACAATTGCCTAACCTATGTTAGGTTTACTATTTTTATCAAAATTACTATTTAAACAAATTACCAAACACTATAAACTTTTATTTTATAACTAAAACTTTGATTTCACAGTAGCTCTCATTTAAAAGTAGATGTGCCTTAAAAAGCCTCGACCGCACAATACCACTACCAAATGTAGCCTTAATCTACAATTGCAGGACATGACAATCGCTTGTAGTTGAGTGGCTGTTTAGAAATGTGCTTTTGGAATCATGTAAAAGCATTGTAGTTTACCCTTAGCCATCACCTTGAATTTAAATTTTAAAAGAACCAAAGAAACATAGTAAACATAAAAATAACAGAAAATAACAAAGCTTTAAAAATTTCCCTCCTTTATTTCTTGCATTTTTTCGGAAACCAAACAAAAGAAAGAAAAGGGCATTGATGATTTGACCTGTTTCGAGAGCCAACTACAATCTGAAGGTTGGGGCAGAGTTTGTAGAGAGAAACAGCAGTGGATCCAACGACCCGACCCATAACTCCAAGTACCAAAACACAGGTGTTTTGGTTCTTCATTTGAAACTGAGCTCCATCAAGAACTGTCTCTGTAGTAGCACTTGTAGGCTGTAGCCCTGGCCACTAAGGCCGTGGCTGTGCTATTCAAGTGAAGCAAAGCTCGCGCTTTTTTGGTTTCTCTGTGAATAGTGAAGGCTCTCAATTCAACAATTTTCCTTATCCAAATTATCGTCACTGTAACCTGTTGAGTGATGACGTGGTGAGAATATTGACGTGGATGAGTTTTCACATGTAGACGTGGCACGTACTGGGTCATTTGAACAAAGATCATGTAAGGTTAGAGATTTTGGACAGAAGTTATTTTAATTTTTCAATCCATTTTCTTTTTACACCCAATCAATTATCTTATTGAGTTTCAGAACAATAATATTACACATTCAAATTCAACTCATATAACCAAAGAAGTACACCCAAATTAAGCTCATATCATCTCCTACATCATTATTGCTACAATTAATTGAGTCACGATTATTTGATATTTCCCATTGTTGCATTTATAGAAGGACATGATTTAAAGGACCACATACTTAAAATTCTCAGCCTTATCTAGTTTGTTAATTTGTGTGCACACCATGCTACGTGCCCTTCTAAAACATACTCGCATTGGCGAGTGGCCATCTCTATGTCCAATAATAGCTTCAGTCGTGCCTTGGAAACTTTACAATGGGGTACTTAAATGTTAGAATGAACAATCTTCGTGGTAGAATCCCACAATCATATGCAAAAAGGTTGCAATTTGTATGCTTACACTGAATGACAATCACCTAGAAGGATCATTGTCACCATATTTAGTTAATTGTATCGGTTTGATGTTTATTAATTTCAGGAATAACAACTTGAGCAGCCCAATTCCACAATGTCTTGGATAAAGATGGCAAAAAAGCCCGACCCGATTTTTGACCAGATTGGCCCGACTCAAATTTTTAGGGCTTTGACCCGAATTTAAGGGTCAAAAATCGAACTCAAGCTTAAAAAATAAAAGTTTAATTAAATTTGGGTCAGGGTTTGGGTTTTATGTGACCCAACTCTCTCATTTAACAATTTAAAAAAAATTGATGAACTCTTTGTTAAACCAATGAACTAATGAACTCCTGGTCTAAATTGTGGTATTGAGTTGTGTGTTTTTATTTTATTTGTTAAATTGATGAACTCTTTGCTTAGATTGCGGAATTAAATTGTGTGTTTTTTAAAGGAATGAGACATGGTTTTTAACTTTGTATTTATATTTAGTTATTTATATAATTTATGGTTGAGATGTTGAGTAGAGTAATTTTTATATTTATGTTACTTTAAACAAGTTTTACAGTTTTTTAAATTTTAACATATTAGGGGATTTAAATAATAACATACGAAAGTCAAACCACATCAATCAACATAACTATTATGGCCGTGGCCGTGCGATTCAAATAAAGCAAAGCTCGCGCCATTTCAGTTTCTCTTTGTCTTTTGTGCTCGGCCTCTGTGACGACTGACGAGACCCAATTCAACTGTTTTTCTTAATCCAAATGATCATCGAGTGATGACGTGGTGAGAGCGCTAAGGCTGGTGACGTGGATGAGTTTGCACATGTTGACGTGGCACGTACAGGGCCGTTTGAACAAGGATCATAAAAGGTTAGAGATTTTGGACCAATGTTTTTTTAATTATTCAAACCATTTTCTTTTTACACCTAATCAATTATCTTGAGAACGTGTTATAAGTGGAATCATGGGCCGCGCCGTATGTGGGGACTGCTGTTAAGGTATGGCATCTGTGAAGCTAAGTTAGTTAATTCTGTTAAGAGGTTAAGTGGCAAGCTGAGTCAGCGTTGGTGGGGCCAGAGTTAATTAAGTTTGTTACTACTAACAGCTGGACAAAATAGAGCTATAAAAGATGGCTCAAGGCTAATCAACAGTAGCACTTGATTCACGATTTTGAGAGGCTTAGGGTGAGAGATAGAAAATACTCTGTGAGAGAGATTTAATCCTTGTCATCAGTTGTCTCTGTGTAATCGATCTGTTCAATAAAAGCTTCAAGCCCAAGAGGGTTCTTCAGCCGTGGATGTAGGTACCATTGGTATTGAACCACGTAATCTTTTTAGTTCTTCTTCTTCCTCTTAACCTCTTTGTTCTAAGTTCTTTAGTGTCTTGGGTGTGTTGATTGTTTCTTTATCTTTTGATAATTGGTTCTTGGGGAGTTAGTTTGATTCGTTTGGTTGATTAAGTCTCAAGATTTAACTTTTAATCTCAACAGCATCGCTATGAAAACCCCTCTAAATTTAATGGCCGTTTGGTTTCATTTTACGCATAATTATTTTTGTTTCTACAAAACGAAAAAAAGGTGATATATGAAAAAGTGCAGATTTTTCTTAATTAAAATTGGATGACGGTGGTTTCTTCCTTTTGAAATATAGATACATATATTACAATAAAAGATCTACGAAAATTACTTTAAACCCTCAGATGTATGAGTATGAGTGCCGTCAACGTTGTACAAGCCCATTGGCAAATGTGTGGGATTTCATTTAATACATTTTCTCCAAGAAGAGCAATGCACCCACTTAATAATTACTCACCTTGGCCTTTAGAGATGCATCTACAAACTTCTTCTACTTGCTCTGCCTCGTCTGATCACCCTTCTCAGCTTCCTGGATTGCTTCCTTTCGATCATTCTTACAAACCATTGTGGCCCTCTAGTCACAAATGCCATGTATCCTATGGACAAGCCGATCACCACTCCAGATGCATAACCCAACTTAGCGAGCTTCCAATCAAACCAGCTTGAAGCATCGTCTCCTTCGATAAATCCTGTTGGTGTTGTTGGTTCTGGTGCCTCATCAATGCTGCAGCTTTTTGATAATGGGAATCCACACAGACCCGAGTTACCAGAATAGGAATCATTTCCAAATGTATTAAACTGGGGTCCTCCTGGTATGGGTCCCTCGAGCTGGTTGTTCGAAAGATTCAACACCGAAAGATAATTGAGACTCGCCAGTTGTGTTGGGATACGTCCAGCAAGCTTGTTTGAAGAGAGGTCTAAAGATTCAAGCTCTGTCAGATTTCTCAGCGATGAAGGAATACAACCTGTCAGGTTGTTGTGAGAAATGTTGAGACTTTTGAGTGAATTCAACTTTCCCACTACTTCTGGAATTTTCCGTTGAAATCTATTGCTGGACAAATCAATAGTTGCAAAAGTTGTTAGAATCCTCTCCATTTGTAAGTCAATGCCTTTCATAGTCAGAAATATTGACTCATAGTAATTAGAAGAACCCGGCAACCTCATATAACCGACTTCAACACTATTGTTATTCCCATGCATCATGGCTTTAAAACTTTCCAAATACCATAATGGCAAAACACCGGTGAGTTGATTGTGAGAGCAATCCATTATTCGCAACTTGGGAAAGGGAACTCTTGTTTTGGTATCACCAATAGGACCCCAAAATCTATTAGAACGCAATATAAGAACTTGCAACTCAAGAAGAACGTCTAACCAGTAGGGAAAGGTGTCATCAATCTGATTATTCCCAACATCTAAAACTTCCAAATACTGACAATTAACCAAAGATGGAGGTAATGGTCCTTTCAACCGATTGCCATTAAGGTTAAGACTTACCAAAACACAACTTTTTGCAAATGTTTGTGGGAGGCTGCCACTAAAATTGTTCATTCTCATATCCAAGACTTGAAGTGTTGAGTTTCCAAGACATTCTGGAATTTGACCGCTCAAGTTGTTATTCCCAACATCAAGAAATTGCAATTTGACACAGTTAGTCAAAGATGGTGGTAACGGTCCCTCCAAGTGATTGCCACTCAGCCGAAGATAAGTTAACTTGCAGCCTTTTGCATTTGTCTGTGGGATGCTACCTTGGAAGTTGTTCATTCGGAGATCCAAAGTCTCAAGTGTAGAGTTTCCAAGACACTGTGGAATTTGTCCACTCAAGCTATTGTTGGATAAGTCAAGATATTGAATGGAGCTCAAATTACAAAATGATGAAGGAATCTCTCCAGTCAAACTATTGTTGGAAATTGAAAAGGATACCATGTGAGGTGGTAGATCTGGAAGTGATCCTTGAAGTGAGTTCGAATCAAGGTGGAGATATTCGAGATTTTTCCACGGAAGATGGTCTATACTTGTCAGGAAGTTTCGTGAAAGATCTAGTTCAATCAAAGTATGTACTCCTATATCCCACATCCAACTGGGAATCCTACCACCGATTTGGTTTTCAGAAAGGTCCAACAACTCTAACTGATGTTGAGTTCTCAAGTTGTCTGGAAACTCACTTATATTACAAGCCGATAAATCCAACGCCGAAAGATTAGGGAACGATGAGTTGGCTGTTAATTTGGTGCTCACTGATAAACTAATATTAGAAAGAGAAAGAACTTTAAGATTTTTGAGCTTTGCAAAATCGTAAAGCTCAACGCTGCCACTGAAATTGCTAAAGGAAAGATAGATCTCAGTCAAATTCAAAAGTTCAAAGATTGAACTTGGAATCGAGCCTATCAGTTCATTATATGCCAAGCCTAAAAAAGAAAGTTGGGTTAGGTTGGTAAACATATCCGGAATTTTACCAACAAAATTATTGTACTCAAGATTTAACCAAAGAAGCTGCTGAAGATTTGAAAAAGATGATGGAATGTGACCACTAAAACCGTTAGATGAGAGATCCAAATAAGCAAGTTGTGTAATATTGTTACCAAGTGAAGCAGGAATTTCACCAACAAAGTGATTGTCATCAAGATCTAAATAACAAAGCTGCTGAAGATTTGAAAAAGATGATGGAATGTGACCACTAAAACTGTTAGATGAGAGATCCAAATAAGCAAGTTGTGTAATATTGTTACCTAATGATGCAGGAATTTTACCAACAAAGTTGTTGGACTGAAGATCTAAATGACGAAGCTGGTGGAGATTTGAAAAAGATGATGGAATGTGACCAATAAAACTGTTAATTGATAGATCCAAATAAGCAAGCTGTGTAATATTGTTACCTAGTGAGGGAGGAATTGACCCCGTGAAATTGCAGGAACAGAGGTCAAGGAGTGTCAAACTTGGAAATTGATCAGTAAAACCAGAAGAAATCTTAGAGCCATTGAAATCATTGAAGGCTAGGTTGAGCTTTCGCAGGCGAGGAAGAAAGAAAAGGCTACTGTTGGAAGGGATGTTGCCGTGAAGCCAACTGCAACTGAGGTCGAGGCCAATCACGTGACCCGTCGCCGAATCACATGTTACTCCATCCCAGGAGCAGCAATCAGCGTCCTCTTTCCAAGACATCATCTTTGGACGAGATATTTGTTGAAATATTTCACAAGATAATGAAGAATGTTTTTGAAAGGAAAAGAGCTGCTTAAATTGGAGCAAAGCAGAACTTTGGTCGTGAGAGCAAAGTATTGCTGAACACTGAGAATAGAAGAGCAATAACTGGAGGCAAATCAAAAGTTGATAAGGCTGAGTGATATAACCCATTTTTCTTTTTCTTTTTCTTTTCTGGATGATGAAATCACAAGAAGAGAGAGAGATATAATGAATATTTATAGAAGTTGAATATGGTGTGTAATTAATTAATAATATAATATTTATTGACTTACGGCACCAAATCTTGCTTTGGAATTTAGGTGGTAAGTGGAATCCTTTCAAGAGGGGGATCTTGACGACATGCTCGACGCGGAATGATATTAGTTATGTGTTATATATGCTGATGTGGCAGGCAGCTAAACTCGTAGTTAGTTGGTCAGTCATATACATTATGCACAAAGCACAATTGATTTTCCCTCCTCTGTTTTAATTCTGTTTCAGTTTGTTAAAAAAGTTGTTCGGCCTTCCATTTACTTCTTGATCAATACTACCATGAGAAAAAAAAAGATGAGGAGGAATAATCTACATGGATGCATTGATAAGACTAAATTTAGAATTCAATGTTATACACCGTTAACATCAAATAAAAGAATCCGAATCAATATTACTTAGATATGCAGAACACAGAAATTACTCAGTTTATACTCCCTCGGGGTAGTTAAAGAATCAATGTCAAAGCACATGCTTGTTGAAAATTAAAGATGGTTCAGAATCTACCGATTTTGCCAGAAGACGAATGAGAAAAATGAACAGAAACAAATTAGTTAAAGACCGGCGTGGAATGTAGGACAGGGCGTCCGGCCCTCCATGTTTAATTTTTATGAATAATTATTGTTACCTTAATTAATTGATTTTCTTTTTCTTTTTCTTTTTCCTTCAAGGCATAAATTATGAAGTCTTCTTTTAGGTAACTTGTCATTTTCGATCCAGTTCTATAGATATTCGCGTGACGCCATAACACTTGTGGATCAGAGCCAGAGCACCCCTACATTAATATATGTAACAATATTGTTTATGCGCAGCATTGTTCATCTTGTTACCAGCTTTGAGAAAGTATATACTATACGCCCAATTCTGAAAATGTGGCCTAAATGGCACCAAACGAATGTCGCCCCAAATCATTTCCTACGTCAAAATTATTTTTAAAATAATTTTTTTTCCTGAAAATTTTGATCAAGTTAACCATCAAAATGTAATTGTGTAGTATCACGTTCTGATGCAATGGAAATGAAAGCAAAACATATTTTGGTACCTGGAGAATATTTGACTTCCACTGCTAGCTTCCAAAAGTCTAAAATTCCTGATCAAGAGAACACATCCTATCATTGATTTCTTATATATGACCCTCATTTTCTTTCTCTCTATAGACGATGGATGCTGATCATTGATTAAGCATAATCATTGATAGATTATGTTTGTTTTTTGCTCGTTTCCTTTCATGGTGTCTATAGCAGACTTTGATTATTCGAAAGCAGCATTTTCCAGTTTTTCCAATTTCCACGAACCAGTCCATATTAAAGCTTAAATGATATATAGATAAGACAAATGTCAGTTGTCTTTCGTATATGGTGATGTAGCAGCCGGCTAGACTCTAGTTATTATTATTATTATGGTTTTATAGAAAGTAGATGAATAGACGGCATCCATATGTATGTTATAACACATATCTCCCTTATGATCGAATGGCGAATTAAATAAAGTTATTTGAGAGTTAGTCGACTAAGTCCGTAGAGTCCAATTACATGTAAATGGACACACTGTTCATTTTCCCTCCTCTGTTTTGATTTTGTTTTAGTTTACTAAGCAAGTTGACTTAGAATAGACCTTCCATTTACTTTGTAGTTTACAGTAAATATGTGCAATCTATATGCTGAATTTGTAAGCTTAGATCAATTAATATGCAGAATTGAAAGTGCTACCCATGTGGCCACGCTCCTAAGGTTGCTTAATTGGTCACATACCCCCTTAATCTTATAAATAACTCTTATATCCTTTGATTACAATAACTGAAGTAAATATAAATATAGCAATAAGATAAAAATAATAAATAAATAGCATATGATATAAAAATAGTAAATAAATAGCATATGATATAAAAATAGTAAATAAATAGCATATGATACAAATAAATTATTACAAGAAGTATAATTAATAAAATTACATATATAACGAAAATTATTTTTAGTATTAAGTTATTATTAGTCTATCGCAACGGACTTTATTAATACTAAAATCTATTAATCCAAAACTTTGAGTTTAAGATTTATACTAATATAGACATAATTAAAAACGATATTGCAAATAAAATAATATAAATTTTATAAATTAGTGTGAATGTTAGGTATAATTATTTAAATATTATTAATATGTCAAATAGATTTTATTACTATTAAAAGAATATGACAAATTAATAATATTAAAATAACTTTTCTAATATTCAAAATATTTTATAAATTTTATCTTATTTATATATTATATTATTTTAAGTTTAATTTATATTGATTACATGTAGAAGTTTAATTAAAGTCAATTATTCGGTTGTTGTAATCAAGGGTATAATAGTGAATGACCTTTCCCCTATTGCTTATAATCAAACATTTTCAAGCACAGCAATCTCACGAGAATAAACGCCAACAATTTCATCTTTTGTGTTTGAGAGCAAAAGCACTTTCATTTGAATAAACTTTGTTTTTAAAGTCGATTAATGACAACTCTTTATTTTCTTTTTTTTTTTTCTTTTAACATAGGATGATTTGAATTCTAGATCTCCTTTTTAGACTGAAGAGATTTTACCAATTGAATTCGTTAGTACAACAAAACAATGTGTTAAACTGGCAAATTCGTTGGGCTTATAAATATTTCTAAAGTGAGACGAAAAGGAGAAATAAAGTTTCTGAATAATATGTTTAATTGATAAAAATTATTTAACCGCCTGAGTTTTATAACCTGTTAATTCCTAACCTATGAACATAGCAGATTCTGTCCATGACTAGAAAAATACTGGAAAATTAAAGTAAGAAAAATACAAAACACAGGAGTAAGAAATGAATTTCTTATAAACAAATAAAAATAAAATTCATAGAAGATTCCTAAAGTGCTGGCAATTAAGTAACTTGAAATCCAGAAACATTTGAAATTTGGCAATAATCTCATGGGTAACAAGGACAATGACAATGAATGTTGTTCATCTTGTGCTATTCAAATGAAGCAAAGCTCGCGCCATTTTGGTTTCTCTGTGAGGAGTGAAGGCTCTCAATTCAGCTGTTTTTTCTTATCCAAATTATCGTCAGTGGCAACCTGTTGAGTGATGACGTGGCGAGAATATTGAGGCTGGTGACTTGGATCAGTTTTCACATATTGACCTGGCAAGTACTGGGCCATTTGAACAGGGATCATGTAAGGTTAGAGATTTTGGACCTAAGTTATTTCAATTATTCAATCCATTTTCTTTTTACACCCAATCAATTATCTTATTATGAGTTTCAGAACAGTAATTTTACACATTCAAATTCAACTTACAGAACCGAAGTTGCACACCCAAATTAAGCCCACATCGTCTTCACATCATTATTGCTGCAATTAATTGAGTCAGGATTATTTGATACTTCCCATTGTTGCATATAGAGAAGGACGTGATTTTAAGGACTACGTGCTTAAAATTTCTAGTCCAATCCAGTTTGTTTGTGTGCACACCATGCCACATACCCTACTAAAACATCCTTGCACATACCACCCAACCTGTGGGCCATCTCTATGTCCAATAATAGCTTCGGTGGACAAATTCCCCAGTGTCTTGGAAACACTGGGGTGTTTAGATGTTAGAATGAACAATCTTCATGGTAGAATCCCACAAACGTATGCAAAAGGCTGTAATTTGTATGCTTAGGCTGAATGACAAGGACCATTGTCAACATAGTTAGTTAATTGTATCGGTTTGATGTTTATTAATTTAGGAAATAACAACTTTAGCAGCCCAATTCTATAATGTCTTGGAAACTCAACATTTGTTAAGATCTTGAATATGATAATGAATAAATTCAGTTGGAAGTATCATTGCCTCCGTCTTTAGTTAACTGTCAACGATTGGAAGTTTTTGATATTGGGAATAATAATAATTATGTTAATGATACTTTTCCTTATTGATTAGAAATTCTTTTGGAACTGCAAGTACTTATATTACGATCTAACGATTTTGGGGTACTAAAACGAGAGTCCCTTTCCTCTTGTTTTGCTATCACCAATTAGATCCGAAATCGGTTAGATCGTAATATAAACACTTGCAATTCATGAAGAATTTCTAGCAAATGAGGAAATGTATCATTAACATGATTATTCCCATTATCAAAAACTTTCAAATCTGACTCTCAGTAAAAGATGGAGGGCAATATCCTTCTAATTGGTTGCCTGTTAAGACTTCTCAAATCACAACTCTTTGCAAACATTTGCAAACATTTGAGGGATGCTGCCTCAAATCCACTCATTCTCATATCCAAGACCCTAGTAAGTGTTGAGTTTCTAAGAAGTTGTGGAATTGGGCTGCTCAAGTTGTTATTCCGAGCATCCATAAACATTAAACCGGTACGATTAATCAAAGATGGTTGCAATGGTCCATTCTAGTGATTGTCTTTTAGCCTAAGCAGACAAATTACAGTTTTTTGCATACGCTTCTAGGATCCTACCATGAAGATTGTTCATTCTAAGATCCAAATGCCCAAGTGTAAAGTTTCCAAGACACTGTAGAATTGGTGCACCCAATTAGCTATCGTTGGACAAGTCAGGATGAATTGGTAAAATTACAAAATGATCCTTGAAGTATGCTATGAATAAAATTTATTATCATTATAATTCAACAATTGTTAAGAAACTTTTAAAATAAAATAAAATTAAAAGATTGGTGGATATGTTTATAGATTTAGATATTAAGATAGATTCAGACCTGCTCCAAATCCGTCTTAGATCAACACATCGATATCCAAATCCGATCTAAATTCATTTTAAATCGACCCAAATCCGATCCGATTGGATTTGGATCACGTGGATCTTGGGTCAGATCCAATCTATTGTCATCCCTAACAAAAAGAATACATGCTTCAATCATCACATATATAAAACATAGGAAACTGGACTTGGAAAAGAGATAATCAAACACAACATTTACCTTTCCTCACCTTGGTTTCTATGGCAGCTTCCAATACAGTGCATTTCAGTGCCTGTTGATAAGGCCCTGCTGCCACGAACAAGATCCACATCTGCAGAAGCAAAGTTACAGCATTTCAACTATAGACTAAAACATCATCAAAATATTGTCAATAACGAAATATCTGCTCCTGAAAAAAATTCCTTTACTTTGACCCTAGAAGAAAAAGAATTATTGATGTGGTACATCTAGTATGAGAGGAATGATCTCACCTCTTAAAGCCATTAATAATGAGCCTTCATTGCCAATGTTAACTTCAGCAAATTCAGAGTTCTTCCCCAGTGTAGAGACCATTGCAGCATCTTTTTCCCTGCCGGTACGCAAATTCATTAATATGACAATTTCTTAATGAAAAGTCATAGATATCCTTAAAAAGTATATTTATTCTCCATTTTTTTAGTTTTTACCTTACCATACCCCCCGTTTTTTACCTGACCATTACCCACCCATCGACTATAATTATTAAATACTCGACCTTTGTGTAAAAATTACGCGACCTTTTATCTCACTCTTATGACACTTGCATTTATACTCGATTATACTCTTGATTTGTGCCTAGACCATTTCCATTAGTCGATGATCACCTAACTTGTGCGTGACTATGACAGAATAATTTCTCAAAAACTCGACTATTACTTTATTTGTACATGACTGTGGTAGAGTAAATTTTCAGCTACACAACCCTTACCCCGCCATACTTGAACAATAATTTTTACACGAACTACGAAAATTAAAAAGATAATTTTAAGACCCATGGAATTAATTTTTTAAGAAACCAAAATAAATATTGGGATAGTCTAAATCAATATAATTGCCTTCACTTTATTACACAAGCAAACAATGAGACCTTAACTGAAACGACCCGACCCGCACTCCCAGGGCGAGTCTATCTAAACTCGTATAATCGAATCGATATTATTTATGATATCTAAGAATTCTATTAAAAATTCGGCAGAATCTCCCTTATAAATAAAACATCCCCAAACCGACAATTTACAAAACAATACTCCCAAAATAATTCAATATCCATCCATCCTTTATAACCAACTTCTCAAGTCAACATATCAAATATCACCCAAATCATTCTAATATAAAAATGCAATGGTTATCCTTAATTACAAAATATAACAAATAAATACAATTCGCAATATCCCAAAAAAATCAAAATTATTAAATCTACGACTCCTAGCACCATCACGTGGCCACAATTTCAAAACTAACATTCGTTGCTGGGTCGACTGATGTACCTGCAAATCTCCTGCCGGGGGGGGGGGGAATATAATAAAAACGGGGTGAGTATAAAACTCAGTGAGCTTAGTGAGTGGATAGTAGTTTTTGAAAAATAAATTTATTTAAAATGATTTAATCTTTCTCAAATCAATTTCATCAAAATATCATAAGAACTTACATAAACTTATTTAATTCAAATCAGTCACTGAAATACTATATTACATAAATCTGCATAAAATCGATGGAATCATAATACTTATCATATTAAATACTTAATACCAAAAACTATCATCAAACAAGTACCCAGGGGAATGATCTCATCATATCCGGACCTCGACGGACGGGCAATCAGGGAACCATCATGCCCCGGAGCTACAACATGTTCTGTGATAGCAAAAATTTGATTTACCATCAAAACATATATGTTCTGTGATAGCAAGTTCTCATGAGCTATACAAATAAATCAAAGCAAAAATAAGTTTCGGCACCAAGGGACCAAAATTCCTATAGTTGAGGTAAATTTTCCTCCATCATGAAATGATTTTCCTTACATTTGATTATCATTTTCCTTTTTCTTATAGATGTTGATTATAAGGGACCCAAAAGCAGCATATTAGCCGATGACCGATGTGGTAAGAGTTTCACTAGTCAAACAATACACAATTTAGCCCAATTCAGCCACGAAGCTAAATACTTTTTTTTTTTGGCTGGTCTGAATTTTTTTTTAATTGAATATGAGAGAATTTTTTAAAAAGAAACTAAAAATACAACTAATGAGAGGAGACATAATGAGCCTTGTTCCTCAAAATATTTGTTTAATACATCATTTGAAATTATTTAAATAACACATTTACCATTTAAATGACGAACTCAAATAAGAATTTGATAATAGTTGAAGACGTGATATAACTAATTTACCACTTAAAAATTGTTTTATAGGTTTCAATAAAAGTAGAAGAAAAATGATGTGCAAGTATGAAGTGAATTTAAGGGAGGCACCAAGTCTTTGTAATACTTTTACACTTTGAGCACCAAGTCTTATTGCTTAGCCTTATAATCTATTGGACAGAGGTTTTTTTGAACAATTTATAATATTCGAGGGGTGCCTACTCCACTCACATTTCATAAGGGAAAGACTGTCTCCACTCAATTATGTTGATAATTGAGAGCGTACTGAAATTAACCCCCATAAAATTCTTATGGAGGCTCGAACTCTTGCACTCAATATTGTAAGTACAAAACTTTTCCCATTGGACCAAAGGCCCATTGCTGCTATTGGTATGTTGTTTTCAGACAGTGTAAAATATCAAAGCAGTACTCTTACTTTTTCAACAGCCATGAAACAGATGGGAAAGGTCAAAAAGCGAAAAGTTAGAATTCCAATACTAAATCAAAAACATATTCTAGTTTTTCCACGAACCTGTCCAAAAAGCAGATGCGTTTATACTAAAAGAACCCGAACTCTCAGATATTTTAAGTTATCATATATGTATGTAACTGGTCAACTGTATGAATTTAAGCTGAAAACTTATGCCAAGTTGCCTGCTCTAAATAGAAAGACATCTTTCCTTCAATCCCTTCCCCCTATAAGGCTCTAAAGTGATCTTTTCTCCTGGTCAACTGTATGAATTGCGGAGCAGTAATCTTAATTTTTTTTTTTTTTGCGAATTTTGTAAAACTCCAAACTTCTTTTCCACGGCTATGATAGTGAAACTCATGGGAACATTGGGAAGGATCAGAGAAGTTGAAAGTTACTGATGTAAGATATGTCCAAATTAAGAGGTATGTATAGAACACCTGAACAAGTCTTTCTTTCTCAAAGTCATTAATTAGCATTACAGTCAAGTCCACCTTATAAGTTAAGATAACTTTTTCTAGTCATTAATGAGCATTTCAGTCAAGCCCACTGAAAATATAAGAGCAATAACTGGAGGCAAATCAAAAGTTGAAAAGGCTGAGTTAAATAATCCATATTATCTTTCTTTCTTATTGAAGTCACAAGAACAGATATGCCATGCCGGTGAATAAGGGAGTTACCAAGTCTTTATATTACTTTTAGGCTTTGAGCACCAAGTCTTGTTGCTTAGCCTAATAATCTATTGGACAGAGGTTTTTTGAACAATTTATAAAATTTCAAACTAGTACTTCTACATTTTCCGCAGCCATGAAACTCATAGGATCAGCAAGTGAGGCATTGAATTAGGCTGATCTTTTCTCCTTAACACTTCCTGTCACTTTCACCAAAACTTAAATAAGAGAAAAATGCCAATCACAGTGGGTGATTACTTGAAATCATTTCAGCAAAGCGACTGATCCAGGACTTCACCATATTAAACTTAGTGGACATTCTATTTGGTTACCTTAGTCTCTCTATCTCTCCTTAATTTGCTTTCACTTCTACCAATATGAACAAGCTCTGCTGCCATCACTGCCATGGAAATCAGAATAAGGGATCCAGAAGCAGCATATTAGCAGACATGATAAGAGTTTCACTAGTCAGACAATACATAATTTAGCCCCTTTCAATGGTGACGCTAACAACATTTTTTTTTTTTTTTGGGTGAGCTGAATTTCTCCTTTTCTTTTTTAGTTCAATGCGAGAGAATTTTATGAATAAGAAATTAAAGATATAACTAATAAAAAGGAGCCAAAATGAGTATTGTTCCTCAAAATATTTGTTTAGTACATTATTTGAGATTATTTAGATAACATACTTATTCTTTAAATAATGAACTCAAATAAGAATTTGATGATAGTTGAAGAAGTAATATAATTAATTAGTATAAATATTCTTATATGGGTTTCAATAAGGATAATTTTGTAATTAAATAAAAAAAAAACTGTCCCATTTTCTGGATAGCTGTGAACTCAATTATATATTAAGTATAAAAGAATAATGCCTACCAATGAGTCTTCTATTGTCAATGTTAACTTCAGAAAATTCAGAAAACTTCAACAATATAGACACAATTGCAGCACCTTTTGCCCTGCTAGGATGCAAAATTTTCTCAGGACGCTAGCTCTAGATTAGAAATAACATTCCGGCCATGAGCTAACTTGTCAAGGCACATACTTTATTATTTGATCCAAAAACTTGCAAGTCGAACAACAGTTTAGCAGGAGCTTAATGCTTCTCTGCTTGTGCTCTAAATTTAATTTATTAAATAATCTCTCATTCTTTACCTTTTCTCCCCCCGAACATTAGGAAAAAAATCAAATAAAAAATAAAAATTTGAACGTTATCAATGAAGAACTCAAAATTAAACAAGAATGTGCAATTTATTGCCTCAATTATCGTAATAAGAATAAATAAATATTTAACGACTAATTTAATAATAACTAATCATATTAGTCATTTTTTCTTTTCTATTTTTTTTTTCTGTTATTGCTTCAGACTCAAGCAGATAACCAACAGTGGAGATAACTTGGCAAAAAACTTAACTGGTATATAGATAGGACCTGTGTCTAGCCCCCATACATTTTATTTCTTTTTGTTGATCCACAATTAACCTTTGAATTGGTACAAGCATTCAAGACTTTATTGGATTATGATGAATCATGAAACAATGAAATTTGGATGTACAAGGATTCGGGATTTATTAATAGAATCTGAAGTAGCATTTGAATTTCTTATGAAAAATAAACATTGCAAAAATCGCATATATGGATCATAGCTGTCGGAAGGCGGTGAATGATTCTTGCATCGTTGCAAGCTTCGAATATTTCCAAATCCAACATACTGGGCCAAGACAAACAAATAAAAGTTGCCCACACCATTTCCTACATCAACATTATTATTTCTTCAAATCATTTTTTTCCTCGAGAGTTTTGATCAAGTTTATGGATTGGAAAACAAAGCAAAGAAAATTGTTATACCTGCAGGATCATATGACTTCCACTACTTCGATTCCGTGAGTGTATTAAAATTCCTGAACAAAAAACACATCAAATTAATATACTGTTTAAATACTAGTTCAGATAGTGAAAAATACCATCATGCGGTCTACTTAAAGACAGACTAATATCCTGGAACAGATAGTGAAGACCTACTGATTTCATCTTCTTGCTCTGCCTCGTCTGCTCACCCTTCTCACCTTCGTGGCTTGCTTCTCTTCGATCATTTTTACAAACCACCACGGCCTTCCAGTCGCAAATACCATGTATGCAATGGACAAGCCAATTACCAATCCAGATGCATAACCCATCTTAGCAAACTTCCAATCAAACCAACTTGGAGAATCATCTCCTTCATGGAAACTTGTTGGTGATGATGGATCCGGTGCCTCATCCATGTCGCAGCTTTCTGACAATGGGAATCCACACAAGCCCGGGTTGCCAGCATAGGAATCGTTTTGAAATGTATTGAATTGGGTTCCTCGAGGTACAGGTCCCTCAAGCTGGTTGTGTGAAAGATTTAGCACCGAAAGAGATTTTAGACTCGCCATTTGCATTGGAATCTGCCCAACAAGCTTGTTTGAAGATAGGTCTAAAGATTCAAGCTCTGTCAGATTTGCTAATGATGATGGAATGCCACCTGTCAAGTTGTTGTGAGAAATGTTAAGACCTTTGAGCGAATTAAGCTTTCCCACGATTGCTGGAATTCCTCCTTGAAATCGATTACTCGACAAATCAATCGTCGTGAAAATGGTTAGAACCCTCTCCAGTTGTAGGTCAATTCCTTTCATAGTCAAAATTATTGATTCATAGCAGGCATAGTAGGAGGAATTTAGCAAACTCAAATATTTCACTTCAACAGTAACACTATTATTCTCCCCATGAATCATGGCTCTAAAATTATTAAGATACCGAGTTGGCAATACACCAGTGAGTTGATTGTGAGAGAGATCAAGTATTCGCAACTTAGAGAAGGGAGCTCTTGTTTTCGTATTACCAATGGGACCCCAAAATCGGTTAGATCGCAATATAAGCACTCGCAATTCAGGAAGAATTTCTAACCAATAAGGAAATGTGTCGTTAATATGGTTATTCCCAATATCAAGAACTTCCAAATACCGACAGTTAATCAAAGATGGAGACAATGGGCCTTCCAATTGATTACCATTAAGATTAAGACTTCTCAAATCACAACTCTTTGCAAACATTTGAGGGATGCTACCGTTGAATCTGTTCATTCTCATATCAAAGACCTTAAGTGCTGAGTTTCCAAAACATTGTGGAATTTCTCCACTCAAGTTGTTATTCCCAACATCAATAACATGCAAACTGAAACAATTAATCAAAGATGGTGGCAATGGCCCCTCCAGTTTATTGCCATTCAGCTTAAGAAAAGTCAAATTGCAGTCTTTTGCATATGTTTGTGGGATGATACCTTGGAAGTTGTTCATTCGAAGATCCAAAAACTTCACGGTAGAGTTGACAAGACACTGCGGAATTTGTCCACTGAAGCTATTGTTGGACATTTCAAGATATTGAATAGAACTCAAATTACAAAATGATGAAGGAATCTCTCCAGTTAAATAATTATTGGAAATCGAAAAGATTGTCATGAGAGGTGGTAGATCCAGCAGTCTTCCTCGAAGTAAGTTCGAATCAAGGTAAAGATTTTTTAGATTTTTCCATGGAAGACGTTTTATGCTTCTCAGGAAGTTTTGTGAAAGATCTAGGTAACTTAGAGTATGTATTCCTACGTCCCACATCCAACCAGGAACCCTACCATGGATTTGGTTTTCAGAAAGGTCCAACCACTCTAATTGAAGTTGAGTTTTCAAGATGACTGGAAACTTACTTATCTTACAAGCGGATAAACCCAATCTAGAAAGATTAAGGAAAGAAGAGCTGACAGTTAATTTGGTAGTCAGTGATAAACTATTATTAGAGAGAACAAGCCATTTAAGATTTTTGAGCTTTGCAAAATCGTAAAGTTCAACTGTACCACTTAACTTATTTGAAGAAAGATCAAGACGAGTCAAATTCACAAGTTCGTATACTGAACTTGGAACCGAGCCAGATAGTTGGTTATGCCTGAAATCAACTTGCTTCAGTGATGTCAGAGAAAAGATTCGAGATGGAATTGTCCCCTTAAGAGAGTTAAAATACAAATAGACTGTAGCTAAATTTGCAAGCTCACCCACTGAGGAAGGAATTTGGCCAGTCAGTTGATTCCCCCCAAAGTTTAAATAAGAAAGTTTGGATTGGTTGGTAAACATATTCGGAATTTCACCAATAAAACTGTTATTTGAAAGATCCAAATAAACAAGTTGGGTAAGGTTACCTAGCGATGGAGGAATTGACCCCGTGAAGTTGCTGGAAGAGAGGTTAAGGAGTGTCAAGCTCCGGAGTTGACTAAAGCCAGAAGAAATCTTAGAGTAATTGAAATCATTGGAACCCAGGTTGAGCTTTTGCAGGCGAGGAAGAAAGAAAAGGCTACTGTTGGAAGAGATGCTGCCGTGAAGCCAACTGCAACTGAGGTCCAGGCCAATCACCTGACCCGTCACCATATCACATGTCACTCCATCCCAGCTGGAGCAGCAATCAGCATCCTCTTTCCAGTACTTCATCTTTGGATAAGATTGTTGGTATCCATCACATTGCGAAGAAGATGTTTTTGCAAAGGAAAAGAGTTGCTTAAATTGGAGTAATGCTGAACTTTGTTCTTGAGAGCAAAGCTTTGCAGAACACTGAAAAAACAAGAGCGATAACTGGAGGCAGATGACAAGTTGATAAGGCTGAGTTAAATAACCCATTTTTTTCTTTGTTCTTTTCTTGGCTCTTGATGAAATCACAATAACTGAGATATGCATGATTATATATAGAAGAGAAATGGTGTGCAAGTATGAAATGAAATTAAGGGAGGGAGTCTAACTATCCATTATTATACTTTTAGACTCGGTGCACCAAGTAAAATTGAGTGCATTAGTCGTGGCCAATTTTACAAAATTTCAAACTATTCCAACTCGTTTTCCACAGCTATGAATTAATTAAACTCATTGGAAGGATCAAAAAGTTGAATGTTACAGATGTAAGGATGTTGCTCAAACTCCAAACAGGGATAGAACAATTCTTTCTTCCTGAAAATCATTAATTAATGAGCACTTACATGGTGCAAAAGCTTTTTCTATCAATTCTACTGGCACTGTTGTAATCGAGCGGTCAATATCGTTTATCTTTTTGATCATTCCCTTTCTCGGCGTCTTTTACCCGTAAAGAATGTGAATGACTAAAAAGATAATCAATATAATATTGAGCATTTTCCACAAAACCAGTCCATAAGGCATCAGCAGCATGCAGAAGCTGTGTTCAACAATTCCGTGTTTAATTATTAAGCATGCTATCTAGAAGAAGTTGTGTCCACATTGGAAATTTTAATACTATTACTGTATGTTTTATTACTAAATGTAATTAATCTGCATGTTCTAAAATAATCTGGCCACTAGAATTTAAACTCAGTAAACAATAATGCAGTTCCATAACGAACACTGTCTATCAAATTAACACAAAAAGAAGTCACATAATTAATTACTTGAAACCTTTTCTTGCATTTTCTCGGAAACGTAGAATAAAGAAAAGGGTATTAATGTTTTCACCTATTTCGAGAGGCCAACTATAATTTTGCAGGAGAGGGCAGAGTTCGTAGAGAGAGCTGAGCAGTGGCGGCACTAAAACGCTGGCGTTTTGCTTCTTTGTTTGAAATTGAGCGCTGTTGCATTTCTCTGAAGACTCGAAATTCAATCATTCAGTGGCTTTAATTTCTTATCCGAATATTTTCTGTTTATAATTGAGTGATAGCGTGGCGCGAGTGTTAGTCCGGTGAAATGGACAAGTTTTTATCAACGACGAGTATATTACTGGCGCATTGCTCGTAGCTAAGAGCCGGATTGCTAATGCTATAATTTTAAATAATTGATGGTGGTTGTACTATAAAAATAATTAGTTATAATAAATTAAATATTTAGTAAATTTTATTTTTAAAAATAATGTAAGTTTTAAAAACGGTCATAAGAAAAATCGTTCAGAAAATATAGGTTTAAATTCGAGATACTCATGCTGTCTAGAATTATCATGTGTGCTTAATACGTCTAGGATTGATTACTAAACTCATAATAAATCAAAACCCTAAACAAAGTCTAAACACATTCTAAATCATGCATTATAATCTATAACAATCTAAAATCATGCCAATATAAACCCTAGATAGAGTGATTGAAAATCTTGTGGGGAATAAGGAGAATAAACTTATCAATCGCTTTGATTCTCTCCTAAGCAAAAGCTTGAATTCTAGGGTTTGGGTAAGAGCGTAATGAGCAGCAGAGAAGAAGAAGAAACGTCATGGGTTCAGGGTTATGGAAGGGGAAAAATATGAATTTATAGTGAGTCTTAAGAAACCCTATTGAATTTGAAAAAATAACCCTTTACTAAAAATTATCCCATGGATAACCCTTTTTATAAGGGCAAAAACGCTATTTATAAATTCCATAAAAAATAAAATAATACAAATTTGGGCATTACATAGTCCTTCAGGGACATATAAAATATACACGTCCTTCAGGGACATATAAAATATACACTTATATAGTCAATCCTTCATAAACAAGATAGTGACGAATGACATCATAATTTTGTAATAGTTCTTCAGGAACCTATTTTGAAAGAAAATCTTCATTATATGCAATGCAATCCCCCGAGGATGCATTCTTAATTTTCTTTCATTGTATATTATAGTATTCACACTTTAGGATGAACTTTTTGAATTTCAATAATGGAAAATATATAATAGCAATTGAATATTAGAATAAGAAATGTCAAACAATAACAATATAAGTAATGCTGATATTAAAGCATGAATTCATTGATGCATTATTCTAGATTATCAAAATACATATGCGAATGTAAATATCATCTTAGGAAAAATCAAGATTGTTACTTCATACTTTTATGAGTAAGATTAAAGAAGAGATATTACCATATTTTAAAGAGGATGAAAATTGATCTCTTGTGGCTAGAGACTCGTGCTAATAATGTGTTATAAAATCTATTAATTAAAAGCACAACCATATAGCAAGAGACAGAAAGAAAGCAAATAAGAGACATAATGTGTGTAGAGAGAAATTTTATTCAATCTCTTATGTGTTATTCACACTTCCAAGTGTATACAAACAAGGAGTAAAAATCTCCTTTTATAGTGATACAACCATAAAGTAGTAAGTAATACATCATAATTATGAGAGACAACAATCCTTAAATTAAGGAGATAATGGGAATTATAAGAGATGAAAAGTTGCTTGTGAGGAGATAAAAGAATGCTTCGATGAACATTCACATAAATTATAATTATTTCATAACATAAAGGGATTATTATTAACAACATATTGGGATAACATTACTAATGTAGAAAAAAAAATTGGGATAACATTACTAATGTAGACAAAAAAATTGGGATAACAAAAGCAATACATTTAATAAAATAAAATATTTATTTTAGTTATCAATTATTATATATACACATAAAATATTATTTTATACACATATTTATAAATGCATGTGTAAATAAATTTGATAGATTTATATCTATTTAAGTCATTTACATTCTCATACTATTTTAAAAGTAAGATTTACTAAACATCAAGTTTTTGAGGAGAAAAATGATTTGAAATAATTTTGTATTGCTGAAGGAAATGGTGTGAGGATAACTTTGATTTGGTGTATCTTGGACGTCGTTTGTATTTTAGATTTGGGCGTAGATCAAAATAATATTTCAAAGCTTGTCACGAGAAGAACTACATTCATTGCCTTCCACCCTCATATCCATAAGACTTTATCATCATCATCTGTCTCTACTCGTCACCTTCTATAATAATATGGATTCCAGTACCTTACATGATTTAAGAAGGGAACACAACTACATGAAGTTTTCTATAATGAAGTTTGCAGTTAGATGAAAATTGGAAAGTCATCTCAGTTCAATTTTGTACTTCTTAATTGGTGACTTTCATATAATTAATTTTGAACTGTTAAAATATAGGGAATATTACTGAGGTTTGAAACTAGAAAAATATTTACCAAAATAGATCAAATGGAGAGAGGTAAATATTGAATCCTGAATCAAAAAAAGACCTGCATCATGTTGGTCTCCCACGATCATCATCATCACTGCTTTCAAGAAGCAGATGGTCAATACCTTTCTTCTATAAAGGATCCAATAATAATAATAAACATTTGCTATGATTTTAGTGTCAATCTCAAAATATACCTCTTACTTGAAAGGATGAGAATAATTGCAATAAAGATAAGAACAACTGAAGTTATGAGAGCTGTCCCAAAAAGAGCCCGATTATATACTTAGCAAGCCTGCAAAGGAAAGGATGCATCCCCTTTTGGTTCATGTACAAATTATATAGTATAAACTGTTTTTCCAAGAACAAAATTTTGGCACAGAACAATATTGCAGTTGATTCCTTTGCCTCGCCAATCACATGTTCTACTTTTAACTTGAATGATTTAGTAGCAAGCATTGCACGATAATCATTTGAAAAAAAAAATACAGGACATCAACTTCATCCGAGACCTGTTAAAACCATCTTGAAAACAATTGCATTCATAAATCAAGAACATCAAAGCACTTCGAAACAAATCTAACAAGCACCTAAACAAGTTCGGTTTCAAAAGCTATTGCATCAAAAGACTTCCTCACACATGAAACAAAATAATTCAGAAATTAATAAATAATTTCAATTCAATATACAAGAAACTAATATACGGCTATCATTTCAGCCAATGTGCTTCTGTATTCTTTTCCATTTGTGAGCTGATTTACACTCAAATCTTTTACACACATTCCCTAATTCAAGTTAAGTATCAAACATAATATCTCAAATCTTTTTTCATTTGAAGCAACTATCACATTTAGTTAGCAATCCATATAATCACATAGTGTTATACATTGTTGTTACTTTGGTTAGTTTCCTAGCAAACAAACAGGGTAGGCGAAAATTACCTAATCGGAGAAGTTTCCAAAAACTCGCCGGAAGAGAAAGAAATATTGCGAGATTAGCACTTGAAGAGACAGAATGTTATGTAAAATTATTAACTCCCAAGCACCAGCGAGCACTCGCGTATCTTCGCCGCCACCGGAAAGTAGCAAGAAACGGCCACACGAAGCTGCGGTTTCTCCCGCAAAGCGTGACCATGATCGGCAAGATCCACCGGATTTTCGACCACCACCACCTGAGTTTATCTCCTCACAACAACACCTTCAAAATCCGATCCCCACCACTGCCCAGAAGTCGTTGGAGTTGCCGCGGCCAGCCAACAAATTTGCACGAGGCGTGGATCTTGATTATTGTTCTCTTTTTTTTTTTCAGTGTTGTAATGTTAGTCACACAAAACAAAAGAAGAGTCAAATACAAATAATGTGCCTCTGAAAAAAACAAAATGGGTCATGAAATATAACACAAGATAAATTTTTAAACTAATATTTTTTAGTTATGTCACAATAGGTAATTATTTGCGATAAAAAATTAGGGTTCTAAAATTAGTCAACAACATATTAGTTTTGGAGTTTTTTTTTTTTTTTTGCTACAAATGGTTTGATTAATTTTACATCCCTCATTTAGTTATGAAATAATTATGTCACCTATGATTATATTTCGCTACCATATTTTTTTGTCATTAAAGATGATATTTTGTTGTGCTAAAAAAAGCATGTACTTTTGCGACTCATTTTATGTTTGTCGCAAAATATTTGATTAGGTGACCAATTAATGGGTCCCAAATAAATATTATTTGTTACAAAATATAAGATGAGCTAGGATGAGATCATTGGCTACGATTTTAAAAAATCGTCACAATAAGTATTATTTTTTGACAAAATCTACAAATGTCATAATAAAAATCGTCTTAAAAAGTCAAATTTCTTGTAGTTTTTTGACAATAGGAATCCACACAACTTGGGGTTACCAACATAGGAATCATTTTGAAACGTATCGAATTGGGGTCTTTGAGGTATAGGGTCCCTCAATGTGGTTGTACGAAAGATTTAGCATTGTAAGAGATTTTTTTAGTTTAGCTCGGGGGAAACAAAAAACTTTTCCTAAGGATTCTTTCAAATAGAAATAGAGAACGAAGTAACTAGAAAGATTGGTATTGTTATAATCCCACTCTTCTAGAGGGATCATCTAGAAAGCGGATTGTTTTGAATTCATTCAGACAAAAAAAGCTGACATAGATGTTATGGGTCGACTTTTGTTATTTTGCTCCCGGCTTCTCTCTGGGAATATAGCAAACTTCCATAAAGGAGCGAACCCAGATTCCAAATGAACAAATTGAAACATGAAAATGATATTTTTTATTCTCGAAGAATGAGGGGCAAGGTGATTGATCGAGAAAGATATATTGTTCTTATTTGAAGATAGGTCTAGAGATTTAAGCTGTGTTAGTTTTCCTAATAATGATAGAATACCACCCATGAGGTTGTTGTGAGAAATGTCCAGACATTAGTAAATTAAACTTTCCCGCCACTTATGGAGTTCCTCTTTGAAATATGTTGCTCGACAAATCAATAACAACAAAAGCGGTTAGAATCCTTTTCTCTTTTACGCCATTGCCTTTGATTGTCATTTTTTTTGGGAAATTATTATTGCACCACTTTTTTTTTGTTTTATTTTCATCCAACCATCACAAAATTCTAACATGTTCTTTGCGCCACCTTTCTTTTGAAATTTGTATCAATTAGCCACTTTTGCATTAACACCGTTAAATAATTTAAACGAAATAATAATTTTACCCCTAAATAAATTAAAAGATGATTTTATTTTATATAAAAACACTCCTACATTTAATAAAGAAATAAATCTAAAAATTAGAATTTTTATTTTTAATAAAAATATAAGTATAAAAATAATTACAAAATTTTTGGATTTAATAAAAATCTCCTAAATTATTAAAATTTTGGGATTTATTTTTTATAAATAAATTCAGTTATTTTATTAAAATTTTAAAATGATCCAAAATATTGGCAAAACACCGATGAGTTCATTGTGAGAGAGATCAAACATTCTCAACTTAGGGAAGGGAACTCTTGCTTTGGTATCACCTATGGGATCCTAAAATCTATTTAAACATAATATAAGAACTTGCAATTTAGGAAAAACTTCTAGCCAATAGGGAAAGGTACCTTCAAACTAATTATTCCCAACATCTATGTTGAACTAGAGTGCATCAAATCAAAAGATTGACGAAACGACAAGAAAACAATAAGTTTTGGTAACTGAAGCTTAAGCAAAATGACATTCTGATATGTGTTTGATGGTGTCTTAACACTACTTGTTTAAATGACTTGGAACTTAAAGAAAAATCAGCATTTTATGTGAAATTTTTTAATGACGTGTAAAGGTTGTTAAAGTTGTTAAAAGCACTTGCTTTTCACGCGCGATAGTAGGCAGGTACCTGGGTTTGTTATAAACCTGAAATTGCAGTTGATTTTGGTGTAACAATGCAGCATGTAAAGTCATTGAGATGGGAGACATAAGCCTTAAACTAATGATTGGGACTGCAAGGGAAATTAGGCAAGTCATGCATGTAGTAGACCTAAAGAGAAATCTAATTTCTTTTAGAGGCGCTTGATCAGGTAAGATGTAGTTTCAAGGTTGAATATAGTGAACTGAGGATCTTAAATGGTACAACACTAATTATGATTGAGACTTTAAAAAAATGGTGTTTCTGTCTTAGATCGTGAAATAGTGACTAGTGAATCTAGTGTGTCAACTAAGACTAATATAAATAATATCATATTGTGGCATTTAAGATTGGATAAATGAGCTTGAAAGATCTTAAAAAATTAGAAAAACAGGGTGTTTTGGGAACTGATAAGTTTAGAGAGCTAGATTTCTATGAGGATTGTATTCTAGGGACATTTACAAGGGTTAGTTTAAAGAAATCTATTCACAAAACCAAAAGCATCCTGGACTATGTGCATTCAGATCTGTGGAGACCTTCAAACGTTCCATCTTTGGGTGGAAATAGACTTTTCATGTCTATCATTAATGATTTCTCAAGGAAGGTTTGGTTGTATATTCTCATAACTAAAGACCAAGTGTTTGGGAAGTTTTAAAGAGTAGAAAGCTCTTGTTGAAAACCAAACAGCAAAGAAACTGAAGAAGCTGAAAACAAACAATAGACTTAAGTATTGCAATCAGATAGTTAATTAATTCTGTTCAAGTGAAGGCATTATTAGATATAGAATGCATTAACTAAAAGGATGAATAGAACTCTAATGGACAAAGCCAAATGTATGATGATTCAATTAGAGTTACCTAAAGGGTTATAGGCAGAAACCTTGTTGGTAGCTTATTTACTAGTAAATCTTAGTCTTTATTCAACTATAGATTTCAAAACACCTCATGAAAAGTGGTCTGGTAAACCTGTAGACTACAGCAAAATAAAAGTGTTTGGATGTACTACTTATGCACATATAAATCAAGGCAATTTGGCACCAAGAGCTCTGAAAGAGCTATTTATAGGTTATCCAGAAAGAGCTCTGATATGGTGTACAAATTTGTCTATACCTAAATGTATAATCAATAGAGATGTGGTGTTTAATAAGGAAGTGGTATTGAATAAGAATCAATCTACCGGAGATACTGGACTTAACGATAAAACTGATGATAATGTTCAATTTGAAGTGGAGTAGCCAATATAAAAACCTTCAAATGTAGCTATCGATTCAGATGAAGGTGGTGTTGATGATAGTGACAAAACCAGAGGACGTCATAAGCCTCAGTTAGAAGATTTATCATTTGGCTAAAAACAGAGAAAGAAGAACGATTGGACTCCTAAAGAGATTTGGCTATGCAGATGTCATTGTATATGCACTTGCTACATCACATAAAATTGATAGAGAAGAACCAAGCAGTTGTAAAGAAGCAATGCAAAGCATATTCAAGACTTAATGGCAGCAGGCTATAGATGAAGAAATGTCATCACTTTACAAGAACAACACTTGAGAGCTGGTAAGGAAACCTAACAATAAGAGATTAATTTGCTGTAATAGATCTATAGGGTTAAAGAAGGCCTAACAACTATAGAACCCAGGAGCTTTAAGGCCAGGTCAGTAGCCAAGGGGTATACCCAAAGAGAGGGAGTTGACTTCAAGGAAGTTTTTTCACCTGTAGTCAAACATGCTTCAATAAGAATGTTATTAACTTTAACAGCAGTTCATGACATGGACCTTGATCAATTTGATGTCAAAACTGCTTTCTTGCATTGATGACTACAAGAAGAGATTCTGATGACTCAATCAGAGAGGTATATGAAACCAAAGAGGGCTGATTATGTGTTTTTATTGAAAAAATCACTAGATGGCTTGAAGTAGTCCCCAAGACAGTGGTATAGCAGGTTTATGAGTTCATTACCTCAAATATTTTCAATAGATGCAGCTTTGATTGTTGGGTATATTACAAGCTACTTAAGACACATCTCAACATATACTTGTTGATGTATATAGATGATATGTTAATAGCTTGTAAATAAAGAGATGAGATTGAAACCTTAAAGCTGCTGCTGAGTTTAGAGTTTGAGACGAAGGATTTAGGACATGCCAAGAAGGTCTTAGGTATGGAAATAAAAAAAAAAAACAGAAAAGAAAAAACTATATTTCTCTCACAAGAGAAATACGTAAAAAAGGTGCTTAACACCTTTGGTATGACAAACTGTAAGCCTGTCTTGACGCCATTGACATCTCATTTCAAACTCTTAAATGTGCAGTGTGCTAAAACAGATAAAGAAAAGTCTGAAATGGCAAAAGTTCCATATGCCAATGCTGTGGAGATTGTAATGAATGCTATGGTCTTAACAAGACCTAATATTTCTGACGCTTTAAGCATTGTAAGCAGATATATAGTAGCACATGGGAAAGAGCACTAGCAAGCAATCAAGTCAACATTGAGGTATCTCAATGGTACTCAGAAATATAGATTGTTATATGCCATAAGTAGTGGCTCGTGGCGTTATGTGGACTCAGCTTTTGCTGAGGACTATGATAGAAGAAAGTCTTTAACAGGGTATATGTTTATGCTAGATGGCTGCATTATCAACTAAAAAGCAAGTCTCTAACATGTTGTTGCTTTGTCAACATCAGAGGCTAAATATACAACAGGTATAGAGGCAGTCAAAGAAGCTTTGTGGCTCAAAGGGAGACTGCAGAATTAGGGATAGCTCAAGAAACTGTCGAAATTCACTGTGATAGCTCTAGTGCAATATACTTGAGTGAAAATCCAGCTCATCATGAGAGAACCAAGCATCCTGATGTCAAATTACACTATATCAGAAATGAAGTGTCAAAAGGTGTGATCAAAATGTTGAAGGTTCATACAAACAATAATTCTACAGACATGCTTACAAAAGTGGTTCCAACAGCTAAGTTCAAGGTTTACTTGAACATGGTTAGTTTATGTAGTCTCTAAATTGCAGAGGGATGAGGCGAAACGCTAGTCAGGTTTGATTTGTTTCAAGGTGGAGATTTTGTTGAAGCAAAGTGAATCAAATCAAAAGATCGATGAAACAACAAGAAAGCAATGCATTTTGGTGACTGAAGCTAAGCAAAACAACATTCTGATCTGTGTTTAATGGTGTCTTAATATTACTTGTTTAAACGACTTAGAACTTTGCTGGAACTTAAAGAACCATGAGCAGTGCACGTGAAGTTTTGAATGATGTGTAAAGGTTGTTAAAGATGTTAAAAGCATTTGCTTCTCACGTGCAATATTGGGCAAGTAACTGGGTTCGTTATAAACCTAGAAATGCAACTGGTTCTGGTTTAACAAACACAGAGATCCAGAGGTTTTGAGAGAGAGAGAGAGAGAAAAAAAAAAGCTTAAGTGAAGAAGGTCTTCTTGTTCCTTGAACATAGCTCTGTATCCACTATGTAAAGAAAACTTGATTCAATCAATAAACTGATCGATTTGTTCCTCTCGTGGATGTAAGTCAATGCAAATTGACTGAACCACATTATTTGCTGTGTCTTGTGTTCTTTCTTGTGGTTTTGTGTTTCTATTGATTGTTTATGGTCAATTCATCATTCTGATCATCGGTTCATTCATCATTATTAGCTAATCAGATCATCTTTTTTGCATCTTGGAAATCTGAATCAGTGATCTTGGGAGTGATTGATATGGTTCAATTTGTATAACTTTACAATCTCTTCAATCTAAAACTTCCAAATACTGATAGTTCAACAAAGACAGAGGCAATGATCCTTCGTAAAGACAGAGGCAATGATCCTTCGAACCGATTGCCATTAAGGTTAAGACTTGACAAAACACTAGTTTTTGCAAACGTATGAGAGAGATTGCCACTGAATTTGTTCATTCAGTGGAGCAGCAATCGGCATGCCCTTTCCAAGACATCATCTTTGGACGAGATTATTGATATTCTACAACTTTTTCCCAAAGAAAAGAGTTGCTTAAGTTGGAGCAATGCTGAACTTTGGTCATGAGAGCAGAGTTTAGCAGAACACCGAAAACACAAAACGTAGCTGGAGGCAGATCAAAAGTTGATACTACTGAGTGAAATAGCCCTTTTTTTCTTTTTTGGTTCCCGATGAAATCACAAGAGAGATATATGAGTTTATATAGAAGAGAAATGCATGGCTATTCATCAAGTATTAATTATATAATATAATACTTGTTGACTTAGTGCACCAAGCCTTGTTTTGGAATCTACGTAGATGGGGAGTGGAATCCTTGTTGTGGAGATAATGGCCATGACCAACAATACTTTTCTTAGTGGCAATTTGTGGAGATAATGGTGGTATTAATTGAAATTTCTCAGCTGTGAATCTTTGCATATCGAAAATCAAAAGCCCCCAACTCCTCTAGATTCAGATTATACATTCTCACACTTTACTTGCTGTCTGATCACGACCAAGTCTTAATTTTACGTAAGATAAATTAATACAGCTTAATCAAATATCACAGCGGTACTGAAACAAGTCTATGAGTGTATGCATGATCAGTTGTGTGATGATCGTGATTAATTTGAATGGAAATAACATAATGATTGCATTGACGATGGCTTACAATAAATTATATATGGTTAGACTCACTTTTCTAGATGTGGCTCACATATATGGATCGAGATTTAATTAGAGCTCACATATATGTAGCCAGTTAGTTTTAATTAAAAGATAATTATAAATGCTCGCATGTTTCTAAAGGATTGGATAATGATATAACGAGTATTCACGAATTCCTGAAGGATTAAGATAAAGAAGAATTTTTTTAATTTTCTTAGTAGAAGAAAATGATCAAGTCCATTGCAAATTCTATGGGGCCCCTAGCTAGCCTGGCCCCAACAACTTATTAAGGCTATCAAGAAGGAATAGGCTAGAAGATCCGTAATATGTTTGAGTGTTTTCTATACTCGAACAACACTAAATGAAGGTATGCAAATTTACTTGTAGTTTATTATTTTGATATAACTTTTTATATCATAAAGTTTTTCTTTCATATATTACTTATTAGATTAAAAAAATTATAATTAGTGGAAATGGCGTCATATAAAAAGGAAGAAAAATTAAAGGTAGGAAACAAAAACACCTTATGAAGGCCCCATCCCATTACACGTGTCCTCAGTAGACTCTCCTCTGACTAGATGTGATTTTTTTTTTTTGGCTCTCAATTGAAGGGCTTGTTATTTCTAGCCAGCTTGCCAAGAATATACATATTCTCTTAAATTAATTAATCAACAGCAACAAAACTAAAAAATATAATTAATTAGTAATCATGTCTGGTTCTGGTGCCATTCCTCAAATGAAAGCTAATTGTGGGTTGTGTTCAATGACGCAATGCCATGAGCTTAGGGGTTCTAATAGACTAATACCATGATCATTTTGGTGATAGAGTCATGAAGCATTGCTAAATAAGTGATAAAGAGGACAAAGTGCATGCACTGTTTTTTACAACATTTTATCCAAAAGCATACGTGTGTTTATCGTGCATGCTATCTAAAAGAAGGATTAACAATCTCTTATGATCTGAATTTTTCTTGAGTAAAAATTCATGTGTTGATCGGCAGTTAATAAATTTAAAAAATAGATAAATTTATTCCTATGCATACATTATTATTACATGATATATGACAAAAGATTGTTAAAAACTTAAGAAAATTCAAATAAAGAGAGAATTCTAATCTCTAGAACAAGCTGTTGGCAGTTAGTATTTTGATATTGTTATTGATTTGATGATTCAGATTAGCTGTTATATTGTTCATGACAATATTATGCAAACTAGCGAAATATATAGTATAGGTATAATTGAAATGAGTTAAAACAATCTAATTAATTATATTGATGCCAAAATCTCAATATACAGGGGAAACAAAAGATCTTTGAACAGTGAAAACAAAATCCAAGTATACGATGAATTTCCACAGCCTTTTTTTATAAGATTATAATCTTGAGTGCTGACGTGGACGATCTTTTGATGTTGACGTGGCACGGCCTGGGCCGTTTTTAAAAGGACCATTAGGCCGGAACTGTGATAGTCCGGTCCAATTAATCTACAGAATTCTGAGCTATAGCCTATACAGTAGGGGTGATCATGTTCAACCGCTATTTTATTTTATATTTCATTTAAAAATCAAGTTTCCAGATTAGCCCATTTTAGTACTGTTTGATGAAACTGTGAATACCAGACATCTCTATATTCGTTTGTCGTTGAATATATTTTATAAATTTAAGTGGCTCCTTTGTTCATGCATTTTATGCACAACTAACCATTCAATTAGTACAAGGATTCAAGAGCAATTTTATTGGATTATGAGTCACGAAAACAATGTAATTAATTTGGAGGGATTTGGGAATTTATTGATAAAAAATTGAAGTAGCACATGAATTTCTATTAGAAATAAGAAAATAAAAATATTAGAAGTTGTATAAGTCGTGGAAAAGGGAGTATCCACTCATGAAAGCTCAAACAATGAAATTCGGCAAAAATCGCATGCATCGTAGCTAAAGGCTGTGAATATTTTTCTGCTCGTCGCAAGCTTCAGCTTCTTCAAAACGCCCAAATCACAACATGCCTACCGAAGGCAAGATACACCAAATCAAGCTGCCCCAACCCCATTTCCTACATCAACATTATTTGTTCAAATGATTTTTTCCCTCAGAATTTTGATCAAGCTTACCAACAAAAGAATTAAGTCGTAGTATATTATTAGGAATTGGAAATTAATTTCTGTACCTGGAGGGTGATTATTTGACTTCGACAGCTTAATTCCATTCCATAAGTGTAAAATTCCTGAAGAAAAAACACATCAGATTATTAATATATGGTTAAAATATTAGTTGAGATGATGGAAAATATCAGCATGCAACCTACTTAAACTAATATGAGAAAGTGATGCACTTACTAATTTTTTCTTGCGATACCAAGACAGCTCACTCTTATCCTGACCTTGTTAGATTAATTCTTTTCAATCATCCTTACAAGCCATCGTGGCTTTCCAGTCCCAAATACTATGTATCCGATGGACAAGCCAATCACCAATCCAGATCCATAACCCATCTTAGCAAACTTCCAATCAAACCAACTTGAAGCATTTTCTTCTTCACCGAATCTTGTTGACCCTACTGGTTCTGGCGCCTCATCAATGTTGCAGCTTTCTAACAATGGGAATCCACACAACCCTGAGTTACCAACATAGGAATCGTTTCGAAATGTATTGAATTGGGATCCTTGAGGTATAGGTCCCTCAAACTGGTTGTACGAAAGATTTAGCACTGAAAGATATTTCAGACTCGTCAATTGCGTTGGAATATGCCCAACAAGCATGTTTGAAGACAAGTCTAGAGATTCGACCTCGGTCAAATTTCTCAACAATGATGGAATATCACCTGTAAGGTTGTTGTGAGAAATGTTGTTGAGACCTTTAAGTAAATTGAGCTTTCCCACCACTTCTGGAATTCCTCCTTGAAATTTATTACTCGACAAATCAATTGTCATAAAAATGGTTAGAATTCTCTCTATTTGGATGTCAATGCCTTTGATAGTCAAAATTATTGATTCATAGTAATTAGAAGAATTCAAAGGTGTCATATAATCCACTTCAACACTATTATTATTCCCATGCATCATGGCTTTAAAATTATCAAGATATCCTGTTGGTAAAACTCCGGTGAATTCATTGTGAGACAAATCAATTATTCTGAACCTAGGGAATGGAACTATTGTTGTGTTGTCACCAATGGGACCCCAAAATCTATTGGAACGCAAGATAAGAACTTGTAATTCTGGAAGAATTTCTAACCAATTGGGGAAGTTATCATTAATTTGATTATTCCCAACATCTAAAACTTCCAAGTGATGACAATTCACCAAAGATAGTGGCAGTGGTCCTTCCAGCCGATTTCCATTAAGGTTAAGATTTGTCAAATTACAACTGTTTACAAACTTTTGAGAGATTTTTCCATTGAAGTTGTTCATTCTCATATCCAAGACCTTGTGTGTTAGGTTCGAATCAAAGTTAAGTTGGGTCATATTTGTTGGTGGAAAATATTCAATGTTTGTCAGGAAGTTGTTGGAAAGATCTAGGTAATACAAAGCAGTTATTCCTAAGTCCCACATCCAACTAGAAATCCTACCATGAATTCGGTTTTTAGAAAGGTTAAACCACTGCAATTGATGCAGGGTTCTCAAGATGTCCGGAAATTCACTTATATTGCAAGCAGATAAACCCAACCCAAAAAGATTGGGAAAGGAAGAGTTGACTTTTAATTTGGTGCTCAATGATAATCTATTATTAGAAACAAATAGCCATTTAAGATTTTTGAGCTTTGCAAAATCGTACAGTTCAGTGGTGCCGCTTAATCTGTTTGAAGGAAGTCTGAGAAGAATCAAATTCTCAAGCTCATAGACTGAACTCGGAATTGAGCCAGAAAGTTGGTTACTACTGAAATCTAAGTAAGAAAGTTGGGTTAGATTGGTAAAAATATCAGGAATTTTATGTTGCGAAAGCGCGAGGTTGAGCAATTACTAATACTGCGACTTCTGGAGAAATATGCATGTGGTAATAAATAAATGCAAAGAAAATAGGACACAATAATTTACGTGGTTCGGCGTAATGCCTACGTCCACGGACAAAAACTAGAAGATAATTTTACTAACAAATGAGAATTTATAAAAGTGAGAAAAGCTCACAAAACCCACAACCCCAATACACGCAAATAGAACCTCACTAGAACACTTAAGTTGACTCTCTCTCAAATCTCTCAAAGAGCTCACTTGCAATTGCTCTCTACTTCTCTCAAATTGGGATGCTTACAATTGCAAATTGCTTCTCTATTTATAGAGAGCATTCTGCACCAAGTTTGGTTCAATTGGTCAAAACGTTGAACTGGATCTTGCATTGCATGCATTAAAGTCATGCATATTTGTCAATAATTACATGTGTAATTTGTTGCCATAGTCAATTTTCAACATCACCAAATTGTATGTACAAGATTTTCAAAACTTTTTTCATGCTTTCAAAACCTAACTTTGTCTTTTGAAATTGGCAAGCCGACCAACTTTGCTTTTTTGAAAGTGGCAAGCCATTATTTGACTTTTTAACAATTCTCCACTTCGGCGAAGATTTAGTAAATCTGAGCCGATTATCAACAAATCATCCTCCAATCTCTACCTTCCCCGACTGCTTTCAAACTTGCAGGATATTGATCAAGTTTAGACAATGCTCAAACTTGATCGTCGTCACTACCTTTATCAATATATCTGCGAGATTATCTGCAGTCTTAATTTTCTGAAGAAGAATCTTCCCATCATCAACAATTTCCCGCACAAAGTGAAATCGTACATCAATATGCTTCGTACATGCATGATAAACTTGGTTCTTTGTTAAGTGAATAGCACTTTGACTGTCGCAATATACATTAATGTGCTCCTATACTAATCCCAAATTTTCAAGCAAGCCTTGTAACCAAATAGCTTCTTTAACAGCCTTTGTAATTGCCATGTACTCGGCCTCTGTGGTCGACAGTACAACTGTAGACTGTAGTGTAGACTTCCAATTGATTGGCCCTCCAGCAAAGTTAAATACATATCCGGTGATTGACCGTCGTTTGTCCAAATCACCAATATAATCAGAATCGACGTACCCATTCACACTTTGACCAAGTGTATCATCTTGCTCAAACAACAAACCAACATCCATGGTCTTTTGAATGCACCGTAGAATCCATTTCACAGCTTGCCAACGCCCTTTACCAGGATTATGCATATACATGCTCACTATACCAACTAAATGTGAAATGTCAGGCTTTTTACACACCATTGCATACATCAAGCTACCTAGTGTATTTGAATACGGAACTTGTAACATGTATTCTCGTTATGCATCTGTTGAAGGAGAAAGTTGTGCAGAAAGCTTGAAATAAGAAGCCAACGGGGTACTCACAGATTTTGTCTGCTCTACCATGTCAAACTGTTGTAGTACCTTCTTCAAATATTACTTTTGAGACAAGCTTACTTTGCCACAAGTTCTATTTCTGCATATCTCCATGCCAAGAATCTTCTTAGCTTCACCTAGATCTTTCATCTCAAATTCTTGATTGAGTTGAGTTTTCAACTTCTCAATCTCATCTTTGCTCTTCGATGCTATTTCCATATCATCGACATGCAACAGCAAATAAATGAAAGATTCTTCTTGTAGCTTGCGAAAATACACACAATGATCAAATTTATTTCTTGTGTACCTTTGTCCTTTCATAAATCGATCAAATCGTTTATACCACTGTCTCGAAAATTGTTCAATCCATAAAGCGACTTTGTCAATTTGCAAACCCAATTTTCTTTTTCAGCAACCTTGAATCCATCTAGCTGAGTCATGTAAATTTCCTCTTCCAAATCATCATGTAAAAATGTAGTTTTAACATCAAGTTGAAAGCAGTCGGAAAAGGCAAAGATTGGAAGATAATTTGTTGATAATCGGCTCACATTTATTAAATCTTCGTCGAGGTGGAGAATTGTTGAAAAGTCAAATAATGACTTGCCAATTTTTAAAAAGCAAAGTTGGTCGGCTTGCTAATTTCAAAAGACAAAGTTAGATTTTAAAAGCATGAAAAAGGTTTTGAAAAGCTTGTACATGCAATTCGGTGATATTGAAAATTGATAGAAAAGCATTTTGCACCAAATTGGGTTCAATTGGTCAAAACGTTGAGTTGGATCTTGCATTACATGCATTAAAGTCATCCATATTTGTCAACAATTACATATGTAATTTGTTGCTATATTCAATTTTCAACATCACCCAATTGCATGTACAAACTTTTCAAAACCTAACTTTATCTTTTGAAATTTACAAACCCACCAACTTTACTTTTTTTAAATTAACAAATAAATATTTAACTTTTCAACATTTTACCAACGAAAAAAATTGCTCCTCAGAATTAAATAATGAAGCTGCTCAAGATTTGAAAAGGAAGATGGTATGTGACCATTAAAATTATTATATGAAAGATCCAAATAAGAAAGTTGGGTGATATTACCTATTGATGCAGGAATTGACCCCATGAAATTGCTGGAAGAGAGGTTAAGGAGTGTCAAGCTCCGAAGTTGACTAAAACCAGAAGAAATCTCGGAGTAATTAAAATCATTGAAAGCCAAGTTGAGCTTTCGTATGTGAGGAAGAAAGAAAAGGCTACTATAGGAAGGGATATTGCCATGAAGCCAACTACAGCTAAGGTCGAGGCCAATCACGTGACCAGCCACCGTATCACATGTTACTCCATCCCATGAGCAGCAATCAGCATCCTCTTTCCAAGACATCATCTTTGGACAAGATTGTTGATATACTTCATCACAATCATACGAAGAATGTTGTTCAAAAGAAAAGAGTTGCTTATATTGGAGTAACGCAGAGCTTTGATCATGAGAGCAAAGCTTCGCAGAACAACACTGAAAATACAAGAGCAATAACTGGAGGCAGATCAAAACTGGACAAGGCTGTGTTAAGTAACCCATTTATCCAGTGAATGGAAAGGATTGAATCCAATTAATTATGTAATAATTTTAAAGCACGAAGTGATCTTGTTACGGAGCTTGGAACTCTATATGGAATCTGGCCGGTTTGGTGAGTGTCTTTGTCGCTAATTTGTAAAATTCATAATCTAATTAATTATGTGAATCTCGTGGCCACATGGGCAGGATAAGAAAGTTAAGAGTTCAAAGTAGGATCCTTTCATGCAACTAATGAAGAGGGCAATCTAGGCCACGTGTTCGGCGGGGAATGGTGAGTCCTAGGAAGGCATCGTGGTGAATGTAGAACCACTCCCTTTTCACAGTTTTTCCACAAACCAGTTCAAACGCAGACGTATATAAGAAGCTGTGCTCAAATTAGCATTGTCTGTATTATTTCCGTTACCGAAGTCATTACATTTTCTTTTTTTCCTAAAGACGGTTAGGAACATTTAATTATCTTGGCATTCTGTATGTATTTCTAAGCACAAAGGTGCATTTGTTTATGGGCACTGTATAGGGCTGAATTATTTGAAACAAATCATGTCCTGTTTCATACTAGGCGGGGATGATAATGGGCAAATTGAGGTCAGGGATTATGATCCCCGAACCCACCTTTATACCCAAAAATTCTTATTTGGGGGAGTTCGGAGATATCTCTAAAAATTCTAAATGGGTAGAGTTTAAAAAAATAAAAAGTACAAAAAAAATCTTATTATTAATTTTTTATTCGCATCAAAATATATATTGCTTATTTTCAATACTTAAATTTTTTATTTTAATTTTCATTTATATAATTTATTTAATTTATAATAAATATGAATAAAAAGGTATTAGAAAATGAGGATAATACTGTAAACTTATGTTGCCATAAGAGTTATTGATTATTATGAAAATCATAGAAGGTAAGTAGTATATGTTAATTTCAATAGGGAAAATTCACAACCTCTCATTGATCTACACCCAAACCCAAAATAAACGGCCCAAGCTACACGAGATACATCATGACTTGCAAGAATATAACATTATTTCAAAGAGCGAAGTTATTTGAATTCACCAAACTATTCATTAATCCAATTCTAAAAAGATAATTTATTACACAAATATCCTTAAATTAAATTATTATAATAATCATTATAGCTAAATATTATTGCAACTTAATCGTCTTTAATTTCTCTCTCTAAAGTTTTTATATCTGCATTTATTTTTCAATATATATAAAAGATTATTGTTGCTCTTTAACATTACTAAACTATAGCTTATAAATAAAAGACTTATTTACTTTGACATACATTATATTTCCTTGCAATTTGGTGTGAAAAAAATTGTCTTTTAATTGAGATCAAGGATCTTTATACTTTATCCTTTTTTTAGTGTTTCATGATAGAACTTTGAGAGTTTCAGTCAAGGAGAAAAAAAAATGAAAAAGAGCCACTGCAACAAGACAAGAACAGTGGATGATTTGGTTATAAAACAAAAATAGAATACTAAGAGGAAGTAGAGATATAGAAGTCGCAAAAAAGAAAGAGAAGAGAAAGAGATTTAAATAAGGGTATAATGGTTATAAAGGTGGGTTTATTGAATGAAAGATAAATTTTTAAATTTAGACGATGACTTGATTAGTAAATGGGTTTATTGAGTATTATGGTGAGTGTAAATAGTCTCAACCTATTTCAAATCATTTCTTTTCCTTAAAAATTTTGAAAAATATCAATATGCTATGATGTTATCTAGGGAAAGAATAATAATAAGATTACAAATCCAAAAGAACACTTGATAATTACTCATCTGAGCTAGATGTGAACTTACTAATTTTACTAATTTCTTCTTCTTGTTCTACATTGTCTTATCACCCTTCTCACCATATTAGATTACTTCTTTTGATCATCCACACAAACCATCTTGGCCTTCCATTTATAAATACCATATATCCAATGGACAAGTCATCCCCAACCTAGATGTGTAATCCATCTTAGTAAACTTCCAATCAAACCAGCTCGAATTTGGTACTGTCAGTTATGGTGCCTCATCATCGTTGCAAGCAATTGACAATGGGAATCCACACTACCCCAGGTTCCTAGCACAAGAATCATTTAAAAATGTATGAAAGATTTAGCACCAAAATAGTATTTGAACTCACCAATTACATTGGAATCAGCCTAACAAGCTTGTTTGGGGAGAGGTTTAAAGATCAAGCTTTGTCAAATTTCCAAATGATGATGGAATATCGCCTGTGAGGTTATTGACGAGAAATGTTGAGACATTTGAGTGGATTAAACATTCCCACCACTCCTATAATTCCTCCTTGAAACTGATTGCTAACAAATCAATTGTCATGAAAATGGCTAGAATCCTCTCCATTTGTATGTCAATTCCTTTCATAGCAAAAATTAATGATTCGTGGTTGAAGAAACTTTTTGAATTGATAATTATATTTTCTACTTCATTATCAATAGTATTATTATCTCCATGAATCATGGCTTTAAAGCTTTCCAGAAACCATGTTGGTAAAACATCAGTGAGTTCATTGTTAAAGAGATCAATTATTCAATACTTAGGAAGAGAACTCTTATTTTGGTATCACTAATGGGACCCCAAATTCAGTTAGATCATAATATAAGAACTTGCAATTTAGGAAGAACATCTAACCAGTGGGAAAAGTTATTATTAATTTGATTATTCCCAATATCAAAATCTTCTAAATGCTGGCAGATAATCAAACATGCCTACCGAAGGCAAGATACACCAAATCAAGCTGCCCCAACCCCATTTCTTACAGCAACATTATTTAATCAAATGATTTTTTCCCTCAGAATTTTGATCAAGCTTTCCAACAAAAGATTAAGTCTTAGTATATTATTAGGAATTGGAAATAAAAGCGAGAAAATTAATTTCTGTACCTGGAGGGTGATTATTTGACTTCGACAGCTTAATTCCATTCCATGAGTGTAAAATTCCTGAACAAAAAACACATCAGATTATTAATATATGGTTAAAATATTAGTTGAGATGATGGAAAATATCAGCATGTAACCTACTTAAACTAATATGAGAAAGTGATGCACTTACTAATTTCTTCTTGCGATACCAAGACTGCTCACTCTTATCCTGACCTTGTTAGATTGATACTTTTCAATCATCCTTACAAGCCATCGTGGCTTTCCAGTCCCAAATACCATGTATCCGACGGACAAGCCAATCACCAATCCAGATCCATAACCCATCTTAGCAAACTTCCAATCAAACCAACTTGAGGCATCTTCTTCTTCATCAAATCTTGTTGACCCTACTGGTTCTGGCGCCTCATCAATGTTGCAGCTTTCTAACAATGGGAATCCACACAACCCTGAGTTACCAACATATGAATCATTTGGAAATGTATTGAATTGGGATCCTCGAGGTATAGGTCCCTCAAACTGGTTGTACGAAAGATTTAGCACTGAAAGATATTTCAGGCTCGTCAATTGCGTTGGAATATGCCCAACAAGCATGTTTGAAGACAAGTCTAGAGATTCGACCTCGGTCAAATTTCTCAACGATGATGGAATATCACCTGTCAGGTTGTTGTGAGAAATGTTGAGACCTTTGAGTAAATTGAGCTTTCCCACCACTTCTGGAATTCCTCCTTGAAATTTATTACTCGACAAATCAATTGTCATAAAAATGGTTAGAATTCTCTCCATTTTGATGTCAATGCCTTTGATAGTCAAAATTATTGATTCATAGTAATTAGAAGAATTCAAAGGTGTCATATAATCCACTTCAACACTAATATTATTCCCATGCATCATGGCTTTAAAATTATCAAGATATCCTGTTAGCAAAACTCCGGTGAATTCATTGTGAGACAAATCAATTATTCTTAAGCTAGGGAATGGAACTATTGTTGTGTTCTCACCAATGGGACCCCAAAATCTATTGGAACGCAAGATAAGAACTTGCAATTCTGGAAGAATTTCTAACCAATTGGGGAAGTTATCATTGATTTGATTATTCCCAACATTTAAAACTTCCAAGTGATGACAATTCACCAAAGATGGTGGCAGTGGTCCTTCCAGCCGATTTCCATTAAGGTTAAGACTCGTCAAATTACAACTTTTTACAAACTTTCGAGGGATTTTTCCATTGAAGTTGTTCATTCTCATATCCAAGACCTTGTGGGTTAGGTTCGAATCAAAGTTAAGTTGGGTCATATTTGTCGGTGGAAAATATTCAATGTTTGTCAGGAAGTTGTTGGAAAGATCTAGGTAATACAAAGTAGCTATTCCTAAGTCCCACATCCAACTAGGAATCCTACCATGAATTCGGTTTTTAGAAAGGTTCAACCACTGCAATTGATGCAGGGTTCTTAAGATGTCCGGAAATTCACTTACATTGCAAGCAGATAAACCCAACCCAAAAAGATTGGGAAAGGAAGAGTTGACTTTTAATTTGGTGCTCAATGATAATCTATTATTAGAAACAAATAGCCATTTAAGATTTTTGAGCTTTGCAAAATCGTACAGCTCAGCGGTGCCGCTTAATCTGTTTGAAGAAAGTCTGAGAAGAATCAAATTCTCAAGCTCATAGACTGAGCTCGGAATTGAGCCAGAAAGTTGGTTACTACTGAAATCTAAGTAAGAAAGTTGGGTTAGATTGGTAAAAATATCAGGAATTTTACCAACGAAAAAATTGCTCCTCAGAATTAAATAATGAAGCTGCTCAAGATTTGAAAAGGAAGATGGTATGTGACCATTAAAATTATTATATGAAAGATCCAAATAAGAAAGTTGGGTGATATTACCTATTGATGCAGGAATTGACCCCATGAAATTGCTGGAAGAGAGGTTAAGGAGTGTCAAGCTCCGAAGTTGACTAAAACCAGAAGAAATCTCGGAGTAATTAAAATCATTGAAAGCCAAGTTGAGCTTTCGTATGTGAGGAAGAAAGAAAAGGCTACTATTGGAAGGGATATTGCCGTGAAGCCAACTACAGCTAAGGTCGAGGCCAATCACGTGACCAGCCACCGTATCACATGTTACTCCATCCCATGAGCAGCAATCAGCATCCTCTTTCCAAGACATCATCTTTGGACGAGATTGTTGATATACTTCATCACAGTCAGACGAAGAATGTTGTTCAAAAGAAAAGAGTTGCTTAAATTGGAGTAACGCAGAGCTTTGATCATGAGAGCAAAGCTTCGCAGAACACTGAAAATACAAGAGCAATAACTGGAGGCAGATCAAAACTGGACAAGGCTGTGTTAAGTAACCCATTTATCAAGTGAATGGAAAGGATTGAATCCAATTAATTATGTAATAATTTTAAAGCACGAAGTGATCTTGTTACGGAGCTTGGAACTCTATATGGAATCTGGCCGGTTAGGTGAGTGTCTTTGTCGCTAATTTGTAAAATTCAAAATCTAATTAATTATGTGAATCTCGTGGCCACATGGTCAGGATAAGAAAGTTGACAGTTCAAAGTAGGATCCTTTCATTCAATTAATGAAGAGGGCAATCTAGGCCACGTGTTCGGCGGGGAATGGTGAGTCCTAGGAAGGCATCGTGGTGAATGTAGAACCACTCCCTTTTCACAGTTTTTCCACAAACCAGTTCAAAGCCAGACGTATACAAGAAGCTTAGCATTGTCTGTATTATTACCTTTACCGAAGTCATTACATTTTCTTTTTTTCCTAAAGACGGTTAGGAACATTTAATTATCTTGGCATTCTGTATGTATTTCTAAGCACAAAGGTGCATTTGTTTATGGGCACTGTATAGGGCTGAATTATTTGAAACAAATCATGTCCTGTTTCATACTAGGCAGGGATGATAATGGGCAAATTGAGGTCAGGGATCATGATCCCGGAACCCACCTTTATACCCAAAAATTCTTATTTGGGGGGAGTTCGGAGATATCTCTGAAAATTTTAAATGGGTAGAGTTTAAAAAAATAAAAAGTACAAAAAAAATCTTATTATTAATTTTTTATTCGCATCAAAACATATATTGCTTATTTTCAATACTTAAATTTTTTATTTTTATTTTAATTTATATAATTTATTTAATTTATAATAAATATGAATAAAAAGGTATTAGAAAATGAGGATAATACTGTAAAATTATGTTGCCATAAGAGTTATTGATTATTATAAAAATCATAGAAGGTAAGTAGTATATGTTAATTTCAATAGGGAAAATTCACAACCTTTCATTGATCTACACCCAAACCCAAAATAAACGGCCCATGCTACACCAGATGCATCATGACTTGCAAGAATATAACATTATTTCAAAGAGTGGAGTTATTTGAATTCACCAAACTATTCATTAATCCAATTCTAAAAAGATAATTTATTACACAAATATCCTTAAATTAAATTATTATTATAATCATTATAGCTAAATATTATTGTAACTTAATCGTCTTTAATTTCTCTCTCTAAAGTTTTTATATCTGCATTTATTTTTCAATAGATATAAAAGATTATTGTTGCTCTTTAACATTACTAAACTATAGCGTATAAATAAAAGACTTATTTTTTTTTGAGAAGGAATAAAAGACTTATTTACTTTGACATACATTATATTTCCTTGCAATTTGGTGTGAAAAAAATTGTCTTTTAATTGAGATCAAGGATCTTTATACTTTATCCTTTTTTTAGTGTTTCATGATAGAACTTTGAGAGTTTCAGTCAAGGAGAAAAAAAAAATGAAAAAGAGCCACTGCAACAAGACAAGAACAGTGGATGATTTGGTTATAAAACAAAAATAGAATACTAAGAGGAAGTAGAGATATAGAAGTCGCAAAAAAGAAAGAGAAGAGAAAGAGATTTAAATAAGGGTATAATGGTTATAAAGGTGGGTTTATTGAATGAAAGATAAATTTTTAAATTTAGACGATGACTTGATTAGTAAATGGGTTTATTGAGTATTATGGTGAGTTTAAATAGTCTCACCCTATTTCAAATCATTTCTTTTCCTTAAAAATTTTGAAAAATATCAATATGCTATGATGTTATCTAGGGAAAGAATAATAATAAGATTACAAATCCAAAAGAACACTTGATAATTACTCATCTGAGCTAGATGTGAACTTACTAATTTTACTAATTTCTTCTTCTTGTTCTACATTGTCTGATCACTCTTCTCGCCTTATTAGATTACTTCTTTTTTATCATCCACACAAACCAACTTGGCCTTCCATTTATAAATACCATATATCCAATGGACAAGTCATCCCCAACCTAGATGTGTAATCCATCTTGGTAAACTTCCAATCAAACCAGCTCGAATTTGGTACTGTCAGTTATGGTGCCTCATCATCGTTGCAAGCAATTGACAATGGGAATCCACACTACCCCAGGTTCCTAGCACAAGAATCATTTGAAAATGTATGAAAGATTTAGCACCAAAATAGTATTTGAACTCACCAATTACATTGGAATCAGCCTAACAAGCTTGTTTGGGGAGAGGTTTAAAGATCAAGCTTTGTCAAATTTCCAAATGATGATGGAATATCGCCTGTGAGGTTATTGACGAGAAATGTTGAGACATTTGAGTGGATTAAACTTTCCCACCACTCCTATAATTCCTCCTTGAAACTGATTGCTAACAAATCAATTGTCATGAAAATGGCTAGAATCCTCTCCATTTGTATGTCAATTCCTTTCATAGCAAAAATTAATGATTCGTGGTTGAAGAAACTTTTTGAATTGATAATTATATTTTCTACTTCATTATCAATAGTATTATTATCTCCATGAATCATGGCTTTAAAGTTTTCCAGATACCATGTTGGTAAAACATCAGTGAGTTCATTGTTAAAGAGATCAATTATTCACAACTTAGGAAGAGAACTCTTATTTTGGTATCACTAATGGGACCCCAAATTCAGTTAGATCATAATATAAGAACTTGCAATTTAGGAAGAACATCTAACCAGTGGGAAAAGTTATTATTAATTTGATTATTCCCAATATCAAAATCTTCTAAATGCTGGCAGTTAATCAAATGAGAAGGCAATGGTCCTTCTAACTGACTGCATTAAGGATTATTATTGGAAATTTCAAAGAATGTTATGTGAGATGGTAGATCGAAAAGTGATCCAAGTAAGTTGGATCGAAAGTCAATTTGTTCAAAATCTCTCCACGAAAGATGTTCCATGCTTGTCATGAAGTTTTATGAAAAATCTCGTCAATTCAAAGTATGTACTCCTATATGCCACATCCAACTAAGAATCCTACCATAGATTTGGTTTTTAGAAAGGTCCAACCACTCTAATTAGTGTTGAGTTCTCAAAATGCCTAGAAACTCACTTATATTACAACAGACTAAACTTAAACTAAAAACATTAGAAAAAGAAGAGTTGATTGTTAATTCATGTTCAGTGATAAAGTGGTATTAGAAAGATCAAGATTTTTATGGTTTTAGAGTTTTGCAAAATCATACAACTCAATGGATAGTCAATTATAACTAGAGATGGCCAACAAGCCGACTTGGTAGACTAAGTTCGTGCAGCGTGGCACACACGAGCACCTTTTGATAGAGCATGCACTACGGTATGAGTACAGCACGAGCACGTTTAGGTAGGACATATTGCATGACACGGGCACGACACATAGGCGGGCTAGGCTAAGCTGAGAATTTAAAGCGCATGGGCCTTAAAAGCAAGACTCAATTAGAGATGGGTTAAAAAATGACACATGAAAGATCTTGCAATAAGCTTATTTCATCAGTGGGCTAGCACATGACCCGCCGGCTATTAATAACATATGGGCTAAAGTATATCAAAATAAAACATCTTAACAAAAAGTAAACTTAAAATATTATTATTTTACAAATGACTTGAAATTGAATCTTTTAATGTATTTTATTAGTGTAAGTTTTTTAAATTCATTAAGTCTTAGTTTAAAAAAATACTCTAATTGTTTTGTGTTAACAATTTATTAAATGAAAAAATGATATCATGATTTTAATGAATAAAATTACAAAATCATGATTTTACAAATGATAAATCTAAACTAGTACGACTTTAATATTTCATTTGTGAAATCATAAATTAGTCAAATGAAATATGTTTCATTTGTAAATGAAATATTTTTCACCATTTATACACAAAATATAATTTTGAATGAAATATGTTTTGTTATAAATCAAAAGTTAATTTTTAATTGTAATTTTTTAATTTGAAACTTGTAAGCATTAATGTCATTATGAACTACGATTTATGACTCTATGTAAGTTCAAGTTAACAATTAAATGTTAACCCTTAAGAAAAAATTATTATTATTAAGAATTCTAATACAATAGGCTATAGCTTAGTAGTTAGTATGACATTCTCTTATTACTTCTTATTATCATAGTTTATTATTATTAAATATTGACTTGAGTTTTAACCTTTTGATTATATTGAATTTAATTAAAGATACAAGGGCCTAAAAAGTACACATGTTTAATAAAAGTACCCCAACAATTAGGCATACCTTCTTAAAAAAAAATAAAAAACTTGTCGTATTTTTTTCTTGGGCACGGCCTGGTACACCCCACAACATTACTTGGCACATCACACTTGTCAAGTGTCATGCTAGACCTAAGCCTTAAAAAAAAAAAGGCATGGCACAACACAGCCCGTTCATATGATGGGCCGTGCTGTGTTAGTCGACGGACCCTCATGAACATTCGTGTCAACATAATCCATTGGTCATCTTTAATTATAACTACAATCAACTTCCATTAATGATGTGAGAGAAAATAGTCTAGATGAAATTTTCCCTTTAAAGACAAAATGACTGTAGCTAAATTTGAAAGCTCACCTTGTGAGGACAGTATTTTGGCTAGTCAGTTCATTCCATCCCAATATCAATTTAGTCAGCATGCCCCATTGAGCATTAAAAAATGATGGGGATGATTATCTTCACTTATCATTCACTTTTAATTAATTATATAATTTATTTCCAATTTATCTCATGTGTATGTATGTTACTGTAATTAATTGAAATATACACGTGATAATGTACAAATTAAAAAGAACCAATACACCGTACTCAAAAAATTTCCCTAAAGTAGACTTAAGATTCTCCAAAAGGAGCATTTTCCAGTTTTTTTAAATTTCAACAAACCAGCTTTGGCGTTTACAGTTGAGTGCTGACGTTGCGCGAGGTTTAGTCTGGTGACGTGGACATTTCTGTTGTTGCCGTGCCAAGTTTTGGGCCGTTGCTTATCCTTATGGGCCTGCTTTATTGCTAACTAAAATTCAATTTCTTAGTACACCCGCCATTCAAATTCGATTTTTCATTTTTAGTACAGACCATAGAAAATTTGATTAGCTGATTACCAAATATATGAATATATATATATAAACACACACGCACACACATCATCCCACTCGGTTATGGAAAGTATAAACAATCAGATCAATTTTGAGAACAAATGGTCCAACCCTTTTGAATACACATGCCATAATGTTTTTGAATGTGTAGGGTCTACACTTTCACCATAGAATTGAAAAAGTAACTCGAGTTCATATAAGCTGATGAAGTGACAATATGGTTAAGAAAGATAATAAATGGATTATGTGCAACATACGGGGTGGTTTCAAATAATATTGCTCGTCATCACCTACTTTGTTTTCATGCGTGGTAATTAAGGAGTATAAGTGCACAATTTCATTTTTTTGAGCAAAATTTATGTTTATTCACTCAATGAACATATGCAAGAGAGATTCACGAGATTATAGAAATTACACAATTGTTACAGAGTTACACAAATTGATTATGGCGAATTATTGAATGAGCATTTAAATTCAGTGCTGAGTTGAGCTCTTCATAATCTTTTGTCAGACGTGCGTGAATGAGATATAACTTTGTTTATTTCGGCTGTTAATAAGCTCTCTTTAACTAAAAAAACAAATTCAGAAAATATAACAGTTGAAACTAAAATTAAGTTCACTTTTATATGTAAAGTTTATTATTATGTGTAGAGGGGATGAGCCATATATAATTGAAAATCTAATAAGGCCAAGATGTCACTGTTCTGTGATAAAACCTTACGGGATCGGATAAACCTAAAAGAGGTGTATATATTTGGAACAGGATCTGGATCCTTCTATTAATTTCAAAGTAATTAAGTAAGAGATTTTTACTTTCCGATTATGCATTAAAGGCTTAATTAGCTAGCTACCTAGGTTTAGAATTGATTGCCTATATATTTATAAGTTTTTGTGGACAATAAACTATCATTATAACAAATTTACTTTGCGACTTCTTGTTATTCATTGAAGGAGGAGCCAGCCTCGCAAGATCTTGTAAGCGTTTTTTTATTGTTTATTATAATGAGCTTTTTTCATAAATATTAACTATGTTTTTTCTTTTTTAAATCTTCATACGAGTATCTTGTGATCATTATTTCTTATAATTGTTATGAATTCTGATGACTGGTTATGGGTTGAGGAAATAGGACTAAGAGTATATAAAGGTAATTATTATAATGAGTTTTTTGATAAATATTGAAGAGGACTATTTAGTTTCATATTTTTTCAGTAAATATTACAAACATGTCTGAATACCAATTTAAATTTTGTAATTAAATATCATTCAATCTTATATTATCTGTCATTACTCATACTTATATAGTAATTATTTGTACGTGCATCTTAATTAATCAAATCATTAAAACAAATCACAAAAATAAAAACATGCATCGTGATATTACTCGCAGTCATTGACCAATCACGGGGTCCTTAATGTCGATTTAGAGATAGACAGTAAAAATATGTTTATATATATGATGTCTCTCCATTAGCAGATTGTAATGTATGGAATTCTAAATCTTAGAGAAAATTTATTTAATTTGGCTTTCCCTTATTTTATTTTACTACGGTGCTTAATTTATTATATGCAATAGGCGAAAAAATACTCTCATGGCTGCTACGGTACTTCTGCTCATTGGTTTGCTTTTGCCTTGCCTCAAGTTGACAGGTCAAATTTCCATCTCTCTCTCTCTCGTTGTATAAACTTTTCTGTCTTCTATCCTAGCAACTATCGTCATTCGTTAATTTCATATTAAATGTATATATACCAATATATAGTTCAGGTCATTAGGTAACTTATGCCTTTGAGATGTTGAAGGTACGAGTTCGAGCCTTCACATAAGTTTATTTTATTCTATATTTAAAAAATATTGATCATGGGTAAATTTCTTTTCGAATATTAGTGAGAGTTGATTTTTGAGTTAAGTGCTCAAGAGACTTGTATAAAATTTTTGTAAATTTTAAATTTCTATATATATATATGTGTGTGTGTGTAGATTGTAACAATTTAAAAAAAAAATGTAAAGATTTATATTCGGCCACTAAGTGACAACACACTTATTCCGCAACCCAAAATGTCATATTAGAAATTCACACATCAACACATAACGTGTAACAGAAATAAAATCAGGTCAGTTATAATCGCTCCCACTTTTGTAACCAAGAAAACTTCGGGGCATGCAACAAACAACCGCTTTACTCAAGTACTCGGATAAAAAAATTTTGAATTGTATTTCTTGTATGCGTATATGCTTGTATATATGAAAATTATCCATCGTTGACCCGACCTGAGCTGATTTATATTTAACTAATGGCTAAATTGAATCCAATGCAGCTGCACAAACACGACCTATAGGTGTTTGCTATGGAAGAGTAGCCAACAATCTACCGTCCGATCAAGAAGTAGTGGATCTCTATCATGCAAATGGCATCACAAAAATGAGAATCTATGACCCGAACGAGCCAACTCTCCAAGCCCTGAGAGGCTCAAACATCGAGCTCATGCTAGGTGTCGCCAATGGTGACATCCAAGCTTTATCTGATCCCTCAGCTGCAAGTTCCTGGGTCCAAAACAACATCCTAGCGTTTACGCCGGACGTCGTGTTTCGATACATCGCTGTCGGCAACGAAATAAGCCCTTCCGATCAAGCTGCCTCTTTTGTTCTACCCGCAATGCAGAACATTTATAATGCCATAGTGTCCGCTAATTTACAAGACCAAATAAAAGTTTCGACCGCAATACAAACAAGCCTCTTGGGCAACTCTTATCCTCCCTCAGCAGGCTCGTTTGCGGACGATGCAAACTCTTACATAGGCCCAATTGTGCAATTCCTGAAGCAAACGGGGGCCCCACTTCTTGCAAACGTGTATCCTTATTTTAGCTACATTGGCGACACTAAAGATATAAGGCTAGATTATGCATTATTTACTTCTCAAGGCACTCCCGTTCAGGATGGAAGTTTGGGATACCAAAATCTTTTCGATGCCTCGTTGGATGCTCTTTACTCGGCGTTGGAAAAAGCCGGTGTGCCAGACTTGGAGGTCGTGGTGTCGGAGACCGGGTGGCCCTCGGAGGGTGGCGAAGCGGCAACGGTTGATAATGCAAGTACTTATTATAAGAACGTGATTAATCACGTGAGTGCTGGGACTCCAAAGAGGCCTGGAAAAGTTATTGAAACTTACTTGTTTGCTATGTTTGATGAAAATCAAAAGGGTCCTGCTGAAACAGAGAGACATTTTGGCCTCTTTTCGCCTAACAAGCAGTCCAAGTATGAACTTGATAATTAAGTTGGATTGTAGCATGTTGTACTTTATTAGTTTTCGAATAATATTGAAAGAAAATATATTATTACTAAAATTTATGTTATAGCTTCAGATTATGGATACGCTGCATAAAGTTTATCATAAATGGAACATTTAGATAAAAATAAAAATAATAAAAAACAAGGCAGGAGATTGGAAAATTCATATATTTCATGATAAGATGAAGCATCCTAAAGCATAGAAATTGAGCTAGCAAGGTAATTATAAACTATTATAACACATTTATAAGTTCATTGCATTGTATGAGTTTACTCATCCTTAGATTTTTCAGCCAGCAATGCGTTGTACTCTTCTCTGAGGATATTATATTTCTCACACAGGCTATCGAAAAACTGCTTCCTCTCTTCTGAAATCTCTTTCATCTTCTTATTCTTCTTCTTCTCTTCCAAGCTAAGCTTTGTTGATTCAATTTGCTTCTTCAGCTCTTGTATCTTCAACACCTTCTCTTCATGCTGCTTCTGCAATCCCTCAAGCTCTGTCGTCGTCGTCGTCGTCGTCGCCGCCGTCCCATTTGCTAAATTTCCAATTAAATGAGTAAATAATATTTTAAACTTCACAAATTTTTTTGCCCACAAAACATTATTCAAAAGTTATGAATCAAGGAAATTTTGGTACCTGGAGGGTTGCTCGAGCTGCCACTGCTACCTTCCATGACTATAAAAATCCTGAAGAGCAAAAAACACGTCATATTAATGGTATTCGTGATTTTAAAAAATAATAATAATGGTTCTCAATTATTATAAATATTGGCTTCCAATCTTTAATCAAACTTCTCGTGAGAAGAGAAATTTGGTAAATTAATTAATTCTAGGCTTTGGAAATCCCACAATTTGGTATAAATTTATGTCTTTAAATCTCTGTTGTTTCTTTTCAAAAATCATTAAATTCGGAATACAAATATCAAGAAACTACCATAAAGTTGATAGAGGAAATTTTGTGTTCTGTTTAATTTTACATTGGCTTTGGAAGATTTTCTACTAGGGAAAAAAATTAATTAAAAATAGTTTTAGAAAAAAATAAAATAAAATAATTATTTTAAACAAAGCTTGGAAAAAAGTATAATCAAATTGGGTAGACATGACTTAACATTACAACCTGCAAGCCATCTACATCAATCAAGAGTGGGAACTGGATTTTTGATGTGAAATGATTTAATAATAATAATAATAACAATCTTGACTTTGAATAGACGAAAAATAAATAAATAACAGTGAGAAAAATATGCAAACTAAAAACTAGTCAGCATGATCAACAAGAGTGAAGTGGCAGAACAGAAACTATTACCTTGTTCATCAATAAAATGGGAATTATATTTGTGGTTGAAGAGAAAAATATCAGAAAAATAATGAAATTAGGTATAGATTTTGGTGGATGGAAAGTAAAAATAAAAATAACAAGAAAAAATGGAAAATAAAATTTTCATTTGTCTTTTGAGGCATGTCTCCAATGTGTCAACATGGGGACCCCAGTTAGCCACCTATCAAAAACTACCATACATGCCAGCCACATGGACACAATTTAAGAAAACAAAAACAAAGAAGAAAAACCCTCTATTTGGTATATGAATTATTATCAGCTTAATTGTAACAAGAACAAACACATGAGATCTGTTGAAGTGAAATGTGTAATTGGAAGTGCTTGTGAGTTGTGACAGCTGACCTGCTTATTGCTTATTTGCTTTTGCTTCACTGTATAGTTAGAAAAAAGGCTTCTTCTAATCACTTGGCGGTGGTGGCGGCGGCGGCTCCTTCTTCAGAGGGCGAAAGAAACTTAAATGAAAGTGCTTTCTTTGTGACAAAGAGAACTCCTCCACATATAGTCTGTATACGCCCATTTCACTTTAATAATAAATAAAAGAAGCAGAAGCTGCAGCATGGCACATGAGGCCAAGAAGCAAGAAGCAAAAAGCAGAAACGAATGAGAGGGCAGTGCATCTTCCTATGAATAGAAACAAAATCGAAGCCGTGGATTCTGGGAAAGAGATTTGCTGGGCCATTGATGTGAAAAGTGTTACATTTGTCACTCAGGTCCTCCCCCATTCCAATGGTACAGCTAGCTTGCTTAAAACTTAAAAGAATCAGAATATTATTTGCTACAGACATTAACATGTTTCTTGCCCTGCTGAAATCATGCATCCAGTGAGTGATCAACTTTTTTGAACCCGAGCTATACTACGGTGCAACGCAATGTAACATAACACATTGTGTCGACTAAGAATTTATAACATTAAATGTCATATTCGTAACGTAAAATATTATACCATGTATTTCTTAAGATTCAAACATAAGTGGTCAGTTAAAGAAAACTGTTTGAAAAAACTACTCGGTTAAATTTTTGGGAGTCTAATTAATTACTTACTAGTGTGTGCAGTTTCAATTTATGTATAACAGATATATAGTTATGTTAAGAAAAGTACTTTAATTTATTCACAATTATAATGTTTTATATAATTTTGATATTGGTATTATGTTTGGTTTACATTTGTGTAAGAATAAAGAAAAAATGCATATTAAATACAAGACCAAAAAAGAAAAAATTCTCTATAAGATAAGAATTTTTTTTTTTTTTATCTTTTGTATTGTTTTCGATACATATAAAATTATTCAAAATGCATTATTGCTAAACGTCTAATGTCCATTAACGATGATAATATAATATTTAACATTAGAAAATATAACATCACATGTTAAAGGAAATAGTACTTAAGATCCTACTCTAATTTAAATTTTACCTAATTTTTTTAGAATATTTTTGACACGTGTATGTTCTTAATCATGTTTTTCTGAATGCTCATCCGAAAATAAAAATGTTTACAATGCGACTAACCATACAATAGCAAAACCTTCTCATGGGCTACCATTTTACATTACAGCTACCAACATTGCGTGTTGGATTTATTAGGCCCACTCTGTAAATAAATAATGGACCTAAAGCTAAAGAGTATAGACTAGGCCTTTTTGCTATTACAAGCATGGCTTTAAATTTTTCAATGGGCCGTGCCCTGCAATAATTGAAGCTTCAATTGGCAAAAATTTTTTAAAAAGGGAAACTGGCTAGAATGAGTCCAACAATCCCATTATGGTTTTGAATCTTGGTCCCAAACTTTTTCCAATTTTTCTCGTGAATTTCTTTTTTTTTTTCTCTTTTCTTTTTTCATCAAAAGACCTTTTGATCATTGATTGGAACAACCAATGTTTTATTTTGCTTCAGGTGTGAAGTGTGAACCAACTCTTTTTTTTTTTTTTTTTTTTGGGGGGGTGGTGTAATTAAGAGTTATTTTGAAAAAGAACTCATAATAAGTGACTACCAAAAAAAAAAAAAAAATTCAGAACCAATGATTTTGAGATTATACATATGAAAACTAAGAAATTTAATAAAAGTGTGCGCACGTTGCGGCGAGCAACGAGACGCACATCGAGATTTCATTAGCTGAGCTGTTTCGTGGGTTCCATAGCCCTGTCATGCACTGTAACACGGGGCAGCTGTACTCATAAGATCAAGACTCTAAAAGCTAGTATACTTATTATTAGAAAATATTACAAACACACAACATACATATTGTCAAAGCTCAAAAGTACATGTTCAGTTATCGTCAACTGTTACATTTACTTTAGTCATGCATCACAAAATTTTAACAATAAAATTTACCAAACTAATTGTTTCCTCTTTTTATTTTGGCCCCCTTCTCTTTTCCTTCAATTATAATATAATACCAATAAAGCCATTTTTTGTGTTTAAAGAAGTAACAAAAGGAGCCACTTTTAGCAAATAAAATTGAAACTAATAAATGCGTCAAATTGGTCTTATTTGCCGCATAAACCAGAGATGTTAACCCCACTGTCACCACAACCAGCAGGAGACAAAACACAGAAAACCAGCAAGCATGAGCATGACATTTGATATCAACCAGTCAACAATTGTGGTCCTGAAATTTCTCTATCCTATCCAACTTGATCATGTCCCAGTCAAAAGCCACGCAACTTTCTTGAGAAATTTTGCCAAAAATACACATACAGAACCAGGAAAGGCATTATGAGTGTGAAACAACTCATATATACAATTCAACGGCTCATCTTTCCCGTGATACAACCAGCTCTTTATCATCTATGCCAACCAAGTAGAAAGAGAACTGAGTACAAGCAAAATAATTAAGAAACTAAAGGCTGACAGGGCAGTAACAGAAATAATGGTAACCAGCCGAGGTTATCATGCTAATCCATTACTCTTCAATTAGCAAGAAAAAAGGGGATCGGATGTACTGTTGTTTCTGTCAGCAATCTATCAAATATTTTTCCTAAATATAAATGCTACTGAGTACAATTCTATATCCACACTTCAACTTGAAAATGTTGAGCGCGTGAGAAATCTTATAGCTGTGAAGCATCAAATGCAGCAGATGAAAGTGTACTATAAATTTAGTTGCGTCAGACACAGACCATGAACAATCAAGCACTAATAAAACAAAACATTCAAAAAACACAAATCAATCAGATGAAAGGGTAAGAAGTTTGGTAGTGTGATATCAATTTTGTAATGTCAGTCCCCATGTGACAAGAGCCCTTTTTACCCCACATGTGGTCCTAAGATAATAAAATGAGACAAAAGAGTTCAAATTGATAGCATTAAAAATAAAAAAATAAAAAGCATACTTTTTCATCAACCTTTTTTATACATCTAAAATCATTTTACTAGTCTGTTTTTTCATCATCTAGCAGAAGTAGAACATTACTGTCATATCCATATAAACAAAAGGAGCCAATGCGAAAAACAAAAAAGTGCCAAAAAACCCACATCTTTCTGCTCCTTCAAACATCTTCTATTCTGCTCCTATAAATACAGTTCAATTCTACTCAGTTTCCTACTTCACAAGAAAATTAAAAACAGAAGGTCAAAGGATAAAGAAGATGTATTTATAACTATGTAATAAGAGTCATAGTCTTTTGTTCAGAGGCTAAAGTTGTGATCCAGCAAACACCTACAGAGCTAAAAAGTAGAAAAGTGAAAAGCCCTACTCTCATATTAGTTGATCTTTCCTTTTAAGTATCCAATATGCATTTGTTGTTAGTAGTATTGTATTGACGGAGATGCTGGTAATCTTTCTTCTTGCCAGAGTCTCTACTGATCTTCAGTGCAGGTATAATTTTCGCTATACATCTAGAGGATTGTTCTTTGTATATGCTTCTCTACTTTTCTGCATGAATAAATAAATAAAAACCCAGCATTAAAAACATAATGATTGGCGAAAAATTTGAATAACAGACTTAAAATTTTACAATCATCCCAACAGGCCTTGCTTACCTTTATTACCTACATTACAATAGCTTCATGCCCATCATAAAACCTGATGAAAGAATTAAAAAAAAAAAAAAATGTAATTAAGAACTAACTACCTCGCATTGCGATGAATAGCCTAGGGATAAAAAGCAGTGACACACCTTGGCATTGAGAGGAAATAAATCAATACGAAACAACATCAGTAGCAGTGATGTTCGGCATATCTGCATTACTTTCAGAAACAGATGACGTAGCTGAGATTGCTGTGCTCCCATGGACTTCTGAAGAAGCAGGTAAGTCAGGGGTCTGACCCTCAGCTGACTTTCTCATGGAAGCAAATTTACAAGGGAGAATCTCAGCACTGCTCTCATGACTGCTAAAAGGAACGATTGGATAAATAAAATAAGAATGAAGCTAAACTTAAGAAGAAAAGCAAAACAGTAAACCATTAGACTTAAAGCAGAACATGATAAGACAAGAAACAAAAATTAAAAATATATGGGAAGTAAAATTCACACTGTTAATGGAAAACACACCCTTCAGTTTTTGAGCTCTCCTCCTTGGTGTTATTACTACCATTATTCAGAATACAAGCTGCATCCACTTCTTTCTGAGGCTCCTGATCAGCGGCAGTAGTGACATTGGAAGAATTGTTGGCAGTAGAGTTATCAACTATGACAGCCACAACAAAATGCAAATTAACCAATGCAAAATTGACAATTGAAAAAACTGACAAATTCAAAAACTTTCCAAGACTTTTTGATTAATACCAAAAGATGGAAAAATGACATTCTGGTTGACATCTGCACAAGCAGGTGAGGTAATAGGACTGCCCATCGATAGACTACGCTGGTGATGGTGAACAGAGTGATTCTTCAAATTTGGCAGTTGCAGATTCATAAGCCTTCTCCTTTGGAGTTCGATAGCTTGCTGCAGCTCAGCCTGCTCCTCTAATTTTCTTCTCAACATTAATTCCTGCGTGAACATCTTTGATCCTGCAAGGAAAGCATCAGAGATTCAATACAGATTTCTGTACTAAACAATAATAATAATAGAATAACGAAATGAAAGACGTGCCAATATATAATCAAATAAAATGTCAACCATTCCTTATCAATTATTCTTTCTAAAACCCACCAGGAAAATGCATGGTTTCTACTTCACTTACCTAGGTGAAGATCATAGGGATCTCTAGAATCTACCCCAGATGGGCTTGAACATGGTGACATATTTCCCCTTTCAAACTGCTGTTGCCTCCTGCAACAGTTGAACTAACAATTTGAACACCAGTGTTGACAGAAGAAGAGACAGAATGAACTAGCAAATGAGAAAGAAAAACCATACTTTTCCACAATTTTCCCTTTTTCCTTGTAGGGCTTGACAAGGACACGAGAATCACATATAAAATGAGGGTTCCCTCTAGCCAAAATGAGTTTCACAGTCTCTGGATAGACAAAGGTAACAAACCCAAACATCCGCTTCTGCTGGTATGGGATCCTCACATCTTGCACTGGTCCAAAAATGCTTCAAAAAGGAAAAAACAAAATAAAACATCTCTGTTAAATTCCTCAATTTCAAATTTATGCCAAAGAGATTTCAAACTTTTGTGAATAACAGTGAAAATCAAAAGACTACGCTCTGTTCTCAGAATCAATTTTCAAGAACAAACAAAGAGGGGTAAAGTATCAAAGAGGACTAAGTTCTGATAGCATTGTCTTTCTCCGCCTTATACGGAACTATAAAGAGAACACTCCCTTAAGTGGTAAAAGGACACAGCAAGATATTTAGATTGAAACATCCAAAGTGCAGGTCACAGCATCATGCAGAGACATGAAGTAGTCAAGACAATTTTAAATTTGAAGTCTTTTAGGGAAAAGCACGGAATTGTAGCCATACTCAAGCTTCTGCACAAAATCATGTAAACTAATATATGTGATTGGTCATGAATCAAAATTAGGGCTTTTCAAACTTCAATATAACATTAACTTACTCTTCTTCCACACAGCTTAATTGAGGACACATGTGAAGTTGTTAGCTGGCAGGTGTAGTAAACTAGGAAGTAGATAATGGTAGATCAAGCAAACTAAATATAGTTCTGCATGAACAATGAAGTTATTAATGGATTAATCGGTTAGAATAGTCTTCAATAGATATTACAAAGAAAATGGAACAAATGGCCACCTGAGTCAGAGATGTTTAGCACCGGCATGATGGAACATTACAATAAGGACATATGCAGACCAGATTTAGAAAATATGGACAGCAGTAGAATGTTTAAAAAGATAAAAAGTTGCAAAGACAGAAGCCAAAAGTAATCAACTATACCACTGAAAACTATTAGCATATTAATAAAAAACAGCATGTGTTGGTAGCTATCTGATTAAGTAGCAACTAAGAATTTTAAGTTATGTTTCCACCATAACTGATATGTATGCCACAACAATTTCACAAAATGAAATAACATTTACAAGAGTATATATCTTATAATACCACATCAAAAGCCAGGTAATTACAGGTTACATCCTAGATTTCAAAGGCTTCAGAATAACACAGAAAATAACAGGGCATGGCCCCGGCACAAGGATGACACACACTAATTGAGAAATAGTCCAAGAATACAAAGGATTCCAGCATCATTACTAGTCTGCTTCATTGAGAGATATAAATTGCAGTTACTGAAACTTCTAAGCAGCAAACAAGTAAAGAATGTTATGTATCATTCTGATGCAGTACCACAATACAACACGATGTCATAATCAAAATGTAACACTTAACCCCTCAGGAAAGAACTGATGTCGCCACAATGATACAAAAGTATGGTTAGTTACCTAAAGTAATTTGAAACATCTTCATCCTTAAAAGTGCTATCAGCTGGGAATGTCAAATAAATCTGTCTATTTGCTGAGGTCAACTTCTCTGCCAATCCCATTGCCAAAAAGTCATTCCTCTCAGCTCGGCCCTGGCCAAACTTGTAAAACTCATCATTCAACATCAACGTTGCTGCAGCAGCTCTGAAATAAATTAAATTGACACCAAAAGAGCACTAGTTAGCAATCAAACTATAGCAACCTAAAAAGTCAAACCTTACTATATCATTTAAGCAAAAACATGTTGATGACAATCTCAGACATTGTCCACTGAAACTACGACCCCACCAGAACAATGCCAACAATCAATCCAAACCCAAAATCCTAACACCGAAACAAAATCACAAACTATCTATACATTGCCATGGTTGTTGTGAAAGAAGAAACTCTTGGAGGAAATGCCTTCTTAGCATGCAAACTATCTGTATATATAGATAACCAAATTAAGACAAAAGACCAGGTGGGTTGTCTATAATATACATTTTGAAGGCATTTTATCCAAAAATTCCCAAAACAAGACAAACTCACACTAAGAAAATTTATACACAGCACATGCTAACAAAAGTAAGGCAAAATAGGCAGTCTCCACAATACCTCTGGGGGTCATTTTGTTGGCGTAAAAGGAAATCCATGCACTTATCATAAGGCAATGGTGGCGAAACCCCGCTTGCAAACTGTGAGGCAGCCAACCTTTGCTGATGTGCAGCAGCCTTCATTCTCATGATTTCATCATGCTGCTGCAAGTAAAAGCCATCCATTTTGTTCGGAGAACCAACAATAACACCATTTACATCACCACCATCACCAAAACCACCATGAACAAACTTGCAACTCTCACCATTCTTACAAAAGCCTCTAGCAAAGTAAAGACAAGGCCTATACCCAAGATTAAAACCCGCATCCTCAGTACCGAAACATGCATCACTCGCTGAGAAACTCCTCCTATGCTGCAAATGAACATCCCCTCCATTGTTTAAATCTTGACCCCAATTGCTAAATTGACTCCTAGGATCAGTAAAGTCCTCATTTTTAGAGGACTCGTCGAGAAAAGACAAATAGTCATTGAACGGAAGCTCTTCCATGTAATCATTACCACTACTGTTACCACCACTATCAACAACACCAACATCATTTTTTGCAACTGAAGGCACTAAACAAGACCCCGAACGTATATTTTCAAAAGAAAGAAAAGGACTTGGCTTGGGGTTAGATAAAGGTGAGTTTTTTCCGAAGTCGAGATACCCATTGTTAGTAACAACCCTAGGAGACATTTGAGCAAATGGGTGTCTGCTAACATGGTTGTTGTTTGCGTTATTGCTGCAATTATTCAGTCTGGAGAAAGGGTTGTTGTTGTTTAGTGAGGGTGAAGTAGGAGTACTAGTAGAAAAGGTGTTTGACGAAAGTCCCAATTGGGATTTGGCTCTAAAAATCAAAGCTTGCATAAGGGTTTCTGGGCCAGAGGCTAAACGCAACAAATCTCTTTCTTTAACGTCCTGTATGAGAATGTAACCCATGATTTTTGAAGCGTTTTCTGGGTCTATGCTTTTGATTCTGTTGAACAGGATGCTTGTTGCATCAAACTCATCCATTCTTTTCCACTTTTTTTTTGGGGGGGTTTAGTTTTAGTGGGTGGGTGCTTTGTTTTCTGGTTATTTGAGTTGTAAAGAGTTAAGAGGGAGAGAGAGAGAGAGAAAGAGTCAGAGAGAGTGTGAGAGAGAGAGAGAGTTGGTTTGTTGTTTGTGTTTTGGATTTTTTGGGGGGTTTTGTTGTTTTATTGTTGCCAAAAAAACAAAAAAGAAAATTGCTTTCAAAGTTGTGTGTTTAGTTTTTGGGATTTGGTGGGTAAGTAGGGTTTTGAAAGTGATGAAACAAAGAAGCGGGTAAACAATTTACTACTACTACTACTACTACTAGCTTGTGGAAAACACAGAGAGTTAGTCAACCCTCAAAACACTTCCTCTCTTTTGCTCCTAAAAAATTCTCTCTCTTAATTATAGAAAAAAAAAAAGAAAAATCTTCTACTTTTTATCTCGGTCCACTTTGGGGTTAAATTGACAACTCCCAGAGTAAAATAAAAATGACGGCTACATATTTTCACACCACAATTTTCTTTATTTATAACTGAAAAAATAACACAATTTTAAATCTTTTTTTTTTTGTAAAAATGAAAAAAAAAAGGCCTAATTCGAGTATATGCAATTTCAACTCTTCATTCCCATATATATATAAAAAAAAGAAGAAGGATATTATGCATCTCAGCCTCTTTTAGAGATTTTATAAATACATAGTATCAAAATCAATTTTGTGAGCGCGATTCGAATTTAAATATTTTATACTAATTAAAGGGATTTGACGAATAATCTAATTATAACTTACAATTTTTGTATTAATCTAATTGGTTAGACCTTTTTGAGGTGGTATGAAAATCTAGATTTTTCAAATCATGCATGCGAGGGGTTTAATTGTTATTGAAAAAATTATGCAAATGGTCTAAAAATAGAGTTAATTTATAATAACTCAAAATTTTCTCAGTTTAGCAGGAGTTTTATCACAAGGCAAAACATGCTATCAAACTGTCAAGTACTCTTGTCTCAAATTTTATTTTCATTTTTTTTAAATATTAGATTAGATTAGTTTTACAAAATTATTCAAAATTTTTAACTATTTATTTAAGTGTTATCTCAAGATATCAGAATATAACTTTTTAGAGAACTTTATAACAAATATTCCAATAAGCAAAAGCAATGGATTATATTTAAAGGATATTATCATTTTACTACTTAATTTTTTTTTTGACTTATCGCTTTATTATTAAATTTTTCGGACAATTATTTTTTCTTACTTAATGTTTTGTTTTTATTATTTTATCACCAAATCATTAAAGCTAATAACCAAAACTATAGTGAAAGTATATTTTAACCCTAAATTATGTAACTGTAATTTAACCCTCTAAATTAAAAAAAACAAAATTAAATTATATACAAAGAAATAATATTTTCATAAATTGATTATTTTATATATCTAAAATAATTAGCTGATATAATTGTAAATATTATTTCTTGTGAAATTCCTAAAATATTGAATATATTCAAATCCTTCAAATCCTCCTTTAACATTAATAATTTACGAATGAAATTAATATTTTGGTAGTAAGATGATATAAACTGAAACTTTGGGTAGAAAAAAATTATTAAAAAATTTTGATGATAAAATAATATGTCAAAAAATATGTGGTGATAAATAATAGTATTCCTATATTTATTAAAATAAAAGGCTGATAAAACCTATGTTTTAATTGTTTATTCACAAACAGAAACAGTCATATTTTATTGCATTTTTATTGAATTGTGAGGATTTTTTTATATTTTTTTCCCTTTTGAGAGCACTGAGAACTGTGCATAAAAGATTCTTATAACAATGCAAAAAAAATTAAATTAATAGAAAAAAAATAGAAAATACTAAAGTCAGATTCAGAACCCATCAGCATTCTAAAAAGTACTGTGGGGAAAAAAAAAAAAAAAAGCCTGCAACTGAGCGTGTGTGATCATCATCTCACTCTATGCTTCTGCTTTTTCAATTTTCTTTTTTAATCTCTAATTTTTTTTTTTGCTCTTTTTTTTTTAATTATTATATTTGGTTCAGAGTCCACAGGAATAATCCATCCATCACTTTTCTTTTTTTGGTTAAAAAATAGCGAAAGCTCTCTCGCTGTTCTATGCTGACTAAAATATTTTATACTCAATCTAGTGATGTGTGCGCGACGCAAAAGATTATTAGATTTTATAATGGGGGTTAATAACATTCAGATTCCTTATTTGTTCATATTTTCAAAAAAAGAAAGTAGTTTCTCAATTTCTATCAAATAAGTCCCTGGCCCTTGCCAAGTTTGAAGGCAAACGAGTTAATGATTTTCTATTTGAAGGCAATTGGGGAATTTTTTTTTTTAAATAAATTTTTATGAGATTTCAAAAAATTGGTCGACTATTAAAAAAATTATCAAGAAAGGGTTCGGTTCAATTTGAATCTTTTTTATGATTTATCTTTTAGTTTATTTTCTAGTTTTTATTTTAGTTTATTCATGAACCAAAATCTGAACAATTGAGTGTAAAACTTATGTTTATTTTTACAAGAATGAATTGTGAAGGTTAGGCACCCACTTTTATTTTTCATATCCATTGCATTTTGCATATAGCTTCCTTGGTTTTTTATCTTTCTTTTTTACAATAAGAGATAAAATTTTGGAAACCTAAACAATAAAACTAAGCAATTAGAGTAAAAATGTTTGATGAGTACATTCAAATTTTAAATTTAAGATGGATGAAGATGAAATCAAAGAGCACAATGAATGATGCGTCAAAGTCCCAATCTCAATTACATTTATTGATCTAGTTATCATTACTGTTGGGGCCTCACTGAAATGGTAGTTGTGATTATTCATCTCCCTTAATTAATTAATCAATCAAAATGCAGTAAATTTTCAGAGCTTGCAACCCAAGTAAGTTGGCTTTTGGGCCGTGAGATTCAAAATTGCATTAGAATTTCTGTGCTTTGAAACCTTTTTGATTAATTGCGATATATAATTCATATCCCAATTTTATGAGTATGACATTACTTTAAAAACAAAAATCAACTCATAGCAAAACATTTTTCATCCTTTGTTAGTTTTCATCATAATAAACCCAAACAAAAAAAAAAAGGTGGGGTTTCATCCAAAGTTGGGCTGGAGCCCGAATCAGTGAAAGTGAACCTGCTCTAAAAAATTTCTATTGGGCCCATAAATCTATAGCCACAGAATGGGCCGGTTTCCTATGCCAAAATCTCAAAGAGAATAAATATAAATAAACACAAAATTGCAAAAGGCAAAAATGCCTGTAAACATAAACAAAATTTATTGAATTTTTTTTTTGTCTGATATGATTTTATCATATTTTATGTCAATTTTACATTCAAATATATATTTAAAAAAAAAAGATGCTCCAAAATTTTGTACACCTTCAGATTGGTAGGAATGAATGCACATATGGAAAGAAAAGTCTCTTGATAATTTTATTTTATTTTTTATATTTTTTAACTGAGAAAATTAAAATAAATATAGTACAGGGACAATTATTGCATGGAGATCTTATCCAAAGTTAGCCTATATTTGCTATATCATCACATTTGTTCTTCTGCCGTTTTATGATTACCCAATGTAATTAATTATTGAGTATTATTGTCCTTTGATAATCATCAATTCTCCAATATATAAGATCATAATCATACTTTCCCTAGCATATATGATGATCAAATGGGACCCCGTAGTAAGAATTGGTGAAATCATTGCAACATTAGGATTATTTCTCCTTCATATATTTCTTTTTATGATGTAGCCAATAGCGTATTCTCAAAAAAGAAAAAAGGCAATACCTTTTAGAGTTAACATTCATCATTTTACCTTTGTAATGCAACATTGCTTTTACCCTCCTAATAGGACGCCAAAATTAATACATAGTCGAGTTCATTGAAGAACTTTAGATGTCTGTAAATTGACCCCATCTACTTGATCGTGTGGTTTTCAAATAGTTTTTATTAAACAACTATCCGTTCTTTGAAATACCGAGGAAGGTAAGAACCTAAAAATTAAAAAAAAAAATAGAGTATGTGTATTTTGGGAGTGTAACTGATACAATTATTATACTTATTATAAAGACCCAAGAATTGTTTGAAAGGGAAATGCCCACCGCCCATCAAAATCAATTTCATTGACAAACGCCCAAAAATAAAAATATATTTGTATGAAATTGATGGGAACCATTAGCCCCTAATGACCCACTTTAAAATATTTATAGGATACTTTTCTTGGCCATTCTTTATGATTGAGACACGCTGAACAACAAACAGTATTCTTCTTGCCGTCAAGTCGAAACAAAAATTCTTTCATATCCATGACCTTCACAATTTTTTGCACAAAATTAGAGAAAGTGCTCAATAAATTTACCTAATTGACGTGGCCAGCTATTTTGCTCCAGAGTTGCATGATTTTGACACGTTAATAAATTCACTTTAGTGTAAGTTTCGGCCGAAATATGACATGCAACGTCGCATCGATAACATAAAACATTATATTTGATTACAAATGTTGCGTTACGCGATGTATTTTTCAACAAAATTATGGGGAAGGATCCTAATAATTCGAAATCCTGTAGTTTTCTTAACAAACAACAAAGACTCAACAGGAGCTATTCATTACCAGGAGCTCTCGCTTCTGTTAAATTTTAGCTTCAATTGCACATTTAATCAATCAGTGAGGAGCCAAATTTTTAAAAACTGTTGGAGGGCAAGCAAGCAGACAGAAAGGATCAAAAAAAAAGAAAAAAATGGAGCACATGCAGTCATGTAGACCCAGATGAATAATTCAAAGCTGTTGCCAAAACACAAGGTGGGCAGCATTGGCAACAACACCACCCATAAAAACAAAAACAGGATATATTAAAAATCAGAATGAGGCTAAAAGGCTGAAAGTGAAAGGAGTGGTGGTGGTACCCAGATACCATTTCATTAACAGGAAACCAAAAAAAAAAAAAAAAATTGTTGGAAGTTAGAACCCCCATGTGATGTTGTGGCCCTTACTCACTGCTGTCCACCTAAAAGAAACCACAAAATGAGACAAGAGAGTCCGCTAAAGTCACCTTTAATCACATGAAACAACAAACTTTTCTTTACCACTTCTTTTATTTTTTCCCTTTCTTTGAGCACCTTTGTTTTTTTTTTTTTTCACTTTTATGCCTGTTTCATAATCATAATTTAATGGATGACAGACAGATACAGTAATAACAAGAACACAAAACGCAATTAAAAATAATAATAATAATAACAGAGAGAAAAGTGCCAGAGTTATGCTTTTAACCTCCACTTCAGTCAATTGGAGTCCTTTTATCTCAGTGTTTCTATGTACAGAGAGTAAAGGAGTTAAAACTTATGCTACATCCTTTTTGGTTAATCGGAAGCCTTGATAGGCCAATCAATGAAAGTAAGGGATACCCTTTTATTCTTGTTAAGCTGTGTAAGTACTCATGGGTGTTAATTGGTTCAACTGGTAGAATTATTATAGATAATTCAAGAGATCGAAGGTTCGAACTACTACATTCATGTAGGTGAGAAGCGAGTTTGGTTTTCATTATAACATCTTATCAGTTGAATCAACTAACACTCAAATTTTTACACCCTAAATGACGGGTAAGAAGTATAAACAAAACAAAGCAGTAAATTAAAATATGAGATCCAGTATATAAATTACTGCTAGCCTTTGTATTTATTTACCATATATATGTTTATAAAATATATGTTGTGTGGTCCAGCAAACTCACCTACAAAGAAAGAGCGAGGGTACCCACTCTCATAAATCAGTTCATCTGTCCTTTTAACCCTATGCAATTATTTAGATATTGTATTGATTGTAAGTAGTATGTATTGATGATGGATTGATCTTCTGGAGATTTTGTCTAGACAGCTTTTCTTTTCTCGTAGGTGTGGCGGTTTGGTTATACAACAGCAAGTGGAGGAATTTTCTTTTTCTTCTTTTGTGTATGCTTCCAGTGCTTCTGCAAAAATAGAAGATAGAATTAAAAAAATTATAAATGTTGTAAGAGAATCCCATTTGAATATACACCAATATGTATACATGCATGTGATGGGCTGACAAGATTCAAAATGTGTAAAAAGATCAATCAACTTTTAGTTACCTTAGCAAAATCAATCCCCCCATTGCTGGCCATCCTCATTTTTGGTCACTACATGCCAATTGTTCCTTGTCCAGATGAAAACCTATTTGAAAAATATAATTACCATTAACTTCCTACTTCACTAGCAAATGTCAATAATAATTAAAGGATAAGTTCGGTGTTGTTCTTTCAAAATCTGAAAATGCGTTGGGTCGTATTTTTGAAAAGGAATAAAGTTGTGCTTCCACAAAACACAATCCCAAAATTTGCCGAAAGCAATAAATTGTTATCTTTAACATAACAGTTATTGTTTCAAAAACACGAACCAACAGCTACAGAATTTATGAGCGAAAAGAGCTGTGTGTGTGATTTGGCATCGGAAGGTAGAAGCAATACCTGGACATTTGAAGGAGGCATGAGTTAAGAGAACTCATATTGAGAGAAGTCGAGGGAAGCTTTGTATTATTATTAGTAGATGTAACTGAACTTGTATTCTTCTCGTCAACCTCTGCTGATGCAGAGGAGAAGACAGTGATATGGCCACCAGCTGATTTCTTAGGAGATGCAAAAAGATTATCAGGCAAGATGTGCTCCAAGCTGCTGCAAGAGAAGAGTTTTGGGGGGGGGGGGGGGGGAGGGGGCGGAAGGGACAAATAATAACGATGAGAAATTACGCCCAACTTGGGTTATTACTACTATTGGTAATCATTCTCTAGATCTCAAAACCAAAGCTTTTACCTATCACAGAGGTCATTTTCGTCGGAGTTAGGCTTTTCCTCCTTGTCATTGCCATCGCTATTATTGTTTTTATTGTGATTGCTAGTTCGATTCTCTTCCCGATGAAACAGATGATCAGTAATTTGAGAATCTGTAACTGGGCTGACGCCACTCTCTGTAGTAACAAATGGAAATTAACCACGAAGGAACTTCATCATTTTTAAAATTAGGAAATCAAATTAAAAACTATTGAACAAAAACAGAATATTTAATTAACCTTCTGGGGGAACTTCTTCGTCGGAACCTTCAAATGGAAAGATACGAGTTCGGTTGTTTGGGCTATGAGAAAGAGTTGGTGAGGGAATGGGAGATCCATTTGACAAACCATGGTGGAATTGATGATTAAGATGATTGTTTTTCAGGTGAAGCTGCAGATTCATTAGCCTTCTCCCTTGCATTTCAATGGCTTGCTGCAAATCAGCCTGCTCCTCTAGTTTTCTTCGCAACATCTCTTGGTTATTGTACAACATTCTTCCTCCTACTTAGTTCATACATAAAGAAAGTTTTGAATTAACCCAAAAGTACTATACTTTATGCGAAAAAATGGAAGATGATGCTTCTTGGCTGTTTATATGCTTACCAAAGTGAAAATCGAATGGTCCCGATGGGCTCGAACAAGCTGATGAATACTCTCCCCTCTCCATTTGTTGTTGATGTTGTTGTTGCTTTCTAAAATCATGAAATTTACAACAAAACATCAATGTAGAAAGTGAACAAACACACACAAAGAACACAAATTCACAATGAATTAGAAACTAAGGAGGCTTTACTTTTCTTGGACTTTTCCTTTCTCCTTGTAAGGCTTAACAAGAACACGCGAATCGCAAACAAAATGAGGATTCCCCTTGGCCAAAATGAGCTTCACAGTCTCTGGATACACAAACGTAACAAATCCAAACATTCTTTTCTGCTGATATGGTATCCTCACATCATGAACTGGCCCATATATGCTACATAAATCAAAAACCATAAACAATAGAAATTAAAACTCTTCTTTTAATTAGTTATCGGCATTCTACCCTCAAATTTCTAAAAACAAAGAATTACCTAAAGTAATTTGAAACATCTTCCTCCCTAAATGTGCTGTCAGCTGGAAATGTCAAGTAAATCTGCCTAGCACTTGGGTTCATAGATCCGAAAAAATCATTCCTCTCAGGCCTACTACAAGTACCAAATTTGTTGTGCAACTCATCCCCCATCATCAATGCTGCTGATCTGCAACAACAAATTAAAGCATTGCAAAAAAATTAAAAAAATGCCACAAATCAAATTAAACAAACAAAATATGTTGTTTTGTTTGTTTAAATATATAAATGCATGCATGAATATACCTTTGGGTGTCGTTAAGAAAATTCATGCATTTGTTGTAAGGAAAAGAACCCATGAACTGTGACGCTGCTGCAAGTTTCCTCTGCTGTACCGAAGCCTTTGATCTTAGTAGTAGTTCTTGAGACAGTTCAAACTCACTGAGTTTACTTGGAGACCCAACAATGGCGGCAGCAGTAGCTGCTTCAGGTGAGTGAATGTGATGGAACTTGCAAGCAGTTCCATTTTTGCAAAACCCTTTGGCAAAATACAAGCAATGCTTCCATCCGAGGCCTGAGTTGGGGTCATCATCAGATCCAAAACACACATTAGGATGCACAGGAAGAGACAGACTCCTCTTAAGCAAGTGATGATGATTATGATGATCAGCATCAGTACTGCTAGCTAGTTCTGATGACTCATCAAGAAAAGAGAGATGGTCTTGAAACTGATGAAAGTCGTCAGCAATATCACTACTAGCATAGCTGTTGTTGTTACTAATATTACTATAATATAAAGATTCAGAAGCTGAAGCAGCGGCATTGGTGCTGCTGCAGCTGCTTCCATTGACAACATTGGCATAAGAAAGTGAAGCTGGAGGGAGCCAAGGAGCTGAGGAAGGAGAAAGTGAAGATGGGTTTGTTGCAGAAGCAGAAGCAGAGGCAGAGGCATTTGAGAGGTGGGTTTTGGCTTTGAAGATGAGGTTGTGAAGGAGAGTTTCAGGGCCAAAAGCTAAACGAATCATTTCTTTATCGCCATTGTCTTGAATGAGGAGATACCCCATGATCTTTGAAGCGTTTTCTGGGTCTATAGCTTTGATTCTTGAGAACACAAGCTTTGTTGCTTCATATGAATCCATGGCTAAAGCTCCAAGAATTGATTACACGAGAAAGCAAAGCAAAGAACGAAAAGAAAGATAAAGAGAGCAGGAGTGAGTGAAAATCTGGACTTTGTTGAGAAAGGTCAATAATGGGTGTGGGGTGTGTTTACTGATATTTTATTATTATTTTAGTAGTGATGTTTTTGAATCAACAGAAGAAAAGCAAGAATTGAATAAGTGAGCAGAACAAGTGCTTCGAAGTAGCTGCAGCACTTTGCAGTTGGATACTTTCTTAGAGTAAAACTTCATAGAGTCCCCTAGATTTTAGTAAAATCAATATAAATAACAGAAGTTCTTATTTAAACGTTTAAGTCTAGTTATTTCCGACCTTATTTTGTATTAAAGTTGAATATATTTTAACTTATAAGTTAAACAAATAAAATATTTAATAAACACTTTTATAAATTGATTTATTCCACTACTTGTATGATAAAAAAGATAACCTATAATATATTTGTTAAAATTATTATTCAAAAAATTTATTTACTATAAATTATTAATTTTTACTTTAAAATATTTTTTAATAGTAATTATATTTTAAAAATTACGATATCTCAATACTAAATAAAATCTACATCTCTTAAATTCAGTTCAAATTTTTATATATTCATATGGTTTTTTTTTTAATTTTTGAGATGAATAAACTATTTTCTGTATGTAATTCAGTTGGTCCAAAATATTACTTATACATTGATTGATCATAAGGTTTCACTTTCTCATTTTCATTCAAATATTTTTTTTAACAGCAAATTGAAAGACTTGAGTGTTACAAAATGTAACATTAGCTACATGAATTTGCTTTCAATAAAATTTTATGGCCCTTTGTGAAATTGAACAATACCAAAACTTAGAACCACAACTTCAATTTGGTGGCAGTGCAAAACCTGCAGCAGCAGCCTTGGGAGGGTAAGTTTTCTCTCTCTTGCTTGGTTTTTTGGTCTCTCAAATTTTATTTATTGTGCTTGGGTTTTGTCCTCACACAAATAGACAAAAACGACGCCTAGTGCGACTGTAAAAAAAAAGATTCACGTCTATTTTATTCACTTGAAAGGGGAAATACTAATACCTTTCACTCACCAAATGATTATCTGTTTAATAATTACTGCTCCTATCAAAATAATAATAATAATAATAATAATAATAATAATAATAATAATAATAATAATAATAATAATTGCCACAATTATTTATATACATTTTTCTTTCTTTAATACATTATACAAAATAATGCAAATTTTATTCATAAGTCAAAAGCCTATTCAAGACGAAGTCCAATACCTAATACCAAGCCTATCTCGATCTATCATCAATCAACAGACAAAATGTGATTGAAGTATAATTTATAAAATCTAGTGTTTATCTTGTCTTGATATATTATTATTAAAATAACAAATAAAAAATACATTTCGAAAGATTCAAATTGTCAACATCAATTATAACCAAAGTATTTATGATTAAATTCAATTTTGCCTAGTTATTAGTAACTTGATTTTATAAATTATGAATATAATACTCTATGAACTATGAACCACGATGGCTAGAGTCACTCTCTTATATTTGTGAGAAAAGTAGTTCAAATTCCCACATAAGTATTGTCGGAGTTTAATTTAAATTTTTTTTTCTCATCTCTTAAGTGAAGCTGTGAAAGTTGAAGTTTCTCGAATATTATAGAGGGTTTAAATCAACTAGTCTCAGTTATTATGTGATTGTAAATATCAGTTATAAAATTATATAATATATTATATCTTGAACAATAATTTCATATAATAAAGAAAAAAAAATATAATACACTATGAATAACAAACTTTACAATCTAATATCGTATTTAGACTTATTGTATGAAGTATAACGCATTCACAATAATAATAATAATAATTATTATTATTATTATTATTTTGGTACGCACATATATTACTTGCTATAAAGAAATAAAAATGTTAAAATAGTTTTAAAAGAATAAAAAAAATTTTGAGCGATTGCGTCACACGCACTAAGTCTGAACGTGAGGAGAGTTCCCTCTCGTTTAATTCAAAATAGTGCACGTTCAGTCGTTCACTCACTTGTCATTCTGACAAAACCTGCTTCCCCGTACAAGCGCCATGTCATTTTTAAAACACTAGATTCGGTATCTGCAGACAAAAACTTTATTTACAACAATACCCCCATCGATCCCTCGGCTATAATGTTGCATAGCCGTTGAATGTTCTTCTCCTCCTCAAATCAATCAGGGATAAATAGGTAATTTAGTGGCCTTCCACTTGAACGAACGCTGTGGGTGACACAATTCAGTATGAGTTGTCGGCATCCAGTGGGCCCATGTCTTCAAGGAATGTCCTATTATGAGTCAATTGGGCTTAGATGTTCAACGAATTAGGCCCAACAGAATTAATATTAACAAACAATTAAAAAAAAAAATCTCGTCATTTTGTATCATAATTACAAATTTATTTTAAAAAACGACAGCATATGTCTCTTTTTGAAACGCACGTACTCTCAAAATTTGTTTGTTTAAGTGTTTATGTGACAATTTTAAAAAAATATAAGGCTTTCCCATGACCATTTCATCAATTCAAGAGGATTGCTTTCTCTGCTTTTTTTTAATTAAAAAAATCCGTTAATTTAGATTTTATCTAATACAAAAAATATGAACAAATATTAGTTGATGAAGTGATGATACAGTGTGAGTGTCAATGTAGATGATTTGTCATTGTTCTTTCTCCTTATACTTATATTATTAGCAAAGGTGTTAATCAAAGCATTTTTTTTTTAATACCAAGGACTTCACTTAATGAGAAGATTACGACATGTTTATTTGAGCGCTAATAGACATAAAATTGATTATTCCGATAAAATACCTTTTATTTTACATTTTGACATATTTAAATGTGCCATTAGCATACACCTCCGTGATGGAAACTAGATAACAATTAATAAAAAAAAAGGAGACCATTTATACTATCAAATATATTTTGGTCCATGAACAGTCACAATATAGATATTGATGTTCCATTAATACAAAAACAAGTAATTAGTTGAGAATCATTAACTTTGATCATAAAAAAACTATAATGTTTTTCAATAAGATATGATTGAAGCAATGACCAATGGGATGTTCTTGAGAATAAAACTTTGTATGGAGAATGACTAAATGGCGAAGCCAAGATGTTGGCAGGACAAGGACATTGAAGATCACATACAATAAGTATTATTATAATGATGGCACTATTATTATTATTGATACTAACAAGATTGTAAAAACCATGGCAAGTTAAAAAAAAAAAAAGAAAATGCTGTGAAAGAATTAATTCTTTGCTGAGCCATTAGATTTTTTGGGTATTTGAACAGCCATGCTTTGTTTCTATTCATTCTATATCTTTGAATAACATTGACAAATGTGTTCAGTAAACAATACCCAAAAAGTTCTCTTCCATAAATAAATAATACCCATAATTCATAATTATTAAAAAAAAAAAAAGCGTATCAAATTGCACTGCCATTAAAGTCTAATTAAGCAATAAATCTCCTTGAGTGCTCTCATATTTTTGTTTTCGTTGCCTTGGACAAATTTTGCCATCACTCTCTCTCTCTCACTTTCTATATCTTATGCCAATTATTTTTTCTCTTTCAATATCTTACGTGACTTTATCTTACAATCTTTTCGAAAGTGACCTTCAATATCAGATTGTGGGAAAATAGGAGAGGACCAACTTAAGCATGAAGTGCCCATGGCCATCAAGAACCTTTTAGCCATTGGGAGAGTTCTAAAAGCACTTTCTTACAATAAATACTTGAAGTTGCTTTCCGAAAGGGAGGATTTTTTTCTTCAATAATGCTCTGGTTAATTAGAAAAACAAGGTTTAAAGAGAACACATATCAAATTCTTAATGACAAGATGCTGAGCTAAACACTGCAAAATCGATATAACAGTCATTTTCAAGAATTTAATAAACCAAAAGTCTAATACCGCATTTTTTTTTTTTAACAAGAGCGAGATTCAAAACTCAAAATCTTTTGATTTCAATCAAGTGAATTTATCAAGCCAAGCGCATCTGCATACACTACTAATAGGATATCATCAATAAATGGCAAAAGAAATGAATAATCAAATTACTGTATCGCCCCCATAGGATTCTTTCAAAATCACTCTCTTTTTCCCAAGCTGCTGACCCAGGAGTTAAATTGTCGGTCCCTTAAAATAATAAATGTTGTTCATCAAGAACCCTCAACCAACTACATCCCTTTGCCTATTCCTGTTCCTCAAATGTCATCTCAACATGTTTTGCACAGGGGGGGAAAAAGGGTAAAATTAATTGTGAAACTCAATTTAAGGAATTCAAATTATACAGCTCCCAACAAAACACATTAATTTTGCTTCTTTTCTTTTTTTCCTTATTATTACATAAAATTTACCTAAATCATAAACTAAATCACATCCTCTGCATACGGTTGTATCCTGATTTGATTCTAACACTTCTTGTACAATCAAAAAGACTTAACCCGTTGAACCAACTTCAGAATGAAAATAGGAGACTCTAAGGTCATATTTGGTTTGAAAAAAAATGAGGAGAGGAAAATAGTAGAATGGAGAGAAAGAGAGAAGAAAGGAATGGAGAAGAGCAGTGAAATTAAATTTTGTTGTTTGATTTGATATAAAATTTGATAAGAAAATGAATTATAATTTTTTTCTTTAGACAAATTTATCCTTTACTTTAAATATTAAACTATTTATATATATATATATATATATATATATATATATTATATGGCGGTCCGGCGGCCTGCGGCGGAAGTCCGGCAAAGTTTCGGCGAAGTCCGGCGACCTTCCAACAGAAGTCTGTCAACCTTCTGGCAGAGGTCTGGCGGTAGTCCGGTAGAGGTCCGGCGGTGGTCTATTTATAATATTAAATCAATAAAATAAAATTATAACTAATAATTATTAATGACATTAAATAAATTAAAAAGATGAAGGGTAATTTTGAAAACTTTAGTTTCTAGTACGAGAGGAATTTAAATTCTTTACTGCTTAGTGTGGAATTCAAATTCTATATTATGATGGATATTAAATTCTAATGAAAATTAAATTCTTATACATTTTGTCAAACCAAACAATAGAAATAAAAAGAGAATTTAAATTACTTTCCTCTCCTACATTCTCTCCTCCTAACCAAACACCACCTAAAATCATATGGAAAAGAGCTCCCTTTTAGCTACTTGGTTTGTGACAAAATGGCGTTTGGAACAAATGTATCTAGTCATGCTTTTTGGGGAAAAATAAATAAATAAATAAATAAAATTATCAAATATTCTTAGTCCGTGGAAAAAATCATTTTGAAAACAAATACTGCAAGACAGACAAGAAAAAGAACATCGCCGACGAGACAACAATCTACCATCAAAGCACTTTTTACAATGTCAAAAGTACTTTAAAACAAAGCCTTGATAATTTGGAAAAACAGACCATAAATTTGACAAATCTAACAAATGCTATGATCATAAGCTTTTAGGTATGTAAAATGTTAAGTGTTTGCTTTGAAAATAATAAATTGCCTGGTTAATTGCATGTTCATGTTTTTTTCCCGAGAAGAAAAAGGATGCAAATGACAAAAGCAACACATCAAACATGAAACACAAGAAAAAGCAGCAGCCTAATGATTAAAATTGACAAAGGAGAGCCCCCTGCTGTATTGATTGGTATAGCATTTTTAAGATTAATGTAATAAATTATATTTTACTTGATGCAGACTTCTATTACTACTAGGTGCAGAATCATCAATGTTGAAATAGAATGAATTCACTTTCTTTGGATTTTCTTCGGCGTTCATGTATCACATAAAGGCCCCCCCCCCCCCCCCCCCTGAGTAACTACTGCAGTCTGCAGGCATCCAATGACTACATTAGAAATCACACAGCTTCTTATTTTTATGCTACATAAACTTAAAAACCAAGCCCTTCACAACCTCTACCAGAGCATTATTTGAACTTTAAGACCTCTAACCTTAACAGCAAGTCCCATCAGATATTGCACGATTTTTCATGGAGTAAGGAATCCAAAAAGCATATGATAACCATGCGTACCTTTATATTCTTGCCATGGTTGCTGCATGTGTAGAAATTCAGATAGCTTAGAAGGAATGGAGGTAAAACCAGAGGAAAAACAAATTTATGGTTCACAAATTATTCTCAATGGGAGCTGATTTATGGGGTAAAATCATTTCAACGACTCCATCACTGTTTTTATACAAGTACATATGGAAAGAACTTATCAATATATTGTTAATTCTAAGAAACTAAACAATATAAACCCAGAAGCAATTCTACATTTTGATTTACAGAAAGAACCTTCTTAACAGTCAGCTCAACACAACATAGCTTCATCCTGATATCTGACTTCTGGAATAGCCAGTCATTCTCGGATGCAAATTACAAGAATAGTCTAATGTAGAAATGAATGTTGAAGGTCAAGAAACTTCTACATCATGATCAAATACTAGTTTTTCAAGTCTTATTTACAATCAACTGAACCTGCAATATTAAAGAATTTTACCAAGTTAAAGCAACTTGACGCTGGTTTTCCTCTTAATCCTCACTTCACCGCTGATATTTTAAATCATCTAATGCTTGCTGCTATATAAATCAAGCATGTTTGAACAATTTCATGCTAAGCCAATGAAAATATACAGCAACTACAATGATGGGAAGTGTCAAGGGCACCAAGAAGCAGTAATACCTGTTACAGAAGAAGAATCTTAGGTCGACCAAATCAGACACTAAGAAAAGGAAGGATAAATAAGAATAGCCATCAGAAGATCATCAATTGCTAATGCCAATTACTAATAAGTCTTTCAAATTCCATGGTCAAATTTGAAAGTCAGATGAACATATTAGTGTCATAAAAGCAAATTCATTACAAATCTCAAAGAGTTAATCAAACTCTATATGATGATAACTAAAAAGTCACATAACACAACAGACAGTAAGCATATTTGCTATATAGAAAACTATCATTTCTTGCACTGGCCAGGTCGCCTGGGCACACATCAGATACATTATTGTTTCTAGGCAGCGGTTTGATCACAAGTCACTAAAATATTTTCAATACCTTCAAACATATAATTTAAAAAAAGGTGCAAACACAATCTTAAGCAGAGAAAAGCCCTTCGGGTACTGAATTGGGACAAAGCAAAACTTACATTTTTCTTCCTTCACAAGTCTCATTCTCACTACATTGTGATCTTCTTTAAATTATTCAACAAACGGAAAAACCATCACACACACCCCCCCCAACATAGACAAGAGTTGAAAGTTCCTTGTATCCTTTTGTGTGATAGAATGAACCCCATCAACGTACTTTTAGCTAGTGCACGCACATCCAATCACATACTTTACCAGCCCCATGAAACAGCTATAATATCTGCGAAGTGAACCAATCACTGAAAACTATCATTTCTTACACTAAAAGAGGCATCCAAATACTTGCTTGCTGAAAGCCAATAATTCGTTAAGGGATAACAATCTCTCTTGCAAGATTCTTAAATTTGAATTAATGTTTTCATGCCTCTTCTGTCAAGGGCTTGCAATGGGTATTGGCTTTTATTTGGAAGGCTTGATAGTGTGTTCTTTAAGATTATGAAGATTCATTTTTTCCTTTTTAGTTTTAGGAGCAAGGATAAAAAATGAATCACTGAAAACACAACAAAAATAATCTAAAACAGTAAGTGCAATATTGCGGATGTGGACTAAAAACAATACCTTGCTTCATTAACCAATTACAATAAAAAACCTGCAATACTCAGATGCTGGCAGATCCGCAGATAACTCCTTGATTAATTCTTCTTAACCCTTGCTATTTTGAATGATGACAAAATGCCCCTAACTAATACACCAATGTTTTCGTTCATGCAAAGACTGGGTATTTTTGCTAAAAACAGAAATCAATAAATCGACAGCTGTGCATGTCCAAGTGTCGACAGAGAGGACTACAACAAATGTTTTGGTTGATGACAAGTTGGCGGCAATGGTAAAGATTTTAGATGGCATTCTGGGGCTAAAAGAGGTAGATTAGGTTCTTCTAGTTCTGGTGTTGCTCAAGAGTAGTTGCTGTCATTGGCCAAGATTAGGTGAGAATTGACTGAAAAATTCAAACGGGCATTTCTTTTTAGAAGCGTATAGATCAGAGTTTGGGCTCTAACACCAAATCTGCAGTATGAATAAAAGAACTAGGCTATAATACCAAACTAGATTTGGTATCAGAGCCAAACCTCTGATTCTTATGCTTCCATAACAAAATCCAAGGGCACCCTCACATCCTCATATCAATGCTTCAATCAACTTGCAACCACCATTCAGTCATTGCAAAAACATCTAAGATTTAATTCTTCCAAATAAATCACAAAATTGAACTATGGATCTGTACTGTCTTACCTTATTGGTGCCAAATATTGAAAACAGTGACATACAGATTTTTATCGATTTATCTTATTGTTAGAAACTTTTTCTCCCATAGCCACCCAAATGCTTTCCCATTGCTAACTTAAAGCATAATCCCACAAAAATATCTTCGCCCACAGTTCTTACTTTTCATAGTGGCCTACAGCAAACAAGATCACTTCGAAGTTTGAATTTCACCTTGGCTGTCTGTTTAGAGTCACCCTTGCTATCTTCAAAGTCCTGATTATTCTATCTTCTAATATAGTTTTGTCTCTTTCTAGCTAGCATTTTACCTCATCTAGAAGATAATTCATACCATAATTACTAGTAACGAACCCACGAATTTTTCTTTCAACCTTCAAGATCGCTCACAAATCCACAAGCTCCAAAAAAATAAAATGATTCATTAACTCTCAAATTCCTTGATCATACAATTTTTTCTAGATTTTTTTTTTCAGCTATAAGTTATAGCTGAGCAATGCAACAAATTTGTTTTTAAATCATTCAACATTCATGGAAATTATTTTTTTATTTCAATTTCTATTTTATCAAAATTGAAAATTTGGTTTTAGAATGGACAAAAAATACGAAATACTTAGCAAAATTTGTAAGCATGCTCAGCCTTAATTACTTGAAAATATTGACAATAATAATTAAAGACGGTTAAAACAACAACATTCAATAGTTACCTGTCGTTTTGGATGGCGGATAGGAGTGGATTATTGGACAATGGAAGAAGTTTGGATATGATGGCGGCAAAGAGGAATCCTAGAAAGAATGCAGAGCCGATCACGATGAAGAACCAACCCCAAAACGTTGAAGTTTTTAAGAATTTAAATTGAGCGGAAACCATTTCAGCATTTTGCTGCAAAGAAAGAATTGAAAATTTCATCAAATTCTTTTTTATCAGAGAAAGAGGTGGACATTTTGAGCAGTTATATATGCTTTTTAAAATCTATTTAGAGTTTTTTATCAATTTATATAGGGGTGAGCAAATTGAGTTTCGGTTCGGGTTATTTGGGTTCCAATCCAATGGGTTATAGAATTGAACTCAATCGGGTTTAAAATGCGAACCCAAACTGAACCATACAGAATGTTCGGTTTAAAAATTTGGGTCTAAATTTCAGTTCAGATTGAATTCAGGTTACAGCAGTTCAATTTCAAAAAATTTCCCCAGCAACTAGGGTTGGCCAAATCCGGATATAGGTGCATCCGGATCCGGATTGACATTTTTATATCCGGATCCGGATGCGGATAATATTCCGGATATCCGGATCCGCAAAAATTAAAATTTAACAATTAAAAAAATGAGATTATGCTTTTATAATTTTACATTATATTAAAAATTAATACATTTAATTAAAGTAATTAAACCAAAAACCATATGTTCATTCTATCTATTTGTTAACAAATTCATCAATTAATCAGTCAAAGTTTTGTAAGTCATTGTTGAGATTCGGAAAATGAAAGAGGGAAAAGCAACAGCATGCAAACGGCAGCCACTTATCTTTGTTCAAATTCGTCAATATTAGATCCAAATGCGTCTTGGGACAAGGATCAATTGGGAGATGTGTTGCATTAGATTTGACAAGTGGTGGCTCTTTCTCTGATTTTGTATGGTTCCCAAGAAAAAAAAAACTAATTACAGAAATTGAAATAATTTGCAAAGCCAAGAAAGATTACAGAAATGCAGCCCGGTGCGGTGAGCTTAGCAAGCCAGAGATGCAAAGAGGTGCCGGTGTTTGGTGACAGCAAAGTGCGATCAGCGAGGCAAGGCTGGGCAGCCGGCGTTCGACGACAGAAATGCGTGCCCAGCTCGAAGACGCAGCCACGTTCGACGACAGCAATAGGTGCCCAGCTTGGCGACGCAGCCGGCGTTCGATGACAGCGAGGCAGATGGCGTTCGATGGTAATGGATTTTGCTTGTTTCCAATTTTGGCCACAGCAGTGGTGATGAAGTCGTGAGTGTGTGTGTTTCCAGTTTTAGCTTTTAGGGTTGCTAGGATTAGATTTGTGTATTTTTTTTTCCAATTTTAGTTTATATATTTTTCAATTGAAAATTATTAAATTAATAATTTAATTAAGAATACGGATCCGGCTTTCCGGATGCAAGCACATCCGGTACGGATCAGTGCGGATCTTAATTTTTTAACTCCGGATCATTATGCCATCCCTACCAGCAACCAACTAAAATTCCAGAATCTCAGATCACAGGCCTACATCAAATGCAGAATACAGCCTAGATCAATACAGAATAAAAACAAATATCAAGTACCAAGCATCCTTAACAACATTTCAACAATTAAAAGTTAACAAAACATAAAAATAATCATAATAGCGAGTACGATAAGGCTACTGAGTACTGAACTTACATCTCCAAAATCCAAATTACAAATACGCAAATGCATTTATTTTAGCTCGTAACCGAACTAATCAAAAAAATATTTACTCCCTAAACATACATTCAATTAGCAACCTATAGCCTTATTCATCACCGGAATTGCAAACATAAGTAACCTTAACGTCCTTACCTTGTGCGGCGGACGAAGAAGGCAGCCGCGACAGCAGTTTGATCGGAAATGAACGGCTCAAGATCGGCTAGAAACTGCAACGCCGGTGCACCTGAATGACGGCAGCAGTGGCATGTGGGTGTGTTTGAGTGAGCTGCCGGGCTGGGCTGGGGTCGTGCTTGTGCGTAGGCATGGTACCGATAACACAAATAAAGGCCCGGGCCTTATAAAAAACCCGATTTTTTGGCCTTCGGGTCAGGCGGATCAGGCTCGAGCTCGGGCTTTGTCCGAGTCCGATCAAAATTTTTAATTTTTTTTAACATTCAAATAATTTAAATTTACCTCTCTTAATATATTAAAATTAAACATTAAAAATTACTCCAATTTATATCTCAACCATAAAATCATATAAATAATTGAACATAAACAAAAACTATGTATAATTCAAATAAAACACATATCTTTTTAATTATTAAGTAGTTGGATCGAATCGGGTCGGTTAGGACCCAAGCTTAATTTGGTTTTACTTTTTAAACACGAGCTCGAATTTCGATCCTTAAATTCAAGTCAAAACTCGAATATATCAGGCTAGATTAATCGGGATAAAATTCGGGTAAGATTTTTTTTTATCACACTACTTGTGCGATTCTGGAAGAAGAGAAGAGCGGAATTAGCAATTAGGTTTAGGGATTTTTATTTTTATTTTTTTGTTTTGCCGTGACTTGTGAGCTTGTCTAACGTGTTGGAGTTGCGTATATTTTTATTTTATTTTATTTTTTTGGACATATACATTTGTTTTCAAGCCTAACTCATTTAGGTTTTAATTTCGGATCGATGTTAACCCGAACTAAAATTAAAATCGAACTGGTTTTAAAATTCGAATTTGTTCAGAACTTGGAATTCCATACGTTAAATCAAACCTAATTCAATTTCTATTTCGAATTAGGTTTGATTCAGTTCGGTTTTTCTTGAATGTCTATCCCAATATTTATATTTTAAAAAAGAGAATGGGCCGGATCTTTTTCTTCAACCCGAAACCCAATTACCCGAATACAAAAGCCTTTTAGGTCCAATCTCATATAAGATTTATCCAAAAGCAAAAGCTACCTAGCTAAGAAAGGAGCAGCCCGTCTTCTCAGAATAAAAATTAAAACGCAAGACGCAGGCAAATCTCAAATCCCTAAAAGTTCGAAAAAAACACAACAAAAATGGCGAACGCAGAAGTGGACGCGCTCGACTTCGAGGACGACGACTTGATGGACGAGGACGGGACTGCCGACGTCGATGCATCCTCTTCCCCGCGGGCCCCGCAGCCCAAGCTTAAGTCCGCCATCACTGGTGGCGCACCTAAGAAGACCAAAGGACGCGGTTTTCGTGAAGAAGCCGACTCCGAGCGACATAGCCGGCTCGCTGATCGTAATTTTGAGTCTCTTGGCACCGATGGGGGACCGGGTCCCCAACGATGTGAGTCCCGAAACCCTTAGGGTTTTTTTTATTTGATCTTTTTAGTTGTATTGTCGACTTAGCATTTTGATTGAATTGTATGGCCTGTTTACTGTAAGAATTTTTCAAGACAAGTGGAATCCTAGGGAGATTTTGGGGTTTGTGTTTGGGATAGCCTCTGTTTAAGTCTATGCTTGTGAAAATTATTTGGCTGCGCATAGAAACTTACGAATTTTAACCTCGGAAGTTGTTTTAGGTTAGGGTATGCTTGTAAGCTTCTTCGTAACTTGCCAGCTAATATTTACCAACCAACCAATCACACACTTAAACTTGATAGATAGTGATTTCATTGTACAACGGTTGTTGGACCTTAACCTTAAACATGCCCTTAAACTTCTGTTTGGAAATATAATTAATTGTAGTTGACAGTGTTAAATAATTCTAATATAAAAAATTTACTTATAGAAAAAGCCCAATGATGGTGAGTTCGTACATTGATTAAAGGGGATATTTCTTTCTATATTACTTACCCTTTTGTTGTAGTAGCTGCCATATTCCTCATTGTTGCAAAAACAATTGTGCAGCTATTGAGGGATGGATAATTTTGGTTACTGGTGTGCATGAAGAGGCACAAGAAGATGATTTACAAAATGTATTTGGTGAATATGGGGAGATCAGAAACTTGCATTTGAATCTTGATCGTCGTACAGGTTTTGTGAAGGTATGCTTTTACTCTCATTCTTCTCTTTTAGTAAGTGTGATTGTAGACATTCATTTTCTTATTCACGCTTTGGGTCTCTTTGTAAGTCATATCTATGACCTGTTTTATGCTATTGGTTTCTGCTGGAGAAAATTTCTGTTTACTGTATTGCAAATTGACATGTATATATGATTTGATGTTTTCTTTTTGTCTTTTATGCATGTGTGCTATAATTCTAGTTTCTCTTGTTGCATTTCTCAGCTTAAGGATCAGTTTAGTATATATAAATTTGACTCAAAAAAAGTTGGAATCAATTTTTGGGATCTGTTTAAGCAGTGGAGTACCGTCTTAGAGAGTTGTATAATTACTTAGTTTTACTCAAACCATCCAAAGCATTCAGCATTGTTGAAAAACATATCCACTATGCGCCACAACTATTCAGGTCAATTTTATTGATTAGTCTTTTGATTTAGGACTGTCTTGGAGGACCTGAGGATTTTTATATTTTCAGGGTCTTTAAAAATATGATTTCTTGCATGTAAGATTAGAATCAGTCCATAGGATTATGAAGAGAAAATTGAAATTTAGTTGGATGAGGATAGGGATTAAAATATCTACTATAGTTCTGAATAGAATTATGAGGAAAAGGGGAAAATTTGAGGTGATGCTTAACTTCTACTGATTTCAAAAGTTGTCTCCAATATTCAACATGTCACATCTTCTTGTGGTATAGAAGCTTCTAAACTAAAATAATCTTACATTGTAGCTCTTCAAAGTTTCCATAGCTTTAGTGCGTATAGCCTATCTTTCACTAGCCAAAATTGTAAAGCATCTTGTTATCCTTATAAAATTGAATATTTTTTTTTTTGGAATTCTTTGTCAACATCAAGCTGGGGTGCTTGTAACACCTAGAATAGTTGCGTGTTGCTTTTAGTGTTTTATACTGGTTGATTGATGACTGATGGATCTGGAAAGGTCCATACATGAAATTTCATTTGTACTCTTTGTTAGGTTTCACCTTTAAAGAGTGTGTTCTTACCAGTCATGCAATGGCTGATTGTTATAGGCTTCCACTGGTTTTTGCTAGATGGGTTTTGCTACATAGGATTTTATAACGATATGATTTTCTTTAGAAGGAAAGGCCTTAATTTGGTATTCTAAATCTTTTCGTTGTTGAAAACACAATGGTATTTAAGAAGATCTTAATCCTTAAAAATTGACTGGTTTTACCATTTTGTTTGGAAGAATGATTCTCTTGGTATTTTATAAATAAGAGATCAGCTCGTTATTGCTGGTATATAGAATTGACACTTTAGTTAAACTACAAGTATGGTGCATTTTCTAGATTGCCTGCTTGCTGCTAGTGTAAATGGATCCGGTTGGAGTGCTCAATATTTGCTTATTTTAGTGGCTTGAATTGAGTAAATATGAAGTAACATCGGTGCAGAAAATCTTTGGTATATCTGATTCTGAGGTAGGCTTGAGAACAGTTGATTTTGTCATAACTAGTTCCTGACAAATTTGGGTATGGACATTCAGTTTTCTTATTCTATGGCTGTGTAAAAATCAGTGTCTAATTTCACAATTTTCTTTTAAAGCAGCTATTTATTTGATATGTATTATTAACATATCATGAATTACATCTCTGCTTTGAAAGGTTTGTGTTTAGGATTTTTCTCTCCCCACCACCACCACCACTCTCTCTCTTTTTCCTTAAGTACTTTAATACGAGATATTTTGCCAGGGGTATGCGCTGATTGAATATGAGAATTTTGAGGAAGCACAGAATGCCATAACTGCAATGAATGGAGGTGAACTTCTTACACAGACCCTGACTGTTGATTGGGCCTTCAGCAATGGGCCTAGTACTGGACCCTTCAAAAGAAAGAACATGAGGTTTGTCTCTGATTGCTATTTTCTGCAAAGTGCAAATCTATTGGCATTAGATATGGGCTTATCATACATAAAGGAGAGGTGTCCTGTGAACTACATAGAGAGGTGCTGCTCTTGTTATCATGTCTCTACCATGTGAGGGACCACAGGCACCACAGTAATCCCCCATTGCATGAAAAAAGCTTGTTTCTGGATTAATTTAGAAGAGAAAAATTACAGTGCATTTTAGTGCATCCTAATTCTATGTGGGGACTTCCCATTGATTAGTGCTAGTATGTTAACATATTTCTGAAGTTTTGAATTTTCAATAACATTGTTTTTACCTTAAAATTCCAGGCCTGGACGGACACATCGCTCAAGGAGTCCCAGGAGAAGATACTGATGCCGAGCGAGGACAAATGGTTATTTCAAATATGGGTTTTTTTTTTTCAGTATTCACATCTTTCTTGAAGGATTGGAGTCGATGCTTGTGATTTGCAGCATTATATGAACTTGTCTCTGTTTGCGGAATCTGCCTTTCTATATGACTATATCATATGGTTGTATTAAGTGATGTTTTCAATTGACTCTAAATCGCAGTTTATTAGATTTGTTGCGCTACCTGGAATGTTTTTTAATTTTCAAGTATGATAATTTCTAACATGGAGGCTGTAGATTTGTTATCGGGTTTTTGGGAGAGATTTTTTGGAGTGTGCGAACTGTGTAATAGTTGGCTCTTACGCTTGAATGCCAGTTTTAAGATGGACTGATTTTTCTCGTTAACGATCAGAAAGAATGGATGAAATTTATCATTGGATGGCAAATCTTTGTTTCGAATTTTAAAACACCGCATTGAATGTTTCATTTATTTCAAATTAAACGAGCATTTTATTTTATTCTATTTTTATTATTTTTTAGAAAGGCGGGACCTATACTAAGTTCAAATTAATTTTTGTACATATTTAGGAGCAATTTGATAATATTATAACCTTTACAAAAATTAATTTTAATTATATTATAAAATATTTAGTTGTGGAGAGAATTAGTTAAATATTTAATAAAATTTATATTTAAAAATATTGAAAGAATATAAAGGATTAAAATAGACATAATATTAAATAAAATTTATATATATATATATATTTATAAATATTTATATATAATATTTCTTTTATTTGCATATATAATAATTGATGATTGAAATTTTTTTTATTTTTTATTTTTTATAACAGTATAATTGATGATAATAATAAATTCTTTAAATTTAATAATTTTGTTTCTTAATTGAATAAAATTTTTTAAATTTTTATAATATATGTGAGGATATATAAAAAAATTATATTAATCATAAAACTGATTTTCAAAATTAAATTTTAAGAAACTACTTTTTCCTTACTCTCCAAAACTTGTTGTAAGATGGGTAATTTTGTAAAAAAATCTACCAAACATTAAAATCAACTTTTAACTTTTTAAAATTATTCTTTAGTCTATTAAAAGCAATCCCAAATAGAGCCTTAAGATGGTTAGAAACTTCTTGAAATTAATAATCACTCAGTTAAAAAAAACTTATCAAACAGAATTTGTATTAATAGAGTTTATAGGTAACACTTTACCAAAGAAGTTTTTTTTTTTAATCATAAAAGGGCTCTTAAGAGAGCTAAAGCGACACTAAGCGGGAGTGCACAACCCCCATAAACATCATTGTTTAATATGCTAATTATCTTAGAAGGGATAGCTTGAAAGCAATGTAAACCCAAAAGAAAAGAGAAACTGTAGGACGCAAGGAAATCTACTGCTGTATTGGCTTCCCTGTAGATATGCTCCACTTTAATCAACCAATCACGACGGAGGAGATTCTTGATGGCTTGAATGAGAGTAAAGTGTTCGTTGACAGGAGTGTTCAGGTTAGAGACTAACTGCAAAACACACTTACTATCAACTTCCACATGAACCCGACGGAAACCATGATGCCAAGCAATGGAAAGCCCGTGAAATAAACCCCATAATTCTTCTGAAGTCACTGAGCACACACCCATGTTAACATTGTACCCTGCCAGCCATATACCTCTGTAGTCTCGGATTATTCCACCAGCTCTTGCATGTCCTGAAGATTTCTTGGCACCATATGTATTTAACTTCACCCACGACCAAAGAGGAGTAGTCCAGCGGATCCATTTCTGGACACGGATCAAGCCAATAGTGAGCAAACACAAATTGCTTCTTTGAATTTCAGTTGCCCTAACTTTGATGTCCATTGCAATATTATTGTTTTCCCAGGAAGCTTTGGTGAAGATAAATTGATTGCGCCAAAACTAAAGCCGCCAAATAGCAACGCCAAAGATGACACGCCAAAGATCACCACCTATACCATTGTTCGAATTCTGTAAATTTGTTGACATCCAGTCCGCAAGGTTAGCCTCAAAGAACTGATGACGATTGTGGCCCCGAAGCAATTGAAACCAAACCGCTCTAGAGAAAGGGCAGTCGCAGAGGACATGAGTCGTATTTTCTATTCCATATCCACACCTCTCACAAGCTGGATCAATGTTTAAGTGGTGAGACGCTAATTCTGCTCGAGTCTTTAGGCGATTGTGGAGCACCAACCAAATGAAAATCTTCACACTCTGCGGGCCCTTTCATGACCAAGCCAAACTCCAGAACTTGTCCTTTTCATTTCCCTACGACTGATCCAAGAAATCATACGCTGATTTAACTGTAAAATTCCCATGTATTGAAGCTGCCCAGTAAACTTGGTCTACACCATTTCTAGCCGAAGGGGGATGGATTGAAGCAATTCGCATCACTGCATTATGGGGTAGAAGGTGACTGAATTTTGGCCAATTCCAAGACCTGTCTGTGGACACAAAATCAGCAACATACGATTCACTGAGGTCAAGAGGAATCGGCTGCAAGGCAAAAGCCGCGAGAGGGTGAGAAGTCGCTGCCCAACAGTCCCACCAAAAATTTATTTTCCTACCATTGCCAACATTCCAACGTAATCCCCACTTAGCATGGTCTCAAACTCTACCCACAGATTTCCACAAGTGAGAGCCGTATCAAGTGAGAATAGAATATGGAATATCCGAGCAAGAAACCCCGTATTTTATAGGTAGCACTTGGACACAAGGCTTTTCAGGTTCAGTAATTAAATCCCAAGCAATCTTCAACAACAGAGCTTCATTCATAATGTCCAGCCTGTTGAAACCTAGGCCACCAGCCAATTTTGGTTGGCATATATTATGCCAACTTATTAAACTCATTTTCCGCAGATCATCATTTCTACTCCACAAGAACTGTCTACAAATTTGATCAATTTTAGATTTGATACTAACCGGAAAATTCGTAGTTTACATAGCATAAACGGGAATTGCTTGGAGGACATATTGAGTGAGAGTAATCTGTCCTGCAAGAGATAGTTAAGAAGCAGCCCATCCCGAAAGCCTTTGATCCACTTTATCTAGAATCCCCTGGTAAGTTTGCTTCGTAACACGGCTGTGCAGCTAGGGGTGGGCGTTCGGATCGGGTTAACCCGAACCGAACCGAACCCGAAATTTATTTCGGGTTCGGGTTAACCGGTGAAACCCGAATGGATTCAAAGCTTCAACCCGTTTGGGTTGAAGCTTTTTTTTTTTAAGATTCAGCTTTTAAAAATTAAAAATATATATACATTAAACAAAAAAAATCCCTATAGTGGTGGTTAATTATTGCTAATTTGGAGATGTTGTGTAGAGTATTGATGGTGTTGGAGATGGATTATTAGCCTTATTTGTCATGTGGAGATGTTTAATCATGCTTGCCATTTGCCATTTTAATTTTTAGATTTGTAATTTTTGTAGCTTTATTGTACTTGACTACATGTTTTATGTTTTGTTAACTTTAAAAAGACTTGTTGAAATGTTATTAAGGATGATTTGTAGTTGATATTTGTTGTTAAAGATGTTTGGAATTGAGATTTTTGGATTTTAAGTGATTGTTGTTAGAATTTTTAGATTAAATTGTTCCTTAAGGATGTTTGAAATATTTGGAATTGAGAGTTTTAAATTGTTGAAATGTTATTAAGGATGATTTGTAGTTGATATTTGTTATAAAAGATGTTTGGAATTGGGATTTTTGGATTTTAAGTGGTTGTTATAATTTTTGGATTAAATTGTTCCTTAAGGATGTTTGGAATGTTTGGAATTGAGATTTTTAAATTGTTGAAATGTTATTAAGGATGATTTGTAGTTGATATTTGTTGTTAAGAATGTTTGGAATTGAGATTTTTGGATTTTAAGTGGTTGTTGTTAGAATTTTTAGATTAAATTGTTCCAAACCATTATAACTCGAACTAACCCGAATTATTCTAACCCAAACTAACCCGAACCAAAATTTTAACCCGAATTATCAACCCAATCCGATTCGAATTGCCAACCCAAACCGAACCGAACCAAATTAAATTCAGTTCGGTTTGGTTCGGGTTGGCGTTTTCAACCCGATTGGGTTCAATTCTCCAACCCGAACAACCCGAACCAAAATCCGATTTGCCCACCCCTATGTGTAGCAGTGGCATGCCTAAATACTTGCCCAAATCTTTTGTAACTGTATACCCCAACTTGCGCCCCAATTTGCCAGCCACATCAACAGAAACATTTTTGGAAAAATAAACCTGGGTTTTAGATTTATTCACCTTTGCGACAGAGCTCAAACAAATATCTTCCAAAACCGAATTGATGAAAAAAGCTTGCTCACTAGATGCCTCGGCAAGGAGTAAAAGATCATTGGCAAAAAATAAGTGGCTTAAAGGAGTACCTAGCCGAGATAACCGAATAGGCTTCCATTGATCTTGCTGAACTGAGCGATAAATCCCATAGCTTAGTCGTTCAATACAAAGCACAAAAATATAAGGGGATAAGGGATCTCCCTGTCGTACACCTCTGCTAGGAGAAAAATCATCAATTAATTCACCATTCCATAAAATGTTCATACAATTAAAAGTAAGGCATTCCATTATTAATCAAACAAGGTCTAATGGCAAAGAGAGCTCCATTAAAGTTTCATGGATAAAGTTTTAGCTCAATCTATCATATGCCTTCTCCAAATTAACCTTTATAGCCATGAAACATTTTTTACCCATCTTTCTTCTCATAGAATGAACAACCTCTTGAGCAATAATGATGTTCTCAGTGATATGTTGGCCAGGGACAAAGCTTGTTTGATGGGGGCCAATTAGATCAGGGAGTAGAACTTGAAGTCTATTCACAATAATCTTAGTCATTGTTTTATAGAACATTGTGCATAGACTGATAGGGCGATACAACTTAAAGGACATAGGGTGATCAGTCTTTGGGATGAGGACGATGAGGGTTTTATTAACTTCTTTTTAAGGATACATTTCTAAGTGAACACTTTCTTTATGCCAACACAGAAAGAGTCACCAACAATATGCCATTGAGATTGATAAAATCCAGCAGGAAAGCCATCAACTCTAGGGGCTTTGAGAGGGCTCATCTGAAAAACAGCTTGCCGAATTTCCTCATTATCAATCGGAGAAGCAAGATTTGTTAAGCAAAGCTGATCAATTGGAGGAAAACCCCCTCGCACATGATACAGACAGTAGGTGCCTTGATCGGATTTATACAAATTAGATAAGAAAGCCACGACATGAGATTTAATATCCTATGTATCATAAATTCAAGTATCTCCCTCATCCTTAATAGCAGTGATGCGGTTACGAGCCCTTCTAGTAATGGTTTTCTGATGAAAAAAAGATGTATTCTGATTCTCGTAAGTAATCCAATCTCTGCGGGATTTTTGATACCATAATAACTCTTTTTGAGACAAAACTTCTTCCAACTTCTTTTTTAAATTTGCCTCAAGACGATAAAGACTATGGAAAGGTTGGCGCTCCAAAGCATGCTGAATCTCACCCATTCGAGCCAATAATTCTTTTTTCCGTTTGAAGATATTGCCAAAAACTTCTCTATTCCAAGTAGCCACTTTATTTGTAAAGTTAGAGGCTGCCTGGGAATAAGGAGTATTTTTTTGCTAGCTATCCTGTATAAAAGACCCAAACCGTTTGTCCGTCATCCAAGCAGCTAGAAAACGAAAAGGCTTGGCGTTCCACATGCATCTAGAATTACGCTCAAAACGAACCAAAACCGGTATGTGGTAAGATGTAATTCGCGGCAAGTGAGTAACCGAATAACTATCAAACTTGAGAATCCACTCCTGATTACTCATAGCACGATCCAGACGCTTCGAAAGATTTCTACGTGATCAAGTGAATCGGGGACCACTGAACTGCAGGTCAATCATTTGTTTAGCATGATACCATGATTTGAAGTTTGGACACACACCCATGCTCAAAAGAGAACCCCCACGTTTTTCCTCAGCATACAATATCGAATTGAAATCACCCCCCACAATTCAAGGATCATGCATCGAATCTGCAATACAATTCAAATAGTGCCAAAGATCCCCACGTCCAATTAAATTGGAGCTCGCATAGACTGTTGTGACTCAGGATTGGATAACATTCTGAACACTGATTTTCAAGTGAATAAATTGATTATGATTCAAGACAATCTCAACATAAAAAAAATTCCTCCATAAGATCCAAATGCATCCAGAGAATCCAGTAGCTTCCACTCGATGTGAGTGTTCAAAGCCACTTTTTTTTTAATGAAATCATCTGCTTTCTTATGACTAATTCTGGGTTCTAAAACTGCAACAATTGTAGGATTGTAGTTTTTAACTAAAGTAGCAAAAACACGTCGAAAGTTTGGGGACCCCGCCCCTTGGACATTCTAGAAAAAAATTGAAATCGTCATAAAAATATATATACAAAGAGGATGAGTATGACCAGCTTACATATTGACTCCTAAGGCCGCTCCTTCATGCATGCCAGGAGTTTCATTAACGACCGCATTTTCATCATCAGACATAATGTCCTCACTGACTTGGTTGGATGCAAGTTGAGGGTCACCAGCATAATTAGCCATTATATTAACTTCCCTTTCATCCTTTTCATTAGGAGTATTAGCTAGCTTCTGCGGGTAACGTTGCTGCTCAGAGTTGGCAGAATCTTTTTCACTTGAGCAGCCTGACTGGTTGCCCACCATCGCATGGTTTTTTTATGGAAAAGATCACTGCGGTATGGTTATGGGGGTCAAGGGTTGTCAAAGTGAAAGTAGGTTCAACGGGTAAGCAAGGAGTATGTTCTAAGGGGTTCGGTATAGGGACGTGTGTATTGTGGGAGAGAGTTCGAGGAATATGGTGGCGTAGGCTTGCATGCATGAAAGCGAAAGTTTTGGAGTTTGGTTGCCTAGGTCGTGAGAGTTGAGCTTTAGCTACTTGTTTACCTTTAGCAAGGTGGTTATGAAGTTTTAGAGTGGTAGAGGTTTTCAAAGTAAAATTCTTTCGAATATTAAAGTGGTCAGTAATGGATGTAGTTGGTCGTTGGGGAGGGACAAAGATAGGGTTCTGAACAACGACTTCCACCGCAGCATTTGTGTAGGGATCATCAGCTAAGGCAGCAAAATGAGAGGCTGTACTAAAATTATTCTGTTGGTTCCTTTCCAAATCAGAAATATTCTCCCTGTCCACTACTACTTTAGCTCTCCCTTTCCGTGTCACAACCATCCATGGGCCAAATTTCTCCCTACTCTTATTTGCCACAACTGGAGAACCCTCTTTATCAACTGCCACATTAGTTGGAGGAATGCTCATGGAGTTACCATCGTTAGCCCTTTGTGGGTTTTGTTTGTCAGGGTAAGCGGTGCTATGGTGGCCATATTTGCCACATTGGAAACAGGTAATTGGCAAGCCTTCGTATTCCACCTTCTGGACTTTTCCATCCTAGTTAAATTGAGACACCAAAGGTTGAGCCAAAGAAATGCGAACATTAATCCTAGCAAATTTTCCCCTCTCCCGTAATTCGGTAAGATAATCAATCTTGATCACCGTGCCCACCAGTTGTCCAACCTTTCGTAGTATACACTTGTCGTATAAATGAAAAGTCATACCAGGCAAACGAATCCAGACAATTGCAGAATCGATATCTGTTAAGGTGCTGTCAAAATATGGAGTCTAAGGTTGTACTGTTAAATAGTGCCCAAAGATTACCCATGGCCCCTCAGTTAGTGCATAGACAACATCCTCTGGTGAGTGTAGGCGAACTAAAAAATAATTGTTTTCAAGATCAATCACTGAAAAATCTTGTATCATATGCCACATTACCTTCAACCGATTACATAGAACCTTGTACCCAATGTTTCTCCCCAACAATTTCACGACCACAGAGTTCTGCCAAGGTTTAGTCAGCTTATCATGAATCCGTTTAGAGAATTGGATAGTTGGCATGGTACCATCATCTCCGACTGTCACATCTCCAGGTTCAAAATCTCATTCGTCTTCCATCTCAGTATCAGCAAAATTTCTTTCATGGCTAGGAGCCACAAGTGCATCCTTGAAGGATATCGGCGGTGGGTTGTCCTCGTCGGTGCCATGGCTTCGAAAATGAGCCTTCTTGGTGAACCAATCCTCATGCAGCGGCAGTGGAATCGCTTTCAACAAGTTAGGGTTTTCTTGGAGTTCAGAGTTTTCGAAGCTTTCCGACGTGTTCCGATAGTTTAAGTGATTTTTCGTAGGCAAGAATTACCAAAGAAGTTTTAGTTGTTTGGTTATCAATGAAAATTTTTATTAAAAATTATGAAATTATTTTAATAGATAAGTTTTTTAAAATTATGATATAAAATGAATTAAATTAGATTGTAAAATAAATAGAAGATATTTTAAATAATTTAATTTTTTTTAAAAAAAATTACAATCTCTATTCTCAAAACTTAAATTTTAAATTTTTTAATAAAGATAAAAATAACTTATTTAAATTTGATTTTGTAAGCTATCGGTTGTATCGATTTCTTTCTGTCAAAACTAGATTCAAATATTGGTCACTCTTGTAAAATTGCGAACTAAATTTTATTTTTTCCCTAAAATTAGAATCCAAATCACACACTTTTAGCTGGGTCAGGCTGTAGGCTTGCTATCATATCAAATTATCAATCCGCTAAGAACTTTAGATTAAATTGAAATGTAAGCAATTCAAAGATTTTTAGTACTCTTTAGAGGATTTGTCGAACCCTTTTTCGAAGCATGCCTATTTTTATCTGTGTTTTGGTCAAAATTTAACAGAAAATTATGTGTTGCGTAATGATATTCATAAAAAATTGGGATATAAAGTTGTATTCCCAATGACGAGTCACTACTTAGTAATTGTTGTATATTTAGTAATAGTAGTTGACTTTTTATAATATCATTAATGACATGATTTCATAATACTAATGAATAAATAATTGATATATTACGTGCCGTATCATTTAAGAGACAATTTTATATCTCAATTTTGTAAGCATAACATTACCTATGTGTATTTTGAATAATCTATTTTGTGACTCTGGTTTACATCTCTGTTAACCTTTTAACATTGAACTCTTGCATTCTACAAGTAGAGCTAGTCTCTCTTTTACCTCTTCCTCTATCAAGAGAACATACTATAAAGCGTATAAAGCTTTCTATTACTTGGTTTCCTCTGTTCACTATGCAGTTTGTATATGTATATGTGTCTTTTTGTACATTCTTCTGTTTCTGATGTGTGATTTCTAATTGAAATCTTGTACTTGATTTCATGATGCCACAGCAGTCCAATAATTTGCAAAGCACGAACTTGTTGGAGTGTTGATGGTACGCGACCATACCCAATGCGTGTCCTCTACTCGTCGCATTTCTCCCAGCTGCAGTTAAGTGGATAATTATGTTAGAAAATTTTGAATTTAAGTAGTTTTTATTATCAATTTTTTCATATTTTCTTGACTAGTTTGTTTAGGATACATCTTAAGACTAGAGGCTTGGAACAAATGAAAAGAACTGTATAGAAAGTAGTACTACATCCATTTTAGAGCCAGTGGATAACCAGTGTTGAGGCTCTCTTATAGTGATAGTGATTGCTTACTCTGCCATCTCTTAGGTCAAAGATTACTGAATCTTCAGAAAATGGAATTGGTCTTGTAGCTGCCACCTGCATAGAGTTGAACTCGCATGAGTAATAAGTTATAAGCATAACTAATATTCTGCGAGTCACTAACATCACCTTCGGGTCGCAGTGGCTTTTAAGATCATTAAGGTCATCTGCATCCTTGTCCATGCTAGCTTCAAAATTTTCATCATTACAAACTTCTTCTGTAGTTTCTCTGGCCCCAATTTGTGTTTCATCCTCAGAGTTCTCTTTTGCTTTATGCGGGAAACCACAATTTTTCCATCTCCATGTCATTTGGTCCATGTATCTCAGGTACACTTTCCCATCTGACCCAATCAAGAGCAGTTGATTTCCATGAAGGCATGGTCCTGGTGAACCAACCAAGGTTACACCTTTACCAGGTGTGCCGTGTTCCACCCAGTTCCACCCATCCCAGGTGTTCCAGTGATATTCAACTAGTCCTCCATCTTCGGAAAGCATGAAAAGTGAGCCTGTTAGTGATGCTGATGGTGGCCTCATTGCAGTCCCTGGAAGTATGGATAAAACCAAATGCTGAGATTGATAGTGCTCGTGCCACAGTTCAGTCACTTTGTTATACTGATATAACCGACCATTTCTTCCAACAACAAATACTATATTTTCCCTGAAAAGTTCCTGATCAACTATGCATGCAACTTTAGTATCTAGAGGGTGTCGGCAATCTTTCCATTTAAACTTCCTTAGAGCCACCTGCAGAACAATTGGGAGTTTTTGTTACTATTATTCTGAATTATTTTTTAAGGAAATTACAGAATATTGTTTATCTCCCCTGTATTGATTGAGTTCCTATTGTCTCCGTATTAAGGTTTGGAACCTTTTCTTATATGTTTGAATCAAATTATATTTTCTATAATACAGAACAAAGCTTCTCTTGTTTACCTCACTGTGCACGGTGTTGTGTATGTGGATGGAGATAAACATTTTTTCTCTTGCAGTTTCAATTTTGGTTTATATAATACTGACTGGTGAAACTTTCTTGCTTCCTTCTTAGGATTTCTGATGTAACTACAATAGGAGAGAATGAGTGAATTTAACGACTAAACATCAACCTATGCATATAAGAAATTTTCCCTGATTTTATAAGAATCTGCTCTATGAAAACAGAGAAGCATAGTCAATCTCATTATCTTTTTAATTTACTTACTTTGTAAATGCTTGACCTAGTAGAGATATTTTATTTGGCATCTGCTACTTACTGTGAATTGTAGTAATCTTCCATTTTTGCTCACAAAGAAGAGTGCGTCTTCTGCTGTAACTTTCATAGCTTTACCTGTTATTCCGTCCCATGGAGGACCTCCTATTACTTGCCTTCCTTTCCTCATAGCCGTACAATTTATCCATGCCAGCTCATTGCTGCTTCTTTCTCTGATAAGCAAACTACCATATAAGTCAACCATATATAAGCTTCCATTGTAGTTTCCCAGTACCCCTCTCATAGGTGTTGAATGGTCATGCCTTAGCCAAAGCCATACACTTTCAGCATAAAGATATTCAAAAGTAAAACCACCATCTGTGATGAGGAAAAATGATCTGCTTCCATGCATCACTCTCAGACGGAAGTAATTGTTAATCCAATTATCTGGTAAACTGTATTCTTCTATAGGATTTTGTGCTCTACCACCTGAGATACTCGGAAATAGGTAATCATATTGTGCTTGGCTCCCCTTTCGCCTTCTTGCTGTTCTTGTAATACCTAAATCATTTGGTTCATCTTTTGTGCCTGCCATGCAATTCAGAGGGCTACGTTCTTCAGTGCAGTACTCTGCATTCCATCCTTCGGTTTCTGGGGCATCTAGTATAGACCATACGTATTTAATAGATACTTTTCTTCGAACACTAAGTTGATTAATTGGCCCTGAATTTTCTCCACCTAGTCCGGATGGATGCAGTTCAGCAAGTCTACCATCATCCAGTGGAAAGATTGTCCTGCCAACTTGAAATGGTAGTCCGACAGCCCCTCTGGCCGCTCTTGCATGTGGGGGATGCAAGTGAGATATCCATCCTCCAGAAAATTGATTCTCTTGAGAAGTGCCTGTTTCCACATGACAAACTAACAAATGTTATGCATTATGCAGAAGTAAGAAGTGCCTGTTTTCACATGACAAACTAACACATGTTATCCATTATGCAGAAGTAAGGTTTATCTAAAAATGTTTTGATTGAATTCTCATTTTGAACCTGGAAATGCTTCGTATCAGTTGCATAGAAAAGTACTTAAAGAATGATTATCTAGAAGCTACTTTCTGTATTTGGCACATCCTGCAGTCTTTTTTGTCTTAAAAGAGGGGGTCTTTCTTTTGTGAAAAAATGAACAGAAAAGAAGCAGACAAATTTGGTTTTAGTTAGATTCGTGAGTAAATGGAGAAGATAGTCCAATTTCACTAGAAGTCCTTGTAAAATTTGAGTTGGCAAGAGAACAAGAGTGACTAGGCTATGCTTTCTAGAAATTGACTAGACTGTTTTGTTATGAGATGGCATGGTGTCTTAGAGCCAGAAAATTCATGGAAATATACTCACTCATCACAGTATTAAACATAATGAACATTGCCTTTTAAAAAAAACAAAAAACAAAACATAGTGAACATTGCAACTGTAGCTAAGATAACACATGACCTGTCCATAGAAATTATATGTATGTGTGTAGATTTTAATATCCACTTAAAAACTGCCTCCCATCGTGAAAATTATTTATTATACATCTGCATAACTCACCTGAATATTTTGGTATTTGATATTCAAAGACAGCTCCAGCAGATGTTGTCAGAAACAATGAGAAGAACTTCTCATTTGATTCATCTTGCTGAACTGGGGTGATAGATGTCAGATGTGTGTCCTCTGGACTTCCATGGATTATCCATTTCCACTTCCTTTGTTGTATACGTCTCTCAACTAAATTACCACCCTGTATATTTGCGAGATCTTGTGAGGATATGACCTAGAAATATAATATTTGCAATAGACTCAGCAAGGTCTTCCTGAGATGCACACGTTATCTGTACATTATGTCATAGCCCTTAAACAAAATTGTTGGCATTATTGGTATTTTCTGTATATCTGTGTAATTTGAACAGGAAATATGTCGAATTTTATTGGAAGTAGAATTTGCTTGAAACATTAGTGGTACTTGTGGGGACAAAGACTACCTTAGTTAAAAGAAACAGAGAGGTAGAGTGATCTCCAATCAAGCCATGTAAGGTACATGCCATTGATGGTATCAGAGAAGCATTGGCTGCTGTTCCTTTGCTCCATATATGCTTCCTCCATGAAGGCTTTGAGATTCTATCATACTCATAAAGGTCACCTGTAGAGCTGTATTTAATAGATTCTTATTTAGTTAATTTGTGAATCCCATATACACACAGAGGGAGAAGGAGAGAGAGAGAGAGAGAGGCTACCTTATAGTATACACAACTTCTGGTCTAACATTACCAGCATCAGCTATGGCTGCAACATTTGCACCCGGTGGTCGGCCATGATTTAGCCATCTGTTGTAGGTTTATAGCACAAACGTCGTGAACATTAGAGTCTCCTCATTACAATCTACAATATAAATAGACTGGAATTCAGAGTTGAAGGCACTAGCATTAGCTATAAAAGCTCTCACTTGTATAATGAGTTTTACCTTGGAGGCTCAACCTCACTAAGTTCTAACAGCAATCCATTCTTTGTGCAGAAATAAACTCTCCTGGTAGGCGGTAAAGTAAAATCAATATGTAGGTAATAACATGGAAGTTTTCTGTACATAATTCACTTAATTCTAAGTATATGTACTCACTCCCCGTCTTGCGAAACAACACCAGACTTTATTTGGATTACTGATCTTTGTTCTGCTTCTCCGTTTATGCTTTGATCGATTGCAGGTATGAACTCTACCCAAATTGGCTGTGAGTTGTCACCAAGTTGCATCTACAAGAGATTAAGGAACAACTGGAATAGAGTGTTGGTACAAGAGTGTGGAAATGAATGATGAAAAACTAAGGTAAATATTTGGTGTGGATTGATTGAAGTTCATATGCTCTTGGTATAAGTTTGTTGTTTGAACTTATAATTCAGTAGTCAATCATATAAGTTGCTCTGGCTTACTGTTTACAAAATTTCTAAATCACAGTTAAATATAGCATAGACTTTGATCTATTAGAAAATTTGAAGCAACTAGTACCTGGTACAAAACTCCTGCTTCTGCCAGTGCTAGAATTCTCTGGTTGACAATGAAAACGGAGATGGCAGGACCTGCTGATATGGGCAAATCATGGGGTGCTATGACCCACTGTACTCCATTCCAGAACCTTTCATATACGGAACCACTAACACCAGTTACCCAAATGGATGTCTCCGACATTTTTGTAAGAGAAATTCTTTTTCTCAGAGGCAGAACAATATCAGAACTTTCATCAACTCCTCCATCACCATCCTTCTTTTTCAAGGTTTCCTTTTGTTTAGTTTTTACTTCTTCTAAGTGTCCTTCTTTGGTTGCTCCGGTTTGATCAATTGAACCCACCTTTGAACAGTTATCATTAACACAAGATACAAGATCATATGGGAGTTCTACTTCAATCCAGCTGTTTGTTTCCTCTCTGAACTCCCAGAACCGATCGGTTTTCTGCTCAAACTGTTGACTGCTTTGTTGAACATATTGATGTGGGCACCATGAAGCAGAATCAAGAAAAACTAAATAACTTACCGATAGAAGGACCCGGATGAAAAATATTAAATGGAACATGGACATGGTAACTGCTGAAAGAATCACTGAAAAGGAAGAAAGGGAAACAAAAGAAGAGGGCCGGATATATATATTAGAATCACTTAAAAACTAAGATATGCATGTGGTGTCTAGTGACAAATTTTTTAGTTGGTTTTGTGTGCCATATGTGGTGACCCAGATGGCGCATATATCAGAAAAGGCCACAGTGAGCTGACCACTCACATGAGTACTGATCATTTTTGAATCAACACAACCTGCTTTCATGGCCTAAACAAAGCCATGAAAGAGAGAGAAAAGAGTTTGTTGCTTGTGGTGGTCCATTTAGAGAAGAAGGTAGTTTATAGTTTCTGTGATTATAAATACCTCTAAATAATAGCTGAGCTTTTTGTATTTGTCAACTCTAGTGACAATCAATGACAAAGGCAGTGGGTAAAATAATACAATTAATGGGGTTGCTGAACTTCCTTTCCAATATATGACTGCTTTTTCATTTCTTTGGAGGTGGTAAAGTTTGTTTGTCTTACCTACTTCTCATGGCCTTTTTTGTCAATCTTCCACCAATATGGTAAATATTTTATTTGTTTTGGGGGAAGTTGTTGCTTTGGTTTTTCTCAAGTAAATCTTTTTATTGGGCATCCTGAATGGGAAAAAATATTTCACTATGAGGTGTGTTGCATTCAGGTGAGTTTCACCTACCTTTGATAATCAAAGACTTCAATGGCAACAGTCTCTGATCAACCTTTGTGGGCTCCATTTTGATGGAAAATCATGCCAGACTTGATTGCCTTCTTCAATGGGTCAGTTGATATTTCCGCTGTAGTGTGCAAGAAAAAAAGGGGTGTGTGGGCTGAGGTTGAGGTAAGGTGTCTCCATTTTTCTTCTTAGTTTACTCTTTGGTAAATGAAAATGATTGAACAACGCTGTTTTGACTTTTATTTTCAATATTAGGAGTTCCGTCTCACGTGTGTGTCGTGCCATCCATTAAAATTTTGATATATATACAAATTTTTATATTTTAATATAAATTTTAAAGCTTAATATGATGCGATCGTGAGACCATCTCACGCAAGACTTTTTCTTTCCTCTTTTTTTTAAAAAAAAATCATTTCATTGAATAAATAACTTTACATGAATATATACTCTTTTAATTATATCATATTAAGAATTTTTATATTTATATCAGTAGATTTTATATTTATAAGCTAATAAATAGAAGATCATGATCAGATTATGTATCATTAATTATTATCATATTTAACCCATCATCTATTCAGTACTTTTTTAATTTAAAATTCATTAACTAAATGATTAAAAAGGTTCTCATAAAAAAAAATAAAAAAATCGATTAAAAAGATTCCATTGAGATTGGATGACCCCCTTGATGACTTTTATTGCAGTTGCACACCAGGATTTATGAGTATCTAGTCATCGGCTCGATTGGATTGGTTGGCCCATTTAAAGGCTATTATTATTAATCATCATCACGACTCCTCTTCAACGGTCTTGATTTGGTTTTGATGGGTGGGGCCCAAAGAGGATGATGAGTGGCATATGATTTGCTGCCAAAGACAAGTGGGAGTGTCCACTAGTCGCAATTTTAGAATCTTGAGGTCGGCCACGTGGATCGGCCGATCGAATCTTCGCCTATTTTATGTGGTTCTTAAACGAGATTCCAAAAATCTTAACTAGTGGTGTGATATTAAAAAAATTTTAAAAAAACAAAGACGTTAATTGACTTTTTGTGTTTGTGGCATTAAAACTAAACGAGCCCCCAAAATTGCCTGCCAATGGAGAAAGACAATTTCTGAAACGTGTTTTAAAATTTTAATGATAAGATTTATATGTTTGTTAAAATTGTCAGTTAATTCGTGGTTTTAAAGATCTTGAAAATCAATTTTTGCCGCCGGAGAGAAATTGGTTAGCGTTTGAGATGTATAACTAGAAATATAAATGAGGAGAGGTGTAGGAGTAGGAGGTTGTTTTTGCAAAATAATTGAAGGAAAAAAAAAAGTATTTCTGAATTTTACCTTTTTATTTTTTCAAAAAATGAATAATAATATACTTTTTAAAGAATATACTAAATTAGAAAGTTTGAGTAGTACTTAGGGTCCGATTGAGATTGTTTTTGCGAGACTTAAAAGTAATTTTAAAAATCTAAAAGATAATTTTAGTGTTTGGTAAAAAAAAAATTAAAATCACTTTTGTCAAAATCAGCCCCTCCTACAGCTGATTTTGAAAGATAGAGAATGAGAGACTTTTAGATTTTGATTTTGATTTTGAGAATCAATTTTATCATTTACTACAATTTCATAAATATCCTTACAATTATTATTTAAATCCAAAATTATTCTTATTCAAATTGGAAACAAAATCAATATTTTAATAAATTTTTATTATAGTTCATCAATATAAATTTATTAATATCAATTTATTGGTCGAATTATTATTAAATTTGTTTCACTGTATTATAAATTTAATTATCAATTGTTTTAATATAAAAAAATTAATATATTATAAATTTTATTTTTAATAAAAATTATTATAATACACAATTAAAAATATTATATTTACATATTTTTATCTGTAACTATTTTCAATAGAACATTGCTATGGTTTTAATTCTTACCCCCAATAATTTTTGTGTGTTGAACAGGTTTCACATGATTAATTAAGCTTGAACAGGTTTTACATGATTAATTAAGCTAACTTTTCAACAAATCCCAATAAAGTGCCGGTGAAATTTTCCTGCAAGAGGTATGGTGATTGGTCGAAAATTTATGAAGAAGAAAATGAAAGCATGGTCGGCCATAATTGAATTTCAAAAACAGAGCTTCCAACACATGGGGATAAATTATGAATTGCACACCGATTGCAATTATTAACGATCACTACATGATAGAGACTGGCTTAGCTAGATAATATACAATTTCATTCATTAAAGTGATCTACGTGATAATAATATAACATAAATAATAGTGGGTCGTGGGGGACATGCTCAAATAAATTCATTCCCCATGATAATGCACGCTTACGACTTTAATTTCTTGTGGAAAAGTTAATTTGGGCTTTATAATTCATTAATTGTGACACTTCACCTGTGCCTAGTCGTTGTTAGATGGGCGTTTGATGATGCCAAAAAATTAACTTTGTTAATTATTAATGATAGCGGCGAAAATTAAATTTTTAAATACTAATTAAAAATATATCGCGTCAAGAAAACTACTTAATTCTTTGTAGGAGTCAATTAGTTTGGTTGGTAAATTCAAAGAAATTCGGGGTTCAAAATTCAATCCTCGTACGCTTATATAGTTATGAAGAATATCAAAAAGTCAAAAACCAAAATAATACAATTACAAGAATTTTTGTATAAGATCGTTTTATAATATGTACTTTAATTGTATTTTCTACCTGAATCTGTCAAAACTAACCCAAGTAGAGGGATTTATATTTGTGTGTTATAAATTCCCAAATAAACTACTTCTAAGGTTGTATTAATGCAAAAGTGCAAATTAAGACTAAAGAATTCTGTTAACTGTAGATTTGAGAGGACTAATTGCTCTGCTCTAGTCCCTCGAAGCCCCGAGGCTATAGTGGGAATTCTCTCATAATCTAACAGTCATGCTATTTAGCCCCAGCAATTAAACATTCGTATAATCTAACATCAAATTTTGCTCGGGCAGGCAAAACATAAAAATGGGTAGTTTTGGTGGAGCCGCGGCCGGTTTAATTTGATATTACTATCGATCAATTTAGGTAATATTCCGAGAGTCCGATTGGAATCGCTGCCAAACAGTGGAAAGCTGCCACAATTAAACTGATTGGTAGCGTTCTCAGGTCGATTTCAAGTAAATTTAGAGAGTGCAAGCAGTTGTGGTAATCCACCTATTTGGTTGTCATATCACCACTCTCCCAAACGGTCCCTAAGATCAACATTAAATGAAAACTAGTTATATTAAAGTTTCGAAAATTTTCTCCATCAAATGATTATGATGTTGGATTTAATTTCATTTTGTTGACAAGTTTGAATGGGAATTTAATGCCATGCAAGTGAAAGTGGGTGAGGATTGAATTTCTCACCTGGTGGAATATGAGAATAGTTCAATACTACTTGTTACTTTTGTTTAGATTATCAAGCTGAGAAACGCGGCCATTTCAACATATTTTGTTATGCTTTTATTGACAATCTAAGCCACCGGTTAGCTATGAAAGGGAGCTCTTGTTTGAGAGCAAAGCATCCCATTTAATATTTGAAAAAAGAGTTGTGAGCTTGGTGAAGAGAGAAAAATTAGTTTCTCATTTATAATTGTTATTTTTTCTCAATTTTAAATGACAAAGTTGTTTTCTCCTAATATAAGAAATAATGTAATTATTCTCTTCTTATATTTAGAGAAAAAAGTGTTGTAATCCTCATTTTAATAGTAAAATTCTTCTACTTTTATCCATGATTTTTACCCTAATCTTTCTGGTGTTTTTCACATAAATTTTTTGTCTCATTTATCTTTATTTGTTTTCAATTTTTCTTTGGTTACAAAATTGCTACGATCATTAATTTCCTAACATTAATTTGTTCATTTATTCATTTTATTTTATTTATTTATCACGCATGCACATGGACAAGTTTGACTCATAAAATTAAATAAAATCAATCAAAAATCAAAATACATACATACATACATTTTATTTTATTATATATATATATATATATATATATATATATATATATATATATATATATATATATATATATATATATATATATATATATATATATTTATATTTACACATATGCGAAACATGCCACAAACTTGTGAGACAATGCTCACTCTTTGCATGATACAAATCTTCATCATATTTGTTCAAGGATCAGCACCTTGAATAAAATTATCATAGGTAAAGTTGTAAAGCAGTTAGTTATATTCTATTACTCATTGTTGAGGTGGCAAATACAGTCAACATGTATGAGACAAGCTGGTGGTTAAAGCTATTACAACAAACAATTGGTTTTTGGAGTGAGATATAAAGGGGGGCAAGTTGATTGGTGTAGCATCTAAGATCAAATTTTAAGTAGTTTAGAGAGAGAGAGAGAGAGACAGAGAGACAGAGACAGAGATAGAAAGTTCTCACTGTGAGAGATTTAATCCTTATACTCTAAAGTTTCATCGTAATCAATTTGATCAATAAAAAAAGCTTCAAACCTTCTGGGTTTCTTTAGCCATGGATGTAGGTGCTTTGGTACCGAACTATGTTAGCTCTGTGTGTTGATTCTTTCTTCTTTCTTCTTGATTATTATTGAGTGTTAGAAAATGTATACTTATAAAGGAGAAAATTGTCATTTTACACTTCAAGTCTCACTAACATCCATACTTTTATATATTTAAGTCCCTTATAATTTAATTATGTGTGTTTTGAACTCAAGACAGTTGAAAACCTTAGGAGGAGCATAAAATGATAAATGACATTGTTCACATATACGGTATTGTTCACAATATTGTTCACGACACTGTTCACATATACGGTATGCTGACGTGGCATTGACCGATGATGTGACACCGACTGATGACATGACAACATTCGATTGGACGAATGATGTGGCATTGAATGTTTATGTGGCGTTGATTGATGATGTGTCGTGATCCTATTGGACTAAAATGATTATGTAGAGTTGACCGATAACGTGGCAGTATGTCAGTGGACCAAAAAACGTGCGTAAGATACATGCATTACACGGAATGACAGCTCTGATGATGTGTTATATCCAATTAGAACTGGTCACGTAGCGCAATCTTGGGTGTCCAAATTGTTTTAATTCGATGGCTATGATTTACTCATTGTATCTATAAAAATGGGACTCTCCCCCTTAATTCGACACCCATAAATTTATTTTTGAGCTCAATTTTCTGTAATTCCTTCTCTATCCTATATTTTTTTTTTGCGTATTTTAATAAATTCTCATTTTATCCATAGTTCAATTATGAGTAGCTAATTTTCTTTCAAACTTAGGTTGAAGGTGAATTCTCAACATGTTCCATGAGCTTTATTTGGTAAATTTATTTTCTCTTTCCCTCTGATTTATGTGGATATTTTGACTTTTTGTCGACGATAGTAATAATCTTATCTAGATACCGCACTGGTATAACCGACTCCCTAGTACAAAGTTATTACTATTTGGCACGATAAGCTCTTATCACCATAGTGATTATTGTTGAGTGTTAGAAAATGCATATTTATAAAGGAGAAAACCGTCATTTTACATTTCAAGTCTTACTAACAACCCTTACTTTTATGTATTTAACCTTCTTGTAATTTAATTACATGTGTTTTATTTTAATTAAGTATTTTATGTATTTTAGGGGCATTATAGTCATTTCACAATAAAGGAGAAATCAGACGGCAAAACGGACATCACTTTTGAACTCAGGATGGTCAAAAACCTTAGGAGGAGCATAAAAGGAAAAATGACACTATTCACATGTACGGTACTATTCACGTGTACGGTACTGTATACGTTACTGTTCACGACACTGTTCACATAGACGGATGATGACGTGGCATTGACCGATGATGTGGCATTGACTGATGAGGTGTCACGATCCTGTTGGACTAAAATTCTTATGTACTGTTGATGGTGACGTGGCAGCATATCAGTGAACGAAAAATCTCGCGTACGGTGCATGCATCACACAGGATTATTTTCAACCAAACCGCATTACTGTTCATCCGGGTCAAATCGTGTTACTGTTTAAAGTCGGGTCAAACCGTGTTACTGTTCATCCGCGTGGTCAAACCGTGGACTGTTGACTGATGACGTGGCGCAATCCTGAGCTTCCAAACTGTTTTTAATCCGATGGCCATGATTTACTCCATGTATCTATAAAAAGGGGGCCTCTCCCCCCTAATTTGATATCTCTGAATCCATTTTTGGACTTTGTTTTCTGTAATTCCCTCTCCATCTTGTATTTTCTTCGTATTTTAATAAATTCCCATTTTGCCCCTAATTCAATTATGAGTAGCTAATTTCCGTTCGAGCTTGGGTTGAAGGTGAAGTCTCAACATGTGTCATGGGCTTAATTTGGTAAATTTATTTTCTCTTCCCCTCTAGTTTTTGTGGATGTTTTGACTTCTCGTCGACAAATAATAATATTCTTGTCTAGTACCGTCTTGGTTTCACCGGCCCCCTAGTACAAGGTTATTATTATTTGGCACGATAAGCCCTTAGCACCATATTGATTAGAGCGTGATTCATGAGGTGTGGATTCCCCCCTCATGATTTAATTGGCATTAATAAGGATTATTTAGCCCATGATGCATGTTGATACGGATCCAGATACTCAAGTACGTCATTTTAATAGAATTCTCTTCAATTTATTCTCGTCATTTCAATTCCAATTTTAGAATTTATTCTCACCATTTTAATTTAAGTTTTAGCATATCCCAAATCATTTCCACCACAAATCCAATCACCCATTTACAAAATTAATTCTACACAATTAAAATCCACCTCCTCGTGGGATCGACACTCGTCACCATTAGTCTATACTACAATAGATTCGTGCGCTTGCAAGTACATTAAAATTTGCACAACAATTATAGTGAGGTTCATGAGGAGTGAAAACTTCCCTCATGATTTAGTTGACACTAATAAGGAGTATTAAGCTTATGGTGCATGTTGAATGTGGATCCAGAGTCTCAAGCGCTTCATTTTAATAGTTTCACTTTAATTGATTCCCGTCATTTTTATTTAAATTTTAGGATAATTTAAATCACTTTTACCACAAATCCAACCACCTACTTAGAAAATTAATTTTACACGCAATTAAAATCAACCTCCTCGTAAGATCGATACTCGTCACCATTGATTTTTTCTACAATAGATTCGTACACTTGCGAGTTCAATAAAATTTGCACAATTTGGTTAGAATTTATTTTTAGCTTATTTTGATTTGTTCTTAGTTAATTTAAGGCATTTGATTGCTCTTATTTCATAATAAATTGGTATCAGAGCTTGGTGTTGGTAGTTCTTGATTTCCAAATAGCAAGTACTATTTTTTATCTTAAGAAATTTAATAGTGACTAGTGAGAATGACTTCTATTTGTGGAGCCTTAAAATGCGAGCAGTTCTCATCCAACAAATGCTTGATAGTGCACTTGATGATAAAGATTAAAGGCAAAGAAGGAAAAGGGTGAGGGTTCTTCAAGTTCAGGTGGAGACTCAAAATTCATAAACAATAAGGCTCACAACACTATCATCTTGCATTTATTTATCAGATGAATTGCTGAAAGAATTACCAAAAGAAAAGACTACCTCTAGTTTATGGACAAAACTTAAAAAGTTATTCTTAAAGAAATCTTTGGTCAAAAGATTGTATATGAAGACAAGATTATATACATTCTCAATGGAGGAAAGAGTAGCTATGAAGGGATCATTTAGATGAATTTAACAAACTAATATTAGATCTTGAGAATGTTAATATTGATCTTGAAAATGAAGATATGGCACTGAGTTTACTTCCATATTTATATGGATATTTTATGGATACTTTGTTGTATGGAAGATAAACTCTCACTTAAAGGATGTCAAGAATTCTCTAGAATCTAAAGATTTGAAGAAAAGAATAGAAAGAAGATATTAGAGCTATGACTAGGGTTTGGTTGCCAAAGCAAAATCAAAGAAAAAGGACAATAAAAAGAAAAATAATAATAATCAAAAGAATAAAATAGATAAGAATAAGTGGAAAAGGAAATGCTATGTCTGTCATAAGGAGAGACATTACATCAAAGACTATTATGAGAAGAAAAAGCTTAGAAAGCTTCAAAAGGAATCTAATGGAAAGACTATAGTTGCTTTAGAAGATGAAAGTGACTTAGATGCTGCAAATATTCTTGTTGTTATAGAAAAACAACGTATTGATAAGTGGACATTAAATTCTGGTTGCTCTTTTCACATGTATCCTAATAAAGATTTTTTTAAAACTTTTGATTGCATTAGTGGTAAAATCTTATTGGAAAATAACCTTACTTGTAAAGTTGCTGGAATAAAAACCATTAACAATAAGATGTTTGACGGAGTAGTCAAAGACTTAAACCAAGTGAGATATGTTCTAGATCATAAAAGAATCTAATATCTTTAGAAATGATTGATCAATTAGGTTGTAGTATAAAGGTTAAAAATAGTGAAATTCAAGTCTTTGAAAATAGTGTTGTCATCACGAAAGGAATTAGAAGAAATGAATTGTATGTTCTTGTTGGATCCTCACATTTGTTAGATATTTCAGTATGTGCGAGCAGTGATAAGACTAAGCTCTGACATATAAGGTTAATATATATGAATGAAAGGGGATTGAAAGAACTGAGCAACTAAGAGTTATTTAGTGATGATCAGATCTACTTATTAGAGTTCTATGAGAAGTATATTTTCGGGAAAACAATTAGGTAGAAGTTTAACACAGGGAAACATGAAACCAAGCAAGCCTTAGACTATATTCATTCAGAACTTTAGAGACCCTCTCAGGTTCATTTCATGGCAATGCTAGATACTTTGAATTTACGTGCTCAAACAGAAAAATAAAGTTTAATAGAAATTTAAAGAGTGAACTACATTGATGGAAAACCAAACTAAAAGAAAAGTGAAGAAACTAAGAACATATAATGGCTTAAAGTTTTGCAATAGTGAGTTTGATGGATTTTGCAAGAAACAAACCATTGCAAGGCATAAAATAGTGGAAAATACACTATAGCAAAATAGTCTTGCTAAAAGGATGTATAAGACCTTAATTGAGAAAGTTGAGTGTATATTGTTTAATGTTAATCTCGCTAAGCATTTTTGGATTGAGGCAGTTATTAAAATTGTTTATTTGATAAGTAGAATCCCTTATCAACTTTAGATTTCTAAACATCCCAAGAAGTCTGGTTAAGAAAACCACCAAATTTAAGTAATCTCAAAATATTTGGTTACCCTACATATGCTCATATAAGTCACGCTAAACTAGAACCTAAGGTTGTGAAGATGTACTTCATTAAATATCTAGAAGGTGTTAAAGGGTACAAGATTTAGTGCATTGGTGGCAAGCCTTAAAGAATAGTTGTCGATAAGGAGATAATGTTTAATGAAGGGTCAATGTTGCAAACAAAAGTGGAAACGAAGATCTACTAATGCTAATGTAAGAAATGATGCTGAGTTGGGAATTGAGTCTACTAATAGTCAAAGAATAATGCATTCTCAGAAAATGCACAAGTCACTAAAGTTGTATAACTGTCAACTTGCAAGGAATAGAGAAAGAAAAGTCACTAAAATGTCAAAAAGATATGGCATTGTTAATATAATATCATATACACTTGCAATTATTGATGAAGTGAATGGTGAAAAACCTAAAAACTTTAAGGAATCTCTGAACAACAGTGATAAATAAAGATGGATGGCCACAATGAAAGAAGAAATAATTTTACTTAAGAAGAATAATATCTGGATCTTAGTCAAGCAACCTTCAAATAAAAGGTTGGTTGGCTGTAAATGGATCTTTAAACTCAAAGAAAGAATATCTAGTGTTAAACTACTTAGATACAAGGTTACACAAAGGGAGGTGGTAGATTTTAATAAGATGCTTCACTTGTGGTTAAACATAGCTCTATAAGGGTTTTGCTGGCCATTACAACATTCTATGGTCTATAGTTAGAGCAAATGGATGTTAAACTTGCCTTCTTGCATAATACTTTGATGAAGAGATACTAATGGCTCAACCAAAGGGTTTCATTGAAGAAAAGACTAAAGATATGATATGTTTGCTAAAAAAGAGTTTATATAGTTTAAACCAACCACCTAGATAATGATATTTGAGATTTGATAAGTTCATGGTCAAACATGGATACTGCAGAAGTCAATATGACAGTTGTGTATATTATAAAACTTTTGCTTCTGGTAGTGGCATATATCTTCTTCTTTATTTTTATGACATGCTTATAACATGTGAGCAAAGAGAAGAAAATAGAGAACTTAAGATATAATTAAGCATTGAATTTGAAATAAAGGACTTGGGTACTACAACTAGACTTCTAGGGAAGACATTATAAGAGACAGACATGTTAAGACCTTGTTTCTCACACAAGCTGGTTATGTAAATAAGGTTCTGAGTAAGTTTGTTATAAAAAAATTTAAGCTTGTTTCTAGACCTTTGGCTGCACACTTCAAACTATCAAAACTGCAAGAACCTACAATTAATATAGATATTGAGTATATGAAGAAGATTCTTTATTTCAATGTTATATGTATCATTGTGTATACTATGATTTGTTATAGCATATTTATAAGGAATCCAAGTAAAGAACACTAGAATGTTGTCAAGTGGATTCTAAAATACCTTGAAGGTACTGTAGAGGTTGGTATTCTATTTGGAGGATTTGGTGAAGCTATATGAGTAAGGTTACTAGATTTGTAGATTCAGACTCTGTAAAAGATTTGGACAAAAAAAAGCCTGTCATTGATTTTGATTTTACTATATATGGTGGTGCAGTGAGCTGGAAAGTATTTTTGCAGTTAGTTGTTGCTCTCTTAACTACATAGGTAGAGTACATTATTCTTACAGAGGCTGTAAAAAAAATTATGGTTGAAAGGCTTAGTGTCTGAATTGGGGTTTAAGTAAGGATCAATTCATATAAGCTATGATAGCTCAAGTGTTATACATATAAGTAAAAATCTCAAATATCATGAGAAAACTAAGTACATTGATGTAAGGGTGCACTTTATAAGGGAAGAAATTAGTAGTGGAGTGGTTGATGTGATTAAGGTCTCATATGAAATCAATCCAGCAAATATATTAACAAAACTATTACTAGAAGTCAAGTTCAAAAACTCATTGAACTTGATTGGGGTTATTAGCTTGTAAGTCAAGTTAATAGGTATTAGAGTAGAGATGGTAAAGCTATAACAATATAAAACTAAGGTGAAGATTTATGAAGTAGTTAGTTACATTTTGTCACTCATTGTTGAGGTGGCAAGCAGAGTTAGCGTGTGTGGGACCGACTGGTAAAGCTGTTACAGTAAACAACTAGTTTCTAGAGATGGATATAAAAAGGACAAGCCGATTGGTGCAATATCTAAGATCAAATTTTAAGTGGCTTAGAGAGAGATAGAAAATTGTCAATGCAAGAGATTTAATCCTTGTATTCTAAAGTTTCATTGTAATTAACCAAATTAATAAAAAAAGAAAAGCTTCAAGCCTTGCTAGGTTTTTTCAGCCATGGATGTAAGTGCTTTAGTACTGAACCATGTTATTTCTATATGTTGATTCTTTCTTCTTTATTCTTGATTCTTTTGGTCAGAATTTATTTTTAGCCTCTTTTAATTTGTCCTTAGTTGATTCAAGGCTTGTGACTGTCTATTTTTGTAACATAAATCATACATTTTGGCTCGCTTTCAAAATTATGTCATGCTTCAGTAGACAATGAAATATAATTATAACCTAACCCAAGAGGACAACTCTTCTGCCCAAATCCTTCAATTTTTTGAATGTGAGAGTAACTCAGTTTCAAAAACTTCAAATCTACATGTTTGATTTCTTCTATAAATTTTGTAGCCACTATTTATGATATGTCTGATTCTACTAAATACAATCGCTCAAATTTCATTGAAACAAGTTCTTTAGGCAAACTTGCCAATATTGTCACTGTGGCAGGATCACCACCTATAAAATCACAAGCAACTATAAATTCTACCATTAGAATTTACAATATAAAACTTGCGTTTTTATAGTAAGTAACATCAACAAAATCCCAGCATTTAGATTCCACCAAGTTTGTTATTGTGGTCCAAGATTTATCACTTGGTTTTTAATATCTCAATTCTCACAAGTATCCTTGAATTAATATTTGGAGATAAAACCGAACTCAAAAAATTAAATTTGTATATGAGAAAAAGGGATGCAAAAGCTAATGCTACAACTACAATCTTATGGTGCAACTTTGTTTCATTAGCTTCCTTTAACCACTCATCCATATTGTGGATTTGATCTTTAATGAATTATAAATTAGAATCAAATGAAAAAATTAACAAACAAGTAAGATTTGATTTTCTGTCTACTTATAGGCACCGAAATAAATAGCTAGTGAGGTTTCTTCCTAATTCAAAAGCAATAAACGTGGTACATCATACATGGCTTACTTGGAAAAGTATGATTTATAATTTATGATTTCCTTTGTCAATAGGGACAATGATAATGTGCGATGATATTTGCATAGGCCACTAAAATTAAAAAATATTTTACTACAAGATAAATTTATTCAATATATTGATTTTATCTCCATGTATAAGTGTGCCTACCTCATTTGTGAAGTCACATATACAATATTATGTAGAACTTCATGTGCATCACTCCATGCAAATATTATTACCTTATGTATATGTATTTAGTGTAAAGATTGGATTTAGTATACCTATAATTACAACAAATAAGTCCATATTACAATAATAATGAGATAGAGAAATGAAATTTGATGAAGAGAGATGGATCATAGTTGAATAGCTTATGACCAGATAAATCAATTAAAAAAGCACTGATATTTAGACAAAAAAATTAAATAAAATATACAAACAAAAACAACAGTAAATTAACGAGGCTCGATTTACTCACTTAGTATCAAACACGATCAATCAAGTTTAGTTTAATGTTTAAAAGAAAATAGAAAAAAGTTTAGCTTAACATTGCTTTTGTAAGCACTTTGTCAATATTTTGTCTCTTTATCATTTTTGTACGGAAAAAATTAGCCAATTAAGAATTTATTAAGCAATGGTAGCTTATTTGGTGCAAATGGATAAATTACGACCTGGACGTAAAAATTAAAAGAGGATAGGGGTGCATGAGCTTTTTTTTTTTTAATGCTGATTATGCATTAGATTACTGTATTACACAGATATTTATAATTTTTATTAGAGCAGACATTATACTGATATTTACAATCATATATATAACTAGGAGTCTAGGACTTACATTATTACAAGTAATTCTATGAAGTACATGGCCATTTATTAATTCTATAAAGTACATGTCCAAACGTATGACCCTCACAGACGAGAGATGTCTCTCCTCCACTCACATTTCGTAAGGGAGAAAAACTTATAAATTAACGTAATATAATTTTTTACTTAATTAAGGAAGGTTGAATTTATGAAAAATCAAACTGCTACCCTCATAATTCTGTTTAATTTTGAGAGTAATGGTTCGCCAGCGGGCCAAAGCCCAAGTAACGTTAGGGGTCCAGGAGCTATTATCCCAAATTCGAAAGAAATGAAATATTGGAAAACCCTAAACTGCCAGGGAAAGCTCACTGACTCGCGCCACAAATCGTCACTGTTCACTTGTGAGTTTTGTAGTAGATTAGGGTTTTACTTGAGTTGTGTACTTTTATGAGTTGCTTGCTCCCTTGCACTAAATCACGTGATTTAAATTCGAATTTATCAGCTGTTTTCAAATACCCAATATGATTCCGGGTTACCCGAACCGTTCTCGTATAATTCTTCTTTGTTAATTTAATTTGTTTCAGTTTCATGCTTTGATTGATTGCCCAGAAGTTTAGACAGCGGAAAAGTTGCGTGTAAAGGTTTAATATTTTTGAATTTGTTTATTTGCTTAAAATTGTTTGTGGAAATGCCTAAGAGAAGCTAACCATTTTTATTTTGTTACTTTTGTGGCAGAAGCGAGACAACAAATGGATACGAGATTAGCAAATACGTGGAGGTTGACTGTGAATGAGAAGAGATTTATAGAGACTGCGCTTAGTTCTGGTATCAGAATCGATGGTCGCAACCCTTTTGAATATCGTAAACTATCCATCAAGTTTGGCAGGCAAGTATTAGCTCTCTCCTAGATAGAAGCGAGAGACACGCACTTGCACACACGTACACAAATGTGTTTCTTGGTTTAGGTGATAATATGTAATTGCTTCCGTTTCGTATACTGATTCTTTTTTGCTCAATATGTGCTTTTGCCCTGCTGCACTTAGTTTCCAGGTTATACTGAGGGTTTATGGCCTTAAATGATATGTTGACGTAAATTTTTTACTTCAGTTATGGTTAGCTTTATGCCATTTCTGTAATCAAATACTATTTTCTGTTTTTCTTGTTTGGGTTGATGTGATCTTGTACCGTGAGTGTGCGTTTTTCATATTTTTCCCAGATTTTTTTTATTGCTTGTTGTGAGGATTTGTTCATCGGAACTGAATAGGTGTTTTAATTATGGTTGGTTACATGTATAGGATAAGCTCAAACTATATTCTACCGTTAGTGCTTTAATTTTCCAGGTGGATTCTCTTTCCTTGCATGATTGCAATATTGTTGTTTTATTGGTTCAGTGAACAGATGGTCTAATGTAGTATTTTCCTTTTGTGTTGATGGTATGATGAATGTGCAGGGAAGATGGTTCATCAGAAGTTCAGCTAGGTCAGACTCATATAATGGGTTTTGTAACCGGCCAACTGGTTCAACCTTATCGGGACCGACCTAATGAAGGGACATTGTCAATCTTTACTGAATTCTCTCCAATGGCTGATCCTTCATTTGAGACAGGTCGCCCTAGTGAATCTGCGGTGGAGTTGGGACGAATAGTAGATCGTGGTCTAAGGTGATAATTTATACATGCTTCTCAAAATCTACTGTTGTCATTGTTATCATTATTATTGTTTTACAGAACTTTTGTCTTCATTAACCTGTATTTTTGAAATTGAGTTTACGTTAGTCACCTTAGGTCATAAACTTACATGATGTATGCTTGTTCAATGAATTTGAGCGGTACAAAACAATCTTATGATCTCTCTCTTCCCAATTTTGTATCAAAAAGTTATTCATAATTCTTAAAACACTAAGGTTTTCTGAAATTTTGGAAAGTCTTGTTGGTGGGACTAAGCAAAGAGTGAGGACTGCCTATTAAACCTATCTTTTATAACCCTTTTGATGAAAACACAAGTTTTGTATTGCAGTCATCCGTTCAAATAAAAATTTTGAAGGTTTTGTGGAATCTTGCAGAGAAAGCAGGGCGGTGGATACGGAATCACTTTGTGTTCTAGCTGGGAAGTTAGTTTGGGCTATACGTATTGATCTCCACATTCTAGACAATGGGGGGTGAGTATCCATGTACAGGGGCGGACCCAATACTTTTTGGTATCTCGGGCTAATTTATAAATTTATGGTAAATTTTTGTGTGAATGTTGGTTCATGTGTATATATATGTGTGTGTGTGTGTGTGTGTGTGAACCATGAAATTATGAAAATATTAATTGTTACTATATCATTGAGTAATCCTAGGGATCCCAACATTTGAGTCCCAATTCGAGTTCCGACTAATGTGACATTTATCGATTGGTTGGTAGAATAGGTAATAAGTAATTTTACCTTTATTGTCTAGTAGATGAGTGACACATAGTATTGGGATTAAAGTTGAGACTCATATGAACTTTAGCACAAGTAAGATATTTCCTTATTGTAAAATTACTCCCAGTGGCAATGTTATAATATATTGACATTTTTTTCCCCCAATTAGACCAAATCATAACCTTTTTTATAATAAGATAAAGCAGTACTAACATTTTAGCCTCCTAATGATTTCAATTTATGCAATAAATATGTAACTGAATCATTTTATAAAAAAATAGGTCTCTACCTCAAATTGGGAAAAAAAGGTTGAAGTGGGATAGTCTTGAAAATAAAATAAACATTTCATTGTTTTATGAAAAATTATTAAAAGTTAAGGGGTATAAGCCAAATTTTCCAGTGGTAGACCGGGCATAGGCCTGCCACTGTCCATATGTTTTGTGTGCGCATTTGTATTGTTATTTTATTTAACCAATGTTAAATGTCGTGTTCTTGTTAATTTTTAATCATTGTGTGGGAACAGAAATCTTGTTGATGCTGCCAATATTGCTGCTTTGGCTTCTCTCCTGACGTTTAGGAGGCCCGAATGCTCACTAGGAGGAGAAGATGATCTCGAAGTGATAGTGCATCCACCCGAGGTTAGTGATACCGTTGATTGAAATTTAAATGTTATTGTTGAACGACTGTATGTAAGCATCATTCAGACTTAGGGAAGCATTCGTTAAAGCTTTGAGTTCCACTGTATTGATGCTTCTATGGCTGACATATTTGTTTAATAAATGTGGGAATTCCTGATTGGGAGTTGAATATCTAAGGAATATATTTTGTCTTGCTATTTTACCTTCAAAATGAGGTAGTAAGATACGATTTTTTGTTGTTTTGAAGGATAATGAGGAACAACACTTTCAACTGCTGAAGAGGGTTATATAGTAGTGAAGGATTAATCTTTTGTTGGAAATTAGGCCTTGATTTTAGCCTTAATCCTAGAGATATTTTAGGATCCTTTCCTATGTAAATATAGATGATAGCTGTCAAATATTAGCGCTTAATTAGTTTCCTTTTCTGTTATAATTGCTCTATCTAAAAGGGATCCTTGTACTGATTGTAAATAAGAAGGATACTATTTTTTCCTCATAATTTCTAAGTTCTTTCAATGTAGCTAGAAAAAGATATGATCATATCATGAATTGTTAGACAATTACTCTTCTGCCTGGTCCACTGTCCAGCCTTTCCAAAATTCAGCTGTTTAATCTTTCTCCTGGATATTGTTGGAAAAGCATTTTGGTCAAATAATAAAATATCAATATTCATGGAGAACTGTCCTTGCAATGTGCTGATCTGTACCTTAAATGGATATTAGTCTGCATCTACGCGACCATGTCACACCTGGGTGCAATATGTTATTCTTTCTGATAGTTGTTTCACTTTTTATTAGTTATTAACTTGTTTATCAGTATTGGTTATTGACAGGAGAGAGAGCCACTGCCGTTGATAATACATCATCTTCCTATTGCAGTTACTTTTGGATTTTTCAGTAGTGAGAGCTTATTGGTACGCAAACTTTTATCCTGTAAATTCTTTCTGTAATCTTCAATTATGCATATTCATGCGGCTAATGAGACAAAATGCCGTGTAGGTGATCGATCCAACTCACCACGAAGAAGCTGTTATGGTGGGAAAAATGACTGCTACACTTAATGCAAATGGTGATGTTTGTGCTATTCAGAAACCTGGAGGGGAGGGTGTTCTGCAGAGTGTTATCATGCAATGTTTGAGGCTTGCATCCAGGATGGCTAGCGACATTACAAAGAAGATAAAAGATGCTGTGAGTTTCTGCTGTTCTAAACAGTCTTTTGAAAACGGAGGTTATATCCTTCTAACCATTCTATTGTATGCATGAATATGCTCTAGTTATTGCTGATTGAATCTCGGCAATTAGGGTCGGAAATGGTAATAGGCAAGCTGTGTAGAGTTTCAACTGTTGTTCTACCTCTAGGATTGACACACTAACAATTCTTTTTGAAGTGATAGACAGGTGAACTTTGATCCTTATTTGTTTTATTGTTTGAATACATAGAGCTAAGTCCTACTAATTCCATTATTGGTTGACTTTGATGCATGTACAGAAGTGCTATATACAGGTCTTTAGGGTACTGATGTCTGCATTTAATGAGCCATCCCTTTCTAACTGTATTCATGTCTTTTCTCATTGCTAGATTCCATTTTTAGAAGATGTATATTTGACCTATTTATCATTACTTGTTGATTCTGCCAGAAAATTGGCCTCAGCAATCCTTTTCTATCTCTTCCCTGCATTTTAAATATCTCGTTATGGATTTTAAATGAGTCTAATGAAACCAAAATTATCACTCTTAAACGAGTCTAGGAATGTTTGCTGTGTTGACTTTTCCTATAGACATTTGATCAGCTTGAAGTAAAGGGACGGAATCAGAGGATCAAATGTTGACAATTTGACTTTTATATTTTGGGAACTGAATGAGGCTGTTTTGCAGAGTGATTGTAGTCTTCAACAGCTCAACAGGGGACTTTTCCCCTGATTTCATTATTTATTTATTTTTTTCTTTTGCCTTGCCAGTAACTTTTGCTAAATTTTTGGCACATCAAACTAACAATTTTTTGCTTCCGGAAATTTTCTATTGATATCTGCAGGTTGAAACATACAACACAGAAAGAGCATTACGTAAGATCAAGCGTCATCCTACTTCCATTACTTTGGATGGCAGTGTTAATTTGAAAGAAAAACTAAATGAACCATCAGGCCATAATGTTGTGAATGAGTTGTCAAGGAAACATTTGGAGAAGCCAAGGCTTGCATCTGCGGAAAATGCTAGTAGTCCAGGTAACAATGGTGAAGGTGAATCCAAATCATCAAATTTTGGCAGAAGTAGCAGGAGAGATGGTGCCACTTCTAATTTTGTTGGTGGTGCTGCAAGTTGGTAAGGTGTTTGCCTTTCTAAGTTCCTATTACGTTTTGCATCATAATTTTAGGCAGACACGTTTTATGGAAGTACTCAGCTTTCTGTGTTGATGGAAGACCTCACATTTGAGTAAAATGACCTTTATACATAAGCAGTGGGGAAGTTGAAAGATTTTAATTAAATTACAAAAGCGTCCTTATTGGAACCTATATTAGAATTTTAGTTAAAGCCCTTATTGGAACCTGTATTAGAATTTCAATATTGATTAGTTATACCGCCTCTTCAACTATTGTCAAATTCTTGCTAGAGTTCATCTCTCTTTCAACTTCAAGCTCTCATCTTTTCATGTCTCCGTGTCAAAGTTAAGCTTTAAAAAAATAAAAATAAACAGCAATTACAAATTTCAATGATTTCGTCTTTATAGAACAAATATAATATTTTGGGGAGCAAGGCTTATTATTTCCCTTATAAGGTGTATCTTTAATTTCTTATTAATAAATTCTCTCATAAAATAGAAAAGCATTTAGTTAGAAAAAAATCCAGCCCGGCCCAAAAAATTTTGCTAGCTTCACCACTATTCTTAAGACATAAAAGAGATTTTTTTTTTTTAACTCCATCAAATTAAGTTTATGCAGAGCAACCTCTTGATGCCTGAAAAGTTCATTTTTATTGGGTCAAAGCTCATTTCTCTGCTCTGTGCTTTTGGTTTCAATTTTTTGTCTCATATTATCTTCATCTGGTTAAAATTTAAACTGAATAGGGGATCAGGATGTCCATTTCGGGATCAGCTGGTTTTATTACGTTTGTGAAAAAGCTAATTTCTTCTGAGGTTTCAATCATTTACAAGTTTTAATCCATACTGTTGTTTGGTGAAACTATTACATTTCTGATTATTTTCTTTTGCATTTGTCTTCTAATCAATAAAGGACCTTGTATTTCCTTTCTCATACTTGTTATTCATGTGACGGTGGTGTTAGTGAAGATTCTTGGGTGCTCAACGCCTTCAAGTTTGAATCTTGCCCCTTGAGGCAAACATGAATTCAGATTTGGAAAAAATGAACCTTCTCCAAAAGAACCTTCTCCAAAAGTGATGAGTGCAATTTAAATGATGTCATTGAACTCATTTTATTTGAAAAATTCTTACTAATGTCTAAGTAGATCCTTTTTGAATCCTATAACGGCATAACAAACTTAGTTTTATTTTTACTTTTTACTATGCTTGAAAAAATTCTCTTGGAATTTTAGACACTCCTTTAGCTTTACCAAAGGAGAGTCCTTTTTTCTCTGAGTACTCTAGCTGGACATTATCTGCTGAATAAATGATCCATCTTTTCCACAGCAGCAACTCTTTGTTTAGCTTCTTGCAATATTTGAATATTTTTTAAGATGCAATTATGAATGATTGTTGGACAGTTGTTGTCTTTGCAAGAATTTTTGAATTTGTTTTTCTTTCTGTCTTGTTCTGGTAGTGTAACTTGTATTAACATATGATATTACTGTATTTGCTTTGATTTGCCGATTATTATTTCTGTATTTGCTTTGATTTGCTGATTATTATTTCTTAGATATTTTACCTACTCCTCTTAGGGATCCTTACTCGAGGGGTGTTGATTCAGATTTCCTGAAAGCTTCTCTAGCTTCACGAGGTACTTTTTGAAATTAGTATTAGAAGCATAAGAAATTACATTGGCATCTTGCTGCATATATTTTGTGAACATGTATTCTTTGAATTATAAACTTTCTTTACCAATTGCTATTTCGGGTGGCAAAATTTGCGGAGAGGAGCAACCACTGGGGCAGATGGCCAGTGGTGCATTTAGTCTATAGAGTGAGCATGTACTGGGGACACACAAGATTCACTGAGAAACTGATCTGTGTGAAGCTTACAACTTGCAGGAACATTAACACCAAAGAAGAAACAGCAAGACCCAACAGGTGAAAGAAAGCCCAATGAATCAAAGCCAGAGGAATCACCTGGAGATGTTATTCCAACAACTTCCGCGATGGACGTTTCTGAAACTGGAGTACATAAAGGGGGAGAGAAAACATTGAAAGATGCTGTGAAGCCAAAGCACAAGCGGAAAAAGAAGGCATTCTCTTCTACAGCTGATGCAAGCTAGATGAACTTCGGCCAATACAACCAACAGGAATATTCCCCTTGCTGGTTTGTTATTCAGCTCTTGTTCTTCAATTATTATTATGATTATTATTATTATTATTATTATTATTATTATTTTGATATTTCTCAAATGCTTCATCAATTGCAAGTCAATTTTCTGAAATTTTTTATTAAAACTATGCTCTATGCTATCAAACAAACTTCCAATAATAAAATTCCTACTTGTGGTACAACTTTTTTCTCTTGAAAAATATTTTAAAGGGCCCAATTATAGGACTTGGATGCATTATTCATTTGGACAAGAAGATCAATTTCAAGTTAGCTTCGGAGATTCTTTAGGGATGATGCTCTTCATCAAATTTTGGGAGGGAATCGAAGTCAAGATTTCCATCATGTTTAACTTCCAAGGCAATGAATGGATCGATATTCACCAGAGTGCACCAGATAGAGATCAGAAAGAGAACTCGACTGTTTGGCACCAAATGTCTTTGTACTAGTCTTGTGCCGAGCTAGTTTCTTGTTGGCTAAATGGAGATCAAGCAGCTAACTGATCCCCTGTTGTAAGAACTGCTGCTGTTTGGCAGCGTGGAATCTGAGAAAAGCTATTATTTAAGTTATAATATCCGGTTAATTTTGTCAGGAAGGAATCGATTGTGTATATTCCTACATGGCAAGAAATTGTTGTGTGCATTATTCCAGATTTGCCTGAAAGATGAAATTTACAAAAGGTGTGAGATACGAACTCCGTTCACATGGATGGAAACGAGATTAGGTTGCGTTAGGCACTTGGGCTAAATAATAATAATAATAATCTCCAGGTGTACACCCTCATTTATTTCGTTTATACCACATACACCTTTTAATAATAATAATAATAATAATTAATTAATTAAAAGGTGTATGTGGTATAAATGAAATAAATGAGGGTGTATGCCTGCAGATTACTCAAATATTCTTTCTGCTGAGGATATTGGCAATCGACATAATAAGTTACATGCATATGCCCCGTCTCTTGTAGAGCCCCAAACAAACAAACAAATGGGCTAAGATTTTCACGCCTATTGGATGACATGTCATCTCGTTAAAAAATAAATATGTGACATTTTATTAGTATGCGCCCGCAAATACACTAGACTAGACGACATGTCATTTATAATTAAATTGAGGAAAAAATATTCATATAAATCAAGATATAATAATATTCTTTCATATATGCATCTTCATTATTTTTTTCCCATTAATTTACATTTTTTCATTCCTTGGCATAGTAATAAACTCCCACAACCATATTATAGAGACTCGAACCCTTTACTTTAGATTTAAGGAAAGAGGTGCAACCAACCCGATCAAGGAGTTAGTAGCAAAAATAAAATAAGGATAAGTGATAATAATGTACTAATATTATAAATATAGTAGTCAATATAGTGTGCTTGAACACATATTAAATTCTACACCAAATTTAAAAAATAAAAAGGAAATTCGAGTAGAAAACATAAAAATTTAACTGATCTAGGAACTCATACGATCTCTCTTAAATTTTATTACAACCAAAGAGTACATTAAAATTTTTTCTGATATACAATGGCAAGCCGGGGTGGCGCTTGCCTCTAATGTTTCTTTATTTAGATTGTTTTCGAACGCATTAAATTTATGAACCAAACAAACCTCTAATCAATCATAGGTGGTTAATTAAAGAATCCACTTGATTAATTCTCTCCCAAACTATATATAATTCTCGGTGAAAACACAAAATAAATAAATTGATGTTTTCAATAACAGCCGATAACATATTATTTACCTTTGATTTTGATAAGACTTGCAATAGGGCTATCTAATAACAGTGGAAGTAAAATTATAAGTTAGTTTTGATACTTGCTAGACCTATGGACTATATTACAAGTAATAATAAATGTGATTAGATTTCAAATTGTAAGTGATCAATTAAACCAAATTGAAATTATAAATTCCTAAGAGGCTTAAGTATCAATCCTCCCTTATGAAGTGAATCAAAATGAACTAATTTAAAAACACATATAAAATAATGGATTTGGGCTCATTTTTGCATAATAATTTGTTATGTACATGTATATCGTTGTACGATTAAAGTAAGCATAAAATCAAATCAACATTAAATTTTAATCTAAATCGGGTTTCTATTTATTTTACACTATTTCTAACACCCTCTAGAAGCATATAAAATCAAAATTTTGGTTGAGGCTTGTGAAGATATGAGAACTAAAAATTACATAAATAATTATTATGCATTTTTAAGAATCATTTGGAACTTAACATTATTATTGTTATTATTATTTTGTATGTAATGTTTACTTAACTCTCGTTGCCTTTTACAACTTTTACAATCCTAATGCAAATTAAAAAACCCACAAGAATGCTCACAGATACCAAATCATAAAGTAAATCATGTGCAAAATGCAAGCCACAAATAAAAGGAGACTTGAAAAGGGTTCCCATCTGAGAAACCAGACTATTAATTTAGCCTTCCATCCACTCTTCTTAGCTGAAGGCGTCAGCCTCATCTTGCAGGAATCAATGCTCATGCTTGCCAAGTTTTCATCATTTACTGCATCTGTCTCCGAATCTCCAAAAACAGGCCTCGGAACCTGAAGGCAACCTTGGAAAAGAGGATGCTGCAACGCTTCCGCGGCCGTCGGCCTTTTGCAGGGATCCCAGGAACATAACAATTCAATCAGGCTCATTTCATCGTCATTAGCTGATGGGATCAACAAAGAGAGATTGTTTCCTTGTAACTTCGGAAATTTGTAGCCATGAGCCTTTGCGAGCTCGAGTCCTTCAGCCCAAGATTCCTCTGTTGGACTCCCAATTGCATTGCAGATTTTGTAGAGCTGATCATCTTCGCAAGTACCCGGAAACAGAGGATGAAATGTAATCAACTCGGCCATTATAAGCCCCAGTGCCCACATATCAACTTTTGAGTTATATTGGCCTGACATTAACAGCATCTCCGGAGCTCGATACTGTAATGTTGTTATATATTCGGTATACGGAGGACAAGAATCAACCTCCCAAGCAAGTCCGAAATCAGCAATTTTAATCGTGTCATTAGAAACAAGCAAGTTTTTCGAAATCAGGTCTCGGTGAAAGTAACCCTGCCGGTGCATGTAATTTAGGCCCTGGAGAATTTGGAAGCACCAATTTTTGACTTCGGCTTCCGAGAAGCATTGCTTTCTGTTTGACATAAGTTGGTGCAGGTTACAGTCCATGTACTCAAACACAAAGTATAATCTGTAGTTTTCGCTGGCGAGTTCTTGAAGCTTTACAATGTTTGGATGATTATTTATCTTCCGCAAACACTTCACTTCTTTCAAATTCAAGCATTCTTCCCAAGAATAGATTCTTTGTTTTAATGCTTTGATTGCAACATATTCTCCGGACTGTTTCTTTATAGCTTGCCAGACTTTTCCGAATGATCCCTCTCCAATTTGCTTCATCAATGTGTATTTCTCCATTTATTCACGATTTTTGAAGAAAGAAAAAGGAAAAAAAAAACGCAATAACCTGTTCACAAATTTTTGCGCACAAAATTTGTTACAGCGCTAGTGAAAGAAGGGACGTTAATATATAGAATAACAAAGTTTTCCTATGATGGGAGAAGAAGGAATCCCGGCAAAATTAGGATTACTAATCCATCATTTTCAAACACACTTTAATTGTAATTTTCAGTATACTGACTGACCAATTCATAATTTCTATATAAATTTAGATAGAAAAAGTCACCAAATCAATGATTAGAATTTGTCTAATATGATTTTTATGTGAATTCTAATCAAATCTTGATGGTTAATTTAGTGCTTTCCTTATCCAATTAAATAATAAAAAGTTAGTGCAGTGTCAATAAATCTCATATCAATTCTCCTCCTAAAATTGCGCTTCTGTTATTAAAACTTCAAGTTATCTCCTCTTCGAACTTGTTCTCTCATTTTTTTTTTTTTAAAGAAATAATTAGGTCCATGTCAGTAAAAACTATGAATTAAATCATAACATTAAGATACGTATACTGGTATGTATACTTTCTCTTCTGTCATTCTTCTATTTTTAAATCTGTCATTCATAGTTTGAACTTTGAGAAAGAAATCGGAGATGGCTGAAGAAGAAGAGTTTTTCTCTTTGTTGACCTTGAAGGATTTTGAAGAAAGAGGAATCGATATTGGAAGAAAATGGACTCGTCTTGAAGCTCTAATGGCTGTTGCAAGTTTGGCTTCTGACAAACTTGAGCAGGAAAGTATAATTCACAAAGAAAAAGAAAAGTCTACTGCGAGTTGTTTGGATCAAGGAAGAGTTTTTGAATGTGGAAGCTCTTCAAGGTCATGTAATGATTCTCGGACAATGCTGGCTAGGGTTTCTGATGAGACAGCAAAAGAAAGAGAAAAGGCTCTCAAGAAACCTGTTACTTATTATAACTTAGATTTTGTTGACTTGTATTCTAAGAAAGGACTACAGTTTTCCGACAATACTCCGAATAAACTTCTTGGTGATGCTATGAAGGCAAGCATTTGGGTTGCTGAAAGCGAACAAAAGGGTTCAAAATCCAAAAGGAAACCGAAGAGGGAAAAAGAAAATGTTCTAAATGTGACTCCAGATGATCTGCCCGAACAATTCAGGGAAAGAATCGAACAACTGAATGGTTCAAAGATTGGTTTGGTAATACAGAAGCATTTGTATCAGGCGGACTTATGTGATCGTCAGCGTCGCCTGTCAATTCCAATGAATCAAATAAAGTCACCCGACTTCTTGACTGATACTGAGAAGAGGCACCTAGAAAATAAAGGAGAGATGAAAGTGAAGTTCATTGACCCTTTGCTTCAAGAATATGATAGCATGATTTTTAAGCTGCGGAGGATGTCCAAGTTTGATGCGAATAAGAAGGAGATAGCGTGTTGCCTTTGTTATGTGTTTATAAAAGAATGGATCAATGTTAAAAATAGAAATAAGCTCGAATTTGATGATGAAATTCAACTGTGGAAGTTCAGATCACCAATTAAGAACTTTGTTTTGTACTTGTACTGGTTGATCGTAATAATGGAAGAGATAATAAAAGCTCGTGAAGATAAGAATATTAAGAACCTTGAAGATGATAGTACAAGAGAAGAAGGTAGCCATGGCATGGGAACAATTACGTACTACTCCCAATGACCCATGAAGGTAAGATTTTTATTTATTATTTTTTTTATGTTTTCAGATGTTTAGGGTTTATACATATAATTATTTTTGGCTTTACATCTCGATAAATTTTTTAGGATAACCTTTTTCTTTAGGGATATTGACATGAATACATATGGAACATTGTCATACTTCATGTTTAATTTGTGTCGCTTTGTACGCCTTTTGCACAATCGAGATCAGATTCTCGGCATCAATATTTTTACGTTTTAAAATTTTCAATAAAGTTCCTAAATAAAAGTGGCCGATATTCTGCCATGCATCATGTTGCTTTTAAGATTTCGATTCAATGTTTATATGATTTTGCTTTAATTGTTACGGGACTGTCATCGATAGTTTTTAGATTTAAAATTTAAATGTAATTAAACATTAATACTCATCAAATGAAAGTAAAGTTTGTTTATGATCATGATATTGATGCAAATACATGTGAAGGTAAAGATAGCAATGGCCTCAATATTGATTAAAGTCCAACAAGTGGAAGCATGCATGTACGTGCATGGGCTCAGCTAATACTCAAGTCAATCTCAATTTATATGAAGGTTAATTGCAATAATTATTTAGGTGGGAGAAAACTATGGTTGCATCCAGCTGCTAGATCTCAATGAATCCGTTCATCCAAGTGAATCCAACAGCTGGATGCAACGGTGGTACCGTACCATCGTTGCATCGTAACCGGACCCATTTAGGTGTCTTTAAATTTTTAAGTTATTTTTGTTTCTTATTATCACATGTTATAAAGTCAAACAAAAATTAGTTCGGAGTCAATTAATATATTCGTCAAATTTCTTTTTTTTATTAATCCATGTGAGTACGTCAAACTTTAAACTTTTTATTTTTATTCAAAATATATATATATATATTTTTAAATCGATTGAATTAACTGGCACCATCAGTGGCGGACTCAGGAAATAAATTCAGAAGGGGCTTAATATAAATTAATAAAAGAAATCGACAAGATAATAAAAGCCAACTGAAAAAATAATAAGTAAAATATTCACTTTTATTGACATAATCATTTTTAAAACTTCTTCAACTGTTCTCGACGTGTTTTCATATTTTGAAAACGTTGAATAATATCTTCATTGTCAATACAAGCAAATACATTTTTTTCTATGTATACAACTAAGTTATCATTCAGCCATTGATCACTCATCTGGTTTTGAAGTCAATTCTTCACAAAATTCATGGCTGAAGCTACATGTAGAATTAAAGTCAATGTAACCAATTGGTAAACTAACGGGTACACCTTATCCTTTTTAGTCTTAACCATTGTCCTTACAAGTTCACCAACCCCTTTCAATTCTGAAAATTCTGCACTAGATCGTAAATCTGTAATGTATACATCAAGTTGCATCTCAAGTGCTATAAGATTTATTGTAGAAAAATCTTTAAGATAAAATTCAGCAAGTCTCAGTAATTTTTCCTTGTCAAAAGCTGCAAACAAATCATTTGGACATAGACAAGCCAAACAAATAAGCAACTCAGTATTTGACTCATTGAAACGATTTTTTAACTCTTGAAGTTGCATGTCTAAGACAGCATAAAATAACTCAACTCGATACCGATGTAAATTTGTGATCTCTCGAGCTTTACGGCGTGATCGCCCTGGAATTAAAAACAAATCATCCATATCTAAAACATCGATATCGTGCTCGCTACAGAAAGTAGAAACTTGACCAAATAAAGAATCTCATCCACTATCTTTCAACTTCTGAAAGTTATGCTTATAAACTTCAACTAATTTTACAACATTCAAAATATCTTGATCTTTCCTTTGTAGTGCTCGTGACAAGTCATTTGCATAGCCAAGAATATTTTTCATTAAGAATAAACAAAATACGAAATCAAATGATTGCATCAACTTCAATAACATCAACTTAAATTTCACAATAAAGCTAAATCCTAATAAAATAACGAACAAGAATAATTAATTTAATACAAATTTGATATTATAAAAATATTATTTGACAACACACTCAATGGGGCTCACGGGAAAGATACATGATTGCAAATTTTACTTTTTCAATTGCTCATTTATTTGCATTAACAAAGTGATTGCTTTTATAATTTATATAATAAATTATACACCACTTTCATCATTTCACAGAGCACCCACTATCCCACCACTTTCCCTTTCAATTTGAATATTAAAGAATTGCTCACTTTTCACAAATCCACTTTTACTTTTGGAATTTTGTATATAGCTATCAGAATAAGAATTGATGAACGAAGTTAGAGAGATGCAGCACATTCATTCGGCCAAAATCATTAGTCAAACTTCAAAACAACATTCAAGCACAATACATGTTTCAATCTATGGCTGATCTAGCAAGGGAAAGGCTCAGCGATCGCGGCGACAGATAACAACGAGTTGGTGGCAGACTAGCAGCAGGAATGGAAACGTTCGTCGGTGGCGGTGGCCAGTGTTTGTGATTTGGTGATTCACAGTTTCATGATTTTGGGATTTGTTTTTTTATTTCTTTAATTTTTTTATTATTAATATAAAACGATGAGTTTTGTAAGTTAGTTTTAAATTAGAATTTGATTAAATTAAAAAGTTTTTATTATTTAAATGGATTTAATTTAAAAGCCCAAAATACTTTGTTTTTGTTGAGAAAAGTCCAAATTATTTAATATATTAGTGTTGGACTTAATAATTAGTAGGGGCTTTACGGGCTAAATTTTAAAAAAATTTTAAGGCTCAGAGGGGGCTTAAGCCCCTCCTTGACCTTAATTGGGTCCACCGATGGGCGCCATAGTTCCACATGAAGGGAGCTAAATTCATAAATTTGTTCACAAAAAAAAAAAAAAAAAAACTGGTTTGTCCTTGGTAACATTTTTTGAACTTTGGATTTGGGTTTGTCTAGGCAAAATTCGGATACTTTTATGGATCAGGCTACGGTGCAACTGTGGCACCGTGCCACAGTTGCATCTAGCCGTTGGATACAGTTAGAGTGGTGGGGTTCACTGGCATCCAACGGCTAGATGCAACTGTGGCACCGTGCCACAGTTGCACCTAAGGTTCCCCCTACTTTTATATATGTGTGTTGCTGAAAATTTCTATTAAACTTTGAAAACCTTTCTCGTATTCCTCGTTGAATTTTTCGAACTATAGGTTTGGGCCAGTCTGGTTAGAATTTCGGGTACTTTTTTTATACACGTTGCAGAAAATTTCTTTTAAAACTCGTAAACATTTCACGCATTCCTAGTAGAATTTTTCGAACATTTCTTGGCAAAATTCGGATTGTTTTGTATATATGTTGTGGCAATTTTCTTTTAAAACTTGAAACCATTCGCGTGTTTCTCATAGTATTTTTTTTTTCAAAGTTTGGATTTGGGCCTGACTAAGACAAAATTCAAATTGCTTTTTTATATGGGTTGCAAAAATTCTCTTTTAAATCTTGAAAACCTTTCAGGCTTTCCTCATAACAAGATCACTATCATCATCAATAACAAAACACACCACTTATTCACGAACAAAGCCCATTTTGTGTTGCAGGTGGTAAAGAAAATAAGTGAATTAATTATTCACTATTATTAATAGTTTAATACCAATAAAACCCACAACTTATTCACAAAATTTAACAAAACACATTATGAGTTGCAGGTGGTCATTGATTGGTGCGATGAAAACAGGTTGTGGGGGTGATAGCGATGCTTGAGAAAGAGCATATGAGAGAAAAATAAAAAAATAAAAGCAATCATAATTTTTTTTAAATTTTTATAAGGGTAATTTTGTAAATAATTGGGTTAATTTGATTAAAAAAAATGAGGGTTGAAAGGAAAAAAGGCCACCCGAATTTCAATGCAAAGCCCATTAGGCAATCTGTGAATTGTCCTATAAATAAATAAATAAAAACAAATATAATGGGAGTAAAAAGACTAAAAAGGACGAGAGTAGTAGGAGAGGAGACCTTCAGTTCAGTTACTCTCAAGTCCCCGGCAGTTTGTTGTCAGTTCCCCCAAAAACCAAAGTACGCGCACTCTCTTGTTTTCTTCTTTCCCCAAATTCAATTCAATTCAATTCAATTCCCCATTCAAAATGCCCTAATTAACAAAACTCCCTTGACTCAAAAGTCATATCTTTTTTGTTAGTTAGTTAGTTAGTTAGTTCCAGTAGTTAATCGATCTCTGTAATAATGGATTCTCTCCAAGCCAGTTACAGAGAGGATGACGATGAAGAAGAACCACCTCAATTGCCATCAACTCCGCCCCAAAACGACGGCGCACAAGAAACCCAAGCCGAAACTGACGACGTGGCAAAGGAACCGGAACCATCCCCGAAAGCCGACGCCGTACGGGAACCGGAATCACTAGACGACTCCGCGGAAGAAGCTAATCACGAACCGTTACCTCAGCCTGAGCCCATGGTGCGCGATTCCGTCACCGAGAACGACGCACAGGAACCTGCCTCTGGAAACGACGTCGCATTGGAAGTCGAAGCTCAGCGCGACCCCGTGGTCTCTGATTCTATCACTGAAAACGCCGCAGCACAGGGACGTGAGCCCCCGAACGACGTCGCACGGGAGGCTCTACCTGAAGCTGAGCCCATGGTTAACGATTCTGTATCCGAAGAAGAGGCTGAGGAAGCTGAAACACATAACGGCGCCGTACAAGAAGCCCAACCTGATATTCAACCCGAGCCTATGATCTCCGAATCGGTGTCCGAAGACGACCCAACAGCCTCAGACGACACTCAAAAGTCCCCAAAGCGTGACAGCATTGCCGCCCAAAACGATGACGTCGAAGAAGAAGACGACGAGGATGACGACCCGCCACCTAAGAAACAAAAGCCACTTTCTTCATTAACGACTCTTCATGAACAACAAGCGCTAGAACAACAGCAGCAAACCCCGGTTACTAATAACAATTCAATCTCAAAAGCAAATTTGGCACCGTCATCTGGAACTGCAGCTAAGAAATCGAAGAAGAAGAACAACAATGTGTGGGTTTCACGAACTACACGAAAGGGAAAAAAGAAGAACAAAACAAACACTCAGAAAGAAGTATCCCCTGAGGATACTGTGTTAATAACGCCAGTTCCAAGATTCCCTGACAAAGGCGATGATAACCCAGAAATGAAAATCTGCTTATCAAAGGTTTATTTTATGTATTGTTTTAAAGACAATTGTCATACACTTTTTTCTTTTTCTTTTTTTTCTGTTTCTAATTTTTAAAAATATTTTATGTTTATTGGAAGGTTTATAAAGCAGAGAAAGTGGAGTTAAGTGATGATAGGCTGACTGCTGGTAGCACTAAAGGTTATAGAATGGTGAGAGCCACAAGAGGGGTTGTAGAAGGAGCATGGTATTATGAAATAAAGGTAACGTTTTGATGCATTGCTTTTTCTTTGTTCGTTGTATAATAAGAATCTTGTAATTTTTCTTTACTTGGCTTCCAATCAGCTATTGAACTTTATATCTATGCATATGTATATTCGGAAACAATTTATAAACCAATTACATTGTAAATTGTATTCATGGTTGAAAACCAAAATCCCAAATTGTTGCTCTAAAATAATATAGCATTCAAATGCATGATGTTAAAGGAAAATCATTTATTTTGACGTCATCGATGGGGTAGATTTTTTAATTTTCCTTTCCTTCTTATGGCTAAGATAAAGGTTTTGTGCTACTTGTGGAGTTGAGTTCTACTCTTTTGCAGTGTACAAAGTCTTAACTCAATTTTCAAAATTTTCCTTTTTCTTCTGGTTTATTGAAATAAATTATTGGAATTTAAAAAAGTTCTTTTAATTAAAGGTTGTAGCATTGGGTGAGACGGGGCATACACGGTTAGGGTGGTCTACAGAGAAGGGAGACTTGCAGGCGCCAGTTGGGTACGATGGAAACAGTTTTGGGTATAGGGATATTGATGGGAGTAAGGTGCACAAGGCCTTGAGGGAGAAGTATGGGGAGGAAGGGTATAAGGAGGGTGATGTTATTGGTTTTTATATCAATTTGCCAGAGGGAGGACAATATGCACCTAAGCCACCCCATTTTGTTTGGTACAAGGGGCAGAGGTATGTTTGTGCACCCGATTCCAAGGAAGATCCACCTAAAGTGGTTCCTGGTGAGTTTATTATCGGTTTATGTAATTTTGGTTATGTTATTGATTATTAGCAAGCATTGATGTACATTTGGTTTGTTTTGATCTTGTTGTTGCATTGAATTGTGGAGAATAAAAATTGCATTGCGCTGGACTTACACTGATCCCAACCCTACCTCACTTCATGTCCCCACCCTGATTTAAACTGATTCCCCTCGAAAGTTGATGTGAGGGGGATTGAACTCTTTACCTCTTGCTTCTATTGCAAGAGGCCAAACCAAGTTAAACTAATTTATTTGTTGATGTTTTTATCTAGGAAATATTTATGATTTTTTTCTGTTTGCATCATTTGCTATACATATGATTTACTTGTATCTTCAAGATTGATATTGGGATTAGTAGTGCACACTTTGTTGTACGTCTTCAATTTTGTGCATGGATAATTTTTTAGGATGAAATTTTGCTGATTAAAATGTGCATAATCAAGACGACTTTGTCTCTGTAAAATGTTGTTTAGATAATGGAACCTTTCTGGTTTGTTGCACCTCTGCATTTGAGCTTTCATTTTACAATGGTCAACATAAAATTTCATACATCTTTCTAAAAGTGTTCTTGTTATGAATGATTGCAACTTTCCTGCTGATTACCTTCTCTTTGAAGGCTAATTTATTAGAATCTGGTCTTGTCTAATAGGCTAATTTATTTATTGATGTTTTCATTTTACAATGGTTAACATAAATTTCATTATGTGCTAGAGTGCTGTTCATAAAAGATGACACTGATAATGATAACTCATGAAGCTTAATGAGAATACCTGTATGTAGATAATCTAATTTCACAAATTGAATAAATTCTTATTTTTGTTTATTTGTTTCTTTGGGTAGATAAGGATCGTACATTCTTATACGGGTCCAGGATTTTGTGTTCTGTAGTGGAAGTTTGTAATGAAGTTGGAAATGTATAGTTGTGCAGAAGCTGGAGTCAAGGAGAAATGCGAGATAAATCCTGTGAGCAATGGAAAAGTCAATTTATTATAAAGTTGAGAGAGATATCTCCATTTATTGTGGTTCATTCCTTAGGAAGGTTATAGAATTGTACATCTGTTATAACATCTAGCAAGACTATTTGAAATTAATTTTGGCCTGAACAATGCTTGGTCTGAACTTTGAAATACAATATTTGTCTTTGTTAACTGGGAAATTGTCTCCCAACCACTTCAAGAATATCAAAAGTGCAAGTAGCCACCATCAGCTTTTGATAATATCTGAGAACCACCTCAAGTTTTTCTTTTGTATCAACGAGTCACTTTTCTGTTAACTGCATCAACCACCATTAAAGAATCTAAGGTAAAAGTCTATTTTGCCTCTGGATTCATTTAAGAAGGTAAAACATTGTTTTAGGAGGCTCAAGGGGCACAACAGTGTTTTATCTTAAATTATTTAGTGGTGGATAACAGAGTTAGCAGGAAAGTGGCTGGTTGATGTAAGATTAGGACTTGAGGTGATTTTGAGATATTATTAGAAACTCGTGGAGGCTACTTGCACTTTTAATGTTCTTGAGGTGGGTGGGAGAAAATTTCCCTTGTTAATTCTTTGAATACCTTAATTGAAGCTTTATAATTATTTTCTTCTCTCTTTTTGAAGTGATAATAAGAAGGCTAAGAAAGTGGTTGTCTGTGTCCATGCCCATTCTCTTAGAGTCAACAACTGTGCATTGAATAAACTAATCATAAGTATGGAGTTTTCTAATGTATACTGGAAAAGTGGTTGTGTTTAGGAGTTGTTTGATGTTTTGCCTTGTACTTATTGTTATTACTTAAGGCGTTGATCATTTACTTATCAATGTTTGCATAAGGTGTTTACTATGGGGTTAGAGTAGGGTGTTAATCAAGGTCTGAGCAGTTGTCAGTTTATATCACATATCATGGATTTGACTATGTGATTCAAGTATCAAATTTTTTTTCTTCATTCAATACCTAGTGAAATGAAATATAAGTCATTATACACAACTAATTCCTTCTTCAAAATTATTCATTTTATTTTTTTGAAAAATATAACATGTGTCTATCAGCTAACACTTTGAGTTGGAAGTCATTATTGCTCCTATGGTTATGTTACATAGGAACTGAGTTGAACCCAGCCTATTTGTAAGTTATAATTATGATTTAGTAAATTGGGTATAAATTTGAAAAAGAGTTGGCGACTTCGGACTGTGTTCTGCAGTTAAGCTGCCCAAATTTTTCTTGGGTGTGACCATCATAAAAATAAGTATTTCACCTTGCTTTGAGATATTCTGCTTTCATTTCTTTCCAGAGGAGATACAGCTGTGTGCCATGTCATGCATTGAATGGAATTGCTGCTTACTATTAAGTATACAGTTTCCATGTTTGATGAGTGTGTTTTAAATCATTGTTTACTGTTGGTATAGTCGGTCTCTCTTAACTTGGCATATTTCATTTATTTTTATTTGGTTCATTTGAGTCTTTTTGTTGACTGTATAAAATGTTTATTGCTTCCCTGCAGGAAGTGAGATATCTTTTTTCAAAAATGGGGTATGCCAAGGGGTGGCTTTCAAGGATTTATATGGTGGTCGATACTACCCTGCTGCTTCAATGTATTCTCTTCCTAATCAACCCAATTGTGTTGTCAAGTTCAACTTTGGCCCTGATTTTGAATGCTTTCCTGACGACTTTGGTGAGCGTCCTGTGCCTAGTCCCATGGCTGAAGTTCCTTATCATGGGTTTGACAGCCGAGTTGAAAATGGCGTTCCCAATGAGAAGAAACATTAGCCAGCAGGAGCATTTTTCAACCTTAACTGTTGAGTGTATGCAAAGTCGGGAAATTATTCTTAGTTGAGAGCATTCTATTGTACTTTGACTATTGTACATTGAGACTAACAAATGAATTGGTATTTTCTGAAGATTTGAATTTTCTAGAAATGATTCTGATTGTGAGTGTGAATCTATTTATGAATCCATTGATCTCTTATGTTTCTTAGATGATTTCTTTTAATGAAATTTCTGGTTTTGTTGTTGTGATATTTGTCCACATTTCTAGTTTTTATTTTGTCTACTAAGGATAAAAGTTATACTTCCAGAAATGGTGGCGTATAGTTTCATAATTTCAATTTTGTCTACTAAGGGAGAGAGCAATCATACATGAGTTATTTTTCACTCCTCCAGCAAACCTGAAGTGGAAGAAAACATGCATTTGGCTTCTTGGTATGATCTGTCTGCTGCTATTCTCCTTCCCTCTCTCTCTCTCTCTCTCTCTCTCTCACACACACACACACACACACACAAAAAAAAAAGAAAAGGTTCTTGGGTTCATCTTTCTATAAATCTATTGCCCAACTCCATTGGATGCGGAAAAATGGTATTTGATTTGGCAATGTTCTTGGATCTACTGAAATTTTATTGCAGTTTTTTACAGTCTGGCACAGTAGGCTTCCTTTGTCCTGAAGAAGCACTAGCAACTGATTATCTGTTGTTCTATGTTTCTGTATTTCTTTCTCGGCATTGAATCGAAAATGATAATAAAAAATTCAACACCTTGTCTGCAATTTTGGTCTATGTTGCTGCATTTGGTCTAAATAATAACATGATCTTCTGCTTCTAAAACAACCATCTTGTTGATGATGCTTGTTTGTATATTATGTAGCTCTTTGAGAGCAGATGGATAGTATTTACCCTTTTTCTTTCTTCTTTAATTTTCTGTGATGTTATATAATTAAAATAGAGCCCTTCCATTTCCATTGACAGGTTATTTGTGATTTTCAAGGTCGCTGACTAATTTGTTGACATTAGTAGAGGGCAGCTGGTGCGGAGGCAGCAACAGGGTTGGATTCATAATGAAGAAAGTGGTGAGGCTGGTGTTATTGCTTTCAGACATATGATTAAGCTACTTGTCTTTTTGTCCACTAGCTGCTTTTTTTGGCTACTGGGATTCTTCTTATATGCATTGATGTGAAATGCTTGCGAGTTGAAAAGGACACACTGTCTTTTCAAACATTTGAAAGTTACACTTTAGTATTCTATTGTGATACATTAATCTATTTGGGGATTGAAATCCATGGTGCTCCGTGTGGAAATATTTATTATTCCGGGGATCTTCAGGTTTGTGCGTATAGGGGCAGATTATGAAGCTAGAAATGCACTTCCCATTCCCGAGTCTTGTTAGGTTGGTTGTCTGCTAATTGCTCCTAGACTAGCACTCATGGTTTTTAGGAATGCAAGTGGACTTAGCTGAATCAATTATTTGGCATATTGATGTAGCTCCAAAAATGAAAAGAAAACATGAGATGAGTCTGTAGGACAAAGTAAAGTTTAAACTTTAGTGGAATTCTATCAATAAGATGTCGAGCTATATCAACCATTTTGAGCTAAATCTCAAGCTTATATCAGCGATAAAGCTTAATATATCTAACTGTGAAGTATGATCAATTGAAGGAACTGTTATGGTTGTGGCTCGAGCAGACATGATAAAATCTGGAGCTGAACCTTGGCTAACATGGTAGACTTTGGAGATAATTTGAGACAAAAATGCCACTAACACTTCCATTTTGAGAGTCAATATTGCTTACTTTTCCATTGTCTTAACTATGCGGAATCTGGTTTTTGTTGTCTACAAACAGAAATAGACTCCATGGAACGATGGGAATGGTTAACTGCTCTGCAACCTTGAACTCGAAAAGTTTCAAAAGCAAAATATTACAGACAAGTGAATATTGATAATTGCTTCAGTATATCCTGGTGAGTTTCTTTTTTAAAGTGATTTGAAACTCAAAAATGTATTAAAGGAGAAAAATCAAAACTGAGTGTACCGTTTGTCCACTAAGCGTAAATCAGAAACAGAGAGTATGGCCTGGAGAGTCTTGAATATACTCTTTACTAGTTTTAGAGTAGCAATATATCATATATTATTTCAAGCTTGGGCAATGCCTGATGTAGGTTCTAAAGCAATAATTGCATACAATATGATTCTGCTACAGAGAACTTTAATAAACTCTTATATGAGAACATTAGCATGTATCATCTGTTACCTATTTGGAAGATAAAAGTGTACTTTTATGATCTCTTTTTCTTTCCTGCCACAGTTGATGTCCAAACATAATCAAAGTATTTGTGTAAAAATAATTTGCTGCTGCTTCTAGTGGATAGGAGAGTTTAGACCCTCTTGAGAAGACAATGAATGCAGAACTTGATGCCTCTTGGAAGGAAAAGGTGGCATTTTTCGGAATGAAGGTCTTTTCTGAAGATGATGGAGAGTTCTTTTGGCATAAACCGAATGGAAAACAGGTGAAGCTTTTTCTCTGAACTTTAGAATAGCAAAGAAAATAACTCTGTAAGAAATGAGAATGGCAACAACAACAGCTAAATCCCACCACTTTGAACGGTCCAGGTTCATGCCAAGCATTGTTTTAAGGATCACATCGCCTTTAAGTTTCGGCCCATCCCTATCGATAGCATCAAACTCAAGCCCAATCAGGTCGTTCTTGTAAGCTCCCTACATTGTGCATCATAAGAACAGTGAATTTAACTATTTTGATCTGAAAATTATTGCCTTTACATGAATCTTGGTGCTAATGCTTTATTCTGATATAATCTAGTAGGATGCCTTGTGGAAGACTTCATCTGGAGAAACCTTCCTTAATGATATCTCGGTTTTCACATGTCAAGACTAGAGATAAATTTGTTATTTATGTTTGACTGGGTAAATAGTAACAGTCTCTTGAGTCCCATATATTTAGAATTACCTGCACAACTATTCGGTTTAGTTTTCTGGTTTTTAGAAGGCATTTTGGTTAACAATAGGGATAGGCAATTTCAATGAATCTTACCTGTAATGCCCATGCACCATAATTGATATAAGCAATTGGGTAACGCCAGAAGACCTTGGGTATATCAGGAATCAATCGGAAGTACCCTGATGTCATCATCATGATTCCCTAAGAAAAATTTCATTAATCAGTGTCAAACATAAGCCTACTTTTGTTGTGGGGGGGGGGGGGACTGAAAAATTCAATGATCTTAATATTCTTACAAGATATCCAGCTCCTATAATGATTCCTGTCAAGTAGTTTGGAACCATTGAAGCTATCATCATCATGCAGCTCTCTATTACCGCAATGGAGCTAGTAAGATCAAGGCCAGCATAAATGAAATGTGAAATTCCTGGCCTAAATTTCACCATGTAATAAGTAATTGATGTGGTAGCGAAGGACATCGCAGTCAAGAACGGGAGTGAAGATAGGAAATTAGATAGAATATACACAGCTACCCCATAATGCCCATTAAGCCTTTCACGAGAAAAGACCTATTTTAGAGGAGGAAAAATGTATCAGTAAAAGCCTAAAAACCATTGCCACCATGGTTAGGTTACTAACAGCTACACAATAGAATTGTCTAAATGCTGAGATGGGAGTATTTACCCTCATTTCTTCAATGAAAGATGGAAATCCTCCAATGGACATGAATGTCATAAAACCAGATATAAAAGCTGCACAAGAACCACGTGCATAGATTGCGGTATAGTTTGTTCCAACATCATAAAAGATGCTACCAACACAAACTGACAGGATTATGTAGATTGCTATCCTTAACCAGTAATATCCAAAATCTCTAGACATGTTCAGTGAAGATCTCTGTGTCAATATAGAGAGTTGCTTCCACCATTTTGCTTGGCTTCCATTCTTTCTTTTGAATTCAAGCCCTTCCTGCAATATCAATAAATGCTTTTCAAATATTCTTGGTGGAAAACTGTTGTGCCTTGCTTATACATGAACTTATGCTGGGTTAGGCATTCATCACTACAACTTAGGATTTTGCAACACCTAGTTGTACAATACCTCACAAATATTGTATTTGAGGGCAGCTACAAATCTACATAATGACTGGAGTTATTTTGAAGGAAAAAGGTAGATTAAAACAAAACTTGGGTTTGAAATGCTTACAATGCTTGAAATTCCTTGAATCCTACTTCTTGCTCTTGTTGCATACTCTGAGCACCGGTATTTCTTAATTAGAATCCCTTTGATCTCTGATGTCGGTAAGTTTCTTATAGGACCTAAAGGGTTTTGAGTTTCCTGGAGTCAGCAAATAAACAAACATAAATTTTATGAAACGACAGTCCAAATTTGAATTGAAGAATTGGAAGCTGAAAATATAAACTGAAACGAATGCTTTCACACTGGTTGTAGCATTTTGAAAGTGACATGCTTATGTTTTAGTCAAGTCATTTTCCTTGATAAAATTTAGCAGCTTTATGCCCGTTTTGGAATGGATGCGTGATTGTATTTGATCAGATTTTATCTTTCTTGTAAATACAATGGCTTCTGTAAAAGTATAAAAGAATAAAAGTGACGCCAAGCCGCATTTGCTACTTCTATGTTTCATGTAAATCTGCATATAACTGCAATCAATATCAATCACAGACTGTAAAAGAGAAACATAGTAAAAATCAATGCAAGAATTTGATAGGAAATTATAACAATATGTATTAACCATATACATACACATATTCTTTGAGATTCCATCAGAACCTCTGTGACAACATCGAAGTCTGAATTAATACACCGAAGGAAGTGATCAGAAGGATTTCTTCGCGTTGGGCATGGAAACCCTGCTTCTGCAAAGAACTGCAAAATTAATAATACAAAATTATTAGATTAGGATAAGATTTAGTATATTCTCTGTTAAGTAGATTTAATTTTACCGTCAGAGTTGCATCCATGTAAATCTTTCATCACCTCATGGATATGTTAATGACATGGATATGAAAAAGTTGTTTTGGTTACAAAAAAGCTGCTTTATGCGGTTGGAACACAAACATTTTGGTAACTAAAGTCCTGTATTTTGAAAGTGTTTGAGATTTCTACTTGCAGAACTAGATGTTCAACTTATTTGAAATTTCAGGTTCTGTTTTGATGAGAGATTCGAACTGCGGGGCCATGTTTATGCAAGAAATATGAAGAGTTATATACCGTGGGAGCTGATTTGGCTTCTCCGAAATAAACAGTTTCACCACCGGATAGAAGAAATAAGTCATCAAACAGAGCAAAGACTTCACTACTCGGCTGGTGGATTGAAGAGATGATTGTTCTACCATCATGAGCTATATTTTTCAGGATCTTAACCACGAAAAAAGCTGCGGCACTGTCCAGGCCACTGGTTGGTTCATCAAGAAACAGAAGCTGAGGTCTGGTGAGAATTTCAAGTGCAATGCTTAATCTCTTCTTTTCACCACCACTGATTCCTCTCCAATGCCAGTTTCCAATCAGCCGATCAGCACAATCCTCCAGACCCATTTCTGTGATTGCTTCTTCTATAACGTCAGTGATTTCTTCATTGTTCATATTGCTTGGAAGCCTCAAATGGGCAGAGTAAGCTATTGTTTCTCTCACTGTCAGAGTTCCCAGCATTATATTTTCTTGGGTTACGTAGGCCTGAGATATCAATTAGAACATGATCAGATGGAATTCTTCCTTGAATATGGTTCCAAATGCAAATATAAATGCTTGAATTTGAGTAATTTGGCTTAGCTTTTATTGCTGGACTTGAAACCATTTAACAAAGATTTACAGGTTACTTACAACTCCACCATAATCCAGTCTTCTCTTCTTCCCATTAAGGAGAACATTTCCTGTCATGACAACATTTCCTGAGAGTCTACCTGCATCAAATCCCAAAATCAACAATGATCATTAAACCAAAAATTTAATTTTCTTTGATTGTTACAATTACATATAATGTGCAGAACTTAATACACACGAGGAATGGTGCGGGTACGGTAAATGATTCGTTAAGTTTATGTTACTCTAATGATTTAATAATTATCAGTTAGTAGAAGATTTACATAATTTGATATGATGTCTAGGTTGCATGTTATAAATGGAATTAGAAAAAATATTTGGACAGAAAAATCTGGCAGCCCGTTGATAAAAACAATAATACAGTACTGCACTCGATTTATCTTATTATTTGAAAAAAAAAATCGATTAATAAGGTAAACCTGCCTCAATATATTTATGTAACGTTGCTTTTGTCAGTGCTACGTTAGACCTCAGTCTCATTAGCATTTTTCTTTATTAACTTCTATTTTACAATTATAACTTTTACTCTACAACATTTGTATCTTAAAAAATACAGCACTTCACTCTCAAATACACTCATAATATGTCAAAACATGAAATGTGATTACACATGTCAGACTCTATCTACCTATTCTCTCTCCAACTTATCTTCAGATTAAGCGTGAATACCTTCATTTTTTTTTAATACGGATACACTCTTTAACTGTATAGTTTAAAAAAATTAAAAAATAACTTTATTAAATTTCATAATTTAAAAATATGTCAGAATAAAAAAAAATGGAGAACCTTACACTAGAAAGGGACTATATTGTGATAATTTATTATTAGTAGAACTGTGCTGCGGAACCCACAGCTCTCTGCCAATAAACACTCGCCGCACCGCATGTGTAGTTGCGCAATTGAAGACGCTTTTATCAGGATTCGGATCCTATTTACCAATATTTCTTAAGTGTCCAAGTTCATTAAATTAAATTCTGTTATTATTGCCCATACAGGTTTGTTGGCGGTAGTTGAGACTTGACACTGATGCTTTTGCATTCTGTCCTATATTCTATTCGTACCGTTTATTGTTATGATGTTGCCATCTTGTCAAATAATGTAACTGTTTAAAAACCTGAGAAAACAAAGAAATTATAAGACAATCACAAAGTCATTTATTGCTTGTCTCAAAGGTCCAGCATCTTTACTTCTTGTTGACTAAAGAAGATGGTGAATCAAAGCTCATACAAGCCAATTTCTTTTTTTCTTCCTTCTACAATACTTGGGACCAATTAAAGCTTGTGCATAGCAAAAACCGAAATAATAAAAAAAAGTGATTTAATTACTTAAGTAAGATTATTTGAAATTTAAGTATTTTTAGATTAAATAATCAAGAAGTGATTTAATTACTTAAGTAAGATTATTTAAAATTTATGTATTTTTAGATTAAGAGGAGATCCTAATTTTGTTTAGGGTCTCTATGGGAGCTTCTCTCATATCGCTATTATTATGTTTCAGGTACAATGTAGAGCTATACTAAATTAGGAAGCTTATATTTATTAGGGTTAGAAGAAAGAAGAAAGAAGAAAGTCGATTTGAAATGAGAATTTTTATATCACAGTTATTGGAAAAAAAAAAAAAGAACTTCAAAATTATGTATATAAAAGATTTTGGACTTCAAAGACGTCCGAATTATTTTATCGTTTAACAATTTTTTTAGTTGAAGAAGTAAATAAAGTGCACGGCAGTGAGTTGTGAAGCTAAACATGGTTGTTTGGTGTAATTTTTCAAAGGCGATTTTCTGTTTTTGAAAATAAAAACGATGAAAACTTGTTTGCTATTATATATAATATAGCATTATATATTACGAAAATGAAAAATGAAAATATCATTTCACTATTTTTTTAAAAAGAAAATTGATCTCATAATTCTCTTTTAAAATATTTTATACTAAACTCGTTTTTTTTAAAATATTTTACTTGCATATTATATAGTTCCGAAACCTCATTATGAAATTTATTTCCAAAACAAATTCTGAAAAACACCACTTGCAAATACAACATCAGACATTTGAGTTTTATTTTTCATTCTTTTATCCTAAATTATATTATATGAGCGTGATTTGATTATCAAACTTGAAAGATGAGCCAACAATTTCAATCTTTGAAATAATGATAATGATGATAATAATTATGATATTCAAACCTGCTAGAGCATCAAGTAGTGTTGATTTTCCAGAGCCAGAAGGACCCATAACAGCCAAAATCCTGGCAGGTTCAGCATAACCAGTGAGTCCATTGAGCAATCTCCGAGTTGGTCCACTTCCAAAATTTGGCACCACCACCGTCACTTCTTCCCACACCAAATACATCCCTCCTCCAGCCCTGGCCCCGGCACCGGCCCCTTCCTCGGTTTCCACAGCACCACCACCATTTTCAACACCACCACTGGTAACATGCTCAATCTCCATAACTAGCAACAAGAAGTTTTGATTTTGAAAAAGCAAATCAAAATGGTGGTGACTCTAGGCCTGCTATATAATAACTGTTCAAGTGGTCTAGGAAAGAATCCTTCGAGCTCTTGCTGCCAAAGTTAGCAAAAGTTCTGAGTAGGAGTAGGAAGCTGGAGACTTTATATATAGGAAAATAATGAAAGATGAGATGGTGGGTTTCTTTCATCTAGGATTTTCAGAGATTGAAGTGAATACTGTCAGAGGTTAGTAGCAAAGCCAGTTAGGCATTAAAACCTGCCATTCAATGCTTTGATTAATATTTGTGTAGGGAAGAAGATGAGAGTGAGAGGACAAAACTAATTTTCCATTTTTGGGTGTATTAAACCATCTTACCATCTGGTATCCGAAGATTATATTGGGTCTTGACTAATCTAGATTTGAGCTGGGTAAGACTATTAGGTCGGCAAAACTCTCCCAACAAGTATTTAACGCAGTTGTATTCCTAAGTCTCGAACCAAAGATCTTAGTTAAGTTAGAACAACCCCATGGCAACTGATTTACGCGCTTATTGATAATTTTCCATTTTGATTTAAGAGTAATTTTTCATTTAAAAAATTAGAAATTGGACAGCAGCACTCATATGATTTAGTAAAATAATTATAAAAACACTTTTATTTTAAAAAAAAATGTCATGTAAACCTCATATAAGACAATTATATATGTTCTTTAATTATAATTAACCAACTTTGCTTCATCTAAATTTTATCCACAAAAGTAATTAATAGGGTGATTTTTAGTGTACATTCTCTAAAAATAAAGAAGTCTTCATAAAAATTTACAAATTTTTATTGCCGAGGATTTCAACTATATTAACAGTGACCTACCTACAAAGACAACAACATATTAAATGTACTGAATATTTATTAGACTGTAAAATATAAATGTAAAAATAAGGATGGCAATGATTTTTATAAATTATTTTAAAAATAAAGAAGTCTTCATAAAAATTTCATAAAATTACGGGAAGTTGTGGTCATTCTTTCCTTAAAAAGTATATATATAAGTTATGGAACACATTATGGCAAACTCAACCACCCAACCATTGCCATCCTTAAAAGTATACATATAAGTAAGATACACTCTCCTCACATGAATAGTGTGTGGGTTCCACACATACACTATTCATGTGAGGAGAATGTATCTTACATGCATGTAAGATAGAGATTGCCATATAAGTATTATATGTTTCGTGTAATGTACTTGCCTTTTTTTGTTTTTTTTGTTTTTTTGTTTTTTTTCTGTTTGAATGTTTTGGAAGTATAGTTGAAATTGGAGCTTTCTTTATACGTATTAATTATTGTAGCAGACCAACGTATATGCTTATTAATTATGTCAGTTATTTTTTATGTTCCTTTGAATTTTAGACCTTTTTAGATCAGAGTGGCACATGCTAAGGTTAGATAATATTAAACCGACTTAAGCTTATTACACATCTACCTATAATAATATAATGAAAAAGAATAAAGCAAGAACAGTAGACATTTGTGTGGTTTCTGACTTCATGCTTCTGAAAAGAAGAGAATATTTGTTGTCCAGATCATTGTACAATGTTTAAATACAGAGCAAGGATTATAACTTATAAGGAAGCAAAATGCACTAGAAGAAAAAAAAAATTATTTGTAATTTGTATAGTTATATTTTAATAAACTGAAAAATCAGTGGTGTAAAGGAGATTTTGCAGGGACTACCAGCCCTCTGCTGCTCCGCCTCCGACGTCAACTCAAAGGCGGAAAATGTAACAACCGGCTCCATTCAACTGTGTATAATATGCATGATCAAGATCTATTATTGTATTATTTTCTTAATCGATCATTAATCACGACGCTGTATTTGTTCAAATAGAACTTCAGATTACGATATATTATTTTCATACCAGCTTCTGTTTATTACAGTTTCATATTAGTATATTTTCATATGCTGCAGTGTAAAATCTGTAACTACTATTTGGGTCATATGTTATCATAATCATAAAAAATATTCAAGAGATTAAAAACTGATAAAGTATTGATAAAATAAATTATAAAATTGTGTGGTGTTATAGCATTAATTTAAATGGTAATTTATCTTTCTTTTTCTTTTTTTTCTAACATCACACGTTATATTTTATTCCCATAATCATTTCTATATTGGAGGGCAATAGGGCATTCAAGTCTCTAGATGTTTATTCGGGACAGAAGATTTTCTAAAATAATATTGAGAGTAATCTTGGGCTAACCATGGAGCCAGGGCCAGCCGGACCAGGAAAATTTCATCGATATCCCTTTTTTCTATAATTCTTCAAATAATAATAGAGTTATTATTTTATTTTCAAGCATGTCCCCAGTTCATTTGTTTAATTTGAATTAAAAAATTATTTTATAAAATGATTAAATTATATGTTTATTAAATCAATTGAAATCATTATGAGGGAAAATAATTAATACAGCTTTAACTTATTATTAAGAAAATGTTACGGTTAGGTTTAATTAAAAAAAAATGTATGTCAATATATTACAACGCCATCACTAATAATAGAAAGTTACAAAATGAAACACGTATCATTTAACAATAATTTATAATTTCATAGTTTATTTCCTTTACAATCATATATACTATCCTTTTTCTTTTCATTAAATTTAATTATTCAAGAATTTCACATTAAAATGAATTTCATAAATAATATTTTTAAGTATAATTTTAATTATTTGTATTATAAACTTATTGTTGTATTGTTATTATTATTATTTTTTACTAAATATATATACTAAGAGTTTTGATATTAGTTTACTGAATATATGTGTTATTTTTACTTTTTTACATGTACTGACATTTAAACAAATATTTACAGTAAATTTGTAAATTAGCTTAGGATAATAAAACATGTTGGGTTCGGTACTGACTACGACAAGTCCTAAACATTAATTTAATAATATAATTTTCAAAGAAAAAAATAGTTTAGGTATAAATAAATAAAGCCAACAACATTATGAGGAAGCTGGTATAGCATTTATTTCATGTCTCTATGCTCTAGTAAGGGAACTCAAATGTGGCCTCAAATTTCTCGTATAATCATTTCAATCATGTGAAATGATCAGTTTAATTGGTCATGAAATTCGGCATCTGGCTCACTAGCTCAATATAAATGCTATGACCAATGGCGAGACAAAGGTGACGACTCATCTTTTGCTTTTGGAAATAATGTTTACTTTCTTTCGAAACAGATGCAATTGCATATGTCAAGTTTGGTACATTATTTAAGGCTATTGACTATGATGGCAAGGAAAATATGCTACAACAATGCTTTAAATTATAGCACTTAGTATGCTGCTCTTTACCATATATATCAAGCTTATGTCTCCATATTAAAAAAATGTGGAGTTATATGAAACTACTAAAATGTTCATTAAACCTATTTTACTTAAATAAACTCAATTAGAAAATTTAAAATTTCATATTTCACCTTACAAATCTATTTCTGCGCTTATTATACTCTTATACGAAATTAACAAAATTTCCGCATTATCTTTCTCTTTTAGCACTTCTATAACCCTTTTTCCTTTGTGTCTCTCTCTAGTTTTTTTTTTTTTCAAAGTTTGATATGCACAGTAGGCCTTTTGACACCCTCTAAATTTCTTATAAAATTTTCTAAATAACCAAAAATAAATTAATTCTTTTTTTTTGTTTTGATTCAAAATTCAATTAAACTCTTAAATAAATTATTCTTTTAATATTTCTTTACACCCATCCCATTTGGTAATATTTCTTTATGTTTTGAATTTTAATTAAATTTTTTGAGAAATTTTTTTAAAAAATTAAGAATTATGGAGATAAAGATTATGTAATAAGAAGAAAATAATTTAAAATTTTAGGATTTGTATGCATTTATAAGTAAAAACTTAAAAGAAATATATACTTTTTTAGGTTGAAATAGTTTCAAGGTCCATAGCATTCAACAGCCCAAGACAAAGCCCAGATGAAGTGACGCCGAAAGAGGGCCAACACCGAAGCTCTTTGAATTGCGTTGTGACATAAGAAAACACTTACACAGCAAGCTGGATGTTTGAAGATGAGGCTTTGTCTTTACACATCTCTATTATTTCACTGGTTATTTACTTTGAGACTTGGCTCTTTTATAAAACATAACATGTATTAATGATTGATGTAATGAAACACATTCAGCAAAGATTCAGTTATCAGAATCTTTTCAATGGCAAGCTACAATAAAATAAATCAAACCAAAGTCTCAAGTTTTGCCAATTGTTCGTGCCAATGATCTTAAGCGGCTCCTTAATGGAACTAAAAGCCTGCCCAAGGTGAACGAACATCACTATGATGGACGATGATGGCGCTGTAATCACCACAAAGATGGATATCATACACTTAATTTGAGGGTGCAGCGAGGGGTTGGGGTGCAAGTAACTGAAAAAAATAGCTTTGCTATTGAAATTGATTATTGTCTATTATCAAAATGAAGAAAGAAACCAAGTTGAACCCTTGCTACCAAACGATCAAACAAAGTGATATTTAAGATCATAACATTCATGGAAGTTCAAGTGGACCGATATGTCTCATACATTATGCTACATATACAAATAAGTTCGTTATTTTCATCAATCAGAAGCAATTTCAAACATTTCCTGTAAATAAAAACTTCAACAAGGAAATCTGAAATTTTGGCAGTATCTTTTGTATAAGGAAGAATATTACAAATAAAGTAGCAACCGCTGCAATAAGCAGCTTTCAACTTAAAAATAATCACTTTTGTTAATTAGCTGCTTTCTAATTCAGTGGAGAACTGAGACCCTCTTGAGAAGACAGTGAATGGGGAGGTTGGTGCCGCCTTGAAGAGAAAGTTCTTGATGGCATGTTCCTGAAGGAAGGCCTTTTATCGAGATACTGAAGAGTTTTCTTGGCATAAATTGACTTGAATACTGGACAAGCTCTTTCCTTGAACTTGAGAATGATGAAGAAAAGAAGCCGATAAGATATAAGAATAACAACAATGGCTGACAGATCCCACCACTTTGATCGATCTATTGAGATACCAAATGTGTTCTTGATTATATCTTCGCCTTTCAGTTTTGGCTCACCAGGAAACATGGGGTCAAACTCCACGCCCAGGAAATCATTCTTGTAGGCACCCTACAAATATCAAGAAATGTAACACCGAGCAATAATTTGCACAACAACCATTTAATTCTTCCATAGCCAGCGTTTTTATCGGCAATTTTGTCTTTTTTATGTTACAAGAGTTATGTATAGTTAATTTAGTCATCTTTTTTTGGTAATAAATTAATGTATTAATGGGGTAGGATTACATTAAAGAAAGGTTGAGGGTAGGGGCATACTTAGTCCCAAGTTGATTTTTATTTTTTTCAAAGATTAAGGGTCTTACTGAAATTTTGCCAATTTCCATTTGAAATTTACGTTTAGCCCATTAAGTTTGTACTTATATTATTTTCTCCGTAAGTCCGTCATATTTCCATTTTTGCCCCTCCACCAAAATCAGTCAAAGACGAGAGAAACAATATTTGGTGTAGAGAAACACGAGAGAAAGATGAGAGAAACAATGAAGAAAGAGGTAGAGAGAGAATGAGTGGGTAGAGAGAGAGGATAAAATTCTCTCGTCTTTCTCTCGTGCTTCTCTCTCTCTAGCACTACTCTTCCGCATATATAAGTTAATAGACTTTCCACTAGCAACTAGCTCAAAAGAGGATCAGAACAAGATTGGGATTCATAGAAGTACCTGGATTGCCCATGAACCATAGCTGAGATACGAAATAGGGTAGCGCCAAAAGAGCTTGGGAAGATCAGGCAGCAATCGGAAAAAACCAGAAGTCATCATAATGATTCCCTACATTAATTGCAAAAATTGTTAACATCTATAACTAAATACATAATTAATTATAGTAGTAATAATAATAATAATAAGATGCTTGAGATTTAATGTTTAATAACATTGCTTACAAGCACTCCGGCGCCAACCACAACTCCCATCAGGTAGTTGGGAACCAATGAAGCCACAACCATCATCAGGCTCTCGATCACAGAAATGCAGAGGAAAATATTCATAGTGAAGAAGGCAAAATATGAAAATCCCGGCCGAAATTTCACCATAAAGAACGTTATGCTCGAACTCATTAGAGAAATTGCCACCAAGAAGGGGAATGAAGAGAGAAAATTTGATAGGATGTAAACCGTAACTCCATAATACCCATTTAATTTTTCGTGATAAAAAATCTGTTTCAAGAAAATAACGAAAATGAATCAAAAGCGTAAAATATATACGAAGAATGATACTTACATCCTTATTTTACTACGGTATCTGATCAATTTTTAACTTCTCATTGAACAGTTAAAAAAAACATAATTAAACGGTAATTGTAATATTTTCACATGCAAACAGATTATCTCAGACCTGAAAAGTACACATTTACCTTTAATAATTGATTATTTTGTTACCGTTATATAGCTTAAGGTGTCATTCTCCCAAAAAAAAAAACTAAATTATTTTTTTCTAAAATATATTAATTTCCGTTGATTACCTTCATCTCTTCAATGAAAGATGGGAAGCCCCCAATAGACATAAAAGTCATAAAGCCTGTAATAAAAGCACCGCAAGAAATCCTAGCCAGGATTGCAGTGTAGCCAGTGCCAACATCAAAGAAGATGGTGCCAACACAAATAGATACAACTAGATAGATTGCTATTCTTGCCCAGTAATATCCCACATCTCTTGACATGTTCACCAATGATCTTCGGGTTAATGTTGAAAGTTGCTTCCACCAACTTGCTTTACTTATAGTTTTGATTTCAATTTCCAGCCCTTCCTGCAATTCATATGTTTATAAACCTCTCTTGTTGTGTTCTTAATTTAGAAACTTAGAGAGTAAAAGAAGCGAAAATGTAACTAGCGGAGATGTGAAATATTAATGAAGCAATTAAAATTGGAGAGCCCAAGAATGATTAGAAATACTTACCATGGCCGATAGCTCTTGAATCCTAGCTCTTGCCCTTTTGGCATATTTAGAACGCCTATAGCTTTCAACAAGCCTTGCTTTGATCTCAGCTGTTGCCATGTTCATGAAAGGGTCTGATGAACTTGGGACATCCTTTCATTACACAAATGGAAAAGTTAAATTCAAGGACTAGGATGGGTTACTAGGAATATAAATTTAATCTCATTTTTAGTAAAAGGTAATATGTACTTACTCGAATTCTCTGAGATCCTTTCAATGTTGTTGTTACAGCATCGAAATCTGAATTTACACAACGCAGGAAGTGATCCGAAGGATTCCTTCTACTTGGGCATGGAAAACCAGCTTCAGCAAAGAACTGCAAAAATCCGTATAAACAATCAGATTGAAATGCGCAAGACTAGCCATCATTCGCAGTATTCAAATAGGCATCACAATGCTTATAAAATAATTGAACTTTAAAATAAATAATTCAACTCAAACTGTTACATTTTAACATTAATTTTTACTATGGCTGGCCTTAGCCTTATCCTTACCCAAGGGATTAAAGGTGGTTAATAACATGGTGTCACGGTCAAGACTAGCGTGAGAATCCCCTCGTCACAACTCTTTCAAAATCAGATTTCCTAATTAATTAAGCGATGATATTTAATAAAACGTTGATAAAATGTTGACAGAAGCAAGTTAAATCTGTTGTCAGTTTACCAATTTAATTTAAAATCAAGTTAAACCGACATTGATTTTACCTTATTTTTGTCAGCTCTCTGTCTCTTTTAACAGTTTTCTGTCTAATTATACTCTAACAATAGAAACTTCATTAATAATAGTTCTAATATGATTAATACTGCAAATGAGAAGACCTGGCTTATTGTTTATTGTTTTTTCCCTCTAATAACTTTTGCGTCAATACTTGAATGTTGACATCAAGATATCAATTCTAAAAATCATGCTTATTACTTGAAGGAAACTTCTTGACATACCTCCACAGCCAACTTTGCTTCTCCAAAATAAACAGTTTCACCACCAGATAGCAAGAAAAGGTCATCAAAGAGTGCAAAAACTTCACTACTCGGCTGGTGAATTGAAGAGATAACAGTTCTTCCATCGCGGGCGATATTTCTGAGTGTTTGAATCACAAAGAAAGCTGAGGCACTATCAAGACCGCTGCTAGGTTCATCAAGGAACAATAACTGCGGCTTTGTGAGGATCTCAAGGGCAATACTAAGTCTCTTTTTCTCTCCTCCGCTTATTCCTCTCAAGTGCCAGTTTCCGATCACCGTATCGGCGCAATCGTGGAGACCTAGTTCCAGGATTGTTCCATCTACATGGCTCTTTATATCTTCTTTGCTCATGGAGCTTGGAAGCCTCAAGTGAGCTGAATATGTTATTGTTTCTCTGACTGTTAGAGTTCCCAACAGCACATTTTCTTGGGTCACATAAGCCTGAAATTTACATAACAGAAACGTAAAAGGTTAAAATATTTGTTGCATCGGTACAGGCCATGTGATTTGGAGTGAATTTTACGAGATACATTTTTTTGATTTGTAACATTATTCACCTCATTTGACTCAGCGATAGTATCAGGATTTTCGTTTAACGGTGGTAATAATGGAGAAACTATAACTTCGATTAGTTACAACAAAATTTTTGCAAAACTCAAGAGGTCAAATTTGCCAATAGTGGGGGCTATAATGAATAAATATTAAATTTTAGGCTATAACATAATTTTGTAAAGAAAAAGGGTGCTAAAGATGAAGTTAATATAAAATGGATCAATTAAAATTTTCAATTTTATTTTCTTTATTATTTTTTCATTTAACAACTTGGCCACCCTAAAGATATATGTCGCCTCATTCCTCTCCGATAATTTTAATTTTATTAAATTTTATTTTATTTATACTTTAAATTCTTAAAATTATGAATTAAATGTTTTGTAATATCGCATAGGTCTCCAGAGTCAAATAGTAAACTTTTTTTTTAAAAAAAATAAACTAGACTGAAATAGTAAAATCTTAGAAAAAATCTATAATTTCAAGTAATTATTGATAGAAAAGGCTAGCTATGCCATTAAACTCAAATTAATTTTCAAGTAATTATTTTAAAAATCATACATGATATTGGGAATTAGTCTAACACAAAATGGAAGGTAAAACTCAATGTTAAATTTTTTTAAAAAGTGAATTGGAAGTCCTTTATCTTTTTCACTTCGAAAATATCAGAATTACTGACTAATTTTTTCCCAAAAAAAAAAAAACCAAAATACTTACAAGAACACCACTGTCCACCCTAGTCTTTTTCCCATTGAAAAGAACATTTCCTGTCATGATCACATGTCTTGAGAGTCTACCTGTGACAATTTAAATAAACGAAAACATTGAGATAGAGGTATGATAAACATAAATTTATTCATATAGAAGTATGATAAATACAAATGACATTTTTGGTTGATAAATTCGAAATAAATACTTTTAGCTCCTACCTTTCCTTAATTTGAATTCGACCACGCGGTCAAGTCTCTTGGGATAAATATAAATTTTATTTAAATAGAGGGATAATAAAAATAATATATTAGAAGAATAAACAAATTAGAAAAAAAAATAACTTCTTCATACCAAAGTTTTATTTTTTTTCAAAATTATTGGTGATCCGATTAAACAATTGATTTCAATAATTGAATCCGAAATTTGGAGCATGTAGCCATGAAGGGACTAGGGAGATAAAATATAGACCATTAAAGAGTTATTTTTTTAAAAAAAAAATTATTCTTTTGTCACATACCCTACTCCAAACTTTCACGATATAAACAAAAATTACACTAATCTCTCTCTAGAAGTTATTGTGAGGAGAATTCAATCTATAAACTTCTTATATATTATGAGGCTTATTGAACGACATTATCCTTGTGTAAACAACTAAGGAGTCAAATTAAATATAGTATAATGCTAATATTTTTAAAATCATTTTATCTCAAACAGCAATCCAGCTGTCTCATTTAATATCGTAGAGATGGAATGTGTCCCTACCTACTAGTCTAGTTTCCCTATTTTAATTTTTAAAGTCATTTTATTACATGTCATTGATAACAAGTTTTTTTGTCTTTGTTGGACCATTGGACATGACACAATGACTTTGCTTTGCCCCACCCATTTTCAATGTATGGAAAAAAACAGTTTTTTGTTGTCCAAATGCATTATCTCAGCAGACTCGTACTCTTTAAAGACTCATCATTGAACAAGTTTAAAGAGTCTTATAGCGGAATTCATAAATTTTTATTTAAAAGCATATAAAATTATATTATTTAATTTGTGGATCTCATTATAGGATCCAATAGACCTATTAAATAACAGGCTTTTAATGGGTGGTGGGCCTGGTGGCACTACTTAGAGCAGGTTGAGGTGATGCCTACCTCACATAAGTTTTTATCCAATGTATGTAGTTTCTAGTTGCCTATCAATATCAAATGCATTAATTGCCAAATGTCTATCTCATACCGTTGAGCTTGAAGTATCAATGAGATATAGGCCTAACTTGTTTTTAGAAATTTACTTTGAAATAAGCAACAAAATCAAGCAATGTTGTTTAGGATTAGGAAAGCATTTGATATTATGTTCTTGAAACACAGCGTTAGAAAAGTTATATTTCTTTTTTACCAATATTAAAATTTAGGCAAGAAGATCGGCAAATTGCGTTAGCCTTCGAAAATTCTCAACATTTGATCCTATATATCAAAGTGTCACCTAGAATAGAAAAAACAAAAATGAAGAAACACCTTCGTACTATGACTCTCTTCTTAGTTTTTCATGCTGAGTCTTCTCTCTAATCAAACGGGTCACTATTACTTAAGATGTTGATTGTTTTATTACGTTAGTATAAAAGAGGGAGAAAAAAGGAGAAGAGATTTTAAAGGAAAAATAACAATTGTCCGTGATATAATATTAAGTGACAGCTAGCTACCCATACTTTTTCACACATCCCAAAATAATTTCTTCACAAGTGGGATTTCTCTTATTTGGATGCAAAGGCAATCTTAAAACCCTAAAATGGAAACTCAAATTTAATTTTCCTAACAGCCCATATATATCGATAGTTTTTTTAGAAAAAGAAAAAACAGAATCATCCCACAAAATTTCTAAAACAAGAAAAAGAATTTCTCTCGCGGCTTGTTCACACATTAGAAGAACCTGCAAATAATTACATTTGATGAGAAGTAATAAAAGAACAAACCTGCTAGTGAGTCAAGAAGAGTTGATTTTCCAGAACCAGATGGACCCATAATAGCCATAATTCTTCCAGGCTCAGCATAGCCATAAAGTCCTTGAAGCAATCTCTTTGTTGGTTTATTGTTTCCAAAATTTGGCAGAACAGCAAATAGATTTTCCCATACTAAGAATGTTCCCCTAGCGGCGGCTCGATCAAACGAAATAGTTTTATTATCACCATTTCTGTTGCTGTAAGCATTGCTGCTTGCTCCTTCTATCTCCATAGAGTCCATGTCACAAGCTTGAGTTGAAACTTCAAAAATGATTAAGATAACAAGAACATGGATAACAAGAACATGAAATATCAATGACTAGGGTTTTTGTTAGAAGAACATGAACAACAAACAACAAACAACTAACTATCAATGATGATTTGATGAATGGAGAGTCATGCTGTTGAGCATGGTGGATATGTAAGGAGAGAAGAGAGAAATTAATGGTATTACTTTAAACAGATCAGACTCTTATGGGTGGCAAGTGAAGGAAATAAATGTGGGCTGATTAATATGAATGATAGACAGTTGACCAAACACATTCATTGCTTTGTCGCGAAGAATTCTCTCAATTTCAGATTTTATATGTAATTTTTCTTTCGGTATGGTAAAATTGAAGTTTGCTTTTGATTTGATAAAAGCATATAACTAGTTTTTACTCTAAGGACCCTGAGATTACTTTTAAGAGATTCAAAAATATTTCTGAAAAATTAAAATTTAGTTTTGGTGTAAAGTCACTTATCTTGCAGCAGATTTTTTGAGGGCAGAGACATGGCCACTTGGGATTTTGAAAAATTAAAAATTAATTTTGGTGTAAAATCATTTATCTTACAGTAAATTTTGAAAAGTAAGGAAAGAGTAGCTTTTCAAAATTTAAATTTTGAGGATCGTTTTTATAATTAATATAATTTCATATATATCCTCACATATATTATAAAAAGTCAAAATTATCATTATTCAATTAGGAAATAAACTTATTAAATTTGAAGATTATCATTATTATTAATAATATTGAGATAATAAAATAAAAATAAAAATTAACAAAATAATTTTTTTTAGTTATCCACTATCATACACACAATAAAAATATCATACATACATATTTATAAATGTGTAAATAAATTTTATTCAATATTTTAGTGTTTTGCATTCTTATTAGTTTAACAATAAGATTTACTAAATATAAACGACTACCTTTAAAACTCATAGTTATTCTAAAAATAAATTTTACCAAACGTTTAATTGATTCTCTTTGCAGTTTATTATTTATGCGATATAGTTAACAACAATTATTTTAAAATCTAACAATACCAAACTTGCCCTAAATTTAATTAATTAGCACTTTGAATTATTTTTTTAAATTAAAGATCAAATTGATTTTTTAGCGGTGAAGATATAAATACTTATACCATTAGAGTACTAATTTGCCTCAAAATATTTTTGAATTGTGGGCACTAATTAATTTAACCGATAAAATATATTTTTTTAGACTAATAAAATTTATTAAAGTATGATAAAAAATAAGGATTCCAACCTTCTCTCACCAGGGCTGGCTCTAGAGTATTAGGGGCCTTAGGCAAAATTTCTTTATGAAACTTCTTTGCATTTACTAGCTTCTAGCTTCAAAACTAAAAAAAATTAAAAAAAGTCCAAATTTAATCAATTTTTTTTAACTATATATAAAATTAACAATCAATAAGATAGTTAGAAATTTCAAAAAAGAAAAGTAATCAAGATTTTTTAAAAAAATAATTTCCTGAGACAATTATTTCAAGAAATTTTATAATATTAAATGATTAAGGTTTTTTTTAAACAGATATATAATATTAAATGTAATAGTTTTCTTTGTAGAGAAGAGCGCACGAAATTTAAAAATATTAAATAATTAAGTTTTTAAAAATAGATAAATAATTTTCTAATATTTTTCTTGGAAAAAAATAATAATGAATTAACAATTAATGCTATTAATTATAACTCTTTGACATTAATGTTATCAAATATAAAATTTATGTAAAAAAAATTTAATTGTAAGATAATTATCAATTAAAGAGAGATTTAAAAAATAGGCTTTCTTGTTTTAAGTAAGTTAAAAAAATTAATTTGAGTATATTAAGGAAATAAAAAAAAAGCCTTCTAACATATGAGGCCTAAGTGGTTACAATGAGACCTTTCTAATATATGGGGCCTTAAATGACCGTCTAATTACCTATGTTTAAAACCACCCCTGCCTCTCACATAAATATAAATGGCAAGAGATTTGGATTTCCAACACATGATTATTATTATTATTTTTTTCAAGTGCTTTTAGGCTACAGTTTATATTTGACAAGCTCCTTCTTTTTAGTATTATCACAAACAGTAACTTTCATATATCATGGTCTTTCCTCTTTAGTTTTTGATTTCTACTAGTGGTTATAGCAATTAATGAGAACTACAAATGAATACAGGCTGTCCATATACCCAGATGATAAGCTTCAGCTTTTTATCAGCTAAGGTTTATGTGGCAAAATATGGTTTTTGGTCCTTTTGAATCCTGCAATGTAGTTTTTATTATTGTTATTATTTTTAATTATTTATATTTTTCTCTTTAATTTCTTGAATTAAAGATCCATCTCGTAATTGATCATTTGTATAACAAACACATGTCTAAGAGTCATAATCGAATTAATAATGCAGGATAAGCTGGCATAAAATTCATGTCACGGCCAATTGATCAGTTGGCGTATCAATAATCAATCTCGTAATTGATCAATTGGCCATTTGTGGCGTATCAATAATTGATATTATCGGGACCTCTCTTCTTTTTATTATGATAAAAATATCTATAACTCATATCATGAGCATATTTTTAATTTTCTTTTTGATAATTTTGAGTTTACATAAAATATATGTAGACTTATATGGAATTATATTAAGGACAAAATGAACTCTTAAAATCAAATTTAAAAAATTAGTCATTTATTACTTTTTAAAATTTGCTTCAAAATGAAGTAGTTCACATAGTTTTACCAAAAATGATCACTAAAAAATTTTCTAAAATGATAAAATTAATTTTAAATTATTTTTGAATTTCTCAACCATAATCTCAAACGGGTTAAAAATTTGATTCGATTACAATAAAAAATTTTGTAGATGTTTAGTGTAAAATTTGTAAGAATATACTCACACACTTTTCTGAGTTGAGTCTGTTGTACGCGAAATACGGAATCAAGCGCATCAAATAATTACTGAAAAATAAAGAACACAAAATTTACGTGGTTCACTAATTAAACCTACATCTACGGAGGCAAGAAAGAATAATTGTTTATTTAACAATTAATAGAGTACAAATATTTGAGTAACGAATCTCACTTCCCAGAAACCCAAATATACCCAATACTCTCACACTTTAGAGAAAAGATAAATTTTCCAGACACACTTCTCTCAAAAGCTTAGAAACTTATAAGCTTAACAATTTTGAGATGAAATGGAATGAAGAAATACTCTCTATTTATAGGCTTGAAGCTAGTACTATTCCACCTAATTCAAGCAGTATTCCACCAACCCATGCACTATTCCACCTAACCCATGCAAATATGTCAATGGTGTCCATTTGACAAATTTGTCAATTTTTCATTTTTTTTCTTTAATTGTTTGGTAGCCCTTTGAAATTTTGCATGCCTTCTTGAATTTGGATGCCACATGCATGACTTTTCAACAATTCTCCACCTCGGCAAAAATTTGTCCAAATCTGAGCCGACTACCAACGAACCATCATCCCCAGAGTGGCTGCATCTCTGTGAATGCCTACGTACCCACAAATTTGGGATCAAGCCAATCGTAGTTCATGATTCTCCAAACTCAACGTATTCGAAGAATTAGTTTCAATCAGTATAAAGATTTACTCAATCTGCACACACGATTTTCCTTTCCAGCAACTTTGAAACCACAAGGCTGAGTCATATAGATTTCCTCCTCCAAATCTCCATGTAAGAACGCCATCTTAACATCCAATTGAGCTAACTCTAACTTATATTTTGCAACCAAGGCAAGTAGGATACAAATGGAAGTATGTTTTATAACTGGAGAGAACACTTTTTTATAGTCAATACCTTCCTTTTGAGTAAAGCCTTTTGCTATGAGCCTTGCCTTGTACCGAAGAGTTGTTTGATTTGGAGATCCTTGCTTCTTGGTGTAGACCATTTATTGCCAATAGCCTTTTTCCCCTTTGGTAACTCCACAAGTTCCCAAGTCTGGTTTTGATGGAGAGATTTCATCTTTTCCTCCATGGCTAACTTCCATTTATCACTTTCACTGTTGCGTAATGCTTCACCGAAAGTGTTGGGGATGTCATCATCAATAATTGGAAGTGCATAGGTTACCACCATGTCTTTAGTAAGCCATCTAGGTTTCTTTATCTCTCTTCTTGGCCTCCTTGTTGCTATAGAATCATTATTATTTACGCCATCAATTGTTTCTTTATTTTGTGGGACATCAGAAGAAACAACATCTTCTTAAACTCTAGGTGTCACATCCATAGCTGAACTCTTCTCTGATGTACAACTAACTGGTACATATGAAGTTGCATCAAACTCCACCCACTGTAATACCTCTTTGGTCTTGTTCTCCACCTGCTGAGAACTTGAAGCTTTCATCATTGAAGCTTTATCAAACGTAACATCTCTAATACACACAAACTTTTTATCTTCGAGATCCCAAAACTTGAAGCCCTTTACTCCACCTTTGAATCCCACAAAAATAATTTTTCTAGCACGAGGATCCAATTTACCATCTTTGACATGATAATAAGCTGGACACCCGAATATACGAAGGGAATTATAGTCTTGTGCATGCTTTCCAAACCACATTTCCATAGGAGTTTTACCTCTAATTGCAGCAGAAGGCAACCGGTTTATCAAGTGACTTGTGTAGCTCACAACTTCAGTCCAAAAATTTTTATCTAAACCAACATTAGATAACACTCCAGTAAAGTACGATTCATACGCTCAGCAACACCGTTCTATTGCGGAATATGTCTCACCATGAAATGTCTTTTAATACCCTCGTTCTGGCATACTTGCAAGAATGGATCAAAAGTATATTCACCCTCATTATCATATCATAATACTTTGATCTTTTGTCAGTTTGAGTCTCCGCCAATTTCTTTCATTTCACGAAAATCTCTAGAACTTCATCATTTGCTCGCATGGTGTACACCCACACACGTCTAGAGAAATCATCAACAAATGTAACAAAATAATGGCTTCCACCAATTGATGCAGTCTTGGTTGGTCCCCATACATCACTATGATCATATTCAAGGATCTCACGAGTATCGTGATTAGCTGTACCAAACTTGACCCTTGTTTTCTTGCCTATTACATAATGCTCACAGAAATTTAATTTACAAGTTTTGGTACCTTTTAAGAGTCCGTGCCTCATCAGAGTTTGCAAAGACTTTTCTCCAGCATGTCCCAATCGTACATGCCATAGCTTGGTGGTGTCACTGTGCGCCTCAACAACATTTGCTTCATCAGTTGTACCTCCCTTCAAATAGTACAAATTGTAACGCCAAACCCCTTGCAGAATCACCATAGCCCCATATGTAAACTTCATTGTGCCATTTTCAATAGTAACCTTGTAGCCTTTAGCTTCTAGAGCACCCACAGAAATTAAATTTTTCTTTAAAGTTGGAATATATCTAACCTCTTTTAGTTCTCTGATCATTTCATAAAACATTTTGAGCCGAATTGTTCCTATCCCCATTGTGCGACAAGGTTGATCATTCCCCATCACAACTACACCAGATTTCAGATTACGAAAATCCGTAAACCATTTCTTAATAGGAACAAATGATAGATTGCTACAGTATCAAGTATCCACTCGCTCGAACTAGCCACGTATGCTGCAGGAGTAATACTTAGTGAATAATTAAAGTCCTCATCTTTCCGTGCCATGTTTGCTGCTGCTGGTTTCTTCCCATCTCTCTTTTGAGCCTTTGAACAATCTTTCCTCTAGTGACCTTTTTCATGACAAAAGTCACACTCGTCTCGAGTTATATTTCTGCTTCTTGATTTGGATCGAGAATTCTTTCCACCACGCTTTTCTTTTTCTCCATCGCCCCATCTCTGCTCACCAAAGCTTCAAACGATACTCATTCAGAAATTTTATCATTATTCCGAATCTCCAAGCTAGTCAATGCTGTGCAAACATCTTTAAAGACAATCACACTCTTCCCATATATCAAAGTAGTCACGAAATAACTATATTCCTCTGATAGTGAGTGTAACAGAATCATAGCCTTGACTTCATCCTTAATATCTTCATCAAGATTCTTCAAATCAGCAAGTAACTTTTCAAATCTTGAGACATGATCGTGCATTGACACCCCAGACTTCATTCGAAAGCCATATACTTGGCTCATTACATCAAGGTGATTTTCAGGACTTTTCAGCAAGTATTTCTCCTCCAATGTATACCACAAAGTCATCACACACTCCTCATATTTCACCTCCTTGGTCAAACAAGATCTGATCTGACCACATGCTTTCTCATTCATACGATCCCAAATTTCTTCATCATACAAGTGTCTTTTATTTTTCAGAACAACATCGAAATCGATTTGAATAAGGGCATCCATAATTTCGCGCCTCCACATGCCGAAGTTGATTTTCCCATCAAACTTTTCAATATCGATCTTCTAGCCTCCTATAACAGGTGCTGAATGGCGATTTGACAAATCTCGCCTCCCACCTAAAGTGTCTCCTGAAATAGTATCGGTAGATCTCTCCCTAATTCTGGAAGTTTCACATTCTATCATTTTCTCAACGAACTATTTTCACTTGAAAAACAACCTCTATGATGTTAATTTTGCGTGAATAAATGCACTAGGAAAGTTTCCAAGAGACTGGACTGGAATTTGGTCCCAATTAAAAACTAGAATCCTTAGACTCTTATCGCCTTGTTGACAGAACTTTCGTAGACATGTAAAAATACACACTACTTACAATAGACTATCTCCCAAGTATAAATGGCCGTCTCCACCGTATTCGTGAACAGTACCGTATGTGAACAGTACCATATACAGGAATAGTACCATATACGTGAACAGTATCGTATATGTGAATAGTACCGTATCCCCCAAGTACGAACCATCAGCTCTGATACCACTTGTTGTGCTCTGAATGCGGAATCAAGCGCACCAAATAATTACTGAAAAATAAAGGACACAAAATTTACGTGGTTCGGTAATTAAACTTACATCCACGGAGGCAAGAAATGATAATTGTTTATTTAACAATTAATAGAGTACATATATTTGAGTAACGAATCTCACTTTCCAGAAACCTAAATATACCCAATACTCTCACACTCTACAGGAAAAATAAATTTTCCAAACACACTTCTCTCACTTCTCTCACTTCTCTCAAAAGTTTAGAAACTTATAAGCTTAACAATTTTGGGATGAAATAGAATGAAGAAATGCTCTCTATTTATAGGCTTGAAGCTAGTACTATTCCACATAACCCATGCAAATATGTCAATGGTGTCCATTTGGTAAATTTAACAAATTTGCCAACTTTTCATTTTTTTTCTTTAATTATTTGACAGCCCTTTGAAATTTTACATGCCTTCTTGAATTCGAATGCCACATGCACGACTTTTTAACCGAGTCTTGAATTAGTTTAGTTATAAATTAATTCTTTTCAGAATAATTACATGTATATATTATCAATAATCTTGTGTCGGGTAATGGCTATAGAAGTCTACACCCTTGAGAATAACCCGTGTCGGGCCCCCATCAAGGATACATGTAATATTTTAAATGCATTTTATCTATTGGGGGAATTAAATTATCCTTGCAAAGGTGTCACTGTTGTAATGGTTAGAAGTTATAATCAATTAATTAGTGTGCTACGTACAATTGGCCAACTCCAATCAACAAAATGTTGACTGCTTTGGAGGATATGAAACCATTTATTATTCATTTTAATCTTGTTCTTATTAGTCGTAGGTTATACTAAAGTATAACTTAGGGGTTGCCTTTTAATAAAATACTTAACCTTTATTAAGAGAAATCAGAAAACAGAACGGTGTAATTGAGCAAACCAAGCGGAACAAGAAAATCGTTACCTAATGTCTTAAAATCTTGATGTAAATTCTTACATGTAGTACTAAGAGAACAGCGACCAGGTTTTTTTCTCCAAAAAAAGAAAAAGAAAAAAAGAAGGGAAACATCAGAAATTAGAATGGATTAGATGGCATACACAATTCTGCCAGAAGCAAAACAAGCAACAAAATTGGAATTATATCTCTTTCATGACATCATCTAAACTTGAATAAATTCATATTTGTTATTTGTTAAATAGGAAAATTTTATGATCGCGGCATCAATATTGTAATAAATATAAATTTTCTAAATTATATATATGACTAGTAAATTGAAGGTAAAATAAGTAAATAAATATAAGAGTGTCAAATTAATGTTTTAAAATTGTGGACAGAATAAATACTTGTAAAAAAAACATAAAATTTATAAATCAACATTAAACTTTAATTAAATAAAAAATAATTATTCATTTATTTTAATTACAAAAATCACTCATCAATTGAAAATTAAAAAAAATATTGAAAATAATTGAAATAAGTTTTATTGAATTGGTATAACCATAAATTTTATATTCATTCGAGAGCATATATAAACTTTTTTTTCCTCATTTTCTATCATCGTATTTATTTATTACGCAAGTTAATTAAACAAAATTATTTTTCTTGATGTAGATCAAGTCAAAACAAAATAAAAAGATATGCTTATATTACTTGACATATATGAAATTACTATTATATCCTTCAATATATATATTTGCAAAAGTTTAATTTTCACATTTCAAAAAGCTAACTAGTTTGTTTCTGCCTCCATAAAGCATATATATATATATATATATATATAAATCACAATTGATTCCAATCACCTCATTTAGAAATGGTATCTAAAGGGGTCGATCATTTGAATTGAATGCTTTCTGCATAAAGTGAGCATCTGATCCTATATTTTTATATAAATTTCCACCACTCAAATGAATCAATTCAGCTTCCTGTGGCCCTGCCCAGTATTGGTTCCATTGCTGTATTCATCCACCACATCTTTTCTTTGAAACATGAATATTCAAAGATAGTTATTCTACATATCGATCATATATTGCTCATGAAAAAAGAAAAAGAAAATAATGATTCTACTCTATTATTTTATTCAACCTTTATAATGGACCTATTATTCTTATAAGAAAATAAATGAAATATCAAAATTAGAAAAAAGGAATTACCGTATTGCAGTTTTGGAAATTAGTTTTTAAAGAAGAGATTCGGTGCTTGATTTTGATTTTGATACCATATTATTTATCATTATTTTATAATCTTGTATAAATTGAAAAATATAAATTAACACAATAACTAAGACATCGTATTTTCAACCAAGAGATTTTACCTATTATAAACAACCGTTGAAGCAACATTAAACGTTTAATCCTAACAAAAATTTAGGCTAAAAGGAGAAAGACGTATCTCCATGTCAGTTCATTCACTTGCAGACTCAATTTTATAGAGGAGCAGCAAACATGACGCTTTCAATCCAAATAAGAACTTATCATAGCTTTGGTGCCATATGAAACACCAATATTGATCTTAATGCTATAGCTCTAACAACTGGCAGTTTTATTTTTCTAATAAACGTTTATAACATACATACATCCTCTTGAATCAAACTTCAGGTGCAGTCTCTACGTTGACATCATTAGAAACTTTTTCCTGATTTACTATCTCAATTATGCGCTGGAGTTCATGAACAACATCTGTCATGCTAGGTCTCTCACTTTTCTTCTCCCTCAAACAAGCAACTGCAAGCTCTGAGAAAAGTTTTAAACTCATCAAGATATTAACTGAAGCCTCGTGGCCTTGAAGACGTGGGTCTACAACTTCCATGATTGCACCATTGCTAGCCCGTTGGCTCACATATATGGCAAGGTTAACATCATCAGGGTCCCTTGAGAAATCAATGGCCTTTTGAGAAGTCAAAAGCTCAAGCAACACAACCCCATAACTATAAACATCACTCTTGTCTGTGAGCTGGTAATTGCGATAATATTCAGGATCCAAGTACCCTAATGTTCCTTGAGCACAAGTTGACACGTGACTCAGGCCCGGTTTAGCCAGTCTGGAGAGCCCAAAATCAGCAACCTTTGAATTGAAATCATCATCCAGCAGTATATTTGTTGACTTGACATCTCTATGATAGATGGGAGTATATGCAGCAGAATGCAAATAAGCCAATGCTTCAGCAGTTTGTAATGCAATTCTCAGCCTTGTGCTCCAGGTTAAATTAAAACTGGAATACTTACCGTGTAGATGATCATGAAGTGTCCCATTTGCGATGTATTCATAGATCAACAATGGCTGCTCGGCTTCTACACAACAACCCAAGAGCCTAACCAAGTTCTTGTGATTGACTTGTGAAAGTATCCCAACTTCATTGAGTACTTGTTGGGTGCTTTTGATGTTTCCCACTTTGGCAGACTTTACAGCAACCACAGTGCCATCCTGAAGCTCACCTTTGTAAACTTCCCCAAAGCCACCGCTTCCCAAAATCCTTTCTTTTGAGAAACCATTTGTTGCTTTCTTCAACTCTTTCAAGTGAAATATCCTAGCAGGTTTCCCAGCAATGTTACTTGATTTCAACATGTCTTCTCTTTCCTTTGCAAGCTTCGCTTGTTTGGCAAGTTTCCGAGAGCATATTATTTTTATTGCAGCCACAGCAATAGCTAATGATAAAACAGAAATTACCCCTATTGAGATCTTTAAGCTTAGACCGCTTCTACGGTTTCTCCTTTTTCTCTGGCAAGTTCCAAGTACATGGTCCCAGTAGTAGCCTTTGATGCAAAGGCAACGATAGACACCATTTCTACCGGCGGATAAACATTTGGAAGCCCCGGAGCAATCAAGCTGTGTTTTGCAAACCGGTTCAGGCGGGGGAGCCCACTGTATTTCCAATCCTTCTTCCCATTGATTCGCTGGCTTATTTGGATCCAAATGAAGGATGCTTCTGAATGCTTTACAGCCTGAACTATGCAGCCGTATCTTGTATGCTGAAGGCATGCCGCCAGCTATAAAGGTGCAGCAGGGTTCAAGTTCACTTGCACATTGAAGCGCTCTTTTTTTATCAACATGCTCGGGACTCTCCAAGAAATTGTGACATAGGCTAGACGAAGAGCAATTGAGAGGAGAGATCAAGAGACGGGGCGAGCAATTGAAGAGGAAGATTGTGTTTGATGAAGTTACATTAAAAGGGAGTGACTGATTCAACCATAGGCCTTCACTTGTCACCATGTCATGAGTAACACAAGAGTCATTTATCCACGATGCTGGTTGCATGACTATGCGTTGCGAAGAAGCCATGGTTCTTAGTACAAGATAAGAACTTCCATTTAAAGCATCAAAGTAAAGCTTGTGAGAGTGCAAATCACAACGAAGTAAATAGTTTGGGTCACCACACTTAGGGTTTGTGCTTAGAGGATATGGAACTTGTATAGGGCCACAGCTGGGGCAGATCTTCTGTGAATAACAATAATGAAGTATGAGAAGAAATGAAATATTGATATAGAGGAACAATTCCGGTTTATTATTCGGGTTGGTTGTTGTGATCATCTTGCCACTAGCATGAGCAAATGATAAGAGCTGAAAGGGTAATGGCACAAAGAGGAGGGATTTGGAGGTTCATAAAAAGACTAGAGAAAAGAGCATAAAGTGGGTAAAAAATCACAGAATTTTTTAAAGTCGTTGCTAGAATCTTGTTTTAAATTGTCAAACTTTTTATTGTTTGAAAGACTTGTGGATTCACCAACAAAGTGTTGGCTCCACTGGCAATTGAGTTCCCTTAAGTGGCTTGACTGGGTTTGTTCCTCAGTTCGAATCGCAGGGAAGTCGTCTTTGTTGGGAGAACCTGTGTCTCCCGGTTCGAGTGGGGACTTCTAGTCTAGATTATGGTAGGGGCTTAAAGGTGTCTCCCACAGTTGGGGCCCTTCCCAGGATACCTCGTGGTTAAAACCAAAAAAAAAAAAAGACTCGTGGATTCCTTTTTGCGTGATATATATATGTTCCAGGGGACCGAATTTTTTTTTAAGCTGTGTTTTATAAGTTAGGAAAGCCGTTACTAAGAAAGGTTAGTGTTGTATGATTCCAGAAAAGATTACCACAATTGGGCAATATCAGTTAGAAAAATTAAAAGAAGAATTCCCTAGCCTAAATGACAAGGTACTAAAAATATCAACCCATAGGCATGCAAGCTGTGACGAATTAATTTTTTTGGAAAAACAAAATAACTTTCACTGTTATTGTTCAATAGACTCAAGTGCCCAATTTATACAAAGATTTGAATAGTGTAATTTAAATCCGAATTATTCAACAGAAAAGTTCGATTCTTCATATTTTTCAATTCATAATGGTTGTTATTCTAACTATCTTTTCATTTCACAATGACTATAATTCTATCAAATATGAATGTCATAATAGTCTACCATAATTGAGCAATATCTGTTAGAAAAATTGCAAGAGAAATTCCCTCAGTTATGAGAATGTAATAAAAATATATCAGCCGTAGGCACGAAAGCTGTGACAAATTAATTTTAAAAACAAAATAAACTTTCACCCCTAACATTCAAATGGGCTCAAATACCCAATTTATACAATGATTTGAATTATCTAAATGGAAAACATTCAAATAATAATTTGAGGATTCTTCATATTATTCACTTAGCTATAATAATTATTCTTACCATCTTTCCATTTCATAACAATTATATTTCTTACCGAATACGAATGTTATTGTAGTCTCGACCATATATGTTTAAGAGAATTTTTATCTACTAGTAATCATGATCTTTAAGGTTAATATTGATTATGAAATCTTCAATTGATTACTATTACAGGAACCTAAAGTCCTTCGTGGGTTTCTTGTAGAAAAGTAGTTTATACAATAATTGATCTCATGTAATATAGTTGGTTGAATGAAAAATTAAAGCACCGTATGGATCATAGTCGACAAAAGAAAAAAAAAATTAGTTCTATTGATAATAAAGATGACAAGCCTAAAAGTTTTAGCCATTTAGAGCCAATGACAAACTCTTAGAAGAAAAAAAATTGATTTAATGATAAATTTCACTCAGTAAACTGCTGGATTATAAACGTGATCCATACAACTTTGAAGTCCAAATGATCTTTAATCTAGTCCATGGAATTTTCTTTAGGTAGTTAAGATTTGTGGTATTAAATGTGGTAATGTGATAAGTGGAATTTGTGGTGTTGAACATGGTTGTTAGCATTGATGCATGGTTATGATTTGTGTGGTAGTTAGGTTAATATATGGTTTGTGATTAAGTTGTAACAAGTATAACCTCTCTTAGTTGGTTTAAGCAACAAGAAGTAGTAAACCTTTTTAGTTTTAAAAGAATTATGATTGAGGATTTGTATGGAGTTCATAAGAAAAAAAGTTTTTCGAGTCTTTGATCATTCAAATTCTCCAACAAAATAATATCAAAACTAGTAATCAGTGGTCAACATAGCAATGTAGCATATCAAATCGAAGAGCTTGACGAGAGAATACAAAGCCACAGAAGTCAGCCTAATTGGAGTCCAAGTGCGCTTGCACTTACTTCCAAAACTTTCTGCCCCAATTCTAAGTTGACTGATGAAGTTCAATGAAATTGAGCCAAGGTGAACTGTGCTAAATCGAGCCAAACTGAGATAAATTATGTCAAAATGAGTCAAGTGAACCAAGCTGAACTGATCTACTAACCATTGACTATTGACCATTGACTGAAATTTGAAAATTTTGCCTGAGTCTGTAACACCCCAATTCCACTAACAAGGCATTATGGTAGAATTGAAGTGAGACTGCATTTCATCATTCTAATATCTAAAACTTTCAAAGTAATAACCAACAATAAATGTTCCAAAGCCTCCAAAAGAAAATAAATTCTAAAATAACATATCCTCAAATAAATATCATCTCAAAGGTAGCTATATTATTCTTAGATTATTAACATAACATTAATCCCCAAAGCTCTTATTCTTCCTCCTAAGACCATGAGCTCACATCATCTAACTCTATCTGCAAAAATGTGGTAACGAGAGGTGAGCCGTCAACTCGATAAGTAAATTCATGCACAATACTAAAAACTATTAAAATATAATTTAATAAAATTTCTTAGATATACATAATAATAAGAGAAATTACCTTTCTAAATCATCATTTAGCAAAAATAAAGCACATGATCATAAAGTCATTTAAATCCTTTAAATATAACAAAAACATTTCAAACACATAAAACATAATTCGCTCATGTCTCATAGTATCACCTATAGACCTGATGACCTAGCCATATAACATCATTCAGGGTACTGTACATCGCGAGAATCATTAACATTAATATCATATGTGCACAAAATCTGGCTAGCCTTCCATAACATAACATAACATCACTATGGACAATGAGCTAAATAATTTAAAACCATCCTTGAACGTTTAATACAAATTACATTTAAATAATTGATAATTATTTCAAAGTATTTGACTTAAAACAATTTAATAAAAGTTTCATTTTTAAAACAATTTATAAAAGAAGTTTTTAATAACTAAAGTTTTGTTATAAATAATTTTAAAGAATGATTTTACTTAACAAAATATTGTAATAGACTAAACAAATCAATTTCATATACTTTTCTTTCAATATAATGCATACCTTAGAATCAAAAGTAATTTAATAGAAAAATACATGTACTAAGCATAAATCTACTTACCTCGATCCTCAGCAATAAAAAGAATATTAACCTCAACCACAAGCTCACTCTCATCATAAAACATCCAAACACATTCTTATCAATATTATTTCTCATTCTGACCTTGATATAAATCCAACATAATCAAACCTAGTCATAAGTACTAAACCATCAAAACTAGTCTAAACCTGACCATCCTATACATGCGGATTTTTACCAAGTTAATCATATGTCGGAAAATTGTAAAAATTACAAAACGAAACCATAAACATGTGTTGCATTTCATATAAAAATTCAAAAAAATGAATGAAGGTCAGAAATATATCACAAAAAGAATTTTACATGTAAATGTTCATACTGTCTAGCAGTGATAAAAAACAGAGATAGCTGAATTAGAAAATTCATAAAATATTTAATAAAACTCATAAAAATTAGACCACTTGATTTTACATAAGTAGAAACATCAAGAAACAATATGTCAAATTTCTAGAAATTTTGAAGATGTAAAACTATTTTAAACGAATTTATATTAAGAGACCAGCAAATTTGTCCAAAAACTTTCAGGTTTGTGTTTTGCAATTCCAAAATTCATAACTTAATGTTAACTCAATCAAAATTAGTCAAATAAACTTTAAATCATTGGTGATTCATAATAGTATACGGATATAATTTTTATAGGTCATTTTAAAGTCTGTTAATAGCCTAAACTAATTTCACAATCAGCAATCACAATTATGGAAAGCAGTTTCCAAAACTGCAATAGCCCAACATAATGATTTTTAATAATTTTTATACTCAACTAAAAAATTATTTTTATAGATAATTTCGATAAACAGAAAAATTGTAAAATCAAATATGCTGGAAAATCAAAATTTTCCAGTACCACTGTTCCAATTTCAAAATTTCACAACAAATTGATTACTTGGAATTTCTTTGCACATAATATATCATTGAAAACTTAGGATGTCTAGTTTAATTTTTTTTAAAACTTTCATGCAGAAATTGAATAAAAAATTAAAGAAAAATAGTAATAAAATCATAGCACTCATGACTCATAATGCCTAGCTAGTCATTCATGATAAAGAGAACAATGCATGCATTTATTATCAAACACGTAAGATTAGAGAACATGTATTAGAGAAAGATAATTACCTCAAAACTTATCTCAAACGTGCATAAAAGAAAACCCTAGAATTCTTTGCTTTTATACGGTTATTAGGTTAAAGGGTTTGAATCGTTGGGAGATAGGAAGAGTTTAGGTTTTATAAAAATACTTACTTTTATAAAAATACATTATATGATAGAGATGATATTCTACGATAATTTTTTTTTAAAAAATATAGATAAATAAATAAAAAAAGTTATACATTGTCTCAAATAATGCTCATTAAAATAAATTAACACAAACAACAAACAATTAAATAGGTAATCATAAACAAACAAACAATGAACGTGTGTTATAGAGTCCCTCCCTAGGTTTTTTGACGTTCTAGATCCGTCCGTACAATTAGAATTTTTAAACTTTGACTCTATAGAGGGTTATGGCAAGTAGTTGGCATGACATCATTCTCCCTCACTAAAGGGAAGTAATTTCGACAATTGGAGTATTAAGATGAAGGCCTTCCTTAGAGCTCATGATGTTTAGAAAGTCATTGAAAAAGGCTACACTGAGCTAGAAGATGAGGCTTCTTTGACTCGTTAATAAAAGAATAGTTTAAAGGATTCAAGAAAGAGAGAGAAGAAATCTCTCTTCCTCATCTATCAAGTTATTGGATGATGATGGATTTGAGAAGATTTGAAGTGCAAATTCAACCAAGGAAGTATGAGAGAAGATTCAGACATCTTATAAAGGAGAAGAGAAAGTGAAAAAGGTGACTCTCCAAACTCTAAGAGATTGGTTTAAATCATTGCACAAGAAAGAAGCCGAGTCCATTTCTGATTATTTTTTCAAGAATTTTGGCCGTTTTAAATCAATTGAAAAGAATTTGTGAGAATATATAAAATGTAAGAATTATAGAGAAGATACTTCACTCATTAAGCTCAAGATTCAAGCACATAGTTGTGACAATTAAAAATATGAAAGTCTTGCAGGACATGACAATCGAGCAACTTCAAGGTTCGCTGCAAGCCTACAAAGAGAAGCATAAAAAGAAGCAAGACATTAATGAATAGCTTTCCAAGATGCAAATCAAGGAAAAGACAATAGGCCAAGGCAATGAGACAGAGTAATGGTCTCGACATAGAGGTAGAAGCCAAGAAAAATATGGAGCATGCAATCATAGAAGAGGCTAGAATTCCAACAACAACAACTCCAACTATAAAAGAGGAAAAAGCTCAAACCAGAGGACTAAAATACTATCTAAGCAACCCAAGAGGGGTGAATTAGGTTTCTAAAAATTATGCAATACTTGAACAAAACTTAATGCAAATCTTAAACGAATTTAAAACAATAATAAATAAATCAACCAAAATGTAAAAAAATAAGGAAAGAAAGATTCAAACACAAATATTTTTACATGGTTCAGCCTACCTTGCTTATGTCCACGCCTCCAAGCTCATCAGGTTTGAGGATTCCACTAGTGAAGCCTCCAAAGCTTCAAGAACTCTTACAATTGACTTTACAAGTGTCAATCAACTTTTACACTAAGAGATTATCCTTAATCTTTTAACCCAAGTGTATTCCAATACTTATAATCACTCAAAACAAAGATTACAAAAGTGTTTTTCTTTCACACAAAATATAATATTACAAATCTAAGCTCAATGTGTGAATAAATGAAACAAGAACGAATTTAAAGCTCAATTAATGTTATATTCTCATTTACAAGCTCATGATAACGTTGTGATCAGCCATTGTTTGAATTTGATTGAGTTTATTTATAGTTGGAGTTGAAAAATAGCCGTTATTAACTTTCTGTTCGAAGTCGGATAACCGTTAACTAGAAGTCAGATCGCCGTTTTGACTTGAGCAAGTGACCGTTGGACAGATTTTCAAATTATCGGATCACTGTTATGGAATTTTGGATCACCATTATCATCCAGTGACCTACAAACAAAATGTCAGTTTACCGTTTTCAAGAAATCAGTTTGCCGTTAGTATCCAAAGGCTAATGTTCAATTCTGTTCGATGTCAGTTAGCCGTTATCAAGATTTCGGTTCGTCAACAGTGTCTAGAAACTAATCACCAAGTTTGTTTGATATCAGTTAGCCACTATCGAATCACCGACAGAGTCTAGAAACTATTTTGATAATAGCATGAATTTGAAAAACAACTTTCATGAGTATAAACCTTTACTATTTCAAAATAACAATTTATTTAAAAAGTATGAAAATTGTTTGAACTTTTGAAGACTTAATCAATTTTAATCATGTTTGTTATCATCAAAATCATTATTAAAGAAATATCATGTTAACAAGGACGAGGAAGGGTCAAATTAAAATCGAGGTACAATCCCAAGTATAATGCTATAATGGTCAAAGTTTTAGGCATTACACTTTAAAATATAGAGATCTAAATACCATAGTTGATGAGAAAGTGAATTATGCTGAAGAAAAGAATGAACAAGATGGTACACTTTTACTAGGACGTAATGACGCCAGTGGAGATCAAGAAAATACATAGTATCTTGGCATAGGTGCTAGTGATCACATGAGTGGAAAAGAAACATATTCGTGAAATTGAATGAGTCAGTGAAAGATGATGTCACCTTTAATTAAAGATGATTAAAAAATACCAGTGAAGGGCAAAGGTAACATTATTTTTTATACAAAAGATGGTAGCCACCAATTGATTTCAAATGTTTACTATATGCTCAATATAAAAAGCACCTAATATAAAAAGTAATATCCTTAGTTTAGGTCAACTCTTGGAATAAGGTTATAATATTCATTTGAAAGATTATAGTTTTTTTCGAGGAGATGATAAGGAAAACATAATTACAAAGGTGAAAATGTCGAAAAATTTAATATTCTCTTGGAATATTCAAAATGAAATTACAAAGTGTATAAAAATTCTTACAAGGATGTATTATGACTTTGGCATCTTCAATTTAAGCATCTTAACTTTGTAAGACCAGGGTTATTATCCCATAAGAATATGGTGAAATTCTTACCATGCATCAAGAAGCCTGATCAACTTTGCAAATGATGCTTATTAGAGAAGTAATTCAGAAAAAGCCTTTAAAAAGTCAAACTTAAGAACAAAAAAACTGCTCGAGCTATTCACACAGACGTTTGTGGTCCTATTAAGCCAAGCTCCCTTGGTAAAAGTAATTACTTCATTCTCTTTATAAACTTTTTTTTAAAGAAAAATTTGGGTTTACTTTTTGAAATAAAAGTTAGAAGCTTTTAAAGCTCTCAAGAAGTTTAAAGCTACAATGGATAACGAAAGTAGACAACAGATTAAAGTTATGAGATTTGATTGAAGAGGAGAATTCACTCCCAAAGAATTCAAAGAATTTTGTAAAGTAAATGAAAATTGATGTCTTTTGACTGTTCCATAATCCTTGCTAACAAAATAGCATAGCAGAAAGGAAAAATAGAATCATTTTCAACATGGTAAGAAGCATGCTCAAGTGTAAGAAACTACCCAAAGAATTTTAGGCTGAAGCTATTGTATGTGCAATATACTTGTCCAACCAATCTCTAGTTAGAAGTATACGGGGTAAGACACCATAAGAAATATGGAATGGTAGAAAGCCAAACATTTCCCACTTAAGAGTTTTTGGAAGCATAGCTCATGTACATGTATTGGACGAGAGAGAACCAAGCTGGATGACAAAAGTGAAAAAATTCATCTTCATAGCCTATGACAACAATTTTAAATGATACTAACAATGAGAAGATCATGATCAGTCGAGATGTTGTCTTTTATGAAGAATGAGAATAAGATTTTTACTCTAATGTAGAAGATTTCAACTTTTACCTTTTCAAAGAAAATGAACATACATTGACGGAGCAAGCAGGAGAAGGACAATAAGGGCCTGTATAGACTCACTATCATCATATTTAGAGGAAAGAGGTGTGACACGCACATGAAGTTTATAAGATCTTTCTGCAGTAACAGAGACACTTGACAACCTTATTCCCCTTTGCCTCTTTGTTATTTGTGAACCATTGAATTTTTAAGAAGTTGTACAATATAAGAAGTGGAGAAAAGCAATGGACGAAGAAATCAAAGCCATTGTGAAGAATGACACGTAGGAACTTGTCACACTTCTCAAAGGTCACAAAGCCATTGGTGTCAAATGAGTGTATAAGATAAAGAAAAATGCCAAAGTGAGATAAAAAAAAGAGAAGACAAAGCTAGTTGCAAAAGGTTATACCCAAAAAATTATCATCAACTATAATGAGATATTTGCTCGTATTGCCCCATTCGAAACTATAAGACTAGTCATTTCATTAACAGCCTAAAAGAAGTGGAAGTTTTTCTAATTAGATGTGGAGACTGCTTTTTTTAATGGATTTCTCAAAAAAAGAGTTTACATCAAACAATTATTAGGCTATATGGGTTAAAGCAAGCACCAAGGGTATGGAATAGTAAAATTGACAGGTATTTCAAGAGAAAAGATTCATCAAATGCCCATATGAACTTACTCTCTTCATTAAAGGCAAAGATAGACATTTTGATTGTTTGCCTATACGTGGATGATTTCACCTTTACTGGAAGTAATCCAAGCTTATTTGAAGAGTTTAAAAGAGTAATGACCTAAGAGTTTGAGATGTCTGATATCAGACTTATGACGTATTATTTTAATGTTGATGTTAAGCAAAAAGAATAAGGCATCTTTAATTCCTAAGAAAGCCACGCAAATGAAATACTTAAGAAGTTTAAGATGCATGATTGCAAGCCATAAGTACGACAATGGAATGCCGAGCCAAGCTTTCTAAATATGATAAAGGTGAAGGTGTAGATATAACATTCTTTAAGAGTTTGGTTGGAAGCTTACCCTATATAATATGCACGAGACCAGACATCCTTTATATTGTTGGACTTGTGAGTCAATAGAAAAATCAAAAGACCACCCATTTTAAAGTTGTAAAAAGAATCATTCATTATATCAAAAGTACAATTAATTTCAGTTTATTATACTCAATTGATAATGACTATAAGTTCCTTGGATACAGTGAAAGCGACAGGAGTGGAGATACAAATGATTGAAAAAGTATTATTAGTTTTGTGTTCTTCATAGGAGATATTGCTTTCTCATAAATGTCGAAGAAGCAACTGGTTATTATACTTTCTACCTGTGAAACTGAATACATTGCTGCTACAGCAAGTATTTGTCATGCATTCTGGTTAAGGAATTTATTGAAGGACTTATGTTTGTCATAAGAAGAACCTACAGAGATTTTCATTGACAACAAGTCAGCAATTGCCTTAGCTAAGAATCTTGTCTTCCATGATCGAAATAAGCATATTGACATTTGCTATCATTTGATATGAGAGTGCATTGAGAGAAAGAATGTACAAGCAAAGTATGTCAAATCACAAGATCAAGCAGCTAACATCTTTATTAAGCTATTGAAATAAAAAGATTTTATCAGATTAAGAAATTAGCTTGGTGTCATATGATCAAGTTTAAGGAGGTGTTGGATCATAAACTTGATCTATACAACTTTGAAGCCCAAATGATCTTTGATCTATCCCATGGAAGCTTCGTTAGGTAGTTAAGATTTGTGGTGTTAAATGTAGTAATATAGTAAGCAGAATTTGTGGTGTTGAGTATTGTTGGTATGAATTCAAATGCTATTGGTGTCAATGTGCAAGTGTACATAACAAGTAATATAATGATGAGTATTCAAGATTGTCTCCACAGGGATTGATGTTATCAGACTTGCTACATCAATCTTAACAGTGCAGATTTTTTTTCTAAATTAAAATAAAACAATTAATGAAACTAATATACTAATTAAAATAAAAACACAATAAATAAAATGTAACAAAGTACATTATCACGTCAAACTCAAGGATAAAACCAATGAGAATATAAGGTAGTTGAGTGAATAAACTCTCTTCATGGTTTTGACTATTTTTTTAATGTTTGGCTTAGTTGCTACAACATCTGCTACAACACTGGGTAGAATCTTTATGTATCCTCAACTGTCGCATATTGGATATCTTATATCTATATGCAACCTAACAATGATCAGTTGTTATGCTAACATTAGATATAGCATTACACGCTTAGGTTCTAATTACCCTACAAGATGAATCCATATATCTAGTTCATCACTAATCTTAGATCAAGCATGACCCTTTTAGACTCAAGTAAAACTCAATCCAGGAAACCCAATCTAAGACTAAGTATTGCTCTGATATGTTCCACTAAGATATGTTCTTTTGTGGCTTTTTCTTAGCTAGTATCATTAAATGGGTGATCAGCCGAAATAATGAATAAAAATAAATACTATCAAAATAAAATGCTACAGCAAATATGCAGTAACTCATATTTTTAGTTAATAAACCGTCAAGATTGTTTATCACTCAACAACAAATAAATTTAGTTCATGATTTGCAAAAGAAAAATAAAGAACATAGTTTTAGCAATCAAACACATCCCCATGAATAAATAGAAAACAAGAAAACAAGAGAAGAATAAGAAGGGCTGAGCTCCCAATTGATTTATGCAAATTCCCCTCTTGTGCAGCCCTTAATCTCTCTCTTAAATTATGTTTTTCTTTTGTTTCTTTGTGGTTTTTCTCCTTGGGTGACGAATCTCTCTTTTCCTTATGATGTGTGCTCATTTTATAGTTGAAAATTAGGGTAAACAGAAGCCTAAGTCGCGTGTCTTCCAGATTAAGAAACTGCATATCGTAATATTTTGTAAAATTTTCTCTGTCGTTTTTCCAGGATTGCTACAGCAATGGCAATGGTTGCTACAGCAACAACTACAGTAACTGTATTGTTCCAGACTTGATTTCATTTTTCTATTATCTTGTTCTTTTCCATCTTTTGCAAGCCTATTGCATCAATATTCCTTCCTTGAAATTTAAGCTTTCGGACACCTACAATTATGCATATGATTTAAGCATGCAAATTATTCTAAATCAAACAAAATTTATTAAGAATAGAATAAGATGAATGATTATGCAAAATATAACAAAAATGTAATGAAAACACATCATTTACTCTCTAAGTATTATTGATTTAAGTCTAAAAATGTCATGATAACTCTCATTTCATAGAGTTATCAAGTATGGTTGTTAGGTTCGATGTGTGGTTATGGTTTTTGTGGTTGTTAGGTTAATGTATAGTTTATTTAAGTTAATGTATGACTATAATTAAGTTATAACAAGTATATATAGCTCATCTCTTAGTTGGTTTAAGCAACAATAAGTAGTAAAGCTTCTTAGTTCTAAAAGAGTTGTATTTGAGGAGTTGTTAAGTTAATAAGAAAATAAGAGTGTTTTGAGTGTTTGATCATTCAAATACTCCAACATAAACATCAATCATTGTCTTTTATTATTATTTGAAATCAAATAACCATAAATGCAAATTGCATTAACAGCTAGTTGAGCTACACTCAAAGGGCAACTACAATAATATAAAATATGCAGATCAAAGCGAACACTTCAAATCAAAGGACATTTTTTCCTTTTTATTCACTTGGACATGTGGATTGAGAGTAGCAAATGAAAGCAGCTCTTGGTTGCGTTCAAGTAAGGACATTTCTATTTTGTCCAGAAAAGAAATTGTGCTGGAGTCCTCGGCTTGTCATCACTACAAAAGATCAGTGCAGCAATGCGAATGCTAGCTTATAGAGTATCTGGTAGTTCTATTGATGAGTATGTGAGAATTGGCGAAAGCATTGCAATCGAAAGTTTGAAAAAGTTTGTTTTGCAGTGATTGAAATTTTTAGCAATGAATATTTACGATCTCCTAACACAAATGACATTGCTAGAATTTTAGCAGAAGGTAAACAACGTAGGTTTCCAAGAATGTTGGGAAGTCTTGATTGTATGCACTGGAAGTGGAAAAATTGTCCAGTGGCATGGAAAGGGATGTATGTTGGTCATGCCCAAGAACCAACAATAATCTTAGAAGCAATGGCCTCATATGATCTCTGGATATGGCATATGTTTTTTGGGTTACCAGGATCCCACAATGACATCAACGTGCTTGATCGATCTCCATTATTCAAAGACTTAGCTGAAGGACGTGCTCCATCAGTAAATTACTCAATCAATGGTCATAATTATACAATGGGGTATTATCTTGCAGATGGTATATATCCACCATGGTCAACTCTAGTGAAAACAATACCATATCCATAAGAAAATAAGCATAAGAATTTTGCTAAAGCTCAAGAATCAGCCAGAAAGGATGTTGAGAGAGCATTTAGAGTGCTCCAAGCTCGTTTTGCGATTGTGCATGGACTGCTCGCTTTTGGGACTGTGATACACTTGACGATATCATGAAGGCGTGTGTTATAATGCACAATATGATTGTAGAAGATGAACATATTACTAAAGATATAAAGGACTTAAATGATGATGTAAGTAATGAAGATTATGTTAAACCATCATTTGAACGAACAATAGGAATTATGAAATTTATTCAAAATCATCATTGAATTAAAAACAGAGAAAATCACTCTCAACTTCAAAAAGACCTCATTGAACATTTGTGGAAACATCAAGGATCTCGTAAGGCCATGTAATTTGATAACATGTTGCATTATTATCATATTTGTCTTTATCTCTAAGTAATTTGTGATGATTTTAAATGACATTATTATTATTATGTCTTAAATATATTTTGGCTTTTCATAATTCTATTCATGTGCTCTGTTTTTCCTGATATGAATACAAACTATATTGCCAACAAATGCAATCAGTAGTTGCATCATTTGAAAATGTTGCCGACCTTGGACACACTGCCCCTTACATATATTTTGCATTCAATGCCATATCTAAACACTTTTGTTGCTTGAAGAATGTCATATTGGACCAAATTCATGTCTTAGGCAAGACTGTTAGTGATAACAATGCTAACTATGACACCATGGAACAAGGTTGCAGTAGCCAAAAGCCAGTGCAAAAATTAGGATTTCTTTAGCCTCCTCATTGGCGGTCGCAAAGAGCACTTCCAGATCATGCAGTAGCTATGCTTAAAACATGGCTCTACAAAAACTTAATAAATTAAATATATAATTTAATTGTTTCTTCTCTCTTTTTGATAGGAGTCTTTGCAGTTGATGATGAGGATATACCAGGCGATGAAGCTGAAATTAAACCCTTTTTCTTCTCTCTTTTTGCTTGGTTATCAATCAACCATTTTGGATGATGCCTCAATATATTCCAACAATGTTCAAAAGTAAATTTTGTTTTGAACATTTCCTTGTACAGAGCCTTTGCATTCATAATATGAAATAATTCATTTTAACTTATAAACAAATAAAATGACAAAACTAATTGATTTGTTTAATTAATTAAAATACATACCTTGTCTTGTTCATTCACGCCACTTTGTTGTCTATTTTCAATTTGGGAAAAACAGTCGTGAAATTTGTTGGTGGCTTGCTGTATCTTTGACCAATGCTGCATCAATGATTTTTCATCCCGTTCCGATTCAAAATTCTTGTATTTGTGAAAATAACCCCCCACTCGAGCCCAAAAGCTTTGCTGTGTTTGATCAGTTCCTTGGACAGCATCCAAACTAATATTCAACCATGATGAAACAAGATGCATATCCTCATCCACTGAAAAAGGCTCACCGCATTTCTTTTGTGAAATGGAGTCGAGAAGAGTTGCTGATAGAGATGATTCAATGAATTGAGATGAATTAGGTATTTGTGTAGAAAATGATGGATGATCAAATTGATCCATTTTGATGAAGTCAAGTGAAAAACTGAATAATGGTATGAGTTCAATAATATTTAATAGGCTGAAAAAAAAAGCCGTTCAATTGTTGTTAAATAATAATTATGGCAGTTGTATCTTTCCAATAAGAATAATAAAATATTAATAGAAGAAGGAGAAACTCACTCGGTAATATTGAAGAGTGAGAAACAAATTTTATTTGAAGAATCTAAATTAATGTGTCTTTTGGAGTGTTTAATATTGATATGGCTCTTCAAATAAGAAGTAGAATTTTATTTAAAAATTCTTTTGGAGATACTCTTATAAAGCTGGGACAAAAAGTTTATATAATTAACATGTTATTGATCAATGACTGCCATCAGTGAGTTAATTGTATAATATCAATATATGAGATAAAAATTTTATATTCTAACTTTGTAAATATATAATTTACTATTTTCACAATACGCAACATGATTGCAAAAATATTAAAAGCAAGCACATCAAATAAGACTGTTGCATGCGTTGTAGGTCAATGATACTTCCTTTGTGAATAGTTTGGTGCACCCTTTGTTTTCAGAAATGATTGTACAGTTGCTTTTTTGGAGATAGAATTCGCGTTTAGACAAGCCTTGAGATTTGTGTGACTATTACTTGATAAATTTAATCTGTATGTCATTTCTAAAATAATGGAATCTTCATAATGATTTTGCCAACTAATGAGAATGTCGGTGTCCTTACTCTGCCACAATATATACGTGCAGCCAAGTAAATGAATTATTTACCCATTGACCAAAAGAGATAAAATCCAAGGGATTTCACGGCTATTAACTCATACTAAAATTTTACTTCTTAGTTCATAGTTTTCTAATTATATTTAAATCATTATTTAGGGTGCAATGTGTCATTATGTATTTAAGCAATTCTGCAATGTATAAAGAAATTAAAGAAGCCCACCGACATGCAAGTTGAAACCAGTCAATATATTATAATAGATGGTTAATTAAAAAAATTAAAAAATACGGAAAATGGTCACATGTACAACGTTTGAAAGGCATCAGATCTGAACAAGACAAGGAAATTCTTATTCAATCAGCATTAGACGACAAATTTTCAACAATGCATGGCTAGTCCACTCCATCACTGCAGATAGAATCACTACTATGTAAACTTTTTTTTTATCCGCACTACTGTGTAAACATGATACTACTTGTCCCATGACCATAGCGTTATGTTAATTTTTTTTTCTCGGTTTTCTACGCCGTATATTATATATAATACAAAGATGGTGCAGCTTGTAACGTGCATTTGTCATCTATCTTTAAATTTTATGCTGCTAAATTACGCACGATATAAAGACATATAGATATTTAGAGATGGCCAATGGGTCGGACGACACGTGGTACATCACGTGTCTAACAGCACGGCACGACACAAGCATATTTCGGTAGGGCACACGGCACGACACGACACGCACGTGAGCCGGACCAGCTTAGAATTTTAGGCAAGCATGCCTTAAAAGCATGACACGATTAAAGATGAACTAAGCATGGCACGATGAAAAAACCCACAATAAGCACGTTTTATTTTTTAATGAAAGTAAACTTAAAACTTTATGATTTTACAAAATAACTTGAAGTTGAATTTTTTAAATTCATTTAATTCTTATTTTAAAAATACTATAATTGATTTATATTTATAATTTATTAAATAAATAATTGATATCATGATTTTAATGAATAAAATTATAAATATCATAATTTTATAAATATGCATTAATATTATTGTGAACTATGATCTATGACTAGGGATGACAACTGGATCGCTCCATAATGGATATCCATAATATCCATCCAATTGAATCGGATATTGGAACTTGAAACGGATATTTTAAAATTATATCTAGATGGATATGAATGGATATAAATAATTATTTTTGCCCAATCGATATCTATTTAACCCAACACAAGTTTAAAAAGTTTTAATTTTATAAAATTAAAAATGAAAATTGTAATAAACAAACAATTGTAAAAATAGTAAAACTAACTACTAAATCCTAAATCCTTATTTCTCAATTGATTACATTAAATTGCATTCATAATTTTTATCTCTTACCTGTTTCTGTAACCGGAAAAGAAGCCTGTGATCATCGAGAATGAAAGGCGCGTGAGCGCGGAGGAGATCAATCGCAGCGTCAATGTCACCATATTCTAACGACCGTCTGATCTGTCGAATGATCAATCTCGAGTGATAAGACAAAGAGGAGAGAGAGACCGAAGACGTGGAAGAAGAAGACAGAGAAGATGGTGGAGATGATACAGTTGAGTCTTTGATTAAGTTCTCAGATTTTGCGAACTCAAGGATGAGTGCGTCCAGAGCTTCCCAGTTCACAGGCATCGACTCCATTATTGTCAGTTGTTTGTTTGTTTCTCGCAAACGTGCGACGGCCATGTGGTGGCCGCGGCTCTTTGTGATGCGCGTGCGCCTCCATCATTTGTTATTTTCTAAATCGAACACTACCTTTAGATAGATCTTTGAATTTCCGATCTGTTGGTATAGGATGTGTTGACTACGAGTGATTTTATGGCGGCGGCGTCAGCGACGGATTGTGCTGTAACTTTTTTTCAAATTTTCTAAAATAATTATAATTAGCTTTTAAAATTAATGATTTCAGGAAATAGAAAATAGAAAAAGAATTTTTTAATATAATAGATGATTAATTAACTTTTACTTTATTATTATGTCATATTATTTTTTAAAATTTAGAAATACAAATTTACATCGATATCCATATTTTTGTGGATAAAATCCATATCCATATCCAGTTTTAGATATTAGATATGGATATAGACAAATCCATTATGGATAATTATGGATTTATACATGGGTGGACAATATCTATATCCAACTGGATATTTGCCATCCCTATCTATGACTTTATGTAACTTCAAGTTAACAATTAAGTTAACCCTTAAGAAAATTATTATTATTATTATTATTGTTGTTGTTGTTGTTGTTAAGTATTAAAAAAATTCTAATACTATGAGGTCAAACTTAATAATTAATATTATATTTTCTTACTATTATTAATTTATTATTATTGAATGTGGACTTGAGTTTTGAATTTTTGATTCTATTAAATTTGAATAAAGGCATAAATCTTAAAGAAATACATAGAGTTGAAAAAAGTCCATCAACAGTTTAGTATACGCTCTTAAAAATTTTTTTTAAAAAAAGCTTAATAGGCTTTTTTTCTTAAGCATAGCACGACACGTGTAGGCACAGCACGAATGGACACGGCACATGTGCCGAGCCAGACCTAAGAAAAAAAATTAGGCATGGCACGAGCACGCATAGGCCTTGCTTTGGTGCCGCCCAGCCCATTGGCCATCTCTAATTACATTGAGATACATGGTAAAATTCATGAGGCTGATCCTAATTTCTTGCGAGATGGAACTTGAAAATGAAATAAATTATTAACCCTATCAGTACAATAAGCGTTACTGAGTTGAAAATTCCATCCCGGCTCAAAAACTATTTCTGGTTACGTTTATGTTCATGGCCCCAATGGTAATTTTCTTTTTCCTTCCCTCAAGTATTGGGCTGCGACATTTTTGTGGTAAAAAGATGCATTTTATAACAATGACCTTCCTCGCCCGTTTGTTAAATTTTGACTTGACCACGAGTTGACTACTAATGTACCACAATACCCTTTCATAAACGAAAAATCAGGTTCAGGTCGAAACAGAAGCACCAAATGCCAACAACAAATGAACAATTAATAAAAAAAAATTCAAAATTTATGCCCAAATCAAAATTTCAAATTCCTAAATAATAAATCTCAAATTTCTGGACCTACTACCAAAATCAAAATCATGCTAATGACAAGATCATTTTATGTGTTGGCATTTAAACATTTGGTTAGAAAGTGACTCGATTGTGGGGACTTTAGAACGATTTGGTAATGCTATAATTCTTAAAATAGTTTTTTAAGCGATGCTATGCTAACTTAGTTTGTATTTTAAGTGATGTATCACTACTAGAATTTCACCATTTGAATTAGAAATAATAAGGCTAAATAATTAATTATCACTTGAGCAAATGAAATAATGACACACCATTTGCCACGTCAATTGAGATATAAATTAAGTATCCCAACTAATTAAATAAGCATAATATTATTGTGATTCTTATTAATGGTGTTATAGAATTAATCATACTTGAAAAGAATTAGTTAATTATTTTTTTTATAAAGGGTTGTGAGTTGGAAAATTATTTGTATGTTTTTAGTAAATCTTACTGTTAAATTAGTGGAAAAATATAAATGACTAAAATAGACATCATTTTGAATAAAATTTATTTGTGCATGTATAAACATGTATATAAAATTAATTTTATTGTTTAAATATAATAATTTGTAACAAGAAAAAATAGTTACACTTTATATTTTATCTCAATCTAATTGATAATAACAATTATGGAAAAAGAAGCGCACATGAAGAAAAATCATATTAATAATGATGTGTATAATTTAGTGATTTTATTTCCTAATGAATAAGGATAATTTTGGTTTTATTTAACATATACATATAAGGATATACTTGGAATCATATTAAGGATAAAACAATGTATGAAAAGAGTAAAGTTACTTAAAAGTACCAAATAGGAAAGTTCAAGATCCGATCCAATCCAAATTAATCTATTTTTTGCCGGTTTGATTTTTTGATTGGATTGCATTGTATTAGATTTTTTTAAAAAAAATCCAACATTATTGGATTGGTTTATGGACCTATATGTTGAAATCTAATATAATACCAATCCAATCAATCAATTTTTATTTTATTATTTTTTTAAAAAAAGCTACATATCACTTTTATATTTAACTTGCTTAAAAAGAATCTAATTTTACTTAAACTTTTATAGTTTTCATGGTTGGTAAAAATTGATTGATATTTATTTTTGAATTGGAAAATCAATTTTGAGAAGTTAGGAACGAAGCACCAATGTTTATTTACAAATTAAGGAAAAATAACAAAACATTGAGCAACTGGGAGAAAGAGAAAAAGGTTTAAGAAATTAATTTTGTCGAAAATTATTTTAATAATAAAAACTTAATTAAATAGATGTTTTAGAGAGGAAATTAATGAGTTAAAATAGCTCCACCCATCTGAATATCAGATTTTAAAAAGATTTACGGTATGATAGGCTGATTTGGCAAAAGTGACTTAAAACAAATTACCAGTATTAAAATTAATTTTTTGCTAATCAAAATCACTGTGAAGCTCCGGAGAGCAATCTGATACAGGCCCTTATTGTCTTAAAAATTCTATTTTCAAATTATCATGGATTGATAGTAATTTATGGGTTAATTGCTGCTCTATAAACTTTCAAATGACATTTCTTTGAACCCACATCCATCATGATGGTAATTATCTCACTTATTTTTGCTAACAATTTTTTTTAATTCAGAAGTAAATAACTTTTTTTTTTTTAATTCAGTAAATAACAACTTAAATAAAAAACTGTAACTACATAGCGTCTAACACGAATACAATTACAAAAATTACTTGTAAATCCTAAAGCTAGGGATACCGTAAACATCTTTATTCAAATAAGGCAATATCTCGACTGGACGGAAAGATGATCACACATTCATCTGCTCCGTTAACACAAAAGTTGTGATGCTATTTTTATGATGTAATTAGGAAAACAATAATTATGAAAGCCAAAAAGGACGTCATAAATTATTACATGCTTCCAAGTGCTTTAGGGTTTGCTTGTGCTCAGAATGCTTCCAAGTGCTCTTGCACCACCGTCCAAGCCGCCCTGACGTGTGATTCCATTGTCATCGAATTTCCCGCGGCAAATCGTAAGACGTATATTCCTCCAACAATAGCATGAGTCATGAACACTTTTCCAGATACATTAATCGACTCCAATAATTCTCGATTGAATTCATTTGTTCGCTCCTCCTCTGAGAACTGTCGATATTGATCATAAGTACCATTTTTGTATTTGGTTCTAAGTTTATCCATGACTGCTGATGGAGTAACCCTAAAACAGACCAGGGAAAAGTTTCTGGGAAACGCAACTTCAAACCTCTTATCACTGGTTACAAGCCTTTCAAAAAGTTTAGCCATGCCCACATGACTCCGAATGAAGTTCCTTAGATTTGCCACGCCAAAGTTTCTGATCACAACCCATAATTTCAAGGAACGAAATCTTCGACAGAGAGTTATTTGCCAATCTTTATACCCAACCTCTTGCTCCTTCGGCTCCTGATCAGTGGCCTCGTTCTTCAAGTACTGAGGATTTGTTGAGAGAGTGCTTAGAAGACAACTTGGATCCTTCACCCAGAGGCAACAACAATCTAAAGTTGTAAACAACCATTTATGTGGATTGAAACTAAACGAGTCCACACATTCAACTCCATCGATAAAATGTCGAAACTCTGGGCAAATGCAGGCACTTCCAGCATATGCAGCATCGACATGGACCCATATGCCAAATTGTTTTGCTACGTCGCAAAGCGGCTTTAATGGATCAACAGCTGTAATTGCTGTCGTCCCAACCGTGGCGCATAGAAATAATGGGATCAGTTCGGCTTCTACATCCAAGTTGATTTGTGACAGCACTGATTCTGCTGACAGCCCATAGGATGACGATTTTGTTGTCTTAATAGCTCGGATATTCTTGCGATCGATTCCAACAATCTGAGCAGCTTTCTGGAATGCACAGTGAGTTTGATCAGAACTATACACAACAAGCTTGGAAATGTTTTCTCTTCCAATCTTCTTCAAAACTCGATCTCTTGCAGCAGTAAGTGTGCACAAAAGGGCCTCACATGTAGTTCCTTGTATAACTCCTCCGCCGTTGCCAGAGAAAAGGAAAGACTTGGGAAGATCCAGCATTTGACCAAGCCAATCCATAACTATGTTCTCGAGCTCAACAGCAGCCGGTGATGAGATCCAATCCAATCCCACAACATTAAAGCCAGAGCTCAGCATTTCCCCGACAATTCCGGCAACGCTACTAGTTGCAGGAAAGTAAGCGAAGTAATTTGGACTTTGCCAGTGCGTTATGCCAGGCACAATATGTTCTTGTACATCTTGCAGGATTGTTTCCACGGATTCGGGACTGTACGGCGCGGATTCTGGTAAGCGTTTTTTGAGATAACCAGGTTCAACTTGGCTTCGAACCGGATATTTGTCTATATTTTTGTAGTATTCGGCCATGAAGTCCACGAACATGTGGCCTTGCCTCCTGAATTCCTCTGAGTCCAGAAGGTTAATACTTGAATTTGAGTTGTATTCGAGTTCCAGATCGGATGTGAGGCTCCCCATTTAGACTAGGAATAAAACTGAATTGAAAGAAAATGATAGCTTGGAGCAGATCAAGATTTTTATCTTATTTTCTGAAGATTGAAAGAAATTGGGATAACAGAAATTTAGCGAATGCTTGAGGATTGACGGATCCGATTGAGGATTTGCCAAGATAGCTTTTTCTCTGCTTGGCTTAAATGTTGAGACGAGCATAAGCTTGGTCCATTGCTCCTATATATATAGTTCGTTGAGATCGAATTCTCTGACTAAACCTAGGCAACTTTCGCTTTCGTCGTTGGCTGGCTATCCTTTATTCTTTTCTATTTAATAATCATGTGCACAATTCAAAGAAAAATTGTAATATATAATTATTTTTAAAAAAATCCTCGTGCTCTTTTCCCTACATTTTTAAGTCCCAGTAGTCGGTTGGTGGATGCTTGAAAGCATTTTGTTCTCGACACGTTGATTTTAATTCTCCAGTGCAAAGATTCAGAAAATGTAGATTAGACTATGTTTATGCATGCATCTGCTACCCTGTCAATCACTCTTGAATAGAGCTACCAAAACGGGTCGCCGTGTTCTTATCGTGTTGTGTCAAATTTAAGTCGACCCAAACACGACGCATTTAATAACCATGTCAAAATATTGAGACTCAAACCCGATACATAAAATAAACGAGTTATCCAATAACTTGTTTAATATCTATATGTTTAACAAATATTATATATTTTTACACACACACCCACCCACCAAAATATTACACATTTACACTACTAAAGTTTTAATTATATATATATATATATATATATATATATATATATATATATATATATATATATATATATATATATATATATATATGTAAATAACAGTACATATCAATATCATAAAATATATGTGTGTACTGATATTTTACGTACTTACACTATTAAAGTTCTAAATCTATACAAAATTTCACAAATAAAACACCATGTATATGTCTATCCTTCCTAAAAAAATAAAAAGCAAAATCATGATCAATATTTGAGTTTTAATAACAAGAACCTAGAAATTAATTTTAAAAAATATAACAGTGTCATTGTGATATAAATAGGTCAAGAACTTATAACCATAACCCGATACGGAAAAAAATCATGTCAGCTCATACCCAACCTATTTAATAATCGTATCAAATTTGACGACTCATACCCATTTATTCGTGTCGTGTTCGTGTAGAGTAATCGGATCGTGTCAAATTTTGCCAACTCTACTCTTGAATACTTACAAAGTTCGGATAAATAAATTTTTATGGTAAATATATTAGATCTTTCATCCAAGGTTGGGCTTATATAATTATTTGTTGGGAACTGTCATGTAAAGTTAAGCTTAATTAAAAGTGATCTATTAATATTTTCGGTAATTTAGGCTTTAATGTATTTGATAGGGCCTGGCTTTAATGTATTTGATAGGGTCTGCCTTTAATATGTAGAGATTTAAGAGTAATTTATATTTTTATAGTGGGCTAAAATAGAAATACCAAAAGATAATAAAAAAGTTATATATATATATATATATATATATATATATATATATATATATATAAGTGGTTATAATCACCTGATTACATATAACAATTTATTCTTTTTTTGACATCTCATAATCAGAGAGATACATAGATAAATTAAGTTAAAGAATTCTTTAAGAAAATGTGTTGATCTGGAAGACAAACCGTACTGCTCTATAGAGTAATTCGTCATTATAGATTTTAAGTATGTTTCTGCATATTTAATTATTTCTTTTTAGTGATACAATATGAATATTCCTGAAATTTTAGGTGATGGATTTCACAAAAGGGCTACAAAATAATGTCACCAATCAATGATTGTCATATGTTAAATAAAATTTAATTTTTTAGACTATCGTTAATGAGTTATCCTAACTTTAACCCCATTATTATTGAGTAATTTTACAATAAGGCCAAACTAAAAGACAAAGAAGATACACACTTCAATACAATGTGTTTTGTCATTTGGTGTATTGAAACTTGTAACTTTTTTTTTAACTTAGTTCTACCATATCAAAACAAAAGATCTCTCATTTGAAGGGGATTTATCATTTTACAATGCTATAAACTCTTCTAAAAAGTACATGTTTATTTTAGTTCATTAAAATTTAGGATGTGTTTGGCACACCACATTACATAGGATTGTATTAATTGATGCAATGCAATCCCATGCTTGGTAAATATTCCTCTTCACATTATGGTGTAGTACAATACACCATAATGTGAACAATGCTGCATTAAACAAACTCAAGGGGAGTGGAGTCTGTGTAATATGACATTGTTCACATTAGTATCTTTTTAATTTCTTTAATTAAAATAATAAAACTAAATAAAAATATATAATATTAAATAAAATTAAAACTCAAATATGATGCCATCTGTGACAGTTTGATAGCTGCCAACTGTCGGTGGCCATTGTATAAAATCTTGTTTTGCACTAAAATATGGCCACCATTAGAATTCTTATTGTCTTGGCTTCATAACGGTATAATAGTTACTAGTAAAAAAGCTTCTATTTGCATAAATTTACAGTAAAAAATTTGAAAACTGAAACTTTGAATGTAGATTGACAACAAATGAAAATTCCTTTGCTGATTATAGTTGCACCATTGCATAGCCTCGATAATAAGGATTCTAATGGTACCAAAACATAGTTCAAATGACATTAAAGTAAGGTGGCCGGCGGTAGCTTGTGGACTAGGTCACGAAAATTATTTATTTAATTACAAAATTTTAAATTATCCATTTAACGTAAATAAAATAATATTAATATTTTATATAATACAATTTATAATACACCAAACATAATATCATAGTACAACTTAATATAAGATAATGTAATACAACATATAATACAGCATGTCAAATACATCCTGAAAGATTTAATGCACCATATATTGCCACATGTTACCCTACTTAGATCTAAGATGAACTATAATGTCCTTATCTCCATCCTAATAATCATTAAAAATATATTAATTTTAAAATATTATTTCATTATATAATGATTAAAAAATAAAAATATTAATTTTAAAATATCCATTTAACGTAAATAAAAATTCTAATTCAAGAATTTTTTTTTCTTTTTTATTTTTCCATTTGATTGAGTTAGGTAATTTATGAAGAGCATTTTCACGATAATCAGCCAGTGAGTTTAAATATATCCGAAGTGGCATTGTTTAGACCGTAATTTAGCGGTATCCATTATAAGCAGTTCTGCATTATCTAAAAATAATTAAAGTAAGCCCACCGAGTAAGACTGTCCCGTGAGCAACCAGTCTATAAATAATTCGCTTCAACCAGTCTGTAGATAATTAATCATAGTCGTAGTATAAAACTATTAAGAAATACAGATTTGATATTTAGATTTCAAATAATAATAATAATATGTGGATTCGGTGTACTTTGTCTAAATTAATCACATAAATGTGAAGCTGATGGGTTAACTTCAAAATATTCGATTTTGTTCGATGGTGTTTGATCATGGTGAATCTCCATGATCATTTTGTCGATCCATGCAAAAGAAATTAAATTTTTCGCGCATTGACCAAAGGAGATGATCTTAGGGTTTTCACGGCTATCAAGGCATGCATATTAAAATTTTAGTGCTTAACACATGGTTTTCTAATTATTTTGAAATGATTATTTAGACTGTCATGTGTAATAATAGATACATGTAAGCAGCTCTGGAATGTATAAAGAAATTAAAGCAAGCCCACCGAGTAAGACTGTTGCACGACCAGCAGCAATATACAAGTGCAAGCTAGTCAATAAATTATTTTACGCATTTGACTTCAATATAATATAATTACAATATTGAACACAGAAATTAGACAGTTACATTCATTTATGAATGTCATAAAATTATCTCTCAAATGATAATGTAAACAATTAAATATTAATTAATACTTTTATAACAATCACTGATTGGTGCCATGATGTGAAAGATACAAGTTTTTATATCTCAGTTTTATAAATATATATTTACTCTTGTTCGTTATTTGACGTGCATATCACTAATACACAGTAAACAAATAAAACACAATCTGTACAGCTCAAAGAGCGTGATTCGGCAGCGGTGCAATCCGTTAAATAATCTCTTTTCGATCAAAAAATTATTAATAAATATATGATTAACAACGTGGCAGATGCATAAAATATATGAAGTCATTATCTAGTGCACATGATTGGTTCATAAAACACATGAAGTCATTGAACACATTTGCTTTCAAAGCATCCGCCAACTGGAGTTTAAAAATAGAGAAAAGAAATCGAGATCATCAAAATAATGATTTAAAATTATCAGTACGTCATTTTCAAAAATCGATTCACTCCCAGCATGTTCTTTGAAAGTATCAAAATCACTTGCTGATCCTCTTGGATTTGCAATCGCAACGAGAAGGTCGATCAATTGTAATTGCAAAGAAATGAATAGGAAAGGAGCCATCCTTCGCGAACATTTAAGACTTTTCTACAAGAAAATAAGAAACAAATAATTAATAAATCTCTAAATTTAATAATTTCTCGCCTTATATTTCAAAACTCATCAATATTCTTGGTAGTTATCAATATTGCAAAGCTACCTCATTATTATTATTGTTAATAATATAAAAAGTGCCAATGTACAGTTTATTAATAATACAGGTGGTGGGTTTAGTGCTATAGTCTAACAAAGATGATAACTGCTATGTTATTGCAGCAGCTACCTCAAACCAAACATTATCAGAGCTAAACAAGGCAAGGAAATTAATATTCAATCAGCACTAGATGATAAATTTTCAACAATGCATGGGTAGTGAACTCCATCACTGCATAGAATTTGGATCATAATTGTAATTGAAAAACAAAAAAAAATGATACAGCTTGCCCCATGACTATTATAGTAATACAGGAATGGCTAGATACGGCAGCGATTATTATAATACAGGCCGTGTGGCGCTAGCTGCTTTTACATGCATTTGTCAATTGTCATCAATCTTCAAATACGCTGCTAAATTTGATATGAAGATAGATATACATTGATATACATGGAAAAAGTCCGGGGGCTTACTCTAATTTCTTGCAAGATGAAAATTGAATGGGAAATAAATTATTGACTATCATCAATAAGCGTTAAGAGATAAAAAGCCAGCTAAAATAATTATCGGGCTTCGTTTACGTTCTTAAGCCCAACCCTTGTTTGTGCTAATGACCAAACCATTTTGAGCATTGGTATTTGAACTAAAGACTCTTATAAAATGAATTGTGACACCGTACTGTATGTATTAGAAGAAAAAGATAAAATAATTAATTAACACTTAAACAACACACAGTTTTATAATTTATTTTGTCAGCATTTATTTTCTTTAATATTATTCAATCATTTCACATGGTTGGCAGTGGCGGGAATTTCAGTCAGTTTGGTAATACTATAACTTTAGGTTTATATAATATATGTGAGAATATATGCAAAATTATACATCCATCTTGTTAGAGATAACTATTTTTGCGGACACTTCAAAATCAAGGGAGTCTACTTGTACATTAAAAAAAAAAAAAAAACCCTAGGGTCTTGGAGACTTTGCCTTTTTACTTCAAGCCATTAGGTTTTTCGGAGAATTTTATTTGAGTAGGGATCTTCACCCCCAGTTTTCTGTAATCACATCCTAATCTCACCAAGCAAACATTATTAAAGTCGCGCCATAAACCACGAAGGACTTTGGGTTCCTTTGATAGCAATCAAATGAAAATCTTATAGAGTGGTGATATTTGACACCCTAATCTTTATCTCTTAACATACCTCATCTAATCTTGAGTTTACCCTTATTATAATTTTTATTTTTTTCAAGCACTCACCATATATACAAAACTTATAAAATCTATTTAAGAAAAAAAATCTCATAAATACGATTTGATACTTCTTCTTCATCCTCTATTGAGTACTGTAAATTAATTTATTCCATAATTATAAAAGTAGAGTATACAGTATTTGAGATAATAATTTAAAAAATTAAAAGAAATTAGGGTTTAAGAAAGTAGAGTAGCTAAATTTAATATTAATAAAAATTATCATGTAGGTGCACTTAAAAGCTATGACCCTTTTAAGTCATTTCATATAAAGATGAAATTGGTATTAGCATTAAAGTGGTTTGTGGGAGCTGGTGAGATATAACAAGTGGGTCAAATATCTCAACTTAATCTTATAAGTCAATATTGAACCTACAGATTATGATTAGCAAGTAGATAAGGATCCTCCTTAAACATGGGTCTAGATACTCTCTTAATCTATATTTTTTCCCCCAAGATTTCAAGAAGATTAGGACACCTATTGTTTAACTATTTAAATGGCGAGGATATAATTTACATTTTATTTTCCTTTGTAAACATTAGAACTTAATTCTTAAAATAACAGATAATATACCAATGTTAACTTTGAACCTGGATCACATTTGTTCCTTTTCTTTCATCTATAAAATCAGTAATTTGTTTTCCTTTTAGGGCCAGTTTGAGATTGTAATGGCTAAATGAATAAGCTACTTTTATTAAGTAGATGAAACAAGATGTTGATTAGCAAAGCAACTTGGTGTTTGATAAAGTGTATTGTTGCAGCTACACTGCATTTGAAAAGGAGAGTACATAATTATGAAATCACTATTTATTATATAATGACTATATAATAAAATAGACATAAGTTTAAATTGCTTTTAATTTTTTAGAGTACATTTAATAAATTTTTTAGACATACCTTTTTCTTCTTAAAACAAATGAAATTACATAAAGTAAAAAAAAAAACCTCAATTAAATAAAATTTAATGAACTTCATAATCTATTACATAAAATATGATAAAAATCCATACTAATACATAATACAAATAAAAAAAATACGCATTACATTCACATTAAACTTGTTGCAATAATATTAATTCTTTTAATTCAATAAACACATAAATATGGAAAAAGAATGGATTGAATGTCAAAAGCCATGATTCTGAAATTGCAATTGTGGAATTCATGGTATGCTTTAATGTGAAGTTGTTCATAGTTCAAAGAAAATTTATGTAATCATATGCAAGTCTTCTTGATTCTTATGATAGAAAATAAATGTAAAATATAAGAAAGTATGAATTTACTAGATCAAAACTTTGGTATTGGATAGAACGTACCATAGTTATGATAGTAATTATCTAATGGTTGGTATATTAGGGTTTATGAAAAAATAAGACATAGTTGTTTTTTTTATTAAAATATTGAGGTTATAATAGGGAAGGTTTTTTTCAGTTGCTTTAAGAGAAGGTTTTTTTTCCAATTTAGGAATTGCTTCCTTGATCTCTGCGTTATTGTACCATTGATTTGATAGAATGAAAATTATGTTTACTTAATTTTAAAAAAATAGAAATAACATTTGGTACAGTTAGGCATTTAGAGTGTTTTTGGGCCACTCCTGATTACAACCACACTCTACCAAGTAGTGGTGCCTACTTCTTCAAACTTGAGACTTGTGAGAAATAGGAAATTGACAAAGTGAGTTACACACTTACATGTGTTCAAAAATCATTGTGGTGTTGTCTATATATTTGATTATTTTGAGTGCTAGAACTTGCTGTGGAATCGGTTTTAATTAAAGTGGATCTATCTAGTACAGAGCTAGTAATTTATATATTTTTCTGGATGGTTTGGTCTTTTAAGATAAAAACAAAATGTGGATTTTGTCAAAACTCAAAGGCAAAATTGTAAAATGAAGAAGTAATAATTATGTCAAGATGGAAAGCACTACATACTCAAAAACTTAACGGCCTAGCTAACAATAACATAGGGGAAAGTGAATGAAATTAGTAGGGAAAAAGCACACGAGCTAAAAGATTTTAAAAATAGTTGTCTTATCAGGTTTCTTCACATTCCCCCTCAGCTGGGGAAGGAATTGATCTGATTCTTTCTGGAATTCTCGACTTCAAGTCCTCCGGAATCCTCAAACCTCTAAGCCTAGGCATAGCTCCTTCCTCTAGTTGCCACTATATTTCATTCGCAAGAAGATGTAGAATTTCAAGCCGACGAAAAACCTTCGCTTGGCAGATCAGTTTCTTTCCGGAGTAAGAACCATAGAGCAAGTCAAGAAATCACAAGGTTCGACATCTTCTCCAACGCAGGCATTGGAAACATCATCAAGATTTGAGTTTTCCAATGACAAACATTCGAGACTCGCCAAGATGACATGTATTTCCTCTGGTAATTTCTCGATCTTTCCCCGTAGTCTCAAATCTGCAAGGCATGGACAATCAGAGAGTGGTTGCAGTAAAGCAAATAAACACTCACCTGACAGTTTAATTGATAATATTTGAAGGCTTTTTAGTTTGGCAATAGAGTTGAAAGTGAACATTACCTTTTTTCTTGTCCATTCTTTGTGTTCTATGTGCAGCCCTCGAAGATTGATCAATTTATCACATCCAAGCTGATTCCAGCTTTCAATCTCCGCATACTTAAGATTTCGAAGGTTAGTCAAATTTTCTAGCAGCAAATACCCGCTGAAATTTCCAATCAAGTGTCTCAATTCTGTCAAACTTACTAATTTCAGTCGGTAGATCACAGTGTGTTGGACAAGTCAAGAGTTTGTAAAATGCATTTGGGAGTGAGGTGCTGTTATAACACCCATTCCTTATTTGTTTTTATTTTATTTTATTTATCTATTAAATTGTTTATCTTTTGTTTGTGTTAATTTATTTTAATTAGCATTATTGAGATAAGGTATAATTCTTTTTATTTATTTTTATAATATAAATTATAAAGGATTATCATCTTTTAGGGATGGCAATGGGGAGGGGACCAATCTCCCCGTACCCATCCCCGATATTTTGTGTATGTCCCCGTCCCCTCCCCATCCCTGTCAAAATTATTTAAGAGAATCTTCATCCCCTCCCCAAATAATAACAGGGGATCCCCGAATAACAAATACATTTTTTTTGTTTTTGATTTTGAGTTAATCATATTAAAATAAAAATTTAAATAAAAGTAAAATTTGAAATATATCTTACATTAATATCCATTACAAAAGTCACATACATTAAATTAGTAAGTAACGCAGCATGTAAGGAATACAAACTATCATGAACAAATTAATAGCCTAATACAAAATTGTTACAAATAAAATCAAATTTAGATTCAAAATTAACTTTTCAGTGGTGGCGTGGGCACTTTATAAATGTGGACAATTCCCTTTACAACACAATAGTTAAGTCGAAGCAAATAAATAGCAAATATTAGATTAAATTAGATATTAAAATTGTGATTTACTGTGGGCAATTATAACATCTAAAAATAAATAAATAATAGATTTAAGATAAATAAAAAATAGATTTAAGTTTAAAATATTTAATGAATATTAAAATAAAAATAAAAGTTTTGGGATAATAGAATTTGTTCGGTCTTTTTAATGTCCTAAATAAAAATTTAGGACTTTAATTAGTTAATTAAGCCTAAAAGTTTAATAATATAAATATTTTGATATTTTTTATTTTTACCAGTACTTATAATTTTATAATTGAAATTTTATTATTTATTTACTAGTAATTTTAAAAAATAAAAATTAAATTAAAAATTAAAATGGGGAAATGGGTAGGGGATGGGGATTCCACCTCATCCCCGTCCCCTCCCCGAATAAGAAATTGGGTAAAAAAAATTCCCCGTCCCTTCCCCGAATAAGAAATTGGGTATGAAATTATCCCCATACCCTCCCCAAATGGGGAAAATCCCCGAGGGTACCCGTCCCCGTGGAGATTTTTGTCATCCCTATCATCTTTATAGTATAATGTATTTCTATAAAAGTAAGCATTTTTATGAAACTTAAACTCTTCCTATCTCCCTATGATTTAAAACTCTTTAATCAAATAAATGTATAAAAGCAAAGAATTCTAGGGTTTTCTTTTATGCACGTTTGAAAGAAGTTTTGAGCTATTTATCCTTATTTAATACATGCTCTATAATACAATCTTATGTGTTTGATAATGAATGCATCAATTGTTATCTTTATCATGAATGATTGGCTAGGTATTATGAGGCATGAGTGTTGTGATTTGATTACTGTTTCTCCTTTATTTTTTATTTAATTTCCACACACAATTTCCATAGAATTAAAGTAGACATCCTAAGGTTTTCAATGATGTATTTTGTACAAAGAGATTCCAAGTAACCATGTTGTTGTAAGTTTTTGAAGTTAGAACAGTGGTGCTGGAAAATTCCAATTTTCAACAGCATGTTTGACTTTACCGATTTTTCTAACTATCAAGTAATCCTCATTATGTCTACATATGTATGCTTAATTTTCATAATTTTTGGTTGAGTACAAAAATTATTAAAAATCGTTATGTTGGGCAGCTGCAATGGAGACTGCTTTCCAGAATTGCGATGGCTGATGGTAAAATTATTTTAGGTTGTTTAAAAGTTTTAAAATGATCTATGAAAATTATATTCGTATAATATTATGAGTCCTCTATGATTTAAAGCTTATTTAACTAATTTTCATTAAGTTATGAATTTTTGAAATACAAAACACCACCTGAAAGTTTCTGGACAAGTTTGTTGGTCTCTTAATATAAATTCGTTTAAAATAGTTTTACATCTTCAAAAATTCTAAAAATTTGATATATTATTTCTTGATGTTTCTACTATTGTAAAATCAAGTGGTCTAATTTTTATGAGTTTTATTAAATATTTTATGAATTTTCTAATTCAGCTACCATTGTTTTTTGCATGTAAAATTCCTTTTGCAATATGTTTCTAAATTTTATTCATTTTTTAAATTTTTAAATGAAATGCTGCACATGTTTATGGTTTCTTTTCCTTAATTTTTACAATTTTATGACATATGATTAGTTTGGTAGAAATCAGCTTGTATAAGACGGTGAGGTTTAGACTAGCTTTGATTGTTTAGTGCTGATGATTAGGCTTGGTTATGTTGAATTTATATTAAAGTCAAAATGAGTAGTAATGTTGATAAGGATGCATATTGATGTTTTAAGACGACAATGAGCTCGTGGATAAGGTTACTGTTCTTTTTATTGCCGAGTATTGAGGTAAGTAGATTCATGCATGGTACATGTATTTCACTATTAAATTACTTCTAATTCGAGTTATGTATTATGTTGAATGAAAAGTATATGAAACTTATTTATTTTATTCTATTATAATTTTTGTTTAGTAAAATCATTCTTTAAGATTATTTATAATAAAACTTATTTATTAAAAACTTATTTATAAATTGTTTTAAAAATGAAAAGTTTAATTAAATTGTTTTGAGCCAAGTACTTTGAAATAATTATCAATTATTTAAATGTAATTTGTGGAAATACACACACACACAAATGATTAAATTTTCAAGGATGGTTTTAAATGATTTGGCTCATTTTCCATAGTGATGTTATGTTATGGAAAGTTAGTTGGATCTTGTGCATATATAATGTTAATGTTAATGATTCCCACGGAGTATTGTACCATAAATGATATTATATGGCCGAGTCACCGGGTCTATAGGTGATATTATACAGTATGAGCTATTTATGTTTTATGTGTTTCAAACACTAATGTTATGTTTAAAGGATTTAAATGACTTTATGATGTTGTGATTTATTTTTGTTAAATGATGATTTACAAAGGTAATTTCCCTTATTATTATGCATATTTATGAAATTCAATCAATTATATTTTAATAGTTTTTAGTATTATGCATGAATTTACTTACAGAGTTGACGGCTCACCCCTTGTTACAATATTTTTGCAGATAGAGTTAAATGATATGAGCTTATAGTCTTAGGAGGAAGAATAAGAGTTTGGTTTCTTTTAGGGAATATTGTTATGTTAATAAGTTACAAATATTTTAGTTTCTTTTGGGATGATATTTACTTAAGCGTATATTTATTTCATTATTTCTTTTCTTTTGGAGGTTTAGAACATTTATTGTTGGTTATTATTTTGAAAGTTTTAGATATGAGAATGATAAAATACAGTTTCACCTCAATTTTTCTGTAATACCTTGTTAATGGAGTTGGAGAGTTACAGCTGTAACTTTTAAACTGCAACTACTATGGAGTGAAAGCCACAGCTGTTGAGTAAAAGCCATAGCATCTAAGTTGTTGAGCTGCCAAAATGCAGCTATAAGGTGTAACCAAACACACAGCCCAGCTGCCTCAAATCACACCCAAACGCACCTGTAGTCTCCGCAAATTTTCAATGCATGCTAGCAGCTTATGTATAGGTGAACTCCTTAATCCAAATACTTCAAATGAATCAACTGATGAAACAAAAACACACTTTATGCCCTTAATCGTGCATTTCCAAATTAAACACATATTTTAGTAAATTTCGAAATTTACCACGATCTCCCATGAATCCGAGCTTGCAGCTTGTTATGGAGCTTCAACAGAGTTGCTGCTACTTTTGTCTAGCTTCTGAATTCCGCTTTCGTTTCCTTAGCTCAAGATCACGGCTTCTCTCAGCAACTTACTGTGCACACACACGGGAGACAAACGGGAGAGAGAGAGATGCACTGCACTCATGCCACAGATTTCTTGAACAGTTAACTTCCAATGGGCTGAAGTTACTTAAATACAGTGGTTGAGCGCAGGGACCCCTCATGTGTTAGTACAAAATTGCCCATCCCATTATGGGCGAAAATAACACAATTAAGGATATACTTGTCCATAATATACTACTGTACGGGGTATGTCAAAATTGCTCCATAATATTTGACAATAGTCACGTATTAATTCGGTAAAATATAGAAAACAATTAGAATGATTTATGACAGTCCACATAATGTGAGAAATAAATCTAACAATCTCCCACTTGGACGGCAGAAATCACTCTAAGGATAAATTTAAAAATAAAATAAGATTTTGAAAACAACCGAATTAATCAATATGTGACTATAACAAAAGGTCAAATGCAAGCAATCACCCAAAACATAAATAAGTCCAAAATGTGCCCATAAATATCAAATCATATGTGCACCGACAGGATGCTCCACATAACAAGACATTCATAAACACATGACTATGTAGTAGTATACAAGTATAATTATGGAAATAACATGACAATGTGATCAACATGCTCATTTCCACAAAGTCCACATGTCTAGCAAAATGAGACGAAAAACAATATGTCTTCTAGACAATCGCTTCTTTATAACCATAATGAGACTCTAGCAAAATGTCTCGAGAAGCGAGCTTCCATTTTTCATCATAATGAGACTAAATCAAAATGTCTCAAGGAAGTCGTGCTTTCTTATAATTATAATGAGACTAAATCAAAATGTCTCAAGAAAGCACACTGAAGCTAGTCATAATGCTTCAGTTTTTATTTTTTATTTTTTATTTTTTTTATTTTTTTTTTATTTTTTTTTAATGTCCATATTGAGACTGAGCATAATGTCTCGGACCATAATATCCTCATTTTATACATAATGCCATACGTAACCAAATGTGTACACAATATATGGCATATCAATATTATATAACAACATGCATGCATGATAACAAAATGAGTAATACATAAGCTCATTTAAGTTGCAACTCATAATACAAACCAGAACTCCCACTGACTCAGCATATATAAGTGGATTCAAATAATCCCATATGCGTTACATGCTCTCTAAATACTTTTGGAGCTAAAGCTTTAGTAAGTGGATCGGCTAACATGAGTTCTGTAGGGATATACTCTACTGATACACAAGATAGAGCAATTTTCTCTCTCACAAACAAATATTTAATATCAATGTGCTTGGAACGTGAGGAACTCCCTGTGTTGTGAGAAAAAGAAACAGCCGCAGAATTATCACAGTATATCTTTAATGGCCTCGGAACGGCCAATATACAATCTAGCCCTGTGATAAAATTCTGCATCCATAAAGCATGACGTGTAGCCTCAAAACAGGCTACATATTCTGCTTCCATTGTTGAAGAAGCTATAAGTGTCTGCTTGACACTTTTCCATGATATAGCTCCTCCTGCCATCATAAAGATGTAACCAGATGTGGATTTCTTGTCTTCCAAGCACCCTGCGAAATCAGCATCAGAATATCCAACTATATTCAAATAGTCAGATTGTTGATATGTCAATACAAAATCTTTAGTGGCTCGCAAATATCTGAGTACTTTCTTTGCAGCCTTCCAGTGTTCAAATCCAGGATTGCTCAGGTATCTTCCAAGTACTCCCACTGGAAAAGCAATATCAGGGCGAGTACAGACTTGAGCATACATCAAGCTACCCACAACGGATGCATACGGGACTGTTTGCATTCTAGCTTTGTCTACATCATTATCGGGACACTGAGACTTGGAAATTTTGTCACCTGTCGAAATTGGAGCTTTCCCAGGAGCACAAGACTGCAAATTGAACCTTCTCAAAATGCGATCAATGTAAGTCTTTTGGGACAAACCTAGAATTCCTCTAGATCTGTCACGAAGAATCTCTATCCCTAATACATAATGGGCTTCACCAAGATCCTTCATATCAAAGCTGTATGACAACATTTGTTTTGTCTCAAGTAATAAATTAGTGTCATTAGCAGCGAGCAAGATATCATCCACATAAAGCACCAAAATGACATACTTGCTCCCACTGACTCTCAAGTATATACACTGATCAACGGCATTCTCCTGGAACCCATAAGAGGTGACAATATCATGAAATTTCAAATACCACTGTCTGGATGCCTGTTTAAGTCCATAAATGGACCTTTTAAGCTTACACACCATGTTTTCTCTACCAGTCTCAACAAAACCATCAGGTTGCACCATGTACACATCTTCAGACAAGCTCCCATTGAGAAAAGTTGTCTTCACATCCATCTGATGCAATTCTAAATTAAAATGAGCTACCAATGCCATGATAATACGAAAAGAGTCTTTGGTAGAAACAGGAGAGTAGGTTTCAGTGTAATCAATGCCTTCTCTTTGACTGAAACCCTTAGCCACAAGCCTGGCCTTGTACCTCTCTACCTGACCTCTAGCATCTCTCTTGGTTTTGAAAACCCATTTGCAACCAATTGGCCTGCATCCATCTGGCAACTCAACTAAATCCCAAACCCCATTATGATACATAGATGCCATCTCATCATGCATCGCATGTATCCAAGATGAGGATTCTGAACAACTGATGGCCTCTTGAAAGGTAATAGGATCAGATGATGAGTCAGCATCAAAATCATGTTCCTGCAAGTAAACAACATAATCATCAGAAATTGCAGGTCTCCTGATCCTCTCTGATCTCCTCAATTGCACATCAGTAACATCATCCTCTACAATCATGGGCTCCATATCATGAGGAAGTTCAGGATCAACAGAAGAATCATCAATATGTGGTAATCCCATCGCAGAAGTCGGAAAAGATGGAATAGGCAAAACCACACGTTCTTCTCTTAATGTCAGACTGCGAGGCTCAGAACTCCCACCATTGTGATCATCCTCAAAATAAAGGGCACGATCGGACTCAATGATTCTAGTAGTGTGGGAAGGACAATAAAATCTAGAACCCCTTGAGCCGATACAATAGCCAATAAAATGACCACTAATTGTTTTCGGATCAAGTTTCCTTGATTGGGGATTGTAGGGCCTCACTTCTACTCTGCATCCCCAGACATGGAAGTGACGAAGACTCAGTCTCTTCCCTGACCACAACTCATAAGGAGTTTTGGGCACCGACTTACTAGGTACCTGATTCAAAATGTAAGCTGCAGTTCTTAAGGCTTCACCCCACAGAAAATCTAGTAAGGTGGAGTGACTCAGCATACACCGCACCATGTCAAGAAGGGTACGATTTCTCCTTTCTGCAATTCCATTCTGTTCAGGAGTCCCGGGCATTGTATACTGGGCTTCTATTCCACATTCCTGAAGAAATTTAGCAAATGGTCCAGGATTACGCCCAGTTTCATCATATCGCCCATAGTACTCACCACCTCTATCTGATCTTACTGCTTTAATTTTCTTGCCCTTTTGGAGCTCAACATTAGCCTTAAAGGCTTGAAACACAGATAAAGATTCAGACTTTTCAGCAAGAAGTTCAACATGACCATAACGGGAAAAGTCATCGATGAACGTGATGAAGCACTTATAACCTCCAATAGCAATAGGAGTAAATGGCCCACAGATGTCTGTATGTACCAACTCCAGCACCTGTTGACTCCTCTGAGTTCTCTCTTTTCTGGTTTTGGCAGTAAGTTTGCCTTTGATACAATCAACACAAGTGCCAAAATCAGAGAAATCTAAATTATGAAGAATGTCATCTTTAATGAGCCTCTCCATCCTCTGTTTAGAAATGTGACCTAATCGTTTATGCCACAACATAGATGAATTTTCATCAACCCTGGCACGATTAGAGCTAACAACATGCATAACATGAGCATTGGATGATGATTCAGCAGCACGAGAAAATAAATCAAGCATATATAAGCCATCATATAGAGTGCCAGAACCAACTAACTCTGAATTACGGAATAAGTAAACTTTTCTATCACCAAAATAAAAAGTATAGCCACATCTATCCAAAATAGATACAGATATCAAGTTTCTCCTAATAGAAGGAATATAAGCTGTATCTAACAGATCCAAAAAATAGCCTGTGGCTAGATGTAGTCTGACAACTCCTATGCTTTCAACTTTGGCTGTCACTCCATTGCCCATGTGAACTATTAACTCCCCTTCATCGGGCTCCCTCCTGCTTCTGAATTCCTGTAAGGAATTCGTTATATTAATGGTTGCACCGGTATCCAACCACCAAGTATCAGAAGGAACATTAACTAGATTAGATTCAAAGCCTACAAAAGCTACAGGAATACCTTTCTTTTCCAACCATGCTTTGAATCCCCTGCATTCAGCTCTCTTGTGCCCAGGTTTCTTACAAAAGTGGCACTTTCCCTTAAAGCTCTCAGCAGTGGAACCAGAAGTGGTAAAAGAATTACCACGTGAAGTTTTCTTGCCAAACTTTTTCTTCTTAAAAAACTTATTGCTGCCCTTTGAAGAGCCTTTCTTCACACTTCCACTCTCTTGAGTAATTGCCACCATGACAGTGTGAGATTTCCCCTTCTTCAATGATTCCTCTTCCTGAACCACATAAGCAGTCAACTCAGTGATATTCCAAGTGTCTCTCTGAGTATTGTATTGGCTTCTCAAATTGCCAAATTGTGGTGGAAGAGATTCAAGGATTTGGAAGACCAGGTAGTCATCAGGCAAAGTGACATCCATGTCCTTCAGCTTCTTATGGTAACTAGTCATCTTAAGGATGTGTTCTCTGACCCCAGAAACACCATCATACTGGGTATTAGCAAGCAGCCTCAGATAGTTACCCTTTTCTGCCTTATCTACCTTCTTAAAGGTTCTTCCCACAGCTGCCAAGTAATCTTTGGCCTTATCACATGCAGGGATGCTATCTCTAGTGGTTCTATCAATGGTGTATTTCATTGTATCCAGACAGTGTCTATTGGATTCATCCCAAGCTGCCCACTTTGCTTTTTCAGCAGCAGTGCTCTTATCGGTGGGCTTGGCTGGTTCATCAACTCTTAATGCCAAGTCTCTATTCAGTGTAGACAGATAAAACAAAATGGACTCACGCCAGTCCTCAAAATTTGTCCCAGTTAAATTCTTGAGGGAGGCTACTTGGAGAAAGGAGAGAATATCTAGAGCTGAGGAAGCAATAACAAAAGAATTATCAAGCATACAAAACTAAAGTCATGTTATAATCAATTACTCCTCATTCTAAGTTTCTCCAATAGCAACACAATATGTTAGGCATCCTTTAACAATATAGGAGTGCACTAACCTAAAGATAAAGCAGACAAGTTGAATATAACACCAACATTGACCTATTACCGACAGGGTAATTAAGCCACTCAGTAGAAAATACTCAACAAACCTCTTTATCTTCTCAAGTATCCTACCAAGTAGTGATTCGCCGACAGGGCAGTATCATCACCCGTATGGATCTTGGTCAGAACAATAACAATCCATCACATAATCCATAATTCATAATTGTAAATGGACAATCAATTGCAAACCACCAAATAATTTATCATGATTGGTCCTACGATAAGCAGATACACAATCACTCTAAATTGTAGTTTTGCATCATATATATATTTCATACATTAACAAAATTGAGGCTAAATAAACTTTGTCAAAACGGAATTAAAGTTTCCACCAAGATATTCAATCAAATAAAATATCTACATGCCTCAATAAAATATATGAATATTATGCCCATACAATTCAACAATGATGGATTATTCTTAAATTTCAAATTCTGAAAAAAACGCCAAAATTTAAAGGATTTTGGACTAAACTACAGAATTTTCAGAATTATGCTTACTGTTTTAAATAGTAAAACTTTTGGCCCAAATTGTAAATAAAATAACATGTTGGGCCATAATATAATTTACTAAAATTTAAGGGACCAAACTGATCTTTTACAAAGTTGACCCTCGGTCAAGGACCATTTGGAAAATGTTACAAATATTTTGGGCCAGAGTAACATTTCACAAAGTTTAGGGATCCATACGAAATTATCCCATCATCTTCAACCTCGGGATGTTTGAATAGTAAAGCTACAGTAACTTTACAGACCTCATTCATATCATCCCGATTTTGGCCACCAAAAATCACGAAAAAATTATATTTTTGCTCCAAAATCATCACTCATGCATTATTTAACAACCGTTTGAGGAAATATGTCCAAATTCGAAAAATTCGAAAAATCCGAAAATAAAGAAAAGTTCCATGAGTGAGATTTCTCCAACAAATCAACTATGGTTTACAAGGAAATGCATAACCATCGGCTCTGATACCAATTGATGAAACAAAAACACACTTTATGCCCTTAATCGTGCATTTCCAAATTAAACACATATTTTAGTAAATTTCGAAATTTACCACGATCTCCCATGAATCCGAGCTTGCAGCTTGTTATGGAGCTTCAACAGAGTTGCTGCTACTTTTGTCTAGCTTCTGAATTCCGCTTTCGTTTCCTTAGCTCAAGATCACGGCTTCTCTCAGCAACTTACTGTGCACACACACGGGAGACAAACGGGAGAGAGAGAGATGCACTGCACTCATGCCACAGATTTCTTGAACAGTTAACTTCCAATGGGCTGAAGTTACTTAAATACAGTGGTTGAGCGCAGGGACCCCTCATGTGTTAGTACAAAATTATCCATCCCATTATGGGCGAAAATAACACAATTAAGGATATACTTGTCCATAATATACTACTGTACGGGGTATGTCAAAATTGCTCTATAATATTTGACAATAGTCACGTATTAATTCGGTAAAATATAGAAAACAATTAGAATGATTTATGTCAGTCCACATAATGTGAGAAATAAATCTAACATCAACTGCCTTACCTCTGTCGGTAGAGGGAATCCTAGCAGCATCCTAGTGTGGAAACTTCCGACAACCTCAGCATCACACACTATTAGTAATGAAGAACTTGTGAATAGCCATCTCAAATCTCTCTGGACTTGGATGATATACTCCCTCACATAGTTGAAGTGTAGAAAGGAGCGTGGAAGTATATTATTATCATCTTGTGGCCACAAATAACCTGAATAAGCAGCTTGCCTTCGACGTGATGATATGACTGAAGTTCGGATTTTGATACATCATAGTTAGAGCTGTTTCTACGATGTGGCGATGTTTCCTTTCAACAACGCCGTTTTGCTCAGAGTATAAGGACATGATACTTATCTTATTATTCCGCGTTTTTCAAGGCGACTGATTAATGCTGCTGAACTGAATTCTCCACCGCCATCGCTTTGGAAGATTTTAATCTTCCTGTCAAACCAATTTTCAACCTGTATTGAAACTTCAAAAAACAGTCAAGAAAGTCAGTTTTAGATTTTAAAGGATATAACCATGAAAACCGCGTATTATCATCAACAAATAATGCATAATATCTAAAATTTTGGGATGAATTAATGAGAGAGGGACCCCATAGATCACAATTACACACTGAGGGGCCCATAAAACTCCATCGGCTTTGATAGAACAAGGCATCTAGCCCATCAGTTCTGGATGTCTTCAAGGGATGCATGCCAAAAATAGTGTTTCGAATCTCTCCATCATCCATAGGCCAAGATATTTCATTGATCATATACCTGTCAACTGTTGGAAACATACCCGCGATTGGATATTTGATGAAATCCCCACCGTCTACCATGAAAAGTTCGCTGAAGTCGTGCACTGCATGATTTTTTATATGCTCTGTATCATACAACCACTGACCCTCATTATCCTTGATTGCTTCTACCTTGTTATGTCTCCTTCTGCTAATAATCTTCCTATGAAAGAAAGTTGTATTTCTATCCCTACTAGATATCCAATCCCTCCTTAATTTTTGAAACCATAACAACTCTTCCTGAGCAAGGACACCCTCTAATTCCTTTTTAAGCGAGGACTCTAGAATTATAAGGTTGTTTGAACTGTGCCGCTCGAGATTTGAGAATATCACCAAGACGAGCAAGAAGCCTCCTTTTCCGCCAAAAAATATTCCCAAAAATTTCCCTGTTCTAATCCTTCAAATTCCTAATAAAACTTTTTACCGCTTGAAAATGATTACTATCACTAAGCCAATGGCTAGCAACAAAATTTGTGATAGTCTCATTCATTAACCAAGCTACAAGGAAACGAAAAGGTTTTATTTCTCCCTTCTTATTCTTAGTCCTCCCAATTCTAACCAGCACGGGACGATGATCAGCATGAAGTTTTGGTAGGTGAATAACTGAAGCTTCCTCGAACTTCTTCATCTATTCATCGTTGCAAATTTCTCTGTCAAGTCTTTTGGAGAGTAATCCTCTAGACCAAGTGAACCTAAGTCCTTTAAACTTTAGGTCAATCATCTTTGCATTATGAAACCACCTGCTAAAATATCTACACGCACCTCTGTTTTTAGGGGACCCCCTTTTTTCTCCTCATCATGAAGAATAGTATTGAAATCCCCACCAAGAAGCCATGGCCCTTTAATATAATTACTCATCTTCTCTAACTCAATCCAAAGTTGCATTCTAACTACATTAATAGGGCTGGCATAAACAGCCGTGACCCAAGACCATACACCAATCATATTTGTTACCTTAAAATGGACAAATTGTTTATGATTTATTACAATATCCACATTAAAACCATTATTCCACAAAATCCAAATACCACCAGAGAAATTATCAGCTTCTACTCTATGCGACCTATGAAAGCCGCTTGTCTTGATAAATTTGACAGCCTTTAAACCGCTGACTTTAGGTTCCAGGACAGCAACAATATCAGCCTTATAACTAGATATAAGTGAATTGAAGGCTCTTTGAAATTCCAGTGAAGAGACTCCTTGATAGTTCCAAAACAAAATTAATAGATCCATAATTAAATATATAAGTATGGAGAGAAAGTTTCCTTACTGTGCTGGCTCTTGCACGTCAGTTTCAAGATCCATGTCATCCTCATCAATTAGAGAGACCATACTATCTGAAGAATCAGTACTCTCCTCACTACTCTCACCCATATAATCCCCATCTTCAGACTCATCTTCCTCATCCACTCCATAGATTTTGGCCTCGTCAGAGGATTTTTCAATATTGTCCATAGCATCATCATCATGCTTATCATGTAGGGAAGGAATGAAAACTGCATTATTACGGTATACAAACTAGTTGGTATCGGTGCTGAAGGTTACTACAGTGTATTTATCTGGATTAATTAAAACTGGTTGTTACGTTGGTAAGGACATTTGGTGGGGTTGGTATTTTTATGTGACTTGGCCTTTGCATGCATGGCTTCCGAGTGGGAAGGCTCAGCTTGGCTTGGAAAAGTTTCATTGATATTTTTGGAGTTATCGGCACATGGGTTGGCTATACGTTGTTTGTTTGCATAGGTAATGCTGGGAATGGACTCTTTGGTATTCATGGTAGGTTTGGATTGATGCTTAAGGGTGTCAGCTGTTTAGTTTGTTTTAATAGAGTAGTTATGACCAAAATATAATTAGGGGTGTTCATAATCCAATCTGACTGGTTCAATCCGTCTTATCTGCAAAAATTTAATATGTAAAAATTCATTCTGTGAATTGGTGGATTGAATTGGATTGAAAATTTAAAAATCCATAGTCGGTAGATTAGATATGGATTTATTTTTATAAATCCGCAAAAATCCACGAATTTACAATATATATATATATATATATATATATATATATATATATATTATTTAATTAAAAAATAAAATTTATAAATGTGGCGTTACTACATACTAATAAATAAATAAGTTAAAATGTAGTATACTAACACTATACATATCTTATCCAACAATAATATATAGTAAACATGATTAAATAATTGAATAATTAAATAAAAAAATATAACTTTCTAAATAGTTAATTTTTATAATTTTAGTTAATTTTCATGTATTAATTTAAACAAATTAGATTTTTTCTTTTTATAGTGTTATATTTTGAGACTTTGAATGTATTATTCTATCTCTATTTAAACACTTAATTTATTTAAATTTTATTCAATTTTGCATTTGATCGGTAATAAAATTATTTTTATATAAGATTTTTTTATTTAATTAATTTGTAGAATGAACAAAATCAAAAAAATTTAATTCGCAAAATGGTAGATTGGATATGGATTAGGTCAAATCAGCATCTGATCCGTAGACATATGAATTGGATTTGGATTGAATTCGTCAATCTGTGGATTGTATTGGATTGAAAATTTATAATTCGCAAAATCATGGATCGGATATGGACTGATGTCTAATTCACAAAATCTTATCCGCGAACACCCCTAAACACAATATCCTCTCCCATAATTTCATTATTAAGAACATCAAATCTTGACCCCCTTGAATGTTGCTACTAGGAGCAAGATTTGATCCACGTAAAATCTCACTTTCCTTGTGGAATCTCCCTTTCCCTCTTCGGTTTACCGCCATCCAAGGCCCATGTTCTTGGTTCATATGATTTCCAGACACCGAATGTTTTTCAGACGACTCACTAGGGGAATTACTAACGACTCCATCCAATTTGCTTCCTCCCCGATTTTCATTAGTATTTTTCTCCGAATTTTGCATTTATGGCCCACATTGAAAGTAAATAGTTGGGAGGCTTTCATATTCGATTTTTTGGATTTTTCCATCATAGAGAACTTGAGAGCATCAGGGTTTACTTAAGGAGATTTCAACTGCAATCCTAGCGAATTTACCCCTGGTTGCCGACTCCACGTTGTAGTCAATGTTAATCACCTTTCTAATGACTTGACCTAACATACGAAGTACCCTTTTATGATGATAGTGCAATGGCATTCCCGGCAACCGAATCCAAGCCACAATAGAGTCAATCTTGTCAACTATGTTATGAAAGTAAGGACTCCATGGTTGGACGGTGAGAAAGTGGCCAAGGAAGGATGGTCCATAGTCCTTGCGTTAGGGCATGTTGTGCTGCTACTTCATTTTTAAATCATTCGGATCAAATTAGATTTAATCAAATTTGTGTAAATCGAATCGATTGGATTTAATCAGATCTAATCGAATCGAGTTTGGATTATATGAATATTTTGGATAGATTCAGATTCGGATTGAGTTCGGATTTATGGCATTTTTTTTAGTAATTTTCATATAAAATTCATGAATTTTATAATTAATTTTTTATTTTTTTAATAAGTAGCGCAGTCCGATAAGATTATTCGAATTAACGCCGATCAATGGAAGCAAATTCTATTAGATAACACAAACTATATCCAATAGGATTTTGGTTAATATCCAAATTCGATTAGAACTTGTTCAGGTTCGATCAAATCAGATCGAATATATCTGAAGCCGATCTATGCCGAGCCACAGAGCACACTAGCTTACTCCATGCATAGAAAATCTGGGCGGATGGATCCGATCCGATCTTGACCCAAAACTTGTTCCGCTAAAGGAAATTTTCCGCGCACACATCACTACATTGCATGGTGTATTTTGTATTTAGCTAAAAGATTTATTAATCATTGCAATGGTTCTTATCATCCAAATTAATCTTTTGTGAGGTCAATTGCCAGGTAATGCATTATTGTCAAAAAGCAAAAGATGCTTTAACATTAAAAAAAAAAAAGAGTCGAAAAAGAAATTGAACACGTATCAGTCTTTGCGAGGTGAAAATGATCGCTAACGTTCGCCGACATTGAGCAAATTACACCTATGACATATCCTCGTCCTATCTCTTTACTATTCATAGATTGGACCTTGCTATGTTACAGGTTCTGCAAGTAACATAGCCAATGGGAATCCTTCGCGCGTGTTGGCGCTGATGCAACCAGGCTAAGGCAGCTGCTCGCCGAGACTGTTTGTTGCAGTTTCTGCAACCTAGCCTTGTCCTTATTTATTTATTATTATTATTATCAGAAGAGACAGCTGTTGGAGGGCGACACGTCAGATGGCAGCTTTCATTGACCGAACTGTTTATCAAAACTCGCCTAATAAGAGATTGCCACATGGCAAGTTGCTTATTACTTTTGAAGGGTCTTGTCTACTTCGCATTATAAGATCTTATCCAATTATGTTATGCGATACCTCACGGGCTGTTTTTTTTTTTTTTCTTTTCTTTTCTTTTTCGCCAAGCATAAAAGCATAATAAATTTTGTTTTATTATTAAATCGCATGCTCATTGAAGCTTAAACTCAACTCAAGGTTTAGGAAGACCGCTCGCTACTATTAGAACTAAACATTGACTTCTGTACTAAGTTAATAATGAGGTTACTATATTTGTCATTTGTAATTTTGTATGTATATAAATAGTATTACTCTTTAAAAATATTCAATGAAATTACAAGCTAATGTATAGTTATGATTTAACTATTTTGAGTTTTTAAATTGTAAACCACCAAATATATATGTATTGAAAAATGCTAACCTATAGTCGGACGAATTGTCTAAAATGTTGTAATGACTAAGATGCCATAACTTGGCACGCGGACTTGCTAAGCATTATAGAAAAATGTAAAGCCACTTTTTGTTCTTTTAAGTAGCAAATGAAACATCAATATATATATATATTAAACAAAACCTTTCATAAAATACGAAATATTTTTATCTTTAAAAAAATTCAGGCAATTTGCTCAAGCTCTTTTCTGGTCTAAAAGTATTATATAATTCTTGGGTGAGGCATATGTATTTTGTCGGCAGGATGACTTTGATGAATAATGAAATGAGAGGGCAGTGTTCGTAATTTACAAACTTTTTCCTCGACGAAGCGTCAGCTTCCTTGTTTCTTCTCTCAAATCATACACCACAGGTCAAGGGGCATCTCCGCTCGGCCGCTGAGTGCGCGTGACCAAAGACCAACAGTCAACGCGCCAGCATCTTATACCCGGCCACCTCCATGTTCTAGTAGCCATGGCATGAGCTTTCTTAACCCATCTGGGTCCAAATTCAAAGCAGTATTGTGAAGGAAGTATGGTTGATGCTGTAGTCTCATTTGTGGTGCAAAGGCTTGGGGATTATCTCATCCAAGAAGCCAAGACCTTAGGAGGAGTGAGGGATGAAGTGGAGTCGCTAAAAAAAGAACTCGAATGGATGCAATGCTTTGTAAAGGATGCAGAAGCCAAACAAGCTGGAAATGATTTGATACGCCAATGGGTATCTGACATCAGAGACATTGCTTACGATGCCGAGGATGTCTTAGATAAATATATGCTTAGTGTTACTCCCAAGAAAAGGCAACGACTCTTCGCTTATTCCATCAAGGAGTTAAATCTATTCAGCAAAGGCAAAGAAAAAGTCAGCCTGTACAGCATAGGCAAGGAGATTGAAACGCTCAACAAGAGACTCGGCGAGGTCTCCCGTAGGTGTGAATCATACGGCCTCCAAAATATCATCGACAAGAGCGAAGCAGAGAAACACGAGCTGCACATATTGAAGCAACTCAGACGAGTCAGCTGGTTTGATGTTGAAGAAAATCCGGTTGGCTTCGAGGATGATACTGACGTACTGTTGTCTAAACTTTTGGCGGGTGATGAGCCAAGGCGATTAGTGATTTCTATCTATGGTATGGGAGGTTTGGGCAAAACAACTCTTGCCAAAAAACTTTACCATAGCAGTGATGTCAAGAATAAATTCGAATGCTGTGCTTGGGTGTCTGTGTCCCAAGATTACCAATTTCAATATCTTCTCCTCAGGATTATAAAGTCCTTCAATATCATCAGCTCGGCGGAGGAGGGGGGCTTAGAGAATAAGAGTGAAGAAGATTTAGAGAGATGTCTTTACAAATCTTTGCAGGGAAAGACATACTTGATGGTTCTTGACGATGTATGGCGTAAAGTGGATTGGGAGAACCTAAGAAGAGCTTTCCCCGATAACAAGAATGGAAGCAGAGTAATTATCACAACCCGTAATAGAGAAGTAGCTGAGCGGTCAGATGAGAAGACTTATGTCCATAAACTTCGATTTCTAAGGGGAGATGAGAGTTGGCTTTTGTTCTGTGAGAAAGCCTTTCGTGGCACAAATAGAGAAAAAGGTCTGGAGAAGTTGGGAAGAGAGATGGTGGAAAAATGTGACGGCCTACCACTTGCCATAGTCGTATTGGGTGGACTTTTGTCTACAAAGACGCCGCAAGAGTGGCGGGTAGTGCGTGATCACATTGGCGACATTTAAGGAACGATTCTGTACATATCTCTTATTTGTTAGATTTAAGTTTTAATGATTTGTCTCATCAATTGAAGTTGTGCTTTCTTTACTTGAGTCTTTTTCCAGAGGATTTTGAAATCAATGTGGAGAAACTAATCCGGTTATTTGTTGCTGAAGGTTTTGTACCGCAAAGTGAAGATCGAACAATGGAAGAAGTGGCTAAAGATAATTTTGATGAGCTGATTAACAGAAGCTTAATTCAAGCAGAAGAAAGATGTTAGGGGAGGGTTTCAACGTGTCGAATCCATGATCTTCTGCGTGATCTTGCCATTCAAAAAGCGAAAGAGCTGAACTTTATTCACATTTGTGATGAAGCTAAAAATCCAACTCCTTCCTCAGTCCAATCATCATGTCGCCGTCAAGCTATTTATTCAGAGACTCCAAGTTTTTTCTGGCTGCATCACAGCAATTCACTCTCACGTTCCCTTTTGTTCTTCAACGAAAACGTGACATTGTTTGAAGAGCGAGACTTAGCACCACTGTTCAAAAGATTTTTGTTACTGAGAGTACTTGAAATTGAGGAATCAGGATATTTTAGCAGAATGTTGTTCGACAATCGCTTACATAATAAAAAGTTAGGAAAGTTGATTCACCTGAAGTATTTGGGAATAAGGGGTACAACTTTCATTAGGGATTTTCCATCTTCCATTTTCAATTTGCCGGGACTGCAGACTCTCGACTTGTCCCGTTGTATTGTACAGCTACCACCTGAAACTGATATGATGCGAGAGTTGAGACACTTAATTGGAAAATTAATAGGGACTCTACCGATAGAAAATTTGACTAATCTTCAGACTCTGAAGTATGTACGGTGTAAAAGCTGGATCAGAGTTAACACTGCTAAGTTGGTGAACCTTCGAGAGCTGCATATTGTAGGCGGCGATGGGCAATCGATGGGAGAAATGGAGTTCAGTTTTGAATCTATCGCAAAACTCAAAAACCTTCAGTTCTTATCGGTTAACCTCTCGGATGGTACTGTAGTACTGCCGCAGTCTTCTAATGCTTTCGCGTCACTGCAGCCACTCTCTCACTGTCAACGCCTTGTAGATTTGAGATTAACCGGGAGGATGACGACGTTACCAAAAGATATGCATGTCCTTTTGCCAAATCTTGAATGTCTGTCGCTAAAAGTTGTACTTCCCGAAGAAAATCCAATGCCTGCATTAGAGATGCTGTCGAACCTCACGATTCTTGACTTGAATTTCTACAGGGATTCCGGGGATCCTTACCATGAAAAGAAACTGAGCTGCAGGGCAGAGGGTTTTCCTCTGCTTGAAATTCTGCTACTTGATGCAGTAGAAGTTGGAATAGTGGAGTGGCAAGTAGAGGAACGAGCTATGCCTATGCTTAGAGGCTTGAAGATCCCATCAGACATCCCAAATTTAAATATTCCAGAAAGATTGAGATCAATACCTCTCCCAGCTGTATGGGAATTCGATGAAAGTAAGTATGCTTATGATTTGTGGCTGTTGCTGCACCACCCTCTGATCTGATCTTCGAAATACCTGCTTGTTTCAACTATGGTTATTTTTTAAAACTTTCTTTTTATTGTTGCCAGTTGGACAGTGAATTTATAGGTGCATGTAACTTTTACTTCATTTTCAGCTGTAGTTGGATTTTATTAGATAATCAGTTAGCATGATTTTCTTTATTTTGAATGGTAGGCAATGGCATTAATTCATAATACTAGTGTTTTTTCCCTTACTATTATCCTATTATTAAGAGACTATGATGTATTTTGAGGGATAATGTCAGTAGACTATAGATAGCGGTTCATTTGATTATGAGCAAACTTCCCTGAGTGGTTTTTGTTAGATGGAAATATAAATGTTTAATTTGTTCGATTCTAACTATATACGTATCACAATGTCTCCTTTGGTTGAAGAGAAAAACAGAATGTGACGTTAGATTACCATGTTATAATAGAAAATACTCATTTTGAATAAGCAAAAGAACAAACAATTGTTTAAATGGACAATTGGGGATGGTAAATCGGTTTCATTTCAGCATACTAGTTACTTATCTAAACTTATTATTGATACCTTTCAGGTTTCCTCTTCGGTGGCAGATTCTTTGGGGTCTACAATAGCAGAGATTATATGTGATTTAGGACCTCATTTTTACAGGTTTGCAGCCTGAGCGACATGTATCTGTTATGGATCATAATATATCAAGTTGAGGCTCTTAGATGAAAGGAATGCGAGGAATATTGTACCGTGTAATATCTTTTTTTTTTTTTAGCTTACTTACTTAAATCTGATAACATTCTTCCATCTGATTATAGTTAGCCTCAAAAGTGTGATTATTCTTGTAATTATCTGCATTCTTTTACTTGTATATAAGTGAAGCGAATATGATATGAACCTCATTAAAACTGAGGCTTAACAAATTTTCTATTTAAAGTTTTATTGTTTCACCTTTAGCGTCAATTTCCTACCTTTTCCAACTCATTTTGCCCAAATTGCGGCTACCGTACTGGATATCATTCTTCCTAAGTGTAATGTTATGGACTGTCTCATTTGGAAGCCATCGAAATGGAGTTATCTGTTTCTCACGGATAGTTACAAGTTCTGAAATTCCCGCCGTAAGTCCTGCGTATACTAAAAAGTTGTTCCATGACCAAGAAAGAGACGAAAACCGCCTAGATGTTCACCTAAATGATCTCTGAAAATCGCTCCACAGGCAGGATCACCCAGGTTTCCTTTAGACAATCCTTCGGAGTTAGCCTTAACCCATCCATCAAGAGGAGTCCGCAAAAACCATATTGGAACATGAGAGTGGATTACAATATTGTAATGGAACATGCTCTGTTCTGGAATAGGCAGAGGAGTAAAACATTTTTGATAGAAATACGAAAGGCTCAATGAAATGCTTTAAAAATAATTCTCGATCAAAAAGTCAGTATTGACAATACTGGTGGGAGAGCAGTGATTCATCTAAAATTTTGTTTGACGCATTTCATCGAACACTTTTCTAATTTCGTCAAACACCATTTTACTCAACTCACATTAACATTCATAATAAATTAATGAAAAGTTCATCATTAATTATCCACAGCCTATGCCAAAAACAAGATTCCTTATTTTTATCTTTTTTTTTTTAATAATTATAGTTAGAAAAACTTCCTTCACGCTTTTATTAGGTGAGTTTGAACTCCAATATCATCCGAAGAGATTTTATCAATTAAATTAACTAACAATTGCAATCATTTTCTTTACTGTCTATGCTCATCTTGTTAAATTAATTACAGTAAAAAATGTTAATAACAGATAATGTAACCTGTCCTAAACTTTTAGTTTAAAATATTCTTCCTAAAAGAGCTGCTAAATAACACAATGAATCCTCACAACTACATATATCTTGTCAATTTCGGTTAATCTTTTAGATATCTAAATAATACATAGCATGATTCCTAATTATTTAATTTATTTTAAAAAAAAAGAAGTACAAATTCAATGTGATTGAATAAATAAATGAGCAGGGAGATGGGAAACTCTACGTTGATTAATGAAATCCTTTTTAACTGTTGAGCAGATGAAACTATTACTTTTTATACTTCTAAAATTAACACAATTTATTATCTTCCCAAAACTTGGCAACTCCTCACGGAGAAATATAATTATAGGCAGCTGATAAGTTACATTATCATTAACATATAGCAACCCAAAATCAGTCACTAATTTAAGAATAGGTAGTTGTGGAACACTTGGGAAACTATGAGTTGGTAAATTTAAATTTGTTATAAATTATTAATAATGTTACTCCGCAATACTTTTATTTATATAAGTTTAGTAGAAGTTTGTCATTTGGGTAGGTTTGAATTTTGATAAGACCCATTATTTTTTATTTTAAAATAAATATTCGGCAAGTAGGTTTTCTTTATGGATCCTTCTTCGTTGCCAAGTTTGTCATTTTCCCACATGCTTCTTTGGGATTAAATTGAAGGAAAGTTCTTCACTTGTCAGTTTGTCAAGATTATTTGATGACGAATTTTCCAGCTGGTTTCTTGCAAGTTGCAGAAACAGTTCATAGCAATTTATTGAATTTTTTTTTTAAGTCAAGAAAGGTGTAACTCTAGTGATAAGGAACGATCTTTTTAAAACTTTAAGTCCTTTACTGAAAATTTTTTATATTTATATTTTCGATCCAGTTATCATCCAAAATTAGATAGTAACCCTCTTAATTTTCAATAATACTCTGTTGAAATTTGGAATGTTAATTTTGTGTGAGAGTATCTACCTCGAATATATATTAATAATATAAACGGGTTAAAATTATTTTAATGGGTATGGATTTAAAAGGTACGTAGATCCATTATTGATGTAACTTATGCTGATTTGTTTTTTTGTAAGATTGTGATAGGCACTGTTTCACTTATTCAAGAACATTAAAAATAAATACAATAAAACTTTAGTATTAGCTCTTTTAATATGTTCATAATAATAAAAATATTAACCTATTATATAACAAAAGTGTGATTCAACTAAATTGAACAAGAAAAAAGGGGAATTATCTTTAGCAACTAGAAGTCAAACTTGTAACAAGAGCTTTCTTCTTGAACGCTTAATCCTGAAAACAAAGAATCCTTGCTTCATCATCTGGCTTTCTATCTCACACACCAAGGCCACCAATGGTTGATGCAGTAGTCTCATTTGTGGTGCAAAGGCTTGGTGATTATCTCATTCAAGAAGCCGCCTTCTTAGGAGAAGTAAGAACTGAAGTTCGGTCGCTTAAGAAAGAACTGGAATGGATGCTCTGTTTCATAAAGGATGCCGAAGACAAACAAGTTGATGATCCCATGATCCGTCAGTGGGTGTCTGATATCAGAGACGTTGCTCATGATATTGAAGACGTCTTATATAACTTCACGCTTAAGGTAGACGATTCAGCTGAGATAGATGATCGGAAAAGAAAGCCAAGTTTCCTTGGTAAAATGAAGATCTGTTTGTGTGTATTCAATAAAGGAAAAGAAAAGATCGATTTGTATAACATTGGCAAGGAGATTGAAGAGCTCAGGAAGCGAGTCAGTGACATTTCTCGTAGACGTGAATCATATCATCTCGAAAGTACTGATAACTACAATCTTGAAGCAAAGGGTCATGATGTTTCTCGAAGAGTGAGAGAACTAAGAAGAGCAACCTCGTTTTCAATTGAAGGAAACGTTGTTGGCTTTGATGATGATGTCTCCAAATTGTTGGCCAAGCTTTTGAACAAAGAACCACGCCGTTTTGTAATCTCAGTCTATGGAATGGGTGGTTTGGGCAAAACTACCCTTGCTCGAAAGCTTTACCACAATAATGATGTTAAGAATAAATTTGATCGATGCGCTTGGGTTTCCGTGTCTCAAGATTATGATACTAAAGATCTTCTCCTAAGAATTATAAGATCTTTCAAGATCAATGTTCTGACAAGGGAGTTAGAGGAGATGAGAGAAGAAGATTTGGAGCGGTATCTTCATAATTGTTTGCAAGGAAAGTCATATTTGGTAGTTGTTGATGATGCATGGCAGAAAGAAACTTGGGAGAGCCTCAAAAGAGCCTTTCCGGACAACAAAAATGGCAGTCGAGTAATTATCACTACTCGAATTAAGGAGGTTGCTGAGCGTTCAGACGAGAATGCATATGCCCATAAGCTTCGATTTCTAAGATCGGATGAGAGCTGGGAGCTGTTCTGCGAGAAGGCCTTTCGGAAGTCAAATGGCAGCGAAGGATTGGAGAAATTGGGAAGAGAGATGGTGGAAAAATGCCGCGGCCTACCACTTGCTATAGTCGTTCTGGGAGGTCTCTTGTCCATGAAGAAGCCACAGGAGTGGCGTAGAGTTCGTGATCATCTTTGGCAACATTTAAAGAATGACTGCATCCATATATCCTCTTTGTTAAATTTAAGTTTTAGAAACCTGTCTCATGAATTGAAGCTATGCTTTCTGTATCTTGGTCTTTTTCCAGAGGATTTTGAAATTAATGTGCAAACTCTAATCCGACTTTTGGTGGCCGAGGGTTTTATACAGCAGGATACAGATCGATCCACGGAAGAAGTGGCTGGGGAAATCTTGGATGAGTTGATCAACAGAAGCTTGATTCAAATCGATAAAAGATGTTGGGGAAGGATTGCAACATGTCGAGTCCATGATCTTTTGCGGGATCTTGCAATTGAACAGGCAAAAAAGATAAAGTTTATTCACATCTGCAAGGATGCCCCAAATTTGATATCATCGTCATGCCGTCGTCAAGCTGTTCATTTTCGAATTATGGGGGACTGGGGCCTAGGACATTGTAATCCACGCTCAAGCTCCCTTTTGCTCTTCAACCAACGGTGGGATCCATCACTCCCTCTAACTTATACCTTAGGACCCTTGTCTTCAAGATTCACCTTATTGAGAGTGCTGAATTTCGAGGGTGTTGTAAGTAATGTCCTCTGCTCTGTAGGCGGGTGCTACAACTTACCTGAAGAGATGGTGAAGTTGGTTAACTTGAAGTATTTGAGATTAACAAACGCTCATATAGATGTCATTCCTTCATGCATTGCTAAGCTGCAGAGGCTTCAAACTCTTGATATATCTGGTAATATGGCTTTTATGGAGTTACCGAGAGAAATTTGTGAGTTAAAAGAGTTGAGACATCTAATTGGAAATTTTACGGGTACTTTGAATATAGAAAATTTGTCTAATCTTCAGACTCTGAAGTATGTAGAACGTGGAAGCTGGGCTGAAATTAATCCTGAAAAGTTGGTAAATCTTCGAGATTTGCGCATTATATCGAAGTATCAAGAAGAGGAGTTCTCATTCAAGTCGATTGCTTATCTGAAAAACCTTCAATTATTATCTATTAGACTTTCCGATGATACTTGTTTTGATTCATTGCAGCCACTTTCTGATTGTTCATATCTCATAGATTTGAGATTAAGTGGTAAGATTGAGAAATTGCCAGAAGACCTGCATGAAGTCTTGCCTAATCTCGAATGCCTTTCATTGAAGAAATCTCATCTCAAGGAAGACCCAATGCCTAAGTTAGAGAAGTTGCCGAACCTCACGATCCTTGACTTAGGCCTCAAGAGCTACGGTGGAAAGAAAATGATATGTACTACGAAGGGTTTTCACCTGCTTGAAATTCTACAACTTATTGATTTGAATGATCTAGCGCAATGGCAAGTAGAAGATGGAGCCATGCCTATTTTAAGAGGTTTGAGGGTCACCAATGCCTACAAACTGAAAATTCCAGAAAGATTGAAATCCATTCCTCTCCCAACCGAATGGGAATGCGATGAGAATTGGTAGCAAAAAAATACTTAAAGAGGCTTAGAGGTGTGTGCTTGACAATCATCTTAATTTTGATGTCATTTTATTTCCTTTACTCATCTGTTGTTAGTTTGAGATCATTCAAATGCAAGTTCTGGTCGTGTCATTGATCATATCACTTTTAATTCATTCTTCATAGAAAGAATCTTATCTTTCCTTGTTAGTCTTTTCCTCCTAATATGTTGTCTTCTCCGCAATTAAAGAACATAGGTGTTTGATGGAAATACAAAACTGTTTAATGACATGTCTCAAACAGAATTCTGAAGGAATCACTGCTCTGTCACCCGTGTTTGGGAATTCTAACTTTCAACCGAGGTTTGTCTTTGAATCATTTCGTCAAACAATTTTGTGTGTCCATCAAACACTAATTTGATCTTCTGCTTACTGCAAAATCGAGTATTTTCCATTACAATGTTGTAGTCAACTCTCACGTTCTCTTTTGCTTTTCAAATAAGTGCTGTTATTTATCCCTCACTTGAGATATCTTACGAAAGCCTTGTCATGTAGGGATGGCAAAAATCCCTACGGGGACGGGTATTTTCGGGGATTTTCCCCATTCGGGGAGGGTATGGGGATAATTTCATATCCAATTTCTTATTCGGGGAAGGGGACGGGGAAATTTTTTTACCCAATTTCTTATTCGGGGAGGGGACGGGGATGAGGTGGAATCCCCATCCCCTACCCATTTCCCCATTTTAATTTTTAATTTAATATTTATTTTTTAAAATTACTAGTAAATAAATAATAAAATTTGAATTATAAAATTATAAGTATTGGTAAAAATAAAAAATATCAAAATATTTATATTATTAAACTTTTAGGCCTAATTAACTAATTAAAGTCCTAAATTTTTATTTATGTCATTAAAAAGACCGGACAGATTCTATTAGCCCAAAACTTTTGTTTTAATTTTAATATTCATTAAATATTTTAAACTTAAATCTATTTTTTATTTATCTTAAATCTATTTTTTATTTATTTTTAGATGTTATAATTGCCCACAGCAAATCACAATTTTAATATCTAATCTAATTTAATATTTGCTCTTGATTTGCTTCGACTTAACTATTATGTTGTAAAGGGAATAGTCCACATTTATAAAATGCCCACGCCACCATTGAAAAGTTAATTTTGAATCTAAATTTGATTTTATTTGTAACAATTTTGTATTAGGCTATTAATTTATTCATGATTATCCCTTGCATGCTGCGTTACTTACTAATTTAATGTATGTGACTTTTGTAATGGATATTAATGTAAGATATATTTCGAACTTTACTTTTATTTGAATTTTTTATTTTAATATGATTAACTCAAAATCGAAAACAAAAAAAATGTATTAGTTATTCGGGGATCGGGGATCCTCAGGGATCCCCTGTTATTATTCGGGGAGGGGATGGGGATTCTCTTAAATAATTTTGACGGGGATGGGGAGGGGACGGGGACATACGCAAAATATCGGGGATGGGTACGGGGAGATTGGTCCCCTCCCCTCCCCTCCCCATTGCCATCTCTATTGTCATGTGATTACAAATTTACAATTAGGAGTGGCCAACCTCAAGTACCTAACACCATGTTTTCGAAAGCTTTCTCTGCTATCTGACTATGTTGTTGTTGGATATGTTCGTTGATTTTTTTGTGTTGTGATGTGGATTCTTTTCAGACACAAAGTCTCTAAGAATCTAGATCTGGAAAGTTATAGGCTATGGATCGATCTTTTTTCAATGGATTTGTCACTACATTAATTAGCCAATAAAGCCTAACCCGTGGCGAAGGGTGTGTTGACAGAGCCGATGAATATCCCAGAGGGAACTATGTTCTGTACATTATTAGCATTGGAGGTACACCCTTTAGGGGTATGTCTTGGCACAGATTTCCTCCAAGTTCATTACTATGACTTAAAGGGTTTATTATCTGAGTGTGTATTGCAATAATTTTTTTTTAATAAAGAAAAATAAATAGATGTTTATTTGAAACTTATATTGTACTGTTATTGTACTTATTTAATCAATTTTGAGTATTTTTGAGCCACTTCTGATTACAACTACACTTACATGCCTAGTCATGGTAGCTACTTCATCAAACCTGTGGCAAGTAGGGAGCAACTATGAACAAAACAAACTCACTAATGAGTAATGGACAATTCACAAAGCAAGTTACAAAAATCATAGGTACATTTTGTCTTCAAAGTTTGACGATTGTATTGTATTACCGTGTTACGACTGATTGACTATCAAACGCTAAGAGTGAAACTCTTGGGAAGTTTTAAAAGTGTCAATACCAGGTACTTAAAAAGTCCCAAATAACTGGGTCTTGCCCATATTGATGTATCTTTTAAGAAAGTTATGCAGGATTAGCTTAAAAATATTAGCACACTGGGGTTAGCGTAATTTAAGTGGATCTAGTACAGAGCTATCAGTTAGAAGTTTGCAAGGGAAGAACTGCACATCTAACTCATCGTTTGCGACTTTCATGAGGAAAACAGGGTGAAAATCTGTTTCAATGTGTTTCATTCGCGAATGAAATTTGATTTCTTTTGGTAATGATTTCAGCACAGTCATGGGTCATTGCCTCGCACTCTGACTCAGCACTGGTTTTAACATCACTTGTTGCTTCTTGAGCGAATGAAATTTGATTTCTTTTGGTAATGATTTCAGCACAGTCATGGGCCATTGCCTCGCACTCTGACTCAGCACTGGTTTTAACATCACTTGTTGCTTCTTTGAGCTTCAAGAAATCAAGTCTTTCACCCAAGTAAATGCTCCCACTACAATTCTGCAAAATGTGGCATTCCAGAAAGGATTTCCTTCATATATATACTTTGACAGCTTCTGTGTATTACTTAGAAGGATTGGCATTCCCTTGTAGGTTCCCATTTGGTGCTTTACTTGAGACACACTGAGTTGATTGCTGCTTCTTGTTACTTCTATACCAAGTAATTCAAATCTTTCATTTCCTTTATAGCAAGGTCTTTTCCAATTTAAGGATGGCTTCCTTGATCTCTGCTACTGTTATAGCCAATAGATAGAATGAAAATTGTGTTTACTTATTTTTTGAAAAATAAAAATAACAGTTAGTACGGTTAGGTATTTAGAGTGTTTTGGATCATTCTTGATTGCAACCACACTGCATACCAAGTCGTATTGGCTATTTCTACGAACTTGTGACTTATGAGTAATGGAAAATTGACGAAGTGAGTTACATACTGGCATGTTTGTTCAAAAATCACAGTGGTGTTAGCTACATATTTGATTATTTTGAGTGATAAATTTTGCTGTGCAATCAGCAGCTAGTAGTTATATGATATTAAGGATGGTTTGATCTTTCAAGGGAAAAACAAAATGTGGGTTTTGCCAAAACTCAAAAGGGAAAATTATAAAATGAAGAAATTGTAATTATAACAAATTGGAACCCACTATATACTACCAAAATTAACGGCCTAGCTAACAGTAACAGAAGGTAAAGTGAAAATGAAATTGAAAGTAAAAAGGTACACAAGCAGAAAGATTTCAGAACTCATTAGATCAGAATTAAGGGTAAGGTTGTCATATCAGGTTTCTTCACATTCCCCCTCAGCTGGTGGAGGAATTGATCTGAGTCTTTCTGGAATTCTCGACTTCAAGTGTTCTGGAATCCTCAATCCCCGGAGCCTAGGCATAGCTCCTTCCTCTACTTGCCACTCCTCTAATTCATCCACAAGAAGTTGTAGAATTTCAAGCCGAGGAAAACCTTTTGCTGTGCAGAACAGTTTCTTTCCGGAGTAAGAATCATAGCTCAAGTCAAGAATCACCAGGTTCGACATCTTCTCCAACTCAGGCATTGGATCATCATCAAGATTTGAGTCTTCCAATGACAAACATTCGAGATTTGGCAAGATGACATGTATGTCTTCTGGTAATTTCTCAATCTTCCCTCGCAGTCTCAAATCCGAAAGGCATGGACAATCACAGAGTGGTTGCAGTAAATCAAATGAACGCTCACCTGACAGTTTAATTGACAATATTTGAAGGCTTTTTAGTTTGGCAATAGAGTTGAAAGTGAACAGTACCTTTTCTCTCGTCCATTCTTTGTCTTCTATGTGCAGCTCTCGAAGGTTGATCAGTTTATCAGGACTAAGCCGATTCCAGCTTTCAACGCTCACATACTTAAGAGTTCGAAGGTTAGTCAAATTTTCTATCGGCAAATACCCGCTGAAATTTCCAATCAAATGTCTCAATTCTGTCAACTTACTAATTTCAGTCGGTATACCACACAGTGTGTCGGACAAGTCCAAAGTTTGTAGTCTCTGCAACTTTTCAATGGAGGGTGGGAGATTATCTATAGGTGAATTCCTTAATCTCAAGTACTTCAAATGAATCAACTGCCCTATCTCTACCGGTAAGGGGAATTCAGAAAAAATTCCGGTGCGAAAACGGTTAACAACCTCAGCATCATACACCCTTAATAATGAAAAACTTGTGAACAACCATCTTAAATCTCTCTCGACTTGGAAGATATACTCCCTCTCATAGTTGAAGTGCAGAAGGGAGCGTGAGAGTAGATTATTATCATCCTGTGACCAAAAATAACCTGAATAGGCAGCTTGCCTTCGACATGATGATACGAGTAAAGGGCGGGTTTGACGATTGGCTTGGGCACATATGTGAAAAAAGTTGAGCTCTTTTGCCTTTTGAATTGCAAGATCCCTCAGAAGATCGTGTACTCGACATGTCGCTATCCTCCCCCAACTTATTTTTCCAATTTGAATCAAGCTTCTGTTAATAAGCTCATTCAAGATATCTTTAGCCACATCTTCCATTACTTGATCATCTTCATTTTGATCAATAAAACCTTCGGCCACTATCAATCGAATTAATCTCTCGATATTGATATCAGCGTCTTCAGGAAAAATGCCGAGATAAAGGAAACACAACTTCAATTGATAAGACAAATCATTGAAGCTTAGATCTAACAAATGAGAGATTTGAATTGAGTCTGCCCTTAAGTGTCTCCAAATGTGATCACGCACAATCCGCCACTCTTGTGGTTTCTTTTTAGACAAAAGCCCGCCTAATACAACTATGGCAAGCGGTAGGCCACCACATTTTTCTAGCATTTCTCTTCCCAGCTTCTCCAATCCTTCATCTGCATTGAAGCTCTGAAAGGCTTTCTCACAAAATAGCTTCCAACTCTCATCTGGCCTTAGAAATGGAAGTTCATAGGCATGGGTTCTTTCATCTGAGCGTTCAGCGACTTCTCTGATGCGAGTGGTGAGAATTACCCTGCTCCCATTCTTGCTATCCGGAAATGCTCTTTTCAGGCTCTCCCATGTTTCTTTCTGCCATACATCATCAATCACCACCAAGTATGAGTACCCTTGCAAAGACTGGTATAGACATCGTTCCAAATCTTCCTCTCTCATCTTCTCTAAGTTGCTTGGAGAATCGATATTGAAAGAGTTTATAATTCTCATAAGAAGGTCTTCAGTTCTATACTCTTGAGACACAGACACCCAAGCACAACAAGCGAATTTATGCTTAACATCATTGTGGTGGTAAAGTTTTCGAGCAAGAGTTGTTTTACCCAAACCACCCATGCCAAAGATAGAAATTACAGAACGCCGCGGATCTTCTTTAAGAAGGTGAGCCAACAACTTGTTAGCATCATCCTCGAAGCCAACGACATTTTCTTCAACCGCATAGAAGGATGCGGACCTTCTTAGTTGTTTCAATTTCTGATGTGCCTTGCTGTTCTCTGCTGCTGCTTCCCTCTTGTTATAATTAATATCTTGGAGGCAAAATAACTCTCGATTCCGAGCGCTATCATCGAGTCTCTTCCTGAGTGCTGCAATCTCCTCGCCTATGCTGTATAGTTTCACCTTTTCCTTGCCTTTGTGGAAGAGCCCGCAGCCTGCTTTAATGGAAGCAAAGAATTTTGATTTTGAGCCCTTTCCGGAAATTCCCGATGATCCTCCTTTGTGGACTTGTAACAAAAATTTGTCTAATACGTCTTCAGCATCATAAGCAATCTCTCTGATCTCAGATACCCACTTACGAATCAAAGGGTTGTCATCTTGTTTCTCTTCAGCATCCTTTACGAAACATTGCATCCAACCCAATGTGTTCTTCAGTGACTCCACTTCATTTCTCACTTCTTTTAAGAAGATTGCTTCTTGTATGAGATAGTCACCAAGCTTTTGCACAACAAATGAGACTATGGCATCAACCATAGTTGGCAAGCAGCTGATCAAAGAGGCCTTGCTGTCAAAGATGAACTCAATTGACGGCTGCAAGCAAGATGAGAGAGCAATGAAGGAAGATTGATGGTCTAAATCCAAGTCTTCGCGACGCGGCATATGTGGGGCAGGAGGCTGGCATGTGCCAGCACCATTTCTTTATTTTCTTTATTGCGTTCACATTAATTCTACGAAAATCAATAATATAAGTACTGTTCGGATTTGGGAAACTTTTAAGATACAGTTATTGTAAAAAAAAAAAAATTCTAAGCCTAAAATAAAAATTAATAATATATAATAAATATAAATTTTAAATAATAATTTTGATAAAATTATTAAAGATATAATAGATTTTTTATTATATAAATAAAAAATTATATTAACATATTTTTTAAGTTACAGCAATTAATATTTACTAAACATTTTAATACTATACATTCTCAATCTCAAACACACCTATAATAAGGATCTCAATTATTTCCTATTACCTAGTTTTTAAGTTATAAGTTATAATATCAATCATGAATCAAATGTTTGCATTAATTAGAGTTGAGATCCATAACATTATAGACTTTTCAATTATCATATCACATGTAAAATGGGTCACTTATTTTAAAATTTTATTAATTTTCAAAAAATATTTTAATACAACTACATTGATGGCATAATCAAAAAATCTATTGAGAAATGTCTTGATAAAATCCAAACGAACAAATATAATCCAAATTAAAAGAAAATTTACCATGCCCACATGGAAATACTCAGACCATTACGATTTTATTAATTTTGCTCCCAGTTGACGCAATTGCGATTGAGGAGTCAATGCCACCGATGGCAGCTTGCAAGTGGCAAATATTGAGCTTTACAGTTGGAGAGCATAGAAGAAATTAAAAGGATTCTTCTGCGCAACTTACAATCCAATAGAAAGTTAATGCTAATAGCCAATTATAGATATTTTATTGAGATTTCAACAAATATAAGCTTTAACTTGTAAAAAAAAAAAAAACTTATTACAACACACACATACACACATTAGAATATTAAATACGTGAATTTATGGGTTAAACCCTCACTTCAATCGATTTGCTACAGTGTGATCTTTCTATTAGATTGATTGATTAGCTTTTGAACAATTTTGATTTTGATTGTGATTTCTGTTTTGCTTTTAGTTTAGTTTTAGTTTGTACTTTTAAGCGATGGGTTATTGAGAATTAATCTGGGTAATTTTTTGTTTGTTTGATCATAATTACATAGATGCATCCATCAGACCGGTTTAATTAATTTTTCTAATTGGTTATTAATTTTTTTTTTAATTCTTTTGGGTTATTTTCTTTTATTAATATGCATTCATGTTTTTTTTTAATACATTCATGCTAGCTATTCCTTTGGGTACAAATTGTAAACGAACTTTCAAGTTTACATATGTATGATAGAGACTCGTTTCTACAACTTGCTAAAACGTTTAGAACTTATATTTTTTTAAAAAATATCTTAATTAAATTTCTAAAGTAAGATCACGATTTAATGGACAAAATTGAAAAAGACGAGAGATATCAATATATGTAGGATCATTAAAAAATATATATTCAATGGTTTAATTGTTGAGATTAAGTGTAAATATAAAATTTTATTCCAAATAAAAAGGCTAAAGTGGAATCTTGGTTTGGCCTACTTTTTTTTAATTTTATTTTTCTTTAATAGAATTTGTATAAAATAGTTTGTATAAAGACTTAAGTCTATTGATTGATTCTTCAACCACCAATAAAATTGGAATCTTAGCTTGGAAGTCATGACCAAAAGAAATTAATTAAAAACCATGGAAACATGATTAACTATTTATTAATGTTTTATTATTTACATTTTAGTAATTTATAAAATTAAATTAACTTGAGTATATGATTAACAATTTTACTGTTGAAATAATGAGAGAAATTAATAATTTTTTAGTTTTTAAAATTTATTTTGGGTCAGGTTCGAGGGACTCATTAAATCCACAGACTTGAACCCAAAAACATTTTAGACCTAAGGCTTATCCCTGAAGTGGACTCAATTCCATTTTCAAACTTTTTTGACGGCCCACAAATGTTACTGTTTAGGCGAAATAGTAATCTTAAGTTCTACTTAGATTTTGATTTTTTTTTTTTTTTTAAGGGATTTTGACTCGATTTAAGCTCTTCTAATGTCAGTATCTCTTTGACAATAATCTTATTACTACCTATGTGAGAAAACTAATTATTATTCAAATAATACATGCAAATCTATGTAAATCATGTTGCAATTTAGATTAGAACTCAATCCAATCTTGACCCCAAGAACAATGCTACAAACTGATATCTTGATCAAGAATGACTAACTAGCTAATTTGAGAACAAAACAATCTAAAAATAGAGGTTAAACAATGAAACAACAGAGAGAAGATTTATAGAGGTTTAGCCATTAACCCCTACATCCTCTTGAGAAAAAGGGCTGTGATTCTTTCCATCAATGCAAGAACAAGGTACAAGCTTTCCAAGGAGATTACAAAGAATTGAAAAATCACTGCATTACAGCCATTAGAGCCTTTTATACAAGTATGGAAGCACCTAGACGCTCGGCCCTGAAGCCAGCCTTGCGTTCTGGGTTTTGTTGCGACAAACCCAGAAAATTCCCGCTTCTTTTAACTGGTTATAATAGATTCTCCACGTGCTGAACATGTGCTAACATTAAGTAGTTTAAACGACATGGGAAGTTTGCCGTTTTGAAGCAATAAGCTGTTAAGTGGTCACGTGCAAAACACGTTCTTTACTTAACAAACTTTATCTGACATGGGATTACTGTCATACATCCAATATGAGCTTCCATCCGACATGTCGTCTTAAACAAGCACTTGTGACCGACACTGTCGTTTTTACTTGTATATTGAATTCTGATTCACTCTTAACAAATCAATACTACAAGCACCACTGTATTGCCTAAAACTAAGGAATATCTTTATTATCAATTTATCAATTGACTAATATTCGTTGAATTAGTAAATTTTCCATAGTCCAAGGCTATTAATTTATCGACGTTCTGTTGAAATATATGTACATAGACATACATACATACATACATACACACACATGGAAACATGTTAAAGAAACCCAAATTTTGACTAGCTCAAATGGGGCTAGTTAATATTTTCCTTTATTTATAAATTAAGTTTCGAATATTTTGGACTTTGCTAATATAGGTGTGCAAATCATTTTATACAAGCATATTTCTTAGTAGAAGGTCCAAGAAGGAGAGTTATCTCTCGCTAAACATGTGATGTATGTATAGACTCATTATTTAATGAGTGTTCCCGTATCTTATTAAAGTATAAGAACCGCCATTTTACTTTATTTATAAATTAAGTTGCGAAATTTTGGACTTTCGGTAATATGGGTGTGCAAATCATTTAATTCAAGCATATCTCTTGTTAAATTGTCAAAGAAGTAGATTGTCTCTTGCTAAACATGTTATCTACAATTTTGGTTTGATATGCATGGTAGGTGTGCTGCTTGATCTATATCTCTGTCAAAAATTTAATTGCAAATAAAGTGAAAAAAAAAATTAAGGGCTTTGGAGATATATTAAAATGCAATATTATAGCGATTATCATGTGTTCCGTTTGCTATACTAATCCCACCAATCAACATTTGTATTCGCTTCTTCTATGGGTTGTCAATAGAATTAACATTCTTTAAACATAACAGAATTTTTTTATATTAATGCTCGATAAATTAATAGAAGTTCTTACAGTATATAACTTTTAATGTTTCATTGGACGGGTACTATATTGACTACAAGTCTACATAAACGCTGGTGCAAAAAAGTAGCAAATATGAAGAGGGCACTAAAAGTGGAGATACAAGGCAGAGAAATCATCAAACCATCTCACCCAACTCCTCATCACCTAAGAAATTTGGAACTCTCTCTTTTAGACCAGACCAATTATTCGCTATATGTATGCACTTGTTTTCTCTACAAAGTAAACAACAATGTTAAAGCTGACCAAGTTTCGCAACGTCTGAAATCGTCCCTATCAGAAACTCTCACAAAATTCTACCCGTTTGCTGGCAGAGTTAAAGACGATTTCTCAATTGAATGTAATGACGAGGGAGTTGAATTCATTGACGGTCGTGCAGATGGTTTTTTGTCTGAATATCTACAAAATCCTGATCAGAAGTTATTAACCGAATTCCAACCATTTGGCGGCAAAGGAGACCCAATAGCAGGCAAGGGTCCATTACTAATTCTTCAGGTTACTTTTTTCAAATGCGGAGGAGTGGCAATCACAACGCTCTCATCGCACAAGCTTATTGATGCATTGTCAAGCTCCATATTCATTAGTTGCTGGGCCGCCGTAGCTCGTGGTGAGTTTCGCAAGGCAGTGGTTCCCGAATTTGTTGCAGCATCTATTTTTCCACCAAGTGAATCCTTCGTGCCCTTCCCTACACATTTTTCACCAGCTGAATCCAACAGGTTTGTGTTTGATGCCTCAAAGCTTGCTCAACTTCAGGCTGAAGTCGCCAGTGCAAGCGTTCCAAGACCATCCCGCGTCGAAGCTCTGACTGCACTTATTTGGAAGTGTGCAAGGACTGCGTCAAGATCGAACCGCGGCTTTGCAAGGCCATCTTTGTTAGTACAAGCAGTAAACTTGCGTTCGGTGGTGGTGCCACCCTTGTCCGAGAACTCTGTCGGTAATAGCATAGGGTTTATGCCTGCCCAAACGAGTGAGAAGGAGATGGAATTACAAGAATTGGTTTGTAAACTCAGGAAAGCAAAGGATGAATTCAGCAATAACGGTATACAAACTTTGCTAGAAACCAAGAGCATACTCAATGTTTCAGAGTCAACTAGAGACAAGTTTGAAAGAGATGAGATCGATTTCTTCTCTTTCACCAGCATGATTAGCTTTCCCGTTCACGAAGGAGCAGATTTCGGATGGGGAAAGCCAATACATGTGACTTTCCCAAATTATACGACACCGAACGTAGTTATACTTGTGAGCACAGAAGATGGTGCAGGAATAGAAGCATTCGTGTATTTGAGCCCAGAGGACATGCCCATTTTTGAACGCAGCCAAGAGCTGCTTTCATTTGCTACTCTTAATCCACCTGTCCAAGTGAATGAAAAGGAAAAAGGGTCCTTTGCCTCGAAGTCTTCCCTTTGATTCGCATATAACATGTTGGCGTTGCCGCTCCCTGAGTGTAGCACGACTAGGCGTCGGCGGCCAGTTGATTGTTGCAGTGCTTTGCGATTTGGTTGGTCAATTGGTCGTCGCATGCGTGTGTCTGTGATTTGGTCGTTTGTTCATCACTTAAATTTACTATTTATTTAAAATAATGATAATTTATTTATTAATAAAAAATAATACCGTTGACCATTTATATAAATGGTTCTTTCTTTCCAAGCAATATCAATTAATTATCAATGTTATTTATTAGTAAACTCTTATATTTTTAAATATTATATACAAATTCAATTAAAGCTGAATATAATTGAAACCTACTTAAATATATAATCAAACTAATATATCAAGGTCTAATATAATATACAATATCCATCAATTCAATAAAATTATTTCTTATGTATTTAAATCGTCCTTGAATCTAATAAGTAAATGTCCCTTCAATTGATTTGATACCGATTGAGATACATATTAATTGAAATATGTAACGTTACTCAAAATAAGAATAGCTAGCAATTGGGCTGAAATTTTTACTATTCCGATTTGATTTTGGCTCCTGTGGCTGCTTCAAGCCACAAACTTGTACTTGAGTAAGATTTAAAGATGTGAAATCTCAATTTTGATGAGCAAAAACTTGATCCAATGTAGCTGAATTTCTCTTCTCTTTGTAGCTTCTCATACGAAGTCAAAACTTCAAAGTTTTTGACTCCTTAAATTCTGATAGGTGGTGTGACGATACGAATAGAGTGTAACGTTTGCATTTTCTCAAATGAACTATGCCACATTACTAATTCGAAATATAAATTTCATATTTATTTTATAAATTTATTTAGTCTAGCGTCTTAGACTTTAATAAAGTTTGTTAAAATTTTTTATTTAATAATTTAATATTATTATATTATTAAATCTTAGGATTCAATAATTTTTTAGAAATTTAACAAAATTCAAAATTTTTACATGCAAGCCTCAGAATTGTTTATTCAACATGAGACGTGGCAAGTTCCTAATACAATAGTAAATAATCAGCCAACGTCATTGATGATGCAAGGATATAGGCCACGCAGACAAAAAAGGTCAACTACTTTTTGTGTCAGAGAAAATCGCACAACCCGGCCCCAAATCTAACCCAAGATAGGCTAATCTCACTTGCCGTGCCGAAGCCAAATCCACCACCTAATCACCACGTGACAACAAGGATGGAAGTCTGGAACCAACGCACGGGAGCATGCGCATGGAACTACTCCAATTGCCGTATAAATAAATAAATATGTCCGTGTTATTATTCTATTAATAATTAGTATATGATAATTCTTCACATTAGGATATATGTAACACAATTATTCTTTTGAGTTATTTTGATAAAGATACTAATTAATATCTTAAAAAGTTTTTTTTACACATATTTTATTGAAAATCAACCTTTTTTTATATTTAGTTTCATTTTTCATCATCTCCTTACTATTAAAAACATCAAATTATTTTCTAAAACTCATTATTTTTAACCGTTGACCATTGTTGACTCATAAAAATACGAAAAATATCCCTACTTTAACATAATATTCTTGTAATGACATTGTGGGGGTAAAAAACAAAATTAATGTATGACTAATTATTGAAAAATGAAAAAATTAGTTGATGTATGACAAGTCATTGAAAAATAAATTAAAAAATAAAATGTTGAAATGAATTAATGGGCTTAAATAAATTGATAGTTTTCCTAAATTAAGAAATTTAGTTAAACAAATTACAAGACATGCCATCGCATTTAAATTACTATAATGTCATCTTTGTCTTTTTCTTTTATTTTTCATTTTCTTTCATTTCTCTTCATCTTTTCTTTCATTTTTTTCATCATCCTTACTCCTTTGTCTTTTCCTTTCATTTATTTTTTTCCTCATACTTACTCCTTCTTCGTCTTTTTCTTCATTTTTTCCCATTTATTTCATGTACATGACTCCAGTAATATTTTTATCTTTCCTTTCATTTTTCTCATCCTTACACCTTTCATTTGTTTTGTGAAATTCCAGTAGCATTTTTCTTTTGTTCTTTGATTTTCCTTTTTTTATATCTATCCTTTACCAAATGAAAAAAAGAATAATAATGATAATAAAAAATGAAAGAAGGTAAAATATTATTCTTTTTTCCATTTGTAGCTTTTAATTAATTTCTATATTTATTTTTTAAATAAATTTTTAAATACGAAAAGGTAAAATTTAATAATTTCAAAAAAATTAGTCATATAGGCACAAAATAAAAAATATTTTAAAGTATTAGGGAGCATAGTATAAATATTTAAAATATTTATGTGTGTTTTGAAAAACCTAGAAAGATTTAAACCCTATGAAAATTAGTCTACTTAGGTTTGATATTTTTTCTATTAATTGACTGTTAGGAAAATGTGCAGATATTATTTTACCCTTTTAGTCATTTAAAAGATAATAGAGAGATAACGAATTTTTAGGGTAACTGAATATTTTTAATAATAAAGATGGTGATTTAAAAATTGTCACTTCACGAGAGGTAGGTTGAAATTAACCCATTTTTAAGACTTCCGTTGACTTGACGCTATTTTTGTAGAGCTGGGCTTTGCTTTTTTTTTTTTTTCAGATTATATTATTTTTACTTTAAGTTTATTAAATTAAAAGCTAATACTTCAGTAAACACGATCTTGACGTGAATCCAATTATTTAATTAAAATAAAATTTAATTTCAAAACCTATTTTCAATTGATTTCCAAATATATATATCGCAACCCGATCGAAATTAGGTTATTTTTACCGTATTCTAAATTATATGGTCTTAACCTATATCTAACAATTAACTAGGAATTTATTAAAAGGAAAAACTACAAAAAGAAATTGTTAAAAAAAAAAACTAAAAAGACTCGATGGACACGTGTAAGGACTGTGTGCAGTTCCAACGTATTATGTTCTGTACCTCTTGAAACTCCACGAGTCGCCACGTGTTGTTATGTGGGACCGACGCCTCAACCCCTCTCCGCCTCTCTCCACGACTCCACCTAACCTCTCTCTCTCTATGACTCTATCACTGCTCTGCGGAGAGAGATGGCGTCAATCAAATCCGTCAAGGCTTGAGAGAGTTAAGAGGCCCCCTTTCTCTTCCTCCTCTAATAATATTAATAAGTAATTAATAAAAATTGTCATTAAACAATCATATAATTTTAAAATAAAATGAGATTTCGATAATTTTCCGATTCAGAGAACATAAAAGAGGAAGGGGTCTTTCTTTTGTCTCTCTCTGTTAAATTTCTTCACCAGTCATGGCTCCAAGCAAGTTCAATTCTACCGTAATTTTCTATCTCTCGCGCTCTGTTGGTTAATTTCCCATTTTTATTGACTTTGTTGATTCTGTTGACATGATTCGGTTGACTCTTGATTTGTTTGGGAATTTTTCCAAATTTAAGTGAAATTTTGATTTCAATTTCCTTTATTCGTAATTATTGTCTACATGCACTAAGCTAATCTGGCAATGAGTTAATTGTCAAGAAAATTACTTGAAATTGGCAAACTATAGGTTGTCATTTGATGTTATTTAGAGAAATTTCAGTTTTGGCATCAAGGCTCAATCTTTAATTTTGATTAAGTCTGCACACATTTCATTGAATCATGCTAGTGTGCGTTGATCATCTGTAATTTTTTAAGGAATTTGATGGGATGTCATTAGAATGAGTTAAATAGATTACTGAATTCATCATGGATGAAATACGGTTAGAATTACGTAGGGAGGTAAATTATGCATTTATAGATTGTTCTTTTTTTTTTTTAATTTTAGCTGAATGTGGAACACATATTATGATCTTGATTGGTGGCGTTCATTCACGTGCCAGTTGTTTGGTTGGAAGATTTGTTGGCGGATTCCTTACTGTTTATGGATCTTACTATTAACTGTCGTGGCATATTTAAATGGTTTAAATTGTGAAGTACAATAAACTACACTTCTCATTGAAGAAGTCAAATGACTTACGAAATTAATTTTTTCATTGCTAGGATTCCTTTGGACATGGTGATGCAGGTGTTTCACGGCCCCATTCTGAGAATGGTTTTGGCGATTCACTTTCTCTGCTCCAGTCTGAGAAAGCAGTGCAGGAAATTCTTCAACAAACTCCTGTTCATGGATCAGATGACCATCTAATAGAGTTTTCCGAGGCCTTAAGAAGTACTCTAATCACTTATCCTTGAATATGATTTTGTCTTTTATGGAACTGTGTTTTCCCTATGTATCTCATTAAATTTGATGCTTATATCACTTTAAACATAATTTTAGCTGTTGCAAAGGCATTGAGGCGAGCTGCCGAAGGAAAGGCTGCTGCACAAGCGGAGGCTGCAGAATGGAAACGTAGATTCGAACTGGAGAGGGCACGGAATCTGCGGTTGGAGAATAAAGGTTTTTAATCATTGAACAACGAAAATAAATTGTGACATTCTTTAAAGTTTAATATTTTATAAAAAAAATTAATTCTCAATTTAACAAAGGATTATCTATACTTAGTGAGTTCAGCTAAACCGGATCTTCTTCACTGAGTGTTATTTGAGGCAATTTATCTACTGCTATTGTAGTTTCCTTGTTTTGCTCATACTCTGCTTCACCTTTAGTGTTGGAGTTCTATAGGTAATGCAATGGTACTTTTTGGTGTGGCACATTGTCTAGCTGTATATAGCTGATGTTCAGTGGCTGAATTGATTGGTTTTAAGATTCTTCTGTATTCTGTTTTACCACTTTTATTTAATTGACAGTTTGTTCTTAACAATCATTATTCTGAATGATAATGGATAAAACACCGAAGGCCTTATAGCTTGTGTGTGAAGTGATTTTAAATTTGTTTCAACATAATCTTGTTTATCTAGTATTTGGGTGGATAAGAAGAGGGATTACTTTTTGGAGTGTACTCAGTTGAATTCTAAAAATAATGGTCTCACATCATTATCAGAAGTTTTCCTTTTAGATTCATTGATGTCTACAGCATGTATAAGCAGTAGACATTCAATCTAAAGATATAGACTATGTATCTCGTAGGTTTGGTAGTGAGGTTATTTCTCTGGAAATTGGTCGATCAACCTTGTCCGCTTTTAGTGGTGGAATTTTACTTAGACCAGATTAGACAGACCTGCTGAGAAACATGTATCTCTTTGCTTTTCTTGAGTGCCATTCCCTGGCTGTGCTCAAATAAAAGAATCTGTATAGAGTGACTTTTTAAAATTTCAAATTCCTGTATAGCATTGGGTTAAGTGCGATGCCTGTATTTGAGCTGTATTTGTTTCAAACACTTCATTATGGGATTAATTGAAGACTGATAGATTGCATTTATGGCACTGCAATTAGATGTCAATTCAAATGGACACCTTCAATCATTTGGATTTGATGGTCAACATAAACACTGTAAAAATCCCGTTTTGTGAATAACCTATTGAACACTATAAAGACTTTGTTAGTGAAACAAACTCGTTCCAAATCAATGCTATGCGTAAATGTTGACTATGCGATATATACATTCCATTTAGATATATTAACCTAAACCCTTGTGAGAAATCGTAAGTACAATATCTTTGCATAATCTCAAGTGTGATATATTAGAAGAGAAGCATAAGCTCAAGTGTGATATATTACAAGAGAAGGAACTAACACCAGCTCTTTCTGGTTCCATTTAGATCTATTAAAAAGAAGGATCTATTAAAAAGAAGAAACTATTATGTACCTCATACTTCAACATTCCTAAATGATCAAGCATTATATTTCTTATCTATTTGATCAAGCAGTATTACATAAGTATGAAACAAATGATTTTACATATATTTTCTTATGCAATTCATACTTCATTCTTCCCTTCCTCTTGGTGACATTCTATTTCGTTTATTTATAATTATATCGAATATTAGTTTCTTTAGTTTTTCTCGTCCCCTTTTTGTTTTTTATTTTTCTCCTCACAGACACTCAATTGCCCTCTTTACTCAAGCATTTTCTCTTCTGTGCAACAATTAAAGTGTTCCCTATCATTTCAAAGAAGAAATATTTTGCATTGCTTTTCTTGTTTATATTCATATCTTTAAGACTTCTATTATTACTGTTTCACCAATCCGAGAACTGAAGAGATGTGTCATTTGTCTGGTTTTGGTGAGCTTGCTAATCAAGTTTAGACTCATTATCATCAGATTCCACTATCAGGCAATGGTATATGTGAAAAGCTCAGAAGTTGGTGGATGCAGACCTCTGTAAATAATGGAATGGGACTGATAAGATTAGTACTTCCATGTCTTTTATGCTGGGAAATTTGGAAAGAACAGGATAGACGACTATATGAAGGTAGTGGCTTTTAACTTGTGCAGAATTATAAGTCACATTGATTTTGGTCAAAGAAATTAGTCTTTGTTTTTTTTGGGGGGGGGGGGGGGAAGGATTGTTCTTTTTTCAATAATTGTAATTGGTTACTGTGTAAAACATAATGGCATTCCAAAACTGTCCAACTGTATATTAAATTCTCTTTGCAAATGATGTGGAGGATAGAAGCATCTAAGTTTCACGAGTGTTCAAAAACCAATTAAAGGTTTGGATTTCAGATTTTATACAACTTTTACGTGCAATTAGATTTTATTAATTTTTGAACATTAATTCTTCTGAAAATGAAATGTTGCTCTGAAAAGATGAAAAGACAGTTTTTTTTTTTTTTTGGGTTTTGGTTTTTAGGGGGAATGGGGGAGGGAGGTCTCTTCCACCAATATGACTCTCATGCAAGTTGAGAAGTTGGAACTTAAGAGAAAAGCTTGGTCTTAGGCTTTTTTATAGTGTCTTTCGAACTTCATTATACTATCTGTTATTATTGGATGTGTATTTCAATTCAATCGGCCTTCTTGTCCTATGTAGTATTGCGTTTTCATTCTGAGCTTTGATGTAAACTGAAAATTACTCATAATGACGCTTAAAATGTATGTATGTAGGCACATTCATGAGTTGATTATATGAGTGAAAATGTTAATAGTCAAATGTGTTAGACTGGTCAGGCCTGTTTAAGAATCAGCATCTCCACAAAAGGATGCTGAAGATATGGTTGTTAAGATGGAAAGACGGTGAGGGAAAGATGGTTGATAAATGTATGTTGAAAATCCAGCTGTGTGAGGAATAGACACCTAGAGACAAGCTCATAGGATTATATGTAAAACAGGGATGATAAGATGAAGGATTAGAAAAGCAAAAAAGGCTAAGCAATAAGTTGATTTGCAGGGAGCTAGTAGTATCAATTACTGAGATCTGGATCACAGAAAGTTGATAAAGGTTCCTTGATTTGGTTTGATGATGTTAAGGGTTTCATAAGAGAGGGTGTGTGGTTTTAGTGAAGTTCTACAAGCACAGAAGGAAGTTTGATATTTGTGGCACATATGAGGGGAAAATCAGATAGCTTTTGGATGGAGATGGCCTTAATGGTGCAGATGGGCCAATAAAATCTGCTAACTCTATATATTTGTGATACGTTATAATGTCATATTTAATATCAACTAATTTTTTATCAATAATTGGTAGTATAGAGAGCCTCTGATGTCTGCACTGGACTGATCCCTTTGACCATCTCAGTTCCAGCAATGGGTGATTTGTAACATTAAGAATACGGGATAGTGAGTCAATGGCTCCTTGGTTATGTAGTATGAACTTGCCTGCTCAAATAGGTGTTCTGCTTTTATCAACAAGAATGTGGAGCTTGTTTTCACTTTACTATTGAAAATTTTGTGCCTAAAGGGGTACTTCAAGTTGAGCTGCCTGGTATGAGCTGGTTTGGACTAAATTACCAGAGATTAACTCTTCAGCCTGATGAAGGGCTCACTGTTATTGGATGTAAATTGCATTTATTTATTTCTTCCAGCAAATACAAGGCCTTCCCCCACTTCCTTTTTCGATTTTCCTTCTTGTTGCAGTTTGGGCACTAAACTACACTTGAATCTTATGAATAAATTTGTGAAGCACCTACACGGTTTGATCACAATTGTACAAGTCTCCATTCATCCATAATTCCATCTGGTTTTGGTCTTGGTGGGCTAATTTTCAAGTTGATGTGCAAGAAGATTCTTTTGCCCCAAGTTGAGGACACTAAAATGTAAACTGGAAATTAACAGACGGGTTTTATGGACTTGGTCAGAATAGTAGTTTTCTTTGTATTTTATAGCATTTATGGTCTTGTGGATATCCAAGTAGCTGATTTGAGATTATAAAGTATAATTTGCTGTAGAAACACAAACTGATATTTGGGAAACTCTTGAGATGGTGCATGGTGGAATGACAGAACAATATACTTACTAGATAACAGTGTCTTCTTTCTCATTTCGTGTTCTTATACATATTTCGTCTCCGTCATATTTTAAGCAACTTCATCTTTTTACTTGTTGTGAAGAAAATCATTCATTCTATTGCAGAACAGTCTTTTAAAGAGAATAATAGTGTTTCTGAGGGAGGAAGGTTAGAGAACTCAACTAGCCAACCAGTGCTTCTCAATCAAGAACGTGAACATTCTAACAGAGCTTGTTTGGAGCATGGGATTTGCTCCCATGAGGTTCTTCAAGATGCGAAAGATGTTGATTCCAATATGGTTAATAATAAAATCATGAAAAAGGTATCTTATGTTATCAATGTTGTTTTTATAACTATCATTCTTGTTAGATGCATGCTTATGTGTGTCTGAGGTATTGGCTTTGGGTATGTCTGGGATTGAGATATCTTGGCTTTTAATCCATTGTTGTGCAGTGGAATCAGTAGCACCCAAGTGTTTGGGTGATTGGTTAACATTAGCTACCAAGTGGGTTATAAAACACTTTAGGCTTTCAAAATTAAGTAGATGTACAACTATACAAACATAACCGTAGTTTAGTAGCTGTCATTGTTGCACCTTTTTAAACTATTCTCAAATCATTACACTCTAGGAGGGTGGTTGAATAGCCTTGGTAATATTTTTAACTATTATATAAGTTCTTTTAATCAATGTATTGAAGTTTGAGCTTCATGATTACAGTTTGCAAGTTGTAACAATGAAACAGGATTATATTCTTTTTGTGAGAGAATTAGTGCTCAATTTCAAATATTACATTCAACCTTTTGTTTTCTGATATAGGCATCGTTTAAACTTTCATGGAGGTGCAAAGGGGAAAATAGCGATCAGCACAAGCATGACATTGTCTACTTTGAAAGAGGAAATATAACAACTGCAGAACGCAGCAGTAAACAGGTATTCACTATGCTGTTTTCATGCGATTCTTTTTTTCCTCTTTGCCTGATATTTGAGTCATTCTGTTTAAGTTTGCTGCTATTTTTGTAATTTTTTCCTCATAATTTATATGTTCTCTGAATGTCTTCAATTAGTTTGCTGGTAGCTTCCATCTATTTTCTAATTCAACACTATTTTCCTTTCAGATTTCTCTGAAGTGGGAATCACCCCCTCAGACTGTGGTTATTTTGACAAAACCAAATTCAAATTCTGTTCAAATTTTATGTGCACAAATGGTCAGGTGTGGATAAAAAAATATTAGTGTTCTCAATCTGCTTTGCAAGCAATACTTCCATTGTGCCTCTTCAAACTGTGTATTTGACTACTTATATTACTTGAGCCATGACCAAGCAATAACTCATGCTGTATAGTGCTTTAATTTATCGTTCTAGTTTGTGCTATTGCGGTTTTTGCTTCAAGAACTTTGTCTGGATTGACTTAAATTCTCAAAAATTATTAGAAAAACTTGGTTCAGTTTGCTGGAAATTTGCTTTGGAGGAGTCATCTCTCACATTGGCCTACTGTGTTATTTTGAACGAGCGACATGTTGCTTGGTATTTTGAAAATAGATATTAACATGAATGATACAGCCATCTGAGGTGCTCTCATCTGTTTCTGTCATCCTGTGTCAGATACTCTAGTAACCTTAAATTTATCCTTGTGCTTTCAGCAAACTCTTATTCCGAAACTTATGTTTGTGTTTGCAAATTAATTGGCTAAAGTACCTAGGGCAGCATATGATTTTCAAAAATTTTATTAGTCTGAATCAATTTTGTTTTTGGATTAGATCCTCGTAAAGAAATTTCTTCTGTTTATCTGATTTTTCTATTTTAGGTCGTAATAATAGTGACTATTGATTCCAAGGAAATTTGGAAGTATCTCTAATTGTAGTTGCTGGTGTTATATTTTTTCTCAATGCACAGAACCTTGTAACATGGGTCAGTTGAACATAAACTACCCCGTTTGCAGAATTTTATTATTTATACATCTAAAATTCTGGTCTTTCGACTTTGTTAAATTTTGCTTCTTTTTTTTTTTAATCGGATATTTACAGTTGCTAGGATGGTGTATTTGATACCATTAACATTGTCAGTTAAGTTTGTAACTTAAAAAGAAAGATGCTAGAATAGCTAATATGGTTTTGTTTTGTTATCCTTGATTTCCTGTTCACAGATGGTTACGTGAGCAGAAAAAGTTGAACATCTATGTAGAGCCAAGAGTCAGAGCTGAGCTTCTAACAGAATCATCTTATTTCAGCTTTGTTCAAACTTGGAAAGATGGTAAGCAGTGGACACTTATAGTTATCTGACATTTAACAAGATGTTATTTATTCAATATTTCTTAAATTCCTTTTCAGAAAAAGAAATTTTGCTCCTGCACACCAAAGTTGATCTTGTGGTGACTCTTGGCGGTGATGGAACTGTGCTTTGGGTATGTGCATTTAAGCTTACAGAACCTGTGTTTGAGATGACATTAGATAGTGAGATTGATTTGGAACACTATAGAATCAATTTTAGGTGATAGATTGTGGTGTCATCAATTGTGCTGCTAACAAGTTGTGTAACTTGTGTTTAGATTAGTCTGTTCTGCAACATGAACTGTAGTGATATTCGTTCATGTTAGTAAATTAGTTCTGATATCTGCATCTCATGCCTAGATAATTCCTGCTGACTCCAACAAGCTGGTGGCGCAATTTAGATCTTACCAAATATCATGTTACTCAAGAAAGAATGCACAGTTAAGATCCTGCACTTCCATTTCAAAAAAACTATTGTGTCAGAATAGTGAACATGCAAGTACTTAACCGTATAGGTGCCAAACCTTCAGAGTGCATGTTTCTGTTGACTGCCTGACCTTTTTCAGCTTAATTTATTCACTTATGCATTCACTGTGCAAGAAACTGTTAATGAGTTAGTAAGTTCCAGTACATTATTGCATGTTTGTTCTTCCGGCTTTTGACATCATTAATGTAATTACCGCACTTATTTCTGCTCCATTCATCTAAAGTATCCACTGTTTTTATTACCTTACTAGGGTTTTAACATAACATTCATGTTGATCTTGTATGTCGAAGTGTTTTAACCAGATACTTCTTGTGTTTTGGTAGAAAGTTTATTGTAATTTATATTGTGGTGACCTTGGGAGTGAAATATGTATCAGAATTGAAATCATGTGATTTGGATTTTCCCGAGAGTTAATATATGTTGGTCATTTTATCCGACTGTCTTTTCGTTTGCATTTACTTTAACAAGTTCTTACTGTTTTTTTTTTTTTCCTACTCTTATTTGGCAGGCAGCATCAATTTTCAAAGGACCAGTTCCTCCTATTGTCCCATTTTCTTTAGGATCATTGGGCTTTATGACCCCATTTCGTATCCTCTTTATCTTGGATGTAATTTCTTTACTTTAAAAAGCAATTTTGATTTATTGAATTTGGTTTTGACTAACTGTTCCATGCATTTCTGCAAAGCTTTCTTTAACATTTTCTTAGACAGTGAACACTACAAAGATTACCTTGATTCCGTTTTAAGGGGTCCCATCAGCATAACATTAAGAAATCGGTTGCAGTGCCATGTTATCAGAGACGCTGCTAAAAATGAGATTGAAATTGAAGATCCTATTCTTGTTTTGAATGAGGTTACAATTGACCGTGGAATATCCTCATACCTCACTAATTTGGAGTGCTATTGTGACAACTCTTTCGTCACATGCGTGCAAGGGGATGGATTAATATTATCAACAACATCTGGTAGCACTGCATATTCATTAGCAGCTGGAGGATCAATGGTACATCCACAGGTATGTTCATCTGTGTGGTAGTGCTTATATTGGAATTTTTGGATAACATTAATTGAGGTCCCATGGATTCATTTTAGCATTTATTGGAATATAAACAATCCATCTACGCAGAAGGGACTTCTAATTCTAACCGTTTTATATTTGTTCACAAATTAGTCTCTGTTTTGTATTTGATTTTTGTCATAAATTATTCTCTGTTTTAATTTGCTAAACGACATCCAGTTTTCAAGAGCATAAAATAAATCTTTAGATGCATTTTTGTAACTGCAGGTTCCTGGCATACTTTTCACACCAATTTGTCCACATTCTTTATCCTTTCGGCCTCTGATACTACCTGAGCATGTGACTCTACGCGTTCAGATTCCTTTCAATAGCCGAAGCCCTGCTTGGGCATCATTTGACGGCAAGGATAGGAAGCAGTTGGCACCTGGTGATGCGCTTGTGTGCAGCATGGCACCTTGGCCTGTTCCTACGGCATGCCAAGTTGACTCAACTGATGACTTCTTCCGCAGCATTCATGATGGCCTCCACTGGAACCTGAGAAAGACTCAATCATCATTTGATGTACCTCTAGATGTATAATTACTTTTCATCTTTTGAGTTCTCTCGAATTAGAGAAAACAATTCTACCGGAACTGACTTGGATGGCTCTGATATTTGTTAGTATTATTGTAGCTGTTGGGGAAGTATGAAAATCATGTATTTTGTTTTTATTACCATTGTCCACCAGGGGAAAAGTGGCCCTTCTGTAGTTAATTACTCAGCAGATGATCATGACAAATTGTAGGTGATTAAGATTGTAAGTCGAGATCAATGCTACTCCATTTTTTCTTGGAAAATTGTAGAACCATCAGAATGAGTACATATAAGAATACCCTATCATTGAATGTTTAAGATACTTTGTCTCACCTTCACTCTCTTTCTTTCTCCTAGGTTAGTATATCTGTTAGCAGTGGTTCTGTGTTTTGGCTGATAGGCAAGTGGAGGAAATGTGTGAGAGCGATCACCAAATGATCGATGATCTGAAGCAAGATGGCAAAAAAAATGAAGCTGGTTCCTCAGCAGCAACACTCCATTAGCAGCATCACTAAAAGGTAACAGCAATCATTCACTTATTCTGGACTTTCTCGTGAACATTTCATTGGTCGTGTCATACTGTATACCGTATGGAAGATGGAACCCAGTGAATGATAATATTTCATTCACCTACATTATGTTTGAACACACATATATTCTAAACACAAAATTTGGGATATAGACTTCTTGTATTGCCCAAGTCAAATGCTGTTTCCTTCTGCATCATTTACACATTCAAGTTTGTGGGTTTCAAGGCAAAGGTTCCTTGCGATTTACGAATCAAAATAACTTTTAATCTTATTTAACACATACGGTCTCAAGCCACGCTATTTTATGCCACCTTTTACTCGTCTTTGCTTCTCTTATGTCTGATTGTCAAGTATAAACTTGTATCTTGCATGCTTCTGCTAATTAATATAGTATATTGAACTGGGATCTGAGCAAAATAATTTATTTTAACATTTTGCTATGTACATCGTTATTGTTTTTATGATTGCTAAAAGCACTAGAATTGTGAAATTCAAGTTTTGGTATGTATATCTTTATTATTTTTATGTTAGCTAGGAGTGGCCATGTGGATAGACTTCCCAATTTTGGATGACCTACAACCTTGAGACAACACAAAAATTATTCAATCTCTCCTCTAGGTCAATAGACATAATTTCATGGGGTTTCTAATTCTTACATTTTGTTTATTTAGCTAAACAGTCGTAAAAGTATATATTTTTGATACACATATTTAAACAATCACTCTGAAAGAGATTTTGATTTTGATTTATGTAATATTCCAACATTTTTTTCATTTTTCTTTTTAAGGTTTAGACTCTTTAGAGGCAGTTAATAAAATATCATCTCCTAAATGCAAACAATTGCCTCTATTATTATTCCAACTCGAGTGGCCGCGGACATATTTACAATTTGATGTTATTCATTTGTCAAATTCGAATATTACTTTTTGGGGTAGAAAGGCCATGTGGGGGGGTATAATTAAAAATTTAATGTTAGTGTTAGAACTGATTCTCATACTTAATGGTAGATTTGACATTGTAGTTTTAAGCTTTCGGATCAAGTAATTAACCAAACTTTGTAGGATATAATAAAAGCAAAAGTCCTGTATTCAAACAGCCACGTCTCACTCGGTCTTAATCGAACTTAATTAACTAACTTATATTAACAGGTATCTCCCTTGATTCAAGACATTCTTTTCGTTGACTTCAAGGATACGGACAAGAGCGTCTCCCTTTAATTCTTCGAAGTTGCATGAGTGGTGAAGTAATTAATTCGAACTCGCAGCATTTGATGACCTGACCTTATTAGCTAGTTGCAAAAGAAAAAAGGAAATAAAAAAATGTTTCAAAAATTAAAGAGAATTTGACTAACATAACTTAGTTCAATCTCAACACCAAATGATAGCAAACAAAACCAATAATTATGGATCTAAAAATGCTCCAAAACTTCAATTCGAAGAATAGTATTATGGGTTCATTATATTCTAAACCATCCGTTGCCATTTTCATTCTCCATAATCTTTTGCATTATACTTCAATCCTTCGCCATGCCTTCTTCTAGTCCCTCAATTCAGCAAAAACCTCAACTACCATCTCTTCCAATTTTATGGAAAGGTATAGTAATTTGTGGCTTAGTCCTCTTCTTGTTTTATACCCTTTTATACCATCACCCAAATAACGATAATGATCTTTTTGTGCCCTTCATTGCCCAAAAATTGCCAGCTTCATCCCCTAATAATGTAACCAGCTCTCCCACCAATCTAAGCCACATTATGTTTGTCTTAGTGGGTTGCATAAGAACATGGAAATATAGAAGGCCATACATTGAAGCATGGTGGAGAGAAAACAAAACAAGGGGAAATATTTGGTTAGATGTAGCTCCAACACAAGAGCTTCTTCCATGGCCTTCATCTTCTCCTCCTTTTCGTGTCAACGAAGACATCAAGAAACTGAAAATTTACCCTAAACTCGTAAACCCGGTTGAAGTTCGAATCTATCGTTCCGTTTTGGAGACATTTAGGCTAGAAGATAACAAAGATGTATGGTGGTTTGTGATGGCAGATGATGACACTCTATTTTTCTTAGATAATTTAGTTGAAGTGTTGGGAAAATATGATCATACTAAGTATTATTACATTGGTACAAATTCTGAGTGTATTAAGTCCAATTATGATTTTTCTTTTGATATGGGGTATGGTGGAGCCGGCTATGCTTTGAGTTATGCACTAGTTGAAGCATTGGCATCAACGATTGATGAGTGTATTGAGAGATACCCTCACTTGTATGTGAGCGATTATTTATCTTCATCATGTTCAGCTGATTTAGGTGTTGATCTCATCATTGAAAAGGGAATTCACCAGGTAGTCATTCTTTCACATGCTTATTGTTAAGTTTGTAATATATGGTATTTACTATTTCCACTTTTGGAGGGAAAAACATCATCTCTCAAATCTAAAGAGAGAAAGGTAGTGATTCATAATTTTTCATTTCTTTTTTCTGTATTTAAAATTTGTTTTTTTTAAAAAATGATTTTAAAATGCATTCTTTGAAGGGGGGAACTTATTTAAATAAAAAACTTATAATTAAAAACAACAATTTTTTTTTATTATTAATGCATTTTCAAAGTAAATTTTATGTTATTTATTTTCAAGGAAAATGTTGAATATGAGACGGGTGTAACAAGTCATTTAGAGCTTATCCAATAAATATTTTGATATCCATTTTAAAATATACCAACCATGAAAATGATTGATAATTTAGAACTTATGATCTTGTTCAATGTTTTCTAGATTGAAAATAATAAAAAGTATTCTTCTTTTTCTCATTATTAGTAGACTATCGAAGAAATGCTACTAAATGCATATTTCATTCTTAAAAGCACTATTTTGAAAACATTATTTTCATTTCAAACGATATCACCTCGCTCAAAAGTTTTACTTACAATCTTCTCTTACACTATAACGAGTTTTTTTTTTTTTTTTTTACCACAAGGTATTCTGGGGGGGCCCCAACTGTGGGAGGCACCTTTAAGCCCGTACCACAACCCAAACTAGAAGTTCCCGCTCGAACCGAGAGGCACAGGTTCTCCCAACAAAAGCGACTTCCTTGCGACTCGAACTGGAGAGCAAACCCAGTCAAGCCACTTAAGGGGACTCTATTGCCAGTGGAGCCAACACTTTGTTGGTACACTATAACGAGTTATGATCGCAATAGTTCCAGCACTAAACCCTACCCGAACCCTATTCAGGCTACACACTGATGATAAATGGTGATCAATATACATGCAGATTGATCTTCGTGGAGACATATCGGGCCTCCTCTCATCCCATCCAAAGTCTTCTCTAATCACTCTCCACCATTTCGATGCCATAGATCCAATCTTCCCCTCAATGAACCGAACCGAAGCTGTAAACCATCTCATGAAACCAGCAAAGCTTGATCAATCCCGTCTCTTACAACAGACCATATTCTACCTCAGGCGAAGCAACTGGACATTCTCAATCTCATGGGGCTACTCTGCTCACATTTACGAATCCATTTTCCCTCGAAGCATTCTGAGAAGACCCCTCGAGACATTTCGGCCTTGGAAGGAGGACAGGCGTCCGTTGTTCATGTTCAACACTCGGCGGCCGTCCAATGATCCCTGTAAAGCTCCCCATGTGTTTTCATTGGAAGGTGTACTCGATAGAGATGAAGGATCGTCGTCTCATGAACATATTATTACTACTTATAGTAGGAGCTTGCAGCGTAATTTACCAGCTTGTTCATCAAATGGCAATCATTCTGCTGATCCCATTGTGAAAATTCAAGTTTTTTCACCATCAACTGGACGCAAAGAGGTAATTTAATTTATCTCCTAACCCTTGCTTTTTTTTTCCCTTTTAGTTTCAATGTCCGGAGTAAAATTGGGATTCGATACAATAGTATTAACAGATCGACTAGATAATTAAGATTAGACTTGACGATAATTTTTAGTCATATTATTTTTTCTTGTCGTGTGTTAATGGGTTTTGACTTCTGAGAAATTTTCCAACATCCTATTTATTTTACCTGGAACTAGTTTGGTTGATTTTTAACTATAAGTTCTTCTAAATTAATTATACCTTTCAATAACTTGAAAATCCCGGAAATTTATATTCTCGAACAGATCATATTTATAAAAATATCTCTTGACAAGGTTCAAAAAAATTAAAGTAATTTAGTGTTTTATCAAGTGGTTTTTCTGTAATTTTATTTGATTTTGCCACCTAAGTTCAAATTCTACGAGATCAAAGGAAGGATTGAAAGATTAATTTGGGCTTTACCCATTCTCTAATAAAGATTAATTTAGTTTAATATAAGAATAATTTAGTACTTCCTCAGCCCATTAAATCATATTCGTATGAAAATATTTTGTCAAACAATTCAACACATTTAATCATGCTCATATAAAAATATTTTGTCCAACCATTCAACTTTCAACATATATTTTGATGCCATTGGTGTTTTGCACATTAAAGTGAGTCTTTATCAAATTTTCTGCTTTAGAGGCACGTGTAGTGCAATAAAATAGAAGACCTGTAGCATGTATAATTGTCGTTTCCTTATTTGACAGGCAGGAAGAATAGAATGCTGCGATGTTGATTATGTAGCTGGTAAGGACATTGCAAATATCAAGTTAAGGGCTTGCATGAAAAGTGAAGTATCGGCTTAAACAAAAAATTCTAGTTTGAGATTGCTAACCACAATAACAATTAGATACTTTGTTGTGATGATAAAATTCTCCATGGGTTTGGGGCTGCATGGGGCTCTACCCCAAATGGGGTGAATTGAATTACTTTTATTTAAAATAATTTTAATTCATTTAATCTATTTCTTAATTGGTATAGTAATGATACATATTTTAATGCATAATAAGTTAAATTGTGTATAAAAATTCAGAAATTTTTAAGAAATTATTAATCTCATCTCATTTGGTTATTCTCAAATAAATTATGTCATCACCATTCTAACTATATTTTAAACAATATAAATATTTTTTTCAAGGATTGTTCTACTGATTACGAGAATGTCATTTATAAGGACATAAATTGGTGGTAAGTTATGATATTTGTAAGTTCACCAATGTAAACAAACTCCCAAATCTCAGTAATTTTGTTCAGCACAGAGTCATCCAATGTTTAAGAAAATACATGAGCAAGTTTAATTATTATAAACGATGTTAATTATTATGAACGATGTAAGACCTTCCAGTAAAAAGACAAATACAGTGATCTATCCTCTCCTGAAAACCAATTTTCGCCTCAACAACTGAAGGCGGAACTCTCAGTATAAACTGCTCCCCCGGCAATGCCTTCAAAAACCAACGCCTTAATCCCACCGAAATAAAATCTTCGACCAAGTCCACAAACAAAAATTCTCTTCAATACTCAGATGTATATTCCCTACTTACTTAGGCATTTCATCAAACAACTTACCTAAAATACCTTAATCTATCAAGAAACTAAAAAATTCACAAGTTCATGACCTAATTATTCCTTTATTAAACACATTCCTATACAAGCTGGAGCATGGGTTTGTTTCATCAATTCGAAGCTTAAGATTAAAGCATGAAAGGATCAAAATTTACAACTTAATCACTGTTCATCGATGCTAATTAAATGGACAAAAAATTGAGTACATAGAAAATACTTGGACCGAATTAACTGCAAAATCATGATTCAAAATCAAAGAATGGACCAAAAAAAAGAAAAAAAAAAGTAAATTTAATCAGACACAGGAAGTAAAATTAATGACGGAATGGAAAGATTTATTTATTAGTTTTACGACAAAATTTGTTCATGGATTACACGAGTTATATAGCATGAGAAATTCTAAGTAAAAAGGGGATTGGAATTAAGTTAAAGAAATAATTATGATAATAAATGTTTAAAAATTGTAACTATCCGGCTAAATTTGCTGCGGAAAATTGCTTGGATTGAAGAAGAAGACGAGGGATAAAAAGAAAATTTGTTCTTTTTTCTAAGAATAAACCGTTCAATCAAGTACCCCATCACTTAAAATAACTGGTTTAGCCAGTTTAATTCAAATTAAAGCACATTCAACGCTTTCAGATTCGCTAGGCTGCAAGTTACGTAACACGTAACTTAGGAATTGCCTTGTTTCTTATTTTATTTTCTGGTTCGTTTTGAAGATTGGCGGAAGCGTGTATAACCTGTTTTGGATTTTATTACTGTCAGCCAGGTTTTGTTTCATATGTTTCACAATTTATTTTTAAGATCTGACACACCGAACAAGTTCTACATTTTAATTTTGTGAACAAAAATGAAAATGAGGGCTGCAATATGTTACCGAACAGGCCCTTATATTCTAAACCATTGGCTGCCATTTTCATTCTCCATAATCATTTGCATTATACTTCAATCCTTTACCATGCCTTTTTCTGGTCCCTCAATTCAGCAAAAACCTCAGCTATCATCTCTTCAAATTTTATGGAAAGGTATAGTAATTTGTGGCTTCGTCCTCTTCTTGTTTTTTAACGTTTTATACCATCACCCAAATAACGATAATGATCTTTTTGTGCCCTTCATTGCCCAAAAATTGCCAGCTTCATCCCCTAATAATGTAACCAGCTCTCCCACCAATCTAAGCCACATTATGTTTGTCTTAGTGGGTTGCATAAGAACATGGAAATATAGAAGGCCATACATTGAAGCATGGTGGAGAGAAAACAAAACAAGGGGAAATATTTGGTTAGATGTAGCTCCAACACAAGAGCTTCTTCCATGGCCTTCATCTGCTCCTCCTTTTCGTGTCAACGAAGACATCAAGAAACTGAAAATTTACCCTAAACTCGTAAACCCGGTTGAAGTTCGAATCTATCGTTCCGTTTTGGAGACATTTAGGCTAGAAGATAACAAAGATGTATGGTGGTTTGTGATGGCAGATGATGACACTCTATTTTTCTTAGATAATTTAGTTGAAGTGTTGGGAAAATATGATCATACTAAGTATTATTACATTGGTACAAATTCTGAGTGTATTAAGTCCAATTATGATTTTTCTTTTGATATGGGGTATGGTGGAGCCGGCTATGCTTTGAGTTATGCACTAGTTGAAGCATTGGCATCAACGATTGATGAGTGTATTGAGAGATACCCTCACTTGTATGTGAGCGATTATTTATCTTCATCATGTTCAGCTGATTTAGGTGTTGATCTCATCATTGAAAAGGGAATTCACCAGGTAGTCATTCTTTCACATGCTTATTGTTAAGTTTGTAATATATGGTATTTACTATTTCCACTTTCGGAGGGAAAAACATCATCTCTCAAATCTAAAGAGAGAAAAGTAGTAATTCATAATTTTTCATTTCTTTTTTCTGTATTTAAAATTTTTTTTAAAAAAATGATTTTAAAATGCATTCTTTGAAGGGGGGGAACTTATTTAAATAAAAAACTTATAATTAAAAACAACAATTTATTTTTTTATTATTAATGCATTTTCAAAATAAATTTTATGTTATTTATTTTCATGGAAAAGGTTGAATATGAGACGGGTGTAACAAGTCATTTAGAGCTTATCCAATAAATATTTTGATGTCCATTTTAAAATATACCAACCATGAAAAGGATTGATAATTTAGAACTTATGATCTTGTTCAATATTTTCTAGATTGAAAATAATACAAAAAAGTATTCTTCTTTTTCTCATTATTAGAAGACTACTGAAGAAATGCTAGCAAAGGCATATTTCATTCTTAAAAACACTATTTTGATAACATTATTTTCATTTCAAATGATATCACCTCGCTCAAAAGTTTCACTTACAATCTTCTCTCACACTATAACGAGTAATGATCGCATAAGTTCCAGCACTAAACCCTACCCGAACCCTCTTCAGGCTACACACTGATGATAAATGGTGATCAATATACATGCAGATTGATCTTCGTGGGGACATATCAGGCCTCCTCTCATCCCATCCAAAGTCTCCTCTAATCACCCTCCACCATTTCGACGCCATAGCTCCAATCTTCCCCTCAATGAACCGAACCGAAGCCGTAAATCATCTCATGAAACCAGCAAAGCTTGATCAATCACGTCTCCTACAACAGTCCATATGCTACCTCAGGCAAAGCAACTGGACATTCTCAATCTCATGGGGCTACTCTGCTCACATTTACGAATCCATTTTTCCTCGAAGCATTCTGAGAAGACCCCTCGAGACATTTCGGCCTTGGAAGGAGGACAGGCCTCCGTTGTTCATGTTCAACACTCGGCGGCCGTCCAATGATCCCTGTAAAGCTCCCCATGTGTTTTCATTGGAAGGTGTACTCGATAGAGATGAAGGGTCGTCGTCTCATGAACATATTATTACTACTTATAGTAGGAGCTTGCAGCGTAATTTACCAGCTTGTTCATCAAATGGCAATCATTCTGCTGATCCCATTGTGAAAATTCAAGTTTTTTCATCATCAACTGGACGCAAAGAGGTAATAAAAATTTATCTCCTAACCCTTGCTTTTTTTTTTTTTTTCAATGTCCGGAGAAAAATTGGGATTCGATACAATAGTATTAGCAAATCAATTAGATAATTAAGATTAGACTTGACGATAATTTTTAGTCGTATTATTTTTTCTTGTCGTGTGTTAATGGGTTGTGACTTGTGAGAAATTTTCCAACATCCTATTTATTTTAATTGGAACTAGTTTTGGTTGATTTTTAACTGTAAGTTCTTTTAAATTAATTATATTTTTCAATAACTTGAAAATGCCGGAAATTTATATACTCTAACAGATCATATTTATAAAAATATCTCTTGACAGGGTTCAGAAAAGCTAAAGTAATTTAGTGTTTGATCAAGTCGTTTTCTTGTAATTTTATTTGATTTTGCCACCTGAGTTCAAATTCTACGAGATCAAGCGAAGGATTGAAAAATTAATTTGGGCTTTACCCATTCTCTAATAAAGATTAATTTAGTTTAATATAAGAGTAATTTAGTAATTCCTCAGCCCATTTAATCATTCATATAAAAATATTTTGTCAAACCATTCAACTTTGGGAATTTTACACTAATAACCATTAAAGTTTTGATTTTTTTCATCTTAACCCCTCAAAAATATTTCTATCAACATTAGCCATAAAATAACTTTTGAGACCAAAATACCCCTCCTTCATCTCTCCCCCAAAAAACTTGTTCTGTGACCAAAAAGCTTGATTTTTTTTTTTAAAAAAAAAATCTAATCTTTTGCGGCTTGTTGCATGATTTTAAGATGGAAAATTTGTCAAGTTGTATTCTATCAGCATTATTATTATTAATGCTTTCACCTGCAAATCCATTGATATTCATTCCCCCTTCCATAATCTTCGTGCCCAAATTGCTTCTAACTTTTCTCGACTTCGACGCGGGTGAGAGATTGCTTTTCCTTTCACCTTTTTGTTTTCTTCCGTTTAGCTTCATTATTTAAAAAAAAAAAAACCGAAACAGAACAGAAACAAAAGCTTCAGCCCGCGGCCACTGTCCAAGGCTGCCGGCTCTCGTTTTCCGTCACCGATCCGGACGCAACCACCACTAAACGGATCATAAATCGCCGGCCATCAAACCCCAAGCATCGGACACTGTTGATTAGCCACAGATCGCCGGAAAAACAACCAAAACAGCCGCGCCAACCGTGCCGTCATTCACCGGTTTCCGCCGCGATTTAGCCAGCACCACCGTAATCAATCCACTCCTCTCCACGAGCTCAACCTCTTTCGTTATTCCCCACCTCCGATCGACCAACCCATCGCCGGAATCTAAGCATCACCAAACAGTTACAACTTATCTCAAATTTCCGGCCAAAACGCCACCGTTTCCGACGAATCACAAACATCATCATGAACAACTTCAAGTTTTGGTGCGACAGGCGCCTGTCGCACCAAGCCTTGGTGCGAAGGGCGCCTGTCGCACCAAGCCTTGGTGCACGCCTGTCGCACCAAAACTTGGTGCGACGGGCGCCTGTCGCACCAAGCCTTGGTGCGACGGGCGCCTGTCGCACCAAAACTTGGTGCGACAGGCACCCTGTCATCAGATTCATCCCCCGACTCAGATCAATAAGTTTGAAAATAACTCATGCCACGATGCCGATTAGTTTTGGTCTGTAAAGAAGGGTAATTTGGGAAGAAAGGCTTGTGTTTGGCTAATGTTGATAGAAAAAAATTCAGAGGATTAGTTGCAAAAATAACAAAATATTTATGGTTATTTTCGTAAATTTCCCTTCAACTTTCAACATACAATTTGATGCCACTGGTGTTTTGCACATTCAAGCGAATCTTTATCAAATTTTTGGCTTCAGAGGCGCTTGTCAGTGCAATAAAATAGAAGACCTATAGCGTGTATAATTGTTGTTTTTCTTATTTTACAGGCAGGAAGAATAGAATGCTGCGATGTTGATTATGTAGCTGGTAAGGATATTGCAAATGTCAAGTTAAGGGCTTGCATGAAAAGTGAAGTATTGGCTTAAACACAACATTCTATTTTGAGATTGCTGATCAGAAGAACAATTAGATGCTTTAAGCTTGTTGTAGATTAAAAATATAATCACTTAATAGTTGTGTTAACTGTCCCAATCGTCACTCACAGTCTGTTTCTTTTTTTTTTTTTTTGGTTCTAGCTAGTAAACTGTAGTAGAAGTTTTTTAAGTGCTGAGGTTTCATGATTTACATCAGAAGAAAGAAACAGGGTATGTAATCATCTGGAAGGGCAAGAATGCTTGAACACATATACTTGAATAACAAAATTCACGCCAAAAATACTTGGAACTTTCATTTCTTATAAGCAATAATGTGATCCGCAACTACTCTGCAATATTAAAATCAGAAGTCTATTGCAGATCACAAACTAGATCACCCAGATCTAAAGACAATATTCTATAATACAACATGATCAAAATGAACACAACTTAATTTTCGCAATCATCAGGAAACTTAGTTGAATTCAAGTAAGGTACGGCCTTCATTTCCAGCCAACTACTCAACTGGAGCTTGAAGTGTACTCTGCCACAAGCTGTGCAAAAGATGATGACTTGTTCTCTAACAACTTTGTTGGAGAATCATATTCCTTAATAAGCCCTACAACGAGATATAGAAAAATCAAGAAAATATGAAAGGGTTTCAATGTATTGGAAAACTTTCAAGCTGTATATGACCATACTAACCATGATTAAGAAGCAGAACCATAGCGCTATCAAGAACAGAAGTAATCCTATGAGCAATGGTTACAACTGTGCAGTCTGAAAAGTGTTGCCGAAGAGTTTGCTGGATCTGATTATCAGTAGCAGTGTCAACAGATGCAGTAGCTTCATCAAGAACCAAGACCTTACTTTTCTTGAGCAGCACGCGACCTAGGCATTACCAGTTGCCTCTGGCCTATACTCCAATTCTCTCCGTTCTCTGTACCTGCAACACCCACATGAACAGATGCAACTGAAATTCTGTGTATAATTAAGTCTGGTTGATATTTAGGTGGAGCAAAAGAATAGAACAAATGAAATACCTTGTGAGTCAAGCTTCCCTTTCTTCTTCCTAACTTCATCTCCAAGTTGACATTTATCCAAAGCCTAACACCAATGGAAACATATGTCAGAACGCCATTTCAATTATCAACTATAAGAACATCAAATGGACTTCAATTTTTGAAGAAAATGACAGGAAAGAAACTTAGCAGAATTTTGTTAAAATCAGTTACCTCCCAAATCTGCTCATCCGCATGCTCTTCAAGAGGGTCTAGATTGCTTCGAGTAGTCCCTTCAAACATGGTTGGATCTTGAGGAATGATGCTTAGTCTTGTCCTCAAATCATGCAGTCCAATTAACGAGATATCCTTGCCATCTATCAAAATATGACCAGCTGTAGATTCCACAATACGGAAAAGTGTCTGAATGAGAGTTGATTTACCACTGCCTGTTCTGCCTACAATGCCAGTTTTTTACCCCTCCTGGCAAAGTGCGTGTCAGACCTCGTAACACAAGTGGCAAGTTTGGAGCATATCGAACCTACACCATAACCATAATCAATGAATATGTAAACATGATAAAAGAATAAGATTTGAGGTATAAACCAAATAACTTTACCTGCAAATGACGAATGTTAACTTCTCCATGTGATGGCCGAGAATTGTTAGGCTTAGTTGCTTCAATCACAAGAGCTGGCTCACTAGGAATACAAGCGCACTGAAGTATTCTCTCGACTGATATAATCTTCCTTTCCAGATTCCTTATAGATTCCTTATTAGCAAAGCTTGCAACATATTTAGATTAAGTCCATATGTCACAGCTAGGCCTGCAATCGCTGAAGAAGGGAAAAAAAAAAAAGAGAAGAAAGAAATTGATCAATAGTCAGTTATTATTCACTGTCAAAAATAAGAAAGGATTGCAACCACTTATATGGATGAATAATTCCATTTGGGACAGAAATTAAGAAAGCTAAAGAGAAGGCAAACGTAATAGAAGACAGCATATCAATGCAGAAGCGCAGCCATTCCATGGCACCAGCAATATGGAATTTTGGCCGAGAATATTCATCAATCAGTTTCATATTTGTGTCTCGAAACCTCAATTCTTGATCAAGGCTCCTGATAGTTGTTGACCCTGAAATTGTTTCGGAAAACTGTTGTATCACTGGAGCTTTGCATACTCCAATCAACCGCGAAAGCTCCCGAGTTGAAGTTATGTAATATTGCTGCACAAACTTAAAATTGTGAGATATCTTCTATTCAGTAACAGTAAATTTGTAAGCATGTTTTACAGAAGTCTCTTGTCATTTGGACTGGATGATCTGTTAGAGATATTGATTCTATTTCTATCCGTTGCCTTTAAATGAATTATTATATGTGCCTACTACAATGATCAACCTACTTCTGAAAAAGAAGGGAGTAAGCTCGCTTCCTGTGCCAAATGATTTTGCAGCTACTTTTTTTCCACGAACATTTAGCATTTGATGTATAGTATAAGAAAGCCAGCATCATTACCTGATACCAGATGAAGGTAGCAATTACAGGAACAAAAACAATGAGGACCTGCCATGCAACCAGAGACATCACAACAATAATTCCAAGAAGCTGAATCATTGAAAAGGCAAACGCCCCTATATCATATGGAATGTCCATATCGGCAGCACTTTGATCAGCCCATTTACTCGGTAGAATTTGGGCTGTCACAGAATTAAAGAGACAAATGAACAAACGAAATTTTTAGCATGCATCTAGTAGGAACACATTTTCACTTACTCTGTTTAGAATTCTCCCACTCGGGGTTGAATCAAAGAAGTACATGGGAGCTCGGAAAATGCATACATGCATTTTATTAAAGAGCTGAGTAGCCGTTTTGTACCCTGCCCCTGGCAAGAATCGACAAAGAACTTCCAATTGCTAAACCTACATAGACAATTATCAGAGTGGAGGCCCCAACTGCAGGGTTTACATCCTTTGCAACCGGAGTTGCCCAAGCCATCCAATAATTGCTGCCAATTTGAAAGATCTGAAAAATAATTTGTGCCAGCAATATAAAGGGAACAAGAACTCCTCCATATGCTGTTGTCATATATTTCCAGTACACGGAAAAACCAACTTTTCCTTTCTCCCTCTCTTCTTCTTGAACAAGCTGTCCTTTTGGCAAGGCTGCTTCATCATCACTTTGAAAATTTTTATTTTCCTCTTTGTTCACAATCTCATTAGTTGTACTTGTGCCATCATTTTCTTTATTGATACTTTTTCTTTCTGAAACCGGTCCTCTGTCTATGGAATCAAGACCCGATAAAGCTTGCTTATGTGCACCCACAAGTTCCATAAAGTCAGTTCCTGAATTTAGAATGTCACTGTACTTTCCAGCTTGCGTAATCTTCCCATCTTTGATGACCTAACAATAAGATAAAAGTTGAGTTTACAGAATATGAAATAAACAGTAAGATAAATTGCTCACCAATATTAGGTCAGCGGCAGGTAAAAATTCCACTTGATGAGTAGCATATATCACTGTTTTTGAACTCGAGACCCAACAGAACTTCCTATCACACAAAGATTAAATAAAATGAGAAAGATAGCAACCTATAAGATCCATGCAAAAGACTCATCCTAATGAACAGATTTTACCTTAAAAAGGTGCGCTCCTGTATGATCATCCACAGGACTAAATGGATCATCAAGCAGAAAGATATCAGCATCTTGGTAGAGAGGACGTGCAATCTGTATTCTTTGCTTCTGTCCTCCACTCAAATTGATTCCCCTCTCACCTATAATCGTCTGATCACCAAATGGGAGGACCTCTAAGTCCTTCTTCAAGGAACATGCTTCAAGCACTCTCTCATACCTTTCTCTGTCCATCTCCTTGCCAAACAAGATATTCTCTTCAATCTTGCCACTTTGTATCCAGGGTGACTGAGCCACATAGGCCTTGGTGCCACATAACCTAATGATACCAGATTCCTTGGGCACTCCTCCTAAAATACAAGAAAGACAGCTGGATTTACCAGAGCCAACTGTCCCACAAACTGCAACCCTCATGCCATGGAACACTTTCAAATTTATATTCCTCAGTGTTGGATTAGGTGAAGAAAAATCCCAGGAGAAACTCCCATCAATTATCTCAATTGCTGTATCAGAATTACCTCTTGGCATCTTCTCTAAAACATCAGTCTGTAGACCTTCAAGACATAGGAAAGATGCTATTCTATCAAGGGGGACCTTGGCCTGAATCATCATTGATATTGACTCTGGAAGATAATAGATTGGCTCTTGAAGAATCTTGAATGTTGTAAGTGCAGATAAGATCATACCTGACTCGAGCGGGATTCCTAGAAGAATGCAAGAACCAAAAGTGACCACAGACACAAAAGTAGGGGCACCCCAGCAGAAGAAACTAATCATGGCTTCTGTGTAAACAGATTTCTTCAACCATGCAGTCTCATTCTTTCTGTTGTGTTGTGAAGCAAATCAAGATAGATGAAACGGCAGAGTGATCGTGCGTTATGCAGCTAATGTTATTTCAATACGACAATTGATGTTGCGTTTTGGTGAGCAATTCCTTTTGTCACTGGAACGACTTCATTAAGCGTCGTTTTAGTGTAAGTGAAGCACGAGGGAAACACGTGCGTTAGACAGCTGCTCAAGTTCGTTAAGAATTGGTTATAGCACATGCTCATCACGTGTTTCTGTATTCATCTTGGTTCGTTAAAGAAGCTGTTATAAACAGCTGATTCTGATGCAACAGGGAGAGAGGAGACAGTGAGCTATTTAGAGGAGAGAAGATTCGAGAGAAAGCTTCTTGATTGTAATAATCTCTGTAAACGCTCTGTAATCATCTTCTACAAATCAATAAAACTGATCCTGGTTTCCCCGTGGATGTAAGCAAGTGAGAACTAGCTGAACCACGTTAACTCTTCTATTCTTGCTGCTATTACTTCCTCTTTTCTTTTTCGATTCATCTGATTGGGTATTAAGATTGTGTCATAACTCTTTCAGAAAATCATTCTTGCTGTGATTTGATCTGGTAGATTCTTTTAGCGTCTTGATTGTTTGATTTGTAATCTTGGGGGCATTTGGAGTAGTATTGAAAGTTAAACACTCAAAATTCTACACTTTCTAAGCTCAGTAATCTTAGACAAAACTTCAATTCCCATCCCTGTAGCTTGAGAATTCTCATGTTTCTTAAAATCTCAGAAGTTGCCTTTATTCTTCTATCTTTTGTTTCCATGAACTTGTCTTGAAACTTCTCTCGCAATCTTCCCAAAGGAAAATTCGCCAACATAACAATTGCTGTTGCAAGTAGAGTTGCAATTGATGCTAGCCCAAGTTTTTTATACAAGATCAACAAGGCCTCAGCAACATGAACAAGGACCATCCACGGATCGTGCATGTCCAAAACTGAAATCACCAACCCTCTCCGCATCAACAGCTATTAGGTTAATGATTTCCCCACTAGTGTTTCCCTGCTTTGCTTGACCAGACAGTGTCAAGCCCTTATTGTAGATCATTGCAAAAAGTGTCGCCCTGAACCTTATTCCAAATTGCTGCACTTGAAAGAACCAGTGCCTCTCTGAGAGGCACTAAAAAAGCTGCGCAACAAAAAACCCAGAAACCAGAACATAACCTTCATATTCAAATGCTTGCCTTCCATTAAGGTATTGAACAAAATTGTCAATTAGATATGGACCAACATAAGTGGCCAATGTGTATAATAGAGCTAAGATAGCTATAAAGAGAATTTCTTGCCAAGCCGAAAAGAATAACACCTTCGCCAATCTCAGTGCGGTCAGTCTATTCGCAACACCAACAACTGCCTCAAGCTTATTCTGTAAAACTGGAGAGACTCCATAAATGCTATCACTGCAATCTAATCGAGGAACATCCTCAAGGTCTAAGGTCCTCTTATTGCCAAGAGCAATAAGAGAACCCATCCAAGAGAAACTGCGAATACTAAATAGACCAGCATTTGAATAAGGGGTCACACACTCAGACATTTTGGACTTGACTGACGACTCAACATGATTACTTGAACTAGATAACAATTAAGTAAAGATACAGTCAAGTCTCTCATCACCTTCAAAATTAAGATAATGATTATTTTTAGAAGAAAAATTTATATAGAATCGTCCTACCATCTTAATATTTATGTCAAATGGCAAAATTGCGGGATATCCTGATTTTTTTTAACAATAAATTTAGTATGTACGACAGAGCAGCACTAAACTAGACTCCCATATAAGTTTTTTCTATACTTTTAGATAATATAATCAAATAACTTTGAATATAAAATTATGAAAACCTTATATCTGTCAAAAAGCTTTAAATTGCTCTTTGAACATATCTATAGCGAAACCTATTGACAAATTGAAACATGTGGCTTCTCCTACATTTTTTACGTTGATGATAAAGTGACTAGTTTAATGGATAAAGTGATAAGGTTATGCCAAATTGTAATGGCCAATGGCTACGAGAATAACTGAATAAGGAAGTTGACAGCCATATATCCCTCCAAAACGTAATTGCATCTTGTTGGGTGATTCTCACTAGTCGCAAGGGTTTAATTCCTTGTAATGTGGATGAATTTCTCTATAATATATTGGGCCCAATTAAATCAATTTCTTAGCTAAAAATTTATATCATTAAATATGATCTACCAAATTCTTATTTTTCTACGAATATTCACAAAGTTTAAAGTTAAAACTACAGTTTAACGTGAGAAAGCGCATGCATTTATTAATGTAAGCATTATTTATACAAGCTATATACTATATAGCATGAAAAACATTTGAGATGATGACGAAGTTAATGCTTAGGCCCCCTTGCATTATTTGTGAAAACTCCGTTTAGGAAAATGTAAAAATTATTAAATCCAAAATCACTGTTCACATGCTTTAGCACTCTTTAAAAAAGAAACATGGGTACCGTGGCCTTCGACATCGCCTCCTTTTCGTGTCAATGAAGACATCACCAGATTGGACGTTAACCCTAAAAGCGTGGTACAAATTCGAATGTATCATTCGATTTTGGAGGCGTTTCGGGTTGAAAATAATAAAGATGTGAAATGGTATGTTATGGCAGATGATGACACTTTAATTTTTGTAGATAATTTGGTTGAATTGCGAGGGACGTACGATCATACCAAGTATTATTACATTGGTACAAATTCTGAGTCCATTCATTCAAACGCTTATATCTCTTTTGATATGGGATATGGTGGAGCTGGCTATGCTTTGAGCTATGCTTTAGTTGAAGCGTTGGCATCAGAGATCGATGGGTGTATTCAGAGATATAAACACTTGTTTTTCAGTGATTATATATCACAATCATGCTCGGCTGATTTAGGAGTTGATCTAAAAATCGAAAAGGGAATTCACCAGTGTTAAGGAAGCACACATCAGTAGCATAGACTGTAAAGCAGAGGATAGCAGCAGCTCCAGCTTACAATTAAAGGTTGATGACATGGCATGCCAGCTGGCACCTGGTGGTTATGTAGTTACTTGTTCACGTGATAATTAGTTGAAGTTGTTATAGCTAGCTAGAATTAGTTTTGTAATTAGTTAACTAATTGAGCTGAGCATCAGCTGTGTATATAAGCAATCTGTGTACAGTTTCTTAGTTAAGTTTTGATAAATAAAATCATAAGAGCTAAAAGCTTTCAATTCTAAATTTTCTCAGCTTCCAAACATCCTTATTCTGATTTCTTTCTTGGTATCAGAGCCACAATGGCATCTGTGAATCTTGCCTCTTCCTTAAATCAAGTTCATAACTCTGCTGCTCATTCAACAACCGTCAATTTCACTTTCAACACTCCTGTTAAGCTTGATCAATCAAACTATTTGATCTGGAGATCTCAAGTTCTTGCTTCAATTCGAGGAAATAGACTTGAGAAATTTATCGATGAATCAATTACTCCACCTCCTTCTCATATTGCTCAGAGATATGATGATGATCTTAGATCTGTGGAGAATCCAGAATTTGCAACCTGGAGAGCACAAGATCAGATACTTCTCGGTTGGCTTCTTTCATCCATGAGTGAAGGTATCATTAGTCTAGTGTTCAACCTTGAGACTTCATTGGAGGTATGGAAAGCTGTTGAAACTCAATTTGGATCTCAGTCAAAGTCTAGATTACTGCATTTGAGATATTTGATGAATTCTACTAGAAAGGATGATCTTAAAATGACTGAATATTTCATTAAAATGAAATCTATTGCTGATAACATGGCTGCAGCAGGAAGTGCATTAAGCAATGATGATTTGATTTTACATGTACTCTCTGGTCTAGGTCCTGATTATAATTCTGTTGCTACTTATATTACTGGACAAGTAGGAACTGGAAAAATGAATGTTAATGAGGCTTATGCTATGCTGTTAACTCAAGAGGCTAGAATTGATCAACAAACTCATATGCTTGCTAACATGGATGTTAAACACAATTTAGAAGCTAATTTTGCACAAAATAGAGGACCTAGAAGAGGAAACTTCTCAGGAGGAAAAGGTTTTGGTAATCTTGGATATAATTCAGGCTATAGTAATGCTGCTGGAAATTCTGGAAATAGTGGTTACAGAGGAAATTATGGATCATCTGGTTTTCCTGTTGGAAGTGCTGGAAATAATGGTTACAGGGGAAATTATGGAGGAGGAGGAGGAGGAAACTGGAATAACAATAATGCTGTCAATAATGGTAAAACACCTGGAAATCCAAAATCCCAGTGGAATCCTTCTAAGCCTACCTGTCAAGTTTGTCTCAAAATAGGTCATACAGCCAATGTATGCTGGAAGCTGGAAGAATTTATTGCCTCTGGAGCTTATAGACCACCTCCAAATAGGAATCCGAAATCAGCATATCTGGCAAATATGGAAGGATCATCTGATGCAAATTGGTACCTTGACAGCGGTGCCACTCATCATCTCACAAATGACATGAACAATATGCAGATTTCTGAGTCATTTACAGGTACATCTAAACTCATTATTGGTAATGGTACTGGCTTGAATATTACACATATTGGAAAAGCTGTTCTGAGATTGCACAACTGCACTGATTCCACTGTGATTAAACTAAACAATATACTTTTAGTTCCACAAATAACCAAGAACCTCATAAGCATTTCTCAGCTAACCAAAGACAACAATATTTCAGTTGAGTTTACTGATAAATCTTGTTTTGTGAAGGACAAGGTGAAGAATTTGATCATACTGCAGGGCAAGGCTGAAAAAGGCTTGTACAGATTGCTATTAGTGTCCTCAAATAAAATCTCTGCTCAGTCTTCCTTTCAGAGTCATGTTGCAAATATCAAGTCTTCTTTTCAGTCAGTTGTTCCTCTTTCAATGCTCTCAGTTGTCAATCTTAGTCAGTCAAATAAACTAGATCACTGCTTGCATAATGTGGCAGCAGAGTCTTGTATGAACTCTAAGTGTTTTTTAAGCACTTCTGTATTACATCAGAGGTTAGGTCATCCTAACTCTAAGATCTTAAATCATGTAATACAATCTTGTTCCTCTTTCAAACCTGTCAATGGAAATAAAGATTTTGATTCATGTGATGCTTGCAAATTGGGAAAAATGCATAGACTACACTTTCCAGTAACTGAAACAAAAACAAAACAACCTTTAGCCATTTTACATACTGATCTATGGGGACCAGCTCCAGTGGTTTCCATACAAGGTTATAAATATTATGTGAGCTTTGTAGATGACTTTACCAGATACACTTGGATATTTCCCTTGAAAACCAAAGATGAAACTCTTCATGTGTTCAAAATTTTTAAAGCTCAAGTTGAAAAACAATTAGAACAGCCCATTAAATGTCTCCAATCTGACTGGGGAGGGGAATTCAGATCTTTCACCAAATATCTTCAAGAAGAGGGGATAGAATTCAGACACTCTTGCCCTTATACACACAACCAAAATGGTTTGGTAGAGAGAAAACACAGACACATCACTGAATCAGGCCTTACTCTTCTTGCACAAGCTAAATTACCTATCAAATTCTGGTGGGATTCCTTTCATACAGCAGCCTATCTCATTAACAGATTACCAACACCTATTCTATCAATGAAAACTCCATATGAATCAATTTTTCATCACAAACCAGACTATAACTTTCTAAGAACATTTGGATGTTCTTGTTTTCCTTTTCTCAGAGAATACAATAACCATAAATTTCATTTCCATACTTCAAAGTGTGTCTTCTTAGGATACAGTTCTTCACATAAGGGCTATAAGTGTCTACATTCATCAGGCAAGATTTATATTGCCAGTCATGTATTGTTTGATGAAACTACTTTCCCTTACACTTTAGATCCAAATTTTTCTTCCACTTCTAAACACACTTCCTCTGATTTCCAATATAACCTTTTTCAAAGGTTTACTCTGTCAGTTCCTAATAGCAATCCGAACAGTCTTGAAGCTACTGCAGCAGATCACTTCCCTGTCAATCATTTCCTGTCATCAAACACACCTCAATGTCAGTCACCTACAACTCAGACCTCTACATCTTTGTCTTTACCTCCATCCCAGTCACCAGCACCACAAATACTCTGTCCAACACATACATCTCAGCCTAAACCTTCTACTTCCACCCATCACATGATAACCAGAGCTAGAGCTGGAATTTTCAAACCAAAAGCCTTCCTAACAACTCACAACAGCTTAGAACCATCCACTGTCCCTGAGGCATTATCAGATCCTCAATGGAAAGATGCAATGCAAACTGAGTATGATGCCCTTATTCACAACAACACTTGGACTCTTGTGCCAATGTCTTCAACCTACAAGTTAGTAGGTTGTAAGTGGGTATTCCGAACAAAGTATAACACAGATGGAACTGTTAGCAAGTATAAAGCTAGATTAGTTGCAAAGGGGTTTCACCAAACAGCAGGGATAGATTATTCAGAAACATTCAGTCCAGTGGTGAAGTCTTCAACAGTAAGAGTCATACTCAGCTTGGCAGTTATGAAAGGGTGGAAAGTCAGACAAATTGATGTCAATAATGCATTCCTTAATGGGGATCTTTCTGAGGATGTATATATGACACAACCAGAAGGCTTTGTCACTAAGGAAGGGTACATCTGCAAACTCAAGAAAGCTCTCTATGGTCTAAAACAAGCTCCACGAGCCTGGTATGAAAAGCTGAAAGGTTGTCTTACTACTTGGCAATTTCTTAACTCAAAAGCTGATACATCTCTATTCATTAGACATGATACAAGGGGCTTAATCATAGTATTGATCTATGTGGATGATATCCTAGTCACTGGACCAGATTCTGCTCTACTAGAAGATTTTATTGTTAAACTCAGTCAGGCCTTTGCCTTGAAAGATCTGGGATTAGTTGCTTACTTCCTAGGTGTTGAAGTTAGTTACTTTGATGAGGGAATGCATCTATCTCAAACAAAGTATATTAAAGACTTGCTGAGTAAAGCATCTATGGAGAATTGCAAAGGGTCTGATACTCCTCTTAGTACTGGTTTGAAGCTAGAAAGAAATGTCAGGGGTCCTTTGGGCCAGGAGTTCGAAAATCCAACACTTTACAGAAGCATAGTTGGAGGATTACAGTATCTAATTCTCACCAGGCCTGATATAGCTTATTCAGTTCATAAACTCAGTCAATACCTCAGTTCTCCTACTGTTCAGCACTGGTTAGCCTGTAAAAGAGTTCTTCGATATCTCCAGTCAACTATCACCTATGGTCTCTATCTTAGAAAGGAAGCAACTCTGGAAATTGGATTAACAGGCTATTCAGATGCTGACTGGGCTTGTGATCTTGACGATAGAAAATCAATTGGAGCCTATTGTATTTACTTGGGTAACAACTTGATTTCATGGTCCTCCAAAAAGCAAGCAATTGTAGCAAAGTCAAGCACAGAGAGTGAATACCGAGCCCTGTCAGCAGCATGCTCAGAAATTTCGTGGTTGCAGTCTTTGTTTTCAGAACTCAATATTGCTAAACTACCTACTCCAGTTCTTTGGTGTGATAACCAAAGTGCAGGGGAGCTAGCTCGCAACCCTGTGTTTCACTCAAAATCTAAGCACATAGAATTGGATGTTCATTATGTTAGAGACAAAGTGCTTGGAAAAGAATTGGAGGTTAGATACATTCCTACTGAAGAACAAGTAGCTGATGTTCTTACTAAGCCCTTATCTTTTTCTAAATTTAGTTTCTTTAGATCCAAGCTCAATGTCGTCAGTAGACCTTTGAGCTTGAGAGGGGATGTTAAGGAAGCACACATCAGTAGCATAGACTGTAAAGCAGAGGATAGCAGCAGCTCCAGCTTACAATTAAAGGTTGATGACATGGCATGCCAGCTGGCACCTGGTGGTTATGTAGTTACTTGTTCACGTGATAATTAGTTGAAGTTGTTATAGCTAGCTAGAATTAGTTTTGTAATTAGTTAACTAATTGAGCTGAGCATCAGCTGTGTATATAAGCAATCTGTGTACAGTTTCTTAGTTAAGTTTTGATAAATAAAATCATAAGAGCTAAAAGCTTTCAATTCTAAATTTTCTCAGCTTCCAAACATCCTTATTCTGATTTCTTTCTACCAGGTAATTGATTATACTTAATTCAATGAATAATGTAATTAATAATAGTTTCTAAGTGTCAACTGTATTGCTATATATATGTTCTCACTTTTGGTGGGAAATATATTAAATAAAAACTGAATTATAGGAAGACTGCCATCTCACTTGAGATGAAAATGGAATAATAGTTAGGTCCTTATTGTTTCTTTTTTTTTTTTTTCATACATACACATACATTTTAGGTTCTTTTACTAGAGACATTATCTCACATCCGCTGAGAATATTGAATTAAATTTATAAGGTTGAGTAATCCTTAACTTTTGAGTAAAATCCTAAGATTTTATAGTACCTTTTTTGTTATCAATCTAATCTGATATATGTGTGAGAAGATAAGAAAGGTTTTGAACGGTATAAAGTCACAAATGTTTTCCAACAAAAAGTTTGAACATTAAAATTATGACGTTAGTGATGTAACAAACAATTTAAAAATAAATTAAGGACTTAAAGTATAATTCTGCTGATTGAAAAATGTTGAAATACTTGAAAAGTGCCATTGGAACATGCAGATTGATCTACGAGTTGACATTTCAGGCCTCTTATCATCTCACCCAAGCTCTCCATTAATCAGTCTTCACCATTTCGACGCCATAGATCCGATCTTTCCCTCGAAGAACAGATCCGAATCCATAAACCATCTGATGAAACCAGCAAAATTTGACCAATCACGTCTATTGCAACAAACAAAATGCTACCACCGGCAAAGCAACTGGACACTCTCAATCTCATGGGGCTACTCAGCACATATCTATCAAAGCATTTTCCCTCGAAGCTTTCTGAGGAGACCCCTCCAACGTTCCGGCCGTGGCAAAAGAGCAGGCCCCCGTTCTTCATGTTCAACACTCGGTGGCTGTCTAATAATCCTTGTGAAGCTCCTCATGTATTTTTCTTAGAATCTGTTATTGAGAGTAATAATATTGGACGATACCACGTTGTTGTTACCAACTACACTCGAAGTTCGCCCGGTAACTTGCCGATTTGTTTATCAAATGGCAATCCTTCGGCTAATCCAATCCACAAGATTCAAGTTTTTTCGCCATCAACAGGACGCAAAGAGGTGTTTTTCTACTAAGCCAATTCAAACAATGTAAAATTCGATAACACTATGGATTTTAATATTTGAATGAAAACTGATATGATAGCTTATGAATAATTTTTCCATCATATTGAATACTAATAACGAACTTAATGTGATGCTTATAAATAAATTGTCATAACAACTGAGAATTAAATGCTTGGATCCCTAACATTATTGATCTTTTGGTTTTTTTTCTTTTTCTTTTTCTTTTTCTTTTTTTCAGGCAGGAAGAATTGAATGCTGTGATGTTAAATATGTAGCTGGTGAGGACACTGTGGACGTTAAGCTAAGCGCCTGCATGAAAGGTGAAATGTTGGCTTAAATGTAATGTGAAGCTAAGATGAACGGCATGAAGGAGAATTATTGGATACGTAGGAGTTGTTACCGCGAATAAGTAACAATAATACAAGGGGATTAATTAACACTATCTGCTCCATTGAAGATTAAGGTCTTTAATCTTAAACTATTTGTATGATTGATTGTCTACTTCATTTGTACAAAGAATTAACTCATGTTCAATTCTTATGTCGTGCAGATATTCGCAATTTTATAAACTGCAAACTTATAAATTGAATATTTTTGGGAAAAAGCATTATACTTTTTTGATCAATTTCATCTAAGTATGTTTATTTTTTATCTTTTCATATCCGCATTACATCCGGCCCAATGAAGCAAAAATAAAATTTTAACTCGGTATTTTTTGTCTTTTTGTAATTAATGTGTGGTTCAACTTAATTACAATAAATTTCGATACCCCTTAAAGTTTCTCTATAAATAATCGAGGCGGACTAAAATTAACACTTACATAATGTTGAAAAATAATCTATAAAATGAGAGAGATCGTTTTATCCTCTAAAACAATACATATCGATTAATTCTTTCTTAATTTCAACTCCTACCTAAGCTATCGATTAATTCTTTCCTAATTTCAGCTCCTACCTAAGCCCCAAAAAAAAAAAAAATCGTGATAAGTAAATAACAAAAAGACTAGAAAAATGAAAGATTCCTAATACCAAACTTGTGAAAATAATCACTCTCAAGATTTTTTTCAAAATTGAATATATTTAACCCAAAAATGAGCCGTTGGTATTAGTAATTTAGTTGGGAAATTTACACCAATAACCATAAAAATTTTGATTTTTTCCATCTTAACCCCCCAAACAAATTTCTATCAACATTAGCCATAAAAGAACCTTTGAGACCAAACTACCCCTCACTCTCATCTCCATTTCCTCTTCCTCTCGCCTTCTTCTCTCCAGTTCTCTCCTAATTTCAGCATCCACCGCTTTCTTCTTCTTCTCTCTCCTGTAATCTTCGTAATCGTTCGGTCTGCCGGGGTCGTACTCCTCGATTACGGTCGAAGTGACGCTGACCAATGCCGGTTGCAGCAGCGCTGCCACGTCATCGGGGGAAGGTGGCGAACAAAGAAGAAGGGACTGGCGAAAACAAACACAACAACTTCATCTCCATCCTGATCGTATTCATTTGTCTTTACTTTTCCTCGCGGCTTCTAGAAGGAGGTTGTATCTCCAGATGATCGCTGATGATCGCTCCTATAGATGTTTCCGTATCAAAAAAGACAGCGTCCTGTCTCAAAATTGTTTTCAAGTACAAGCCACAGATTCTGGCAGACTGCCGTTACCCTATGATCGTCCAACAGCACACCTCCGCAATATTGCAGAGCAAAATCTTATGTTACTTACGAAGAAATTAGGCAATGCCGGTGCCAATAGCCAAAATATACAAACGTCAAAGATGCCTAAAAATCATTCAATGATATCAGCATAACAAAACCAAAGGAACTAGAGAAATATAAGGCTGCACGTCAAGAATTATGGTTTTGTCACCTTTGGAACTTCATTTACAACATGGGAAGGATCACTGGAGCCAAATGATTCAACTCACTGGAGCCAAATGATTCAACAAGGGGGCCGAAATAAGAGTCCAAGGCACCTAATGATCCCAGCGTCATCAAAACGATATCCTGTTTGTCAGCAAATGTAAACAGCTTATGATATGCCACCTTTTGAACAGCCTCAGCCTCTTTCTTCCCATCTCCTGCTTTTTCTCCATTAATTTCTTTCTTTTTTCCTCCATTACCTCTCCTTCTAAATATTAATTTCCTGTTATTTGTTCATTTGCAATCACTAAAACATCATCGAGAGTTGTTGTTATTAGTTAATAGTCTCAAGGACTGAAATATAAGTAAATAAGAACCGGATGCTTATATTTCATGTTACCATAAATGTAACAATAAAAAGAAAAAAAAAACAGAAAGAGAGATAGAGCATGAAAATATTGTGAGATGCAGCTACAAGTTACAGAGGTTATGCTTCGGTAAATGTATGATATGACAAGTAAATGTTACTTGTTCTCGTAAGATCTGCAGTACTTTCTTTGATTTATTGCAGGGATGTGTTCTAAATGTTGAATTTTTTCAGAATCCCTACTCTTGCGCTCTCTCTCCTTTTTTTTTTCACCAAGGCCATAGATCTTCGGATCTATCATCTCTGTGTGTTTGATCAAATCCCCTCGATGTTGCATGCAAATTGCAAGGACTTTAATTTCACGTTTATTTTTTCAGTATTAATTTCGTAGCCTTTTGAAGGTTACAGTAATACAGCTCCTCCCCAGTTCCCATACATGATGCATGGAGCGGGAAACAAGACGAGAATAGTTTTACGTAAACAACAAACCTCCATAATAATACAAGCTATAAGCTGAAAACAGTTGGTGCCTTGGAAGGCAACCTGTCGCACTAAGCCTTGGTGCGACAGGTGCCTGTCGCAGCAAGGCTTCGTGCGACAGGTGCCTGTCGCACCAGGCTTCGTGCGACAGGTGCCTGTCGCACCAAGGCTTCGAGCGACAGGTGCCTGTCGCACCAAGGCTTCGAGCGACAGGTGCCTGTCGCACCAAGGCTTCGAGCGACAGGTGCCTGTCGCACCAAGTTTCGTGCGACAGGTGTTTGTCGCACCAAGTTTTTTTTGATTTGTAAAGAAGGGTAATTTAGGGAGAAAAGCGTGTGTTTGGCTAATGTTGATAGAAAAAAATTGAGAGGGTTAATTGTGAAAATTATAAAAATTTTATGGTTATTTTTGTAAATTTCCCAATTTAGTTGGTAAAATCTTATTCAGCTCCACTACAAATCAACTCATAATTTTAGCCCAACTTCGAGTCACCAATCAAAAAAAAAAAGGAGGGGGGGTGGGGGAATGAAGGTTATAAATTTTTCATATAATTTTGAGTATAATGGAATTTTTAAAAAAGACAAATAAATTAAATTATTATCTAGTAGAATTATCTAAAGTACTAGCTACGATCGATCCTATGTTCATTCTGTGCTATATCATAGATGCCCAAAAAAGGGGAAAAATTATAAAATCATATAAAAGTTTATAAACACTATGACCGTTGTAAAAAGTTTGTTTAGTTCCCGAGAACATGAAGTACTAGTAGCTAGCTGGCATGTAAAATGTTTTGAGAACTTTTTCCCAAAAATCTCACTTAAAATTTTACGTAGCAGTTAGATAATCACTCCAACTCACGAACTTAATGCTTAAGCCCCATTTCATAAACTTGTTTTAGAGAATTAGAAAGGCCAATAAGATCACATGCATTAGCAAACTTAAGGAAACAAGATCCATGCCCCAATAATTAAAAAAAAAAATTAAACGTAATTGTCACATGGGATCATCCCCCTTTTCAATTTCTTTCAAGTTTTTGTTTCATTTGTGAAATGTCTTCAAAGAAAGCAATCAAAGTTAGGAAAATGAAGCAAAGTTTTCAAAATTTATCTTTAGAAACTTTGTGTAAATCTCTAGCAATTTCAGGGTTAGTTCTCTTTTTGTTCTACACACTCTTGTTTAACCAACTTTACAATCACTCTATTACCTATTTCTCTCCACACTTCAAAGTAATATGGCCAGCTTCATCAAGTAATGTTACTTCCCCTACAAATATCAACCACATTGTGTTCGGCATTGCGGGTACCGTAAATGGCTGGAAATACAGAAGGGCATACGTTGAAGCATGGTGGCGACCAAACGTAACAAGGGGTTATCTCTTTTTAGAAAGATTTCCCAGTAGAGAGTTCTTACCATGGCCTCCATCCTCTCCTCCATTTCGAGTAAACGAAAACATCACCCGTTTAAAATCATACGAAAAGATTAAGAACTCATTTCAAGTTCGAGTGTTTCGAACAATTTTGGAGACGTTTAGAGAGGGAGATGAAGATGTGAGATGGTATGTAATGGCTGATGATGACACCATTCTCTTTGTAGATAACTTGGTTGAGGTTCTTGCAAAATATGACCACACTCAATATCTTTACATTGGGACAAATTCTGAGTGTGTTTCTTCAAATTTTCATGCTTCTTTTAATATGGCATTTGGTGGAGCTGGCTATGCTTTGAGCTATCCTCTTGTAGAAGCATTGGCTGCAAAGTTTGATAAGTGTGTTGAGAAATATCAGAATTTGTATGCCAGTGACCTCATGTTATATTCTTGCTTGGCAGATTTGGGAGTCACCCTAACGCTTGAGAAGGGCTTTCACCAGGTAACTTATGATCATGCTTTGAAGATTCTTAATTTTAGTAAGTTTTTAAATTCTAAAAGTGCTTCTTTGTATCCTCATTGTAATGGAGAATGCAGATTGATCTACACAGTGACATATCCGGTCTCCTATCAGCTCTTCCTCAGATACCGGTCCTCTCGCTCCACCACCTTGACGTCATAAATCCAATCTTTCCCTCAATGAGTCGCTCCAAGTCCATAAACCATCTGATGAAGGCGGCAAAACTTGACCATTCACGTCTCCTACAACAAACTATCTGCTATGACATGCAAAGAAATTGGTCTTTCTCCATCTCCTGGGGCTACACAACACATATATATGAAAGTATTCTCCCTAGAAATTTTGTAGTGAAACCCCTCGAGACATTCAGGCCATGGCGGAGGAGCGACAGGCAACCACTTTACATGTTCAATACTCGGGGCATCACCAGAAACTCATGTGAAGCACCCCATGTTTTCTTCTTTCATTCTGCAGAGAATTCAACAGAAAATAAAATTGCTACAACTTATCTCCGCGCATTACCGCGAAATCTGCCACCTTGTTCAAACAGTGGCAATATTTCTGCAGATTCCATCAACACAATTCATGTATTTTCTCCAGCAACTGAACACAAGAGGGTGAGTTCCCTACTCCATACCATCTCATTATCATCAGCATTCATATAATTGACAAAACTATAGAATATGAAATGATGTCTGTACTTCATGCATCTTCCAGATGGGGAAAACTGAATGCTGCGATGTTGAGAAGATGCGTGACGTGAATGTTACTGATATCAAGCTAAGGAAATGTACAAAAGATGAAATCATTTCCTAAATTTGATTCAAAATTTTGATGTTCATTGCTGCATGAATAGAAATATCTACATGCGACCTTCAACTATTTTTTCTATTTTTGTCTCCAAAAGATCTTGGTGATTTTTTATGCATCTAAAAGAATGAATTTGATTTGTTCAAACTCTCATACAACTCTGACTACTTTCTACATCTACAGCAATAAAGCACGACTCAACCACATTATTTTTGGCTGTGTGCTGTGCTCAGCAACCACAAGAGTTAACTTGCCCTTGCACCAGCGACATAAATCATAAATCATGAAGCACCAAGTATAAACAGCTTAAAAAAAGTAGGCGCCAAACACATTCTATCAGAAACCTTTCATCATTATTATTGCCACCTAACAGATGCATCAGATGTTTTTCAGGTGCAGAAAAGTTTCGGGAAAATGCCTAATTCAGGAAATCTGTAGAAATTAATTGGGGGAAAGTAGAAAATCATGGAATTACATGAAAGATAGATCGACTTCAAGAAAATGTCGGCTGATAGGCAAAAAGAATTACAAAGGCAGTTTCATCATGACTACTTTCAAATTCCCCACATGTATAAAACTTATCATGAATCGATATCTTATACCTACTTATATAACTGAAAATAGCTTCAGACTTCAAAATGCATATTACCCAGACAAAACCTTCTCATCCTCGTGAGCCTTCTGAATTCCTATCAAACGAGCATAGTCCACCCACCTGCCAAAGCAAATTAAAACTCATAATGAGTTTATTTGGAGTGATAAGGTTACCCTTAGCATTGAAATTTGGGAGGAAAAAAATCAGAATCTTACAACAATGAACCCAAGTATGTGTTGCCTGTTCGAACGGCGAAGCAAATTGCACTGAGAATAAGCTTGTGCTGGTGCAGTAAAGGCTCCAAAATTCGCTGTTCTATAACACCAGCCAGTACTTGGTACCTGTGAAACACAAATGTGTCGTAACTAAAATACTCCCATGCAGAGTTGTTACCTTCAACAAGAATATATCAAAAGACAAAGGAACGTCTATTGGGGAAATTTTCCATAAATTATAGGAATGAGTAGGCGTCCCATGTTCAACATGCACTTCTGTAATATGTCAAATTTGTTTCTCATAGACATATACCATTTCAAATATCTTCCACTTAGACATTTAGACCATGAAGGTCCACCTCCAAGCCCCTAGCAGATGTAGGTAGTTTCAAGTAAGAATGTAACCATCCAGGTCTCTTAAACCAATATTATGTCTATATTTACACTAGGAAGTTGTACTCATTCATATTATTAGCATCTCAGTTCTGTGGCAACTTCACATTTTTGTGAGTGCTCGTAGGTTCAATGGTAAAACCTCGTGGAGTGAGGAGGAAGTTTGATTTCCATTCATGAAAAAATAATAATAATAATAATAAATAAATGACAACCTAGTCTATTTGCTAGAATCTATAATTAAATGTCCACATAAAGCATCAATATGTAGAGTTTGAATTTGTTGCAAGCAAATTATTAACAAAAAATACAGCTTAGCCCAAAGCAGAAGAACATGAACAGTCATTGAACAAAAATATATATATCTAAATACTCCACAATATACCAATAGATAACTCGGCAGCATACCAACTACTTATAAAAAAAATAAATAAATAAGCAGAAAAAGGGCTCTAGACTTCATATTGTTTTAACAAGATTAGATAAATAGACATAGTGTGTTATGGACATCAAAGTGGGCTTCAGACTTAGGCCAATGATAGCAAACCAGGGTTTGAACAAAGTGATGGTCGTCAGAAACTCATACCTGAGGTTGCTAGAAACTGCCATATAGACACCATAAGCAACACTGGTTGAAAGTATGGGCACATTTTCAACTTCACCTTCGGAAGACTTGTCCACAGCCTTTCGTGCATTGATTAAGGCATTTGTCACAGCTGTCCCAACCTTTGAAAAATTAAATTGCATTAGATGCAAGCATATCCATATTTCAGATTCAATTGACCACATTTAGTAAAGAGAAAATCTCTGGCATAACAAGCTAATGGCCATCAAGAACTTTAAGAGCTCCACAAGTTCAAATTCTCAAATAATAGAAGAAATAAATACATGAATTTTATGAATTAAATCATTATAGCCAAGATGGACAAGATAGATCCCCAAGATGACTTCTATAACGCATCAAAAGATTTCAACTTATAGCAAAACCACAGCATTTGATCGACATTTGCTATTGGCAAAGCACCAGAAGAAGCGAAGGTATCTAAGTGCTTAGGCAAAAGCAATAAACACTAACCCGGGACTTTGAAATCCATAAGGCCAACCAAACCATTTTGATGTTTTGTGATGGGACCACCCAAAGAAAGATGTAATACCCAGTCCAATTCTATCATGTCTTTGGTGAATATATAATGATTTCATCCTTATAAACAAAAAGAGTTTGAGTGTGTGTGTGTACATGTAGATACACAAGGAGGAATGCATGATAAGATCTCAACAACTTTAAGTACATTAAGACCTCATGCCAAACAACAGAGTGATAAAACAATCCTGCCATAGGCAGATAAAAACAATCTAAAGACAGAGAGACTCATGCTTAAAGCAAAGAACCTCTTAAGAAAAAACTAACTTACCAGCGACGAAGTGGTGCCAACTGCAAAAAGCTTTGCCCCGTTCCGCTGCGTAACACACAGATAATATAAAATATAAAGTATACTTTTCAGAATAAATTTGAGAATTCCTAACAAAATATATTCAACATAAGAAATTTCTTACCGCTATGGCACCTAACCTCTGCAGCAATGAATAAGAAGTTCCAGAGAGTGCCACCTGCATAAAGAGGTTAAAAAACAGCTAAGTCTCTTGCTTTATAATCCCAGAAATAATTTTGCAAAATTTGGACAAAACTGAACCTGGAAAGCATTATCTGGGCAGTTGTAGAAGAACTTGGATATGGGACCAGCATGGACTGCAAAAGACGATCGGAGAGCGACAGTAGGAGCAGGAAGATAAACAAGCATGAAATCTGCAATTATGGCCATTACCTAAGAGAAAAGGAAATGACAACTCAAATTATAGAGATTACATATACTTAATGCATAATACACGAACCATCAAACATTTTTTTCAGTTTATGAATAAAACAACTACTTGGTTCATAAATTTAGGTATAAAAATATGCACATACTCAACATTTAAAGATTTCACAAAGATTGTATAAGTATTTTAGAATATAACCATAAGCCTTATGTTTGGCTCAAGTTAATTGTAGTTGCAATCACTGAGCTATTTTCACAATAAGGCAACCCATTTGCACAAGAACGTGCAATATTTTTAAAGAAAAAAAAAATCTAAATCCACTCATATTTAGTGCTGATTTAATATAACCTCACAGCAAAAGAAATCATGAATCTGAAAAATCAATAACAATTTATAGCAAATTAAAAGAACCATACCACATCCGCAAAAACAATTTCAAGCTCCTTAAAAAAGTTTTCCCTGCGCCGATCATACTCTGCAGCTGTCTGGGCAATTGAAAGATAAAAGAAAAAAGTGTTACCCTTGATGAAATTTAAGGTTGTAGGCCTAACTAAACTAGAGAAATTCAGAGCAACACACAAAGTGAGAAACAGCAAAACATATCGAAGTGGTGTATTATAAAGCATTATTACTATCAAGCAAAACAATGAATTTCTACTTTGGCATAACTGCATATCATAATGAGCGAGGACGACAGTTCTTTACAGGGGCATTTTCATAGATCTGCAGTTCAAAATAACCTGCTCAAACAATGCATAATTACGCCCAGAATGCAGTAAGCTGCAGCAACCGTCACACAATTCTTATCAATACTACTCACTACATAGTTAAGGCTCAATTGAGGGTTGAAATTTGATTTGATCCATATGCTCCCTATAGACAGCAATCATCATGAACATATCCGCTTCACCGAATCAAACAAAATTTTTCCAAGTGTACTCATTTTACCAATAAATTAAACAAACACTTTTCCTCCATCAAAGTGATCCAAATGAAGAAGAAGAATAAAACAAACCTTGGTGAAGATACCAACGCCGCATTCAAAGAGGACCTTTGCCAAGAAAAGATCATCAGCCAATAACCTTTCCTTGAACCCACCAAATTGCATCAGCCATTTGAACAAACCGGACTTCTCAAGCTCAAAGTACCTCGACAACACCGCCCCAGGAATCCTCCCGTCCTTGATCGCGGCCGCCAAGTCCTTCGGCAGACTCTCCATCGACCTCTTCGCCTCCGCCAACACGATCAACGCCTCCTCCCTGTTCTTCTCACCCGCATTCTCACCATCGCCATCGCCATCATTGTTATTTCCACCACCACCACCACCACTACCACCATTGTTGTTGTAGTTGTCGTCGCCGCCGCCGCCGCCAGAGGAGGTGGGGGTGGAGAAGGCGAGAAAAAGGGAGGTGGGTGGTCGGCGGTGGTGGTGGAGGTGGAGGGAGAGAGGGGTGGTGAAGGAGGAGGAGGAGGGTGGTGACGTGACGGAGAGGCGGAGGGGAAGAGGAGATGGACGGTTGAGATTGAGTTCTGGGGTGTTGTTGTTAGAGATTGTGGAGAGAGACGCGGAGGCAAAGAAGCAACTGGCGATGGACATTTTCGTTGTTGCTGCAGCACTTGTGGTCAGAGTTGTGTTCGTGTTCGCAGTTGTAGTTTCTTCTTCTTCTTCTCCTCCTTTGGTTTCTGACGAATTTTTCTTTGACTACCACCTGGTATTTCACTCTTTAGAACGAGAGAAGAAAGCAATCGGGCTTTTTCGGTATTTTGGCGTGCTCCAAATCTCCCTCTATTGACTCCACCACTCTCTCCTAGTCTCTACTCTTTTTCTTTTTTTTCTTTTTTCTTTTTCTTGTTAACACTTTTGGTTTATAATCATAAAATAGATAAAATAATGGTGACACAATTAGTTGTTACTTAGCATTTGTTAAATAAGTAATTATTTTAACACATTACAATTTGATACATTATTTTTATGTACAAACTTTATATTAAGTAGACGGCTGACAAATTTTATGTTATATAACATCGCACGTGACAAACTACGTTTAAGAGAGACTATAAGTTCCACAGTACTAAAGCCTTAATTTCATTAATATTAATGAGAATCTTTTGTTTTTTAAACAAGTCACAAAAATTCTTTCTTAAAATATATAAATAGACTTTCTTTCAGAATAAATTTTGAGTCTCTAAGAATAATTTCTAGACACAAAAGAATGTTTTTGACTTTTGAGTGACATAAAAGAATCCGTGTACGTATTTTTTTTAAAAAAAAATATTGGAGTCGCGTTATTATACACGAGCGTTTTTGTCCCTTTTTTCTTGTATTTTAATTTCAATAATTTGAAATTGTGAGAAAGTGTGGCACACGCTCTTAGACAGGCGTGACAAACTTGAGTAAATCTGTGTGGGGTCCGGGCACTGTTGGGGTTGGTGGCAGTCAACAGGTACCTAGTTTTGCAGTGCGTGGCACGCGCAATGGTTGGCGGCTGGGAGTTAGTTTTTGTTGTTATTTTTTTGTTATAAAATCGAAATAATTTTAAAATAATAGGGAACCTTAAAAATATTAGTATGAGTGCCGTTATGGTACCATACCACAACTAAATTTAATTATTGAATTCAATTCTGGTGATTATTATGTACCGGATCTAATGACTGGATCCACTAATAATATGTTACCATTACAGTATCATAATTTTACCCGATTAATATTTAATCATTCAAAAAATTTGTTACTACTTAATAGTTACACCTACTAATATTTAATATTTTCAATTGTGTAATTGTATCTTGTGGAATACAGATTTTGACAACCCCACAAATTTAACCTTTTTTATGCTATTGTCTTGATATTTTTTTTAATAAATAAATTTAAAAAATCCATGATTTAGATGAGGAATCCAATTCCCATGTTGCACAATTAATTGTAATTATATTGTTAGAGTGCAATTTATGCACTAGTTTTGCATTGTTTACTTCCCTTAATATCGATGTTTTGCACTTAATAATAATGTTTTACTTGTGTTTTAGTTTTGTAGGTGCAATTCTATTGATTGGTGATAAAATTGAGCTAAAAGATGATGTTTAAGGAGGATTGTTCTCTTGGAGAAATTATGAGGGTCAGAAGAACTTTGTTGATAAGGCGTGGGCGCGTGCTGTCAACTGCGGACCTGCAGTTTTTAGTTTAACGTGTTTTGTATTTTTGGTTATTTTTGTAATTACGAATTTAATATTTCAGATATTAGTATTTTATTTTAAATAGAATTCTAAAAGAGAAGAGAGAGAGAGTATTTAAGGGAGGAATCTATTGTGAAAAAGGGGGGATTTTTGGATTGGAGAAAAAGAAAGAAACCCTAGATTTAATTTTTCTCTCCTCTCTATAAAGAACTAAACCTATTTTTCTGGTTGAAGGATAACGAAGCTTTGATTCATCACTACTGTGAGATCTTTCTTGTGCTTTAATTGTTTTATTACTTTTTGGGTATTTGTTTATTCTCTGAATTAGTTTCATGATTATGTTTGTTAATTAGGTAATTGGCCACTATTTAATTATCAACTTAATCTATTGTCAATTAAAGAATTCATCGTATGAAGAATTTAATGCTTGTGACAAATAACATAGCAGAGAGTTGTGTTGTGAGAATAAACAATCTAATTTAAATGAATCATCATATGTGTTGATTAGGATTTGGGTCTCTCTGGTTTTTCAGGCTGTCAATTGATTAAATTCTATGATCGTATCTAGAGTTGTCTATTGATTAGGGAAATAACCAACGGTCGTACCTTGGTTATCGACTAGTTAAGGAGAGATTGGCTATTAGAGGGTCTCAGTAGCTATAACCGGTCTATTCATGAGTAATAATAATCGATATTTGAATCAATGATCAGTAGTCGAATCAAGCTGAGTTAATTCCTTCAACCAGAGCTTTCTCTAATTTGAATTACAACTTTAATTTGCATTCTTGTTATTTTAATTTGATTTTTATTATTGTCAACAATTCCCCCATTTTACGTTTTACGTTTCAAAAGGATTTAATTAATTACCGATCTCTATGGACACGACCTTGCTCAATCACTATACACAATTTATTTAGAGTAGGAATTTATTTTTGTTGGCTTCGACACCCATCAAATTTTGGCGCCGTTGCCGGGGATTGGTGTCATTTATTTAATCCTTTTTACGTTTTACTTGGTGTATGGTTCGTTCTTCTCGTACAGGTACACTTTCGTTTGATCCTGAAATTGAGAAGACAGCTCGCCAGCTGAGACAGCAGACGAAGCGAGCTAAACAACGATCATCGTCACCTTTGCTTTCTGAAATAGATACAGTACCTGATTTAGTTGAATCATCTAGCGATTCAGAAGAACAAGTGATGGATAGACCTGCACCTGTAGAAAGAACTCTTAGAGAGTTAGCTGAACCAGACTTGAATCAACAACCACTCTGCATTCAATATGTAGATTTGGAGGTAAATTTTGAATTAAAGTCCGGTCTTATTCATTTATTACCCAAGTTTCATGGTTTTGCAGGTGAAGATCCTCATAAACATCTTAAGGAGTTTCATGTTGTGTGCTCAAGTATGAGGCCACAAGGCGTGACTGAAGAGCAGATTAAGCTGCGTGCTTTTCCGTTCTCTGTAGATGGGCTAGCTAAAGATTGGTTATACTACTTGCCTCCTGGATCGATTACAACGTGGAATGGTTTGAAGAAGCAGTTCCTTGAGAAGTACTTTCCTGCTTCAAGAGCTGCCAACATCAGAAAAGATATTTGTGGGATCAGACAACTTCCTGGGGAGACTTTGTATGAGTATTGAGAGCGATTCAAACAATTGTGTGCCAGCTGTCCTCAGCATCAGATTTCTGATCAACTTCTTATTCAATATTTTTACGAAGGACTGTCATTGATGGATAGGAGTATGATAGATGCTGCTAGTGGAGGCGTGTTGGTAAACAAGACCCCTACTCAAGCAAGGGAGTTGATCTCAAATATGGCTGCTAATGCACAACAATTTGGCAGCAGACAAGATGCCACTTCAAGAACGGTGAATGAGGTAAATATTTCTTCTGTTGAACAACGTTTAGATAAACTTACTTCTCTTGTGGAAAAGTTTGTTGTAGGTAATGTGCAACAGGTGAAGACTTGTGGCATTTGTTACAATATGGGTCATTCAACTGATATGTGTCCTACACTTCAAGAAGAACCCGCTGAACAAGCCAATGCAGTTGGAGGATTTCCAGGCATGCCTCAGAGGAGGTATGATCCTTATGCACAAACATACAATCTGGGATGGAAGGATCATCCCAACTTCAGCTATGGAGTTAGGCCGTCAGGATTCCCACAACAGTATCCACCAAGACAACCAACACCTCCACAGTCAAACTCCAAGTCAGGTATATCTCTTGAAGAAATTGTTAAATCACTTGCGACTAACACTCAACAATTTCAGCAGGCAACTACAGCAAGCATTCAGAACTTGGAAAACCAAGTGAGTCAATTGGCAACTACGATGAGCCGTCTAGAGTCTCAAGTATCTGGGAAATTGCCTTCACAATCTGAGGTGAATCCAAAGCAAAACGCCAGTGCCGTCATCCTTAGAAGTGGGAAGGAGTTGCAACAGCCTAGTAAGAAAGTGACAGAGCATGTAGAAGATGAGCTTGAAAAGAATGAATTGATGCCTAAATCTCAGGATGCGCAACCCACCAGAGCGAAACCCCTACCTATTGTGATACCTCCTCCTTTTCCAAGCCGGTTTGCAAAATTCAAGAAGGAGGAACAAGAGAAAGACATCCTTGAGACATTTCGCAAGGTTGAGGTAAATATTCCCTTATTAGATGCTATAAAATAAATACCTCGATATGCTAAATTTCTTAAGGAACTGTGCACCTCCAAGAGAAAATTAAGAGGAGATGAAAGAGTTCATATGGGGGAGAATGTTTCAGCAGTTCTCCAAAAGAAATTACCTCCCAAGTGCAAGGATCCAGGTATGTTTACTATCCCTTGCAAAATTGGTAGTGTTAGAGTTGAGAAGGCTATGTTAGATCTAGGAGCTTCTATTAATGTCATGCCTCGTTCTATTTATTCGTCTTTGAATATTGGTGCATTAAAAGAAACTGGCGTGATAATTCAACTAGCTGATAGGTCTAATGCATATCCTGATGGGGTATTAGAAGATGTCTTAGTACAAGTTAATGAGTTGGTTTTTCCTGCTGATTTTTATGTACTTGATATGGAAGATGATAACTCCTCTAATTCTGTCCCAATTTTGCTAGGAAGACCTTTTCTTAAGACTGCTAGAACTAAAATGGATGTACATAAAAGGACTCTTACTATGGAGTTTGATGGAGAGGTTATAGAGTTCAATATGTATGATGCCATGAAATATCTCAGTGAAGAACATTCGGTATTTTCTATGGATGTTATTAACCCTATAGTGCAGGAAGTTTTTTATTTGGATGTTGAAGATTCATTGGTAGCTGCTTTAAATAACAGTTTGGGCCTCAAAGGATTGCAAAAGGATGAAAATGAGTTTGTTTTAAATTCTGTATTGCAAGAGACAATTTATGAATTAAATTCTTTGAGAACTTTAACTCATCATATGTCTAATAATGAATTACCTTCATCTAATGCAAAACTTCTTCCATCTATTTTGCAGGCACCAAAAATAGAGCTTAAACCATTGCCTAGTCATCTAAAGTACATGTTTTTAGGAGATAATGAGACACTTCCGGTGATCATCTCTTCAAAGCTTAGTACTTTAGAGGAAGAGAAACTTATTAGAGTGCTACGAGATTACAAAAAGGCTATTGGGTGGACAATTGCAGATATTAAAGGGATAAGTCCGTCCACGTGCATGCATAGAATACTGCTGGAGGAAGATGCCAAACCTTCAATTGAAGCTCAACGCCATTTGAATCCACTCATGATGGAAGTAGTGAAGAAAGAAATTCTAAAACTTCTTGATGCAGGTATAATCTATCCAATTTCGGATAGCAAATGGGTAAGTCCGGTACAAGTGGTACCAAAGAAAACTGGTATAACAATTGTTGAGAATTCTTATGGTGAGTTAGTTCCTACCCGAGTTCAGAATGAGTGGAGGGTTTGTATTGATTTTAGAAAGCTTAATTCACTCACTAGGAAGGATCATTTTCTTATTCCTTTTATTGATCAGATGCTTGAAAGGTTGGCAGGAAAATCTCACTTTTGTTGTCTTGATGGCTATTCAGGTTTTCATCAGATACCAGTTGCGCCTGAGGATCAGGAGAAGACTACCTTCACATGTTCTTTTGGAACCTTTGCGTACCGACGTATGCCATTTGGTCTTTGTAACGCTCCCGCCACTTTTCAGAGGTGCATGGTCAGTATTTTTTCAGACTATGTAGAAAACACTATAAAGGTATTTATGGACGATTTTACAGTCTATGTTGATTCTTTCGATGATTGTCTCTATAATCTGAAGAAAGTGCTTGAAAGATGCATTGAAACAAACCTTGTCTTGAATTATGAAAAATGTCATTTTATGGTAGATCAAGGCATTATTTTGGGTCATGTAGTCTCTGCTAGAGGAATTGAGGTAGATAAAGCTAAAATAGATGTTATTAAATCTTTACCTTATCCCACATGTGTGCGAGAAGTTCGTTCTTTCCTTGGTCATGCAGGTTTTTATAGACGATTTATCAAGGATTTTTCGAAGATAGCTCAGCCTTTATGCAAGCTTCTTCAGAAAGATGTGACGTTTGATTTTAATGAAGCATGCAAGGTAGCATTTGATAAACTTAAGGAGTTGTTGACTTCAGCTCCAATTATACAGCCACCAGACTGGAGCCTCCCTTTTGAGATAATGTGCGACGCCAGTAATTATGCTGTTGGTGCTGTTCTCGGACAAAGGGTTGGAAGAGCTGCTCATGTGATATATTACGCATCAAGAACACTTGATAGTGCTCAGTGCAATTACTCAACAACGGAAAAAGAACTTTTAGCTATTGTTTTTGCTTTAGAAAAATTCCGTTCATATTTATTGGGTACTAAAGTGATTGTTTTTTCTGACCATGCAGCTCTCAGATATTTGCTCGCCAAGAAGGAAGCGAAACCGAGACTTATCCGCTGGATCCTATTGCTTCAAGAATTCAACTTGGAGATCCGTGACAAAAAAGGAACAGAAAACTTAGTTGCAGACCACCTTAGTAGATTGACCACGAGTGAAGAAGCAGCACCTTTGAAAGATGATTTTCCAGATGAGCATCTCTTTGTAACTCAAGGTATGGTTCCTTGGTACGCTGATATTGTCAATTACTTAGTTACAAGAACACTACCTAGTGATCTGACGAGGGCTCAAAAGGATAAAATTAAGAGCGATGCTAAATACTATGTTTGGGATGACCCTTACTTGTGGAAACATTGCTCTGACAAAGTCATCAGAAGGTGCGTATCTGAGTTTGAAATTCCTTCTATTCTTCAATTTTGTCACTCATATGCATGTGGTGGTCATTTTGGTCCCAAAAGGACAGCATCCAAGGTGTTAGAATGTGGTTTATTTTGGCCTACTTTATTTCGTGATTCATATATGTTTTGTAAGTCGTGTGAGAGTTGTCAAAAGACTGGTAATTTAAGTCATAGAAATCAAATGCCACTTACCCCTATTCTTGTATGTGAAATATTCGATGTGTGGGGCATTGATTTTATGGGACCTTTTCCCTCATCTTTTGGCAATTCTTACATTCTTTTAGCAGTGGATTACGTTTCTAAGTGGGTAGAGGCTAAGGCCACCCGGACTGACAATGCTAAAGTTGTTGTAGATTTTGTCAAGTCTAATATTTTTGCCAGGTTTGGTGTACCGAGAGCGATGATAAGTGATAGAGGCATTCATTTCTGTAATCGAGTGGTGGAAGCTCTATTCAAAAGATATCATGTTACCCACCGAGTGTCTACCGCCTATCATCCACAGACAAGTGGACAAGCTGAGATATCAAACAGAGAAATCAAGTCTATTCTTGAAAAGACAGTTAGTCCAAATCGTAAGGATTGGAGTTTGCGATTAGATGATGCATTATGGGCGTATCGCACCGCTTACAAAACTCCCATAGGTATGTCTCCTTATCGTTTAGTATTTGGTAAACCTTGTCATTTACCTGTAGAACTTGAGCACAGAGCATACTGGGCGGTTAAGCAATGCAATATGCGGATGGATGAAGCAGGAAAGCAGAGGAAGTTGCAGCTGCAAGAGTTGGAGGAGATTAGAAATGAATCCTACGAGAGTTCGCGATTTTACAAGGAAAAGACGAAGACATTTCATGACAGAATTATTTTGAGAAAAGAGTTCTCTGTTGGTCAAAAAGTTCTTCTCTTTCACTCTAAACTTAAACTTTTTCCTGGTAAATTACGTTCTCGTTGGGTAGGACCTTTTATTGTTACTAATGTTTTTCCTCATGGTGCAGTTGAGATTCGGAGTCCAATCTCTAATAAAGCCTTTAAGGTTAATGGTCATCGTTTAAAACCTTTTTACGAAGGTTTTTCGGTGAATATTGTGGAGGAATTGGCTCTCGAGAATCCTATTTATGGAGATTGATACATAAATGTGTCTAGCCAAAGACATAAAACAAAGGCGCTTTTTGGGAGGCAACCCAAATGATTTGTTTATTTTGGTTTTTGTTTTATCTTCTTTAAAAAAAAATGAAAAATGAAAAAAAAATGAAATGAGTTTGCTTATTTTGGTCAGAAGAAAATTTTTGATAAGGCGTGCCCACGTCTTAGCTAATTCTGTAATTTTTAATGTCTCAAAGTTTTAAGGCGTGCCCACGTACTTATTAGAAAAGTACTTCTGAAATTTAATGTGTTTGCTTATTTTGGTCAGAAGAAAATTTTTTATAAGGCGTGCCCACGTACTTATTAGAAAAGTACTTCTAAAATTTTTAGTGTCTCAAAGTGATTCATCAAAAAAAAAAAAAACCAAAAATCGAAAATCACTGTTCACAAATCCCTAATTCAAAAATTACTGTTGATTATCGTTTTACAGCAGCATCAGCCCCAGCCGCAACCAGCAGCATCAGCTCCAGCCTTCACCGCGCAACCAGCAGCAGCAGACGAGTACGCCCAGAACCAGCAGCAAGCTCCAGCATCCCCAGCCCGCGAGCGCAGCGCGAATCAGCCTCAGCGCAGCACATCAGTCCCGCGCGCGCAGCGCAACAGATCCGCAACGCAGACCCGCAACGTGAACTGGCTCTTGCGCGCAACAGCCCCGCAGCGCAACGACCCAGCAACGCGAACCAGCTCTCGCGCGCAACACAACAACGAACCAGCACCCGCAAAGCAAGCCTCAACAGCGCGCACAACCAGCCCCAACTCGCGCAACAAACTCCAGCCGAGCAGCAAGCGCAACACAACCAGCCTACACCCTGTATTCCAGCCGGGTAAATCGAAATCCGTGAGTGCAATTATTGTAACAATGCCGAAGAGGAAAGCATCTACTTCCAAGTCGTCGAAAAAGACACCCGTCGCAAAGAAATCTAAGATTGCCGCTCCCACTACGGTTCCATGGAACATAATTTCAGATTCACGCCAAGCCGTGAGACAAAGATCGAAGCATGGAAAAGGCATGAGTGTTTTGCCACTTGCGGAATCCAATCTCGGAGGGTGCCTCGCATTCGCGACTCAACAAGAGAAAGAGAGGTACAAAGATATTTCCACGCGCAAAATACTTCCAGCTAAGTATATTCATTACCCGACTCTTGAAAAATTAAATGTTAAAGATAATTTTGATTCTTTGATAGATAAGATTGGGTTGCGTAAGTTTGTTGATGTTGATTGCTTGGGTTATGTTGAGTTGATTAGGGAGTTTTATGCTACTTTTCAATTCACTATGCCGAATGATTTTACTTTGCATACCCCGGATGTCATTAAGTTTAGGTTAATGGGACAAAATTTTTCACACTCTATCACGGATTTTAACCTAGCTTTAGGATTCATTGATGATGATTATTCTACTAGTGATGAATATTTAGGAACAACTTGTGACTTTAGCGAAAATTTTGAGCCTTATGGTCTTTGGCGTAATTTATCTGTTGATCACAATGCCTATGACCCGAGTAAATCAAAAAGTTCTTTCTTACGTGATCCTGTTTTGAAATGTGTGCATCGATTCTTAGCATATAATTTTTTAGGCAAGAAAGATCACTCAGGAATTTTCTCTAAAACTGAATTTTATTTTATCTGGTGCATGTTAAATGATGTGAGGCCTAATTTAGGTTTTTAGTTAGCGGATCAATTTCAAAGTGTGCTTAAACGGTATAGGACTTTATTTCTTGGTCCATACATTACTCTGTTAGCTATAAACCTATGTGTGCTTGATCCTGACAATAATGATTTGCATCCTGCTTGCAAAAAGGAATTTTTGGATATGTCTGTGTTTGAAAGAACAGGTGTGGTCGAATTCAAGGAGGGGAGATTTCAGTTTACTGAACCAGGACCCACTCAACTTCCGAAGAAGCTTTATGCTAGGAGTGGTGCTACCTTTGATGACGAGTTTGACGACGACACTGTTGCCCCGCCAACTATTCCTTCTACATCCGCACCACCTTTGAGCATTCAGTTAGAGAAAATGGAGCACAAGTTGAACAAAATGGAGCAGAATTTGGCCGCATACTTCGAGAGTGTGGGATTTACCCCACCATTTCCGCCAAGCCCATAGACGTTATGTGGATCAAAGCTCACAATTCAGGGAAGTTTCTTTTTGCCCTTAAACTTTTATCCTTACGCTTTAATTTTTATGTGAGCTTTGATTATCTTACATTGGGGACAATGTAATTTCTTGGTGTGGGGGAGGGATTTTTGCATTATTGATGTCTGGAAGTAGTATTTTCACTCTACTCATTTATTTTCACTCTACTCATCCTTAAATGATTTTGGAGTTAGTATGCTTTATATATTATTATTTTATCTTTTCTTTTCTTTCTCACTACTTTTTTTTTCCCATCTATCTCAAATTATTTACATCTATTTCTTTTTTCCTATCATACTCTTTCATCACTCACATTTTATCTTTCATTTTTTTTTACTACATACATCTTTCTCGCTTATTATCATTTTTACCTTTCCTTTTATATCTCATTCATACCTTCATCTCATTCTACACCACTATTGATGATTGATTCATTTGAAGAGTGTACATGATTTGATGGCAAATTTACCAACTTTGTGAGGATTTGAGCCTATGAGCAACCACTTTGCTCTAATTATTTTTGTTATGTGAATATCAATCCTAGTTTGTTTATTCTAGAACTTGCTTTATTATGCATGTTGAAGCCACATTACGGGATTTTATGCATTAAAATGATAAGGGCAAACCATTTATCATTTTTCTATTCTCGCATTTTCCTTTTTCTTTACCCGAAGACCTTTATTTGCTACATTTGTTTGAGCCTTAACCATTACCTATCTAATTCTCTCCGTCTACTTAACCATTTTTCTTCTTTTTGAGCCTCAATTTAAGGAGATTTTTGGACTCATTGTATGGATATATTTTGTTGCTTTTTCTACCTTGTATTAAAGTTTCTCAATTAGATCAACAAGCATTATGCTTGAATTCAATTGTGCAAGGTTCATTTCTTTTGTTTGATTCGAAAAAAAAAAACAAACAAACAAAAAAGAAAAAAAAAGGAAAAAAAAAGAAAAAAGAAAAAAAATCGAAAAAAAAATGTTTACATTCTTGGTGACTTGAGTAGAAATAAGCATTTTGATATCATAAGTTCATTCAATGAGTTCATTCTTCTCGTTTTGATCTCTTTTTCTTTCGTAAACCTTTCTTTTTCATTTAACCCCATTACAACCCTTTTAAGACCCTTAGATTTTTGCATTTTATTCATGTTTTGTGGATTGAGATGTGATATATAAGCAAGCTTATGGTAATAGCATTCTTTGATTTGATTTGAGTGCATAGATGATACCCTAAACACTTTGAGTGCATGGAGTGAAGTCATTGAGAGGGCTATTAAATCTTGTTGCACTTGAATTTTGAATGGATCTTCTTGGTGGTTAAATGTTCTTATTCTATCTTATGAGATTCTATGCTTTAAAAGTCCTTGTCTCTCGAATGTTGATCGACTTAATTTCTTGAGGTATGCTTGATTAAAATTATTTTTGGATGAGTTGAGATGAGAATTGAGTGGAGATTTGGGATTAATCTTGAGTTATATGCTTGAGGACAAGCATCATCTTGGTGTGGGGGAATTTGTTAGAGTGCAATTTATGCACTAGTTTTGCATTGTTTACTTCCCTTAATATCGATGTTTTGCACTTAATAATAATGTTTTACTTGTGTTTTACTTTTGTAGGTGCAATTCTATTGATTGGTGATAAAATTGAGCTAAAAGATGATGTTTAAGGAGGATTGTTCTCTTGGAGAAATTATGAGGGTCAGAAGAACTTTGTTGATAAGGCGTGGGCGCGTGCTGTCAACTGCGGACCTGCAGTTTTTAGTTTAACGTGTTTTGTATTTTTGGTTATTTTTGTAATTACGAATTTAATATTTCAGATATTAGTATTTTATTTTAAATAGAATTATAAAAGAGAAGAGAGAGGGAGTATTTAAGGGAGGAATCTATTGTGAAAAAGGGGGGATTTTTGGATTGGAGAAAAAGAAAGAAACTCTAGATTTAATTTTTCTCTCCTCTCTATGAAGAACTAAACCTATTTTTCTGGTTGAAGGATAACGAAGCTTTGATTCATCACTACTGTGAGATCTTTCTTGTGCTTTAATTGTTTTATTGCTTTTTGGGTATTTGTTTATTCTCTGAATTAGTTTCATGATTATGTTTGTTAATTAGGTAATTGGCCACTATTTAATTATCAACTTAATCTATTGTCAATTAAAGGATTCATCGTATGAAGAATTTAATGCTTGTGACAAATAACATAGCAGAGAGTTGTGTTGTGAGAATAAACAATCTAATTTAAATGAATCATCATATGTGTTGATTAGGATTTGGGTCTCTCTGGTTTTTCAGGCTGTCAATTGATTAAATTCTATGATCGTATCTAGGGTTGTCTATTGATTAGGGAAATAACCAACGGTCGTACCTTGGTTATCGACTAGTTAAGGAGAGATTGGCTATTAGAGGGTCTCAGTAGCTATAACCGGTCTATTCATGAGTAATAATAATCTATATTTGAATCAATGATCAGTAGTTGAATCAAGCTGAGTTAATTCCTTCAACCAGAGCTTTCTCTAATTTGAATTACAACTTTAATTTGCATTCTTGTTATTTTAATTTGATTTTTATTATTGTCAACAATTCCCTCATTTTACGTTTTACGTTTCAAAAGGATTTAATTAATTACCGATCTCTGTGGATACGACCCTGCTCAATCACTATACACAATTTATTTAGAGTAGAAATTTATTTTTGTTGGCTTCGACACCCATCATATATATATTTTATTTTTTAAATTTAATTATCTATTTGATGTTATGCTTCATCTTTTTATTTATCTTTTGCTCTTTGACTGAAAATGGTATTTATTTTTTTATTATATGTAATTAATTTTTGTAATAAATGATTATACATATTCGTTATCTCCTTATAATAGTTTTCCTAAGTTATTTATATTATTTTAAAATTCATTGAAAGTCTTTAATACATAAAAAATAATAGTTAGATTTCCATAATATCTTAATGAGATTTCACAATATAAAAATGCGAAGAACTTAACAAATTGAAGATAAGATACCCACCTAAATTGGTGGGCAAGCTAAATTAAACCACATTTAATAAATTAAGAATAAATTTTAAGTTTATAAACAAGCCAATCACAGATTCGAGATGGCCAACCAATTTGACAACTTTATATTTAATAGTATGTTTAGAAAAAGAAACCAATATTTTAATGATTCTATTTAGAAAAAAAAGAGAGAGAGAGAGAAAGAAAATGTAGAAGACACTTTTTCATTATGAGAGCGAAAAAAAAGTAAAAGAATAAATAAAAAGATCGGGTCGGATCCGCCATCGAGTTGACAGAAAGGCGAACGGGCCCTGTAGGTAGGTTAATGAAAGGGACAAGTTGCTTAACTTACGGCCACAATTGCACTTCTTAAAATAGCTACAAATTATGGAACAAAACAAGTCACACAAATCAAAATACATAATATTATATTTATTTTATTTTATTTTTATTCTAAAATAATAATAATAATAATAAATCGACATATGAGAGTCTATTTCTACACAAATTTAATTATAAGTATATTTCTCTTTAATGTTGTTAGTAGTACTAGATAGATTTATCATTTATAGACTATACATGTGTAATTAAATTCTAAGTCACTATTAAAAATTACACAAGATTTTTACCATGTGGCATCCCATCACTAATTAAGATGCAACAACCTAAAGTATTGCACTGCTTGCAATATATTTTCCTTGGCTTTTCTAGCACATGTAATTGAAATCTTCTTATTTTTTATTGTTTTTATTATGCAATATTAAAAATTTAACTATTAAATTTATGTATGGACTTAGACATTTCGTATTTGTGTCTATTTCGATTAAGATGAACAATTCGGAGTAAGTTACAAGAGCCCCTATATATTACAAAATTAATCCCATCTTAAAGATGCCATTAGATTTATTTAGCACTATGTTGGTACAAATAAACAAAGTGAATAATTTTATTAGGAATTTATTAATTTGATGAGATGGAGACCTGCTGACAACAACTCAGGCATGTCCCAAAGACTTATACAATTTCCAAAAACTTTGGATGTCCCGGTCAAACCTACCATTTTTTGTTTTGTATCATAATTTTTTTTTTTTTTTTTGGGGGGGGGCGGGGGGGGGGGGGATAGACTGTTTTGAGAAAGACAAAATTTGGTTGCCGCCCTTGAAAATTGAAGATCAAAATTAACATTCCGGCCATGAGCCATCCGGACTTATTTGTTAAACATTTAAATCTAAAATTTAAATTTTATTAATTTTAGATTTTTTAAATTCATTTTTTTGTTAACTTGGATCTAATGTTAAGACAATTACAATTGAACAAAAAAAAGTAATTTTTTATGATTTTTATATCTAAATAAGAAATATATAGTATATTATAATAATATTTTTATTAAGTGTACTTATTTCTTAAACTATAAAACCTAAATAATTACCCGTTTTGTCTTGTAAATACATAAATGTCAAATAACCATATTTTTGATATTTTTATTTATAAAAACAAACAAGATGCTGCTTATACTCATATATTAGAAAAAAAAAAAAAGCCATTTGAACATTAATTAAATTTAGATATATTCAAATTTCACACAAAAAAACAAATGCTACCTCCATCTTCATACATTATAGTTTGTGCCAATTAAAGCAATAATACTACCATGTGTAGACATAGTTGAGTTGGATATGATTTGTTGAAATCCTATCCAATCCACTATTGAATAGGTTGAGATAAAATTAATCCAAGCTAGCTAAATAAACATGTTCAACACAAACCAATTTAATCCTTATACCATCAAGTTAGGTTGATCAAGTTAAATGTCAAATTAAAAAATTAAAGTTATATAAAGAAAAAGATATGAAACTTATTAAAGTCAAACATAAATATAATATAACATGAAAATTTCAATCAATAGCTAGTGTTCAACAAAATAAAATAAAATAAACCAACTATCTTAAGATTAAGAACAATATTTCAACATAATTAATCTAACCCAACCTGATAATAAAATGAAATTTTCATTTTATCATGATCATGATGATGATCATCATCTATGTGGATTGGGATGAATTAGACAAGTTCATCATAATTAATCTAATCCAACCTAATTATTAATTGAGTTAGAAAAATCAACCTATTTAACTCATAACAACCCACTCGAACCCTTTAAAATTAGATTGAATTGGCATTGAATTAGATCAGGTTTGCCAACCTCCTAAATACTCCCTCCGTCTCTCTCTCCATATATACATTCTATTGGTACAACATAAAAATTTATTGAGACACGCTGAATGCGTCATTATTGAAATCTAATTAAAAATATCTACTTGTTCCAAAAGTGGTTAACAGCTTTAGAGATAAAATTAACCTTGTATATTTTTCAATAACACACGACACCATGTTATAATTGTTCATAGAATGCTATATTAATAATATTCACTATTTAGCTCATATTATTATGTAGTGTTGTTCTATGTTGAAGATTTTTTGTTTTTTTTTCTACTTTTTTTTTAAAAATTATAGCAGGGCGGTAACTAAATTGACCCATCATTCCTAATCAATGACTCACGTAAGTGGCGTTTTAATTCTAGACCCTTTTTACCACCACAAGAGCTTAATCTAATTAACACCCACAATGTTAAATATTATTAAACCATTCCAGGAAAGTTGGCAATTTGGTGTGGGAAATAATTTGTATATTGAAAAATATTTAAAGTGCATCCAAGATCTACATAGCTTGAATGTATCTGCTCTCAGACAAGCCCAATGAAAGCAAAAATTGCAAACACAAAGTTACAATATTCAATTGGGTTACTCTTTGGCCCTAATCCATCGCTAAGTGTAGATTCCTTTGATGTCCTGAAAATCAGCCCCACTACAAGATCCCCGAATCATCCGTAGCCAATCCATCCATATTATTTTTAATCCAAAGGCAATCTGAGAGAGTGTCATTAAAAAAAAAAAAAATTAAATCTTGATAGAGGAAGCTTTGAGGCAAGCATTTGGACAAACAATATAGCTAAATTTCTTTTTTGATTAAAAGGCCTCGGTTAATCGAGATTTATTAATATAAGGAAAATGAGTACAATACATACAAGTGCTGAAAAATGAATAGGATATTTAGGAAAACTCCACTTATACTTGAATTAAAAATTCGGTAATTGATCAAGTAAAATAAAGAAAATGCAAACCCAAATTGACCAATAAATCTACTATTTAATTGCCTTCAAGATAGATACGAGAACACTGAAAAGATATTTTGGAGATTGTAGCTCAACAATTTAGCCATTTGTCCACGCACCAATGAAGCTTAAAAGAAGAGTTGAGCAAACAAGAAACAGCAGTTGTAGAGTCAACTGTCCAACTAAATGCATTTCCAACCGCCACTAAAAGCTTGAAAAACCGCATATAGAATGGAGCTAATAGGTGTTACTGATGTTGGGTTCATAGTTACAGGCCAACACAAAAGATAAAGTAATTGATGGTGGATAGCAAATCACTGATCCCAAATTTTCAACTAAGCTCCGTGTTATTTTTATAGAAAGAGCCTATCCTTGTAACGAGAAATTTTATAATACATATGATATATTACAATCAATTGATGCATGTATGACACATGTGGTTGAATTTATTATAACCACCACTTGCATGATGATTTTTCAAAATAAATGCACATATGTTATAATATTAATTACTTGTTATATGACTGATATGATACTTCTGATGTAATTTAGAATTTCTCTCTTATAATTGTTTTAGGCAATAATTGTTTTAGGCAAACTAGCTAGCAAAGAAGAACTGTAGAGAATACAACACCGGAACAGTGAGCACCCAAGTAACTAATGTAGCTTGAAATCAATGTTTTGGCTCGTTAAAAATCTGCGTTAAAAAGGAAGTGAGATCTCTATCCTGTACTTAAAAACAAATATACGTACTCTCTGACTAATATTTGAAAAGAGATACATGGTGCCATGGTGACAGGAGCAGCCCCTCGAATGTTCGAAAGCTCATTTCTCTTGATGCTTAAGGATTTTCCCAAGTACCATTTTAGTTGGTTTAATCATGATTTGTATGTCTTTTCATACCATTTTTAATTTTTAAATTCTTGGTGCAATTTTCACTTTTAGAGGGCAAGGCTCACTTTGTGCCTACCTAGACATGCTGTGTCAGTTTCTTCGAGGCCAGTTTCAGCTTACAAACTATATATATCTATATTCTATGCGCAGTAATTATAGGAGAGGATTTTGTTACAAATTTTTATAAAGGGACTCGAATCACCGAGGGCTCCAGAGTCCAGAGGAATGGCGCCTTCTCTTGGAACATCTGTTTCTGTTTGTATGGAAAGTTTTTACCCGAGCCCCGTATCACAATCATCATCAATAAGCGCACACATTTTAAGAAAAATTTTGAGCACTGCATTCATTTCATTCGGTTCTTATTTATTTATAAAAATAAATAAACAACAACCTTTCAGAAAACACCGAACACCTTCTCTGTGGAGAGAATTGTCAACTTAACTATTCAGAAAATAATTAAATAAAAGAAAGGCACTCTGGTTTTTAGTCTAAGGACAAATGATGGATTTGTGCAAGTTAAAGACTAAAAGAGAGGCGTGCCATTGAAATGATGTAGCCGTCCTGTCAGTGTCCATTTTTCCGATTCTTGTTGGGTCTCTGTCAGTGGTGGAGCGCTTCTCCAGTAGAAGGGACAAAATTGAGTGTCTCGTTATGTCACGTACTCCACGTAATTTTTGTTTCATTGCTTTCTATTGTGACACGTGCTGTTAAGTCATGGTGCGTCCAGGGAGTTTGAGAGATAAGCGTGCATTGTAAATGTGCTACACTACAGAAGTTGCCAACAACCTTTTAATACCCTTTCCACTTAAAAAGATAATGTGTGCCTATTTATGCGTGGGTTGAGTTTTGATAATATATAAAAGTTTATAATCCTTACATATATTTGAAAACTAACTCGAGAGTGAGAGTTGTCTAAAATTTATATTATCAACCTAGTAATTATTCTCAGTTGATGTAAAATATGCTCCTCAACAAATTTTTTGAACCACTCTTTCAAAAAAAATCAACAATAATAGTACAAAATGAAATAAAATACTGTTAGCAAATGACTCAAATTTTTTGTTAGATTACAAATATATCCCTTTAAATTAATAAGGACAAAAATTTGTATTTTGCTACAATAAAATTTATCTAAATTAATTCTAATAGTCAAAACATCTAGACAAAAATATAAGATGAATCGTAGTCAATGGACTCGTAACTCATTGATAACTCATTCATCCAATAATATTAATTAAGCGCATCTAAAAATGATTAGAACTCGACTATCTGTTAACCAGAGGTAGAGGGTTGAATAAATTTTCTTTCGGTATTAAGTAAAAGAACTCAAGTAAAGGCTGTTATCGGTGGTTGTAGAAGATGAGTCGTATCAATGACATCATAACAAGGTGTCATTTCTTCATATACAGGTACACTTATGGTTTTCAAATTGTGCACATTTTCATAACCATTCGTTTCGTGTGACAGATGGGAATTTTTTGTCTTTTTTTATTAAGAAGAGTGGAAGTCAGGTCCACAGGCTTTAATGAAATTAAGTTGAGCACTGAAAATTGACAACTCACCGATGAAACTCAGGGAAGAGTCCGAAGTTACTCTGTCTGCCACATAAAGGTAAATAAATGGGATTTTGTTACGTTACAATGTACCATACACAGTTAATAAGAACCACACAGTTATGTGGGTCTCATAATTTGTGTGGTTCTTTTGAATTGCGTATGATATATTTAATGTAACATAGGAGCTCCCAAATAAACGAGGAAAAAGAAAATATATATCTGACGTACACCCATATATATCAACAGTATCTATTAATGAAATTTATCATTATTAATGTATGTGGAGGTACTGTTATATTAATTGTAACATAGTATTAGCCTATATATCTATCATTATTATTGTGTGTGGAGGTACGTTATGTTTATTGTAACCTAACAACAGCATCACATTGCTCTTGGGATTTTGATCATGTCATAGATTTTGAGTGTCTTGATATGTCACGCTATCCAGGTAATTTTGTTTTTATCGTTTTCTATTGTGACACATGCTGTATTGTAAAATGTGCTACGCTACAGTAATGGCAACAACTCTAAATGTCCTTTTCCACTCGTGATGTGAATTTTGCATTGCCAATGCGCTCAATTTATATTCAATAACTATTAACTCAATAGTTAACTTAAGAGGTACCTCAAATTTATGTTATTACTTAGTCCAGTATTTATTCAGTATCATTTTCTCTTCGCTACTTTCTGTCAGGTATCCGCTCTGGTGAAATAATTGTAAGTGGACTGACTTATATGCATGTAACTTATCATCATTCTTTATCAAAACATTTGGACAGTATCACAATAAGCTAAACCATATCAACGACACCATAGCGTGGTGTCATATCTGCATGTACAGACGCACTTGTGCTTTTCGAATTGTGCACATTTTCATCACCATTAGTTTCGTGTAAGAGAGGGAATTTTTTTGTCTTTTTTAATGAAAAGAGTTGAAATCAGGTCCACCGGCTTTAATGAAAGAAGGTTGCGGATTGAAAATTTTCAAATTTGACAATGTTTGTCAGAAGTTACTCTGTCAGCCACGGAAAGGTAAATAAATGGCAAAAAAATCAAAAGAGAGGACAAAGAGATTGGTGTCTATTTAATACTAACTTCCAGCAAGACTTAGCCAGATTAAACAGCCGACCTCATGATTTTACTCACAAGGTCGGTTCATTAATGACGATACGGACTGTTAAAAAGAAGTTAACTCTATTCAGAAATTTTGTTAGGTTGGAACACTTACAAAAATATATTGTAGTCTAAAAAATTTATATCAAATAATTAATTAAACTCTAAAAAATTTATATCAAATAATTAATTAAACTCTAAAAAATTAGACTTCTAGACGTGGGACGTGTTGAAATTATCTATGATTAACTGGCACATTTTCATAGTTTCAATATTTATATGGGAGGGGGGACATTTAGATAGGACATTTTTATAAAATTTAAATAAAATAAGGTATTTTTTAAATCATTCTTTAAATTTTTTTAAAAAATTAATTGAGGTCGTGCCTCACTTAGGTCCCATTTGAGATTGAGGTTGAAATTTAACAATTTATTTATTTCATAATTTATGACAAAAATAATATTTAGTAAATTTGAACTATTATTTCTAAAATAACTGACCGTTCATTGAGTTGGTTATAGATTTTGTGTTATACTATATTATTAATATTATAAACAATGTGAAAATCTATTCCACAACCTGTTACCCATACGAATATTCAATAACCATATAGTATTGCCAAAAATTTAACAGCTATATGTATCAAAAGGACTTAACAAATAATGACATAAATTATCATACTACTATCCTTTCAGACCAGCCCCACTTACATCCCCAAATCTATTAGTTTAGTTTGGAGATAATGTATTAAGGAACGGAACAAACATCCATACCCACTTTTAAATTATATAATAATCTTTAAAACATTGCGTATTCATCTTTCAAATCCCAAAACTTAATGCTAGTCTTAATTATTTGGATATCAATAATGTTGATCTTTCAAAAATGAGATGAAAAGATTATTATGAAGTGATATGTCCATGCATTAATTGTACGTAATGTGCTAAAAATTAAATGATTGACTTTCTCATCTAATCGTTAATTAACTGTATTAAAATCAATAATTGAATGACATATAATGTAATCATTGTGACAGTATGATTAAGGGAAATTCTGTTTTACTCAAAATTTTTTGATCAAATAAGTACTTGATGAGCAAACTTGAAAATGACATCATTTAGAGTTTGCCTAGTCAAGCACTCGGTAAAAACAATTACTTTAAGGATCTCACTGTTTGAGTCATAACTTGACTCTTAATGTTATACGTCACTTATTTATTAGACAATAGATCTCATAAATAGTAAAATTACTTAATCATTATCTAATAATAAAAGATCATATTAGTTGAGATTCGAATTGAGATTTATATGTTAGGACACCTGATATTACTCCTCGATAAAAATTTCAGTTCTCATAGTCTTTTTTCACTTCAGCCAAAAAAAATAAAGGTTGTGATTGTTTAATTTGTTGTTTTTAATAATAAAAAGAAGAGAAAAAGAAACACATAAAAAGCTTGGCCACATATTATGATCGATATTTATGTTCTTTGCTCAACATGTTGATCACATATGCTAGGCATCTAGCGACATCATCGTGATCGAGACTCCTAAAAAATATCAAAGAAATGAAAGCAAAAATTTATCCTTTCCCACCCAAAAAGGGTAAAAAGATATAATGTTTCAAAAATAGAGGGAAAATGGGAGGTAAAAAAAAAAAGAGATACAAGATAATAAATATCATAATCACAAAATTAAATTCAGTGTTGAGTTGGCTTTTTTGTTAAATTTTTTGAAAGATACAATTAGTAATTATTGGATAAGAATATAAAACTAAATAAATCTTAACCATATATTGTTATACTTGCATGTGTAGTAGAAGATTATGAAAAGTTGATTATAGATCAATTTAGCATTGGCTTCATATTCTATAATCACACTAAATTAAAATTTGTTAGGAAGCATTAAGCACATAACTCAGCACTGAATTCATATCTCATAATCACACCAAATTAAAGTTTGGTAGGAGAGAGCGTCATCATACTTTAACTAATTAATTTATTTTATTTTATTTTATTAACGCATGCACACTAACAAGGATCAAATCAAATCTAAGAAGGCCGCTCAACTAAACATTGACCTCTGCTTTAACCAATTACATGAGAAGACATGTTCGATACATGTATCGTCATGCACATAACTAATAATAAATCACCATCTTGGACCATCATATATGATTATTGGACATGCCAGATTTCAGCTGGGAGAAGCTGAAATCAAATAGAGCTTTTTACACTCTTAAAATTTTTACAAGCAAATCACATAAAATCCAGATCTTACTGTTTGCCTCACCAGTAACTTGTCTATATTGCCTTATATTGAGGAATAGCATATTTGGATATGCCAAATATTAGCTACTAAGAGCCCTTTTCTGTAATATAAAATTTAAATATGAACCTATTTTATCTTTTCTAACTAACGAAGCAAAAATTCAAATTTGGAAGTTATGTTACTAATTCGGGACATGGGTTGCGATGGATATTATGTAACCAAAAAAGAAAATAACCATAAAAAGAAAGTAAATAAAGGGGCTCTCAAAACTGACAGTAATTAATTATCATTAAGTATGCAGAAGGCAACAAAGTACACCAAAGTTTTCTGGTAGTTCATTAACTACCGTACAAGCTACTTAATTGTACCATACGCAGCAACTATTAACAAATCAAATTGCTTCTAACTGAGAGGAATTATTAGCAGAATTGGAATTATTATTATTATTACTATTAGCAATATTCTTGAGAACTTTTTGAAGATGGTGCGCTGTATCTTCTGGAAGAGCCTCAAGCCTTGGCCTCTCTGGCAAAACCCATCTGCCATCAGTATTTCTCACCATCCCTTTGTTTTCATCTTGACGCCAGTGTGGAGGCACCTCGTATTCGCTCTTCAAGAAATCACAACTTTTATTAACCAACGCAATATCTCTCTTTGTGGTCTCCAAACAAAACTGATTTTCTTTTCCACAATACCCATCTAGCAAATGTAAAAGTGCTTCAAGATTGTGGGCGCACCCAAAATCTTTAGTGTTCTTCAAAAATGGACTGTTAGTGTGATCCAATGCTAACTCAACACCAACATGAGCATAGCTCCATGGGAACTTTGTAGCTTCTTCAAAGTGCTTCTGAAATTGGAACTTTTCATTTGCAAGAATTCCGGGAACCGTTGGTACTTTGTCATGAACATTAACAACTCGTAGCACTTTAACTCCAAGCTCATCACACCGTTCTTTGAACTTGAGATTCCCCACTCGAGGCCCGGCAAAAGAGTAAACGGTGATCGGAATCTTCTTGGTACTTGATGATGATTCTCCATCGTTTACGATGTTTAATCCCAACTCTGCCACATCATATGCACTTACTATAGCCAAAGCCGCTCCAAGGCTATGGCCTGTGAATGTAATGCTAATTTCTTCTCCTTCATAGTACTCAATAAGCCTCTTGATTTCAGCTAACACTTGTTCACGAGCTGAAAATGTGCAATAGTTACAAGACTGTTCTTTCTTGGTGTACAAGTCATGAAACCCTAACTCAATTTTGATAGAAGGGTCACTACCAAAATTTGCCGTATGGAGAATATCTTTAAGATCATAAATCCATTCAATATATGTGACCGTGCCCCTCCATGCAACCACTATATCTCTTCTTCCCAGCCGTTTTATCTCCTCTTCATCGGTGGTAACGGCGATGTAGCCCATCCAATTAGCATAAGTGCTCCACACACTACTTAGCCTAGATTTTTGGAAAAATTTTGGAAGATTGATGTTTGAGGTCGCATAAAGATACCTGCTAATTTGGTAGCCAGAATCAGCCATATCAAGCTTTTTGAAGAAACTAGCTGCTGAATATTTGCAAGTGCCACAATACTTGGAGTGAGGATCAAAGTCAAAAGAATCGTAGCATGCTTGTGAGAATTCGCCATAACGAATGATTTCTTTTCGGAGATGGCAATTCATGGGGTCTAATAATCCTTGCCAGTCATTGCAACCCTGAATTGCCTTCCACATCTCATGTAACTCCTTTTCTTCTTGTTCTTGTTCTTGTTCTTCTTCTTCTTGTTGATGATCAAAAGCTAAGGTTTCATCTAACGGGGGAGTGCTTAGATTTGAAACGGATGAGCATTTGAGGAGGTTTTTAGAGTTTAGAGATGAAACATTAGTGAGGTTGTTTAGGTAAAGAAGACTTGTCTTGGCTTTCTTTTTGTAGTATCTGTATTGTTGAGGGAGAAATGGAAAGACACCCTTAGGACTGCTGAAAGATAAAAGATTAGGAGCCATTGATGGGTTCTTTCTAACGGGTGAGTTTTAATTTTCTTTTGATTTCTTGCTGGTTTTTGAGAGAGGGGTGAGTTATGAATTTTCACAAGAAGGAGATAATACAAAATTAAGTAAATTGTGGGGGTGAGGATTGCGCGGGAGGGAGAGAGAGAGAGAGAGAGATCAAGGAAGATCCAAGTCAATGCATGTGATATGTATGTACAAGTTCTCGTTTCCCGAATGAGGCTTAAAGAAGCTTTTGGCTACATCCACTGAGTCATACCAATGCCTGGTTAATAGTGTTTGAGGCGTTGAGCTGTGTTGTTTTGTGTATCAGTGAAAGAAAAGGATCAGAAAATACTGCATGTGAAATGGATGTACGAGATACTACATTATATACATATAACGCAGGACCAGGACCGAGCTACAATCAATGAGTTGTCTTATCAGTTTGCATCTGGGCTCAGTTGACGTAGATATTGAGGTATAGCTAATGTGACACGTATTTCATACCTTAGGCTACATAGCAATGAGACTAAGGGGTTTTGAAAAAGATCAGGGCCATCGAAATCTTCTTTTGGATAAAATTTAAATGGATGATTGGTGGTCCGTAGATATGATTATAAAAATTATTAAATCTCAAGCATACGTTCTCATCGGTCCCTAGAAGTAATTTGGCTTGCCATGAATGTTGTTTGTGCCCACAATTATTAGAGTAATATGAGGGAGCAATTTTTGGTGTTTAGTGTCAAATAAAGTGGCCATCTAGATGGTAACAATTTTGTTCAAAGAAGAAGAAGAATTTTGCAGCAAGTTTGAAAGAAAAAGAAGCACACGGTTTTGACAAGAGAAAGAAGAAAAAGAAGAAAAATAATAATATATAATTGATGAATAGTGTCAAATCTTTCTCTATAAATAGAAACGAAGAGAATGAGTAAATCCAATTCCATTAAGAGAGAAGCATTGTCTTCTTTTAGAGTTGAGAGTATTAAGAGTTTAATAAACTCTTGAGTGATTAGTGTTCTGAGAGTTTGAGTGTATTGAAATTTTGGGAAATGAGCTATAATACTACAGTACTTGTAACTCATTTTCACTAGTAAAATATTTCCTTTTATTTTCGCATGTGAATGTAGGCTAAAAGCCGAACCACATAATTTATGGTGTCCTCTATTGTGCTTGTTTTTTATTTTCTTACAATTTCATTTTAACTGCGTGTCTGCTTCACCCACCAATTTACTAACATTTAGTAAGTGAAATTTGTAATCTCTATTTTTTTTAAACTACACGCTATCAATAATATGAAGCACAAGGTTATCAAAAGTGAGAGTTCAGAACATTTGATAATATATTTTAATTATTTTAAAAAATAGAAGTAGATTTTTTTTATTTATCCTATAAAAGTTAGACATAAGAGTAAGGTTCAAATCAATTTATAATTCTTACCTAAGTTATTTCACTAAAATTCAAACACGAACGATAAATCAAATAAAACTATTTAAAAATTACTCAATTAGACACCTTAAAATAAATTAAGAAGTAAAATATGGATTTTGAGTAGTGCTAATGCTTAAAGACTATTGCATTACGCCTATATTTTAATATATGTGATTAGTTAAATAATGCAGCTGGTATATTTTAATATGAAAAAACGCCCAAATCAGTTGATATGCGATTGTTCTATCTTAACTAAAGTATTCGGTTCGAGACTTGAGAATACAACTGCGTTAAATATTTGTTGGGAGAACTTTACGCCCAAGTGGTCCTATCTGACTTGAATCTAGATTAATCGAGTCCAATTTAATTTTTAGATATCAAATAATTTAATACACTGAAAAAAGAATTTTAACAATGAAATAAACAAATGGATGAGAATTAATGGATTTTTATTTATTAAGAGGGAAGAGTTGTTGATGTGGTACCATCTTAGTTCTCTCACACACTCTCAGCAAGTGCCTCTCTTTTTCAGAACTTTGGGGGTCACCACTAAAACTTTTGTTCATAATGGATTGGCTTATTATGGGAATTTACAGCACTAATATCCAGTACCCCACAAAAATTCGTGGAAATTATGGTAGATGGATATGCTAGATATTTGTTTTAAAAAATAAAAAAATTGGCGCATAAATTTACAGAAAATTATAAATAAAAAGGTCGTTTTGATGGTCAATCCTAATCTTTTCAGTTTGAGAAAGTATTTTACAGCTATAAATCCATAACAAGTGTATACATAGATTAATCACCACTCAAATAAACACTTATACAACTACTCGAGATTTTATTTGAATAAATGCAGATTTTTATAATTAGAAGCATAGTTGCTGTGTATCATTAAAAAGATCATTAATGAGTTCGATCAGCTGAATATTGATACACCATACATCAAAGTCAAGCTTAATAAAATGGATACATAATGCGGGAGAAGGGAAAAAAAAAGAAGGCATAATGGCTAGAGATCGTTTATGACAGGATATTCCTGTGTAGGATACCCAAAAAGGGGTTCACGTGAACTTTCTGGAGTGCTGGAGGCATAAACTATAAGGGATAAATTTTAGATTATGAATGGATTTAAATTATCTCCATATTTTTAAAAATTTTAAATTATCTTTATTTTTATTCAAAATATCAAGAAAAATAAGGATAAATTGATTATTTTTTTCTTCTTAACAAAAAAAAGAAGAATAAATTGATGTTTTTAAAAATAAAAGGAATGAGTTGAATATGGGTGGGGTGGGGATATTTTCACTTTACTATTTTTATAAATCCACTCTACTTCTAAAAAATAATTATAACAATTCACAATATTTTTAAAAGATATGAATTAATAAAATTTTTGTATAGTTAATCAATTAAATCCTTCTATTAATTTTTATCTTAGTTTTTTTTACCGTCTTTGATCATAAGTTTTAATATAAGTTTTATTTTACTAATTTATTATTATGATATAAAACAATCAAATTGCCCCAATAAACACGAGTTATTGTATCTAATAATTTACGTAGTTAATTATGTGAATCTAATATTTTTAAATGATATATAGTTATTATTTTCACTACCATTACATGTAAATGACATAATTTGATGGCCTAATAATTTACATGAGTACTGTGCAATAAAAACAGTGTTAAATTAATTAAAATTTAATAATCATACTAATAAAGTAGTATTAGAATCAATGAATTTAGTATAAAATTATAAAAATATTGAAGTTAAATTAAATTCTTGGTAGTTTTACCTTATAAGAGTAAAATAATCAATTTAAACTTATGCCAAAGCAATCTTTGTAATCAAGTACAATAAAAATATCTAAGTCACAAAAAAATAAAGTAAGATAGATTTAATTAATTACTTCTCCAAATTTCTTTTTTTATTTGAAATTTTTTAAAAATAATGTGCAATTTTGTAATTATTTTTCTGAAAATTTTGGGGTGGAGAGAGAATCACCTTTTGAAAATAATCAATTCACGGAAGGTAATCTAAAATTAATTTTAAACTAAATATCAAAGGATTTCTTGATTCAATTTTTTAATTTTAACAAGTACAAGAGTCTATTTATAGCAGACAACTGAAATTAGCCTAAGACCTTATATTGTACTCGTGATTTAAGGAAAGATTGGAATCCCTTTGAGATTTCGTTTTGCTCCTTACCCAAATCAAAGTATCCAATAAGAGCATTCAAAAAATAATAATATGATAGTGATTTAGATTCAACACTAAGCAAAAATTTATATATAATTTTTGGGAAATTATCATTCATATACCCTATATTTGCTCTGTTATTAAAAATACTACAACACTTTGAGGGTGTATCAATCGTCCACCCTTAGTTGACAAAATGTATCAGCCGACCATCAAACCGTTAGTTTCCGTTTGAAAGTTAACGGAGTTACAGTGAATTGACGATTTTACCCTTGAAAATTATCACTTGTATACCCTTAAATTCTCTTTTTATCACTTGTATACCCTTAAATTATCACTTGTATCATATGAAAAGACCAAATTACCCTTATGACGTCATCATACTTAAACGGCAACTAACGGTTTAGTGGTCAGCTGATACATTTTGTCAACTTAGGGTGGACGATTGATACACCTTCAAAGTGTTGTAGTATTTTTGATAATGGAGTAAACTAAGGGTATACAAATGATAATTTCCCATAATTTTTTAATATTGCAATTAGATTAGAAATAATATTTAATTAAATGCACAGTACATGATTCTTTTACTTATTGATCATAAAATGTTATACTCGTTTTTATTATTTCTTATTGTGTGCTTCTCTACTTCTGTTCAAGTCAACTAGTATGAACAAAGCCATCGTCAATGAGTCCGAAATCAACCAGAACTAAAGGAGCAATTAATGCACGTGGAAATTTTGGTTTTTTTTTTTTTTCCGACCAGAATCATAATGATAGAATCATCTTTTCTTAATCCACGAGTGGTCTAACGAACCATACACGGGGTCTCCCTTTTGACACATTTATGGGAAAAATGCAATATATTCTTGTTATTTGGCTAAATTAATTATAATCCGTTAATATTTTAAAATACATTTAGACTTCCCTAAGTGTCAATATATATTTTTTGTTTACACTTAAAGATTGTTTGATGTTGGGAATATGAGTACCTCAATTATTTAATTAATTGAATAAATTTTTAATCCTAATTAATTCAAAATTATAAAAAAAAGTAAGGGAGTTTTCAGAATTAGTTTAAATATTATGACAATTCCCTTGTTTTTTCTCATAATTTTAAATTTAGATTTTCCATCATTTATGATAAAGAATTATTCAATTAATTAAATTATTAAAGGTATTCATACTCTCAATAATAAACAACTACCTAAGTAAAATAGTAAATCAACAAAAAAAATTAACATTCAGGGAGATTTAGATGTGTTTTAAAATATTAGGTGGGTTTTAATTAGTTTAGTCAAATAATAGAAGGTTTCACTCTTTTTCCCTAACATATTTATTTGTACATTTGAGAAAAAGTTATCTTCAAAAAATCTACAACTCTTGTAGAATGATTCACTCAAATACACCAACCCATTAAAACTATATTTATGGTCTATACATCTTCTAAAATTTTTACACTATCGCCTTTTTAAAATTAAGGTATGTTTGTAAACACTTATATATATAAAAATTTTTCATTTTTGTTTTTTTTGCTCTTCGTTAATTGTGTTTTTCCTCACCATAATCAAAATTACTCTTAACATCGTCAGTGCAAATGGTGATGACCAAACAACAAACAAAGAAGAAACAGAAGGGATTTACTCAATTTAAGAAAAATACTTACTCTTTCTCCCTCTTGGTTTCTTTGTTCAATATTGAAGAAAATCATTGAATCGATAAGCCATCAGCAACTTATAATAAACATTATGTAAGAATACCAACTAAACCTCAAGAAATCAAATATCTATTCTTCAATGATTTGATGATGGATATGTTCTTGGTGTGCAATAGCATCCATGACTAAGCAAGCCATTCTTGTTTGTGGATTTTTTAATGATATATTCAATGGATAAATTTAGAGGCTTAGTGATGAGATCATGAGAAAAGAAGAATGGGAAAAAAAAAATTTATTGAGTAGACTCAGAAAAGAGAAATCATATTTTACAAGGAAATTGATGGGGAAAAAGAAAGTATGATAATTGCTATTGTTATTAAACCTTTATGCTATAATTTTCTAAAATCTTGATTGTTGAAATGTCTTCAATCTAATGGTTACAAATTAGCTGTACAAATAGATATAATTTTAGATATACATATAGCAAATATTTGTCGATGACTTGCTCACTTATATATGGCAGTTAGAGCTAATTAAAAGCTAATGATTTTGTTTCACAATAGTTGTCAATTAATACACTAATGATTTTTTTATGTTGTAGCCTAATTATGATTTAGAGAGCCAAGTTCTAGTCGTAGCACGTATTAGGACTCATATCCCTCCTAATTATATAATTACATAAGGTCAATAAAGATAGACATTTCTCTTGTATATGGGCAGGACTAAATAAAAATCAATAACATTTTTCATTGTAATACAAATATCAATGTTTTTAAATAAAACTTTTGAAGTTGATATATAGTGGATGCAATTGATTTCATATTGACAGCACATGATGTGACGCTACTGCCATCCGCATCAGCAGTTTAGCAATAGTGCCGTGCCCTGGCCTTTCACTGTGTTTCACATTAAGCATGAAATTTGGTGGCCGGCCTTGACCGACCTTTAAAAAAAAAATGAGAAACCTAGTAATAATAATTAGGGAAAAGAACACAGAGACTCCTAATCTTTGAATAAGGGACACATAGACTCCCAACGTTTAAAAAAGGGACACAAAATCTTATAATATTTCAAAAAAAATACTCAGACCCTTATTTGTTAACAGAAATTATAATTTTAAAGTACAATTACCATTATACCCTTATAGCATATTAAAAAATAATTGTTCATTGTCCAATTTATTCCTATATTATTAATAAAATTACGAATATAACTTCATTATCCAATTTTTCCATTTAATTTTTGTCAATTTTTTCTCTTCAACTAAATAAATTTAATCCATTGCTCAATAATAAAAATAAATTAAATTGATTACTAATATAATAAAAATAACAATTCTCCATTTAAACTTATATAATCAACAAAATAAAAAAAATTGGTTACAACAATAATTACAAAATCTTAATTGTACTTCGTAATTTTATTAATAATATAGGAATAAATTGGACAATGAACAATTATTTTTTAATATGCTATAAGGGTATAATGGTAATTGCACTTTAAAATTATAATTTCTGTTAACAAATGGGGGTCTTAGTGTCTTTTTTGAAACATTAGGGAGTTTTGTGTCCCATTTTCAAACGTTGGGGGTCTCTGTGTCCCTTATTCAAACATTGGAGGTCTCTGTGTCCTTTTCCCTAATAATTATGTATGTTTTTGTGATGTCATAAATTTTTCTTTGTTTCAAAACTGAATAACTATTTTTTTATACAAATATGATTACTAAAAGACTAAATTAATATTATCGGAATAGAGTAATTATTAATGATGGCCAATGAGCCGTGTTAAAGTGAGGCACACTTGGGTCATTGTGCTGGCACGACACGACCCACTATGTAAATGAGTCTTCTCATGCCTATTTTTTCTAGGCCGAGCATGGCCCACAACATGCCCCGTGTGTGCGCTATGCCCAACAAAAAGGACAATTACTTTTTTTCCTTTTTATTAGGTGTGTCTAGCTCAAGCCAATGCACTATAAGGTATCGTTTACTTTTTAGATTGGATTGAGAATCTTGAGGAGTGGGAATCCTAGGATTGGGAGTGTGGAGTGGGAGTGAGATTAGGTTGTTTACTTACACTGGAATGGAAGCATGGAATAGAGATCAGAATCTAATTTATGTGTTTACTTTGTCTTGGATTGCGAGTAAATAATTTCAAATTATAATTTTATCTTTATTTAAAGAATTATAGTTTTTAATTACAAAACTAATAAAAAATATATTTAATGAATAATATTTATTTTATTATATTTGTAAATTTATTATAATTATTAATATTCTTAATTATGAACAATAAATTATTAATTTTAATTTTAATATAAAATGAAACCTTATTTTATTTTATTTAATATAATTATATTAAATTTATTATTATATAAAATAATAAAATAATATTATTTAGTACAAAATTAATGTTTTCTTAGAATAAACTATTTATTATTATTAATATTAAATAAATATAGTACTATTATTTTTAAAATAAATATAAGAATATTATATTTATTAATTCTCTATTAATATAATAATATTATTTTAAAATAATTTTAACTTAGAATCAATGCAAATTATTATTTAGTTAAATATAATATTATTATTCAAATAAATATAATAATATTATTCAAATAAATATAATATTATTTATTTTATTTTATTAATTATAAAATATTAAATTAAATTAAAAATAAAAGGGTAAAAAAGGGAGAGGTGGGAGTGGATTCCCACTCCCACTCCCCACTCCAAAAATGGGTGGGGCCCACGGAGTGGGATTCCCAATCCCTTCCCATTTTGAGGAAGTAAACGCTAGAGTGGGAGGAATCCACACTTTTCACTCTCACTCCAGCAAGTAAACACGGCCTAAAAGTAGTAGTAGTGATGATGATGATGATGATGATGATGTTGATGATGATGATGATGATGATGATGATAATAATAATAATAAAATATTTCTTAAGGGTTAACATTAAATTATTAATTTGAAATTACATGGAATCATAAATGATAGTCTATAATAACATTAATGCTTGGAAGTTTTAAATTAAAATATCATAATTAACATATCATTAACACAATTACACAATTATATCATCTAGTTTTGCAATAACTAATTATAATACAATGATACATAAATTTAATTTTGTAGACCATGGTAATGATTAATTAAAAATTAAAATTACAATCCTAAAATGACGATTACAAGATATTACAACTATGAGATATCAACTATAACAACCTAGTTGGGATGTATTGTTTAACTGTAGTAATGCAAACTACACTAAATTTCCATTGAATGAAAATGCAACTTTTAATCGTTCATAATTTATTTTTTTGTGTGTAAACGTGAAAAGTATTTCATTTAGAAATGAAACATATCTCCTTTAATTAATTGATGATTTCATAAATGAAATATTACAGTTCTAAACAGTTTGGATTTATCATTTATAAAATTATAATATTTATAATTTTATATATTAAAATCATGATATCACTTATTTATTTAAAAAATTATAAAAATAAAATAATTAAAATACTTTTTTTTGAAACTAAGATTTAAATTAATTTAAAAAAACCTACACTAACAAAATATATTAAAAGATTCAATTTTAAGTCATTTGTAAAGTCATAACATTTTTTTTTTACTTTTCATTAAAAAATTTGACTTTGATATACTTTGACCCGCATACTGTTGATGGCCCATGGATTGTGCATTAGCCCACCAATGAAGTGTGCTAATTGCAAGCCTTTTCACATGCATATTTTAGTTTATCTCTAACTGTGTCGTACTTTTGAGGCTCACTTACCTAAAATTCTCAGTCTAGTGCAAACCGTTTATGCATCTTTCCTGTCGGGTGTCCTATCAAAACGTACTCATGTTGTGCCATGTTGTACGAATACATGCCCTATTCATACTATATCACGTGCTGCCCGCCCAGTTGGCCATCTCTACAAATTACAAAAGTAATTTAACTATATTTTTAGTAACTTTTTGCGTAAAGAGTTGTCCTATTTGGATTTTGAAAATAAAATATTAGGGTTTTTATTATTGTCATCATATCAATAATATTGTTACTTATTATTCCTTATATTTGGCATTTATTTAGTATTGAGTATTTATTAGATTAGATTATGTGGAATATTGAAGAATATTTTTGGAGGCATAAAGAAGTAAATTGGAGTGTATACAAGATTTCATATCAAAGCATTCCAAATAAAAATGAATACTACATTGGTAAATATATCAAGAACTTAGAGAATTTTGGGCTCTTGAGAAAATATATCCTATTACTCCTCTACTGGGGTATGATTGAAATACTACATCTAAATAAACGGAAGTTTTTCACACATTAAAGATTGAAGAAGACATATCATATTTTATAGCAGAGAAGAAAGTCTATCTTACCTGCATATGATGTTTCATATCCCTATGAAATTTTAATCTTTGAGTCTTCTTCATATCAAGTCCTTCATTAGACATTTTTTGATTTTTTTTTTTTTGTCTCTTTGGGTTGAAGGATTTGTTTGTTTTTATTAAAAGGATCTCAAGGAACTAGTGAATATAATTGAAGATGAGTGGTGCTCATTAAATAAGGTCGATTAAATTAAATTGAACAGAGTGACAACAAGAATAAAATGGAGTTTGCAATTATGTAACATTCCAATAAGTTGCAATTTTTCATTACTTGTGAATTGATTAATGTCTGGGCATGGTCTCCTATGTATAACATTATGATTTGAACAACGTACAATCCTCTATATGTTTTACTTTCTGCAATTTACTGTTTCTAGCATATTTGATAGATTTAATTTGAATAAACAGTAAAATGAACAATATTATAAATAGTTATGATGAACAATAATTGTGGACAGTAACTCGTGAATATTGTCATATGAATAGCGAATCATAAACAATATTGTACGAATATCAATATGTTAACAGTGATTTGAGAATTAATGAATTAATTAACTAGGATAATTAATTTATCTAAGGTTTACATTTTCCTACACTTCTTAAAATAGATTTAAATTCTTAAGAAAAAAACATGAATACTTAAGAGGGAAGAATTTAAATTCAATGGCGATCTTAATTATGAATTTTTTAAAATCATGTACTATGTGTACATTTTATATATTGATTTGAGTTGTAAATTCTACATGTACATTCTAGGTATCTTAATTTATGATTAAAATTAAATTATTAAATTATTAATTCTTATATAGTTACTACTTATTTCAACCAATCTTAACACAGAGAGGCCACCTAAAAGTAGAACTTCTCCCATATAATATCTACTTCTATATTAAACCATCATTTTTTACGACTTTATCTTTCTTTCTTAATGGCACTGATAAGGATTGTTATGTAAAAATAATTTAAAAAAAAATACTTTTCATTTATTTATAAAGAAAATGAAACAGCAAGTATATATCTCCAAATTTTTCTCTTCATCCCAGACGAACTGACATGTCATGAAGTAGTTGATAATTTTCCATAAACTAAAAAATAAATTATTATATAAATTTATTTAAAGCATATGTGAAGGCACCTCATTCGAATAAATTGGATGAGTGATATAGCGATCCTTTAATAAACAAGCATATTATTTATATTTAAACATTTAGTTACAGTAAAATACGCTAGCTAAGTGATATTGGACAAAATAAAATTACAAAAATTTAAAAATGCTTTTTAATTTTTACCTCTTTACTTGTTAGAGAAATATTTAATATTTTATCGAAGCGTGATTTATTTTTCATATTTCGATTTACATGGAGGAATGTATTTACTTATTTAATGAGGAGGTTTCTTGTGCATTTTAATAATCTCTTTCAATAATAAAATTATATTTTTGTTTGACGTTCTTTACCTCTAGATTCAAAATCTTCGAGTGGATTCCACATTTTGTCTTATTTCATTTTCTTTTGACGTTTTGTCTCAAGACACGCAAGAGATGCTGATGGTTAAAATGACAATTCATGACCAGAAAATCACAAAAAATATTATTTGTCCATACAAGAATCTTGACAAGAAGTTTACAACATCGTCATAGGATATTGTGTTTGTTCTTACTCATGTACTAAAATTTGTGTGGTATGGAAAGATTATTCACAACATTTGATTTCATGATTGACAATTAAGCAATCCGAAAAGATGATACAAGCTTAACAAACGGACATGTATATTAAATCATTGATTCATACAAAAAAAAAACAGTAAATATTAATACCTTATGATATAAAGTAGGAAGAAAATTTTCTTTGCTTTTGTGTAAATTAAACCACTCCTTAGTTTAGTATTAGTCATTTCTTAGTCTCATTCTTAAGGTTGAAGAGCTTGAGTCTTCTGTGTGTGTGGCCGTAAGCATTAGACTGAACTTCAGACCCCAACAAGATTTTTGCTCCATTTCAAAAAATTAAATTTGACTATAGTATATATTCAAGCTGCAACTTCTGTTAACATGATGCTTTATTTTTATTTTTATGTTGTTGTTTTATCTCAGCTGTATACTTTTATTGAGGGGTAATGTCTACTACGAAGTCCCCTCAAAATTTAACCCTTCCATTATTGAGAATTAAAGCTATGGTCTCTTCTTATCTTAAGAAAATACTTGGTGTAGAAAAAGATGAGAAAAAAATGAGAAAAATAAAGAAGAAAAGGGAAGAGGGAGAGTAGGTGGGTAGAGAGAGAGAAAGTAAATTTCTCTCATTTTTCTCTATACCTATCACTACTCCTTCTCTTATTCAGCTCCCAGTGGTCATGTAGCAGCTGGTGGTGCTCCCAATTTATGTTGCCCTGAATTTGCATAAGCCTTGGCCTCAGGCTCCTGCAGTAATGACAGTTTTATCACTTTATGGTACTCTTCAATTATTTCGTGCATTAAAATAAGCACTAATGGACTCCCAAAAAATAATCTTTGGCAAATCTTCTGCGTTTATTTTCACGGGATTCAATGGTGCTTTTCATAGGAGTGCAGGGGCCATTTAGACTTTACTTCACAAGATATAGAATCACATTTTCATCCTATATATAAAGTTTATATTTAAAGCATGCAAGGGTTAAATCAATCTTTTTATACTTACATTTTAATATTTCATTTAAAAGATTTGAAAAGTTTTTCAAAATCCACAGGCACCTCGGCCTCCTCCAGTCGGACCAGTCCCCGTAAGCCTCGGGCCTGCTGCCTTAGAACCGATGTGAAAATTAATAATATGATAATATTTTAAGATTATATTAGAGAAAATTATTAGAACCAATGTAAAAATTAATAATATGATAATATTTTAAGATTATTTTAGAGAAAATTATTATAATTTCGTGTCATTAGTTATGTTGGAGCATCTCTAACGTAAAGTAATCAAATTAACCATCGGATACATATGAGAAGAATTTGAAACAATTGTAATAACATACACCTGACGGTTCGGTCAGCTACCCTGTTCTAATGTAGTTGGATCCTAATTTCATTTAGAACCCATTTATTTATCCAAATAAATACATATATTATATCTACTAGAAAAAAAAAGAAAGTCATAAGCAAGTAGGTTGCGGTTGTACAAGGGGTAAAAATTTATTTAGTCCTTATATTTTAAGATTAATGTCTGTTTAGTCCCTGTATTTTTAAAAATGCCTTGAAACATCTCTGCCATTAAAATATTGATACCCATACCGTTACTTTTTATTTCTTTTGGCCTACTTTTACAGTATTACCCTTTTATAATAATTTTTTTGATTGGACATTAATAAAATAATAATAATTAAATTACCAATTTCACCCTAGAAAATAAAAAAATTATATTAATTTTTTTGCAAGCACCATTTGCACACTTGGTAATTTGCATACAATTTTTAACAATTTAATTTTTGACAATTAAAAATTAATATTATTATTTTTATTTTTTAGGATTAAATTGGTAATTTAATTATTTTCTTTTTATTAATGTCCAAACAAAAAAAATATTATAAAAGGGTAATATTGTAAAAGTAAGCCAAAAGAAATAAAAATTAACAATTTAATTTTTGATAATTAAAAATTAATATAATTATTTATTTATTTTTTAGGGTTAAATTGTTAATTTAATTATTTTCTTTTTATTACTGTCCAAATAAAAAATTATTATAAAAGGGTAATATTGTAAAAATAAGTCAAAAAAAAAAGTAACGGTAGGAGTACCAATACTTTAACAGCAGGGATGTTTCAAGGCATTTTTAAAAATATAAAGATTAAATGGATACTAATATTAAAATACAAGAATTAAATGAACTTTTACCCGTTGTACAAATAACATAAAAAATAAAGCCAACGATCTTTTTTAAAAAAAAAAAACCAACAGTCGATCTAATATTAAAAGAGATTAGCAGCAACCGTCGAACAAATTTATTCAATTTGCATTAGTTAAAAGCGTGGAATGCATTTGTGGTGAAAAATATACATACAGTGCCGCTTGTTTCTAAATTTTATAATAGTGCGAGTCTTCATAATTGTATTAGATTTCAAGACTTCTTTAATAAAAATGAAAAAAACTCTATACCTTCCTTAGAAATTATAAAAGATTAGGGAGCTAAATATTATTAGCCCAACTAAATATTTCCTTAAACAGAAGATTTAAACGACATATCACCATGTCAACCCACTTTACTTAAAGTGACAATACTCTCACACGTACAAACAAAAAAGAAGCACTCCGAGACGTTACGATTACGAAGAATCAGTAGCTAAAAATGAGCGGTGCAGCAGCAGCCGGGAAGGTCGTGTGCGTGACCGGAGCATCTGGTTACATAGCATCATGGCTTGTCAAGCTTCTTCTTTCTCGTGGCTATACTGTCAAGGCCTCTGTTCGTGATCCCAGTCAGTTTTTTACTTCTTTTCATTCTCATTCATTTTTTTAAAAAATATTTATGCGTAAATGTGTATGATCAAAAAATATATCTGTGGTTTAATTTTCTGATGGTTTCGTGCATTGTGTGAATCAATTGTTTGGATTAATGTGATGCGTATTCATGCATGCAAAATTAGAGCATGCCCATATCAAGATTTTGTCTTATTATTATTATCATCATTATTTTTTATCTTAATTATAAATGTATTGATTGATTGGTGTCTTACCTGATATATCCAATTTAATCTTAGGTACACTTTTAATTTTTAATTGTTTGTTCTTTTTATTGTTCATGATTGGTTGCGGTGTACACGTGAAAAGAATTTAGTGGAAATATTTCTCAATACTTGTATGTATTGGTACCTCTGTATGCCAGTGAATCATGTTTACTCGTTTGATATCCTGGAATCAACATAGAAATGCATATGGGAGGCTCTATTATCTTTGAAGATTGCGAAGATTTAATTTTGACAAAGACAAGTCAAAATAGAGATAGATCATACATTTCCAGTTTGTTTTGAGTCAAAGCTCAATTGTCGAACACTTTCTTAATAAATTTGCATTATACATTAGTGTGTCGATCTTTAAACATAGTCGACCTGTACAGCTAAAAGCACTTACACCATTCAGCACTAGTTTCTTTAGTAAATCTTCATGCTGTGTAAGCGAGATTGAAACATTGAGGAAAAGAAAATCCTAATTATATCCATTACTTCATATTTAAATTCTTTCCCCTGCTTTGGAATGCTGTATCAATATGGTATGTCTGGTTGTAGTCATGCTTTACCGTGGCCTCTGAACTACCAGAAATTGATAAATTCATGGTTAGTTGAGGCAAAATTGAATAGTCATTATGATTTCTGTTCGCTTTCTGATAAACATGTTCCTTTTTTCTGTCCATTCAGCTCTGTTAGTCATTAGTGGTGCTGTCTCCAGTGAACACATGGATTATCTTTGATCTTTGAAGGTTTACAAAAGTTATAAATGTTACCATCAGATTAGTGCTGTTGATTTCAAGGATCATTGAGGATCCAACAGTTTCGAGGATCAGTTTTCTTGCAAGTCCCTAACCTTCAATGGGAGGGCGTCAACTTGCAAGTGCACATATAAATTTTTTGCTTCTAATTATTTCATTATGCTGTACTTAGAGACAAATATTATCGCTCTGAAGTTGCTAGTTTCTGAATGTATAGTTTATCAAAACTGGATGACTTGTGTTTTTATTTTTCCCTTCTTTCGTCCCTTTTTGATAAGCAATGATCGGGATTACTTTTGCATTCTTCTTTTCAGGGAATATGAGACCTGGAAATTATTTAAACTTTTTCATAGCATAATTTTATCTCGTAGGCACTAATTTGCTATTTCTGGAATAAATTGCTAATTTTATTCTGTTTATATTTTTCTGCAGATGATCCAAAAAAGACGGGACACTTACTTGCACTTGATGGAGCTTCGGAAAGACTTCAGTTGTTTAAGGCAAACCTTTTGGAAGAAGGATCTTATGATTCAGTTGTTGATGGGTGCGATGGTGTTTTCCATACTGCATCCCCTTTTTATCATGATGTCAAGGATCCGCAGGTTAATATTTTCAATCTACACAGAACTCTAAATACAATCCTGTGTTCTAACTTGCTTTGCTAGTTTGTTGGACAAAATTGATGTAGCAGACTTTTCGAAGAAGTTGTAGTGGTTACCCATCAGAAACTTTTTTCTCAGCTAACTGCCGGTTTTGGAATGGATTAGTTCGGATGGGTCTTCCTTTTTTTTTTTTTCCCTTCTCCTCCATAACAAGGGTGTCTGAATTCCAACTTCTTTCGCCTTCTTGACACCATGATTTTTGTTGTGTCCACATGTATGTATGCTGAAATTGATTTTTACACCTGACTAAATAACTAAAATCTGTGTGTTATCAGGTGTTTGTATAAAACAAGTTGATAGTTACTATGACATGCAAGTTCTGTAGTAAATTTCTCTTGAACCTAATGTATATTTCTTTCAGACATTGGGATAAGGAGTTGGGAAAGTTCGAAAGTGGCTTTTACATTAGGAAATATTTCATCCTTTGAGACAAACTTTTATTACATGATCTAACTCCCTCTTCCCCGTTTTTCTCTTCCAGTTCTTTCCACCTAATTGTCATGCTTGGATAACATTGATTTTAGAGTGAATCAAACAAATAGAAAGATCTAAGTGCTTAGGCATGAAGGGGAAAAATGTAGTCAAGTAACAGACTTGCTCCAGATTCTGAACTCTTAAAGGTGGATTTGTAAATTCCTTAATGCCATGAGAGTGCCTAAGAACATACCTTGAATAGTTATGATGTTTTGATGTTTGATTATGGAAGAAGGCTGTAATGTCATTAGATTGGAGGATTTTAATGTTTATCAACATAGCATTGGATTGTCAGCCACTTCTATCTGTTTACTTTCTTAGGATAGAAAGATTTGTCAGTTCTCATTTTCTTCAAGAAGATGGCGATGACAGCTCATGGTGATTAATAGGACGTAACATGAGAGATTACCCTCAATCCTATCTGGTCTTGATGTGTATGGCTATGGCACAGAGGTATAAATAATGTAGCATTCCTTTCACATCCACATTTAGGATGAGAAATCTTTTGGGGGTTAGCAGATATTCTAGCTGTAACCAGTATGCCTTTCAATATCTAGCCATGCAATTATTTTCTTTATATTTTGTAATTTCTTCACAGAAAAACCTTCTCTATTCTTGAAATGATATAGCCTTTTCAAATCAAAATGCCGTCTGTATGCCTGCTCCTTTGTTTGAAAATGATGATCTTATGCAGAACTTTCAGTTTATATTACAATATTTTGTATGTCATTTTAATTACATAGGTGTGCATTTGTATTTGATAGGATATATGAAAAAGATAGATCCTGAAATATCCATTAAGTAAAAAAGAAAGATGAGCAGGAGGGTTGGAGCCAGCTGACGGAGCAATAATTAAAAGGGTTGAGACACTACTCTGACGAAGGACCTTATCTGATAAAATTGATTGTTAAGTGTCCCTTAACTTATGACTAGAAAGTGGGAATGTTTTGGCTCATTTTGCTGAGAAACCAAATATTATGTTAAACTGTAAAAGAGATGTACTAGGATTGCTGGGACTACAAATCCACAAAAACAAGGACGACAAGTAGTCCCGATGAAGAGAAAACACTCAAAACTCTACATAGAGCAAAAGTAGTGGAAACCCAGAAACAACGCAGCTCATTAGGATTGCAATCCCTTTAAGGATAAAGCAACTCCCAATTAAGCAAAATAAAAAAGCAATAGAAGCCCAGAGGGAATCTTTTGGCTCTTAAAAACCAATAAATGTAATTGGCACATGATTTTCCTCTGAAGCTATAATCTGAACGTATACAGGAGATTAATTTAGCTTTGCTATTTTTTCAAGGAAATTAAAGTTCAACTATACTCTTTTGCTTTGTATTTTCTTCCATAAGAATTACTTTTGCTATTACTGCTTGTTCATTTGGCAGTAATTACGACAAGAGAATGAATAGTATTTTAGAACTACAGTATCAATTGTCTTCTAAAATTTGGGAACACTGTGCTGCAAATTTTGTTATGCTCCATGCGTACAAAACATATAGGCAAAGAATATGCCCTTTGTTTTCTCCACTAGTTAACAGTTTTTCTCATTTCAGGTGGAGTTACTTGATCCTGCAGTGAAAGGAACTGTTAATGTTCTTAACTCATGTGCAAAGTTCCCTTCTATCAAACGAGTGGTTTTAACATCTTCAATGGCTGCAGTTGCATACAACGGAAAACCTCGAACCCCTGATGTGGTAGTTGATGAGACTTGGTTCTCGGATCCAGAGGTTTGCAAGCAATCAAAGGTCTGTATGCATGATGTTGTTTCTCCTTGCTTAATTGGTAGTGATTCACATGATGTTTCATTTTGTTAATTGCAATGGAGATTAAAAGACAGATACAAACAAGTATTACTCATAGGAGATTAGTAACATCAATGCTTTAGCTTAATGGCAAGATTGTCCACAAATGAGCAGTAGGTAGTTTCAGAGAAGCTAAGCTCAGCCTTTTCTTCTCTTTTCACTCGTAGTAACCATTATGGTTGTCCGGTAAGAGGGATAACATGCTGAGACATTTATTTATTTTTTGGAATTTAGAGGATCCTTGATTGTTTGCAAACTCCTGTAACACAGCATGGAAATGTTTTTTGACTATCACTATTTTATTTTTATTTTTTAAGTGTACTATGTACATGTCTAAAACCTCGGATTATGCAGTGATTCTAGAAGGCATTATGGATGTAACCTTTTTTTCACTTCTAATTTGGAATTTTGGTGGTTAGGTCTTTTCCTCAATGTTTCTAGGGATATTTATTTACCTGAACCTCATCTTGTATTTTTTACTGGTGACCTGAATCATTTTTTGCAAAAAAATACTTTTTGCTAATTTTTATGCAGTTTTAGTCTTTAGACATATTAGTTTATTTCAGATTTTGCATAACCTATATTCTGCTTTTAATTTCAAGGTTGTATAGAATGGCCAATTTCTGTTATGCCCAGCTATTAAACAAGTTTTCAAGAATCCATTGGCTTGTAAATCTATTTATAAATAAGGACATGATTGTGCACTTATCCATGTGGCAATTATATATTATTCTCGAGTTCTTTGTTTTTTTGGGGTTTTCAGCTTTGGTATGTGCTTTCAAAGACATTGGCTGAGGATGCGGCTTGGAAATTTGCAAAGGAGAAGAGTATTGACATGGTCACCATTAACCCAGCAATGGTTATCGGTCCTCTCTTACAGCCAACACTTAATACAAGTGCTGCTGCTGTTCTAAGCTTAATTAAAGGTATATGTTTACTGCCTGCAATGCTGACCTTTTTTTTCCCCCCTTAATTCTTTGCCTTTTATGTTTGTCATTGAAGTCAATATATTGTGCAATTGAATTAGTTCATGTCGTTAACGAGCTACAATAGTCTGCTGAAATTTCCAGTTGGCTGGTCGTAGAACTAGGAAGTGCAACAAGTCAATAGTGAAAGAACATTTGATGAACTTTCAGAAGGCTGACTATCTTAATGACACTGGTTCTGAGGTGGTTCTTGTGTTACTTACTGTTGATCACCGGTATTTACCTTGTTGCTGGTTTTTTGGAATGGGGGTGTTTTGTACAGTAATGCAAAACTAAATCTTGCTAAGGAACATTTATATGTTTTCAAAATTGTCTTCTAATGGATTTGCATCAAGTTCTAACAGTTAATTTTTTCAAGGAAATTAAATAGTTTTTGTTTCGGCTTAGTATTGACTTTATTTAATTGCATATCTAGATGTTTTTGTCCAGATGAAACTTCTAGCAAGGCCTTTAGTATTTTTTGAGTTCCTTTTATTGCATGGCAATAATAACTAATACCAGGGAATGTGGTGTGAAGCCTAATGATACAAATACATGAATACCATACAGCGGACGTCATTCTTCAACTTTGCTGATAGTGTCTGTTTCTATTCTCTCCTTTTGTCCCCTTAATGCAGGAGCACAAACTTACCCAAATGCGACTTTAGGATGGGTTAACGTTAAAGATGTTGCTAATGCACATATTCAAGCATTTGAAGTTCCATCTGCCAGTGGACGATATTGTTTAGTTGAAAGAGTTTTACACTATTCAAAACTCGTGAACACTGTACACGAGCTTTACCCTACTTTTGAGCTTCCAGAAAAGTAAGTTCTAAAGGACAAAAGATTACTGGCACTAGTAGGTTCTTTAGAGCATTTGTGCATGCATCCCATGATATTATTTACTTTCAAGGTGGCTTTAGTTTAACATATTTACTCATTTGTGCATTCATCATGCTGCAACTTGCACCTTATTTCCAGATCAATGTTATTTCATTTAAAATGATAGTGCTTTCCCCCCCTACCCAATTGACAAAACAAGTTAATCATCTGACAAAAACTTTGTAGGTGTGCGGACGACAAGCCATATGTTCCTACATATCAGGTTTCGAAGGAAAAAGCGAAAAACTTGGGTATTGAGTTCATCCCATTAGAGGTCAGCCTCAAGGAAACCATTGAATCTCTAAAGGAGAAGGGGTTTGTTGATTTTTGAGTCGTGAGTAGCTCTTTCACAGCCTCATACGTTATCATAAATAAACGGTTCTGACTCATGGCTTTTGGTGTGATCAAACGTTCAATTTGTTACTACCGCTATTTTATTGATTCAGAATATGATGCTACTTTCTCGCTTCAATTAAATTCCATTATGCATACATATCTTTTACGTAGAAGGGACAAGTTTATTCTCAATTTTTCGCCTTTTTAACCAAAATAAAATAATTCAATAAATAAAAACAATAAAAGAGAAAGGAAATGGTTTGATTTTGTACTTCACTGAGATGCTTCATGCCACGCATTTCTGACATTGTACGTTCAAATGTACCAAAAATAAAAGCATCGACGATCGTGTGGAATTCTGTGGCGGCGCCGCATTAGAGCTCGGAGGGGCTGAATAAAGCCCCTGTTTGATTTTTCAAAAGTTACAAATGGTCCCACTTTTAATTTGATTTATTATAGAAATATTTGTTAAAATTTAAAAATAACTAAAATATTAAATATTTATTTTTACACCTTCAACTTATAAAAAGATATTATTATTTTGAAATCTCTAGGACCCCAACTCTCCTTACACAAAAGAATGGAAACAACTCATCTTATTGAGTTTTACCCAATTGATTTTTCACCGAATTTTTTATATGGGAAAAGAAAAAGAGATGAGGTAGAATTCCAATTTTCTCCCCATTTTTTTCTTTTAATTTTTTCTAAAATTATCAGTGAATAAATAACAAAATTTTCTTTATTTCTCTATTTTGATTTTTTTTAAAATTATTAGTGAATAAATAATAAAATTTAAATTATAAAATATTTAATATTAGTAAAAATAACAAATATCACAATATTTATACAAATAACATAAATATTAGTTAATATAAAAGTTTTGATGTAATTTAAACTTAACAATAGTCTAAAGTTTACAAGCCCACAATCAATAAATCAAATCTTAATTCACTCTCTCACAATCTTACTCATTTTTTTTTTAAATTATTCACATCGCAATCAACACCCCCTTTGTTCTTATTTCATTGTAGCTCAGCAGCATGTTTCATTCTCATTTCATTACTCACATAAAAATAATTTTTTTATTATAAAATCATAAAGATTGATGAAGATAATTATACTGATAATTTATATTTTATAGTGCGATTTTTATAATAGATTAATGTAATGTAAGATATATTATTAAAGTTTATTTAAATTTTTTATTTTAATATAATTAAATTAAATTCAAAAATAATTTTGACGGAAATATAGGAGAGACGGAGATATATACAGGATATCGAGATGAACACGAGATATTGGTGTTGTGCGCGGAATGCGGAATCAAGCGCACCAAATAATTACAGAAAAATAAAAGACACCAGAATTTACGTGGTTCGGTAATTAAACATACATCCACGGAGGCAAGAAAGAATAATTGTTTATTTAACAATTAATAGAATACAATATTTGAGTAACGAATCTCACTTCCCAGAAACCCAAATATACCCAGTACTCTCACACTCTGCAAGAAAAATAAATTCCCCAGACACACTTCTCTCATTTCTCTCAAAAGCTTAGAAACTTATAAGCTTAACAATTTTGGAATGATTTAGCATGGAAGAAGTGTCATCTATTTATAGGGAAAATAATGGCACTATTGCACCAACCCTTTTACTATTCTACCTAAGCTAAGCTAAGCCAATAGTCAATGGTGTCCATTTGGCAAATTTGACAAATTTACCAACTTTCCATTTTTTCTTCAAATGTTTGGTAGCCATTTGAAATTTTGCATTCATTTTTGAATTTCAATGTCACGTGCATGACTTTTCAACAATCGGTCCCTCCTCTCCCCGCTGCAGCCATCCCTGGATGTAAAATGACATATCAATCCACACTTACGTAAAGTGAAAATACTCTTACGCGTATAAATAAAGAAGAAGCAAACTCCAAGACGTTAACGATTGCGAGAATCAGTAGTTGACAATGAGCAGTGTAGCAGCAGCAGCGGGGAAGGTCGTATGCGTGACCGGAGCATCGGGTTACATAGCTTCATGGCTTGTCAAGCTTCTTCTTTCTCGTGGCTACACTGTCAAGGCCTCTGTTCGTGATCCCAGTCAGTTTTTTACTTCTTTTTTTTACTGATTCATTTTTTTATCTTTTATGTGTAAATGTGTATGATAAAAAAATATTTCTGGGATTTCATTTTTTGATGGTTTTGTGTATTACGGTGTGTGATTTGTTTGGATTAATGTGATGTGTGTTCATGCATGCAAAATTAGAGCATGCCCATATCAAGATTTTGTCTTATTATTATAATTATTGTCATTATTTTTTATCTGAATTATGAATTTATTGATTGATTGGGGTCTTACATGATATATCCAATTTAATCTTAGAGACTTTAATTTTTAACTTTTTGTTCTTTCTCTTGTTCATGATTGGTTGAGTTGTACACATGAAAAAAATTTAGCGGAAATATTTCGCAATACTTGTATATGTTGGTACCTCTGTATGTCAGTGAATCATGGTTACTCGTTTAATATCCTAGAATCAACATAGAAATGCATGTGGGAGGCTCTGTTCACTGTGAAGATTGCAAAGATTTAATTTTGAGAGAGACAAGTCGGAGTAGAGATAGATCATATATTTCCAGTTTGTTTTGAGTCAAAGCTTAATTGTCGAACACTTTCTTAATAAAATTAGCATTATAGATTTCTATTTCCTGTACACGTTAGTGTGTCCATCTTTGAGCGTAGTCTACCTTACAGCTAACAGCACTTACACTGATCGGCACAAGTTTCTTTAGTAAATATTCATGCTGTGTAAGTGTGATTGAAAAATCGAGGGGAAAAAAACTTAGGATAATTTTTAAAAACCTCCCCTGAGGTTTAGGCTTGTTGCAAGTAGATGGCGAGAATTTATTTATTTGTAAAAAACCCCCTACCGTTAGTTAACTTTAACATTGACCGTTAGTTGACTATGCAAAGACAATATTACCCTTAACAACAGTTTGTAAACGAAAATAACTAAAAAAAAAATTAAAATTGTTGGTTATTTTACCCTCTTTAAATTATTGATATTTTCTTAAAGTTCCTACAAAAAAAATAAAATTAAAAATTTTAAAAATTCTCTTTAAATTATTGATATTTTCTTAAAGTTCCTACAAAAAAGATAAAATTAAAAACTTGAAAATGAAATAGTTATAATCTTTACCTATGATAGTGTAAATCTTTAGAATTGACAAGGATAAAATTGTCAAAAAATAGGGTTTGTGCTTTTCGCGCCAATAATTTTAATTTTTTTTTAGTTATTTCCATCTACAAACTGTTGTTAAGGGTAATATTGTCTTTGCACAGTCAACTAACGGTCAATGTTAAAGTTAACTGACGGTAGGGGGTTTTTTACAAATAAACAAATTCTCGCCATCTACTTGCAACAAGTCCAAACCTCAGGGGAGATTTTTAAAAATTACCCAAAAAACTTAATTGTATCCATTACTTCATATCTAAATTTTTTCCCCTGCTCTGGAATGCTGTATCAAATATGGTATGTCTGGTTGTAGTCATGCTTTACTGTGTGGCCTGTGAGCTATCAGAAATTGATAAATTCATGGTTGGTTGAGGCAAAATTGGATAGTCATTATGAGTTCTTTATGTTTTCTGATAAACATGTTTCTTTTCTTCCTCTACCCACCTCTGTTAGTCATTACTGGTGTTGTATCCAGTGGACACATAGATTATCTTTGATCCTTGAAGGTTTACAAATGTTATAAACGTTACTATCACATTAAGGTTTGTTTTGCTGTTGATTTCAAGAATCAGTGAGGGTCCAACAGATTTGAGGGTCAGTTTTCCTGCAAGTTCCCAACCTTCATTGGGAGGGCATCAACTTGCTGGTGCACTTTAAATTTTTTGCTTCTAATAATTTCAGTATGCTGTACTTCAGAGAAATATTATTGCTCTGAAGTTGCTAGTTTCTGAATGTATAGTTTATTAAAACTGGATGACTTTTGTTTTCATTTTTCCCTTCTTTCATCCCTTTTTGATAAGAAGCAATGATTGGGTTTACTTTTGCATTCTTCTTTTCAGGGAATATGAGACCTGGAAATTATTCAAACTTTTTCATAGAATAATTTTATCTTCATAGGCACCAGTTTCTGGTATAGATTGATAATTTTATTCTGGTTATATTTTTGTTCAGATGATCCAAAAAAGACAAGACACTTACTTGCACTTGATGGAGCTTCGGAAAGACTTCAGTTGTTTAAGGCAAATCTTTTGGAAGAAGGATCCTTTGATTCAATTGTTGATGGGTGCGATGGTGTTTGCCATACTGCATCTCCCTTTTACCATGATGCCAAGGATCCGCAGGTTAATTAATATTTGCAATCTATACTGAACTCTAAATACAATCCTGTGCTCTAACTTGCTTTGCTAGTTTGTTGGATAAAATTGATGTAGCATGCTATTTGAAGAAGTTGTAGTAGTTACCCATCAGGACTTTTTGCTCAGCTAACTGCAGGTTTTGGAATGGATTAGTTTGGGTGTGTCTTTTTTTTTTTTTCCTTCTTTTTTTAATAAGGGTTTCTGAATTCCAACTTCTTTCACCTTCTTGACACTATGATTTTTGTCACTAAAATCTGTTTGTTATCGGTGTTACTCTATATATATTAACTCGATCACTAAAATCTGTTTGTTACTGGTGTTGCTATAAAACAAATTGATAAGTACAATGATATGTCAAGTTTTGCAGTAAATTTCTCTTGAACTTAATGTAAATTTCTTTCAGACATTGGAGAAGGGGTTGGGAAAGTTTGAAAGTAGCTTTTACATTAGGAAATATTTCATCCTTTTGAAACAAACTTTTTCCACGATCTAATTCCCTCTTGCCTTTTTTTCTCTTCCGGTTCTTTCCGCCTAATTATCATGCTTGTATGACATTAATTTTAGTCTGAGTCAAACACATAGGAAGCTCTAAGTGCTTGGGTATGCGGGGGACAAATGTAGTCAAGTAACAGACTTGTTCCTGATTCTGAGCTCTGAAAGGTGGATTTTAAATTCCTTAATGCTATGAGAGTGCCTTAGAACATACCTTGAATAGTTCTGATGTTTTGATATGGAAGAAGGCTGTAATGTCATTAGATTTGGAAGATGTTAATGTTTATCAACATAGCATTAAATTGTCAGCCACTTCTATATGTTTACTTTGTTAGGATAGAAAGAATTGTCAGTTCTTGTTTTCTTCAAGAAGATGGTGATGAGAGCTTACGGTGATTATAGGATGTATCATGAGAGATTACCCTCAACCCTGTCTAGATGTGATGTGTGTTGCTATGGCACAGAGGTATAAACAATGTAGCGTTCCTTTCACATCCACATTGAGGATGAGAAACCTTCACAGTAAACCTTTCAACATTTAGCCATCCAATTATTTTCTTTATATTTTGTAATTTCTTTGCAGAAAACCTTCTCTATTCTTGAAATAATATAGCCTTTTCAAATCAAAACGCTGTCTGTATGCTTACTTTTTTGTTTGAAGATGATGCTCTTATGCAGAACTTCAGTTTATATTACAATATTTTTTTATGTCATTTTAATTATATAGGTGTGCATTTTTATTCAATAGGATATATGAACAAGATAGATCCTGAAATATCCATGTAAGAAGTGAAAAAGAAAGATGAGTAGGAGGGTTCGAGCCAGCTGACAGAGCAATATTGAAAAGGGGAAAAGGGTTGAGAGGACTCTGATGAAGGACCTTATTTGATAAAATTGATTATTAAATGTCCGTTAACTTATGACGAGAAAGTGGGATATTTTGGCTCATTTTGCTAAGAAACAAAATATTACATTAAACTATAAAAGAGATGTACTAGGATTGCTGTGACTACAAATCTACAAAAACAATTAAACTAGGATGAGAAGTAGTCCCGATGAAAACAAAACATTCAAAACCTTACACCTCACTAGGATTGTGAAGCCTTTTAGGATGCAGCAGCTCCTAATTACACAAAATAAAAAAGTAATAGAGGCCTAGAGGGAACCTTTTGGCTCTTAAAAAACCAATAAATGTAATTGGCAGATGATTTTTCTCTGAAATTATAATCTGGACGTACTGAGGAGGTTAATTTAGCTTTGCAATTTTTGCAAGGAAGTTAAAGTTCAACTATACTCTTTTGCTTTATATTTTCTTTCATAAGAATTACTTTTGCTATTACTGCTTGTTCATTTGACAGTAATTATGACAAGAGAATGAATAGTATTTTAAAACTACAGTGTCAATTGTCTTCTAATGTTCTGGAACATTGTGCTGCAAATTTTGTGATGCTTCATGTATACAAAACATATTGGCAAAAAAATTTGCCCGTTGTTGTCTCCACTACTTAACAGTTTTTCTCATTTCAGGTGGAGTTACTTGATCCTGCTGTGAAAGGAACTCTTAATGTTCTTAACTCATGTGCGAAGTTCCCTTCTATCAAACGAGTGGTTTTAACATCTTCAATGGCTGCAGTTTTAAACACTGGAAAACCTCGAACCCCTGATGTGGTAGTTGATGAGACTTGGTTCTCGGATCCGGAGGTTTGCAAGCAATCAGAGGTCTGTATGCATGATGTTGTTTCTCCTCGCCTAATTGGTAGTGTTTCTTATGATGTTTCATTCTGTTATAGTGCAATGAAGATTAAAAGACAGATATAAACAAATATTACTCATAGGAGATTGGTTACATCATTGCTTTAGGTTAATTGCAAGATTGTTCATGAATGAGTAGTAGGTAGGTTCATGAATGAGTAGTAGGTAGCTCAGCCTTCTCTTCTCTTTTTATTCATAGTAACCATTATGGTTGTCCGGTAAGAGGGATAACATGTTTAGATATTTATTTATTTTTTGGAATTTAGAGGATTCCTTGGTTGTTTGCGAACTCCTTTAACACGACATGGAAAAGTTTTTTGACTATCACTATTTTATTTTTATTTTCTAAGTGTAATACATACATGTCTAAAACCTCGGGTCATGCAGTGATAGAGGGCATGGATATATATATATATATTTCCACTCCTAATTTGGAATTTTGGTGTTTAGGTCTTTTCCTCGATGCGTCTAGGGAAATTTATTTACCTCAACCTCATTTTGTTTTTTTTTCTAGTGACTTAAATCTGCTTGATTCTTTGCAAGAAATAGTTTTGTGCTAATTTTGATACAGTTTTAGTGTTTTAAACATGTTAGTTTACTTCAGATTTGGCATAACCTATATTAGGCTTTTAATTTCAAGGTTGTATAGACCAGCCAATTTCACTTATGCCCGGCTACTAAATAAATTTGCAAGAATCCATTGGCTTGTGAGTCTATTTATAAAAAAGGAAATGATTGTGCTCTTATCCACGTAGCAATTATATATTATTCTCAAGTTCTTTGTTTTTTTTGGGGTTTTTAGCTCTGGTATCCACTTTCAAAGACATTGGCTGAGGATGCAGCTTGGAAATTTGCAAAGGAGAAGAGTATTGACTTGGTTACCATTAACCCGGCAATGGTTATTGGTCCTCTCTTACAGCCAACACTTAACACAAGTGCTGCTGCAGTTCTAAGCTTAATTAAAGGTATATGTTTACTGCCTGCAATGCTGCGCCCCCCCCCCCCCCCCAAAAAAAAAAACATTATTTACCTTTTATGTTTGTCATTGAAGTCAACATATTGTGCAATTGAATTAGTTCATGTAGTTGACCAGCTACAAAGTCTGGAAATTTTCCAGTTGGCTGGCTCGTAGAAGTAGGAAGTGCAACATGTCAATAGTGAAACAACATTTGATGAACTTTCAGAAGGCTGAGTATTTTAATGAAGGGATGCTGGTTCTGATGTCGCTGTTGTGTTAATTAGTGTTGATCAGCGGTATTTGCCTCCTTGCTGGTTTTTTTGAATGGGGATGTTTTGTAAAATACTGCAAAACTAAATCTTGCTAAGGGATATTTAAATTTGTACAAAATTGTCGTCTAATGGATTTGCATCATGTTCTAACTGTTTAGTATTCAAGGAAATTAACTAGCTTTGTTTTGGCTTAGCATTGACTTATTTTATTTAATTGCTTATATAGATCTTCTTGTTTGGGTGAAACTTCTAGCAAGGCTTTTAGTGTTTTTTGAGTTCCTTTTATCGCATGTCAATAATAACTAATACGAGGGAATTTGGTATGAGGCCTATGGATGCAGATACTTGAATACCATACAATCCATGTTACTGTTCAAGTTTGCTAATAGTATGTCCTTGTATTCTCTCCTTTTGCCCATTAATGCAGGAGCACAAACTTACCCAAATGTAACTTTTGGATGGGTTAACGTTAAAGATGTTGCCAATGCACATATTCAAGCATTTGAAGTTCCATCAGCCAATGGAAGATATTGTTTAGTTGAAAGAGTTTCACACTATTCAGAAATTGTGAACATTATACGCGAGCTTTACCCTGCTTTCCAGCTTCCAGAAAAGTAAGTTATCATATTTGCCTAAATGTTAAAGCCGTAAAGGACAAAACATTGCTGGCACTAGTAGGTTCTTTAGAGCATTTGTGCATGCATCCCATGATACTTGCTTTGTATAACACTTTAATTCAACATATTTAATCATGGAGGAAACTCATATTGTGTCATATTTTTTCTTCATTTTCATCGTGTTCATTTGTTTGCTGCAATTTGCGCCTTATTGTCAGATCAATGTTATTTCATTTAAAATGTAAGTGCTTTTCTCCCCCTACCCAATTGACAAAACAAGTTAATCATCTGACAAAAACTTTGTAGGTGTGCGGACGACAAGCCACATGTTCCGACATATCAGGTTTTGAAGGAAAAAGTGAAAAACCTGGGTATCGAGTTCATCCCAGTGGAGGTCAGCCTCAAAGAAACAATTGAATCTCTGAAGGAGAAGGGATTTGTTGATTTTTGAGTCCTGTGTAGCTCCTTCGCAGTCTTATTATAAGTTACATAAATAAAAGGTCTCCGACTCATGGTGTTTGGTGTGATCAAATGTTCTGTTTGTTACTACTGGTATTTTATTGTTTCAGATTAAATTACTGTATGCATATGTATTTTATATTATTTTTTACGTAGAAGGAACAAATTTGTTCTTAATTTTTTGCTTTTTCAACCAAAATAAAAGAAATTCAATAAACAAAAACAAGAAAAGAGAAAGAAAACGGTTTGGTTTTGTATACCTTTAATTAAGCTTGGAACTGCAGCAGCACTTGTATTAAGTGTTGGCTGTAAGAGAGGACCAATAACCATTGCCGGGTTAATGGTAACCAAGTCAATACTCTTCTCCTTTGCAAAAATAAAAGCATCAACGCTCGTGTGGATTAGTGAATTAGTGAGGATCAATGTATCAGTGAGTATTTCAACTGAGCGATCACAATAAATAAGCACAATATTACTCTTCAAATATTGCAAGTATTTGATCCCAACATTGATATTTTGGTAATTCGTTATTTTCAATCACGCAATAAATTTAATTTAAAATTTTCTACTTACTTGCAACTAAAGCTTTAGTCTAATAGTGGAGTGGATGTTCTTAAGCACATGTGGTAGTTCAACAAAAATCTTCTCGCAAAAAAGATTTTTGTGAGTTATTGACCATTTGTATTTTTAAGCACATTTGCAAAAAACAAAAATCTTCTGTTGTGAATTATTGACCGCCAAATGGTGGTCAAAGAGACTGCTACCAAATAAGGAGGTGGTGAAATTAGATAAATAGTGGCGATAATGATATTGGCTTCTTGTTTCGAGAAAGACAGTTTCATTTCTAAACGAAAAGCAACGGTGTGTTTCTTTGCTTTGATATATATATATATATATTTTTTCCATATCTTCAGCTTCAGTCATGAATTGAAGTGTTAATGATATTGGCTTCTTGTTCTTAAAAAAAGATGATGATCAAGCTTATTCAATATTAATCCCTTGTTTTGAGAAATAGAATGTTGTTTTTTATCAGTTTCCATTAGCAGAGGATTTTGTAACAAAAAAAGGAAGTTTAAGAAACTTAGAGAACGCGCAGAAGGCTGAGCAAGACAAATTGAATGAATTTTGCCAACTCCAGATGCATGCCGGCCTGATTATGTAAGTTAACCAAAACCAGTTGAATAATCAAAATTCTTTTGAAAAAAAATCTTCAAGTTAAGATATTTATGTAATGAATTCAGGTTTTTTCTTTTTCCTTTTGGATTGAAATTTATTTATGATTTGGGACTTCACGTTGGAAGATGTGATGGAGCAAGTGCTAATGCTAGCACACGTGCTTGTAGAAGTGGAATTAGAATGAATTTTGTGAATCATCCTCTCGCTAATAGAGGTGGTAAAAATATCCACTCGGCCCAGACTCGGACCGTACCCGGGCATTGCGGGCCAGGTAATACCCGGCTCCGTGTATGAAGCCGGGTCGGTTTTAGGCATCACTTGATAAACCCGGAACCCGGATTTTATTAAAAAAAATTATAAAATATATATTATTTTAAATATTTTATATTTATTTGACTTATTTATTATACATATATAAAGTTTTAAACACTTAAAATTTATATTTTCATGTCAAATTTTATTGAAATAAATTTAAAACTTATAAAATTACCAAAAAATAAAAAATATATACACATAAATATTAAAAAATATAAAATCCGGGTACCCGGATTAAAACCCGGCTCGGACCCGGACCGGTTGCATCCGGGCAGGGTCCGGTCATGGCAATACCCGGACCCGGCCCAGGGTTTTGCCATCTCTACTCACTAAAGATAAATATTCATTTGATGAGGGTACACAGTTAATTTTCGATAATTAATAATATTTCCATACAGTAAACTATATAAACATACATATTTATTATTTAAATTAAGAAACACAACATACATGTGGTTTAATTTCATCCCATTTGTACAAATGTTTCTAGTTGTTACTACGTCCGGCAGAATTTAGATTGTACTGAAGACTAACAATCATATAATTGAATAATCCAAAATATTTTGTAAAATTTATTTATTTGACCACCTTCCAACTTTCAATATAAAAAAAGACCATACTTTAATTTTTTTTACAATAGCAACTATTTATAAAATTCTGAGACCAAAATATCCCTAAAACTAAACAAACAAAATACTTTGCCCAATATCGCCAGAAACATCTCTTGTCGCCCCAACTATACCCACTGGAGTTCTTCAACTTCACACGTTTCTTGAACTTCGGTGAGTTCCTTCACTTCTAGCGGCGATTTGTGTGGTTACAGTTTGATTCAAGCAAGTTCCTTCACATTCGGTTTCAATGGCTTGGGTATTGTTCTTGGTTTCTTTCATTAATTTAGATTAAATTTTATTCAAATTGCCTAGTTGATTGATCATTGATCATAGTTAATCATTAGGACATGTATTGGGTATGAAAATATTAGAATTTTCTTAGGATTAGGATATATAATAAATGGCACACCAATTGTCTATTTAAATGCCTCTAAGAAATTATTGATCTAAAATTAATGTTATTTTGACATTAAAAAGAAGGTTGGTGTGCTGGCCCATCGAGAACGTGGGTGGTTGCCCATGTTGCCCAAAATTTGGCCATGCCAAGCTTGGGCAACGCGGGTGACTTCACCTTATAGCCCACCCAAATGGCCATGCATGGCATGGGCTATTGGCTGGATAACGCATGTGACATGCCTTTGTCACGTAGAAAATCTCACTTTTTTGTCTCTTTGCTGCTTGTGAGCGAGTCCACTTTAAAGAAGTTGTGCAAGATGAAAAATGGAGAAGAGGGATGGATGAAGAAATCAAGTCAATTGAGAAGAATGACATTTGGGAACTTGCTACACTACTCAAAGGTCACAAGCGCATTAGTGTAAAATGGGTGTACAAAATGAAAAGAAATACGAAGGGAGAAATTGAAAGGCACAAGGAAAGGCTAGTTGCAAAAAGCTATAGTCAAAAAGTTGGTATAAATTACGAAGAGGTATTTGCTCCTATAACCCGACTTGAAATTATCAAACTTACTATTTCTTTGGTTGCTCAGAACAAATGGAAGATTCATCAGTTGTTTGTAAAGTCTACTTTCTTAATGGAGTTCTTGAAGAAAAAGTATGCATTGAAAAATCGTTGGGCTATGAAGTGAAAATGCATGAAGACAGTTTTGAAATTGAAAAAGGCACTTTATGGGTTAAAGCAAGCTCCAAGAGCTTGGAAAAAATAGAATTGACAAGTAATTCAAAGAAAATGGCTTCACCAAATGTTCTTATAAGCACGCTTTATATGTCAAAGTCAAAAATAAGTATATTTTAATTATGTGCTTGTACGTGGATGATCTTATCTTTACTAAAAGTAATTCAAACTTATGTAGAGAGTTCAAGAAAGTAATGGCAAAAGAATTTGATATGACATATATTAGGTTGATGGCATAATACATGGGCATTGAAGTCAACAATAAGAAGATGGCATTTTCATTTCACAAGAAAATTATGCAAAGGAGATACTCAAGAAATTCAAGATGAATGATTGCAATCCAAAAAGCACATTAGTGGAGTACAGAGTCAAACTATGTAAGTCTGATGAAGAAGAAAAAGTATATCCAACTTTTTTCAAAAGCTTTGTTGGAAATTTGCTTTACTTGACATGTACGAGGCCTGACATTTTTTATATTGTTGGACTTGTGAGTTGATACATGAAGAATCCAAATATCATTCATTTTAAGGCTGCAAAAAGAATCTTTCATTATATTAAAGGTAAATTTTATTTTGGCTTATTATATTCATTCTCTAATAACTTCAGACTTGTTGGATATATCAATAGTGATTGTGGTAGAGATATAGATGATCGAAAGAACACCACATGATTTGTGTTATTTATGGAGGTCAATACTTTTACATGGATGTCAAAGAAGCAATCAATTGTCACACTTTTCACATGTGAAGCATAGTATATAGTTGCCACATCATGTGTTTGCCATCCAATTTGCTAAGGAATTTGTTGAAAGAATTGGTTCATCGCAAGTGAAGCCAACCAAAATTTACGTCGACAACAAGTCAGCAATTACTCTATCTAAGAATTCAGTCATGATTAAAGCAAACATATTGACACTCGTTATTATTACATAAGAGAGTGCATCACAAGAAAGGATGTGCAAGTTGATTATGTGATGTCAAAAGATCAAACAACTGATATCTTCACCAAACCACTCAAGGTAGAAGATTTTATCAGATTCAGAAATATACTTGGTGTCGTAAAACAAGTTTAGAGGGGAGTCTTGAAAATAATAAACTTGTTTTACACAAATAATTCATTTAAGTGGAATGAGGTGTTGAGTTGTACATGGTCCTTCATCATTATGCTCCATCATCATGGTCCGATAATGTTATGTCCATGAAGGATCTAATTGAGTAGAGATTAGCTTTACACTTTGCATGCCATTGAATGATTCCTTTAGAGCACGTTAGGTGAGTGGAATATGTTTGGTGCTATGATGAAAGCTTGGTGAAACATGTTAAGTGATGCGTATTGTTATAATTATGTTGGTGTTTCATTCACTGTAGATACCTATTCCATTTGTGTTGTATGCATCAAGTCTAAGAAGAAAAAAGCATAAGAAGCAAAACAAAGCTCTTGAGAGCGATTTGTTAGAGTGTGTGAATTGTTCTTGTAGTGTTTTTTAGTTTTCTTTAATAAAATTTGTGTTTTATCCTTCAAATTCTCTAACACAACTGTCTACTATATTTCTAAACTTCTATTTACAATCACTCAAAATGACATAAATGTAAAGAAGAAGAAGAAAACTTGCCACTAAGATTGCTAATTTGTCCCAAGAAAGGAAAAAGTCAAGTTACAATAATTACTAACTTGTCTGGTTCTACTTTATTAAAGGCATCCTATCTACTAAGGTTACATTTAGTATGCACAATTAGATTGAACGAATTATTAGGATTGAACTGGATTAGATATAATTGTATTAAATTAGATTATATAATAGTGTCTTATGTTTGGTACAATATTGGATTGAATTACATCAAATTATATTTGAATGAAATTAAATATCATTTAACTTGACATTTAGACAGTAAATATGAACTATTTATGAATATTTAATAATAAAATAATTATTAATATCATTTTAAAAGAAACTAATTAAAATTAAATATTTAGAAAATTAGTCCTTAGGTAATCACAATTATAATAAATAAATATAAATTAGATTAAGTTAAATTAAATTAAAAATTATTTAAATATTTAATTTAATTTTTATTAAATATTTAAATATATTTTATTTGATCAAAAAGGTAGCAAATAATATAAAAGCAACCAATTATTGGTATTATTAATTTTCATGATTAATTTTAATATAGTGAGTATTGAATCAAATACTACATTAGATATTCAAGTAATAATTAATTAAATAGACAATTGTTTTTAAAGCTAATCCTAAGTTCCTAACTAAACCCATATTTCAATTGGGATTGCTAATCCCATGATCTCATAAGTAAATTCACATTTAGTCTCATAATCTAATCCAAAGTGGTGCTTGTCCAGTATAAAATAAATAATTAATCTCAAAAATTAATTCAATCCTACTTATAATCCTAGCGCCCAAATATAGGCTAAGTTGTTATAAAATTAGAATTCTGATTTGAGTGGGATTGACGTGTGCGGACGCTATGATAATTAGCCCTCACGAATTTTAACCAAGTCCCTCTAATTCCAAGTGTATATAAAGGCATGAGTAAGGGACTAGAATTGTATCTTTTGTTTATGTAATTCCAAGTGAAATCCCGTAGCTCTCTTTAAAAAAAAAATCCTGTATTTCAACAACTTGCAAAAAGCAAAGGCAGCCCATTCCTCTGGATATCATCATCGACATATTCTTAAAACTACCGGCCAAGTCTCTCTGCCGATTCAAGTGTTTATCAAAGCCATTCATGGCTTTAATAACCACTCCTAGGTTTGTCAAGATGCACCAAACTCAAAACCAAAGGCAAACCCTCGTTGGTTAATGTGACAATTGTCTTTTCTGCGTAGACCTTGATAGCAAAAGCATTACCGTACATCAACTTGATTTTCCAATTAGAAAAGACCCTTATCTTGAAGTTTTGATCCGCGGTTCTTGTATTGGTTTGTTGTGCTTATCCACTTTAGATGAAACTGGAAGTGAACCTTTGTTTATATACAATTGTTCCACTAGAGAGTTCACGAGAATACCAAGCTATGAACCTTAGGATAATGGAAGATGTAGATCATCATCAACACTTGGCATTGGTTACGCTCAGTCAATTGATGACTTGAAGGCTTTCGAGTTTCTCGATGTGATGAAGACAGATTAGAAGGTGTGCACGTCTTCTCTTTAAGGAACAATACTTGGAAAACTTTTGAACCTAATTGGGATGACCTTTTAGCATGTGATTGGGCGATCCATCTCAACGGAAGGATCCACTTTGGTTTTGTAAGCTCAAGAACCAGGCTGCGATGGTTGCTGCATTTGATTTTGAGGAAGACAAGTTCAGATTCTTACACTTACCTGATGTGGATTCCGATTTTTATTCCTTGAATTCATATTCTATAAGAGTTAGGGAAGATTACGTGTTTGGAGCCATTATGTTCCCTCAGGCAGAGTGATTATCTTTTGTGTGCTCTAGTTCACAAATTTTTACTTTTTTAATCCAAAGGATGGAACGTGTAAAGAATTTGTGATTGATGGCTTTCCAAAAGATTTAATTAGAATTAGGGACATGAAAGGATGTGCAGAGACCTTGATCTCACCCAATAGCAGGATAAACTTCCTAATAAGTGAAGGTATGAATAATTATTCATCGCTCTCATTTGATTTCATTTATTAGATATACAGATAGTTGATTATTGAATTAATGTACGTCTTTGATTGCGTTATTTCTAATCGCTATTGTGTCTTAACTGGTCATGAATTTCTTATGCTGTTTTAATTAGGTGCCTTGGATCTTGAATTTAGTGCAGCAGCAGCAGATCAGGCAAGCCATAAAAAAAATGGAAGAGATATATAATTAGATATTAAGGTTGGTCGCAAATCATATGGATTGTAAATAATGTTGTATCTTTTAAAATAATCATTATTTGTTGTGCTATTGTGTTGCACAAATTATCATTATTTGTTGTTAATAAAACATTCACGTATTTGTTGTAAAGTCCTCTGTTTTTGCTCTTTCCACATAATCCATTGTTTTAGCGGTTGTTTTTAAATTTTAAACAATGAAAGTAGAACACATAGAAATTGGGGCTATAAAATTGTATATATTTCATTGCTGCAGTATTTAAATTTAGAGTAATGATATAGCCACAAACTCTTGTACAAACTTATTTTGTACAAACTGATGTGGCGTTAATTCATTGGTTGAATTAAATATCTCTTGGCCCACATGATTTGTTTATATTATTTTATATTTCTATTCAACTAATAAATTAATGCCACATCAGTTTGTACAATATAAATTTGTACAAGAGTTTGTGGCTGTATCATTACTCATTTATTTATACAAAGAAAAGAAACAAACAATGCCAAAAAAATCTGCCTAAATATCTTTAACAGATATCTGATATCATAAATTCAAAAAAAAAAAAAATTGTTCATACAACCTTGCAGGATATTATTGACAGCATAATGATATCTTGCTGCTTTTATTTTTGCCCAAATCCTGCAGCAAATATTGCATTGTCATCATTAGCCGTTCTTGTAGCATTTCCTCCATCTCTCGCCCTGAGCTTGAGCTTTTTTGAGTTCTCGCTTCTACAGATTATTTATGTTAGCTTGGCATGGTAAACAAGGAAACCCGAATATAAGCATGCATTAAAGAGGAGATCTGAAATACAAGTAAGATTTACTTGTTGTACAAGGTATTTTATCAAACTAGCCTTCTTTGTTTTGACATATAATTACTCACGAAGCAAGACCCCACGTTGCTAGTGTGAGAGTTCTTAGATTGATTTATCAGTTATAGGCTCTCCTAATTAAGCAACGCGTTTTAGGTTGTGATTTGTGAAGTCTACTAATAAAATCATGATAAGCTAGAAGATAATATCTACTAAGTTGTTGGGCTTGCGTTTTTACAATAAGTGTCGGAAAAAAGTAGTGTTATATATCCTAAATTTTTTTTATCCTAGATAATACCAATTGGTTGGTGAAATAATAAACTTAATTAATTTAGATCTTGTAAATAATTACTAACCACTCAGTGAATGACATATCAATTAGGATAAAATTTGTGATAAAAATTTTAGGGTATATCTATCATTGCTCTAAACAAAAGTTGCATCAAATGATATAAATATGAAAATGGAATGCCTAGCTCTTATATTATATATTGTGTGAAGTAGTTCCACCAAAATTTTAGATAGACCATTCGATGAATGGTTTGCCTTTTCTAATCATGCAATTCTAAATATGATTGCATCTAAGAAGTAAGTCCCGCAACAAATTAAATCTCTTACCATGCTATTGCATATGCCACACATTTTCGTATTAAAAAAAAAAAAGATATGACACAAATAGTATTAATATAATGTCACATTAGTTTCTATAAGTAAAATTTGTGTCCTTATTATCAAAATGGTTATATGAGTTTGTTTCTGATTAAAGATTTACCGACAATATAATTATTTTGAAATTATTTGTATATTGGATTAATTTAAAAAATAAAAAAATTATATATGTACAACTTTTTTTTAATTAACTTTCCATTGTCTACATATGACTGGATAAAAGTTGCAAGACTTATGATTATATGATTATAACTTTCCAATGTTTATGTATGATTTAATACGTAGATTATTTTGTTAATTAAGTTCGTGATAGCTAAAAGTTGGAGTAGTAGCTAATTATATGATTATAAAACTCACACGAAAGCCTTTGTCCTCAATAATTGGAAAGCGAAGCTAACTTTAAAAAAAAATAAAATTGAGAGATAAAGATTGATAGTGCGTAAGAATTCAATGAGATAAGAGTGAGAGATTGTATTTCATAATAACTCTTCTCTTTTTAAATTTTTAATAACTTCTTTTAATCAATTTGTTAATGGGTTACAAAATTTTTAGAAATTAAAATTCTTCCTTAATAGAAATGATGTACACATTTATACTATTGATGGTGTAAAAAGAGTTTCAGTATCATAGAGTGACCCATATTCATTTCTCTTATTCCAGACCTCTCAACTTCTAAACTTCTACACAAGATAAATCATCGCTGATTATGCTAAAATTCTTGACTATAAGACTAGCTTATCGGTCGAGTAATTAAATTATAGGCTAGTGTATAGGACCAAAATCAGTTTGATTAATCCCTTCATCATCAAACACCATCGCCAAAACGATCGGTTGATGGTTTAGTCACTCAAACTTAAACTAACATCAACAAAATTTAATTCAATATTTTTTCTGGACTCTTTTTCATTACCCTACAAATATGAATCACATTTACCGAACCCAATCAACTTCTTTTCCAAAAAATAAATAAATGCATCATCACTAAAAAGTTCATTGAGTATTATTCTGATTACAGAGTTAATGATCCTCATCAAAGCACAAAGGGCATGAAAGGACACGAGGGTACGTAATATTTCACTTCATTAATTTCATTACAGATTTCAACTTTATGCAAATTAATTTGCATTTCTATTTGAATATTTCATAAAGAGAAGGATGTGATTCTACATTGGTCCATCAAGAATATGCAAATTAATGATCCGATGAGTTTATGTTATGAGCACAACACAATGATGTCGCTGATCCTAGATCTTATGCTAACTCATACGATTGCAGGAACCGGGCTCGTTAATTTCCCCTAACAATGGTTAATAGCTAGTGATGAGCAATTTCTGTAGGGTCTTTTTGGTACTCCAGTTAAGGGGACTTAGTTTAGGCCAATGTTATTTTATCCAACAGTTATTTAATATAAAAAAAACTTGTAATATTTTAATTACTTTTGTCAGAAATTTTATTTAAAAATCATGCATATTGACTAAACACATACAATTTTTGTTTTATAATTAAAATTTTATTTTAAACAATAGCTTTAAATCCACAACACCAAAGGCACCGTGAATCCTTCGCAAGTTTGAGGCCAATTATCTAACAAATGAACCTTCTTAGAGTCATCTTCAATGGAACTCGTTCGATGATGCCTGGATTATCCACTGCCATATTTTTACAGGACATGATTTCCTAATGCAACTATTATTTTTACCTAACCCAATCTTTGGAATTGGTATCTTCAAAGATATATATTGCTTCTATTTCAGAGGTTGTATCAAGATTTTATATGGACTTCCTTGCTTCCCTAAAAGTAAGTTCTTTTTTTCAGCCATATTAATTTATTCTTTTATTTTATTTTATTTGTTTGCTTTAAATTTGAAGTAGATGAGATCTCATGAAGATTCTTCCCTAAAATTAATGCTCGTTTATCAATTCATATTTTAAAAGGTACAGGTAACCACACATGAGAATTATTCTGCTGTATAAAGCCAAATATTTATTTAAAAAGTACATATATCCTCACATGAAAATTATTCTACGAATAAATGTTGGGCATTTCACTAATAGAGAATAATTTGCACAACATAATTTATTTTTCAATTAAAGAATATAGAATTGTCTCTATAAAAAAAAAGTTTTAAACACTTAAAATCTCTGCGGTATTTTGCAGGTTGAGCATTTCAGTTTATACTTCATGAATAACGTTTTCGATGATTAGGCTCTCTCTATTCTTTCTAATAAATTTTCTCTGTTAATCAAAACTTTCCAGGAAATAAAATCAATCGATCAAACTATTAAACTCACAACCTTATGATTATCTAATAATTGAAAGAAAAATAATAGTTGAAAAAATAACTTTAATGTATAATTTAAATATTCACGCTCCTTTCAAAGTTAATTGACAAACCAATAAATCAACAGCCATGTTAGATTTCTGCGTGCTTTATTTTCTAGAACAACTGTTCATCCACAGCAAAATTATTAGTTTTTGTTAAAATTGAAACAATATTGACTTATGGCCCATTTGAGATTTGCTTTTGAGAAATTCAGAAGTGATTTTGAAAAATTAAAAATTAATTTTGTTGTTCGATAAATTTTTTTAAAACTCACATTTGGTAAAATCACCTTATCTTATAGCAGATTTTGAGAGCATTAAAAAATATTATATGTACATGTTTATATATGTATAAATAGATTTTATTCAACATTATATTTATTTCAATTATTTACATTCCTACAATAGTTTAATAGTAAGATTTATAAAATAAATTTTATCAAACATTTAAATAATTCTTTTATAGCTAATTATTTCTACAAAACAACTAATAGAAATAGTTTTAAAAACTACAACATTATCAAACTAGCCCTTACTAATTCTAGAAAAAATTAATAATTTTGATACGGATGAACAATAATGTTGACAGTGATATTAAACAGTAACTATGTGAATGCTATGCAAATAGTTTTTTTTGGAAGACAAGAACCAGTAACTATGTTAACAGTTCTTTAAAAGAATTAATTTAGTTAAATATTAATTTCAGGCTTTTAATAATTAGCCTATATATATGAAATAGATTTAAATTTTCTTGACAATTTGGAACTATAAATAATTATTTTAGAATATATGAGATCTTGCTCTGATGGAAGCAAATTTAAAAGATTTTGCCATTCTACTAAATTTTCTAATCTTAAAATTTTGGATTGTGTATACCTTATTTACCTGATATCCCAGATCGTTCCAAACAATATAATAACATTTAAAAAAAAATGTTGATAATCTTCTAAGCTGATTTAATTCTCCTTTTAAAATCAAAATTATATATTTTATCAACAACAAAAAAAATGGATGGCAGCTGATAAACTTAGATATTTGAATATTTAAAAATATTAAGAGATAAAATTGTTAAGATTCCTTATATCTATTAAGATTCCTGGCTTATCTTCCCCAACACAATTATCACTTCCAAAAATTAAATAATAACTCTAAGTAAAAAAAGAACTATTATTATAAGTCGTTAAAGCTTCAAAGTTACACGACTCTTCATCAATCAACTTCCTGTTTTCTTCAAACTGATGACAACTCTTTGAACACCATGGAGGAAACCAAAACCAAAATGGAAGTTAAGTCTTCTGTCGAAATTAATAATAGCCCTGAAAGAAAACTACAACCTCTCACTGCAGCAACAAAATCAACACCAGTATCACAACGACGACACGATAATGACTCATATTGGGATTCATTCCCAGCTGGTTATAGGTTTTGTCCTTTTGATTCGGAGCTCATTGTCTATTACTTGAAGAAGAAGATCATGAACGAACGTTTGCCTCCTAACAGGATCAACGATGTTAACCTATATCAGTTCAATCCCCATGACCTTGCCGGTATGCGAATCGAAAGAACCCTTTCATTTTCTTTTCAAATATTTAATGTTATTTTTCATTATCATAATTTTCTATTTTCCTGGCGATGTTCTTGATTTGTGATAAAATATATTGTTCTTGATTTCTATTTAGAGTATTTACTTAATGACAAAAATAGCTGCTTGATATATTAAGTCTAAAAATATCTTCTACAATTGTTATGTCCTAATATTAATTCGATAATTTTTTTGTACAGAGATGTACAAAGGATGCGCAGAAAAAGAAAAAGAATTTTATTTCTTCACACCGAGAGATCGAAAGTACAAAAATGGAACTCGACCGAATAGAGCAGCCGGTGAAGGATACTGGAAGGCCACCGGAGCTGACAAGTCAATTAAACATAATGGTGCTGTTGTTGGGTTTAAGAAAACACTTGTTTTCTATGAAGGAAAACCTCCCAAGGGTGACAAAACCTTTTGGATTATGCATGAATACAGAGTTAATAACGATTCACCTCCAAGTACAAGGACAAGGCTTTCAACTGACATGAGGGTATATGTTAATTGTTTCAAAGCCGTCCCCTAGTCGTATGATTTTCAAGCAAGTTTATTTAGCTAACTGCCTAAATTTGAATCCTGCGAGTAGGGGTTAAAATCATTGATTTGGGCATTGCCCACCCCTCTACTTTTGAAAGAAAAACCCAATCATTGTTTAGGACTTAATAATACAAATCTAAACTAACATCTTTGTTGTTTATTTTTTCTTTTGCCAGTTGGATGATTGGGTGCTGTGTAGGATTTATTACAAGGAACGATCTGATAAATCTTTAAAATCTCTCCACAGAACGGAGGATCGGGCTTCTACTGAAGAAACAAATGAACCGGATTGCGACAAGGGTAGTGCAGTGGATTTCTCAGGATATGCTGACACATATAGTGGCTATATGCAACATCTTTGGCAGCAACAGAATGCCTTCTCTCAAATTCCATCCTTCAAAGATGTATCTTTTGATAGTATCGTTAATTTGGATGAGCCATTTCAGCACGACGGGACAAGTATTTTCGGCCCTGATTGTGTAACAAATGATTTATTTTGGAGTGCATATAATCAGGAGTATATTTGTTTTGATCAGTCGCAGCTAGATTTTTCCAACCGATTTGAGGATACCATTATTGTCAAGAGTAACAACTCTCACAAATAATCATTTGTTGTCAATGTCAGTGACTACTTTTCCTTTTTTGTGACAATGATGATGACAGATTGAGCTTAGGGATTTATTTAGTTAATAAATTTTTATGTTGGAAAGTTTTAGTTAGCTTTTCTTTTCCTTTTTTCCCTCTTGGTTTCAAACATATATATCTTTATTTTCTTTTTTTTAATCAACATACACATGATTTTGGGTAACAGTTTTGGAATTTCATAAATATGTGTGTATATAGTAGTTTTTTAATTCAGAATTTTAAAGTATGTAAAAAATTTTAAAAAATCTTTAAAACTATAAGATTTAAGGGTTTAAAACTTAAAGTACACATGCGCGCACACACACACATTCACACACATGCGCATGCAATGTGACAAATGAGAGTTGTGTTTGTTTTGTCCATGTGCACGTGTGTTCCCACTGCATTCATTTGGCAGGGTTGCTTGTCCACCACAATGTTGACTATCCAAGATCTAACACACTGAAATCTGAATCCAACCCTCCCATTTAAATATTGAGTCCCTTACATCTTAAGTAGTTATAAATTAATTGTATTATTTGATCAACTAATTGATAAATACCATGTTATTTAAGATAATTTGGGGTAATAAATTGAAGATGTATGGCACTATTCTTTTTTATTTGAGTAATGATAGATATCCCGAATTGTTTAAATTTTATCCCAAACAATGTGTGATTCATTTAAGTGATTGATAATTGTATATAAGATTCAAGTGAATTAATTATATTATCTAATCAACTAATTGATGAATGCCATATCATTTGAGAAAATTTTATAAGATTAAAAATTTAGAATGTGTAGCACTATATTTTTCTTTTTCCTTTTTTCTTTTTTCCTCCACTAGTAGCCCCAGTCATCACTTAACCTTCTGTTCGATTCACCAAAAGCTTAGAATTTAAATTTTAGTTGTCTAAATTTATAAGAAGGAAAAATTTCGTTCCCACTTTCTTGAGCACCCAATTAAATAGAGCGTATACTCTTGCATTATCACTTTTAGCTATTGTTTGAGAAACATAGCAATAGCATTCTCGAATTATTATTATTATTATTTATTTACAAGCAAATGAAAAATGTTCATCATTTTCTCAAATCTTTTTCACATATTACTGTGTTTTCTATCTCGTACTATGGTTTTTGGGATCAAAGAACAGCAAAAACGTAAGAAGACTGGCATATGTAAGTGTACAAAACCAAAATCATCAAAAAAAAAAAAAAAATAGAATTAAGTAATTACACAAATCTGTCCTTAACAAAACAAAATTAAGACACATTTGAATAGAACTGAAAAGGATCAACTGACTAACAAAAACAAACATCAGTTAACAATAATTATGGTATCACTAGGAGCTACCGGCCATTGGGAGCATTATAATTTTCTTGATATATAGAGCACCAACTATCATCTTCGAAATCCGTTATTGTAGGCCACCACAGAGGGTCATTCGAGGGCAGAGGCGGCAGAGGACTGAGTGGTTCCTTGCTTGCCGTGCTTATCCCAAAGTATGAATCCAATTTTTGAATCTCAGGGTCGACGACAGCTGTGATAAGGCTGCTCCATTCAGGCAGGTTCACGTTGTCAGCGAAAACCTGTGCTTGAGTAGGCATGGATTCAAAAGCTATAGATGATGCATTAATATCATTCTGGCTGGTATTTGCATATTGAATAGAATTCGCCACTCCACTGTAGTTGCAAGAAAAATCCTTAATATTCTGGCCAGGGTTTGGGTAGGGGTTAGGGCTAGCAAATTGGTTGGCGTTGGGGTTAGGGTTAGGGTTACCATATTGTGTGCAATTAACCACCCCATGGTTGGTAGAATCCATCTGATGAGGAATTTCTAGGGAGGTACTATTATGGAAAGTCTGTTGCATGTTTTCAGAATATGCATTAACGTTACCAGCGGAAGATTGACCTTCAGGATACATGATGCAATTATACCTTGTTGGGTTGGTAGATTCTGTACCATTGTTTTCAGAATTGTGATTCATGGATTCAATCGTATCATCTCGATGATTCATTGGAGGGTCCTTTTCTTTCTTATAAACTTTTTTGTATATCTTACATAAAGCCCAATCCAGCTGCCAAAAAAGAGTAAATAAGCTTTACTACCGATTTCTACAAATAAAAGTTAGTGAGAACGTCGCTTTTTTCCTACAGTTTTCATAATGCTCCGCTACCCCTGTTCGTGTTAAAATTTTGACATCAAGAGGGTGTAACAAGGTATTATTAATCTAAAGACTATAGGAAAAGTCAATCTCCTCAAAATAAAAAATGTAAACTGAAAGTTATATGAGAAGCAAGTACCTCCATGTTGGTTCCATCCTTTTTTCTTGGAGTTGGATTATTGGGTACTCTAAATTCATGCATAATCCAGTCGGTCTTAATCCAGTCGTTCTTCTCGCCTTCACCGCCTGCTTCAGGATTTTTCCTGTAGTAAACTAATTGTTTCTTGAATCCAACTAATGCACCTTTAAACTTGATACTTTTGTCAGCACCAGTGGACTTCCAATATCCTGAACCAGAATCAGGACCGGAACCAGTTACCCGGTTCAGCCGGGTTCCGTTCTGATGCTTCCGTTCTCTTGGGGTGAAGAAGAACATCTCTTTCTCTCTAAGATCTTTGTACTTCACTGTCAACCAAAAAAAAAAAAAGCGCAAAATAGCCGGTTAATAAAATATAAATTGCCTTGAAATTAAACAATAGAAAAGAGAAAGAAAAATCACAAATATTTTATTAGGCATTTAAAAGTTAATATTAGGATATCGAAACTCTCTCTATTTTCAAAAGATGTTGTGCCAGATAGAAGCTCAGATCATGAAAACATCTTTAGTGAAAAACATACCTTTAAGTTCTTGTTTAAGTTGCTCGGGAGTGAAGTTATACAGCTTAATTTCCATGATCCTGTTAGGAGGCAAAGGTTCATTCTTGACTTTCTTCTTTAAATAGCAAACGAGAAGCTCCCAATCAAGGGGACAAAACCTGTATCCGACCGGTAAATTTTCCAAATCCATAAATTTGATCGATATTGGAAATAAGAGAATGCGAAGGGGCAAAATAAGGAAAAATAGGGCTCATATTTATATACGTACACTCTTCACTTTCTGTTTCAGAATCTGATTTGGGTTTCCCTTTCCTAATCAGATATGGTTGATTTCTTTAGAAAAAAAATTATTGTTTTGGTGTTTTTTTTTAACTATTACCAGGATAAATGATTGGTCGGTTAAGTTAGAATTTTGTTTTATAAATTATATAAGCCATGAAATGCGGTAAAGATGGACGCAGTTTCCTTAAAACATAAAAAAATAAAATAAAATAAAGCATCCGGGTAATTAGTTTGCTAGCCGAAGTCCATAGCTTCAAGTTTATTTACATTTTTTTTTTTATGTACAGACGCAAGTGTCAATACATTCATAGATTAGTTGCTTGATTGTGTCATTTCATCATTGGTTAAACCATATGGTAAACCTTGTATTAGCCTAATTAGAGATAAATAAATAAATAGCTGTAAAATCTTTTATGCAAGAGTAATATATCCAAACGGAAGCACTCTAAATCAGAAACTGAATTGGATAGTTAATCCAAATTGAATCTGAAATAAGAAAGTGAGGCAGATATATAAAACTTATTTCTTAAACCGAGTATTTGCATTGCATGCGTACACAATCTTTTAAATTCTAGTTATGGAGTCAAGTATTGACAATGATATCAGTTATTTAGATTCTTTCCCTCCAGGAATCAGATTTTGTCCTCTTGATGATGAGCTAATAATGTGCTACCTAAAAAAGAAAGTCATGAACGAGCCTTTGCCACCCAACAGGATCATGGATGTTCAGCTATACAAATTCAGTCCGGCGCAACTCGAAGGTATTTCACGAACCTGTTTAGTAGGGTAATCTCTTTAACATAGAGTGTAACACATTAGCTAGGGTTACAGCACAATCTTCTTTTTCCATTAATTTAGGGTTTAATTTTGTTTCTTCCACACATTGTATGTTAGGGTTTATATCTACGTAATTACTTGGATTAAGAAGAATTTACAACATATAGAAACTAGGGCTGTTTATAAAGCTTACACACGCACTTCCAGAGTAATCGCACTATTATGAATCTTACATCCTACTAATAAATTAGGATGTAATGAAAATTAGGATGAATCTTACATCCTCATGCCTTTCAAACAATCTTCTATTTTCTTACCATACACAGTTTCATATGCTATTTACATGTTATTAATGAGGTATTTCAATTTTGTTTTGATTCATAAACAGTGATGTACAAGAAACGTAGGGAGAAAGAAATGTTCTTTTTTACCCAAAGAGACCGGAAGCATCAAAATGGAAGCCGGCCAAATCGGGTAACTGGAGATTCTTCAGGATTTTGGAAGGCCACCAGTGGTGACAAGGAAGTCAAATTCAATGGCGAAATAATTGGATTCAAGAAAACATTGGCTTTCTACAAGCGAACATCGAACTCTACTGAGAAGACCAACTGGATTATGCATGAATTTAGAGCTGAAGATAATCCGCCTCCAAGTAAAAAGCATGGGATTGACATGAAGGTACTTATTTCTTACTGCCAACTTTTAGTTTTAATCTCTGCAAGAATGAATTTGCATTTTAAGATAAAGGAATAAAACCCAAACTACAAGGAAAGTGTTAGTCTCCCTCAATCTTTTAACTCTGTACAAAATTGGTTCTAAAATTTAGTTACTCTGCTTGCAGCTGGATTGGGTCTTATGTAGGATATACCATAGAGGTTCTAAATCTAAAAGAGCTGATCAAGCAAGTGAGGAGGACCAATATCACGGTGACGATCAATCGGTTGATCAGCCCATTCAACTTAATCCCAACATTAACGAGTTGGTGGTTATTTCTAGAGAATATAATAACCCTAGCATGGAAATGGAAAAACCACCGTCGATTCTGCCGCAGGAAGGGCAATCTTTTGTAGAAATCTCTCAATCTGGTAACCCCATGCAGAATAATGCGATTGCTACCAACACACAATATGCCAACCCTAGCCACGATAATACGCTAGCTAATGACAATGTGGCAGCTAATTTTACACAACACGCTGATCCTAGCCAGAATAATTCCTTAGATCCTAATGCGTTTGTTAGTGCAATGCAATTTTCCTCTGACATCCCATACAATTATGCTAATGCATCATCTTTGGACAACATGCACCACCAGCTGCCACTGCAAAGTGGGTTCCTAGAAATTGCTCAACCAAGCAATAGTATGATTGCGATGGATGCTGAGCTTCAAGCATTCGCCGTGATTACGGAATCACTTCTATCGCCTCTACCGCAAGCCTCAGTATATCCTTTCAAGTCCAGCTATGCAAGAAATGATCCTTTGTGGATGCCTACATTACCAGAGTTCCAAAACGATTTTTGAAGCTCCATTACACCTCCAAGATGATCCTTCTCGTGTTTTTAAGGATAGATTTGTTGTAATTATATATTTATGTTCTTTAGTTCCTTGTATGTCTTATTCTATATTGATTTCCTTTATTATTCTAGTGACCTTGGTTTTTCTCCATACAGATCTGTTGCTTATCCCATAATATTTAGAAAGTAGACAAATACACAACAAAGGCAATTCGTGTGATAGCCATAGAACTATAATCCTAGGAGTCATATACTTTTAGGGGTGGCTCTAAATATTCTCGTAAAATTATTTTTCATCAACATCATGTCATAAATTATTTTATTACAAAAATATTTTAAACAAAATTACTCATCACAACAAATTAGCAATTGTATAAATCTGTAGTATACAGTAATCTTAGCCTTCTTATTACATTCAAATAAATGACGAACGAAGGAAAAAATAAGCAAAAGAGTGAGACTATTGGCACCCCTCTAATTATCTCTCAACACCTCTTTTCTTTATTAACCCCATTAAAATATTTAAAAATATTATAAAATTTTTTTAACACCTCTTTAATGACAAAAATATCCTTAATTTAAATTTATTAATATAAACCCCATTTAATTTTTGACCGATTTTAAGACAATTAATCATCAACTGAAAAAGAAAGAGAGAGAAGGAAAAAAAAAAAGAAAAGGGAACTTGCTCCACGAAACTTCTATTTTAATGTGGTAAATCATTGAAACACCACATGGCCGGCACTTTAAACTCATTGTAATTGATAACGACACCTCGCAAACACTTGGCTACCATGCGTGTAATTCTAAGGCCAAGTGCTAATTTGGTTTACTGATGAAGATGTTGAGCACAAGCTTCTGAAATGCTGAATCACGGATTCTTCGAAAGACTGTGTGCTTTTGTGGAGAAAGACAACTAGGGCACTGAAAAACATGTCGGTGGGAAAATAGTTCCGATGATCGTTCAACTCGTCCTTTGCTTCATAATTACCCTTCTTTCTTAATTTCCCTCATGGGTCTCGGTTTCTTCTTTGAAGTTTGTTGATGATGAGTTGCTGATGCTGATAATTCCTCACCAGAAAATAAGATGAAAAAGTAGCTTTCTTAATTTTTAAAATGCTGAATTTTAATTTCAAGTACTATTTATTTTGTCTCTTAATCAAGTTATTTTTTATTTTTCTGCTGATCTTTTAATATTTACAGTCACTTGTGGCATTACTTAAATTTATAGTATGTAGATCCTAATTCATAAATTAGTTTGCAGTTGGAGTAAACTCGGAAATGTTAAAAAAATAAAATAAAAACAAAAAGAAATGGGTGTTAAGAGGTATTTAGAATTGTTAAATTCATGATTGTCCTATTATGTAATTTTAATAAAGGTTAAAATTGTAAAATAACTAAAGGAGTGTTAAGAGGTATTTAGAGGGGTGCCAATAGTCCCACTCCAAGCAAAAATCACATGCCAAACAAGTAGACAATGATGTAATGTTGGTATAAGGCTACCTCCACAAATAAGAGAGAAAACCCTCGTAACAGTTATAACAGGTGTTTTGAGTTTAAAAGCAAGCGACCAATGAAATTTCATTACAAAACGAACAATTCTTATTAAAGCATGAAAAAGGCTACTAAGGTCGCAGATTTATTTTGCAAACTCTGATCAAGATTTAAAACTTCTTCCTACACTCCACAATTTAAACACCAGTGTGGGATCCAGGTGATGCAGATTTTTAATTCCCAGCTTTTGTCGAAGGACCATCTGCCAAGTAAATTGTGTGAGTGATTAGATAGATATCTACTGTCATGAAAAAAGTATTCTCGCAATCCAAAAGGAAATATAAGTTCTGTCAATACTTGTGGAATAAAATTATTATAGAAGCAAAGCTGAAGCATTTCCAAGCTCTTGAGTTCTTATGCTCTCAAAACTAAGTTGCCCTAAAGATCAATGCAGACTTCAATAATCATGATGCAGATATCAGAAAAATACAATTCTCTATTTACTGTTTCATTTGAGTTATTAGTATATGCATTCCACATGTTAAAATTTATCCTCAAATTCGAATGCAAAGAAGGGCAAAATGAAAATAAAAAATCACATAGCAACAAAAAGTAAACAAAATGAGTTGTGAATAATCAATGCAACTATAGTTGCTAAGATATCATGAGAGTGGCACCCCACAAACAAAAAAAAAACATCGAACAGCAAAATTTAATGGGACATGGACAGTTACAGGTATGGCTTGCAAATTCTGTTTGATGTGATGCAGCAAGACCGAGCAACAAAAAACAAAATCAATAACAAGGGGAAAAGATTGCAACCTCAAGCTTCGGTGCTGGATTTGACAATAAAATTCTGACGGCTGATAGGGTTCATCACAACCGGAGGCCCTGCCACACGAGGCCATGCTTGGAACTTCTTGTCAGTCTCTTCCCACCATTCCTTGTCTGAAACTGTTTTTGGGGTTGTACCTGATCATCAAATAAATGACACTAAACACACAAAAATTCCTGAGAACAAAGTTAAAGCATGATATATTACCAAATTTTTACCTCCAAATATCTTCTTCTCAGCAATAATCTGATCGAAAGCATAAGCAAGAGCACATGAGCCTATTAAAGATCCAACGATGTACTTTGTTGCCATGTTAAAACTGCAGTAGTTATGAAAATAAGTCACAATTTGATGAAAGAAACTACACTTGAACACAGATATCAACAAAGCAATGTTCAATGAACTTAATACATATTGTGTTTGCCACTCTAATTTCTGGAATGACTAAATAGGTAGAAACTAAGAGAGAAAAAAAGCTTATCCATGGTGCCGAATAAGTTGTCTTCTATTCATTTTACTTTAAATGGACTAGAATATAATGGTGTTACAACCAAAGAAACTATAAACAGACTTCATTTAGAAAGAGAGAGCAGAAATGGGAGAACCAATACCAGATTAAAAACAGGTTCTCAGTCCAGCTAATGCAATTCAGCGAAGGACATAAAACTTTAGGAAATAAAAGAACTAGAATATTTCAACCAACCGTACCTCTAGTGATTAAATCACATGCACAGGTCAGAACTTTCAAAGAAGAATGAAGAGAACAAAGCCAACCCCAAGTTCCCTTAAATCCTGACAAGATATTATGAACAATATTGATGAAAAACGGACAATCTTTTTGGATGTCTAGGATGGAGGGGCGGGGGCAGATTTTGAAACCAAAGAAAAATATGAAAAAACAACAAATCATAGAACTACCAGAAAAGGCCCCCCTAGCTCTTTCACCCGATTTTCCCCCCACCCAACCCTGCTCTCCCCAAAACATAATTGTTGAAATTAATGAAAACAACCAATCCATTTTTCCCCTTTCCTGCTATTATCAATTTTCCATAATTAATTATTAATAGACTAAACAAATTACGGAACAAAACACAAGAACATCTTCAAGATTAACAAGACTCAGAAAGAAAGTCCAATCTTCCTAACTGTTCTTTTACAAGGTCGAAACAAGCAATCTACTTTCTCCACTACTTCCATCCAATTAAAAATTATTTCTACTTTGTTATTTTAACTGGAACAATATTTTGATCATCTTTGGAAGATATAATAATTCTAAACTTCAGTCAATTTTACTATAAGATAAACATGCAGCCAGGACTGATTTTGACTCAAAAATCAACATTATAATACCAAACCAGCACAATAGCAAAGACCCATGAATTCATATACCTTAAATCAAAATTTGAACATATTATTTTCCAACTTAATTGGAAAAAAAAAAAAGCCCCAAGTTCTATTTATATTTTTAACCTTTTTTTCATAAAAATAAAACCCCTAAAATAATCCAAATAAGCCCTTATTAACTTACACAAAACAAAAATCAACTAAAACAATAAAAAAAAAATCAAACCCTAGAAATCGAAAACACTGAAGAGTATAACAGCAATTACAGATCCAGTAATCGTCAAAGAGAAAACAATAAGTTATGTAAACAAAGATAACATAAAAAACAAAAAAATTTAAATTTAAAAAACAATGAAAAGCAGTTACCAATGAACAAATGAAAGTTGACCGAAGCAGCGAAAAATGAACCACTAATTGTCGCAGTTCGCAAATTGAGTAATTTTTCTCTCTCGCGAGATCGTCGACATATGGCTCAGGCTTACGGGGTTTAACCCGGTTTTATCGAATTTGCGCCAGGCCCAAGTCCATCATGGCCCATATGCTTTCTTTTTCCTTTTTTTTTAATTGTCTTTTATTTTCTTTTTTTAATTAAATTGTCTTTTACATACATGTATTTAAGCATGTATGTATGTATGTAGATTTACAAGAATTGAATGAAAAGTTAGACAAGACATGTGCATAACATAATTAAGGCACTGAATCTCAATTCATGTGTATAAAATATACCTAACTTTTGATTCAATGCTCAGTAAAAATTTAGTTTAATACTAAATCTCAATTTGTATATATGATTTTACGAAGGATATCTCTTCTTATAAAATGAAAATCAAGTTAAAAGATAAAAAAAAATACGACCTCACTATAAAACAAAACATATTGTATGAGAGTGTCTTATTTACTCTTTTTTGTCATTTAATTCGATCATTATTTTATTAAAATGAAGAATCACCTATTGTAAAAAAATGTGTGTATATATATACACTATTGAATTAGTTCTATGGTCTAGATTCTTCATGAACTGAGGTTTTATCTTAGTAAATACAGCTTGCGAGTGAAAATTGAATATCTCACAGAACTCCTATCTATGGTCACTGTATTCTCCATTAATTACTCCCATGCTTGTGATCGTATGGGCTACCCTTTCTATATTTACTGCTGGCACATTTGTAGCAGTATCTAAATTGGAATGCAAATTTAAAGCTGCTGTCCATACAATAGAACATCTTTTACATTTATTTTGAATTCTGCGGTTAGAAATTTTTTAGAAAAGAAAATTAAATGATGCTGAGAGTTGGTTTATCCCAAAATACATTTAAATACTTATTTTAAAGATTTTTCAATGTTAATGAAAATTGATCATTGTGATACCTGAACATATAATATCATATCAACTCATGCACTCTCTGCTCATAAGATAAAACAGACCCAGAAACAAATGGCTGAAAAACTTCAATAAGCTATAGCTCTTTAGCAAAGAAGTTTTACAATAAGCAAACATATTGATAGAATAAGAAGACTCATTTGCATACTTTCTCCCTCCCAAAATTTTTATCCACATTGGAATGCAATGGATAAACAACTGCTTTGCTGCTCTGCCTTACTAATGGTGATGACAAGTTACCAATGTCTCGTAATGGTGATCGTTTTTGAGACACAAATCTGCTGCTACACATGTTTGCTTTTCTTCTTCCATTGAGTAAGTCCTCTCTCTGCTTGGTGTTGCTGTCATTTGCGCAATGATTTTCCTTCAAACGACATACCAGTACTCGTTTCTCGGTCTCATTTTGAGCATCTGCAGCAGGAGAAGGGGAAGCTTTGGTCCTTGATGCCTCAGTGGCTTGTTCCTGCTTCAACCATTCAATCTCCTTTCGAAGCAAGGTCACTTGTGCTTGTAGCTCATTTGCCTTGGTTTCGGAAGAGATAGCCTTCTGTTTCCATTCTTGTACCTAATGAATGAAGTTGCAGATATATTATCTGAAATGTAGAAAGTGCTACATAGAAGAAATGTAAGAAATGGTAGCCAAAAACTTACTGCAGTTAGTAAAGATTGAATCTGATAATCTGAATCAAGTGCGCGATCCTCCCAAAAATCACAAGAAGCTTGCAATTCTTCCATCTCATCTCTCACTTGCCCCAACATCTCTTGCATTTGAGACCATTGCTCTGTTTCAACTTGAACTTGCTCAACAATTCTCCTCATAACAGTCCTGCATTTTCCTGAACATAGCTTTTCCTCATGATATGCAGCCTGTTCCCAGCATTAGATGTCAGAAATTCATCCTCAGTTCGAGAATGCCAGATGAAATTAACGTGTCAAAGCATCAGTGCAACTAAAGAACTACTAGATAACATACTAAACAATCAAACATTGATTCAACTTAATTCACTGTGATAATTCCAAACATCAGCAGTTACTAAATCGAATTAATGATGCATAAACATAATCAACAGAAACTAACCGAGGACTTTTACCTTATAAGGATGTCGTTTTGGTGATGAAGATACATCAGGAGCTTCAGTTCTCTTGGAAGTGGAGGCAGAGCTCGAGGCAGAAGTGTTAGCTGTAGAGAGCAACATTGGTCCATATTCCTCATTTATTCTCTCTAACAAAATCCCCTGTGACAGTCCTTCCATTTTCCTTCTCAAGATCTCCATCTGCACAAAAATTTTTCCAAACCAAAATTAAGCACTACTTGAACAATTAAGGGGAACAAAATTAAGAAGAATAGACTTGTTCTTACATGGCAATTTTCATTTGAAACAAAGCTCGGATCATCAACTCTACAATTTGTTTTATTAACCGACAAGCTTGCTTCTGCCATCTCTCTAATTTCCTTAACACAAGTCTCGTCTGATGTTGCCCCAACTTTAACTAGCCTTCTTTGAAGAAGACATGCTTGTCTATCAAAATTACTACTACTTTTAACTTCCAGATACTTAACTCCTGATCTTCTTTGCAACTTCTCTAGCTTCTCTGTCAAATTTTTAATCTCTTCTTCCAATACCATGATCACATTCTCCCCATCACAAATCTTATTTCTTCCCTACAAAACAAATTAATCAACACTTCAAATTTAATTAAAATAATCCAATAAGCAAATGGAATAAAAATTACATTAATTTTTGTATGTGAGCAAAGTTCGAACTCAAGATCTCTTGTTAAACTGGAACAAATAAACATGAAAACAGCATTTTCCCAGCAAACAAACAGACCCAAAAATAAAACCATTCAAGACATGCAAAGATAGAGATAGAGAGACAGGGACTAACAGAAAGAAGAGACTGAACAGCAGATCTCAGAAGCCTTTCAACTTGAACTCTTCTCCTCTCCATTTTCTTAACAGCAACTTCTCTTTCAATCCTCAAAAGATTACACTCAGCTCTCAACATCTCAGCTTGAAACCTCCATTTCTCTTCCTCCACTTCCTCGGCATCAACGCCATCCACACGATCATCAACTCTCCCTCTCCTAAACTCCCTCTCTTCATCAAACAACACCCCAAGCTTATTCACTTTTCTCATCATCATCATCATCATCACTTTCCCATTATTGATATTACTCTTGTGATAATTCTTTCTTGGCCTGCTGCTACAGCTGCTGCTTGGTAACTGAAGGATCCTTGGGGTTGGTTGTGCATGTTGGTACTGCCATTTCGGCCTCCTTTTTGTCACTGGCACTTTCTCCATGATCCAATACAAATGCACTAAACAAACACAACCTACAAATTTAGGTTAAGGTTAGGGTTCTGGTTTTATTTAGTTACAAAGAAAGTCATACAAAGAAAGTGATAGTTTAGATTCTTAAAAGTTTAAACAAAACACACCATAACTAAGAAAGGGTTTGGCTTATTGCAGTTTCAAAAATGAACCAATGGGGCAACAGTGTGTGTATATATATATATATGAGTAAAGAGAGGCGTGCAACCTCGTTAAGAGGAAGGAACAGAGATTTCAAATCAAAGCTGTGTGTTTGTGAACAGTTGTGGCGTTGTTTCTCATCGACTGTCTGTGTGTAATTGAATTTTTTTTTTTTTTTTTGGGAAACTGAGAATAATTTATTTATTTATTTTAAATATTATTATTATTAATGGTGAGTTGTACAAGCTGCATGATTTTTTTCCCCCCCTCTGGCTTTATTATTTACTAGAGAGCGTAAGAGGAAAGATGCCAAATTAGGGAAGATGAAAGAATCAAATTCATATATCATTATGAACATCACAAGAATTGCCATGTTTGGAGCTAATAATTCAAACTTCAGCAACTATGGCCTTTAATTTTTTCCCCTTTTTTTTTTCCTCATCCTGATTTTCCAGTATAATATTACTAGACATTGGTCTTTACAATGTCATTTGCACGTTCTTCTAATAGAAAGTTACCCCACGTATATTTATTTTAAAATTGACCAATTTTTGAGAGAGATAAATGTTGTGCATATGTTAACCATTAATGTATATATCTATCTAATAAAAACCGAACCGGTTCAGTTTGGTTCAACGAATTCTTTTATTTTCTTTTAATTCTGATTTATATTCGAGAAAACCCGAACGAAACTGAAACTAATTGATTCAAACAATTTTAAAGTAAATTAATGAAAGTTAATTATTAAACATAATTTATTAAATCAAGTTCAGTTCGTTTGTTTGTTTATCTTTACATGTCATGATTTTATTGGACGGTCTCGTTGAGATTATCTCAATTTTTACTTTTCACCTTAATATTTTTCCTTTACAGCAAAAAATTTTCCACAACAAACATAGCGTTTGAATCCTGCTCCGGTCTAGATTACTAGCACCAAAAGAAAACTTTCAATTCAAAAAGATCAATCCAAACTATGAAGCAAATTTTTTTTTATCAGTTTCTCTAAGTTTCTTTAATATCAAATTGACTAATTAATTGTCTTTTTTTTTTTTTAATGTTAATAGTGGTTTAAAAGGTGAGTCACTGTCATCGCAAACAACAAGGCAAATTATTGGCATTAATACTGTGTGTATACTGTGTGAGATGACTGACTCCACCAGTGTCAACTTTAATGTCTCATTTTGAAAAGGGTTAATTTTGTCCTGCCCCCAACTGTTTCAACATTTTTCGCCACACACCCATATGTTTCGAAAATACTCACTCCACACCCAATTCTATTAATTTGACCGTTATGTTTAACGGAGCTATTTAAAATTTAAATAAATGTCCAAAATACCCCTTATCTTGAATTAGAGAAAAATAACATGAGATAAAATATTAATTTAATAATTAATGTTTACATTAAAAAAATTTATTTAAAGGTAATTAATAATAATTTCATCAATTAAATTATCAAATAAATTTAATTTATCATCATCAAATAATATTTAGGATATGAATTTTCAAATTTACCCTTTGACCGTTAGAATAAACGGTCAAATTAACGGAATTGGGTGTGGAGTGAATATTTTCGAAACATATGGGTGTGTGGTGAAAAATGTTGAAACAGTTGGGTGCAGGACAAAATTATCCCTTTTGAAAATGATAAAATTAGATTGAATGATTAATTAACACAAAATTAAAAGCTACTACTCCGTGCCGTTAAAGGTACTCATGCAGGCTACGCAATTCATTCATTATTCATTTACCAATTGCTGAATAATTGACTACTTGATTAACAAGCAAATTGATTTAAATTTTTACATTAATAATTTAATATCATGTTGAGGAAAAAAGAAAAGAAAATGAGTGACTGACGAGGCTCATTCCTCTTCAGCTTTCTTTGAGGAGTTAACTGGTTGTCTATTATATGAACAAAGTGATTCTTCTGCATCGATCTCAACGAAAGGCTTCTGGTGTTTACCATTTTCAATGAAGACAAGTTTGCAAAACCCTAAAAAGCTTTTGCTGCAAGTATTTATGGCTTTGCTGCCTGCATGGCATTGCATTTGCATGCCATACCAAAATAGTCAGAGAACATGCAACCATTTTTTGAATCACTCAATATTAAAACTTCAAAAAAGGACCACATCTTGCTTAGATTAGAATGGGCTTGGTCTTAAAAAATTAAAATCAATTATTTCGCATTAGTACATTACCATTGGTTAGGTATTATTATTATCACACCAGTACCAATAAATAGTCTTATGCGTACCATGTATTTATTTTTGGAGATTGTCAACTTACCTTTACTCTTATTTTCTTAGTAAGCAATAACTCTTTTAACAACATAATTTAATAATATTATATTTATATTTAAATATACTTTTATTCATATTTATTTATAAATTAAATAAATCATATAAATAGAAATTAAAATAAAATTTTCAACACTCAAATAAGAAATATATATTACGATGTGGAAAAAAATTAATAATAAGATATTTTTCTCATACTTTTTTTTTATTTTTAAAATATTTTTCTTATAATAAGTATATATTTTATATTACCAAGATAAATTGTCAAACAAATGACCCTTTTATTTAAATATTTTGTTGTCAGGAGAGTTTTTAGATATTATGAAAACAGTAAGAGGATAAGTAATATATATTGATTTCAGTAAGGAGAAATTGGCAATCTACCTTAGAGATTATCTAGAAATTTATTGATAGTTACATATAAAAATTTATAAAATTCTATGTTTGAATTTAGAATAGGTTAAATTCGCATTCAGATATTTAGAAGAAGATCTTTCCCTCACAAAACGCATTGGAGGATTCAATTTCTACATATATTAGCTGAAATAAAAGTGAGTTATCACCTAATTAATGTTTAATTTCCATTCTCTTTTTATTTTCATTTCCAAATTGTAAGTTTATAAAAATGTGTTTATTGCAGACTGCATTACTCGTACACTTATCAATACCAATGATATATGGTGCCATTACCAACAAAGTGTTGTCTCCACTGGCAATGGAGTCCCCTTAAGTGGCTTGACCGGGTTTACTCCCCAGTTCGAGTCGCAGGCAAGTCGCCTTTGTTAGGAGAACCTGGGCCTCTCGGTTCGAGCGGGGACTTCTAGTCTGGATTGTGGTACGGGCTTAAAGATACCTCCCACAATTGGGGCCCTCCCCATGATACCTCGTGGTCAAAACCAAAAAAAAAATATATGGTGCCATTAGGTTACCTTTCTTGAATCCAGTTAATTATATCTGATCAACAATTAATATTGTTACAAAGTAATGTTAAGTTCGAATTGATTTGAAAATTTTCAAGTTTATTACACTACATTGAATTGAGTAACAACAATTACCAATACCATAGTCATCCAATTTTACCGTTAGAGATACAATATTATATTCCAAATAACTTGTTTTATAAACTAGTGGGGGGAGGTAACCTTCAAAAGAATTTTACTAGTACAATCCACCTCAAATTGTAATAATTATTTTAACAATATTAATATTCTGTGTACAAGTTTGATTAATAACTTACCCAAGTCAACAAAAGAAATGTTTCATAAAAAAATGTTAATTAAAAAATAATTTTAGGTAAAGGACACATTTGTCTTGTATGATGGAGCTTACGTTCTTGTCTTGTCCTGCAAATCAATATTCAATGCGTTCAGAATCTAAATTTTATAAAACAATAATAGAAGAATTTGACCAACCAATGCAAGTACAAAAGTTTTAAGTAACTATAATTAAGACCCAATGGACATGAAGAATCTATTTTAAGTCTCTAGAATTCAAAATTTTCTCTTATTTCCACTTCCACATTTGATTTTGTGAATAAGGATTTATAAAGTAAATAAATTTATAATTTAAAACGAAAACATCAGATATCTTCTCTTTATACAAACGGATAGAATTCTCTCACAATTTAATACAATTAACAATCCCCATTAGAAACTGGTACGATTCAATTTAATATTTTGTTGGTTTCAGTTTGTAGTGTCGTAACTCTCTAATTGATTAGGTTTATTGTTAGATTATACCGCATTGTTGATATTAACTGTAGGTATAGCTAGTTCGTGAATAGCCAACCATTATACGTCAAAAGTTGGATAGATTCAATATACATATGGTCATTGGGTCATTCTAAAAAACTACTAAATTTATTGAATTGTTTCAAAGAATCAAAACGGTTGGTTACTGATAGAATTTCTTGCCGGCTTTCTGTAAAATACTCGTTTGGCCGAGGGGCTCCCAAATATATCATAAGCTAGTTCCCCACTGACAAATAACCATCTCACAATGAATAGAGAAGGTATAGTAATGTCATGAATGACTCGGTATGTAAAACTAGTTAGCCGTTAAGGAATTTGTTCTTGATACAAATATGGGCATATTGCCCTTATTATCATATGTCAGAATGTCAAGTGGATGAAATTGATTGGGTATTAAAAGATAATTTACGCAAATAGCAATAAATTATTTGTTAACATTTCTTTTTTTTTTTTCGGTCGCTTGGATTTTGATAATTGATTTGATACTGAGACCGGAAGGCAGCAGTACAAACGTATAGGACAATTCTCGTACTCGGCGTGTTCCCCGCCGATTTTATCGTATTGCTGTTGTCATCGCACGATTATTTGAATTTATTACCCGACTGTAAGTGGGTAACCCAGACAATAGTTCTGACTTCTGACTGATGACTGCCCATGAGTCTCCGAACTCTGTAACTCTGAACTAAACCAAACCCGATTCTGTTGTCTTTTTATTTTTTTGGTGGGGGAGGGGGCGATACGGAAACGTCACCGTTTAACTCCGCCAAAATGCCAAATTTTTATTATTGAAAATATTCTTTCTCCCTTTTTGTTTTTTTTTCTCCCCCCCCCCCCCCAACCAAAAAAAGGGGTTTTAAAGTAAAGATTGCACCTCAGAATCATAAAATTCAATATCTAATGAATCAATATTCCGAAGAATAAAATAAATATTTGTTTTAACGTGTAAATTCGATTTTTTAATTAAGTAAGACGTTTTTGTGTTACATCATTTTGTGTGTTAAAATTTATGTAGTATATAAATTCATTGTAGAAACTTTATAAATAATTTTTCTTTTTCCAAAATAAGTTGTGTTTAATATGTTGTAAGAAAGCAGATGTTGATTTAAGATCACAATTAAATGTCGAACTTAAAAATTTTTGCTATAATTAAAATAATTTAATTAGGAGATAGAATAAAAATTATATTAACTTTTTTTCACTGCTTATGTAAATAGAGTTCAAATTCCACGTCTCCTATTGAACCAAAAGAAAAAAAAGTATATATATATATATATAGAGGCAAACCTTAAGTTACATGTAATGTAAATTACAACCACTCACATGATGTGAATCTCACATCATACACTGTTTATGTGAGTGATTGTAAATTACATGTTGATCTAAAAAATAAATTAAAAATGTACCCGCCACGGAACCAAGAGTTTTTTTTAAAAGTATTTAAGTAGTTTGTAGTTCAGTGGTAAACTATTGTCCTTAAAGTCAAGCTTGACTATAAGGGCAATAGTTCGAATTCCTAAAGACTCAAACTCTCTCAATTAAATATAATTGTGTGGATATTACTTATAACATTTTTTTTCCTTACAAAATACGAGTGGAGTAGACACATCTCTCTCATATGAGGGGTATTTAGCTGGGCATGTACTTTATAAAATAAAAATATAATAAAATAAATTTTAAATATATATCTGATTATAAATATCGGTGTAATAATCTATTAATGATCTGTTATCATAATAATTATAAATATTTCTGTATAATACAATAACATGATACTTAATCAATTAAAAAAAAAGTTTATGCGTCTATGAATTTAAGATGAAGCCACTCGAGTTATCGAAAAGGTGAATTCACAAAATTTGGCAACCATTCGAGCAAAAGTTTTCTTGAGGCACTTGCAGAAAGCAGATGATTTTGGATTTGATAGCTCTCAACTCCACAACCACAAATTCTAGCTAAGAGAAAGAAACACGTGGCAAAAACCCATTTGTCCGAACATTTCTTAGGATAAGGATTTGGATGATGGACTTGTATGTAACAAGAACCCTCATCCTATGCAACGCACTTTTCATACATACTAACAAATAAAGTTAACTCAATTCACCCATTTTGTGTCAACAGAGAAATCACTTGCAACAAAGTCAGCAGCAAACATGGCTTCGATGACCATGGCAGCAGCCTCATTACTGCCCACAAGCATGGCCAAAAACCCAGCAGCAACAAGAGCGAAGAGAGGAGGCCTCATCGTTGTGGCCAAGGCTGCATCATCAAAAGCTGAAAATGTGAGCATGGAATTCAAGAACAAGGATGAGAGCAGCAGCAACGGAAGAAGGGAGCTTGTGTTTGCAGCAGCAGCTGCAGCAGCTTGCTCCATTGCAAAAGTTGCAATGGCTGAATCTGAGGAGCCCAAACGAGGGACCCCAGATGCTAAGAAGAAGTATGCTCCTGTTTGTGTCACAATGCCTACTGCTAGAATCTGTCGCAAGTGAGAATGTTTTTTAATTTTCATGCTGTTGATGTTAATTAGTGTCCAATTAATTGATATGAGATCAATGTTAAAAGCTGTGAGCATCTGTATCTTGTAATTGGAGAATCCTGTTTATTTTATCTTGTCTTTGTTACCCTTCCCTCCAATTTTTGGTTTTCTATTAATTTCATTATATAGTATAATCCCAATTCCCCGCTGATTCTTTGGTTATGTAGCATCAAATCTCTCGTACAGAGATCAATCGAGCTTTCTCGACGTTAACGCGAGCAAGATTCAGCATTAACCAATCTACTTGAAAATGAATTTTACTCACTTATTGAAGATTCATTCTCTCCCCTCTCGTCTGAGACAGATTTGTTTGATTACTTTAACTTTGATTTCAGGCAAAATCCATTAGTTTCATATTTCCCTTACCAATTGGTCAGCATCAACACAAGTTTAAACTAAACAGAAGAGGAACAAGAGTACGAGATATTGAATAAACTTTCTTTAAATCAATAATTTTGCTTAACAAAGCAGCCGATGAAAATGAATCAGTGTTCTCTTTCAATGGTAACAAACTCAAGACCAGTACTTTTTCTTTTCTTTTCCCCCGCTATAGAAACCGGAAAATTTGCACATATCGATCAGGCACCGCTAGGCAGCAATGGGTGGAGCTTTGATGAGTGAAGCTGCCTGTTGAGATATGCACGACAAGCCTGCGAAAGGAATCCCTCCCAAGAAGCTTTTGCAAACCAACAGTTAATTAAGTAGTATTACTTGATCACATAATTGGAAGGACCGGAAACTGAAAGCAAATCGATGATCAAAAACCTGAAAAAGATGTTTTATTTCAGCAAATCATAAATCAAAATGTTTTAATTTTAACAACTCAAGGATACATTTAAAAATATATATATATATCTCAAGGATACAAAGGGTCCAGGTGCAGATTTGCACTTTTTCTAACGCCAAAACACTGCTCGCATAGCTTATAGATACAAAACTATTAACAGAACTCCAGCTGTTACCGAGTGATAACTGGCATGGAGGGGTGGGGTGGGGAGATGAGAGATTACTTCCATGGCTAACTCATTCACCTTTTCCATTCTGCTGGGAGGCGACAAAATTGCGGATAACTTCTATAGCCAACTGATGAGCATTCTTGTTCTGCAGCTTGGCAAGTTCATCCACGGCTTCATATGTCTCCTTATCGGCAAAAAGTTTCAGGTTGTACCTTGCCGTTGCTTTTGCAGGACCTTCCCATTTTTCAACCAGCTCTTGAAGTTTCTCAAATCCCTGAAAACAATCAATTGCAATCCACATGAACACTGCGCTAGTCTACTGATGGATAAAATGTTTTCAATGTGATAAAAAAATATATGAGACATGACAAGCTGTTTTCACTAATGCCACTAAAATGAGAAAATTTCAAAATGTCGGTCAATTTAGTGCTCACCATGCGGTTTGTGAAGTCGCCAAATGATTCGTCTTTGGTTTGTCGTTTCTGTTTCCAGTAATAGAATAAGGGTTCAAAAACTTTTTCTAATTCTTGAACTTTAACCTTATTCATAAAGGTTCTTGCCAGTGTGGTTTGATTGTGAGTTCCTCCAAGCCATATCTGTTTTTAACACCACAACAAAGGCATGTTTGTTTTATAAATTGCATTTTGATAAAGAAAGAGGAAAGAAAGATCAGATCAGTTGAAATACCTGATAACTGTTCGGACCATCACCAACCAGACCGAGTTCAGCCATATATGGCCTAGCACAACCATTAGGGCAGCCTGTCACCCTTATCACTACAGATTCATTGTACTTGAGACCAACCTGATATCACAAACGTAATGAATGTTAGTTCCTTTTCCAACTCCAATCTTCACAATCGAGTTGATTCACCATCTTTATCATGTACTAGGATAATTCTTCTGGACATGTATATTTAGTACCTTCTCGAATACAGCTCGAATCCGCTTAAGGATGTCAGGTATTCCACGTTCAGCTTCAGTTATAGCAAGAGGGCAGAGTGGTAAAGAAGGGCATGCCATTGCAGTTATGTTCAGCGGGTCTACATATCTGGGAAGCTGCAAAAACAACCAAATTAAGGTAGGGCCATGTTTAATCATAAACAGGACAGTCAATGAACCAAAAACAGAAAAAATCAATCAAACAAAAAACAAAGAAACAGCTGAAGAAAAACCAATTCACAATGACAAACAATATGGTTATTCCTGAACAATAACATATGGATACAGCATAAACAAAACAGGCTTACAATCTATTATGGTTATAGATCGAATCTGAATTAAATTTGTGAAAAAGTGCATGTTAAAAGAATTATATGAATAAATCTACTAGAAAACTCACTATTTAAAATCTAGGATAGCATCCATTTTTGAATACGTGAGTAATTGAATATTTATGTGTTCATCCTTTAAAGAAAGGAAACGTGCTTTACTCATCCGAAGCCCTCAATATTTTTCATATTTGATTTAAATCGAGTTGAAATAAATGTATTTTCTTAGTCCACAAGTTTTGGGTTACCAGGAGTCTATGGTAAAAACAATCATAGTAAGTATAGATCTCCAAGTAGTCTTATGAAATGTAAGTTCTCCTCACATTCACAACTAAATAACAATCAGCTACTTCATATTTGCCAATTCCCATTCATGTGCAGCACTTATGCCAGCTAATATTGATCCAAGTATATCCTACAGTAAGAAATTTAATTATACGCTATCTTGATATTCTTCATCAACCCCAAATGTGAATTGTATATCCCCAAACATTAAGCAAAAGTCCAACTGCTGAAACTGAAAGTTTATATTGTATATCGCACATTCAGAATGTCATGAAGGTTCCACTGCATGAAATATATAAACAAATAAAAATTACCAGCAGTCCAGCCTGTGCGAGAGCTGTAGTGATGGGACGCTTCCATGCTTTACGAATGTCACACAAGATAATATTCTGGTTAGGAGTGATCCGCACATTTAAGTTATACTTCTCTATTATCTCCCTCAATGTCTTCTTCATTTTACCCGCAATACGACCATTATCAACATGAAGTCCACAAAATAAACCACCATCCCCCTGCGGGCAATTTATCAATGGTGAGAAGCGGATGGAAAAGAGAAAGACAATATTTATCCATAAAAACTAAAAGAGATGGACTTTCAATGTTACTGTCTTAAGCATGATAGCCAAATATTGTCAGAATGTAAGGGTATCATAAATTAACAGAATATATGAAGCCACTAGAACAAACCTGCTCATGCCATCCCAAATGACTTTTAAATTCCCACTCTGGCAATTGACGGAAAGGCTCAAATTTCTTTCCATAATATTGCTCAACAACACTTCTAAACTTCTCAATTCCCCAGGAGCTGATCAAATATTTCATTCTACTATACTTGCGATCATCTCTCCTCCCATTTTCTCTTTGGGTAACAACAATAGCTTTCACAGCATATAGAATGTCCTCTTTTGGCACATAGCCCAACTGTTCTCCAAGACGGGGAAATGTGGTTTCCAACCGATGCGTTCTTCCCATACCACCACCAACCTGCATGAGAGAAATCATTAAAAAAACAGACAACCATAGTACAAAATGTAAAAATAACAGTTGATTGAGCACAAATCTACTTACATATAAGTTGAATCCCTGAGGTTCCCCATTTTCATCAGAAACAACAACAACACCAATATCATTAGTAAGAATATCCACCGAGTTATCTGTTGGCACCGTTACTGCAACTTTGAACTTCCTTGGCAAGAACTGAGTCCCATAGATGGGCTCAGGAGAATCAGGGAAATTTGTTCCATGAGAATTATCATTACGTGCCTTTACCACTTCAGGTGGTTCTGCTGTCATAATTTGCTCCCCATCCACCCACATATCATAGTAGAAACCCGACTGAGGCGTGAGCAGAGCAGCAATGTTCTCTGCTGTTTTCTGTGCAAATAAGTAATCTTTCCTCACCAGAGGAGCAGGAGGAGCAAGAACATTCCTATTGAGATCACCGCATGCACCAAGAGTTGAACCCATACTTCTAATAATGCTTCTCATTACTGTCTTCAGGTCCTTCTTCAAGACACCATGGAGCTGAAAAGTTTGTCTGGTAGTCAGACGAAGGGTTCCGATACCAAACTGATCCGCAAGATCATCCATGGTCAAGTACAGTTGGTTCGAGACTTTTCCGCAAGGATTCTTAGTTCGAAGCATGAATGAGTACGATTTTGCACCACGCTCATCTCTATTATACTGTTGGTAGCTCCCATGAAACTTTATTAACTGCGTAGCAGACTCATTTACATTCGGGGCATCTGTCAACAACTCCTCATTAAGAGGGTACCTTATGAAATTACTTTGCTCTTTGATTATTTCCACTTTACTTCGCTTAGTCTCAGTCTTGGTCTCAGTCTCCGGCTTTACTGGCTGCACAAAACAAGCACCTTACTTTATTCCACCATTTTTATTATATTAACACATTAACAACAGAATACGAATTTGATTAACACAAAATTCACCCTAATATTTCGATTAGAATGTTCAAGGGAGAGCCCTATTATCTTTTGACTCAAAAAAACATTTTCTTTTTAAATTTAGTAATCAATCACGTTTTCCGATCTCGACAATCAAATATTCAACTTTACATTTTCATTTTCTGTTTTACTTTTTCCAAAAGTTGTTTCAAATCTGTTCAAATTAAATCAACAAAGAAATTCTTCATTTAGTAAAGCCAAAAAAGTGTCCAACACCTCTCAAAAAAAAAAAAAAAAAACGACGCCGTGCCATACGTTTAACTAACATACTTCTCGCAATACGCATAATAAAAGAAAATTAAATAGTAACATGCGGAGGGTTTAAAAAAAAGGAGAGAAAGAGAGAATATTCTAAAAATTAAAATTCAGAAAATATACGAAAAATCAGACCGTGGACACAGCTCTGACGACCGAACTCCGTGAGGCGTACGGAACGGGAAAAGCGCGCAGATTTGTCCTGATAGAGAGCGAATGCGAAGGCTTCAACCCGTTAAAGCTCCGAATCCGAATGTTCGGATTGTTCGGAATCACGGTGTTGGCGGCTCCAAACGACGTCGTCATAGCCCTCGCAAACGCAACAGCTTTTGTTTTCAAATGAGAGCTGCTTTGAAAAGGTTTTGATGACAATGAAGATGAAGATGAAGATATTTCAAAATTTTCAATCGGGTGGATACAGATTACAGAGCACCGGAAACGGAAAGCGAAGTGCGCCTTTTATATATATTTTGTGATTTATCTTGCTAGTGGTTTATTGCTATTGTGCGCTGTCACGTGCCTTACACGGTCTGACTTCTACCTTATTTGCAAGTATAGCGCGTTTCAACCACGTTCTTTTGTCGTTTTCCCTAGCTAGGTTGCAATTACCGTGGCACCCTTTTCCAATAACTCATTCCAGATCATCATAAAGATAAAATAAAGATAAAAGAGTAAGAACAATAGTAGAGTAAATTAATGTGACACTAGAATTACGATAAACGAAAAAGTATTTATATCAAAAAAGGAATGATGAAGTTTCAAATTCAATATTAGAAAATTGTAGCTACTTGATAGTCACTAATTTTAAATAAAATTCAATTTCTTTTTTTATAAACAATTTAATTTACATTGATTTGGTTTTTAAAATGTAACAAAACAAGTTTAAAAAAGGGTATAATAAATTATAATAATTTTCACCATTAGTGATATTGACATTTGTTGGCTAAAATATATAGAAATGGACAACATCATTTTTGGATGAATTTTTTAGATATTGATCTAATTAAATTTCGTCATCCTTTTATAATTGAATTTTTAATCTATTAAATTGATAAATCTAATGAAAATTGAATTGATGGGTCTAGATATGGGGATATGAAGTGAAGATTGAATGAATATTGAGCCGCCACAGTAGAAACATGGGAATCTGGTAGCGCGTGATGTATTGCGCGTGGTGGGACGGAAGACAAACAAGCGAAGGTGAAACCAAATTTGGATTCTATGGTACATTGAACCTGGACGCAATTACGTTTCTGGTCACTTTGGCCTTCAGGCTCCGCAGACCTACAAGCAGTCAAAGTAGGACATAAGTACAGATCGCATGTGTGAAGGTCTGTAAAAGGTCACGGAGGAAGACAATACACACTAAGATTGTGTTTGTTTTTTAACTTAATAATTTAAAGTGACTTAATTTAATTAATTAAGTTAATTAGAAGTATTTATTTTTATAACTTAATGAGATTTTTTAGATAATTTTAACTTAATAAAATAAACTAAATTTTTTAGTTTTTTACTTAATGGAGAAACCTAAATTAAGTCAATTATTTGCTAATGTCAAAAATTTCTCTGTTTTATAATTTATTTTTCGTGTTTATCCCAAAACTCACCCATCAACATTTACCCAACATAATAATCACATCATTAGTTTTATTTATAAATATTAAAATATTGTGATATTTAAAATATTATTTATTTGACATTCAAATTTAATAAGGATACAAATGTAAAAGTACATATTTTTAGTTTTTTAAGTTGAAAAAAAATAACTTAATACTTATTTTCTGATATTCAGACGAAAAAAAAAACATATTATTCATATTCAGATCTATTTAGAATTCAAACTAATTTAGATCTATTCAGATTTCAGACAAAAAAAAAAAAACAAATGCCACTTAAGTTAGTCGTATAATAAGTGTACATTTATTTTAAAAGATTATCATATAAGTGGTAATTATATTAAATTTAATTATATTATTTTATGCATGTATCAATTAATTTATATTACTTCTTATATATTATAAAATTTAAGATTTGTGGCAGTTCTCGTTAGTATGAAGTATATTGATAAATATTAAAAAACAATTGTATAAATAAATATAAATATAAAAATTGCGTGCCCCCGACCTAACAATTAGCAAATGCATGTAGTTAATGACTAAATAAATGATCCCTTAAGTTACGTATAATGTAACTTACAACCACACACGTGAATAATGTGTGGGGGTGATTGTAAGTTACGTTGAGTTTGCCCTAAACAAAAGCAAATTAGAAACAAAAACAAGTACTAATTTGCTTTTGTTTCTTTTGAACCGCAAGTGGTCCACATGATTTGGCCATTCCCATTCATTCAGGATCCCTCTAAGTTACATGCATGTACCTTACAACCCTCTCACATAAATAGTGTTCATTTACTATTCATGTGAGAGGGTTGTAAGGTACATGCATGTAACTTAGCATTTGCCATTCATGAAAGGTTCAAAGTTTACGAGGCTAATGAGTTTGGGTTTGGGCTCTCGACTTATGTCATCGATTACGATATTACAATTCGTTTTTTTTTTTTTTAATTCTTATGGTTACAACTTGTGAATATATTATAATCCAGATTCACTAGACTCCAAATACAAATATTTATAATACAGTCTAAAATATATCGATAATAGCTCAACAATAGGAAATTAGAAAAAGAACAGAGCTATAGTTAAGTAAAATCCCAATATTTACACCATAGCAATGTTGCTTCTTTTATTTATAATTGTCATATATTTTTAATCATAATTTTAATTCATAAATTAAGTGATACGGGGATATAGAGATGAGAGCCTCGTCTTTGTTTATTATTACTCAAACTCATATGACTTTGGGATAGAAGAGCTGTTTAAAAAGTCTCCATCTCTCTCTTCTTCTTCTTCTTCTTCTTCTTCTTCTTTTTTTTCAAATTTGGGTCAATATATATGTCTAGATCATTGACCCTTTGTCAGCATACGTACAAAGCTAGGACAATGAATTGAAAAAAAACCAAAGAATTACGCATAATTATATACATTAGCATTACCATCGGAATGCAACCAATTGCCAGCGTGATAATGGAAATGACAATAAGAAATGGAAGCCAACTACACTTTTAACTGTTGCATTTTAAACAAAAGAGGAGTCATAACACAAAATTAAAAGGGTTACTATTATGTGTACAAAATTATATAGACTTGATGAGTTTTAGCTGCCCCCTTGTGTCATTCTACTCATCTAAGGGATTCATTTAGCATATTATCATTATAGTTAAGTTCTACTTCTCGTCCGTCAAGAGATTGATGAGAAAAAAAAAATTAAACTCAGTGTCTAAACTGAAGCTTGCTTTGTTGCATCATCGCCTCGGGACTTTTGATCAATGATTCCTTCGGTTCTCCGTACCTTGACCTGTTCAACGCCTAGAGTCAGGTCTGCCACATGGCCCACATTGTCTTTGATGCTACGTGAACTGAAAATCAAACTAATCACCTCGTTGATCTCTTCCCTGCTGAGCAATTTTGAGCCCTTCATGTTTCTAGCTACCTCCTTGTGTTCTTTTCTTTAAACTACCAAATCTTATGATCAGTAAACAAAGACATGAGATCAAAACTAGCATTTAGAAAACACCTCACAGCCATGACTGACAGGCCCAAGTATTGAGTTGAAAAATTCATCTTGGAATCTGGTATAAATCAAATGTGAGTTGCGCCGTAGAAATCTTGAGAAAACGAAGGACCAAAAAGATAATAGAGAGACAGAGCAAACCACCATTATGTAGGTTTAATGGTCTTAAAAACTCAGCAAGCTATCATCATTACCTCAAAGATCAAGCGAATAATGAAACGCGAATAATGAAACGCGAACAAAATAATTAGCTGCTTTATGAGCTGATAGCACTGAGTTGATGGTTGTGAGTTGACACTTGACAGTCATTTTGAAAGAGAAAATAACAAGTAATGGTTCCCCCTCTACTTTTGACTTCCAGTTTTGGAAAAGTGATCATTGAATGAAAAAGTGTGCACATGTTCGGTATGGCTCCCGTTAAGTTATGAAGAGAGAAGAATTTAGAGAGACCGGAAGAGTTTTTTTTTTTTTTTGGAATACGGATATACAAAATTGTAGGTATTACAATTAATATTTATAAACAGATTTTATAATTGAGACCTTCTTCGTGGCATGTACTGCTCTGAAGTGCTGCCCAAATTCTTTAAACCCTCTCAAATATTCGAGAACTGTCCACTCCACTCACATTTCGTGAGGAATAGACTGGCTCCACTCAATTATTTGATAATTGAGAGAGGATTGTAAATAAGCCTCATAAATATTTTTATGGAAACTCGAACCCTTGCACTCAACATTGTAAGTGCAAGGACTCTCCCACTAGACCAAATGCCCATTGGTAGACAAGAAAAGTTAGATTGAGAGAATTTAGTACGTGAGTGTTTCTCTGACTACCAAATACGTATACATATTATTATAGGATTGATACACATACTTAAAATATAGTTAGGGGGTTATAAAGAGTGACACTATACTTACTCACTTTAGATATTTAACTAATAGTAGTTTTCTGGTCTGAAATTTTAAAGTACGAGAAAATACGAAAAAATTTTAAAACTGCATGATTTTAAAGTATTATGAAATTACACTTTAAAACCGCAGAGTTTTAAAACTTTCTTGAACTTTTCCTTATTTTAAAATCATGGATTGAAAATTTTCTAACTTAACTATAATACTCACTAATATGGCATCTTATGTTACAAATATTAGTTTAGAAATCTATCTTAGAAGTGCTTGATGAGAAGAAATCTATCCTTAATTCACATTTCTTAAATAATGGAGAAATCAACCCCTAATTCAAATCTCTAATTTATAATTAGGGTGTGAGTAGTTACTAAACAACTAATGGATTAATTTATATATTGAATACTAAGATATCACCGCAGATATTACAAGGTTGTGAAATTTTTACTTCAAATTTTAACACTAACTTTTATTGGTTGATCTCTTGTAATTTAATAGAAAATATTCAAAATTAAAAAATATATATAATTTTCTTTTTAATTTATTACACCCTACAAATATTTCAAACTAAAGTTAATTAAATTTATTCACGCACCCATAGTACAACGCATAAGTTATCAAGTAAAACTTAAAAAACTGCGTGCTAACCAGAGGCAAGACTTTTTACTCCCATATTGAAAAAGATATATTTATTATCTCTACTATCTGGATAAATACATTTTGCTCCCTCACATTTTATGGTGATTTATTATGAGTGCAAATGTGCAATATGGGAGAAGACTGTGAAGGGGCGCGCATCACTATGCTCCAATATATAAGTATTTTAAATGTCGCTCGCTCTTCAACAGTCGGGGTGGTGGCGCAGTTGGCTAGCGCGTAGGTCTCATAGCTTTAGAGTAATCCTGAGGTCGAGAGTTCGAGCCTCTCTCACCCCAGTGTTTTTTCCCCCCTCATTAACGCACGTTGTTACAATTAGGGTTGGCAATGGGACGGGATGAGATGGAATTTACCAATCTCAGTCTCATCCCGTATATGCAAATGGGATGAAAAAATGTCTTAATCTCGTCCCTATATCTTTTTTGGAACAAAAATATGTCTCAATCCCGTCCCAAAAGAAATGGGATCCTGCGGGATCCCATCCCAATTGGAAAAATTTTCATTATTAATTGGTAATGAGACGGGATGAGACGGAATTTGTCAATCCCACTCCCGTCCCGCATATGTAATTGGGATAAAAAAATGTCTCAATCCCGTCCTAAATTTTTTTATGGGACAAAAATATGTCTTAATCCCGTCTCAATTGGGATGGGATCCTGAATTACCATCCCTAGTTACAATCTGAAATGATTCAACGCACACCAACAACGAAAAGGCATAACTAAACACTGGGAGAAAAATGTATCAATAAAACAAAAATAAAATCGGCGTATTGGTGTCATTATTTTTTAGTATAATATTTAGACTTATTATCATTTTACTATTTTATGAATTTAGTAAAATAAAATAATAAACGATTACAAGAAGTGTTGATGCCTATTATATTTTTATACTAGCTTACATTTTACTACATTTTAATTAATTATATTTGTAAAATATCAATTTTACGCTTTTATTAATGTGAAAATCAATAAATACCAATTTTTTTTTTCCAAATACAATGAGATATTCAAGAGAGCTTAAGCATCCTCAACAGATATTGAGATATCCGAAGATGTCACTAAAATATAAAAAAAATATAGATTTCAGAACATTAAATATTATATTTTTTGTCCATTAGTAACATTTTCAATTAAACAAAATAAAGGTGCCCTCATTAATCTCATAGTCATTGAACATTGAGTCCTGAATGTGTCATGCTTTGTTGAAGATGATATAGAAACCAGCCAATGGATAGAGATAAATAATGGCTGGAATTAATGGAGATTTGGATGAACCCAATCCCGTCCACACCCTACCCCATGCGAGCGGGTTCGAATGCCATACCTCTTGTTCTCACATAAAAAGTCTTGCTACCTAAAATAGATGGCGCCCACAGATCGGCATGAAGATGTATTGACCGAAATATTGTTCATTAAAATGAAATCACTAGAACACCAGAAACTCATTTTAATTCTTTGTTCTCTGATGAAACCTCATCAGACTTATCAATGGAAAGCAACTATCTTCTTGAAGTGCCATTCTTAATGATGCATGGCCATTTCGATGGCACTCTTTTGCGTACTTAAATTAACATTGTGGAACGCGGCTACCAGAGAATATGGGGTTGTCCCATCATGGCACAAAGGTTTACTCTGGTGGGTACGCTGGATTTGGGATTAGATCCATCAAATAATGATGATTACAAGTTTATTACATTGAAGTTGGCTGATGAGCAAAGTGAAAAGGTTTGTAATTCCTCACATCTGGTGGTATACTACAACTTGGGTACAAATTGTTGGAGAGATTTGATCAATGGCATGGAATATATTGAATTATGTTATAAGTTTGTTTGTTATTGGTTGGCAAAGCAAAGACTGATAGAGCACACAGTCATACTTTCATTTGACATGGGTGATGAAGCATTATATTCATATGAAATATTTCAAATGAAACAAGTAGGTGGGAGCTTGGGGTGCATAACAATGACTTCAACTGCTTCACTCTCTTAAATAATGGTGTGATGTTAGGGATGGCAAAAATCCCTACGGGGACGGGTATTCTCAGGGATTTTCCCCATTCGGGAAGGATATGAGGATAATTTCATACTCAATTTCTTATTCGGGGAGGGGACGGGGATGAGGTGGAATCCCCATCCCCTACTCATTTCCCCATTTTAATTTTTAATTTTATTTTTATTTTTTAAAATTACTAGTAAATAAATAATAAAATTTGAATTATAAAATTATAAATATTGGTAAAAATAACAAATATCAATATATTTATATTATTAAACTTTTAGGCCTAATTAACTAATTAAAGTCCTAAATTTTTATTTAGGATATTAAAAAAACCGGGTAAATTTTATTAGCCCAAAAATTTTGTTTTAATTTTAATATTCATTAAATGTTTTAAACTTAAATCTATTTTATTTATTTATTTTTAGATGTTATAATTGCCCATAGCGAATCACAATTTTAATATCTAATTTAATATAATATAATATAATATAATATTTGCTCTTGATTTGCTCCGACTTAACTATTGTGCTGTAAAGGGAATAGTCCACATTTATAAAGTGCCACGCCACCATTGAAAAAGTTAATTTTGAATCTAAATTCGATTTTATTTGTAACAATTTTGCATTAGACTATTAATTTATTCACGATAATTTGTAAAAGAAGTTTGTATCCCTTACATGTTGCGTTACTTACTAATTTAATGTATGTGACTTTTGTAATGGATATTAATGTAAGATATATTTCAAACTTTACTTTTATTTGAATTTTTTATTTTAATATGATTAACTCAAAATCGAAAATAAAAAAATGTATTAGTTATTCGGGGATCGGGGACCCTTGGGGATCCTCTGTTATTATTCAGGGAGGGGATGAAGATTCTCTCAAGTAATTCTGACGGAGACGAAGAGGGAACGGATACATACGTAAAATATCGGGGATGGGTACGGGGAGATTGGTCCCCTCCCCATTACCATCCCTATGTGATGTATGTATAACAGTAAGTATAATGTTTATAAGAGATAAAAATACAAGCCTTCCCTTATAGTAAAAATTTTCTTTTTGTTTAGTAGCGAAATTTTTTTTATCCTTAGTGATGATACACTCTCATTGTAGTAAGTTTGTCATTACTGGAAGACACGATGAAACAAAAATGTTGGAATTGGACCGAACATTTTACTGTTAGTTAGACCTTTTTGTAGATCCTGTTATAGAAGTCAGCTGGACTTTGAAAGAAATGATCAATTTTTGAAGTAGTTTATGGTAATTTTATTCCTCTATGATATTATGACTCAAGAAAAAGAGGAATTTTGGAACCCGACACTGCATGGCTGCCTCCTTTTTCAAGGAGAATTTGCTTACACTATTGTTCATTTGTTTGTGACTTGACAATTATTCATTGGTTAAGTGTGTCTCAATCAGATTCACAACGGATTTGAAAATACTCACCACATGTAAATTCCTGTAATGCTTCTATGCTAGATGGGATTTTTTTTTTCTTTTCCATATTTATTCTTCAATGATGCTAGATAGACATTTATATTATATTATATAAGACTTCATTTGGTATATTTTTTAAATAGAACTTTTTCCAATAAAACTTTTATTAGTAGAATTTTTACAAATAAATCTTTTACAAAAAAAAAATAGTTAATTTGTTGTCGATGAGAGTTTTTATTAACAATTATAAATTTACTTTAATAGACATTTTTAAAGTTATGATATAAAAGGAACGTTACAATATTATGAAATAAATAAGGAGGTGTTTTAAATAATTTAATTTTAACCTCTACTCCCATAAACTCAAGTTTTATATTTTTACTAATAGAAATAAAATGACTTATTTAAGCCTCAAAAGTTTTACTAAAAAGTTTTACTAAAAGACAAGTAAACAATAACAAAAAATTTTTAAAATATTTAAAATTAAATAAGTCGGTTATTATTAAGTCAAATGACCTAGTTGTCCTTTTTCTTTGTTAAAATTTTTTGGCCAAAATATGATTGCAATGAACGAAAAGTGAAAAAAAAAATGCACTCAAAGCGTGTCAAATTAATATTATATTTCAAATTGCAAATTACATTTTCTAAATTTTGTAACAGGAATCTCAAGTTAAGACATAATTTGGCAAATATAGCAAAAAAAATTGGAAAAAAAATAGGTTAAACAAATTGTTAGGATACTTTACCCTATATTTCAATCCCATTATTATTAAAAGTGCAACTACATCAAAATAAAAATGGAATAATTTGAACCCTGCGTTTGAGAATCTGGAAACCATAATAATAGCACAACCACCTACTTCATAAAACAATTGCCTGTTACAAGAAACAAATTAAACACGAGTAGCAGTTAAGGTATTTCAGTCAATTGAATAATGGCAATTAGACAAACCAATGTTTATTCTAATGAAAGAGGACAAATTGCATATGTACAACCACAAAAGTGGTCCACAATAACAACCTTTGGAACTCTCTTAGGAACTCTTTTTTTCCTTCTGCAGATAATAGACAAATTCTAAACACAGCCAATTAAGATACTAATAAGATCACTCCACCCTAATCCTACCTATGCAAAGACATAAATCAGAGAATAAATAAAATAACAATAATCTTGTGTAAACTTAACAAAAATAAAACAATTTTACTTTTTCTTAGAAGTGAATTTCTCGATATGCTAGCCCGTCGGATAACTTTCAGTTCTTTTACCCTCAGTTGGCTAACTGTAAACCCTCCTCCCTCATTAACTTCAAGCTTATACTGTTGAATCTTTCCCGTGAATATTGCCTTGACGCCTTTCTCCAATCAGTACCTGCCTTCATCATCACGGCAAACTCCTCGTAACTTATGCGACCATCCTGCCAGCCATAAGCGAATCTATAATGAATTTCTGCCGTAGCAATTATATGTAAGTTTATAGGGGATGTGCTACAGACTCAGTATTTAATCAGAGGACTTAATGTTTTAGTGTAAAATATAACATCGATTGGGATTGATGGCCAAGACCAATGAGGTGAAGTCTAGGTCTTAGTTTTAAAACCAAGTAGTAAGGGAATGGACAAGTACCCAAGAGACAGAAAAATGAAAAAATAAAAAATAAAAAATGAATAATGAATAGAAAGGAGGTTTATCATGACTTGAAAAACAATATATGTAATTAGAAAAGAAATGAAGAAAGCCAGCAGCTTGAGGACATGCTCCTCTAAGGTGTTATGTGATCCATAAGAAATATATAGTCATCTGCACAAGATGCCAACTAATAGATAGAAAATGTTACCAAGCGAGTCTGACGCTTGGGGAAAAAAAAAAGAGAAATAGAGTACTTCAATTAAGGTATTGAGAGATGAGCTTCAACCAATTTTAGGTCTTAATTGGCCAAAAAGTATAGTTCTTGGTGTGGACATTGAGCAAAAATATTGTCAATTTGATAATTTACTCAGTCGGGTTAAGACACTTTCACTGACATGAACTTTTGAATTTATATACTGGACACTAACCTTGTCCGTATCAACATCATGCATAATGGCATTGATAACATCTTCACCACTGGTGTCAACTTCATCATTTAAGGCATTTCTCAGCTCTTCAATCTCTATGAAACCACTCCGATTTCGATCAAAGAATGAAAAAGCTTTATGCAGATGTTCATCATTGGCCATCTTTTTAAGGTGAACAGAAACTGCGACAAACTCTCCATAATTCAAACTTCCGTCACCATCAACATCGGCCTGTAAAATTCAAGGTTTCAGTCATTCACTTGAAACAGTTAAAAAAAGTCAGATTCCAAAATTTAATGCAACATTCTTCAAACACAGAAACCTGTTTACCCCTGATCATTCATACACTTGTCTCCTTTACCAACTACATATCTTTTCTCCATTTTTCCTTTGTTTAAAGAAAATTGTTAATTGTCAATGTTTCCCATAAAATTTTTAATATTCTTGAATATTTCCAGTATAGAATGAGCAACCTGTTAGTCGATACTAGCTTAGCAAACCAAAAAGTAAGATAACAAACATATAATGCTTACAGCTTCCATGAGGATTTGAAGATCTGCCTCAGGAATATTTTGGCCACCTTTTAGCAACCCAAGCCTTAGCTCCTCAAGGTTTATCTTGCCTCTCTTGTTAGTGTCCATCATCTCAAATGCCTCCTTTAAGCCAGCCACTTCCTCCACAGACAAAAACTCAGCCACAACCTGCAGATATAAATTTCCAGTAAGCTTCCATCTCACTTACAGAAAAGCAGCAAATAATGTAAAGGAATCAAAATTATTACTTGTAGAGCTCTTTTTTTAAGCTTGTTCATTACAGAAAACTGTTTAAGCCTTGCTTTCACGGTCTCACCCAGTGAAACATTTGGAGCCTTTTTGGCATTTTGTAACCAAGGATGCTCTGCATGCACGAGGACGAACTGTTACTTGATTAAACTTCAATGTGTATAACCCATTAAATTAACATTATTGAACATTACCTAGTACTTCCTCAGCGGTAAGCCTCTGCTTTGGGTCAGGATTAAGCATCTTCTTCACAAGGTCCTTTGCATTTTCAGAAACTTTGGGCCAGGGGTCCCTCTTAAAATCAATCACTGAGCGAATAATTGCCTGTGCTACCCCTTGTTCAGTTTCTGTATTGAAAACATAAAGATTTTATATAAATTCAGTGCAAATTCAAAACATGAGATATATGCTTAAAAATATATGTGTTAACCACCAGCAACAGTAAAGTGAGATGCTTAAAAGGTACTCAGACTATTCTTCCAACTCTCAAAGCACTCGTTGACAACCCTAACAAATGTAAAATGAAAAAGTAATTATAATAATAGAAAGAAAGCCTAACCCCAATTGAACTCAAATGTATAAATAAAGATATTGACCTGCCCAGAAAGGTGGGACACCACAAAGCAAAATATACAGGATAACTCCAGCACTCCAGACATCAACTTCTGGTCCATAATTGCGCTTTAAAACCTCTGGCGCCATGTAATATGGACTTCCAACTATCTCGTTGAATTGCTCCCCTGTAGAAAAGAGAAACCTTCAGGTAAGAACAGTATAAGATAAAGGAATGAAGGTAAAAGGAATAAATAGCAGGCAGGGAAGTGCTAATTATATAGCACATTACCAGGCCTAAAGAAGACCGACAACCCAAAATCAATTGCCTTTAAGGGAGAACTTTCCTTCTTATTAGCAAATAGAAAATTTTCTGGCTTGAGATCACGATGCATGACTCCTTGCTCGTGACACACCTACAGTGGAAAAATCATACAAGGAAATGCAGGTTAGAAGAATGAGGTCACTAAAAGCATAAGCATAACTTCTGAAAATCATAGAATTAACACGAGAAACTGAGTCCACAAGTTGATCAAAAAATACATATACAAAGAAGCGATGAGAGAGAGAATTGTCATAGGCGGCTCAGCAAATGATAAGATGCACGGAGATAAAACATTTAAGCCCTAAGAAGTAACCAATTTCAGAATAAACAAACAAATTCTTGTGGATCCGCACAGATCATAAGAAATTTTAAGTCACTAACATCTGAGACTGAATGAAATAAGAATAAATTAAACAGCTTAAAAAAAACACTGGCAAGCTCAGTACCAGAAAAAGAAAGAGAGCAAAAAAAAAAATCATTGAATAAATAAACTAAGTGAAACTTTCCTGATGTCCATTTGATAAGGGAACTTAAATTGAAAATTTTAGAGAGAATATCATCCATCTCTCCAAATAAAAACACTCAGAAATAGCATACCTGAGGAAAAATCCAAAAAGTAGAAGCTTATGGGGAGAAAAAGGAAAACATCCCAACTCTGAACAGGTTTTGATTTTAACATTTGTCCAAAGCCTGTGTCACTAACTATCATACCTAAACCAATTTAACTACAAACTGGTAAAAATAAATTGAATGCCATGCACTGTCAATTCAATTTAAGGCCATAAACATCAAAATTTCGCAGCAATACCAAACACAAAACACAGAAAAGACCAGAAACGAACCTGAACAACTTCAACAATGGTCTTCATAACTGCAGCAGCAGCTCGCTCAGTGTAATGCCCTCTGGCGACGATCCTATCAAACAACTCTCCTCCCTCACATAACTCCATCACAATGTGCACAGCACTATCATCCTCATAAGTGTCCTTCAATGACACAATATTCGGATGCTTAGGTAAATGCTTCATTATCTGAACCTCCCTCCTCACATCCTCTATATCCACAGCAGTCCTAAGTTTCTTCTTCGAAATAGACTTGCAAGCAAACTTTTCGCCATTGTTCACATCAGTACACAAATACGTAACCCCAAACTCTCCGCGTCCAAGCTCGCGACCCAGATCATAATCAATGGAGATGTCCTGACCTGAGGGTTCCTTAAGGACACATAGCCTGTGAACAACTGTAGATCCATTTGCTACAACATATTCGTCACCATAAAACGGATTTGGTTTTTCCTTTTTCCCCTTTGCTCTCTTCCCAGATGAAGAATCCGGTCTCGCACAACAATTTCCCATGAATCTAAAGCCTCAAATCCTGAAAAAATCTCCAACTTTACAGTAATCTAAACAAGACTAAAACAAAGATCAACAAAAAGAAAAGTCAAAACTTGAGCTTCCTTCCACAACAAACTACAGGGAAATCACATGACTAATACGCTAAAAATTAAAACTTGAGCTAAAAAACATCAAGAACTTCCAAAAAAGATTGAAAGGGGTTAGCCTACATGAAATTTCCTAAAAATTTGGAAGGTTATAATATCCAAAAAGCTACTAGCAAACTCGACCTACCATCTTAAATTTATCATCAAACCTAAAGAAACAAACCAGAAGAAAAATAAAAATAAAAACCCAGAAACATTTTCGAATCAAATAGATAATGACCCACCTGAGATTGGTGAGAGTTCTTGAGAACCCAGATGGGTTTATGAAAATGAAAAGCTTAATGAGTCAAATTTCTGGCAAAGAAATGAAGCGTTTACTTGGGAGAGAGAGGGGGGGGGGGCAAAAAAAAAAAAGAATGTAAAATGATAAATACAATGCTGAACGGAAGGGATGATTTTTAATAGAGAGAGTCAAAGTTTTGATCTTTTTTGCAGCCTTTCTTTAATTAATTAATCAAAATTTAATTTTTTGCTCTTTCTTTTCTTCTTCTTAGGATTCAACGTTGGAAGGAGACAGAAGAACAACCCTTCTGTCTTCCTTTTCTCTTCTTTTTTTTTTATTTTTTATTTTTTATTTTTTGTTTTTGTTTTTCCAAAATGCCCAAAAGAATCGTCAAGCAATATTATACACTCTAAATCAAAACCAAATAAAACAAAAACCCCAAAAACTCAAAACTCGTCTTCTTTCTTTAAATTCTTTTGAGTTAATTATATTTTTTTAATAATTAAGATAATTAAAAAACTTTTTTGTTCTTTTTTTGTAATAGTCGAATAATGTTGGATTCCACTTACCGCGGATAAAATACATAAAAACAACGTACTACCGAGTCACATACGTCAAATAAGTATTAAAAATAAATTATTGAACATAAAATGTATGGAACATATAAAAATTAAAACTTGGAATAGAATTTCTTTATTAATTCTTTAAAATAGTCTAATATTGGGATACTTTCATTATTTCAATTATTGAAAAAATATTTATAACCTTGTAAATGGATAAGTTTGTTTTATGATTTTCATTTTATAGAATAAAATTATACAAATGATAGTGAACAAAATAGAAGAAGAAGAAGAAGGGAGGCTAACCTTACACCAAACCATAATTAAAATGTGCAATTTGAGGAGATGAGATGAGAATTGGATGCAAATGCAATGATTTATATTTATATATATGTGTGTGTGTGTGTGTGTGTGTGTATAAATATATATTTCTCAATATTTTTCATATGTTGGATTGATTTAAACTCAAGCATTTCTTGTTCGTTTTGAAGTCAAACTCTCTAGCAAGGGCATTAGGTGGATCACAATTTAGTCAAATTTAGCAGCCTCTCCTTATTTTACAACTGTGGTGTAGTTTTGACAAAGATTTGTTCTTCAATTTATTTTTGTTTCAATTATTAATTTTTTGTTTGTTTTGTATTTTTGTTGCACTATAAATCCATTTACACCCCAAAAATTATAACGCATTTATTTATGATTTTTTATTTTGTAACTGACTTTTTCCCATTTTAACAGTCACAAGAAACCATAATTTCATCATTAATGGTTGTGGACCGAGACAACTATGGAGTGATCAGCTTTTAAAAAAGTCTCCAAGAGGAAAAGTACAAAAGACAAAATCATAAGAAATAATTAATGGAGTATAATGAGTTTTAATTATAGTTGGATTAGACAATTATTTCATTATTAGATCTGGATCCAACACCTTTCCAAAAAAAAAAAATTTATTATAATAATTTCACATAAAATATTAGAGTAGTCAACAAAGGTTCATCGCTTTTGAGATATTGACATTTGATATTTGATGATAGAATAAACTAGGTAGAAAAACGAAAGGCCACCATTAGACGTAATATAATACATGATAAATAATTAGGGTTCATAATTATATTTGGTTTGTTTTACTAATTGCCCAATAACTTCAATATTTATCCAAAAAATTAAGTTTATCCTTCATTCTTATTTAAGGACTTATAGGAGAGAATGAAAATTAAAATTGTGGTGAAGACATTTCTTACAAGAAGAGAGTAAATTTCGCACCCATTTAAAAGTAATTTTCACACAACACTATCACAATGAATGATTCAAGTTGCTTGGTCGATGCCTACCTGGTTCTGCGAAATCTAGAAGGAAAAATCTCATCTTCGTCAAATATTTTCTAGAAGAATGGTTGAGAAATTGGGAGAGACTTTGACATGTGTTTCTTCCTTCTTATGACATCTAATTTGTCACAAAATTTGGATGTAATAATTAATGTACAGATAATCAACCATGCATTAATGGAGCAGATGGATCATTAATGAGGACCAGCATATTTTCATTTTATGTCAAGATAGGGTTGGAATTGTGAGCGATTGAGAGCAGACATCCCTTTCTTTCTTAATTAGATGTAGAGATTTAATTTACATTATGATTGGACTCAATTCAGAAACGGCTCTAATAAACATTTGATTTATAATGGATGAGCTTTGTTTGTTTTTTTTTGTTTAAAGTCGGAGTAATATTTATTTTTTAGTATTTATATATTGTGGTTTTTTAAAAAATATATTTTTATGTAAAGATATATTTCATCTTAATAGAAAAAATTATGATTTCTAACTTAATATTTTGTCGCTATTAATTATTGGCCTGAGATACAATTTTTTTAATAAAAAAACAAAACATGTCAACAATTAGAGCTAAAAATTAAACGATAAGGTCACATTTAATAAACCACAGTAAGGACATATATGATAAGCCGTGATAAAGACATAATTAATAAACTATAGGACGGACAATATCCTTATTTAAAAGTATATCAGAATTATGGCCAACTCTAGTGGATCGTCGCATTTAATAAACCACGTGAAATATACATATGATAAGCCGTGATAAAGACATAATTAGTAAAATATAGAACACACAATATCCTTACTTAAAAGTATATCAGAATTATGGCCAACGCCAATACACCGAGCAAATTAATTTTGTCTTTTATTAGTTTTTTGGACAAATAATTGTTCGGCGCCGCGGATTGAATTTGTGCAAATAATTGTTTTGCACCGCACATTAAATCTAGATAAGGATAAATCTCTAAAATAATCTAATTGTGAACATAAGGACTTAAATGATACATGTATGGTTTAGAAAGATGCATGTAACCTTGATATCTAGATAAAAATGATCAAAATACATAGAGCTGATAATGATATGCTGATCTCCTATTGTTCTCAAAATTTAAGCTCATACTCATACATCGTGTTATTATTCATGAAGAACTAGATTTTTCATATTGACACATGATACACTGTGGCGACACTTACAAAATAAGCAAGCCCAAGGTGCAAAGTGCTTCCTTTGGAAGTGCTTAATTACCACTGATACTAATAATACGTTGTGGTAACATCCATATAAAATAAGCACAGCTCAACGCGACAAGTGCTTCCTTTTGAAGTGCTTAATTAGTATACTGATAATCTACTAATAAACAACAGTTCAGCGTTGAACGGAATCTTCCAAAAATGGAGGCGGCGACAACTCCTTAACTAGAGCTGCCTCAGGAGATTTATTCGTTGCCATTGTAGTATCTGGAGCTGATGCTGGTATGTCATCCGGTCCATCTATGGATGGCTTTATGACGGTATAAAATAGTACATTGTACAAAATGGTGAAGATAAGGAGAGCAACCGTGGTGTTTGTTAGAAAGGATCCTGAAATTTCCAGTGTTTCTTGCTCTGCTGGACCTGGACCTCTTGTGATCTTCACATCCGCAGCTGCAATTAGTCAAAAGGAGTTACAAGTTAGGTCAGTTGCAGCTAGCATTAGCATCCAAAGAATTGCTAATTGGCAGCTTGAAATGAATTCGATTTTTGACAGATTGTGTTCACTACTGATTGGTTATCAGAACAAGTGATGTTAAAATCAAAACCTGTAATTAATCTTCTGTCACTTTGACATATATAATTTCAACTTCTGAGACATTTGTAGTAAGCAGATTCAAACTCAGCAGAGAAACTGCAAATAAAGGACCTAATTATGAGAATGCTAGAGGGTGCCAACAAGTTTACATGCATGCTGAAGGTTCTTCTATATCAACATATTGTCTTATCAAAACTCCATATAATTAAGCTCAGCCACGTATTGCATTTCATATCAACAAACATGAATTTCATTTGCTGATTAAGGGGAATTACTTAATTTTGCTACAAATGGGAAAAGCTCGAAGGCAATTTGAATTGTAAAGTTGAACACTTCAATTGGACCCATATCTATATATAAATCAGAAAATTAAGCATATGTATAAAATAGAATTGCAGGAAAAAAAAAGAAAAAAAAAAAGAGAAGTACCCTTTATTTTTGGAGAGCTGATTTGCTTATTGGAGAGAGATTTGAGCTGCTGGTCAAGTCTTTGAAGGGCTTGCCTGGCCTCTTCTGGGTCTATTTCGAACTTGCTATTTTGTGAATTATTATTCTCCACTGCACGAGCAACAACAGAAGGTGAAGGATTGTTAACATAATGGTTTAATCTTTCGAGTGATAGGATTGGCTTGTTGTGAAGAAATGAGAGAGATTGCAAAGAAAGCATTTGAATGCTTTTTTAAGTTATTTTAATGGCTACAGAAATCTCTGCCTCTCCAAGTCCTTCGATGGCTTAACGATAATACCTGAAACGGACATATTTGTCAGTTTACCACAGAAGTGGGGTCTCATCACAATCGGGATAATCCTACAGATAAAGCAATTTAAATTTTTATTATTTAAATAAGTCGAAAATTAAGTGAAAAATAGAAAAAAGATACTGTTGCGGCTTTATAATTAAAATTCCACTATTTGAATCTACTAATTTTTTTTTGTACTATTTAAAAAAATAAATTTATTATTAAAAATTAAAAATTTATAATTTTAAAATTACATTTCACTTATTGCTTTCACTCGCTCCCTTACAATTACATATTCTCCATGCAAATTGAATACTCAGTTTCACTATTTTTCAAATTTATGAATTTTTTTTATATTCATTAGTTTTTGTATTTGGTGAAAATTAATTTCTTAATATTTATTAACTTTCATGACTAATAAAAATTTATTGATATTCATTTTTAAATGATGGGTTTTGTTTTTCTTAATCAATTATCCAAATTACTTGGAGCTAAAAGAATATATCTAAATGATTTGATGACAATTTATAAAATTAAGAAGAGAAAGAGAAAAAAGAGTTAATTAATTATTTTTTTTTAAAATTATTTAGATAATAGAAAGATGGTATAAAAAGAAAATTAATAAGTTTAAATAGCCGCACCATATAATCATCATATACTTTCATTACTATGACATAATTAAATTAGAAATCAATCACTTTTTTCTAATCTTATCAGTGAAGAGTGACAACCAAATCAGATTTCCGTTTTATGCTTATTTATATAATGTTTTACACTTTTACTTTACTAGCCAAAAAAAAAAAACTTGTAATGCGTGTTTATTAATTTTTTTAAATTGTGAAGTCTTGTTTTGGAACGGGCCTCTGCGCGAGACCCCGCAAAAAGACGGGAGTCGTTTCGGACAGGGTGTGTGGCCGAAGCTCCCCTCGCCAACCCCCCCATTGAAATTACATAAGATTGAGTCTTGCGTTATCTTAAATTTCTTGCAGTTTTTTTTTTAATTTCACATTTATCACTGCAGAGACTCTCAATTATTGACCTAAGATAAGTATCACAGCCTGATGAGTGAAATCTCGAGGAACCAATTGAGCCAAGGATGACGTGGCATCCAAAACATTTATGCTTCCTGTAAGATTGCACATTAACTAAACAATAGATAGATAATGAAGTCGGATGTGTTAATCTTGCAATGCACATCCTCAAAGGCAACCTCATTTGAGATTTTTTAAGTACACATGTCCAAAAGAAATAAAACATTGATATCAGTTTGCTGACATGGCATCATCTCATTGGTCCAAAGAGGACAGCCCTAGACATTTGTCCAATTAAGGGGCTAATTGTACAAGTTTTAACATGTTCCCATAAATATTTGTGTTGTGTAAGCAAAGGCCAAAGCAACCGGACAGGTGAAAAACACCTTTTCCTTTTTGCTTTCACTGTTTCCCCCACCCCCCAAAACAAAAAAAAAAATAGTAATAAATTAGTAATAATAATGATAATGATAATGATAATGATAATAATTAATAAATAAAAGCAAAGTCACGAATAAATCAACAAAAGCAGAAACGGGAAAACGAAAAAAAAACGTAAGAGCGAAATAATAACGATGAAGAAATCAGGCGCAGCAGAGAAGAAAAGGGTGCGAAGATCATCAGCGGTCGTACAAAACGGCACCAGAGATCCCAATTCCGATACCCCACCTAGGGTTTGCCCTCTCTCTCCCCCTCACCCCGCTTCTCTTATGTCCCAAAACGGCACTTGCCCAAATGTCGTTTGCTTTTCAATTTCTTTTTCTGGGTCTAATCGCTGATCTGGGGATATTTGATCCTATTATCACGCGGGGTGTTTACAATTTTTGAAATTTTGTGATATTTTTATTGTTTTTGTTATGTGGAGACAAGAAAGTTATGTTTTTGATTAATTTATTTTGGCATTTTTTCTGTGTTGAAACACTGTACCTGTTATTAGTTTTTTGAAAATTGTTAATGCAAATACGTTTGGTATTTGTTTATATGTATATATTGTATGTAGTAATGGTGTTTTTTTTTTTCCAACATCTTTTTTTAAAAATATTTTTGTTCTAGGGAAGTGGAAGTGATGATAATTGTGTAATATGGCTAGTTTTGAGCCCAAGGAACGAAATGTATGAATTTATCGCATAAAAAGGCCCTGTTTTCAGCAATTAACAAACTTTGATGATATAGTATATGTTACTTATGGGTGTGAAGGGGCTTTTGGAAATCAGGTTTTTTCCTGTTTATTTCCTTCTTCATTATCTTAGTATGTTTAAATGCTTACGGACTGGAAGTTTGGTTTAACCTATTCATGCTTTGACTTGGCGTGCCTTCCTGCTTATATCTGGTTATCGCATCATTATCAAATGTTTCTCGATTATTTGATTGATGCTCTCATATTGCTTTGTTAAGACTTGATTCTGATCTGTGTCTGGCAATTTCTTTTCATCTTCTGTATGTCGATGGATTTATGCTGAGTTGCTGACCTATATTTATTTCTGATCGTGCTGTAAAATTTTTCTGTTTTGTCATTTTTCCCTGCTTTCTAATGTTTGTATATGTGTGTTTTTCTTTTTTTGTAGAAACAAGCTGCCAAGAAGGATGTTTTCCAGTTGTTTGCTGAGAAGGTGCGAGACCATAAGGATTTGGAATCTAGGTGGGCTGTTTTACAGGAAACACGAGTGGAATATTTTAGAGGTAAGGATTTTGTAAGCTTTTTGAGAAATCACCCGGAGGTTAAAGATATACTAGAATCGGATAGGAATCTAGAAACTGAAGATATTGCCAACGCTCTATTAAGTAAGAATCTTTTGGTGCGATGTGATCGTGTGGTCAAAACTCTCCGTCCTGGGAAAAAAAAGCTATCTACCTGGCCAGCACATTTAGAGATCTTTCCTGTAAGTCATCTTTTTAACTTTGATATAAGATTGGAAAATTTGAAAGTTTTTTTATTTCTTTTACAATTAGATGCTTGAACATTGTTTCATGTCTTATAAAAGAGGAAAACAAAGGGTGCTTGAGCCACTTGAACTTCTCGTCCTGAACAATTTTTTGATGCCTTCTCTCATTTATGTTTTCCATTTTGTATTAGCATGTTGAACTGATTCTCTTGAACAATTAATTTGTAGTGAGTTTACTGGCATGGTCTAGAATCAGTGTCCTATGTTTCTCGTACGTATTTTTTAATATGTTTTTCAGCTGCAGAAAAATGGGTATTCTTGGCCCTTTTAGTCACATAGGATGTTTAGAGCCTGAATTTTTCTCTGCCTCAAAGGTTAGGAGGTTTTAACTTGTGCTATTCTTGCAGCTTAGTTGAAGTGATATGTTGGGGCTTTAAGCAAATAAATAGGTTATGGTGATGTTCTTTAACATGGCTTTAAGCAAATAAACAGGTTATGATGTTGTTCTTTAACACATGTTGTTCTTTAACATACATATTGATTTGTATCTTTCATGGGCAATTATTTTCTTGCATACCTCTTCTTTCTTTTGTTACTAGGTAGCCTTTATTAGATGCTCTTTAATCTTCTATCTTGCTTTATCTATAATATATTGCACTCCTACATTAAGCAAGAACAATCGGCATATTGGGGATAAAAGAGCACTTGAGTGAAACAAGTAAAATTCTTGAACACATGTTCTTGGTGATGTAACTGGCATTTTCAATAACATCTTCATTTCTGCTTAAATTTTGGTTCATTCTAATTCTGTTTCATTTGTTGTTAAACTAATACTGTGAATTTCTTCACTTTTTGGTTTTTTTGGCAGGAGCAAGTATTTTCTGATAATGATGCGTTTTTTGCATGGACATTTGAAAAAGGGCGGCCGCTGTGGCAAACACTACTGTCATTTTTCTGGCCAGTGTTGACTCTGGCAATTTGCCTGTTTCCTGTTTATCCTCATCGATGTAAGCTATTAATTCTTTATTCATGTGCTGGAGTCTTGCTGCTTATCCTCTCCTTACTTTTCGGTAAGCTCTACTGGTTTATATTTCTTTTTTAATTTTGTTGTTTCTTGGTATATTTTAGCTCCCTGTTTAGCCAATCAACCCAGCATCATGCTGTCTTTTTTGCAGCGTTTGTTGTTGCTGGAACTATGTGGTATGGGTCAGCAACTACCCCCATCGAATTATTTGGTCCCACTTTGTATTTAGCTCACTGTTTGTTCTATAGGCCTTTATCTCATGGGTGATCTTGCGTCTGTCAGGAAGATGAGAAGGACATGTCTGCCACCTTCTCCGTGTCATTTTTTAGTGTAGAGTAGGAACTTAAAAACCAAGTTCTCATTTGTGCAATCGCATGATTCTACACCACCATTTAGATGTTGATAAGTTTTTCTTTTCGTACATGCACTAGATTACATAGGGTTTTTTTTTTTTAATTATTATGAAGTATTTAATATAATTCCTTTTATTTTCCTTTGTGTGTGTTCTTTTGGTGCTTTGATTGTTGTAACCATGTTGTCAAAGGATAGTATCATTATTATTGCCTGTATTCCTATCTTTTTTTAAATTTCTTTTTTTTTGTCTTAAATTTGCAGTGAGAGCAGCAATATTTGGTATGATATGGATTCTTCTTGGAAAGCGTGTTTGGTTCTTCCCTAATATCCTTGCTGAGGAGGCAACATTGCGAGAGTTATTCCGTTTCTGGCCAAAGAAGGATGAAGAGGAGAAACCAAAGTGGGCAGCTAGGCTTTTCTATGCTGTTGTAGCTGTACTTGTTATTTTGTTGCTGAGGCACCATGCTCCTGATGAGGCTGCTAGAGCCAGGTTTGTACAATAAGATACTTTTGCTTTAGGAATGCAAGTTAAATGTCCTTTCTGGTACTCTCATCATATACGATTATTTTCTGGTGGGTCTGAAACGAAATGCCAACTTCACTGGTACAGGTATCAGAAGAGAATGTCAAACATTATTGATGATGTCCTTGAATGGTCTCCAAGGTTGGCCCTGTCTGGAATGATGGAGAAGCAGCCAGATGTGGCTAACGCTACAGAGGCCAATGGCACCTTTTCCGATGGAAGCAAGACAAACCCAGATGAGATAGTTCCCCCAGATGCAGATGCAGAAACTGGAAATGTACATGAGAATGATCAACATCAAGACAATATATGATAATACAGCAGATAGCCAACAGAATATTTTGTTGTCTTTTTTATTTTATAAATGATCTTTTTCCTTTTTCTCTCCTTTTTGCCTTGATTTTGAGTGTAAAATAAAGCAGTTGGATTCCAAATCCGTGCCCCCTTTTGACATGATTTATGATAATAGGTAACTTTTCTAACTCTTTAAAGTTGGTGGTTGGTAATGCGTTTCTCAATTCTATATCTGATCCTGATTCTTCCTCTGCTGCTGAAATGAAATTGTAATATCAGCACAAAATGTTACGAACCCAGTTTCACGCAGCAACACGTGACGAACCAAGTTACTTCAGCAATAGTTCTCGATGCCAGACTAAGGTGGATTCAGTAACTTTACCGCTGCCGGTATCGTAATAGGCAAAGCCCAAAATCTGATGATTTGAACATTAAAACTTTGAAGCTCAAATGTATTCAAGACCTTCAAAAGTACACAACAGGACGGGTAGACATTCATTTTTGTTTTGTTCACTAGAAAATGGTTAAAGATCCAGACTGCCGTTACCGTTCCAAGTTAATCCATGCGACTATTTCTAATGGAGTTTATCAAACATTATCTGTACATAAAAAAAGAGGGGAGGAATGACGATAAGCAGCTAAAAATGACTTGCAAGAAGCCACGAGGGGCTTATTCATCTCCTCCCTCATTCACCCACAATCCATGCAAAAGAACGAAGCCAAGAATGATTTGCCGGCCACAAGACAACCAAGAAACTACCCTTCAGTATATCAGTGGGTCTTCATCCTCCATATTGGCACGAGACGGCACCCACCTTACCTGCAAAAGGGCTCACTGAATAGCAAGAGGCCTCTGCGATGCCTGGTTGGAAGATATGCTTCCCCACTGCTTGCCTGAACAGTCTCCAGTTTCCCCTCTATCACCTAAGTGTGAATGGTATGTTGATGCTTGAAGGCCATGATTCTGGTAACCACCATTGGCATTTGCATGATTGCGAGCTTCATGCATGTTGTGTGCTTGAGACCCACCTACATCTTGCTGACTAGCTGAAGAATTCCAGGTTTCAGCTGAGTCGGATGGCACGGGTTCAGATCCAGATGAACTGCCAGACAGAGATGGCCTGATTCCCGAACCTCCACCCTTCTTTTCACTATTACCCTTGGAAGCATCATCAGTTTTCTTTGCAAACCGTCCTCCACTACCCCTTGCCCTTCTCATTGCATGCTGGTGCCGAGACTCGTGAAGATACGGCTATAAAATGTAAAAATAAAAAAATTATATCAATCCTTCAACTCAGCATTAAAACATATCCACAGTGAAATACATGGTTCACTATTACCTACTGTAAAAGTCAATGAACAATTAGAAAAGAATGCAAAATCATATATACCTTTCTAACTTTTATTAGTTTCTTTTCAAGCTCTGCTTTAGCACGTGCCTGTCTTCGCCTCAAAATCCCCATGTACTGTTTGGCATTCACATAAACAGGTTCTTGTGCCATCTCAAGTGGTAAAGGCATTCTAGCATGAGGCATTCCAACAAATTGAGGATAACCCTAATCATGGAAGGGATTTATTAGATTGACAGAAGTTGCAATTTTAAAAATCACAAAGATAAGAGGGAAAAAATAAAAATGAGTGATCAACAAATTTTGTTACCAAGAAACTTTTTTCAATCGAAAGCATAGGTGACAGAAATTTCAATCACATAAATAATTCAACCAAAAATATATGATTTCAACAAATCATATATGGGACATAATTTCTTGCAAAAACTGCAATTCAATTACTGAGATTATACAACCAAGCATACACCTAATTTTTGACTTCCCAAGAAAATTTTGAAGATTCATTTTCAAACACATGATTTTTGTAGAAAAGGAAAGATATTAAAGACGTCAATTTATGCCATCTGCTAACATTTATATATAACAAGACATCCACATACCACAGGTTGATGACCATAAGCTGCCATCATCCCTCCATAATATGGATCCTGATATGGATTTGATGCACAAGCCTGCCAAAAAGTTGCAAGAAAACTAGGAGTCCCTTCTGTTCCAAAAGTAAGTAGAAGTTCTCTAATTTTACATACTACAGGATAAGGAGTCTTAATCGATTATGAATAAGTAAGGCTATCACTAAGAACAAAAGAGAAGGCACTTACAATTGAGTGGCCCACAAGTTCAAGCTGTGGAGGCTGAGTGAAGCATTCATCACGTATTGTTGGCATAGCTGATGCACCTTGCTGCACATTTTGGTTCTTTTGTCCATGATTCCCAGCTGCAATTCAGAAGAAGATTCTAATTAGTATCCTAAAACAATAACTTTTACACTTCTTGGGCGAAAGGCATTACACCAACAAAATTCATTTCTGTAAAAACAACTGGGATGACAACTGAGTACCCATACTGTGAATGAAAATGCATAATTCCTCTGAAGACATTTTCATTAGGGTGATTCAGGCAAGATTAGAGATATAATTAAAGAGAAATAAAAAGAAAAGAGAACAGACAAGGACAACTTCACACATATTTCTCAAACTCTCTATTGACACAGCAGCAACTAATTGAATCAGACAGCTTGTTGAAAATGAATACGGAGCTGATAAGATTAAACTAATGGAGCAGAATAGGAAAAATGAAGCAAAGATATCACAACACAGACTCCTCAATCAGTCACTAGAAATTAAAGAATCACATCACACAGATTTCTAAATCAGTCACTAGAAATTAAAGAATCACATCTACTGAATGATGCATGTCATATCCAAAAAGAATTTGTCTTCCCATACACGCAGCACTTGAGGCTTGGGTAATCGTCTCTCTAAGCATCCTCCAAGACCAAACTTCAATTATATACACACACTTGCATGAGCCATACGCTGCAGTGATGACTCGCACAATTCCTCTAAACTGTTCTTTCATGACATGTTACAACACTTTCTGAAGCCTATAATGCAAGTTTACTTAATGGTGAAGTGCTTCACAGCTAAGCAAGCAGACTACTGATTGCCAATAAGTAGACAAGCAACTAGTTTACAAGCAGCTCACAGATAAGTATCTTTTACCCACAAAATTATGCCATATTTATCTTTATTAGGAATAGTGGGAAAGCACCTCCCAAATCAGAAATACAGGCACACACTGAGCACATATATAATTCAGAAAACTAACAATCATAGACAAGTTATTTTTCCAAAAGAAATCCATGTCAAAACAAAAAATTTATAAGCATAAATTCGAGCAAAAGTAATAGATTATTCAACTTTCATCATCATTGGCTTTTTTACTGAAAATATAACAGTAACAGATGTCCCTATCTGGAAATCCTCAATAGACATCAACAATAAAGCGGATCCTTTTGAAATTTATCCAGTGATGATGCCAAGACAGTTTATTGACGATGAGGAATCTACCAGATTCTAAGAAACTACTGAAATGTATGTAAAATCAATAGAATAGCTGCATAGCTTTTGTTCAAACATAAGAAAAGCTAACTGAAGATTTCAACAAGATAAAACATAAAGCCCCTATAATTTCATAAATTTATATGGTTCTATTCTCATTCATTACTGTAATTAGAGTAAACCAACACAGCCGCATTTGGAAAATTTCACATATTTGTTAAAGATAACATACGAAATCTAGCCATGACTAAAACTAGCAGAAATAACTTTGTGGTATTTTTCATCGATTAGTGATGTTTATCTTCTATATCTTAACATAATAATGATATAGGACCAGGTACCAGATTCCACGTAGGCTATAACACAGCAGGAGTGCACATACAAAACTTATGCATTTCAACCATCAGCAAATTAATAATCATTACACAAATCATTCACATTAATTTACTCCAACTACCTGACCGTGAAGATGCGGTAGCCTGTGATTCTTTGTTAGCATCATCATCTTCTTCATTCAACCCATCATTAGATATTGATTTAGCATCATTGGACTCTGAACCATTTGGACAATCCAATGAGGATGAATTTGATACATTTGCCCCAGCCAAAGCAGGTGAGATAGAATTATATCCAACACCACGCCACCAAGGTTCAGTATAAGCTGCACCTGGTGGAATTGCATTTGGATCAGGCTCTAATTGATTTGTTCTCTCAGACTTGGACCGCATGCCTTTGAGATTCCTTTAAACAACAGTAAATCACTTATTCCCTGACCAACCATACAAATACATCAGCTCCGAGTCAGCAGACCTCCAGAAAAGCAGCATGCTAACTACAAAGTCAGACATAGAAGTAACATAAACAAGAATCGTGTGAACCTGACTCTACTGAACAGAAACTAAAAGTGACAGAAAGGAACAACAATTAATCAGAATTCATAAAACCTCCCTCTTAATAACCCAGAAGCTCAAACCACCTAGTAGATAAAAGAAAATAAAATATGAATCATACCCTAGCTTTCATACAACCCACAAAAAATTTTTAAGTGGACTTCATAGCACTCAGTAAAGATATCATGCAACATTAAACCCTTCGTAAATTTTTACCGAATCTTTTGACAGTAGACTCCATAACTTTTCTTCAATTCTTCAACTCCATTCTCCTCCAATCAAATGAGAAACAGCAAAATCAAATCATATGCAATCATAAGCAACAAACCTTACAACAATTCAAGCTAAGATCGTGTAGTTAATAGCCTAACCACATAACATAACATCTTAATTTTCATTGTTCCTTTCTGTTTTAGTTTCCACTTAGACTGAGTCGCACACTCACATCAAGCTAAATTATTTTATTCCCAAAAAAAGTCTCAACTTTCTCGCATTTTCTAGGCAACCTAACAGAATTTGATCGACAGAACATCAAATTGAACCCAAATTCACGAAACATCGGAACTAACATCATATCACAACATGCAACGACTGAAATACAAACAATTCAATGAAATTGATGTAATGATCGAAAAGCTTGATCATAATTAACGAAATCTAAATTGAAAAAAGGCACTTACTTGGTGTTAATCGAGAAGAAATTGAAACCAAAAAAAAAAATAAAAACCCTAGAAATTTGGGGGCTTTAAAATTAAAAAAGCTTTATCTCATCTATCCAGAAAGACTTTTGAGAGAATTCGAAAAAAGGGAGTCAATCTAGTTTCTCTCTTAGCGATTATTATTATTATCATTATTTATCTGTTTGCTTTATTATAACTATTTAATAAATAATTTAATAAGAATAAACTCTTTAAAGCAGGGCTGCTGGGCTGCTGGGCTATGATTTCGTCACTCAGATGTTCCTGTCCTCGTGGTTTACTGCGTTGGAAATTGTGACACGTGGATGGCAGATCTCGCTACTTGTTTGTCCATTTTTTTAAATAGAAACTATTTCAGAAATATTTATAAAATCAAAGTATTAAGATTAATTTACGGTGAAATGTGAATTTAAAATTAATAGAATAAATCATATTTACAAAGAAACTCCACAACTATAATTTTAATTGTTCCTCCTCATTCAAAGCTTTGATTTTTTTTTGTTATTAAATGCGAGTTCTAATCTTCTAGATCTATTCTTATTTATATTATTTGAGTTTATTCTAGTATTTTATAACATTATATTTATGTTGTACTTCTCATTAAACTTTCATATGATTTTCTTAGATATCATAAAATTTTCCCCTTAAAATTGCTCATCAAATTAATTATGAGAATTATTATTATTTGTTTAATTAGCTTAAAAAGGGATCTACTTAATTAGAATAAATAATTAAAATTTATTGCAGCGGATATAAAATATAAGAAATAAACTCTATATTTATGAAAATAAAAATTATGATGGAACTAAGAGCGACGAAATTTAAAAGAACCAGTAAATAATTAATATTTGATAAAATTGAGATCAGGTGAAAGCAGGTTGCCGGTTGCGGCGGGTGAGCCGTCTAATTTTTGTCCAGATTCACAACATGGGTGACGTTATCACGGAGCTCGAATATGGACGTAAGAAAACAAAAAATTAAAATAAAAAATAAAAAATTCAAAACTAGAGGCCCACGTGACACGCACTTGACTGGCAAAATACGGGGAATGCGTGGCTTGGAAAATGGGGTCCACGACAGTAGTGCTATGACAACAGCGCAAGAGCCACGTGTCTCCATTATTCACATTTTAAGCGACTGAGAAATTATGAGGATTACACGTAGGTGAGCCTCAGCCATCTCACTACCAATCAAAACAGAGTTGGTGTTTGCTCCGGGTCAAACCCCGAAACCACATGAAACGACACTGTTTCGGCTCTAATTTTTTTTTTGTTTGTTTTTATTCGCTTTGAAATGACGCCGTTTAGGGTTTAGAATAATGAAATGCAAAACAAAAGCCATTTCCTTCATCGAAGAGGAAGAAGAAACAGAACCCATTGCCCTTTCTCTCACGACACGTCACAAGGAAGCAAAAAAAGAAAATTCTCACTTTCACCTGTAAATTACTAAGCAATACTAAAATTGGATGATAATATGCATGTGAAAATATATTCATATTGCGGTTTCATCATGTTTCACTTTTTACTTCTACGCTGAGCTGATATGATTTTGATTTCCTATATAAAGTCATTTATTTACTTCATAGAGTTTCTCTAATGCAAATGCCAACGCAGCCACATCATTCTCAGATTCACAGGATCTTGATATAAGCAAAGGTTCTGCAGCTAGGTTGAACGAAGAGGAAGAAGAAGCAGAAACAGTGCTGTTAAGAGAACGAAGAGGAAGAAGCAAGGGTTCAGTTGGGTTGTTTAAACAAAGAGGAAGAAGAAGACTGCCATTTGCCAACCAAAACGACTTTGTTCACAGCAAATCAGAACAAACAAAAAAAAATTGTAGCAGAAACAGTGCCGTTAAGAGAACGAAGAAAAGGAAGAAGCAAGGGTTCAGCCTGGGTTAAAGAAAGAGGAAGAAGAAGACTGTCATTTGCAAACCAAACCGACTTCGTTGAAATCAGAACAAAGGAAAAAAATTCGAGCAAAAACGTCGTCGTCAATACGACTTGAAAACAAAAAAATTTAGAACTGAAACGGCGTGGTTTCAGGTTTTGACCTGGACAAACATCATTTTCTCAATCAAAATACGTATGTGATTTATTTTCCAAAAAAATAAAAATAAAATAGTAGAGCTAACATCTTAATATACTCGTACCACAATTGGTCAGGATAATATAATTAATTCATTAGAATTTGTAAAGCATTGAGCTTTTTAAATTCAAAATGAATTTCATTTCATCCTAATGATAATATTTGTGCTTCCACACATGAGCTTTTTTAATTCAAAATCAAGAGTGAGTATGGCCCAAGTTAAGCATTGAGCTTGCCTGGCCCACTAATGAAATTCAGCCCATGATTGGAAATTGGGCCCATAAAGTCAGCAGGCTAAATGGTTGTGGGTTGTCGAAGCTTATTTATTTTAAATCGGATTTGACGATAAACTATAACGTCACCCATTCCAAAACCATAAAATTGAATTTAATTTCATCCTAATGATAATATTTGAAAGAGATCGGTAACTGAATTTCTATCCCTGACGATAAAAACAGATTGGTAATATAAAAGCAAAGCTTATTGAGGAATAAGGAGGAAAGATAATACATCAAGATATTAACGACAGATATCTCCACTAAACGTGAACATAACACAATCAAGCTCGAATAGAAAAATTCACTGAAAGTGAGGAAAAAAGAAATGTATTTTTAATCAAACTAATGCTAAAAATCCTAACATTTAAGTCTCGACTGATATGTCTACTCAGCTGGAATTATCACATTAATTATTAGCCATACCAAGATGTGAATAAACTGCCATATTTTTTGCGACTAAAATACTAGGATCTATAACATTATTATTATTATTTTAATAATACCATGTAGTTTAAACTTTAGATCAATGGAAAATCTCAACAAATTAACTTCTTCACATTTCATGTGCATCCATTGAAGACCGGGCGATATCAAGAAGCATTCGAGAAATCAAGAAAAGGCAAGATATGTATATAGATAAATAGTAGTATATTGAAAGGCCAAGGTTCCAATACGGTATCTAAACTTTTGAGTAAAGCAGTTTCACTAACAAATCTTAGCATCGACGAAATACATTTTTGTTATAAAAATGAATGTCTGCTTGAATATACAAAGAATATTGATCGTGAAAGTTTGATGAACGAAAGAATATGAACAAAAGCAATTAAAGTAACTGGACATTAACTGAATCTTCCGGCAGTCTAAAGATCTACAGAAATTGCTTTTCTAAATCATTTTAGACAAGTTATAAGCATTCCTTGGCCACAGCCAGAGCCAGCCATTCAGCCCCAGCAGAGCTTTGCTTTGATTTTGCTTTGCGCTTTGCTTTGCTTTGCTTTTAAGTTTTAATTCATTTGTGCATGGCCAAAGCAAAGTTTGAACACAGAAAGCTGCCGAATATTTTTTCCAGAAAAAATCTTTTGCTTGGTCTGATGATCTGATCATTCAAGTTGATCATCAATGAATCATTCTTTTTTATTATTGCGGGAAAAGAAGAGAGAATATTTGGTGCAAATTCTGTTATTTGTAAAGCTTTTTTATATCGGAGAAAAGAAGATTGTGAGAAAACAAATTAAAGCAGCATTATGTCCGTTTCTTTAAAAAGGAAAAGAAAATACATTGATACTTCAAAGAATAATTAAGCTGATGAGGAAATAGAAAAAGAAAATGAGAAAAAGAAAAATTTTAAGTAGGCTTTTGTTTATTAGATCAAAATATTACCTTCAATTAGCCTTTCGAAATTAATTAATTGAGTAATTAAATAAACAGAATATCCTTCACACGTTAATTATATTTGCATGGAATTTGCATGGCATTTGCTTCTCATGATTGATGTGTTATTACATTCCACATTTATCTTTATTGTCACTCAAACCCAGAAAGCGAAATTGCAAAAAGGAAAAGATAAAGATTTTGGTTTTCATTTTGATTTTGATTTTGATTATGCTTTTTTTTATCTTTCTCCTTTTGAATGCGAAAGATACTTAATTCATCTGAGAAATTTATTGTACATGTTTATTGAACTTTAAGTTCTATTAATATGGGATACTAAAGGATATTATTCATCATAATTTAGTTAAAAACATAGCATTTTTACCCTAAATACACATGATATGAAAAAAAAAAAAAAAGTGATTGGCTTGCCAGGCTATCTCAAATTTGTATAGAATTTCTTATCGACTAAATATGAGTTTCCTTAAGAAAATTGCTAAGATTATGATCAAGAACCCTTTATGATGTAGTGATTCAAAAATGGTGTAATCATTTATACAAAACCACAATAATTATAATAGTAGCAAGAATAAAACGTATTAATTCATTTGTTATCATAACTGAAAAAGTAAAAACTAAAGGATCTTCTTAATTTAAAAATGGTGTAATCGTTTGTACAAAACCAAAAAGATTATAATAATAGTAAACAACGTATTAATTCATTTGTTATTATAACTGAAAAGTTTGGGGGTTCAAACTTCAAATCTCTTGTATTACTAAAAAAAAATTTACCATTAATTGATGCAATTAACTAAATCATAGATAACAAATCTCATGAAATATGAAATATATTTGGAATTGAAATGCTTGATCTTTTTATCTACTATATATTTTTTTTGATAAGTTAATTTACTATATTTTAGAACATAGTCATCGTTGTCTAAAACATAGTCATCGTTGTCTAAATAAATAATATATTTGTCAAACATATAATTAAATAGAAAACACAACAATTACAAATATATCTATGTATAATGGGAGAAGTTATAAATTTGATTTATGGTTTCCTTTAACTCAATCAACTTTTTAGCATATTCCCAACAAACCTATGCAAAAAGTAAATATCAACTTGTACTTTTCTTTTTGCAACTTTTACCTAGTGTCCAGTTATTTATTTACATTGATGTAATTGCCTTTAACTTAAAGCCCAATAACCAGCAATTTCTTCGGGTCTCGGCCCACCTCCCGGGAGATTCTGTTGCCCTTAAATCAAACATAATGGGATGGTTTTAATGCTTTAATTAATACAATTTTCCTTTGTCAAAACCTAGGATTCCTCCTAAATTAATATCTTTAGTATCCACTCGGGAAAAAAGAAAAATACACAATTTTGTCTTTGTAAACACTATCATAGTACAAAGACGACTGCTTTAGTAGGAAGTTTTATCTCTAAAACATGATTTCGACACATTTAAATTTCATTTGACATTATGCTTACTTATAGTGGTAGAATTGAGATTTTGATTTTATAAGGGCCAGAGAAAAAATAGAAATTCGAAGAGACCATGGTTAAAAAAAAAATTTTAATTAAGATCGTGCGATTCTCTCGATCTAAATCAAACAGGTTTTTCATGAACAAGTTCTATTCGATATAGGTAGGAGAAGTGGTATTCTTAAAAAAATAGATAAATTAGAGCCAAATCAAGATGATACAGATCAACCCCTCCTTATTGTGCCAAAGATCTTACTAAAATGTAAAATTCGGAAAGATATACGATAAATTTCAATTCAGTTCTTTTAGTTTAAAAAAAATATTTATTAAAATATAAAATTACTGGCCGTGTTCTCTTACTTTGGTCATTTCATATCACTGTTAAAACCCAAAAAACAGAATGCTAATTTACTGCAGAAACACAACAAGTAGTTTTGACCTTAAAAAGGAGTGATTAAAACAACTTTGTGAAAGAGAGCGTGAGCATCCTCGGATTCTAGAAAAAAGTTAAAAACCGAGTTCTGTTGATGGTAAATGAACAAATAAATCAACTTTAATTATTCATATAATCAAAGTAACAGAGTCTTGTTCGATTAGAGAGACACATGATCAAATCAAATTAAATTCATCATTGGAATTGAAAAAGGAAACTCTTCTTACTTTAGGAGCTACACACACATGTCAAATCATCAATCCATGTGCAGTTATGCACTAATTAATTGTTTATTTAAAATTAATTATTTAAAGGACAATTTCCTCATTCCAAGGCTCTCTCTTTCTCTCATGCACAGCCACCCTTCTTATTATTATATATAAAATTACAAAAGGTTTTTACCGAGTTTATTTTTTAAAATTAATATATATATCTTTTTTACTCTCTCTTTTTCATAACACACACACACGTACAAAGACAATATTAATTTTATCTTCACTTTTTGAGAAATATGCATAGAAAAATCTTCACGGATTAGCTTGATTCTACTTGGTCTCGAGTTGGCCTTAAAAGAGAGATATTGATATTTATATTTGTTTAATGCAAGTGTCCAATTCATAAAATCGAACTTAATTGGAAGTACCATACATAATGTTCTCAATTTCGATTCAATTTGTTGATTTTGATATTTCTTATTATTTAGACAATGTTAAACTTGAATTACAATAGAATAACTCATATATTTGGACCTAAAACGAATTAGATATGCTTTCAAATATATTTAAAAATAAATAAATTCTACGATGAAAATGAGAAAAGTCGAACCTTCAACCTCAAGACTAAAACAAGTGTGTTCTTTTTTTTCGGTATATTAAACTATTTGATATTTAAAAACTACATTGAGCTCCAACTAATTCATATTCGAACCGAGTAAGACCACTAGAGCGGTAAAGTTCTTCCAATAAGTATTTTAACGTAGATGCATTCTCAAGTCTTGAATCGAAAATTTTGGTTAAATTAGAACAGTCCCATACCAACTGATTTACACGCTTATTGATAAACAACTATTCTTTAATAATTTATATTATAAGTTAAGAGAAATCTTGCCTCAATTCCACAAAATTATACATGGTAATTATTAAGAAAACATATCCCCATAACTTGCTTGATGATGATTTTATATACATGCATATGATAAATATGATGAGGCATAATAATGCCAGACAAACAAGGGACCACAGTCTTGTGATAGAAATAAGCTTTTCTCTAAAGATAAAAAGCCAAAGGATCTCATCATTTAAAGAAGCCAAGGGACATGAACATGAATTATTATAATTCATCAACCGGCCTTCACATTATGTGTATCCCTTCTTCAATTGATTTAACTATTACCAAAAAGTTGAAAGAGGTGATGAATGATGGGTTACAACATTACATGTATATTCAAAGGTAAAGCTTTCATATCATCCCCACACATGTCGTTTTGCTTTCTTTTATTTATTTATTTTTTCTGAGTCATCTCATCATCATGTATGTGTACATATACCCACTTTGGCATAAAGGTTAATTTTGGATATGCCATCTACTTTGGTATATTGATATGTGAAGTAATAATTACTAACAAAAGAAATGTTAAAAAAAAAAGCCTTAGTTATTACAGTTGAGGTAATTTATTTCTTAATTATTTAGATACGAATTCATTTTATTATTGTTATTATTATTTTTAAATAGAGGGACATGCAGAGTTTAAATTAATTTTTCAATCCTAAATCTTTTCTTAAAATTTAAACTTAAGCGAACAGTCAAATAAAACTACTTGATTCAACAAAACTTATTCAATTTTCTTAAGTATAAAGATGCATAAAATATCACATGTAATATTGTCAGGCTAAGGTTTGGAGATTGCCAACGGAGATTCAATTTTGGACTGCAATATTTAATATTAGATTGAGAGATATTTTTTGAAGATGTCCATTATTTACACACATGGAAAAAGATTTATTTTTTCCTTTTTTTTTAGTACGCCGTATATGTTGTTTTACAGTAATTCAGAAGACAAATGATGATAATAAATTTAACAATAATTAAAAGAAATGATGAGAAGACATAATTGACAGAATAATAAGGACACTTTTAATATTTGTTGTAGATAAGATAAGGGTTGCCCTTATGAATTACAATATTATATATATAGATTATATATATATGCATATATATTTATATGATGAAAATGAATTGAGTACCAACTAAAGTGAAAAAAAAAAAGAAAAAGAGAAAAAAAATAATTCTTGAGATTCCAAAAATATGACAATGATCACAACCCGCACGAGTCCTTTCATTGGATTCCCTTATGGGTGCTGGCCTCTGCTCTGACACAACATACAATCACAATCTGACACTACACATAATCTTTTAATCTCTCCATTAAATTTTTTTTTTTGTTTTAGTTTTTTAATTATTTACCACTTGATTTCATTTAAGGCTTTTAAAGCTATGTTTTTGTTGTTTCCACACAATAAAAATTACATATTTTGAGACACTCAAGTATTTATTTTAGATCATAGGTCTGCCAAGATCATTAATTCATAACAATAATATTAGGATGTCAACATTTGACTCACAATTTAAATTTTAATGCTATGTATTTTTCATTTATTGAATGATTAATTTTATAATTAATAAAATTATTTAACCTCTATTTAATAGATGGATATCACGTCAGTTGAGATTTAACTTAGGACTTAAAATATTGGGATAATTACTATTACTCAATTCAAAAATATGTTCTCACTAAATATTTACAAAAAAAAACTACCTTTAAAATTAAAATAAATAGTTGTGGGGATTCAAACTTACGGCGGCTGGTGGTAAATAGTAACTCAATTATTTATGAAAGGAAAGCAAAACCCTAATATATATATATATATATATAGAGAGAGAGAGAGAGAGAGAGAGAGATTGTTATTATTGTCACGCCAAAAGTTTGAGATATGGGAAGGGCAGAACTTTTGTAGAAGTCTTTTATGGACTCTTCAATCAATTCAAGAAGTGTGAATTTGAAGACAATTTCACATCACAATCAAAGGGGTGTGCGCCAAATGTGTTAGTGTGGACCCTTAATTTTTGCAAATTTAGCCATTAATTGAGGCTACTTATTTAATTAATTATCTAATATTCTTTAGAGAGGCATTATGATTAGTGGGTTGTTAAGGATACCCACAACAAGAAAGATATTAAAAATCCCATATAAAATTCATTATCACTCAACCATACACATTAAGTGAAACAAAACGAGAATGTACAAGAAGAAGAAGAAGAAGAAGAAGAAGAAAATTAATGCCTTGTTTTCTCATTTCTCGTCTCATCATCAAGTTGGCTACTTGATCATCAGAAAACAAAAGTTACAATATATTACAAGCTAATTAATAAAAATCACACACTCACAAACCACAAATCAACCCAAATTACATTAATTGCACTCTCCAAAACTCCCAAGAGTTAGCAATACATTGAACCAAAAAGAAGAAAAAGGGCAACAAGACTATAATACCCTACATGAGCTAACAAGCTAAGTAGCTAACCAGCTAGCTAACAAAAGTAACCCAAAAATGACACGCACGAAAATCTCAACTTTCACACTATACCTCAACGATCATCGATCATAATGATCAAATGGGGATTAAAGAACGCAAACTCTAGATTAATTAGATGATATGATGATGATTAAACGGAGATATCGCGAAGAGCAAAGAAGAAGAAGAGCTCTAAATCAGGAGGAGCAAAGAAAGCAATAGGCCTGCTGCTAGGGTTTCTCTGCAATGAAGAACAATTTGAAACTACCCTTTGCTTCTTTGGTGCTGGTGGGCATGTCACAATTTCCGGTATCCGAAATCTTTGAGCTTTTGGTGTAGAGCATCCACTGCCACTGCTACTACTACTACTTGTATCATCATCATGATCTAACAGCAATAAGTTTTTTGTTGTGGTTGTTGTTGTTGTTGTTGTTGTTGAGGAAGTAGATGGAAGCAAATCCTCAACATTATTAATCTTGGGTTGCTTTATTTGCGCCACATGTTGCTTCTGTTTCTGCTTCTGCTGCCTCTTGTACTGGGCTCTTCTTGGTTTTGTTGCTTTTGCTTTTGCTGCTGCTGCTGATTCTGCTCTTGTAGTACTCTTTGTTGTAGTTCTTCTTGTTCTTATCATGGTATCAGATGGAGCCATTTGATCAAATAGAGTTGAAAATACACTAGCTAACTATATTTGTGTGTGCATATATAGTACTAGAAATTATATAACTGCCTAAAACTAACTAAATTTGGTGGAAAAAAAAACTGATGAGAAAAGAAGAAAAAAGAAAAAGAATTAAACGTAGAAGTGGTGATAATATTGATGATATAACGCACTTTAAAGCTACAAATTTTGACTGAAAAGATGATCAGAAAAAGCTTCAAATGACCAACTCTTTAGAAACAAAACCTTTTCAAGTTCACAGCCACAGCAGAGATTTTTATTATTATTTTTTTCTCACTTCTCAAAAGACTAAACTGAACCCCAGCTAAATATTAAAAAAAAAAATCATCTAGTAATAATTAAGTTGATTAATTATGAAGAAACTAAAACAACTTGCTACTAAGCAAATTTGTAGACTAAAACCCTAGAAAAGGAAAGGAACCCAGTTGGGTAAACGTCTTGAAAAGCCTAAATCAAAACCCTAAAAACAGAGAGAGAAGAGGCAAAGAGGGAGGGAGAGGTGATCATTTCAAGTTTTGATGTGTAATATATAATAATAAAGGTTTTCTTTTAATATTATATTTGATTTAGCTCCAGTTAGGGCAGCATCTGCCCGCTGCCCACTGCTGCCCCTGATTAAGTGTTTTAAATTTTGTGCATCTTGGGATTATTGATTAGGAATAATAATTTGGACAGTATTAATTAGAATTGAGATTGAGGTATTTTTCTTCTATTTTAATTTATTAAATAATTACAAAATTGCAACATCTAATTGAATTTAGAAATAAGGGTTTTAAAAAAAAAAATATTTTCATATTCACTAGTATTTTAGTAAAAAGTTATGATCTTCTAAACTAAGTGATGAATCCAACTGTTCTTTGAGAAATAATAAAAGAAAGATTGTATTACCTAAAATTGATTAGATATATTGGCTTGTTTATAAATATACTTATAAGTAATAATTATAATTCATGATAATTGTAAGTTAAAATTGTAATACCTCGATTCTAAATATGCCGTTAAAACTATATTCAAATTAAAACAATGTAGAAGGATTGATGCATGAACTTGGAGCTTATTTTATTTTTAGAGCATGAACAAATCAATTAGGGCAAATACTTGGCTAAGGGGAAAGAAATTAATCAATAAGTATCCTAGGATGAGATAGAGTAGGAATAAGTGGCCTATTAGTTTGGATTCTCATGAACCCTTTTTCCAATTTTTTATTTTTTTGTTTTTAAATTAAACTTTGGATCAAATGGTTAACGAACATGGACAAAATAGTTGAGGGAAGGAGACACCGTCTGCTTGTCTCATTGCCCTAAATCTTAGCCCCTTCTTCACCTGTGAGCTCAGAGATTATCTTTATCATGATTGTTGTTAAATTCAATTTAATTTTTGGACAGTTAACGATTCCTTTGTTTGACATTTTGGTGTTTTTTTATTTAAATAATAAATAAAACATGTTGCAGGTCTTCTCCAGGGGATCCTAAACAAGAACTTTCACTACCATGCACACGTGGCCTCATTCATCCAAAATTAGACAATTTCTTGCCATACCCATTACAAGATTTTATTCCGGGGGGGAAAAAAAATTTGCATTGGTTTGAGCTTCGGATAAACATGACACGAGTGTTTGCTGTGTCTCAATCTTAATCCGATAATGGTTCAATTACCTATGCTCTGGATCCCCTCAAATTGAACTTTGGTTCTTATTTGTTTGTAATTTTAAATATATTTACAATCAGAAATTAATCAGGGCTGCGTATATCAAATCTTCAAAAATACAATTGTTTCTTTTCTTTTTTTCATTTATTTTCTTTCTCTTTTTAATCTATAAATTTTTGTCTTTGAAATTGAGGAATAGTGCCATTGAATTTGAAAGAGCTACAACAAACAAAAACCTGTAACCATGTTTCCCCCAAAACATTTTTAAAATTTATGAAGAATGATAAGAGTATTATTGGTTTTATTAAGAACCCCTCACTTTATTGCAACTAGCAAGCACATGATTGCAGTGCAGTGCAGAGAGAAGAGATTTAACAGTTTGTCATGAAAGTTAACAACAGTTCTTGAGCTTCTAAAAATGCAATTATGGAAGTCAATAAACTAGTATTTGAATTTAGAGTTTCAACAACCAGAAGAATTCCAAGACAATTCTATTTGTTTATTGGATTTGATGATAATAATAAGAAATTGAGCTTAAAAACCATTACTGAAATTGATAAAATTCTGTAAAATAATTAATAAGCCATTAACTCAGCTGTCTCCTAAAAGATCACTGATTCCCAAGAAAGCTTAGCATACTTGGTTTTTGGTAACTAAGAACATGATATGGTAGACCTGAGTGAGAATATGTTACAATCAGCCAATATAAAACATTTAATCAATAATAAATTATTGCAAAATTTACTCTCCTGATCCCAATATCACCATGGGAGTTCAAGGCAAGAAGCTTTTGTAGCAATTTTTTTGGCAAACTCAGCATGAAGAACAGTCATTTACTTACCATGACCAACATAAGCAAGAATCACTTGTTTCATTGGAGTGTTTTCAAATAAAATCCTAAATTAAATATAAAATCTAAAAGCAAAGAAATATAGTTTTTTATTTCTTGTGAGCTCATCTGTACATGCCTCCTTTAGGAAACCTAAATCTTTCTCAAATGAACAAATACACAACCATGGTTAATGGTAACTCCCTCCACTCTATTGACAAATACGATCTGAAGAAAGGCTCCAAAATGCAACAATACCAAGATAGACTAGGGAGACTACAGATTAGCACTAGATTTTGGTATACCTCAACAATCAATGCAGTGAAAAGTTAGAAAACACTTCACTTATTTTACCTCCCCTTGACCATACGTCACCAATTTCTAACCACTCCGTCTTTGAATTAATCATTCACCTTGATGGCATCCCCAACCTAAAGACACCGACAAGTCAATTCAAGGAAAAGTTTTTCTAGTCCATGCACACAGTCAACCAATGTGTCAAGCCATGATTCAAATCAAGAGAGGAGGATCCAAAAATGAAATATACAGTCTAGGTAGATTCAATTATATGTCCCAACAATACCCAGAAAGAGTCATCTTATGGCTAACTTGACGAAAACTTGACGAAATCTAGAGAAACAAAATTCCAAACAATAATATGATTTTGGTAGATCACAACAATTAAAAATAACAACTAAAAGAAATGAAGATCAAGAAACAGTCACCGTCCTCTCGACAATGCTTCATCCATTTCCTCATGTGATGAAGGAAACAACTCTATATAACGACTCCCAAGTGTCATCCTATCTTTGGCCATTGCTGCCTTAGAATCTTCTGCATTTGCAAATTCTACAAACGCTTCACCAGTTGGCCTCCCATCTGAATTCATAGTAATATGAATTGAGTCTTCTGACAACACAAAATCTTTAAAGAAATCCATTATGTCATCCTTGCCTGCTGAAAATGGCAATCCTCTCAATCGCAGTATCCCTGTATGTACAGCTGAATCCTTCCCCTCATCATGAGATTTAGCCCTAGGGATACTCCTATGTGGTGAACCACCACGAACATCAGAAACTTCATTTGCTATTGCCTTATAATATTCCTGCCTCTTACTTCTGAAAACCTCAACATACCTCCTTCCCATGTTCTGCCTATTCCTCTGCAGGGCAAAATCGACTTGAAGAGGATACCCCAGCACACAAAAAGCTTCTCCTGTAAATTTGTTGTTCTTATGGACAAAAAGAACATCGACTATGTCTAGACCATGGAAAAACTCAGCAACATCAACTTCTGTACAATCAAAGGGAAGACCGCGAAGTCGGACAACTGGGAAAGGTGGAGGTTGGCTAACGTACCCATAAGCTGGTGGTGGATTGTACATAAAACTTGAACTTGGGGGAGTTCCATAAAATGAAGGTCCCTGATCAATCAACCGTTGACGCTTTGCCCCCATTTCACGCCCATCAGCACCCTCAGCAAACTTGCTTCAGTTTAAAAGAAATCATCAAAGCAACAGAAGAAAAACTTATCAGAAATTAATCAAAAGCTGCCAAGAAAATATTTTTTCTATGTCTGAACAATACTCAGCAGTAGTGCAAGTAAATGGCTTTCCTAGAAATCATATTAACTCGTGAAGATACAATGTCGCCAGTCCCAAAATCATAAGAAAAGTTTCGGACATTTCATTTCTAGAAGTGAATTTCATTCTAAGTCAACTGAAATTTATGGATCATATACAAAATAAATTCAGGAAGAGCGGGGTAAAAAATAAAAAAAAAAAGGACCAGGAGATGCAGCAGGTAAGCAAGTATAAATTGTTACCCAACTACCTCCTTTCCACTGTAGAAATTTATCAAACCTCAATACAAACTACACCTAATCATATGTTCCTTTCCCCAATTTATCCATTTAAAAGATCTCTACAGGGTAAAATGAAACATACTGAGGGTTAGCCAATCAACTTAATCTGAGGACACTTGGTAAATTTATCCTGTTACAGAATAAAACAACACCATTTTCATATCACCCTAACTCTTTAATCTTCCCAAGACGAAAAAGGTTGTTATCATTTCTATTTATCAAATAGTGAACATAGCTAATTGAAACTACTGCTGGCATACTAAGCTGGTGGATTATAACTACTAAATTTTGTTCAAATTGACCCGCCAAACTTTTAGCTAATGGCTTCAATGTAAAGGTATCCCCCACAAATTTTCAAAGTACGTTAGTACTTGGTATGTGTGTGCATGCTGTGGAAGTTGCAGCATGAAATCACTACCATGCTAGATTATGCTATGTAGATTGCGTTGGTTGGTTGGGCCCAAGAAATTGGAGGTTAGACTTGAGTAATTCTAAAATTGCTAGAGTTTCATTTTAACTTAACGTGAGTGCATTACTGATTCCACCATTTACAAAGTAGGATGCTTTGTTATCGGATGCAACTGGCCACACTCACCAAAGCATGTGATATGAGAGATAAAATGACAAAATTATGGAACATGGTTGTTTCAGAAAAGTGCTTGCTATGTGGAGTCTAAGCCCAATTGTGACACAAACAATAATTACATTAACCCTTCTATTTTTAATAGTTTATTCTCATGATGCTTCATGCGATCTCTACATATTATCCTAAAATAATTAAATTATAAAAGGTCAGAGAACTAAGCGACAAGATTAACAGCCAAGTCTAATCATTACAAAATCATTAAACCTGCCTTCATATTCATTCCATATAAGATGCACAGCAGAGAATCTAATAGAGAAAAATTTGCATTAAATTCTTGTTCCTTCTCCAACAATAAAGACCTCAGCCCCTCTTTTTCTCAAATCATAAAATTAAAAACAATTTGGCTCAAAAAAAAAGAAGTTATTTTATTTTTCCAATCACAGATTCTCAAATATGAAAATAAATACCCATAACTAGAAAGGCCAAATTTTCCAAGTTTTGTCTCAGTGAATACCAAAGTGCTCATACCTTCAACCTAAAGGTTTCCCCTACAATTTTTTTAATGCATCTTAGCATGTGCGTGTATGTCACGCAACTTGCAGCATGAAATTGCCATCATGCTAGCTCCTAAGAAAGTATTTCAAAGAGATGGTAGGATGGATCTAAGAATTCAGAGGTTGGGCCCAAGCAAGTTTAATGTCGGCACATCACAGACCCCATCATTTGCAGCGTAGGAAGCTCTGACCAGTATCCTAGTTTGTGAGAGTGTGTGCTATCAGATAAAACTGCCACCACAAATGGCCTAGGCAAGTAATGGGAGAGATAAACAACAGTATTCCAAAAAGCCAAAGTATGTTAGTATGCGTGAGCCTGTCTTTGAAGTTGCAGCATGAAATTGCCAACATGCTAGCTTAAGCAATTTAATTATCAAGCTTCATTTAATTAAACATCAGCACATTACTAACTCCATCATTACAGAGTAGGATGATATCCTAGTTCGTCAGAGTGACTTATTGGATAAAACTCGCACTACACTCACCTAATTCAATGACGTAAGAGTTTAATGACAACATTAAGTCATTAATGAAAATGGTTATTTCAGAAAAAACGCGTGGTAGGTGTCTCCTAAGCCTGACTGTGACATAAACATTAGCAAGATTTAGCCCCTCAGTTATTAATAGTGTATTATCATGACACATCAGGTGATCTCCGTATATTATCCTAAGATAAATCAATCATTCCATGACCATTAACTAAGCAAACAAGATTAACTAAAGCCATATTAAACTGCCTTGCAATTCATTTCATATAAGATGAAACCAAGAGACCTAAACCCCCTCTCAAATGATAAAATCAAAAGCAAACCAATAATAAATAGGTTATTAAAAAAAAAAAACACATGTAGCTTTGTGGGTATACCACAAAATTAACGAATAATGGATTCCTAATCCTTGTTTTTAAAGATCCTACGCAAATTATTGGGTTCTGGGTATCCAAAGTAACAAGTAAAAAAGCACAATCGAAGTGATAAATTAAACAAGAATTAACAAATTTAATCCCAAAAATTGCAAAAAAAAAAAGGCTATTCTATGAATATCTTACCCTCTGTAGAACATTCTTAAATTTGAAATAGTTGAGCCGTGAGCTATCCAAATTTTTTTTTTTTTTTAACCCTTGTTTATTTCTTAATCTTTGTGTTACTTCGAGCTTCTTGCTCTCCCTGCATTTGGTTGATGCTTTTAGAGAACGATGGTTTGATTCAATGACCGGGTTAATTGGGCCGGGCAGTCACAGAAGTTAGGCCCATTTACGGTTCATATTGGGTTTATTTCATTCCATAATGGGTTCTACTCCTCGTGAAGCCCCTTTAACACATTTACAGTTCTATCCTTTATTGAAAATGAAACCGATGATTTTTCCTTTTTGCTCTCTTTTCTTTATTTTCAATTTTCCCCAGTCAGACTTCTAGACCTTCAACTTTGATACATCAAAGGAAGCAAATCTTAGCAAGCATTTACAGTTGATTTGTGAATATTTTATGTTCAATTATATTATCAGAAATGTGAATGCAAAGACGGAAGGTTTAGCATCTCATCGAGATGCCTATTTGTAAGACTAACAGCAAATCAGCAATTAGTCAAATTTGTTCCTTGAATTGATTAATTACACGTACATTATTCGTCATCAAAAACAACATTATTCACTAATATTATATTATTATAAAATAGAAGTTTGTGTAAGAATTGAACCTGAAAAAAAAAAAAATCTACCTCTAAAATGTGAATTCAAATGCCATAAACTCTCAAATCAATAAAAAAAATAGTAAACCAGAACCAACTTCAAATTAGTACAATTTAATTAAAGGGAATGCAAGCTTGGGAGCCTTGCTTTCGAACTATGAGACTATTTGAGTGATACTTAATATATATATATATACAATTTACAGCATAAATTTTGTAATTTCAGCTGGGCAAGAATAATACTAGTAGGCATAACAACTAGTAGAAGATTTGACGAGAAGAACAACCATGGCAGATTAAATATGAAGCACACTCTCAGCCAATCTTCTCTGTGTTTGAATCATCCGAGGGCCATATCACTGTCTCAATGAGTCGTTCACGCATCAACTCCAAGTTCTCATCAGAGATCGCTTTGTACATTTGAGCATGATCACATTTCTACATCAAGTAACAAACAAAATCATCATTTCGTGTTTTTTTCCTTTTTCCCCTCCCATTTTTCACACGCATGTTACGTCAAAGGCTAGGTGATTTTAAATAATTTCCAATACCTTGACCCATTTTCCATACAAGTGAAGACGCGTTATCATCACTCGTTCAGCAAGGTCCTGCTTCTCCTGTAAGCAGAAAAAAACATTTCATTTAGCATAAGAACTGTAAATTTTGTTTCCAAAATCCCGGTCTGGTTTTGCAAGTTAATTGAAAATCATTGAAGCCACGACACTATCAAAGCTGGCTTGCTCTTTTCAGTTACCGGTTGGGCTATTGGCTAAGCAATGGGGGGATTAGCCACTGGAAGAGATATTTGGTAAGGACAAATCCAACACTTTATTATCTTGCGAGTTTTTGTTAATTTCCAAGAACTCCTAACCTTACCTCAACAAAGCCAGATAGATATATCATTATGAACATTATTGAGATGGGGTTGTTGTTCTGCAGTTTCAGTGGAAAAACACAAACCACATCTTCTGTTGACGCATTTCTCTTAATATTTAGAAACAAGAAGAGCACAAAGGTTTCTGAGACTACCTTCCCAAGAATACGGATGAAATGCTTTCCATCTCCAGGCTTATTTGTTGCAACAAAACTGTCAAATATGGAAGACAGCAGAAATAAATAAAACAGTTGCTACTTATCAGACAAATCTTTCTCTCCTTGCTGGCCATTTTTATTTGCATAATTTTGGTTAGAAAGTCCATATGTGTTGAGAAAAACTTAAATCAAGCCGATTTACATAAAATCTTCTTTTCTTGTTTCCTTAAAGTTTATAAACTCTAAAATGAAAGGATTAGAAGTTTTGAAAACCAGCAATATGCCTTGGAAGCTTGATATAAAGTATAATATCTCAGTATATTTGTTTGCATTGAGTTAGTATAATGGAAACTCCTCACAAAATTGAAAACCCAACTTACTTGTAAAACCACATATATTGCGTCGGATTCATCTCGTAAAGCTGGTGAAGAACTGTCCTAACTGCTTTGTATGTGAAATAGTTTTGAATTTGCTGCAAGCAGAAGACTCTTCGTCAATGAAAAAGATAGAAAACAATTGATATGAAGAGACATAGGAAATAAATCATGATACGAGCACCAAAAAAATGTCAAAGTAAATATGTCAAGAATAGTTGGTTATGTAATAGCAAGAGAATGATTAGGAAATCAAATCATGATATGAGCACAATGTTAAGAGTAAATATGTCAAGACCACATTGGTTGTGTGATTACTAATCTAGTAGCAGTTCGACATAATATAGAAAAATTACTAATGCACTAGAATTGAGAAGGGGATGTAATGGATTTCATGACTGCGCAATTACTAGGTTTATTCTATCCCCACGTTAACATTATGCGGAAAATAAAAGGGCAATTTGCACGAAGGGAGACATTACACCTGCTGCAGCTTGTGAAAACTACTTTTTGTTAGCCAGCCCCCCACCCAACCTATTTTTTCTTTACTAATATACCATTTTCTTTATTTTACACCCTTGAACTCATGCCCCGGGGAACCCCACCCTAACCTCACCAAAGCCTCTTATGCCATCTAAAAAGATCTTACCAGTAAAGGTGTTAACACAACTAATAATGACCACTCTTCTTCAGTAGCTTGAAAATAACGAATTCTATGCTTCTTACCTAATTCAATTTCAATCATTGCATCACACTAAGTTGTGGTAATCTTCAGATTATATTGCCGTTTAGAAATATAAACACTCCTTATGCTTCAAGGCACCCGTAAGCATAAAGCACGAAAAATGACCCAATTCTCAACATAATGCAATCCTTCCACTACAAAGATTTGAAACAAGAGAGATTGAAGAAAACCTGCAGCTTCCAGGAAAGATCACAAAGATAGATCTAACAATTTCAAAGATCCTATTTTTGTCGTATCAAGAGAGCTGCAATAAGCTATGACAACAGCCACTTTCTAAGTGCTATTGTTACAAGGAATAACAGGGTACAAACGCTTGGCAGAGGGGAAAAAAAGGCTTCTTACGAATTTGTAGCCACACTAATTAAATACAGGCTGCACTACTTGACAAAGAAATTATAAAGCATATTCTATTCAAATATTAAGTTATACCTTCCCTCAATAACAAAAATGAAGTCATAATTGCTACCAATAGATGAAAAAAGTTTTCTTCTACTTAGAAACAACGTCAGTAAATAGATGTATCTTGAAGGAGATATTCTAGTTGGTTTGTCTCTTGACATGGAAGCAAGAGATTAATGGATCGATTTCCTCTCACAAGAATGTTGGAAGGGACAAATTTGCAAACCAAAGTATTTCGTACAAACTGATGTATCACGACGGTTTTGGTTGGATTAGAAACACTACATAACCCGCATGATTAATTTATTTTCTTTATTTTTTGTGTTCATCCAACTAATAGTGCTATGTTATATCTGTTTGTAGAAAGAGTTCGTGGCTCTACCATTACCGCTAATTTAATAAATGTGTCTCCACTGTTTCCAATCCTAAAGAAACTGATTTGCAATGCTACCAACAAAGGCATACAATAATCTCTGATAATTAAATTAATTTGAAGCAATTTAATTTCTCACCTTTTTAACATCCTCAAAGCTATCTTCATACTGCCCACCAACCTCATTAACAATCACAGGCCTCCGATCTCTCCTCTGCTTCCGCTTCCTTGAACTCCTATTGACCATATTCGAAATCACTTTCGACGAAAGCCTCCAATCATCCCATGAATCCACAAATGAACTTCCCAATTCCAGTGACCTCGCTGCCACCTTCACCTTCTTCCTCTTCACTGATGAATTCCTCCGCAACACCAACTCACCACCACCTTTTACACTCGTTGGCAAAGCATCCAAGCACAAACATGGCCCAGCATGTGAGTCCATCACTGATGAACCCACCACTGATAAAGCTCCCACCATTCTTTTTTTCTCAACAGAAAAATCCTAACTCGACAAACTGAAGTCCAAATTTTTTATTTTTTATTTTTAAGCAGGAAGGGAAATTTGATGAAGATAAAAGATACCCACTAGAGAATATGAAGAAAAAGCAACTGGGTTTCCAAGAAAATTGGAATTGAGGAATTGTAGTCAAAGATTATGATGATGAGGAGGTGGAGGTTGGCTTGGAGAATGGAAATTGGCAAGTACTTGTGTGCAAGGAAGGATAATTTTTCTAAGTGTTGAATATTGAATAATGTGGTGGCTTAATTGAAATAAAATCACGACCAGACAAAATCATAAGGTGGGAAATCCTCCAAGCCAAAAGCAAAATCAAAGTTGGCTTGGCTTCAAGTGTTTAATTCGGTTGATTTGTTATAGAGTAACTTCTTGTTCCTGGACAGTTGCTCCAATTTGGTGGCTTCTGAGACACGTGGAATATAGAATCTTCAACACACTCTTTGGTGTTTTGCAAACGTGTTTGTAAAGTTCCTGAATACTACTTGCGGTTGAAATTCTTAATGCCCATTTCCCACTTGCACGCTTGGATCTTTCAACCCACCTGCAATTTTTTTTAATAAACGAGATGGGTGATAAAAATAAGCTTTAAATAATATCGTTTAGGCACTAATTTTAAAAGAAAATTTTAAATCCTAATGGATGTTGTCTTGAACTTGTTTCATTACTATTATATTTATAATTTTTAATTGCTCATTATGGCTCGTCATCATGTACTCAATAATAGTTAATTTTATTATCTCATAATTAAGTAGCACCAAATCACCAATCATTATATTAGACATAAGATGCTACAATTAAAGCATTTTTCTTTATATACCTGACGTTAGAATAATTTTTATTTCTCTAGTAACTATGTTAAGTCAAGAAACCTTTTCTTTTAATAAATTTGGAATAAAGCAAAGACAAGGGAGTTAAAACATTTCTTATGAAAGAAAATTTTAGCACTTAGGTGGGTTAGAGGAATCAAGACATATAAGAATTTTTAGGCATGTTACAATTCAATGTTCTAAAATTCAATTTAAGAATAAAACCTCCCGTATAAAATTCAATGTTCTATTCATCATTTGAACTGATAAATAAGTCATCCCAGTAATTTTTAGGCCTGTTACAAGGGTCATTTATTATGCTAACTCACGTAGGATTAAGTATACTATTACTGTTAGTAAGTTAATTAAAAAATAATTAGACTACTCAATTTTTATGAACTTGATATTTAACTCATTTTGAACTAAATTTAAGTCTATTTTCAAGCTACTTCTACGCTGATTTTAAGTTCATGTAATCTTACTTATCAAAATTTACTTTTACAATCATTAAGTAAATTACTCCACTTTCCTTCATTTTCTCTAATCTTTTTGATGCAAAAAAAAGTCTAACACAATGTAACCATCTATTAAGTTTTTTATATATATATGAAGATGTCAAAAAAAAGAGTCTAACACAAACTTGATGTTACGGGTTCATTCACACCTTTTGTAATCATACACCGTTCGGTGCTTGTATAGTTGTATTTTCCTCCTACATCTCCCGCTGCTTGGAGTTTGGTCTGCACGCGTTCTTAACCGCGTGAGAAATGATAGATTCTTTGCTTGGTACGAAACTAAAATATCGTGGAGAAGAGGGAGATTCCATGGCCAATCATAGAAATTAAAGTCACGCAATTGGTAGCATCACCGACCGTTGAATTACTAATTCATTGCATCCTATTTTTGGAATTTCAGAGCATTTCTTTTTTTTTTTTTCTTCTTTTATATTCATAGGAGTATTATTATTATTATTCGTATTAATAAATACGCACTTTGACTGGGGAACCTCTCCCGCCAGAAAATAAAAATTAATTATAATAATTATTTCAAAGAAAAAAACCAACGACAGCAGAAAAGTGCACCGTCTCCTTACACCCCGCTCAGAGGCATTGACTATTGATTGAATTTGCCACGTGAGAGTAAATGACACAAAAATCAGTAACATAAACGTAACACGAATTGCTAATACTATCACAGGGAATCTGCTGGGACATCAAAGCAAAACTTAACAGTTCGGGTGCTTTTTTTTTTTTTGTTCTTTTTCATAGAAAATCTAAAGTAGTTGGCAATACTTTCCTCCTCCTTCAACGGACAACATTAGGCAGCAAAGTTAAAAATTCTGACATAAAATGGGACACAGATTGCTAATCGTCTATCTTAATCTTGCCACTCAGAAAGAAAACCAATTCCTAGTTGTCATTTGCTTGGCTACAGTAACAATGTCACCCCATGACCCTCGGGATTATGTAGTGTTCACTGATTCATACTCAGCCATTCAGGGCAAATAATTCCCAGAACAATCAGATCAGTTATTGGCTAAGTTTTCAAGCCTTTTTTTGTCTCTTCGATCACTGACAAACTTAACGGTTTAGGAGTTTCCATTTAGCAAGAACACAGCCATAGTAGTGCAACACTAGAACTGCCCAAGTTTGGGCATAAAATTAGTTCATTCCTCCAAACACAATAACAAAGAACATATCCTTGATTCAACGTTCAAAAAGATACAAATCCTGAGCCATATATATTTTGACCACGTAAAAAATAAAATAATAGATAACAATATTGTAACATTTTGTGTACATAGTACCGAACAAACAAAGCTTCTACATAAGCTATTGAAACAGCAACATGCTAACATTTAGGTTTTTACGCTAGAAATTTCTCGCTCAAAATTACAGAAAATGGATGCAGATTTGAAATGCAATATACAAGTTACATGGTACAACATTACAGTTCTATATCAATACAATGATCTGATACATACAAAAAATTGGACATAAATATGTATGTATCAAGGTATTAAGATTTACAAATAAAACCTTGCTGGAGGGATCTACAACATGAGAAAGCTCTCCTACTGCTCTGACTGTCAAAAACTGCAAGCAAGATGTTGAGGCCTGCAGAAAGAGGAACAACAACAACGCAGAGAGAGAAATTTATTCACAAGATCACCGGTGCATTCGAAGCATACTCAAGCAAATGAAGGCACAACAAGAAAAGCCCTCATTTTGACTGTTGCAATACCAAATTAGTACTCTAATTCTATAACCGTAACTGAAGCTGACAAGAACTTAACCAACACATACCTTGTTGTTGGAAGCCGCCGGTGAAAAGATGCACAGTATCTTACAAATAAGGTGAAACCCACAACTGAGAAACTGCATTGGTATCACTTCACTAGGAAAATCGAGGATCATACCAAGCTATCATCAAAACTATTAAATTGTTCTAGCGCTGTTTTAACACGAAGCTGCACCAAAGAAAATCTAGATGTCATTAAGCAGACCATCAAAACAACTATAAGAAATCCAGATAGAGATGAAAAATAAATGACCTTGACATCCAAGCAGGGATCGTTCACCATATTCTTGACGTGAGAAACTATGCCAGCATCATGTAGTTTCACAAGCCTGCCAGATGAACCTGGACTTGATGAACATGTGAGATTTAATACAGCCCAGACAGCAGCTGTACGTAAGCGGCTGTCATTACTCTGTAGAAACTTAATTATACAAGACTGGGCCTTATTCTCTGCACGCAGAAGGAGTTGGTCCATTACTGCTTCCTTATGAGACTCTTTCCCAGTCGCTACATTGCCGAGCACATACATTCCCTACATGACAAGGATTTCGGGTATCATATGTTAGGTACGAAGGAAAAATGCAGCCACACCCTGTTACCACACATGGTCCAAATAAGACATTCAAGTTACTTCAAAGAAAAACCAACACAGTTACTCGTGCCCTTTAAAGCACCCTGGTTACAAATTGACACAACCGACAAAATTAGATAAGAAAATGGTCAATTTCCAGAAGCACACCTGTGCTAGTATGTACTAAGAGTCTAAAACACAAGTTACTAAATCAAAATTAATTTTAGTAATCACCAAAAGATATCTAATATTGATTTAAAATCTTGTTCACCTATGGTTCCCTCACAAATATCATCTTCCTCTCATTTCAGGGATGAATTTCATATGTACTCTACTAAGGTAACATAACCATACTAACATTACATGATAAATAACTTGTGCTAATTTTTTCTGCAAAGTATCGTAACACATGCTTAAATCACAGTGAAAAAACACAGGAATGAAATCATGTATCAAAATAAGCAATAGTGTCAACACTTTTATAACATAATAACATTCCAAACATGGCAATGCAACAATTAGCAAACTGTAATCAAACAAGAAAAACAACTATGTATAAACTTTCCAAACACACGATTTTAACAAACAAATAGGAAGTGTCTTCACAAATTCAACTAAATATATTAATTAGTTACTGGTTCTTTTATGTGTGCATATCAATAGATTCATCATTAGAACTCATGATGATATGAAATAGGCCACTGGCAGTTCCTTAATTATATTAGTAGAAAGCTACTATTGCCACGGTATAATAATAGTACTTAAAAAAAATATATGCAGCTCAATTTCCAGGAGACCTTCAACATGCACAAATTATGGCCACATTCTTCTAGATGAAAATAATGAAATAACTTTTCAGATATTAAAGTTCTAATCTAAATAGTTTCCTTAAATGGATCACATGAATACATCAAATCACAATTATTATTTCCATAGGTATATTATATTTTATAAAAACATATATATTTGTATAAGAGTCTCAGAGAATTTGTGTGGGACTTTCTCACAGACTGTGTGAGAGAACCTTTCAAAAATTTCATGTTCAACAAAATGGAAGTTTGAATTGTATATACTCAACTAATGCTATTAAGCCAAAAAGGAATTTTTTTTTTTTGTTTGGGGGCAAAATATTAAGACAAAACGGTAAACAAAGTATGTAATAAAAATAATAAAAATAATAATATAATTTTACAAGTTCTTCATATCACATGTTCACATTCCAAAAGCTTACTGCATTGTACTTTAATTAGTTACAACATTTATATTAAAAAAAATCATTGTATATATGAGTGTGATTTAAAGTGATTAGTTATTTGTACACGATATCCAATAAAAAACTTTTTAACCATAAATACTAAGTGGAGCAAGATTTTAACAAATGTGAAATGGTGACAGTACAATAAGCAAAAATAATAATTTATTCATCATAAATATATTTTAATGAATAACTAGAGGTAAAAAAATTCATCCAAATTTCTTCACATATTATTTTCCAAAAATAAAATAAAATAAAATAATAAATGAGTTGGTGAGGGTGCATGCCCCACTGGTCCACGTGTAGCTTCATTCAATGAGGTATTTATCAACACAATTATAAAAGACGTGTCATGTTATAGATTAGCATTAACATGTCGCAATTAAAATACACAATTCACCTCAACATTTCGATAGGATTCACTGGTTACAAAAATAATTTCCCAGACGTTCCTAACAAGAAAAAACTCCTAACCTGTATCTCAATTTCGGCTTTAGATGCAATCCGTAATTGTCTCCCCACAGCATCTAATATAATACCATCTTCAGCAAAGATATACTCAACAGAGTTTATACGTCCGTCAACAAGATTGCGAACAAGAGCCAAAGCTTGCTCTTGGACAGACGGTTCGGGATCTGCAGTGTAAAAGCAGTATTAAAAAATGGTTTTCAATTGTTTTTGGCATTACCATAGCTAAAAGAAATGAGGAAGGCCAGAAGCAAAATTAGGTCATTACCACAGATGAGACTTGCTAATAATGATGCTGTAAGCTCCATAAATATCTCTTCCTTGCACTTGTCCTCTGCTAGGAAAATCAAGTTCCTCAATGCCCGTAGAGCATTTAACCTGATAGTTGAATCCATTGATTTCGATAACTGAACAAGCAGCTTCACACCACCCAAACGTATAAAAGTTGACCGACGAGTCGTAAAGTCAACCACTATGTTGCTGATAGCACCAAGAGCTGCCACCTGGTAAATGGAGTATGAAGACTATTAACACAGTTATAATGCACTTTTCCCTCATTTCATCCATATAGTAACTTTCAAACCGTGTTTTCATAAAGATCAATACTATGAACACCAGAAACAAATTCAAGATCATAAAGTTGGCTGCCAATTCTCATGAGCTCTGATGTGAAAGAATTAATGTCTTCGTCAGTTTACACACAAATAATTATTTGCAACAATCAGAAAGAGTTCATATGTTTTGTTCTTTTTCACAGAAATCGGCATCGATGACCCCCGCAAATTGCATCCAGAGGCTAGAATGCATTTTGCTTCCCATCCAAACACCACACTCCGGGGCCAGTCAAAACTATTAGATATTGTCTGTCCCATTACTTTCTAAAAAACAATAAGAAAAATAGCACCAAACTCAGTAGGTTAAATTTATAGATGCCATTGCATGTACCCAAGTTATTTCAAAAAATCTATCAGGTTCATAGGCAAATTTTACAGTAAACTCTTCTAGAAAAGTAAATACAAAAGTGCTAACCTGGACAGCAGTAGAAGTGTCATCTAAAAGCCGAACCAAGGGAATAACAATTGTTTCATTCATAAAAGAACCTGCACTCAAATTCTGAATGAACTTTATCAGCAAGAATGTGTATCAAACTCAAATCTTTTTGGTACCACAAAGCTTAAGATATATAATGCAAACCTTGATTGATCGAGATACACTTCTTAAGCACATGCAAGCAGCACTACGTACATCAGAACTGTCATGAGCTAGTGCATCAACTACCAACTTCAATACCTATTTTCAAGGAGAATAACTGTGAATCAGTGAAGTTTTTAAGACAAGAATTTTGAAAGCTTACTAATTATATATTCTATTTGACTACATTTATTCAATTATAACAAAATCCCAGTACCTTTATATTTCAAGAAATTTAGCATAACATTGACCATTATAATTTTGTACTTTGTGCGGTACAACATTCAAAAGAAGTAAATTAACCACCCATTTTTCATGGATTGTAAAAATATGATTGACAATTATTCAAAAGCTTTAAAAAAAAAAAACCAAAGGAAAACCTATACGGGTAAAATGAGATTCAAGAAGAAGAACGAGCTATCAGGAAAAGCTCAAGAACATTTTTTTTTAATTTTTTGAGATTAAGATTAAGAAAAACTATGAGGAGAACGGAAGAGATCTTTACATTTGCCGACAATATATCTCTTACTGAAATCTATAAAAACCAAGTCCTCTTGACTTACCAAAAATATCAAGAAACTAAAAATTCAATCCAAGATCCTCTACCAGTAAAATGGATGGAGAAAAATGAAGTATCCAGAAAAGCTCTAGAGATAGAGGCCCAAAGAGAAGCTAGTAGACAGCAAAAGGAAAATAACAGAAAATCATAATATTTGGTGCCTATTCTAGGACAAGTAAGAATCAGGCAGCTTCGTGACTATTAGTTATACAATTAGACATATGAAACTCAATTCACCAATGCAGGTCTTATAGTGATGATGCTTTAAAAGAAATGACAAAATCACGCAAATACAAGCAAAGTTTTATAGAAAAGGAATAAATAAAACAGGAAAATTAGAAATGACAAAAATGCTAAAATAACACACGCACACCACGACAGACCTGCAATGACAAACATCTAGACCGACAACATTCCAACTTTGAGCACATGTCAGCCAATGCCAACAATATACCCTCAAAACGCCGGGGATGTAAGGAGCCTTTTTGCAAGTGGTTGTAAAGTTTATCAACGCCATTAACCTCAAATGCTAGTTTCTGCATATCTTCCTTTTCTGCTATTAAACTAGAAAAAGCAAAGGAAGCTTCATCCCCCACTCGACCAGGATCATCAAGAAGCTCAAGTAGATTATTTATCAGTTTGGTTTTGATTCCTACATCTTGCAGATAGCAAGGGGAAGCATTTCTTATGACAATCAAGCACAATGAAGCCAGCAATCTTGTCCGGGCAAACCTATCCTTTACTATTTCAATTATACAACTCAAAGTTCTTCCTGTGTCAGGTCCTACAAACTGTGAAACAACTTCAGGATTGTTTTTGAAAATTGTAGCTATAGACTCTAAACTAGCATCTCTCTGAATTAGAGAACCCCCCAGAAGGCTAGTAAGCCTCTTTAAAACTCCTGCATCAAACAACAACTTCTGCTCTAGACTTGTCTTACAAGAATGAGAAATAATACTTGCACCAAGCCCGCTAACATTTTCACTTTCATTATTCAGCAACGAAAGAAGAAACTCCATATTTTCCTCTTGAAGGAAATCATACTTTGGAGCCATTTTTGATTGATAAATCATCTTAAGGGAACGAGCACCAGCATCCACCACCTGGAGAACCAAAAAAACCCATAAGAGTCACATACACAAAAAGTTACACGAAACAGGGTCAGTTCTGTGAACACCGCAAGTGCAAAACAAAAATATTTCCCACTTAACACATAACACAAATCTCTTTGAGTATTCAATACATTACAGTGAGACCAATTCTACATAGCTCTGACAGTTTCTCTTCCTATAGCTTGATGAATGTTATCAACCTTGGGAATTTTAGGAGAACAACATTGTAACACAATGGTCTGATGAGCATGATATTAGATGAATGAAGACCGCCTATCAAGGATATTATAGCACACAAACATCCTATCTACTAAAGGTAGTACGATCCAACAATAATCTTCACATTCAAACTCAATACACACGTCAGGAAATCCCTTGGTAATTAAAATAACAATAGTAATAATTGAAGAGCATAAATTATCTCCTCTTTCATCATCCTTTTTCCTAGCTTTCATCAAAATGCAGAAATATAATCCCCATTTGGGATATTACTAAAACTGGAGGAACTAAATATGTCCAAAAGACCATCACCTCCATATATGATTTAAGCAACGGCATCTCCTCCACCAAGCAACCTCTTTGAATCAATATGTCGCTAAAATTGCCAATTTTAAAACTAGATCATTGATTATTGGTCAATGTGGTGCATAATTACTGTGAGTTCAAGGAAACTAAAATAATTCAAAAGTTTAAAACTTGCGATAATTTGAATTTAAAAGTTATGCAATAGTCAAGCGAAAAAAAGATCAAAGATATGAAATTTTAACTTTTCATCAGTATAAGAAAGGAGCCGCGACAAATTAGGAAACGCGCCGGCGTCCAGCACGGCTCGGACGCCGGCTTCGAAGCCGCAAGCGAAGCTGCCAAGCACTGCAGCTGACTGCACAATAATATCCTTAACAATCCTATCATTCTCATCATTATCAGCGACATCAACGGCCGATACGGCGTCGGACAGGATTCCGGCGACGGCGGGAACGGCTCCGAGTTTGAGGAACGAGAGCTTCTTCGTCCGGTTGCCGATGATTTGGTTCTTGAGTTCTCGTAGAGCCTTGAGCTTGACGTCGCGCTCGCCGGAGGTGAGGCGGAGAAGGATGTTGTTGCCGACGGTGGTGCAGACGGCGGAGGCGGTGGTGGTCGGCATGGTAGTCAACGGCGGCGAGCTCCAGGAAGGTGAGGTGGTTGTCCGATAGAGAGAGAAAAGGAAGGGGAGCTAGAGAGAGAGAGAGAGAGAGAGAGAGAGAGGTGAATTTGTGATAAATAATTAATTTTGTAATAAACAAGGGAATCAATTAATTGAATGACTAATTATTATTTTTTGGTCAGATTCATTTATTTGTGTACTCTCTTTTTTTTTTCTTTTTTCTCTTGCCTTGCTAAAAAAAATTAAAAATACTTATTTCTAAAACAATAATACATTTTTTATTTTCATATATGGATTAAAAATTTAATTTTAATTCTTCAAAAATATATTGCCACATCTCTTTGCTTTGCATGTAAAAATATTTGATTGATCCAATTGTAATGTCGCATCAATTTATTTTAGAAATCCAAATTAATCTCAACCTGAATTTAAAAAAAAAAAAAACCCAAAACAAACCAATCCAAAATTAGATCAATTTGTTAGTTCAGCTTTTAAGTTGGATTTGGTTCGAGTTGATTTTTGTGAGTTTACACATATTTTAAAGTAATTTTAATTGAATATGGAATTAATTGTGTAAATTTATAAACTTGAGTAACTCATATTAGTGGGTGTTTATAAGTTATGATCGATATTTTTCATGGGAGCATTACACAAAGATGTTCCACCGTTTTATTATTATTATTATTATGCCTAATAAGATGTCTAAATATTGCTTAAAAGTAGAGTGCCTACATAAGTTTCATTTCTAATGTCATGATTTGTTTTATATAATACAATAAAACAAAACTTTAGAAAGTTTTGGTGTTCTTAATTTCCCACCATAGCTCATTCATGGATTTTTTTTCTCTTGCTAATTTATGACCTTCTATGATGCTACATCATCCATTAATTCTCTTTCTTTCTTAATTTTAACTTCAATTTATTTCAATGAGAATATTTGAAAAGTTGTTATGGCATGGGGGATGATTTTGATTTTCATCTTCAAGATGCAACTCTAGAACTGGTTACGAGTAAATCTCTCATATAATCAAATACTAAGCACATGCTACTATATTATTCATGAAATTATGTTGTTAAGACCTTTACCATCATTTGCTTCATTTGTTATTTTAAATTTTACATTACAATTTATCGAGATTTATTTTAATTAAAAGAGAGAGAGAGAGAGAATTTAAAAGACACCGTAATATCCAAATCTTATTCACGCATTTAGATTTATAAAAGCTTCTAACAAGTGAGTAGTGACTCAACCTTGCAAGGGGATTGGGTAAGATAAAGTTGGGTTCTTGATATCTTTTTATACTAAATTCAAAAAGTAACCTTTAGTGCGGTACAAGCTTTATGTGAGTTAGGTCTACCACTTTTGGAATCCTAAAGTTTTTTTTTTTTCACGAGACACTAGTTTACTTTTTAATTATTAGGGATGGTAAAAATTCTCACGAAAAAGGGTACATTCGGAGATTTTTTCCATTTAAGGAGGATATGGGGATAATTTCATACTCAATTTTTTATTCGAAAAAGAGACGGGGAAATTTTTTTTTTCAATTTCTTATTAGGGGAGGGAACGGGAATGAGGTGGAATCCTCACCCCCTACCAATTTCCCCATTTTAATTTTTAATTTAATTTTTATTTTTAAAATTACTAGTAAATAAATTATAAAATTTGAATTATAAAATTATAAGTATTGGTAAAAATAAAAAATATCAAAATATTTATATTATTAAACTTTTAGGCCTAATTAACTAATTAAAATCCTAAATAAAAATTTAGGACATTAAAAAGACCGGATAGATTCTATTAGCCCAAAACATTTGTTTTAATTTTAATATTCATTGAATATTTTAAACTTAAATCTATTTTTTATTTATCTTAAATCTATTTTTTATTTATTTTTAGATGTTATAATTGCCCACAACAAATCACAATTTTAATATCTAATCTAATCTAATATTTGCTCTTGATTTGCTTCGACTTAATTATTGTGTTGTAAAGGGAATAGTCCACATTTATAAAGTGCCCACGCCACCATTGAAAAATTAATTTCGAATCTAAATTTGATTTTATTTGTAACAATTTTGTATTAGGCTATTAATTTGTTCGTGATAGTTTGTATCTCTTGCATGCTGCGTTCCTTACTAATTTAATGTAAGTGACTTTTGTAATGGATATTAATATAAGATATATTTCAAACTTTACTTTTATTTGAATTTTTTATTTTAATATGATTAACTCAAAATCGAAAACAAAAAAAATGTATTAGTTATTCGGGGATTGGGGACCCTCGAGGATTCCCTGTTATTATTCGGGGAGGGGATGAAGATTCTCTTAAATAATTTTAACGGGGATGGGGAGGGGACGGGGACATACGCAAAATATTGGGGATGGGTACGGGGAGATTGGTCCCCTCCCCTCCCCTCCCCATTGCCATCCCTACTACTTACATTCTTTAGTATTTCATATACGCCTACCCTACTTATATTTCCTAAAAGAGAATACTACTTTCACTCAGTTATTTTATAATTGAGGAAATATATTCGATTATTTCATAACGGAAGAAAGATATTTGAGAGATGCTTACTCCACTCACATTTAATAAAAGAGAAAATTATTTCTACTCATTTATTTTATAATTCAGGAAAAAAAAATTAAACCCTTATAATTACTTTTATGGGGTTCGAGTAAGTATTCTCTTACTAAGCCAAAGGCATATTGATTTAAAATTTTAAAGTTAGATTTCTTTATTTTGCTTTAAACATAAAATTGAACTATTTTACCAACGAGGTGTTGGTTCAGCTGGCGCCGGCCGAACCCCTTAGATGACTCGATTGGGTTTGCTCTCTAGTTCGAGTCCCCTGGGAGTCGCCCTCGTTGGGAGGGCTTTTTTAGCACCCAGCCCGAATTTGGAGTAGTCGGGGCCTAATGTGGTCTCCGGACACCAGATAGTTAAAAACCAAAAAAAAAAATTGAACTATTTTATTCCAAATTTCAAAGAGTTTTGTTGTGTAATTCAAAATAGACTCAATTATGCATATTAAAAATGAAATTCGATTATAAGGGCTTTATATGCCTTTGATTAAAAGAACCCTAGAGGGGACTTCATCTTTTTACATTCGTAGGGATCCCCCCCCAAAAAAAAAAATGATGGTCAAATGGGTTACGTCTTATGACAGCCCTTAAAAAATGTTCTTTTTATACCAAAAAACTCTATTTAGTTGTAGGTGTCAGGTGAGGTGAAAGAAAAGGACATTGAACTCCATGCCTTTTTACATTGTTAGGTTGGCTATAAATAGAATAGTGGAATTTACTTTTTATGGAAATTGAAATTCCGTAAAATTAAGGGTGGATTCTTCACTAAAAGTAAGAATTCAAATTCCTCATCCACTAGATATCAAAACTTCCAAATATAACGTTTTTCTTATAATTTACTAAAACTTCTAAATAGAACCTTTTTTATAATTTACTACTAATTATTTATTGTTATTGATTAATTATCATTTTTAATTTTTTGCAAGTAATATTATAACTTAAAATTTTGAAAAAAGAAAAAAAAAATAGAAATATAACAACAATGCTAGTAGTCGCTTAGCTGCACCAGTCCACCACATCAATATTGTTTGAGACGCCACCGTCGGCATCATCAGATTCGTCGTAAGCCGATCTACATCATGGTGCTATCGATGACCTTAGAACAAAGTGATTATTTATTCAAAATCCACCTCAAAATATTGAGATTCATCCAGAGGTGACTTTAAATATAGGCGAATAAAGTAAATCGCCTAAGGTCCCAAATTTTAGGAAGACCTCATATTTTGAGTATTTCATTAATAATTCTCTAATTAATAAAGATTTTTAAAAAAAATTATGCATGGTCGTAAAACCTATTAGACATCTCTCTAGTTAATAATTAGCTTATAATTAAAAATTTTTTATTAAAAAATCTATATTTGGTCATCTTATTGTTAAATAGATATAATTAATAATATTATCTAACCATTAATTCATTCATTATTAGTTTTTCCACGAAAAATAAATAAATTTTTTACCTTTTCAATTTTTCAAAAAAAACTTAATTATTTAAAATTAGAATTTTTTATTTTGAACATTCCTTATAATTTCTATTAAGAATCTTATAGTCTTAAAATCATAGATGATTTTTTTTTTTACTTTCTTCTCTACAAATAAAATCATTTCATGCATTATTTCATTCAAAAAAGTAAAAAATTAGTTTCTTGAAATACAAAGTCCATGTTCATTATCCGATTATCAATTCATTATCTCAACTTTCTATGTACTACTATTCTAAATATTCTATTTGAAAATAATATTGTTCTTATTTATCTATTTGTTTATTTTTATATAAGTTCTAAAGGAAGTAAATTTTAGATTTTGTTTTCAAATTTTTTTAAGATTTTCTTGATTATTTATTGAAATTAAAGAATGAAAGATGAAATGAATTATGAGCTCTTTTATTTTATTTTATTTTTTAGTATTGAAGTTGCTCAATAAAAAGAGACTTATAAAATAAATTCGCCTAAAGCCCCCACATACTTTAGAGCCGACCCTGGATTCATCTCAATTGCATAATTCCCGGCCAATTAAGAAATTAACATGCAAAACTATTGCAATGGATTGACAGACCTATAAATTTTGATCAAAATAATGCTACTCAACTGCTGAAAGTTGGTTATGTTATAGCGATGGTGGCAGTTCCGGCAGTGACTATGGTGTCTTCTCCGACGACCAGTTTTAATATTTTTATTTTAAATGTTAATTTCAATTTAAAGAAATAATAAAATTTATTAATAAATTACTTTGTGTTAAAAAATAAATTAAAATAATATTATTTAGTTAAATGTTAAAAACTAATAATGAATATTGGAAGTCTAACACCAAAGATTAAAATTTTCTAAATAAAAAATTTGTAATTTTTTTTGAGTTAGAATTTTATAGTAAACCAAATAATGCAAATTGAATTTCCCTTTCTTCTTTTCTATTTTCTTCTCTTTTCATTTATTTTTCTCCCCTTTCGCCGCCAGTTATTTCTTCAAACCAAACGCCACCTAAAACGAAAAGAATCATACTAATCTAGCACTAATTTTTCTTCAATCTAGTATTTTTTAGAAAAAAAGAAATTTAAATAATAATTCTAACATATTTTTTCATTCTTTTTTAATTTAAAAAAAAAACTTTTATATTTGACTGAATTTGAACTTTGACCAGTACCCGAAGTCCGCTCCCCCAAAGGCTCCGATTCTCAGATCCCAAAAATCTAGTGCCCCACCCACCCGAAAAACGCGCCCGCCTTCTTTTTCATCTTCTACCGTTTTATCCGGTCACTAACCCCACTTTCACTCACCTACTCCACCTTCTTTCTCACCTTCTTCTCCGGTCACCCACCTCTCTCAACCAAATATTTTAAAACCCTCTCATTTCAGTCCAAATTTCAAATTCATTTGAATGCAAGAAGCGAAACAAAAGTTCACCTCTCAAAATTTCAATTTCAATTTTTCAAAAACATACCCAAAATGTGTTCTTGGTGGATTTTGCTATAAATGATCGCACTCTCCTGATTCTGTAAGCTTTCATTTAAATTTGATTTGAATTTTTGTTTTTTAATTTAATTTGCTAAGATGGAATGTACTTACCTCTGTTAATTAAATTTTATTATTTTTTGTTATTTTTGTGTCAGCGGTTGGTATGTTAGTGTGATGTGAACTGTTTGATGAAATTAGATTTTAGTTGATCAAAAATGGATAAAAAAATATTTATGATTTGATTTTCCGTTGGTTTGGTGAGAAAACGTGTGACAAATTTTTTTTTTAAAAATTTTTACAAGATTTAGTAACTTAAACCAGTTGGTTTTGTTTCTGTTATATTCGAATTTCTTTATTTATTTTCTCTAAATTATCTTATTTGTTCTTGCTACTCTTTTATGTTTTTATTACCCAGATCAGAATAGGAAACTTAAAAAAAATATATATATATTCTTGGGCGATAATCATTGACTGTATATTATTTCCCGCATATATTGAGAGATTTTATTTCTTTCCCTTTTTGGATTTGCAGTGACACTTATTTTCTAAAAATATTTCTGAAATTCTAATCTTGATTGACTCCTTGTTTTGCTTTTTGACTAAGCAATCCGTACGCGTTGCTTGTCTGCAAATTCTTGGTGAGTTTTATGTTTATGTGTTTCGTAGTTGATTTATTTCAATGGGTAGCTTCATTTTGTTAAATAGATTGTTGGGTGTTTTTTGTTATGTTCCTTTATTATCTTTTGAGTGGGGGAATTGATGCTAAGGAATCATTATCATAATCGGATTTGTTTTTGGAATTCTGCATATTCTTCATGTGCTTGGTGTTGTAGATCAGTAGTTGACTATTTGTGGGATTTGTTCTTTTCAGATTGTTCTTTCAAAACTATTTAATCATGTGTGGTGGATCAGAGAAGTTGAGTTCTAAGGCTTTGGCTCCATCAGCCTCCCCACCAAGCAAGCCTTCTCTACAAAGAAATATGAGTAATCCAACTGAAACTATGAAATCTGATCATTCTTTCTCTCGTTTACTTGAACTTGCTGCTGATAATGATGTTGAGGGTTTTAAACAATGTATTTGTGACACATCTGCCATCTGTGAAGTTGGACTCTGGTATTCTTTTCAACGCTTGTCGAAAAAGATAGTTCTTCAGCATAGGACTCCGCTAATGGTTGCTGCTGAGTATGGAAGTGTAGATGTTGTTAAACTGATTCTGTCTTTGACCAAGGCTGATGTAAATCTCACTTGTGGCCTGGATAAAAGCACTGCTCTACACTGTGCTGCTTCTGGTGGATCTGTGAATGCTGTCGATGTTGTCAAGTTGCTTTTATTTGCTGGTGCTGATTCTAATCTTACTGATGCCCATGGGAATCGTCCATTTGATGTTATTGTTGTCCATCCAAATGTTCCTGATTCAAGGGTGTCCCTTGAAGACCTTTTGAAGAATGGTGGTTCAGTTAGTTTTGATGAACTGCAGGTTTCAAGTGTCGATTTGAGATCTAGTTCATCTCTTTCATCATCCTCGGATGATAGTTCTTTATCTTCTCTTACTTGCAAGTCTGATGATGTGCATGCTTTTGTTGCACCAGAGAAGAAAGAATACCCCATCGATCCATCTCTTCCTGACATCAAGGACAGCATATATGCATCTGATGAATTCCGCATGTATTCATTTAAGATCCGGCCATGTTCTCGAGCTTATTCCCATGATTGGACCGAGTGCCCTTTTGCTCATCCGGGTGAGAATGCAAGGAGAAGAGACCCTAGAAAGTTCCATTACAGTTGTATGCCGTGCCCAGATCATCGTAAGGGGGCATGCAGCCGTGGAGATATGTGTGAATATGCGCATGGAATTTTTGAGTCCTGGCTCCACCCAGCTCAGTATAGGACTAAACTCTGCAAAGATGGCACAAGTTGTATGCGTCGGGTGTGCTTCTTCGCTCATGCATTAGATGAACTACGACCACTTTATGCATCTACTGGATCTGGGATGCCATCACCGCAGTCAGCCACGGCCATGAATATGTTGCCTGGTTCCCCTTCAGCTGTTTCTGCCATGTTACCTTCTCCGTTTACTCCTCCAATGTCTCCCAGTAATGATATCTTATGCTTGTCCATGGCTTGGCCTCAGCAAAACATCCCGACTTTGCATCTTCCAAGCAGTAACCTTCAAGCAAGTCGATTGAGATCGTCGCTCAATGCAAGAGACATTCCAGTTGAGGATCTTGGCATGTTGCGGGATTTTGAAATGCAGAATCAGCTAATTAATGAGTTTTCTCACTCTCAGCCTCAGTTTGGTACTTCTTCTGGAGGAAATATGTCTGTTCGTTTGAACAGGCTAACACCCACAAAGCTTGATCAACTTTCCTATCCTGAGATCTCATCTCCTCAATATTCTGATCAGTTTGCTGCTTCAAATGTTTTTTCTCCTTCACATAAGTCAATGGTGCTCAATCAACTACAGCAGCAGCAGCAAAACATGTCATCTCCAATCAACACAAATGTGTTTTCTCCAATGAATGTTGATCATCCTCTCTTGCAAGCTTCATTTGGTATTTCTTCCCCCGGTAGAATGTCACCTCGGAAGATGGAGCCTATATCTCCAATGAGTCCTCGTGTATCCACTCTTACTCCACGTGAGAAGCTGCTGCAACAATTACACAGCCTCAGTTTACGTGAACATGGGCCTAGGCTCTCATGTGATCTCAAATCTGACAGTCCTATTGGTTCTGTGCTTAATTCCTGGTCAAAATTGGAATCCCCCAGCATGAAAATAGATTGGTCTATCCAGGCTGATGAACTGAATCACTTGCGTAGATCACATTCATTTGGTCGCAATGGAGAGGGGCTCGATGTTTCCACAGTTCAATCACATATGAGGGAAACTCCCTCAAAGATGAAAGAAACAACTCCAGCTCCACCTTCAAGCATGTCATTCCCTACAGAGGGTGCTAATTTAAACCCTCAGAGTGAATCCGGTGATCATTTAGGAGCATGGCTCGATCAGTTGCAGCTTGATCAGATTGTTGCTTAGCCAAGCAATCCATTTTTACAGCGGTATGACATAGTTAAAACTGAAATATTAATTTATTATTCGGTTAGTCTGTGATATGCAGTTAAGAAGATAATTGTAATAATACAAGCCAGAGGAAGACTAACTTCAAGAGTTATTTATTTATTTATTTATTTTCATTACGAAACAAGTCAGGAAGGAATGGCAAACTCCCTCTGTATTAGCAAACATTGATCCCAGTTTTGGGGATTTTTCGTGCTACACTTTCTGTAATCTAGGTCTCTTATTTTTTCTTCTATGAATCAGGGGGTTTGCTAATTGCTGTCCCCTTTTTCATTATTGATATTTATTGTTTAAACATTGTGAAAGATTGAATGTATTTGATTGTTATTCAATAATATTCTTTCAATATCTCAATAATTTTGTTATCCTCTCCTCTTTTGATATGCCTACTTGTTCCATTTTTAATGCTTTGGAATCTGTAGTGAGGTGGATCCCAATAAGTGGGTATGGTGGAAAGTTTCTTTCGATGCTTTCAAAATCTTTATTGAGAAGATGGGTTTGTGGGTGGCGAATGAATGAGAATGGGGGAGTGAGGAATTTATTTCTTTATCTTATGAAAATGAGATGTGATGTGGAATCAACTTTCTTATATGATATGGTGCTTTAAGGTATCATGCACCCAGATTTGATGCCAAACCCCACTAAATTTATTTATTTCCCTCTAGTTGTTGTGTCTTTACTGTAGTGGGGAATTCTTAAATTTTCATGTCACATGTGGGCCAAATTTCTCTATTACAAGGAGTTGATGTGATAATTTAGTGAAGGGTTGGCCCCTTTTTCAGGCATTTAGTGCGATTTCAAATGTTTATTCATTCATTGCTTTATTATGATTGTGAGATTGTTGTGTTTGGTCGCTGAGAAAATTCCAAAATAGTTCCATCTTATTGCATTTGAGAAATTTGACTCACTAATCTGGTATAGACTATGAAAATCGAATTTGCAGAATCTTGGGAGTGTGAAACTTTTCACCAAAGAGATTTATAGAATGCGGAAAATCTTACATTTTCTGTTGATGCAAAATTGCTGTGTACAGTTCGATATTTCTACCAGTGTTTATATGACTAACAGGTAGAAGGGAAAGATTCTACACCTAGGGTGAGAAATGTTTTTACTCAATGCCATTGACCCATTTAAGACGAAGAAGCTGTTATTAACTTGGCTATTGAATCTGTTTGGCTAAGCAGTTGTACGTTTAAAGTATTAATTTCAGACATGATCTAAAATTTGTGTGCTTGCTTTTTTTTTTTTAATTTATAGCTGATTTTTAAACTTTATATCTAAATAGAAAAAATAAGAATGAGAAAAGTGTAAATGAAAAATAAATATTATATTTTAAAAATATCTCTATAAAATATATTTATTTTCTAAATTATAAAATTTAATTTTTTTATTTGTAAGGAGATAAACATTAAATAATCATGTTTAAAAAGTTTTTTTATTCATAAAAATTAACAAAATACAACTTATATTCAGATATTATTTAAAAAAAAGCATGTCATTCACATATTCATTTAGATTTCAAAAAAAAATTCAGACTTTTTCAGATTTAAAACAAAATACTATCCAAATCTTCTCACATTTCATTGTCAATACACCTGCATTTGCCATAAAAATGAACAAGGGCGGCAATCCCAACTTGAACATCTTTAATCAAATTCCTATCTCAATTAAGCCAACCTCATGAGTACATAGCTTATGTTGGTGACCTGATTTATAAGTATAATCTGGAGCCTACATGGACAACCTCACTTACAACCTGAAGCTTATGTTGACGATCTAGTTTATAAATACAATCTGAAATTTATGCGAGTAACATAAAAATCCACTAATCCAATCTGGAAGTGAAGTAGTTTGACCTAGAAACTAGTTTGTCTAACCTAAGGATGTGCTATCTTGATATGAAAATTTTTTTGTTAGGACAACATGACCTATATTTTATGAAAGTTATGTACCATAATTTTTTAAATCGCCTTCAATTGACAACTAGGTCCAACTGCTCAAAAGAGTAGGCTAAAACCAAGGAGATAACCACCCACAACCAAGAGCCTACTTAAACTAAAGAGAGCATCAGAGAAAAGGGTTAGTAAAATTAACTAAAAAATTCTTTGAGTTATCAATCTTAAAACTCTTCTACTTTCTACAAGATTTACAGCACCAAGACCAGAGAATTCCTTAATTCTAACTTATTTTCAGTTCCTTCTTGTTAGTTTTCCTTTCTATTTACAAAAAACATCTGACTTAAGCATCGTAGGACCATAGAATTCCTTGATTCTAACTTATTTTTCAGTTCCTTTTTGTTAGTTTTCCTTTCCATTTACAAAAAAACATCTGACCTAAGTATCGTAGGATGTACGATGGAACCCCCACTTGCATGTCAAAACCATATTTTGTGGTTGGTAGGTGCTGAAAGTTGCTGTTAAATTGATATTTGAAACCCTAAAGAAATGGTTGTTTTTCCCCAAAAAGAAAATTAAGGTTGTTTTTCAAAACCATTATTATCCCCCATAAAGAAAATTCAACTATTAAGGTTGTTTTTCGACATCAATATCTTGGCATCGTTAACAGGGAAAATGGTATAAACAATTGTATGTTTAAAGACTTGATAAAGGAGGCTATGAGAGTGACAATAGATAGTGATGACGAAAATAGAAAAACCTTGCACCAAATGGCAGAGGAAGTGAATGCCACTGCAGATAAGAGATGGAGAGAAGGGGTGAAGAGGCAAATGGCAAGATTTGAGGAGATGGGTAAAGGGATGGTTGTTGCTCAAGTCAAAGGAACTTAGGTCTTGAGTGGTGATCAAGGGAGTAGTAGAGCACGAGAGAGAAATGAGCTCGGTGGTGAATGACAGAGCATAATAGGGTTACCTCAAACTAAGGTATGATAAGAGAATAAAAATACAGGAGAGCAAGTGAATGAGTTGAGACTAGAGGTGGTCATCAGTTCAATGTATAATAATAAAAAATTTACAAATTTGTATAAGCAAAAAAAAATTACAAAATTTTGGACTAAATTGAATAATTTTCATAATCATCATCATTGTTTTTAATCTCAAAACTTTTTGCTCAAAACGTAAATAAAATAAAATAAGTTTCTGCGCCATAATATAACTTATCAAAACAATAGGGGTCATAATGTTATCTTACCTTGTTTACTTTTGATCAAAGACCTTTTTAAAAAGTTTGCAAAATATGTTAGGCCATAACATAATTTTTATATGCAAATATTTTCTATATATTAGATAACATAATTTTTATATGCAAATATTTTCTAAATATTAGGTCATACTAAAATTTTATAATAGATAGGGACCCGAATGATATTATCGGTTTAGTTCGGTTTTTTTAAAGTTTGATCCGAAAACCAAACTGAACTATTCGGTATTTCTATATTCGATTTTTTTGAAATAAAAAAACCAAACCAAAACCCAAAAAAACCAAACCGAACTGAATTGTTTTCAGTTCCAGTTCGGTTTTGCCCACCCCTAGTTGAGACGGCGGATTAATGGGTTGGATCATGAAAGAGAGAGAGAAGAGCTAAGAAACCCCCAACAGACAAATAAGCGTGAGTAGCGAATGCTCTAAATTTAAAGAACTCTGGAGGCATTAGAGGCAAAGGCAGAGTGTAAGAAAGTAGTAAGAAGATTGTTGCTTAGTGATGAATCTCCCTTGACACCTGAAGTGATGGCAATGACAATGCCGCCCAAGTATGTGGTTTCGGCATAATTTATGAAGGGAAAACCGACCTTAACCACCATGTGTAGAGGATTAATGAGATGACCAGAATTCAGGGCTTGAATGATAAGTGTCATGTTTTTCCTTTAACTCTAGAAAAACATGTGGGAGTGTTATCGGAGATTGAATAAGGGAATCATAAGAAATTTTAAGGAGTTATGTAAGCTATTTGTTGTGCATTTCAGAGGTTCTTGCATACCTGAGCAAGTTACAAGCAAGTTGAAAAAACTTGTCCAAGAAGAGTTTAAAATTTTGAGAAACTTTGTGACTATGTATCATAAAGAAGTTAATGATTTGAGGGCCTTTAAACACCCAGATGCTCTCGAAGAATTAAAGAGAAAGGGTTAAGAATCAATTGATTGTGGAATAGTTTGTACAATAAGAGAATTGCAACATACTCCGAGGCGTACGATTGGGCAAAACTGGATATGAAAACTAAAGATGCAAAGGAAGAATGGAAGAACATTAAATAGGTTCAATGCAAATGAGAGAACTAAGTAAGTGAAGGAGAAAACCTTAGGTATAACTTGAAGAGAAACTCAGATAATATGTGTTATTACGATATAGGCTTGTTTAATTACAGACGACTAGAGAGGCCAATTCGAGATTGGGAAAGAAATATTGAAAGAAGGAAATTTTAACCAGTGGGTCGAGGCCGAGAAAGATAAAGTATCTATAGAAAAAGCCAACAGAATAGCCGAGTAAGAGAGTATACTATGTTACCACCTGTTGTAGACCGGAGAAGATTGGGATCAAGTCGTTGGGTGAACTTGGTAGAGCAGAGCGTGAGATACGCACTTTTAAACACGAGTAGAGCAGAAATATTTGTTGCAATAAAAGATAAAAGGGCTACTAAACTCGCCAAAGCGGATTGTAGGGGAGTCTAGGCGGAAATACTCACCACAAGTATTGTGAGATTTACAAAGTGTCCGGACATAAGACCGCGAAATACATAAACTTAAAGAGCAAATTGAGTGGCTGGTGCAAAATAAATATCTAAAGGAAAATGTAGATAACCAAGGAAGAGATGAGAAAAAGGGGGGGACAATAGAGACAACATAGCGATGGTGATCACGAGAGGCCGACCATAGCAAGGAATTTGAATCACTCTAGAAAGAACTATTATAGATACTCTTTGAAAAGTTATGAAGTGAATTTTAATGTTCTGACACTAAAGAAGTAACAAATCCAAAGAGTGCCAATCATGTTCATAGATGAAGATGAGGAAGAGGTCGCACATCCATACGAAGATGCACTTGTAGTGAAAGTTACCTTAATAGAGCATGAGTTGAATCAGGCTCTTGTAAATGAGGATAGCTTGGCCAATAATTTATTTAAACAAACTTTAGATGATCTACAAATAAGCAGCCTCATACTTAATCTTATTTGAACAACATTAAAATGGTTCAGAGGAGCAAAGTTGATTCCACTCGGATGATTGATCTATCATTGACCATAGGTCTAGTCCTTTACCAAAAACAATGGTGGTGACACGGGTGGTGGTTGATGAGCGTAGTCCATACCAAGTTGTTTTGGGTAGACTATTCAATAAGATAGGAGAAGTGAGCTCAACCTATATGCAATACGTAAAGTTCAGAATTCAAGGTGGGATTGGAGTAATGAGGGGCCAACAACAAGTGGCTTAAAGCTATCATGCTATAGCCATAAGAGAATTTATGTAGATCACGAGTGTCGATCCATGAACTAAGAATAGGTTGTGTTAATAGCTACTTAATGAATAGATGAAACAAGTGCTAGTGATTAAGGATGAGCCGAGGAGAGTAGTAAGAGTGGGGATAAAAATGAAGAATGAAATTTCTAATGAGATTTAAAATTTGTTGGTTGAGTACAATGACATTTTTTCACAGACTAATAAAGATATGTCAGGAATAGACCCTTGGATTAAATGCCATCAATTAGCTATAGATAAAAATCACAAGCCTAAAAACAGAAGAGAAGAGTGTTTAACTAAGAAATGTATAAGGCCATTCATGATAAGGTGGATAAACTATTAAAGGCAAGGTTCATAAAGGAAGTGAATTATCCAGATTAAGTTTCAAATGTGTCAATAGTGAAAAAGACTAATAAAAAATAGAGGATGTGTGTAGATTTTACAAAGTTTACCAAGTCTTCTGTTAGGCGAGTTTCGAATACCAAGTTTTTCAATTACCAAGTCTTCTGCCAGACAGACATTTTCCTCATTTTGGGCATTGAGGTCATACTTGAGCCGATATGATCTCACTTGTTATTTTCTCATTATTGAGCTTGGCCTTGGACAAAGTGCACTCGAACTCTTCTATTTTCCCTTAACCTTTTAACGACTTCGTAAACGTCTCGATATGCGTTGCCATTAGCAAAGATTGCTAGAAAGTGAAGCATGTCCAACCAAGGTGAGAAAAGACATGAAGGCACCTTGGCACGTAGACTGAGCAGCTAGATTGACCATGGTAGCAAGCTCTCCACTTTTTCTCACTTCGGCTCCATGGTGTTATTACTTTCAAGTAAGTTCCTTTTCGAACATATCAGGGAAGAGGTGGGCAGTAAAATGCGCAAAGGACGTAAGTCACCGGCTCGATCAATTTTGTTTTGAGGTAGTACATTACAAACCAAAGTTGCGGGTTGTTTATCTTTTTACTCATCAGGCTTGGTTTTGTGTGCTGTGGTTGGCAAGTGTGGAAAGTTGCAGTTGAATTGACATTTGAGATTGGATTCGTGTTGTTATTCCCCAAAAAATAAATTTATCTGTTAAGGTCGTTTTTCAACATCAACACTTCTTCTCTCCACATCATTAATTAGTCTAGTACACGCCTTGATGAGAGGCGGATTGGTTTTATCTCTTGCTATTTTTAAAGGACTTCATTTGGGTGTACGTGGAAAAAGCATTGCTTGGTCATTTTTTAATTGGGTTTGTTGTAATGATTGAATTATAACCTTTAATTTTTTTTTCTTTTTTAAGAAATCAAGAATCTATTTAGACAAATCTAGATCAGTTGTATTAAGGTACAAACCTAAATTCCTACCTTATTAACATTCAGAAGACACCATCACTCTACTAACATTTGCGAAGGATAATAAAAATAAAATAAGGGACCTCACACATGCAGGCACTTGATGAATCCAGAACCGCAACTACTCAGGGGTATGATCTGAGCGGCGGTTGTAATTTGCACATTTTCATTTTTCAACTGGGTTTGCTTGAATAAAATGGAGGGGGGGTTTTGCTGCTTTTGCAGGGTTGAATTCGAATCTAACTAAGTTGGGCTGGGCCGAGGTAGCCCATGATAAATCTTGATAGTTACCCCCCATTCTTTTGTGAAAGTGGCCTTCTACTTGTTTGTTTCAGTGACAAAAATTAAAATGCATCCATTTTTCCAAGTCAATGTCTTCTCTTGCTTTTTGGGTGATCAATCGCAATCACACTCATTGATCCTGGAAAGTTCATAGAGAATCCTCTGATTGATATTGCAAATTCTTACTTAAGATATGGCAGAAGCCGCAGTGAATCTTGTTATTGAAACCTTGGGTTCCTTACTTGTGCAAGAAATCAATTTGTTAGGAAGCACAAAGCAAGAAGTTCAGTCCATCAAAAATGAACTAGAGAGCATCAGATCTTTCCTCAAGGATGCGGATGCAAGGGAAGCTGCAGAAGAAGAAGAAGGAGAGAGAGCAATGAAGGTGTCAAAACATGGTTAAACAAGTGAGGGAAGAAGCTTTTCGCATTGAAGATGTCATCGATGAGTACATTTTAAAAGAGGCAAAACTTGCTAGAGGTAGTGGTCTCACTTACCACCTTAGAAAATTTTTTTTGCTTCATAAATGTACTGAAACTGCACCATGGAATTGCCTCCAAGATTGAAGTTATCAAATCATCACTTGCTGATATACAACGAAGAGAAAGGCACTATAGCTTTAGGTCCATAGAGCAAGGATCCGTCAGTCGAACCAGAAATGTTATATCACATGACCCTCGAGTTGGTTCACTGTTCATTGAGGATGATGAAGTTGTTGGCATTGAGTCAGCTAGAGATATATTGATTGGTTGGTTGGTGAATGGAAGAAAACAACGTTCAGTGGTTGCACTGGTGGGCCAAGGAGGAATAGGCAAGACAACACTTGCCGGCAAACTTTTTAACAACCAATATGTGATGAATCACTTTGATTGCCGGGCTTGGATAACTGTGGGGAGAGAATGCATGAAGAAAGATCTGCTGATAAAAATGATAAAAGAGTTTCATCAACTAACAGGACAGTCTGCTCTAGGGGAGATGAACAACATGGAAGAGAAGGACCTAATCATTGCAGTGAGGCAATACTTGCATGACAGAATTACATGATTGTGTTGGATGATGTGTGGAAGATTGAATTATGGGGAGATGTAGAGCATGCTTTACTTGATAACAAAAAAGGCAGCAGGATAATGCTCACAACGAGACACAAGGCTGTTGCGGACTTTTGCAAACAATCTTCATTTGTTCAGGTCCATGAGCTTGAAGCCTTGCCTGCAGTTGAGGCATGGAGACTTTTCTGCAGAAAGGCTTTTGCTTCGGTCTCTGATGGTGGGTGTCCCCCAGAGTTGGAGAAATTGTCCCATGAGATTGTAGCAAAATGTGGTGGTTTGCCGCTAGCAATTGTTGCAGTAGGTGGCCTTCTGTCAACCAAACACGGAAGTGTTTCTGAATGGCGAAGGTCACTTGAGGGCTTGGGCTCCAAGTTAGGAAGTGATCCCCATCTAAAGATTTGCAGCAGAGTTTTATCGGAAGGTTATCATGATCTGCCTCACCATTTAAAATCATGTCTCTTGTACTTCGGTTTATTTCCACAGGGGCTACTCAATTAGTTGTGCAAGACTAATTCGTTTGTGGATAGCTGAGGGTTTTGTCCCATACAGCACACGCCCACCTTCTGAACAACTTGGGGAAGAATACTTGTCTGAACTCATTGACAGAAGCTTGGTGCACGTTTCTAGACGAGCTAGAAGTTGTCGAGTCCATGATCTGATGCACGAGATTATCCTTGAAAAGACTAAAGACTTGGGTTTCTGTCTGGACTTGAGCAGAGAGGACTTGAGTTGCTGCACTAAAACTCGTCGCATTTCAATCAACCAAAGTTTAAATAATGTCCTAGAGTGGACTGAAGACTCAAAGATTCGTTCTGTTTTCTTTCTGAATGTCGATAAACTGCCTGGCTCTTTCATGACTAAGCTTGTTGCAGAGTTCAAACTGATGAAAGTGCTAGATTTGAAGATGCTCCTATAGAGTTTCTTCCCGAAGAAGTGGGAAACCTGTTCCATTTGCACTACTTGAGTGTGAGAAATACCAAAGTAAAAGTACTTCCCAAGTCCATAGGTAGGCTTCTCAACTTACAGACCTTGGATTTGAAGCATTCTCTTGTGACTCAGCTACCGGTAGAGATCAAAAACTTGAAGAAACTGCGCTATCTCCTGGTATACCATAGCGATAATGGAACACATGAAAGAGGAGTGAAAATACAAGAGGGGTTTGGATCCTTAACAGATCTTCAGAAGCTATACATTGTGCAAGCCAACTCTACGATACTTAAAGAGCTTAGAAAGCTAAGGCAGTTGAGAAAGTTGGGCATCCAGCTAACAAATGATGATGGGAAGAATCTTTGTGCCTCAATTGCAGATATGGAAAACCTCGAGTCTTTAACTGTAGAGTCGACAAGTAGAGAAGAAACTTTTGACATACAATCATTGGGTTCTCCTCCTCAATATCTTGAGCACCTCTACTTGGTGGGAAGTATGAAGAATCTGCCAGACTGGATATTTAAACTTAAGAATCTGGTCAGAATAGGCTTGTATTGGTCAGAATTAACCAATGATCCCATGAACGTACTTCAAGCCTTGCCAAATTTATTAGAGCTCAGGCTTAGAGACGCATACGATTATGAGAAATTGCATTTTAAAGATGGCTGGTTCCCAAGACTCCAAAGATTGGTTCTCTTGGACTTGAAAGGAGTGACATTGATGATGATAGACAAAGGTGCAATGCCTTGTCTTAGAGAGCTGAAGATTGGTCCATGCCCCTTGCTAAAGGAGATTCCAGCAGGAATCGAGCATCTTAGAAACCTTGAGATTCTTAAATTTTGTGGTATGTTGACGGTAATCGCTTCTATGATTGACGACGCGAACTGGCAAAAGATCATTGAACTTGTACCATGTGTCTTTGTCTCGTTTAAGAGAGCTGGAAAAAATGTTTATAAGCCTGGTAAATTTCTCTCATCTCTGTCACCAGAAGATCTGCAGCATTTTATGGAAGAAGTGAGCCCAAGCAACCATCAATGAAATGACAGGTCTGCTTACTCACAAGGAGAAGATGTCTTCAGTTTGGAGCTTTAAAGCTTCCTTATGTAGTTATGTTTGTATTTGTAATTTCGACTGCTTCATAAGTGCTTTCCAGAAAGTGTTTTCTACATTAGCATTTTAACTACTAAAAATGCACTTCATGATACTATTTACAAATGCATGGCATTTTCCTTAGTACAGCTAGCAAGAAATTGTAAGATTAAAACTGCATGCTACAATTTTTCTTATAAACAAAAGTTACGTACAATTCCTTCATTTTCTCCCTTTACATTTATGAACTTGAAATTTCCTTTACATTATTCATAGAAGGGAAAATAAAACACCACCCAAAAAAAGCGTGAAGCATTGAAAAAAAAAAAAAGTAATTTGTATTCACTATATTGTTTCCATGACAAGAAAACTATGGAAACATGTTGCAGCTTCAGATAGACTACACCTGCAAAACAAAAGGCCGAAACCATTTGCAAATTCACTTTTATCTTCTGAGAAATGCCCAAGGCCCCGTTCCTGTCCCTATTCTGCAGTGCAAGTGGAAGAAAGTAAGAAATGGTGTTCTCTTATATGCAGAAAAACTTCTAGTAGTAGCATGTGATGTTCTTGTAGCAAGTCAATATTTACCTCCAAAAGCCAGCAAAAGCTCGAAGGCTCATGTAAATTGTCAGACCGATCCACAGTCCTACAAACCCATTGGTGGCAGAGAGACCTAACAAACACAGGATGCTGACGAAAGCCACAAAAACCTGGAGGAGAATAATTACCATTATTCTTCCTTTGGTAGCTAAACTGTACAGTTCATTCAGGTAAGTTCAGGTGATAAACTAGTTGTTTCTTTTATTTTCACTTCATGGTAATTTCTTTCTTAAAGAAATAAACAATATAATGTTTCAAAATCCACCACTGTTTTGCTTTCTCATGGGCAATTTCATTTACTTTTTAAATGGCTTCAAAGAATGAAAGAGTTCTACTTGTTTAGTCTTCACTGAATATAAGGAACTAGATACTTGCCATCGAGCATGCTGCATATGCATAATCAGATGCTCCGAAGTTGATACCATCGAAAACGAATGCCAAGGAATTGATGGGTTGAGTACTTGCAACAAACTGATATGGAAAAGCAATATTTGTTCCAGTATTAATTTTGCGGTTCAAGAGTCAGAAAGGTAATTTTCGTTTCTTGTGTTAAGGTAAGAGGAGTACCGGAATTCCAATGCCAATGAGGCGGACAACATCAGCGTCTCTTGTGAATAATTTTGCTCCATATTGCAGGGCTACTCCCAGTATGGCTCCAAGCACCAACCCCAGAAACCAATCCTAGCTACAGGATATCATGTGAAAAGTCATTTGGAGAAAAGAAAATTATATGTTGTCAGAAGCCTTTTGATCTTTCTGAAATAAAATGCAGCACCTGCAATACTCTAGCAGCACTTGATGTTGCCCTTTCATAGTCTTTCTTGGCAAATGAACTTGCAAGTATTGCCTGAAATGGCAAAAATCAAATGAAGTTTGCCATCTAAATAAATAATCTTGAAACAATTGAAACCTCCAATAAAACTGCCAGCTTTCACTCTTGTAAACTTCATGTATAGCGATTGGTTAGCATTTTGGCAGTGTTTACATAACCTTGAGAGAAACCTAAAGTGAAATGATTATGCTGTTGAAGATGAGTAAATCAGCTCTTACCTGACCAGCAACAGCCAAACCATCGGCCAGAAGCGATGTTGCCAACCAAACCTGCAAGCAGACTTGAAATGCAGCCATACTCGTTGGTCCCTGCCGTGCAGCCAACGATGCGGACAGGGTGACACAGAATGTGACAGCCATCACCCTAATTAGTAATAGAAAACCTGGAAAAAAAATCACAATCAAAATGAGAAAGAATCACAAGAAACTTTGACTACAAATCTGAAATATATAGAAATTTGATTTGTCAGGATTAGCTAGTAAAATCCCTTGCCATTGCACAGGAAGAATTGGGATGGAATCCGCTTACACATAGGTAGGCGATGTTTAAGGCATAGGAGATGGTCAATTATAGTTTGTATTATGTAAATTCAACCAGACTCCAATGGACCTATTTTTCTTTTTTTGTTACTTTTCTAATCAGATTCCAACTTGCTAAGGCATGATAGAATAATTACCATTCTGAAGAAACCGGCCAAATTTGAGACGTTTCATAGAAGGAGGTATGAGGTCTACTTGCTGTATCAATTTCCACAAAAGTATAATTGCTATCAGATACCTGAAATATCCATATAGATGTGAAAAGCAAGACAAAAGTAGCATGTTTCAAAGACATGAAAGAGACGTCAGTATTCTCTACATGAGGATATATGACTTACTGAGAAATAACATGAGCAATGGCTGCACCGCTAACACCTAACCGGAAAACGAAGATGAATATCGGGTCCAAAATTATGTTTGTTAAATCTCCTGCCACTGAATTAGTTTACATAAGAAAATTAATTAGAATGAGGTCAAATAGAATATGTTATATATTTTGAGAAATGTTTTCATGTGCTGGAAAAGAATAAGGTATAAGACAGAGTGTTCAATTTCAAGTTCTGTAAGACATACCGGTCGCATATAAAGGGGTTTTTGTATCCTTGAATCCTCGGAAGACCCCTTGCATCGCCAATGATAAAAGAACCGCAGGGGCACCAAGTGATCTTAATGTTAAGTACTTTTGTGCAGGGCTTAGCATAGGGATTCCTGTCCAAACAAAATATTGAGACATTTTAGTCAGGATAGGTAATAGATTACAGAACTCTCGAAGTCACGAATATTGATAACAGCAGAACAAATTCAAGAGCCTCCCCTTGTTGTAAGCAATACTTACAGAACCAATTCCCATGAAGTTCAACAGAGGTACAGCTCCAGCTATAAGGACTATAGCTTGGATGAGGCCAAGAATGCTGCCAATAACCATAGCTGAAGAGGCTGATGGAATATATCTTCTTTGATGTTCATATTTCGGCTTCACAACGTTACAGCTACTAGTAAGAGGTTTTGACTCGCAATCAGCCTCCGTAGAATCTGAGATAATGAGATAGAAGTTAGAAAAAATATGTAAAGATGGAAAACCATATGGATTCTGTGATCCAATAAAAGGACAAGTGCAAACAATTCATGTGGAAACTAGGGAGACATAGCTAAGAAAACTCGAGCATGGTCTTCAAACACTTGAAATGTAGAGATAGCATACCACTTCTCGGTATCAACTCCCTATCTTCGCTATTACCATTAGCGGAACCTTCTTCTATGCTATCAGATTCTTCTGCTTCACGGGCCACACTTTTGATTGCATCTTCCTCAGCAACAAAAGATGTAGTGACGCTTACAAGCGGGAAGATTGCAATCCTTGATACTTGATTAAATAGAGCAATAGAAACTCCTACAGCTGCAAGTTCTACAGAACCTACAAGTATCAAAGCAAACTATCTCAGTTACTTTAGCAAAAACCTAGTGAATCATTCGAACCTTCTGAATTTCAATATGGCCCTGTACCTATTTGGCCTATAAAAGCTGTGTCAATCAAAGAAGCAATTGGATCGGCTGTCAGAGCTAACGAGGCAGGCAGTGCTATCTGTGCTATTTCTAGTCCAAGTTCATCTAACTTCAAAGCATGTCTGCTCTCATAAGATTGCCACAAAAAAAAAAGGAAAAAAAGGTGAGCAATTATCTCCTACAACATCTCTGAAACGATAGAAATTTAACGCTGAATTTTCCAAAAGGAAAACACTTGAGCTAGCTTCTCAACTCATCAAATTCATAACGTTGCGCTAAGTGAAAAGTTGAGAATGATACCTGATATCCTTGAAGAAAATGAAGATTGGGGGACTCTTCTTACAAGCAGGAGAGCCAAATTCTTCAGCCATTACTTTGGAGAAAAGCCAACTCTCCAAGTTGTTTACAGGCAGCAAATAATGTACCTGTAAATTCTTCACAAATCAGTTTCTAAAAGTTTTTAAATAATTAATACCTACCCACCAAAAAAAAAAAAAAACTCCTGATTCAAAGTTGATAGAAAAATTGGTACCTTTTAATTTCAAAGTAAGAAAGCCCTTTCCAAGAAGGTTCCTTTTAGGAGCCAATAGCTTCCATTCAAGAGAATAAAAACTTAAGTCTCTGAATAGTACCAAACTTTCAAACTTCCGTACCAAACCCTCAACACAGGAAACTAGAATTTTCTTGCCCCGAGGAGCAGTAATACCTTTTCACTTCTCCAAGAAAGTCCGGAGAGGGAAATTTTATTCCTTGAGCCGACGCATCAAAGAAATTTCAGCTCTAAAATCTCTACACCTATCAAAACAAGAAACCACCACCAAGAATTACTTTCAAAGCCATTACGTTCAACTTTGAAACATCAAAAATAGACCCCCACCAAACTAAAGAAAAAAAATGAACAGTCAAGTCACTTTCAAAGAATAGAATTGATGAAACTTGTAAAATCACAAGCCAGAATCAGTTATTTGTTCTGTGGGTTTGTGTGATAGCTGTTTCTAAACCACAAAGGTGGACAATTTGTAATATATCATGGTGGGCCAAAAGTTTTGATTTGTGATTGAATTGACTGCAAAAAGGCATGTATTACATGCGTGATGTGTCTGCTGTTAAAAAAAAAAAAACCCTTTTGCACAAAAATCCTACAGTGACATTGCATGCATATACATGCATGACTGCCAAGTGTGTTTCATGCAAGAAGAAGCTTCAATGCCTTTAGGCCATTGTCATCTTTATTAATACCAAGGAATAATGACCAAAAAGAAAGAAGGTGAATATTATACGAAACTCAAACACAAATTACGAACCTTTTGTTTGGATGGTATCTGAAACTGCATGTTCATTAGTAACTAACAAAGGCAATGCAGGTTTGAGGGTTCATCATCATGTGAATGAAACCTTGAAACCTGCAAAGGGAAAATGGCAATGCCCTTTAATTAATTTTTTAGTATTTATTTTTTGGTTCTGAATAAACAAATAGTGGAATGGAATTGGGGGAATTTTGAAGCTAAAGTTATCCATAACAGGTTGTGATTGATGTTTTCTATTCTTAGTATCTAAATTGCTGTCCCCATTTTGCTTGCTAGTCTTTTGCTCTTCAACCCTCTTTCTTTTTCTATTAATGGTTTGTTTGTTTTTCGATTTTGCTGGATGATTTTAAAAAAATAATAATAATAATTTGATATTTTTAATTTATAGACTATTTACTTTTATTACCATCATAATTGTAGTATACTGTTATTATTAGTGTGCAAGTCTCGCGATTAAGAATATGATGATTGTGATTTCGAATCTTAAAAATTACTATATAAAATATAAGTTGTCATTAATACTGTCATTTTCTTTGATTTAAAAACTCTTGGGTTTGATTTTAACTTAAATACGACGGGACAGGTACCAATAGACATTGAATTAGACATTAAATTTCGACAAAGTTATTAAATTTTATTTGCCCGCATCTGTTTTACAATTATGACAGTAATAAAATAATAAATAGTGGCTGTGTTAGTTCAAATTGCATTATTTTCCATTTGAGAAGAATCAAACAAATCCTATGAAATGACCACATTTGATTTAATTGTTCATTTATTTATGGTTCTGGAATTGCTTTAATTGCTTGAATTAAAAAAAAAAAACCCCATCATCAATGTTTTTTTATGTCTAAAAAGCAATTTACTCCCGACAAAAATTCCAACCACTTGCACATAAATATTAAAAACAAAATCTTAATTCAGTAGTGGAGCTTTATTACTTTCTTTAAGAATCAAAAGATTATATAATCAAGTTGACTAACAAAAATGCTTATGCTTACATATATACTTCCTGCTTTTTAAAAAAAAAATCTTTTTTTTTTTAATTTTAATGTTTATACCACCATTGAGCATTTTACATTAAAAGAATAATAGTATTTAAAACTTTGCTTTAACAGAATTTTTTTGCAAATAATTGTGGGTTAATTTTATCATGATTAAAAGGCTAAAATGCTTTTTAAAAAATAGATGGTTCGATCGCAAGAAATTAGGTAATTGGAAAATAAGATTAGGAACCTTTTTTTTCTAACAAAAGAAATGTATCTGTTATGAATTGAAATTAGAAAATCTCCTAATTTTTTTACCAAATTCAAGAATGAAACCAAATAAAACTTCTTCTATCTTTGTTATATTCACTATAATATCCATAACAAATTGCATAAACAAAGCTCATGGTTGTGCACAATTTATGTTAGTCCATGGTTTTGATTACTTTTTTTAAACTACTCTTGAAGAAGGAAAAAATAAAAAAGAAATCCCAAAAAAGTGCTAAGCATTGTGGTAGCTAACCTAAAACTAATAAAAGTAATTAAAAGCAGGGAAAAAAGCACTTCATGTGAATTGTTATTATTCCTCATTACCTACTACTCATCTCTTTCCCTTAAATGTGAGTGGTGACCAAGAAAAGCACTTTAGAAGAATCCCATTTGATAATTTCACTTATCTTCTTACTTTAGAATAAATTCCATGAGCATATTAGATCATAGTAAGATTCCACTACCAAAATTGCCCAAAAGTTCTTTTGTTTTGACTTGAGATATAAAGTTAGGTTGGCTATGTCCTAATCCTACCTTAGGAAATCAAACTATACGGATCGTTCTTAATGTTGTAAAATTTAGGTGGTTGCATTTCAAAATACGCAAATAATTGATATCCCATTGGTTTGCTAATAACAATTTGTGATTAAGGAAAATTAAATGTACAATAATTCATTGATTGGACGGTTTATTTTCGTACAAAATTATGTATCAATAATGTATTCACATATTGACTCTCTTTTAATTTTGTTATTGGCAGAGGAAGAAACTGTGATCTTTCTCCCGTTTTACAAAGTGTTTCATCGCTGTTCGGAAACTGAGAAAAAGTTTGGAAAAATGTTGAGCTACCAACAGACTTGCAATCATTTACAAAGTGGCCCAGCACTATTACTTACGGCCCACGGAAGCCCACCAAGTACTAAATATTTCAATAATCCCCCAAAAAAATCTTGTAAACCACGTGTTCCTTCTTAATTGGTCCATGTGATAGGGGCAGTATGAAGAATTTTTAATTCTAATTTCATGAATAATGTGTCATAATATATATATATATATATTGAAACTTATATTAATATCGGTAATTTCAGGAGTAAATTCGGAAGATGTAAATTCCAAATGGAAACTTTAAGAACAACCTAATCCATCAAAGAGACCAAAATAAAAAAAAAACAAGTAAGGTTGCAAAAATACAAGCGATATTCAGGCATCAAACTGAACTAATCACTAATCAATAATCGGAAGGTAGTTTTTTTGCGGCGTCAAAATTTCAGATACAAACCTACTTCCCGCTCTAAATAAATAGACCTCATATAGATCTATACCGTTTTCTCCAATCAAGGTCTCCACCAAATAATTATTTCTATGGTAAAGAATCAATAAGAAAAGTTACCCGCCAGTTGGAAAACTAACCTGCAGGCCAACAATAATCAGAAAAACTGCAATTTTTTTATGTAACAGCCTCTTTACCACAAACCAATGAATTTCCACCAAACACCACCAACTCCAAGCCAGATAATGATGTTGACGATAGATACGATGAATCCGTATCCCCACCATTTGGCAAGGGGAACGTAGTTTGGCACCATAGAAAACAGGTGCTGACCCGATGCCATAGTGGGTGAGACCACCCATGAGATTGGAAAAGAAGGCGAGCACCATGGCTACAAAGTATGGTGGACAGCCTAGAGCACTAGCAACAGATAAGAAGGCTGTAAACATGGCACCGATGTGAGCAGCTCCACTTGCAAAGAAGTAGTGGGAGTAGAAATAGAGAAGAATCAGAATGCCAAAAGATAGCTGCCATGAAAGACCCAATCCACCAACAAACTGCAAAATGAGCAATAATATGTCAGTAAATACTTTCATAAGTCATGTTTGAAACTCAACTTGGCTAAGCCCCAATTGCAAAGTAGATGGGTTTGGTAAAGCTGTAAGTTTAAACTAGATATTATGTCAACTGTGTAATATATGTACATGTTGCAACAGTGATTGTTTCAAAAAGTGGCATCTAATTTCGTGTCTTTATCTGGTGAGGGTCACTGCCCTGAAATTTAAATAACAGATGCAAAGTGAAGGCTCATCCAAAGTATTGAATTATGCAAACCACTGTCCAATTAAAGAAAAGAAACCCAAAGGCAGGACTGGAAGAAAAACGGGAAACCCTTACAAAGTCGACCTTTCAATTTGCTTAAGTTCTAAATTGAGAACAAGCACCAAACCATACAACCTTAGAAGTCGGAGAACTGATGGGATATAGATATCCCAACACCAAAGGCATAATTCTAAGAAAGGAGTTAAGATCCTGCTTTTTGGTCTTGGAAGCCTAGAAATGAACAGCTGTGTAGCGATACTAGTCTGTTTGTTCAAAAACAGTTAAAAAAAGAGAGCAGGGGAACCCTCTAATCTGCACTGCAATATTAATGCAAGAGCCTCAATGTTTCAGTAAAATTATAGACAAAATAGAAAGGGAATTATAGGTATCAAGAACGCCAGGAAATACACAGTGTAAACTGGAAAGAACTCAAATTTCCAGTTAGTACAACAGTTCTACTACAAATGAAAAACAAAACAACCAAGTGAATTGCCATCAACATAGCATGCAATCAAAATTCAGCAGTTGATCCACAATTGAGAAAAGGCATGCACAATGAGATTGTGTAAATGAAAAGAAGACAAACCTTGACCACAGTTTGGCTGAACCAGGTGATAAGACCGTATTTGTTGAGATATCCAGCCATAGCAATAAGAGCAGCAAACCATGTCAGAGTATCCCAAGCAACGGATTCAGCTAAGCACTCCTTCCAAGTCACAACCCCAGTGACAAGGAGGATAGACAATCCAAGAATTGCAGCAGTAACAGGATCCACATTCAGTCTACCACCAAAAACCCAGAGCCCTACCTGATATAATGAAGAACAGAGAATGAGACAAACCATCACTAAAGGAGGCAAGTTCATAAGCTTCCACAAAAGCATACACGCCTAAGTTCTAGAATACGATGCTGTCATAAAGACTGAGTTGGTCCTCGCATTCATCAACTCTTCAATTATAAAACACTTTAAATTTTGATCATTACCTATTAATGCTCATTTATAGTCCTAGAATTCAAAAATCCCATATCATAGAATGACCAGCAACTAGAGTTAGTCCAAAACAGCTAGCTATAGTTATCTTGTTCAGCAAATATCGAATCATTAACAACTAAAACATCATAAAAATTAATCAAATAATAAAAAAAAAAAGAAGTTACCGTAAGAAGCAGAGTGCCAGCCATAATCTTCTCGTTCGTGCTCATAGGTCCCATTTTCTCCAATTTCTCCTGAGCCAGCTTCGGCGCATCAGGGCTACTCTTCACAGTAGGCGGGTAAATAATATACAACAGCAATGGCACCACAATCAACGACACCAAACCGGGCACAATGGCCGCCTTGGCCCAATCCATCCACCCAATTGGCTGATTAATCGTATTTAATGTCAACGTGGCACTTAACGGATTCGCTGCCATCGCCGTCAAAAACATAGACGACGAAATAACTGACGTTTGGAAACACGTCAGCATCAACCAAGACCCCAACTTATGCTCCGTTCCGTCCCCGGTGTTACTCCCGCACGCCAGGCACAGAGACTTCACGATAGGCAAAAAGATCCCGCCGGCGCGGGCGGAAACGGACGGAATCGCCGGAGCCAACAACGCCTCACTGAACACGAGACTGTATCCCAACCCGAGAGACGAGGATCCGAACAGCTTGACGAACTGGTAAGCGATCCGGTTGCCGAGCCCGGTCTTGATGAACCCGCGGGCGAAGAAGAAGGCGAGGGCGATGAGCCAGGGGATGGGGTCACCAAAGGCGGAGAAGGCGGCGGAAAACGTCAATGTTTTGGTCAAAACGGAGGCGCCAAGGCCCAGCAGAGCCACGGCGCCCAGGGGAAGCGGCTGGGCGATGATTCCGACGATGGTGGCGAGGAAAATGGCGAGTAACTGCCAGGCGTTTTTGGAGACGCCGGACGGGACGGGGACGAACCACAGGATTAATCCCGTGGCGATTGAGGCTATCAAGGGTTTCAGCGCGGCTCCCTGCCATGGCTGCTGTGGCTTCTGCTCTGGAGCTGGCGCCACTGCTGCTCCCGCTGAAGCAGAAGCTTGTACTGTTAGTCTCTTGAATTTTAATGATGGGTTTGTCAAAAAGTATTGATTTCTGAAAGTGAGATTGTTTGTTTGAGTCAACGAATTTGAATTTGAGTTCGAAGAGTGTAATCGAGTGGATGTGGATCTGGGTGTGAGTTTCAGGGAGCGTGATGTGAGAGAGTGGAGCCCCAGAGAGCAAGAAGATGGAGTGAGAGCCAGAGACGCCATTGTTGAGCGGCTTCGAGCTCTGGGAACTAAACTCTCTCTGACGTATCAGTGAAACATATGAAAGGAAGAGAGAAAATAAAATGCGTGGGTTGTAAATTATAAGAAATTATTTATCATTTAGGTCCTCCATCTCTTATGTTTCAATATAAAAATCTCTAACTTTACGTTAAATGATAATATTTAATGATATGAAATTAGTTGGGTCAAATTAAAAAAAAATGTGATTACTTTTATTTGTTAGCTTAGTAGAACTAATTACATTTTGGTAAGGTTGACAAATGTTACAATATAATAAGTTAATAACTAATACTATATATTCATAGGTAGACCCAATTAAGGTCCAGGAGGGGCTTCAGCCCCCTGGGCCATTAATTTTTCTTTTAAATGTACCCCAAGTCTCTTTTGAAAAAGTTACATAAATAAAATGTGGATATATTTTCATATATTAAAAGCCTCGTAGTTCAATAATAAGAGTGTTATTTGATAGTTTCAAAATCTTGGTTAAAATCCCAATAGCCACATTATTTTATTTTTTAAAATATTTTGTGGAAACTACTTCGAAAAATGATATTTTCACGCATTTAAAATAAATAATTTATTACTATTATTATTTAGAATTTAAAAGAAAGTAATAAAATTTGAGTTTATAAGACTTAAAATGTATTTAAGTGAACATTAAAAAAATCTAAGTTAAATAAAAAAATTTAAACTAAGCCCCCCCTCATTTTAGTTTCTGGGTCCGCCACTGTGTATATTAATATGGTTACTATTTAGAATGAGTTTGAAAGTATTTATATATATAATCTCTAAAGTTTCTCTTCATTTATTTTTAGTATTTATATATTTCAGTTAAAGATGGTTCAATAAGAGAATATTTGTAGTTATTATGTATTAATAAGGTTTTTTTTTAAATTTGATTATAAGTTGCTAAATATTGTGAGTGTTGTATAGTGAAAAATATGTGCATCTTATTTTTTAATATTTAGACCTTTTATCTAAATCCATTCATCAAAAAATAAAAAAATTAGTCATAATTTACTTAGTTATCCTAATACAAAAAGTTTATGTTACATGGTAAAGGTCACTAAGGTGGTCCTTTTTTTAACCAACAAAATTTTTTATGTTTCTTCATTTGATTAATAGGATGGATCTACTTAAGGCACTGTGCCAAACTATGGCTTCAGTTCGTAAAATATAGGAATTGAGGGATCTCAACGAAATAATTAGGTTAAAAACAAGGTGGGTGATTGTGGAGCGTGGGATTTATGATGGACGGTGGAGATGGCGTTAGGGATATACGGTGGGCTTTTTGAGTTGTAAGCTTTGTAAGTGCCGTCTCTGTGGCATGAAAGCTCCGTCTGACTCAAAGATCTTCTGGCCAACCGGCCAAGTTGGCATTATTCGGTGCCAGCTTAGCTAACGTGGGCCGGGAAGAACAAGTGGCTGAGTCCACGTGGCAAGTTGGCGGGAGCTGCCTTCGCTGAGGCGGACTAGCGTTTTTTTGGTGTGGGCCAATCGAAGGACAGAAATGAGACGCGGCGAGTACTTATTGGTTGATTGTTGTGTCGCTTTGCGTCTGCAGTCTGTCGAGAGCCTAAATCGTCAAAGTAAAGATATGAAGTTGGTGGCCCCGAAAAGTCGGGGATTCAAGGCCAGGAGTGAGTGATAAGTGAAATGACCGAGTTGCCACCTGAATCTGCATTGGCACATTTTGAGCTCATGAGCACCACAGAAATGCACGTGCAGGGCGGGCATGGGCAAGTCCGATTTGTAAGCGGATCCTGCGAACGTTTAAAAGTGTGTCGAGATTTTTGGGCCCACCCACGTTGTACTTTACTAGAGAATTTTGATTTTGTTCTGCCTCTTCTTCGAAACCAAAAGCCGATTTCCCTTGCAGAAGCGATTTGAGTTGACCAAAATTAAATTAAAAATTTTATTCGTGAAATTTAACAAAATAATTCAAAAATAAGAGATTTAATTTAAAACTATTTAGGTGTTACACATGAATCAAAACTTATCGAATGAGTGTATTTGACTCTTGAGTTGAAGGAATGTTCAAAGTAATTGTTAAAGTTTAAATATAGTCTGACGGAAAGTAATTCGAGTCTAATGAAAAAGTAATTTTAAGTAAAAATCTCATATCCATTTAAATATTTAAATAAGCAAGATGTATTTTTATAAATCTTCATTTTCTCATTCATTCATCTCATTTTTTCCACTATTAAAAATACAATTTTTTTCCTCTTATTTTCACCACATGAGTTACCTCCTCTTTGGTGGATTTTTATTTTTATCTTTGGATAACACATTGTTTTTCAAACTTATGTGAAAGAAAGTTGAATTTTCTCCACCCAAATTCATGTTTGTGGTGGTTGTAAATAGAACATTATTTTTATTTGTTTTAAGCTACAGTTATAATGTTTGCTATATCTGAACACTTTAAAGTTCAGATATAAAATATTTCAGTTTTTTTTAGATCAATTTTCAGTAGATGAACTATCATTATACGAGTAAGAAGAACCAACTCTTGCGGAGCTCAAAATTATTGTATACATTATCTTGTGTAATCTTGTTCTCTAGACTATCAATGTATTATGCAATGGCTCGACTGATTGAGACTGTTACAATAGTTATTATTATTATTATTATTAATTGGTGCTAATGTTGTTGTACAATATTTACGGTTGCTATTTTGTATAATGGAATTACTATTTTCTAAAAAGAAATCTCATAATTAAAAATCATTTATGTTTCATTTGTTAGAATGAAATCATATAATTATTGAGAATATTTGTACCCTTTGTCCTAAGATATATAAAGTCACATATGCGCACCGCAGTCTCCTCACTGTCGCTTGCCGAGTGGTTGCGGCCTTGGCTTGATAAGTGCATTGGGTTTCGCCGCGGAGAGTTCGAATCTCTCAACCGAGTATTTTTTTATTTTCTTATTTGTTTATTTAGAATGAAACTATTTAAACCCAATAAAATACTCTTGACACTCTTTTTTTTTTATAACATTTTATATTACAAATATAACCTTATATAAATTTACTTGTAAACCCTTAGTCTCTTCTTCATGATCTAAATTTATAAATTCTTCTATTAAATACATATGAAATTATGTTTACACTTGTTAGAAGATAACATTGACAAAACAAAACATTTCTCGTTCTGAATTACTTAGGGAAAATATTTTAACGTTTCCTATAATGAAATATATGCAACATGAAATCTCAATTGTTGTTGAAGCAGTAATAATGCTATTTTTCAAGTTTCATGAATATAAAATCCTTAACAAATTTGGGAAAAAGGAGGGGGAGAAGTTGTATCAAATTAACAAATTATGATCAAAACTTAAGTGGCACTTCGATTGCTCTTTGCAGAGGGTAATCTTGAATTGATTTATGCACAGACTCCAAAAGTCTTTCTGTTTAATCCCAAATCAAAATTATGGAGCCTACCCCGTTACAATCTTTATAATGAATAAAATTATATTATTTCTAAAAGTAATAATTTTGTAAGAATTACTCATTAAGTTTACAGATCTAAATTAGTTCGGAAAAAGCATAATGTTCTTTGATGGTCACTGATATTAGTGAAGACATAGATACAAATATGATATTTTAGGAATTGAGATGGGTGCTCAAAGAAAAATTATGAATTCAAAATTTTGTTGACAAGTGTCACGAGAGATTGGGTTTATTGAATATTTTAATGAGTTCTATTAGCCTCTCCCATTTATTTAATTATTTATTTAATTTCATTCATTTTGTGTTGCATTCTCTATGACCAAAATACCCTCACTCATCATTCTGAAAGACTAAAATGCCGGTTCTTTTTTTCTTTTTTTTTATTTATACTGGCAAATGGAAAACAAGATTGGATTTTGATTTTTGAGAGAGTTAAGGAAGTAAAAACAAGACTAGGAAATTTTTAGTCCCGGCTTCACAGGTTAGTTGCTCTGCCTTTTCGGTTTTTTTTTTCCTTATTCAATTTCTTTTTGGTGCATAGATGGTAACTTCAAAGAAATTTTTTTTTTTTTATAGTATGCTTTGGGTTGCCAAGTTTGATGAAATGGATCAAAATATAAACTTTTTATGTTCAAGTTCCTAGTTTCATATCCAGGCCGCGCACTACTAACAGAGATTTAGAGAGGGGTTTATCACAGTTGAGATCCCCTAATCTTTTGGCTGCTAATAGCAACATATGACTACGAATGATCTCATGTTGCAATTGGTACTTTGATGTTAGCTTGTAATTTGGTGTATAGTGCCAAACTGAACTGTACTCAACTTTTTATAACCTTTTACCAAGCTTGCATTTAGAATAATATAAGTTAAGATTTAATTACCTACATATTCTTATACAAAACTACAAATTGCATTCTTTTAGAAATCAAGCACAAAGCTCAGCACAACACTGAATCTAATTTTGTAAGTTTGATGTTGAAGGTAAATGTTAACTCTCTATATGGGACTAAAATCCGTTGATCGGTAATTTTACCCTTTAGTCTTTAGTGGTAAGTTTATTTGGATTTTGCAGACACCCAATGTGCCTATTTCCTTTAAGAAATCATTGACATTGCATGAACTTATGCTCTTCAGTAGTTATAATATGTGTGCTTCTATGGTAACATCCTTGTTCAATTGCTTGGTTCATTGGTCTTTATTATTTAAATGCTTTTGTTTCATGCTTGTGTACAATCTCATGCCTTTTAACTTTTTTAAACTTGTGAGATAGTTAAGTTGCCAAGTGGTATAGGATTAGCCACCCTCTAAACAGTACCAATAAGTTATGGGTAGAATGATTTTCAGAGGCGGGATCAATTAATATGTAGTAATATGTGGTCTATAGTTTGCAACACTTGAATTAATGTTTTTCTCTTTCTAGTTTGACCCTTTTTAATTAAATTATTTGATTGTTCTCACCAAGCAGAGCTTGAAGAGTTGCCTTAGGTCGTGAGTAGCAACAATTTAGCAATTCCTAATTCTGAAGTAGGAGATATTGGCACTTTAGATCTTGTTTCTGGAATTTTCTTATATTGATTATTTACTCCCTCAAATCCTTCTTGTTGAGTCCTATTATGTTGCCTCCAAGATTTGCTTAGAGTCCACACTTTAACTTTTCATCTCTAGTTTCTTTGTTATGTTCGGTGCATGGAGGTAAATTGTCGGTTCCATTTTCTTATAAAGCCATGGTGGGAAAAAGTCCTTTGGATTGTAGGAATTTGCTTTTCATTATTAGTGAAGGAGATGTCTAAGCCAAAAAAATGGTTGAATTGAATTCCTATTGTAGGAGTTCGAGCATCTTATTCTCTATTGTTCAAGCTTTGTCAATGGTAGGAAATATGAGATTTTCTTTGTTTGGAGAAATAAATGGACTTTTGGTTCTCTTCACGAGAAAAGGACTAAAATTTTCATGTTCTCATCTACTTTAAAAAGTTGGTTCATTACTCTTTTCTAGCTTTGTGTGATCTACTTTGATTGCGTTCTTTTGTCTCTTACTGCCTTTTAAACATAACACTCACGCCTTGGGGAGTTTCTCAAGAGCAGAATATCGAGACTGCACTAAAAAGCTTAGGCCATTATCATACATTCTGTTTCTGTACTAATGGACGTTATTGTGTTCTATAGACATGGCTTCATTAATGCCCAGAACTGCAAACGGTAAAAATGGAGCTAACAAAGCTTCAGCTCCACTTGAGATGAAACCTTCTCTGAAGAATAAGTCTTCTGACATTTCCTTTCCTCCACCAACTATCGAGGTTTTTAACAATGTCCCCCCAATATCAATTTTGCTCAAGGGTTTTAGACCCACTGCTACTAATGTTGGTTCCTTTCAGAACCCTAAAGGATCCAAGCAAGGAAGTCCATCTAGTGGAAAGAATCAAGATGAAGAACTTCTTAATCAATATTTTCGTATATATCAAGAGATGAGAGGTTCGGAGATCGTACTTCAGAATCAAGATGTCTTTCTCAAACGAGTTAAGCCTCAGCTTTCTCCTGAATTTAGAACACCTCTTTATGGTTTGAGCCTCTCAAAGATAGAAGATTCGTATTTCAATGTAAAACTTTAATTTATTTATTTTTTCTTCCGTTTAGTCTTTTTATTCAAATTCTAATGGCTTCTTCTCATTTTCCAGATAATCGTATCCATGCTTGAACTTTTTAGAGGATTTTTAAGCTATGAAGATCACTATAAGAAAACCATAACCAGCCTTGTGGACATTATCTCTGGTTAGGATAAAAGAATTTCCTTACTGAAATCCAACATGGACTTAAAATTTGTTAAGTTGGCGGAAGCAGAGGCAAAGCTGAAGAAGTATGAATTATCCAAGGCACATCTTAGGTCAAGAGTTGAATCCTTGGAGGCTGAACTGAACGAAAGGCACGCGGACATTGAGTTTCTGAAGTACCAAGCCGTTACTTCAAAACAAAATGCATCCCTCATGGCAAAGAAGATTGTTGAGATGCAAAAGTACTCCAACGCGTACCTTAGCTCAAGAGTTAAATCCCTGGAGGTTGAACTGAGTAGGAAGTAAGTGGAGATTGAGGTTATAAAAAACGAAGCTATTGCTTCAGAAAAAAAGGCTTCCCGCGTGGAAAATAAGATTATTGAGATGCAAAAGTATTCCGAGGCATTGTCTAGTGTTGTTGCTAAGGCTATTGAAGACTTGAAGAGCTCTGAAGAGAAGTCTCAAGATTCTGATGCAAGCCTATTACTATACCTTGCTTCAAGCAACCAAGCCTAAAGTACACCAAAGTTGAGACATAGGGACTCCTTTGATTTCTTCTCAATTTTAAGTCAGGTTAGTGTAACTAATGATGATATAGCATTATACATTCGAAAAAGGTTTAATTTTGACGTTCTGGACAAAAAAATGAACTTGTATACATTACTACTTGCAATGTTATATTATTATTAGAAGCGGTAGCGTGGTCTATTTGGTGTGTATTTCACTTGTTTGTGATTCTTTCTTTACCGTGTATAATGATATATGTAGTGGAATTGTACGGGTTAATGGCTCATCAAAACACAAATTGTTATTTGCTAACGAGGGTGGTGACTTGTGAGTACTAATTTGGATTACTATAAATAAGGGAAGTGTGCTATGTGATCATCGAATCAATCAATGCAACGCCGCTTGCTCATTTAGTACGCATTCAATTTAGGTCAATATGATACGATGACACAAATGCAATAGAAAAATATGAAATTAGTCAAGTTTGGATTAACAGAAAATGACACCACTAATAAATTACTAATAAATTGTATTGTATTCGTGGCTAATTTAATAATCACATCATTTTTAGGTTCGTTGTTGAATATCATCAACCCAACCCATTACTCAACTGGTATTTAACTTGATTTTCTTAGTTTGTTAATCTGCTCGATTTTGTCACGAAAATCAAGAATGAAGTTTAGAATTCTCAACTTCATTGAGTATTTTTTAAAAATCTTTTTATATTTGTTTGTTTGTCCCTTTTGAATGTATTTATATATAATGAATTAACATGATATGTTGTGGGTAAAAGAATGTGGTGTTAAAGAAAAAAGAAAAAAGAAAATGCCACATGCTTGAAATTTCACTTTTTATTACTCAGTTCATTATTAAAATCAGTATTGACAAAAGAAATTTATTTCATCTACCACCCAAACTAACTCTAAGTAGGGGTGTTCACGGATCAGATTTTGTGAATTAGAAATTAATTTATATCCGATCCACAATTTTGCGGATTATAAATTTTTAATCTAATCTAATTTATGGATTGGTGAAACTCAATAAAAATCTAATCCATATATCTGCTGATCGGATGTGGATTTGACCCAATTCATATCAAATCCACCATTTTTGCATATTGAATTACGAATTTAAAATTTTTAATCTTGTCCAATTTACGAAGTAATTAAATTAAAAATCTAATATAAAAATAATTTTACTACCGATTAAATTCAAAATTAAATAAAATTTAAAGAAATTAATTGTTTAAATAAAGTTAGAATAATACATTCAAAGTTTCAAAATATAAAACACTGAAAAGAAAAAAAAAAGTCATTTGTTTAGATCATACACGAAAATTAAATAAAATTATGAATTTAAATATACACAAAAGTTGAATTTTGAGACCTTAGATGTAATAGGAAAAAAATTAAGAAACTTAAAGAATTTGAAAAGAAAGTAAAAAATTATAAGTACCTCAAGTGATGAAGTGAAACAATGATGACTTGTGCATGCGGCGGGGTAGAGGTTTCGTATTATGTGCTAATTAAATGTTTTGTTGAGCTTAAGTTTTTTTGTTTTGCTTTAGAATTTTTAATGTTTAAGAACTTGTATTTACTTATTTAATTATTTTTTATTTTATATCATTATCAAATAAGATATAATATGATATTAATTTAATTATATTTTAATTTATTTATTTATTAGCAAGTAGCAATGCTACATTTATAAGTTTTATTTTTTAAATAAATAAATTTTTTTACGAATTCACTAATTTTTATAAATTTACATAAGTAAATTCATATTTAATCTACTGCGGATTTTTAAAATTTCAATTCAATCAAATCCACAAATCTACATAACAGATTTTGACGGATCGAACTTTTACTGAATTAGATGGATTAAACGGATCAGATTAGTTAATTAATTAATTAATTAATTTTTGTGTAAAGGACTTCTCTAAAGACAAACTGGACGTTACTCGAGAGTTGCTCAATTGTTTTGGGCGGGAAAATACAAAAAAAAAAAAAATTGAAATTAAATATCGGCAGAAACCACTTAAGAAAAAGAAGCAGTTTCTTTAAAAATTAAAAAACAAGAAGAAGATAAGCAGCTGGGTCTCTGGCGACTGTAGGGGATGTCGAAATTCGATTACCCAAGGCTCTCGGCGACGGAGATCGTAACGATCTTGACGGAGACGGAGATAGCTGTCATAACGGAGAACGACTTGAAGAATCCGAACCCGGATTTCGTTTCGGATCTTTATACCCGTCTCTTGATTTTCCTCGATGTTCTCCACGAGTACGTGAGCTTTTCTTTTGTTGAGTGATTTTTAAGAAATGAAATTAATTATATGTATCTGTTCTAAACTAAAACCCTAATTTTTGAAATTAAGAGAATGTTAAGTGAAGAAATTAATTTATTTAAAAACAATTTGTTAGGGTTTTTGAGGGTTTAAAAAGAAATTCTTTAGCTTTAAATGATTTAGGGTTTTCTGATTCTTTTTGAATTTTTGAAGAGATGATCAGGGACAGCTTGACTTTGCTGCGTTGAGAGCTAGAGAATCCCGATCTTCATGTTCGCTCGGTGCAGATTATGAAATTGTACAGCATGGTAAAGGAGGTCGTGACCACTGTTAATTGCCCGATGAATTTTACGCTTAAAGATCTTATAAGGCCCGATGCCACTCGGACAGAGTACTTTCTAGTGCAATTCTGAATTTCTGTCTTTACAAGTAAGTTTCTTTCTTCGTTTAGGGTGCGTTTGGGGCAGTGCAGATATTCCCTAGAATATGGCATGGGGAGCAGCTGTGCTGCCAAAGCGCCACACTTACTCATCCAAAATTCATGACAGTCACTTGCTGTTGTTATTGAGTGTTGGGATGATGAGTTTTCCAACAAATGCTTCTTATTGTTATTGGTGCTTAGTAGAAGAATGAAGGATTATGTATGCTTTGTTTTTGTTTTCAACAATAACCAATGAGACTACCTATAAACTTGATGTTGGGAAAGCTTATGGATGGTCTGGCCTGCATCTTTGCTTACTATCTTAACATTCCACCATTGTTCATTAAGTACCTGTCTATCAATGTAGTGAGATGCTTTAAATAATTTTTATGCTGATTAGCTATGCTATCATAGGTGTGAATCACCTAAATGACAGTCTGTCTTATTGTTTTCCTTTTTGTTGACAATCCTTAACGACTAAGGCTCCTTCCAAGTTTCGGTCCTTCTCTTTGAATTTACATTTATAGTTCTAATCGATTGAACCTATTGATTTTTTCATGCTTTCCCATTGCTTCTTTACATGATATGAGGAGGAAACTTGTTGGCTCCTTCTATGCTGCACAAGCACTGAAGAGTCGTTTAAGTCAATGGCAACGTGAATTTCCTTCTGTTCTTCTATAGTTTAATCCATTCACATTTAGTCATGTTGCTTTTTCCTTTTTTAAATCTCAGAGACACAAAAATGAATCTTTTGAGGCCGATAGCGGAGGATTTAACTCGTCTTGATGAGCAGCGAAGTGAGTTGGAGGATAAGATTTCCCAGGTATTGGTTGAGGAACGTTTTGATGTTGTAATGTGAGAATGAGGTTTCAACAAATATTGGTCTTGTAGTTTTTTGTTTTGATAGGAATATTTGTTTTGTAGTTGAATGCAGAATTGCAGCCTATAATGAAGTGAGAGAAGAGAGTTGCCACTTGTTCAAGAGGTGGATGCAAAAGTTAAAGAATTGCGTCAGACCATCCAAGACCTGAACAAGCATCAGGTTTCACTGAGAACTACTTTAAATAAGTTGAAGGAGAAAACTGGAGCGCTTGACGAGAAGGTAAAGACATTCACAATAAGATTAGAAAGTGGTGCTTGATCGTTTTTGAGAAATTTGGGGTTTGGGGTTTGATACGCAAGAAATAAGATTGTATTATCACAAGAATGCCACCTTCACAGCAATTACTGATTGTATAACTGGAAGTGAATGGATGAGCAAACCTGATGTTCTGAATTGGAATGAAAGAAAGTATATATTATAAGACAAGCAATCATAAAGCAAGGCACTCTGGTAGTATGTGGCTATGTGCTATAATCTGTAGCTAAGTGTTTGATGTATTTAAACCTAATGATTTACCCTGAATACATATTTTGTGTGAATTTCTCACATAGTCAATTGTGTATCCTCTCCTTCAGTTACTTTTACCAAGGATTGCATTTTTATCCGTTGATTGCAATGCTTATGTATGTTCATCATACAGATTGGAGATTTGATATGCAAGGTTGGTTCTCATTGTTTTGCTGATAATATCTTTCTTTTCTTTTTCAGTTTTCTCAGACTGAATTCGACCTCGTGCAAAGTGTCCAACAAAATGCAGATTTACGTTCAAAAATTGTTCAGTCACCAGAAAAATTGCAGGTATCTAAATTTTTTCTTCTTATGAAGCTCTTATTTGGTTGTAGGGTGCTTTATATTATAATGGCATAAAAATACCCTAATTAAGTTTTTTAAAATTGGGACTACTAATATTTAAAGCAGTTTATGAATAAAAAATTAGTACTTACTGATATGAATATAAAATCGTGATGCTTTTTTGGTAGCAGTACGGTTACAAAGCAATGTATTTGGCTCATTTACTCTATGCATTAGCCAAATAGGGCCTGGATTCTGGTCCCTGTTAAAATTTAGACACTGAAGGCATTTGCTGAATTTTTATCATATACGGAGCTATTAATTGGTTAATGGTCCATACATTCCGTATCAATTTGTTCCAGTTGATACTATAAAGTATCCTCAAAAGTTGTAAGGGGTCCCTTGGCAGCAGTTCATTATATGAATGCAATATTTGGTTACCCTTCTTTTTCCCTTTTTGATACGTAAATACTTTTTTCATAACTTTGCTAAAAGAGGACCTTAGAAGAGAAGAAATCTATTCGGGAGGAGGCAAGGGATGCTGAGAAGCTGGCAATGCAATCTTTTCAGGAGAAGACTACAACCCTAGAGGTTTATCAAAAGGTACTTGAGTGTAAATTGCTACATCTGTCATGTTTCATAATCCATCTGCATATGGGCTCACTCAGTATGAAGGTTCATTAATCAAATATCTATCAATTTTGCATGGAATATTTTGATCATGTTGAAAATTGTTTTACTATTGATAGTGTTAGGATGCGCATTCAATCTTTTTTCCTTTGAATTTTTTAGCTGCAGGGTTAATGATGAATAAAAGGATTTACAATTTAATAAGTGCTTCTAACTAAAGAACTATTTGGGGGGAAAAAAAATGCAATGCTCAATCCTGTGTGATTCTTGAGTGTGTACTTAACTCCTAGATTTTTTTCATTTGTTACTTCCAAAGTTGCTGGAGCATGTGTTGCTTCTACCATTCGGTGCCCGGTGGTCTGCCTATTAAATATTTGTAGAACAAAAAATAATGACGTTAATGCTTTTTCTGGCATTAAGTTGTCTTGGAATGGAAATGAGGCAAGCCAAATGTAGCTTTAAACAAAGATGCACACATGTATACCTGCACATCCTTAAGTTTTTCAGAAGATGGTCAACTTATCATAGTGCAATATTAATTTTGTTGGTATCTACTTCTGCTGTTTCAGACTTTGAAGAAAATGTCAAAGCAATCTGCTCAAATGCAAGCTATACTTGAACAGGTGTGCATGAGATGTGGCCCTTTGGTTGCAATTTTTATTTTATTGATTTAGATATTTATATTTTCTCTGGTGTTTAATGATATCTTCTCATTGCATCTTTCTGAAAATTCTTATCTTATTCACAAAGAAATGTGTGTGTGTTACTACGATCGTATGATGAGTTTGCTTGACATAAAAAGGCTAATAGGGTTGATTTTCTATAGTTTTGAGTAATCTTAGTTTGCCATGATGTTACTTTATATATAAAATGTCTTTATTTATTACATCTGCATTTTCAAAGGTCAACTCTGCAAAGTCAATTGAAAAGGACTACAAGTCTTTGAAAGCAAGGCTAAATGATGATGTGGTGTTGGATAAATCACTTGAGGCCAAACTGATTGAACGTCAAGGCAAAGGTAGGTTCTTGTTTGAGCTATGTTGGGTTACGGTCCTTCATTTCTGAATTCTCTTTGGAGATTAAACCTTCTTTTCTCTTAATTTCTTCAGTGGAACAGCTGGATGAACTCCAACAGCAATTAGAAAAAGAACGGAATCTTAAATCAGAGGACGCAACTAGAGCATTTGAAAATGTGAAGTTGGAGATGGAATCCAAGAGGCAGGATCTGGAAGCAAGGCAGAAGAAGGTTGAAGCTGTCGTGACAGAGGTACATACCTTCTGTGCCTTTCAGTCTTTGTACTGGAATCCACACATTTTGATCTTTGTGCTGGAATCCACACATTTTGATCTTTAGGGGTATGATATATGACCTTCTTTTTCCTTTCAATTGATAGGTGGATGCCATAACTTCCAAAACTAAGTTTGTCAAAGAATCTGGAGCTGCCAAACTGCAGGAGCTAGCCAGTAAAGCTGAAGAGATTGTAGAAAAGGTGATTGGCTATCTGTTCTGTACATAGTTATGCATATTAGACCAAGTTCAAAATAGTCATCTGCTTCACGTAAGAAGTGATAACTAATCCTTTTTTGAAAATCATTAAGAAAATTAAATTGGCAAGTTTTTTGATCCTAGAGGAACTACCTCACACAAATTAGGTTATCATATTTGAAAACTTTTTCCACCCATGTAATTAATTAAACTGTTGGGAATTATGGCAATATAATTTTGTTCAAGCTTCTATTTGCTGAGGCTGTTTTGCTTCAGTATGTTTTTGGGCTGACTCTCGAATCCTTAGGTGACTGTTTCTCTGAAACAATTCCAATGTGTTCTCGTGTGTTTGCAGTTTCAGCAATATACAAACTCCATTGGGACTCTGCTGCCAGTGACTGAGATAGAGTCTAGTTGACGGAGAGCTTAGTACAATCCCGTACGTTGTCAATGTTAGGAACTTAGGATACCAGATTTTCTTAATGGAGTTGGGGAAGCGGTGGAAACTCAATGGCCAAGCTTGAATGTATATGTAGTTATATACTATTGATCACTTTCTGAAAATTGTTTGTATTGTGATCTCTCAAGCCCAAGAGACATGGCATTCCTTTTCATGTACAGGGAGCTGATATTGAAAAACCAATTTACCTAGGTCAATTGGAGACTTGACATTAGTATTCAAGACAAAATTCACTGGTCTTTCTCCCTTGAAATGTAGATCTGATTTTAAATTTATATAGATCCAAGAGATCAAGATAAAGATCGAAATGTGGCATCTGCGAGTTCAGATAGTATATCTTGACTCCACGTTCGAGAAGCCCTTAGTAGTAAAGTAGCGTTTATTTTTTAAATTGGATTGAGAATTTTGACGAATAAGAATTTTAAAATTAAGAGTGAGAGTGGAAGTTGTTTAAGTATGTTAGAATCGAAGTATGGAATAGGAATTAAAATTTCATTTATTTGTTTATTTTATCTCATATTAAAATAAATCATTTTAAATTATAGTTTTACCTTTATTTAAAAAATTGTACTTTTTAATTATAGAGTGGATAAAAATATAAACTATTAATTTTAATCATATAAATTAATAATAATTATTAATATTCTTAATTATGTAAATCATAAATTTTTTATTAATTTTAATTTTAATTATGTAAATTAAAAATAATTGATAAGAGCAACATAAATGAAATATTATTATTAATAATATAGTATAAAATTAATATTTTCTTAGAATAAACTATTTATTATTATTGATTATTAATATTAAATAAAATAAATAAGTATAATAATTATTTTTAAGTAATTTTAATTTAGAATCAATGGGAATTATTATTTTTAATAAATGTAATATTATTAAATAATATAATAATATTATTTGAATAAGTAGATATTATTATTTTAAATAAATATGACATTATTGTATTCAATAAATATATTATTATTACTATATTTAATATTTTATTTCAATAAATATAGTTATTTTATATTTAAAGGGAATGATAAAAAAAAAGAGGTGGGAGTGGATTTTTACTCTTCACTCTAAAAATGGGTGGGAGTCATGAAGTAGTATCCCTACTCTTACCGTTTAAATAAATATGTAAACAATAAAGTGAGAGGACTTTACACTCTCCACTCCTGCTCCAATAAATAAACACATCCTAATGCTGTATTTACTTATCAATAATAAGAATGAGGAATGAGAATCAAAATAAGTTATTTACTTAATCTATAGGAATCATAATGGGTTAGAATCTCGCTGATGTGTTTACTTTATCTTAAACTTGGAATCGAAATAAGGTGAATTATTTTAGGTTACTAAAATGCCCTTAGTTAACCATCATCACCACCACCACAAACCAACCCCTCAAACTCAACCTCAATGAATCTATTCAAAAAAGAACTTAGAAACTAAATCAAGTGGTTTACCCAATGACTCTCTAGCAAAAAACAATCTCTTCAGAACAAGGTTTCCCATGAAATATTCATAGTTTTATCCGTTAAAAAATTTAAATCAAAACAAATTAGTAGACGGGTCTTTTTTATGAAATTTTTTCATTATATTTCAAAGAAAAGAGTCATAAAAAAGTTGAAGAAAATAGTCAACAAAAAGAACAAGAACAAAATATGAAAAATATTTCATTATAAGATACAAAAAAAGGGAAAAATGAATCATTTACTTGTTTGGAAATACACAACGGACGTTGGCGAGCAGCAGTGACAAAAAAATGGTGTGATCATTGGCAACGGGCGGAGAAGAGCTGCATCAGCGATGAGAGTGTGGCCCGACTTAGGGATTTCAAGAGTACATGTGTTTTTCTTTTTCTTTTTTTCATGAATTTTGGGCTTTTATATTTTGCGTTAATTTAAAGAATAAAATTTGAATTATCGAAGTTTATTGGGTGCAATTTTGTCTCTTTAATGTAAAGGTCTGATTCCTACCCCCTCCCCCCCCCCACCACCCCCCCCCCCCCCCCCCCCTCCCCCCCCCCCCCCCCCCCCCCCCCACCCTACCCCCCTCCCCCCCCCCCCCCCCCCCCCCCCCCCCCCCCACCCCCCCCAGAGAATTAGAAACCATATTTCATTCCCAACTTTTCGTGGGACTCATTATTCCTATTATGATTCTTTTAAAAAATAAATAAGGTAATAAAACTTGTTTCGATTCATTGATTCCTATTCATGGGGAGTAAACACAATATAAAAGTATAAGTTGATTAATGGGAAATTAGGAATCTAGCATTACCAACACTAAATATTTGGAATACTATGCCATTAAATTCAACATTTTAACGAGTATTGATCTACATTATTCTTTAAATTATTACTTCTTACTCAACTTATATGCTAATGTTTGAAGACGTAGCAACTTATGAACACCAACATTAATCACTTTAATGCAATATATGGATGTGGGTACAAACTTGAATTGGGATAATCTATAATGATTTAAAATGACACCCTCTACATATTGTTCCTATAGATGGTGACCCTCAATTTGTCAAATAAAATAATTAATTTGGATACACATGTTGGTTGTGGTGTGTGTTAAAATCCAAAGGAAAATGATTTAGAATGGCACTCTCTAGTCTCTTGACTATATGGGATATGTCATTCAAATGAAATTGATGCATCACCATCTCGTGGCCATGATACAATTTGTTTATTTCTAATCTTGCTTTCTTCTATTCACTGCTTTTAGTTAACATATTTGGAGGTAATAAGTTAGTGTAAGGCATGAAGGAGTCATAGGTCATAATTACACTTAAGAACTAACCCCACACCATTAAGGCTCTAATAACTAACTAATAATCTATTGATGGGCATTCTTACTGCAATAAGGAGTAAGCTGACTAAGTACTTCCATCTCTTATATTTTTGTTTGAAGTGGACATCTCACCTAAAATATGATGAAACCCCCCCATTTTAAGAAACAATGATCTTCAAGCGAGTGATTTGAGGGTAATGATCAAATATTGTCAATTCAATTTATACATAATTGAAAAATACGTAATTAACAAATCTAGTTAAATCAACTATTAAAATCTATTGATGTGAAATAAGAAGCACAAGGATCGCAAGTGGAGACCAATTTAGACAGAGATAAAGAGAGATCTATATATCTTCATCAAAGTACAAGATTCAATATTGCTACATATCCCCACTAATAACAACTTTGTAATTAACCCATATAATTGTTTTGTACATCTCAAGACCATATATATATATGTATAGTAAGTACATTGTGTATAAACCAAATACTATTTCATGTCTCTATGGCTATTCACATAATCTCTACAACAATATGCTGTATACCCATTATTATCACAAGTACCTAATTTACTTACAGCATATAAAGTACATACAAGAATTATTCCCTGATCAGTAATCAATACATCCTCCAAACTCGACCATTATTTCAAACTTCAATTTCCACTTCTAATCTATATGAACACAACAAAAATACAACACATAGGTTTGAGGATTGGTAGCTAAAAAACATTTGGGTATTTTTTTTTACCTTTTCGGTAAATTCTAAGGTGTGTGACTAATTAAGATCTTCGTATGAAAAATAGAAGAGTATTTATGACCAACTTGAGTAGAAATCAAGATACGGAAATGAGGAAACATCTTTCATCAACTCCTCAAAATCCCATTCCCCTAATTTTATCTCTTCTCCTTGCAATAAGTTCCCAACCCCACCAATGTTTTGATCAACTTTATTATTATTAGCATTATTATTGTTGGTGTTCAAATTGTTAGGGTTCCTATGATCATAAAATGAATTTTCCGCCTTGATATTTTCTTCTATGCAGCAGCTTATACTCTCTAAAGGAGGAACATAAAACTCCCCACCAAAGTTCCCACAATTATTCATCCCAACTTGTGAAATACATGATGTTGTATTAATCATGTACCCATTTGATGAACACCCCATCATGTTTAGGCCATGCTCGAGCATCGGCAACGAGTCAATCATGTGAACCATCATGGATGATGAAGAAGAAGATGTATCCATGTTATTGTACATGGGCATGGACATGAACTCTGATGATGATCCAGCTGCTGCAATGAGTTGATCTTTATTAGGCTGATCCGATGATATCAAGGAATCGCTAGCGTTTGGTGATGGTGTTGATGATGACGACGACAAATTCTTGAGCCTTTTCTTGATTGTTGAATTCCAAAAGTTCTTTATTTCATTGTCCGTACGTCCTGGCAATCTAGCCGCAATTTGAGACCACCTACACATAAATAAATTACAAGGGGTCAGCTACCAAGTAATAAAGATGACTTTGTGTTGTAATGCAAATGCATGCATGGTACGTTTTGCATGGAAGTGAAAAATTGTAACAAGAAATTAATGTCCGGAAACAAGAGTGTCTTCAACTCCAAGGACCAATGAGACAAAGACGTAGGAGAATAGTTATGTCATTTATTTGTTTAGCTTTGATCTAACGCAAGGTGTTCGTTATGCATGCAAACTTAATTAGACATTCCTTTGAAATGAAGCCTTCAGCTCCAAGTTAATTGAAGGACAACTGCAGCAACCAATAAAAATCATGCATATTGCGTTTGCTTTTGTGCATTCAACATCACTTGTTGGATTCTTCCTAACTATGTCTCCAAATTAACCAATCATGTAAGAGTAAATATAAACGGGAGATAAGTGAAAGAGTACACTAATTACTAACTAATAGTATTAGTAATTGTTTGCAATTCAATATATACAAATTAGACTCTCACAGTCTTACTTACAGTGTCATGTGGAGCATGAAAGGGATCAGAAACAAAGTTAGACCTTTATTTTATTCTTTTAATAAATAGTATACAATTCCATATTTACTTGTTTCCTTCCAGAATTACCATTCAAATAAAATAGTGAAAATATATAATAATGGAGAAAGAGTTATAGCCATATCGGGCCGTATGATTCTAAGCAAGAAAGATGAGGAACCTGTTGCCAAGAAGTGAATGTAAATGGATTATAAGCTCTTCTTCTTGAGGCGAAAAAGCACCTCGCTTAAGATCAGGCCTCAAGTAATTGATCCAGCGAAGGCGACAGCTCTTGCCACATCTCTGCAGCCCAGCATTTCTAGCAACATCACTCCAACAACCTTGGCCATTTTTGAGCATGTAGTTCATGAGCTTGTCATCTTCCTCTGGCGACCACAAGCCCTTTCGAAGCTTGTTGCCATTGCTGTTGCTGTGGCTGTACCGTTTGCCGTTATTTTCCGGCTTTCTCATTTTACGAGACACACCTTTTGGATATCAATATACCTAGAAGAGGTATTCTGAAAATCTTTTTTGTCTCTCCCAACTAGTGTGATGTAGAGATCTGCGAAGACTTTATAGAATGACTAGAAGAGAGAGAAATAAGGAGGCTTGATGAAGTGGAAATCATGATCGTGATGATGGTGATTGTTGTAGGGTTTGCTTAGAAATATAGTAAATAGGGAGAGAGAAGGAGAGAGAGATTGGTTGGTTGATGGGTCTAATTAGAAAACGGTTTGGAGAAAGACATGAAAGAAGAGAGAAAGAGATGAGTCTTCTTGTCTTTGACTCCATGAATTTGGCCTTTCTTCCATTGCAATAATATTTTTCTTCATTTACAAGGTAATATGTATGTATGTACTATAGAGAGGTTGAAGAAAGAAAGAAAATTTGTATGTACATGGAAGTTTGTTTAGTAACCAAGCTAAGATTTTTGCTTCCACTTCACATAATCTTTCTTTCTTCTATTTTTATAACCTCTATCTCTTTATGTATCTCTCTTCTCTCTTATTGAGCATGCACACGTGTATGTCAAGATAAATGGGGAGATAATAAAAAATAATGTCAAAATAGTATACACGTGGCACATGCCCATTAAACCAAATCATTAAGTTTCTTGATTGGTGATAGCTATGGCCAAAAAAGCAATGTTTAAGCTTTATGGAAGACTCCACTTTGGTACTATATATAATTATATAATATAAATGTATAGGCATATGAGAAAGGTGATATAAAAGAGAGAGGACGGCAACACATTTGCTAAATGTATAATTTTTATCAATGAAAGCTGCATACAATGAACTAGCAAGATTTTTGTTTCACCTGGGGAACGACCCTAAAAATGGTGCCAACAACCCTAGAAAACTGGCAGACTTAAGATTGAATCTTACTATATATTCAAAAAGGTTCATTGATTGGTCATGGTGAATATGGTTCATCCTATAATTAAATTAAGCTTATTAATTATATATCAACCAATAAAAAATCAACAAGTTATGGTATTAACCGCTGTGAAGAATATTCTAATATCTAATAGATGGTCATGAAATTATCATCTCAAAAAAAATTAGACGAATATAGATCTTCTCTTGATTTAAATTCCACTAAATTTTAAACGACGTTATGTCACGTCTTTGTTATTAATATTGTATAGTTTATATTTAACTACAACTTTATTCTTATTTATTAATTACCACCAATCACTTGTATTTCGTTTAAAGAAATCTTATTAAGAAATATAGATACATTTTTAGTGTAAGTGAGATTCAAACGCTAAGTATTTGTATTATTTACAAAATAGACTAGTTGAGCCAATTAGTATGCACCGTAATTTGTGATTAAAAATGGAAAGATTGTGATTCAAGTTAGTGGGATTCTGTTTTTGCCTTGAGATTACAGTAAAGAAATGGATAAATGAAGAAAGAAACGGTGCAGCGGATCATTGACTTCATAATAGAATCTTTTAGAAGCAAGAAGAGATACACTACACTACCCTAGAGAGCTAATGTATTTTCTTATGATTTATTAATACCCAAACAGTGAATTATCCTCCTGGCTTCTGCTGATTTGTGAAATAAATTACACGCAACTTGGCATCAAATCACTGGCAGAACTTAAAATTCATCTTCTAGAAGGCAGAAATTATATTCATGATCACTGAAATCATTGGTCATATATGTCCCTCTGCAGATCCAAAAGTAATTTAGTGGAGATAAGGGGCAGCTTCAGACACATTTCAAGAATGGATTGGCAAATTACAAAAGCCATATCAATTGGTGCATAATTGGTGGCCATGCCACTCCATGGCTTGTGTAGGTAAGATTAAAAAAGAACTTGACTCACTGACGAAAAGAAATAGTGTTGGAAATTTTCAAAATAATTGTGTCTTATGGTAAAGACATGTCCTATTAATTGTGCCTTATAGAAAATGTACCTTTCACTAAAGACTTGTCTAATTAAATGATGTCTTGTTGTAAGGACATATCCATTTAATTGTGTCTTGTAGAAAAGGTATCCTTTTACTAAATGATATAACTTTTCATGGCAACATTTCACTTAGAGATGCATCATTTCATGGTGACATTTCATTTGAAATGGTGATGGTTCAATTTAGACCATTTATTAAAATCAAATCTAGATCCAATGGCCATGAATGAAGGGGTATCATGAAAGATGATAACCCAAATGAGGGGGCACAAGTATATCTATAAATAGGGGTCATGTTTAAGCCATTTAGACATGAAATGAATGATCCTACACCACTCTTTCTTAGCATTCCTTTCTAGTACGAATTTCAACACAAAACACCCATTTCTTTTTGTGCATTCACATTCCAATATATTGTTTTTCTGCAGGAACAATATATTGTTTCTTGGCAGGCTTGCAACATTCAAGAGTATTCTGGTTTGCTTTCGTCGATGCACAACGCAAGCAAACAAACAAGTGCTTCATTGTATCTTGGAGGCGTATTTGCTTAACCCATGTGCATCACTCAATTGGTGGGGGCAAATAACGTCTTAAGGAAAGCGACTTATTGTAACGTGCCTTGAAGCATACAAAATTTCTGCAGTTTCTTCCTACATACAGAGTTAGTTGTAAACACATTACTTTACATAATAAAGTTCCACCATTATTGTTGTATTTCTCTACATTTGTCATTCTCCACAAATATTCCTCCAACAAATAGACTACTCTATCGAGTTAAAGATAAAATAAGGCTACGTTTGGATTGCGGCGAAAATGTAAAAAAAAACAATCTACTTCACAATTTTCTTTATTTTGATTGAAACCTTCAAACTAGGTAAATGATTGCTTATAGTTCTTATTGAAACCTTCATATTTTCAAAACAAAAAAAAAAGTGCTATTTTACCCAAATTTTTCTTTTTTGTTTCTTTTAATTAAGCTTGTACTCCACCATTTCTCACTCAAAATTAAAACATATCTTGTAGACTTGAATTCTTAAACTATTGCTTCCTCTGCAAGAGGCCAAACTAACTCAGTAATCCTTTGAGGATAAACTTATCATAATCGTACTCTATGTCTTAATATATTATAATTACTATAAATACTATCAATCGCATGTTTTTTAATTTCTATAAATTAATATTGGACCTTACCTAACTTAATCTTTTGAGAAAGGGAGAGTAATAGGTGGAACCGCAATCACATCGAATAATATACTCACTTTGTGTCATTTAATTGATGTTTTAATTTTTAGCCATTTAGGTCTCTATTTCAATCCCACCCCATTTTAGACATCTTTCTTGATGTCTTGGAATTCATATAATCCAACGTCAGATTCACTTTTTACTTAACGGATTTGTTAAGACTTGTCTTTAATATTAAACCTGTGTTAATAACTTAAGCTTTTGGATAATTTTCTCCTACTACAATTAGAACCCAAAATGAGTGAGGATTGGTAGCAACAAGCAGACATTGCTGAGACACAAGCCACGAATAGATGATGCTATTTGCTAATCTCTCTAAATGTGCTCTGTATCATTGCCCTTTTTCATTGTTTAACCGGCTTCTCTTTGGATGCTAAAAAGATTCAAAAGGAAGACCCCAAAAGTTCAAAAAAACAGTACTAAAAAGGTGAAAAGAGCAATCAATTTGATGAATTTTAAGTCCCCTTACAGCCCCATATACAGGAACCAAAAATGGTGAGCGACACCAAGTGAGAATGGGGAACGAGCAAAGAGATTCCAGATATCAAATAACCACTTATTGAACCATGTGCGTGTGGCACGTTTGGATTTGTGATGGGTGTAGGTCAAATAAATCTTCAAAAAAAAAAAATCAAAATAAAAATATTAAATGTTTCACAAAGATGGCATCGACATTTCACATCATTCGTTAACGCGCCCATCATATCATATTGACTTCAACTAATCTCATGATTACAGTAATCAATTTCTCTAGAGACGTTAAGTGCATCAACAACTTTTTCGAGATAAATTAAAGCAATTAATCTACCCATGCGGTCACCAAATATTTTTTAAGGGTTAATTTAGTCATAAAGTGTAAACATGAGATAATTGTAATTCCTGACAATATGAATTCAATTTGTATAAAACGTCAAAGATTTAGGTTTAATTAACACATATGAATTTATATGAGCTGCAAAAAAAAATATACATCGTACATACAAATTCCAATAATAAATCACTTTTTAAGGTCATTATAATTTTTAATAAATTATTTTTTTTGGATTTTAGTTTTTGTGTGTGCATTGATAGTGGTTGAATCACTTTCAAATTTTTGTTAGTAGATCCGAACAACTCTTAAGTCCAAATATCTAGAATGCATCATCATAAAGTTGATACGGCAATATTACAAAAGATCATCCAAGGGATTTAATTAAGAGCCAATGATACTACAGTTATATACATAATTGGGATTTAAATATCATAATAAAAAAAAGTAAGAATTTGTTGGGGAATTTTATAGTTTCTCATATATATATATATATATCATAAGAATTAGATATATAGTTTGGTTGAGAAGATCTTCATGTTCTTTTTATGGAGAAAGCATGAATGATTACTTAGCTACAAGGTTTAATAAGTTTTTTCATTTATCTCTTGCAAGAAATTTTCTTTAAATTAATGGTTACAATCTTATATGTTGAGCTTTCATTAAAGTTTACGATCCATTAAATCTCTTCTCCACTTAAAATGTTCATTTGTTTATTTACTAATATTTTCTCCTCCCGTCAAGATTGTTGGAAAAATTTATAAAAGAAAAAAAAAAGGCAAAATCCTCTTCATTTAGAAAAAAAGAAAAGAGGGGGGGGGGGGGGGGGGGGCGGCTTGAAAGGGGCACAAGCACATTGGAAGTACTCTTAAGACTTCAACTTTATCTCACTGCATGCTTTCTCCTTACTGTTTTCTTGGGAAAGTCTAGCTCTACCTGTAAAAGATAACTCTTGTTAGTAAGCAAAGCTTGCATGCCTTTTAGGTTGATGAGAATGAGACTGCCCCAAGCAAGCAAAACCTTCTTCTTCACTAAAGCAAACTAACTTAATTACTAAATTGATAACGTAAATAAGTAAGTTACCAAAATTAATAATTTATTTACATATTTGGGAATTTAACAGTGTAGTTTCCAGATAGCTTTTATAGGGAATAAAAAATCACTTTAAGCTTTGTTCATCCCTAAAGGGGAAAAAAATTTTAAAAAAAAAATCTGTTTTCAATACAACCTCTAACAAACAAATAGCTTATCAGTAACAAATTCAATACTAGATATAAACTAGCTTGCAAAATACAGCAATGACTTTTGTTTAGACATGGTATGGGTAAAATTTGTTGGTACAAATTTGTGCACCTGCAACATAGAATAAGGTACAATTTATGTATCCAATTAATAATTATTTTTTTAGAGGTGAAACATCTGTCATATAACACTGATAGCAAATTTAAACTAAAATTTATGGCCAATAAAATCATCTTTTACAGTAATGTAAAAATAAAGCAATGACTTTTGTATTACATTGGCTGAATTTCTAGGCCTTTTTGGTGTGCATGGGCCATGTGACATGCCTTTGGAGCTTGAGTGAATGAGTACTGATGATATGTCAATTCGGAAGGTGTTCAATTGTTCATAAGTATCAAATCCATGGTGGCCTATGGGTTTAGCCTTAAATACGGAAAAAAAAAATTACAGAACCTCAAACTCTGTTACAAGCAACGTTCTCCCTAGCATGACTCAATTTTGATACAATATAAGGCTTCTCCATTCGCTCAGATGGGGATTCCACAGAGCAGAGAATTCCAATTGTCAAAACAGAAACCAAGCAATCTTCAATCTTTTAACCTTTCAAATCCTTTTTTTTGTTTGTTCTTACTTCCAAAAGCAGTGAAGATTCAACAATTTCCATAACTTTTTCTGGCAAAGCCATTTTGACACTGGCATAAAGAGTGAGGCCCATTGTTCAACATGTTATCAGTACACTTCTCATCCCATACCATGCTCTGAAATAACATGTTGAGGCATTAATTTGTTTCCATGTATGTGCACGAGTGCTAATATTTATTGTATGAAAAAAAATTAGGACCCTCTTATGATCTGAATTTGTTTCAAGTGTTAGATAATCACAAATGACTCACGTGAATTTTACTAAGGAAAAATTCAGGTAATGAGAGAATCTTCATCTCATGAAAAAACTATAAAACTAAAAAATCATCTAAATATCTATAAAGAAATAATAACCTGGAGCTATATAGCCGATGGTTTTTTTTCGCTCCAATTGAACATGATTGGGTCTAAGTGGGTGATCAGAAAGAAATCTTACTAATCCAAAGTCACTCAAATGGGAAACCATGTCTTGATCAAGCAGAACATTCCTTGGCTTTAGATCACCGAAGATATTCGATTGCGGAAGCCACATCAATGGTGGTACTTAGTTTTCGAATCATACTTAAACTGGACGGTTTGAGTTTATTATTGCTTTGGTATGGCCAATCCTCTAAACTCCTGTTTTGCATATAGTCAAAAACAACAGCCTTGAAATCAATCCCTTTGAAGTCAGTGCTTGAGCAATGATTTTGATAAGATTTCGATTGCGGATATTTCGTAATATTTGACATTCAGTGACAAAGCTTCTGGAAGCACCTTTTGATTAAGTTTAATCACCCTTCACTGTAACCGGCTGTCCATTTTTCACCAAGAATTCCCTTATACACAGAGCCAAAGCTTCCTTGACCTATCATGTTCGACGATGAAAATTCATTTGTCACCGTACTCGGCTCTGCATAGGAAACTGTTGTTCCATCGGTAACATACTAGACGATGAGTTATGTTTAGGCTTCTTGCTTCGAGTATGAACAACAATACAGCATACTGATAAGATAAACAATGATAGAATCATAGAAATTGCCATTGTGAGAAGTTTGATTGTTTGCCTTTTAGATTCTTTGGAGTGGCAGGATAATAAATGTAACTCATCTAAACCCCCACAAAGCTTCTTGTTCCCTGGAATTTGAAATTCCAATTTTATTACTGAAAACTCCTAACGATTGTAAGATAGATTCAAGTATTTCAGGAATGATATATTTTCAAGAAATTCTGTAATTTGGCCAGATAAACTTTTGCATGAGAGATCTAGTATTTTAATGCTTTTTAAAGAACGCAGTGGAGAATGATTCCTGAAAAAGAGTTGCCCTCCATATTAAGATATTCTAAACTTGTACAAGTACTAAGAGTAGCAGGAATCTCACTAGAGAAATGATTCCTGGATGCATCCAATCTAACGAGATCCTTCTAGTTGCCAACTTCTACAGGAAAAGGCACTAAGGTGGTTATCACACAAATCCAGGACAACTGAAAGAGTGGTTATGCTGAGAATTTAGTGGCGGTAAAGAGGCGCTGAGCTTGTTTCTAGAGACAGACAATTCCATTAAATTCTGATAATAGCCAAGAGATGAGGGTAGATTGCCTTGCAATTTATTATTGTCCAATGCAAGATAGGTTAATAGTGTTAAATTACCTAGAGAGGAGGCAATATGCTATCTTGTAAAATGTTCCCTGCAAGGTTTAGTATTTGCAAGTTTTTAAGCCCACCAATTACATGAGGAATAGGGCCACTTAATTTGTTTTTCACCATGGTAAGTGCATAAAGATTGACAAAAATTAATTTTTTTATCCCAAGAGTTATGGTGCCTGAGATTTGGTTCCCTCCCATGGCAATTATGGTGGCTGTGGTTGAGACATCACTCCTTCAAATCCATTTTCAACTAAACTAAGGGTTTTCAATTTGCTACCTTTAGTTAGAAGGTTGACAAAATTAAGATCACTGGCTCCTCCGTTTCCCAAATCATTTTTTTTGCCAAAATTAGCGATGTTAGATTCTTCAGGTTGCTGAAATTAATTGACACTATCCCACTGGAAACATTTCTTTGACTAGATTTGAAGAATCGGACAATGAAGCTGGGAGATGACCAGTAAAGTTTTTGCGCGAGCAACAAAATATAATAGTTTCGGCCTTTCGGGAGGGTGACCCCAATCTCAAGTGGTAAATTACCAGTGAAAGAATTTTCTGGCAGAAAATTCCATTTCAGGGAGATGTTGAAAATGAAAGAAGGAATCAATCCGGAGAATTCATTTCTATTAATATTGTCATAGAATAAGCTTCTCAGGTTGCTTAAGGTGTTCGGAAATTTCCCTTCCAAGCTATTCTCTTTAAAAATCATTACCTGAATAGCAGAAGGATTACCAATAAAATCCAGGAGCTGTCCTGATAGGTGAGTCTCACAAATGAAAAGTTTCGTAAGCTTGGACAAGTAGCCAAACTCGGGTGGTACTGCTCCTACAAGTTGTTTCCATGTGCATAGAACTTGACAAGATTAGAGCAATGTGACAAATTGGCTGGGATTTTACCTGAAAAATGATTGTTGGCAAGTAATAGATATTCGAGTCTAAACAGACGACCGACCTTTTCAGGAATTTCACCACGGAAGTTGTTGTCCACAAGGTTAATGAACCTGAGGTAGCCGAAGTTCCCAACATGAGGCGTAAGGCACCTACGATGCTTTGGTTTCTGAGGTCTAACTTGTTTATCCTTTGATGTTGATGAGTACAAGTCACACCTCTCCACTGGCACAAGTCTATAGAATTGCTCCATGAACTTGTAACACCACGTCGATCATGAAGCAGTGACTTTATGGCAAGTAGTGCCAGATGGTCTGTCTCACTTCCGGTGATTGTTGTGACGGCGACGTGGTGGTGATTGAGGTGAAAAAGATATAAGATAGTAACAAGCTGACGCAGCAGAGTAGAATTGAATGGCAAGTGACAGAATAAGGTATGTTGTGCTCAATTTGTGAGTGCTTACATCAAAGAATAGGCATCTCATGAAATAGCAAAGCTGAAGCCTACAAATGATGGAAGCTACAATATACGTGGCCATTTTTCTCTAAGCTTTTGCAACCAATTCATCGGGAATCTAGAAATTGCTTCTTCTTGAGATGTTGTATTGCTTTTCTCTGCTATGCTGTTTTGAGCATTAACCAAGTTTCTACTACTTTGAACACCTTTATTAGAATTAAACTCCTCAGGAGTCTCCGGTTTTACCTTTATCTTTATGGGTTTCCCAAGCTTTGATTTATCTTCCATTCTTGCAATCTCGAGAGCTTTTTCACATACAGGGAAACCCTGATCATCCCAAGATTCCAAAATCACACCAGAGCCAATGCATCTTGTTCCCTGGTAGAAGGCAGCAAACTGGCCGGCTGCCAGTCCTTGATCGTCTTCTGATAACTGGACAACTGCAATGTTCTCACCACCATCTTCAACATGTTCAATCATCAAATTGCAATTGTAGAAACCAGGACCATGTCTGACCTGAAAAGTTTCAGCGCACATAAGCATACCGTAACTACTATCAAAGACTCGGTTATTAAGGCATATCATAATATCAAGCATCTAAGGAGACTATCATGTCTAAACTCCCCATTCCGCTAAACGAAGGCAGTAATTTTTTCCTACAAAACCTATCGCGCCATTAATATTCATGTACTTCAGTTTTACTGATTGCCCTAAAGGAATTATGCATATATTATCTGAAATTGTTATTACTTTTGCTCAGCCAGAAGGAAAAGGAAAAAGGTGGCTATTTGGATTATAAAGACATAAATTAGCACAGATCAATCATGACAGCATTCATTCCTACCTTACACTGAAGCCGACTGATTTCCTCTGGAGGCAATCCACTGAGCCATTTCAAAGAGCCAACACGAAATAGGCGTCTTTTCTTGTCAAACGAATAATAATTTCTCGACACAAACACTACATTGTTCTTAACATCCTTCTCAACAACATACCTGCATGAAATGTACAAAATAAACCCTTAAGCAGTGAAACCGAAGAAGAACAAAACATGGAAGAAAACAGAAGATCCTAATCAGAGACGATGAATAGTTAAAATATTTGCAGAGAATATAACAAAAAGGTATCTTCAAGTGACAAAGTTATCAAAGGTTTGAAAAAGGATATTAATTGCATCTGTTTCAGAAACATGTCATTTAAGAGGATCATATCCCGGCACATAATACAGATTTAGTTACTTAAAAATGATTGCCATTCACAACAAGAAAAAGTAACAATATACCAGGGTCCTCCAGGAAGACGTAGCCCTTGGCGTTGACCGATTGTGTAGAACCAAAATCCCCAATGTTTCCCAAGGAAATCCCCTGTCTCAGCTTCCAATATGACCCCTTCCATCTCTCCGATGTGTCTTGCAACAAATTCACTGAATTTTATCTAAACAGAAAATTAGTTGTCAGATGAACACAGTCACAACTCACAAATTACAACCTTGTCTTCATGCACTTGGAAGGTATAAAAATTATATGCAAAACTTGCGATAAGGTGGTTGATTTTCTGTAGTGTTCAATTATTTGCATTATGGGAATCAGTGCCTGACATATATCAAGACATACAAATCAAGGTTCCTTTTTTTTTGTGGTTATTTTGTGTTCTTTAATGTTATTATGAAATGAAATGCTTTGGTCCTTTGCGATCTATAATATGTCAACTTTTATCCCTTATGCTTTCGTTAAATATGAAAACGAGCTTCATCATTAAGACAATAACATCAGAAAAATATGCCCAATAACATGTCAGAGAGTGATCAACTGGATTTCCAGTTATAAACAAATTTGCAATTAATGTGTATTTTGGCACCAACAAAATCTCAAACAAGCTTGGATACTTCTATATATAAATAACTTAAATCTGGAGGAATTTTAATCTCAGCTTGCAGACCATACCTTTCCCAGAAAACATATTCCCTGTGAATCCTTTCTATCCTTGTTGGGCAGATCAAATTGTGTAGCAAACTTACGAACTTCTTCCTGTAGACAATTTGGCACAGAGAATTACAAGTTGCAACAATAGAAATTAAAAAAAAAAAGGAATGAAGGCGTATGGAAAAGTCTGCACAATGATTAGTAATATCTAGGATACCTAATCCGCCTCCAAGGCGACTAGATAGGTTCAAATCCATCATTTACCACAAGGGATGATAATCCACATGGAAGTCCCAGATTCACATTCTAAATATGTGAAATCCAAGTGTAATTGCACAAAAATGTGGCTTGCATATTCGAAAGTTTTCAACTCCATACTTGGAAGAGGGACAGCCTTGCAAGCATTCAAAAGATAAAGTGCCGGCACTATTATAAGATTTTCTCTATACAACGTTACAATTCTCTTTCAAATCACAATGACAGTCAAGAATTTGTAACATACAGGGGGTATGGTCAATTAAGAGGTTTATACTAGAAGAATGAATGAAAGTTTTAAATGAAGTTACATAAACATATAACATGAAATAAGCCCAGAGAAGAAAAGACTTGGGATCTTTCTATGAACGATCCAATCCTCAGTACACTGGAATGAATTTCACAAATAAGAGAAAGAAAAGTTAAAAAATGTGAACTTGGGCGGCTAACAGTAACCCAACACACAAGTCTTTTACATTTTCTCTCCTAACAACATTCTAGAATACTTACTCACCGGTTCAAATACCCACGAACAGCAACAGCCCAAGTTCTTAAATATGAAATGAATCACATGCAAATTTTCATAAATCAAGTTATTTGCAATGGTTTCATTCCAGTGAAACTAGGTACAACTAACCTTGGATATACAACCAAGTGGAAAAATAAGTCGTTTAAGCTGGGCCTGTGAGAGATGTGAAAGGAAGTATGTTTGATCCTTGACCTAAAAATTAAAAAGGACAAATTATCAAAAACTGAAATAGATGCAGGCCAACAAACAAGAATGAAATACAAGCATAACACAGAAGTCCCGGCATTGACACAGTATGAATTAGCTTACTGTACGATGCACAATCAGATTATTACACTTTTCCACTTTATAACAACATTATAAAATTTAAAATTAAAACAAAAATAAAAGTAATAAGTATTATAAAATTATATATCAAATGTAGATGAAATCTGCTTGAATCTCAATCCTATCATTTGCCATAATTAAGTGATCCGAAGAGGATAAACTAATAGGGCAGATTTTCATATTAAAGCAACAATTACTATGAGAATGTGTACAATGGTCATGATATCCAAGAAGGGCATTTATGAAAGCAAAAACCTTAGCTGAATTCACTTGACAGATAAGCCAACTGGAACAATCAAGCCACAAATGCAGGAAAGAAATATAAAAGAACAAAAATGTTCATCTAGAATAGCACCTTGTCTTTTGATAGTTCTAAAACAGAAGGCTTATACTCTTGATCTGCAGATGAGTGGACAACTTTTGCATAATGCCCAGAAGCAACATAATCAAATTCCATACTGCTTATGGCATCCATGAATGCGCCTGAAGAGTTAAAAAGGACAAAATTTAGAAAACAAGTGTAAAGCATTGGATTCAGTCACACCCTTCAAGTTACACTGATGCATACCAAATTTTATTCTTGTATTACAAAGGACATCTGGGTTGGGAGTACGGCCACATCGATACTCTTCAATAATGTAGGACACCTGAGCAGGAGATCAGACGTTTTCATGACTAACCAGACACAAAATTAGCTATCCCCAACATTTTCAAGTTACCCAATATGATGACAATAGAGGAAGCAAATTCAAGTTACCCAATATGATGACAATAGAAGAAGCAAACAACCAACAATATGAAACATAGTTTGAATTAATTCATATCAAGGTAAATGAGAAATGATTTACAAGTTTCCTAGTTGAACTAATGGCAATTCCATCAAGCAAGAGAATTATATAGAAATGAGGGCTCATTTAAAATAAATTAGATAAGCTATTTTATTCGGGCCATGCATACCACATTTTTCCAGTATTCATCTGTCAAATGCACAACTTCCAGTGGTACATCAACCTGAAACCAACGTCATTTAATTTCAGTTGTGAAGGCGTTTCTTCTGCACAACCTATACCAAGGAGATCAAGACAAGACTTTGCTATCATAAAAGGAACTAGATACTTTTATGTAAACCATGAAGGTTTCAAGCTATTGTTGGATAATAAATAAGGAAATGAAACGAAGAAGCTTTATTAGACTAACAAAGATAAATACACATCATTCACCTAGTTAACCACCAGCACATCCCCATAAAAAGAAAGAAAAAAAAATCCCACTTCCTAAATCATTTTTCACTGTATTTCTATTTCAAAGCAACTCTACCTATATAGCTTCGCGAGGGAAAAAAAAACAATTGAAAACAATAGGGTAACCTGATCACAAACAGCTTTTGCATACTTCATATCTTCTTCCCATGGGCATTCGGTCCAGAAGTTCTCGAAGTCTTCCTACACCAAACCACAAATCAGAAACAGCTTGCTCTGCTGTCTTATCGACTGCAAGATTTAATATTTTAGCGTAGTGTGATGAGTTGAATAAACATTAATTAACATCAAACTGACATGATAAAATATTTCTCCAACAGAACTTCATCAATAAACAATGACATGGCAATCACCAAATATACATCTCTGAATCATACGAATTAAAATTGTTATTTTATAAAAAAAAGAAAGAAATAGAAAGAAAAAGGCGCACTTGAAACCAAATTTTGAGGTAAAAGGCAGTGCAAGAATGGCCAGCAGAATGAAGAAGCCTAAGAGCAACACTGCTATCAACACCGCCGCTCAAAAGAACAGCAACTTTAAGGCCCTTTTGATGGGGCATACTGCAAGACAGATAACGGGGTTCAATTTGGGTTGCTGCTGTTGAAACAGAACATGAGATGGGTCTACGGAGGAAGATCAGTTTTGGGTTATGAGAGTGAAAAAGGGTTCTGGGTTTTCGAGACAAGAAGAGAGAGAGCAAGGGTTTGACTGAAGACAAGGTCATGGACATGGGATTCACTCTAAGCATTCGTTGTCCCTGCTTTTGGACTTTGATGTTCTGCGCGTGTAGATGTAGATGTAGATGTAGGATAAGAAAACAGAAACTCTCAACTCAACACCGGTTGAGTTGTGTCCGTTTGTGCTTGCATTCATATGAGGTGCGCTGTATCGCGAACTCTTGGCGTATTTTAGAACAAGGCATCTTAACATGCGCCAAACCCAAAACCCCCCAACCGGATAAACCTCTCTCCTCTCTTTTTTCCCCTCAGTTGCCCATTAAACCGCCAAAAATCTTCAATTTCCATTTTCCATTTCCGTTTCTGAAAACACTCGCAAAAACAAAAATGCCATCTGCAGCTGCAGCTCACACGCTTTCTTCTTCAATTTCTCTCATCTCTGCAATTCCGAAACTGCCCTTCTCGTCTTCCTTCTCCTCTTCATTTCCAATCCTTCGCTCATTCTCTCCTCAATTACTCTCCCTTTCTCTCCACAAACACTATCCTCTCCCTCTCCCTCTCACTCGCCACCTCCGGTCTCTAATCTCCCTCCAACGACGCCGTTTCGTCCTCAAACGACGACGCCTTCGAAGATTCGCCGTTTGAGGACGAGGACGACGACGCCGAGTATGAAGACGTCGATGATGAGTCTGACGTCAGGATTTCGGCATTGACGTCGACGCGCTTGAGCGAGAAGCCAAAGACGCTGTTCGCGAGTACTCTTCTTTGTTATCTCGCGCCAACTAATAATACGTAAGCTTCTTTTTTTTCATTAAAATTAAAAAGTCCTTTATAGTTAAAGTGTTAATCGAGGTTAAAAAATAATTGTAAATATTTAGTGAAATTAAAGTTATACCATTCATATTGAAATAAGAAGAATGAAAAAAAAAAAAACTTGCTTTTCTTGCATTTGAATATTAGGAACTGCTGGAAAGTGATGAATTGGCCTTGAATCAAAATTTAAGTTTTTTTTATTAATTTGATTGAAAAGTTTATAAAGAAGCTACATGTTTAATTTGTATGATTTAATTTCTTAATATTACGATTTTTAACTGTGTATTGATTTCAGAAGATGAGACGGATGATCGAAAGGATTCTGGCAAAAAGCAGAAAAAGCGTTAAAACTACTATAGGAAATGTTAGTAATCCCCGTTTTCTCATGTTCCCTTTTTTTTTTTATATATGATGAAGACTATCATCGACTGTTGTAGTGAGCTAAGAAATTTGGCCGTTTTTTGGTTTTCCTTCTGTCTTTTTATTTTTAATTCGGCGGATGTGATATTTTTGTATGATAAAATGATTTAGGAACTTTGTCTTTTGAAGGGAGTCTGATTTCACTGTTACTGCTATTTTGAAAATTCCTTCTGCAGGTCCCTGAACATCTTCTGCCAAGAGTTGCTATTGTTGGAAGGCCGAATGTTGGTAAATCAGCACTATTTAACCAGTCTTGTTGGGGTACTTAATCATAAATTTTATCTTTTAATGATTCTGTCTGTAACTGTTGGTTAACTTTCCAGTATTGGGGAAACTGAATTTGAAGTTGAAGGGAACTTTTTGAAGTTTCTCCATTGGCAAAATTTGATATTTTGCTACACTTAATATATATTGCAGGGTAACAGGGCTATTGTGGTGGATGAACCTGGGGTTACTAGGGGATCGAATGTATGGCAGATCATTTTGGGGAGAGCATGAATTTATGCTGGTGGATACTGGTGGTGTGCTAAATGTTTCAAAGTCCCAGCCTAATATTATGGAAGATTTGGCTATCACAACGACTATTGGAATGGAAGGAATTCCACTTGCCACCAGGGAGGCAGCTGTTGCTAGGATGCCATCAATGATTGAGAGACAAGCAACTGCAGCTATAGAAGAATCCTGTGTCATTATATTCCTTGTTGATGGCCAGGTGTAGATTTGTTATTTTATAACTTCTAGCTGATGAATAGCGCCTTTTTTTTAAAACTATATATGGAAACTTTACCTTTTCTCCGCATCCTGTCATTTGGAGGTTTAGCCTGGGTGATTTTACAGTCTAGTTTGAATTGGAGAAGGTTTTGACTGTATGCTAGTGGATTAGATGATGGTGATTTAGGATCTGTTTCCGTAAACTCTTAGTCGTGCAGTGTTAACTTCATTTTTTTTTATTCAGTCCTTCTTGGTTTTATAATGGATGATGAAATGCTTGCCTATTTTGATTTAAAAAGTAATTAATTTCAATTCATCCTGAACAGTATCAATTTTGTCAAGTTCTTCTGGTTAAGCGAACAATTATTGTTTCATTGTCTGAACAATTTTTATGTTCATGGAGCAGGCAGGTTTGACAGCAGCTGATGAGGAGATAGCAGATTGGCTACGTAAGAACTACATGGATAAGTTTATCATTCTTGCCGTTAACAAGTGTGAGTCTCCACGCAAAGGAATTATGCAAGTGTCAGAATTTTGGTCCTTGGGGTGAGATGTTCATTCTCTTTTCCAGAAAATTTTTGGTCTCAATTGTATGATGAATGCCTGTCCATCTTTTTTGGTAGTTGTCTAATGAACCCCAATTTACGTTTAGATCAAAAGTCATTATAAGGCAGATATTGTTTTCTTTGTATATGAGAGCACTTGACTAATTATAAGCTTTTTGTTTTTTCTGAATTATTTGACTCTTTTTGTTCTTTGTTGTATATTTTAGCTGTGAATTTGTTTGCTATTTCTGCTATGGTTTTGGACTGTGCACTATTTTGGAAAGCAAATTTCTCTTGCTTTTTGTGTTTCCTTGTATTGTCTTTGTTTTCCTCGGCATAAATTGTTTCTTTTAACCAGAAACTGGGCGTTATTGAAGAGTATTGCCGATTCAAAATCTTAATCTTATGAATTCATGATTAATAATGTTCTTGTTAAGAATTCAAAGTTTATAACTTCTCGAAAGAAAAAGGAACGGAAGATAAAATGTCTTAGGATTAAACATAGTTTCTCTATGAATCCCATGGGTAACTGCTGTAATTTTTTTGTGAACTTTTGTGATTTAACTGATGCAGTATGTGCATCCATTATTGAGCTAGCTAGTTATGGTAGTGGATTTTCTGGCTTTTGTATCCCAAAGATTTACATGTTTATGTACACTTATACACTTTTGATACTTGTCTAGAGGATATGATATCTGAAATTCTGTGTTAGGATGTCTTTTTCTTTTTCCTTCTTTTATCCTCTCATAAATGAATTGACTTGTTTTGATCAGATCTTGAATATTTGGTAGACCTCGTTGGTCTTTTACTTGGCACATTTTGGTTTTGATTAGTCTGCACCTTTTTGGTAGACCCAGATCTTGAATATGCAATATGTGAACCAGGTTCTCACCTCTTCCTATTTCTGCAATATCTGGACGGGAACTGGAGAGCTTCTAGACCTTGTTTGTTCAGAATTGAAAAAAGTTGAGGTTTGTATTGGATTCTTGCTCATTTGTAACGCAATCACTAAGATTTTTCATATCATTCCTAGGTGTTGATCCAATTAGCAATCATCTTAATCAATTCCAAATTATTTGAAGTGTTATTTACTGGAAAAGTACGTATTGACCATGTACTTATTGATGTTTTTCATATTTGAACTTTGGTTATGCATTTAATTTAAGGAGCTCAGTTTTATTTTGTATTATTTAGTCTTTATCCCAATTGCTATGAATGAGTTTATTCTCAGAATTAGGACTCAGATCCACTGGTCTTTTTAAGTTATAAAAACTTTTACAATGTAGAAATTGAAGCAACATAGAAATGCTTGAGGAATAATCGAGTTTAATTCCTTGATCACCAATGTCAAGCTGATAACTCGTTTTGCCACTTTAAAGGTATTCTATGCCCTCTTTTCCCCTAATATAATTGTATTGTTGTCTTCCATCATTTGAAGATACTTTATGAACTGTTATGAATTAATCGTACTTTGAGCTTGTTTAGACAACTCAAAATTAGACCTATGCTATTGTGCACAATGCGTGTTCACATCTTTTCTCATATTTGAAAAGTGCTTTGCCTTTTATAACATGATGAATGAGTGTTGATTGGCTGCAATTTATAGGGAACAGAAGACCTCGTTGAAGAAGAAAATCGTATTCCTGCCATTGCCATTGTTGGTCGGCCAAACGTTGGTAAAAGTAGCATTTTGAATGCATTGGTTGGAGAGGATAGAACAATTGTTAGTCCTATAAGTGGCACTACTCGTGATGCTATTGATACTGAATTTACAGGACCCGAGGGCCAGGTATTACAAGTTTGGAGCCTTTGTATTATTTATGCTTATTGTCTATCAATTTTACAGCATTGTTTAGTGATTTATAAAGGATATTGATCTACTTCAAAGAACTGAGAGTTCTCCAGATACTTCACATGAACTGATTGAGTTGTGTGTTGAACTTTGGAGGTAGTAATAACTATTAGCTTTGCATTCGAACATGTGTATGCATAACTCCAACAGTCACTTTTAATCATTCTGTTTTGCAGTTTTTTCATTTTTCTTAATAACTGGCCAACCATCCCCCCAATGGCCTCTTTTGTGAACATATATGCTTAGATTATTAATTAGTAAACTTTGTTGTTTCACATAAGATTCAACTGTTATGTACTTAATTCTACCCATAGCCTATTATTGAATCGGGAAGCCACTTACTGTCATCAAACTTTTTCAGCTGATCCGATCTTGCTACAACTGTTCCACATCAAGGTGTAGTTCTTGATTTTTTTGGATGCATTAGTTCCTATCAAAATTTATACTAGTTGTGGATAACTTATGATGAAATAGCTGTATTTATGAAGCTGAATTCAGACATGCACAACATAAGAACCTTCACTTTATTAGTGGACCACAGACGTGGATGACATACATTAATTTGAGTCATGTTTTTGCTCTCTGGCATTTTGCATTTTCTTAGAGGCTAAAAGTCTCTTTTATTGCAGAAGTTTCGGCTTATTGATACTGCTGGAATCAGAAAAAGGGCAGCTATAGCTTCATCAGGTAGTACGACAGAGGCTTTGTCAGTGAACAGAGCATTTCGTGCCATTCGCCGTTCTGATGTTGTTGCTCTTGTCATTGAGGCCATGGCTTGTATCACAGAACAGGTACTTTATTTGAAGCTTCTATGGGGTAATCTTATTTATGAAAATGTCGGGAATTTCTGGCGTGATATGCACTTATTGCATTCTTTTCTCTTTTTTCATCTTCTTTTTGATTAACTTAGTGTACCATGTTCATGAAGATATAATCACTTCGTATTCTGAAGCTGGAAAATGAAAATAGCATTCATTACACTAGTAACTGCGCCAATTCTATGTTTCAGGCTGATTGGAGAGACCATAGGTGGGGAATGTAGGATGTTGTAGGGAGTAAGCTGAGGTCCTTTTATGGGAAATTATGAAGAGATAATCTCACTGATAGTTCTCAAACGTACCATTTGTTTGTTTCGGTCTGACAATTGAATGATTTGGTGGCTGTTTCTCTAACCGGTCCTCTTATTGTCCTAGGATTGCAGGATTGCTGAAAGGATCGAGCAAGAAGGGAAGGGCTGTCTGATTGTTGTAAACAAATGGGATACCATTCCAAATAAAAACCAGCAAACTGCAACATACTATGAGCAAGATGTTAGAGAGAAGCTTCGCGCTCTTGACTGGGCACCCATTGTTTATTCAACTGCAATAGCTGGTCAAAGTGTCGATAAGTATGTTTTGTATCTAGCCACATCATTTACTTGACTTCTTTAAATGACTGACCCGGCAGCATTATTTTGTATTACCCCCAATTCATCTTTATTTGAAGGTTATCCTAACACTCCGAATAATGCCTAGAAGGAAAAGATTCTTTAGTTTTTCACTCCTGACATAGATGTCAATGGAAATATCTTCTGTTGGCTTGATGTGAAAACATCTATAGATAAGATTTGTTGTTTGCATGATCTTATGCACCGTTATTTTTTTTTTTATAATTTTTCTTCGAAGAAAAGAAAAATTAGGTGTGTGGTTGTTTTGACTCAGGATCATTGTTGCTGCTGAAATGGTTGACAAGGAGAGATCAAGAAGGCTAAGTACTGCCACAATAAATCAAGTAGTACAGGAAGCAGTAGCTTTTAAATCACCTCCTAGGACCAGAGGTGGCCGGAGAGGACGTGTATATTATTGCACTCAGGTACTTGTCATGCAAGCTGTCGAGTAATCATGTTACCTGTTGTGACTTGCTCTGTCATTCTATATTCAGGTTGTTAGAAGAAATTAACATGTGTTCTTTGTTTAGGGATTTGTATTTTTTTAATGGGCACTCCCTTTTTTTTTTTAATACTGCCCAAAAATCCCGATGTGTGCTACAATTCAAAAACATTCTAATTTGATGTGTAGAAGTCAATTGTTGAAAACTCATTCTCACATGCCATTTTGGTAACTTGGTGGCACGCTCTTATTCCTTTCCGGGTTCAGCTGCTACTTGGAATTTTTGTGCGTTCAGCATTTCGGTATGGTGCATTGGGGCCACTTCATATTAAGTATGATCTTTTGCAGGCTGCTGTCAGGCCGCCCACATTTGTTTTCTTTGTAAATGATGCAAAACTATTTCCTGAGACTTATCGGCGTTACATGGAGAAGCAATTGCGTGCGGATGCAGGGTTTTCTGGTACACCAATTCGACTCCTTTGGCGCAGCAGAAGAAAAATGGAAATGAAGGAAGGTTAGTCATAAGTGCAAGCCCTTCCATCGTTCAAGATAATGATCAACCATTAATTTATTTTTTGCAATTTTTAAAAATTTAAATGTGTTTTTCTTTTAAAGACCATCATTTTTTTATAAAAAAATGATATTTGGATAGAATGCTGTGATTTACTGGTTAGTTGATATATGTCTTTCCTTTTGGTGTTCAGGCAAGTCAGCATCAAGAACACAAGCAAATCTTGTGCCACGCGACAGAAAAGTAGCATCGAGCACATAAATTGATTGTTTTAGCGAAGGCTTCAGCTTTTATTGTGTGAAAATGTGCATTTTGTGGAATGGTTCGTGCTGGTAGCTGAAAGTGAACCAAAGGCGCGGATGTTACGATTAATCTTCATGAACATAACTTTTAGTCTGTTACAAAGTTTCATTTCGATCCTAGCCAGAAACCAGGGAGAGAGAAGAAGGGAAAGTGATCCATTCTCTGTATATTTTTGAAATACAGCAATAGGTACGAAAAATAGTTGTGATCTTGTGAGATGTATTGTTGACAATACAATGAATTTCGCACGGCAAATTGTACCATGAATAAAAAATATTTACATGTTTTTTTGTTTTCTTATTTAATCTAACAGCAATTTAATCTTCTTCTCACCTATGTGAGCGGGATTTGAATATCATATCTTTTGCTCTTATGATGCGATTTTATGTACATATTTTATTTATATGTACGTTGTGGAAAGTTAAACTATTATTAATTAACCTTCACAATTTAAGATAGAAAAGTAATGAAATATATCGTTTTTTTTTTCCCGAAACTTTGGGGGGAAATAAAAGAGAAAGAAAGGTAACATAATGCCTCGTCATCTTTAAAGCAATAAAGTTTGTATTTTTGATTCCACGCTGACGATCATGGCTTGTACAATATACTACGATCATGGCTTGTATAATATACTACGTATTCATGCTACTAGCAATACAAATTGAATCTCATAATACAACTGAAGTCTTGTAAATTTCTTAAATATTCAGGACTGAAAAGACAAATCTTGCACGATAACATTAATTAATTTCTGCATACAAGAACCTTCAACAAAGACTTAGCCATAATATTAACGTACCCAGTACAACTGATTATACCATGCATGCAAACCCTAATTAGTAAGTAAACAAAGCAGTTTTTCAGAAGCAGAATCTTGGAACCTTCATGAATCTTTTAGCTAGCATTATTCTCGAAAAGCTTTAGACTAGGTTATTCATCATGCATCATGTATCTTGCACAACTTTTGTATAAAGACGTCGAGAGGAACAGAATTGTAGAAATCGTCAAACAACTCGTCAATCTTCTCCGTTTGTGCTCTTCTGTTTATCGTTCAGTTTGTTCAGTTCTTCGAGGAAAAAGTGAAGCGGCCGCGGATTATAGAAGTCATCCCACAACAATGCATCAAGTTCATCTTGATCTTGATCATGAACACGATCAACTTGATGATCAAGCTTCTTGTCTTGAAGAACCGATGATGAAGAATTGTTGTCGCATGCTGCTGATGATGATGGAGTTGTTTGTAGTGGATGGTTTGCTTTCTCCTTAGCTTGAACGTGAAGTTCTTCTAAAAAGAAATGCAAAGGACGAGGACTGTACGAGTCCTTCGTCATCAGCTCTTCTAATAATTCATTCTCATGATCATGAACCGAAAGCGATTGTGCCTCCTCGTCAACTTCATCAATAAAAATTCTAGAGCGTGATGACTTTAAGTTGTTCATCTTTACAAATGCAAGAAAATTTGGAGAGAAAAGAGAAATTTAGTAAACCCCAAGAACTCGAAAAGGAAATAAGTAAGCAACGAATTAAATCAATATGATAATTAATGACGTCTTTGGACAGTATACGCATTGATGTTTGAGAAGGAATAGGTTTATTATACCATATACGAAAAGGCTTTTGATCCGAATAAACTACTTAATTTGCAGCAAAGGCCAAATCGTACGTGTAAACTTGCAAGGAGTTTGGTTTTGACGGGGGCATAATGAAGAACATATAAATTTAAAGAGATTATAAATGAAAAGTGTAAATATAAGGGGGAAACTGCAATATATACAAATAAATAATAGGGTAGTAATATTTTCACTCCACAAATTTTATAAACCCACCTCATTTTCAAAAGGATAGGGATAGTTCCACCCCACTATTTTTGTAAATTCACCCCACTTCTAGAAAATAATTACAATGAGTTCATAATATGCTTAAAAAATACAAATTAATAAAAATTTTGTACAGTTAATCAATTAGATCCTCCTATTAACTTTTTTTCTTAGGTTCGTTGACCATCTTTAATTATAAATTTTAATATAAGTTTTATTTTACTATTTTACTATTATGATAAAAACATAAAATTACACTCATAGAACATGAGTTATTATATCTAATAAGTTAGGTATTTAATTTTGCGACTTATAATCTAATATTTTTAAATGAAACCTAATTATTATTTCACTACCCTTACATGTAAATGATATAAATTTGACAGCCTAATAATTTACATGAGAATTGTGCTATCAAAACACTATATTAGTTTAATTAAAAAATAATAATCACACTAATAAAGTAGTATTAGAGACAATGAGTTTGATACAAATTAGAAAAATATTGAAGTTAAAGTAAATTCTTGATAATTTTACTTTATAAGGGTGAAATAATCAATTTAAACTTATGTCAAAGCAACCTTTGTAATCAAATATACTAAATAAATGTAAATCACAAAAAAGTGGATTAACATAGATTTAATTAATTAATTTTCCAAAACTCTTCTTGATTTGAAAATTTTAAAAATAATGTGCAACTTTTATAATTATTTTTGAAAATGGGGTGGATTCACAAAAAAAAATATGGGGTGGAGATATCATCACTCTTTTCAAAAAATTATTACAATAAGTTCACATTATTTTTTAAAAATTCAAATTAAAAAGAAATTCAAAAATTAATCAATTAAATAGATAATCATTTTTAGACTATTTTTTTATTATATTTGATCATCAAGGTTACTTTAACATAAATTAATATGACTATTTTGCCCCCATGGTAAAAGTACCAAAATAACTAAAAATACACTTTAATTATTTTTTATACAATATATTTTAATGATGTGCAAGTCGTAATTTATTTGATATTCATTTTTTTTTTCAAGACTATGTTTTTCATTATATTTGATCAATAAGGTGGATTTAACATAAATTGATATAACTACTTTACCCTCATAAGGTAAAAGTACCAAAATGTCTAAAAATTTACTTTAACTTTAATTTCTTTTACAATTTTTTTATAATTTTTAATGATGTATAAGTAGTAATTTGTTAGTATGATTATTAATATTCCACTAAACTAACAAGATATAATTAGGACATGTGGAGTGTGAAAAATTATTAAATTTTATATAAAAGATGTTAGATTATAAAACATAAAACCTAAACAATTAGTTACAATAATATATGTGTGTGTGCGTGTATTTCTTAGAATAGTTTTGTTATTTTATATTATAACGATAAAATAGTCAAAATAAACTTATCTTAAAGCAACTTTAAATAGTTAAAGATCGTTAAAAGACTAAGTCAGAAAAGAAAAAAAAATTATAAGAATGATTTAATTAATTAATTGTTTGAACTTATTATTAATTTATAATTTTTAAAAAAAATTTGAATTTATTGCAATTATTTTACGGAGGTGAGATGTGTTTATAAAAATAGTGGGGTAGAAATATGCACACCCTAAATAATAATTCAAATATATCCTCTACCAACTTTTTAAAGTGCTTCATAGCTCATGAACTTATATGATAAAAAGTAATGATATTTGAATACTATTAGCACACATTAAGATAAAATATAGAGTATTCGACACTATTAAGATAGAATATAAGGTAATGTTCATGATATAGTACCATCAAAGCACACACAATGACATGCAGCGCTGGTTTCATACTACAGTGCTATCATTTCTATCATAGTGGTGCTTTTGTTGGTACTCAAATATCATTTTTTAATGATAAATCAATCTTTAATTTCTTTAAAAATTTTATACCACCTATATATTTATTATTTATCTAAGATACAATATTATACTGGACAAGAATTCCCTTTCTCTCTCTCTCTCTCTCTTTTTTTTTTTTTTTGGTTTTCTTCATTCATTCTCCTTATTCAATGAGTAGCTAAGATTGAGTTTTGTATTTTTTTTTTTTCTTTATTTACAATCGAGCCAGCTCTTTTAACAAGATTAAAGTCAAGGAGAGACAAGGAGGAGATTAAAAAAAAAAAAAAGAAGGAGAGGATTCTAACCCTATCACTACCAGCTAATTCTTCCATTACCTGAAATATCTAAATGAAAGAAAATACACAATTAATTGATTATAAAGTGAATGTTTATGTAATAAGAAAATTCTACAGAAAAAGCGTGTGGACGATTCAGCGGGAGCAGTCGTATATATATATATAACCTTGTCCAGATAAAAATTAATTGATAATGGATAACCTCTGCTTGCTTCATTTGAGTTCAAGGCTTTTAATTATTTATTTATAGTGAATTTGTATGGACCAAAGACTTGTTTCTAGTGCAAGTTCTATCATTTTGCTGCTGCAAGTTTTATCAAAGTAGTTTTTTCTTTTCTAAAAAAAATAATAATTAATACTAATTTGTAATCACTTCAGCTCACACAAATATTAAATCGTGGTTAGGCTAACTACGAGTAGTGTTTTGATAGGCAACTTTTCTAGAATATACATAATTACATATGATGTAATTATGACTAAAAACGGCCTGTATTAAAAACCAGGGACCAATGTATTTATAAGAGTATATAGTTAACATTTAATTACTCATATATTTTAATGTAGTGGTTATCAATTAGAACCTTTTTCTTTTTCTTTTTTTTGTTAATAGAATAATTTAACGTCATTTGAGAATAGATTTTGAGTTATGTATATAAGTATATATGAAACAATCTTCAGTCCTGAGTCAATTTTTTAGTATAACTTAAGTTCAAAGGACTTTTATATGGTACAAGATTTACACTCACCCATGAATAGACTCGCATTAACAAGTATCTACCAAAAAAGACTGGTCTATGCATAATAGAGGTAGTGGAGGTTGTGAATGAGACAATCCCAAATAGTCAGCAAAGGCCGCTTTGAACTCTTAAACTAGCTTTTAAACTAGTTTTTTACTATGACCAAAGCAAATGTGTATACCATTTTACTCGATGCAAACACAATATCATATTTATCAAGAGTCAAGACAGATTGATTCCAGGTCCTGTTATAATAGCTTTGATTTTCTTAGGTGATCAAGGAAATTTCATGCTGACACGTGTTCAATAATTACATACGAAAATGAGTTTATATAGGAAATTAATTATACGCATGTAGTTAATATCAATGGTAACACAACACGTGGAACATGATACATCTGTCGTGCACAATGAAGAAGCAGGTATACTCCCGTTAATCGAACCCACCTCATTAATTAAAGTGGTGACTTGCTTATATATATTCTGAAACTTTGTTGAAGAAAAATGAAAGAATTGGTGAAGAAGTAGATGAAATGGAGGAGACTATTGTGAAAGAATTTGAGAGGGACTTAGAAGAAATGAGAGAATATTGCAGGACTGGAAAAAAACTAAAGGAGCTGCTTGGAGAAAGCTTCAGCTTCAGAAATTGAGGGCTTTTCTGACAGAGAGAGCCCGAGAGATCTTTATAGCTCTTCATTTAGACTTGCATGGGGAAAACGTCATGTTGAGACATTTAGAGATGAGGTGGTAATTTAAGTTATAGCTTTATTGATGTTAATTATCGTTTATTTCATTATACCAGTTGGGGGTAAAGTTCAATTTTGTTTAATCATTTTTTTTTTCTGAATTTAAATTCAGATGGTCAGTAAAAAAATTTAAAACTACTTATCAAACCTGAAAGTGTACTTATGTTCAATTTTTTTTTTTTCTTTTTTGTAAAGCACCAGAAAAGCTTTGTAATGGAAGCGTACTTATGTTCAAAATTTAATTTATTTGATGGTGCACGGATAACGTGGTGTGTACTTGTGCATATAGGTGTTTTAATTAAATCCATTAATTATGCTCTGCAAAATTTAGAAGAATGGATGTCAAGCAAAAAGGTATTCCTAAATTTGTCCCTTTTCTTTAAAAAAAAAATTCCCATTTTTCATTTATTAAAAATGTCCTTTATTACAAATTAGGACTAATTCATTGATATTTGATAGGCCATGCCGCCAGCAATTGCACTTCTCTCGTCTGCAGAAATTGTGCCAGAGCCTCTTGGCCTTGTCCTCATAATCTCATCTTGGAATTTACCCTTTGGAGAGAAAATTTAATTCATGTTCAATACCAAATCAGAAAAAAAATAATTAAAAAGAGATATTCTTCAATTAAGTTTTTTAATAACTTGGTTGCAAATTAACAAAATAATAGTTGTGTCCTCGGATCTATTGATAGGAGCAACAGCAGCAGGAAACATAATGGTTTGAAACCCTCAGAGTTGGCTCCTGCTTCTTCTTCTTTGCTAGAAAATGGCATTCCCACATACCTCGACACTAAAGCTTTCAGAGTTATTGAGGGTGGCCCTGCTGTTGGTGAGCAAATTTGGCATCAGAAAAGGGACAAGATCCTGTTTAAACGCATGCAAGCATATAATACGTTCATGTCATGTGGCCCTACTATAAAATGAATACTGATGTAGACACTTTTCAAAACCCCTTTATTATTTGGAAAATGTTTGGTGAAGAGAAGAACGAGAGAAAGACAAGAGAAATAAAAAAAAAATAATAGAGAAAGAGTGAGTGGGTAGAGAGAGAGAGGACAAAATTATCTTGTCCTTCTCTACACCTAGCACTACTCTTATTATTTTAGGTAAAATTAAGTGGCATTTATTTGCTCTACTTAGATTTTTAGCACTATGTACGATAATTCCAGTTTACATCTTTTTCATGTACACGTATGTATGTGACATTGAAATAATTTTATTTTAATTCCATTTTTGCATTAAAAACAAATATTGGTAGGTGGTCGAAGAGTGGAGAGAATGGTAATGTCAGCAGCATCTTACTCTAGAGTTGGGTGGTAAATGCCAGCAGTTCGTGACGGTACTCTTACATCTACTTGGTATATTTCTAATTTAAATGTTATTTCCAGCAAATATATATAAATGAAAAATCGACACTTTTCCTACTACATTTTTTAAGCTTTACCATTTACCTATTCTTCTATAATTTAATTGTGAAAGTTTCGACGTTAGAGAGTTATAAAGTATTTTGAAAACAATATGGAGTAAATGGTAAAAGTTCAAAAACCACCGCATAAGTTAGAAATCAAGTTCACACCCAAATATTTACTGAGATTTCTAGTGTTACTGAAGTTCTTAATCTTTGTATTCAGAGCCTTTAAAAAATTCGCTCCCAGGAAAAACAGACGGGGATGCAAATATTTCGATAAACTAATAATTTTATACATACAAATCCCTGTAAATAAAACAATTAACTGTCACGAGATTATTATTTTATGGGATTTTACTGCCTAGTGTTGATATATAATTGATTTTTTTTTTTAAATTTTCTTTACACAAGGCCGCCGCAAAGAGAATTGTTGTTGTCAAAATTTGGAGCCCGCGCTGGCCAAGCATGCATAGCAATTGATTATGTTCTTGTGGAAGAAGCATTTACTCTCACTTTGGTATGAATTTATCAAAGTTCGTTATAAACGTTTTATTTTTATTTTTAAATTTGCAGCACGTTATTTATATATTTATTTAATAAGTGTATTATTTGAAGCAGAACAATATATTGAAAAGATTTCTTTTCTTTTTTAATTAGGTGGAATTAATGAAGGTTCATATCAAGAAAATGTTTGGTGAAAACCCTATGGAAACAAACAGCTAGCGTTGCTAGAATAATCAATCAGCAAGATTTTTCAAGACTGACGAATCTTCTGTGTGATCCTACTAATGTCAAGGATTCTATTCTTTACGGTGGCTCAATGGACGAAGATAATTTGTAAGTAATTCACCCCTTTTTTTTCCTCCTTGAGTTATTATTATCATACATGTCTCCGATATAATCTTAAGCAGTACTTCTGTTTTTAGTTTTTGACACAAAAATATAAAATAATAATTTTTTTTTTTGAGAACCAAGCGGTATAATTAATCAGTTCTTAGGAATGGAAAAGTCATACTCCCTAAGAAAAAAAGTCTGATAAGTTTTTTTTCTTTTTTTTTTAATTCTTTAAGAGGGTATGTCAAGCTATTAACTTGTTTTTTTTAAGCCCGTGTATTTTTTCTAAGGTCTACGTGCTTTTAATCAAATTTAATATAATCAAAAGCTTAAAAATCAAGTACATATTCAGTAATAAAAAAAAACTCATAATTGTAATAGAATGTAATATTAACTACTAAGTTATATATTACGATATTAGAATTCTTTTGTAAAACTTAATAATAACAATACTAAGAAATTTTTCATAAGGGTTAACGTAATTGTTAACTTAAACTTATATAGAATCGTAGATCATAGTTCATAATAACATTAGTGCATACATTTATAAAATCACAATATTTATATTTTTTTTATTAAAATCATTATATCATCTATTTATTTAATAAATTATAAACATAAAATAATTAGAGTATTTTCGTAAATTAAGAATTAAACGGATTAAAAAACTTAAGTTAATAAACTATATTTAAATATTTAAATTCAAGTTATTTGTAAAATTATAAAATTTTAATTTTACTTTTATTAAAAATCTTACTTTAATATATTTGTCCCACACACTATTATGACTCACGGACAGCATGTTAACCCTCTAATGAAACGTATTTATTACAAGTCTTTTTATATGTCGTGCTTTAACCTATCTTTAATTTTACATACTTTTAAAATTTACGTGCCTAAAATTTTTAGTCCAGTCCAACTTACATATGTGCCATGCTGTGTGCCCTACTAAAATATATCTACCAAACCATACTATACAAACACGTGCCGTATCCATATCGTGCCATATGCCGTCTGCCCATTGGACATCTTTACTGTGAGGTGCAGGGCGAGCGTTGGGCATCTCTGACTTCTTGACTATTTTATTTATTAACTTTTATATCTTCAACTAAATCTTGCTGCAATTAATTCTTTTGAATCACTCGTGGACCATGCAACGCCATCATACCCACACACATCATAAAAAATTTGAGTAAATTTGTTTGAAAGGTCACATATCATAAAAATTTGATTGATCAAGAGGCAGCTTTAATGGAACAGTGTTAAGGCTAGTAGTTGAATAAAAAACACTATATATTCAGAACTTTTGTTGAAGAGAAAGCAATAAAAATTAAAGTGCAAAAAGAAAAAAAAAATTGTGAGAGAGAATGAATTTGGAGAGGGATCTTCAAGATATGAGAGAATATTACAGAAGTGGGAAAACGAAAGAAGCTTCATGGAGAAAGCTTCAGCTTCAAAGATTAAAGGCTTTTTTGAAGGAGAAAGAAAGAGATATCTATAGAGCTCTTAATCAAGATTTGGGAAAGCATCATGTTGAGGCTTTTAGAGATGAGGTAATTAATTAATTTACTATTGGTTTTTGTTCTCTAAAAGCACCTAAAACTATATTTGGACAAACACACACACCCCCACTTATCATTTGCTTTCCCAAAAAAGGCAATTGGAATGTTTCTTTCTCATCGATCCCAAACAATAATTTTTTTTATTACATGATATTATTACCCAAACTACAGCTTATATTACATAAATTTATAACCTAATATTTATAAATCAAACTATTATTAAGATTTGTTTACATCAATTCATATAGAACTCTACCCATATTTTTAACTTTTATTAATATTCGAGAGATGTCTACTCCACTCATACTTGATAAAGGAGAAAATTACATTTACTTAATTATTCATTATAATTAAGAAATGAATTATCCCTCACAATACGTTTGTGGGGGTTCGAACTGCTACCCTCCAAATCATTCAATTTGGAGGGTAGTGCGCCAAACAATGTTATTGTACTTAGTATTCTAAAATGGCATACTAGAGTTATAAGCAAAATGTCAATTAATTTTTTAATCTGTTAAATAAATTTACTTAAAAATCACTCAATCAGGTTCATAGAAGAATATATTTCACATATTTGTTTGTTATTATTATTATTATTATTATTATTATTACTATTGGCGTTCTTCTACAGATAGGAGTCTTACAGAAATCTATTAATTTTGCTCTGCAAAATTTGAAAGAATGGATGTCAAGCAAAAAGGTACATAATTAATTTCTGTTCAAGCAAAAAAATCTTTCTTCTCAAGTCGATATATGTTTTAGGCAAAAAAAAAGCCTAAATCATACAAAATGTAAAAACTTTCTTTCACATGGTTGATTAATTCATATAATAGGCGAAATTGCCAGCAGTTGCAGTCCTCTCATATGCAGAAATTGTTCCAGAGCCTCTTGGTCTTGTCCTCATAATCTCATCTTGGAATTTTTCCCATTGGTGAGTTAAAAAAAAAATAGCTTATGCTCATAAATCAGCAAAAAATCAACAGTAGTTTTTTTTTATTTTTTAAAACACGAGGTAATTGTTTAATGATATTGTTGCAAATTAACAAAATGAATAGGGCTGTCCTTGGAACCACTGATAGGAGCAATAGCAGCAGGAAACACAGTGGTTCTGAAACCTTCAGAATTGGCTTCTGCTTCTTCTTCCTTGCTAGCGAATGCCCTTCCCACTTACATTGACAGCAAAGCTATCAAAGTTATTGAGGGTGGCCCTGCTGTTGGTGAACATCTTTTGCAGCAAAAATGGGATAAGATCTTCTTCACAGGTATTTAATTGCATCAATGCAGCCATTTATGCATATCTCCCACCAAACTGGATGGAGCCAGAAAATTGGCCCACAGGAGTAATTGTGTTTATGTGAGCTATTTTTCATTAAGTTGTGTCCTTTGGTAATTAATGCAACAAATTAATTAGTGTGATCTCATAAATTATAATTAAAAAATAAAAAAAAATAAAAAAAAAATTCATTGGGGATTGCTAGTCTTATGCTGGTGGACGACTATTTTAAAATCTATGGAAGGATTGAATTGAATGGTTTAGTCATTAGTGTTTATTTTTTAATCAACAATTGATTTTCAAAGAATATCAACTTTTTTTTGAAAGAAGGGTTATCTTTTAACTTTTTTTTTTGCTGTAATTTCTTAGTTTTTACATCTTTTATGGTAAACCCACCATATTAATTTTTATTCACTAAAAAGTAACTCCAAGATTGTAGATTATGATTTTTCACCTTGATTAAGTCTTAGTTACTTGTTTTTTTTTTTCCCTTAAATTACCATGCATTTCATCCAATCACATTGTAAATTAAATTAATTCCCTTGAAAGTTTTGAGAAGTCAAACTAACTGAATTATCTCTTCAAGTGCAAATTTAGCCATCTAGGCTGCAATACTTGCAGACTAATTTTATACAGGTAGAATGCAGCTATCCATACCTTCATCATATGTCTCAGTGATATTTGCTAGCTATCAATACCTTCTATTTTGAAGCTGGCTTTAATTCATTAGTGATATTCATACAAATTTTGTTTATTGTTCATACCATATTAAATTAATCCTTTTTTATTTTTTATTTTCTTGATTGCAACTTGGAAAAAAAAAATTGTTAGGTAGTACAAGAGTGGGGAGAATGGTAATGTCAGCAGCAGTGAAGCATCTAACTCCAATTACTCTAGAGTTGGGTGGCAAATGCCCAGCAATTATTGACTCCCTTACATCTTCTTGGGATAAGGAGGTATTTATTTTGTATATTTCTTATTTCAATTTATATATTAGAATCTTGATTATTAAATATTCTATAAATTAGAAAAATTAAATCGTTCCTGAGATTATTAATTTATAGAGATTTTTAACTTTTTTATCAAGGCGGCGGTAAAGCGAATTATTGTATCAAAATATGGGCCCTGTGCGGGTCAAGCATGCATAGCAATTGACTATCTTCTGGTGGAAGAAAAATTTACTTCCACTTTGGTACGAATTTATCAAAACTTAATTCTTTCTTTAATGTTATATTTTTGAATTTCCAATTAATTATAATATTTTCTTAAATATATGTGTGCCCATTATAATATTTATTAAGAATAAAAAAAGAATGTCCCTATTCTTAGGTTGAATTATTGAAGGTCCATATCAAGAAAATGTTGGGTGAAAATCCGAGGAAATCAAACAGCATTGCTCGCATAATTAATAAGCATCATTTTTCAAGATTGAAGAATCTTCTAAATGATCCTATGGTCAAGGATTCTATTGTCTATGGTGGCTCAGTGGATGAAGCCAATTTGTAAGTGAAATTGCTCCATTTTCGTTTCCTTATCAAGTTATTATTCATTGGAGTTGTTTTTCAAAAAAAAAAAGAGTTGGTGAGGACTGAAGATGGTGTAAATGCAGAGTCAATAATGGTCAATATAGAGTCTAGTTAGAGATTACAGAAGCTAATAAATTGCAAGTCATTCTTCATTCAATACAAATGTCTACACATTAAATGCGAATTTGAACTTGAAAACTTTATAATAATCAAGTTTAATTAATTGGAATTTTTTTTTAAATATTGCTATTTGTTTGATTACCAATCTTATTTTTTACCAAGGAAATGAATAAAATTACCCTTGATATTAACCTTACTGGCAGATTTATTGAACCAACAGTCTTGGTGGATCCTCCTCTTCAAGCTGCAATTATGACAGAAGAAATCTTTGGTCCCTTGCTTCCAATAATTACTGTGAGAATTATTTGACTTGCGCCTTTTTGTTATTTATATATGTTTTACTTTCGCATATTTATTATGTTTTGTTTTTCCTATAACTATTGGTGATCAAAGTAACTATATTATTTTTAAAAGAGTAGTATGCCATATATACTTCTTTCTTAGGCATAGGATATTCTCTTAATTTAAATTCTATTAAGTTTTTAAAGTTTTTTTATCATGTGTCTTTTAATAATAATATATGGATAATTTTTTTTATCAACTACTGATTAGTAATTAAATTATTTACTTAATACATGATTATATTAAGAGAGAATTCTAATTATATTTCTTATACTAAGTTTGTACACTCACTGACGTGGCAGCTGATGTGGCACTATCATATTAGCTACCATATCAGCCAAGTATTATTATTCTTTTCATATTTTACCTTTTAAAAAAATTAACAATTAACAATCTAATTAAACATATCTTTTAAATGATTGTCAACAAACGAGTAATGTTAGGCATTCTAATGTTTAAGTTTTAATTTGAGTCCTAACTAATATTGTAGTCATCCATTAGATGGAGGTTAAATAATTTTATTATTTATGAAATCCACCATTCATTGCATTGGGACTCTTATTGAAACCTAATTATTAAAATCCCTAATATTATTGTAAACAAACATATATTTTTTCCTTCATGTTTTAAATTCAAACACCTTTGCTACTAAAAGTATGGTTAGCATCTAACTTTTTTTTTTTTTGGGCTGTGCCTTTTACTATTTAATTCTAAGAAATTTTTTTAATGATTAAATAAATATATTATCACATAGGAATGAAATAATAAAGAACACAAAAAACTAAAATTAATTTTTTTAACAGTAATGGGGTTTTAATGAGTTTCGAAACATGAGAATGAAAATGGTATATTTAATTTGTTGAAACTATCATAATAAAATTCTATCATTTCAACAAATTAATTTATGGTTTTCAACTTGAGCACTGATAGGGAAACTAAACTCTGATAGAAGTATGATAAAAACACATCTAAAACGACATTGTTTGGAGCGAGTTTAATTTTATTTTCTTTTTGTGAGGGTTTAGTTCTCCAATCATTTTTCTTTTCAGTATTGTTAAAATTGCATTACACAACGTTTATGTGCCTTAACAGTTGAAGAGGATTGAAGACAGTATAGATTTTATTAATTCAAGGCCTAAACCTCTTGTGATATATGCCTTCACCAAAAATGAAAGACTTCAAAGGAGAATGGTATCCGAAACATCATCTGGGAGCATTGTATTCAACGATGCAGTCATTCAAGTAAGTTATCCGTAACTCTAAAAATTATTGAGAAAAACTTGGCTAACATCTAAACTTGTTCATAAATCCGGGGCAAAGTGTCCAAAGTTTAAAACTTTATGTAAAAACATAGAAAAAAAATTATGTTTCATAGGTTCAAAATATAAATATATAGTATATATATAACCACTTTGAGTTCGAATATTGGAGAAGGAATAGTTAAAATAATAATTTAACTCTTTTTTTTTTTTTTGGGAATTGGGAATAGGGCAAGCGTTCTTTTATGTCCAGCTGTATCTTCACCCTACTCTTGAATATTTGTATCATATACTTTTCTAAATAGAATTTTGAATACTTTTGTAAGAGATATTTTTCGGTTACTTTAATAAGATATTACAAAATATAATATAAAATAAAGGGCTCTTGGCATTCGTTTTTACTGTTTATGTCTAATAAATTTTTAATACGTAAAATAGGGATCAGGATACGGTGCAACTGTGGTACTGTGCCACAGTTGCATCTAGTCGTTTGATGCACTTGAATTAGTGAGGTCCACTGACATCTAATGGTTGGATGCAACTGTGGCACGATACCACAGTTACACCACATGTTTCCCTGTAAAATAAACACTAGAACATGTTTTACTTTAATTTGAAAGTGTTTTTTTATGAACGGTTACCAAAATACTTTCACTTAATCAGATCTACTACTTCTCTTATTTGTTTAAATTGTTTTGTAAATGGAATGCAGTTTGTAGCTGATACTTTGCCATTCGGAGGGATTGGAGAGAGTGGGATTGGAAGTTACCATGGAAAGTTCTCATTTGATGCATTTAGCCACCACAAGCCAGTGGTAAGAAGAAGCTATCTCTCTGAAATTTGGTTCAGGTTCCCTCCATGGAACAATTACAAGCTGCAACTCTTTGAGTTAGTTTACAACTATGACTATCTTGGAATGCTCCTCGTCATTCTTGGTTTGAAAAGACCAAGAAAAGTTGCAATATGACTCGTGATGAGAAGCTAGCAAGATTTGCATGGCCATGTGCGTGGCTCCTGAGTTGTATTGTGCATGGCTTTTTCGTATTGTTTGGCAAGACATGTTGTTTAGTATTGTTTGGCAAGTATGTTTAGTTAGGCTTTGTTTTTGAGACTATGGTGCTCTGGCTTATTTAAGCTACAACTGCTATTGTTCTGAAATAGAAAGTAGATGTTGTTTGGTAACTTTAATTTTTAAATACTAGTTTTGAAAAAAGAGTGAAGATAAAATATATTTTTGATCAAACAACTGTAGAGTTTAGCGATGATATTGAGTACTAAAACAATTAATTATACAAGAATTATTAGAATCTAGCAATGATATGCATTAGTGAATTCGATATTTTTTTTAATCAATTCTATATTGACCAACAACAAAATATCCTACTCTTAATTAGATAATAAACTAAGATTTTTTTTTTCATTTTTGAATTCAAATTCAAATGCATTTTAAATTCTTTTTTTTTTCTTTTCTAACCTAAGATTCTTAATATATTCTATATATTAGAATATACATAATTTTACTTAATTAATTTTCAAGCTATAGTTGCAAGAATTATCATTTTTTATATCCTGAGTGACGACCATTTGAGTCGTATAAGTATTAGGATATTCTTGTTTTAAAAAAATAATTTTTAAATATTGAAATATATGTAATTAAAAATCCCCCATCACTATTTGGAAAATAATATAAATGAGCCCAAAAGTTTCTCCAAACTTAATCTCACCCTGATATATTAGTAGTTATTAAGAATATTCAAAATATATTTTTTTATAATTGGGCTACTAATGCATATTTTTTATTGGCTTTTATAAGTTTTACATTCAATATTATAAAAATACATGCAGATTCACGTGATAAGTGAAAAAATATTATTGTTTAGGTTCTGATTATGATACCCTTAAAAATCTTATCTAATAGCTTAAATACCATTAAATAGTAAGAAAATTAACAACGTCAGTAAAATCTGAGGGTCACTTAAATATACTCAGGTTTTAAGATATGATACCCTTAAAATACTAGATGTTATGACCTATCATTTAATGTAAAATCTAATAATTTGTATGTTAAAGATAATAAGGAGAAAGGAAATTATCTCCATATTATTTTTGTTGTATCATATATACATCTAACCACTTCAAAATTGTGACATGTTTTTTACACCACTTTTATTTTAAAGTTTTGTATCAATAAATCACTTTGACACTAAAAATAACCATTTTATCCCTCAATGAATTAAAAAACTATTTTCTTCTATGAAATTTTGAAAATAAAAATTATAATTACAAGAATGCCCTTGGATTTAGTAAAATAAATAAATCTCGAATCCAACATGTTAATTTTTTTTATAATGAAATTATCTTGTTATTTTTTTGTAATTATAATTTCATTTAATTTGTATAGGAACGTTTTTTAATATTAATTATCAGAAAGTTTACAATAATTAAAGGGAGCTTTTCTCTTCATGATAATTTTTATAAACTTCCCTATACTTAATTTAATTACAAAAATTAAAAAAGAACTACAACGTGTTAATTTTATATAATTATAATTTCATTTAAAAATTATCATCTTGGATTTTGAGATTTATTTACTTTATTGAATTTAAGGGTATTTTCATAATTATTTTTTTTTATTTTTCAAAATTTTGTTGAATAAAATAGTCTTTTAATTTATTTAGGGGTAAACTAGTTAGTTTAATTGTCAAAGTAATTAATTGATATAAGTTTAGAAATAAAGGTAGTGCAAAAAATATGTGAAAATTTTAAGTTGATTAGATGTAAGATGTACATATGAAAAAATAAAAATTGTGTAGAGATAATTTTTCTAAGAGAAAAACAAAACAAAAATATAATAAAAATGGTTTGTAAAAACGTTTCTAAAATTATGGCCAATGGCTATGGGCCCTGTGTATGCCTTAAAGCCGCAACGTTCAAAGAGGAAAAGTGAGGGAACATTTTGGCGCCAATTTTGTTCCCCCTCCAATAAACAAACCCTCATTGAAACCCTAATCTAGTCCCCATTTCTCTTTCACCGCCCGTTCAATCAGATTGGATCCGATCCATGGCAGAGAGCACGCCGAAGAGATCTTATCAGTCTCCAAGAAAGCAATCCAATCTCCACCAATTGCCTTCTCTAATTTCTCTGACACCCAAAACCCCACAAACTTCAAATGCACCCACCACTCTTCGCCGATCGGCGCGTCGCAGCTCACTTGCGAAAGATCTCGCCAGCCCAGAGAAACCCTTTTGTTCAACTGAAAAACCCATTAAGGATTCATCCAAAAGGCCAAATCTTGCAGGAAATGGTGAAATTTTGAGCAATAAGACCCCGCAAAGGAAGCCTAAAGTTGGGTTGCATTCGGAGGAGTTGGTGATTTCTCCGATGTCACCTGAATTATCGGAGGGGAAGAAGAGAAAAAGGAAGGACTATAGCGAAGAGAGGAGTGGTGATGCTGTGGTGACAAGGTCTAAGGTGAAAACGCGGAGTTGCAAAGTTGAGAATTTGAAGAAGAGGAGGGTTTATTATAAGAAAGTGGTGTATGATGATGGTGAATTTGAGGTGGGAGATGATGTGTATGTGAAGAGGAGAGAGGATGCAAGCTCGGATGAAGAGGATCCTGAGGTGGAGGAGTGTAGGATTTGTTTTAGAGCAGGGAGGAGTGTTATGCTTGAGTGTGATGATTGCTTAGGTGGGTTTCATTTGAAGTGCTTGAAGCCGCCGTTGAAGGAGGTTCCTGAAGGTGAATGGGTTTGTGAATTTTGCGAGGCGAGGAAATTGGGGAAGAAGATTGAGTTGCCTAAGCCTCCAGAGGGGAAGAAGAGGGTGAGGACAATGAGGGAGAAGCTTCTTTCGAGTGATTTGTGGGCTGCTAACATTCAAAGGTTTGGTCTCTTTTTATAATTTCATTGCTGTGGTAGTTATGATTTGGTTTGATTGTGGATTTTTATTTTGCTGATGGATTGCAGTATGTGGAAAGAGGTGGATGGGAACTATTGGTGTCGCGTGTTCTGGTATATGATCCCTGAAGAGACTGCTGCTGGAAGACAACCGCATAATTTAAGGAGGGAGCTTTATCGAACAAACGATTTCGCTAATATTGAGGTGTTGGATGTTATCTAATTTCTGATTTATGGTTCATAGACTGTTGTAACAGATGATATCATTGTGATACTTGACATCAGTAGTTTCCTTCCACTATAAGGTGTTGAGTACAGATGGAAAAGGAAATTGAGACACAATCAGTCACAGTGAGTGGCAATTGATATTTAGTCAATACGAACTAGAAGAAAATGGAACATTTCAAACTTGGGAAAATTATATGAATTAAGGATAGGCTGATTCTTGATGAGGAATCAAATGTATTTGATTGGTTGGTGTATTAATTCAGTCCTCATATAACCTTCAACTCTGAACTTATGCTTATGACTTTGTCCTGTTTAATTTTAGTTACTTTGAACTCAGGATCCTTATTCAAGAAAAGCAAGGATTTTCATATTAAAGCTTGTAACTTTAAATCACTGCAGATGGAATCCATCATCAGGCATTGCTCTGTCATGAGTCCAAAAGATTTTGTCAAGGCCAATGATCAAGGGGATGATATTTTCTTATGTGAATATGAGTATGACATACATTGGCATAGTTTCAAGCGTATAGCTGATATTGATAAAGAAGAGGTAAACATTTTGAAATTAGAAGCATTAATTAGGGATTCTGAATCATGCAAATGTGGTTGTTCTGTTGGATTTACGAGTGGACGTTCTCATTTGGTAGGAAGTTGAAGATGCTGACAGTGATGAAGACTGGAAATCCAGCAAGGCCGCCGACTCCGATACAGATGAAGACATGGAATTTGAAGATGAAGATGGAAAGCATTTACATACTGGACCATCCCCAGCTCATGAGTTGGCAGCCGTACGGACATTTATTATTGTTGCATACTGTGACCTTATGATTGGTGGTTTTAGAAATCATTAAAATAATCACCTACCTGTAAAATGCAGAACTCTCAAAGGGGGCGATTCTTTGGACTTCAAAAGATAGGGAGAAAGAGAATCCCAGAGCATGTGAGATGCCATAAGCAGACTGAACTAGAAAGAGCGAAAGCAACACTTTTGTTGGCAACATTGCCCAAATTTCTACCTTGTAGAAACAAGTATGTGATAGTTGATCCTCTTCTTTTATTTATTAGCCTTGCAATTTTGTGATGCCATATGTGCTATTTTATAGAGAAATGGAGGATATAACAGCATTTATAAAGGGTGCTACCTGTGATGATCAATGTCTGGGCCGATGCCTGTATATTCACGGTGTTCCTGGAACTGGCAAGGTAAAATCTATTTGATGTAATCTTGTTCAGTTCCATTGGAGATTATATGAGTTTTATTTATTTTTCGTGTGAGGAGCTTATATGAGTTTTATATGTTTTTAATGTGAAATTTCAGACAATGAGTGTTCTTGCTGTAATGAGGAGCCTGAGGTCTGAAGTTGAATCTGGAAGTATAAGACCATACTGTTTTGTGGAGGTCAATGGTCTAAAGTTAGCATCACCAGAGAACATTTATAGGGTAAAATAGTTTGGGATTTGTACAATTCACTAATTGAACTGCATCCTTTGGTTGTCCTCTGTAGTATTTATCTTCTATGCTTTTGCAGGTTATATATGAAGCATTAAGTGGACACAGGGTCAGCTGGAAGAAGGCTCTCCATTCACTAAATGAGCGATTTTTGGATGGAAAGAAAATTGGAAAAGAAGATGACCGTCCTTGTATTCTTCTCATTGATGAACTTGATCTCCTTGTAACCAGAAATCAATCGGTAAACTGTGCATTTTGTCACTTGAAAATCTCATTATATATCATAAAAAGATCTATGATACTGGAAACTCCATACAAATGACCCTTTTTTATTTTCAGGTTCTATATAACATTCTCGATTGGCCAACTAAGCCAAATTCCAAATTGATTGTGATAGGTATCATTTTATTTCCTTCACTTTTGATAATGTGTTTCCCAACAATAACAAAGCTGCTTTTGGAGGAAATATTTTCCTTCTTTGACAAAATATAAACAAAACAATGGATTTCAGGTATAGCAAATACCATGGATTTGCCAGAGAAGTTGCTTCCTCGTATTTCAAGCCGCATGGGTGTCCAGAGGCTTTGCTTTGGTCCCTATAATCATCAGCAGCTTCAAGAAATTATTTCAAGTCGCCTTAAAGGAATTGAAGCATTTGAAAAGCAAGCTATCGAATTTGCTTCAAGAAAGGTTAGCCCTTGTGATTTGGTTTTGTCTTGAAACTCTCATTTGTCTCCACCATTTTTATTCGCTAAAATGTTTGCAGGAAGTATGCAATCTTTCCCGGATATGAACTTTATTCTCAATTGGCTTTGAACATGGTTCATTTCAGGTTGCAGCCATTTCAGGAGATGCACGTCGTGCTTTGGAGATTTGCAGGCGTGCAGCGGAAATTGCAGATTATCGCATTAAGAAGCAAACCTCAAATAAGAATTCTGCTTCTGTAGGTAAATGAACGTTGGCTCTATGGATTTTTTCAATTCACGTGTAGAAATAGTAGAGTAATGCCTTATTATTAACATTGGCTTACAAGTTAAACTTTTATTTTATTGTGAAATCATGCCTTCCTATAGTGGCTGCCCTGATGCACATGACCATTTTCAGGAAAAAGCCTCGTTGGAATGGCAGATGTTGAAGCAGCCATCCAGGAAATGTTTCAGGCACCTCACATTCAAGTAAGCTAAAAGCTGGCCATTTACTTGGACTAGAGCATAACCTGATTTATGTCTTTCTGAAAGTTACATTCATTTTCTTTGAACAGAGAAATGAAATATGGTTGGTAAATATCAATTTTATGTGAATTGATAATGGTGAAGTTCATATAATGTATCACATGGGATCTGTGTATATAAAATGCAGAAGGGCATAGTTTATCCAGTAAAGATAGGTTATGGAATAAACATTAGCTGACAAAATTTCTGCCATGTTTCAAGACCTACAACATGAAACTCTATAATTGCTGAATATTAGCTGCCTGATTATTAAAATCAGTATCAGAAGTCAATTTTACTGGCAATCTTTCTGGATCACACTCAATAAACTACGGGAATAAAGGCCATTAAATTTATATTGTACCTTGACACAAAGGGGCTACCCTGCAAGAACTGAAACTATCGCGACTGATGACCAATGAGTTACTACCCCAGATAGCATGGTTTTCTTCCCATTTTGTTTCTCCTTTTATTCTTTCATATTCACACATGAATGGTATTTGGAACTTAATCACTATATTGAGTCACTTGCTGTTTTCAATTTACTTGTTGAGATAGGGCAAGTCTGAAAGAAGAGATAAGAATACACATATTTTCTGGTCTTTTCTTGAAATCATTTCCTTCTTTTCTCTTTTGCAGGTTATGAAAAGTTGTTCCAAACTGAGCAAAATTTTCTTGACAGCCATGGTGTATGAACTCTACAAAACAGGGATGGGTGAAACCAACTTTGAAAAGGTTAGCTTTTATAGCACCACTCGATCTTCTCTGTAACAAATGAGTCAAGCATTTCATCAATCAATGCATTAACATCATACAACTCCTCAACCATTTATTCTTCCCTAAAATTTCTTTCTGGGCTGGTAAACTTCCTTTGCCCTCTGTCTTTTTGTTTGGCTCTGGAAATAGTGGCTCAGTTCTGAAGTGAGGAACTACTTTAATCCATGATCTCGCCAGCCACAAAAGCACCAACAAATACAAAATATATCAGTATCCGTTTCCTTCCCATGAAAGATTATTCTGCAAACTTTGGACAGAGAATTAAGATTACCAGTTTCCTTTTCAAAAAGTTAGTATTACTAGTAGTATTACTTGAAAATCTGAAGGACTGTGGTAGTCCTGGAAAGTAAACCAACTTTTGAACATATCTTCTATTAAATGCTCTTCTTAAATTTGCAGAAGTCCTTGAAAAGTCTTGTTAGACACTTGTTTTGCCAGTCTTTTCTGAAAGATTCTTTTTGTCTTTTGAATTACTGCAGTTGGCAATGACTGTTTCATCTTTATGTACAAGCAATGGAGAAATATTTCCCAGTTGGGACGCACTCTTAAGAGTGGGGTGAGCCATCGTTCACTTCTTTATTGTGAGGAATATATATATATATATATATAATGTATGCTCTTTGGTGAATAATTATGGACGTTATGCCTAATTCACAAACAAGAGTATCTTAAAACCATCAGGAACTGAATTTTAGTGCTAGAATTTTGAAAACACTATGGAAACACTACTCTGTTTTTGCTCTGCATGTAATAATGAGCTCATAGCATTTACAAGGACTAACTTATCATTTTATCATTATTTTTCATTTTTCCTTTTTTTTCCTAGGGCTCAAATAAATTTAGGGGATTTGGTTAGGGTTAAAAAATGCTTGAGAAAGTAATTGGAGAAGAAAATTAGTTCCAATTACTATATTTGAAAATTATATAGAAGCTAATAAGAAAATCCATTTCCCATAGCTACTTAATATTTCTCATCTAAATGAGCATTCTGATGATATAAATGAATGCTGTGAAGTGAACAAGGTGAAAGATTCATGTTCTTGTTTAAGAATGCTTCTTAAATAGCTAAGAATGAGAACAAAAAGGGCAAATACATATTTCAGATTAATATGTTTATGGGTTAACCTAAATTAATATGGATTGTTTCACTTCTGGCAGCTGTAAGCTTGGCGAATGCAGAATTATACTGTGTGAACCAGGATCCAGGCACAGGTTACAAAAGTTGCAGCTAAATTTTCCCAGGTTAGTTCCCTGGGCTAAGCATTCGGCTTGAGTGCCACCCCCATTATGCTGCTTTTGTTCGATGGTCTTGTCCCTCCAATTGCATGAACTGTTTTGCTCACTATTTTGAGATCATTATGCTTTGTGTTATAAGAATCAAGTGCATCAGTCACCCATCTAAGTATATAATTATGAAAGCAAACTTGTGCGCATGTTTGCCTGTATGCAAGTCCAATGGTTAAGTGAGTTGAAACTTTTGTAGTTCACAAAAAATTAAAACTTTCACTTCTCATGAAACAACCTGTCATTGGAGTTTCACTATTGCCTTGTTGCTGAAAAGGCAAAGATCCTTTCGAATAGCAATAGCTCTCGTCCAGCCAGATTATATTCGGATCAGAAGCTCTGCTAGCATTTTATTCTATTCAGTATTTGTTCTGCATGGTTGGCTGTGACAATTTGCTCTTGCCTTCAATATCTTCATCTTTACGCTTTACATACAATCATAGCCATATCTTGAGCATTAAAATTTAACCAATTTCATCTTGCCTTGTGGCCAGCAGTGATGATGTGGCTTTTGCACTGAAAGACAGCAAGGATCTACCATGGTTGGCCAAGTATCTATGATTTAAAACTCAAGACAACCACTATCTTATTTCACAGCCACAACAATTTTGACACAACTCTGATCACTAGGTTATCATTTATTTTTCCCATTAGTTCATATTGATCTTACCTTTGGCATATCTCCATCTTTAAAATGTTTCAGAATGTTCACTCCACTGAGACAACTAAACTGTTTTGAGTTGAGATACTGCAGTTTTCCTATATGAAGACCACCGGGAATAAAAAGAACAAAATGTGTCTTTTACTGTAAGGAAACTATAAACTTTTGAACCTGTAGATGTATACTTCATTCATTTATTTTTCTGTGGACATTTTTTATCCGTAAGATGTATCTTTTAATGAATGGAAACTGTAAACTTTTGAATCTGTAGATATATAGTACATTCATTTATTTTTGTCTGGTTTTAAGTTCGTGAAGAGATTATTTATCTGTAAGCTTGAGATCTTGAACTGTTTTCTGCTAAAAGGAGAATCGTGAGCACTTGATAAAGGCTTCATTTTTCTGAAATAATAAGGCCAGCACAGGTTGTGTTAAATCATTTGAGTTTCAATGTTTCAGTTCTATTAAATTGCTTAAGAAATCAGGTTTCTTGATTAATTTCAGAATCTTTCTTGTTTAGCTCTTTCACATCAAAATGTGAATATGAATTTTGCCAAAGCATATGTGCAGTTTCAATTTGGAATATTTCTGGCTGAACCAAAACTTTTCTCAAAATCTTGAAAAGTCCTATCTGATTCGAGCCTTATTCGAAGCTAGAACACACTTAAAAATATATATACAAACAAAGATTGAAACTGTGGAATATTTATATTAAAAATTATCTTAAGATAGGTTAATTTTAAGCAACTTAATTGAAATAATATAGAGAACTCTTTCTCTGTATTTGAAGATACCATTAATCTACAAATATGTCATATAAAGAACTGTCCAAAGTACACAGTTTTCCAGTGACTGAGTTACTCTTGCCTGCAGATTGGTGAAGTCTCAAGTCTATTGGTAAATCTATAGGCTTCATTTTCCGGCACCAAAACAAAGCTCAAATTCCCATGAGTTCTGATGTAGACTTCAGTAAAAGCAAGTAGAGCATATTTCAGTTACTTTAAATATGTTGTGCCCAGCTGTGATTAGAATATATCAACCAGATGCACATCCTCAATCTGTCTTCTCAGGAAAAGCAGATGAATGTCACAATATGAATTTTGGACATTTCGTTGGTGGCCTAAGTTTGGGGAGTGAGTGAAGAAGTTTTAAGCCATAAGGTTCGGCCTAATATGGCATTTCCATGAATGGAAAGGTAAGCAGCATTTAGCCTACAAAACATGAGTAAATATTAGACATATGTGCATAAAATACTTGCATACAACTCCTCTGCAACTCCTCTGTAAGCAGCATATACCCAAAAAAAAAAAAAAAGCAGGAGAGAAACATTACTTATCAACATCTGGTGTAGCCAAGGGATCATACAACTCCTCTCTTTGTTCCATTGTCGGGAGAGCACTGGCCACAGCTGCCATATCTGTAACACCTTCAGCCTAAAAATGAACAGCCCAGACATCAGGTAAGGTATCATTTATTGATAAGAAATCCACCCCCCCCCCCCCCCCCAAACAAAAAAAAAAAGCCCTCACTGTGAAAACCTGGATTCCACATGACTCCTACCCCTTCCTATCGGGAGAGATGAGTATTTCTCACTTATCATTAGAACACAAAAAACATTAAGCAAGCCGTTTTAAAAGAAGGTAAAACTTTAAAGCGTGAATTGCTTAAGGAACCCAAAAAATAAAAACACTAAAACCACATTGCAAATAATTTTGTAATTGTAACCTAAGTAATCAGAGATTTGATAAAACAAATAGCTGATGAGGAAGTGAGAAGTATATTATCCAATTGATTATACATCCATTTTCACATATATTCACTCGTATGTCTCTTTGTGTCAATATGCAAGTCATGTACAACACTAGGATATGAATCCTGATATCAAAAAATCTACATTGGTGAATCTTGGGGCTGTAGAAAAATGGGGGATCGTATAAATATCAAGCATTTAACATTTTTGTCTAGAGGCTGTAGAAAACATTACCAAAAACAACATTCAACAGCATTGCATAGAATAATTTGGAAAATACAAAAGGTCTGATGCATTTAGAGTTCAGAAACAGTTTCAGAGGAGGAGAACAATAAAACAATACTACCAATGCAACCAACCAATACTGCAAACCAAATGGGAAACATTGATGGTAACTGTCAGAACATGAAGTTAAAATATTTACCTGTTGAGCATATTGTGGGTAGCCTGCATATGCACCATATGCATATAATGATGGATCCTGAGCAGCCCCATAAGCATAAGCATCATAGCCTTGTCCATAACCATAGTAGGCATTCCATTGACTTGGATCTACTTGTGCTGCCACGCTACCAGTTACATCCTAAAAGAATCAATACCAAATTGGTCAAGGCAAGTAACAGATAACAGACTACAGCATGGAGATGCCTCAAAAGCCAATAACATAAGTAACAGTAACAGACTACGAATAGAGATGCCAACATCAGGCTGACCAAAGTTTTCAAATTCATTATCCATCAGCCAATTAAGGATTGCAGATTTTAATTGCATGCGTAGATAAATATTTTGGTTTGCTCCTAATTCTCTTCTATTGCTTGGATAAAATGTCAATAATCAAAAACTCATCGCCCTAGATTTTTCTGGCTTCTAAACAATAATTAGAATAAGTGAATATGTGGCAAGAATATGGTAAAAGTACTTTCAAAGTTGGACCAAACTGAGGCCCTAATAAAACAACACCTGTTTCCTGCCCCAGGAAATACGGACTTGTTGTTGACCTATCATGTGTCCCCTGCATCCTCAGGATGGCTTCCTCAGCAGATGCCCTGTACAGATAGTAGTAGTAAGAAAGATAAGACTCTATTGGACATAAAAAAAAATATATTGAACCGAACTTCTTCACTAATATATACTATTTGACCATTTTGACTACAATATCTTCTGCCTCTTTTCAGAATTTTTATTTATTCAACTCCTGTTTGACAAAAACAAAAATTAAACCAAGGGCTTTTTAAACTAAAAAAGCCCAAAAACTTTTAGGCCGTGAAACAAATTTTTTGAAGGAATATAAAATGGTCCGGTTAGAGGTATTATTATCATTTTAATTAGTTTCCCAAAGAAACGAACTTTGAAAATAAATTCATTCAACATTCTAAATTATTAGGAGACTCAAGGTCTCACACGATGTAACAAACCTAGCCGCAAACTGTACAAAACCACATCCTCTGCCCATAGGAATCTTGACATTCACGATCTCTCCAAAGTGCAAAAATGTTTGCTTCAGTTCTTCTTCTGTGACATTAGGATCTAAATTACCGACAAAAATCTGCAGTAGACAAGGATAGAAAAGAAAGAGATGAATTACAGACTACATTGAATCATTCCAGTCTTAATTCAGAAGCAGAAGCACGTCTGACTTACCGTCGTATTAGTGATATCATTATCTGCTGGAAACACCTGCACAGGGGTAGTGTATGCTGCAACTGGATATGTGGCTGCAGAAAAATCCACAGGTAAGTACATATTTTAGGCTGATCAAAATTAAAGCATCAAAGAATTGACTGAAAAATGAAAATTAGACTAGTTGGACAACCATAAATTATGCGTGCAAACGTGCAGCAGGATTAACTTTGTTACTGTGATAAGTCATTCGTAATGAAAGAAAAATGACCTTTTACAGCGGCATATTGTTGTTGGAACCCAGTAGTCTTTTTGGGTGTTGCTGCACTAATACGCATTGGCCGAGTTGAGCAAAAGACGCCATTCATTTCAGTCATTGCACGGTTTCTTTCATTCTCATCCAAAAATTTGACAAACCCATATCCCTTGGAGCGACCAGTATTTGGATCAGTCACAACCTTGGCACCTCTAACAGATGGATATTGAGATCGAAAGGTCTCTTGCAACAGATAATCAGTAACATCAGGTGCTAAATCCCCTACGAAAATCGAGTGCTCAGGACCGGCATCAGGACGCTTCTCACCAATCCCAAAAGAAGCCCAATTCAACCTGAAATTTTGTTCAGTCCCAGGCATTGGAGTCCCATTGTAAGTCTGCAGAACCCTCTCTGCTGCTGCATGTGAAACAAACTCCACAAACCCATAACCCTCTGGCTGGCCAGTGATCTTGTTACGTATAATCTTTATTGAAACTACCTGCAGAGGATAGACTAGTTCAGAACAAAATAAAGAGCCACAAATTCTAATCAAACAAGTAAATTTCAACCATTACATTTCATTTTAAACTCATTTGCCACATATCAAGTAAAAGCACTGATGCAAAAACACTACAAATGCATTTCGAAACAAGCACCTATGAACTACTCCGACTTCCAAGTGCTTTAAAAAATAACTCGGGCTACATTTGAAGCAAAAGCACTATAAAATAGTTCCTAAAAGCAGTTTCCAATGCGTTAGGTCATTTGCAAGCCATATCAACAACAGTGGAATCATGGCAACAAGAGAAATCCAAACACCTACAATAAATTCAACCACAATCCATAATATGGACACTCGTAAAATCTTTGACTTGACCTAATTAACGATAAAAAATTTCGACAAGCCATCGCATACACCCCACTCTCCAATTTTAATAAAATGAAAGCGAGAGAGAGAAACCTCGCCGGTGTGAGCGAAGCAGGAGCTAAGGTAATTCTCATCGAACCAGTACTGTAAGTCACCAATCCAGAGCGTTCTCACTTCTTCTAAAGTCATTGGATGATGGTGCTGATGGTAGCCTCCTCCTTGCGGCCCTGCTGTCGCCATTGTTCCTCCTGCTGCTTCTCTCTCTCCTGTTCCGTAGGTTGTGTTATAAACGCCTGTTCGGTTTGGTTTTTCGTATTTATTGAACTGGGCTGGCCGGCCCACGGGCCCTTCTTTTGATATGAAAATTGGATTTTAAATATTTCAATTTTGAAAATTTACCTTGTAAATTTTTTTAAATTGTTTCTAAATTGAATCAATCGTAAACCATTGGTTTTGGAAAAAAATTTTGCATTGTGAAGCAAGTTTTCCCGACAAAAAGTTACAATTTTTCACTTTCTATGTTTTTTTTGGAATTTTTAGTTACTACAGTGAAAGATATTCATTTATCACTATATTTCAAATTATTGTCACCTCATCGAGACCTCAGACATTCAATTATCTTTGTGTTAGAGAAAATTTTCTCTATTTAAGAGTAGACCCCTCCCTATGTAATCACTAATCAATTCTTTAAAATAAAAACTATATTGCAGTTACCTTGCCTTCAAGAACTCAATCAAGTATTTTTATATAATTTGAATCTTGCAAAGGTAAGAGCTAAAATTGATTTGGACTTTGTACCATGTGGGAGATAAATTTCAAGACATCAGCACTCTTAAATAATAATCACTATTTTGTCCATAGTGCTTGGCCAAATTTTTTTTAAGGTGGGCAAAAAAGTCCGGGACCGACCTAGCCCCGCGGGCTTCGGCCCAGCCTCACGCATGGGGGTTTTTGACAAGAGCTCAAGAAAAAAAGCTCGGGCCAGGCTCAGGTCCACTATTTAAAAAAAAATTATAAATTAGAATAATATAATTAAAATTAAAAAATAACATTTAAAGAAAACTTAAATTTTTAATTTATAAATCAATAATGATTCAAAAAAGTTAAAATTATAATAGTAAACTCTCTCTTATACGTTAATTAATTAAGAGAGTGCTTTAATTAGAGAATCTAATATTAAAAAAATTAAATTTTTAAGCTTTTATTTGTTTTATTTATTATTTTACTTTGAAATATTCATTTTCTTTAATTTATTTATGATTATAACAATTTATTAATTATTAACTCATTTCAAATTTACAATAATTTAAAATAAATTTTAAAAAAATAAAAGCAAAACTCTGCCCAAATTTACTTTTTGCCATCCCTATTTTTTTTTAAATAACTTTCTTTAAAGGAAATGACAAAATCTTCCATAGATAATCATCACCCCATCTCAATTCCCATATGCATATATTTTAAGCTATTATTTGTCTAAATATTTTACATTTTTATATGATTCAAGATACCGTTCCAATATGTGTAGAGGTGTTTTTTTTTTTTAATTTTTTTTAATAGTGTTCATACTTTACAATGTATTAGTGATGGTTTTCTTTGAATCATTTAATTTTTATTTCATGAAAATTATATATAAAAAATTTACTGTAAAACAAATAAATGAATAATAAGATGGGGATAAGTAAAATGGTTCTTACATGTAAATCCTCCATCGCTATCCCAATTAAATTTATTACGGAATGAAATCTAAATTTTGAAACCATTATTGTTCCTATTCTTTAATTGGCCAAATTAATTCAAATTCTCTCAAAAGTAAGAAGTTAAAAAAATGATTAATATAAAAAAAAAAAAAATATTAGTCATCATTTTGTTAAGTTTGCCAATAGCATGGGTGGAGAGAACAAACATAAAAAATAAAAAATAATAAGAATTAAATAGATATCGAATATTTGGTTACCTTGCCTGCTAAACAATGGCAGCAACTATGAGGTGGGTTTTGTTCACAATGAGCAAAAGGCGCGAAATATCCATCTCAAATGCCCCAACAAAATGGGAGACTCGCTCGCATGCAACTGCCAAGCACAAACGTTAAAATTGGCGCTATTTATAGTTTCTGCCGAGCGCCAAATTCCAAATTCTGTAATTTCTGATCAAATCTATCTAATAGCCAAATTAATTAATTACCCACTTCTTATTTCCTTCTTAATTTATGCAGCAACGCTAATGTGAAAGTGGTTGGGTTAATGATTAATTAATTAATTCTTAGGTGATAATAATAAAAGCCATAATGGCAATCCCAGCTGCACTTGTAGTTGTTCCTATAGGCATGCTTTTTATTCTCTCTGGTCTCATTGTCAATTCCATCCAGGTACTTCAAAACGGCCCATTTGTTTATAATTTTGCTTTTCCTTGCAATTTTTTTTTCTTGATTCTTAATTTTATTACAAAGATATGTTTACCATTTGGTGTGTGGAACTTAAAATTACAGGAGTTACGTTTGAGTAACTTTGGTTATAATGAAAAAATGGTACCATTTATTTGTGATATCAGGCTGTTCTTTTCATCCTTGTTCGTCCAGCATCGAAGCGTGTCTATAGACGGATCAACAAAATAATTGTAGAATTGCTCTGGTTGGAGCTTATATGGCTCATTGATTGGTGGGCATGTATTAAGGTTTTTGATTGATTACTTCTCTTAAATCCTTCAGTTATAATATTTTGATAAACTTTCTGCGGTCCAGTGGTTATACTTCGGGTTTGCTTGTTGCAGGTTGAATTGTACGCGGATGCAGAAACGTTCCAACTGATGGGTAAGATATATTTCTGTGTGTTCTTGAGTATAAGTTATAGTGCAATTCTGGCAAATATTTGGAATTAATTTTGCGCATTGACATTCAGTTTGTCTTTCATAATGTTTTAGGTAAAGAACATGCACTTGTTATATGCAATCACAGAAGCGACATTGACTGGCTTGTTGGATGGGTTGTAGCTCAGGTTGCTTATCTTCGTGAACTTTATTAGTTTGGAGATATGATGTTTGCCTAGTGTAGCGTAAATGCTGTCAATCTTCACCCTTTAATTTCTCTTTTTCATGGAATTAGGCAATTTTTGTCCATTTTTGTCAATCTACTTGAATCGAAGTTTTTCTGCCACTCTTCCAAGAAATATATGCATTGTCATAGAGATTTATTGTAGATTTGTATTCTCTAAGTGCAATGAAAGTCTGTAAGAGTGTCTTTTATTTGTAATATTTTGTTACTTTTCAGAAGCTGACTGGAATTTAATCTATTAACAGCGCAAAGGTTGCCTCGGTAGCACGCTAGCTATCATTAAGAAAGAAGCAAAGCATCTCCCTGTGAGTTGGAAATCTGAACAGTATTCTCATTTAATAATTCCTTCCAAATTTATATGCATTGGTTTGTGAAGGTCACAACAGTGAATATTCTTTTTCTAATTTTTGAAACATTTGAATGGCATCATTGATTAAGTGAAAGACAGAACCATATTGTGTAGATCATTAAAGTTGATGGTCCATTGGGATGCCAGGCTGCTAGGAAAAAGATCAAGAAGTAAAACATCGAAAACGTTGCTAAAATTCTTTTGACTTTTATTTTCTCAATTAAATCTGTGCAGTTCATAGGATGGTCCATGTGGTTTTCTGAGTATGTCTTTCTGGAAAGAAGGTGGAATAAGGATGAACAAACTTTGAAGGTAAAGCTCAATACATTTGAGAACAGATGCATTTTGTGAGTTACGTTTTGCTTGATTCATATAATCTCAGTGTCTTGCTCTGCAGTCAGGTTTTAAAAGGCTGGTAGATTTTCCCATGCCATTCTGGCTGGCTCTGTATGTGGAGGGAACCCGTTTTACAGAGGCAAAACTTTTAGCAGCTCAAGAGTATGCTCTTTCAAGAGGGCTGCCCATTCCTAGAAATGTTTTGATTCCTCGTACAAAGGTAATGTAGTTGAAATTTGTAAAGGGCAGTAGCAGCAGATTGTTCATGTTTTGCTTCTCATTCTAATTTGTGTTGTTATCAGGGTTTTGTTTCAGCAGTAAATAATATGCGCTCATTTGTTCCAGCAATATATGACTGCACAGTGGCTGTTCCCAAAAGTCAGCCCCCACCTACGATGGTGAGAATGTTTAGAGGACAACCCTCTGTGGTAAAGCATCCGAACTCCCACATTAAATAGATGATTTTGATAGACTGATGATGTATTTAATTCAATCAATGGTGTTAGGCCGAGACAGCACATCTGATACCAAATGCCATTATGAGAAAATCCCTATTACTTGAATTCCACAACTCAACAAAATATGTTCCGGTGTTTACTCTTCCTCCCAGTACATGACACATTTTTCTGGAATATAAAGGGCTTATACCTGTATGCTCATGTAGATGCTGTTAAAACAAAAGAAATTTATGCCAAAAGCATTCATAAATCGCCCTAACTCTTATATAGACCACATGGGCATTCAAGCTAGAAGGGAAAACATCCCCCTAGATCTATGTAGTTCATGATTTGCATGCTTCTGATTTGTCCATTTCTTTAGGTAAATGTGGAAATCAGGCGACATTCAATGGAGGAGCTACCTAAAACAGCTGATGGCATTGCACAGTGGTGTAAAGATGTATTTGTGACTAAGGTACAGAAGTTTTTTATGTAAAAATCCATGCTTCTCCAAACATATTAATATCTCTATGCCAAGGGGGTAATTGGGAAATTATTTGCTTGATCCAGGGCTCTAAGTTGAAAACATCACTCTATGCTATTTTCCATTGTGATTCATACATTAAGTCTCTCTGCATTGCTTACCAGGATGCACTATTGGAGAAATATCTTTCTAGGGACACATTCGGATTACAAGAACGTCAAGACATTGGTCGACCTAAAAAGTCTTTGTTTGTAAGATAACATACAAATAATTTCATCAAATCAAATTATTATATCATTTTCAATCATTTTTCTCATCTAAAATATTCTCATTTGGTTGTTGAAACAGGTTGTTGTTTCTTGGTCATGCCTTCTTATCTTCATCCTTGTCAAGTTATTTCAGTGGACTTCAATCCTTGCCTCATGGGCAGCTATTGCATTTTCTGCATTTTTCTTGCTCCTTGTCGTAGGTGTTATGCAAATCCTCATACAATCTTCAGAGTCAGAGCATTCTACGCCCTTGAAGATTACTCCTCATCAAGACCCAACAACAGAGAGACTTCTTCCAATATCAGTCAAGACACTAACTACTTCATAACCACAACTCCTAGCTAATTAGTTGCTATTGAAAGAGTGTAATGTAGTATGAAAGCACTTGTAACATTTAAGCTAGTAATACAAAGTTGAATCACCATAATTTTCATTTAGTTATTTAAATTACATTTAATATTGTAAATACGAGTTTATTGAGAGTCTAAATTCATACAATAATTATAGGCAAAATGATTAAGAGGCAAAAGTCTTTCAACAAAACTCCAACAAAATTTATTTCCATTTTCTTGAAGTAACGATATTTGATAATTCTTTTTTTAAAAAAAAAAAAAATAACAAACAGCTTTTTGAGAGGAAATTCCCCAATTTTCAAAGTAAAATAAAGTTTAAATAATAAACTCCATTAATGTTGCTGAAAGTGAAAATTGAATTCATTTAGATGGGCTGGGCGCCTGGGTTCCAGGCCATAGATTGAGACAACAACAGCTCCAACAAATTCAAATTTTTTTCTTCCCAAAACACCCTTCTGAACTCCTCCAACTTTGAAGGCATTCAAGTAATTTTAGTCAAACGTCAAGGACAATCGTTATGTCCCTTGTGGGTCATGTACTCAAATAAAGCGTTCAATCATGCAAACCGTTCACAAAACTTTTCACTGTCGTCAAAGACACTGAGTGCTGACCCACTATGGCCTCAGTGGCTATGGCTTCTCAATGCGAAGAAAAAGAAGAGAAATGGATTAAGCATTATTCATCAAATCATCAAATACTGTTAGTGGGCGAAGGAGATTTTTCCTTTTCGTTGTGTTTAGCTTTGGCTTTTGGCTCTGCTTCTAACATCTGTGCTTCTTCTCTTGATTCATATGGTGAAAATTTTCCTCTTTTTAGTATTTGTATAACTGTATGATGGTTGTTTGGATTTTTTGTTTTTAGGGTTTTTTTTTTGTTTTTCTTTTATGGGGGTTAGTATCTCCCTAAGAATTTACTTAATGAGACCATCTGATTAAACTATACCATTTATTTTAAATTCACTCTTTATTATTATTTCTATAATCAAAGTGTCCGTCTTAAAATTATAACCGGTGGTGATAGGTCTGGTCTACACTAAAGATATTGTTTAAGTTATTATATGACTCAATACAAATTAGTGATTGATTGTTAATAAAATTTAAAACAATAAAGGGACAAATTTTAACTATTTATAGATGATAAATAGTAATATACAAGTATCAAGAGATTTTGAGCTTAAAGTTCAGGAGAAGATCTTAATTTTTTTTTATGTTGTGAGCAGATTTGTCCTATTTATAAATCTTCTTTCCCCACTTTGATCCTTGAAGCAATGATCAGTTTTGCTTTGAAAAAAAAAAAAATTGTAACATGAAGGGAAAATCAATCATTTTTAAAGCTTTTGTGATAAAATGGCTGGAATGGTGACTCCGTTGAGAACTGATAAATAGATTTTTCACATCGTATATTGTGTACATTATTCTCATATCTTGTTTATTGGTCATTGTGGCGACTACCATAATTTATATTTGGATGATCAGATGATGTCATTCAGAAGTACAAGAGAGCAAAATCAAATTTGGACAATTTAAAGAAGTTGGGTACATGCATTCTCCATGGAGTTGATGCAACTACAATGGAGCTTCATCCTGATTTGCGAACGAGGAAGTTTGATCGAATTATCTTCAACTTTCCCCATGCAGGCTTTTATGGAAAAGAAGATAACCACCTACTTATTGAGTGAGTTGTTTTAGGATGTGCCTATAATTGCAACGCTTCTACCTAATGTTTGAGTGTACAATAGCTAAAGTGTTTGGTAATCGCACATGTTTATTTAATGGCAGTTGTGGATTAAATACTGAAGCATCTCCAGCTCAGATATACCATTACTCTAGTTTGTTCTAGAGATTTTCTGTACTTCCTAAATTATTGATTTGAAAATAAGATTTCTTTGCGATATTCCAGCCATTCTTAATGCTTACTCTAGATTCTGAAGTTGTTTCATAGCAGTGTAGCTAAACAGTTATGCTTCAAAAGATGACCTCATTGAAGATAATAAAACTTGCTTGAAAAAGATTAAATTTATGCTATAGAAGTTTCTAGAGGGGAATTGCTGAATTGGTAAAGAATCATAGTTTCATTTAGTTTCAGATACAAGTTGAAAAGGAAACCTCCACTTCAATTTTAAGGGATTTTTTTTTTCTATTTGGATGATTCTTGTGGAGGATTCTGTTATAAGTTTTTGCTTTGAATGACTGGTTATGTATCTTGGAAGAATTATGAAATGAAGTAAAAAGGCGTAGGTAAAGCAGAGTCCTCTGATATGTGCCAATACAGTGATCTCATATCATATTGTTTCGTGTGGTAATTGCAGGATGCATAGAAGTCTTGTGCGGGACTTCTTCAGAAATTCGAGTGGCATGCTAAGGGATGGTGGTGAAGTTCATGTAAGCCACAAAACAACTGTTCCATTTTCCAACTGGAATATCAAGGAACTAGCTATTGGAAGCTCTTTGTCATTGATTTGGTGTTCTGAATTTAAAATCGAAGACTACCCAGCTTACAACAACAAAAGAGGAGATGGTCCGAGATGTGATGAGCCCTTCCCCTTGGGAGAGTGCAGTACCTTCATATTTGGATTCCTTCCTGCTGGAAATAAGAAGTCTGGTGGAATGAGTTGCAATGAGTATACTGGCAAAAGATCTCGGCCTCTTCAAGAGAATCCATTGTATTCAAGATATCCTCATACAAATTCAACCACATCTTTCTTGAATATACAAAGAAAAAGGCCTAAGATAGTTGGTGGTTACTTCAATTCCGTCAGGGAGGATTTCGGAAGAGCTGGTAATTGTGTCGGCTGCTCCATTCATGAATTTCCTAGGTTTGACATTTCCGAACATTCTCAAACAAGATTAATAGGGTTGCCTTTGTTCAGTGATTTCCCAGGAGGACATTATAGGATCTATGATGACTGCTCCAGTAACGCCAATGACACACTTAAAAGATTTGAAAATAATGTGGGCTACCCTCTGGGTGAATCGCTTATTTCATACGAAAGATACATGGTAGAAGCACCAGGAAGAACTTTAAATAGCTATATCTATCTGATTGATCAACTAATCCGTTTCCGAAGGTTGGGTTTGGATTCCAGTTACTTGTTGCTTTAGGGGAGGAGGAATCTTGAGTAACTATTGTAGTACAGTTTAGAACCATGTTTTCACTTTGGTTCACTTGTAGAATTTCATTTATTTGTTGGTGTGCTGTATAATGTTACCCTCCCATCTGAAAAATTATCTGATCTGCTACCAGTGTATAGAAAATTATCTTAAAGTAGCTTCATTAGATGTGATATCAACTTTATTCTTTTCATTTTGGTTTTAAGTTGATTGTGCGACAAGAGCTGGTTAGGATTAATTTAATAAACAAATCAAATATATATGGAAAATGCTAAATGACGAAAAGGACGAGGGAAGGACGACAAAATCGGTAGCACTTCTGTCTTACTTTTAGCCTACAATAACTATTAAAAATAACAATTAAAAAAGGGTTATTTATCGTCAGCCCCCACATGTTTCGACCATTAGCACCGCGCACCCACAAGTTTCGACTATGTGCACTGCACCTCCATTTCCGCCAAAAAATTAATTAATTCTAACTGGTTAAGCTGTTATTAACTTAAAAGACCATACTACCCCTAATTTGAATTGAATTGAGTTTAAAATACAAAAATACCACTTACAACTTATAAAATTTACATTAAAAAATAAAATTTAATTATAATAATATCTTTTATTGAAACGATTTTTTCTTCATTCATTATCATAACAAAATTGTAAAACCAGTAAACTTTCAAGATGAGAGACAGAGCGGTGGGGAAGCAAGATGACAGACGGGAAGCAAGTGCTACTGGGGAAGCCGTGCGACGATCCTTCAGGTTATGTTGTGTGGGACGGCGTTCACTTCACTCAGGTGGCTAACAAGTTCATTTTTCAACAAACCGCTGGTGGTGCATATTCGGATCCGCCAATTCCTCTGAATATGGCATGCCATCGAATTGAATGAAAAACTGTTCAAGCACGTTTACGTTAATAAATTTCATCTGCTCTTCCTCTAATTGTAATTTCTATTTGTGCAATGTTAATCTTATTATAATCTTATCTTATATCAGACCACTACGTGTTTAGTTGCATAAAACCAAGGTTCAAATAGGCAAATTGTGTGTGATAAATGCGGCTCATCATAATTAAGTTTCTAATTTATGGAGACCAGGTCATCACAACTTGCGGATAAATTCTTTACTACTGCTTTGCTTTAGTCACCCTCCACTCTCTCATCTTAAATCAATCTCCTCAAACTTAGTCCATCTGTCTCTGTTTTCCTCTTCTTTCATGGAGCTTTGTTACCTGAAATACATAACCCTTAGCCTTAATTTAGCCCTATCTATATCTGCAGTAACGTTGTTGCCAAATTCTCCCAAAACTGAAACATCTTTAAAGACTTGTAATTTTCCTGCCATTTTTAACTTCGGTGATTCCAAAGGAAAAGAAAAAAATCAAACACAAAATCATCAGTAGATTATAAAATAATTCCCTAAATCCCACCAAAACAAACAAAACCCAATAATAAAGAAACCGAAGATAATTATACAAAATTTTATTACAAAAGAAACCCAAACCAAGAAAATTTAACAAAAGGGACTAAAAATCAAAACCCTAAATTAAATTATAGAGGCGGTGGGAACGGTGGCTGCTTCAGGCGGTGGCGTCGGCGGCTTCGAACGATGGTAGATCACGCAGCGTGTGCCATTTTGTTGTTGTTGATTTGAGACGGCGGCAGATCACACGGGCAGGCAACAGTAGTGAAGGCAAGAAGAAGAAGAAGAAGAAAAAAAAAGAAAGAAGAAGAAGAAGAAGGCGAAGAAGAAAGAAGCAGAAGAGTGAAATAAAAAAGACGCGAAGAAGAAGAAGAGGGAAAGAAAGAAGACGCGAAGAAGAAGAAGAGAAAAAAGAAAGAACACGAGAGAGAGAGAGAAAGGAGGAAAAGAGTGAAGGATAAAAAAAGAGTGTTTTTTATTTATTATTTTAATCTTATATGAAATTATCATTTTACCCTTTTTTCGAGTTAAGTTAACGGTAGTTTGACGGAAATGGGGGCGCGGTGCACATGGTCGAAACTTGTGGGTGCCCAGTGCTAATGGTCGAAACTTATGGGGGCTGACGATAAATAACAAATAAAAAATGATAAAAAATCAGGAAATCTCCAAGTCTTATAGTTAATATTATCCTCTCATTTCGCAACACTTCTTCCCCAGTGCTCTGTACATCTGCTCTGTTAAAAAAATTAGAAGGCCATTTGTCCACCGACGGTCAACTGCTAACGATCTCTTATTAAAAAAAAAAAAAGGAACAAAAGCCATAACCCTGCAGTGAATAGAGTCATTGCAGTGAATAGAGTCATTATCATAAATTCTATGAGATTTATGATAATTTTTAAAATCATTGAGGTATAAATAGTTAAATAAGTTCTGATATATTGTATATATGTTATAATGGCTTAGTGATTTATGATAATTCTATAAAAAAAAAAATCAATTACATGATTTGTGATCATTTTTGTATGATAACTTGATTTGGGGAAATATTGTATTGATGCGTAACAAAGCAAATTGTAGAAGCTTGCTAATGGCCTTTACCCAAATTGTAAAGCTTGATAATTCTGCAAATTGTAAAACTATTTCATTTTTCGGCTCTCAAATACACCAATATTTGGCTCTTCACTTTGCATCTTATCTCTAATTTTGTTTTGTCTTGTATATGCTCTTGCTTTAATCTTTATGAGCCATGATCATGTTTTATCTCACTCCTTAGTTCCACATTCCTGTTAGTTTTGCATTTTGCATATATGTTGCCTTTTTGTGTTGATGCAATACTTTATAATTAGGAATGCAAATATCAATTTGAGCTTATAATATCAAGTAGGAATGCAATATTGCAATATTTGTAAGTTATTATTGTGCTTTGTCAAAAAGAAAATTAAGTGTTCATTGAAATGTTCAAATCACGTGACAATAATTTGAGAATCACTCGTTAAACTTTAGCCTTCTTCGCAGAATAATTAGAAAAGTAGATGTGCAAGTCCATGGATTTTTATAGCTTTAAGTTTGATTGTGTTCACATGTTGCAATTGTAAGTTACTCCTGCAGTGACTGTCAACCCGTCATTCTCTTATATAAATCTATGGAAGAAGCATTCCTTTGGCTTATAAATTCTATTACCTGTAACATGTTTAATTTAAATTGCGTAAATAAAACAAATAAAAATTTATATTGAATTTTGAAATGATTATACATAGAAGAATACATGGATATTGAGCTCTAGATTAATCAATTTATACACAATAACTATGTAAATGTCTCTTAATCCTCATATGAAATCAATCTACATCCTAATAAAATATATTGACTATGGTGATTAACTCTAACAAAGAAAGCAAATGGCATGTCATACTTGGTGCTAAGATATGTGGTGTCAAATAGCTGTCTTACTCCTCATATTTGCTCAAAATACATTTTTAAATCAATCATGCTCATCCAAATCATGTTAAAAAAAAAAAAATTATATTTTGCTTACTTTTTTTAAAAGCACTTTAAAATCGCCATAGCATCTCCTTCTCCAAACTATAATTGATTTTCTTTGTTAACAAGATTTCTTTCTAAGAACGAGACATTTTCATTCCACCGGCTTCAACAACAATCGAATTGAAATTTTCGGCAATTTTAATTTCCATACAATCGTTCATTTCGAATCAGTTTTTTGCACTTGCACTAATTCTGCAGTTGCAAGAGAAATACATAACTTTGTCTGGACTCAATTCATGGTTGTGTTGAAAGTTTAAAATTTGAATAACCCATTTTCCATCTTCATTTAGATAACCTATAATTTTAGCATCATGATCATTTTTCACATTAGGTTTTGGCTTCAACACATTGACAAATTTACTTTCTAACTTGCCGTTACGACCATATGTAAATGTCGCATATTTTATAATCACATCATTCCGTTTCGTACTAGTTTTCAACCTCACAAAAAATCCTTCTTATTTACTATAGGCTTTGTAAGATGTAAACATTTTTTTTTCATGACTATTAAATAACATCCCAAGAGTTGGGTCATGCTTTTTCGATTGCACATTTTCAATTACATTGTTGGCTCCAGTTTCTTGTAACTCTTCAACTGAATTATCATTTTTCTAAATTCCCCATTTCTAAAAAATAATTAACATTTTATTAAGAATAAATAATTAAAATTTTTATCCAGTAAATATTTAATCCATTAACTTTCTAACAATTTAAATTAATTTTTTTTAACAATTTAAATATATAAAATACATCCAAAAATTAATTTTATTTGAATGTAATAAAAGAGAGATAGTTACCGATTAATGAGCAACAATTTTGTTTCTATCATCCTATGCTCATCCTTATGTCCATTTAGCATAACTCAATACATTACATCAGTTGAATTTTTTTGATGGCAAATCAGTTAAATTTGATCCAATTCATTTAGAATTTATTTTTGTCATGCTTACTCGTAATTACTCCATTTTTAACACGTTTTTTTTCTCTGCCGGCCTGCACAGCACTGTCCAATCAACTTGAGTGACGTCACCTCTTCTCTCTTCTCTCTTCTCTCTTCTCTCTTCTTGCTTGCTTACTTACTTGGCGTCTGAGCTTTAGGCCCCCACCGCCTCCGTTTTTTTTTTTTTAAATTATTAGTATTATTATTGTTATTATTATTGCTTGTACATTCATTTCAACGTTGTGGTTCGGTTTTGAGTTTTGATAGAGAGAGAAAAATAATATCAATAAAGAAAGAAGCCCAAGGCTTTTACAAAAAGCAACCGCCTTTACCAGCTTTACATGATGATCCCCGACAATCAACCCCGTCGTACATACGTGTCTACATTTGATTTGCTGGTTATGTGATTGTTTGGGCTGTTATGTTACACTTGAGAGTTCTGTCCACGATATGGTCGTTGTAGACGTGTTATATATTACGATGTGGTTCAGAATTTTCCGCGTGCAGACCGACAGGTAGGGGCTACTTGGCGTAAGCTTCAAACAGTAGGGGCTAAGTTGCAATCTTTCATTTCCCCAACTAACAAAAGCTAATGTCCGCCCGCCCTCCATCCAGATTTACTTTAAAAGAGTTGAAAACCGAACCAAAGTACAACTTGGACTTGTCGCCTCAATCACGAGATCTATCACTCGATGTCGTAAAATTTTGGCCTTTTCAATTACATCAGCATTTCTTTAAAAAGTCCAGACCATTTAACTCATTAAGGAATATCAATCTTATCCGTTTCCATTTCCATTTCCATTTCCATTGAATGCGTTCATGTGTATATCGAAATAAATAAAATATACATTTCCATTTCAGCAAAACTCGTGTGCAACACTTCGCCGTTGGCATAAACAAATCTTCCACATTTATTATTTTATTCCCTTTCATCACTGTTGGATCCGATACAGAATCTGATTCCAATTAAGGGTTTGTTTGATTGGGAATAATATTATTTGGTTCAGTACTTTTGTTTTCTTGTCCGGGTTGTTGGAAAATTTGTGTTTTTTGGTTGAGAGTCAAACATGGGGTCGCTGAAGAATGAAGAGGAAATGGAGCAAATGGGTGAGGGATGGACAAAGGAAGCAATTTTGTACGTTAATGGACTTCGTAAGGTGTTGCCTGATGGCTTGGCTCACTTGACTCTCCTCGAGTATCTTAGAGGTAATGCGACTTTTGTTTGGTTGAGTAGAAAATTTGTTTACACTCAGACCCACTCAAGCTTAAAGATTTTGCGGGTTAGGATCAATCTATCTATCAATCAATCAACAAACTTTGTTAGTTTTGCTTTTGATTTTGGACTGGACTGAGTTTCTGAAATTTGTATGGTTTCTTGTAAGAATAGAATTAGGAGAAGCGGAGGTTAAGTAGGTGTCTGATTGTTAATTCACCTTAGCTAAGTTTGATATCATGTGAGTTCGGCTTAGTTTTGAATGATTTGATTTATGTTGTGTTTTCAATTTAAGGTCACCACAACCAAGTTGTGTCCTTTTATTGATGATGTGGGTTGAGCTTAATAAATCAATCCTTGTTCCTTTTATAAATTGGAATTGATTTTTGGAGTGTGTTTCAGTTTTACTTAAAAGAGAGGGAGGGAAAGAGAGACTGCACTTTTAATTTTAAGTCAGCTGAAATGGGTATAAAATATGGGGGCAAGGCTTAATTCTTGTGTTTGAATATCTTTTTTAATGTCTTTTTTCAAGGACCAATTATAGGTTTGTGAAGTTTGTGATTCAAAGCTAGTTTATTCGCAGTTGATCAAGATGTTTGTGCTCCATTTGGCTGCTGAAACATGTGATGAGTGGGGATGGATATTATATTTTGAACTTCGTTTTATTATGAATTAGTAAACTCCTCCCGTTTTCTTTCAAGTTCCACTTTGATTCTACACTCTCAGCAACTTAGTCTAATAACATGTTTGAGCTCAGTGATGTTTTTTTATGTTTTATTTTTTTTTTGCTGCAAAGTCTTAAATTTTCAAGTTTCCCCTAATTCAGCTGATAGGATTATCACATGGTTGTTTCCTTTTTTCAAATCTTTCATTGGTTGAGGGAATCTAATTTGGTCTTTGTCTGGTATCATAGATATTGGTCTGACGGGAACAAAACTTGGTTGCGGTGAAGGTGGTTGCGGGGCTTGCACTGTGATGGTTTCTCGTTATGATAAAAAATCGAAGAAATGTGTGTGAGTTTCTCCTCATTTCCTCTCTCTTACATTCTACCATGTGTAAAAACCAAAATGAAAATATCATTGTGGAAAATTATTTCAGGCACTGTGCTGTCAATGCATGCTTGGCTCCTCTCTACTCCTTAGAAGGGATGCATGTGATTACAGTGGAGGGAGTTGGAAACCGGAAACATGGCTTGCATCCAATTCAAGTAATACACAATGCTTTTGTGCTTTTCATTTTGTATTGCTTGGCAGTTTTTGTTGGTATTAATTATAATTATTGTGACCCTGGATTTGGAGAATCATTAATTCTCTTTGGAAACTTTGCTAGCTTTTTGTTTCTTTATTTATTTCTTGTTTTACTCATTTTTTGCAGTGCAAATAAGTTATTGACTTCCCTGGATCTCCGTTACGTTCTGCAGGAATCGCTGGTACGATCTCATGGGTCTCAATGTGGCTTTTGCACCCCTGGTTTTATTATGTCTATGTATTCTCTATTGAGATCAAGTCAGACACCGCCTACTGAAGAGCAAATTGAAGAATCCCTTGCTGGAAATTTATGCCGGTGTACAGGTTACAGACCAATTGTTGATGCATTCCGGGTTTTTGCTAAAACTAATGATGCATTATATACCAACATGTCTTCAATGAGTCTTAAAGAAGGTGAGTTTGTTTGCCCTTCAACTGGCAAACCCTGTTCATGTGGAATGAAAAATGTAAGCAATGCAGACACCTGTGAAAAAAGTGTGGCTTGTGGGAAGACATATGAACCTGTCTCTTATAGTGAGATAGATGGAAGTACTTACACAGAAAAGGAGCTTATTTTCCCTCCAGAGTTGTTGTTGAGGAAATCAAATCCTTTGAATTTGAGTGGATTTGGAGGGCTTAAGTGGTATCGCCCCTTAAAACTTCAGCATTTACTTGAATTAAAATCAAAATACCCAGATTCAAAGTTATTGGTTGGAAATACTGAGGTTGGGATTGAGATGAGATTGAAGAGGATGCAGTATCAGGTTTTGATCTCTGTTACACATGTGCCCGAACTCAATGTGTTGAATGTCAAGGACGATGGCTTGGAGATAGGTGCAGCGGTGAGACTGACTGAACTCTTGAAAATGTTTAGAAAGGTTGTAACAGAGCGACCTGCTCATGAAACATCATCATGCAAAGCTTTCATTGAGCAAATAAAGTGGTTTGCTGGCACACAGATAAAGAATGTTGCATCTGTTGGAGGAAATATTTGTACGGCTAGTCCAATATCGGACTTGAATCCTCTCTGGATGGCTTCAGGAGCAAAATTTCATATTGTTGACTGCAAAGGGAACATTAGGACGACCATGGCTGAAGAATTCTTCCTGGGTTATCGTAAAGTGGATCTCACAAGTGGTGAAATTTTACTCTCAATATTTTTGCCCTGGACTAGGCCTTTTGAGTTTGTAAAGGAATTTAAGCAGGCTCATCGGAGGGATGATGATATTGCACTTGTGAATGCTGGAATGCGTGTCTATCTTGAGGAAAAGGATGAAGAATGGGTTGTTTCAGATGCATTGCTTGTTTATGGTGGGGTGGCTCCTCTCTCTCTTTCTGCAAAGAAAACAAAAACATTTATCGTAGGTAAGAGTTGGAGTCAGGAGCTTTTGCAGAATGCTTTGAAAATCTTACAAACAGATATAATTCTTAAGGAAGATGCTCCTGGTGGGATGGTGGATTTTCGGAAATCTTTAACTCTTAGTTTCTTTTTCAAGTTTTTCTTATGGGTTTCTCATCAAATGGAAGGGAAGAATTCCATTAAGGAAAGTGTACCGTCAACTCATTTGTCAGCTATGCAGTCATTTCATCGACCGTCAATTATAGGTAATCAGGACTATGAAATTACAAAACATGGGACATCTGTGGGCTCCCCTGAGGTTCATCTTTCATCCAGACTTCAGGTATGCCAGTCTCGCAATATTTTGGTTTTTGTTAGATATTGGAGGTTGATGTTCATTCTTTTTGTGTATTATATTAATTCTATGTTAAAATTGTGTACTTTTTATTATAGGATATGGTATTAACTTTTATGGTGGCTACCTTCCCTAAATGTCTATATATATATGTGTGTGTGTGTGTGTGTGTATAAGTACTTAGAGTCTTCTGCTTTTAGATGCTTCTTATTTACAACAAATATTAAACCATTTTCATTGCAAGACTTCATGCATTCTGGTTTTCCTCTGATAGAGAATATGTCTCTGTGCACGTTTGCAAGCATGAGCACTTATGAGATCCCTTCTCTCTTTTTGATGTCTTGATGCTTCAACATACAATGGGAAATAGTTTCCCTTCAGCAGTGTGCGGAGTACATGACAAATGAGAGACTTAACTTGAGTCTCAACTGACATCAGCCATGCGTTAGTTGAATCTAGATGGTTGACCATTGTAATCCTTGTCCGCCTTTTTTTCTTCCTTAAGATTATTACAAATCAAATCATTTATTTGCTTATACGGACCTCTGGTAACAGTTCCCTAACTTATTCAATATCATGCTGACATAATATCTTTGTTGTAACTTTTTTTTTTTTTTTAATGATGATTGCTCTCACTGATGAGATTTTTCGAGTTTGGGTAGCGGACACCAATGATATCTGTTGGATAATCTTCTTTTGGTTGCTAGGACAATATTTCCTAGTCTTTATCCTGAATTGCTTGCAGATTTTGATTTTTGCTTACCGTTCTGTAATATACTTTATCTTAATGACTTTGTTTTTACGATAATTTTCTGTAGGTTACAGGGGAGGCAGAATACACTGATGATACACCAATGCCTCCTAATTGTTTGCATGCTGCACTAGTATTAAGCAGAAGACCTCATGCGCGGATACTTTCAATAGATGATTCAGGAGCCAGGTCTTCTCCTGGGTTTGTTGGCATATTTTTTGCTGAAGATGTGCAAGGTGATAATAGAATTGGGCCGGTCGTTGCCGACGAGGAGCTATTTGCGTCAGAGGTTGTCACTTGTGTGGGTCAGGTTATGAAGATTTCTCTCTCCCTGTGTGTGTGTGTGTTTTGATTTCTTAGTACTGTGCTTTACAACCCCTTCAAGATGTCTTCTAGTGTTTAAAAGAGCTATTGATGGTAAAATATTAATTCTGGTGAAAGTTGGCCCTGTCATTATCTTTATAGTGAAAATTCATGGTAGCATCACTTCATAAAATCCTAAAGATGACTGTAACATTAATTCTGTTAAAAACGAAATGAACTCATTGTCTATGCTATTTACAATGCAGATGAGTTATCTAATGGGGTTTTCCCATTATGTATGTATTACCTGCAGGTCATAGGAGTTGTTGTTGCAGAAACTCATGAAGAAGCAAAACTAGCATCAAGAAAAGTTCAGGTTGAGTATGAAGAGCTCCCTGCAATCTTATCAATACAAGAAGCCATTGATGCTAAAAGTTTCCATCCTAACACGGAGAGGTGTTTCAGAAAGGGGGATGTGGATATCTGTTTTCAGTCTGGTCAATGTGACAAAATTATAGAGGGAGAAGTTCGTGTGGGTGGTCAAGAACATTTTTACCTAGAGCCACATAGCAGTGTGGTTTGGACAATGGATCACGGCAACGAAGTTCATATGATTTCTTCCACTCAAGTAAGTTCCAGCCTTTGAAAATGGTGTTGCAAATGTGCACAGCTTGATTGAAAATGTTTAACTCCAGACTCATTGAGCTTCAAAATTCTGGCTTGAGATTGGTTCAAAACTCAGCCTTCCATGTCTCTCCTGCTTTTCACTCCCTTGCATTTATTTCGAATCTGTGGTCAGTGTCTCATGTCCTGCTGTTTTTCAAAATCTGCCAATTCTGGATAGCAATATTCGTATTCTTTGGGTTGTCTTGTGATTATTTAGTTATTCTAGTCCATTTTGTTATTCTGATAGAACTTCATGAACTTCCGAGTTTCTATTTCTTAGTAGGAAAGCATTTGAATTTGCTGTTGAAAAATGGCGAAGTTTCACAACTGAGATTCGATTATTGCATTAAAATCTTTGTATATTTTGTTGAACTTGTGCCTTTCACTAGGCAGTTTATCTCTATATATTTTTCCCTTATGTAGAGTGGTCATGTTCTTGCAGCTATGCTTGATATCTCACAGAATTGCTGTGGACAATGATGGTTCCTTATAGATCTTTATCTTGTAATAAAATTATCACAATTTCGTTCCCTTTATGCAGGCCCCTCAGAAACACCAGAAGTATGTTTCTCATGTTTTAGGTCTTCCAATGTCAAAAGTGGTTTGTAAAACCAAAAGAATTGGTGGTGGATTTGGCGGGAAGGAGACGAGATCAGCTTTCATTGCAGCTGCGGCTGCTGTCCCTTCATTTTTGCTGAATCGGCCGGTGAACCTTACGTTAGACAGAGATATAGACATGATGATATCTGGGCAACGCCATAGTTTTCTTGGGAAGTACAAGGTATCGTTTTGTTTATCAGATAAATTGGGAGTTCGACATCTAATTACTACACTGCATGACTGTGTTAGTAATTGTTGAAGCTATAATTGAAGGCATGTGTCTCATTAGTTAGTTCTTAGGAGTGTATTGTCATTGACTTGTCTTTCTATTTCTTAATTTAGAACTACATAATGCTTATATTAGTTTATTAGTAATATAAGACGGTTACAATATAGTCTTTAATGTTTTCGTTCTGCATATGTGGCTCTTTCTCTGCTATGTTAACAACAATCTTCAAGTTGGTATGTGGAACAGGGGCAAAAAAGTTTCAATTTTGTATGCAGTAATTAAGTTTTAGAGACCATAGTATAGACTATGAATATTCCTTCATGATTCAGTCACACTGGATTAGACTACAGCTTTTATGTATATTTATGTATATATGTGTGTGTGTATTAAAAGCATGATGGAATCAAAAGATTTATTTGCATGTTTTATTATGTTATAAAATGGAAGATAGTGAAAAAAGAAAATGGGGGTAGTCAGAGTTTAAAAGAGAAAGCCTTTGCCACTGGTACACTTTCAACTTTTTTTTTTTTTAAGTTATTATCATTTTAGTTTTATGTTTGGAAAAAATTAAACCTACGAATTTGTGATGTTCTGTTGTTAAGTTTACCTTTCATTCAGTGAATTTATCTTTGCATCATTAGTTTTAATTAATGTATCAGAATAATGATGCAATTAACATGTTTAGGTTGGATTTACAAATGAGGGAAAAGTGCTGGCTCTGGATCTTGAAATCTACAATAATGCTGGAAATTCGCTAGACCTATCTCTTGCTGTCCTTGAGCGTGCTATGTTCCATTCAGACAATGTCTATGAGATACCAAATGTTAGGATTATGGGAAACGTTTGCTTCACTAATTTCCCAAGCAATACTGCATTCCGAGGGTTTGGCGGTCCTCAGGGTATGCTTATAACTGAAAATTGGATTCAAAGGGTTGCTGTAGAAGTCAGGAAAAGCCCTGAAGAGATTAGAGTAAGTTATATGAGCTCGTTAAGCTATTTTTCATGTCAAGTCACTGTCTTTATCCAGTATATTATATTTTTCATTTGCTGATCTTTCTTTTTGTTTCTTAATTGATGTCATTTTCAGGAAATTAATTTTCAAGGTGAAGGATCAATTTTGCATTATGGTCAACAACTTCAACATTGCACACTGTTCCCGCTTTGGAATGAACTGAAATTATCCTGTGACTTCTTGAATGCTCGCAAAGAAGTTGACAACTTTAATCTGAACAACCGATGGAAGAAACGTGGTATTGCTATGGTGCCGACAAAATTTGGCATATCATTTACATTGAAGCTCATGAACCAGGTAATGTTGGAACTATACATGTACTGTTTTGCATTGGCGTTTATTTGATCAAAAAATTGGACATTACCTACCTTAAATGATATTATCCAAGGATGATTGAAATATTTGCTCGAAGTAGTAAAGAAGGTTGAGGGGAAGAGGCAGTTAAGATGTATCTGAAAAGAGGTTCTGACACTTTTAACTTCATTGCTCGAGGCCAAGGTCTAGATCTAGTGGTAAGAAGTGGCCTTCCTAGGACTTAGTCCTGAGTTCGAGCCTCACTAGTGTGTGTGTGTTTAAATAAAAAAAATTTCATTACTCATGTCACTTTGTTGAGCAACCATTAATGCCAAAAGTTAAGCTTATTGGTATTCCCAATAATGATGTTTAAATTCTATGTCGCTCTATGCCCCTTTTGGTTTAGTCTTTGAGTCACTAGAAAGCAGATATGGAATTGGAAATCTTCATTTGCAGTGAGGGACTTGTATAAGAAAGGAATACTCAAAGAGACTATTCTGGAAAAGAAAACAAAATGTTTGAAAGAGGAAATATATGCAAATCTGTATCCTTAAATTTTTTTGGGCCAAGTCAATAGTTGCTTTGCTAATGCATAGAAGGGCCATTTGGTTAAATTAATTTGTCACTATGCTTAACTAGGTATTGGTTATCATTCTATTGTCTTGTTAGCCATTTGCCCTTTATCATTCTATTGTCTTGTTATCCATTTGCCCACTATGTTATAATGTAGGTTATTTCCTTTTACTTTTCATATTTCTGATCTGAAATGATTTATTTATGTTGATGAGGATTCTGATTGTGTACCTTTCTTCTTTACAACTCTAGGCAGGTGCTCTTGTTCATGTCTATACAGATGGTACTGTTTTGGTTACGCATGGAGGTGTTGAGATGGGACAAGGTTTGCATACAAAAGTTGCTCAAGTTGCTGCGTCTGCTTTTAATATTCCTTTGAGTTCTGTGTTTGTATCAGAGACGAGCACTGACAAGGTAATGGAGCAATATTCACAGAAATGACTGGCTAATTTCCGTTGAAAGTAGAATGATATAATTAAGATGTTTTCTACACCAGTCAGATCTCTTTTCTGCATTTATGATTACATTTAAACATTTACATATTTCATCTGAGAGTGTTCATTAGCTTCAATAACAGATAAAAGTCATTTTCCTCCTATTAGGCTAAAGCAGCTAGGGGCGTGTCTAAAACTAAGCCAATCTCAGGTGTAATGTTAAGATAATGTTGAACTAGTTGCTCAATTTTCTCTGCGAGAGAACAATACTCCAACTATATTGAAGCCAATATGAATAGCCGTAAGCAAGAAATTTGAGAACATACTGAAAATATACTGCCAACAATTGTTTACGCTAGATAAATCCTCTCCAAATCAACTTAACGACGTTCTAACAACTATCTCTGATCTTTTTTCTTTTTGGTTTATTTTAATAACCATTATATATTTTAACTGCTAGTATTTCAAGAAATAAGAGACAAATTTTACTTGATTCTTTGGATTTTCACTTAATAAGTTTCCTGTGCACTTTAATGCTTGCATTTTAAGAGAAGTATCCCTTTTTGTTGTATTAAACCTTTTCTCTTTCTGTTATGCACTGGTCTGTTCCTTGAATTAGTTTCTAGTACCCTGGTAGCTGCCCATTCTTATATCTTGTTGTATTTGCATTTGCCAAAATAAATTAGGTTCCTAATGCATCGCCAACAGCTGCCTCTGCAAGTTCTGATATTTATGGAGCTGCAGTTTTGGATGCATGTGAGCAGATTAAAGCTCGGATGGAACCAATTGCTTCTAAGCATAATTTCAACTCATTTGCTGAGGTTCACTTCTGTTAATAGTTCATTCCTGCAGCTTTATTTTTCTTCTGATAGTAACAGTTATTTTCATCTATCTAGTACTCAGAAAATTATTATGTTTTGCAATATTCTCAGCTCGCAAGTGCATGTTATGTTCAACGTATAGACCTTTCTGCTCATGGATTTTACATTACACCAGAGATTGACTTTGATTGGATAACTGGTAAAGGAAACCCATTTAGATATTTCACCTATGGGGCTGCATTTGCTGAGGTTGAGATTGACACATTGACTGGAGATTTCCACACAAGGATGGCAAATGTTATCTTAGATCTTGGATATTCATTGAATCCAGCCATAGATGTAGGACAGGTGCTTTTTCTTTTCTGTTTTTATTTTTCCAATGATCTGAACTTCATAAAACTTTATGAATTACATGATTTATACTTCTAATAGTTTTCTTGCACAGTATAATGTCTGATGGCTTTTCCTCGGAAATGTTTTTGTTGCTGTAATGATCTCAATAAGTAATTTAGTACTCCGTGTACTTTTATTTAGGATGGAATGTTGATACAGTTTTGCATCAAACTAGAATTGGTGCATAAAACTATACTTTGCTATTCCATTTATGAGGGGGTGAAAAAAAAAATGATACGCAGAAGGCTTTTGGTTCTTATAGGTTGATAACTCATAGCCCATATGGAGTATGGATAAATTTATGAATTCATGTTTATCTTGGTAGCCACTGTTAAAGAATAGAATATGTGGTGGATTTATGAGAAATGGATGAAGGTACGATTAGGATATAAAAAAACATAGAAGATGTTGGCAGGATATGCTGGAATTTGTTAGAGCTAGATAATCTTTTTAGTTTTGACACTTACCTCCTATCTTTTAAGTTTTGGCACTTACTTCCTAGCTTAACTTTTATATATGTTTGATAGATAGAAATCTAGGCTATTTGTGCAAGTCCATTATATGCCAATACTTCTTAATTTTTCATTCTGAACTCTTAATTCAGATTGAAGGAGCATTTATACAAGGTCTGGGTTGGTTAGCGTTGGAGGAACTGAAGTGGGGAGATGCGGCTCATAAGTGGATCCCACCTGGCTGTTTGTACACATGCGGACCTGGAAGTTACAAAATTCCATCTTTAAATGACGTCCCCTTGAAATTCAATGTTTCACTATTGAAGGTATATTTACAACCAACTGCATACATTCTCAAGTGTACTCACATGCACACCAACTATGACTTATTACACAATATTTTCATTTTAATGTGTAGTCATGACCATCACCACCTCAAATATATAGTAAGACTGAAATCCGGTTGCATCTGGTAAACTTAATGAAGAAAATGAACTTAAAAATGGTCATAGCATTTTTGGGTGCTGGAAAGAAAAAGCAAAGAAAGAAAACAGGAAAACGAGCTTATTCTTTTGAGGTATTGAGTGAACGTTTAATACGATTGTTGTGAGATTAAAGAAGGGTTGTATTTTCAATATCTTTCTGAAACAAGTAGAAATGATTTTCATGTGGATAACATCACCATATTCAGAGACCAATACAGATGCTGTTACCTTCTGAGACATGTTAATCATCACTTCAGAGAGGAACAGTTTGAACTAAAAAGATGAAATTTATCCATTTGTTACATGGGATCTAAATCGTTCTGCATTCTAAGTTGTGTCCTCTATAATTGCAGGGTCATCCTAATGTAAAGGCCATCCATTCATCGAAAGCTGTTGGTGAGCCTCCATTTTTTCTGGCTTCATCCGTCTTCTTTGCAATCAAAGATGCCATTTCTGCTGCTAGAGCGGATGCAGGGCACACTGGGTGGTTCCCTCTTGATAATCCAGCAACACCTGAAAGGATCAGGATGGCTTGTTTAGATGAATTTACCGCCCCATTTATAAACTCCGAATACCGCCCCAAGCTTAGTGTGTGATTAGCATGTAGCCATTGGTATTAATTTGGACAATAATTTTTCATATTGCGATCTTGCTGGTCCATATTTTTTGAAATGCACGTTAATTTTTTGGAATTAGCATAATGCATTTGTAAATACTGTGAAGTAATATAATGGAGTATACACTTCCAAAGACTTTTTCTCATTTCTAGTTCCTTACTGATTCAGCTTTATGTTTGAAAAGGGAATTAGGCATTACGAGGAGCATTAAAATGTGGGCTGGTAATATGATTAATTCTCTTCTGTGGACGTTCGCATATTATGTAACACAAATTGGAGCCTTGAAGCGTTTATTATGTGTAGTAATACAATGTTGTGTTGGAGCAAAACAAAAATGTGTTGCAATTACTTTTTGATTAGTGGGGCCACTTGTTATCATTAAGTCGCACACACTTCTATAACATAATAGCAATCCTTCAGAGAGGAGCAATGGTAATGGGTATTCGATTTAAAGGAGGGTATAGCTTTTCATTACACTAATATTATCAAAGTTTGGAATCATAACAGCTTTTGTGAAATAATATAATCACTTCTATGAAAATGCTTTGCTTTGTCGGTCATAATCAACCTTAAAGTAGTAACTTATAGCTGAGTTAAGCATCTTTAATCACTTTGCTTTGATGTAACCACACTTCTTTGCCGTTATTCTATTATATAGAAATAATCTGGTGAGCAATGTTGCCTGTCTTATGGAGCATATGGGAGCGGGAACGGGCGGTGTGATTCTGTGAAGACTCATTATGTGGATTAACCAAAGAACGTTATGTGGCTGTGTTGCTAATCATAAGATGACCAATCATCATATACTAAATGATTACATGAATATTTTATGAACCTGCATTTCTTGAGTTTGCTGTGTTTGTATTATTCTTTTCTGCCAATTGGTGACTACCGTTCATTCTTTAACTCCTTGTTACCCAAGTTCTTATTGTCATCTTTTGATCTCATTCTCAAGAATACCCAGCAACTGCTTTCATTGTTTTTCTTTGTTTGGTTTGCTTGATTCTATTTTTTGATACTGAAAACACAAAAACAAAGGAGGTTGAAAATGGTTGAAATTGTTATTTCTGTTGCTGCCAAAATTTCTGAGTACTTGGTTGCTCCCATGATTCTGCCATTTACTTACTTATGCAACTACAAGAGCAACTTTGAGAATCTCAAGAATGAAATTGGTAAGCTGAGGGTTGCCAGAGAGAGTGTACTGCATAGGGTGGATGATGCTAAAAGAAATGGGGAAGATATTGAACAGAAAGTTGAGAAGTGGCTGAGTGACGTCGACAAGATCATGGATGCGGCAGGGCAGATAATTGAAGATGAGGAGAGAGCAAAAAACAGTCGATGTTTCAGGGGGTTGTGTCCTAATTTGACAACCTGCTATCAGTTTAGCAAGAAAGCGGCCAAGGAATGGTGGTGATTGCTGGAGTTGTGCAGGAACAAGGGAACTTCGATAAGGTTTCATACAGTACTATTCCTGAAGACATATTGATGACTTACCAAAAGTTATGAGGCCTTTGAATCAAGAATGTCCACTTTGAATGATGTACTGAATGCGTTAAATAATCCTAATGTCAATATGATTGGGGTGTATGGGATGGCTGGCGTTGGCAAGACGAAGCTGGTGAAGGAAGCTCCTAGGCTGGCCAAGAAAATAAGCTTTTTGATGAGGTCGTGTTTGCAGAGGTATCCCAGATTTCGGATATTAAAAAGATTCAAGGACAAATTTCTGATAAGATGGGTTTGAAATTTTATGAGGAGAGCGAATCTCGAAGAGCAAGGAGACTATGTGAAAGATTGAAGAAGGAGAAGAAGATTCTGGTAATCCTAGATAACATTTGGGCAAGTCTTGATTTTGAGAAAGTTGGTATTCCTTTCGGAGATAATCACAAGGGATGTAAAGTCCTGATGACCGCAAGGAATCCAGATGTCTTGTCAAAATAATTTCTTGGTTGGAGTTTTAAATGAAAGAGAAGCTTGGAACCTGTTTAAAAAGATATCAGGTGATTATGCTGAAAATGAGGATTTGCAGTCTATTGCAAAGGACGTAGCAAAGGCATGTGGATGTTTGCCCATTGCTATTGTAACAATAGCCAGGGCATTAAGAAACAAGAGCGTATTCGAATGGAAGAATGCGCTGCAGGAACTAAGAAGGCCTTCAGGAAGGAGCTTTACAGGAGTCCCGGCAGAGGCATATTCAACAATAGAGCTGAGTTACAATCATTTAGAAGGTGAGGAACTCAAGTCAACTTTTTTGCTTTGTAGTCTAATGGTGCACATTCAAAGTGCCACCATTCAATATTTGTTGAGTTATGGGATGGGTTTGGGTCTATTTGGGGGAATAGATAGAATTGAAGAGGCATGGAATAGAGTATATATGTTGGTCAATAAACTCAAAACTTCTTGTTTGTTGCTTGATGGTCATACTAGTGAGGAATTTTCTATGCATGATGTTGTTCGGGATGTTGCCATATCAATTGCATTTAGAGACCAAGGTGTTTTTTCAATGAATGATGGGGTTTTCCCGAGGGGATTGTCAGATAAGGAAGCACTAAAGCGTTGCCCTGCAATCTCGTTACATAATTGTAAAATTGATGAACTTCTTGAAGGTTTGGAATGCCCGCAACTTAAGCTTCTCCATATGGCTACTGAGGATCTGTCTGTCCAACAAATTCCTAATAACTTTTTTATTGGGATGACTGAACTCAGAGTTCTAGATTTCGTTGCAATGCATTTACCTTCCCTGCCATCATCACTTTGTCTCCTATCGAACCTTCAGACTTTGTGTCTGGATTATGGTGTTTTTGGAGATGTATCTATTATTGGAGAGCTGAAGACACTGGAAATTCTTAGCTTTCAAGGTTCAAATATTGAGGAGTTTCCAAGAGAAATCGGTCAATTGACTAGGCTAAGGTTGTTAAATTTAGCCTATTGTAACCTACTAAAAGTGATTCCATCAAATGTCCTATCCAGCTTGTCCCGATTGGAAGAGTTATACATGGGTTATACCTTCGTTGAATGGGAGATTGAAGGACTCAACAATGTGAGAAGCAAGGCTAGTCTTCATGAGTTGAAGCAGTTGTCTTATTTGACGAATCTAGAAATTCAAATTCAAGATGCTAACGTCCTGCCAAAGGGTTTGCTCTCCAAAAAGTTGAAAAGGTACAAAATATTCATCGGGGATGAGTGGAATTGGTCTGATCAGCTTCAAAATAGCAGAATATTGAAACTCAAACTCAATAACAGCACTTGGCTGAAGGATGATGTTTTCATGCAGATGAAGGGAATTGAAGAACTCTACTTGGATGAAATGCGGGGTGTGAAGAATATCGTTTATGATTTAGACAGAGAGGGTTTTCCGAAATTGAAGCATCCCCAAATCCAAAACAATCCTTACTTCTTGTATGTTATTGACTCAGTGAAGCATGTACCTCGTGATGCCTTCCGCGCCTTGGAGTCATTGTCTCTAAGCAATTTGATTAATTTGGAGAAGATCTGTCATGGGAAACTCAAGGCAGAGTCTTTCTGCAAGTTAACAACCTTAAAGGTGAAAAGTTGTGATAAATTGAGCTTTATCTTCTCATTTTCCGTTGCCAGAAGCCTTCCGCAACTTCAAACAATTGAAGTGATTGCATGCAAGAATATGAAAGAGATTTTTGCTGTTGTTTAGAGAAGATGATATCAAAGACAATGTGATTGATAAGCTTGAGTTTGCTCAACTGCGGAAGCTGACTCTAAAATCTCTACCACATCTTAGAAGCTTTTGCTCTTTACTGAAGAAATCTTACACACCGGAAAGGCAACAGGCGCCATTGACAATTGGTTCATCGTCTAATGAAGTCATTTTGGAGGATGAGCTTGATACTTCCGCCCCATTTTTTAGTGAAAAGGTGCGTTCAATAACCTTCTGCTGTATCATCTTATTCTTTTCTTCTCTTTATTTGTTGAACTTTGATTCGTCTGTGCATTTTTTTTTCAGACTGCTTGGTATGAAACTTTGATCTCTAATTTAGCTAAACTTTAATCACGCAATTGCTTTGCCTTTATGGAAATAATTTAGCAAGTAATAATTTCTAATTAGAAGTAGTAGACTGTTGGAAATTAGGCCTTGATTTTAGCCTCAATCCTAGAGATATTTTAGGATCCGTTTCCTATGTAAATATAGATGATAGCTGTCAAATATTAGCTCTTAACTAGTTTCTTTTTCTGTTATAATTGCTCTATTTAAAAGGGATCCTTGTACTAATTGTCAATAAGAAAGATACTACTTTTTCCTCATAATTTCTAAGTTGGTATCAGAGCATAGGGAATCGTGTCTGTAACCATGTCAGAAGTCATGTCTGAAACCACTCCAACCCCTGCTGCTGCCATTCCAGAAAAAAAACATTTGAGACCCTGCAAAACCACTCCAACTCTCATTCTGTTAAAATCACCACCATTTGCCTAAATGGCGATAACTTCCTCTGCCGATCGCAATTTGTCCGAATGTATATCCGTGGGCAAGGAAAAATCGGTTACATCATTGGTGACAAGAAGGTTCCTGCTAATGATGATCCACTGTACGCCACCTGGGATGCTGAAAATTCCATGGTTATGCCATGGCTGGTCAATTCCATTGAGGAGGATATAAGCTCCAATTATATGTGCTATCCTATTGTTAAAGAATTGTGGAATAATGTTAGTAAGATGTATTCAGACATGGGCAACTAATCTCAGGTTTTTTAGTTAACTTTAAAGTTGGGAGAGATTCGTCAAGGTGATGATTCTGTTATCAAATATTTTAATTCATTGAAAAGGTTGTGGCAAGATCTTGACCTCTTCAACACATATGAATGGAAATCCGTTGATGATTGCAACCACTACAAGAAAATCGTGGAAGACAATCGTATTTACAAGTTTCTTGCCGGCCTTAATATTGAGTTTGATGAAGTACGAGGAAGGATTATTGGCAGACCTCCTCTAACACCCATTGGCGAAGTCTTTACTAAAGTCAGAAGAGAAGAAAGCCGAAGGAGCGTAATGCTCGGGAAAAGGAGTACCGGTGAGTCAATTGAGAATTCTGCCTTAATTACTGATGCAGTGGCCTACAAGACTGCAAATTATCAACGCAGGTCTGATGATAAGTCACAGGCCTGGTGCGATCATTGCCACAAGCCTCGCCATACACGTGAAAAGTGTTGGAAACTTCATGGCAAACCTAAAAAATGGAAAAGCAGCAAGCAAGGAGAGAAGAATCGTGGGATTCCTTCTGCCAATAAAGCCAACTCAGGCCACTTCAACAAAGAGCAGATTGATAAACTCTTGAAGCTGATAAAATCCAACTTCTCGTTTGGTATTCCTAGTGTTTCTTTGGCACAAACATGTAGAAATCCTATAGCCCTTTCTTGTTTAAACTCTTCTCCATGGATCATTGATTCTGGAGCCTCTGATCACATGACTAGTTCTTTTCATTTATTTAATACATATTCTCCTTGTTCTGGAAATCAAAAAAATTAGAATTGCCGATGGTAGTTTTTCACAAAGGACTTATCAAACTGATCGGGAAAATTAATCTCAATTGTGTTCTTTATGTCCCTAAATTAGCCTGTAATCTTTTGTCTGTTAGTAAATTATTTAGAGATTCTAATTGTCGTATTACCTTCTTTGAATCACATTGTGAATTTTAGGACCAGAACTCGAGGATGATGATTGGAAGTGCTAGGATGATTGAAGGTCTTTACTACTTTGATGAAGTACCTATTAGTAATAAAAAAGCTCAGAACTTTATTAGTACTAGTTCAATTTATGTTCAGAAAAAAATAATGCAATGGCACTATAGACTAGGACATCCTAGTTTTCTTTATTTGAAATACTTGTTTCTAGAATTGTTTAAAGGGATTGATTGCTCTTCTTTTTATTGCGAATGTTGCATTTTTGCAAAACTTCATCGTTCTACTTATTTGCCAAAACAATACCAGGCCTCCAAACCTTTTTATTTGATTCATAGTGATGTTTGGGTTCCTTCTAAGGTCACTACCCTTTCTGGTAAAAAATAATTTGTTACTTTTATTGATAACCATATTCGTTTATGTTGGATTTATCTCATGCATAAAAAATCTGACGTAAAATATTTATTTGAAAATTTTTACACTATGATTGAAAATCAATTTCAAACCAAAATTGATATTTTACATTCTGGCAATGGAATAGAATATTTCAATGAGCATTTGGGTGAGTTTTTGAATGATAAAGACATTTTTCATCAATCTACACGTCGGAACACTCCTCAACAAAATGGCATTGCAGAACAGAAAAATAAGCATTTACTTGAAGTAGCACGTGCCATAATGTTTTAAATGCAAATTCCTAAGTATTTATGGGGTGAAGCGGTTTTAACAGCAGCTTATTTAATAAACAGGATGCCTACCAAGGTGTTAAAATACAAAACACCCCTTGATTGCCTTAAAGAATTTTTTCCTACAACAAGGTTGTTTTCTGATTTACCTGTCAAAGTTTTTGGGTGTACTGTCTATGTTCATGTTCCAAGTCAATTTCGTTCAAAACTTGACCCACGTGCTATAAAGTGTGTATTTTTGGGTTATTCATCGAACAAAATAGGGTATAAGTGTTTTGACCCTCAAACAAAAACATTCCATGTGAGTATGGATGTGTCGTTTTTGGGCAAAAACTCCTTATTTCACTCAAAATTCTCTTCAGGGGGAGACAAATGGAGTAGAAGACAATTTTTAGGACATTTCTATCCCACTTCCAAAAGTTATTTGTCCTATTCAAAGACCACACTTTTCTGATAATGATCGGTTGAGAAAAACAAGTTCTTTAGTGCCTAGTCTAGGAGATTCTCGTTCAGGGAGAGAAGTACTACAAACAGATCAATATGATCTAAATTCTGAACTTCAGGTTTATACTAGGAAGAGATTTCATCTGAGAAGTAAAGACTTGAATGTCAATCCTACACAAGCCCAATTTGAAAAACTGAGTTCCGGCACTGAAATTTCAGGTAATCAAATCCCAGCTCCAGCTTTGATTCCTTTTATTGTTTCCAATGATTCACCAATTATTCTTGATCTTGATGTCCCTATAGCTATTAGGAAAGGTGTTCGAAACTGCACCAAACATCCTATTGCAAATTATCTTTCCTATCAAAGACTGTAAAAAAACCATAAAGCTTTCACATCTAGGATTTCACACTTGTTTGTTCCAAGAAATGTACAGGAAGCACTGAATGACCTAAATTGGAAATTAGCAGTCATGGAGGAGATGAATGCCTTGAGGAGAAGTGGTACTTGGGAGATACTTGATCCACCCAGAGGCAAGAAAATAGTTGGGTGTAAGTGGGTGTTTACGATAAAATGTAATGCTGATGGAAGCGTTGAGAGGTACAAGGCAAGACTGGTGGCTAAAGGCTTCACTCAAACTTATGGGATTGACTATCAGGAGACTTCTGCTCCTGTTGTTAAAATAAATTCTATCAGAATATTGTTATCTCTTGCAGTGAATTCTGATTGGCCTTTACATCAAGTTGATGTTGAAAATGCATTTCTCAACGGTGATATTAAAGAGGAGGTGTTCATGAGTCTACCACCAGGATTTGAGAAGAGACTTGGTAGTGATAAAGTCTGCAGATTAAAAAAAGTCATTATATGGTCTCAAACAGTCACCAAGAGCGTGGTTTGAACGCTTTGGAAAGGCAGTTATCAGTTATGGCTTCTTGCAGAGTCAAGGAGATCACACAATATTTTATAAACACTCAAAAGACTGTAAAATTGCAATTTTGATTGTTTATGTTGATGATATCATTTTAACTGGTGATGATGAAACATAATTAGCAGCCCTCAAGAAGAGACTTGGAAAGAAGTTTCAAATTAAGGATTTGAGAGTCCTTAAGTATTTCCTTGGAATGGAATTTGCAAGATCCAAGGAAGGTATATTTGTGAATCAGAGGAAATATGTTCTTGATCTCATTGGAGAAACAGGTTTGCTTGGTTGTAAGATGGTAGAGACCCCAATTGATCCTAACTTGAAGTTACAACCTGCTAAGGTTGAAGAAGTAAATGATAGGGAACAATATCAAAAACTCGTAGGGAAGTTGATCTACTTGTCTCATACGCGACCTGATATCGCCTTTGCAGTCAGCATGGTAAGTCAGTTTATGCACTCACCAGGGGCAGAGCATTTCGAGGCAGTCTACAGGATCTTAAGATATCTAAAAGGAACTCCAGGGAGAGGCCTAATGTTAAAAAAACATGGACATCTTCAAGTTGAAGTCTACACTGATGCAGACTAGACAGGAAGTGTCACTGATAGGAGATCAACATCTGGCTACTGTTCCTTTGTTGGTGGGAACCTAGTTACATGATGGAGTAAAAAACAGAATGTGGTAGCTAGAAGTAGTGCGGAAGCATAATTCAGAGCTGTTGCCCATGGAATCTGCGAGGTTATGTGGATAAAAAGAATTCTTGAAGAACTGAAATTTGCTTTCTCAACTCCTATGAAAGTCTATTGTGACAGCAAAGTTGCTATTTCTATAGCTCATAATCCAGTTCTTCATGATCGAATAAAACATATAGAAGTGGATAAACACTTCATCAAGGAGAAACTCAATACTGGAAAAATATGTATGACATATCTTCCAACAAATGAACAATTAGCCGATGTATTAACAAACGGATTGCACAAGAAGCAATTTGATAAGTTGACTAGCAAGCTGGCTATGGAAGATATCTTCAAACCAGCTTGAGGGGGAGTGTTGGAAATTAGGCCTTGATTTTAGCCTTAATCCTAGAGATATTTTAAGATCCGTTTCCTATGTAAATATAGATGATAGCTATAAATATTGATGATAGCTATCAAATATTAGCTCTTAATTAGTTTCTTTTTCTGTTATAATTACTTTATTTAAAAGGGATTCTTATATTAATTGTCAATAAGAAGGAGACTACTTTTTCCTCATAATTTCTAAGTTAGACTAAACTTTGTACTATTGGATGTTAACTTTTATCAGAAAGAGAGATTCTTCATCCTTATGGCATGTTTATGATACCGTAAAATATCATTTCTTACATTTATACGAAAGTAAATTGAAACCTGAACTATGTCTGTGGGTTGCCTTCCCCAACTTGGAGTCCTTGAAACTTTCTGCCATTAATGTTGAAAAGATTTGGCACAATCAACTTCCAGCGATGTCTTCTTGCATTCAAAACTTAACCCGCTTGATTGTGCGCGTTTGTGGTACTTCAAAGTCTGTATTTCACTCTTCTTCAGTCAGAAGCTTTGTGCAACTCCGGCACCTTGAGATAAGCAACTGCATGAACTTAGAAGAGATAGTGTTCCTTGAACTTGAAGAGTCAATGGAGGAAGAAAAGGACATCATTTTCCCTCAATTAAACTTCCTGAAGATAAAAGATCTTGTTAATGTCACAAGTTTCTGCTCAGGAAATTATATTGAGTTTCCATCCTTGAAAGAACTGCAAATACAGCGATGCCCTATGTTAAAGGCATTCATCCTAAAAAATATGACCACGGACTTGAAAGGAGGCAAAAAAGTTGAAACAATGAGCTCAGTGGAGATCCAACCTTTCTTCAATGAAAAGGTAGAAATTAATTTATCTTCCCAACTTCACCCGTTTCTTTTTAATTTTCAATTTTCTCTACTCAATGGCATAATCACTACAGGTTGCATTACCTAGCTTAGAGGAAATGGTACTTTCCAACATGGATAACTTGAAGATGATATGGCTCAACCAATTTGCCGATGATTCGTTTTGCAAACTGAAGTTAATGAAAGTTGAGTCCTGCAAAAGACTACTGACCATTTTTCCTCCCCAGATATGTGGAAGATTCTTGAAACTGGAATCTCTAATGGTGACAAATTGTGGTTCTCTAGAAGAGATATTTGATCTTGAAGGGATGGATTTTGAAGAACAAGGTTCTGGAGCAGTAACTCAGTTGAGAGAATTATATCTTTCTCGTCTACCGAAATTGAAGAGCATATGGAATAAGGATCCCCACAAAATGTTTTCCTCATCTCCGAACCTACTGAAACTGAGGATATTTGCATGTCAGAGTTTGAAAAGTCTCTTTCCCGCCTCCATTGCCAGGAGCCTTTTGCAACTTGAGAAGTTGTACATTAAGAACTGTGGAGTGGAGGAGATTGTTGCCAAGGAAGGAAGAGCCGAAGCAACTGTTGGGTTTGTCTTTCCCAGTTTAATCTCGCTCACACTCTGCGAACTTCCACATCTTAGAACTTTCTACCATGGAATGTATACTTTAGAATGGCCGGTGTTAAAAAAGTTGAAAGCATATGGTTGTGACAAAGTAAGTATATTCGTGCCAGAACATATTAGCTTTGAGGAAATAAAAGGGATCCCAGCAGAACAACCCCACTTCTTTGATGATCAGGTATGATGCTCATTTTTCATTTGTTTTATAAGATTTTATCTGTTCTGTGCAATTGTCTGATGGAAGACCAACTCCTGCTGGCCTTTTTCTGCTTGGTCACTAGGTCTTCCGAAACTTGGAGGAATTGTCATTAAGCAAAAAGGACATCACCATGATATGGCAGGACCATTTTCTAGAACATCTTTTGAGCAAGCTCAAAGTCCTTAATGTCTCGTATGATGATGAATCAGCTGTTTTTCCACTTGGCTTGCTTCAGAGAGCTCGCAATCTTGAAAAGCTTGTACTGAGTTATGGTTCATACAAAGAAATTTGTTCCTCTGAAGAGGTTGAAGAACATGCTGGAAGGCTCACACATATAAAAACCTTGAAGCTAAATAAACTCTCGGATCTGACTCATATGTGGAAACAAGATTCCAAACTGGACTTAATGCTTCAAAATCTTGAAATTCTAGAGATTAAGTATTGTGGCAATATGATGAATTTGGTTCCATCCCGAGCATCTTTCCGAAATCTAACAGTTTTGGAAGTGTGCGACTGCGAAAGACTAGTAAGCGTAGTAACATCCCCAACAGCGAAGTGTCTGGTGCAACTGAGAAAAATGACAATATCGAAGTGCAAAATGGTTACTGAAGTAATAGCAAGTGATCAGGGAGACGTGGTAAAAGTTGAAATTGTTTTCAACAAATTGAAGGAGTTGTTTCTTGAAAGTTTAGAGAGCCTGAGAAGTTTCTGCTCCGGCGCTAATTATGCCTTCAATTTCCCATGCTTGGAGGATCTAATGGTGATCAAATGCCCCAACATGAAGACTTTCTCTGCAGGAGTTTTAAAGACACCGAGATTATGGGATGTGCAAAACTTGGAACTGAATGAAGCGTGTTGGGCAGGTGACGTGAATACAACCATACAGCAGTTACACGAAAAAATGGTATATATGCATCGATTCATTAAGCTATCTTCCTTTTTGTTTCAGTGGATAACTTGTTCACTAAGCTGTCTTGCTCTGTCAGTAATCTGAGTCATCGGTAATATCAGGCTAAGCGTCCTAAGATAGAGGACTCAGGGGAGTCTGAGACATCAACGTCGGAGGAGACTGACCACGAGGAAGATGGAGAAGGCAGCAAAGAGGTTCGTTTAATAACTTTTTTTTTTTGGCAACTAGTTGTGTTATTTATGTAAAAAGTGTTTTTATTGGTTGTTTAAACTATTTGTTGTCTTTGTTTTTGTTATGGTAAAATTAGATTGAATTCCCTGCGACATCAGAGGATGAAGAGGAGTCTGAAACATCAATGTCTGAGGAGATTGATGAGGAGGAAGATGAAGGAAATTGTGAAGAGGTTTTGTATGAAACGTTGTGATTCTTCTGCGGATAATTATGCTATCTATGTTGAAATTGTTTATTCAATTTGCATTTTTTTGTTCCCTGGCTTTGTGCAGGAGAAGGAGAATGGTGACGATTAGGAATTAAACACAGCCAAAACGATAGCTTCAGTTGCCGTTTCTAGTTTAAGTGATCATGCTTCCTTCACGTGACTTCATAGCAACTCAAACATTAAGAAAACGCTGCCGTTTTCCTTTCCCAAATGTTTGAATTCAGATGCTCAACAGTTGGTGTAACAGTTCATTGCGGAAATTGTTAAATAAGGAAATTGTTAGTTTTCCCTTAATGAAATTAATATATATCATTTTTTTCTTTATTATTTTTATAATATTAAAAAATTTCCTAACATAAAAATTTTAAAGGAAAAGAGGGGTAAATATGTAATTTACTTGGTGGTTTATCTTAGAAAACAAAATATAAATTTATTATAAGAAAAGTGTTTAAAAAATAACAAAAAATTATAAGAAAATATCTCATTATTAATTTTTTTTCATAGTGAACATATATTTCTTATCTTTAGTACTTCAGTTTTTTTTAATTTTAATTTTTAATTATATGACTTATTTAATTTACAGTAGGTATGAATAAAAGTGAATTTAAAAATAAAGGTAATACTATAAAATTATGTCGGCAAGGGAATTATTGGTTATTATGAAAATTTTTAGTAACTAGTATGTATTGGTTTTAGTAAAGGAGAAAATAACAATTTCCCTTATTAAATACTCTTTAGAATTGACAAATTTACAGTTAGATGGAGAAAATTGTGCAATAAAAAAGTTTTTAATCAATGAAAAAAAAATTCATAAGCCGATTGACTTGTTCTCTAAACTTTTCCCTTCTTGTTTTCAAGTTTTATCAATGAGGTGTTGGGTTTTGAGAAAATTTTTCTACTAGTTTCCAACACCGGCAATGACTTTTCGGTATTGAAAACTAGGGGACTGGTGTTTGGGTTGGATTTTCTGATAGTGTCTTAAAATATAGTCGATCCTAATGTACTCAGAACTTATTGTTGTTGAGCTGACCTCATAAGTGCAACCTGCAGCCTATGTTGGCGACTTGGTTTACAAGTACGACCTAAGATCTATGTGAATGACCTAAGTTAAGAGTACAACTTCAACGCTATATGAGCAACTGAGAAATTCATCCGTCTGATCTGAAAGTGAAGTAATCTGACCTTGAAATTCTCTCGTCCGACCTGAGAATTAGCTTGACATGAAAAATTGCTAGTTAAGAAAACGTGGCCTAATTTATAGGGAAGTTGTATGCCATGATCTATTTAAACCACCTCCAACTGACAACCACTTGCAACTGCTGAAGAAAGTGGGCTGAAGTTAAGGAGGTAACCGTATACGACTAAGAGTCTATTTAAACTAAAGAGCGCATCAGGTGAAGGGGTTAGCAAAATGAACCAAAAACTCTACAAGTGACCTATCTAAGAGCCTTAACATTCCCTACCAGATTTTGGGTTTCTCTATTGGAAAATTCCTTTATTTTGAACTCATTCACAATTCTTCTCTTTCTTTTTTATCTCTTTATACACAATTTCTGATTTAAGCATCGGAGGGTCTGCGCCAGGACCCCATCGGCGTATCCTAACCGTGTTTTCTGATTGACAGGTACAGAAAATTACGGTCATATTGGCGATTGAGCTTGGATTTGCGCTGTAATTCCCCAAAAGAAACAAATTCAGCTGTTGAGGTCGTTTTTCGACATCAACAGACGTGGAGATCATTTACTTCCAGTTCCTTCCTGGTAGCAGTTAAAAACAATAACACATCTAGAATAAGCTTATAGATGCTCTAAATCCATGTATTATTATTGTTGTTTTAATTTTTTGCCGTAAATTTAGTATCCTCAGGATACTATATCTGTATCTTAGAAATACCATACCTCATAATCTGAGTATCATCAAATGTTTAGAAAGTCAGCAAAATCTAAACATTTAATGGTGTGCAAGTTGGGGTATAATAACCTTAATATACCGTAGTTAGATTATTATTGTTATATTATTATTATTGTAAGAATTGCTATTACCCAAAAAAGAAAAAAAAAATCGTTCACGATAATTTGTAAAAGCATACCTATACATAAACGATAAAAAATATTTCGTGAAAATCCAAACTATTTGTACTAAGAGACGAATATCTACAAATAAGCCTTTTCGCTCTACTAATTTCTGAAGTTGAATATTCATAAATGATGTAACATTGCTGATGAGTTATAAATGGTAATTCTACAGCCAAGAACAAGACAATTTGGCATATGTGGCTAGAAAATGATGAGTCCGGATCTAATTACGGTACTTCAAGAGTAAGATATTCAATAATCGGTGCATCGTCATATTATTAAAAAGTTGGCAAACTAATTTCAACGACGTTAAATTTGTTTTATATTTCATAAATGAAGAAGCAACAAATTAACTAGAATCTGTGATTTTGACTGCTTCAGACCAATCAGTACTGTTTGTTTATTCACAATTCAGTTTTTAAATTATATTCTGAGTTAATTTGCTAATTGATTGGTGCTTACATGCTTAATTAATTTCTTCAGTACCTAAACATGGAAAATGTCAAATGTAACGTACACCAAACATACACGTTATGACTTGATCCAAGATAAATTGAATTAAGAATTATGTGGTAAAGCCACCATATAATTTTTTTTTCCCTTTTCTTAATTGTATTTTCAAAAGGCTTTTTCATCATTCTTTCTATAATTTGAATTTATATTAATTCTACAGCTAATGAGACGTGGTTCGAGTTTGAGAGATCAAATAAGTATATGTATGTGTGTGTGTGTATATATATATATATATATATATATATATATATATATATATATATATATATATATATATAATTATATATATATATGTAATGAGATAGTCGTAGCATCTCATTTTTTATAAAAATATAAATTTTAATCAATGCAAAAACTACAAATAACATTATATAACTGTAAAATCTACATTTAAAAAAAAATAGAGAAATCTGCGTTGAAGTCTTTTCCTTCGATCAAATCATGTTAGAAAAAAAATATTGATATTTGGCGTTGTGATTTAGTTAGCTAGTTTTAAACCTGAAAATGATAAATGCTATCTGTGTTGTTTCTCCAAATGTTCACCGTTCTTTATAATTTAATATCGGTAATAAGAAATAATATGACTGAGTTTTGAAATAGCTATTGAGGGTAGGTTCTTAACAGATCAATTCAATGAATTAATTTACCCTTTACAATAAGCACCAGCCAATTAGTTGTCATGAGACAAAAAGTCACCTTGGAAATTTTCTCAGGAACCCCAGATCATAACTGCTCTTTCTTGCAATTTGATCTCTTTGGGTGGAGTTTTATCTATTTTTATTTTTAATTGATTATTGACTATAGTTACTATAATATAATTTAGGATAAATTTTAAATTACCCCCTCATGAATTGAGTATTTTTAAATCACTCTCTCTACTTTTAAAAGTTTCAAATTATTTCATTTTTATTTTAAAAAATAAGAAAAAAATGAGATGGGTTGATTTTTTTTTAAGTCATCCTAATAAAAATAGAGTAAATTAAAATTTTAAAAAATAAGAGATAATTTAAAAATAATCAATTTATAAAGGACTAATTCGAAATTAACCCACAACTTTGAATGTTTTAGAATTCAGAAAGGAGAACTGCAATGACTTGGTGAGATCCGATAATGTCAGTAACATATTAAAAAGAAGAGTGTGAGGGTAAAATAATTGGATTTGTTGGAGAGGAAACTTCATGCTCTATTAAAAAAATGGGTTAACTGACTATATAAACTGCGTGTTTCTATGCCATGTTCATTCAAAAGTGATCCTCTAGTATCGAAGAAATAAAGCTCTTAGCACTCTCGCTGGGATTTTCAAGGTCATCAAAATGATAGCGAAAATGGTCAATATTTGGCCACATCTAGTCTATGCATTGGTATTATGCTTTGTTGCAACTCATGTAGCTGCAGACAACGGCATGCCATACACTTATGCTCCACCAACATACACTCCACCACCCTACATGTATAAGTCGCCACCGCCTCCACCACCGTATGTTTACATGTCCCCGCCGCCTTATTCTTACAAGCCACCTTATGGACGCGATCATAAATCTCTTCCACCTTATGTCTACACATCGCCATCACCATCACCTTCTCCTCCTTACGTCTACATGTCACCTCCACCTCCATACATATACAAGTCACCTCCTCCACCATACGTCTACAAGTCTCCACCACCACCACCTTATGTCTATATGTCCCCACCACCATATCTCTACAAGTCCCCACCTCCTCCATATGTGTACAAGTCCCCACCACCTCCTCCGTATGTGTACAAGTCCCCACCACCTCCTCCGTATGTGTACAAGTCCCCACCACCTCCTCCGTATGTGTACAAGTCCCCACCACCTCCTCCGTATGTGTACAAGTCCCCACCACCTCCTCCGTATGTGTACAAGTCCCCACCACCTCCTCCGTATGTGTACAAGTCCCCACCACCTCCTCCGTATATGTACAAATCTCCACCTCCACCTCCTTATGTTTACAATTCCCCACCCCCTCCGTACATCTATAAGTCACCTCCACCACCTTACTACTAAACAAGTCACTGTTTATACTTGGAGCAAATAAATGTATGCTTCGCGGAAACCTTTATTAGTTTTATAATTTTTCTTGTGTAATTTATTTCTACTTATTTTTCTTATCCACTTATATTTATGTTATCTTTTTTTAAACCCCTTGGTTTGCAGGTTATGAAAGTATAAAGCCGCAACAGTTTCGTTTCTCAAATAAGGCTTATATATCAGGAACGAAGGCATGCAATATGGATGCTTTACAGTTCTTAGTGATTATTTGCCTTTTGTTTTGTTATTTTGTTTAATGTTCTCTTACTGTCATACTTCAATCAACCATATTAGTATGTCTCTGTGTTTGTACATTATTCGTTCCTCCACGTTTGTTCGAGTTATCAATATTTTGAAGTAAATAAAAGAATTCATGCATGCATGGATTATAAAGTACTTGAAAGAAAAATGCTGGCGCCTAATTGTTTATCCGGAGGGAAACTAATTCTAATAACAAATTTACATAAAATAGGGAGCATACAAGGTACATAAAATATGGACCATATCTTATCACTAAATTTGTTTTAATGTAGATTCAATTTGACTATTTACCCTTATAACTTAAAATGATCAAATAAAAAAAATCGTTACTATGTCAAAATTATTAATTTAGGAATATGTATGGAAAAAGTCTTGGGTATTCCAAGATTGTTACTCCTTTTCCATTTACTCATGGTCACTTGTATACTTCAACCAATCATGATAATATTCACTCATACACAGCAAACAGAGAATCAAGTACTTGAAAGTATTTGAAAGAAAATTACCGGTGCCTAATTGTTTATCCGGAGGGAACTAATTCCAATAACAAATTTACATAAAATAGGGAGCATACATGGTACATAAAATATGGATCATATCCTATCACTAAATTTGCCTTAATGTAGATTCAATTTGACTATTTACCCTTATAACATAAAATGATCAAATTGAAAAAAAAAATTCGTTACTATGTCAAAATAATTAATTTAGGAATATGTATGGAAAAAGTCTTGGGTATTCCAAGATTGTTGCTCCTTTTCCATTGACTTGTGGTCACTTGTATACTTCAACCAGTAAGAGTTGGTATTCATACTAATAACGTATTAATTACCAATAAATCATTTAGAAATAATTTGGTATAAAATTAAAATAAAAATTATTGAATTTAAAATATTTTTTGGGTACTTCCATACTTATGCCTTAAAATGTTAAAATAAACATAGCTTAGTTATATATTATTCATGCAATCTTAGATTAAACATGGCAAAGAGATATGAATTAATAAAAAAAAAATGAAAGAATGATATAATTAATTAATTGTACAAATTAGTAATTATAAAAATGAGTATAAAGTTCGAAAACATTGAATAACAGTCTTCTCGTGATAGCTAATTTAAAGTTTGAAAGATCTTTTGACATATGTACATTTTTAATCGTGTATAGTTATGATTTACTTATTTATTATGGGGTTGTAATTAGCTAAATGAGTTTGTTTAAATTTTTTTATTAACATAGGGAATTGGTTTAAAAGTTTAGCTTTAGTATTCGAGTGTGTAGAGCATAAATTTAATTTTAAATTTTAATAGTGGGTACAATAAGTATTTATTTGTAGAAAAATATTAGGGGCTCATTTAGGATTGCTTTTCAAAGGTTTAAAAGTAATTTTAAAAAGTTAAAAGGTAATTTTTTAAAAAATTATTTTTGGCAAAATCATTCAGTTATAGCAAATTTTGAAAAATAGGAAAAAAGTAGCTTTTCAAATTTTGATTTTAAGAATCAGTTTTATGATAAATAAAATTTCATATATATCCTTACATATATTAAAAAATTCCAAAATATCCTTATTCAATTGGAAAATAAAATTATTAATTTTAAAGAGAATATTATCACCAATTATATTAATATAAAAAATAAAAAAAAATTAACAAAAAAATTATTTTAGTTATCAATTATTGTATATATACAACAAAAAATTATATATGTAAATTTTTTTATTAAACATTATATTTATTTTATTCATTTGTACTCTTACAGTAGGTTAACGGTAAGATTTACCAAACACATATTATTACTTTTAAAACTTAAAGCACTTCTAAAAAATAAATTTTACCAAATACTTAACTAATTTTTTTCAACAATTGATTATTTCTATAGTACAACTAACAATAATTATTTTAAAAATTACAACATTACCATATTAATCCTAAATCATAAAAGATTCTTTATTTGAATATATATATCAATATATAAGCACCAAGGTTCTGTGTTGCACTCATAAAAAACTAGTATTCTAATATCCGACCATAATGTCACAGGACGAGAGTTTTGCACAACAAACCTATGCGGCACTTAGACGACTTCTAGCACATGAGTCGTTAAGTAAGCCTTTTGATTCTTCTCAAACTAGCAAAGTAAGAACACTTACGGAAAATGCTAGAGACAAGAGAACAATATGGCCAAATATATATTTTGTTACACACTAAAGAATAAATTACAAGAGTGCTTTTTACAAGAGCTAGAGAGCTTTTGTGTGTGGTGTGGTGGTGAGAAAATGAGGAGGGCTCACCCCTTTTTATAGGTGTTGGGTGCTAGGTTTTTGAACTTTCCATGCAACTTGCATAAATATCCTAGAGACTTAAATGCTCAAGCTTAGAAAGTTCTAGCTTATTTACAATTGTAGTTTGTAGAGAAATTTAGAATTCAAGCTGGGCTTGAATGATCGCTAAGTGCACCACGGTTGGCTAATTGTGTTAGCGTCCCATTTCTAAGCACATTTCACTTTTAAGTGCATCCAACCTTTTGTGTTAAGTGCAACCCGCTTCTAAGGCGGACTTTTGCTAAGTGTACATGTGCACGCGGAATTAGCTTCCGTTGGTGGCAAATTTGAGCAGCTCGTGAAAATTTTCCCCCACTTCTGCTCACGGCAATCCTCATTGCATTCTCGTGCTGGTAGTTTTGGACATGCTCTGTGAATTGCCATAGGTCGTCTACGCGTTCCCACGTGGCTTCACTCTCGAGGAGGTTTCTCCACTTCACCAAGTACTCGTTGTATGTCGGTATGCCCTTTTTTCGAATTACTCGATTGGCAAAAATGTACTCCACATCCTTGTCATACGCAGTGACAACGACAATTTGGGCACGTCTTAACTCTTCGCGGTTTGGTTCTTCCGCATCCCTATGATATGGCTTAAGTAGACTCACGTGGAAGACCAGATGAATCTTGAGTCTTGACAAAAGTTGGAGTTGGTATGAGACTTTACCCACACGTTGGACAACTCGGAAAGGCTCTTCGTAACACCTCACTAACCCTTTGTGAACTTTCTGTAAAGTCTTGAATTGTTGGGGTATGAGCTTCACCATTACTTGATCGCCTTCCTTGTATTTGACGTGGCGTCTTTTCGAATCAGCCTATTTATTCATCCTCCGTGCGGCTTTGTCGAGGTAGGCTCACATGATGTCCGCTTCCTTGTGCCACTCGCGGGCGAGCTTGTGAGCCACTGGGCTTTTTTCTCCATATGTCAAGACTATGGTGTTTGGCATCATGGGTTGGAATCCCAAGATGATTTTGAATGGACTCTTACCGATAGCCTCGCTGCGTTGTAGGTTGTATGAGAATTGGGCAATATCCAATAACTTGGCCCAATCTCGCTTGTGAGCGCTTACATAGTGCCTCAAATACATCTCGAGGAGGCTACTGATACGCTCAGTTTGCCCATCCGTTTGTGGGTGGAAGGTTGATGAGAACTTGAGGTCGGTTCTCAACATCTTGAAGAGCTCCGTCCAAAAACGGTCAGTGAATCATGGCCCTCGATCGTTCACAATGTTTTCGAAACTCCCCACAGTTTCACAACATGTTTGATGAAGAGCCAGGCAACTTTATCCGCTTTGCAATTGGTCGGTACGACGATAAAAGTTGTGTACTTGCTGTAGCGGTCGACCAGGACCATGATGCTTTCGCACTCCTCAAACTTGGGTAGGCCGAGATGAAGTCTATGGTGACACTTTCCCATGGCCTTGATGCTATTGACAAGGGCTCCAACAATCTTATTGCAAGTTGGTGATTCGTCTTGTCTTGTTGGCATACAAGACAAGTATACACATAAGCCTCGATGTCGTCTCTCATGTGTGGCCAAAATTATGAGGCTTGGACTAGTACGGTCGTGCGCTTTACTCTGGGGTGGGCAGCCCACTTCGAGTCGTGGCACACTTTGATTACTTCTCATCATAAATTTCCCCACCTAGACACGAAGAGTCGGTCACATTTGGTGAGAATGATGTTTTCCTCTTGCCAAAAATCGCCTTGTCTTGCCCTTAAGAAATTTCCTCAATAAGTATTTCGCTAGGGTGTCTTATTGGAGGCATTTCTTAATGTGTGTGACAAAGTCGGACTTTGGTTGGCTCATGCTAAGAGTCGCCAACTCCACTTTGCAACTTAGGGCATCCGCAATGACATTGGCTTTTCTGGGCTTGTACTCGAGTCGGTAATCGAATTCCTCAAGGAAGTCTTGCCACTTTGCTTGCTTAGGGAACAACTTCTTTTGTGTTTGGAAATAGCTTGTGACTATGTTATCCGTTAAGATCATTAAATGTGACCTAAGCAAGTAGTGTCGCCACACGCGTAGGCAATGGACAATTGCAATCATTTCTTTTTCTTGCACAGTATAGCGGCGTTCCGTATCATTAAGCCTTCAATTAACTCTCGAGTGCTATAAAGTGGCCTTCTTGCATGAGGATTTACTAATGGTGGCGTCGGAGGCATCCGTTTGAGCCTCGAATGGTTTGGTGTGATCTAGAAGAATGAGGACGAGTTCCTTGGAGATAGTTTTCTTCAACTCCTTGAATGTGTATTGGCACTCTTCTGACCAATATCATTCTCGATTCTTCTTAAGTAAATTGGTCAAAGGTACCACTTTGGTCGAATATCCCTTGATGAAGTGACGGTAATAATTCATTAGCTCGAGAAAAGACCGGAGTTTAGGTACTTTGGTAGGATATTCCCACTCGAGAATGGCCTTTACTTTCGAGTTCTCCATCATAAGTTTCCTGTCCGCTATCTTGTGGCCAAGGAACTCTACCTCTCGTTGAACGATGAGCACTTCTCCATTTTGAGGTAGAGCTCGTTGTCGTATAATACTTGGAGGACTTGCCGCAAGTGTTTGACATGTTCTTTAAGTGTGGTGCTATACACCACGATGTCATCCAAGTACACGACGAAGAAGTGGTCGAGGAAATATTGGAGAACTTTGTTCATAAACGTATAAATGTGGCTAGTGCATTGGTGATGCCAAATGACATAACAAGGAATTCAAAAGATTCATACCTAGTTACGCATGCTATCTTTTGGCTCATCTCCCTTAGCTATGTGCACTTGGTAGTATTCGAACCGCAAGTCGAGCTTGGTGAAGTAACGTGCTTTGCCAAGTTGATCAAACAAATCCGCGATCAAAGGGATCAGATATTTGTTCTTGATTGTAATCTTGTTGAGTGCCCGATAGTTAATGCACATTCGCAGCGATCCATCTTTCTTCTTTTGGAAGAGCACGAGTGCACTGAATGGAACCTTCGATGGGTGGATGTAGCCCGCGTCCAGTAAGTCTTTGAGTTGTCTCTGCAACTCTTCGAGTTCGGGTGACGCCATGCAGTAGGGCGCCAAGGCTAGAGGTTTTAGACCTTATTCTAGCCCGATCTCATGATCCACCTCACGTCTTGATGGGAGCTTCTTCGGTAACTCCGGAGGCATGACGTCTTTGAATTTGTTGAGGACTCTTTGGATAAGCGAAGAGACTTGGCTTGGTGAGTCTCCGCAATCTTCTTCATTATTCAACTCCCAGATAGAGACCAAGAAAATTGGGTCATTTCGGAAACCCTTCTTGAATTGCATGGCCGAGAGCGTCTTATCTGCGGTCTTGGATTGCTCGGTCGGAATTATACACTCTATACTCCTGTTGATGATGCTTAGGGAGTTTGTGGCTGGTAGTGGAAAGCATGAACTTAATCAAAGAATTTCATGACACGAACCATCTTGAAGTCATCCATAGGCACGATAGAGAAATCGAGCTTTCCGCTCCATGTTACGAGTGTTACGCGCACACCTTATGTAGTGCTCGTGATGCGTTTGGCGGGTGGAGTTTACCACCTTCAATGGTGCCTCCTTCCTTCGTCACCTCGAGGCCTAGGTGCTTGGCCTCATCTTTCGAAATAAAGTTGTGTGTCGCTCCAGTGTCGAGCAAGGCATACATGGCTTGGCCATTGATGGTCGCACTCACGAACATGAGTCATTTATTGGTGGGTGCTAGCAGGTGGCTCTTGAGTGCGCCGAGGCATTGGAGGGTACCCATGCTGTGTTGGGTTCCCTCCGTTGACGGTGTGAAGTGGTCCTTAAGTTGTGCCGCTAGAGTATTAAACAACTTCTTTTTCAAACAGTCATGTACCCAATGCGAACCATTACATATGAAGCATAGGCTTTAAGGTTTGGGTGATTGTTTTTCTGATTTACTTTACCTACTCTTGCGATTTAGAGGCTTTTTCTGCCCTCAATCTTTCCGATTGTGGTCCTTGTTCTTCCGGCCATTTCCCCCACCTTTACCATGGCTGGGCCTCTTATCCTTGGGTTGGGCGGAGTAATTGTGGACGCTACCCATTTGCTTAAGCTGATGAAGGCGCGCTCGTGCTTTCTTCTCTGGGTTGCTTGGGGTAAAGTACTCGCAGAGTTCGCGTTGGAACTCAACCCATGTGTTGATGGCGCATATGCTTTTGCCTATCTCGCCATGCATCTGCCGCTACTATAGTTGTGCAGTGCCTCAAAGGAATATAGGCGCGGTGCCTTGAAGGAATGTAGGTGCAGTGCTTATTTTCAATGTTTCATTACAAACACCCATGGCATCGAAATATTGCTCTAGTCCAAATAAGAAGTTGTCCACTATAGTGGCATTGAGTGCACCATCGTAGGTGTCAAGCTTTGGCACGTTGATGTGGTACGCATCACTTGTACTTGTGGAAGTCGGGCTAGGTGTGAGTGTATACTTGTGCCAAGCCCAGTCTGAGCAAACTTCATCGACCTCTGCACGGACCGCTCATAGCTCACTTTGCACGAAGCTACACAAGTTGAGCAGCTCATCATGTGATGCTCCAAACTCCCCTCAGAAAGTGTCAGCTTAGTCTTGCATGAAGGTCTTGATGGCTACCGTGAACTCACCATACTCGCCCTTAAGACCGTCGACCTACACCTCCGAAGTATTGAGGGTGTCCTAGACAACAGACATAGAGGTTTCGAACGTGGCCACGTGAGGCTCCAAGGCATCCACGGAAGTGGCCTTGGACTTGCCACAAGACTTAACTTGTATGAGTCCCTCCTCACGGCCACAATTTTGCTCAAGTGACTCCACATCGACTACGCCCTCTTGTGTTGTGCTAGGAGGGTTGGCCATTGCTCGTTGAGCTAATTTGCGTGTCTGCAAACCTTAGCTCTGATATCACTTGTCATGGGACGAGAGTTTTGCGCAGCAAACCCGTGCCACACTTAGACGACTTCTCGCACACAAGTTGCTAGGTAAGCCTTTCGATTCTTCTCAAACTAGCAAAGCAAGAGCACTTGTGAAAAATGCTAGAGAGAAGAGAGCAATATGGCCAAATATAAAATTTATTACACACTAAAGAATAAATTACAAGAGAGCTTTTTACAAGAGCTAGAGAGCTTGTGTGTGTGGTGTGGTGGTGAGCAAATAAGGAGGGCTTACCCCCTTTTTATAGGTGTTGGGTGCTAGGTTCTTGAACTTTCCATACAACTTGCATAAAAATCCTAAGGGCTTAAATGCTCAAACCTAGAAAGTTCTAGCTTATTTACAATTGTAGAGAAATCTAAAATTCGAGCCGGGCTTGGATGATCGTTAAGCGCATCACAGTTGGCTAGTTGTGTTGGCGGCCCATTTCTAAGCGCATCCCACTTCTAAGTGCATCCTGCCTTTTGTGCTAAGCACACCGTGCTTCTAAGCGCACTCCACTTTTAGGCGGACTTTTGCTAAGTGTACCCATGCGCGCGGAATTAGCCTCCATTAGTGGCAAATTTGAGCGGTCTGTGACAACAAGAACTCCAAAATGGCCAACATTTGGCCTCATCTAGTCTTTGCATCAGCACTATGCTAGCTAGCTTTCTATTTAAAGTGTAATAACTCTTTCGTTCATAATTTTTTTCCCATCTCATAGTTATTTTCTCTCTTCCCATTTTTTTTCCCTCTTGCAAAGCAGGGTAGTTAAGAGAGAATATTAAAAGCTTTGACCGAAACTTTTCTCTTTCCCTTTTTTGTTTTTTCCCCTAAAATGATTGATTCTTCACATAGACTAATGCATTAGGCTCTTTTAATTTGTGGACTAGGATTCTCTTCTAATTTTTTACAAATCTTGTACAACTTGTATTTTAGTGTAAGTGTGTGATTATAATTTAACTATATTTACTTTTTAATTTATTAACTACCAATCATGTTAATAAAATTTGCTCAGAAAAATATCAGTTTAGGAGAGAGTCCTAATTCTTAATTTGTGTTTACTTCTAAATAAAGTGAAAGAGAGTATATAACTTATAATTACAGAACAACTTCGTCGGACTAAGCAAAATAATTTTTTTAGAGGGATTTTCACAGATAAATTTATTCAATTTATCTATCAATAATATTATTAATTTGAAAGGAATATTCAGCAAATTATCATCAACACAACACATTTCAGCCATATGATTTTGGCTAACAAATCAAGGGGTACACGTACAACCCGGCACCTGCCTTAACCATTCGAATAATACCTATAAATATTTTTTATATGTAGTTTAGATTACAACTTGTTTATAACTTATTTATTTAATTTTTAAAGAGGTAGAGGGGTAAGTAAAGCTCAAATCAATTTTTTTGGAACTTGAATAACCAGTTAAATAAAGTTATTTAATGTATGTACAATATTGTAATTGAAAATTTACCTAACAACAACCCAAGATGATAGGTGAATTGGGTTTAAAAATTTTTCCAACAATAAAAATCACAATCTAACAACAACAAACACAACAAATAAATTAAAGAGGTAAGGATAGAAAAAGGAAACATAACAATTTTTACATGATTTGACAAACCGTCTACGTCCCCCGCCTCCAAACAATTCAAACTTGAGAATTCCACTTACATTAAGCCACATATCCCGAGGCTAAAAAAATGAGTGCAATTGATTCTAAAGGCGTCAATGAATTGTTATAAATTCGAAATATATATTCCTTATCTCTTCAACAAGTGTTTCTCACACTTACTATCACTCAATTGAAAAATTAAAATGAACCTTACAAAGAACACACTCCTCACAAAAATATATAATAGATAAGCAAGTGATAACTCAAGTATGTATAAATTTATACAGGCAAGCAAGTAAACGCTCAGGAGTATTCAGAAATATTAGGTTTTAACTCAAACCAATCTTGAAAAATGATTTGGAGTTTGATTTATAGGGTAATTTCAGAGCACTAACTGTTAGAAACATAAAACAAAAATTCTATGTACAATGGGCAAACCACTTTGCTGATATGATAAGTTGCGTTGGGGGCTTTTAAACAAACTAGGTCTAACAGATCTCTGGTTTGTCTCTATAAAATAAACCGGTTAGCTGCTCTATAATCGGCTGGCTTTGGGCTTTTCCCAATTTTAAAAGTTCAGCATTCTGGTCCATGTTGTTCCCAAATTTTTTCTATGATGACAACAGTGCCCAAAAAGTTTTGAAGTATTATCAAATAGATCTTTTTCAAGATTTGAAGAAATAGCATTCTCTAGCTTTTTTGATACATAATTTTTTTTAAAGAATTTTCAAATAAATCCTTATACCTCGAAGAAATTAATTTTGATAAAACATTTAGCTTTTGATTTTCTTCAAGTATAGAAAATATAACTTATAAAGAAAAGACAGATTTGGATGTGATGATTATTATCAGATTTGAGCTTTAAATACTTAATAATGCATAAATCCAACAAACTAGCTTTACAATAATTATGTAAATGAAATATCACTTAAGCTAGTGTTCTTCACATTCGAGTTTTGTCTTGATGAGCATGTCCGTGACTTCTTTGAACTTGATTTTACATGAATGGATTTTGACATTCAAGAACTAATGAGATCTAAAAGTGTTTTTTTTTTCGTTATTTCCCTTACCATATTATTTGTTATTGTTACCGTCAAAATCAAGGTTTATAAAACTCCTTGGGTCAATAATAAAATTCATATAAATTGTTGAGGACCTTTTACACTTGTTTGTTTAATGTATTTAGTTAACAATTAATTTATATATTCGTTGGGCCTAAAGAATTTGAAAAATTATTAATTTAATATACAACCCCAAATTAAAATCGAAAGATTTTATTTATTGTTTAAGTGAATTAATTACTCGTCAACCATTTGTTTATAGGAGTTCTCCTGTAGTTCACGAATTTAAACTTCTCATCTTAATCAGCAGTCATCTCATCATTTAAAAAAGAAAAAAAAAAATAGAAAGAGAACAAACACATTGACATTAGCTTTATGTATATATATACTGCAACAAATTAGAAGATGCTTTTGACTGTTTCACTTCAGATCCCTTATTAAATAACTTTGGACATATGTATAATAAAATTATCTATCCTGAATATTCCTGCTTGTAACTTTCACCAAATATACATGTGATGTCTTGATCTTTGAGTAAAAGTATCTAAAGAAGCTTTAGTAGGAAATTAAAATACATATAACAAAGAGGAACTTGGCTGTTAACCAGAAGGTCATATTATTGACACGCGTTTTCATGTACGATTTTTTTATTTACTTTTATATTTTGTTTCGCGTAATTGGTAACTAAATCTTCTCTCCACGTCTATAAGTATAGTTTTAACCTGGCTCAGATTTTTTTATTTTTTTCAGCTATAATGTAAACAAACATTCTATGTAAACATATATAAAATTTTAGCTTTAATCTAAATTAAACGAAAGGATTTTCTTTTCCTTTTTTTTAATTAAAACCACTGATAAAGTGAGGAATTAGATGAGACCTCTACCTGAAAAATAAATCAATGCAAAGAAAAATGGAGAGAAATATAAACCAAAGCGTCTAAGCCATGAAAAAATAAAAGCCAACAAAACAAAACAAACAAAAACAAACAAGAGAAACGAGAAAAGTCGAGAAACAATATTATGTAAATGGCAGAAGTGTGGGCAAGTGCCTTTCTCTTGCAGTCATTCCCTAATATTTGGGGACGGTGAAATGATAATTGTTCTGCATAATTTAATAAGAAATGATCAGATGGCTCAATTGGTTTTAAATGACCAGCCAATTTATGAGCTACCAACTGACGATGGAAAGTTTCTCAAGAACCCCTTGTTCTTGCAATTTGCTCAATAATTGGATGAAATTTTTACCTACTTTTTAATTAATTCGTTATGACTTCTAGAATATAAACTTGACGATTTCAAGGTGTTTGCACAAAAGAGACATGCAAAGGCTTGGTGGGATCCCATTATGTCAATACACTTGATATATATAATAAATAAAAAAGGTACAAAAATATTAGACGTGTATGGAGGAAGCTCCATGCTTCATTAAAAAATGGCTTTAAAGCTCGAAACTATCACTATATAAACAGCACGCTTCTCTATTGTACTCATCCTAATAAAAACTGATCTGCCTCTAATCTCCACGCCATAAAGACCCCAACTCTTCGTTGGGATTTTCGAGTGATCAAATTCAGCCAAAAATGGCCAATATTTGGCCCCATCTAGTTTTTTGCTTTGGCATTATGTTTGTTGGCAACTCATGTGGCAGCTGACTACAAGCCATAACACTTATGCTTCACCACCTCCGCCACCCTACATTTACAGGTCACCAAATCCCTACCATTACAAGTCTTCCCCTCCGTCTACATACTATTACAAATCACCCCAACCTCCATCATATATCTATAAATCACCGCCACCTCCGTCCCATGCATCACCTACTCCACCTTGTGATTACAAGTCCCCACCACCACCTTCACCATCTCCTCCTCCGCCTTATGTCTACAAGTCCCCACCACCACCTTCTCCATCTCCTCCACCTCCTCCATACATCTACAGTCTCCATCACCACCTTCTCCATCTCCTCCACCACCATCACCATCACCACCCCCACCTTATGTATATAAAATCCCCACCATCACCCTCACATCACCTCCACCTCCACCTCCTTATGTCTACACATCTCCACCACCACCATCTCCGTCACCACCTCCAACCATATATCTACAAATCGCCTCCTCCTCCTTCCTCACCACCTCCTCCACCTTATGTTAACCAGTCCCCACCACCCCCGTCTCCATCACCACCTCCACCTTACAATTACAAATCACCGCCACCACCATCCCCATCGCCACCTCCTCCATATATCTACCAATCTCCCCCATCTCCATCGCCATCGCCACCTCCTCCATATGTCTACCAGTCCCCGCCACCTGCATCACCATCGCCACCTCCTCCATACATTTATCAATCCCCGCCACCTCCGTCACCATCGCCACCTCCTCCATACTTCTACCAGTCCCCTCCACCTCCCTTAACGTCACCCACCTCCTCCATATGTATACAACTCTCCAACCTCCACCTTTCCCATCAACCCCGCCTCCTTATGTTTACAAATCTCCACCCCTTTCGTCTCCATCTCCTCCTCCGCCATATATCTACAACTCACCCCCACCACCACCCCCACCTCCCCCCTCCCCCTCCCCCTTACATTTACAAGTCCCCTCCACCACCTTCGCCATCGCCACCTCCACCTTACATCTATAAATCTCCGCCACCACCTTCACCGTCACCTCCGCCTGCTTACTACTACAAATCACCACCACCACCTACACCTTCGCCTCCTCATGTTTATTACTACAACTCTCCCCCCACCTCCTAAGATTTACTAAAAAAGTCACTATTCATACGAAGGCCGCCAATGCATAAAATATGGTGGCTTTCTAGCCCGAACAAGGCTTTATGTTGTAGACTTGAGGGCATGCAAACGTGGATGCTTCGCAGTTTTTTATGTGTTTTTTTTTCCTTTCATTTTCGTTTCCTTCTTTTCAAATTCCATTTGTACTTTTGTGTATTCAATTGCATTTGTTTGTCTATTATCGTTTAAGATGTCAAACATTTTGTATTAATAAAAGAATTCACGTGCTCTTGAAAACTGTCTATCATTATGCCGCATGCATCTGCATGAAGTATCATTAATTAATTAATTTTTTTGATAGGATCAGTAATTACTTGATCGAGAACAATGGTCATAAGTAACATGGAGCATATATATGTATCGATCCATGCGTGAAATAAATAATTAAAAGAAAATTCTTGAGTCGAGACGTGAGACCTAATCCAACATCGATATGAACCTCTTCCAAATGAAAACAAGATTGGTGTTGAAACGCCAATGGGCTTGTGGCTCATTGGCACAGCCCATACACAAGGCTTGAGTGCACCTTGAGGGTTTGGGCTCCTACAAAAATTGGGTAGAGGTAAGATTGCCTCTCTATAAATTATGGCAGAGTAGATATTCATCCAGTATTATGAGATGGTAGAAATGTGGATTGTGCCAATAGTCCAAATAGAATTATGATTGTAAAATTTTGGATGGTGCCAAAATTAAATTGTAATGATAGTCTTGATAGAATTCTGATTGTAAATATCAATAGATCTTTGATTATAAAAATAATATTGGTTTTGAAACTGCAAGTTGCATCTATCTTTCATGGAGTTTATCTATTATTCATAAGATTTTTGATTTTAAAAATAATCAAAATCATTTAAGCGCTATAACGGCACCAAGTGCTTTTTTTACCCAAGGCTTTGCGACTTCGGGTTTTTTAATGCACGTAAGTATGATGGTATTGGGCTATGCAGCTCTTTTATGTGGATCATTATTATCCACGGCTCTTCTAGTCATTACATTTCGAAAAGTGATAAGGCTTTTTTTGAAAAGAAAAAATTTTGTACATGTAAATGGGTCATTTTGTTTCAAAAAGAAAAAAAAAAGATTGGTGTAGGAACTACAAGTTGCTTAGCATTACCGAGCACTTAAGAAAAGAAAACAAAACTCTTTCAATTGAAAAAAATAAAAATAAAATACTCTTTTCCAGAAATTCTTGATTACATTTTACTTTCCACATCTTCAAACAACTACCCAATCAGATTTTCAAATCCGTATATCTCCTTAATTTTTTGGGAAAAAAAAAAGGGTCATTTTGTATATATAAAAAAAAAGATTGGTGTTGGAAATGCAAGTTGCTTAGCATTACCGAGCACTTAAGAAAGGGAGTCCCTATGTTACAATTAATGTAACATACACACTCAACAACAACCACACAAATAATGGGCCCACACAATTTGTGTGGTTATTGTTGAGTGTGTATGTTACATTAATTGTAACATAGCATTTGCCCTTAAGAAAAAGAAAACAAAACTCTTTCAATTGAAAAAATAAATAAATAAAGGGTCCAGCTACAATACCCATGGGGTTTGGTACCCTATTTTTTGTCTTTTTCAAACGTACCGTTGGATTTAACCTAAGAATTGCATAATGGCTGAGATGTGATTATTGGGTTATTAACATCAAAGACCCTTATTGTTCATGCAAAATAAAAATAATCAAAAGTTTTGAAATTATAACATATAAGTCCATAATATTCTCTTTTTTTTTTAAAACTCCATTGAAATAGGTTTCCAATTAAATGACTTATTCTTACACTTATTAATATCTATTTAAATTAATTTATTAATTAATAAATTAACTACTTTGTTATATAGTTAAACAATGCATGTATATTATTTACTAACCATAATTAGTGATAAGTATAAATATGATCTTTTTTTTTAATTTAACATAATGGCAACCAATTATCTCTCACCTATGTGAACAAGGTTCAAAACCCATAATTTTTTTTTTGAACACAAGAGATTTTATTATCTCAAGTAGATGAAATATACAATATACAAAAATAAATTTAATTTCATATTCTATGTAGTTATTTTTTTTTGTAACATAATATTTATTAAACATACTATCAACTATTTAATTATATAGTAAAAATATGTTAATTTACTAATAATAATAAAATGCTAGTTTATTAACTTGTAAAATCTTTTTTTTTAACAATGAGTTTTTGTCCTTAAATAAATAATAATAATTTAATTGCATGCTTAAATAAATTGGTATTTGTTACTCCACCCCAACTGTTTAAATAGTCATTAACTTATTGGAGAGAAGGGTAAAAAAATTCTAAACAATTACTTTATTGAAAATAATTTAAATATTTCTTTAAAAAAATAAACTAAAATAAGTATTTTCTATTCTTTCTTCTTTCTTGCTAACATCACACATGGATACAATAGAGATGGCAATTCAACACATATCTATCAATTAATATAATTAATTGAATAATTAATTGTGTCATGAATGAGTTATCATATTAGGAGTTTTAAAACCAAACCCAATAGAATTATTAATCAAGTTAATAGCTAGAAAGAGCAAACAATCCATTCAAGTTGGATGTCTAAGTATCTGATCTGAATAGATTGGATAATATCCATCTAAAATACTCTGAATTTGATTTATTCAATATCCACCACGAACTTGAATATTAGTAATATTAAGTGTATGAGACTAAAATTGAGTATTATATTTAATATTTAAGTTTTGTAAATCAAATGAAAAATCAAAATAATATTGCTAAAAATTATTGCACCACCAATGACAACAATGACGGTATCATCACTAAGAAATAGACGTGAGTGAACATAAAAACAAAAACTATCGACGTATTCAAATTCTCCGATCAATGTAATGGTGGCAATGTTGCCGGATAAATAGATATGTCTGGTGATAGATGAGCCTTCCAATGCAAACAACTATAATAAAACCTATGATTAGTTGACGTTTTAATGCAGGGCGGAAGTGATACCAGATTTCGTTCTATCATACGTCTTGAAAACTCAAGAAAGAGACTCTCATCAAAGAGAAGATATTTTAATTGAGAAAAACATTGAATATTATTAATGAGAAGCTTGTGTCTGTTATCATAAATTAAGAATAAAAAACCTATATACATAATAGTCGCTAAATTAATCCTTATCTTTCTCAAATAAGAGAAATAATCTAAAATCCTAATTAGATTAGAATTACAAATGACTCAAGTAAGCTTAATAAAATAAGATAAATCCTAATAAAATATTGAATTTTAAATTGACCCAAATATTATAATTCCTATTAAATTCTAATTTATTTATTTTTTATAAGTTTGTTTGGTTTTTGGGTGTTTTTTAAAGAACGAGAAAATTATAGGTAATAGTATAAGTATAGAAAAGTAAAGGGGCAAAATTATAAATAGGCAAAAGTTGGTGTTGCCGGCGACGGTGGTTGAAAAATTGGCCTAGGATAGGTGGAATTGGAAGATTTGATGGTGCTGAGTGTGATACTGGTGGTGGTTTGGTCTCAAATAGTTGTGATTTGATCGAAAAGTTGAGTTAAAGTAGCGGGTGGAGGTTGGTTTCAGTTTTCGGCGATCCAGCCGGGGGTTGGCAGCGTGAGTGGGTTGAAAAGAAAGAGCTGATAATCGTGGACGAATGGGTGGTGGTGGAGGCTGTGAATCGCGGCGAATAGAGAGGTGGATTTTCGTGGTGGTTCAGCAGCTGTTTTGGCTAGTTTCCCGTGGCTACGGTGACAAGATGGTGGTGTTATGGGTTGGGTTATGATTGGCGGCGTGAGGGCTTTCGGATGGGAGAGAGGATCGACCGAAAAGAAGAGAAACCAGTGGCGGCGGCGGCAGCCGTGTGGCGCGGATGTGATGGTGGCTTCGGGTTTTGTTGGGTTTTTTTTTTTAACTTCATGGAAACTAATATACGGAGTTGGTGGTCAAAAATGCTCTGCCTGGTACAGAAAAAAGCTCTAATATGATTTATGTCTTGAAAACTCTAAAAAGATGCTCTCACCAAGGAGAAGATATCTCAATTATGAAAAAAATTAAAAATTATAATAAGAAAATTTGTGTATGTTATCATAAATTAAGAATAACAAGTTTATATATATATAAATAGTAGCTAATCTTTCTCAAATAAGAGAAATAGTCTGAAATCCTAATTAGATTAGAATTACAAATATGACTCAAGTAAGCTTAATAAAATAAGATAAATTTAATAAAATACTAATTTTTAAATTGACCCAAATATTATAATTTCTAGTAAATTCTAATTCATTTTATCTAATATGCTTCCTACATCACGTTTAAGGTTCATTGCCTTTAACAACCAAATTGAAGGTCTCTAAATTTAAAAAAAAGAAAAGAAAAGAAAAGAAAAGGTGGTAGTGTAATGTAACTCCTTGTGTTTTTGTGGTATAGTTATTGTTGCAGTTATTTTAGAAGGAGCATGCAACTTTACATATCACCATTTGCTAGCATTGAGACTATCTTTATGTAAATCATCCAATTTCAAATATAATGGAACTCTTCATGTCCCCTTTCAATTAAAAATATCATTGCACACGAATAAACAATAGTCACTAGTGATTGTTTATTTTTTAATACAAAATATCTTTTTATAATTAATTAAAAATAAGAAAAAGAATTTTAATTTATTATTTTGTTTCTATATGGAAAATATTTTAATTACCTTTTAATTAAAATGAGTGAGAAAAATGATGTCATTGATGGTGCAAAATGGATGAGAAAAATGATGTCATTGATGGTGCAAAATGGATGAGAAAAATGATGCTATGTAGGTGTAGGACTAATGCGTAAAATTTTAAAAATTTCAACATTTTCATTTTTATAACAAATACCAGGACACTATTGTAATTGACCTTTAAAAAGACAAAAGAGAGGGGTACCAAACGCACGTTGCAATGTAGCTTTGCCCATAAATAACATACTCTTTTCCAGAAATTCTTGATTACGTTTTACTTTCCATATCATTCAAACAACTACCCAATCAGATTTCCAAATCCATATATCTCCTTAATTTTTTTGGGAAAAAAAAAAATTAAACGCCGGTAAGCAAAAATAAAAAGAAGCAGCAACAACAAAGTAGAGGAGATAGTTTATAAGGAGGGGTGGACCCATCTAGGAGGCTAGGGTCCCTCAATTCAGAAACAAAGTTAAGTGAAGATGATCCGAATAGAAATTTAGCCAATTTCTTTAAAATTTTATGTTTTATCCCCCTCAATTCTAGAAAATTTGGTTTACGACCTTTGTTGGTTCTTCTTTTTAGCACTTATTGAACCAAAGTCATTTTTTCTCCATTCATAATTAATAAGTCTTACCCAAGAACTATAGCACATGTGAGGCTTAAGAGAAGACAACAACAAAAATACTACCAAAAAAACCAGGTAGCTAATTGATTGAAATTGTTAGCATCTTAAGAAATAAATTTACAAACATCCGAGGGAGGATATCGCTATGCCGCCACAAAGAAAAATCATCTTAGTGGAGCTCCAAATTAACTAGACAATCTACATCCTTATTGTTTTCTCAATAAGTAAATCTTTAAAAATGAATATTTACCCAAAAAAAAAAAGTTAATCCAAGATTTGGGAGCACTCAAGATAGAGAAAATTAGCATGACTTAAAAGCTGAACGACCAGCTTCATATCATTGTGATGAACCATTTATTAATTTAGTGGTTCACACCTTATCATCTTTGAGATCAAATTTGGAGTTGTGTTATTAAATTTTCTTTTAATTTAAGTTAAGAGTATATCTCTCAATTCTTCGTTGAAAACAATTTAATTTTTGAATTAGACTTTTAAAACTTTCGTTAAAATTTTCAATAAATTATATTATAATATATATTCTACAAAACAAAATCATTTGATCAGTGTGAGCACCGGAAATCAGACATCATTGTGCAGATTATGTTTTTTTTTATAAAAAATATATATATATTGTGCATAAAAGAAGGTTTGACGAATAATTAACTTTTCCCTCTTCTCTATGCGGCATAAAGTTAGAAGATTGGACAATACAATTAATTCTCCGGCGTAATTTCTTATTCTCTCTCGAGAAAACTCTAAAGCCAGTGATGAACAGAGATCGACTGGTCGTCCCTCATGTTAGTCGAAATCCCCCTTTTCCTTTCATGGGGTATCCGACAGATACAATTTTTATATAGATATCTGATTTCTTTTTCTTTAATAAATTAATATGACCAATTTATCATTGCTCATTTATAGATTCAACACCACACACAAAACTCTTAAAAATTACAATAATATAAGTTTTTCTCCTTAATATAATACAAGAACTTTTTAAGAGGTCATCCATTTTATATATATATGCTCTCGACTTTTTGTCTAAACCACCCCTTAATTGTAGAATTAATATGTGCGTTAGTGAGCTAATGAGAAGCTCACTAATTGATTTGAAGTACTATTTGTCTATTTCTTCCATGTGGCAAACATGTTGCCCTGTCTTAATCGCCAAAAATAATAATAATAATAATAATAAAAAGCTAACACATAAGACACATTCCAATTACGCTTTTCTGCCTGCCTGAACTTTCCACATCTTTGCTTTAAAAAAAATGCACAACTTTCCACCTCCCTTTTTATTACCAAACCGAAAACCTTCCATATGTCTCGTGCCTTTCTGTCGCTTCAGTTTGAAATTAAAAGAGAAAGAAAAGGGTCTGTCAAAAAGAGAGAGAGCGAGAGAGAAAGAATGAAAAGGGCAATAGAAAATTAAATAAGGACGTGGAAAGTGAATGGTCATCATACAAAATGCTGAAGCAGGCAAAGGAAGAGTTGCAAATGCTTGAAACCCAGTACCCAAATCGCTTTGGCCATCTCAAAATGGAGCTCAAATCTTTCATATTATTACTTGAATCCCAACAATATAGTAATAACATTCCCTCTTGTTCCACTGCTACCACACAAGGTCAGCTTAACATTCTGTCTCTCTTTCTTTCCTTTTATTAATTAACATAGCTTTGTTTATTAATATTTCTGGTTGTTGTTTATGTAATAGCATCAACGAGCAAGAAGAGAAAGAAAGGTGGTTCTTTAACCCACGAAGTGATCATTGAGGAAAGAAGTAAGTGTCAGAAGGTTGAAGGGAACTTCAAGGGAAGGAACAGGATTGATTTGGTTCTTGAGAAGGCTCAATCCTGTCTTCGGAAAATTCAAGAACTCAAATCTAGCTTATGCGGAAGTTAAAGAGAAGCAAATTGTGAAGACTTATTTTATTTTTAATTGTATTTTAGGCAATTTATGTTGCCCCTGTTCATTCTGTGCTGTGTAATTCGCCTGGGCTCTGAAACGTTTTTCGTTCTGAACTACTGTTAGTAGACGAAAAGGACTATGTTTGATATAGTTTTCCAAATAAAGTATGACTGGGTGGAGCTTATCTTAATAGTTTTTTTTAGATGAAAGTGTTTTAAAAAAAATTTAATTGTTCGGTTAATGATGAGAATTTTTATTAAAAATTATAAAATTATTTTTAATAAATAAATTTTATAAAATTATTTTTAAAAATAAAAAATAAAATAAAACAAAATAATTAAGTAAATAAAAATTTATTTGAGATATTTTAATATTATAAAAATTTTTATTTTTTTAAAAAAGTTTAAAATAATTTATTTAATTTTTTAAAAAATTTTATTAGAAAACCAAGGTTAAAAATTTTAATAAAAATTTTTAGGATTAAGTAAACTATAAGTAAGTCATACTAAATATTTATTGAATATCTCCTTGACCGCACCGTGTCTGCAGTCTGCACCTTGTCATTGGACGGACGTTTTGTCAGCAGAAATAATAGTGTGAATGGCCACTCATTCACAAGTTGACTCTGATCTATGTAAGAGTGTGCATGCCATTTTTGGCCTTCCCAAAAACAAAAGAAGAAATAGTTTCTTTGATTATTTATAAATGAAAAATGTTGATGACTGTAATTTAATTCCGCTAAAAATATTTTGTAGCAATAGTGAAACCGTCACAATTAAATATGAAACTAATTCTAGTATGAAATTGTGAACCATTAACCTGAAATAAATGTCGTTAACTTCATACACAGAGCATTAATCCTATAACTTGTACCATTAAAGATGAAACTTGTGCTCACATAAAATATCTAATCAGTAACATGAAACTTTACCAAACGTCCAGGCATTAAGTTTAAAGCTATGTAATGCAAATCTATAACCTAGTACAAATGAGATCAAACTACTACAACTGAATCCCATAAATTTACCATCAAACATGAAATTAATGCTAACATAAATTATGAAATGTTTAACTATTAACTCGAAATAGTTTAGCATTACTCATTAAATCCGAAACAACTGTCGTTATACATAAAACCAATGCTCATTCGCAAATTTTTTATTTGATTAATTAGTCATCATTTTTTAGATTTGATTGTTTATATATCTAATAATTGCATATTATTATTTTATTCTTTTATAGCACAGCTGGTAATTGCAAAAACCAGTTGTTACCTTTTTTTAAAAAAAAAAAAATTTATCAATCAAACAAGTCAAGGGCGCTCTCATTACTAAGCCCCTGCGTAAGATACATGCATTTGGTATATAAACTAAACGCGTTCGGGAAAATGTAAAGACGAAATGGTGTGTGTGTGTGTGTGAATCAATTCTTTTGACTTGTCTAACATTTCAATAATTTATGTAGTATCTGAATGATCAAGACAGTGATCTCATTTGATATTTACAATACCTTAAAAGACAGAATATCCCCAGAAAGTTACTATATATATAGCCTACTTGCCCACAAGTTCAACTGTTGACGTCTAATTAAAGGACAAAGGAAAATTATTGATCATTTAAATAAGAGAAAGACAAAGTCTAAAATGCATGCATTGCAAGTACGACAATCATTCTGCGGTTCAGTGACAGTATGACATATACATGTGTATTTTTATTTATTGTTATTACAAGGGATACTTTACGATTGGATGATTGCAAAATATGAATGATGTAGTATCTTAAATGACTTTTAAACATTATGGAACAACTTTTGCTGGTTACTCGAGTTTAAATATTGAGAAGATAGCCACTTCGGCCTTGGCCGAAGTGGTGGGCTGCTGCCCTCACAAGCATTGTGAGGGCAGCGGTTCTAGCCCCCACAAAAGCATTGTGGGGGCTAAATGTTCTTTATATTTAAAAATCCTTCTCCCTTGCGAAATGCAAGTGGAGTATGGACATCCCTCTCCTGTGAGGGGTTATTTGTCTGGGCATGTACTTCATAGAATTCATTGTAATAATGTAAGTCCCAGTCATGTATATCTGATTGTAAATATCAGTGTAATATCTCTGCTACAATAAGCAGTTGTTGTAAATATCTGTGTAATGCAGTAATCTGATGATTAATTAGTATTCAAAAAAAAATATTGAGAAGATAGAGGGTTAAGATAATTAATTTGTGGTTTATCCCATTTTTTTTAGAAATAAAAATAAAATGTATTGTAAATGTTGGTAAAAAAATTAGACAATATTTTGGGGATTGCCAATTTCTCCCCTACAGTAATAAACATATATCATTTTCTCCCTGTTGTTTTTATAATGGCCGAAAACCCCCCTGATAAGTTAAGTTTACAATATTACCCTTATTTTTAACTACTCTTTTATTTATATTTATTATAAATTAAATAAATCACATGAATAGAAACTAAATAAAAAAAATTAAGTATTAAAAATAAGAAATATATGTTTTGATATGAGCAAAAAAATTAATAAATAATTTTTTTCTTGTAATAATTTATTTTGTGAACATTTTCTTATAATAAACATTTTGTAATATTTTAAAATTAAATGTAAAAAGTATAGACAAAATATTTTATTATTTATCTTATAATAAATTTTTATTTGTCATTCAAGTTTTCTTATAATAATTTTTTATCATTTTATAATAATTTTCTTATATATTTATTATAAGAAAATTTTCACAAAATAAATAAGTACAGGAAAAAATTTTATTATTAATTTTTTTGCTCATATCAAAACATATATTTCTTGTTTTTAATTCTTAATTTTTTATTTAGTTTCTATTCATGTGATTTATTTAATTTGTAATAAATATAAATAAAAGAGTAGTTGAAAATAAGGGTAATATTGTAAACTTATGCTATCAAGGAGATTTTTGGCCATTATAAAAATAATAGGGGGGGAAATAGTATATGTTGATTACTGTAGGGGGAGAAATTGACAATCTCCCTATTTTTTATTACTTATGATTAGATATAGTTAACAATATCTGAAACTGAAACATTATATCAAAATTATTCATCTAAACAAAATGTAACATTTATAAATTTCACGTTCTTCTTTCCTTTATTTTGCTAAGCGAGGGTTGGCGGTCGCCCACTAAATATCTCCATTTGGTACATAGAATTAGAAAAAGCTCATCAATTAATTACAAAGTCAATGGAGTATTAAGATGTTGCACGGCCGATTGCTCATAGACAGAATTTTTTGCTATCGCACGTCAAAGCGTGTTCAAGAAAATTGAAAATCTTACAACTCGATGATGAGCTAGCTTCTTACAGTAATTACGATAATTATTACAGCTTTCCCTACTCCATTTATTCATACAACCGAGGATTTACCCAGAATTAATTTATAAAATCTTCTACTTATAAATTTATAAATTTTACAATAGAATTTGGTATGTACTTAACGTATCTTTGATATTAATGTACAGCAATTGCAACCACTTGCAGAACAAAGCTTTCATACTTTGACTATATTTTTTTTTTCTGAAAAATGATATTTATGCACCCTATCAATAAATCTCACTTTAATTTCATTAAGGCAGTTTTCTAGGACAATTTTATTATTAATTCAAACTTTAAAGGTATTAGCCAAAGTATTTCAACTTTTGTTTGCTTTCATGTGGGGTTAGAGTTGGCTCCCGATCATCACTGGATTGAATGTGTCATTAATACTGAAACAACATAGTCGAGTATCATTTGTCTACTACTCTCTTATTAATAATTCTCTAATGAGTATATTCTCATTTAGTTAAAATGTAAATATGCCACTATAAGATAACAAAAACATAACTCTAATATATGAAAGGCCAAAAAAAAAAAAAAGTTCTCTAGTATATTGGAATTCATGTTTTGTTGTACTTCAGTGGTATCTTTCTTTGTTAAAATTACATTGTTCTCATGTGGGAATTGTTGGAACAAAGAGAAAAACAACAAGCAAACTCGGAAAAATGTGCAAATAACCAATCCAAGAATCACCTAGGTTGCCACATCCTGGTTGCAAAAATGTTAAAGAAATTTACTTCTGCTTATACATTAGTATCATAATGAAAATAATTTTTTAAAAAAGTGGTTCATAGAGGAGACATAAGATAGGGCATGAGCATATTCAAAATACAAAAGTTGGGAGAGTTCATGAGCTTAATCAATATCAAAAGTTATGTTTATGGCCTCTTTTTTCATTTTATTTAATATTATGTTTACGGCTTTACTAAACTAAAAAAAAATTGTTAAGATTTACCGGTATTGATGGCACTGGTTATTCAAATTTGTCAAGTTGAAGGGTGTTATTTAAAGTTGCCATGCTAAAGTAAACAAGCAGTTAAAACGGAAAAGGGTAATTTTATTACTTAGCTGAACAAATGAGTGCAGCAGATTTTGAGCTCATTTGTTTACCATTTTAGATGATTTCAATTTTCTGAGTGAAAGCTTGTAATCTCCCTACATCTTTGTATCCTTTACTGAGGAAGAATAATAAAGGTTAACTGCGTGGTTAAGTCTAGTGTTTATTTTTCTAATTCATTTCATATCTGGATTTTGTTGATCTTATATTTGATTCGTAGTTAGCATTTGTTAGCATTAGGATTGATCAAAACCTAAATTAAAACAATGTTGTTTGAGTGAATGATTAGAGAATAAGAGGCTTGTATCCTCATTTTCTTTGATATTATAAGGAAGAAGTTTGTTATTATGTGCATGGACATATCATGACGTTGGAAGAACTATGTACATGATCATTGTTGCGCATGATTGTTCATCAAGACATAATATTACTTCATCCAAGCGCATTATATGTGCTACAACACGTGATAAAACAATAGAATAATTCTTATGGAACAATACTTCTTTTTTTGATACATTAAGTTACAAGATTTTTATTGCACATGACAAACGGTACACTAAACGCTTCTTACAAATTATTCATAAAAAGATTGACATAAAAAATCATAAGAAAGGCAACCAAAGGAACAAATTTATTCTTATTGAACTTTAATCTTGTTTCAAGAAGGGACATTGAACTTAGTAGTCTTTAGGAGGAGGGGGTGATTTGTAGTAATACGACGAAAGCAAAGATGAATGAGGTGGTGGCAACTTGTAGTAGTAGGGAGGCAATAGTGATAGTGACAAAGGTGGAGGTGGAGGTGATGTAGATGGTGGCGGTGAGAATTTATAAATGTAAGATGGAGGTGGGAATGGAGATAGTGGTGATGGAGATTTGTATTAGTAAGGTGGTGGGGGAGAATACTTTGGTGGCGGTGGAGATTTGTAATAGTAAGGTGGCGGGGGAGAATGCTTTGGTGGTGGTGGTGATTTATAGTAATATGGTGGAGGTGGAGACTTCAGTGGTGGAGGTGGTGACTTATAATAATAAGGTGGTGGGGGAGAATGCTTTGGTGGTGGAGGAGATCTGTAATAGTAAGGTGGCGGGGGAGAATGCTTTGGTGGTGGTGGTGATTTATAATAGTATGGCGGAGGTGGAGACTTCACTGGTGGAGGTGGTGATTTGTAATAATAAGGTGGTGGGGGAGAATACTTTGGTGGCGGTGGTGGAGACTTTACTGGTGGAGGCGGTGACTTATAGTAGTAAGGTGGTGGTGGGGAATGTTTTGGTGGTGGTGGAGATTTGTAGTAGTAAGGTGGTGGGGGAGAATGCTTTGGTGGTGGTGATTTGTAATAAGGTGGTGGAGGTGGAGATTTTACAGGTGGAGGTGGTGACTTATAGTAGTATGGTGGAGGAGGTGAATGTTTTGGTGGTGGTGGAGATTTGTAGTAGTAAGGTGGCGGGGGAGAATGCTTTGGTGTTGGCGGAGATTTGTAATAGTAAGGCGGTGGGGGAGAATGCACTGGTAGTGGTGGTGACTTGTAATAGTAAGGTGGCGGGGGAGAATGTTTTGGTGGTGGTGGTGATTTATAGTAATATGGCGGAGGTGGAGATTTCACTGGTGGAGGTGGTGACTTATAGTAGTAAGGTGGTGGAGGAGAATATTTTGGTGGAGGTGGTGATTTATAGTAGTAAGGCGGTGGAAGAGATGGAGATGGTGGTGGGGGAGACTTGTAATAATATGGTGGCGGTGGAGAGGGAGAAGGAGGAGGTGGTGATTTGTAGTCGTAAGGAGGTGGAGGAGAATGCTTTGGTGGTGGTGCTGAGGCATAATCATCAGCCGATGCCTTGGTGGTGGTGGCTATAAGCAAAAATGCCATAGCACAAAACAATTGAGGCCATTGCCTCGCCTGTCCCCGAGTTCCCATTTCCTTAAAATTGTGTTTTCTGACTTGATGTTAAACATACTTTGCTACCCTTTATATAGTGATCATTTTAATCATTAGTGACGTAGAAATATTCTCTTAATTCATAATTAATGAGGAGAAAAGCTATAAAATACTCCCAACTCTCACATCGATTGAAATTTTCTTTTATGTTTCAAATTTCTTCACATAAGGAGGCATGCATGTATGTCAAAAAAGGGGTTGTTAAGATGCTTATTCGACAGCAGTTTTAATATTCTCATGAAAGGGCTTTGTTAACCAACTAAGGTGTTATGTGGCAAATGGGTCTGAAAATGTAAAGTCAAACTAAAAATTCCCTGGGAAAATTAAGTCTAGATTCATTCTTGTAAGTTGTGAGTGAGTGATATTGGTAGCAATGTCAAAGACGTTAGGGTTAGGTGCCAATTTTTTATTTTAATTTTGCTGTAATAAATATATATAAAATCTAGTGAAATGATTATAGGAGAATGATATTTTAATTCTTCTAATCAGAAATTGACTTTTATATTTTTTTTTAATTTCTAATGGATTTTTATATTTTTGGTCCCTGATGTATTTTTTATACTACATTTAATTGAGTAGTGATATATATCTCAAAATTTTATTTTCAAAATTTTTCTTAAATAATTTGGCATTTATTCACTAGATGGTGAAATAATGTAATCATTCAACTTAAAATTTATGAAATTCGAGGTTCTATCATTATTTGATGATCTAAGACCTCTGTAGATTAAAACTAGTTAATTTGTTTTATTATTATTATTAATTTACTCACCCATTCAAATTCAAACGCAAAACTTGAAATCTATAAAAATTGCACTTTACCACTGGATCTAGATCTTGGCTTCAATTAGTTAATTTTCCAATTAAAATGTCACATTTATTCTTCAAATAGTTAATTGTATGAAGACTTTGTTTCTTTTTGTTGGGTTTGTACTTCACGGAGATTGGCTGGCACTATCAACAGCTTTACGAACATGGTACAGCGAGCTTGAATCAGTCTTGTTAGTCCTGCCTAACATTTTGGATGCAAGATGAAATATTTAAGAAGGAAAGCAAGAAAATAAATCAGAATCGTTCGAGAGACCCTGCACCTCCCTGTGAAACACACCGGTGTTGTTCAAATTCAGAGTTACCTATGCATCTTTATTTACTGAACCTTTATAAACAAAAAGACAACGGTTATTCCTAAAGACAGGCAACTCTAAGCATGAAAAAAAGGTAAGTGGGCAATAATTCCTACCAAGTCGTAGACTAAGTCCACCACTTACTTGACTAGGTCCTAAATAACTGACACCTAAACAAATTATTGTCAACAAAACAAAATAACAACTGAATATAATGACATTTAAAAGAACAAGTTTAATCAGATGCATCTCCTTATGCATCTGCCACTAAATTGCAGCAATAGCAAATGTGGTTTCTTCAGTCTTTCAAAGGCATAAGCGACCGTGTTTTGTTATCAGAAGCAAATTCCTGCAGGAACTGCCTTTCTTCAAATGGTTGGCTTCTAACATTTGACGCTCGAAATTGCAATGTAAGTCTCTTTTGCATCCTTTCTAACGTGTTCAAATTCAACTTCCGACCACATTTAGAACACGTTGTAGTAATAATATAGGGAATTTCCTCAACGAGATCACCAATCCATTTTCTTCAAACGATTTATTGTGTCATTGAGTAACCTGGAAAACTCTGATTACATAGTAATGGTTATTTCCAACAAGGCCGAAAATCTTGGATCAGTGTACACACTTGGAATGGGAGAGGCTTGTTGTTATTTGTCACAAAGATAAGTTTTATTCTAGCTGTAGCTAAGTGTGGGCGGATAGTTGTTTGTGATTTTAGTGCTGAGGATTCTAATTTAATTTGACGGTTATGGCACAAGTGTTAAATGTCTTGGTCTTCGTTGGGGCAGCGGTAATATTTGGTAGAATCAGGAGGGGCATATTTCACTGATGATTGTCAAGTAGAAAGGGGCTCCAATGAGGGCAAGGACATGGGAATCTACGGCATTGGACGCGGTAGCATTGTCCCACATTTTACGGGTACGTCTAGTAGCCGTATTGCTCTCTCCATGTGGCTTGAACATAATTATTTTAGTTAGCTTACTTACGATTAGATTTTATTTTTTTAAAAAAAATTGGTTTGTATATTTGATTTCAAATTTATTTTGCTGCCTAAAATTAGAAGCAGCTACAATGTTGACGTATTTTTCATTCTTAATTACGTTTCTATTTTACTTCAACATAAACTACTTGCAATGCTTCATAAGTAATTATTTGTTTCTAAGATCATTGGAGATTATATTGTAATTAAAAACAGTATATTGTTTAAGTATCCATTATTCTCCTTGCAATTCTCCGTGCTTGATTGATTCTAATTTTTCTCTTGATTTTCCTTGAGCAATATATAGAAACTATTCATATTTTGACATTTTTATTTTTTAAGGGGGTTAGAACTCAAGTATCCAGTCAAATGAAACTCATGATTGATTTGACTTGATTGACCTTATCCTACTATAACTAAATATAATGTGGAATAACAGAATGAAATTATGATTATTTTTTATTTATTTAATCTTTTTTCACGTCTCTGGTTCGAAAAGAACCAAAGAATTTGACAAAATTCACCGCGAGCAAACATGGCAAGAGGGGAATATTTAGAGGGGAACGAGATGTCCATTTAACAAAAGCAAGCTCAACCACACGTACCCCAGTTCTATTTCTATTTGATTCAATTTATCTTAGGTTAGCAGCATTACAAAGAAATTATTACGACGTCTTTCTTTCTTTCTTTCTTTTTTCCTCATTAAGTTCACCTTTTCTACGTCTTCAATCTAACACATAATGTATAATTGACAGAACCATAATGGCTAACGAGATCATTGCCCACTAGTTTTGGTGGGTCGTGCACTGGCTATTGGCCGAATCCAATTGACAGATACATACAAGCCCATACTAGTTTTCTTATTTGAATAGTACTTTTGTTATTTCAATTTTACCACTCTTGTTCTATTTGGAATTGACTTGCTTTTCCTGATTTTAGTAGAATTCATAACTAGATTCTTGTCGCAATGTACAAAATTACTATGTTAATTTTTTGTACGCCTCCGATTTGAAAAAGGTTTTCTAGTTAACATACACTATATATATATATAGATAGAGAGAGATGTTAGGAAATTGAGTTTCCTCCCAAGATCTCTCCAAGCAATTTATCAAGCAACAAATTAATAAGAAAAATTGAATGGAGAATATACCAATCACACAACACAAGATTTACGTGGAAAACTCTAAATCCGGAGAAAAACCACGGCCGTTGTCACAAGACAACCAGAGAAAAAAAAATATTCACTATGTGGAAAATTATTACAACCACACTCTCATAAATTTTCTCTCACCCAAGCCCCAAATACATAATCTTGAGAAATATCCCTTAACAAAGCAAACCCATAATACCTGTATTGAGGAGCCAAATGCTCCTTCAATATAACTACATGCTTAAGAATATTTCTCCCTCTTAATTTCTCACCAAAACTTGGATTCCATCTCTGGGATTTGGGATGCCAAGCTCTCAAATGAGAGCTTCCTTTTATAGGCAAGATTTTGCCTAAAATCAAGCCAATTTTTCAACATTCAATAGCCACCATTTCAATAGTTTTGACCACTTCTAATTGCTTATCAAACTTCTCGACTATCTCCAAATTGAATTCAAATGATATCTTCCAAATTGACTTTTCAACTCTCTTTTTTTTTTACTCAATTTTCAACAATCTCCACCTTGATTAAAAAAAAAAATTCATAACTAATGTTACAAAGCACTGTCTTCACCAACAGTCATAATTCTCAACATAGAGAATTATCATACTCCACCATAAAGAGTATAACACTTAGAATTAACCATTCTAAGATTTTTTTTTTTCGGCACATGTCGAACATATCCGCTGAAAATTATGGTGCAATTCTCATGCTTGGTTTCCCTGAGAATTCTTCAGCCATGACATAACTTTTCCATCACACACCTTGCATTTATACCAAGCCAATGCCTGCGTGCAAACTTGTGGACCTCGCTGATCATAACATGTTCTCTTTCATGGCAACTTGGAGATCTATATGCCAAAAGAACTAACCCAGTCTCCTATCAAAAGGAAACTCACCATCTGCGAGAATATCGGTATCTCCTTTACTGATTCTGGAGTAATTTGCCGAGCCCACTCCGCCTTCTTGACAATTTTCTTGAGGTGCCAAAATTGTTTACACCTTCAAATCTTTCTGCATACCAGATTGGATACACCTTTGACTTGAATTCTCCACAAGCCAATAAAATCATTCTCCCATTAATTTTTCAACAACATCAAACTTCAACCAAGTTTGAAAAACACCAGCTGCTGACATATTTGCTTCCTATTCTCTTCACCACAGATTATTTGGATTGGCTCCCACTGCTTCACGTGAACAGACCGTATACGTGAATAGTACCCCGACACCAAAACTTCAATCAATGGCTCTGATACCACTGTTAGGAAATTGAACTTCCTCCCAAGATCTCTCCAAGCAATTTATCAAGCAACAAATTAATAAGAAAAATTGAATGGAGAATATACCAATCACACAACACAAGATTTACGTGGAAAACTCTAAATCCGGAGAAAAACCACGGCCGTTGTCACAAGACAACCAGAGAAAAAAAAATATTCACTATGTGGAAAATTATTACAACCACACTCTCATAAATTTTCTCTCACCCAAGCCCCAAATACATAATCTTGAGAAATATCCCTTAACAAAGCAAACCCATAATACCTGTATTGAGGAGCCAAATGCTCCTTCAATATAACTACATGCTTAAGAATATTTCTCCCTCTTAATTTCTCACCAAAACTTGGATTCCATCTCTGGGATTTGGGATGCCAAGCTCTCAAATGAGAGCTTCCTTTTATAGGCAAGATTTTGCCTAAAATCAAGCCAATTTTTCAACATTCAATAGCCACCATTTCAATAGTTTTGACCACTTCTAATTGCTTATCAAACTTCTCGACTATCTCCAAATTGAATTCAAATGATATCTTCCAAATTGACTTTTCAACTCTCTTTTTTTTTTTACTCAATTTTCAACAAGAGAGAGAGAGCGAGATTAGTCTTAAGGGGTTAGGGTATTTCAATTAATCTCTAGTCGAGTGGCCTCTGAAATGGCGAATTGGTCGATCGGAACTTCATCATGATCTGTTGGTCGAAATTGCTGGGCGGATAAAATTGTACGAGGATTTTGTTTCTTTTCGTTGGGTTTGTACTTCATGGAGATGGGCTGCAGCTATCAAAAAATTTATGTACAAGTTTAATCAGATGCCTCTCCTTATGCATATGCCACTAAATTGCGGCGATATTAATCAACGTGGTTTCTTCAGTCTGTCAAGGGGCATGAGCCGCCGTATTTTGTTACCAGAAGCAAATTCCCACAGGAACTGCCTTTCTTCCAAGGGTTGGCTTCTGAGACTCCATGTTCAAAATCTAAATGCAAGTCTTTTGAATCCTTTTCATGGGTTCAACTTGAACTTCCGAACATACGTACGTTTATGCCCTGGGAATATTGCGTCGACCATCCCTTCTTCTTCAAAAAATTTGTTGTTTCTGCGAGTAATTTGGAGCGACACTCTGATTATACGGTAATGGTTGTTTGTGGAAGTGAAAGAAGACTAGCTTATTTTAAACCAGGCCAAGAAACTTGGATCACTGTAGACACTGGGAATTGGTACAGGTTTCATGATGTTATTTATCACAAAGGCAGGTTTTATGCTATAAATTGGCTCGGTTATATATTTGTTTGTGATTTTACTGGTCACGTTCCTAATAACTTGATTGTTGTGGCACGGATGTCAATCTCGTTACTTATGTCCTCTTCAATACTATATTTGGTAGAATCTGGAGGGGCATTGGTGGTTGTCACACGAAGTAGAGCGAATAAGTTTCAGGTTTTTGAGGTGGATTTAACCACTAATACATGGACGAAGGTCAAGGATTTGGGAAATAGAGCACTCTTCTTGGGTCTTAATTCTTCTTTTTCTATTGAAATATTGGACTCCTCGATCTGCGAACGAAATTGCATATACTTTACTGATTGTTCTCAAGTAGAAATACAATTCACTGATAAATGGAAAGTAAACGGTAAGAACATGGGAATCTATGATATTCGAGATGATAGTATTGTCCCCCATTTTATGGATAAGTCTAGTAGCCGTATTGCTCTCCCTATGTGGGTTGAACAGAGTTATTTCTTTTAGCTTAATCAAGATTCAATTATGTGTTTTTTTCCCCCTCAATATTTCGTATTCGGTTAATGAAGAAGCTAATTAATCTTAATAGCAGGTAAGGCATACGCATCCATTATCTGTCGAATAAACTCACAAACAACTTCAATAATTTATTGCTTTTTCATTTTTTTTTATTTACATTTGTCTCCATTTTATCTTTGATAAATTTATTTCTTGAAGAGGAAACTCTATACTCTTCGAATGACGGAATCTACAACAGTGACTGACCACATCAACACCTTGAAGACTCTATTTTCACAACTCACAACGTTGGGTCATAATATAGAGGCAAATGAACGTGCAGAGCTTCTACTTCAAAGTCTACCAGATTCATATGATCAACTCATCATCAACATGACGAACAAAAATCCAGCGGATAGTCTGGTTTTCGACGATGTTGCAGCCTCCGTATTAAATGAGGAGAGCAGACAAAAAAAATAAAGAAAACAGACAAGCAAGTTCGTAGCAAGCGGAGGCGCTATCAGTGACGAGAGGGAGATCAATGGAACGTGGTCCCAGTGGGAGTCACAATCATGGTAGATCAAAATCCAGAAGTAAGAAGAATGTTAAATGCTACAACTGTGGTAAGAAAGGGCACATCAAGAAAGAGTGTTGGAGTAATCAGAAGAGAAAAGAAGGCAAAGAACCCGAGTTATAAAATGCTCAGGGGTGTGTAGCAAGTACCTCAGATGATGGCAAAATTCTCTACAGCGAGGCAACAACTGTTTCAGAAGGCAGAAAACAATTATCTGATGTCTGCCTTATAAACTCAGGAGCTACCTAGCACATGACCTCTCGGAGAGAATGGTTCCTCATATATGAACCTATCTCAGGAGGATCTGTATATATGGGAGATGATCATGCCTTGGAGATCGCTGGTATTGGTACTATCAAAATAAAAATATTTGATAGTACAATTCGCACAATTGGGGAAGTACGACATGTTAACGGCATGAAGAAAAATCTATTGTCTTTGGGACAAATGGATAGCCATGGGTACAAAACTCATATAGAGAATGAAATTATAAAGATCGTTAAAGGCACGCTTGTATTGATGAAGGCAGAAAAGATCGATGCTAATCTATTCATGCTTAAAGGAGAAACACTATAGGAGGCTGATGTGTGTGTCGCGTCAAATGGAGAAGAATCAACGATGATGTGACACCTCAAACTTGGCCACATGTTGGAACAAAGTTTGAAGATTCTCTCTGAGCGAAAATTGCTTCCATGGCTCAAATCGGTAAGTTTACCATTTTGCGAGCATTGTGTTATAAGTAAACAGTATAGATTAAAGTTCTGTAGATCTGTTGCTAGAAGTAACTGCATTTTAGACTTGATTCATTTTGATGTTTGGGAATCACCGGATATGTCCATAGGAGGTGCAAAGTACTGGTGACTTTCATTGATGATTATTCTAGGAAATGTTGGTGTATCTAATTAAGAAAAAGTCAGATGTTTTTCTAGTGTTTAAAGAATACAAAGCGCGGGTGGAACTTAAATCTGGTAAAAAGATCAAGTGCTTGAGGACAGATAATGGTGGAGGGTATACAAACGACGAGTTTCTTGCTTTCTGTAAGCAAGAAGGTATTCAGAGGCGGTTCATGATAGCATACACTCCTCAACAAAACAGAGTGGCAGAGTGGATAAACAGAACTCTTACAGAAAGAATAAGAGATATGTTAAGGACTGCTGGTTTACCTAATTCATTCTGGGCAAAAGCAGCCAAAACTGTCTGTTATATAGTAAATCGGTCACCATCTATAGCAATTGGGCTGAAGACAACGATGAAGATGTGGACTGGAAAGCCAGCTGATTACTCATACCTACATGCATTTGGATGTCTCGTGTACGTGATATACAATGCCCAAGAAAGAATAAAGCTAGATCCAAAATCTAGAAGATGTATCTTATTGAGATATGCTGATGGAGTAAAGAGGTATCGTCTGTGGGACCCCACTGCCCACAAGATCGTCATTAGCAGAGATGTTATTTTTGTAGAAGATCATCTGCAAAGGAAAGATTGAGATGATGGCACTGTAAAAGAAAAGTTAGAGATTGTGCAGGTATACGTGGAAAATAATCCAGAAGATTCAGATTCTTCTAAAGCAGCACCAGAGCACGAGGAACAAGAACCAGTCGAGTCCGAGGCTCCAGAAGTTCGTCAGTCAACTCGTGAGAGACAACCGCTAGTGTGGCACTCGGAGTATGTCACAGAGATCAATATTGCTTACTGTCTTCTAATAGAGGATGGAGAGTCTTCAAATTTCCATGAAACTTTAAACAGCTCAGATGTTACTTTGTGGATGACAGCAATGCAGGAAGAAATTGAGGTTCTACACAAGAACAAGACATGGGAACTTGTACCACTACCACGTAGAAGAAATATTATTGGAAACAAATGAGTCTATAAGATCAAACGTGATGGCAATGACCAAGTGGAACGGTATCGTGCAAGATTGGTGGTGAAAGGATATGTTCAAAAAGAAAGTATTGACTTCAACGAGATATTTTCTCTGGTAGTTCGACTCACAACAGTCAGAGTAGTCTTAGCGATGTGTGCTACATTTGACTTATATCTTGAGCAGTTGGATGTGAAAATTATATTTCTTCATAGAGAACTTGAAGAAGAAATATATATGCTCCAATAAGAAGGTTTTGCAGAAATAGGAAAGGAAAATTTGGTTTGCAGGTTGAACAAATCTCTATACGATCTCAAACAGGCGCCGAGATGTTGGTATAAGAGACTTGATTCCTTTATCATGAGCCTTGGATACAACAGACTCAGTTCAAACAATTGTGAATATTACAAAAGGTTTGAAGATAATGATTTCATTATTTTGCTATTGTATGTGGATGACATGTTGGTAGCAGGCCTTAACAAAGATCGAATCCAAGAATTGAAGGCACAATTAGCTAGAGAGTTTGAAATGAAGGACTTGGGATCAGCAAACAAGATTCTAGGGATGTAAATTCACCGAGACAGAAATAACATGAAGATTTGGCTTTCTCAGAAGAACTACTTGAAGAAAATCTTGTGACGCTTCAACATGCAGTATCGTAAGCCAATTTCTACCCCACTTCCTGTTAATTTCAAATTATCCTCAAGTATGTGTCCTAACAATGAAGCAGAGAGGAAGGAGATGTCTCGAGTACCGTATGCATCAACAGTGGGAAGTTTGATATTCGCTATGATATGTACTAGACTAGACATTGCACAAGCAGTGGGAGCAGTCAGTCGATACATGGCGAATCGTGGTGGAGAGCATTGAATAGCTGTAAAGAGGATTCTGAGATATATCAGAGGAACCTCAGATGTTATATTATGTTATGGAGGATAAGAATTTACTATTAGGGGCTACGTGGATTTAGATTTTGTAGGAGACATTGATAAAAGAAAATCAACTACTGGTTATGTGTTTACACTTGCAGGAGGAGTTGTATGCTGGGTTTCGAAACTGCAGATCGTTGTGGCTTTATCTACAACAGAAGCAGAATACATGGCAGCTACACAAGCTTACAAGGAAGCTATCTGGATACAAAGGTTATTGGAGAAGCTCGGGTACAAACAAGAGAAATTTTATGTGTATTGTGACAGTTAGAGTGCCTTGCATATTGCAAGAAATTCAGTATTTCATTCCAGGACAAAGCATATAGGAAGTCAGTATCACTTCATTCGAGAAGTAGTGGAAGACCTAGCAGATGTTTTGACCAAGCCAATAAATATTGACAAGTTTGTCTGAAGTAGATCCTCTTATGGCCTAGCAGAAATGTAGGCAACATGATTATGACGAAATAGAAAGGATGGTGTGGAGATTGATTAATTTTCAATTTAATCTCCAAGTGGGAGAATGTCAAAGCAAACACCTAAAAGTCAGCACCAAATTTGGTACTTGACTTTGGTGCCAGCAAATCAAAGAAAATGGAGAACACAACCCACAAATTTTGAACGCTAGATTGACAAAATTGAAGCCACACAGATTGACGAAATTGAAGCCATAATTGTTGGGCTAAAATCGTTGATTTCTTGGCCATTATTTTTCTATAAATAGAAGTGCAGATGAAGAGCTGAAGCATTCCATCGAGAGAGAAGCATTTCCTTCCTATAGGAAATTGAGAGTATTAAGAGTTTAATAAACTCTTGAGTGATTAGTGTTTTGAGAGTTTGGGTGTATTGAGATTTTGGGTAGTGAGTTAAAATATCACAATACTTGTAACTTCTTTTCACTAGTAAAATATTTTCCTTCTGTATTCGTCTGTGGACGTAGGCTAAAAGTCGAACCACGTAATTTCTTGGTGTCCTTTTTGTGCTTGTTCTTTATTTTTCTTCCAATTTTATTTTAGATGCGTGTCTGCTTCATCCACCAATTTCCTAACAAATGCTCAAGTGGTGATTGGTCTGAACTGCATCAAGGTCTCTTGGTCGAAATTGCTGGCGGATAAAATTGTACGAACACTTTGTTTCTTTGCGTTGGGTTTGTACTTCATGGAGATCGGCTGCAACTATCAGCAATAATTTTATGAACAAGTTTAATCGGATGCCTCTCCTTGTACACGTGCCACTAAATTGCAGCAATAATCAATTTGGTTTCTTCAGTCTTTCAAAGGACATAAGCAGTCATGTTTTCTTACCAAAAAAAATTCCAGGAATTGCCTTTCTTCAGTCTGCACCCTTTTTCAGGCGTTCAACTTCAAATTCCGAACATATTTAAGTGCATTCAGCTTCAACTTCCGGCACATACATTGACGTTTTATCCCCGAAAAATTTAGACCGCACTCCGATTACATAGTAATGGTTATTTATGGAAGAGAAAGAATACTAGCACATTCTAAACCTGGCCATGGATCTTGGATCAATATAGGCAATTATCGGAATGGGAATTGGCGCAAGCATCATGATGTTGTTTATTACAAAGACATGTTTTAAAACCAAGTCTTGGAACTATATTGCTCCACCTATGTGGGTTGAACAGAATTTCAGCTAGATTACTCAAGATTTAGATTTTTTTTTTTTACTTTAAATTTTGGATGTATGTTTGATTTCATATATTTATTTGTTGCATGATATCGCAACCAACAGTATAAATTGCTAAGCATTTTTCCCCCTCTCCCGGCTTGTACTCTATTTTCCTTTGAACGAGTAGACAAAGGTATTAGCTTTGTTGATTTGCTGGTGATACTCATCTTAGTTAGTCACAAAATCTGATAAAAAATATAGACCAGTGATAAGTTTAATTTCGATTAAGTTATTACGAGCGCGGTAAAACCTCATATAATAAAAAACCAAAAATGGAGGTTCTTTTTCCCCGCAAAATAGAGTTTTGGAACCTTTAATGCTTTTCATAATTAACATACTTCTAGAGAACCGGAACTGAGAGCAAAGAATACAGATGCACATTTGGATATATGATAACATAATACTTGTAGAAACTTAAAAAGATTATAGCGTTTTTTCATTGCTTGCAACAGTATGGTAAAATGAGTGCGCTTTATACAAGTGAACCCACCTTATTAAATTAACCCTTATGATTCACAAAACAACGTCCAAAGAAAAAAAAATCCATAATAGCATTTGTATGAACTTCATTAATCTTTTTAAAATTCAAAGTGAAATTATGTTTTGTGACTTGTATAAACAACCTAGTTGCTACTCTTTATATAGTGATCTTGTCATCAATATTGCTGACATAAAATAAAATATGTTTGTTTAATATAAAAATTACAGCCTGGATACAATGGGATTTGAACAAAGTCTAAATAGTAGTTGGAGGTAATACATCAATATTTTGGCCTTTTTTAATCACTGTAAAAATTAAAGGCGTTGTGGAAAATGTAAAGACAAAATGTAAATCCTGCTCAGGGTATATGTGTGTGTGTGTGTGTGTGTGTGTGTGTGTGTATAGGTGGGAGGCAGAATCAAATAATACTATATACAATTGTGAAGAATCAATTCTTTTGACTTGTCTCACATTTCATATATTTTATGTAGTATTTGAATGATCAAAATAGTGATCACGTTTGGTGTTTACAATGTCTTAGAAGACAGAAGATCTCAAGGAAATTACTATATATATCCTACTTGCCCACAACTTTGACTGCTGACTTCTAATTAAAGGACAAAGGAAAATTATAGATCATTTAAATCAGAGAAAGACAAAGTCTAAAATACACGCATTGCAAGTACTACAATCATTCTGCGGTTCAGAGACAATATGACATATGCATGTGTATTTCTATTTATTTTCAGTACATGGGAATCCTCACAATTGGATGATTGCAAAATATGAATGACGTGGTATACTTAAATGGCATTTAAACATTCTCGAACAACTTTAACTGATTATTCGAGTTTAAATATTGTGAAGATAGAGGGTTAAAATAATTAATTTGTGCTTTATCTATTTTTTTAGAAATAAAAATAAAATGTATTGTAAATGTTGATAAAAAAAATTAGAAAATATTTCTTTATTATCTATAATTAGGTATAGATAACAATATCGGAAACTGAAACATTATCTCAAAATTATTCATCTAAAAAAATGTAACATTTATAAATTTCACGTTTTTCTTTCCTATATTTTGCCAAGCAAGGGTTGGTAGTTGCCCACTAAATATCTGCATTTGATTCATAGAAATTAGAAAAAGCTCATCAATTAATTACAATGTCAATGGTTTAGTTAAGCTGTGTACGACCGATTGCTCATAGACAGACTTTTTTGCTAATCGTACGTCAAAGCGTGTTCAAGAAAATTCAAAAATATATCTTACAACTCGATGATGAGCTAGCTTCTCACTGTTATTACTATAATTATTAGAGCTTTCTCTTCACCATTTATTCACATCACCGACGTTTTACCTGGAATTAATTTATAAAATCTTCTACTTATACATTTATGAATTTTATAATAAAATTTGGTACGAACTTAATGTATCTTTGATATTAATGTACAGCAATATCAACCACTTGCAGAACAAACCTTTCATATTTTGACTAAATTTTTTTTTTCCGGAAAATGATATTGATACAACCGACCAATAAATCTCACATTAATTCCATTAAGGCAGTTTTCTGAGACAATTTTATTACTAATTCAAACTTTAAACGTATTAGCTAAAATATTTCAACTTTTGTTTGTTTTCATGTGGTGTTAGAATTTACTCTCTATCATTACTCCATTGAATGTGTTGTTAATAGTAAAGCAGCATAGTTTTGTATCATTTGTCTACTACTCTCTTATTAATAATTCTGAAATGAGAATATTCTCATTTAGTTAAAATGCATATATGCCACTAAGATGATAAAAACATAACTCTAATATATGAAAAGGCAAAAAAAAAAAAGAATAGTTTCTAGTATATTAGAATTCATGTTTTGTAGTAATTTAGTGGTATCTTTCTTTGTTAAAATGAGATTATCCTCATGTGGAAATTGTTGGAACAAAGAGAAAAACAGCAAGCATACACACAAAAAAATATAGCAAAATGTGCAAAAAACCAATTCACGTATCACCTAGGTTGCCACATCCTGGTTACAAAAATATTAAAGGAATCTTACTTCTGCTTGTACCTTAGTATCATAATGAATATAATTTTTTAAAAAAAGGTGGTTTATAGAGGAGACCTAAGATAGGACATGAGCATATTCATAATACAAAAGTTGAGGGTCCATGATCTTAATCAACATCAAAAGTTAGTTCACAAGTATAAAGTAGTTCAACACTACGTTTACTACCTTTTTTTCATTTTATTTAATATTATGTTTATGGCTTTAATTAAACTAAATTTTTTTTTTCAAGATTTACAATTATTGATCGCTCTGGTTATTCAAAATTTTCAAGTTGAAGGGTGTTATTTAAAGTTGCCATGCTAAAGCAGACAAGCAGTTAAAATGGAAAAGGGTAATTCTATTGCTTAGTTGAACAAATGAGTGCAACATATTTAGAGCTCATTTGTTCACCATTTTAGATGATTTCTATTTTTTCAGTGATAACTTGTAATCTACCTACATCTTTGTATCCTTTGCTGAGGAGAATAATAAAGGTTAACTGCTTGGTTAAGTCTAGTGTTTGTTTTTTGATTCATTTAAAATATGATTTTTGCTGATATTGTATTTGATTTGTAGTTAGAATTTATTAGCATTAAGATTGATCAAAACCTAAATTAAAACAATTTTGTTTGACTAAATGATTAGAGAATAAAAGGTTTGTATCTTCATTTTCTTTGATATTATAAGGAAGAAGTTATTTATTACGTGCATGGACATTATCATGACATTGGAAGAACTATGTACATGATCACTGTTGTGCATGATTATTCATTAAGACATAATATTACTTCATCCAGGCGCATTACATGTGCCACAACACATTTGTGATAAAACAATAGAATAATTCTTTTGGCACAATACTTTTTTTTTAGGATACATCAAGTTAGAAATTTTTATTGCACATGACAAATGATACACCCAACGCTTCTTACAAATTATTCATAAAAACATTAACATAAAAAATCATAAAAAGGGCAACCGAAGGAACACATTTTTTCTTATTGAATTTTAAACTTGTTTCAAGAAGGGACATTGAACTTAGAAGTCTTCGGGAGGTGGTGATCACATGGAGTAGTCGGAAGGCAATAGTGACAATGATGGAGATGGTGGTGGAGGTGATGTAGATGGTGGCGGTGTAAATGGAAGATGGAGGTGGGGATAGAGATGGTGGTGGTGGAGATTTGTATTAGTAAGGTGGTGGTGGAGATTTGTAATAGTAAGGAGGCGGGGGAGAATGCTTTGGTGGAGGTGGTGACTTATAGTAGTAAGGTGGTGGGGGAGAATACTTTGGTGGTGGTGGAGATCTATAGTAATAAGGTGGCGGGGGGGAATGCTTTGGTGGTGGTGGTGATTTGTAATAGTAAGGTGGAGGGGGAGAATTTGGTGGTGGTGGTGATTTATAGTAAGGTGGCGGTGGTGGAGACTTCATTGGTGGAGGTGGTGATTTGTAATAGTAAGGTGGCGGGGGAGAATGCTTTGGTGGCTGTGGTGGAGACTTTACTGGTGGGGGTGGTGACTTGTAGTAATAAGGTGGTGGAGGAGACTGTTTTGGTGGTGGTGGTGATTTGTAGTGAGGTGGTGGAGGTGGAGACTTTACAGGTGGAGGTGGTGACTTATAGTAGTATGGTGGAGGAGGAGAATGTTTTGGTGGCGGTGGAGATTTATAGTAGTAAGGTGGTGGGGGAGAATGTTTTGGTGGTGGTGGGGGTGGTGATTTGTAATAAGGTGGTGGTGGAGGAGAATGCTTTGGTGGTGGTGGAGATTTGTAATAGTAAGGTGGTGGGGGAGAATGCATTGGTGGTGGTGGTGACTTGTAGTAGTAAGGTGGTGGGGGAGAATGTTTTGGTGGTGGTGGTGATTTATAGTAATATGGCGGAGGTGGAGATTTCACTGGTGGAGGTGGTGACTTATAGTAGTAAGGTGGTGGAGGAGAATATTTTGGTGGTGGTGGGGATTTATAGTAGTAAGGCGGTGGGGGAGATGGAGATGGTGGTGGGGGAGACTTGTAATAATATGGTGGAGGTGGAGAGGGAGAAGGAGGAGGTGGTGATTTGTAGTAGTAAGGAGGTGGAGGAGAATGTTTCGGTGGTGGTGGTGATTTATAATAGTAAGGAGGTGGTGGAGATAGAGAAGGTGGTGGTGGAGACTTATAGTAATAAGGTGGTGGAGGAGAATGTACTGGTGGAGGTGGTGAGTTATAGTAGTATGGTGGTGGTGACTCGTGGTGCTTTGGTGGTTTCGGTGGCTTGTAATGGCTTGGAGGGTGCTTTGCATGCTTTGGTGATGGTGCTGGGCCATAATCATCAGCTGATGCCTTTGCGGTTGTGGTGGCTATGAGCAAAAATGCCATAGCACAAACCAATTGAGGCCATTGCTTCGCCTGTCCTAGAGTTCCCATTTCCTAAAAATTGTGTTTTCTGACTTGATGCTAAACATACTTTGCTTCCCTTTATATAGTGATCATGTTAATCGTTAGTGACGTAGAAATATTCCCTTACTCATAATTAATGAGGTCAAAAGCTATAAAATACTCCAGCTCTCACATGGATCAAAATTTTCTTTTATGTTTCAAATTTGTTCACAAAAGGAGGCATGCATATATGTCAAAAAGTCGTCGTCAAGATGCTTATTCGACAGCTGTTTTAATATTCTCATTAAAGGTCTTTGCTAACGTGTTATGTGACAAATGGGTCTGAGAATGCAAAGTCAAACTAAAAATTCCTTGAGAACATTAATAAATTTAATACCAAAATTTTCTTGTAAGTTGTGAGTGATATTGGCAGCACTGTCAAAGACGTTAGGTTTAACCAACAAAGTGTTGGCTCCACTGGCAATGGAGTCCCCTTAAGTGGCTTGACTGGGTTTGCTCCCCAGTTCGAGTCGCGGGGAAGTCGCCTTTGTTGGGAGAACCTGTGCCTCCCGGTTCGAGCGGGGACTTCTAGTCTGGGTTGTGGTACGGGCTTAAAGGTGCCTCCCACAGTTGGGGCCCTCCCCAGGATACCTCGTGGATAAGACCAAAAAAAAAAAGACGTTAGGTTTAGGCACCGATTTGTTATTAAAAATTTTCATTAATTAATTTATTTAAAATCTAGTGAAATGATTGTAGGAGAAACAAACTTTCATTCTTCTAATTAGGAATTGACTTTTATATTTTTTATTTTTAATGGGTTTTTATATTTTTGGTCCCTATTAGATTTTTTATACCATATTTAATGGAGTAGTGATATATATTTGAAAAGTTTTACCTTAAAATTTCTTCTCTAATGATGTGACATTTATTTACTCGTTGGTAAAATAATATAATTAATCCACTTAAAATTTATAAAAAAATCATCAACTACTTAATGAATGATACATTACATATCACATCATTTGGGATAAAATTTTAAAATATCTATCATTATTCTATTTAATTCATTTGTAGTGCTGAAACTAGAGGTTGAATATTTCACTGATTAAAAAAAATTTTGATATTTTTACATCAAATTGATTATCTAAGACCTTTGCAAATTAACTAACTTTTCTCACTAAGAAATTATTACGTCATCTTTCCTTTTTCACTTATTTCATCTTTTGTAAGTGACCCAGGATATATTTTATTGACCTAATTCTCAATGCCTAGGCAACTTGATGTTCAACTGGCGAATTGGTCTGAACTGCATCAAGGTCTCTTGGTCGAAATTGCTGGCGGATAAAATTGTACGAAGATTTTGTCTGGAGATCGGCTGCAACTATCAGCAATACTTTTATGAACAAGTTTAATTGGATGCCTCTCCTCGTACATGTGCCACTAAATTGCAGCAATAATCAATTTGGTTTCTTCAGTCTTTCAAAGGGCATAAGCAGCCATGTTTTCTTACCAAAGACAAATTCCAGGAATTGCCTTTCTTCAGTCTGCATCCTTTTCCAGGCGTTCAACTTCAAATTCCGAACATATTTAAGCGCGTTCAGCTTCAACTCCGGGCACATACATTGACGTTGTATCTCCGAAAAATTTAGACCGACACTCTGATTACCTAGTAGTGGTTATTTATGAAAGTGAAAGAAGACTAGCACATTCTAAACCTGGCCATGGATCTTGGATAAATGTAGGCAATTATTGCCATGGGAATTGGCGCAAGTATCACGATATTGTTTATCACAAAGACATGTTTTAAAACCACGTCTTGGAACTATATTGCTCCACCTATGTGGTTTGAACAGATTACTGTAGATATAGAGTTTTTTTTTTAATTTTAAATTTTGAATAAATGTTTGATTTCATATTTTTATTTGTTTCATGAACTCACAACCAACAGCATAAATTGCGAAGATTCTTTTTTTTTTTTTTTTCTTCTTTCTCCCGACTTATAGTCTATTTTTCTTTGAAGGTATAAGCTTGTTGATTTGATGGTGATACTCATCTTAATTAGCAAGTCACAAAATCTTATAAAAAAATGTAGACCAGTGATATGTTTAATTTCGATTAAGTTATTACGAGCATAGTAAAATCTCATATAATAAAAAACCAAAAATGGAGGTTCTTTTTCCCCGCAAAATAGAGTTTCGGAACCTTTAATGCTTTTCATAATTAATATACTTTTAGAGAACCTGAACTGAGAGCAAAGACTAGAGATGCACATTTAGATATAAGATAACATAATACTTGTAGAAACTTAAAAAAATTATAGCGTTTTTTCATTGCTTGCAACAGAATGGTACAATAAGTGCGCTTCATACAAGCGAACCCACCGTATTAAATTAACCCTTATGATTCACAAAACAACGTCGAGAAAAAAAGAAAACAAAAAAAAAAAGGTCATAACAGCACTTGTATGAACTTCATTATTCTTTTTCAAATTCAAAGTGAAATTATGTTTTGTGACGAGATCAAATGAAGTCTTTCTTTCTGAAAGTAATCGACACGCTTGAAAGCAATCAAACATTGATGAACTATCTTTACGAATCATCCCCTTTGTTCACGTATAAAGTAGATTTTGATTGTTCAAGAGGAGCATTTTTAAATTTTTCTGATTTTCACAAACCAGTCCAAAAGCTGAAGCTGTATCCAATTAATTACAATTTTGTTATTTATTTATGTATGCGAAAATAAATACGTATATTATACCATGATAATTTTACGAAGATTACCTTTTGAAGTCAACATCACACCATGATAATTTTAGCCTGATTATGCTTCCATCTGAATTGCAAGTGATGCCATCCCACTTGCAATGATCCGAAGGGTAGTTGACCATCCTGAAGCTGTTGTTCCCCCAGCCTGCATCAATATTGCTGACATAAAATAAAATATGTTCGTTTAATATAAAAATTACAGCCTGGATACAATGGGATTTGGGCAAAGTGTGTGTATACGTATATACAATTGTGAAGAATCAATTCTTTTGACTTGTCTGACACTTCATATATTTTATGTAGTATTTGAATTATCAAAATAGTTATCACGTTTGGCATTTGCAATGTCTTAGAAGACGGAAGATCTCCAGGAAATTATTATATATAGCCTACTACTTGCCCACAACTTCGACTGTTGACGTCTAATTAAAGGACAAAGAAAAATTATTGATCATTTAAATAAGAGAAATACAAAGTCTAAAGTACATGCATTGCAAGTACTACACTCATTCCGCTGTGAGGTTTCGGAGACAATATGACATATGCACGTGCATTTTTATTTATTTTCAGCACATGGGAAACTTATTAACAATTGAATGATTGCAAAACATGAATGACGTGGTATACTTAAATGGCTTTTAAACATTCTCGAGCAACTTTTAACTGATTATTCGAGTTTAAATATTGAGAGAATAGAGGGTTAAAATAATTAATTTGTGTTTTATCTATTTTTTTCAGAAATCAAATAAAATGTATTGTAAATGTTGGTAAAAAAATTATACAATATTTTTTTATTACTTATAATTAGGTATCGATAACAATATTTGAAACCGAAACATTATCTCAAAATTATGGAACCAGCCACTTTGCAACAGTTGCAAGCTACCCCCAATTTTTGAAATTGTCTTTTGTGATGTTAAATTTCATTGAATCTCTTACTTTCTTTTTTATTTACATTTTTGTTATAATATTATGTGCTTTGGTTGGTGACCTTTTAAAATGTAATTTTATTTTATTGAATATTATTTACCTTTTTTATTTCCATTTGTTTATAAGTTTATGTGCTTTGGCTAATGACCTTCTAAAATGTAATTTTATTTCATTTAATACTATTTAACTTTCTAAAAGAAGAAATATAATAATAAGCCTATGACTAGATAATATTAAATAATATTTTTTAATAAATAAAAATATTAAAAAATTTATTCTTTTAAATAAAATAAATAATATTAAAAATAATTTTTATTTTTAAGGACTCACATTTTCTATTCTATTTTATTTAATATTATTTAATTTTCAAAAAATAAACAGAATAATAGGCTATGACTAAATAATATTAAATAAAATAAAATAAATAATATTAATTTTTTAAGAACCATTCCTGATTATTTTATTTGATTTAACATTATTTAGTTTTATGAACGAATAAATATAATAATAAGTCTATAACTAAATAATATTAAAAACAAAAAAATTTAATTTAATTTAATTTTTAATGCTGATTACTGATTACTGTTAGAGTGCAATTTATGCACTAGTTTTGCATTATTTACTTCCCTTAATATCAATGTTATTGCACTTAATAATAGTGATTTACTTATGTTTTACTTTTGTAGGTGCAATTCTATTGATTGATGATAAAATTGAGCTATAAGATGATGTTTAAGGATGATTGTTCTCTTGGAGAAATTATGAGCGTCAGAAGAACTTTGTTGATAAGGCGTGGGCGCGTGCTGTCAACTGCGGACCTGCAGTTTTTAGTTTAACGTATTTTGTATTTTTGGTTATTTTTGTAATTACGAATTTAATATTTCAGATATTAGTATTTTATTTTAAATAGAATTCTAAAAGAGAGGAGAGAGAGAGTATTGAAGGGAGGAATCTATTGTGAAAAGGGGGGATTTTGGGATTGGAGAAAAAGAAAGAAACCCTAGATCTAATTTTTCTCCTCTCTCTATGAAGAACTAACCTATTTTTCTGGTTGAAGGATAACGAAGCTTTGATTCATCACTACTGTGAGATCTTTCTTGTGCTTTAATTGTTTTATTGCTTTTTGGGTATTTGTTTATTCTCTGTATTATTTTCATGATTATGTTTGTTAATTAGGTAATTGGCCACTATTTAATTATCAACTTAATCTATTGTCAATTAAAGGATTCATCGTATGAAGAATTTAATGTTTGTGACAAATAACATAGCAGAGAGTTGTGTTGTGAGAATAAACAATCTAATTTAAATGAATCATCATATGTGTTGATTAGGATTTGGGTCTCTCTGGTTTTTCAGGCTGTCAATTGATTAAATTCTATGATCGTATCTAGGGTTGTCTATTGATTAGGGAAATAACCAACGGTCGTACCTTGGTTATCGACTAGTTAAGCAGAGATTGGCTATTAGAGGGTCTCAGTAGCTATAACCGGTCTATTCATAAGTAATAATAATAATCTATATTTGAATCAATGATCAGTAGTCGAATCAAGCTGAGTTAATTCCTTCAACCAGAGCTTTCTCCAATTTGAATTACAACTTTAATTTGCATTCTTGTTATTTTAATTTGATTTTTATTATTGTCAACAATTCCCCCATTTTACGTTTTACGTTTCAAAAGGATTTAAATAATTACCGATCTCTGTGGACACGACCCTGCTCAATCACTATACACAATTTATTTAGAGTAGGAATTTATTTTTGTTGGCTTCGACAACCATCAATTACTTTATTTTATTTAAATTTTTTTAGTTTTTTGAACAATTAAATATAATAATAAGCCTATAACTAAATAATATTAAATAAAATGAGAATAATTAGTATTCAATAATATTTATTTTTAATAAAATAAATGATATAAAAAATTAATTCTTTTAAATAAAATATATAATATTAAAATAAATTTATTTTTTGAGACTCACTAGTGATTAAACAACATAAATTTGAAACAATTCGGACTTATGTGCTAAAAGTTTTAACTCTTTAATTTGTTTGGGTTTTTGATAACCATCGGGAAGCATAATGTTAATAATCAAATAGACAAATCTCTACCATTTGAACGATCTTTTCATTGACTCCAACGGCCAAGATTGAAATTACAAAAAAAAAAAACAAAATCAGGTGGTTAAGATAATGTACGGCCGATTGCTCATATACAGACCTTTTTTGTTAATCGTACGTCAAAGCGTGCTCAAGAAAATTGTAATTACGATAATTATTACAGCTTTCTCTTCACCATTTATTCATATAACCGACGTTTTACAGGAATTAATTTATAAAATCTTCTACTTATACATTTATAAATTTTATAATAGAATTTGGCATGCACTTAATGTATCTTTGACATTAATGTACATCAATATCAACCACTTGCAGAACAAGCTTTCCATATTTTGACTATATTTTTTTCTGGAAAATGATATTTATTCACCCTACAAATAAATCGCACATTAGTTCCATTAAGACAGTTTTTTGGGACAATTTTATTATTAATTCAAACTTTAAAGATATTCACTAAAATATTTCAGCTTTTGTTTGCTTTCATTTGGTGATAGAATTGACTCTCTATCATTACTCAATTGGATGTGTTGTTAATAGTGAAGCAGTATAGTTGGGTATCATTTGTCTACTACTCTCTTATTAATAATTCTCAAATGAGAATATTCTCATTTAGTTAAACTGCATAGATGCCACTATAAGATAACAAAAACACAACTCTAATATATGAAAAGGCAAACAAAAAAAAAAAGTTTTCTAGTATATTAGAATTGATCATGTTTTGTTGTATTTTAGTGGTATCTTTCTTTGTTAAAATGAGATTATCCTATGTGTGAATTGTTGGAACAAAGAGAAAACCAGCAAGCAAACTCACAAAAATGTAGCAAAATGTGCAAATAACCAATTCACGTATCACCTAGGTTGTCACATCCTGGTTACAAAAATATTAAAAGAACTTTACTTCTACTTATACCTTAGTATCATAATGAATATAATTTTTTTAAAAAAAAAGTGGTTCATAGAGGAGACCTAAGATAGGCCATGAGCATATTCATAATACAAAAATTGAGGGTTCATGAGTTTAATAACCATCAAAAGTTCGTTCACAGGTATAATGGTATTTCAACACTATGTTTATGGCCTTTTTTTTTTATTATTTAATATTATGTTTATGGCCTTAATTAAACTAAAATTTTTGTCAAGATTTACCGTTATTGATGGCTCTGGTTACTCAAATTTTTCAAGTTGAAGGTTGTTATTTAAAGTTGCCGTGTTAAAGTAGACAAGCAGTTAAAATAGAAAAGGGTAATTTCATTGCTTAGTTGAACAAATGAGTGCAACAGATTTAGAGCTCATTTGTTCACCATTTTAGATGATTTCTATTTTTTCAGTGATAGCTTGTAATCCACCTACATCTTTGTATCCTTTACTGAGGGAGAATAATAAAGCTTAACTGCTTGGTTAAGTCTAGTGTTTGTTTTTCTGATTAATTTAAAATCTGGTTTTTGTTGATCTTGTATTTGATATGTAGTTAGCATTTATTAGCATTAAGATTGATCAAAACCTAAGTTAAAACAATGTTGTTTGAGTGAATGACTAAAGAATAAGAGGCTTGTATCTTCATTTTCTTTGATATTATGAGGAAGAAGTTTGTTATTATGTGCATGGACATTATCATGACGTTGGAAGAACTATGTACATGATCATTGTTGTGCATGATTGTTCATCAAGACATAATATTACTTCATCCGGGAGCATTATATGCGCCACAACACATTTGTGATAAAACAATAGAATAATTCTTATAGAACAATTTTTTTTTTTTTTTTTGGGGATACATTAAGTTAGAAGATTTTTATTGCACATGACAAATGATGCACTGAACGCTTCTTACAAATTATTTGTAAAAAAATTGACACAAAAAAGCATAAAAAGGCAACCAAAGGAACAAATTTATTCTTATTGAATTTGAAACTTGTTTCAAGAAGGGGCATTGAACTTAGTAAAAAATTAAAAAAAAAGGCAACCAAAGGAACAAATTTATTCTTATTGAATTTTAAACTTGTTTCAAGAAGGGATACTGAACGTAGTAGTCTTTGGGAGGTGGGGGTGATTGTAGTAATACGGTGAAGGTGGAGATAAAGGAGTTGGCGGTGACTTGGAGTAGTAAGGAAGCAATAATGACCGTGATAGAGGTCATGGTGGAGGTGGTATAGATGATGGTTGTGGGAATTTATAAATGTAAGATGGAGGCGGGGATAGAGATGGCGATGGCGGAGATTTGTATTAGTAAGGTGGTGGTGGAGAATACATTGGTGGTGGTGGAGATTTGTAGTAATAAGGAGGTGGGGGAGAATGCTTTGGTGGTGGTGGTGACTTATAGTAGTAAGGTGGTGGGGGAGAATGGTTTGGTGGTGGTGGAGATTTGTAGTAGTAAGGGGGTGGGGGAGAATGCTTTGGTGGTGGTGGTGATTTGTAGTAAGGTGGTGGAGGTGGAGATTTTACAGGTGGAGGTGGTGACTTATAGTAGTATGGTGGTGGAGGTGAATATTTTGGTGGTGGTGGAGATTTGTAGTAGTAAGGTGGTGGAGGAGAATGCTTTGGTGGCGGCGGAGATTTGTAATAATAAGGTGGCGGGGGAGAATACTTTGGTGGCGGCGGAGATTTGTAGTAATAAGGTGGCGGGGGAGAATGCACTGGTGGTGGTGGTGACTTATAGTAGTAAGGTGGCGGGGGAGAATGCTTTGGTGGCGGCGGAGATTTGTAGTAGTAAGGTGGCGGAGGAGAATGCACTGGTGGCGGTGGTGACTTGTAGTAGTAAGGTGGCGGGGGAGAATGCACTGGTGGCGGTGGTGACGTGTAGTAGTAAGGTGGTGGAGGAGACGGAGATGGTGGTGGGGGAGACTTGTAATAATATGGTGGAGGTGGAGAGGGAGAAGGAGGAGGTGGTGATTTGTAGTAGTAAAGAGGTGGAGAAGAATACTTTGGTGGTGGTGCTGAGGCATAATCATCAGCCGATGCCTTGGTCGTGGTGGCTATAAGCAAAAATGCTATAGCACAAAACAATTGAGGCCATTGCCTCGCCTGTCCCCGAGTTCCCATTTCCTAAAAATTGTGTTTTCTGACTTGATGTTAAACATACTTTGCTACCCTTTATATATATAGTGATCATTTTAATCATTAGTGACGTAGAAATATTCTCTTACTCATAATTAATGAGGTCAAAAGCTATAAAATACTCCCAACTCTCACATCGATTGAAATTATCTTTTATGTTTCAAATTTGCTGACATGAGGAGGCATGCATGTATGTCAAAAACGGGGTTGTTAAGATGCTTATTCGAGAGCAGTTTTAATATTCTCACGAAAGGGCTTTGTTAATCAGCTAAGATGTTATGTGACAAATGGGTCTGAGAATGTAAAGTCAAAACTAAAAATTCTTTGAGAACATTAATAAATTTAATACAAATTCTTTATTCTTGTAAGTTGTGAGTGATATTGGCAGCATTGTCAAAGGCGTTAGTTTTAGGTACCGATTTTCTTTTAAAATTTTGCATTAATAAATTTATATAAAAACTTGAGAAATGATTATAGGAGAATGACACTTTCATTCTTCTAATTAGGAATTGACTTTTTTTTTCTTAATTGGTTTTTATATTTTTGGTCCCTATTAGATTTTATACTATAAAAAATAATTGAGTAATGATATATATCTAAAATTTTACCTTAAAATTCATTCTCAAATGATGTGATGTTCATTTATTGGTTGGTGAAATAATATAATTAATCGACTTAAAATTTATGAAAAATCACCAACCACTTAATAAATGACACATTACATGTCATATCATTTGGGATAAAATTTTAAGATGTTTATCATTACTCTATTTAATTCATTCCTAGTGCTAAAACCAGTGACTTGAAAATTTCATTACTGAAAATAAATTTGATGTTTTTACAAACGAATTGATTATCTAAGACCTTTGCAAATTAAAACTAGTTAATTTGTTATTATTATTATTATTATTATTAGCTTACCCACGCAATTGGAAGTCAAACCCAGGACCTGAATTCTATAAAAACTAGTCTTTACCATTAGAGCTAGATCTTAGATCCAAATAGTTAATTTGTCGGTAAAAATGTCACATTTATCTTTAATCGTGTGTCTTTTTACTACTGCTCTAATACCAAAGATGAAATGAGGAAATATCTATAGGACCAAAAAGGTAGAAATGAGATAATTATTCCACATGAAAAAAAAATTGTACTTTTACATGTCAATATTTTTATTATTTGGCTTTTAAAAAATTTATAAATTATTTAAGTACAAGTGTGTGTGTATATATATTAACTTCAAAAACTTAAAATTCAACTTTTTTTTATTTAAAAAGAGCTCAAGATTTAGCCCGGCCTGGTGGGCCGAGCCTGATCTAATCCAATCATATAAGAGGGCTGGAAATGGGCTTACAGAAGCCCGGACAAAGGCTCGACAACCCTACCTGAAACAATAAAAAATTAATAGAGAGACTATTTACCTTATATTTGAATCGTATTTTAATTAGTCTATTATAAATAGATATTCTAATCTCATTGGTTTTATACATTCATTTGAATGCTTGTCGGACATTCATTTATTGCTAGGTTTGAGTTGTAACCATCCATTATATCACCTAGCCAGCCACTTTGGCCATTTTTCATGAAATTTTTACATGCCCAATTTTAACGAGTGGAAGCAATTAGTCAAGCTTTCATAAATGATATTTCACTTCATTTCCACACCCCCCCCCCCCCCCCCCAAAACCTTATACTTCTAAAAGGCAAAATAAATGCTCAAAAACAATTCACGTGCACAAATGATTAGTGAATGCAGTGGTGACGATGAGCAAAAATATGCCATTAACCATTGCAGAAACCGATTGAATAGGGGTGGACATTGGATCAGATTCGGATAGATCCGATCTAATCCAATTCGATCCGAATTTGTTCGGATCGGATTTGGATTTGCTTTAAAATCCAATCGGATGAAATTTTTGTAATCTGATCGGATTTGATTTGGATCGGATAAGATTCAGTTCAATCCGAATAATCCAAAAATTTTTTTTTAAAAAAACGAAAATGAAAAATCAAAACTCAATTTCCAAATGACAAAACCACACACCATCGTCGCACGCCCTTTGATAAGTCAATCCACGACAACAAACCACACCACACCCACGGGCCACAACCTGACGAGCCAACCAACAACCATGTCGCCGACGAGACAAACCGAATGAATTCGACACAAACCCAGCCGCCACAACGTCCTCTAGACGAGATCAGATTCGATACAAACCTAGCTGGATCATAGTTGGCACAAACCCAGCCATCGCGACATCATCCAGACCCACAATGAGCAACTCACACCGACATAAACCTCGTCTTGTTAATGGTAATCCACTAATCCGATAGCCCCCGACGATTTGCGTTTGAAACTTTGAATTTTTTACTTGTTTATACGATTTGTCTTGATCATTCGCAAGTGATTTAGTTGCTTTGAATATACCCGCATGTATTATTATTATTATTATATTTTACTTAGTTGTTACAATTTAGTTAGCAGTCACAAATGGCTAATGAAAATTCTTTATCAATACCGTTCCTGTGTTTTCTTTTTCTTTTTTTTGAAAATTCCGTTATTGCGTTTTCAAAATATTAATTATTGTTGACAGCATCATGGAAATTATTTTTCATTAATTATAAATTTCATAATTTTTTTGTGAGAATTGTAAAAAGGTCCCAAACCCGAATTAATCCGAATCCAAAATATAATCCGAACTTGAAATATAATCTGAAATTCAAACTCATCCGAATCTGATCCGGATCCGAAATTATCTCGGATCGAAACAGATTTAAGGTTCGGATTGAATTTGGATGGATTTTTTCCCAATCCGAATTATCCAAAATCCGATCGGATTCGGAATCCGAAATTTGCCCACCCCTACGATTGAAGCCATAGCCCCCCATATCCCATTGACAAATTCTTTTACTCGTTTTTTATATTTAATTTATACCGTTGACAAATTCCTAATTCTTTTAATTAGATGCTTATTCGGCAGCAATTTTATATTCACGAAAGGGCTGTGCAAACGAATGTAAGTCTCTTGCAAGTAGGCTATATTCCTAGCTATGTCAAAGAGTATTAGGTAAAAATTTATTTTTTAATAAAATTTTAACTATTTATATTAATTTAAGATGTTATCACAAAAAGCCAGGGGAGAGCCCAGAATATCACCTCCCTTATTTATTTATCATGACATTTTAATCTCTTTTAAAAAAAATAAATCTCTTTATTTTGAGTTAAGAATTTATTTAATCTTTATATCTTGAAACATACCTCAAATTATCCTTATCCTCACTTTTATGTAACTTTTACAATATTACTCTTACAACAGTTTTGGAGAATTTTATTGTCTGTCTTTCGTAATCCATCAAAAATAATGAACTAATGGAAGGGACGGCAGTTGATTAATATCATAATAAAATGAGTAATAAATTCTTAATTAAACACTAACTTATTAGATGAAACCAAATGGAGAGTGGAGATCATCTAAATTATCACCACATTTGAGGATTCCATTTTTGCTTCCACTTTGATCATTTTCGTTTGTACCAATGGGTGAGTCTTGCATATATCTCACTGATATAAGGTATCATTGCTTTGATTGATTCTAATCTCGATTTTCCCCGAATAAGGTAATGCTTAGATTATTCTACATGTATGTATTTAAGATTTTAGCTATATTGAATTACAACAACTTTTAAAAGATAAAAATTTGTCAAAACTCATTGATGCATGAAGAATTATTCTAGATAACAAGACGAGACGATATATTTGGCAGGATGAGAGATGGACAAAGATTTTCTTAAAATAAATTAAAAAGTAAAAAAAAAAAAAGACCAGAACGAAACATTGTTGTGTCCTAATTGTTTAGTAGTCCCACAAACACAATTTGAAATATTTTGAAGCAAAAAAAGCTTAATTACGCAATGAAAGCAATGAAATGTTTTGAAAATTATCAAAACAATGAAAGCAATTGAAAATTAACTAACTTTTCTCACTAAGAAATTATTACGTCATCTTTCCTTTTTCACTTATTTCATCTTTTGTAAGTGACCCAGGATATATTTTATTGACCTAATTCTCAATGCCTAGGCAACTTGATGTTCAACTGGCGAATTGGTCTGAACTGCATCAAGGTCTCTTGGTCGAAATTGCTGGCGGATAAAATTGTACGAAGATTTTGTCTGGAGATCGGCTGCAACTATCAGCAATACTTTTATGAACAAGTTTAATTGGATGCCTCTCCTCGTACATGTGCCACTAAATTGCAGCAATAATCAATTTGGTTTCTTCAGTCTTTCAAAGGGCATAAGCAGCCATGTTTTCTTACCAAAGACAAATTCCAGGAATTGCCTTTCTTCAGTCTGCATCCTTTTCCAGGCGTTCAACTTCAAATTCCGAACATATTTAAGCGCGTTCAGCTTCAACTCCGGGCACATACATTGACGTTGTATCTCCGAAAAATTTAGACCGACACTCTGATTACCTAGTAGTGGTTATTTATGAAAGTGAAAGAAGACTAGCACATTCTAAACCTGGCCATGGATCTTGGATAAATGTAGGCAATTATTGGCATGGGAATTGGCGCAAGTATCACGATATTGTTTATCACAAAGACATGTTTTAAAACCACGTCTTGGAACTCTATTGCTCCACCTATGTGGTTTGAACAGATTACTGTAGATATAGAGTTTTTTTTTAATTTTAAATTTTGGATAAATGTTTGATTTCATATTTTTATTTGTTTCATGAACTCACAACCAACAGCATAAATTGCGAAGCTTCTTTTTTTTTTTCTTCTTCTTTCTCCCGACTTATAGTCTATTTTTCTTTGAAGGTATAAGCTTGTTGATTTGATGGTGATACTCATCTTAATTAGCAAGGCACAAAATCTGATAAAAAAATGTAGACCAGTGATATGTTTAATTTCGATTAAGTTATTACGAGCATAGTAAAACCTCTTATGATAATAAAAAACCAAAAATGGAGGTTCTTTTTCCCCGCAAAATAGAGTTTCGGAACCTTTAATGCTTTTCATAATTAATATACTTTTAGAGAACCTGAACTGAGAGCAAAGAATAGAGATGCACAGTTAGATATAAGATAACATAATACTTGTAGAAACCTAAAAAAAATTATAGCGTTTTTTCATTACTTGCAACAGAATGGTACAATAAGTACGCTTCATACAAGCGAACCCACCGTACTAAATTAACCCTTATGATTCACAAAACAACGTCGAGAAAAAAAGAAAACAAAAAAAAAAGGTCACAACAGCATCGTATGAACTTCATTATTCTTTTTCAAATTCAAAGTGAAATTATGCTTTGGGACGAGATCAAATGAAGTCTATCTTTCTGAAAGTAATCAAACATTGATGAATTATCTTTACGAATCATCCCCTTTGTTCACGTATAAAGTAGATTTTGATTGTTCAAGAGGAGCATTTTTAAATTTTTCCGATTTTCACAAACCAGTCCAAAAGCTGAAGTTGTATCCAATTAATTACAATTTTGTTATTTATTTATGTATGCGAAAATAAATACGTATATTATACCATGATAATTTTACGAAGACTACCTTTTGAAGTCAACATCATACCCTGATAATTTTAGCCCGATTATGGTTCCATCTGAATTGCAAGTGATGCCATCCCACTTGCAATGATCCGAAGGGTAGTTGACCATCCTGAAGCTGTTGTTCCACCAGCCTGCATCAATATTGCTGACATAAAATAAAATATGTTCGTTTAATATAAAAATTACAGCCTGGATACAATGGGATTTGGGCAAAGTGTGTGTATACGTATATACAATTGTGAAGAATCAATTCTTTTGACTTGTCTGACACTTCATATATTTTATGTAGTATTTGAATTATCAAAATAGTTATCACGTTTGGCATTTGCAATGTCTTAGAAGACGGAAGATCTCCAGGAAATTATTATATATAGCCTACTACCTGCCCACAACTTCGACTGTTGACGTCTAATTAAAGGACAAAGAAAAATTATTGATCATTTAAATAAGAGAAATACAAAGTCTAAAGTACATGCATTGCAAGTACTACACTCATTCCGCTGTGAGGTTTCGGAGACAATATGACATATGCACGTGCATTTTTATTTATTTTCAGCACATGGGAAACTTATTAACAATTGAATGATTGCAAAACATGAATGACGTGGTATACTTAAATGGCTTTTAAACATTCTCGAGCAACTTTTAACTGATTATTCGAGTTTAAATATTGAGAAGAAAAAAAAATAAAATGTATTGTAACTGTTGGTAAAAAAATGATGCAATATTTTTTATTATTATAATTAGGTATCGGTAACAAAATCTAAAACTGAAACATTATCTCAAAATTATTCATCCAAACAAAATGTAACATTTATAAATTTCAAGTTTTTCTTTCCTATATTTTGCCAAGCAAGGGTTGCGGGTTGCCCACTAAATATCTGCATTTGGTTCAAAGAAATTATAGAAAAGTCATCAATTAATTAATTACAATGTCAACGGAATAGTTAAGATGCTGTACGGCCAATTGCTTATAGACAGACGACTTTTTTGCTAATCGTACGTCAAAGCGTGTTCAAGAAAATTACAGCTTCTCACTGTAATTACGATAATTATTACAGCTTTCTCTTCACCATTTATTCGATATATTTTATTTTTAGCTTAGCTAGCATCGGGGTGGGCTATTAAATTTATTTTTATTTTTTTAAGTATTAATAAAGGCAAATTCATAAATTATAATTAACTATTTTTTTATTAAAAAAAAAAGCTAACCCGGTTGCAGCTTCGCTACTGTTCATATCACCGACGTTTTACCCGGAATTAATTTATTAAATATTCTACTTATACATTAATGAATTTTATAATAGAATTTGGTACGTATCATTGATATTAATGTACAGCAATATCAACCACCTGCAGAACAAACCTTTCATATTTTGACTATTTTTTTTCTGGAAAATGATATTGATGCACCCTACCACTAAATCTCCACATTAATTCCATTAAGGCAGTTTTTTGGGACAATTTTATTATTAATTCAAACTTTAAAAGGTATTCGCTAAAATATTTCAACTTTTGTTTGCTTTCTCGTGGTGTTAGAATTGACTCTCTATCGTTACTCGATTGAATGTGTTGTTAATCGTGAAGCAGCATAGTTTTGTATCATTTGTCTACCACTCTCTTATTAATAATTCTCAAATAAGAATATTCTAGTTAAAATGCATATATGCCACTACAAGAGGATAAAAACATAACTCTAAGATATGAAAAGGCAAAGAAAAAAAAATTTTCTAGTATATTAGAATTTATGTTTTGTTGTATTTCAGTAGTATCTTTCTTTGTTAAAATGAGATTATCCTCGTGTGGGAATTATTGGAACAAAGAGAAAAATAGCAAGCAAACTCAAAAAAATGTAGTAAAATGTACAAATAACCAATTCATGTATCACCTAGGTAGCCACATCCTGATTACAATAATATTAAAGGAATTTTACTTCTGCTTATACCTTAGTATCATAATGAATTTATTTTTTAAAAAAAAAAAAAAAAGTGGTTCATGGAGGAGTTCATAGAGGAGACCTAAGATAGGGCATAAGCATATTCATAATACAAAAGTTGAGGGTACATGAGCTTAATCAACATCAAAAGTTAGTTCACAAGTATAAAGGTATTTCAACACTATGTTTATGGCCTTTTTTTTCATTTTATTTAATACTATGTTTATGGCTTTAACTAAAGTAAAAAATTTTGTCAAGATTTACAGTTATTGATCGCTTTGGTTATTAAAATTTGTCAAGTTGAGGGTGTTATTTAAAGTTACCATGCCAAAGTATATAAGTTAAAATGGAAAAGGGTTATTTTATTGCTTAGCTGAACAAATGAATGCAACTGATTTAGAGCGCATTTGTTCACCATTTTAGATGATTTTTTTTTTCAGTGATAGCTTGTAATCTACCTAGGAGAATAATAAAGGTTAACTACTTGGTTAAGTCTAATGTTTGTTTTTCTAATTCATTTAAAATATGGTTTTTGTTGATCTTGTATATGATTTGTAGTTAGCATTTATGAGCATTAAGATTGATCAAAACCTAAATTAAAACAATGTTGTTTGAGTGAATGATTAGAGAATAAGAGGCTTGTATATTCATTTTCTTTGATATTACAAGGAAGAAGTTTGTTATTATGTGCATGGACATTATCATGACATTGGAAGAACTATGTACATGATCATTGTTGTGCATGATTGTTCATCAAGACATAATATTACTTTATCTAGGCGCATTACATGTGCCACAACACATTTGTGATAAAACAATAGAATATTTCTTGTGGAACATTTTTTTTTGGGTACATTAAGTTAGAAAATTTTTATTGCACATGACAATGATACACCGAACGCTTCTTAAAAATTATTCGTAAAAACATTAACATAAAAATTCATGAAAAAGGCAACTGAAGGAACAAATTTATTCTTATTGAATTTTAAATTTGTTTGAAGACGGAACATTGAACTTAGTAGTCTTCAGGAGGTGGTGATGACTTGGAACAGTAGCGAGGCAATAGTGACAGTGATGGAGGTGGTGGTGGAGGTGATATAGATGGTGGAGGTGGGAATTTATAAATGTAAGATGGAGGTGGGGATAGAGATAGCGTTGGTGGAGATTTGTATTAGTAAGGTGGTGGTGGAGAATACTTTGGTGGTGGTGGAGATTTGTAATAATAAGGAGGTGGGGGAGAATGCTTTGGTGGTGGTGGCGACTTATAATAATATGGTGGAGGTGGGGATTTCTTCGGTGGAGGTGGTGACTTATAGTAGTAAGGTGGTGGGGGAGAATGCTTTGGTGGTGGTGGAGATCTATAATAGTAAGGTGGCGGGGGAGAATGCTTTGGTGGTGGTGGTGATTTATAGTAATATGGCGGAGGTGGAGACTTCATTGGTGGAGGTGGTGATTTATAATAGTAAGGTGGAGGGGGAGAATGCTTTGGAGGTGGTGGTGATTTATAGTAAGGTGGCGGAGGTGGAGACTTCACTGGTGGAGGTGGTGATTTGTAATAATAAGGTGGTGGGGGAGAATGCTTTGGGGGCGGTGGTGGAGACTTTACTGGTGGAGGCGGTGACTTATAGTAGTAAGGTGGTGGTGGGGAATGTTTTGGTGGTGGTGGAGACTTGTAGTAGTAAGGTGGCGGGGGAGAATGCTTTGGTGGTGGTGGTGATTTGTAGTAAGGTGGTGGAGGTGGAGATTTTACAGGTGGAGGTGGTGACTTATAGTAGTATGGTGGTGGAGGTGAATGTTTTGGTGGTGGTGGAGATTTGTAGTAGTAAGGTGGTGGAGGAGAATGCTTTGGTGGCGGTGGAGATTTGTAGTAGTAAGGTGGTGGGGGAGAATGCTTTGGTGGCGGTGGAGATTTGTAGTAATAAGGTGGCGGGGGAGAATACTTTGGTGGCGGCGGAGATTTGTAGTAATAAGGTGGCGGGGGAGAATGCACTGGTGGTGGTGGTGACTTGTAGTAGTAAGGTGGCGGGGGAGAATGCTTTGGTGGCGGTGGAGATTTGTAGTAGTGAGGTGGCGGAGGAGAATACATTGGTGGCGGTGGTGACTTGTAGTAGTAAGGTGGCGGGGGAGAATGCACTGGTGGTGGTGGTGACTTGTAGTAGTAAGGTGGTGGAGGAGACGGAGATGGTGGTGGGGGAGACTTGTAATAATATGGTGGAGGTGGAGAGGGAGAAGGAGGAGGTGGTGATTTGTAGTAGTAAGGAGGTGGAGAAGAATACTTTGGTGGTGGTGCTGAGGCATAATCATCAGCCGATGCCTTGGTGGTGGTGGTTATAAGCAAAAATGCTATAGCACAAAACAATTGAGGCCATTGCCTCGCTTGTCCCCGAGTTCCCATTTCCTAAAAATTGTGTTTTCTGACTTGATGTTAAACATACTTTGCTACCCTTTATATAGTGATCATTTTAACCATTAGTGACGTAGAAATATTCTCTTACTCATAATTAATGAGGTCAAAAGCTATAAAATACTCCAACCCTCACATCGATTGAAATTTTATTTTATGTTTCAAATTGTTCACAGAAGGAGGCATGCATGTATGTCAAAAAGGGGTTGTTAAGATGCTTATTCGACAGCAGTTCTAATATTCTCATGAAAGGGCTTTGTTAACGAACTAAGGTGTTATGTGACAAATGGGTCCGAGAAATGTAAAGTCAAGCTAAAAATTCCTTGAGAACATTAATAAATTTAATACCAATTTTTTATTCTTGTAAGTTGTGAGTGATCTTGGCAGCAATGTCAAAGACGTTAGGTTTGGGTACCAATTTTCTATTAAAATTTTGCCTTAATATATTTACATAATATCTAGTGAAATGATTACAGGGGAATGACACTTTCATTCTCCTAATTAGGAATTGACTTTTATATTTTTTATTCTTAATCTGTTTTTATATTTTTGGTCCCTATTAGATTTTTTATACTGTATATAATTGAGTAGTGATAAATATTTCAAAATTGTACCATAAAATTCCTTCTCAAATGATGTCATATTCATTTACTGGTTGGTGAAATAATATATTTCATCCACTTAAAATTTATAAAAAAATCATCAATCACTTAATACATGACACATGACATGTCTTATCATTTGGGATAAAATTGTAAAATATTTATCATTACTCTTTTAATTCATTCCTTGTGCTAAAACTAGAGACTTGAAAATTTCATTGATTAAAAAAAATTTTGATATTTTTACAAGCGAATTGATTATCTAAGACCTTTGCAAATTAAAGCTAGTTAATTTGATATTATTATTATTATTATTATTATTATTATTATTATTAACTTACCCATGCATTTAAATTCAAACCCAAGACTTGAATTCGATGAAAATTGATCTTTACCACTAGAGCTAGATCTTAGATACAAATAATTAATTTGTTAGTTAAAATGTCATATTTATCTTTAATCATGTGTTTTTTTACTACGCTCTAGTACCAAAGATGAAATGAGGAAATATCTATAGGAACAAAAAGGTAGAAATATATACTAAGAAGACAAAATGTGATAATTATTTCACTTGAAAAAAAAAAGTAATTTACACGTTAATATTCTAAAAGCCAAATAATAAAAATATTAAAGTATAAGCGTGAGTGTATTAACTTCATAAACTTAAAAATCGACCTTTTTTAATTAAAAAGTCCGAGGGCCTAGCCCGATCTAATTCAATCATATAGGAGAGCTGGAATTGAGCTTATAGAAGCCCGGACAGAGGCTTGGCAACCCTGCCTGAAACAATAAAAAATTAATGGAGAGATTATTTACCTTATATTTGAATCGTATTTTCATTAATCTATCATAAATAGATATTCTAATCTGATTGGTTTTATTCATTCATTTGAATGCTTGTCGGACATTCATTTATTGCTAGGTTTGAGTAGTAACCATCCATTATATCATCTAGCTAGCCACTTAGGCCATTTTTTCTTGACATTTTACATGCCCAATTTTAACGAATGGAAGCAATAAGTCCTCCCAAAAAGAAGACTAGCCTTATCCTTATGCTTCTAAAGGGAAAAATAAATGCTCAAAAACAACTCACATGCACAAATGATCAGTGGATTCAGTGGTGACGATGAGCAAAAATATGCCATTGACCATTGCACAAACCGATTGAAGCCATGGCCTCCCATATCCTATTGACAAATTCTTTTACTCGTTTTTTATATTTTAATTTATACCGTTGACAAATTCTTTTGATTAGATGCTTATTCGGCAGCAATTTTATATTCACGAAATGGCTGTGCAAACGAACACGTCTCTGATGTGATGCAAGATAAGATGTTACACGGGAAATTAGGGAGCGATGGAATGTAAGTCTCTTGCAAGTGGGCTATATTCCTAGCTATGTCAAAGAATATTATTGTCTGTTTTTTGTATTCCATAAAAAATAATGAACCAGTGGAAGGGGCGGCAGTTGATTAATAACATAATAAAATGAGTAATTAGACTCTTGATTAAACATTAACTTAATAAATGAAACTAAATGGGGAGTGGAGATCATCTAAATTATCACCACATTTTTGCTTCCACTTTGATCATTTTCTTTTGTACCAATGGGTGAGTCTTGCATATATCTCACTGATATAGTTTTGTGACAAATTGATGTAGAGAAGGTGGCTACCTCTTAATTATATTTTATAATGATTTTTTTTTCTTGGATTGTGACAAAATTATATATTTTGTTTTAGTTCACACCATTTTTTCTTCAAACTTTTCATATTGAACATTGGATTGGTCATTGGTGAGGTTTTTTTTTTTTTAATTATTTTGGGAAAAAAAAAGGTAAAGATGCATAGATTTATAAGATACGTAATGTATTTCTCCAATATGAAAGCTCCTTCTAAACAAACAAGGAATAATTAATCTGATAAAATATAAACAAAAAAAGTGGTTATGGGAAAAAGTGAGAGTCCATAGAAAATGAAATTCCAAATGATAGCTCATCCTGAAAATGACATTGAAAAATGGTGAAAATAGTTCAACAATTTCACGAATAAAACATTGTATATTAAGTACTATATCTAGTTAATTAAGATTCTTATCAATAATAAACTTAATATAACTATTCAACTATTTGATAACTTTCTGAAGAACATGGCATCTTAAGTTAGAGTGCTACCTTTTAGAGGACAAAATCCATGAAGTTGCCCACCGTGGTGAAATGATGAGCCACAGGTACAAAATATCATAGAAACTCCACCAACTCTTAAATATCAAAATTCTACATATGTTTCTACTCATAAGAGCATGGAATTAATGATTGAAAAAAAAAAATCATAGGGACTAAAATTGTAAATTTAATTAGGCATAAAAGGTAATGACACGCTCTTTTCATACAAGTCAACAAGTTAATTGAAATATATTACAATATAGTTTATTTATTTATATGATTATTATGTATCCCAAAAGTTGCATTACAGAATAAATAAATAAACTTACGAGTATTTTGGCAGTAAATTAACAACCAATATTCACTGAATGATCTAGATTTTTTTTTTAAAAAAAAAAAGCACAAAGCTTCTATTTTTAAACCATAAACGGAAAACATTTTCCCTTTTGGAATATAATTTAAAATGGACATCAAAGAATTTATGTGTGTATAATTCTCCAGTCATGTAAACTCCTCTAAATATAACAACAAATTTATAGCGGAATTTATGTCCTCATAATTCTCTAATCATATATGTAAAGCGTTAAAAAGGTACGAATATAACTCCTCCGTAGAATCTGATTTGAGTAGGAATAAAACTCTAAGCTTCTCTTACTTGTTCATGGGCATTATCATCATGAAAGGTAGTGCTCATTATATCCTCTTTAAATATTACTAGGTGCACTTCTCTGTATTACTTAATAAATTCTCCTTCCCGTCGAAATTCGGAAGGAAAAGAAATTAGCTATTTATATAAAATCCAATAATAATGTGACAAAATTGAGATTACATGAACTTAGTCTATATCCTAAATTTAATTTGGATGCAGTGCGGTACTTCATGTACATTTTATTTACCGTTTCAACTAAATAAACAAACACATCAAGAATGGTAATATTAAAGAATAATAAGCTTGCCTCTGCATTTTCCATCTATAAAGAAGTAATACGCTTGGTGGTTGTGAAAAAGATGACAATGGAAATTGAAAGTAGTTGCACATATAACTTTTATGAAACCTTAAATTACGAGATCTTATTGCTTACAATAACTTTTACAACGAAAATGAGCAGCACTTCTTACAAATGGATTTACCATCTCAAATCCTTTTATTCACAAAAACATTGATGAAGAAAAAATCAGAAATAGAACAAGCTTACAAACTTACACTTATTCTTACATAACTAAGATCACACATGTTTCAACAACACATTGTATATTTAGTAGCCTTTAGGAGGTGGAGGAGACAAATATTAGTACGGTGGGGGTGGAGATGGAGAAGGAGGAGGTGGCGACTTATAGTAGTATGGAGGGGGTGGAGATGGAGAGGGAGGTGGAGGAGACTTCTAATAATAAGGTGGTGGCGGTGGTGACTTGTAGTAGTAAGGTGGAGGGGGATACTTCTCTGGTGGCGGCGGTGACTTGTAGTAGTAAGGTGGAGGGGGATACTTCTCCGGTGGGGGCGGAGACTTGTAGTAGTATGGGGGCGGGGCATGTTTCACCGGTGGGGGCGGTGACTTGTAGTAGTAAGGTGGCGGGGTATACTTCTCCGGTGGGGGCGGTGACTTGTAGTAGTAAGGTGGCGGGGTATACTTCTCCGGTGGGGGCGGTGACTTGTAGTAGTAAGGTGGCGGGGGATATTTCACCGGTGGGGGCGGTGACTTGTAGTAGTAAGGTGGAGGGGGATACTTCTCCGGTGGGGGCGGTGACTTGTAGTAGTAAGGTGGAGGGGTATACTTCTCCGGTGGGGGCGGAGACTTGTAGTAGTAAGGTGGCGGGGGATACTTCTCCGGTGGTGGCGGAGACTTGTAGTAGTAAGGTGGAGGGGGATACTTCTCCGGTGGGGGCGGTGACTTGTAGTAGTAAGGTGGCGGGGTATACTTCTCGGGTGGGGGCGGTGACTTGTAGTAGTAAGGTGGCGGGGTATACTTCTCGGGTGGGGGCGGAGACTTGTAGTAGTAAGGTGGCGGGGTATACTTCTCCGGTGGTGGCGGAGACTTGTAGTAGTAAGGTGGCGGAGGATACTTCTCCGGTGGGGGCGGCGACTTGTAGTAGTAAGGCGGCGGGGTATACTTCTCCGGTGGTGGCGGAGACTTGTAGTAGTAAGGTGGTGGGGGATATTCCTTCGGCGGAGGCGGAGACTTATAGTAGTAAGGTGGTGGGGGTGACTTCTTAGGAGGAGGTGGTGAGTGATAGTAGTAAGGTGGCGGGGGAGACTTCTCAGGTGGTGGTGGAGATTTGTAGTAGTAAGGTGGTGGTGGAGAATATTCTGGTGGTGGTGGTGACTTGTAATAGTAAGGCGGTGGAGGTGGTGAGGCATAAATGTAAGGCTCATAAGCAGCCGTGGCAGTAGTGGCTATGAGCAAAAATGCCAAGGAAGAAATCAATAGAGGCCATTGCCTCGGCTGTTCCGAGGCTCCCATTTCTTGCAATTGTGCTTTGTGACTTGTTTATGAAACATACTTGCATCCCCTTTATATACTAATCCTCCTAATCATTGGTGACTTTGAAATATTTCTTTAATGAAGAAAACAGCCTGGATTATAGATATAATAATAGTCTCCAAATCTCACGCTTTATTTTTTTTTTCATTTTTGTTCAACCATTTGCAAGATGGTTCCCCCACCAAGTTCCTCACAAATTTGTTCGCATAAACACATGAACAAGTCTAAAGGAGTTGTTAAAATTGCTTATCCAGCAGCAATTTTTTTATTATCATGAAAGCGCTTTCCAAACGAATAGGTCTCGAATGTCAAACTTTGAAGCTTCTCAGGATGCTAAACGTGTATGAAAATGTATACAAAGATTATGTCCATTTTTGCAAATCGGTAATATCCTATATCATTATATTGTGTTAGGCAGCAACTTTGCATTAAAATTATACAACTAAGTGTTTTTAAAGACTAGTCAACTGTGTCGGTGATACAAGTAAATTGGCTGTAAATTTAAGGCCAGTGATAGCTATATAAGACTATGAAAAGACAAATTTTGGAATTTGTTCATCCGTTGAGTTCTACGCAGACTAAGATTTTCCAACTAATGGGAGTAATTTATTTTTATTTATAATGCTTAAGGTATTGATTGTCATTTTCTTTTGCTAAGCTGGAACTTGAAAGTTTCAGAAAATGGTTGTTAGGGTGTCGCTGCATTATACAAGTAGCCCAAATTTTTTAAAGTGTTTTTGCGAGCAATCTTGTTGATTTGGGTTTTGACAAAAGCTTATTCGTGCTTCGTGGAGCATGCTTCGGTTGAAACTGTGTTTTCTTAATTTAATGATAAAAGAGTACACTAGAAGTTTAAATCCATACAAATTATATCGCAAATTTGGAGCCTATTGAATCTTTTTTTCTGCTTACATAGCATATGCTTCAATTGAAATTGGAATATATTTTCTGAATTTAATGATAGAATGTACAGGAAGTTTAAATCCATACAATTATATCATAACTGGAGAGTATCGAATATAACCTTCTTAAGGAATCTCTATAATTATCACATAATTTTTAAGCATAACTTAGAAATCTACGTAAAAGTGAGTAACTACTTAATGATAACAAATTTTTTTTTGTCCCTACTACTATGACATTTCACTTGCGCGGTTGCGCCCTTCATATACGCATTTAAAATTGATGTGTATGAAGTTAAAACTTTTGCATTGTTATTTTGCAATATTGTTATTTTTTAGATTTTAAAGATAAAGAATGGTCTTATTAGTTTAATAAAACTTAGCAGCAATTGCTCTTTTCACAAATTGATGATAAGTAGAATTTTAAAAGTGAAATTGAAGATTATTACTAAGCTTTTTTTACTATTACACAGTAAAAATTCAAATAAGACATAATTATTAAAATTATTTCAAGAATAGTTATAAAATCACAATTGCTTATACAAACTCATGTGATAAGATATTATTAATTGATTAAAAATGTAAAAAGAATAAAAACAACATGAGGATACCATTATATTAATACGTCACATTAAAACAAAAAAATTTGTCTACTCTGTTAATCTTATTATTAAAGGAGTATTAAAACACATCTGACTATTTAAACTTACCAAGTCGCCTATGTTGTGAATAAAAGTCTAAAAATACCATCAAACATAATGCCTAAGAAAAATTTCAACTACTGCAAAAGAAAACTTCTCTACTTTTTTTTTTCCGCTTATTGACAAAGAAAATAAATTATCGTGATTACAATCCGATCTCATTAAACTCAATTTGTCAACCAAAACCGGTTTGATCAAACAATTTAATAAGCAAATCTACACCAATCTATCAAATCATCAGACCTAATTCACTGTTTGGTCATTTTTAATACACGGTCAATCCTAAGTTCTATACGAAATCTCAATTCTATAACCAAAACAAATAACACCACCAAAAGTCAATCATATGGTACCGGTAAAATGTGGAAGAGCGAAAAACCCCTATACAATCTCTGGCCTCACTTACAAATCCATTTTGCGTAGATGAAGCACATACTCTTCATTTATTACAAAAACTAATGCAATTTTGCTACGTGAAAAGAGAGAAGGAAAAAAGAAAAGAAAAACAAACATCTCTATACGATGCAGACTTGAGAAACAAAGAAAAGAAAAAGTGAGGGTTATCTGGGTCATCTTCTTTATGTTCTCTGGTGATTATTTTCTGAGTGCTTTGATGAATCACCAAACACCTCGGTGTAACAAATTGGGCAAGCCTGAGAAAATAAAAAACGCGGTTCAGTGACCTTACGGACAAGTAAGAAATCAAAGATAAACAAATATTTGAGTTTGGGTTGAAAGTTGAAACTGTCAAGTTGCTTACCTTGTTGATGCTAAGCCATCTAGTCCCACAGCCAGCATGGTAGACATGTTTGCAAGGTAGCGTCATGCGCCTGTCACCTCGTTTGTATTCCATTTGGCAGATCACACATCTATTTCCAGCTCAAAGTGGCAAGTTAGACTCAAAGATAAGAAATTGAAATATGCAAACTTGGTCAAAAAAAAAAAGAAAAAGGTTACAATGATGCACTAACGACTTTGTCAGCACCAAAAATCCACCGCATAGTTAGATACTTTGACAAGCAATAGCAAAGCATGTAATAATAATAAATGCCCAAAGAATAATTGGTTTGGCCTCTTGCATGAAAGCAAGAAGTCAAGGGTTCAATTCCAAGGGGATAAGTTTAGTTTTGGCTGGGGTTCGTGATAACAGAAAGGGAAAGAGAGGGGGGTTTACACACGCACAAAGGAAAAATGAGAATGCAGTCAATAATTGACTAAAGAAAATAATAATAGAGACAAGTGCAGTAGTTATTCCAAAGTCAATTTATTATTAGCTTTTGCAAAATATTGAAACCCATCATCAATTTCTTAAAGAATTTTCACGGCAACTCAGTAGAAATGTCCTTCATTAGCATCTATTATCTGCCCACGTATGGTGTCCAATGGATTTCAGATTCATTCCAATTATTTAATAAGAATAAAGGATTTCTGCAACCTCACAAAAACTTAATTAACCTTCCACATGTTTATCCAGAATAGCATGTACCATGTCCAAGCTTCCCTCAATGTTCCATACAACACCCTTCTTAGGATGCTAATGAAAATAGATTAATTTTGAAGCATGTTTTCTATTTAATTATGTAAAAGAACCAAACAAGTCCTGTGACTCCAAACTGAGGGATAAAGAAAAGCATGATTTAATGTTTAAGATTCAGGTAAAAATACAACAAATGCAAACAAAAGAGTGATATATTACATCATGCAGGGAAGAAAAAGGAGATCAATTAAGGCCATTAAATAGAAAGGATAGCACATTTTAAAACAAGAGCAACACAAATTACAAGATACCTGTAAAGAAGAAAGCCAAATAATACCTCTCATTTCTTGATCTTTTTCTTGTAAAGAAGCCGCACTTGTATTTCGAGATGGGAAGCAGACTTATAAGTTCTTGGGAAAGACCACGACTTTGAGTCCCAACTGTCTCACCTAACTCAAGTAATTCCTGCACAGGATAAACCTAGTCATGAGCAACTATCCAGAACAAAATTACTAGGTGTAACATAAATAAAGTAATAAGCTAAATTTTCATGGACAAATGTGCACAATGATCAACTTCAGAGGGACCAATGCCTCACATCAGAGACAATTAAAATTGGTTTAACTAGAGACCACTGATTGCAGTTCAGAAACCAAAACTTTAAAACTTGAAGAATCAGTCAACATGGAGAATTTATTTTATAAAAGAAAACTGTATATATTATATAATTAACACATATAATTATCTCCAGGAGAACTACAGCCTTCCATAAATAGGAAATATGGGAGCACAAGTAAATCAAAAAACAAAATACAATATGGCTGATCATGTTAATTGCAGACAAGTACTGATGTCCTCCTAAGCACTTTTGCTGGTTGGCATATAAATTGGTGCAAGCTACGGATCTAGCTAATTCTATTCAGGATGCAACGAGTTAGGGAACTATTTCAGCCAACAATCCAGGGCATAAAACAATCTGGTCAGCATGATCAAAAGTGCTTCAAGAAAGAAATACGTGGCACTAAGCAAAATGATAAAATAAATCAGCTATAGTGCAATTGGGATGCTTACAGCAAATTTCTAATTCTAATAATAACAAGATGCTCTGCCCAAGGCAGATAAATTAACTGTAGAATGACAGGAAAACCAAAAATGGTTGAAAAATCATGAAAGTTCTGGGTGCAACATCTATAAGGACAGCCACCTGTAAACAAGGAAAAATTATAGAAACCACTTACCTCATAAGTCATCTGGTCAGGATCAATATTGTCTTGCCAAACCACCTGCATGGTTCAGATAGAGTAAAAGGGATTTAACTAACCTCCAGAATCTATTTCCAAGTATCATTCAGTCTTTCTAATCTAAAATAAAAAGACTCAACATATAATATCTCCAAAAATGTATGCTACAAGCAATAGAAAACCAAGGATTCAAGGCATATTGATTAATTTTGCTATCCATGTCAATTGCAATCAATGTCAAGAAACATGTTATGACGCAAAACTCTCCTCAAGCCTAGGTGTAATGCAAAGATGTATGCCTATGCAAGATAAGGTGCACACTTGCTAGAGCAAGATAAGGTGCACACTTGCTAGAAATGTATATAAAACATATTCATTATTTTAATATAATCAAATCATAGATACATGCATATATAGGCACACAAACATGCATCTATGCAGGTTTATGTTATTATGACTTAAAATTTCACTTAGATAGGGAAACAAAGCATATTTGCAATTAGTGGAAAAATTAAAGGCTCATTAACAGATTCCATGCATGGTTATTTATTAATCATTGCAAGGGTTTCCAAAAACAGTATTAAACAAAAGTTATTTCACAATCCAATCAACCAACTAGAAGTTATTTCACAATCCAATCAACCAACTCGAACAACCCTATTCCTACTTGCACACTAAATTCTTAAAGAGGTATTAATTTTACACATTAGCAACCAAAAGGTCATCTGATAAGATATGCTAGATTTTAGTCGAATTTTTGTTTTATTATACGGCCACGCAAAATCAACAATCAAAAAGAATGGATTATTATGTTATATCAGAATAAGTACAGCCTACTCTACTAAGTGGACTGGAAAGAAACAAGAGGCTTCTTGGAAAGTGCTCGCCTTATAATTCCTAACCTCTCCTTCTAATTAGAGAAGCACCTACGTGGACATTGAACAACCATTTTGATATCAACATGAAGGTCTGCCGAGGGAGGGGGTAAAAGAAGGAAAATGACTCTTCAAGCTAGAAATTCGAGGAAATTTGTAAATTCAGATCATGCATCAACAGCTTGTATTCAACTGAGACCATTAACATGCTACATACCTGATGTTCATGAGTATTTTGATGTCTCCGTGGACCTGAAAAGAGAAAGTAAGTGCTGAGGGAAAAAGTCATCCACATAGGAGATAAGTAATTTTAAAATACAAAAAATACCACCAAACAAGTGGGCAAAAACAACTTAAGTTAAAACAAACTCAACAAATCCTTTATCCCTGAACAAAAGAAATTGGCTAAACAAATTACTTTCTGCCAGCTTCCTTCTCAGTAGCGGAAAGCAATTAAGATTGTTGATAAAAGAAATGGCAAAACAACTTTAAAGCTGCTGCTATTTCTTTCTAGTTCCAATTAAACTAGAATGTTTCAGCAAAAGATCAGCAGCACAAAGATTGATTCTTAAATGCATAAAAAGTAAATGCATGAAAGCTTAAAATTTGATGTTTTTCAAAGTTGCACTTTCAAGAACTCCATTTGAAGTGTAGAAAAAGCACGAAAGAAAAACATGATGATCTAGAAAAATAAAAAATGCAATAATAGTTCAAAGGTTTTAAAAGTGATCAATCTCACTAAAAAGCTATACCAGCATTAAGTATGATTTAGTGAGCAATAGACATTCTTTGAGGATTTCTCCCTTAGCAAAGCCTACTAAGTCCTTGGTCAAGGTCTTAAGGTTACATTTTCTTCTGTTCTCTCGGGGTCAGTTGTATAGAAGTCCTTCATGGGTTGTGTCATTGTGACTCATGACTGGACCCCAATCTTGGGGTTTAATTCTTTACACACACAAATCATTTGTTAAATATCGGGACAGCATACTACTATTTTGGAGAGAACTACCTCATGCAGTGATTTTATACACTCAGTTAATATCTTCTCGCTTTTAATATATACAATTAATTGGTATGAACGCCTGAACATAGTCATTCAAAAAGAAAAATCTTCTACAATTAACAGGCCCCATGGACTATAGGAGAAAACAGATTATCCTATCTGAAACTTCACACCAGAATGAACCTCACAACTTACATTCTATGGGGCTCTCACGTGTGGTAGTATTCATATTTCTTTCCGGTACTGCATTTACAGCTGCAGTCTGCTCATTGTTTGATCTAGAAGTGTTCTCTGACGGCCTTCTGTATTCATCATTCCGTGGCTCATGATAATTGACCTCATAAGGATGACCATAGTCATAATATGAATTACTTCCGTAATCAGATAATCCGAACTTGTAAAAACTCGTATGTGTCGAGGGGTAAACACTCTCCTGCACAAGACAAGAAAAACACCTTTTCAACTAACACAATTTTAAATTTTTAATATTGTAACAATACAAATAGTCCAAACCATTCATTCAAATAAGCGGTGCTTTCTTACACATCTACATTAAGAAAACGTAACAACCCTTATCAACTAACAGCACAAATTTACAAAAGTTGGATCTAGTTACTTTTCAAAGCAAATGAAACAGTATCATTAATCATTCCGACCATGTTTACAAAAATAAAAATCAGTGATCATCATAAAAATGGTACCTGAACATGCGAAGCACCATCAAAAATGAAATTAACATGTTCATATGTAAGACCTTCAAAATATTCCATAAAGCTTCCAGCACTGTTGTAAGGATAGCTGGTGTTATAGTAATGAACCTCAATATGCGGATTCCAACTCATTTCTAAACCACCAACTGCAGGAAGCATCAAATTAACAGTTACAAAAATAACACAATTACACTAAAGGTGAAAAAATAAACAGAATATTGAATGTAAAAACCTGATCTTTCACAGATTTAATAGTTGAGATTTGCTCAAAACACGAATTCGGACATCAATCAATTGTTTTTCAATTAGTTTCCGACCTGCAAAAGAAATGTCCAAAAAAAAAAATTAATGTAAATTCCAGAAGCTTATTATACGACTAAACTTCAACACTACAGCATTACAAAATCACAGAAGTTTATCCATCTTGCATTGCTTAAGACATTGATTTAACAAATCTCAGCAATTTAGCACATAATGATCATCAAAAGACTTATCCTGTTTGGTTCTCGAGAAAATGAAAGAAAATAAATTAAAGAAGTTAAAAAAAATTAAAATTTTGACTAATTAAGCTGACTTTTTTTTTCACTTTTAGAATCCATAACAGAAAACTAATCTTAAGTTTGGTAGCCGAGAAAATGCAAGGAAAGTAAAAGAAACAAGAGAAGTTCAAAACAAACACAATTTAGGTTTACTTAATGTGAGTTTTTGCTCTTATCTTAGCATCTGAAATGAAAGAGATCTCATTATCTCAATTTTTTTTCTCAAAGCCAAACAGAAAATGAACAGTTCAAGTACCTCATTTGCACAAATTCGGAACTCCAGAAGTTATAAGAGTCAAATGAAACAAAATCCACGCCGAGAAAATTTCGCTTTCGGTGAGTGAGAAATTTTCTCGGGAAAATGTAAAGGAGAGAGGGAGAGAGAGAGAGATAAAACAATGGACCAATGGATCAAGAGGGCGATAAATGGAACACAGTCAATATATATAAACAATTAATTAATGAAGAAATATAATGAGTCCCTACAGTTTTTCCATTTCGCATATAAGGAATAATATTTTCATTTTTATCAAATAGGTCCAAAAAACCGATATAGAAATGACTAAAAAGTAAGTGTTAAAACAATAATCAAGCTCGTATTTTAGAGTTTAGACGGTAGACACTACACAAGGTAGCATGAATCAAACAAATAAATGTGTCAGTTATTTGGAGTCATGAAATTGAGGGATATAACAGTAATTTCAATAAATAAAAAATTCAAATGAATTTGACAATTTAAAAAATGGGGCACAATAACAAACTTAGTACAGAGCATAAATGAGTCATTGAGTCTTAAGTAGTTAAGTTTTTGGGTCAGAGCCAACAGAACACGATACAGTTTACATTTATACAGTTAAAATACGATATTAAAAAAGTAATTTAGCCATTCAGGTTAGGGGCCTAGTTGATATATTTGGTAAAATATCTTAAAAAACTCATTAAAAAAATGAAAAGAAATTAAAATAAAGAGAGATTCTTTGGAAAATAAAGAGAAAGAACCGACACTGGTTAACTTCTGAAGAGCTCACTGATGGCTTTAGAAGCGAATGGCTGCTGCTTCTCAGCTTTTGTTATTTTTTTATTTTTTTAAAATTTTCTTTTTTCTTTTCGTAATTTTATTAAGTGTGGCGCTTTGTGCAGTGGCCTAAAGGACACGCGAACCCCGTTGGATGAGAAATGATTGCGTGTCTCGCGCTATAGGATAATATAAATCAGTGTGGCATAATATCTATTTTGTCCCTATATTTTGCAGGAAAATACGCTTTAGCCCACCGGTTTTAAAAGTTGGATAGGTAGGTACCTTTATAGTTTATTCTGTTGTTTCTACTTTTTTTTTTTTTTTTAAGATAAGAGGTGGTGCAAAATCTAAAATAATTGTTTAATATATATATATATATATATATATATATAGATTAATGGATTTGAACTTAGGTAGCTTGGTAAAGAAATTTATATGAAATTGAAATCCACTCAATTAAGTCCGGATCTCTATTGTTTATTATCTATCTTATTGTATTCTTTTTTAAAAAAAATTAAAACTGTAAAAATATTTCATTTTTCATAAAATATTCGCCTTCAAAAGCTTTTTTGAATTAAAAATGCTACGAATTAGTTTCATGAGAAACTTATTTTTAAAAAAATATTATGTCGCAAGGGACATGAACAAGTAGTTTTTTTATTGTTCAATCATGTTCGAACTCTGTATAAGTGTTGGTTAAATAATTTATTGGAGTATTGTCTATTCTCTACCTTTGATTTAAAAAAAAAATTAAGACTATTTTATGTGAAAAAAGGGATTAATTTGCCTCCTTTAATCAAAATAGTTCTATCATTTAAAAAGAAAACGAATTGGAAACCAAATTGGACAAGGAAAATGACTATAATTTAATAAAGGAAAACTATTTTATATGAATATTCACCTAACCCAACCGCGTGTTAACATGTGTACTGCAGGTGAGCTGCTTGAGTGTATATTATAGGTGACCAAACCAATACCAGTAGCTGTAAATTGTATAATTGGTCACATGTATGGAACCTTTTGTATTTATGTATAATAATAAATATCATTAACTGAAACAATTCATTCTTCATTTAATTTTTGCCAAAAATTTCAGTCAAGCCCTTGAGTCTTGACCTAATTAATTAATACTGTAATTTATTGGATTAAAGTTAATTTTTTATAGTTTATTTATGTTGACTTTGCACATTTAGGACTATCTTAAATACAAAATTCTTCTGTGAGGCCTATTATTTTTGCATTTTCAATTTCCCAAACTCTTATTAATTTACATTTTGACTTTAAATCAAGAAAAAAATAAGGAAACTTCAATTTAAATATCATGATAAAAGAATCATACTACTCGAAATATAACTTCTTTTTAAGATTTTTTTTGGTAGATGATTAGGGTTAATTTTTATTACATCACTCCTTGAAATATTTACAATTAAAAATTAGGAAGTCTTAGTTTTTCAACTAAACAATGGAATTGATACTTTTTCTTTTTAATTATGTTATAATGTTTGATTTCAATTTGACCCCAATTTATCTCAACATTCAAACATATCATTACCAAAAGAGAATGTATCTCTACTATTTGAATCAATACGTAGGGTTGGATATATAATTACTCAGTCATAATAGAATCAAAATCTAACCATTCAATCATTAAACAAACTGGAAAAAAAAATACAAGATTTAGAAATATAGGCTAATAAATATTTAAGCCATGGCCATATAAATTTAGAACCAAATACTAGAAATTGTGGTTAGGGTTAGAGTTAGTGGTTGAGTTGTGATGGGAAAATGAAGCATGTGATATTGGCAAAAAGATCACCAAACCCACCTGAACCCATCAAAAAGAAGTTGGTGTCAGTTGAGATTGGTTTGGATTAGAATCAATCTACAATAACACATTTATTAAAAGGGAAAAATTGGCTTAGATGGGTTTTGATATTATCTATAATACATAACAACAATGATCAAATACAATCTATTTTGTTTTGTTGGGATATGAAGCATTAGGAAGACTCGAATTCTTCATCTTAAGGATAAGATGAAGAGTTTTTAATCATGTTAATTAAACAGTGGTTAAATAAAATCAATTCTCGTGGGCTATAATTTAGTAGAAAATTATTACAATGTACAAACGTGGGCTATTAATTAGTGTGTGACATAATCATTTCACATGTGATGATAGTTATTTTTGTTTTTGTTTTAGAAACTAAGAACATTAAATTTTTTATTTAGAATCTTCTATACGAGGGAGTGACAACCCATTTTCTCTTTCAAGACATATGAAAAGAACTTCAATTCAATTCATTTCATGTGTAAGTAGAAGTAAGGGATGAATTTTTCATGCTTTTAAAGATTTAGAACAACTATTATTCCGACCTAAAATAGTTTCAGAGACAAAATTTTCCAGAACAGCCGAACAAAAATAACCCATTAAAAAAGTGGAGTATTTTATTGAAAAAAAAAATATTGAGAAACAAAAAAAGCAGACCTACAAGACCCGACATAGCCAAAAAGTGGTTTTGGACATCCCCATAATTTTGTTTGGTCCAATGATTTTAAGCTAAGCCTATGTGTATGCCATAGCTGATGCAATCAGTGTGCTTTCTGGGGGCTATAAAGGGCAAAAGGCTGTCAGCCATGTGAGAAGGAGAATGAAATGACAAGCAAGCAAGCAAGCAACCAGCAAAGCAAAGCATGAATGAACATGGATAATTAAAATTGATCATTATTCATGAGAATCAATTCAAACTAAAAACCTGGCGTGCAAGCAAGCACCTATCATGACCCCTCCCTCGTATTCCTTCCTCCTTGTCTTTACTCCTTTTAAAAGTTATAAACTTATAGTTTTTGCGGCTAAGTTCCATTACTAGGACTCTCATCATCATCATCATCATCCACCATGGATCATCTATTGTTGGGTGCACAATGACACAAAACCACCCACCATCGATCTTGCTACGGATCATTAGTTTCTTTTATCATATATAGAATGAAAACATTGTCATCAATAACAAAAATGTTATTAACCGGCGAATGTGCGATAGTCTCACCCATTTGATCATCGGATCCAGGAATTCTGGAACAACGAGAGAATCTTACCTGCTGACTGCTGTGGACTAATTAATAGTCACAGTTTGATCACTTGACATCGACTCAGTAAATTTTGGAGCCACTTTTGGGCTCTCGCTATTGTTCGATTGCTTGACATCAACTAAAAGACCAGAGCGACATTACGTGTCTGGCTGTCATCATAAGCTCAAGAGTCGAGACCCGCGTGCTACTCAGAGGCTTCTAAAATTATGAGGTCTTGAAATCATTTTTCAAGTTTATTTTTTGAATACACACTTTGATTTTCTTTTTCGTGTGAATAGAAAAAGCTACTAATACATCATGTTTTTTTTTTTTTTAATTCTAAGTTAGTAAAAGACCATTTCTATTTAAATTTATACATAATGGTATTTCGTGTGATAAAATCTCGTATTGAAAATAAGAAGTTTGGAGTTTAAACTCTGCTTACATAGGTGAAGAAGAAATTGTAATACCATTAAGTTAAATATACTCAAGACACATGAAAACTCAATGAGATTCCAAATCCGGACAACAACAGTTGCTAAGCTTTAGTGGTTGGGAAATGTGAACTGAATCCAAAGACTGCAACCTTACCGTCCCTTGAAGAAGTTATGGGACTGGGGCTGCCCCTAATATATTTGGATCCATAGACCGTCTGGGAATTGGACTTATCAACATACTATGAGGCATATAATTTGATCAACTAGGCACGCTACATTTATTTGTTGAGGTCTTTTAGTAGCAACATAGCAGTAACAACAAGCATTGTGGGGGGCTGTCAACACACAGGCATATAATTCGAAGTGGTGGGCTGCTGCCCTCACAAGCATTGTGGGGGCAGCGGTTCAAGCCGCTTTTGTGGGGGTTAAATGTTCTTAATATTTATAAATCATTATCTCTTGCGAAATGCGAGTGGAGTATGGACATCCCTCCTTTGTGAGGAGTTATTTGTCTGGGCATGTACTTCACAAAATTCAATGTAATAATGTAAGTCCCAATCATGTATATCTGATTGTAAATATCAGTGTAATATATCTGCTATAATAGCAGTTGTTGTAAATATCTGTGTAATGCAGTAATCTGATGTGTAATCAGTATTCAAAAAAACAAACCCAATAGTTTTAACAGGAAGATCTAGTTCATAGGAGACACTACATTAGAGTGGCTGTGAAGTTAAATAGCCACGGGCATGGGGGAATGAGTACCCCAACAACTTCCTCGAGCATCTGTATAACCTTTCTTGAATGCACCATAAGGCAATCATTACAAACCCTTGCAGCATATTCATGTCAATTTTGGCCTCCGAGTCATTTTCATCCGGAGCACCTACAGTGTTTTCCTGATGGCAGTCACAAGCCTAATCAGTAAGAATTGCTTTATCCACTGTGCTGATTTGATTATCTGCACTTCTCTGGAGTAAAATGATCTCTATAAGCAAAACACCAAGACCGTATACGTCGACCTTCAATGTGAATGGCATTTTCCTGAACCATTCGGGCGCAACGTATCCTTTTGTTTCTCAGATGGCAGTAATAGTATGGTTCTGATCCATCATCAGAAGTTTTGCGAAACCATAGTCAGATATACAGGCAGTGTAATGATTATTAAGAAGTATGTTTTGAAGCTTTGTATCACAATGGATGATTTGGGTGCTGCACTCTGCACAAAAGACGTCTGGCAATTCGCATCTCAATTTCAATCCTCAAATTCAATTCGGTTGCGAGTCTGCAGGGTAAATACACTACCAGAACTTGAACCACATTCTTGTGATGTGTTTGGCTAGTTATGTTCACTTAAACTTGCATTCCTTCTCATTATCTTGAAATACACTATAACCTCTTTACTGGAACAAGATTATGATACCCCATTTCCAAGAACATTTTGTAAACAGTGCCAAAGGCGCCCCTTCTTAGTTCTTCCTAGAATCCATGAGTGACATCTACAAGCTCTTTGTTACTAAAGCAGCTTCATATGTGAACCATCTTGATTATTACCATTGCAAGGCCTTTTAAAGTTTTGTGGTTGACAACTAGAAAACCTAGGCAACTTGCACCAGCTAATAAAAATTGATGAACACAGAACTCCCAAAGAGTATGGATCCCACCAGGATAAATAGTCCTCTTTCTTCTCTCGCTTTGCTTGGTCTTTCCTGATTTTGATGAAAGCTGCCTCGTTATCGGCACTAACCATTTTCCCATACGAGAGAGGCAGTTTCCACTGTAAATCATGCTGAGCAATTACAGCTTTCACAGGCAATGTAAGGCAGACAATTGGTTTTCAAGCTCTAAGCTTGAGAGAAACTCATCTCCATAGGGAGGAACATCAGAGATATATTCAGAAAACTCAAAAGTGTCTTGTTAACTGAACTAAACAGTCATAAATCTGTTCCAATTCAGGGTGGGATTTGTCTCTAACAATAAATTCATACAAAAGGCCGTTAACCTCAATCGAGCTACAACCGGGAGTCTTCTCCACACCTCTCTCCTCCATCATTTTTCTTACCTTCCCAGCCTCCTCCCACATATTTGAATCCCTATACATATTAGCAAGCAATACATAAATTCCACTATCTTGAGGATCTAACTCAAGAAGCTTCATAGCAGCTCTTTCTCCAATTGAAACATTTCCATGCAGGCGACATGCAAAAAACAATGCACCCCACACCACAACATCTGCTGCCATTGGCATGCTTCTGATAAGCTGTTCAGCCTCTTCCAATAGACCAGACCTACCTAGAAGATCCACCATGCATGAGTAGTGTTTAAGCTTAGGGGACAATCTGAATATGGAGCTCATTTGGGCAAAATACTTACGACCCTCATCTACCAACCCTCCATGACAACAAGCTGATAAAATCCCAAGAAAAGTGATCTCATCTGGCATCAACCCAACACCAATCATTTCAGAGAAGTAAGATATGGCATCAAGCGCTTTCCCGTGAAGGGCTAAGCCCCCAATAATGGCAGTATAGGTTAAAGAATTTCTTTCAGGCATCTCATGAAAAACCTGGAGGGCCTTTGCGATGTTCCCACACTTGGCATACATGTCAACTAATGCAGTTCCTAACACAACATTCAAATTAAAATTTTCTTTTTCAATAAAACGGTGAATCCATATTCCATCATCGAGGGCTCCAAGTTGTGAGCAAGCAGATAGGCAATGAACCGTGGTCACTGCATCTGGCTTTATGCCAGTAGCTTGCATTTCATGAAACAAAGCCAAAGCCTCCTTGCTACGCTTGGCTTGGACATAACCTCCGATTATGGCATTCCATGGCACAACATACTTCTCTGGCAAGTCATCAAAAATCTTCCTAGCTATATCCAAAAACCCAAATTTGGCATATCCCACAATCATTGTGGTACATGACACAACCGTTTTGTTCACCATGCTATCAAATATTTCTTCGGCTGACTCAAGTTTCCCACACTTCACATACATATCCATGAGCGCATTTGCGAGTGGAACAGTCAAAGTCAACCCACTTTCAGAAATATACCAATGAATCTCTCTCCCAAGATTCAAATCCTCTAGTTGAGCACATGCCGAAACCATCCCAATCATCGTCACCTCATCCGGTTCGACTCTCTCCAATTGCATATCTCGAAAGAGCCTAATAGCTTCTCTTGGAAACCCACTCCTAACAAACCCGTTAATCAAAGAATTCCAAGAAACCAAATTTCTCACACAACTTTCATCAAACACATTGCATGCCAACCCCAAATCTCCACACGAAACAAACACATGAATCACAGCATTATGCACATACATATCCACATCAAAACCCAGCTTCAAAACATGCCCGAAAATCTCATAACCTAAAAACCTCAATCCCAAACTAGCACAAACTTTGAACAACAAAGGGTAAGTAAAATTATCAGGCCTAGTCCCACCATTTCTCAACATTTGCTTATACAAATCAACAGCTTCTCTCATCTTTCCAGTCTCTAAAAACCCTCTAATAGCTACATTCCAAGAAAACGAATTAGGGTTTTGTACATTAAACAAAATCTTTGTACAATAATCAAGATTCTTTGACTCAGATATTGCACAAAACGCAATAAGGCGACTTGGAGCAAACCCATGTGAGATCAAGCCAGTGATGGTCATTTGGGATTGGATTTGCTTCAATTGGGATAAAGATTTGCATTGTTCTAGTAAAAATAGAACTGGGTTTTGAAGAACAAATACGTGGGTCGTGTTCCAATTTGTAGGTTCCTCTTTGTGAGGAGAAAGAGAGCGAGTGTGAAGAAAGCATAGCAAGTAACGAAGAGGGTTTAAAAGAGGGCCTTTAATCAATTTGAGATTGATGGCATTGAAAATGTTCATCAGATTTTTGTGTTTCGTGCGTGTTTTTTATGTCGTTTGGCGGGAAAGAGCGTTACTTGCTGATTATTTATGTTTTGAATGCTTGGCTTTGGATTTTCTCTCTTTTTTTAAATTTTTATTTCATTTTATTTATTTATTAAAATAAATATTGTATATTTATTTATAACAATTATTATTATGGACATTTGTTGATCTTTTTTATTTTTAGATTAAATTAAAAAATTAAATTAATTATTTGTATTTTCATCTCAGCTCATCGTGCTTTCGTATCTAAAATGTAAGTCTAACTTAAAGTTATTTACCTCTTTTGTCATTCACAAGGAAATATTATATCAATTATTGATGCAATTGAGGATGTTTTACAAAAATTTAGAGCCTTATTTATCGTCATATACCAATATGTGGGCATAAAAAGAAATGGGTAAGTGAAGGATCAATTGATCTAAACATGTAATAAAAACCTGGAAAAATTGATGAATTGAGATTACAACTGTTTCAACCATCACAATTATGGCAAAGGAGAAAAAAAATCATTAGTAAAAGCAACAATGTATGGGAAAATGAATCCCTTGAATGAAGAATTCTCAAAATGAATGAATCTCAAGATTTTCATCAACATCATTATCATACCAATTAGGCTCCCCCGGAACCATACTTCTTTCCCAAGACAATCATCTGAAGCTTGTCATAGCCTGCAAGCACACCGGCACCAGCAATGGCTCGAAGAATGTTTGCACCGGCACCCTTGAAGAGTGATTTTGCTCCCTCATTCTTGAGAATCTGAGAGAATGCATCAAGTGAGCTGTTGTACTTCACGGCTTCACCAGATGTCATCATCATTCTTCTGCGAACGGTGTCAATGGGATACGAGGCAAGGCCAGCACCATTGGTGATAACCCAACCAAGAGCAAAGCTAGCAAAGAAGCTATCCTGCAATCACATTTCCAAAATTTATGTCAAACATTTGACAGTTCAATTAGTCCACCAAGTGCCATGTAACTAAATGATTTTTACACTAACCTGTAACTTTCCGGTGAGGATCACAGGCTTCAAAGAATCATACATGCCAAAGTACAGACCACGATACACAATGATGCCAACGCATGAGATGTTAAATCCGCGGTAAAGCCCCGCAATACCATCTGTTTTCAAAGTCTTTCTGTAGACATCAATCAAGCCATTGAATTGTCTCTCCCCTCCGTGCTTTGCGGCCTTGGCATCATTAGCAAGGCGAGTTCGCGCATAATCCAAGGAGTAGACAAAGAACAGAGAAGAGGCACCAGCAGCACCACCAGATGCCAAGTTGCCAGCAAACCATTTCCAGTAACCATCGCGATCCTTCTTGAAGTTAAACAATCTCTTGAAGTAATCCTTGAATGCAAAGTTCAAGGCCTAAAGAAGCAATAACAAATATAACAACATAAGCAAACGCAACGAAGCAAAATGATGATACAAATACAATTGTATCAAACACTTGACAAAAACCTGAGTGGGGAAATAACGAATGACATTGGCTGTGTTCCCTCTCCACAATGAAGCAAACCCTTCATCCTTAATTGTACGGCCAAAGCAATCGCCAATTCCCTTATAGGGTTCAGAGAGCCTGCCAGCCTTGATCATTTCATCTTGGTTTTGGATCAAGAGCTTAACGCGTTCAATAGGAGCAGCGGCAGTTTTGGATACTGCTGCAGAAACTCCACCCATGAGAAAATCAACGGCAAAGCCAGCAAAGCCTTTCTCTGACGGGGCTTGTACAAACACAGGCGACGCAGTTGAGGCGATAAGTGACAGATCAGAGGAGGCGCGGCACGTTTGTGCTAACGGGTACTGAAATGCTGCATTGGAGTAGTTGCCATAGGCAAAATGCCTCTGAGGCAGAGCAGCAGGATTTTGGAAACCGGCATACCGATTTTGAACAATGTCTTGGCTAAGAGTGGATTTGAGATAGAGCTGTCCTGTTACCTTATGCATAACTGATGGTTGCTGGTGACTCTCAGCCATTATTACTGCTTCCAAAATATAAACCGTCAACATGCAGGGAAAAAAAAAATTGAAAATTACGAGAGCTGTAAGCAGAATGATCAAGAATGCTTTAAACTGAAGGACAGAGATAATTTCATGTCACAAAACAAGAATCTCAAACACGTCACAGAAGTTTCAAGTACACTACTCTAAATTCATGTGGCAGATGACATATCAAGAGATAATCAAATTGCTACCGTATCATTTAAAAATCTAATAATCATTAAGATTAAGATCAGAACTTAAATCTGAAAGACCAAATCAAATCCTCCATAGAATCTTGATCCAGTACGAACCCATAAAACATATTTGCACCAAAAATAATTTACAACTATTTATTTGCACCAATCATTGTATAAGTGACATTTGTTCTTTCAGTTTTCAGTTTGCTATAGACATGAAATGTTATGCATTTTGCAATCGAGTATTTAGCTTTGTACAAATTTTCAATATTAGAAAATCTCAAGAAACATATATAAACTAGCATATTTCAAAAATTAACTATAAAATAGACATAAATATAAATCTTTGCAGGCATAAATGAATCAAGCTGACCTGAAAAAAAAAATATACAAGAAAGAAGAGAAAAGGTCTTAGGAAACTAATGAGCAAAGAGAGATATGAAGGAGAAGCTTGAAAGTGGGTTTATAATAAAATCAAAGAAGGTGTTGAATAAAAAATAACAAAAAAAAAGGCCCGAAATAAAAGCAAGACCAGAACAATTTTATGTGAAATACACATCACAATTCACAAATAGACCAAGCGATTCGGCCAATGCAATGAACTAAATATAGAGTCAAATAATAATAGAAAATAAAAACGAAAATGAACAAAATAAAATACCCTTTTGGCTAAAAAGGCTCTTTGATAATCTTAGGGGCTGAGAGAGCTTTTGGTTCTGTGAAGAGAAAAATATGAGATGGAAGAGAACTTAAAAGAGGCATTGATCTCTGCATGGATTCTTTATAGCAAGTGTTTTTGAGATACGCGGCTTGTATGAGGTGGCATGATGTGATTGGGAAAGATACTTTAGGCAGGATTGGCTAATTTTATTTCATCGACAAAATTTTTGCTGCATGTACATTGATTTGAAGTAATATGATTGGTTGCATGAAAATGAAAAATACTAAAATTTTTACTTTTATTTTCTTTTTATTTATTGGGTTGCTGTTTTCGTTTTCTTTTGCTCTGTTAATCATATTATTTATTTGTCATTGCATGTGTGGTATTAGTTTTTGACGGAGAAAAGTATGCAGAGATGGAGATTTGGCTGAACAAAATTATTTAGAAAGTTAGTTATTTGGACATTTCGAATAAGAATGGAAAACTTTTCAACATTTTGATTAAGAATGGAAACATTTAATTTTCGCTTGGAAATTTCTCCATTTGAAATTTGAATTGGCCCATACTTTTTGGAGAGTACAACTTTGACACTTAATTTATCATGAGTGAAGGATTCACCATTGATTTTAGGGTTAATTTTGTCCTGCCCCCAACTGTTTCAACATTTTTCGCCACACACCCATATGTTTCGAAAATACTCACTCCACACCCAATTCCGTTAATTTGACCGTTATGTTTAACGGAGCTATTTGAAATTTAAGTAAATGTCCAAAATACCCCTTATCTTGAATTAGAGAAAAATAAAATGAGATAAAATATTAATTTAATAATTAATGTTTACATTAAAAAAATTTATTTAAAGGTAATTAATAATAATTTCATCAATTAAATTATCAAATAAATTTAATTTATCATCATCAAATAATATTTAGGATATGAATTTCCAAATTTGCCCTTTGACCGTTAGAATAAACGGTCAAATTAACGGAATTGGGTGTGGAGTGAGTATTTTCGAAACATATGGGTGTGTGGTGAAATATGTTGAAACAGTTGGGTGCAGGACAAAATTATCCCTTGATTTTAATACAAATATATAATACGCGTGAACCACTGAACATCCATATATGGGGTTTGAAAAAAAAAATGCTAAAGATAGATGTTTACAATGATATTTCCAAGAAAACGATTATACCACCTCCATTAGAATGCTCATCAAATTTTCTCATCCATAATAGTTGCATGATGAAATAAGCTAATACTGTATATAATCCCGGGATTAGCTAATATACATACAATTAATTATATATAACATCTTGAAACCTTCAATACTAAAATTGACAAATGAACACAAAACTCGAAAAAATTTTATCTGTGTGGTAGTGATTCCATACTCTCCAACATCATTGTTGGAGCATAGACCTTTTTTTTTTTTTTCCTCCCTTCCAAAACCTAAGAAGGTATTGCCGGACAGGTGGTTGATTAACTGAAGGCCTATTAAACCATAGATAGACATAAGAGTTATCTATCGCATAATCTGGACATCAAAGAGGTACAGGGTAAAATGCTAATGCTTAATTCTTAAACTTCATCAAAAGCTCAAAAAACGACTTACAAGTACCGTGCATGTTAATGTAAAGAAATACCAATGACGAACAAGGTTAGTGTGACTAAGCAGTTAAAATTTTTTTGTGCAGAATTATTAGACAAAGTACACCATGGTGCCTGCCACAAACCTTCAGATCTCCAGGCTTTAGCAGAGGACATATTATTGATGCCTGCCCAAATCATCAATTTGATCTCTATCCCTATCCCTGTTTCCAAGAGAAGTGGGTTCTAAGGATACTTCTGTCTTCCTTAAATCTAACTCAAATTGTTTCTGTTTCAGGTGCAATATCATTTGTTCATTATCTAATCTTATCCTCTCATTCTCCAACCTTGACCTCTCCAGTTCCCGGTCTTTCTTGCTGCAATATCTTAGCCACTTTAAGTGTTGTTTCTCAAGTTCAAAAGCTTGAGCCTGAATGCTGACTCTTTGATTCTGAAGTGCCAACTTCTGCTTCTTAATCCACTCCCTTCTCTCCCACATTGACTTCGAGGGGTCTTGAAAAATCCTAGCCATTTCCATCTCAAAGACACTCCGGCCAGCAGATTGCGGCCATGAATGGCCATCTTCTTCATTCCCCTTCCCTCTCTCGCCAATCTCAGCCATTCTCCCCTCATCCTCGTCATCATTACGATCATCTTCATTATCTGACTCATCATCATCAGTGTCGTTGTTCCGGTCGGCTTCTTCCTCCTCTGACTCGTCGTTACCTTTTGGAGACCTGTCTGAAGGTACAGAACAACCTTGTAGATCAATGTCATGGCAATTTGGGATCTTTTTCCCATTATGATAAGCAAACATTTCTTTATAAAACAAGTGTTTTGAGCCCAGAATTTTTCTCACATCATCCTTTGCCTTTGCTGAGAGGTGTGAGCATGACATTGTGTCTATAAGAGCAGGATTCTCCACCACTTGACAAGTTAATCCCTTACCGAGAATATCATTCAACTTCTTGTACCTCTTATTCAAGTCGTTAAACTTATCCTCACACTGCTGTGGTGAAACTTGACAACCCCTACTAATCATTATCTTTGAAACTGTTTTCCACTTGCCCTTCTTTTGTAAAATTCCAGATTTCCTCTTAAGCCCCTCTACACCATCAATCGTACCATCATCCCCCACACAAGCAACAGCAGCTATAAGAAGCCTAACCACATTATCTGTCCATTTCATTCTGTGCCACATAGATCCCTTTTTATCCCTTCCTCCATTGGAGTTTTCACCATTTCCTTCATCTGTATAACTGGGTTCATCTTCTTCACTTGTATTGCCATTATTTGAGGCATTGATTGGACTGACCATCTTCCCTCTACCAAAATTCATCGGTAATCCTTTCCTGCTTGACCCTTTCACTTCCAGTAGCCCGATGTGGTGGTGATCATTTTCAAGACCATGCATCATATTCATTTGATGCGGCCGGCTAAAAGATGGATGGCCCAGCTGGTTTTGTTGGTTTCTGGGAATTGATGATTCAAGGTCCAATAACCCCACATTTTGACCCGACAAAAACCTGCCTCCCAAACCTGAAGAATTATCCATTCCAAAACAGACCAAAATCACAAGAACAAACTCTCAATTTGTTCTCAACAGGAACCAAAAATTTCAACTCTCAATCATTACAATTATCAAGATACCAATAATTCTTTTCTACTTCACAGAGCCTATCTAAATACCTGACACAACCAGTTGACTGAGCTTAAAGAAAACAGAACCTTCCATTATTAGAAACATAACCGCCAAAACGAATAAAAACCCAGAATTCTTCATCATTCCATAAATAGACAGAAAAAGCCAGAAACCAAAAAATCCCAAAATCCAATCTTCCTTAATTTTCATTCCATTTTCTCGGCGGCCAAACAAAAGGGCAGCTAGGAAATTGAAAATCCAATAACATTTAATTTAACTTATCAACATTTCAAGCGTCTTCTCTTAGCTTTTAACCACCATCCTATTCACTCACAAAACTCAAAAATCTCCAACGAAAACACATACACATACTTGTATGAAGAAAAAGAAACCCTTTTGATCAAATTGAATGATCCTAACAACATGATCCAAAATGAAAGAAGAGATGATCGGAGCTTACCTTTTGGAGGGGATCAAGACTCAAGAACTCAGATGTTTAGTCAGAGAAAGAGAGAGACTGATTAACAAAAAAAATAAAAAAAGAGTGAGACTTTATGTGTTGGTACAAGATAAAAGACATGGAAGTAAGAAAGAGAGGAGACGTGTTGAGATGTTGTTCGCCGTTGAGAGACAATTACGGAAGCTGCAGGGGACTTCAATTTTCTAGGAGATGCCACTGTGCAAATGAAAATTGTTAAAGTGAATAGCAAGTCAGTACTCATGGCGGAATCGGCTTCCACGCATGAGATGCTTTTTCATGCCTAATGAAAAGGACACGTGTACCTTTTTTTTTTAATTTACACAAATATTGCAACCAGATTAATATTAATATTAGGGATAATTTTGTCCTGCACCCAACTGTTTCAACATTTTTCACCACACACCCATATGTTTCGAAAATATTCACTCCACACCCAATTCCGTTAATTTGACCGTTTATTCTAACGGTCAAAGGGTAAATTTGAAAATTCATATCCTAAATATTATTTGATGATGATAAATTAAATTTATTTGATAATTTAATTGATGAAATTATTATTAATTACCTTTAAATAAATTTTTTTAATGTAAACATTAATTATTAAATTAATATTTTATCTCATGTTATTTTTCTCTAATTCAAGATAAGGGGTATTTTGGACATTTATTTAAATTTTAAATAGCTCCGTTAAACATAACGATCAAATTAACGGAATTGGGTGTGGAGTGAGTATTTTCGAAACATATGGGTGTGTGGCGAAAAATGTTGAAACAGTTGGGGGCAGGACAAAATTAACCCTTAATATTATATGGGACTACTACATTATTATTTACAACCACACTATTTTTTAGACAGTAAGGTCTCATTAAATTTAATATAATTATTCACTCATTCATCTGGTCCTGTTATTTTATTGCTTAGTTTTATATTTATAAATTTTAATTTTTAGTTACAATAAATATAACTTAAGAAAATCTTTATTTGAGAGTGTTCATCAACTAAAATACTCTGAAATTACGATATGCATTGATGAGTTGTAAGCTAATTAGAAAGATAATAAAATTTCACTATTTGATGGAGTTAAGATTGTAAGATACGATGCTTTTGATTTTTTGTTTGTTTAATATTCACAACTTGCATGTAAATTTAATATTGGAAACCAAATATTATGGTGAGAAATTTATTACTAGTTAAAAAAAAATTTGAAATTATAATAAGTTTAGTAACGTTATGAGATATATCTATTCATCCTTTTTAATAAAAATAATGTGTGATTTATTTAATAACTTTAAGAAGTGAATTGTAAAAGTAACCACATAACTTATAATAGATGTATTACACATTTTTCAATATATTATGAATTTTGTATCACACTAATCAATTTATAAGATATCATTCGCATAACATCTTATAATACAAAGAATGCATTGTTAAATGCACATTGATTACCATTTGTGATCAAATACATTCAGAAATCAATTGAGATATTAAACGTGATAGCAATCGAAGCTCTCACCAAGTTTTGTCTCCATTTTCTTGACTGATATCACAATGATCCTTGAACTTCTTATCATCTGTATTATTTACATACATGTTAGATACTTTCCTATTTTAATCCACAACAAGCAACTCATATTTATGAATAGAGTTGATGTAAGAGCTTAATTTTTTCAGACGGCTTTGAGTGTACTAGTGGGAGACATTTTCGTTTTGGCATTATTTTGGGGACTATATAATAAGATAGGAGACAGTCGTGGACTAATCATCCCCCAAAAGTAGCAGCTTTCTAGTTCCCAGCAACTCAAAAAACAAGAGAAATCTATTTATGCTGCAGCTTCTTGAAAAAGTCCCGAGCGGCTTCTGCTTGTTGGGATTTCACTGTTTACCTCTTTCACTTATTGTTCTTTTTATACAGTGTAATTTATTTGGATGCATTTTTCTCAAGTTAATCATAGGATCACTTGAACAAAAGCACCCAAACTTAGATACCACCATCGCTAAGATTCAAACCCAAATTAGGGTTTCAAATTTTGAACTAACAGTCACAAAAACGGATACGAAGAGGAGAAATATTAAGGTACAAAAACACATCTAGAGAGGGGAAAGAAACAAAATGGTTTTATTTTTTCTTGGCATAAAAGCATATACGCATACTTATCAGCACAATAATGAGAACCATGGAAGGTACAGTTCAAGTTTAAACTAGTCAAGTGAGCTGTCTTTTGAGTCCTTAATGTGCAAAGGCTTCTTATAAGACTGCAATAAAAGAGAAGAACAAAGCACACTAAGTGATGAAGCAGCCATACAAGCCCCGGCAAGCCAGGGTGGCAAACGGATTCCTGTGAAGGGGTATAGAATTCCAGCAGCGATAGGCACGGCAAGTACATTATAGCCAAGTGCCCACACATAATTGAGTCGAATTCGAGAGATGGTCTTTCTGGAAAGATCTATGGCAGTAACTACATCTTCCAAGCTGCTTTTAATGAGAACTATATCAGCTGCTTCTATAGCTACGTCAGTTCCAGCACCAATTGCCATCCCAACATCAGCTGCAACTAATGCTGGTGAGTCATTTATTCCGTCTCCCACCATAGCAACAGTCATTCCTTTCAACTGCATCCATTGTAAATTCAAAAAGACAAGTTACTAAAATGTTGCCTCACTGACTCAACATGACACAAACAGAAACAGCATTTTCTAGTGCACCATTGTCCATGTATAGAATAGGCTTACCTGCAGTTCTTTTATCTTATTAGCTTTTCCCACTGGATCTGTTTCAGCAAAAACCTTTCCTATTCCAACCTCTTTTGCGATGGCATTCGCTGTAGCCCAATTATCACCAGTCACCATGATGCTTGAGATTTCCATTGAGCGGAGAGAGGATACAACAATTTGAGCCTCTGGCTTCACGGGATCAGTTACAGCAAAAGCTCCAGCAACCCTTCCGTCAATAGCAACTAATACACATGTCCTGGCCAGTTGCTCATTTTTCATCATATAGTCATCAACCTCAGGACCAACGGGAACATGAAAAGCCATCATGAGCCTTTTGTTCCCAACCAAAACTGTTCTGTCACCAACTTTTCCGCTGACCCCAGCTCCAGTGTGCACCTCAAAGTCCTTAGCCTCACTGGCATGTTCGGTAGGAGAGCCAAGTTTCTGCCGCAGCTTCTTTGCATGCTCCACCACAGCTTTTGCTATTGGGTGCTCACTATTTGCCTGAACATTTTGTAAAGAGGGGAAAAAAAAAAGTGTGTAATCAGATTCGTACAAGCACATACACCAAAGCAAAATTCAATTTTTTTATGAACAGGGCCTGTATACATATAATGTTTGCCTGCATTGTATTGCAAGTTTCTTGCCAAGTATTGGGTTAAGAAGGGCATTGGGATTGTTTTCAAAAACTATTGGAACTAAGGTCAAGAACACTGTTAGTATTCAACCCCAGACAGGTTGCAGATTAATCAGAGTATCATACTAATTATTAATATCTACCTCTGCTGCAGTAGCCATGTCACAGAACTCCTCCATGGAAAAGTGGGAAAACAGCACCGCACTGACTACCTCAGGCTTTCCAACTGTCAGAGTCCCCGTCTTATCAAAGACAACTGTCTTTACCTGCAGAATTAAAAGAAATGCAATCAATATAGTCACTTAGCAGTAATGAGGGCATTAATCAAATTTCCCATGACCAGAGGTTCAACTTATATCATGTCCAAAAACCATAAAAAAGAGAAATAATGCTTATAGATGACTATAACCATTATACTTTGTCAGCTATTAAACCCCAAAACAAAACCAAAAAAAAAGGAAAAAGAAACTTGTCTGTGATAATGATGACAGTATGACATAGTCAAGTAAGGCTATTTATGCTTACTGTAACATGACTGCACTGGAAGAAAGAGCTATTTTCTAGTAAAATATTCAAAATAATAAAAACTTAAATTCTATTTGTTTCAAGGAAAATGTGACATTCAAATGGAGACTCACAAATCACAATATCAAAATATACTCTAATATAGTCTGTAGATGAAGCAGGAATTAATCAGATTAAAAATGTCCATAGGCTATTTTATTTAATTATTTGATCATATGAGATCAATGAAACCAGAAAATCTAGATCTATTTCACAAAAGATGATGGGCAAATATTTGCACGCTTACATGTCTTGAGCGCACGTGTACATGTGTGTGCAGCAAAGGCAACTTGCTTAATACACCCAGAGTATAGCGAAATTTTGTACATCAACCCCAAACTCAAGTTACTCAGCCTTAGTTGTTTACAAGGGGATAAAGACCATACCTTGTGTGCCTTTTCAAGTGCATTTCCACCCTTAATGAGCACACCTAGAGAAGCACCCTTCCCTGTAGCAACCATGACAGCAGTAGGGGTTGCCAGTCCTAGAGCACATGGACAAGCAACAACCAATACTGAAATGCCAAACTGCAGTGCAAGCTCAAACTCATCCATGACTTTTGGTATCCAATGTTTAGGGTAAAGCCCAGCCACTCCAGGGATAAACCATCCCAGCCATGTTATGAATGCTGCAGCAACAACCTGAGATGAGGTAAAAACAAAATGATTGTTTTATTGACCAAGTGCCATGCACAGGCTGTAAAAGATCCATGCACCAGAGCACAATTAATGGTAGATTCCTTTGCCTCTAACTGAGATCCAAATCAAGGTCAACTTTCTATTCAATAAGACTCATTGGAACTTTTAACAGGTTTATGCTTGTTGACAAGCTTACTACTTCTATGAGGCAGAGAATGAACAATTCTCACTTAAGTACATGCCTTCTATAATAACATTCGATGTTCTTACAGTGTGATATGTTAAAAGGAAATTTTTTAATACCATTGATAAATAATTTTTGCTAAACATGAAGTAAAACTCTTCTCTCTTAACATATTTATTTTGGGTTAAATGTTACAAGGTATATATCCATCCTCACAAACAAATCAAGTCATGCATGGGTATGTTCAAGCTTATTTTCTTGCCAATTGAGCTAATGCCAAGTTATACTTTGGATCATTTAGTTCATGAATAAGCTTGACCGAAACATGAGCAGTTGACATGCGGTATGGATTCTTTTTGCAGCCCTTACTAAGGGTCTAGTCATTTGTTCTCTAACTAAAGAAATCATATACCAGTGAGAGAAGGTGTCATTGGAACAATAAAATATGTACTGCACACTTATAGCACTCTAATGAACTAGTGGATGAGGAATTTGTCACCTTTTACAAAACATAAAAGCAATAATTCCCCTCTAACCGAGGCATTTTACTTACGTTCTAGGGAATGTGACACTAATAAGATCATACTGAAACAAACCATATACATATAAAACAAAAATTTGATTTCTGATAATCATTTGATATATTCAAATAAATCCTCTTCAAGTTACCCCATAAAATATTATATTTATTAATTTACTTGTTGTTAGCTCTTCTTTCTCTCGAAATGTTATCTAGTTGCAATCCCAACAAAATAATGTTGTCCTCCACTAAATCTGGACAAATACTGTTTAAAGTATAATGTATATAGAAACAGACGAACTCACCATAGGAACAAAAAACCTTGAGATCTGATCAGCTAATTTCTGAACTGGTGCTCTGGCAAGCTGAGCAGCTTCCACAAGTTGAACAATTTGGGAAAGTGCAGTTTCTGACCCAACATGAGTGGCCTTAACCTGTAAGCATCCATTCTCGTTCATGGTCCCACCAATAACCTGTTGATTACATTAAAAGAACCTTCACTTTACATATTAAAATGCCACATACATTAAAATGTAAAAGAAAAATGGTTAGTACCTTGTCCCCAGGACCTTTAGCAATGGGCTTAGCCTCTCCTGTGATCATACTTTCATTCACATAGCTTTGACCATCTGTAACAACCCCATCAACTGGAACCTTTTCTCCCGGAAGAATCTTAATTATATCATTCTTCTGCATCAGTTGAGTGTTAATATCCATTTCTGAAATTACATTTCCCTCACCATCTAATGTTAAGAGATGTGCAGTATCAGGAGCAAGGTCTGTCAGCTTTGCTAAAGCATCCGAAGTCTTCCCTTTTGCCACAACCTCCAAATACTTCCCTAAGAGGATAAAGGATATTAACATGGCACTAGTCTCAAAGAAATCTTGCCCTTCAAATGTATTGGAAGTCAATGCTTTTACAGCAATGTATACAGAGTAAAAATAAGCAGCATTAGTGCCTAATGCGACCAGAACGTCCATATTAGCTGACCTTCGTCGCAATGCATGATATGCTCCCACATAGAACCTGAAAAATACAATCAAGCGATCTCATAAATTATCTCATAAAAATTCTTCGAAAATTCAAATGCCTAGGTTGTCGCACGCAGCAGTAAACATGAAGAGAAGATGAGATAAAAGTTAGACTCAGTACCTTTGGCCCACAATGAACTGCACTGGCGTGCAAAGGATCCATCTTAAAAGCATCCCAATAGTGAGCATGTTGTGAACCTTGTAGTCTAACCAGTTACCATAAGTAGGAATCATTGGAAGTACCATGGAAAATAAAAGGACAGGAACTGAAAAGAGGCAGCTAATAAAAAATCGATTCCTGTACATCTGAGTTTCTTTCAGCCGCTCTGTTTCTCTTCGTTTTGGAGGGGTATATAAGCTTGCATGATAAATATTAGGGCCGTGAGAGGCTTCTTCAAGGTACTGTATAATGGATCTCGGACCTGTGAGGTTTGGGTCGTAGCTAACTGTCACCTTATGTTCTGACAGGTCTATTTCAACCTGACTTACACCTTGAGTTGACTCAAGAAAGTTTTGAACAAAAGTAGCATCTTCAGATGAGTTCAATCCTTCAAGTTTTAGATGAACTTTGTTTACATCCTTCCCTGAGCTTATTAGGTCGGCCCCAAAGCCAGCATCTTCTATTGCTTCAACAATGTGATCTGTGTCAGTGAGATTTGGATCAAAGTGGACCTTTGCTTCTTCAAGAGCTACACCAACCACAGCCTTTTTAACTCCATCAACCATTTCAATGGCACGTTCTACAGATTCAGAGCAGCTGGTGCACATCATTCCTTTAATCCTGAGGCGGCATACTGCTATGTCTTGTTCAGGGAAATCATCAACTGGAAATCCTGCTTCTTCTACAGTTTCCTTAATTCGTTTTGCCTAAAATAGTAGTTAATTGTAAATAATTCCATTTTTTAACTATAGATACTAGATAGAGTAGGCAAATATTAAATTCATTTCTGTAAAAGATGTATGTTAATAATAATGAGAAACAGAACAAGCTAAAGAGCTCAAGCACAAGCATTTACAAGGTACATGAATTTACGAACTCTCTTCATGTGTGCCGTGTGCATATGTTGAAATAACTCTAACAGGAAAACAACGTAATCCAAAATCAAGCAAGTTCCTGAAGAGCACTTACGGTAATAAGCCCGGGAATAAATTTAACGACAGCTTGGCCTTCAAGGGGTGACACCACAGCACTCTCAACCCCATTGAGGTTCGACAGCACGGATTCAATAGACGTTGCACAAGAAGCACATTTGATCTCCCTAATTTTGAACTTCACCGTCCTCAATTTCTTACTCCCATCATAACTAAACTGTTGTTGTGGTGGGATATCAATTGCAACACCATTTACATGCTGCAGTAATAAAGGCTCCTTAAGGCCATCATCCCCCCTTTCCCCTTCCATTTCTCCATTCACAGAGTTCAAATTCATCCCTTCTAAAACAACCGTATAAACAATAAAACCAAATAAAAACCAAATATTTGATTAAATATTTCAAGTATTAAAATCAAAATAAATAAATCCAAATAATCACCGACACATATTTCGAGATTACATAGATAGCAATTAGCAAGCGGCAAGCAGGTACCTTACCTTTTTTTGCGAGGTCGCTATCGGTGATCAGTGACCACGTCACGTGACAGAGAGAGCGATCAGATAGAAAAGCAACAAAACAAAAAAATAAAAACTTTAGGGTTAGGGTTTGTGAAATTTGCGACGCGCCAGAGAGAGTGCGGAACGACGGCGTTTGGTCAAAGAGAAAGAGGCGGAGGAATGAGAGAGAGAGAGAGTCCAGAGTGCGCGAGAATCCTTGGTGGTGTATGTATACAGTTGAGTTTTTTTTGTTTGTATTATTTTAACATCTTTTTAAATTTTTGAATCCTTAACGTCTTTGATCTCTTTCCCACCTTTGGTTTCATCGTAATCACCACCGTTTGATTTGATTTTAAACATCGTGGTGATTACGTGTTGACAACCGTTGACTACGCGTTCGTGGGCCCACTTTCTTCGAATGAGGACCAGGACAGCATGACGCGAACCACTATTTTTCTTTTTGGTTTTGTTTTATTTGTAATTACACCTGGCCCCTACCATTTTTGTAATTTTCCGATAAGTTCATAGTTTTCTGAGTTGCGTCAAATAGGTCCATGATGCGAGATTGTATTCTAACAATGGTAAAATGTTGTAATTTGAGTGGACTCACACTGCCACTGTGCCACATAAATAGTGCTACATGTCATTCTATTTTATGATGTTACTCATATTTAAGGGTGTTAATTCTTTGTTGGTTGTGTGTATGAAAAATTCACATATATGTTTGAATAATGAGTAAAATAATTATAAATAAACAAGGAAAACAATGAATATAACGAATGGTAATAGCATAGATACAAAATAATGGCAAAGAATATTGAAAAAAAAAAGACATAAAGGTGTGCCCAAAACATTATTCTAAAGATCAAGTTATGCAAAAAAAAAAAAAAAAGTGTGAATAAGAGGCTTCTGAATTGGGTGAGTCCTCATTTAGGTTTGTTCTCATGCATTTAGACTTCCTCCTTGTGGGTTTTTTACAACTCTAAAATTGATTTCCTTATGTAAATCAAATATTCTTCTCTTTCCTTTCCACTATTCTGGGGTAATTATATTTTGGAATATCAATATTTATATACAACAGTGAAGTATGTGTACTTTTTTTCCCTATTGTTTTAGACCATTTTCTCTCTTATTCTTATGTTTCAAATTTCATTGTGCATGTAATTTATGACTACAAAAATCTATATTACAAGTGTACTCTTGTAATATTATGGCAAAGGACTTACGTGATTTGATACCAAATAGATAGATTATGTCTTTCTTTAAAAAATTATAGACAGCAATTTTGTTTCTTTTCCAATTTGGTCGACTAAAAACGTTCATAAATAAAATAAATAATCAATTTGTTATTGGCGATAGATTCCTAATTTCGAAATTTCATGTATGATACCATTTTGCCTGATTCTTGGAATGTCATTTAGTTTATTTAATCTTTGAAAACATTTTAGTTAATAACAAGTTTAATACGTGGAGACTTGTAATTGGTTACGTATTTTCATGAAGTGTTGACATAATGAGTAATGATGATAGCTATTATCAGCAAAGACATTCATAAATCATGGCTTCATCATTTATCGGCGGTAGGTTGGTTTAGAAATTTTACAAGATATCACTACGTGAACATATTAAAGCTAGAAAAATAAAACAAAACATAAATCGAATTATTATGTTTCACTTAATTATATTCAATTCAGTATTTAGCATATCTTTTAATCAAATTTACCAAAAGCTACCAAATTTTACAAATTTGTTGAGACTTTCACTTTCTAATACTCAATTGTCTCATCATTCTTTCAAAATTCCAAGTGAGCGAGCCATAGCTTTGCAAAACTTTACATCAACTTTTTTCATCTTTATAACTTTTTTTATTTTATTTTTGGATAAATTTTAATCAATTCTAAGTTCAGATATCCGGACTCTACCATCGCACAGCTGCTTCAAATACAATAACCCACGTTCTAATATTTTTAAAACTTTGTAATATCATCATGCTGTGACAAACCTAAAGTTCATCTTCCTTTTTTTTTTTTTTGTTTAAATGAGCAATACTAAACAGGGACGGAGCTACCATGGGACAAGGTGGGGCACAGGCCCCAGCTGGCTTTTAATTTTTTTTTTGATAATTATACTAAAAAATTGTATTTTATTTGCTATTTATGAAAAATGCTCCAGTTGAATTGTAAAATTTAAAATTGACTCCAATAATTTTAAAATATTTCATACTGTCCCTAGTTTAAATTTCTAATTATAAATGATTTAATTAGTTATTAACATTTTCATGAAACTTGATTAAAGACACGAGAACAAATATTAAAATAAAAAACAATCATAACAAAATGTTAGTATAATGGTTAATGGACCAGTCTTTAATCTTTTTATTTTTTATTCAAGTAAAATCAATTATTTAGTTTTTCAACACTGAACCATAAGTTGTAAGTCTACCTAATTCTAATTTTTAATTTTCTAATTAATCTTTTGTCTAGTTTTAAAATTTATAATTTTATCATGCAGTTCATATTTGTTATGTGTGTTGCAATATATGAATATTTTTGTTATTATTAAAAGATTTTAAGAGTAAATTAAGTAATAACCTAGTCTTGTATATTGAAAAATATATTTTTGCTTATATTGATAATGTATTATTTTCAACTCATAAAATCTCATTGATGAATTTTCACGGAGAACCATTGTAATAAGTAAATTTATTATCAATGAATATTATAGTTGTAATGTTATATATTGCTATCTAAATTTTTAGAAATGTATTATATTTTAAATAGAGTTTCAATCATATAGACGCACTCTATAAGGAGCACAATTGTACAAGTAGCAAACTCCCATTTGGAGTTTATGGAGCCCAAAATACAATTTCCCAAATGAGGACTTATCACGAGTCATGTTTGATTTTAAATGTGTCCCGGCTCGATCAAAATCATGGCTAGGTACTTGATACTAAATGAACAAAACTATAGCAAAACTCACTCCAGAAGACAACCTAAGCACTAAAATGATGTTTTGCTTCTCGCTTTAACCCAGAATACAAGAGTAAACAAAATGGTCATCATTTTCTAACTAGCCCAAATAAATGGGTTTGCTAAAATAAGCAAGTTGTTCGATTTCAACTGCAATCAAATCCTTTTTGCCATTTAATGTCTACTTCGTGCTCACTTTGTTCCTCAATTCATGTGCCGTGTAAGGGTGTACCATATCTTAAGGGGCGCACACACACACTTTTTCGTACTCCACCGTTGATGTTAAAGAGGAATTAAATATCATACAGCGTAAATATTATTAAAGTGCATAATTTTGGTAATCTTAACCACAAAATTTATAACTTAAAAACCTAAATGTTATAATACAACGATAGTGTTACGTTTCAGATTTCGCAACTGAGATACTTTTGCCTATATAAACACTACCACTATGGCTAATCCCTTCGAATTCCAAAGAATACAAGCTAGCATGTTGAGTCATGGCCACCATTGTGTTATTCTTTATAAGATCCAAAACAGATAAAAAGGACTCCATCATTCCTAACTTTTAGGTAAATATTCCATCTTTTGCCTTTAAGGCTTCCACTTTGGATTCCACCATTCTCGTGTCTTATCTCTTTATACTCCTGCATTCTCGAGCTACATGAGATAACATGAACAACAATATGAATTTGACACCTGTGCTCATCAAATGACAGCAGAAGCAAAAATATGATGTTCCAATTCTGGTTTTCAACACCGAATAATGCAAGTAACGAAAGGGACATAATATCAAGTTGCCCAAATAAGCACCGCTGCAAAGCAAACAAATATTTGATGCTTTCCAATTTTCATAAAATTAAAATTATAAATTAAACAAGTGCAATTACAGGTTTTATCACGTTACTTTCTTCTGTTCACAATCAAAATTTGTGGAATGCATCAAGCTTCAACTCAAACAAGTTAATGTGGAAATAGCTCTTTCACTGATATGCTCAACTACAATCAGTACCATACATGCGCATCTAATTTCATTTGCTTCTATTTTAGCTAAATCTATTGTTATCATCATCATTATTATTATTATTTTGAAGAATTCTTGTCCAAATGGAGGAAAAAAATCTCAAATGACTTAAAATGTCATTTTTTATCCAATCAAATTTTTGTTTGTACACAAAGCCTAAGAAAACTGCAACCAGAAGCTCACATATCAAAATATTCCTTCAAGTCTCTTAAGCCTGAATACTTTTTCCTTTGTAATCCCCTTTTGATTATTATTGGAGCATCAATTGTCTGAGAGTATAATGTTGATGCCAACAGCTTGATCCTGCAGTTGCTTTTAGTAACCCTTGTTTCCACGTATCCTAGCTCTCATGTCAACCTGACCAACCAAAAAGGGGAAGAAAAGGAATGACACATTAAAAGAAGGGATCTTGTTGACTCAAATATTATAGAAAGTCTAATTGTTATGTTACAGAATTGACCATATGATAACCAGTATTCATTGTTCAACATAGCTAAAACTTCAACATTTGAGAAGTCTTCAAGAATAAATTTACAAATTGCATATAAAGTGTAAGTGTAAAATCATAATATCCCTCCTCATATATAGGCATAAATTTAAGTTTTTCCAATACATGAGATATGCCTAGTTTAAAGTGCTCAAGCTGCCCTGTAGGGTTATAGGCTTCTAGATAAACCAAGTGACATAAACTGAAGTAATAAAGCCTCAGTTAACTTATATCAAGAAAAAAAGTTCAAATTTTCATAATTCTATCCTATAATCAATCGTACTCATACAGATTACAATTTTCTGTATTGAGTTCCTTGCGTTAGTTAACTTATCACAAAAAGGAGTTTAGATTTTCATAATTCTATTCCTTAATCAGTCATGTGTGCTCACACAGATATGGATTATCTATTGAGTTTCATCACACTATCAAGGTGAAAAAAGATGAGTTTGGCTTCATGTCACAAAATACAAATTATCTTCTCTATCCTCCAGCTCCACCAGGTTTCTTTAAAATTTGATACTAACAGGCAAGTTCCTTAGGTAGACTTAAATGAATGCAAAGACCCATTTCATGCTATTTATGTAGTCATGCTTATACACAAAACCAGAAACCATATATATGAAAAATACCATAGATGCACATGTACTTCTACAGTTTATGGTGTCTCTACAGGACGTATCATTCCGTTTCTACAATATAATGTAGAAGAATTTAACTTCACCAGCTATCACTGATTATCTCGTTCCAATTAAATCAGAGCTTGTAGCCTTACAAGTTTTCAGAGGAAGTCAAAAGAAAAAGAAAACATATATGAAAAGAAGAGAAAAGAGAACAAGCCTGGCCTCTCTTGCAATTGAAATAAGTTTCCCTTAGTCCCACACATTCACTTGGTATACATGGGCTCTTCTCTCCAGCACATTCCCTAAAAGATCTTTTCTCCACCTATAATCACAATTTGTAAAAAAAAGTCAACAAAAGTCATCATCCAATTGACTAAGTGGCAACAAAACATTTCAGTGAACAGAGGCTAATTGAGATAAAACCAGAGATCAGGAAAGAGTAGGATTGACCTTAACACAGTCAGATTCGCTAAGACACTTCACCAGTTCCATAGCAAGGCCCTTGCAAGATTTTGACATTTTGTGTTTCAACTAGATAAACTAACAAATGGATAACACATGGTTAGTTAGCACGAAAAAAGTGAGTTTGCAAAGAAAGTGTAGAATGCCCCCAATAACATGTACAATGGATTACAGTAATGATGCCATGGTTCTCTGGGTGCGCTTACGGATCATTAGGAGAAAGAAAATTATAAACAGATAAACATGGATCCAAATACAAAGTGTCTAATGAATATCTAATTTGAAATACTAGCTGAAAAAACAAATAAAAAAGAAAGAAAGAAAGAAAAAAAAAGCAGAGGACAGCACACAAAAATTTTGTTCTCTTCTTCCTGTTTTCTAAGCAACCGATCGAAAGATAGAAACTTTTTGTAAACATGCTAATCTCAGAACCCAATCACGAACATCCCAAATTTCTTTCCCCAAAAAATTGTTTCTTTTGGAAAAACCCTAAATTCCCTAAACCCTAACCCTAGCTTTCACCCCAAATCAGATGTTAAACAAGCACAAATAAGCATCGATAAATTTGATGAATGAAACGGGGACGTATGAGGATACTTACAGACTCAGAGTCCATGGAAAGGAAAAATATTTGGTAACGTGTGAATACGTCTGAGCTCCGCCTCGTGGCGGCTCAAAATTTTTAGATTGGAGTGGTCGAAGTGGCCAACTGCCTTTTCCAGTAAAAATATATTTGAATTTAGGTTATTATCACCTGTGTCGTTGTCATTTAGAAAAATCACAAATGGATGCATAGTTCGTAATTTATTTACATAGGCCCAGTTCTTCTTTACTCTTAGTTCAATAATTGATTGTGTTCGGATTTCAACCCTCTAATCATGTTAATTCATGTTGAATCAATTCCTTTATCACATGAATTTGTTGGAGATTATTAGTTTTAGAATATTTTTATTTATTTATTTATATCAAAGTATATTTAATTCTCTCAAAATATATTTATAATATTTTATTTATTTATTTATATTAAAATTTATTTAATTATCTTAAAATATATTGCCACCTTTTATTAATAGTTTCTTCAATGGGAACATTAGCGTTAATTTTAACTCATGAAATTAAAGAAGAGTGCTAGAAAAACAACAATATTTGGAGCATGTTGTAGAGGAATTTTTTTTTTAATAATCAAGATGACGTAAATTGGAATTTGTCTATCCATATTACCTGGATAATAATAACTTAATAAAAGAATGTGTGAATAAATTAGTACATTTAAGATAAAACAAAGAAAACACATGATTTTCATAACACAATAAATTCCATAAAAAATATTAATTATTTATATTTCACTTAATTAAATTACTAAATTATTTTTATCAAATTTAGTTGATTTGAAATGTTATTTAAAACTTAATCGACATGTGATGATTAAACATTATTTGGAGAATAAATTCTTAAATGTAAGTGATTATTTAAAAATCTTATCATAATCCAAATATGCACTTAAATAAAAATGATGGTAATGTATGTCCTTGGTTATAATTTTGTTCGAATTGAGGGACTCTGATATTATTATTACTCAGCCGAAACGTCACTCTCCTCTACGGGTTTATGGACTCTGATATTATTATTACTCAGCCGAAACGTCACTCTCCTCTACGGGTTTATCTGCTGTTGCTTCTTCTTCTCCAATGCGTTCCACTAAATTCAGCTTCAGTTCATCATTCAATTAACCGAAATTTCAATCCTTTTTTGCTTTTAATTTTGCAACAGAGGCAGCCCGATTCTGACAATGGCTCAGAAAAACGACGACGCTCGGTTCACATCATCTCCTCTCAAAATCCCTCGCTTTCAACCTCAGCCTCCTCTCCCTTTCTTCGCCGAAACATTAACGGAATCCAAAAACTCTCTCTCTCATCAAATTCACTCACTCAGAACTCGCTCTGATGAGTCCACTCAGTCAACTGAGTTAACTCAGCCGGAGTCACTCACTCGGAAGCTCCAATTATTTGCTGAACGCGCGTACGGAAACTCGGCTCGCGTCTGTTCAATGTACCCGTCAACAACTGGCGCCGGCGAGACGTTAGTGAATTTACCACTTCTATGCTCGGCGTGGATGTCCCTGAGTCAGTCGACGACGTCCGAGTCGGCAGCTTTGCCCGAGGTGTCGTCGACTCAGCTGCAACAGAAAGCGCAGCAGCAGCCGCACTCGGTGAGCCGAAGCGACGAAGAGCGGGTGTTGATAAGTGAAGTTTTGGTGAGAAATAAAGACGGTGAAGAACTTGAGAGAAAATACCTCGGAACAGAGGCGTTAACTGTGTTAAAAGCTTGCCATGCCAACTCAGCATTGACTGTTCGCGAGGTCCAAGAGGACGTTAACAGGATCATCGATGGCGGTTACTTCTGCTCGTGTATGCCCATCGCAACGCGTGATGGCATCAGATTGATATTTCAGCTATATTTAAAATAATCTTTTAAGAAAAAATTAATTAACTTTTCTGTAAAATTATGCCTTAGACATTATGTTGTATTTAATTTCTTTGATGATTACTTTTTGTGGTTTCTTGTGGCACAAGGTAGAGCCAAATCAAGAGTTTCACGGGATGGTATGTGAAGGAGCAAATGTTCTTCCTTCAAAGTTTCTAGAGCATGCTTTTCGCAATAGTTATGGTAGACTTCTTACTTATTCTGCATATCTATTATGTTTAAAAAACATTTCTATAGTGTGCCATTTTGGAATGGTTCACGGAGAACATTCATTGATTTTGAATTTTGGTGTCAAGCTGTGCAGGAAAAATTATCAATATAAGGCGTTTGGATGAAGTGATAACTTCAATCAATGGCTGGTATATGGAGCATGGTCTATTTGGCTTGGTCGGTGTTTTTATCTTTGTCTATGTCTCACATTCATGCTCCATTTTATAGAGATTTAGAGTTTCGTTTCGTAGAGTTTACCTTGGTTTGTCATCACAGCTGCTTTTGCTAATCAGGTAATGTGTTCTGATATCTTCTGTAGGTTTCTGGTGTTGAAATTCTTTCTGGAGGAGTAATTAGATTACAAGTTGCAGAAGCTGAGGTCAATAATATTTCCATCCGTTTCCTTGACAGGAAGACGTAAGCCTATATTTAGTTTAGCTTTTTTGCCTTTAGAAACAGTAATCATAGGATTTTCGTATGATATATATTGTATTTGCAATTGTCAGTGGTGAGCCAACTAAAGGGAAGACGAGGCCTGAAACAATTCTTAGACAACTTACTACCAAGAAGGGACAGGTATGGTCTTTGAAACTTTTAAAGACTTCTGAGTTGTAATACTGAGGATGGGTGTATGCTCACCTTATCGAGTATCTAAAATAGGTCTATGATGTTAATTTTTGAGGCAGAGCAAAATGTGAATTCCAATTTTGGCTTCTTTGTTTTGCTTATCTTATTTTCCTCTCTTCCTTTTTTCCTCCTTTTTCTTTTCAAAATAATAATAATAATAATGCCTTCTCTTAGGAAAGAAGATGTTTTAAAATTTTCTTAGTTTCGCAACATTACTGTTTCCTATTGCTTGGTTCTTTGAATTCTTTATTTGCTCATAAAGTTAAGACAAGAATCGGTGGTTTTATGTAATTTTTTTATGTGACATGATCCTCCACTATTCATTCCTCTATGCGCCGGCTTATATATTCATTCCTTTATGTAGATATTCATTCCTCTATGTGCCGGCTTATAGATATCCTCCACTATTCATTCCTCTATGCTCATAAAGTTAAAGTTTATATGTCTAATATAATTTTTGTAGGTCTACAGCATGCTTCAAGGGAAAAGAGATGTGGAGACTGTATTGACCATGGGAATCATGGAAGATGTTAGCATTATTCCTCAACCTGCAGGAGGTAAAGCAAGATGCAACATTTGAATCATCTTATGACATGAATTATGTTTACATGTTATGTGGTAAGATATGTTAAGTTAGTTAGTTTTCAAATAAGTTGACTATTTTCTAGAAGATGTTGCTCGTGTACCAAAAGAATTGGTCTTTGGGGAGTTTCTTCCGTTTGGAAACATTTCGAAAAAGTATTGTTCATAATCTATTCAGGAAGTTTTATGCTTGTGGATGTTCTTCTTCATGGTGTTTGAATTGCACTATTGTTTGTTTTGGCAACATGAAGATGTATGCATGTGGATGTCCTCCTTTATGGTGTTTGGATTGCAAGATCGTTTGTTTTGGCAACATTGAAGACACTAGCATGGTTGATTTGATTTTGAATGTTGTTGAGCGGCCAAGTGGAGGGTTTTCTGCTGGTGGTGGTATATCAAGTGGGTAGGTGACATTAAATTAAATGCACTGGTTACTTTTGTTGCCAAATTTTGTTGTACTTGTACATCAAAATTAAGTCATTTGTGGAAACTATATAAACTAAATGTTTTTTGATTTACAGGATCACAAGTGGCCCTTTATCCGGACTCATTGGAAGGTGTGGTTACAGTCTTAAATTATCTGGTCTTTCTTCTATCATTTAATTCTTTTTTTATTGTTGGATCGATTACATTGCTGTATTTGATAAAAAATTGTCTGTGGATCATTATTTTGTTAGTTCAAACCTTACGATGCTTCTTTCTAAAAATGTATAATTTTCTAGTAATACAGAACTGTATCTATTATGTAATGTTCTCTTGTAATTAACAAATTCTTCGTTCCTAAATGCTAATGAATATTATTTGTTTGAGAAGATTACATTCCTTATAGTTTCAGCAAGTTATTATATAAATGGATTTTTAGGTACTCGCATATGAAGATTAAAAGATTCTCTTGCAATTAAATGACAGTGGATTTCTTAATGCTAATGAGATCTTTTTGTGTAGGATGTTGTACTAATCTTTCTTGCAAGGCATGCACTTGCACTTCTTATAATATATTATTGTACGGTATTCTTGTGACATGGCATGATCATTCTGTTTGCAGTTTGCATAATATTATATCATTTTTCCATTGCAGCTTTGTTTATTCTCATAGGAATGTTTTTGGAAGAAACCAAAAACTCAATATTTCCTTAGAGAGGGGCCAAATTGATTCTATATTGCGCATAAATTACATTGACCCTTGGATTGAAGGAGATGACAAACAAACATCAAGAACTATGATGGTTCAGGTGTGCTATGGTTTTTGCTTTATCAAGAACAATTACTTTCTTGGTGGTGCCAACTGATAATTGCTTGAACTGATGCTGTTTGTATGCTGTTTTAACTAGAATTCAAGAACCCCTGGACCGCTTGTTCATAGGAACCAACCTGACAACAGTAGTCAGACCATTGGACGTGTGACAGCCAGTATAGAATTCAGTCGACCAATCAGGCCAAAATGGAGTGGGACGGCATGATTATTTTTCAGGTGCTTCGGCAGAACCATTCTTTTCTTTACCAGTTGTCTGACCTTTGGCACCAAGCAGAATTGGTCAGGCAATGAATATGAGCTTGAGACATCTTTTCTGGATGAAATATTTTTTCTATCGAGACCTGAATTGGCAAAATGTAGATTGTTTTCACCTATTTTTATTTATTTTTTAACTGCTGGTCTGTTATTTATAACTGGGAGTTTGTTGTCATATGAATATTGTGGTCAGTCAATTAAACAATAAAGCAAAACTTTGTAGGTATTTTGAATAAGCTTCTTTGACAATTTATTTACGAGGAGTTATTGCTTTGTCTTATAGTAAGCTGTGAATTCCTGTGATTATATTTTCTTTTTACCAGCGTGCTGGTTCTCATGATGAAAAAGGAAATCCTATTATCAAGGATTTCTATAGCAGTCCTCTTTACAGGAAGGTATGCTTTCCTGAAAGTAGATGATGAACTTCATTATTTTGCTTTCTATTTGTTATTGGTTTCAATTATTCAATGTCCATTGTGCATGTTTTTGATATTGTGCTTGTTCAATTTTTCTGTTCGGCAGTGGAAAGACCCATGATGATGTGTTAATTGCTAAATTTGAGAGTGTATATACTGGTTCTGGCAATCACGGTTCTTCAATGGTTAGTCATTTAGCCTTTTGTATTTTCTTTTATCTACTGGCTTCTTGGACCCTCATTCTTGCTGTCCCTGCAGTTTGTATTCGACATGGAACAAGGGCTTCCTGTTTTGCCAAAGTGGTTGTTCTTCAATAGAGTGAATGCTCATGCCAGAAAGGGTGTAGATATAAGTCATGCTCGCCTTCGTTTAAAGTAAGCTACCATTTCCTCTCTTTTATTTATTTATTGTGCAAAAGTGGAATTCAAACATGTTTCGAAATGCATAATATAGACGATGATTAGCATGTTGAAAGTTTCTTCCATGCTTAAGTTGCCATTTATGATAACCAAACAAGTGATTTTTTGGATCAGTTTGCTAATGCGCACTGTTTCTTATGGCTAGTTTGTCTGGTGGACATGTAATAGGTAATTTCTATCCTCATGAAGCATTTGCCATTGGCGGAACAAATAGTGTGAGAGGTTATGAAGAAGGTGCAGTGGGCTCTGGTCGATCTTACGTGGTTGGCTCTGGCGAGATCACTTTTCCGATGGTATGTGATGACAACCCAATCTTTTTGTCTTATCTAGATAAAAAGCTGAGAATAATATTTTGAAGCTTAACACTGCTTGTTCATGATGCTTAAGTCTGCTTGCAACTGTGCCTCATAGATTCAAGGGGAATTGTGTGAAGGCAAGACAGATATTATAACTCCAGATAAAGGCTGGGTAGAGAGTCCGGCAAATACAGAGACAGGCAGATCACACCTAATCTGTGACTTAAACATTATGAATATATTTAGAGAAATGAACGAAGATTATATTACAAAAAGTAATATTAGTGCTCAGAAAAACAACTTTTGCTGCAAGTTTACAGCTCCAAAAATGAGAATTGTTGACAAAGAAGATTTTTTTCCATTTTCTTGATTATTCATTTTTAATTGGAAAAGTTGAAGTGGTGATTACAGTTGTGGGAAAATGATTCGGCTGGTGTTGATCTAGTTAAGTTACAAGGACACTTTCACATGATCTAGTCAAGGCCTTGATGCTCTCAGTTTGAGCAGTGGGCGGCCAACAATTTCTTTTACGGTATTCAGTTTGCTGAAATGAGAATTTTGGGGGGAAAAATGGGTGATTAGACGAAGAAAGAATAAGGCAATAAAAGTACACATTTGTTAGAAGTTAAAGGTAACATTGTTTGAGGGCAAGGTACTTGTTGAAACAAGCACAGTCACAAACAGTTTTGAATAAATGGGGCAACTTGAGGACTATGTAATATATTTGTTTATGACAGAGTCTTCAAAATACTTTGAAAAATTCTTGGAGGACCTGACATATTAATAGACTTCTGAGGAGCCTATCTGCAAATATAGACGCAAAAGTTCTCTATTCTAGGGCGGGGCCATTGTCTCCCCCCTTATATGGGCCCACTCTACTTTCCTCACTGGTAGCAACAATTATTACTGAGCTACTCTAAATTGAAGACTTCTACAAGAGGAATGTGAAGAAGCACTTGGAGAACGCATGTAGATGTGATCAAAAGGGATTGATGATGATCACTCTACGAATTTGAGACTACATGTTCCCCTGTCAATGTGCTCATGTTTCTTATGCTGGGGGAAAAAAAATGTATTTTGCACATTGCTCCTCTAATGTTTCTTCCTGTTTTGCAGTTGGGGCCAGCAGAAGGAGTTATCTTTTCTGACCATGGAACAGAACTTGGATCAGGCCCTACTGTGCCCGCCCGGTAGGTTTCTTAATGATTGGGCCCCTTGTTTTCTATGTTTGCAGTTTAATGAGTGAAAGGACTTATTTTCAAAATGTTTTTTTATTTAAATCTGGCTGGCCTTATCTTGTCCCCTTTTTTTCTTTCTTTCTTTTTTCAACTTCATCAGGTGATCCTGCTGGAGCAAGGTTGAAGCCTGGAAGTGGGTATGGACATGGGTTTGGCATCCGTGTTGATTCTCCTCTGGGACCTTTGGGACTTGAGTATGCATTTAATGACAGGCAGACAAGGAGATTTCACTTTGGGGTTGGTCATCCGAACTAAAGTCTTTTTTGCATGATTATTTTCAGTTCTAGATGTTAGTTATACTTGTTTAACCAACTTTATTGTGCTGTTGGGGACGTGTACAGTTTCTGGTGAAATAGTATCTTTTAACTTCATTTTCATAAAACCACTGCTGAAGTGATGAACACCTAGCGGCATCTTGATTTATTCATCGACGAAAAATTAGTTGCATTGCTTTCGGGCATTTATTGGCATAATCTCATATGCACACCTATGTTATCCAAGTATCAGTGTCGTGCTGATACATTGAAATCTCAATTAAACATTTTTAAGTTTACTGATGCGTTTCTGGAAAAGCGTGACTTTGACATGGCCTATATTTTCATTATTTTCTGTTAGGGGTCATGATATTGATTGTATCTTGCCACATAATGACCAGAAATATAAAAGCATTTTATGAGCAGGGGTATCAAGTTAGAAAAGTTTTGCTAACATGAAATCAATTGCTTTGCCCTCTTTGACTTGGCTGATAAAGTATATACCTGTCTTATTAAAGAAGGGAGAGAGGAGAATGGACAAGATAAATTGTTTCTTATTTATCTGATTGCTCTTGTGTAAGGTCTTAACTCTTATTTTTATGTTAAAATCCATCATTGGAGAAATTATGTACCTAATCTAGATGAAGAACAATAAATTGTTTGTGGGGAATCCACATAAGACTCACATATTACATACATAAATTGTAAATAGCAATAAATTATTCTATTTGCTTTGAGTTTTGATAAACAAAGAATCATATAAACCCAACTGATTAAGCATTCTTGGAGATTTTACTGTATTTTAGCTCAAAAAGTGATCAAGAAATATCAAATACACTCAAAGGAATGACATAAGAATTATTACATTCAGTCCCTCTTGCTTTTACAAACAACTTCTAAAGCAAGCTACTTGTAGTCTCTAGGAAACAAAAGACAAACCTTAATGCATAACCAATTACCAAGTTGTTCAACCTATTGTGTACAAGGAAAAAATTTACAACACTTTTAACAATTATGGTGAAGTACGTGGCGTTGTTATACCAGAACTACAACAGTTAAAACTGTTCTTTGGACCAGTAGTCCGCAAGCTCGGGTTTCCAGCCGATATACCTCTGTAATCAAAAACCTTTAAAACATTTTTCTCAGGTTATACAACCCAAAACAGACTTTCCTTTAGTCTAAAACAGGGTACCAAACCAGATAAGAAATGATCAAAAGTTTTCTGATGCACAGGATCCTTAGAAAAGGCAAGTGCAGAGCATACTTCCTTAGGTTTTCAAAATGAACAAATTTAATTCTTTATTCTTTTTCTTTCTTAGAGCTTCATTTGCAGAGAGAGAGAAGAGTTTTAGGGATTCATGGTGTAAGAGAAAAACACGAGTTTATTTCTTTCAAACTTCTATATCTTACAAGCAAGGGGAGAATCCTTTATATAGGGGAGGATTCTTGAGAAGATAGGACAGGACCCCTATCTTTTACATAATTGCACAACTTTAATTATTACAAAAGACAAAAGTGCTTTAATAATTAAAGCATGACTTGGACAAAAGTATTAAAGTAAAAGCAAACTTTAATAATTATGCAAACATAAAGCGAAACATCATTATGACAACAAGACAAACTACTTTATTGAAAGCAACAAGACAAACAACTTTATGGAGAGCGGAGATTCATGTACTCGTCTTCGGATGAGCTTTCGGTCTCATCTGGGTCCGTATCACCAGAGTGAGGATGCTTTTGGAAGAAAGTTTTGGAGAGCTTTGGATGCTTACAGGAGGGACCACGGCATGGTGGATAAGGGCAATTATAGTCTCTGGGAGTACACTTCGGAGTATACTTAGGGGAAGTTTGGGTGGCTTTGTCAACTTGGGATGGTTGAGCTGGTCGTTTGGAAGATTGGGTTGAGGGTCCTGGTACGGAGGGGCCAGGTTCATCCATTGTTGGTTGGGGAAACTGGTGGAGGTGTTGGCTCAGAGGAAGAAAATCTTCCCATGGATCTTGTGAGTCTTGGTAAAGAAAGTCAGTGTAGTCTGGTCGTTCTTCTTTGATGATGATGCCAGTGGACTTAGGTTTAGATATAGCAGATGGAGTGGGTATCATGAGAAGGTCATGTTGTGGACCTAAGGAGGTGTGAGAGATATCTTTAAGTGGCGGAGGTTGGTGGTTTAATTGGCAAAGGTAATTGTGCAGGACGTCTTGGATGTCATTTTCAATCACAGCTATATGTGGTGCAGTGAACCATTCATATACCTGATCTTGAGTCCAAAAGAGATGGGTGTCTGGATGTTGGAAGTATGGCCTGTGAATAATAAAAACTGATGTGAACATTTGTGCTTCAGGGGCAGGCATACGGTCAAGGTTGTAAATTTCGGACAGTTGTTGCAGTTTCTTTCTCCACCATGGGATGGGGGAGAACCATTCAAGTAGGGTCCAGGTAAGGGAGGTGGCGTTATCTGGATTAAGGAGGTGGTCCAGAGTGGGAGAAATGGGGAGGACTAACTTGGTTGCGTAAAGGACTGTTAGGCACCAGATGTACCATAACACGTCTTCAGTGGTGTCTCTGGTCGGATCAAGGGTTAAACCTGTAAGGAACAGATTTTCTGGGTGGAAAGTGGAAAAAGGAAAAGGGTCGGTGACAAGGTAAGCTTTCATGAAAAAGCGAAAGAGAGCTTTTCTTGCAAATTCTTGGATATCAAAAACAGAAGAGAAGGTTTTGTTGAAGGGAAAAGTTTTCTTGGTGAGAGCTTCTGGGGGTAGTGAGGTAGCCATGGAGATAATTGGAAAATGGTAGGTGGTGGAAAACAGTGTGAGAGGGTCTTGTGGTTTAGAGAGTCTGGAGAGCATATCAGGGATGAGGTTCTGGGATCCCTTTATATGCTTGACTGAAAAGTCATATTTGGAAAACCAATCTTTTAATCTGAGTAACATTTTTTCGGGAACAGTTTTACCTTTGAAATGAAAGATATTGGGGAAGGCTGAGCTGTCCATTCGGATGAGAAAATGGTGTCCAATCAGATGATACTCAAACTTTTTGATGCCATTCTTTACCGCTAAGATTTCTTTAAACACGCTATGGTAGTGCTTCTGTGTTTCAGAAAAGTGTCCACTAGCGTAAGCGATAAAGTGTTCCTTGTCATTGAGTTCTTCGAGGAGGATGGCACCCCATGATTCATCACTTGCGTCTGTCTGTAATATGCGCTTGCCATCAGTAATCAACTTTAAAGGAGGCGGATTTTGCGCAATCTGCTTGAGAGTAGTGACAGCACGTGTGTGGTCAGCATTCCACTCTGGGGGCTGCTTTTTCAATAAAGCTGAGAGATGATGAGTGTGATGGTCCACATGTGGGAGGAAATCACGGATGTAATTGATAATGCCGAGAAACTGTTGGATTTGCCTTTTGGAAAGTTGCTGATCTGGAAAGTGAAGCAATTCTTGGGCAATGTGCTTTCCTGGCTGGTAGTGTCCATCTTTAATGATCATACCAAGGAATTCAATATTATCTGTAGCAATGGTGCTTTTCTTGGCCGATAACATGATTCCATGACTTTGGATAATATCATAGAATTGGGACAATAGGTTGCGATGTTCTTCATGCGATCCTGAAAAAAGCAAAATATCGTCAATGTAAATCAATGCATGATGCAAAATGGGCTGGAAGATTTGGACCATGGATTTTTGGAAAATGGAGGGGGCAGTTTTGAGGCCAAAGGGTAGGACGGTCCATTGGAAATGGGCATTGGGAATACAAAAAGCGGTTTTGTAACGTTCGGAGGGTTCAATGCCGAGTTGCCAAAAACCAGATTTTAAATCAAATTTGGAAAAGATCTGGGCATTTTTGAGAAAAGTAAACATGCTTTGCCTGCGGGGTAATGGAAACTTGTCATCTTGTAAAAACATGTTTAGGGGCTGATAATCAATGACTAGGCGTTTCTTTCCTCGGACAATTTCAGAATGTTTTTCAACATAAAAGGCTTGGCAAGCCCATTGGGAACTTGTGGGCTCAATTAAACCTTGGGCTAACAATTGTGAACATTCTTGTTGGGCTAGGAGTAAGTCAGAAGGACTCATTCCTGGATGGGTAGCTTTAGTTGGGTTAATGTCTTCATTGAGTTTGAAGGGTAACTTAATGAAGAAAGACTTATTTTTCCACAATGGATTTGGATGGGTGAACTCAGAATGGGACTCTGGACAGAAACTCAAAAGTTTGGTTGAAATATCCTGGTAAGACTGGGGAGTTTCAGACAAATTGTAGAGTTTCAGAATGTCTGTGAATGGTTTGAACATGGACTTGACTCGGATTCCAGTGGGAATGATTTGGAGGTGTTTGATTTGGTGAAGGATGTCAAATCCTAACAAGATATCCTTATTAGGAAGAGTGGAACCAATAACCTTGGTCCAAATGACACAGTTTGGGAAGATTTGAATACCAATGGATTTTTTGGTAATCAAAGAGGTGGTGAAGAGTTTGCCATTGACAGCTTTGAAATGTTCTTCAGACTGGGTCCAATATTCTGGTGGAAGAATATGGGGGTTCAACATGCTTCGTTGGGCACCAGTATCTATAAGACCAATTGCTGGAATGGGCCTTTGGAATTTTGAGGGCAAGATCTGGAGTTTGATGGATGGGATAGGAACTGTAGTATCAAGGGAGAGTAACTGTTGGTGGAAAATCACTTGAGACTGGTCACTATCTGAGTCAGAGGAATTTTGTAGTGCGAACACTGTTTCATCGTTGGGTTCATCTTGTTCAGAGAAATAGAATTCCAATTCATCTTTGGCAGGAGAGTAGTCTGTAGTTGCTTGAAGATGTTCAACCAACCGGATGGCCTTTTCTCTTTTGTTGGGACAATCTTTGGCATAGTGGCCTTTTCTCTTGCAGATGAAACATCTGCTTGATTGCTTTCGTTTGAATTCTCTGGAGGAGGAAGATTTCTTTCTGAAGAACCGGTAGGGCTTTCGGGATCTGCGAGGTTTGGATGAAAATTCTGGAGTTTTGAATTTCCGAAAATGCCGTTTTTTCTTTGAACTGCAATCGCAATCCTTTTTCTTGGAGAGAAAGATTGAAATTGGGATAGAAAGTGAGTAAAACACTTCCTGCATGAAGGGTTGTGAGGACAGTACCGATAACAGCATCTTGGTACTGTTTAAACCGGGTATCAAGCATAGCAAGTCGAGCGGTAACCGGTAATCCTTTTCTCCCATGAAGGGTAAGGATTAATCTGATGCCGCCAAGATGGAGATGAGTATAACCTTCTCGTTTCCAGTTGGAGAGCAACTCGGAGGGAATCTCCAGAGTGACATATTGCTCAGCAGAGGTGGCTTGAAGAGCACACTGATCCAGGCGGGAAGACTGGATGTATTCTTTAGGGTGAGGGCGTCTGGTAGAGATAAGGGTGCGGATACTGCGGGTAAAGGAGCTAGGTCGTCTATACAACTGATAAGGGCTGAGGAGAGGGTAAGAAGATTCACTGATTTGGGCGGATTCAGGGATGTAGGAGTATTCTACAAGATTTTCAATTTTATTAGTAGTATGAGAAGTGCAAGATTTCGGTAAAGAAAGAGTGGAAGAAAGAGTAACAGGAGGTGAAGAGGAAGTGGATGCCATGAAGGAGAAGTTCTCTCTGCGCCTGAAGTTCTAGAGATCAAAATAGAAAAAGCCTTAAATTATACCATTTTCAGGCGCAGAGAGAACTTCTCCTTCATGGCATCCACTTCCTCTTCACCTCCTGTTACTCTTTCTTCCACTCTTTCTTTACCGAAATCTTGCACTTCTCATACTACTAATAAAATTGAAAATCTTGTAGAATACTCCTACATCCCTGAATCCGCCCAAATCAGTGAATCTTCTTACCCTCTCCTCAGCCCTTATCAGTTGTATAGACGACCTAGCTCCTTTACCCGCAGTATCCGCACCCTTATCTCTACCAGACGCCCTCACCCTAAAGAATACATCCAGTCTTCCCGCCTGGATCAGTGTGCTCTTCAAGCCACCTCTGCTGAGCAATATGTCACTCTGGAGATTCCCTCCGAGTTGCTCTCCAACTGGAAACGAGAAGGTTATACTCATCTCCATCTTGGCGGCATCAGATTAATCCTTACCCTTCATGGGAGAAAAGGATTACCGGTTACCGCTCGACTTGCTATGCTTGATACCCGGTTTAAACAGTACCAAGATGCTGTTATCGGTACTGTCCTCACAACCCTTCATGCAGGAAGTGTTTTACTCACTTTCTATCCCAATTTCAATCTTTCTCTCCAAGATCCAAATTTGCCCACAACCTTGAAAGTCCAAGTTCAGATTCAAGGTGCTGAACAAATTTCTTCTGCAAAAATTGCCACTTTACATCACCAACTGGTCTACAGGCTTCAAAATCATGCCTTAGATCTACCCGCTCCAGAACACCACTCTGACACCCTCATGGTGTTAGCAGAATCTGACCAGATCCCGACAATCATCCAGATTCCCCGACAAATTCCCCGTCATGAGCTCATCAAGCTTATGCCTCTTGAATGGATCTCCAACTATGAACAGTTCCACAACAATACAGCTCCAATTCAGACCTCTGAAGGCATGTTTGAAAGACGACATGATGGAACAGTCCGAATGACTTTTAAACCACCTCCCAGTGCTCCACAAGAGCCTCCTAGGCTCTCCTTTACCTATTCTTCAATGATCACAGCTGTTCAGACAGCGCAGGAAGATCTGCCCATTACAGGGTTTAATTCTCAAGGCTACCCTGTTTATCCAGCCAAGCACAATGGCCATTTCCTATGGGATGCCCCTGGTTCCGGCATGTGTGACCCAAATTGTCCCTGCTGGGATGATTGGGAAGAAGACGATGATTACGCAACCACAAGGAAAAAGAAACCCAAAAAGAAAAAACCTCCTGTCCCATGTCACCACTGTAACCCTAAACCACCATCAGATCCTCCACCTCCACCGGCTCCATTACCCATCTACCGAAAAGAACTCACATGGATTGCCAAACATTGCAAATCTGAGATTCCATCACCACTCTCACACCCAACACCTATCGTCCAACCACTGGCTTGTATGATGTTTTCCTCTACTTCTTCAGATTACTCTTCTTCCTTTCCTCCTTTGGAACCCCATACAGATTCTCAACGAAATGTTGTGTCCAAACCCTTTATCCCTTCACCTATTACCTCCACTGGCCACCTAGAACCTCCCAAACCTTTTGAATCAGTCCTCAACTGGCAAACCCAAAATGCTAGAGCACAGAATGATACTTTGGTCAATATCAATTCCAAAGTTGAGAAAATCAGTTTACGAACTGAACAGCTTGAGACAAAGGTTGACTCCATCTCTGCACAGATGCAGCAGATCCACCAAAATCTCCAGTCCAGAATTGGCCAACTCGATTCAGAGTTACGAGCCATGCTAGCCCACAGATACAATGGTCCCGAATTTGACCAAAAAGAAAGGGAAATCAGGCGATTAAAAGCTGAACTTGCTCAGATTGAATCTGAAAAACAGAGACCTACCCTTTTCACCAGTTCACCTCTTATTCCTTCTATCGGTCCAACTTACCATCCTTTTGCCTCTATGCTCTCTCCTATTAAACAATATGAAAAGAAAAGAAAGATTTACTGAGTATATATAACTAATTCCACAATTCACACTAGCAAGTGTCACTTTATTAGATTAAGTAATTGTTTCTTGGGTATTAATTGATTTATTTGATTAGATCGTTCTTGATGCTAGTATTTCAATCCGTGATTTTCTTTTAATTAGAATTTGAACCATCATATGATCAAAGAGTTAACAAAAAAAAGAAGAAGACAATTATTAAGCTTAGATCAATAGATGATTGATCTTAATTTAGTATATTGAGGTTTGAATAGGGATGGTAAAATTCAAATCCAGATCTAGATGTAGGTGCATTCGGATCCAGATCTGCATTGAACATTTGGCATCCGAATCTGCATCCGCATTGAACATTTGGCATCTGGATCCACGTACTTTTTTGCATATCCAAATGCAGGTAATATCCGCACGGATTGCGGGTGGATTTTCTGAATATCTGAATTCACATAATAATAGTTTTAATTTTAATTTTAAATTTAATAATTTACCAAATAATATAAAAAAAATTCTATTATAATTTAACAATCAACAATTCAACATAAATAACGTACAACACCATAAATTCACAAACGATAATTTCACAACATAAATCAAACATAAAAAAAAATCTAAGGTAAACTGATTCATTACAATATTATTATTATTGGTTTCTAACATATTTTTCATAGTCAATGAAGATTATAGAGTAAATTATGCTTATACATATTAAGTAAATAATTTAATTTATATATTTCAATTGAAATTCAATAAATAAATAATTTAATTATAAAAGAATGCAGATTCGGATCCGGATCCGCACGGATCTTGGTTTTTAAGAATTGGATCCGTATTTTTTAACATGTAGATCCAGATATTTTGAATCTTTGCGGATCCGGAGTTTATTGTCATCCCTAGGTTTGAATGACTAAAATACTTACATATATTTTAGAACTAGATTGGATCAAGTCTATTATGACATAATTCAGATTTCTATCCTCACTTAATATTGGAGGGATATCTTACACAATGGTAGAGGAGATATCTATCTCTACCCAATTAAGGGCCAATTTGATATTATGGTGGCTGATTAAATAAGATGCAGATTAAAAAAACAGTTTGGTGTTTGATAAACTGTGTTATTGCGATTGCTGTGAGTTTGAAAAGTATAGTACATATATTTGGTAAATTTTATTATGAAAGTGTTGTTTTATTATACAATGAACAAATAGACATAAGCTCAAATTATCTTTTGTCTTTTAGAGTATGTTTAAAAAATTGTTTAGACATACATTTTCTTTAAATACGTAAAATTACATAAAGTGAAAAAAAACTCAATTAAATAAAATCTAATGAATTTCATAATTTGTTACATATTGTTACATAACATATGATAAAAATTCATACTTGTACATAATCCAAATAAAATAAAAAGTAATATATATTACATTTTCATTACATTGATACTAGAAAGAATATACAATAATTGTGGCGGTAGTTTGATTGCGGTAGTAATATGATATCTAATGGTGTATATATATCAGGGATTATGTAAAAGTAAGATATAATTATCTTTTTGTTAAAATACTAAGATTATAATATAAACTTTAAAAAGATGTAGTGACTTGTTTAATATGTTGCCTATGGAAAGCAACCCCACTTGCCTTTAAAAGCTGTTATCAAAATAGGAAAAATTATAAAATAAACTGCTTTTCTAAAATTTACTAAATATTTTTTTTTTCAAAAATTATGAAATAAGCAGTTTGTTGGGTTTTAACCTCAAATCCAAATGGGACTTAAATTAGGAGAGGAAATAAGCCTGTCTAATACTTACTTTTTCAAAAGCATGTGTGTTACCAATGAGTTAAATGTATTAATACTAATAAAGTTATCACACAAATCTTTGAAAAGAAAATTACATCAAGGAAGAAATTAAGTATTCTAATGAAGAAAAACTATCAATGTTATATTCTTATAATGATTATTTTTATTTTCAAGATGGATTAGCCCCACAGCAAAAATTTCTGGCTTCCATCTCCCCTAGGACCCCTACACATGATTATTAGCACAACTATTGAATGTTTTGTACACATTGCAGGTGATCAACTTTATAAAGCTGAGTAAAGCCTAATTTTATGGTACCATTGTTGTTTTGGCCAACTTATAAATATTTCCCAACCCTCCAATTTGTCTCCTGAAATTAAAACTAGTATAGCTAACACATATTGTCATAAATCTCATGGCTTCTTCTCCAAATTGGAGGACCCCATCGCAATTTATTTTCGATCTGTACACATGCAACAAGAATAAGACATCCCTCTCCCTCTTTATCATAATTAAGGTGCAAAAGAAAGAAGTTAAAATGTAATGGTAATAATTTGTTATATTTCATGGTATTGAACCACATGTACCGAATGCAATAATTTGTATCTTAATGACTTGTGAGATCTTTAATCATAATTTACTAAAAATTGCTAGTCAAATTATGACCCACCAAAAGCTAATAGAAATCATTAATTAGTCATAAAACAATAACCTTTTTCAAATAATGATAGCGGTTAATCATCAAAACTATAGGTGTTAAGACTTCAACCGAATACTAATAATTTACTATCCTTATATTACAACTAACATAATCACTTTTCAAGAAAGTCATATGCTGTTGAATCGTTAAATTGTTAATCTTGATTTTCCTTATTATATCCTTGGGATTCTCCATCATCCGAAATTAACTCTTTATTTTCGACTTATGAAATTTATCCTTCTATACAAAGTCAAACTTTTATTGCAAAAGTATATGTAATTAAATTTTGATCGTACTTTTAAAAGATCAATATTGGATCCAAACTCATTTGGATTTTTTTAATATTTCATCCAAAGCCGGATGTTCACAAAATTAAAAAAAAAATATTATGAGGGAACTAGAAATCTGGTTGGAATTATGAAACGATTTTCTTTTACAATCAATTTGTTTGGGTCACACTAGATACAAGTTTGTACCATAAGAATTTTATGATAAAATTAAGAATGATATGAACTTACAAGTCTGTTGCCTCCATATATTGACACTAGAGACCTCACAACACTCGCAGAAGCAATGAATGGAAGCCATGTGACGGCTCAGCAGATTGAAAGGGTGAGCAAAGCAACAGAAAAGAGAAAGATAAGCGTAGTAAGTGAGTACTCGACAGACACTGCTGTTGTTACTTGTTCATACAACACACAACACACACAACAACAACAGTCTCAGTCTCATGAGCTGTGGTACTGAGCCAAGCCGACCAAGGCGCGCCCACCAAAGCAACTGCTGGGTGTCATTGCATCTATTTATTTCCCAATGAAGAGAAAATTATGCTCATGAATATGTGAACAAGAGCTTTCTAATAAATCCAACACATACCCTTTGCTCCCCTCTATGTAATATTGCACTTGTTCTAGTCTTGTCCTGCTGGATAATGGGATTCATCTTGTAACAGACAAATCCCCAAAGCCCTAATTACAAGCTTTGTCTTTGCCCTAATTTTTTTTTTATAATATTTAGTTTTCATATATTGATGTTATCAATCTTTTCACACACACTATTCAATAAATAACTTGTTTTTTCAAGTCCCGATAAGATTATTATCATCTTCTCTTCCTTTGCTTTAGCATAATATTTTTATTTTTTTCCCTCTATCGTTTAGTCACATTTCATAAGTGATATACATACATCTTGTCCCTCCTTTTTTACTCAATATTGGATCTCTACTTTATCAACCCTTGATCTTGTTTAAAATTTTCTTTTCTCACTTTCACCCTTCACACGCTCTTTCTCTCTCCCCAAATATGTTATAACTTACCCCATCTACCAAAACTTTCTCTTCTCTCTTTCCTTTCCATCAATCATGGCTGATCCCTACTCAAATTACTTCAATGGATGGTTAAACTTTGCCGCTCTTCAACATTCATCTTCTTCTAATAATTCTTCTTCTAATTACTATACACCTTTTGCCTTCAATATCTACTCAAGTAACAATAACAATAACAATTTTTGCACTCACTACCATCAATATTCATCACCTCCATCTCCCCCTCTCAAAGAAGCACTTCCCCTCCTCAGTTTGAGCCCAGCAAGGCATGACGGAATAGTAAAAGCTGATGAATCCTCATGCAGTGTCATGGACACCGAAGAAAGCTCTGCTGCTTATTGTGATGATCATCATGAAAGCGCTTCTCTGACAGTGTCTCTTCATTTGGGGCTCGCCGAATCAAGTTCTGCTGATTTGATCTCAGATTATAATAATGATAACAATAATAAAGAAGAAGTAGTAACTATTGCTTCTGGTCGTGGTGGTGGCTGCAGCCTCAACAAAGGCCAATATTGGATCCCTACACCAGCTCAAATATTGATTGGTCCTACACAATTTTCATGTCCTCTTTGCTTCAAAACCTTCAACAGATACAACAACATGCAGGTAATTTAATTAATTACTTGATATAATACCTCCTTTGATCTATAAAGGGTTCCTTTAGATAACTCCATCTATCCCTTTCTCTTTTTTTCTTTTTTTTTCTCCCTTTTTGATTTTTGCAAAAACGAAAAAATTAATCTCATTCCTATATATCCTTTATTAATTTTCTAGCTTGATTTCAATCTTTCACTTTTACTACAAGCTGGACTGATTTGAAAATGAGGAGTATATGGGACCTTAGGGTTTCCCCTTTTCCTTTATTGGACTTTAATTCCATTTCTCCTTTTTTTATTAAAAAAAATTCAAAGCCTATGCACCCTTTTCTTTTGCATGATTTTGGGTCTTGGGATTTGAAAAATAAAAATAAATCAACATGGTCCAAACGGAGAATAAGATCAGTCAGTCTCTCTGTTTATGTGATTGAACTACTCAGCCAATAGGTTCTTGTATTACCTTGAAGTTTGTGTTTTTGTATTGTCAGGCTTGAAAACTGAGTGTATCGGAGTTCTGTTCATCAATTAATGCTCTTCTGATGAACAAGGATGAAACCACCCAATTTTCCCTGGCTCCATAAAAAAATTGTTTATAGATTTATGTTCAATAAATAGAAACAAATTTTTTGAAACTTTTAGTTTGTGAAGTTAAATAACACATGTCTGTTTGTTTTCCATTTGTTTTTGTGTGAAGAGAAAATGCATGCAAATTAAAGGGCAAAGAACGATTATCGATACACCCTTTCTCTTCTAGGCTTACAAAATTGTTTATATTCACATGGAAAAGGCCAACAAAATTTCTAATGCTATTAATTATAATTAAGGAAACTTGTTAGAAGAGCCGTTACTAAAATGTTCATGCAATATATATGCACATAAAACCCCTAATTTCTGCTGTGTTTTTCTCTTTAAAGGCACCCTTAATCCACAAATGGTCCAAATGTTTTTTTTTTTTTAAATTTAGATAAGTCTCAAATATACCTCTTATTTTGAGACAATGCATAGACCCCAACCCATATACCATAATTCCTTGGTTAATTCAATCGATACATTTGTTTGCTTTTTCTTTCTTTAACTTGTGAAGGTCCTTAAACTCGATTCTGTGTATTATTAATTAATGGGTAATTATTATCATTATTTTTTGCGTACTTTTCCTTTTGCCTACACTAGATTTAATCTTTGTTTTTTTTTTTTGGGTTTTTTCTAACCCTAATAATGGGTAATATCGCTTAAATTTATGAATACATGTAGATGCATATGTGGGGGCATGGATCTCAATACAGAAAAGGGCCAGAATCTTTAAGGGGATCACAACCAACAGCAATGCTTAGGCTTCCATGTTATTGCTGTGCTCCAGGTTGCAGAAACAACATTGACCATCCAAGATCAAAGCCTCTCAAAGATTTTAGAACCCTACAAACTCATTACAAGAGAAAGCATGGAATCAAGCCTTTCATGTGCAGAAAATGTAGCAAGGCCTTTGCTGTAAGAGGCGACTGGAGAACCCATGAGAAGAATTGCGGCAAGCTTTGGTATTGCACTTGTGGCTCTGATTTCAAGCACAAAAGGTCACTCAAAGATCATATCAAGGCATTTGGGAATGGCCATGCATCTTGTGGCATAGATACTTTTGAAGATGACGAGCCAGCCTCTGAAATTGAGCAAGATAATAATGAATCATCTCGGGACATAGATTAAAATAAGGCCTTTCTCTAGATCCTTTTGTTAACACTGAGTTTCAGTACTCTTCATGGCTCTAGAAGTAAAACTTATACTAAGCAAAAAAAGTATTTTGAGAGCCATTTGTAGTTCTTTTCTTTTCTTTTTTGTTTTTGTGTTTCTTCTTGCTTTCTATGATCTATATCCGGCCCCTTCCTCTTCCCCTTTTGCTTTCTGTTGTACTTTAGATGTCTTTTATTATTTTTAAAACTTTAATAGATCAATGTCAATTACACTCCATATCTTCTAATATTATGTGCACTCAATCTTTCTCTCTAATTTTATGTAAGTGAACATTTCTCATGTGTGATATGTTAGTTTGCACTTTCTCAAAATGCACCCTATTTCTCATGTGTGATACGTTAGTTTGCACTTTCTCAAAATGCACCCTCTATTTAAAGAATTGATATAGGTAATCATGATCAATTTCAATGCATTCATATTCTAATTCTCTATGTAAGAAGTTAGAAAGTTTTTTCTTTTATGAAGAGTTGTTCGCCCATATTTTCTTAAATTACAGACATCCATAGTTGAGAGAGTTAATTTTTTAGGCAAAAGGGATATGACGAACCCAGAAACTCGTAAATGTTCAAGATAATTATTATCAAGTAATTTATATCATCTACTTTTATTATAACATTTTTTTTTCTCAGATGTGATATATGGCTGTATTACAGACACACCCCTTCTTTAAATGCTGTACAAGTAGGAGGTAACAACTTGAAAGATGTTTGTAAGAGAATGCTACCTCCTGACGAACTGGAAGAGAAAGGTCAGCACTACCGCTTTGAATTAGCTAGAGGTAATAGTTAATGCAAGGGCATTTACTATCCATTTGGGTATTGTCAACTTCTTGTCATGATCATCAGCAGATAAAAACCTTTTGTAAGGTCCAAAGCAAATGGACAATTGAAGGGTTGGTATGCTATTAGCAATTTAGCATTTAGCATTTAGCATTTACTAGGTAGCATATAGGCTGCCTAGCTAGCTAGCTTGGATCCTCTTGGATGAATAAAATTAAAGACAATAAGTAATGAGATATAGGTGAGCATTTTCACTTTGAGGAGCTGGCTAACAGATTTCAGTTTTAGATGATTTTTCAACCTGTAAATTTAATGCTTCGGCTTTGGCCTTTTTGTACGTATTGCACTTAATGCCATTCTTTCCCCTCTTACCGTGTGGTAGGGAGTGTGTTTTCAGTTGATGGACAGAACATATACTATGGACAGAACATATACTATGTTTATGAGAAAAAAAAAATCAAATAAAATCAAATGATTAGCCTCTCCCTCTTTCTCTCTTTGTGGAAGATATCTAGCTTGGCATATTTCAAATAAATAATTTGGATCAATCAGTTGCTAGTAATTTTCAAATAAAGACATAGCTTTCAATTTATAACAAATAGGTCCTCAATTAGTAATTATTGTTTTTTTTAGTACTGTTATACAGGACTGTAGGTATTACAATTAATATTTACAAACAGATTCTATAATTGAGACCTTCTTCGTGGCATGTACTCCTCTGAAGCGCTGCTCAAATTCTTCAAACCCTCTCAAATATTCAAGGGTTGTCCACTCTACTCACATTTCGTGAGGAATATATTGGTTTCATTCAATTATTGGATAATTGAGGAAGGATTGTAAATAAGCCCTATAAATACTTTTATAGAGGCTCGAACCCTTGCACTTATTATTCTAAGTGTAAGGGTTCTCCTACTGGACCAAAGGCCTATTGATAATTAGTAATTACTGTTAAAATATCTAGAATGCTCTTTACAAGAAAAAATAAAGATTTTATCTAGTATTTATGATGAGATGCTTTGTATAGCATTTTAGAAAAACACCTTCTACTTATTCATGAGAAAAATTAACTACATTGCCTCATAGAAGGGGAGGGAGTTGAGAAACTATGCCACTATATTGTTTTTTTTTTCTTTTTTCAAATTGATAGTCAAAATGCAAGTTTGCAACAGTGACTCGTTGTGGACCTATTTGTTAAAATCTATAACCTATACAGCAATTTATACAATTAAAAAAATTCCGAGATCCTAATGTCATTAACCCCCACTTTATTATAGCACTTAAACTCTCGCAGGAAAATGTTAAAAAAAAAATTTGGAAAGGAATGGATCTTGGCGACAGCTTTTTCTGAGAGAGAATTGGTGTGACTAGAGAGAGAGAAAAGACTCAAGGAAAGTAAAAGAAGCCATCGAAGTGTCATCTCAAGCTACAATATAACTCAGAGTATGTGCATGTACTGTTACGTTGCTTCGGAAAGAGCCCCAGCCAACAGAGCCCCACAGCTGGGGCTCCACGTTTTCATGTCTTTATCTAATTATCTCGGAGCTGTTGCTGTTCATGCAGGTCCACTTTATAGAGAGGTAAGTTTTGGCAGTGCTTTGATAGTTATTGGTGTGTTTCTGTGTACAAAAAGATCTACAGTTAAATTTATGTATAGGTGATTCTTTTCTTGCTCTCCGTTTTCTTTTTCACAGCACAGTAGTGAATTGTCACACCAATTCATCATCATCATCATATCATCATCTTCTTTGATACTCATGACCTTTAAAAGTTTAAGCCTGCCACTTAACTGTAGTACACAGGATGGATATTGTATTACTGTATGGTTTTCAAATGACCCTATACCACGTTTGGTTTAGTGGATGGTATTGTAATTTTATTTTGATAAGAGTACATTTAGCATCCCGTGTTGTATTATATTATATTAACTGTTATTGTATTATGATGTATTATATTAGGATATATTGTAATAAGCTCTAATGCAGTACAATATCTTATGTAGTATGGATTCTATTATATATAAGATTATTTAGTGACATTATTTTTTATTGATATTAAAATTAAATTAGTATTGTTAATTTTATTAATATTTTTGTGTTATAATATCAATTTTCTAAATTAATTACTGAACAATTATTTTTATATAGGAATTTTAATAACACTAAAAATTAAAAATAAATTAAAAATATAATATTATCAATTAATAAAATACTATAGTATATTATTACAATGTTATACCATAATATAATTTATTTTTATAAATTAGTTATCATTATATAAATGAAGTTTATAATTTAATATTATATTGAATTACAATATGATATAATTATATAATATAAATTACATTATATTATAATATAGTCTAATATTAAAATTTCAATTTCATTTATAAATTAATTTTTATATATTAATGTTGAATATAATTATTTAATTTAGATTTATTTTTAAAGTCGGTATTTTGGTAAATAATAAATGTTTCAATAATTAAAATACTTTTTACATATTTAAAGTAAAATAATTAAAGTGATTTTATTAATAAAAGTAAAAATAATGCATTATCATTTATTTATTTATTAAATATTTAGGTTTATTACTATTTTATGTTTTTATTTAAATTAAATTTTATTTGACTATAAATATAAATTAATTTTTAACAAAATTTATATTTATTATAAATTATTGAGTAAAGAAAGTAAAAGATTACGTTTAAAATATGAATAGTATTAACACAATACAGCCAGCATAAACCCTACTCGCCATGATTTTGTTCCTTTCATTATTCTAACCACCTTTTTAATGCAGTGCAATGCAATTAAAAGTTATGGCCAAAGATGGGTTTACATAAGAAATAATATTTTAATGCAATATAATATAATATAATACAAGTTATCAAATGCACCCTAAAGTAAATAAAAATTACATTCTATCATAAAAGATAACAGTATAAAGAGGTTTATTATATATATTTATATCAATACATATACACATCATCTATTATGATAAACAAATTGACTGAACTATTAATTGATTACTGTTAAATTGGGAGGATCGAAACTAGAGCACTAGATATAAATAACGGATATCCCCACTAACTAGGCAAATAATATATCAGGGCACCGCCTGGAATAGTCCTTAATAACATTCTTTTTAAGAATCTCCTCTTAACAACTAATGGGAGTTCTAGATCTTCTATAAGAACCGATTTATACTTGGTATTTCTCGTCAAATTTGAAGCTTAGAAACTTCAAAATCTACAAGCAGAACGATGTCTTGGACGAGCAAAATCCTTGTATCTAAATCCATGAAAAGATCTACCTACTGAAAAATATAAGGCTGTTTGTATTTTCGGAGTGACGAAAGTAACTTTAATTAATTTGCTCCAGTGATTGCTATAACCAAGAGAAGCGACAAAAGGTAACACTAATCTTGACCCACGAATCACCTTTATTTAAAGTGAAGATATATAAAAAGCCATATTTAATTTTTGAAAAAAAAAACAAAATAAAGATATAATAAAGTAGAAAACACATATTCCTTAAGCTAATTAAACCATGTAATGTAACTGTCAATCATATCCCTAGAACCTGTAATGTTTGTGCTCATTCCCTAGCAAAATTTGTTGTGGGAGCAAATATGTCTGCTGTCTGGATAGATTATATTCCAGCAGAGGTGATGAATGTTCTGGTTTAGTGTTGTTTTAATTGGAAAGGTTTACTTTCTTCTAAAAAAAAAAAATTAAACCATGTAAATTCTTGAAAGAAACAAATTTATTGTCGGAATACTATATTGTTAAGTACATTTATATTATTATTATTTTTTTTCTTGCAATAAGGACATCATGCATGTACGCATTCAAGCTTTCAAATTATCAAATATATGTTCCTTCAATCAGTCCATGCGTACATCTAACAACTAACAAGTTTGATCTTCTCTTTCCAATAGAGAATTTGAAAGAGGCCTTGTTTTTATTTCTTATTAATTTCCTCATTGGTTGATGAAATAACTTTTCTTCTCTTTTGCTTTAAGAAAATACGGGTCTCTTTTGTCTCCCTCTAGCTGTATCACTTGATTCATTCCCCTTTCTTTCACGTCAACTTTCACAAATCTAATCAAAAGCTCCCTATTTCTGTGTAATAACGAAAGATAGGACTAGACAGCTTTAGTCCCATGAATGGATCTTTTGATAAGATTTTTATTTCCCCATATCACTCGTTCGAGTCAACCTACCATGCAGCGCTGTATCTCATACAGCACATGCATGCAACCGGTACAACCGGTTTTTAACCGGATAATATAATGAAAATTATATTTTTATTTGTTTTTAATGTGAAAAAATTATGAAAAAATTTGGAAAAAAAAGAGTAAAATTTTAATTAAATAAGGAAAAAGATTGTAATAATTTAAAATTTAAAAATAGTACAAAAAATATAAACATATCACAAAATGGTTACATTCCTACTTATTTTGTCACATTCCAATATTTATAATGCATATTTCAAGTTTACTTTTCAAATTCCTATTTCTAGTAATGATTTATCTAAATTTTTGTAAGTTGTTTCAACTCATTTTCCCACTAGCTTTTGGTTCTATATTTCCACTCTTTTCATCAACTTCCATATTTTTTGATAGATATTTCAAGTTTATTTTCATATCTCTACAATTTGTTAAACTTTATCTAGTTTTTGGTAAATTATTTCGATTTATTTTTCCACCACTTTTTTGTTCTATATTCCTACTCGTTTTATTAAATTCCAACATTTTGTTTAGAAATTTCAAGTTCAATTTTTAGATCTCTATTTTCTGTTAAAATTTATCAAATTCTTGTTAAGTTATTTCAACTTTTGGGTTAACTTCTTCTACTCTTGTTTCCACTACTTTTTGGTTCTTTATTCCAATTCTTTTAATTGATTTCTAATATTTTGGTTAAATATTTCAAGTTCATTTTATAGATCTCAACTTATTGTTAAACTTTATCATATTCTTGTTAAGTTCTTCGAACTTTTAGGTTATGCTCCCCAACTCTTGTTTCCACCATTTTTTTTGTTTTATATTTCTACTCTTTTCATTGAATTTAAGTATTTTTCGTGAATGTTTCAAGTTTATTTTTTGATCCCTAATTATTGTTGGATTTATCATATTCTTGGTAACTCTTTCCGAATTTTAGGTTAACCTCTTCAACTCTTTTTTCCACCACTTTTTGGTTTTATATTCCTACTCTTTTTATTGAATTCCAACATTTTATTTGGAAATTTCAAGTTAAATTTCTAAATTCCCACTTTCAATTAAAATTTATCAAATTCTTAGTAAGTTGTTTCAATTTATTTTTCCACCGGTTATTCGTTCTATATTTCCACTCTTCTTATTGAATTCCAAATTTTTAGGTTGATTTTTCAAGTTTATTTTTTATATCTCTATATCCTGTTAGACTTTATCTAGTTATCGTTAAGTTGTTCCAACTTATTTTTCCAGCACTTTGTGGTTCAATATTTCTGCTCTTTTTATTGAATTTCAAATTTTGGGTAAATATGTCAAATTTACTTTTTAGATCCCTACTTTGCGTTAGAATTTATCAAATCTTTGTTAAGTTATTTCAACTTTTGGGTAACTTCTTCCACTCTTGTTCCCACTACTTTTTGTATTTGTATTCCAATTCTTTTAATTAATTTCTAATATTTTGGTTAAATATTTCAAGTTCATTTTATAGATCTCAACTTATTGTTAAACTTTATCATATTTTTCTTAAGTTCTTCGAACTTTTAAGTTATGCTCCTCAACTCTTGTTTTCACCATTTTTTTTGTTCTATATTTCTACTCTTTTCATTTAATTTAAGTATTTTTCGTGAATGTTTCAAGTTTATTTTTTGATCCCTAATTATTGTTGGATTTATCATATTCTTGGTAACTCTTTCCAAATTTTAGGTTAACCTCTTCAACTCTTTTTTCCACCACTTTTTGGTTTTATATTCCTACTCTTTTTATTGAATTCCCACTTTTTGTTTGGAAATTTCAAGTTTAATTTTTAGATCCCCACTTTCCATTAAAATTTATCAAATTCTTGGTAAGTTGTTTCAATTCATTTTTCCACCAGTTATTTGTTCTATATTTCCACTCTTCTTATTAAATTTCAAATTTTTAGGTTAACATTTCAAGTTTATTTTTTATATCTCTATATCCTGTTAGACTTTATCTAGTTATCGCTAAGTTATTCCAACTTATCTTTTCACAACTTTTTTGTTCAATATTTCTACTCTTTTCATTGAATTTCAAATTTTGGGTAAATATGTCAAATTTACTTTTCAGATCCCTATTTCGTGTTTGAATTTATCAAATTCATGATAAGTTATTTCAACTTTTAGGTTAACTTCTTCTACTCTTGTTCCCACAACTTTTTGGTTCTGTATTCCAACTCTTTTTATTGATTTCTAACATTTTACTTAGATATTTCAAGTTTATTTTCTAGTTCTCGACTTATTATTAAACTTTATCATATTTTTGTTAAGTTCTTCAAACTTTTAAGTTATGCTCCTCAACTCTTGTTAAACTCTAATAATGGTTTTATGTTCCTATTATTTTTATTATATTCCAACACTACCAGTACATGTTTCAGGTTCTTTTTTTTTACTAATAATAAATTACTTGTTGAAAATAACAATAATATCAATAAGGCAAATTATGGTTGACCCCTTACTATTTTAACAAATATCAATTTACCACATAATACTAAGAATTTTTTTATTGCAACCCTTCATCATTTTCAACATTTTGAGTCCATAATCTAAGTCCTTTTTTTTTTCATCTTCATTACTTCATGCAATCTTTTGAGTTTGATTGTATGTATACTTGAGCTTTTAACTTTTATACATATCTATTCTCATTGTAATCATTTTAATTAATAGCGTTTAATTATATTAAAAATAAATCTATGCATTTATTTTCATCTTTCTCTTTACTTTTCAAATTAATTGCTTTAGTTTTTCATAACGTCAACGGTAAATAAATAAATAACAAGTAAGAAGGATTGCAATTGCTATGCTTCTAAAGCTATGATGATATAAGTTAAGTTACAAAAATACTTTAATTTACAAGATTAAAGTTTAGTTAATCTATTTTAGTTGAGCATCTCTATTTTTTTTTCTGTGTGCTTGTTGGATATTACTACAGTTATTATTATTAATATCATATCCTGTGGGATTTATAATTAAATATAATAAGAATGTACATATGTCCTACGCTATTTTTGCACTCGATGGATATCATTAACATTTTGATTATGCAATTGATTTTTGCAAGTTACAAAAGAGTGATGATGTATGACAAAACTTCCACGGATAAATTTGTTGTGACCATTCAAAATCTAAAAATTCATTTTTGTAATTTGTAAATAATATTTTCATTGAGGCGGTAGTTTTACTTGCCAAAATTTTTCTATGTATAAATTTTACATAAAAAAGATATATTTTAAACTTTTGTGCTAATATAAAATTAATTTTCTACAAATATATTGATAATTTAATATAGATGAGATATATTACTTTGTAAGTATATTAATAATCACGTTGTGGGTACTAATTAATGCAGTTGTAAATCATTTGAATTAAAAACAAAATAGTTGATGTTTGAATCCATGGGAGTAAATTTAGTTGTTATTAAGCTAAATTAGCCACTTAGGCTTTAGCCCAGTGGTGAACCATTGACCTTATGGTGCGTTTACGTCATAGAATGAGAATGTGGTAGAATAGGAATGGGCTGGGAATGAGAATGAGTTGGAATGAGAATGCGATTTTAATGTTTACTCGGCAAAAATAAATGGGAATGAGAATGTGCTGAAATGTCATTGATGTATTTACTTGACAAAATAAATGGGAATGAGGAATGTGAATGAAAATCAATTTACCAAAATACTTATAGTATTAATAATTAATAAAAATAATTAATTTATCATTATTAACAATATTATCATTATTGTTGTTTTTATTATTACTATTATTATTAACATTTATTATTATTAAATTTTATTGACTTTATTATTTTAGTTATTATTAATTATTGTTATTATTATTTTTATTAATATTATCATTATTAACATTTATTATTATTATTATTAAATTTTATTAACTTTATTATTTTAATTATTATTAATTATTGTTAATATTATTTTTATTAATATTATTATTAACATTTATTATTATTTTTAATTAATATCATTTTTATATCTAGATAATGAAAATTAGATTATTATTACTATTAAATTTTATTAACTTTATTATTTTAGTTATTATTAATTATTTTTATTATTATTTTTATTAATAATAATAAAAATAATGATAAATTAATTATTTTTATTAATTATTATTTTTATCATTATTTTTATTGTTAATAATGATAATATTAATAATAAAAATAAAAATAATTAATAATAACTAAAATAATAAAGTTAATAAAATTTGATAATAATAATAATTATCATTAATGACATTTAAAATAATAATAAATTTTTGATAAATTAAAATAATAAAATTAATTGTGATTTGAATGAGGGTAATTTAGAAAATATGAAAAAATTAGAGGAATACAAAAGTAAACATATATTTCATTCACATTCCCAACCCCCGGGAATGAGATTCCCATTCCTTATTCCCAAATTGTGTGGGACCCACACATTTTATTCTCATTCCCAAATTACATTTTGCCAAGTAAATATATGTTTCATTTTTATTCCTTCATTCTCATTCCTCATTCCATGAAGTAAACACACCATTAAAGTAAAACATGACTATGAGGGCAATAATTCGAGTCCTCATAGACTCAAACTCCCTTAATTAAACATAATTATATGGAGATTATTTGTAAAATTTTTCTCCCTTACGAAATACAAGTGGAGTGGAGACACTCCTCCTCCGTGAGGGTTATTTGTCTGGGCACTTACTTCATAGAATTTAAAATGTAATAATATAAGTCTCAGTTTGTATATCTAATTGTAAATATCAGTGTAATAATCTGCTGTTATAACAGTTGTAAATATCTGTGTAATACAGTAACATGATGCTTAATCAGTTAAAAAAAACTAAATTGAAAAAATTATATTCAAATTCAATTTCTTTTACCACTAGAATAAAAGTATATAAATTAAATTTAGCGAGAATTACAGTGAAAACATATTTCATGTGGCAAAGATTATAACAAGCTTAAGACGTATAAATAAAAATGAATTTAAAAGACTATATTTCTCCCCAATGGCATAAAATGTTTTAAAAGTAAATTTAGTAAAACATACTGCTTACTATGAAAATGAATTTATATTTTTCATATTTTTAAATAATTTAATTTTTTTTGGTTGTGATATAAATTAACTTAATTTCAAAAAAATATAGATATAAATTTAAGATTGAACATATTTTATAATACTTGCACATCATTTAGTAGACAAATCATGTACCCATATAGTGAGTGCAATGTTACTCAAATAATTTAATTTAATTTAGAAATATAACTGTCATGCTTAAATTATATAACTATAAGTATAACATAATACAACATTATTCAATATTAGTTGCATTCAAATTGTAATTATCCATGTTATGTACCATTATGAATTTGATTAATGTTTAACAAAAAAATTATTATAGCAAAAAGGATTAAATAAAATAATTAATCTCACTTAAGATAGTATGAATTAATTTGCACAAGAGATTGATTATGAGTTTTATTTAAAAATATCAAATATTAGATGCTTTATATTTTTGTAATATATGAATATTTGTTTTAGAGGGTATACATAAAACATACTAATATTGGCCACTAATAATAACAACAACAACATTTGAGGGGTAATTACGATGTTTGGAATGATAATTATTTGATAGTTGGATAAATATTGTCCTCATTTTAGTAGGTAGGGATTTAAGTCCTTGAATGTGAATCGTGAGATCCTGGAATTGATTTCTTCTAAATATCTGGAAATAAATCGATTTCGTTATATGTTTAGATACTCGGATTCTAATGTAATTAAAAGTTGATAAAATTATTTTGATAGTTTTGTAAGCAAAATATCATTATATTTATTACATAATATTAAAAATAGTGCAATTAATAAATTAAATTTTTTAATTAATATATAATTATTTCCATTTATTATATTTAAATAGTATTCTCATTAGTACATAAGTTACATTTTTTAAGGCAAAATATCATTAAATTTATAATGTAATATTAAGAAAAATAATATAATTATTTTTATTTAAATATATTAGTCCAATTAATTTTATTTAATTATGTTTCTTTTAGGATATAAGTTAAATATATTAACTATATTTTCCATGAATCAAAAGAAAAAGGAAGTATTTTTTTGGTGTAAAGTTGAGGGGGTCTTTGATAATTTACTAGTTTTGAATTGATTATCTTAATATTTCCTAAAATGAGGGAGTTCTATGATAGTTTCTTTTAACATTTGCCGCTTTAAGCGATTAAAAGGAGCGAATCGGTGGCCGGTTACATCCGCATTATTAAAAAAATAATAAAGGCAGCTGCATGACATGCAGCACTGCATTACAGCCCGACCCCACTCGTTCATATTTGCACTCTCTACAGAAAATTAATTAAGACAATACTTTTTAATTGAAGAGAAATTCTTCATTGCACGTCCAAATTTTTTCTTTATAGTGGTACTAGTGCATTTGGAATGATATACGATATATACTACACGAAAATTTGAGGGAAATTTATAAAAATAACCATAAAACTTTTATTATTTTTATAATTAATTCTCTAAATTTTTGTTATTTTTACAATTAACCCTCTAAACGTTTTTCTATCAACATTAGCCAAACACAAGTTTTTCTCCCTAAATTATCCTTGTTTACAAATCAAAACAACTTTCTTTCTCTTCTTTTATTAAACCAAACGCAGCTTTGCACTCTTGAATCATCACCGACGACGACAAAAGGCAACAGCAGACGCTGGCGGCGAACGGTAAAAGTGAAATCCGATCATAATCCATCCGAATCCAACACTAATCCACATCACTGAGTGGTATGAGTTATTTTCTGAACTTACGAGAGAGTTTCAGTGCGATTGCTTGGTGCGACATGCACCTGTCGCACAAATTTCTTGTGACAGGCTTCGTGGACAATCTGCCTTTTTTGTGCAATAGGCACCCTGTCGCACGAAGCTAGCCTATCGCACCAAGAGACAGATTCACCGACTCTGCCTTTTGGTGCGACAAGCAGCCTGTCGCACCAAAAGGCATATTCATTGCAACTGACTCTTTGTTAATTTGATAGTGTGCAATTAATTTTTTTTATATAATTTCAGGGTTAATGGATTCAGTTGTGCTTGAATTGTGTTATGATGGTTGGTGGGAGACGTTAGAGGATGGCCGTATGGAGTATGTGAATGGTAAAAATAGAGCTTTTTTGGTTGGAAAAAAATTGTCTTTTTTATCAATTTTTGGCAAGAGTATACGAGGTGTTACAAATAAATCCTAATGAATATAGTATCACAATGAAGACAACTTTGAGGTCTAGTAACACATTATATTATATATGTATACTGCCCATAGATATATTTGATGATGAAATGATGAGGGTTGTGTTGCATATGGCATCCAATGTGGCCAACTATGGATGCATTCCTATACTCGTTACCACATCACCTCGAGTTCCGAGCGAAGATATTGAGCCACATATCGAAACAGAAACTTCCTTTAGAGCAAATATGTCTAGCCTCGATAATGAAGAAGAGGTGTTGCTAAGGAAAATATTGCTGCAGTAATATTACTCTCCAATCCGCGATAATTATGACAACATTAATGACAATGACATTACGTTAGAGGATGTTAGAGAAAATGTATTACCACTAACGACGTCGTTGGAGCAATGATATTCTCCGTATCACAATAATAATTTTCGGGACAATGATGATCTTCATGATGAGACAGATGGGGATAATGTTTATGCAGAACCTTCTAATAGCATGAGGGGCACTCATTTCAATAATGCTGGTGATGATGGAGAAGCCGGTCCTTCCAATATTCTGTCGTTTCAGCATGAGGATGAGTGTGAAGACAATATTCCTGTGAATAACAGAGACAATAGATCTATTCCTCCAATGATTCGATCGAGAAGGAGGATTGACTCCCTCATAAGTCTTGCTCCAATTTTGCCTTCAAACATGGTTGCTCCAAGCTTTCTTAGTAGTTATGACTCAAATGATATCAGTGTGGGTAAGTTATTTGCTGAGAAGAATGAGTTAATATTACAACTGCGCAAGGTTGCCTTTAGGGATAAGTTTGATTTCAAGATTGCACGGTTTACAACGACACGTTTCGAGGCTCACTGTTGTTCGGAATCATGTAAATGGCGTATTTGAGTAATGAGAAGTTCGAACGAGCAAAATGTGCCTTGGGTGATTAGTAGAATTGACAATGTACACACTTATCATAACGAGGTATTGGTTGATGGTCGTCATCAAGTAAGAAGCCGAGTTGTCGGTCATATTATCACATATAAATATATTCAAAAAAAGAGGATTTATACTCTGAATAACATCAGAGTAGTTATGCAGCAGGAATACGATGTTCAGTTAACATACTAGCAGGCATATTGGGTCAGAGAAGTTGATCTTGAAATAATTTGAGGCAACCCTGCAGAGTCATACAACTTGCTCCCTAAATACTCTCACGTACTGACTAAAGCGAATGAGGGTACAGTCACTCACCTCGAGCGGGATGGAGATGGTAATTTCTTGTACTACTTTGTAGCACTTGGATCTTTCATCAAGGGTTTTATGCAGTACATTCGGCCTGTCATTACTGTAGATAGTACTCATCTAAAGGGGCTATATTGTGGAAGCATGTTCGTAGCAACATGTCTAAATGGTAATAATCAATTGTATCCGTTAGCCATTAGGGTCATGGATTCAGAAAATAATGATGCTTGGGAATGGTTTATGATGAAGTTACACTGAGTGATTGACGATAGACCTGAGTTGGTAATTATCTTTGATCGATGCACTGTCATAAGGAGAGCCGTTCTGAAAGTATTTCACAATGCAACTCATGTCGTTTGTTTTTACCATGTGAAAGGTAACATTAAGTCAAAATTTAAGATGTCCAAAGCTTTTTGGGATGAATTTGAGCATGCCTTTATTAATGCAGCAAAAACATATGGACACGAGAAATTTAAAAGACGACTTGAAGGGTTGTGGATGATCCACTCGGGTGCGGCTGATTATTTAGAAAATAATGTGGGTACGTGTAAATGGGCAAGGTCTCAGTTTGAAGGTAGGAGGTACAACATACTTACCACCAATATCGCGGAGAGTGTTAATTCTTTCATGAGGGATTCGCGAAGATTTCATGTTACTCATCTTGTTGATTATTTTAGGAAAATATTACCGTAATGGTTTTATGATAGAAAAATTATAGTTAAATTAATGAGTATTCAGCTAACAACATGGGCGGATGAAATTGTCACTGAGAGAAAAACTATAGCTGAAAGAATGATCGTTCGGCCGGTGTCTTCGCATCGATTTCAAGTTGTAGGTGATAAGATTAAGGAATATTTACTTGACCTACAAAAGAAAACTTGCTCCTGCAGAGTATTTCAGCTTGATCAACTTGTATGCGCTCATGCAATTGCGGCGTGTCTAATTGTCCGAGTGGATTTCATTAACATTTGTTCGGACTTTTACACCATAGAATCATTGGCGATAGTTTATGCACAACCAGTGGAGCTGGTTGGCGACGTGGATGATTCGGAAGTTCCAAACGAAATTCAAGAGATGCACGTATATCCACCAGTTGAGGCACCACCACCTGGTCGTCGTAAAGAGCTCATAATACCCTCGGCTGGTGAGGACATTAACCGGCGGACTGTTAGATGTGGGTAATGTAATGAGCCGAGACATAACCGTAAGCGATGTAAGAATCTCATTGCGTCGAGTCGAATGAGATAGACATAACCGTAAGCTGGTCGTCATTGAAGAATGAATAAACCTCAGCAAAGTTGATTTTCAAAGAAGCCATGGGCATCAATTGCACGATGCGGGGAATCTTCTTCTTCGTTTTCACGACCCATGCTGACGACAAACCTCCAATCGCTTCGTAAATCCAAGCCTGTAACAACCAAAGTGAAAAAGCTATTAAAACTATCATTAAATATTTAATGTTACAGAACTTATTACTAAAAAAAACAACGCACCTAAACCATAGACGTAAAGCTGTATAGATTGTACTTTTCTATCTTATGATATGGATTTTCCAACTAAGTCGTCTTAAATTTTTCGTCTTTCTCATACAGTGCATTGTCAAGACTCTCGTATATCGTTTCCTATGATAAACAACCCCATGGACGATTTCAGAAGTAATTTATATCATCAACTTCGTTCAGCCAATCGAAATTGATTTGACAGTGGCCCTTTCTTCCATTTAAAACTCTATCCACAAAATAAATTTTTCGTCTTTCTCATACAGTGCATTGTCAAGACTCTCGTATATCGTTTCCTATGATAAACAACCCCATGGACGATTTCAGAAGTAATTTATATCATCAACTTCGTTCAGCCAATCGAAATTGATTTGACAGTGGCCCTTTCTTCCATTTAAAACTCTATCCACAAAATAAAAGAGCGTGATCTTTAATGTGTCAATGTCGTCCATAGCCTAAAAATTCAACTTCTCAAATAATACATCGAATTGCTTAACAGTGATGTTGCAAAATAAATCAGCACCAAAATACGTTTTCAGTAACCTATGGCCCGATTTATTATTTCCCAGTGTGGTATCTGCGCCATAGGAAAGTCAAATAACTAGGCACCATTCTCCAATTGACAAGCGTATCAAATGCTCACCAATTTGAAACCATGATTGATCATCTCGCTCGTATTCTCCATGAGCCACTTGCCTAAGCAAAGTATTGTGCAAAATTACATCACTAAACGGAAAACTTTGGCACTCCAAAAAATGCCCAAATATGTCTTTTTTGAATAGATGCGGTTGCCGTTTTGTTAATTTTCGCTCGATGACTTTTCGACCGGAGATAAGTTACACATACTCGAAATTCGCCCCGGGAAGTGATCGACATAAGCAAATATCATCTTGCCTAATTCGTTTCTTGACACTTCTAATTTTGCCATGTATCTATAATATTTTTAACATTATTAGATTGCATTTATAATACAATAACAAGGAAATTAATTTTTGGTAAAACAAAAAATAAAACTGTACTGCCTGTCGCACCAAACTTAGTGCGACAGGCGCGCGCGCGAGCGAGCGCGCACCTTGCTGTCAGCTCGAGCGCGCATGTTGCTGCCCAGCGACGCACGCTCTAGCGCCCGTCGCTGGGCAGCACTTCCCGCAAGCACCATTCTCCCCAAAACAACAAAATGACAAATCACGCCCAAAATAACACACTCCCAAAATAACAACCCCCACTACAAGCACCACCACCACTATTATTTTAAAATTTCATTTTAAATTAATGAAATATAAATAAAATGACTAACCTAGGTTTTGTTGAAGGCCGTAGAAGGTAGATCTGACGCCGATGATGGGTGGAGCCGCCGCCGACGAGGGTTGAAGTTGCCGCCGACTATGGGTGTTTCTTGGCTTTGGGAGAGATTACGTGAAAGAAAGATTGTTGGGGGAGAGATGTGAGAGGGGCATTTTGGTCTAAAACGTTCTTTTTTTGCTAATGTTGATAGAAATTAGTTTGTGGGGTTAAAATGGAAACGGCATAAAATTTTATAGTTAGTTGCGTAAATTTCCCAAAATTTGAGGATTGTGACTTGAGGCTCTAACCAGGAATTTAGAATTTGCAATAGAGAAGAGTAGATGAACGTTTTATTTGACAATAGTTGTGCTGCAGCTCTATCCTCAATTGGATGAACATATACATATAAATGGACATCGTTTACTTCCTAATGAGAAAAAGCCACCTCCAATATCTTTAATAAAGGCCGAATAATATTGAGTTGATTAAGACTTAAGAGTATCTCTTAATCTGAGGACCCACATAAGTGTGTATGACAATTGACAACAAAATATTCAATTAATCTTGTACTGGTTATTGTCACCCAACCCACCTCTTTATACGGAATGATCAAGTCGGGGCATTGCGTTTAGAATATTATTAGGCATTATGTGTGAAGTTTCTGAGGAGCTTGTAGGAAAATGAAAGGTTTGAAGGAATATGTACTTAAGAGATCTTGTTCTTTAGGAAGACAACAAATTAAATGTCATAAAACTGTTGCAGTAGCAGTAACTCATAAAAACAGAATGAAAAGCCGAAATGAGTGGTTCCGTTTTGTCTTCTGCAGAACCTGAATGCACACCCAAAAACTTTATCACCCAAGCTGGGGGAAGCCCTGACCAAAATCATTTGAAGTCAGTGGGCTAGATTTGAACAAGAGATGAGTGTGAAAATTCAACGGAACCATTTTGAATCAGCAAATAAAGTAAAATCAATGGCTTGCCCGTTAGGGGAGCTCAACACTGCGCTTTGCACACAAATTATCATTCGAGTTCGAGTAATAACCGAGGATAAATATTGGTATTTAATGGGTGAGGACTCTCATCTCCGGCTGAACCTTTAAAAAGATAAAAAGTAAAATCAAAGGCAAGAAAATAAATGGATCGATCAGCGTAATATCGAAGAAGCTTAGGGAGGAAAGACAATAATAAAAAATACACAAGCCTTTGGGGTCTTTTTCTTGTCACATACATTTTCCATTTGAGCGTACAATTTTGAGTTGAATCATAAGAATTACTATTTTTCATAGCAGCTCCACAGGTTGGCTTTTTGGCTAAAGAACAGTAAGGCAGGCAGCAACCTTATGATAGAAACCATCGAGGCAGTTCAGGAATGTACAAATGTCATGACATGTGGCAGCTACAAGCTCATCTCTGCCGGCAAGCTGATTTCAAGAAAATATAAGCTGCAAAAGCAGAAATGATTCATGTAAGAATATCCTTACAAAGAAAAAATTTAAGCAAACTGATGAAGACTTGGTCTGTATTATAAGGGCTTTTACAGCAGAATACAACTCAAGTGAGGACAGTCTGAAATACTTGTGTGCTTATTATTCATGTCAATTGGAAGATGACTACTTTGCATTCTCTCTAACAAATAAAGAAGTTCTATCATTGTTCTTTGTTTACTCATTTGGTGAGAGTGAAACTGATCATTAGACCTCGTGTATCAGCCGAATTGACCGCACCAACTTAACAAGCTTGGCTGAAGGTGAATAAACCATAATCCAAGCTAATGCCCAAACAAATGCAAAGGCAAATGCCATCTTTTTCCTCCTCCCTCTACAGGTGGGAAGATAGGATTGAGCCAAGACATTGACTCAGCAATGGATATCAAGCGTTCTCTTGCCAAAATAATTGGCCTAGTCTGATGACTTTGTGCTCATATATATAATCATAAACTTGCAAAACAAAGATATTTTCTTATAACATTTTTCCGTAATCAAAGTAGACATGTAACTGCAAGATTCTGCAGCCTGATTTATCCTCCTAACTAGAGAGAGTGCTTCGGATGTAGCAACCAAAACAGAGTTTCTTAGTCATAAATTTAATTACCTTGCAGACATGAAAGCCATCCCAACGAATACAGCTTTCACGGCTTGCTTCTGACCCGCATAATCAAAGGCCAACGGCAGCATTTCATGCAAAGTTAGGAAGGCCATCACTCCCCCAACTGCAATCATAAAAATAGAATTGCTGGGAAAGTCGTTGTAACTCAACATAATTTTCTATTAACTAGAGATGTCAAACAATTGACAATAAATCAAACCTGATCCTAGCAAACCCTCGAGAATTTCAGGACTTAAACTGCTTGGAAATAAGTAGGCTGATAAACAAAAGAAAAGGCATCCATTGTAAGCAGTTCAAATACACTTCATCAACAGTTAAAACAAATTCTTGCAAGCAAAGAGACTAAGATTCAATATAAAGACATCATATATACTGTTAAAACTTGTTCTTACAAAAAACACATAATTATAATACTTCTACTGACAAGTACTAATATTTCACAAATTACAGTATTGAAATAGACACTTTGCGGCATACATATATCTGTGAAGTTAAACATTTCTATAATATTCATAAAAGTTATCAATAATATTCAACAGAGGACTTTGTCAGAAATTTATCATAATTAATAAGCTAAACTGCTCCTTAATGTATTTTACTGCACCTTCTAACACTTGTCTATGATAGGACTTAGGGCTAAATTAGGGCTGACTTTTATTGATTAAATCAAAAGAAAACAAACAATCAATCCTCACCTACAATTCGAGAGGTAGGTCAATCTCTCCCAAAACTCCTAATGGTTCCTAATACTAGACAAAATTCAACATAAACCCTAAATGACTCCATAACCTCTTATTTATACCTGAACCCTAATTAATAATAAAATTGCCCCCGCCCTTAAAATTACTAAACTGCCTCTGCCTCTTTATATTTGCGCCTAACATAAGTTTTCATTGGTCTAACAGTCTACTCGAGTAACAACTACCTCGCAACCATTTACCAGCAAAGCAGAATATTTAGCCAAGTTGTGTAAATAATGACACCCCACTACTCATTTACTCTTTACAAACTAACAAGACAAAAGAGCCAAAAATTAGGACAAATTAATTTTTTCCCCTTTTTATCAGATATCACCTGCTCCGCAAGGATAGTAAACATACCCACAATTATAACTCCAAGAGGCTCCGCAAAACCAGAAAGAGTAGCCAATTTGAATGCCTGCCACTTGCTAAGACATGTAAATACAATGAAAAGTTAATAGTAATCCTATAAATGAATTTTATTTGCATCACATGGTATCACAATAACAACTAGCAATACTTAAAAAATTACAGTTAGGAGGTAATTGGGGCATACACGCATGCACACACACAATGCATGATAAAACTATGATTAAATGTTGTTTTGTTCAAGCTAGCATCTTAAGCACGTATTCCGATTATCTTGGAACAAGCAATAATATTCAGCAAGAGCCAAAAAAGTGTGTTAAGTTGGGTAGACCTTCCAATGCCAAAATTAGATCAGGTTGAGAAAACCCATATTGAGCAGAGAGTAATAAAAATCAAATTCAATCATGTCGAAAATGTGATAAATGCATAAATCTTTCTCCTATTATTTTCTTATTCTTGTTCCATTAAGTGCTTTGAAAATGCTGTGCTAAATAGTGCCTTGGGGATTCTTACCTCTGTGTTGCAAAATAAACAGGAAGAGCAACAGCAACACCCTGAATAAGAAAAACTAGAATGAATGCCAACATAAAAGGATATTCATTATTGCTCAACATCATTAATATATCAATAGATGACTTGTATTCCTTAAAATAAATAGTATCCCTTTACTGAAATATCACTTTCTCATAATTTTTAATTTTCAAAAAGCTTGGTCACCATAGTAAATAATTTTCTGACATGTGATCAAATTCAATTAATTTAGTATCCAGAAAGAGACAAGAAATGATGTTGATTATGAAGCTACGAAAAGCTAGCAATCTGGCATGACTTTAATAAGAAATTAAGATGGCAAATTCTCTTCTCCAATATTATGATATTTGCTTTCATGGACCAAACTGATTCACAAAAAAAAAAAAAAAAAAAAAAGAGAGATATAGCAATGATTTTAAACTTGGCTTGACTTTTATCATTTATAATTAATGATTCAGCCAAGTATATGTAAATACAGCTACAGTAGAAAGTAATGTAGTTGAATAACCTGTGACATATTGTAAAGCAATGAACGAAGAAAACTAAAAATTCCATAGTACGAGATCTCAGAATATATACCTCAGGGATGTTGTGCAAAGCAATGGCAACTGCCAAATTAAGGCCAACACGAAGGCCCTACATGAGAAGCAAGTGGCAAACAAACTGGAATTATCAGCACAAGCTCTTGTGATACCATATCACTAATCCAATACCATTAATGGAATATTCATTTAGAATTTTGTGTATCAGTTGAACAATATGGCATCAATTCCTTATGCTTGTAGACCCATTAGTAGGTTAACTTGCAACTAAAATAAGAAATATCAGCATTCAACCAAATCAAACTCATATGACAATAACATTATGTATAATGAACATTTCATTAACGAAATTTTTTTTTTCTTTTATTTTCCTTTTTTCATCATATTCATTTTATGGTTTTCAAAATTAGATCAGTTTACTCAACCCTACACCAAATATAAGATAAAATATTATTCTATCTTATGAGCTTATCCAGTCCCACATGGTACGCCAAAAGGGGTATCATAACTCATGGAGCACATAGTTTCCGAATTTCTGTTTAGCATATTGAGTTGGTTATGTCAAGCGAAATAACAGAATAAAAGTACAGGTCATTATTCAATATTGGCCTATGCCAAAGCAGGATCATCCATATAAAATGAAATTGGTTTGTTTTGGTTTCCTATGTAATTTATTACAACTATGATGTTAACTTAAACACTGCAATGGGCTGCCACAAGTCTATTCATTAATATGACTGCATAGTGAATTAACCTATCATTAACATGATAAATTGTTACCAAAATATAAACAGTGAAGGCTACCTTCATTGATCCAAGAAATACGGCCATTCCCTCAGGAAAATTGTGCAAGCTTATGCCTACAACCCAGAGAGAAATTTATCAGTTGAAACCCAATATAAGTACTCGATTTATCCAGAATTGGAGATTGTATTATTACACATCAATTGATTGATAAGAGTTTCTCCTAATTTTATGCATAGAAATATTGAAGCGTTGTGAAGGTTATTGTGAATTGAGATTATCTATCATTATCAGGCCAAGAAAAATAGCATTTAATTTGTCATTGTAGAAAATTCACTCAATACGCTCCTCTCTCTTGGACTGGAACCCAAGACCTCTTGTAAAATTAAAAGAGAACTACCAGCTCAACTACATAGTGCCTATAGTGGGTTTTGTCTCGTTTTATCTAACTTCGACAAATGAATTTTCCTAAAAAGTAAATAAAAATTGCAAACATTGACAAAATAGTTCCTTGATCTACTAGGAACTTTTATCAAAATTAGCTACTATTAATCATTACTCTTCATGTTCCTAGCAGTAAATGCTTTTTTTTTTCTCCTTTTCCCTTTGATCTCTTCAATCTTAATAGTACAATGTTTGAAGATCTACAAGGTTTTCTGTATGGCTTGCGTTTATGTTCTCATGTGTCTTCTTTGATTAACAACTTAACTTCTTTTCGAGCTTTCATGCGTGAATTTTAGCTTGGTTCAACATTCAGGTTTCTACTTCTAAGTTTCAAATTTATTAGTCCATTTATTGTGGAACCAAAATCCCCAGGAACTTTCAAATGTATGCATAAACTAAGATTATAAATTTTAAGCAGATATGAATTTCCATTTCTGCAATGCAATTCTCTTTTCCTTTTTCCTCCTCAACTTCGATTCTTATCATCATTGAACCCACCCTAAGCCCTACAAAAACCACTTTTTACAGCTCAAATAGCCAAATGTTATTGACACCTCCAGCATTTCCCAAATCTTTAAAATAGCCAATGCGCCACAATATGCTATCAGTTCTCTCAGTTTCCACAAACTTAGATGCCATTAAAAATAAAGAAAAAATTAAAATAAAACCCTTCTTAGCCCTTAATGAAGCTATAAACACTAAGTGTTCTCTTCGCAAACTTTTGAGGAAGTGCAGTCAATGATCAACTAATTAGACAAGTAATAGGCTGCATCATCGATTCAACCTTTGGTGTTTGCCTACATTACTCTAGCACAGAAATCGCAAGTAATGACTGAACCTACTGAAAGGATAATCTCAGACTAGAAGAGCTCAACCATAACGACAATGTAGTCATACCTACGGCTGTAATAATCCCACTAAAAAGAACTTGGCGACGATGCTTTTTCATAATGTCCTTACCCCCTTCATCCTTGTTTTTCTGTTCTCAAGCACAATGTAAAAAACTGTTAATATACTTGTAAAGATATCAGCAGAATACAGAAGCTCCAAAGTCAATCTCATATGCAAGAACATCATGAATATAATCATTTATTAGGAGGATAGAACTTTGAAACCTTTTTACTTGTTAGATCAGAACCCTGAGCAAGTGATGGTTCAGGGATAAAATTGGCAACGATTGCGAAGAATATAACACCAGAAAAAAACTACATTGCCAAGATGTTAAAATTATTGTTAGAATCAACAGGAATAAGCCAGTGTAGTTAAAAGTTAAACAATAAAAACATAAATACAGGGAGCACAGCCGACCCAAAGGTTCCCTTTCAAAAAGCCAATGGAGTTTATGGCATTATGAGCCAAATCTAGAAACGATATGCTCAGCATCAGACCCGCAGCAAAACCCTGCACATAAGCCAACTATGATTTAGACAATGTCATTAATCAGAGTGTTATCATTCATCTTTTTATCTCATGCCCCAGTAAACTATACTTCAAAAAATCCATCAACACTACACAAGCGACATGCACTTTCTCAAAACAAAAAAATAAAATTAAAAACAAAAACTCAGTTTTTTACAACAGAAATGAAGACACAACATTATAAATTACCTGTAAAAGCCCAAGCACCTTCAAATTGGGAGCTTCATTAAGAACAACAAAAAGTGCACCTGCAACAATATCAAGCATGTAGAACCAGATTATCAACTAGACCTCATTGGAATCACTCTCTACAAACATTATGCATGATATATTCTAAGACTTATCTCAACTTCTCATTCATGCCATTTTCTAGCTACACGAATCTGGGAAGAGGAATATCATACCATAGATCACTCAGTCCCCTTGACTACCATCATAAAGAAGAGAAATAGAAAAAGGACAAATTATTCCCTCATCTATTAACTTCTAGTTATCTTGTCAGTCATAGACATCACCCATAAACTCTTATAAAGCAAGGACTTTTTAATACTATTCCGATGAATATAACCAGCCATCTAATTTGATAACCATGGTTTGTCCTTTTAATCAAAAATCCATTTAAACAAATCATAAGTTAAAATTTTAAGGCCAAATTCAGATTTCCATTTAACTGAAATGCACAATTCTTTAATCACATTATTCTCAACTAGTCATCACAACTCAGCTTAACTCGGCTCAGCTCTACCACATTCACTCCCTCTAAATTCCATATAAACAAGCAGAATCCACTAAATTTGACGTAAAATACAAACTCAACAAATACCCAATACCACAAAAACATAAAAACAATCAATAATTAGCAGTCAACAAACACAATCACATTAGTAAAAGACCTTAAATTTCAATCAGACGCTTCTAAGCACAAGACCTTAAAAAGTCAACTTCATGAATTTAAGCAGAAAAACTAGCAACGCCAAAGAGTTAAAACAGAAAGGTAGCAAATACCCAGAAACATTTAACCAAAAAATGAACCAAAAGTTTCTAAATTTCCAATAAAACTCACCAATAGAAGTACTCAATCCACCCACAAGTGAAAGCCCAAGAGCTACCAAAACCTGAGAAACCATTTTCTTCCTCTAGGCTGTCCTATATTTCCCTTCAAAAACTCAAAAACTGTAGTGGGTATTTGAGGTTGGCGAATAATATTTATAGGGTTTTGGGTTTTAAAATAATTGACCAAATCAAAATAACAAATTGGATTTGGTTTTTTGTCGACTCCACTGAATTAATTAATTAATTAATAACACTAAATAAAACGTTATTTGAGAGCATATTTGGAATATGTACAGTGGAAGAAAGAGATTGTTCAATGGCGGGGTGCAAGCAATGACAAAAACAACTGCGCTAAGCTAAGTAGATGTTATCAGCTGTGCTCATCAATCATCAATCATCACTCATCAATCACCATTTCGTTTCCTTTCATTTTCCTTTGCTTTCTTCATTTCATTTGCGTTTCTTTTTTATATACCTAACGTTTGCACTTTGTTTGAGAAGTGTTATTAAGATTTCTAGTTATATTTTATGTAATTTTTGTAATTTATGGGGCTCGGCAGGAACAGGCCTTAATGGATCAACCCGATTCTAAACTCAAATTGGACCTAGGACGAGGCCCATATTTCTACATCTCAGATTGAGGCGAACCCATCAGATTAATTGATAAATGAAAGCAGACCATAGGGTGATATAATGGATAGTAATCCCATATGATATTATTACAATTTTGTAAACAAAGTATTTAGGTAACGTTTATTTTTTAGATTAAATTGGAATCTTGAGGAGTGAGAATCTTATGATTGTGAGTGTAGAGTTGGAGTGGGAGTCGGTTATTTACTTACACTGGAATGAGATTGTGGAATAAAAATTAGAATCTCATTTATGTGTTTAATTTGTTTTGTATTAGGATTGAATTTTTTTAATTACAGTTTTACCCTTATATAAAGAATTGTAGTTCTTAATTAAAAATTGAATAAAAATATATTTCTAAAATAAACTAGTTATTTTATTATTAATTTTAATCATATGACTTAGCAATTATTTTTAACATTCTCAATTATGTAAATCACAAATTTTGTATTAATTTTAATTTCAATTAAGTAAAATAAAAATTATTTATAAGAGCAACACAAATGAAACCTTATTATAAATAATATAGTAGAAAATTAATATTTCTTAGAATAAAATATTTATTATTATTAATTATTAAAATTAAATAAATATAATAATATTATATTTTCAAATAAAGATATTATTTAGTAATATCATTAATTCTATGTGAATATTATAATATTATTTTTAAGTAATTTTAACTTAGAATCAATGTAAATTATTGTCTTAATAAATAAATAATTTTGATAAATAATGTAAATAAATAAATATAATATTATTTAATAATATAATGATATTATTTAAGTAGATATGATATTACTATTTTTGAATAAATGTAACATTATTTTATTTTAATAAATACAATTATATTTTATTTAATATTTTATTTTAATAAATATAATTATGTTATATTTAAAGGGAATGGTAAAAAAAGAATAGGTGAAAGTGGGAATATTGGAGTGGTAATCTCACTCCACACTCCAAAAGTGGGTGAGAGTCATGAAGTAGGATTCCCACTTTTACCCTTAAATAAGCATGTAAACACTAGAGTGAGAGAATTTCATGCTTCTTACTCTTATTCTAGTAAGTAAACACACTCTTAAACGCACATGGAGTTAGATTTTTTTTGTCATATTTATTTAATTTTTCTTTCAAATATCAGTGCTCTCCAAAAAAATAAAAGTGCTTCTACAAAATTTTGCTATAGACCTTAATGGAGCTTGTTACAAGTTGGCATTTGACAATGAATAAAAAGTGATGACACTATGGAGTACTTTGGATTGTTCTTTTAATACTGGTGTGGAATCATTGGAAACTTATGGTGTTAAATCATTCTCTTGTGTTGGTAATTTTGGTTGATTCCACAGACATTCAGTATTCATTTTAGACGTGGATCATGCATAAATTTGGTGCTGATGGAACTTGGAAAAAACTATGTACCGTTGGATTGATTTCAAGCTGAAGACTTAATACTACTAGTATTTTAAAGCAAGGAAAGAATGACACACTATTTACAAACTGAGGTCCTGTTCGGCATCAATGTTGGGTAGTTATAGTTTTCTAAGTTATAGCAATAAGTTATTTGGTAAGTATTGACTGTTGTGGTATAGAAGTTAAGTTGATTTGATTTCACATTTGTATAATGAGAAGTCTATAATATTTTTATTATTTTTGTCAAAGTTATTAGTTAAAAGTTATATTGATTATACACTCTCAATTTTTTCATAATTACAGTTTTGTTTCACAGCGACTATAACTTAAAAGATATAACACCTTAATATCAAATATGACCTAAGTCTTAGATTATATTTTTTTACCATTTACGAAAGAACAATGTAATTTAATTTGTCAACCGATTCTTGATGACCTTCAGGCCAAGTGATTGATAATTAATTATATGAGAGAATTTGATCACTTGATTTGTGCTTCAATTTCTTGAATTTAGACATGGTGGAATATCTAATCATTTTCACTTTTATCATATCAACTTCAACATTGCCGTTTCCAATTAATTGATCACTCTCATGCACCACCGCGAAACGACATGCAATGAAACTTCTGTGAAGTAAGGCTAACAGTTTGTCTACATTTATATTGGGGGAGATTGTCAATTTTCCCCTACTGTAATCAATATATATTATTTATTTTTTTAATAATAATTAATAACCTCCATAACAACATAAATTTATAATATTACTCCTATTTTCAAATACACTTTTATTTATATTTATTATAAATTAAATAAATCATATGAATAAAAACTAAATAAAAAATTAAATATTAAAAATAAGAAATATATGTTCTAATTTGAACAAAAAAATAAATAATAAAAGTTTTCTTGTACTTTTTTATTTTGTAAACATTTTCTTATAATAAATAATTTAAAATATTTTAAAATTAAATGTAAAAAGTACAAGAAAACTATTTTATTATTAATTTTTTACATCAAAATATATATTTTTTATTTTTTATACTTAATTTTTTATTTTAATTTCAATTCATGTGATTTATTTAATTTATAATAAATATGAATAAAAGTGTATTTGAAAATAAGGGTAATATTATAAAGTTATGTTGTCAAGAGATTATTGATTATTATAAAAACAGTAAAGAGACAAATGGTATATATTGATTACAATATGGAGAAAATTGACAATCTCCCTTTATATACGAGTCTACACAATTAAATAGTCAAATAGAGAATCTAAAATTTTTTAAATTTTGGTTGGGAAGAAAAGCCCATGTCATGCCACAATATGGAAATATTCCCACTTTGATTTATAGTTAACAGAACTCATGAGTTACAATAATTATTGCTATTGTTATGATTATTTATTTGTCCATTTGAAAGAAGATTTCCCAAGCACAATAGCAAAACTTTTTGACCTTATTTGCACATGCAATTCACTCAGAAACAATAATTAAGGATGTATTAGTTTAGATTCGAAGCACCAATTTCACTCTAGAAGAGTTATTTTCATCTTTATTCAAGAAAGGTTTTGGTTTCATGAAACCAAAATTCACCCTCACCAAAGTTTTACAAAGTACTATCAACGAAATACATTTAAGATTAGCAATCATATTGATCAATCAATACATCCTTTATTAGTTTCTAAGTTCTGAGATGGAAATATCTTGAATAGCAGCATGCTTTACCAATGGAGTCTTGCGAGTGATGAGAAATTCTTGAGACGCATATTGCATTGTAGGTCGAGACTTAGGGTTTGATTGCAAGCATGGAAATGAAACTGTTGAAGCAAGAAGGATATCTTGAATAACCTTTTGATCAACTGGAGGTGGAAGACGTTGGTCTAAAACATCAATCAACATGATTTTTGGATCAGATGATGATGACAATGATGAAAGAAGGTCCCTTGGATGCTTTCCCATTAATACTTCAAGCGTCACCACTCCAAAGCTATAAACATCACATTTCTCCGTCATAACCATGGTGTAGGCAAGTTCTGCCCAAAAAAAAAAAATGTAATCATAGAATGTAGCTTCCCACTAATAAAAGAGATAATTTCATTTGTGAGTTTCTCTAGCCAGCTGGCTATCTATTTAAGAGAGATGTTATGGGATATGACTGCAGTATAAAGCAAAATAAAATAAAATTGAACCAAATAAAGGATCGATCGTGAGAAGAATAGATATCATAAGGGTAAACCTGGAGCTATGTATCCATATGTTCCTGCTAATAGAGTTCGATTGGACGAATCAGCATGTAGAAGCCTGGCAGTGCCAAAGTCAGCAACAAATGCCTCAAATTTTGAATTAAGTAGAATGTTGTTGCTCGATATGTCGCGGTGAATAATTGATGGTGAGCAGTCATGATGCAAGTACGCCAAAGCATGTGCCATGGCTTTTACAATGTTCACCCTCTTAGCCCAATCCAACTCCACGGCGTCCTCATTATTGTGTAAATTGCAGAACAAGCTTCCTCTCTCCATGTACTCGTAAATGAGAAACATGCATTTTCTGTGCAAGCAAAAACCGTATAATTTAACAATATTACGGTGCAGTACTTGAGAAAGTACTTGAGCCTCGTTTCGGAAACTCTTGATGAACGCCAATTCCTCTGTTTCTGAAGTGTGAAGCTTTTTCAATGCAAATACCTTGCCGTTGGGAAGCTGTGCCTTGTAGACGCTGCCATACCCTCCAGTACCAATGCAGTATTTAATGTCAAAACCTTCCGTGGCTTCAATCAGATCCTCGTAGACAATTCTACCATCATAATTCCATATTGAAAATACACCTATGCTATTGGTTGCGTTTGCCTTGAGTTTGGGTTTCTTGTACTTACGTTTGACGACTAGTAAGCATGCAAAGACTATAACTGAGGGGACTATGGCGAGGGGAAGAAAAATTTCAACAAAAAGAGTGGCAGGTTTGGTTGCATCGCATGAAGGAAGAGCACTAAAATTGCCGCATAAACCCTTGTTAGGAGAGAGTCTTACTATATACATGCTTGAGAGTTGTTCATTTGAAAACGGTACTGGGCCAGAAAGTTTGTTAGAGGAAAGATTTAGATAATCAAGTCGAGATAACTCGGTGATCTCACCGGGAATTGAACCTTCTATCTTGTTATTTGATATGTCCAACCAGGTTAGATTCTTCATACTTGCTATCTGTGAAGGAATTTTTCCAGAAAGTTTATTTGAGGAAAGATTAAGACCAAGAAGTCCAGTTAGCCAGGTGAGCTCATTTGGAATTGAGCTGTTGAATTGGTTACGACTAAGGTCCAAATAGCTCAAATCGGTCAAAAGACCTAGAGTTGAAGGAATCGGTCCAATTAGGCTGTTACTGCCCACGTCCAGCTCGATCAAATTCTTCAGGTTCCCAATTTCCTAAGGTAGTATACCACCGAGCATGTTGCGAGAGAGGCTCATAAAATTCAATTTGGTTGAACGACCAAGAGTTGAAGGAACAGTTCCAGTAAGGACGTTATCAAATAAATCAAGATTGGTGAGATTCCTCAAATTTCCAATCTCTGAAGGGATTGTACCTATTATATACATTTATGTTATTAGTTTGCAAAAATAATGAAAAAAATGTTAAAGAAATTTAAACAACGGCAAACAGATGTATTTACCGTGTTAATTATTATTATCATTTTTTCAATTAATATGATAAAATAGGTCTGGTTTACCTTTGTTTTTGTCAGTATTCTCTCAAACTTAATCCATTTAAATATGATTGCTCAAATAATATGCGGTAATGAAGTTAATTTCGTATGTTACCTGTAAGTCCGTTCGAGGACAAGTGTAGCTCGATTATGCTTCCTGCTGAATTGCAAGTGATGCCTTCCCAGTTCCCACGTGCAATGGTCCGAAGAGTAGTCGGCCGTCGTCCAGGTGCAGTTCCACCAGCCAGTATTGATTAAAGCTTTCTTTTCTAACTGTATGGGTGACAAAGCAGATGCTGTGACAATTGTACCAGTTCTAACAGCAACGTTATCGCATGTAAATATTACAGCCCATACAAGGGCCGCCAATCTGAAAATGGAGGAAGTCGGTTCCATGATTGTAATTTTTCAGTTGATTGGATTCTGCAAATTCTTATAAAGTTCATATAGACACTTTAACGCAGGAAAAGGACACCATGAACAGGCCCATAATCATCTTCTTCCCGCGTTGAATAGCAACACTCGTTTTCAAACACAATAGTGAGTCAAGGTCTTCTCTGGCCTTTACACTTTAGAACACTGAGGGAGTTTGATTTGTGTACATGATTGGTACAAATCTTTATAGATATTTGATTTTCCTCAATTAAATTTTTTTTTATTATTTTTTTCTGGTGGTTAGCAATCACACATCTACCAATAACTCTCACAATAACTCTCAGGATAGAGTAGTTTTCAAATAATTTTATTTGTTGGCCACTCAAATTCAAAAATGAAGAATTAGGATTAATTGTAGAAAAATTATTAGTCATCTATTTATATTTATCTTGTTATCAAACGTAATATAAAATTTTAAATTCATTCAATTTTTTTATTCTAAGTTTATAATTGGTATCAATCATCCACCAAAAAAAAAATTAAATACTATTATTATTATTGACATTTTCTACCTAAGCTTTCAATTGGTGTCATTCTGGCAATATATATTGTTGGTGCAAAAATGAAGAATTAGGATTAATTATAGAAAAATTATTAGTCATCTATTTATATTTATCTTGTTATCAAAAGTAATATAAAATTTTAAATTCATTCAATTTTTTTATTCTAAGTTTATAATTGGTATCAATCATCCACCAAAAAAAAAATTAAATACTATTATTATTATTGACATTTTCTACCTAAGCTTTCAATTGGTGTCATTTTGGCAATATATATTGTTGGTGCAAATTTTGTCCCAACTTATGATGTGGAAATTTCGACTGAGGATAGCCCCCTTAGGACTTGGGTTCCTTTTTTTTAGATTTGATGATGATGAGTTTATCCTTTGAGCTGATCTTAATGGGCCTTTATATATGCTCATCTCAATTCACTTTCTTAGGCAATCAGAATGTTTTCGTCTAGTGATACTCTGTAAATACAAGAAAAAGATCAGAGGGCCCTCCGACGATCAAGTCAGTAACCGGACTTTTGGAAACATAAATTTAGAAAGAGAAATATTAGAGGGAGAAAGTTAGTCTTTTCTCCTTTTTAGTCTCTTTTTTTTTTCTTATCTTTTAGTGAGAATGAAAGACGTATTTATCGACCAAACTGATTTGACTTGGGTCCTAGTTATTTTGATGACAAATGTCATTATTCTTATGACATTTTACAACACTTGCCCCCTAGTATGTTGATTGACACATGGATATACAGATTTGTTTACGGATTAAAGGAAGAAACGTTTTATCCTTAGGTTATTTTTACTAAGATCTTGGGATCATAAAAGCCCTCAAACTTAGGAGGTTTGTCCTAGGATAAGAGCCTAGAACCTCAGCACGTTTTGTACTTTAAATCCTTGCCACCTAGTTGATTTATCCTAGGTGGTTTGTCTTATAATAGGAATCTAGGACCTTGGCTTCTTTTAGGCTTTGAAATCTTGTTACTTAGGAGGAATATTTTAAGTGATTTGTCCACCACTTTGTGGGCTTAATTGAGAGAAAATTTATTAAATGGGTCTTATTGAGATTAAATTTATTTGGGTCTTATTAGGTTTATTTTATTTTTGGTCCAAAATATATAATCAAATAATAAAATAATCAATAAAAATTGGTTTTGGAGGAGCAAAGACTTTTATTAATCCATAATTCCATGTATAAATAATCGATCTTCTATTCATTACAAGTTATTTTCTACTCTATAAATTGGTAATTTGTGTCATTGTGGCATTAAAAATAATCAAATAATCAGTAAAATTTGGTTTTGGAGCCCCATACAGATTTTTATTAATCCATAAATGGTCTTTTATTCATGACTCAAGAAGTCATTGTCCTTATACAAGTTCTAACAATGCCTAAACGTCTAAAACGAGCTCGACCACACCAACAACAATTGTTTGAAAATTACATTTTGGGATATCTTGTGGAAAATTTAGAACTTGTATCAAAATTTTCCAAAGATTGAAGTAGATTTCTATTGGAGTCAAGGTCTTTCCGGGCTATATAATTGGTTTACAAGTGTAGCTTCTTAATTTCCAAGTTCGTTTAATCCAGAATATTCTTTTTTTTTCTTAATTTTTAAGTGCCAAATTAATATATCTCGGGCTGAAGTCAAATAAAATAATTTACCGAACAACACGTTTGTAGTTAATTTCAAACAATCAATTTTGACTATTCGAACGATAATTCCAAAATTGACCATTAGCCCCACACAGAGAGGGGCACTCTAAATTTGCATGTCTCTTGCTTGTTGCCTTTGTTTTTAATTTCTTGTTTGTATTTTTGAGTATCTTCTTCATCAGTTAACCTCAACAGATGCAAGTTGCTTTCAGAAGATAATGAAAAGAGTTGGGAACTGATTAAAATCAATTGTCTGCAAACCAAGATTTGTTAATTAATTTGTATCAACCTCACAGGTTTTGCAAATTCCTAAGGTGATTCAATATGCATTTGCGAATGGATAATGGTAAATGAAACGTGAAAAAAAGAAAAAAAAAGAAAAAGAAAAACAGATATGGTTGAATTTCAAATCGAGATGAAGACTTCGTATGCCAAGAGGATTTTGGAAAAGCATCGTGTTTCTATTAAAATTTTTATATATGTTGATTAATATAAAGTATGCGAGGAAAAAAAATGAATTTCGAGATAAGTATGATGATTTTTTTTTTTTTTTTTGATGAAGGAAATGTCATTAAACAAGAGGAATAGCCAACATGGGACATAACCATAGAGGTGGAACATCTCTCCACTCTCCAGGACCTGACATAGAACCCCCCACCCTAGCTACACTGTGGGCAGCGGCGTTCGCAGATCTACGCACAAAAGAGATAAGTATGATGATTTTAAGTAAATGGTCTAATTATTAAACCGGCCCATTTGAAATTGAAAGTACGAAACTACATAAAACTATCCCCAGTTCAATTTTTCTTGAGAAATTTTTGGCTTAAAATAATGACACGGATTTTGAATTATTAATTTGCAATAGATTTTCAGGTAGCTTTAGATTTTAACCACCTAAATAGATTTTTTTTTCTTATTTAAAAGTCAATTTCCTTCAGCTAGATTTTGTACTAAATATACTTAAAATTAACAATACTTGTAATAGAAATGATCTCTGGGAGTTTTTAAGTTTAAAGCCCGATGAATATTAAAGAGAGATGCAAGATGATAAATAATAATACTAATTTTTATAATTAAAATAGAACATAATATCAAGACCATTAAAAAAATAAAAAGAAAAAACAACCCTAACCAAAGATTAGGGGAAAAAATAATTGCATTATTAAAACTAATACATTCTCACTCTCAGCAACTCAAACACATGCACTCCCACCAAATAGCAATTAAAAAAAAAAATACCCAAAATTTTCAAAAATAATAAATATCCTAATAATAAAAATAAAATAAAAATCTGAGTCTCTCAAGAACCTATTACTGCAATAGTAGAGCAATGACTGAGAGAAGAGTGAGAGGCAAACAAAGCCAGCGGAAACAGTCACCGGGAACGCAGCTCCGGCGTCCATGCTCGGCGACGGCGCTAGGTCGACATCCTGTGCACTGCCGACAGCTGTCATTGAGAAAAGCGCTGCAATGAAGAGAATCAAAGCCACAGCTCTGCAAATATTAACTTGCGCCATCTCTGTATTAGAACTTAAGAGTGTGAGAAATTTTTATCTTGTGATACGAATTTTTTTCCCCCCCGAATTATATCTTGTTTTGGTTTTTGTAATATGAGTAGACTGCGAATGACTCTTGGTATTTGCAGGCTTGAGATAATAGCAAGAAGGTCCCTAATGTTTACAGAAATTTAAATGAAAGGGCATAAGTGATAGATAATATTTTTGCAGAGACCCTGTTATAAACTTGTAGTAGTTTAGGTTGGATTATTTATCGTATTCTTCATCATGAAAATTTTGGGCGGCACGAGTTCGATGAAACTAAAAAGCTTAAAACACTAATTTAGCACACGATTGATAAAAGTATTATTAACATATCTTTAAATTAGATTTTGTTTTAATTTTCACCCGTTTAATATTTTTATTTAAATATTATTGAGGACCTATATGGTTAATATCATAATTATGATGTCATATATAATATTAAAAAAAAATCTAAACCCAAACAGGTTGGTAAATAAATGACACATATTTTATATGATTACTACTTGTGTAATCTTTGATTAATTTAAATTTATTAACTTAATTTATATCATTTTCATGTTGAATCAGTAAGTCATGTTACAAATTATATCGTATATATTGTCAAGTTTTGTTGAAAGTTCAATAATATGTTTCTCAAAACATGGAGATAAATAAGTTAATCTAGCTGATTTTCAAATATTTAACGGTTAAATGATTGATTTTACTTGTGAATTTTTAACAAATTCTAAGGATATGGCTTCTATGAATAGCGACTTAATGTTATTTCCACAACCACCACATATTTAAAAAGAAATTTGATAGCGACATGTCGGGTTTCATCATTGAAGCGGATCCCACAACGGTTCGCTTTTCTTTTAGTCTGTTAGCTTTTGACCGTCGAATGGTTAAAAGAATCTAATCTAACCGCAAAGAAGAACATAGGACGACACGTGGTGCAGAGCAATGAGTTTTGATCCTTCAAAAGCCGTTGTGCTGTCGTTTCGTTGTTTAAAGAGGAATTTTTCAAGAATTCATATTGCTTAGTGACTATTCGGTATTTGAGCAGGAAAAAATGCACCCAGAGTCTCAGTAGGGATGGCAATGGGGTAGGGTGGGGTGGGGAGGCTTACCTCATTTCCTACTCCATTAAAATTTTTTGCCTCCATTCCCCACCCCATTCCCCAATAAATTTAGTGGGTTGGGGATGGGGAATCCCCACATGGGGAATGATTTCCCCATCCCCACCCCATTCCCCATTTACCTATTTTATAGTAAATATAAATATATGATTTCAGTAAATTAAAAATTAAAAACTTAAAATAAAATCATCACCATATTATGAAGTATTTAATTTTTTTTTAAAAATCTCTAAAAGTTTGAAACAATATCTTAAAATGATATTAAAAGTGAAAAATATTTAAAGAGAGCAACACCTTAAAAGAGAAAAGAAAACATTATAATGTTTTAGAATTGAAAAATATTCTAGGATTTTCTTTTATTCATATCTTGTTTATATTACATAAAAATTTAAAAAAAAAATTATTAATTGACATTATAGTTGATAAAATAAAAATGACTAAATAAGAATTAAAAACATATTTATATATAATGGGGATTGGGGTGGGGGTGGGGGTGGGGTGGGGAGTGCAATACCAAACCCCACCCCATTAACAATTTGGGGATTATTTTTCCCCCACTTCCCACCCCATTTCCCAAAAATTATTAAAAATTTTCCCCATTTGGGGTGGGGCTCCATGGGGCCCCAAACCCGTGGAGAATTTTGCCATCCCTAGGTCTCAGCGGATGTATCATACAGATAGCTAAAATCCTGAAACAAACAAGCAATAATTTTGATATCTTTAGTGGCGTTTAACTGAAGAAACAGAGGAAGCAGAGGAAAATTTGGTGCTGCTGGAACTTGGAAAAAACTATGTACCGTTAGATTGATTACAAGTTCAAGACTTAATACTACTAGCATTTTAAAAACAGGAAAGAATGATAGATGCTTACAGACTAAGGTGGCGTTTGTTTTTTAACTTAATGACTTAAAGTGACTTAATTTAATTAATTAAGTTAATTAGAGGTGTTTGTTTTTATAACTTAATGAGACTTTTTAGATAATTTTGACTTAATAAAATAAGCCAATTTTTTTGGCTTTTTATTTAATGGAGAAATATGAATTAAGTCAATTACTTGCTAATGTCAAAAATATCCTTGCTTTATAATTTATTTTTCATGTCTATCCCAAACTCACCCATAGACATTTACCCCACATAAAAATATCCTTATTTTTTCTTTCTTATATTATATACGATAAAATTTAAAATTTATGGTATTTTATATATTAAAATTTCAAAATAATTATGTATTCACGTGAATATAGTTTTACTTATAAATGTTAAAATATTGTGGTATTTAATATATTATTTATTTGACATTCAAATTTAATAAGGATACAAATGTAAAAGTACATATTTTTAGCTTTTTAAGTTGAAAAAAACAAACAACTTAATACTTATTTTCTGAGATTCAGAAGAAAAAACAAACATATTATTCAGATTCAGACATTCAGATCTATTCAGAATTCAGACTAATTCAGATCTATTCAGATTTCAGACAAAAAAACAAACGCCACCTAAGGTCTTGTTTGGTATCGATGTTGGGTAGTTATAGTTTTCTAAATTGTAGCAAAAAATTATTTAGACTAAGAACTGCCAATTGTGGTATAAAAGTTAAGTTGATTTGATCCCACACTTGTAAGATGAGAAGCCTATAATATCTTTATTATTTTTGGCAAAAATATTAGTTAAAAGTTATATTGATTATACATTCTCAACTTTTATTTTATAATTACATTTTTGTTCCAAAGTAGTTATAACTTAAAAGTTACAATACCTTAATACCAAATATGACCTAGGTCTTTGATTATATTTATTTACCATTTATGAAAGAACAATGTAATTTAATTTGTCAATCCACTGCCTTCTTAATCACCTTCAAGCCAATTGATGATAATTAATTACATGAGAGAATTTGATCACTTGATTGGTGCTTCAATTTCTTGAATTTTAGACTTCGCGGAATATCTAGTCATTTTCACTTTTATCATATCAACTTCAACATTGCCGTTCCAATTCAATTGATCACTCTTATGTGCCAATGCAAAACGACAAGCAATGAAACTTCTGTGAAGTAAGGCTAACAATTTGTCTACATTTATATCTGCAGTCTACTCAATTAAATAGTGAAATAGAGAATCCAAATTTTTTTGAAATTTGATTGAGAAGAAAAGCCCATGTCATGCCACAATGTGGAAATATTCCCACTTTGATTTACTGTTCGGTGAACTCATGAGTTACAATAATTATTGCTATTTGTTATGATTATTTATTTGTCCGGTTGAAAGATGAAAACGAGAGGCAGATATTGCACACGATATTAATTTATAAAAATAATGTGAGTGGAAAAAGATTTCCTAACACAATAGCAAAACTTGCTGACCTTATTTGCACATGCAATTCGCACAGAAAAAATAATTAAAGATGTAATCGTTTAGATTGGAAGCACCAACTTCACCTTAGAAGCTTTACTTTCATTTTTATTCAACAAAGGTAACGGTTTCATGAAACCAAAATTCACCCTCACCAAAGTAATACAAAATACTATCAATGAAATACATTTAAGATTAGCAATCATATTGATCAATCAAATACATCCTCTATTAGTTTCTAAGTTCTGAGATGGAAATATCTTGAATAGCAGCATGCTTCATGGAGTCTTGCGAGTGATGAGAAATTCTTGAGATACGGACTGCATTGTAGGTCAGGACTTTGGGTTCGATTGCAAGCACGCAAATGAAATTGTTGAAACAAGAAGGATATCTTGAATAACCTTTCGATCAACTGGAGGTGGAAGACGTTGGTCTAAAACATCAATCAGCATGATTTTTGGATCATATGATGATGATAATGTCGAATGAAGGTCCCTTGGATGCTTTCCCATTAATACTTCAAGTGTCACTACTCCAAAGCTATAAACATCATATTTCTCTGTCATAACCATGGTGTAGGCAAGTTCTGAACGGGAAACAAAAGAAAGTGGAGGATTTATATGAGGCAAAGTAATCATAGAATGTAGCTTCCATTAAAAAAAGAGAGAATTGTATTTGTGAGTTCCTGTAGCCAGCCAGGAAGCTAGCTATTTAAAAGAGACGTTATGGAATATGAATGCAATATAAAGTAAAATAAAATAAAATTGCACCAAGTAAATAAGGATCGATCGTGAGAAGAATAGATCATATGGGTAAACCTGGAGCAATATATCCATATGATCCTGCTAAAAGAGTTTGATTGGACGAATCAGCATGTAGAAGCCTAGCGGTGCCGAAGTCAGCGACAAATGCTTCCAATTTTGAGTTAAGTAGAATGTTGTTGCTGGATATGTCGCGGTGAACAACTGATGGTGAGCAGTCATGATGCAAGTATGCCAAAGCATGTGCCATAGCCTTAACAATGTTCACCCTCTTAGCCCAATCCAACTCCACAGCTTCAGCGTCATTGTGTAAAATGCGGAACAAGCTTCCTCTCTCCATCTACTCATAAATGAGAAACATGCATTTTCTGTTAAAGCAAAAACCGTATAGTTTGACAATATTACGGTGCAGCACTTGAGAAAGTACTTGAGCCTCATTTCGGAAACTCCTGATGAAAGCTAATTCCTCTGTTTCTGGACTGTTAAGCTTTTTCAGTGCAAATACTCTGCCGTTGGGAAGCTGTGCCTTATAGACGCTGCCATAGGCTCCGGTACCAATGCAATATTTACTGTCAATCTTCCGTGGCTTCAATCAAATGCTCGAAGACAATTCTACCATCATAATTCCATATTGAAAATACATCTATGCTATTGGTTACTCTTGTCTTGAGTTTGGGTTTCTCGTACTCACGTTTAATGAGTAGTAAGCATGCAAAGACTATGACTGAGAAGACTATGGCGAGGGGAAGAAAAATTTCAACAAAGAGAGTGGCAGGTTTGGTTGTATGGCATGAAGGAAGATCAAGAATATTGCCGCATAAACCCTTGTTAGCATAAAGTCTTACCGTAGGCATGCTTGAGAGATGTTTATTTGAATACGGTACTCGGCCAGAAAGTTTGTTACCGGAAAGATTTAGATAATCAAGTCGAGATAACTTGGTGATCTCACCGGGAATTGAACCTTTTATGTTGTTGTTTGATAGGTCCAACCAGGTTAAATCCTCCATACTTGCTATCTGTGAAGGAATTTTTCCAGAAAGTTTATTTGAGGAAAGATCAAGATGAAAAAGTTGAGTTAAACGGGTGAGCTCATTTGGAATTGAGCTGTTGAATTGGTTACAACTAAGATCCAAATAGCTCAAATCGGAAAAAAGACCTAGAGTTGAAGGAATAGGCCCAATTATGTCGTTGTTGCCCACGTCCAACAACATTAAATTCTTCAGATTCCCAATTTCCTGAGGTAGACCACTGAGCTGGTTCTGAGCGAGGATCAAAATTTTCAAGCTGGTTAAACGACTTAGAGTTAAAGGAATAGGCCCAATTAGGCTGTTATCGCCCACATCCAACTCGATCAAATTCTTCAGGTTCCCAATTTCCTGAGGTAGTAGACCACCGAGCATGTTGCGAGAGAGGCTCATATAATTCAAATTGGTTAAACGGCCTAGAGTTGAAGGAACAGATCCAGTAAGGACATTATCAGATACATTCAGATGGACGAGATTCCTCAAATTCCCAATCTGTGAAGGGATAGTACCTGTTATACATTTATGTTATCCATTTACGAAAATAACAAAAAAAAAAAAAATACTAAAGAAATTAAACGTTGATATTAATAAGAACAATAGTAGAAATGTGTTGTTACCGTGTTAATTAATTTTTTTTCAATTAATATGATAAAATAGGCCTGGTTTACCTTTGTTTTTGTCAGTATTCTCTCAAACTTATCCATTTAAATATCTTTGCTCAAATAACATGCGGTAATGAAGTTAAATTTGCAGGTTACCTCTAAGCCTGTTCGAGGACAAGTCCAGCAGTTGGAGTTTTGAAAGAGCACTAATTTCTGATGGTATGCTTCCAGTAAAACCATCATAATAGGCCAGGATTCTGAGACTTTCGAGGTTCGGAAAGCAAGAGAAGTTTAAGTGGCTAAGCCGCCCATTGAAGTTAACATTATCCTTTGATAAGTGTAGCCCGATTATGCTTCCAGCTGAATTGCAAGTGATGCCAATCCACTCGCAATGATCCGAATCGTAGTCCATCGTCCAGCTGTTGTTCCACCAGCCAGTATTAAGTAAAGCTTTCGTTTCTAACTGTATGGGTGACAAAGCAGATGCTGTGACAATTGTACCAGTTCTAACAGCAACGTTATCGCATGTAAATATTGCAACCCATACAAGGGCCGCCAATCTGAAAATGGAGGATGCCGGATCCATGCTTATAATTAACTTTTCGGTTGATTGAGCTATTGGATTCAGCAAGCTCTTACGAAGTTTATATAAACATTTTAACCCTGGAAAAGGACACCATGAGCAGACTCATAGTCGTCTTCTATTTTTCTTCCCGCGTTAAATCCTCCTCCTGTACATTAATTGCCCACACGTTTTTCAATCACAATACTGAGTCAAAGTCTTCTCGGGCCTTTAGACTTTTGTGGGAGTTTGATTTGTGAGTATGATTGGTTTAAATCTACACTTATATTTTGATTATCCTCAAATTGACAGAATTAACCTTGTAAAATAACTAGTACTATAATTTTTTTTTTCTCTTGTTTTGTTATTTTCTACCCTATAAATTTGTAATTTGTGTCAATCTGGCAATAAAAATAATCAAATAATCAGTAAAAATTGGTTTTGGAGCCACACACAGACTTTTATTAATCCATAAATGGTCTTTTATTCATGACTCAAGAAGTCGATGTCCTTATACAAGTTCTAATAATTTCTAAACGTCTAAAACGAGCTAGACAACACCAACAACAATTGTTTGAAAATTACATTTTGGGATATCTCGTGGAAAATTTAGAACTTGTATCAAAATTTTCCAAAGATTGAAGTAGATTTCTTTTGGAGTCAAGGACTTTCCGGGCTATATAATTTGTCTACAAGTGTAGCTTCTTTCCAAGTTCGTTTAATCCAAAAGATTCTTGTTTTTTTCTTAATTTTTAAGTGCCAAATTAATATATGTCGGGCTGAAGCCAAATAAAATAATTTACCGAAACACACGTTTGTAGTTAATTTCAAACAATCAATTTTGACTATTCGAACAATTTTTCCAAATTGACCATTAGCCTCACACAGAGAGACCTAGCTAGCACTCTAAATTTGAATGCCTCTTGTTTGTTGCATTTGTTTTTAATTTATTGCTCTTGTTTGTATTTTTTAGTATCTTCTTCATCAGTTAACCTCAACTGATGCAAGTTGCTTTCAGAAGATAAAGAAGAGAGTTTGGGAACTGATTACAATCAATTGTCTGCAACCCAAGATTTGTTAATTACTTTGTATCAACCTCACAGGTTTTTCATATTCCTAGGTGATTCAATATTCATTTGCGAATCGATAATGGAGAAAATTTGGTGTAAATGAAACCTGAAAAAAAAAAGAAAAACAGATATGGTTGAATCCAAATCAAGATGAAGACTTCGAATGCCATTAAGATTTTCGAAAAGCACCGAAACTATGTGAGGACTAAAATTGAATTTCAAGATAAGTATGATGTTTTAATTAGATGGTCTAATTATTAAACCAGCCCATTCGAAATTGAAAATACGAAACTACATAAAACTATCCCCAGTTCAATTTTTCTTGATAAGTTTTTGCCTTAAAATAACGACACGGATTTTGAATTATTAATTTGCAATAGATTTTCAATTAACTTTATTAGATTTTAACCACCTAAATAGATTTTTTTTTCCTGATTTAAAGTCAATTTCCTTCAGCTAGTTTTTGTACGAAATATACTTAAAATTAACAATACTTATAATAGAAACGGTCTCTGGGAGTTTTTCAGTTTAGTCGCCAAGCAAATAGGACTAGCAGAATTTGGAAGCGAAGAAGAGAGATGCAAGATGATAAATAACAATACCAATTTTTATAATTAAAATATAATATAATATCAAGACCGTAAAAAAAAAGAAAAAGAAAAAAGAAAATACAACCCTAACCAAAGATTGGGGAAAAATAATCGAATTATTAAAACTAATACATTCTCACTCACTCCAACTCAAACACATGCACTCTCATCAAATAGCAATTAAAAAAAAAGCCCAAAAATTAAAAAAAAATTATAAATATCCTAATAATAAAATAAAATTATAAAATTAAAAAAAAATATGAGCCTCTCAAGTCTTTCAAGAACCTATTACTGCAATAGTAGAGCAATGACTGAGAAGAAGAGAGAGGAGCAAACAAAGCCGGCGGAAACAGTCACTGATATGAGCCATGTCATGCCACAATATGGAAATATTCCCACTCTGATTTACAGTTCTGAGAACTCATGAGTTACAATAATTATTGCACACGATATTAATTTATAAAAATAATGTGGATGGAAGAAGATTTCCTAAGCACAATAGCAAAACTTGCTGACCTTATTTGCACTTGCAATTCACACAGAAAAAAATACTTTGAAAATTTAAATTTATTCAATTTTTTTATTTTTCACCTTAAGTTTACTATTTGTATGAATTATCTCTCGAATTGACAGAATTACCATTGTAAAATAATTAGTACTATAATTTTTTTTTTGTTTTGTTATTTTCTACCCTATAAATTTATATTTTGTGTCATTCTGGCGAGAAAAATAATCAAAAAATAAAAAATTTGGTTAATAATTTATATTTTGTGTACACCACAGATTGAAGTAGAGACTACTTTTGGAGTCAAGGTCTTTTCGGGCTATATAATTTTTTTTTTTTTAATTTTTTAAGGATAGATATTACATAAGTGCAACCTCTCCAAGTTGGTTTATACACTCTCAACTTTTATTTTATAATTACATTTTTGTTCTAACATAGTTATTTGTTAAAAGTTACAATACATTAATACCAAATATGACTTAGCACAATAGCAAAACTTGCAATTCACACAGAAAAATAATTAAAGATTTAATAGTTTAGATTGGAAGCACCAATTTCACTATAGAAGAGTTACTTTCATTTTTTTTCAAGAAAGACAACGGTTTCATGAAACCAATATTCACCCTCACCAAAGTTTTACAAAATACTACCAACGAAATACATTTAAGATTAGCAATTATATTGATCATCCTCTATTAGTTTCTAAGTTCTGAGATGGAAATATCTTGAATAGCAGCATGCTTTACCAATGGAGTCTTGCGAGTGATGAGAAATCCTTGAGACACATATTGCATTGTAGGTCGAGACTTTGGGTTCGATTGCAAGCATGCAAATGAAATTGTTGAAGCAAGAAGGATATCTTGAATAACCTTTTGATCAACTGGAGGTGGAAGACGTTGGTCTAAAACATCAATCAACATGATTTTTGGATCAGATGATGATGATAATGACGAAAGAAGGTCCCTTGGATGCTTTCCCATTAATACTTCAAGCGTCACCACTCCAAAGCTATAAACATCACATTTCTCCGTCATAACCATGGTGTAGGCAAGTTCTGCCCAAAAAAAAAAATGTAATCATAGAATGTAGCTTCCCACTAATAAAGGAGATAATTCCATTTGTGAGTTTCTCTAGCCAGCTGGCTATCTATTTAAGAGAGATGTTATGGGATATGACTGCAATATAAAGCAAAAGAAAATAAAATTGAACGAAATAAAGGATCGATCATGAGAAGAATAGATATCATAAGGGTAAACCTGGAGCTATATATCCATATGTTCCTGCTAATAGAGTTCGATTGGACGAATCGGCATGTAGACGCCTGGCAGTGCCAAAGTCAGCAACAAATGCCTCCAATTTTGAGTTAAGTAAAATGTTGTTGCTTGATATGTCGCGGTGAATAATTGATGGTGAGCAGTCATGATGCAAGTAAGCCAAAGCATGTGCCATGGCTTTTACAATGTTCACCCTCTTAGCCCAATCCAACTCTACGGCTTCATCATCATTGTGTAAAATGCAGAACAAGCTTCCTCTCTCCATGTACTCGTAAATCAGAAACATGCATTTTTTGTGCAAGCAAAAACCGTATAATTTGACAATACTACGGTGAAGTACTTGAGAAAGTACTTGAGCCTCGTTTCGGAAACTTTTGATGAACGCTAATTCCTCGGTTTCTGAAGTATGAAGCTTTTTCAATGCAAATACTTTGCCGTTGGGAAGCTGTGCCTTGTAGACGCTGCCATAGCCTCCGGTACCAATGCAATATTTAATGTGAAAATCTTCCGTGGCTTCAATCAGATCCTCGTAGAAAATCCTACCATCATAATTCCATATTGAAAATACATCTATGCTATTGGTTGCTCTTGCCTTGACTTTGGGTTTCTTGTACTTACGTTTGACGACTAGTAAGCATGCAAAGACTATAACTGAGGGGACTATGGCGAGGGGAAGAAAAATTTCAACAAACAGAGTGGCAGGTTTGGTTGCATCGCATGAAGGAAGAGTAATAAAATTGCCGCATAAACCCTTGTTAGGAGAGAGTCTTACTCTAGACATGCTTGAGAGTTGTTCATTTGAAAACGGTACTGGGCCAGAAAGTTTGTTCCAGGAAAGATTTAGATAATCAAGTCGAGATAAATCGGTGAGCTCACCGGGAATTGAACCTTCTATCTTGTTATTTGATATGTCTAACCAGGTTAGATTCTTCATACTTGCTACCTCTGGAGGAATTTTTCCAGAAAGTTTATTTGAGGAAAGATTAAGACCAAGAAGTCCAGTTAGCCAGGTGAGCTCATTTGGAATTGAGCCGTTGAATTGGTTACAACTAAGATTCAAATAGCTCAAATCGGTCAAAAGACCTAGAGTTGAAGGAATAGGCCCAATTATGCCGTTGTTGCCCACGTCCAACTTGATTAAATTTCTCAGATTCCCAATTTCCTGAGGTAGCAGCCCACTGAGTTGGTTGTAAGCAAGGATCAAATTTTTCAGGCTGGTTAAACGACCAAGAGTTGAAGGAACAGGTCCGGTAAGGTTGTTAGCAGATAGATCAAGATTGATAAGATTCCTCAAATTTCCAATCTCTGAAGGGATTGTACCTATTATATACATTTATGTTATTAGTTTACGAAAATTATGAAAAAAAAATGTTAAAGAAATTAAACGCTGACAGAACATAAGTAAAAACAATTAATGGTAAACAGGCGTATCTACCGTGTTAATTATTATTATTTTTTTCAATTAATATGATAAAATAGACCAGGTTTACCTTTGCTTTTGTCAGTATTCTCTCAAACTTAATCCATTTAAATATGATTGCTCAAATAATATGCGGTAATGAAGTTAATTTCGTATGTTACCTGTAAGTCCGTTCGAGGACAAGTCCAGCCGTTGGAGTTTTGAAAGAGCACTAATTTCTGGTGGTATGCTTCCAGTAAAAGGAAAGGACTGGATTGTCAGATTTTCGAGGTTCGGAAAGCAAGAGAAGTTTAATTGGCTAAGTTGCCCATTGAAGTCAACATCATACCCTAATAAGTAGGAAACAATATACTCTGATAAGCATAGCTCGATTACGCTTCCAGCTGAATTGCAAGTGATGCCAATCCACTCGCAATGACGCGAAGAGTAGTCGGCCGTCGTCCAGCTGTTGTTCCACCAGCCAGTATTGAGTAAAGCTTTCGTTTCTAACTGTATGGGTGACAAAGCAGATGCTGTGACAATTGTACCAGTTCTAACAGCAACGTTATCGCATGTAAATATTACAACCCATACAAGGGCCGCCAATCTGAAAATGGAGGATGCCGGATCCATGCTTATAATTAACTTTTCGGTTGATTGAGCTATTGGATTCAGCAAGCTCTTACAAAGTTTATATAAACATTTTAACCCTGGAAAAGGACACCATGAGCAGACTCATAGTCGTCTTCTATTTTTCTTCCCGCGTTAAATCCTCCTCCCGTACATTAATCGCCACACACGTTTTTCAATCACAATAGTGGGTCAAAGTCTTCTCTGGCCTTTAAGGCTTTTGAGGGAATTTGGTTTGTGAATATGATTGGTTTAAATCTACATATATATTTTGATTATTCTCAATAACATTGCTTTTTTTGTTGTTTTTCTCTTTTTATTCGTGATTAGCAATCACAAATTTACTAATAACCCTGGGCCTGGTAGAGTAGCTTCCAAATTAAAAAAAAAAATGGAGGATTTAGACTAATAATGACAGGAAAAATATCGGTTATCCACCTTAAGCTTGCTTTATTATAAAAAATATTTCAAAATTTTAAATTTGTTTAATTTTTCACCCTCAAGTTTATTGTATCAATCATCAATCAAATTGACAGAACTACCCTTGTAAAATAACTAGTACTATGATTTTTTTTAACTCTTTTTTTATTATTTTCTACTCTATAAATTTGTAATTAGTGTCATTCTGGCAATAAAAAAATCAAATAATCAGTAAAAATTGGTTTTGGAGCCACACACAGACTTTTGTTAATCCATAAATGGTCTTTTATTCATGACTCAAGAAGTCATTGTCCTTATAGAAGTTCTAAAAAATCCTAAACGTCTAATTCGAGCTAGACGGCACCGACAGCAATTGTTTGAAAATTTCACTTTGAGATATCTTGTGGAAAATTTAGAACTTGTATCAAAATTTTCTGAAGATTGAAAAGCAGATTTCTTTTGGAGTCAAGGTCTTTCGGGCCTATATAATTTGTTTACAAGTGTAGCTTCTTTCCAAGTTTGTTTAATCCAGAATATGCTTTTTTTTTTCTTAATTTTTAAAGTGCCAAATTAATATAACTCGGGCTGAAATCAAATAAAATAATTTACCGAAACACACGTTTGTAGTTAGTTTCAAACAATCAATTTTGACTATTCGAACAATTTTTCCAAAATTGACCATTAGCCTCACACAGAGAGACCTAGCTAGCACTCTAAATTTTAATGCCTCTTGTTTGTTGCATTTGTTTTTAATTTATTGCTCTTGTTTGTATTTTTTAGTATCTTCTTCATCAGTTAACCTCAACTGATGCAAGTTGCTTTCAGAAGATAATGAAGAGAGTTTGGGAACTGATTACAATCAATTGTCTGCAAACCAAGATTTGTTAATTACTTTGTATCAACCTCACAGGTTTTTCATATTCCTATGTGATTCACTATTCATTTGCGAATGGATAATGGAGAAAATTTGGTGTAAATGAAACCTGAAAAAAAGAAAAGAAAAACAGATATGGTTGAATCCAAAGCAAGATGAAGACTTCGAATGCCATTAAGATTTTCGAAAAGCACCGAAACTATGTGAGGACTAAAATTGAATTTCAAGATAAGTATGATGTTTTAATTAGATGGTCTAATTATTAAACCAGCCCATTCGAAATTGAAAATACGAAACTACATAAAACTATCCCCAGTTCAATTTTTCTTGATAAGTTTTTGCCTTAAAATAATGACACGGATTTTGAATTATTAATTTGCAATAGATTTTCAATTAACTTTAGATTTTAATCACCTAAATAGATTTTTTTTCTTATTTAAAGTCAATTTCCTGCAGCTAGTTTTTGTACTAAATATACTTAAAATTAACAATACTTATAATAGAAACGGTCTCTGGGAGTTTTTCAGTTTAGTCGCCAAGCAAATAGCACTAGCAGAATTTGGAAGCGAAGAAGAGAGATGCAAGATGATAAATAACAATACCAATTTTTATAATTAAAATATAATATAATATCAAGACCGTAAAAAAAAAGAAAAAGAAAAAAGAAAATACAACCCTAACCAAAGGTTGGGGAAAAATAATCTAATTATTGAAACTAAGAGCATCTCCAAAAGACTCTTCAAATAAGATTCTACTTCTTATTTGAAGAGTCATATCAATATTAAACACTCCAAAAAACACGTTAATTTAGATTCTTCAAATAAGATTTGTTTCTCACTCTTCAATATTGCCGAGTGAGTTTCTCCCTCTTCTATTAATATTTTATTATTATTTATTGAAAAGATAAGACTGCAATAATTATTATTTATGTTTCTTTTAAAAAATATAATAACAATTTAATTTGATAGTGGGAAAGATTTGATTAAAATAATATTAATTTATTCTTATTTGGTGAGTCTTTTGGAGGGAATTATATTTTTCTATACACTTATTTGCCATATCAGTAAGCAAATTAAAATTTGAAGAGTAAAATTTAAAGAGTAAATTTAAAGATCCTTTTGAAGATGCTCTAATAATTCTCACTCACTCCAACTCAAACACATGCACTCTCATCAAATAGCAATTAAAAAAAAAAGCCCAAAAATTAAAAAATTATAAATATCCTAATAATAAATAAAATTATAAAATAAAAAAAAAAATCTGAGTCTCTAAAGTCTTTCAAGAACCTATTACTGCAATAGTAGAGCAATTAATTTGTCAATCCAGTACCTTCTTGATGACCTTCAAGCCAATTGATGATAATTAATTACATGACAGAATTTGATCACTTGATTGGTGGTTCAATTTCTTGAATGTTAGACTTTGCGGAATATCTAGTCATTTTCACTTTTATCATATCAACTTCAACATTGCCGTTCCACTTAAATTGATGGTTCAACATTGTCGTTTTGCGGAATGCAAAACGACAAGCATTGAAACTTCTGTGAAGTAAGGCTAATAATTTGTCTACATTTATATCTGCAGTCTACTCAATTAAATAGTGAAATAGAGAATCCAAAATTTTTTAAAATTTGATTGAGAAGAAAAGCCCATGTCATGCCACAATATGGAAATATTCCCACTCTGATTTACAGTTCTGAGAACTCATGAGTTACAATAATTATTGCACAGATATTAATTTCTAAAAATAATGTGGATGGAAGAAGATTTCCTAAGCACAATAGCAAAACATGCTGACCTTATTTGCACTTGCAATTCGCACAGAAAAAATAATTAAAGATGTAATAGTTTAGATTGGAAGCACCAATTTCACTATAGAAGAGTTACTTTCATTTTTATTCAAGAAAGGCAACGGTTTCATGAAACCAAAATTCACCCTCACCAAAGTTTTACAAAATACTACCAACGAAATACATTTAAGATTAGCAATCATATTGATCAATCAATACATCCTTTATTAGTTTCTAAGTTCTGAGATGGAAATATCTTGAATAGCAGCATGCTTTACCAATGGAGTCTTGCGAGTGATGAGAAATTCTTGAGACGCATATTGCATTGTAGGTCGAGACTTAGGGTTTGATTGCAAGCATGGAAATGAAACTGTTGAAGCAAGAAGGATATCTTGAATAACCTTTTGATCAACTGGAGGTGGAAGACGTTGGTCTAAAACATCAATCAACATGATTTTTGGATCAGATGATGATGACAATGATGAAAGAAGGTCCCTTGGATGCTTTCCCATTAATACTTCAAGCGTCACCACTCCAAAGCTATAAACATCACATTTCTCCGTCATAACCATGGTGTAGGCAAGTTCTGCCCAAAAAAAAAAAATGTAATCATAGAATGTAGCTTCCCACTAATAAAAGAGATAATTTCATTTGTGAGTTTCTCTAGCCAGCTGGCTATCTATTTAAGAGAGATGTTATGGGATATGACTGCAATATAAAGTAAAAGAAAATAAAATTGAACGAAATAAAGGATCGATCGTGAGAAGAATAGATATCATAAGGGTAAACCTGGAGCTATATATCCATATGTTCCTGCTAATAGAGTTCGATTGGACGAATCAGCATGTCGAAGCCTGGCAGTGCCAAAGTCAGCAACAAATGCCTCCAATTTTGAGTTAAGTAGAATGCTGTTGCTCGATATGTCGCGGTGAACAATTGATGGTGAGCAGTCATGATGCAAGTAAGCCAAAGCATGTGCCATGGCTTTTACAATGTTCACCCTCTTAGCCCAATCCAACTCTACGGCTTCATCATCATCGTGTAAAATGCAGAACAAGCTTCCTCTCTCCATGTACTCGTAAATCAGAAACATGCATTTTCTGTGCAAGCAAAAACCGTATAATTTGACAATATTACGGTGCAGTACTTGAGAAAGTACTTGAGCCTCGTTTCGGAAACTCTTGATGAACGCTAGTTCCTCTGTTTCTGAAGGATGAAGCTTTTTCAATGCAAATACTTTGCCGTTGGGAAGCTGTGCCTTGTAGACGCTGCCATAGCCTCCGGTACCAATGCAATATCTAATGTCAAAATCTTCCGTGGCTCTAATCAGATCCTCGTAGACAATCCTACCATCATAATTCCATACTGAAAATACATCTATGCTATTGGTTGCTCTTTCCTTGAGTTGGGGTTTCTTGTACTTACGTTTGACGACTAGTAAGCATGCAAAGACTATAACTGAGGGGACTATGGCGAGGGCAAGAAAAATTTCAACAAAGTGAGTGGCAGATTTGGTTGTAGGGCATGAAGGAAGATCAAGAAAATTGCCGCCGCATAAACCCTTGTTAGGAGAGAGGCTTACGGAATGCATGCTTGAGAGTTGTTCATTTGAAAATGGTATTGGCCCAGAAAGTTTGTTAGAGGAAAGATTGACGAAACAAAGTTGAGATAACTTGGTGAGCTCACCGGGAATTGAACCTTCTATGTTGTTATTTGATAGGTCCAACGAGGTTAGATCCTCCATACTTGCTATCTGTGAAGGATTTTTCCAGAAAGTTTATTTAAGGAAAGGTTTAGATAATCAAGTCGAGATAACTTGGTGATCTCACCGGGAATTGAACCTTTTATGTTGTTATTTGATAGGTCCAGCGAGGTTAGATCCTCCATACTTGCTATCTGTGAAGGAATTTTTCCAGAAAGTTTATTTGAGGAAAGATCAAGATGAAAAAGTTGAGTTAAACGGGTGAGCTCAATTGGAATTGAGCTGTTGAATTGGTTACAACTAAGATCCAAATTGTTCAGATTGGTCAAACTCCCTAGAGCTGAAGGAATAGGCCCAATTAGGCTGTTGCTGCCCACATTCAACTCGATCAAATTCTTCAGGTTCCCAATTTCCTGAGGTAGTATACCACCGAGCATGTTGCGAGAGAGGCTCATATAATTCAATTTGGTTAAACGACCAAGAGTTGAAGGAAGAGGTCCGGTAAGGAAGTTATCAGATATATCCAAATGGACAACATTCCTCAAATTCCCAATCTCTGGAGGGATTATACCTATTTTGTACATTTATGTCATTAGTTTACGAAATTAATGAAAAAAAATGTTAAAGAAATTTAAACGCTGATAGAACATAAGTAAAAACAACGGCAAACAGATGTATTTACCGTGTTAATTATTATTATCATTTTTTCAATTAATATGATAAAATAGGGCTGGTTTACCTTTGTTTTTGTCAGTATTCTCTCAAAACTTAATCCATTTAAATATGATTGCTCAAATAATATGCGTTAATGAAGTTAATTTCGTATGTTACCTGTAAGACTGTTGAAGGACAAGTCCAGCAGTTGGAGTTTTGAAAGAGCACTAATTTCTGGTGGTATGCTTCCAGTAAGACGACAGAACTGGATTGTCAGATTTACGAGGTTCGGAAAGCAAGAGAAGTTTAATTGGCTGAGCCGCCAATTGAAGTAGTAAGCATCATCCCGTGATAAGTGTAGCTCGATTATACTGTTCCACCAGCCAGTATTGATTAAAGCTTTCTTTTCTAACCGTATGGGTGACAAAGCAGATGCTGTGACAATTGTACCAGTTCTAACAGCAACGTTATCGCATGTAAATATTACAGCCCATACAAGGGCCGCCAATCTGAAAATGGAGGAAGTCGGATCCATGATTGTAATTTTTCGGTTGATTGGATGCTGCAAGTTCTTATAAAGTTCATATAGACACTTTAACCCAGGAAAAGGACACCATGAGCAGGCCCATAATCATCTTCTTCCCGCGTTGAATAGCAACACTCGTTTTCAAACACAATAGTGAGTCAAGGTCTTCTCTGGCCTTTACACTTTAGAACACTGAGGGAGTTTGATTTGTGTACATGATTGGTACAAATCTGTATAGATATTTGATTTTCCTCAATTAAATTTCTTTTTTGTTATTTTTTTCTGGTGGTTAGCAATCACACATCTACTAATAACTCTCAGGATAGAGTAGTTTTCAAATAATTTTATTTGTTGGCCACTCAAATTCAAAAATGAAGAATTAGGATTAATTGTAGAAAAATTATTAGTCATCGATTTATATTTATCTTGTTATCAAAGGTAATATAAAATTTTAAATTCATTCAATTTTTTTATTCTAAGTTTATAATTGGTATCAATCATCCACCAAAAAAAATAAATTAAATACTATTATTATTATTGACATTTTCGACCTAAGCTTTCTTTCAATTGGTGTCATTCTGGCAATATATATTGTTGGTGCAAATTTTGTCCCAACTTATGATGTGGAAATTTCTGACTGAGGATAGCCCCCTTAGGACATGGGTTCCTCTTTTTTAGATTTGATGATGGTGAGTTTATCCTTTGGGCTGATCTTAATGGGCCTTTATATATGCTCTTCTCAGTTCACTTCCTTAGGCAATCAAAATGTCTTCGTCTAGTGATACTCTGTAAATACAAGAAAATGATCATAGGGCCCTCCGACGATCAAGTCAGTAACCGGACTTTTGGAAATATAAATTTAGAAAGAGAAAGATTAGAGGGAGAAAGTTAGTCTTTTCTCCTTTTTAGTCTCTTTTTTTTCTTATCTTTTAGTGAGAATGAAAGACGTATTTTTCGGCCAAACTAATTTGACTTGGGTCCTAGTTATTTTGATGACAAATGTCATTATTCTTATGACATTTTGCAACAGTTGCCCTCTAGTATGTTGATTGACACATGGATATACAGACTTGTTTACGGATTAAAGGAAGAAAAGTTTTATCCTTAGGTTATTTTTACTAAAACCTTGTGATCATAAGAGCCCTCAAACTTAGGAGGTTTGTCCTAGGATAAGAGCCTAGAATCTCAACACGTTTTAGACTTCAAATCCTTGCCACCTAGTTGATTTATCGTAGGTGGTTTGTCTTAGGATAGGAATCTAGGACCTGACTTGTTTTGGGCTTTGAAACCTTGTTACTTAGGATGATCATTCTAGGTGATTTGTCCACCACTTTGTGGGTTTAATTGGGAGAAAATTTATTAGATGAGCTTTATTGAGATTAAATTTATTTGGGTCTTATTAGGTGAAAGAAAACAGAACTATGTTGTTTGGCTTGGAAGAAAATTACAGAGAAAATGAAGATTGATTTCCAAAAGATTCAATTCTTATTAATTCATAAGTCAATCACAAGCTTATATACAATCACTTACATGTGAGAATAACTCGTGACTAACTAACTTTCTTAACAACCAAAACCAACTACAATTCGTTACATCACAGTTTACATGAGCTGGATTATTGACTATTAATCAATCATGCTGAGCTGTCATTCTTCGCTTTCAATCTGCTGCTGACGTGGCTTTATTGAGCTACTTGAATAATGAGCTGCCTTCACAGCCCCCTTCAAACTCAAGGGACATGGCATGACATTGAGTTTGGCTCTTAGGTAGCTAAATTGAGTGAATGAGAGTGGTTTAGTCATGATGTCAGCTACCTGCTCTTCACTTGGTATGAACTGAATATTCAAATCCCCAGTAAGAACTTTGTTTCTAACATAATGAATATCAATCTCAATATGTTTTGTTCTTGAGTGAAACACTGGATTATGAGCTAGCTCAGTAGCACTAAGATTATCACACCAAATAATAGGTTTTTCCATGCACTGTAATTTTAGTTCAGAAAACAATGACTGCAGCCAACTTATCTCTGCACTTGCTGATGCCAAAGATCTGTACTCACTCTCGGTACTAGATCTAGCAATAACTGGTTGCTTCTTAGAAGACCAAGAAATTAGATTATGACCAAGATAGATGCAATAGGCTCCAACTGATTTTCGGTCATCCAAATCCCCTGCCCAATCTGCATCTGTGAAGCCTGTTAATTTTAGATGACCATCTTTAATAAACTTGAGTCCATAATCTTGTGTTGCCTTTAAGTATCTAAGTACCCTTTTGCAAGCCATAAGATGTTGCAGTGTTGGTGCTGATACATATTGACTCAGTTTATGCACACTGAAAGCAATCTCTGGTCTTGTTAATACCAAGTATTGCATTCCACCAACCAAGCTTCTGTAGTGTGTTGCATCTTCAACATAATGACCAAGGGTTCCTTGAGCTTCCTTCTGCAACTTCATCCCTGTACTCATGGGAGTATCAATGTCTTTGCAGCTGAGCATGTTAACCTTTAACAGTAAATCCCTTATGTATTTCTTCTGAGACAAGAAGATACAGTCTGTACCATATAGCACTTCTATGCCTAAGAAATAAGAAAGTGTTCAAAGATCTTTCAAAGCAAACTTTGTACTGAATTCAGCAATGAAGTTTTCCAACTCATAACTATTTGGCCCTGTTATTAAGATGTCATCAACATATATCAGTACTAAAATCATTGAGGATTTGCTTCTTTTTAAGAACAAGGAAGTATCAGAACTGGAATTTGTAAAACCCCACTGCAGCAAGCATCCTTTCAGCTTATCATACCAAGCTCTTGGAGCTTGTTTGAGTCCATAAAGAGACTTATGAAGCTTGCACACATAATCTGGTTTCTCAGCACTAATAAACCCCTCTGGTTGATCCATGAATACTTCTTCTGATAACTCTCCATTAAGGAAAGCATTATTCACATCGACTTGTCTTATCTTCCAATTACTCATCACAGCTAGACTTAAGACTACTCTCACAGTTGCTGGTTTTATGACAGGGCTAAAGGTTTCAAAACAATTCACTCCCATAATCTGTTGGAATCCCTTTGCCACTAACCTAGCTTTGTATTTAGCCACACTTCCATCAGTGTTATATTTCACCCTATAAACCCACTTATTTCCGACAACTTTCTGGTCAGCTATTCTGGGGACTAAAGACCATGTACCATTCTCCATCAATGCTGCATATTCTTCTCTCATAGCAGTAAGCCATTTTGGATTTTGCATTGCTTCATACACAGAGTCAGGTTCTTTGTGAACAAGAGTTGCTGTATAAAGCTTTAGTTTGAAAATACCAGCTTTACTTCTGGTGGTCATGGGATGTGTATTAGGTTGAATAGAAGTTGATGTGGGATGTACAGTTTGAGGTGGATATGATGAAGTTTGAGGCTCAACAAATGGTTCAATGGCTGGTAGATGTGTTTGCAACTGGGAATGTTGATTGTCAATGTGAGAAGAATTGTCTGAATGTTGTGAACTGCTTCTGGTAGGGATTGCTTGCTGAGAATTGCATAAGCTGTTCACATCTGACATTGGGGTTACAGACAATGTAGATAACTGGTACACTTGTTGAGGTGTCAAGGATGAACTTGAACTGAGTGATGACTCATTGGAATTAAAGGCTGAGTCAATGGAATAAGGGAATGTTGACTCATCAAATACCACATGTCTAGCTATGTATATTTTTCCTGATGAATGTAGACACTTGTATCCTTTATGAGCTGGACTATAGCCAAGGAAAATGCATTTGCTTGAGTGATAATCAAACTTGTGTTTGTTATAATCCCTTAAGTAAGGATAACATATGCACCCAAAGCACTTGAGCATGCTGTAGTCAGGTTTAAGTTTGAAAATTTTCTCATAAGGAGTGAGTAGTTTCAAGGCTGTTGATGGTAATCGATTGATGTGATAAACAGCTGTGTGAAAGGCATCCCACCAAAACTTAAATGGTAGCTTGGCTTGTGCTAACAGAGTAAGTTCTAGCTCAACAATATGTCTATGTTTTCTCTCTACCAACCCATTTTGGTGGTGTGTATAGGGGCAAGAATGTCTGAAAATGATTCCACATTGGTTTAAGAATTGTGTAAATGATCTATATTCTCCCCCCCAATCAGATTGCAGGTTCTTAATAGTAGTGTCAAATTGGTTTTCAACCTGCAATTTGAATAACTTGAAGACATCTAAGGCTTCTCATTTCAGCTTAAGTGGATAAATCCAAGTATATCGGCTAAAGTCATCAACAAGACTTAGGTAATAGTTATATCCATCTCTAGAAAGTGTTGGTGAAGGCCCCCATAAGTCTGTGTGGATAAGTTCCAGGGGTTTTGTTGTTTTGGTTTCTGTGCTAGGAAAGTGTAATATGTGAGTTTTACCCATTTGACATGCTTCACATAATTTTTCAAGTGCTTGCTTTATGGTATTGTGGGAGAGAGTAACAGAGGGAACACTTTTTAGCAAATGCATCAGAATTTGAGAGTTTGGATGCCCAAAACGTCTGTTTAAAAGCTGAACTTTATTATTCAATGCATCACAAGATGAAATGTAGCTGGAAAATTTATTGATTGATGCATTACAAGATGAGACACAACTAGAATCATTATTTTGAGTGTTTTTGGGAACAATTGATTCAGAGAAATATGCAGACAACATTGACAAAGGTTGAACAGGAGAGAAATGAGACAGGTAAGCACAATGAGAAGACTCAGATGGCTTTAGAAGCAGCTTATACAATCCTTTCTTCAGAGAATCCTTCACATAACAGACATTACCAACAAATTCAACAGAAAGATTGTTATCAGTTGTCAGTTTTGATATGCTTAGCAAATTCTTTGTGATATCAGGCACTAATAGCATGTCTTTAAGCAAGATATATGCTGGTTTATATGCATTATTTGACCCTTTATAAGTAAAGCATGCATTACTAATGTGAGTTATAGGCAAACCTTGTCCATTGCCAATGACCAATTGATCAGCTCCTCTGAACTCCTCTCTGACATTCATATTGGCCATACTGTTGGTCAAGTGATGTGTGGCACCACTGTCAAGGTACCGCCCTTCATCAGCAGGTCCATCATAGTTGGAAAGATAAGCTTCAGCAACAGTTGAATCTGCTGCTGGAAATGATGAATAGGATATAGGATTGTAGCATGGATAAGATGCAGCATATTGTTCTTCAATTGGAGGAGCAGCATAACTGGTATATGGATCAAAGTTAGATACATAAGCAGCTTTAGGTCCAAAGGATTTGCCTCTTCCAAACTGTTTAGGTAATGGTGGATCATCATATCTATGCTAACATTCATCTGCTGTGTGTCCTGTTTTGTGACATATCTGACATATAACTGTTGATTCATCTGCTTGCATGTTAAGTGAGGGATTTGTTTTCACAGGTGGCCTAAAAGATTGCATCATTTGTCCTCTGCCATAACCCCCAAAGTTACCAAAACCAGTTGAAACACCTCTTGGATATTGGTTATGAAACATGCCTCTGCCAGTATTGAAACCTCTATTCATAGATCGACCATAATGTCCATTTCCAAAACCACCTCTTCTAAAATTTCCTCTCATATAGGGATGACTCACATTCACTGTGCTGTAATTTGCATGAAACATAGTTTTGGTACTGTGATTTTGCTCAAGCCTAGCCTCATGTGTCAACAATAGTGCATAAGCATCATCAAAGCTCATCTTATTTGCAGTGATTATTGAGGCTAAATCTAGATATCCTGGACCTAAACCATTTAACACTCTCATTAACAGATCCTTCTCAGTAATTATATCACCAGCACAAGCTAATTTGTTAGCAAGCAATTTCATTTTGGCACAGTATTCCTCAACATTCATTGAATCTTTTCTCAGAATATTCATTTCATATCGAAGTTGCATTATCTTAGCTTCAGATTGAACTCCAAACTGTTTTTCAATAGATCTCCACATATCAAAGGAGGTGTCATGGTTGAGAACATAACTTAGAATACCTTCACTGACAGTTGACAGTAGCCAGCCGAGAAGTGTTTGGTCCTGCGCTCTCCAGTTGATGTAAGCTGGATTTTCAATGCTCTCACCAGATCCTCCAGATAGATACTGATCTGGAACAACTTGTGGCTCCGAGATAAAATGTTCAAGACGATTTCCTCTGATTGACGTTAATACTTGCTTACGCCAAAGTAGGAAATTTGATCGATCAAGTTTCACAGTTGCAGCAAAGGTAAATGAAGTTTGCGAGTTTGGAATTGAGTTTATGATTGGTTGATTTGAAGTTGTATTACTTGAGCTAGCCATTTGTGGCTCTGATACCATGAAAGAAAACAGAACTATGCTGTTTGGCTTGGAAGAAAATTACAGAGAAAATGAAGATTGATTTCCAAAAGATTCAATTCTTATTAATTCATAAGTCAATCACAAGCTTATATACAATCACTTACACGTGAGAATAACTCGTGACTAACTAACTTTCTTAACAACCAAAACCAACTACAATTCGTTACATCACAGTTTACATGAGCTGGATTATTGACTATTAATCAATCATGCTGAGCTGTCATTCTTCACTTTCAATCTGCTGCTGACGTGGCTTTATTGAGCTACTTGAATAATGAGCTGCCTTCACATTAGGCTTATTTTATTTTTGGTCCAACATATATAATCAAATAATAAAATAATCAATAAAAATTAATTTTGGAGGAGCAAAGACTTTTATTAATCCATAATTCCATGTATAAATAAATGGTCTTCTATTCATGACAAGTTATTTTCTACTCTATAAATTGGTAATTTGTGTCATTGTGGCAATAAAAATAATCAGTAAAAATTGGTTTTGGAGCCCCATACAGACTTTTATTAATCCATAAATGGTCTTTTATTCATGACTCAAGAAGTCATTGTCCTTACACACGTTCTAACAATTCCTAAACGTCTAAAACGAGCTCGACAACACCAACAACAATTGTTTGAAAATTACATTTTGGGATATCTTGTGGAAAATTTAGAACTTGTATCAAAATTTTCCAAAGATTGAAGTAGATTTCTTTTGGAGTCAAGATCTTTCCGGGCTATATAATTTGTTTACCGATCAGCAAGGTACACACGTTTGTAATTAATTTCAAACAATCAATTTTGACTATTCGAACGATAATTCCAAAATTGACCATTAGCCCCACACAGAGAGGGCACTCTAAATTTGCATGTCTCTTGCTTGTTGCCTTTGTTTTTAATTTCTTGTTTGTATTTTTGAGTATCTTCTTCATCAGTTAACCACAACAGATGCAAGTTGCGAATGGATAATAATGGTAAATGAAACCTGAAAAAAAGAAAAAGAAAAACAGATATGGTTGAATTTCAAATCGAGATGAAGACTTCGTATGCCATTAGGATTTTGGAAAAGCATCGTGTTTCTATTAAAATTTTTATATATGTTGATTAATAATATAAAGTATGCGAGGAAAAAAAATGAATTTCGAGATAAGTATGATGATTTTAAGTAAAATGTCTAATTATTAAACCGGCCCGTTTGAAATTGAAAGTACGAAACTACATAAAACTATCCCCAGTTCAATTTTTCTTGAGAAATTTTTTTGCTTAAAATAATGACACGGATTTTGAATTATTATTTTGCAATAGATTTTCAATTAACTTTATTAGATTTTAACCACCTAATTAGATTTTTTTTCTTATTTAAAGTCAATTTTTCTTGAGAAATTTTTGGCTTAAAATAATGACACGGATTTTGAATTATTAATTTGCAATAGATTTTCAATTAACTTTATTAGATTTTAACCACCCAAATAGATTTTTTTTTCTTATTTAAAAGTCAATTTCCTTCAGCTAGATTTTGTACTAAATATACTTAAAATCAACAATACTTATAATAGCCAAATGATAAATATACTTAAAGAGAGATGCAAAATGATAAATAATAATTCCAATTTTTATAATTAAAATATAATATAATATCAAGACCGTAAAAAAATAAAAAGAAAATACAATCCTAACCAAAGATTAGAGGAAAAATAATCGAATTATTAAAACTAATATTCTCACTCCCACCAAATAGCAATTAAAAAAATAGCCAAAAATTTCAAAAGTAATAAATATCCTAATAATAAAAATAAAAATAAAAATTAAATAAAATAAAAATCTGAGTCTCTCAAGAACCTGTTACTGCAATAGTAGAGTAATGACTGAGAAGAAGAGTGAGGAGCAAACAAAACCACCTGAAACAGTCACCGGGAACGCAGCTCCGGCGTCCATGCTCGGCAACGGCGCCAGGTCGACATCCTGTGCACTGACGACAGCTGTCATTGAGAGAAGCGCTGCAATGAAGAGAATCAAAGCCACAGCTCTGCAAATACTAACTTGCGCCATCTCTGTATTAGAACTTAAGAGTGTGAGAGACTTTGATTTTATGATATGATTTTTTTTTTCCCCCCGAATTATATCTTGTTTTGGTTTTGTAATATGAGTAGAGTGTGAATGACACTTGGTATTTATGGGCTTGAAGAACCTGATTTCTTTTGAGATAATAGCACGAAGGTTCCTAATGTTTACGAAAATTTAAATGAAGGGGCATAAGTGATAATATATTTTACAAAGACCCTGTTATAGTAGCCAAAAATTTTACAAAATTTTTAATTTTAATTTTACAAAAATGATATAAAATTTTACAAAAATTTTACAAAAAATAGTCCAAAAATTTTACAAAAATTTGTTTATCATGTTTTTTAGCGCGAAAAATTTGGGCGGCACAAGTTCGACCAAACTAAAAAGCTTAAAACACCAATTTAGCACACGATTGATAAAAGCATGATTAACATATCTTTAAATTAATTTTTTTTTAATTTTCACCCATTTAATATTTTTTATTTAAATATTATTGAGAACCTATATGGTTAATACCATAATTATTGTGTCATATATAATATTAAAAAAAATCTAAACCCAATCAGGTTAGTAAATAAATGATGCATATTTTATATGATTAATACTTGTGTAATCTTAAATTAATTTAAATGTATTGACTTAATTTATATCATTTTCATATTGAATTAGTAAGTTGTGCTACGAATTATATCTTATATATTGTCAAGTTTTGTTGAAAGTTCAATAATATGTTTCTCAAAACATGGAGATAAATAAGTTTATCTGTAAGCCGATTTTCAAATATTTAACGGTTAAATGATTGATTTTAATTGTGAATTTTTAACAAATTCTAAGGATAGGACTTCTATGAATATGTTTGCAAGAGATGTCTTTACTTATGATGTTTTAAAAACTTAGGGACTTAATGTTATTTCCACTACCACCACATATTTTAAAAGAAATTTGATAGCGACGTGTCGGGTTTCATCATTGAAGCGGATCCCACAACGGCTCTCTTTACTTTTAGTCTTGTTACCTTTTGACCGTCGAATAGCTAAATGAATCTAATCTAACGGCTATGAGTTGAGGAGAGCTTGCTCTTTAGACACAAACTCAAGAAAGATCGTTGAGCCTTTCAATATTTGAGAAGGAAAAAATGCACCCGGGGTCTCAGCGGATGTATCATACAGATAGCTAAAATCCTGAAACAAACAGCCAATAATTTTGAAATCTTTAGTGGCGTTTAGCTGAAGAAACAGAGGAAGCAGAGGAAAATTTGGTGCTGATGGAACTTGGAAAAAACTCTGTACCGTTAGATTGATTTCAAGTTCAAGACTTAATACGACTAGTATTTTAAAATAAGGAAAGAATGATAGATGCTTACAGACTAAGGTCCTATTTGGTATCGATGTTGGGTAGTTATAGTTTTCTAAGTTATAGCACAAAATTATTTACTAAGTACTGTCAATTGTGGTATAAAAGTTAAGTTGATTTGATCACACACTTGTATGATGAGAAGTCCATAATATCTTTATTATTTTGTCAAAATTATTAGTTAAAAGTTAAATTAATTATGTACTCTTAATTTTTTTCATAATTACAATTTTGTTCCACAATGACTATGCTTAAAAGTTATAATACCTTAATACCAAATATGACCAAAATCTTAGGTTATATTTCCTTATCATTTATGAAATAACTATGTAATTTAATTTGTCAACCGAGTACCTACTTGATGACCTTCAGGCCAAGTGATGATAATTAATTATATGAGAGAATTTGATCACTTGATTGGTGCTTCAATTTCTTGGATTTAGACATGGTGGAATATCTAGTCATTTTCACTTTTATCAGATCAACTTCAACATTGCCGTTCCAATCAATTGGTCACTCTTATGCGCCAATGCAAAACGACATGCAATGAAACTTCTGTGAAGCAAGGCTAACAATTTGTCTACATTTATATTTGCAGTCTACTTAATTAAATAGTGAAATAGAGAATCCAAAATTTTTTAAAATTTGATTGAGAAGAAAAGCCCATGTCATGCCACAATATGGAAATATTCCCACTTTGATTTACTGTTCGGTGAACTCATGAGTTACAATAATTATTGCTATTTGTTATGATTATTTATTTGTCCGGTTGAAAGATGATAACGAGAGGCAGATATTGCACACGATATTAATTTATAAAAATAATGTGAGTGGAAGAAGATTTCCTAACACAGTAGCAAAACTTGCTGACCTTATTTGCACATGCAATTCGCACAGAAAAAATAAATAAAGATGTAATCGTTTAGATTGGAAGCACCAACTTCACTTTAGAAGCGTTACTTTCATTTTTATTCAAGAAAGGTAACGGTTTCATGAAACCAAAATTCACCCTCACCAAAGTTTTACAAAATACTATCAATGAAATACATTGATAACTCGGGCATTTAAAAAAATTCATTTAAAAACATTTCCCAAATATACCTACATTACAAAATGATACCTACATTTGATTCTCTGATTTCATAAAGGAAAAAAACACTATAACAGAAATCTACTTGATTGAATCAATTGAAACATCAATGCACGAATCAGAAACCCTAAGAGGGTGATTACAAATATCGAAACTGAAAACTCGCGTGCAAAAATAATCACAAAAATTGATTTAAATTCTGAAGTACCGGTAAGGATAGACATAGTACCACCGCATTAAATCAATTAAAGTATAAATGAAAATAAAAATGAAATAATTCAAAATTATAAATAAAAAATAATAATAAGAAACGTACCAGTCGAAGAGCGGAAGAGAAATGACAAAGCAAAAGATTCGAATTTTGGAAACTGAATCAAGTAATCAAAACCTTCCGTGGCTTCAATCAGATCCTCGTAGACAATGCTACGATCATAATTCCATATTGAAAATACATCTATGCGATTGGTTGCGTTTGCCTTGAGTATGGGTTTCTTGTACTTACGTTTGACGGCTAGTAAGCATGCCAAGACTATAACTGAGGGGAAGAAAAATTTCAACAAACAGAGTGACAGGTTTGGTTGTATCGCATGAAGGAAGAGCACTAAAATTGCTGCCTAAACCCTTGTTAGGAGAGAGTCTTACTATATACATGGTTGAGAGTTGTTTATTTGAAAATGGTACTGGGCCAGAAAGTTTGTTAGCGGAAAGACTGAGGCAATCAGGTCGAGATAACTCGGTGAGCTCACCGGGAATTGAACCTTCTATCTTGTTATTTGATATGTCCAACCAGGTTAGATTCTTCATACTTGTCACCTCTGGAGGAATTTTTCCAGAAAGTTTGTTAAGAGGAAAGATCAAGATGAAAAATTTTAATTAGCTGGCTGAGCTCATTTGGAATTGAGTTGTTGAATTGGTTAAAACTAAGATCCAAATACTTCAAATTGGTCAAACGAGCTAGAGTTGAAGGTATCGGCCCAGTAAGGTTGTTATTACCTAGATCAAGATGAACGAGATTTCTCAAATTCCCAATATTTGAAGGAATGGTACCTGCTATATGTTTATGTTGTTAGTTTACGAAAATAATGAAAAAAATTATAAAGAAATTGAACGCTGAGAGCCCTTTAATAAGAATAATGGTAAACAGATGCATTTACTGTGTTAATTATTGTCATTTTTTTTCATTTAACATGGCAAGATGGACCAAGTTTCACCTTTGTATTTCTCATTATTGTGTCAAAATTTTCCATCTAAATATCATGCTTAAATAGTATGCGGTAATGAAGTTAATTTTGTAGGTTACCTGAAAGCCTGTTCAAGGACAAGTCCAGCAGTTGGAGTTTTGAAAGAGCACTAATATCTGATGGTATGCTTCCAGTAAAACCATAATAATAGGCCTGGATTCTGAGACTTTCGAGGTTCGGAAAGCAAGAAAAGTTTAATTGGCTAAGCTGTGCCTGCGCATTGAGGTCAACATCATACCATGATAAGTTTAGCCCGATTATGCTTCCAGCTGAATTGCAAGTGATGCCAATCCACTTGCAATGATCCGAAGAGTAGTTGGCCATCCAAAAGCTGCTGTTCCACCAGCCTGTATCGAGTAAAGCTTTCGTTTCTAACTGTATGGGTGAAAAAGCAAATGCTGTCGCAAATATTACAACCCATGCAAGGGCCACCAATCTGAAAATGGAGGCTGCCGGAATCATGCTTATAACTTAATCACAATAGTGAGTCAAGGTTTATTGAGCTATTGGATTCAGCAAGCTCTTGTAAAGTTTATATAAACATTTTAACTACAGGAAAGGGACACCATGAGCAGGCTCATAATCATCTTCTATTTTTCTTCCCCAGTTAAATCCTCCTCCTGTACATTGATCGCAACACACGTTTCTCAATCACAATAGTGAGTCAAGGTCTTCTTCGGCCTTTAGACTTTGACGAAGTTTGACTTTTATATATGATTGGCATAAGTCTGCATGTATATTTTGATTATCCTTCATAACATTCCTTTTTGTTTTTGGTTATTTTCTCTGTTTATTAGTGATTAGCAATCACAAATCTACCAGCGACCCGGGGGTGATCTACTTGAAAGCTTGACCAATAAGAATAATCTTAATTAATTATAATTCTTTTAGACTTGGGAGTATGCACCAAGTCGATCTTCATAATACTTTTAGACTTTGAGCACAAGTCTTAAATTAAGGAGCAATAATCTTAATTAATATTTTGACCAATTCTGTAAAAGTCTAGACTTCTTTTCCGCGGCTATGATAACGAAACTCGTGGGAAGGTTAAGAAAAAGTTGAAAGTTATTGATGTAAGACTCTCCAAATTAAGAGTCCACCTTATACCCAAAAAAAGCTTTTTGTAGCCATCTCCTTTACTCACACCACTGAAGGGGGAATCTAATTAAATGTAATACTTTTAGACTTAGAGCACCAAGTTTTTCCACAAACCTGTCCAAGGCAGACGCGTTTATCGTGTACGCTATCTATCGCATGTTTTTGTTGATGACAAATTGACAATATTATAAATTAGGATCTCATGGCCATTTTAATCTCACTCTTATGACACTTGGATTCATACCCAATTATACTCTTGACTTGTGCCTGACCATTTCAATTAGTCGATGATCACCCGACTTGTGCGTGACTATGACAGAATAATTTCTCAAAAACTTGACTATTACTTTATTTGTACATGACTGTGGTAGAGTAAATTTTCAACTACACAAAATCTCACCCCGCCATACTTGATGAATAGTTTTTACAAGAACTACGACAATTAAAAAGATAATTTTAAGACCCATTAAATTAATTTTTTAAGGAATCAAAATAAATATTGGGATAGTCTAAATCAATATAATCACCTTCACTTTATTACACGCAATGAAACAATGAGACCTTAACTTTGGGAAAGCGGGAGGAAAATTTTGAGTCAGAAATGAAAATTAACCTGTAATTCACAAATGGGGGTATTTGAATGCAGGTTAATAAATGGAAAGAAGGGATATATATTTGGAAAATAAGCACTTTTGCGGAAAAAAAACTCTTGAGCAATGGCTGCACCACCAAAATGCTGGCGTTTTGTTTCGAGTTTGAAACTGTGCTCTGCTTCGAGTTTTGTCAATGATGTGAATAGTAATGGGCCATTTTTCTTTATAATTATGGGCCTACTTTTGTTTCAACTAAAATTCAAGTACTTGGTTGGTGCAAATAAGCGGAGCTCACGCTATTTTGGTCTCTCTTTAGTATTCTCACCTTGTGAAGAGACTCAATTCAACTATTTTGCTTATACAAATTATCATCCGTTATAACCGGTTGAGAGATGATGTGGCGGAGTTTTGACATGTTGACGTGGCACATTCGGGGGCCAATTTGAGCAATGATCATATAGGATCGGTCGGTCAGAGGACAGATTTTGGAAAATCTCTTTTCCTGCAACAATATAATTTTATTGTTACCCTCACTTCCCTTGTCCGGATACTGGCTCCAATCCAAAATGCGTACTTGGCCCAAGATATACCAAATCAAAATTACCGACATTTTTTTCCTGCAGTAATATAATATTATTATTTCAAATCTTTTTTTTTTCCCGCTAAAAAATTTGATCAAGTTTACCATCAAAATATGAGTTGGACTATTGGCACTCCTTCATTAATCTCATAAAACCCTTGCTACATTATAATTACGTTTAAGGATAAATATAAATAGAATTAAAATCATTTATATTTTCTTTCTCTCCTCATTTTTTTTCTTGCACAAATTTTTTATTATCATTAAAATAATTTGAATTTAAGAAGTAATCCTCTAAGCCAAAATAGAGTTCTTGTAACCAAAAAAAAAAAAAAAACTAAATTAAGATACAACATAGTGGAAAAATAAATTAAATAAAATTTTACCCTAATTTAATTAATTTCTTAAGGCTTCTCAAACTAATTTTTGAACCCAACGAACCCAAAATTTATAGGTAGGATAATTGTATTAAACCCATAAAATATTCATTATTTTCTTTTAGTTTTTCTTTTAGATTTTTTGCTTTAGAAATTAAATAATAAAGAAAGTTTGAAGAGAGGAAACTAAAAAAATTCATAAATGAAAAGAGTGTTAAATTAAAAAAGGTATTTTTGGTTTTAAATGGAATATAATTAAAAAAGGGATTTCAATAGAATTTTAGAGGGGTGCCAATAGTCCGACCTCAAAATATATATGTTCTATGATAGTAAGTTCTCGTGAGGCAGAAATAAATTAAGCAAAAATTAAGTTCAGTACCAAGAGATTAAAATTCCAGAAGAGAACACATCAATAATTAAGGTAAATTTTCCTCCCTCACGAATTGATTTTTATTGCATATGCTTCTCGTTTTTCTTTTTCCTATAGATGTTGATTATAATGATTGTTTGAATTTAATTAGGATTCTGGTTTTTGTATATCAATTGTCAGATTATGAAAAGTTTTATTACATTAATACATTATCCTAATTTAAAAATATTTAGTAACAAAAAATGATTGTAACATCCCTAGGCATTGAATCAGACTGATCTTTTCTCCTTAACACTTCCTGTCAATTATTTTATGTGGATGGGCTTCATTTCACCAAAACTTAAATAAGAGAAAATTGCCAATCACAGTGGGCGATTACTTGAAATCATTTCAGCAAATCGACTGATCCAGGACTTCGCTATATTAAACTTAGTGGACATATGTATTTAGTTACCTTAATTAGTCTCTCTGTCTCTCCTTAATTTGCTTTCACTTCTACCAATATGAACAAGCTCTGCTCCCATCACTGCCATGTAAATGATAAAAGTCAGAATAAAGGGATCCAGAAGCAGCATGTTGGCAGATATGATAAGAGTTTAACTAAGCAGTTATTTTATGTGGATGGGTTTCAAGAAAACGTAATAGGATGAAAGTTACCTTAATTAGTCTCTTTTTCTCTCCTTAATTTGCTTTCACTTCTACCAATATGAACAAGCTCTGCTGTCACCACTGCCATGTCATGATAAAAGTTAGAATAAGGGATCCAAAAATACAACTGCGAAGCTAACAACCTTTATGTGGGTGGCTGAATTTTTTTTTTAAATCGAATATGAGAGAATTTTTTTAATAAGAAATTAAAAATACAACTAATAAGAGGAAACATGATAAGTCTTGTTCCTCAAAATATTTGTTTAACACATCATTTGAGATTATTTAGATAACGCATTACCACTTAAATAATGAACTCGAATAAGAATTTGATAATCGTTGAAGACGTAATATAATTAATTAATAAAAAAAATTATTTTATGGGTTTCCATAAAAGTAATTTTGTAGTTAAATGAAAAACTGGCCCCAGTATAAACGAATAATGTCTACCAAAGACTCGAAATACAATTACTCAACTGTTTTCTTATTCAAAAATTTTCTTTTCAGTTTACAATGAGTGATGATGTGGCACCAGCGTGTGTCCAAGAACGTGAACAGTTTTTTTGTTTGACATGCCAAGTGTTGGGCCACTGTTTTATAGTAAAAATTAAATAATAATAAAAAATATTTAATGCCTCAATTGAAGCAAAAGTTGGCGCATTATGCACTGCGACGTAACTTCTAAAATTACCAAAACATAAGTTAACAATAAATTAATGTGGATAGTATTATAATACTAATATTGTGTTCCAAACACACTTTATTAGAGTAACTATTGGAATACTATGTAATATTCAATTTTTTCAATTTTCACAAACCAGTACCAAATCTGAAGCTTAATCCAATTAACAATTTTGATATTTATTTATGTATGTAAAATTGTAGGTTAATTATTTGTTATTTGTATACTTTTTTATTTTTTATAATTGGATTATTACCTATTATCTCTAATTTTTCTAACTCTTCTACTTTTTTCCAAATAATCTTGTTTTGGAGTCTAATTAATTGGTGCATGTGTCCCCAGTTTTGTAAAATTCCAAATTGTTGTTAGACCTTCCATTTACTCTTAATAGTTTACCATATATGTGTGTAATCTCTATGCTGAAATTGTAAGCTTGATCAAGACTCAAAATAGATCTCAAACCCTTTTCCCAAGTCAACATTGAGCATTCCATAGTAAGGCTCTATAATTTACCAGTAACGGTTTGGTAGAGTAGCTTCTAAATAACTTTATTTGGCTAGTTTAGATGGAGGATTTGGACTAATAATGATAGAAAAATTATCGATTGTCAACCTTAAGCTTGCTTTATTGTAAAAGATACTTCAAAAAATTTAATTTATTTAATTTTTCACCTTAACTTTATTGTATCAATCATCAATCAAATTGACAGAATTACCCTTGTAAAATAACTAGTGCTATAATTTTTTTTTTACTTTTGTTTTGTTATTTTCTACCCTATAAATTTGTAATATGTGTCATTCTGGCAATAAAAATAATCAAATAATCAGTAAAAATTGGTTTTGGAGCCGCACAGACTTTTATTAATTACATTTTGGGATATCTTGTGGAAAATTTAAAACTTGTATAAAAATTTTCCAAAGATTGAAGTAGATTTCCGGGCTATATAATTTGATAACCATGGTTTGTTATCAAATTAGTTGAGCGGCCATTTTCAGTTATAAATGAGTCATTTTAATAGTTTCAATCAGTTGGTAACTGTCAACTGTCACGTTTTTAATTCCTGTTACATCACTCCGCGCACATATTCAACGGATTTGCTTAGATACCTAACTCTTAATACCAATAATACCCCTAATTTTTCATCTAAATGTAAAATATCCATTCCATCATGGTCTCGTAAATCTGCACTTTGGTAATTATATTTTATCCAACATTTTTTCATTTTTGTGATTTAATTTATTTATACATTAAATTTTTTTATAAAATAAAAATAATCTACCAAAAATCTATCAATGAAATACATTTAAGATTAGCAAATCACATTGTTCAATCAAATACATCCTTTATTAGTTTCTAAGTTCTGAGATGGAAATATCTTGAATAGCAGCATGCTTTACCAATGGAGTCTTGCGAGTGATGAGAAATTCTTGAGACACTGATTGCATTGTAGGTCGAGACTTTGGGTTTGATTGCAAGCATGCAAATGAAACTGTTGAAATAAGAAGGATATCTCGAATAACCTTTCGATCAACTGGAGGTGGAAGACGTTGGTCTAAAACATCAATCAGCATGATTTTTGGATCAGATGATGATGACAATGATGAAAGAATGTCCCTTGGATGCTTTCCCATTAATACCTCAAGTGTCACTACTCCAAAGCTATAAACATCACATTTCTCCGTCATAACCATGGTGTAGGCAAGTTCTGCCCCAAACAAAAAAATGAAGATTTAAATGAAGCAAAGTAATCATAGAATGTAGCTTCCCACTAATAAAAGACATAATTCCATATGTGAGTTTCTCTAGCCAGCTGGCTATCTATTTAAGAGAGATGTTATGGGATATGACTGCAATATAAAGTAAAAGAAAATAAAATTGAACCAAATAAAGGATCGATCATCAGAAGAATAGATATCATAAGGGTAAACCTGGAGCTATATATCCATATGTTCCTGCTAATAGAGTTCGATTGGACGAATCAGCGTGTAGAAGCCTGGCAGTGCCAAAGTCAGCAACAAATGCCTCCAATTTTGAGTTAAGTAGAATGTTGTTGCTCGATATGTCGCGGTGAATAATTGATGGTGAGCAGTCATGATGCAAGTACGCCAAAGCATGTGCCATGGCTTTTACAATGTTCACCCTCTTAGCCCAATCCAACTCCACGGCGTCCTCATTATTGTGTAAATTGCAGAACAAGCTTCCTCTCTCCATGTACTCGTAAATGAGAAACATGCATTTTTTGTGCAAGCAATAACCGTATAATTTAACAATATTACGGTGCAGTACTTGAGAAAGCACTTGAGCCTCGTTTTTGAAACTCTTGATGAACGCCAATTCCTCTGAAGTGTGAAGCTTTTTCAATGCAAATACCTTGCCGTTGGGAAGCTGTGCCTTGTAGACGCTGCCATAGCCTCCGGTACCAATGCAATATCTAATGTCAAAATCTTCCGTGGCTTCAATCAGATCCTCGTAGACAATTCTACCATCATAATTCCATATTGAAAATACATCTATGTTATTGGTTGCTCTTTCCTCGAGTTTGGGTTTCTTGTACTTACGTTTAGCAAGTAGTAAGCATGCAAAGACTATGACTGAGAGGACTATGGTGAGGGGAAGAAAAATTTCAACAAAGAGTGTGGCAGGTTTGGTTGTATCGCATGAGGGAAGATCAAGAATATTGCCGCATAAACCGTTGTTAGGAGAGAGGCTTACTACCGTATGCATGCTTGAGAGATCATTATTTGAAAACGGTACTGGGCCAGAAAGTTTGTTTGAGGAAAGATTTAGATAATCAAGTCGAGATAACTTGGTGATCTCACCGGGAATTGAACCTTGTATGTTGTTATTTGATAGGTCCAACTGGGTTAGATACTTCATACTTGCTATCTCTGGAGGAATTTTCCCAGAAAGTTTGTTTGAGGAAAGATCCAAATTGCTCAGATTGGTCAAACTCCCTAGAGCTGAAGGAATAGGCCCAATTAGGCTGTTGCTGCCCACGTCCAACTTGATTAAATTTTTCAGATTCCCAATCTCTGGAGGGATTATACCTATTTTGTACATTTATTTCATTAGTTTACGAAATTAATGAAAAAAAATGTTAAAGAAATTTAAACGCTGATAGAACATAAGTAAAAACAACGGCAAACAGATGTATTTACCGTGTTAATTATTATTATCATTTTTTCAATTAATATGATAAAATAGGGCTGGTTTACCTTTGTTTTTGTCAGTATTCTCTCAAACTTAATCCATTTAAATATGATTGCTCAAATAATATGCAGTAATGAAGTTAATTTCGTATGTTACCTGTAAGTCCGTTCGAGGACAAGTCCAGCAGTTGGAGTTTTGAAAGAGCACTAATTTCTGGTGGTATGCTTCCAGTAAGACGAAAGAACTGGATTGTCAGAATTTCGAGGTTCGGAAAGCAAGAGAAGTTTAATTGGCTAAGCCGCCAATTGAAGCCAGCATAATACCCTGATAAGTATAGCTCGAATATGCTTCCTGCTGAATTGCAAGTGATGCCATCCCACTTGCAATGGTCCAAAGAGTAGTCGGCCGGTGCCAAGCTGTTGTTCCACCAGCCTGTTATGAGTAAAGCTTCCTTTTCTAACTGTATGGGTGACAAAGCAGATGCTGTGACAATTGTACCACTTCTAACAGCAGCGTTATCGCATGTAAATATTACAGCCCATACAAGGGCCGCCAATCTGAAAATGAAGGAAGTCGGATCCATGATTGTAAATTTTCGGTTGATTGGATTCTGCAAGTTCTTATAAAGTTCATATAGACACTTTAACCCAGGAAAAGGACACCATGAGCAGGCCCATAATCATCTTCTTCCCGCGTTGAATAGCAACACTCGTTTTCAAACACAATAGTGAGTCAAGGTCTTCTCTGGCCTTTACACTTTAGAACACTGAGGGAGTTTGATTTGTGTACATGATTGGTACAAATCTTTATAGATATTTGATTTTCCTCAATTAAATTTCTTTTTTGTTATTTTTTCTGGTGGTTAGCAATCACACATCTACCAATAACTCTCAGGATAGAGTAGTTTTCAAATAATTTTATTTGTTGGCCACTCAAATTCAAAAATGAAGAATTAGGATTAATTGTAGAAAAATTATTAGTCATCTATTTATATTTATCTTGTTATCAAAAGTAATATAAAATTTTAAATTCATTCAATTTTTTTATTCTAAGTTTATAATTGGTATCAATCATCCACCAAAAAAAAAAAATTAAATACTATTATTATTATTGTTGACATCTTTTGGGCTTTAAAATCTTATTAATTAGGAGGATCATTTTAGGTGATTTGTCCAGCACTTTGTGCGTTTAATTGAGAGAAAATTTATTAAATGAGCCTTATTGAGATTAAATTTATTTGGGTTTTATTAGGCTTATTTTATTTTTGGTCCAACATATATAATCAAATAATAAAATAATCAATAAAAATTGGTTTTGGAGGAGCAAAGACTTTTATTAATCCATAATTCCATGTATAAATAAATGGTCTTCTTCTATTCATGACAAGTTATTTTCTACTCTATAAATTGGTAATTTGTGTCATTGTGGCAATAAAAATAATCAAATAATCAGTAAACGAAGACTGATTCATGACTCAAGAAGTCATTGTCCTTATACGAGTTCTAACAATTCCTAAACGTCTAAAACGAGCTCGACAACACCAACAACAATTGTTTGAAAATTACATTTTGGGATATCTCGTGGAAAATTTAGAACTTGTATCAAAATTTTCCAAAGATTGAAGTAGATTTCTTTTGGAGTCAAGGTCTTTCCGGGCTATATAATTGGTTTACAAGTGTAGCTTCTTAATTTTCAAGTTTCGTTTAATCCAGAATATTCTTTTTTTTCCTTAATTTTTAAGTGCCAAATTAATATATCTCGGGCTGAAGTCAAATAAAATAATTTACCGAACAGCACGTTTGTAGTTAATTTCAAACAATCAATTTTGACTATTCGAACGATAATTCCAAAATTGACCATTAGCCCCACACAGAGAGGGCACTGTAAATTTGCATGTCTCTTGCTTGTTGCCTTTGTTTTTAATTTCTTGTTTGTATTTTTGAGTATCTTCTTCATCAGTTAACCTCAAAAGATGCAAGTTGCTTTCAGAAGATAATGAAAAGAGTTGGGAACTGATTACAATCAATTGTCTGCAAACCAAGATTTGTTAACTTCACAGGTTTTGCACATTCCTAAGGTGATTCAATATTCATTTGCGAATGGATAATGGAGAAAATTTGGTGTAAATGAAACCTGAAAAAAAAAAAGAAAAAGAAAAACAGATATGGTTGAATCCAAATCAGATTTTGGAAAAAGCACAAAAAGTATGTGTGGAAAGATTTGAATTTCAAGATAAGTATGATGAAAGTAGATGGTCTAATTATTAAACCAGCCCATTTGAAATTGAAAGTATGAAACTACATAAAACTATCCCAGTTCAATTTTTCTTGATAAATTTTTGCCTTAAAATAATGACACGGATTTTGAATTATTAATTTGCAATAGATTTTCAATTAACTTTAGATTTTAACCATCTAAATATACTTAAAGAGAGAAGCAAAATGATAAATAATAAATCCAATTTTTATAATTAAAATATAATATAATATCAAGACCGTAAAAAAAATAAAAAGAAAATACAATCCTAACCAAAGATTAGAGGAAAAATAATCGAATTATTAAAACTAATATTCTCACTCACAGCAACTCAAACACATGGACTCGGCACTCCCACCAAATAGCAATTAAAAAAATACCCAAAATTTCAAAAGTAATAAATATCCTAATAATAAAAATAAAATATAAAATATAAAATATAAAATCTGAGTCTCTCAAGTCTCTCAAGAACCTATTACTGCAATAGTAGAGTAATGACTGAGAAGAAGAGTAAGGAGCAAACAAAGCCAGCGGAAACAGTCACGGGGAACGCAGCTCTGGCGTCCATGCTCGGCGACGGTGCCAGGTCGACATCCTGTGCACTGACGATAGCTGTCATTAAGAGAACTGCTGCAATGAAGAGAATCAAAGCCACAGATCTGCAAATACTAACCTGCGCCATCGCTGTATTAGAACTTAAAGAGTGTGAGAGATTTTGATTTTGTGATATGAATCTTCTTTTCTCCAAATTATATCTTGTTTTGGTTTTGTATTTATAGGCTTGAAGAACCTGATTTCTTTTGAGATAATAGCAAGAAGGTCCCTAATGTCTACAAAAATTTAAATAAAAGGTTATAAGTGAAAGATAATATTTTTGCAGAGTCCCTGTTGTAGTAGTTTAGGTTGGATTATTTATGGTATTCTTCCTCGTGAAAATTTTGGGCGGCACAAGTTCGGCCAAGCTAAAAAGCTTAAAACACTAATTTAGCACACGATTGATAAAAGCATGATTAACATATCTTTAAATTGGATTTTGTTTTAATTTTCACCCGTTTAATATTTTTTATTTAAATATTATTGAGGACTTATATGATTATTACCATAGTTATCATGTCATATATAATATTGAAAAAAAATCTAAAGCCAAACATGTTAGTAAATAAATTATATATTTTTTATAAGATTAATACTTGTGTAATTTGAGATTAATTTAAATTTATTAATTTAATTTATATCATTTTCATGTTGAATTAGTAAGTTATGTTATGAATTATATCGTATATATTGTCAAGTTTTGTTGAAAGTTTACTAATATGTTTCTCAAAACATGGAGATAAATAAGTTTATCTGTAAGCCGATTTTCGAATATTTAACGGTTAAATGATTGATTTTACTTGTGATTCTTTAACAAATTCTAAGGATAGGACTTCTATGAATATTTTTGCAAGATATGTCTTTACTTATGATGTTTCAAAAATTTAGGGACTTAACTACCACCACATATTTTAAAAAGAAATTTGATAGCGACGTGTCGGGTTTCCATCATTCAAGCGGATCCCACAACGTCTCCCTTTACTTTTAGTCTTGTTACCTTTTTGGCCGTCGAATAGCTAAAATAATCTAATCTAACGGCTGTGAGTTGAGGAGAGCTTGCTCTTTAGACATAAAGTAAACAAAGATCGTTAAGTCTTTCGAAAAAATAAAACATGAAAAACACAAAGATCGTTGAGAGCAGAGCGACGTAACCGACAAAGAGGAACATAGGCCGACACGTGGCGCACAGTAGTGAGTTTTAATTCTTCAATGGAAGCCTTAAGTTACATGTAATATAACTTACACTTACCTTCTTCAAAAGTCGTTGTGCTGTTGTTTCGTTGATTAAAGAAAATTTTGACTCAGTTGCTTTACTGACAAACTAGCCGCTAAGGTCCAAACGGTTATGGTCGTCTTTCCTTTTCTTTTCATTTTTCCTTTCTAAATTACTTTATTATTATCTCCCTAAAAATTTACATTTAATTTAAAAATAAATAAATTTAACTTTAGAAACAAAACTATTTGTAATAGCTTTTCTAAATTTTTAAATAATTTTTTATAACTTTATCAGAAATTAATGAGATTATTAATCGTTATCATAAATATAACCTTACAATATTATTGGCATTCAATTGTGTAAATTATTTTATTAATTTTACTCTTAAATAATTCAGAAATTTTAGATAACGACATTATGAAATCTTATTTCATTTAAGAATAGACATCTTTGGTTGAGCTAGAATAAATTATATATTTATTGTATGTAAAGGAATAAAAAAAATCTTTTTACAAAAAATAAATAGTAAACTTATTCTAAAAGTGATTATTAAATTAGGATGTTGCTAGGATAATTTATAATGATAATGTATGATGCATCAAATCCAAAGTTATTTTTGTAAATTCAATCGTAGTTTTATTGAATCAAGTTTTACATTGTTGGAATAGGTTAATATATGATACATTATAATGTATCATAACATGGTTCCTCAAATAATTATCTGCTTTTTTCGATCATGAAAATTTATCTTAGGTTATTTAAAATTTAATTAAAAGTAGGTGAAATTTCAAAATTTACACTTTCAACATTTATAAACCACCAAAACTAATTATGATGAGATAAATATACTTTATTAGGAAATTATCTAGAAAACTCTGTATTGCAATCCAACAGCCTTTGCTCTCTTTATTTATCTACTGCATATATGTTGGAACCCACCGTGCGTCCGAATTCTAGGATTCCGGACTAAATAATTCCTCTCTTTTACTAAAGAAACTAAAATATTATTAATAATAATAATTGAAAAACTAAAATAAAAAGACAATAAATTACAAGTGAACCATGCATGGATTAACCGTAGATAATTGTATCATAATATTACAAGTGATCAACCGTAGGTAACTTGTATATTAGGTATTGCCATATTTAACTTCTTGATAATTACTGTTACATAATTTCAGCTCTTAATTATTTGTTTCTTCTTTCTCTCTGGAGAAATATGAATAAAAGAATCATTTTTTTTTATGGTTCTTTTTCAAGAATTCATATTGGTTGGTTAGTGAGCAGGAAAAAATGCACCCGGGGTCTCAGCGGATGTATCATACCGATAGCTAAAATCCAGAAACAAACAAGCAATAATTTTGATATCTTTAGTGGCGTTTATCTGAAGAAACAGAGGAAGCAAAGGAAAATTTGCTGCTGATGGAACTTGGAAAAAACTCTGTACCGTTAGATTGATTCAAGTTCAAGACTTAATACGACTAGTATTTTAAAACAAGGAAGGAAATGATAGATGCTTGCAGACTAAGGTCTTGTTTGGTATCGATGTTGGGTAGTTATAATTTTCTAAGTTATAGCACAAAATTATATAGTCAGTACTGCCAATTGTGGTATAAAAGTTAAGTTGATTTGATCCCACACTTATATGATGAGAAGCCTATAATATCTTTATAATTTTTTAATCAAAATTATAGTTAAAAGTTATATTGATTATACACTCCCACCTTTTATTTTATAGTTACAACTTTTGTTTCACAATGGTTATAACTTAGAAATTACAATACCTAAATACTGAACATGACCTAAGTCTTATATTTTATTTCTTTACCATTTATGAAAGAAGCAATGTATTTAATTTGTCAATCCAGTAACTCTTGATGACCTTCAAGCCAATTGATGATAATTAATTACATGAGAGAATTTGATCACTTGATTGGTGCTTCAATTTCTTGAATTTTAGACTTTGCGGAATATCTAGCCATTTTCACTTTTATCATATCAACTTCAACATTGCCGTTCCTATTCAATTGATCACTCTTATGCGCCAATGCAAAACGACTTGCAATGAAACTTCTGTGAAGTTAGGCTAATAATTTGTCTACATTTATATCTGCAGTCTACTCAATTAAATAGTGAAATAGAGAATTCAAAATTTTTTAAAATTTGATTGGGAAGAAAAGCCCATGTCATGCCACAATATGGAAATATTCCCACTCTTATTTACAGTTCTGAGAACTCATGAGTTACAATAATTATTGCACACGATATTAATTTATAAAAATAATGTGGATGGAAGAAGATTTCCTAAGCACAATAGCAAAACTTGCTGACCTTATTTGCACTTGCAATTCACACAGAAAAAAATACTTTGAAAATTTAAATTTATTCAATTTTTTATTTTTCACCTTAAGTTTACTATTTGTATCAATTATCTATCAAATTGACAGAATTACCATTGTAAAATAATTAGTACTATAATTTTTTATTTGTTTTGTTATTTTCTACCCTATAAATTTATATTTTGTGTCATTCTGGCGATAAAAATAATCAAAAAATAAAAAATTTGGTTAATAATTTATATTTTGTGTACACCACAGATTGAAGTAGAGACTACTTTTGGAGTCAAGGTCTTTTCGGGCTATATAATTTATCTTTTTTTAAAATTTTTTAAGGATAGATATTACATAAGTGCAAACTCTCCAAGTTGGTTTAATCCAGAATATTCTTTTTTTTTTCTTAACAATTTCTAACAATTTCTAAACGTCTAAAACGAGCCAGACACCACCAACAACAATTATCTTGTGGAAAAATTTAGAACTTAATTGTATCAAAATTTTCCACAGATTGAAGTAGAGACTACTTTTGGAGTCAAGGTCTTTTCGGGCTATATAATTTATCTTTTTTTTTTAATTTTTTAAGGATAGATATTACATAAGTGCAACCTCTCCAAGTTGGTTTAATCCAGAATATTCTTTTTTTTTCCTTAATTTTTAAGTGTCAAATTAATATAATTTACCGATATTAAAACTTGCTGACCTTATTTGCACTTGCAATTCACACAGAAAAATAACTAAAGATTTAATAGTTTAGATTGGAAGCACCAATTTCACTATAGAAGAGTTACTTTCATTTTTATTCAAGAAAGACAACGGTTTCATGAAACCAATATTCACCCTTACCAAAGTTTTACAAAATACTACCAACGAAATACATTTAAGATTACACTTTGGGATATCTTGTGGAAAATTTAGAACTTGTATCAAAATTTTCCAAAGATTGAAGTAGATTTCTTTTGGAGTCTTTTGGGGCTATATAATTTAGTTACAAGTGAAGGTCTTTCGGGGCTATATAATTCTGGAATTATTGTTCGGTAAATTATTTTATTTAATTTCACACGGAGAGAGCACTCTAAATTTGCATGTCTCTTGTTTGTTGCCTTTGTTATTAATTTATTGCTCTTGTTTGTATTTTTGAGTATCTTCTTCATCAGTTAAAAGATTCAAGTTGCTCTCAGAAGATAATGAAAAGAGTTTGGAACTGACTACAATCAATTGTCGGCAAACCAAGATTTGTTAATTACTTTGTATCAACCTCACAGGTTTTGCATATTCCTAAGGTGATTCAATATTCATTTGCGAATGGATAATGGAGAAAATTTGGTGTAAATGAAACCTGAAAAGAGAAAATTTGGTGGAATTCAACTCAAGATGAAGACTTCGAAAGCCATTAAGATTTTGGAAAAGCATCGAAAGTATGTGAGGAAAAAAGACAACGGTTTCATGAAACCAATATTCACCCTTACCAAAGTTTTACAAAATACTACCAACGAAATACATTTAAGATTAGCAATTATATTGATCATCCTCTATTAGTTTCTAAGTTGTGAGATGGAAATATCTTGAATAGCAGCATGCTTTACCAATGGAGTCTTGCGAGTGATGAGAAATTCTTGAGACACATATTGCATTGTAGGTCGAGACTTTGGGTTCGATTGCAAGCATGCAAATGAAATTGTTGAAGCAAGAAGTATATCTTGAATAACCTTTTGATCAACTGGAGGTGGAAGACGTTGGTCTAAAACATCAATCAACATGATTTTTGGATCAGATGATGATGATAATGACGAAAGAAGGTCCCTTGGATGCTTTCCCATTAATACTTCAAGCGTCACCACTCCAAAGCTATAAACATCACATTTCTCCGTCATAACCATGGTGTAGGCAAGTTCTGGCCCAAAAAAAAAATGTAATCATAGAATGTAGCTTCCCACTAATAAAAGAGATAACTCCATTTGTGAGTTTCTCTAGCCAGCTGGCTATCTATTTAAGAGAGATGTTATGGGATATGACTGCAATATAAAGCAAAATAAAATAAAATTGAACCAAATAAAGGATCGATCATGAGAAGAATAGATATCATAAGGGTAAACCTGGAGCTATATATCCATATGTTCCTGCTAATAGAGTTCGATTGGACGAATCAGCATACAGAAGCCTGGCAGTGCCAAAGTCTTGTTACTAATACTAGCTCATAATCTTGTTATGGAGACTTGTTAATTGGTGAATTTGTCGCCAGTTTTGTAAAATTCCAAACTATACTGAGTGCTTATAACGATAGGAGTAACTTTGGTTCCACAACCCAGAGCAGAAGATGTCTCAATTCCATGTTTAATCATCTAGAAGAAGCTAGCAGTGTCCAAATTAGAATATATTACTGTATGTTACTAATTAATCTGAAAAAAAAAACTGAAAATATAAGTGCAATAGCTGAAAGCAAATCAAAAGTTGAAAAGGCTGAGTTAAATGATCCATATTATCTTTTTTCCTTGAGGAAATCACAAGAACAGATATGGCTATTCAAGTATAAAGTGAATTTAAGGAAGGTACCAAAAGTCTTTGTAATACTTTTAGAATTTGAGCACCAGGTCTTATTGCTTAGCCTTATTATAATTTATTCCAGTCTTTGTAATCTATTCCAGTTTTCCCACAAACCTAGGCAGACGTGTTTATCGTGTACCACCAACATCAATTATCTTGTGGAAAAATTTAGAACTTAATTGTATCAAAATTTTCCACAGATTGAAGTAGAGACTACTTTTGGAGTCAAGGTCTTTTCGGGCTATATAATTTATCTTTTTTTTTTTTTAATTTTTTAAGAATAGATATTACAAGTGCAACCTCTCCAAGTTGGTTTAATCCAGAATATTCTTTTTTTTTTCTTAATTTTTAAGTGTCAAATTAATATAATTTACCGAACAGCAACGCACACACGTTTGTCGCTTTTCAAACAATCAATTTTGACTATTTGAACAATAATTCCAAAATTGACCCTTAGCCTCACACAAACAGAGATCACTAAATTTGCATGTCTCTTGTTTGTTGCCTTTGAGTATCTTGTTTGTTGATTTGATCTCACACTTGTACGACGATAAGCCTATAATATTTTTATTATTTTGTCAAAATTATTAGTTAAAATTTATATTGATTATACACTCCCAACTTTTATTTTATAATTACATTTTTGTTCTAAAGTAGTTATTTGTTAAAAGTTACAATACATTAATAACAAATATGACTTAGCACAATAGCAAAACTTGCTGACCTTATTTGCACATGCAATTCACACAGAAAAAATAATTAAAGATTTAATAGTTTAGATTGGAAGCACCAATTTCACTTTAGAAGAGTTACTTTCATTTTTATTCAAGAAAGGCAACGCTTTCATGAAACCAAAATTCACCCTCACCAAAGTTTTACAAAATGCTACCAACGAAATACATTTAAGATTAGCAATTATATTGATCATCCTTTTATTAGTTTCTAAGTTGTGAGATGGAAATATCTTGAATAGCAGCATGCTTTACCAATGGAGTCTTGCGAGTGATGAGAAATTCTTGAGACACTGATTGCATTGTAGGTCGAGACTTTGGGTTCGATTGCAAGCATGCAAATGAAATTGTTGAAGCAAGAAGAATATCTCGAATAACCTTTCGATCAACTGGAGGTGGAAGACGTGGGTCTAAAACATCAATCAGCATGATTTTTGGATCAGATGATGATGACAATGATGAAAGAAGGTCCCTTGGGTGCTTTCCCATTAATACTTCAAGCGTCACCACTCCAAAGCTATAAACATCACATTTCTCCGTCATAGCCATGGTGTAGGCAAGTTCTGCCCAAAAAAAAAAAATGTAATCATAGAATGTAGCTTCCCACTAATAAAAGAGATAATTTCATTTGTGAGTTTCTCTAGCCAGCTGGCTATCTATTTAAGAGAGATGTTAGGTGACATGACTGCAATATAAAGTAAAAAAAATTAAATTAAAGCAAGTAAAGGATCGATCGTGAGAAGAATAGATATCATAAGGGTAAACCTGGAGCTATATATCCATATGTTCCTGCTAATAGAGTTCGATTGGACGAATCAGCATGTAGAAGCCTGGCAGTGCCAAAGTCAGCAACAAATGCCTCCAAATTTGAGTTAAGTATAATGTTGTTGCTCGATATGTCGCGGTGAACAATTGATGGTGAGCAATGTTGAGAAGTCAATATTAGCCCAAATAAGTCCACACCTAAATTAATTTGATGTCATTGCTTACATCAATTTAGTTAGGTGAATATTAGCCCAAATAAGTCCACACCTAAATTAATTTGATGTCATTGCTTACATCAATTTAGTTAGGTGAAAATTAGGTATTTTTCCCATGTTTAATTTCAATGGTTTAAATTAGTTTGTGGTTATTTTAATGAGTGGTTTAGATTGTTTCTTGTAACCTATAAATACCTCATTTGTATTTGAGTTTTATTATTCAACAATAAAAAGCTTTATTATAAGCATTTGAAAGCTTTCTTAAGAGTTCTTCTCTTTTTGCAATTTTGTGAGATTATTCTAAAGAGAGTTTTTCTTCTTCTTGATCAATTAGAGTTTTTACTCTATTTTGATTCAACATTTGGTATCAGAGCATTGGTTGTAAAGTCTCTTGAAATTCCGAGTATGCTCTGTGGTTGCAGTTTTGACTGATCTTCCACATCAGAAAAGATTTCTTGAGATTATTGCTGGGGTTATCACAAACCTTGAGAGGGAGCTTCTTTGTGTCAAGAGTAGTGTATTATTCTGCACGGTAGTCACTCAAGATTGTTCGGTGTAGTCAAAGTCTTGTCGATACGATGGGTGATCTTCAAGTTGTTGGAGGAATCAAGAAGCTCAACAACCAAAACTATAACACGTGGGCAACGTGTATAGAATCTTACCTTCAAGGTCAAGACTTGTGGGAGGTTGTCGGTGGTAGTGAAGTTACACAACCGGCAGCGGAAGATGCTAACGGCGTCTTGCGGAAGTGGAAAATTAAAGCAGGCAAAGCAATGTTTGCTTTAAAGACCACAATAGAAGAAGAAATGTTGGAGCACATTCGGGATGCTAAATCACCGAAGGAAGCGTGGGACACCTTCGCTACACTCTTTTCGAAGAGGAACGATACAAAATTGCAACTTCTCGAGAATGAACTTCTATCAATGGTGCAACGCGACATGGCGGTTGCCCAATACTTTCACAAGGTGAAGTCGATATGCCGTGAAATTTCAGAATTAGATCCGACAGCTGCTATTGGGGAAGCCAGGATAAAAAGAATAATTGTCCATGGCTTGAGACCCGAATACCGAAGCTTTGTAGCTGCTGTACAAGGATGGCCGACACAACCATCACTTGTTGAGTTTGAAAATTTGCTGACAGGCCAAGAAACTATGGCCAAGAAAATGGGAGGAGTCTCACTAAAGGGTGAAGAGGAAGCGCTTTACACCAACCAAAGCAGAGGTGGTTCAAGACAGCACAACAAAGGCGGATCTAGAAAGACTGGTGAACAGACAAAAAGTCATCAGGGAGGGAATGGCTCTCGTCCAGGGGGAGCTTCGAAGAATCGTGACAGTAATAGAAAGTTTGATGGCGAATGTTACAATTGCGGGAAGAAGGGCCACATGAAGAGAGATTGTTGGTCCAAAAAGAAGTCTACCGAAAGCAATATTGCTACTTCTAGTTCTAAAGAAGATAGTGAAGATAGCTGGGATGCCGAAGCATTACTCGCTATGGAGGAAGAAGAATTAGCTCTCACGGTAACAACACCAGAAAAGATTAACTACGAGAATGATTGGATCGTAGACTCAGGCTGCTCAAATCACATGACGGGTGATAGACAGAAGTTGCAAAACTGTTCTGAGTACAAGGGAAATCGTGTGGTGGTAACAGCTGACAACTCAAGGTTACCGGTAGCTCACATCGGTAAAGCGATCGTTACACCTCGATATAGTCCCAACCAAGTGCCACTTCAAGATGTCTACCATGTTCCAGGAATGAAGAAAAATTTGCTATCCGTAGCTCAATTGACATCATCAGGCCACTATGTCTTGTTTGGTCCACAAAATGTGAAGGTATTTCGAGACCTGAAGATCTCAGAAAACCCTACGATGGAGGGACGACGATTGGAGTCAGTTTATGTGATGTCAGCTGAGTCTGCATACGTAGACAAGACAAGAAGGAATGAGACGGCAGATCTGTGGCACATGCGGCTAGGTCATGTTAGTTATTCCAAGCTAAGTGTGATGGTGAAGAAGTCGATGCTTAAGGGACTTCCACAACTTGACGTGAGAACAAATACTGTTTGCGCGGGATGTCAATATGGTAAAGCACATCAATTGCCATACGAGGAGTCGAAGTTTAAAGCAAAGAAACCATTAGAGTTAATTCACTCTGATGTGTTTGGACCAGTTAAGCAACCATCAATTGGCGGAATGCGGTATATGGTTACGTTCATTGATGATTTCTCCAGATATGTATGGGCTTTCTTCATGAAAGAAAAATCTGAAGCATTCTCAAAGTTCAAAGAGTTCAAAGAGATAGTCGAAGGAGAAGTGGAGCAAAAGATTCGTTGCTTGCGCACAGACAACGGGGGTGAGTATAGCTCGAGAGAGTTTTCTCAATACCTACGGGAATGCCAAATACGTCATCAGTATACTTGTGCCAATACGCCACAACAAAATGGTGTAGCAGAGAGGAAGAATCGGCACCTTGCTGAAATTTGCCGGAGTATGCTACATGCGAAGAATGTACCTGGAAGATTTTGGGCCGAAGGTATGAGAACTGCAGCTCATGTCATCAACAAGCTTCCTCAACCAAGGTTGGAGTTTGTTTCACCCTTTGAGAAATTGTGGAACAAGAAACCTACAGTTAGCTATTTTCGAGTATTCGGTTGTGTATGCTATGTATTTGTTCCTGACCATCTACGTAGCAAGATCGATAAGAAAGCAGTCAGATGTATCTTTGTGGGATACGACAATCAGCGAAAAGGGTGGAAGTGTTGTGATCCAGTAGATGGAAGGTGCTACACATCACGAGATGTGGTGTTTGATGAAGCATCCTCATGGTGGACCTCAGAAAAAGAAGTGCTGCCAGACTCGAAAGAATTCGGAGACATGCTACAACAAAAGATGGGGGAGCATACTGTCCAAATTCATCTAAGCTCAGCTGGGGATCTATGCGATAGTGATAGCGAACGAAGAGTAACTCTAAATCCTTGGCAATCTGGGGTGTATCGACAACCAGATGAAGAAGGTGTGCCTAGTGAAACAGAAGAATCAACTCCATTACGAAGGTCAACAAGAACCCGAAGGCCAAATCCCAAATACGCTAATGCAGCCATAGTTGAAGAAGCAACTGGAATAGAACCTGAGACGTTCGAAGAAGCGTCACAGAGTTCTGAGTGGATGACAGCTATGAAAGACGAGATCACTGCACTTGAGCAAAATCAGACCTGGGAACTCGTGCCAAAGCCAAAAGATGTGAAACCCATATCCTGCAGATGGGTTTACAAAATAAAGCACTGTCCAGATGGGTCAATCGAGAGGTACAAGGCTCGATTGGTAGCTCGTGGTTTCTCTCAACAATATGGACTAGATTATGACGAAACGTTTAGTCCAGTGGCAAAACTTACAACCGTCCGAGTCTTACTTGCACTTGCAGCCAACAAAAGCTGGAACTTGTGGCAGATGGACGTGAAGAATGCCTTTCTCCATGGAGAGCTGGATAGAGAGATCTACATGATTCAACCGATGGGTTTTCAGAACCGAGGTCATCCTGAGTATGTGTGTAAACTGCGAAAGGCTCTCTACGGACTAAAACAAGCACCCAGGGCGTGGTATGGCAAGATTGCTGAATTTCTAACTCAAAGTGGGTATTCAGTAACATCTGCAGACTCCAGCTTGTTTGCTAAAGCTAATGGAGAAAGGATAGCTATTGTGCTCGTGTACGTAGATGATCTAATCATCACTGGAGATGATGTTGAAGAAATTTTCCGAACAAAGGAGAACTTGTCAGTTCGTTTTCAAATGAAAGAACTTGGACAACTTAAGCATTTCCTTGGGCTAGAGGTTGATCAGACGAAAGAAGGGATATTTCTTTGTCAACAGAAATATGCCAAAGATTTGTTGAAGAAGTTTGGGATGCTAGAATGTAAGCCGATCTCAACACCGATGGAACCAAATGCCAAGATGTGTGCACATGAAGGCAAAGACCTGGAAGATGCATCGATGTATCGACAATTAGTGGGTAGTCTAATCTACTTAACCTTGACTCGACCTGACATTTCTTATGCAGTTGGCGTGATGAGTCGATACATGCAAAATCCGAAGAAGTCTCATTTAGAAGCGGTTCGGCGAGTACTCAGATATGTGAAGAGTACAATAGACTATGGTCTTTTATACAAGAAAGGTGGAAATTGCAAACTAGTTGGCTACTGTGATGCTGACTATGCAGGAGATCACGATACTCGCAGATCAACTACTGGGTATATGTTTACCCTTGGATCTGGAACGATTTCTTGGTGTAGCAAGAGACAACCGACTGTGTCCATGTCAACTACGGAAGCAGAGTATCGAGCAGCAGCAATGGCAGCTCAAGAAAGCACGTGGCTGATACAACTAATGAATGATCTACATCAACCACTAGATTATACAGTTCTGTTGTACTGTGACAACCAATCGGCAATTCGGCTGGCGGAGAATCCTGTTTTTCATGCAAGAACTAAACATGTGGAAGTGCATTACCACTTTGTTAGGGAAAAAGTTCTGCAAGAAGAGATTGAGATGAGGCAAGTCAAGACAGATGAACAAATTGCTGACTTGTTTACAAAAAGCTTGAGTGTTGGAAAGTTTGAACATTTCCGTCGTCAGCTTGGCATGATTCAAAGAATGGGGGCTAACATTGAGGGGGAGTGTTGAGAAGTCAATATTAGCCCAAATAAGTCCACACCTAAATTAATTTGATGTCATTGCTTACATCAATTTAGTTAGGTGAATATTAGCCCAAATAAGTCCACACCTAAATTAATTTGATGTCATTGCTTACATCAATTTAGTTAGGTGAAAATTAGGTATTTTTCCCATGTTTAATTTCAATGGTTTAAATTAGTTTGTGGTTATTTTAATGAGTGGTTTAGATTGTTTCTTGTAACCTATAAATACCTCATTTGTATTTGAGTTTTATTATTCAACAATAAAAAGCTTTATTATAAGCATTTGAAAGCTTTCTTAAGAGTTCTTCTCTTTTTGCAATTTTGTGAGATTATTCTAAAGAGAGTTTTTCTTCTTCTTGATCAATTAGAGTTTTTACTCTATTTTGATTCAACAAGCAATCATGATGCAAGTAAGCCAAAGCATGTGCCATGGCTTTTACAATGTTCACCCTCTTAGCCCAATCCAACTCTACGGCTTCTTCATTATTGTGTAAATTGCAGAACAAGCTTCCTCCCTCCATGTACTCGTAAATGAGAAACATGCATTTTCTGTGCAAGCAAAAACCGTATAATTTGACAATATTACGGTGCAGTACTTGAGAAAGTACTTGAGCCTCGTTTCGGAAACTCTTGATGAATGCCAATTCCTCTGTTTCTGAAGTGTGAAGCTTTTTCAGTGCAAATACTTTGCCGTTGGGAAGCTGTGCCTTGTAGACGCTGCCATAGCCTCCGGTACCAATGCAATATCTAATGTCAAAATCTTCCGTGGCTCTAATCAGATCCTCGTAGACAATCCTACCATCATAATTCCATACTGAAAATACATCTATGCTATTGGTTGCTCTTTCCTTGAGTTCGGGTTTCTTGTACTTACGTTTAACAAGTAGCAAGCGTGCAAAGATTATGACTACGGTGATGGGAAAAAAAATTTCAATAAAGAGAACCAGAAGTTTGGTTGTATCACTTGGTTGTATCACTTCTGGTAAAAACACATTTCTACCAGAAGTTTGGTTGTATCATTTGGAATTGAGCTGCTGAATTGGTTACAACTAAGATCCAAATAGCTCAAATCGGTCAAAAGACCTAGAGTTGAAGGAATCGGCCCAATTAGGCTGTTACTGCCCACATTCAACTCGATCAAATTCTTCAGGTTCCCAATTTCCTGAGGTAGTAGACCACCGAACATGTTGCGAGAGAGGCTCATATAATTCAAATTGGTTAAGCGACCAAGAGTTGAAGGAATAGGCCCAATTAGGCTATTAGTGCCCAAGTCCAACTCCATTAGATTCTTCAGGTTCCCAATTTCCTGAGGTAGCGGACCACTGAGCTGGTTGTAAGAAAGGCCCATATTTTTCAAGTTGGTTAAACTACCAAGAGTTGAAGGAACAGTTCCAGTAAGGATGTTTTTAGAAATATTTAGATAGACAAGATTCCTCAAATTCCCAATCTCTGAAGGGATACTACCTGTTATACATTTACGTTATCCATTTACGAAAATAACCAAAAAAAAGAATTAAAGAAATTAAACGTTGATATTAATAGGAACAATGGTAGAAATGTGTTTTTACCATGTTAATTATTTTTTTTTCAATTAATATGATAAAATAGGCCAGGTTTACCTTTGTTTTTGTCAGTATTCTCTCAAACTTATCCATTTAAATATCATTGCTCAAATAATATGCGGTAGTGAAGTTAATTTCGTATGTTACCTGTAAGCCTGTTCGAGGACAAGTCCAGCCGTTGGAGTTTTGAAAGAGCACTAATTTCTGGTGGTATGCTTCCAGCAAGAGGAAAGGACTGGAATGTCAGATTTTCGAGGTTCGGAAAGCAAGAAAAGTTTAATTGGCTAAGCTGTACCGGTTCCTCGAAGCTACCATAATCCCTTGATAAGTGTAGCCCGATTATGCTTCCAGCTGAATTGCAAGTGAATCCAATCCACTTGCAATGATCCGAAGAGTAGTTGGCCGTCCAGAAGCTGCTGTCCCACCAGCCAGTATTGAGTAAAGCTTTCGCTTCTAACTGTAAGGGTGACAAAGCAGATGCTGTCACAAATGTACCAGTTCTAGCAGCAACGTTATCACAAGTAAAAATTACAACCCATACAAGGGCCGCCAATCTGAAAATGGAGGATGCCGGATCCATGCTTATAATTAACTTTTCGGTTGATGGAGCTATTGGATTCATGAAGCTCTTACAAAGTTTATATAAACATTTTAACCCTGGAAAAGGACACCATGAGCAGACTCATAGTCGTCTTCTATTTTTCTTCCCGCGTTAAATCCTCCGCCCGTACATTAATCGCCACACACGTTTTTCAATCACAATAGCGAGTCAAGGTATTCTATGGCCTTTTAGACTTTTGAGGGAATTTGGTTTCTGCATATGATTGGTGTAAATCTACACATATATTTTGGTTATCCTCAATAACATTGCTTTTTTTGTTATTTTTCTCTTTTTATTAGTGACTGGCAATCACATGTTTACTAGTAAACTTGGGGCCTGGTAGAGTAGCTTCCAAATAACTTCATTTGGCTAGTCTAAATGGAGGATTTGGACAAATAATGATATGGAAATTATAGGTTATCCATCTTAAGTTTACTTTATTATAAAAAATACTTTAAAAATTTAAATTTGTTTAATTTTTCACCTTAAGTTTATTGTATCAGTCATCAATCAAATTGATAGAATTACCCTTGTAAAATAACTAGTACTATAATTTTTTTTTTTTTACTTTTGTTTTGTTATTTTCTACCCTATAAATTTGTAATTTGTGTCATTCTGGGAATAAAAATAATCAAGTAATCAGTAAAAATTGGTTTTGGAGCCACACAGATTTTTATTAGTATAAATAAATGGTCTTTTATTCATGACTCAAGATAGTCATTGTCCTTAATTTATTGACTCAAGATAGTCAATAAATTAATACCAATTACTGCCAATTGTGGTATAAAAGTTAAGTTGATTTGATCTCACACTTGTAAGATGAGAAACCTATAATATCTTTATTATTTTTGGCAAAAATATTAGTTAAAAGTTATATTGATTATACATTCTCAGCTTTTATTTTATAATTACATTTTTGTTCCAAAGTAGTTATAACTTAGAAATTACAATACCTTAATACCAAATATGACCTAGGTCTTTGATTGATTATATTTATTTACCATTTATGAAAGAACAATTTAATTTAATTTGTCAACCCACTGCCTTCTTGACGACCTTCAAGCCAATTGATGATAATTAATTACATGAGAGAATTTGATCACTTGATTGGTGCTTCAATTTCTTGAATTTTAGACTTTGCGGAATATCTAGTCATTTTCACTTTTATCATATCAACTTCAACATTGCCGTTCCTATTCAATTGATCACTCTTATGCGCCAATGCAAAACGACTTGCAATGAAACTTCTGTGAAGTAAGGCTAACGATTTGTCTACATTCATACCTGCAGTCTACTCAATTAAATAGTGAAAATAGAGAATCCAAAATTTGTTAAAATTTGATTGAGAAGAAAAGCCCATGTCATGCCACAATATGGAAATATTCCAACTTTGATTTACTGTTCGGACAACTCATGAGTTACAATAATTATTGCTATTATTATGATTATTTATTTGTGCGGTTGAAAGATAATAACGAGAGGCAGATATTGCACACGATATTAATTTATAAAAATAATGCGGATGGAAGAAGGTTTCCTAAGCAGAATAACAAAACTTGCTGACCTTATTTGCACATGCAATTCACTCAGAAACAATAATTAAAGATGTAATCGTTTAGATTGGAAACACCAATTTCACCAAAATTCACCCTCACCAAAGTTTTACAAAATACCATCAATGAAATACATTTAAGATTAGCAAATCACATTGATCAATCAAATACATCCTTTATTAGTTTCTAAGTTCTGAGATGGAAATATCTTGAATAGCAGCATGCTTTACCAATGGAGTCTTGCGAGTGATGAGAAATTCTTGAGACACATATTGCATCGTAGGTCGAGACTTTGGGTTCGATTGCAAGCATGCAAATGAAATTGTTGAAGCAAGAAGGATATCTCGAATAACCTTTCGATCAACTGGAGGTGGAAGACGTTGGTCTAAAACATCAATCAACATGATTTTTGGATCAGATGATGATGATAATGACGAAAGAAGGTCCCTTGGATGCTTTCCCATTAATACTTCAAGTGTCACCACTCCAAAGCTATAAACATCACATTTCTCCGTCATAACCATGGTGTAGGCAAGTTCTGCCCAAAACAAAAAAATGTAATCATAGAATGTAGCTTCCCGCTAATAAAAGAGATAATTTCATTTGTGAGTTTCTCTAGCCAGCTGGCTATCTATTTAAGAGAGATGTTATGGGATATGACTGCAATATAAAGCAAAATAAAATAAAATTGAACCAAATAAAGGATCGATCGTGAGAATAATAGATATCATAAGGGTAAACCTGGAGCTATATATCCATATGTTCCTGCTAATAGAGTTCGATTGGACGAATCGGGGCATGTAGAAGCCTGGCAGTGCCAAAGTCAGCAACAAATGCCTCCAATTTTGAGTTAAGTAGAATGTTGTTGCTCGATATGTCGCGGTGAACAATTGATGGTGAGCAGTCATGATGCAAGTAAGCCAAAGCATGTGCCATGGCTTTTACAATGTTCACCCTCTTAGCCCAATCCAACTCCACGGCGTCCTCATTATTGTGTAAATTGCAGAACAAGCTTCCTCTCTTCATGTACTCGTAAATGAGAAACATGCATTTTCTGTGCAAGCAAAAACCGTATAATTTGACAATATTACGGTGCAGTACTTGAGAAAGCACTTGAGCCTCGTTTCGGAAACTCTTGATGAACGCCAATTCCTCTGTTTCTGAAGTGTGAAGCTTTTTCAATGCAAATACCTTGCCGTTGGGAAGCTGTGCCTTGTAGACGCTGCCATAGCCTCCGGTACCAATGCATTATTTAATGTGAAAATCTTCCGTGGCTTCAATCAGATCCTCGTAGACAATTCTACCATCATAATTCCATATTGAAAATACATCTATGTTATTGGTTGCTCTTTCCTCGAGTTTGGGTTTCTTGTACTTACGTTTAGCAAGTAGTAAGCATGCAAAGACTATGACTGAGAGGACTATGGCGAGGGGAAGAAAAATTTCAACAAAGAGAGTGGCAGGTTTGGTTGTATCGCATGAGGGAAGATCAAGAAAATTGCCGCCGCATAAACCCTTGTTAGGAGAGAGTCTTACTATATACACGCTTGAGAGTTGTTCATTTGAAAACGGTACTTGGCCAGAAAGTTTGTTAGAGGAAAGATCTAGATAATCAAGTCGAGATAATTCGGTGATCTCACCGGGAATTGAACCTTTTATGTTGTTATTTGATAGGTCCAACCAGGTTAGATTCTTCATACCTGCTATCTCTGGAGGAATTTTTCCAGAAAGTTTGTTAGAGGAAAGATCCAAATTGCTCAGATTGGTCAAACTCCCTAGAGCTGAAGGAATAGGCCCAATTAGGCTGTTACTGCCCACATTCAACTCGATCAAATTCTTCAGGTTCCCAATTTCTGGAGGGATTGTACCTATTTTATACATTTATGTTATTAGTCTACGAAAATAATGAAAAAAAATGTTGAAGAAATTAAACGTTGATAGAGCATAAATAAAAACAATGGTGTAAACAGGTGTGTCTACCGTGTTAATTATTATTATTATTTTTTCAATTAATATGATAAAATAGGCCTGGTTTACCTTTGTTTTTGTCAGTATTCTCTCAAACTTAATCCATTTAAATATGATTGCTCAAATAATATGCGGTAATGAAGTTAAGTTCGTATGTTACCTGTAAGCCCGTTCGAGGACAAGTCCAGCAGTTGGAGTTTTGAAAGAGCACTAATTTCTGGTGGTATGCTTCCAGTAAGAGCAAAGAACTGGATCGTCAGCTTTACGAGGTTCGGAAAGCAAGAGAAGTTTAATTGGCTAAGCCGCCAATTGAAGCCAGCATAATACCCTGATAAGTATAGCTCGAATATGCTTCCTGCTGAATTGCAAGTGATGCCTTCCCACTTGCAATGGTCCGTCGTCCAGAAGCTGCTGTTCCACCAGCCAGTATTGATTAAAGCTTTCTTTTCTAACTGTATGGGTGACAAAGCAGATGCTGTGACAATTGTACCACTTCTAACAGCAACGTTATCGCATGTAAATATTGCAACCCATACAAGGGCCGCCAATCTGAAAATGGAGGATGCCGGATCCATGCTTATAATTAACTTTTCGGTTGATTGAGCTATTGGATTCAGCAAGCTCTTACGAAGTTTATATAAACATTTTAACCCTGGAAAAGGACACCATGAGCAGACTCATAGTTGTCTTCTATTTTTCTTCCCGCGTTAAATCCTCCTCCTGTACATTAATTGCCCACACGTTTTTCAATCACAATAGTGAGTCAAGGTATTCTCTGGCCTTTAAGACTTTTGAGGGAGTTTGATTTGTGTATATGATTGGTATAAATCTACATAAATATTTTGATTATCCTCAAATTGACAGAATTACCCTTGTAAAATAACTAGTACTATAATTTTTTTTTTTTTTACTTTGTTTTCTTATTTTCTACCCTATAAATTTGTAATAAAAATAATCAAATAATCAGTAAAAATTGGTTTTGGAGCCGCACAGACTTTTATTAATCCATAAATCTATGTATAAATAAATGGTCTTTTATTCATGACTCAAGAAGTCATTGTCCTTTTACAAGTTCTAACAATTCCTAAACGTCTAAAACGAGCTAGACAACACCAACAGCAGTTGTTTGAAAATTACATTTGGGGATATCTTGTGGAAAATTTAGAACTTGTATCAAAATTTTCCAAAGATTGAAGTAGATTTCTTTTGGAGTCAAGGTCTTTCGGGGCTTCTTTCCAAGTTTCGTTTAATCCAGAATATTCTTTTTTTTTTCTTAATTTTTAAGTGCCAAATTAATATATCTCGGGCTGAAATCAAATAAAATAATTTACCGAAACACACGTTTGTAGTTATTTTCAAACAATCAATTTTGACGAACAATAATTCCAAAATTGACCATTAGCCTCACACAGAGAGGGGCACTCTAAATTTGTATGTCTCTTGCTTGTTGCCTTTGTTTTTAATTTATTGTTTGTATTTTTGAGTATCTTCTTCATCAGCTAACCTCAACAGATGCAAGTTGCGTTCAGAAGATAATGAAAAGAGTTGGGAACTGATTACAATCAAATTGTCTGCAAACCAAGATTTGTTAATTGCTCTGTATCAACTTCACAGGTTTTGCATATTCCTAAGGTGATTCAATATTCATTTGCGAATGGATAATGGAGAAAATTTGGTTTAAATGAAACCTGAAAAAAAAAAAAGAAAAAATTTTGGAAAAAGCACAGAAAGTATGTAAGGAAAAAATTGAATTTCAAGATAAGTATGATGAAAGTAGATGGTCTAATTATTAAACCGGCCCATTTGAAATTGAAAGTACGAACCTACATAAAACTATCCCCAGTTCAATTTTTCTTGAGAAATTTTTGCCTTAAAATAATGACACGGATTTTGAATTCTTAATTTGCAATAGATTTTCAATTAACTTTAGATTTTAACCATCTAAATAGATTTTTTTTCTTATTTAAAGTCAATTTCCTTCAGCTAGTTTTTGTACTAAATATACTTAAAATAGAAATGATCTCTGGGACATTTTTAGTAGCGAAGTAAAATGGAGCTAACAATATTAAGCACGATGAATATTAAAGATAGATGAAAGATGATAAATAACAATACCAATTTTTATAATTAAAATAAAATATAATATCAAGACCGTAAAAAAAATAAAAAGAAAAAACAACCCTAGCCAAAGATTAGAGGAAAAATAATTGAATTATTAAAACTAATATTCTCACTCACAGCAACTCAAACACATGCACTTCCACCAAATAGCAATTAAAAAAATACCCAAAAATTTCAAAAGTAATAAATATCCTAATAATAAAAATAAAATAAAAATCTGAGTCTCTCAAGAACCTATTACTGCAATAGTAGAGCAATGACTGAGAAGAAGAGTGAGAGGCAAACAAAGCCAGCGGAAACAGTCACCGGGAACGCAGCTCCGGCGTCCATGCTCGGCGACGGCGCTAGGTCGACATCCTGTGCACTGCCGACAGCTGTCATTGAGAAAAGCGCTGCAATGAAGAGAATCAAAGCCACAGCTCTGCAAATACTAACTTGCGCCATCTCTGTATTAGAACTTAAGAGTGTGAGAAATTTTGATTTTGTGATATGAATTTTTTTCCCCGCCCGAATTATTTCTTGTTTTGGTTTTTGTAATATGAGTAGACTGCGAATGACTCTTGGTATTTGCAGGCTTGAGAGAATAGCAAGAAGGTCCCTAATGTTTACAGAAATTTAAATGAAAGGGCATAAGTGATAGATAATATTTTTGCAGAGACCCTGTTATAGACTTGTAGTAGTTTAGGTTGGATTATTTATCGTATTCTTCATCATGAAAATTTTGGGCGGCACGAGTTCGATGAAACTAAAAAGCTTAAAACACTAATTTAGCACACGATTGATAAAAGTATTATTAATATATCTTTAAATTAGATTTTGTTTTAATTTTCACCCGTTTAATATTTTTTATTTAAATATTATTGAGGACCTATATGGTTAATACTATAATTATGATGTCATATATAATATTGAAAAAAAATCTAAACCCAAACAAGTTAGTAAATAAATTACACATATTTTATACGATTACTACTTGTGTAATCTTTGATTAATTTAAATTTATTAACTTAATTTATATCATTTTCATGTTTAATCAGTAAGTCGTGTTACAAATTATATCATATATATTATCAAATTTTGTTGAAAGTTTAATAATATGTTTCTCAAAACATGGAGATAAATAAGTTAATCTAGCCGATTTTCAAATATTTAACGGTTAAATGATTGATTTTACTTGTGAATTTTTAACAAATTCTAAGGATATGACTTCTATGAATAGCAACATGTCGGGTTTCATCATCTGTTGCCTTTTGACCGTCGAATGGTTAAAAGAATCTAATCTAACGGCTGTGAGTTGAGGAGAGCTTGCTCTTTAGACAGAAAGTAAAAATGGAAAAAAAGATTGTTGAGACAAGAGTGACGTAACCGCAAAGAAGAACATAGGAGGACACGTGGCGCAGAGCAATGAGTTTTGATCCTTCAAAAGCCGTTGTGCTGTCGTTTCGTTGTTTAAAGAGGAATTTTGACAAACTAGCCGTTAAGGTCCAACGGTCACGGACGTCTTTTCTTTTCTTTTCATTTTTTCTTTCGAAATTACTTTATTATTATCTCCCCAAAAATTTAAATTTAACTTTGTTGACAAAAAAAAGTTAATGTTGTAAATTAAGGTTCTAAATGTTGAAAGCGAAATTCAAAATTTACACTTTCATCATTTATAAACCACCAAAACTAATTGATATTTGATGTGTTTTAAGTAATTAAAAAAGAAATTTAATGAATAAAACGTGTTTAATTTATTAAGAAATTATCTAGAAAACTCTGTATTGCAATCCAACAGCCTTTTGTTGCGGACCGCCCAATCCGCTAGCCCAATTGCCCACAATTTCGGGCTAGAGAGCCAACACAAGGCCAAGAGTGCTAGCTTGGCCCAATTCCGGAAGGTTCTAGGCAACTCTAGCACATGTGAACATGTAAATATTCTAGAATACTTTATACAATTCCAACACATGCAAATAGTTAGGAAATTGTAAAATACTCTAGAGTTTGACCAAGTTTGGCAAAGTTAGGTAAAATTAGGCAAAGTTAGGCAAAGCCTCCCCAATAAATATGGGATGGCATTAGGCATTTGTATCCAACAAGCTTTGTAAGCAACTCAAGCATTGTATTCTCTCTTTGTGCAATACAAGTTTTCTTCTTTGGCTCAATTGCTCTCTTCTCTAGTTCGAGAATCTCTAGGCTTACTTAGCAACATTCGGCAAAGTTGTCTAAGTGCCGCACGGGTTAGCTGCGCAAAACACTCATCCCATGACACTTTGCTCTCTTTATTTATCTACTGCATAAATGTTGGAACCTACCATGCGTTCGAATTCTAGGATTCCGGACTAAATAATTCCTCTCTTTTACTAAAGAAACTAAAATATTAATAATAATAATAATTGAAAAACTAAAATAAAAAGACAATAAATTACAAGTGAACCATGCATTGATTAACCGTAGATAATTGTATCATAATATTACAAGTGACCAACCGTAGGTAACTTGTACATTATGTATTGCCGTAATTAACTTCTTGATAATTACAGTTACATAATTTCAGCTCTTAATTATTTGTTTCTTCTTTCTCTCTGGAGAAATATCAATAAAAGAATCATTTTTTTTTTTATGGTTCTTTTTCAAGAATTCATATTGGTTGGTTAGTGACTATTAGGTATTTGAGCAGGAAAAAATGCACCCGGGGTCTCAGCGGATGTATCATACCGATAGCTAAAATCCAGAAACAAACAAGCACTAATTTTGATATCTTTAGTGGCATTTAGCTGAAGAACCAGAGGAAGAAGAGGAAAATTTGTTGCTGATGGAACTTGGAAAAAACTATGTACCGTTAGATTGATTTCAAGTTCAAGACTTACTACTACTAGTATTTTAAAAACAGGAAAGAATGATAGATACTTACAGACTAAGGTCCTGTTTGATATCGATGTTGGGTAGTTATAGTTTTCTAAGTTATAGCAAAACATTATTTAGATTAAGTACTGCCAATTGTGGTATAAAAGTTAAGTTGATTTGATCCCACACTTATAAGATGAGAAACCTATAATATCTTTATTATTTTTGGCAAAAATATTAGTTAAAAGTTATATTGATTATACATTCTCAGCTTTTATTTTATAATTACATTTTTGTTCCAAAGTAGTTATAACTTAGAAATTACAATACCTTAATACCAAATATGACCTAGGTCTTTGATTGATTATATTTATTTACCATTTATGAAAGAACAATTTAATTTAATTTGTCAACCCACTGCCTTCTTGACGACCTTCAAGCCAATTGATGATAATTAATTACATGAGAGAATTTGATCACTTGATTGGTGCTTCAATTTCTTGAATTTTAGACTTTGCGGAATATCTAGTCATTTTCACTTTTATCATATCAACTTCAACATTGCCGTTCCTATTCAATTGATCACTCTTATGCGGCAATGCAAAACGACTTGCAATGAAACTTCTGTGAAGTAAGGCTAACGATTTGTCTACATTTATATCTGCAGTCTACTCAATTAAATAGTGAAATAGAGAATCCAAAATTTTTTAAAATTTGATTGAGAAGAAAAGCCCATGTCATGCCACAATATGGAAATATTCCCACTTTGATTTACTGTTCTGACAACTCATGAGTTACAATAATTATTGCACACGATATTAATTTATAAAAATAATGCGGATGGAAGAAGGTTTCCTAAGCACAATAGCAAAACTTGCTGACCTTATTTGCACATGCAATTCACTCAGAAACAATAATTAAAGATGTAATCGTTTAGATTGGAAGCATCAATTTCACTATAGAAGAGTTACTTTCATTTTTATTCAAGACAAACAACGGTTTCATGAAACCAATATTCACCCTCACCAAAGTTTTACAAAATACTACCAACGAAATACATTTAAGATTAGCAATTATATTGATCATCCTTTATTAGTTTCTAAGTTCTGAGATGGAAATATCTTGAATAGCAGCATGCTTTACCAATGGAGTCTTGCGAGTGATGAGAAATTCTTGAGATACATATTGCATCGTAGGTCGAGACTTTGGGTTCGATTGCAAGCATGCAAATGAAATTGTTGAAGCAAGAAGGATATCTCGAATAACCTTTCGATCAACTGGAGGTGGAAGACGTTGGTCTAAAACATCAATCAACATGATTTTTGGATCAGATGATGATGATAATGACGAAAGAAGGTCCCTTGGATGCTTTCCCATTAATACTTCAAGTGTCACCACTCCAAAGCTATAAACATCACATTTCTCCGTCATAACCATGGTGTAGGCAAGTTCTGCCCAAAACAAAAAAATGTAATCATAGAATGTAGCTTCCCGCTAATAAAAGAGATAATTTCATTTGTGAGTTTCTCTAGCCAGCTGGCTATCTATTTAAGAGAGATGTTATGGGATATGACTGCAATATAAAGCAAAATAAAATAAAATTGAACCAAATAAAGGATCGATCGTGAGAATAATAGATATCATAAGGGTAAACCTGGAGCTATATATCCATATGTTCCTGCTAATAGAGTTCGATTGGACGAATCGGGGCATGTAGAAGCCTGGCAGTGCCAAAGTCAGCAACAAATGCCTCCAATTTTGAGTTAAGTAGAATGTTGTTGCTCGATATGTCGCGGTGAACAATTGATGGTGAGCAGTCATGATGCAAGTAAGCCAAAGCATGTGCCATGGCTTTTACAATGTTCACCCTCTTAGCCCAATCCAACTCCACGGCGTCCTCATTATTGTGTAAATTGCAGAACAAGCTTCCTCTCTCCATGTACTCGTAAATGAGAAACATGCATTTTCTGTGCAAGCAAAAACCGTATAATTTGACAATATTACGGTGCAGTACTTGAGAAAGCACTTGAGCCTCGTTTCGGAAACTCTTGATGAACGCCAATTCCTCTGTTTCTGAAGTGTGAAGCTTTTTCAATGCAAATACCTTGCCGTTGGGAAGCTGTGCCTTGTAGACGCTGCCATAGCCTCCGGTACCAATGCATTATTTAATGTGAAAATCTTCCGTGGCTTCAATCAGATCCTCGTAGACAATTCTACCATCATAATTCCATATTGAAAATACATCTATGTTATTGGTTGCTCTTTCCTCGAGTTTGGGTTTCTTGTACTTACGTTTAGCAAGTAGTAAGCATGCAAAGACTATGACTGAGAGGACTATGGCGAGGGGAAGAAAAATTTCAACAAAGAGAGTGGCAGGTTTGGTTGTATCGCATGAGGGAAGATCAAGAAAATTGCCGCCGCATAAACCCTTGTTAGGAGAGAGTCTTACTATATACACGCTTGAGAGTTGTTCATTTGAAAACGGTACTTGGCCAGAAAGTTTGTTAGAGGAAAGATCTAGATAATCAAGTCGAGATAATTCGGTGATCTCACCGGGAATTGAACCTTTTATGTTGTTATTTGATAGGTCCAACCAGGTTAGATTCTTCATACCTGCTATCTCTGGAGGAATTTTTCCAGAAAGTTTGTTAGAGGAAAGATCCAAATTGCTCAGATTGGTCAAACTCCCTAGAGCTGAAGGAATAGGCCCAATTAGGCTGTTACTGCCCACATTCAACTCGATCAAATTCTTCAGGTTCCCAATTTCTGGAGGGATTGTACCTATTTTATACATTTATGTTATTAGTCTACGAAAATAATGAAAAAAAATGTTGAAGAAATTAAACGTTGATAGAGCATAAATAAAAACAATGGTGTAAACAGGTGTGTCTACCGTGTTAATTATTATTATTATTTTTTCAATTAATATGATAAAATAGGGCTGGTTTACCTTTGTTTTTGTCAGTATTCTCTCAAACTTAATCCATTTAAATATGATTGCTCAAATAATATGCGGTAATGAAGTTAAGTTCGTATGTTACCTGTAAGCCCGTTCGAGGACAAGTCCAGCAGTTGGAGTTTTGAAAGAGCACTAATTTCTGGTGGTATGCTTCCAGTAAGAGCAAAGAACTGGATCGTCAGCTTTACGAGGTTCGGAAAGCAAGAGAAGTTTAATTGGCTAAGCCGCCAATTGAAGCCAGCATAATACCCTGATAAGTATAGCTCGAATATGCTTCCTGCTGAATTGCAAGTGATGCCTTCCCACTTGCAATGGTCCGTCGTCCAGAAGCTGCTGTTCCACCAGCCAGTATTGATTAAAGCTTTCTTTTCTAACTGTATGGGTGACAAAGCAGATGCCGTCACAAATGTAACAGTTCTAACAGCAACGTTATCGCAAGTAAATATTACAACCCATACAAGGGCCGCCAATCTGAAAATGGAGGATGCCGGATCCATGCTTATAATTAACTTTTCGGTTGATTGGATTCTCCAAGTTGTTATAAAGTTCATACAGACACTTTAACCCAGGAAAAGGACACCATGAGCAGGCCCATAATCATCTTCTTCCCGCGTTGAATAGCAACACTCGTTTTCAAACACAATAGTGAGTCAAGGTCTTCTCTGGCCTTCAGAGGGAGTTCGATTTGTGTACAATATTGTTTAGATATTTCATTGTCCTCAATTAAATTTCTTTTTTGTTAATTTTTCTGGTGGTTAGCAACTCTCAGGGTAGAGTAGTTTTCAAATAATTTTATTTGTTGGCCGCCCAAATTCAAAAATGGAGAATTAGGATTAATTGTAGAAAAACTATTAGTCATCTATTTATATTTATCTTGTTATCAAAAGTAATATAAATTTTAAATTCATTCAATTTTTTTATTCTAAGTTATATAATTGGTATCAATCATCCACAAAAAAAATAAAAATAAATACTACTATTATTATTATTATTATTATTATTATTATTATTATTATTTACGTTTGTTTCGTCATTTTCTACCTAAGCTTTCAATTGGTGTCATTCTGGCAATATATATAATCAAATAATAAAATAATCAATAAAAATTATTTTTTATTAATCCATAATTCCATGTATAAATAAATGGTCTTCTATTCATGACAAGTCATTGTCCTTCTACAAGTTCTAACAAAATCTAAACGTCTAAAACGAGCTAGAGACCACCGACAGCAATTGTTTGAGAATTACATTTCAGTATTATATTCTTGTGGAAAATTAAGAACTTGTATTCCAAATTTTCTTTCCAAGTTTAATCCAGAATATTCTTTTTTTTTTTCTTAATTTTTAAGTGCCAAATTAATTAACACAAGCACTCTAAATTTGCTTGTGTTGCCTTTGTTATTATTAGTTTATTGCTCTTTGTTAACAAAGTGTTTTTGAGTATCTTCTTCATCGGTTAACCTCAACAGATGCAAGTGTTGCTTTCAGAAGATAATGAAAAGAGTTGGAAACTGATTAAAATCAATTGTCTGGAAACCAAGATTTGTTAATTAATTTGTATCAACCTCACAGGTTTTGCAAATTCCTAAGGCGATTCAATATGCATTTGCGAATGGTTGAGAATTCAAATCAAGACGAAGACTTCGGATGCCATTAGGATTTTGGAAAAGCATCGTGTTTCTATTAAATTTTTTATATATGTTGATTAATATAAAGTATGCGAGGAAAAAAAAATGAATTTCAAGATTGATGATTTAATTAGATGGTCTAATTATTAAACCGGCCCATTTGAAATTGAAAGTACGAAACTACATAAAACTATCCCCAGTTCAATTTTTCTTGAGAATTTTTTTGCTTAAAATAATGACACGGATTTTGAATTATTAATTTGCAATAGATTTTCAATTAACTTTATTAGATTTTAACCACCTAAATAGATTTTTTTTTCTTATTTAAAGTCAGTTTTTCTTGAGAATTTTTTTTTTGCTTAAAATAATGACACGGATTTTGAATTATTAATTTGCAATAGATTTTCAATTAACTTTATTAGATTTTAACCACCCAAATAGATTTTTTTTTCTTATTTAAAAGTCAATTTCCTTCAGCTAGTTTTTGTACTAATATACTTAAAATTAACAATACTTATAATAGAAATGATCTCTGGGAGTTTTTAAGTTTAAAGCCCGATGAATATTAAGGAGAGATGCAAGATGATAAATAATAATACCAATTTTTATAATTAAAAGAGAACATAATATCAAGACCATTAAAAAAAAATAAAAAGAAAAAATAACCCTAACCAAAGATTAGGGGATAAAATAATTGCATTATTAAAACTAATACATTCTCACTCACAGCAACTCAAACACATGCACTCCCACCAAATAGCAATTAAAAAAAGAACCCAAAATTTTCAAAAATAATAATTATCCTAATAATAAAAATAAAATATAAAATAATATAAAATCTGAGTCTCTCGAGAACCTATTACTGCAATAGTAGAGCAATGACTGAGAAGAAGAGTGAGGAGCAAACAAAGCCAGCGGAAACAGTCACCGGGAACGCATCTCCGGCGTCCATGCTCGGCGACGGCGCCAGGTCGACATCCCGTGCACTGACGACAGCTGTCATTGAGAGAAGCGCTGCAATGAAGAGAACCAAAGCCACAGCTCTGCAAATGCTAACTTGCGCCATCTCTGTCTTAGAGCTTAAGAGAGTGAGAGATTTGGAAATTATCACTCGGATTTTTGTTTTCCCCCCTCCAAATTATATCTTGTTCTGGTTTTGTGATATGAGTAGCCCGTGAATGACTCTCTTGGTATTTATAGGCTTGAAGAACCTGATTTCTTTTGAGATAATAGCAAGAAGGTCCCTAATTTCTACAAAAATTTAAATAAAAGCGCATAAGTGATAGTACTTTTACAAAGACCCTGTTGTGGTAGTTTAGGTTAAATTGTTTATGGTGTTCTTCATCACGAAAAATTTAGGTGAGACAAGTTCAACCAAGTTAAAAAATTTTCAAATATTAATTTAGCACAAGATTAATAAATGTGTGATTATCATATTTTTGAATTAGTTTTTGTTTTAATTTTCACCCTTTTAATATTTTTTGTTGCATATTATTTAGGAGCTACATGGTTAATACCATAATTATCATGTCATATATAATATTAAAAAAACTCAAAACCAAACAGGTTAGTAAATAGATGATACATATTTTATACGACTTATACTTGTGTAATTTAGGTTAATTCAAATCTATAAACGTAATTTATATCATTTTCATAATAATAAGTCGTGTCATGAATCATATCATATTTAATATTAAATTTTGTTGAAAGTTCAATAATATATTTCGGAAAAAATTAAAATAAATAAGTTTATTTGTAAGCTGATTTCAAACATTTAACAATTAAATGATTGATTTTACTAGTGAATTTTTAACAAATTCTGAGGATAGGACTTGTATGAATATGTTTGCATGCTATGCCTTTACTTATGATGTTTTAAAAATTTAGGGACCTAGAGTTATTACCACTAGCACCACATATTTTAAAAGAAATTTGGTAGCGGCATCATTCAAGCGGATCCCACAACGGCTCTCTTTACGTCTGGTCTGTTACCTTTTGACCGTCGGATAGCTAAAATAATGTAATCTAACGGCTATGTGTTGAGGAGAGCTTCCTCTTTAGACACAAAGTAAACAAAGATCGCAGAGACCAGAGCGACGAAACCGCAAAGAGGAACATAGGATGACACGTGGCGCACAAATGTGCGTTTCAATTCTTCAAAAGCCATTGTGCTGTCGTTTCGTTGTTTAAAGAGAATTTTTGACCCGGTTGCTTTAGTTGCAAACTAGCCGTTAGATACAACGGTCACGGACGTCTTTTCTTTCCAAATTACTTTAAAATTTTAAATTTAACCCCCCCCCCTTTTTTTTTACTAAAATTTTTATAAATTTAACTTTAAAAACAATAATGTTTGTAATTACTTTTGTAAATTTAATTTTTTTTGATAAACTTTATCAGAAATCATAGAGATTCTCAATCGTTATCACAAACATAATCTTAGGATCTTATTGATCTTCAATTATGCAATTTTTTTATTGATTTTACTTTTAAAAATGAGGAGGTTTAAAAATTCAAAATTTTTAGATAACGACATTATGAATATCTTATTTCATTTAGGAATAGAAGTATGGTCTTTGATCGAGCCTGAATAAACTATAAATTTATTGTATGTAAAGGAATAAAAAAAAAATCTTTTTACAAAAAAATAACTAGTGGGCCTTTTTTTAAAAGCGATTATTAAATAAGGATGTCTGTTTTTTTTTCGATCATAAAAATTCATCTTGGGATTTGAAAATTAGATTATTTAAAATTTAATTAAATGTAAGTGAAGTTGCAAAATTTACACTTTCAACATTTATAAACCACCAAAACCAATAAGATAAATATACTTTATTAGGAAATTATCTAGGAATTGAATCTCTGTATTGAAATCCAACAGCCTTTGCTCTCTTTTTTTTTTTTGGTTTTGACCACGAGGTATTCTGGGGAGGGCCCCAACTGTAGGAGGCACCTTTAAACTCGTACCACAACCCAGACTAGAAGTCTCCGCTTGAACCGAGAGGCACAGGTTCTCCCAACAAGTTTATTTATCTACTGCATGGATGTTGGAACTCAGCATGCGTCCGAATCCTAGGATTCCGGACTAAATAATTCCTCTCTTTTACTAAATAAACTAAAATATTAATAATAATTAAAAAAATAAAAATAAAAAAGACAATAAAGCTCTCTTTAGTTATGGTATTAGCTACTTAAGCAAGAGAAAAAAGAGATGACTTGGCAAGAATTTTTCAAGATGGCTTAAATTAGAGGTGTGGAGCTACAAGTTTCCAAGATTTCTTTGGAGAGTTAATCAAGTTAGTCAAGCTGGGACAGTCAGTGAATATCAAACTCTATTTGAGAGATTATTAGCAAAAGTATGACACCTTCTTCAAAATCGTCAAGTTAGTTGTTTTATTAGCAGGTTGCATGATTCAATCAATGCGAATGTATTAGCATGTTGTCCGACAATATTATCTTTAGCCATTGGGTTAGCTCTCTTGTATGAAGCCCGTAATCTCTCTCAAGGGCTATTTAAACTTCCTGAAGCTCAAAACAATTCCGTATCAGTGCCTGTTAAAAGGCTTAGCACAAAAGAGATAAGTGAGAGAAGGAAGAAAGGACTATGCTTCAAGTGTAATGAACAATTTGGCCCTAGACATCATTGCAAAAAATTATTCATGATTCAAGCTTGTTTCAATAAAAGGGATGCCGATGAAGAAATGGAAATTATAAAACCTTATACCACCATAGCTACCACTAGTATTTGAGTTATTGAAAATGAATTCCCTAGTCATAACCTTGAGGACAATGCTATTTCTAAAGAGGCGAGGAATTGTTACGAGTCTTTTATATATATATTTTCAATGTCTTATTGTATTTTTAATTATTTGTCCATAAGTTGAATCTGTGTCTAGTGAGTCAAGTGTTGTTAAGTTGGATCAAGTCTTGTGGGAAGAATTAGTTTTTTTTTTCCCTGTTTCTTTGGGATTTGATCAATAAGTTAGTTTCAGTTTGCACTTAGACAGATATATAAGCCATGAAAGACATGAATAAGGCATTATTAAGTTATTCCAAATCAAACCAACTTGTGTTGTTGAGACTAAGGCTCCTTTGTTAACCTTAAGTTAGTTTGTACTTGACCGCTATATAAGCCACGAAAGACATGAACATAGGCATTATTCAGTTACTCCGAATCAAACCAACTTATGTTGTTGAGGCCAAGGTTCTTGTTTCTTTGGAATTTGATCAATAAGTTAGTTTCAGTTTGTATTTGACGGCCATATAAACCATGAAAGACATGAATAAAGGCATTATTAAGTTATTTTAAATCAAACCAACTTGTGTTGTTGAGGCCAAGTTCCTCGGTTAACCTTAAACACTTAGGTTTATAGTCCTTTCATCACAGGTTCTAACAAAAATAAAAGAACTAATCCCCAGTACGTGCCAAAACCCGAGAACTTAGCAGTGATGAATTTGTGACAATGATTTTATTGGATGCCGTCTTTCTCATCGAGCTCTTCCTAAGAGGTTTTTACCCAGATTTCATAAAGCCATGGATGGTTGATCAATTGTCGGCTGACTTGTGGCTGTTAGAAAATCCGTCTCCGTTATTCATCCTCAATGAATTATTTGAATTAGCCAAAACAACTAAGGTGACTATTACGAGGGACTTTTCTCTCCCAGAAGCAGAATATTTTCTTGATTTGCTTAGAATTTGTTTTCAGCAACCCCCGTCCCGTGCCCAAAGTGAACGGAGGTTAAAAATAGCGGGTGAAAAGAAGTTCACCAATCTGGAGTCAAATTTAAGTTGGGGTCTGGCAGAAATCCACTTGACATCAGTTTTAATACAGGGGTCCTTGAAATTTCAGTTCTTATAGTATATGATACCACAGAGAGTTTTATAGAAATGTTCCAGCTTTCAAGTGTCTGCATGGCTATAGCTGATATTTTAAAGACTACATTATAATCATGAGTTATCTTGGACCCCCTCCAGAAGATGGGGAACTACACATTCAAAATGAATTATTGGACTAGGGAATAATAAAAGATTGTCAAATGTTTCTCTCGACCTTATCAAAAAGTGTCACCTGAATAAAAATTTCGGATATAGTGATATTGTTGAAGATAAACTGAGCTATTACAATGCCTTGGCACAAGTGGAAGGCAAAATTAAGCAAAATTCTTTGAGCACTCCATGGGCTAGTTCTATCAGCGGATAGTGGGTTAAAAAATGAATTTCCACTATTTCCTGCTCCTATTGTTTTCGGAAGGATTTCGCTTGTATTGTTTGTCCTAGTGCTTCTGTTTTGTGTAGTTCAATCACAGGATGTATAATAATTCATACAATGGTTCTGTATAAAAATTCCAATAAAATTAATGATAGTGGATGAATTCTAGTCCTTCATATTAAATTAATGATTCAATTTTGACAAAATAATTTTGAAAATATTATTGGATAGTTATAATGAAAGTCAAACTACAATTACCGGTGATACAATAATTATTGAAAATCAAACTTAACACAACTGCATAATGAATCGCTTTTATTCTGTGATTGATGTACATCAACAGAAAAGCACATAATTTGAAAGCTCTAGAAATTAATCTATAATGCGATGATAGAACAAATTGTTTGTGTGGCGGTGAGTAGGAGGAGAATAACTGCTGCAATGACTGAGGTAGTTGACCATGGAGTATTGAAATAATTTTGATCCAAAATTGCCTTCCACCTGTGCGCTGGTGACTTGCAAAAGGCCTGTAGATCTTCAACGAGAGCAGTATATTGGAAATTATTATAGGGTAAAAGCTCGTTTAGTCCTTATATTTTGAAGTTAGTGCTCGTTTAGTCCCTACATTTCTAAAAATACCTCAAACCATCCCTACCATTAAATTATTGACACTTTTGCCATTATCTTTTGTTCCTTTTAACTTATTTTTATAATATTGCCCTATTATAATAATTTTTTAGACATTATTAAAAAGAAAAAAATAACCCTATTATAATAATTTTTTTAGACATTATTAAAAAGAAAAAAAATAAATTACCACTTTAACACCAAAAAATAAAATAAAATAAAAGAATATATATTAATTTTTGTGGAACACACTCTTGAGTTAAAATATTAATTTTTCTAAAAAAATTGATAATGTAATTTTTTACGATATTAATTTTTTAGACATACGTGAGCTTCCACAAAAATTAATATATACCTTTTTTGTTTTTATTTTATTTTTGAGTTTAATTTGATAATTTAATTTTTTATTAATATCCAAAAAAGAAACATTATTGTAAAAATGTAATATTGTAAAAGCAAGTTAAAAATAAAAAAAAATAATGGCATAAGTGTCAATATTTAGTAGCAGGGACGTTTTGAGGTGTTTTTAAAAATACAGGGACTAAATGGACACTAACCTCATAATATAGGGACTAAACAAGCTTTTACCCATTATTATATATCACACAATCTTTGACAAGGCTATGGAAAACAGTTGACAATAGTTCACTATCCCCTAGCCCAATAATTTCATTTTGAACGAGTAGATCCGCATCTTTTGGTGTCACCAGAAAGGAACTCATGAGTATGATATAGTCATTAAAATATTTGACCGGATAAACATGCATATTCTCGAACATTAGAAGATTTCTATAGACACGCTCTGTGATATCAAACAAACCGAAAAACGGAATTTCCAGAGTCCCTTTACAGAATTTGATGTCAAGTTGATTTTCGTGTGTCCCTGACTTAAACTCGACGCCAGCACGATAAAGTTCCTTCGCACCAGGCATGTTTCGGTAACTGAACTTACTTTGGGCGCGTGACTCGGGTGGCTGGGGAGAGTGAAGACAGAGTATAACCAGATCAAGAAAGTGTTTAACTTCTGAAAATTGAACTCCTGTCAAACTCTCAGCATTTATTTTTGGAAGCCCGGGCTCAGCGGAGAACCACTTACAGATAAAAGTCATGAGGGAAATTCCCATATAAATGTCACCATTACGGGTTTTTGTTTTGGCTAGATCAAACAACTCGCTGAGGATGAAGAATGGAAGCTGATTTTCCTCCAAGTACAAGTCAAATCGCATATGCACAGTCAGGAAAGTCCACCTCGATTTATCGAATAAGGGGTCATCATCAGTTATGAAATCACTGCTACCGTTTCTCAGAAAAAGCTCAATGAGAAAGACAGCATCCACCAAAATCATCGTTATGAAGTCATCACTTTCAAGATCAATGGTGTCTGCATAATAGTTGCGCAATTTCGTCTCCTTTATCTGTATAAATGCAAGGAAATGTGCCATGCTTACCTGAGTTCGTTGAAGAAAGTGATGCAGGTATCTTAGCTTATGCTCTTCCATGGGTTTTAACTCTTGCTTACCATGATGAAGTGGCCCAATTGAAACCATTATTGGAGTGTAATCACTTGGATGAAAACGCCGCCTGGTCTGAGGAACTCTGTAGATGCAACTCGCTTCGGATGAGGTATAACGCAAGGTCTTGAACTTCCCACTCAGAGAACTTGCTAAGTTCTCCATGTCAGTGGATGCATGGTCCATGCTTTGCATATTTCGGTTGCTTGCTGCAGTTACAAGAATATGTGAAACCAGTCAACTCCAATGCGACATAAAAGGAAACAACTGAAACTGTATAAGTAGTTAACAATAGAATTATGAAGTTTCATGGTCACCCGAATTCAAATTTTGAGGAAGAATGGAGGAAAAATTATATTTACTTATGATGTTTGCAAGCTATGTCTTTACTTACGATGTTTTAAAAATTTAGGGACCACTATAGCACCACATATTTTAAAAGAAATTTGATAGCGGCATCATTCAAGCGGATCCCACAACGGCTCTCTTTACGTCTGGTCTGTTACCTTTTGACCGTCGGATAGCTAAAATAATGTAATCTAACGGCTATGTATTGAGGAAAGCTTGCTCTTTTGACACAAAAGTCAACAAAGATCGCAGAGACCAGAGCGACGTAACCGCAAAGAGGAACACAGGATGACACGTGGCGCACAAAAGTGCGTTTCAATTCTTCAAAAGCCATTGTGCTGTCGTTTCGTTGTTTAAAGAGAATTTTTGACCCGGTTGCTTTAGTTGCAAACCAGCCGTTAGATACAACGGTCACGGACGTCTTTTCTTTCCAAATTACTTTAAAAATTTAAATTTAACCCCCTTTTTTTTAACTAAAATTTTTATAAATTTAACTTTAAAAATAATAATGTTTGTAATTACTTTTGTAAATTTAATTTTTTTTTTATAAACTTTATCATAAATCAGAGAGATTCTCAATCGTTATCACAAACATAATCTTAGGATGTTATTGATCTTCAATTATGCAATTTTTTTTATTGATTTTACTTTTAAAAATGTGGAGGTTTAAAAATTCAAAAATTTTAGATAACGACATTATGAACATCTTATTTTATTTAGGAATAGACGTATGGTCTTTGATCGAGCCTGAATAAACTATAAATTTATTGTATGCAAAGGAATAAAAAAAAAATTTTTACAAAAAAATAACTAGTAGGCTTTTTTTTAAAAGCGATTATTAAATAAGGATGTCTGTTTTTTTTTTTGGATCATAAAAATTCATCTTAGGATTTGAAAACTAGATTATTTAAAATTTAATTAAATGCAAGTGAAATTGCAAAATTCACACTTTCAACATTTATAAACCACCAAAACTGATAAGATAAATATACTTTATTAGGAAATTATCTAGGAATTGAATCTCTGTATTGAAATCCAACAGCCTTTGCTCTCTTTATTTATCTACTGCATGTATGTTGGAACCCACCATGCGTCCGAATCCTAGGATTCCGGTCTAAATAATTCCTCTCTTTTACTAAATAAACTAAAATATTAATAATAATTAAAAAAAATAAAATAAAAAAGACAATAAAGCTCTAAAGCATTACCAAACACTTATTTTTCTATGCTTGCTTAACAAATCCATGCATACACCACAACGCCAACTCCCTCCAACTCCTTCATCATACAACAAATTCTAAGTAAAGAAATCACATCCACAGATCCTTAAAACCACTAACAGAACCCCTACCAAACTCAATCTTGTACTAACCCTAAATACTCCTTATATGGACGCTTTCCCCAGCACAGTTTTCGGTTATTGCAAACAAAGAAATAAACTCTTGCAAGACCACGGACTTGAAGAAGAATGTCTCTTGCATTGTCGTTGTTGTCGTTGTCGCTGCCTCCATGACTGTAGTTTTCTCGTCCAGAGATCTTGCAGCTCCAATAACACCACCACCAGTATCAGCACCAACACCAGCACCGGTATCTACCAGTGACTGACTCTACAGCAACCTTGCCCGTTTTCGGGTCCTTATTCGGGGCCTCATTCTTGTCATTCTTAATTTCTTTACTTACAGTGATCAACCATAGATATAGCTGAAGATCATAATATTACAAGTGAACCATGCATGGATTAACATGTACTATTATGATATATCTGAACGTGAGGGAACTTATATACTATGTATCACCGCATTTAACTTCTTGACAATAACTATATCACATAGTTTCATCTCTTAATTATCTGTTTCTTCATTCTCTCTTGAGACATAACAATAAAAGAATCATTTTCTTTATACGGTTATTTTTCAAGAATTCATATTGGTTAGTGGCTATTCAGTATTCGAGCAGGAAGAAATGCACCCGCAGTCTCATTGGATGCATCATACAGATAGCTAAAATTCTGAAACAAGCAGGCAATAATTTTGATATCTTTAGTGGCATTTAGCTGAAGAAACAGAAGAAAATGAGAATAAATTCAAGCCCCTCTAATTGAAAGACAAAGATAAGTCATAGTTATTGCTTAGGGCCTAAGCCATAAGCCTAACCAAAAGTTGAGATGATTCCAATGCTAGAGAAAATATTAATGGCACAATACCATTTCATACAACATTTATTGAATGTTAATTCACCTGCCAGCAATGAGCCATATTGTGTGCAACCCAAAAGTAGAGAGAAGCAGTAGTAGTCTAGGACCATTTTCACGGCCGTACATACCTATTCGATCATTTTCAACACATAACTATACATACATACTGTTTTAAAGTTGTAGAGCATGGCCAGCCTGGATACATTATGATCCCTCAGAGAAAAAAATAAAATAAAATAAACACTTCAGTTAAGGAATGCAGTTCATGGACCAAGGTAAAATCATCAATAGGCAGCTCTTTCAAGAACCTGAAATGAAACAACAAGGCTTCAAGAGAAATAGCATTCCAGCATGATTGACAAACATTCAAATGAAATCATAGCTGCAACTAGCAAGACTCAGGGACCCTTGGAAGTATTAAAACTTCTTATTGTAGATAACCACAGAAATCTACATCAACAGATAAAGATCCAGTATCACAAAGTATATACAAGTATTTCATCCCAAAAAACATGTCAAGAAATTTAACTAGTATTCTTTAACAGATAGCATGAGTATTTTAACGGCTTTGTGATGCCAAAAACACCAAGAGACCGTATTTAAAAACTTTCAAAAGATTTCAACTTCACAAGTCATAGAGCCTCTTTGTAACTTATCTAACTTCTGGCAAAGATTTTCCTTTGAAGCAGTCTCCTTGCATCTAATGATCACTTTGTTCAAGACTTTACAATTCTTCAACAAGTACTTCACCAGTCCCAGTTCATCTTTCTGACCTTCAAATTTCTTAATTTCAATTTTCTTAACATGTAGGAGCAAACAAAGGGGTATATTTGGTTGCTCAATCCACCCAAATTCTTCAAAATGACAACTTAATTTCTGCTCACAAAGAAACAAACAGATATCAGAAACAACAAATTGAGTACCATTTGCTTCAAAAGTTCATATCCTCACCTTCTCAAAAACAAACTCTTCTAAGTTAGGCAAACTGCTGAGGATTATAGGAAGCAGGCGCCATCCAAACAGTTCAACTTTCACTGCCAAACAGGTCACATTTGGAAACTTTGGAAAGACATCCTTATAAATTTTGTCAAGGGCCTTTCATGCAGAAAAAGAAAATTACTTTAAAACGAATAAATTACAAATAAAACTTTTTGCAATTTAATTTCCTTAACAGAAAATGTCCCCACAATCAGTTTTAAAACAATGTCGTCGCTGTTAGCTGGCTTACAGCAAAATAATAAATTAAACCAAAAAAAAAAGGTAGAGACATGAATAAGATATGTATGAGGGTCTTAGAACATGATGGAGTGGACTTACATATACAGTGTCAGCAGATAAAGCAAGAAACTTGGCTTTAGTGAGACTATTAAGTAGCCGTTGAGCACGGCCAGACTGAACCCATGACCATCCATCGTCATAGAAAATATCAATAAACACTTTAGTAAAGGGAGGTAGTTCATGAAACATATAGGAAACCATGCAAAAATCATGAATATTGAGCAGCTCAAGATTTGGAGTTGCAATCATAACTTTGTGCCAATTGTTACTATAAGCTACTCCGTTTGTAAACGATAAGCATAACCTCTTCAAAGTAGTGGATGAAATGTTGAAGTTAATCAAAGATTTATCATCCAGATGTCCTATTGACAAATCCTCAAGAGCAGGACAAATAGAAAAGAGTCTCTCAGTCAGGTTGTTATCAGGATATTCTAGTACAACAGTAAGAACCTTCAAACTTCGAAAACATAATCCAGAGGGAGGAATCTTGATAACAAAATCTGAGTAAAGTTTTAGAACTTCAAGTGTCTTCAAAGTGCAAATGCTCTCAGGCAACCGAACAAGCTTGTGAGATCCGAGAAAAAGTTCAATCTCGCAAACATTACGCATAATTATAGAATCAACCCAGGATCTGAAACGAGTCAAATCGCTTAGCGCCCAACGGTCGAGAGAAAACTTGCCAATAGCTGTCGGGTTAGTAAGATGAAGCACCCTAGTAACAAAATTCTCAAACACAGGGTTAGGATCCTCAGAAAAACAAAATCCATCCTTCCTAAAAATATAACCCATATGCTGGCCATAAACGGGCCTCATGTGTAACCGCTCATCAAAGCAAAGATTTGGAAGCAAAGTCCAAACAAACTTCCATCTTGAAGATAGAATACAAGTTGCCAAAGCACATTTTATAGGCAAAAATGATAAAATGTGGCAAAGGATTCCATCAGGTAACTGACTAATCCTGTCTTCTTTTGAAAGTGATTCATGTTCATTCATGATGAACTTCTCAGCCAACCTGATGATAGATGCAACATAGAGTTAATTAAAACTAAAAAAAAAGAAAAGATATGATTTTGTTATGTTTCTCAAAAGGGGCTCTTCATAAAACAGTGTTTGGTTACTGAGAACAAAATTCTGAGACTAAAAATACACCCAGTTCAGCTAATAGTAAATTTTTCTTAAGTCATATCCCTCGATTTGACAGCAACGAAGCAGGGCACACAGAATAAAATAAAACATAATAATGGAGAAAAGTTAAAAGAGAGAACAAGACCTGATTAGAACTCCAACTCCAAGCTGCAAGCAGAGCCTTTGAGAAGCAAAAGATCACTTCACCGTGTACTTGAGCTGTTGTATGGAATAATGGAAAGCGTTAGCGGTTAGCTTAATTGTTACGAGGAAGAGAATGCAGAAACGCACCGTTTTACTCGAAGTTTTTACCCATTTCGTGGTTGGTGCCTTTATTGTTTAATCATGTTCTATTCTGCTAAATTTTATGATTTTCCATCTGTGGCCTCCCACGTTAACTTCTTCAATATTAGCTTCTTCAATTTTATAATTTTATGACATAGCCTAGTCAGGATTATAATTTCACCATTATAGCCCCATTCAAAATAAAATCCTCGAGAAGACTATCATTGTTGAAAATGATGTAGCAAGAGTTTTGCATAAAGTCTGCAACAACAAAGTGGCTAAAGATTCAAAATCCAGATCATTTATATCTAATTACTTGAAGTTGTATCTCATAGACTCAATATTTAATCTACTCGGTTTTACTCAATCAAATTCACTTCTGTGGAGTAATTTTGTTAACACAATAAACCAATTGTATGTCAAGACTTTACAACACTTTTGGGTTTCATTTACAAGGTATAAGCGTCAGATTGATCATGGCCTCCTTGCTAATCAATTACCTCAGGCGCCATTTTTCTGAATATTCATTAGGCTCTTTGTCAACCAAATTGCTGTTTCTCTAGATGACACAGCTTCATCACCAAATGGTCTCAATACACCAGCAAGATCATCCAACCTTTCCTGTCTAAGCAAATTTGCACAAATCTCTAGTAGTGACTCCAGAGCCTCTGCTCTTTTCTTGCTCTGTGGATCCATTTTTATCCTTGTTTCCTGACTATGCAACAATGTTATTGTACTCATCAATGAGTCATTTGATGCTCCAATCAGTTCTTGAATATCTTCTTTTATTGTTTGCTTTGGAAGTCTGAGAAAATTCTCTATTGCTCTTTCGTTGTTCCCACATGAAGCACATATTGGACTCAAGTTTTTGTTTGCTATTGAATGTAAACAGCACCGTGGAACCATACCATGTTCTTCCTTGTTACTGAATGTCGCAGCTTCACTAATAACTGGCAGTTCCTTCTGCAATACCTGGTGATGCTGAGGGTCGGATTTCGGGTTCACTAATAACTTCCTTGGTGCTGGTGGGATTGCCTTTCCACCTTTCACTTCTTTGCCACTGCTGAACTTGGCAGGTGACTGAGATGCTTTTGGCTTATCCTTGTAGCTGTTTTCAGACTTTACAGGGAGAAAAACAGGAGCTAGCTTGTGGGATTGATCGATATATGGCTGTAAAAGTGGATCCCTCAATAGCTCTGCAGCCTGCAATGTAGCATAATGAGGTCATTAGAATATGTTTTCCAATGATTTCAAAACGACAAGATGAGAGTCTAGTTATTAATTGAACACACCGTTGGTCTGTGTTCAGGGTTCTTTCTTAGCATGCTCTTAATCAACCGTTTCCTGCAGTCCATAAAGCTCATTACGTCAATTATATATATAAATTTTGCTACTTTGATTTATGTGATAGGGAGGTTACAGAGAATTATCAGAACATGTATGTAGATACTTACAATGTAGAGGAATACATTGTTGGAAGTGGCGAGATGAAGGACCTGTTTATTTTGCTAACAAGTCCAGCCATATCCTGTTTGATCAAATTTTATCAGATTTTTCTCTTCCATTGACAATTCAAAATTAAAGATTTGTACTTTAGCAGGAAAATAAGGAGAATTAACAAGCTTAAGTCAAGGATACACTTACAGGAGCTCGAAAAGCAGGTTGATGCGCAGCAATTTCAAACATGCAGCAACCTATGAGAATAGTGAAATGTCATTCTGCGAAAAAAGTCATACTAGTGGCTATAAAATGAGCTTGTATGAAAATATAATATTGCTCTTTATTACCTAAGGACCATATATCAGACTTGTATCCATAGGGTATATCTGCAAGAAGCTCTGGACACATATAATTGGGAGTGCCGACAACCTGTGTAGATATACAAACGTGAGGAAGATTAATCCCATCAGAAAATTAAACACATAAAAAGGCTAAAATTGCACTGGGATACTATGAGACTAGAAATGAAGAGCAGAAGTTACTGAGGAAGCAAGTTCGTCTTTGTTGAGCAGTTTTGCAAGTCCAAAGTCACCTGTTAATCAAATGCATAATGGACGAGTTTTAGAAGGAAAACAAAGTGCAATCTCGGGAGCAACAATCAATGTGTTTGCCTTCTCACCTAGCCTTATGTCATTCTCTTTTGTAAGAAATATGTTGGAGCACTGAAATTACATGATACAAACATTGTCTTAATATCAGACTTGTACTAGGCTCTTTTATTAGAAAAATAAAAATTGTAGATAGAGGTACATACTTTCAAATCCCTGTGAATAACACGATTAAAGTGGAGGTAATCCACTGCTTGCAACAGCTGAGTTAGCCATTTGCAGAGAGTCTGGAAGAGAGCAATGCCGGTATCAAGATATTGTGCAGCAAGAAAAAAATTAATTATCAAGTTATGTTATGATCAAGAAAATTAGCTCTTGAGCAATTTCCAAATTCCTTACCTCTTCTGGAAGAAATTTTCCTTTAGATTTCTTTATCATGTCAGCCCTGCATAATCAAAATCAGAAATCAACAGAATAGTACAGAAATCAACGAGGAAAAGAAAGGAACCAAAAGACTTACATGTCTCCTCCCTCACAGTAACTTGTTACAATGCACACATAGCATTCCTGCAAAACATGAATGCATACAGAGAAAAAGTTAGGATCATTTTCATGGCGTTTATATGATAAGCATCCCAAGCAACTGCATTTCTAGCACATGACATTAACAAAACATACTATGTTTTTAATGGTAGCAGAAAATTAACTAAAAATTGCTGATAGGCTGAGTACCTTTTCCACCCAAGCATCTTTGTACTCAACTATATATGGGTTCCTTAGCTTTGCTATCAAATTCATCTGCAACATTAACACATGTTATTGACATCTTAATCACTTTCAATCGATCATTTGTTTTCATATATCAACAACTTCATATGAATCAACTGCATCTGTTACAAACTGAAATAAAATTGTCGATTAATGAAGCACAAAGCATCAAAGGTACATACATTTGCGAAAATGTATCGATTCCCAGTGATTCAAATGGGATGGTTAGTACTCAGTGAATCAAAATGCATAAAGAGTAGTGCTTAAAAGATTAACCTCTTGAATTGCAGTGCGCTTAAACTTCACCGTTTGCTTAGCCAATCTAATCTTCTTCAACACATACCTAATATACACATATAATATAACAAGGGCAACCATATTTTAGTCCTTAAACCAAACTTGAAAGATAATTCAGAAATCAAATTAAACCGATAATTTTTTATCATGAAAAACAAAGAAGAGATACTAGAGAAGAGAGATTTTTCTTACTTCTTATTCTCAGCCCTGTGAAGAACCAAAAACGTAGCACCAAAAGCTCCTCTTCCAATCTGCTCTATCACTTCATAATCTTCCATTTTCGATACCATGTCATCATTCATAATCTCCATAGCCATCTCCAAAGTTGAATATTTTCTATACCGGCTGGTTCAAACTTTGAAATAAATTCTATGTAGACATGCTCAGTTGCTCACCAAACCATTAATATGAATCATGCAGAAACTATGAGCACAACAAAGCAATAAATCCTATATTAATACAATATTCAAAATTTTCCCAGAAAAGTTCTGCCAAGGAAGATTCTTGGAACTGATGAGGGAAAAAAGAATTGAAATTTAATTTGGAAAAGGAGGGAAGATCAAGATTTGAAGCAAAAGCAAAGAGAGGAAAAGCAGAAAAAAGTTTCCTGCGACAGTTTGCCAAACACAGCATAAAAAATTATAAAGGCAAAGCTTTTTATCTTTGCTATAGTTTGCTTCTATTTTCAGACTCATGGGGTTGGGGAATCATTACCACCATGTGTAGTTGGCATGTCACTTTCTTCCATAACTGAAATTTTCTTCCGTCTTGGACTATTCAAAATTCAACACCTAAAAGATTTCAATTGGGATTTTTTCATACGTACTTAAGGAATGTTGCAGGAAATAACCAGAATAAAAAAGGTGATTGGTTTTCTTTATTCTTTTTGCGTTAATTAATTATTATTATTATCATAGAATGTGCTGTGCTCATTGTGTTCAATGTGTTCAGATTCTAATTGTTGGACATTTCACATTCGGGTTTATGAAATTTCATTTATTTTAATATTTTATTGACTGTACAATGTTTGGTAGGCCTACATTTTTAAGATGACTTTAGTTCGTATTGGCATCCCACCACCAAGCAGTCTTCTAGATATTTGTATGGTAACTATTTGAAGTTTGAGATTATCTCATTGATTGACTTTATAATTAGAATATGATAAATATATGATTATATCAATTATTTAAAAAAAAAAAGTTGGCTTTCTGATTTAAGAATTAATGAGCCCAACAACATTGAGTGTGTCCAACTCAACTATCAAAATATGTAAGCCCTGAAGCCCAGCATCCAAGGAAAAATTAAACATATACGACAATTCTTAACTGTGGAATTTAATAAAACACAAATTGTATAAAAAAAAATATCTTATTTTTATAAGGTATAAAAAAAATCTTATAAAAAAATCTTTCGGTACAGTAACTTTTTACGCATGAAAAATCTGCATTATATATATATATATATAAGAATTTATTTATTATAGAAAATCGACAAATGTTTATTAAACAGCAATCAATTTCTCTTTGCTTTGAAGGAGACATTTCAAGATGGTCCAGGCTAAGAATAAAGTTGAGTTGTCAAGCAAACAAGCAATATATATGAAAGAATTTAGCACCAAAAAAATAAAAAAAGAATTTACTGCCATCTCGAAATTTTCAAGTATCATCCCATTCCACCCAATTTCTCTCTCTCTTTTTTTTTTTTGGCACCCAATAAAAAGAATCAAACAAATAGAATTGATGCCATCTCCATAATAAAATTTTATTTTCTAAAAAAATTAAATAAGAAAAAATAGATAATAGTATCAATTAATTCAAGAGCACGAGTAAGAGATAATCGATACAATTTTAGGACATACTTTTGTTAATATTTTGGCGAAAAGAAAGAATACATACATATATATATATAATATTATAATTTACAAGAACTCACGTATTCTTAAGAGTGAAAATATATTGAAAGAGCTCGGCTGTAGCGGTGAAACAATTAGATTCACTCTCTTAATAATTCAAAATTCGTTTGAAATTACTATCAAATAGTTTTAGTTGAATTGATAGGTGTATCTCAATTAATAAATATTTTTTTTATCTCATTATTCAAATGAAGGATTCAAATCTCCTCATAAATATGTAAGTTATATATTTATTGTTTTCATTTAGCTTCCGAGTTTTATGTTGAACTTCAAATTTAGTACACGGAGGCTGGGGTTGTTCACTCACTTGTTTGAAAAAAAAAAACTCTTGATTTACCAAAAAAATAATTTTTATTTTTATTTTTTTCTGTTTAAATGGTATAAGATATTTTAATTTAGTTCCACGATACCATCGCATTCACTTGCTTCAACTATTATTGGACGGTCTATCTCACATTCCCCACTGCCTATCACTTTATCATATACCGAGCTTATTGTAGGAGTAATAACAGTTAGCCCCCTGCTTATTTTGTAAAATTGTAATTAAGGACATGTTTTGCAAATTGATATGAATGTCTCTCACCAAATTACATTAAAAATCCATTAATAAAATAAATTATTTGAATTTTATGTGTCTAAAATTGATTTATCCAGGAGATCATCTACTTCAAAGTTCAAGTGATAGTTTAAATACTCTTATGAATTAACACCTAACTATTTATTTCTTCTTCTCATTTTTTTTTAAAATTCATCATTTAATATAAAATTCGGTAGGATTTAAATTGATTAAATTACACATGTACGCATACAAATGAAACAAGACCTTTAGAGTTAAGGCATATCAATCTAGTTGAGTGCTGCAGTATTTTTTGCTATTTACAGACTTAACTTTAAAGAAGAATTTGATTATCTCTATATAAATTAATCAAGAATTATAGTCGTTCTCCTAAAAAGTCTAAGGTGTGCATGAAAAAATTAATTTATATTATATTACAAATATGAGGATAAATTCAATGATGAATATAGTATGTAAAATTATTGTATAAGTCTTTTATATTTAGTTTGTACTGAAATAATCCATATGTCAAATTTAAGAAAAAATGACTGTGGAGACTGGAGACCAATTAAAAAGCGACGCATAAACTATCCAGTGATTTTGGAATTTATTTATCATTCAGGGAGCCAGATGTTATTATCTAGTTATTTGAAAGTTAAAACCCAAGCGGGGGACAAAATGGGGAACAGAAAGTAACACGCGGCACCAATGAGAAGGAACCACGTCATTCCCTAATCAGTAAAGGGCCTTCGCTGGCAGAGAAGCAGCGAAGCCTTTTTAAAAAAAAATCAAAGAGAGAGAGAGAGAGACACCCGGAAAGGGAAACGAGGACGTCTCTCATCGGTTTTTGCCTGCTCTCTCCCCGATAGGCCGATCTGGTCCATTTAATTTTAGGGTTAGGGTTTTTGATCCTTGTTATTTATTTATTTTCTTTTAATATCAAGTGTTTTTTTTAAATATTTTTGGATTGATTTTTGTTTTGATTAATTTTTATTTAATTTTCGTTTGATTTGATGGATAGCAGGGCTCATTGGATGCTGGCTTGAGCTCGGGGATCGGCTTAAGGGATTCATTGCTGTTTCTTCTGTTGCTCGCAGGTTTGTTTTTTTTGTTGATTTATTGGGTTTCTGGTTTTTGTTTTTAAATTTTTTTACTTATTAATATTCATGGCGTTTTTTATATTGGGTATTTTTGTTCAAGTGAAAGCTAGGGTTTTTGATGTTGTTTAATAAATAAATCATGTTTTCCTGATATACTGATATGTGACACGTATGATTTTGTAATGAGCTGATTTGAGTTGGGTTTTGTTATTTTGTTTGGCGTCATGTTATTTGAATGTTATTCCGTTTTGTAGGATTAGTTTCAGATTGTTGCTAACTGTTCTAGATATGCTGTAAAATTTTGAATTGAATGATGGAGCTGTTCCAGCTGGGTATTTACTTTAGTTCATAATTTACATGACTGACTGGTGTTTTAGTTGTTAGAATAGTTGTAATATGTTTGTGATATGTGTATGCAAGTCACTTATTCTAAGTAAGTAGTTACGTTGTAGCCTCTTATATGGAAATAACTGAGACATGGTCACAGAGTGCAATTGAAGACTGTGGCGTTCATGGTTGGTTGACTTTGCCATGTGGTATGCATTATGACAAGATAGGAAGCCGTGATTGTAATCTATGGCTATTGTTTGTACGTGCACCTTCTTTCTTGTTGAAGACTTCTCTCACGCTTGATTTTTCTGATGGGTTATTTAGTGGTTCATGAATTTATTCCCCCATTTGATGTATGATGTTAGAAAATAGACATGGAAAGATTTGACCTTTTATGCTCTGAGAAAATAATTTGTGGCATCATGTCGTTTTGAAAATTGTGTGGTGCTTGAGTTGTCTCTTTACTATTAGATAATGGCTGTTTGCCGAAGACAATACAACTGATTTACATTTTATGATTGATTAAATATTGTATTTAGAGGTGCAAGCAGAAGTTAATCATACAAAGAATCAAGCAGAACCAAATCAGTTAGAAGTTAATGTGCAGTTTTAGAATGATCAGTCTGTTTCCAAGTTCTGTTATTGTGATCGGTGATTAGACTGGTTTGGTTCTTGGTTTGAAGAGATTAATAGACTGAACCAGCTATACACAGCCTCTTCTACAACCTGCTGTTGCAAGTCAGCTGTGGAAGGACTTGGCAGACGTGATATCTGTTTGCCAGCTCTATGTTTTTTCCAGATGCTGTTGTAGTGGGTTAATAAATTTCTTGCATCTGGCAAACAGAGCATGTATTGGTAACTGAGCAAGATTATATTAATTGGTTAAATACTCAAGGTCTGTCCTAGGATTTTGAACCTCTTAGGCTGGCAAACTTCCAAACTGAAGGAAATATCTTTAAATGATACTGTGGAATGAACACAGATGAAGAGATTTAATGTGAGCATTTTGTGATTTTGACATGGAACCATTTTTATAACCTTTGGGCTAATCTGCAAGCACTTAATGATGCTTGTGGGCTTTGAGACTGCTAAGCTGAATCAACCAAATTTATACGAGTCTAAGCCTGACCAGTTAAGAACCGCTTGAGTTCCGCTTTTTGGTTAAAACACTGGCTGACTGAAATTCTGTCCATATGTATATATGTGTTCTTTGGCATGTTCTTGCGATTCAATGTTGATGTAGTGGGATTGAGATACAATATTTTATTCTAATTCTTATTATTGTCTATTTCTTTCTAAGATCTCAAGTTTTTCAATTGTATTGGTGCAGGGGTGGTGAAAACATGGACCATGATGAGACTGGATGCCAAGCTCCTCCTGAGGGCCCTATCTTGTGCATCAACAATTGTGGTTTCTTTGGAAGTGTGGCTACTATGAATATGTGTTCCAAATGCTACAAGGATATAATGCTGAAACAGGATCAAGCTAAGCTTGCTGCTTCATCTATTGGAAGCATTGTGAATGAAACGTCAAGCAGCAATGGAAGTGAATCTGTTGCTGCTGCCACTGTTGATGTGCAAGCTAGTTCAGTGGAGCCAAAAATCATCTCTGTGCAGCCATCATGTGCTTCAGAATTGAGCGAGAGTGTGGAGGCAAAGCCGAAGGAGGGTCCCAGCCGGTGCAGCAGTTGCAAGAAGCGTGTTGGTTTAACAGGATTCAAATGTCGCTGTGGTAACTTATACTGTGTGTCACATCGCTATTCGGACAAACATAACTGCCCCTTTGACTACCGCACTGCTGCTAGGGATGCTATAATTAAAGCAAACCCTGTGATCAAGGCTGAGAAGCTAGATAAAATCTAGATTCAATGGGATGAGGTTTCAATAATCAAAGAATGATGATCTTGCTCATCTGTTAGAGGCTTCTTCTGAGAAGGCCACGTATCTTATCAGGTGTCCTTTAATGTTATATATGCTGGGGGCCCATTATCAGTTATAGGACATCTCTGCAGTATGAAGAACTCTATGTCGTGTGTTGGCGAGAACTTATATGTTGGCTTCAGTGTTTAAGAGTGAATCTGTGCTCTGGTTTTATGGACTTTTGGATAGCTTTCCAATTTGTCATTATGTTTCATATGGCATTTCACTTTATTAGTTTCTGCTTAAAAAAAAAAATTCAGAAAAAGATGGTTGTGCTATTTCCATATGATGTGGAAAACATACATGGACAATTCTTGCGCTTAGCCTCTGTAAATTTTTAATTATGGTTTCTATCGGCTTTATTTCTCATGTGTGATGATTTTTATTGGTTTCGATTTTTATGCATCGTTGACTTCCTTCAAACTGTAAATTTTAAAAAGTGTCGTATGGTAAAAGAAATTTGAGAGAGAGAGAGACTTGGTCCGAAAAAAAAAAACCCTAGTTTTTTGAAAATGCAGATCTGAATCATTAAATTCGACCCTTTGTAAGGTCTTTAGCATTCCAGCGCACGGTTGAGAACCTCCATCATTCCAATTACTTAAGAACTTGAAATCCCAACTCCATTGCCCTAGGAGTCTGCTTGAATGATTTTCAAGCAGAACATTTAGCCATACTAGTGTGGAACAATAATTCTGTAAAAGAAGTCATGTAACCTGAGGGAAATGACCGCCAGGAGTAACCTCCCCTATCCAACAGTCCTTCCAAAATTACCAACCAGCTTGGCCGAATGGGGACTTTTTGTAAGATAAACAAATCTACCGTCAGGTTTTGACTTCCTTGTTCCTATGGGCTGCACTCAAATCTCCAGTTTAACATGTTCAACAAACTGCGAAGAACTTCAGATAGACTTCAAAGTGATTCTCATTACAATCAGTCGATAATGGTGTCTTCAATAATAATGCTGCAATTTGTAAATTCAACATAAAGTGGTATAACTAGATTGGTTCTGTAAGGTTTGAAATAATAAAATGAACACCAGTATATATCTTAACATATATGGGTAAACCAGCAAAGGACCTGCAACGTAGAAGGGATCCGAATTTCTTGACAAGGAATGACACCAAAGGACATTGCATATTCTCCCAAAATAAGTGCAGAATTCAATTTCTAGAGGTGGCCGGAAGGAAATCTACTTAAACCAATTAAAATAATGCAATGATCTGAGAAGGAAATGCAACACCCTTCAATGGAGAAGGATATATGGTTCTCCACAATACGAGACATGCGTTGCAGAGGAGATAGTGCTAAAAGAGAAAGTGCTGTATAAAATTTGCAGCAATCAAAATTGTATGCCTGTAGCATTTGAGCAAAATATTACTAAAATATGCCCATCTACTTACAAAAATCCACGAAACAATTTTAAAAAACAGTCTTGCAATGAAAAGCGAGTGCATAACGCCCTGAAATTACATTTGAACTAGATCAAAATTTGAATCAACTCCTTTCAGGAGTTAAAGTATAACAATCTTAGTTTTATACTTATACATTATTAGTTTTTCCTACTCTAGAAGGACTTAAAAGCCCTTTGCTCCAAGTACTATAAAACTCAGAAATTGAACTCAAAAACTAGAAACTAGAGAGAAATTCCACGAGATTCAGCTTCAAGGTACTTACAGATCCTCTCCATTACTTCTCTACCCTTGACACTATTCTGCATGAACTTTTCTGCACATCGTAGCTCCACCTTCTCTGCCATTGATGCCAGTGCCGATAATGGCTTAATCCTTATACTTGTCTCTTGTCTACAAACTGTCCAACCAGTTGGATTATCAGGATGGGGTTCGTATCGGATCTTCTCCTCCACTTCTATATACTTTTTTAGACTAACATTGCGAGTAGTGAGCTGCATTGACTTTGACTGGGCATCAACAACCGTTGATTCAACACAGTGACATATATCTTGACCAATAATTTTGCGAACAAACCAAGGTCCAGGGGCATGGACAGTGAGTGCACGCGTTGTGTATAGCTTGCCAGATAGAGGATCGAGCTTGTGGTTCAAAGTGTCCACTTCAAGTATATGGGATAACGTGCGCTTGTTCTCAGGGTCAGCAAACTTGCGCCAAGATGCAGAAGTAACACGCTCCCACGGGTGCTTGTAAATGTGCTCTTGTGTGTATGCTTTCACCATCACGATCTATTGAGCATTTTTTGACAAAAGAACAAGGCACAGTAAGATTGCTGTGCAACATTAAAGATTTGGGTGGGTATAGTACAATCATGAATTCCCCACAACAATTGAAGTGCTTATATTGTGAGATTTACTACGAGGAAGGTCATTGTGTTTTATCCCAGTTTGCTTTTTAGTGAAAGAAAACCTAAATCCTATTGTAATGAAGGATTCCTATCGAATTAGTAAAGTATATAACAATAATCATACTGTTCTAAATCCAAAACACAGAATCCAAGCATTTCTTCAACTTTATTGTCGTTCAAAGCAATTATTCTTCAACTGTCCCATAATATTAAACACGATAAGAGGTAAAAATTTAAACAATTTGAAAGAAAAGCCAATGATGTGCCTTGCAAAATTACGAAACATCAAGTATCAATTGCAAAGATAGTTAACAAAGAAAAATCGAGGTTTTTTAATTAAAAAAAAAAAAAGAAAACAATATAGATGATGATTCAACATGTATACAAAAGCTCAAATGGGTCTCACAGATACATAAAATTCATCTTCTAGTCAACCCCAGAGAGCCAAAATACGAAGTAAAAGTATTTCAATGGTTTCATTACTAATTACAGCATTGAAAAGACAGAAAGAAGAGATGTTTAATCATTTCTTCCTTGAATTCTTCAAAATAGTCTAACGTTATGCATTTATCCGTTAAACCCAGATCAGAAAAACAAGCAGAGAAGAGAATCAGAAAGTAAAGACGCACCTTTAAGACAAACAGAATTGCAGACCGCAGAGCATTAAAACCCTTGAAAACGATCTCAGAAGAGAGACAATTAATTTTTTTTAAAAATTATTTGTATTCGTACATCAAGTACCTTCAGGACAAATGTACCCCTAGAGTCGTCGGTCAGGCGGTCATTGCGTTAATGAATTTTTTGAGAATGTGGGTATCGTCGGTAATTTACCTTTTATCCTTCCTCGTTTCCTTTACGATCAAGAGTGAATTTGTTGGTTTAGCATTTTTTTTTTAAAGAAATTTGAAACATATTTTTAGAATTATTGAAAATAGGAGAAAGAACACTTAGAACGATATTCACGTTTAAAAATTGGACTCAATATCTCTTTTTACTATTATATTTTATTTTGAGTATAAACTTTTTGCTCCGTTGGATCACATAAATACTTTAAATTTTCTCATACTAATATGATTTTTTTGACTGTTGCTTATAGGGCAGTACTTTTTAAAATAATTGCATTTAGTTATGTTAAGAAAGAATCAGTTATATGTTTAGTAAAATTTATTTTCAAAAATATTATGAATTTAAAAAACAATCATATATATATTTAGTAAATTTTATTGTTAAATTGTTGTAAATATATAAATGACTTAAATATATATAATATTAATTTTTTTACAGATTTATAAATATATAATTTTTTACACATATCAATTTATTGTATTTTTATGATAACTGATAACTAAAATAAATATTATTATTTTATCTTTTTTTATTTTGTTATCTCAATATAATTGGTAATAATATTAATTCTTTTAGATTTTATTTTGAGGATAATTTTAGATTTTTATAACATATGTGAGAATATATATGAAATTGCAATAAGTGTACGATGGATTCTCAAAATTAAAATTTGAAAATCTACTCATGTTTTGCTTTTTAAAATTTGTTGTAAAATTGGGTAATTTTTGTCAAAAATAATTTTTTAAAAATTTACCAAATATCAAAATTAGTTCTTAACTTTTCAAAATCACTTTTGAATCTCACAAAAATAATTCCAAGCGGACTCATAATCTACAAAAATATTGTAATAGATTAAAATCTATTGAGATTCTAGTATATAAAAAGATTGATCGTTGTTTAATTAATTTGTTTAAAGTTAACATCAATAACCTGCAAGTTGGTTATTTTTTATTTGTCTAAATAAAACATCAACGACAAAATTAAAAAAAAAAAAATCAATGACAAAAGAAAAAAAAGAAATGATGCTGTCATTTATATTTTTCGTGGGGCTCGTTTTCTTCTCCATCCCAGCCCTTCTCAACTTTCTTATTTTTGTGCTCATGGTCCTGAAAATAGGGCCATGGAGATTGAAAGCAAATATTGAAAGGTCTCTAAGTCTACCTCCAGGGCCATGGAAATTACCTATCATTGGAAACTTGCATCACCTTGTCGGCTCGCTACCTCACCATCGGCTAAGAAACTTGGCAAACAATTATGGTCCCATTATGTACCTACAGATTGGAGAGCATCCAACGATTTTGGTTTCATCACCCCAATCTGCCAAAGGAGTGATGCAAACTCATGACGAATTTTTTGCAACAAGGGTTGAAACGGTGGCAACAAAAATCATGACATATGATTTCAGCGCTGTGTCTTTTGCACCATATGGTGAACAATGGATAGAGCTACGAAAACTTTGCACAATGGAGCTTTCAAGCAAGAAAAGAGACCAGTCTTTTCGATATGATAGAGAGGAAGAGGTTTCTGAAGTCATTAGATCGATTGCTTCAAAAGCAGGATCAGTGACTAACCTTAGCGATATAGTTTCATCATTAGCATATAATCTTTTTTTGAAAATAGCCTTTCGTAGCAAATGCAAAGAATAAAGAAGTTCTCCGATAGATTGTGAAGGAATTTGCAGTAGCAGCAGCGGGTTCCAATACTGCAGATCTGTTTCCTTCCATCAAATTTCTACAATTGATAGCTGGGGTCAAGTCTCAAGTGGAGAAAATTCATCAACAAGCAGACAAAATAATTTCAAACATTATTGAGGAACGTGAGACAAGACTAAAGACTGGTAAAAGTGAGGAAGACGGAGATCTTGTAGATGTTCTGTTGAGAGATCAAGAAAATGGCAACCTTCAATTTCCCATGACTATCAAAACTATCAAAGCAGTAATCTTTGTAATTATTTTTTCCCTTCATTTGAATTTAATGCTTCAATCAATTTCTCTTCCAATACGGAAACTTAAAATCAGGTGAAATTGTCTAAGAGTGAGTGTTTTTTAAGCAACTTTTTTTACCTGATCATTACTTGAGTTTGAATTATGAGAAAATAATGGGCTAAACAATTAATATCTAGTCTACCAAATGGGTGAGAATGACTGACTGTGAAAAGTTTAAGTCTTTTTTTTTTTGGTTCTTTCTTTTCTTTTAAAAAGTAGTAAAACATTGATAAATTAATACTCGATAAATTATTATCTCTATTAAATAATGATTTTTATTTATCCACTTGATGGGTATTGAAATTTTTACATTCCAATAGTCAATATGTTAATTAATTTAAGACATGTTGAATCCAATATTATCTAAATCATATGATATTTTAATTATCTCCACTTAATTGCTTGGTTGCTATGATTTTCATATTTAAGGAAAAAAACTTCATAAATTAATAGTTCATTAATTACCGCCTTGGTCCCAAAAATTTTAATTAATTGAGATTTTATCGTATTTAGTATCACATTGTCAATAATATAATCGTTTCAGACACTTCATCTTTGCTGGTGATTTGGCAATGCATCAAATCCAGTTTCAGGAAATTTTTGCGGCTGGTACTGATTCATCTGCCATAGCCATAGATAGGGCGCTATCCGAAATAATAAAAAATCCAAGAGTTCCGAAAAGAGTTCAAGGTGAGGTAAGAGAAGTCTTCAATAGAAAAGGGAAGGTCGATGAAACGGGCATTGAAGAATTGCAATTCCTGAAGCTAGTTATCAAAGAAACCCTGAAATTACACCCTCCCGGTTCTTTGTGATTTCCGAAAGAATGTAGAGAGAAACGTAAGATTAATGGATTCGATATACCGTCCAAAGCCAGACTCATTATCGATGCATAGGCCATACGAAGAGATCCGAAATATTGGACTGAACCTGAGAGCTTTATTCTAGAGAGATTCCCTGATTCCTCTATAAATTTTCAGGTGAATAATTTTGAATACATTGCATTTGGTTCTGGTCAGTGGATGTGCCGGGAGTAGCTTTCGGCAGTGCCAATATTGAGATTCCCACTGGCAATGTTATTGTACCATTTTGACTGGAAACTTCCAAATGGAATGAAGCATGAAGCCTTGGACATGGGCGAGAACTTAGAAAGCTTTGTTATTGATTCATTTTTTCTTCGTGGTGAATTGATCAGTAAGAGCTGCAGAATTTTTCTTCAAAGTTGAGCGGTTTCTGTTGTTCTTGCTTTTATAACTGTTCATCAATCTTGATCAGTTTCATCAAGATTCTGGTTTCACTCGAGGTTGAAACCTTAACAGTAATAACAAGAGTTAAAACTTCTAAAAGGCTTAATCAACAACAATGCAAAGTTGAGCGGTAAGTGTAAGTTTCAATGAGTCCGTGAATTAAATTAAAAATGCAAAAGAAAAAATACGAGCCGTGTGTCCGAAAATATTTTGAAATTGTGTTTTCCTCAATTTTTGGGATTGTGTTGGCTTAGTTTAAGGATAATTTTGCTTGATTTTAGGATAGTTTAGGCCATTTTGTTTTCCGGGAAATCACAATTATTTGTATCACATTCAAAAATCTATTTGATAGATTTCTTTTAATGGTCTGTTCCTGTTTTCTTCTTGTTGGCCATTACAAACGAACATCAATTAGTAAGGAAAAGCTCAAGCGAATTAATTATTCAATCTATTTATTCTAGTTTCTGATAGCCTAACAGCGTTTAATTGAGCATTGGTGCCCCATAGACGTGGGCTTTCCGGCTCACTAAAAAAGGCCCTTTCTTTTTTAAGTTTGAATAAATATGTCCTTTCCGAAGAATCTGGGCTTTTTGCATACGGCCTAAGCCACCACAACAATATTAATGTTTTAAGAAAGAAATGAGTTTGGGGCTCAATTTATTTTACAGCCCACTACCTCAACATTACAAATATGCCCATAATGCCATTTACCATTAAAGGCATTTTAATAGTAAAAATACTCTAGACACCCATCTAATGCAACCATGAAATATTGTAGAACTAAAGAATTTAAATCCTATTTTTAATTCTCAATATCAAATGCATAACCTCCAAAAATTAAGTTATCAAAAATTAGTCAAGTGCTTTTCAAATTCAATCAAATTTTCCCATTTTGTTTCTCATTAGAGGGACTATCCCATGATAGGTTATTGTTCGATAATGGCCTAAAAAATCAATTAATATTGGAATACTTCATACTTTACTAGTTTAAAATTGCATATCTGTTATTTCAATTCTGGAGAAAAAGACAAAAGAAAAAACGATTTTTTTTAACAAGGAAAAAAATGTCATTTCTTATCCATGATCTGAAGAAATAATATACATATAATTTGCAAGCCGAGAGTAGAATTGGCTTGTGTGTTATGGTGTCCTGAATGTATTAACAAACAAAGAGAAAGCATTGAGGGTATGTTTAGAATTTTAATGAGGGTATAGAGCAAAAGTAAATTTTTTTAAATTTAATGAATGAGAGTTCACAGTAATTTTTAGAGAATAAATAGCCTCACCCATATTCTAATGGTGGTGTATATTCATAGAAAAGAATCAAAACTGCTTTTCAAATCAAGCAAATTTAATAATGAGTATTTAGTTGTTAACTATGAGAACTACTATACGTCAAACTCTTTATTGGTCACAAAACATCTAAGAAGAAGATTGTTTATGATTTCATTTTATTACTTTAATAATTGTGGTTTAAATGATATGATTATGGTCACTAGTTTATAACATCTTGGTGAGATAACGAGATATTGCCCGTAAGATCCAAATCTCGGGCCTTAACATTAACGAAACTAATTAAAATGCGATTGAATCTATCAATGAAGAAAGTCAAATTATATTTGAAAAATGATTTTCTGCTCCCTGCAATCTAGGATCTTCATGTATTACTGATTTTCCTAAAACATTTTTGTATACTCCGAATTAAAATTTTATTTGCCTGTTTTATGCTTCTTCGTTCCTTTGCACAAAACGAGACAATGCCATGCACATGAGTCCATGACTTGTTTATATTACCTTAATTATTAGTTTAATTAAAAATAAGCTTATTCATCTCCTACTATATCAGATGTTATTAATAAAGTTGAAGAGTTCCGAATACTTTCCTCCGATTTTCAAGAGTTGGCAAGTGGTTCTTACTTAACATTTTTACTTATATAAATATTCACAATCTTTTTTTTTCTCTTTCATCATTATCATTATTTTCGCCTAATTATTTGATTATATAGAATTTTATCAATCATTTTCAATATCAAATTGGCGAGCAAGTTTGCATGCCACTCATTGGTTTAATGGTAAGGTTTAGGAGATTATGATAAACTTCTAATCCTAAATATCGGTAAATCGTAATGTAATTTAAAAATTAAAATAAAAACTATTCACTTAAAGATGGTCCCGTTTCTCTATTTATTCCTTGAATTTTTTCTTCAATAATACTTCACAATTCACAAAAAAAAAAAAGTTTGGGGAAAAAGTTTTAAGATTAGAGAATGCACTATTTTGAAGAATCAATCTCTCAAATCCTTTTTTAAAGAAATGACAATTAAAAGATTTCCTCGATTTATTGATGTTAATGTATGTGCGTGTGTGTGTGTGTGTGTATTATGCTCAAATGGAAGATGCAAACATTTCTTTCATCCTTTCTAATCGAAAATATAAATAACACAAAAATAAGAGTGAAAAATAAAATAGTTCTCTGAAAATAATATTTAATGAGTTGGTGCATTAATGCCATGTTATATAATGAGTGCATCTAATTTCTTCGTTCTTTATTATACACCTAGTTGGTCAATTATATAATCATTTCTTGTTGTACAGCAATAATAGGGGGAATAATATTATTATATACAGCGGTAAAAAACAGGCCACATGCTTGTCGACATTGTTGTTTTGATAATGTCGAACCAGAATTCTATATCAGTAATCTAGACTTAGAAGTTGTTGCCAATTCACTCAATGCTGATTTTCTTAAAATAAACAAATACATATAACATAATTAATATTAGATATATATTAAACTAGCCCAATATAAAGATCTCATTCTTTTCGCAATTTTAATTCTGCAATCATTGTAGCATCTGTACCAAGTTGTTACCTGAATTTGGATGTCAATTGGGTTCAAGTCTCTGTGTTTAGAAGTGTAAGATTTGAGAAGGTTGAAAGAAACAATAGTTGTATGGATGCATGCATTGGATTAGATCCTCTTCGATGTAACCTCAAATTGGATTTACATTTGAATTGTAACATACAATCACGGAGGAAAATATGTATCCGAATTTAGGTCATGTGAATTTCAAGACACCAAGTTAAGATTGAAACAAAGCTTATGTACCAGATGTAAAGGGAAAATTCTTGCATCGGTTGAGAATTAATCTTTGACTAAAATATAATTTTGAGGTAATCTTTGATCTGTATGCTTAATTTTCTGAATTAAAATTTATTTCCTTCATAGTAAGAGAGAATGCATGTTTCATTCCTGATAAATATCATATTACCACTTATATCCCTACTAGATTTTTAATTAACAATTTTATTCCTTTCATTAAGAGATAACAAATAAAGTTAACATTTTTTTTTTCATTTACTATCCTACTCCTGCTTAGAAAATTTATGACATTTCTAAGTAATTCGGCACCATAATTAAAGAGAACATGAAAAGGATTAGTCCTATGTAATTACTAAAGGAGCACTTTCATTCTTCACTTTTCATGTTTTAATTTAAATTTTAAAATATCACACCTTGAACGACTGTTTTGCCCTTGTTTTCACATTGGTTCTATTATCTCTTAACGTGAGGGATGAGATGGATAATTAAAAATTTAGTAGGGACACAAGTGATAAATATAACATTTATTATAGATAAAACATTTTCTCTCTTATAATAACAGCCTTTGAGAGTGAATTAGACCCATGAATTTTATATCATTTTAAAGCCAAGTTGATGCATGAATAGGGCCATACTATCTTACCACATGATGAGAAATAGTCAAAAGGACAATGTTTGACGGGATGAAGGTATTGAAGAGATATCCCAAATCAATTGAGAATGAATATTAAGTAATGAAATATATGCTACAATCAAATCGCATTGATTCGACAACCCTCACTCTGAGTATAGGCCCATGGGGTTCTATAACTTCTACAATTAAATGTATGCACTCGTGTGGATGGGAATACAATGGAGATATTTGCAATCTTCTAGTTTCTAATTACATTATTAGGCCAGATCACATTTTCAGAAACATTCTATACGAGAGATTAAATTACTTTATAATTCCAGCTGGTGCAGAATCGAATTTGATTTTTAAGTAACGATATATCCTTGCTTCTTATACAATTAAGACTGTAGTTTCGTTTGCTTTACTGGATCTTTTATTTAATTATTAAAAATCGAATAAACTATTAAAAACAAGAATGTCTAAATTATATACACTGTTCAATTCATTGGGTACTGATAACAGGCCTTGGCTACGGAAAGAGTTAGAACTTTCATGAAGCGTAAATGATGCTGACACTACCGTCTTAGAGTTGCCTTGCAGCATTCAAAAACTTAATAAAGTCTGTGATATTTTCCATTTTGTAGATTTTAAAATTGGAGGATATATGAGCAAATAAAATAATTGCCAACCCACTAGAATTTAATTGCTTGATGATGCGAAATGGAAAGTTACTAATGAAATATATGCCACCTTCATGGAAATTTTAAGGCATGACTTTGATGATAATATTCTTCTTCTATGTATAATTGAAGATTCAGAAAGATTCTGATTTAAATTGGATTATTGCTCCGTTTATAACATAGAAAGGGCTAGTTTGTTTTCAGTGTATCACTTTGTCACGATAATCAAATTCATTGGACCTTTTGTCTCTTTATCTTTTTTAATTCAATATATGTAATATAACAAACTACTTGACAAGTAAGGCTTATGAAACATAGTTAATGACTAATGAATTATATTAATTTTCAATGCTACGCTGACAAAAACTTGGGACATCTAATCCATTAACTGTGCAATATTATTATCTTTCTAACGGTTGCATAACAAGTAATAGGGGTCTTTAGAATCCAATCTGATATACTTAATCTGTAGAAATCCGATCTGTGAATTGGTAGATTGGATTAGATTGAAAATTTAAAAATCCACAGTCGGTGGATTGGATATGAATTTACTTCTGTAAATCCACAAAATCCGTGAATTCCCAAAAAAATAAAAAATAAAAAATATATTTATTAAATAAAAATTTAAACTTGTAAATATGGAATTATACTCGCTAACAAATAAATAAGTTAAAATATCGTTACATTAACACCATATTATATCTTATCTGATAATAATATAAAATAAAATAATTAAATAACAAAATAGCTTCTTAAGTAGTTAATATTTATGTACTAATCTAAATAAATGAGATTTTTTTTCTTTTTGGTGTATTGTATTTTGAAACTTTAAACGTATTTTCTAGCTTTATTTAAATAATTAATTTATTTAAATCTTATTTAATTTTAAATTTGATTGGTAGTAAAAAAAATTTATATTAATTTTTTTATTTAATTAGTTGGTGGATAAGAAATGATTAAAAATTTATAACTTGCAAACCAATCTGCCATATGATGAATTGGATATGAATAGGGATGGCAAAAATCCCCATGGGGACGGGTACCCTCGGGGATTTTCCCCATTTGGGAGGGTATGTGGATAATTTCATACCCAATTCTTTATTCGGGGAAGGGATGGAGAAATTTTTTTCCCCAATTTCTTATTCGGGGAGGGGACGAGGATGAGGTGGAATCCCCATCCCCTACCCATTTCCCCATTTTAATTTTTAATTTTATTTTAATTTTTAATTTTATTTTAATTTTTTAAAATTACTAGTAAATAAATAATAAAATTTAAATTATAAAATTATAAATATTGGTAAAAATAAAAAATATCAAAATATTTATATTATTAAACTTTTAGGCCTAATTAACTAATTAAAATCCTAAATTTTTATTTAGGACATTAAAAAGACCGAGTAGATTCTATTAGCCTTTTTTTTTAATAGTCTTTAAATATTTTAAACTTAAATCTATTTTTTTATTTATTTTTAGATGTTATAATTGCCCACAGTGAATCACAATTTTAATATCTAATCTAATCTAATCTAACATTTGCTCTTGATTTGCTCCGATTTAACTATTGTGTTGTAAAGAGAATAGTCCACATTTATAAAGTGTCCACGCCACCATTGAAAAAGTTAATTTTGAATCTAAATTCGATTTTATTTGTAACAATTTTGTATTAGACTATTAATTTATTCATGATAGTTTGTATCCTTTGCATGCTGCGTTACTTACTAATTTAATGTATGTGATTTTTGTAATGCATATTAATGTAAGATATATTTTGAACTTTACTTTTATTTGAATTTTTTATTTTAATATGATTAACTCAAAATCGAAAACAAAAAAAAATTTATTAGTTATTCGGGGATCGGGGACCCTCGGGGTCCCCTGTTATTATTCGGGGAGGGGATGAGGATTCTCTCAAATAATTCTGACGGGGATGGGGAGGGGACGGGGACATACGCAAAATATCGGGGATGGGTACGGAGAGATTGGTCCCCTCCCCTCCCCTCCCCATTGCCATCCCTAGATATGAATTGAGTCAAATCTCCATCTGATCTGCAGATGTATGAATTGTATTTGGATTGAATTTCACCAATCCATGAATTGAATTGGATTAAAAATTTATAATCTGTAAAATCATGGATCGAATATGGATTGATGTCTAATCTCTAAAATCCGATCCGCGAACACCCTTAACAAGTATATATTATTCACTTAACACGTATAAGGTATTAATTATACATGAGTGGAGATATAAATTTTATACCCAAGGTTAAACTTGGTATGCACTTTTGTTTTCTCGAGAGAGATGGAAGGAGGAAGAGAAGGTTAACTGATTTATTATTATGTTATAAGTTCCATGTCTAATACTCACTGTTGGCATGCCTCCAATCGAAAGGTTGAAATAGTGTCAATATAGTTTTGTTGATTTAAATGCCTACTTATCCTCTAAGACGATGTTACTTTGTATCTAATTTGCTTCCAATAATTTTTTTTTTTTTAGTTTAAAAGGAACACAAAATTAATTGAAAACAGTAAATGCATTTTTTTTGTTATTTTCCGTATTGGAACCAATAAAAAGTTTAAAAAATAGCTTCTTTACATATAATTTAATTTCATTCTTGTTTGGAAGCATAGATAATTAATTATAGTATAGTTATTGGATCAGAAAGCATGATCATGATCAAAGAATATGACAATATTTGCTTTAATATTCCGCTAGAGTTTAAGGCCTTTCTTAATTTCTAGAGTATTGAATGCCACAATTTCTATTTATGGCGTTTCTAGTTAAAAAATAAAATTAAATAAATGAAGCTAATTCGACCAAGCTAGTAGCTACAATCTTCGATCTAATAACATTATGTGTGCAATGTGTTTGTGTTACAGCACGTGATCCAGTAGAGAGGCCGCTGTATAAACTAATTTGGATTTGAGACAAAACAATTTTTAGGCGCTTTCTTTCATAACAATGCTTTAATATTAAACCCCAACCCTAACCCTAACTAGGTGTTTTTTTTTAAATTTTTTTAATCTATAAGAAAAAACAAGCTGGGTGACACGAAAATAGGTTTACCTTTCTAAATTGCTTCACTTCAAGGCGACACGAGCACTTTCCCGGCGTTTCCTCCTAGCTTTTCTTGGAAATTCTCAAAATCTTTTTTTCCAACATTATATTAATTGATTCTCATGATGATCACTTGATTCTTTGACCATATATGCCCTCATTTCTTCGTTTTATATATAAGCATGCCCTTCTTCACTGCCATCAAATTCATATAGATTTTAGTTATCATGGGCATGCACCCAAAATTAATGGATTCCACAGTTTAATATGTTTTTTTTCCCTTTTGTGGCTTATTGTCTCAATATATGGCATGTCAAATTAAATTGATTCAAAGCACAAGGCAGGAATTCTTGAGTCTGCTCAAAATATCATCTGAAAGACCAAAAAAGTGAAATACACATGATTGGTACTTGGTAGAAATGAAAGCATGCAGGAGCCTAATTGGTTATTGGGATCACAAGATTTGATCAATTAACTTTCACACCCAAAAGACCATTGGGGAACTAAAGCTGAAATCCAGAAGTTGAGTTTAGAACTTCTGAATTGGTATGTTCCATGCAAATTAAGAATTTTAGGAAGTATCTGCCTTAAGAAAACGTAATTTGAAAATTAAACTTCTATACTCAAGCAATTTTTCCGTTTATTTGCTTTTCGTTTAGCGTATTTTAATGTCGCAAACGGATTTATTTTTTAGGCAAAAGAAAGAGCTAGACGCATATTCCAACCTCTGTAGCATATGCCCACAAGAAAGATTATCTAGTGCAAATCCAATTATGCTTCAAGTTTTTATGAGGAAAATGAGTTTGAATTCTCATATTATTTTTCAGTTTTCGAGCTAACTTAGATATACCTCTGTTGTGTTATAATATCGTGTGTAGATAAATATATATATTGAAAAAAAAAAGTTTGACGAAACGAGGAGAATTTATTAAATAAAAAATATAGAAAATACAATGCATTAATTAAAAGGAAGAGATAAAAAAAACATTTTGATGCTATGTTCATTTATTCAATTAGATGAAGAGAGTGGAAATTAGTTCGATTAGTAATTAATTTGGGGTTAATGACATGGGCAATATCGTGATACAAAGAAGGAAATTCGGTACCAAGGTCATAGCATGGTCAAAGTTTTGCTTCTATTTTATGTTTTTTTGTGCAAAGCATGCAAACCGGATAATTGGCCCGCCTGGGTGCACCTCTCAGAATCAAGAAAGACAGAAAGCCTAAAATGTGAAACGGACACGTGTCAGTCACATTCCTTCGAATTTGGCCGCAATATCAGAAACTGAAACGTCGTGAAGACTCTACCGATTTAATGTGCTTACCTAATATGGCCGGTGGCGAATCCCCATCACCCTCTCAACACATTTTCCAATAATCAAGATTGATTAAAAATTTGATTATCAGAGAGAAGAGCGAAGTGTAGTAAATTTATTCAACTTCTCTTAACTTGTTTGATTCTGATCAAATGAACAAGTTTCTTTTCTTTCTCAAATTGTGTCGAAAACAATAATTCCTTATTATAATTTTTGCCTTTCTTAATGGGCTTATTTTGAGTATGTTGGACAAAAATGTTTTTGTTTAGTAAAAAACAGAACTAATGGAATGATTTATTCCAAAGAGGGTATCTGTTTTTGTTTTGTTTCTTTTATTGTTTGGGTTTAATTCATTTGCATATATGTGTTTAGGGTTTTGATAATATTAGGTTTTTTATTTGAAAAAAGGTTAAAGAAGGCGTGAGACGTGGGTCCTTGCCCCCTTATTGTGGTGCACTTCAGTCAACGAACCTTATATATATGTATCAGTCTACAAGAATTTGGCGGGAACTGTGTCACAAAAAATGGCAGGTGATTTTGTTTTCTTTTTTATCTTTTTAGAATGTTTTGTTTATTATTTTTCTTCTGTGTTATCAGAATCCAGATTCTAAGTATTAATAAGTTTCTTCTCCGAGCACAGAAAGCACAATCTAAATCTCTGAAAAGTTCAGTCCGCAAATGATGACCCATATATCTTAACCAGTTATATATAATTATATATCCTTAGATTTGTTTATGTGCATGGAGATTTTGTGTGCGTCGACATAGCTAAATATTGAATAAAGTTTTACATATGCATGAAGGAAACACAAACACGCATGCAACACTGAGAAACTTTTTGTTGTTTGGGGAAAAAAGAAAACTTTGGAAGCTAGGGCAATATATTTGTGGTATTTTTTTTACTTTAGAACCAATTATTTCTTGAATATTTATTTAAAAAAAAATTCACTTGATCTTGCAATTTTCCTTATTGGGATTGTAACCATTTCATTTAATTTTATGAACGGACGGCTTAGATCTTTAAATTTTCTTAGAGTTAGCCTAACTGGAGGGCACACACAAGACACATAAAATAAAAACTTCTACTATATGTGTATGAGACATGCACAAGAACATTAATTTAATCTGATTTTAACTTTTGACGGGTCCGAAAACCAATTAGGTGGTCAACAGATTTCTACTTGGGGAGCCAAATGAAATCCTCCCCTTTTTTAAAAAGAAAAAATTCTTGAAAATTATTTTTTAAGTATGCTACGTTTGGTGTAATTTTGAACAAGATAGTAATTTTTACTCTTTCTCCAGTACTTTTAATATTTAATATGTCGGATTTTTACCTTATAATATTGCATGTCCGTACATACAACAATTTTAAACAATGCAGCTAGCAGTGACTCGGGGATCTACGAATTTGGTTCTTGGTGACGAGTCTATAGAAACCCATTTGGGGGATCTTCTCTGGTTAATGAATTTGATCGATCTTGTGATATATAAATAATTAAATAGTTAAAAAAATAAATTTCAATTTAATTTGTAGTTATGAAAGAGAAAGTAACTTTGCGTAGAGTGGTCAATATTTAGACTAAGAGATGATTTGCTGAGTGTGGGAATGCTGGGCTTTGAGGAGTCATATTTTGCATTGAACGAGGACGAGAGTTCCAACAAACCAAGTGGGGTACTGAGAGAGAAATTAAATTACAAATAGAAAAAGAAAGAGAGAGGTGGGTTTTGGATTTTTCCGATTGGAATTTGTGGGTTTGTTTTAGTACAAAGACTGAAAAAGGATCTCACTTAGCTTATAGTTTTATTTTAGTTTAGTTTAAAATGCCACTCGTGTCCATATTCAGATTAACATTTATTATTATTATGGTAAGATGACTTAGTTTCCAAGTCTTGGAAAATGTTATTGAAGAGTCAGACCACTTAAAATCACCACTACAATAGGGGTTTGTTTTTGTTTATGAACAGCTAGCCCAGTCGATATTTGTGTGCTTGTGCGGACGTGTTTTGTTGAGTGCGAGAGAGAGAGAGAGAGAGAGAGAGAAAGTTTTAAAAAGGCTTGTATTCTCCACAAATTTTTTTCTCTTTTCAACCTCCTCTTCCTCTTTTCTGTCATTTTTCAAGCCACTTAGGGTTTCAGAGTTTTAACTTTATTCACCACTTAGCTGAGCTTCTTTGTTCTTTCAAGAATATTTGTATATTATACGTGTGTTCTTATTTTGTTTTGTTGCATTTTGGAGACTGACTGATTTGTTGAAGGTAAAGGCAAGAAAATTTCTCTAAACTGTTAGCAAAGATTATTGGGAGCTCAATGAATACAAACAACTGGCTTTCGTTTCCCCTTTCTCCTACTCATGCTTCACTACCAGCACAGCTTCACACCTCTCAGTCTCATCAATTCAATCTAGGGTTAGTAAATGACGGTATGGACAACCCATTTCAAGGCCAAGGTACCAATCCCTACTTATGTTCCTTTATATAATTATTTTAAATTTTCTCATTTCTCTAACTCTCTTCATTTGTCCTATAATCGTACTTTGTAATTTACAGAGTGGAATCTGATTAATACACATGGAAGTGGTGAAGTTCCAAAGGTTGCGGATTTTCTTGGTGTTAGCAAATCTGATAATCAGTCAGATCTTGTGGACTTCAATGAAATTCAGGCTAATGACCAATCTGATTACCTATTCCAAAACAACAGCATAGTGCCAGTGCAAAATACTATAGTAGCTGCCTCAACTGGTACCTATGAGTTTCAAGAAAATACTAACAATCTGCAGTCACTGACATTGTCAATGGGCAGTGGTAATAATAAGGGTTCAAGTTCAACTTGTGAAACAAGTGGTGAAAATAGTACTAGTATTGTTGAGGCTGCTGCCCCTAGAAGGACTTTGGATACTTTTGGCCAAAGAACATCAATATATCGCGGCGTAACGAGGTAAGTTTGAACTTTTTTTTGTTTCCCCCTTGTATATGTTGCAATTTTATGTGTCTAATTTTGATTTTGAATTTGGTTTTGTGGTGCAATTACAGGCATAGGTGGACAGGAAGATATGAAGCTCATCTTTGGGACAATAGTTGTAGGAGGGAAGGGCAATCAAGGAAAGGGCGACAAGGTCAGCCTTACAAATACTATAATTCACTTGATATTGCTATTGGCTTTCACCTAATATAAGTAGCGCTAGCATCTGAATTATTACTAACTATTTCTTTTGCTTTCCTCGTTTGTTTTGCTATCTATTATGGCTCGCAGTATACTTGGGTGAGTAAAATTTCTCTTTTTATTGTCTTTAATTCAAGGAACTTTCCTTCTTTCTTTTTTTTTTTTTTTCCTTTTGCTTCATTTTCTTATTGCAAAACATTTCTTTATTTCGCTCTGGGCAGGTGGGTATGATAAAGAAGAAAAAGCAGCTAGGGCTTATGACCTAGCAGCACTCAAATACTGGGGAACTTCCACCACTACCAACTTCCCAGTAACTTTCTACTATTGTATTTATTAATCCCATGAATATTGTATAGATTGTTCTCGAGTATAAATAGTCTTATTCTTTGTGAATGCAAGCTAATCTTTCTTAAATTTGCAGATCGGTAACTATGAGAAGGAACTCGAGGAGATGAAGCACATGACTAGGCAAGAATTTGTGGCTTCCATCAGAAGGTAAGTGATAAACACTTAGCAATCTATATATTAGTCCAATTACCAATTATAATTCTTCGCATAATTTCGAAACGAATAAGTTTAATTCTACTCTTTCTAATTAATTCTATTCGATGATCAACTATAGGAAGAGTAGTGGCTTTTCTAGAGGTGCATCCATGTATCGTGGAGTTACAAGGTGACCGAAATTTTAAAATTTTTTACCCCTCTTATCTCCTTCATATTCATTAATAAATCAAAGGTCTTCAAGCAGGCATCACCAGCATGGAAGATGGCAAGCGAGGATCGGGAGAGTTGCAGGAAACAAAGACCTTTACTTAGGAACTTTCAGTAAGTATTTATATTTTAAACTTCCACGTAATGAGTAATAAAGCTTTCTAAAATAGAAATATTATCAAACAATTCTTATTTTATTTAATTACTTTAGGTACGGAGGAGGAAGCTGCAGAAGCTTATGATATTGCGGCGATAAAATTCAGAGGCCTAAACGCGGTGACCAATTTCGACATGAGCCGTTATGATGTGAAGGCAATACTCGAAAGCAACACTCTACCAATCGGAGGAGGCGCAGCCAAGCGCTTGAAGGAGGCTCAAGCTCTTGAAACATCAAGAAGACGTGAAGAAATGATAGCTCTTGGTTCAAGTTTCCAATATGGAAGCTCAAGCTCCAGCAGATTACAGGCCTATCCACTAATGCAAACAACCCCATTTGAGCAACCGCAACCACCTTTACTAAATTTACAGAACCAGGAAATATCTCAATACACACAAGACCCTTCGTTTCACCAAAGTTATATCCAGACACAGCTCCAATTGCACCACCAGCAGCAATCTGCTGGGTCTAATTACTTGCAACAATCAAGCCAGAACAGTCATTTTTATAATACATATCTTCAAAACAACCCTGGTTTGCTTCATGGGTTGGTGAACATGGGATCTAATTCATCTTCTGTGATTGACAATAATGGGAGCTCAAGTGGGAGCTACAGTACTGGAGGTTATATTGGCAATGGTGGCATTGGTATGACTTTGAATTCTTCCACCGGAACCGCTGCCGAGGAACTTGGGATGGTTAAAGTTGATTATGATATGCCTTCTGGTGGCTATACAAATTGGTCTGGGGATTCAGTTCAGGGAACGAATGCAGGGTTTTTCACAATGTGGAACGATTGACTGATGATCATTTTCTGAAGGACAATTTACAATGCTTCTTTTTTTTTTTTTTTTTCCTTTTTTGACGTTGGAAGCAAATAGGAATTTGAACTTTCATCCCAAAACAAAGAGATGTAGGTCTTGCTTTGCTGAGAAAATTTAAAGCCCTAGCTTTCATTTTGGTTATTGTATTTTTGGTTTATTGGTCTTTCTTGAGAGTTAGGGCTTTGACCAAGAGATAGTTGACCAAATCATGTTCCGCTCTTCTTTTGTATTCTGCCATGTCAGTTTATGGGTTCAAGGAAAACCCAAATTTTGTATGCAAAAGGTCCACCTTCAAATTTTGCATCTGTTTAACATCAATAGTTATAATATATTCCTAAATTTCAAATTTTTTTTTTTTGGGGTATAAGTTATGGAATACCCATTCATTCTTATTCGTCAGACGCTCGATCAAATATATCGGCGGGCTGCAGAATGAGTGCTCATAAGAAGGAGATTGTTGAAATTTTCTTTCCAATGTGGGTTATAAATTTTTTAACCAATTGTTCAAAAGCAGATCCAGCCCGGTTTGGGCTCGGCTCAGAAATCTACAGTGGTCTAGGTCCTGGGGTGTTGGGGGGGGGGGGCGGGGGGGAGAATAGGCCCAAAGTCCAGCGCTAGTCTTGATGCGTGAGGGCCCAGAGAGTGGTTTAAAATATAATATATATTTTTTTAAATCCCACATAATTACTTTTAATTTGTCTGACTTTACTTAAATCGATTTTTTGAATATCATCTAGTCGCTAACGTGTTATTTAGAAAGGGAAGCAAATTTATTCAATTTTATAAGTAAACAACGTGCTTTAGTTGTAGAAATAAGAAGACTTTGGAAAAGACTCAGATCTCTTCTTTTTCAATAAATATATTGAATAAAAAGAATACATATACGGTGTGTTTGAGAATTTACCTTACCTTATATTGTATTGTATTAAAATATACTAATGTAAATTTGGATGCAATTTTTGATTGCATTGCATTAGAAAAGTGACTAACACAATAAAATGTATATAAAATAAACCCGTAGCGATAGGTTTAGGCTATATTGCATTAAAATAATATTTATATTTCAAATATGATCATTTAATTTTTATTTGAATCTAAGATCTTGGACTATATATATGTAGAGAGAGAGAGATGATGTTGGTGGCCTTTGGATAGCCACCATGTGCAACCAACCAAAAAAAAAAAAAGATTTGGGGGGTCGTTGGATTTCCTTAATGTCATTCTAATTCGTGATTTCCAAATTGGAACAGCGCCATATATATGTGTGTGTGTGCTCATTCTCAAGTGTGGGTGCCTTTTTTTTTTTTTAATCTATACACGCTACTAAGCCGTGTGGCTTAATATCGTTCCTTTTTAATGCACAATAAAGCTTGCGGTTTGATAACATTAAATTTGGCTCTATTATACTGCGCGAATCGAAAGTATGTTTGCATGAAAAAAAAATGAGGATACTCGCACTAGAGAAGGACTATATAACAAGTTATAAAATAGTCCTATCTCCTAAGGGATGCATTAGAGGTACTACATTCAATTAATATATGTATGCTATATATACATTTATTTTAAAAAATCACTATGTAATTGATAGTTCTATTTAATTGAATTGCACATGCTATACATTTATTAATTGAGTATAATATTTTTAATGTAGTTTAGAATTTCTCATTAAGGGACATTAGATGAACTTGTTTTTGCACAACAGAGGCGTAGATGCATGGCAATGTCCGTGTTCTCCTTCATCCCAATTTTCTATTTGTTTCTCTTTAAACACTTATGGATAAAGATATAATACTCAGATCAGTTTGTGCTAAGCATTAAATAAACGATTAATATTTGAGTGATGTGCATTCACATCGTGAACACTCGAATCCTAGCCATTAATTCTAGTTTTTTTTTTTCAATTTTATGCAATTAATGTTTTCATTTACTTTGTTTGCTGCCAAACAGCAAACAATTAATTGATGGATAGTTCCGTGATGTTAGTGGATTCTTTGAGAAAGAAGTTCGGTGATTTTCATTAAATAAACAACCAAGTGATGCATCCTTATCCAAATGGTTTTATCTGCAGAGTTCCTCGGCCCAAACATTGCTTACATCCAAGTGATTACACTCCAAAAATGGTTTCAATTGGCCTACTTCATCATGGTAACGAAGAGTTCAGCGGCATGGAAGAGCATAGAATAAAGCACCTTCATTACTTTCTGCAACGAACTAATGTGAGAGTTGCAGATTTTCTTACATCAATAAAGATTAATTAAGCGAATTTGCGGAATTGTTTCGCAGAAACCCTAGAACTTAGCAGTGATGAATTTGTGACAATGATTTTACTAGATGCTGTCTTTCTCATCGAGCTCTTTCTAAGAGGTTTTTACCCAGATTTCATAAAGTCATGGACGGTTGATCAATTGTCGGCTGACTTATGGCTGCTAGAAAATCAGCTTCCGGTATTCATCCTCAATGAATTGTTTGAACTAGCCAAAAGCAGCAACATATGGTGACTATTACGAGGGACTTTTCTCGATATCAAGTAGCCGTCGGTTCCAAAATAGTTGTCTTGTAATTCTCCCAGAAGCAGAACATTTTCTTGATTTGCTTAGAATCTGTTTTCAGCTACCCCCGTCCCATGCCCAAAGTGAATTCGGAGGTTTAAAATACCCGGTGAAAAGAAGTTCACCGATCTGGAGTCAAATTTAAGTTGGGTTCCACTTCACATCAGTTTTAATAAATGGATCCTTGAAATTTCATTTCTTATAGTAAATGATACCTTAGAGAGCTTTTATAGAAATGTTCTAGTTTTCGAGAGAGTATGCATGGCTATACCTGATGGTTTAATGACAACATTATCGTCTTGTACCCGCACCAGAAGAAGGGGAATTACTCATTCCAAATGAGTTATTGGACTGGGGAATCGTAAAAGATTGTCAAACGTTTCTCTCGACCTTATCAAAGAGTGTCTCCCGAATAAAAATTTCGGATATGTGATCTTGTTGAAGATCTACTGAGCTATTACAATGCCTTGGCACAAGTGGGAAGGAAAACTTGAAGCAAAATCATTTGAGCACTCCATGGGCTTGTTCTGTCATCGGATAGTAGTTAATGTAAGAATTTTCATTATGTGGCTCATATTGCGAGTCACTTGTTTGAATAAATGAATAGATAAATTCATATTAATAATCCATTTAGTTGTTTTGAGGATAGGGGAAGGGTTTATTAATCACTTTCATAATGGAATTGATAAGAATTTTTAATTTCACTTCTTTGATGGAAGGAAGTGTAAAGTCTTTTAGGTTATGAATTATTACTATATAAAGGGTCCCTACTTGCTAAGAACTTGATTTTCATCACAAGAGAATGGCTATAAAATGGAATAGGTTAGAAGACACCTCTATGAAATTTAGTAAATGTAGAGAACAACTTTTGAACAACATGACTGAAGGTACGATCCTATCTTAACTAATTATTTTGCAAGTTAACTAATTAATTTCCACTATTTTCTGCTCGTATAGTTTTCAGTAGTGATTTCGCTTGTATTGTTTGTACTGGTGCTTCTGTTTCATATAGCCCAATCACAGGATGTATAACAAATCATTCATTCAATGGTTCTGAATAAAAATTCCAATAAAATTAATGATAGTGGGATGAATTTCTAATCCTTAGAATAAATTAATGATTCAATTTTAATAAAATAATTTTGAGAATATTATTGGATAGATATAATGAAAATCAAACTATAATTACCGGTGATAGAGTAATTATTGAAAAACAAACTTAGCACAACTACATAACGAATCTCTCTTATTCTGTGATTGATGTACACCAGCAGAAAAACACATAATTTGAAAGCTCTAGAAATCAATCTATAATGCGATGATAGAACAAATTGTTTGTGTCACGGTGAGTAGGAGCAGAATAACAGCTGCAATGACAGAGATAGATGCCCATGGAGTGTTGAAATAATTTTGCTTCAAATTTGCCTTCCACCTGTGCGTTGGTAATTTGCAATAGGCCTGTATAACTTTAACGAGATCGGCATACAGGAAATCAGGACTCTTGAGACAATCTTTGATAAGGCTACGGAAAACAGTCGATAACTTTTCACTATCCCCCAGCCCAATAATTCCATTTTGAATGAGTAAATCGGCATCTCTTGGTGTCACCAGAAAGTAACTCATGATTATGACATAGTCATTAAAATATTTAACCGGATAAACATGCATATTCTCGAAAATTAGAAGATTTCTGTAGAAACGCTCTGTGCGATCAAACAAACGGAAAAACGGAATTTCCAGAGTCCCTTTGTAGAATTTGATGTCAAGTAGATTTTTGTATGACCGTGGTTTAAACTCGACGCCAACTCGATGAAGTTCCTTCGCACCAGGCATGTTTTGGTAATTGAATTCACTTTGGGCGACTGACGGGGGAGGCTGAAGAGAGTGAAGACAGAGAATAATCAGATCAAGAAAGTGTTTAGCTTTGGAAAATTGGACTCCTATCAAATCCTCAGTAACTATTTTAAGAGGGATATGAGCGGAGAACCATGAATGGGCAACAATCATGAGGGAAATTCCCTCATAAATGTCACCGTTATAGGTTGCTGTTTTGGCTAGATCAAGCAACTCACTGAGAATGAATAATGGAAGCTGATTTTCCTCCAAGTACAGGTCAGCTTGTATTTGTAAACCCAGGAAACCCAACCCCGATTCAGTAAATAAAGGATCGTCATCAATTATCAAAGTAGGCCCATAAGATCTCATAAAGAACTCAATGATAAAGACAGAATCCAACAAAATCATGGTAACGAACTCGTCACTCCCAAGATGAATGGTTTCTGCATAACAATTCCGCAATTTTGCTTCCTTTTCCTTTATAAATGCGACGAAACGCGTCATGCTTACCTCAGTTCGCTGGAGAAAGTGACGCAGGTATCTTAGCTTATGCTCTTCCATGGCTTGTAACTCTGGGTTACCATGATGAAGCGGCCCTATTGAAATTATCATTGGAGTGTAATCACTTGGATGGTCACACCGCATGCTCTGAGGAACTCTATAGATGCAAATCGATTCGGAAGAGGGACAACGCATGGTCTTGAAATTCCCACTCAAAGATTCTGCTAACTTCTCCACATCAACGGATGCATGGTCCTTGCTTTCCATATTTCGGTTGCTTGCTGCAGTGAGAAGAATATGTGAACCCAGTCAACTCCAATGCGACGTAAAAGGAAATAACTGAAACTGTATAACTAGTTAACTACAAAATTATCAAGTTCCAAGCAGCTTTATATGACAGGTCAGCCGAATGCAAATTTTAAAGGAAGTAGGAGGAAAAAAAAAGTTATTTTCCCGTCCCTCGTCGTTTTAAAAAAAATATAATGAAAAAAAAAAATTGTTTGAAACTATTGAGGCAGTGGCATAGTAGTCTCTTTATCAAGATTCTCTAACACAAGCTAATAGAAAACTAGTTGGGTATTATTAACTGATAACTTGGGTAGTTTAAAGAAAGTGTTGATACTCCTAGAAGTTTGTTGATATTACAAAAAATATTAAACCGAAGCGATCTTTAACTAACAAACAGAGTAATCAGGATGCATCTATCTAGAGTGATCTCAAGTTGAAGAACAAGAAACTTACAATTGCCACAAAAATATATAAATAAATAAATAATTGATAAAAACAACGTTTCAATGGACCGGATATATGTACTTAATTACCAACACAGTAACTCCGGTCAAGTGTATACGCTATTTTTATCTGAGTTTAATCTATATGTCATCCTTTGTAAATTTAACAATAATGGACTGAAAAAGACCCACGTGAACAATACCCCGCGTTGGCAAAGATGCTACAACTCGGTAGAATAATAACTATCATGAGAAGTGAAGATGAAAAGAGGAAATTTGTATACATACCGTAGATAGAAAGCCTCCAGCCTCAGAAATTGTTCTTCCGCACACAGATTAACTCGATTTTATAGACATCCGGAACTGATAAAATATTAATTCCTTGCTTCAGGACATAACATTTCTCTTGTTTTGAATCTCTTTGGGTACAATATTCAAGTGGCTGCTTTAGTTGATTCCCTCAAATGATAAAATACAAGTAAATGCCGGAAGATGTGTTTTGAGAATAAAGCATTGAATATTCTTAAACTCCATCTTAAGTCTATGTACAACTTAGAGCTGGTTCGTTTCGCTTTATATTGCTACAAAAAATATAAAGCTTTAATATCATCTGTCTATTATTCTTGTTTAAGTTCAACTCTTTAAGTTCAAAAAATATAAAGCTTTAATATCGTCTTTCTATTATTCTTGTTTAAGTTCAACTCTTTACTAATCCAGTCGAGATCATCAATTTTAGTTTAAGAAAGATTGATACAAATTGGCAATGGTGATTAATTCAGTTATAGTTAGATGGTGTTTTTTTTTTCTCTCCTTAAATTATTTTAGTCAATAATGATATACTTACTATAGTTAGTACTACAATTAGTACATCATTACTATGGGACTTAGTATTACAGTTAGTACATCAGTAATATGGGACAAAGAATTTTACTAAAAGACAAAAAGAATTTCATTATACTACAAACTTTTTTTTTAAAAAAAAATCTCTCATAAATTTAGTACTAATTGTTGTATATACATTATTATTGGATTTTATTTAGAACTCAAACTCTTTTCTCTACAATGGAAAAACTCAAACTCATTTGTCTTATTTGGAGTCATTCTTAAACTAACTTATAAGGAGAGTGAGTCTAAGCGTTTATCAATCCACAGGTAAGTTTTAATTAACTTTATGATGCGTGATGAAATTAGAGTCATCATCGTCATGCATACTCAGGTTTATTTTTTAAATGAAATCTCCATACTCATACATAGGGTGGGCAAAAAAGTTCGGGCCCTCACACATGAGGGTTTGGACATGAGCTAAAAAAATATAAAAAAAAAAAGGTTCGGACCAAGTTCAGGCCCAAAATTTTTAAAAAATAAATTTATAAATTAAAATAATATAATTAAAATTGAAAAGTAATATAAAAATTAAAAAAACTTAAATTCTTAATTTATAAATTAATGATGATTCAAAAAAACTAAAATTATGATACTAAATTCTCTCTTATACATTGATTAAAAAAAAGTGTTTGAATTAAAAAATCCAGCACTAAAAAAAAAAAAATTTCTAAGCTTTTATTTGCTTTATTTATTATTTACTTTAAATTATTCATTTTCTTTAATTTATTTATTATTATAACAACTTCTTAATCATTCATTCATTTCAAATTTACAATAATTAAAAATAAATAAAGTCCAAGCCCCTTTTTTTACCATCCCTACTCATACTTACTCAAGTTGCTTGGCCCATTAGACCTCTTTTTCAAAGAGGTCTTGATTGGTGTTCATAATTTTGCCACGAATGATACACGAGAAATCTTTTTATGGTGATTCTTCCTTCTAATGATTGATATATCTATGATTCTTTTCTCCTAGATGAAGCAGCAGGAAACAGATCCGTGGAACCTATAAAAAACAAATAGTTGTGGTGCGAAAGAGATATCACATTGAGTAGAACTATTGGCACCACCTCAATAGTCCTATTAAAACCCCGTTTTCATTTTTTTGTCCAACCGTACATGAAATTACATGTAAAGATGAAAAGACAAATAAAAATCTAATGAAAACCCTGTGGCCTGCACAATTCATTTTTTATACAACTTCTCTTCTCTACACCCCTTCAAAATATCGAGAAAAAGATTAAGTAATAAAGAGTTGATTATATATGTAAATTTAAGATTTCGAAATAGATTATAAAATGCAGTTTCTTATTTATTTATTGGGGGAATTGAAGGTGGTGTTTGAAGAGAGTTAAATTATTAAACGAGGTATATTTAGAGAAGAGGTTGCGAGAGAATTATTGACCGGTGCCAATAGCACCACTCTACCACATTGTTGACATGAGGCCCAATTTTCATGTGAATGACTACGTGAGGCCCAACTCTCATGTGAATAAAACCAAGACTAATTCCCATTAGTGTCACATAAGAATTAAATAATAGTTTAACCAAGATTAATTATGTGGTAACTTTCATGTGATTATCGGAGGATCGTTACATAACACCGACAGATGGCATGTGTTTATTACACTACAAAAGAAGACAAAGGCAGAAGAGGAGAACAAGATTGAGCCAAGCAAATTCAGTACGAAAGAAGCAAGGGAACCAAGCTAATTTCACGAGCCCTCAAGTCAGAATCGTGTATGGTGATTTAATTTAAGGCAGCTAACTAAAAGGAGGCAAAACAAATTTTTATTTTATTTTTTTATTTTGTGGATTCATAATGATTTTATACAACTAATGCTATACTAATTTGCACATGAATATTTGAATAAAATTATTTGTAACTCTATTATTATTTATATTCAATTAATTCTATCATTTATTCGAAGTGTGACATCATCATTCGAAAGCCACCAAAGGATAATATTGATGAAGGAAATTTCCTCGTCAATGTCACCGTAGGTTGTTGTTTTCCCGTACAAAACAAGTGTGTTTATTTAAAAGTTATTAAAAAAAAAATTGTTTTGCCTTGCTACTTCTCGTATCGATCATAATCAGGTTAAGTTCTTAATCGATCGAGTAAAATTTCACCTGAAAGTCATAGTCAACCAATCAGAAGAACATAATCACTCGCGCTCTTATTATTTTATTTAACATCGCTCCTGTCCTGTGAATCATTGAGCTATACAATACAAAAGCACTATTAGTACGAACAATAATACAGGTGAAATACTTCCGAAAACACACAATTTGAAAATAGTGGAAATTACATTAACCTACAATCCGATCACAGAACAAGCTGTTTGTATCAAAGTGAGTACAAGAAGAATGACAGCTCCAGCGACAGAGATAGAAGCCCATGGAGTGTTGAAATAATTTTGCCTCAAATTTGCCTTCCAACTGTGCCAAGGCGATTTGCAATAGCTCTGTAGATCTTCAACGAGGTTGGTGTATCCGAAACGTGTACCCATCGGACACTCTTTGATAAGGCTGAGAAAAAAATTTGACAATCTTTCACTATTACCCAGTCCAACAATTCCATTTTGAATGAGTAATTTCCCATCTTCTGGAGTGTGTGCAAGATAACTCATGATTATAATGTAGTCATTCAAATATCGGGTATAGCCGTGCATTCTCTCGAAAGCTAGAACATTTCTGTAAAATTTTTCCGTATTATCATATATTGTAACAAATGGAATTTTGACAATTCCTTTATCAAATGTGATGTCAAATGGATTTTTGCTAGTCCCCACATTAAATTTGACTCCAGTCTGGTGCAGCTCCATTGCACCAGGCATTTTTTGACCTCTGAATCCAATTTGGGCAGGGGACTGGGGTGGCTGAAGGCAGAGTCTTGGCAAATCAAGAAAATGTTTTGCTTCTGAAAATTTAGTGTCTAACAAATCCTTATCTATTGGGAGATTGGGAAATCCAGATCTCCAGAACCAACGGCTAATTCTGAATAAGGAAAGTCCCTCGTAATAGTCACCATAGGTTGCTGTTTTGGCTAGATCAAACAATTCATTGAGGATGAATAATGGAAGTTGATTTTCTAGCAGCCACAGGTCACCTATTAATTGATCAATCAGCCTTGGTTTTCCATAAATACGGTCGTCACTAGTTATAAAATCACGGAGAAAACCTCTCAGAAAGAACTCTAAGAGAAAGATAGCATCCACAAAAATCATTGTTGCAAAGTCATCGCTGTTAAATGCAATGGTTTCTGCATAACAGTTGCGCAATTCCGCTTCCTTAACCTTTATGAATGTAAGAAAATATTCAATGCTCACATTAGTTCGTTGAAGAAAGCATCGTAAGTACCTCAGCTTATGCTCTTCCATGGCTTTTAACTCTTCATTGCCGTGATGAAGTGGGCCAATTGACACCATTTTTGGAGTGTAATCATTTGGATGCAAACACCGCCAGCCCTGAGGAACTCTGTAGATACAACACCCATTGGATAAGGGATGCAAGGTCTCGAACTTGCTTCTCACAGAATCTGCCAACATCTTTATATCATCCATCTTCTAGTATCGCTTGCTGCAGACAGTGGCGACAAAAAAGTGAGACCAGAAAAATTAAGAAAACGGCATCAAAACAAAAACGCAGCATAAAAGCTGAAGCTATGTTTGACTAGCTGACAACAGAGTAATAATCAAAGTGCATCTCCTGAGTGATCTCAAGTTGAAGAACACAGAAACTTACAATGATCCCGTCGATAGCCTGTAACAAGGATTCGCGAAGAAACCAATTGATATAAGAAACGTGCGAAAGAAACTGGATACCTGTATTATTGATATAATGGACCCAGAAAGGGCGACTTGAAGAAGTCGCCATTGACTTGTACTATAGAAAGTCTTTTTTTATTTTTTAACTTTACTTTTTTATTTAAAAAGATACCGCATAATTTTGCAGCCTCATCTCACAATTAATAAATGAGTAATGGGAAGAGCTCTCGGGTTTGATCCCCACTAAACACACCATTTGGGAGAGGTAAAGAGTCTTAACTGTGACTACATCCCGAATCTGAATTAGTCGGGACCCAATGCGGCCATCGGAAATCGAATGGTTTAAACCAAAAAAAAAAAATGAGTAATGATACAAGTATAAATTTTTTTATAAATTTATTTTATATAAATTGATAGGGTATTAATTCATTAGTTGAATAAAAATATAAATTAATAAAAATAAATCATGTAGGTTAAGTGATATTTAATTTAACTAATAAATTAATATCATATCAATTTATACAAAATAAATTTATATAAAAATTTATGATTGTATCATTATTCTTTAATAAATATACGGGCTCTTCATGTCTTCATTCAAACCAAAGCGGGCCCACAGCTAATTTGGGTGGATTTCCACCACCAAAAAAATTCCCATGTGAAATTAATGGGCTGACAACGGATATTCGATAGAGTATTAATATTTGATCTTCGTTAACCTTTCTTTTGTATTAACTCCACTAATTTTTAAAATTATCTTTAATAAAAAAATAAAAAAAATTATAAAAATATCATTTTTCCTCTCCATATGCACTTCTCTTTATGGCATCACCGTAGTCACCACCACTTATCTTCATCAGAACAAGTTCATCCTCATCATCCCACCACTCTTCTAAAAACGAAAAATAAATTTTGAAAATACCCATAAAAAAATCCCAAATTCATCTTTAGTATTTAGAGTTTGCATTCAATTTATTTCTTGCAACAGTAATTATGGGGTTTCTTGTTGGCCTGCCATTTGTGCGTTTCTTACTTCTTATACGAGTGAGTTTGTAATTAAAATACACTTCGCCACCAGATGACTAGAAGTGCAACAAATGAGGAAGAGCAAACTGTGGTAATTATGCAACGACTGATGGAATGTGAACGCTGGTATAACACTCGTGGGGTTAATCTCTGAACAATTAGACCGATTAAAAGAATTATAAAAAAAAAGATTATTTTAGAAATAAGTGGGGTAAATTATAAAATTGGGGCTGAAGGATTATTTTAGCAAATATAGCTGTTGTTTTGTATTGTCAGTCGAATGAAATGGAATTATTGGTAATACTCATTCAAAAAAATTTAATTTTTTTTAACTAAACGCTCCTAATCGAACTCGTTGGATCTACCCCAAGATGTACTTAATTAATTTTTCTTATTATAGGTATCTAGTCTGAACGAGTACCCATAATTAAAAATCATTGTTTTTATCTATTTATGTACTTAATTAATTTTTCTTGTTATGGGTATCCACTCCGAACGAGTACCCATAATAAACAGGCATTATTTTTATTTATTTATTTTATTAGATCACATGATGAAGTGTTATAAAGATTGAACCTAACATTGGATTACACGGCTCTTCTAACTTCTCACTAAACGAATTTTCTAACTTCTTGCTACTATCCACATTCAAATTGCTTACTGCAGTAGTAAAAAAACTAATGAAATTCTCTTTAGCAAACAAAAGAGGGATTAAAATGCATATCCGGACTGATTAAAGAAAAAAAGAATAATAAATCAGAATCACACAATATTAGCAAGAATTAGTAAACTTACAATTGCAGCGTTGGTGCTTGCTAGGTTGTACAATCAGAAATACACTTACATGGGATGGGTATATTACATTATCCATGCGCTCATTCAATAAAATTTTGACATGTATATATTTTTCTTTTTTGAATTCTCTAATCATAATAAAGTGTTAAAAAAAAAGTTATTTGAAAAGCATATATATATATAGAGGGACCGCCTAAATTACAGTAACTTAACGGCGGTAAAATTTCATCCAGCTCTCTATGTTCTATGTTATATATATATATATATATATATATATATATTGAACGGTCGGTCATATTGAAACAGTTCCATATGCACGTTTTTCTCGTGCCACTAATCATTGATGAACGAACCAAATCAATCAATACGTAGATTGCGTATCAATTTTCGGTGGATTTCCACCACACAAAAAAAGTGCGCACCCAAAAACATGCATTCAATGGACTGAACATTGACTTCGACAAGTCTTCTTTTTTTTTTTTTAAGACGGGCTTTCTTATTATTATTATTATTGATCTTCGAGGAGTGCTAGCCACAGTCGCTAGCAACACTCTCTGCGTCAGTGGCTGGTCTCCTTCTGCCACGTATCTATTTTATGCTTTTTCACACATCAGCTGATTTAAAAAAAAAAGGTGCCCTTCAAATTAAAATTTATTACAAATTTACCATACCCTTCTACACAGATGTTCTCTTTTGTCGATTCCACTTGACTTTAATAAAGGGATCCTTGAAATTTCTTTTCTTATAGTATATTATACCACGGGAGCTTTTATAGAAATATTCTAGTTTTCGAGAGTACGCATGGCTGTACCTGTTATTTTAATGACTATATTATGATCATGAGTTATGTTGTGCCCCCTCCAGAAGATGGGGAATTACCCATTCAGAATGAATTATTGGAGTGGGGAATGATGGAAGATTGTGAAATGTTTCTCTCAACAGTATCAAAGAGTGTCTCCTGAATGTAAATTTCGGATATGGTGATCTTGTTGAAGATAAACTGAGCTAGTACAATGCCTTGGCACGATTGGAAGGCAAACTTGAAGCAAAATTATTTCAGCACTCCATGGACTTGTTCTATCAGTGGAAATAGGTTAACTAATTAATTTTCACTATTTTCTGTTCGTATATTTTTCGGAAGGATTTCGCTTGTATAGCTTGTAATAGCGCTTCTGTTTTGTGTCGCTCAATCACAGGATGTATAATAATTCATTCAATGGTCCTGTATAAAAGTTCCAATAAAATTAATGATAGCGGGATGAATTCGAGTCCTTAGATTGAATTAATGATTCAGGTTTAATAAAATAATTTTGAAAATATTATCGGATAGCTATAACGAAAATCAAACTATAATTACCAGTGATAGAGTAATTATTGAAAATCAAACTTAACACAACACAACTACATAATGAATCTCTCTTATTCTGTGATTGATGTACACCAGCAGAAAAACACATAATTGGAAAGCTCTAGAAAATAATCTATAATGCGATGATAGAACAAATTGTTTGTGTGACGGTGAGTAGGAGGAGAATAACAGCTGCAATGACAGAGATAGATGCCCATGGAGTGTTGAAATAATTTTGCTTCAAATTTGTCTTCCAACTCTGCCATGGTGATTTGCAATAGGCCTGTAGAGCTCTCGCGACATCGACATATTGGAAATCATGCCCACCCTTGACACAATCTTTGCTAAGGCTATGGAAAACAGTTGACAATTTTTCACTATCCCCTAGACCAATAATTTCATTTTGAATGAGTAGATCCGCATCTTTTGGTGTCACCAGAAAGTAAGTCATGGTTATGACATAGTCATTAAAATATTTGGTCGGATAATCATGCATAGTCTCGAAAACTAGAAGATTTCTGTAGAAACGCTCTGTGGAATCAAACAAACTGAAAATCGGAATTTCCAGAGTCCCTTTATCGAATTTGATGTCAAGTAGATTTTTGTTTGGTCCTGATTTAAACTTGACGCCAGCTCGATCAAGTTCCTTTGCACCAGGTATGTTGCGGTAAGGGAATTCACTTTGGGCGGGTGAGTGGGGTGGCTGAAGAGAGTGAAGACAGAGTATAATCAGATCAAGAAAGTGTTTAGCTTCGTAAAAGTGGACTGCTATAAAATTCTCAGCATCTATTGCTAGAAGATTGCTATCACGGGAGAGCCATGAACGGGTAAGAGTCCTAAGGGAAATTCCCTCATAAATGTCATCATCGTGGGTTGTTGTTTTCGCTAGATCAAACAACTCACTGAGAATGGATAATGGTAACTGATTTTCTAGGAGGTAAATGTCATATCGCATTCCAATACCCAGGACACTCAACTCTGGTGATTTCTTGAATAAGATATCATCATCAGTTACAAAAGTAGGAAGACGAGTTGCTCTAAGAAAGAACTCAATAAGAAAGACAGCATCCACTAAAATCATCGTTATGAACTCATCGCTTTCAAGATCAATGGTGTCTGCATAACAATTGCGCAACTCCGTCTCCTTTTTCTTTATAAATTCAAGGAACTGTGCCATGCTTACCTTAGTTCGTTGAAGAAAGTGATGCAAGTATCTTAGCTTATGCTCTTCCATTGCTTGTAACTCTGGGTTACCATGATGAAGCGGGCCGATTGAAACAAGTTGCGGAGTGTAATCAATTGGATGGAAACACCGCCTGGTCTGAGGAACTCTGTAGATGCAGCGCGCTTCGGATGAGGGATAACGCAAGGTCTTGAGTTTCCCACTCAAAGAATCTGCTAACTTCTCCATATCAATCGATGCATACGCGCTTTTATCCATATTTTCTATCACTTGCTGCATTATTAACAAAATAACAATGAGAATTATCGCAAGTTGTAGAACAAGAGACTTCCAGTTTCCCTGTCAGTAGCTTATGCCCTGCAGTTATGAACAAATCCAATAATTGACTCAAAAAGGCCCTCGCATGAACATTGACGCGGTCTAACAGACAAAGACTTTCTTTTTTACTTTTTCTTTTTTCATTTTTTTCCCTAACTTTACACAAATTCCAAGACTCTAGGCTCTGCTCCGTAGCTTGCACTGCATATGGATACTCATTCATGTTTGGTGTGGAATATTATATTGTTATTGTCAACCACTTTTTTTTTTTTAATTACATATTGTCTGCCACTTTCTAAATTGGACTTATTCCAATATTTCACTGCTTTTCTAATGCCTAAGTCTAATGATAAGCGATAGCCGAATAACCCACAGGTAATTGCAATCAAAGAATTAATTATTGGATAAAAAGTTGCCATAGCTACAGGTGCTTTTAATTGGATTCAAATTCTCTGCTCATTTTATCTTTTACTTGTTAATTGAATTTGCTTGTTTTTTCTTTTACTTGATTTTTATAATGACATTGCCTAGAATATTATTCTTCGTCTCTTTTGTTTTATTTTTTTTTTTGTCTCTCTTTTCCCTGTTCAATATATTCAAAATGTGGCCCTGCCACAACTTGGAAAATGTTCAACGCTGCCTCACTGTCATTGCATTTTTTAAATCTATTTTGTTTCTAAAGTGATTGAACGTGAGAGCAACGTAGTAAAAATTAAATGAATACATGATTGAATGTTTTTATTTTTTTTAATGTCTCTGAAGTCTTGCTTAATGCTAAAAATGAAACAAGTTGTTTTTTTTTTTAAATATAAAAAAATGAAACAAGTTGCTTTCTTGGAAAATTGAATAATTTTGTTTCCCCTCTCAATTATTCAAGCAAACAACAAGTTGGCAACTAGATCACCGAATAGGCCAAAAATCAGCTAAAAATCAGCCATCATCCCGGACAAGTCAACCTACACAGGAAGAAATACAAAGAAAGGATAAAAATGAAAGATGTAAAAAGTTATATCATAACGAGAGATCTTAAAATATCTTTACTGTACATCCACTTAATTAATAGTTATATTTAATTCAAATATACATGTCATATATGTATTAAATAGGTGTAGTATAACAATCAATAGCAACTGCAATAATTTGCAGCAACTTCATCTCAAAGACATAACAATCAATCATAATGATTGTACAATACTAAGATTAATACAATACTAAGATTTTTTAATTATTTTGTGATTGGGGTACAAAGAATAGAAAAAGCAGCAATACATGCAAATGAAATTAATCCTTCTAAAAGTACATAATTTGAAAACTGTATAAATTAATCTACGATGCGATGAGAGAGGAAAGTGTTTGTACGATGGTGCGTATTAGGAGAATAACAACTGCAATTTCAAAAATAGATACCCATGTAATTAATGTTTTTTTATTAGGAGTTGCCTAAGTTACAGTTCATGTAACTTACAGCCAACTCCTCTTACTTGTTTTTCAATGCATTTTCTCTCTCTTCTGGACACATAGCTATCAATTATTGGATGTGTATGTTACATTAAATGTAAGATAACAAGATCTTTTTTATTAATAGAGATATGTCTACTCATTGAAATCAACGGTATATATTTTTTACGTTATTGATACTATAAAAAAATTATAGCATCTCAGAGGATGGTCTTTTTTATTTAAAAAGATATCGTGTAACTTTAGAGCCTTGTCTTTCAATTAATATATGGGCCCGCCCTTTATGTCTCGATTCAAACAATGGTGGGCCTACAATTAATTTGGATGGATTTTCATTTTTTCACGGCACAAAAAAAAAAAGTCCCTTGTGAAGCCGATGGACCTACCATTGATATTCAATATAGTAATATGCTGTAAAAAAAATAAAAATTACAGCATTATAGAGGATCTTTCTTTTTTATTTAAAAAGATATCATGTAAATTTATAGCCTTGTTTCTAAATTAATATAGAAAAAGGAATATTTACATTTTAAAATTTAGAGAAATGGTCACCAACACTTTTAAATTTTAAAAAAAAGACACTAAGATTCCTTTTAGACCATAATATCTTTTACCTAGTTCTAGTATCTTAAAAAAATTGTCTCTAATGTTTATAATAAATAAAAATATAACATTAAAATAAATGTAATGATATATATATTTTAAAATAATGTTAGTATGATCGTGTGATCCGAGCGTGATTAACGGCTGTCATTGATCCCAAGGTTGCTGAGGCTGTAGAGGATCGTTCTCAGCTGGATTTCCCAGGCTGGGGGGGTCACACGGTTGTCTGACAGACTCCCATTACCTCTTTTTTTGCAGATTCTGATTATGAAATTTTTTTCTGCCCTAGATTTTCTTCCGTGGCTGCTATGCTGTGGCAATTCTAGCAAAGATACAACTAAATATGCTGCATTTGGAGAAGCAAAGTTATGTAAAAAGAACGTTAACAAAGAATATCTTGGAATCAAAACTCGAAAAATGAAAATGATAACACGTGTAAGTATTTTGACACCGTCTAAACTCTGAAGTGATTTCAGAAAATGGAAAGCAGCATGTGATGACTATCTTTCTCTTGAGAAAAGCAGTGAAGTCGGTTAAGTTCATCAACGAATTATCTAACTCGGAGTTGTATTGCGAATAATTGTTTCTATTCTAACAAAGAAGTACGAAGTGCAGATCCTTCTGTCGTCAATTGTCAAGGGTATTAAACCTAATGAATAAAACTGGAAAAATCACAAAAATTCAAAGAAAGTGGATGGCAAGGAGGAGTAATTTTCAATTTTCAATATATGGATTCCTGTATGTCTCGACTCAAATGATGGTGAGCCCACAGTTAATTTGGATTAATTTTCAATTTTTCACCGCACGAAAAAAGTCTCCAGTGAAACTGATGGACTTGCCAATTGCTGTTGATATTCAAAAAAATTTCCTGTGATCCTCTTTATATGTTTCATTAACCTCACTTTTGCATTAACTCCATTAATTTTTAAAATTATCCTTAATAAGCATTCTGCCCACTCTCTGTTCACGTGGTTCATTTGAATACTTTTTTTAAGAATTTTGAACAACAAAATAAAAGAATCAAATCTCAGAAACCAGATAAAGCTTCGAATCTTTGAATAGCCATCCCTCTGCTAACCAAAAAGAAGCTAGCTATGCCCCCCGTCGGGATAGGATAAGAAGACAGGGCGGAAGGTTAAAGAAAGCCCTTCGCGTAAATTACTTTGAATGGGTACGGAGTGTAAATTGGTTTGAATGAGTCTGGATCGCTTGGAGTTCTTTCTTGCCAAGAGGAAAAGCGTGTACAGATTTCCTCCCCTCCCCAACCAAGGGCTTTTTTGGCGTGGAATATAATCCCAAAGCACTACAAAGAGTCAAATAATGTGATGCAAAGCCAGAAAATTTCTTTTCAACCAATCCACTTCGGCTGACCTCTAGTGGGGTCATGTTGCTTTTTATGAGACTGTTTGACCTTTTGCGAGTGTCCACCCTGGCTTACCTCCTTCTACGGACCTATCTACACTCTCTCAAGGATTTCTCAGAGAATAGATTACCAGACCCAGAAGTCAACTTTCCCGTATGAGTATTCGGCGCAAATCCATATGGAAAGGTCCGACAGATTGGTTGAAATAAAGATCGGGCTATTCAGGATCGGCTAAATTAAAAAATAATTATGAAAATATTTTTTTTCTTTCACATGCACTCCTCTCTCTAGTATGACCGTAATCACCGCCATTTTTCTTCATCACAACAAGTTCATCCTCATTATCACACCACTCTTTTAAAAACAAAAAGAAAATCTTGAAAATGCTGATAAAAATTCCAAAATTCGTCTTCAATATTTAGAGTTTGCATTCTATTTGCTTAGTAAAACTAGAATTTGTTTACATTACTCAAATTCATGGCTTCCAAAGCCCAACTAGCTTTCATTTTGCTTTTGATTATTTTGTTTAAATTGATATGTTTAGATGTTTTGCATTCAGACGGAAGTTTTTCTTTTTTGCATCAGTAATTATGGGGTTTCTCATTGGCTTGCCAATGGTGCACTTGTTGCTTCTCATACAAGGGAGTTTGCAATCAAAATCGCCACCAGAACTATAAGTGCAGCAAATGGAAAACTGTGATAATCAAAGACTCAGGAAAAGCGAGCATTGATATAACTTTGTGAGGTTAATCTTTGAACAATTTAACCAATTAAAAGAATTATAAAAAAGGATAATCTTGAAAATAAGTGGGGTAAATTAAAAAAAGAAGGATGGAAGAGATAAATTTAGGGGGTCAAGTATCACTACTCTATTTGATATTGAGTATCAATTAGTTTTTCTTTTTAATTTTTTATTATTAGAGTAACGATATTTAACCTCCTTCATTCATCCCATCAGCCCCTGTTTCTCAATCAACTCCATTGAAAAATTTAAAATAATTATTATCTCTCAACTCCAACATATCCTTGAATCACAATTAAGCTTGATCCTCCATGAGGTCGCTGTAGTGCGCTTGTTGCTGGTACAGCCGTACCCATCGTGATTTAGGGAAGACTTTAGTGCCCAATAATACAAAATTTGTGAAGAACGGTGGAATTAGGAATTTGCAGATTTTCAGAACTTTGTTTCTTTTCCCTAAACTTTTTCTCTATAAGCCTGAAACTATGAAGAATTTTCTGATAAGGTCAGTCGATGAGTTGGGTTGATAACAAAATCTCAGATGCACTTAAAAAGTTCACAACAAAAATCAATTTTAAGTGCATCTAGCAAGCATAATAGTGAACTACAATCAGTTCGAATACATGAAATCGCTAACATGATTGCTATTGATGAAGTTGAGACTGGTAAAGTAGCAAACCAGATTGGAACTTTGCAGAAAGCATGTGATACTTGTTGGGGTTATGATTTTCATTCTGTTTGTAGTTTAATAAAGATGTTTAAGGCAACTTGTGAAGCTCTTCAAAGCATTGTCAAGAAAGGATCCAATTATTCTCAACGAGGTGATGTTGATTCAGCTTATAATATTATTACATCTTTTGATTTTGTGTTTATCTTGCATGTAGTGAAGGAGATTCTAGGAATTACAGATATTCTTTGTCAAGCTTTACAACAGAAGTTTCAAGATATTTTAAATGCTATGCACCATGTGTCGACAACAAGAGCTTTTATTCTAAAAATGAGAGAAGACGGTTGGGATTCTTTTCTTGAAACTACAAAATCATTTTGTGAAAAGTATGAAATTGATGTACCTGATATGAGTGGTCTTTACATAATGGGTCTTGGTTGTTCTTGTCATCAAGAGGACCAAATCACAATTGAGCATCATTATCAGAGTGATTTATTTACTGCTACAATTGACTCTCATTTGCAAGAGTTAAATAGTAGATTCAATGAGAAAACAATGGAATTGATTACTCTTAGCTCAGTTTTAGACCCAAAAGATGGTTTTAGATCATTTAATATTGATGATATATACAAACTTACAGAAAAATTTTATCCCTAGGATTTCACGGAGCAAGAGAGAATTATTTTGAAATATTAGTTGTAGCATTATGAGCTAGATGTGCCTCATCACATCTAAATTATCTGAAATATTTCAAGGACTAGTGGAAACAAGAAAATCACATTATTATCATCTAATTGACAGATTGATTCGTCTTATATTGACACTTTCAGTTTCCACAACAACTACAGAAAGAGCATTTTCAACTATGAAGATTGTTAAAACAAGCGTTCGTAACAAGATGAGAGATAGATTTCTTGTGAACTATTTGGTTGTTCACATCAAAAAAGAAATTGCAGGAACCTTTAGTACAAAATCTATTGTACTTGATTTTTGTTCCATGAAAGAATGCAAAGCTCAAGTTTAGGAGATTTTATAATTTTGTTTGTTCACTTGCCTGTATGTTTTGAAACAAAATGTGAACTTTGATTAAAGTACTTTATTTTTTATTATATTAATAATTGCTTATTTGCATTAAAAATTTTATTCATTTTTTTAAAAAAAATTCTTTGACCCCTCCAGCCAAAATTGGCTTATTCCGCCCCTGATTGTTGCTGATTTGACTTCACATGTGATTCACTTCTCTTTAAAGTTTTTTTTTAAAAAATAAGTTAATATGGTAAAAAAAAAAAAGTCTCTCTTGTGATATATTGATGCAATACATATTTTTTGCATCTCTCAATTTCTTACGTGAAAGCAAACGAACTAATTTGAATCGAATTTTGATTTTGATTTGTCATGTATAGTTTATAAGAATGTACTAATAAAGTTTAATTATTTTTATATGCTGATCAAATAACTAGCAACTTTCTAAAAAGTTAGTACACTAACATCAAATCATCACAGAATCTGTTTTTGAAAAACTTTTTGAGGACAGAATATATCAGTCGACAATAGTTAAAAATTAAATACATTTCCTTATTTTAAAAATGAAGATATATTTTGTTAAGAAATTAATCTTATAATAAAAGAGCTCGTAAATCAAAAGCTTTTATTATTAATAAATAAGTACTATGAATACCTTGATTTATAGTTGTATTATTTTAAACTAATACCAATTCATTAACTTTATCTCCTTTTCATATTACAATGATAAGTTTGACTAGTGGCATCCCTCCAAATACAACTTTAAACCCCTTTTCTTTATTTACCCATTAAAATGTTTATAAATAATATAAAATTTGTTTAACACTTCCATCAATGACAAAGATGATCTTACTAAAACTTGTTCCTCACGACTCCAATTATTATCCCATTTCAATAAGAATTTTTTTCCTCATATTGCTAGGCATTTTTATCTTCCATGATATCAAGCAATTCAAGATGATATTAGAGGTTTTAACATTCAAAAAGCCTCCTATCCGAAAAGAGGGGGAAAAGAAAAACGTTCAAGAAGCTCAAGCTTCTGTCGTTTTCGAGAATGTCTCATCCATCACTAATGCTATTAAAAATATATAGGACATTCCTTTAAATGACAATCCTATGCATGCAATTGCCTTTGTGAAATATGGTATGTGGAGACGAAGGAATTGCAAGCAACGCAAAATTCAAATATTGGCCAACAGGGGTTATTGATCGCCCATGCCAAGAAGTAGATGCAAGGCCCTATTGATCACCTAGGAAATATTTTATTACCCAGGAATTTAACCATATGCATTGTCGTTTGTCTATCTATTTTAGATATCATGTCTACTAATTTGTGGTTTTCTTGTTTCATTTTGAATTTTACATGAGCTTTGTGCATTAGATATATGAATACGTTTGGAACAACTAAGTTTTCGATTATTTTTTTTTAAATGATATGTTATTGTAAAAGTCTTGCACTCCATTAGTGAGAATAAAATACAGATTTTAATGCATTAGAAACTATGCATTTTTGTCTGTTAATCTATTAAAATCTATATTTTTTGTTTGTAAAAGGAAAATTGTTTGCATGTGTTTAATTTCAGGGTTTAAGTATATTTTTATCGTTACATATAATTTTGATAAAGATTAAAATTATAAAATAGTTAAAGGGGTTTAAAGGATTTTAGAGGGACACCAATAGTCGAACTTGTAAATGGTAAAATGATGGATATATCACAAATTGCCACGTCCAAAAAGGCTGTGGTATGGGTTGAAGTCACGAGCTTGTGTTTTATGACTTCTTCTTAGTAGGAGTTGCGTCAAGGGTGAAGCTTTTAACACCCCACAAAAGTCCTTATAACACCTATTTTGAATTTAATTAATTTTAAAATACCCCAGATCAGCTTATAAAATACAAATTCATATATTGAAATTAACTACTTTAAATAAGACTTTACCCAAAAAGAAAATATCTTTTAAGTTTTTTTTTTATAAAACCAAACAAATCTTAAAATCTAAATTATTTACTCACCATCACACAAACCGTTTGTTCAATCATTGCATTGTAGATTAATTTCTATTATTTTCAAAAAAAATTTCACTTGTATTTCTGGTTTTCCTGCTTTGTGTATCTTATTAATCATAGAATAAGAGGGATTGATTCATCAGTTGTACAGATTCCAAACACAACTCAACCCAACCCGAATTTGTTCTAAATCCAGCCCAACACATTCAGTTTGGAATGGATTCAGTTATTGAGTTTTTGTTGCACACCCCAAGTTTCTGCTAGGATTTACATATATCATATGCCCAGTGACTCGGGGTACCTGATTCTTTTGGTTAATAAGGTTCCCCGGCTCTATACTTGCAATCCGGTTCCAGGTTCCCTTGTACCATATAGAAATTGACTGTTGAGAGAAAATAATTTTTCCTCTCTCTAAACGCCATTCGACTTTTAAATTGTGTGACTTGACTTAAATGAATACAATAATTTAGCTGATTTTGGCCTATTCGATGATCCAGTTGCTAACGTGTTGCTTGCTGAATAAATGAAAGGGGAAACAAGATTATTCAATTTTCCAAGAAAGTAACTTGTTTCATTTGTAGCACTAAGAAAGACTTGGGAGAAGTCAAGCTCATTAAAAACCCCTCAACGTTTACTGAGAAAGACTTCGGAGGGGGAAACAAGATTATTCAATTTTCCAAGAAAGCAACTTGTTTCATTTGTAGTACTAAGAAAGGGAGAAGTCAAGCTCATTAAAAACCCCCCAACGTTTACTAAGAAAGACTTCGGTGGAGTCAAGCTCATTAAAAACCCCCAACGTTTAGAGAAAAGACACAAAATTTTCTAATATTTAAAAAAAAAATTTCAGAACCCCATCTTTTAACAAGAACTTTTTTTTAACAAAAATTATAATTTTAACATATAATTACTGTTATACCTTTTAGGATATTAAAAAATAATTGGTCATTGTCCAATTTGTTCCTATATTATTAATAAAATTACGAATATACCCTCATTGCCCAATTCCTTTATTTAATTTTTTGTCAAATTTTCTCTTCAAGCCAAATAAATTTAATCCATTACTCAAGAATAAAAATAAATAAAATTGGTTATTAATGCCATAAGAATAACAATTCTCCATATATCAATCATAAATATAGTGAGGAGAAGAGAGCCAAGGGAATTGTTATTGATTTTTATTGTTATACTAATTCTTATGACATTAATAACCAATTTTATTTATTTTTATTCTTGAGTAATGGATTAAATTGTTTTGGCTTGAAGAGAAAATTGGACAAAAAATTAAATAGAGGAATTGGGCAATGAGGGTATATTTGTAATTTTATTAATAATATAGGAACAAATTGGACAGTGACCAATTATTTTTTAATATCCTAGAAGGGTATAACAGTAATTATATGTTAAAATTATAATTTTTGTTAAAAAAACAGTTCCCGTTAAAAGATGGGGTTCTGAATGTCTTTTTTAAAATATTAGGGTATTTGTGTCCCTCATCTAAACATTGGGGGTGTCTGTGTTCTTTTCCCTATAATAATTTCTTTTATAAGTACATGAATTTAACTAGGTCATTAACCATTCCTAACACTTGGTAGCTTTTGGTACACTGAAAAATAGAAAATAAAAAGGCACGGATATGTAGTAAAATACCAAATGTTATAGTCTCTCGCAAAACTTAGAGAAAATCAACTTACCCATCATATATATGTAGCAAAATCTGAAGGCAAATGTTGACTTGCACGCATGAATTCGTTGCAGGCAAGTGTTGTCCATGTGGCTTCAATGAAACTTGGTTTTTCTGTTGTTAAATTAACTAGATACATCGTTTCAGTTATTTCTTTTTATGTCGCATTGGAAATTACATGTTTTATATATTAATTTTGTTGCTACTGCAGCCACCAAGCCACAGAAATATGGACATCAATAAGGACCACGCAGCAATTGATATCAAGTTAGCGGAGACTTTGAGCAAGAAGTTCAAGACCCTGCATTATCCCTCATCCAAAGAGTGCTGCATCTACAGAGTTCCTCAGTCCCAACGGTGCTTAAATCCAAGTGACTACACCCCGCATATTGTTTCAATCGGCCCGCTTCATCATGGTAACGAAGAGCTAAAAGCCATGGAAGATAATAAACTAAGATACTTGCATCACTTTCTCCAACGAACCAAGGTAAGCATGCCAGAATTCGTTGCGTCCATAAGGAAAAAGGAAGCGAGATTGCGCAATTGTTATGCGGAAACCATTGATATTGAAAGTGACGAGTTTGTGGCCATGATTTTAGTGGATGCCGTCTTCCTCATTGAGTTGTTTCTGAGAAAATATAAGGGTGATTTCAGAACTGATGATGATCCCTTATTTGGTGAGTCAGAGTTGAGTTTCCTGGGCATTCAAATGCGATTTGACTTGTATTTGGAGGAAAATCAGCTTCCGTTATTCATTCTCAATGAGTTGTTTGATCTAGCCAAAATTGCTACCTATGGTGACATCTACTCGGAGATTTCCCTCATAACTATCATCCGTTTTTTCTTCTCCAAGGACTCTTCCTTTCTTCCGATTGGTGATACGAATTTGATAGATACCCACTTTTCCAAAGCCAAACATTTTCTTGATCTTATAATACTCTGTCTTCGGCCATCATCCCAGTCACGTGACAAACGGCGATTCAATTATCAAAACATACCCGGGATAAAGGAACTTCATCAAGCTGGCGTCCAGTTTGACTCAGGGCGAGGTAGATCACAAAGTCGACTTCACATCACTTTCGAAAATGGGAGGCTGATAATTCCATCTTTCACAGCATTTGGAGGCCGGACAGAGCGTCTGTACAGAAACATTCTAACTTTCGAGAATATGCAAGGCTATCCCCGATATTTTAATGACTATGTTGCACTCCTATGTTTCCTTATCCGCACTCCGAAAGATGCCGATTTACTCATTCAAAATGGAATCATTGGGCTGGGAGACAGTGAAAGAATGTCAAGTGTTCTCCAAAGCCTTAAAAAAAGTTGTATAATGGGTTCTGATTTCCAATATGCCAATGTCGTTACAGATTTACTTCACTACTGCAAATTAGAGTGGCATGGTTGGACGGCAACCTTGAAGCAGAATTATTTCAACACTCCATGGGCATCTATCTCCGTAATTGCTGGCGTTATTCTCCTAATACTCACCGTCGTACAAACAGTTTGCGCTCTCATCGCATTGTAGGTTGATTTATGCAATTTTCATATTATATGTTTTTTCAGAACGGTTAATTTAATTTGCATGTATACTGCCGGTTTTTCTGTTTTGTGTACCTCAATCACAGAATAAGAGAGATAATCATATAGGTGTGATTGATATAAATTAGTTTGTATGATATATCTTATTATAACAATTTTTTTTTTTTACTTCTTTTTGGTAGGTTTATTACTATTATTATTAGGGAGTTTCTAAGTTACATTTAATGTAATATGCACAATTCATCTCAACCACATAAATTATGGGTCTCATAATTTTATGTGGTTGAGATAAATTTTGTAAGTTACATTAAATGTAACTTAGCACTTATCTTATTATTATTTTATTTCTTCCCAATAGGGTAGGCTGACTTGTCGGTGATGATACTGATTTGGTTTGCCACTTCAATAAAGTGCCCTTCCTCAAAAAAAATCGTCAGGATTATCAATTCATTAAAAAACATCAAGAAAGAAATATGTACCGTTTTAAATACGTCTGTTGTTTGTATTGTTTCTCGCTGGTCAATTTTTGCTGGTCCAATTACAGTCCGCATACATTGTTCTCACGTTCAATCATATTGATTTACTTTCTTGTGCATGAACCACACGCCATTGACTTGTACTGCATATTAACTGTTGATATAGAAGGTCATTTTATACATTTAAAAAAAAAATCTTTTTATTTTCTAACTTCGCTTTTTTATTTTAAAAGAAACCGCGTAACCTTAGAGCCTGTCTCTGTCTCAATTAATGTATTGGCCTTTTATGTCTCAATTCCAACCATGGCGAGCCCACAGTTGATTTGGGTGGATTTTCACCGCTAACAAAAAAGTCCCCTTTGAAATTAATGATTGTCCATTAATATTAATTTGATAAAGAAGTGATGTGTTACCCTCAATGTATTCTATTCTATTATATTATCCCTGCTTTTCATTAATTTTATTAATTTTCAAAATTATATATTTTTCCCTCTCTCTCGAGCATCACCGTAACCACCACCACCACCCCTTTTCACACCTCAAGTCCATCCTCATCGTCACTCCATTGTTTAAAAAAAACGAGAAAAGAGCCTTGAAAATACCCACAAAAAGTTCCAGATTTGTCTCCATTATTTAGAGTTTGCAATCAATTTACTTAGCACAAATTAAAATTTATTTACATTTCTCAAATTCATGGCTTCCAGAGCCCAACTTGCTTTGATTTTGCTTCTGATTATTTTGTTTAAATATTATGTTTAGATGCTTTGCATTCTTGCATCAGTAATTATGGGGTTTCTCGTTGGCTTGCCATTGGTGCACTTCTTGCTTCTTAGGCGAGGGAGTTTTTAATTAAAATACTCTTCACAACCACAATTAGAAGTGCAGCGAATGAGCAAACTGTGATAGTTATGCAACGACTCAGGAAACGTGAACACTGGTATAACATTCGTGGGGTTAATCTCTGAACAGTTTGACCAAGTAAAAGAATTAGAGAAAAAGGTAATTTTGAAAATGAGTAGGGTAAATTAAGAATTGAGACTGAAGAGATGAATTTAAAGGATCAAATATCAATACTCTATTTGATATTTAATTTTATTATTTTTTAAAAAGTGATGATATTTCCTCCTTCATCCATCTCACCAACCTCTCTTTCTCAATTAACTCCATTAAAAAAATATTAAATAATTATTATCTCTCAATATACCCCATATCATACCCAATATATCTTTGAATTACAAGTAAGCTTGTTTGATCCTCCATGAGGTGGCAGTGGTGCATTTGCTGCTACTTGTGTCGGAAGTATTGGGGTAGCTATGGGCCCACACCCATGGGCTCCAGATTAATCCGGTCGTCTCCTAAAAAGTTTTAAAATTAAAAACAAATCCATTTTAGGAATGAGTGGCACTATTGGCACTCCTCAATAATCCTATCAAAACCCCAATTTTGTTTTTCCAATTTTAACCATGCAGGAAATTACATTAAAAGACCTCTAATGAAACTCCTGCAAGGAGCCTGCACAATTCAAGTTTGAATTCAGATACAAAACTTCTCTTCTCTGCACCCATTCCAAATAACGAAGAAAAAACTTAAATAATAAACAGTCGATTATATATGTTCACAAATTCTTATTATTATTTTCTGACTTATGGCAAGATTATAAATTGTTCAGTCAAATTTGATGAGTCAATTTCTAATATTTGTGAACTCATCTCTCTCTTTAAAAGCTCTCTAAATCCTCACGTCTCATATTATTTATGCTTTTATCTGTATTTAATGCTTTATTGATGCATGCAATTGAATTGAAGCAGCCAAGAAAATTTTCCATTTCAAGCATTGTAGAATAAGAAAGTTGTATGAAAGAGAAATCTTCTCACAACAAAGATATCACCCTTCTACTTCTAGATGGAAGTCTCTTATTTTGCCAAAATTTCTCCACTCCTCCATATATTAGAAAATATAATTTCCTATATAAACTATATTATATATTTTACGAAAATTTCTTCTATTGTCTTCTTATTTCTCAAATCCCTCTTTTGTGATGTAAATTTAGGTTTTAAAATAGATTACAAGACCCAGTCCTTTACATAGACTTTTTCATATTTTTTTTCCATAGTGAACAAGGGTGTTAAGGGAACTGAAGGTGGTGTTAAAAGAGGAATAGTCAATTTTGAAATGATTAAATGGGGTATATTTAGGGAAGGGGCTGTAAGAGAATTATTGAGGGGTGACAATAGCACCACTCTTTAGGAATAAGCTCAAACTCTAAATATATTTCGAGTTTGAGTTTAAAGATTTTATCAGGCTCCTGAATCCGAACTCGAGATATGTTTTTTTAATTTTAAAATTAAAATATATTTAAGTCCTCCCAACTAAAAATGTTTAATTTAATCAATTAATAAAAAATTTAAAAATGTTAATTTTTTGGAAGAAACTAATTATGACAATCTCAGTACCATACTTGAATTGTTTTAGTCTTAGTTGGCATTTTTTTTTTAACTTAATGACTTAAAGTGACTTAACTTAATTGATTAAGTTAACTAGAGGTGTTTGTTTTTATAACTTAATGAAATTTTTTAGATAATTTTGACTTAATAAAATAAGCCAATTTTTTTGACTTTTTACTTAATGGAGAAATTTGAATTAAGTCAATTACTTACTAATGTCAAAAATATTCATGTTTTATAATTTATTTTTCATACTCACCCATAGACATTTACTCCACATAAAAATATCTATATTTTTTCTTTCTTATATTATATATGATAAAATTTAAAATTTATGATATTTTATATATTAAAATTCTAAAATAATTATGTATTCACTTAAATATAGTTTTATTTATAAATGTTAAAATATTGTGGTATTTAATATATTATTTATTTAACATTCAAATTTAATAAGGATACAAATGTAAAAATACATTTTTTCAGTTTTTTCAGTTGAAAAAAAATAACTTAATACTTATTTTTCGAGATTCAGACAAAAAAATAAACATATTATTCATATTCAGACATTTAGATCTATTCAGAATTTAGACTAATTCAGGTCTATTCATATTTCAGACAAAAAAACAAACGCCACCTTACTCTCCCTCTTTCTTCATGTATTTACTCAAACTTTTTTTATTTGTATTCCTTTAATTTTTTTTTTTACATTCATCGTTATTATCAACAGACTGAGACAAGCTCTTTAACAGATTTCAGCAATATTTGTTTCACAATCAAATATTTGTCGTCTCAACAGCAACCATTTGAGAAGCGCCTTTTTTTGGGGGGGGGGGGTCTATCTTTTCCAATAATATATAAGACATCCAGTGATTATCTTGGTGAGTTTTCTACTTGAAAACAACTAATTTATGATTTTGTTGGTGCAGCACTTAAATATGTGCAATTGAAACCTATAATCTGAGAATTTTCATAAATTTGCCACGCTAGGGCTCCTTAAATTTTGCAATAGTAGTAGGGCGACAAGTAAACTTACATTTGGAAGCATTTTCTGATTTTTGTTCACTGTTTAAGGGCTAGTGTAAAAATGTACAATCAAATATGAAGTTTTAACATTACCAACATAGAATACTAGCTTACACAAGTTTTTTGAGTCATGAGAGAGAATGTGAGAGGGTCTTTCAAATGTTTGTCATCCTGGTCTAATTCCTCTTTAGAGGTCAGGATTGATCATAAATACTTCTTGCTGGAAACCTTAGATAATTCAAATTTAGATGTCTTGAAGATTATGGAGTGTAATAGACAAAGGAAGTTTGTGCTGAAGCTTGAGATTGGTTGTACATTGTGGCTGAGTAGGTGTTTATATGAGGCTCATTATGATAGCCATGTTTATAAGTTTTTTAGAATGTTTAGAGGGAGCTTTTATCAAGTTTGGGTTGAGAAATTTAGCAATTCCTTTAGAAGTTTCCTATGGATTTCTTATAATGAGTCTGGGTTTGTAAGGTCCATTTTAGTTCCTCAAGGAAGAAAAGTAGAAGGTTAAAAGATTTTGGCAGAGGTAGTAGATAAGCTGAGTCGGGGTGATTATGGCAAATCTATTAACAAAAGTGCAGGGCATAGAAGAGATAATCTAAAAGCATGGTCAAATAGGCTTATCAAATCAGAAGAATTGAAGGCTTTTGCTTTTGGTTAAGGCAACAAATATTCAGAACAACTTGTACATGGAAGTTGCCGTGTGCTTTAGGGAGCAGATTAAGGACCCTTGGTGGAAGATCCAAAAGAGTTTGAGTATGATGGTGAATTTAAAGATTGTTCTTAAACCTTATCAGTCTGATAAAGCCATCTTCTTTTGTTAATGTCAGAGGGGTATATAAGAATAAAGTTGGAAAAATGGAGCACGTTTATTAATCCAAGAGAAGATAGATTATTATTATTATAGGGAGGATGGTTGGACATTGAAGGACTTACTTTTCATTTATGGAAACAAGAAGTCTTTGAGAAAATTGGTCAGCAATATGGAGGGCTGGTTACGGTTAATAGACAAACAAAAAGCCTTGCTTATCTTAGAGAGGCTAGGATCAAAGTTAAGAAGGGTGAGCATGGTTTTATTCCAACATTTTTTGATGTTGAAGAAAATGGGTCCAAGTGGAAAGTCAAGCTATGAGTAATTAGAAAAAGAAAAGACAATTCATATCTATCCTCCAGTGATGGCAAGGTTGAAGAAGGCAAGAAAATTGTGGATTCCTACACGTGGCAACAAGGAAAAGCAAAGTGCATATAGTGTAAGTGAAATTAGAGATGAGTATAAAGTTCCTTTTGTACAATTATCCTCTAACAAAGTGGATAAAGCTGGGAAATCCACTGGTTCTGATCCGTGTCAGAATTTTCAATTTTTGAAATGCTTAAAGGTGATTGAAAAAGATAAAAGGCATGGGTTTGAGTTGGGTATTGAGGCCAAAACTCATATGAATTGCAATCAACCTAAGAGAATACAAAGTGGGCCTGACAAGGTTAGTTATCAAAACTTTTTAAAGCTCATCTCTATTCTCTATAATCCTAGGACTCAAGAGCAAGAATTCATTTTTTTAAAACATCCATCTTCCTAAAAAAGCTGGGCTAGCCCAAATAGACAAATTGTTTTTTAACCTTTTTAGAGTTAAACCCTAAAATTCCAATCCGAGAGAAGATGGATTATCCAATAACATTAAATCTAAAAAGCCTTGTCTTCAATTTTCCGATTAAGACAAGGATGACATGAAAATTGAATAAAAAATCATGGACTATGACTCAACAGACACAAAAATTGCCGATGGGGTTAGTTCTAAGAGTGAATTTTATAGGGTCAATTTGACAAAGAGAACATAAATGGCCAGATGTCTAATGATTTTAATGTTCTTGAGGTGAATGACTCTATGGAGGAGGATGCTGAGGGTAGAGTTAATGACATTGAAAATCACTTGTATGCGTATTCAAGTAATAAGAATGGTCTGAATCAGAACAAGATGGATCACTGAGGTTGGCTGAAAAGCAACAAGAAGTTGTGGAAGATCACAATTATCGAAATGAGCTAATTGCCTTATTTTCTGATAACAGTGACATGCTTTTTATATCCTGCAGAGGAAAAGAATCTTGTAATACTCAAGATCAACCACTGAAAAATCACTTTCGCAATGAAAGTGAAATGATTGTTTTAGAAAAAGGAAACCAAGAGGCTAGTGTTGGGAATAGAGTTCCTGAGCAAGATGATTCTAAAGATTTTTATAATAAAGACTTGTGGTGAAATTTTCAGTCCTTCTTGGAGGAGATGAATTTGTCATTGGTTCTTATGAAAAAGGGAAGAAGTAAAGGTAGTAAATTCTGGAGGAGTAAGAAAACTATAGGGGTTAAAGAGCTGTGTAATTTACAGTCTAGTATAAATTACGAGAAGTGTATTAAGAACGAGGGTGGGAAGGGAGTTTTAGATATTTTATGAAGATTTTGTCTTAGATTGTAAAGGAGTTAAAGAATGTTAGAAAAAGAGGGATGATAAAAGATATTTTGAAGAAAATAGGGTTAGACATTGTAGTGATTCAATAAACCAAGAAGGAAAATTTTGATAGGAAAGATGTAGCTAGTATTTAGAGTTCTAAATTTAAAGAGTGGGTTTCTTTGCCTTCTTTGGGGAGGTCAAGAGGCATGGTTGTGGTTTGGAATACAAAAATAGTGGAAGTGTCGGATTGTCTTATGGGGGATTTTTTATTATCTGTTAAAATTAAAAAAGGCAATGGTGTTGATTGTTGGTTTTCTGGAATTTATGGTCCTTAATGGCTTTTTAGGAGCAATTGGATGGCCTTTATGGTATATGTAGTCCTAATTGGTGTATCAGTGGAGATTTTAATGTGATTAGATTTCCTTTTAAGAAATCAAATAGGGGTAGAGAGACTAATAGTATGAAGATGTTCAATGAGTTCATTAGAAAAGCTGAATTGACAGATCCAGAGTTAATTAATACCTCTCTTACTTGGTCAAATTTAAAGGAAGAGGTTGTGTGTTGTAGGCTGGACAAATTTTTGTTTTCCAGTGGTTGTGAGGGGCTATTTCCTTCTTTTATGCAAGAGGCTTTAGTGAGAGCAACTTCAGATCATTGGCCAATTTTAATGTACTCAAATTTCATAAAATAGGGTCCTGTGCCTTCTAGATTTGAAAATGTATGGTTGTTGCATCATACTTTCAGGAATAGCTTTAAAAATTGGTAGGAAGAAGCTCAAGTTTATGGATGGGAAGGATACAAATTTATGAAAAAGCTTGATTTGTTAAAACAGTGTATCAAGGCGTGGAATAAAGAGATTTGGGGAATGTGAAGAAGGAAAAACAAAGACTGCATACTAGGCTTCTGGAATTAAAATCAATGGAGAGGGAAGGGAAGTTGAACGGGGAAAGGCGGAGGGAGATATGTGAAACCAAACAACAGTTGGAATACATAGTTTTTAAAGAAGAGGTTATATGAAGACAAAAGGCTAAAGTTCATTGGGCTAAAGAGGGGGACTGTAATTCAAAAATTTTCCACCAGATTATGAAAGGAAGATTAGGCAAAAACACTATCAATAGTTTGGAGATTGATGATGGTTCCATTGTGGAAGATGAGGCTGCCATTGAGAATAAATTTTAGAATTTTTCCAGCAACTTTATGCAAAAGAGCATATTGTAAGGCATGTAATTGAAGGGTTACAATGATGTCCTATTTCAGTTGACAAGGCATCTTGGTTAGAGAGGCCTTTTGAGAATGAGGAAATTAAGATGGCTATTCAGAATTATTGTAATGATAAGTCTCCTAGTCCTGATGGGTTTTTGTTGGCGGTGTATCAAGACTGTTGGGATGTTATTAAACAAGACTTACTAGCAATATTTAAGGAATTCTACAAACCTAGTGTTGTGAACCCTTCTACTAATTCTACATTTATTTGCCTTATTCCAAAAAAGAATGAGCCTTTAAAATTGAGTGAGTTCAGACCCATAAATTTAGTGACAAGTCTTTATAAGATCATTTCTAAAATCCTTTCTCTTAGACTGAAAGAGGTGTTAAGATAGACCATTTCTTACTCTCAAGGCGCTTTTGTGAGGGATAGACAGATTTTTGATGTAGTTTTAGTCGCTAATGAAGTTGTGGAGGAGTATAGAAAGTGTAAAAGATCTGGTCTTGTCTTCAAAATTGACTTTGAGAAAGTTTATAATCACGTTGATTGAGACTTTTTAGATTTTGTGTTGGAAGCTAAGGGTTTTAGGCAAAAGTGGAGAAGTTGGATGAGGGGCTACTTAAATTCTGTTAGTTTCTCCATTTTACTGAATGGTACACCTAGAGGTAAAATTCATGCTTCTAGAGGTCTTCGATAAGGGGACCCTCTCTCTACTTTCCTATTCACAATTGTGGTTGATATTCTCAGTAGATTAATGGACAAGACTCAAGAGTTCGGGCTGGTTGAGGGGTTCTCAATTGGTAAAGATAAAATTTTAGTTTCTCATCTCCAATTTACTGATGACACAATTTTCTTCAACCCTGAAATTTCATAATCTTCCCAAAGTTGTGGATTTCTTTTATGCAATTTTTGGCTTGAAAATTCATTTGAGGAAGAGTTCAATTGTAGGCATAAATTTCCAGGATCAGAAGTTAATTGATTTGGCTTCTTCAGTTGGGTGCGAGATAGGGAATTGGCCTCTAAACTGCTTAGGATTACCTCTTAAGGGGAACCTTAAGAATGCCGATTTCTGGGCTCTAGTCTTGGAGAAAATTGAGAGGAGATTGGATGGGTGGAAGAAAGCTTGTCTTTCCAAATGAAGGAGACTAACTCTTATCCAATTTGTTCTATCTAGCCTTCCTACTTATTTTATGTCTTTATTTTAAATTCTTGTGTCAGTGGCTAAAATGATAGAAAAGGCAATGAGGGATTTTTGTGGGAAGGCATGGCGGAGGCAAAAAAGATCATTTGGTCTGCTGGAGGGTGGTTTCTCAACCACAATCCAAGGGAGGACTAGGGTTAGGAAATATTATTAACAGAAATAAGGTCTTTCTTGGGAAGTGGTTATGGAGGTTTCCTTTAGAAGTTAATTCTCTTTGGTATAGTGTTATAAAAAGTAAGTATAGGTTGCATAAAAATGGTTGGAATGTAGCTGATGTTGCTAAAGGGAGTAGTAGATGTCTTTGGGTGTTTATTTCAAAAGCAAAAACATATTTTTTTTTATCTAATATTAAGCTGTTGGTTGGTAATGGCCAGAGAGTTAGATTTTGGGAGGATTGTTGGATTAAAGAAGTTGCTTTCTGTGATCTTTTTCCTCGACTATATAGGCTTTCTCAAGGTCATGAATGCTCTATAGTCAATATGTGTAAGTACTCTATTATGCAGTGGAGTTGAGATTTTAACTTCATTAGAAACTTGAATGATAGAGAATATGAACAATGTGCTAAAATGCTCAGGATCCGATAAGGAGTTTTTCTTAATAATCTAAAAGAGGATAAGAGAGTTTGGAATTTGGATAAATAAGGATATTTCTTTACGAAATCTTACTTTTTTAACCTCATAGATAACCCTGAGGCCTCCCTTATTTTCTCCTTCTTACCAGATTTGGAAAGTTAAAGTCCCTACCAAGGTGAAGATGATGGTTTGGTCTGTTGCTCATAGAAAAATCAACACAAATGACATGGTTCAAAGAAGGAGACCCAATATGGCTTTATTTCTATATTGGTGTGTCGTTTGTAAAAATGCTTCAGAGAATGTTGATCATCTATTTCCACAACGCACTCATGCTCAATTTTTGTGATTTAACTTGTATAAGACCTTTAATCTAAGCTGGTCAGCCCCTGTATCATGTTACTCCCTCTAATTAGTAAATTTTTCTTGTTTAAGAGGGACAAAAAAAAGCAAGGGTTCTATGGGACTGTGCAGTCTTAACTATTTTTTGGGTTATATGAAATGAAAAAAACCAAAGAATCTTTGATAATAATGCTGGGGAAGATCCTTCACACCTATGGGACAAAGTCAAGTTCTGGGCTTCCCTCTGGTCATTTATAACTACTGAATTCAAAGACATCTCTTTCTTTTTTTATTTTGCTTAATTGGGAAGCTTTTATATCTTAACAGGGATGCACTCTTAGTGAGCTAGTGTTTTTGAGTTTTGGGATATTTTATCTTTGTAGTTTCTAAGTGTTCTGTTTATATTGGGACTTCTCGATTTTTTTTTTGTGGATTTGTAATCCTCCTAATCTTTGTACAAATTTCCTATAGTTTTATTTAATCTTTGTTTCTTAGCCAAAAAAAAAAAAAAAATGAAGGTTAGTTCATGATTAGTTTGATATATGATCGAAATGGACTAAATTCATATTAATTCATGATGGCATTTCTAATTAAATATTGTCATAATTTTGGATACTTTTATAATTTTTATGGGGAAAAAAGGAGAATCGTGTCTTTGTTTTAATCCCCGCTCCCATTCAGGGATTATTGGGATATCCTCAAACTATCTTCAATTAAATTTTTTTAGGTATGGGGAGGTTCAAAGATTGCTTCCAGTTCGGGAATCATGATCCCCATCTTGAACCCGCCCCATTTCCATCCCTTGGGGCAGCCGTAGCCGTCGTGATTTGGGGAAGAATTTAGTGCCCGGTTGCAGATTTTCAAAACTTGTTTCTTTTCCCCAAATTTCGCTCTATAAGCCTGAAACTATGAAGAATTTTGTGGAATGGTCGGTTGACCAGTTGGGTTGATGGGAAATCTCAGACGTTTCTTCAGGCTATGCAAATAATGAAATAAACAATTAAAGAGAATTGGGAGCTTAAATTAAAGGTTTATAAGAGCCTCGCATTTAGCCGGGAAAAAAAATGGCGTGCTTATTGTATACGTGCAAAACATATATTCCTAGATAGCAGTCAAACAATTATATATCTCTTCAGAGGATCGACCGTATGATAATAATTTTCACATGTGCTTTTCTTCTATTATGTGCAATTAGAATTTTAATCTTAAAACAGGATTTTACACTATATTTATCATTTTTAGTAATATCCCACATGAGTCCTAACATATTCGGTAGTTAATGTATGAGTCAGCCCGTAAGAGCTTCCATTTTAACCGGGTACTGACCGGCCCTGCATGCAGTCATTTTACCTGATCTCGTAAAATTTAGGGGAAATTATTAATAATAATAAGAGTGGTGATATTTGGCCATTTATCTAATCAGGCCCCAAGTAATTAATTTTACGTTAATCCTGATTTTGCCCTTATTTAGGTAACTAGTACTCTGGACAAATTCGGTTGGCCCAGAATACATTTTATATACTGAAAGACCGTAAAGCCAAAAGAATTAGCCTTAAATTATGGCATAAACTTGTGTTAAGAGATTAACTTTTGGTGAAAACCATCACCTAATTTTAGTAATATTCATGTTATACTATTAAGAATCAATAATCGAATATGTAAAAGTATGCCTAAATCTATAATGACTAATGTTGTTTCTAGGGTGGTGCAGTTTGCCATTTAGATCAACACATTTTCTTAGAAAATCCTTTAACTTTTTATCTGCACTCTATTTGATGATAGGACGTCAGAAAAGAATAGAACGGTAAGTGTAATCTAGAGACCAAAACTACGTATATAAATAACTTTCTAATTATATTTTGGTATTTTTATTTTAGCTTAACATAAAATTGAAAATACCCTTAAATCTCTACACATTAAAAACTCACAACCTATCAGATACATTAAAGATAAAATTACCAAAAATATTAATAGATCAATTTTAATTAAACTTAATCTTATATGATTGTTCGCGATATATAATTATTCATATATAAGCCTAAGGTTGGATTAAGGATCCAACAACTTGTCCTACATTATGAATTTGTTGAAGGCTTAAATTATGTCTTCAATTAGGTTTATTTTAATATATAAGGTCAAACAATGTCAATATATATGTTTTAATTTGCTTTCTAAATGAACCAAATACTAATTTATTAGAGATGTCCTTAATTAGATTTACTTGTTATGGGTATGCAGTTCGAACGAGTACCCATAATAAATAGGCATTGTTTTTATTTATTTATTTATTTTTATTAGCTCGCATGATCAGATGTTATAAAGATTGAACCTAACATTAGATTACGTGGATACCTTATGCGTCACAGTGTTAATTTTGAAATGCACATTTGTGCATTTACTTTAGATTACATTTCATGATATTAATTTAGATGCAACACTCCAGATAATGCAAGGTCTTGAACTTCCCACTAAACGAATCTTCTAACTTCTCGCTACAACCCACATTCGATTGCTTACTGCAGTAGTAACAAAACTAATGAAACTGTCTTTAGCAAACAACAGAGGGATCAAGATGCATTTCCGGACTGGTTAAAGGAAAAAAAAAAGGAATGATAAATCAGAAGCATACAATGTTAGCAAGAATTAGTAAACTTACAATTGCAGCGTTGGTAATTGGTAGGCTGTACGATCAGAAATACACTTATATGGGACGGATATATCAAGTTATCCTACACCCATCCGATAAAATTTTGACATACAGGTATTTTTATTTTTTGAGTTCTCTAATCATGATAAAGTGATCGGTTGGTCTCACGGACACGTTTTTCACGAGCAAACCAGATCAAGCAATAGATAGATTGGGTAACAATTTCTGGGCGTGTGTGTGTGTGTGAATATGGTGTAATTTATACTAATCTACAAATATGACTATGATTGTCGGTCAAACACTTCAAGGATAACGAAAAATTAAAGTTATGCATATTGTAATTTAACCGCTTCGTTTCGGTGAATTTCCATTACGATTAGAATAAAAAAATAAAAATTAAATCTTACTTATATCATTTAAAGGGATAAAATTGTGGTGCAACTGTAGTACCGTGTCATAGTTGCATCCAACCGTTGGATTCCCACTTATTTAAGTGGACTCCACTCATTTGAGTGGATCCAACGACTGGTGCAACTGTGACACGGTATCAAGTTACACTGAAACCTGACCCCATTTAAAGATATATATAATACAAGATATTTAAAGGGAAGATGTTATCCTTCCACCACTTAAAAAAAAGTCCCACGTCAGCAAAACCCATTTAATATCGACAAGTGTTTCTTGGACTTGACTAGCTTACAGAATCTGTACGCTACAGACTGCAGCATCAGCCGTTGGATGTGGAGTGAGAAATTAAACAATGCAAAATAAGGTGGTGAGATGTTTGTTACAGAAACTGTACCATAGACAGGTCCGTGTTTCTTTATTATTATTAGAGTTGGACTATTGGCACCCCTCCTCATAAAACTCCCATTTTATTTATTTTCATTTTATTTTCAAAAATATCCTTTTTTTTAGATACACTTTTTTAAGTTCTTAATTTTCATTTGATTTTTTTTATTGTTAAAACTCAAAGTATTATTATGCTATTTTTTAATTATTTTCAATTTTATAATTAATCTACACACAAATTAAAAGGTTATATGGGTGATAAGTTTTTTAGTGTTAATCATTGGCTGAAATAACACATATTTTAAATTATAATTTCAAAGTAATTTTAAGTATAAAAATATTTAATCGATAAGAAATCAAAAGAGAACAATAGATTATTCTAAATTTGTACAATTTATTTTAGTTAAATAGGAAGTAACATATAGAATTTTTTTTTAAAAAAAAATGATTGATTATGAATTAAGTAATTTGCTAGAAAAAAATGTATATATGTTTAATTTTTAATTATCCTTAATTATAATTTTATTTAAAGTGGAGTTTTGTAAGAAAAATGTATTATTATTCATCTTATCGTTTTACGAGACCAAAGGGGGCCTTTACCAGGCTAAAATCCAATGTCGGAGGGCCCAGGACCTACCTGCCTAACCTGCCTAATTTGTTGTTGCTTAAATAGGATTAAAGTATAAATTTTTAATGACCATTTAGGATGACGAAACCTGGAGACAAAATTTTGGACAATCAGACTACAGTACTTCGGGTATATTAATTTTTATATTACCTCAAGTATTTACTGAGGTTCGATTTTATAACTTGAGTATTAAGAAGAATATTTTTTATTATTAAAATTAGACCGTCTATTAATACCTTACATCACGTTTTTTGTTACATATTTCAAATGTTATGTTTTATTTTTAATATTTTTGTTACATATAATTAATTTTAAGAGAATCAGAAAATGTCATCCGTAACTTAAAGACGGGTAACAAAAGCTTAGAAAATACAACATAAAGTTTAATGCAACTTTGGATTTGCCCAAAACAATGATCGCTGCAGTTTTGGGGGAAAAAAATATGAGTAATGATACAGCCACAAACTCTTGTACAAACTTATTTTGTACAAACTGACGTGGCATTAATTCATTGGTTGAATGAAAATATAAATTAATAAAAACAAATCATGTGAGCCAAGTGATATTTAATTCAACCAATCTTATCATGCCACATCAGTTTGTATAAAATAAGTTTGTACAAGAGTTTGTGGCTGTATCATTACTCAAAAAATATTATTACGAGTAATAAACATGTGTCTTTGAGTACATCCTTAGGCTTATTACGTGGCTACATACTGATCTGCTACGTGGCCCCGAGTTAATCTTTAATTTATTAGTCGAATTTGTCTTGGTTGTTGGAGTTTCTTTATTCCATTTGAATAGAATAAGTCTTCCTAATTAATTCTGAGGAATTGACGTTGTACTGGTTCTATATATTTGAAGGGCGTGGCTACTGTACAGGTGTATGTGTGATACAAGGGTAGATGCCGACCGTTGGATTCAATAATTTGGATTGAATTTATTATTAAGTGAAATAAAAATTTGAGAAGACTGAAAACTTGAATATCCGGGCACCTGTAAAATCTGCAACAATAAATCAGAAATTACTAGTATTAAACATGTAAACTACCACCAATAAACACATTATTTGAATTATATTTTGTATTGGAGAATAGAGAAAATTACATTAAAGAGCCAGTTAGTATTTATTATAATTATTAGTATTTTATTAAAATTAACTTTTATGAAATAGCTATAACAAAACTCATTACAAATTACACAGAAAATAATTATCACATTCGATACTCAAAATATTGTCAATATGATACCAACACAACATGCACGAACAATACATTTATGTGATTGATATAACATTATTGATTTTGTGATTTTTTTTTTTCTTAAAATGCTCACTTCGGGTACTCTCACACATAGTAAGATTGATAAAAATATTGTATAAACTTATCTTGTACAAACTGATGTGTCATTAATTCATTGGTTGAATGAAAATATAAAATAATAGAAATAAATCATGTGGGCCAAGAGATATTTAATTCAACCAATGAATTAACGCCACATCAATTTGTACAAAATAAGTTTGTACAAGAGTTTGTGGCTATATCATTACTCATTGTTATAAGTGCATTGTTAATATTACTCTAACTATTAAATATATAATGATATTTTATACCAAATACATTTATAATACTCATAAGGGTAATGCTAAATTTACAATATTAATTATTTCCCAACTGTAGCATTTTAAGTGTCACTTATTAATTTGTTTGCACGATTAGAAAAATGATATTCATTGACACATGAGTTACACTACAGTGAAGAATTAACGTAAGTAATTTTTACGTAAAATTAATTGTCAACGATAAATAAAGTATTAAATTCTCAAACACGAAAATTATTCATTGCACTCATGAAAACTATTACCAACGAACATAAAATTTTTAACCTAATGTCCTAATCTATTGACCTGAAACTTTAACCATTAGACAAAAAACTTGTACCAGGAAACCTAAAATATTTTCATTCATACTTGAAATCTAAAGTATTTAATGCGCATCTGAAACCCAGGGCCAAGAACCTGAAACTTTACTCATTAAACAATCAACATATGCCACTGAACATGAAACTAATGTAACATGAAACTTTCAACCATTAACCTGAAATTGCTAGCATTTAACTTGAAATGTGAAGCTAATGCTAATATGAAATTTAAGACCATTAAATTAAAATTACAATCAATAAACTTAAAATTATTGAGCATTCAATGAAAGTATTACCATTTAACCTAAAAACTCCACTTGACATGAAATTAATGCTAACATGAAGCTTAAGACCGTTAAATTAAAATTGTAATAATTTAACATGAAGTCATTGACTATTACATGAAAACATAACGGTTGAACATGAAAACTCTATTATTACACATGAAACCAATGCTAACCTAAAAATTATTGAGGATTCAATGAAAGTATTACTATTTAACCTAAAAACTCTACTTGAACATGAAATTAATGCTAACATGAAACCTAAGACCATTAATTTAAAATTGTAATCATTAAACTTGAAATTAATATGCATTACTTGAATCATTTTTACCGAACTTGAAAACTCTACTATCAACATGAGACTGATGTTAACATGAAACTTAGGACCATTAATTTAAAATTATAATTATTAAACTTGAAACTATCTAATGCATATGCAAATCTAGAACCACACCTTGAAATCCTTAGCAATAATTCTACATTTCATTGATCAAACAAGAAATTAATACTAACTTTAAACATTTGACCATTTACTTGAAATATTAGCTATCAATTTGAAACCTCAAAGCATTAAATATGGAGACATTTAATGCACATTTGGAACCTTGATCATTAAACATGAAATTACACCATTAAATATGAAACTTCCTTGAAACTTTTAATCATTAGCTTGTAATTATTACCGTTAAACCTAAAATCATTAAGCGATAATTTGAAATCGTTTAATAATCATATAACATCTAGTATAGGCAGTATGAAATCACGAGCATTAAACCAAAAACCACTATCATAAAACATGAAACCGATTTTTATTCACGTATATATTTTTATATTGATTATTTAAATATTACTTAATTTTTCATTTTTTAATTTAACTATACACACACACATACACACACATATATAAAATTTATATTATTATTTTATTATTTTAAAGCACAATGAGTTGCAAAAACCGGTTGTCGCCACTTTTATTTATTCTTTGATTATTCACATGCAAAATAAATTTATCTTTTTATTAATGCATTGGACGGAGCAAGAAGACTTATTAAAAATAAAAAAAAGTCAGTACAGTCAATCAGGGGATACAACGAACTTTACTCTATAAAATAAAAGGAAAACTACAACAGAGAAATAAGAATTGATTGAAAAACCGTTGAGAGCAAACAAAACTAGAATTAAAAAGATTCTGAAACTATTTATCTGGAGCTAATCCATTTCCAGAGTAATTAAAGATACAAAAGAATTGCTTTGTGTATGGTCTGCAATGCGTATGTACAAGAACAAACCATTTTATATGATGAACAAAACCAAGTTCTAAAACAAATAAGATTTCGTTAAAGTCAAAATATTTGGCACAATTACAGATCTAAAGTCATAATCAAATAATCACAAGTACAAAATCAACCACTCTTATTTTTTAACACTGTGATTGAGCTAAACAAAAAAGAAATGCTGGGATATTAAATGTATGAAATCCGTCCGAAAACATACAATTTGAAAAATCGTAGAAATTAACCTATTCCTACAATGCGATGATGGAACAAACTGTTTGCACAATGGTAAGTAGGAGGAGGACAACAGCCGCAATGACAGAGATAGATGCCCATGGTGTGTTGAAATAATTTTGCTTCAAGTTTGCCTTCCACTTGTGCAAAGGGTATCTGCAATAGTCCTTTAGATCTTGAACAAGAACCGAATACTCAAAATCATCAGCATATAATATAGCCTGTTTGTCAATATTGCGTAGAAAATTTGACACTGCTTGACTATCCCCTGTCCAATTATCAATAACTCCATTTTCAACAAGCTTGTCCGCATCTTTTGCAGTGACAACGAGGTTCCTCATCATTATAATATAGTCATTTATATAGCTGTTATCACAATGCACCGTCTCGAAAGCAAGAAGATTTCGGAACAAACTTTCGGTGGTTTCATATATTGTCAATAATGGAATTTCCAAAATCCCTTTATTGAATGTGATGTTGAGAAGATTTTTGCCTGATCCCAACTGAAACTTGACTCCAGCTTGGTGAAGTTCCGTCACATTAGGTATGTTTTGAGGTTTGACTGTATTTTCTTCTTCATCATCATCATCATCCGACTCACCGGACGGCTCAATACAGAGTCTAAGCAAATCAAGCATATGCTCAGCTTTCGAGAAGTGTTGCTCTAAAATATTCTCCTCTATCAAGAGATCATCAGCAGCCAAGTCCCTGATCAGACTTATAATCAATTTAATCAAGGAAACTTTCTCGAATTGTTCATCACACGTTGCGGTTTTCGCTAGATTGAACAAGTCGTTTAAAATGAAAAAAGGAAGCTGATTTTCTAGCGAGCACAAGTCATTGTCTATATCTATATATGGCTTTTCAAATATACAATCATCAGCAGTTACCAAATCACGATTAGAAAATCTGAGGAGGTGCTCAATCATGAAGATGGAATCAACTAAAATCACTGTAACAATTTCATCACTTGTAAGTTCAATGTGTTTTGAATAACAGCTGCGCAATTTAGCTTCTTTATCCTTTACAAGAGTAAGAAACTCCTCCATACTTACCTTGGTTCGTTTAAGAAAATGCTTGAGGTTTCTTCTTTTATGCTCTTCCATTTCTTTTAACTCTTCCTTACCATGATGAAGCGGGCCGATAGAAATCACTTGTGGAGTAAAATCACTTTCATTTAGACACCGCGTTTGTTGGGGAACTCTATATATGCAACACTCCTCGGATAAGGATTGCACGGTCTCCAAGTTTTCTCTCAAAGAAGCTGCTAATCTTTTTACATCAATTGATGCATGCTCGCAGTTAGCCATCTTCTACCAAACTAAACAAAATCACAACAATAACTTATTAGAAAACATGCTCAAATAAAACTATCACAAGCAAACAAGAATGAAGAAGATTAAGAGAACTCCCATACCTTGAATCCGTGATCGATTTAATCTTCCTCTTTGAATTTATCTATAGAAATTTTTATTTTTTAATTCTTTTGGGTTCAATCAAATGTTACCAAGTGTTTGGAATAGTTTATGACAAAATTAAATCTATCCACTTATAAAAGAAATTATTATATAGATAGAGGTAGTTAAATCTGATCCTGACTTGTATGTAATCTTTATTTTCTCTTGAGCATTTTTTATTTATTAAATAAAGACATAATTGAGTTTAATTTACTTCTCCCAAGTCTTTCTTTATACTACAAATGAAAAAAGTTGCTTTCTTGTAAAATTGAATAATTTTGTTTCCTGTCATTTGTTCAAGCAAGCAACACGTTAGCAACTAGATCCTAGAATAGGCCAAAACCAGTACAAATTAAAATCATTAATCAAGTCTAGTCACACAATTTGAAAAGTCAAGTGACACGTAAACAATATACCTATGTTTTTATTCATGAATCAGATTAACCTACAACGCGATGATAGCACAAACTGTTTGTGCAATGGTGAGAAGAAGGAGAATAACAGCTGCAATGACAGAGATAGACGCCCATGGAGTGTTGAAATAATTTTGCTTCAAATTTGCCTTCCACTCATGACAAGGTATTTTGCAATAGGCATGTAGATCTGCAGTAAGACCAGAGTACTGGAAATTTTTATTATGCTCGCAGTCTGGGATAAGGCTCTGAAAAGTTGTTAAAAATCTTCCAGTTTTTCCCAATCCAATAATTTCATTCTGCATGAGGAACTCCGCATCCTTCTGAGTGTCGACGAGGAAACTCATAATTGTAACATAGTCATTAAGGTAGCGAGTATGGCCATGCAAAATCTCGAAAGCTATAAGATTCCTGAAAAGACACTCCGTGGAATCATACACTGTCAGAAATGGAATCTCCAAAATTCCGTTATTGAAAGTAATGTCAAGTAGATTTTTGCTTGACGCAGACTTAAACTTGACTCCAGCTTGGTGAAGTTCCTTTGAGCTAGGAATGCGTTGCTTTTTTAATGCACTTTGGACGCGCGGTTGGGATGGTTGGAGATACAGGTTTAGTAGATCAAGAAAATGTTTTGCTCTTGGAAAGTGGGTTTGGAACATATTCTCCCCTATGGGGAGACGTAGCTCAAAAAGATTTAGTAGGGGCTTGCAGATAATAGTGATCAATGAAAGCCCCTCATAGCAGTCACCATATGTTGCCGTTTTGGCAAGATTAAACAAGTCACTGAGGATGAACAGTGGAATCTGATTTTCTAGCAGCAATAAGTCAAGTCTGATGTGCTTAAACAGCCATGGTTTTCCTAATATTCGATCATCATTAGTTATGAAATCATGCTTACCAATTCTGAGAAAGTACTCGATGAGAAAGATAGCATCCACTAATATGATTGCTGTGAACTCATCACTTTCAAGATTAATGGTTTCTGCATAACAATTGCGCAATTCTACTTCCTTTTCCTTAATTAATGAAAGGAAACGTGCCATGTGTACCTTAGTTCGTTGAAGAAAATGTTCCATGTATCTTATTTTATGCTCTTCCATGGCTTCTAACTCTGGGTTACCATGGTGAAGCGGGCCAATTGAAACCATCTGTGGGGTGTAATGGCTTGGATGAACACGCCGCTTGGGGGGAGGAACTCTGTAGATGCAACACTTTTCGGATAAGGGATGCAAGGTCTTGAACTTCCCACTCAAAGAATCTGCTAACTTCTCCATATCAATAGATGCATGCTCCATGTTTTCCATTTTCTATTGCTTGTTGCTGTGTAGGTGTTTAGCAACAAAGTTAATGAGAACAACTTCCAGAAACTTGCTTATTTGCTTAAAGATATAAAAGATCAAGTACTAATCAGAAACTTACATGTACAAGAAATCAGGATGAAATGAAAACTTACACTGCTGTGTCTGTAGTTTACCACTGTCGACTGTATCTCATTTTTCGATGTGGGTGTTTGGCTAGGAAGAAGATGTGATTTTCTCTGGAAAATTAGAGGTGTGATTCCAAGAGAGAAGGGTCATATACGAATTACGGGAGCGCCTAAGTTACGATCAATGTACCTTACGTTTTTTGTTTTATTCTTCTTGGTAAATTTCATTTGAGTCCCTTGATGTTTCTTTATTTTCTATAATTGAGGGAGTATTTGTCTCCTTCCATCTCTTCTACACCTATTTTTTATCCTTTCCAGAGTTGTATTTATTTCTTTTAATAACAACAAGTGGTTATCAAACTCATATAGATCTATGAATTCAGAATATATTTCTGGTCCTAAATTTATTAAACCTATTCTTTCTTGCTCTAATAAATCTATTTTTTGATTTATTAAATTTATATATGTACTTACTATATTTTCCCATCCTAAATGCATATGTTCCGCACTGTTTATTAATTCCTGTATTGTATTAACTGCTTGGTTCATAATGTTTCAGTTTTATACCAATATATTAAAAATTGTATAAATTTATCAATAAATTTCATTTTCTTTTCTATCAATATTTCTCCTCCTGTGGTATTTATATTCCTTTCTATAAGTTCTTCAGTTAATTCAATTTCTATATTTCTTATATTATTTTTATCAGTTTTTAAAGCTTTTACCAAATTCTTTATTTCTTCTTTATTATATACCTTTAATGTATACAAACTATTAACTATTGACTGTATTGGGTCCATAATTTTGTTCTTATGGCTCTGATACCATCTTGCACTGTGTGCTAAAAAAAAAACTAAAAAAGGTAAAAACAAACCAAAAAGGTAACGAACGAAAATATAAACAATAGAAAAATAAAATAATAGAATAAAGAATTATAGAAAATTAAAAAATATAAAACAATAAACAATATTGTTAAAAATCTTTATTTTATAAGGTATACATATCAATACTATTACTATTATTTCTTACATATAAGGTAATAACTTGTTCTCCTTATATTACCCTAGGTATATTATTCAGAAGAGTAGGAAAATAAAAATCATAATAATTATTATTAGTTTCTAAAATATATGCAGGATTATTGGTCATATTATAAAATAATTTGATCTGTATAAAGTATATATTATTATTTATTATACTAAAATAGTATCTAATTTCCCTTTGAGTATCTATATTTACAAAATATCTTGATTACAGGTACGTGGCTTGTTATCCCAAAGTGCAGAGGATACTAACGCCCAATAGGGATCGTCTATCCAATTTACGTCATGGGTTGCTTGCCGATATACCTTACAATCAGTTTATTTGTTTTATTTTACTAAATTCCTATATTTCAAGTTCTTCGTTATCCGAATTTTCTACGTAATTTATATATGATGGTCCGATTTCTCGACTTTCATGTTCTATATATGCTAAAGCTATGTCAATTCCTTGCTCTATTGTTAACATAATTATATTATGTTTTAAATTATCTATTTCGATATGGTTTATAATTTTTCTTTTTATTTCTTTTGGTAAATTAAGAGTATATACTGCTTGTAGATCTTCTGTTCTAACTAGCTCTTTTTTACTTAAAAGATATGAACTTTGTTTAAAAGATCCTAAGTTAAAGTCTATTATCATCATATAGTCATTATATGTTATTCTAGTGGTAGAGTTTATCATATATTCTTTAGAATTCCCAAGTAAAATATCGTTATTCATGTTTTAAATTAGCTCTTCCTCCATAAATCTCCTCATCTTCAATCATCAACAAACTTCCACCAAAAGATAAGGTTTGAGAATTATTACCTGAGTTGCTCTTATTTCTTTGCCTTTCGATCCTCTTCCAGTGACCTGCAGCCTGGTTGTCCTTATTCCCTCAACAGCCTCCTTGCCTTAACGGGATCAGCGGACTCGAGCGGCCTTACTGTATGGATTTTGATCGTTGTGCTTGGAAACTTTGAACAAATTTAGGTTTCTCTTTCCTTTCTTAGGTGTTGTTTTGTTTATGATTTCTGATGGTTTGATTCTGGATTCTAAGTTGAAAAGTTGTTTAGTTATTCATTTTTTAGAGAGTTTTTTGGAAGAGATTTCGTGATTCAAGCTCTGAGAGCCTTTTTTCTTTTTTCTTTTATTTATATCTAAAAAGATTACATTCTTGCCTTCTTATGTTTGGGCCTTTTACATTATTCCCTATGCTTTATTACATTATTGCCCTTTTATAATTGGGCTTCTTACGTCACTGCTGACGTTACATATCACTCATTTGGCTTCTTACGCCACTGCTGACGTTACATATCACTTATTTTTAATTTTAGCATCTTTCTTTTTGCTGTCTGCTTTATCTTGTCGGGCATCCTCTTTATGTTGTCTGCCTTATCTTGTCGGGCATCCTCTTTATGTTGTCTGCCTTATCTTGTCGGGCATCCTCTTTATGTTGTCTGCCACTTCCATGAGTTGATAAGCTTGATCCATTGTTTTACTGCTACTGGGGAAACGCATAGTGCTTATTTCATTGATGAAATCTAATAACAGGTTTGATGGTGTATGACTGTCTTCAGAGGTTATGAGAATATAGTTCTGAAATTTGATGATGGTTCTGAAATTTCTTTTGTATAGATCCTTGGCTATGCTCCATATGGCTTTTATTCCTCTGACTCTTCGTGTTCTGATCCAATGCTCATTTATGTGTGGAACATTTGTGTAGTCTGTCCCAACTTCGACCTTGAAATTCTTAGTGAGATGACCTATAGAGATCATATAAAAGGCTTGATATTCTACGTTCTGATAGTATTCTGGACTTATGGTGTAGAATTTTAGATATATGGGTCTTTTTTGGGCGAACCTTGATACTTCTTTTATTAATAAGTCATCAAGGCTGGCTATTTCCTGAAGATTTATATCTGGATAGACTAGATCTAAATACCCGTATTTTGCTATCTTTCCAACAAGGAGTGGGTCTGCTCCTTTTGTAGCAATCATTCTTGGATACATATTTTTTCCTGGTGCTTTGAAAATTGTATTTTTGTGGGAACAAGTGGAGTACACCCATGTGGAGAATTGTTTATATTCTTCTTCTTTTGGATTCAGGGGTTTCTCCTCTTCTTCTGTATAAGGATTGTTTATTTCTATGAACTTTTTTGGAGGTTCTGATTTTGGAGACTGGACTTCTATAGATATGACTTTATTAGGAACTGGGTCAGAGATTGGTTTATCTTCTCTGAAGGGTCCACTACTGCTTCCGATATTTATTGGGTTAATGTTTATTGGGCTCGTGTTTATAGAGAGAGCTTTTGTTAGGTCGTCTATGTATGACTCTAACAAATTTACTCCTTTTTCATGAGCCTCGGAAGCTTCTTTTAAATAGTTTATTGCATCAATTATATCAGATGCTTCTGTTTTGAGCCTTTGTACCTCAGCTTCTATTTTCCCGATAATTCTATTAACTTCGGGATTCATTCTCCAAATTCTATGTTCCTGCTTAGGAAATCTGCAAGAAAATTGTTAATTCCTTTTATATGGACAATTTTAAAATTATAATATGACAGATAAACTTGCCATCTATGCAATCTTCTATACTGGGGTTCATTTGGTAAAATCCTATTAATAAGAGCGTTTACCTGAGAATTATCAATTTGTACAGTAAATTATTTTTGGAGTAAAAATAATGAGAATTTTTTAATCCCTTTGTATATTGCAAGGAGTTCTTTTTCATGTACAGGATAATTAACCTGAGCTTGGTTAAACGTTCCACTAGTGTATTGACAAATTTCATTTATATCTGTTTTAAGTATTGCTCCCCAATATAAGTCAGACGCATCTGTTTGTATTACTAATCTATCTTTTTCATCTGGTAGTCTTAAAGTCGGAAGGTTTTTACATTCTTCTTTTAAATTTTTTACAGTTTCTGTATGTTCCTCATTCCATCCCCTAGTATTATTTTTTCTTAATAATTTTTGGAGTATATTTCTCTTTTTTGATAGGTCTTTTATAAATCCTTCTGCATAATTTAAACATCCCAAGAATTTTTGTATTTGTTGTTTATTTTCTAATTTATCTGGAAACTCAATTATTTTTCTTCCTATATGGCTCTGGAGTTTGATTCCTTGTTTGTCAAGTATCATTCCTAAAAATTCTATTTTCTTATGCTCTATTACTGCTTTTTTACTAGACAGTACTATCCCTTCTCTAATACATGTATTAGCAAATTCTTTCAAATGGTGTCTATGTTCTTCTATTGTTTCTGAAGCTATCAATATATCATCAACATAGACTATAATGTAATTGTAGTCTTTAAATATTTTATCCATCCTACTTTGAAAAATTTGTGGAGCATTTTTTAATCCAAAGGGCATTACTAACCATTCATAATGACCTTGTGGGGTACTAAAAGCTGTGTAAGGGATACTATCATTTTCCATTTTTATTTGCCAAAATCCTGACTTACAATCAAATTTTGAATAATATGTTTTATTTTTTACAAGATTTATCAGTACTTCCTTATTTGGGAGAAAATATCCATCAAATTTTGTATATTTATTTAATTCTTTGTAGTTTATTACCATTCTTGCTTTTCCCCTAACCTGTTCTGCTCTTTTCCTAACCATAAAAGCTGGACTATTATGCGGGCTATTACTGCTTCTAATAAGTTTTAAATGTAATAATCCTTTTATTTGAATTTTAAATTCTTCTCTATCTTCTTCTGTATACATAGGTTTAAGTCTTATAATCCTATTTTCAATTAATTCTATTTTTGCTCTAGGATGATCTGGTTTCCATAATGCTAAAGGGTTCTCTTTATAAACTTGCTCAAGCTGTGATTTTATTGTTTCTAGTTGTATATTATAACTTTGTCCTGTTTGTATTAAATAATGTTTTTCATAAATATACTTATCACCACGCTGGGCTGGTTGAACTCTGTAGGGTTTGAATTCGCGATGGATGCGGAGAATATGATTACAAGGGGTTTTTAAAGTGATCATATAAGGTGTTTGTTGATAATATTGGAACTGTTTGATGAAATCATTTCCTAAAAGGATATCACAATCCATATTATTGTATTGGAATATTTGGTTAATACGTACTACTTTACTTCCTAGTAAGATTTCAAAATTTAAAATAGATTGATTGACATGTTGTTTATCTCCTGTAATACCAATAATTTTTAATTTTCCATTTGATTCCCATTTATTAGATAAAAAGGATTTCATAATAGTTATTTCACTACCAGTGTCTAACAAAGCACAAGTATCTATATCTTTTTCGGTTATGTTTATTTGTATATATACAGACATAGGGTATTTTACATAAGCTTGTTTTAACATGTGTAACAAATTATTGTTTGGCCTTGGATTAAGAAAGTTATCTTATTAGGTTCAATTTTGTAATATTCTAAATCATTTAAAAAACTATTACCTAGTACTATATGTTTTTCAGGGTCTGTAGTCATGAATGAATCTATATAGCAGGCTACTATTATTCTAAGTCCTTCTATTATTATAGGGACTTTAACTTCTTGTTTACAAATATGTTTATTCCCATTGAAGTCAGTATACTCATACGGAACTTCCTTTTCTTTTACTAAGAGTCCTTTATTTTTTGTGTGATTCATATAATTATGGCTTGTGCCAGTGTCTAATAGTATAGGTACTTTTGTTGTATAATCTATTCCATTAAAGTATTGTCCAAGTATTTTTACCACATTATTTGTTGGTACCGATTTAATTATTTGCTTATCAGTGTTTAATCTTCTAGAAGAACTTCCTCTTATTAAGGTTCTTCCAGCAAAGCTTATAGGAATAATGGAGTTTTCATTACTATTATTTAAAAATTGTTTTTTATCATCGATATTTAATTCATAATTTATAGGGATTTTGTAATCTTGGATTACTGGTTCTATAAATGTTACGATATCTTCACAATCTTTATTTATCTCGATGTAAGGTTTATTACCATATATTTCTCCGTAATTTGAATTACAGAAACTATATAAGGCTGAGTAATGTATTGTCATTATTCTGTTATCTTCTTTCATTTAATTTTTCCTTAATAACTTAAAATGTAAGCTTAATGTTTCGTCTATGTTCTTATCTTTAATGTGTACACAATATCTAGGGTGACAAGTAAATAATAATTTAGTATAACATAAATTTCCTTCTATTGTTCCAAGATGTCCTATCTTAGGATCTGTAAATCTTTGATCATGCAATGATAAAACTATTGGGCTATCTATTCCTTCTTTAAAAAGAGATTTTATTAAGATTTGTATCTCAGCGAGATATACATATTGAATTTTTTCTTTAGTTGACTCATTTTTTATTTTTCTCAGTGCTAGTTCTATGGATCTTTTATTTATTAAACTAAATCTAATATTTCCTTCAGCTTGTGTAATTGTCACAGCTTTTTCTTGTTCATAATATTCATGTAATATTATTCGTTTTCTTTTAAACATATCTCTAAATCTATGGATTATTCCATATTCTGGTTTTTCCATATTTAATTTTAAAAGTTTATTATATTTTTCTTTGTTAAAAGTAGCAACAAGACTGTATCCACTTTTGTTTTCTTCTTTTTCTATTTCTTCTATCTCTTCTATTTTTTCATTATCTAATAACTCTTCTTTATTCTGATTCATTTTCAGATTCTTCAGCCATATAAACTTCCTCTCCTATATAGTCAGATAAGTTATTTATTTTCTCTAAGTCACTTTCTATATTTTCAAAATCTTCTTTTAAGAGTTTAACTTTTTTCTTTCTTGTACAATCTGTACTTATATGCCCTATTTCTCCACAATTCCAACATTTACATTTGGACTTATCTAATATTTTTCTCTGGTTTTTATATTTTCTTTTATAATATTTTCTTCCCGATTTTTTATATTTTTTCTTAAAATTATTATATTTTTTATATCTCTTTTCTTTATTATAAGATTTCCTGCGTCTTTTATGAGGTACATAACATCCCCATTGGGTAGGCATTTCTGTTTTTTCACAACATATTTTTGTTATATTTTTACTCTTTTTTATTAAACTTCTTTGGATACAAATTTCACTTAATCTTGTATTTAAAAATCTAATCCTAGATCCTAATGTATCTGGGATTCTACTATCACTTTTATTAGTATATTTCTCATATTCATTTATGAAATATCCATTCCATGGATAAGGTAATTTAGAATAATACAAATTTTTATAAATGTTCTGGTCTTCATGACTCATGAATTGTGTATAATAATATTTACTAAATTCACATGTATATTCTTTTACAAAACACATATTACAGATTGTCAGGTTTATTAATTTCATTCTAGCATTTAATTTATCATATTTTGCTTCATTTTCTGTATTTTGTAACCAATCTTCTCCTAAGAATTCACTAGCAATGTATTCGATTATTCTTTCTATTCCTAATCCTTTATCTTTTCCTAATGCTATTTTGGTTGAGTCTTTTATTAATTTTTGTGTATCGTCACTTAATCCTTTCCACCAATTAAATACTTTTCCTGTAAAACTTGCTATTAGAATATCTGTTAATATATTTATTTTTTCTTCTTCAGTATCTACATTCCAATCATCTTTGGATCCATTGAATATAAAAAATAATTTCATTTGCATTCCCCATTCTACTAAAGCTTTTCGGGGGTCTATTTTACAATCTAAGTCTAAAAATGTACCTGCATTGCTTATTGGCATCAAATGGTCATTATTAGGTTGGTAATCTTTTTTCCAAGGGGTATTTTTAACGGGCGGATAGTATTCATAAAAAGGTCTATTTTTCTTTTTATTTGTTTCATATCTATGGCTAGGTTCTCCAATATCAGGTTTTAATTCTGGACCTCCAGCGACATTCATCTTTAATTGATATTCTTTTTCAAAATCTTCTAAATCACTAAAGTTAATATCACTAAATTTTTCTGTTAATTCTTCTAATGTATTTTCCATTATTCTGTGTCACTAGGTGTATTTTCTTTTATCTCTAATTTTTCTTTTCCCTTTTCTTCTCTTTTTAATTCTGCTTTTAACTTTTCTGATTCCTCTAATATTTTTGGATACTGATTTTTTATAAACCAGTCATCATAACTTCCTGGTTGAGGTTTTGTCATATGTTTTTCAATGCTTGTCCCTATTATTCCTGATTTTATTATTTCAAGTTTCTCAACTTTTTTATTTTTCTTTCGGCTTATCTGAATTGTTGATAATTCTATTTTTATCTTTCTTATTTCTTGTTTAATTTCTCTCATTTTTTCTTTAAGATTTAAAAGTATTTTTTTTAATTCAATTAATATAGTTTCCATAAAATGTAGGGGTGCTAACATATATTTTTACTTTTGAGTGTATGTTACATCCAACGTAACATAGGGTTAGCCATGAATTATATAAAAGAAGAAAGTCAAAGGGACCGCCACTTGCATTGAATTATTGAGGTCTTTGTCAGGCGAATTATTTCGACCTTTCGTCGATTGTTTATCTGAACCCGGTCAAGTTGGGGCTTCAGCTGCACCAGTCACCCCTTTTCATGGAAACTTCAATGGAAGTACACGTGGACCTAAACTACTGGCTGTCACGTTGACTTACATTAAAAATAAAAAATAGTGAAAATTAAATTTATATTACAGAATCTTAGTAGTCAAAGTCTCAAAAACCGCGAGGAGATTTAAATTGTAAAAAAAAAAAAAATTCAAAGATGATTTAGTTAATTAATTGTTAAGAATGAGTTTACACAGTGTGAAAGGTGGAACTATCAGCACCGAAGAATTTAAAAATAAATTATATTAGAGTGTTCAGTAATTTTCGCTTAGACTAGTGATATTTAATCTCTCCACAGCTCCTAATTTTATGTTAATTTCCATATTTTCCTTAGATAAATTATTAAAATGGATATATGTGTGTGTTCTCAATCTCTCCTGCCAGTAGGTCCAGTATTGTTGCAACTATAATAAGAAGTGGCCCTTTGGTTGCAAAGGAACTGAATATATAAATCTTGGACTGAGCTGACGAACAACTATCAACAGGCCTTATCATTGACATGACTCCCACCATTCGTCAATATGAGGAACACCAAACTGATCAACTCTGAACCCATTCTTTGTTGATGAGGAACTCCAAGTGCTTAAACAAATACTAAACTATGCTTGGATGAGATCAGAGTTATTGAGCAGAGTTTTGGAGTTTTAAGCTAGTGAAGTGTAGAAAAATGATAAAAAGATAAATTGGCAATTATATGGGGCAAATTGATAGAGAATTTGTTTTCTTTTTTTCTTTTCCCAAGTTTTGGATGGGGTTAATTGATAAATGAGGGTTGGTAAGACAATTGAGGGGTTTAGATGTCACCATTATTTTTTACCCTTTCTTGACACATTAACCAATAATGACCCATCTAAAAAATGGTTTCATAACATACGAGTGCCCATATAATTTTTTTTTTTTTAAATATATTACAAAAGGCTCTTCAAGGCTAAAAAAAACTAAGGATGATAGAAAAGCCGGCTCGTGTTTAGCTTGGGTGTTTTCGGACCAAACTTGGCCTAACCCAACTATATTTTCTAACCACTCACGCCAAGCTCGACTTCACCTAAAAAACGCGAGCTTGGCCTGAATGCCTAATAAATGTCTCAAAAAAATATTTATTTTAATTAAAATACACCTTTTAATATTTATTTAGCCCTAGGCATAACACATTTTTAAATTTTAAATCCTTTTAGGGCAATTTTTAAATTCTAGTCTAATAAAACAAAATTTTATATATTAAAAATTTATAAAAAACAATAAAAAACTAAAAAATAACACATAAATTCAGGCTTTTAGACCCAAGCCCAACCTGAGCGAAGCCCAACCCAACACGACAAGAGAAGTGCTTGGGTCGGGCTTGGGCTTGGCCACTTGAAAAACATGGCCATAATTTATGGAATTAAAATGTGTACAACTTTGTAACACTAAAAAATACTATAAAACAATTTAAAAAAACAATAAACAAAACTAGATTGATTGGAATTTAAACTAAAAGTCATCGTCAATTTATCATAATATAAAATGGTTTGTGTGATAATTGTTGAAATCTTGAGGGTCTATGTATACATTTAAGGGGCTTTTTCCCTTTTATGTTTGCATAACTGCAGTGTAATTAAACAAGTGGACCAATAAAAATAAAATTAAAAAAAACAATTAATCACAAATTGATAACCAAATAATTATCAAAATTACAAAATCAAACACTCTTTTTATTATTATTAATTTACTTTGTGTAATTGAGCTCAACAAAACATAAACACCGGCATAAAACACGGAATTTTGAATAAGAGTAGATATATCCTACAATGCAATGATAGAACAAACTGTTTGTATGATGGTGAGTAGAAGGAGAACAACAGCTGCAATGACAGAGATAGATGCCCATGGAGTATTGAAATAATTTTGCTTCAAGTTTGCCTTCCACTTGTGCAATGGGTATCTGCAATAGGTCTTTAGATCTTGAACAAGATCCGAATACCGAAAATTATTAGCATACAACGTTGCCTGTCTGTCAAGATTGCGTAAAGAATTTGACACTGCTTGACTATCACCTGTCCAATTATCAATAACTCCGTTTTGAACAAGTAATTCCGCATCGTTTGCAGTGACAACGAGGTTCTTCATCATAATAATATAGTCATTTATATAGCAGCTGGCACAATGCACTGTCTCAAAAGCATGTAGATTTCGGAACAAACCTTCGGTGGTGTCATATATTGTCAGTAATGGAATTTCCAGAATTCCTTTGTTGAATGTGATTTCGAGCAGATGCTTAGTTGACCCCAACTGAAACTTGACTCCGGCTTGGTGAAGTTCCGTTGCACTCGGTATGTTTTGAGTTCTGATTGTATCTTCCTGATCATCATCATTCAACTCTTCCTGATCATCATCATTCAACTCAACTGACGGCTCAAGACAGAGTCTAAGCAAATCAAGAATATGTTCAGCTTCCGAAAAATGTTGCTGTAAAATATTCTTCTCTATCAAGAGATCATCAGCAGCCAAATCACTGATCAGACTTATAATCAATTCAATCAAGGAAAGTCCGTCGAGCACTTCACCATGTGATGTGGTTTTCGCTAGAATGAACAAGTCGTTTAGAATGAAAAATGGAAGCTGATTTTCTAGCAAACACAGGTCCCTGTCAATATCTATATAGGGTTTTCCAAATACACGATCATCATTAGTTACCAACTTACGATTAGAAAATCTGAGGAGGTGCTCAATCATGAAGATGGAATCAACTAAAATCATTGTAACAAATGCGTCACTTGTAAGTTCAATGCTTTCTGAATAATAGCTGCGCAGTTTAGCTTCCTTATCCTTTATAAGCGTAAGAAGCTCCTCGATACTTACCTTAGTTCGTTGAAGAAAATGTTTTAGGTATCTTCTTTTATGCTCTTCCATTTCTTTTAACTCTTCTTTACCATGATGAAGCGGGCCAATGGAAATCACTTGTGGAGTAAATTCGCTTTCATTTAGACACCTTGTTTTCTGAGGAACTCTATATATGCAACACTCTTCGGATAAGGGATGCATGGTCTGCAAGTTTTCTTTCAATGAAGCTGCTATTTTTTTCACATCAACTGATACATGCTCGCTGTTAGCCATCTTCAAGAACTAAACAAAATGTGGCAACAGTAATTTATTAGAAAACATTGATCATAAAGAATAAAACTATCACAAGCTAATAAAAACGAAGATTGAAGAATGAGAAAACTCACATTACCACGAAGCCGTGATGGAAGAAATCCAAAAATCTTCTAGCCACGTGGAATTTATTCAGTCTAGCTAGCTATCTACATATAAAAGAAAATATTATATTGAGGTATAAAAATCTTCTAGTCAAGTAGTTAATTCCTGATCATGACTTGTGTTAATTCTTTTCACAACATATTTATTAAGTAAAAAATAAAAAAAAAAGAGTCATCACTACAAACGAAACATTAGATGCTCTCTTGTACAGCCTAATAAATTGTTTTTCCCCTTTCATTTATTAAAGCAAGCAACACAACATCTATCCGATAGTGGCTAAGGTCTTGTCCGATGGGTAAGGCGCAGTTTCTTTATAACGCAGTTGGTTCAGAGTTCGAGTCTCAGAAATGTACAGTCGTTATCATTAATAATAATAAAACAAGCCCAACTTAAATTCATCTGAGTCAAGTCACTCAATTTCGCACTCTCGATAATGTAAGTATTGAACTTACCACTCAAAGAATCTGCTAACTTCTCCATATCAATCGCTGCATGGTCCTTGCCATCTACACTCCTTCGCTCGCTGCAGTAGTAACAAAAAATATGAAACTGGAAAATTCACAAAACAGCATTAGGAACAATAACTGAAACTCTCTCTACCTAACGATAGAATAATCAAGTTACATTTCCAAAATACAAAAAATATGAAACTGGAAAATTCACAAAATAGCATTAGGAACAATAACTGAAACTATCTCTAGCTACTAATAATAGAATAATCAAGTTACATTTCCAAAATATTTGTAGGAGCTTGGTCGATTAATTTTCAGGTAATTTTATTTCACTGACTACCTAAGTTTGAATCTTATTTGAGAGAGGTAAGGATTGAAAAATTGATTTGGACTTTACAAGATTATTATAGATGAATAAATAAATAAAGATACGTTTAAAGGGATTTAATTAATTAATAAAATACATTTCCAGGATCATTAAAGATGAATTGGCAAATCAATCTACTATTTCTCTCATGTGAGCGGAGCTTGATCATAATCTTTTAGTACCACCATCAAGAAGTGTTACTAGTTAAGGTAACTAATTAGCATCCACAAATATCCTAGAACGCTGAACATAAATGAAAATAAAGGAGAAATTTGCAATTGCATACATACCGTTCAAAGATTTTCCTGCAGCCTCAAAAATTATACTTCAGCACAAATATCAACTCATTTTTATAGACGTCCAGAATTGATTAAAAAATAATTAATTCCTTGCCTCAGGACATAATTATAACTTTCCTCCGTTTTTCTGAATTGCTCTATGGATTCAATCAAGCGGCTGCTTTACTTGATTCCCATCTATTGGTCTTATGGGGGGAAGCGACCACCCTCAGGACTATGAAGGTCAGGCTGCTTTACCTGATTCCCATTTATTGGTCTTATGTAGGGACAGCGACCACCCTTAGGACTACGGAGGGACACACGCTTTTGCTAGAGCAATTCAATGTCACATGTTCAATAGGTGGGTTAGTATGGGTGGTATGGTCATATTGGATAGGTGGGCTAGTACGAGTGGTATCTGATCCTGATAGACTCTCAAAAATCAAAATGCAGTTATTAACTGTGAGCGAACGACGGGAATTGAACTTGCGGATTCACCATCTACTACCTTGATCCACTTAGCTACATCAACCCCTCCGCTACAAATAATTAAATTAACACGATAAATTCCGTCGAAGAGTTTTAAGAATAAAGCATTGAATATTCCTTAACCTCATCTTAAGTATATAAAAATTAAAGCAGGTTCGTTTCGCTTTTGATTGCCATGAAAAATATAAAAGCATAAAACATATACCTCAAAGAAGATTTACCCTTTAGTACTATCTGCATGTTGCTCTTGTTTATGTTTCTTTAACAATCAATTTGATCCAAACCATCAACTGCTTTGTGTTTGCTCCCTCAGCATACACTGTCATTAATCCCAAAAAATAAACTATTGTTGTTTATGATGAAAGATTGATCCAAGGAATTGATGTGGATCATTTCTTTAACGTCAAGTTGACGAATGTTGGATATAATAATTGAACTTTAAAACGAATGTGAGATTACCAAAAATACTAAAAATAAATAAATAACAAGTCATATTGTGATAAATTTAATTAGTAATAGTACACTTCTCATAATATTCCAAGTGACAAAGAGAAGCAACTAAAAGAAGAACTAGTTTTGAAAGAACTATATTTAAGCTGGTGATGTTTAGAAGACCCAAAATATCCTTTCATACTCGTAAGAAACTCTAACGGCATGTAATTCTTTAAAATACCCAAAATATTTTGCACCTGAGGTTTATGATTTCAATATTGTACGCTTGAGGAGTATGATTTCTATATTTTAATCGCGCAAAAGCAGGAACTAAATTCTGAGGTTGATGCAACATCATTTGGCGCCTAATTTGAAAATAGTATAAATTAATCTATAATGCAATGATAGTACGTTGGCACACTATATTGCATTATACTGTATTACATTATTTCAATATAGGTGTATTGTATTATAATATATTACATTAATATTGTATTATAATAATATTGTACAGTATTTATTGCTACATTGTACTATATTAATTTTAACTCTATGTTTGATACTGAACTGTATTGTATTAATTTTTTTGTAATTATTTGAAATTATATATTTAGAAAACAATATTAATTAATGTTTAGAAAAAAACACTAAATATAGAATTTTAAAATTTTAACATTATTTTTTAGTTTAAATTAAAAAATTATAATTTAAAATTAACAAATTCTAAAATTTTAGACCTCATACTACTTATTTTTTTAGCATTTCCCAAATATAGCACAGACGAAAGCCATTCATTCACTAATTCATTGGGAGATTTTTTGTTTTTAAATGCAATACTATAATGTTCCACAAATTATGTCAACCATATGTCTTGAATCTTAGCCAACCGATCCTCAGAATTTTTTTTTTAAAAAAAGGAAAAGCTTTATCGTTTTGGAATCTAAAATGCAATCTCTGCATCATTAGGTAGATACCGAGTCATCGTGGGTACTAATCGAGCACAAAAAATACAAAAACGCCATCATTGCCTTGCAACCCGCGATGGCTAATCTTCATGACAATCCTAAAGGGCTTGAACGGTAATTTCGCAACAACACGATGAACAGAATGAAGGCGATAACGGCATCAGATTTGAACCTGAACAAGGACAAATCGCGATTGGATTGTTTAAGGCTGGTCTCGACGCGGTTGACCTTTTTCGTCTTGGACTTTTTGGTGGAGAATTTAGCTGGGTTTTCGATTTTCATGGTCTTGAGTTCTTTGTTGATGGAGGATTCTAGGGATTTGGAAGAGTTGGTTCGGTAAATGAGAAGTCATGGAAATTGATTTGCAAATAATAGTTGTGCAAAATTGTTTCAACATTCCATAGGCATCTATCTCCATCATTGCAGCTATTATTTTCCTTATAATATTGACCGTCATTGCAGCTGTTATTTTCCTTATAATATTGACCGTGTCACAAACAGTGTGTGCCTCAGGGCAGATTCGGCGCTCCTCATTAACAGGTATTAAGGATCCCTCATAGTATTGGAGTGTTATAATACTATGTTTGGCAATTATATTGTAATGTGGTCAAATATTTAGTTTATGCGGTCAAACCCGCATAATTTAAACTCGTGTGAGAGTCGAGTTTACATGAGTTTGTAACTAAACTCATTTTGCACAACAATTTTTTTTTTTTTGGTCTTAACCACAAGGTATATTGGAAATGGCCCCAACTGTGGAAGACATTTTTAAGTCCGTACCACAACCTAAATTAAAAGTCCCCACTCGAACCGGGAGACACATGTTCTCCCAACCTGTTGAATAAATACATTGACATGATTGATAATTAATAAATAAGAATATAATAAATAAGTAAATTTTAATTATAAATAAATAAAAGTACATATATATCAAAAAAATATTTTAAAATTCAGATATATAAGATGATCATTTTCCATTATATATACGAATCTCATGCAGGTGTGGAACAAGGGAACCTTTTTAGTTTTTAGATGCAAATCCTAGGAGAAACTAGGTGTGTTGAATAAAAACTCTACACTAGCGATCCAAACTGAATCCAGCCCAAACTGAATTTGTTGGGCTGGTTTAGAGCAAATTCGGGTTGGGTTGAGTTGTGTTTAGAATCTCTATAACTGCACCTGTTGGGCTATATGGAGTTGGTCGATTGAGACTATGAAAGATAAAACACAAACTTTCATCTAAAGTAAACTCCTTTAATGGCCAGCTAGCTACCTTACAAAAAAATCACCAGGTCGCTGCTTGGGAGTAATTTTCGAAGTTGAAATTTGGATTTTGAATGGTATAGCTCTTGATCTTTTTTTGAATACTCAAAAATTAGAATTCAATTGATCATTACAATTTCAGTTCTTTTTCCTATCATTAAGTTGTTATAAACGAAAGTCGTACCAAACCGATCTTGTACAACTACATGACGAATCGATCTCTCTTATTCTTTGATGAATAAGATACACAAAGCAGAAAAAAGAGCCATACAAGTGAAAAATTATCGAAAATAATAGAAATTTATCTACAATGCAATGATAGAACAATCTGTTTGTGTGACGGTGAGTAGAATGAGAATAACAGCTGCAATTACAGAGATAGATGCCCATGGAGTGTTGAAATAATTTTGCTTCAAGTTTGCCTTCCAACTGTGCCATGGCGATTTGCAGTAGGCCTGCAGATCTTTAGCGACATGACCTGAAAGAACGACCCACCAGAGAATTTTTTCTAAGGCCCTGGAGAGTCGTCGACAATCTTTCACTACTAGCACGCCCAATAATTCCATTTTGAATCAGCAAATCGGCATCTTTTGGAGCGCGGAAAAGGTAACTCATGATCACAATATAGTCGTTAAAATATCGGGGATAGCCAGGCATAGTCGTTCCTTTATCCCCGGAATATTTTAATCTGCAAATTCACCGTCTTCACGTGGCTGGGGGGATGGCTGGAGACAGAGTACGAGCAGATCAAGAAAATGTTGAGCTTTTGAAAAGTGAGTTTCGATTTTCATATCATCTATTGGAATAATGGGATCACTACTGAACCATGCATGGGTAATAGTCTTGAAGGAAATTTCCTCGTAAATGTCGCGATAAATTGCGGTTTTGGCTAGATCAAACAACTCATTGAGAATGAATAAGGGAAGCTGATTTTCCAGCAAGTACAAGTCATCGTTCATTTCTATGCCCAAGAGACTTAACTCTGATTTCCCAAATATGCGATCATCATCGGTTCTGAAATTAGGGTAATAATCTCTCAGAAATAATTCAATGATAAAAACAGAATCCACCAAAATCATGGTAGCGAACTCGTCACTTCAAGATGAATGGCTTCTGCATAACAACGTAGCGACAAGCTACTTTCAAACACAAAAGAAGTTGAGTCCGAAGCAAGCAAGGTGGCAAGAATTCCTTGCGGAATTCGATTATCGGCTCAAGTACAAATCGGGAAAAGCCAATGTTGTTGCGGACGCTCTAAGCCGCAACGCCGAATTGGCAACACTTAGTATGAGTGTTGGTAGATTTTATAATCAAATGCTATTGGTGTCAATGCGCAAGTGTACACAACAAGTAATAAAGTGATGAGTATTCAAGATCGTCTCCACAAGGATTGATGTTACTTGAAATGTTGTAGCAATCACAATAGTGCAAACTAATTTAAATCTGAAGTTAACAAACGTAAAATGTGATCTATTGTAATTAATGATTGTGAGAGAGTAAAGTAAGCAAAACCGCAATGAAATAAACTAAACTAAATGTGTTTAAGATTCAAGTGATACTATGGTAGTTGAATGATTAAACTCTCCTTATGGGCTTACTGTTTTTCATCAAGTTGAGTCCAATTGTTACGGCGTGTGCTGTAGCACTGGGTGGAATTAATCTGTATCATCATCTGTTGCATATTGGAACTCTCATACCTTTAAATACACTAGCAATGACTAGTTGCTAATCTACTCATGATATGGTTTTATGATCCTTTTTATCTCTCCACCCTACAAGGTAAACACCTATGTCTAGTGTGTCACAAATCTTAACTTCAAGTATTGCCCGTATATGATTCAAGATAACTTAATCTAGGAAATTTAACTTAAGATCAAGTAATACTCTAACAATATCTGGTAAGACATGCCATTTTGCTGCTCTATCTTAACTGGAACTATTAAATGGGTGGTCAACCGAAATAACAGTTATATTAATAATATCTATTAAAGTAAAATGCTACACCAATGACATAACAAACATAAGAACAATCAAGAATCCATTGGATTGTTTGTCACTCAACTACAAGCAAATCTAGTTCATATTCTGAATAAGAAAAACAATCATAAACATGTTGTTCACTGGATATATTAGAACAATCAAAGGAAGAAGATAAATATAAATTGAGCACGGTGAAAGACAAATCCAAATAATTCTGCAAGATTCCTCAATGTTGCCGAAACAACACTCTTCAATTCTGATCTTTTTCTCTTTTTCTCTCTAATGATTTTGATGATAATTCCCTTGCCGCCTTTCTATGTGGTGCACGCCTCTCTTTTATACTGCAAACTAGGGTAAAACAAAAGTCCATAGGCGTGCATGAGTTAAATTAGGAAACATGCAAATCATGAATCTGCTGCTAGCCTACGCCTAAATTTTCGCCCGCATTGCTCCCAGATTGCTATAGCACTAGTTGCTCTAATATCCGCTACAACACTGCACTATTCCCGATTGTGCTTTACTTCTTTTGTGACTATCTTCTTTCCTCCTCTTGCTCATCCACTGTCTCACCATCCCCTCATGAATTAAGACTTTCTGAAAACCTACAATAATACACCTGTTTTTAACACTAATTACTTTGATTCAAACAAAACTTATTAAAACTTAACGAAAATGAATGTTTATGCAAAATAAAACCAAAATGTAATAAAAACACCTTATTTGTCCTCTAAGTAATCTTGATTTAAGTCTAGAATTGATGTATTAACTCTCATTTCCTAGAGTTATCAATGAGCCAACCAAAGTCCGACCTTGTCTCACGTATCAAGGAAGGCCTTCAACAAGATCTGCTAGCAAAGAACTTGCTGGAGAAGGTGCTCGAAGGCAAGACAAGGCGATTTTGGCAAGGGGAAGACATCCTCCTCACCAAGGGAGATCGGTTGTTCGTGCCAAGATGGGGAAATTTACAGAAAGAAGTCATCAAAGAGTGCCACGACTCCAAGTGGGCGAGTCACTGTTGAGTGTTAGAAAATGCATATTTATAAAGGAGAAAACCGTCATTTTACATTTCAAGTCTTATTAACAACCCTTACTTTTATGTATTTAACCTTCTTGTGATTTAATTACATGTGTTTTATTTTAATTAAGTATTTTATGTATTTTAGGGGCATTATAGTCATTTTACAATAAAGGAGAAATCAGACGGCAAAACGGACATCACTTTTAAACTCAGGACGGTCAAAAACCTTAGGAGGAGTATAAAAGGAAAAATGGCACTATTCACATGTACGGTACTATTCACGTGTACGGTACTGTATACGTTACTGTTCACGACACTGTTCACATAGACGGATGATGACGTGGCATTGACCGATGATGTGGCATTGACTGATGAGGTGTCACGATCCTGTTGGACTAAAATTCTTATGTACTGTTGATGGTGACGTGGCAGCATATCAGTGGACGAAAAATCTCGCGTACAATGCATGCATCACACAGGATTATTTTCAACCAAACTGCGTTACTGTTCATTCGGGTCAAACCGCGTTACTATTCAAAGTCGGGTCAAACCGTGTTACTGTTCATCCGCGTGGTCAAACCGTGGACTGTTGACTGATGACGTGGCGCAATCCTGAGCGTCCAAACTGTTTTTAATCCGATGGCCATGATTTACTCCATGTATCTATAAAAAGGGTGCCTCTCCCCCCTAATTTGATATCTCTGAATCCATTTTTGGGATCCATTTTCTGTAATTCCCTCTCCATCTTGTATTTTCTTCGTATTTTAATAAATTCCCATTTTGCCCCTAGTTCAACTATGAGTGGCTAATTTTCTTTCAAGCTTGGGTTGAAGGTGAAGTCTCAACATGTGTCATGGGCTTAATTTGGTAAATTTATTTTCTCTTCCCCTCTAATTTTTGTGGATGTTTTGACTTCTCGTCGACAAATAATAATAGTCTTGTCTAGATACCGCCTTGGTTACACCGGCTCTCTAGTATAAGGTTATTATTATTTGGCACGATAAGCCCTTAGCACCATATTGATTAGAGCGTGGTTCATGAGGTGTGGATTCCCCCCTCATGATTTAATTGGCATTAATACGGATTATTTAGCCCATGATGCATGTTGATACGGATCCAGATACCCAAGTACGTCATTTCAATATAATTCTCGTCAATTTATTCTCGTCATTTCAATACCAATTTTAGAATTTATTCTCGCCATTTCAATACCAATTTTAGAATTTATCCTCGCCATTTTAATTTAAGTTTTAGCATATTCCAAATCATTTCCACCATAAATCCAATCACTCATTTACAAAATTAATTCTACACAATTAAAATCCACCTCCTCGTGGGATCGACACTCGTCACCATAGATCTATACTACAATAGATTCGTGCGCTTGCGAGTACATTAAAATTTGCACAACAAGTTTTTGGCGCCGTTGCCGGGGAGGTAAGTAATTTTAATTCATAGAATTAATTTTTGTGAATAATTTCTTTTATTTGTTTTCTTGTATTTTTTTTATTATTAAAAAAAAAAGGAAAAAAAAAGTCAATCTACATTTAAAGGTTAGTATTTCTTTTCTTTTTCTCTTCTTTAAAATTCTGTAATTTATTTTTCAATTTATTTTTCTTTGTAATTTTTTTTTGTTTATCTTATTAATTTATTTTTAGTTAATTTATTTCACGTATTTGTTTTTGTGTATTTTTATAGAAAGGTTTTAATAGCGCAATAAGGTTAGTATCGTAATTTCTCCCTCTTCTTTATTTTTATTTATTTTGTTCCCATCTTTATTTTTTATTTTATTTGTTTTGCATGCATGGTCGAAGGTCATTATTACCCAATCTTGAACCTATAGACCTTGAACTTGAGAAAACACTTCGCACACACAAACACGTTAAAAATAAAATGGATTTACAAGCACCACAAGAGAGGCCATTTAAGGATTATTTTAGTCCTTTAGCAAATTTGAGCACATCATGCATAAGATACCCAAATGTAGCTGCTAGAAGTTTTGAACTAAAACCTAGTGTGCTAAATTGTCTCCCCACATTTTATGGCCTAGAAAATGAGGATCCATATAATCATCTGAATGATTTTCATGCCATTTGTCAAACTTTTAAATATGAAAATTTTTCAGACGATGATGTTAAACTTAGACTATTCCCATTTTCTTTAAAGGATAGAGCTCGTTCATGGCTTAATACATTGCCTGCCAATAGCATTTCATCATGGGAACAAATGGTAACTAAATTTTTGAATAAATATTTCCCAGTGCATAAAACCAATGCTATTCGCAGGGAAATCTCGGAGTTTACCCAAAGAGAGGACGAGCAATTTTTCGAAACATGGGAGCGATTCAATGGGCTACTCTTGAAGTGTCCACATCATGGGTACGAGAAATGGCACCAATGCCAATACTTTTTGGAGGGATTACTACCAAATGTGCAAGAATGGCTAATGGCAACAAGTGGAGGAGAGCTAATGTCAAAAAGTGCATCAGAGATTTGGGAATTCTTCCAGCGACAAGCGGATAATTCCCAACAACGGAGTCGATCACTCAGGAATACTAGAAGAATTAAAGGAGTAAATGAGGTTCAAATTGGCGAATCAACTTCGGGAATCAAAGAAGTCAAGGAGATGGTTGAAGGTCTTGCTCGACAAATAGCATCGTTATCGATTGCTAAATCAACAGAACCACATGACCATGACTCATACTCAGATCAAGCCAATGCCATAGGTGTAATGAGAAAGCCATCAAATTACAACCCATACTCCAACACATATAATCCTGAATGGAGAGACCACCCCAATTTTTCATGGTCTCAAGGATTCCAACAAAATGGACCAGCAGCTCCAGCTCCACCAATGCAACAAATTCCTCAAGTTCCTCAAGCCTCTCAGCCACCATTTAGACCATACAATCAGAACCAGAACCACTCTCAACCTAGACCATGGGAGGATGCATTCCAGAATTTCAGGAATGTTACTCACTCCACGATTGATCAACAGAACCGCACCATTGATGGACTACGAAATGAGTTGAGAGCAGGCTTCAACTCACAAGCTCAATCGGTTTCAAGCCTCGAGAAGATGGTGGGACAACTTGCTTCTTCAGTTCAGACCTTGGCAATGACCGTTGAGAAAGGCAAATTTCCAAGTCAACCAGTGCCTAATCCTAAAGGAGTACATGAATCAAGTACCAGTTCACCACAGCAGCATGGAGAGATCAAAGCAGTAATGACCTTGCGAAAAGGAAAGGAAGTCGACAACAAAGTGGAGATGCCGGTGACAAAAGAAAATCAAATTGTACCTGTGAATGTTGAGGACTCATCACCGGAGGAGAAAGAAGAAACTAACCCACGAGAATACGTTCCCAAAGCTCCATTTCCTCAAAGGTTAGCTAAAGGAAAGAAGGGAAAATCCACAGGTGAGATTCTTGAAATCTTCAAACAGGTAAGTATTAACATCCCTTTGCTTGATGCTATTAAACAAGTTCCATCTTATGCCAAGTTTCTTAAAGACCTTTGTACTAAAAAGAGAAATATGCATGTTCAAAAGAAGGCTTTTTTAACAGAAAACGTTAGTTCTATACTCCAACATAAAATTCCTTTAAAATGCAAAGACCCAGGCTCCCCCACTATCTCATGTAGCATAGGGAACCATACAATTGAGAATGCTTTGTTGGATTTAGGAGCTAGTGTAAATTTGTTGCCTTATTCAGTATTTGTGAAACTTGGACTTGGAGAATTACACCCAACTCCAGTGGTGTTGCAACTTGTAGATCGGTCCACAAAAATACCTCGTGGTATTGTGAAGGACGTGCTTATCCAGGTAGACAAGTTTTATTTTCCTGTTGATTTCATTGTAATTGACACTCAACCAATACAGGATTCAAGGAAGCACATCCCCATTATCCTAGGCCGACCTTTCTTGGCAACTGCGGATGCTCACATTCAATGTAGGACTGGAAATATGCAGTTGTCCTTTGGCAACATGACTATGGAGCTGAACATCTTCAACATTGCCAAACAACCTCACAGTGCAGATGATAGAATTGTTGATGTGGATTTAATTGAAGCATTAGTTGATGATACTTTTGTTTCAAACCTTAGTGATGATCCTTTACAAACATGTTTAACTCACTTTGGTTTTGATTTTGATATTGACAGATTGGTCGAAGAGGTCAACGCCCTGCTTAACTCAGTACCATCCATGGACACTAATGAATAGAAGTCAAGAGTTGAACAACTAGCACCATCAGAGAAGCAACTCATTCCATCATCAAAATCACCACCGAAACTCGAGCTCAAACCATTGCCCAACACTTTGAAATATGCATTTTTGGGAAAAGAAAGTACTCTGCCGGTAATCATCTCATCATCTCTCAATGATGAACAAAAAGGTAAGTTGTTGGATGTTTTAAAAGAGCACAAAGGGGCATTAGGATGGACTATAGCAGACATTAAAGGTATAAACCTAGTAGACTGCATGCATTACATTCACCTTGATGAAAATGCTAAAACTACTAGGGAAATGCAACGTCGGTTAAATCCTAACATGAAAGAAGTTGTTAGAACTGAAGTCCTTAAGCTATTAGACGCAGGTATCATTTACCCCATTTCTGATAGTTCATGGGTCAGTCCTGTGCAAGTTGTCCCCAAAAAGTCAGGAATCACAGTAGTTACGAATGCTGATAATGAATTGATACCCACTAGAGTAACTACAGGATGGCGTGTATGTATTGATTATAGGAAGTTGAATTCTGTCACACGTAAAGACCATTTTCCTTTACCATTTATTGATCAAATGCTTGATAGATTAGCAGGCCATGAATTTTATTGCTTTCTAAATGGCTACTCAGGATATAATCAGATTCCCATAGCACCAAAAGATCAAGAGAAAACTACTTTCACTTGCCCTTTTGGCACATTTGCATATAGGAGAATGTCATTTGGATTATGTAATGCACCTGCTACATTTCAACGATGCATGTTAAGCATTTTTTCTGATATGGTTGAACGATTCCTTGAAGTCTTTATGGATGACTTTTCTGTCTTTGGTGATTCGTTTGATCAATGTTTACATCATCTAACACTAGTTCTGCAGAGATGTATCGAGAAGAACTTGGTCTTAAATTGGGAGAAATGTCATTTTATGGTAAAACAAGGTATTGTTCTAGGTCATATTATTTCGAGCAAAGGTATTGAGGTTGACAAAGCCAAGGTGGATCTCATTTCTAATCTTCCTCCACCTAAAACAGTCAGAGAAGTAAGATCTTTCCTTAGGCATGCTGGTTTCTATAGACGTTTCATTAAAGATTTTAGCAAAGTTTCTAGACCCTTATGCAATTTACTTGCTAAAAATGTACCTTTTATCTTTAATGATTCATGTCTTATGGCGTTTGAAAAATTAAAACAGTTGTTGACATCATCACCCATCATTCAGGCCCCAAACTGGAGCTTACCATTTGAGCTAATGTGTGATGCATCTGATTATGCAGTAGAAACAGTATTAGGACAAAGAGTTGATCGAATTCCCCATGTTATTTATTATGCTAGTATGACATTAAATGATGCACAGTTGAACTATTCAACTACTGAAAAAGAAATACTAGCAGTAGTATTTGCATTAGAGAAATTTCGATCTTATCTCATTGGTTGTAAAATAATCGTGTTCACAGATCATGCTGCTCTTAAATATCTTCTCACAAAGAAAGATGCAAAAGCCAGACTAATTCGTTGGGTGTTACTTTTGCAGGAGTTTGACTTGAAATTCAAAGATAAGAAAGGGACAAAAAATGTTGTGGCAGACCACCTCTCTCGTCTCCATTTTGACACAATTACAAAATCATTACCATTGAATGAGTCATTTCCAGATGAACAATTAATGAGTGTGGAAGTATTACCTTGGTATGCTGATATAGTTAATTATCTTGTTACAGGTAAACTTCCAGAGCATTGGACCAAGCAAGACAAGGCTAAATTCTTTGCAGAAATAAAGAATTTCTTTTGGGATGACTCGTATTTGTTCAAGTATTGTGCAGATCAAATTGTTAGACGATGTGTCCCAGAAAGTGAAATTCAGAATATTCTTTCATTCTGCCATGAACAAGCTTGTGGAGGCCATTTCAGTGCTAAGAAAACAGCGACTAAAGTTTTACAATGTGGTTTCTATTGGCCAACTATATTTCGAGACGCTTACACTTTCTGTTCTTCATGTGATAGGTGTCAACGAATGGGGAGCATTACGCGAAGGAATATGATGCCACTAAATCCAATTTTAGTGGTTGAGATTTTTGACGTATGGGGTATCGACTTCATGGGACCCTTTCCCCTTTCTTTTGGCCATCAATACATATTGGTTACTGTTGACTACGTATCAAAATGGGTAGAAGCAATTCCATGTAGGACCAATGATCACAAGGCGGTGATAGGATTTTTGAAAAGCAACATTGTCTCGCGCTTTGGATTCCCTCGAGCAATAATCAGTGATGGTGGTGCCCACTTTTGTAACAAAGCATTTAAAGCTCTTTTGACAAAGTATTCAATCACACACAAAGTGGCGACCCCGTATCATCCGCAAACCAGTGGCCAAGTTGAGATCTCCAATCGAGAAATAAAGCACATATTAGAAAAAACGGTGAGGCCGGACAGAAAAGATTGGTCATTAAGACTTGATGATGCCTTATGGGCATATAGAACGGCTTTCAAGACCCCGATTGGGATGTCACCCTACAGGCTAGTGTATGGAAAAGCTTGCCACCTACCTGTGGAACTCGAGCATCATGCATATTGGGCCATCAAGAAATTCAATTTTGACATGCAGCAAGCCAGCTCAGAAAGAAGATTACAGCTGGCAGAACTTGAAGAAATTCGCAATGACGCGTACGAAAATGCCAAGATTTACAAGCAACGAATGAAAGTCTTCCATGACAAGCAAATTATGAGAAAATCTTTCACTCCGGGTCAGAAAGTGCTTTTGTTCAATTCTCGCTTGCACCTATTCCCAGGTAAGTTACGCTCTCGTTGGTCTGGTCCCTTTATTGTTCATACTGTTTTTCCACATGGGGCAATTGAAATTAAGGACCCAAAGAACGGTGTCACGTTTAAAGTTAATGGTCAAAGATTAAAGCCATATCTAGAATACCAACCACGTGGAGAAGACACCGAAATAAATTTGAGTGACCCACCAGATTTGAATTGATTTTTTTTTTCTTTCTTTTCGTTGATTTGATTTTGTTTTCTTTCTTTATATTATTCTTTTGCTAATTGAAATTATTTTTGCATAAGTGTGTTTATTTTACCATTAAGTTTTCTCTTATCATTTTTAATCATGAGTCTCATACTTAGACCGTTCCTCCTGAACATTCTTAAACCACTTCAACGTGTCAAAACTCATCTCAAAAGGTAGATTCAATTTTGTAAAACACAACGCATTTGGGCTCTACAACCACCAGAGTTAGTAGCCTATGTTGAGGGTTTAGAACGCCAACTCAGAGACATTGAGAGAAGTGTTTACGACATCCAGTTGGAGCTTGAGGTAAATTCAATAAGAGGACGATTTTAATTTTCTTTGTGTGTTTTAATTTGTTTTTCTGTTTGTGTGCTTTAGTTTGTTACCCCGGTGAAGTGGCGGATAACGGTACTCCATGACAATCAAGTCGGTTACTTCAGTTTCCCATAATAACTGATATTCTGAGGCGAAGGTATGGACAGAAACGAGATTCTAGCGAAACTTCACAAGCGATTCCCTTCACTTCCTCAGAATGCCATCCTTACGATCTATAAAGCTCGGTCCGAACGCATGCGATTACTCATGAGGAATAACATACCTGCTGACATCCGTTGGTTAATCGAGGCTAAAGTACGATCGGCAGGTGAGTTACCTCCAAAATTTATTGCATACATGCCTGGTTGTGGTAAAGGAAATTATGCAAGAAAACGACGAGCTCGAAGAATTTCTGTTGCTTGTCATAAGTGTGCCAGAATGAGTTGCAATAAAAACCCATGTTCTTTAGGAATAGTGTCTGATAACAGGGAAGATAAGATTCAATTCATTAGGGATGGCTTGAATAAGGAGTCATTGGATGATATCCTTTTGTCTCTTGAAACGCATCCCAGTGGATATGTGCAAGGAGCGATTCTCTAGTTATGGCCATTATTCAAGAAAGAGCATGCACGATATAGTCTCGGGAATCTGACTATAAACGACCTTGTTTGCCAGTTTATAAGAAAACTGGATAGGAAGCCTATCCTCGACCCATAGAGGGCGTTCAAGCCGTTTCTGGACGTAAAACCAGAGGAAGATGTGAGCCACAGTCGCAACTACCTGTAAATATCCTTTTACTTTATTGTTATTTTATTTCACTATTGTCTTATTGTTTGCATTATTGTCTTTAATAATTTTATTACTGTTTGCTTTTTTCCTTATTACTGTTTGCTTTTCCCTTTTTACTGTTTCCTTTTTGACTCGCGAGCCACGTGCTTTACGCGTTATTTGACATGGACATGTGACCTCATACACAACTATGACCCACTATCACCAAGACTCTTAAATGTGATTTTCTTTGTCAAGCACTCACAAATTATTTTTGCGAAGTATCACAATGGCAGCTACTCCCAATAGACAATTCAAGAACATTTGTGTGCTTTCTGGATTTACATATGGCAAACATAAAGAGTTCGTTGAGGCAGCCATAGATCTTGGTCGAAGCATAGCAGCGAGAAAATTACACTTGGTGTATGGAGGAGGTAATCGAGGGTTATCAAAAATGGTCTCAGAAGCAGCTTTTATCAGAGGAAGTCAAGTGTTAGGCATCATCCCAAGAGTCTTAAAACCATTGGGCAGTTCGTCTGACTCATCAACTGGAGAAGAGTTAGTCGTCTCAGGTATGCAGGAAAGAATAACTGAAATGCTTAATCATGCTGATGCTTTTATTTTCCTTCCAGGAGATCTTGCAACACTAGAGGCACTTATCACGCTAGCATCTTGGGCTCATCTCCACATCCACCAGAAACCCATCGACCGGAGCCAGACCCCTGGACCTTCGTGTTGGAGCGTCCAAATAATGATGGTAACAGTAGCAGCAGTAAGAAGTACAAATTAGATTTAACTCTCCGCCTGTAAATATTTTCTTCTGTGTTGCACCACCCAGGTGATGTCTTCTAAACTCTACTTCTTTCCTTTCAAACATTGAGGACAATGTTTCGTTCTGGTTGGGGGGAGGGAATAGTCGACAATTGTGGAATTTTGGTTAAGTTTTTACTAATTTTTTGTTGTAGAAACTAACTGTTGCTAACTTTTTGTGTTGAAGATGGCTGAATATGGAGTGTAGTGACTCTAGAAACGCATCTTCATCGTTTATAAAAAAAAAAAAAATTCAGACATTTTCTTTTTTCTTTATTATGTGTTTATGTTTATTTTTCTTCTTTTTAATTTCTCCTCTATAAATATACATTTTCCAACTTTTGAGTCGAAGATGGCTGAATATGGAGTGTAGTTCCTCTAGAAACGCATCTTCTTTAAAAAAAAAAAATCATTTTCGTTTTCTATCATTTTACGTGTAACTTTTCTAATTAGTTTTTATGCATCATTTTCACATTTCTGCATGCATATTTTCCTTTCATGTTTAGAATAGGTTGGGGGGTAGAATGATGTTTAAAAAAAATGTGTGATTTGTTTTAACATTGGATGACATGATTAATTTCAAATTTTAGTATTTGTATTATCTTTGGTCTTAAGTGATGTTACGCTATGTTTGCTACTTTACATGTTGATGTCGGAGACAAATGTGAGTTGCTTGAAGGAATGAACATGTCATAATAAGTACCAAGTGAGTTTTTAAGCCTATTATTTTTCTTGGAGAATAACCCTTTTGCCCACTCTTTATACAGCTTAGCAGTTTATTATTTTACACACGATCTCTAAATTACTTTTGAGTTAACCCTTAAAAAAAAAATTGTAAAATAAAAAAAAAAGAAAAAAGAGTGTGTTGCTATATTTGGAGGCCCATCTAACTAGTAGATATGGAAGATTATTTAGAGCCCTAAAAGACGATGGAAAGGCCATCTTTGATCCGTTTGAGCCTTTCTAGCCATCCCTTTTATCAAATATCCATAGTTAACCCTTTTGAGCCTTTAAAAAAAAATAAATAAAAAAAATCTTTTTCTTTGTCAACTTATCATCTTGACCCACTCCGATTTGGAGTGTTACTCGATATCTTATAAGTTCCATCACCTATTTATGTTTGAGAAAATGTAAATAATTATTTTGTTCAGTGAAGTTATGCCAAATAAAAGCAAAAAAAAAAAAACAAAAACAAAAACAAAAGTTGTTGTTTCAAAAGAATAAAAATAGGTGAAATCCACCTTGCAACTTCCAAAAAAAAAAAAAAATCTCTGCATTTTTCTCAAACATACACTTTGTTTTCCTTATTTCCTTTCTTTTTTAGCCATATCCCTAGCCTACGTTACGTCCTAATAAAAGTCCTTCTTGATTTTAGGGAACTATAGTTTGAAGTATAAGCTAGTTATATGGGCTAAAAAGATGTAGTGATGCATAATTAAAAAAAAAAAGATAAATAAAGTGGGTTGACTAACATTTTATTTGACTTGAGATCGTATTATTTCTAAGCTGAGGACATATTTATTTTATCTTGGTGAGAGCATGTGATATCACTTCTTCATTATTTTCTCTCAATTATCATTCATTGGAGTGACTATTTTTATTGGGTTTAATTTCTTTGTGAGAGTGTCACTACTTCCAGTGAGATTTTGGGGTTTGACATGTCATTCTTGAAAGTAGCTATAACAAAGTCTACTGGGTTGATTTATGTGAATGGTTGATGTGGGTGTGATGTTACTTTAGACTGGAGATAATGCTTATACTTTTATTTGATTGCTATCATTAATCTGATTGAATAAACACGAGTGTTTCTGAATTTAAAAAAAAAATCATTTTGAATTTGAATTTTATTTTTGTTTCATTTGCTAGGGACTAGCAATAAGCTGGTTGGGGGGTGTGTTGAGTGTTAGAAAATGCATATTTATAAAGGAGAAAACCGTCATTTTACATTTCAAGTCTTATTAACAACCCTTACTTTTATGTATTTAACCTTCTTGTGATTTAATTACATGTATTTTATTTTAATTAAGTATTTTATGTATTTTAGGGGCATTATAGTCATTTCACAATAAAGGAGAAATCAGACGGCAAAACGGACATCACTTTTGAACTCAGGACGGTCAAAAACCTTAGGAGGAGTATAAAAGGAAAAATGGCACTATTCACATGTACGGTACTATTCACGTGTACGGTACTGTATACGTTACTGTTCACGACACTGTTCACATAGACGGATGATGACGTGGCATTGACCGATGATGTGGCATTGACTGATGAGGTGTCACGATCCTGTTGGACTAAAATTCTTATGTACTGTTGATGGTGACGTGGCAGCATATCAGTGGACGAAAAATCTCGCGTACGGTGCATGCAGCACACAGGATTATTTTCAACCAAACCGCGTTACTGTTCATCCGGGTCAAACCGCATTACTGTTCAAAGTCGGGTCAAACCGTGTTACTGTTCATCCACGTGGTCAAACCGTGGACTGTTGACTGATGACGTGGCGCAATCCTGAGCGTCCAAACTGTTTTTAATCCGATGGCCATGATTTACTCCATGTATCTATAAAAAGGGGGCCTCTCCCCCCTAATTTGATATCTCTGAATCCATTTTTGGGATTCATTTTCTGTAATTCCCTCTCCATCTTGTATTTTCTTCGTATTTTAATAAATTCCCATTTTGCCCCTAGTTCAACTATGAGTGGCTAATTTTCTTTCAAGCTTGGGTTGAAGGTGAAGTCTCAACATGTGTCATGGGCTTAATTTGGTAAATTTATTTTCTCTTCCCCTCTAATTTTTGTGGATGTTTTGACTTCTTGTCGACAAATAATAATAGTCTTGTCTAGATACCGCCTTGGTTACACCGGCTCTCTAGTATAAGGTTATTATTATTTGGCACGATAAGCCCTTAGCACCATATTGATTAGAGCGTGGTTCATGAGGTGTGGATTCCCCCCTCATGGTTTAATTGGCATTAATACGGATTATTTAGCCCATGATGCATGTTGATACGGATCCAGATACCCAAGTACGTCATTTCAATATAATTCTCGTCAATTTATTCTCGCCATTTCAATACCAATTTTAGAATTTATTCTCGCCATTTTAATACCAATTTTAGAATTTATCCTCGCCATTTTAATTTAAGTTTTAGCATATTCCAAATCATTTCCACCATAAATCCAATCACTCATTTACAAAATTAATTCTACACAATTAAAATCCACCTCCTCGTGGGATCGACACTCGTCACCATAGATCTATACTACAATAGATTCGTGCGCTTGCGAGTACATTAAAATTTGCACAACAGTCACCCAGGAATTGAGCGCACCACCGCTCTAGTTCAAGCCTCCTATTTTTGCCACACACGAGGGACGACATCAAGGCATATGTGCGAACTTGTCTTATGTGCCAATAAGACAAGGTAGATCACCAACTCCCAGCGGGATTATTGGAGCCACTACCACTTTTAACAAGACCATAGGAAAGTATCTCCATGGATTTCATCATGTCACTGCCTAAGTCCGAAGGGTGCAGCAGCATCATGGTTGTTGTCGACCGTTATAGCAAGTATGCAACTTTTATTGCCGCACCAGCCGATTACAAAGTTGACGAGGCTGCCCATCTCTTCGTCAAGCACATCGTGAAGCTTTGGGGAGTTCCAAAGAGTATTGTGAGTGATCGAGACCCACAGTTCACTGGGCATTTTTGGACGGAGCTCTTCAAGATGTTAGAGACCGATCTCAAGTTCTCAACAAGCTTCCACCCACAAACGGATGGGCAGACCGAGCGCATCAATGGCCTCCTCGAGATGTATTTAGCATTATGTGAGCGCTCATCAACGGGATTGGGCGAAGCTACTCGACATCACCCAATTTTCTTATAACTTGCAGCGAAGTGAGGTTACGGCAAGAGTCCCTTAGAAATCGTCATGGGATTCCAGCCTATGACTCCCAACGCCATAGCCTCAACTTACGGAGGAAAAAGCCTCGCGGCACACAAGCTCGCCCGCGAATGGCACGAGGAAGCGGACATCACATGAGCCTACCTTGACAAAGCCGCGAGGAAGATGAAAAAGTTGGAGGATACAAGGAGACGACATGTTGAGTACAAGGAAGGTGATCAAGTCATGATCAAGCTCCTACCTCAACAATTCAAGACTTTGTGGAAAGTTCACAAGGGGCTAGTGAGACGCTACGAGGGACCCTTTCGAGTTGTACGACGTGTGGGCAACATCTCGTATCAACTCTAACTTTCGCCAAGACTCAAGATCCATCCAGTTTTCCATGTAAGCCTTCTCAAGTCATATCATGGAGATGTAGAATACCCAAGTCGCGGAGAATCGAGGAGTGCGCCAACCACCGTTGTCACCGCATTCGACAAAGATGTGGACTACATCATTACGGACCGAGTGGTTCAGAGGAGAGGCGTGCCACCATACAACAAGTACTTGGTGAAATGGAAAAACCTCCTCGAGAGCGAAGCCACTTGGGAACGCGAAGATGATTTATGGTAATTCACCAAGCACATCCAGAATTTCAAGTGCGAGAACGCGACGAGGACGCCGCGTTGTAGACCGCCCCAAGTTGCTAGCCCAATTGCCCATAATTGCGGGCTAGAGAACTCAAGACAAGGCCAAAAGTGCTAGCTTGGCTTGATTTTGGAAATTTCTAGGCAACTCTAGCACATATGAGCTTGTAAATATCTAGAATACTCCACACATTTTCAGCACATGTAATTATCTAGATAGTTGGTAGAATTTTCTAGAATCTCTAGAGCTTGGCAAGTCTCCCCTATAAATAGGGCATGACATTTAGCATTTAAGCAACAACCTTAGAGCAAGCAACTCAAGCATCCTTATAAGCTCTCATGTAATCTCTCTTGTAAGTAATACAATTTTTCTTTATTCGGCCCCATTGCTCTCTTCTCTCTAGCTCTTTAAAAACCTCTAGGCTTAGCTAGTCGAGAAGTTCAAGGCTTACTTATCAACATTCGGCAAAAATTATTTAAGTGCCGCACGGATTTGCTGCGCAAAATACTCATCCCATGACATTATGCTCTTACGATGAAGAGGTCTTTGTCAAGCGAATTATTTCGACCTTTCGTCGATTGTTTGTCTTAACCCTGGTAAAGTTGGGCCTTCAGCTGCACCTGTCACTCCTTTTCGTGGAAACTTCGGTCAAAGTTGGGCAGGTTTATATCATTTCTTAAGTTAATTTTTAAGTTTTACAAGAGACTATAACATTTGTCATTTTACTCCATATGCGTGCCTTTTTATTTTCTATTTTTCAGTCTATCAAATGTTACCAAGTGTTAGGAATAGTTTATGACCGAATTAAATCCATCTACTTACAAAAGAAATTATTATATTGATCATGACTTGTATGTATTCTTTTTTACTTTTTAATGAGTTTGACTTCTCGGAAGTCTTTCTTAATACTACAATGGACCTGTCTATGGCGCAGACTCTGTAACTAACATCTCCCACCTTCCCACCATCCGATTTTCCATTGTTTAATTTCTCACTCCACATTCAACCACATCCAACGGCTGATGCTGCAGTCTGTAACTTACAGATTCTGTAAGCTAAGAAAGTCCCTACAAATGAAACAATTTGCTTTCTTGGAAAATTGAATAATCTTGTTTCCCCTTCCATTCATTCGCCAAGCAACACGTTAACAACTAGATCATCGAATAGGCCAAAATCAGCCAAATTATTATATTCATTTTAGTCTAGTCACACAATTTAAAAGCGAGTGACGTGTAGAGAGAGGAAAAATTATTTTCTCTGTATTGCCTCTCAATAGTCAATTTCTATATGGTACAAGGGAACCTGGAACCTCATTGCAGGTGTAGGACAGGGGAACTTTATTAACTAAAAGAATCAGGTACACAGAGTCAGTGGGCATATGATATATGTAATTCCTAGCAGAAACTTGGGTTGTGCAATAAAAACTCAGTACGAACTATCCAAACTGAATCCATCCCAGACCGAATGTGTTGGGGTTGATTTTGAACAAATTCGGCTTGGGTTGAGTTTTGTTTAGAATGTCTATGAATGATGAATCAATCTCGCTTATTTTGTGACGAACAAGATAGACAGCAGGAAAACCAGCAATACAACTGAAAAAATATTGAAAATAATAGAAATTAATCTACAATGCAATGATAGAACAAATGGTTTGTGTGACAGTCAGTAGAATGAGAATAACAGCTGCAATTACGGAGATAGACGCCCATGGAGTGTTGAAATAATTTTGCTTCAAGTTTGCCTTCCAACTGTGCCATGGCGATTTGCAATAGGCCCGCAGATCTTTAGCGACATGACCATAACTGAAAGAATGACCCACCAGAGAATTTTTACTAACGCTCTGGAGAGTCGTCGACAATCTTTCACTACTAGTACCCCCAATAATTCCACTTTGAATCAGCAAATCGGCATCTTTTGGATTGCGGAGAAGGTAACTCATGATCACAACATAGTCGTTAAAATACCGGGGATAGCCATGCATAATCTCGAAAGTTATAAGATTTCTGTATAAACGCTCTGTCAAATAATATTCTTTGAAAAATGGAATTCCCAAAATCCCATTACTGAATGTGATGTCAAGTAGATTTTCTCTTGACCTTGATTCGAACCTGACGCCAGCTTCATGAAGTTCCTTTATCCCCGGAATATTTTGCTTAGCGACTTCACCGTCTTCACGTGGCTGCGGGGATGGCTGAAGACAGAGTACGAGCAGATCAAGAAAATGTTGAGCTTTTGAAAAGTGAGTTTCTATTTTCATATGATCTATTGGAAGAATGGGATCACTACTGAACCATGCATGGGTAATAGTCTTGAAGGAAATTTCCTCGTAAATGTCGCGATAAGTTTCGGTTTTGGCTAGATCAAACAACTCATTGAGAATGAATAAGGGAAGCTGATTTTCCAGCAAGTACAAGTCATCATTCATTTCTATGCCCAAGAGACTTAAGCCTGATTTCCCAAATATGCGATCATCATCGGTTCTGAAATTAGGGTCATAGTCTCTCAGAAATAATTCAATGATAAAGACAGAATCCACCAAAATCATGGTAACGAACTCGTCACTCTCGAGATGAATGGTTTCTGCATAACAATTCCGCAATTTTGCTTCCCTTTCCTTTATAAATGCAAGGAAATGCGCCATGCTTACCTTAGTTCGCCGGAGAAAGTGATGCAGGTACCTTAGCTTATGCACTTCCATAGCTTGTAACTCGGGGTTGGTATGATGAAGAGGGCCAATTGAAAGCATTGGCGGTGTGTAATGACTTGGATGTAAACACCGTTTGGACTGAGGGACTCTGTAGATGCAACACTCTTCGGATGAGGGATAATGCAAGGTCTTCATCTTCTCACTCAAAGAATCTGCTAACTTCTCCATATCAATCAATGCATGCTCCATGTTTTCCATTTTCTATTGCTTGTTGCTGTGTAGGTGTTTAGCAACAAAGTTAATGAGAACAGCTTCCAGAAACATGCTGTGCTTAAAGATTTAAAAGATCGAGTATTAATTAGAAACTTACATGTACAAAAAATTAGGATGAAATGAAAACTCACACTGCTGTCTGTAGTTTACCACTGTCGAATGTCTCTCTTTTTTCGAAGATGTGGGTGTTTGGCTAGGAAGAAGATGTGATTTTCTCTGGAAAATTGGAGGTGGGATTTCAAGAGAGAAGGGTTATACATGAATTATATAAAAGAAGAAACTCAAAGGGACCGCGTTGTTTAATTGCATTGAATTATTGAGGTCTTCGTCAAGCGAATTATTTCGACCTTTCGTCGATTGTTCGTCTTAACCGGGCCAAGGTTGGGGCTTCAGCTGCACCTGTCACTCCTTTTCATGGAAACTTCGGTGGAAGTACACGTGGACCTAAACTACTGGCTGTTATCTTGATTTACATTAAAAATAAAAAAATAGTGAAAATTAAATTTATATTAAAGAATCTTAGTAGTCAAAGTCTCAAAAACCGTGAGGTGATTTAAATTGGTAAAAAAAATGAGTTTACACAATGTGAAAGGAGGAACTATGGGCACCGGAGATTTTTAAAATAAATTATATTAGAGTTTCCAGTAATTTTCGCTTAGACTAGTGATATTTAATCTCTCCACAGCTCCTAATTTTATGTTAATTTCCATATTTACCTTAGATTAATTCTTAAAATGGATAAATTTTCATATTTAATCTTTCCTTAGCTTTCTGTAAATTTTGAATCCCTCGAATTTAGCATTGATCAATAGATTTTCAGCAATTGATAACAATGGTATGGTCACATTTGTAAAGGGCTAACGGGTCAGCCAGAAGGCCCAGTACTGTTGCAACTATAATAAAAAGTGGTACTTTGGTTGCGTGACATTGAGTAGATAAATCTTGGACCAAGCTAATGATTAACTGTCAACAGGCCTTATCAGTGACACGACTACCACCATTCGTCAATATGAGGAACCCATTATTGATGAGGAACTAACTCCACGCGCTTGGACAAATACTAAACAATGATTGAATGAGATTAGAGTTAATGAGCAAATTTTTGGAGTTTCGAGCTAGTGAAGTGTATGAAAAATGATGAAAAGGATAGATTAGCAATTATAAGGGGCAAATTGAGAGATTTTTTTTTTCAAATTTTGGATGGGTTAATTGATAAATGGAGGTTGGTAACATAAATTGAGGGGTTTGGATATCATTATTATATTTTGCCCTTTCTTGACACATAAACCATAATGACCCATCTGAAAAATGGTTTCATAACATACAAGTGCCCATATGTTCTTTTTTTTTAATATATTATGGGAGGATTTTCAAAGCTGCAAAAACAAAGGATGACAGAAAAGTCAGCTTGTGCCTAAGTTGGGTGTTTTCGGTCCGAACTTGGCTCAATCTAGTCATATTTTTTAAATTCTGTGGCCAGATTTGGGGTAATTTTTAAAAACTTCCCTTGAGGTTTGGGCTTGTTGCAAATAGATGGCGAGAATCTGTTTATTTATAAAAAACCTCATACCGTCAGTTAATTTTAACATTGACCGTTAGTTGACTGTGCAAAGACAATATTGCCCTTAACAATAGTTTGTAGACTGACATAACTAAAAAAAAAAACTAAAATTGTTGGTGCGGAAAGCACAAACCCTATTTTTTGATAATTTTATCCTTGTTAATTCAAAAGATTTACAATATCATAGGTAAAGATTATGACTATTTCATTTTCAAGTTTTTTAATTTTATCTTTCTTGTAGGAACTTTAAGGAAATATCAATAATTTAAAGAGAATTTTTCAAGTTTTTAATTTTATCTTTTTTGTAGGAACTTTAAGAAAATATCAATAATTTAAAGAGGGTAAAATAGCCAACAATTTTAGTTTTTTTTTAGTTATTTCCATCTACAAACTATTGTTAAGGGTAATATTGTCTTTACACATTCAACTAACAGTCCATGTTAAAATTAACTGACGGTATGAGGTTTTTTATAATAATCAATTCTCGCCATCTACTTGCAACAAGCCCAAACCTCAGGGGAGGTTTTTAAAAATTACCCGCCAGATTTGACTTCACCTAAAAAGCTCTCGGTCTCGAAGCCCAAAAAATATCTCAAAAAAATATTTATTTTAATAAAAATAACCTTATAAGATTTATTTAACCCCACGTATAAAACATTTTTAAAATATTAAATTCTTTTAGCGCAATTTTAAATTTTAATCTAATAAAAATAAATTTTTATATATTATAAATTTGTAAATAATTATTACAATTACAAAATCAAACCCTATTTTTTATTATTATTAAGTTTCACTGTGTAATTGAGTTAAACAAAACATAATCACTAGCAATGATATATCCTACAATGCAATGAGTAGATATATCCTACAATGTATCTGCAATAGGCCTACAATGCAATGATAGAACAAACTGCTTGTATGATGGTGAATAGAAGGAGAACAACAGCTGCAATGACAGAGATAGATGCCCATGGAGTGTTGAAATAATTTTGCTTCAAGTTTGCCTTCCACCTGTGCAAAGGGTATCTGCAATAGGCCTTTAGATCTTGAACAAGAGCCGAATACTGAGAATTATTATCGAAATATAATATAGCCTGTTTGTCAAGATTGCGTAGACAATTTGACACTGCTTGACTATCCCCTGTCTAATTATCGATAACTCCGTTTTGAACAAGTAAATCCGCATCGTTTGCAGTGACAACGAGGTTCTTCATCATAATAATATAGCCATTTATATAACAGCTGTCGCAATGCACTGTTTCAAAAGCATGGAGATTTCGGAACAAACCTTCGGTGGTGTCATATATTGTCAATAATGGAATTTCCAGAATTCCTTTGTTGATTGTGATGTTGAGTAGATGCTCGCTTGACCCCACCTGAAACTTGACTCCAGCTTGGTGAAGTTCCGTTGCATTAGGTATGCTTTGAGGTTGACTGGATCTTCTTGATCATCACCATCATCATCATCATCATCATCCGACTCATCGGACGGCTCAAGACAGAGTCTAAGCAAATCAAGCATATGTTCAGCTTTCGAGAAGTGTTGCTCTAAAATATTCTTCTGTATCAAGAGAACACGACCAGCCAAATCCCTCATCAGACTTATAACCAATTCAATCAAGGAAAGTCCGTCCAACACTTCACCATGTATTGCGGTTTTCGCTAGAATGAACAAGTCGTTCAGAATAAAAAAAGGAAGCTGATTTACCAACAAAGTGTTGGCTCCACTGGCAATGGAGTCCCCTTAAGTGGCTTGACTGGGTTTGCTCCCCAGTTCGAGTCGCAGGGAAGTCGCCTTTGTTGGGAGAACCTGTGCCTCCCGGTTCGAGCGGGGACTTCTAATCTGGGTTGTGGTACAGGCTTAAAAGTGCCTCCCACAGTTGGGGCCCTCCCCAGGATACCTTGTGGATAAGACCAAAAAAAATAAAAAAAAAGAAGGAAGCTGATTTTCTAGCAAACGCAGGTCCTTGTAAATGTATATATAGGGATTTTCCAAATATACGATCATCATTAGTTACCAAATCAGGATTCGAATATCTTAGGAGGCACTCAATCATGAAGATGGAATCAACTAAAATCATCGTAACAAACGCATCACTTGTAAGTTCAATGTTTTCTGAATTATAGCTGCGCAGTTTAGCTTCCTTATCCTTTATAAATGTAAGAAACTCCTCAATACCTACTTTAGTTCGTTGAAGAAAATGTTTTAGGTATCTTCTTTTATGCTCTTCCATTTCTTTTAACTCTTCTTTACCATGATGAAGCGGGCCAATGGAAATCACTTGTGGAGTAAAATCACTTTCATTTAGACACCGTGTTTCCTGAGGAACTCTGTATATGCAACACCCTTCAGATAAGGAACGCATGGTCTCCAAGTTTTCTCTCAAAGAAGTTGCTATTTTTTTAACATCAACTGATGCATGCTCGCTGGGTCGCTGTTAGCCATCTTCAAGCACCAAACAAAATGTGTCAACAGTAACTTACTAGAAAACATTGATCAGCAAGAATAAAACTATCACAAGCTAATAAAAATGAAGATTGAAGAATGAGAAAACTCACATTACTACGAATCCGTGATGGAAGAAACCCAAAAATCTTCTAGTCACGTGGACTTTTTTCACTCTATCTCGCTATCTACATATAAAAGAAAGAGTTTGATGATACAACCACAAACTTATTTTGTACAAACTGACGTGACATCAATTTATTGGTTGAATGAAAATACAAAATAATGAAAATAAATCATATGGGCCAAGAGATATTTAATTTAACTAATTTTATCATGTCATGTCAGTTTATACAAGAATTTGTGGCTATATCATTACTCATAAAAAAAAATATTATATTAAGGTATAAAAGTCTTCTAGCCACGTAGTCAAGTCCGATCATGACTTGTGTAAATTCTTTCTCAACATATTTATTAAGGAAAAATGAAAAAAGAAGCAATGAAACAATAGATGCTCTCTTGTAAAACTGAATAATTTTTTTCCCCTTTCATTGATTAAAGCAAGCAACATAACATCTATCCAATAGTGGCTAAGGTCTTGCTCTACGTGGAGCAGTCGCTTTATAAGTCGGTTCTCAGTTTGAGTCCCAGTAATGTGCATGTATTATTATTAATAATAATAAAACTAGCCTAACTACCAACAAGCTCGTAATTCAGCTGGTATGAAGTTGTTTTAATTTAACCAAGGTCCTCAATTTAAAACTTGAGAATGCAGCTGTATTAAATATTTTTTTTAAAAAAAAAAAAGATAAGGGGTGGGTCAAACCCAAATAATTTTTATTTTCCTCTTACTTCCCCCAAGGCTCGAACTCGGGTGGTCAGCTGCTACAAGTTTTATGCTGTTACCAACCCGACCACACCCTTCAGGGCCAGTTGCGTTAAATACTTGTTGGGAGAACTTTATCGTCCTAGCGATCCTATCTGACTCGAAACTAAATTAGTCAGGCCCCAATGTAGTCTTTGGATATCAGATGGCTTAATATACCCAATAAAAAAAAAATTAAACTAGCCTAACTTAAATTCATTTGATTGAAGTCACTCAATTTCGCATTAGGGATAATGTAAGTCTTGAACTTACCACTCAAAGAATCCGCTAACTTCTCCATATCAAATCGCTGAGTGGTCCTTGCTATCCATATTCTTTCGCATGCTGCAGTAGAAACAAAACGTGTGAAACTGGTAAATTCACAAAACAGCATTAGAAAAAACAACTGAAACTATCTCTAGCTAATAATAGAATAATCAAGATACATATCCAAAATACCTGTAGGAGCTTAGTCGATTAATTTTCAAATAATTTTATTTCATTGGCCACCTAAGTTTGAATCTTGTTTGAGGGTGGTAAAGATACATTTAAAGAAAATTAATTAATTAATAAAATACATTTCCAGGATGATTAAAGATGAATTGGCAAATCAATCTACTCTTTTCTCACTCATGTGAGCGGAGCTTGATGACAAACTTTTACTACCACCAAGAAGTTCTATCAGTTAAGCTAACTAACTAGCACCCCCGAATATCCTAGAACACTGAAGAGAAATGAAAATAAAGGAGAAGATTGCATTTGCGTACATACCGTTCAAAGACTTTCCTGCAGCCTCAGAAATTATGCTTCAGCACAAATATTAACTCGTTTTTATAGACGTCCAGAATTGATTAAAAAGTGATAATAATAATAATTCCTTGCTTCAGGAGATAATTATAACTTTCCTCTTTTTCCAAATTGCTTTATGGATTCAATCAAGTGGCTACTTTCCTTGATTCCCATCTATTGGCTTTACAGGGACCAGTGACCACCCTGGCTGTTTTACTTGATAAACTCCGTAGTTAAGCATTCTTATGCTAGAGTAATTCAATGTCACATGTTCCATACGTGGGTTAGTACAATTTATAGCTGCTTGTATCTACGAGCGAACGATTTGAATTGAACTCGCGCATGGTGGATTCACAATCCACGCCCTTGATCCACTTGGCTACATCAGCCCCTCGGCTACAAATAATTTAATTAACGCGGTAAATTCGATCGAAGAGCTTTAAGAGTAAAGCATTGAATATTCCTTAACCTCATCTTAAGCATATAAAAATTAAAACAGGTTCGTTTCGCTTTTGATTGCCATGAAAAATATAAAAGCATAAAACATACACCTCAAAGAAGATTTACACTTTAATAGCATCTGTCGGTTACTCTTGTTTACGTTTCTCGAACAGTCAATTAGTTTGATCCAAACCATGAACTGCTTTGTGTTTGCTCCATCAGCATATACTGCCATTAATCCCAAAAAAATGAACTACTGTTGTTTATGAAAGATTGATCCAAGGAGTTGATGTGGATAAATTCTTTAACCACAAGTTGACGAATAGTGGATATAATAATTAGACTTTAAACAAATGTGAGATCACTAAAATTAATATAAATAAATAAATAAATAGTCATATTTTGATAAATGTAATGAGTAGTAGTACACTTCTCATATAATATTCCAAGCGACAAAGGGAAGCAATTAAGGCAGTGTTTACTTTCTGGAGTGGGAGTGTGGAGTGTGGATTCCTCCCACTCCAGTGTTTACTTACCTTAAAAAAAAGGAGAGTAGGAGTGGGAATCTTTGGGTCCCACCCAATTTTGGAGTGGGGAGTGGGATTCCCACTCCCATGGGGAGAGGTGGGAGTGGGAATCCACTCCCCCTTCTTCCCATTTTATCCTTATAAAAATAAATAAATAAATAATATTTAATAAAATAAATAATATCATATTTAATAAAATAAATAATATCATATTTATTAAAAATAATAATTATATCATATTTATTAAAAATAATAATTATATCATATTTATTAAAAATAATAATTATATCATATTTATTTTATTAAATTTAATAAAATAAAAATAAATAAATATTATATTTAAATTAATAATATTAAACATTAATTTTAATAAATATTAATTAATTATTTAATTAATAATAATAAATATTTTATTCTAAAAAAATATTAATTTTGTACTATATTATCAATAATAATATTTCATTTGTGTTGCTATTATTAATAATTTTTATTCACATAATTTAAATTTAAATTAATAAAAAATTATGATTTACATAATTAAGAATATTAGTAATTATTATTAATTTATAAATATAATAAAATATTTATTTTATTTTCCAAATATATTTTTTATTAATTTTTTAATTACAAATTATAATTCTGTACATAAGGATAAAATTGTAATTTAAAATAATTTACTCCCAATCCAAGACAAAGTAAACAAATAATTGGGATTCTGATTGACAATTCATACTTTCATTTAGTCTAAGTAAACACCCTACTCCCACTCCCACTCCACACTCCTAATCCAAGGATTCCAACTCCTCAGGATTCCCACTCCAATCCAAAAAGTAAACGCAGCATAAAAGAAAAACAAAAGTTCTGAAAGAATTATATCTGAGCTGGTGATGTTCAGAAGACCCAAAATATTCCTTTCATACTTATAAGAAATTCGTAAAATACCCAAAATATTTACACCTGAGGATTATTATTTCCATATTTTAACAAACGTTAGAAATCAAAAGAAACATATAACGCAAAAGCAGAATTGAGTTTGATGCAACATTATTTGGCACCTAATTTGAAATAGTAGAAACTAATCTACAGAGCAATGAGAACGCAAATTGTTTGTGTGAGAGTGAGTCCAAGGAGAATAACAGCTGCAACGTTGGAGATAGACGCCTATGGAGTGTTGAAACAATTTTGCTTCAAGCTTGCCTTCCACTTGTGCAATGGTTCTGTAGATCTTTAACAAGATTGTAATACTAAATATTAGGTTCCTTTAAACAATCTTTGATGAGGCTATGAAAAGTAGTTGAAAATCTTTCATTATGGCCCAGCGCAATAATTTCACTTTGAGTGAGTAAATGTGCATCTTTTTGAGTATCCACTGGAGGACTCATGACTATAACATAATCAAGGATAGCAATGCATATTTTTGAAAGGTAGACGATTTTCGAATATACGCTTTGTGTTGTATCATTCTGTTCTGTGAAAATTGGAATTGTGGTATAAGAGGTCAAAATGAAGCCAAGACAGTTAGCAAATTTCGAATTCTTTCAATTCATTGCTTTCCTCAAGCTTTAAGGGTCCTCAAAACCACTCCTCTACTACTAATATGGCTGTTAGAGTTTCAACAAGGCTGTTAGAGTGTCGTTGTTGGAGCCAACATCGCCTTCTTACTATTTACTTTTTTGTTCCTCAGGTTTATCATACCGAGGTACCTTTTCAAGCTCAAGGATCATATTAGCTATACTGCTCAGTCCATTCACGACCCTTTTTATCACACCCAGAGAAAATGATATAGACATCTGATTAGTGTATCTTTCCATTATTTCATAAAGCAACTCCTAAATGTTGTAGTTTGTCTTTCACTAAACGAAAGACGGGCTGAACACATACATTAGACAAGTTTATGGACACATGCATATCTAACAAGATCAATATGTCAATCTAAACCAAGAAAAATTGAATATGTTTTAGGTGTTAAAACAAACGGGTACGCTTAGTTAAGTGGGCATATGATATAGATGTACATCCTACAAGGAAATAGGTTGGGCAAAAGAACCCAAAAATCTCGCAACTATCCAAACCCAACCGAAACTGGACATGTTGGGCTAGTGTTAGAATGATTTTGTGCTAGGGTGTGTTTAGAAATTCTAACCTACATTTGTTTTGAGTTGAGTTGGGTTGAGAAAGCTTAAATGTAAAATGACTTGATTAACCCCCTTAATATATCCTACCATCCCCCACTCCTCAATTAAATACATGTAATTAGCAAAATTATCCTTACTTTTTACAAAGGATGATTAATGTTTATATTAACCCCTTAATATATCCTACCATCCCCCACTCTCGTCAGCTCTCTCTCTCTCTCAAGCATCACCATTATCCCCAACACTTGTTTTCATCACCATCAATCCATCACCACTTATAAAATATAATGAATTTTTGTTGTTGGCTTTCTGACGAAGACGCCTAAGTATGAGATATATCATAGAGACTAGTTTATTGCCATTTCATCTGAAAGTCATAACAAATCAATCACAGCTACATGATGAATCTCTCTTATTCTGTGATTGAAGGACGCGAAATAGAAAATCCGGCAATACAAAATTAAACCTTCTAAAAACACATAATTTGAAAACACAAGATATTATCTACAATTCGATGATTGAATTTACTGTTTGTATGACAGTAAGTAGAAGGAGAATTGCAGCTGCAATGACGGAAATAGATGCCCATGGATTGTTGAAATAATTTTGCCTCAAGTTCGCCTTCCAACTGTGCCATGGCGTTTTGCAGTAGGCCTGTAGATCTTTAACAAGACCAGCATAACGGAAATTAGGCCGCATCAGACCATCTTTTCTACGGCCTTGGAGAGCGGCTGACAATTTTTCACTATCCGTTAGCCCAATAATTCCCATTTCAATGAGTAAATCGGCATTTTTTCGAGTGCGGAGAAGGAAACTCACCATCACAACATAGTCATTAAAATAATTGGAACGGCCATACATATTCTCGAAAGCTAGAAGATTTCTGTACAAAAGTTCTGTGCTGCTACCATATGATGTAAAAAACGGAATTCCCAGAGTCCCGTTATTGAATTTGATGTCAAGTAGATTTTTTCTTGACCCTGATTCAAACTTGACGCCAGCTTGATGAGGTTCCTTTATCCCCGGTATGTTTTGATAATTGAATTGACTTTGATCGCTTGACGGGGATGGCTCAAGACAGAGTATTATCAAATCAAGAAAATGCTTGGCTTTGGAAAAGTGGGTTTCTATCAAATTCTTATCACTTATTGGAACAATGAGATCAGCGCACAACCATGAACCAGTAATAGTCATGAAAGAAATTCCATCGTAAATGTCACCATTGGTTGTTTTTGCTAGATCATATAACTCACTGATAATGAATAATGGAAGCTGATTTTCGAGCAAGTAAAGGTCGTAATTCATTTTTGTATTCAAGAAAGTCTTCCCCGATTCTCTAAATAAGGGATCATCATCAGTTCTGAAAGCAGGCGTATAAGCTCTCAGAAGGAGCTCAATGATAAAGACAGCATCACCTAAAATCATGGTTAAGAACTCATCACTCTCATGCTGAATGGATTCTGCATAACAATAGCGCAGTTTCGCTTCCTTTTCCTTTATAAATGCAAGGAAATGTGCCATGCTTACGTTAGTTCGTTGAAGAAAGTGATGCAGGTATCTGAGCTTATGCTCTTCCATGGTTTTTAAATCCAACTTACCATGATGAAGCGGCCCAATTGAAACCATTTTCGGAGTGTAGTCATTTGGATGCAAATACCGTCGGGGCTGAGGAACTCTGTAGATGCAACAATCTTCGGATGAGGGATAATGCAAGCTCTTCAACTTCCCGCTCAAAGAATCTGCTAACTTCTCCATATCAATCCATGCATGGTCCTTGCCATCCATGTTTTGGTCGCCTGCTGCATGTAGTAGCAACAAATTGAATTGAATACATATAACTGAAGCTATCTCTAGCTACCAATAGATTACTATGATACATGTAGTTTCCAGAATGATTAAAGATGAAAGAAAAGAGTTATCGTCTTGATAGAACAAATATGATTACACGGAAAAGATTAATCTTCTTGGTAGAACATATATAGTTATACTCACTGTTTTTTAACTATTTTATTTTTTGTTATAGTCAAAATATTTATAATAAGTACAAATATACTATTGAAATAAAATGATAATTAAATAACAAATAAAAAAATATAATATAAAATAACATATATATCACTGCAGTCATTTTAATATTAAGCTATTACAACTCTACCTTATCATGGTTTTTAACCCTTGCCTTACCATGATGAAGCAGCCCAATTCACTAGGTAACTAGCTAGTAGAAAGTCATCGGTCCGCCCTCTCCCCAACAACAAATTTTATTAGTTAAGCTAACCAGCTAGTACCAAAAATTTCTCTTGGAACACCTCTCAAATTATAATTATCAAGAGAATTGATAGTAAAAGATGAAATTTTCATGCATACCGTTCTAAGATGAATACGTTGCAACCTCAGAAACTATGCTAGGAACACTCTTCAAATTACAATTACCAAGAGAAATGAAGATAAAAGATGAAATTTGCATTCATACGTTCTAAGATTAATTAACTCGTTTTTATAGACGCCCAGAATTGACTAAAAAAATTAAAAATCTGTTCCTTGCTTCGGGACATAATTTTTCTCTTTTCACCGAATCGTTCGAATGGACACAATCAAGTGGCTGCTTTAATTACTTGATTCCCTTCAATAGATAAAATACTTTAAGCTTCTTGGTAAAACCTCAGAATTCACAAACAAATTAACACGGTAAATTCCAGGCGAAGTGTTTTAAGAATAAAGCATTGAATAATTCTTAAACTCATCTTAAGTATATAATTAAAGCATGTTCGTTTCGTTTTTGATTGCCATGAAAAATACAAAAGCATGAAATACCACAAAGAAGATTTACCCTTTAATATACCATCTGTCAGATCTGTCTATTTTACTTGTTTAAGTTTCTTTAACAGTCAGTTGATCCAGACTCGAGACACATCAGCTCCTCGGTGTTTGCTCTATCACATCACATGAACTTAATTTATGCGGAGGAGTTCCCTAAGCTGATGAATGGTGGCTATAATAATTAAACTTTAAAACGGTTGTGATTACAAAAAATAATAAAAATAAATAAATAACAGGTCAGTTTTTTTTATACATTTAATGAGTATATGGATTTTGCTATGCTACAATTAATGTAACATACACAAGCCACAAGAACCACACAAACATATGGGTCCCATAATTTGTGTGGTTCTTGTGGCTTGTGTATGTTACATTAATTATAACATAGGGACTCCCTGAGTATATATATGCGCATGGACCGGTGATGTTTTGAAGTACTTTTATTATGTTCCATAATCATGTAACATACATGATTATGGAGCAGTCGTTGGATAAAAATTTAATAGGAAATAATATGATTTTATTATTTTATATTTTCACAATTGTTGGATTTTCATCTGCTATATAATCATATATGTTACATGATTATGTAACATAACAATCTCTGTTTTGAAGGCCCAATGTTTTTTTTTTTTTTCGAGAAGACCCAAGATTTTTACATCCCATCCATACTAAAAGAAACTCCAGTGAGACATAAATTCATAAGATACTCAAAATTCCCTCCCTTCTGAAGATTCTGATTTCTATTTTTTCATAGAATACTAGAAGACCAAAGAAACATAATGTCAAAAACAAAACCAAATACAAAGTTTTCTTGATGTTAATATATATAGAGAGAGAGAATAAATTAACATTTTTTTTCATCAATGGCTGCAAGATTATTTCAAGGAAATTATTGTAAAAACTAAAAAAAAAGTAAGGAAAGGATGAAACATAATTAACAACAAAAGTATCTTATGATATTTTTCAAAATATGACGAAAAAATAACAATTAATCCAAAAAAAAATAACGATTAAATGAATATTTTCCTTTTTTTTTTTTTGGTTACGTATCATTTCTATTAAGACATTATTATTCTTGATTGTTAAGGTACCCAAACATAAGATTAAACGGGTAATGCAAGTGAATCTAGAACACATAATAATTTGAAAATAGTAGAAATTAACTACAACTCGTGAAAGAACAAACTGTTTGTGTGACGGTGAGAAGAAGAAGAATGACAGCAGCAATGACGGAGATAGATGCCCATGGAGTGTTGAAATAATTTTGCTTCAAATTTGCCTTCCACCCGTGCCACGGTGATTTGCAAAAGGCTTGTATGTCTTTAACGAGATCAGGATATAATAAATCAGGACCCTTGAGACAATCTTTGAAAAGGCTGTGAAAAACTATCGACAACTTTTCACTATCCCCCAGCCGAATAATTCCATTTTGAATGAGTAAATCGGCATCTTTTGGAGTGTACACAAGGAAATGCATGATCATGACATAGGCATTAAAATATCCGGAATACCCATGCATATGCTCAAAAGCTAGAAGATTTCTGTAAAATCGTTCTGTCATATCAGTTACCGTAAGGAATGGAATTTCTAGAATCCCATTTTTGAATTTGATGTCAAGTAGATTTTTGGATGACCGTAACTTAAACTGGACGCCTGATTGCTCGAGTTCCTTCACACCGGGTATGTTTTGATAATTGATGCCACTTTGGGCACATGACTGCGTGTGGGATTGCTGAAGACACAGTATAACCAGATCAAGAAAATGTTTAGCTTCCGAAAAGTGGACCTCTATCAAATTCTCATCATCTATTGGAAGAATGAGCTCAGTGGACAACCATACGCTGGCAATAGTGACGAAGGAAATTCCCTCGTAAATGTCACCATTGGTTGCTGTTTTGGCTAGATCAAACAACTCATTGAGAATAAACAATGGAATCTGATTTTCTAGCAAATACAAGTCATGTCGCATTTCCAAACCCAAGAATGTGATCCCTGATTTACTAAATAAGCGATCGTCGTTAGTTACTAAATTAAGATTATAACTTCTCAAAAACAACTCAACGAGAAAGACAGCATCCACTAAAATCATGTTTAAGAACTCATCACTTTGAAGATGATTAATGGTTTCTGCATAACAATTGCGCAATTCTGTCTCCTTTTTCTTTATAAATGCAAGGAAATGTGCCATGCTTACCTTAGTTCGTTGAAGAAAGTGATGCAGGTATCTTAGTTTATGCTCTTCCATGGCTTGTAACTCTGGGTTACCCTGATGAAGCGGCCCAATTGAAACTATTTGCGGAGTGTAATCACTAGGATGTAAACACAGCATGCTCTGAGGAACTCTGTAGATGCAACACTCTTCGGATGAGGGATAATGCAAGTTCTTCAACTTCCCATTCAGAGAACTTGTTAAGTTCTCCATATCGATCGATGCATGATCCATTTTTTAACCCTTTTTTGTTGCTTGTAGCTCGCAGCAAGGTTAGACGTATCAGTTAATCAGAAACACATCAAACATTGAGAAATGAATTAAAATGACATTGTTGTGTCTTTAGCTAGCCGGTATTACCGAGGAAGAAACACAACAATATAATCGAATGAGTCCTCGGAATCATCCATCAACTGATTGAGTCTTTTTGTTTTCATTAATTTCCATCTCAATTAAATTCAAACAAATGAAAGCGCCCCAAATCTGTCCAAAATTTAACTCGGTTTATTTGTCTTCTAATAATGATGTGCCACCACGTTAAACCTAAGCAATCAATTAATTATGCCCTAGATTTACAAGACATTCAGTAAGATTATTTTTCTTGTAGGTATGAATGAAATGAAAATTCATAGCTGGCAGTTTAGCTATGCAATTCCACCATTAATTAATGAGACATCAAGGAGGATACATAGGACATTTTAAGAGAAAATTAACCACAAACATGGAATCAAATTCCAACAAAATATTATTCCACCCTCTATCATATGCAAAATCAATGACATAAAAGGCAGACAGCCATTAGTTCAATAATTTAATATACAATTCAATATTTGATGGTTTTGCCTTTGTGTTTTTGCTAATGGATGTGCGTTACCAACATGCGAGAGATCAGCGATTAAGAGCCCCAATTCTCTATACTGATCAAATCAAATGACTGATGTGGAGGTAAAAACGCATCTAATGGAGATCGGCTTGTCACTTTATTTGATATTTTAATTTATACCCAGTACAGATCAAACGGCATATATTTTGACCAAAGCTCTTACTTACGGCCAGTTTGACTATTTGCGCAGCAAGTTGAATGTCCATCCTGGACATTTCAGCTTGAGAGGGGATGCTACTGAATATAGGGATGCAGAGCATAATAATACTGTGTTGACAACAGCAGTTGATTAGCTCACAAAGCTAGCTGGCGTGGCAAAATCAGTGCAGCACGGGTGTCTAACAACTCACCGTGCTGCAATCTCAGCTTACTATAAATATGTAAAATTGTATTCATTCCAATCAATTAATAAAGTTCTATAAAGTTCTTTTCAATAATTTTCTCTCAACTTTCTTACTGTTTCTAGTTTACCAAACACCTTCTTTAAATTCGTTCATAGATGCAACACTCTTCCGATAAGGGATGCAAGGTCTCCAATTTCCCACCCAGAGAATCTGTCAACTTCTCCATATCAATCGATACGTGATCTCCCTCACCGTCGTCCATATTCATTCTATTCGCTTGCTGCAGCCTGCAGTTTAATTAAACCAAACAAATGGCATATTCCAAAAGCTACATGACTAAATAGTAATAAAAATATTAGTCAACAAAACATTAGTTTAATTAAAAAAAAAATTTGAACTGAAAAATAAAAAATAATAAAAAGTCCTTAGCTCGTACAGTTAAATAATTAAAAAAAATAAACAGAGAATATTAATTATCAATAGAAATGAAGATGAAAGGCGAAATTTGCATACATACCATTCTAAAATCTGGACTAAAATGCTGAATTCAAAACTTGGAATCATTAAAACGGCAATACGTGATTGCTGAAATCAAAACATGTGACTTACTTAAACATCAAAACGGCAATACATGAAGCCGTTTTAATCGAGGTTAAAGTAACGCACGTGAGGAAGCATGTGAGAAGAGGAATCAATTTTTTTACAAAGCCGTTATCCAAGTCGCTGAATCGAGTGCGAATGTGCGATCTGGGTTTGCTGTCGGCTGTTATATAAGCTGATTGTTGAGGCCGTTTCAGGAAGATTGGAAGAGCAATCTAGAGAGAATTAGAAGAGAGAGAAAGAATCATCTTTTTCCCTGACGCATTCTCTGTATAAGCTCTGTAAAACCACTTCGAATCAATCAATAAAATCTATTTTGGCGGCTTCTCCCATGGATGTAGGTTGTGCTATCTTGCATAACTGAACCGTGTAAATTAGAGTTCTTTTCTGTGTGTGTTTGCTTGTTAATCTTGTTCATTTCTTGTGTTTCCAATCTCTGAAATCCAGGTTTATGTTCTTAATCAATCATTGAGCAAATCAAGATTTATTAATTAATTTTTCATAGGCAACTTGTATGATCTTGATACGAGTCTTGGACAGTGTTTGATAGCTTGTGTTTCAGAGGCAGTTCGAACACTACATAAAATAATAAAAAGCCTACAGCCTGAGAACTTATGCTTCTGCATACCCATTAACTCATTTTTCGTAGACATCCAGAATTGACAAAGAAATAATTTTTTGCTTCAGGAAATTTTTTTTTTTCTCTTGCCGAATCTCAATCAATACAATCCCATCCACTGATAAAATGCATGCATTAAGCGTTTTGGTAAATTCCGTTCGAAGAGTTTTAAGAATAAGCACTTTGTATTCTTAAACCTCGTCTTAACTGCATAAAATAAGCAAGTTCGTTTCGCTTTTGATTGCTACGATAAATATTCCAGCATAAAAAAAATAACAAGAAGACGATTTACCCTTTTAGTATTATATATCCATTGCTCTTGTTTCAGTTTTCTTGTAGCAGTCAATTAGTTTGATCCACACAATGATTAACTGCTTCGTGATTGCTCTATCAGCATATACTTTGTCATTAATCTCAAAAAAGCAACTATATTGTGTTGGTGTATGAAAGATTGATTCAAGAATATGGATGATCAATAACCTTTCCTTTGTCGACGAGGGATATTTTCTCAATTTCAAGAGTTTTGGGTTGCGTCAAACTTCTATTTATAGTCTAAAAACTTATTCTCAACATAAGTGAGATATTTTTGCTATCAACTGCAGATATAGTCCAGACCCACTTATACATGACTTAAGCACTAATATTATATAAAAGTCCATAGGTTTAACTCATACATAATATCTCCAACTATATGAATAAAATCTTTATGATGAAGGACGCCTGCGTGAAGTCAAAAGCAAATAATATCCTGTTAGTGGGCTGGTTGTTACACTAACAATATACAATAATCACAAGATATAAATATTTAATCAAATCAAGACATGTTGCCTACATACGGGTATTAAAGAAATTAACAAGGCAGTTCTATATATTATAACAGAAAAGTCCATTACTGCTTATCCTTGTTACACATTTTTTTTGTGAAACACTATGTGTCTTTATTTATTACATTTTTATTGACATTGAAGACAACAATAAAAATCAAAGTCGATGAAATTTGGGCAGAGGTTTGTGGTCCGGAGCCTGCGTAGCACTTGAATAATCGTCCTCTCTTTTGCTGTTAAAATGAAAATTTAAAAAAAAAAAGAAAGAAAGAAAATAAGTGATGATAGAATTACAAACTTTTTTAAAAAAACTATTTTGTAAGAATTAATGCGACACAATAATTTCAGTTGGACAAAACTAAACATAAAATGATAAAAAAAATTATTACAATAAACGAATTATAGTTAGCATGTTTCTATCGTATTTATAAAAAAAAATATAAAATATATTCGCACCTAGGTAGTACTACATTAGAAAGTTACTTTTTGCAAAATATAATATTCTACAAATAATGTATATTAATTAGACACGTTTTTGTTATTTTCATTTTTTTTTCCCTTCAAAAAGTTGTTTAACGACTTATATGCATCTTCGACTCTAAAAGGTTATGGACAAAAATTTTGGAATTTCATTTTGGAAAATATGCATATATAGAAATGTTCAAATCCAGGATTTTAAAGTGTGGGAAAAATCTGAGAAAATATATAAACCGTACAGTTTATGAGATTTAAGTTTTAAGCTTCTTAAATCCTATGGTTTAAAGCTTTATTTGCTTTTCCCGTACTTTAAAATTCCGGACCAAAAAACTACTATACGTGTGTATGTTTCAAAAAACAATTTTATAAAGTGTTCCAATAATTTTCTCTGAGATTTATACAATTTGCAGCAGCAAATCCCGGGCTCCGTCAAGCTGCCAAGAACTGTGCAGTTGCTGCTAATACTGTCAATCCCGGGCCGGCAGAATGTATAGCATTCTTCAATGCAGTTATCAATCTCCGTACAATGCTCTCTTATAGACTCATCGTCCTTTGCCTCGACATGCATCGTTGTTCCTGATAGATAATAAAAAAGAAAACGTTAATTTAAAATAAGTAAACGATGTTCTGTATATATACACAAACTGACTTAACATTTATCGAACATATGTACGTTTTAAAAATTAAAAAAAAAAAAAGAATGATGACAAAGAAAATTACCAGCAGTGAAGAGGAAGAAGACTAGAAGAATCGATACAAGAGATAAATTGGCCATTTTTTATTTTTACTTTTACCTTTGAGTTTGCACAAGAATTTTTAGTGAGGTAGTGTTTAAGAAATAATCTAAATTTATAGGTGAGGGCACGGATAAGGATACAAGATTTTCATGCATGTGCTGCTTCTGTTGGATTAAAGCTTTTAAAAACTTTTTAATTTCTTTCATGAGTTATTTTCCATTAAATATTTTATACGTTACAATTCCATTACTCCTAAGATATATGTTATAAAAAGTGTTTGATTATCGTAGCAAAGATGAATTGTGAATTCCATTTTACTACACGTTACGATAATTGATCTAAATACACCAATTGTCCTACATGTTACGATATATGTTATATACTCTTTTTATATACAGTAATTTTCTAATGTGATACTACTGTAGTATAAGCTTTTATTTTGTAAACAATATGTGAACATGCTATTTAATTCACTTAGCGTCCCTGTGGTTTGGTGAAATTGCATCCTTATAGTTTGTAAATTACACATTTGAATTTTTACCCTTTATAGGTTTATTTTTTAACCTAAGTTCGTTGCTCGGGGCCAAAAGAATAAACATATATATGCCGGTATATGCATTTCCAAAAGGGTGCTAATACAAGCATGCCAATAATATTCGGATTACGCCCTCTCCTTAGGTCTGCTTGTAGCTGTTAATTTAATATTTTAATTATTTTGTAGCCACTACTGAAAGTTGAAATGAAGATACAAGTAAGGATTATTAATGGAATCCAAAAACCACTTGTCTTTTCATAAATTAAATTTAACCATTAATGAGATTTTTCCGTTAATGTATTATTTCCTCAATCTCTTTTTCGTCAAAGTAAATTTTAGGCTTTATATTAATATATATTAGACTGAAAATTTGTCTTATCTCTAGTAACTGGCAGTGTCAAATATAGCGAAAGTTACAACATTCTAACCGTCTTAAATTTATTGCAAGGAATATTTTGCCTCAGAATTTTTGCAATAAGCTTAATATATAAAATCATAAATGCTTACAACGGGGATAAAGAATTATTCATTCTACTTCGCAACTTTGAACTATGCTAGCTACACGTTATAGATAAAAATTATGGAATGAATTACATAATAAATAGGCAAGATGTAGTAGTGAAATTTTGATTGAATAGGTTTCTTAATACGTTCTTAATATTGTGGACCCAAGAGCAGCAATTAATCATAAACCCTAATATATTTGGGACAAAACTAACAATGAAGGTGTAAATTTTATCTTCATTTCACAAAATTTTGAGCTACGTTCAATAGATCTCGGACTATTGTTATAATTCTAAAAATTTAAGACTATGTTTTTCCCTGATTGTAATATGATAGCCAAGAAAAATAACAGCTAGACTCCCTATTTAGTATTGCTACACATTTCTAAAATCTGTGGGTGTTTTTAATGAGAGGTCATAGGTTAAAGGTCCATTGTCTTAATCTCTACTCTTTAGCCTCTCAAAATCGGAGAAAGGGAAGCATTGAAACGCCATTACTGAATCAACGCGTACCAACAAAAACAAGCCAAAAATATTTAACTTTCAAGAAGTAAATGAACGATTGCTATTGATATGAACATTCGAGTGTCTACAGCATAACTTAATTATTTACTTTAATTTACGCTTTATTTTTTCACTTAAAAGGAAATCAAAGAGTGTAATGGTAGTTTTAAAGCAACACCAACACATACATATAAGTGGAAAATGCCGTTGCATTTTGCTTTCACATGTCTTACATTGCTGGTGTGTCTAAATCCTCCCCATTATAAGCATAAGCAAGCAATACTCGATCACGTGACTACATTACTGGCCGGTTGCCCTGATTGTAACAGCTAAAGTGTCGCTATTTAGTATTGCTACCCATTTCTATTATCCATGTTTGTTTTTAATAAGAGGTCGTAGGGCATAGCTTAGGGGTCCATTATCTTAATCCCTTCTCTTTAGCCTTTCAGTATCGGGAGAAAGGGAAGCATTGAAACGCCAATGAATCAACTTCACGTACCAAAAAACCCGAGCCGAAAAAAATTCAACTTTCAAGAAGTAAATAAACGATTGCTATTGATATGAACATTCAAGTTTTTACAGCATAATTTAAATATTTACCTTAATTTACACTGAATTTTTTTCACAATCAAAGAGTGTAACGGCGTGGTTTTAAAGCAACAGCAACACACACGTATAAGTGGAAATTCCAGTTGCATTTTGCTATCAGATCTTTTAATATTTTCGTCAAAAAGCTTTGAACACTAAAATACTCGATCACGTGCGATCACATGTCTTATATTACTGCAGTGCCTAAATCCTCCCCGTTATAAGCATAAGCAAGCAATCACACTTTGTGAATTCTCACTGTGTAGTGTTTCTTTTGACTAAAGCTTTGAAAGATGAATTTTGGGTTTGTCTTGTTTTTCTTTTTCTGTTTTGGGCTGGCTCTGGGTAAACAGTGCACAAACCAGAGTCCCTATGACTCACATGCATTTCGGTATGAGCTAACATCAACCAACAAGACCTGGAAAGAAGAGGTGTTATCTCATTTCCATTTGACACCGACTGATGATTCAGCTTGGTCAAGTTTGATTCCAAGCAAGATACTGGGTGATCAGAAAGATGAAGTTAGTTGGGCCCTCTTGTACAGGAAAATCAAGAATCCTGGTGGGTTTGACTTGCCGGGAAATTTTCTCAAGGAAGTGTCACTACACGACGTTTGGTTAGATCAAAGTTCAGTGCTTTGGCGGGCACAACAAACAAATCTGGAGTATCTGTTGATGCTCGATGTCGATAGCTTGGTTTGGAGCTTCAGGAAAACAGCTAGTTTGCCAACGCCAGGGAAGGCGTATGGAGGGTGGGAGAATCCAATTAGCGAGCTTCGGGGTCATTTTGTTGGTATGATTTTTTTTTCCTATCAGAGTGTTTGAGTTTTAAAAATTGCATTACTTAACTTGCTTTTGGCATCTTGAAGGGCATTACTTGAGTGCCTCAGCACAAATGTGGGCAAGCACTCACAATGCAACTATCAAAGAGAAGATGTCTACTGTGGTGTTTTCTTTATCAGAGTGTCAGAATAAAATAGGAACCGGATATCTTTCTGCTTTTCCGACGGAGCTGTTTGACAGTTTTGAAGCTTTGAAACCTGTCTGGGCTCCGTACTACACCATTCACAAGGTAAATATTAATTTGTTTGTTTTGCAAGAAGCAAGCAAATGGATTCATTTGGTCAATAATCTATTTTGACAGATCTTGGCAGGACTGTTGGATCAATATGTGCTTGCTGATAATGCTCAAGCTTTGAAGATGGCAACATGGATGGTGGAGTACTTCTACAATCGTGTTCAGAAGGTTATTACAATGTACAGTGTAGAAAGACACTGGTACTCGCTTAATGAAGAAACTGGTGGCATGAATGATGTGCTGTACAGGTTGTATAGCATAACGGTACGTAATTGATACTGGGCCTTTGGAGATCTATGGCATGAAAGCAACCTACAAATTTTTAATCTTTAGCAATATAATTTCGTTATGTAATATTTAGCTTCAAAGAAGTTTTACAGCTGATAAAAACAGAGTTCATTGAACTACATAATCTGGTTTTTATGTTATAATATGCTTTCAATCAGGCTTGGCTAGCTGGCCGTTGTGGTCTTGGTGTCATTTTTATCAGTTTATTCTGAGTTAGATAAGTGTGCAGTTCTGAATTATCGTTAACATTGCGTTCTGATATCATATTTCTGTGCCCAGCATGATCCGAAGCACTTATTGTTGGCACATCTGTTTGACAAACCCTGCTTTTTAGGATTTCTTGCACTACAGGTAACTATTAAAGTCATACTGTTCATAAGCTCGTAGATTTTATTTTCCTTCGCCAGTTAATTCGGCATTAGAGCATAATATTATTTGACAACTTACAGTTATTGAGTTGGGAACTATATAAGATTAAAGATTCATTAATTTTTCAACATGAATCTCATTTCCAGTGACTACTTATTATATACAGCAGCAAGGAAATATTATGGTTCGGGAGAGATAATAATAAAAATATTGCAGAGAACTTTAATTTCAAAACAAAAGATTTATAATTAATGGAATTTCTTGCTTTAGGCTGATTACCTATCTCATTTCCATGCCAACACACATATCCCTATTGTCATCGGATCTCAAATGCGGTATGAAGTCACTGGTGATCCACTCTACAAGGTAAGTCATTTAATATGCATGTTTTGGGATTTTAACGAATTGACAATAAAAATCTTTTAGAAACTTTTAATTTTACGTCTAACTTTCGTGTGCCAGCTGATAGGAACGTTCTTCATGGACATTGTTAATGCTTCTCACAGTTATGCAACAGGAGGAACATCGGCTAGAGAGTTTTGGTACTAATATTGGGCACATTGAATTGAATTTTTCTTTAGTCCTTAGAAAAACTCCAGCTCCAGCCTGAATTCAATTCACTATTCTCTGGTAACGATGACTTCATAGCTTTGTGTGAATCCCTCATCTGATTTTTGGTGGTTTGCTGTGAGTAGGTGGGATCCAAAGCGACTGGCAGATACCCTAGGGAGTGAGAATGAAGAAACGTGCACAACTTATAATATGCTGAAGGTAAGCCGATTTGTTGTCCTGACGACTTTGACTCGGACTGCATCAGCATTAATTCCACCGATCTCCTAATTATATACCACATTCATTCGATTTTGTAGGTCTCACGGCACCTGTTTAGATGGACGAAAGAAATAGCATATGCAGATTATTATGAGCGTGCCTTGACAAATGGTGTGCTAAGTATCCAACGAGGAACTGAGCCTGGAGTGATGATTTACATGCTTCCCCTAGGTCGCGGAGTGTCCAAGGCCAGAAGCACGCATGGTTGGGGAACAAAGTTCAACTCCTTTTGGTGCTGTTATGGCACAGGTTTCCTTTCTGTGTGTTGAACATCAGTCGACTCTTTTTAATCTCATGATTTGTTTTTCTCTTTTTTGTGTGGTTATGACCACCAAAGACTTGCTATGCCACAAGCCACTAGGCATTTCTTGTTGGATATTTTTAGGAATTTTTTGCTGGTAACCCTTGATGTTATATATATTTCTTCCATTGCTCTGGCCATGAGATAGTTCTCTTCTTGTGGCTATGTAGGAATTGAATCATTCTCGAAGTTAGGAGATTCCATATATTTCGAAGAGGAAGGAAACGTTCCAGGTCTTTACATCATCCAGTATATATCCAGCTCATTTGACTGGAAATCTGGACATGTTGTGCTGAATCAAAAAGTTGATCCTATTGTCTCTTGGGATCCTTACCTTCGAATGACCTTGACATTTTCTTCAAAGCAGGTAATATATACATTCATTTCATATATATATATGTGTGTGTGTGTGTGTGAAAACTTACCCAGATAGGAATTTGACAAGAATGGAGTACAAATTGAGTTGTGGGGTCCTGGGGATATGTATCTTTTTTTATACTTTTTGGTATGTTTGATTACAAGTAAATTTCACAATGCGATATTATTGCCAATGTATTTTTATTTCTGGTAAAAAAAAAAAAAGAAATTACCGGTGAATCTAACCTCCAGTTATCTTGGTTTTCAAGTGCCATCTGAATTTTCCGGTGGAGGAAATTGGTGATGAACGAGTGAAAATTGACTTGTGGGGATGCAAAATTTGTTCGATATATCCTGAATTTCTTGATTAGAAAGTAAAGGACTCGAGCTAGTATCTCTATTTGAGGGTAATTTAATGATCATATATGTCAGTTAGTTCTACTGTTTTAGTTTAGAAGCACAAAAAATAAACAATGAGAGTAATTTTGTGGTACTTTTCTTCATCCTGAGTTATTAAGTTGATCAAAGAAATCCAACCAAAAACAGAACTTGCTTTGATCTGATACATGCAGGAGGTAGGCCAATTATCTTCCTTGAATTTGCGGATGCCAGTTTGGACATATTCAAATGGTGCTCAGGCATCACTAAATGGCCAGAATTTGCCTCTTCCTCCACCAGGTGTGAAATACAACTATTACTTCAGAGTAAATGAAAGGACCACACCATTTTTTCATAATCTGTTTTTTCTATCCTTTTTCGTCAAGACCGTTTGTTCTTTGAATCTTATCACTCCTCTCACAGAATTTGTCTTAAAATGACATTTCACCAATTGATACATTCCAACCGCAGGTAATTTCTTGTCAGCCACTGAGAGATGGAGCTACAATGACAAGTTAACCATTCAGCTGCCTCTTAGTCTAAGGACAGAGGCTATTCAGGGTATAATGACCCCCTTTTGTAGCTTTATCATTACAAAAATATGTTTGGTCACAGTTTTGTTTTATTTTTTAACTTTTGTTCTCTAGTAAATGATCTTCCATTGACAAAGTTTTCATGTCCAGATGACAGGCCTGAATATGCATCTATCCAAGCGATACTTTTTGGCCCTTATCTACTAGCCGGTCATACCAGTGGGGAGTGGGACATCAAGACTGGGACAGCTAGATCTCTTTCGGCATTGATTTCTCCAATTCCTCCATCATTTAATGCTCAGCTGGTTACTTTTACCCAAGAGTCTGGAAACTCGACTTTTGTCATGTCAAACTCAAACCAATCGATCACAATGGAAGAATTCCCAGTATCTGGCACAGACGCTGCTCTTCATGCCACCTTCAGACTCATACTGAAGGATGCATCTTTGTCCAATTTTTCATCACTCAACAATGTCATAGGAAAATCAGTCATGCTAGAACCATTTGATTTTCCAGGAATGCTTGTGCAGCAAGGTAAAGAAGACGAACTTGTTGTCTCGGAGTCTCCGAAGGAAATGGGCTCTTCTGGATTCCGTCTGGTTGCTGGGTTGGATAAAAGGAATGAAACCGTATCCTTGGAGGCTGAAAATCGAAAGGGTTGCTTTGTGTCTAGTGGTGTGAACTTCGAGCCTGGTGCAAGCCTGAAGCTACTCTGCAGTACAGAGTCGCTGGACGCTGGATTCAACCGGGCAGCTAGTTTCATGATGGAAATAGGAATTAGCGAGTATCATCCTATCAGCTTTGTGGCAAAAGGAGCAAGGAGGAATTTTCTTCTGGCACCATTATTAAGCTTTAGGGATGAAGCTTATACAGTTTATTTCAACATTCAGGATTGAAAAATAATCCTGTTCTATGCAGACGGGTATTCTCAGACTTAGTTTACATCTTAAAGCTAGATTAGAAAATGTGGGGAAATAATAAAAAATGGTATCAAGAAGAAATAGGGGTGTGACAGAATCCTAGAGCTTGTCATCACATTTGCTGTAGTTTTACTTTAATCTTGGGTTATAATATGTCCTTGGCATTATTTCAGTTCTGGTTGGTTTTATTTATGATTTGCTGCAAGTAATATATGAGGCCATTAGTGCAGTTTGTTTGTTTCACTTTGAATGCTGATTTTTAACATTTGAAACCTGATTGATTCATTTTGTGGGAGTTATGTAGTAGTAAGTGCAGATTTTCCATGTTTCCACTGCATATACAATCCTGATGCAGGAAATTCTCTGTCTGGAGACACAACCTTTTTCTTGACAAACTCAAATCTCTTTATTTATTTCAATGAAAATGATCGAACAAACTGCTTTATGTAACAGTGAGTAGAAAGAGAACAACATCATCAAAACGTAGTCATTAAAAAATCGAATATATATCCTCGCAATGCGTGCTTTCGAAAGCTATAATATTTCTGTATAAACGCTCCGTTTCATCATCGAACATGGGAAATGGAATTTCCAGAATCCCATTACAAACTTGACACTAGCTTGGTGAAGTGCTTTTGCACCCTGTACGTTTTGAGCCTTGAATAGACTTTGGGCACGCAACTGAGATGGCCGAAAACAGAGACCCCGAAAAATCGAGAAAATGTTCAGCTCATGAAAAGTGGACACCTAACAAATTCTCCTGTATTTAGAGATCTCCAAGAGCAAAAGTATTTTAATTTATGCTCTTCCATGGCTTTTAACTCTGCCTTACCGTGATGAAACGGGCCAATTGAGACCACTCGCGGAGTTTAATCACCTGGATGCTAATCCCGCGTGGGCTTCGGAACTCTGCAGATGCAACACTTTTCGGATAAGGGATGCTGATAGGATTCTAGGGTTTTGATTAGAGAATTAAGAGAGAATAGATGAAGAATTTAAAGGGAAGGAAGAAGAATTAATAGGAATAAGAATCAATTTTATTACTTGCCCCTCAAAAACATAATAAGAACCACTTATTTATGGTAGTTCAAGACAATCCTAATTATAATTTAATAAGGACTTTAATTGAAATAAGAAAACCTAATACTAATAGGAAAGAAATTAAAACAAGCAATTAAAATAAAATAAACTATTAGGGTCCTAACATTCCCCGTCCCTTAAAACAGGCTTGTTCGCAAGCCTTTTACCCAGTCTCAATAACGGAGATCTTCCAATCCGCATGATGGTCATGTGGTTTTGGAGGGTTGTGAAGAGGTATATCAGCATCTAAAAGCAATAGTTGAGGTTGTTTGCAGCGATGTCCAGGCTTGAATTGCTCGTCACAGTTGAAACAAAACTCTTTAGAACGGCTTTCCACCTGCTCAGCTGAGGATAAACGTTTGACATTATTAGGTAAGGTAGAGGGAACCGGTCCTAATAAAGAGGGTGCTGGTGGAGTAGGAGTCGATTGTAATTGTGTGATTGGATCTTCGATGGTAGGAACGGGGGAACAATTGCCTTGTAAAGTAATTGCCTTTTCCTAAAATCTAGCAAGTTCAAAAGTTTGTAGGAGACTAACAGGTTTGAATAGTTGTACGCCAGCCTTGATATCTTCACGTAACCCAGAGAGGAAACAACTAATGAAGAAAAGCTCAGTTAAATTGCTAGTCCAATCAGCCAACTTTTCAAATTGTCATTGATAGTCAAGAACAGTCCCTATTTGACGTAGTTTAGTAAGACTGCCAACTGCATCATTCTCTTATAATGTCCCAAATCGAGTAATCAAAGCCCGTTTAAATTGCGCCCAAGTCATTTCGCCCACAGTCTGCTCTAGCCAATGAAACCAAGGTACATCATCACCATCAAGATGGCCAATAGCTAAAGACAATAAGTTAGCATTTGATAATCCAGTAAGGCGACGATATTGCTCACATCGAAAAATCCATCCCGTTGGATTGTCACCATGAAAAATAGGAAAAGTCAAGCCGTATGTTACGAGCTTGCACGAGAGTACTTTCAATGCGTTCAGGAGGTTCAAGAGATGGTTGGTTAGCAATTACCGTTTGAGGAGCAGAGGTCCCTCCAGTAAATATATCAACTTGTCATTAATTAGTAGCTGGTTGTTTGCCTTTTCGCAGCTGACTCAATTGCTAAAGGATGCCATGCATGAGTTCCTGCAAATCGTTATTCTGCTTGGCTAAGGTTGTAACCTTTTCATCGATTGTTGTAAACTTGTCATGGAATTGTTGTGACAACTGCTCAACTTGGCCTTCAAGCTCCTTAATAGTCATGATGCCTAAAAAAAAATCTGAAGAAAATTCACATTTGGTTGAAAAATTTAGATGCTGGAAAAAGTTTGGAGGGTGGGCCCGGTTCAAGTCTCCAAAAGCCAAGAGATATTGACAAAAGTTTGGTTGCTATTTTTTTTTTTAATAGTGAACGAAAAAAAATGGTGGCAGGATGGATGTTGCTCTGATACCAGATGATAGGATTCTAGGGTTTTGATTAGAGAATTAAGAGAGAATAGATGAAGAATTTAAAGGGAATGAAGAAGAATTAATAGGAATAAGAATCAATTTTATTACATGCCCCTCAAAAACATAACAAGAACCACTTATTTATAGTAGTTCAAGACAATCCTAATTATAATTTAATAAGGACTTTAATTAAAATAAGAAAATCTAATGCTAATAGGAAAGAAATTAAAACAAGCAATTAAAATAAAATAAACTATTAGGGTTCTAACAGATGTAAGGTCTTGAGCCTCCCATTCAGACCATCAGCTAACTTGTCCAAATCAATTGATACGTGATCTCCCTCTCCGTCATCAATATTCACTCTATTGGCTTGCTATAGCCTGCAGTATCGAGTGATTTTCTAAAATGGTGACAGAAACAATGTTAGAGCATCTCTAAAAGGCTCTATAAATTTTACTTTTCAAATATTCATTTGCTTACCTATGTGGCAAATAAATGAGTGAAAAAAGATATTGTTCTCCAAAAAACTCTTCAAATATAAATGAGTTAATATTATTTTAATTAAATAACTATTTTTTAAAAGAAAATGTCAATAGTAATTAAAGCATATTTCTCTTTTTCTTCAACAAAAAGTAATAAAATATAAATTAAAGAGGGAGAAAATAACTCTTCAAATTTGAAGAGAGAGGATCATTTCTTATTTGAAGAAACTTAATTGGAGTATCTTTTGGAGCCTTAAATGTTGATGTAGCTTTTCAAATAAGTAATAAAAATCTTATTTGAAGAGTTTTTTTGTGATGCTCTTAGAGCATCTCCAAAAGACTATTCAAATAAGATTCTGCTTCTTATTTGAAGAGCCATATCAAATATTAAATACTCCAAAAGACAAGTTAATTTAGATTCTTCAAATAAGATTTGTTTCTCACTCTTCAATATTACCGAGTGAGTTTCTCTCTCTTCTATTAATATTTTATTATTATTTATTGAAAAGATAAGACTGTAATAATTATTATTTATGTTTCTTTTAAAAAATATAATAACAATTCAATTTGATAGTAAGAAAGATTTGATTAAAATAATATTAATTTATTCTTATTTGGTGAGTCTTTTGGAGGGGATTATATTTTTCTATACACTTATTTACCACATCAGTAAACAAATTGAAATTTGAAGAGTAAAATTTAAAGACCCTTTTGGAGATGCTCTTAGAACAATATGTTTAGAAAATTACCCAATTTTGTGGTAGAAAAATCTCCAAACCCAAGCCCGAAATAAACTTAGGTTTGGGTTATCTCTAAAATTGACCCGTTTTCAAATTTGAAGCTTTTTGGCGGTTCCTATCCGACCGAAATAATTGGAGTCCATACCGTGGGTAATGTTGTCATCTATAAGTATTACTGTTATTTGAAAAATTAAAAAAAAAATTTAACACCATTCGATTCGCTTCTATGGAGGCCCATCAATACTTAAGCCCAAATTATAGCTTTTGTAATAATTTTGGGCCTTTTATTAGTTATGGAAGCCAAGGATTTGGGCTGAGCATCGTGGTCCAAAGTTCATATACGAGATTCGAAACCATTAGTTCAATAAATTCAGGTTGTGAATTTAAGATTTTAGCCACAGAAAAAGAAAAGTATTTAAAAAAAAAAAAGAATACGAATGGAAAAAATGTTTGATATATTTTTCAATTTGGTGGCAGAAATTTTATGTGGTAAAGTGGCCTAATATGGGAGAATATATAAAAGTCAATGTACAAATAATTCTTTTTACAACTTGTATAATTTTGCTTAGTGGAAAAACATTGAAAGCTTTTTTGCCTTTATTCCGATCCCTTTCCTTCTTGGATGGCTTAAGGTTCATTTAATTTACGATAAGAGAAAAAAATAATTTAATAAAAATAAATAAATCGAGAGTGAAATAAATTATGTTCTCTTTGAGAATAATTTTCTAATGGAATTTCAAGTTAACTATGGCTTGGCTTCCAAATTGTTGATTAAAATTGGTAACTATTTATCCCGGTGACTTATAAATCAAATATTCTTGAGCTAAATAAATAATCAATGGTCTAATTATTAGCTTGTTTATTGCAATGACATGCCAAAACAAAATCACACGAATGCATTTGAGCCCATAATTTTAATCTGTGTAGCCCAGCCACTTGCACTTTTTATTGATTTATTTATTTATTAACCATTGGTGCTCTTGAAATGATAATATACTTGAATTCATTCGTGTCATCAATGTCCACAATAATAAAAAGTAATATTCTTCAACTTTTTGATCCCTTTAATTTGTAAGCTGGTGGCATCGGCAGTTTTGTAATGCCTGCGGAAAAAAAGAAGAAGAAGAAGCAATTATACCGATATAAGTCTCAGAATATCATTCTGTGTGATAATAAAACAACCCACGATTCAGAAAATAAAAATAAAAATACAACCCACAATAATTTAATGACTTTCAAATAAATGGTGGGTCATGAAAATGGTGCACCCATTTTGAGCAGGGAAGAAAAAAAAAGGGTAAAGTAAAGTAAATGCGTGTTGCCCACTTTTAACCATTATTGAAGGGAGCCTCCAAATGATCCAAACAAGTTATTATACAATAATAATTTCTCTTTTGTTATTGATTGATGAGTGTATTGGCAATATTCTTCACTATAAGCAATCCATAAGTATGTGCTCTTGCGTACGTGTGTTTATGAGTGCTCTTCAAGTTGATCCAAATTAATATCAGCCTAGTGGAAGCAATCAAAAATTGGATATTATAATATAGAAAAATTAATAGGCATTGTTTAAGTGGTTATGATTGTAAATGCCAAAATCTATAGCAACTCACACTACACCGCGTATCTAAAAATATTACCAAATAATATTTAAGGATAAATGAAAGATTTTATATCTAAATTAAGATGAGAATCACTTCAGAAGTCACATAATAATCATATAAAATCTAAAAAAATTACTAATTTTATCCAAAGATATAACAATTAAAGGTGTGTGATTACTAATGAAAATCACATGCCCAAAACTCAAATAAAGCAAAAAAATGGTTACTAATCTACCAGTGGGAAACAATGTGCAAAGACAGGACAACAGAGATTTAGATCTAAAATCAAAACTCCCGCCATGTCCCTCCTTCTCGATCTATACATACATGACAAAAGGATTGAGAAATGACTTTTTGTCATTCTCTCACTAGATAAAGAAAAAACTAAATTCAAAATTACTGAAAATTTAAAGAACACGAACTTTCAAGAATGTTGGAGTGCCTTCGCAGATATACGCTTGAGTCAGGTTTGAGAAGAAAACATTAAAGATAAGAAGAAATCTCACTCACTTAAACCATGCCTATCAATGCATCAGTAGTAATATATTTTCTTGAAAAATTTGTGAAATTATAGATCTCTCTGTAAAAACAAAACCTTCAAGTAAATTTATGTAACAATAACCATTAGATTTCAAGCTTGTGGGGTTCTTTTCTCTTTCAATTAAAATGAGACATAGGATTAGATTTCTCCTTTTATGTTTTTAGTGAAAGTAGACTTTCATGCTGTAGTATATCAGTAAATTATAACTATTCAACAAAAAAAAAATTATGTGACGATCAAAATTATTTGATAGTGCATTTAGTTGGTTTACCAATATTGACTCAAGATAAGCTAAAAATATAAGAGCATCACTATGTATAAATAATAAATTGGTGTTTCCCTTTCAATGATCCGAAATAGCTATTTTCAATTTTTTTTTTCTTTTGAATAAGCTATTTTCAATTCATATAACAAAAGGGTTTCTTTTCAACAGTGAAATCATGGCCGACAGGAGCATCATCAAAAGTATATTTAGCTTTTTGCCTTTAAAGTACATATGTCTCTAACTTTGACATGGTGGAGGAATATAACTCATAATTTTTCTTCTTTGCTTCCACTTTGAGCTTAGGTGGAAGCTTACATTTTCTCCCACCAAATGATGATAGGCAGGAAAACATTTTATGAAACTTCAGAAAAGCATATATAAGGTCCTTAAAAAAATTTCTTTGTGGGGTTATAATGTTTCCAAACATAGACTTAAAAGATAGCTAAAAGAAATTAATGTAAAGATTTTGTGTAACCTAAAGTTGGATAATATGGGGTTTGAGTTTGTTAATCCTTTTCCAAAGAATTACTTTTATATTTGTTGCTAGATGCCAACATCTAAAACCCATGTAATTAAGTAAAGCAATGCTAGCGAAACTATAGCTAGCCTTTGCCTAACACAACATTGCATAGAAATTTTGCTGGCTTTAATACTAATATAAATATACCAACATCGATAATGACTTCAATATTTGTTGTGAGGTATGAGGGAATATCCAGCTATAGAAAGAATTTATGTACAAGCATGGAGTAATTCACCTTCTGAAGTTGTTTGATTCCTTAACCTTTATTAAAGTTAATGACTGAAGCTTTTTATATTAACTTATAGAACACAAGAAGTCTAAACTCAAGATCATTTATAGTTTTATACCATTTTAAGGTCTACTTCAATCGTAATATGTGTGAAATTCATATCTCAAGATCTGTTGAGCTATTTCAAAAGATTTATCAGTAAAACTAATTTATTCCTAAAAATTTCACTATCATATTAAGTGGCGGAACCTGAATTTCGATATGGGTGCCATAATGAAAAAAACTACAAATTAAACTTACGATGGCCATATCACAAAATCTACATACCTAGGATTTTATCCCTTATTATGTCCCAATTTAATTTTTGTTCATCCAACATATATAATTCCACCCATAGTCAAATTTATTTTGAAATCTACTCAATTTGTGAAATGACTGGAACTATACTAACAAAAGGAAGGACTAATAAATTAAATGCAAGCATAACTTTTTTCTAACTATAATGTTATATTGATTTTGTAGACCATTTATTGGTAGTTTTATGTTTCAAGTCTGATATAATCATTGTATTTGATGTTTATATAACCACCTACAAACGATTAGAAGCTAATTGACAATCATGATCAGCAATTACACAGGATCAAAATTGTTGAAGAAGTAAAGAAATGCTAAAATTGTTATTAGAAGGCCTTTTAGGCTAAGAAAACTTGAAAATAGGAACTTGATGATCCTTTCTTACCAAATGAGACATTTGATTATATTAATCATTCCATAATTTTCATTGAAGGTGAGAAGCTTAAATATAGTTTTTCATATAGTTTCCAAGGAAAAACAATCAAAATCCCCTTATTTGGTAAAATTAATCATTTCCTTACTCATTTAAAATTAATCATCATTTCCTTGCTCATGTTCTCAAAACAACCCAAACTCTCCCTAATATTAGGCATTTTGTCAAAGTGTCAGCTTTTTTTTATCTCTCTTATTTCCTTCCAAAACAAATTTTACTTCAAAATTAATATTTAAGTCTGTTCATTTTTTTAACCATTTTTTTTAATATAGAAAAACTAGTCTGACCTCGAAAAGTGTGTCATTGGGGGGGGGGGGGGATTCTGGTGAGTTTCAAAAAATAGGGAGAATTAGTAATTATAATAAAAAAGAAGAGAGGTTTTGGTCATTTTCCCTCTGTTTCTATTTTGGAGCATTTTTTAACACGTATTTAATTTTGAAGCAATCTTTTTTGCTCGAATTTATAAGCAAAAATACATGGAATGTGGACATGCTTTGAAACAAAGCTAATAGACAAGACCTTCTTACTTTATCCTCATACTTGCTTGCCTTTTTCTTCTTTCTCTCGCTTTATTTATATTTTTGTGCATTTGTTCGGATTCTTCGATTTTCTTTTTTATATTCTTTTTTTTCCTTTTTGTCTCATTTGTGATTTCGAATTAGAGTATTATAGAATTTTTCCTTTTCTTAAGATTAATTTGACCCAAAAAAATTAATTAATAGTTAATTTTTATTAGTGGAGATTGTTTTAATATGTATAACCTTGGGGTCAGAAACACACATGCAAGCAATAGCTATCTACTACAATAATTACCATCTAACTATATTTACAAAAATAAGTATAAAATTGAGATATAAATTTTTTATATCTCAAATATTGATGCAATATTTATCAATAACTACCACGTGTTAAGTAATTTATTAAATTTTTTTATCATTGTTAATATGACATTAATAAAACATTAATTTATAAATAATACGTGTCGTAAAATATCATATTAAATGGAATACAAATTTTATATCTCAATTCTAGAAGCTTTAAGTCACATTACTAGATATTGGGCAGGATTTTTCCAATTTAAACGAATAAAGTCTAGATTCCGTTTCACATTCTGATACAATCTTCTCGATCTGATGGCTAAGATCAGAGACGGACCTAAAGATCAGACGGATATTGGATGTTGATTATTTATATGGTTATTAAATTTAAGTGCCATTTTACAAATTAGGACCACAAATTTTGATCCGTGATATTGAATTGTAACAATCAACGTTGCATACAGCATGTGACTATGAGCATAAACTTTTGTTTATCAGGTCACTTTCAAAAGTATTAATCTAATCTTTTACAACACATCCCTGTTGTCGGACCTCTGTGTAGCCAAACGCAGCATTTGAGGACGTTTCTTTAATGGGTTTTTTGGTGGTTGGTTTGCCTTTAAATTTAATTAAAACCAGAAAGTAAATATGCTTTGCACATGGTCATCATTATAGGGCTTATTTTGGGTATTAGCTCTTTTAATCGTACGGTCTAAATTAATTATTTAGTTATTACATGCTAATTTTTTAAATAATTTTAAATAATCATACTGAAATATTTATTTATAGTTAAAAACTCAAATTCAACTAATAACAAAATAATAATAATGATACGAGTGTTTTGGATAATTTACATAAAATATAAGAACTATCTAGATAATTGACTGAAGGAGGATTTTTATTTTTACATTTTGCTATTGTTACATCAATTATAATCCCAATGGAGACAATTGCGTAACAGTAGAGAGTGGTTCGCATTTGTTTTATTGTTATTAATTTCGTTTTTTTCTAAGTGCTTCTCTTTGTTTGTTTTCTTGGGAATTTACTAGCAATTTTGGAATTCGTCAACCTCAATTTCGATAAACATCATCAGTTCATTCGATTTTTTAAATCCAATATATGGATAAGTTGAGCGGGGCTACAATCTAGAGAAGACAAAGCCATTAAAAAGGACAAAAAATAATTATTAGAATTTGGAATTTCTTCTGTAGTCCTAACATTATGATATTTGGTATGTTTTTTTCTGAATGGAAATGATTAATTCTTGTTAGAGATTCTCTTAAAATAGATATATAAACGTCACTAAATATCAATTGGATTTGGTCTATATCCAATAAGAGAACACTGAATGATTTCAAATCCTCGATCTGAAACAATAATAAAGGATTGGGGAACCAAAAAAATTAAAAATTAAAAACCAAATAATTTTTTTTTTTTTAAAAAAAGGAATATAAGTAAGCAACTAGTTGAGTTAAGCATCCATGTATTCCTTTCATTAGCTTTTAGTTGGTGACACTATCAAGGGTTTGATCCACCAATTCTACCTAACATGAACCCTAGCTAATCACCAACTATACTAAAATAATTGCATTACATGATCTAATTAATTCAATATTAATTGAGATTTGAATCAGATCTCCCTTTCAAAGATAATCTTAATGTATTATCAGTTTATTCCACCTTTATAACCATTGATGATAATCTTAACTTGTAAAAGATTTGCAAATCGAAAAATTTTATTTTTTATTGATGCAATTGAAAAAGTTATAATCATTATGTCGACCATTTTGTGCCAAGAGATACACAGTTTTATTTTTCTTTTCTTTCTTTTTTTTGAATTAATGCTCTAAAAAATTCAGGACTAGAATTGTTTTTCCTTATAAATTTTAGAGCATAAATCCTATAACTAGTAATTAAAACTCTTTACGATGCCTTAGTGAACTGAACCTGAACTCTGGATCTCTTGTTATAGTTCAAAAAATTGGACTAATTAAACTAACTAACATCCACTATTACTTAATTTATTGAAAAAGATTCATTGAACATTTATTGAATATTTATTATCACATTATAACCTTGTTACTTTCACTATAAAATACGCGTGTACCACAATCTAATTATTATTGAATGATTGATTTAGAAATATGCATTTGCTTAACATATGAATTTAATAATACTATTTATTCATCTCCCACGTTGCCATTATTATTGAAATTTGAACTCAAACGGTCCGTTTTACAGATTTCATAATAAAATCGAATTACTATTGGATCAAAATACTTATATGGCAGGATTCAAAAAATAGAATAAACAAGCCATAACATAATTTATGATACTTAATTAATGATTGATAGCCCTTAATCCCGGGGAATGAAAACCCCTTGTGAGAATTAAAAAATAATCCTAATTGTCACATGTGCATAGGACTATAGGAAAATGCCCTGAATTTCAGTGACTTCATATAATCAAATCATTAATAATATGCTCATCAAAAGTCCATTCATAGTATTTTAATTTAGTGCAAGTCACATGCTAAACTTATAGAATCGAAAAAAAAAATATTATATCCTTGAACCAATTAGATGGGGAACCAAAACTATATTGAACAATAAAAAAAAAAAAGAAAGGAATAAGGAATTATAGGTGGCAAAGTTCGAAGAACAAATCCTAAATTTTATTTATCATAAGCTTTGCACGTTCGCATTATTCCCTTGGATTATGGGAGCCCCATGTGAGATACCGTACGCGTAATCTTTTTTTGTCTTTGATTGGCTCTATGAAAACTTTCTTTACTCATTACACGTGTGAATAATTTGATTTTATTAAAAAATGAAAGTCAGGTCTTCACTTCAATTAACCAACTCATTACACTTAAGACCTTCATATGAGCAGCATTAAGTATGTTTATTAGAAAAATTTATTTATTTATTGTCATAATGGTACAAGCGTTAATAAGGACAGTAGTACAATACAAATTGGGTTGTTTGCATCATTTTCAAATTGGCCAATTTGGGGGAATTTTGTAATATTTGGTATTATCTCATGTACTATGCTTGGTTAATTAAGTGACACAATTGGTAGCATTTTTTTTAATCAAAAGATTAGATGTTTTATTTCTTCAATTTATATGACCTACGTGAGAAAAAATTTTGATATATTATGAATAGTTTTAATGCGATCATTTAAAAAAAATCTTCCTAACTCAATCTTAAATAATAATAATAAGTAGATCCTTTAATATTGGATGATGAAGGGAGAAAACATTTTATACATCAAATTATCGAACAATATACAATTGATTGGTGTTTTCATAAATACATATAAGATAAATCACTATTAAATTATTGTATGGATGATATGATACATTTTTTTCACAAAAACATGCAACTAGTTAGTATTTCCATGAATATGCACATAATAATATGTTATTGAATTTTAGTATTGATAACTTAGAACTTTAAATTGTTGTGCAAAAGCTTTTGTTAACTCAACAATGGCAAAGAATTTATAAATATCATCCAAGTATATCAAGATTCTCTCTTAATTTGATAATGTACTGAGCAAATAACGTAAGTATTGATTGGTAGTTAATAAATAAAAATAATAATAAAGTTAAACTCTATTCATATATTATTAAAAGACACGTAATAAAAAAAATTTTAAAAATTAGCGAACTTAGATAAGGAGATGATTTTATTTCCATCCAAACATCTCATTATGGAAGATACTTACTTTTGTATTAACTCGGTTTATGACGTACGGGCTAAATTCTGTTGAAGTACACTTGAATTATGTCATCTCTATCATAATCTCTCTAGTTTTGTGTTAACTGAATTTTTTAGATAAAATTCCCTTAAAATTCTCTAGTAAATAACAAAAATACTCATTCAAACCTTTACTTGGCAGGCCATTATCGAAAACAGTAAAAGTGACTTTTACCAATGATCGTCGAACACAGAGCACTCCAACAATTCTCCCTCTTTTTTTAAATTTAATTAAATGAATTAGTTTACTTAAACAGTGTCAGATATTCAGAAGCTTCGTTGTTATTTAGTGACAATGCATCTTAGGAGTTCACCAAATAATAATAATAATAATAATAATAATGACATAGTTTACAATTTTATTAACTAAGCCCCTCTCGTCAGATTTCAAAATCCATTAGAAAGAAATTGACTATTTGATTGTAATATCCCTAAGATAAATTTGTCCAAATGATTAAAGGACAAATTTGTTTCAAACATATATATATATATAGTACTGATATGATTTAGAAATCTATACTTTATTAAAATCCAGAGATAAATCAATTAGATTGACACCACAAATTCTACCCCAAAAACTCATATTTTGACTGCACTCCAACTATATCAACTGTACTTAAACTGTTAGATAATGATACCCGTAGTAACATTACGGTTTTCATTACTATTACAAAATTGTACATGAGATTTTCACCTCATACGACTTCCTAAGGCCATGAATAAATGTATAGACTAGATCAATATTATTTATCTTGATATGGTTATAGGATAGATAAAGTCAAAATCTAGTTAAGGATCCCCAATTATACTATTGGAATTCTATATGCTCTAAGGATAAAAAAAAATATTTGTTAAATTCTAGAAAAACTATTAAATCATATGGTTTAGTAGCTTTCTCATACGACTCAATAATTTTTATGGATTTTAATAAATTTGAGATCCTAAATTAGACCATTTATACGTAAATAAATATACAAGAAAAAGACAACGATACTCTCTTAATTTAATTAATTTTAAGAATAATTACAAAATAATATGCTAATGTGCTCAATTCGTCAAATCTCTTGAGATGAAATTAGTATAAGAAATATACTTTTCGAACTCGATTCTCATGCGTCGATTGAGAATTTTACCCCGGTTATCATAATTTGACAACAAGGACTTATATGCAATGAAAATGAAAGCTATGCCCTTATCTATAATAATTTCAACTTACAAGGACCCAGTGTTATTATCCCATAACGTAGTTAAAACATCTCTGATCTCACCCGCAACAACAAAATAAATAAATAAATAAATAAGAAAAAAGAAAAAAAGAGGGCACTACACACACAAAAAAACTGAAAACAAAAGCATAAAAAAACAAAAGCAACAGAAACAGAAAAACAAACTATATAAGCCAAACCCCTATGCCCAAAACCAACCTTGTGTCTCTCTGTCTCTCTGTCTCTCTGAAAAGAAAACCTCACTTGATCTCTCTCTCTCTCTCTCTCTCTCTCTCTCTTTCTTTCTCAAATTATGGAGGCAACTCCACCACCTCAGCCGCAGACGACGCCGTCTTTAGACCTCGACAACCTCAAAGCTCTAAAAATCCTCGGCAAAGGCGCGATGGGCACGGTCTTCTTAGTCCACGACCGGGCAGCTGACCCAACTGCCCGCTGCCCGTTCGCTCTCAAGGTTGTCGACAAATCTACCCTCCATGCAAAACACGAAGCTGAAAGACGCGCCCGCTGGGAAATCCGGGTCCTGTCCCGGCTCTCCCACCCGTTTCTCCCGAAGCTTCTCGGATCTTTAGAAACCGACGAGTTCCTCGCCTGGGCCGTCCCTTATTGCCCCGGTGGCGACCTCAATGTCCTCCGTTACAAGCAAAACGACCGCGTTTTCTCCCCTTCCGTCATCCGCTTTTACTTGTCAGAAATCATTTGCGCCATCGAGCATCTCCACAACATGGGCATTGCTTACAGAGATTTGAAACCCGAAAACATTTTGATTCGGCAGTCGGGTCACGTGACTCTCACCGACTTCGACCTCTCTCGTAACCTAGTTAAGAAGACCGCCTTCGAGAAACAATCCCTTAATAATAATAAGTTCCCGGTACTTCCAGTTACCGAGAATCCTAAACGACACCGTAGAATCTTAACTCGATGGCTCCACGCTTTACCCGAGAACAAAACCGGGTTGAAGAAGACAAAATCGGCCCGGGTCAGCCCAGTGAGTCGACGGCAACAGAGTTTCGACAACGGGGAACGGTCCAACTCGTTTGTCGGGACCGAAGAGTACGTGTCACCTGAAGTAGTACGTGGGGACGGACACGAGTTCGCTGTTGATTGGTGGGCTTTGGGAATCTTAACGTACGAGATGTTGTACGGGACGACGCCGTTTCGGGGGAAGAATAGGAAGGAGACGTTTCGAAACGTCCTGATGAAAACGCCGGAGTTCGTTGGGCAACGTACGGCCTTGACGGATTTGATACAACGGCTGCTGGAGAAGGATCCCGTGAAGAGGCTGGGATATCTACGTGGCGCGTGCGAGATCAAGGAGCACGTGTTTTTCAAAGGCGTGAGGTGGGATCTACTAACGGATGTGTTACGGCCGCCGTTTATTCCGTCCAGGGAGGAGAATGATTTGACGGAGAAAGCAATGTCTGGTGGTGGAGTGGATATAAGGGAGTATTTCGAAAACTTGAGGGCTCCTCCTCCGTCAATGCCGCCGTCACCGTTGCCGTCACCGTCTCATAGATCGTTCGCTGAGTATTAACTGGCCCATGCGTGGGGAGAAGACACGTGTAAGACGTAGTGTAGATTTAATTCTGATTTTATGTAAATAGAAAAATTAAAAAAAATAATGGTAGAACGTGAATGACGGCGTTAGTGAATATGTTAGTCTATATATATATATATATATATAGTTTAGATTTTGTATTATACGATTTTTATATACGGTTATGTTTATACCGTTTTTTGTTTGAGTTGAGTAATATACGCGCCAAGTTATGTCGCGTGATTTTTACGCTCCGATATTGAAAGATAAGCGTGCAAGAAAGAAATGCGAGGAATTGCAATTTTATTTTTTGTTTTTTGGGTTTTTTGTTTGGCAATATTTTAGAGGAATCTGGTCCTTTTCAACTTCACATGAAAGAAAAAGAAATTCTAAATTCGTACATTTAAATAAGAGTATGTATTTGACAAAATGATTCTTGAGTCTTGATTTGATAGTACTTGTTACGTTTGTTTTTATCTCATACGTATTTAATAGTATAATTAATTTTGATCAAATTTGACAATTGTGTATCCTGATTGAGGGAACATTGACGGCGACGCTTATTTTACGTTATGGTCATGAAAATTATTTTGTTTCTAGAAATAATCACACAATTTGTTTTTTTTTAAACACAATAAATTATCATTTTGATATATCTCATAGAAGCATGTGTGGTTATTTTTAACCCAAAAAAAAAAAAAGTGTTGGTTCTGATAATAAGTAAGTTCATGTAATCAATTTCTAAAACTACAAAAATGTGATTGTCCTTTTTATGTAATAAACTAAGCTTATTTACGCAATGGCCATGAAAATTATTTTTTTTTCTACAAATAATCATATTTTTTTCTTTTGGCACACAAATTATTATTATTTTATATGTGTGACTATTTTTAACCAAAAAAAAAAAAAAACGTTAGTTCTAAAAATAAGGAAGTTTATGAAATAAACTAAGCTTATTGTCCTTTCTATGGAGTTAACTGAGTTTATTTAGCAGCCCACGAATTCGAGGCCGTTCATTATTCTCATGCCAAGCAAAAAGAATGGTTTGTGTTTTTCACACTTAAATGGATGCCATCTTTGTCCATAATTTTACAGCTAATTCGATCGTCTTAAAATTGAAAGTAAATTTTTGGGTCATGATTATAATAGTAAAAACATGCATCCTCAATTGAAGAAAAGACCTTGGTGGGCTCAAGAATTTAAAATTAATAATCATCATTTGTCTCATCGAAAGATTATAGTGATGATCATAATTCTTCTTCCGTGAAGAGTGGTATTTCGTTGATTCTGTTGTTATAGAAATAATTTAATTATTAAAAATTAGATTTTCACAACACGTCTCTACCTAGATAAATAAATTTTGTTTGTCTTGTGAAAATAAAAACCCAGATAATAGAAAAAAATATTTATATTTATATAAAAGAAATAAATAGTATAGGTCACTTGGGGGAAAGATTACTCTTGATGGTTGTAGTAATTTACAAAGATCAAAGAGAGAAAAAGGTGGACTAATTGTTATGATTACGAGACAAAATGGTCTAAAGTTACGGGGGCTTTATGGAGGGTTACTTGCCAAATTTTAAACTTTATAAAACAGTGTCACATGATTTTCATCTTTGTTATCTAATTAGGCCCATTAATAATAATGATAACTTTCCTTTCTTTAAATTAAATAAAAAAAAGTAATTACTTTGCAATGAGGAAACGTAGTGACCGTAGGTGGCCAACCCCACCAAAATTAAGCATAATTTTCATGCAATTAGGTTTTTAGGATCTTCTTTTTATTCAAGCATTCTACTCATTTAAGACAATTTATGCATAATCTTCTCTTTATTTAAGTCTTCTCCCAATTTAAACCTACCTAATATGATGATTTACTATTACGAGAGTATGATATGGGCCTATACCGCACGATTTTGCTTTTGAATTCACTTAGACCTCATTTAATTTGAGAAATGATTTTACATATATAGTTGCGTAACCTTTTTTAATTGAGCAATGTGGACCCATCTCCATCTCATCAATCTTGCCTCTACTATTCATAGCCTCACGAGTGTTGCATGCATTTGGATATTTTTGTGTATGATGAAGATTTATCTCTTCGTTATATTCTATTTTAATTAACTCTCATATTATGAGAGATTTTGATCCATAAATTTTTATGATCTAAGTTGTATTTGTTGAGAAATCAGACTACCTATATTACTCAGTTTGTATACATTTGTTCTTAAGATCATAATAAACATTAAATGTTTACTACAACAAATTCTTATTTTTTTAAAAAACATTTTATGCAAAGTTGAATTTAGCCATTTGAATTTACAATGTGTCTCACATTTATCTCCTCATCAATGAACTACCGGTGTAATCTAATCCACTAGTCTCTTCGTAAAAATAGTTGTGATGATGTCAAATGATTTATTTTTCCATAAAAAACGAGTAAAGCGAAATTGAGTAGGGATGATGAATTGATGAAATGTAAAGAAGCAACACAAGTTTGACATAATTTTGTCATTATGTGTGCAAGGGCCAACCGTGTGCCAAAAAAATACAGAAAGTTTAATAACCTTTCATGGCACAGTGGATTTATTGAAAATTGCTTTTAATAAAGACGTTCCCATGTTCTAGTGTCCTCATTTTTTTCTTTACATAATTTAATAGTGCATCCGCACTGACTCTATTAGAATATATAGTTTAATAATATACCACATGAAAAAAATAAAAGCGTCCGTATGAGAGAAAAACTATATTTATAAGAGTATATGTTATATCACGATACAATTTTTGTTAATAATAATTTTTTTTATTGCATCAACAACTTATATATGTTAACTTAATAAATATTCTATATAATATATGAGAAGTCTAACGATAAGATTATTATAAATAATAAAAAATTGGCGGTGATCGTAACATACTTCTAATGTAACATAAGTCATGACTCATGCATCTTTATTCTTTTGTATGAGTTCCATGCACATGTACACGTTATAAATCCTAGATAACGTCATTGCTTGCCTATATCCTTAGAAGCTAGTTACATATTTTATAACACGTAAGTGTAACAACAACATTAATAGTCCAACATAAATTCATAATTGATTACATCACAATATCTTGAGATATATACCTAACTGCAGATCTGTCTGATTATTCATTATTTTTAAGTGTCTTTTCTAATAGGTATAGGCTTTGAAAATGGTTAATTTGTTAAGAGTAAGGCTCGCTTAGATCCTTCTCGAACTAGCTGCTAGTTGTATTCTTTGCAATTCTTTTATTTTAATAAATTTATCATTCTGTGGGTATTAATATATTATATATACAACAGGAGATATTCGTTATTTTCAAAAACTTAAAATTTTTAAAAATGAGTAATGCCATATTTATTTAGTTGAAATATTTTGTTTATATTTTAAATTATGTGAAATGATAAAACTTAATAACTAACAATCACTTAAGCTAATCAAATAATGTCACATCAATTGGAATATAAATTAGGTATCCTAACTAAACTAGTATAACATTATTCTTTAGCAACACGATGTTAGTAGAATATAAAAAATGAATGTTTTTTACATACCTCTGAATAATTGATATATATATTTGATATTCTTAACTCATCTTATATTGGGTCTGTCTATCTTATAAAAACTTACGATCATTGTAACATACAACTATTGTAAGGTAATTTTTTTTTCATCTTATTTTATAGCTTGTAAATCTAAAATCTTTAAGAATCTGTTTATAGAATTTCTCATAATTATATGAAGTTAACAAAAATGATAGGAACTAATGTATGATGCCCTTTTGGAAACAATTAATTTGCCGAATAATTATACTAGCAACAAAAATTCTATTAGAAAATAAGTTTAATTAAATAAAATAAGAAATTATGAGTTAGTTGGTTGGATAGGTAAAATTTCTTGAATTGAAATCGGCGATAATAAAATCTCTTTAATGGAAATAGTAAATGGAAATTTTAATTTCTATTTATGACTCACAGGCCTACAAAGTACTGGAAACCAACTGGTTTTTTGCCATTCACGATGTACCTCAACTCCTCAAGTTCTTGGCTTTTTGCAATTTAATCACACTGGCCCTCCACAAACCATCATAAGAACTTGGTCTGCCTATATAGAGATGTGAGCATGTATTTTATACATTATGGTCTTTACATTCCCTTATTGACGAACAAAAGGTCCCATGATTTTTTGTTTCTAAGCCAAGGAAATGATCTATTTCACTTCATGCCCAAGAAAGTCGATCCCTTCTTGAACTCACCTTATACTCCAATTTTTCCTATTGAAAGCTCCACAACGAGCACAAAATTTTGCTCCATGTGGGCCAATTTCTATCAATGGTAACCATTTCTTCCACCTTTTTTCAAGAAACTGCATGTGCACTGTCTAAGAGCACTCTATGATTTGCATGCCTCGGCGGCATTATGTTATTATTTGCCCATTCTTTTAAATTTAAATCAATGTTTGTTGGCCATTTTGTCCATATCTAGACGTATACAAAACAATACTTCATCCCAATCTCTCGAACTTTATCGCAGTTGTGGTATGAGAATTTTATTTTTTTAATAAATTCCGTTAAGCATAAAGAATTAGTAATTAGATTTACTTTCCACTAAGAGCTGAGTTCGAAATCTAAATTTCTTGTTTTAAGTTAAGAAATTTTACTAATTGAATTATGTTGCAACCACATGCATGGGACTAGAAATGGGCACATGAAAGGAAAAAAAAAAAACTGAAAACGAGCATATAAACAGTTAACTATCATTTATCGTTCAATATTGCCACGGGCATCTATATCTTTTACAATGAAGCATTGAATCATTGATTTTTTCTTTTTTGTTAATTTTTCCTATTTTTTTTGTCAGAAAAGCATGCATTAGTTAATTTTTCCTATTTCTTTCAGAAAAGCATGCATTAGGCTTCAAAGACTTATGGATTGACAATAAAAATAGGATTTAAACTTTGAAATCTCTGGGCACCTTAATGATTTCTTACAGAGACATTAGAGTTTCTTTATCTAAAGTTAGAGCTTCTCTTTTTAGTCGGTTCTCAAAGTCTTGAAAAAAATGGCGCCGGGGCCAGTTGCTTGACTTAAATTCTTCTCCCTTGGAACCCGAATGTCTCTTTCAACGTGGCATCTCACTTTCTCAATGAAGCATTACATTGCACTTATAAGTTAATTTCTATACATCTTAGGAACCATCATTTGGTCAAGAGAACTCAAAAGCATCTATTCAGGTCGTCTTCGACAACAAACGGAAGTGGTTTAATAATTTTTACAAACTTTCTTTAGAGATAATAAAATGTTAGCTTTACTGTCAAGTGCTAAGGAGTTGTTGCACTTTTTATACCACAATTAATGTAACAATTATGTAACATAATTCAATCAAATGATATACGTGTCAAATATCGATATCATATTAGCTGGCATACGAATTTTGTATCTCCTTTTTGTAAATCTGACATTATTCTTTTCAGGAAAAGCTTGCAAGGTCATCGTTTATAAGATTCTTGATTACCGAGATAGGTTAATTTCCTGCGACCAAAGCCTAAACTCACCTTTTGGGTCAAGTTCTAAAGCAAAGGATTTAAATGCCTGTAATTTCTTTTTTTTCTTTTTTTTTTTTTTCCCTAGAACAGCATATTCAACTCAGTTACTTTCAAACTCAAATAAAAGCCAAAACCAAAAGGGTTATTATGTTTTCAATTGGGAAAAAAAAATTACAGACAGGACCCACTTATATAGTTAATTTTATCCTTACAAGTTATGACTAATGATTCAACACCTAATAGTCTATTACTTGCAGCACAATTTGGGCAAGAATTTCTAATCAATAAACTAATGGAAAAAGTAGTAGGAATTGAAGGGCTTCCTACCGACAAAAGGGACGGTAAAAAAGTTGATTAGGAAAGTTAAGTTTTATTAATTGCTAATCGACTATAGACGTCGGCATATACTAATTCTTTAAACCCCGTTGCCCCGTGCATCATGAACAGGGCTAGCTAGGAGCTCCTACTTGAAGACAAGTGAGTTAAATTAGCAAAGGACCAACTTTTGCCTACTACACAATCATGCACCAATACTAGATAGCAGTCCAGAATAGTATTATAATGCTATTTTAGGCAAATGGGTTTGGCATGCAATCACTATTCGTGTAATTTAAAGCCATAGCTAACTTTGTTTTAAAAGATAAGTATACTTGCCCCAAGGTTTGATCAATTAGTTTTTTAAGTAATTTCTTTTAACTAACCATCCGAGCTTAAATTAATCTTGAGAGAGGAGTAAAGACTAAGAAATTGATTTAGACTTTGCTCACCCTCTTTTTTTTTTTTTTTTGGCAAGATAAAAATAAAATAAATGAAAAAAAACAAAAGGACAAGTATGCTTAGCCATATGACTTTGTTAAATAAGTTGATTGGGTTGTTCTCACTACCTTTGGTCCACATCTTCTGGGTTATGTATAACATGAAAAAGAGACAAATGAACCAAGAGACAAAAGCTTGGCCATAAATGAAAATCCATAAGAGAGCATCTTTAATGTACATTGAATTCAAAATATTTATGGACACAATATAGTATCAAACTATCTATTGCTGACCAAACTGAGCCACGGGTCAGTTTCGTTGCTCATGGCCCAAAAGCAAAAACATATGGCCTATGCATTGCTTTTTGTGTTCGGCTTTTATGGTTTCTTTTGGAAGTGGGTTTGTCCAGGAAGAGAGGTGCTGCTTTTAGAATCACACTTCTGCAAATGGACTGTTAAGCTGGAAGTGTATTTAGTACCATTCTTGCCTGAAACCTAAAGGCCCACGTTTCGTTAATATCTTGAGCTGTTTGCGACTTTGATTAGTTTCCATTGATCTTCAGGCTTGCTTGAAGTTTTAAGTCATCCCATCATTAATCAGATATTTACTCATTTGACAATCTCAAGCAACCCTAAACATAGACCTAGCTATCAAGTTTTTGATGATCCCATCATTAGTCCGATCAACTTCGTCATTTTATTATTCATCGTTAAAATTATATTGCATTGCTTCTTGACCAAACTCTATCAATTTTACATTTTAATATTTCAAGATAATTCTATTTTTTAATAGCTTTTTGTTACACGAAAAAAAAAAAAAATCATTCCCGTATGTAATATTACAATAAGATACGCATTTTGTATCCCACATGATGTACCATTTGACAAATCATTTATTAATAATTGTTGATTTAGGGTGCGTTTGAGATTGAGATTGGGCATCTGTAATTTAAAAGGTACAACACTAAAGTGTTTGGTAAACACTAACTGCTGTAACTTGTAAGATATGTTAATATGATTTTTCAAAAAATATATTATATCTTTAATAATTTTATCAAAATTATTATTTAAAATTTATATTTACTACATATTATTAATTTTTTTTATAGTTACAATTTTTTTTTCCACAGCAGTTACAACACCTTAATCTCAAACGAGACCTTAATATAGTGATAAATAATCACCTAGTGCGTGATCATTAATGATAATGATACATATCTTAAGTATTATTATATATATATATATATATTTAGTGAAGAGAATTGACGATAATAAGTTATCTGAAAATGATATTTTGTGATGACTTCTAAACTTGGTGAATTAATTAGTGAAGGAGACCTCAAAATATAATGCTCGTTTCATAATCTAGATAGTTTGCCTACCATTGTTAATAATGTTAATAAATTAGTGAGAGTGAGGATGATGAATAATGACAAAGACTAATTTCCTATCCACGTAAGAGATGACACTTGCACCATTAATTCTCCATCAATCTATCATTTTCTCTTGATGCTCATCTTCATTTACATTTCTCTTATTTTTATTAATCATTCTCTATTGTTAGTTTTTCGTCTTGGTCACGACGTATAATTATTGAAGTCCTAGAATAGAAAGAGACTGAAAGGAGTAACTTGTTATTGTTGTTATTGTTATTATTATTATTATTGAAATTGCTACAAACTATAAATATATCTCAATATAAATACATATATTTATAATACAATCCAAATATGTGGTAAGCATTAATTTAGAAATATACTCCCATTAATATCGAAATTAATGAGCCCCTGTGAGGGCTCGATCTCATGCCACAGGTCCGAACTCACCCCCTCCACAAATGTTGAGATATGTTAAGGGTACGAGTACCACTAACTTGAATTTTATCTTTTTATTACTACCTATTACAATAAATCCAAATTGTTCTTTGGAACTTTTATCTCTTTACGTCTACTACTTCGTCATTCTCCAACAACTCATATCCTTTGGCATTAACGTTTCGTAGTGTCATTATTGTCGCAATTCCTATCCAATCACGTATAGACAGAAATACTTTAAATGCCATGATTGAGCTTGAGTGAAAGCAAACTTGAAATTGGAATGGAAACAAGTATCTGTTTTTTATTGTCTGTCTACTTATCTTGGAAGAAAAACAATGGCTGATTTTTTGTTGCTTCTTTTAGGGTGATGAGTTGATGATGAAAGGATTACTTATAAGATGAACAACCATTTTGCTGTTGATACGAGCAATGAAATCTGCCCACTTGCATATAAATCGATCATGCTTATTTGTTACATGAAAACAACATAAACCAACTAATTTATTCATGAGGGAAATAAGACGAAAGAATTTCCAAGAACAAAATTTTCTTTATTTTCAGAAAATTAGAGTTAGCTTCTTCTAATTAATTATTGGTAGCTTTCAGATTGATAGTATAGGATCAAATTTTGTCCTCTACGTTTTTCATAAGTAAGGTTTCAGTATAAAAGGATTTAGAACAAAACAATGTACATTATCAGACCAGTTATCACAATTTCCTTTCTATGATATAGAATAATAAAAAAGGCAAACTTCAATTAAAATATGCCTAAAGTTTGTTTTATATTATGGTTGATGGTAGGATTTCACAACAATTGCAATGATATCTTTTAGCATTAATTTCAAGAGTTCATCTTCAACTAATTATTGATGAACTGATTAATGAAGCAATTGATTACCATTCATTGAATTTTCTAAGGCCTACATGATAAACAAAAATGGACACTCAATCAGCATCTTTATTAAATTTTTTATGTTTATTGTAAAGGTTTATGTCAAAAATTTAGATATATTTTAATAAGTGTAAGTAAATTAAAATATTAGAGAATTATTAATTAATATTATGAGATCACTGCTCACATATTATTATTCATGCAATATTCTTTGCAATAAGTCTTCATGAGTTACCATTTATACTATCACTGATTACTGTTTATATAATATCGTTTACGAGATACTATTCATAGTTACTATTCATCATCACTATTCATAATATTGCTAAAATTGTTATTTATTCACCTTAAATCTATCAAATATATTAGAAACAATAAATTGTAGAAAGTCAAGCACATAGAAGATTCTTACGTGGTTGGATCACAATTCTACATTCTTCATAAGGCCACACTTAGATATTAAGCAATTCACTAAGTAATGAAAATATTACAACCTATTAGAATCTTACGCAATCTCTTTTACTCTTGTCGTCACCTATTGAATCTAATTTAGTCGACTTTGCTTAGCAAGCAACACTTGTCTTCAATTGTGTTTGTTGCTTCCTTGAGATCCTTTCCACATAACAAATGACTATCTCATTCCGAAGAGGCTAAAGTAATCATTAATGTCAAATGAAAGACTTGATATGTGATGTAGGGTGTTGTGTGTTGCGAGCAGTGTACTTTTCAGAGGCTGTAACTTAGGCTACAAGTGTCCGTTTTTGACTTATAATGTATCATTTCGAATCTTGCAACGAGATGAACAAAACCCAAAATACTTAATCTCTTAAACAAACTACCCAGAGAAACTGACCACCGAGATCAAGGGTATACTTCACGGGCACATGTGGGGTTCTTTGGTTGATTTGAGTGAGGTATTGGAGAGTTGATGCATCTTTAGTGACGGGAAGAATTGTAGCAAGAGTACGAAAAATTGAGTGTTGCATTTAATATTTAATACTTACCAACACATTTTTGTTTTCATACAATGCTACACGTGTCTTAAAGTTTTGACACTCATCTTGTGCATAAAAAAAGAACAATGATATTTGACCCCTTTAAATGATCTCTTTAGCTGCACTTTTTAATTAACTTCGAGCGGCCACTAAAGAAGCAACCCTAAATTATCTCACCACTTATTAACAATGGATTTCTCCCTTCATCAATAAGAACATAGTCAACTTCATCAACTATGGCAAAATGAAATAGGTTCGGCCTACTTTTTAAGCTATTCAATATTGGTCCAAGTCGTTTTGCCCCGTGGTCGAACTGAAAATTCTGTTTCTTTCCTAGTCAGTTTTCAATGTTAAGATTCTTTCTTATTTTTCCTGATTGTTCTAGGATTTTTATCTTTTTTTCTAGAACTCGGATTTAAGTGTCGTTTGTTTTGCTTTTCTTATTTTGATTAGAAGAATTTAATTATCATATTAGATTTTCGATTTTCCTATTTTGGATTTGCTTTTTTTCTTGCAAATTTGTTGTAGTATATTTTGATGATATTTTGGTGTTATTGTGATGTATTTGGAGAATTTGAGAATGGTTATGGAGGAATAAACTTTACATTAATATGAAGAAGTATAACTTTCTGTAGACTAATGTAGAATTTTTGGATTTTATAGTCGGTGCTGATGGGATTCGGGCTATTGAGTTGAAGATACAAGCTACTAAAGAATAACTTACACCCAAGACTGTGGGAAAAGTTATGAGCTTTCATGCATTGGCAACGTTTTATAGGAGATTCATTCATGGTTTTAGCACTAGAGCCGCACCTATTATAGAGTCCTTAAAGAAAGGAAAGTTCAAATGGGGAGGAGAAGAATAGGTGAGTTTTGCTTTATTAAAGGTCTATTGCTCCTGTGCTAGCCTTACCCAACTTTGACAAGTTATTTGAGGTCAAGTGTGATGCTTCTGGCAAGGGAATTGGGGTTGTTCTTTCCCAAGAAGGGCAGCCAATTTGAGTATATGAGTGACAGGTTAAATGAGGCGCAACAGAAATGGTCTACTTACAACCAAGAGTTTTATGTCATCCTTAGGGCATTGAAGACGTGGGAGCATTATTTGACTCAGAAAGAATTTGTGCTCTTCAACGACCATCAAGCACTGAAGTACTTTAACAGCCAACAGAATCTGATCAAGATGCACGCGAGATAAGTGAGTTATATACAGAAGTTCACTTTTGTTCTTAAGCACAAATTTAGGTAGCAGAATAAAGTGGCAGATGCGCTTGCGAGTAACTTTACTGGTAACTTGAGTCAATGAATTTACTGGCTTTGAGTGCTCAAAAGAGTTGTCTGCTGATGATGACAATTTTATGCATATTTGGGATCACTGCATCAATCATCAAAATGCAGAGGATTTCCTCATTCAGGATGGATACTTATTTAAGGCCAACTAATTATGTGTGCCTCGAAGTTTTTTAAGGGAACAAATTATTCACGAGTTACATGGAGGAAGGATTGTGCGGACATCTTGAATGAGATAAGACCAATGCGCTTGTGAAGGAGCGTTATTATTGGCCCCAGTTGAGCAGAGATGTGCGGAAAATAGTCCAAAGGTGTCGGGTTTGTCAAAAAAGCAAGGGCCATGCGCAAAATATGGGTTTATCCTTGCTATTATCTGTTCCAAAAAAAATTTGGTTAGATCTGTCCATGAATTTTGTGTTAGAGTTGCCGCGCACAAGGACAGGTCAAGACTTTATATTGGTTGTGGTTGATAAATTTTCAAAGATGGCGCGCTTTATTGCTTGTGAAAAGACTGAAAATGCTGCTTCAATAGCGTATTTGTTCTTTTGAGCAATAGTGCGTTTGCATAGTGTTTCAAAAACTATCACTTCTGACACAGACATGAAGTTTATTAACATGTTCTGGTGCCATCTCTGGGATAAGTTTGGAACACAGTTGTAGTTTAGCAGCGATTTCTATCCACAGACAGATGGGCAGGCAGAAGTGGTCAATCGAACTTTAGGCAACATGTTGTGGTGTGTTTGTGGTGACAAGCAATAGAACTGGGAAGCTGCATTGCCTCAAGTTGTTTGCCTACAATAACATGGTGAATCGATCTATTGAGAAGACCCATTTTAAGATTATCTATACTTGTGTCCCTACGCAATGTGTGTGATTTGGTTGTCATGCCAACAATAGCTGCAGTTGGAGATAGCAAAGCAACTGCTAATACAGGACAAAAGGCTTTGAAGATTCATGCCGAGGTACGAGCTCACTTGAAGGTTGTCAATGCCTAGTACAAGGCTGAAGCGGACAAGCACCGTTGTAAGAAAGTGTTTGTGCGAGGAGATTTGATGATGGCATATCTGTGGCAAAGTTGTTTTCCTGACATTTGCACTAAATTGGAAAAGGAAAAGTATGTACCATTTCGAGCCAAGCGAAAGATCAATGATAATGCTTATGTGCTTCAATTACGGGACAATTGGAACATATCTCACACTTTCAATGTGGCTGATCTATTTGAGTATCATCTAGATGATGAGGAATTATATGAGCCAAACTCGAGGACGAGTTCTTTTCCAAGTAAGGGGGATTGATGTAGGTGTTGTGTGTCGTGAGCAGTGTACCTTTTGGAGGCTGTAACTTGGGTTACAAGTGTCCGTTTTCGGTGTATAATATATTGTTTCGAAGCTTGCGACGAGACGAACAAAACCCATAATGCCTAAGTCATTTTACCTTGTGGTCAAATATAAAATTTTGTTTCTTTCCTAGTCTTTTTCAGCTTTAGGATTCTTTCTTATTTTTCCTAATTCTTCTAGGATTTTTATTTTTTTTAGAACTCATATTTAAGTGCCATTTGTTTTTATTTTCTTATTTTGATTAGGAGAATTTAATTATCATATTAGATTTTGGATTTGCCTATTTTGGTAAATTCGTGATATTTAGGCTTGTTATAAAAGGGGCTGAAAATCTTAGTTTTATTCATTCGGACTTTTCAATAAAGCTTATCATTATTCAGAAACCTTTGTTTATTCTAGCAAACTTCTTTAAACGTTTCCATTTCATCAATATGAAGAAGACTCAAACACCAAAACTGCATTGAGACATGAAACACCATATGTGGCTAAGATAATTTTTCTTCTTGTTCCATGCTTCGGCTGCTTCTTTTTATATAAAATACGATGTGTCATCTTCTTTCTTCAATGTGTGAAATACTTCCCTTTTTATAGGTGCAGTAATTTACCCATAACCTAGTAGAGGACTATTCGGATATACTTCCTTAAGCATTCAATATTGCATAAATACTTGATATAATTAGTAATGTAGTATCACCTTTATTTGAAACTCTTTGATATTTAATCTCATATACATGCCAATATACTTCTTTATGCCACAAAAAATATTCTCTAATATTTCACATAATCTAATCTAATAAATACTCAAGACTGGACAAATTCTTAATACAAAAAATAAATAAATTACATTTTCATAGACACAATAATGTCAATAATAAAAATCCTCACAGTTCAGTTAGTTATTAATTTTTTTTTCGCTTTTACACCCTATGAAGAATTTCGAGGTGAATTTGTTGTAATGTATCCCTTAAATATTCAGATTTTTTGACACGATGGGAGTAAGTTGTGGTCCTGTAATTTGCTTGTACTTCTCCCGACAATCTGGTAATTATATAACCATGCTCACTCGCCCTAAATAAGCTGTAGCTTTGAGTGGCATCCCAGTCTCTTAAAAAAGTTAGGCGATTTTCATTTTCCTCCAATAATTGAATAAGGATATATAACTTTACTTAAATATACAGGTAACTTAGTTGATATGTCCTTCGAATATTAATAAGATAAATACAGATTATAATATAAAAATAAAAATTTAGATAGTATCACAATATAATTTAGGTTAGAATAGATTCCGATTGTATCTCTGAGTTGGTGTTAAAAAAACAAAAGAAATATATAGTAAATCGACTCAGCCAGCAAGTATCCTGGGAGTAAAGGCATTGGAGAATTTGTTTTACCATCTTTCTCGTGAGGAAAATTCTTCAAATCAATAACAATTTCTCGTGATCACCTTTATCATTAATTTACCACGTAGCTGTCTCATTTCAAATTAGTGCTGATGAAAATATTCCACATGAATGAGAGACCAAATTAATTAAACAAAACTCTCTTCAAATATGACTTTTAGCACCTATATATTTCACCGTTATTTACTGTCAAATCGTCCCAATACATGCATAACCTTAAATATTTAAATTGAAATTTTATAATCTCAATCTTTTATAAAGTCTTGAATACCCTCGATTAATCCTCACATTTCTTGAACTTTTGTCACGCGTATCTCGTAATTAAATATATAATAACATGTAATAGTAAATACACGTGATTAAGAATATTCCAAACAGACAAGCGTATAATAAATTCTATCCCTGTAATCATAGCCACATATTCAAGTTGCCGTGATGACAGAAAATTGCTCCCATGCTAATAAAGGCAGTGCCCAACTTGCATTGGCTGGGATGGACCCATCCAATACATCGCATGATATTTCCTTTCTGCATCTATGTGTTTATGGTTTAAGCGATGAATGGTCCCTATGTGGATTGTAACTTATTCAATATCAGCTTTCAAAGAAGAGTTGATACGTACCTTTGTTTGTTCTTTTTGCTCAATTTTATGGCCTTGTGTAATTTTTGGTTCCCTAGGGGCTATGAGACAAATACTATATATAGTTGCAATAATTTCAAAATGATTGTTTCATTTCTGGTTAGAGTATAATGGTATTTATGAATTGTGGTCATGTTATCGCAATTAAATTAGGATTTGATTTTCTTATGAAAAGTTCCATTCGAAATTGTCTATCTACGACTGCATATTAATAAAATAATCTATTTAAGCCAACGTATGGTTTTAAACTTTTAATAGAACATAAAATTTATTGCCCTTCAAATTCTTCTTAATAGTTGTTTTAGTGTAGAAGAATGCTTATATAAAGTAGCTTTATAAATCAGGCAAAAAGCATGTTGAAAAGTAGCCTAACTGCAATTTGCCATTATGTTGGGGTAAAAAAAAGAATGTAAATGAAAGGGAGATGAAGGAGCCAACTGTAATTTGTTAGAGATTAACTTACTAAAGAAAAAATTTGGGGTATTGTGTCACAGGGGCACCAGAGCCAAGCCCTATAAACAATTATATATATCATGTTTGTTTTGTTAGGTTTTTTTCTTCTTTTTGGTGCAAGAAAAATAAGCAATCGAAAAAATTTGACTTTTGACTATGGCAATACCTAATTAAAAATGTGACTCAACAGTGTGATAAAAATGGCCTCGTGTCTAAAAAGAATTAGCACCATTCTACTTATTTGAGCTTTATTCAACAAAAGCAATGATAATAGAACTAAAAATTCCACTTATTTGAGCTTTATTCAACAAAGACAATGATAAATAGAATTATAAATGCAGGCCCTGGGGCTTTCAATGTCTGGTTAATTGGCTTTTTTTTTTTTAAAAAAAAAAAAAAACCTATATATAGGAAACAATGATCATAAAACTATAAAAATTTATTTTTATACAAATTGATGTGATATAAATTTGTGATTTGGGTGAAAATATAGAATAAAAAAATAAATTATGTGGGTTAAGAAATATTTATTTCAATCAATTTAATTATACTACATCAATTTATACAAAACAAATTTATATAAGAATTCGAAATTTTATTATTAATCGATAGTGCACGGTTGTCGTAGTCAATATTATTAGGTTTGTAAGTAAAATTTAGAAGTTATCGAAAAAAAAAAAAAAGAATTTGTCAAAGAAGTAGGCGTTAAGATCTTCAATCTTTGCTAGTATTGTCATTATCTGATTTCAAAATTCTCTCCACATTTCATCCTCTGAAGATACGAAACTGATATTATACCTATATGATATCAAAATTCATCACCTTTACTCATGCAATTAAAAGTGATGGGGAATGCTTAATTTTTTGGCTTAAAAATGGTGACAGAAATTAAGTTGATATATCTCCACTCTTAATTAAACCATTGTTTTAAATACCATCAATTTTCGCAAACCAATAAATATTTTCATAACAATGATTCAGTTTGGCCGGTTTTAATAAGTTTTAGTAAATTAAAACTTACATGCTAAAATTCTCATTTGATCAATTGATTATATTGAGTGGATTATTGATTTCTTTCTTAATAAAATCAGTAGTAGAATTAAATCAACTTGCACTTACTAAAAGATTTAGATTCAGTGTGTTTTCTTGTTACATTAAAGATGAATAGATTATCCAATTAACGGCTCGACTTTTAAGCAAAACCACAAACGCTTGTTTGCTGTTTGAGAGCACAGAGACCACTGATTCCTCTGCAGTTTCATTGTAATTGAGTGAATTTCATTTTTTATTTTATTTTATTCTTTTGTTGTTTTGTAAAAATTCATTTTGTTGAAAAGCTTCACTCGCACTGACAAATGAGTCAACATAATAAACAAACTTCCGCAGAAACAGACACCCAATCCGTGATTCTTCACTGTAAATATCTGTAAATTTATTTTATTTCATTTATTTATTCATTTGGGATAATGCCCTTTTCATTATTTTACACGTAAACAAATTCTTAGCTTTCACGAGATGGTTTTAAAGATATAGCTTCAGTTTTTGGATTCTTGCTTTACTTAGCTTGCTTGCTCTATTTGCGTGGGTGTATATATATTTGAGCTTTTAGTCTTTGAGAGCTCGCATGTGGGTTTGTAGAGAGAGTTTTGCATTGCACTTTTCAAAGTTTCTTTTTGCTTGAAGTGTGTGTTTTTTGTTGTTATCAAGTTCGTTGAATTTTGAGTTTTTTGACTTCTGGTATTGTTTATATTAGAATGCTCTGGCTTTTTGTTTAATTAAGCTGAATTTGGTCAAGTTAAAGGATTTTGCTTCCTGGGGTTGTGGTTATACTGTATGGCTTGATTATTTTGTGCTAAATTTTGAGCTCAAAAGGTGTTACAATGAGTTCTTTTGGTCTTGAATTATATTCAAATTGGTGAATTTCAATAATTTGCAGCATTTTGATTCTGTTTTGTTGATAAACTATCTGTTGGTTTAGTGCGGACTTTTACGCTGTACCTTGGTTTACTAAAAGTTAGAGATTTTGAATCTGAGTTTCTTGGTAAAAATGAAGAATTTTGTGTTTAAAGTGTTGGTTTTGTTTCTCTCTTGTTGGGTGGCTTTGTGTAAGGAGTGTACAAACTCATTTCCTCAGCTAGCATCGCATACATTTAGATACGAACTCTTATCATCCAAAAATGAAACGTGGAAAAAAGAGGTGTATTCTCATTACCATTTGACACCAACTGATGATTCAGCTTGGTCTAATTTGCTACCAAGAAAGATGTTGAGTGAGACAGACGAATTTAGTTGGACAATGATTTATAGGAAAATGAAAAATCCAGATGGGTTTAAATTGGCCGGAGATTTTCTTAAGGAGGTTTCATTGCATGATGTTAAGTTGGACCCAAGTTCATTGCATTGGCGGGCACAACAAACAAATTTGGAGTATCTATTGATGTTGGATGTGGATAGTTTGGTTTGGAGCTTTCAAAAAACAGCTGGTTCGCCTACAGCAGGGAAAGCCTATGAAGGGTGGGAGGATCCAACATGTGAGCTTCGGGGTCATTTTGTAGGTAATTCCAGTTCGTAATTCTATATCTTTGTGTTTGAGTTTAAATTGCAGTTTTCCCTTACTGTCTATGCAAACTGATTGTGGCTTTAACAAATTTAATGATGTTTCTGCAAAATGATTAACTAAATTCACTTTTAAGAATTTACGTGAATGGAATGAAAGAGAGTTATAGAAGGTATCATGAATCAACTTTACACTATTCATACTACTCTTTTTTACATTTAGTGTTACTGTTAATGGTTGAATATTCTAATTAGTTCTTTCTGATTCTAGATTCTTTTTCCCCTCTTTTACATGTCTAAGCTTGGGAAAGCACTTTCTCCTCTTTGAGATGTCAATGGGAAAAAGGATGAAGAAAGAACCATCTTTCTAATGTGTATTGAGCTTCTTCAGCAATATAATGCTCTGATTGTTATTTGACCAGTTTTAGGTTGATTTTGAATTTTATATCTTATCTTCTTCATATAAAATACCATGCAAGAATGGTCAGTTAAATCTTTCTAACCACTGGAGTTATGCTGTGGGTTTTGTGTGGATTAGGATTCTTAAAGATTTACATCTTGGATCCTGGAAATGAAATATGCAGAATTACTTTGTAATTTAGCCACTAAATTATATGGACAACTTTAATTTCAACATTTCTCAGCTTTCACAATGTTTTGATGCTTGACACTGCAGCAAGTTAATTGGGCTATTCAAATTTCAGTTGATATAATTTCAATGACTAACTTGCTTTTTGGCTTCTTAAAGGGCATTACTTGAGTGCATCAGCACACATGTGGGCTAGTACTCACAATGTTACTCTCAAAGAGAAAATGACTGCTGTGGTGTCTGCTTTGTCTGAGTGCCAGAATAAAATGGGATCAGGATATCTTTCTGCTTTTCCATCAGAGCAATTTGACCGCTTTGAAGCTTTAAAACCTGTCTGGGCTCCATACTACACTATTCACAAGGTAAGTTTTATCTTGTTTGTTTTGCAAGATACAATTTATATATTTAGTCCTTGTAAAGTTATATAATTTGCTAGAGACAAATCTACTTTGACAGATCTTGGCGGGTCTATTGGATCAATATACATTTGCTGATAATACTCAAGCTTTGAAGATGACAAAATGGATGGTTGAGTACTTTTACAATCGCGTTCAGAATGTTATAACAAAATATAGTGTGGAAAGACACTGGAATTCGCTTAATGAAGAAACTGGTGGAATGAATGATGTGCTTTACAGGTTATATACCATCACGGTATGTATCCCATTACCTGCAATGCCCCTATCACCTCATTTGACTCCACACTTTATATTAAAAATGAATGAAATTATGTTGTGGACTTGGTCAATATATATCAGCAGAAATAGCTCATTTACAACCAATTAAGCATGTGATTCTGAAAATATTATTTTACTGCAGATATTCTGTATTTTTCTTTCTAAAACTTTTTATGTTACTGTGTTCAGCAAGATCCAAAGCATTTATTGTTGGCTCACCTTTTTGACAAGCCCTGCTTTTTGGGATTGCTTGCAGTGCAGGTAACTATAATTGCTTTGCTGTTCATAAGAGGTTTTAATATGCTAATAATCTCGAAAATAGACAAAAATTATAGTTTGACAGCATGGAGTTACATGACATGGGAACTAATTCTTTATGTTAATTGATTATTTGCTGATTCTTTTGTCAACTTTGACCGTAGGCACTCTAACTGATGTAGTTGCCCTGGAGAAATTTTGGTTTGGAATGAAGATTAGTTTCATAAATGTGCAGAACTCAAAATATGTGTGTGTGTGTGTGACTGAGAACTTAACTTTGGTATCTTAGGTATACATGAGTAGAATTGAGTTTCTGGTTCCATATAGGAGTCTAAACGGTGGTAATCATGTGAAAATCTGAAGAAAATGAAAAATTAGAAGGTTGATTTGCTCTTTATTCTTGATGATGGTTTATTTCTTTTGCTTGTAGGCTGATGACATTTCTGGTTTTCACGCTAATACTCATATCCCTGTTGTTATTGGATCTCAAATGCGCTATGAGGTCACTGGTGATCCACTCTACAAGGTAAATTGCTTACTGGCATTGGTTCAAGTTCAATTGCTTAGTTTCCTCCTATATGATCATACTCTTACTTCCACCTGCCGGGCTTGCATTTTCCAAATTATCATCACTGTGGACTGCTTACTCTTTGTTTTGAGAGATCTCATTTATTTATTCTTCAGAGGCTTCAATGTTGAGCTTCCGTCTTAAGTCTTTAGAAATGATGGTGACTACATAGGTTCTACCTTTTGGTTTTCTGATGTTTTAGAATTTAAATAAAAATGCTTGCAAAAGTTATTTTTGAAAGACCTTAATTTTCATTATCTAATTTTGGTGCAGGTCACAGGAACATTCTTTATGGACATTGTTAATGCTTCTCATGGTTATGCAACAGGAGGAACATCAGCTGGAGAGTTTTGGTATTAATATCTGGCATTTTGAATTTGATTTACCTCTCATTCCTTAATTAGCTCAAGCTCCTGCCTGAATTTCCGCAAGCTAGCCTGAATTTCCTTACTAACAATTACTTCATAGCTTTATGCACATTATTTATCTGAGTCTTGGTGATCTGCTGCATTTTTATTGATTCCCTTTTCTCTACCATGAGTAGGTCAGATCCAAAGCGATTGGCAAGCACTCTGGGGACGGAGAATGAAGAATCGTGCACGACTTATAATATGCTGAAGGTATGCTCATTAGCTGGAACTCTTGAGGCTAAGGATTTTCTACTATATATTTTGTTTAAACTCCATGTGGGGAATGTTTTCACATCTGTTTTTGCATTTTGTTTTTAAATTATCACAATAATTCATAACTCTCTGCTGTTATGGGTCTAGCATTTGGAATCATCTTTTTCAGTGATCATACCTTCTGTTTTTCATTACTGCATAAGCATGAATGCTACTGCTCTTTGCAATTACATAGCAAACTTAATTGATTTTGTAGGTCTCGCGGCACCTGTTTAGATGGACAAAAGAAATGGTATATGCAGATTATTATGAACGTGCCTTGACAAATGGTGTACTTAGTATCCAACGAGGAACAGAGCCTGGAGTGATGATTTACATGCTTCCACTGGGTCGTGGAGATTCCAAGGCCAAAAGCTACCATGGATGGGGAACAAGGTTCTCCTCCTTCTGGTGCTGCTATGGCACAGGTTTGGGATTCATTCGCTGGATTCAACTTTCCCTTTCATGATAACTTGAACTGCATTAGATTGTTTTTCCCCTTCGGCCTTGACTCACATCTTATGATTTGTTTCTCATTTTTATGTGGTTATGACTCCAAATTGCTTTGCCACTAGGCATTTCGTGTCTACTTTTTGCTGGTATCATTGATGTTATATAAATCTCTTCCATTGCTCCGGTCATGTGATAGCTCTTTTTTCATGATTTTGTAGGAATTGAATCATTCTCGAAGTTAGGAGATTCCATATACTTTGAAGAGGAAGGAAATGTTCCTGGTCTTTATATCATCCAGTATATATCAAGCTCACTTGACTGGAAATCTGGAAATATTGTGCTGAATCAGAAAGTTGATCCTGTTGTCTCTTGGGATCCTTACCTTCGAATGACACACACATTTTCTTCAAAGCAGGTACTATCAGCATTTACTCCTGAATCTATTCTCCAGTATCTTGTATTAGACAAGTACTATCTGATTGTGTCTGATGGCTTAGGGTATGACTTCGGACACTTAAGAGATACCAAACAAATTTGAAAAGATTAACAAGATAGGAAATTGATAATAATGGAGTACAAATTGCCTTGTGGGGTCCTAGGGATGCGTATCTTGTTTAATGCTTTGTGGTTTTGCTTGATTGAAGTAAAGAATTGGGACTATTATCTCTTGTTGAGAGTAACTTAACCACATATGTGAGATAGTTACAAGTTATAGATGATAATAAAGCTGTAGATTATGTTTTTTATTACTAGTCGATTCAACAGGTAAGATATTGATGGTTGCAGTTCTAATACCCACTTGCGTAAGGTTTCCGGTAGCACCATTGTAATGGTTTAAAAGAATTTTTATGCATGTTTTTAATTATTAACAAACTATTGTCCTCTTTGTAGGGTTTACGAAAAGAAAAGAAATGTTTATGTATATTGTATATGTGAGTTTCAGTATTTTGTTTCATTTCCTCTATTTTAGAAGCACTCAAAATGAACAATGAGACAGTAACTTTGGATGACAGTGAGGGTCTAACCATTATTCATACTGAACTATTCGATTGATTAAAAAAATCCAACTGGAAGTAGAGCTCATACTTGAATCTGATTTATGCAGGAGGCAAGCCAATCATCTTCCTTGAATTTGCGGATACCGCTCTGGACAAATTCAAATGGTGCCAAGGCAACATTAAATGGCCAGAGTTTGTCTCTCCCAGCTCCAGGTGTTAACACAATACTAGTTTGTTTAATTCTTTTTAATGTCTTACTTCAGAGAAATGAAGAAAAAGTGTCTCACCTTTTCACTGATATTTTCATATTATATTATTACTTGTATCCTTTTCCTTTTTGATGACAATGTTCTTTGAATCTTTTCACTTTTTTCGCATACAGACATTTGACCTATGGACATATTCCTAGTGCAGGTAACTTTATATCTGTCACTCAAAGATGGAGCTCTACTGACAAATTAACCATTCAGCTGCCCATCAATCTAAGGACAGAGGCTATTAAAGGTATCTTCATGGAGCAATAGTTTTTAAAGCTCTGCGTCTAGTGACCCCTCTTGTAGCTTTTTCATTGCAAATATATGCTTGGCCGCAATCAAATATTTTTGTTCTCTAGAATGTGATCTTTGATTGACAAAGTTTTCTTGTCCAGATGACCGGCCTGCGTATGCATCTATTCAGGCGATTCTTTATGGTCCCTATCTACTAGCTGGTCACACCAGTGGGGACTGGGACATTAAGACTGGGTCAGCAAAATCTCTTTCAGACTGGATAACTCCAATCCCTGCCTCATACAATGGTCAGCTCGTTACTTTTGCCCAAGAGTCTGGAGACTCTGCTTTTGTACTATCAAACTCAAACCAATCCATTACAATGGAAAAGTTCCCTGAATCTGGCACTGATGCTGCTCTTCATGCCACTTTCCGACTCATCATGAAGGAAGAATCTTCATCCGAAGTTTCATCACTCAAAGATGTTATCGGCAAATCAGTTATGCTAGAACCATTTGATTTTCCAGGAATGCTTGTAGTGCAGCAAGGAACAGATGGTGAACTTGTTGTCTCAGATTCTCCAAAGGAAGGGGATTCTTCTGTATTCCGTTTGGTTGCTGGGTTAGATGGAAAGGATGAAACAATATCCTTGGAGGCGGTAAATCAAAATGGTTGCTTTGTGTATAGTGGCGTGAACTTCAATTCAGGTGCAAGCTTGAAGCTCAGCTGCAGCACAGAGTCATCGGAGGATGGATTTAACGAGGCAGTTAGTTTTGTAATGGAAAAAGGAATAAGTGAGTATCATCCAATCAGCTTTGTGGCAAAAGGAGCAAGGAGGAATTTTCTTCTGGCACCATTGCTAAGCTTTAGAGATGAAACTTATACAGTTTATTTCAACATTCAAGATTAAAAGTTGGCTAGCAGAATGGAAAGGCCAATAATGCACCGGTATGACAATGAATCATCCTTACTTTTCTAATCTCGATGGCAGCAGCCGGCTGGCGTTCTGAATAACTTTTTAATATGCAGATGGGTATTCTTAGATTCAGGTTACATCGTAAAGCTAGACCAAATAATGTAGGAATCAATCAAAATGCTACCAAGAAGAAATAGGGTAACAGAATCCTAGGGCTAATCATTACGTTTGCTGTAATTTTTACTTTATTCTTGTTCTATAGTTTATATTCCCGACGCTATTTCAATTCTGTTCAGTTTTATATACGTCATTGGAAATATTTGCTGCAAGTAAAGGCAATTTAGCTGCTGTTTCTTTTATTTCAGTTGGATTGCTGATGTTTAACATTTGAATCTGTTATTATTATTATTATTATTATTGTAAATTTACATGGTAAATGCAGATTTATTTTAGGATTATCAAGTAATAAATATGGGTCAAAGCGTTATTTTATTTTATTTTTTTAATATCCCATTGTTGGCCCAAAAGTTTTTTGGAAGCATATTGAGCACTAATCCCTTAAAAATAAGAGAGACAAGCTGTAAAGAATTAGGTTTATATTTTAATTTTTAATTTTTTTCCTAAAAAGACAGAAAGGGTTCCTTAACGATTTTAAGCTAATTACCTGATGTTGACTTTTAAGTCAAACCAGCTTGACTTTTAAGTCAAACCAAAACTAACTTCATATCCATGATTCTCTGGAGCTTCTTTGCATTTTATCTGTTAAAAATTCTCTACATATTTCAAAGATTTTCATATCTGTAATCAATAAAAAAGAAAAAAAATTAAAAAAAAAAAGAGAGAAAAAGAAATGAGTGGTTTTGTGTTATTCAAATTCTTGCTTATGTTTCTCTTCAGCGTTTTAGCTTTAGCTAAAAAATGTAAAAAGGTTTTTCTAAGGTTAGCTTCACATAAGTTCAGATACAACGTTTTGTCATCCAGAAATGAACCTTATAAAAAATAGAGATGCTCTCTCATAATCATCTGACGCCATCTGATGACATGGCATGGTTGAGTCTGATGCCGAGGAAGATCCTGAGGGAGGAATAGGATGAGTTTAGTTGGCAATGTCCTACAGGAAAATTAAAAACCCAGGTGAGGTTAGAATGCCTGGACCTGGAGAGTTTTTGAAGGAGGTGTCATTGCATGATGTTCTGTTGGGTTTGGATTCAATGCATTGGCGTGCACAGCAAATGAATATGGAAGTATCTGTTGAAGCTGGATGTTGATAGTTTGGTTTGGAGTTTCCAGAAAACAGCCAGTTTGCCAATGCCGGGAAACCATATGGGGGCTGGGAGGATCCAATTTGTGAGTTCCGGGGTCATTTTGTAGGTATATATGTATAAGTTTAGTGTGTAAATTATGATTGTGGCATGCATGTCCATCCAACTTCACTATCAAATTTTGGAAGAGATGGGCATATGACGTCATTTGTGGCATATCATCTTATTGGGCAGTCCCATTAGGGAGGTCCTATGAAAATCTTTATCTCAGTTTATAAGATGGGATCTTTGATCGCCTGGGCTAGGAAAATTGCTTGCTAATTGGATTACTTGTTATAAGTAATATTGAAGAATGCAACATTACAAAGTTACTGCTTTTGAATTCGTCTAGGGCATTACTTGGGTACAATGGCATTGAAGTGGGCGACCACTCACAATGACAGTCTTAAGGGAAAATGCCGGCTCTGGTGTCCGCTCTGTCCGAATGCCAGAATCAAATGGGAAGTGGGTATCTTTCTGCATTTCCAACGGAGCTATATGAATGTGTTGAAGTTAAAGGCTGTTTAGGCTCCGTATTACACTATTCACAAGGTAAAGTCTACTCTATTTGTTTCGCAAGCTATTAAAACCCTTAATTCATTAGGTCTTTTATAGGTTTGATAACTGGCTTTAACTAATCTTGTGCTCTTTGAGTTGCAGATCCTGGCAGGCTTATTGGATGAATATGCATATGCTGATAAAGCTGAAGCTTTGAAGATAACAACATGGATGGTCGAGTAATTTAAATGTCAAGTTCAGAATGTAATAACGAAGTACATTGTGACACGGCACTGGGATTCACTTAATGAAGAAACTGGGGGCATGAATGATATCCTGTACATGTTATTCACCATAACGGTAGGTAATTTTAATTTTCTTAGTTGTTACATATATACTTGAGAAGCTCTGAAACTTTGCAATCTGAAACATATTTTTACTGTTATCATTCCCAGCAAGATCCAAAGCATCTGGTGTTGGTTCACCTCTTTGACAAACCATGCTCACTGGGATTGCTTGCAGTACAGGTAACATCATTTTGCTATTTTTTGGAGCTTAGATATTACTTCCGCATTGAAAATTTGACATAAAAATCTGTCTTTTCTGCTTGTAGGCTGATGACATATCCGGTTTCTGTGCCAAAACAAAAATCCCTATTGTTATTGGATCTCAAATGAGGTATGAAGTCACTGGCGATCAACTTCAGACGGTAAACTACTTAACCTCAATATTACTTTACTGTCAAATTAATTAAATGCTTAATAGAAGTATAGAACCTACAAATATGCTTTAAAAAAATTCCATTGGGAAAATTCTGAATATTATTTGATCATCTAATTTTTATATGCATTGCCAGGAAATATTGAAATTCTTTATGGATATTGTTAATGCTTCTCATACTCATGCAAGTGGAGGAACATCAGTTGGATAGTTCTGGTACTAATGTTAGGCATCATTCCAATTTCAAGTTCTTGTCTTTCATCGATAAGCTCTTGCTTTGGCTTGAATTACATAGGCTGTCTTGAGTTATTATCATAAAGTTGCAATTACTTCATAGCTTTATGCAAGTCCTTTACTTATTCACTTCATTAACTGATGAGTAGGAGTGATCAAAAGTGACTAGCAACCACTCTAGGGACGGAGAATGAAGAATCACACGGAGTTATAACATGCTCAAAGTAATATGAAAATATTTAAGAACTTTTAATCAACTGGATCTTTACTGATATCAATGGCTAAAAATTTTCAATATTTGATTCCCCTGTTTCATTAAACAACTAGCTATCTGTTATAACTTTATAGCATAATCTTTTAATTTTGTAGGTCTCCCGCAACCTGTTTCGATGGACAAAAGAAATGGCCTATGCAGATTATTATGAGCGTGCCTTAACAAATGGTGTGCTTGGAATCCAATGAGGCACCGATCCTGGTGTAATGATTTACATGCTTCCTCTAGCTTCTGGAAGTACCAAGGACTGGGGAACACCATTCGACTCACTCTGGGGCTGTTATGGCACAGGTCTGGTATCCATTGCCCACTTTTTCTCTGTACTCTCTATTTTCTTGAATCACATAAGTTGCTTTCTAAATTTTGTGTAGTTTTCGCCAAGTGGTTTACAAGATTTTATTCTTGTTTCCCATGTAGGAATTCAGTCATTCGCAAAGTTAGGAGATTCTATTTACTTTGAAGAGGAAGGATTATATCCCGGTCTTTACATCATTCAGTACATATCAAGCTCACTTGATTGGAAATCTGGACATATTGTGCTGAACCAGAAAGTTGATCCTGTCGTTTCTTCGGATCCTTATCTTCATATCACATTCACATTTCTTCCTAAGGTACTGGCTATCAAACTTGGTGTTTGTTTTTTATTTTTTATTTTTTAACATTGTAATGAGAAGTTCATCCATCATACATTCTGGATTTGATACATATCCAGGGAGCAGCTCGACCATTATCCTTCGGTTTCAGAATATCGAGCTGGACAAATACTAATGGAGCAAAGGCAACATTAAATGGCCAGGATTTGCCTCTACCATCGACAGGTGATGAATTATAATATCTTTGATTGTTTTTCACATTTTTATTTCAGATAGAAAAATTAAAAGTGGGTTTCATCTTTTATAAAGACATGTAACAAACAGTTGCATTCCTGATGCACGAAATTTCCTATGTATCACCACAGCACGGACATCTGATGACAAATTAACCATTCAGCTGCCCCTTATTCTAAGGATAGAGCCTATCGATGGTATCTTCATGAATTGTTCTGTTTAGAATTTCTGTTATCAATGAAAAATCTTTGATTGAAAATCTTTTTTCTTCTTCAGCTGATCGGCCATTCACCACGGTCTTATCTGCCTACGAGTTACAGCAATGGGGACTCCGATATCAAGACTGAATCAGCTACATCTCTTTCAGAAATTGTTGCTCCAATTCCTGCATCATAGAATTTCAGCTGGTCACATTTTCCAAAGTTTCCAGAAACTCAACTTTTGTCTTGACAATCTACCCCAATGGCAAATCCTCTAAATCTGGCACTGATATTGCCCTTCAAGCCACTTTCAGATTCATCTTAAACGATAAACCTTCCTCTGAATTTTCATCCCTCAGCGATGTAATTGGCAGATCAGTCATGCTAGAACTATTTGCTTCTCCAGGAATGCTTGTAGTGCGAGGAACAGATGATGAACTTGTTGTCACAGACTCCTCTAGTGTTCATGGCTCCTCCATTTTTCGCCTTGTTACCAGATGGGATGGAAAGGCTGAAACTGTATCCTTGGAGTCAGTAACCCAAAAGGGTTGCTTCGTTTCTACTAGTGTTAACTTGAAATCGGGTGCAAGCATGAAGCTCAGTTGCAACACAGAGTCAACAGAGGTTGGATTTAACAATGCAGCTAGCTTCGCAATGGAAAAAGAATTGAGTATCATCCTCTCAACTTTGTTGCAAAGGGAGCAAAGAGGAATTTTCTTTTGGTGCCATTACTAAGCATAAGAGATGGATCTTACACTGTTTATTTCAACATTCAATCATAAAAGGAACGAACATGCTTGTTGACAAATTAGATGTTTATTGAAATTTAGAATCTTGAATGGAAAATTGTCAATACATTCATTATTATTATTTTTTTTGGGCCTCTATACAACTTATACTTTCCCTGTTTTATATAGCATGAAGCTTAATTAAATTCTTGTTAGATTGATCAATTTAAATTTAAAAGAAGCTCTTGTAATTTTATATGCAATATTGTATAATTTCTAATCAGTTATAAATAAATATTCCACAATATCTTTCAACATATTCTTCAATAATAATGCTTGTACATTAATTTATTTAGAACTTTGTAAAAAATTATTAATCACATGAGAAATTTTAGAAAAAAACAGAGGTATCACATCAATCATATAATAAAAAAATCATATTATAATATAAGTATATTTATTTTAAAAAATCATCATGCAAGTGAGAGTTATATCAAATCTAATATACATGTCATACATGTATTAGTTGGTTGTAAAATTTCTAATGTATAGTAAAATTTCTCTTATAAATGACACATCATATGTCACACTATTTATCATAAAATTTAAATATTAAAAAAGTCCATCACATCATACCTCCCGATAATACATGAAAGTATTATTTTGCCAAATGAAGAAAATGAGGGAGGTAGCTCTGAAACTTTAATTTATCTTGACATTTTACCAAAATAATTTACTCTTTTTAGACTTTGACCCCTAAACGTTTACCTCTATGATTTTGGCCCCCTTTAAATTCTTCTACCCATAGGGACAAAAATCACACGAAAATTTATGGTAGAAAAATTGATTACAAGTGAAAAATTATGATTAAAATTTGAGTGAGCTTTTTGAATGCGATAAAAATACTACTTATATTCATCCCTTCTAATAAATTTATATAATACCAAGACATCTACACAGTACTTTACCATTGAGTAAATTCTTTTTTATAATGAAAATAATTTATTTATTAGATAAATCAAACTTAACTTCATCTTCCTACCCTTTACCATAGACGATCCACAATAATCCCCAACTCTTCTCAAAACCACTCTCATCTCTTCTGTAATTTTTTTTTTCCATTTACACTATTTTGTTTCATTTTCATCGTTAAATATAACAATCCTTACTCATTAAAATCTTTCATCCTTGAGTTTTTATTTATAAAATAAAAAATTGAAATAAATAGAATTACATTAAAAAAAATACATTTTAAATGCTCTTTCTTATTTTGTCTTTATTAATTATTTCCTTATTTTATGTTTTTAATTATTTCTTTCAGACTCTGCAAGATACATTTTCTTTTAAAGACAAGGGAATGGTTTAAGTCCAAATTAATTTTTTAACTCAATAAATCCTCAAGATTCAAACTCAATTGAACAGTCAAATATGGCTTCTTAAAAACAATTTATAACTGCTAAAAACCAGGCAATTAGACCTTGGAGAGATTCTAAAAGATTTTAACTGGACATAATTTTTGGTACTTACTTTTTGGGAAAATGATGCTTCAAAAGCAAAATTCTTTTTGGGGCATAATAACTGTCTTGCAGAGCTCTATCTCCCGAGTCTGGGCCATTATCTTCACTGTTCCTGATATTTAATAATAATAATATTGCTTTAAGATTCAAATTTGATCTTATTTAGCATTGCATAAATTAAGTACAAAACTGCTACATAAAAACACTTGAGAAAAATGGTTATTTTTACCATAAATGAAGAAGGGGAATAGAAGAATTGATCCAAGAGATGAATTGGCCATCTGTTTTTACTTTAATTTCTTTTGGAACAACAATATGGGTGAGATGCTGTTTCAAAAAATAATCTTAAATAACAATGGTGAGATAGTGTTGAACGACATAAACCACGAAGCTAAAAATGAAATAATCTCTGAACAAGGCCAGTCCTGCCTCAATTGCAAATTTGCAACCAATAACCCATCGACGGCCCCCACACCACCAACCCCCATGACTGCGTCAACATTTAATTTAAAATGGTCAAGCTGAGGTGGCTGCCACGGCGTCACAACTGCTTCTTGGTAAATTAATAATATTATTTTTTTTAAAATTAATGCTAAGTTACGTGTGTGCAACATATAATTTTCTCATATAAATAGTGAGTGAACCCACATCATTCGCTATTTATATAAAAAAATTATAATTCACTATTTATATAAGAGAATTATAAATTACGATACATGTAACACAAAAAATCCCTTTTTTTAAATACTTTTGTGTTCGGCCAATCTAAACTTAAATCATTGATGTAACTTTAAATCAGTGAGGTATCACCCAACTCAGGCATTTAGTATGTGGGTCCCACGTGCCCATAATAGCTAGCTTAGCGCTGGAGCTATCTTTACGGGGATTGCTTGAACTTTCAAAAGCTCACATTAATTGATCATTGGGCTATGATTACTTAAGGACTATGATTACTTTAGTTGATGGAAATTGCTTAAACTTCCAATAGCTCGATTAAATCATTGCATCAGTAGAATGAATACTCGATCTATGGCACAAGGTTTTGGGTTCAAAAAATGCATCAAATTTGACGGTTAGGAGAGTTGGTGAATGTAAATTTCTATACCTAGATCTCACATTAGTGGTTCAATTAAAGTTCATTTTCCCTTATTTTTTATTTTTATTTTTCAATTAGGTTGAGAAATATGACTATTGCTCAAATGAAAAAGACAAAAAAATTTCCTTTAGAAAAAGGAAGATAAAGAAAAGCGAAAAAAATGAGAAAAGGGCAATCAATCAAAAGGCAGCACATGCAGATGCAATGTATGATGGGAGAGTCAGCAATCAGACATAAATGAGAAGGAACACTTACTATGTACGGAGATAACGACAATTTTGAGGATATCATGAAAGCTCTGGCTTATGCCAGATACAGCAACAGTGTTAGTGATGGGACTTATCACTATTGTTGTGCCTGACGTAAGTTATGTTTAACGTAACTTAGCCGGCTCCTATCATAAAATTCGACGACATCCAATAAGACGTTTCGGCAGATAATTAGTTGTATTTAATGTACGGAACTCAAGCTCTTACTTTCCTCCCCCTCTTAATCAAGCTTCAAATTGGCGCACTTATTTATAAGACCCTTTTCCATACATGCTTTGTGCTTTCACACAACACTTCAGATAATCAGTGTCTCGTTTTCTGACGTTCAGATCCGAGCAGCTATGACAGAGAAGGTTTGTAATTCCCCTTTTGGTTAAGTTTGCGCTATACATCGATCGATCTTTCGTGATGATAGCTTATAGTGTATATACATACGCACAGAAATTAATTAATTTTTGAACATTGTAATGAGAAGTTCCTCCATCATACATTCTGGATTTGATGTATATCCAGGGAGCAGCTCGACCATTATCCTTTGGTTTCAGAATATCGAGCTGGACAAATACTAATGGAGCAAAGGCAACATTAAATGGCCAGGATTTGCCTCTACCATCGGCAGGTGCTGAATTATAATATCTTTGATTGTTTTTCACTTTTTTATTTCAGATAGAAAAATTAAAAGTGGGGTTTCATCTTTTATAAAGACATGTAACAAACAGTTACATTCCTGATGCGCGAAATTTCCAAGTATCACCACAGCATGGACATATGATGACAAATTAACCATTCAGCTTGCCCCTTATTCTAAGGACAGAGCCTATCGATGGAATCTTCATGAACTGTTTTTTTTTAGAATTTCTGTTATCAATGAAAAATCTTTGACTGAAAATCTTTTTTCTTCTTCAGCTGATCGGCCATTCACCCCGGTCTTATCTGCCTACGAGCTACAGCAGTGGGGACTCCGATATCAGGACGGAATCAGCAACGTCTCTTTCAGAAGTTGTTGCTCCAATTCCTGCATCATATAATTTCAGCTGGTCACATTTTCCAAAGTTTCCAGAAACTCGACTTTTGTCTTGACAATCTATTCCAATGGCAAAATCCCCTAAATCTGGCACTGACATTGCCCTTCAAGCCACTTTAAGATTCATCTTAAACGATAAACCTTCCTCCGAATATTCATCCCTCAGCGATGCAATTGGCAGATCAGTCATGCTAGAACTATTTGCTTCTCCAGGAATGCTTGTAGTGCAAGGAACAGATGATGAACTTGTTGTCACAGACTCTTCTAGTGTTCGTGGCTCCATTTTTCGCCTTGTTACCGGATGGGATGGAAAGGCTGAAACAGTATCCTTGGAGTCATTAATCGGGCGAAAGCATCAATCTCAGTTGCAATACAGAGTCAACAGAGTTTGGATATAACAGTGTAGTTTTGCTTCGCAATGGAAAAAGAATTATCATCCTATCAGCTTTGTTGCAAAGGGAGCAAAGAGGAGTTTTCTTTTGGTGCCATTACCAAGCATAAGAGATGGATCTTACACTGTTTATTTCAACATTCAATCATAAATTAGATGTTTATTGAATTTAGAATCTAGAATGGAAAATTGTCAATACATTTATTTTATTTTTTATTTTTTGGCCTTTTTACAACTTACACTTCGCCTTTGTTATATGCATGAAGCCTTAATTAAATTCTTGTTAGATTGATTAATTTAAAGTGAACAGAAGCTCTCGTAATTTTATATGCAATTTTTGTATAAATTCTAATCAGTTACATACAAATATTCCACAATATCTGTCAATATATTCTTCAATAGTAATGTCAGGTATACAATAATTTATTTAGAACTTTATAAAAAATTTTAATCACATGAAAAATTCTAGAATAAATCAAATGTATCATATCAGGTATACAATAAACAAGTTATATTATAATATATGTACATTTATTTTAAAAATCATTATGCAAATAGAGATTATAACAAGTCTATATATACATGTCATACATGTATTAGTTGATGTACTACCTCTAATATATTATAAAATTTCTCTTATAAATGACACATCATTATTTATCATAAAATTTAAATATTAAAAAGGTCCATCACATCTGCCTCCGCATAATACATGAAAGTATTATTTTGCTAAATGAAAAAAAGGCGGGAGGTGGCTCTGAAACTTTAATTTATCTTGACATTTTACCAAAATAATTTACTCTTTTTAGACTTTGACCCCTAAACGTTTACCTCTATGATTTTGGCCCCCTTTAAATTCTTCTACCCATAGCCATAGGGACCAAAATCATACAAAAATTTATGGTAGAAAAATTTATTACAAGTGAAAAGTTATGAGCTTTTTGAATGCGATAAAAATACTCCTTATATTCATCTCTTCTAATAAATTTATATAATACCAAAACATCTATACAGTACTTTACCAATGAGTAAATTCTTTTTTATAATGAAATAATTTATTTAGATAAATCAAAATAATTTATTTAACTTTATCTTCCTACTCTATACCATAGACGACCCACAATAATCTCTAACTCTTCTCAGAATCACTCTCATCGCCTCTGTTATTTTTTTTTTTTCCCATTTACACTATTTTCTTTCAATTTCATCATTAAATATATAACAACCCTTACTCATTAAAATTTTCCACCCTTGAGTTTTTATTTATAAAATCAAAAAATTGAAATAAATTCATTAGAAAAATACTTTTTACATGTGTTTTCTTATTTTCTCTTTCTGAATTATTCCCTTGTTTTATCTTTTTTAATTATTTCTTTCGAATTTTGCATGATACATTTTATTTTAAAGATAAGGGAGTCTGTTAAGTCTAAATCAATTTTTTTAACTCAAACTTCCTTAAGATTCAAAATCAGTACTAATCAAAAACAATTTCTTGAAAACTACTTATAACTGTTAAAAACCATGCAATCAAACCTTGGGGAGATTCTAAAAGGTTTTAATTAGACATAATTTTTGAAATTTCTTTCTGGGAAAGTGATGCTTCAAAAGCAAAACTCTTTTTGGGACATAATAGCTGTCTTGCAGAGCTCTATCTCCCGAGTCTCAGCAATTATCTTCCCAGTTCCTGATAAATAATAATAATAATAATAATTCTTTAAAATTCAAATTTAATCTTTTATAGCATTGCATAAATTAAGTACAAAAATGCTACATAAAACACTTAAGAAAAATGGTTATTTTTACCATAAATGAAGAAGAGGAATAGAAGAATTGATACAAGAGATAAATTGGCCATCTGCTTTTTACTTTAATTTCTTTTTGAACAATAATATCGGTGAGATAATGTTTCAGAAAATAATCTTAAATAACAATGGTGAGATAGCGTTGGACAACATAAACCACGAAGCTAAGAATTAAATAATCTCTGAACCCATCGACGGCCCCCACACCACCATCCCCCATGACTGCATCAACATTTAATTTAAAATGGACAAGCGGAGGTGGGTGCCAAGGCGTCGCAACTGCTTCTGGTAAACTGATAACATTATCTTTTTTAATTACTTGGTGTGTGGCCAATCTAAAATTAAATTAATGATGTGACACCTAACTTAGGCATTAAGTATGCGGGTCCCACAAGCCCATAATGGCTACCTTAGTGTTGGAGGTATACCTACGGGGATTGCTTGAACTTCCAAAAGCTTATATTAAGTGATCATTGGGCCCTTTGTTTATGGGTTAAGGACTATGATTACTCTAGTTGGTGAAACTTCCAATAGCTCGATTAAATTATTTCATCAATTGCTCTGTTTGTAGAATGAATACTCGATCCATGGCACAAGGTGCTGGGTTCAAAAAATGCATCAAATTTGACGGTTAGGAAGAGTTGGTGAATGTAAATTTCTATACCTAGATCTCACATCAGTTGTTCAATTAAAGTCCATTTTCCCTTATTTATTTTTATTTTTATTTTTCAATTCGGTAAAGAAATATGACTATTGCTCAAATGAAAAAGACAAAAACTTTTCCTTTAGACATAAAAGAAAAAAAAAAGCAAAGCAAAAAAAAAAAAAAAAAGACAGAGAAAAGGGCAATCAATCAAAAGGCAGCACATGCAAATGCAATGGAGAATGGGTGAGTCATCAATCATACATAAATGTGAAGAAAGACTTACTGTGTACGGAGATAACGACCACCTTGATGATATCATGAAATTCGACGTCATCCAATAAGACGTGTCGGCAGATAATTGGTTATATATAATGTACGGAATTCAAGCCCTTACTTTTCCTTCCCTTCTTAAACAAGCTTCAAATCGGCGCACTTATTTATAAGACCCTTTTCCATACCTGCTGTCACATTAACACTTCAGATAATCAGTGTCTCGTTTTCCGAGGTTCAGATCCGAGCAGCTATGGGAGAGAAGGTTTGTAATTCCCCTTTTGGTTAAGTTTGTGCTGTGCATCGATCGATCTTTCTTGATGATAGCTCATAGTGTATACACACACACACACACACACACACACACACACACACACACACACACACACACAGATATATAGTCACCTTGCTGATTCTTTCATGTCAGAAATTAATTAAATGTCTCGCTTTTTATCTTTAATTAATTAGCCTGCTGAAAAATACTTTTGTATTATCTGTGTACTATTGTTTACAGAAGGTTACAATAATGGTGCTGAAGGTTAACCTTCAGTGCTCAAAGTGCTACAAGAAAGTCAAGAAAGTACTGTGCAAATTCCCACGTAAGTGTCTCTCTGATCGCTGGCCATGTCCATTTACATATATTATATATTATGGTTTCGTAAAATGTTTTATAATGACATAAAATTCTGAATTCGCGTGTTATTTGGTGAGGCGCAAGTAGAATTGTTTATTTTGTGTTTGTAAATAAAAAAAATGGCTGACGGATGGTGGGCTAAGATATTGTGTTTGAACTTTTTGACCAAAGAAATACAAGAACAGTTTTTCGATGAGAAGACGAATACGGTGACAATAAAAGTAGTGTGCTGCAGTCCTGAAAAGATCAGGGACAAACTGTGCTGCAAAGGTGATGGTTCAATCAAGACTATTGAAATCCTGGAACCAAAGCCGCCGCCGCCGCCACCAAAACCAAAACCAAAACCATCACCACCACCGCCGGCACCGGCTCCGGAACCAAAACCCTCACCACCACCCCCGGCACCGGCTCCGGAACCAAAACCGTCACCACCACCCCCGGCACCAGCACCGGCTCCCCAACCAAAACCATCACCAGCCCCACCACCGCCGCCGCCGGCACCGGCTCCGGAGCCCGTTCGGTGTTACCCACCAGTTAGGACATGCTGCAGGGAATGTTATGAGGGGCGTGGTGGGGGACCGTGTTACTCACCTGTTAGGGCATGTTGCAGGGAATGTTCCGAGGGGCGTGGTGGGGGACCGTGTTACTCACCTGTTAGGGCATGTTGCACGGAATGTTCTGAGGGGCGTGGTGGGGGACCGTGTTACCAGCTTGGCTACGGGCGAGAGAGGCAGTATGATTGGTGCTATGGAAGGCCAGTGTATGAGAGTTGGGGTGGTGGCTGCGATAACAGAGTTTATTACAGAGGTCGCTGTTCAGATTACATCTGTGAAGCAAATCCAGCAGCTCCATGCACAATCATGTAAAATTAACGATCATGAATGGTGATCGTCAGTGATCATGTCGTTTAATTTGTTCTAGTTGCCTCTCGTTAATATAGACTCTACTGGAAAATCAAAGATAAATAAAGGTCGGTGGATCCGGTGTTTGTGATGAGGAGTTTTCTATTAAAAAACTTAATTTTCAATTTCGTGAAGTTAAAGTAAATAATGTATTGATTTTCATTCTTTTCCATCTCATTTTAATCTTAAGATAAAAAAAATACGTTATAATATTGATTTGCTTTTTCAATTAATGGTGCATTTTCGATTCCTAAGGGCCTGTTTGGTACCATTTTTCACCCCTTGTTTTTGTTTTCGTTTTCAGAATCCACAAAGATACATGTTTGGTGCATTAATTTCATAGAACAAATTACAAAATAAGGAATTCAGATTACACTTTTATAACTACAATTGTGAAAACATGTTAAACATGTTCTCTAAATATTACAAGTCTAAACTCAAAAATAAATTAAAAAACAAAATCATGAGCTCGTGGCTATATCTCCTCATCTGTTTCTCTTCGTCAACAGCTCTCTCTCACCCCCACCCCCATTCTTTCTCGATCTTACAGCAAATCTTTGTCCTCTCTCTCCTTATCTTCATCCAACAACACACACTCTCTCCTTATCTCTCCCGATCTACTCTCTCACGGTGTGCCAACTGTTGTCCTTCGTCTCTGCTACCGCTGCAACTTTATCTCAACCACTATTGCAGCTCCGTCTCCGCTGTGGTCGCTACTGCTCCGTCTCCACGTAGCTACTGTTGTTCTGTCTCAGTCTAGCTGCTGCTGCTCTGTCTTGATCGCCTGGACTGCCGTTGCTCTCTCGGCCTTTTCTCTTGCTGGTATTTGTTTTATTTCAGCAAATTTTGAGTAATTATTTGACTAATTATTTGAATAATTTTGAGAAATTATTTTTTAAAGCATGTTATATTGTGGATTCCCTTAGTTTATGCCAAAATTTTGGAATTGATTATTTGTTCATACTTTCGTAGCATGGACAAGGACATGAAGTTTGTTCTCAATCAATTTTAAAAATGGCAGGGGACAAGAAGATCGGAGTGGCACTGGACTTTTCGCGGAGCAGCAAATTTGCTCTATCATGGGCTGTTAATAACTTGCGTCTTGCCCTGTGACCATCGTCAAGAATCCAAGCTTCGCCAAGCACTGATCAAATATAAATAGGGCTTTAATTTACACCCAATCTTATGTTATCCTGGGTGAATTCGGGTTTCTTGTTTAGATTTGAGTATATTTAATTCACTTGGGTTGTAAAGAATTTGGGTGAATAAAGGATGATAATTCTAAAAATAGTGCAGTGGCAGATAAATAGTTGAAGGTTGAAATAGAGTTGTCTGGGGATAGAAAGAATGACTTCTGTCAAATAGGCTTGATTAATTCAAATGGCAGATACTTAGTTGAAATTACTGCAAAATGGTTGTGATTGGATATGAAATACACTGGGCACCTATGTATACATATACCATATATTATTTTCAGTTCTGTGTTTTGGACAATTTGGTTTTGTGTTGGCTTTATGTTATGTTTGGAACTGCTGTGCTTTTGCATCTTCTTTGCTAAACAAGCACTTTTTACTTGATGGCTGATGTCGACCAACCACCCTCACTTCATAGGTAGTTATTGCATTCGACAAAGCACCTGAAACCCAAACCAAGTCACAATGGCAAGTGAGACTGAGGCAAGGCCTTCCATCGCAGCAAGCAATACTAAGGGCATGGTCCCAAGCTCTGGATTTGTAAATAACTTAAATTGTTGCTGTATTCGCCATTGATTAAATGTGAATATTGTAAATTACATATTGTTGTATTTTAATTCTTTTAATGAATGATTTGATATGAAATCTGAATTGCAGAGATGAATGGTATAGGAAATAGAATTTCAATATGGCATGAGTATACATGTAATGCATGACGTCCATTATGTAATTTTTTATAATTATTATGTTTAAATCATGTGTTATAATATCTTAATTAGTGTAAAAACAATGACAATATAAACATTTTTTAATTAATGCTGATACTCAAATTTTATTATCGTGTAATTTTTTATAATTATTTTGTTTAAACTATTTGTGGAATGATTGTGTATGTATTAGTTAAACAATTACTTTTTATTCATAAATATGACTTAAATATTTAATAAAAACTGTTTTTGAAAATGATATTACCAAACATATTCACTGTTTTTTTCCTCTTAAATGTGTCCACCAAACGCATATTACTGTTTTCAATTTTAAAATACAGGATATAAAAAATTATACCAAACGCATATTTAAATTTGAAATACAGCACTGCAAAACACCATTTTCATTTTCATTTTTATTTTTATAAAATACAAATTCAAAAACAATACCAAACGGGCCCTAACTTTCTCTCTCTTTCTCATCATGCCATGTCTTATAATTTTGATGATCTTTTTGTTAAAGATAAATGTAGTGCCGCCAGAGTCATAGTAATAGAATTTTATTTATGTTTCTTGGAAGGGTATTTTTAAGGTGAGTACTTATTGTTCGTAGAAAGAAATTTAGAGATCATTGGTTTTCTAAAAAATTAATAACAAATGCATTTTAGTCAAATATAATCGGCAACAATGTGGATTTTAATTATCTTTGGGGTCCGCCTAACTTATGTGAAATGTAAGTTACGGTCAGCTTGTGAAATGTCATCTAGCCCCCTATGCTTTATATTATTTATCTTTTATTTATAAATATTATAAACTTTTTGAACTGTAAAATTTCGTCTAATCCCTTCTACTCAATTTTATTTTATTAAAACCATAGAGTATGAATTTGCCCCCATAATTTTAAATTCTCAAAATAGAGCATAGGTGGCTAGATGAAATTTCACAGGCTGACCGTAACTTACATTTAACGTAAGTTAGGTCGGACCCTTCTATATTATTTATATTTTATTCATGAATATTATAAATTTTTTTAAATATAAAATTTCGTTTAACCCCTTATACTCAAATTTATTTTATTGAAACCATAGAGTATGAATTCGCCCCCATAATTTTAAATTCTCAAAATAACCTCCATTTAATTAAAAAATATAATTATTTTTAAATGAATTATAATTATAATTATAATTTTATTATAATCATAAATATTTTTTAAATAGATTATTGTTATTATTAATAACAAGAATAAAAAGCATTATAAATTGTTAATAATAATAATAATTAATGATTATCTAACTAATAGTAAATGTATTGCTAATGCTACCTTCGACTTTAAATACTCATTATCGGGTTTCAAGAGACCAATGAATGACAATTTTTGTCAAAATTTTAAGCTTGACCCAATAAAAATAATTTTGTATTTAAAAAATAGAAGCAAGAAAAATGTGTTTACATCCTCGAAGGTGTAACAACTTAGCAAAAAGCACTTAAAAATGACCGTTTAATAATGAGATGCCTACGAAACCATTATTTATCAAAGTAACAAAAAATCCTGAAAGTACTTGAAATTAAAAAGTATAGAAATATAAAAGAGTCTCCTACATAAATATAGACTCAGTGTTTATTCCATTTTATTATAATCATAAATATGTTAATTATCATTAATTATTATTATTATTACTAACAATTTAATAAAAAATATATTTAATTATTGTTAATAGATTAATTAATTATAATATTTTTTATTATCGTTATTAATAATAACAAGAATCTATTAAAAAAATATTTATGATTATAATAAAATTATAATTATAATTATAATTCATTTAACAATAATTATATTTTTTTATTAAATGGAGGTTATTTTGAGAATTTAAAATTATGGGGGTGAATTTATACTCTATGGTTTTAATAAAATAAAATTCAGTAGAATGGGTTAAACGAAATTTTATATTTCAAAAAGTTTATAACATTTATGAATAAAATATAAATAATATAAAGTATAGGGGGCTAGATGATATTTCACAGGCTGACCGTAACTTACATTTCACGTAAGTTAGGCGGACCCTTATCTTTGAGTTTCTTTCTCCGAATGACGAAGATTGGGTCAAGTATAAATGGGGGGAAAAAACGATACCTTTTTTTAAAATGGAAACAAAAGTAAATCATGCTTGATCAAAATGAATAAATTAAATAAGAAAACTGAAGTAAAGAAAAGGAAACCCTTTCAAGTCAGGCATTAAAGCAATGTGGGGTAGAATGAATCATGTAGACACATAGTTTGGTCGTCGTTATATCAAGTGACAGTAACTTGTTTGGCGACGAATTAGGCTTGATTGGTCCTGGTCGAGCTTCGAGCTTCAATATATGCCGTAGAGGCTGGAGCCAGCCTCTATTTATCCGAAATTTATTAAATGAATGGAGAAAAACACAACACACCACTAACATCGGCAGAAAAAGGTTACATGGGTTTGTTGAATATGTTTCAAAATTTGTTAATAATAGGCTGGGTTGGGCTTTTTCAAGCCTAGACCAAGCCTATGCTAGGGAAAATAGGTTTAAGTTTTCTAAAAGTTCATTCAATTTTGGAGGGATGGCCCTGGGGTGTCAACATACTATTTAAATAATTTTTATAATTATTTTAAATTTATAATCGGGTAATAATCAATGAATTATTATAATTAACAATAATTAAAAATAATGGGCTCAAAATAAAATAACAAATAAAGAAAATAAAAACTTACAGATTTAATTTATTAGTACTAAACTCTAATACAAGCATATTCTTAATTATTTAATTCTACTTCCTATAATCAAAAAAAAAAAAAAAACAAAGCTATCTAAAGCCAAAAGGTTTTAAATTGATTGATCTTTGAATAATTAAACTTGATAGAGGAATATGAAATGATTGGAAATTGATTTCTTTTTTAATTTATAAATTTAAATTCAATTATTTTAAAATAAATAGAGGACTAGGTCTAGTTGGAGCTTTTTTTTTCTTAAGTCCTTTCGGAGGTGCTTTTGCAGAGGGCCTAATATTTTTTTCCATATGTCCAGGCCCATATGCCTGCCTTGCCTCAGCTTGCCAAACCTGGGCCGGGCAGGCTTGTTCTTTTGGGTCGAGCCTTGTTAATAAGGGTATGTTTGCAAGCTTTCTAAACTTATTGGGTACACGCGTAATAACTCAAATATTTTTAGTAACACAGCGTTGTATTTTTTGGCGGGAAAGGCTGTCGCTGACACGGCTAACTGATTTGGTTGACCAGTAGTTGACTTTTTGTATTTTGTGAAGCGGTTGTTATGCAGCAAGCTTAGTATCGTTGTAAAGCTTGAAATGCCCTTTGTAATCCTATGTTATTTTCTGTAATCAAAGGACAGCAAGAAGCTCTGTTCTTGGTTACTAATATTGTTTTGTAGTTGAATCTTGTTTCCTTGTGTCTGTTGTAGGTTAAGGGTCATAGATTAGTTGTTAAACAATCTTTCAACTGAATCCAATTTAGATTGGATTTGCTTTAACACTGTGAAAAACTAAAAGAGTAATAACAAGTTCACAAAGTTAGGACTTGACGGTCATTCATTCTTTATTCCAAAGTGAACAATTAATGAACACATGGTATTGAGTGATTAGTGACTTTGCATGCCACTTGGGATACAAAACATATATAGAAATTAAGCAAATCTTTTGGCTTAATGGCTTCAAGGGTATTGTTTCAGCCCTTCCATGTAATCCGGCAACAAGGCGAAAAACGGAGGAGCATTGAGCGCTAGAAGAATATGTGAAAACAAGTTCGTGATCTGCTCCTTGCAATACAAGCATTCCTGGAGAAGTCTATGTTTCAGTGATGAAAATTCAATGGAAGATTGATCGTTATCTGGAGTTTGAAAGTAGCTTGAAGAGCATCATCAGTGCCTGATTTTGGAGATTATTCGATTTTGATATATGGATTTGAGTTTGTTAAGAAAAAAGTTGTGTTTCCAGACTCTTTGGAAAATTTCCTGCATCAGGACTGTATATGCAGTGGAAACATGGCAATATAATGGATATTTCCCGAGAAAATATGCACTTACTACTTCATACTCCCACAAAATAAATCAATCAAGGGTCAAATGTTAAAAATCAGCATTCAAAGTGAAACAAAAAAACCGCAGCTAAATTGCCTCATAGATTACTTGCAGCAAGTCATTAATAAAACCAACCAGAACAGAATAATGCCAAGGATATATTATAACCCAAGATTAAAGTAAATTACAGCAAATGTGATGGCAAGCTCTAGGATTCTGTCACACCCTATTTCTTCTTGATACCATTTTTGATTGTTTTCCTACATTTTCTAGTCTAGCTTTAACAGGTAAACTAAGTCTAAGAATACCCATCTGCGTACAACAAGATTACTATCTAATCCTAAAAATTGAAATAAACTGTACAAGCTTCATCCCTAAAGCTTAATAGTGGTGCCGGAAGAAAATTCCTCCTTGATCTTTTTGCCACAAAGCTGATTGGATAACACTCGCTAATTCCTATTTCCATCATGAAACTGGATGCCTGATTAAATCCAGCGGCCAGTGGCTCTGTACTGCAGAGTAGCTTCAGGCTTGCACCCAGCTTGAAGTTCGCATCACTAGACACAAAAGATACCCATTCGGTTCTCAGCCTCCAAGGATAAAGTTTCATTCCTTTTATCCAACCCAGAAACCAAACAAAACGCAGAATAGACCCCTTCACCCCTTCCTTTGGAGAATCCGAGACAAGAAATTCCTCTTCTTTACCTTGCTGCACAAGCATTCCTGGAAAATCAAATGGTTCTGGCATGACTGATTTTCCTATGACATTGTTGAGTGATGAAAAATTGGACAAAGATGCATCCTGTCTGAAGGTAGCATGAAGAGCAGCGTCTATGGCGTATAGGGGTGGCAAAAATACCTACCCGGTGGACCTTGACTGCACCCGGGCATTTTGGGCTGGGTCGGTCTTGGACACCATTTGATAAATTCAGAACTCAAATTTTATTAAAAAATATTATAAAATATATATTATTTTAAATATTTATATTTTATTTGACTAATTTATTATACATATATAAAATTTTAAATATTTAAAGTTTATATTTTCATATCAAATTTTATTAAAATAAATTTAAAACTTATAAAATATCAAAAAATAAAAAATACACATATAATATTAAAAAATATAAAATTCAGTTATCCGAATTAAAACATGACACAACCCGGCCCGGGCATCTATTGCATCCGGGTCGGGTCCAGTCATTGCGATAGTTAGACCCGGCCCGGGGTTTGCCAGCTCCAATGGCAGATACCGGGGATTCTTCCATTGTGATTGATTGGTTTGAGTTTGACATGAAAAAAGCCGAGTTTTCAGGCTCTTCGGCTGGGGTCGGGCTGTAATGCAGCGCTGCATGTCGTGCAGCTGCCTTTATTATTTTTTTAATAATGCGGATGTAACCGGCCACCGATACCCTCCTTTTAATCGCTTAAAGAGCAAATGTTAAAAGAAACTATCATACAGCTCCCTCGTTTTAGGAAATATTAAGATAATTAATTCAAAACTAGTAAATTATCAAATACCCCCTCAACTTTACACCAAAAAAATACTTCCCTTTTTCTTTTTATTCATGGAAAATATAGTTAATATATTTAACTTCTATCCTAAAAGAAACATAATTAAATCAAATTAATTGGACTAATATATTTAAATAAAAATAATTATATTATTTTTCTTAATATTGCATTATAAATTTAATGATATTTTGCTTTAAAAAATGTAACTTATGTACTAATGAGAATACTATTTAAATATAATAAATGGAAATAATTATATATTAATTAAACAATTTTTTATTTATTAATTGCACTATTTTTAATATTATGTAATAAATGTAATGATATTTTGCTTACAAAATTATCAAAATAATTTTATCAACTTTTAATTACATTAGAATCCGAGTATCTAAACATATAACGAAATCGATTTATTTCTAGATATTTAGAAGAAATCAATTCTAGGATCTCACGATACACATTCGGGGACTTAAATCCCTACCTACTAAAATGAGGACAATATTTATCCAACTATCAAATAATTATCATTCCAAACATCGTAGTTACCCCTCAAATATTGTTGTTGTTATTATTAGTGACCAATATTAGTATGTTTTATGTATACCCTCTAAAAAAATATTCATATATTACAAAATATAAAGCATATTATATTTGATATTTTTAAATAAAACTCATAATCAATCTCTTGTGCAAATTAATTCATACTATCTTAAGTGAGATTAATTATTTTATTTAATCCTTTTTGCTATAATAATTTTTTTGTTAAACATTAATCAAATTCATAATGGTACATAACATGGATAATTACAATTTGAATGCAAGTAATATTGAATAATGTTGTATTATGTTATACTTACAGTTATATAATTTAAGCATGACAATTATATTTCTAAATTAAATTAAATTATTTGAGTAACATTGCACTCACTATATGGGTACATGATTTGTCTACTAAATGATGTGCAAGTATTATAAAATATGTTCAATCTTACATTTATATCTATATTTTTTTGAAATTAAGTTAATTTATATCACAACTAAAAAAAATTAAATTATTTAAAAATATGAAAAATATAAATTCATTTTCATAGTAAGCAGTATGTTTTACTAAATTTACTTTTAAAACATTTTATGCCATTGGAGAGAAATATAGTCTTTTAAATTCATTTTTATTTATACGTCTTAAGCTTGTTATAATCTTTGCCACATGAAATATGTTTTCATTGTAATTCTCGCTAAATTTAATTTATATACTTTTATTCTAGTGGTAAAAGAAATTGAATTTGAATATAATTTTTTCAATTTAGTTTTTTTTAACTGATTAAGCATCATGGTACTGTATTACACAGATATTTACAACTGTTATAACAGCAAATTATTATACTGATATTTACAATTAGATATACAAACTAAGACTTATATTATTACATTTTAAATTCTATGAAGTAAGTGCTCAGACAAATAACCCTCACAGAGGAGGAGTGTCTCCACTCTACTCACATTTCATAAGGGAGAAAAACTTTGCAAATAATCTCCATATAATTATGTTTAATTAAGGGAGTTTGAGTCTATGAGGACTCGAACTATTGCCCTCATAGTCATGTTTTACTTTAATGGTGTGTTTACTTCATGGAATGGGGAATGAGAATGAAGGAATAAGAATGAAACCTATATTTACTTGACAAAATATAATTTGAGAATGGGAATAAAATGTGTGGGTCCCACACAATTTGGGAATAAGGAATAGGAATCCCATTCCCAGGGGTTGGAAATGAAAATGATGAATGTAAATGAAATATATGTTTACTTTTGTATTCCTCTAATTTTTTTCATATTTTCCAAATTACCCTCATTCAAATCACAATTAATTTTATTATTTTAATTTATCAAAATTTTTATTATTATTTTAAATGTCATTAATAATAATAATTATTATTATTAAATTTTATTAACTTTATTATTTTAGTTATTATTAATTATTTTTATTTTTATTATTAATATTATCATTATTAACAATAAAAATAATGATAAAAATAATAATTAATAAAAATAATAACAATAATTAATAATAACTAAAATAATAAAGTTAATAAAATTTAATAGTAATAATAATCAATCAAATTTAATAGTAATAATAATCTAATTTTCATTATCTAGATATAAAAATGATATTAATTAAAAAAATAATAATAAATGTTAATAATGATAATATTAATAAAAATAATATTAACAATAATTAATAATAATTAAAATAATAAATTTTAATAATAATAATAATAAATGTTAATAATGATAATATTAATAAAAATAATAAAAATAACAATAATTAATAATAACTAAAATAATAAAGTCAATAAAATTTAATAATAATAATAAATGTTAATAATGATAATATTATTAAAAATAATATTAACAATAATTAATAATAACTAAAATAATAAATTTAATAAAATTTAATATTATTATTATTATTACTATTAAATTTTATTGACTTTATTATTTTGGTTATTATTAATTATTGTTAATATTATTTTTAATAATAATAATAATAGTAATAATAACAACAATAATGATAATATTGTTAATAATGATAAATTAATTATTTTTATTAATTATTAATACTATGGGTATTTTGGTAAATTGATTTTCATTCCCATTCCTCATTCTCATTTATTTTGTCAAGTAAATACATCAATGACATTTCAGCACATTCTCATTCCCATTTATTTTTGCCGAGTAAACATTAAAATCTCATTCTCATTCCAGCTCATTCTCATTCTCAGCCCATTCATATTCTACCACATTCCCATTTCATGACGTAAACGCACCATAAGGTCAATGGTTCGCCACTGGGCTAAAGCCTAAGTGGCTAATTTAACTTAATAACAACTAAATTTACTCTCATGGATTCAAACATCAACTATTTTATTTTTAATTCAAATGATTTACAACTGCATTAATTAGTACCCACAACGTGATTATTAATATACTTACAAAGTAATATATCTCATTTATATTAAATTATCAATATATTTGTAGAAAATTAATTTTATATTAGCACAAAAGTTTAAAATATATATTTTTTATGTAAAATTTATACATAGAAAAATTTCATCTTGGTAGGTAAAACTATCGCCTCAATGAAAATATTATTTTCAAATTACAAAAATGAATTTTTAGATTTTGAATGGTCACAACAAATTTATCCGTGCAAGTTTTGTCATACATCATCACTCTTTTGTTATCCTTTTTATTAATTTGAAAACTTTCACATTTTTTTCTAATTTCTACCGAAAATATAAATACTCACATTGTGACATTTTTGTTTTGGAAACCCTAGCCGCTCTTCTCAAATCGTCAAACACACTCACTCACGTCAAACCCTCACAAGCCAGCAAGCAAGCAGTCATTGCCGTCTTCATCCTATGCCTGTTACGGTCCTTTCCATTAGCCAGTAGTCGTCACCGCATCTCACTTTCTCTGTATGCAAATCCTAGACCTGCGAGCCGAATCAAGTGGTGGATTTCAATCAGAGGCCATCGTTGACCGTTAGAAAGAGCCATCATCTCTTGCGCTGCCAAAGCATGGAGAAGGTTGGGGATCAAATTCATTAAAACCGATCGGGTATACCTTATAAAAAAAAAAGGGCAAAAACAGTGAAAGTCGAATCCCTAAACCTAATTCCTAGATTCCCAATTTTCTAAAGCCACAAATCCGAGGAATTCTTAGCCAAGCAGGTGGATTTTTAATTTCTCTATTTATAGGTGTAAAAATAAGAATTTTATTATTTGAAATTGTTTTATTCTCTAACCAGAATTAAAAACATGGGCAGGGATTGCAGCAAGATGAAAAGCTACAAAAAGCCTAGAAAGAAACCAAAGCTAGGTAGGAAAACCTTTATTTATTTATTTTCTGCTATATATGTGAATGCAAAATAAGTTATCAGTTCTCTATCTAGAGTGTGAACATAGCGAAGTTCGATGATTTATTTTATTTTTTAAAAATTATATGAACTATTTTTATATAGATTTTGGCATCAAGTAATATACTACAGTCTACAGTACATGCAGGCCAATGTAAATTTGAGCCATAAGCTTGTTTTCCTTGGCTTTAGTATGGGGCTAAGTGAGCATTGTTCTGTATAATCTATTTAATTCTATTTGGTAGAGCCAAGTGTTTAAAGCTGATGATGGAATGGAATCGACCTAAATTTTTTAAATCTTAACATTTGGATTTAGAATGAACTTTTGAAAACTTGCTAGTTCATAATTCTGAATATTGTTTCTTTTTTTGGCCAATGCGAAGTTGTGTCAGCTTGGTATTGTGGTTTTAAATCCTTTTATAAAAGATAATTGTTAAACGTTTGTTTGCCCCCCAAAAGATTTATTTACGAATCTTGTTATGTATTTTCCACAGAATTCTTCGTGAGGGAAAGGAATGCCGGAGACTATGAACCCAAAGGAAAACATGACGACCTTCAAAAGTAGTAGAAGGCATCCAAGAAGTATCCAAAATCGAGCCAGAAAAAGAGTTTTCAGGTTTGAAGTTGTTTCCTTTGGTATTGTTTATCGTTGTAATTTATAATTGAATATTTTGAATTTGTTGTTTTAGTAAACCAAATATTTCATCATTTGTTGTTTTCAGTTCATTTTTTACAATACTTGCTCCAATGCAAATCAGTGACCTGACCTGAATTAGAAATCCAAACCACTTTGTAACCCAAACCGACCCGAAAAACTGCGAATTGAAACCAAACCAAACTGACTTTGATACCAAACCAAACTGAAATAACTTTTCAACCCCTTTGGGTTGAATTCTTGAACCCAAACTGGTTGTAATCTAAATTGAAAACTGAAAACACCAACAAAAAACTGAAATGTGCGACCCTATTCAAGACTATTGTAGTGTCTTATAAGGTGAGGTTGATTTCGAGCTCTCCTTGAAGGTATGATATGCAATCTGCTGTTTTTTTTTTAATTCTATTGTCCTCTATCATTATTTGTAAACATGTTAAGATTTTGGTTTATGCTTATTGTTCTGTAGTAAGCTCACCAATGTGTAGTTTCTGATACAAATGATAAAAGGGCTATTAATATTAGATGATGCTATTTGATGATTTATATTATTCATGCAATCAAGTTTGTTCTTGTTCATTGTAGATGTATTCTCCATTTATCTTCGAAGCAATCAAGTTTGTTCTTGTTCATTGCAGATGTATTCTCCATTTATCTTCGAAAGATAACTTTGTCATTAAACTGAAATTGACATAAAGATTGCATAGAACAAGTATGCTAATTTTTTTCCTATTGAAAATAAAACTTATTTGATCCTAGCCAAGAAGTTAGGACATGCATTGGAAATTCTAAATATTATTTATTTTTTCCCAACCTTGTTTTCTAATATCATTTATTTATTTATTATTATTTTCTTTTTTTGTATGCAGAGACTCTTGACATATAGCAGCATTTGAAGTCTAGCTTTCGGAAGCTGTAAATTGATTTAGTTTTGTATTGGTTTTATGTGATGTAAAAAATTTTAAAACATGTTTAGATGAATGGAAATTTTGATTTCCTTTACTTTTTAGAGCACTGGATAAATTAATAGTGCATTATAATTTCATTTACAAACAAATGCCAATAAACCATTTAAAAAAAAATTAAACACGCCTAGATCATAATCATAAATGTTGTTACTATATCGTTATATTTTCATAATGCCATACATTAGTCATATTAAACATTGAAAAATTTTAGTTAAGTCCTGAAAATTTGAAAAATTTTTTAAAAGAGGGTGGTACTCGTTGAGACAAAAATGATGTTAACAAATTATAATTATTTAAGTGATAAATGAGCATAAATGTGAACAAAGGTCAAAATTTCAAATATAGATGATGAAACTCATGATCGAATCTCGCGAGGTGTTGAGTAATGATTTCGACCAAAAAATGATATTTCAACACTTAAAAGTTTTGTAACTTGCAAAAATCAATTGCATAATCAAAATGTTAATGATATCTTAATAATCTAAAAGAGTGTAAAAATAGCGTAGGACATATGTACATTCTTATTATATTTAATTATAAATCCCACATGATATGATATTAATAATAATAACTGTAGTAATATCCAACAAGCACACATAAAAAAAAAATAGAGATGTTCAACTAAAATAGATTAACTAAGCTTTAATCTTGTAAATTAAAGTATTTTTGTAACTTAACTTATATCATCATAGCTTTAGAAGCATAGCAATTGCAATCCTTCTTACTTGTTATTTATTTATTTACCGTTGACGTTATGGAAAACTAAAGCAATTAATTTGAAAAGTAAAGAGAAAATGAAAATAAATGTATAGATTTATTTTTAATATAATTAAACGTTATTAATTAAAATGATTACAATGAGAATAGATATGTATAAAAATTAAAAGCTGAAGTATACATACAATCAAATTCAAAAGATTGCATGAAGTAATGAAGATGAAAAAAAAAAGGACTTGGATTATGGACTCAAAATGTTGAAAATGATGAAGGGTTGGAATAAAAAAATTCTTAGTATTATGTGGTAAATTGATATTTGTTAAAATAGTAAGGGGTCAACCATAATTTGCCTTATTGATATTATTGTTATTTTCAACAAGTAATTTATTATTAGTAAAAAAAAGGACCTGAAACATGTACTGGTAGTGTTGGAATATAATAAAAATAATAGGAACATAAAACCATTATCAGAGTTTAACAAGAGTTGAGGAGCATAACTTAAAAGTTTGAAAAACTTAACAAGAATAGGATAAAGTTTAATCATAAGTCGAGATTTAGAAAATGAACTTAAAATATCTAAGTAAAATGTTAGAAATCAATTAAAAGAGTTGGAATACAGAACAAAAAAATAGTGGGAACAAGAGTAGAAGAAGTTAACCTAAAAGTTGAAATAACTTACTATGAATTTGATAAATCAAACGCGAAGTAGGGATCTAAAAAGTAAATTTGACATATTTACCCAAAATTTAAAATTCAATAAAAAGAGTAGAAATATTGAACCAAAAAGTGGTGAAAAAATAAGTTGAAACAACTTAGCGATAACTAGATAAAGTCTAACAGGATATAGAGATATAAAAAATAAACTTGAAATGTTAACCTAAAAATTTGAAATTTAATAAGAAGAGTGGAAATATAGAACAAATAACTGGTGGAAAAATGAATTGAAACAACTCACCAAGAATTTGATAAATTTTAACGAAAAGTGGGGATCTAAAAATTAAACTTGAAATTTCCAAACAAAAATTGGGAATTCAATAAAAAGAGTAGGAATATAGAACCAAAAAGTGGTGGAAAAAAGAGTTGAAGAGGTTAACCTAAAATTCGGAAAGAGTTACCAAGAATATGATAAATCCAACAATAATTATGGATCAAAAAATAAACTTGAAACATTCACAAAAAATACTTAAATTAAATGAAAAGAGTAGAAATATAGAACAAAAAAAATGGTGGAAACAAGAGTTGAGGAGCATAACCTAAAAGTTCGAAGAACTTAGAAGAATATGATAAAGTTTAACAATAAGTTGAGATCTATAAAATGAACTTGAAATATTTAACCAAAATATTAGAAATTAATTAAAAGAATTGGAATACAAAAACAAAAAGTAGTGGGAACAATAGTGGAAGAAGTTACCCAAAAGTTGAAATAACTTAACAAGGATTTGATAAATTCCAACGCGAAGTAGGGATCTAAAAAGTAAATTTGACATATTTACCCAAAATTTGAAATTCAATAAAAAGAGCAGAAATATTGAACCACAAAGTGGTGGAAAAATAAGTTGGAACAACTTAACGAGAACTAGATAAAGTCTAACAGGATATAGAGATATAAAAAATAAACTTGAAATATCAACCTCAAAATTTGGAATTGAATAAGAAGAGTCGAAATATAGAACGAATAACCGGTGGAAAAATGAATTGAAACAACTTACTAAGAATTTGATAAATTTTAATTGAAAGTGGAAATTTAGAAATTGAACTTGAAATTTCCGAACAAAATGTTGGAATTCAATAAAAAGAGTAGGAATAGAGAACCAAAAAGTGGTGGAAAAAAGAATTGAAGAGGTTAACCTAAAATTCGGAAATAGTTACCAAGAATATGATAAATCCAACAATAAGTAGGGACCAAAAAATAAACTTGAAACATTCACAAAAAATACTTAAATTAAATGAAAAGAGTAGAAATATAGAACAAAAAAAAATGGTGGAAACAAAAGTTGAGGAGCATAACCTATAAGTTTGAAGAACTTAACAAGAATATGATAAAGTTTAACAATAAGTTGAGATCTATAAAATTAACTTGAAATATTTAACCAAAATATTAGAAATCAATTAAAAGAATTGGAATAAAGAACCAAAAAGTAGTGGAAACAAGAGTAGAAGAAGTTAACCCAAAAGTTGAAATAACTTAACAAGAATTTGATAAATTTTAACAGAAAATAAAGATCTAAAAATTGAACTTGAAATTTCTAAACAAAATGTTGGAATTCAATAAAATGAGTAGGAATATAGAACCAAAAAGTGGTGGAAAAATAAATTGAAATAATTTACCAAAAACTAGATAAAGTTTAACAAATTGTAGAGATATAAAAATAAACTTGAAATATCTATCTAAAAAACTGGAAGTTGATGAAAAGAGTGAAAATATAGAACCAAAAGCTAGTAGGAAAATGAGTTGAAACAACTTACAAAAATTTAGATAAATCATTACTAGAAATAGAAATTTGAAAAGTAAACTTGAAATATGCATTATAAATATTGGAATGTGACAAAATAAGTAGGAATGTAACCATTTTGTGATATGTTTATATTTTTTGTACTATTTTTAAATTTTAAATTATTACAATCTTTTTCCTCATTTAATTAAAATTTTATTCTTTTTTTTCCAAATTTTTTCATAATTTTTTCACATTAAAAACAAATAAAAATATAATTTTTATTATATTATCCAGTTAAAAACCGGTTGTACCGGTTGCATGCATGCGCTGTATGAGATACAGCGCTGCATGGTAGGTTGACTCCTTGGGCTGATGCAGGAATTGGAATAATCAATGCTGAAAGAGATCGAGCTGACCCAGTCTTGATGTCCCAGTCCCCACTGGTATGACTGGCTAGTAGATAAGGGCCATAAGTACCGCATGGATAGACGCATATTCAGGCCAGTCATCTGGACATGAAAGCTTTGTCAATCGAAGATCATGCACTAGAGAACAAAAGCGAAAGAATAAAATAAAACTGGGACCAAGCATATTTTAAAATGATAAAGCTACGAAAAGGGTCACTACACCCTGAATAGCCTCTGTCCTTAGTCTAAGTGTCAAACAAGGTACACATCCCCAGGACCCCTCACGTCAATTTGTACTCCCTTCTTATCAATTTCCTATCTAGACATTCTTTCAAATTTGTTTGACATCTCTTTGGTACCCAAAGCCATCAGACAATTCAGATCGTATTTGTCAAATATAAGATATTGGAGATTAAATTCAGGAGTAATATTTTTTCCACATGTATATGTTAAATGAATGCGAATATTACCTGCTTTGAAGATAATTTCAAGGTCATTCCAAGGTAAGGATACCAAGAGACTTTTTGATTCAACACAATATGTCCAGATTTCCAGTCAGGTGAGCTGGATATATACAGGATGATGTAAAGACAAAGAATGTTTCCTTTCTCTTTGAAGTATATGGAATCTCATAACTTCAAGAATGATTTAATTCCCACACGGTCACAGGAAGAGAACTATCTCTTGGCCGGAGCAATGAAAGAGATTTATCTAACATCAAAGGATACAAGAAAAAAATCTGGCGAGAAATGCCTAGTGGCTAGTGGCATACCAAGTTCTTGGTCATAACCACATAAAAATGAGAAAAACAAATCATGAGATTAAAAAAATGTCGAGTGATGTTCAACCTATAGAAAGGAAAAATTGAATCTACTCAATGAATCCCCAACCTGTGCCATAACAGCTCCAAAAGGAGTTGAACTTATGGAAAATTAACAACATAAATTGACTAAAGTATAATCAGAATAACTTTGCCCTTGCAGTTAAGACTCCACAGATTTGTCTGCTATCTGTTGCACAAAGCATCTTATAGACCTACTTGATTGCAAAAGTCACCCAATTAGTACCATGACAAGATTTTTGGGGAAGAGAACCCAACTCCTCCTAAGCACTTCCCTCATAGGTGATCCTATCGTCTTCTTTCAACTCTGGTTCTAACAAAGTACAAATATGCGTAATAGGGATAGAGTTTAGAAGACGTTGAGTCTCCACAGCAGTTGGGTACTTCAATAGCATATTCTTCTGTCTTTGAGAACCTCTATATGTGTAGGAGAGTTGGAGGAGAAGGCAAGGATATAGCACATGAACTTGAGAGGTATATACAGTTTTCAAGCGATCATACGAGGCCAAAAGTGTTAGGAATTTCCCCAAGTTAAAATTAAAATACTTTCATGGTAAAGGAGTAGAAACTCCTGGAAAACTTTCTGCATTAAGTATTCCACACTTATGTTCTTATCGCCTAACAACAAAATTCGAGTCATACAAATTCTACCGTGTTAAAATTGCCTTCTAATTTCTAAAGTGAAAGCATGAAGATCAGTTGCAATACGGAGTCAACAAAGGCTGGATTTAACAATGTAGCAAGCTTTGAAATAGAAAAAGGATTGAGTGAGTATCATCCTATCAGCTTTTTGCAAAGGGAGCAAAGAGGAATTTCTTCTGGTGCCATTAATAAGCATAAGAGATGAATCTTACACTGTTTATTTCAACATTCAGTCTTAAAAAGAACAAACATCTTTGTTGATAAATTAGATGTTTATTAAAATTTAGAATCTGTAATGGAAAATTTTCAATACATTTATTTTTTATTTTTTGTCCTTTTTACAACTTATAATTGTTGTGCAAATTTTATTAAACTTGCAAGCGCACGAATCTATTGTAGAATAGATTAATGGTGACGAGTGTCGATCCCACGAGAAGGTGAATTTTAATTGTGTGTAGAATTAATTTTTTTAAATGGGTAGTTGGATTTATGGTAAAGATGATTTGGAATATCCTAATATTTGAATTGAAATGACAGAATTAAATTAAAGTGGAAACTATAATAATTGTAGCGCTTGGGTATCTAAATCCGTATCAACATGCACCATGGGCTAAATATTCCTTATTAGTGTCAATTAAATTATGAGGAGGGAATCCACACCTCATGAACCACACTCTAATCAATATGGTGCTAAGGGTTTATCGTGCCAAATAATAATAACCTTATAATAGGGAGCTGGTGAAACCAGGACGGTATCTAGATAAGATTATTATTATTTATCGACGAGAAGTCAAAACATCCACAAAAACTATAGGGGAAGAGAAAATAAATTTACCAAATAAAGCCCATGACACATGTTGAGACTTCACCTTCAACCCAAGAGAAAACTAGGGGCAAAATGAAAATTTATTAAAATACGTAGAAAATATAAGATAGAGAATGAATTATAGAAAATGGAGTCCAAAAATGAATTTAGAGATATCAAATTAGGGGGGGAGGCCCCTTTTTTTATAGATACATTGAGTAAATCATGGCCATCGAATTAAAAACAGTTTGGACGCTCAGGATTGCGCCACGTCATCAGTCAATAGTAACACGGTTTGACCCGGCTTGAACAGTGACGCGATTTGATTGAAAATAATCTTGTATAATGCATGTACCATACGCAAGATTTTTGGTCCACTGATATGCTGCCACGTCATCGATCAAAATTACATAAGAATTTTAGTCCAACAAGATCGTGACACCTCATCAATCAATGCCACGTCATTGGTCAATGCCACGTCATCGTTCCGTCTATTTGAACAGTGTCGTGAACAGTAACGTAGACAATACCGTACATGTGAACAATGTTATTTTTTCTTTTATGCTCCTTCTAAGGTTTTCGACTGTCCTGAGTTCAAAAGTGATGTCCGTTTTGCCGTCTGATCTCTCGTTCATTATGAAATGACTATGATACCCCTAAAATACATAAAATACTTAATTATAATACAACACACGTAATAAAATGACAAGAAGCTTAAATACATAAAAGTAAAGGTGTTAGTAAGACTTAAAATGTAAAATGACGATTTTCACCTTTATAAATATACATTTTCTAACACTCAACAGTAATTCCCCTTTGTTATATACATGAAGTCTTAATTAATTAACTCCTTGTTAGATTGATTAAATTAAGATACAAAGAAGCTCTCGTAACTTTATATGCGATTTTGCATAATTTTTAATCGACTATGTACAAATGTTCCACAATATCTTTCAAATGATGCCTTCGCTTCAATCAGATTTTTAGACGCTTTAATTACACTACTCACTCAGTGATTCCCGCTGCACTGACAAGGCATTTGCTATGTTTGGCTCTTAAGAAATTAAAAGAGAAAGGAGGAAAATCTTGTGAGATTTTTAGATCATATTTGAGTAATGAATTGTAAATGTTTTATTCAATCGACAATGTACAAAATTGCTGGTATATATAGTTGTTCAGTTTTAGAATCCAGTTCAGCAACTTAGATTTATAAATTAACAAACTCTAAAGTGTGTAAGCTATATTTTGATCACAGCCATTCATTCATAACTAATTTGTTACATCACATAATAGCTGTGGAATCTCTGTATAACTGTTCTGCCAACTGGAATATTCTTCCTCTGCACATGAGGATTGCATCACCTTACCTGTGTGAGCATCTCCTTTGGTTATCAAGTAAACTCCAGTTGGCACACCCACATGAGTTGATCCAGGTTCAGCTTCATTCTCAAATTTAACATCCCTTCTCAAACTTAAGTCTCTAGAAAGACTTTAAGTTTGTTTTTGAAGAAGCTGAACTTGGAGTAAGTGAGTGGTTTAGTTATCACATCTGCTGTTTGATCATTGCTGGACACAAAAGCAATTTCAATTTCTTTCTTCTCAACTTTATCTCTGATGAAATGAATATCTATCTCTATGTGTTTGGTCTTACAGTGACGTACTGGATTTGTAGCAATTACAGTTGCACTTATGCTGTCACTTAATAACAGAGGAGTGTAGTTAAGTTTTATACCCAACTCTTTCAGTAATGAACATATCCATGTTATTTCTGCACCTGCTAATGCCATGGCTCTGTATTCAGATTCAGCTGAAGAGTTTGATACCACACTTTGCTTCTTTGAACTCCAGCTAATCAAATTGTTACCTAAGTATACACAATAACCACTAGTAGATCTTCTATCATCAGGATCACTTCCCTAGTCAGCATCTGAGTAGGCTATAAGATCAAAGGAATCAGATTTCTTGAATGTCAAACCATAGTCAATTGTTTCCTTTAGATATCTGAGTACCCGTTTACAAGCTGTCCAATGTGGTTGCAGAGGATTGGCCATAAACTGACTTTTAACTTGTTAACTGCATAAGCAATTTCAGGCCTAGTTAACATAGCATACTGCAGCCCTCCAATAGCTTTTCTGTATTGAGTTGAGTCGGCACATTTTTCTCCCACATGTTTGCTCAACTTTTCAGTAGTTGCTAGTGGAGTATCTAAGCCATTACAGTTCTTCAAATCAAATTTAATAAGCAGCTCCTTTAAGTATTTGGACTATGACAGTACCAAAGTATCTTTATTTCTTGTAACTTCAATGCCAAGGAAGAAGTTTAGTTAACCCAAATCTTTGAGAGCAAAAGCATTTCCAAGATTACAAATAAGCTGCTCTATTTCAACATTATTACTCCCAATGACTATGATATCATCAACATAAACTAACAAGATGATTAGATCATTTTCATTTTGTTTGAAAAATAAGGAAGTGTCTGATTTTGCTCGACAGAACTGCCATGATTCAAGAACTGACTTTAATTTATCAAACCAGGCTCTTGGTGCCTGTTTTAAACCATAAAGAGCTTTCTTCAATGTACAAACATATCTTGGGTGATCTGCATCCACAAATCCTTCAGGCTGAGGCATACATACTGTTTTAGTTAACTCCCCATTTAGAAATGCATTATTAATGTCAACCTATCTCAACTTCCAGTTATTTATCACAGCCATGCTTAGAATAATTCTTATAGTAGTTGCTTTTACTACAGGGCTGAAAATCTCCTGATAATCCACTTCTTCAGTTTGCAAAAAGCTCTTTGCTACTAACCTGGCTTTGTATCTATTTATTATTCCATCTGATTTTTGTTTTACTCTAAAAATCTATTTATTTCCCACAAGTTTCATATGTTGTTCTAGTGGAACCAAACACCAGGTCTGATTTTTAATTAAAGCATTGAACTCATCCTGCATGGCTAGCTTCCAGTTGTTATCACTTAAAACTTCAACAACAATTGATGGTGTTTCCAAAGACAAGGCTTTTTTAGTGTTTTAAACTTTAGGCTTAAAAATTCCAGCTTTGGCTCTAGTTATAATAGGATGTGAGGGATTGAATTTAGGAGTGGTTTGAGTCATTTCAGGATTTTAGTTTTGAACTTCAGTGTTTTCAGTTGCAGCAGAATGATCTAAAGTATCCTGGATTTCTGAGTGTATATTTGAAACATTGTTTGGTACTGGATGAGTTTGGTTATGATAGTTGTTAGGGTCTTGATCATTAGGGAAAGTAAAATCTTGAATTGCATTTTCAGATGAGTTTGACCTTGTTGTTGTTGCCTCATGACTATAACTTTCAGAAAGAAAAGTCACTATGATGAATTTACTGAATGAGTTTAAAGACTCAGATGATTGATTCTGTTTTGAATTTATGAATTTTGGATTTGTTTTGAGAGGAAAAAAACTTCCATTGAAGTTGACATGTGCTGCTATGTATATTATTTCATTTGAGTTTAGACACATGTAACCTTTGTAAAACTGACTGAATCCTAGATTTACACATGTAGAAGTATGAAAGTCGAATTTATGTCTATTATAAGGTCTTATGAAAGGATAGCACTCAGCCAAATATGTTGATGAGAGAATAATCTGGTTTCTTTGAGTAAAGGGATTTAAAGGGAGTCTTGTCATTTAAAATAGGTGCTGGTTCTGTTTATGAGATATGTGGCATTAGAGAAGGCTTCCCACCAAAATTTCAAAGGTAATCTAGATTGAGCAAGAAGGGTCAATTTAGTTTCTATAAGGTGTCTGTGTTTCCTTTCAGTTTTTCCATTTTGATTATGGATGTATGGACATGAGTATCTTAAAGAAATGTCTTCATGCTTTAGGTATGGTTCAAAGACTTTATATTCTCCTCCCATGTCACACTGTAAGGCTTTAATTTTTAGTTCAAGGCTTTTCTCAACTTGGTTTTTGACAGAAATGAATGTTGTGAGTGCTTGTAATTGGTTTTGTCATCAATGAAAGCTATATAATATCTAAAACCTTGATTGGATTAAGTGGGTGCAGGGCCCCAAAGATCACTGTGAATAATCTCAAGAGATTTTGAGATTTTTGTTTCACTGTGTTTGAATGACAGTCTATGTTGTTTTCCATACTGGCAAGCTTTATAGAAAAATAAACCAGATGTTCTATTTCGAAAAGAGATATTACAAGTAGACAAGGTTTTAAGAGCATTGACATTAGGGTGGCCTAATCTCATATGCCATATATCAAGCAACTTGTTGCTTGTACAATGTTCATTACAATTGACAGACAACATAGACTCAGGACCAAGTATTTTATTTACTGTAAGTAGACTAGGAGTAATAGTTGAAGATAACAAAATTGACTTGGATTGACTGGAATCATGAGGCAAACTCAGCAGCTTGTACAATCCATCTTTAGCCATTCTTTTCAAAAGAACACTCTCCCTTCTCTTGTCCTTGACAACACAACAAGTTCTATGGAATTCAATAGAAACATCATTATCATATAATAGTTTTAAAATGCTAATAAAGTTTTTGGTTATTTCTGGAACATTAAGGATGTGGTTAAGTCTGATATGAGATAATGTGTGTGAATTAATTGTGCTGAGCAGTGAGTGACCAACAGAAACTATTTTGAGTTTAGCTCCATTACCTACTACCAGCTGATCACATCATTTGTATTTAGAACTGATGTTGAGATTTTTGAAGTCATTTTAAATGTGATTTGTTGCACCACTGTCAAGATACCAAGCTCCATCTCTGTGTCCTCCATTCTCAGCTATGTATGCACTCCTCTTATTAGGCACTTGATTTGGCATATAGTTCTTCTTGAACTTGTACTAACAGTGAGCAGCAGTATGATTTTTTCTGGAATAGATCTGGCATGGTCCCTTAGGTTCTTCTTCATCAATAGGATTTTTGCCTTTGAATTTGTCTAATGGATTCATGACATGATTGAAATTGTTTCCACCAGGTTGTTTTCCATTTTAACTTCCAGCTGGTCTTCTAACATAGTTGTTATTATTTCCACCAAAGTTGAAGTTTGGCTGCCAATTCCTCATTTGATTTTCTTTGTGATAAGTCAAATTAGCTTGATAATCCATGTGACTGACAGAGTGTTGATATTCAATTATGTTTTTATGACTCATCAGCATTCCATACACATCAGAAAGAGTTGTGCCTTCAGGTTGTGCATTGATTGTGGTAACAATTGAATCATATTCAGATCCAAGGCCAGCAAGCAAGCACAACACAAAATCTTCATCACTCATATTACTTCCAGCAGCTCTCAGTGCATCAAAAGTGGTTTTAATCTTAGTGTAGTACTTATGAATAATAATTGATCCTTTCCTGGTAGTCTGAATTTGAGTCCTCAAATGGAGAACTCTAGCTCTGGATCTAGCTTCAAACTAAGTTGCAAGAATTTGCCACACATCCAGAGAAGATCTGGTTCTAACTACAGCACTAAGAACTTCTTCACTTAAGGTTGAAAGCAACCAGCTCATCAGCTGCTGATAATTTCTCCTCCAGATCTGGTTGTGGATTTAGAGTTGTGATTACTATTTGATCACTGTCAATATTAACCGTAACTCAATTAGGTGGAATCTTTGAGTTATCAATCAAATCTTCTAGATCGTTTGCATTGATTGTTGCTATCACTTGAGATCGCCATAGCAAATAGTTGTTATTAGTAAGCTTGATAGGCGCGTTGAAGATAAGTGAGCTGAGAACAGAGGTGCTGACATTTGAGATTTGATTTGTGTTTACAGTTGAGCTTGAAGCTCCATTGTTATTTGTTTGATTTTCATTACTCTCCATTGTTTCTTCTCAGAGCTCTGATACCATGTGAGATTTTTAGATCATATTTGAGTAATGAATTGTAACTATTTTATTCAATCAAGAATGTACAATGTTGCTGGTATATATAGCTGTTCAGTTTTAGAATCCAGCTCAGCAACTTAGATTTACAAATTAACAAACTCAAGTAAATTGTGTAAACTATATTTTGATCACAACCATTCATTCATAACTAATTTGCTACATCACATAATAGCTGTGGAATCTCTGTATAACTGTTCTGCCAACTGGAATATTCTTCCTCTGCACGTGTGGATTTCATCACCTTGTGTGAGCATCTCCCTTAGTTATCAAGTAAACTCTAGCTGGCACACCCACATGAGCTTATCTAGGTTCAGCTTCATTCTCAAACTTAACAAAATCTGTGAGTGAAAGGCGAGTGAGTTTGAGAGAAAAGTTTTATTTTGTGTTTTGCGAAGAGAATATTTGTTTTGTAGTTGTGGCTGAGATCATGAAGAATAAAGTATTTTCTCCCTATTCTAAACCTAATTGTGACACCCCCTCCCCCACGGGTTTAATTTTTGTGGCGTTTGGTGTATTATAAAGTGGTCTAATACAAAGTTCATTTTTTGTCAAGCACAATATTGTATTAATTTAATACAATACAAGGTTAAAATGTGGTGTAATGTTGAGTGCCAAACACATCGTATATAAAAAATTATCAATTACTATAAATGACACATCACATGTCAAATCATTTATGATAAATTTTGAAATAAAATTTTAGAATACTAGAAAAGTCCAACACATCATATCTCGTTACCTCCCTATACATGAAAATATTATTTCCCTTAATGAAGAAATTGAGAGAGGTCACCCTAAAACTTTAATTTATCTTCACATTTTACCTAAATAATTTACTCTTTTTAGACTTTGACCCTGAATATGTGTAAAGATTATCAAGTTATACAATCAACTTGAGCAACCTCTCCCAAGATCCCCAAATCAGAATTACAAGATGAATTAAAGATTATCCGAACTTACAATGATAAGAAACAACTCAACAGCACCACGAGTTAACAGTAAACAATCAAAGAAAAGTAAAAGAAACCAAGAATGAATCCAGACACAGCAGGTAACGCGGTTCAGTCAATTCAACATTGACCTACATCCACGGAGGAATAAATTAACCATCTTTATTGATTAAACCAAGTCTCGTTTACATTCAGATTTACAGAACCCTAATCAAGGAACAAGAGACCTCTCTTTATACAAGCTCTCTCTCTCCAGAAACCTGTGAAACCCCCTCTGTTTGTTACTCCAGAATTAGCTTCAACTTTATAACAACCCAGAAGCATTCCTAGCAAAGCATATGAGCAACAGATGACTCTAACGACTTTTAATAGCCTTCACACGTCATTAAAAAGTCACGCGCGTTGTTCGTGATTCTTATAACCAAAACGATATAACCATAGGTCGTTTTGTGAAGATATATAAAGGTAGCATGAAACACATATTACTTTGCCGTTTTGCTTTGTCACTTTGCAGAGGCAAAACGCCGAGCTTCCTATCGTTTCCTTAACCTTTTTGATTTGTTTCATTTTAGTCCAACAATATGTACCTCTATTATTTTGGCCCCCTTTAAAATCTAGCTTGGCCTCTAGATAAAAAAATTGATTACAAGCGAAAATTTATAAATTAAAATTTGGGTAGGTTATTTGAATGCCATAAAAATACTCTTTACATTCACCTAAATTTATACAATACCAAAACATCTATACAGTATTTTACCATCAACTAAACTCATTTTCATAATGACAATAATTTATTTATTAGATAAATTAAACTTAACTTCATCTTCCTACCCTTTTGTTCCCATAATAAATCCTAAGTCTTCTTAACCACTCTCAATCTTTTCTGTAATTTTGTTTCCTTTCATGCTATTTGCTTTCATTTAATATTCAATATAAGTTGGCAATGGGATGGGATTTCCAAATTTCAATCATGTCTCGTGTATGTAAATAGAATAAAAGAAAAAATCTCATTCTCATCCCATTATTATTTTTTCTAGGATTAAAATTTGTCCTAATCCTATCCTATTAAATATGTTGTCTCATCCCATTATCCTAAATAGTCCCAAATATAAATAAATAAACTTTAATATTTTTTATTTTAATGATGATCATAATTCAATATAGCAAAAAACTTGAATAAATATAAAGTAGAATAATTACATAATAGTTTTATTATGAATAAATGCATGGTCGAATACAATTTTATACTAACATTTTTTAATTGTCTATTTACTTCAACTGCACGTTGATATTAAGACCTACGCTTCAAAGTTATAGATTTGGATAGTAACCAACTTCAACTATTTTAATATGTCCAATAATTCAACAATATAATTATAAACCAAACCAACAGTAAAAGAAAAACCAAAAGTTCAAAGTTTCAACACTAAACCAAATCAATCTAGGTTCCAAAGTTTAAGCAAAAATAAAAAATTAACAAAAACTTCCAAAACTTGACTTCAATTATTAATTTTAATTGTGGCTTTTGGCTAACACTTCACTTTCTAATTATATTACTTTAATTATTTAATTTTAGCCTTTAGATTTCAACTTTGAACGTTATTTAAGTTAAAATTATAAAATAATTAAAAAATTTAAACTAGTTTTAAAATTATAATATTTATGAGATATATTAGATGAGACGAGATTTTATAGTTAGTCTTCCTCACGTCCCACAAATAAAAGCAAAACTTATTTTTTATCCTTATCTCATCTCCCTTTAATTTGGGATGTAAAAATATGTTATAATCCTATCTCAAACAAGACGGGATCCTAGGATCCCATCCGAACAGAAAAAATTACCATCCCTAACCCCTAGCCATTAAAATCTTTCACCCTTGAGTTTTTTTTATTATAAAAATTTGATATAAATAGCACTACATTAGAAATACTTTTTAAGTGTGCTTTCTAATTTTCTCTTTCTTAATTATTACCTTATGTTATTCTTTTTTAACTATTTCTTTAAAACTCTACAGAATATGTTTTCTTTTAAAGACAAAGAAGTAACAAAGTCCAAATTAAGTTTTTAACTCAATACTTCTTCATTATACAAGCTTAGTTGACCAATTAAATATAACTATTTGAAAACCACTCGACAAAGCCCTAGAGTGGTTCTAAAAGATATCAATTGACATAATTTTCGGAATTTCTTTTTGAAAAATTACGATTCAAAAGCAAAATTATATATATATATATATATATATATATATATCGCTCTCTCTCTCTCTCTCTCTAAAACGGCTGCAAATTATTTTTTTGCAGTCATCTTCAGTGCAAGAAGGCATTTGCTTGCAAAGCTTATCTCCTCGTCCTCGGCAATCATCTTCGTTGTTCCTGATAGGTTAAGTCGTCCTCATCATCAACATCATAATAATAATAATAATAATAATAATAATAATAATAATAAAAAATGTAATAGTAGTTCTTTAATATTCAAACTTGATCTTAAATTAAGTCAAAAAAGTACTACATAGAACACTAGAAAAAAATGGTTATTTTTACCGTCAGTGGAGAAGAGGAATAAAAGAGTTGATAAAAGAGATAAATTGGCCATTTTTTTTAAACTTTAATTTCTTTTTGAACAGTAATATCGGTAAGATAGCGTTTCAGAAAATAATCTTAAAATATAGATGATACTTGATAAGCATAGAAAATTATTGTTGTACTTTTTTTGAAAAAAATTCTCTATTTATCTTACCATTGGTAGAGAAACTAACTAATTTTAGCTCACCAATTGGGAAATTGTCGGTCGAACATACATGCAACCACAAATGATTTTTTTTTCTAGAAGGACCACTTTACCCCTGAAAATTGTTGCCTAATCCTTTTCTAATAAAAAAAAAAAACAGTTTCGTTTACTCTCTTTTTTTTTTTAGTTGGAGATTGTTTGTTAACGGAGTTTGAATATTAAAAAGGCCAAGTGTGCGAATCTAATCTCTGGTTGAAGAGATTTTGGCCTTGATTGCGGCGAGTAAGGTTTTCACTATATATATATATATATATATTTGAGACTTTTACTGTCGTTGATGGAGAAAGCTTAGAGATAAGGTTTTGAGAGAAGCGAGCGATGGAAAATTCATGGAAGACGAAACACAAATTAAATTTTGAAACAGACTTGAATCATATCTTGTAACAACAGCAATCATATTCAATTTCGTATTTTTTGTCCCTTTTTTGCATGTAATTTTATAATGATTAAAATACATAAATTATAAGTGACGATTTAAACAAACAAGTTGTTTAGATATACTGATGTTAACTTAATATTTAAAGTAACTTAACTTAATTAATTAAATTAATTAGAGATATTTGTTTTTATAATTTAACGAGTCTTTTTAGATAATTTTGACTTAATAAATAAACTAATTTTTTTTATTTTTTTACTGAATATAGAAATTTAAAAAAAAAATCAACTAATTTCTAATGTAAAAAACATCACTACTTCGTCTATCCTAAAACCCACTCATACATGTTTACCCCACTAACAATATCATCTTTATTTTTTAGTTGTCATGAAATCTCTTCTCACTTTGGATGAGCGAATCAACTATATCAGCATTTTATTAAGTTTTTTTCTTATATTATGTACTATTATTGAGAATTGTGATAAAATTTAAAACTTATGGTATTTTATATATTATAATTCTAAAATTATTATGTATTCACTTGAACATGATTTTGCTTGTATCTGTTAAAATATTATTTAGTTATGTTCTTTAATAAGAATACAAATGTAAAAGTAAATGTTTCTAATTTTTTAAGTTGAAAAAATAAATAATTTAATACTTACTTATATATATATATATATTAAGACATTTAAATTTATTTAAAATTCAAATTAATTCAGATTTATTTAAACTTCAAATACAACACAAACACCACCTTAGCTTAGACAATCAAAATAACTATTTCACTTTTTACGAATGATTTAATTGAAAAATAAATGCAGGTTGATACAATTTACAAATAATAGGTGGTGCATAGATAATTCAAAATTTCTTGGTGGTTGTGTTTATTTATTTTTTTATCAAAACTACTTTTTCTCAGTTTTTTAAAATTTATTGTAAATGAAGTGATTTTACCTTAATGTCTTTCTTTAAAATAATATTAAATACTAAAAATCCTTTTGAGCATTCCAACAACAATCTTATATTGAGCTTATGTTTATTTACTTCACTCACTCATAGAAATGTTAAAGAAACCCAAAGGACAAGAACGCAACCAATTTTATAAACAATATTCGTGCAAGCTTTTGTAAAAAGTGATGAATGATCTAAATCAAAAGGGTTATTTATCGTCAGCCCCCACATGTTTCGACCATTAGCACCGGGCACCCACAAGTTTCGACCATGTGCACTGCACCCCCATTTCCGTCAAACTACCGTTAACTTAACTCGAAAAAAGGGTAAAATAATAATTTCATCTAAGATTAAAATAATAAATAAAAAACAAAAAAAAACTCTTTTTTATCCTTACTCTTTTTCTCCCTTTTTCTCTCTCTCACGTCTTTTTTCTTTCTTCTCTTCTTCTTCTTCGCGTCTTCTTTCTTTCTCTCTTCTTCTTCTTCTTCGTGTCTTTTTTCTTTCACTCTTCTGCTTCTTTCTTCTTCTTCTTGCCTTTCACTACTGTTGCCCGCTGCGTGATCTGCCGCCGTCTCAAATCAACAACAACAAAAAAATGGCACCCGCTGCGTGATCTGCCATCGTTCGAAGCCGCCGACGCCACCGCCTGAACCAGCCACCGTTCCCATCGCCTCTATAATTTAATTTAGGGTTTTTGATTTTTAGTTCCTTTTTGTTAAATTTTCTTGGTTTGGGTTTCTTTTGTAATAGAATTTTACAATGAAATTTTGGTATAATTATCTTCGGTTTCTTTATTATTGGGTTTTGTTTGTTTTGGTGGGATTATTGGAATTATTTTGTAATCTACTGATGATTTTGTGTTTGATTTTTTTCTTTCGCTTTGGAATCATGCTGTGTCTCTCATCTTGAAAGTTTACTGGTTTTACAATTTTATTATGATAATGAATGAAGAAAAAAATCGTTTCAATATAAGATATTTTATAATTAAATTTTATTTTTTAATGTAAATTTTATAAGTTGTAAGAGGTATTTTTGTACTTTTAACTCAATTCAATACAAATTAGGGGTAGTATGGTATTTTAAGTTAATAACAGCCTAATCAGTTAGAATTAACTGATTTTTTGACGGAAATGGGGGTGCAGTGCACATGGTCGAAACTTGTGGGTGCACGGTGCTAATGGTCGAAACATGTGGGAGCTGACGATAAATAACCCAAATCAAAATTGCAAGTAAAGTTTATGGTGTTATTGCAATCAAAATTGCTTTTTCGTCACATTCGTTTGTACATGTTGTATTATTCTCGCAAAAGTGGTAAATAGACTTAAAAACATGGTAATCTACCACCACCGAAGATGAAGAAGACCGGAAGAATCGATGCAAGATAGGAGCTGGCTATTTGTTTTTTTTTTTTTTTTTTCTTTCCTTTCCTTTCTTTATTTTTGCACAATGATGTTTGTGAGATAGTTTTTCAGAATTAGTCTAAATATGTAGACGATAAGCTAGCACAAAAACTTGGAACGACAGTGAAATAATATGTGGTTAGTAATGAAATTAGTTTAAAAGGTTTTGAAACCTTATTTTGCTCAAAGCCTTGCAATTTTTAGGTTTATTTTTATTTTTTCGAAATAGGAAGCATATTCATCAAGACCAAAAGTCAAATTACAATGTCAGAAAAAATAAAAATCTCCTTATGATCTGGCACTTTCTGAGTCACAAGTCGAAACACATGTTAAATTATCCAAAAAACCTCATTATGATTTGGCACTTTCTGAGTCAGAAGTCGAAACACGTGCTCAATTGCTGCCCAACTCGAAATGCTAATGCGTCAGCATAGTCGTCACTATCTCTTGTGAATTACGCACCGCAGCCCACATCAGCAACAATCCTGCTACCATTCCCCCTAGTCACTATCTCTCAACCAAGAGTGATTTGAGTCGAGTTAATTGGAATAAGATTGAGAAAGTCTAAATTCGAATGTAGCTATATCCGGATATGTATTTATATTTTCATATCCAGATTTGTTAATAAATATATGGATCCGGATGCAATCCAGATTCAGATTCATAAAAATTAAAATTTGATAATTTAATATATAATTTAAAATTTAAAATTTTAATAATTTATTAATAATATCAAATAAAATTCAATCATAATCAGACAATTAGTAATTTTAACATGAATAACATATAACAACACCATAAATTCATAAATAAAATTTAATTTTTAATATATATTTTTAATTTAAAATAAACTCAACTAGATTTAGATATTCAGTTTTCTTACTTATCCCAATTTTTCACATCTTGATGTGTGTTTTTTAATATGTGGATCTCTATTTTTTGGGATTTAGATCTTCCTGATCCTTGCGGATGCAGGCAGACTTAGATTTTATTGTCATCATAAATTGCAATCTCTCTCTCTTTCTCCATCCTTCAAATGTAAGTTTTTCATAAAATTTAATGTATGTAAAATTGTAGTCCCATTATATGTAATTATATGCTGAAATAGCAGTGCAAATATAAAAGTAGAGAAATATGATTGCTCAAATGAAAAAGACAACACATTTTCCTTTAGACAAAACAGAAAAAATAAAGGAAAGCCAGAAAATGAGAAGAGGGCAATCAATTAAAAAGGGTCTGCCTACCGTGCAACAGTTACACGGAACCACTGAATTTTGTCTTTTTCCAACAATTACACTACACTACCTTATATTTATAAGAAAACTGAATAGATACTATAAGTTACAAATTGTTATATATAGGTCTTTTTCTCTGGATAAAATTATAAAATGACTTTTGAAAAAAAATTTTACTGTTATTATCATTATTTGTTAATGTCATTATTATTATTATTATTAAAATTTATTATTTTAATTGTTATGATTGCTTTAATTAGTTATCATTATTATTATTATTATTATTATTTATTGATTTTATTACAGTCACTATTTTTAAAATATATTAAATTTATTACTGAATTATTATTTTATTAATATTAATAAATTTATTAATCTTATTATTCTAATTATTATATTTATATTAATGTTGTCGTCGTCGTCATCATCATCATTAAACTTTATAAATTTTTTTTGTTTTGACTATTAAATAATACCACTGTCATTATTATTATTTTGCCTTAATTAAGCATTACATATATTTTAATTATTTTTATTTTTATTATAATAAATAAAAATATAAAAATAAATTATACTATAATATTATTTTATTATATCATATTATATTTATTTAAAAATAATTAATATGAAAATAATAATTTAATATAATTAATAATAAATTTAAATAATTTTAGTTTAATATTAGTACAAAATTAATGCAGTACATGATAATACCAATTACCAAATGTTGTATAATTTTATTATAATTATTATAATATACTGCTAATGTAATATAATATAATATAATATAATACATGTGGATTACATACTGCAATACAATATAATATAATATAGTGTGCCAAACGGACCTTTAACTTTTTGAGTGATGATGGTCTAGTGGGATGTAGAGAAAGTAAAAATAATCGTGGTAGATCTTTTACAATGGTTGATTAGCTATCATCACAAAGTTTAGGCTAATACAATAAAATTAACCAACTACCCTATATTTAAAAGAGCATTTGGAAATCAATAAATTTACTATTTAATTATTTTTAATCAAGAAAAAATAATAAATTATCATTACAATAAGATTCACAAGCTCAAATATCTTAAAAAATGATAATTCTCAAGAAATATGAAGCTCAAATGCTTTTGAAATATTCTTAAAAAAATAAACTAACTTCCTTTTATGTTATTCTTTATTTATCTTTCTATAACTTTGTTGGGCTATATATATATTTATATTTTATAGGTAAATTAACATATTGTATGTATAAATAAACTAACATGTCAACTAACGCTAAAAAAAAGTAATAAAAAAGTAAATTTTTGTAATATTAAAATAATAAAATTTTACAACCTAAGACTTTTTACATGTTTCTCATTTTGAAATTTCACCTTTTTTATTTTATAATTTTCTAAAGTATCAAGGTTAATAACCTATATTCTTAAAACATATTCAATTTTAATTATTTTACATTAAATATATATTATATAACAAAAAATATTATTTACATTTATTAAATTTTCATGTGTTTAAAAATTTTACGTGATATTACATTATTATATTTACACCATCAATTATTTTTATGATCAAATTAAGTCAATGGATCAAACTTTAAAAAATTTTAAAACAACAGAAATTATGTAAGTAAATATTTAAAAACTTTTAGCTTTTATGATTTTGTAATAAACAGTAGGGACTTAAGTGTTAATAACCAATTGAACACATCCTGACCGTCGAACACTTTAACTATTGATCCATTGGCTGAGTTGAAAAAAGACAAAAAATGAGGTACCGTGCAACTGTTGCACGGTAGGCGGACCCCATACATAAATGAGAAACAACACTCTCAACGTACGGACATAAAGACAATATTAATGACATCATGAATGATACAGGATGATTATGATGTTATTCTCTATTGTGCATTGTATTCAGTGGCAAAATTGCAAATTTGTTGAAATACTCTAGTTTTATTTATTCAAATTATTAATAATATTTTCATTATTTAAAAATTTGGTTCTGTATAGTTTATCAATCTTTTACATTTCCACATTGTCACAATCTTGGATGAAAATCAACATCGTCCCATTGTCACAATCTTGAATAAATTAAGTACATAAAACACTTAAGAAAAATGGTTATTTTTACCATAAATGAAGAAGAGGAATAGAAGAATTGATACAAGAGATAAATTGGCCATCTGTTTTTTACTTTAATTTCTTTTTGAACAATAATATCGGTGAGATACTGTTTCATAAAATAATCTTAAATAACAATGGTGAGATAGCGTTGGACAGCATACACCACGACGTTAAGAATTAAATAATCTTTGAGCAATGTCAGTCCTGCCTCAATTGCAACCGATAACCCATCGACGGTCCCCACACCACCATTCCCCATGACTGCATCAACATTTAATTGAAAATGGCCAAGCGGAGGTGGGTGCCAAGGCGTCACAACTGCTTCTGGTAAACTAATAACATTATCTTTTTTAATTACTTGGTGTGTGGCCAATCTAAAATTCAATTAGTGATGTGACACCTAACTCAGGCATTACGTATGCGGGTCTCACAAGCCCATAATAGCTACCTTAGTGTTGGAGGTATACCTACGGGGATTGCTTGAACTTCCAAAAGCTTATATTAATTGATCATTGGGCCCTTTGTTTATGGGTTAAGGACTATGATTACTCTAGTTGGTGAAACTTCCAATAGCTCGATTAAACGATTTCATCAATTGCTCTGTTTGTAGAATGAATACTCGATCCATGGCACAAGGTGCTGGGTTCAAAAAATGCATTAAATTTGACGGTTAGGAAGAGTTGGTGAATGTAAATTTCTATACCTAGATCTCACATCAGTTGTTCAATTAAAGTCCATTTTCCCTTATTTATTTTTATTTTTCAATTAGGTAAAGACATATGACTATTGTTCAAATGAAAAAGACAAACTTTTTCTTTAGACATAAAAGAAAAAAAAAAAGCAAAGCAAAAAAAAAGAGAAAAACAGAGAAAAGGGCAATCAATCAAAAGGCAGCACATGCAAATGCAATGGAGAATGGGTGAGTCAGCAATCATACATAAATGTGAAGAAAGACTTACTGTGTACGGAGATAACGACCACCTTGATGATATCATAAATTCGACGTCATCCAATAAGACGTGTCGGCAGATAATTGGTTATATAATAATGTACGGGATTCAAACTCTCACGTTTTCCTCCCTTCTTAATAAGAAACCCCCTTAATAAACTTCAAATTGACTTGCTTATTTATAAAACCCTTTTCGCTACGTGCTTTCACATAAATTCTTCAGATAATCATTTCTCGTTTTCTGAGGTTCAGACAGAAGCAGCTATGGGGGAGAAGGTTTGTAAATTGCCCTTTTGGTTAAATTTGTGCTGTGCATGCATCGATCGATCGATCTCTCATGATGATAGCTTATAGTGTGTATGTGCATGTATATGGGGTTACCTTGCTGATTCTTTCATGTCAGAAATTAGTTAAATGTTTACCTTTTGTCTTTAGTTAATTAGCCTGCAGTAAAATACTTTTGTATTATCTGTGTAATATTGTTTACAGAAGGTTACAAAAATGGTGCTGAAGGTTGACCTTTCGTGCTCAAAGTGCCGCAAGAAAGTGAAGAAAGTACTTTGCAAATTCCCACGTAAGTATCTCTCTGATTGCTAGCCCAATACATTTACATATATCATAAAGGAAAAATAACATCTATACTCCTATGATTTAGAAAAATAATTATATAAACTCTCAAATTTTTAACAGGGAATAACAATTTTTTTTTAACTATAATGTCCTTTAATTTTATCAACTCAAAAATATTTTTTCTATATCTTATACTAAATAGAAACATAATATTAAAATAAATATTTAAATACTTAAATTCGTTCCAACGTTATACAAAATAATTTTAATATTATTAATATAAGGTATATTCTATCAATGTTAAAGACTTAAAGCCTATTTAACCCAAAAATTTATTTTAAAAAATCGTATAATAAATAAAAATATATTATTAAAATGAAATAATAGTTGACATTTTAAAAAATTTATGTATTAAAAAAATATTCTGATATTATTAGTCTACAAGATAAATCAAACTACTTAAATAAATTTGTATGTATTAAAAAATTTTAAAGTAATTTTTTATTTAATATTTACAAAGGGTATTATAGTCAAAAAAAAATTTTGATGTCCTTTATAAAAAACCTGAGTGTTTATTTGATCATTTCTACAAACCTTAGTGGTGCAGGTGTTATTTTCCCTATAATATATTAGGGTGCTGTAAAATGTTTCCCAATGACATAAAATCCCGTATTCGTATTTTATTTCGTGTGTAAGTAGAATTGCTTATTTTGTATTTGTAAATGGAAAAAATGGTTGATGGATGGGTGAGCTAAGATATTGTGTTGGGACTTTTTAAACAAAAAGAAATACAAGAGCAGTCATTCGATGAGAAGACGAATACGGTGACAATAAAAGTAGTGAGCTGCAGTCCTGAAGAGATCAGAGACAAGCTATGTTGCAAAGGAGAAGGTGTAATCAAGACTATTGAAATCCTAAAACCTGATGAAAAACGTCTTAAGGATAACAAAAAACCGCCACAACAGGATGGGGATAACAAAAAACCGGATAACAAAAAACCACCACAACCGGATGGGGAAAACCCAAAACTACCCCTGGTGCCAGTGCCGTGTTACCCGCCGGTTTGGGTATGTTGGAAGCAATGTTCTGAGGGTAAAGGTTGGGGACCGTGTCACCAGCTTGGCTTCGGGCAAGGGAGGCATTGTGATTGGTGCTATGCAAGGCTAGTGTATGAGAGCTGGGGTGGTAGCTGCCATAGTAGAGTTTATTGCAGAGGTCGCTGTTCAGATTTCACTTATGGTCGCTGTTCATATTGCACCTGTGGTCGTTGTTCAGATTGCACCTGTGAAGGAAATCCACCACCGTCTTGCACAATCTCATGAATCAATGATCATGAATGGTGATCGTCAGTGATCACCATTGTTTACTTTCTTCTAGTTCTAGTTGCTTCTTGTATGCTGGTTTAATCTTTAACATTTTGGGTAATATAGACTCCAGGAAAATTGATCAAAGATAAATAAAGGTTGGTGAATGTAGTATTTGTTAATGCTACATCTAGTTTTTCAATTATTGACGGCCTATTTGGTAATGAAGTACTTTTTAAAATAATTATTATTAGTTGTATTATAAATATATTTAGTTGTGAAAAAAATTAGTTGAACATTTCGTAAACTTTATTTTGAAGAGTGTCATGAGTTTTAAAAATTGTCGTATGTGTTACATAAATTTTGTTATTAAATTGCTATAAGAATATTAATGATTGAATTAGACATAATGTTGAATAAAATTTATTTACGCATTAATTAACATTATATAATATATTTTTTATTGTGTATATATCATAAATTGTAACTAAAATAAATATTTTATGTTTTAATTCTATTTTTTATTTTTTATCATGATATAATGGGTAGTAATAATTTTTTTAAAATTAATGATTTTATTTCCTAATTAACACAGATATATAACATAGATTCTATATATATATATAGAATTGTATTAAATATACAGTTAATTTTTAAAATTAGATTTTGAAAACTTAATCTTTTCCTAATTTCCAGAATCTATTATAAGATGAGTAATTTTGAGATAATTAATTTTTTTTAAAATTTACCAAACACTGAAATTAATTTTAACTCTTTAAAATTATTTTTAAACCTCCTAAAAACTTTAACTTATTTTGATTTGACGTTAGAAAATGCACTATAATATTGATTTCCATTTTTTATTCCTAACCTTCTTCCACTGTCTCATCGTTTTCTTTTTTATTATTATAATGATGTCCTTCTGTTGAACAAATATGTAGGGTGCTAAAATTGTAGTCATAGAATTTTATCTATGTTTGTAGAAAGAAATTTAGAGAATATAATTTTTAAAAATGATAAGAAATCATTTTAGTCTAATTTAATTGGCAACAAAATGCATTTTCAAGGTGAGTGATCTTTCTCCAAAATATTACAGACTCAAGTATAAAGAAGGGGAAGAAAAGATACCCTTTCCAAAATGGAAACATATATAACTACATAGAAAATATTCAATTTTAAAAATAAACCATGCTAGGTCAAAATGAGTAAATTAAATAAGTAAGAAAGATGAAGGAAAGAAAAAGAAACCACTTCAAACACTCGTCTTTGATTGGAAAATGAAACATTACAACAGTAGGAGAAAAGCATTAAAGCAATCTGGGGTAGAATGAATAATGTAGGCATATGGTTTGCTTGTTAACGTTGTTGCATCAAGTGACGGTAACTTGAGTGGTCCTGGTCGAGCTTCGACATGAGATAAAACATTGATGGACATAACTCATTAATGGTTAACTTTAATTTTTGAAAAGACAAGTGGTTTTTGGGTTCCATTAATTAATTATAAAAACTTGTATCTTCGTTTCAACTTTTATTAGTGGCTACAAAATGATTATGCCATAGAGGCTAGAGCCACCCATCATTTATCCTAAATTTTATTGGATGAAAGGAGAAAAAGACAACACGCCACTAAAATCAGCAGACAAAGGTTATTGGGGTTTGTTGAATATGTTTCAAATTTTGTTAATAAGGGTGTGTTTGCAAGCATTGTAAACTTACTGGGTACAGGCGTAATAACTCGAAAATAATTAGGAACACAAATAATTTTGTACTTTTGGGGGAAAAGGCTGTTAGGGGTCGCTGACGTGGCTAACTGATTTGGTTGACCAGTGGTTGACTCCAGTATTTTATGAAGCGGTTGCTAGGCAGCAAGTTTAGTATCGTTGTAAAGCTCAGAATGCCCTTTGTAATCCTATGTTATTTTCTCTGATCAAAGGGCAGCAAGAAGCTCTGTTCTTGGTTATTCTTATTTTCTGGGTTTCTTCAGATTGCTGTTTTGATATTGTTTATGCTTGAGTCTTGTTTCCTTATGTCTGTTATTGGTTAAGGGTCAAATATTAGTTATCAAACAATCATCGTGGGGTTTCAACTGAATCCAATTTAGATTGGATTTGCTTTAATATTGTGAATAAGAAAATGAAGAGTAATATTATATTTACAAAGTTAGGATTTAATTGATCATTTAATCTTTATTCTAGAGTAAATTATGACTAAATAAGATCTTGAGTAATTAGTGATTGTGTATATCATTTGTATCCTAATTTTATAAACATATATAGAAACAAATCAACATCTTATGGCTTGAAATATCCGGGTGATACCCAAATGGGGTTGGGGGCCGCAGGAACAGTGGCTTCGACCACACAACCTCACATTAATAGCATGTTCAATCATCGATTTAAGGATAAATTTATGTTGCAATAGTAGTACGGTGCCACTATTGCTTTTAGTTATTGAATTTATAGTTGTATAATTGTATTAGTAAAATTCAATGACTGAAAACAACGATGATACCATGCTACTATTGCAATATAGCTGGATCCCTATTTAAGATAGAAAATCATTTCTGTTACAATAATACATCTCAAAAGTTAAAAGATTAAAAGAGCAGTTTCTTCAGCTCTTCAATCATATATTATAATATTTTGCCTCTCTCACTTGAAATCTGCTGTAACTTTCTTTTCTTATGCAAGTGATTTCTTAAATTTCTCCTTTTCTTTTAAGTTTGCTGATTTTTTTCTCCTTCCATAAAGTTTGCACTTTTTTTTATTTCTTTCATTTTTTTTTAACTTTTTCCTCGATGACAGCAGGGCCGCACAAATAATTGTTTTTAAATTATTGATGGGTTCCAATCCCCAACCCAATCATTTGTGTAATTTATGAATACTTGGATAACTTCCTCATATTTTGTGGATACACGAAAGCGTCCTGATAAATGAGTGGCTACTTATACCTATGAAATATTCTAAACACTCTTTACTTGCAATACCCATTAGCAGTGGCGGAACTAAAATTGTAGTTTGGGGTTATCAAAATATATCGCAAGTGAGGAGTTTAAAAAAAATTGGAGGTTGTCTTCAAGAATAAATTGGGTATCATCTCGAAAACTTTTTACTTTCTACTTTAATTTTTAATAATTTTAAAAAGTTGCCCAAACGTTAGTAGTTCCGCGTGCGCATGAGTCAAATTTAAGAGATAAACTTTTACTCATCACAACCATGAAAATATTTTTCCAACTCATTTATGAATTCAAAATGTACATCAATTGAATTTATAGAAAAGAAAGTAAATTGGGGATTTTTTGAATTAATTTCAGTGACTGTATCATCATTTAATTATATTTTTATACAAATGTAGGTCCATTTGATAAATAATTTTTTTCAATTACATTTTTATATAAATGCGGGGCCATTTGATAAATAATTTTTTCTGGATATTAACTTTTTTAAATTGTCATTATGTCACTTTTAAAACTCATTATCATATTTCTAAGTAGTTCCATGTTTTATTCCAAAGGTAGGACTCATTTGATAAATGATTTTTGTCTGAATATTGATTTTTATGTTTTATGGGTCCCATTAATTTGAAATTATTGTATTTTACTGATGATAAATATTGAAAAGATACATTTTTCTTGCAAACGTGAAGTCCATTTAAGAATTGATTGTTGGGAAACAATATTTATTTCTTTTGTAATCCTTTGCTAGTTTCTCTAATCAAAGGGCAGCAAGAATCTCTGTTCTTGGTTATTCTTATTTTCTAGGTTTCTTCATATTGCCGCTTTGATATTGTTTGTGCTTGAATCTTGTTTCCTTGTGTCTGTTATTGGTTAAGGGTCATAGATTTGTTATCAAACGATCTTCGTAGTGTTTGAACTAGTGGGTTTAGGACTGGACGGGTCATTCATTATTTGGTCTAGAGTAAACTATTACTAACACATGATACCGACTGATCAGTGACTGCATACATCATTTAGGAAACAAATTATGCATCCCAAGTTTGTAAACAGATATATAGAAATAAAGCAACTCTTATGGCTTACGGGCTCCGAGGATACCGTTTCAACCCTTCCATCCAATGTGGCAAAAAGGTGAAAGCCAATGAAGCATTAAGCACTAGAATAACTTTTTTTTTTTAACATTGATATTACAATTAGACTATTATTAATATTTACATTAAATCTTATGAAACACTATCCAAAGTTTTACCTCACTAATATTTGTCTACTTTACTCACATTTCGTAAGGGAGAATACTACCTCTTACTCAATTAGTCTATAATTTGTCAAAGTCATGGTTGACACCACCTTTCTAAATGGGTGATGCCAAACCATTAACATTTTCAAAATGGCCACCCAAATTGAAGTCCAAGAGGTGCCCAAGGAAAAAAAAAAAAAGGAAACTTTGACAAGAAAAAAAAATCATTAATATTTTAATAGCCAAATTTTGGCTATAAAAAGGGAGCTCTCCATTTCGTTTTTGCATCCAATTTGTGAGAGAGAAAAAACAGAGACATTGAGTGATTTTAAGAGCTTTAAATTATAAAGTTCTTGTGAGTCTGATGAGTGATAGATTGAGTGTATTGAGTTCTGAGTAGTGAGTCAAAATATTACAATACTTGTAATCTTCATATCGCTAGTAAAATATTTTCCTTCTGTCTTCGGCCGTGAACGTAGGTTAAAAGCCGAACAACGTAATTTTTAGTGTTATCTTTTGTGCTTGTTCTTTATTTTTCTTCCAATTTTATTTTAGTTGTGGCCTTACTTCAACGACCAATTTTCTAACAGTGGTATCAGAGCTACTGGTTGTATTTTTTGGAGTCGGGGGTACTGTTCATATAAAAATAATGTTCACATATACGGTTACTGTTCATGTGAAACGGTGGGACTCAATCCTAGCAAAGTTAGTTCGTGGTGAAAAGCAATGGGGGCAAACTATGAAATTGAGAAGTTCAACAGAAATAATTTTTTATTGTGGAAAATGAAGATAAAAGTTGTATTGAGGAAAAATAATTGCTTGGCAGCAATTGAAGAAAGGCCCATAGAGATAATTGATGACAAGTGGAACGAGATAAATGGCAACGCCACTTCTGATATACACTTGGCATTTGCAGATGGAGTATCTTCCAGTGTGGCAAAGAAAAAGATAGCAAATGAAATATGAGATACTTTCACAAAATTATACAAGGCCAAATCGCTGCACAACAATATCTTCTTAAAAAGGAGACTCTATACTTTTCGAATGACGAAATCTACATCGGTGACCGACAACATTAATACCTTGAAAACTTTATTTTCATAACTCACAACGTTGGGTCATAATATAGAGGAAAATGAACGTAAGGAGCTTCTACTTCAAAGTCTGCCAGATTCGTATGATTAACTTATCATCAACCTCACGAACAAAAATCCAGCAGACAATCTAGTTTTCGACGATGTTGCAGCCTCTGTATTGAACGAGGAAAGCATGCAGAAAAGTAATGAAGATAGACAAGTAAGTTCGCAACAAGCATAAGAGCTGTTAGTGATGAAAAGGAGATCAACGGAACGTGGCCCTAGTGGAAGTCATAATCATGATAGATCAAAATTCAAAAGTAAGAGGAATATTAAATGCTACAACTGTATGAGGAAATGGCACGCCAAGAAAGACTATTGGAATAACCAGAAGAGAAGAGAGGGCTAGGAACCTGAGTTATCCAATGCTCAGGGGTGTGTAGCAAATACCTCGAATGATAGTGAAATTCTCTACAGCGAGGCAACAACTGTTTTAGAAGGTAGAAAACAGTTGTCTAAAGTTTGACTTATAGACTCAAGAGCTACCTAGCACATGACCTCTCGGAGAAAATGGTTCCACACATATGAACATATCTTAGGAGGATCTGTATATATGGGTGATGATCATACTTTAGAGATCGCTGGTATTGATATAGTGAAAATAAAAATGTTTGATGGTACAATTCGCACGATTGAGGAGGTAGTATATGTCAACGGCTTAAATAAAAATCTACTATCTTTAAGACAAATGGATAGTCATGGGTACGAAACTCATGTGGAGAATGAAATTATGAAGATTGTTAAATGTGTGCTTGTATTGATGAAGGCAAAAAAGATCGGTACTAATCTATTCGTGCTTAAAGGAGAAATACTACAGGAAGCTGATACGTGTGTCGCATCAAATAGAGAAGAATCAACAATGATGTGGCATCTCAAACTTGACCACATGTCATAACAAAGTTTGAAGATTCTCTCTGAGTGAAAATTACTTCCAGAGCTCAAATCGGTAAATTTACCATTTTGCGAACATTATGTTATAAGTAAATAGTATAGATTAAAGTTCAGTAGATCTATTGTTAGAAGTAAATGCATTCTAGACTTAATTCACTTTGATGTTTGGGAATCATCAGACATATCTATGGGAGGTGCAAAGTACATGGTGACTTTCATTAATTATTATTCTAGGAGATATTGGGCTACCTAATTAAAAAAAAATCAGATGTGTTTCCAGTGTTCAAACAGTAGAAAGCGCGGGATGAACTTGAATCCAGAAAAATAATCAAGTGCTTGAGGACAAATAACGACAGAAGGTATACAGATGGTGAGTTTCTTGCTTTCGGTAAGCAAAAATATATTCAGAGGCAGTTCACGGTGGTATATACTCCTCAACAAAATAGAGTGGCAGAGTAGATGAACATAACTCTTATAAAAAGGATAAGAGTTATGTTGAGAACTGCTAGTCTACCTAATTCATTCTAGGCAAAAGCAGCCAAAACTGCTTGTTATATAGTAAATTAGTCACCATCCACAACAATTGAATTGAAGACACCAATGGAGATGTGGACTGGAAAGCTAGCAGATTATTTTTATCTACATGCATTCAGATATCATGTGTACGTGATGTACAATGCCCAAGAAAGAATAAAGTAAGATTCAAAATCTAGAAGGTGTATCTTCTTAGGGTATATTGATGGAGTAAAGGGATATCGTTTGTGGGATCCCACTACCCACAAGATTGTCATCAACAGAGATGTTATCTTTGCAGAAGATCAATTTCAAAGGAGAGATGAGGATGATAGCACTGTAAAAGAAAAGTAAGAGACTATACCGGTATATGTGAAAAATAATCTGTAAAAAGAAGATTCATATTTTTCTGAAGCAGTACCAGAGCATGAGGAACAATAACCAGTCGAGTCCGAGGCTCCAGAAGTTCATCGGTCAACTCATGAAAGACGACCGCCAGAGTGGCACTTAGATTATATCACAAAGATCAATGTTGCATACTGTCTTTTAACAGATGATGGAGAGCCATCAATTTTCCATGAAACTTTAAACAACTCAGATGTTCCTTTGTAGATGACAGCAATGTAGGAAGAAATTTAAGCTCTACACAAGAACAAGACATGCGGACTTGTACCACTACTACACAGAAGAAAAGTCATTGGAAACAAATGGGTCTATAAGATCAAACGTGATGGTAATAACCAAATAGAGCGGTATCGTGCAAGATTAGTGGTGAAACGATATGCTTAAAAAGAAGGTATTGACTTCAATGAGATATTTTATCCAGTGGTTCGACTTACAATAGTCAGAGTAGTTTTGCCAATGTGTGCTATATTTGACCCACATCTAGAGTAGTTAAATGTGAAAACTGTATTTTTTCGTGGAGAACTTGAAAAAGAAATTTATATGCTCAAACCAGAAAATTTTGCTAAAATAGGAAAAGAGTACTTGGTTTGCAGGTTGAACAAATCTCTATACGATCTCAAACAGGCGCCGAAGTGTTGGTATAACAGATTTGATTATTTCATTATGAGTCTTGGATACAACAGACTCAGTTCAAACTATTGTGCATATTACAAAGAGGTTTAAAGATAATGATTTCATCATTTTGCTATTGTACGCAGATGGCATGTTGCTAGCAGGCCCCAACAAAGATTAAATCCAATAATTGAAGGCACAATTGGCTAAGGAGTTTGAAATGAAGAACTTGGGACCAGCAAACAAGATTCTGGGGATACAAATTCATTGAGACAGAAATAATATGAAGATTTGGCTTTCTCAGAAGAATTAATTGAAGAAAACCTTGTGATGCTTCAACATGCACGATTGTAAGCCAATCTCTGCCCCACTTCCTGTTAATTTCAAATTATCCTCAAGTATGTGTCCTAGCAATGAAGCAAAGATTAAGGAGATGTCTCGAGTATTGTATGCATCAGCAGTGAGAAGTTTAATGTTCGCTATGATCTATACAAGACCAGATATTGCACAAGCAGTGGGAGCGGTCAGTCGATACATGACGAATTCTGGTGGAGAACATTGAAAAACTGTGAAGAATATTATGAGATACATCAGAGAAACCTCAGATGTTGCATTATATTATGGAGGATTAGAGTTTACTGTTAGGGGCTATGTGGATTCAAATTTTGCAGGAGACCTTGATAAAAGGAAATTCACTACTAGTTATATGTTTACACTTGCAGGAGGAGCTGTAAGTTGAGTTTCAAAACTGCAAACCGTTGTAGCTTTATCTACAATAGAACATAATATATGGCAGCTACACAAGCTTGTAAGGAAGCTATTTAGATACAAAAGTTATTAGAGGAACTCGGGTAGAAACAAGAGAAAATTTTTGTATATTGTGACAGTCAGAGCGCCTTGTACATTGCAAAGAATCTAGCCTTCCATTCTAGGTCAAAGTACATAGGAGTTCAGTATCACTTCGTTCGAAAAGTAGTGGAAGATGGAAATGTAGATTTGTAGAAAATCCATACCAAGGAGAACCTAGCAGATGTTTTGACCAAACCAATTAATACTGAAAAATTTATATGGAGCAAATCCTCTTATGACCTAGTAGAGACATAAGCAACAAGATAATAACGAAGCAGAAAAGGATAATGTGGAGATTGATTGATCCTCAATCAAATCTCTAAGTATGAGAATGTCAAAGTCATGGTTGGCACCACCTTTCTAGATGGGCGGTGCCAAACCATTAGCATTTTCAAAATGGCCCCCCAAATCGAAGTCTGAGGAGGTGCTGCCCAAGGAAAAAAAAAGAAGAAGGAAACTTTGACCAAAAAAAAAAGTTAGTAGCCAAATTTTTGCTATAAAAAGGGAGTTCTCCATTTCATTTTTGCATCCAATTTGTGATTGGAAAAAATAGAGAGATTGAGTGATTTTAGGAGCTTTAAATTATAAAGTTCTCATGAGTCTAGTTAGTGAGAGATTGGGTGTATTGGGGTTCTTAATAGTAAGCCAAAATATTACAATACTTGTAATTCTCATATCACTAGTAAAATATTTTCCTTCTGTTTTTGGCCATGGACGTAGGCTAAAAGCCGAACCACGTAATTTTTGGTGTCCTCTTTTGTGTTTGTTCTTTATTTTCTTCCAATTTCAATTTAGTTGTGGCCTTGTTTCACCCACTAATTTCCTAACATAATTGAGGGATGAACTAAGTCCTCATGTTTCAATATGGGGACTCAAATGTGAGAGTAGTAGTTGAGTACTAGAGAAATCTGTGAAAACAAGTTCGTAATTTGTTCCTTGTAGTATACGCATTCCTCGAGAAGTCTATGTTTCAATAATGAAAATTTAATGGAAGATCGATCGTTATCTTGAGTTTGAAAATATCTTGAGTAGCAGCATCAGTGCCTGATTTAGGAGATTATTTGATTTCGATAGATTGATTTGAAAAAAGTTGTGTTTCCAACCTCTTTGGAAAATTTCCTGCATCAGGATTGAATATGCAGTGGAAACATGGCAATATAATTGATATTTCCTAAAAAAATCTGCACTTACTACTACATAACTTCCACAAAATGAGTTTTAATACTGCTTGCAACTAATTCAAATTCTTCAAATGTGTTGAGTTTTGAAAATTTTGAACTACGGTTGGCTTAATCCCAGTTAGGCAGTCGAAATGACAACTATTTCGGATCTTTTATGGAGGATCATTTTAGGGATGATTGTTTGTTATAGTCAGTTCAAATTTAAACAAATTTTCATCGATGTAGAGAATTGTTGAAAAATCAAAACTTGTGGTGGCTGACAATGGCATGCCCAAAGTAAAGAAAGTGGGTTGTTGAGCATGGGCAAAGCATGTGTGTGCATAGGCTTAGAAATTGGCCGACAAACAATTATGGAGTGGAGTGGCTGTGAAGGAATTATTGAATTCTTAAATGGCAAAGACCTCTTATAAATAAAGAAGCAATTCTCAATTGTCAAGTATCCCAAAATTCAGAAAACAATTCAAGTGAAGAGTTGTTTAGTGAGTGAGCAATCAGAGAGTGTGAGCAATCAAGAGGTTTTTCCTTTCAAGAGTGTACGAGCGTACTGGGTGCTCTGAGAAGTGAGGTTTATTTACTCAAAAATATACTCTAATAATTGTTAATAAAAAAATTATTTTTCTATTGTTCCTGTGGACGTAAACATAATGACCGAACTACGTTAAATTTTTGTGTTCTTTATTTTTCTGTAATTATTTAGTGCGCTTGATTCCGCACTCTGCACACAACAAAATACTCCAGATTGGTTTGTTGTGCATAACTGAATTTTGATCCAACCGAGTGTCATTTAGGACGCTTTCTTGAGAAAAATTACTGGCAAGTCAAACCCACCAGGATTCTTAATTTTCCGGTACAATATGCCCAATTTAACTTCATCTTTTTTATCACCCAGTACCTTTTGTGGCAGCAGACTTGATAAAGCTGAACCACCTTGTTTCTATCTTTCATTTGTTAACGTTTCGCATGCATTTCGCCATGAGATACTAATATCAATAAATGAAACATGGAAAAAAGAAGTGTTCTCTCATTTCCATTATTTAACCAGAGCCACACCAAAACAGAAAAAACAAAACAAACCCATTCATCTTTCCGAGCTTTAATAAACCCACAGTGAACTCAAAAGAAACACTACACAAGAGAACTCCCAAAGTGTGACTGCTTGCGTACGCTCATAGAAGGGAGGATTTAGGCACACCAATAATGTAAGATATGTGATAGCAAAATGCAACGGGATTTTGCACTTCTATGTATGTGTTAGTGTTGCATTAAAACAGCACCATTACACTCTTTGATTTCCTTTAAAGTGAAAAAATACAGTGTAAATTAACGTAACTAATTAAATTTTGCTCTAGAAACTTGAAGTTCATATCAATAGCAATCGTTCATTTACTTCTTGAAAGTTAAAATTTTCCGGCTTTGGTTTGTTGGTACGTGAAGGTGATTCATAAGTGGCATTTCAATGCTTTCCTTTCCCTTGATTTTGAAAGGCTAAAGAGTAAGGATTAAGATAGTGGCTCCTTAGCCTATGACCTCTTAGTAAAAACATCCATAGATTTTAGAAATGGGTAGCAATACTAAATAGCGACACTCTAGCTGTTACTTTTCTTCGTTATTATATTGCAATCAGGGCAACCATAGTCTTAAGTTTTTAGAATTATAGCAAATTTGTGAAATCAAGGTGAGGTCTACACCTCTGTTGTTAGTTTCATCCCAAATATATTAAGTTTTAAGATTAATTGTTGCCCTTGGGTCCATAATCTTAAGAATGTGTTAACTGTTAAGAAACCTATTCAATCTTTGACTACTACATCTTCCCTGTTTATTATGTAATTAATTCCATATTTTTTGTCTACAATATGCAGCATTGTTCAAAGTTGCGAAGTATAATGAATAATTATTTATCCCCATTGTGAACATTTATTATTTTATATATTAAGCTTATTGCAAAAGAGACAGAATATTCCTTGCAATAAATTAAAGACGGTTAGCATGTTGAGACTTTCACTATAATTGCGTCTGGATCCTTATCATGACGCTGTCAATTACTAAAGATAAGACGAATTTTCAGTTTGATGTTATCAACAAAGCCTAAGATTTACTTCGATGAAAAAGAGATTGAAGAAGTAATACATTTTTGGACAAAACTCATTAATAGTTTAATTTAATTTGTAAAAAGACAAGTGGCTTTTGGATTCCACTGGTGACTTACTGCAAATTAATGACCAAAACTTGTATCTTCATTTCAACTTTCAATAGTGGCTACAAACGATTAAAATAATATTAAATTAACAGCTGCACGCAGACCTAAGGAAAGGGTGGAGTCCAAATATCACTGGGAGAGTGGGTGTCTCATACTCAAAATGAGGCAAAGGTGGTGCTCATAATTCAAGAAATAGGTAGTTTGAATTTGATTTTCTTCTAAATTTTATCTCATGTAGTCATTGGATTTAAAAGCAAGTGATCCAACACGCAAGAGATAGCCACGTTTGTCTTAAAACAAAAGTTTGGTAATCAATGAAAAGCAATCCAAATTCAGAACCTGAATTGTCCTCATCGTCCCAATGGCTTCCAAAGCTTGATCACTAATCAAAGTACCCCTCCCTAAATCCAAATTCGTCAAACTTTGAGCTGATTTATTAATAATCGAAATAACCCCAACATTGCCAATACTCTTTCTCCTTCTTCATGGAACTTTACTTAATTTTGGACACCCGTTTGCTTTAGCAAATACCATCATCACCAACACCATCAGAATCTTGACATGCCTCTTTGAGATTAACTTTAAAAATCCGAATTTTGGGACATGTTCTGGCACAATTTGGAGATAAGCATTGCTGAGAAACTTCGTTGAATCAAATGAGCGTAAATTTGGGAGTTTGCGTAGAAAATCTTGGAGAGAATCTGGTTCAATGACCCGACTGACCCTCAACTCTTAGCCATCCCGTGCAAACAAGAGAGTGTGAGTTTCTGTCATTTCAGTCGTTGATCCAAGTTAAGAATTAAACTTAATTCATCATCACCTAGCGTTGACATAACGATTTTTCCTTTTCTTTTTTCTTTTTTCTCTATGCATTGAAGTTGTTTGTTAAAATGATTATGGGAAAAAGTTGTATGGAGAAGCCAGGGGACTGTGTGACTGGAACTGTGATGTGCGAAATACTTTGGTTTGAAGAAATGCTTGCGTTGTGAGTTTGTTTGCACTTTGTACTTAGCTTTCTTCTACTTCTCACTCAAAAGTCAGTTGTGGGAATAAATTAATCTCTTGCAATAAATCTTATCGGAGGATGGTGCGAAGAAATCTAATAGCAATAAGGGTGAGACCAAGTCAGAGGAGGGGTCTGGAGAAAAAGTTGACGGGCGTGGAGAGAAGGAAGATCAAAATGGAAACAAGGAGGTGGTGAAAAGCTCTTGAAGATAACCGGCTTCAACGGTTGGCAGTCTACACCTCAATTATCTATCAAGTAATTTCAACTGTTAGATTGAATAGCTTTACATCCAACGGCATTTCACAATAACGACAAAAAAAGTGGGGGTACGGTATTCCGCGTCACTATTTATAAAAATATATGATTGATGTTTTGTTTCTGCAAGACGATTACCTAATAAGCTAATAATGTGTAAAATCATATTCTTCGATTATCTTATCCTAAGTCGGGAGTCCTGAAAAAACTTCTAAAAATTGAAGTAAAATAATGCCTGAAGTATGTCAATTAACCCCGGCCCATTACGTGCACAAAAGGGATCCACCAGCTCATAAAATTAGACCCATGGGCCACTACAAATTTATCCCTTTATCTTAAAGGGCCACAACAAAATCTTGCTTTTCAAAATTTTTCCGCGGTATATGCATAATTGAAAGGCCAACACCAACAAAATGTTTTTAACCGACAAAAATTATTGTTACAAGAATTTTACAATCTAATTGACACAAACCTCAGATGTTTATTACAAATATTTCATTCATTAAATATACGTAGAATTGGTAACTTAACTCAATTATATAATTAGAGATTTATTAGACAAATAGCATTTGAATTTATCTTTTTTTTTTTCATCCATGAATCAATAGCAATTATTTATATACGTACGTGAGGATCAAATGTTTCCATTATGATTTTCGATCATTTGATTCTTGGATTAATTATAGTATCTCTGTAGTAATTATTTTTATGTGGTCGCTGAAAATTTGCAGGTAATGTTGTTTTATGATACAGTAATTCTTAGAATACAAACATAAAATTCAAGTTACTAACTCAAATTAAAAAATCTAGTTTTTTAAAAAATTTACTAACTTAGTATCTAATTTTTTTAAAACAGTTGTCCTTTAATTTTATTAAAAAATTGTCCTCAATAGATCAATATATTGCCTTTCCCACTGAACATATTTCCTTCTTCAAAGCTTTCATCATCTTATTATCTCAGCACAAAATATATTTTTCTATGTCGTTTGTAAAAATATACTAATAAAGTCAGCCGAAGAGCTCTTAAGAATAATAATATTGAGTAAACTTTAATTTATCCTTTGTTTAAAATGACAAACTTCAACCTATCCTCAAAAGTATAAAAATACCAATTTACCCTCATTTTCTATTAAAAAGACCAAAAAAAGAAAGTTCATCAGCATGCTCCAATTTGCCCTAATTTTCTGAGAAAAAATGAGGACAAATTAAAGATTTTCACACTTTTGGGGATGAATTGAAGTTTACTCCAAAGCATCTGGTACTCTTAAACCTCATCTAACGTAAGTAAAAATTGATTCCCATCAATTGATAAAACGCTTTAAGCTTTTTTGTAATCTCAAATTGTGCAAATATATATTTTAACAAGGTAAATTCCAGGACAAGAGTTTTAAGAATAAAGCATTTAATATTCTTAAACCTCGTCTAAAGTAAGCTCGTTTCGCTTTTGATTGCTAGGAAGAAATCTAAAGCATAAAACATAAACCACAAAGAAAATTTAACCTTAAATGCATACCATCCGTCTATTGCTCTTGTTTTTGTTTCTTTGTTAAATAAATATATAGCTCAGTGGCTCCCCTGTTGTTTCTACACCTTACAGAACAATCTCTGGTAAGCCTCTCATAAACTATCTCACTTGATATCTACCGTAACTTCTTTTCTAATGGCAAGTGATTGTTTAATTTCTACTTTCTTTGGCGTTTGCTTCATTTTTTATTTTTCCCGTCTTAATGTTTTTAATTTTTCTTTGATGACGGCTGGCAACACTAATAGAATTGTCAACTGGAGCAGAAATAGATTTTCAAGTGTATTTATAAAAAAGTTAAGGTACGTTCTGCTTTCTCTCTATCTCCCGACTTTGTTTTTTTATCAGGACTAAATTATTAGATTAAAAATCAACTACAAGGCACAGAACTCCATTTCCGGAGAGGAAATTTGAAGTAAATAGTTACAAAACAATCAAAAAATTTAAAAATAAATAAATAAACAATCGCTCCTAAGAGTGGGATGATATAATTCCACCCCATTTTTTGTGTGATAACACTCCTATTTATAATTTTTTTCTGTTGAAATTATAATTTTATCCTCAACAACTGCATCATTCTCATTCACGGAATTGCTTCACTACTACTGGTGTCATTGAAAAGTTTAAGACTATTATAAAAGCCTCTGCTGTTCTTGAAGTCAATTTCTCCCCCACCACTTTATCGCAGTTTTTATTTTATTTTATGTTGTTGAAATCTGTAAAATCTAGAGAAAGAAAATTGAGACAAAGAAATATTGAATGGTCTTCAACAATGGGAAGACTCAAGAAACTATCTATTTATGGGTGGATTAATTACAAAGAAAATTAAATATACAAAATAGGAAGAGTACAAATATACGTAAAGCAGACAATATTAAACAAGAAAGTAAATCCTAAAATTAAGTAGAGGATATCATCACAATAGCTTTTCCAATAAATCTGTGATTACAACTCTCAAATTCTCCCTCAATAATCAATATGATTATATTGGGTTGCAGTAGTTTCCTAATGGTGCTCCATCATCGAATGACATCTTTCTCCTTGCTGCTTTGCTTTTGCAATGAAAGACTGTGCTGCTTCCTTTTTCAATTTGGAAAGCTATGATGTGTGTGAAATAGAAAGTATACATTGAAGAAATTTGTTATTCTAGGGTAATTTTGTTATCAAGCGGATATATTTTGAACTGGGGTGTTATATCACAAAAAGTTTGGCTCAAAATATCTCTACATTGTAGTTAAAATATCGTCTATTTTTTAAATATCTCTCAGCTCCACTTCAGCTTCAACCAAATTCTCGTTGTAACCCAATAGACAAATTCTATCCATTTTAATTGGACGGGAATATTTCCACCCAACTTTTAGAAAATAATTACAGTAAGATCACAATTAAAAAATATAAATTAATAAAAGTTTTGTACAGTTAATCAATTAAATCCTTTTATTAATTTTTTTAATTCTTTGACCATTAATTTTAATATAAATTTTATATCTTTACATGTAAATTACATAAATTTGACAGTCTAATAATTTATATGAGAATTGTGCCATAAAAACACTATGTTAATTTAACTAAAAAATAATAATCATACTAATAAAGTAGTATTGGAAATAATGAATTTGGTTCAAATTAGAAAAATGTTAAAGTTAAAGTATATTCTTAATAATTTTAATTTATAAGGGTAAAATAGTTAACTTAAAGTTATGTCAAAGTAATCTTTGTAATCAAATATGTTAAAACAATCCAAGTCATAGAAAAGTGAATTGGGACATATTTAATTAATTAATTCTCCAAAGTTCTTCTTAATTTGAAAATTTTTAAAATAATGTGCAAGTTTTAAAATTATTTTTTAAAAATGGAGTGGATTTACAAAAAAAATGTGGGTGGAGATATCATCACTCATTTTAATTATTCTATCCCGCTAGCTTCCCCTGCTAATTAGTATGTATTTACTTAATTAGTATGTCAACTTTTTTAATTTTTCGTCCTTAAACATTTTAGTTTCTTGCAAGGAAAAAAATAAAAAATCGTGGAGCCGTGAAATCTTTTCTAGAAGATGCAAAAACAAAAACATTTGTAAATAGATTATTAATAAAGAAAATTTTAGAATAAATAAATAAACAATCACTACTAATAAGGTTTGGGATAATTTTACCCACGTGGTTATAATTTCCACCCCACAAATTTTTTAAACCCACCCCCATTTTTAAAATTTTTTTACCACAAATGCACATTATTTTTTAAAAATTCAAATTAAGAAGAAATTTAAAAACTTAATCAATTAAATCCATATTCATCTTCTTTAGGAGACTATATTTTTTTTATTATATTTGATCAATAAGGTTTGCTTTAACATAAATTAATATGATTATTTTACCCTCACAAGGTAAAAGTATCAAAATATCTAAAATTTACTTTCAAATTTTTTTATGTTTTAATGATGTATAGGTAGTACTTTATTCATATGATTATTAATTTTCCATTAAACTAACAAGATATAATTAGGACATGGGGAGTATTAAAAATTATTAAATTTTATATAAAACATGAAACTAAATGGCTAATGAATTAGTTACAATAATATATATATTTCTTAGGGTAATTTGGTTATTTTATACTATAAAAGTAAAACGGTCAAATTAAACTTATCTTAAAACAACCTTAAATATTGATTGTTAAAAGACTAAAAAAAATTATAAAAATAATTTAATTAATTAATTAATTGTTCAAACTTATTATTAATTTGTAATTTTATAAAATATGGTGAACTTATTGTAATTATTTTGTGGAGGTGGGGTGGTTTATAAAAATAGTGGGGTGAAAATATCTATACCCTTTACCCCATTTTTTGTGTTATAACACGCCGTGCATTTTTTTTTTTTTTTTTTTTTTATGGCTGTAATTGTAATCTTATCCTCAACAACTGCATCATTCTCATTCAACTTTAGCCAAATTCACCTTAATAACCAAATACAATCCTTTTTAATTATTCTAACCCGCTAGGTTCCCTGGCTTATTAGTATTTATTTAATTAATTAGTATGTCCATTTTTAAAATTTTTTTCTTCCTTAAACCTTTTAATTTCTTGCAGGAGGAAAAAGAAAAAAGAAAAATCTCAGAGCCATGCAATCTTTTTCAGAGGAAGCAATAATTTTTTGGAATCAATGGGAAATACGAATATTGGTTTTACTTAGCCTTGCTTTCCAGACAATCCTCACCATATTTGGTTCAAGAAGGAAATTCACGGAAAAATTTTGGATACAATTTCTTGTTTGGTCATCGTACTTGTCAGCAGATTGGGTGGCAATTGCTGCCCTCAGCAAACTTGCGAGCTGTGACAATGCTCGTGAAGACAAATCTCCGAAATCAAATGGCGAACTCCAGCTCCAGGCATTTTGGGCACCGTTTCTTCTAATTCACCTTGGTGGCCCGGATACAATCACAGCTTTCTCTTTAGAAGACAATGAGCTGTGGCTAAGGCATTTTCTTTCGCTTGTTGTTCAATGTGGGGTGGCCGTTTACGTATATCTACGATTCTGGAGTACCAATGTGCTTACATACATAGCCACTCCAATTCTTATTGTTGGAGCTTTTAAGTTCGGAGAGAGAGTTTTCGTTCTTTATTCTTCAAGCAAAGAGAGGTTAACAAAATTCCCGCTCGCAGATTTTACTGATGACGTTCGCCATTTACTTATTCGGCAATGTGAACTTCTATTTACGGGCCAATTTTTGGACTGTGAGGAAGTAGAATGGTTTCGCAGCAGAATCTTAGAAAAAATATCAGAAAAAGATATCTTCAAAATAACAGCATTTGAGTTAGGGTTCATGTACGATTTTCTCTACACCAAGGCGAAGATGATTTATTCTGGATCGGGCATCGCGGCACGCTGCTTTAGCTTATTATCCTCTGTTACTGCATTGGTGTTGTTCCCAATCCTCATTGATATTCCCGCACACCCATTGGCTGACATCATCATCTCTTGCTTATTGCTAATTGGTACTATTTTTACAGACCTATACGGATTTATCTTACATGTCTTCTCCGATTGGACAAAGTTTTATCTGTCCAAGGACAGCAACAGAAACCACCCAGATAGAAGTACTTACGATGCTACCTTTTTTTCGCATCCACTATTGGGCAATCACAAGAGGTGGTGCAGATCAATGGGACAACTTAACTTACTAAGCTACTGCATCAAAGGCGAGAAAACCAAACCTTCTGCTGTAGTTAGCAGTTACTTGCCATCAACAAAACTTTGAGGAATCAATGGAACGTGACTTGGGCAGATGTAAGTGATGATTTGGAGAACCTAATCTTCCGAGAGCTGAAAGAGAAGGTAGATAAGGTTGTTAAACAACCTGAGGAACCATTTTGTTCGACTGTAGAGGGTCAAAGGATAATGTCTTCTGGGAGAGGTGATTATGTGCTTGAAGAAAGGTATAATGCGTCATGGTTACTTGAATGCACAGCTTTAAAACCGTACGGCTATAACCTTCTTGCTTGGCATATTGCAACGGAACTCTGTTACCTTGAAGATCTCGACAAACATTGCCATGGAAATCCTGATAGGCTCCGCCGGAGTTGCAAAATTAGCAAATGCTTGTCGGATTACATGTTTTATCTTCTAGTAGTGTGTCCATCTCTGATGCCCGAAGAGACGGATTTACTAGAGACAATATATAAGCATACCTGTCGTGGCATCATCCCTGGTGACTATAATCAGCATAGAAGTGGTAGTGAAGCTTCGGGGTTTTCTCCTCCACTGCAGATGACAGCTGAAGAGTGGGAAACCCCAAATTACTTTCCATCAGCTGCAACGCCTGGACGTTGGCTTGGCCAGCAATTGCAGCGGCTGGCATCAGCGGAAGGATGGACTTACGATAAAAAGTGGAAAATGATAAGTGAAGTATGGGTTGAAATTTTGGCATATGCAGCATCTCAGAGTACATGGAATGAGCATGGTCAGCACCTTAGTAAAGGTGGGGAGCTGCTAACTCATGTTCGCCTTCTTATGGCTCATCTTGGTTTAAGTTCACAATATCTTCTTGATCAAAAACTACGTACTTTAAGAAAAATTCGAGCACATGCACGTGCCATTAGAGGTAATACAACCAATTAATGCAAGAAAATTAAACTGCACACATGTTCATTTTTATTATTAACATATTAATTTAAAGATTTAAAATGGCTTTTAGCGACGAAAATTTTATTTCGTTACTAAATGTGTATTTTTACCTTTGAAAATTAATTTTGTCAGTAAATGTGAAAATTTTAAAAATTTTGGTGGACTATTTTCTGTCAAAATTAAGTTTTATAAATTTGTTGCTAAAAACTCCAGTTCTCTATATATATCTTATTTATTTCATTTCTTTTATTCTTTCTTTCTCTCATTCTCTCATTTCCTTAGTTTGATTCTTTAATTCTCTCATCCTTAAATATATAATTCTCATTTTCTAATTTAATCTCAACTTCTTTCCTCTTTTATTTTTAACATTTTTATTTTTTTTTTTGTTATTACTTACCTTATTCATTACAACTTACATTATTATTATATTTGAGTTTATTATGTTAACTAATTATTGTGTGTTTATTTGCGGCAGCTGCAATTCATTATCGCGAAGATGTAGAAGATCAGGGGTGGATCTCAAGAGGAAATTTAAGGGGGGCCAAATTTAAACTTATAAATTTATATTCATTTGTAAAAATTTTCTTTCAAAAAAATAGATATTAAATTTTGTAATTATTTTTGTATTTTTCATCAATAATAATAATAATTGATTTAGATTAATTAAATCTCTTTTTATCATAGTGGTGTTAATTATCACTGTAATTTAGTGTTAAAAATGATAATATTTTAAAAATAGCAGTAAGAGTTAAATGTTAGGAAAATGAAATGTTTTAGCGAAGAAATAATTTTCATCGCTAAAACTACTTTTAGCGAGGAATATTATTATTTCGTTAATGGAAGCACTTTAGTGATGAAATATTATTCGTTGGTAAATATACTTTTAGTGACTAAATAATTTTCATCGCTAAAAGCATTTGTAGCGTCGAATAGTATTTTCATCCCTAAAAGTGTTTCTAGTGATGAATAGTATTTTGTGCTAAAAGCATTTGGAGCCCGGAATAGTATTTTCTCCCCAAAAAAAAGTATCTTTAGCGATGAACTATTATTCGTCGCTAAATAATTTCATCGTTAAAACATTCAACGATGAAATTTAAAAATTCAATGCTAAAAACCTAATGTGACGCTCCTGTTGCAACAAAATGGTGATAAAAGTGTTTTGGCTATGACATCTGTCGCGCTAAAATGGGTTTGGGATGCTCAAATCTTGCTTGGTGGGGATGCTACTCCTTTAGCTGTTGCAGCTTTTATTTCACGCGATGCGTGTGGCTTTCCCACGTATCGGTTTTGTTGATGTTGATTATGCTACTCTTCTTGTACGGTTTATGGCCGGCTGTTATTGATTTGTTTTGCATGGCTTCTATATTTGGTTACAGGCTGCTGATTTGAGGCTTCACCCATGCCTATCTGGTTTGCCAAAAGAAAAGATGGTGGCTTCACTCGGCTTGGGTTTTGACTCTAAACTCAAAAAAATGAACTCAAGATTTTATAATAAATGGAAATATGAGATTAAAATAAATGTAATTATATATATATATATTTTAAATAATTTAATAGTTAAAAGTTTTTTATTTTTTATAATTTAGCAGACCTATTTTATTATCATTATGTAAAAAAAATTTATATTTATAATAAGAATATGTTTTATTAATTATAAAATCTATTTAACTCAAAGTTTTATTTAAAATATTTATAATAAATATAAATATATTATTAAAATAAATATAATAATTTAAAATCTTAATTTTATTTTAATTGTTAAAAATAATTTAATGTTATCATGTACTAAATAGATTATATTATTTATATTAAATTTGTATTAATTAAAAAATTTATTAATTATAAAACTTGAAAGTTAATTTTTTAATTACTGAATTCAAAGGGTATTATGGTGAACAAAGGGGCTTAGCGTCCTTTTATGAAAACTCAAGGGTATTTGTGATCATTTTTTCAAATTTTAAAGGTGTAGATGTTATTTTTCCTAGTTTAAATATTTAATTTTATTTAATTAAATATCTAAATTTCTTTTTAAAATAACATGATCTCATCGTAATTCCTTCTTAGAAGTGAGGTGGAATTAGGGATGGCAATTGGCACCGCCCGTAGTGGGTTTGCCATTACCAAACCTAAACCCGCACAAAATTTAAATTACCAAACCCAAACCCGCACAAAATTTAAATTACCAAACCCACCCGCAACCCGCAGGGGTTTTAATTTTTTTAAAAAAATCCACCCGCAGCGGGTTTTAACAATTACCAAACCCGTAATGGTATCCGCCGGATTTTTTGCGGGTTTCCATATTTAAAATCACAAATGTTTAATATATAAATTTATAATAATAATTTCAAATTTCATATAACATATTCAATTTTATATTTAAACAATGTAAATGGAAAATTAAAATTTCCACATCAATTCAACACAAATTTTCAAATTTAAGTATAAATTACACAAATCTATTTAAAAAATACAAACTAATATCTAAAAATAATAATTATATTTCATATTATCATTTAAAACAAGATTCAAGAGAAGATATTCATTTCATTCACCACCATAAGCACCCATCCAACACAATACCTATAATAATAATTAAGATTAATATTTTCAAATACTAATTTGAAGGAAAATGTCTCTAGTTTCCTTTAGGTTATGACTTTAGAATAGGAGATGAGTCATATACACACATACACAACTTTGAGCCTTTGGATATTTGGTAATTTGATTAATTACATTATTTTCTTTATATATTTTTATATTTAAATTAAATTAAAAATATTTAAAAAAAAATTATTGCGGGTTTGGTGGATATCCATGCGGGTATCCACCGGGTATAAGGTTAATACCAAACTCACCCGCATCCATGTGCGGGTTTTAATTTATAATACTAAACCCGCCCGCAACGGATAAAATTACCCGCAGTGGGCGGGTTTTGGCAGGTGGGTTTGGACGGGTTTGCGGGTTTGCGGGTACAATTGTCATCCCTAGGTGGAATGCAAAAGTTACAGGAAGTAGGGGTGGGCATCGGATCGGATTTGGATAGATCCGATCCGATCCGATCTAATCCGAACAAATTTGGATCGGATTCGGATTCTGCTTCAAATCCGATCGGATGTAATTTGTGCAATTCGATCGGATTTGATTCGGATCGGATCGGATCGGATTAATCCGAACAATCCGATCGGATTGCACTGCTCCTTAAAAAAAAAAAAGAAACAGAAATTAAATGAAAAATTGAAAACTTAAACAGCTAAACCTAATTCCCAAATCACAAAACCACCCACGCAACCCAGCCACGCGACCTGACGCACCACGCAACCCAGCCACGCGACCTGACGCACCACGCAACCCAGCCAAACCAACCCACGACCACAAACCACACACACATGCCACAACCTGACGCACACGACGACTCACGCCATCGACAACATAAACGGAACGAACCCAGCCGGATCTTGATCAACGTCCAGTTGCCATTCACGACGAGCAGCTGACGGCGAAAGCAACCTCGCGATAGCCGACTTGTTCATTGTGTAAGGTTCCTGTCTTTATTGCATGATTGTCTAAGGAATTAAATGTGCAGTCTGTGATGAGCAAATCAAGAAGACGAAGTGAAAGGCTGCTGCAGAGAGATGAGCTCTCGACTTACCTATATTTGGATGTGTAATTATCATATAACACCCTGAGCTTTTGATAATGAAGCTAATGAAAGAATTGTGTAAGGACTTGTGTTTCATTAATTCTAGATTTCATTAATTTTTGGTAAAAATTGTCAAAAAGGTTCCAAATCCGAATACAATCCGAACCGATCTGAATCCGAACTTATCCGAAATATTCATTCGATCCGAATCCGATCCGAACTATTTCGAATTGGATTGGATCGGATTAAAATCGGATGGATTTTTTTTCAATCCGAATTATCCGAAATCCGATCGGATTCATCCGAACCCGATCCGAATCCGAAATTGCCCAGCCCTAACAGGAAGTATCGCCGCCCGATGAAAAGCAACGCGTGAAGTATGTAAATTACCCCCCATTAAGTCCATAAGAGAAGTCCGCGGGCCATAAAAATACATCCTTCAATTTTAAAGGCCGACAACAAGAATCTCTTTAATTTTATGGAGATAAAAACAGAGATTCTTGAAGCTCATGGCAAGCAAAACTTGATTCCCATCACTTGACGAAATGCTTTAAGAATAAAGCATGCTTTACTCATGGCAAGTAAAGCTCATGGCAATCCCAAGATGTACAAATATATTCTGGGCGAAAAGTTTTAAGAAAAAAGCATTTAATATTCTTAAACCTTATCTAATGTAAGTCTATAAAACGGGATAAAATCTAAAGAATAAAACATATGCCATAAAGAAATTTACCCTTTAATTTAATACATACCGTCTAGGGATGGTAAATTAATCCGGATTCGGACTGGACCCGGATAAATCCGGATAGTCTAATTCGGGTTTAATCTGCACCGGAAGATAATACAATACGGATCCGGGAAGGATTTTAAACCCGGATACATTCTGGATCCGGATCCGGTTTTATTTGAATCCGAATATCCAAAATCTGGACCCAGATACTGTAAGTATAAAACGAAAAAAAAAAAACTAATGCCTTGACCTATTGCAGCCACTTTCTTTCTTCTCCATCTTCCTTAACCTATTGCAGCCGCTTTCTTTCTTCTCCATCTTCTCTTTCATTAAACCCACTGCAACCGCTTTCTTTCTTCTCCAATTCTTTTTCATTCACTCAAATGATTCCCACTGCAACCGCTTTCTTTTTCATTCACTCAAATGACTTGGAAAAATCTTTGTATTGAAAGGAAGACAAAGAGCAATGCCCCATTAAGGTCGATCCTCATTTTTCCGCCACTCTTGCCCCTTTTTTGTCACCAGAAACTGCCGAATCCCCACAGCAACTTTCCGACGATGCTCTCCTCGACACCGACGACACCACCAATGCCACCAAACATCTGAAAACTCAGCAATCCTCCCTCAATGTTCATTTAGCTATGGTATCGGGATTTTGGTGACTTGAGGTTTGGAGATTCGAGGAAGTAACATCGAGAGAAAAAAAAAAGAAAATTATAATAGATATCCAGACCCGGACCCGAATTTTGCCATCCCTAAATTACCTCTCTATTGCTCTTGTTTAAGTTTCTTTACTAAATAAAATAGCTTATTCACTCCCCTACTGTTTCTTTACCATACAGATCACAAACCTCTCATAAATATTATCTCACTTGAATTCTACTGCACTTCTTTCCCAACAGCAAGTGATTGTTTAAACTTCTGCTTTTCTTTAAAGTTTTCTACTGTACTTCTGTCCCACAGCAAGTGATTGTTTAAACTTCTGCTTTTCTTTAAAGTTTCCTATATTTTTTATTATTTCTGTCTTAATGTTTTTAATTTTTCTTTGATGACGGCAGGGACCACTAATAGACTGACAGTCAATTGGACCAGAAATAGATTTTCGAGTGCATAAAATTATTATAACACAGTTAAGGTACGCTCTGCTTTCTCTCTGTCCCATTTCTTTTGTGGGACTAAATTATTAGATTAGAAATTTGGACCTGTCTATGGTACAGATTCTGTAACAAACATCTTCCGTCATCCCACCATCCGAATTTCTATTGTTTAGTTTCTCACTCCACATCTAACCACATCCAACGGCTGATGCTGCAGTCTGTAGCTTACAGATTCTGTAAGCTAGTCAAGTCCTAGAAATTTAGAATCAATGACAAGGCAATGAACTTTGTTTTCGCCCAGGAAATTTGATGTAAATAGTTACAAAATAAAAAATTTTGTTAGGAGCTAAAGTTATGGCATTAAGGGAGGCTTAATTATCGGTATTCTGTAGTAATTATCGGTATTCGTTATCTAATTGTTAAATACAATTATTTTATTATTATTCTGTCAAACAAAATTTTATTAATGTTAAAATATATCTAATAGATAAATAATATCAATATAATTTTGTCGAATATGTAAAATAATTTAAAAAATTATATAGTTTTATATAGTATATTATTTATATTATATTTACAATTATAATTATTATAGAATTTTATTTAAAATTAATTTTTGGATTCTTGTTATAAAAGTTATAAATGATATGTGTGAGTACTGTTTCGACATTTAAAAAGGTGCAATTAAAATTTTATTAAAAGTAAGGCTTGCATTATAAAAAGGTATTCAAAGTATATTTTAAAATTTAAATAAGCGTAAGAAAGTTTCTAGTTAAATTCTCTTCTATTCATTAAATATCCATCAGCTCTCTTCAACTTTAGCCAAATTCTCCTAAGAACCAAATACTGTATATTCCTTTTCAATTACTCTAGCTTTCCTCCATTATTAGTATTTATTTACTTAATTAGTATGTCAAAAAATTTTAATTTTTTCTTCCTTAACTATTTAGCTTCTCGCAGGACAAAGAAAATAAAAATAAAAAATCATAGAGCCATGCAATCTTTTCCAGAGGAAGCAATAACTTTTTGGAACCAATGGCAAATACGATTATTGGTTTTACTTAGCCTTACTTTCCAGACAGTCCTCAGCATATTTGGCTCCCGAAGAAAATTCACAGCAACATTTTGGATACGAGCTCTTGTTTGGTCATCGTACTTGTCAGCAGATTGGGTGGCAACTGTTGCTCTTGGCAACCTTGCGAGGAGTGACAGTGCTCGTGAAGACAAATTTCTGAAAGCAAATGGCGAAATCCAGCTCCAGGCCTTTTGGGCACCGTTTCTCCTGATCCACCTTGGCGGCCCTGATACCATCACAGCCTACGCTTTACAAGACAATGAGCTGTGGCTAAGGCATTTACTTTCGCTTGTTGTTCAAGTTGGGGTGGCAATTTATGTGTATGTACGATTCTGGAGCACCAGTGTGCTTACGTATCTAGCCACTCCCATTTTTATTGTTGGAGCTTTTAAGTACGGAGAGAGAGTTTTCGTGCTTTATTCTTCAACCAAAGAGAGGTTAAAAAAATTCAATCTCTTACAAGTCATCCACAGGAAATGGATCGGAGAAATAAGAGAAACTAGTCGCCGGCTTCTTGAAGTTTGCACTTTAATTGAGAACTGTGCACGTCTATTTACCGGCCAAGTTTTGGAGTATGGAGATCGACAAAATGACCGCATGATCTTACTAGGAGAAGAAGGGATAAAGGAAAAGTCAGCAGAAGAAATCTTTAAAATAACAGCAATTGAGCTGGGCTTCATGTACGATTTGCTCTACACCAAGGCAAAGATGATTTATTCTGGATTCGGAATCTTGGCACGCTGCTTTAGCTTATTATTCTCTGTTACTGCATTAGTGTTCTTCTCAATCTTCATTCATAGTCCCGCACACCCATTGGCTGACATCATCATCACTTACCTATTGCTAATTTGTACTATTTTTACGGACCTGTACGGATTCATCCTACATCTCTTCTCCGATTGGACGAAGTTTTATCTGTCCAAGCGCAGAAACGGAAGCCACCCTGATAGCAGTACTTATGATGCTACCTTCTTTTCTCATCCACTATTGGGCAATCACAAGCGGTGGTGCAGATCGATGGGACAGCTGAACTTACTAAGCTACTGCATCAAAGACAAGATAACGACACCTTCTGCTGCAGTTGGTAAGATACTTGCCATCAACAAAACTTTGGAGAATCAATGGTATGTGACTCGGACAGATGTAAACGATGATTTGGCGAAGCTGATCTTCGGAGAGCTGAAAGAGAAAATTACCTCAAATACCGAACCTGAAGAACAACTGGGTTCGACTGCAACGGGTCAAAGGACAATGGCTGGGAGAGGTTATTATGTGCTTGAGCACAGGTATAATAAGTCATGGTTACTTAAATGCACAGCTTCAAGATCTTATGACTTTAACCTTCTTGTATGGCATATTGCAACTGACCTCTGTTACCGTGATGATCTCCACAAACTTTGCAATGGAAATGCTAATGCACTCCATCGGAGTTGCAAAATTAGCAAACGCTTGTCGGATTACATGTTGTATCTTCTACTAGTGTGTCCATCTCTGATGCCCGAAGACAATTTATTGGAGACAATATATATGGAGACCTGTCGCCAAATGGAGCATTTCTCCGGTCTGCTGGAGGAACCTCCTACAGTAATGACACCTGAAGAGATGCAAGAGTGGACAAAGAAAATTGCATCTGCGAAAAGGCCTGGACTTTGGCTTAGCTACCATTTGCAGTCGCTGCAATCAAACCAAGATTGGAATAACGGTAGAAAATGGGAAATGATAAGCGAAGTATGGGTTGATATGTTGGCATATGCAGCATCTTACGGTACGTGGAATGAGCATGGCCAGCACCTTAGAAAAGGTGGGGAGCTGCTAACTCATGTTCGCCTTCTTGTGGCACATCTTGGCTTAATTCCAGAATATGAATACTTACCGCAGTAAGGATTTTCCTTTCTCCTTATAAATATAATCCATCAGAAGTAAATTTTTTAAATTAATTAATTCATACAATACCAATTGTAATCCAAACAATTCTGGATTTTTTTTATTCTTTATGAGATTATATTGTTTTTGTCCTTGGGCAAAGATGATTTAATTTGGTGTTTTTCGGATTGAATGGAAGATTAAAAAAATAATAATAATTTTTTATCTTTTATTATGAATTAATATTGTTAATCGGTAAAGTTTTTAATTGTCAAAATAACATTTGATGTGATTATCCTACTAACCCATATCCCTCTTTCTCTTCCAATGTATTCTTCCGGATCTCATTCTCCTGCTTCTAATCTGTTCGCTTTATTTATTTATTATTATTATTATTAAAGGTATCATTGCAAATGAATGTTGATACTTCTCTCTCGCTAATGAAAATTGTCATATTCAAATTGATTTTAGGCTCTCACAAATTAGAGGAATAAAACACACAATGCAAAAATGATTATGAAGAGTTTTTTTTACCAATCATGAAAGCCATAAAAATTTATTTTCCTTCAAATATTTAAAAAGATAATTAACATATGTCCCAACTCAAATACCATAAAGAAGATGCATATTTCAAAAAGTATATAATTGATATCAATGAATAATTTAAATAAAAAAATAAAATTGATTGGAAAAAATCCATAACATCAGTTGATCAATAATATTTTTAAAAAAGAAATTGAAAAGAGATTGTATGTTTGTCAAATTGACGGTATTCGTTAGTTTTTTTACTTTGAGAGGGATAATACAGTAATGTAAAGAATGTTCTATTAGGCAAGAAAAAATGATTAAAAGAAATGAAAATTTAATTTACGGTTGATTGTGGGGAATGACAGGTGTATGTAGAACCTTAAAGGCCGAGTCAAAACTCAGCGCATCGTTGGATTTTAATCCATTTAAAAAACCTTGGCTATATCAATGTGGTGTGTGTGACTTGTGGCTGCTTGAAATAATCAGCTAGTTACCCATTGGTTCAGGAAAGTTGTTCTTCTTCATCTCCCAATACAGAAGAATTTGTTGGAAGTCCACTTGTTAGCAACCAATCATTTTCTGGATTTGCTAAGGCTCTGTTTTCAGTCATCTGAATTGTGTGTTTAATGTCAAGTCTGTATTAGAGTCAAGCAAAAGCCTGGGTCAATGTTATATTAAATATAACTTATAGCATCTAAAAATTTAAGTTTTGTTTTATTATCAATATGTCTGGAGTTATTTGAGTGCAACTCTTAAATTGGATATAAGTTACATTACCACACACAATCTACCACACCTCAAATTCAATAATGGGATCCTGGAAATTCCATTTCTTATACTCTTATGTGCAAACGAACATTTTGTTCAGAAATCATAGGTCCATGCGGACACGTGGGGTGACTTAATTTGCCACTCCGCTCCTCGTCTAAGGGCGTTTAAATATTTTGCTCACAGAGTAAGCTAGACATTCTTAATCCTCATAGCAAGTAAAACTTGATTCCCATCAGTTGATGAAATGCTTTAAGCTTTTCTGTGAATCTCAAAATGCTCAAATATGTTGACGCCGTAAATTTCGGGCGAAGACTTTTAAGACTAAAGCATTGAATATTCTTAAACCTCATCTAAAGCTACGTATTAAAGAATAAAAGTACAACAAAAGTATTCTACAATTTATAGTACACAACATATCTTTTAACTTTTTACATCTTTCATTTCCATTTGTAACAATTTATTTTTTCCGTTCTTTTATATTTCTTCTTAATGGGCAGGCTGATTATTATTATCATCATTATCATTATCATTATATTATTAACTGTTTCATAATTTCTTCCTAATGGGGTAGGTTCACTTGTCGGTGATGATGACTGATTTGGTTTGTCGCTTTGATAAAGTCAAGATATGGTCTGTTTTTTTATCCCATTGGTCAGGATTATTATTCATTAAAAAAATGAGGTTACTATTGGCACCCTAAAAAAATCTTATAAAATTCCACTGCCATGTATTTACACATTTAACCTTGACTGAAATGACAAGAACTCTCAAGTCAAATCAAAAAGTAATTATAAAGCTGTTTACACACTTTACGAATTATTTTTCAAAAAAAAAAATTGAGCCACAAAACAACAAACCTAAGCAAATGAGGCTCAAATATAATTTTCCCTTGCATGCAGAACTAACAATCAAAAGGGTATTTAATATTGGCTAAAAATAATAATTGCAGCAGAAATATTTGTATCAAAATTCTCATACAACATATAGAATTATCATAATCTAAAAATTGTATCTTTACTTTTTCATATAAATAGTTTAGCCTCTGAAGTCACAATCTGTCATCACCTATATTATTAGATCACAATCTATCACCAACATATTATGACTCAAGTTCGATCTACACTCGACGTGTGGGTGCTTTTATTACAACTAAAACCAACTAGCCCGTATTGGTTCCTCTATTCTTTTGTGAAAGAACAAGTCTTTTTATATCTATTTGTGGAAACTCTAAGCTTCTCTATTTTATCTTAACTTTTAGTTCTATTAAATAAAAAATATTTGGTTTAAATTAAAATATAAAATAAAGCCAAAAAGTGGCATAGCACTTGTGAATCATTTGGGTATACACAATAATGGCTACAATAATAAGACATGTAATCAAAGTAGATTGATTATTTAATTCAAATCTACTCTAGTAAAAGATTCGAACTAACATCTATAATTGTATACTATTTAGGATACTGTTCTCGAATAATAATTTAACCATGCCAAAATGATTTTTTTATTGAACAATCATTTGTACCACATTATTAATTAAATTGATATCTTAACTGTACAATTAATTTAATTACATCTTATTCCTTGACACTTATTAGTTTTCTATAGTGATCATTTTCGACATACTAAATGTGTTTACATACTCTGGTCAGAGAATGCTATAACCAAGTACTAAGAACCCTTCAACAGATGTGTTGCATAAATTTTATATTGTTAATTTATACTCTCATTGCTCATAATTGTTCCCACAAAGATATCAGGTAATCTTGAGTAGAAATAAGTTACCCTCATTTGTAACTCAAATGAAATAACAATCATAATAATGAAACTATAAGTAACTTAAGATTAAGATTGTAATAAAATCAATTCTCGTGAGATTTAATAAGTCTGACTGTCATTTCAAGGTTAATTAAATCTCATATATAATCCAATTTAATGTAGTCAATCTACATTATTAAATTTATACATGATTAAGACAAATCACTCAATGAATTCATTACAATCTAAACATAAATAAAATGTCCAACTCTATTTATCAACTACAAAATCAATTTAGTTAATCATAAGATAACTTGTTATTACGTATTTTGTGAATCCATACGATGATCACGTAAATACATATAATATGATTAAACGAACTTAATTCAAAATATTTATGTAATTAAGATGTCCAAAAATATCTCAAATATTTTATTAAAAAGAAAATGTATTTATTATAATAAATCAATCAATCAATATATTTTAAAGAGCACATAATCCCAACATTTAATACTTTCATTAAGGAAGCGTGTAGAGTTAATAGTCATGGTGGATTATTTTGTTTATTGGTTATGGATAAATCTATTTTTTAAGTGCTATACTATGTTACTACTGATCATGAGATTTTTTTAAAAATTATTTTAGGGTTCATTTAGAAGGAAGAGGATAGGTGTTGAGTATTAGAAAATGCATATTTATAAAGGAGAAAACCGTTATTTTACATTTTAAGTCTTACTAACAACCCTTACTTTTATATATTTAACCTTCTTGTGATTTAATTACATGTGTTTTATTTTAATTAAGTATTTTATGTATTTTAGGGGCATTATAGTCATTTCACAATAAAGGAGAGATCAGACGGCAAAACGGACATCACTTTTGAACTCAGGACGGTCGAAAACCTTAGGAGGAGCATAAAAGGAAAAATGACACTATTCACATGTACGGTACTATTCACGTGTACGGTACTGTATACGTTACTGTTCACGACACTGTTCACATAGACGGATGATGACGTGGCATTGACCGATGATGTGGCATTGACTGATGAGGTGTCACGATCCTGTTGGACTAAAATTCTTATGTACTGTTGATGGTGACGTGGCAGCATATCAGTGGACGAAAAATCTCGCGTACGGTGCATGCATCACACAGGATTATTTTCAACCAAACCGCGTTACTGTTCATCCGGGTCAAACCGCGTTACTGTTCAAAGTCGGGTCAAACCGTGTTACTGTTCATCCGCGTGGTCAAACGTGGACTGTTGACTGATGACGTGGCGCAATCCTGAGCGTCCAAACTGTTTTTAATCCGATGGCCATGATTTACTCCATGTATCTATAAAAAGGGGGCCTCCCCTCCCTAATTTGAGATCTCTGAATCCATTTTTGGGATCCATTTTCTGTAATTCCTTCTCCATCTTGTATTTTCTTCGTATTTTAATAAATTTCCATTTTGCCCCTAGTTCAATTATGAGTGGCTAATTTTCTTTCAAGCTTGGGTTGAAGGTGAAGTCTCAACATGTGTCATGGGCTTAATTTGGTAAATTTATTTTCTCTTCCCCTCTAATTTTTGTGGATGTTTTGACTTCTCGTCGACAAATAATAATAGTCTTGTCTAGATACCGCCTTGGTTACACCGGCTCTCTAGTATAAGGTTATTATTATTTGGCACGATAAGCCCTTAGCACCATATTGATTAGAGCGTGGTTCATGAGGTGTGGATTCCCCCCTCATGATTTAATTGGCATTAATACGGATTATTTAGCCCATGATGCATGTTGATACGGATCCAGATACCCAAGTACGTCATTTCAATAGAATTCTCTTCAATTCATTCTCGCCATTTCAATTCCAGTTTTAGAATTTATTCTCGCCATTTTAATTTAAGTTTTAGCATATTCCAAATCATTTCCACCATAAATCCAATCACCCATTTACAAAATTAATTCTACACAATTAAAATCCACCTCCTCGTGGGATCGACACTCGTCACCATAGATCTATACTACAATAGATTCGTGCGCTTGCGAGTACATTAAAATTTGCACAACAAGTTTTTGGCGCCGTTGCCGGGGAGGTAAGTAATTTTAATTCATAGAATTAATTTTTGTGAATAATTTCTTTTATTTGTTTTCTTGTATTTTTTTTATTATTAAAAAAAAAAAGTGAATCTACATTTAAAGGTTAGTATTTCTTTTCTTTTTCTCTTCTTTAAAATTTTGTAATTTAATTTTCCATTTATTTTTCTTTGTAATTTTTTTTGTTTATCTTATTAATTTAATTTTTAGTTAATTTCTTTCACGTATTTATTTTTGTGTATTTTTATAGAAAGGTTGTAATAGCGCAATAAGGTTAGTATCGTAATTTCTCCCTCTTCTTTATTTTTATTTGTTTTGTTCCCATCTTTATTTTTGTTTTGTTTGCATCTTTATTTTTATTTTATTTATTTTGCATGCATGGTCGTAGGTCATTATTACCTAATCTTGAACCTATAGACCTTGAATTAGAAAAAACACTTCGCACACACAAACACGTTAAAAATAAAATGGATTTACAAGCACCACAGGAGAGGCCATTTAAGGACTATTTTAGTCCCTTAGCTAATTTGAGCACGTCATGCATAAGATACCCAAATGTAGCTGCTAGGAGTTTTGAATTAAAACCTAGTGTGTTAAATTGTCTCCCTACATTTTATGGCCTAGAAAATGAGGATCCATATAATCATTTGAATGATTTTCATGCCATTTGTCAAACATTCAAATATGAGAATTTTTCAGATGATGATGTTAAACTTAGACTATTCCCATTTTCTTTAAAAGATAGAGCTCGTTCATGGCTTAATACATTGCCTGCTAATAGCATTGCATCATGGGAACAAATGGTTACAAAATTTTTAAATAAATATTTCCCAGTGCATAAAACCAATGCTATTCGCAGGGAAATCTCGGAGTTTACCCAGAAAGATGACGAGCAATTTTTCGAAACATGGGAGCGATTCAATGGGCTACTCTTGAAGTGTCCACATCATGGGTACGAGAAATGGCACCAATGCCAATACTTTTTGGAGGGATTATTGCCGAATGTGCAAGAATGGCTAATGGCAACGAGTGGAGGAGAGCTAATGTCAAAAAGTGCATCAGAGATTTGGGAATTCTTCCAGCGACAAGCAGATAATTCCCAACAACGGAGTCGATCACTCAGGACTACTAGAAGAATTAAAGGAGTGAATGAGGTTCAAATTGGCGAATCAAGTTCAGAAATTAAAGAAGTCAAAGCGATAATTGAAGGTCTCTCTCGACAAATAGCATCATTATCGACTGCTAAATCAACAGAGCCACATGACCATGACTCATACTCAGATCAAGCCAATGCCATAGGTGTAATGAGAAAGCCATCAAATTACAACCCATACTCCAACACATATAACCCTGGATGGAGAGACCACCCCAATTTTTCATGGTCTCAAGGATTCCAACAGAATGGACCAACAGCTCCAGCTCCACCAATTCCACAAAATCCTCAAGCCTCTCAGCCCCCATTTAGACCATTCAATCAGAATCAGAACTACTCTCAACCCAGACCATGGGAGGATGCATTCCAAAATTTCAAGAATGTTACTCACTCCACGATTGAGCAACAGAACCGCACCATTGATGGACTACGAAATGAGTTGAGAGCGGGCTTCAACTCACAAGCCCAATCAGTTTCAAGCCTCGAGAAGATGGTGGGACAACTCGCTTCTTCAGTTCAGACCTTGGCAATGACTGTTGAGAAAGGAAAATTTCCAAGTCAACCAGTGCCTAATCCTAAAGGAGTGCATGAAGCGAGTACTAGTTCACCACAGCAACATGGAGAGGTCAAAGCAGTAATGACCTTGCGAAAAGGAAAGGAAGTCGACAACAAAGTGGAGATGCTGGTGATAAAAGAAAATCAAATTGTACCTGTGAATGTTGAGGACTCATCACCGGAGGAGAAAGAAGAAACTAACCCACGAGAATATGTTCCGAAAGCTCCATTTCCTCAGAGGTTAGCTAAAGGAAAAAAGGGAAAATCTACAGGTGAGATTCTCGAAATCTTCAAACAGGTAAGTGTTAACATCCCTTTACTTGATGCTATAAAGCAAGTTCCATCTTATGCCAAGTTTCTTAAAGATTTGTGTACTAAAAAGAGAAACATGCATGTTCAAAAGAAGGCATTTTTAACAGAAAACGTTAGTTCTATACTCCAACATAAAATTCCTTTAAAATGCAAAGACCCAGGCTCCCCCACTATCTCATGTAGTATAGGGAACCACACAATTGAGAATGCTTTGTTGGATTTAGGAGCTAGTGTAAATCTTTTGCCTTACTCTGTATTCGTGAAACTTGGACTGGGAGAATTACACCCAACTCCAGTGGTGTTACAGCTTGCAGATCGGTCCACGAAAATACCTCGTGGTATTGTGGAGGACGTGCTTATCCAGGTAGACAAGTTTTATTTTCCTGTTGATTTCATTGTAATTGACACTCAACCAATACAGGATTCAAGGAAGCACATCCCCATTATTCTAGGCCGACCTTTCTTGGCAACTGCGGATGCTCACATTCAATGCAGGACTGGAAATATGCAGTTGTCCTTCGGCAACATGACTATGGAACTGAACATCTTCAACATTGCCAAACAACCTCACAGTGCAGATGATGGAATTGTTGATGTGGATTTAATAGAAACAATAGTTGATAATACTTTTCTTTCAAACCTTAGTGATGATCCTTTACAGACATGCTTAACTCACTTTGGTTTGGATTTTGATATTGACAGATCGGTTGATGAGGTCAACGCCCTGCTTGACTCAGCACCATCTATGGACACTAATAAATGGAAGTCAAGAGTTGAACAACTAGCACCATCAGAGAAGCAACTCATTCCATCATCAGAATCACCACCGAAACTCGAGCTCAAACCATTGCCCAACACTTTGGAATATGCGTTTTTGGGAGAAGAAAGCACTCTGCCGGTAATCATCTCATCATCCCTCAATGACGAACAAAAAGGTAAGTTGTTGGATGTTTTAAAAGAGCATAAAGGGGCATTAGGATGGACCATAGCAGACATCAAAGGTATAAACCCAGTAGACTGCATGCATTACATTCACCTTGATGAAAATGCTAAATCTACTAGGGAAATGCAACGTCGGTTAAATCCTAATATGAAAGAAGTTGTTAGAACTGAAGTCCTTAAGCTATTAGACGCAGGTATCATTTACCCAATTTCTGATAGTTCATGGGTCAGTCCTGTACAAGTTGTCCCTAAAAAGTCAGGAGTCACAGTAGTTACCAATGCTGATAATGAATTGATACCCACTAGAGTGACTACAGGATGGCGTGTATGCATTGATTATAGAAAATTGAATTCTGTCACACGTAAAGACCATTTTCCTTTACCATTTATTGATCAAATGCTTGATAGATTAGCAGGCCATGAATTTTACTGCTTTCTAGATGGTTACTCAGGATATAATCAGATTCCCATAGCACCAAAAGATCAAGAGAAAACTACTTTCACTTGCCCTTTTGGCACATTTGCATATAGGAGAATGCCATTTGGATTATGTAATGCACCTGCTACATTTCAACGATGCATGTTGAGCATTTTTTCTGATATGGTTGAACGATTCCTTGAAGTCTTTATGGATGACTTTTCTGTCTTTGGCAACTCGTTTGATCAATGTTTACATCATCTAACACTAGTTCTGCAGAGATGTATCGAGAAGAACTTGATCTTAAATTGGGAGAAATGCCATTTTATGGTAAAACAAGGTATTGTTCTCGGTCACATCATTTCGAGCAAAGGTATTGAGGTTGACAAAGCCAAGGTGGATCTCATTTCTAATCTTCCTCCACCTAAAACAGTCAGAGAAGTAAGATCTTTCCTTGGGCATGCTGGTTTCTATAGACGTTTCATTAAAGATTTTAGCAAAGTTTCTAGACCCTTATGCAATTTACTTGCTAAGGATGCACCTTTTGTCTTTAATGATTCATGTCTTATGGCATTTGAAAAATTAAAGCATTTGTTGACATCATCACCCATCATTCAGCCCCCAAACTGGAGCTTACCATTTGAGCTCATGTGTGATGCATCTGACTATGCAGTAGGAGCAGTATTAGGACAAAGAGTTGATCGAATTCCTCATGTTATTTACTATGCTAGTATGACATTGAATGATGCACAGTTGAACTATTCAACTACTGAAAAAGAAATGCTAGCAGTAGTGTTTGCATTGGAAAAATTTCGATCTTATCTCATTGGTTGTAAAATAATTATATTCACGGATCATGCTGCTCTTAAATATCTTCTCACAAAGAAAGATGCAAAAGCCAGACTAATTCGTTGGGTGTTACTTTTGCAGGAATTTGACTTGGAATTCAAAGATAAAAAAGGGATAGAAAATGTTGTGGCGGACCACCTCTCTCGTCTCCATTTTGACACAATTATAGAACAATTACCATTAAATGAGTCATTTCCAGATGAACAATTAATGAGTGTGGAAGTATTACCTTGGTATGCTGATATAGTTAATTATCTTGTTACAGGTAAACTTCCAGAGCATTGGACCAAGCAAGACAAGGCTAAATTCTTTGCAGAGATAAAGAATTTCTTTTGGGATGACCCGTATTTGTTCAAGTATTGTGCGGATCAAATTGTTAGACGATGTGTCCCAGAAAGTGAAATTCAGAATATCCTTTCATTCTGCCATGAACAAGCTTGTGGAGGCCATTTCAGTGCTAAGAAGACAGCGACTAAAGTTTTACAATGTGGTTTCTATTGGCCATCTATATTTCGAGACGCTTACACTTTCTGTTCTTCATGTGATAGGTGTCAACGAATGGGAAGCATTACACGAAGGAACATGATGCCACTAAATCCAATTTTAGTGGTTGAGATTTTTGACGTATGGGGTATCGACTTCATGGGACCCTTTCCCCCTTCTTTTGGCCATCAATACATATTGGTTGCTGTTGACTACGTATCAAAATGGGTAGAAGCAATTCCATGTAGGACCAATGATCACAAGGTGGTGATAGCATTTTTGAAAAGCAACATTGTTTCACGCTTTGGATTCCCTCGAGCAATAATCAGTGATGGTGGTGCCCACTTTTGTAACAAAGCATTCAAAGCTCTTTTGACAAAGTATTCAATCACACATAAAGTGGCGACCCCGTATCATCCGCAAACCAGTGGCCAAGTTGAGATCTCCAATCGAGAAATAAAGCACATATTAGAAAAAACGGTGAGGCCGGACAGAAAAGATTGGTCATTAAGACTTGATGATGCCTTATGGGCATATAGAACGGCTTTCAAGACCCCGATTGGGATGTCACCCTACAGGCTAGTGTATGGAAAAGCTTGCCACCTACCTGTGGAACTCGAGCATCGTGCATATTGGGCCATCAAGAAATTCAATTTTGACATGAAGCAAGCCAGCTCAGAAAGAAGATTACAGCTGGCAGAACTTGAAGAAATTCGCAATGACGCGTACGAAAATGCCAAGATTTACAAGCAACGAATGAAAGTCTTCCATGACAAGCAAATTATGAGAAAATCTTTCACCCCAGGTCAGAAAGTGCTTTTATTCAATTCTCGCTTGCACCTATTCCCAGGTAAGTTACGCTCTCGATGGTCTGGCCCATTTATTGTTCATACTGTTTTTCCACATGGGGCAATTGAAATTAAAGACCCAAAAAATGGTGTCACGTTTAAAGTTAATGGTCAAAGATTAAAGCCATATCTAGAGTACCAACCACATGAAGAAGACACCGAAATAAATTTGAGTGACCCACCAAATTTGCATTGATTTTTTTTTTTCTTCTCGTTGATTTGATTTTTCTTTCTTTCTTTTTATTATTATTCTTTTGCTAATTGAAATTGTTTTTGCATAAGTGTGTTTATTTTACCATTAAGTTTTCTCTTATCATTTTTAATCATGAGTCTCATACTTAGACCGTTCCTCCTGAACATTCTTAAACCACTTCAACGTGTCAAAACTCATCTCAAAAGACAGATTCAATTTTGTAAAACACATCGCATTTGGGCTCTACAACCACCAGAGTTAGTAGCCTATGTTGAGGGTTTAGAACACCAACTCAAAGACATTGAGAGAAGTGTTTACGACATCCAGTTGGAGCTTGAGGTAAATTCAATAAGAGGACGATTTTAATTTTCTTTGTGTGGTTTAATTTGTTTTTCTATTTGTGTGCTTTAGTTTGTTACCCCGGTGAAGTGGCGGATAACGGTACTCCGTGACAATCAAGTCGGTTACTTCAGTTTCCCATAATAACTGATATTCTGAGGCGAAGGTATGGACAGAAACGAGATTCTAGCGAAGCTTCACAAGCGATTCCCTTCACTTCCTCAGAATGCCCTCCTTACGATCTATAAAGCTCGGTCCGAACGCATGCGATTACTCATGAGGAATAACATACCTGCTGACATCCGTTGGTTAATCGAGGCTAAAGTACGATCGGCAGGTGAGTTACCTCCAAAATTTATTGCATACATGCCTGGTTGTGGTAAAGGAAATTATGCAAGAAAACGACGAGCTCGAAGAATTTCTGTTGCTTGTCATAAGTGTGCCAGAATGAGTTGCAATAAAAACCCATGTTCTTTAGGAATGGTGTCTGATAACAGGGAAGATAAGATTCAATTCATTAGGGATGGCTTGAATAAGGAGTCATTGGATGATATCCTTTTGTCTCTTGAAACGCATCCCAGTGGATATGTGCAAGGAGCGATTCTCCAGTTATGGCCATTATTCCAGAAAGAGCATGCACGATATAGTCTCGGGAATCTGACTATAAACGACCCTGTTTGCCAGTTTATAAGAAAACTGGATAGGAAGCCTATCCTCGACCCATAGAGGGCGTTCAAGCCGTTTCTGGACGTAAAACCAGAGGAAGATGTGAGCCACAGTCGCAACTACCTGTAAATATCCTTTTACTTTATTGTTATTTTATTTCACTATTGTCTTATTGTTTGCATTATTGTCTTTAATAATTTTATTACTGTTTGCTTTTTCCTTTTTACTGTTTTCTTTTTGACTTGCGAGCCACGTGCTTTACGCGTTATTTGACACTGACATATTACCTCATACACAACCATGACCCACTATCACCAAGACTCTTAAATGTGATTTCTTTTTTGTCAAGCACTCACAAATTGTTTTTGAGAAGTATCACAATGTCAGCTACTCCCAATAGACAATTCAAGAACATTTGTGTGCTTTCTGGATTTACATATGGCAAACATAAAGAGTTCGTTGAGGCAGCCATAGATCTTGGTCGAAGCATAGCAGCGAGAAATTTACATTTGGTGTATGGAGGAGGTAACCGAGGGTTATCAAAAATGGTCTCCGAAGCAGCTTTTATCAGAGGAAGTCAAGTGTTAGGCATCATCCCAAGAGTCTTAAAACCATTGGGCAGTTCGTCTGACTCATCAACTGGAGAAGAGTTAGTCGTCTCAGGTATGCAAGAAAGAATAACTGAAATGCTTAATCATGCTGATGCATTTATTTTCCTTCCAGGAGATCTTGCAACACTAGAGGCACTTATCACGCTAGCATCTTGGGCCCATCTGCACATCCACCAAAAACCCATCGGTTTGTTAAATGTCAATAACTTTTATGATGGCTTTATCGCATTTCTTAACCATGCAATAAAAAACTATTTCATTCCCGCTAATGTGAAAAAACTTTTTATTTGTGCTCACACTGCTAACGAGCTACTTGATCTGTTACAAGCTTATAGACCGGAGCCAGACCCCTGGACCTTCGTGTTGGAGCGTCCAAATAATGATGGTAACAGTAGCAGCAGTAAGAAGTACAAATTAGATTTAACTCTCCGCCTATAAATATTTTCTTCTGTGTTGCACCACCCAGGTGATGTCTTCTAAACTCTACTTCTTTCCTTTCAAACATTGAGGACAATGTTTCGTTCTGGTTGGGGGGAGGGAATAGTCGACAATTGTAGAATTTTGGTTAAGTTTTTACTAATTTTTGTTGTAGAAACTAACTGTTGCTAACTTTTTGTGTTGAAGATGGCTGAATATGGAGTGTAGTGACTCTAGAAACGCATCTTCATCGTTTATAAAAAAAAAAAAAAATTCAGACATTTTCTTTTTCTTTATTATGTGTTTATGTTTATTTTTCTTCTTTTTAATTTCTCCTCTATAAATATACATTTTCCAACTTTTGAGTCGAAGATGGCTGAATATGGAGTGTAGTTCCTCTAGAAACGCATCTTCTTTAAAAAAAAAAAAATCATTTTCGTTTTCTATCATTTTACGTGTAACTTTTCTAATTAGTTTTTATGCATCATTTTCACATTTCTGCATGCATATTTTCCTTTCATGTTTAGAATAGGTTGGGGGGTAGAATGTTGTTTAAAAAAAAAAAAAATTTGTGTGATTTGTTTTAACATTGGGTGACATGATTAATTTTAAATTTTAGTATTTGTATTATCTTTGGTCTTAAGTGATGTTACATTATGTTTGCTACTCTACATGTTGATGTCGGAGACATATATGAGTTGCTTGAAGGAATGAACATGTCATAATAAGTACCAAGTGAGTTTTTGAGCCTATTATTTTTCTTGGAGAATAACCCTTTTGCCCACTCTTTATACAGCTTAGCAGTTTATTATTTTATACACGATCTCTAAATTACTTTTGAGTTAACCCTAAAAAAAAAAAAAATTGTAAAATAAAAAAAAAAGAAAAAAGAAAAAGAAAAAAGAGTGTGTTGCTACATTTGGAGGCCCATCTAACTAGTAGATATGGAAGGTTATTCAGAGCCCTAAAAGACGATGGAAAGGCCATCTTTGATCCGTTTGAGCCTTTCTAGCCATCCCTTTTATTAAATATCCATAGTTAACCCTTTTGAGCCTTTAAAAAAAAAAAAACATTTTCTTTGTCAACTTATCATCTTGACCCACTCCGATTTGGAGTATTACCCGATGTCTTATAAGTTCCATCACCTATTTATGTTTGAGAAAATGTAAATAATTATGTTGTTCAGTGAAGTTATGCCAAAAAACAAAAAAAAACAAAAAAAAAACAAAAACAAAAACAAAAACAAAAGTTGTTGTTTCAAAAGAATAAAAATAGGTGAAATCCACCTTGCAACTTCCAAAAAAAAAAAAAAAATTTCTCTGCATTTTTCTCAAACATACACTTTGTTTTCCTTATTTTCCTTCTTTGTTAGCCATGTCCCTAGCCTACGTTTCATCCTAATAAAAGTCCTTCTTGATTTTAGGGAACTATAGTTTGAAGTAGAAGCTAGTTATATGGGCTAAAAAGATGTAGTGATGCATAATTAAAAAAAAAAAAAAGATAAATAAAGTGGGTTGACTAACATTTTATTTGACTTGAGATCGTATTATTTCTAAGCTGAGGGCATATTTATTTCATCTTGGTGAGAGCATGTGATATCACTTCTTTATTATTTTCTCTCTCAATTACCATTCATTGGAGTGACTATTTTTATTGGGATTAATTTATTTGTGAGAGTGTCACTACTTCCAGTGAGATTTTGGGGTTTGACATGTCATTCTTGAGAGTAGCTAAAACAAAGTCTACTGGGCTAATTCATGTGGATGGTTGATGTGGGTGTGATGTTGCTTTAGACTAGAGATAATGCTTATACTTTTATTTGAGTGTTATCATTAATCTGATGGAATAAATACGAGTGTTTCTATTAAAACAAAAAAAAAATTATTTTGAATTTGAATTTTGTTTTCGCTTTATTTGCTAGGGACTAGCAATAAGCTGGTTGGGGGGTGTGTTGAGTATTAGAAAATGCATATTTATAAAGGAGAAAACCGTTATTTTACATTTTAAGTCTTACTAACAACCCTTACTTTTATATATTTAACCTTCTTGTGATTTAATTACATGTGTTTTATTTTAATTAAGTATTTTATGTATTTTAGGGGCATTATAGTCATTTCACAATAAAGGAGAGATCAGACGGCAAAACGGACATCACTTTTGAACTCAGGACGGTCGAAAACCTTAGGAGGAGCATAAAAGGAAAAATGACACTATTCACATGTACGGTACTATTCACGTGTACGGTACTGTATACGTTACTGTTCACGACACTGTTCACATAGACGGATGATGACGTGGCATTGACCGATGATGTGGCATTGACTGATGAGGTGTCACGATCCTGTTGGACTAAAATTCTTATGTACTGTTGATGGTGACGTGGCAGCATATCAGTGGACGAAAAATCTCGCGTACGGTGCATGCATCACACAGGATTATTTTCAACCAAACCGCGTTACTGTTCATCCGGGTCAAACCGCGTTACTGTTCAAAGTCGGGTCAAACCGTGTTACTGTTCATCCGCGTGGTCAAACGTGGACTGTTGACTGATGACGTGGCGCAATCCTGAGCGTCCAAACTGTTTTTAATCCGATGGCCATGATTTACTCCATGTATCTATAAAAAGGGGGCCTCCCCTCCCTAATTTGAGATCTCTGAATCCATTTTTGGGATCCATTTTCTGTAATTCCTTCTCCATCTTGTATTTTCTTCGTATTTTAATAAATTTCCATTTTGCCCCTAGTTCAATTATGAGTGGCTAATTTTCTTTCAAGCTTGGGTTGAAGGTGAAGTCTCAACATGTGTCATGGGCTTAATTTGGTAAATTTATTTTCTCTTCCCCTCTAATTTTTGTGGATGTTTTGACTTCTCGTCGACAAATAATAATAGTCTTGTCTAGATACCGCCTTGGTTACACCGGCTCTCTAGTATAAGGTTATTATTATTTGGCACGATAAGCCCTTAGCACCATATTGATTAGAGCGTGGTTCATGAGGTGTGGATTCCCCCCTCATGATTTAATTGGCATTAATACGGATTATTTAGCCCATGATGCATGTTGATACGGATCCAGATACCCAAGTACGTCATTTCAATAGAATTCTCTTCAATTCATTCTCGCCATTTCAATTCCAGTTTTAGAATTTATTCTCGCCATTTTAATTTAAGTTTTAGCATATTCCAAATCATTTCCACCATAAATCCAATCACCCATTTACAAAATTAATTCTACACAATTAAAATCCACCTCCTCGTGGGATCGACACTCGTCACCATAGATCTATACTACAATAGATTCGTGCGCTTGCGAGTACATTAAAATTTGCACAACAAGTTTTTGGCGCCGTTGCCGGGGAGGTAAGTAATTTTAATTCATAGAATTAATTTTTGTGAATAATTTCTTTTATTTGTTTTCTTGTATTTTTTTTTATTATTAAAAAAAAAAAGTGAATCTACATTTAAAGGTTAGTATTTCTTTTCTTTTTCTCTTCTTTAAAATTTTGTAATTTAATTTTCCATTTATTTTTCTTTGTAATTTTTTTTGTTTATCTTATTAATTTAATTTTTAGTTAATTTCTTTCACGTATTTATTTTTGTGTATTTTTATAGAAAGGTTGTAATAGCGCAATAAGGTTAGTATCGTAATTTCTCCCTCTTCTTTATTTTTATTTGTTTTGTTCCCATCTTTATTTTTGTTTTGTTTGCATCTTTATTTTTATTTTATTTATTTTGCATGCATGGTCGTAGGTCATTATTACCTAATCTTGAACCTATAGACCTTGAATTAGAAAAAACACTTCGCACACACAAACACGTTAAAAATAAAATGGATTTACAAGCACCACAGGAGAGGCCATTTAAGGACTATTTTAGTCCCTTAGCTAATTTGAGCACGTCATGCATAAGATACCCAAATGTAGCTGCTAGGAGTTTTGAATTAAAACCTAGTGTGTTAAATTGTCTCCCTACATTTTATGGCCTAGAAAATGAGGATCCATATAATCATTTGAATGATTTTCATGCCATTTGTCAAACATTCAAATATGAGAATTTTTCAGATGATGATGTTAAACTTAGACTATTCCCATTTTCTTTAAAAGATAGAGCTCGTTCATGGCTTAATACATTGCCTGCTAATAGCATTGCATCATGGGAACAAATGGTTACAAAATTTTTAAATAAATATTTCCCAGTGCATAAAACCAATGCTATTCGCAGGGAAATCTCGGAGTTTACCCAGAAAGATGACGAGCAATTTTTCGAAACATGGGAGCGATTCAATGGGCTACTCTTGAAGTGTCCACATCATGGGTACGAGAAATGGCACCAATGCCAATACTTTTTGGAGGGATTATTGCCGAATGTGCAAGAATGGCTAATGGCAACGAGTGGAGGAGAGCTAATGTCAAAAAGTGCATCAGAGATTTGGGAATTCTTCCAGCGACAAGCAGATAATTCCCAACAACGGAGTCGATCACTCAGGACTACTAGAAGAATTAAAGGAGTGAATGAGGTTCAAATTGGCGAATCAAGTTCAGAAATTAAAGAAGTCAAAGCGATAATTGAAGGTCTCTCTCGACAAATAGCATCATTATCGACTGCTAAATCAACAGAGCCACATGACCATGACTCATACTCAGATCAAGCCAATGCCATAGGTGTAATGAGAAAGCCATCAAATTACAACCCATACTCCAACACATATAACCCTGGATGGAGAGACCACCCCAATTTTTCATGGTCTCAAGGATTCCAACAGAATGGACCAACAGCTCCAGCTCCACCAATTCCACAAAATCCTCAAGCCTCTCAGCCCCCATTTAGACCATTCAATCAGAATCAGAACTACTCTCAACCCAGACCATGGGAGGATGCATTCCAAAATTTCAAGAATGTTACTCACTCCACGATTGAGCAACAGAACCGCACCATTGATGGACTACGAAATGAGTTGAGAGCGGGCTTCAACTCACAAGCCCAATCAGTTTCAAGCCTCGAGAAGATGGTGGGACAACTCGCTTCTTCAGTTCAGACCTTGGCAATGACTGTTGAGAAAGGAAAATTTCCAAGTCAACCAGTGCCTAATCCTAAAGGAGTGCATGAAGCGAGTACTAGTTCACCACAGCAACATGGAGAGGTCAAAGCAGTAATGACCTTGCGAAAAGGAAAGGAAGTCGACAACAAAGTGGAGATGCTGGTGACAAAAGAAAATCAAATTGTACCTGTGAATGTTGAGGACTCATCACCGGAGGAGAAAGAAGAAACTAACCCACGAGAATATGTTCCGAAAGCTCCATTTCCTCAGAGGTTAGCTAAAGGAAAAAAGGGAAAATCTACAGGTGAGATTCTCGAAATCTTCAAACAGGTAAGTGTTAACATCCCTTTACTTGATGCTATAAAGCAAGTTCCATCTTATGCCAAGTTTCTTAAAGATTTGTGTACTAAAAAGAGAAACATGCATGTTCAAAAGAAGGCATTTTTAACAGAAAACGTTAGTTCTATACTCCAACATAAAATTCCTTTAAAATGCAAAGACCCAGGCTCCCCCACTATCTCATGTAGTATAGGGAACCACACAATTGAGAATGCTTTGTTGGATTTAGGAGCTAGTGTAAATCTTTTGCCTTACTCTGTATTCGTGAAACTTGGACTGGGAGAATTACACCCAACTCCAGTGGTGTTACAGCTTGCAGATCGGTCCACGAAAATACCTCGTGGTATTGTGGAGGACGTGCTTATCCAGGTAGACAAGTTTTATTTTCCTGTTGATTTCATTGTAATTGACACTCAACCAATACAGGATTCAAGGAAGCACATCCCCATTATTCTAGGCCGACCTTTCTTGGCAACTGCGGATGCTCACATTCAATGCAGGACTGGAAATATGCAGTTGTCCTTCGGCAACATGACTATGGAACTGAACATCTTCAACATTGCCAAACAACCTCACAGTGCAGATGATGGAATTGTTGATGTGGATTTAATAGAAACAATAGTTGATAATACTTTTCTTTCAAACCTTAGTGATGATCCTTTACAGACATGCTTAACTCACTTTGGTTTGGATTTTGATATTGACAGATCGGTTGATGAGGTCAACGCCCTGCTTGACTCAGCACCATCTATGGACACTAATAAATGGAAGTCAAGAGTTGAACAACTAGCACCATCAGAGAAGCAACTCATTCCATCATCAGAATCACCACCGAAACTCGAGCTCAAACCATTGCCCAACACTTTGGAATATGCGTTTTTGGGAGAAGAAAGCACTCTGCCGGTAATCATCTCATCATCCCTCAATGACGAACAAAAAGGTAAGTTGTTGGATGTTTTAAAAGAGCATAAAGGGGCATTAGGATGGACCATAGCAGACATCAAAGGTATAAACCCAGTAGACTGCATGCATTACATTCACCTTGATGAAAATGCTAAATCTACTAGGGAAATGCAACGTCGGTTAAATCCTAATATGAAAGAAGTTGTTAGAACTGAAGTCCTTAAGCTATTAGACGCAGGTATCATTTACCCAATTTCTGATAGTTCATGGGTCAGTCCTGTACAAGTTGTCCCTAAAAAGTCAGGAGTCACAGTAGTTACCAATGCTGATAATGAATTGATACCCACTAGAGTGACTACAGGATGGCGTGTATGCATTGATTATAGAAAATTGAATTCTGTCACACGTAAAGACCATTTTCCTTTACCATTTATTGATCAAATGCTTGATAGATTAGCAGGCCATGAATTTTACTGCTTTCTAGATGGTTACTCAGGATATAATCAGATTCCCATAGCACCAAAAGATCAAGAGAAAACTACTTTCACTTGCCCTTTTGGCACATTTGCATATAGGAGAATGCCATTTGGATTATGTAATGCACCTGCTACATTTCAACGATGCATGTTGAGCATTTTTTCTGATATGGTTGAACGATTCCTTGAAGTCTTTATGGATGACTTTTCTGTCTTTGGCAACTCGTTTGATCAATGTTTACATCATCTAACACTAGTTCTGCAGAGATGTATCGAGAAGAACTTGATCTTAAATTGGGAGAAATGCCATTTTATGGTAAAACAAGGTATTGTTCTCGGTCACATCATTTCGAGCAAAGGTATTGAGGTTGACAAAGCCAAGGTGGATCTCATTTCTAATCTTCCTCCACCTAAAACAGTCAGAGAAGTAAGATCTTTCCTTGGGCATGCTGGTTTCTATAGACGTTTCATTAAAGATTTTAGCAAAGTTTCTAGACCCTTATGCAATTTACTTGCTAAGGATGCACCTTTTGTCTTTAATGATTCATGTCTTATGGCATTTGAAAAATTAAAGCATTTGTTGACATCATCACCCATCATTCAGCCCCCAAACTGGAGCTTACCATTTGAGCTCATGTGTGATGCATCTGACTATGCAGTAGGAGCAGTATTAGGACAAAGAGTTGATCGAATTCCTCATGTTATTTACTATGCTAGTATGACATTGAATGATGCACAGTTGAACTATTCAACTACTGAAAAAGAAATGCTAGCAGTAGTGTTTGCATTGGAAAAATTTCGATCTTATCTCATTGGTTGTAAAATAATTATATTCACGGATCATGCTGCTCTTAAATATCTTCTCACAAAGAAAGATGCAAAAGCCAGACTAATTCGTTGGGTGTTACTTTTGCAGGAATTTGACTTGGAATTCAAAGATAAAAAAGGGATAGAAAATGTTGTGGCGGACCACCTCTCTCGTCTCCATTTTGACACAATTATAGAACAATTACCATTAAATGAGTCATTTCCAGATGAACAATTAATGAGTGTGGAAGTATTACCTTGGTATGCTGATATAGTTAATTATCTTGTTACAGGTAAACTTCCAGAGCATTGGACCAAGCAAGACAAGGCTAAATTCTTTGCAGAGATAAAGAATTTCTTTTGGGATGACCCGTATTTGTTCAAGTATTGTGCGGATCAAATTGTTAGACGATGTGTCCCAGAAAGTGAAATTCAGAATATCCTTTCATTCTGCCATGAACAAGCTTGTGGAGGCCATTTCAGTGCTAAGAAGACAGCGACTAAAGTTTTACAATGTGGTTTCTATTGGCCATCTATATTTCGAGACGCTTACACTTTCTGTTCTTCATGTGATAGGTGTCAACGAATGGGAAGCATTACACGAAGGAACATGATGCCACTAAATCCAATTTTAGTGGTTGAGATTTTTGACGTATGGGGTATCGACTTCATGGGACCCTTTCCCCCTTCTTTTGGCCATCAATACATATTGGTTGCTGTTGACTACGTATCAAAATGGGTAGAAGCAATTCCATGTAGGACCAATGATCACAAGGTGGTGATAGCATTTTTGAAAAGCAACATTGTTTCACGCTTTGGATTCCCTCGAGCAATAATCAGTGATGGTGGTGCCCACTTTTGTAACAAAGCATTCAAAGCTCTTTTGACAAAGTATTCAATCACACATAAAGTGGCGACCCCGTATCATCCGCAAACCAGTGGCCAAGTTGAGATCTCCAATCGAGAAATAAAGCACATATTAGAAAAAACGGTGAGGCCGGACAGAAAAGATTGGTCATTAAGACTTGATGATGCCTTATGGGCATATAGAACGGCTTTCAAGACCCCGATTGGGATGTCACCCTACAGGCTAGTGTATGGAAAAGCTTGCCACCTACCTGTGGAACTCGAGCATCGTGCATATTGGGCCATCAAGAAATTCAATTTTGACATGAAGCAAGCCAGCTCAGAAAGAAGATTACAGCTGGCAGAACTTGAAGAAATTCGCAATGACGCGTACGAAAATGCCAAGATTTACAAGCAACGAATGAAAGTCTTCCATGACAAGCAAATTATGAGAAAATCTTTCACCCCAGGTCAGAAAGTGCTTTTATTCAATTCTCGCTTGCACCTATTCCCAGGTAAGTTACGCTCTCGATGGTCTGGCCCATTTATTGTTCATACTGTTTTTCCACATGGGGCAATTGAAATTAAAGACCCAAAAAATGGTGTCACGTTTAAAGTTAATGGTCAAAGATTAAAGCCATATCTAGAGTACCAACCACATGAAGAAGACACCGAAATAAATTTGAGTGACCCACCAAATTTGCATTGATTTTTTTTTTTCTTCTCGTTGATTTGATTTTTCTTTCTTTCTTTTTATTATTATTCTTTTGCTAATTGAAATTGTTTTTGCATAAGTGTGTTTATTTTACCATTAAGTTTTCTCTTATCATTTTTAATCATGAGTCTCATACTTAGACCGTTCCTCCTGAACATTCTTAAACCACTTCAACGTGTCAAAACTCATCTCAAAAGACAGATTCAATTTTGTAAAACACATCGCATTTGGGCTCTACAACCACCAGAGTTAGTAGCCTATGTTGAGGGTTTAGAACACCAACTCAAAGACATTGAGAGAAGTGTTTACGACATCCAGTTGGAGCTTGAGGTAAATTCAATAAGAGGACGATTTTAATTTTCTTTGTGTGGTTTAATTTGTTTTTCTATTTGTGTGCTTTAGTTTGTTACCCCGGTGAAGTGGCGGATAACGGTACTCCGTGACAATCAAGTCGGTTACTTCAGTTTCCCATAATAACTGATATTCTGAGGCGAAGGTATGGACAGAAACGAGATTCTAGCGAAGCTTCACAAGCGATTCCCTTCACTTCCTCAGAATGCCCTCCTTACGATCTATAAAGCTCGGTCCGAACGCATGCGATTACTCATGAGGAATAACATACCTGCTGACATCCGTTGGTTAATCGAGGCTAAAGTACGATCGGCAGGTGAGTTACCTCCAAAATTTATTGCATACATGCCTGGTTGTGGTAAAGGAAATTATGCAAGAAAACGACGAGCTCGAAGAATTTCTGTTGCTTGTCATAAGTGTGCCAGAATGAGTTGCAATAAAAACCCATGTTCTTTAGGAATGGTGTCTGATAACAGGGAAGATAAGATTCAATTCATTAGGGATGGCTTGAATAAGGAGTCATTGGATGATATCCTTTTGTCTCTTGAAACGCATCCCAGTGGATATGTGCAAGGAGCGATTCTCCAGTTATGGCCATTATTCCAGAAAGAGCATGCACGATATAGTCTCGGGAATCTGACTATAAACGACCCTGTTTGCCAGTTTATAAGAAAACTGGATAGGAAGCCTATCCTCGACCCATAGAGGGCGTTCAAGCCGTTTCTGGACGTAAAACCAGAGGAAGATGTGAGCCACAGTCGCAACTACCTGTAAATATCCTTTTACTTTATTGTTATTTTATTTCACTATTGTCTTATTGTTTGCATTATTGTCTTTAATAATTTTATTACTGTTTGCTTTTTCCTTTTTACTGTTTTCTTTTTGACTTGCGAGCCACGTGCTTTACGCGTTATTTGACACTGACATATTACCTCATACACAACCATGACCCACTATCACCAAGACTCTTAAATGTGATTTCTTTTTTGTCAAGCACTCACAAATTGTTTTTGAGAAGTATCACAATGTCAGCTACTCCCAATAGACAATTCAAGAACATTTGTGTGCTTTCTGGATTTACATATGGCAAACATAAAGAGTTCGTTGAGGCAGCCATAGATCTTGGTCGAAGCATAGCAGCGAGAAATTTACATTTGGTGTATGGAGGAGGTAACCGAGGGTTATCAAAAATGGTCTCCGAAGCAGCTTTTATCAGAGGAAGTCAAGTGTTAGGCATCATCCCAAGAGTCTTAAAACCATTGGGCAGTTCGTCTGACTCATCAACTGGAGAAGAGTTAGTCGTCTCAGGTATGCAAGAAAGAATAACTGAAATGCTTAATCATGCTGATGCATTTATTTTCCTTCCAGGAGATCTTGCAACACTAGAGGCACTTATCACGCTAGCATCTTGGGCCCATCTGCACATCCACCAAAAACCCATCGGTTTGTTAAATGTCAATAACTTTTATGATGGCTTTATCGCATTTCTTAACCATGCAATAAAAAACTATTTCATTCCCGCTAATGTGAAAAAACTTTTTATTTGTGCTCACACTGCTAACGAGCTACTTGATCTGTTACAAGCTTATAGACCGGAGCCAGACCCCTGGACCTTCGTGTTGGAGCGTCCAAATAATGATGGTAACAGTAGCAGCAGTAAGAAGTACAAATTAGATTTAACTCTCCGCCTATAAATATTTTCTTCTGTGTTGCACCACCCAGGTGATGTCTTCTAAACTCTACTTCTTTCCTTTCAAACATTGAGGACAATGTTTCGTTCTGGTTGGGGGGAGGGAATAGTCGACAATTGTAGAATTTTGGTTAAGTTTTTACTAATTTTTGTTGTAGAAACTAACTGTTGCTAACTTTTTGTGTTGAAGATGGCTGAATATGGAGTGTAGTGACTCTAGAAACGCATCTTCATCGTTTATAAAAAAAAAAAAAAATTCAGACATTTTCTTTTTCTTTATTATGTGTTTATGTTTATTTTTCTTCTTTTTAATTTCTCCTCTATAAATATACATTTTCCAACTTTTGAGTCGAAGATGGCTGAATATGGAGTGTAGTTCCTCTAGAAACGCATCTTCTTTAAAAAAAAAAAAATCATTTTCGTTTTCTATCATTTTACGTGTAACTTTTCTAATTAGTTTTTATGCATCATTTTCACATTTCTGCATGCATATTTTCCTTTCATGTTTAGAATAGGTTGGGGGGTAGAATGTTGTTTAAAAAAAAAAAAAATTTGTGTGATTTGTTTTAACATTGGGTGACATGATTAATTTTAAATTTTAGTATTTGTATTATCTTTGGTCTTAAGTGATGTTACATTATGTTTGCTACTCTACATGTTGATGTCGGAGACATATATGAGTTGCTTGAAGGAATGAACATGTCATAATAAGTACCAAGTGAGTTTTTGAGCCTATTATTTTTCTTGGAGAATAACCCTTTTGCCCACTCTTTATACAGCTTAGCAGTTTATTATTTTATACACGATCTCTAAATTACTTTTGAGTTAACCCTAAAAAAAAAAAAAATTGTAAAATAAAAAAAAAAGAAAAAAGAAAAAGAAAAAAGAGTGTGTTGCTACATTTGGAGGCCCATCTAACTAGTAGATATGGAAGGTTATTCAGAGCCCTAAAAGACGATGGAAAGGCCATCTTTGATCCGTTTGAGCCTTTCTAGCCATCCCTTTTATTAAATATCCATAGTTAACCCTTTTGAGCCTTTAAAAAAAAAAAAACATTTTCTTTGTCAACTTATCATCTTGACCCACTCCGATTTGGAGTATTACCCGATGTCTTATAAGTTCCATCACCTATTTATGTTTGAGAAAATGTAAATAATTATGTTGTTCAGTGAAGTTATGCCAAAAAACAAAAAAAAACAAAAAAAAAACAAAAACAAAAACAAAAACAAAAGTTGTTGTTTCAAAAGAATAAAAATAGGTGAAATCCACCTTGCAACTTCCAAAAAAAAAAAAAAAATTTCTCTGCATTTTTCTCAAACATACACTTTGTTTTCCTTATTTTCCTTCTTTGTTAGCCATGTCCCTAGCCTACGTTTCATCCTAATAAAAGTCCTTCTTGATTTTAGGGAACTATAGTTTGAAGTAGAAGCTAGTTATATGGGCTAAAAAGATGTAGTGATGCATAATTAAAAAAAAAAAAAGATAAATAAAGTGGGTTGACTAACATTTTATTTGACTTGAGATCGTATTATTTCTAAGCTGAGGGCATATTTATTTCATCTTGGTGAGAGCATGTGATATCACTTCTTTATTATTTTCTCTCTCAATTACCATTCATTGGAGTGACTATTTTTATTGGGATTAATTTATTTGTGAGAGTGTCACTACTTCCAGTGAGATTTTGGGGTTTGACATGTCATTCTTGAGAGTAGCTAAAACAAAGTCTACTGGGCTAATTCATGTGGATGGTTGATGTGGGTGTGATGTTGCTTTAGACTAGAGATAATGCTTATACTTTTATTTGAGTGTTATCATTAATCTGATGGAATAAATACGAGTGTTTCTATTAAAACAAAAAAAAAATTATTTTGAATTTGAATTTTGTTTTCGCTTTATTTGCTAGGGACTAGCAATAAGCTGGTTGGGGGGTGTGTTGAGTATTAGAAAATGCATATTTATAAAGGAGAAAACCGTTATTTTACATTTTAAGTCTTACTAACAACCCTTACTTTTATATATTTAACCTTCTTGTGATTTAATTACATGTGTTTTATTTTAATTAAGTATTTTATGTATTTTAGGGGCATTATAGTCATTTCACAATAAAGGAGAGATCAGACGGCAAAACGGACATCACTTTTGAACTCAGGACGGTCGAAAACCTTAGGAGGAGCATAAAAGGAAAAATGACACTATTCACATGTACGGTACTATTCACGTGTACGGTACTGTATACGTTACTGTTCACGACACTGTTCACATAGACGGATGATGACGTGGCATTGACCGATGATGTGGCATTGACTGATGAGGTGTCACGATCCTGTTGGACTAAAATTCTTATGTACTGTTGATGGTGACGTGGCAGCATATCAGTGGACGAAAAATCTCGCGTACGGTGCATGCATCACACAGGATTATTTTCAACCAAACCGCGTTACTGTTCATCCGGGTCAAACCGCGTTACTGTTCAAAGTCGGGTCAAACCGTGTTACTGTTCATCCGCGTGGTCAAACGTGGACTGTTGACTGATGACGTGGCGCAATCCTGAGCGTCCAAACTGTTTTTAATCCGATGGCCATGATTTACTCCATGTATCTATAAAAAGGGGGCCTCCCCTCCCTAATTTGAGATCTCTGAATCCATTTTTGGGATCCATTTTCTGTAATTCCTTCTCCATCTTGTATTTTCTTCGTATTTTAATAAATTTCCATTTTGCCCCTAGTTCAATTATGAGTGGCTAATTTTCTTTCAAGCTTGGGTTGAAGGTGAAGTCTCAACATGTGTCATGGGCTTAATTTGGTAAATTTATTTTCTCTTCCCCTCTAATTTTTGTGGATGTTTTGACTTCTCGTCGACAAATAATAATAGTCTTGTCTAGATACCGCCTTGGTTACACCGGCTCTCTAGTATAAGGTTATTATTATTTGGCACGATAAGCCCTTAGCACCATATTGATTAGAGCGTGGTTCATGAGGTGTGGATTCCCCCCTCATGATTTAATTGGCATTAATACGGATTATTTAGCCCATGATGCATGTTGATACGGATCCAGATACCCAAGTACGTCATTTCAATAGAATTCTCTTCAATTCATTCTCGCCATTTCAATTCCAGTTTTAGAATTTATTCTCGCCATTTTAATTTAAGTTTTAGCATATTCCAAATCATTTCCACCATAAATCCAATCACCCATTTACAAAATTAATTCTACACAATTAAAATCCACCTCCTCGTGGGATCGACACTCGTCACCATAGATCTATACTACAATAGATTCGTGCGCTTGCGAGTACATTAAAATTTGCACAACAATAGGATTATTTTAAGGAATTAAAATGAATTAGTAAAAGAGTAATTTTAGTACTTTAATCAATGAGTGCATTCAGAATAGAAGTTTTATGAGATTATTAGAGCGGTGCTGATAGCTCCACTCTAAAAAAATGAAGAAAGAAAAAAGATACCGTTTTAATTATATATCTTGTATATTCGTCAGTTCACTTTTAAGGTTACAACTATGGTGCACCTCGTGTATTGATAGAACGTGTGGAATTTAATATATGGAAGAAAATAACAACCACGTGATTTTAAAAAATGTCCTATCAACGATGGAAATTGAAAACAAAAATTGACGGGAACAGGGAGAAGCAGGAGGTGGTGGCCCAGTTGAATTTATAGTGAGAAAGAAGAGTATGCGAAAAAAAAAGCGCCAGCGATGTTACGTGAATTCAGGAAAAATGTGAAAAAAACAGCAAAAGTGAGTTCGAAAAAAGGGGTAACAACATGAAAGAGTTCGAAAAATGCTTGGGAAATTTACACCAATAACCATAAAAGTTTTAGTTTTTTCCATCTTAACCCCTCAAATAAATTTCTATCAACATTAGCCATAAAAGAACCGTTGAGACCAAATTACCCCTCTCTCTCATCTCCCTTTCCTCTTCCTCTTGCCTTCTTCTCTCCAGTTCTCTACTAATTTCAGCATCCACCTCTTTCTTCTTCTTCTTCTCTCTCCTATAATCCTCGTAATCGTTCGGTCTAGCGGGGTCGTGCCCCTCGATTACGGTCGAAGTGACGTCGACCAATGCCAGTTGCGGCAGTGCTACCACGTCGTCGGGGAAAGGTGCGATTGCAGGTGAGGAATGGGGTCTAGTCGGGAGAGAATTTTGGGTGGTTTTGGGTTTGGATTAGGGCTTGAGGATGGTTTGTGGTGGCGCGAAAATTGACCAAACAGTGGTGGTCGTGTTGGTGGGTTTGTCCTCATCGGAGGGTGGAGGTAGGTCTCTGTACAGCCCGCCTAGCATTTCGCAACATGGCTTTTGATGGAAAATCCTGGGAAATTTGAATTCCGAAATTGGATTTTGGAGAATTAAAAAGCTGATTTTGTTTTGTTGTTTGGGTTGTCGGATGAGATTCGATCTGAGGTAGAAGAAGATATTACATACGAATAAGAAGAGACGAACAAAGACGAAAGGACTGACGAAAACAAACAAATACTGAGGTAGAAGAAGACAACCTGTCGCACCAAGCATGGTGCGACAGGTGCCTGTCGCACCAAGACTTGGGCCTGTTGCACCAAACTTCTTTTCGTTTGTGAAGAAGGGTAATTTGAGGAGAAAAGCGTGTGTTTGGCTAATATTGATAGAAAAAAGTTAAAAGGGTTAATTGTGAAAATAGCAAAAATTTTATGGCTGTTTTTGTAAATTTCCCAAAATGCTTGGCGTAACCACATGTAAGGCAGCATCAAGAGGGAAGTTAAGACTAAGATAGGTAGTATAGGCAATAAAAGATAAGACTAGCCCTAAAAGCTTGAACAATTATTATTATGGTCACTTAAATTTTAGTTGTAAAGTCGGGATTCTTTTTGTTTGATGTAATGTGTCCGTATCAATGTTGACTGTTTACCAACCTCTTCGCTCTCATTCTCACCTCTGTGTTTGCTGCCCGGCTTCTTTATGTTCTTTGTGTTGGGAAAATATGCTCTTTAAAAGCATATGTGTTTATTTAATTGTAATAAACAATTTTTCTGATTAATAAAATAAATGAGGTATTTTATTCAAATATCTTAATTGCATTAATATTTGTATTAAAGTCCATTTAATCATATTATATGTATTTATGTGATCACCATGTGGATTCACAGAAGACATAAATACAAGTTATCTTATGATTAAATAAATTTAGTTCGCAGTTGATAAATAAAGTTGGGCACTTTATTTAGGTATAAATTGTAATAAATTCATTGAATGATTTGTCTTAATCATGTATGAATTTATTGATGTAGTACGACTACATTGAACAGGATCACATATGAGATTTAATTAACTTTGTAATAACTGTCAGACTTATTAAATCTCATAGGCGTTGATTTTACTGTAATCTTAATCTTGAGTTAATTATGATTTCATGATTGTAATTGTTATTTCATTTGAGTTACCAATGGGCACGACACATCCTTGTGGTCAAGATTACCCGGTATCTTGGTGGGAGCAATTATGAGTATTGGAGTTATGGATTAACAATATAGAATTTGTACAACACATCTCTTGATAGGTTTTCGGTACTTGATCATAGAATTCTCTGGCCAGAGTGTGTCAACATATTTAGTATGTTGAAAATGATCATTAGAGAAAACCGGTAAGGATCAAGGAATAAGATGTTATTAAATTGATTGGACAGTTGAGATATCAATTTAATTAACGATGTGGTACAAAGGATTGTGCAGTAAAGAAATCAATGTGGCTTGGGACGAATTATTATTCGAGCATACAATTATGGAAGTCAGTTCCAATCTTTTAGTGGAGTAGATTTGGAATTAAATAATTGGGCTAGTTTAATTACAGGCCTAATTATTGTAGCCACTATTGTATGTTCCCAAATGATCCCCGGGTTAGCTCATTTAATTGATTGCACCACTACTGGACTAATAAGTAAGATAACTAGCTATTTGGGTCAAAAGCCTAAATATATCATTTAGTGGGAGGCTCCATTTAATTAGCTTTTGTGTAAGGGGCCTTATGTTATTTTACAAGGTGGGTCCCTTATTGAAAAAGCAAATAACGTGGGTTTTGTTTTTTGGATTATTTGGAGCCTAGGGTTTTCACTAAAGGGTGATATAAAAGGCTTATTTTCTCTAAAGAAAAAGAGAGAAGCCACTTTATACAAATCGGAGAATAAGATTTTTCTCTCTATTGTTGAGAGAAAAATTTTCTCGTGCTAGTTGCTTTGGTAGTGATAAAGGCGCCCACACGTCAAGTGCAGATCGAACCTGAGTCATAACCTGGAAGATCATTGGTGACAGTTCGTGATCTAACAAGCGTGGTGGTGACGGATCGTGATCTAACAGGAGTGGTGGTGGCGGATCGTGATCTAGGAGCCTAAATCACTTCAGCGGAAAAAACCAACTCGGATTTTCAAGGTACGATTTCTAGAATACGAATTCTTATATATTATATGAGAGCGATCTTCAAAAGGTTTTATAAAAAATTAAAAACCTGATTTTTCCCCTACAATTGGTATCAGAGCCATCTCATATTAATATATAAGAATTTCGTATGAAATCATTCTTGAAATTTATGTATTAGAGTGGCACAATTTATTCAGATACATATTATTTGTTTAATATATGAATGAAGCATGTTTTGGTTTGTCTTAATTCATGGTTAGATTTTTCGTTGTATTTTTCTTTGGATCTGTAACAGGAGGGGTGGTTTTTTATCACCATGTTTCCCTCTTGATTTATTTTACTGTTATAGAATTTTTGTAAGCCAAAATTGGCCTAGGAAATTTGTAAATTAATCTCGGATTTTCAAGATCAGAGTGACGGAGGCCGGAAATTTTGACAACGACAACCAGCAGCAAGCAGCGCGCGGCCAGCAGCACATGCTGCCAGCAAGCGCGCGCTGCACGCGCAGCGGCAGCAGCGCGCGCTGCAAGCCAGCAGCAGCACGCAGCAGCCAGCGCTCGCGGGAAGCGTGGCTTGTGCGCGCAGCACGCGCTGGCACAGGCTGCGCGCGCGCGGCCAGCGTGGCCAGTAGCGCGAGCTGCACGAGCAGCAAGTTGCGTGCGCGAGTTTGGAACGTTTCCGGCAACACGGCGGCAGCAAATCGGCGTCGAAGATGCGTGAACAGTCGCTGCCCTTTGTGGAGATGGCGGCTGGGGAAGATGAAAGAAAGAAAAATATGATTTTAGGGTTTCATGGTTTTTATCATGGAGGTCCCTATGGTTTCATGAGTTTTCTTTCGGGCAGAAATGTTTCAATTTTTTGCGTTTAAATCCAAAAACAGTTTTGGACTTAAAGAATCCTAGTTTTAGGCCCAATTTAAATTTGGGCTTAATGGATTAAAAATGCATAAATAAAATTAAATACATTAAATTTATTTTTGGTCCAAAAGTTTTATTTTAATAAAAATAAAATTAAAACTATTTATTTTATTTATTTCCTTTCAAAATTAAAATTGGACCAATTATAAATTTAAAAGCCCAATTTCCCCTAGTCCATTAACAAAGACAAACTTATGGAAGATGGACATTGACAAGAAGCCCAATGAAGATTAGACTTAGGGTTAATGTATTTTTCATTACTAGGAAAGCCATGAATTAAGATTATTTAATTATTTTTCTATATGTTATGTTTTGGATGATAACATGCCATGATAACATGTCATATAGAATAGGTAGTGCCACTCTATGCATAATGATACATGTCATTCATTAATAATGAATTTCATTATATTGTTTGAAATTTGCATATGCTTAATAATATTTGATATCATCTAGATAATATTATAGGAAGCATGCAATTAACAATATGTATGTTTTAAAAAGGAAAAACCAATTTTAAAATATTGAGTGGGAGAGGGAAAATTCAAGATAATTTTCCCACGGGCTCCATTGTTAGTTCAATAATAAAATTATATATATACCTCGACTTCATAATACGGTGATGCTCCCTTCGGAGGGTATATATATTAGATATTTTATTTGATGAACTTCTTCAAAGATAAAATTGAAATATTTTTCAATCGATTGTTCACCCCAACGGTGACTATTGATATGAAAAATACGTAGATTGAAACAATGGTTATACACTCAACTAAAGTTTGTTATTAACCTTCCCAACGAAGCTCTGTTAACAAATTTAGGCCCAAAGGGATAACGATAATTATTTATCATGTCTTTGCATGAAAGTAAATAATCTAATGGATAATTGGGTCTAGTAAGTGTAGACATGACTTCCCCAACGGATAGCTTGTCAAAACGGTACTAGATTATCGTTACAATAAATTAAAATGCATTTATGGTTTTTTGCATTTTTGTCATTTATTGTGAATATTGTTTCAAAGTATTTATGCATGTTTATTTTGTTTTGTTTTTCAGAAAATGTCTTCCATCAACCCATTATTAATTATCCTTGTTAAAAATGAACTCACTGGCGAAAATTATTTAGATTGGAAACGCAATCTATTTAATATTCTCACTGCTAAGGGAAGCAAATATGTGTTGACCCAGCCTTGCCCTCCTGAACCATCGTTATACGATTATAGAAATCAGAGGGAGCCTTATGAGAAATGGTGCCAAGCTAACAAAATGGCTAAGCGCTATATATTGGCTTCGATTTCTATGGAACTGCATAAGAAACATCGGAGCATGGAAACAGCCACTGAAATAATGGCTAGTCTTCATCAGATGTTTGGGCAAAATACCCATTTTGCCAGAGAAGCAGCATTAAAACGTATTACGGATACTAAGATGGAAGAGGGCACAAAAGTTCGTGATCATGTCCTCAAAATGATGGACTATTTGAATGAGGTAGAGATTCATAGTGTTCAAATCAATGATAAATCAAAGATTAACATGGTGATTGAATCTTTACCTGATACATTCAAAGAGTTTAAGGTCAGTTATATCTTAAACAATAAAGATATGACCTTAATTGAATTAATGCACGAACTACATGCTATAGAAGAATTTTATCATAGCAGAAAACTTCCTGAAAAAGGATTCTCTTCAAGGCTTAAGTCAAAAGACAAGAATGAGCAAGCAAGAGTTGGGATCGGCAAACTGTCCACTAAAAGAAGTGGCAAGCCAAAAGGCAAGTGTTACAAATGTGGACAGAAGGGTCACTGGAAGAAAGATTGTCCTAAGATTATTAAAATCAGGTATAGGAAATCTTTAAGCTTCCTAATTAGTTCAGATTTACTATTGATTCATACAATAATGAATTCTGAGATAACTAATCTTATTTGTAATTCATTTATTTGGTTTTCAGGAAACCAAGAGATTAAGTGAAGAAAGCTTCAAACAGCAATTGAGGACATGCTAGTTTATATCAATTGAAAGACTAGATCAATTTTACAAGACTTTAGTTTTGATATTTGTCTTTATTTTTTCAAATATTAGAGGAGTTTAATTTCGGTGGCTTGTTTTAATAAACAGGAGTACACTGTTATTTTTGGATCCTCTGTTTATTACTTATTTTGGTTATTTATAAAGACAATTTATATCATAAAAGTACATTGATCTATTCAAAGTAAGATATAATGATAAAAAGTATATGCATTTATCTAAGAAAAGAAATGTTTCTTCTAACCAAAAATCACCTCTGATATTTATGCTTAAGTCATATAAACTATAATAAGATTTTAAGAAAATGATTAATGATAGACTTGTTGGCCTATTAAGATTGATCATTGTAACTCTATAAATCTTATTTAGAAAAGTAATATGACAAGGATGCTCTTTATGAGCTAAAAGCATAACATTGTATTTGATGATTTAGCGCATACAAATGTATACGGACTAATCAGTTTACATGTTATAAGAGGTTATGAGTATTCTATCAATCTAGTTGATGAATATTCATTTTATTTATGTTTGTCTAAATGCGTCATTATTCCATTGCTTTTGAAATTCAAAAGAGTACGTGAATAAGACAGAAGCAATTAGACAGGAACATAAAAGAATTTCGATATGATCGAAACAAAGAATATCTCTATGGAGAATTCAAGCACTATTTGGTTGTCAATGAACACTATGATACAATAGTGTAATTAAATGGAGAAACAAGATTCTTTTGGATAAGACAAGATATATACTAAGTGGTTTATCATTTACCTTTTTGATTCCAGATACTAGTATTTGAAACTACAAAGTTTATTGAACTTAGTTTCATCTATCTCGGTGTACACTACTCCAAGAAATTATGAAAAAGTCACAAACATGGTTTGAGACACATTCGTATTTGGAGTTTACTAGTATTTCTACTAGAATCAGAGATAGAGAAGATGGATTTGTGTTCAGAAGCTTACATGTTTTAGGTATCTTAAAGGAATAAGGGAAAGTCTGGATTATAGTCCTCAAGATAGGAATGTATTTATAGAAATATTCTTTACTTTCTTTGAGGAAGACTATATAATGACTTATAACCTAAGAGTAAGGTAAAACTAGAGAAATAAAAGAGATCAGGTTGATGCTCAGCTTTCAACACCTGTTATAGAACAGGAAGAACAGCAACAACCAGCTGATCAGTACAGGATTATCCTTGAACAACCATCACTTTTAGAACCTCGTCGTAGTGGGAGGGTAACTAGGTTACCTGCGAGATACATGCTTTTGGGAGAAACCTATACGGCTATCTCATATGAACATGTACAAGATCCCACTAGTTACAACGAAGCTCTAATAAATAGAGATGTTGAATTTTAGAAAAAGGCCATGAATCAAGAAATGGAATCTATGTATTCCAATAAAGTCTGAGAACTTGTAGAGGCACCAAATGGGGTAAAACCTATAGATGCAAGTGGATCTACAAGAGAAAAAGAGGAGTAGACGGAAGGGTGGAAACATTTAAAGCAAGATTAGTAGCCAAAGGGTTTACTCAGAAAGAGGGAATCGATTATGAGGAAACTTTTTCTCCGGTTGCTATGCTTAAATCCATCAGGATTCTGCTCTCCATTGCTGCAGTGCTAGATTATGAAATTTGGCAAACGGATGTCAAGACTGCCTTTCTCAACGGGCATCTTGAAGAAAACATCTACATGCAGCAACCAGATGGATTTATACAAAAAGGCCAAGAACACATGGTATGTAAGTTGCAGAGATCCATTTATGGATTGAAGCAAGCATCCCGGTCATGGAACATCAGATTTGATCAAGCGATAAAATCGTTTGGATTCATTCAGAACATTGATGAACCATGTGTGTACAAGAAAATTCAAGAAAAATTTGTAGCCTTCTTAATTCTTTATGTAGACGATATTCTCCTAATTGGAAACAATATAGGAGTATTGACTACAATAAAGAGTTGGTTAGCAAAACAATTTGATATGAAAGACCTGGGAGAGGCAAGTTATATTCTTGGTATCAAGTTACTTCGAGACCGGAAGAATAAAACTTTAGCCTTGTCTCAAGCGGTCTATATCGATAAGATATTGGCTAGATTTAGCATGGAAAATTCCAAGACTGGTTTATTACCATTCAGACATGGAATTACATTCTCTAAGGATCAATCACCTAAAACATCTGAAGAGATAGAGAGAATGAGACGAGTTCCCTATGCAGACGCTGTGGGAAGTCTCATGTATGCCATGCTTTGCACTAGGCCAGACATCTGTTTTGCGGTATGGATGGTTAGCAGATATCAATTTAATCCTGGACCTCAATACTGGACTGCGGTCAAGCATATAATGAAGTATCTGAAAAGAACTTAAAATTATATGCTTGTGTATTCTGGTGATAAACTTATTCTAGTGGGTTATACTAATTCTGATTTTTTGTCAGATAAGGATTTTAGAAAATCAACTTCCGGCTATGTGTTTACATTGGGAAGTGGAGCTGTTAGTTGGATGAGTGTGAAACAATCTTATATCACAGACTCAATAACTAAAGCTGAATATGTGGCTACATCTGAAGCTGCAAAAGAAGCTATATGGCTCTGCAAGTTCCTACGTAATCTTGAGGTGGTACCTTTTGTAACTGCACCCCTTAAACTATTTTGTGATAATGGTGGTGCGATAGCTCAATCTAAGGAACCAAGGAACCACAAGAAACAAAACATATTGAAAGGAAGTATCATCTTATAAGGGAATAGTGTAGAAAGGTTATATGACAGTACCCCAAATGGCATTAGATGCTAAATGGCAGATCTTATTACAATGGCCATTAGTGGGAAACCTTTATAACCTACATTTAGAGCCCTAGAGCATGTGCAATATGCCAGATATGCTTTGAGAGCTAGTGGGAGATTGTTGGGAAAATATGCTCTTTAAAAGCATATGTGTTTATTTAATTGTAATAAACAATTTTTCTGATTAATAAAATAAATGAGGTATTTTATTCAAATATCTTAATTGCATTAATATTTGTATTAAAGTCCATTTAATCATATTATATGTATTTATGTGATCACCATGTGGATTCACAGAAGACATAAATACAAGTTATCTTATGATTAAATAAATTTAGTTCGCAGTTGATAAATAAAGTTGGGCACTTTATTTAGGTATAGACTGTAATAAATTCATTGAATGATTTGTCTTAATCATGTATGAATTTATTGATGTAGTACGACTACATTGAACAGGATCATATATGAGATTTAATTAACTTTGTAATAACTGTCAGACTTATTAAATCTCATAGGCGTTAATTTTACTGTAATCTTAATCTTGAGTTAATTATGATTTCATGATTGTGATTGTTATTTCATTTGAGTTACCAATGGGCACGACACATCCTTGTGGTCAAGATTACCCGGTATCTTGGTGGGAGCAATTATGAGTATTGGAGTTATGGATTAACAATATAGAATTTGTACAACACATCTCTTGATAGGTTTTCGGTACTTGATCATAAAATTCTCTGGCCAGAGTGTGTCAATATATTTAGTATGTTGAAAATGATCATTAGAGAAAACCAGTAAGGATCAAGGAATAAGATGTTATTAAATTGATTGGACAGTTGAGATATCAATTTAATTAACGATGTGGTACAAAGGATTGTGCAGTAAAGAAATCAATGTGGCTTGGGACGAATTATTATTCGAGCATACAATTATGGAAGTCAGTTCCAATCTTTTAGTGGAGTAGATTTGGAATTAAATAATTGGGCTAGTTTAATTACAGGCCTAATTATTGTAGCCACTATTGTATGTTCCCAAATGATCCCCGGGTTAGCTCATTTAATTGATTGCACCACTACTGGACTAATAAGTAAGATAACTAGCTATTTGGGTCAAAAGCCTAAATATATCATTTAGTGGGAGGCTCCATTTAATTAGCTTTTGTGTAAGGGGCCTTATGTTATTTTACAAGGTGGGTCCCTTATTGAAAAAGCAAATAACGTGGGTTTTGTTTTTTGGATTATTTGGAGCCTAGGGTTTTCACTAAAGGGTGATATAAAAGGCTTATTTTCTCTAAAGAAAAAGAGAGAAGCCACTTTATACAAATCGGAGAATAAGATTTTTCTCTCTATTGTTGAGAGAAAAATTTTCTCGTGCTAGTTGCTTTGGTAGTGATAAAGGCGCCCACACGTCAAGTGCAGATCGAACCTGAGTCATAACCTGGAAGATCATTGGTGACAGTTCGTGATCTAACAAGCGTGGTGGTGACGGATCGTGATCTAACAGGAGTGGTGGTGGCGGATCGTGATCTAGGAGCCTAAATCACTTCAGCGGAAAAAACCAACTCGGATTTTCAAGGTACGATTTCTAGAATACGAATTCTTATATATTATATGAGAGCGATCTTCAAAAGGTTTTATAAAAAATTAAAAACCTGATTTTTCCCCTACACTTTGTAGGGTAACGATTTGTGCAACTTGGTTTTGATGGTGTATGTCGGATCGATGTTGGAGATGATTCATTCATCAATTATCAATGGGCCGATTTTGGGGAGCTGGCATGACCAACCACCCAATGGGTATATGTTTTGTCCGTGGCCACTAGACTGTAACTGAATATATAATACTAGAACAGGGGATAGTGATTTAAATTTCAATGCTATAAAAATTAATATTAATCTACGAAGAATATTAATAATGACTAATAAATTTTATATTTCTAAACTTAATAATACAATAAATAGTTTATCTTACTAATATTATTTTGTTACTCATTTCGTAATTAAAACTACAATTTTTTAAAGTAAGATAACACTATAATCTGAAACAATTTACTCGCAATCTAATATAAAGTTGATACATAAATGAGATCCTGGTTTTTATTCCACACTCTTGCTCCACACTTTTAATCTCAATATTCACACTCCTTAAGAATTCCTATCAAATTGAGAAGTAAATGCTACCTGAGTTCTATTTGGTCATGCAAAATCAGTCCATCTTAAAAAGTCTTTTAAGGTAACGTTTACTTGTTGAATTGGATTGAGAATCTTAAAGAGTGGGAATCCTATGATTAAGAGTGTGGAGTGAGAATGAGAGTAGATTGTTTACTTACACTTGAATCAGAACCCTATATATGTGTTTACAGTGTCTTAGATTGGGAGTGAATTCTTTCAAATTACAATTTTAGCTTTGTTTAAAGAATTTTAGTTTTTAATTACAAAGTGAATAAACAATAATAATTATTATTATTCTCAATTATGCAAACCATAATTTTTATTAATTTTAATTATGTAAATTAAAAATTATTAATAACAGCAATATAAATGAAACATTATTATTAATAATATAGTACAAAATTAATAATTTCTTAGAATAAAATATTTATTGTTATTAATTATAATGTTAAATAATTATAATACTATCAAAATAAAATAAATATAATAATATTATATTTTCAAATACAGATGGTATATAATAATATTATCAATTCTCTAAGAATATGATAATATTATTTCTAAATAATTTTAACTTGGATTACATAAATTATTATTTTTAACTAAATATAATAATACTATAATTAAATAAGTTTAATATGATTATTTTAATAAATATAATATTATTAAATAATATAATAAATTATGTAAATGTAATATTATATTATTTTATTTTAATAAATATAAATTATATTGTATATAATAAAAGAAATTTAAAAAAAAAGTGGTGGGAGTGAAAATCATATTCTTTAATTAAAAAATGAGCGGGATTCACGAAGTGGGACTCCCACTCTCCTATTAATATGAGTAAGTAAATAATAGAGTAAAAGAAATTCACAGTCTCTAATTCTACTCCAACAAGTAAATACTATATGTGGTAATATGTGGGGTGCATTGGGGATACGTGGACAACGAGAAATTAATACGACTTTATAACACATATCTGACGATAGTGGGTTCTTTCATCTTTCTACTGGTGATATGCATGCATGCACAATTCTTTGCGTGAGAAATTACAATAATGTTTCCGAAATTGAATAATTTTTGTTTCCCTTTCATTCATTCAAGCAAGCAACACGTTGGCAGCTAGATCATTAAATAGGCCAAAAATCAGCCACAAATTAAATTCATTTAAGTCACGTCACACAATTTAAAAGTAGCGGTCTACCGACCATGCTTTGGTGTATGCACGCCGCATGAGTCAGTTTGACATGACATTTGCCCAATGAAATTGTTAAAGGCAATTCTAGGTAACATACATCATTCTCACGTATACAATATTCATGTGAGAAGAATGTCTTACATTCATGGGGAGATCCATTATTAAATATTTATAATAAGGGTCCGCCTAACTTATGTGCAATGTAAGTTACGGTCAGCCTATGAAATGTCATCTAGCCTCCTATTCTTTATATTATTTATATTTTATTCATAAATATTATAAACTTTTTGAAACATAAAATTTTGTTAACCCCTTCTACTCAATTTTATTTTATTAAAACCATAGAGTATGAATTCGCCCCCATAATTTTAAATTCTCAAAATAACCTCTATTTAATAAAAAAATATAATTATTGTTAAATGAATTATAATTTTATTATAATCATAAATATTTTTTTAATAGATTATTGTTATTATTAATAACGATAATAAAAAATATTATAATTAATTAATCTATTAACAATAATTAATAATATTTTTTTATTAAATTGTTAGTAATAATAATATAATAATAAATGATAATTAACATATTTATGATTATAATAAAATAGAATAAACACTGAGTCTATATTTATGTAGGAGTATTTCTATACTTTTTAATTTCAAGTACTTTCAGGATTTTTTGTTACTTTGATAAATAATGGTTTCATAGGCATCTCATTATTAAACGGTCATTTTTAAGTGCTTTTTGTTAAGTTGTTACAACTTCGAGGATGTAAACACATTTTTATTGCTTCTATTTTTTAAATGCAAAACTATTTTTATTGGGTCAAGCTTAAAATTTTGACAGAAATTGTCATTCATTGGTCTCTTGAAACCCGATAATGAGTATTTAAAGTCGAAGGTAACATTAGCAATACATTTACTATTAGTTAGATAATCATTAATTATTATTATTATTATTATTATTAACAATTTATAATACTTTTTATTCTTGTTATTAATAATAACAATAATCTATTTAAAAAAATATTTATGATTATAATAAAATTATAATTATAATTATAATTCATTTAAAAATAATTATATTTTTTAATTAAATAAAGGTTATTTTGAGAATTTAAAATTATGGGGGCGAATTCATACTCTATGGTTTCAATAAAATAAAATTGAGTATAAGGGGTTAAACGAAATTTTATATTTCAAAAAATTTATAATATTCATAAATAAAATATAAATAATATAGAGTATAGGGAGCTAGATGAAATTTCACAAGCTGACCGTAACTTACATTCAACGTAAGTTAGGCGGACCCTTACAATAATGATTGTAAAGTAATTGGGAGTAGTTTTCCAATCAGAAATTTCTAACTTTAATAAAGTCATGAATTAGCTAAAAGATAAAATAAACACATACTTCAATGCACTGTATTTTATCATGTAGTGTAGTAAAATTTAATTTTTTTTGTCTTTTAGCTAATCCATGACTTTATTAACGTCAGGGATCCCTGATTGGAAAACTACTAAAGTAATTGGTTGTTACAAAACTCATGATTATGATTGTTATATATTAGGGTTAAGATAGACTTTGGAGATACAAAACTCAATCATGTATTCATTTAATAAGCAACTTGTTTCATTTTTAGTATTAAGAAAGGGAGTTGGCTAAGTTACGGATCATGTAACTTACAGATCCAGTGGCTGGCAACTCCCATTGCTTGATTTCAATATTTTTCTCTCTCCTCAGGACACATGGCTGCCAACCATTGGTTGTGTATGTTACATAATCCGTAACATACAAGAAGGGCAATCAATCAAAAGGCAGCACATGCAAATGCAATGGAATATCGGAGAGTCAGCAATCAACACACAAATGAGAAACAGCAGTTACTACGTAAGGATATAAGGACAATGTTAATGGTAACGTTCTGGATAAAGGAACCCACACAATCAGTTATAAATTAAATAAAAATAAAAATTTAATTTTTTTTCCTTTTGTATGATTAAAATAAGATGTATATTACAAATAAATATATAGAAAATAAACTAATACAATCTAAAGTAATAAGCCAACTAAAGAGATACAAATTTTTACGTAAAAAACTTAAATTGGGAAAAACTATGGGACCGTAGTTTGATACAGTCATCCACAATATTAATGAAATTACAACAGAAATTCTTTTCTAAATAATACTAAAGGATAATAATATCAAGAATCTCAATAATATTGGCTTACAGTAACAATCTAATATCTGTATTTCTACCAAGTGGGTATTAAAAATAACTGCCAATGAGAGAATATAATAAAAATCAAGTCCAGTAGAATTGTAGAGGATGATGTCAAGAATACCCTTTAAATTTAGGAGAAAACAAAATTAAATTTATTTTCCAATCATCCAATCAAAAATTGAAACCCTTGCCCCAAATTGAATATCACGAGTCTTCCTCTCTCTCGTCTTTTTTTTGTAATTGGTAATTACTAATTAGGTCACCCGCTTGCTTTTAATCATTTAAGTATCCACGTGATTCTCAAAGTTGATTTTCATGGAAAATTTCATCCAAGTTCAAAGTTTAATATTAATTACACATCAAGCAAGTCCTTTTAAACTTTGTGCTTTAGGGCTCCCAAATGAGATGGAACCAACAAATATGAATGATATAGGATGATTACATGATGTTATTTTCTACTGTGCATGGCATTTGCATTGGCAAAATTGTAAATTTATTGAAATATTCTAGTTTTGTTTATTTAAATTTATCAATAATATTTTCATTATTTAAAAATTTTACTTCTCTTATCAATCTTTTACATTTCCACACTAACACAATGTTATTGATAACATGAAATTCAACATCGTCCCATAAGACGTGTGGGCAGATAATTGGTTGCAAATGATGTACGGAATTCAATCCCTTACGTTTTCCTCCCCTTCTTAATAAGCTGGTTTACTTATTTATAAGACCCTTTTCCATACCTGCTTTCACATTAGTTCTTTAGATAATCAGTGTCTCGTTTGCTGAGGTTTAGATCCGAGCAGCTATGGGTGAGAAGGTTTGCAGATTGCCTTTTTGATTAAATTTGTGCCGTGCATGCATCGATCGATCTCTCATGATGATAGCTCATTGTGTGTGTGTGTGTCTGTCTGTCTGTCTATCTGTTTAATTAGCCTAGAGTAAAATGCTTTTGTATTTTCTGTTTAATATTGTTTACAGAAGGTTACAAAGATGGTGCTGAAGGTTGACCTTTGGTACTCAAAGTGCCGCAAGAAAGTGAAGAAAGTACTTTGCAAAATCCCACGTAAGTGTCTCCCAGATCGCTAGCCCCGTGCATTTACATATGTTATAAAGGGAAAAGAACATCTATACGCTAAAGATTTGAAAAAAATATTTGCATATACCCTCAAGTTTTTAATATGGAACAACAAAATCTTTTTTTAACTATAATATTTTTTTCATTTAATTAACTCAAAAAAATTATTCCTATGTCTTACAATAAATAGAAATACAATATTAATACAAATGCAACAGTATGTCTCCCAGATCGCTAGTCCCGTGCATTTACATATGTTATAAAGGGAAAAGAACATCTATATGCTAAAGATTTGAAAAAATAATTGCATATACCCTCAAGTTTTTAATATGGAACAACAAAATCTTTATTTAACGATAATATTTTTTTCATTTAATTAACTCAAAAAAATTATTCCTATGTCTTACAATAAATAGAAATACAATATTAATACAAATGCAACAGTATGTATATTTTAAAATAATTTCAATATTTAAAAAATATTTTGATACTTTACAATCTTATAATACATTAAAGTAAATTTTATAATAAATAGAATCATAACATTAAAATAAATATTTAAATTATTTTCAATATTATATAAAATGATTTTAATTTATCAATACAAGAGATATATATTTTATTAATGTTAAAGCCTATTTAATCCAAAATTTTATTTAAAATTTTTTCATAATAAATACAAAATATATTATTAAAATGATATAATAGTTGAAATTTAAAAAACTATTTATATATTAAAAATATTCTAATATTATTTGTTACTAGATAAATTAAAGTAGTTAAATTAAATTTGTACATATTAAAAATTTTTAATGTCAATTTTTTTAGTTATTTTTTATAAAAGGAATTATAGTCAAAAGGGAGTATTGATATCACTTATTGAAAATTTAAGGGTCTACATGATTATTTCCACAAACTTCAAGGTGCAGGTATCCTTTCCCCTAATATATATTATATATTAGGGTTCTGTAAAATGTTTTCCAATAGCATAAAATCCTGTATTCGTATTTTATTGCATGTATAAGTAGATTTGCTTATTTTGTATTTGTAAATGGAAAAAATGATTGATAGATGGGTGAGCTAAGATAGTGTTTGGACTTTTTAAACAAAGATATACAAGACCAGTTATTCGATGAGAAGACAAATACGGTGACAATAAAAGTAGTGAGCTGCAGTCCTGAAAACATCAGAGACAAGCTAAGCTGCAAAGGTGAAGGTTCGATCAAGAGTATTGAAATACTGGAACCTGCTGGAAAGCCTAAACCACCACAGGATGCGCATAACCAAATACCTACACTGCTAGAGTACCTAAAACCACCACAACCACAGGATGGGGATAACGGCATACCTACACCACTAGATAACCACATCCCTACACCGCTAGAGAGGTTAAAACCACTACAACCAGAGGATGGGGATAATAACCACATACCTACACCACTAGATCTCCCAAAACCACTACTACCACCCCCGGTGCCAGAGCCATCTTACCCACCGGTAGGTTGGAAGCCATATTCTGAGGACCATTGGGGGGGACCGTGTTACCAGCTTGGCTTTGGGCAAGAAAGGCATTATGACTAGTTCTATGCAAGGCTAGTGTATGAGAGTTGGGGTGGTAGCTGCGATAATAGAGTTTATTGCAGAGGTCGCAGTTCAGATTGCACCTGTGAAGAAAATCCACCGTGCTCAATCATGTAAATCAATAATCATGAATGGTGATCATCCATGATCATGTCGTTTAGTTTCTTCTAGTGTCTCTTAGTACATTGATTTGATCAGTTGAGTTGTGTGCCACATTGGCTAGTAAATGGGAGATGTTTGGGTTTATAAGGTGGTAGTTCACTCCACCTAAAATGCTAGTCTTTTCGGTTGGATATCTAAAAATCTTATGTTAAGTATCCCAACATAATCATTTACATTTTGGGTAATACATTATGTGTTTATTGATACTACAATGATTTTTTAATTATTAAAGGCGAGTTTAGTAATGTCGTATCTTTTAAAATAATTGTTGTATCATTAAGTAAAATTTATTTTAAAAGTATTGTTAGTTTTAAAACTAATTGTTTATATTTAGTAAATTTTACTATTAAATTACTATAAGAATATAAATAACCGAATTGAATATAATGTTGAATAAAAAAACTAAAATAAATATTTTTTATTATTAATTTTATTTTTTATTTTGTTATCAAGATATAATTGACAATAAAAAAAATATCTTTGAAGTTATGATTTTAGTTCTTAATTAATATAGATATATAACATATATGAGAATATATATGGAGTTATAATAAATATAAAATTAATTTTAAAAATTGGATTTTAAAAAACTAATCTTTCCATATTTTCAAAATTTATTGTAGGATGGGTGATTTTTTAAAAAATTTACCAAATACTAAAATTAACTTTACCTTTTTAAAATCACTTTAAACCACCGAAAAATACTAAACAAACCGTTAATAAGAGGTTTCTGTTAACCAACTTAATTTTTTATTCAATCACATTCTAATTTAAGTTAGAAAACATACTATAAAAATGATTTCCATTTCCCATTCCTAACCTACTTTCACTTTCTCATCCTGCCCTTTTTATAATCCTTCTTTGACTATCTCATCCTGCCCTTTTTTATTATTATAGTGATGTCCTTCTGTTTAAGATATAAGTAGTGTGCTAAAGTCGTAGTCATAGAATTTTATTTATGTTTTTGCAAAGGGGTACTTTTCAGGTGAGTAGTTACAATTTGTAGAAAGAAATTTAGAGACTACAGCTTTTAAAAAAATGAATAACAAATAATCGGCAACAAAATGCATTTTTAAGGTGACTAGTCTTTGCCCAAATAATAAGGACTCGAGTATAAAGAAGGGGAAAGAAAAGATACCCTTTCAAAAATGGACCTAAACTACACAGAAAATATTCAATTTTTGAAAAACAAACCATCCTAGGTCAAAATGAGTACATTAAATAAGTAAGAAAAATGAAGGAAAGAAAAGGAAACCATTCGAAACAATCATCTTTCGATTAGAAAAGGAAATATTAAACGGTAGAAGAAAAGCATTAAAGCAATGTGGGGTAGAATGAACAATGTAGGCACATGGTTTGCTTGTTAACGTGACAGCAACGTGAGTGGTCCTGGTCGAGCTTCGACTTGAGATGGGGAAAATAATACATTTGTGGACAAAACTCATTAATAGTTAAATTTAATTTATGAAAAGACAAGTGGCTTTTGGATTCTAATAGTAATCAAAAGGGACTATGTTATTTTCATTTTTAAAATTTGATGTAATAACTTATTTTATTTTTATTATTTAAATAATAATTCATTTTATTTTTATTTTTTAAACAATAACCTAAAATACAATTTCATTAATTTACTGTTATTATACTATATAATTCATTGAGGGTAAAATATGATTTCTAAATAATGATGAATTATTTTAAAATAAACTTTCTAATACAAATAAAAAAATCTAAATTTAAGGATAACTTAATAAATAAACAATAATAATATTAAATAATATGTAAAATATATATTTAGGACAAAAAAAAAAGGATTTCACAGGCACTAGAGTAATTTTTTTTATCATTTAACTTATCCTTAACTTTAATATGGTCGAGATAAATAAATAAATAATCAATTAGTGATGTTATTATATCAAAAGTAATTACAAACTCTTTCATTTACTTAGAAAATATACACTAAATACATAACAACATATATTTAAAAATAGTACCGAATAAAATACACTGTATTGGATTGTATTTTTTTAATCTTTTAGCTTATTCTTGATCTTGCTATTTATAATAATTCCTGAATGAAAAGAATTATTATTATTATTATTATTTAGTTGACTTCATTAAAAAAAATTAATAAACACACACACATGTTGCAAATTCTTTAGTATTATTTTTGTTTCATTAAGTTATCCTTAAATTTTAAATTTATACAAAAAGTCAGATATTATTTAATTATTCTTCAAATTTTTATTTTAAAAATCTTTGCATTTATTCAACTGAAAATCCTATTTTGTCCTCAATAAATTATAGAGTAAACTAATTGTAAATTTATGGAAGGTTATTTTGATCTATTGTTTAAAAAATAAAGATGAAACAAGTTATTATTTGAAAAGTAAGGATGAAATGGGTTATTATATCAAATCTTAGAGATGAAAAGAGTTTTTTCCCTAATCAAAACTTGTAGGTCCGTTTTAGTTTCAAAAAAAAAAAAAAAAAAACTTGTATCTTCGTTTCAACTTTTAATAGTGGCTACAAAATGATTATGCTAGACAGGCTAGAGCCATTATTTATCCTAAATTTATTAGCTGAAGGAAGAAAATCACAGCACGCCACTAAAATCAGCAGACGAAGGTTATTAGGGTTTGTTGAATATGTTTCAAAATTTGTTAATAAGGGTGTGTTTGCAACCTTTGTAAACTTGAAGGGTGCGTACGTAATAACGCCAAAATGTTTAGGAACACAAACAATTTTGTACTTTTGGGGGCAAAGGCTGTTTGGGGTCGCTGACGTGGCTAACTGACATATATATAGAAACAAACCGACATCTTATGGCTTGAAATATCCAGGCGATACTCAAAAGAGGGTGGGGGCCGCAGGAACGGTGGCTTCGACCACGCAACCGCACATTAATAGCGTGTCCAGTCATCGATTTAAGATTGAAATCATTTCGGTTACAATAATACATTTCAAAAGCTAAAAAATTAAAAGAGCAGTTTCTTCAGATCTTCAATCTTGTATTATAATATTTTGCCTTCCTATGCGAGTGATTGCTTAAATTTCTCCTTTTCTTTCAAGCTTGCTGACTTTTTTTATCCTTCCATAAAGTTTGATCTTTTTTCATTTCTTCAATTTCTTTTTCTTTCTTTTTTAACTGTTTCCTCGATGACAGCAGGGGAACACAAATAATTGTTTTTAAATTAGGGTCCGCCTAACTTACGTGCAATGTAAGTTACGGTCAGCCTGTGAAATGTCATCTAGCCTCCTACGCTTTATATTATTTATATTTTATTCATAAATATTATAAACTTTTTGAAATATAAAATTTTGTTAACCCCTTCTACTCAATTTTATTTTATTAAAACCATAGAGTATGAATTCGCCCCCATAATTTTAAATTCTCAAAATAACCTCTATTTAATAAAAAAATATAATTATTGTTAAATGAATTATAATTTTATTATAATCATAAATATTTTTTTAATAGATTATTGTTATTATTAATAACGATAATAAAAAATATTATAATTAATTAATCTATTAATAATAATTAATAATATTTTTTATTAAATTGTTAGTAATAATAATAATAATAATAAATGATAATTAACATATTTATGATTATAATAAAATAGAATAAACACTGAGTCTATATTTATGTAGGAGTATTTCTATACTTTTTAATTTCAAGTACTTTCAGGATTTTTTGTTACTTTGATAAATAATGGTTTCATAGGCATCTCATTATTAAACGGTCATTTTTAAGTGCTTTTTGTTAAGTTGTTACAACTTCGAGGATGTAAACACATTTTTATTGCTTCTATTTTTTAAATGCAAAACTATTTTTATTGGGTCAAGCTTAAAATTTTGACAGAAATTGTCATTCATTGGTCTCTTGAAACCCGATAATGAGTATTTAAAGTCGAAGGTAACATTAGCAATACATTTACTATTAGTTAGATAATCATTAATTATTATTATTATTATTATTAACAATTTATAATACTTTTTATTTTTGTTATTAATAATAACAATAATCTATTTAAAAAAATATTTATGATTATAATAAAATTATAATTTTAATTATAATTTTAATTATAATTCATTTAAAAATAATTATATTTTTTAATTAAATAAAGGTTATTTTGAGAATTTAAAATTATGGGGGCGAATTCATACTCTATGGTTTCAATAAAATAAAATTGAGTATAAGGGGTTAAACGAAATTTTATATTTCAAAAAATTTATAATATTCATAAATAAAATATAAATAATATAGAGTATAGAGAGCTAGATGACATTTCACAATAACTTACATTCAACGTAAGTTAGGCGGACCGTTTAATGGGATTATTGGTGGGTTCCAACTCCCAACCTAAGGATTTGTGGAGGTGGTGCAGATCGATGGGACAGCTTAACTTAATAAGCTACTGCATCAAAGATGAGATAACGGCAGCTTCTGCCGCAGTTGGCAAGTTACTTTCCATCAAGGAAAATTTAGAGAATCAATGGTACGTGACTTGGGCAGATGTCAGTGATGATTTAGAGGATCTGATCTACAGAGAGCTCAAAGAGAAAGTAGATAAGGTTGATAAACAAACTTATGAACCATTGTGTTCGACTGCTGAGGGTCAAAGGATAATGGCTGGGAGAGGTGATTATGTGCTTGAAGAAAGGTCTAATACGTCATGGTTAATTACATTTACAGCTTAAAAACCGTATGGCTATAGCCTTCTTGCTTGGCATATTGCAACGGAACTCTGTTACCGTGAAGATCTCCACAAACATTGCAATGGAAATCCTGATACGCTCCACCGGTGTTGCAAAATTAGCAAATGCTTGTCGGATTACATGCTGTATCTTCTAGTAGTGTGCCCATCTCTGATGCCCGAAGAGACGAATTTAATGGAGACAATATACAAGCATACCTGTCGCGACATCATCCATCATTACTATAATCAGCAGAGAAGTCTTAGTGAAGTTTGGCGGTGTTTTTCTCCACTACAGATGACAGCTGAAGAGTTGCAAGAAGAGTCACAGTATGTTCCATCAGCGACAATGCCTGGACGTTGGCTTGGCCAGCAATTGCAGTCGCTGGAATTAAAGGAAGATTGGAATTGCGATAAAAAGTGGGAAATGATAAGTGAAGTATGGGTTGAGATTTTGGCATATGCAGCATCTCACAGTACATGGAATGAGCATAGTCAGCACCTTGGAAAAGGTGGGGAGCTGCTAACTCACGTTCGCCTTCTTATGGCTCATCTTGGCTTGAGTTCACAATATCTTTACGCTAATGCCCCATTTTTTCTGTGAGATTATATATTGTTTTTGTCCGCGGGAAGAAGTAATTGGATATGTTTTATTTCCTAAGGTTTGGATTTTTTGTTGTGTATTTCGTTTGGGATTACTTAAGAAGAAGACCCGGGGGAAATTATTTAAATGAACAACATCGTTTAATTTCCCTTTATTGTTATCAATAGAGTTTTTGATGAAATTATGGTTCATATATATGACTCGAATTTTGAGGAATTCAGTGTCTCAAAACTTGGATATTAGGATAGAATTGACAAAAATGGGGCGTCAGAGGAGTTTTTACAAATAGATAAGGATAAAGATTAAATATGTTTGTAAGAATTAATAAACATAATCGTTTTCGTCTAAGATATTTTGATTGCTTTGGTTCGGTCCTTGGTGAAGGGTTAATGATCAGGATATTTTGACTGCTTTGGGGTTACCTTTTTCTTTAGCGAGAGCTCCAAGAGTTCTGATTTTAAACTGGCGTCCGCCTGAGATTGGTTTGGTCAAGGTTAATACTGACCTTTCATAGGGTAATCCTAGTGCCTTAGCTTCGTAATAGATGGTCTAATTGTTGAATTTTGGTCCTCAACCCTATAAGTGTTAACATACATATTTGTGTACATATTTGAATTTTCACCTCGGTGGCCCGGATACTATCACAGCTTACTGTCACGGGCCCCAATTGTGACACCTAAGATATGTGCTTGAATGCTAGTATTGATAATGATTGTGCTGATTATTGGAGACGTGCTTCAGGGGCGAGCGTGTGGGGAACACAATGGTCCTATAGTCCTTGGAGTTCAAGCCAACCCGGTTGAGTTTGGGGAGCTTGTCGCTAGTCAGGGACTTAATATTGAAGAGGGGTCTAGGCGAAACCCTAAACACACTAGTTGAGAACAAGAGCCGTTCTCCTGATGAGCCCAAGGCAGTAGGAAATCAGCGATATTGTGCCACTTACTCTCGTAGTATGGGATGCGGAGTGCCGCACGGGCTCAAAACCTCTCGTCCTGTGACGTTACGCTTTAGAAGACAATGAGCTCTGGCTGAAACAATTTCCTTCGCTTATTACTCAAGGTCTTGGGGCCATTATTGTGTATCTACGATTCTGGAGAACCGATATGCTTACATTTACTGCCACTCCAAGTTTGGTTGCTGGAACTATTAAGTACGCAGAGAGGGCTATCGTACTTTATTCTTCAAGCAAAGCGAATTTCAAAAAATTCTCCCTGAAAGATCTTTTCCCTCCTATTCAGGACCATAGATATCCTGAATTTTTTTGCCGTACCATCTAACTCTCCGAATCGTCCTGGTCTCCCAAATCCTTTTGATGTTGTTTGCTACGTACTTCAAAATTGTGCACGTCTATTTTCCAGCCAAATTTTGGACGAGCAAAAAGAACGGGCAAGCCGCCAAATCTTCGAAAGAATTGCAGAGAAAGATTGCTTCAATTTAGTAGCATTTGAATTGGGGTTCATGTACGATTTGCTCTACACCAAGGCAAAAATTATTTATTCTGTATTCGGAATCTCGGCGCGCTGCTTTAGCTTCTTATCCTCTGTTACAGCATTAGTGCTCTTCTCAATCTTCATTGATATTCCAGCATACCCATTGGTTGACATCATCATCACTTACTGCTAATTGGTGCTATTTTCACGGACCTGTACGGATTCATCCTCCATCTCTTCTCTGATTGGACAAAGTTCACGCTGGAAAGGAAACGGTACACTGATAGTTTTGACAGAAATAATCTCACTGATATTTTTGGTGCTATCTTTTATTCTCATCCACTCTTGGGCAATCACAAGAGGTGGAGCAGATCGATGGGACAGCTTAACTTAATAAGCTATTGCGTCAAAGACGAGACGATAACGGCCAAATCTGCTGCAGTTGGCAAGTTACTTGCGACCATCAAAACTTTAGTTAATTTGGAGAATCAATGGTACGTGACTTGGGTAGACGTCAGTGATGAGTTGGAGGAACTGATCTGCAGAGAGCTAAAAGAGAAAGTTGCAAATTATACAAAACCTGAACCATTTTGTTCGACTGCAGAAGGTCTAAGTATAATGACTGGGAAAGGTGATTATGTGCTTGAAAAAAGGTACGGTCTTGATCCTAAGACGTGGTTAATAGCTTCAGAACGTTACGACCATAGCCTCCTTGCTTGGCATATTGCAACGGATCTGTGTTACTATGATGATCTCGTCGAAAAATTACGGTCGGATTATATGTTGTATCTTCTAATAGTATGTCCATCTATGATGCCCGAAGAGAATTTTATGGACTCAAGATATACAATTACCTGTCAAGATATCATCGACCATTACGGTGCTTGGCCGCTGATAAGCCCGTTGGATAAGGTGACTCAGGTGCCTAAGGTAATTTAAAGTTGGAAACAGAGTTGTTTTCTGGAAACTTTTTTTTTTTTGGGGGGGTTTTGAATTGATTTTGTTTTACATTTCTGGTTTTCTCTTTGGCTTAAATTCGATCCATCTAGAATTCTACATTTATAAAGAACATAGAAAGCATCTAAAACAAAGTTGAAGCCAACGTTTAGCTCCTTTGGTATAAGGAGTCACATTCCTAGAACTTCGTTCGTGTTTCGAACTTCAACGGTTCAAAACTAATCAAGTCTTTTTGCTTAAACCAACAGAGCAAAAATTCTTACACTTCAGATCTTCTTAAAACTAATCAAGCGCAGCTACCTTCCAACTTCTCATCAATATCCGAGCTAGCTAGATTACTAATTACTTTTCATGTTTCAACAGAGTAAAAGTATTGAAGCTCGTCGGCATTTGTTGAGGACAGAGAGTCAAAAGTTCAGGCAAAACCCTCAATCAGCTTCAAGACCTGGACGTCAGCTTGGCAAGCGATTGCAGGAGCAGGAATCAGAAGTAGATTGGAGTAACGGAAGAAAGTGGGACATGATAAGTGAAGTGTGGGTTGAAATGTTGGCGTATGCAGCATCTCACGGTACGTGGAATGAGCATGGTCAGCACCTTAGAAATGGCGGAGAACTGCTAACTCATGTTCGCCTTCTGATGGCTCATCTTGGCTTAAGTTCGCAATATGATAAACACGGGATTTATCGTGATGTTTTGAATATGGAATTTGGAAAGTTTGTACTAAATGAATAATAAGGGATTTGTATTTATCATTATCAACAAAGATCCTTATTTCTTAAATATATGAAATCTGAAATTTCATTAATTTTATACTTTTTCTAAATTTACTTGTTTGTTTTTTAAATTATGTCCGATTTTTAGACATTTTGTATTTGAATAAAAAAGTAATTTTTTTTATAATTTTTATCTAAACATCAAAAGGTTTGAATGAGAAGCAAATACTATATTTTTAAAATATATTTATTTTATAAATAATAAAACCCAATCCTTTTATCTATTTTGAACTATAAGGAAATAAATGTCAACTAACCATATTAAAATATATTTATTTTATAAATAATAATACCCAATCCTTTTATTTGTTTTGACTTATAAGGACATAAATGTTAAATAACCACCTTTCATATTTTTTTATTTATAAAAACAAACAATATATCCCTTATATTCAAAAATTAGAAAAAGAAAAACAAACAAGTTATTTAGATATTTATGTTCAAACTCATTTAAACATCAGCTAAATTTAGATTTATTCCGATTTACGACCAAAAAAAATTACTATTTGAGTTTTTTAATTTATTTATGTTTTCTAATTTTCCTAAATTAACCTTTTTCTATTCGACAAGGTTTTGAGTTATCTTATTATTTTGATTTCCTAACTGATATTTTTTTCCCATCAATCATGGACTAACAAGTGATTTCGACTTTAACATAAGAAGAGTCATTCTCTAGTGAGGATGACATTAAATCACAAAAAAAATCTATTTTAATACATAGGATATTGGATTTTTCTTTTAGTGCACCGAAATTTATAGTTTTTTCATATTTAGTGGTACATCATTTCGTTAAAATGAAAGTATCTTCATTAGAAAATTATTCAATATAAGAAAACCATATTTTTCAATTTTTGAGAGGACAGAGTTTGTAGATTTTTTTCCTATGAAGATTTAGTTTGACTAATATATTCGTTATTTTATATATTAAGTTTATTTATTTCTCTCATAATATAATCTTAAAATTATTGTCTTCCCCCCCCCCCCAAAAAAAACCAAAAAAAAATCTTTCTTTAGATTTTTAAATCATTATCTTTAAAATTAATAAAAATTATTTCTTAATCTAGTATGGTTTAGGCCAAAATTTTGAATCCCAATTAAGGATTTTTTTTAGTCAACCCTAATCATACAAAAAAAAAAAAGATTTATCTACTATGACAACTCGAGGAATTAATTTAAAATTGTTAAATTTTCAAGCAAATTTTACTCATTTCACATTAGTAAAACTCAAGCTACAAGCCCGTTTAAAACAAATTATACTCCTAAAATTACAAAATTAGATTTTTTTTTTCCTTTTCAATAACTTAGTAGGGAAATAAACCCCCTCACCTCATGTATTCGATTCTTTTCGTGGGTGAAACTTTAATGTTGATACGTTGAGATATGAACCCTTTCTGGTGGAACCATTTTGAACCCAAAATTTGATCCGACTAGAATTGAACCCACTCGATTCGGCAGTTAATATACCCATGCCTAAAGTTGAGAAGCACGAAGATATTTTTGATCTTAAAGAAAAGTTAAAAGAAATAGTGTCGATTCGTATTGTATTTTTGAACTCATTTGACCTATAACAATCTGGCCAAATTTGACCATTTTAATGAACTTTATTAATTTTTTATTAAAAAAAAAAGAATTAAGCTGGTTTGGGTCAGTAAGGGCATTTTAGTAACTTTAAATGAATTTTAGGATAATCATGAAGGAAAAATACGGGTCAAAGCATTTTTATGTAATGATCCACTCTTGGCGCCAAAAATGGAAAAACTATAAATTAGGAACATATTCAGTACAAATCCCTAAAACAGTACAGAACATAACAGAAAGTCAACCTGTTCACCGTTTCAATTTTAAAGAAGATAAGAGATTACTCCCCAAAAAAAAAAAAAAAGAAGATAAGAGATTTTCTTCTCTGTAATCAATGAAAAAATGGATGTGTTCAATCGGGTTCTTCAAATTCTTGCTCACGTTTCTCCTCATCGTGTCAGCTGCTCAGGCTAAAGAGTGTACAAACGCTTATCCTGAATTAGCATCACATACATTCAGAAGCAACCTCTTGTCATCCAAAAATGAATCATATATAAAACAGATTCACTCTCATAATGATCATCTGACGCCGTCGGATGACTCGGCGTGGCTGAGTTTGATGCCGAGGAAGATCCTGAGAGAGGAGGAACAGGATGAGTTGTTCAGCTGGGCGATGCTGTACAGGAAGATTAAGAATCCGGGTCAGTTTAAAGTGCCTGAACGATCTGGAGAGTTTCTGAAGGAAGTATCACTGCATGATGTTCGGTTGGGTTCTGATTCGATGCATTGGCGTGCACAGCAAACGAATTTGGAGTATCTGTTGATGCTTGATGTTGATAAATTGGTATGGAATTTTCGAAAAACTGCCCGTTTGCCGGCGCCGGGGGAGCCATACGGCGGCTGGGAGGAACCATCCTGCGAGCTCCGGGGCCATTTTGTTGGTACAATTGCATTTTGCATTCATTTCAATGGAGTGTTTACAGTTTTGTAGCCCAGAAGCTCTCTCGCTAGCGATGTGAGATGTCATAGATTCTTCAGATATTTATGGATTGGAAAACTTTTTTTTTACTAAAGAATATAATCTTGTTTAAGTGCCTTCATTAAAAAAAAATGGGTATAATGTACTAATTTAAGTTTATGTTTGGTGATAAAAATGAATTTTTTACCTGCTTTCTCTTGTATTTTGATCAAAGCGAATAAAGAGAAATCAATAATTTTATGAAGAAAATAAAAATTTGGGTGAAAATAAATATTTCTTTTTGGGAAAAATTAGACTTAGTGGGGGCAGGTGCCCCCGCTGTAGCTCAACCACTAGTGTTAATTCATTGGGTATGCTAGCAAATGATTCTTAACGTTTATATTTTGGCTTCTTGAAGGGCATTACTTAAGTGCATCGGCATTAATGTGGGCAAGCACTCACAATGAAAGTCTCAAAGAGAAAATGTCTGCTGTTGTCTCTGCTCTATCAGCTTGCCAGAAAGAAATCGGTTCGGGGTATCTTTCTGCTTTCCCAACTGAACAATTTGATCGCCTTGAAGCTCTAATTCCTGTCTGGGCTCCATATTATACAATTCACAAGGTGACTGTGTTTTGTTTCTATATTAAAGCCATAGCATTTGCTTGAAACTTATTCTATTTCACTTGCAGATCTTGGCAGGCTTACTGGATCAATACACATATGCGGATAACGCTGAAGCACTGAGGATGACAACATGGATGGTTGAGTATTTCTACAATCGAGTGCAGAACGTGATAAAAAAGTACAGTATTGAAAGGCACTGGCAGACACTTAATGAAGAAGCTGGCGGCATGAATGATGTGCTGTACAAATTATTTTGCATAACGGTAGGTAATCCTAATTTTTCCAGTTAATTGGTTTTGTAGTCTTGGTGGCATTTGATTCAATTATGGTACTTTCCGAATGTACAATTGATCATGCATTTATGTACTATTGTTAAGTTTTCCTTCTGAAATGACTTATTTCATTTTTCCCAGCAAGATCCAAAGCACTTAATGTTGGCTCACCTCTTTGACAAACCATGCTTTCTGGGTTTACTTGCACTACAGGTAACCAACATCATTTTGCTGTTTATTGGCTCTTACATTTCACTTTACCAGCGCCAAAAAAATTGAAGAAAAGAAAAAAATCTGTTGTGCTATTTGATTTTTCTAACTGACTAAAATTGGGATTTGTTCCTCATTCTTGATTTTAATTCGTATAAATTATTTATTGTGCTTGTAGGCTGATGACATTTCTGGTTTTCATTCAAATACACACATCCCTATTGTTATTGGATCTCAAATGCGATATGAAGTAACGGGTGATCAACTTCACAAGGTAAATTGCATAACATAAGTACATACTCAATAGAAACTATATCTATTGACCATAAGACAGTAATTTTTCCTTTTTGATGATATTTGAATTATGCTTGTAAGAGTGTCCTTGGAAAAATTTTAATCTTTGAATCATCTAATTTTGGTGTGGATTACCAGACGATATCGATGTTCTTCATGGATATTGTTAACTCTTCTCATACCTATGCAACAGGAGGGACATCAGTTGGAGAGTTCTGGTACTAATATTGGGCACTTCAATTTCAAGTTCTTGTTCATTCTTGCTTCAGCTTGAAGTCCATGTTTTATCTGAAATTTTATCATTTTGTAGTTTAATGTCTTTATCTGATTTCTGGTAGTGTGCAGCTCCATTTCTGATTCCATGTTGTTCTTAATTCTCTTGCCTTTATGAATGAGAAGGTCAGACCCGAAGCGACTGGCAAGCAATCTGGATTCAAACACTGAAGAATCATGCACAACTTATAATATGTTAAAGGTATGATAGATAAAATTGCAAACTTTATAGATCTAGTTATGCACTGAGAACATATCTGGGAACGGATGTTTTTATATTTCTATCAGCATACCTTTTTACAAATTTTTGCTTATAAGTATACATGTATCAACTATCTACAACCGTGTTGAAACTGATCTAATAGGCACAACTTCATCAACCCGTAACCTTATGTCCTTACAAGGAAAGATTACACTACATTTCCTTTTCATCAAGTGTCCTTGTTCTTATCCAGCATATGCTGAATTGTCACTGGTTATTCTTGTTGTCAAGACGAGATTATTTTCTATTTCCCTCCCAGCAGCAGTGTTTGAATTTCTAACTGATTTTATTGAACATCTTAACCTTACAGTTGTTTTCTTCAATGAGTGCTATTCATTGCAAGCAAATTCCCTTGAATTTGATAATGGGTTTTCTACTGTATTCTCTCATATAGTTGATTATATATGAATTCTTAGGGACATGTATGTTTGCATGTGGTAAAATCTTGATTTGGACACCACAAACTGTTGTTTAGCACCTACACATTGTATTTAACCTCACTTCTGGATTCTGCATATGTGGACATCTACAAAATGCAGATTGATTAATCAGATGAAAAAACAGAGCATACAATGCCGCTTTTCATCAGAACAGTGTGGTTTTGCTCCCACATTATGTTAAAGAGCAGACATATGTACCTGAGAATTTCTTTATGCATCGTGTTAATGTGCATCTTAAGGGAGCATATTATTAGGAAGATTACTGGCATTTGTCATCTTATTGATGGCTGAAAATTACAGTAATCAACTAGAATCCAATTGCATTTTATGCTTTTAAATAATTTCCACTACATCACAGCCAATAATGGACTGACATTGATGGCTGAAAATTTGTTATCTTATTCCTATACTTTCCTAGAAAACAACATTTCAATTTTTGGTCTATATCAGCATAAATTCTTCCATTTTTCATTTCATATTTATCTGGATATTGTAGGTCTCTCGTCATCTGTTTAGATGGACAAAAGAAATTGCATATGCAGATTATTATGAGCGTTCCCTAACAAACGGTGTTCTAGGCATCCAACGAGGAACCGAGCCTGGAGTGATGATTTATCTGCTTCCTCTAGCCCCTGGAAGTTCCAAAGAAAGAAGTTATCATCATTGGGGAACACCATCTGATTCATTTTGGTGCTGTTATGGCACAGGTCTAAGATTCAGGGCCGATTTAACAAGTCTCATTAGTTTGCTTTCTTAGATTTAGTAATTTACTAGATTTTATTCTCACTGGCCGTATAGGAATTGAATCATTCTCAAAGTTGGGAGATTCCATATATTTTGAGGAGGAAGGAAAATATCCTGGTGTGTACATCATCCAGTATATATCAAGCAGACTTGATTGGAAATCCGGACAGATTGTTGTGAATCAGAAAGTTGATCCTGTTGTCTCTTGGGATCCTTATCTTCGTGTCACATTGACCTTTTCTTCAAAGGTAGCGGCTGTTAAAGTTATTGATTTACTTACAACACTGTATTAACAAATTTGAAATTAGTACTTAACCTGAATTTGATATATGCAGGGGTCAGGCCTAACAACTTCCTTGAATTTGCGAATACCAACTTGGACGAGTTCAAATGGAGCAAAGGCAACATTAAATGGCCAGGATTTGCCTCTACCATCTCCAGGTCAGAATACAATTATAATCTCTTAGATTGCTTGATTCTTTTTCGTCTTTTAAGAAGATAAGTAACTATCAGACATAATCCTGATGCAGGCAATTTTCTATCCGTCACTAAAACATGGAGCTCGGACGACAAATTAACCATTCAGCTGCCTCTCACTCTGAGGACAGAGGCTATTCAAGGTACTTTCAAGTGAGGTTATTGTTTACTATTTTATTTCTTTATTTTTCAATGTAACATCTATGACAAATTTTAATTTATTTCACAGATGATCGGCCTGAGTATGCTTCTATTCAGGCAATTCTTTATGGTCCTTATGTGCTTGCGGGTCATAGCATTGGAGACTGGGACATAACTGAGTCTGCTACATCCCTTTCAGATTGGATAACTCCAATTCCTGCCTCGTACAATTCTCAGCTTATTACTTTCACCCAAGAATACGGAAACACAAAATTTGTTTTAACAAACTCAAACCAATCAATCACGATGGAAAAATTTCCTAAATCTGGAACTGATGCCGCTCTTCACGCCACATTCAGACTCATCTTGAACGATTCATCTGGCTCTGAATTTTCATCACTCAACGATTTTATTGGCAAATCAGTTATGCTAGAGCCATTTGATTCTCCAGGAATGCTTGTAATTCAGCATGAAACTGATGACGAACTTGTTGTCACAGATTCTTTTATTGCTCAAGGCTCTTCTGTTTTTCATCTGGTTGCCGGATTGGACGGAGGGGACAGAACAGTATCTTTGGAGTCAGAAACCTACAAAGGCTGCTTCGTCTATACTGCGGTCAACTTGCAATCGAGTGAAAGCACGAAGCTGGGTTGCATTTCAGAGTCAACAGAGGCCGGATTTAACAATGCAGCCAGCTTTGTAATAGAAAAAGGATTGAGTGAGTATCATCCCATCAGCTTCGTGGCAAAAGGAGCAAATAGGAACTTTCTTCTGGCGCCATTGCTGAGCTTAAGAGATGAATCTTACACTGTTTATTTCGACTTTCAATCTTGAAAAACAAACAGAACAGACATCTTTTGTTTTTCCCAGATGGTGGTAGCATTTGGTATCTGTATATATTCCTCAATAATGGCTGACAAATATAGCGAAAAAGAATCCCGGCTACTCTTGTAAAATATTCTCTTTTAAGTGGAATGATCACAATCAATCTATTCTGAATTTACAATGATATTTTTAGTTTTTAAGGGCAATTATTTTTGCTACGAATTTAAATCTGTTTACTCAATTCAATTTTTTTTTCCCAATTTACTTTCTTTATCCATATATAAATTTTAAATCAGTCATGGATATACTGTTAAAAGTCTTTAATAATTTCTTTGACGCTTCTGCTCACTCTTCTGCTGTGACTAAGTGATTGTATATCTGTATATTAAACATGAGATACGTAACTTGTATTTCAAATGATGTGTTATCACTAAAATTTTACTATTTAAATAAGATTTAATAACTAATATCACGTAAGTAAGAAAATGAGACAAATAATAAGTTTGTTCGTATTTATCTATTTAATTTTTTTTTAACATTTTATTACATGATTTTATCTCTATATTAACAAAAATAACAAAACAACTAATAACATAATCCTTTTTTCTTATCCAATTTCTAATTTAGTCGAAGGGTGAGAGCGCCGTCAAATAATTTTTATCTGAAATAATTACTTTCCAAGTCTCTTTCAAAACACCCACAATGACTATGAAGTGTAATGATAATAACAATATAAATTATAACAATAAATAACAATGAACCAAAAAAAAAAAGAAACTGTTGAAAATAAAATAGAGGGCAAGGATTTTTTCTTAGTTTTTTTCTTTCTCACCTAGTCTCTTTCATAATTTGATGAGTGGGTAGGAATGAATTTTGAATTTTTATGTTGACAATCAAACTAGTTTTTTTTTTTTTTTTTAACTTCATATATAATTAAGCCAGCCTTTTTTAACAAGATTTGAAAAACTAGGAGAGATAAAGAGAGAAATAGAATTTTAATCCTTAATATTGATCATTCATTCACTCTTATAAAATAGGTTTGGAAAAAAAGTCCGAGCTGGGTTTGACTTGTGTGTGTTGCATATCCGAATTAGGCTTCAAGCAAAAGGCCCGACCAAGGTTTGAAAGCCCAGATATAAATTTAAAAATAAAAACTTAGAGCAGGCCTTTTGACACCTTTTTTAACTCTTCATAAAATTTCTTTTTAATTAAAATTACGTAAATAGTCAAATAAATTCAATCTAACATTTAAATAAATTATTCATTTAATAAAAGTTTTAGACCATCTCATCTCATAACTTCTTGTTATATATTAAATTCTAATTAAACAATATTATTTGAGAAACCTATAGGAATTTATAGTTATGGAGAAAAAATTATATAATAAAATAAAACAAATTTAAGATTTTGTGATTTTTATGAATTGTATAATAAAAATATTAAAATAAATGTTCTTTTTATGGTAAAATTTTATCGAAAGATATCAATTGTAATTTACAAATTTATATTTAATCAATTAAGCTAGGGCCATTTTAGGGATAAAATTCAGAAAGGAGTGTTACAAGAATTTTAGATAAGTGTTAAAAGCTCCAGTCAAAAATATGATTTTTTTTTTAATGTACATGAATAAAAAAATAAGAAAAAGAATGGGTTGAGAAGTTGGGAAAAGAAAATAAATATACAATTAATTGTAAACGTTTGTTCATATTTATCTCAGGGTAGGTAAGAAAATAAGATAAATAAAAAGTTTGTTCATATTTATCTATTTAATTTTTTTTAACGTTTTATCACATGGTTTTTTATCTCTTTATCAACAAAAATAAGAAAGCAAAACAATTAATAATATATCCTCTCATATCTATTTTACAAATTCCTCCTTTTTAATTTTAACTCCTCTCGTGAGACACTTTTGCTATGAAATAAATACTCTCCAAACTGAACCTTTGAAAACAGCCAAACTAACTATAAAGTGTAAAAAATAATAACCCAATAACAGTAATACAAGTTACTAATAATAGAAATTGCATTATTAAAAAAAAATGAAGGCCTCTGGTTAAATAAAAATTATCCCATAAAAAAAATAAATAAAAATTCTAAGATACCCCTGAAAGTCGCTGGCGACACCTAAAGGATTTGTTTAATGAATTAGGCCCAGCTCAATTACCCTGAACCCAACTATCCAAAGTCGCAAGCCCAACTCCTTTTTTCTTTTTGAATAATTAAAAAATAAGTAAAACAAATATAAGAATATAAACCACAAAGAGAAAACTAAACAAAAACGCATTCAGGTTTTTTTTTTTTGGGTTAATTTTGAAACTACCCGAAATCAATTTGGTATACCCAATTTTTTTGTTTAATATAACAAAACCAAATAAACTTTCAGTAAATAATGCAATTTATGAGGGCTGGTGTATGTTAGTTGAAATTTGAAACATCCTAAATTTATTCATTTCTAATACCGAAAAATACATATAAATGAAATCGCATGAATTTGATTCCTCTAATTTTTATCAAAATTGATATTGTTTCCATATTTTATTTATTTATTTATTATTTTTTTGGGTTTGGATAAGGATGTAACATAACTAGACAAACTTAATCCAAACTTAATTATAAAAATATCTCTAACGATTACATAAAGCAGATAAAAGACACGCCTCAAAAAATAATAATCGGACTTGTATTTAGAGATAAGCTCAATCTGAATATTATCAACATCTTCTAGTAATAATTACCATATAGATGTGTTGATGATTGCATCTTTCCATAAACACGTCTTGTATTATTGCCAAAACTGATAGTGGGTTATAGTTATTCATGGCAGCCTACCTCAATTTTACTAATTATGTTTAGTAATTTTTTTTTTTTTGGGATTAATGCAGAACTTTTATTATACGAGAAACAAAAATTCAAAAACATTAGCCCGATTAAGAGAATCGCTAATTCAAAATCATTAGCCCCAATATTGTTGTATTGATGCTATAGTACAACATATTCAAAAGATTTTCTCAACCTAGCCTACTTCAGGAGCCCACTCTAAGGATGGATTTGTCAAATGTCTATACCTGCTAAGTGAAGATTAAACTTTATTTCTAATAATAAACTTTGACTGAGGGGAAAAAAATTATGACAATTATCAAACAAAATGGTGGTAGTCTACAATGGCAACTTATTTATAGTTTGACTGGGGAGAGAGGTTTGTAGAGAAATTTTTTTCTTTTCAAATTATTCCAAACAATTTGGTATATTTTTAGATAAGTGTGGAAAGTAATTTAAAAATTTTAGTGGTCGATTATTGACTTTTGAGTAAAGGATGAGACAGTAGTTTTAGTAGATCAAAATAACCTCATCATTAACTTCATTAATAATTTCAAGACCCTATCTATAATTCAACTCGTGGATAAATAGTTTTGAAGTTGTAAATCAATCACATGCAACATCACAGTATTGCTCACGATAACATGATATACATGGATAGATAATAGAAAATATTTTACATAATCAGTAAGAAACAAGTTCCACGTATATTTGCACCATATCCGTAACAAGATATACTATATCCATGATTCTTCAACAACACTTTCTCTATATATATCACCACGGCTTTTGGGATAATCCATCATTTCATCTCTTTGATTCATCAACAAATAACAAATCAAATGAAGGGTTTTGAATTGCTTAACCTTTTTATTGTGTTGCTCTCGTGCATTTCAGCTTCGGCTAGGGAGTGTTCAAACAAATTACCAGAATCACACCAACTCAGATACCACCTCTTAACATCCAAAAATGAAACCTGGAAACAGGAAGTGCTCAATCACTATCATCTGACACCGTCAGATGACTCGGCGTGGTCGAGTCTGCTGCCGAGAAAGATCCTGAGAGAGGAAGAGGATGATGAGTTTAGCTGGGCAATGATGTACAGGAAAATGAAGAATCCTGGAGAGTTTAAGATTCCGGAAGATAAGTTTCTCGAGGATGTGTCATTGCACGATGTTCGGTTGGGAAAGGATTCAATGCATTGGCGAGCACAGCAAACGAATTTGGAGTATCTGTTGATGCTTGACGTGGACAGGCTGGTTTGGAGTTTTCGGAAAACAGCCGGTTTGCGGACGAAGGGAAATGCCTATGGCGGTTGGGAGGATCCAACTTCCCAGCTCCGGGGCCATTTTGTAGGTATGTATAAGTTTCACTCTTAGAGTACTATAACTTGGGACTGCTTTTGTGTTTTATCATGATTTGATCTTATGAGTCTGCACAGTTTCAAATGTCCGGATTTTACAATGCCCTATAAAATCCATATCTAGACCTGAATATCATTAATTATTGCAGGTCAGTCTATTTAGTGTTACAATGCCCTATAGCATTATATTTAAAATTTGAAGTATGCAAACATCCGCTCTTTTTTGTTTTGATATATATTTTAGACTAACAAGCAGTATCATACAAACGAATTTCAATTAGATTCATGTCCTTCCAAAGATTCTTAATGCAAAGAATGTTCAAATGTGCCTTAAATTACTCCATGAAGAGATTTATTTTTTTTAGAGACTGAAATTGTATTTGTGGAATGTGCGTCATTATATGGATTTTTTTTTCCCACATTGATAGTTATCCGAATTTTTTATTTCATATATGGCTTCAAATGGCTAACTTATTGCTTTTGGGTTCTGAAGGGCACTACCTGAGTGCATCAGCACTTATGTGGGCAAGCACTCACAATGACACTCTCAAAGAGAAAATGTCTGCTGTGGTGTCTGCTCTGTCACACTGCCAGAAAAAAATTGGTTCTGGTTATCTCTCTGCTTTTCCATCTAGATACTTTGATCACTTAGAAGCTCTAAAGCCTGTCTGGGCTCCATATTATACCATTCACAAGGTAAAATCTAAATCACTTGCTTCACAGATTGGTTCAAGGTTTATGTAACACGTCTTAATCATGTAATTTTCTCTAATAACTATTCCACTGTGACTTGCAGATCTTGGCAGGCTTATTGGATCAATATAAATACGCCGATAATGCTCATGCTCTGAAGATGGCAACACGGATGGTTGAGTACTTCTACAACCGTGTTCAGAAAGTAATACGGAAGTACAGTGTGGCAAGGCATTGGCAATATCTTAATGAGGAACCCGGTGGCATGAATGATGTCCTTTACAGGCTATTCAGCATAACGGTAGGCAATCTTATATGGTTCTTTAATTTACATTCTTCGAAAGGCGGCATTCTTCTTCAAATTTTCAATAAATTTTCTTGTTTGAGATCACTATCAGCATATTTGAACATAGTACACTAGTAGACTTTTTAATGTACAGGTGAGGAGCTGGGATTTATTATTAAATTTGTATTCTAAAATGACTCTCTTTTACTTTTGCCAGAAAGATCCAAGGCATTTATTTTTGGCTCACCTCTTTGCCAAACCATGCTTTCTGGGATTACTTGCAGTACAGGTAACAATCATCTCTTTTTTCTTTTTCCTTTTTTCTTTTTTCTTTTTTCTTTTTTCTTTTTTCTTTTTTACAGCCTCTATTCAAATATCATTTCTGGTATTGTGAGATTCAACATAAAAAGTTCTCTGTTGTACTTGTAGTCCAACGACATATCTGATTTTCATGTCAACACACATATCCCTCTTGTTATTGGAACACAAAGGCGGTATGAACTTACCGGCGAGCTACTTCACAAGGTAAATCGCCTAACATGAATACTCTGTTGTTGAATGAAATTACATGAAATTCTTTTAATTTTCAACTTATTTTTGGTATGTCTGAAGGAAATGGGAACTTTCTTCATGGATCTTGTTAACTCTTCACACACTTATGCAACTGGAGGAACATCGGTTGGAGAGTTCTGGTACTTCTTTATAAGGCAATTCATTTTTCATTTTTCTACCAATTGATCAACAAGCTAACTTTCATTCTGTTGTCTAAATCAATGAATAGGAGGGATCCAAAGCGATTGGCAACCACTCTCGGGACTAATAATGAAGAGTCATGCACAACTTATAACATGCTCAAGGTTTTCTAATTTTACTCTCCTTCCTTGAGAGCACAACATTCTTGCATTGTAACCATTCATTAGTTTTTATACTGAATTTGCATAAGACTCCACGAGGCCTGCTGCAATTTTGTAGGTTTCCCGCAACCTTTTTAGATGGACAAAAGAATCGGCTTATGCAGATTTTTATGAACGTGCCCTGATAAATGGTGTGCTCAGCATCCAACGAGGAACAAGTCCTGGAGTGATGATTTACATGCTTCCTTTAGGTCCCGGAAGTTCCAAGCAAACTGATAATGGATGGGGAACACCATTTGACTCGTTTTGGTGCTGCTATGGCACAGGTCTCAAGTTTCATTGCCCATTTTGCAATTTCATTCTTGTGTTCCTGAAATCCGTGAGTTCCTGAATGATCTGATTCTTGCTGCCTTGCAGGCATTGAGTCATTTTCGAAGTTAGGAGATTCAATTTATTTTGAAGAGAAAGGAAAAATTCCTGGTCTGTACATCATTCAGTATATATCAAGCTCATTTGATTGGAAATCTGGTCAGATAGTGCTAAATCAAAAAGTTGATCCTGTTGTTTCTTCGGATCCTTATCTTCGTATCACATTGACGTTCTCGCCAAAGGTACCGGCTACAGAAATTAGTGACTTCATACTTTTTCTAGTTTAATTGAAATTGATTTAAATATTGTAATGCAGGGGGCAGGTAAAGCATCAACCTTGAATTTGCGAATACCAAGCTGGTCAAATTCAAATGGTGCCAAGGCAATGTTAAATGGCCAGAGTTTGGCTCTACCTTCTCCAGGTTAGTAGTACTATAACAATGTCCTTGATTGCTTTCTATTATAATGACAAATGACAAACAGATGCAACCCTGATGCAGGAAATTCTCTCTCTGTCACTAAAACATGGAGCTCGGATGACAAATTAACCATTCACCTGCCTCTGAGTCTTTGGACAGAGGCTATTAAAGGTATATTTATCAGATGCTAACACCTGCATTTTTTATCATTTTTTTTTTGTTTTTTTAAATTTTTGGCTCAATGAATGATATTCAATTGACAATGTTTTCTTCTCCAGATGACCGGCCTAAGTATGCTTCACTTCAGGCAATTCTGTACGGTCCTTACCTGCTAGCGGGTCACAGCGAAGGAGACTGGAACATAACTAAGACAGCTAAATCTCTTTCGGACTGGATTACTCCAATTCCTGTCTCATATAATTCTCATCTGGTTACTTTTTCCAAGGAGTCCAGAAAATCAAAATTTGTCCTGACAAGCTCAAACCCATCCATTATCACAATGGAAAAATTCCATAAATTCGGCACTGACACTGCTGTTCGTGCAACTTTCAGACTCATAATCCTGGAGGATTCATCTTCCTTTAAATATTCATCATACAGAGATTTTATCGGCAAATCAGTAATGCTCGAACCATTTAGTCATCCAGGAATGCTTGTAGCGCCCAAAGGAAAACATCATGAACTTGTGGTCACAAATTCTTCAAGAGCTGAAGGCTCTTCCGTTTTCCGTCTTGTTTCCGGATTGGATGGAAAGGATAATACAGTGTCCTTGGAGTCAAAAAGCCATAAAGGTTGCTATGTGTATTCATTGAAGTCAGGCAAAAGCATGACCCTCAGGTGCCACAAAAAGTCTAAAAAGCCTAAATTTAACCATGCAGTCAGCTTTGTAATGGAGAAAGGAAAGAGCAAGTATCATCCTATTAGCTTTGTGGCAAAAGGAACTAATAGGAACTACCTTCTGGAGCCATTACTGAGCTTTAGAGATGAATCTTATACTGTTTACTTCAACATTCAAGCTTGAGAAACGAGCATTGAAGCACGTAATATAGATAGAATAGAATCCTAGTGCTAGTCTTATTTCTGATGTAACTGGATTCAGTTTATATCTTTAGAGAACTTGGAATCGTATTGAATTTAGAATCTTGAAGGAAATTTGATGATGATGATTATTAATATTTAGAATCTTGAATGGAATTTGGAGTCATTGTTAGTGCATTTTTTGTGTTCTCTAAATAAATGAATGGAAGTTGTGTGGTGCAATATCAAATATCAACTAGAAAGGGTGTGTTTATTAAGATCATTAAAATAAAAGAGGTGACTGAACCATAGTGAATTAGTTAATATCATTTACAATAGTATGAGATCTATTGTTTATGTTTTCCCCTATTTTGGCATGAAATCTCCATATAAACTAAATGATATCATACCCATTTCATATGTTGATATACTTTCAGAAAAAAAATAACGGTCTTGCTAATAGTTTAGCCAATTAAGATCTTTAGATTTAACTTGGTGATCGTGGCCTCATATAGTTGTTGTTCCTTTCTTATCAAAAGATGCTAAGAACTTTGAAAGGAATTTAGATCTATCACAAATAAATGTAGGTAATTAAAAACTAAAAATTAATTACTTAATTAATTTTCCAGAAGTATTGTTTACCGTTACTGTTCACGATTACTGTTCATCTGCATCAAAAATATTAATTTTCTAAAAACACAATAAAATGCAGAAAATAAATGACACGGAGATTTTTACGTGGTTCGGATTAATCAATCTTACATCCACGAAGTCACGCCCAGATGAAAAGCAATTCACTAAGTTGAGATGTTGCAACCTATGGATTTACCAAACTTAAGACTCTCACTTACAGTTTATCACCATACAGTTCACTTAACCTTAAACTGAATCTACTTCTCTTGAATAATTGCTACCCCTCTTGATCCACGATTCTTAAGGCAGTTCGCAAAGTGATCAATAGCAATTTTTCAATACTTCAACGTCTAGTGATCTAAGATCCACATAAACTCTCCACAGAGATGAAAAGAAGATAAGAAACAAATCAACACAACATTATGCGCCAAATCCGGATTCTTTAGGGAGGAGGCCGAATTTTGCTTCTCTGGTTTATGCTCTGTGTTGTGCGATCTTCAATTGTGAAATACTTCTCTTTATATAGGCACTAGGGTTTCACCAAAATAGTAATTTTTAAAAGATTTGGATTCTTTCCAAATAAGAGTTTCTTTCCTCTTATGATTCTCATGAATCTGAATAGGAATAAATCTGATCTTCTTGCCTTACTTGTCTACCAAGAAATATCTAGAACATTTAATGACTTTCTGTTTGAACCAACTTCTTGCTCTTAAATAGATCTCATGCGCCAATTATAGAATCTCCATTAATTGACTTGCATGGAGCTTCTCAACTTTTTTGCTTCATGCATTTGATGAAGGGAAGAGCTGACTCTATTCGCCCTTGGTTTGTTTTAGAGTTTATTTCTTTATCCACTGACGAGGTTTAATTTTTCAAAAAAAATAAATATATAATCATACCCAGATTTGCCGCCCAATCTGGCCAACAAATCCACCTGCAATAGACACAAAGCAAGCTGGTCATCCTTCGGCCTAGCGTGCCCACATGACACCGTGTCACGGAATTTATACAAGTACACTAATAATTATTTGCTCCTCTAAATGAAATCTAATAACACAAATGACATTGAAAATCAATTTGTAGAATCCTTTAGGGATTTGACAACCCATTTAATTTAATTTGATAATAATTTAACTATCACTTAAAGTGAGAAATGACTAGCCGCAACCATAGAAGTTCCTACACTTTTTTTGAAACATAAACCATTACAATCTCCGTGTGCAAGGGGCCTCCGTGTGCTATAAACCATATAATTAATAATAATTTAACCCCCACCAAGGCTATAAACCATTTGGGAACATGACTCGGGCTTTTTTCCCACTTTCTCTCTATATACATTTGAACACATATCAACAACATCTTCAGTGTAGCTTCTCATTGTCGGCAAGGATAATGACGGGCTTTGTGTTGTTTAATTTGTTGGAAAAGACTTATTTTTTCAAATTTAATAGGGTTTCTTAAGACACTCTATAAATTTATATTTTTCCCCCTTCCATAACCCTAATGTTTTTCATTACACTCTTACTCATACTCTAGGATTCAAACCTTTGTTTAAGAGAAAATCATAACGGTTGGTGAGTTTACTCTCCTTATTCTCCACAAGTTTTCCTATCACTGTATTTAGGGTTCTAATTGGCATGATTTTAGATTATTACAAATCATAATGCATGATTTAGGATGTGTTTAAGTTCTGTTTAGGGCTTTGATTTATTGTTTAGTCTTGTTAATCAATTCTTAATGCATTAAGTACATTGGACAATTCTGGACAGTATGAGTATCTCGAAATTAAACATATATTTTCTGAACAATTGTTCTTAAGAACCTTATCTTTTTGAAAGCTAGACATGTAGGGCTTATTGAATAAATTTTGTTTCATGAGATTTGATTTCGTTTTCAATTTCATAGGTATTTTTGAAACAGACACTGCTGCATTGTAAAACTACGACTTAATCAGAATGACAAAATTCACAAAATTATTTGCAGTACCAAACGAATTCAAAAAATTCTGAAATTTTAAACATAGATTGATATGTGTGTCTAGTATCTACAGTTTTACTTCCAATAAGGTACTGGCTACAGTCAAAATATCTTATTTCTCAGACCCGACGTTTATAAATACCAATGAAAATTGGCAACAATAACTTCAAACTTCATATTTTTAGTTCATGCTGGATCTAACTTAATGCAGGGGCCAGGAGTAACATCTTTCTTGAATGTGCGGATACCATTTTGGGCAAATCCAAATGGTGCCAAGGCTACGTTAAATAATCAAAATTTGCCTCTACCGAGGCTCCAGGTATTGAATGGTTCAAACGTCCTCTTTTTTTTTTTTTTTTTTTAATCATTAGGATAATTTTGACTAATTGAGTTACATCGTTGGTGCAGACAATCATCTTTCTGTTACTAGAGCATGGAGCTCCGCTGACAAATTATTCATTCAGCTGCCAATTAATCTCTGGACAAAAGCTATTAAAGGTACCCTCATCGGTAAAATTTCACCTATACAAACTACAAAATACAAATGCTCTGTTCTTTTATTAGCATCATCATCATCATTATCATAATTATTATTGTTTTTCCCAGATGATCGGCCAATGTATGCCTCTGCCTCACATCAGCAATATTTTACGGTCCTTATTTGCTTGCCGGTTACTCTAGGGGGGACTTTGAGATCAAGATAGGACCAGTTAAATCTCTTACACAATGGATTACTCCAGTTCCTCCATCATACAATTCTGCCCTTGTTACTTTCTCACAACAGTCTGGCAGGTCAAGTTTTGTCTTAATGAAAAACCAATCTGTCACAGTGTAGCCCTTGCCTCAACCTGGTTCCGGTGGTGGTGTTTATGCCACTTTCAGACTCATCTCAACTGATCCTTCGCCCACAAATTTCACGACAGTAAAAGATGATCGGAAAATCAGTTATGCCAGAGCCATTTGATGTTCCAGGATTGCTTTTAATGCAACAAGGTAACAGTTTATAACCTCGTGGTCTCAAAACGTCCCGGAAATTTTGTTTTCCAAGTAAATCCTGGATTGGATGGTAGGGCTGATACTGAATCTTTGGAGTCAATAAGTCGTAAGGGCTGCTTCGTGTATAGTGGTGTTACCTTGAATGCGGGGACAATCCTGAAGCTCAGCTGCATAATAGCAGAAGCTGGATTCAAACAGGCAGCTAGCTTTATAATGCAAAGGGAATGAATCAGTGTAATCCTCTCAGCTTTGTGGCAAAAGGAACAAACAGGAATTGCCTTCTGGCACCATTAATGATATTTAGAGATGAAACCGATACTGTTTGTTTCAACATTACTCCTAAAGGGATCGTGGGACAGGATCATAGAGTCAGTAGTCATTTTTTTTATAGTGTTAGATATATTCTTTGAGTTTAGGCTGGTAAATTTTGTTAATGCTGTCCTAAGGACAGGGCATTAAGTTAATAAAAAATAATGTTTAATTCTTTATATAAAATCTAATTTTTAATATAACCACATATTTATCTACTTACTTTACTTTTGTTACATTCTAGTCCTTTTATGTGACAGTCACCTATGTAAATATTTAAAATATAATTAGAAAAGCTTAAGAACCTTAGAAAAAGAATGAAGGGTTTTGTGTTCTATGGTGAGATTATATTTTTTCAAAAATTAAATTAGTTCGGCCTCACAATTTTGTCTCACTATAGGATCTACTATGCATCCCACTAAATGATGAATCATGATTGTTTGGGTATACTATCTCTCTCTTCATTGGAAGGACTAGAACACGTGAGATGTGACACTGAACCCACACAATTTGGCTCTTTATAATTGTGCAAAAAGCGAACACATCATTTAAAAAAAAAAAAAGTAGAGTATCTCCCCACACCATTAGATCTTATCTACTCTAGGAACTTCGGTCTCAGTATTTGTTCCTCTATCCCTCATTATGATATATTACATAATATATTGTAAAATTTGAAGGTGTCAGTAATAGAAAACTTGCAAGACAAACGAAAAATTAGAGATTTTCAATAGAGAGTACGACCACTATACCAAATAAAAACAGCCCTGCATTGTGTACATATATATACACACACACCCTGAATATTTGTTGATATTGCCTTCTGATTCGAATTCTTATTGTTACTATGGCTAGAAAGATCTAAAGCACATGAAATATTGAATCACTTAATAAAGGTCAATGCGCAGTGAATTTAACTTTAGAAAATATTCTGAGAACAACATAGAAGAAATTAATAGCATAACACAAAGCAAATTAAAGCATCCTTAAAGCCAAATTATTCTCTCCCACAGCAAATAAACTAGAAACCCGAGCGAACGCTGTCCATGCCTTGATGGTGGTGCAGAAAATACCAAAAATTCATTTTCGGAGAAACATTCTCCGGGCAAATAGGAATGTCTGCCGCTTTCTTACCATCTAAAGATATCTCTGAACAAGTTTTTGAGATGAATGGAAGTTGATAAATGAAGTTGCTTCTCCTTCCCCACTTGGTCGCGTTGCACAATCTTGCACTCATCTTATATCCCATGAACAAAGATTCATCGCCCAAGCTCTCCATCTCCCTCCATTTCATATTTGCAAAATCTATCCAGTAAACTTTAAATCCGGGCAAGTTTCCGGAATCAATTATCAACAACTTATCTTTCGAGACCCCGAGTCTTGTACGTTTGATCCTCAGTGCTGGGGTGCCCTTCAGATTAAGAACCAACAATTCGCAGCAACTTAAATCGAATACCCCAATGCGAAAATCACTCGTTAGAGCGAAAATCCTGCCTTTGAAGATAACAATTTCCATGACGATCTGGGGATTACTTGGGCCAGAAGAGCAACTGAGCCACGCGTTGTATCCACTTACGCAGAAACACACGTTGGAACTCCAACGTGTGCGAGAAAGCACAGCAATGAGAAAACGACCAGGATAAGATTCAATGGAAGCAACAATGGCTTGATCATACCTGTACCATTGATTGATTGGTTGGGGCACTTTAGAGAATTTCAGTTCTTGGCCTGTGATAGGATTTTTTATCCAAATGTTCCTGATATTATCTCCAAAGATCAAGAAACCACTTGATACGCCAAGCCAGTTGTTGCGATAGAAATTACTCCTTCCTCTTGTTGTAATGAAACTCATCAATGGGGCTTGTGATGCCATAATGTGTTTGGTTTCTAGGAAACTCTTTCTCCATTCGTGGCATACATAGCTGAAGGCCAGAAAATCGGCAAGGTTGAGTTTGTTGCAGATGAAATACAGAAGGTCTTTTGGAAGATTGGCCCAATCACAGCAGCCATTGTATTTTCTCTTTCGGCTTGCTGTTAATGCAGTAATAATTAATAGATGTTTAAATAACAAACAGAATGACCCAAAAAAAGAAAATTTATAGTCAAGCATAAGAATCAGATAAATAAATGTAGTGCAATTTAATTCATTTTAAGACTTCAAATTTATTATTTTAAGGGGAAATTTTGAACAACTATAAATTAATTGTCCTTATTTTAAAATATTTAATTTTGACATGTCCCTAAAGTTTAGGTGGATTTTGTACCTCCGCCATTTCCATTATAATCATTCAAGATAGTAATTTTAAAATACATAAAGAGATAATACAACTAATATATACATGTACAATATGTATAATTGAATTTTGTATAAGGGAAATTATCATTCTCATACCCTTAGTTTACTCCGTTATAAAAAATACTACAACACTTTGAGGGTATATCAATCGTCCACCCTAAGTTGATAAATTATATTTGTCGTCCACCAAACCGTTACTTGCCGTTTAAATAGGATGACGTCAGAGGGATAATTTGGCTTTTTCATATGATACAAGTGATAATTTAAGGGTATACAAGTGATAATAAGAGAATTTAAGGGTATACAAGTGATAATTTTCCTTTAATTTAAGTTTCAAGAGTAAAATCGTCAATTCTCTATAATTCCGTTAACTTTCAAACGGCAGCTAACGGTTTGGTGGTTGGCAGATAGCTTTTGTCAATTTAAGGTGGACGATTGATACACCCTCAAAGTGTTGTAGTATTTTTTATAACAGAGCAAATATAGGGTATACGAATGATAATTTCCCTTTGTATAACTATCACTTGCATGTTGGTTTTTTAAAATAATTGCATACATAAAATAATATCATTTGTTTATTATATGGTTAACATAGTAACTCAAAGGTATTTTAAATTTTCTCCATTCGAAAAACGGGTTTGGGGACCCTTAGACATACTCAAGGAGAAATCTTGTGGATACCCAATCCCCATATAGCTTATTATTTGCTCCAAACTTAATTTAATAAACTTCATTTTAAGCTTCCAACAAAAAATTAAAAAATAAAATTTTAAACTAAATTAAAACATAATTACTTAACAACTAATTAGTATCACAAAAAAAAAATAAACAAAAGATCTTCCAAAATTCTCTGTCAAATTAAGATCACGTGGTAACGACTTGTGCTTATATATTTAAGTAGATTAACTTTTAAAATCATTAAGCACTAAGCAGTTTAATTAATACAACAAGAATAGATAATCATGATCTGTAACTATAAAACGAACATTCAACAACACCTGAGGTTGCTGATGATTGCAATTGTGGCCGTAGATCATAGCGATTACTGCCGCCTCTCTCTCGTTTTTGCATCTCTGTTACAAATAATCTCATCAAATTAGGTTCTGTAATGCTTTAAATTTGGGTAAATGTATCAAATTTTGAAATCATAGAGTACCAAGTAATTTGACACCACAACAATAGATAATCATGATTATCAACTACATAAGGAGTATTCAATGATACCTGAAGTTGAGGATATTGTGGTTACAAATTATATTGATTACTGTCGCCTCTCTCTCGTTTTGCAACTCTATTACAGAAATTTTAATCAAATTAAGGTCTGTAACGTTTATATAATGTAGTAAGCGTATCAACTTGTAAAACTTGTCAATGAGTTGTGATTGTTCATTTTTAGTTACTCTATTATAACAAATAATTCAATGCATAAAGTTGACAAATTGAGATAGGTCTTATTAGCAAAATATCAATTCACATTATTTACATATGGTTACATGGAAAAAGACAACGAAACTCTCACGGTTTGGTAAAATTATTACGGAAACACCCTTGTTTAGAGAAATGAAATCTTTTTTTCAACAATTATGCCAAAATGAAATACATTTGCATCATTATAGTTATATTAATCATTCTCAAGTGTAAGCGCCCGCATCTCAAATCTACATTTTGAAAAATTCAAACACCCACGCTAGAGAAGGATCTTATAATCAAATAGTATACTTATCCTAAAAGCGATTTATGTGATAGTTTCTGAAAAATAAAGAAATCTCTCCTTAATCATTTCATTGAATCATATGAGTCACGTTATCATTTTCCTTTTATATTTTATTTATTAAACAAGATAAGGATGTCATTGTCATTTTCTCTTTACATATTATCTATCAGACAACATAGAGCATCGTTGTCATTTTCTCTTTCCATATTATCTATCAAACAACATAGGATGTCGTTGTCATTTTTCCTTTATATATTACCTAAGTAAAAACCTTAAGGTGGTGTTTGGTTGGGAGTAGAGAAGGGAGGAAAAGAAAGTAATTTAGATTCTATTTTTATTTTTATTGTTTGGTTGGACAAAATATATAAGAATTTAATTTCCATTAGAATTTAATATTCATCATAATGTAAAATTTAAATTCGACACCAAGTAGTAAAGAATTTAAATTCCTCTTATGTTGAAAACTAAAGTTTCCAAAATTACCCTTTAACTTTTTAACTTATTTAATGCCATTAATTATTACTATTTATAATTTTATTTTATTAATTTAATATTATGAATAATTATATATTAATTAAAATTAATAAATGATTTAAGATACCTAACAAAATAAATAAACTTATTTATTTATTTATTTAATATGAAAATATAAAAATATAAATTAATTGTCACTAGACCTCCGCCGGACTGCCGTCGGACGTTGTCGAAAAGTCACCGGAAAGACGCTGGACCACCATTTTATTTTATATATATATATATATAGAGAGAGAGAGAGAGAGAGACACGGACACACATAATATTATATTTCAGTACTAATATAAATAGTTTAATATTTAAGATAAATGGTAAATTTGTCTAAAGAAAAAAAAATTAATTCCTTTCCTTACTAAATTTTATATCAAACAAAATAATAAAATCTAATATCAATTCTCTCCTCCACTCCTTTATTCTCATTTCCCTTCAATTCCACTCTTTTCCTCTCCTCCCATTTCTTCAAACCAAACATAGCCTAAGAGCGTGATCGAAATTAGAGATGAGCAATAGGTTGGACGATGCTAACAAATTAAGTTCGATATAATATTATAGTCACAACAATTAGTGTATTGCATGAACATGTAACTATTTTAAATACAAATTTGATTACAAATAAAATACAGACCTTTCTAATTCGCGATTATTTAAAAAAAATCTTAATCCAAATAAACAAATATAACCATTTTTTCATGTTACATAGAGATACAAACATATGATGACGAAATTTCGGGATCAAATCCTATCTCGCCCGAGTTATTATCCTAACAAGCATTAAGCAACGGCTTCCCACATAAACATTTATTGCTCTCAAAAGACGATGCATCAAGGTGATCGAACGGCGAACCGGCCGGAATCTTCCCACAGAGATTATTATGACTCAAATCTAAATACCCGATATACGATGTGCCGGACAAAGTTCTCGGAATCGGCCCGCTCAATTTGTTGTACGATAAATCAAGCACCATAAAATAAGATTTTGGCCCGAAAGCGTCCGGTATTTTCCCTTCAAGCGAGTTTTTACTGAGATTTAGATTATTGACCCCAGAAGTCAATAAACTCGCTGGTATGACGCCCGAAAATCGGTTAAAATCAAGATTTAGCGTTGACAAATCTGGCATTTTACCTAACGAAGCTGGTATCGGCCCCGATATTTGGTTGGTCGACAAGTCCAAATCGGTCAGACGATAAACTCTAGAAATGGAACTTGGGATCGTCCCCGAAATCTGATTCCCAGACAGCAAAGCCCGGCTCAACATATGGAGTCGCCCGAAACAACCCGGGATCGGCCCCGAAATTCTATTGTTGCGTACATCTAGATGCATCAAGCTAGAAAGATTACCAATGGAACCAGGTATCGGACCCGATACGTAGTTATCGGCGATATTTAACACAGAAAGTCTGTGAAGCTTCCCGATATGTCGGGGAATCTCGCCCGATATCTTGTTTCCGGTTAAATCAAGAATACGGAGAAAGGGGAGTAAAGTACTGCAGCGTGGGATTTCGCCGGAGATGCCTTCCCAGTCGGTGAGTGTTAAGCTGGAGAGGTGCGGGAGTTTACACACAGCGGGCGAGATAAACCCGGTCATGTACCCGGTTCTGTGGGCCCGTTGGAATATCGGGTCCTCGGACTTGCCGCGTAGGGTGATCTCAGCGACCTGGTGTGTTTCCGGGTCGCAACTAACGCCGTACCAGTTGTGGCAACAGTCGTTACCCGTCCAAGAATTAAAGATGCCTATGTACGGCTCGTGGAGGGCAGATTTGAAGGCTAAAAGTGCTGCCCGGTCTGACGGCGGGCAGCAGTTAACGACGAAAGAACTAACGGCGAGGAAGATTATCAGTAGCTCTGTACTGTGAAACGCGACAGCAGCCATGTTGCTTGGTTTGATCCAAAACGGTGAGTTTTGTTACGTTGGGGAGTGAGGTGATGGTGGATCGAGCATGGAAGTGTGAGCAAACGTCCTTATTATATAATGGAGATATTTTTAGGACGATTTTGCCCCGAACGTGGAATTTAGCTGATGCTTCGTGATCGGGCCTGCCACATGACTTGAAAATTATAGTGTTTCTTGTATTTGACATTTGCAAATGATTGTTCGGACTAGGGTTTATCCAGGGATGAAGCCAGACTTTTAAGAAGATTCTCTACTTGGATAACAGAACCAATTATTTCTTAATGTATTAAGAATTTATATCTCATACTTATACGAGTCGTGATAATCACGGTTAAGATTTAATTACATATATATTTCTATTTAAGAAAAATAATAAACAAACACAAGGGGCGACAAAATTAATGGCATCAGAATAGTCTGTATTAATCTCCATCATGTTACAGATCTATAAATGAAGTGATTGAATTTGTCAAGAATCACGATTGTTTTTGTCACCATCTTGTCTAATTTTTTGTAGCTAAATATTAGTGCTCTTTATCTAATAACTATCAACAAATCCTTAGATCAAAGTGAATAAGTGTAAAATAACAGCAGAAGCAGCCCATGGAATATTGAAAAACAATCTTGTTCAAGATTGCCTTGCACTGACTTGTTCCAAGGATTTTTCTTTTAAAGTCGAAAAGATTCCTATGCAAATCAAAGCAATCCTCCTTAAGAAATCATGAAAAAGAGTTCATTATTTTGAGAAAATCCTTTAAAAAAAAAAGATTCTGTAAGAGAGTTCATTATTAATTCCTCAAGTCTTTCTACCAAACCGAGCTACACTTTTACTATGCAATTCATACTATTTTGAGAAACAAAATGGTAGTTTCCAAAGTCTCTCATCACATACATAAGACAACTAAATGTTTTCTATTGCGACCAAAAAAAAAAAAAACAGGTATACGTCTCTTGAAAAATAGTAGGTCAAACAATTCTAGCTATAATTTATTGAAGAATTTTCATTACAACTTTCCTTTTTGATCAACAATTTTGTTGGCCAATTGTCCATGAAAATCAATAATAATTATGAAATAATGTCGTCAATGTTCCACAATCACAACCATCGAAACTACCTTCCCTCCTTGTTCAAAATGTTTTATGTATGTGATTTTTTTTAATAAATCACCTAATCCGCTATTCTCTGTATTCATCATTCAAAACTGATTGCAATTGGGCTCTTCACGGTATATTTATCAGAAACCCAGCTCAAATACGCTTGTGCAGAAGATGCATTAGTATTTCCTGTTCTAGTGAATGTCACCGAGTATGTCACCTTTTGATTTTTCGCTGCGAAGGATATATTATGGGGTTGTACAGTAATCTCCACTCCTTCAGGGGCAACCATTTGGCGAGTGTAGAATGATTTAGCTTTTCCAACGTTTGTTACTGTTCTATGATATGTCTGAGGACTATACCCCAATTTGATGGAAAATGAAGGATAATTTAGTTCTGCTTCTGGTATGCTTGATACTTTTGCGCATTGAACTTCACGATCCACAATGCTTTGCACCTGTTCGTCTGTGTAATTCAAGCCACATAAATAAGGAATGTAATCATCGGGCTGGATATCGTAAACAAGTCCTGGATCATTTGCTTTTGATGGGTTAACCTGGCCTGCACCAACTGCATACAGATCAGCTGGAAGACGAGTGCAATCAAGAATTGGCTTGCCTTCAAGGTTTACTGTATCAGCAGTAGTCATCATGGCAGATTTTATAGCAGCATGTGACCAGTTAGGATGAGCACTTTTGAGCAAAGCTGCTACACCACTAAGATGCGGGCAAGCCATTGATGTGCCTGAAACTATGTCAAATGTGTATACTCTATTTGCTAGGGGGTCCACAGTAGTTTTCCAGGCAGCTATAATGTTCAGGCCAGGTCCAATAATGTCTGGCTTCAAGATTCCAGGGCTTATTCTGCTGGGTCCTCTTCCAGAGAAAGCAACAACCTGAGGAGCAGATCCTCCGCCAATTACAGTTCCTTTCATCACTAATGCAGCAGTTGGCGACGATGTTGAATTTATGTAGGCTTTTATGCTCTCCGAAACTGCATGACTTACACGCACATTTGGAAGCGAATTACGTTGGATTAAAGTAGAGTCACCAAAAAGTTCGTCATTCATTAAAATCATGGCAGCACCACCAGCATTCAAGACATCATCTCCAGATGCACCTCTTTGGCATAATACTACTTTGCCTTTGACATCAACACTTTTTAAAGTTTCCGGTGAGCAGAATGTTGTTGTCGAATGATTCCTTGCGTCAGGATAAACAAGAGGTAATCGCTTGGAAGGGATATCTGTCCATTGCCAAAGTGCCTCACCGTCGTATGTTTCTTGATTTCCGAGCCGAACCGATATAGTTATGCCTCTGTCAATGGTGCTTGCTCCCACAGTAAGCATCCATGGAGCGTCATTAACTAAAGTATAATGATTTGGTCCAGAATTCCCTGCCGCAATACTGACAAAAATGCCTCTCCGAATTGCTTCAAATGTTGCTTTTGCAATTCCGTTATCATAGAATTGCGATAAACCAAGGCCGAATGAAAGAGAAAGCACATCAACACCATCTTCAATAGCAGCGTCAATTCCTGCAATAACTGCACTCTCGGGACAATAGACGTTGGGATTACAAACTTTGTACACTGCCAAGTGAGCTAAAGGCGCCATGCCTACTGCGGTTCCATTGGCTTGGCCAAATATATTTGCACCATGCACGAAGTTCCCAGCGGCCGTGCTTGCCGTATGGGTTCCATGCCCAGTATAATCAATAGCTGAGCCATCTTTGCCACAAAAAAAATTTCTTACCCCAATTAGCTTATTATTACAAGTCGCCCCTACTAATTCACATTTTCCTCTCCACTTTGCTGGTGGTGGAGGCATGCCTTCGTCATTAAATGAAGGATGACCAGGTGTTATGCCTGTGTCCAAAACTCCAATAATTACTCCTTTTCCGAAATTCGAATCTTTCCAAAATCCTGAACTTCTATGCAAACCCAAGAAGTTAGGAGTGTGGGTTGTGTGTAGATGCAATGTATTTTCAACACGGGCTGATATAAACCCCTTCTTTGTTTCCATGGCCTTTACTTCCTCTGCTGTCAATCTTGCAGCAAAACCCGAGATCACATTCTTATAGAAATACAACATCCGTGATGATTGATTACGATCGTGATCGCTTGAGTTCGAGATTGTAGCTTCTGGCAAGAATGAACGGTACCAGCTGTCTAAATCACCTTGCTCTGGCTTTTGCACGTAAATTATGTAGGTTTGTAATCCATCTTTGTCACTTTCATTGCTAGCACGCACAGCAATTATTGCTGGGGAGAAATTGATTATGATAAAAACGAGACTAACTAAAACGGCTCCCGTGTTTAACATTTCACCACTCATTATTCTCTCAATATGATACAAAGAATCGGAAAGTGTTAATGTTCTGATGAGTTTATGCATGAATTAATCCCATGCACACGCACATATATATAGTGTATAATAGAGAAAGAGATAACACAAATTACTAACAAGAAGCTAGCACACAGTTGTGAATGAATTTTAAAATAGATGGAACATATGTCATCATATGGGGTTGTGAATTTTTATTAGGATTTGGTAATACCCGCTACGTTATGTCGTTATGCGGTTAATAACGATTAACAAAATATATGTATAACTTTATGTTACGCTAAATTTTGGGGGTAAGTTTGGCTAATTACAGTTTAATTTATTAAACAATTTATACAGAAAATATCGTGTACATGTTGGCTTGCTGGCATAAACTTACCATGGATTCAATTCGCAAGGACTCCCGCCGATTCTGCTTCAATATTAGTTGGTCTTGCTTATAAGCTATCCTTAATTCATTCTATACATCTATTTTAAGAAGTGTTGGGTAGTTAAAATGTAAAAGATGTACAAAGAGAGAGTTTATCAACCCAGCCGCCCCCCCCCCCCCCACACACACACACACATACAGGGGCGGACCTAGAACTCTGCAGTACCCTAGGCTAAATTAAAAAATCAAAAAATTTGTACCAAGTGAACATGAAATTTCATATATATAGATGACAAAATACACCTAATAACAAGAGACATTAAGAGCCTTATGCGTAAAATCCATATTCTAAATAAAAATAAGTTTAAAAAAGTAGTATAAAAAAATACAATCCCAATACAAATTTTCTACCGAAGTTGTACTTTTCGGGGTTTCAAATTATAAAAATCATCAATTACAGAATTTGAATCAACAGTATCAATAATTTCTCTTTCAACATAGATAACCATAGAATCTGAAAAAAAAAAAAACTCATTTTCCATCTTACTATGAAGTGATGTCTTGATAAGTTTTATGGTTGAAAATGCACGCTCTGTTGTGGCCGTGGAAACAAGAAGAGTCAAGACTAGACGAATTAATCTATCAATCAGCAAATAGTGTTGTGACTTCATTGTTTCAACAAATCGTCGACATAGCTCAGAAAGGGAAGCCATATTTTGAAACTGTGGATGAGAAAGCACATCAATTTGATAATGTTCTAATTCTCTTCTCAAAGCAAGCACCTCATTTGGAGTGAAATCATGAGGATAAAATTTCTTAGCAAGAGAACAAATATTGTCTATATCAAATGATTTGAACCCATCAACTGGATCCAATGCCGAGCTCAAAGTGAGGAGTTCCACGGTTTGCTCAGAGAATCTACTATTTAACTCCATCAATTGAAAATCTATTACAGCATTAAATACATCAAAGTGATAATGATGTTCAACTGTAATATAATCTTTTTGCTGACAAGAACGCCATGTACCTTCTATATAACAATCACTCATATCAAGCATAGTAATATCATATTTTTCACAGAAAGATACTACACTTCTAATAAAATCATCCCATCCATTATCTCGAAACTCTTGCAAAAGTCTTTTTGTACTTGAGACATAGTTCAAAGTATTCAAGATGTCCAGTGATTTTGTCTGTAATGCACGACAAAGAATATCAGAAATTCTGAGAACTTTATTCAATAAAAACAAAATAAACACAAACTCAAAGGATTTCATCTCCTTATTTGCACCTTTAGCTTCCCCACACATATCTCGACTAGATCCATCATTAATCATTTTTCCTAAAACTTCAAGAGTTGCACCAAACATCTCAATAAACCTACTAACTGAAGTAAAATGTGAGCTCCAACGTGTATCTCCAGCCCTTTGTAAAGTTCTAACTTGATTAGCCCCTGTACCAGTCTCAAGCTCTTCTAAAGCTATCAAATCTATAATTTCTTTTTCTCTAGCAGATTTTAACTCAGAATAACGCTTGAAAGAAGCACTAGCAAAGTTAATAATAGAACTCAACTTCGAAAAAAAATAGCCATACCTCATGCACTTCTTTAGATACCACAACTAATACGAGTTGTAGTCGATGAGCAAAACAATGTACATAATAAGCATACAGACAATCATTGAGAAATAAAGATTGTAATCCATTCCATTCACCCGCCATATTACTAGCACCATCATACCCTTGACCTCTTAAATTTTTAACTAAAAGATTGTACTGAGCAAGCACATTGCATTTCTCATTCTTTAAAGTCAATGCCTTTGTTTCATCGACATTCACAATTTCAAAGAAACGTTCTCGAATAAAACCATCACAATCAACATATCTAAAAAAAATAGCCATTTGTTCTTTGTGAGATTCATCTAGTGCCTCATCAACTATGATACAAAATTTAGCATCACCCACTTCCTCTCGAATCTTGTGTCGTACTTTATTAGAAATAATATTCAGTAACTCCTTTTGAATCTTAGGTGCTATGTATTGGGCATTTTTAGGAGCATTTGCTAACACAACTTTATTAATCTCCTCATTCATTGTTGCTAACAACTTAATTAATTCAATAAAATTTCCACGATTAAGAGAATTAACGGACTCATCATGACCTCTAAAAGCACATGCTTGTTTTACTGACCACTTAGTAGCTACTATTGAGGTTTTAAGTCGCAATCTATTCTCCAAAATTTGTTGCGAAGATTGTGCATTCAATCTCTTATCAATATGTTTGGATGGATCCTTTAAATTGCTCCATTTTAACATGGCATCATTGTGAGAAGAACCATGACCTCCTTCATGTTGAGCAAAAGGACATGTTTTTTCACAACCAACATACTTCCAATTGTGAACCCCATCAACAACAAATGCTTCATTCTTAGATGGCTTATCATGAAAAATATACCATGGAAAACAAAATGCTTTGTCTTTTGATATAGAATATTCAAGCCAAGGAAATTTCGAGAACCAAGAAAATTGAAATCGACGGTTTTGCATACCATATTTAGTCAATGGATACTTTTGTAGTTTGGGTTGAAATGGTCCCATATTTATATATGCCATCCGCACATCTTCACGCTTGTCAATGGGAAAAGTACTTATTGAAAAACGCAATCCGGGATCACGTTCTAAATAAGGTGTGTCAATAGTAGATGGAGTATCAACTTTCTCAAATTCGACTCTTTGAGACTTAGGTGGAGAACTTGAGGCATCAATGTTGCACATAGAACTTGTCCCATTTGATGATTGACCATCATTTACTTTAGTAAAGAATGAAAGTAGAGTTTTTCTCGGTTTGGATTTGTTGTTTGACATTATAACCTATAACAACATGTAATTGTGTAAGAATCAAGAAATCATTAAAAGTGTTATAAGCTATACATTCTACGAATTTTAAATATATTTAAAGTCGCAAAATAAAAAAAATCAACATTAAAGGCTCATAGATAAATAGTGAGATTTGAGTTAATTTAATCAAATGAGGAAGTTCAATAAATAAATTTATTTATTTATTAGACAATTTATTATCTACTCATTCTAATATAGAGATGCCAACCATCAATTAGAATTATATGGTATCTAACAAATCAACAATCACCAAAAAATTATTACCCAAATCTCAATTGTTGATATTTGTTTAATTGTTTATACTTTATACCTAATTATTGCAAGAAAGAGAATCATAGAAAAGATGTTTTGATTTCACTCATGCTTATAAATGAAAGAGAGAGGGAGAGAGAGAGAGATAGAGAGAGATAGTTGTAATAAATTAATCCATACTTGTAAACGAGAGAGGGAACTGTCATAAATTAAAATAGGAGTGATTTTTACCTATTAAAAATTGAATGGAAAGTGCTTGAGTCGAAAAGAAGTGAAGCAAAGGACCACCACAGCCGCAGGAGTGAGGGATTTCATCGTTGCTGCTGGATGAATGCAAAAGGGAGAAACATGGAAAGGTAAAGAGGAAAAAGTAAAAGTAAATATTATTTTATGTATTTAATGACAATTTTGTAATTTTCGAATAACTTTTTTTTTTGGCACATGTCCGCCTCTGCACGCATATAATATCATCATGTCATATGAGCATAACCGCACCAAATTATTTGTTCAGTAAGACCATTAATTCGAACATGTACTTTATATATGCAATAGAAATTAATTTCTATTACTCAAAAGTATAAATTGATAGATAAGAGTCTAATAATAGTATTTAGGGAAAGTTGCATCAATTGACAAAAGTTATTTACCGACCACTAAACCGTTAGCTACCGTTTGAAAATTAACGAATTGTAGTAAATTAACGATTTTACTCTTAAAAATTATCACTTGTATACCTTTAAAATCTCTTATTATCATTTATATACCCTTAAATTATCACTTGCATCATATGAAAAGACCATATTACCCCTCTGGCGTCATCATATTTAAACAGCAACTAACGGTTTGGTGGACGCCATATACATTTTGTCAACTTAGGGTGGACGACTGATATACCCTAAAAATGTTGTAGTGAATTTGATAACGGAGTAAACTAAGAGTACACGATTGATAATTTTTCTAGTATTTAAGACAATTCTTAACAATCTCCTTATATGCAATATGGACTAAAAGTTAGGATAGGAGCTCGTAGATGGATCGCAAGACAAGAGACTGAAAATGAGCTAATAAATTGATGAAATAATTGATAAAATATGCACGTCACAAAAATCGTATGAACTTAAGACATTAACTCTAATACTTTATTAAAAAAATCGCTTAACCCAAAAACTTAAACCGACACACGAAATTCCTACATAATATTCAAGATAAGGGTAATTATCAGAAACCTTCCCTGAGGTTTGGTGTATTCTCAGTTTGATAGATTATATTTGTGTATTCTCAGCCACCTCCCCTAACGTTAGTATACCATTTAGTTGACCGTTTGTTACTTGACAAAATGACCAAAATACCTTTGTGTTGAAAAAAAAATACTTCGTTCACACAAATCAAAGAATTGTTGGCCAGTCATATCCTTTTTAGCATCAAGAGCTGTGATTACATTGTAAATACCAAATAAAACATTGGACGTCCCCCCTGCGTCAACAGAAGGAGCAGAGATTTTAGTTCACTTTGAGGCAAGATTTAGGCATTCAATCATTTTTGCAACACCAGCAATCCCTGCACTCATCTCATGCTGAACTTCTTTGCCTAGTTGCTTAACTGAAGTATTCCTAGAGATCAGCCTCTCCTTTAAACTGCAGGTACCTTTTGAGATTAATTTCTTATATCTGTTAAGAAACAAATGCAAGTCAAATTGACCAGTTGAAACATATAAACACCAATTCCAAATGGAACCAAGTTGCAGAAAATGTACCTGGTTGAAGCAGCAGACCATTTCGATTTTAGACTCTGAGAAGGAGAATAACTCCGAAGGTTTAGCCTTCTTGGACTATCAAGCGGTGATTATCTGAAGAAAACTCTGAAAAAAAAATTGAAATGGAAATCTATTAAATATATTTATAAATACAAAAACTTGTGTAATGGAAGCAAGAGCTTTCTAAGGCAAAAAAATATGCACGATAAATCCACTTGTGAAAAGAAGAAGACAACAATCACGCTTTTCAAAAGTACATTTACATACAAAAAATGGAGAAAAAAGAATGCATGTCAGCTTATATGAGTGGGCAGAAATCATTCATACTTTCACCCAAGTTGAGTAGCTGACTATTATTTCACTACATCATTGAAAAAACTTTTACAGGAATAATTCAGCATTCCAAGCCAATTCTAGTTTTCTTTATCCTTTCAAATAACCTCTCCGGCTTTGCCACCCAAATGCTAGTTGAAAACAACTTAAATATGGAAAATAATTGGACTTTTGAGTTCTGAACAAATACTTGAATTTAAAAGGGCTATCTCTGTTAAGATCAGGATAAGATGAGAAGGTCGAGTCAGTTGATCATATGACAGAAATTGGAAAATCACTGTAGATGACCCATGACAAAAATTTGGTATATTCATATTTGTTGGCAGCGTTAAAGAAGCATTTGCAACAGAGCTAGAATCAACCACTTGGGAAACATCAAGTCCAGGATATCTCTGCATATCTCTTCTACGAAAATACCGAGCAGTAGCTAGATGTTGCATAGCACATGCTTCCTTATCATCGTAACCAAAGTACCATCTTGAAATATCCCATCTCACATATTAGAGATATAATAATAAACTTTATCTCACCAACCAAATATTTCAAAATACAATATTGAGAACATAATTTGAAACCAAACTAAATAATCACCAGCCCATTATCAAAATCTTCAGGGAAAGTAACAAGAGCAGCAGGAGCTATGTGCCTTGACTTGGAGAGCCTTTCACTCTCGATGGCAGTTAGAACCTCTTGGTTACAAAACAGAAAGACAAACTGAAATCAAAAGGAGACTATGTTCCTTTATCATTTGACGGTGGACAAATGAAGACATCCGAATGCAGTGAAGCAGAGCCAGTAGTCAAAGAGAAGAAAAGAATTAAAACCACTAAACTCACTGCTCCAGTGTGAGAGAATGCAGCAAATCATGACATTTTTTCAACCAAGACATGTACATATCGTCATAAAAAGAAAAAAAAAACAAAATCAAGTATCCTCAAAATATTAATATTGCGGCACAAGGAATCTCTAACACTTAATTACATCTGTAATTTAATTAAAACTAGCATGAATCCAAACAATCAGTGGCAATAGCTTAAACAATTAAAAAAATTTCATACCCATCTTCAATCATTCACAAGGCAACATAATGTAGCTGAAGCCATCTTCAATCAAAATCAGGTGAACATGCATTTACAACAATCATTGACCTACAACTAACCCAATCGATGGAAAACAATGGAAGCAACAGAGATACTCTCAAAAAATTGTCGAGACCCACTACTCATTTTTACAAAATTGATTAATTCCATCTAATAAAACTAACATGCACAGTAATAAGCATTTTCATACCTCATTCGAGGCTCGAACAAACTGAGGTTATCTGTGGGTCAACATGGAAACTCACTGGTCGGCATTCTTCCACCTGGCGGTCGTGATTCGGTTGTCCCTGCTATCGGCGTCTTCGAGTTCGTCGTCATGGTCTCCCGATCGTGGCAACTTTTTTCTATTAAAGTATAGTAGAGATGAAAGGGGCGTTGTTCTTGGTAGCTCCTGTTTGAACGGAGCAAGAAGATGCCATTTTCCTTTCTCATTTTTTTGTTATAATATTGTTTGTTGGTTAAAAGCAAGTTTTTGTTTTTACCCATTGGAATATTAACAAAATTCAAATCAATTTCAGAATCCAATTTGATATTTTTAAGTTTGTTTGAATTTTTTATTATTAACGAATTCTATTACTATCTTGCCCTCACTCACTAAACTTATACTAAACGGTGTATTAACTTAAAGGGAGGTGGCTGAGAATACGCGAATATAATCTATCAAATTAATAATACGTCAAACCTCAAGGGAGGTTTGTGATAATTACCCAAAATGAAAATCAACTAGTTCTACAAAAATATATCTTTTTAAAGGAAGATGATTCCGTCTCTCGAAATTTTTTTATCTCGTGCTACAAACTAAAAACTTATGCACTTTATTAACCACAAAGATCTTTGAGGAAATGATGCCCCCCCCCCCCCCCCCCCCAACAAAAAAAAAAAAAGAGTCCTTCCATTTTGTGTGAAGGCTAATATATCGATGAATCTAGATTTCTTTAAATTTTTTGTTTTACTCAATTCGAGATAATAATTCAATCCATGCAAATATCTATCATTGTATGAGCTGACCAGTTAATAGGTTGATTGAATATGTGTGGTAAAGATTCCACGTATCTCATGACAGAATGCTGACCACTGGAACCCTATCTACTTTTACGCGATTAATTCACGAGCTTAGGCACGACAATTGCAATACAAATTATCCCCTCATCATATATTTCGTTAAAATTCATTCTGAAACACTAAACAATCGAATATGGCTTTGCGGGTCGATGATGCCAACAGCAATGAGACTGCAATTATCACTTGTTTAGTTTCTGTGCTTGCCGTGGCTTATTTCGCATGGAATGTGAAAAAAATCAAGGAAATCAAATGCTAAACTGCCACCAGGACCTCGCGGCTTGCCTGTAGTCGGATACCTCCCATTTGTCGGGACTACTGACTTGCACAAGAAATTCACGGAATTTATTTTACTATTATATTTATATTCAAAATAATTTTAATTAGCTTTTAAAATTAATGATTTTAGGAAATATAAATAAAGGTAACTAAGAATTCTCTTAATGTAATATATTATTAATTAGTTTAAAAATACAAATTTATTAATTAGAGAAATTATTAGTGAATTTAAATTAATGATCTTAATGATTTGTTTGTACGATTGCCCCCAGTCAAAGTTAATTTTCCTAAAAATTAATAGGAAATTAAAGAAATTTAATTTTTTAGTGGGTTCAATTGCCCACACACCCCGACTGTAGCATTTTTTACAATATGTACTCCGTTTGTCGGCAGGAAAATAAAGGTCTTGGCACATGATCACTTCATTCCTTTATTTACTTTGCTAACGCAGATTTTGAGGTATTAAAACAAATAATAATTGAATATGACTTTGTGGGTCGACGACGCCAGCAACGAGCAGACCGCCAATTATCACATTTTAAGTTTGCTGTAATTGCCATTGTTTTATATTAGTAGAATATTAGTGATAAGATAATTAAAGAATATTATAGGAGAAATTCTAATGTATTGTTTGATAAATATTTTAATCTCAAGCATTGGAGTGGCATTTATTTGTTATACGGTTGATTTTAGAATTTATAAAATTATTCGTTGCTGAATTGCACCATATGCTGCATGACCAGAAACTTAATAAACGGAACGTAGCGTTGGCATCGTTACTCAACATTCACTGTTACGACTTTGTGACATTAGAATTAAAATCTTCTGCACATTTAATTTGTTTCCTTCCAAATTAATATTTAACAAAATATTTTTTCACATTATCAATGGACAAAACTCCAACGAAAATAACTATACAAGAAAAATGTATGCTAGCATTGCATGCCATATCATCTGTAATTTTGTCAGGATCGATCATTCTAATTTTTAAGCAGAACTTTTTGTCAATGGACAAACACCTCACACAGCTTGTCAGAGGCATTATTATGATGTAAAATTGTAATGGTATATCTTGAATTATTGGTAGAATAGTGAATAACTATTTGGAGCAATAAAAACAAATAAGACAGATGAGAAAATGGCTAAAATTATATAAGTGACCCAAAATTTTTTGCTATTTTCAAGAAATCCCCAATCTGAATGGACCAGAGGGAGGCAAGTTAGAAATACATTTCCTTCATAGACAATAACAACGATGAGTGGATGACATCAAGCCACGTTGGTATCAATATTGAAATAAAGGTGCAATTATTCAGCCAATGAGCCTTAGTACACATCAAGATATATAAAAGTCAAGATTTAATTGTTAGTGGGGTCAAATTGCCCCCACACTCTGAATGTAGGTAGATCCACGCCCGACCCTGAGTCAAGTATATTTTGCCACATATACACTGAATGTCGGCAGGAAAAATCTTCCACTTTAGTTTAAAATTTTCACTTAAAAATTATTTATGTTAATAAAGTTCGTAAAGGAAATGAGTTTAATTAATGAATATTATAGGAGAAATTAAAGGAAACGAGTTTAATTAAAGAATATTATAGGAGAAATTCTATTGTTTGGTTTTTAATAAATTAATTAATAGGTTTAAAAAAATTAATATACATCAAAATATTATTAGTTGGTGGTGGTTCCACATCGGACTAAGACGTGGCACCTTACTTGTGAGATTAAGACAATCGGCTTAGACTATTTAAATATGTTTGAAGCTTAGATGGCACCGCTTCAATTTGCATTAATGAATGTCATTCTTTATCCTAATTACTACCGTAATTGATAACATGCAATTGAAATAACTAATATTAGCACTTGGCTATAAATGAACTAAAGGCCGTGCAATTGAATCCTTACTTGATCACTTCATTCCTTTATTTTGCTAACACGTCTGTTTATAAGATTAACAGGTGCCAGCTATTCCATTACAAATTCTCCCCTTCATCATACATTTTGTTAAAATTCATTCTGAAACACTAAAACTAAATAATCGAATATGGCTTTGCGGGTCGATGATGCCAGCAGCAATGAGACTGCAATTATCACTTGTTTAGTTTCTGTGCTTGCCGTGGTTTATTTCGCATGGAATGTGAACAAATCAAGGAAAGCAAATGCTAAACTTCCACCAGGACCTCGCGGCTTGCCTGCAGTCGGATACCTCCCATTTCTCGGAACTACTGACTTGCACAAGAAATTCACGGAATTATGTGGAGTTTACGGTCCGATCTTCAAGCTCTGGCTCGGAAATAAATTATGTGTCGTGGTGAGCTCACCTTCCCTAGTTAAACAAGTGGTTCGTGATCAAGATACAACGTTCGCAGACCGTGACCCGCCGATCGCTGGGCTAGTGGCCACCTTTGGTGGCAATGATATTGCATGGTCCAATTACGGTCCCGAATGGAGTAAGTTGCGCAAATTTTTTGTGGGCAAGATGATGAGTAACGCAAGCCTTGATGCTTGTTATGCTCTAAGAAAACAAGAGGTTAAAAATACTATCAGGGATTTGTATAACAACGACAACAAAATTGGTAAGCCCATTGACATTGGTGAATTGTCAATTTCAACCTTGGTATGTGTTATTCAGAACATACTGTGGGGTGAAGCGCTTGAAATAAGAGAGGAAGGGATCACTAATCTTGGGGCTGAGCTAAAATTTAAGCTGGCAGAACTCATGGTCCTAATGGGAACACCGAATATTTCGGACGTCTTTCCAGTGCTTTCATGGTTTGATATACAAGGTATAGAGAGGAAAGCAAAGAAGATTTCTCTCTGGTTTGAAAATATTATAAATTCTACTGTTGAAAAGTATAGAAGCAAGGACTTTATTGTTGAAGGCAAAGAAAGAGCAGGGAAAAAGTTTGAAGGATCAAGGAACAAGAACTTCTTGCAGCTACTATTGGAGCTTCAAGAAAATGAAGACGGTTCTTCCTCAATTAGCATGAACAAATTTAAGGGCGTGCTCGTGGTATGTTAAGCAACTAGCCACGAACAGTTATACAAGCACAGTTGTATATTTGCATGAATGACGCTTTTCAACTTTTTTTAATTTTTTAAATTAAAGCTTTATTGTAATCTTTTGAACAGGATATAATTACGGGTGGAACCGACACCACAACTACGATGGTGGAATGGACAATGGCAGAGTTGATGCAGCATCCACAAGTAATGAAGAAAGTTCAGGAAGAATTAGCTCAAGTTGTGGGCATGGACAGTTGTGTTGAAGAATTTCATTTGCCTAAATTGAAATATTTAGATGCTGTGGTGAAAGAAACATTTCGTCTGCATCCTGCATTGCCTTTATTAGTACCACGCAGAGCAAGCGAGAGTGGCAGCATTGGTGGCTATACCATTCCCAAAGATACAACTCTTATGTTGAATGTTTGGGCTATCCACAGGGACCCTCAACTTTGGGATAATCCCTTAGAATTTCGACCCGAGAGGTTTCTGAATGTTGGTGTCGAGAGTAAGTTCGATTACTCAGGTAACAATTTTCAGTACTTGCCATTTGGTTCTGGTAGAAGAATGTGTGCTGGGATTCCTCTAGCTGAGAGGATGCTGATGTTTGTTTTGGCTTCGTTATTGCACTCATTTGAGTGGGAATTGCCAGCTGGCACAAAGCTAAACTTATCTGAAAATTTTGGGATTGTCATTAAGAAAAAAGAGCCTTTGATTGCTATTCCAACACCAAGACTATCCAATTCAGAGCTCTACCATTAAGACAAAATGATTGTGATGATTTTGTGAGTATCGGAAGATTTATATGTTATTTCAAGTTCAATCGTAATATAATATTTTAATAAAAGTCCTCCGTTGCTATTTTTTTTTTCAACGGCATAATCTGTCATCATGCTTGTGTTTGGAGCTACTTTGAAATAATTATTTTTGAATTACAATTTATAAATATTTACATTTTAAAATTTTATGAGAGTCTAAATCTATACACGTCCAATAAAAAATTCCCTAAAAGTTTTATGATTCAAAATTCTATTAAAATATAGATGAAACTTTTATACCTACTAATTTTTTGGTTTATTCTACGAGTTTAAAGAGGAGATATTTCTAGAGCTAGCAAAAAGAGTTACCTAATTGTTTCGCGTTATGTCATTTTTTTTATTGTGTTAAATTTAATTTGACTCAAATATGACCCATTTAATAATCGTGTCAAAATATTGAAACTTGAACTTGACACGGAAAATAACTGGGTGACCGGACAAAACCATTTAATAATTAGGTAACCATGTCACTTAATACGACATAACCCAATAACTCGTTTAATACATATTTAATATAATTTACATTATACATTGTACACCCTTTTGTCATAAATTACACTATTTTATATTTCCAAATAATATTATATATTGATATTATAAAAAAATATCAATAATCTCAAAATTTGTACACCTCCTAACTTTTAAAAAGAAATAAAAAACTAATTAATTAATGTTTATTTGATTCATTAATATATTATAATCCTACATGTGTTTTATTTGTTATTTTTTTATTTAAAAAGATAGGAGGGTGGATGAAACTCAAATAAATTTTTAGCCTATCCTGATCTTTCAAGTTTCTTATTTAGGAGGCCAGCTAAAAAAAATTACATGAAAGCTACTCCATCAATTTAACAAATTTTATTTATTTAATTAATGAAGGTGTAGAAAATAAAAGTATCTGCAAGCACATTGCAATAGTGAAAGCAATGTACCAGTGTTGTTGGAACATAACTGAACCCTGGTTACCTATCACATATTTCAAGTTTTAACATTGGTAGTTCACGGATCGGTTTCTACTTCCACGAACAATTATTGAAGGAAATGAGTTTTCTTTTTTTTAATGAATATTTATAGACCCCGATTAAATATTCGAATATATAATAAAAGAGAGACTGACATAGAAATGGGAAAGATATTTGGAGGAGGCAAAAAAAAAAAAAATGCAACACAGAATTAGATCAGCAACACAAGTAACTAATTGATCTATACATCATAATCCTATTTGTATCTTCTTCCTTCTTCTAATTTACACATAAATTTATTAGATAAAACATATTTTAATACTTGGTCAAAAGTGGTGGATATAGAAAAGGGTAATTTTCAGTTTCATCCCCTGAGCTTTGAGGTCCCTTCAATTTGATAGATTGTATGAGGGTATCTCCATTTTGCACTCCTACCGTTCGTATATTGTTTAGTATAAGGTTAGTATATGAGAATAAATAAGTAATTGCATGCTAAATTATTAAATATCAAAATAATTTTGAATTTTTACACTCTGCAAACTGGAACCTGTTGAAAGATTGTGGTGCCCGCTAGCTAATAACCAAAAATCAAACGACACCCATTTTGAAGAAACCCTAAGACAAAATCAAACGACACCCATTTCAAGCTTATTAACTAGAGAGATTTCGAAGAAACCCTAAGTCAAAATCAAACGACACCCATTTCTCATTCCACTCTCCTCGAACTCGAATCCCTCTTACAATCAAATGATCCAGACACCCTTTACCGATTCACCGATCAACTCTCCTCCAAAAAAAAACTCTCTTTATCCTCTCTCATTCCTCCAATTTCTTGCGCCATGGATGCGGGCCCCACCAATCTCTCCCTCTTGGCCTCCAAAATTTACCTTTCATTGCTTCTCTCCCCGAACTCCCCTGTCTTCACTTTGTTCACTCCCATGGCGTTCCTCTCCCTTCGCCGCTCCCTCAAGAGTTTTAAGCGCGTGTCTGATAGCGGGTCCCACTCTAGTGTTAACCACAAAGGAAAAGGTGGTGGCAGGCGGGTTCAGCGGGTGAATGAATTTAACGAGGATGAGAGGAGGGTGGATTTGATGCTAGGAGTTTGTGTTTGGTTGTTGAGAAGTTGGAATTTGTTGTGGAGTTGGTTTATTTGAATAGATTTCTAGATTGTTTGAAGTCTTTGATACAGACTGTTGTTGAGATTCTGGTTTCTTTGCTTGAATTGGGAGGTTATGAGAAATTGAATGTTTGTGTTCAGGGATTTTGATTAAGTTGTTGAGGGGGGAGCATGGTGATGTGATGAGTACAACTGCATAGGTTTTGAAGTCATTAGTGCCATTGATTTTGATGGGCAAATGTCAAGCGAGGAGTTTTGCATTAGGATTTTTGATGAATGGAGTGATGGGTGTGGCTAAAGAGAGCGACGGGGTCAAGAAGGCAGTTGTGAATTTGCCGAAGTACTTGGTGAACAAGGCCCTGCAGAAGGCTGAGCTGAGGGGATTAGCTGTGGAGGCAATTATGGAGATTGTTAAAGCAATGGAGCTTGAGGATCAAATGCGGTTTGTTGAATATACTGTTAAGCTGACTAAAGGGAAGGCTAATCTTAGGCTAGTTGCAGTTGATCTGATATTAATGCTAATGACGTCGATGAGAGATCCATTGAATCTCTCTATGTTTACGACATTCAGTTTCGTTAATAAGCTTTAAAAAAAAAAAACCGGCTCCAGTTGGTTATTGAAATAGTTTTATTGATGCAAGGGTGTTTTTAGTCATTTAATCAGTCAATTAACAGTCAAATAAATGTTATACTAACGGTAGGGGTGTAAAGTGGAGATACACTCATACAATCTATCAAAGTGAAAGGACCCCAAACCTCAGGGGGAGGAAACCGAAAATTACCCTTCAAGATAAGTTGGTAAGAATATCCTTGACTCTTGTAAGACATATAGAAATCACATGGCTAAAGAACTTTTGAGGTGGCCGCCGCTAGCAAGGCAAGTATCATGCAGAAGAATTTAACTGTCCCATTTTTTCCTCTTTCTCTGCATGCGGTAAGCTTTACGTCTCTGCCGCCACCGCCTACTAGCGAACATAAGTAAATTTCTTTCTGCACCGTCAGAATTATGTAAGCAGACCCCACGGCATCAATGCAATGCGACGGACGATTGAGTCGTTGTCACGCTTAATTTTTTCACGTGTGCTGTCTTTACCTAATTCACTCTTTATTGTATTGTGATCGGATGCCAGCTATGGCCAGCAAGATTTGATATTATAACTCAAGGCCATATGTGTTTGTTCTGCAGAAGTAAATTGCATGCGATTTATTGAAACGCGTTGGTCCAGGTTTAAAAAATTTCACAACTCAGATTATATTGAAGATGTCATTATTTGTTCTATTTTAATTCATGGCAACCAAACGCTCATTCTCATTCATTTTGAGAATATTAAAAGTTCAAATTCCGAACGCCACTCGCCCGATTCCGTGATTTATATTGCACGATGATATTTTATAAAAGAAATAAAAATTATTTTTGCGTATCGTGAAGATTTCATCTCAATCTTTGTGTAAATCTATCACAATTTTATGAAGTATAACCAGAATGAGCAGTGTATTATTCAGATATTTAAAAAAAAAAATCTTTATATTAATTATTAGAGACGAATGTAATCCATTTTTGAATGAAAATTCATATGAAAAGAAGCATTGTACCTCATGTTCATTATCAAATAACGTAATGACTAGGATACAATGTAAATCTAAACAAAACAAAAATATAATAGTACCCTTTGTGGAAAATGTTAAATAGTTACGCAAACATATAAATATATATTGACGATATATAAATTTATATCGGGATCAAACCCGATAAACCAAACCCTGCCTCGGCCGATACATTATCTTAGCAAGCCCTAAGCGGCTTCCCGCATAGACATTTATTGTAAGCAAACGACGAAGCTTCAAGATGATCAAACGGTGAACCATCCGGAATCCTCCCGCAAAGATAGTTATGACTGAAATCTAAGTGCCCGATATACGACGCAGCCGACAAAGTTCTCGGAATCGACCCGCTCAATTTGTTATATGCTAAATCAATTGCTGTAAAATATGATCTCGGTCCGAAAACATCCGGTATTTTTCCTTCGAGCATGTTTCTACTGAGATTTAAATTGCTGATCCCAGAGTTCATTAAACTCGCCGGTATGGGACCCGATAACTTGTTAAAATCAAGATTAAGAGTTGCCAATACCGCCATTTTCCCCAGCGAAGCCGGTATCATACCCGATATTTGGTTCATCGACAAGTCCAAATCGGCAAGACGATAAATCATCGAAATGGAACTTGGGATTGTTCCCGAAATCTGATTCCGAGACAGCAAAGCCCGGCTCATCATTCGGAGTCGCCCGACACTTCCCGGAATCGGGCCCGAAATTCTGTTGTTACGCAAGTCAAGATGCATCAAGCTGGAAAGATTAGCAATGGAAGGGGGAATCGCACCCGATATGTTGTTATCGGCGATATTTAAGACAGCGAGTCTGTGAAGCCGGCCAATATCTCGGGGAATGTCGCCCGATAACTTATTTCCGATTAAATCAAGAATGCGGAGAAAAGGAATTGAAGAAATGCAACGTGGGATTTCCCCGGTGATGCCTTTCCAGTCGGCGAGCGTTAAACTGGAGAGACGCGTGAGTTTACACACAGCGGGTGAGATATACCCGGTCATGTACCCGGTTCGGTGGGCCCGCTGGAATATCGGGTCCTCAGACTCGCCACGTAGGTTAATGTCAGCGACCCGGTGAGTTTCCTGGTCACAGCTAACACCGTACCAGTTGTGGCAACAGTCGTTGCCCGTCCAGGAGTTGAAGATGCCCAAGTAAGGCTCGTGGAGGGCAGCTTTGAAGGCTAAGAGTGCTGCCCGCTCTGACGGCGGGCAGCAGTTAACGACGGAAGAACTAACGGCGAGGAAGATTAGAAGAAGCTGTGCAGTGTAAAACGAGACACAGCCACCCATGTTGGTTTTTGCTTGATCCGAAACGATGAGTTTTGGGTTTACGTTGGGAAGTGAAGTGGATTGAGTTTTGAGCATGGGCATGGAAAGAGAATATATTGTTATTTATAATTTTATATAGCGGTGATCATTTTGTGACTATTGTGCCCCTGACAAGGATTCTAATCGTGTGCACGCCACGTGTCACCCAATTTTATTTTATTTTCCTTTTTTTTTTTGGGGTACAAAAATTGCAATGACAATATTTCTTACTTTTTGGCCTTTGCAAATGATAAACTTGCATACGATTGGTGAAAATATATATACAACCAATGCGGTCCAATGGTAACTCATTGCAAGAAAAAGATGTTCAATTTTCATGTGTATAGAAGAAGAATTTTCCATAATTTTGAATCCAAACTCGATTTATTTTGAATCCACATATTCAAATTGTGCTTAAAACATATATGATTCCAGCACGATCTAGATGTATTCCTGATTAATTACGTTTTTTTTTTGTCTAAAATATAAATAGATATGAATTTAACTGAAGTTTGAAGAGACTTGAATGGAAATGTCATAATGGAATTATTTTTTTTAACATCTAAATAAAAAAATTTAAAAATTGGTAGTTTGATATAAATATATTTTTAAGTTATGCATATATTTGTTCGTCACAGTTAATAAATTTAATAAGTTGATTAATTTGATAGCATTAAAAGTAATACTATCATTATTTCTTGATTTAATTTTGTAATAAAAAATGTAATTATAACATCAACTTTTATTATAAAGTCAACGCTATTTTTTTAGTTTTAATTTATCACAATAGATATAATCTGATTTGTTCAAATTTCATTATAAGATTATTAACACACACAGACATATATTTAAAGCAAACATCACGATCAATTATTTTCAAGTCATAGGCACATAAATTACATCAAGGTCGATCACTTTATAAAACATTCGGACCATTAGTTTCAATGAAATCCTATGAGTGTGAGAGTTGCAATGATTTTTTTTCATCTATCATTTTCTTACCATTTGTGCGAAATGGAAATTGGAAGTGAGACCACCAATAATTGAAGAAGAACAACTCAATATGGATAAGTTTCAAGTGAGGGATGCGAGTACCAAACAAAGAGTTTTAATTGATTTGGGTAAACGAAGCATCATGGCTCTATTATATATATGGGATGTTGAAAGACGCGGCAATTTCAGGTCCATTAATCATTAATATGACAGTATAATTTTTTTAATATTTATGGTTCTTTGCAGGATGAATGTCTGCAAGACTGCAAATATATAAATTCAATTAAAGATATCTTTGAAAACCCGCAATTAAAAATATTTCTGTTTACAAAAATAATGCAATATCACAAGGATTGGTTATTAATTGTACAATTTAAGAAAGGAATCATTAATTTTTGGCATAGAAAGTTTACAAAAAAAAAAATTCACTTTACTGACATTTAAATTACATGTCTTATAAATCGAATTAAAATTTCGACAACATAATACATTAATTTTTAGCATCTAACATCATTGTATAGCAGTCCCTGAGAACACTCGGCTGACTATAAAAATGATTTACGTCTGCAGTCAATCGAGTTCAAGTAATTATACAAATAATGAATAGTATTTAGTAAATGAGGTCAAAAAATAATTGTATAATGTTAAATTCAAACTTTACGACAGATGAATGTCTTCAACGCAGAATAGAATAACTCATTATATGTCCTTCTTAATTCATTATTGCACTAGTAAGATATACGTAGTGCCAAAACATGAATCTTTTGCAAATCAAAATTTTTTTGTCCATAAATTCGGACAAATAATTGAGGGCATGTTCAATGCAAATAGCAAAGCATATGCAATGTCAATATATATATATATATATAGGGTCCAGTGAATGTCAGCATCGTTCTTGATTGACCCATGAGGGGATGAATCCTTGTCTCCTCAATAGGAATCATCAACGTGCTACCTAGGAAGTAGTCTATTATAATTAATGCAGCCGCAGCAATGGATCTCATGAACGAGTAATCTCCACCGTTCGTTTGCCTCATCATCACACTGCAGATTATAGAAACTGGCTCCATTCAAGATGAAGATGATCATGTTTGTGGGTCATTGATATTATTGAAGAAGATCTTGTATGAATCACAAGCCATCGGTCGTTTGGTCATTTTATGTGGATCTTAAAGAAGATAAAACTCCATGCAAATGCAAAACAGATTTACATTTTACAGATTTCTAGAGAAGATATTATTCATCATCAAGTGTTTCTTGATGAGAAAACGAAAAATATTTTGTATATATACTATCTAGTGTAATAGATAATTATCAAATACAGTCATAACTCACCAGTACTTTAATTTTTGTGTACAATTTTGCAGTAATAAAAGTATAATTTTGAGTAATTTAATAATGTTTAGCTGCAAAATAATGTTATATTGCTCGAAACAATTATTGTAACGCCACAAATTCCCATACATATTAAATTATGGAAATTGGGCTTTCATTGAGAATTATGGGTGGCCAATAACCCTTATTTAGAAAGGGGTACTAATGATTTGTGAGTAACTTCCTTCTTCACGTGCTCCGCACGTGTTAGATTTGGGGTGTTACAATTATATTGCACATGTCTTTTGTACCCAATAAAGTGAGGACGTCTGTTATCTGCAAGAGCAAAGAAACTAAATAAAAGAAACAAATTTCCACTTGATTATGGTTGTGATATCTTGAAAGTTCATCATAATAATAATTGAAACTTTTTGCGTGGCTCGAATTCAAAACTCATCCATATCAAGATCTGAATATGAAATAGGAAAAGGGTCCATGCTCTTTTGGTTTTCACTTTATTGCATGGTAATAAAACGAAAAAAAAAATTATATTTTTCTTTAATATATGTGTTCTTTTTCTATTCTTTTTTGAGATGGTGATTTTGATGTAATTTGGGTTTTGTGTTTAGGAGAAAAAAAAAATGATTCATGCCCTAGTTGTTTTATTAGAAAATTTCTTATTCGGCCATTTCTATTATAGTTATTAATTAAATCTTGACATTTGATTTTCAATCTAGTGATCATACAACAAATAATTCAGTAGCCCAATTGTTTCCCTTCATTTGATGACCAATTTTGGGAACAAATTCGCAATGATTATTTATTTATTTCTTAATTATTGAGCAAGAAACTATAATTTGCAAGGGGCAGTATCCGACAAGGCAATGGCAATAATGCTACAAGAAGCTTATCCACAAGATTCTGGATCTCACTTTGAAAAACAAGAAATAAAATAAATAAAGACATACAAGACATTAAAAAAGAAATTAACAGATCGTTTCCGTTGAGATTTAGCAGAGGATCTCAAACAACTCTAGCTAGCTTGTAATGTAATAATAAGAGATCCCTTGATATGTGAAACTAGCTGCCCTGAAAATAGTTAGTGATATCAGAAACAAAAAAAAAAAATTTGAAAAATCGAAGAGTCTTAAGAAACATTGTCTCTTGAAAAGGCAAGTTAATAAAAAATATTTAATTTGATTTCTTTTTTCTGCTAAGATTTTGCAGCAGATCTGCCAATTAGCTGGCATACAAAAAGGGTTAAAAAAAACCTAAACATACTTAACGAGAAATTAAGAATCAATCATACCCTTTTTGTTAATTGTCACATGCGTTATTGGTACTAAAATAATGTTGCACATGTGCAACATGACTGTCCCAGCAAATACGTCCACAGGAGAAAAGGTTTCATAATTTTCTTCTTGGTTTGAAATAATTCACCCAAAATAATAATAATAATAATAATAATTCACCCAAAAAAAACTTATTATTAACCATAACTTCAAAAGAAAAGAAAAGAAAGAGCGTTGTTTATAAAACCATCATGTTAAGGGGAAAAAATGATAAAGAAGAAGAAATTATTAGACGGATATTTATTTACATGCAGTTTTTCATCTTTTTTTTTTTTTTTTTTGGGTTTATGCTTTACTCGAGTCAATTAGAAATTGTCAATCTTTGGTCAAAACCAAACAGACTTCCCAATACCCATATCAAAATAGAAAATATTAAAACATGAAGAAATTTAAATAAAAATTACCGAAGAGATACCACATCATAGTTTAGCATGTCAAAGTTTCACGCAGGTAAATCATTTATCCAACATTGAAATTAATTAATCAAAGGAAGCAACCATTTGTGTGCAACAGTTGTATGGCATTAGCATAAAATCAGAGACAAAATATTTGAACTTATTTTAAAAATTCTGCCAAGATCTTGTGTGCATTTGGGTTCTTTCTGGGGCAGTCAACAACCAAACTTCTTGGGTTGACCCAAAAAATAAGTCTCATGAAACTGAGCCAAGAACTTGGGATTACGCATTATTTTTACATATACATGTGCAGCTTCCATAAGACATGCCACTTAACATGCGATGCCATTGCCTGTTTTTGTTTTTGTGCTCTTCCTGGTCTCGCTGATAGCATCTTCAAGTCACCTAATGTTTATCTTATTGTCTATTGTTTAATATTAGGTGTATGATTTTCTTCTAAAAGTAAAGAGATTTCAAATATAAGATTTCGTTCAAATTATGATATTAGGTTGGTTTCATTTTAAATTAAATTAGACTCATTTTAATCGTTTAATAGCTAATACGGTAAAAAAATGCACCCACTTAAATTTTTTATTCTCTCAACTTCAATTTCTTTATCATTTTTCTAACCAAAAAGCAGTTGTTTTGTGTTTAGAACAATTTTTTTGTCAGCGATTTTTTGTATCAAAAGGGGTGACAAGCTATCATTAAAACTGTAAGGACATACATGGCAAAAATCATAAACATTAGGGTGAAAGTGGCAATCTTCCATGAATTTATATCTACACAATTTAACAACCTACAGTACGTACTCACTTTAACAACAATATATATTAATTGGTACATCATCTCCCACACTGCTAATCTTGGGTGGGAATAAAGAAAAAGACTAGAATTTTTCTTCAACCTAACAACAAGCACTTTACTTTGGACCATTGTCAGCAGTTAGCACCTAGAAAATTTGTAAAACTGCAACCTATATTACTCGTCTGGCCAAGTCTGTGGCAATTCGTGTCAATCCAGAGACAAGCAGCTAAACTCACACTACCGAGGAAGTCGACTATCCAGCAAATGCGTTGTAGGCACGTTATGAAACTGTGTTGGCGCAACATTATGAAACATTGTTGGTAACACTTGTAACGGCGTTTGCACAAAATTATGTAGCTGTGTTGGCCTCATGTCAGACAGCTCCTGCCACAAGGAAATGAAATGTTATAGGAAATGCATGCCATCAACAATGTGAACAGAAAGTTGATGCAAACAAAGTGAAACACAAGTTACAAACATGAGATAAATGAACAGGAATGAATTCCGTGACTGAAACCCGAAGCCAAATTGAGTTTGAACTCTCCAGAACATTAGCGTTAATTCTAAGTTACAGCTAGACACAACCAAAGGTAGTTTACCATGCACTTAATCAATAAGAACAAACTGCCTAAATCAAAGATCAACCACCACCGCAAAGTCAGTGCTCAAGCTTTAACAGCATGGCTTCAACTGCATAACTCCAGCATAATACCATAATTCTAACTACCATGAGATGCAAACAGGGCAATATAAGAACTAAGAGTAATGGCTATATGCAGAACCAAAGTGTATCTCACTGGATGAATTAAATAAAAACCAACAAGAACTAACGAGTCAACTTCAAACTCATCATTTTCCAGAAACAAAAAATGAACCCATATGGTAAAGAGCCGGCTGCCATAGAATAGGTTCTAGGTGAAACATTGCAGAATTTATTATAATTAAATAACCTATTTTTAACTATAAATAAAACAAACTACTGCATCAGCAGCAACAAATCGGCATAAGTAACAATCTGACAACTACCTAATAGCATGTGACATATTTTATGAACATAAGCACAAAACAATGATCACCAGGAGGCTGAACTCAGACATAGTTCATTTGCACAGCCCACTTCTATCTATGGTCTCAAAGTCTTCATTTAGATAAGCAGACAACCTTGGATGCAATCTATACAAACATAAAGCATTATAGTCAACCAATTAGATGTTGTATCACATAATTTCAGTGGAAGCAACAAATTCAGGTAAAATTCCATGCTATAGGATGTAAGGTTCCAACCACGCTAAGGTTATAGTCTTCTATTTCAGATCTAAGATTATGCCAGGATAAGAACTAATCTCCTAATTTAAAGTAGCTTAGAGATGAGAGTGAGACAAACCATTTGGTGGCAGCCATCTTGAGTCCTGACATTCCAGGTAAGTTGTTGAGTTGCCTGCTGCATAAGTCGAATCAAGTTTCAATGAATTTTTTTCTTGAGCCACAAAACAGCATTATAACAGCAAAATAACTAAAAAACTGCAACATTAACTATCTAGATCTCTACTAACCTTTCCTTTTTTAGCAGTGTTACTTACATTACTCCCCTTCCCCCTTCCAGTATCAGCTCTGCTAGAATTACCATTGGTGTTGACCACTAAAGGATAGGGAACCTTGTCTTTAGATGTATTACCAAATTGATTTTCTTCCTCGGTGGCACATACAGAAAGAACATCTGAGGTGATAGGCCTGGCATTGCTTTCGACAGAAATATTCAGACTTGCACATTGCTTCAAAGCTTCTTGGATAGCAGACAGTGCCATGCTATAACTCTCTTGTGAGATAGACCCTTCTTCACCCAATATAATGGCACGCCGGCATAGATCATTGTACCGACGTACCTTAGACTGCATCTCATCTAGTCTTTCACTAATGACATGCCTGCTCTTAGCAGCATTTGTCCATCTTTGCAATATGTATTTAGATGGGATGCTGAAAACACCAGACATCTGCAGAACAATGATAGCATGTCTACAGAGATAACCTTTATACTCAAATGAACGACATGAACAATATATGTCCAATTTTGACTCATTCCATTCCACCATAAAATTCTGATTATCTTCAAAGTCTTTAACTTCGTACGTTGTAGTCGTTTCAAATTCATTTTCCTTTTTAAGATGACAAGCAGCGGCTCCCAAAACCTCAACTTGGAACTTCTTGAAAATTTCATGTGTGTACACTAGTGACATTTGCTTTTCAAACGGTGATGGAGATTTCAACTCTGGTGTTTCATGCCATGCATCAAAATCTGCTTTGGCTTCCTCTTCATACCTGTCTTCAAGAATCACTCGGTATTGCTCTATAAACTCTCTCAATGATGTTTCTCCACGCACATATTTGTCAAACAAAGAGTTTAAACTCTCAGAACGTGAAGGCGTAGACAATGCAGCAAAAGATATGCCTCTCATGAATGTAGGAACCCAATGTTTACGATCTTCGTACAACAATTGAATCCATTGTACCTCTCTAAGATGAAACTTTTCAACTAATTTCCACCACCTCTTTTCAAATTGCTCCTCAGTCCATGACCTATATATACACTTATAAAATTTTTCCATAAAATTGTCGTGCCACGGGCTTAGATACTCAAGATGCCTAGGAATCATTTCCAATACATTCCACAAACTGAAACAATGGCGCGTCTCTGGAAAAACTGCTGCAACAGCTGCTTTAATGGCACTATTTTGATCAGTGAGTATCACTTGTGGAGCTCGCTCTCCCATTGCTAAAAACCATGTTTGCAGTAACCAAACAAAAGTATAAACTGTTTCATCTGCAATTAATGCACAACCAAGCAATGTGGGCTGAATATGATGGTTAACTCCAACAAAAAGAACCAATGAAATTTTGTACTTGTTTGTGAAATACGTCGAGTCAAAGGAAACTACATCACCGAAGTTGGTGTAATCTTCCATGCCTTTGGCATCCACCCAAAACACATTTCTCAACCGATGCTCTTCATTCAAATCAAATGCATAGAAGAATTTTGGATTTTCTTCTTGCATCTGCATAAAATATTCTAGCAATACTTGAGAATCTGCAGGGTCTAAAACCAAGCTTCGCCCTTTATCATGCTGATTTCTCATATAAGTCTCCAAACAATCAACATTTTGATAAGCATTGAAGAGTTTAGATACTGCAGCTAGGTTCTTCCTCCTCCTTATCCTAACATCATTCTTCAGTGGATCAACATTTCGGTGACTACGAAAGAAATGTACCTGAGCAGGTAAAAGCTCGTGATTGTGCTCCTTTACAAAGCTGTAAATAAACCACTTTCCATTTTGCCTTCTCTTCACATGCATGCTTGCCTTACATCCAATTTTTGGAGATGGCCGTGGATTTATGGCATCATCAGATTGTTGCTTGTTCCCATATCTTATGCATGAAAATTTTGCATCAATGAATTCCTTTGATGCCCTAGACCGGCGACTGCTCAATTTAGCAGTACCAAATCCCATAGATTTAGCATATTCTTTATAAAATGAATAAGCAGCCTCATGAGACTCGAATTCCATATCATCACGAGGCTCCAAAATGGTGTTGCTAGTGATGTCATAGGAATCCATCCTTACAGTGGGTATAGTCGAATCTAGTTTTAATCAAAATGCACTTTTCCAAGTTTTGCTCACATTGGTCTTATGTCTTTCATGTGACATCACATAGATAGTTCTTCAGAGTCTCCTGTGGGGATGATTTTATTCTTTCTACAAAGGGATCCCATGAAGGTACCTAAAAGAAAGAAATAATTGTAACTACTAATCAAAATCAACAAAAAAGAATTCAAATTTTCTGATTTTAAACAGACATTTGTACCACAAAATCTACAAATATCTTAAAATTAACAAAAATAGGAATGCGGTTAATGGTAAGGATTCACCACCTGAACATGTTAATCAATTGAATACAATACAATAGTCCCACTAATCAATTGTTATACAGAAAACCGAAAACTTTTAGCTAAAACTACTAGACAAAAGAAATATTGATCACATGGACAGCAAAGAATCTTTTAAATGGTTTCGGGGATAAAAGTTTAAGCAATGGATTAAAAAAATGCTTCTTTATCCCAATGGCTATATTCTAGCAACAACCATCGACCTCCAAACTACGTTATCATTCGCGTTTCCAAGACAATAACACATTCATATTAAATAGCAACCATCCCGCTAGCAGTAAACTAACATGAAGTAAGCATTATCACCGATTGCTCCTTTTCAAAACTACATTTCAATTCAGCGTACCACAAAACAAATACAATCCTTGTTTTTGGAGATTTTAGAATTAACCTGTTATCAGCTCTCATAACATCTACCAGGCAATTCGACTTTCAATTCCTGACCATTTACTAAGTTCCATCACTTCGATAGTGATTCTGTTGACCATATCCAACACTTCAACCACGTAGTGTTCAGATTTCCATACCGCTAGCCTCACTTTGAAACTTCAATTCTATACTCAAGTCTTACTTCCTTTTATCCTTTACCCACTTCAAGTTTTGCCCCAAAAATAGTGAAAATTACAAACTTTTCATATTAAAATTAACTAACGACACGATTGTCAGTGCCACTATTAACTCTTTGACTAAAACCTTTGTCCTCATGTTAACACAATTCGATTATTGACAGCCTGACATGATTGATCCCAAATAAGCATAATTCAAAAAATATATATATAGTAAACTAATTAAGGTAGAAAGTTTCCAAACAAAATTAAATGAGCTAAAACCAAAAAAAAAAAAAAAAATGTACCTGTAAATTGGCCGAAAACCATCAAAACAAAAACGAACCAATTGAGGGTTTTGAATTCAAGGCATAAATTTTCAAGCTTTGAAGAGAGTTTTAGACAGAGACGGGATTGGTGTCGGGTCAGGGTTTGGTCCGCGAAGAAGAAGAACGGGGGCTTTGATCGGTTTTTTGGGGACTGGCTTTGTTCTTTGAGAGAGGGCCACGCGTCTTGTGGTCGTGACACGTTTCCAGCTGGAGGGTGTTTTGGGTATATGAGGGGAAGAGTGGAGGCTTGTTTCGGTAGCACAATTGAGAGTGAAAATGCAAGTAGGCAAAGTTTAAGCTCTGCCAATGAAAAAAAAAATGAAATTTGGGCATTTGGCAGTTTAATAATTATTTTGTTTCTTTTGGGGGTGGTATATTTTAATTGAATTGGTGTTCCTTAAATAAAATATAGCAAAGCTGAAAAACATAAATATAAAATACAAACAGAATAAATTTTCCTAAAATTCTTCAATTAAAAGATGTAATAGGATGGGCAAAATCAAAGTAAGGTTTTAGCCTATTGACGTGCTATATAAATTGGGTTGGTAATGGGACGGGATGAGACGGTATTTATCAATTTTAGTTCTGTTTTCTTTATGCAAATGGGATAAAAAAATATTTCGGTCCATCCTTTTATTTTTTTGGAGACACAAATTTTTCCTAATTTTATCCCGTTAAATATCTCATCACAAGCCATTATTCTGAATAATCTCAAATATAAATAAATAAATTTTGATTTTTTTCTTTTAAGAATCATCATTTTTAATATAGCAAGAATCTTGAATAAATATAAAGTAAAATAATTAAATATTAGTTCTGAATAATCTCAAATACAAATAAATAAATTTTGATTTTTTTTCTTTTAAGAATCATCATTTTTTAATATAGCAAGAATCTTGAATAAATATAAAGTAAAATAATTAAATATTAGTTTTATTTTGACTATATGTATGTTCGAATATAATTTTATGTTAGATTTTTTATTTGTCTCTCTGCTTTTATTGCACGTTAATATTAAGACTTATATTTTAAAAACTATAAATTTGGACATTAATCAACTTCAGTCATGTTAAAATATCCAATAATTCAATAATATAATAATAAACCAAACCAACAGCTAGGGTTGGCAATGGAACGGGAGGAGATGGGATTTGTCAATTCTAATATTGTCCCGTAAATGCAAATGAGATGAAAAAATGTCTCATTCTCATCCATTTATTTTTTTGAGACAAAAATATGTTCTAAACTCGTTCCAAATGGGTCAGGATCCTATAGAATCCCATCCCAACAAAAAAAATTGCCATCTCTATATGTAAGCATGCATGGGTAAGAATAAAGATGTGTGAATCTCTCAACAACTCAAAGTAATAGACTTCTTTTTTCATATGGATTTGAAGGGGTTTTAGTTTCTAATAGACATTAGAAAAGATTAATTTTATTTTTTAAAAAAGGATAAATTCGTTTATTATACAACTGTTTTAAAATGTCGTGGAAATTCTCTAATCCACTTCCAATTTATTAATCTAATTTAGGGCATTTACACAATTTGAATAATCAAATTGATAGCATGTTTATTTAGTTGAAGTGAATTAATTGAAAATTAAGCAATTCCAGTTTTGACAATTCAAAGAGAGAGAGAGAAGAATGCTGGACATACCAAAAATGGTCTAAAGATTCACCCTCTCTTATTTTGAAATGCACCCAAATTCAGAAAACGAATTGCAATGAAGATGTTAGGGGATTCACAATCAAGCCAACAAATTTAGGTGGGCTGGCTCTCTTTTACTTCATCAAATGCAATATAGTTTAAGCCCAAATGAAGAGACCATAAGCCCAAATTATTGTTGGGATATAGGAGCTCTGTTTTGTTTTATCTAGATTTCCTTAATTTGTTTTTGAACCGCAAACTAAATAGATCCTATTTGTCACCTCTTCACAAAACAAATTATCTTTTGGAATCAATAATCAATGATGTTAAACCAAACTGCACCTAAATAAAGCTAAATGCATAGTGGAAATTCTTCAATACTTTCACATGGGCAACAATACAAGATGGGTGGTGCTGGTGGTGGTGGGGAAGAAGAAACCAATCTCATTAGCAGCCTGAGTCTCTACCAAGAAGAAAAAGGACACTTCCATGCTGTGAAAATTTGAGTTTAAGATTTGATTCCAAAAGTGGAAAATATTTTGGTTTTGTTGTCTTTCACAGTTTTGGTTAAGAATCTTATCTCTGTCTTCAATTATATGAGGAACTAATTAAAAAGGTGTTGCATATAAATGTACTCTTGTTTTGCTATCCATGTTACCCCCACCCAGCTTTATTGGAAGGCTTTTTTCTATTCATATCATTGATGTCAAATTATGGATTTGCTGTTTTTTTATTACTTGTTTGCTTTGCTACAATCTTCCACTCTCATGTGACAGCTCATTATTGAACCCAAAGGCCAAAACCAATAAATAATTTTTAGCATGTACTTATATATATTTATGAAATTATTGTACTATGTGTAATTGTCCTTTTGCTGAATCCTAAAACATGTCTTATTATGATTGCTTTGCTTGTTGCATACTTGCACGTGATAATAGCACCCAAACAAAAGTGATGAGACAGAGAGAGAGAGAGAGAGAGAGAGAGAGAGAGGAAGAAGAAGAAGGAAAATTTATTGTATCATTGTATGGTAGCTGGTAGGCAGTAGTTAGGTATCCTTTTATATTTGATTTTTTATTTATTTTTGGTAAGTAGAGTTTCATTAAACCAAACACAAATACAAAGATCAATTATAAAAAAAAAAAGTTTACTATAAGAAACAACTCGTTAACACTGTTTTAGTTTTGTTGAAGAATAGAGAGGATGATGGGATGGCGCATCCAAAATATTTGTTTTAAGATATGCTTTGATAAGTTTTAATGTGCACGTAATAAATTCGAGCTAGGTCAAAACTATTTCCTTAATTAGAGTCGTAACGTGATAAATTGTGCTCACAGTGCAAAATAGTGACACCCACAAAAAGTAAAAGATTTTGATTAACATTGAAAAGTACATTTATTTGATATTAATTGAGAATAAAGTAAAATAATAATAATAATAATAATAATAATAATAATAATATGAACGTCACGGATATGGGATGATGTGTGTTGCATCAATAATAATAAACACTATGAATCACATGAACATCGTAGTCAATCATACCGCGGACTGTTTGTAATAACATTTATTTTCATTGATTAAATAAGTCAACATTATCGGTGGATAAAAAATCAAAAAGTTTTTTTGATAATAAAACAACATATCAAAATAATTGATAGACTAGCAATTCATTTTGGTAACCTAACCGCTTAATACATAATAATATTGATTAAAATCTAACTCAATACACAAAACTATAATTTCATAAAAGCTAAAAATCTTGAAATTTTACAATAAAATTGATCGTCTAATCAAAGATCGAATATTTTAGATTAAAAATTCAGATACATATACGATATTGCATCTAGATAATCTTTTTAAAACAAAATTAATTAATTTCAATTTGACAACAAGAGCTAAGAGATATTATTGACTATTAAGTTATTAATAACGTGCAAGCATTAACTTATTAATTCTGTTTAATGACAGCTAAAAATTCTCTTCTTTATAAGCAGATGTGATTATCACTACGTTGTCACACAAATCACAGTGTAAACAAGTATTATAATTTTGTCAAACTTTCAAATAAGGTTTGTTTAAAATTTAATCAAGTTCGGTTTAAGTCATAATTATAAAATGCTTGACCCGTCATATCCGGTTCGGGTTATAAATGTTGGGTGTTGACAATTTTTCACGTGGGGTCCTAAGCCGACAGGATCCGATATCTGATTATCCGAATTTAATAAAATGTTCCTGCAATTACCAACATGTCCTTGTAGACCAATATTCTTTATTTCCCCCCCCCCCTTTTGGGTATAAATAATTAAAAATATTCGTGAAAATAAGAAATTTCATTTCTTTTTAATTACGTGCAAGCAATTCACAATTTCAAATGCCTTGTTGCGAATGCACCAACGAGAGGCAATATATATATATATATATATATATATATATATATATATATATATATATATTTTTCCTTTTTAATTATTGTATTTTTATGTAAAAGTATTTTGAATTTTAAATGAGTAGTTTCAATTATTATTTTTTTCAAAAAAAAAAAAAGAAATGAGCAAGTTTATTAGAAAATTATTGCTATTAGGGTCTATCAATCTTGATCAAACTGAGCACCATATATATGTTACTATAAATGAACGATAAATTTATTCTTTCGTAAATTAGACTTAAAAAATTTGAATTCTAACTTTAAAATTCAGTCGTGAATCTTAAAAAGAACAAAACCATCTTTAACACTATATAAAATAATAATTGCTTAAAAGGTCTTTCTAAACTTTCATTTCTATTTCTATTTTTATTTTTACTTGAAAAAAAAAGTATTTAATCCTATTATATTATATGTGACAGCATTTGAACCCAAGTGCTTAGAAGTTACATGCCCAATTGTTGTATAATTAAGAAATGCTAAAAGCATGCACTACAAGGAATATTGTCGTTGCTTTTGGTGCCAACAAAATCTTCTTATTCAGATTATTTACAAAATCCTCGTATCTTGGTAGTAAATAAAGTAAAGATTTCATTGTTTCAGGCCATTGTACCCACGCGTACACTAAAAGGAAAAAAGAGCTAGAAAAAAATATTCTAAATTTACACTAATTTGGACATTTGGCAAGACTAGGCACCGTAAACATAATCAATCATTAGCTAAAAAGTGACGCTAATTAACTTTAATTATCCTGACAATTATGGTAACTCCATTTTAAACGATAAATTCTAAGGTGTAAATATTGAGGTTACTAAAATAATAGTATAAAATGAGACATTTAACCTATCTATAACATTATTAATATGTAGCATTAACTAATGACAAGTACAAAACGTTAAAATGTTGAATATCATTGAAATTTGTTATCTAACAAAGATCAAGCGAACATCTAGACATCCATTAGCTAATTAGTGCCTCACTCCCAAAATGAGTTCGAGTCTCTTCAATGCATAAAGAAATTAATTTTTAAATATAAGATCAAATGATACTTATTATAAATATAAATTACTTTATAAAAGTAGTTTTAGTTCAAGTAATATCTCAATAAATAGTTAATAATTAATGTTAGTATGTAAAAAAAAAAATTGATATTCTTGTTCTGACAAGGTAACCTAACTTTGATTAGGACTTTATATTAAAGTGGGGTGTCACATGCATTTAAACTTAGCGAAACTAACATCTTTTGTGGCATGAATCAAGGCCCCATTATTTTTTTAAGTAATGCTACACGTTCTAAATTTTTTATCCCAAAAAGTTATCCTAAATGATGTGTCATTTATCAATTGATTGGTGAGATAATATAATTAATTCACTTGAATCTTGTAAAGAATTATCAACCACTCAATTAATGACACATCATTTGAGATAATTTTTTGGGATAAAAAATTTGAGATATGTAGCATTATTGTATTTTTTTTTAATTGCGGTCGTGATAAAATTTATACTTGTCATAAAAATTGGCACAATATCACGTTAAAGATGAGCATAAACCCTTTACATAATAGAAAACATTATCTATTAAATATTCCACTACTAATATTTTTAACAAGTTACAAATCAATCGATTCAATAGTGCTTGTCTTCCACTCAAAAGTGCTTTCTCACTTAGGCGTTGGATCACCTGAAATGATATCTTAAACAAGTAAACGACGACTAAATGTAATCTCTATCCACGTTTTCAGATTCTAATAGGTTACAAAGCAGATATAGTTGTTTGATTTGGAGGGGGTGAAAAAGAGGAAAAAAGAAATGGTAGATATAATAGTGATTTGATCAGTTAGCTTTCATCAAATTTACGGTGACTTGACACGTGTTTTAGCATCCAATGTAAAAAAAAATTAAACTTAAAAATATGCCAGCCATTCACTAAAATATAGTAATAATAAAATAGACAGAGAATGTTATTAAAAAAAGATACTTTACAATTATAAAATTTATGAAGGAAAAAAAAAAACAAGAAGAAGCATTGGTGATAAAAACTATTTGGATTCATCAAGATTAGGGTTTAAGAATAGTATAATTTACTTGTATTTCATTTATTTATGGGTAAGTTCATATGATTTTTACATTAATTGAGTATAGGGCTGTTTTTTTTTTTTTTGACTTAATGACTTAATTGACTTAATTTTAATCAGTTAAGTCATCAAATTTGTTTGTTTTTTCAGTTTAATGAAGATTTTCAGCAATTAAGTTATTGAGCTAATTTTTTTTTAGCTTTTTACTTAATCTAAAAAGTTTGAATGCTATCATTAAAAGATATATATTTTTTTAAAAAAATCCCTATTTAATTAATTAATCTATATCCTTAGCTAAATAAATTTTAATAATTAGCATTATTACCCATTTGTATATAATTTGTGATAATACATAGTGGTAGACTATTATTATTTTTATCTTTTTATTTTGTTCAAAATAGCATTATTTATCTTTATAATTTTTTATGAATACTTTTCATATAAAAACATCACAAAATATAATAAAATTGATTAACATATATGATATAAAATATTAAAGAGTTATACTCAATTGAATATGATTTATATTATGATAATTTATTAACTTATTTATATTCTTTGAGATGTTTATTATTTGTTTAACATTATAATTTATAAGGGCATAAATGTAAAATATATTAGTTTTCAGATTTTTTAAGTGAAAAAAGCAAACGACTTAATATTTATTTTTAACTATTCAAATAAAAAAACAAACATGTCATTCAAATTCAGATATTCAACTCTATCTATAATTCAGACTAATTTAGGTCTATTCAAATTTAAAAAAAAAAAAACAAATGCCACGTTTCCAATATTTGTTAAAGGAAACATCAATGATGATTTCTTTTTCTTTTTCTTTTGAAAGGCAATCAAAATATGATGGTTAATTATCAATCGATCAAATCATATCTTATTATCAAAACACATGTCCTATTAGTCCATTACATCTTGGTTCACCAGTGATTCAATCAAATGCAGTAAAAATATGTTTAACTGCAACAACGTTTTGATGCATTTTTTTTTAACATATGCAGGTTAAATAAATAATTAAATCAAAAGGTAAAGACCAAACAAATATTTACGCTGTCAAAAATAATAAAAATATTAATCACCCACAGACTTTGATGACTTTGCGTAAGATGCTTATTAAGAATACGTAATTCATATAATATTACAAAAAAAGAATAAAAAATAAAGCATAGAAACTGTCGCAACCAATCCAAGTATTAGATCTTACAACTAATATTTCTTTATTGAAATTCATGAATCATGGCATGATTAAATTATAAATTTGCACAAAAACAATGGTAGTGGAAAAAATACAGAGTTTTTATCTATGCATATTATATATTCATATGACTTTGGCAGTATATATTACTGACAAATTTATTATAAAAAAATTACGTTTAAGACAAATTTATCCTTGATTACCCACAAACATAATAATTTAACAGGGCCAGTAATGTCCTTGCAGCGCCGAAGTTTGACACATTTATCAACCTAAAATTAAAAAATTAATAATAATTGAAAGTTTGTATTTTGTTTTCTGTATCCACACGTGGCACCAATGGTGTGCGGCTACGTGGTAAAAGGAGTTAATAATTTAATTCTCATCAAACCTAGCACTTATATTATTTAAATGTGAAAATAATTAATGAATTGGTAGCCGCATTAGAAAATTATTGATTTTTGTCCTATTTTTCCCGAACTGATGGAGGATTTTATTAAAATATTTATCGCTTTGCACGTTGAAAGGCCGCACTGGTGCATTTCTCCAACCAATTTTGTTGCTTGTGAAAAAGACGATTTAAACCTTCAATTATGGCTAAATGGTTCTAAAATTCAAAGGCGGTGGTACGTGTAAGTTTCTGCTATTATTATGCTGTGGGAGACTAATTTTCCTTGGTTTGAAAGAAAGTGAAGGGAAATAAATATAACTTATACTATTAAATAAAAGTAAAAAAAAAAAATTCAAGCCAAAAATCTTTCTTTCAATAATATGAGACGATGAGCCGTGAATCAGTGCAGGTGTCGCACTCATGTGGATAGAATTAAAAAATAAAAACATAAATTTTAAAATGTTATTGAAAGACAAATAAACAATATATTGTATTCTTTATTTATTTTTATATATATTTTAACTCCATCTGAACTACTTTTTAAAATACGAACACTTGAGCACCAAAATCAGATGAATATATATTTGAGGTAAATTATTTTATTTTCATGTTATTTTTATTTTATTACGTCAAAACTTTGATAATAAAATATAAACTTTTAAAATTGGGACCATGATTTCCTATGGCTCTAATGTTCGATCAAGAAAACGTGATTTTCTTGGAGGAAAAAAAAGATCAAACAAATCTTTCTCAGAACAATTATTAGTTTTTAACAAGGACAACATCGTCATTTGCACGCATGGAGGGCTCCAATAATCAAATCGTTAGCTTTAGCCCAGTTCTAAAGAAAGAACTAGAAATTGTCCTTTTTCTTCCATTTCAGACGTAATTTCACTCCTGTACGTATGTACAGTGACGTGTACACATTGCTAGCCATTTAGGCTCTTTCATTATGCCACTTATATGTCATAAATAAAGAAAACACGAAGGGTATTTATGTCCAAAAGAAAATTAGATAAATAAACCAAAATAAAAAAAAAAAACCCCCACTATATTTATATTTCTGGTCCTTGTTATTTCCCACCTCCTGAAACTCATCAATCATCATCATCATAAAAATAAAATTATATTAAAAAAACTATATTTTGACTTCATTTTCCATTTCTTTCTTTTTTTTTCGCTCCCTGAAGATTTCACTTTCTCACTGCCAACAACAAAAACACTTTCAGCTTTTTGCTCAATCAATTCAGCAGTAGCAGAGAGAGAGTGATTTACTAAGTGAGTTTATCGTTGTTGTTGTGAGGGTGTTTTTGTGTTTTTTTTTTTTATTATTTTTGTTTCCTCTGTTTTGTGATATAACATATCCACCCCTTTTTTAGTGGTCACTGTTCATTGCTTGTTTTTGGTTATCATTTTTCTTTGAGTGATTCAGATTCAAGAATATGAAACTGGGTTGCTTTCAGATTTGATGTCCATCCCCTTCCTCTGATCGAAAATTTGACTTTTATGCTCTCCGTTTCCTCTGTTTTTCTGTTTCCTCTGTTTTTTAAAGCTTGTTTTCTGACCAAAAGTTGTTCCAATTTTTCAGAAATTAGATCCCAATGAAGAAGAAGCTTCAAGTTTGATCTGATATTGAAACAACCAAAGAAAAACGGAAAGGGTTTAAAAAAAAAATCAACTTTTTTGAGCATTATTATTATTAATAACAAGAAGAAGCAAGGTGAAAATGGAGTCAGATCTTCAACAACATCGCCATCATTTTCTTCACGATCATCAAATTCAGCACCATCAGAAGCAGCTAAACTCAGGCTTGACACGTTACCAATCAGCTCCGAGTTCGTATTTCTCAAGCTTTCTTGACAAAGATGCCTTTGAAGATTTCCTCATGAGGCCTTCGAGTCCCGAGACAGAGCGAATCTTTGCAAGATTCTTGTCAAATTCTGCTGGCAACACTGACAACACTGAAAACACGAGCAACAGCATCATCCCTGAACAAAAGATAATTCAATCTGATCAACAACAGCAACAGCAACAGCTTATGCAATTGCAGCAACAGCAACAGCAACAGCAACAACAACAGCAGCAGCAGCAGAGCTATTACCAAACTCAGCCTCCTCAGCCTCAGTTGCAGCAACAGAATTTTCAGAGTCAAAATGTTGGCATGGATCGATTTTCAACTCAGCCGATGAAGATGAGTGGTGCTGGTGCAGGTCCTGGTGGTAATAATTCAAATCTTATTCGCCATAGCAGCTCACCTGCTGGACTTTTCAGTAACATCACTATTGAAAATGGTATGTGTTTTTTTGTTTTTTTTTTTTCACAACACACTCCGTTGAGTTTGTTTGGTTTCTTGGAAACAATTTATATAAAGAAATAGAAAATTTTGGAAAGTTTCTTTTTAAGGCTATGTTTTTAGATAATAAATGTTTCACTCTTTTTCCTCATCATCTCTACAAACCAATTAATGTAATTTGTAGATTTAATTTTGTAGTTTTTTGAATTTCCAATGAAATTTTTAATAAGCAACTAGGACATAAAAAATTAAATAAAATAAATAAACTATTGAAATAGATCAACTAGTTTCTTGTTTGATGATTTGGGATTTTTAATTTATTTACTTATTTTTCTCTCGTGGGGGATAGGCTATGTGATGATGAAAGGCATGGGAGATTATGGTGGTGGAAATAACACAATCAAAAGAGAATCAACATCATATGCTTCTTCAGGGAAGCCACCTACTGGTGCAAAGCCGATGAGTCCTATTGTGGAGGTTGATAATAAAACCAGCAATGCCGGGTTCAAAGAAGGCCATAACGGCAATTATTCAACAGGCTTTCCTATGGATTCTTGGGATGATTCTTCAATGATGCCGGAAAATATTGTCAGTGAGGTTAATAGACTTAGAGAAGATGATAGGACTCTTTCTGGGTTGAGTGCAACTGAAACTCAGGTATCAAGCACCTTTTAAGTTATTCTAATTGTTACATCAAATATTGATCCAACGGTATAGTAATGATTTAGTGCTACTTGTTTCATCAACAGAGTATTGATCTCGGAACCCGGCCTCCTCCTCTCTTAGCTCATCACTTGAGTTTGCCGAAAGATATAGCTACAATTGAAAAGCTGCTTCACTATCAAGATTCAGTGCCGTGCAAAATCCGAGCCAAAAGGGGCTGTGCGACCCATCCCAGAAGCATTGCCGAACGGGTAATATATATAAATCTTATGTTGATGGTTACATTTCACTTGCTGCAGTCTTGATCATACATTATGTTTACTATATGGTTTTGATTTTAATTTCAGGTGAGAAGAACCAAAATTAGCGAGCGCATGAGGAAGCTACAAGAACTTGTACCCAACATGGACAAAGTACGATAATTTCCTTCTCTTTGCATTAATTTGTGTTTCTAATTTTGTCCATGGAGACTCTTAACTAATGTGACTTTTTTTTATCCATTTTCTTTTTTCCCCACAATTTGCAGCAAACAAACACAGCAGACATGCTAGATTTGGCCGTTGATTACGTTAAAGAACTTCAATGCCAAGTGAAGGTACATTACAAGCCAAGCAATCTTGCTATCTTAACCCAAAATTAAACACTATGCTGATTACATCTTTTTTCTTTTAAATAAAAAAAAAGGCACTCTCGGATAATCGTGCAAAGTGTACATGCGCAAAGCAAGAGCAGCAATAGAAGAAAAGGCCTGGGATTATGTACAGAAGCGAAAAAGAGCTGGGAAAAGGAAGATATAAAGCTTGGTTGTGGGTTCTTTTTTGCACTAAAAAATATGAAGATGGTAGTGATTAGTATTTAGTGAGCTAGCTATTTATTTCTATTATATACTATGCTGTGGGGTGTGGAGAAAAATTAAAAAAGAACAGAAAAGAGAGAAAAAATATGCTGCTAGAAGCTAATTTATGTAGCTAGTTTTTGTATAGTTTAATTGCTGTTTTAAATAAGTACTTTTAGCATAATTTTCAATCATGATCAGATAATTTATGTTGCCGAGAGAGACGAGATATGTGCTGGGGGCTAAGCTCTACCGTGCACTTTGCTATCAAGGGTTGCTATCCCATTAAAGGGCATGGGGACACGTGGGGGCCTACCATCTGTGCATCACATAGTTGAAACTATTATCCTTTTGAAAGAGATAATTCCACAAAACCCCACAAGATGGAATTTGTTACCAAAATTGGATCTTAAATTGAGTGCCAAATTTGCCCCACGTCATTTTTCTTTTTGCCTTAAATGAAAGTAAATGCTAAAGCGCATTGGTGCATCTAGATCAATCAAGTGCTTAGTTGGATGTGAAGTGTTATGTGATTATTAAAGATCTCACCTTTAGATTAGGCCTATTGACTTCCTATTATTGTACATGCTCTTTTTGGTTTTAGACTGCTCTAACATTTGCTTGAAAATGTTTTCTTAACTCTTTCACTATGTATCTTAAAATTTCTAAAATTTTCTTAATATTATTTTTCTTAAAGTATATTTCTCATATTAAGATAGTACATGAATGTTACATTTCATTTTTTAATATGGATATTAGTTGATTCAACTTATAAAATCTCTCATAATAATACATTATAAGAACTATGAAGTTCGCATAAAGTGAATGGACCATAAAGTAAATGGAGAAGAGATTGAACAATTATCACCTTACTTTATGAAAAAAAACATAAGTTAAAATGGGATTGTGTCATTGTTAATTTCTCATCCTTCAAGTATGATCACTAACTCTCTTTTTAGCCACAAAGATGAGATAATTCTATGTATAGTAGCACGTTTCGTTTTGATTGTAAACTCCTACTTTCATGTAAATGCTTCGAAAAGGGAAGGTGTGCCCAAAAAAAAAGAAAAAAAAAGAAAGGGAAAATGATAAGGGATTGATTGAATTGATGAGCTTGATGATGATGATATGAAGATGATCTAAAAATGTTTTTAACGTTTTGGTGAAAGGGTAGATTGGCTCTTGCCCTAGTGGGGCACGGCTAGCGATAGACTCAATAGATGAATCACTTTCTTATTGGACCCCAATTCCGTAGGAAGTGTTTGCCATGTCATTCATGATGTCATCCATATTTAACTGATGATAAATAATTTATCGATATACATATATATTACAATTACAAATAAGATTCTACTTGTATTTGTAATAAAAAAAATTTATTAAGATTATCTTTGATAAGTTTATCACAGCACAACTTTGAATTTTTACCCTTATATCTACTCTATGCATATTAGTGGGAGAGAAATTTTACCTGTACTTAATTTAATTAGATGGAGAATACTAGAGCCTGAACTGATATATTCAAAAAAATAAAAGTTAATAACCCATTAATAAATCTAAAATAATTTTCACTTAGTGATAAAATATATTTCTTATCGGTTAATATTAAATATTATTAGCCTACTAATTAGAATTTTTTTATAATCTTAACAAAAAGAAAAGGGTTTCTGTCTGTTTTGTTATTTTTAGTGACCAACATTGCTCATGTTAGTTCGGTGAACAAATTGACACATGGTAATACAACATCTTTTGAAATTTACTCTTAATTAATTCAGCAGAGGTGGGACAAAGCATAGCTGTGATATAAGAAAATATTACTTATTTTATTTTCTATAAGTGGGTACCTTTCTTAGAACCGTGAAGCTTCTTTGGATGGGGGCAAATAAAAGAGCAATAAGAGGCCGACAGTGCTGGGGCAACGAAAGCCCCAGTTTGTCTGGCTCTTATCTTGAGCGGTGATATTTGACCTTCTTATTACATCTCATTAGTTTTTACTTTTCAGTTAATTTTATTAAAAATTTTAAAATAATTTTTATCTCTCAACATGTTTCATCTAATCATGAATTTAGCATCATTATAATTTTTATCTTTTTTCTAAGTACCTACCATATAAAACTTACAAAATTTATTTCAAAAAAAGAAAAAAAAATCTCATAATCATTATAACCTCTCTCTTTTTTTTTAAAGGTTTTATCCATAGTTGTTATAACCATTAAAAAATATTTGATACTTTTTCATCATCTTCTATTTAGTACTAAAATTTAATTTCTTCCATAATTATAAAATTAAAGCATACATTATTGAAGAAGAGATAATCATTTAAAAAGTTAAATAAATTAGGGTTTAAGAAATTAAATAGCTAAATTAGATATTAATAGGAATTATTATGTGGGCGAACCTAAAAACTATTTACTCTTTAAAGTCATTTCATAAAATAATAATAAGTATTAATATAAAAATGATTCGTGGGAACTGGTGAGATGTAACTAAGGGGTCAAATATCACAACTTCTCTTACTTTGTTTACTAGGCTTCAGGCCACCATTGGAATCCAAGTCCATCGTTAACCCAAACACATCTTTAAGTCCAATTCGAGTGATATTTTAACAAAATTAAGGATATATAAATATGAGGAACATGTTTTGTGTGAATATATAAGTGGGTGCTGAGTTCCAACTAATTGCACGTTTGTCGCCTACCCCATCATTTTGTAAGAAAAGTTTAAAGTTTACTTGTACCCTTATATTATAAAGATGCTCGATAAATTATTGTATGTTGGGCCCAAAAGGGTCTAATTACATTTAATTCAAAAGAATAAAATTAAAGATATATATATTTGAGTCGTTGCTCTAAACTGACAACTTAGATCGTAAAATGAAAATTATGAAGTTTCCACTTAGATAACTACAGTATTTCCTTTATTTACAGTTGTTAATTTCAGATTTTATATCTTGATGTGAATTATGACTGTTTATTTATTTTTTAAATATTTAGAAGTAGATTCGGTTTATTATAAGTGTAAAAACTTTAGGCTATACCATTACAAGAGTTAATTAAGGAATTCTGACGAATTTATTAGTAGATTTTTAAATTTAATTTTTTTTTACAAAATTGTTATAATTAAAATATCATTTACAACTTAAAAAGAATGATATTATTCTATAAAGTTGATTTTCAAAGTTAATAAATTTTGTTAACGTTCTTGAAAAATTTCAAAGTAAATCTGTTGAGTGTTGATATTTGGAAGTTAACTTAATGCCAACAAATAGATGTGGAATTATTCTATATAGACAAGATTTGTTTAAAACTAATTACCATATCTAATCCAATACACTATCCACTATTCTCCAATACCATATCATTTTTTTTGGAAAAAAATAATTTCAAATTTCGAAATTTGATTACAAAAGCAAAAAGTATTAACAAAAATAAAGCCAAATGAAAAGAAAGCGGACACGTGTCAAAAGCCCAGATGCTCCTTCAACGTTCAACTCGGGTGCCTTGCGGCTTCAAGTTCGACGTTTTCCCTCTCGAATGGAAAAAATTCAAATTTACAGAATTCAATTAAATACAAACAATAATAGTAACTCGCTTATTCATTCAATTCAAATCTCACCGATCAAAATAAAATTTCCCCAAAACCCAAAAAAAAATAAAAAATTCAATTTCAATTCAATAATGTCCCTGTAATCACGCTCCTCCTTTTGTTCTCACTACTCTCTTTTAAAAATTCAAAACCTCTCATGCACGAAGCCGACAATGACCCCGGCTTCGGCCCCGGCTCGCGCTCCGCTGCACAAATGGCTCAGATGCCGCCGCCGCCAGCGTTAGTCTCTCTCAATGCATTCCGTTCAATGCCTTCCCCTTCGCCTCGCCGGCTCTCGAGCAATTTCAAAAGGCCGAGCGAGCCGGTCTCGAGAAGAAATCTGGCGTGGGTGTCGTTAGAAGGCCGGCTTGTGAACGCTGACAAAGCCAGCTCAGCTCGCGCTGTTAAGGGCGGGCTAAGCCGAGAGGAAGCCGTGGCTTGGGAGCTCTTCTCTCCCATTCAGAGGTTTCTGATTGTTGCCGTTATAGGCGTTGCCGCTGCGGAGTCGAAGAAGAATCGGCTCATTTCACAGCTTACAAAATCTGTGGAGTTTAGGGTTTGTGATTTTAACTCTTCTGCTTTAATGGGTTTGTTTTTAAATTGCCTTAAATAAAAAAATTGATGACTTTTTTTTTAAATTTTTTTCAAAAAAATTCTGCCACAAATTCCCTGTACATAACATTCAACTGTATGTTTATATAATTATTTTTCTTTTAGCAACTCCATGTATTTAATTCGCCTGAATGTTTATCTGTTTAACTTGTAATCAAGTAATGTTTATTCGTTTGAATTTCACTGTGCATAAACTTAGTTAGATTTGATATGATTTGCTGGCGAAGATTATTTTTCAATCAATAAAGTATTTTTGTATCAATATTTGACCCGGTTAATTGGATGAATTGTATGACAATTCGTTAACAAATAGTTTGCATTTCATTTTGATTATTCTTAGTGATCTTTCACATTGAAGCTGCTATGATCCGGTTTAATTTGTTTTACCATTGCTAATGCTTTTCCAGGATCAGGTGCTATCAAGCATGCAGCAGAAGCTTGACAGCCTATGTGAACAGTTGTATTACGTTAAGGACCAGCAAGGAATCATAGCCAACATGTCATTAAGTGGGAAAGCAGAATCAGCCCAAAGCGAAACTTTTGGCAGCGACAAAATCAATTTTGTTGATTGTGGTTGTTGGCTCTGTGATCAGCATCATAACCAGCTTTCAGGGTTTGCGGTAAATTTTAACTTCATTGTCCCGTAGAATGTTAGCCTTGCATACACAGGTTATCTGAGATGAGACACTTACTCTCACTATCTTATTAATTTGGTAGCAGGGTAGTTGTGCTGGAAAAAACTCCAGTGGGGATGAGATGATGCCGTATAAAATGATTCATGCAATTGAGTCAGAACAAGAGGAGCGCCGCATGTCTGACCTGTCAGACTGGGCATCATCAAGTGGCATATCTGCTGCAGAATTCCAGGTAATGGAAGATCCCAAAACTTTGTTTACACCTGGGATTTCTCATTGAAGTTCAGATAGATTAGTCGATATCCATCAATATTTGAACTTTGATCTTATAGTAAATTGGTTCTTGAATTTCATTGAATCAATCTTGTGAAGTACAAATGTGCAAGTTTCCATTTTGAATGATTATTCAAGTACCAATTAAGGATCAAATTATTGTCCATTCTGTGATGATGCTTAAGCATTGCAACAACTTTTCATTTTTGTGATTTCAAATTCTTGTGCAGATGAGCGGCTTTTCAATAGAACAAGATATCTGCAATCTAAGGAAGGAGTGTGAAGAGAAAGACACCACCATAAAAGAGCTAACCACCTTAGTTCAGTCAACTAATGTCAGAGGTTCAAAGGTAGTTTTTCATTTATATCCCCTTCATTTCATATTAGATTTTTTCTTCTGACCAAGATTAACTTAGTTCTTTTTATTGATAACAGAGGATCTCAGAGTTGGAAGACATCATACTTAGAAAGAACTTTATAATCACAAGACTTAAGAAGGACATGTTGGTCTTAGAACAAAAGGTGAGAAATCAATGTTACTGAATGCATTTGTCGAGATAAGGGAATTAGCAGTTGAAATTAAATGGAAGCTGGAGTGAATATTAGTGTGAATTCTTATAAAATCAATTGTCAAACTCAGTGTTAGGAAGAGAAGCTCATTCTGCAGTCTTCTATTTCAAGAAATAGCATCTATTCATGAACCTTTCATGTATACAGCTTGAATGTTATGAAATTCGTTAATGAGCTCTTAGAAAAATCATGTCACCAAATACAGGTAGTGCAGTTGACAAGGCAACAGAGATCTTCCTCTTCTGCCTCAACCTCAGCCTCAGACTCGAACTGCTGGCAACTTCCCACCATGGTAAATAATGTTATTTATGATATGGACAGTACTACTAGCCCTTCTTCTTCAGATTCAGATTCCCCTTCCAAGAACCGACTTGTAGCGATCAAGCAAATAGTAGCCAGCGACCGAGCAGTAGCCACTGACCTACCAGTAGTTCCAGTAGCGAAATTCCAAGACACCCCTCTTCGAGATTCAGCTGCTAAATTTCAAGACTCCCCTCCTCAAAGTCCCATGGCTAAATTTCAAGACATCCCTCTTCGAAGGGGACAACTTGCCTCAACAAGTAGACAGAGATCAGTATCACCAAAAGTCTCAAGTTCTTTGCTGAAGCCAATGGGCAGATCCAAAAAGCCTCAGTCAAGTCCTCTTCGAGAAACACCAACAAATCAGAAGTCTAGAACAACTTCTTCTCTGAGGCAGAAGCAGTCTCCTGTTAGAGGAGAATTCAAGAAGGCTAGAAGGCAACCTCTGACGGCATCAAAGGATGCAGCTCCACCGAAAAGATGGGCTTAGTAAGTCTTGTGTATTTGTGATTGCTTCCTGCTTTATGATTCTATTGGAAGAAGTTTCTATATGTTAATTCTTTATAAGTTTCTGTTGATTTATGGCATGGAATCTTCAAAAACAAGATTTTTCTTTTTGAGCAAACTTTACCAAAGACTTTTTGAACCTTCAGATTCTCCTATATCTCTTAAATTTTTTGAAATGTCTCAAAGTCAAACCAAATTGTCCCTGCAAGGAATGCTTTTAAATTTCTGTATTCATCATTTTTGAGTTCATAATCTTTGCTAAATGTTCTGCCTTCATCTTAAGAATTTTTTACTTTTAACAGGAATTTGAAACCTTTGAACATAAGATTAGTTCATACATGTGCCAGTTCTTTTGTTATTATAGGCTCCAAATGATGCAGTTATCGTTACTTAGTGAATATGGTGTCTACAGAAGCTTGTTACTTAGTGAATATGGTGTCTACAGAAGCTTGTACTTCGTTTTTATTTACTTTTGCATTTTCGTTTTTTAATGATAATGCAGGAAAGTTGTCAAAGTTATGGTGCAGCTGGTACATACTAATAGGTTTAAGCCGGTCTGCTGTGAATGTAATATCATTATTGTTGTTAGATTTCCAGCTCTGCAGATTTTATATGTAATAGATTTTGAGGCAGCTTCCTCATATAAATCAAAATGATCAATTTTGAATCTTTGGTTGCTTGTTCTTCTGTTGATGCTGTCACATAGTAAAAATTTCTCTGCTTTAGACTTGGGGCCGCACAATTTGCTTTTGGATTCACCTAAATGGGGTCATTCTCATATGGTTTGACCATTTGAGGAGCGAGTTTTACAAGTACATATCATAACCATTGTTAACTAGGGCCTTATTCGGGATTGAGGTTGGGTAGCTGTACCTTAAAAAGTTAAAGTACTAAAGTGCTTAATAAATACCAACTTTTGTATTATGGAAATGAAATTAATTTGATTTATATCTCTATAGTGAAAAATTTATTATATTATATCTTTAATAATTTTATTAAAATTATTATTTAAAAATTATATTTATTATATATTATTAATTTTTATTTTATAATTATAATTTTTTTCCACAACAGTTGTAATTAAAAGTTACAGTACTTTAATCATAAACAAGACCTAAACAATGTGAGTTTTTGGTAGCTCATTGTTGGGTGTTCAAAAAAAATAATAATAAATTGATGTCTGTTTCTGTATAAAATGTATTTAATCTACAATAAATAATTTAAATATGTAATAAAAAAATTAATTTATCAATAATATTAATACATGACGAAATAATAATATAAAAAATTTCATAATAATCAACTGGGGTCTAGGATACAAATATAAATAATAGAAATATATAGGATTTATATGTTAAAAGTTTAAAGTCTCTAATATTTTCAACTTGCAGCAAATAAGACTATAAGAGGGATGGCAGTGTAATTAGCCAAAATGGGCAGTTAGGCACCGCCACAACTGTCCCTCTTTTTTCCCCTCTCCCTCTCTCTTTTTGGGTAGTAGAAACAGAATTCAATTGAATAGTGTTTTGGAAGTTGATGATGTTGGCAATCTTTGTAGTCAAAATTCTTCCCAATTACTGAGTCCCGTCAAAGCTCGGAAGATAATAAAAATAATTCTGTCCTTATATAGTTGAATTGTCTTATCACTTGCTTCATATAATAAAATAAATTTGGGAATTGTTTTACTGATTCAGAATTGACTAAAGATATACCAAAAGTTGATGTTGGAATTGAATCTTGTAGCTTGTAGCAATATTCAACATTGATATGTTTTTCAGATTGGGGAGAGTCCGGTAAACACAGCACCACAAGCTGCAAGAACCAAATTACCCTTTTGCCAAACCATTTGTGATGATTTTGATGCATAATACTTAATACAATAACAAAATTTTTAATAAAACTATGGCTACGTTGGAGTTCACCTACGGTAGAGCACGAATCTCAGCCTACACACATAAAATGATAAATAGTAAAAAGTTCATTATAACTCATTATTTATTATTTATTATTTTGCGTGTGTGGTTGAGATTCGTGCTCCACTGTAGGTGAACTCTAATATAGTCAAATTCTTTTAATAATATTCATTCAACAATCTTTTCTTATTACTCTTAAAGACCTGATCAAATAGTTTTCAAACAAGTATTTTGTACGATAGTTTGAGTTTAAATCTTAAAAAATTAATGAGCTAAATAATTAATTTATATTTTTACTTTAAAAAAGACTAATATATCTCTTTTTAAAATATAATAATTTTTTTTATTCATTAATCATCTATCACTAAATGAATTTCCACTTTGGTGAAGAATAGAAAGGATTTGACTATTATTCAATTAATTAATTAATTAAGACCTCTAATTGTGATTGATGTTAATTTTCCATTATTTTATTTATCGAATGATTTCCTTCAATGCAGGGAAAGTTTGGTGAGAAGTAACCGTCACCCACGCGTCGCCTGAAAACGGCACTCCCAAGCCAATGGTTCGATCTTGTTGCTTAATCTCTCTCACTTAAGGCGCGTGTCACACCCAACAATCCTCGTCGGTCAACCTCAGCCAATCATAGAAACTTCTGATGCCGCTCATTAGAAAATAAATAATTATTTATTTATATAATTGACGACAGCATCACAGACTCATAAATTTATTCTTTTAATACTCGGACATGATTTAGTGTTACTCTTAATTCTTTTTTAAGTAACACTTGCAATATACAAATCTAATTGATAAATCAATACTGTATGATGAAGAAAAAGTTATTAATTAAAACAATTTTAATTTATTGAATTGTAATTTATTTCTATTAACAAATCGTATTATTTAATCGAGATATCAGTTTATCAAAATAACCAAAAAAATAAGATAGAATGTCGTTTCCAAGGTTCAATTCAGTCAATAGAATTGAGTAAATTTTCTTTTACGGTCTCATTTTGAATTCAAATATATCTTCATTGATTTACCCAAGCAAGACCTCCACAAATCCACGGCTGCTTGTAATATAATATTACTCCAAAAATACATTTGTTTGTTGCACATTATTAATGAATATCAAATTAAAATATCAATACAACATAACCTTGGTTTTATTAATACGGTTGAGGTTATTTAACTCAAAGTGTATTGGGTGGAATGAGTTATACAATTTATGAATCTAACTTCGTTTTGCTAATTAACATAGGAGATAACTCAACAATTTTCTCTTCAAAAGAAACATATTCCTTTCATCACCGACACACCTGAATTATACACCATGACATTTTTGGTTATTAATGTTTGACTCTAATACTATTTGTGGCATATCAGTTGAAGGAGGTTCATCTTTTTGATTGATCAAAACTTCTTCCCAAACCGAACAAGCTTCTTTCAAAGCATACAACTTTCTAGATGTAGATGATGATATCTATATAAATAGATCTTTGGGGGCTAACTTGGATTTCTTAACATTCAACCTAAAATACTAACTTATTAGAAGGAAAGACCTATTTTATTTATCAACCCAACTAACTCTTTTTTATTATTTATATAAAAAATCTATTTTTTACTGACCAATATGAAACACAATTCAACAAATATCCTTCAAACTAAGAAAAAAATAATTAGTTGATCAAATAATAATTTAGAAACGTTAGCATCAAGTCTTGACAACAAAACTTATTACTTAATCAAGTTATCAATTAATCGAGCACTAATTTTATTGGGTTCGTACTGTATTTACATTAGTAATTAAATCATGAATTGAACTTGTCAACCAAGGCCTCCAATCAGCATCAACCCATGTAAAAGTCAAAACTCCCCGATTATTAATTTCTTACATTCCAAATTTTCTTCTCCAAGTTAAATATCTGCAAATTCCTCGAAAATTAATCAGAAACGAAATTTTTTAATCTCGCTTCCACTTGTTGCCCCTTGCCGCCTCTTGCATTAAAACCCCCCAACTGACAAATAACTCAAAAGCCATCTCGCTCTCTCTCTCGCGCTATCGTCTCTCTCTCTCAAATCCTTTGCGCCAAAATTCAGTTAGCAAATGCACTGAATCTACGACCCGACCCGATCATCCATGGATAAAAACCAACAGCAACAATCCGATTCTCCAACGCGGGACCCCAAATCCTACACCGTTCTGTCAATCGACTGCCTCAAGGGCACCTCAAAAGCCGACGAATGGACGGCCGACATGCTCCAGACGGGCGACATCGTCGAGGAATTCACGATAGGAGGCGGCTCGGGTTTAGGATCGGGATCCGGCTCTTGTCGGACGTACAAGGCGCCGTTCAAGAACGGGAGGAGCGGAGTTCAGAAGATTCTGCACGGCTCGTTCAAGAACAAGGAGACGTCGATTCTGGTCCGGGTGAGGCGAGGCGCCGAAGAGTTCGCCGAGCTGCAGGCGTGCATCGTGCCGGAGTCGGGCGGGAGGAGGAACTGTTACATGCTGAGGTCCATTACGGATCCGAATTACGCCGCCGGGTTCACTGATCGGACCGAGGCCGACTGCCTCGAGTTGCTAGGTGAGTCCGTTTTGCTCATTTGCTTCTGTCGTGTTTCAGTGCTTGTGACCGCGTTTTGTTCGTTTTTTGACTTTTCCATGACTCTTTAACTTTTCGATTCCATTACTTTTTCGAGTATGTTTTTTTTTTCAAGTACACGTGCGAATATCAATCCCATTGGTGTTTACTATTTTTTCGTTGTTAATTTCTTTAAAATTCTTAGGAATATTTACGAAAATAACCTAAAATCATAACATGTTTGAGAGAACTTATTGTTGTTGTTTACATTTTCCATCTAAATAATTTAAAGTAATTTATCACATTAGCCTGGTTGAGCGCTTAACCAATGAGCTGTCGACACGTCACTGCCCACCCAAAGCAATAGATTACTTGGGGGTCTTTGCATTCAAAATGCTTATTTTTAACTCCTAAAGTTTGAAAAATAGTTGGTGGGCTATTTTTGTAAACATGCTTTATTTGCAGGCTATTTCTATTAATTTCCAAAAATTCTTGATGTAGGGAGTAATTTTGGAAATTTTAAGATTCTAGGATTCTATTATTTTAGGATTTTTTATTTTAATTAGAGTCAATTATGGTATTTTATTATTTTAAATTTTTTTATTTTTATTAAGGTCAATTAATGTATGAGATCGAGTTAACTTAGTAAAGTATCTTTTCTTTTAGGAATTTTAAGATTTAGTTTTTCATTTTTAAGTTAACTTAGGGGAGTAAGTTTTCTCTATTTTATATAGAGAGACATTGTCATTATTTGAGGGACTTTTCAAACTCAATTATTCAATAAATTTTTTATTCGGAGACTTGTTTTCTCTATCTTTACAATTCTGCTTCGTCAATTCTTATGAAAGTGATTAATTTTATCCAATTTAATTTTTATATAGTTTACTCAATTTTCCTGTTATAATATATATGTGTATAAAGATGATTTGTCTCTTTCAATTGCACATGATTCCTCGGTATGTGAGGCTTGCAGACCTTATTGACAAGTCACGCATATTAATGATGGAACTTTTGAAATAATAGTATCACGGCTTGGAGAAGTGCTTTATGACATGGGCATTGAATGTACCATGTTTCCACCATCACTGGGCAATTAGCATGATCTTGACTTTGATATTTTTAGAGCTTCCTTTGTAGAAAAAATCGATATTCATGAAGAGTATAATGACATTTTAATGTTATAATCATCACAAATATTATTATTTTTATTTTTTGTATTTACTTAATTAGAAATGAAGAAAGATTTAAGAAGTGTGGTGAAAACTTTGCGGTCCATTACAAAAAGTTTTCAATCATTATCATAACCTGGTTCATGAATTTTGTTTTCTTCACTTGAATGCTTTGCATCTTGACCTACGGCGGTCTACGTGATATCATGTGTTTCCTTTCTAGAATTTGGCATGAATGATGGCTTAGTTGATGAGACATTAATGGTACTCAGTTAACCTAATTTCCAACATGTCAACTGACATGAATTGCGGCTTTGGCTTTTCACACATGGGGTAGAAATTTGGACAGCAAGATCTAGGGTTTCCTAGAACATGTTTCTAGAAGACTAAGCCGCAAAAGTCTAGGAGAAAGGTATTTCAAGACAGCAAAATGTCTCATTTTCTAATAGAAATATGAATTTGAAAGTGACATCTTTTAATAATTTATAACGTTATGCTAATTAGTAAACCAAAAACTACATTTACTCAGATGGTAGCATAGTATTACCTGTAGTGTGAACATGCCATCTTTAGTGAAAAATATGGCCGATTCTTTTGCCTATTTATCTACAGCGACACGGCTTCTACTTATCAATACCAATCATATTATTGAATAATGGAAAAACTAATATGGATGTAATAAGATGCAATGGTTTGCTTGAAGATATGTTGTAAAATCATCCGTTCATCTGTATTTTATTGTCCGTGTCTATCCCAAGAGCCAAGAGTGCAACCATAATAGCTTTTCCTCTCTCTGAGTTTAAAATTTTAAATAAAAATCACTGTTAAAAACCTTTGTATCATCATGTGATGCAGTTACTTCTAGAATTGTTTTCTCGTAAGGTGAATCTCTTTTGCATTTTGTATAGTTGCACAAAGTGGTAACCTGGAGAGCAGATCAAAATTTTAAATTGGTTTGTGTTTCTTTAGAAATTTGTATAGGTTAAGATATCGAGATTTGTTTTACATGATATTTTGTTTCAGTTTGTTTTATGTTAATCATTATGGCTTTCAAGAGTTTTATAAATATTCAGTGAGCAGTTTATTTACTGATTGATTCTGCTAGAATCAAGATATTTTATGCTTTGTGTTTTATCTTCAAAGCTTCAATGTGAAATAAAGAATTGTAATCTTCAGCTTCAAGGAGCTCCAGGATTGTAAGTGCATTAGCTAGGGCTAGGCTTCAAGAAGGATATGTCTCGTATCCTTGGGAAAGGAGGAAGCAGGAGGTTCTATCTGTTCCCAATTCAAGCTGCTTTCTTTCTATGCTTCTCCTTCCAAAAGCTTCGGATGTAGTGGCTTCTCGCTACAATGATGTGGAAGACACTCTTGCCCGGGCAAATGCCTGGCTCAATGCGTCTCAGGCCACTGGGGTTCCGATTGTTTTCATGAACATCCAGACAGAGTCCCTGCTTACCAAGGTAAATTCCGTAGCCTCCACGAAGCTCAGGCTGCTCAGCTATTGAACTTGTTTGATTGGGTCCTTGTAGATTGTCAGATGTACTCAACTTCTCTAAAACTGCTTTTAATGCTAATTTAGAAAATTTATATTCAGAAGAGGAGTGTCTCCATTGTGCTTACATGGCATTGATGTCCAAACATATATTTTTTCCAAGTGTTCTCTTCTTATTTCTGACCATTTGCATCTGAGAGTAACTATTTAGCCTACGAAATCTACATGAGGAACAAGTGAAATTTATATTTTCAAACTTCTTTTTGTCTGGAACAGATCTCTGGAGAGACAGCCTCCTCCACTGTTAATTCGGGGTCATTATCTGACTTGTCTAATGTTGCAAATGCCAGTCTGTATGGCTTTGAGGATTATCATGGCGTTGACCTCGGTGTCGTTAGAGCTGTTCGGCTTTGGTATGCTCCAGTTGGGGGAGAGTTAGCAATTGAGATCAAACTAAAGGAAGGTGATTCCAAGCTTGGGTTTGCCATTAGTCGCACTGAAGAGGTACGCTATTTGATTCTCCAATTTCTCACTGCACTTTATTAATCATTTTGAAGGTTTTTGTTTACCATTCTTGTTCGTTGACAGGGATTTATCTACATTTCCACGGTTATTGATGATGACGAAAATATACCTTCTACAAGGTCAGGGCTCAGCATTCTTTACAAAGAAGCAGTAAGTGCTTCTAAGCTGCTGGTAGTCTCCAGAGTGTCAAACCAAAAAGTTCTTCCATGGATAGTTTCCTCAACAGGAGCAGTTAGATGTTTCGACACAGTTTCTCTCAGCCAGAAGCTCTCATTGCACCGGCATGCCAAAGTTCCTATTCTCTTACATGTGTTCTTATGGGACCAAGCACTGGCTTCAACAAGCGGGAGCAGCACTCGATTAAGGGCTGCCTCCCTGCCTACAATGCCATTACCCTCTGAAGTTCGATTGGCACGTCAACCTAATGAGAATCAGATACAACCTCTGCCAGCTGAAGTTCCAAATGACAATGAAATAAGAAACAATAGAGAGCGCAAGCTTGAGCGCGACACAGCTGGGGAGGTATCTTTTAGATTCCATGATTTTGCACTTAAAAACAACTGGGTGTGATTTAAATTCTTGTCATGTTAATTCACTCTGTGATTATTGCTGTATAAATAGAAATATTTTAAGTAGGCGTTGTCTTTGCTTTTGAATCCTAGCTAATTTTTTCAGTTAGGCAGATTTAAGAATTTAAGAATAGAAGGTATAGCACTATTCTGAATAGAGTGTGTTTTGCGAAATAAAATAAAATTGTCTGTTAGTACTTGTATCAATGTATATGTAATTAGACCTTTGTAATATGGAGTGATATTCTTTCTTCTTACGTATTTTTATTCTTCTTTTCTTTGGGTGACAAATAGTACTCCTAAGATATCTATCATGAGTAAAAATGCAACACATACGATGCACACAGATTTTTCAAATCTCGTTTACAGGGAATCAATTTAAGATGCATAATCTAAAATATTGCTTGAGGTTGACCAACAACAGACTTGTCAACCTGAAAGGCCTTGACAATTCATCGGCAATGGCAGAACTAGATCCCAAAACGGCATTAGCTATAGCGATGACTCTAGGATTCTGGCTGCTTAAACCAGAGATTGAAAAGACATTTCCACGATCACCTTGCGTTGAAAGTGAACAAGTCCAACAGGGAAAACGAACGCATCACCCTTTCGAAGGACCTTCGTGATGAGAGCCTGTTGTCTGGATTTGATGTTACGAACCCGACCTCAAGGCTTCCTTCGATGATCGTTAGAGTCTCGGTGGCACGAGGGTGAACATGAGGAGGAACCACTCCCCATGGTGCGTAATCAATACGAACCAAACGAAATGCCAAGAGTGTTAAGTCCAGGTAATTGTGCCGCTGCGACTGGTGTTACCCTAGAGCCAGGTGGTTTTGATGTGTTGCCTGCTACATGCAGTCCGCTGAATGAAAAATGGTTAGCCTGAGCGAGTTTTGGGTCCACGCAGGCATAGCCATTAACCCTGGCCGATGAGGACTAGGCTCAAAAGCAGCTGCAAGATGAGCACGTACAAGGAGTTATGGCCAGTAAACTCATTACCAAAATGTGCTTGGCCATTTTAATTGAAAGCAAAGAAGTGAAGGTGTGAAGTGATGTGAAGATTCAATAGCATGAACGCTATTTATAGTCGGTAGTAATATTATTTCAATTGCATGATATTAGTCATTTGGGGTTTTGGCCTGGTGGTGAACCATTGTCCTTAAAGTCAAGCATGACTATGAGGGCAATGGTTCGAGTCCTCAAGGATTCAAACTCCCTCAATTAATTATAATTGTGTGGAGATTGCTTATAACGTCTTTCTCCCTTGCGAAATGCGAGTGAAATAGAGACATCCCTTTCCCTTGAAGGGTATTTGGCTGAGCTTGTACTTCATAGAATAAAAATGTATATATATATATATCTGATTGTAAATATCAGTACAATAATATGTTGTCATTTGTAAATATCTATATGTAATTCAGTAACCTGATGCTTAATCAATTTCAAAAAAAAAAAAAATTGCATGATATTAAAAAATTGCATGATATTAAATTATAGTAAAATTTGGATAGAGAATCATAGTCCTTAGTGGAAATTAAAGCGATGCCCTCTAGGCTTCAAACGTGTTGCAATAGTCTAAGCCGATTGTTCCTCTCACACACTATTTACTTGTTATATTTGGACATGGGCTTTTGTATGCCTTTCCTTGTTCAATCGACAATACCACAAAAAATTGAAGTTTATTGCCAAGAATTAAGTACGTGCCTTTAACTAAAGATGTCAGACTTCAACCAATGAGCCTTTGGCCCAATGAGAGAATCATTATATTTATAATGTTGAGTGCAAGGGTTCGAGCCTCCATAAGAGTATTATAGAGGTTAGTTTCCGTTCTTCTTCAATTATCAACTAATTGAGTGGAGACAGTCTCTCCCTTACGAAATGTGAGTGGAGTAGGCATCCTTCGAATATTAGAGAGGGAATAAGAATTTATGTATAACAGATAGGGGTGGGCAAAATCGGGTTCGGGTCGGGTTCGGGTCAACCCGATCGGGTTTCGGGTTGTTCGGGTTAGACAAAAACCAACCCGAACATAACCCGAATTATTGACCCGACCCGAACTATGTTCGGGTCAGTTCGGGTCGGGTCAATAATTCGGGTTATGTTCGGGTTGGATCGGGTTGGATTTAAATTGGGTTGGATTGAGTTCGGGTCAATTCGGGTCAGTTCGGGTCAGTTCGGGTCAATTCGGGTCAGTTCGGGTCGGTTGAAATCGGGTCAATTCGGGTCGGGTCTATTCGGGTCAATTCGGGTCAAATTCGGTTAATACAATTTTGAGCTCTTTTTTTTCCTATTATTGTAGTTTTTATGAAAGTTTTAAGACATTTTTCTTAATTGTAGTCATTTTTACTAATTTTCAACTAAAAAAAGAAAAGAAAATGTTATTATTAATTCAAAAATCAAAACACATAAATATTATTAACATAATCCATAAACAAAAATTAGTAATTTCAATTCAAGTTGTTCATGCTCCATAAACAAAAAGTAAGAAATTCATGATACTTAATTTTAATATAATATATAATATCTAATTACCCATTCCCCATAATAAATAATATGATATTATTTGTCTATCTATATCTTATTTTTTATTATAAATTAAATCTTTTAATTTCAAGTTCAAGTTACTTGTACTTAACAACTTAACGGATGATTAACATATAATATAATATTAATTGAATTTATTAATTTGTTTAGGGTTGAAAGCTTGAAGCTACTGCACAAGTACACATAATTACATAACATAAACACATTATAATTATAAAACATATACAACATAATACTTAATTTTAATATTTAATCTACCTAATGTACTAATTTATTCATAAAAAAATTAATTATTAATTATTGTTAACAATTATTAACAATGATCAATTAATATTATTTCAATTATTAACTATTATTAACAATTATTAACAATTATCAATTATCAATTAACAAAACCCACCAATCAACAATTCCTTTTTATATATGAAAAAAAATAATTTCTGATGAGCTCAATAATTAATAAAATTTCCTTGATTTTATTACTAATATTTATAAATACATAATTCGTTCATTACAATAATTAAATAATAAACAATTACTAAATTACATAATAAACTATTTAGCATATATAATTAATTAATTATATAGTGTATATATACCATGAAACGAAACAGGAAACACTTAGGAAACGGGTCAAAAGGTTGAAGGCTTGAAGCTTGAAAGTGGAAGGTGGAAACCGGAAAGCTTCAAAATCGGGTTCGGGTGGAGAGGATTCGGCCTTCAAGCAGCAGATCGGTGGCCACGGCTCACGGCTGGACGGACGGGATTTCACTTGGCAGCAGATCGCGGCTTCACTTGGGAGTTGGCAGCAGCAGATCTCGGAGATGCGGGCGGCTCACGACTCACGGCTGGACGGGTTTGACTTGGCAGCAGCTGGTCGCGACTTCACTTGGCAGCAACAGATCGTGATTTCAGCAGTTGGCAGCAACAGATCGCGTCTTGTGGTGGCTGGTTGCAGACTTGCGGGTTGCGGGTTGCGGCTGCCTTGTTCAGTTGTTTCATTGTTTGTGTTTGTGTTTGTGATTTGTGAAGTTGTGGCTGACAGGCAGCGTGTGTGCTGTGCACTTGCAGCGTGTGTGTCACAGTGTCAGTGTGTGTGCTGTGCAGCTTGTGACTTGTGTGTGCTGTGCAGTGTGCAGCTTGTGGCTTCTATAGTTCTATGTGTGCAGCAGCGTATGTGACTATGTGTGTGTGGCTCAGTGGCTGGCAGCTTGTGACTTCTGTTCTAGTGTTCTGTGTGTGTGCTGTGCAGCAGCATGACAAATTCAAATTTGTTTCCCGTGACAAATTTCTTTCTTTGTTTCTTTCTCATCCTCTCTCGGTCTCTCCCCTTTTTGTTTTTTTTTTCTTTTCCTCCAAAAAGAAATTGTTCTGTTCTTAAACAATTTGTCAAATGCTCGAAATTTATCAATTGCTTGGCGTTGGGTAGATGATAAGATCTCTTTTGAATGATTAAATTGGACAAAAACAGAAAAGGGTGAGGATTGCTTCAGTCATCATTGCACTTGCAAAATGCCATCTAAGGCAACTTTATTTTCTTTATTAAAATTTAAAATGTCTCTGAGAAGAATTTTGACAGAATGGCTGCTAACTTTTTGGATTGGTTATTGGTGTGATTCGATTGCTGTTGGAGAATGGAGAGGGAAATATGCTCAATAAGGAGTACAGACACATGCCAGAAATCAAAATTTTTTTTTTTTTGGGAACCCGATCGGGTATTCGGATCGGGTCGGGTTTGACCCGAACCGATCACAACCCGATCGGGTTTGTAAGTTTCAATCCGATCGGGTTTCAATCCCGACCCGATCCGACCCGAACCCGAAATTTATCGGGTCGGGTCGGGTCGGATCGGGTAAAATGCCCACCCCTAATAACAGAATTCAAAAAAAAAAAAAAAAATGCCAGACTCCTTCAATATTTGCCAAGTACAAAAGATTGCTTTCTTTATCAAAGACTCTTTCTCGCTTAATTTATGCATCGAGTGATTTCTTCTTCATGTGTCTAAACATATACATATTTTCTGAAGACGCAAACAATAGTCTCTCTTGATTTTGATAGCTCTAACACTTGGCATTAATTTGAGCTTAGTCCACCGCAAGACCGTTGATTGACTTTTATCAAGAGTAAAATTTATATTTAAATGTTTTTTTTAGAGAAAATTAAAATTTATGTGAGTTGAGCGTGATTTATCTAAAGTAGTGCATCGGATTCATAAGAATTTTATTTTGATAGTTGTAGTGGGTCACACAATAAGATCTACTAAACTTATTAAAATGTCCTATCTTTCTTGACTGAACATACCACCTCACTATACTAAAATAATGCACACGAGCCACACAAATACTTCTTGCAATTTTTTTGTTCTAGTTGGCACAAGAGGTACAAGCTCCAAAGTATTGATATAGAGAATGCGAAATTGCTTGCTTGCAAGTGAATAGTTAGGAAATAATTTAAGGTACAACTATTTTATCTCCAACCAATTTTGACAAATATGATGAATATCCAAATCTTTAAAAACATTGTTATGTTTTGGTAGTCCATCACTCTTGTTTCTATTAAAACAAACTATCCACGGCGTGGACATCATCAAATAATTAAAAAGTTAAAAAAGTTTAATAATTTCATTGTGGAGGCTGTGAAATACAGACCCTCGTATCTTTCTAGCAATAATAATGAAATAATCACAACCCTTAAAATTATATTTACTTTACCAGATGGGATTATGGGATTGATCGAAACGCGATTAGGTTAGATTGAAACTGAATTTTGGATAAAATTTACTCTTCAAGCTATGATTTGCAGGTGAACTCGTAATCAAATTACAAGTTCTCCATCTCCCCCTTCAAGCTAAATCTTTATCGGTCAGTTGACTGGAAGCACGGGGATCCCAATCCACACCACTCACCTATTAAAGATTTATAACCGTCCATCTTCTATTAAAATCTACGGCCACTAATCTACTTTCAGAAAACAATCCCATTGGTTGCTTCTATTTTATTCGGATCATCAATATTCACCGTAGATTACTCCAGTAGAAAAAAAGAACGGTCCAGATTCAGAACTCACAGAAACAAACGCCTCACCTCATTGTCTTGTATAAATCACCATCCCCCAAACCTGTCTTCCATCGCCACATCGCCATCACTTTAAAGTTTTCCCTCTTGGTGCTGGAGAAACAAACACTTTCACAAAATGGCCCGCACGAAGCAGACAGCAAGGAAGTCCACTGGAGGAAAGGCACCACGTAAGCAGCTGGCCACCAAGGCAGCTCGGAAGTCTGCTCCGGCGACGGGAGGAGTGAAGAAACCACACCGTTTCAGGCCGGGAACAGTGGCTTTGAGAGAGATCAGGAAGTACCAGAAGAGCACTGAGCTTCTGATAAGGAAGCTTCCGTTCCAGAGGCTCGTTAGGGAAATCGCTCAGGACTTTAAGACCGATCTGAGGTTCCAAAGCAGCGCTGTCGCGGCTCTTCAAGAAGCTGCCGAGGCTTATCTGGTGGGTCTCTTTGAAGACACCAATCTCTGTGCTATTCACGCTAAGAGGGTCACCATCATGCCTAAAGATATCCAGCTTGCAAGGAGAATCAGAGGCGAGAGGGCTTGAATAATAATATGACACATGTAAATATTTTAATGGGTTGTTTTTGTTGTTAGGGTTTGCTTTTGAGATGTTGATATGTAATGGATCATTTTGGAAATCTTATGTAATGTACTGTTTTTTTTTTTTTTTTTTGGCCCTTTGGAGGTTGGGTTTAGACGTTTAGATTGTGCCTTCCAGGTGCTTGTGAAAATGTCTGTTGAATGTTAGAAGTCCTATTTTAGAAAAAATGAATTATTGGGCAGTTTCATTTGCTTAAGCAAGCTCTCTCATCGTTGAAATAAATTTTGCATATAAATAGCTCAGAAAAGAAAAGAAAATCTTCCAATAGAATGTAAACAGTAGTTTGAATTGGGAGGTCTTGGTGTTGGAATGGCAACCGGAGGCGCTTTTTCTTAGTGATTCCAAACACCAAGCGCAGGGCCTTAATGGATCAAGCTAATGAAAGCATTGTCTTCATTTTCTTGAAGTTCCAAGAGTAACTGCAAGAAGTCCTTATTACCTCCTTCAGTATTGTTCCCTGCTGCTTCTTCTTCACCTTTAACAACAGACTTTGTTTCTACACTTTCAGCAGTAGAACTTATAATATATTTGAACCATAGAGAGATCTTCTTTGTTCTCCTTTCTATACCTTGAATTAAACCATGAAAGCATCGGAAAGATGTGCAAAATATTTGGTGTTCCCATTAGCGCCATGAGCTCCGCAAGCTTAAAGTTTAGCACAGCTCCAAGTTTAGTCCCCTTGTCTCCTAATGCAAGCGTGCCAGTGCCGTCCAACAGCAGGTTCTGAATTACACACGCCAATTCCCTTCTTTTTTTTTTTTTGGGTTGTTGTTATACATGTCTCTTAATAGTATTTTTAACCCCTTGGTTTCTTAGACCATAGCAAGCATCGAGGCTTGCATTACTCATCATCTTGGCCACAAATAATTGACACAACTTTTCCCATTCGGGACCATAATTGGATCATGCTATATCGTTGGCGCCATAGGTGGCAACCGGTGCGGCGATTGTTGGGTCGCAGGGAGCGAATGTTGTGTCTTGATCACGAACCACTTGTTTAATTAGGGAAAGCGGGCACACGACTCCACATAATTTGTTTCAAGCCAGAGCTTTAAGATCAGACCATACACTCCATATTATTCCGTTGCTGCTGATATTTAAAATATAAATATTTATAGATTGTAATTCAAAAATAAATTAGTCCAACTAGCTTCTTGAAAACACAAGTACATATGATGATAGATTATGCCATTGAAAAACTAGCAACCAAGGACATTTTATTATGATTGAACTTCAAATAAAATAGAAATCTTCCAATACAATGGGAAACAATATCATCACAACCATTTTGATCTTACTTATAGAGCTCTGAATTTGGTAGTCTTGGTGTTGGAATAGCAACCAAGGGCTTCTTCTTTTTTTTTTTTTTCCTTAATGACAATCCCAAACTTTTCAGATAAGTCTAGCCTTGTGCCTGTCGGCAATTTTCACTCAAACAAGTGCAATAGCGAAGCCAGAACATACATCAACATCCTCTCACCTAGAGCAACCCCAGCAACACTTCTTTCTCCCAGAATGAAATGGCAAGTACTGAAAATTGTTACTCGAGTAATCGAATTTGATTGCAATACCATCATTCAAGAACCTCTCGGGCCGAAATTCTAAGGGATTATCCCAAAGTTGAGGGCCCCTGTGATTGCCCAAACATTTCAACATAAGAGTTGTATCGTTGGGAATGGTATAGCCACCAAGGGAAATGGAGCTGGTTTTGCACCAAGTAATTTCTTGCAACTTCCGCTGAGACAGGAAGATTACTGTCGGATTTCTTGCAACTTCAACACCCAAAAAATATTTCAATGGACCCAAATCTTTCATATAAAAACAGTCACTCAAATACATCTTGAATACCCGAATAGCTTCGTTGTTGTTTCCCGAAACAATTATATCGTCAACATACACAAGCAAAAGTAAATGTATGCTATCCCGATGCAAGGTAAAGAGAGAATAATCCGAGCTCGATTGAGCAAAGTCGTAAGTCTTCAAAACCACTGCCAACTTTGCAAACCAGCAACGGGGAGCTTGGTTTAATCCATATAATGACTTTCTTAGACGACAAACCATTCCAGATTCATTTGAGGTGAAACCAGACGGTAGGCACATGTAAACTTCTTCATTGAGGTCACCGTGTAAGAAAGCATTGTGAACATCCATCTAATGAAGCTCCCAATTCTTAGCCGCAGCAATAGCCAGAAAAGTTCGAACTGTAACAAGTTTTGCGACAGGAGCAAATGCTCTGTGTAATCAATTCCTTCAACTTGCTTGTTCCCAAGGATTACCAAGCGAGCTTTGTATCTTTCAACTGTACAGTCGGCATTGTACTTAATCTGGTACACCCAATTACAGCCTATGACACGCTTTCCAGGTGTTAGAGACACAACAGTCCATGTGTTATTATTTTCCAGTGCCTGCAATTCAGACTTCATGGCCTCACGCCATGTAGGATCTCTCACGACTTCACCAAAAGAGGCAGGCTCAGCTCCTGCAGTAATCGCTGCTAGAAAAGCACAATGTCGAGATGAGAAAATAATTACAATTCACATAATCAAGTATGGGATAAGGACTACCTGCAGGAAGTGATTGAGCGTGTGAGCATGAAGAGGGCCGCGAAGAGGGACTCAAATGCTGAACAATATGCAAGACATAATCTTTTAACTTAATCGATTGTTGCCGCTGTCTAAGATGGCGCCCCAACATCGGTTGTTGTTGCAATGATGTCTTAATAGCCTCAATGCCCCCCCTGTCGTCAGAAGCATGCTTATCAAGAGTAGGAGAAGTAGGTACAGGTGATGAAGTATTAATGGTCTCATGAACATCGCTTGTATCCTGTGAAGCAACAGGAACCGAATTTGGTGAGACAACATGAGCACTTAAATCATGTGATAAATGCTCAGCTAAAACCGGTTCATCAGGCTTAGGAGCAGGCGTGGCAGTAGCTGCTGGTTCGGTTAGAGCCTTGTAGGGAAATTCATGCTCAACGAACATTACATCTTGGGAAGTAAAGAATGAGGCACTCTCCAAATCATATAAATACCATCCCTTTTTACCAAAAAGATAACCCATGAATATACAGTGACGACTTTGACTAGCGAATTTATCACCGCGATGATCACGGTTGTAGGCATAGGCGAGGCAACCAAATGACCGAATATTTGCATAAGATGATGCCTTGCCAAATAGTCGTTCATAAGGAGTCTGTCCGTCAAGAAGAACAGAAAGTGTTCGATTGATCAAGTAGCAAGCAATTAAGACACATTCACCCCATAATTCAATTGGTAAGAAAGCCTGAAAGCGCAGAGCGCGAGCAACATTGAGAATGTGTCGATGCTTGCGTTCGACTCGACCATTTTTTTGAGAAGTACTCACACAAGGTGTCTGATAATGAATGCCATACTCAGCAAAGAAATCAGATAAATGCATAAATTCTGTCCCATTGTCTGTCCGCATGATTTTAACAAGTTTATGGAATTGTCTAGAGACCATACTCAAAAAATTGCGTAATACACGCCCAACCTCATTCTTCGCGACTAGAAGATATGTCCAAACACCGAGAGAAAAATCATCAACAATAGTTAAGAAATAATGAGCACCACAAGAACTAGTTGTGCGATAAGGTCCCCACAAGTCACAATGAATCAATTCAAAAATATCTGAAGCTTTTTTATTGCTTAAAACAAATTTATCACGACATTGTTTTGCTCAAAAGCATACATCACAATTCTGAAAACTAGACAGACAAGAGGCCGACTCAATAAAAGGGAGCAGCTGAACAACTTTAGAAGAAAGATGCCCCAATCTTCGATGCCATAAATCACAAGCTCGGTTAACAACACTAGACAGAGCGGCGGCCGAACCAATGTCCAGAAAATAATAGAGTCCCTCTCGCTGCTCACCCACTTCAATCAGCATCCTCGTAATGCGGTCCTGTATCACACATAATTGATCAGAAAATTGAATAAAACAATTGGCATCTCAAATCAGTTGCGATACGGAAATTAAATTGCAAGTTAAACTTGGCACAAATAAAACATTATTTAGTCGCAGGAGGCTAGCAAGCACAACTGTTCCTTCTTTATTTGCTATTGTCGTGTTTCCATCAGGCAGCCGAATAGAACATGGAATAACAGATACAATGTCGCATAAGATTTTTCTGTTTCCTGTCATGTGATGTGAGGCCCCAGTATCAAGAATCCACTCCATTGAATTAAGTTTACCACTGATCCGTGAGGTGTTATCTTTTTGACTGTTCAAAAGATTAAGCAATATGTTCCACTGCTCACTGTTCAAACCGCTGAGATCGCTTGCGGCAGATTCCGGGAGTTCTCCAGACGGATTGTTAGACCCTGTCGCGACTTGAGCAGCATTGGCCCAAGCAGGACCTCCACGACCACGCCCATTGTTTCTACTATTCTGTCGTGAATTGTCGCGACCATGACTTGCATTCCTCGTGGCTTTCGACCGTTCACCCCAACATTCGGGATATCCAATAAGCTGGAAACAGGAAGATGCTTCATGTCCATTCTTGTTGCAATGGGTACAAAGTATAGAAGACTTATCCCAGTTGTCATGTGATCCTTACGCGGCTTGAACGGCAAATGCTACAGGTTCACTCCGTTCTTCTTAGCACGTGTCATTGATTGAACCTGCTCCTCTTGAATGACTATGGCATAGGCATGGTTCAACTTTGGCAGCGGCTCGGTGCTTAGAATATGAGACCGCACACCACCGTACACGGCTTCATCAAGACCCATCAAGAATTAATGTAACTTTTCTTCACCTCGTTTCTTATCCCATTCCGCAACTAGATTACACGTACAATTACCGTATAGACAAGCAGGCGATTGCTCGTAGTTACTCAATTCTTCCCACAACATCTTGAGTTTCCCACAATAATTCAAAATAGTCATACCTCGCTGCTTGCAATTCGCCAACTCAGATTTGAGTTGCTGCACACGTGGTCCATTCCCAACAGAGAACCTTTCCTTGATAGCATCCCACAACAACTTAGCAACTTCTTTATTAGTCACAGTAGATCGCATGTTCGGTTTGATTGTATTCTGTATCCAGGAGACCAACATTGAATTCACCATCCACCAATCCTCCAAATCAGCCGAGTCATCAGCAGGCTATTTCACGATTCCATCAACAAAACCGAATTTCTTCTTGGCGCGCAATGCAGTCTGCATAGCCATTGCCCACTCGTCATAGTTGGTTCCTCGAAGTTGCACTTGAGTGATGATAGTTCCAGGATTATCACTGGCCGAGAGGAAGTAAGGAGACATCATTGTCTTGCCCAATCCACTTCCGCTAGCCTCTTTATCTTTTGTTTTTGTTTGAGTTTGGTCTTCCATCACGCTCTGATACCATGAAGAATTTTACGATGCAAAACGGCAACAGTTGTCTGCACTCTTATTGATCAATATTTATATGTACATAAGAATTACCCTAGTTCACAAGGAAAGGAAATCCTATCTAGCTAGGAAACATATAACAATCAATAATATATACACGTGAGTTAACAAAATGATAGTTGGAGGAATTTAATAAGTGTAAAAATAAAAAAAATAATATACCTATCCTTAATGTATACATCCAATGAGATTTTAGAGCACGCATGTGGCTTCAACCAATGAATTAAGAAATCATATTTTCATCCTTAATGAGATTTAATATGTTACACATTGCTATAGGAAAATTAAGCATTGGTAGTGTGTGTTTGATGAGTGTTTTCTTAATTGTAAATTTTTAATAAATCATATTTTCTGTTATTTTATTTTTTAATTCAAAATTATTTGATTATTGAGAATTGTAATGATGAAATATTAGATTAAAATTAAGTTAAATATCATTTTAATTTTTTTAAGAAACCTATTCTGAAACAATTTTTTAATTTACACTAAGGTGAGTTAACCTACTATATCTTTATGTGAATTTAAATATACAAAGATTTATTAACCTTTATGGAAATTGCATGAATTACATTGGCACATTTATGTCTTTCGTTCAATTTGTTGCATCCATTATATAGAGCAAAAACACTAAATCTCCTGTCGATCTCATTATTTATCCACAAATCATTTAAGTATCGGTAAGATATTTTAAAGCATGAAGCATAATAATGAACAATCATCGTGAAATAATAAGCTAAAAATAATACATAGTTATAAAATTTAGTCTTCATAGTTAAGCTGCATCGTAGCCTTGACAAAATAAATTAGTTCATGGAAATATTAAGAGAATTCATAAACATGATAAGAAATATTCAAGTAAGACAACTGGAAAAGAAAAGAAAAGAAAAATAAATTCAGGAAACTGTCTCTCTCTATTATCTGCAATTCGGCTTGTCCAAGTTGTTGCTCTTGGTTTTGCAGCTGCAATTTCTCTCTTTTCTTTTGACTTTTCTCTCGGGTTTTTCCTCCGGTTTTGTGCGGCTGCTGCCCTTCTCTCATCTCCCTCTAATTTTTCAATCAGGTGGGCTTTTTATATTAATAATGCTAGCCGCCTTTTTCGTGTATTGCAGGCTGTGACCCTTATTAAATTGAAAATCCTAGTTGCCTTCGGATTTGCTAGCCACAGACCTATGTATTGCGGAACTTATGCCAAATTCTGTTTAATTTCCAGGTGCCATCTATTGCCTTCTAGTGCTCCACGTCAGTGCATGCATAATGGTTTGTATAATTGTATCTTCGTTGATTTGTTTCAATTAAATTTCTTTATTCCTTTCTCTTTCCGACTCCTTTAAATAAATTTCTTCCTGAATATTTCAATTTAATTCCTCTTTAATATTAAAATATACCCACAATAAAAATACAAATTAATATAAAAATTAATATAATAAATTTAATTTAACATAAAATTAAGTTAGGGAGACATTAAAATAATATATAATTTATAAGTACATCACAAATAGCTTGAAAACACAAGTACATATGATGATAGATTATTCCATTGAAAAACTAGCAACTTAGTGTTGATGCTTAAATCTGCTCGCCTTTTTGACCGACCAGATTCCTTCACCAACGTTTGTGTTATCAACTGTTGCTCGAACCACTGGGGTTGAAATTGCCCTCCTTTCTCTTACTAAACCTGCGTTCACCAAAAACGGATCAGAGACTCCGGTGGTTTTGCCGGCGTAAACCCTCCGATGCCTAAGTTAGCACGAGGTATTTACGGGAAAACAGTGCAATTTAGATTCAAGAATGGTTTCTAATTTATTCGAAGTTTGTAAGAAAAAGGCCTGATTGCAATTTGGCAGCGTTTTCCCTCTTTCAATTTTTTTTGTCCCCTTCTTCATCGATTTCTCCCTCTTTTATAGCCGCCCTTTGTCCCACGTTTTCCATTTACCCTTTATCCCTCATTTTTCGGGTGGTGGCAGCCCCTCATGGGGCTCTAACTGTTACATTGTGGGCAAACGTGGGATCTCGCGTGCCCTTCGATCTGTTCTGGGAAAAGCGCAACTACCGCGATTCTGTGGGATCGTGTTCCCGCTTTCCTGGGGTATGAGTGCCAGCTCGGTATATGATTCTGGTTGGTATTCGTCTCTGGTCGGTTCATGTTTGCCCCCGTGTTCTGCTCGTACTACTTTGGCTGAGGTGATCCACGCCGGCGTGGATAGTAGCATGGCCGACCTGGTGCTTTTATTTACTTAACACCTAGGACATTTATTATATGTTTATTATGACCGAACTTGAAATAACATACAAATCTTCCAATATAATGGGACACGATACTATCACAATCACTTTATCTCACTGGTAGAGCTCTGAATTTGGTAGTCTTGGTGTTGGAATTGCAACCAAAGGTTCTTTTTTCTTAGTGACAAACCCATACTTTTCAGATAAGTCTAGCTTTGTGCCTACCGGCAATTTCCACTCAAACGAGTGCAAGAACGAAGCTAGAACAAACATCAACAACCTTTCAGCTAAAGCAATCCCCGCACACTTCCTTCTGCCAGAACCAAATGGCAAGTACTGAAAATTTTTACCGGAGTAATCAAATTTGCTCGCAATACCATCGTTCAAGAACCTCTCAGGTCGAAATTCTAAGGGATTATCCCATAGTCGAGGGTCCCTGTGGATAGCCCAAACATTCAACATAAGAGTTGTATCTTTGGGAATGGTATAGCCACCAATGCTGCTACTCTCGCTTGCCCTATGTGGTACTAATAAGGGCTGTGCAGGATGCAGACGAAATGTTTCTTTCACCACAGCATCTAAATACTTTAATTTAGGCAAGTGAAATTCTTCAACACAACTGTCCATACCCACAACTTCAGCTAATTCTTCATGAACTTTTTTCGTTACTAGTGGATGCTGCATCAACTCTGCCATAGTCCATTCCACCATCGTAGTTGTGGTGTCGGTTCCACCCGTAATTATATCCTGTTCAAAAGATTACAATTAAATTCTAATTAAAAAAAAAGGAAGAATTGAAAAACATTTCATAGTATAAGATAAAAATTGAGAATTCTGGAGGCAAAACATCACTCATGCAAATATACAGCTTTGCTTGTATAACTGTTTGTGGCTAGTTGTTTATCATACCACGAGCAAGGCCTTAAATTGGTTCATGCTAATTGAGTTAGCACTGTCTTCATTGTCTTGAAGCTCCAATAATAACTGCAAGAAGTCCTTGTTCCTTGATCCTTCAATATTGTTCCCTGCTCTTTCTTCACCTTCAATAACAAAGTCCTTGTTTCTATACTGTTCAACAGTAGAATTTATGACATCTTCAAGCCAGAGAGAAATCTTCTGTGCTCTTCTTTCTATACCTTGTATATCAAGCCATGAAAGCACCGGAAAGATATCCGAAATATTCGGTGTTCCAAGTAGCACCATGAATTCTGCAAACTTAAATTTTAGCTCAGCTCCAAGATTAGTAATCCCTTTCTCTCTTAATTCAAGCGCTTCACCCCACAGCATGTTCTTCATAACACATACCAAAGTTGAATTCGACAATTCACCAATGTCAATGGGATTGCCACTGCCATTGCCAATATTGTCCCTGTCGCTGTTATACAAATCCCTGATAGTATTTTTAACCTCTTGTTTTCTTAGAGCATAACAAGCGTCAAGGCTTGTGTTACTCATCAACTTGCCCACAAATAATTTGCGCAACTTTCTCCATTGGGAACCATAATTGGAAAGTGCAATATCATTGCCACCATAGGTGGTCACAAGTCCAGCGATCGATGGGCTGCGGTTAGAGAATGTTAGATCTTGATCATGGACCACTTGTTTAACTAGGGAAGGCGAGCTCACCACTACACACAGTTTGTTTCCAAACCAGAGCTTGAAGATCGGACCATAGACTCCAGATAAATCGTTGAATGTCTTGTGCAAGTCAGTAGTTCCGAGAAATGGGAGGTATCCGACTACAGGCAAACCACGCTGTCCCGGCGGCAGTTTAGCATTTGCTTTACTTGATTTGTTCACATTCCATGCGAAATAGACCACGGCGACTACAGCAACTAAACAAGTGATAATTGCAGTCTCTTTGCGGCTCGCATCATCGACCCACAAAGCCATTTTCGTATATTTAGTCTCAGTGTTTCAGAATGAATTTTAACAAGACAAATGATGAGAGGATAATTTTTAATGGCACTGTCACAGCTAAGCTGGTGTATTAATCGTGTAAATGTAGATAAGATTCGAGTGGTCAGGATCCTGTCATGCGATATGTGGATTCTATATCCCACAAATTCAATCAACCTATTAACTGTTTCCCGTCGGTAGCAGTTAGAAAATCACATCAAACACTTTCATCAATGTATAGTGACAAATTTTATTACAGTAAACAGATGTCGAAATCATTGATCAACTAATAATTTGATCACGACAGATGTCACTGTATGGGATATCTTTGATTGATATATCCACCCAACGAGCACACAAAAAATTTGAGCTCTGTCAAGAACACCCTCCAGCTCTTCTAAACTGCCGCCCCATCCAAAAAAAAAAAACAGCTGATACAGTGATAGATATTGTGCATGGAGTAAATAATTATCTAAATTTGGGAAAAAAGAAATTTACAGAGATTTAGATTCATGGATTTATTGGCCTTCACACAATTTGCAAGGATTAGGAGGAAAGATAAAAAAGAAAGCGAACCATGATTTCCTCAAAGATCTCTGAGCCTTCTGAGTTACCAAAGCAGCGCCGTCGCATCTCTTCAAGAAGCTTGTGAAAAGTTCAAAGATTTTTTGAATTCTTTGTTGGGTTTTAGATTGTGCCTTCCAGAAGCTTGTGAAAATGTTCGTTGAATGTTTAAAGATTTGTTTTTGAAAAATTGAATTAATTGGACAGTTCATTTGCTTTAAGCAAGTTGTTTTAGAACTCTCTCCATGTTCAAAATCCAATTTACTTATAAATTTATTATTTGACACCTAAGCTTAGATATAATTGTAGTCCAAATATTGGAGTAAACGTCTCTCCTTTTAGAAAGTGTAGAATAGATCAAAAAATTAGTTGGTATAAAAATTTTGGTCTATGCTTTGTAAAATTTTGGATTTTAGATTTTTTGGGAGATTTTGGGTTGTAGATGTATATAAATTTAAAATCTTGTAAGAAATTTAAAGTATATATATTTTAGATTGCAATTCAAAAATAAATAAATAGCTCGAAAACACGAGTATGATAATAGATTTTGCCATTGAAAAAATAACAACCTGAAGACCTTTATTAATATGCTTATTATGATTGACCTTGAAATAACATACAAATCTTCCAATACAGTGGGACACAATACCATCACAACCATTTGTCTTATTGGTAGAGCTCTGAATTGGGTAGTCTTGGTGTTGGAATAGCTACCAAAGGCTCCTTTTTCTTAATCAAAATCCCAAACTTTTCAGATAAGTCTAGCTTTGTGCCTGCCGGTAATTTCCAATCAAATGAGTGCAGCAGTGAAGCCAGAACAAACATCAGCATCCTCTCTGCCAGAGCAATCCCTGCACACATCCTTCTGCCAGAACCAAACGGCAAGTACTGAAAATTGTTACCCGAGTAATCAAATTTGCTCGCAATACCATCATTCAAAAACTTCTCTGGTCCAAATTCTAAGGGGTTATCCCAAATTTGAGGATCTCTGTGGATTGCCCAAACATTCAATATAATCGTTGTATCTTTAGGAACAGTATAGCCACCAATGCTGCTACTTTGGCTTGCCCTACGTGGTACTAAATAGGGCACAGAATGCAGCCGAAATGTTTCTTTCACCACAGCATCTAAGTACTTTAATTTGGGCAAGTGAAATTCTTCAACACAGCTGTCCATGCCCACAACTTGAGCTAATTCCTCTTGAACCTTCTTCATTACTCGTGGATTGTGCATCAACTCTGTCATTGTCCATTCCACCGTTGTAGTTGTTGTGTCGGTTCCACCAGAAATTATGTCCTGTTAAAACGATAACAATAAAATTCTAATTAAAAATAAGTTAAAACACATAACTTATACAGCTGCGCTTGTACAACAGTTTGTGGCAGTGGCACAACATACCACGAGCAAGGCCTTCAATTGGATCGTGCTAATTGATGAAGCACTGTCCTCATTTTCCTGAAGCTCCAAGAGTAACTGTAAGAAGTCTTTATTCCTTCCTTCAATATTGTTCCCTGCTCCTCCCTCGCCTTCGACAACAGAGACCTTGTTTCTGTACTGTTCAACAGCAGAATCGATAAAATTTTCAAACCATAGAGAAATCTTCTTTGTTCTCTTCTCTATACCTTGTATATCAAGCCATGAAAGCACGGGAATGATATCCGAAATATTCGGTGTTCCCATTAGCACCACGAGTTCTGCTAGCTTAAACTTTATCTCAGCCCCAAGGTTACTGATCCCTTTCTCTCTTAATTCAAGAGCTTCACCCCATAGCATGTTCTGTATAACACATACAAAAGTTGAGATCGACAACTCACCAACATCTATGGGCTTGCCAATGCCGGTTTTGTTGTTATTATACAAATCCCTGATAATATTTTTAACCTCTTGTTTTCTTAGAGCATAACAAGCGTCAAGACTTGCGTTACTCATCAACTTGCCCATAAATAATTTGCGCAACTTTCTCCATTCAGGACCATAATTGGAAAATAAAATATCATTGCCACCAAAGGAGGCCACGAGTCCAGCGATCGGTGGGTCGCGGTTAGCGAATGTTATATCTTGATCACGAACCACTTGTTTAACTAGGGAAGGCGAGCTCACCACTACACACAATTTGTTGCCAAGCCAGAGCTTGAAGATTGGACCATACGCACCAGCTAATTCCGTGAATGTCTTGTGCAAGTCAGTAGTTCCGAGAAACGGGAGGTATCCGATTACAGGCAAGCCGCGAGGTCCTGGTGGCAGTTTAGCATTTGCTTTCCTTGATTTTTTCACATTCCATGCGAAATAAGCCACGGCAAGCACAGAAACTAAACAAGTGATAATTGCACTCTCATTGCTGCTGGCATCATCGACCCTCAAAGCCATATTCGATTGTTTAGTTTTAGTGTTTCAGAATGAATTTTAACGAAATATATGACGAGGGGATAATTTGTATTGCAATTGTCGTGCCTAAGCTCGTGAATTAATCGCGTAAAAGTAGATAGGGTTCCAGTGGTCAGCATTCTGTCATGAGATACGTGGAATCTTTACCACACATATTCAATCAACCTATTAACTGTTTTCCGGTCGGAAGCAATTACAAATCTCATCAGACATTTAGATTAATGTAGAGTAGTGACAAATTGTATCACAGTAGCGAAATCATAGATTTTACTAATAATTAGATCACGACAAATATCACTGCATGGGGATTTACTAAAAATTAGATCACGACAAATATCACTGCATGGGGATATCTATGATAGAGATGTCTCCCAACGTGTCCGTAATAAATTTGAGATCTGTCAAGAACAGCCTTCTGCTGTTTTCAATTAGATTTCAATTACCGCTCCCTCCACGCAATCAGCTCATACAAATATTATCTATGATTGAATTATTATCTCGAATTGAGTAAAACAAAAAATTTAAAGAACTCTAGATTCATCGATATATTAGCCTTCACACAATATGGAAGGACTCTTTTTGGCGCCGGGGGCGGGGGGGGGGGGGGGGGGGGGGGGGGGGCGGCGCCGAAGCATCATTTCCTCAAAGATCTCTGTGGTTAATGAAATGGCATAAGTTTTTAGTTTGTAGCACAAGATAAAAAATTTCGAGAGAGAGAATCATCTTCCTTTAAAAATATTAAAATGGTTTAAATTTTAATGCATTTATTTTAATAATATGTTTTTATTTATTATATATATATATATATATATATATATATATATATATATATAATAGGATTTAAAATATTAAAATGGTTTTTAAATATTGAAACTATTTTAAAATGTATATACTATTACATTTATTTTAATGTTATATTTTTATTTATTATAAAACATTAGAGTCAATTTTTTAGGGATAATAGAAGTAAAGGGTATTATGGTCAAAAGGGGTCTTGGTGTCTCTTTTTGGAAAGTTGGGGATATTGATGGCCATTTCCCCAACCTTTTAAGAATCCTATTTTGAAACATTTTTTTTTTAATTACATGAGACTAACGCTCATATTACAACTCATATTTAATTAGATTAGTATATTGATATTTACAATCAGACAATTACTGAGACTAATTTACAAATCTTATATAGTACAATTCAAATTTTAACCCTCTCTAATATTTGAGGGACGTCCAATCCACCCACATTTCGAAAGGGAGAGAACTATTTTCACTCAAATTGAAGAAGAAAATTAACCCCCACAATACGTTGTGGGGGCTCAAACCCATGACCTCAAAATTGTGACGCTTGGGTTCTAACCACTAGGCTTATTTTGAAACAATTTTTAAATCTTGACTAAGGTGAAATACAATGAATGAGTTTTGCTGGTTGAAAAATGATTGTTATTTGCCGAGTGATTGTTTTGGCAAGGACTCATCAAACGGCACTAATTCGGAGTTGAAAAATATGACCGTTAGTCTTTTCAAGGCGCCAGTTTTTTGATTCATTCATTGTTAATAGAGCTTCATTAATCAGCCGTCATCTTTGTAAACAAACAAGAAATTACTTGTCGCCAAGAATTGAAAAATGGAAGCCAAAGCCGTGGTTCCAAGGCAACCCAGGGTTTTTTGTGGGTTATTTTTTCTCTTTTATTGGCTATGATTTTTTTGATTTTTGAGTCTTTAATGGTATTGCAATTTTGATTATCATGAAACCCAAAGGTATCATGACCTGAACACCCCCCCCCCCCCCCCCCCCCAACAATAGTTTATATGTTTGGATTTTATGGGTAAGTGATTGTTTAAATGGCTGTGATGTGTTTCTAGGTACCATTTCTTTTTAATTCCTTATAATTTTATTATTAAGTTATTGTTAATAATCTCTTGTTCGCCTTTGATTGGATAATGTGTATCATTTATTTTTTGTCTCTTAGTAGGCGCATAATTTTTAATTTATACTCCGCAAAATTTTGAGTCGTAGATATTTTTTTTTAATGCTCAATAAAACTTTGGCTTGAACTCTAGGTTGAATGTATATTAATTTAGAATTTCAGAAGATTTTAACGATAGATTAAGCTATTGAAAAAAAGAGAAAAATAAAAAAACAATAGAGGACATATGATTCATATATTATATTACAGTGCAGAATGTTTCTTTCACCACAGCATCTAAATATTTTAACTTAGGTAGGTGAAATTCTTCAACATGGCTGTCGATGGCCACGGCCCGATTTAGTTCTACCTGTACATTCTCTATTACTTGTGGATGCTGTATCAATTATGCCATTGTCCATTCCACCATTATAGTTGTGGTGTTGGTTCCACCCTAAATTATATCCTGTTAAGAAAATTACAATAAAATTCCAATTAAAAAAAAAAGCCACAAATAATTATATAATCACCAGAAACGGTCGTAATATGCCAAACTCAGTTTCTGTAACTGTCTGTGGCTAGTTGCGCAAACATTCCACGAGCAAGCTCTTAAATTGCGTCATGCTAATTGATGAAGCATTGTCTTCTTTACCTTGAAGCTCCAAGAGTAACTGCACCAAGTCCTTATTCCTTCCTGTTGTGAGCGGAATGCGGAATCAAGCGTACCAAATAATTATAGAAGAATAAAAGATACAAGAATTTAACGTGGTTCGGTAATTAAACCTACATCCACGGAGGCAAGAAAGAATAATTGTTTATTTAACAATTAATAGAGTACAATATTTGAGTAACGAATCTCAGTTCCCAGAAACCTAAATATACCCAGTACTCTCACACTCTGCAGAAAAGATAAATTCCCCAGATACACTTCTCTCACTTCTCTCAAAAGCTTAAAAACTTATAAGCTTAACAATTTTGGGATGCAATGAAATGACGAAAGGCTATCTATTTATAGGCTTGAAGCTAGAACTATTCCACCTAACCCAAGTACTATTCCACCTAACCCAAGCACTATTCCACCTAACCCATGCAAATATGTCAATGGTGTCCATTTGGCAAATTTGACAAATTTGCCAACTTTTCATTTTTTTCTTCAATTGTTTGGTAGCTCTTTGAAAAATTGCATACTTTCTTGAATTTGCATGCCACGTGTATGATTTTTCAACAATTCTCCACCTAGGCAAAATTTGTCCAAATCTGAGCCGACTACCAATGAACCATCATCCCCAAAAGTGGCTACATCTCTGTGACTGCCTACGTACCCAAAATTTGGGATCAAGCCAACTGTAGTTCAAAATTCCCTAAGGACATAACTTAACACAATCGAATGATTTGAATTAGTTTCAAGCAATGTTGAAACTTAACTCCAGAAACTACCTTCGTCAACATATCTGATAGATTATCTTTGGTATCAATCTTTCTCAACAACACAACATCGCTCTCGATAATCTCCCTCACATAATGATATTTCACATCTATGTGCTTCGTCCGAGCGTGATATGTTTGATTCTTCGCAAGGAATATCGCACTTTAATTATCACAGAAGACCGTAATGTTCTCCTGGATTACTCCCAAATCACCTAACAAACCTTTCAACCAGATAGCTTCTTTTATAACTTCAGTTGCTGCCATATACTCTGCTTCCGTAGTGGACAGAGCAATTGTCGATTGTAGAATCGACCTCCAGCTAACCGGACCTCCACCCAATGTGAATACGTAGCCCGTTGTTGATCTTCACGTGTCAAGGTCTCCAGTAAAATCAGAATCACAATACCCAACACATTGTTGACCACAATCCTTCTTGAATAATAACCCAACATCAACTGTCCCATACAGATATCGGAGAATCCACTTTACCGCAAGCCATTGATTTTTACCAGGATTGTGCATGTATCTACTAACCATGCTCACTGCTTGAGATATATCGGGCCTTGTGCATACCATAGCATACATAAGACTACCCACATCACTAGCATATGGAACACGAGCCATATAATCGCGCTCCTCTTGAGATTTAGGATATGAAGAAGAGCTTAATTTGAAATGAGGAGCTAGAGGTGTACATACCGGTTTAGTTTTGTCATCCATACCGAATCTTTCTAGCACTTTCTTCAAATAAGACTTTTGAGTCAACCATACGCTCCCATTCTTCTTGTCTCTACGAATCTCCATCCCAAGTATTCTCTTTGCATCACCTAAGTCTTTCATCTCGAACTCAGAAGCCAACTGCTTCTTTAATCTTTCGATTTCATCTCTATTCTTTGAAGCTATAAGCATATCGTCGACATAGAGTAACAAATAAATGAAAGCTCCATCTAGTAGTCTTCTAAAGTAAACACAATGATCGTGTTCACTTCTGGTGAATTTCTGCCCTTGTATAAATTGATCAAATCTTTTGTACCACTGCCTTGGCGACTGCTTCAGTCCGTACAAAAATTTAATCAATCTACATACATGATTCTCCTTTCCAACAACTTTGAAACCACAAGGCTGAATCATATAGATTTCCTCCTCCAAATCTCCATGTAAGAACGCCATCTTAACATCCAATTGAGACAACTCTAACTCATATTCTGCAACTAAGGCAAGCAGGATACGAATGGAAGTATGTTTTACAACTGGAGAGAAAACTTCATTGTAGTCAATACCTTCCTTTTGAGCAAAACCTTTTGCCACGAGCCTTGCCTTATATCGAGGAGTTGATTGATTTGGAGATCCTTGCTTTTTAGTGTAGACCCATTTATTCCCAATAGCCTTTTTCCCCTTTGGTAACTTTACAAGTTCCCAAGTCTGGTTTTGATGGAGAGATTTTATCTCTTCCTCCATGGCTAACTTCCACTGATCACTTTCACTGCTGCGTAATGCTTCACCGAAAGTGTTGGGGATGTCATCATCAATAACTGGAAGTGCATAAGCTACCACCATATCTTTAGTAAGCCATCCGGGTTTCTTTATCTCTCTTCTTGGCCTCCTTGTTGCTATAAAATCATCATTATCTACATTATCAATTATTTCTTCATTTTGTGGGACATCAGAAGAAACAACCTCTTCTTCAACTCTAGGTGTCACCTCTATAGTTGAACCCTTCTTTGATGTAGAACTAACTGGTACATATAGAGTTACATCAAACTCCACCCGCTGCAATACCTCTTTGGTCTTGTTCTCTACCTGCAGAGAACTTGAAGCTTTCATCATTGAAGCTTTCATCATTGAAGCTTCATCAAATGAAACATCTCTGCTACACACAAACATTTAGTCTTCGAGATCCCAAAGCTTGAAGCCCTTTACTCCACCTTTGAATCCCACAAAGATAGCTTTTCTAGCACGAGGATCTAGTTTACCATCTTTGACATGATAATAAGCTGGACACTCGAATATACGAAGGGAATCATAGTCTTGTGCATGCTTTCCAGACCACATTTCCATAAGAGTTTTACCTCCAATTGCAGCAGAAGGCAACCGGTTTATCAAGTGACTTGCGTAGCTCACAGCTTCAGCCCAAAACTTTTTATCTAAACCAGCATTAGATAACATACACCGTACCTTCTCCAGAAAAGTACGATTCATACGCTTAGCCACACCATTTTGCTGCAGAGTATGTCTCACAGTGAAATGTCTTTTAATACCCTCATTCTGGCATACTTACAAGAATGGATAAGAAGTATATTCACCCCCATTATCAGATCGTAATACTTTGATCTTTCTGCCAGTTTGAGTCTCCACCAATTTCTTCCATTTTACGAAAATCTCTAGAACCTCATCCTTTACTCGCATGGTGTACACCCACACACGTTTAGAGAAATCATCAACAAATGTAACAAAATAATGGCTTCCACCAATTGATGCAGTCTTGGTTGGTCCCCATACATCACTGTGAACATATTCAAGGATCTCACGAGTATCGTGATTAGCCGTACCAAACTTGACCCTTGTTTTCTTGCTTACTACACAATGCTCACAGAAATTTAATTTACAGGTTTTGGTACCTTTTAAGAGTCCATGCCTCATCAGAGTTTGCAAAGACTTCTCTCCAGAATGTCCCAGTCGTACATGCCATAGCTTGGTGGTGTCACTGTGCGCCTCAACAACATTTGCTTCATCAGTTGTACCTCCCTTCAAATAGTACAGATTGTGACGCCGAACCCCTTGCAGAATCACCATAGCCCCAAGTGTAAACTTCATTGTGCCATCTTCAATGGTAACCTTGAAGCCTTTAGCTTCCAAAGCACCCACAAAAATTAGATTTTTCTTTAAAGCTGGAACAAATCTAACCTCTTTGAGTTCTCTGACCATTCCATCAAACATTTTGAGCCGAATTGTTCCTATTCCCATTGTGTGACAATGTTGATCATTCCCCATCACAACTGCACCGGATTCCAGATTACGAAAATCCGTAAACCATTCCTTAATATGACACAAATGATAAGTTGCTCCAGTATCAAGTATCCACTCGCTCGAACTAGCCATGTATGCTGCAGGAGTAATACTTAGTGAATAATCAGAGCCCTCATCTTTCCGTGCCATGTTTGCTGCTGCTGGTTTCTTCCCATCTCTCTTTTGAGCCTTTGGACAATCTTTCCTCCAATGGCCCTTTTCATGACAAAAGGCACAAGAATTTAACGTGGTTCGGTAATTAAACCTACATCCACGGAGGCAAGAAAGAATAATTGTTTATTTAACAATTAATAGAGTACAATATTTGAGTTACGAATCTCACTTCCCAGAAATCTAAATATACCCAGTACTCTCACACTCTGCAGGAAAGATAAATTTCCCAGACACGCTTCTCTCACTTTTCTCAAAAGCTTAGAAACTTATAAGCTTAACAATTTTGGGATACAATGAAATGAAGAAATGCTCTCTATTTATAGGCTTGAAGCTAGAACTATTCCACCTAACCCATGCAAATATGTAAATGGTGTCCATTTGGCAAATTTGACAAATTTGCCAACTTTTCATTTTTTCTTCAATTGTTTGGTAGCTCTTTGAAAAATTGCATGCTTTCTTGAATTTGCATGCCATGTGCATGATTTTTCAACACTTCCTTCAATATTGTTCCCTGCTGCTGCTGCTTCTTCACCTTTGACAATAGAGACGTTGTTTCTATAGCGTTCAGCAGTAGAATTGATAATATTTAAAACCATAGAGAAATCTTCTTTGCTATCCTCTGAAAACCTTGTATATTAAACCATGAAAGCACTGGAAAGATATCCAAAATATTCGGTGTTCCCTCTAGCACCGTGAGTTCTGCAAGCTTAAATCTTAGCCCAGCCCCAATATTAGTAAATCCATTTCTTTGTTATTTCAAGCGTTTCACCCCACAGCATGTTCTGAATCGCACTTACCAAGGTTGAAACTGACAATTCACCAATGTCAATGGGCTTGCCAATTGTGTTGTTGTTATAAAAATCCCAGATAGAATTTTTAACCTCTTGTTTTCTTAGACCATAACAACCGTCAAGGCTTACATTACTGATCTTCTGGTACTCAAAAAACTTGTGCAACTTTCTCCATTTGGAACCATAATAGGACCACGCAATACATTGGCACCATACGTGATCAAAAGTCCACAAAAGTTTTACAAAAATTTTAGTTGTTTGGCTATCAATGAGAGATTTTATTAAAAATTATAAACTAAAAATTATAATATTTTCAAAGCATAGAAAAATCTTCTTTGTTCTCCTTTTTATACCATGAATTAAACCAGCATCGGAAAACATTACCATTAGCAAGATGATCTCTACAAGCTTATATTTTAGCTCAGCCCTAAGATTGGTCCCCTCGTCTCCTAACGCAAGCATGCTAGCGTCAACCCACAGCGGGTTCTGAATAAAACATACTAAAGTTGACAATGCCAATTTATATATATATATATATTAACCTCTTGTTTTCTTAGACCATAACAAGCATCAAGGCTTGCGTTACTTGTCATCTTGCCTACACATGATTTGCTCAATTTTTTCGGTTGTTGTTTTATATATATCTCTGATAGTATTTTTAACCTCTTGTTTTCTTAGACCATAACAAGCATCAAGGCTTGCGTTACTTATCATCTTGCCCAGAAATAATTTGCGCAACGTTTTCGATTGGGGACCATAATTGGACCGTGCAATATCGTTGGCACTATAGGTGGCAAACAATGTAGCGATTGTTGGGTGGTCGGAAGCAAATGTTGTGTCTTGATCACGAACCACTTGTATAATTACTAGGTCATAAGATATGTGGAATCTATATCCCACAAATTCAATCACCTATTAAGGGTGCATTTGAGATTGAGGTTGGGCAGCTGTAACTTAAAAGCTACAGCAAAGTGTTTGGTAAACACTAGTTGCTGTGGATTGAAAGCTATGTTGATGTGATTTTTCACTTGTATCATAAAAAATATATTATATCTTTAATAATTTTGTCAAAATTATTATTTGAAAATTATATTTACTATATATTACTAACTTTTATTTCATAATTATAATTTTTTTCTTTTACAGCAGTTGTAGCTTAAAAACTACAACACCTCAATCCCAAATGCAACCTAACTGTTTCCCATCGGTAGCAGTTAGAAAATCACATCAAATACTTACATCAATGTATAGTGACAAATTTTATTACAGTAAACAGATGTCGAAATCATTGATCTACTAATAATTTGATCACGACAAATGTCACTGTACGGGATATCTTTGATGGATATATCCACCCAACGAGCACACAACAAATTTGAGCTCTGTCAAGAACACCCTCCAGCTCTTCTAAACTGCCTCCCCCTCCAAAAATAAATAAATAAATAAATAAAAACAGCTAATACAGTGATAGATATTGTGCATGGAGAAAATAATTATCCAAATTTGGGCAAAAAAAATTTACAGAGATTTAGATTCATGGATATATTGGCCTTCACACAATTTGAAAGGATTAGGAAGAAAGATAAAAAAGAAAGCGAACCATGATTTCCTCAAAGATCTCTGAGCCTTCTGAGTTACCAAAGCAGCGACGTCGCATCTCTTCAAGAAGCTTGTGAAAAGTTCAAAGATTTTTTGTATTCTTTGTTGGGTTTTACATTGTGCTTTCCAGGAGCTTGTGAAAATGTCCGTTGAATGTTTAAAGATTTGTTTTTGAAAAATTGAATTAATTGGACAGTTCATTTGCTTTAAGCAAGTTGTTTTAGAACTCTCTCCATGTTCAAAATCCAATTTACTTATAAATTTATTATTTGGCACCTAAGCTTAGATATAATTGTAGTCCAAATATTGGAGTAAACATCTCTCTTTTTAGAAAGTGTAGAATAAATCAAAAAATTAGTTGGTATAAAAATTTGGTCTATGCTTTGTAAAATTTTGGATTTTAGAATTTTTGGGAGATTTTGGGTTGAAGATGTATATAAATTTAAAATCTTGTAAGAAATTTAAAGTACATATATTTCAGATTGCAATTCAAAAATAAATCAATAGCTCCAAAACACGAGTATGATGATAGATTGTGCCAGTGAAAAAATAACAACCTGAAGACATTTATTAATATGCTTATTATGATTGAACTTGAAATAACATACAAATCTTCCAATACAGTGGGGATACAATACCATCACAACCATTTGTCTTATTGGTAGAGCTCTGAATTGGGTAGTCTTGGTGTTGGAATAGCAACCAAAGGCTCCTTTTTCTTAATCAAAATCCCAAACTTTTCAGATAAGTCTAGCTTTGTGCCTGCCGGTAATTTCCAATCAAATGAGTGCAGCAGTGAAGCCAGAACAAACATCAGCATCCTCTCTGCCAGAGCAATCCCTGCACACATCCTTCTGCCAGCACCAAATGGCAAGTACTGAAAATTATTACCCGAGTAATCAAATTTGCTCGCAATACCATCATTAAAAAACTTCTCTGGTCCAAATTCTAAGGGGTTATCCCAAATTTGAGGATCTCTGTGGATTGCCCAAACATTCAATATAATCGTTGTATCTTTAGGAACAGTATAGCCACCAATGCTGCTACTTTGGCTTGCCCTACGTGGTACTAAATAGGGCACAGAATGCAGCCGAAATGTTTCTTTCACCACAGCATCTAAGTATTTTAATTTGGGCAAGTGAAATTCTTCAACACAGCTGTCCATGCCCACAACTTGAGCTAATTCCTCTTGAACCTTCTTCATTACTCGTGGATTGTGCATCAACTCTGTCATTGTCCATTCCACCGTTGTAGTTGTCGTGTCGGTTCCACCAGAAATTATGTCCTGTTAAAACGATAAATAAAATTCTAATTAAAAATAAGTTAAAACACATAACTTATACAGCTGCGCTTGTACAACAGTTTGTGGCAGTGGCACAACATACCACGAGCAAGGCCTTCAATTGGATCGTGCTAATTGATGAAGCACTGTCCTCATTTTCCTGAAGCTCCAAGAGTAACTGTAAGAAGTCTTTATTCCTTCCTTCAATATTGTTCCCTGCTCCTCCCTCGCCTTCGACAACAGAGACCTTGTTTCTGTACTGTTCAACAGCAGAATCGATAAAATTTTCAAAACATAGAGAAATCTTCTTTGTTCTCTTCTCTATACCTTGTATATCAAGCCATGAAAGCACGGAATGATATCCGAAATATTCTGTGTTCCCATTAGCACCACGAGTTCTGCTAGCTTAAACTTTAGCTCAGCCCCAAGGTTACTGATCCCTTTCTCTCTTAACTCAAGAGCTTCACCCCATAGCATGTTCTGTATAACACATACAAAAGTTGAGATCGACAACTCACCAACATCTATGGGCTTGCCAATGCCAGTTTTGTTGTTATTATACAAATCCCTAATTATATTTTTAACCTCTTGTTTTCTTAGAGCATAACAAGCGTCAAGACTTGCGTTACTCATCAACTTGCCCACAAATAATTTGCGCAACTTTCTCCATTCAGGACCATAATTGGAAAATAAAATATCATTGCCACCAAAGGAGGCCACGAGTCCAGCTATCGGTGGGTCGCGGTTAGCGAATGTTATATCTTGATCACGAACCACTTGTTTAACTAGGGAAGGTGAGCTCACCACTACACACAATTTTTTGCCAAGCCAGAGCTTGAAGATTGGACCATACACACCAGCTAATTCCGTGAATGTCTTGTGCAAGTCAGTAGTTCCGAGAAACGGGAGGTATCCTATTACAGGCAAACCGCGAGGTCCTGGTGGAAGTTTAGCATTTGTTTTCCTTGTCCACACGAAATAGACCACGGCTAATAGAGCAATTAAACATGCGATAATTGCACTCACGTTGGAGCTGGCATCATCAACCCACAAAGCCATATTCAATTATTCTTTAGTTTTAATATCTCTCAAAATCTGTGTTACCAAAGTAAATAAAGGAATGAAGTGATCATGTGTGAAGATTCAAGTACAATAACTTTATCTATAGGCAAGTACTAACATTAATAATTTCAATTGCATGTTATTAATTATCGTAGTAATTAGGACAAAGAATGATAGACATTGGTGCAAATTGAAGCGGTGCCGCCTACGCTTCAAACCTATTGAAGTAGTCTAAGACGATTGTCTCAATCTCACAAGTAAAATGTCACGTCTTAATCTGACGTGAAACCAACACCAATCAATAATATTTTGATATATGTTAATTTTTTTAAACTTATAAACTAATTTATTAAAAGACAAACATTAGAATTTCTCCTATAATATTCTTTAATTATCTTATCACTAATATTCTACTAATATAAAACAATGGCAATTACAGCAAACTTAACATGTGATCATTGGCGGTCTCCTCGTTGCTGGCGTCGTCGACCCACAAAGTCATATTCAATTATTATTTGTTTTAATACCTCAAAATCTGCTTTAGCAAAGTAAATAAAGGAATGAAGTGATCATGTGTCAAGACCTTTATTTTCCAGCCGACAAACGGAGTACATATTGTAAAAAATGCTTCAGTCAGGGTCAGGGGTGGACATACAGTCGGGGTGTGTGGGCAATTGAACCCACTAAAAAATTAAATTTCTCTAATTTCCTAATAATTTTTAGGAAAATTACCTTTGATTGGGGGCAATCGTACAAACAAATCATTAAGATCATTAATTTAAATTCACTAATAATTTCTCTAATTAATAAATTTGTATTTTTAAACTAATTAATAATATATTGCATTAAGAGAATTCTTAGTTACCTTTATTTATATTTCCTAAAATCATTAATTTTAAAAGCTAATTAAAATTATTTTGAATAAAAATATAATAGTAAAATAAATTCCGTGAATTTCTTGTGCAAGTCAGTAGTCCCGAGAAATGGGAGGTATCCGACTACAGGCAAGCCGCGAGGTCCTGGTGGCAGTTTAGCATTTGCTTTCCTTGATTTTTTCACATTCCATGCGAAATAAGCCACGGCAAGCACAGAAACTAAACAAGTGATAATTGCACTCTCATTGCTGCTGGCATCATCGACCCTCAAAGCCATATTCGATTGTTTAGTTTTAGTGCTTCAGAATGAATTTTAACGAAATATATGATGAGGGGATAATTTGTATTGCAATTGTCGTGCCTAAGCTCGTGAATTAATCGCGTAAAAGTAGATAGGGTTCCAGTGGTCAGCATTCTGTCATGAGATACGTGGAATCTTTACCGCACATATTCAATCAACCTATTAACTGGTCAGCTCATACAATGATAGATATTTGCATGGATTGAATTATTATCTCGAATTGAGTAAAGCAAAAAATTTAAAGAAATCTAGATTCATCGATATATTAGCCTTCACACAATATGGAAGGACTCTTTTTTTTTTTTTTGGGGGGGGGGGGGGGGGGGAGCATCATTTCCTCAAAGATCTTTTGTGGTTAATGAAGTGGCATCAGTTTTAAGTTTGTAGCACGAGATAAAAATTTCGAGAGAGAGAATCATCTTCCTTTAAAAAGGGATATTCTTGTAGAGCTAGTTGATTACTTGATTTTAATAAGGGTAATTATCACAAACCTCCCCTAAAGTTTGACGTATTATCAATTTGATAGATTGTATTCGCGTATTCTCAGCCACCTCCCCTTAAGTTAATACACCGTTTAGTATAAGTTTAGTGAGTGAGGGCAAGATAGTAATAGAACTCGTTAATAATAAAAAATTCAAACAAACTTAAAAATATCAAATTGGATTCTGAAATTGATTTGAATTTTGTTAATATTCCAATGGGTAAAAACAAAAACATCCTTTTAACCAACAGACAATATTATAACAAAAAAATGAGAAAGGAAAATGGCATCTTCTTGCTCCGTTCAAACAGGAGCTACCAAGAACAACGCCCCTTTCATCTATACTATACTTTAATAGAAAAAGGGTGCCACGATCGGGAGACCATGATGACGAACTCGAAGACGCTGATAGCAGGGACAACCGAATCACGACCGCCAGGTGGAAGAATGCCGACCAGTGAGTTTCCATGTTGACCCACAGACAACCTCAGTTTGTTCGAGCCACTAATGAGGTATGAAAATGCTTATTACTGTGCATGTCAGTTTTATTAGATGGAATTAATCAATTTGGTAAAAATGAGTAATGGCTCTCGACATTTTTTGAGAGTATCTCTGTTGCTTCCATTGTTTTCCATCGATTGGGTTAGTTGTAGGTCAATGATTGTTGTAAATGCATGTTCACCTGATTTTGATTGAAGATGGCTTCAGCTACATTACGCTGCCTTGTGAATGATTGAAGATGGGTATGAAAATTTTTTAATTGTTTAAGCTATTGCCACTGATTGTTTGGATTCATGCTAGTTTTTATTAAATTATAGATGTAATTAAGTGTTGGAGATTCCTTGTGCCGCAATATTAATATTTTGAGGATACTTGATTTTGTTTTTTTTTCTTTTTATCACGATATGTACATGTCTTGGTTGAAAAAATGATTTGCTGCATTCTCTCACACTGGAGCAGTGAGCTTAGTGGTTTTAATTATTTTCTTCTCTTTGACTACTGGCTCTACTTCACTGCATTCATATATCTTTATTTGTCCAGCGTCAAATGATAAAGGAACATAGTCTCCTTTTGATTTCAGTTTGTCTTTCTGTTTTGTAGCCAAGAGGTTCTAACTACCATCGCGAGTGAAAGGCTCTCCAAGTCAAGGCACATAGCTCCTGCTGCTCTTGTTACTTTCCCTGAAGATTTTGATAATGGGCTGGTGATTATTTAGTTTGGTTTCAAATTATGTTCTCAACATTGTATTTTGAAATATTTGGTTGGTGAGATAAAGTTTATTATTATATCTCTAATATGTGAGATGGGATATTTCAAGATGGTACTTTGGTTACGATGATAAGGAAGCACGTGTTATGCAACATCTAGCTACTGTTCGATATTTTCGTAAAAGAGATATGCAGAGATATCCTGGACTTGATGTTCCCCAAGTGGTTGATTCTAGCTCTGTTGCAAATGCTTCTTTAACGCTGCCAACAAGTACGAATATACCAAATTTTTGTCATGGGTCATCTACAGTGATTTTCCAATTTCTGTCATAAGATCAACTGACTCGACCTTCTCATCTTATCCTGATCTTAACAGAGATAACCCTTTTAAATTCAGGTATTTGTTCGGAACTCAAAAGTCCAATTATTTTCCATATTTCAATTGTTTTTAACTAGCATTTGGGTGGCAAAGCCGAAGAGGTTATTTGAAAGGATAAAAGAAAACTAGAATTGGCTTGGAATGCTGAATTATTCCTGTAAAAGTTTTTTGAATGATGCAGTGAAATAATAGTCAGCTACTCAGCTTGGGTGGAAGTACGAATGATTTCTGCCCACTCATATAAGCTGACATGCATTCTTTTTTCTCCATTTTTTGTATGTAAATGTACTTTCGAAAAGCGTGATTGTTGTCTTCTTCTTTTCACAAGTGGATTTATCATGCATATTTTTTTGCCTTAGAAAGCTCTTGCTTCCATTGCACAAGTTTTTATATTTATAAATATATTTAATTGATTTCCATTATATATATATATATGTTTCATATTATTCAATAGATCATTTTTTTTTCAGAGTTTTCTTCAGATAATCACCACCTGATAGTCCAAGAAGGCCAAACCCTTCGGAGGTATTCTCCTTCTCAGAGTCTAAAATCGAAATGGTCTGCTGCTTCAGCCAGGTAGATTTTTTGCAACTTGGTTCCATTTGGAATTGGTATTTATATGTTTCAACTTGTCAATTTGACTTGCGTTTGTTTCTTAACAGATATAAGAAATTAATCTCAAAAGGTACCTGCAGTTTAAAGGAGAGGCTGGTCTCTAGGAATACTTCAGTTAAGCAACTAGGTAAAGAAGTTCAGCATGAGATGAGTGCAGGGATTACTGGTGTTGCAAAAATGATTGAACGCCTAAATCTTGCCTCAAAGTGAACTAGAATCTCTGCTCCTTCTGTTGATGCAGGGGGGCCGTCCAATGTTTTATTTGGTATTTACAATGTAATCATAACTCTTGGCGCTAAAACAGATATGACTGGCCAACAATTCTTTGATTTGTGTGAACGAAGTATTTTTTTTTCAACACAAGGGTATTTTGGTCATTTTTTCCAGTAACAAACGATCAACTAAATGGTATACTAAGGAGGTGGCTGAGAATACACAAATACAATCTATCAAACTGAGAATACGCCAAACCTCAAGGGTGGTTTTTGATAATTACTCATTTTAATAATTTATCTGGCAATGGCCTCTTCATCATTGAAAAAAAAATTCAAATGATAGTTAGAGGATTTAATAAGTTTAAAAATGAAAAATAAAATACCAAGCCAATGTATATGTATGTATGTATGTATGTATATATTGTAGAGATTTGTTTTAATAGTATATTTTTATTTATTGTAGAGATTTGTTTTAATAGTATATTTTTATTTATTGTAGAGATTTTAAATACATATTTGCGTTAAATACATTCTACAATTAAAAAAATTCTCATATACTAATAATGATAAAATTATTATTTTACATAATATTCAAGATAATTTAAATTTTAATGCATATATTTCAATATTATGATTCTATTTATTATAAAATTTACTTTAATATAATAAAATATATATAGTATAATTTAAAATATTAAAATGGTTTTTAAATATTGAAACTATTTTAAAATGTATATACTATTTCATTTATTTTAATGTTATATTTTTATTTATTATAAAACATTAGAGTCAATTTTTTTGGGATAATAGAAGTAAAGGGTATTATGGTCAAAAGGGGTCTTGGTGTCTCTTTTTGGAAAGTTAGGGATATTGATGGCCATTTCCCCAAACTTTGGAAGTGTAGATGTCCTTTTCCTATATTAAAATTAAGTTAAATATCATTTTATTATTTTTTTTAAGAATCTCATTTTGAAACAATTTTTTTTATTACATGAGACTAATGCTTAGATTACAACCCATATTTAATTAGATTAGTATATTAATATTTACAATCAAATAATTACTAGGACTAATTTACAAATCTTATATAGTACAACCTAGATTTTAACCCTCTCTAATATTTGAGGGACGTCCACTCTACTCATATTTCGAAAGGGATAGTACCGTCTTCACTCAAATTGAAGAAGGAAATTATTGTAGGGGCTCGAACCCATGACATCACAATTGTGACGCTTGGGTTCTAACCACTAGGCTTATTTTGAAACAATTTTTAAATCTTGACTAAGGTGAGAAACAATGAATGAGTTTTGCTGGTTGAAAAATGATCATTTTTTGCCGAGTGATTGTTTTAGCAAGGACTCATCAAACGGCACTAATTCGGAGTTGGAAAAATATGACCGTTAGTCTTTTCAAGACTCAAGTTTTTTGATTCATTCATTGTTAATAGAGCTTCATTAATCAGCCTTCATCTTTGTAAACAAACAAGAAATTACTTGTAGACAAGAATTGAAAAATGGAAGCCAAAGCTGTGGTTCCAAGGCAACCCAGGGGTTAATTAATATCTTCTCTTTGTCTCAAATTTATTTTCTTGATGATTTTTTTGTGGATTATTTTTTCTCTTTTATTGGGTATGATTTTTATTTTTATTTTTGAGTTCCTTCATCTCAAACTCTCTCGACAAATACTTCTAAAGAGCAACCCACTGGTTTCTTTCCTAGTAGAAGATCAACTAGTTCCCATGTTTGATTTTTTTGGAAGAGATCTCATTTCGTCATTCATAGCCGCTTTCTACTTTGGATTTTTTAAGGCTTCTTGTACACTGTTAGGAATAGACACAATAGATAACTGATTCACAAATGACTGATTTGATTCTGACAAGCGATGGTTAGACACAAAATTACTCATAGGGTATTTGACTCTACTAGAGAGGTCAGACTTATATGTGGGTTTAGAGATACCTCTATTTTTATGATGGGGAAGTATTCTTCTGATTAGACTGGGATTTGTGGTAGGATCATCCTCTGCAGATGATTTGTTAGATATTTCTTCATGGACTCGTTCTCGATTGTGGTTATGTCTGAGTTATTTTGCTCCCCAAATGTGTCTTCACTTGTCTCAGCCTGAGAATCATCGCCATTTTATTTTCCAATATCTTGAAGGTTTACTACCTCAATGGAGGATTAATCTTCTTCAGGTGGAAGATATGTAAGAGTATGAATTTCCTCTTTATTATACTCCCCATGAAATTTATGCTCCGATGGGTAGTACATGATATCTTCATGAAAGAAGCGTCCATGGTGATGTATATATTTTTTTTAATAGAGGATGATAGCATCAGTACCCCTTTTGATGTAAGGCATACCATACAAACACACAACGTAGTGCTCGAGGAGATAATTTGTCTTGTCGTGGCAAATGAACGAAGGCAACACAACCAAACATATATGAGGGTAAATTTGGCACATTTGATGACATAATTCTTCATTTAGAACCAGAAAAGGAGTTTGGAATCCAAGGGAGATTGAAGGTGTCCGATTGATCAAGTATGCTACGGATACTAGTGCTTCTCCCCAATAAAACAGTGGCATGTAGGTCTAGATTAGTGATGCTTGAACAACTTCTAGTAAATGTCTGTTTTTCCGTTTAGCAACGCCATTTTGTTGGAGTGTCCCCACACAAGTGGTTTGGTGGTCAGTTCATTGTGATTTAAAAAACTGTTAAATTGCTGTGCTCATATACTCGCCTCCTTTATCAGTATGTAGAACTCAAATTTGTGTCTGAAATAGATTCGTCACCATCATATGAAATCTTTGAAATAAATTAAGATTTTACTTCGTCTTTTGATTTCATAAAAAAAAATCCATGTCATTCTGCTACAATCATCAATAAATGTAACAAACCAATGAGTTTTTCTAATGATAGAAACTTTAGATGGTCCCCATACATCAGAATGTACTACCATGAAAGGAACTGGATTTTTATTTAAGGACAATGGAAAATTAGTTCGATGACTATTTGAAAGTTCACAAACATCAAATTTCAGAAACAAACTAGGAAATAATTTTTTTAAGTAACCAAATGACACATGCCCTAAACGTCTATACCATAACCAAATTTCTTATTTCTTTTTTTTTTCATGGAACTGTTTGCTACTAATGCGGGGCTTAGCTTTTCAGTGTTTGTTGATGTCATCTCCAGGTAATATAAGTTGTCTCGTTTAATACCATAACCAATCATTTGCTTCGTTTGGATGTCCTTAAACACGCAATGATCGAGCCAAAACATTACAACACATGATAAGTAAGTGGTTATTTGAGACACATATAAAAGATTATAATTTAAAGATGGAACAATTAACACATAGTCTAAATTTAATTTAACTGTGAGTTGTAAAGATCATTCCCCAATAACTGAGGTTGTAGTTCTATTTACAATGGAAACATGTTTTTGTGAAGATGGTTTCAATTGAGAAACTTGTCGAGAATCAAAAGTCATATGATCAGTTGCACCATAATCAATTATTCATATACTATTAATAACATATGTAAGAGTTTTAAGGACATTACCTGAATTGACAGGGGTTGCAATTTGCGCTGAAGATTCTTTTCTAAGATCTGTAGTGGATGTGGATTCAGCCATTGCAGTTTTTTATCCCTGCTTTGTGTTATTCCTTTGAGTATGCCACCAGTCAGGATATCCAACAATTTCAAAACATTGTTCTCTAGTGCTATCATAGCAGACGTTTCTGAGTCGTCCACCTTCTTGTTTAGTTTGCTTTGCCGTACATCTTTTTTTCGGATTATAGAATAACATTCTTTTAAGTTTGGGATAGTATCTTTTCGTAGAATTTCTCCACAAACTTGGTCAAATTCTTCATCTAGCCCAGCAAGAAAAATGTGCACTCTTAATCTTTCAATAGACTTTCTGTATATTATAACATCTTCTGGATCCTTCATGACCACTTTATCTCGATGATTAAGTTCTTCAAATACTTCGATCAATTCTCCGTAGAATTTAGAGAGTGGTTGTCCATTTTGCTTCGTAGAGAACGCCTTCTGGTTTAGAGTGAAAACTTGTATTTCATCGCTTCCATCATAAAAGACTTTTGATAATGCATTCCAAATTTTGTAAGCTGTAGGAATTCGTAACTATAGCTTCATGATCTCAGGACACATGGATATTAGTAACCATCTTTTTACTTTTTGCTTCTCACTATACCATTTCTCATATTCCTTTGAAAATTTGTCAGATGGCTTTGTGCTGCTACGAATATATGAGAGTTTTTTTTTTCTTTCTGCGAGATGCATCTCTATAATTTGAGACCAAATATCGTAGTTTGTCTTAGTAAGGATAATTCTGGCATTAAATACTCCATCAGGTTGAACAGATTGAATGACAACATGAGTAGATTCAGTTGGAGTTTTCTCTATTTTTTTCTTTTTTATTGCAAAAAACAAGTTTAGAAAGAAAAATGTTGTATAGCTTCAAACGAGGAAAAAACAAATTTAAGGCAAAAACAACAAGTTGTTTTATTTCTGCTTAAGAAAACGACATGTCGTTTCTAACGGAATAAAAATGACGAGTCATTTTCCAAGCTGCTGCACTTCTAGAGAAGAAAACGACACGTTATTTTGCGTCTTCTGCAACCTCTGGAGCGCATGAGGGTGAGTTAGTGGTGACGGAGGCACGTGGTGGTTGGCCGTGATTCCGGGAAGTGCGTGGAGGCGCGTGTGGCTGTGTTTGAGTGCGAAACTTTTATAGTTTGTTTATTGGAAGCTGAGAAAATTGATGATATTTTTGGTTTTTTAAGATCACTTTTTGGGAAAATTTATGAGACTGTTGATAGATTTGTAAACTTAAGTTTTTACGTATGTGTGGCTTGTTCTTTTATTGGCATGGGTTTCTATAATGCTAGAAATGCTTTTAAGGAAGAAAAAATGGTGGAAAAATAGTTGTGGGAAGAATTTAGTTTTCTTTGCTTTTGTTACAAACAAGGCAGTTAGGGGTGTCAAAAAAACCCGCCCGGACCAGATCCAGTCCGGACTCGGCCAATCCGGTCCGGGCAAAACTCGGACCGCATATGCTGCAAAAGCGGATCCGGGTTTCAAAATTTAAAACCCGGACATTTCCGGGCACAGTCCGAGTTCAGCACCAAAAACCCGGAACCCGGACCCGGACCCGAACCCGTTTTCTGAATAAACTTTAAAAAAAATCTAAAACCAGTTACCCAAACCCAAATCGCAAAACACCCAAATCCCTAATTCGAATTCCCAGACCCCAGTTACCCAAACTCAAAGGCATAAGCAGCGATGCTGCCACCGGCTACCCACCGTCACCGTTGGCTAGCACCCACCGTCAGTCCGTCACCGTCGCCCCTCGGTACTCGGCAGTGGGCATCATCTCTTCTCGTTTGGCATTTGCTGACTCGGTTTTGCTCGGTTGCGGCTGTTGCTCCAGTAAAATATTTTCATCATGCTTAACTTGGCTTTCCTTCTTCAACTAATCAACCATCTTTCCCTTATCTGCAATCATTTTGTCTTTTTCCTCGATCACTACATATCACGACGAGCAACCTCCTCATCCAACTCTTTTGCCTTCTGTTTCAAGCTCTCCTTCTCAGCCTCATCAGTTTTAGCCCTCTCTTTAATATATATATATATATAGCAAGTGACTTTGCTCCTTGTTTAATTACCTGGTCATTGTGTTTCTTGAATCTTGAACCGACACCTTAGGTAATTGGCCTAACAACACATATAGATTTCACCTTTTCTTTTCTTGGTATTTTAAATAAAATGAAAAGACATTAGAACATTATAGGTCTGTTAGCGAAATAATAAATTTTGTCTTCCCAGTTGCATTTTTGTCGATTGCTTCTCTGTTGGCTGTTGCTATTCGTGTTTATCTTCGACCAATTTTGTGCATTGTTGCTGACTTGCTGTGAGCCTGTGAATTTGTGATTACTGTTGCTCTATTTTTTAGGCCAAATCCTTTTGCCTTTTTTAATTTTATGTTGCTGACTTACTGCTGTGAGCCTTTTTTAATTTTTTTTGAAATAATTGTTTGCGGGCTTAGAAGCCCGGAAGACAAAATCTGGACCCGAGACACGCCGGGCTCAAGCCCGGACCGGACATGCAAAAGTTGGGTTTTGTCCGGGTCCGGGTTTCAATTTTTGGCAGCCGGTCCGGTCCCGGGTTGCACCAAACCCGGACCGGACCCGAGGTTTTGCCAAGCCTAAGGGCACTGAACCTCGCTCTGATACCATGAAGAAACAAGTTTTTCATTTCTTAAGTAAAACATTATACATTGAGCATATTTATAGATGCAGAGGTTATAATTTTTCAAAAATTAGATACTCGTATTACGAAAAAATCTTCACCAACCGTGTCGTTGCTGTTCAGTGCGGATCATGTCTTTGAAAACTTCCATTCAATGTCGTTTTATTTGACATTCTCAACACTCCTTTCTATACCTTGAATTAAACCATGAAAGCACCGAAATATGTCAAAAAATATTTGGTGTTCCCATTAGCACCATGAGTTCTACAAGCCTAAATTTTAGCTCAGCCCCAAGATTTGTCCCCTCGTCAATGCAAGCGTGCCAGTGCCATACCACAATGCGCAGGTTCTAAATTACACATGCCAAAGTTGAAATCGACAATTCACCAATATCAATGGACTTGCCAACGCCTTTTTTTTTTTCCTTTTTGTTGTTATGAATATCTCTGATAGTATTCTTAACCTCTTGTTTTCTTCGACCATAACTAGCATCAAGGCTTGCGTTACTTATCATCGTGCCCATAAATAATTTGCACAACTTTTTTCATTCAAGGCCACAATTGGACCATGCAATATCGTCGGCACCATAGGTGGCGACCAATGCAGCAGTTGCTGGGTCACTGGGCCGGAAGCAAATGTTGTTCTTGATCACGAACCACTTGTATAATTACTAGGTCATGAGATATGTGGAATCTATATCCCACAAATTCAATCAACCTATTAAGGGTGCGTTTGTGATTAAGGTTGGGTAGTTGTAGCTTAAAAGATACAGCAAAGTGTTTGGTAAACACTAGCTGTTGTAGCTTGGAAACTATGTTGATGCGATTTTTCACTTATATCATGGAAAATATATTATATCTTTAATAATTTTATCAAAAGATAACAAATAAATCATTAGCCTTCTATTTTCACATACTAGCACTAAAAGCCAGCTAACTCAGTCGAGTTGCCCACAAAACGAAAGAAACGTTGTTTTTAACTTCAAATGGAAACAACTAAATGCAGCAAGAAAGTGTTTTAATTAGGATAAATTTTCATTTTCTTGACTTTTATCTTGATGTGTAAGGCTCATTGGCTGAATAATTACACCTTTAATTCAATATTGATACCGACGTGGCTTGATGTCATCGACTCATCGTTGTTATTGTCTATGAAGGAAACGTATTTCTAACTTGCCTCCCTCTGGTCTAGTCCATTCAGATTGGGGATTTCTTGGAAATAGCAAAACATTTGGGCCGCTTATATAATTTTGGCGATTTTTGTTAGTAAATTGAAGGGTTTAGCAGACACGCAACTAAAGCGAAATTGAGAAATAATGAGACACATAATTACATAGGGACACCATAAATTATGTAGTTTGACTTTTAGCTTACGTCCACGAGCGAAAATAAAAGGAAAATATTTTACTAATAAAAATGAGTTACAAATATTGTAATATTTTATCTCACTATTTAAAACCATAATACACCCAAACTCTCAAATCACTAGACTCTTAAATCGCTTAAAAGGCACTAAAGAATTCGAAGAATAAAATGAGGGAAACGCCCCTTTATTTATAGCAATCACATGACTGCTATGCACTATTATTTTATTAATTTTTTTCCTTCTTCCCTATACCGCACGGCACCATTTTTGTCTTCGTTCTTTTTTCTTTTTCTTCTTCCTCTTTTGTCTCCTTTCCTTTTTTTCTTTTGCTTTTGCGGTGGGGTATTGACAATTTTCTCATCTGTCTTATCTGTTTTTATTGCTCCAAAGAACTATTCTACCAATAATTCAAGATATACCATTGCAGTTTTCCATCATAATAATGCCTCTGACAAGCTGTGTGAGGTGTTTGTCCATTGATAAAAAGTTCTGCTTAAAAATTAGAATGATCGATCCTGACAAAATTACAGATGATATGGCATACAATGCTAGCATACATTTTTCTTGAATAGTTATTTTCGTTGGAGTTTTGTCCATTGATAATGTGAAAAAATATTTTGTTAAATATTAATTTGGAAGTAAACAAATTAAATGTGGAAAAGATTTTAATTCTAATGTCGCAAAGTCGTAACAGTGAATGTTGAGTAACGGTGCCAACGCTACGTTCCGTTTAGTAAGTTCCAGGTGATGCAGCATATGGTGCAATTCAGTAACGAATAATTTGAAAATTTCTAAAATCGACCGTATAACAAATAAATGCCACTCCAATGCTTGAGATTAAAATATTGAAATATTGTCGAGAATTCTATTATTATTCAATTTAAGTGGTAATACGATTAAATTCAACTAAATTTGTTATAACAAATTGACTTGATTTTAATATAAAAAAAATTCTACAATAATCTTATTACTAATATTCTATGAATATAAGACAACCGCAATTAGAGTAACTTAACAAGTGATAATTGTGGTCTCCTTGTTGCTGGCATCCTCGGCCCACAAAGTCAATTATTATTTAGTTTTAATGCCTCAAAATCTGTGTTAGCAAAGTCAATAAGGGAATGAAGGTCATGCGTGAAGATTCAAGCACAAAACCTTTTTTTTATAGCCAAGTGTTAACACTAATTATTTCAATTGTATGTTATTAGTTATAGTAGTATTTACGATAAAGGATGATAGTCATGTATTGAAATATGTTCACTGTTGCAACATAGCTAGATCAGGTTGACACTTTTGCATGCGAAAAGGCATGGGGTTTGATTTTCTACATCTCCACAAATTAAATAAATAAAAATTTTTAATTTGATGGAGTAGTTTTCAATTAATTTTCTTTAGCTGGTCACCTAACTATGAAATTTGAAAGATGGAGATAGGGCTAAAAATTTATTTCAGTTTTATCTGCCCTCCTGTCTTTTAAATAGAAAGATAACAAATAAAATACACATAGGATTATGACATTTAATAAATAAAATAAAGATTATTAATTAGTTTTTTTCATTTCTTTTTAAAAGTTAAAGGGGTGTGCAAAGTCCAAATTTATTTCTTAACCCCTAATCTCCACCAAGATTTAAACCTAAGTAGCCAGCCAAACAAAACTTCTTGAGAATCACTCAGTCAGGTCCTTGGGAACAGAAATTATATAATTAGTTTTTTTTTTTTTTTGGTGCTGATTTCAACATATTCTGTTTATACATGGCTCCAACAAAATTCAAAGCTAAAAAGTAGGTCTATGCAGAATAATAAATTAAAGTTACAAATATGGGTAGGTTTTTTTTTTCCAATATTATTGAGATTTGTTTTTTCAATTTTATTGAGATAATAAAAGCCTACTACTAAAACAAGGCCTTGGTAGAATGGAGGTGTTTGATAAAATGTGAGTAATTATTTTTATAATACTATAATATTAAATTAGAAAGAAGAAAAATGAAAGGTGGGAAACAAAGGCTCTGGGAAATTTCTAAGTAAGATGGAGATGGGAAGAAGAAATCGGGAAAAATGATGACTATGGTTGCTTTTAAAAAGAGTGGAACTATTAAGACCCTTTCAGCATTCTCACAAAACCTCTCTTTCTAGAATTCACAATTTAACCTTGATTAATTTTAAAATCTTATATATTTTAATTAAACTCCTCAATCGTGATCATCATTCTTATCGATCAACATATAATTTTCAAAGGTGCATAGCCTAGTTAAACCCCTTTGTTTTTTCTGCTTAGTAATTATTTTGAGATAATTTATTTCAAAATTTAACAGCATATCCTGATTTTTTTTTCAAAAGAATGATGAAGAAATTAAAAAAAAAAAAAAAAGATTATGCTTGAATTTTGATAAGCAGATGATTGTTCAACAGCAATTGAAGGAAATTGAGAGTGATTCTCGCACAGGAATGAGTTACAAATTAATGTGTTGTAAAAGTTTTGTTATAAAAGAATTTTGTTCTTACAAGATTTCTTGAGACTAAAAATAAAGGGTTAGTTATGGAATTAGGTTTCAGGTGATTTTAGCATATGATGCAATTTAGTAACAAATAATTTTATAAATTTTAAAATCCATCGCATAACAAATATATTGAAATATTCGTTGAAAATTCTATTATCATTCAATTTATATTGTAACACAATTAAACTCAACCGAATTTGTTATAGAAAATTGACTTAACATTAATAGAGAAAAATAAAAACTCTAATCTTTTTGCTACCGATAGAATACAGCGGCAAATTCAGCAACTAAACATGTGAAATTTCTTCCTTCAATATTGTTCCCTGTTGCTTCTTCACCTTTAACAACAGAGACCTTGTTTCCATACTGTTCAACAGCAGAATTCATAATATTTTTAAACCATAAGAAAATTTTCTTTGTTCACTTTTCAATATATATTGAATGGTATCGTCTTTTGATAAACATATATATATATATTTTATAATATCAATACGTAATATTATTTAGAGATACAAAATAGTGTAATTTATGACAAATGGGTGTACAATGTATGATATAAATTGTGTTAAATATGTATGAAGCGGGTTATTGAACGTGTATAAATTTAGACTCTCATAAAATTTTAAAATGTAATATTTATAAATTGTAATTCAAACATAATTATTACAAAGTAGCTCCAAATACAAGCATGACGACAGATTATGCCGTTGAAAAAAAAAAAAAAGCAACGGAGGACTCTTATTTGAAATATTTTATTACGATTGAACTTAAAATAACATACAAATCTTCGGAAATTAACAAAATCATCACAACCATTGTCTTAATGGTAGAGCTCTGAATTGGATAGTCTTGGTGTTGGAATAGCAACCAATGGCTCTTTTTTCTTAATGACAATCCCAAATTTTTCTGATAAGTTTAGCTTTGTGCCAGTTGGCAATTCCCACTCGAATGAGTGCAATAAGGAAGCCAGAACAAACATCAGCATCCTCTCAGCTAGAGCAATCCCAGCACACATTCTTCTACCAGAACCAAATGGCAAGTACTGAAAATTGTTACCTGAGTAATCGAACTTACTCGCGATACCGTCATCTAGAAACCTCTCGGGTCGAAATTGTAAGGGATTATCCCAAAGTTTAGGGTCCCTGTGGATTGCCCGAACATTCAACATAATAGTTGTATCTTTGGGAATGTTATAGCCACCGATGTTGCTACTCTCGCTTGCCCTACGTGGTAGTAATAAAGGCACTGCAGGATGCAGACGAAATGTTTCCTTCACCACAGCATCTAAATACATTAATCTAGACAGGTGAAATTCTTCAACACAACTGTCCATGCCCACAACTTGAGCTAATTCTTCCTGAACTTTCTTCATTACTTGTGGATGCTGCATCAACTCTGCCATTGTCCATTCCACCATCGTAGTTGTGGTGTCGGTTCCAGACGTAATTATATCCTGTCCAAAAGGTGACAATAAAATTCTAATTAAAAAAAAAAGGTTGAAAATATCACTCATGCAAATATACAACTGTGCTTGTATAACTGTTCGTGGCTAGTTGCTTAACATACCGCGAGTACGGCCTTGAATTGGTTCATGCTAATTGAGGAAGCACTGTCATCATTTTCTTGAAGCTCCAATAGTAACTGCAAGAAGTTCTTGTTCCTTGATCCTTCAAAATTTTTCCCCGCTCTTTCTTCACCTTCAACAGTTAACTCCTTGTTTCTATGCTGTTCAACAGTAGAATTTATAACATTATCAAGCCAGAGTGAAATCTTCTTTGCTCTCCTCTCTATACCTTGTATGTCGAGCCATGAAAGCATTGGAAAGACATCCGAAATATTCGGTGTTCCCGCAAGCACCATGAGTTCTGCCAGCTTAAATTTTAGCCCAGCCCTAAGATTAGTGGTCCCTTTCTCTTTTAATTCAAGCGCTTCACCCCACAGCATGTTCTGTATAGCACATACCAATGTTGAAAACGACAATTCACCAATGTCAATGGGCTTGCCAATTTTGTTGTCGTTGTTATACAAATCCCTGATAGTATTTTTAACCTCTTGTTTTCTTAGAGCATAACAAGCATCAAGGCTTTCGTTATTCATCATCTTGCCCACAAAAAATTTGCGCAACTTTCTCCATTCGGGACCGTAATTGGACCATGCAATATCATTGCCACCATAGGAGACCACTAGTGCAGCCTTCGGTGGGTCACGGTTCGCGAATGTTGTATCTTGATCACGAACCACTTGTCTAATTAGGGAAGGTGAGCTCACCACTACACATAATTTATTTCCAAGCCAAAGCTTGAAGATCGGACCATAAACTCCGGATAATTCCGTGAATTTCTTGTGCAAGTCAGTAGTTCCAAGAAATGGGAGGTATCCGAATACAGGCAAGCCGCGAGGTCCTGGTGGCAGTGTAGCATTTGCTTTCCTTGATTTTTTCACATTCCATGCGAAGTAAACCACGGCAAGCACAGAAACTAAACAAGTGATAATTGCAGTCTCATTGCTGCTGGCATCATCGACCCGCAAAGCCATGTTCGATTATTTAGTTTTAGTGTTTCAGAATGAATTTTAACGAAATATCTGATGAGGGGATAATTTGTAATGGCATAGCTGGCACCCGTTAATCTTATAAATAGATGTAGAAAGGGTTCTAACGGCCAGCATTTTGTAATGAAATACATAAAATCTATACCACAGACGTATAAGTCAACCTATAAATCTTTACCACAGATGTATAAATCACCTCAAACATCTAGATTAATGCATAGACAAATTTTTCTACATTATTCAGTCGGCAAAACCACAGATTTTTTATATTAATAAGTTTGTCGAGTGAAATGTCAGAGATATTTTCAATAGAGATGTATCAATCAACCTAGAAATTATTTCCCTTTATATATAGTAGGCAATTTCTAATCACCTCAAACATTTAGATTAACGTAGAGACAAAATTTTCTACAGTATGCAGACGGCAAAACCATAGATTTTTTTATATTAACAAGTTTGTCGAGTGAAATATCAGAGATATTTTCAATAGAGATATCCACCCAACATGCACATAATAACTTTGAGCTCCGCCAATAACACCCTTCATCACCACCAACTGATCAGCTGATACAACGATGAATATTTTGCATGGATCTAATTATTATCTGGATTTTAGAGCATGCTTGGGGCTTCAACCCTCAATATCGTACACACTGCAATATATAGAGAAAACAATAGCTATGTGTGTTTGATGAACGTTCCCTTAATTGTGAATTTTTAATAATTAATAATTTCTATAATTTTATTTTTAAATCAAAATTATTTGATTATTAAAAGTTTAACTAACAAATATATTATATTAAAATTAAGTTAAATACCGCAACTAAACAAGTGATAATTGCGGTCTCGTTGATGTATTCAATTTCGTTTTGTTTTACTGTTTCAGAAACTATAATGATCAGGGGATAATTAATAATAGCAGTGGCACACCTAATCTTGTTTATTAATCGTTTAAATGTAGATGGGCTACAAACTATAATGATGTGGCTTGATGTCCTCGTTGTCACTGTCTATGAAGGAAATGTATTTCTTACTTGCCTGTCCATTCAAATATCAAATTGACGCCCCGAAAGAAACGCTGTTTTTAACTTCAAATGGAAACAGCCCAATTTTCATTTTCTTGACTTTTATCTTGATTCCCCAAAAAAAATAATAAAAAAAAATGTGAAAGTGAAATCACTAGCCTTCTATCGTCACACACTAGCACTGGAAGCCAGCTAGCTAGTGGCGCCTGCTCAATCGAATCGCCCACAAAACGAAAGAAACGTTGTCGTTTTTAACTTCAAATGGAAACAGCCAAATGCAGCCAGAAAGTGTTTTAATTGGGATAAATTTTCATTTTCTTGACTTTTGTATGTTATTAATTATCGTATTAATTTGGACAAAGAATGATAGCCATTAGTGCAAATTTCAAATGCGTTAAAATAGTTTAAGCCGATTGTCTCCACCTCATAAGTAAGGTGTCACGTCTTAATTTGACGTGAAACCACCACCAACTAATAATATTTTAATATATCTTAATTTATTAAAAGTCAAAAAATAGAATTTCTCTTATAATATTCTCTAATTAAACTCATTTTTGTTACTAACCTCATTAACCTTAATCATTTTTAAGTGAAAATTTTAATTTAAGGTGGAAGGCTGTTCCCGCTGATAAACAGAGTACATATTGTAAAAAATGCTTCAGTCGGGGCCAGGGGTGGATCTACGTTCAGAATGCGTGGGCAATTGAACCCACTAAAAGTTAAATTTATTTAATTTCGTGTTAGTTTTTAGGAAAAATTACCTTTGACTGGGGGTGATCTTGTAAATAAGTTTTGATGTTGGGGTTGATTTTAATTATGAATCATTATTTTTCGTTATGGTATTACCCCCTCTAAATTAATTTTCTATATCCACCGATTGTGACCGAGTATTAAAATATGTTTTATCTAACCAAATTTATATGTAAATTAGAAGAAGGAAGAAGATACAAATAGGATTATGATGTATAGATGAATTAATTAGTTAATTGTGTTGCTGATCTAATTGTCTGTTGCATTTTTTTTTTTTTTTTGCCTCCTCCAAATATCTTTCTCATTTCTATGTCAGTTTCTCTTTTATTATATATTCGAATATTTAATCGGGGTCTATAAATATTCATTAAAAAAAAAAAACTCATTTCCTTCAATAATTGTTCGTGGAAGTAGAAACTGATCCGTGAACTACCAATGTTAAAACTTAAAATATGTGATAGGTTATCAAGGTTCATTTATGTTGCAACACCGGTACATTGCTTTCACTATTGCAATGTGCTTGAAGATACTTTTATTTTCTACACCTCCATTAAATAAATAAATAAAATTTGTTAAATTGATGGAGTAGTTTTTAAGTAATTTTCTTTAGCTGGCCACCTAAATAAGAAACTTGAAAGATCAAGATAGGCTAAAAATTTATTTGAGTTTCATCCACCTACCTATCTTTTTAAATAAAAAAAATAACAAATAAAACACATGTAGGATTATGATATATTAATGAATAAAATAAACATTAATTAATTAGTTTTTTATTTATTTTTAAAAGTTAGGAGGTGTACAAATTTTGAGATTATTGATTTTTTTTTATACAATATCAATATATAATATTATTTAGAAATATAAAATAGTGTAATTTATGACAAAATGGTGTACAATGTACAATGTACAATGTAAATTATGTTAAATATGTATTAAACGAGTTATTGGGTTATGTCGTATTAAGTGACATAGTTACCTAATCATTAAATGGGTTTTTCGGTCACCCAGTTATTTTCCGTGTCAAGTTTAAGTTTTAATATTTTGACACGATTATTAAATGGGTCATATTTGAGTCAAATTAAATTTAACACAATAAAAAAATGACATAACGCGAAAACAATCAGGTAACTCTTTTTACTAGCTCTAGAAATATCTCCTCTTTAAACTCGTAGAATAGACCAAAAAATTAGGAGGTATAAAAGTTTCATCTATACTTTAATAGAATTTTGAATCCTAAAACTTTTAGGAAATTTTTTATTGAACGTGTATAGATTTAGACTCTCATAAAATTTTAAAATGTAAATATTTATAAATTGTAATTCAAAAATTATTTCAAAGTAGCTCCAAACACAAGCATGATGACAGATTATGCCGTTGAAAAAAAAATTAGCAACGGAGGACTTTTATTGAAATATTTTATTACGATTGAACTTGAAATAACATACAAATCTTCCGATACTCACAAAATCATCACAATCATTTTGTCTTAATGGTAGAGCTCTGAATTGGATAGTCTTGGTGTTGGAATAGCAACCAAAGGCTCTTTTTTCTTAATGACAATCCCAAATTTTTCAGATAAGTTTAGCTTTGTGCCAGCTGGCAATTCCCACTCAAATGAGTGCAATAACGAAGCCAGAACAAACATCAGCATCCTCTCAGCTAGAGGAATCCCAGCACACATCCTTCTACCAGAACCAAATGGCAAGTACTGAAAATTGTTACCTGAGTAATCGAACTTACTCTCGACACCAACATTCAGAAACCTCTCGGGTCGAAATTCTAAGGGATTATCCCAAAGTTGAGGGTCCCTGTGGATAGCCCAAACATTCAACATAAGAGTTGTATCTTTGGGAATGGTATAGCCACCAATGCTGCCACTCTCACTTGCTCTGCGTGGTACTAATAAAGGCAATGCAGGATGCAGACGAAACGATTCTTTCACCACAGCATCTAAATATTTCAATTTAGGCAAATGAAATTCTTCAACACAACTGTCCATGCCCACAACTTGAGCTAATTCTTCCTGAACTTTCTTCATGACTTGTGGATGCTGCATCAACTCTGCCATTGTCCATTCCACCATCGTAGTTGTGGTGTCGGTTCCACCCGTAATTATATCCTGTTCAAAAGATTACAATAAAACTTTAATTTAAAAAATTAAAAAAAGTTGAAAAGCGTCACTCATGCAAATATACAACTGTTCGTGGCTAGTTGCTTAACATACCGCGAGCACGCCCTTAAATTGGTTCATGCTAATTGAGGAAGAACCGTCTTCATTTTCTTGAAGCTCCAATAGTAACTGCAAGAAGTTCTTGTTCCTTGATCCTTCAAAATTTTCCCCTGCTCTTTCTTTACCTTCAACATTAAAGTCCTTGCTTCTATACTTTTCAACAGTAGAATTTATAATATTTTCAAACCAGAGTGAAATCTTCTTTGCTCTCCTCTCTATACCTTGTATGTCGAGCCATGAAAGCATTGGAAAGATATCCGAAATATTCGGTGTTCCCAGTAGCACCATGAGTTCTGCAAGCTTAAATTTTAGCTCAACCCCAAGAATAGTGGTCCCTTTCTCTTTTAATTCAAGCGCTTCACCCCACAGCATGTTCTGCATAGCACATACCAGTGTTGAAATCGACAATTCACCAATGTCAATGGGCTTGCAAATTTTGTTGTTGTTGTTATACAAATCCCTGATAGTATTTTTAACCTCTTGTTTTCTTAGAGCATAACAAGCATCAAGGCTTGCGTTACTCATCATCTTGCCCACAAAAAATTTGCGCAACTTTCTCCATTCGGGACCGTAATTGGACCATGCAATATCATTGCCACCAAAGGTGGCCACTAGTCCAGCGATCGGCGGGTCACGGTATGCGAATGTTGTATCTTGATCACGAACCACTTGTTTAACTAGGGAAGGTGAGCTCACCACTACACATAATTTATTTCCGAGCCAGAGCTTGAAGATCGGACCATAAACTCCGGATAATTCCGTGAATTTCTTGTGCAAGTCAGTAGTTCCGAGAAATGGGAGGTATCCGACTACAGGCAAGCCGCGAGGTCCTGGTGGAAGTTTAGCATTTGCTTTCCTTGATTTTTTCACATTCCATGCGAAGTAAACCACGGCAAGCACAGAAACTAAACAAGTGATAATTGCACTCTCATTGCTTCTGGCATCATTGACCCGCAAACCCATATTCGATTATTTAGTTTTAGTGTTTCAGAATGAATTTTAACGAAATATCTGATGAGGGGATAATTTGTAATGGCATAACTGGCCATAAATAGATGTAGATAGGGTCCCAACGGCCAGCATTTGATAATGAAATACATAAAATATATACCATGGACGTATCAATCAACCTATAAATCTATACCACAGATGACAAAATCATAGATTTTTTTTGTATTAATAAGTTTGTCGAGTGTAATGTCAGAGATATTTTTAATAGAGATGTCCACGAAATGTCAGAGATATTTTCGTTTAAATGTGGATGGGCTACGATTCTACGAATGGCCAGCATTTGTTATCAGAGACGTTCAATTATCGTTTAAATCTGTGCCACACGTGAAAATTGATTCAAAAGAAAAGAGAGGAGGGGAGGTGGGCTAGTGAACGCCTCTAACTTCGGTACGATCTCTACAAGATATTTGTTAAAGATTAATTTGGCAGAAAACAAATTATATGTACAAAACAAAAAGAATTGAATTCTAATGTCAAAAAAGTCGTAAAAGTGAATGTTGAGTAATGACACATTCCGAATTATTAAGTTTGAAGTGATAGTAGCATGTGGTGCAATCTAGAAACAAATAATTTTACAAATTTTTAAATTGATTGTATAATAAATAAAGTGTAATGATATAGTCATTAATTTTTATATAAATTTATTTTTTATAAATTTACGTGGCATGATAAAATTGGTTGAATTAAATGTCATTTGGCCCACATAATTTATTTTTATTATTTTATATTTTTATTCAATTAATGAATTAACGCCACGTCAGTTTGTATAAAATAAATTTATATAAAAATTTATAGTTGTATCATCACTCATAAATAAATGCCAGTTCAACACGTCAGATAAAAATATTAAAATATTCTTTGAAAATTCTATTATTATTCAATTTAAATAGTAGCGCAATTAAACTCAAACTTTTGATGTGGAGGTTTAAGAACCGGTCGATTTGATTCAATTTTTTTCATATCATAAAACAAGCATTTTTAACAACTTGTTTTCGTAGACCATAATAAGGCCTAGGAAAATTAAGGTCGTAGGCTAAAAAATATAAGTTATACTTTTTTATAATTACCATTAAAATTATATTAAAAAATTATTTTAAGCTTCTCCTTCCTGTATTATGAGATGCAACGTTTTTATTAGATTTCAGGTATCAATTTTTAATTTTTTTGAATAATTATGCATGATAATAGAATAAGCTATGACATATATAACTTTTTTTATGGGTAATTTTTAAAAACCTCTCCTGAGGTTTGGGTTTGTTGCAAGTAGATGGCGAGAATCTATTTATTTGTAAAAAACTCCCTACCGTCAGTTAATTTTAACATTGACCGTTAGTTGACTGTATAAAGACAATATTACCCTTAACAACAGTTTGTAGACTGACGTAACTAAAAAAAAAAACTAAAATTATTGGCGCGAAAAGCACAAATCCTATTTTTTGACAATTTTATCCTTGTAAATTCCAAAGATTTACAATATCATAGGTAAAGATTATGACTATTTCATTTTCAAGTTTTTAATTTTATCTTTCTTGTAGGAACTTTAAGGAAATATCAATAATTTAAAGAGGATTTTTCAAGTTTTTAATTTTATCTTTCTTGTAGGAACTTTAAGGAAATATCAATAATTTAAAGAGGGTAAAATAGCCAATAATTTTAGTTTTTTTTTTAGTTATGTCAGTCTACAAACTATTGTTAAGGGTAATATTGTCTTTGCACAGTCAACTAACGGTCAATGTTAAAATTAACTGACGGTATGGGATTTTTTACAAATAAATAGATTCTCGCCATCTACTTGCAACAAGTCCAAACCTCAGGGGAGGTTTTTAAAAATTACCCCTTTTTTATTAATATTTTTATTATTTATAAAATGAAGGGCCTTTTTGATAAATAAAATGGGGCCTTATTAGTAACAGGAGGAACGTAATTTTTGGGTGGGGCCCTGTTCGATTATTTAGTGTTTCAGAATGAATTTTAGCAAAATATGGCGGAGGGATACCCGAGCTTGTGATGGCATTCGCACACCTAAGTTATATTATTAACCGTATAAAATAAAAATATTAGATATTATATGTAAGTTAGATATTATATCAGGGAGCTATGCAGGTGATGAGGCCTATATTATATATTTTTAAACTAATGACAAATTAAGAAGAGTAAGGTACATTGTTATTAATTCCTAATTAAATTATTATTATAGAAATATCCATAATTATCATTAATTAATTACTTTGGGACAGCATGTAGTGATTATTTATTTAACAATTTATTTTTTCAATACAGTGCGCTGACCATGTACTATATTTGTATTTCGAAATGAAAATAAAAATAAATTCCACAAAATGATATCGAACCGATCCTAAAAAACAGTATTTTAAAAAAGATAAAAAGGAATTCAATCAATAAAAAATTACAAATAGTTAAAAATTCTGAAGATCAAAATTACACAAAAGATAACAAAACTTCTCAACACCCAATCATGCCTCTTCACAGTTCTAATTCTGAAATTTGAAGATTATGTTTTTATAAATTATTGTTATAGTTTGGAATTGAATATCAAACTTGCCCAAAAAAAAAAAACTTGATTGCTTGAATAACTATCACTATTCACTAAAGTGGATTGGGCGGGCTAACTGGGCTGGGGGCCCATGGCTGGTTAAAAGCGATATTAGCCGTGTGATTATTTTGGCAAGCACTCATCAAACGGCGGCGATTCGAAAATTGAAAATATGACCGTTAGTTTTTTTTTTTCAAAAGGCTAAGTTGTTTTAATTCATTAACAAGCCATCATCTTAAGTTAAAAACCCTCATTCTTTACCAGACTTAGCAGAGTAACAGTGTGTGGAAATTGTGACCAAGAATTGAAAATGGAAGCCAATGCTGTTATTGCAAGGCAACCCAAAGGTTAATTAATTTCTTCTCCTAGTCTCAATTTATTTTCTTCATTAATTACTTGTGCGTCCCCTCCTCCTTTAATGGGTATGATTTTTCTCTTTTGATTCTTTAATGGTACCCAAAGGCATTATTTTTGCTTGATACTATATTTGTTTGGATTTTATGGGTAAGTGATTCGTTATATTTTGATTCAGTTTAGGGATTTTACTTTTCATTAATGGGCATTGATGTGTTTCTGGGTACTATTTCTTTTTGATCCCCAGTTGTTTTGTTTTATTAAATGATGGTTGATAATATTTTCGTCTGCTTTTGTTTGCTTTAGCGTGTATCATTCATTAGGGTTCTAGGGGTTTATTGCTTGTTCTAATATCAATTTTCATTCTCTCTCTCAGTGTAAATTTTTTTACGTAGATTTTATTAAAAAAATTGATTTTTTAATTATTGCTTGTTTAATTCCAAAGATTTGGGTATTGTTCTTAAGATTATCATCCTGTTTCTTTTTTAAATGATTCTTTGTTCGTCAATTTCCAAATTATGGAAGTTTCTCTGAATTCTGACATTTACTAGAGCATCTGGGATTATTTTGATCACATTATGTTTCTAAAACCAGATTATATCTTTTTCTTTGCATTTTTTTTTCTTAGGTCTCATTTCAGTGGAATGTTGTTTAAAAATCTTCTCTTTTTATTTTGTTTTTGCCTTCTAGGAAGAGGAAAGATGAAGAATGAGCCAGCACAAGGTCAGAATCGACGAGTTCTTTGTGATATTGGCAATATGGAGACGCTTCCAGTTGTGGAGGGGAAGATCTCTCGCCCCATGACAAGGAGTTTTTGTGCACAACTGCAAGCAGCAGCAGACAAGAACAAGGTAGTAATATGCAGCTATTTATAGTTATATTAAACTTTTTTATCTTTAGAATCTTGGTAATTGGAGGCATTAATAATTGGACCATTTTATGGACCGGATGCTTTTTTTTTTTGCAGCTCGTAGTGGTTGATGATATTGTAGCTGCAGCCACCAAAAAAGGTAGAATTGTAAAGAAGCCAGCAGAACCTCAAAAAAAGGCATCTGAAATTGCCAACAATGACTTAGTTGTGATAAGCTCTGATGAAGAAGAGAACGTTAAAGAAGTAGAAGCTAAAAACGAAAAAATTAAACCTGTTGGGGAGCAGAGCTCAAAGGAAAGGTCCCTGAGGAGGAATGACAGGACATTCACTTCAGTTCTCACTGCTAGAAGCAAGGTGGTTTTGATGATGTTCTTCTTGGGTTATTTTGTTGATTATGAAGATTCTTCAATAAGATATTTATCTTTGTCTTTTCCAAATTTATTTGTATTAGGCTGCTTGTGGAATCACTGACAAGCCAAAGGATTTGATAGTAAACATTGATGCACCAGATGTTAATGACGATTTGGCAGTTGTTGAATATGTTGATGATATCTACATGTTCTACAAGCTCACAGAAGTAATGTTCCTTTTATACTTTTCACTCTCAGCAGTAGTTCCGGCCTCTTTCTTATAATGGGAAACTTTTATGCAGGAAGAGGGTCGAGTGCACGATTACATGGTCTCACAGGCAAATATCAATGCTAAGATGAGAACTATCCTTGTTGACTGGCTGATAGAAGTTCATAACAAGTTTAAACTAATGCCTGAAACCCTGTATCTTACTGTAAACATACTCGATCGCTATCTTTCCATGAAAACTGTGAACAGGAGGGAGCTTCAGCTAGTTGGCATTAGCTCAATGCTCATTGCATGCAAGTATGAAGAAATATGGGCTCCACAGGTATCTTTCAAAATTTCTTTTGTTTCTACTAGTTCTTTTCTCTTCCTTCTTTTGTTTCTTTAAGTTGTTTCTACTAGTTTCAAAGTATTTAGAAATTCTCATTGATTGGCTTTGATTTTGCAGGTTAATGACTTCATTTGCATATCAGACTATGCTTACATTGGATCACAGGTACTTGTCATGGAGAAAGCAATTTTGGAGAAATTGGGGTGGTATTTAACAGTTCCTACGCCTTATGTGTTCCTAGTTCGATATGTCAAGGCTTCTGTCTCACCTGATCAGGAGGTGCTGCAAATATCTTGGTCTTGTTTTGATTATAGTGCAATAACTCAAACTAAATGATTGACATTTCTGTCCAACATAGATGGAGAATCTGGTATTTTTCCTAGCCGAACTAGGTATCAGCCATTATCCCACTGTCATTTGTTACTGCCCGTCCATGCTTGCTGCCGCATCTGTATACGCTGCACATTGCACCCTTAACAAGAGCCCTCTTTGGACTGAGACTTTGAAGCACCACACAGGCTACAGTGAAGAGCAACTAAAGTAATGTCCCCTTTCCATTATTATCTGTAATTCTTCTTACTGTAGTATCCTTTATATTTGGTTACTGATTTCTGGTGTTAAGTGGCGCATATCAGTAAGCTCATGTAGCATGGTATTTGCTCATGGCTCTAATTTGTAACTGAGACAAGTGATATGCTCTAACTTCACATGTTATATTCCATGTAACAGGGATTGTGCAAAGCTCTTGGTAAGCTTTCACTTGGCAGCTGCGGAAAGTGAGCAAAAGCTAGGAGTTTATAAAAAATTCTCAAGTCACAAACGAGGCGCTGTAGCTCTTCTCAATCCTGCTGAATATCTTATGACCTAATCAACATATAATAGAGGAAGTCAATGTGTATCCAGATGATTTTGTAATTGGATGCTCCGGTTGTGGTTGTAAATTCTTAATTGACTGAAGCAAATGCACAATGAATATTGAAAACCTATCAAGTGAATGCAAGAAGTTTTGCTCTTCAGTTTTCTATCTTCCCTTTACTTTCTTAGAGCTTATTTGTTCTTTCTTTACAGCTGACATAAGTTTTCATTCTTAAAGCAGCAATCACTGTCTTTTAACTGAGATAAAGCTAATTAATATCATCAAACAAGGAAATAAAGAATAGAGTTAAACAATTTACAGTTGCCAGTCAATAAATTAGGAGTTTGTCATTAGCAGATACTCAACATACTTTACTACAAGGCAGAGGACATTGTTTCACTCTGGTTTCAGCTCTATTTTCAATTGCCCTAAGCAGTGCTTGTGCTCCTAAAACTGACATGGATCGACAAAATCTACAACCAGTAATTCTCCAAAAAATGTGGTAAACCTTCTAGTGTAAGCTCAATCCAAGATTCAGGTACTTATAAATATTTAGTTTCCTTTCTGCCTGTATATTTTGGAAACCATAGGATCACTTCTCCAGCTTCTTCATTGTTCCATTCCAGCATTGAATCACTGGTGCACTGTTGCTTTTGGGTTACCTCCAACAAAGATGAATTCTGCAACCAACAGAAATGCAGTCACAAAAGTTTAGGCTATCACTTTTCTTTAATGTCTTGTCTTTAACTCTCTTTTAGGTGTCAATGATCCTTCTTTCTGCATAAATTTCATAGCATAACCAATAGATAATGTTCATCATTAAATAAAAGAATAAATCACTTATATCAATTGGAACTCAACATTTATTACCGCATGCAACTACGTTTTTGTTAAACAAGTATGCCTTTTGTGTATTGTTATGATGGCACTTGGTCATTAGTGAAATCTGAACGGCAGTTTTTCTGAAGGAGGTTCAAAAATGCCATATCTGCTATCGTGGAAGAAATATTATCAAAGCAGATGCTACAAAACCACAAACCTTTGTTCTAACTACGATGGTACTGTTGAAAGGATGGCTGACACATGCAGTAACACCTTCTGATAGTGGAACAAATCTATTTTGCTTCTTGTGTTTTTTTATCTCAGAAAGGGTCTGTATATCCTCACTGGAAGGATACAAGCAACAAGAAAAATGTGAACACAGACGCTGTCAAAGAGAGACAAAGACTCAAAGCACCTGCTCGCTGATACTCCTCAATAAGAAAAAGAACTTCAAGACTGGGGAGCATTTGAAAACATGAGCAAAACACAGGAAATTATATACATATGACATTTCTTATCTATCCTCTTTTTCTGGGTGTTCTTGTTTATGCAGGATCATGGCGATATCAATCCTATCAATCCCTAGAAAGCCTTATTTCCACATAAAGTAAGTTAGCCATTTCAGGTAGTTTCTTACTTCTAGTCCACAAGGCTGAGAGAGCTGGAGCCCGGGTAGAAGTCTAAAAGATGAATGCCATGGTCAGATGATGATCCCACCACATAAATCTGCATGAGAAGACATCAAAGTCATATTTGACTGAAGGAAGACACTCAAGCATGTTTTCCAGCGGACAAGAGGTCTGAGATGAGCTTTAAATAAAATCAGGTAATAAATTCTCTACATGGAGGCATTACACTAATTAGTTGCCACATATAATATCTTTGAAAATTATATGCTCAACAGCCATGTGATACACATGCCCACACCATAGCATAAACATGTTACCAGTGAAAAAGATGATATCAACGATAAATTACTTACAGAATTTGTTGATAACCACGATGGTTTTCGCAATTGGATGGATTGTTGGAAGGTTCCTAATTACTCCAAAGGGACAAGGAAGTAGTTACACAAGCATTAAACAAGATGCCCATGGTTCTAGCAAAATTGTGGTAATTCTGAACGTTCAAATTCTACTTGCAGCCAAGCCAGAGGAGCCGGCGGAAGACAATGAATGTGGGTAACTCGAGAATTGTAAACATCAAAGGCACCAGACCTGCACATGGAAAATGAGGAAAGCAAGAAGATTTAATCAGAAGCATTTGACAGAAACATATCATCTCAAATTTATCATTTATAAACAAATAAGTCATCCCAAAAATGGAGCAACATAAATGTAGGAGAGATCTAAAAGGCAAAGGAAAGCTTCCTCTTCAGGGTCCTTGGTAGGAAGGATTAGAGAGAGAGAGTAATTTGCATTCTCATCAACTTCACTTTCCACATGGACAAAATGATTCCACTCACTCATTACCATTCTCGACATTCAATCAAACTATACACTCCTCCCCTCTTCTCTGTTCCAGCCCCTAATATCTCTCTCATACCAGGTAAATAGATTAAATTTTATTTTTCCTTAACATGCACTTTTCAGGGTTTTCAGATACAGATTCTTGCGCGGAACTATAGCATTTTTCCATTAGTGATTCCAACAGACAATCACCTCTCTCTCTCTTTCTTTTTTTTTTTTTTAAATTTTTACCCCTCATAAATCATAATGACACTATATTTTTTCGGTTTACTCTTTATTCCCTCCAAAATCATTTCTTCTAAACTTGCCTCTTTAATGCTTTTTTAGTACATAGGGCCAAAAAACATTTCCGAATTTTGTGAACCCGGTTTGGACCGGAGAATAAATTTTCATTTGAATAGATGGCAAATAAAATCCAGATTCCGCATTACGGTCCATGGGTGTACTAGTTAAAACAAATCAACTCATTCAAGATCGTGTTCTTACCTGCATTTATGGTTAACGCGTACTTAAGTTTGTCATTAGCATACTTAAAAGTTACTTGACAACACAGCAAGAGGCCATTGTTTCACTCTAATTTCAGCTCTATTTACAATTTGTAACTCTTAAGCAGCGCTTGGTCTCCTAAAACTGATAACATCCATAACCAGCAGCTCCAAACTATTAAGCTATGTTGTTGTTTGGTTGCCTCCAAAATAATGGTAAACCGTTTTGAGATTCAAGTGCTTCTGCAGTTAGTTTCTAGACTTCTAGTAAGCTGTTTATTTTGGGAAATATAGGATCTATGCTCTCCAGCTTCTTCATTGCTCTAGCATTGAATCACTGGTGCACTGTTGTTTCTGGGATACGACCAGCAAAGATGAATTCTGCAAACAAAATATTAAAGAAAAGTGATATGTTCATGCTTGAAACAGAAGCCTAAACTTTTGTTCAAAGACCCATTATCGTGAAAACAATCTTTCTGTAGAAATTTCATAGCATAACCCTAACGATAATATTCATCGTCAAACAGAAGGGTAAATTACTCATATCGTTTGGAGCTTGACATTCACTACCACATGCAACAATATTTTTGCTAAGCAAGTATAAAGTGAGCAAGCCTTTTTCTGTATTGTTATGGTGTGCTTGGCCACTAGTGAAATCTAAATGGCAGTTCATAAAATTTTAAGGAAGTTGCGTAAGGAGTTCAACAATGGCATTTCTGTTATCCTGGACGAAATATTATCAAAGTAGATTCTACAAAACCACAAACCTTTGTTCCAGCCACGATGGTATTATTGAGAGGATGAGTGACACATGCAGTAACACCTTCTGATAGTGGAACAAATCTATTTTCCTTCTTGAGCTTTGTTCTCTCAGAAAGGCTCTCTATATCCTCACTAGAAAGAAGGATACAAGCAATAAGAAAAATGAGAACATTTTTTTTCTGGGTATTCTTATCCATGCAGGATTAAAATCAGGTCGTCAATCCCTGGGAAGTATTTTTGCCACATAACATAAGTTAGCTATTTGACATAGTTTCTTACTTGTAGTCCACGTGGCTGGGAGAGCTGGAGCCTGGGAAGAAGTCTAAAAGATGAATGCCATGGTCAGATGATGATCCAACCGCATAGATCTGCATTCGAAGGCAACAAAGTTATAATTGGTTGAAGGGAGGTGCCGAAGCACATTTTCCAGTGGAATTATAAAAATGGCTAGAATTGTAAATTTTTGACGAAACCTAAAGCGAGAAAACTTTGGAATATGACTTGCCTTCAAACACGAAAGGCAAAATTACAAAACTAAGTTTCCAACCAAAGTGTACAATTAATGAAAAAATTGTTTCCATGCTTCACCTCAAATTGGCAAGAGAAATGCTGTTCTTCTAGTTAAAAATGCTTTATTAATAAAGAAATTAAACTGACTCTTTCCCACATGAGAAAATAGCGGTGACGATGAGCAGAGTCAAGATGACTAAATAGGCTTTCAAAGCCCAGCTTGAAATGAAAAGAAAGATTAGACCTCAAGAGGGCATAAAGTTGAGATCAGATAACATGTATGTGATAAAAATGAGCAAGCTCAGCACAAAAAGACATGATCAGATATCAAGTCATTTGAACTTGAAATTGAGGTGAAGTGATGTACATTTATAATAGTTTATGGTATGCCAGTTATATAGATATATCAAAATCTATAGCGTTCAATTTCATGCTTGATTTCAATACAAACAAAAAAGAGATTTGAGCTGAGCTTAAATAAAAATCAGCTAATAACCAGAAATGAGTATTTCATTCTCTTCATGGAGACATTACACTAGTTACTTACCAATGACGAGAAATGTTAAGATATGCAATGTCCTATAAAATCTTTGTAATTAAGCTTGAAGCTAACCATACTTCTTTGCAAATTACTTCTTTGCAAATTCTGTGCTCAACCACCATGTAAAACACATGCCCATACCATACATAAACATATCCCCAGAGGAAAAGGTAAATCAATGATAATAATCATTAATAAAATAAAATAAAAAACTTACAGAATTTGTTGACAACCATGATGGCTTTCGCAAGTGTAATTGATCAGCTGAATTGTTGGAATCACTCCTAATTACTCCAAAAAGACGAGGACAGTAATTACACAATTATTAAAGTTGCCAATGATTACAGAAAAAATATGGCAATCCTAAACATTATTGAATTCTACTTACAACCAAGCTGGAGGTGGGCAATGAACATGGCTAACTCGAGAATTGTAAACATCCAAAACGCCAGACCTGCATCACATGGAAAATAAGTAAGGGAGATTTTAATTAAAATGAAGCATATGAATTATGATAGAAACATATCATCTCATATTATCATTTGCTAACAACTTAAGTCAACCACTGTGATAAATCTAATTATATAAATAAGAAACAAGCAGAACCTTTGATAAACATGTCAAACATTGAAAGTTAATCATAACTTTCATAGGGCAAAATTTAAGACTTGTACATATGAACAATCAAATTTTGAAACATCACGAAGTTAGAGTATTGCATGATTATACTGGCTATGAAAAAGAGACGGTATAAGATAATGCCAATTTGTCTCTCCACCTTTATCACTGGCATGACATAGTCAAAATGTTAGATTACGAAGAATGTCGAAGTTGTCAGCAAGTGTTTCAAGAGTTTGAAAAAACAGTTCAAAACAAGAACTAAATGTGTGCCTGATTGCTAAATAAGTCAGAAATGCTTGACACGCCAACAAAAAATTATGAATAATTTCCTAGTTCGATATTCTCCAGCCACAGGGAGCAATCAATTTTTACCATCCTCTATAGCTCATTCTGGATCAACATGTTCTTTTATGTTTCAACAAGCTGAAGAAAAAGAGAATTCTAAAACCTCAGAATTGCAGAAAGATTCTAGCAAATATATGATTTCTTGTTGGGTAGCATTAACCTCTACAATTCACTAATTCAGGTAGTCTTTTATAACGTACTTTGATTTCCAAATCCTAGTAGTGAGTCAGCCTGTAGCAATACATTGTCTTTTAATTGTATAATTCATTGTAAATGATGTGTTGAATTTTAAAACTGCTAAGAAAATTACGTGTTAATTTAGCAAAGCATGATGCAGTGTTAAGATATGAACAAATGTGTTCAGAATACATACATACATACATACACATATATATAAGTCAAAGAAAACACATTCATTTCACAACTTACCAGCCATCATCAAGGTGGAATGCCAATTGGTATGAGCAAGATGGATCAAGATCAATTGAGTGTATTTCCTGTGAAACAATTTTTGATTGTGCCTGTGCAATAAACACTAATAATGGATTATTCACAATTCAGAAACAACAAAAAGCGCCTTTCACATTTGAAAAGTTTTCAGCATTAATTTCTATACAATAACCCAACTCTCTATCATTAATAACTATGTCAACATTTTTATTTTGATAAGAAAAGAGAAAATATATACTAAGTAAAATCATTTGCAAAACAGCATACATAGATGTATAAAAATATTTGTATATAGAAAATTACTCTCGAATAAAATTTATATGGATTAGCTTTGTAAGGAAATGCCAATTGGCTTCCCTCTAAGTCCTTCATCATTTTATTGTAAAACAAAATACATCTTGTAATAAGTAAAGCCATTACAAAACTCCATATTTCTAGTCTCAATTACATTATTGTTAACATTAATTTTTCAGATTAGAGAAAAAATAAATCTAGGATTCTCAAACTTTCCAAAAATGTATGTTCTAAGTTACATTTCTGAAGTCTGATCCTGCCATAAAGCTAATGAGGTGGTGATTTCTTTGCCCTAATAATAGGCAGAATGGGAACAGCAGGAATACTTAGTTTATTAACACCTCGCTGCCATCCACAATAGTAAACTTGATGAAAATAATTGAAGACAGCATCAGAACGTTTGTGCATAGTTACATACCTTCAAAGTCCCAATTTTTTCCAGCATTGATGCTAACTTCAGAGATGTTAGAGGTAAATGACATACCTGAAGAAGCGGGGGGGGAAGGAGAGAGAGAGAGATCAATTATGCAAAACAACCATATTATCAACTACATAAGATACATTAACCCAAATGCTTATCAAAATATCATTGACTAATCTGTCACAGGCACACCAATAAAGCTAACCATGAAACAATTTGTAACAAGAAAGTTTAGACATCAGTGCTAGTGCTCATGGGATCAATAAGCAAATATTCACAATATGATTGTCCTTATTTTTGTGGTAACTGCTGGCAGTTGTTTCGCGTCTTCATTTGAATTATCACATTGCAAGATAAAGGAAAAAGATACATCTATAAACACCACCAACCTCCTTATGATTATGAAAAGGAGCAGATGTTCTTCCACCACGAAGATCCCACAAATAAATGCTCCCATGCTTACCAGCAGCAAAAATAATCTGAAGTAAATGAACTTTTGTAATTAGGGCTCCAGGAAAGTGATGGATGATATTAGAAGAAAGAACTTGAAGTATACTTAAACACTAGAGAGTAAAATCCAACTGCCTAATTCATTATTGTTATTGTAGTTTGAAAAAGCTGACCTAAGAATCACTATGTTGATAGGACCATGGCATGGCATATATATAAGCCTGCCATATTAAATAAAACAAGGTGCCGTTCCTTTTTGACCTTATGGTTTATGGTTTGCACTCTTTCAATTGGCAATTTTCATCCCAGAAATGGCATAGCACTTTTAATGCAAGCTTGAGCAATCCATTTGTAAACTATAAAATAGGCACACTCATCTAAAGACTGACTGCAATTTATTGAAAAACTGTTACATAAGGTGGCTCTGAAATGTCGCACACATGAAAGATGGGACAACATCTTAATGCAACAAAATTTTACATTCACAATTGCGAAAAAAATCAAAGTTTGCACATTTTTAGAAACAAACAAGTGATATTTACAATAAATAAAAGAATATTTGGATTCAATAAATTAACCTGATTTTCAGCATGTAATTGAATGCTATTAAGAGTGCCATGGGAACCAGTCGAAAGCTCAAGACTTGGAAGAACACCAACTCTTCTATCCCATATATTTACTACACCATGTGTATCGGAAGCAATTAACCTACAAAAATCGATCATCGAGTGGGAAAATAATTATTGTCAACAAGCCAAAATAGCAAAAAGCTTGTTGCATAGGCACATCTCGTCACCTCCCATTATCCTCAGTCATTGACTTTAGTTCAAAAATGTTAGGGCAGAAGATCAATAAGAATCCTATTTCTCATAATGAAAGGATTAGATAAGTACACTAAAACCAGACAGTAGTTATATGACATGAATGGGTCAGTTAAATTGAAAGCTGAAATCACCAAAGGCTACACGGGGAAAGACGAGCTTAATATAACCTCCATATGAAATGATTTCATTAGGACTTTTAAATATTCAAAAGTGATAAATGATTATTCGGTGATGCAATGGTCTACAATGTTTTATGAGCTCATCTATATTAGAGGAGGGGAGAGAGAAGGAGGATTGGGGGAAACAGAAGTACACATTTAATGTTTCTATAAATCATTACATGTCACCTTCCTCATCTTTTAGATTAGAAATTCAGAGACTCTAATCCTATTTGCTCAATTTATCAAAATGGCAGCCAAGTAATAGCCATGTACCTCACTCACATCATTATAGATATATTCAAAATTATCAATAAGGGTATCACACTATATGGTGCCCAGCATAAACAATTTTGGAGGAAAACTGGAAATGAACTTTTAAAAATAGTGGTTTTTCCTTTGGTTCCCTGCCCTGCATAAAATATCATGGTTAATGCATGATAAATAAATCAATAAGCACAAAAATGAAACCTCAGCATCAATTCTACCAAAATAAAAAGTCATCCAGTGTTGTCATTTGAGGCCATCAGCTCAGTATTAATGTTTAACAGGATTTTCCTCACTCCCTTAGAGATAATAAACACATAATTGCTATAGCAGTTCTTGATATGTTTAACTCCGATCATATTGTACACATTTCTTTGCATAATGTTATCAGCATTTCTCTCCTACAAATCTGCATGGTCCTCCTAGGATCATTCATGCAGAAAACATATTGCAGGCCAAACAGTTGATAACCCTAACCAAAAAGGCTTTAACTTTATTCAATACTTATAAAATATCTGGGAAATGGTTCATTCTTTGTTACTAAGCTTTACACAATAGAGGACGACAAGGGGTTTTCCTCCATTTGGTAACAGTTATTTAACCCAAGGGATAGTTTTTCCACCATTAATCACTGCAATCTCTAGCAACTAGTGTACATTCTGGTATAAATTTACCACCTAGGTACCACCTTCGGTGCCAACAGTTTATTTAACAAATACAATCATATGCACCTTAAATGAGTAGTCCATTCATTGAATGAATTTGGTATTTCTAACAAAGGTCAACCATTTTAGTACCTTGATGTATTAACTGCACTAAAAGCAAGATCAGATAGACCTTTCTGGACATCAGACCCAACAACAGTGACAGAACGTCTTGTTTTTAAGACCTACATCAAGGTAAAAAATAAAAATAAAAAAACCTGTCATCATGATAGTTGAAAATTCAGGACCATGTTCTAGAAGAATAACTCAACTTAATTTTCAATGAAAAATAAAATGTTTATTGTCAAATACTTTTTGGAAACATTCTTTATTAAGGAACAGGCATATGCTATTAGTGATAAGGAAGCTGGAGAGGGAGTTTATAGAAATTCAAGTGGAAAATGAGGTCATTAGCAATGATTTGTAGAAGAAAACTACTAACTATTACTTCCAATATACTAGTAAAGCCAGATAAGAAGATGGAAAAGTCAACTTACTTCGACTGGTTCGTCTGATATATAACCAATGTCATAGATGCTTACTACATTACTTCTTGTAGAAGCACAAGCAACCTGAATAAACGAATAAAATGAAAATATGTTTAGATCAGAAATTCACTATGAAAACTTATTTTAAATAAGGACAGCAAATTAGCGATCCCACAAGCAAATGCGTCAGAAAATTTTAAAAGATTTCTAAACTAGAAGTAAATGACATATTTAGTAGCATAATTAATGGTAAAGAAAGAGAACAAGTTTTCACCCTGACACAAAAATATTCCAAATAGAATGATTGAGCAGGTAAGAAATTATGTTTTCTACATCTCTAAAAATGACAAAATTGTAGAAGCAAATGACATATTTTGGACCGCAAATTAGTGATCCCACAAGCAAATGCGTCAGAAAATTTTAAAAGGTTTCTAAAGTAGAAGCAAATGACATATTAAGTAGCATAATTAATGGTAAAGAAACAGAACAAGTTTTCACCCTGACACAAGAATGACAAAATTGAACTACAATGCACATTGCATAACCAAATTTAATATAGTTAGAACTGGAATAAACACAAGTAACCATAAATTTTTAGACATATACATATAAACTTTATCTGACTGAGAGAACTAATTAGAAAAATTTTAGTGCAATGAAGACTTTTATGTTGCATTCTAGAACAAAAATTTGGTAAATTTCTACATGATTATCTATCTATAATTATCCCCAGCTCAAACAAATGAATCAGCATAATAATCTAAATATACAGCGAGTACACATGTAAGCTGAACCTCATCTTGATTAGCCAGATTCCATCTAACAGCATCAAGTTGTTGAGGCAAAGGAATGTGCAGTAAGTGTTTACTCTGGTCTTCCTTCAAGCCCACTCCTAACAAAACAATAAACAAAATTAGAATAGAAATAATGTAATACTGAAAATTTAGAACCACTCAAGTACTGAGATGCATAGAATCCACCAACTGAATAAAATTTGTACTTATTTCAAAACGTGTGTTAGATAAACCATTTTACTAGAACTTTCTACTCTACTCTTCAGTCACAGGAAAATGGAGTCAGCTATACAATTGGTCTCCAAACTCGAGCTCGCTTCTCCTTCACTAACTAGAGTTTGAGATGTGGGGTGCATAGTAATGCTACTTTTCTATTAGAAATAGCTATATTTCTTTCTTTAGAACTTCCTTGCTGCAGTTTGACTCAGTTACAGTTATTCTAGTTCTAGTCCATATAGTTTTCCTAGTCGTAGTTTTGCTAAGTTAAGAGTTAAGGTACTAACCTGGTAAAGTTCCATTACATTGGTAATATAGAGATTCAAAGTCATGCACCGTTAAGCACCCAGATCTCGTAGCAGAAACCAAGTAAATCCCCTGAAGAAATATTGCAACAACTAAAGTAAAAGCCAAGCTTCAAAGCGAAGACCAAAACCAAAATGTATTTGTCAGCACAACCAGTTAAAAGAAAAAGATAAGGCTAAAAGTTCAAAGAAATTAAGTAACATTCCACAATGTTTCTCCAAACAAAGTCCACATTCAATAAAAAAGGAAGGCTGAAAGTTCCAAGGAATTGACCATATAAGTTCAAACACTGTTTTCCTTCTAAAATAAAGAATTACAGGATATCTTTAAACATTGTTTCAAGATTATTGAAAATGTAATAATATCTCGAAAGAACCTTTGATGGACCAATTGTAGGTGATGGAAGAACCATATCAATATAAAACCAAATAAAAAAGATACCAATGAAAAAGACATAAACACATTACAAACAACCACGAAACACGACAGCCACAGGCATTTTTAGCAGGAAGTTGTCAATTTCAGAAATTATAGTTCTACAGACAACAAATTTGACACTTCACCTTGCAGTCAAAGTCCAGTGCAGAGATGCCTGGTCTGAGTACACAAAAAAAAAAAAAAAACACATAACCATAATCACTACATTTTAATCATCTAATCACACTCAAAGCTCAACAACAAGAAAAGACAACACAAAGAGAAGGCAATACCCACTTTCCAAATGACCGTCGGTGATCAATCATTGCAACATCACCAGCCCGACTTCTCTGTAAAATCTAAAAATTCAACCCAACTGCATGCGCAAAATGAAAAAGGCTGCCAATTAACCAAACAAAAATGGGAAACAGAAGCAATACCTGACTATTGACAATGCCTTCGTGGGTCGGACACAGCACTCTATCAACATGATACAAATGGGGAAATGCCCCAATCTTTCCGTAACATAAAAATAAAAATAAATAAACGACTTAAAACCCAAAATCGAAACTAATGAAAAGACAAAAGTAATTAGATCACCTGAGAATAGGACTGCATAAGCAAAGCAGACAAGTCATGTCGGTACTTGGACTCAAATCTGCCGTTCAATTCAACCACACTCCTCTTCCAACGATTGCTTTTCATTAAAAAAAATAAATAAATAAAACTTTGAATTAAAGAATAATGGATACTGCAGTTAAATATTCTTAAGAGTTATATTTTTTTTTTAAACCTTGAATTGCATCGTTTAGGGTTTTCAGGTACAGATTCGCGAGAAACTAAGTATTTTTCCATTAGAGTGACAACAGATAGTTTACCCGCTCACTACTCCCGCCAGAATCATTTCTGCTATCGTACGCTTGGGCACATTGCGAATTATAAACTAGGCGGATTGTTACGAACCCGGTTTGGACCGGAAATCAAAATTGGACCGAAAAATTAGCCAAACAAGAGATTAAGCAGAGCAACATTTTTTTTCCATTTCAATTGATAGCAAATAAAATCGAGATTCAACATTACAGTCCAAAGATTTACAATCATAAGAACTCAATTAAGCTCTCTCGCCTCTAATTCTCCTAGCGAGCTGAATATCCTTGGGCATAATAGTAACTCTCTTGGCATGAATGGCGCAGAGGTTAGTATCTTCAAAGAGACCGACTAGATAAGCCTCGGCAGCTTCTTGAAGAGCCGCGACGGCGCTGCTTTGGAACCTCAGATCGGTCTTAAAGTCCTGAGCGATTTCCCTAACGAGTCTTTGGAACGGAAGCTTCCTGATCAAAAGCTCAGTGCTCTTCTGGTACTTCCTGATCTCTCTCAGAGCAACGGTTCCTGGCCTGAAACGGTGAGGCTTCTTCACTCCTCCCGTCGCCGGAGCCGACTTACGAGCCGCCTTTGTTGCAAGCTGCTTGCGTGGCGCCTTTCCTCCGGTTGATTTCCTAGCGGTTTGCTTTGTGCGGGCCATTTGTGAGAGTAGAAGACGAAAATGAGTGTTTGTTTCTTGAGAAAGTGAAACAAAATTTTAGAGTTGCTGAAGATAAATTTGTGAACAAAGGTGAGGAAGTGGCAGTACTTATAGGGAAAATTATTTTTGGAGGAGGGAAGTTCGAAAATTTTGTGTTACTTTGAGAGATTTGAATGTGTGCATTTGGACCGTAGATTTGACAGTGATCAATGGTGAATATTTCGAGAGTGTATGCTGATTTGTCAATCCATGTGAAATTGAAAGTGACCAATGGAATTGGTTTATGAATGGCATAATTTTGATCGTTTGATTGGCTTAAAATACTTTAAATATCGACGGTTCGGAGTCCTTGGAGAGCAGGATCTCGGATCACGATCCTTGTGCTCTTGTAACCATTAGGATTTTCTTTTTTTGGCGCTAAAAAGCAGGATTGGGGAAAACTTTAAAAACCATTTTATCATTGGAACTTAGTCTAAAATTTTCCTTTAATTAGTTTAATTAAATTACAAAAATTAGTTTAATTACTTTAAAAACCCATTAGAGTTCAAATTTCTACAAGTCGGGGGGCGGAAAAAAAAAAGATTACAATTCCTTGTTTCTTTATTTCGTAATAAATGAGAATAAATTTTGTTTTAATTACATAAATTTTCAAGTTATCTGTGTTCCATCTTAATTGTAGTCACATAGATTCCGAACTATACTTAGTCTAGGCTTCGAGGCTATTATCATAAGATTAGTATTCTGCATCTAACATACTTGTGTGATACTCTAATAACTCTTGTTTAAAAATTGCTTAGGAAGCTCTAAGCTTCTCAACTAGTTAAACTAAGATGCTTGCAAAAAAATTAGAGAAAATAGTGAGCAATTAAGCCAAAGAGAACATTTTCTTTTCACAAGTATGTGTACAAGAGAGTTTTGAGAGTTTGCTTTGAGTTGCTTACTAGCTTGCTTGCTTGTTGCCCGAAAAAAATGACAAGAATCCATGGGCCTTTAATGTAGTCGAAGAGTCTTTACAATTACAATGATGAGAGTAAGGATTCGGACCCCTATAAAAATATTATGAATGTTAGTTTCAATCATTTTTTAATATCAAATAATTAAATGAAGACAATCTCTCTGTTACGAAATGTGAGAGAAGTAAATACTTTAAATATTAGAGAGGACTTAAAAAATTTAGAAGTACTTCTGATGATTAATGTAAACGCCATGAAAAGATTTCAGTTATATAATCTTATTATAAATATCAATTATAATATCTGATAAAATATTAATAACAACCTTGTATATAACATAATTAAAAAAATAAAAATATAAAATGACGAGTGCCAAGCCTATTTGAGGTTAGCCTAGAACTTTCCGTATCTAGAGATTTCTGAGAGCCTATTAAATTTATACATCTACTAAGCTTTATTGATTTCTTTGTACAAGGCCTAGAGGATCCACATTCTACCACTCTGTAATTAGTGAGTACTTACAAGTGAAGAGAAAGTGCTAAAGATTATTGGAGATAAAACTTTCTGTAAAATCAAGTTATCACATCTTGGTTTGTGCACTTTACCTCTTTGCCACGGAATTTTGAGCGGTCTGCGACACTATGCTATTATATAGTCTTGATAAATATTGTTTCTGATAATATTAAATTTTGATATAATAATTCAAAAGAAAAAAAAAATGCACCACGCGTAACACAGCCCATTGGACACCTTTTTAAGATTTAAAATTGAACCAATCAAAAAGCTCTTCAAAAATATAAAAATTAAACATATAATTTTCAGTAGGTCCTGTTGTCCACAAGACGGGAATATATATCAATTAACAAGCAAAGTGCCCTGCCAACCAGGTGCCCTCCACTTTATTAGGTTCTTATGCCACGAGTTAAGGTGTCGTTGTACAAAACTTATAATAAAATAATTTGATACTTTTGCTTCATATGGAATCCTCAGATATCCTAAGTAAATGTTTGCAATTATTAATTAGGCAAGTTAATAATTACTTTTGAACTAATTCACCATATCGTTCGGAGAGGAATGTCACTTTATTCCCTCTCAAATATATTTTATTTACCACTTAGGTTCTTAATAAAATTTCAATATCCTATTTCACCTATAGTGTTAAACTTGCAGTAAAAAAAAAAAAGAAAGAAAAAAAACACAATGTTTAAGAATAAATATGACCTTTTAACTATTGAACCAACTAATTTAATTGACAGCGACCTCAGATAATCAAATTTAATGTGAAAAAATCGATTCACATTACGATTACGATGTTTTTCTTGTTACTCACGCAACACCTAAACATTAAAACCGACATCGAAAATGGATCAAAATATCATTTTCACCCATTGTTAAAACATTTTCAGAATTCAAATTGAAGCTTACCCACAAATCACATCTAGAGAGACTAATAAATTCTTCTCATACACAGTGACCCGGAAAATTAAATTACCAACCACCGACAGGTAGAAACTAAATATATGCCATATCCTAAATTTATTATCAGAAATTAATTAAGTGGCACAATTATTCATTTCCGAGAGATTCTTCTCGGAAAATGACATGCTAACAACAATATATTTATTGCAAAATTAGCCACACCTAATAAACTTGTTGAAGTTTTGATCGATCATCAATCAGAAAACCTGAATCCATCAAGTCTTCACTTGTTGTAGTTGCAAAGGTTTCATCGATCGATTGGCTGCTCACCACCGGAAATGGCTTTATCACCAATACTTAATTATTATATATACACTTACTGGTATTTATAGTCAGCCGAATAATGCTTGCTTTATATATATTTATATTTTATATACACTTTTTTTTTTCCTTTTTTGTCTAGACTTGTCCATCGTCTTAATCAGCATTTTGCTCCTTCCCCTGCCAGATCTCGCTCAAAAACTGCTTTAATTAATAATAAGAACCTGTCACAGGAACAATTTTTTTTAATATATACACAATCTAACTTATAAGAGTGAACATGACAATATTTTTATCACCTAATCAACATTGAAATCAATCAAATTATCTGGTTTCTTTTTGTGTGTGGGTGCGCCTGTGAAAGCATGCCTATTTGAACAAAAAGAACTTGTATATAGAACAACCGAGAGTACTTTATCATAAAGAAGTACTTATCAATTCAATGTTTGTTCAAATTACACTACAAATATTTTTCTAATATATGACATCTATTTTTTTCAGTACACCATCACAAATCTACTTACTATTACAACTGAAAATCTATCCAAACCTCACAAATTAATAACTTTGTGATGATATAATCTGAATATTTTAACTCAAAATAAGTTGAATTACTCCAAAATATATATTTAGGAAAAATAAATCAATCAATATTAATTCACACATCGGACGCAGCCCAAAATAACTTTCCATTGTATTTTATGTATACAAAATATCTATTCCATTCAATCATAATAAAAGATACCACAACAGGACATAAGACAAGCTGAAAAGACTTTCGTGATATATGCCCAACAAAGGAAAAAAAGAAAATTCCAAGTGTTTCTTTAATGAAAAAGCTTCGCAATTCAATAGTCATGACTCATGAGTTAAATCTCCAGATAAAGTTGGCACGTCAGGATTTTTCCTTTTGTAAGAAAGTGACTGAGCCACAACTAGAGGCATTATTGACCCTTTCATTTTTATATACATACATATAGACATGCAGTGCTGAAGTTTGGTAAAACATTCAAAAAACCTAGTGGTTGTGGTCCAAAACTTTTTGATATGATATATAATATACCATATTGTAACATATTATTTCTGAAAATTACATACAAAAAAGAAATTGTTAACTCAGTTGCCATGCATGCATGACGTAAAAGTGGTAATTTTAAGTAATAGCTATGCTTGACGTAAATTGTTTTACATTAATTTTATAAACAATAAACATAATTATAATACTGATGAAAACGACATTATTCTAATCATATAACCACAGAGATAAATATCAACACAATTTCATTGTCAGTAAGTCTAGCAACATAGATCATATTGCAAGATCAAGTCACTAAAAGAAGGCTAAAGTTTCCGATTTCAAATTGTTAGCTGGCAAGATTTGATTGGACTACTTGAAGGTCAGTAGGTGTAATCCCATATGATAATCAGCATATCACTGGAAAACTAGAATCAGCTTTTTCTTATTGTTTAACAGTTATCCGTCAAAGACTTTAAATTGATCTAGGTTACAATTTGTGTAACTTACAGTCCATACAAAAATCATGCGGGGCTCACTGTTAGTTACTACTTTTTGTATGTTTTTGAATTGGATGTAAGTTACAGCCGGCTGTAACTTAGCAATTACCTTAGATTAAATGCATCTATAACCATCTAGATCAAAACCATCTGCAGATCAGCCCCATATTTTCAAAGAAAGGTGCACCCCTTTTTTTAATTATTTTATGATACGTACTCATAAAATATTTACCAGGACCTGCTTAATTATATTAAAGTCCATCTATACCCACTTGAATCGTAAGTAGCTCATGAGTCTACTCTAAAGAGAGAGGTTTCTACCCTAGTTGATTGAAAGTCCACTTCATCGTGTACGTAGACTTGAATCTTCAACCTAAAAGACGAAGTGAAAAAGTGATAAATACTTAGCCAGGTGGCAGATTTTCAAGAAAAGGTGTAATTTTTTTTTTAATGGAACCTATGAAATATTAAGATGTCATGAGTTCTTTAATATCTACAAATTCGCTACGTGATGACAAAATGGTTTCATATGATGATGATTGTCAAACCAAGTTTAATATATGTTAATGTTAGTCCTTAATGTGTAATAAGAAAAAGTTTTTAGATCAAATGATTTACCAGAAGATGATGCAAAGCCTAAGTCTCATGTTCCAAGCACTAAGTAGTCCTTTTTTGTCTCCACCAACTTCCTAATCTATTTCTTGCTCTCCTTCTAATAAAAGCAACAATAGCATCAAATGTATACTAGTGTATATATATTTGATTAGTGCCAAGACCAATAATTATAGTTCTAATGTACTACAAGAAAGTAATTAAACAACGACAATATAAGAAAAGAGTATTGCATCAATTGGAATGTGTTGAGGATAATTAAAGGTTCGCTATTAAGCATGTGAATTGAAAAATGCATGAGAAAAGAAGCACAATAGAGATTTGGACAAACAAGAAGGCACGTAAAGGATAGTGCGTGAGGAAAAACCTTGTGCCACAAGCAATCATAGAGATTAAGAGAACTAGTATACATGAAAGGAGAATAAGGAAACTGTTTGGGTCCACTATTATGAATGTGATTTTATTATCTAATTATCTAAATTTTTATTTTATTAAATAGTATATAATTAGATACCTTTTATTAAATAGAACGATCACCACTACTTAAACGGTAATAGGGTCATTTATTAGGACAACATGAATTTTAGATGATAGAAGTCCACCAAGCATTAGGATTTAGAGACTTTGTATATCATAAACTTCATAGTATATTAATTTCAGGAATAGGAGATATACATTGTACGGTAGGAGAAACATAAGGAAGTTTTATATCAACGAGTTTTAGATAGTTTTGAATATAGCTAGTGTTTTGTCATTGTGCAGTAAGAGAAAGGCAAGGAAGTTTTAGACCAATGAGATTTAGATAGTTTTGGAACTAGCTAGAGTGTTTGTATATATCATAGGAAAGAATGTTAGACTTGTTCTGTATAGTATATAGATTACATATTGATGTTTTAAGAATTTTTTTGGAAGGAAAAGCATCTTTTTATTGGTTAAATAAATAGTTAATTACAAATTAGTAGTGATTTAACTGAAGAAAAGATGTTACCTTCTACACCTAATTAAACAGCGAGTAAACACCATTTGCTTGTGTCATACGTTATTCAAGTTTACACAGACACATGTATATATATAGTAGTAATATAGATAAACATCAACTTTGTTCTAGAAAGCATAAGATACCACCATATATAACAAGCCAACTGCAAGATAAGGACACGTGTCCCAACTCCCAACACCCCTATCTTACCTGGCAAGAAAGAACACAAAACAGCACATCAGTGTTATTAATCAAACAAAGAGTACATGTTGGGTGGGAAATCTAGTGAATGTATTATAAAATTTAAAGCTGATTCATTACATAGTTTTTTTTTGCAGTAGTTATGTTCTGCGTTGTGTAGTATCAAAAGACCCTCCACCTGTCCCTTCTTGTCTTTGCTGTCATTCTGGTTTGTTGCTTTATGTGTTTTCGTTTTCGTTTTCGTTTTCGCTTCTTGTTTCTTGTTTCTTGTTTTCGCTTTCATTTGCCCCCTCCCACTCAATAGATATAGCTAATGCTATGTTGCCAACCTAGCACACTTCTTTAGAAATATTTAGACTTTTAGAGGATCCTATTCCTCCTTAAGCCACGACTATTTTTACCGTGTAGTGTTTTGCTATCTACCCATATATTATAATTTAACCACATAGTTCAGTATATACATATACAATTGGCAAAATATATATTCTCATGTTACCTGATTATTTTACTCGTTGATTTGAAACTTCATTTGATGAAGTTTTTTTTCTGATTTTCTTATATCAACGGCCCAAACTGAGGGCAGCTTCAACGTCGAGTCTCCATGCAAACCCTCCACCGTCCATTCTGAACGCATCACACGGTACCATCTTCGAGTACTTCTCATTCTGCCACGTGTACTGCAGCCTCACTTGACTCGCAAACAACGAGTAATCCAAACTCGGCAACTTCTCTTTAAGGACCAACCAAACCATTATCTCTATCTCCGGCCAGCAGCCGTCGCCATTCACCGCCATCTTCTTGTAAGCTTTGTTAACCCACAGAACCCGGTTAAAACCATCTGATATGAACCCTGGACACGTGTCCTTATCAAGATCAGTCTTCACTCCCTCAACGTCCAAACAACGTCCTAATATATCCATGCATGTGTCTGCAGTCACGCTCTCCACAGTCACCCAAGATTCCACCACCGTCCTCCGACGAACTTCCACCACCGTCTGATCTGACACACCAAACCCACCCCCACCAACACCGTTGATCATCAAATCTTTCCCCTTCATGTTTAGCCAGATAGCAGCAGCAGCCCTCAGATCCTGACGATTATCGTCAACTTTTGAACCCATCATCAAATCAGGATCATTCTTGCTAACATTATTATTGCACCAAGAAAACGACTCTTGATCTTTCGTAGTAGGTCTCTCAGGCAACAACTGTAGCGTCGTAACAACGTTAACGTTCTTGTTTAATCCATCTTCTTCTTCTTCATCATGATCATTATTAATATTATTATTATTATTATTCTTTCTCTTGTACCCATTATTTTTGCGAACCCGAACGTACTTTCTCTTAGATCTTTTGCTAGTAAACCTATCAACTAACAAGTTACCTGAAACGGTGCCGCTTGACACGGGTTTCGGTGCAATCGGACGGAATCTGAGCATTGTACGATTGATTATCTCGTTATCACTATTCTGCACACCACCGGCGTATCTTAGCATGCACCACCCTTCTTTAGCCTTACCACCGTCCATATCATGAACCGGTGCCGGAGATACCCCTCTTGTCTCCTCTTTTACTTTCTTCTTTTTTTCTTTTTTTTTGGAAACGAAAAAACTACACACACACACACACACTCTCTCTACCCCCGAGATAATTCAGGCGATAATCTTAGAAGCAGTACAGGGTCATTTGGTGAAAAACCAACACGTGTCTAGGGCTAACATTTGAAACAGTGGTACAACCTGATTGGTCGATTTTTTTTCCTACTCTCACGCGGGTCCCACTCAAAAAGTAGTGTAGCCTGCGTAATTGATCGTTGGGGAGCTGACCCCACGGCTTCAGCCAATCGGAAGCTACAGCGTGTTCAGCACTGCCGAAAGGTGGGAACACGTGTCCTTTACCTAGAGAATAAAGGGGGAAAAAGGACAAAAACATATTTAGGCAGGTTCGAGATAGTTCACACGTGGTTCATTTCGATTAGCACAGAACATGTAAAATTTGGTTCGCAACAGCCGAGACCACTTTTTATAAACTCCTTCCACGCTCTTTCCGGCAAGTGAACAACGCCACGTCTCTGAGTGTTCGTTGATGTTTGTGAACCACGTTCTTGCGTGAGAGTGGGGATTGGCAATACTCTCATGAAGACACGATGGTACGATGAGGACGCGTGGATGGTCTGATGGAGACGTGGATTTATTGCGAGATTTTGCAGCGTCATTAGATTTTGAAAGGAGGATGGATTATTTGCGTCTCGTTTCGTCAAAAGCTTTTGTTATTATCCAATCCCATCTCATGAATTAAAGCCCTAATCATTCGTTTTATGCTTTTACAAAATTATTAACAATACCAGTTTCAAGAAGAGCAAATTTTTCGTAGTAAAATTACATAAAACTTTAATTTGAAGTTGCTACCGTATGTGATCAACTACGGAATTTTGAGATATTGTATCTTATAATTTGGACATCGTTCAATGATGTCATCAAAATATGAGCTCTATTAAATAATTAAAAATTTAATAAAATTTGAATATTTAATGTTTTATATTATAGAATATGATACACACACTTACTTTTTTTTAAACTCCTTCTACTCTCCAAATTTGAAAACAGTCGTAAAAAATATGTATTTTAAAAAAATTATTTGATTGATTGTTTTCAAATTTGGAGTGCCAACTAACAGGGAGTGGCTGGTCTTAGAGTCTTAGAGAGAGGGCGAGTAGTTTAAACGCCGTCGTTTAGGTTAAGTGTTTTCTTCTATATCCATGCAATTCCTCCACAGTTGTTTCACGTGAATCACGTCCGTACAGCTCATAGCCTTCTTTTGTTTCTTTGACATGCACGCGTATTGTCACCCTCGACACCCCACTGTTCCTTCTGAGTTCTGACGCAATCACACCCGTCCAATCTTGTCCGCTTGAATGTTGAAGCACATGGGGTTGTGGGCCCTCCCCATCACAGCCGTACGATCAAAATCAGCTTTTCCTTCTCTCAAAGACCTGTAACAAAGCAAAGCATCAGTGCGTCGCCACCTCTCCATCTCTTGAAACTTATTTTCGAATTTCTCCTCTCTCTCTCTCTCTCTCTAGTCTCTATTATTCTTTCCTCGACTGCGAAGGGAAGGATAATCATATCGGTAACAGTAACGATCAGCAAGTGCTGGCTGCTTATGGAGGGGCCACGTGTTCAGACCAAAACTTTGAATATGATGATCGCAACAACAGCTGAGGGGTTTAATTTTGGTGGGGCCGCATCAAAAGAAGATCAAGATTTGAGGGTTACACGATAGGTCGACGAAGTCGCCAATGAGAGAAGAGAAGGTGGCGGCAAATCCTTCGAAAGATTCTTTATCAAACGTGGCGGGCTCCTACTGGATGGAAGTGGATTGTTGCTTTTCTAGTGGGGCAGATGGGGAGTGGAATCGAGAAAAGTGCGTACGTGTCTTGATGAATGACGAGTTCGTTCTGTTTATGTCTTTGTTGACCCACACTCGCTTTCCTGGCTCGTGGCTCACAATTTTTCCAGCATTTGAGAATGACAAAATAGACGGAACGAGGTTAGTCAACTGTCTGTGCCAAATTTCCAAATAGTTTTGTAAAATATTTTTGAACTTTCAATATTTTTTTAACAAAATATTAAAAAAATACAATTTTTCTTTATTATTATAGACAGCAAAAACAAATCGAAGACGTGGAAGAATTTTATTTTTAGATCGGTTGTGTCGCTGTTCTCATCTTTAATTATGGTGGAATACTTGAAAGATATAAATAATTAAAAGGGGGTACTGGGGTTATTCAATTATTGCAACCGCTCAAAAGTAGTCTCTCACAAAAGTGGTTTTTTTTTTTTTTAATATTCATGTAAAAGGGAAATTTACAAAAATTGCCATAAAAATTTTGTGTTTTTCAACTTTAACCCCCCAAAATTTTTTCTATCATAACTAGCCAAATACCCTATATTTGGACTACATTACCCTCGTCACTTTCATCAAATTTACAAAGGCATGCCACTTGTTCAATTCCAGCAAAAGTAAATATAGATTTTCCTCAACAACTTAACAAACCTTTATCACTCTCAACAAACTTCATCATTCTCGATAAATCAATTGCATAATCGAATATATAATTATCAATGTGAGAGCTTCTTAAAATTAATTTATGCTCTTATACAATGTAAACCTTTAATCTATTAATTTTATCAACTAAATTCGAAATTAAAGTGGGTTTTGTTGTAAATATTGTTATTTTTCATTTATAAAACAATGTGATTTGTTAAAGTACTTAGATTGAGTTGAAAAATGAAGAAAAACCATTGAAAACACAGAAAAATCGGGCAAAAAACGAAGTTCAGAACAAGTGAGATATGCAAGTGGGACAGGTGCATGTCTCACATAAACGCACTGCATTTATGTGCGACAGGCACCTGTCCCACTGCCTGCCGCACATAAACTCACGGATTTTATGGAGTACATGATTTTGAATTTGATTTGTCTCGTCGTAAGCTTCGAAACGGTATATTATACGCCTAAAACGGACATATATAGCTCAAGTTATGGCTTTTGAAACATAAATGAATTTGGTGAGACAGGCAAGTGGGATAGGTGCTGCGTTTATGTGCGACAGGCACCTGTCCCACTGCCTGCCGCACATAAACCCACGGATTTTATAGAGTACATGATTTTGGATTTGATTTGTCTCGTCGTAAGCTTCGAAACGGTATATTATACGCCTAAAACGGACATATATAGCTCAAGTTATGGCTTTCGAAACATATATGAAATTTAGTGAGACATGCACATGTCCCACTTGCCTGTCTCACTAAATTTCATATATGTTTCGAAAGCCATAACTTGAGCTATATATGTCCGTTTTAGGCGTATAATATACCGTTTCGAAGCTTACGACGAGACAAATCAAATCCAAAATCATGTACTCTATAAAATCCGTGGGTTTATGTGCGGCAGGCAGTGGGACAGGTGCCTGTCGCACATAAACGCAGCACCTATCCCACTTGCCTGTCTCACCAAATTCATTTATGTTTCAAAAGCCATAACTTGAGCTATATATGTCCGTTTTAGGCGTATAATATACCGTTTCGAAGCTTACGACGAGACAAATCAAATTCAAAATCATGTACTCCATAAAATCCGTGAGTTTATGTGCGGCAGGCAATGGGACAGGTGCCTGTCGCACATAAATGCAGTGCGTTTATGTGAGACATGCACCTGTCCCACTTGCATGTCTCACTTGTTCTGAACTTCGTTTTTTGCCCGATTTTTCTGTGTTTTCAATGGTTTTTCTTCATTTTTCAACTCAATCTAAGTACTTTAACAAATCACATTGTTTTATAAATGAAAAATAACAATATTTACAACAAAACCCACTTTAATTTCGAATTTAGTTGATAAAATTAATAGATTAAAGGTTTACATTATATAAGAGCATAAACTAATTTTAAGAAGCTCTCACATTGATAATTATATATTTGATTATGCAATTGATTTATCGAGAATGATGAAGTTTGTTAAGAGTGATGAAGGTTTGTTTATGGCCATTTTTGTAAATTTCCCCATGTAAAATTAATACATATCGTCTTTTTTTCTCTAAATTTTAATTTAATTAAAACAACGTTAACCCTCCTATGAAGATACTCCAAAGCACTCCGTTTCAATTTTAAACTACTTTTTTTTTTATTACAACTTTCTTAAAGTATCGCGTTCATTAATTAATTAATTGGTTGGTGATTGTTAGTGAACAGTTTTTTTTTTTTCGGGGGGTGGGTGGTTTAAATTAAAGAATTAATATATATATCTCTGTGTTAACATATATTCAAGTTGTAAAATGGCTTGTAAATTGGTGCGGCTGCAAATCGTGGCTTTGGCAAGATCGGAGAGATTTTAAACCAAGAAGAGGGATCTTGATGGGACATAACTGGTTCCCCCTCTCAAAATGTTCTATTGGTGGAGGTTTTTTATCCAATGATTCAGTGTTGTATTTAATTGTTCAATTATTATTCAATGCTTTGGTACTAACGATTCTGTGTCGGTTTCTAAAAAACAAAAGTTTACAATTTGTAGGTATTTTTTAAGTGTTGAAGTTTAGTAGTTTTTAAATTAATAGTTATAAAATAAAAATTAATAATACGTAATAGATGTAATTTTTAAATAATAATTTTAATAAAATTTAAAAATATATAATAAATTATTTATTATATAAGTTTAAAATTAAATATATTTATCTTTTAAGATATAATAATAATTATTTATTATGTACTTTAATAATATAATTTTACTGTTTAATCTTAATATCAAACGGACCTATAAAAAAAGATTTCAATAATTATTGATGAACCAAAATCTCTCTCAATATATATATAAAAGTGGTGATATTTTACTTTTTTTTATATCTCTTAGCATCCCCCAATAATTAATGTTATTTTAGTTCCTATATTGTCCCTAGATAAAATTACTAAAATAGATATATCTCTTTGTTAATCTTTCCTTCCAATAAACTTCCAATCCCTCAATTAGTAGATCTTTAGCAATTGGTAGCCGACCATAAAAAGGAGTGTCTGTTTGGTTGCTTGAAACTTAAGCGGGCAAATGTTACACCAAGCTGACAATGTACGCCTATTAATAGGCCTTGCCATTGCCATGACTACGGCCATCGTCGACATGAGGAACACTAAACTGATCAACATTGAACCCTTTTTGGTTGATGGCGAGCACCCAGCGCTTAAAGAAATATTCAATTATGCTTGGATTAGAATATGGTTATGGAGTAGAGTTTTGGAGTTAAATTCGGTGAAGTGTGTGAAAAATAATAACAAGGATAAATTGGGGATTATATGGGCTATATTGAGAGAAAAATTATTTATTTTATTTTTTAAAATTTTGGATGGGTTAATTGATAAATGGTGATTAGTGAGATTTTTTAAGAGGGTTAGATATCACCACTGTACACACACACTAGAAACTCCTTAACATTTTTGTAGATTTGAAGTTTGTTGTCCCAAAATTCTTTGCATTAGGCTGAGGCGGAGCCCATGAACATTATGGGTCAGACCTTGGACATTAATAATTGGCCCAAAAAGAAGGCAAATCCAAGAGCTCATCGTGTGGGAAGAGCTTTAGAATAATTAGGGGAACTGGGAACCTAAGGACTACACGGTCTACACCTGTCCGGATACCTCTTAACACCACTGTTCTTTATTAACCCATTAAAATATTTTAAAAATTATAAAATTCTTTTAATACCTCTATCAATAAAAAAAAATCCTTAGTTAAAATTTATTAGTGTAAGTCACATTCTCTAAATTTTTTTATTATTAAACTCTATTTTAACAAAATGATTTTTTTCATTAAAAAAAACAATGGTTTTCTTCTCTTCATTGTAGCAACTGTTGGATTTCTTCCACTAAAAGATAATCTTTTTTATTTTTAAAATGTTAGATTTTTGAAGGAAAAAAAATTATTTGACTTTTGAGTGGGAATTTAATTAGAAATTGTCTTATTATATAATTTTAATAAAGGTAAAAATTGTGAAACAATTAAAGGGATTTTAAAAGTACTTGGAGGGATGTCAATAGTCCCACTTGAAGCAAAAATATATTTTAATTGCTTTATTATTTTTGCCACTTTTGTATCTTTTGGGAAGATTAAACTTTCTTCAGTAAACAAACTAGACAAAATTTGCATTCCAGTTAAGCTACTTATTGTTGAATCAATGTAAGCAGTTTGCCTTCTAAATTGACAAAAAATAACTCTAAGGATTGCCATCAATTTAGAAATTATCGCCAACACAATATAAAATGCAAAATGCAAAACCAACAAAAGAACCAAACTTTCCATTAAATTCCAAAATGATTTACATACCCATTTCTAGGGGAAAAATAAAAATAAAAATGTTAATAGCTATTTCAAAATGCTTTTAATTTACGTTTGCTTTGTCTGTGTTTATCATTTTACGTAATTAAAATTTGTAATCATAAAGTAGTTTCACTAATTTACAAATTCTCATTTTCAGCTGTTTTTATACTGGGCAAAGAAGGTGGTCAATGCCTATTTAGATATGTTTGCTTGGTAATTCTTGGGATGTTTCACTTTATTTATTTTGCTAAAGAGTATTGTCAACAAATCATAGGTATAATTTTGAGTAAAATTTTCGAAATTCTAATTTAAAAAATTAAAATTATGAATATTTTGTTTGTGGAAAACCAACAAAGGTATTTTTGGAAATTCATATTTTCAAGTAGAGCAATTTTGGCAGCGTAGCTTACAAAATCTAATTTTTAAATAATCAACTTGTAGAAAAGTTACACTAACTTGCTTATAAAATTCAACAAAAAAATCTTGTTATTTGAGAACTAGATTCTTTGATAATTATATTTAAAGTGTGTTTGGTGACACCTTTTGGCGTAAGAATGTTAAATAATTATTCACTTTTTGGCAAACTAACACAATCCCAAACATGCTCTAATAGATAATATATAAATAATGTGAATTAATTTTCTTTACATAGCTAGTAAGACATATCTCAATTTGACAACTATACATAAGCTTTATTTTGTTCTAATTTTATGTGATTGTAATCAAAACAAGTCATTGATACATTTCCATGGCAATTCTTGTGATGTTTCATTTTGTTTCATATGCTCAAAAGCGTGATACCGGGTATATCCAGCAGCTCGCAAAGAGCAACTGTAAGAGGACTTTTAACAAACATCTGGAATGCAAATCCCAGATCTAACAAATGAAAAAGAAAAAAAAAATCATTATTTTACATCAAACCAACCTGCCAACAAGAGTCTGCCTCGCAGCACATAACTTCGCCAAAACATCTCTCATCTCCATTCGCTCAATTGGAGATTCCATTGAGCATGCAACGCCAATTCTAATGACAGTAACCAAGCACTCCTCGACTTTAGCTCTTCTGCGTCCATCGCTCCAAGCTAACAGCAGTGAAGGATCAACCGTCTCCATCACTTTTTCCGGCAAAGCCATCTTGCAAAATTCATGGAGAGTCAAGCCTCCCTGGAACATGCAATTCGTTGGTCGCCTTCTAGTAAACATCTCAAGCAACATAACTCCCAAGCTGTATACATCTCCGGTTACGGAAGCTTCGCTGCCCATGCCATACTCTAAACATGGCAGATTTAACATCTTAGCTATGCTATATGATCAGTGTTGACATCTAGTAAATGAATAAAACATTTGCAAAGATAAATCATTGAATATCAGTCATAAAAAAGACTTGCCTGGAGGAACGTAGCCAACAGTTCCTTTTATCCCAATTGAGCTTGATTGAGTTTCCATCGAAGTATCAAATGGGCGAGCGAATAGAAATCTTGCAAGCCCAAAGTCACTCACATGGGCAACCATGTCATGATCAAGCAGAACGTTGCTTGGTTTTAGATCTCCATGAACGATTGGGGGTTGACAATGGTGGTGAAGATACTCGATTGCAGAGGCCATATCAATGGCTATGTTAAGTCTTTGAATAAGACTTAAATCGCACACTTCGGGTTGACCGTTACTTTGGTGTAGCCACTCCTCTAAACTTCCATTTTGCATGTATTCATAAACAAGAGCTTTGAAATCAGCCCCTTTGAAATCTATGCTAGAGCAAACAGTGATGATTTTGATGAGATTTCGATGGCGGGTATTTCTTAACACTTCACATTCAGCTACAAAACTCTTCAAGGCCCCTTTTTGCATAAGATTAAGGATCTTCACCGCAACAAATGTTCCATTTTCACCCAAAATCCCTTTATACACAGAGCCAAAACTTCCTTGACCAATCATGTTTGATGATGAAAATTCATTAGTTGCCTCACTCAACTCTGAATAAGAAACCATTGGAAAGTATTGCTCCATCGGCACCGAAATAGAAGATTCTTGTTTTGATCTCCTTCTTCGAGCATAAACAATAATAAAGCATGTTGATAAGATCAAACATGACACTATCATTGGAATCCCCACTTTACCGAGACGAAGGACAGTTGATTTTCTCGATCTTTTAGAGGGACAGGATGGTAAATGTAATTCATTTGAACCTCCACAAAGCTTTCCATTCCCTGTAAGTTGCACTCTTGTTTTATTGCTGAAAACTCCTTTTGTTGGTACTTCGCCATCAAAATGATTGTATGAGAGATTCAAGTATTCCAAGAAAGATAAATTTTCAAGAAATTCTGGAATCTGACCAGACAAATTGTTGCAAGAAAGATCTAACTCTTTAATGCTTTTCAAGGATCTCAAAGAAAGAGGAATACTTCCCCTAAATGAATTGCCTTGCATATGAAAAATTTCTAAGCCTGTACAACCAGTTAGAGTAACAGGAATCTCACCAGAGAACTGATTACCAGATATATACAATGCAACGAGATTCTTTAAGTTGCCCACTTCTAGAGGAAGAGAGCCGTTGAGATGGTTATTACCCAGATCTAGGAAACGTGAAAGAGTTGTTATGGTGAGAATTTGCTGGGGCACAGCACCAATGAGCTTATTGTCAGAGAGGTTCAAGGATACCAAATTCTTGCAATTTCCTAGAGAAGGGGGTATGTTGCCTTGCAAGTGATTAGAACTCAAAAAAAGATCGGTCATAAGTGTTAAATTTCCTAGAGATGAGGGAATGTTACCTTGTAAAAAGTTTGAGCTTAGGCCTATTGCCTGTAAGTTTCTAAGCTGACCAATTTCACGAGGTATATTTCCAGTTAGTTGGTTAAACTCTATACCAAGTAAATTTAGATTGACAAGGTTTCCTATCCCAGAAGGTATGGTTCCAGATATTTGATTAACTCCCATGTAGATGTCGGTCATTGTTGTGGAAAGGTTGGCTATAGAATGTGGCAGAACTCCTCCAAGCCTATTTTCCTCGAAAGCAAGAACTTTCAATTTGCTGCAGTTGGTTAGAATGGTTACAAAATCAAGATCATTCGCTCCTCCGCTTCCCAGATTATTTATTCCCAAATCTAGAGACCATAAATTTTTAAGTCTACCAAAAATAATCGACACTTTTCCTGTAAAATAATTTATGGGAAGGTCAATTATCTCAATATTCGAAGCATTGGAGAATGACTCTGGTATAGAACCTGAAAAATAGTTATCCCCAATTGCAAATACTTGAAGGTTTGGAAGAGTTACACCTATGTCTAGTGGTAAATTTCCAGTGAATCCATTTACGTCGAGGAGAATATTTTCAAGTGAAGACATGTTATAAAGTGAAGGAGGAACTGTGCCAGAGAATTGATTTTCCCCTACATGGAGATAAATTATTGAAAGATTCCCAATGGAAGCTGGAAGCATTCCTGTTAGATGATTGCGAGCAAGGGAAATATGCTCAAGCTTCAACCAGCTATAGCCAATATCTTCTGGAATTTCTCCCACAAGGTTGTTTCTATAGGCAACAAAGGACAAGAGGTTAGAGCAACTGGACAGATTGGTTGGTATTTTACCTGAAAATGAATTGTTAGCTAGCATTAGAGTTTCAAGCCTGAATAGGAAACCAATTTCTTTCGGAATTTCACCATGAAAGTTGTTGGTTGCGAGGTTGATATACCTGAGGAAGCTGAGATTCCCAACATATGGAGATAAGGAGCCACCTATGTTTTGGTGTCTCAGATCTAACTCAGTTACCCTTTGATGCCGATGACCACACGTCACGCCTGCCCATTGGCACAAGTTTATAGAATTATTCCATGAATTTGTAACTCCTAATGGATCATGAAGCTGCGACTTTATTGCAAGCAATGCAAGGCGATCTGTCTCGTTTGTATGGGCAGAAAAGCTTTGAGAATGAAGCAACAAGCTGAAGCTGAATATGAAAGTGGCAAGGCAGGTAATGGAAATGGAATTAAGCATGTCTGGAGAGTTTGATGATAAGAGTAATGTAATGTGAGTGGTATGGATGATAGTTTGAAGTTCATGTGATGGGTTTTTAAAGCAGAAAATATGAATGCAGGTTTCCAGGTTGGTTTAGTCTTTTGAGAGTGATATCAGACTACATTGCATTGTGTCATTAACAAAATTATTCAAGTCCATGACTAACCGAGAAAGTGTACCTGTCCACGTCAACTCATCAACAAAATCCCAATTCAAAACTGTCGTGCAGCAGTGGCTCCGCCATTCCCACCTATTCAAATTATAAATTGGAAAATCCGAAAAAGATACTGATTTCGGACAAATGGTCAGTCCAAAAAATCAAGGAAAAAAATTTAAATTATAAATTTGCCACCATTGAATTAATTAAGTACATTAAATTTAAATTCAAAATTTACTTTAAAATCATACAAACATTTACTTGTTAGTATGAATTTTTGTTGTACTCACACTGGATAATAACAATCTTGCAGATTGTCTCACAATTTAGGTTTGGTTTACTCGGGTTTTACTTGGTGGCAGGAGCCTCCTCAAAAAGATTCGTGGCTTTCTATCTCAAGATACAAATAGATTTCTAGAATATCATTTCTATTAGTTAGTTTTTTTTTTTTATATATATTTTCTGGTATATGCACACTGAGATTTTGTTTTTCTTTCAAATCATCATTGGTAATTGACTTATGACTATTGCCATTTTTCAAGAAAGACAAACACTTCTCTAAAATTCATTTATCCAGATGATTTTCTTTTACAATGTCACAGACTAGTTAATTCATGTTCATACTTTTGAGTTCCATGCTCAAAACAATTAAGCTTGAAATCAAATGATCTACTTTGTTTTCCTTCATTGCATTTGCATGTGAGAATCAAACCAAAAGATATTTTCTTTTGAATTGAAATCAACGGTTGAATTTTTCTTTGCCAGCAGCATCGACACGACAAAGGGCAAATATGTTAATGGACAAATTTGACTGGGGTTGATGGATTCCTTGAGAGCTATTCTTTCTTGAGTTAAAAAAAAAAATTATTATTACTATTAACTATTATTACGTACGAGTACACTCAATTCACGTCCATCGTTTCTTGTTCTTGCAGATGCAACAGGAGTCGAAGATATAAGTCCGTCCATCTCGGAAAACAAGTTAGGTGCAATTGCTCCGGCATCGTTATTAACGAGGTCTCGCAAAATCAAATCTTAAGTAAACTAATTAAAGCTTTACTTTGATTATATATATATATATATATATATAGAGAGAGAGAGAGAGAGAGAAATGTTCCAGTCCGGAATTTTAAAGTACGGGAAAGTCCGGGAAAGCCTTAAGCCTTTAAAACCATGCGGTTTTAAGGGTTTCCCGAACTTTCCCGTACTTTAAAATCCCTGACCAGAAAACTACTAATATATATATATGGCAGCTAATTAGTTAAGGATAAATATTCAACAATAATTCTTTACTCGTTTCTCGTATATAGCAACTTTTACAGCCTGAAATGGGTGGAATTATTGAATTTGTTTAAAATGAGTCCTTTCTAGCATGTTTAATTTTATTTCGTGGTGGAAGATGCATGTAGGTTCGATATTTTCTCCGTTTGAGAGCTATTCTTTCTTGAGTTTTAAAAATATACAATAGAATGACATTTAGTATCGCTTTTCGCACTGTGCGAAGGGGTATTAGAGCTTTCTGTGTGCAAGTAGAGCTTTTCTGACCATTAACCACCCTCCATACACAAAAAAAAAAAAATATATTTGTCTGGAAAAAAAAAAAGAAAAAAAATCTGAAAAGTCAAGTGAGACGGTTGAAATATTCAATTTCTTCCTAACATCTTCCACAATTTGGTCAACCAGGTGCGCCTCGGACCTACAAGATGAGAAGACGAAAAGCAATGAGATAAATTGGATTAATTAAGCCCGAAACACCGATAATAATAATAATAATTGTAAATATTTTACTCACACATTTAACTCACAAATAGAAAAAGCAATCCAGAAGAATAACATCTAAATTCCTTTTTATTTTTCTGTTTTGATATAAAAGGAATTTCATCTAATAGTGACTGCATTTAAAAACTTGGGAATAGATAATAAGTGTACTTAAAACTACAGAGCAAAAATAATAACAATAATAATAAAATATTAGATGATCTATAAAATTAAGCAAAACTAGAGCTTCAAAGTTGAACACATTTGTAGAAGGCACACGGTTGGATCATCAACAGAATTACCTTCGCAATTTTCAAGTGTATATATTAGTTTTTATTTATATTAATTTCACAAATGTTATGACATTTGTTATTTACATCCACACCGTATACAATTTAAATTTTAAATGTCTTTACTACAAGTTTTAGATGAAATAAAATGAAAAAAATAAAAGTAGAAATGGGGAATGAGGAGGGAATGTGGATTTCACTAAATCAACGTCCCCTCCCTAAATAAGATATTGGATATTAAATTATCTCCGTCCATTTCCTAAATAAAAAAAATTAAATATAAAACTGCCATCCAAATGTTAGTTGATTTTATCATCTATCGATAATATGATAAAATGAGCTTTATTACCATTTATGTGTTTAATTTATCTTAGAATCAAAATCAGAATGAATTAAATTATAACCAATTGCTATAAAAGCATTCATTAATTTTTATCATAATTATTATTTTATATTTTAATTATTGTTATTGTTATTATTATTCAAAAATTAATTATTAATAATAATTATCGTTAATTATTATTATTATTAATAATTTAACGAAAAAATTATTATTAATTATTGTTAATAGATTAATTAATTATAATACTTTTTATTCTTGTTATTAATAATAACAATAATAATCTATTTAAAAAATATAATTATATTTATGATTATAATAGAATAATAGTTACAATTATAATTCATTTGATAATAATTATGTTTTTTAATTAAATGAAGGTTATTTTGGGAATTTAAAATTATAGGGGGCGAATTCGTACTCTAGAGTTTAAATAAAATAAAATTAAGTGTAAGGGACTAAATGAAATTTTACAATCCAAAAAATTTTATAATGCTTATCAATAAATTATAAATAATAAAGAGTGTAGGGGCCTGGATGAAGTTTTACAGGCTGGCCGTAAGTTTAAGGCGGACCCAAAAGGAAATGATACGATACCTCCAAATTTGACCATACAGCATGTGCAAGGCAAGGATGCTTAATATAAGATTTTATATACATATAAAATCTAATCCAATTATTAAATTTTATTAAAATTTAAAAAAATTATTAAGTGATAATCCATATATATATTCTAGAAATGAGTAATAATTCTTGTCTTTTAATTTAATGGAGAAAATGGAAAGAAATTTGGAGAGGACTAAAGAGAACAATGAATAATAAAATTTCAGAAAAATGACAATTTTGTTACTACTTTTTAACGAGTTAACATTATTTTTGCCATCAGAATAAATAATTATCACATACAACATGCCGATTTGTAACAAAACCACCTCATATGACACCTAAATATCACATCCTCTCAGTAAATTCTTTCAAAATATTTTTTAAAACTTTTTTTCCCCCTTTTTTAAGGTGGGTGTGTGGGGTTTAGGTGGAATTTAATATTCGTTGAGTGCATCATTTTCTCACATTTTATTCTTACCAATGATTGCGGAGATAGTGGTGTCAAATCAATTTCTATAGTGGTGTCAAATCTATTTCTTTACAAACAATCCAGCTCTAGAATCCAAGTTTTCCATTAGCTCCACTTTCTTTTGTCGGCCACCGTCTCTTCATTATAAAAAGGGTAATTTTTAAAAATCTCTCTTGAAATTTGGGTTTGTTGCAAGTAGATGGCGAGAATTAATTTATTTATAATAAATTCTCTACTATCAGTTAATTTTAATATTGACCGTTAGTTGACCGTGCAAAGACAATATTACCCTTAACAATAGTTTGTAAACGAAATAACTAAAAATAAATAAAATTATTGGCTATTTTACCATCTTTAAATTATTGATATTTTCTTAAAGTTCCCATAAAAAATATAAAATTAAAAACTTGAAAATTTCTCTTTAAATTTTTTATATTTCCTTAAAGTTCTTACAAGAAAGATAAAATAAAAAACTTAAAAATAAAATAGTCATAATCTTTACCTATGATATTATAAATCTTTGGAATTGACAAGTATAAAATTATCAAAAAATAGGGTTTGTGCTTTTTGTGCCAACAATTTTGGTTTTTTTTTAGTTATTTTTGTTTACAAACTATTATTAAGGGTAATATTGTCTTTTCAATGTCAACTAACGGTCAATGTTAAAATTAACTGACGGTGGGAGATTGTTTACAAATAAATCAATTCTCGCCATCTACTTGCAACAAGTCCAAACCTCAGGGGAGGTTTTTAAAAATCACCCTTATAAAAATTAATCACCAACGCCAGGGAATTTCCCATTTTATAAAATTTATTTCTTCTACCCTCAACACCCATTTTAATTTTAATTTTTTTTCTGCCGAATGACTCATTTTTCTGACAGACACCCTTATTTCCTTAACTCTTCTTGGCTCATATATTTTGTTCTATGAAGACATGAGAGCATTGAAAAAGAATCTTTGACAGTAGTTCTGTGGGAGATTGACAAGGATTGTGTCCGCTAGTAAAATACTTTTTCATGAGGGTGAAAATGGCTTTTTGTTATAGGAAAGTATGCTTTTAATTAAAGATTAATAATCACCAATAATATAATACCACACACAGGTGTAAATATTTTAACTGATGAATGGATGAGTTGGTTTAATTAATTAGCACCTGGACGCCGAACAGCTTGTTCTTCAAATTAATCTTAAATAAAGACCTACAGCGGTAATCATTGTATTCTTTTCTTTTTTCTTTCTATTTTACCATTCAGAGTCTTCAATCTTAATTGTTTTAACTTCTATTTGAATAAATAAATAAAAAATTGGTGATCACGGTTGGAAAGTTGCCTTTTAATGTCGCCGTTGCCGTCGATTGACACGACCAGCACGTGCCAGAAAGCAAATCAAATTCTCTTAAAAGCAAATGATATAGTACTCTCGGAATACTTGTCTCTCTGTTAATAAATCCCACGTAAAAAAATCTCATCATCTGTAAATTGAATTCTCTCAAAACCTTTTTTTTAAAAAAACTTATTTATTTATTTATTTTTACGGGGGGGTATGGGGTTTAGGTGGAATTTCAACATTCGCTGATTGTACCATTTCTCTAATTTTATATTTTCTTCCCTTTGGCTGACGAGATTGGTGCCAAATCAATTTCTTTACAAAAATCGAGCTTTAGAATCTTTCTAGTAGCTCCCCACTTTCTTTTGACGGCCACTCGTCGCGAGCCGCTCGAAGTTTTCCGAAAAGAAAGTTAGACTGGCGCCCCAAGGTGCGCTTAGAAGCGAGTAGAGGTGCGTTAAGTAATTGTCCGCCCAAGTCCCCAAGTCCAAGGTGTGTTAGCTTGGCCTGATTTTCAGAATTTTTCGCCACAATTAAATTACTGTCAAAACTACTACAAATTATCTCTAGTATCAAAGTTTTGATCTAATAAGTTCATTAGATTTTATTTAATTGAGTTTTTTTTTTTCACTTTATGTTATTTTATGTGTTATTCTAAAAAATAAGAGGTAATTAAAACTTATGTCTATTTATTTATTATATAATAAAATAATACGTTAATAATTAAATTTACCAAACGCATGTACACTGCTTTTTAAACCCAGAGCAGCCTTAACAATACAGTTTACCAAAGGGTAAAAGCTTGTTTAGTCCCTATATTATGAGGTTAGTGTCCATTTAGTCCATGTATTTTTAAAAACACCTTAAAACGTCCCTGCTACTAAATATTGACACTCATTCCATTATTTTTTATTATTTTTAACTTGTTTTTACAATATTACACTTTTATAATAATGTTTCTTTTTTGGATATTAATAAAAAATTAAATTATCAAATAAAATAAAATAAAAATAAAAAAAGTATATATTAATTTTTGTGGAAGCTCACGTATGTCTAAAAAATCAATATCGTAAAAAATTACATTATCAATTTTTTTAGAAAATTTAATATTTTAACTCAAGAGTGTGTTCCACAAAAATTAATATATATATTTTATTTTATTTTATTTTTTGGTGTTAAACTGGTAATTTATTTTTTTCTTTTTAATAATTTCTAAAAAATTTATTATAAAAGGGCAATTTATAAAAATAAGTTAAAAGGAACAAAAGATAATGGCAAAAGTGTCAATAATTTAATGGTAGGGATGATTTGAGGTATTTTTAAAAATATAGGGACTAAACAGACACTAACTTCAAAATATAAGGACTAAACGAGCTTTTACCCGTTTACCAAATACCAGGCTGCTTCTTTAGTGATCAGCTTATTACATCCGCAAAGTAAAATCAGCAATTGAAATTTCAAACTCACCCTATGTGTGAAAATGTCGGCTTTGCATGTGTAGGATAGCTATAGGATGGTCCCAGTTGATGTTTGACTGCATTTAGCTTGAAATGGATGCAGTGCGTAGGACGCTTTCAGCTCCAGTAAAAGATTTATTGATTCCTTTCATATAACACAAGAGAGACATTTAAATGTTGGACATTTTAAGAGTAAGGATTTCTCATCGACATTTCCTCCATAAGCTTACTCAACATCCTTGAAATTAATTACATCATTTTAAATATAACAACTGAGATTTGGTTATGAGATAATTTGTGGGGGTTGTAAGAGCTCCACTCTAAATCTTATAAAAAGTTATAACAGTTAGCCATTCTAGTTCTTTCCTTCTAAAATCTATGCCTCATGCTTTTAAACGTATCTTAACAAATTGTATACAATAAGGGCAGATAATAGCAAGGGTGGCTTAGGCCTACTAAATCTACTTGCTACCCGTCATAATCAGTTCATTAAATTACCTTGTTTCTTCATCTCAAAAGTCAAAACTAACGTATGAGATGAGCCAAAGCGTTGCCCTAGCTTTTGAATCTTTTGCCGCTTATTTGGGGTGTACATTTTTTTGTGGAGAGTTGGCGAATGGCGTGGCATGACGGGGGCGATGACCGCCCGCAATTGTCAACATAATAATAATAAAAGCCTTTTACTCTCTTTTTTTTTAATTATTTTTATTACTCGAATGATTTTTTTTTTCAAAGTGACCTTCTTGATGAATTGAATCTAAATACTAAAGTCTTTTGTTAACACACGTTTGTGTCTAATGCAAAAACATTATTATGGGGAAATTTGATGACGTTATATAGTTTTTAAAATAATACTATCAATTGTATTATAAAAATAATAATTATAAAATAAATTAGTTAGACGTTCGGTAAAATTTATTTTTAAAAGTGATATGAGTTTTAAAAGCAATCATATATATTGAATAAATCATATTAATAACTATTATAATAATACAAATAACAAAAATGAACATAATATTTAATAAAATTTATTTACACATTTATGAACATATATATATATATATATATATTAATGGAAAACTTAAAATAAATATTTTTATTTTATTAATTTTTTTTATATTGCCATCTCAATATAATTGGCAATAATAATAGTCTAACTAAATTTAATGATTTTATTTCTTAATTGAATAAGGATGATTTTAAATATTTATAATACATGTGAGGATGGATATATATAAAATTATATTAAATACAAAATTGATTCTCAAAAATAAATTTTGAAAAGGAGTGATGGTATTTGAACACCTAATTTCTCTCACCTGCTCCTAATAATTACTTTAATGTAAATTTCCATTTTATTCTTATATGAAATTACTAAAAAAGATAAATACGCTTTAAGTACCCACAATTGACAATACAAATAATTTTTTTTTTTGCAAGAACAGAGCTATTCAATCAATTTTGTCTTGTCTTTACATTATGATATTCTAATTTTTTCAAATTATTTAAATTCTCAAACTACCTCTGTTATCTAGTTTGTAGTAAGGAAGAAGAAGTCGAAATAGCTGGAAACTCATGAATGATGACGATGAACTGGTACCCCCACCCCCACTGCATAATTTGTTAGCCATAAAGATTGTGGGATTTACCAAAAAGAAAATAACCCAACAAAAATGGTTTCAATGTAAAGAAAAATATTTATTCGTCAAATACCAGCTTTATGTATCCAATGGCTAAGAGGAGAAATCAGGAGGAGGATAATTCATTGGTGTTGGAGATCTGCCAAAGGTTTAATTTTAATTTTTTTAGGGAATTATGTTTAATTTTCAAAATATGATTAAAATCAACAACTAGATTTTGGAAGTTTTAAATGATGGGGAGTATAAAAAGAATTTAAAAAAAAATGATAACAAGGGTAAATTTAGGATTGCATGGTATGTATTGAAGGAGAAAAATTATTTTAAAATTGGGGGATTGCCACTTCCCCCCTATAGAAATTAACGTATACCATTTATTCCCCTGTTGTTTTTATAATGGCCAAAAACCCCCCTGACAGTATAAGTTTACAATATTACCTTTATTTTTAATTACTATTTTATTTACATTTATTATAAATTAAATAAATTACATGAATAGAAACTAAATAAAAAATTAAGTATTAAAAAAAGAAATATATGTTTTGATATGAGCAAAAAAATTAATAATAATTTTTTTGTAATTATTTATTTTGTAAACATTTTCTTATAATAAACATTTTGTAATATTTTAAAATTAAATGTAAAACGTATAGGCAAAATATTTTATTATTTATCTTCTAATAAATTTTTATTTGTCATTCAAATTTTATTATAATAATTTTTTTATCATTTTATAATAACTTTCTTATATATTTATTATAAGAAAATTTTCACAAAATAAATAAGTACAAAAAAAATTTTATTATTATTTTTTCTCATATCAAAACATATATTTCTTTTTTTTAATGCTTAATTTTTTATTTAGTTTCTATTCATGTGATTTATTTAATTTATAATAAATATAAATAAAAGAGTAGTTGAAAATAAGGGTAATATTGTAAACTTATACTGTCATGGGGGTTTTTTACTATTATAAAAACAGCAGGGGGGAAAATAGTATATGTTAATTACTGTAGGGTAGAAATTGGCAAATCTCCTCTAAAATTTTATGGGATTAATTAAGAAATATGGGCTAATCAGAGAAATTGAGGGGGTCAAATATCACCACTTTTGAAAAAATTACTTTTCCCCCACTGTTTAAAATCTGTTGAAGAAACAAGATGATTTTGCTAAAAATAATTTTTTTAAAAATTTATCGATTTTTAAAAAATTAATTTTTAACTTTTCAAAATCACATTTAAGCATCTTAAAAACCCTAAATATAATACTAAGGATAAAACGTTTTTTACGATTACATATGTAGTGGGGGAGTACTAAAGACAGAGATTTTTAATTTAATACAAATTAAAAAAAAAACTAATTAATGACGAACCATTTTCTGAGGCATAAATGGGTGCTTTCCATGACCGGCCCAAATCGAAAATGTAGTCCCATGGGCCGGACAGCATGCGAAGGATGGAAAGCTGTTTAGATGACATTTTAGTTGATGAATATTTTTCGAATTTCTCCCAAATGAATATTCTGCTGGATTTGCTGGTTGACGTCAACGTGTTCCTTCACTAGAAGATGTGTAGCCAGTCTAACTTGACATTCTAGAAAATTTAGAAATTTGAAGTTCTTTTAGCATGCAGTTGGACTGTTTATACTGCTTGTGCTTGATACATTTGAATTAAATTTCAAACAGAGTAGTTGAGTTTTTGAGTACTCAGTTTTTCTTACTCCATTTCTTTCAAGGAGAAGCAGTTTTTGAAGCCGCAGTTGCTGATCGAATTTGCTGATAAAAAGGTAAATTTGACTCTCGATTTTTCACTAAAATTTGATTCACTTACTTATAACCATGTGGTGATCAAGAAATGCTGAATGATGGTTTCACTCTCTTTTTTTATTAATTTTCTGGGTTCATTGCTAAAATCAAGTTACAAGAACTTATTCACGGTGATTCATTCTTCCCCTTCTTTATTAGTTTACCAAATTCTCATAGAAAAAAGAAAACATGTACAAATTTTATGAGGTATAAAATATAAATGTACCATTAATTCAAAGATCCATCATAACAGAGAGATAAATGGAGGGGATAAAAAAAAAAACAGAGATTAATTTGATTGAGTCAACTAAGATAGTATGCCCAGGCCCAGCCACTCATGCTCTGCTCTGCCATTTGACAATTTTGGGAACCTGCTATTGTGTCGGGAGTCTTTTGGTGGGGCTTTGGAGCAGAAAAAAATATTTGCTTTAAAAGTCCCGTCAAAGTGTCAATTATTTTCTTCACGTGTCAAGGGATCCCAGTTGGATACGGTCAACATTTTGTTTGGATACGATCATGAGAATGTCTATTATAGGCAGGAACGTACGTAAAGCCGTCAAATCACCTGTCAATATAATTACACAATTAGTAGTTGTCACTGTCTTGAATTACTGTGTAAAGAAACTAAAGTTTTTTATTCCTTTTATCAATCCCAACACCAAACCAGTACTCATTAAAAATTCCTAAAAACCCAATTCGCATGTCCAGAAGAAGTCAAAAGGTTATAGTGATAGTGCCGCCGCGCACAACTTTTCCTTTCCTCCAAAGTTTTATCATATTTTTGTCGCTGTCTGCAGATTGCTGCGGTGGCGGTCTCCATCACCCTTTCTGACCAGATAGAGTCGCAAATTGCTAGAGAGAAAAATCCTGACTCTACCTAACTAAATGATAATCCTATACTGAGCTCATGTTTATTTGTCTTTAGTAACGAGTCGCTGTCAGAAAACCGAAGAAGATGGCTACTGGAAAATACGTGTGTTATCAACGGCGTTCCACGTCGCCACCATTTTTTCATATTATTTATTATTTATTTATGCTTTGTTTCTCACTTATAAAATGCAGCGTTTCCCCCACAGATACCCCTACATTGTTTTATTTTTCCGGTTGCTTAAATGGCCGTCGGAAACAGAAACGACACCGTAACCGTTGTTCTCGTTTTATGTCTTATTTTCGCTACTCTAGTCTCTAGCCAGCTCTACTGGTTTTGTTCGGAACATCACACAGGTAACTAACTCATTACTCGTTTTGAAAAGTAACACTTGGAGCTTTAGTTATATATGATCGGCGATTTTTTATGCTTTTTTTCTTCTTGATAGGAGTCTGGCTCGGAGAATAGAAGCAGCGGCAACTAGACCGCCGTTTCTGGTGGAAGACCGGTCCGATCAGATCCTAACATTTTTCACCACCATTAAACTCGCACCGAGAATGGCGGCGGCGGAAGCCGGGCCGCCGTCCCTTCTCCGAGACGGGTCCGATCAGATACTAACACTTTTCACCACCATAAAAGTCGCACCGAGAATGGCGGCGGCAGCAGCAGCAGCCGGGTCGCCGTCCCCACTCCGAGACCGGTCCGATCAGGTCCCAACCCTTACCAGCACAACCGCCACGACTATCGCACGGCATCTCAACCATGAGCTTCAATCATATATAGGGGTTGAGGCTTCGAGCACATTGATTCCGTTCATCTGCCATCTAAATTAAAAAAAAAAATTCATAAACAATAAAGATAATATAAATGTTTAGATGACAGAATGTTTCAAATTTGAATGTTAATTAATGAGTTGAACACTTTATAATATTTTATTTTGCTTTATTTTTTTAATGTGAGATTATTTTTTGCTTGATAACTTTACGCTGCGAACCCAAATTTGATGTGATTATTTTATTAATTTTGTTAAACAAATGGAATTCAGACATTTTGATAAACGAATCACATTTGATTCCGATAAATTTAGTATTTGATATAAATGCATGCCGTGAGTTTTGATAATATAAAATTTTGTTCATATCTATTGATGCGATTGTGGATCTCGTGATGGCGATGCTTCGACGTATCATTTAATAATTGCAGCGCGATTGATCAGCAGAGAATATTTTAAGTACGGACAGCAAAAATCTCACGAAAATAGGTACTCTTGGAAATTTTGTTCATTTTGAAGAGGGTACGAAAATAATTTTATATCTATTTTTTATTGTTTTTTATTGTAGGAAGGAATGGAAAATTTTTTTTATTTAATTTTTTATTCGGGAAAGAAACGGGGATGAGGTGGAACGTGTCTTAAAAAATTTGACAAAATGACGAGAAAAGAGAGTGAGAAGGGACCACGTGGTGTCACTAAGTGAGAACGGGTCTTAAAAAAATCCCAAAAAATGGTGAGCCGACCGTGTGACAACATATCTTTCAAAGAGCGGTCAAGTTGACCGCCGCTCTTGGAGAAGGCAGGAAGAAAAAAAAAATTGTCTGAAAAAAAAAAAGAAAAAATATCTTTAAAGTCAAGTGAGACGGTTGAAATATTCAATTTCTTCCTAACATCTTCCACAATTTTGTCTACCAGGTGCGCCTCGGACCTACAAGATGAGAAGACGAAAAGCAATGAGATAAATTGGATTAATTAAGCCCGAAACACCGATGATAATAATAATAATAATAATAATAATAATTGTAAATATTTTACTCACATTTAACTCACAAATAGAAAAAGCAAATCCAGAAGAATAACATCTAAATTCCTTTTTATTTTTCTGTTTTGATATAAAAGGAATTTCATCTAATAGTGACGGCATTTGAAAACTTAGGAATAGATAATAAGTGTACTTAAAACTACAGAGCAAAAATAATAATAATAATAATAAAATATTAGATGATCTATAACATTAAGCAAAACCAGAGCTTCAAAGTTGAACACATTTGTAGAAGGCACACGGTTGGATCATCAACAGAATTACCTTCGCAATTTTCACGTGTATATATTAGTTGTTATTTATATTAATTTCACAAATTTTATCACATTTGTTATTTACATCCACGCCGTATACAATTTAAATTTTAAATGTCTTTACTACAAGTTTTAGAAGAAATAAAATGAAAAAAATTAAAAGTAGAAATGGGGAATGAGGAGGGAATGGAGATTTTACCAAATCAACGTCCCCTCCCTAAATAAGGATTTCACATTTGTTTTTTTTTTTTTTTTTGTCTTTATCTTTCTTCTCTTTTTCATTATAAATGAACTAATTGTTCGGCGATGCAAACATCTACTTGCGATTGCGTTTGGGCTTCTGGGAAATGTTTCGATTTGCTAGTGCCCACAAGAGATTTGTATAATAATTTATTTCCATTTTGTAGGTACATATCTGTTTCATCGATTTCTTACAAAATTAATCACAGATATACATGAATTTATTCATTAAACAGAAACAAAATTACAGATGAAAGGTAAAGTTTTTTAAGAAAATCAGAGGGATTTTTGACATGTGTTTTATTTTTTTCTTTTTCTCAATCACCAGTTCCAAGAGAATTTGAGAGGAACGCCAATAGTTCAACTCTTTACTAAATTCTTTATTAATTTTGTTCATAATTAATTATTTCTATCTTATAACTAATAATAATTATTTTAAAAATTAACTACAACTACGATATTATCAAACTCACAGATAAAGAGATTAAGGAGCTACCTGAAATCCATGGAATCCAATCCAACTATAAGGGATGCTTCTGTCAGCCCATCCCTCCATTTCTGTACATTTTCTGGATGCACCTGGAACTGTCCTTCATGCATAACAAAAGGATCCCTGAAACTTCCACTTTGATAGCATACATCTGATGGATCTACTTCGTAGAAAACTGGTATAACAATCTGGCCTTTTTTTCCCTTGCATTCAAGAATTTTGAGAAGTTCGTTCAAGCACCATTTCGAAGAAGCATAGTCTTCTGAGAAAATGATTACTGAAATCTTCGATGCTTCAATTGCATCCGAAATGGCAGTAGATATCTCATCTCCTCTCCTAATTTCTTCATCAATGAAGGTTTTTACATTTCTGTCGTGTAGAGCGGCAACGAGATGGCTAGTGAAGTTATCGCGAGTGTCCCCCCCTCCAAAGTTGATGAAGACATCGTATTTGCAAGAAGATGACGATAAAGCCGAACCCATGACTGGAAATTTTAGAGATTAATTTTCTGATAGAAACAGTGATTCTTGAGGGTAGATGTGTGTTGAGAGCTTGGATCTACTTTCCTATCACCAGACTTTGACTTGCTTGGCTTCTTTAGGCTTCATTGAAATTTCTTCAGCAAAAAGATAATGGAAATTGAAGGGAAAGTAACAATAAACTAAGGGTTTATTTTTTAACATTTTTTTTTAATTTAGATATAAATGTTTAAAAATAAGATAAGTTACAAAAAGAATAAACAAATAAATTTAAAGTATATTTAACACTAATAAAATTTTAAACTCCAGATATTTAATAAATAAGTCTTAAGTGACTATTAAAATCACTTTTACAAAGTTACTTGTGTTTTAAAATAATTAGTACAAAATTAATTTTTTTCCTTTTACATTACTTTCTTTAATTCTTATATTTTAAAATCACTTGTACAAAATTACTTTTCTTTGCTTCTACATTATAAGTCTTGGTATATGGTAGTCAGCCACTGTATTGCTTGAATTTTTAACATACCATGATAAAAATATTCTTTTCTCTTTAAAACAATAGGGAAAGACGTAAAATAGAAAATATTCGAAAAAAAACACAAATTCATTAATTGGCTCAAATCTTTTGAATGAAAAGGACATTTTGTACCCTACGTATCTTTGTTGTCATTAGAGATGAAAAAAAAATCCGAATCATCCGCAAAGATACAAAAGATTCGGATCCAGAGTCTATATGCACATATCCGGATCCGGATCTGAATGCGCTTGCATCCAGAAAGCCGATATCCGGATCCGTCTGATTTTTAATTAAATTATTAATTTAATCAATTTTCAGTTGGAAAATATATAAACTAAAAAAAAACTAGTCCCAGCAACCCTAAAAGCTAAAACTAAAATCGCATGCACTCACGACTTCCCCACCGCTCACAAGCAGCCGCTGCAGCTGAAATCGAAAACAACCCCAAATGCCTCACCGTCGAATGCCATCTGCCTTGCAGTCGTTATCATCGAACGCCGGTTGCCTCACAGAGCTGGGCACGCATTGCTGTCGTTGAACGCCAGTTGCTCTGCCTCACCTCACTGACCGCACTTGCTGTCATCAAACGCCGGCACGCCGCTGCATCTCTGGCTCGCTAAGCACACCACACAATACACATGGCTGCATCTCTGTAATCTTCCTTGGCTTACAAATTAATTCAATTCTTTAATTAGGTTTTTTTTTTCCTGTCTTACAAGCCGTACAAAATCAGAGCAACAGCCACCACATGTCGAATCCAATGCAACACATCTCCCGATTGATCCCTATCCCAGGATGCGTCTGGATCTAACAACTTGGCTAATTTGAACGGAGACAAGTAGCCACCGTTGGCATGCTATTGCTGTTGCTGCTGATTTTGAAGATTGAATTTAACGGTTTTAATCCTCTTTATTTCTCCGAATCTCAACGACGACTTACAAAAATTTGACTGATTAATTGATGAATTAATTAACAAGTAGTAAGAATGAATTTATGGTTTTTAGTTTAATTACTTTAATTAAATGCATTAATTTTCAATATAATGTAAAATTGTAAATATTTAATCTTATTTTTAAATTGTTAAATTTTAATTTTTGCGGATCAAGTATATGTAATATTCGCTCATAATCCGTGCAGATATTATCCGCATCCGGATCTTATCTGCATTCTGATCTGTAGATTTTGCCATCCGATAAAATTTATAAATACTAATTTATGCAAACTTATAAATACTATGTAGTTTTTTTATCATTAAAATTTTTAATTTTATAAATACCAAGTAGTTATTTTATATTAAATTATGTTATTTAGGAGCCTCTAGAGAGTATTAAAATTTGTATTTTTTTTAACTGGTTAAATGCTATCACTAGAGGATATATATATATATCCTATTTTTTGAGTGTGTTCACGTTAAAAAAAAAAGTGTCCGCAACTAAAAATAATTATATATCTCCATATAGACATCAACACCCACACAAATAACTAATTAATTCATCTCGGTATCGTAATCCTATATTTGTATTTATTCTATTTCATAGATAAATTTGATTAGATAACCTAACACATTTTAATATTCAATCAGAAGCCCAAAGTCAAGTATTTTCCATTTTACTATGGCTTTCAAAATCATGGAAGTTCTACTTTTCATAAAGGAGGTCGCAACCAACTTAAGGAGGAGTTGCTTGTGTTGTGTTAACTTTGCCCCTTCGAAATAAATAATAATCAATATATACGATGTAGACTCCCTGGATCGGCCAAAACAACTTTCCAGTTTAATTGAAATTTGTCACTTAAAAATTATTAACGTCAAATTAAAGTTGGTTGAGGGGTGACTTTCCAGGAAGCATCAGCAAAGGAAATAATGAGTTTAATTAATGAATATTATATATCCCAATTGCATATATTGAATATATAAGAGTAAAAAGAAAGGGCCATAAATCAAATTAAGTGAAAAAAAACATTAACAAAAACAAAATCGGCAACACAACGAGATAAAGAGAGATCATGGAGAAAAAAGAGATGATCGAGAGATATGAGAGATCGTGTAAATCAGGGAGACATATCATCGAACTTTATTGGTTCCCCTGTCCCCTGGCCCTTCGTAAGGAAGGCTACGGGAACTGCTGGTTGTGCAACCAAAGCATTCATGGTGATCCGAGCTACTTTTTCGCCGGTGGTGCTGACCATGAGGTTTTTCGTAATTGTGAGTTTCATATCCATAAATCATGTGTTGAGTTGCAGAAAAAAAATCCACCATTCGTTTCACCCTGGCCATCAATTGACAATCGATAAATCAAGAGTCTTGATTGAATGTGGAGACTGTAAAGTCTGTGGATACCATCTGGAATTTATCTTCTACAAATGTGTTGCATGGAACTGTGACTTTAGGATGCATGTTGAATGTGCATATCTGAAGCCCAACATAAAGCACGAAGCTCATCAACAACATCTTCTTACTTTGGTAGATAATTGCAGATACACAAACACAAACACAAACGCATGCAAAGCATGTAATTCTGCGATCAAGAGTCTTTTTAATGTTTGTTGTGTTGAATGTAACATCAGATTTCATCTTCAGTGTGGCAACAGCAGCTTGGTCTCGCTACCAGAGACTATTATTGTCCATGAACATCACCAACAGCATCCTCTCATGATACGCACCTCCGCCTCCAATCTTCTTGATGATGGTGATCATTCTTCTCTGTCTCTGATATTGTACTGTGACGTGTGCAAGAAAGAAACAATTAATCAAAAGTATCCTTTCTATTCTTGTTCTGATTCTGAATGTGACTAAAACGCTCACGCGTGTTGCGTAGTCACTGATGACGATGTCGTACAAGTGAATGACATCGGCAGAGAGAAACGGATACATTTCAGCCACAGACATTACTTAACTCTCCTTCAAAACGAGAGGAACATTAATGGTAATATTTGCTTTGTTTGCGAGAAACTTATCCAAGGCGGCCGCGATCATAATAGTAATATTCCAGCTTATGGTTGCGATTTCTGCGAATTTTACCTTCATAAATCGTGTATGGATCTGCCTAGAGAGATTCAGCATCCCTTCCACCTAATTCATACGTTAACTCTCGATTCTACTGATTTTTACAGCGAGTGCAGAGCATGTCATAAACATTGTCGTGGCTTCATTTATAGTTGTTATGAATGCAACTTCAACTTGGATATTGCATGCGCTTCTTTGCAGCTGCCTTCAATAAGTTACCAAGGTCATCATGAGCACCCTCTTACTCTCTTTAATAAATTATATTTTACACCAAAATGTGTTGCCTGCAATTTTGCTACCTCTTGCGTCGGCCCCTTTTTACGTTGTGTGATTTTCAACTTCAATATACATCTCATGTGCTTACCCTTACCACAAACTATTCAACATCAGAATCACCACCATTCACTCACCCTTGTCGAACAAGTAGATGATTTTCAAGACGAGCTTTATAGTTGTGATGTTTGCAAGAAAGAAAGAGACCCTCGAGAATGTGTTTGCTACTACTGTGCAGCATGTCATTTTATGGTAGAATTAAACTGCGTCATTAGTGAGGTACGAACACACGCACGCACGCCTATTGCATTTGAAAAGAAATAATCCATATAGTTTTTTAATTCTGATTTTTGAAACGTTATACATATAATATATGCGGTTCTAGTGATGGCTAAAATCTTATAAATTAGTAAACTGTTGTGTACTTCCATCTCATAATTAAGTCATAAATGCTTCTATTTAAATCTTTTTTTTTCTTGGTTGCTTCTTAGGTAATTGGTTCCTTGAAAGGAGAGTTCGAAGGTGTACAACTAAGAACTATCAAGAGATCAATTGTTGATAAGGCGATCAGTAAAGGCTTAACCATAAAAGACATATCAGATTCCACTGAAGAGGGCCGAAAAAAATTGGATGATGTGTCGCCAGCAATTGAGGAGGAATTGGCCGTTAAACAGGGTATCTTAATTTTTTAGAACAGATGAATCTTGACTAACGATATTCATACAAAGTTATGATACAAAATGACATCAATCAATAACTGTCGTGTGTATGATAATAGTTGACTTTCTATACAATTATTAATGAAATTTTTATATGAGAAAGAAAATATCATAGAATTGTTTCTCATAGATTTTATATATTGTGATATTGATAAATTCAATGAGTAATATGAGAAAGAAAATATCATAGTATATGCTTTCCATTCCATTGACACATTATGTATCTGAATTCCAGTTATACTTCCTACTGGCGGGAGGGGTAAAAAGGGGTTTAAAAACTTTATACTGCACGAGCATCCGTTAACACTGTGCGAGAATGTGAAGGAAGGTGAAAATTTTCATTGCTATTGGTGTGGCGACTCTTTCCGGATGAATACTTCAGTTGTCACAACTGTAAGTTCTGTCCTTCAGGCTGCTCTGCTTGTGGCAATAACTTATACTCCTCGTCGGCCTCGGCCTGGGGTTGTTATTATATATGCGAACAATGCTGGCCAGAAACACCTGTTTTCCACCAATCATGCGCCGAACTACCGCATGAGATCCAAATTAGCTTTCATCCACACGCCTCCCTCCACCTTGCAGAAAAATCCAGTCTTTACGATATGATGATTAAGCCAAGTGATCAGAAGAAAGAAAAACAGATCTATGAGTTCTGTTGTGAAGAGTGCAGTTTCGAGATTGGTTATGGATCGGCTGCAATGCTCATGCAGTGCCAAGAAGGTAATCAAGAACACATCAAACATATCTGTCACGAGCATCCTTTGACCCTCATCATGATGAAGGAAGATTATGGGCCGTGCAAGCTATGCGATGTTATCATTCGCGGTCCTACCTATGGCTATGGCTGCACCCCATGTGAGTTCTATGCCCATAAGTCATGTTTTGAATTGCCGCACCAAGTTAGGCATCATTTTCACCCATCCCATTTTTTGGTTCTCGAAACGAAAAGATTTGATTCCGAGAATATTCCTTATTGTCAAGCCTGTGGTTCCTTATGTCGCGGGTTCAGGTACCAGTGTTCTGCTTATTGTGCATTTTCCTTGCATATTGAATGCGCCACTCTGGCACCAAACATAAAGTACATTGGTCATACGCAGCATCTTGTTATTCGAATAGATCATGTAGATATGGATATATCTTCCCAGGGCAGAGGATGGGCATGCAATGCATGCGGGTTTGATATTGATCATCAGGTTGCCGCTCCCTTTCTCCGTTGTGTGGAATGTGATCTCAATTTTCATGAGGAATGTGACACAGAACTGATCAAACATTTCAGCCACCCGCATCCGTTGGTTCTATGTGACAATGAAGAGGAGGAGACTAATGATGATAAAGTTTGCTATGCATGCAACAAACTTATCCAAGCGGGGCCAGCAGCATACATTTGTAATTCCTGCAAATCATGCTATCTTCACAAATCTTGTTCTGAGTTGCCGAGACGGATCCAGCATCGCTTCCACAAAAATGTTCTCACTCTGGTTTATACTGCAGCAAGCCGACAATGCAAAGCTTGTTGTAAATACTTCAATGGCTTTACTTATAACTGCAGCACTTGCAATTTTTATCTGGATCTCGACTGCGTTTCACCCCGGCCTTTATTGATATTCAGAGGTCATGAGCACAAGCTTACCATCTTTGACAAGTTATATAGCAATCAGATGTGCCAAGGCAGCTGCAATTTTACCTCTCCCAACGCCTACTATCTGCGTTGTGTGAAATGCGATTTCAACATCCATCTCTGGTGCATCCCCCTACCAGAAACTATAAAACACGAGAGTCACCATCATTCCCTTATCTTAGCGGATAAGTTGGCAAACGATGATTATGAGGATGAGGTTTGTGATATTTGTGAGGAGCAAAGAGACCGACGAGAATGTGCTTATTATTGTGCAGAATGTGACTTTGTTGCAGAATTTAGCTGCGTGAGATCTTTGGTACGTAGGCCAATTATATTCGTGCATATATATATGAAGTGTTCTCTCCCGCAAACGCGAGCATGAAATTTTGTGTGGAATTAGTGTTTTACGCCATCCTTAATCATTTTAAGATGGCCCAAATCCTTTTGCTACACCGTAAAACTCTGAATCTGCATGAAAATTTATGAGGATGTCTGCGGGAGAGAATTTTCGTGTCTATCTATAATTTGATGGAAAGTTTTCCAATCTGAGAATCCCTGACTTTACAAAGCGCGGTACTTGTTTACAATATTATAAACAGCCTTTTAACACATTGTAAATGAGTGAAAAAAAGTTGTTTACAACACTATAAACGGGTCCCGGAAATGTCCAGTATTCCTATACTGGAACTGGAAGCTGACTCATAATTGAATTGTCTATATCGTGAGCATGCATCATATTGATATACAGCTAACTAACTGATGATGATGATTTACCTTAATTGTTGTTACTTTTGTAATTGTATACAGGTATTAGTTTGCTTGAAGGAAAACTGCAGAGATGTTCCGTTAAGAGTCGTGAGTAAAGAAGCGGGGTTGACCATAGAAGATTTATTTGAATCTCTAACGGAAGAGGAGATTAAGAAAATAGATGACATCTGCATGGACATTGATAAGGAGATGGAACAAGTTAGTGGGACATTATCTTTGAGTAGCAGTGTAATTAACACGAGCGACTTTTCAGAAAAGGCTCCTAATTATTATTCGGATGAGACTTTGTTACAGTTAATGGTGACGCTCCACCGCAGTTATAACAGCGTATCATCGTTGGGGTGGGATTACGATGGTGTTGATGAGCAGAAGGTTGTCAATGTTGGCGGCTACAAGATCTCGAAGAAGTTGGCTCCAATTCTTGAAAAGTTGCTTTCAAAATATGGGGATCTTGCCGATTATGCTTTGAGTTTGAGCTCAGGTCTGAAGAATGATTTCGTTATCAGATTATGTGAGGTTGTGCAGAGCATGTACATGACTGTGACTATGGAGATATCGAGTGAGTTAATATTCAATTGGTGGTACCAACTCAGAATTGTGCAGCACGGAGGGATTAGAACTGATTTTGCCTTTAATCATTTGAAGTGTATCGTGCAATATCATTACACAATTGTTCACGAACGAGACAAGGACAGCGACCTTTACCAGCTTTATGTGAAGAAAGCTCAACATATTCGAGAGATTGATGAGCAAACAGCAAAACTAGAGCAACATAAGAAGCAATTAGAGGAAGATAATAAGCAGATAGAGAATATAATATCCAGTCATCCTAATGAGAAATCCAAAAGACAGGCAGAGAGCTTAAGTTCTGCTCTAGAATTGGAAATGAAAAAAGCAGGGGAAGGATTGCTCTGATATTTACGTGTTACAGAAGTTACACGGTCCGCTCTTCATCATGATTTTTCTTCATCATTTGTTTGTGGATTGTGGAAAAGGGAGCGATGAAGTGGGTCCACTAGAAAAATACACTAGCATGGCCATTCTTGGGATGCTTCATTTTGTTTGATATGCTCAAAAGTGGGCTATAGGTATTATCGATTTTGTTAAACGCATGGCCGGCGGCTAGCAAGGAGCAGTTGTCGGAACTTTTAACCAACATCTGGAACGCAAAACACAGATCCAACAAAGCCAACAACAAAATTTCAATATTTTCATTATGCGAGAATTGAAACATCATCCGAATATGAGAATCGTTCAAACACAACGATGTCATTACTGCAAATAAAATTGAATCCGCTATTCTTTTGCTTCATTTATAATGAAAGATAAGACTTTTAACAAACACATGGAATGCAAAAACAAAAACCCAACAAATGTAACAATAGATTCAAACTTTCCATTACATTCCAAAACAATCTTGCATACCCATTTCTTAGAAACTGAAACGCTAAAAGCCAAATCAGATCTAGATACAAATCAATTAATCGACTAAGCTCTCTCTCCTCTGATCCTCCTAGCAAGCTGAATATCTTTGGGCATGATAGTGACCCTCTTAGCATGAATGGCGCAGAGATTGGTATCTTCAAAGAGACCCACAAGATAAGCCTCAGCAGCTTCTTGAAGAGCCGCAACGGCGCTGCTCTGGAACCTCAGATCGGTCTTAAAATCCTGAGCGATTTCTCTCACGAGCCTCTGGAACGGAAGCTTCCTTATCAAAAGCTCAGTGCTCTTCTGGTACTTCCTAATTTCTCTTAAAGCCACGGTTCCTGGCCTAAAACGGTGAGGCTTCTTCACTCCTCCCGTCGCTGGCGCCGACTTCCGAGCCGCCTTTGTCGCCAGCTGCTTACGTGGCGCCTTCCCTCCCGTGGACTTCCTTGCCGTCTGCTTGGTACGAGCCATTTTCTGAAATTGGATGAGTGGAAAGCGTGTTTGTTTCTCAGGAAAATTTGAGGCGATTGAGATGTGGGTAAGAGACGAGTTGATGGTAATTTATAAGGGAAAAATGTAAAGAGGAGGGAAACTTGAAAAAATTTGCGCTTGTTCCTTTCAGTTTTCCAGAGTTCTTGATACGATGAGTTTTGGACCGTAGATTTATGTCAAATCTACGGCTGAGAATCTTTTATTAAAGATTGACGCGGATCGTAATCTGTGTGAATTTTTTATTTTGGCGGTATTCTTGAGGTTTTTTTTTCTACGAATTTTTCAAATTTAGGCAGCGCTGAACTAAATGTACCCAAATATATTACTAAGTACACCAAAATAAAACCAACGTCGTCCTTGGAGCTTATCAAGAAATCGGGTGCAGTTATATTGCCAGGTTTTTTTAGCAGCTCGCTTGAAGCCCATGACTGATTTGAAAGACTTTAATTGAATTTTTTTGGCACCGCAGTGGATCAAAATTTTAAGAAATCCATAGACCATAGTGCTGTTTCACTAGGGTGAGCATTCGGTTTAGTCAGACAAAACCGAATAATCCAAGAAATGCGAATCGATCAGGTTTTAGTTTTCAACCGAACCAAATTGATCACGGACCAGTGTTAAAATTTTTTAAAAAAAAATTAATTTATATGTACAATAATATTTTTTATTAGTATTTTTACATAAAACATATTTGATTCGTGATTACAATTAAATTGAACTAAAAAATAATCAAATTTAGGTGAAAAGTATAAAAATTTGGCTAATAATAAAATAAAATATTAAATTTCATAAACCGAATTATTTAAAACCGATCCAACCTAAACCGAATCAGGCTTAAAGAAAGAAGTTCAGTTCGTACTCGATTCATGTATTTTTGAACGGTTCGGCTCGACGATTTGGTTTTTAAGCAAAACCGAACCAAACCGCACCCCTCATTAATGTGATTAAGGTTTGGTTGAATGCTGCAATACACACTATAAATCCCAAATACATAATATCGCATTACTCTAACGAGGAAAACGATTACAATTTGGCACATCAACTGCGTCCACTTGCTGAGCCTAATACATTGAATTAAAGTTGTTTCCGAAAGCTTTAGTCAAAGAAATGCGCTGACAGAGTCCCTCCCGGTCCATCCACAATTGACTTGCCGCCCGCCACGTCGAGTCATATCTCCAATAATAACATGACACGTACTCCACATTCCGCACCTTCCAGTTCGTTTCCCGTTAACTCACTGTCCTCCCAGTTGTTTCCAGTTATTTTCCCTCCGCTATGAATTATATGATTGATTATGAAATATAAATACCCCCACTCTTGGGAAATCTTTTCATCATCGGATTCGGAGATTTCAAAAGCTATAAAATTCATATTCAAGGCAAATCATTCGGTAGTTTCTCTCATCAAAGTTAATTTAACGACGATGATGTCGATTTTCAGCTCGTTCGATGCCTTCTTCCCCGAATCGTACGGCCAGAAACTGAAGTTATCTAAGCCAAAAGACAGCGGCAACAACAACAATAACGTTGTTAATGATCGTATTATGAAGAAAAACGAAGACGGTGGCAGGTCAACGTCAACGCCACGGAAACCGACGCCGAACGACGCTAATATGATGACGCAGCAGAAACAAACCAAGACGAAGCTGCCGAGGTTTGCGCTGGAGCTCGATGGGGTCAACTGTTTCGAGACCATTGTTCCTTATTGAATTTTCTGTGTAAATTAATTAGTGAACAATTTTTGGAATTATTAAATTCAATTTTATGATTCTTTTGTATATTTGGCTAATTGCAAACAGCGACAAGTCTTTTTCTTTCTCTACTGCGCACTGCATTGCATATTTGGATTGGCAAACTTGCAAATTAGTTGAAATATTCGGGTAATTTAGTAATTTAGTAATTTGCAGATTAGTTGCAACCAGAGCATTATCACCCCAAGGTCCCACGCGGTACTCAATTTTTGACAAAAGTCAAAATTTTAGGGAGGTTGCTGTTTTGCAACACTCGTGAGTTAATCTCTTATCGTCATGGACTCAATTAATTTGTCATTTTCTCATCCATGTCAGACAAAAAAATTAAAAAAAAAAAATTATCATTTAGATTCCTAGTTCCTACCCTTGAACGAAAACTCAATAAACAATCGATAATTAGTTTATAACTGAATCAGAAGGGACAAAAATATTATTTTAATGATAGATTGAAATTATTACAAAAAATTTTGAAGTAGTTTTATTACATAATGAAGGTGTTCTTATCTTCAAATGCTGGAGAACGTCGGATTTGTTCTGTCCCTACATTTATTTAAGAAGATAAAACTATATTTTAGGTGGTGATTTAAAATTATTTATTTATCTTAGATTCTTTAATAGTGACTAATGTAATTAATAGAAAATAATTAATTAAATTAAAATTAAAATTTAAGGTAGTTTTAAGATATCGTAAAAAATTTATAATTACTATTTACAATTTCTATATTGTTGTAAGTGGTCGGAGGATAATCTCTACTTTAAAAAATGTGTAATATTCATATTTGATTTTTGTATCACTGGCTGCTTCCTTGGGGTTCATTGAATATGATTTATTTGTCCTATTCGAATGTCCTAACACACACAAGTGGCTCCAAAACGACAATGAAATAATTAATTTGTATCAAGCAACAACTAATCAACCTCGAGCGTCTAATCACAATAACCAAATAGACCATGCATTAGCCTTCTAAATAAATATAAATGGTCTATGCGTTAAAGAAAGTGCTGGATCTAAAAGCTTGATGTGATAGTTTTCATATATATAGTTTCTCCGTTTCCAAGTATATTACAAGTATACTAATGGTTGTATTAAATACGTTGGGATTCTAATGATGTAGCGCAATTGAAATTTTATTGGGAAGTATGCTTAATAAAGGAGACTCTAGCCCCCTGCCTTGATGTAGTTCAGTTGAAGTTCAAATCAAGAGTAAGCAAATCAATTCGAAAATCTATTTTCATATTAAGGAGAGCCGTGTCTCAATATAATTCACTTTGAAGCCCGAGCATAAAGTTTGTTTTGAACTGCCTCGATGTAAACTAATTCAAACCCTCAACCTTAGCGATGAGACGAAGAGGTGAGAATAAGTATAAAATAAATCTTAACATCGTCAATCATATCCAATACTTAGTAATTAATCACCCTCAAGGATGTTGGAAATGATATTATTTCGGAAAATTAAGCATGACAAACTGTGAGCGTGCATGTTTTTGCAATTAGATAAGTTGATATTGAAGAGATACAATTCGACATTCTTCTTGGGTTCAACAATCGAAGAAACAACTCCCTATACTTCTTGAAGCAACGCGAAAAATATTGTTGTCGAAAAGTGGGGAAGGAGAAGGCCTCTAATTGTGAGATGATTTATCGACTTAAATTAGTCGATGGGCTAAAACATGGATGTCAATTTTATCATGCATGCACTAATTGGTTTAAGAGCTTTGATATTTCAAAAGAAAATATCGTTCTTTAACATCGTATTACTAATTATCTGTGCTGCTGTTTTATGGGACATAGATTCCTCTTACAATTATTGGGTTTTGTTTCTAGAGTACTAAATTGAATTTAATTAGTCTTGCTCTAGAGATTCTATTTATATTAGTTCGATTGTATTAGGTAACTCGAATATTATAGCTCACTATGAATTGAAGAGCAAACTCCAACGACGTTCGTCACAAAAACAATTAATATATCTTACAAAATGAACTCAAAATTAAGAACGTGAATGCACTAACGACAGTGGGCTCTCATTTGTCTCAACTTGAGCACGAAGTCTATTTCAACTAATATGAAACGACAATGGGGCTATAAGAAAAAAAAAATATGGTATGTTGTCACAGATATTAAGTAAATATTCTTTAGTCCCGAAAATTTAAGACAATGATCTTTTTTTTTTTTAAAGAATTATTGTTCATGATATTTACACCATATAAATTACTAAGACCCGTTTACATCAATTCTGATATGACACCGCTCAGATTTTTAACCCTCTCAAATATTCGAGGAATGCCCAACTCTCATTTTATGAGAAAGACTGTCTTCACTCAAGCTCTAAGGCCTCAAATAAAGATATTTAAATTAAACCCCTGCAATGCGTCTGCGGGGGCGCGAACCACTTTCCTCACAATTATGGCTAAGACAATGATCTATTTAGTCGTTGTATTTATTGAAAATTCCTCTTTCGTTACTTTCGTGGGTATTGAATCTGACTCTTTATACGCAATAGCATACACATACATTTAACAAAAGGAATAATCTTTTAGCACGAGCAAACAACCAAGCCAAGCCAAAATCCAAACGTTATACGAGGAGTAAGCCAAGCATGCATGAGTATTCATTCTTTCTACTTTCACTTTAAAAAATACTCCTAACTTGGCAAACAGAAACACTTTATTCTTGCTTTCTTTTTTTTCAATTTAAAAATAATTTATTTTTTGAGATAAATAATAATACAAGAAAATAAAAAGAAATAAAACACGCACGCTTAATGCTTTGCAGTATTTTTGCTTGGATTTTGTTGCAGTATTTTCGCTGCTTTATTCTCTTCGGTACGAAAGAAAGGGACAGACAATCAATCTCTGTGCAAGAACATAAAGCTGTAAAATGAAAATGATGAGCATTCACTACTTATGTGTATACAAACATAAAGCTACAATCATGAAAATATAAATATTCTCTTTGGAGAATTATTATTTTTTTTTTTTGGAACACCTGTCTGGGGAAACTAAAAAAAAAGGATTGAACAAAATATTAACCAAAGACTGGAGATTGTTCTTAACTTTTGTAGGATTTTTGTATTACAATAATGGATCAGGCTACGGTGTAACTGTGGTACCGTACCACAATTACATCTAATTATTGGATGTACTTGAATTGATGGAATCCATTAGCATCTAACGGTTGGATGCAACTGTGGCACGGTACCACAGTTGCACCGCAGGTTTCTCCTAAAATAATATATGATCAGTATCAATTGGAAGACACGAGGCAAAAATACAAACGATGGTGGCAATGTTCATTTGCTTCTAAGGGACCCAATTTCGAAGAAAATATTGTGTTTTTTCAATAAAATAATAACGTTAATATGTTGATATTTAGCAAACCTGACCAGAATTAATTCTATTCTATTATAACACAACTCAGAGGTCTAAACCTATTTTTCTTATCATGTCTACTTCATTTGCCTTTTTCAAGGGATAGGTGATATTCGGGTAAAAGTTCATTTAGTCCCTATATTTTAATATTAATGTCTATATAGTTTTCGTATTTTTAAAAATACCTCGAAATATCATTGATGTTAAAGCATTGATACCCCTACCGTTACTTTTTATTTTTTTTGGCTTATTTTTACAATATTACCCTTTTATAATATTTTTTTTGTTTGGACATTAATAAAAAGAAAATAATTAAATTACCAATTTAACCCTAAAAATAAAAAATATAAAATTATATTAATTTTTAATTGTCAAAAATTGTATGCAAACTATCAAGTGTGCAAATGGTGCTTGCAAAAAAATTAATATAAATTTTTTATTTTTTAGGGTTAAATTGGTAATTTAATTATTTTATTTTTATTAATGTCCAAACAAAAAATATTATAAAAGGGTAATATTGTAAAAGTAAGCCAAAAGAAATAAAAAGTAAGGGTAGGGGCATCAATACTTGAACAATATGAATGTTTCGAGATATTTTTAAAAATGCGGGGACTAAATGGACACTAATCTTAAAATACAGAGACTAAATAGGCTTTTACCCGGTGATATTCTTCTAAAAGTATTAAAGATATGAGCTGAGTTTTTTTATTATTATTTTCTATCACGCAAAAATTTATAGTGGTTTATAGTTAAGATTTAATTAAATATTATTTTTTATCTAATCAATGATAGTTACAATAGTATAAAAATCTCAAGTCTGAATCTAAATTAATCATTTTCTCATAAAGGATGAGAAATATCCATCTAAGGATTGCATGATTACTGGGTTTTGCATTTTTGCTGTAATATTGAGGTAACAAGCTTGTTATCATGGAGATCTCGATTTTCTCATAATTATCATTATTACATTATGATTGATATTGATGTATGGTAATTGTGTATTACAAGTAGGGTATCTTCTGAAGGCCATAACTTGAGCCACAGGCCTCAGGCATCCCCTTTTTAAGTATAATATGTTGTTTTAAAGCTTGCGACAAGACAAATCTAACTCAGAACTACTTGTGTTGTTCTGCCCCAGGATCAAGCTAGAAATTCTACTTTTTCCCTGATCATTTCCTAGTTTTAGGATTTTTTTTCCTATTTTTCCTTGTTTTTTTTAAAGATTTTTATCTTTTTTTTGGAATTCAAGTTTGAGTGCTGTTTATTTTTATTTTATTATTTTAATTAGGAGAATTTAATTATCATATTATATTTTGAATTTAACTATTTTAGTAAATTCAGGATATCTAAACTTATTATAAAAGGAGCTCAAAACCATAGTTTTACTCATTTAGATTTTTCAATAAAACTTATCATTATTCACAAACCTTTATTTCTTATATTAATCTACTTTCAATGTTTCCGCCTTGTCAAATATTAATTGTTTTAAAATTTTTATTAGTAACCAATCACAAGAAAAGATATATACTTTATTTTCATGTTCTAAATTCTCAAGGATCAAGATGTGATATACTGTGTAAGCTCCACCCTCAATCACTTTTGCAGTATGAAGAGTCAAGCCTGTCCTCTAAGAAGCCTTTGATTCTAAGAAATGAAATGGACAAATGATTGTGAGGCCCTATCCTAAACCATTAATACGGTCTGTATTAAATTGTTAAAGTAAAATATGAAATAAATTATTCTTCTTTCTAGGTTTTAGATTCAACATGATAGAGTCACGGCATTAAGTTCGGTCTTAATTTGATTAGTAAAACATCAGATATCATAAGCATAGTATTGCATTTTATTGAAAATCATTTGCATTTCATTGTTAACATTACAAATATTTCAAGAATAAAGATTTATTATTGAGCTAATTTTTTTGTTGAGCTCTGAATAAATAGTTGTTAGGTGAGAGAATAAAAAAAAATCAAAAAATACAAACTATTCATTTAGTGCTCAATAATAATTTTGATTCATCTCTTTGATCTGATCATAATAAGATAAAATTTAGTATGAACAAAATTTTCACCGAACAATATGAATACTAAAAATTTTTTTTTTTGACTTTTTTTTTCGTAAATCGTCAAAAGAATGGAACCTAATTCTTTTGTTGGGTTCCAAGCCTTATCTTTGCAGGAGTCATGGCTAATTACTAGACAGCTTATAGCTGCTTAGATTCTAAACTTTGTGCAACATCAAACCTGCTATGATCACTATGCTTAATTTAAACTTATTATAGTCATTATCTTATCGATTAAACAAGAAATTAACAGCACTTTTTGCATGTGGAGGTTGACAAAACCTTAGTAAGCTTTTTGATGGGGTGGTTGGATCAGAAAATTAATCTCAATATTATAATGGTTTTTATTATTAATAATTTTTTTACAAAAACAAAAGCGATGATGGGGAAAAGCAAACTTCGTATACTAAATTAACATTTCAACAATCCTACCTGGAATTCCATCTGAAATAAACAAACAACAAAAACTATTACATAGTTGAAATATTTAATACATAATTGGTTACTTCAAAAAAGCCCTACTTCTTTCAATAATCTCCATTTAACCCCCAATGTCGCTTGGATTGAAATTCTCATCTAAGTTTTAACGTCACTGGAAGTAGCTAACTACGTGAATTTTTTTTTTTTTTAGAATTACTAATAGGAAATATGATATTTCAACTATGCTCCTATAGATGGAAGGGGATTAGATTAATGTTGAAGCTTGTGTTGAAAATAAGAAGTATGATATTTCAACTATGCTCGTATAGATGGAAGGGGATTAGATTATTGTTGAAGAAGCAAAATTCCTTCGATATCAAAAAATGACAATTTTGTCCTTATCTTCAAACTCCCACAACTTCTAGTGTCAATTTGGTACCTATAAAAAGAATTTCATCGCTCAAATTAGCATATGGTTCCTTGGAAAATACTAAAAAAAAAAAAGTAATCTTAATTAGGGGAGAATGGACATATTCTCCCCTGAGAATTTAAGTTCAAATCTCTTTCAAATTATTCAATATTTCTATTTATAAAAACTTTCAGCTGTGACCGATTAAATCTCATCTTAATTAGCTATTCTTTTGCTCTTTTTATTTAATCTAGTATTTTTATTTATTCATCTGTCTCGTGACTCACATACTGTTGCTTTTAGGGATGTCTATATTTATATTTACTCTGCATATCCGGAGTCTATAACTCTGTAGCGTTGTTACTGACACTAAGCGCAGTATAAGTGGTCAAAGTTTATGTTAGTTACAACCGTTAAGCTAAATTAAAACAAAAAAGAAAAAATTGTACTAAGATTAATTTTTATGGTCCCCACAATGGCATTATTTCTCACTAGATTCACAACTCAGAGAAAAGGGAAAGACAGTGAGTATGTGGAAGCTATCGGACATGTCTGTCCCCCACCTGATTTCCTTTCGGCAGAATCCGCAAGCCCGCAACCTTGGGGCAACTCTCTTTGGACAAAACTACCCTAAGAACCTCTAAATTCTACCTTCAAAGGTCCAATGTAATGGAGTAATTATAGCAACTTTTTCTTTTCTATTCTTTTCTTCTTTGCTTACTAAAAAGTGAACCATTTATTTATTAGATTTTGAAAAATTTTAAACAATAAATTAGCTCAACTTTCACAGTGAACATCAATTGCATGGCTTTTAACCACTTTGAAATCAACTGCGTGAATTTTCCACAGGAGCATGCACTATGTTAGTGTTAATTCAAAGTTTGGTTTTGAAATTGCAATTGAGAAGCAGCCGCTATCAAAACCTTAGGTAGAATTCAAGAAAAATGTTGCGTTTTAGTTAGGTCTAATAGGTCTCTAATGTCGAATGAGAATTCAATGAAATCTGACTTAAATCAAAATACATGTCTTTGATGAAATTGAAACCGAGATGAAGTCGTCAATAAATTGAATGAGTTGAAGGAATTTATAGCATAGAATTATAACTCTAATACAATGTTATTCAACGTTAAAAACTAAAGTCAAGCTTAACACCAGTCAAATGTTTTCTTTTTACTTGTGATCCGCATTTGTCTATTCTTCATATGGATTTACAGCTTAGACTCCATTGAAAATGCAAATGAAGGAAAGAAAATTCAAGTGAAGACTATGATTGTGAACACAACTTTTTACAATAGAAATAATATCATGTTTATTTACTATTTCTAAACAAATAGTCTAATCAATGTGGGGCTAGAGCGTGCCCTCAGATGGCAGCATACTTATATGATCAATTATGATGATTACACATGTATGATAACAACTTCAAATCAATGCAATAATGAGAACAACACCACCAACAAAAACTGTTGGTATAAATAATGATTTTATAGTGGAACCATCTTGTTATAATACTTGAGCAATCATGTTTCTAAGTGGTACCGCCATCACTTCTTGTTGCTATTTGAAAATGATCATTTTCTATTATTATTAATGGTGAGTGTAAAAAGATTTGTTTTACTAATAAGATTTTGTGAGTCTTCGAAACCCCGAATGCACATTACTCTCAATCTACAAGAACTTTTTCCTTTTTAGGTACTACAAAAAGTCTAGGATTCAATTCACGGTCATATCACAACTTATAATCAAAAAGTTTTGAAACCTCTCGATATTTCTTGAAAGGCTAGGGTGGTCCAAGAAATTTAGTTTTAGAAAAATTCATGGGCATTTTAGGAAACTGGCAAAGCCATGAATTGTTCCCTCTCTCTTTTCCTTCACATGCTGTCATTCTATTAATCCATTTTGAAACTTCTCTCTCTTTCTTACTCACATGCTCTCATTCTATTAATTCCTTGAAGACAAAGACAAAAGAAAAGTTCATTGGAGTTTACATATATACCTCACATTCATTTTCATTTCCATTTTCTTATTCATTTCCCCATCTCTCACAATTTTCTGGCTCTCCAAGATTCTAACAGTGGATATCATCTTAATCTCTGCGAATCACATCCAACCGTTGGATACCCAAATTTTACAACAATATCTAGTCGCATACTTTGTTCTATTCTCTGTTGTGTATTATTTTGTTTATGTGCAACTCTGTTTTATGCTCTGTTCATGGCTGCGGCAACTACTGCTACACAAATCTTTCAAAATCACGACAGTGGCAACGAAAACAACAATAATAATGAAGTTAGCAGACAAGAAATACAAGCTGCCATTGCTAAAGCAGTGGAGCTCAGAGCCCTTCATTCAGCTCTGATGCAAGGAAATAGCCCTGCTGCTAATAACAGATTCAATTCTTCTTCTACTTCCCCGGTTTCTCGCCCTGTTTCTCAGTTCTCTGCTCATGATTACCCTGTTTTCACTCCTGTAAGTTTTGTTTATTTTCTTATTTTTTTAAAACAAGTTGTAATCTTTTTTAATTACCTTTATGTTATTTATTGAAACGGAATGTTTTTTCTGTTGTTGCTACTCCATTTGTGGTCTAATATTTTGAAAAGATTCTGTAACAAAAGGAATTTTTTAGGTACTTTAGTAGTTGGCAGCGATTGAATAAATAAAAACCAGAAATTTGTTTTGTTGTGATATTAATATGCCCTTTCGTTTTGTCAATGTATATTGTATTCTGTATAAACTAACATGCTCATTCTTTTAAATTTCTACTTATTTTAATTTTAATCTCATGTGCATTTTCTTGATTTTTTACCGTGATGGGATAATATAGGCCATTTTTTAACATGCTATGCTTTCAATTTTGTTCTAGCTTTCTCATGTAGTTGGATTTTATATTGAGATTTTGGGGAATTTTTGACAGAGTTATGAAGATGAACCAGTAACCGGGTATCATCAGATTCACTCAAAGAATCCATCGGGAACCTGGGATGAGTATGCATTGGATGGAGGCAATGGCAATGAATCAACTTTATCTGATTATAAGAAAGAAATTTTATCTTCAAAGAAAGGATTGCCTTCTGGTTTGGCCAGTTTCGAGTCCCATTTCTGCCCAGCTGATGACCAAAAATCAGTTACTGGTTCCTGCACAAACCACATCACTGTGCTACAAACATCACCAGGAACTGAAGTTTACAAGTCAAGCAGAAGAAACAGCTTGGGGGACTTCAAATCAGTATCCTCTTGCAATAGATGCAAGCCGGCAGTTATAACAAGTGAATCCGAAAATGTCGTTAGAAGCATCAGGAGTTCTAACATTGTTGTGCCCTTGACAGACTCTCATTCAATGGTTCACTCGCAGCCTAAGAGTCGTGGGGGAGTGCTGTCATGGTTGTTTCCGCGGTTAAAGAAGAAGCACAAGAGTGAAAACTCCCCTAACCGGACAGAATCCGAGGAAGTTTCACAGGTTTTTAAGGACTTGGGGATATTGTCAATAGAGACATTGAAGAGGGAACTTATGGAAGCAAATGAGAGTAGAGACGCAGCATTAATGGAAGTTTCAGAGATGAGATCTTCATTTGGGGAGCTAAGGCAAAAGCTGGAGTACTTGGAGGCTTATTGTGAAGAGCTGAAGAAAGCCTTGAGACAAGCAGCAACACATGCAAAGGACTCTCATCAAGTTAATGAAAAGCTTGGGAATTTTCCCCGAAGAGGGAAGTCTATTGATGGAAATGGAGAGAGTTTGATGCCGGTTAGTGAAGAAGCAATGGTGGAAGGTTTCTTGCAGATTGTTTCAGAAGCAAGATTGTCGGTGAAGCAATTTTGCAAGACACTTGTTGCACAGATTGAAGAGACGGACCACACTCTAATGGATAATTTGAATGTGCTGCTTCAACCGTATAAATTGTCACTAAGTTCAAAATACTCCAAGGCTGTTTTGTACCACTTGGAAGCCATGATAAACCAATCACTCTACCAGGACTTTGAGAATTGTGTGTTTCAGAAAAATGGCTCACCGAAGATTTTAGATCCACAGCAAGATCGCCAAGCACAGTTTGCGTCGTTTGTTTCACTAAGAAATCTAAGCTGGAATGAAGTGTTGAGGAAGGGGACTAAATTCTATAGTGAAGAATTTAGCAAGTTCTGCGACCAAAAAATGAGTTGCATTATCACGACACTGAATTGGACTAGGCCATGGCCTGAGCAATTGCTGCAGGCTTTCTTTGTTGCAGCTAAATGCATTTGGTTACTTCATTTGCTTGCATTTTCATTCAATCCACCATTGGGAATCTTGAGGGTCGAAGATAATAGAAGCTTTGATGCACATTACATGGAAGATATGTTGATGGATAGGCAAAAGTCACACGGTTCGAGCCGAGTTAAAATCATGGTGATGCCTGGGTTTTATGTTCAAGATAAGGTTCTGAGATGTAAGGTTCTTTGCAGGTATAAATCAGCAGCCTAAATGAAGAGCCAAGAAAGTTTGTAACTATATGTGAAATTGATGTTTGAATAAATTGTCAGATGGGTTTTATTTTTTTATTTTTTTTCTATTGCTAGCATAAATTGACTTGTAGTTGTTAGGGGATTAGGTGGAATTTTGAAGTGATAGAATTGGAATCCTATATAGGATTTTTCTTTTTTTAAATGATTGAAGTATACAATTTCTAATAGAAATTTCTAACGTCATAAAATTGTGAAGCAATGAATTGATTTTGATGTGAGCTAACCCACCTAATCGAGAATAACAAAGAAAATAATTCTCCTTCCTCGCCTTAATTTAGTAGCCGTCGCATATTGACTATAGGTGATAGGTCTATCCACAATTTAGGAATTGAAAAAGAAAAATGTAAATGTTGATTTCATTTGGGCTGCCAGACGGGTTTTTGGCCCAAACCCAAACTCCATGAAGTTCGTGACCCAACTCATAACTAGTTGGCAATTTGAACTTCGAATTCAAGATCGATGTAATCAACAAGAATTTTTAATATCTGATTTCGCAGCGGAGGCATGCATAACTTCAAGTTGACTTCACGCTGCGTAGCTTCTTAACACTAATTTTGCAAATCTTTTTGGGAATATATGATGTAGATTTGTTGACTCTATGTTAGTTTTGGAGAGTCTTCCGGACAAAAAATAATGTACTTAAATATGACAATAGCATCGTAGTAAGCTCAAATTTGGTTGATGTATAGACGAAAACAGTTTATTATTCTAATAGAGAAATACCATTTTATTTATTTAATTTTATTTATTCTAATAGAGAAATACCATTATAAAAAAATTACTCTCACTTGTCCAATAATTTAAATTTCATTTCCTCCAACAATTTGATATTATTGTGTGTATATTAATATCTCCTATAATATTTAAGCGAACATAAACGCAATATTAAATAAATAAATGGGAAAAATAATTAAAAATTGACAATAATAGATATCTAAATACATATGTTTTGGAAAAGTACATTTTTATGAATTTTGTTTTCATATATTGGATGTGTTAGAGATATAAAAATCTCCCATAAACATTGGGCTTCACAAAATGAAATTTACGGCATGTGATTGAACCAAAATTTCAAGAAAAGTAATATTTGAACTATTTTTTAAAACACTTGGATTTAAATGTATAAATAAACGATAAAGGAAATAAATAAAGTTAGTTCACTTTCTTTCTTTTAGACTCAATAATTTTTAGTGTATTATCCTCTTAGGAAAAAAATTAATTTAAAAATAACTAAAAAATTCAATGGTGGTGATCCAATTCTGCTGAAACTTAAAAATATCATTATAGCGACTATCATAAACTTAATCATTGATGGTGGTAGCGCCATTAGGGGTGGGCAAACCTAATCTAACCCAATAGACTTGATCCAACCCAATTTAAGTTTGATGAGTTGAGCGGATTGTTATAAGTTAATTAGGTCAATTTTCAGAACTTAATTAATAATTGGGTTGGGTTGGGTTAATTATAATGAATTTGCCTAACCTAATTCAACATTTGCAAATACACACACATATTAATCCTCAACTGTAAAATCCTGAAAACCTAAACGACTAACCTAATTTTTAACTCTTTTTATTTTTATATCGAAAAGACTATTTCATTCTCGTATTTGTTGCTCTAAAGTCTAATTCCAAAACTAAAATCTCTCTCTCATATAAGTGAATTTATTATCTTTTAAGTATAATTTTGAAAGTAAGTTGATTTCAATTTCTCTTTATTTTTTAATAAATATTTATTTTATATTATTATATACCACTTTCATTTTGTTATTGAAAATGATGCTAATTAATTATCTAAAAGGTCTAAACTTAGAGTTTGAAAAAGAGATGCGAGGAACCAGGAATAAAGTCGAAGAGCTCATCATTGAAATTTTTAGATAGCTAATCTTTTAACTTTCTTTATCGAACACTCAATGGTGAATGAAATTTCATGTTATAATAGATTTATATTTAATTTTAATAAGTTTCATTTTAAGTTTTACATCTTTTTTCTTTATTAAACTTTTAATTTTGATTTAATCTTCAACCCGATCAATCCAACCTTACTCAACCCATTGATTTTGTTTATTTAATTAGGTTAGGTTGAATTTATCTCAATCTATTCAATAGTAGATTGGGTTGATTTTCACAAACCCAATCTATGCCCAACCCTAAGTGCCAATGATAAATCAAGAGATGCAAATTTCCAATTATACCAAAATAAATAGTTGGCATTTATTTTTCTTTCATGCTAATTTATCAATAAAATCATTATATATATATATATATATATTAAATACATGGGCTTGGGTCGTATGAGTTTGTGAGCGAGTAATACTTTTCAGTTTTCACACCCTTTTAATATTCTTATGAAAACCCATTTTTATAATCATAGTTCTATTATATTGAAGGACAAATAATGGATCTAACTCTCTTTGAATGATTGAATCCTAACATATATATAAATAACTTTTCTTTAATATATAAAAATCATTATACTTTTGAATCAATGAAGAAATAAATTATCTAATAATAAGTATTTTAGTTTGAAATAGTATGTTCACAATTTAAATAGTAAAATTTAATTCAAAATTTATTGTAATTTATTGATCCTTTTTTATAACTTTTATCAAAGAAAGAGATATAAGTACGAAGGGAAGGCTTCATAAGAGTTTTGCGAGAGAGTTAAAACCCCGCTTTTGTCAAATTCAACTTAGTCCAGCCTACCATTAAAATGGGCTGGATTTCTAACATCGAAAACCAACCCAAATGATGTGATTGGCGCTGGGTTTGATTTAGGGTGTGGGCGTGGGCTTTCGATTCCAACTTTATTGTTACTGAAAGCCCTATATTATTATAAAGTATGACTGGCGATATTTCACCTCCTCACTTTCTTTCACCACCCCTCACCTTTATTTATTTATTTATTTTTCATTATCAATTACTTTTATAAAGCTAATTCCATAAACTCTAGCCACCTTCCACTATTATAGTCACCATCTCAAGCCACCAAACTGCTAACTCGTCGTTGCTTGATGACATTATCAACAAATCCCCCAACTGCCGACCAAAAAACCTAATTATTTCATCACTGCATGTAAATGTAAAAGCCAATAAGAATATGACTAGAATTTAAACCTTGTGATTTGCACGACGATTTAGAGTCGTTGAAGCTTGCTGTTGTCTATCCCGTAAGCAAAAGCTATGTTGTTTCCAAGATAACTACATTGATATCTACTTAACTAACTAATTAGTTAATTGTAGTACCCAAAAAAAAAAAAAAAATTCATATTATTTTGTATATTGAACTTTGATATTCTAAAATTTCAGTACTAATTTGCATCTTTATATATTTTTTTTCTTTTCGTGTATGTAGATTTAGAAAATTAGAGCATGATGAATTTGATTCTAAATAAATAAGGGGAATTTGATCGGTGGCTATTGTGGAATTTGTTAGCACTTTTTTTGCTTTTGTTTTAATTATATTTTTTATTTTTCAATACGGGTAATTCAAAAAATAAATGACATTAATTAAGAAAAATGAGAATTGGATAGAGAAATTGAAGGGTTCAAATATCACCACTCCTAAATTAATTCAAATTCTTGATAAGTATTATAAGTCACCGAAAAGTTTAGTGCCTAATTTTGTGGCCAAGGGCGTATTAAAAAAATAAAAATAAAAACATTGTTCACAAATACACGGGCTACTACAGGAAAATACAGAGGTGACTGCACCATTAATATATATGGACCTCTGTTATTAGATTAAAGTGTTGATAAATTTCCATTATGTAACAAAATAGCAAAGCAAATCTTTACAAAGTGCCTAAGAGCAACCATAAAATCAATATGCGTCAGAAGCATTGCTTCATTTTTATTCATTTTTTATAACGTGTGAGAATATTTTCATGATATACTAAAAGACACACGATGTTGTGTAAACTAGTGAAGCAAATCAAAGAGATCAAAACGACAGAGGTGATTTGGGTTTTGGTATGTCTATGACTAAGGCAAAACGACAAGCAAGATCTGTGTTTTGATGTACATTTAATTTGCTAGCTTAAACGAACAGAAGCTTTGCCGTTTTCAGATTAATAAAGCATACGCAATGCACGTGACTTGAAAAGCTGTTACGAGGCCGTTAATTCACATGACAAACACGTGCGCTCCTGGAAAAGTTTTCTGGGTTCGTTAACGGCTATCTACACAGCTGCATCTGGTGTGAAAAACAGGGGATTCGAGAGCATTCGGGAGAGAGAGAGAGAGAGAGATAGCTGGTGCGTGTGCGGTTTTCTTGTTCCTTGATATGCTCTGTAAAACTCTGTGTAAATGTGGCTTGAATCAATCAATACCCTCGTGGATGTAGGTCAATGCAAATTGACTGAGCCACGTTAATAGCTCTCTTCTGTGACTCTTTGAATTGTTGATTAATTCTTTGATCATTTCTGAATCAGTCATCATCTTGTTCATACATGGATTCTTTATTAGTGATTCAGATCATCTCTTAAGCATCTTGTTGATTCTAATCGAGGATCTTGGGGAGTGTTCGTTGAAAGGTTAGGTTGAGCAGTTTTTTCACCACTTCACACAACACGCAGCAAAAAAAATAAAATAAAATAACAACAACAACGATTCCTAGTGATTTTTCCCCAAAACTATGTCTCATTAAAAGATATAGAAATGCCAAAGGAAAGAAAGAAGCACTCAACATGCATCCAGCAAACCTCATTCCTTGGTCCTCTCTATTTCATATCCCTCATTATCAATGCTGCACTCAAGAATCCATCCATGGCTTTCACAGAAGATCCCTTAAATTTTCATCATTTCTAAAAGCATTGTCAATAATCTCCTTAACTTCTAAATCCTTCATTCTCATTGGCTTTCCTTTCTCAGTCTCATTCATTACCAGTTCAATTTTTACCACTATGTGCTCTTTCAAAACGGCACAATTCATCCCTCTTGCAACCTCCGCGCAAACCCCAACCTCTTCTCCAAGCAAATTAGAATTGTAAAACTGCTCTGCTGCCAATGGCCACCCATTTATCGGCACCCCATGACTCAAAGCTTCAAGCGCAGATTGAGTTCCATCCGCACTGACTCAAAAATGCAGATATTGACTTATGAGATAAAATTTCCACCTGAGATGCCCATTTGTGTACCACCAGGCCTTGTCCTGAACCTTTGACTCTTTCTTCAAATCCTCAAGGCAGTCACTCGTTGGCTCTAAACTCAGAATTTATGTCAAAGCCAATCGGAGGCCTAACAATCCAAATGAAATTCTTGCCACTAGCCTCTAAAGCCATTGCCAATTGCACCATTTGCGAAACAGCTATTGTGTCTTGTGAACCGAATGACACATAAAGAACTGATCTGCATGGCTTTCTATCGAGCCAATTTTTACACAACTCTGCGGAGATTCCGTGTTCTTTGCCAGCTCCAGCTTTGCTTCCTGTAAACCGAAGAACAGGCTGGTAGGCAAAATTTGCTCTTGAAATACATTAGTCCAATCTTGTCAAGTTTCTCTATTGTGTTAACTAAAATTCATCAGCATTAGTCCATTCGGGAAGCACTTTCTGTAGAACCGTTGAAATAGAATCTCTTCCATCAGCAACTCTTAGATACATGCCAGCTGGTTGACATGAATTGTTGAAGCTTCAGGAAAATCCAGCAACAAAAATTCATCCGAATCTGTGTTCCGATGAGGCAAGTCTACCCACAAAGAGTAGTAACATGCAAAGCCAAAGCCACCACCTTCTATAAATATAGCATGAAAAATACCGTACTCTTGTGCTATCTCTTTGCACCAACCGAAGAACATATCTGTGATGATACAGAGCGGTTTGTGGCCATTTTGTTCATCAATAAGATCAATGATGAGTTTCTTGAAATGGGGTTTAAAGGATAAAGTAGCTTCAAGGAGTTTTCTAACAACATCAAATGGATGAGAATCCGTGTTTTCAGTACAAGGAGGAAGATCATGATCTATGATATTGAAGGGAGTTTCAAGAAAGTGAATGGGGGAGCTTTGAGGGAGAGATGATTTGATTTTCTTGATGTTTAAGTGGGTGTTAACAAAAGCTATGGTGTAGTTCTTTGTGCTTTCTAAGTGATGGGCTAATGCTAGGAAAGGGATTACATGGCCTTGTGCCATGAATGGGAGCATTATCACGTTCTCTTTTCTTTATGCCATTGGAGAAGAAGGGGAGTGGGGTGATATCATAAATAATTCAGACACACTATCAGTGTTCAAAAATTAAAAGTCAGTATTGTTCATAGTTGCTTATGAAAGCTTAAGTTTTTTGTTGCCATCAGAATTCAGGGCCAGTTGAATATAATTAAAAAAATTGAGGACAATTGATTTAAAGGCTATAGTGACATCTAACAATTCAGGTGTACGATTTAGGAGTGTAAATTTATGGTTTTGTATTTGAGGTTTCTCAAATTTTGTCGGGGGCTGATGCTCATTTAAACTCTTCGGATTTGGTATTTCTTATTTTATTTCATATTTAATAAAAGAAATATGAAATTCTTGCCACTAACTAGCCTATTACATTAAAAGATAACGTTACTACAAGAAATTTCCCAGAATTGTCTCGTTAAGAGATTACATTATTTTTCATTGACAGAAATGGTAACAGAGACTTCCTTCCACGCAAATCAGACCTCATTCTTTGATGCTTCCTTTTCCATCTGTTTCATTATCAATGCAGCATTCTTTGAAGTGGGGTTTGAGCGACGATGAAGCTTGAAGGAATTTTGGAAAGAGACGATATGGAATAGAGTCTGTGTTTTTCGGTGCAAGGAGGGAGGTCGTAGTCTGTGCTATTGAAAGGAATTTCAAGAAGGTGAATGGAGGAATTTTGAGGGATAGATGATTTGAGTTTCTTGAGGTTTAAAAGGATGTTAAGTGTTAAAAAAAGTTATGGTGTATCTGTTTGTTTCTTCCAAGCGATGGGATAATGTTAGGAAAGGGATTATATGGCATTGTGCCATGAATGGGAACATCACTATATTCTCTTTTCTTTGCGCCATTGGCGTTGATGAGGATCATCGGAGGAGAAAGAAGCAGAGGAATAAGAGGTAAAGAAGGGGAGTGGGGTCATTTTGGTAATTTTGGTTCATTTTAAAGACCAAATAACATTCATAATTTAAGAAGATATGGTTATTTAAACTCACTAAATTACTTATTAAACTTATTTTTGAAAATAATTTTTAATGATTAAAATATGCCTAAATTAAATTACAATTGTGGATACTAAAATATAATAAAAAATAATAATTTTTGATATTTGAACCCATCTTTACATTCAACATACTTTTGTTAAACCCTATCCTTGTTTCGGATCATTTATACTGCAAATATCTCCTCTAGTGTTGTGTAAGTGCTTTCCACCTTGTACTCTTTTTTGTTTGTGTGAAGTATTTAGCTGAAATTGAAAGACGTTACTCTTTTCTTTGTTTGATTTGTGGTCCTTTTCTTTGACATCAATCATCTGGCTTATTTGAGAAGTGATATTTTGTTTTGAGCAGTGGCGGACCTGCACGTGGGCTAGACCGGGCTGTAGCCCGGTCTAGTTTAAAAAAATCATTTACACCCCTTACTTTTTTAATAATTTAATAAAACAATAGAGTTTTCATTTTAGTTTCATATATATCCCTAACTCAACTACCCTTACATTTTCATCAATTTAGTATAACAATAGAGTTTTCATTTTATATTTAAATATGTCCCTAACTCAATTACCCATATGTTTTCATTAATTTTATATAATAATAGAGTTTTTATTTTATTTATAAATGTGTCCCTAAGTCAATTATATTATTTTCAATTGAAATTAGTGACTTATTTTATAAAATGATTAAATTATATATTTATTGAATAGATTGAAAACATTAGGGTGTTAAAATTTTATTACTGCTTTAATTTATTTTAAAAAGCTTCTAATTAAAAAATATATATGTCAATGTAATATAACATCATCACTAGACTTAAAAGTACTTACAGAAATAACATATAGTAACAATTATCAATATTTTCATAAAATTTTAATGTGAATTTTCAGATTTTATTTATTAGTTATATTAACTAAGATGACAAGTAGAAAATAAAATTTGAGTATTTTAAGAGCTTTTAATAGAAGAATCATCAACTTCTAATTCTTTAAAGAGAGATAGAGCATCTGACAAAGAAACAACTGCACCCAAATATCTTTTTGCTAAATTGAGTTTAGTTTATTATTAAAACTTTTGATTAAAAATACTTTTACAATTTAAAAGGATAAATAAATTTTAATTATTTAATTTATTAAGTCGGGTAATTTAGTACTTCACTTCATGCATAAAAGTTTTACTTGCAATTTTTAATTGATTGTAATTACATGTATTGATCTATGTTAATTTAAATTTCTTAATTGATTTTTTAATCCTTATATAATTACAAGTTATTATAGGTTGCAATGTCAAATTCTATAATTAAAAAATAATTTCATATTTGAGTTGTTTTTTGTTTTCTACTCTTTTTTTATAATTATTTTTGTTTATAGTACATATTTAGAGAGATAAAGTTTTTGGTATTCCTCCTTATTTAATATACTTATTTCTACTTATAAATTTTTATGTTCGCTTTAAAATATAAATTTTAAAATTTAGCCCGGGGTAATATTAAATCCTGGATCCGCCCTTGGTTTTGAGGCGAATGGGTCATCTTCTTATTTGATCATGGTGTTGCCAACTTAAGTCAATGTTCAGTGGTTGACGAGCTACTAGAACTTTCTAGATTTTTAATAAATTTATAAGAAATTCCATGACACATTTATTAAGTATTCATAAATGGATTTAATGGGTTTAGTGAATAAGATCATTGACGAGTTTCTTGAAATGGGGCTTAAACGATAAAGTAACTTCAATGAGTTTGGAAACTAGATGATGAGGAACAGAATCAGTGTTTTCACTTTTCAGTACAAGGAGGGAGATTATGATCTATGCTATGGAAGGGAATTTCAAAAAGGTTAATGGAGGAATTTTGAGGGAGAGAAGGTTTGAGTTTATTGAGGTTCAAAGGGGTGTTAACAAAAGTTATGGTGCATTTATTTGTTTTCTCTAGGTGAAGGGCTAATTCCAGGAAAGGGATTAAATGACCTTGTGCCATGAATGGAAACAAAACTATGGTTTCTTTCCTCTGTGCCATTGTTGTTGATGAGGATCAGAAGGAGAAAAAGTAGAGGATTAACACTAAAAGAAAAACGGTTATTTCTAAGGGTAAATACTCTTGGAAATACACAAACACTTTTGGAAAAACTTATTTTTGAGAAAATCATGCCGTCGACCGTCGTTGTATTAAGTTGCATCGAAAAAGTACAACTTTCAATGGGTCGTTAGAGAAAAAAATTATTTTCAATAGCCGTGCCGTCAGAAATGACATCAAATGCCCTCGAAAATGATTCTATAAAACCAAAAATTACATATTTCCAATTGCATTTGCCCTTCGAGATCGCATTAACTTCCCTTGGAAATGAGGCTGGAGAACACAAATGATTACTATTCCAACCATAATTTACCCTCGAAAATGCAAGAAACACGCTGGAAATATGCTTCTTCTTTTTTATTTAGTGACCCATTTAATTTATTTAATATTATTATTTATTACGCTTTTTACTTTTATTCTTTTTAAGTATCTGTATTACCAATGCAACATAATCAACAAAATAGCAATAGCAACACGCAAAATACATTAAATATAGCTTCATTAATTTCAAAAATTTATAGAAATTGCATTCACCAATCAACAGTACAACATAATCAATTTTAATAGTATATTTTTTAAAAAAAATCTCAAATGTATACGCAAAATGATTTCATAGCATGAATTATTTCAAGCATCCTCCAACACATGTTCTTTAGTCTCTGAGACCTACGTTTGCCTCTACCTCATCTTCTTCATTCCCATCATCATCTTCATTCGACCAAATAATATCCTATATGAATCAAGAAATATGAATCTGCTCCATCCCCACATCATCATTAGTATACCAAATAATATCCTAGATCAACGAAGAAATATTAATCAGTAAATTATCAAATCAGTAACTAGTATAATAGTATGTTATTTCGACAATCAGTTTGTATAGAATTAAGCATAAGTATTATATCCAAGATATGCTTAAGAAGCCTGACAAAATATGAGACTGGAATGGATAATAATCATTAGAGCAATATTTTGTATCAATAAGAAAATATGCTAATATTTGAAGTCAACAGCAGGAGTTGGATTCTAAATTTAGCAAGTATTGCTAACCTATAAATTTAGAGAGGCCGAAAAATGCAACACTGCCATTAGAGGATTTATGTGCTTGCGGTAATCTGGTCTATCAGTTACAAAACCCTGTTATGGTTAGTTTCTATGGATTAGAAAGTGAAAAAAAAAATTTTTAAAAAGCTTGAAAGTAAATGAAAATTAGCAATCTGTAACGTAAGAGGTGATTCTTGTGCACTTGAGTTTCCAAGTGCAAGCTTCACTATTCTTTTCAACCTCTTCACTTCTTTCTCCATAAACTATAATACAATGAAGAATGCCAAACAAGGAGTATGAAATAATTGCTACTTGAAGAATCAATCATCGCCAAGTATAAATTGTTCACAAACCTTGAAAGAGAGTAAAACTACCATAAAGAGTTTGGATTCATCATCACGAGCAGCAACAAAAGCAAGCCCTTCAGCTAGCTCAACTGAAAACTCATCAGCTGTCAAATTATATATGCATATAAATTAACCCAAAAAAAAATAAAAAATTGAAACATAGTAGTATTATTTTCCTGATTATCCAACACTCAGCATGCATGGTTTTGAACGTAGACTCAAATAATATTCAGTAATTAGAATCCAAACAGAAAATAATATGTTAGTTGTTTGGGAGGGATACTGTTTGGGACAAATGCGTCGAAGGGACCAGGAATGACGAGCAGACATCTGATGGCGGAGTTCTGCGAACCGATGTGTTCCGTTAAAGCCTAGCGCGTGGAAGAACAGGATCAGAAACATCCTGCTCGTCCACGATGTTGTCGTCCGCGAGGCCAATTCCTATAAAAGGCATGAGGCCATTCCGGCTAGAGATCGAGAGGCGAGGAGACCCGGTCGACGGCAGTTGGCAAGACGTGCTCTCCAGCACGAGAATCTAGGCACAACAGCCACGCTTTCCCCAGAACCGCGACGTAACACGCAAGATCTCACAGAGCCATGACAGCCACACTTTCCCCCGAACCGTGGCGTAACACGCAAGGTCTCACAGAGCCGTGGCAGCCACGCTTTCCCCTGAACCGTGGCATAACACGCTAGATCCCATGTTTTGCCCATAACGCAGCAGTTGAAGTCCCATACCGTCTCGAAAAGAGCGGAGGACTGAGATTCAGAGGAAGCCTATAAAAAGGTAGCCAACGAAGGTAAAAGGGTTGGCATTCTTGAGAAAAGGGGAGAAAACCACAAGAAACGCCATAAGACCTGTGGCAAGCTTTTCCCGAACCTTCATATCTGACTTGAGCGTCGGAGGGTTTGCGCCGGGAAAACAACCGGCGTACTCTGACTTATCTGTGTACGCAGGGACTTCCGGAGAAGAAGCCTGGCGAGGAGACCTCCTGGTAGTGACGAAGTTGATCGAGCAGAGATCCTGATCGTAGAACGAGGAGAACCGGAATCTCGCATCAACATTAGTTACCTTAATTTCAGCCACATTGTGCACTCTCAGATAAGGAACATTGTTATTAAATTCTCCAGCAGCTGCAACATGTGCTACTCATTTATTTTTAACAATTTCATTCTACTTGATTTCTTTTTTCTATTTATATATATATATATATATATTAATTATTATTTTTTTTCATAAGCAATTCTTTGTGGCTAGAAAAAAAATCGAAATTAAAAATGTTGTGTAGGTTGCAATTGAAGAGCTTGAGCATATATTGAGTGAAGTGAAAACCCACATTCTGGATGAGCCTCTCCTATAAAGACAATAGCTGGAGGTAGTGTCACCAATACTATTCGAGGGCTTAGCGTAGGCTTTGGGGTTCCTTGTGGGCTGATCGGGGCGTATGGAGACGATCAACAAGGCCAATTATTTGTTAGTAACATGAAGTTCAGTGGAGTCGATGTTTCTAGATTAAGAATAAAGAGGGGACCAACTGGCCAGGTGATTAGTTATTTACTTATGATTCTTTATTAATTAGCAGAGCCAGTGCATAATTTAATTAGCCACTCATTTATTTTTAACAGATCACTGACATTAGGTCGAACTTGAGAAGATTTATCATTAATTATGCCCTTGTATAGTTGTACTTCCGACTGGTGTATTATTTATTACCGATAGCAATTTGCTCTTGAAAAAGCTAATAGTTTTTTAATGTTTTTTTGATAGTTCTTTTTCACCTTTGCAAAAAAAAATATTTAGTACCAAAAGTAAATAAAACTCTCGGAAATATCTCGCCGGTAATACTATTATTTGTTGTAGTATATAAGTGGTAGATAAGGGGAGTGGGTATGATTCTTAAATTTTTCTGGAGGAAAGTTAAGAGGTCTATGAAGTATTATTGAACAATTTAATCATCCCTGTTTTCCATCTGAAAAAGTGTGAGTGAGTGGGTTGGAAAATAGTACGAGTGAGGTGTCCTGCAGTTGGCCCTTTAATGGAATCGGCAGCACCATCCCTGTTTGTTAGCTGACATAAGAATAGAAATAGAGAGATAAAACAAACCGAGTTCAGCAAATCAATTTGTATACCATCATTATCGAAGAGGTCAAGAGGACAACGTATAATTTATTGCTCGGCGGGCTGAGTAAATAATTTTGAGAAAATTCTGAGGACTCAGTTGTTTAATTGAATTCAAAGAGATTAAAAGTTCGAATTCCCCTCACACTAACCTTGGATTGGTTGGGGTCGATGGGTGGAGTAATGCGGTCAAATTTTTGACACGTCGCTTAGGAAAGTTTCACAGAGTTCCTGTCTGCAGCATTATTATTATTATTAATTTTCTTTTTAATTTTCTCTTTATTATATGTACCTGTTTGAACCAATAGTATTAGCTTAAGATTAATTCTTAACGTACGCTAAATTCTTCTAACTGTTATAAAAGCCGTGTGTATGTGTATCACACACCCCACGCATCTTCTTTACCTCATCCTGTACTCACTGCTCTTTTTTCCTATTAACAAGAATGGCACAAAGAAAAGAGAACATAGTGATGTTCCCGCTCATGGCACAAGGCCATATAATCCCATTCCTTGCATTAGCCCTTCACCTGGAGAATACAAACAGATACACTATAACTTTTGTTAACACCCCTTCAAACCTCAAGAAACTCAAATCGTCTCTCCCTCAAAACTCCTCCATTCACCTTCGTGAAATTCCCTTCGATGGCATAGCTCATGACCTCCCTCCTTGTACTGAAAACACTGATTCTCTTCCTTTTCATCTCTTTCCAAATTTCTTTGAATCCACTTTATCATTTAAACCCCATTTCAGGAAACTCATCAATGGTCTTTTTGATGAACAAAATGGCCATAAACCGGTTTGCATCATTGCAGATATGTTCTTTGCATGGAGTGCAGAGATAGCACAAGAATATGGTATTTTTAATGCTCTATTTGTAGGAGGTGGTAGTTTTGGCTTTGCTTGTTTCTACTCTTTGTGGCTAAACCTACCCCATCGGGATTCCGATGAATTTCTATTGCCGGATTTTCCTGAAGCTTCAAGAATTCATGTAACTCAGATGACAAAGTTTTTAAGACTTGCTGATGGTAGTGATTCACTTTCAGTATTTTTTCAGAAAGTGCTTCCTCAGTGGATGAATGCTGATGGAATCTTGTTTAACACAGTAGAGGAGCTTGACAAGATTGGTCTAATATAGGGAAAAGGACATTCAACCCCCCAACGTTTAGGAAAAGGGACAAAAAACCCCTCAATGTTTCCAAAATGACTTATAACCCCTTTTTCGTTAATAAACACCGTTTGTTTTAACAGTAAATTTATTTTTTATTTTTAATTACTTTATACCCTTATAATAAATATAAATTAATATATTGATTTGAGACATGTCACAATTAATATTTTTTAAAACTAAAAATTGAGATACAATTACATTTTTATCCAAATTATTTGCTATAAAGTATACCTTTCTAATGATCAAACCTTTCATATGTGATTATTACTAATAAAACAAAATTTGATTAAACCTTTTTTCTTTGAGGAATCAAAACCATATTATTATTGTTAGAAAGGTATAATTTATAGTAAATAATTTAGGCAAAAAAATAAGTGTATCTCAACTTTAAGCTTTTAAAAAATTATTAATTATGATATATCTCAAATTAATATATTAATTTTTTTATTATAAGGGTATAATGTTAATTAAAAATTAAAAATAAATTTACTATTAAAACAAACGGTGTTTGTTAACGGAAAGGGGGTTATAAGTCCTTTTTAAAACGTTCAGGGGTTTTTTATCCATTTTCCTGAACGTTGGGGGGTTGAATGTCCTTTTCCCTCTAATATATTTCAGTAGAAAGCTTGGCCGACCCGTCTGGCCAGTTGGGCCCCTGCTTTTGTCAACCGGGAGCAGAGCTGGGGCAGGAAAAGAGTACGGAATCTCCACAGAGTCGTGTAAAAATTGGCTTGATACCAAGCCATGCAATTCAGTTATTTATGTCTCGTTTGGTTCACAAAACACAATAGCTGCATCACAAATGATGCAATTGGCAATGGCTTTAGAGGCTTGTGGCAAGAACTTCATTTGGGTTGTTAAGCCACCACTTGGTTTTGACTTGAACTCTGAATTTAGAGCCAATGAGTGGCTGCCTGAAGGATTTGAAGAAAGAATCAAAGATTCAGGACAAGGGCTAGTGGTCCAAAAATGGGCACCTCAAGTGGAGATTTTGTCTCACAAGTCAATATCTGCATTTTTGAGTCATTGCGGATGGAACTCAGTGCTTGAAGCTTTGAGTCATGGGGTGCCGATAATTGGGTGGCCGTTGGCAGCAGAGCAGTTTTATAATTCTAAGTTGCTTGAAGAAGTGATTGGGGTTTGTGTGGAGGTTGCTAGAGGGATGAATTGTGAGGTTTCGAAAGAGAACTTAAGTGCAAAGTTTGAGTTGGTGATGAATGAGACTGAGAAAGGAATGGACTTGAGAAAGAAAGCTTCTGAGGTTGAGATGATTATTAAGAATGCTGTTAGAAATGAAGAAAAGTTTAAGGGGTCTTCTGTAAAAGCCATGGAACAATTCTTGGATGCTGCGTTGATGATGAAGAAGGCACAGAAGGAGGAGGATTGATCAAATAATAATGAGGTTTGAAGTATGTTATGGGGACTGATTAATGGTATGTTTAAAGATAACGTTGCGTTCTCTAATAATTGTCAAGTTTAGACTAAATAGTTAAATACAATAAGAATAATTTTACCAGGATGTATGGCCAATTTGAGTTCCAATTATGGACTCTTAATTTCCTTCTCTCTAGAAATTAGTTGGTGAAGAATTGGGTCCGCCATTTGGTCATGGACACGTTCCTTAACATCGTCGACTCATCGTCATGAAGAAATGAAAATAATTTATTTTATTATATTTTTTAAATGATAAGGGATGAATAAAGTTTAAATTAATTTTCAGTCCCTTACTTTTCTTAAGATTTAGATTCGGATGGCTAGCTAAATAAAATCGATTGAAAACCACTCATCCACACTCTTGACCAATTATGTAATTTTGTCTAAATGGACATGACATATCTTTAACTCTTCCATGTTAACAATTTCGTAATCTCCACAAAAGCTACAATAAGTTTATTCCGAAAAACTCAACACATAAATTGCATATTTTATTCCTTAATCTAAAATCAGGATTACAATCATCGTCAAACGTTAGCTCAAAAATTGGCTAGTCCTCTTCATCAACAAATGACTTTAATGGAAGTCCCATGAGTCAGCCAAATTCAATTTTTAGAATCTTTATTTGGTTGATCACTCAAGTTTAATTTTTAAGGAAAAAAATTGAGGTTAAAATTTATATTTTAATTCTCCTCATCTTAAAAATAAAAAATAAATAAAGAATGCCTATGGAACATATTATTAATATAAAAATATGAGTTCAAAATATGAGTTCAGAGTACTCTCTTTCATCGTTTGTTACATTTATACGGATGTTTTCATAACTAATCGATTATATATACATAACAAGAAATAAACAGAAACATAATAATGCACCTGAAGCACCTTAGATTTTTTCCAAAGAAAAAATCTCAACAAAAAGACAATCGCACCTTATAACGTAGGACAGACAAACATGGAGATAAGAGTGAGCTATGGCTTGGCTTGTTACTATTCCTTTTGGACAAATCTTTTCAAATTGTTACATTTATACGGATGTTTAATGTGTTTCATGCAATTTTTAGTGGTGCTAGTAGCTATGGCTTGGCTTGTTACTATTCCTTTTGGACAAATCTTCCTCACAAAAAAGTTACTTCAGATGAGTTTATGTTACCAGATTTTGAAGAGGCTTCAAGGATTCATAAATCCCAATTAACCTTGAATATGTTAGAGGCTGATGGGACAGATTCTTGGTCTTTGTTTCAAGGTGAAAATTTTCCTGCGTGGGTGAATTCTAACGGGATTTTGTGTAATAACATTGAAGAGTTTGATCAGATTGCATTCATGTACTTGAAGAGAAAGCTAGGCTTGTCAGTTTGGCCAATGGGGCCAATCTTGCTATCATTGGAAAATAGAGCAAAAGCTAATTCCATGAAGTCTAGCCACCTTCCACTATCATAGTCACCATCTCAAGCCACCAAAAGCTAACTCGTCGTTACTAGTTGACATTATCAATAAATTCCCAGACTGCCGACCAAAACACCTACTTATTTCATCACTGCATGTAAATGTAAAGCCAATAAGAATACGCCTAGAAGTAAACCTTGTGATTTTCACGATGATTTAAAGTCGTTGAAACTTGCTGATGTCTATCCCGTAAGCAAAAGCCACGTTGTTTCCAAGATAACTACTTAGATTTCTACTTAACTAACTAATTAGTTAATTGTAGTACCAAAAAAAAAAAAATCATATTGTCTTGTATATTGAAGTTTGATATTCTAAAATTTCAGTACCAATTTGCATCTTTATATCCTTTTTTTTTGTGTATGTAGATTTACAAAATTAGAGCATGATGAATTTGATTCTAAGTAAATGAGGGGCATTTGATCGGTGGCTACTGTGGAATTTGTTAGGACTTTTTTTCTTTTGTTTTAATTATATTTTTATTTTTCAGTAAGGAAAATTCAAAAAAAAAAAAACACCTTTAAGTATAGCCACTCTTAAGTAATTTAAATTCTTGATAAATATAGCCACTCAGCCAAAGCCGAGTGGTTAGGGCTGTTGCCCTCCAAGTTGGTGGGTAGCAGTTTGAACCCCTACAAGTGCAATGTGAGGGTAATTCCTTCCTTAATTATATTGTATAATTAAGTGAATGTAGTCTTTTCTGTTACCCGAGAGTGAGTGGAGTAGACATCCCTCAAATATTAGTGAGGGTTAAAATCTAGGCAGAGCTCCATTAGCATTGATGTAAGAGTAGAGTAGACATCCCTCGAATATTAGTGAGGGTTAAAATCTGGGTAGAGCTCCATTAGCATTGATGTAAGAGTGGAGTAGACATCCCTCGAATATTAGTGATTGATGTAAATTAGTCCCAGAGTGAGTGGAGCAGACATCCCTCAAATTTTAGCGAGGGTTAAAATCTGGGCAGAGCTTTAGGCAGATCTCCATTAGCATTGATATAAGTTAGTCCCAAAGTGAGTGGAGTCGATATCCCTCGAATATTAGTGATTGATGTAAGTTGGTCCCAGAGTGAGTAGAGTGGACATCCCTCGAATATTAGTGAAGGTTAAACTTTGGGCAGAGCTCCATTAGCATTGATGTAAGTTGGTCCCAGAGTGAATGGAGTAGACATCACTCGAATATTAATGAGGGTTAAAATCTGGGTAGAGCTCCATTAACATTGATGTAAATCCCTCGAATATTAGTGATGGTTAAAATTTGGGTAGAGTTCCATTAGCATTGATGTATGTTGGTCCCATTAATAGTGTGATTTATTAATATCAGTTATAGTCTCATGTAATATGAGTTGTAGTTTGAACAATAGTCTCATGCAATAAAAAAAAAATTCTTAATAAATTAAGTCACCAAAAAGTTTAGTGCCAAATTTTGTAGCAAAGGGCGTATGTGTGTGTGTGTATATATATAACATTGTTCACAAATACACAGGCTAATACGGGAAAAAACAGAGGTGACTCCACCATTAATATCTATGGACCTCTGTTGTTAGATTAAAGTGTTGATAAATTTCTATTATGTACCAAAATAGCAAAGCAAATCTTAAAAAGTGTCTAAGAGCAACCATAAAATCAATATGCGTCAGAAGCATTGCTTCATTTTTATTCACTTTTTTTTTGTATAACGTGTGAGAATATTTTCATGATTTACTAAAAGACACACAACACGCAGCAAAAAAAAAAAAAAAAACAAAAATTAAAAATTAAAAAATTAAAAACAACAACAACGATTACTCGTGATTTTTCCCCAAAACTATGTCTCATTAAAAGATATAGAAATGCCAAAAGAAACCAAGAAGCACTCAACATGCATCCAGCAAACCTCACTATTTGATCCTCTCTATTTCATCTCCCTCATTATCAATGCTGCACTCAAGAATCCATCCATGGCTTTCACAGAAGATCCCTTACAATTTTCTTCATTTGTAAAAGCATTGTCAGTAATCTCCTTAACTTTTAAAGCATTCATTCTCACTGCTTCTCCTTTCTCAGTCTTATTCATTACCAGTTCCATTTTTACCACTATGTGCTCTTTCAAACGGCACAATTCATCCTTCTTGCAACCTCCACACAAACCCCAACCTCTTCTCCAAGCAACTTAGAATTATAAAACTGCTCTGCTGCCAATGGCTACCCAATTATCGGCACCCCATGACACAAAGCTTCGAGCGCAGATCAAGTTCCATCCGCAATGACTCAAAAATGCAGATATTGACTTATGAGATAAAATTTCCACCTGAGGTGCCCATTTGTGTACCACTAGCCCTTGTCCTTAACCTTTGACTCTTTCTTCAAATCCTCGAGGCAGCCACTCGTTGGCTTTAAACTCAGAATTTATGTCAAAGCCAATCGGAGGCCTAACAATCCAAATGAAATTCTTGCCACTAGCATCTAAAGCCATTGCCAATTGCATCTTTTGCGAAACAGCTATTTTGTTTTGTGAACCAAACGATACATAAAGAACTGATATGCATGACTTTGTATCGAGCCAATTTTTACACAACTCCGCGGAGATTCCATGTTCTTTTGCCGGCTCCAGCTTTGCTTCCTGTAGACCGAAGAACAGGCCCTATTGGCCAAACTGGTCGGCCAAATTTGCTCTTGAAATACACTAGTCCAATCTTGTCAAGTTCCTCTATTGTGTTAACCAAAATTCCATCAGCATTAGTCCTTTCAGGAAGCACTTTCTGTAGAACCGTTGAAATAGAATCACTTCCATCAGCAACTCTTAGATAATATGCCAGCTGGTTTACTTGAATTGTTGAAGCTTCAGGAAAATCCGGCAACAAAAATTCATCGGAATCTGTGCTCCGATGAGGCAAGTTTACCTACAAAGAGTAGTGACATGCGAAGCCAAAGCCACCACCTGCTATAAATATAGCATGAAAGTACCGTACTCTTGTGCTATCTCTTTGCACCAACCAAAGAACATATCTGTGATGATACAAAGCGGTTTGTGGCCATTTTGTTCATCAATAAAATCAACGATGAGTATCTTGAAATGGGGTTTAAAGGATAAAGTAGCTTCAAGGAGTTTTCCAACGACATGAAATGGAAGAGAAGCCGTGTCTTCAGTACAAGGAGGGAGATCGTGATCTATGCTATTGAAGGGAATTTCAAAGAAAGTGAACGGAGGAGCATTGAGGGAGAGATTATTTGAGTTTCTTCATTTTAAGTGGGTTGTTAACAAAAGTTGTGGTGTATTTATTTGTGCTTTCTAAGTGAAGGGCTAATGCTGGGAATGGGATTATATGGCCTTGTGCCATGAATGGGAACATTTTCACGTTCTCTTTCCTTTGTGTCATTGGAGAAGGAGAGTGGGGTGATATCATATATAATTCAAACACACTATCAGTGTTCAAAAATAAAAGTCAGTATTGTTCATAATTGCTTATGAAAGCTTAAGTTTTTTGTCGCCATCAGAATTCAGAGCCAGTTGAATAGAATTAAAAAAAAACTGAGGACCATTGATTTAAAGGCTATAGTAACATCTAACAGTTCAGGTGTACGATTTAGGTGTGTACATTCACGGTTTCGTATTTGAGGTTTCTTAAATTTTGTTGGGGGCTGATGCTCATTTAAACTCTCCGGATTTGGTATTTCCTTTTATATTTCATAGTTGATAAAATTTCCTCAAACCGCTAAGTTTTAACTAAAAAGAATAAAAATAGTTAGTTATAATATTTGTCTTTGGCTTTCATTGAAATAACACGAGTTACTTTAACAAGGGTTGAAGCCAGAAATTTATCCTATCGGGGTAATTTAAAAAATAAAAAATAATACAAACTACCAAAGTTATATCTTTCGTTCATAATAAATGTATTCTATTAGCATCATTTACAATTGTCGATGGCGGATTTTTTTGAGTTGATAACGTTGTTCAATAGTTCTATTATAATGCTCTCCAAAATTTCTTTCCCCACATACTGGAATTAGGGCTATTAGGCTTTTAATTGCAAGTTATTCAAATAATTTTAAAAGATAAATGGGTTGAATAGTGAAAACAGGCGGACACATTAATAAAGATTATAGGCTAAGACTTGAGCATAAATAGAAAGCTGAATACTTTTTTTTTTTTAAATTAAGTTTGAAACATCTGATCTTAGTAGCTTCATGCTTATGTACATGATGTAGAGTTGTAAAGTCCATTTATACGGGGTCTCAATCGACATTTAATGCCTATGACCAATGTTAGCTTTGAAGGGGTCTTCATTGCAGACAGAGAATATATGTGCTTTTAATATGATAATGGCATAAATTGTGTCTTCATAGGTAAATACGATTTATTATTGTAATGGAAAATTACTATTATTTTAATTAATTTAAAATATTATATTACAATTTATTTTGCATGCAAGTAAATTAGATGAATACAATATACATTAAAACAAATTTCAATAAATAAAATAATATACATCAAGTAATAATATAACTACAAATTCTTGTATAATTTTTTTTTATACAAACAATGTAGCATAATTTAATTGGTTGAATTAGATATCTCTTGGTTCATATGATTTGTTTTTATTATTTTATATTTTTATTCAACCAATGAGTTAATACTAAATTAGTTTATAGAAAATAAGTTTGTATAAGAGTTTGTACATATATCATCACTCATATACATCATTGCCAAACTGAGTGTTTTTATAGTTTAGGGTATTTTTGCTTTCTCCGATTAGCGTCCCTATTTGCAATAACTCTTTTCTCTAATCACCATCAACATTTAGTTATAGAATCCCATCTCCTTCTGCACCTAGGAATAATTTAATTTAATTTCCTCCAACATTTTAACATTATTGGTAAAAACTAAGATACAAGTACTTAAAAAATTTTAATGGCGGCGATCCGATTTAGCCGAAACTTATGAATACCGTTATAGCCACGATCAGAAGCTTGATCATTCACGATGAAGGTTCCACCGGTAAATGAAGGGATGCAGATTTCCCCCCATTTATTTTTCTTTAACATTAATTTATCGATAAATCATTTTGTGAAAATCATCAACGCAAACCCAACCTAAAGTTGAAATGGATTGAGTTCCTCTAATCAAACCGGCCCAAATGACGTTGTTTGCGTTGGGCTTGATTTGGATTGTGGGCGTTGGTTTTCCGGCCCAATCCAACTTTTATTTATTGAGATAATGAATTAGCTCTATAAATGCTTGATCCCACTCGGAACGAACAAGCTTTGAACTCAAATTCTTGGAAAGATGCAGCCACAAAAACAGAGGTGGCTCTTTCAGTTATGGGATTAATTTTTATTAAATTAAATTTTACGTGATTGATTGAAAGTTAATACAAAGATAACGTTACTAGAAGAAATTTCCCATAATTGTCTCGTCAAAAGATTCCATTATTTTTCATTGACAGAAATGGCAACAGAGACTTCCTTCCACGCAAATCAGACCTCATTCTTTGATGCACCCTTTTCCATCTGTCTCATAATCAATGCAGCATTCAAGAACTGATCCATGGCTTTCACAGAAGGCCCCTTAAAATTGTCTTCGTTTCTTACAGCATTTTTAATAATCACCTTCACCTCTTTAGCTTTGTTTCTCAAGTCTGTTCCTTTCTCAGTCTCATTCATCGCCAACTCAATTTTTGCACTCAAGTCCTCCTTCAAAACCTCACACGTAAGCCCTCTTGCAACCTCGACACAAACCCCAATCTCTTCTTCCAACAGCTTAGAATTATAAAACTGCTCTCCTGCTAATGGCCACCCAATTATGGGCACCCCATGACTCAAAGCTTCAAGCACAGAGTTCCATCCGCAGTGACTTAAAAATGCAGATATAGTCCTATGAGATAAAATCTCCACCTGAGGCGCCCATTTGTGTACCACTAGCCCTTGTCCTGAACCTTTGATTTTTTCTTCAAATCCTTGAGGCAGCCACTCTTTGGCTTTAAACTCAGAATTTATGTCAAAGCCAATCGGAGGCCTAACAACCCAAATGAAATTCTTGCCACTGGCCTCTAAAGCCATTGCCAATTGCATCATTTGTGATGCGGCTATTGTGTTTTGCGAACCAAATGACACATACAGAACTGAACTGTACGGCTTTGTATCAAGCCATTTTTTACACAACTCTGCAGAGATTCCGTACTCTTTTCCGGCCCCACCTCTGCTTTCCGTGGACAAAAGAACAGGTCCTATTGGCCAAACCGGCCGGCCAAATTTTCTCTTGAAATACATCAGTCCAATCTTGTCAAGTTCTTCGACCGTGTTAACCAAAATTCCGTCAGCATCCTTCCATTGAAGAAACAGCTCCTTAGACAACACTGAAAGAGAATCGCTTCCATCGGCAGCACGTAAGGAAAGTGACATCTGAGTTACATGAAGTGTTGAAGCTTCAGGAAAATCCGGCAACAGAAATTTATCGGCATCCGTTTTCCGATGAGGCAAGTTTACCCACAAAGAGTAGAAACAAGCAAAGCCAAAGCCACCACCTCCTATGAATATAGCATGAAAAATACCGTACTCTTGTGCTGTCTCTTTACACCAACCTAGGAACGAATCAGTGATGATACAAAGTGGTTTTTGGCCATTTTGTTCATTGACAAGTTCAGAGATTAGTTTCTTGAAGTGGGGTTCGAGCGATGCTGATGCTTGAAGGAATCTTGGAAAGAGATGATGTGGAATAGAGTCTGTGTTTTCAGTACAAGGAGGGAGGTCATGCTCTATGCTGTTGAAAGGAATTTCAAGAAGGTGAATGGAGGAATTTTGTGGGAGAGATGATTTGAGTCTCTTGAGGTTTAAAGGGGTGTTAACAAGAGTTTGTAAGAGAGATTGTAACATCTTTCAAATTTGTTTGGTTTGATATTCTGGACGAAAACGGGTTGCCGTTTATTGAGAAAACGACTAACCGTTTAAGTCCAGAGAGCATGTTTTTTGTTCTGGAATAAACAGCTCACCGTTTATGGTGAAAACGGCTTACCGTTTAAGTCCAGAGAGCATGTTTTATGTCCTAGAATAAACGGCTCACCGTTTATTGAGAAAACGGCTAACCGTTTATTTCCAGAAAGTTGTCAATTGGAAAACGGTTAGCAAGATTGAAAAGATTTCAATTGTAAATCGATGCATTTTAAAACCAAAAGAGTTTTTTTCGAAGAAGTACCATTTTCTAATGGTTGTATTCTTTCAAATAAACATCTTATTCATAAAAAGAAAGACATACAATAAGATTAGAAATCAGATTTTGAAGATTTCATGCTTGTTCTGGAAATACAATCTTATTTGCTAAAGATTGTATTCAGGATTTGATATATCTTGGGGGTAATTTGCCATTAAAACTCTATAGCAAACCAAGATTGGTGAGGGCAAATAAAACCTTAAAGGAAAGTGTGTAAACACGTCTCAAATCCTAAGAAATTTCATTGTTCTTTGCCTCCATATTCTCATAATTCACCAACAATCTTTAAGGTTTTATTTTTGTGCAAATGGAGGTTGAGAAGAGTTTGACATCATTTCTGAATCCTAGTGTCCATCTCGATCGTTTTGATGGAACTAATTTCACTCGTTGGAAGGGAAAATTGTTCTTTCTCCTTACTGTTCTTAAAGTGGCATATGTTCTTGATCCGAAATTGGAACCATTTCCAGAACCAAGAGAAGATGATACCGAAGTTGTTAAGGCTGCAAGGAAACGTCGTGAAGATGATGAATTGATATGCCGGGGTCACATACTCAATACGCTTTCTGACAGATTATATGATCTCTACAATTCTATGACTTCTCCGGTGGAAATTTAGAATGCTCTTGAATACAAATACAAAACGGAGAAAGAAGGTACTGACAAATTCCTTGTATCTAAATATTTTGAATTTATTATGGTAGACACAAAATCCATTCTTGATCAAATACATGAGTTACAAATTATTGTTGCTAAGCTTCGAGAGTTAAAAGTTGAAATTTCTGAATCATTTCAAGTTGGGGCTATTATTGCTAAATTGCCTCAAAGTTGGAATGATTATAAAAAGAAACTCCTTCATAGTAAAGAGAACATAACTTTAGAAGAATTGCAAAAACACTTGGTAATTGAAGAAGAGACTAGGTCTCGTGAATCCAAGGATAAGCATGATTATACTAAAGTTAATGTTGTTGAAGCTAGTAAATTCTCAAAGAATTTTAAAGTCAAGAATGACAAGAAATTCAAGAAGTCCAGCACACAAAAGTTTTCTGGAAATTGTTTCTTTTGTGGTAAGAAAGGCCATCGCCAAAGTGATTGCAGATTCAAGAAGAAAAAGGAAGAAGTGAATTCCCATAAAGCTAATGTTATTGAAAACAAATCTGAACAGATTTGTGCTATGGTTTCTGAAATACAAATTGGCATGATTACTGAAACCAATATGGCTGAAACTAAGTCCTATGATTGGTGGCTCGATTCGGGTGCAACAATTCATGTTTGTAATGATAAGAAATTTTTCTTATCATACAAAGAAGAAACGGAAGGACAAATGGTTCTCATGGGGAACAATAATGCAGCCATAGTAGCAGGGAAAGGAGTAGTTGAGATCAACTTCACTTTTGGAAAGAAAGTCACATTGTATAATGTCTTTCATGTACCTTCCGTTAGGAAGAATCTTATTTCTGATAGTTGTATGTGTAAGCATGGGCTTAAGATTGTGCTTGAGGGTAATACTTGTATTGTGTCAAAGAATGGATTATTTGTTGGGAAAGGGTATTCTTGTGATGGAATGTACAAACTCAGCATTAATAATAATAATATCAACTTAGCTTATATTGTTGAGTCTTGTGATGTTTGGCATGCTAGATTAGCACATTTAAACTTTAGATCTTTGAAATACATGTCTAAGCATGGTTTGATTAATTGCAATGATGTTAAAGGTCATAAGTGTGAAATCTGCATCCAAGCTAAAATAACTAAGAAACCTTTTCCTAAAGCTGAACGAAATACTCAAATATTGGATTTGATACATACTGATATTTGTGAGTATAATGGCATTTTAACAAGAGGAGGTAAGAGATACTTCATCACTTTTATTGATGATTGTTCTAGATACACTTATGTGTATTTACTTAGAACAAAAAGTGAAGCTTTTGATAAATTTAAAATTTTCAAAGCTGAAGTTGAGAACCAAAAAGATAAGAAAATCAAAATGGTTCGTAGTGATAGAGGTGGTGAATATTTCTCAATTGAATTTAATAATTATTGTGAGGAAGTTGGAATTATTCACCAAAGATCAGCTCCATTTACTCCTCAACAAAATGGTTTGGCTGAAAAGAAGAATAGGATCTTCACGGATATGATAAATTCCATGATCCTTAATGCAAAACTACCAAATAATTTGTGGGGGGAAGCATTACTCACTGCATGTCATATTCATAACAGAATTACATCTTTGAAAACACATATATCTCCTTATGAAATTTGGAAAGGAAGAAAACCAAACTTGATGTATTTAAGGGTCTAGGGTTGTTTAGCCTTTTATAAAATACATGACCCTAAGTCATCAAAGTTGAGTGCTAGAGGTATAAAAAGTGTTTTCGTAGGATATGCTGAAAATTCCAAGGCTTATAGGTTGTTAGATTTAGATTCTAATGTGATTGTGGAATCTAGAGATGTTGAATTTATTGAGAATAAATTTCAACATGATTCTAATATTGAATCAGAATCAATTATTGATCAACCATGTGTTAATACTCCTATTACCTCCACTAACAATAATAAAAGGAAAGAGTCTACGACATCTTTCGAACTAAGGAGGAGTCAACGTGAAAAGAAAGAAAGAAAAAAGTTTAGCTCCGGATTTTATTTCATCACAAGCACTACTCTTCTTGGTTGAAGGGGATAGAAAGAATGTACTTAACAAAGTACCATTGTTGTTAAATATTGAAAAAGATCCAAAGACATTTAGCGAGGCTATGTCTTCTAGAGACGCTTCTTTTTGGAGAGAGGCGGTAAATGATGAAATGGATTCGATAATGTCGAATCAAACATGGGTCTTGGTTGATCTTCCTCCAGGATCTCAACCAATTAGCAGCAAATGGGTATTTAGAAGAAAGTACAATAATGATGGTTCTTTGCAAACTTTTAAGGCTAGATTAGTAGCCAAAGGGTTTAAGCAAAGAAATGGTATTGACTATTTCGATACATATGCTCCGGTAGCTAGGTTAACTTCTATAAGAGTGCTATTTGCAATTGCTTCATTGAACAATTTATATGTGCATCAAATGGATGTTAAAACAACTTTTTTTAATGGTGATCTTGATGAAGAAATCTATATGGAATAACCTGAGGGATTTGTTTTGCCTGGAAATGAAAAAAAGGTATGCAAGTTAATCAAATCTCTTTATGGCTTAAAGCAAGCACCAAAACAATGGCATGAGAAGTTTGATTCGGTAATTTTATCACATGGTTTTAAGCATAATAATGCTGATAAATGTGTATATTTTAAATATACGAATGATTTTGGTGTGATTATATGCTTGTATGTTGATGACTTGCTTATCTTTGGAACAAATATGCAAGGAGTAGATGATACAAAGAAGTATTTAACTTCACAATTTAAGATGAAAGATCTTGGTGAAGTAGATACTATCTTAGGTATCAAAGTGAATAAACATAGTGGGGGTTACTCGTTGTGTCAATCTCATTATATAGAGAAAGTGCTTCTTAAATTCAATTATTTGAAACTTAAAGAAGCTAATACCCCATATGATTCTAGTATTAAATTACTAGAGAATTCAGGCCGAATAGTAGCTCAACTAGAATATGCTAGTGCAATTGGTAGCTTGATGTATGCTATGCATTGTACGAGGCCTGATATAGCATTTGCAGTTTGCAAAATGTCAAGATTCACGAGTAACCCTAGTGTTGAACACTGGAAAGCAATTGATAGGATACTTGGTTATCTTAAAAGGACCGTTAATTTGGGTTTGTTTTATAATGATTATCCTGAAGTACTGGAAGGATATTCAGATGCTAGTTGGGTAACCAATACAAGAGACAATAAATCCACTTCTGGTTGGATTTTTACAATTGCTGGAGGAGCGGTTTCTTGGGCTTCAAAGAAACAAACGTGCATAACTCATTCAACAATGGAAAGTGAGTTTATAGCACTTGCATCTGCAGGCAAAGAAGCAGAATGGCTGAGAAATTTGTTGTTTGATATAATGTTGTGGCCACAACCGATGCCATCTATTTCTTTGTACTGCGACAGTGAAGCTACATTGTCTAGAGCTTATAATAAAGTGTATAATGGAAAGTCTAGACATATTAGCTTAAGACATGAATATGTGAAACAATTAATAGCAGATGGTGTTATTAATATTGTTTATGTTAGGACTAATAAGAACCTAGCAGATCCTTTAACAAAAGGTCTTTCAAGAGACTTAGTTAAGGATACATCTTATGGAATGGGATTGAAACCTTTATATAATAAAGTCACCAACGACGGTAACCCAACTATGTAGTAGTTATACCGCTACTCCATAGTTAAATGGGTAATAACAAGTTGTTGTTATGTGACTGGTTTGACACCGAGTAATAAATAATCCCATTCGAGATATTCGGTGCAAATAGCTACGAGGTTGAGGTTGAGTATTTACTCTTAATGAAGTTCAAGTCTTTTAGTAGCTAAAGACATGATTTGAAACTTCACCTAAGTGAACATAAGAAATGGTGCCGTTTCTAACAAGGTCATGGTTTAATCTTGTAAATGTTCATGAATCCAAGATAGAGCACAAGGCCGGAATAGTGCTAACTATTGGAACACAACTTTGAAATCTGGGATAGCTTATATGTGATGTATCTCCGGTATTTACTTAAGAGACAAAGTTTAATGCTTAGCACACTATTGTCTTGTAAATGCTTTGAAATACACTCACTAATTAAAGGTTAAAATCGAAAGATACCTTTTGTATGTATAAGTTTATCATTAATAAATCTGAAAAATATTACAATCTAGTAGGGATTGTAAGAGAGATTGTAACATCTTTCAAGTTTGTTTGGTTTGATATTCTGGACGAAAACGGGTTGCCGTTTATTGAGAAAACGGCTAACCGTTTAAGTCCAGAGAGCATGTTTTTTGTTCTGGAATAAACGGCTCACCGTTTATGGTGAAAACGGCTTACCGTTTAAGTCCAGAGAGCATGTTTTATGTCCTAGAATAAACGGCTCACCGTTTATTGAGAAAACAGCTAACCGTTTATTTCCAGAAAGTTGTCAATTGGAAAACGGTTAGCAAGATTGAAAAGATTTCAATTGTAAATCGATGCATTTTAAAACCAAAAGAGTTTTTTTCGAAGAAGTACCATTTTCTAATGGTTGTATTCTTTCAAATAAACATCTTATTCATAAAAAGAAAGACATACAATAAGATTAGAAATCAGATTTTGAAGATTTCATGCTTGTTCTGGAAATACAATCTTATTTGCTAAAGATTGTATTCAGGATTTGATATATCTTGGGGGTAATTTGCCATTAAAACTCTATAGCAAACCAAGATTGGTGAGGGCAAATAAAACCTTAAAGGAAAGTGTGTAAACACGTCTCAAATCCTAAGAAATTTCATTGTTCTTTGCCTCCATATTCTCATAATTCACCAACAGAGTTATGGTGTATTTGTTTGTTTTTTCCAACTGAAGGGCTAACGCTAGGAAAGGGATTATATGGCCTTGTGCCATGAATGGGAACATCACTATGTTTTCTTTTCTTTGTGCCATTGCTATTGATGAGAGGATGAGGAGAAATTGCGGAGGATTAGGTGGTTAAGAAGGGGAGTGGGGTCATTTTGGTAATTTTAATTCTTTTGAAAGACAACTTTCGACTTTCTAAATTTAAAAACTGAAAATTAAATTTAAAAAAAACTGAGCATTTTGATAATTCTGCTAGAGCCTTGACATATATTGTTAATTTTGATGATTGATTATATAAAATTATTATGGTCTCACATAATTAAAAAAAAAACTATCATTACTTTTTAGTTACTTTTTTCGTGTCACATTAATTATTACATATTAAATTATACAAAACTGTTTTTGACTTTATCATCATTGTTATCATATAATTCATTCAACATCAAACAAAACCCCAATCCTAAATCATAATTCACTAACTTTTTAGTAGGCTGCTTGGTACTGTTTCCAAATTGTTGTTTTCTGTTTTTTAAGAGTAAAACAATGAAAGGTTTGTTTGGCGGCACCGTATTGCGGCATTGCTTGGATCATTTTGATTTTTGACATCAAATCATCCTCATTTTTTTATTCCCCTTCATAGAAGTAGAAAGCAATGAAGTTTGTTCTATATTTTTTGTGTCTAGAATGGGCTCCAAACTGCACAGAAAGTCATCAACTCTGTTGCTTGCATGTTGCCACTTTATGGTTAAATGACCAACCAAAACAAACATTTATTAGTCAAGTTAATTACATTATTTTTTAAATTATATTAATAAACATATTTCTTATTTTAATGGCAGATTTTAAAGGTATTTCTTTCCAACATATTTCCAATTGGGAAAAAAATAATGTAATTAAATCCTCCGGATTTGGTATTTCATTTCTTATTTCATATTTAATAAAAATTCCTCAAACTGCTAAGTTTTAATAAAAAAAATTTAAAATAATTAGTTATACCTATGTGTCTTTGGCGTTCATTGAAATAACATGAGTTACTTTAACGATGGATGAAGCTAGAAATTTACTCTATAGGGGGTAATTTTTTTTTAAAAAATAATAATAAATATAAAGTTATATCTTTCACTCATAAATTGTTGATGACTTATTTTCATGAATTGATAATGCTGCTCAATAGTTTTATTATCAATACTATTTGAAATTTTTTTCGCAACATACTGGAATTAAGGCTATTAGGCTTTTAATTTCAAGTTACTGAGTCTGTTCAAAAAATTTTAAAAGATAAATTGGTTGAACATTGAAATCAAGAGGGCACACCAATAAAGATTGCAGGGTGAGACTTAAGCATAAAATAGAAAGCTAAGTACTTAAGTGGGGACAGCTGATCCTGGTAGCACCATGCTGCTTCCGTCCTTGATTTTAACAGTTTTGGTATGTAATAAAACAGTTTTTATCGGTGAAAGATGGTCTAGAGACTAAAACAAAAAATTAATAATAAGTGAATTACCGAATTCTACTATGTTAAATAAAGCATAACTAGTTAGCAATCTGAACAAGTTTTAAATAGATATAGGCTCTATTTAGAATTGAGATTAAATAACTGTAATTTAAAAATTTAAAAATTAAAATATTTAATAAATACTAACTACTATAACTTAAAAGATAATTTAATTTAATTTTATATTTACGTGATGAATTAATATATCTTTAATAATTTTTATAAAATTATTATTTAAAAATTATATTTATTATATATTATTTATTTTTATTTCATAATTATACTTTTTTTTTCACAGTAGTTATAACTTAAAAATTACAGCAACGTAATCCCAATCAAGACCATAATCACCGAAAATTTAAAAATTACGCAGGCTAATACGTAGGGGAAACGCAGAGGTGGGTGCATTAATTGGGCAACCAAAGCTTCCACGTTTTTAAAACTAATTTTAAAAATCTTTTGGGAATATACATACGATGCAGAATTGTTGAGTCCAGTTTTAGATGGTCTCAGTCTAAAGACTAAATGCTTATCACTCTTGTCAGTAATGGAGAGTCTCCCCTGCAGACAAAGAGTATATGTGCTTTCAATCTGAAAATAGCCTAAATTTTGTCTTCATAAATAATTAAAGACGATTTATTATTGCAATGGAAAAATACTGTTATTTTAATTAATTTAAAATATTATATTAAAATTTATTTTGCATACAAATCTACGAGATGCGATTAACATTACACTTTATTTTTTCAAGCAATCCAGTAAATTAGAGTATACTTTAAAACAAATTTCAATAAATCAGACAATATATATCATTGCGAAACCAAGCGTTTATATACTTTAGGGTATTTTTGTTTTCTCCGATCAGCGTCGCCATTTGCAATATCTCTTTTCTCCAATCACCATCCAACATTTGTTTATAAAATCTCAATCTCCATCTAATGCTATGAATAATTTTAATTCAATTTCATCCAACATTTTAACATGATTGGTTCAATGGTATAAAGTTGAATCCTATTTTAAAGTGAGCACAAAACACAACATAATTCAACAATAAAAAATAATTAAGGATTGGTAGGAAGGAGATCTCAATGTACATATTTAGAAAAATCTCTCATAACCTTTTTGCTTCACAAACTAGAAATTTACGCATGTGATTGAACTAAAATTTCATATGAAATGTTATGTTTATTCTTTCTATTAACGTTTTAACATACTTTAATCAGAATGCATTTCTATTAAAAAAAACAGTTAGTTCAATTTTTTTTTTTTTTAGATTCAATATTTTAACAGATTATGATGTTAGAAAAATCTAAGATACCAATAACTAAAAAATTTAATGGTGGCAATCCGATTTAGCCGAAACTTATAAATATCGTTATAGCCAAGGTCAGAAGCTTGTTCATTGACGATGATGGTGCCATTGATAAATTAAGAGATGCAGATTTCTACCTTTTTTTTTTTTTTTAACAGTAATTTATCGATATATCACTTTAGAAATTATTTTGTGAAAATGACCGACCCAAAGCCTAATGAAATTTATAATAGATTGAGTTTCCCTTATCAAACCAGCCCAAATGACATGGTCTGGGTTGGGCTTGATGAGGACCGTGGGTGATGGTTTTTCGGCCCAATCATACTTTCATTTATTGAAAACATTAAATACTAAGGAATTGTGCTCTATAAATTCCTGATCCCACTCGGAAGGAACAAGCTTTAAACTCAAAATTCCTGAATCCTGATAGATGTAGTCACAAAAAACAGAGGATGCTCTTTGTTATGGGATTAATTTATATAAAATCAAATTTCATATTATTGATCGAAAGTTAATAAAAAGATAACACTACTTCAAGAATTTTCCCAAAACTGTCTCGTTAAAAGATTACATTATTTTTCATCGACAGAAATGGCAATGGAGACTTCCTTCCACGCAAAATCAAACCTCATCCTTTGATGCTCCCTTTTCCATCTGTCTCATTATCAATGCAGCATTCAAGAATTGATCCATGGCTTTCACAGAAGACCCCTTAAAATTTGTTTCATTTCTCACAGCATTCTTAATAATCACCTTGACCTCATTAGCTTTGTTTCTCAAGTCTGTTCCTTTCTCAGTCTCATTCATCACTAACTCAATTTTTGCACTTAAGTCCTCTTTCAAAACCTCACAACTCATCCCTCTTGCTATCTCCACACAAACCCCCATCTCTTCTTCTAACAGCTTAGAATTATAAAACTGCTCTGCTGCCAATGGCCACCCAATTATCGGCACCCCATGACTCAAAGCTTCAAGCACAGAGTTCCATCCGCAGTGGCTCAAAAATGCAGATACAGACCTATGAGATAAAATCTCCACCTGAGGCGCCCATTTGTGTACCACTAGCCCTTGTCCTGAACATTTGATTCTTTCTTCAAATCCTCGAGGCAGCCATTTGTTGGCTTTAAACTCAGAATTTATGTCAAAGCCAATCGGCGGCCTGACAACCCAAATGAAATTCTTGCCACTAGCCTCTAAAGCCATTGCCAATTGCATCATTTGTGATGCAGCTATTGTGTTTTGTGAACCGAATGATACATACAGAACTGAAGTGTACGGCTTTGTATCAAGCCATTTTTTACACAACTCTGTGGAGATTCCGTACTCTTTTCTGGCCCCAGCTCTGCTTTCCGTGGACAAAAGAACAGGCCCTATTGGCCAAACCGGCCGGCCAAATTTTCTCTTGAAATACATCAGTCCAATCTTGTCAAGTTCCTCAACCGTGTTAACCAAAATTCCATCTGCATCCTTCCATAGAAGAAGCAACTTCTTATAAAACACTGAAAAAGAATCACTTCCATCGGTAGCACGTAAGTAAGGAGATATCTGTGTTACATGAAGTGTTGAAGCTTCTGGAAAATCCGGCAACAGAAATTCATCAGAATCCGTGCTGCGGTGAGGTAGGTTTAGCAACATCGAGTACAAACAAGCAAAGCCAAAGCCACCACCTCCTATGAATATAGCATGAAAAATACCATACTCTTGTGCTGTCTCTTTACACCAGCCTAAGAACGTATCAGTGATGATACAAAGTGGTTTTTGGCCATTTTGTTCATTGACAAGTTCAGAGATTAGTTTCTTGAAGTGGGGTTCGAGCGATGCTGATGCTTGAAGGAATTTTGGAAAGAGATGATACGGAATAGAGTCTGTGTTTTCAGTACATGGAGGGAGGTCATGCTCTACGCTATTGAAAGGAATTTCAAGAAGGTGAATAGAGGAATTTTGAGGGAGAGATGATTTGAGCTTCTTAAGGTTTAAAGGGGTGTTAACAAGAGTTATGGTGTATTTGTTTGTTTCTTCCAAGCGACGGGCTAATGCTAGGAAGGGGATTATATGGCCTTGTGCCATGAATGGGAACATCACTATATTCTCTTTTCTTTGCGCCATTGCTGTTGATGAGGATCATTAGGAGGAGAAAAAGCAGAGGAATAAGTGATAAGGAAGGGAAGTGGGGTCATTTTGGTAATTTTAATTTTTTTCAACGACCAATGATTAAGTTTGACTTTCACCATCCTATGGTTATTTAAACTCACTAAATTACTCATTAAACCTACATTTAGAAATAATTTTTAATGATTAAAATATTTCTAAATTACCAACGAGGTGTTGGTTCTGCTGGCGCTGGTTAAACCCCTTAGGTGGCTCGAGTGGGTTTGCTCTCTAGTTTGAAACCCTTAGGAGTCGCCCTCGTTGGGAGGATTTTATTGGCACCCGACTCGAATCCGAAGTAGCCAGGACCTGATGTGGTCGCCGGATATCGGATAGTTAAGAAAAAAAAATTATAAATTAAATTATAATTATAGACACTAAAATATAATAAAAAAGAATTTTTTTTTTTTGCTTTTTGAACCCATATTCACATTCAATGTAATTTTGTTAAACCTTAATAAACTAAAGAATGATTTTTATTTTTTTGGGCCACTTATACTAGTATACTACAAAAATATCCTCTAGTGTTGTTTTAGTGCTTTCCACCTTCTTTTTTTTTTTTGTTTTTGTAAAGTACTTGGCTGAAAATGAAAGATGTTGCTCTTTAATTTGTTTGGTTTGTGGTCCTTTTCTTAAACATCAATCATTTGGCTTACTTGAGAGGTGATATTTTGATTTTGAGGTGAATGGATCCTCTTCTTACGCATTGCCAACATGAGTCTATATTTAGTGGTTGATGGGCTACTGGAATTTTCTAGATTTTGAATAACTATATAAGAAATTCAATGAAATATTCATTAAGGATTCATAAATGAATTTAATGGGTTTAGTGAATAAATACATTATTATTATACAATTTGGATTTAGTAAGGGTTTATTGAGTATTTATGTGAGTTTGTTGAGTAAAATTTTAAATTTCAAAATATGAGGGTGAGTTTATCTAGTAAATGGTTTAACGAGTAGTTTACTGGGTTCAAATATCCCTACAGAATTTAAAAACTAAAAATCAAATTTAAAAAAAATTGTTTGGTAATTTTGTTGTACCATTGACACATGGCTTATTTTGATTGGAAGAATCATTTTATTGCCATACTTCCACATGCAAATAGGTAGAGGTAATATTATTGAATTATCATATAATTCAGTCAAAATCAAACAAAACTCCCATCCTAAATCATAATTCAAAAGCCTGTTTGGTACTGTTTCCAAATTGGTCTTTTCTGTTTTTCAAAGATAAAACAAAGGAAAACTTGTCTGGTTGTACCGTTTTCCAGCAATGTTTGGATTCTTTGACAACAAATCATTCTCGTTCTGTGTCTTCCCTTCATGAAAATAGAAAACAATAAAATTTGCAAAATTTGTTCTACATTTTTTTGTTTATGAAAAGTCATCGAAACTGTCACTCATGTGTTGTTTGTTTATGGCTGAAGTTGTCTCTTTATGGTTGAAGTACCTGCCAACTTAAATATTTATTAATTAATTTAACTACACTATTTTTAAATTATATGAATAAATATATTTCTTATTTTAATAGCAACTTTTAAAAGTTTTTTTTTCCCATCATCTTTCATTATTATATAACTTCTTTTTCAACACCCTTTCATTTTCATTATTATCATTTTTCCAAACAAATAACCAAACTTATTTTTATTTTTCTATTTTTAAGTACTATTATAAAAGCAAACTACCAAACACATTTTCAAATCCACAAAAAATTAATCATTTCTCTATTACAAAATAAATACAAAAACATTATTTGAAAAACAATACCAAACAAGATAGTGTAATTAAGGAATAGTTGACAGGTATTGATTGGTTCTATAGAAAGTGGACGTGAATGATGAATCACCAAGAACATGTGATTTTTCTAACCTCTAAGATCCATGAATCACTCTTGAGTAATGAGAAGTTCAGTTGCTTCAACGTTAGCATACAATAAGCGAGCAAGCTTTCAGAAATTGTACGGCAAAAACCTCCTTAATTGTTTAATTAATATGCAATAAAGAAATTAACAAAGGAAGAGAAACTAGCATCTTTTCTTATGTAGATGATTCAATGGTAAATAATAATACTGCACACATTGGAATATATAATTTCAAAAAGTGGCTTTTCGCATATTGTGAAGGTCTTTAGTAGTTGAAAGAAGAAATTAGAGTAGGTGAAAGAAGAAATTAAGAAATAAAAATATTTTTACAAGCATTGGAACAAGAACGAATAGAAAATTTAATACAAAAATTTTGGATATCAAATAGAAGTTTTGAAAATTATTCAAACATTCAAAAAGTTACCGACACATCCACGTTAAACTAATCTAATAGCAAAAAAAGTGAGTACGAATAATGAGGAATGCCGTGCCGGCCACCAATTATTATAAGATTGGCCAAACCCAAAAACGAAAAAAAAGATGCGTCATTTTCAAGTAACACCATTAAAATGGCTAGGTTCATGCATCAAAAACTTCATTCTTTGATCAATTAATTGTCTCCTTCACCATCGATGCAGCATTCAGGAATTGATTCATGGCTTTCACTGAAGAACCCTGAAAATTTTCTTCATTTTTAAAGGCATTCTTAATAATCTCCCTAACCTCATAAGCATTCTTTCTCAACTCTATTCCTTTCTCAGTCTCATTCATCACCAACTCAATTTTTGCCGCTATGTCTTTTTTCAGAACCTCACTGCTTTTCCCTCTAGCTACCTCCACACAAACCCCAATCTCTTCTTCCAACAGCTTAGAATTGTAAAACTGCTCTGCTGCCAATGGCCACCCTATTATCGGCACCCCATGACTTAAAGCTTCAAGTACAGAGTTCCATCCGCAGTGACTCAAAAATACAGATACAGACCTATGAGATAAAATCTCCACCTGAGGTGCCCATTTGTGTACCACTAGCCCTTGTCCTGAACATTTGATTCTTTCTTCGAATCCTCAAGGCAGCCACTCGTTGGCTTTAAACTCAGAATTTATGTCAAAGCCAATCGGAGGCCTAACAACCCAAATGAAATTCTTGCCACTAGCCTCTAAAGCCATTGCCAATTGCATCATTTGTGATGTGGCTATTGTGTTTTGTGAACCAAATGATACATACAGAACTGAAGTGTACGGCTTGGTATCGAGCCATTTTTTACACAACTCTGTGGAGATTCCGTACTCTTTTCCAGCCCCACCTCTGTTTTCTGTGGACAAAAGAACAGGTCCTATTGGCCAAACCGACCGGCCAAATTTTCTCTTGAAATACATCAGTCCAATCTTGTCAAGTTCCTCAACTGTGTTAACCAAAATTCCATCGGCATTCATCCACTGAGGAAGCACTTTCTGTAGAATCGCTGAAAAAGAATCACTTCCATCCGCAACTCTTAGATAATCTGCCAGCTGAGTTGCATGAATTGTAGAAGCTTCAGGAAAATCAGGCAATACACATTCATCAGAATCCATGTTCCGATGAGGCAAGTTTACCCACAGAGAGTAGTAACAAGCAAAGCCAAATCCACCACCTCCTATAAATATCGCATGAAAAATACCATATTCTTGTGCTATCTCTTTGCACCAACCAAAGAACATATCTGTGATGATACAAAGTGGTTTATAGCCATTTTGTTCATCAATAAGATCATTGACGAGTTTCTTGAAATGGGGCTTAAACGATAAAGTAGCCTCAATGAGTTTGGAAACTAGATGATAAGGAACAGAATCTGTGTTCTCAGTACAAGGAGGGAGATTATGATCTATGCTATCGAAGGGAATTTCAAGAAGGTTAATGGAGGAGTTTTGAGGGACAGAAGATTTGAGTTTCCTGAGGTTCAAAGGGGTGTTAACAAAAGTTATGGTGTATTTATTTGTTTTCTCTAAGTGAAGGGCTAATGCCAGGAAAGGGATTATATGGCCTTGTGCCATGAATGGAAACAAAACTATGGTTTCTTTCCTCTGTGCCATTGTTGTTGATGAGGATCAGAAGGAGAAAAAGTGGAGGATTAAGTGGTAGAGAAGGGGAGTGGGGTATGATTCTTAAATTTTTCTGGAGGAAAGTTAAGAGGTCTATGAAGTATTATTGAACAATTTAATCATTTCCATGCAATTTCCTACATGGTAAGTTCGAAAAGACTGGACCTTTTGTATTCCATCTTATCTCTTCTGAAAAAGTGTGAGTAAGTGGGTTGGAAAATAGTGCGAGTGAGGTGTCCTGCAGTTGGCCCTTTAATGAAATCAGCAGCACCATCCCTGTTTGTTAGCTGACATGAGAATAGAAATAGAAAGATAAAACAAACCGAGTTCAGCAAATCAATTTGTATACCATCATTATCGAAGAGGTCAAGAGGACTCAATTGAATAAACAATTTGGAGAAAATGTCTGACGACTCAGTTGATTTTATTGAATTCAAAGAACAAGAAACAAAGAGATTATTTTATTTAATTCAAAGAGATTAAAAGTTTGAATTCTCCTCACACTAACTTTGGATTGGTTGGGGTCGATGGCTGGAGTAATGCGGTCAAATTTTTAATACGTCGCTTAGGAAAGTTTCACAGAGTTCCTGTCTGCAGCATTATTATTATTATTAATTTTCTTTTTAATTTTCTCTTTATTAAATGCACATGTTTCAACCAATAATAATAGCTTAAGGTTAATTCTTAACGTACGCTAAATTCTTCCAACTGTTATAAAAGTCGCGTGTATGTGTATCGCACACCCCCGCACATCTTCTTTACATCATCCTGTACTTACCTCTGTTTTTTCCTATTAACAAGAATGGCACAAAGAAAAGAGAACATAGTGATGTTCCCGCTCATGGCACAAGGCCATACAATCCCATTCCTTGCATTAGCCCTTCACCTGGAGAATACAAACAGATACACTATAACTTTTGTTAACACCCCTTCAAACCTCAAGAAACTCAAATCGTCTCTCCCTCAAAACTCCTCCATTCACCTCCGTGAAATTCCCTTCGATGGCATAGCTCATGACCTCCCTCCTTGTACTGAAAACAGTGATTCTCTTCCTTTTCATCTCTTTCCAAATTTCTTTGAATCCACTTTATCATTTAAACCCCATTTCAGGAAACTCATCAATGGTCTTATTGATGAACAAAATGGCCATAAACCGGTTTGCATCATTGCAGATATGTTCTTTGCATGGAGTGCAGAGATAGCACAAGAATGTGGTATTTTTAATGCTCTATTTGTAGGAGGTGGCAGTTTTGGCTTTGCTTGTTTCTACTCTTTGTGGCTAAACCTACCCCATCGGGATTCCGATGAATTTCTATTGCCGGATTTTCCTGAAGCTTCAAGAATTCATGTAACTCAGATGACAAAGTTTTTAAGACTTGCTGATGGTAGTGATTCACTTTCAGTATTTTTTCAGAAAGTGCTTCCTCAGTGGATGAATGCCGATGGAATCTTGTTTAACACAGTAGAGGAGCTTGACAAGATTGGTCTAATGTATTTCAGTAGAAAGCTCGGCCGACCGGTCTGGCCAGTTGGGTCCCTGCTTTTGTCAACCGGGAGCAGAGCTGGGGCAGGAAAAGAGTACGGAATCTCCACAGAGTTGTGTAAAAATTGGCTTGATACCAAGCCATGCAATTCAGTGATTTATGTGTCATTTGGTTCACAAAACACAATAGCTGCATCACAAATGATGCAATTGGCAATGGCTTTAGAGGCTTGTGGCAAGAACTTCATTTGGGTAGTCAAGCCACCACTTGGTTTTGACATGAACTCTGAATTTAGAGCCAATGAGTGGCTGCCTGAAGGATTTGAAGAAAGAATCAAAGATTCAGGACAAGGGCTAGTGGTCCAAAAATGGGCACCTCAAGTGGAGATTTTGTCTCACAAGTCAATATCTGCATTTTTGAGTCATTGCGGATGGAACTCAGTGCTTGAAGCTTTGAGTCATAGGGTGCCGATAATTGGGTGACCGTTGGCAGCAGAGCAGTTTTATAATTCTAAGCTGTTAGAAGAAGAGATGGGGGTTTGTGTGGAGATAGCAAGAGGGATGAGTTGTGAGGTTTCGACAGAGAACTTAAGTGCAAAGTTTGAGTTGGTGATGAATGAGACTGAGAAAGGAATGGACTTGAGAAAGAAAGCTTCTGAGGTTAAGATGATTATTTAGAATGCTGTTAGAAATGAAGAAAAGTTTAAGGGGTCTTCTGTAAAAGCCATGGAACAATTCTTGGATGCTGCGTTGATGATGAAGAAGGCACAGAAGGAGGAGGATTGATAAAATAATCATCAGGTTTGACGTATGTTATGGGGACTCATTAATGGTATGTTTAAAGATTACATTCCATTCTCTAATAATTATCAAGTTTGGTCTAAATTGTTATATACAATAAGAATAATTTTACCAGGATGTATGGCCAATTTGAGGTCCAATTATGGACTCTTAAATCTCCTTCTCTCAAGAAATTAGTTGGTACGAAGTATTAAAAAAAATGATGGGACTGCGCAACAAACGATTTAACTGATGTCAATATACATCTTCTATTAAGGAAAAAATATACGGCTGTATTAAGTATTAACATCCAACGATACACTAATACAGGTGTGTGTTCGAGGGGCAGATGCGCATTAAATTTTCCGGACGTGGGTGTTTCTATGGCTCACTTAAAAAGCCTACGACTTTTCTTGCTTCGCGAAGAAAGGATACTTAAAGCGTCCAAACACGAATTGGGTCTGCCATTTGGTCATGGACACGTCCCTTAACATCGTCGTCACGAAGAGATGAAAATAATTTATTTTATTATTTTTTTTAAATGATAAGGGTTGAATAAAGTTTAAATCAATTTTTAGTCTCTTATTTTTTTAAGATTTAGATTTGGATGGCCAGCTAAATAAAATTGATTGAAAACCTCTCGTCGTCCACACTCTCGACCAATTATGTTTTGTCTAAATGGACACGACATATCTTTATCTCTTTTATGTTACCAATTTTGTAGACTCCGCATGAGTTACAGTAAGTTTACTCCAAAAAACTCAACACATAAATTGCATATTTTATTCCTTAACCTAAAATCAAGATTACAATCATCATCACATGTTAGCTTAAAAATTGACTACTCTTCATCAACAAATGACTTCAATGAGAGTCTCATGAGTTAGCTGAGTGACTTTTAACATCTTTATTTGGTTAATCACTCAAGTTTAATTTCTGAAAAAGATTTGAGGGTTAAAATTTATATTTTGATTCACCGCATCTTAAAAAAAATTTAAAAAAAAACAAAGAATGCCTATGAAGTTTATTATTAATATAAAAATATGAGTTCAAAATATGAGTTTAAAGTACTCTCTAAAAATATTTCTCCCTCCTCTTTCATCATTTGTAACATTTATACGATTGTTTATATATCTGATCGAAATATATGCATAACAAGAAGTAAACAGAAACATAATAATGCACCTGAAGCACCTTAGATTTTTTCGAAAGAAAAAATCTCAACAAAAAAGCAATCGGCACCTTATAACGTTAGACAGGCAAACATGAAGATAAAAGTGAGCTCTTCAAGTCAGAATTCAGCATTCTATTCACAGCGTAGGTCTTATGGTGGTTCGTGGTTTAAGAGGTCTTTTCAGCACGATATAAATTGATGAGGCAATTGCTTTTAAATTGATAATATTTCAAAAAACAAAATGTATCCTTGAGGTGATAGCTTTTATGAGTATCTTAAATTAGGCTATGAAAATGCGATCACCACGTCGTTAAGCCTAATAAACATTATGTAAAAGGAAAGTATTATCTTCAAAATTTTGAACTATCTATTTTTATTTTCCAAATTAAAGCGATAATTTTTCCAAAGTTTTACAAAAGTTATATCAAACACGCCCTAGAGTTGGCCTCATTTCCATAGTGGGTCAAAATATTGTTCTAATGTCAGTGATCGCATGTTGACCAGTAAACTTCACATTGAACCACTTTTTATTCCCCCACCATGACGCTAGCCTGAAAATCAGCATTTGTTGCTCCTTTTTCAAATTCAGGTCCTACAAAATTTGGAACTCAGTAATAAAATATCTAAATCACTAATCTTTAATTATTTCACAAAATGATATAAATGATATAAAATTTTCATTTATGTAGTACAGGTCCTGGTCCGGTAGTTCCTATTAAAATGATCAATTACATACACTGAATTTTTTAGTCTTTGGCAATCACAATACAAAAGTTGGTAACAAAGCAATAAAGGGTACTCTATGAATGCAGTAAGTTCGGGGACATATTTTATACACATAAGAAAACCCTGTCCTTATTTGCGAAAATGTGATTACTCAAGGACACATGTGTCATTACGGAAGATATGGAAATTTCAACCTTATAATAACCTAAAAACCTCATTCAAATTATTCAACTCAATTCTCCTTCTCCAAACTTCTCTTCAGCATCATCATCATTCAGCAATGGCGCAAAGCAAAGAAAATATTGTAATGTTTCCATTCATGGCACAAGGCCATATCATTCCCTTTCTAGCCTTGGCCCTTCACATAGAACAAAGACACAAAAATTACAGCATAACCTTTGTCAGCACCCCTTTAAACATCAAGAAACTAAAATCATCTCTCCCTCCAAACTCCTCCATTGACTTGCATGAAATTCCTTTCAATAGCTCATCTCATGGCCTTCCTCCAAATTCTGAAAATTGTGATGTCCTTCCTTACAATCTTGTCATTCATCTCCTTAGAGCTTCAACTTCTTTGAAACCTGCTTTTAAAGAAGTGATTTCTAGTCTCATAAATCAAGGCCGGCCTCCACTTTGCATCATTGCTGATATTTTCTTTGGGTGGACTTGTGGTGTTGCCAAGGAGCTTAATGTGTTTCATGCAATTTTTAGTGGTTCTGGTAGCTATGGCTTGGCTTGTTACTATTCCTTTTGGACAAATCTTCCTCACAACAAAGTTACTTCAGATGAGTTTGTGTTGCCAGATTTTGAAGAGGCTTCAAGGATTCATAAATCCCAATTAGCTTTGAATATGTTAGAGGCTGATGGGACAGATTCTTGGTCTTTGTTTCAAGGTGAAAATTTTCCTGCGTGGGTGAATTCTAACGGGATTTTGTGTAATACCATTGAAGAGTTTGATCAGATTGGATTCATTTACTTGAAGAGAAAGCTAGGCTTGTCAGTTTGGCCAGTGGGGCCAATCTTGCTATCATTGGAAAATAGAGCAAACGCAGGCAAAGAAGGCGGAACATCCATAAAGTTTTGCAAGGAATGGCTTGACTCAAAGGATGAGAATTCAGTTTTGTATATATCTTTTGGGTCAATGAACACTATTAGTGCATCACAAATGATGCAATTGGCTATGGCATTGGAGGCTAGTGGGAAAAACTTCATTTGGGTCGTTAGGCCACCAATTGGATTTGACATAAATTCAGAATTTAGAGCCAGTGAATGGTTACCTGAAGGGTTTGAGGAGAGAATTAGAGATTCAAAAAGGGGTCTTTTGATGAAAAATTGGGCACCCCAATTGGAGGTTTTGTCACACAGAGCTACATGTGCATTTTTGAGTCATTGTGGATGGAACTCAGTACTTGAAGCTTTGATTCATGGGGTGCCAATAATTGGATGGCCTATGGCTGCTGAGCAATTTTTCAATGCCAAGTTTTTAGAACAAGAGATGGGGGTTTGTGTGGAGGTTGCTAGAGGGAAGACTTGTGAAGTAAAACATGAAGATGTGGTTGCAAAAATTGAATTGGTGATGAATGAAACAGACAAAGGGAAAGAAATTAGAAGAAAAGTTTCTGAAGTTAGGGAGATGATCAAGAATGCCATGAAAGATGAAGAAGGTTGCAGGGGATCTTCAGTCAAAGCCATGGATGATTTTCTCAGCGCTGCAATATCAATGAAGAACAAGATCAATGGAAGAGTCAACAATGGAGCTTGAGGCTTGAGCTATGTAGCTTTATCGTTTAGTATACTAAAATCTTCAAGGTTATAAAGCAAATATAGCTTGTTTTCTTGTTTATTGAGAAGTCGCTGCATCTTGATGCATGTACCCTTTTATTTTTTAATTGTTGTATTCAACCTATATATTACAGTTTAGATACATATATTACATTTTAATCTAAAGGAGAAAAAGCACTCTACAGAAATTCGAAGTTGAGCAAATCCAGATTATGATCGTTTGATGCAAGTTGCTTTTTGCTAACTTGGAACTAGAGGGTAATGTAAAATTTACCTTTTTTTTTTTTTTCATTAATAGCTACTAGTGATTGGAAATTCACGTGTTATATTTTCTAGCTTAATTATGGGGTTTTACTATTTTTGATTGCAAATTGCATTAAGTCATGCAATTGTCCCTTTCACTTTTAAGTCTTATCAACTGAACTTCACCACTCTTCCAACTTTGAAATTTCATTTATATTTAAACTTTGTTTTCTTCAACAGGACCATGATTGAGACAAATCATGAAGACTAATCCTCTCGTATAAATTAATATAAGCGTGGAATAGTTATAGGTTGTATTTGGTGTAAATTTTTGAGTTTTGCTTGACAAATCCAATGGATAAGAGCAGGCTACTGATTTTAAAATCAATAGATTATAATATAATAATTAAGATAAAATAAAATAAAACAAACGACCAGACCAAGACTATACCAAAACAAACTTTGCCTTTCGTCAGCTTCTAGAAATAGAGCTAATGCCGTGCACAAGCAGCTTCTTTTGATTTTGCTTTATTGGACATGACCTAATAAAGCTCTATTATTATATTGGGCAAAACTATCTTACTCCCGTTGTACTAAATACCATTTTGGTATTTTTTTAGTAGTCCCTGTAGTTTTTTATAAATAATAAAAATTATAAGTTTTAAAAATTTTATACAATAAGTCCCAATTAAAATATAATAATTTCAAAATTCTAAAAAGTTTATTTGGCATTTTCTTCAACAATCCCTATTTTTTTCTATAAATAATAAAAACTATAAGTTTTAATAATTTTATGTAATAAACCCAATTAAAATATAATAATTTTAAAATTCTAAAAAAATTATTCTCTCTATCTCCTTCTCAATCAATTTTAAATTTAAGTTTCATTCTTTATAATTCTAAATTTAAGTGATGGAATAAATATTATATAATTTACTTTTTTTCATATTAAATAAATAATTGATCGGCTTCATACGTGAGATAAAGTATAAGTAATTTTACATAATCTCAAATTTACATATAGAATTTTATTATTTTGAAAATATTATTTATAAACTCTATAATGAATTTAAATGACTATCCAAGCATTTATTTAATATTTATTTATTTTCCATTTTAATATTGTCAAAATTTATATAAAACCTTATCTAATTTTGTGTTACACTAAATACAAAATAGTATTATGAAAATATAATTGGTATTTTAAGTAAATGGAAGTGGAGAGTATTTTAGCAAGTTAAAATAATCCATCCATATTTTTAATATATAAATATGTTCGTTTACTAAATTACCTTTGATAATAAAATATTTAACGGACCAATGTGTCAAAATTTTATAATTTAATATTTTCTTATTCTTTTAGTAAACATAAGAGACCACATCGTTAATAACTAAATAATAACATTCTAACGATTGGAATAGCCTTTGCAACTCTTGGTTGATCCAATGGTTAGATCACAAAAAAAACAAAAAAATAGGTATGAAACAACAGGCATTATAGCTGGACCCATAGAGTATATACATGATCCATATAGATGGTCAGAAAGTACATTTTTTTACCATTTATTTTAGGGTTAATTTTGTCCTGCCCCCAAATATTTCAACATTTTTCGTCACACACCCATATGTTTCGAAAATACTCACTCTACACCCAATTCTGTTAATTTGACCGTTATGTTTAACGGAGCTATTTGAAATTTAAGTAAATGTCCGAAATACCCCTTATTTTGAATTAGAGAAAAATAAAATGAGATAAAATGTTAATTTAATAATTAATGTTTACATTAAAAAATTTTATTTAAAGGTAATTAATAATAATTTCATCAATTAAATTATCAAATAAATTTAATTTATCATCATCAAATAATATTTAAGATATGAATTTCCAAATTTGCCCTTTGACCTTTAGAATAAACGGTCAAAATAACGGAATTGGGTGTGAAGTGAGTATTTTCGAAACATATGGGTGCGTGGCGAAAAATGTTGAAACATTTGGGGGCAGGACAAAATTAACCCTTTATTTTATTGGTCCATGTATATGTAAATTCTAGTCCTACAAACGTAATGGGTAGGTGGGTTTTCACTTTTTCTTGTTCTTCCAGAAGGGAAATTGGACTTTGAAGTTCCCTTCCTTTCTTTTCTAACTTACAGAAGAAACATCAATGCTACGATACTGCTAGGAATATCGACCATCAGATCATTAGAAAGTCAACTTAATTTTTTAAAATATTCAGACTATAAATTAAAGTAGTCACTGGTGGAGTTGATGATGCTGAATATAAGATTTTATAGTTAAAGAAGATTCATTGAAACATCAAAACATAAAGTTAAAGCCCCACATAACTCTCCAAGTCTCACAATCATGGGTATGGTTCAATCTTTTTAATTTATAATAACAAAGGCAACTCCATCACTCTTTTTTAACTTCACCATCACATTTCGCCATTTTCACAATCATAATCGAAGCAATCAGGCAACCCATTACAATTCCAAGAAATTTATCAAATCATACCACTATCTCGATCATCAGAAGGATGAATATTTCATTTGACAGCATCCGCATTTGCTTGAGAGCATGATTGCAAGCATTAGTTCAAAGCATTTGTTAATGATCAAGCATTCTGAAGCAACGTCAAAACATTATTGTTGCTAAAACTGCAAATAGTAAATGGTCAAGTCCAGACCAGAAAAGCTGAAATGATATTTGAAAATGTTACAGATTTCTACAATACAAATATCTCGTAGTTGATTACAATCAACTAACAATCAAAATGTTCCTATATAAGATGATGATAATACACTCTAAACCATCACTGAATTCTGCTCCTTTTGTTTGTATAAAGATTATATCTAATATTGTTGTACCCAGATCTCTATCAGAAACAACTTAGCACGCATATAAACGATTTGTTACGAGTATGCAGTTGAACTTCCACCATCACTCCACCAAAAGCTAACTGAAAAACTTATAGAAAGAGAGCGTACGTAGTGCCACCATTTGGGTGGGATGTAAAGCATTTCACCTTCGTCTAATATACAGTCAAAAAATTCTAGGTCACGCACCTTTGGAAACTTTGTCTCATCTATGTTGTCTAGATCAACCTTCAAATAGAGCAGGAGGATATTTTTTAGATTCACAATTACAGCATTAGTATACAAAGAACAGGCATATTACTGTAGACTAAGTCTTACAATTCAAGTTAATAGCTACCTGGCTGGAATTGCAAAGCATGGTTTCGGAGTATGGATAAAGTTCCTCTGACAATGAAGCTGGGTAAAGTCTAATATACTTTTTACCAACAACCTGAAAATGAAGAGGCAAAGGAATGGATTGTTTCAGCCAAAAAAAGCCTGAATCAGTAGATATGGTAATCGTATAAACAAACCACACAAGTATCCACACATGTCTATTAATGAAGTATGCAAGAAACACCGGACAGGCATATTCAGGAATGGAACTTATCCAGTAAATGATCTCCAATAAGAAAACTAATCATAGACCTAGCATATTGTTGGATTTATGAAGCACATAAAATTTGAAAAAAATGAAGCTGTAGCACTTATCCAAGGATGCGAATAAACACAAATTAGTACTAACAAGATAATTAAATAATTCGCTGCCCACAGCCGTCTGATCCAGCAGCATTTAATCTATCCATATCTATGGGGACAATAGTGAGGCCACAGGGTTTGATGAAAGGGTGAATATATTTTGGCCTGGGGGGGCGGGGGGTTTTGGGGGAGAGAAAGTATAGGAAAAAGAACAAGAATCCACCGGCTAATTGAACAGGAATACGTGCTTATATTTGATCTCAGGCGTTGGCCACTTAATCTATGAAAAGAATGACAAGTTGTTACACAGGTACTGCAAAAAAGTTAAAGAGTTTAGCAATATTTGAAATCTTAATGGCAGACATAATAACAGAAGACCAGGAGTAAAGAGTTTAACCACAACCTCCTAAAAGTAGATGTACGTTGAGATAATGCACAATACAGAGATACCTGAGCAAGTATATTATGGTGTGGATCATGATGCAGGGGCGTCACAGTTCCGGCTGGACCAAACCAAGCATTAAGAGACCTCAACTCCCCACCACCAACAAAACAATAGTCAGGAATACAAATGTCATTCCGTAGTTCGTTAATCTGCCGTTTGAGTAAATCACCAATGAGTTAAGTTTCACCATTGAGAACTTTAGATGTACTAATTCCCGGCTGTAATATTTGATCAGATGAATGCATACCTGATCAAATAATTGATGCTGAGCAAGATAAGTAGGGACACTAGCAGAACTGCCATTCGATTGAATCCTTTCAAGAAATTGGGAGAAGGGGATCAGCTCTTGCTTCCAATCTTGGCACAAATAGTTTTTACCAACCTGTAAAGCATTTCAACTTTACCAGTTTTCAGTTAATTAAAAAAAAAAGCAGAAGAAGAAGGAAGAAGAAGGTGATTGAATCAAGCATTTAGTGAAGTAAAAATGCAATGGCAAAAGCTCTTTTGCCAGAAAAAAGTAGAAATTGAAAAAGCAAAAAATTAAAAGAGAGACAGAGAGAATGAAAGAGGAAACTGCATTCAACATACCATGGATATTTGACTAAGTTAACAACAAAGGATATGGAAGTTTTTGAGACCTAATGGCACATTTTAATTTAAAAAGAACAATTCAGTGGGGAAGATAATGATCTATGGCTCATCTGATTTTAGTAGGTATGTGGTGGTCATCACCATTCACTCTATACCAGCCTCCTATTGTTTACCAATCCTTGCTAGACTTATCACTGTTTAATTATGCCTGTTCAATAGCCTAACAAGCCTTGTCTAAAAAATTGTAACTCATCACCAGGAAATCTAGCCTCCCAATTTGATGGCTTTCATATGCTAAAATCCTGAAATTTACACTACTAAAATAATTTAAATTACATTTAATCATCATCTCCTCAAGTTTCCTCACACATCTTGCTCAAAGCTTGTATTTTCAACTTAAGTCTAACAAAGCTCACTTATCACATGGCTCCAAAGATAAGCTGTACAATTCATTCTCTGTTAAACTTATGAAGGAACTAATATCATGTTGCTCTCTAAGTGAATTGGTAACATATGAAAATTACCACATTGAATTAGATTACTATACAGACAATTAATAGCCAAAACTAAAAGAAAATGTCATCCTTAGCAATTTATTGATTCTTCTGAAATTTATCAAAAGTACAGAAGGATTAATTACCTCAACTGGAACTGTGCGGTCACCAGCAACTCTTTTAAGGTAATCCAAGTCATTCCAGTTTGTCCTAGCTGGCCAATGTGCCATACAATCAGTAATTATAACCGGAGAACCTGATAGGAAATATTCACTTAAAAATCCCTCCAGCGATAAAGCAGACCTCTTCACCACAAGCTTACAAGATAGAGACCTATTTGGCAAAACCTGAAGCGCCTACAAGTTCAAAAGAAGCACCATCAATGGTTTATCACCGATTAATTTCTCTCCCAGCAACACGCAACAAGCCAACACAATCCCATTCACACAGCAAACCAGATAAAAAGACAAGCTATTATAAAGTGCTGATCTTCGTGGCAAAAATAGAAATCAGCTGGGTAAATTCATTACGAATATAGAAGCTTTGTAGTACTATTTGATCAAGACTTCTTGAGTCCAAATCTTTCGAAAACTCTATTCTGTCAAATAAATTTCAGCATTACTGCAAAGAAAAAAATTCGGATTTCAAGGAACATTAAGTGCCACCCATGAAAGGTTAAACTGTAATGTGTCATATAATATTCGAAATTAAGCGAAATCACAGCAACTTTAAGCATGGCTTCAATTGAATTACAGGAAAGCTATCTCTAAGCTCAATGTATCTCCAGATAACATACACAATCATAGTGCATTATTAAATTAAACACATGAAAGATTGAATTTCCTTTTTTTTTTTTTAAGAAAACGAACCTCACCTTAGCTGTATTAAACTCCTCAGAGACTAATCGATTAGCTTCTCTTTCACCAAAACGCTCATTTTCACCTTCTCTAGCTTTCAACGACAATGTTTCGATAGCAGAATCCAAATCCTTTCGCAAAACCGGCCCGCCCATGAGCACTCCCATATCCAAAACCCTAAGCGCCTCCTTAAACTCGCCGTTCCGATAATGGTACTTCGCCCCGTGCAAGCACGCCATCGAGTACGCGTCGCGCCACACCGGTAACACCGAGTGCCATGGCCCCGAATGCAGCTGCTCCCACGCCAAGTCACGCGCCGCCTCCGCCGCGCGTATGTCCGCCGCCGCCTGAGCCGCCATGCCGACGTAGGCGTATCCGCCGTGCTCCGAAATGGTCTGCAGGAGCCTTGGCGACTCCTCGTCCATGATCGGCGTCAAGAGCTCGTCCATTAGTTTGTCGAGTGGACGCGTGTACGCGTGAAAATTTTTGGACTAAATTGCAAGAAATTGAAAGTTTGAAAATTGAAGCGAGTGACAGCGAGCGAGTAGGGAGTAAGATATTTATAAGGGGGACAAAGAGAGAGAATGATTGGAAGAGGGGTCCTATTTTAATCATTGGAGTACTTGAAGGGGTAGTGATGATATTAATGGAGATATTTGTTAAGATACTTACTTCAGTTATTTTTATGAATGATGAGGGTAAAGATGTAAATTTGTGCCGGGCGACCCGAAAATCTTATTATTCAGCTGTTTACTATCTCATTAGATTAACTGACGAGAGAGAGTGAGATAAGAGGAACTTGAGAGGGGTGATAATGATATTTTGAGATATTTGAAGTGGCAGTTAGTTAGTTATCATGATTGATGAGAGAGAGAGAGAGAGAGATATTTTTAAAGCTTCTGTTTTGTGATGGGTACGTAAGATATTTTTCAGTACTTTCTGGGATTTTCTAGAACATTTGTGAAAATTGTGAATGTGATGCGATTGCTTATCTTCATGGCGTTAAGATTATGAACGTGGAATGAGCATGCTCAACTAATTTTCTGAAGGTGTGTCCTTTCTTTCTAATGATTTTTTAAATTTATTTTGAAAATAAAAATATTTTTTTTCGAAAATATAAGTTTTGAACATTAGAGAAAGAGTACAAGAGCTTTTTTTTTTTTGGAATTAGTTTTTAAAAGATCGAAAATAATAAAATATATTTGTTAAATAGAAACAGGTAAAACACCTAGAAAGTTAATTGTCATTCTCAAAACTTCAATTTGAAAAATGATTGACAACACTAATATTGTGCTTTGGAGCCGGTTAAGTTACGTTTAACGTAACTTACGCTAGACACAGCAACAGTAGCAGGTTCCACCACTATACACTGTTGCTGTGCCTAGCATAAGTTACGTTAAACGTAACTTAGCCAGAGCCTTGTACTTTTTATTTTGGATTATGAGAGTTGATGTCAAGTGGAGTTGTCTTTGTAAAACAAGTTGGATATATGATTTTTATACAAAATATTCATCTTTAAATAAATTATTCTTAAAATATTCACAAACTTCACAAGAATTGATAGTTTTCTTTTTGGTTCTCATCCTGTGTGATAATTTTTGTCATGCAAAATACAGTTTTCATGATATGTTAGTTGATTTAATTTAATTTTTTTCCCTTTCGTTGGTATATATAATATATGTATTTCAATTCCATAATACACTTTGCTCCTACATTTTGCATTTATTCCCAATTTAGCAAAGTGCTTTTAAAACTGCTTTTAGTGGAATCAACTTCTTGATTGTGTTGTTTGTTTTTTCTGAAAATGGAAAACAATCCTTTGCATCAACAAATTGCCACAATGAGGCAAAGCTTCTTGGATGAGGTAATTAACTTTGTTCAATTCTCTTGGGATATATAATATATTCTTCAAATTCAATTACCCTTTGCTTATTTTTTAATACATTAATGGCAAAAATATTTTATGATCATCGTAGGAAATTCTCAACGATCAATTTATTCAATTGGAAAGTATGGCTACTGAAGATGATCCTGCCTTTGCTGAGGACACAGTTAGTTTGTATTTCCAAGAAACCACCAAAATAATAGCCACCCTCGAGGAGGAATTGTAAGTTAAAAATAAAATAAATTTTTTTCATTACATATATATAAAATAAATCTCAATGGTTAATAATAAAAAGAATTAACAAATTTCATTTTTACTGTAAAGCGTCAAAGACCCCATTGATTACAATGCATTGGAGAAGTGTCTTCATGACTTTAAAGGATTATGTGTGAGGTAAAGGGGAAAAAAAATCTAAAAATATTCATAATGTTATTGTTACTGCAATAAATATTGTAGCTGCATAATTTAAAATGTTCTACAATTTATTGGAATCATTATGTTTCTTTTATGTTTAAATATTTTTCAGCATTGGTGCCAGCAAAGTGCTCATTGAAGTGAATAAGGCAAGAGCATGCTGCGATAATGGGAATATAGAAGGGTAATTTTTTTTTTATTATTTCATTTTGTTTACCTATATATATATTTTTTTATTTTACAGTGTGAAAATAGAAGTTAAAATTTTCATCATCATCTGAGCGCAAAATTATACATGTATTTACAGAGGCAAAGCTGCTTTGGAGAAAGTGAAAGTGGAGCAAGAAACTCTCAAGGCTAAGCTTGATTCTTACTTTCAGGTATTTTTGTTATTAATTTACTTTATTTTTTGCCTAATTCTTTGAATATAAAACAAAAATATTTTGGTAATAAGTGTGTTTATTTGTTAATTAACAGCTGGTGAAGCAAAGCTAAGGATCCGAAGTGACGGAGGAAAGAAGAAATGGAGAGCGACAGAGGACCAAATAAATGAATCCGCCATCTTAATATTAATAATTAAAAATAAAATAAACCTCTTGTGTTTGCTGATTTTGAGGTTTTAATTATCTCATGAGCTCTTTTTTTTTTGTGGCATCTGAAATAAGGTGGTTTAATATTGAGGTTTTAGTATTTATTTAGGCAAATAAACTTGAAGTTTATATGAAATAAATTCTCTCCTTTCTTTTATTTTAATGTGATTTCACTTTTATATTATCTCTTTGGGTAGTAAATCAACATATGGAAGTTTATTTATCAAAACAGTGTTGTTCTCTTTTTCATAAGATGAAGGTTTAATAATTTTACTACTATTATTATTTGTAATTTCAGTATATGATGGATTATATTGAAATTATAAAACTTCATACAGGGACACAATTTTATTGAAAGACAACTTCCTCTTGCTTTCTCTTCTTTTTTTCTCAATAGAAATTGTTCGATTAATTGAAATTTTATAAAAAAAAAAGCCAATAACTTTATGACAATAACAAAACAAAGCCTTTACATTATTGTATCAGAACCAGCAATTGATTATTGGACCTACAAATTTATAAATATGTGACGCTGATATAGAGAGAATGGGTCCTATTTTTATAATTGGAGGAAACGAGGGCGGTAGTTATGACATCAACTGAAATATTTGATATGACCTTGTAGGCTTGTACAATGATTGATGATGATTGTTAAATGATGAAGCAGATATTTGAAAAAAGCTTTAATTTTTGGTGCATGGGTCAGTAAGATATTTTCTTGTCCAAGATCTTAATTTTTAGACTTTTCTAGAACTTTTGATATGAAAAATTGAAAATTGTGATTTTGATTTAATTAGTTGTTGTTTTCTTATTTTGTTCATTTAGCAGTCTGTTGGTTATCATTAATAAGACCCTGATTTTCAGAGTTATTTTGGTTAGTAAATAAATAGTTAATAATCTCATAGTATGTTAGGTATACTTTGGACTGAATTAGATTATATTCTGTTTTGTCTTGTGTGATAATCTGGGCTAATAGATTAATAAATTATATCAGTTTAATAGTGATTAGATACTTAAAATTATTTTATTTATAATAATAAATTAACAAATAAAAATTTTATTTAACTTAGTGTAAGACTTGTCATGTAAAAATATACACATATCACATATAAACTTGCTCGATCAGATATCAAATATCTCTTTTAATTATCTTCAAAGAAAAAAGATGAAAATGAATTTTCCTTCTTGGAGGTCTATTCTTTAGAATAATAGTATGCAATTTCTTTTTTCTGTGATAAATTGGTTGACGTTAACAAAATTTATCATATAGAGGACATGTTGTAAATGTACGTACATTATGTATGACAAGTTGCTTGTCATTAGATTTTTACTCTGGAGCTACAAATGTATGATTTATCATTTATTCATTTATACATCGATGGCATCTTATACAATTTACCTAAAAAGTATGACAAGTTTATTTATATTTTCAATATACATGACATGTTTTAAAATATTATAGGACTTGCCATTCATATATCTACCATATAAAAGATATGTCGGAAATATATATATATATATATGTATGTATGTATGTATGTATATGTATTATATTACTTATAAATCTAGAATGTAGATGACCTATCATATAATTAACCAATTGAAGCATTTAAAGAAGGAAAAAAAATTAATCTCATCCAATAAAAACTTTACTTAAATTTAACATTTTTGTTGTCATTGACTACAAAATTACATATTAGCAAAGCAAAAGCTGCTTACGAAAATTTGAAAATTGAGCAAGAAATGCTCAAGGCTAGCTTGTCTGTAACTTCCCAGGATTGAGTTATTCATTTATATTATTCTTACATTATTGTTTGATAATAAATAAAATGAATTTTGATAATTGCTCCATTAATTTATTCTCTAATTCAATATAATTAACGCGTTAATTTAAATCTTACACTTGAAAGTAACTTAGTTCCCACGACAATATGCAAATCGAGCATCAACGATGAATACCGTAACCTCAAATTTTTTTGCAAATTTCATATTTGGAAACCACACAATTCTTTTAATTTATGATTTGATTATAAATATCAGGATACCTTATGTTTTCATCCATGAACTTTCAAAAATTCTTGTTTTAACCAAATTAAACAATCTCTCTTTCTTTTTCTTTTTCTTTTTTATTAGCTTGCTTAGTTTTCTTATCAACTATTTTCCTTTCCTCCATGGAAATTAGGTTTTTTTTGTGGTTAAATATTTCATTTTTTAAACTCAAAATCTCTTTGCAAAAAAAGACCCAAAACCAATTGCAATGGAGGCATCAGGCATGGAGGCTATATCTGCACTTGATTAATCTAAATTGCTGTGGCATATCAATTACTTTATAATTTTTTTATCACATACAACCTATATATAATCAACTTTTTGCTTTCTATTTTATTTTGTAATTTAAGTTAGTGGAAATGAACGCTTCAATTGCAAAGAATTTTTTTTTTTTCAGAAAGAGAAAGCTTTCTTCCTAAATCCTAATATTTCTTTAACTACTAATCTACTATACAATGTTATGCTAATTTTTGTTAGAAGCCATACATATTAGCACATTTATATCGATTTTTGTTTGATTGATGAAATTAATCCTAATACGGTTAAACAAATTACACAAATCAAGTTTTTTCAATCAATCATAACTAAATTTTTATTTTTTTGTTCTTAGTTATTAGTGTTTGTAAATAACTGTTATGAGTTTGCGTAGCAAATTATTATTAACATATGAATTATTTTTAAACCACTTGGTGTTTGGCGAAGTGGTTTTCAAACAATTTTATTTAGCTAATCACTCGAGTTTGAATCCTAAAAAAGTAGAGGTTAAAATTAATTTAGATTTTGTCCACCCCTCTAAGGAAATAAATAAATAAATACATACATGCATATATGGATTTATATATAAAGATTTTTACATGCATGCATATATGTATTTATATATAGATCTCAGTTTTTTTTGTCATGACTTTGCTTCTACCGGCAATAAACACGGAAGGCAGGCATATTCCATCAAATTCTCACAATCACCTGTAAGTATTCATTGTTATGCATTATTTGTCAAATTGGTGTTGGTTTCCTTATTTTTTGGTTGTCAAATTATTGTTGAAAATTTTCTCTTATTTCATACGCGTTCTGTAATAACTATCAATGAACAATGATAGAGAAATTGAAACTATGTTTTAATTAAAAAAAAAAAATGTTTGTTCTGTTTAAAATTGAATGATAACACTTGAATCAAACACTCTCAAAACCTTAATTAATTGATCAATAAATATTAAATCTATGAAGCCCTAATCAAGAAAATGATCAATCACGGCATGCAGAAACAAGAAATTAAATCAAAAGAAAGATAAAAAAACAAATTTAAATGGTTCAAATGTCGAGATAGACACATACATCTTATTTAAAGGAACGTAACACCCGTTTTCTTTTAATTAATACCCCAGATTCGTATGTTTGGCATTATCAATTTTTTTTTTTCAAAAATGTCACAAACACGGCTTAATATTTCACTTAAATAAACAATTCCGGATGGGTAAAATAATTCCCTTAGGATTTTATGAAATTTTAAGAGGATTATAAACATTTCTCACTTTTACAATAAATCAAATTAAAATATAATATATATATTTTTCATTTCTAATTCGCCAGTGCAATCTAATTTAAAATATTTGATTCACGTCGGTCATTAATTATTCAAATTGAACAGAACTTAGGCAAAAGAAACTAACTTAATAAGTGTGTGTGTGTGTATTTGTTAATTAATAGCTGGCTAATTAAGAGCATCATATATGATATATTTAATACAATTGATGCATGTGTTTAATCTTACACCTCCCATCAACGATGATATTAATTAAAAACAAACTTAAATAAATTAAAATAAATTAATTGCATGATTTACTCAATGCTCTGTTAATTTGTGGAAGCTGCTCTTAAATTAAAGCACAATCCCACTTCAAGAGTCTCAATTTTGTCGTCATGGCTTTATTTCTGCTGGCAATAAGCACTGAAGTGAAGGCAGGCCTATTCCATCAATTTCTCCCAGTTATGCACCATCAGCTGTAAGTGTTCCCTTGTTATTCTTTATTGACAAATTGGTGTTGGTTTCTTTATTTCTTTGATCTTATGAAAATGCTTATGCTTATCTTGTTTATTTATTATTTGTCAGGTATGGTTTTTAAACAATGACTATTGCTGGCTGGTTGAGTGTCGGATAGGGAAGGATAAGAGTGTTCCCATTGACTTCTTCTCCAGATGGTCATTTTGGCCCAAATTGAATAATTAATTTGTTATTTCTCTTATTGTCATACGAATCTTGCAATAATTTGAGAAAATAATTTTCTTACGATTTTATGAAATTTTAAAGGGAAATTTACATCAATAGCCATAAAAATTTTGGCTTTTTCCATCTTAACCCCCCAAACAAACTTCTATCAACATTAGCCATAAAAAAGCCTTTGAGACCAAAATACCCCTCTTTCTTATCTCTCCCCCAACAATCTCTCTCTCTCATCTCTCCCAAACCGAAGTTTTATAATGTATCGTGTGTCCTGCTTCTCCATTTATCGTGTCTTCTTTACAAGGGATGTCATCAATCCTTCGCAAATTAGAATAATATGTCATCATATCTCCATACGGATATGCCAACATAACAGTATATATTGATAATTAAGATACTTCACCGCAAATGAACATGAGAAAGTCTCCAATCCCTATTTCCTGGTTCAGAAACTTTCACAAAAGTGAAACTCCCAGTTTGGCTGTGGATTCTCCCTTCATTTTCTTTTTTTGTTTTTAAATTATTTTTGTTCTTTCTCTTCAGATGGCTTCACACTCAACTAATTACATCATTTAATTTCCTCCAAACCCGTAGCAATTATGGATTACTTTGAGCCCTAGCTAGTTAGACGCAGTTAAGTAGCCTAATCAATCAACAACCATATATTTCCTATAAGAGTAATTTAGTACGTACTTAAAAAACTCAAAACCCTACACAAAATACGTACACAGTTTATGAATTAGCAGCTTGTCACCATCATGCATTTGTATCTCCATTATTTTAGCAACCATGCATGTACACATGCATATATATATATATATATATGTATGTATTATGTATGTATGTAATCATTCTCCGACCATCATCCCCGTGAGCGAATGATATCTCCGATCATGGCCGACGTAATCATCGTCCCAACCCGTAGGCTTTATCTGATGAAACGAAACCTCGAAACTACTCTTCTGCAGCACATGATTCTCTTCTTCTTGTTCTCGTTCCACCCATGCAGCTTCATCCAAACCATCTAAAACCTCAGCATCATCAATAACATTACTACTGCTGCTGCTGCTGCTACTACTACTACTACTACAGTTAGGGACGTTCCATTTAACTTGATCAATGTATTCGTCCGGACTTGGCAGAGGTATTTTGAACGGTAGCCCTTTGATTTTTGCCCAGTACCGGCGCTTCGCGGCGTTGAAAGCCTCTTCGCCTGCTGAATCATTCCAGCGCATGACTTTGTGTGAGTCGCGTATATATTCTTCAAAACACGTCGGAGGAGAAGAGAGAAGAGATGCTGCATGATAGAGAGGTATCGACAGGCAAGCATTCCAGAAAACAATGTTGGTGCGACAGGCTGCCTGTCGCACCAGCCTATTGCACCAACACCGTGGCCAAAATTGTCTGTCGCACCAAGCTTCGTGCGACAGGCACCTGTCGCTCTAAGTTTTGGTGCGACATGCAATCTGTCGCTCTAAGTTTTGGTGCGACATGCAATCTGTCGCACCAACCTTCGTGCGACAGGCAGTCTGTCGTCAAATTCACTCATGACTCGCAGTTCCGAAACTCTCGATCAAGTTCAGAAGGGTAATTTGGGGAGAAAAGCGTGTGTTTGGCTAATGTTGATAGAAAAAAGTTGAGAGGATTAATTGTGAAAATAACAAAAATTTTATGGTTATTTTTGTAAATTTCCCAATTTTAAAAGGATTATAAACATTTTCTCATTTTTACAATAAAACTAATTAAGATCTATTCTTTCCATTTTTAATTCATCAAACCAACCTAAAAGTTTTTCAATTGGAAAACTTTTTATCTTTTCCTCTTCAGATTTCACTTCGTCAATTATTAGCAACGATTCAATATATTTTATTCAATACTCAGAGGAAAACTGATTGGATAGAATTAGATTCCAATTTCAAGATTAGATCAAATTGCATTAAATTTTAACAAAATACAATAATCTAGTTTCTAAATATTTTACTTTCATTCACCTTTAGTGCCTCACACTATTTGTGAAGAGTTCACCTTCAGCATAATCTTCATGCGCAGTCTGTGTTTAAACAAATCACAAAGTAATTTTCATGAAAAAATAAATAAAAGAATTGTTTGCCCACTTTGTTTATTGTGAAAATTCTTGTCATGAGAAATCCAATCTTCACGAGTTATTTTTTGCTTTTTGCGTATATATTCTTCGATTTCCACAAAGCAATTTTGCTGCTAAATTTTTCCATTTCTTGCCCATTGAGTACTTTGCTTTTAATTAAAGTTGCTTTTAGTTGAAGAAAATTTTACCTTTTTTTTTTTTCATTTCTTGATTTCACCTTTTTTTTTTCTGTTCGAAAATGGAAAGCAATCCACTGCATCAACAAATTGCCTCAATGAGGCAACACTTATTAGATGAGGTTATTTTATTTTATTTTTTTTTGGGGATCAAAGATTAATTAATTTTCATTACTTTTTGCTGATTATATATATTCTATAGGAAATTCTCGACGAGCAATTTGTTGAGTTGGAAGGTTTAGCGTTGGCATCTGATGAGGACCCTAACTTTGTTGAGGTTACAATTAATGTGTATTTTGAGGAGTCAAACGAACTGCTACCTATGATTGAGGATCTATTGTAAGTAAATTCATCAATTTCTCTAATAATAATAATAATATTATTATTATTATTGTATTTTTATAAATGCATATATGTACAGGGGAAAAAATCCCATTGAGGGAAGTGAAATGGAGAGGATCCTTCACAGGTTTAAAGGAAGCTGTGCGAGGTAACTAAGAAAAAAAAATATTAGTCTAAATATTCATGTTATTGAAATAAATTTATTTACTAATTTATGATATTCACATAATTTAGTGTTATTTTGTAATTTATTTCAATTAATTATTACGTTAGTTTTATAACTTGAATATTTTTAGTGTTGGTGCCAACAAAGTGAAAAATGAAGTGAATGTGGTGATAGCATGTTGCAGAAATGGGGATATCGAAGGGTGATTAATTTTCTTATTAATTACTTAATTTTATTGATTTTCTAGATTTCAAATATAAAATAAAAATGCAAATTAACTAACTGAGAGCAAACTTATAAAATATAAACAGTGCAAAGGCAGCTTTTGAACAAGTGAAAACGGAGCAGGGCAATCTCAAGGCTAAGCTTGACTCTTACTTTGAGGTATTATTGATGTGTTATTAATTTACTTACTTAATTAATAATTCTTTCTTAATCATGTGATTAATTATATAAATCATACACATTCTGATAATTGCTCTATTTATCTGTAAATTATCAGCTGGTGAAGCAAGCTAAGGCCTAAGAATCCAAAGTGATGGAGGCATCAAGAAATGGAGACAGAGGAGCAAGTGAATTAATCCACCATTTTAATATTTATGAATAAAATTAAAGCTCTGTGTTTGTTGTTTTTGAGGTTTTAACTATCTTATGAACTTTTTTTTTTTTCCTTGTTTCTGGAAATTGGATTTCCGATTAGTTGCATCTGAAATAAGGTGGTTTATTTAGGCATAATAAACTTTAATATTTTACAAAAAGATATAAATGTTTCTCATTCTCTGTCTCTCTTCCTTCAATTTCAGTTTGATCATTTTGGCTTATGTTGTCAGTTTTATAAAATCAATACAATCTTGGAATATGTATGAATTAATTAAAAAAACACATTAATCTATATTTTCTGAATTATTTTTCATTTTTTTTATATGGCAATAAGGTAGGTTTTGGTTATATATGAGTAGAGAGTAAATAGAGAGTAATTCAATGAAACAGATTACGGAGTCCAAGTTTAGAGAAATCAAAATTTTATTGCAAATTATGAGTTCAAATTAACATGACATGATGCTTAAGATGAGACATATCATAATAAAAATGTGAATAATTTGGCCATATTTATATTTATCAAGCAAGCTGCTGCAAAAAGCGTGGCAACAAAAATAAGCAAAACAAAACAAAGCAGCAAGCCGCAGCATTGTTTCAGTTTCAGAAAGCATCAGCAGCACACACACAAAATTGGCCAGGTAGGGAGCTGTACTACAATACAACACAAATTGTACAGTCTGATTCTAAGACAAATAAAGAAATATGACAACAACAAAAAAAATTGCAATATCATCATCCAAAATTTCTCAATAATCATGTGGGTAATTAGTTAATTTTGGCAATATAGGAAAAAAAATAACAATCATTCTAGAATTTATTTAGAACAAAAGCAAAGAAAAAGATTAATATTTTTATAAAATTAAAAGAGCTAGCAAGCAACCATTTTTTTATGAACAAAAACTTTACACAATATTAAAGAGCCACAAGATTAATTAAAAAGAGAGAGAGCAAGCAAGCTAGCTAGATATAGCTTCAAGGACCAGCGGGATTGTTATTGTGATGAAGAGGGTCAGGTCCTGTTGGCACTTCTCTTGCTGAATCTTCTACAACAACATTGGTGAAATTTGTTGAAGAATCTCCATCTTTTGCTTCAAAGTCCTACTCAGAAACAAAAGATATAAACCCAATAAATAAAAACAAACATACCCATTTTATAGAAAAAAAAGTTTAAAAAAAGTTTTTTTTTTTTTTTAATATATGGGTTGTGAAAATATGTTACCTGAGTGGCTGTGCTTGTGTGTTCCAAGCCTGAAAATGCCAAGAATAAGAAACAAAGTTAGTATTTTTATTTTTCAAAAAGAGATTAAGAATTAAAAAAAAAAAGGAAGAAGAAGAAGAAAAAGAGAGAGGCATTTTTGCTTGCTTAACTAGAGGAGTGGACTAATGGCAACAAAACAAGCATCAAAATGAGCACAAAAGCGTCCATTTTTTTGGCTCTCAAAGCCGACTTCAAAGCAGTCATTTTTGTTTTGTAAACAGACACAAAGAGAGGTCTCACTAAAATGTTAACCTGAAACCACTCTCTTTATAGCAACAGAAGAACTCCTTGATTACGTTTTTAGCCTTAGAGGAATTGTAGAATTACTAATTTGCTACCGCATGAAAGCCAAAATTGTGATGAGCGTAAAGTTGTCTTTTGTTAAAGCGAATGAGGGTATATGAAGAACCAATGTTTGTTTTGGTATGTTTTCAGGACAGGACAGACATTCTCGTACGGAGACTGATTTGCTTGAGCTGAGAGCGACACGTGGTTATATGTAATTGGCTTTGTATTAAAACTTACAGCTAGTGTTGTAATAGTGGCTAAGGAGTAAGGACGGCCCTTTGTTCCTCTGTTAATTATTTGTGAAATTAATTTTAAAGGAAAATCACACTTAGGTTCTTTATAAAAACAACACCTATATGCTCACACCATTTAGGACCATAGTTAGCACAAAACGGTTCGTTTGTGCTAACTATAATAGAGTTATTGTAGCTTCAAAACACACGCACTCGTCTTGCTCAAACGCAAGCGCAGACCACACACACACTCGTGTTACTGAAACGCAAACGCTGAGGAGAGAGAGACTCGCTGTGGAAAGTTTGTTTGACATAAGTTGTCTGACGATTTTGCCCTTGCAATGAAGATTACGCCTCATGACTTAAAATCGCTTGGGTTGTGTTTCTGTTTGATTTTTGTTTCTGCGTTTGTTCTTCCTCTTCGCTTTCGGCGAGTGAAAGAAATGATTAAACATTAGATGGAGTTTTATTCAATATTTAAAATTTTGTTAATTTGTAACGTGATTGGAATTTTAATTATTATAAGAAATAAGTTCTGGATCGAATTTTAAAATACTTTATTTTGAAGAAATTGTAAAACTGAATAAATGCTGCTGTTTGGCAGCTGAGAAAATGCAGAGGAAAAATTCTTTATTTCGTTAATGAATTGATATTTTTGTACATAAAACCAATCACGAAACGTGCAGCTATTTATACATGCTACACTTACTAACTAATTGCTTACTAACTGATTATTAATCACAAGCTCACTCAGCTAATCAATAACAGAATACAGAGTATGCATTGTGAAGTTAGTTAGGCTGATAACTGCTGCTGACGTGGACCTTCTGACGTGGCACTAATGACAGCTGGTAACTTGACACGCTGACTCTTCTTCTTCACTTCTGCACAATGAGCTATCTTCACATATTTGAATACTCCAAAAAATGCAATATGTTCACAAAATGTAATTGCCGATATAATTCCCCAGAACCCCAATTCCAGATTACTTAAATCACGGCGGGGGCTGCAGTATGTTCACAGGGTAAAAAATGCAGTATGTTCACCATTATTAACTTCTATTATGAATAAAATTAATAATTTTATTGTCACAACATTACGTCCGACGCTTTCATGGCTAATGATAGCCACCTCTGCTACACATATGCTCTCGCTGAAAAATCATTAAAAAAAAAAAAGAATATAAGCAGGAAGTTGTTGGCCCGATGTTCGAACGCAAAAAACCCAACCGCAAAGAAGAGAATGAAAAACCGGCCATGGTAATTGTTAAAATACCCATTTTTATGACCCTAAAATGACCGGAAAGCGGAAGCCTCGACATTGAGATTTGGTGGTCCACTGCCGGCTGTATCACTCTCACCATGTCTTCGCATGGCTGATCGTGAGAGAGTCTTTGGATTGAACCGTCAGCATCTCATGATTATGCCCATTTAAGTCCGTCAAAACCAATTTCCAAATCTGAAACTGGGCTGTCGCCTGAATCTTGTTTTATTGCCTGGTTTTCCCCCAACGGATCAGTAGCTCATAACTCACAACAGAGCAGCATTTTGCTAATTTCCAACAGCAAGTTCTTACAGCAATTATCAACACAATTTGACTTCGCAATTGAATCTTCACATATTCGTAATTAGCACAACCAAAATTGGGCATTAATAAAACCAATTACCTCCACGAATCGGTTACGGCGGGCGACGACAAGTGAAGCCGAGAGACTGAAGCTACAGCTGTCGACGGGGCAGAGAGAGAGAGCCAACGATCAAATGTGGAGAGACCCACGGCGAGAGAGAGAGAAAGCCGAAGGAGTGAGCAGTGAGATGCGTGAGAGGCCGGATGTGGAGAGACCCACGGCGCGAGAGAGAGAGAGAGAGCGTTGGCGGTAGAGCAATCCCACGATGCGTTTTGTGAGTTTGCACGAGAGTTGTGAGGCGAGTGTGTGTGTTTTGAAGCAACAGTAACTTGTTTTATAGTTAGCACAAAACGGTTAGTGCTCAGCGTGGGATGAATCTCATTTTCCATTACTAAAATTATGCCTAACCATCAAGAGTTTGTCCTAAAAAATCCAATGGTTCACGTTTTCTTCGTCAACGAGGTGGTTATTGACATTTGACATAGCTGATCTGAAAAGTTTCTTCAATAAGACTATAAGAGTGGGTAATGGCACAATATTGGGCCTCTCCACTTGGGCTTCTGAATTGGACTTTGGGCTGCAATGTGCTGGGGCCCATAATGCTATTTCTACAAAATCATCATCATCGTTACTTGATTCAACTAAAGAGAGAACCTTCTCAAAAATAAAAATAAAAATAAAGAGAGAATGACACTTAGGTGGTGTTTGGTTGGAAGGAGAGGAAGGGGGAAATGAAAGTAATTTAAATTTTTTTCTTATTTTCTTTGTTTGATTTACCATAATTTATAAGAATTTAATTTCTATTATAATTTAATATACATCATAATGTGGAATTTAGATTCCACACCAAAGAGTAACGAATTTGATTTCTCCTTTATTAGAAGCTAAAATATCTAAAATTACCCTTCAAATTGTATTAACTTGTTTAATATTATCAAATTATTATTATTTACAATTTTATTTTATCAATTTAATATTTTAAATAATTAATTTTGTAGTAGTAAAAGTTAAAGCAATGATTTAAATAATTTAATAAAATTATTTCATTTATTTAATTAATTTTTAAAATAGAAATATAAATTTAGCAATCGCCGGACGGTCACCTCCGTCGCTAACAACCGCGCATAAGACACCACCGCCTGTACTTTTGGAGTCGCCAGTTGATGATAAACACAGTTTTAATGTCACACAAGTGAAAAAATGAATCTATCTTCCTAAAGTCCGGTTAGTAGAATTTGAAAATTTTCTAACTATCTCATATCCGGACAAACATCAAATATTTCGACTAAATAAGTTGTTTCAATCTATAGATTAACAAATTCTGATAATTTTCATATAATTCTTGAGTTGAAATGACATGGTACAGTGGTGGCCGGTGGCAAGACGCGGCGACTCCGGCGGCGACAACTCTTTTTTTTAGTTGTTCAAATAAAATTTTAATATTATAATACATTAATTAAGAAATTATTTTTATTATGTCATAATTTATTTAAAATAAATTAAATTAAACTAATTTTAAAATAAAATTATGTTAAAAAACTTTTTGAATAGAGTTTAATTATAAATATAATTATATTACTTAAAATAATTTTTATTGGTTATTTATATAGTATATTAAATAAATTTATTGTTTAATTTTGAAATTATATTTATGATAAATATCAAAAATTTAACACTAAAGGGTGAAATTGTCCAAATTAAAGTTAAGGTATTTCATTTCTTTGTATAATTTTATAATAAATCAAACATTAGAAAAGAATTTCAATATACTCTCCTCTCCTTTCTTCCACTTTCCTCTCCTCTCTTTTCCTTAATTTTCTTCAAATCAAACACTACCTAGATCTCTTAAATTGCTCATATTTACAACATACGCTCGCACGTAAAGTGCATTTTTCAATCGGAAGAAAAAATGGAAAATAGATCTCGTGAAATACTTTTTGAAGTATTTAAAGTGCTGTTTTTAATCTGAAAACACTTTACTCAAAATGCATGTTAACATGTTAAAAGCATTTGCAATTAATCACTGTAACTAACATAAGCATTTATAAACAGTTTGAAAGCAATTTAACATGTTAAAAGCATTTTCAATTGCATCTTTAATAATTATTAGTTATCATTTTAGTTGAAGAGAATGAGTTCTCAAGGCTTAATCGAATGTTTCAAGTAATTTTATTTTAGATGACTGTTTGAGGTTAAAGTTCTTCTACATTTTAAAATAAAATCTAAAAATGGTAAAGCAAACAAAAGAGCTTTGAGCTGCAATTTTCTTGAGTCCAAATTTGGGGTGTCAAAAATACCCGCTCTGTCCGGATCCAAGCAATGGGGTTCGAGTATCATCTAGGCCAGCCCAGACAAAAGCTTGAGATTTGACCCAAAATCCGAATTTTATTAAAAAATTATAATATATATATTATTACAAATAATTATATTTATTTGATCCATCTATTATATATAGGTAAAATTTTAAACATTTAAAATTCATATTTTAATGTTCAATTTTATTAAAATAAACTTAAAAAATAAAAAATATATACATATATAAAATTATAAAATATAAAATCCGGGCAAGAAAATGCAAATTAAAAAACCTCGCCAAGTGCTGGACTTTTTAAGCCCGGTCTAGGTGTCTAAACAATATAATTTAATGTTTAAAGAGTAGTTCAAATTCGCATAAAATTTGAATTACCAAACCCACCTGCAATCCGCTGCGAGTTTCAATTTTTTTAAGAAAGCCCACCTGCTGCAGGTTTTAATAATTACCAAAATCGTAATGCTACTCGTTGGATTTTTTTGCAGGTTTTCATATTTAAAATCATAAATGTTCAATATGTAAATTTATAATAATGACCTAAAATTTCACATAACATACTCAATTCTAATTTTAACTAATGTAAATGGAAAATTAAAATTTCAACATCAATCCAACGCAAATTCTCAAACTTAAATATAAAATACATGAATCTATAAAAAAAACCACAAATTAGTATCTAAAAATAACAATTATCATTTCGTGTTATCATTTAACATAAGTTTTAAGAGAATATCTTCATTTCATTCACCACCATTAGCATCCATCCAACACGATTTGTACAATAATGATTAAGATTCATATTTTCTAAAGAATAATACTTTTTAAATACTAATTCAAAAAATAAAATTATAATAATTAAATAATCCGTGCATTAAGTTAAAGAATAATAGTTCATACAAAATTATAATAAGCATATAATAGTCAATGCATTAAGTTAAAGCCTATTAGGCATGTTGCGACTTGCACACACATTTGTACTTTACATTATTTACTTTATATGTTTTTAGATTTAAATATTTTTCTATTAAAATTAAATTAAAAATATTTAGAAAAACCTACAGCTTAGCATATACACATGCGGGTATCCTTCGAATATTTGACTAATACCAAACCCACTTGGCACCTAGTGCGGATTTCAATTTATACTACCAAACCCTTCCACAATGCACAAAATTATTTGTAGTGGACGGGTTTTGGCGGACAAGTTTGGGTAGGTTTGCGGATACCATCGCATCCTTATTCAAGTGATCAAAATCAACCCTAAAACGCTGCATTTCACATCTCTGATTTTTCCGTTCTCAACATCACATCAAAGGCAACTACTAGCTAAATTTCTATTGTTCATGGTAGCCTGTGGAAGCTATAGAAATTAGAAGCCAGATACGTTAAAAGACTCTCTTTGGAGAAAAAAATTAATGAAAAAAATTACTATGATTGGCAGTATGTGTTTGTTTAAGGTTATGCAAAAATACAGGCTCTCAATACACAGTTAAAATTTAATTATCAATATATTTTTATTCAATAATTACTAATCATAATTTTTTAAAAAATCAATACATAAATAAGACGCATCACTGCACGTGGGACAAATAAGATTATAAATATTATTTATTTTCCAATAACACACAAATATATATTCTATTAGAACTACGACCTGTTGTTTGATTCTCATTCAACTTTAATTTTTATTCCAATTCTTTTGGCCCATTTCTGAGAACTTGGCTTTCTACCTATAATTAACTTCCGTTCGGAATTTCCTTTTCAACACAGAAATGCTCAACCAAACATTTCTTTCCTCTAATGAGAAAAAAAATCGGAGCAACTCTGGTCCCCCAGAGGGATTTTTAATTACAAGTCCCCTAATAGTTTCATAATTATGTAGCTATACCGTATATTGAATTATTTTACATGAATATTCCAAAGAAGAGTGTAAAAAGTCCATGAATAATAGGACATAAGTGTTCTATATGGAAAAAAATAATCACTGACTAGAAAGTCCATGAATGTCAAGAGCAAAAAGGAATGAGGACCTAAGACGTGTCTTAATTTTTGTTTGGTACGACTTATTTAATAACTAAAAGTATTTATTTGATTCTTAATTTTTTTTAAAAAAATAATTTTCATATTGTTTGGTTGTGTTTTTAAGTAGAACTTTTGGTGATTAAATAAGTTATTTTGTCTTTACTAGTGAAAACTCAAATTTTAAACCTTTGGGAATAGAGATTGCAGTGTTTTTTTTTTTAAAATTTAAATTATCTAAAATGCTTTAACATTATTTCACACATTTCATAACATAACTTTAAAATACTTGTTTATTAAAGTAACTTTACAATTTTTGATAAAAACTCTCATCGACAACCAACCAATCAATTAAGCTTCTTTTTAACAAAAGCTCTTCTCGTAAAAAATAAGCTTTATTACTAAACGAAGCTGTACTCCAAATTGAAAACCATAATCATTGACTATAAAGTCCATGAATATTAATAGCAATTTATAAAAAGTAAATAGACATATATCATCAAAAATTAATTATGGGTTATATATTTACAGATCTAATTTCTTAAAAATTAATTCTTCATTTGATCCAGGTTAAGGTTATAAGACGTGGTAAATTAATTTCTTCCTCAATCCTTCTTATAAGGCTTGACAAGAAAGTGGACATGCAATCGTGATTGATTGATCATGCTGTGTATTCAGACGAGTTCTTCTTATTTTCAAAAATAAATAAATTTAGAACGAAAATCTCCGAGTATATCACAGTCGTACTCGTGCTAATGACGTTGTGGACTATTCCCCTTTTCCGCAGTTTTGATAGAGATTAATCAAGCTAGACTAAAACTTGACGGGGAAAAATATTTTTATTCAATGCCACAGCCAATACGTAAATGAATGCCTTTGGATCTGCCTGCATTTTACAGCTTATGATTTTCTTAATCATTCTTCTGAGACTGGGAGCCTAGCTAGTTGCATATATTTCCAGAAATATTTGTCACTAAGTGGTGCCTACGTAAAACAACAAATATTTTTCCATAGCATGTTATCTTATAAATTTTTTTTTGATGATCCCTGACGGTATGAGAGGAGTTTATTAATTAAAAGAAATAAAAAATAAACCTAGTTGGTAGGGAAGAGTGAACTTTACCCTTCAACATATATATGCGAAGCACTAAAATAAAGAGAGGATAAATTCTAGAAAGAATTAGAACATAAAGAAAGAATTATCTTATAAAGAAAAATTGTTAAAGATACAAAAGGGAGACATGGAGAACTGTAACACCATATGGCGTTATTATGTTAATTGATTATTTTATCTTTTTCTCTTTTACCTGTGTGGTGTAAAAATTAATAACTTTGCTTTCCTTCTGTTTAATTTTTCTGTCTAAGTAGGATTATTCTCTTATAAATTTAAATTAATGCATAAGATATTATCTTATAAATTTAACTTGGAACCAACATTCTAATGTTAATAATTCGATAAATTACTTAGCCCCAACCTGTTGGAAATTTTCTCATGAAGCGTTGGAAAGATTCAAAAGACAGTCATTCTCGACTTAAATGTATTTCTTCTTTCCAGCATTTTTCTGGTCAACAATTTCGAAAGATATTCCTACGTTAAACTCATACTAAGGAATTAAAAGTCTTCCTGGAGTCTCGGTTGCTGGTGTGTGTATGTGTGTATATATATGTCAAGTTCTCGTTCATGATATGCATGCAAAAGACAATAACATAAACAACATGAGATTGCCAATCTTCATTATTCTGATCCTATTTCTTTTGTTAAATTTTTCACATAACGTGACTTCTGATTCTAGTGCAGAAGCGTGTGCTCTTCTCAACTGGAAAACAAGCCTTCAAAATCAAAACCTTAACTCCTCTTTGTTGTCATCATGGACACTTTATCCTACTAATGCATCCAAAATAAGCCCATGTTCTTGGTTTGGAATTTCTTGTAACCATGCAGGAAGCAGAGTCATCAGTATAAACCTAAGCACTTTGTGTTTAAATGGTACGTTTCAGGATTTTTCATTCTCATCATTTCCTCATCTTGTGAATCTTAACCTAAGCTTCAATTTATTCTTCGGAAACATCCCCCCTCAAATCGGTAACCTCTCCAAGCTTCAGAATCTTGATCTTGGCAATAATCAATTATCTGGGGTAATATCACCAGAAATTGGCAAGCTAAATCAGTTGAGGAGACTTTACCTTGACATGAATCAGTTGCATGGCACAATTCCACCAGTAATAGGTCAGTTAAGTCTTATTCATGAGTTTTCCTTTTGTCATAACAATGTTTCTGGTAGGATCCCTTCGTCTTTGGGTAACTTAAGCAAATTGGCTCTTTTGTATCTTAATAATAACTCCCTTTTTGGCTATATTCCTACTGTTATGGGAAACTTGAAGTCTCTTTCAACTCTAGATTTGAGCCAAAATCAACTCAATGGTTTGATTCCATGTACTTTAGATAACTTAAGTAACTTGGACACCTTGTTTCTTTATAAAAATTCACTTTCTGGTTCTATTCCTTCGATTATAGGAAACTTGAAGTCTCTTCACCAACTAGACTTGATTGAAAATCAACTCAGTGGTTCAATCCCCCTTTCCTTTGGTAATTTAAGCAGCTGGACTCTAATGTCTCTTTTTAGTAATTCACTTTCTGGTTCCATCCCTCCCATTCTAGGAAACTTGAAGTCTCTTTCGACACTGGGGTTGTACCTAAATCAACTCAATGGTGTCATTCCTCCTTCAATTGGTAATCTTAGCTCTCTAAGAAATTTATCCCTTTTCAACAATGGGCTTTACGGTTCTATTCCTGAGGAAATAGGATACTTGAAGTCTCTTTCTGAATTAAAGCTCTGCAAAAATAATCTTAGTGGGGTTATTCCTCATTCAGTTGGTAATCTCACTGGGTTGGTTTTATTAAACATGTGTGAAAACCATCTTTTTGGTCCAATCCCTAAAAGTTTGAAAAGTTTGACAAGCCTAAAGAGAGTACGCTTTAATCAAAACAATCTTGTTGGAAAAGTGTATGAAGCTTTTGGTGATCATCCAAATCTAACTTTCCTGGATCTTAGCCAAAATAATTTTGATGGTAAAATCTCATTTAATTGGAGAAATCTTCCAAAATTAGATACCTTCATTGTTTCCATGAATAATATTTTTGGGAGCATACCGCTTGAGATTGGAGACTCATCCAAATTACAATTTCTTGATCTTTCTTCAAATCACATTGTTGGTAAAATTCCAGTGCAATTGGAAAAGTTATTTTCTCTAAACAAACTAATTCTGAGTTTGAATCAACTCTCTGGAAGTGTGCCTCTAGAATTTGGCTCATTAACTGAACTTCAATACCTCGATTTGTCTGCAAACAAATTGAGCAGCTCGATTCCAAAAAGTATAGGCAACTTGTTGAAGCTTTACTACTTGAATCTGAGCAACAATCAATTTAGCCATACAATTCCAATTGAATTTGAGAAGTTGATTCATCTTTCAAAGTTAGATTTGAGTCATAACATTCTCCAGGAAGAGATACCACCTCAAGTCTGTAATATGGAAAGCCTGGAGAAGCTGAATCTCTCCCACAATAACCTCTCTGGTTTCATTCCAAGATGCTTTGAAAAAATGCGCAGCTTGTCATGCATTGACATATGCTATAATGAGTTACAGGGACCAATTCCTAATAGCACAGTGTTCAAAGACGGTTTAATGGAAGGGAATAAAGGATTGTGTGGCAATTTTGAGGCGTTTTCATCTTGTGATGCTTTCATGTCTCACAAACAAACTTCGAGAAAGAAATGGATTGTAATTGTGTTCCCTATCCTAGGAATGGTTTTGCTTTTGATTAGTTTGATTGGATTCTTCTTCTTTTTTCGACAAAGGAAGAAGGACTCACAAGAAGAACAAACTATCTCTATGAATCCTTTGAGATTGCTTTCGGTATTAAATTTTGACGGGAAAATTATGCACGAAGAAATCATTAAAGCAACAGATGATTTTGATGAGAAGTTTTGCATTGGAAAAGGTGGACAAGGAAGTGTGTATAAAGCTGAGCTACCCTCTGGGGATATCGTAGCAGTTAAAAAATTCAACTCGCAATTGCTTTCCGGTAATATGGCCGATCAGGATGAATTCTTGAATGTAGTTTTGGCATTGAATGAGATACGACATCGAAATATTGTAAAATTTCATGGATTTTGTTCTAACGCCCGACACTCATTTTTAGTTTGTGAATATCTTCATAGGGGTAGCTTGGCTAGAATCCTTGGTAATGATGCAACAGCAAAAGAATTGAGCTGGAATCGGAGAATAAATGTGATTAAAGGAGTAGCTAATGCTTTGTCCTACTTGCATCATGATTGTCTCCCATCGATTATTCATCGAGACATATCAAGTAAGAATGTGTTGCTTGATTTAGAATTTGAAGCCCATGTCTCAGATTTTGGAATTGCCAAGTTTGTCGAGCCATACTCATCCAACCGGACTGAATTTGTAGGCACATTTGGATATGCTGCTCCAGGTATGTGTTTTTCAGCCCTTGTATATATTTCTTTAGGAAAAAAATATGAACATCTCGTGGTTTGACAAAGTAGTCATGGAAACCCCATTATTTTTAAAATTGGTCGCACATACTCTTTTCAGACCTACAACCCATAAGGAGGTCTGCTTTACTAGTTTGAAACACAAAACAGGGTTATACATCCTAAACAGAGATTTGCATGACCATTTATGAAAATAAGAAGGTCTTCACGACCACTCTATAATCAAAATCATGGAAGGTATCAATATCTTTTTTCTTTTCTTTTTTAATAAAAGATTAACATGTTAGAATATTTTGTGAACTACAATTTTAATTAGAAACATCTTATAACATGTGGAGAACAAAAAAAAAAAAAAAAAGAAAGAAAGAAAGAAAGAAAGAATGCAAAGAAAGCCTAGTTCCATCTTGCTATCCTGTGGTCTTGCCCAAGCATATATTATTCGCTTATTTGAGATAAACAATTATTAATTAGTTATTGATGCTACACTTTATGATATTATTGTCTATCAACTTGCAGAGATTGCTTACACAATGAGGGCTACTGAAAAATACGATGTGTATAGTTTTGGAGTGTTAGTATTCGAAGTGATCAAGGGAAATCATCCAAGAGATTTTTTTTCCATAAACTTTTCTTCATTTTCCAATATGATCATAGAAGTTAATCAAATTTTGGATCCTCGGCTTTCAACTCCGTCCCCTGGTGTTATGGACAAGCTGATATCGATTATGGAGGTTGCCATTTTATGCTTAGATGAGAGTCCAGAAGCTAGACCAACCATGGAAAAAGTCTGCAATTTATTATGCAAATAAATCAGCCAAGTCATTTTTTTTTCTTAGTCTGTTTCTGATTATTTGTTACTATTCGTATGGCAGCTTTGAAACCTGTAGTGAATGTAAAATATTTTATAGTTGAAATAAATATGGATTTGATAATTTGAATTAGAGAGATCTTATGCTCTCTCATTGTGGCTGCTAACTATGCCGGTGCTCTAAAAATTTTCATGAGATGAATTGGCGTCCACCTCAGGCTAGTTGATTAAGGTGAATGCTGATGGTCTTTTAAAAAGTTGTTTTGGGGATTCTGCTTGTCTGACTATCTTTAGGGACGCTCATGGCTTTCAAATTGGAGGGCTTTGGTCATCATATTGGTTATTGTGATGAGATACTTGCTGTGATCTTGGCCATTGAAGCATCAGCTGATTATGGTCAGACTACGTTATGTCTTGAAACTTACTCTATGTTGGTTCTTCATTTATTTGACAATCCAAAGCTGGATCCTCCTTCGGTTCTAAGAAATCGTTTTATTAATTTTCATTCCTTGATTGATTCTGTGGATTTTGACCTGGATTTGTCTTACTCTACAATGACATTGCTAGTCTCATGTGTAAAGATGTTTGCTACCGCATGCTTTTGTATTTTTGCTAGTTTAGCTTGTTGCTAGAGCTTTCTTTTTTATTAATTCAAGTCTTAGATTTGAAGGGGTAACATTATGTCCACCTAGCTGGTTATGCATAAAGGACTTTGGTCGTCTCCTTATTTTTGTTTTTCCAAACCTTCTGAGGATTTTGTGGTATGTGGCAATAAGTAAATTGAATGATTTTTTTTTAAAATAGTGATAGATAGGCTTTTGTATTTTCCAATTCTAAAACCCGAAAGCATGGAAATTAGAAATAAAAATCACATAAGAAAACAAACCTAAAAGTCCCACAAATCGAAATCGAAGGATCTTAATTGAAGAGAATCTATGAGAAGTATTGGAAGAATTAAAAAATAAGAAAAATGAGAAAAATATAGGAAATAGAGGAGTCCGTGGGATGGCTCTTTTGCCAGCGGAAAAGATAAGTGTGGAGAGTAGAAGAACAAGAGATAGAGGAGAAGAGCCGGCTAAGTTTTTTTTTTAAAAAAAATAATTTGTATTTTACATTTAAAGCACAATTTAATATAATTAAATGTAATATTACTATTTGGACTCCCATAAAAATCACGCTTATTTATAATTGGGACAGATTCAAGGGACACTTTTTACAGCAATTTTAAATCATTTGATTTAACAAAAATGAATGATGAAAATTAGATGACATGACTTTATTAATTTCATTAAAATTTTCTCTCTTTCGTCCATAAAACTCTATCCTTCTCTCCTCCCTCAACCAAATTTCTCATCTCTCTATCCTCTTTATTATTAAATCCAAATCAATTTATATTTTTCTCTATAACAATATATTTGATATCACTCAAAATAATTACAGATTTTAATTCAAAATATTAAAATCATACCAAGTTTTTCACTTTTAACTGCTTAGAAAAAACAACAGCAAAGCCAATGCTGATTTTGTAAAGTCACATTAATGGTCATAATATATAAGAATGGTATTCGTGAAGAAGAGGTGACAAATTCTTTAGCTATTCCCCTTACTCATACCATCTGTATGCCTTAGACTTGATAGTCAAATTAATCAGTACTTAAGTGTTGTGCTGTGAAGGAGCTCTTTGGATAAAAGATTTGTCATTTCAAAAGAAAAAGTGATTCAGTTATTTGGCGTTGCTGTTCATTTCTCTCCATGGGAAGTGAAGAACTAGGAGGGAGGGAGAGAGAGAGAGAACAAATTCGGTGGAAGGAGAAAAGAGAATAGAGTATTAATGAGAAAAGAGAAAAAAATATTAACGAAATTAATAAAGCCTCAGTATTCATTTTTGTTAAATATAATGATTCAAAGTTGTTATAAAAAGGAGTTACTCCACTCAATAAGATAATCTTTTGGTTGGATATATAGAGATTTTAGGTCAAGTTCTCCAACATATATTATTGTGTGCCATGCTATTATAGAAATAACCCACCCGTTAGTAATAAAACGGACTGAAAATTTCTAAATAAATATTATAATTTTGACATGATTTATTTTTATTAATTGATATTTTTATCCGACCAATAAATTTATGCAGAATCAATTTGTACTATAATAACTTCTTTTCAAATTAGCCCGTCTATCATGCAACGATCTTAAATTCCGGCCAACAAAAGAAAGTCAAAAGTGGCGTGTTGGCAATATGCTAAAGCTCCAATTTCCAATTTCCCGTTAAACTAACGAAAGTAATTTGGCATAAACTAACGAAAGTAATTTGGCAATGCATTTCTTCGTCAACGATCATGTTTTCCTCATCAACTATGGGAAAACAATAATGTTGTGGGCCGTGGGGATAACAGTAAGGTCTATTTAGAATTCAAATTAAGATTTTTTTTCCTCGAGTGATTGTTGGCTTGTTGCAACAGATTGACGACGGAGACGGCAGGGATTGGAAGTGATGGCTGCTACTGGCGGTGCTAATGTTTTCCCGTTTCTAGGTTTTAATTCTCACATCTCTTCAAGGGAATTTGATAAATGACTTGCACCCAAAATTCAGGCTAATCAGGCCACAAGAATTATAAAATAATATTTCATTGGATGGCGTCAAGGGCCTTTCTGCTTGTGATTCGTCCAATACTCTAAATGGTGTACTTGTCTCTCCTATTTGATATTGACGTGGTGTAGCATTTAAGTTATACTTGTTGTGAAAAAATTATAATTATAAAATATAAATTAATAATATATATGATAAATATCAATTTTAAATAATAAATTTTTTATTATATAATTATAAAATCAAATCAACTTATCTTTCAAGTTACGATAATTAGTGTATACTTTAGTGTTGTATTTTTTAAGATACAGTTGCCTAACTTCAATTTCAAATAGGATTGAAAGAGTGAATTTTTTATCTCTCTTTCACAAGATATGAAATAAGAGTAGGTTAATTTTTTTCAATATTATGAAATAAATCTTCCATTTACTCTCAATATATTTCTAGGTTGATTTTCAGAAACTAAAGAATATCGAACAAAAGTCATTCACTTTCTCCGTGGTTGCCGATTGTGGAATAGTTTAAAGCATATTTCAACTTCGTGACTCACGACAAGTCCGAAGTCTACCGAAAGAGTACGACCAATATCCAACTATTGAACGTCCAATTATTTTGCTCAATATTTAAAATTCAATTCTGAATTTCACATGTGCTTATTTGTATGTAATATTAAATTAAATTTTTTAATGAATAGATTTAATAATAAAATAAATATATAAAGATTTAAATGATTTTTAATATTATGTAAAATAATTTTAATATTATTTGTTGAAGAAAATATAAAGTAGTTAATAAAGCACGAGGTGTTGTCCCCAACAAGTGTGCTTTCCCAAGAATGAGGAGCGGAGATTCTAGATTCTACTTCCAAGATTGGGGCCCAGAAAATATGCTCCAAATGGGGAGCAAAGGTTTTATCTTCAGGAATGGGCCCTAGCAAGTGTGCTTTCTCAAGAATGAGGAGCAGAGATTCTACCACAGGATTCCACCCCCAAGATTGGGGCCCTAGAAAATATGCTCCCCCAAGAATGGGGAGCAGAGGTTTTACCTCCAGGAATGGACCCTACAAGTGTGCTTCAAGAATTGGGAGCAGAGATTCTAAATTCTACCCCCAAGGTTCCACCCCCAGGATTGGGGTTCTAGAAAATATGCTCCCCCAAGAATGGAGAGCAGAGATTCTACCCTTAGGATTGGGGTTCCAGAAAATATGCTCCCCCAAGAATGGGAGCAGAGGTTCTACCTTCAAGAATATACCCCAGAAAGTGTGCTCCCCCAAGAATGGGGAGTAGAGGTTCTACCTCCATAAATGGGTCCCAGAAAGTATGTTCCCCAAGAATGGGAGTAGAGGTAGGCCAAATATTTGTTTTTCTCTGCCCATGGACATTGGCCAAAGGCCGAACCACGTTAATTCTCTGTGTCTTTTCGTTACATCACCCCCGCGTAAATTAATTTTCTAAGTTGACCAGAAATCTGTGTCAACATTGTTAATTCATGAAATATATTTTATTAATTGTAAAATCTATTTAACCAAAGGATTTGTTTAAAATTTTTATAATAAATATAAATATATTGGTAAAATACCTATAATAATTTACATTTTCGAATTATTATATATATTAATAAAATTTAAATATTATTAATCTATTAAATAAATTAAGCTATTTAAATTATATTAATATTTTTTAAAAAATTTGAAAATTGATTTTTTAATTATTATCTAAAAAATACATTATTAAAAATTTGAGATCTATATAATTATTATTTCTCATTTCCCCATACATGATATACGTATAATACGATCCTTAAAGAGCAATAAAGGAAGGAACTTCTTACATTATATTATTATGTAAGTTGCCTAATGTAAGATGACTAAATCAGATGTAAAATTCCCAAAGTGGCCGACAAAAGAAAGTCAAAATTGGCATGCTGGAAAGTGACTTGGCAATGTTTTTCTCGTCAACAATAGGCAATTCTTATCTTATATGTATATAAGATACATTTCTCTCACATGAACAATACGTGGATCCCATATATATATTGTTCACGTGAGAGTGATGTATCTTACATGGATGTAAGATAAGGGAATCCTCAACAATAATGTGGTGGGACAGGTCAACTTAAACAGTGAAATTGAGTGATTGTTGATATGATAGAGTGAAGATGACGATAGCTGAGATAAGTCAGAAGAGATGGCTGAGATAAGTCGGGAGTGATGGCTGCCTCCGGTGGTACCAACTAATAAATGTCATATTATTTAGGCTAAATTTTTTGAATTTAGTACTATTCTCATGGAAAATTTTTGGAAAATTTTATAACATACATATTTCAACATCATGACTTATGACAATTACATTAAATCGAAAGTCTACGGAAAAGGACCGAACTGAGGACGACAAATATCATGACATTTTATTACAAGTTGAAGTTTGTCATCTATCTTTCTCTCTTGTTATTTTATGTGTAATTGAAATTGCAAATGTTTTTCCACTAGGTTTTGATTTAGTCTTGGCTTTTATCTTGGCATAGAAAATTTAAACGTTAAAATTGGATGTAGCATTCATTAGGAAAGAAGCACTCGTGATTGATTTGCAGCAGCAGAAAGCCTAAAGAATTCATGTAGCAACGAATAATCCCTGTATACATACATATGAAACCGTGAAGTTTTAGACATTTAAAATTTAAAGTATTTAAACTGTACGGTTTTTGTATTTTTCCAAATTTTTCTATGCTTTAAAATTTCACATTAGAACATTTCTCTCTATATATATATATATATAGGATTATTGCATGGCAATTTAGAGAACCAAATCCTAATGGTTTGGTTTTACATAGCATCTGACATCACTGCATTACATTGGATTTATACCTCAGAAGTCTATAAGGGTGGGGCTCCGCATCCGAACTATACTACAAAGATACGTTAATTTATAGGTGGACTGTAACCATTCTTTATTTAAAAAAAAAATCAGTTCCTTGCTCTTAAAAATTGGACTCCTCAAACTGTGTTGGTGTATGAATTGTTATTGTTCTATTTTGGATTCCAAATGTTTCTTCCAGCGGTTGACCATAAAAAGTCTTATTTCCTCGGCTGTATATAGGTCAAGTCCTGGTTATGATATGCAAAACATATTTCCACAAAAACAATGGGACTGCCAATCCATAATACATTGATCCTTCTTTATATTCTGTTAATTTTCACCCACAACATGGCTTCAGATTCTTCTAAAGAAGCATTTGCTCTTCTAAAATGGAAAAGAAGCCTTCAAAACAAAAATATCTCTTTGTTGTCATCATGGACACTTCATTTTGATAATGCAAGCAATGTACCTTCACACTCAAAACCCAAAATTAGCCCTTGTGCTTGGGTTGGAATTTCTTGCAACCAAGTTGGACGAGTCATCAGCATTGACCTCAGCTCTATGGGTTTAAATGGCGCGCTTCAAAAATTTGCATTCTCATCTTTTCCTCATCTTATGCATTTTAACCTTAGCTTCAATTTATTCTTTGGTATCATCCCTCCTCAAGTCGGCAACCTCTCCGAGCTTCTTCATCTTGATCTAGGCAATAATTAATTATCTGGGGTAATACCACCAGAAATTGGACATCTAAATCAATTAAAGACACTTTACTTTGATGTAAATCAGTTGCATGGATCAATTCCACAGAAATAGGTCAATTAAGTCTTATTAATGTGTTTGTCTTGTGTCATAATAATTTGTATGGTTCTATTCCTTCTTCTTTAGGTAACCTAAGCAACTTGGCTAATTTTTTATCTTAATAATAATTCCCCTTTTGACTCCATTCCTTTAGTTTTGGAAAATTTAAAGTATCTTTCCACTCTGGACTTGAGCCAAAATCAACTCAGTGGCTCAATCTCATTTTCTTTAGGTAAATTAAGCAGCTTGGATCTATTGTATCTTTATTCGAATTCATTTTCTGGTTCTATTCCTTCGATTATAGGAAACTTTAAGTCTCTTCTCCGACTAGACTTGAGTGAAAATCAACTCAATGGTTCAATCCCCCTTTCCTTTGGTAATTTAAACAACTTGACTATGATGTCTCTTTTTAGTGATTCACTTTCCGGTTCCATCCCTCCCAATTTAGGAAACTTGAAGTCTCTTTCGACACTAAGGTTGCACATAAATCAACTCAATGGTGTCATTTCTCCTTCAATTGCTAATCTTAGCTCTCTAAGAACTTTATTCCTTTACAACAATGGGCTTTACGGTTTTGTTCCTGAGGAAATAGGATGCTGTCTCTTTCCAAATTAGAACTCTGCTCAAATAATCTTAGTGGGGTTATTCCTTATTCAATTAGTAATCTCACTGAGTTGGTTTTGGTAAACATGTGTGAGAACCATCTTTTTGGTCCAATCTGTTGGAGGATTAACAATTAAAACACACAAAAAACACACTATTTTATTTCTTCAACAACACTCCTCACCAATTACAACTCTTATTTTTCACTCTCTACACCTTAGAGATTTTGCTGCTTCACTTGATGTTTAAACCAAAGGGGAGAGGGGGTATTTATACATGAAACAAACTAATCATAACCATTCATTTATTCAACTAATAAACAAATCCTCACCATCCATTAAAACCTACCACTCACCAACTTCACCAACCACACCTAACACACCTAACATAAATAATTCAAACCTCACCAACCATACCTACTCATGGAACCTTCCATGAGTTGGGCTTAATTTATTCATCTTGGATCAAGTTTATGATCCAACACCTCCCCTTAAACTTGATCCTGTGACACCAAGCAAACTTCTGAATCTTACAAAGTCTTCTTGCTTGAGTGGCTTAGTGAAGATATCAGCTGCTTGATCTTGTGATTTTACATACTTGATTTGCACTTCTTTTCTTGCAATACACTCTCTTATGAAATGATAGCGAGTGTCTATGTGTTTACTTCGATCATGAAAGACTGGATTCTTGGATAGGGCAATTGCTGATTTGTTATCAACACAAATCTCAGTTGGCTCTTCTTGTGCCAAACTCAACTCCTTTAGCAAATTTCTGAGCCAAATTGCATGACAAACACTTGATGTGGCAGCTACATATTCAGCTTCACAGGTGGATAGCGTGACAATTGGTTGCTTCTTTGACATCCATGTGAAAGCAGTATCTCCCATGAAGAACACAAATCCCGTGGTGCTCTTTCGATCATCTACATCTCCACCCCAATCGCTATCGCTATATCCAACAAGCTTGTAGTCATTAGAAAATGAGTATAGCAAGCCGAAATTAGTTGTACCTTTGATGTAGCGAAGGATTCTTTTTGCAGCTTTAAAATGGGTGGTCTTTGGATTCTCCATGTATCAGCTCACAAGTCCAACAGCATAAAGGATATCTGGTCTTGTGCATGTCAAATAACGTAGGCTTCCAACCAAACTTTTAAAGAATGTTGGATCTATATCTTCGCCTTCATCATGTTTGGATAACTTGACTCCGCATTCCACTGGCGTGCTTATAGGCTTACAATCATTCATCTTGAACTTCTTGAGAATCTCATCTACATAGCTTTCTTGGGAGATAAATATGCCTTCTTCCTTTTGCTTGACTTCAATGCCGAGGTAATATGCCATCAGTCCGATGTCAGTCATCTCGAACTCTTTGATCATCACTCTCTTGAACTCTTCAAACAAGCTTGGATTACTTCCAGTGAAGATGAGATCATCCACATACAGGCACACAATCAAAATATCTCCATATTTTTCTTTGACGTATAGAGCATGTTCATATGGGTATTTGGTGAAGCCTTTCTCTTGAAAATACTTGTCAATTCTGCTATTCCATGCCCTTGGTGCTTGCTTTAACCCATAAAGAGCTTTCTTCAATCTCAAAACTTTGTCCTCGTGTCCTTTCACCACATAGCCTAATGGTTGTTCGATGTAAACTTCTTCTTGAAGGAATCCATTCAAGAAAGCAGACTTCACATCCATTTGAAAAATCTTCCATTTGTTCTGAGCAGCCAAAGAAATAATAAGTCTAATAGTTTCAAGTCGAGCTACAGGAGCAAATACCTCGTCATAGTCTATGCTAGCCTTTTGACTATAGCCTTTTGCAACTAGCCTCGCCTTGTGCCTTTCAATTTCTCCCTTCGCATTTCTTTTTGTTTTATACACCCATTTGACACCGATCGCCTTGTGACCTTTTGGAAGAGTAGTAAGCTCCCAAGTATTATTCTTCACAATGGCTTTGATTTCTTCATCCATTGCAATTCTCCACTTCTCATCTAGTGCAGCTTCTTGGAAGTTGACTGGCTCACAATCAGCAAAGAGGCAAAAGAGAGTAAGATTATCATGTCTCTCAGTTACCTCATAGAGATCTTGAAGACTCCTTGTACGTTCTTCTGTTCTTTCATTTAAGAAAGACGGCGGTGAATTCCCGCATGTGGTTGGTGCTGGTGAGATAGGTGGAGTGGCAGGCTCTTGTTGTTCGTCTACTTGTTTTATCTGTGTATGATCATCTTCTTCAATGGGAAAGAAGTTGAAGTCATCCACACCAGAGCCAAAATCCCATTCTCCTTCTTCATCAAAAATTACATCTCGACTGATCACGATCTTTCCGTTGTTTGGATTGTAAAGCTTGTATCCTTTGGAGTTGTTGTCGTAGCCGATGAAGATGAACTGCTCACTTTTGTCATCCAGCTTGGCTCTACTTTCGTCTGGTACATGTACATGGGCAATGCTTCCGAAAACTCTTAGATGAGTGATGCCGGGTTTTCTTCCACTCCAAGCTTCTTGTGGCGTCTTGCCCCACACGCTTCTTGTTGGAGATCGATTGGATAAGTAGATTGCACATGCAACTGCTTCAGCCCAAAATTCTTTGGGTAGCCTCTTACTCTTAAGCATGCTTCTTGCCATGTCGAGGATGGCTCTGTTCTTCCTTTCTGCAACACCATTTTGTTGGGGGGATCTTGGAACTGTCAAAGGGCATCGAATTCCATTTGCTTCACAAAACTCTAAAAATTCTTTGGAAGTGAACTCTCCACCTCGATCAGATCTCATGGCTTTAATCTGGTATCCACTTTCTTTTTCAACTGCAGCTTTAAACTTCTTGAAAGCTTCAAAGACTTCTGATTTTTGCTTCAAAAAATACACCCAAGTTTTTCTTGAAAGATCATCTATAAAAAGAAGGAAGTAGTTACTTTTACCAAGGGAGTTTGGCTTGAATGAACCGCACACATCAGTATGAATGAGCTCGAGTGGCTTCTGAGCTCTTGAGTTTGACTCCTTTGGAAAGCTCTTTCTGAACTGCTTGCCAAGTAAACATCCTTCACAAAGTTGATCAGGGTGATTGATGTATGGTAAGCCTTTCACCATGTTCTTCTTAGATAGTAGCTCCAGTCCTCCAAAGTTGAGATGCCCATATCGAAGATGCCAAGTCCAGGATTGATCTTTGTGACAGGCTTTGAGACATTTTGCAACATCATTTTGAATATTTAAAGGAAACATTCTATTCTTTGACATTCTCACTTTTGTAATTAGATTTCCTTTGTCATCTCTTAGAAAAAGACTATAATCTTTTAAGTGAATATCATAGCCCTTTTCTAAAAGTTGACCTAAACTAAGAATGTTGCTTTTCATATTGAGTACATAGTAAACATTCGAAATTATTTGGTGGCTACCATCTTTTGCACGAAAAAGAATGTTACCTCTACCCTTCACTGGTACTTTTGAATCATCTCCAAAAGCGACACTGCCATTCACAAATTCACTTAGTTGCACGAACATGCTTCTGTTTCCACTCATATGATTGCTAGCACCTGTGTCAAGATACCATGTATTTTCTTGACCTCCACTTGTGTCATTGCGTGCTAGTAAAAGTGTGCTATCTTCACCATTTTTCTCTTCAGCATAGTTCACTCTCTCTTCAATTCTGGTGCTTGGAGCTCTGCATTCTGAAGCATAATGCCCAAACTTTTGACAATTATAGCACTGTACTTGGGATTTGTCATACCTCGATCTTGAATTGCCTCTGCTTCGTCCTCTGGTTGAGCTTTCTCCTTTGGCATAATTGGAGTTGTTGTTGTTGAAATTCCAACCTCGTCCATGACCACGACCTCTACCTCGTCCTCGACCTCTACCTCGGACATAGTGCCTTCTCTCGTTCTCGGAGCTTTCTTCTCTTTTCTTTGGATTGACTTCCATCTTGAGAAGTTGTTCTTCGATTCCTTGCTTCTTTTTTTGTTTTTCTTCATAGGCTTGCAACCTTCCTTGAAGTTGCTCGATCGTCATATCCTCCAGATCTCTTGTTTCTTCAATTGTCACAACAATATGATCAAACTTCGAGTCTACTGATCGAAGTATCTTTTCAATGATCCTTACCTCTTTTAACTCCTCGCCATTTCTTTTTAATTCATTGGAAACGGTCACAACTCGAGTAAAGTAGTCAGAAATTGACTCCGACGCCTTCATGTGTAAGGACTCAAATTCTCCTCGTAATGTTTGGAGACGAACCTTATTAACTTGCTCCGCTCCTTTGTAAGAGGTCTCTAGTTTCTCCCATGCTTCTTTTGAGGAGGTTGTACCAGCAATCTTTTCAAAAGCATCTTCATCTAATGATTGAAAGATGAGATACTTTGCTTTATTCTCTTTCTTCTTCAAGTCTTTTAAATTCTCCTTCTGCGCCGCAGTTAAAGTGGCTTCATTTTCTGGCACAATAAAGCCTTTCTCCACGACATCCCATACGTCATGTGCACCCAATAGAGCCTTCATTTTAATACTCCAATTGTCAAACTTACTTCCTTTTAATTGTGGAACTTGAAATGACATCATACCACCGTTTGCCATAACTCACAAATTGAGTGAGAATTTGGAGATTCTGAATGCACAGATGGATCCGGCACGTCGAAAAACCTTGGGAAGGACTCGACTCAACTTTCGGTCAACGGTCAACGCTGGTCAACGGTCAACGTCGGTCAACGGTCAACACCGGCTTGGTAGTCTCGGTTCGGTCCGGATTGGTTCAGCTCGAGTTGGCTCGGTTCGACTTGATTCGGTTCAGCTCGGCTCGGCTTGGTTCAGTTCGGCTCAGCTTGGTTCAACTCGGTGAGTCGACTCAGCTTCAGGACAGAAAACTTCCAGCGGCAAGTGTGGGCGCGTCCGGTCTCGGATCGGGATGAGTTTTGCGGCGTCACGTTCCTCTCGTCGAGATCTTCGATTTGATATGCTATATGACTATATATAGCATCAAGCACTAGCTCTGATACCACTTTGTTGGAGGATTAACAATTAAAACACACAAAAAACACACTATTTTATTTCTTCAACAACACTCCTCACCAATTACAACTCTTATTTTTCACTCTCTACACCTTAGAGATTTTGCTGCTTCACTTGATGTTTAAACCAAAGGGGAGAGGGGGTATTTATACATGAAACAAACTAATCATAACCATTCATTTATTCAACTAATAAACAAATCCTCACCATCCATTAAAACCTACCACTCACCAACTTCACCAATCACACCTAACACACCTAACACAAATAATTCAAACCTCACCAACCATACCTACTCATGGAACCTTCCATGAGTTGGGCTTGATTTATTCATCTTGGATCAAGTTTATGATCCAACACAATCCCTGAAAGTTTGAGAAATTGAACAAGCCTAGAAAAAGTACGTTTTAACCAAAACAATCTCTCTGGAAAGGTGTATGAAGCTTTCGGTGATCATCCAAATCTAACTTTCCTGGATCTTAACCAAAATAATTTTTATGGTGAAATCTCATTTAATTGGAGAAACTTTCCAAAATTAGGCACTTCCAATGCTTCGATGAATAATATTTATGGGAGCATACCACATGAGATTGGAGACTAATTCAAATTACAAGTTCTTGACCTTTTTTCAAATCACATTGTTGGTGAAATTCCGGTGCAATTAGGGACGTTATTTTCTCTAACTAAACTAATTCTAAATTCTAATCAACTTTTCAGAGGCATTCCTCTTGAACTTGGCTCACTAACTGAACTTCCATACCTCGATTTGTCCGCAAGCATACTGAGGAGAACCTAGAAAAGGTGAAAAAGTGGAGAAATGTGGCTAATATTTCTGGTTGGGAATTGAAAGAGTACAGGTAGCCATTCTTATTATTATGTATATCATTTTAAATAGCTTTAATCAGCATACTATTGTCAATTAAACAACTTTTATTCAATATGTGTATGATATGATGTACACTAATTGAAATAATAGCTCCATATATGAATATTTGCAAACAAAAGTGGTACAGATGGATGCAGATATTTACATGAACGCACCTAAAGATTGGCCATATGTAACAACATCTTACATTACTTCAATTTTGTCCAACAAATATTGCATATTTTGGGTTTTTTTCTATTACTAAATTTATTTAATACCACATTCAGACTCACTGTAATTTAACCATAGTGAACTTTCTTTGTTCTTTAACTGCAGGAATGAGTCATAATTTATTTGGGATATTGTCAAGGTGATATCAAGTAAAATTCTTGTAAAATCAGAGACTCTTAAGAAGCTAGTGGGAATAGATTCACGCTTGGAAGAACTGAGGTCTCTTATAAATGAAGGGCCTAATGATGATGTTCGTACTACCCTCTTTAAAATATTTGTTAATTCTCTAATTAATATACTATAATAAAAGATGATCTATCTGATAATTAAGTAACCACTACTCTACAAAATTATTCAATTTTATAGAATCAAATATTAGGCATATATTGCTGCTCAGTTTTTTTTTTAAAAAATGTTAAATGTTAAATTATTAAAACTTTATTTAAAAAACATTTTGAAAGCCCAGGCTTGCCCGGTCCATCCCGTCCAAAATGGACAAGCCTATAGAGGCCGCACTACAAGAAGATTATTGGAAAATCGCTGTAAAAAAGATTTTCGCAGCATTAGCTTTTAGTTTTCTGCGACCTCTTACAATGCAAAAAGGGTTTCCTTTTGATTTTGATGCTGTAGTCTTTTTGCTGCGTTACTTCCTGCAAGAAGAAGATTACCAGGTTTCCCCCTCAATAAAGGACTTATATACCATTCTAGAACTGAAATATGAATTAATTATCATGTTAGAATACTATAATAGGTCATAACAGAGGAAACAAAGAAAAGATGCTAAAATGTTGAAGATGAACTGATAAACTAAAAGGAGACAACAAACGTTATTTTTACCTTTAGGATTCCACTATCATTCCAAGTGGCAATTATTTCATCCATGCACGAGTAACTGACAGAAAATCATACGAAATCCCATCAGGGACAACAGAGACCATCTCCACCAAGAGCTTTCCATAATTTACTTGCAACACCAGTATCATTTCTCATATCCACTTTGGTACTCACTGGAAGTCGGTCACTCAATAACAAGCCAGAATGAATTAAATATATAACAAACCAAAATCAGATCACAAAACAAATTTCTCATGTACAGGTCACATTTTTTGTGCTGTAATATACGGAGGCACATTGAAGTTTAATCTTATGTCTCCCACGAGTGAGAACCGTTGGACGTATGCAATCTCTTGTCACGGACATATTAAAACTCCAAGTTACAGCTGGATGCAAAATAAGAAGATATGGATAGAGGTCAATTGGGCTCAGAGTTCCATATGTAATCACAAATTACTGGAACCGGTAAAAAAAAAAAAAACAAAATACAGGCTTAGTAATGAGTGAAGCATCATGGCAGCTAAGCTACACTCCAAACATTATACAAAAAAGAAAAAACATAAAAAGATCAATAGAGATTTTAACATAAACATTAAAGCTTGTGAAACATAGATGACACGATACCGATATGCACAACTTATACTGCAGAAGCCATAATTTTGCATCACCAAGTGGAAGATGAAAACTCCTTTTCCCTAGCGAAAAGAATGATATTGAATCCAATCACATATGTTATTAGGCCAATCAACAAAAAGTTTTCACCTGTAGAATGTCGACGCTGGGACAAATCACCATTTCCCTTCCTTTTATGGATCATTCAGTCTCACCAGAATCAACCGACATTATATGAGCAGAAACAATTTCATATCGTTGAGTTACTGGGAACAATATTAATACTCAATGCCTGAGGAATGTAGCCTTTAATATTCATGCCCAGGCTTTAAAATGGCCTACAGGTCCTCGTCTTGCATTACACGATTCGACTCATTCGTATCGCAGTTCGATGCCGGCTCAGTCAAGCACCCGGCTGATGACTAGTTGCCAATCTTTACTAACCAGACCAACGGCGGTGGGACGAAGTTTTCGAGTTGAATCTGGTACAGGATAATTTTCTTCAATGGCAAATAATTTAAGTGCATTTTAGGTTAATATCATCACATAATTTTTACTTCATAATTTTTTTTTATAAGAAATTATAACTTTTAATCAGTCAATGAAGTGAATACATTCATGATTTTTATTGGAAATGAAACCAACCAAACAACAATTTAAAAATTATCTAAAGTTAATTTAGCTAAAGAATTGGCAATTGCATTACAAGATCTTGGAATATGTTGAAATTTAACGTTGCGGAGATCTTTAGTTTTATCTTGAATCTCTGAAAGGACCCAATAAATCTCATTCTTCCTGCCCTTCCTGTTGTAAATTAAATCAGCCACCATTTGAGAATCAGTTTCAATAATTAATGAAGCTAGAGCTGCATTTTTGGCCACCTGTAATCCCCAGCTTTCAGCTTCTGCTTATGCATATGCTACATCCCTAAAAAACTTTGAGGTCTTGATAGCAGCAGCCATGACATTTCCAGTTGAATCCCTGATCAATACTCGCAGGCCTGACATTTGTTTTTCACTATTTATGGCAGCATCAACATTCACTTTGAACCAGTTTTGTGGTGGGGGTTGCGACACTTTGGGTTTCTTCTTCTCCTTAGGGTCTCTAAGAATCAATCCTGTAACTTTTATTCTATGATAAGCCTCTATCAATGATTCCTCCTTTACCACTGACATCTGCGGATCCAGCGTCTTAGCTTCAAACAAGCACTTGTTCCTTGCTTTCGAAATAATCCAGCAAGTTATAGCCATCAATTCAAATTCTGTTCTGCTCATCTTCTTTTCTAACTCTTAAAAAAACAGTAAGCATGTCTGGACCTGCCAATCCTCTAAGTCCCTCTGCAAATGTAGTGAGTCTCCAAGTTTTTGGGCTACCTTACATTCCATCAAAGCATGAAATTTATTCCCAAACTTGGTTCATAAAATTTGTTCAATGAAGATGCTGAGATTTTGATTTGTGGGAGTTTTAGGTTTGTTTTCTTATCTGATGTTTGTTTATACTTTTAAAGCCTTTGGTTTTAGAATTGGAAAATTCAAAAGCCGATTTATTCAAATAACCTATCACAATAAAAATAAAGACAAAAAAAAAGAGAGTACATACTTGTTGAGTTGTGTCCCACATTAACTAGTAAAGGCGAGATGCTTGGGTTTATAAAGTGGTAGGTCACTCCACCTAAAAGACTAATCTTTTGGGTTGGATACCTAGAAATCTTATGATAAGTCCCCCCAACAATACTGCTTTGCACCAATCATGTTGTTTGCAGAATGGTTTGAGAATATTTATAGTTATATCCCTCCCCATCTCCCCCAATATTGAAACAAAATATCTCTTAAATATTTATATTAAGATGATCAGAATGCACAACTAAATCAGTATTTGAAAATATTGTATTCCATTATTTAAAAAGAATTGCCGATAGCCCGATACCATTATTTTTAGTTCTTCCTACACTCGTCTCCATCGGCATATTGATCCACTCATCTCAAAATTCTCAACCAATCCTTGTTAAATGAATAGAAAAATTGTTGTACAACATTTATTTTATTGAAATCTTTAATTTGGGTTTTAAATACATTTGATTTGCAAACTGAGGAAAAAAATATATAAACACAATTAATGTAATTGATGAATATATGAAATAATAATTAAAGGTTTCAAAATTATTAAATGAATTGAAGCCTAGGTTAAGGTGCACGAGATGAGCAAACTTCAATCTATACCAAGCAATGCGTTTTAATTAAAAAAAAGTGTGCCAGCCGGCGGATGCGATGATTCCTGGCGGTGACGCGTAGCGACAGATTGACGACGGACATGGCTGCTGCCGGCGGTGCTATGATTTTTCTAATACTTCATTTGATATTTCATCTAAAATGATTTGCAGCAGTAGTTTGAATTTAACCAACTGGTTAATTTATTGCGAAAAGTGAAATTTTTTATTTAATTCAAATAAAAGTTAGGCTAATCAGCCTACGTAGATGATAAATCTTTAGAATTATAAAAATAGGAGCTGTATTGTTTTGCATAAATTTTTTAAAAATATTCATTTTTATTCTGAACATTTAAAATTATTTTTGACTGATCATCTAAATTTAAGTATAAAGAAAAAATAAGGGTTAGAAATTAATATAAATTTTATATTCTTATCTTATTAAAAAACGAAAGATTTGAGGTGCCAACCTTCAATGCTTTTTCCTTGGAAGTCATGGGACCTGCTGAGAAATTTACAATTGACTAGCCAGGAGACTTTCACTTTACAAGAAAGTCTTGTCTATATGTATGTATGAACTTCTGGCCTATGGTATGCAAAACACATTTCCACAAAAACAATGGGAATATCAATCTTGAACATACTAATCCTTTCTCTTCTGTTAAATCTTTCCCATAGCATTTCTTCTGATTCTACTAAAGAAGCATTAGCTCTTCTCAAATGGAAAAGAAGCCTTCAAAACCAAAACAGCTCTTTGTTGACGTCATGGACACTTTATCCTGCTAATGCAACCAATGTTCCTTCCTACTCAAAAGCCAAACTTAGCCCTTGTGCTTGGGTTGGAATTTCTTGCAACCAAGCTGAAAGAGTCATCAGCATTAACCTCAGCTCTATGGGTTTAAATGGTACGCTTCAAGAATTTGCATTCTCGTCCTTTCCTCATCTTGTGCGTCTTAACCTTAGCTTTAATATAGTCTTTGGTACCATCCCCCCTCAAGTCGGTAACCTCTCCGAGCTTCAGTATCTTGATCTAGGTAGTAATCAATTAACTGGGGTAATACCACAAGAAATTGGTCATCTAAATCAGTTGAGGAGCCTTTACTTTGATGTGAATCAGTTGCATGGCTCAATTCCACCAGAAATAGGTCAGTTAAATCTTATTAATGAGCTTGCCTTGTGTCATAACAATTTACATGGTCCTATTCCTCCTTCTCTAGGTAACTTAAGCAACTTGGCTAATTTTTATCTTAATAATAATTCACTTTTTGACTCCATTCCTTTAGTTTTGGGAAATTTAAAATCTCTTTCCACTTTGGACTTGAGCAAAAATCAGCTCAGTGGCTTAATCCCATTTTCTTTAGGCAACTTAAGCAACTTGGGTATATTGTATCTTTATTCGAATTCACTTTCTGGTCATATTCCTTCGGTTATAGGAAATTTGAAGTCTCTTCTCCAACTAGACTTGAGTGAAAATCAGCTTAGTGGTTCAATCCCTCTTTCTTTGGGTAATTTAAGCAGCTTGACTGTGATGTCTCTTTTTAGTAATTCACTTTCTGGTTTCATACCTCCCATTCTAGGAAATTTGAAGTCTCTTTCGGCACTAGGTTTGCACATAAATCAACTCAATGGTGTGATTCCTGCTTCAATTGGTAATCTTAGCAGTCTAAGACTTTTATATCTTTACAACAATGGGCTCTATGGTTTTGTTCCTGAAGAAATAGGATATTTGAAGTCTATTTTTGAATTAGATCTCTGCACAAATCGTCTTAGCGGGGCCATTCCTCATTCAATTAGCAATCTCACTGAGTTGGTTTTGGTAAACATATGTGAGAACCATTTTTTTGGTCCAATCCCTAAAAGTTTGAGAAATTTAACAAGCCTAGAAAGAGTTCGTTTTAACCAAAACAATCTCTCTGGAAAGGTGTATGAAGCTTTTGGTTATCATCCAAACCTAACTTTTTTAGATTTCAGCCAAAATAATTTTTACGGTGAAATCTCATTTAATTGGAGAAACTTTCCAAAATTATGCACTTTCAATGCTTCTATGAATAATATTTATGGGAGCATACCAACTGAGATTGGAGACTTATCCAAATTACAAGTTCTTGACCTTTCTTCAAATCACATTGTTGGTGAAATTCCGGTGCAATTAGGGAAGTTATTTTCTCTAACTAAACTAATTCTGAATTCTAATCAACTTTCCGGAGGCATTCCTCTTGAACTTGGCTCACTAACTGAACTTCAATACATCGACTTGTCTGCAAACAAACTGAGGAGTTGGATTCCAAAAAGTATAGCCAACTTGTTGAAGCTGTACTACTTGAATCTGAGCAATAATCAGTTTAGTCAGAAAATTCCAATTGAAGTGGAAAAGTTGATTCATCTTTCAGAGTTAGATTTGAGTTACAACTTTCTTGACGAAGAGATGCCGTTCCAAATATGCAATATGAAAAGCTTGGAGAAGTTAAATTTGTGTCATAATAATCTCTCTGGGTTCATTCCAAGATGCTTTGAGGGAATGCATAACTTGTCACACATTGACATATCCTATAATGAGTTACAAGGACCAATTCCTAATAGCACAGTATTCAAAGATGCTCACGTGGAAGGGAACAAAGGATTGTGTGGCAACGTTAATGGGTTTCCATCTTGCAAAGCATTCACGACATGCAAACAAGCTTCAAGAAAGAAATGGGTTGTTATTATGTTCTCTAGTCTAATGATGGTTATTCTTTTAATCTGTCTGATTGGTTTCAAGGTTCTTTTCCAACAAAGGAAGGACTCAGCAAAACAATAGAGGAGCTTTGTAAATTGGAAACCCTCTAAAATTGCTTTCAATGTTAACCTTTGACCAGAATGAAGCTATAGTTGCTCAACATTAAGAAGTTGTCCTCTTCTTCTTAGATTTCCTTGTTGCTCTGTTTTTCAACCATGCCTTGTTTGAAGAGAAAAACAATAATGTTATAATTTTTTTAGAGTCGAATTTTCTCTATAATATTGGATATTAGAACTACTGCGATTATTGATTAAGAACCCAAAAATTTTACCTAAGAATGATGAAAACTCCTTTTTCCTGGCGAAAACAATGATATTGAATCCAAGCACAGATATTATTAAGTTAATCAACTATAAATTTTGATCTGTAGATTGTCGACATTGAGACGAATCACCATTTCCCTGCCTTTTATGTATCATTTAATCTCACTGAAAAATCAGCAAACACTATTAGAACATAAATTATTCATCAAACCCAGGCTTTAAAATGGCCTACATAACATCAGTAGTTAATTCTATTTTTTCCACATCCTATCAAAAGAAAAATGCTTTGAATCGACAACTTGATAAAATCAAAACTTAAAGAGCTAGGGTGATTTAAGCTATTAACTTCCAGGCCTTCTCAATCGAAGATGAGTCACAACTCAGCCTTCGATGAATCAGCTACACCGGCTACGGTCCTCGTCTTGCATCACACGATTCAACTCATTGTTATCACAATTCGATGTCGGCTCAGTCAAGGACCCAGCCAGTGACTCGTCGCCAATCTTTACCACCTAGACCTATGGCGGTGGGATGAAGTTTTCTGCTTGAATTTAGTACAGGATACTTCATCGCCATCGTCGATATACATCATTGGCAATTGATTCCCTTGACTTAAGACCGCTTTTAGAATGATTGTTGTTATCTACGTTGAAATAATTATTATTAAGGAGAATCAGTTACATCTTAAACATTCAGTAAAATTTGTTTTAAAAAATTCTATGAGTTTTTTAAAAAGTTGCATGTGTTTAAATTTTATTATTAAATTGTGATAAAAATATAAATAACCGAATTAAACATAATGCTTAATAAAATTTATTAACACACATTCATAAATATGTATATCAAATTTTTTTATTGTATATATATAAAATCGATAACTAAAATAAATATTTATATTATTTATTTTGTTATCTTAATATAATTAGTAATAATAATTTTTTTAACATTAATAATTTAATTTTTCAATTAATAAGGATACTTTTTTTTTATAATATATATATAAGAATATATAGAGGGTTGTATTACGTATAAAAACCTCTCAAAGACAATACCAAATTCACCCTTACTCATTGAAGCAAATTAAGGGCTTTGATGGAGGTATCGGTCTAAGATTAGGGAAAATTTATAATGTTTATGTAATTAGAAATTTAAGAGATTAGGTAAAAGTAATTAGGAAAGAGAATATTGTGAAATTGGTGTTACATTTTGACATAATTTTGGGTAATAAATAATAAAGGCGCGAGACTGATGGTGGAAACAAGCGAAAAGTATTTTCTGTGTTAATAGCATTTCTTTACTACTAAATTAAAATTATCGAAGTAGTGTATGTCAGTCTTTCTTTTCAATTAGTAGAGTTATGGCGTTTCAATATTAAATCGTTGTTTTATTTGTTATAAAAATAATGAAATCGTTGTTAATTATTATATTTTGCAGCATTTTGTATTTTAAAACTGGTTTTTCTTGTTGTAGGACTTAGGCTTGTTCCATAAAATATGGGTTTGGCCCAGGCTTAGCTAGGCTAATCCGTCCATTTGCCACTCAAAATAATCACAGATTTTAATTCAAAATCTTAAAATCATACCAACTTACCGAGTTCTTCACTTTTAACTGCTTGGAAAAAGCAACAGCAAAGCCAATGCTGATTTTATGTCAAATTAATGGTCATGATACATAAGAATGGGATTCGTGAAGAAGAGGTGACAAATTCTTTAGCCATTCCCCTTACTCATGCTTTCCTTATGCCTTAGATTTGATAGTCAAATTAATCAGTACTTAAGTGTTGTGCTGTGAAGGAGCTCTTTGGATAAAAGATTTATCATTTCAAAAGAAAAGTTGATTCAGTTATTTTGCGTTGCTGTTCATTTCTCTCCATGGTATGTGAAGAACTAGGAGAGAGATATAACAATTTCGGTGGAAGGAGAAAATAGAATAGAGTATTAATGAGGAAAGAGAAAAAAATATTAACAAAATTAATAAAGCCTCACTATTCATTTTTCTTAAATCTAATGATTCAAAGTTATTGAAAAAAAGAGTTATTCTACTCAATAAGATAGTCTTTTAGTTGGATATTTAGAGATTTTAAGTCAAGTTCTCTAACGTATATTATTGCGTGCCGTGCTAATATAAAAGGGACTAAAAATTTCTAAATAAATATTATAATTTTAATATGATTTATTTTTATTAATTTTTATTAATTTATATTTTTATCCTACCAATAAATATATGTTAAGGAATTTGTACTATCATAACTTCTTTTCAAATTAGCCCGTCTATCACGCAACGATCTTAAATTCCGGCCAACAAAAGAAAGTGAAAAGTGGCTTGTTGGCAATATGCTAAAGCTCCAATTTCCAATTTCCAGTTAAACTAACGAAAGTAATTTGGCAATGCATTTCTTCGTCAACGATCATGTTTTCCTCATCAACCATGGGAAAAAAATAATATTGTGGGCCGTGGGGTTCGTTCAAACAGTAAGGTCTATTTAGAATTCAAATTAAGATTTTTTTCCTCGAGTGATTGTTGGCTTGTTGCAACAGATTGACGACGGAGATGGCAGGGATCGGAAGTGATGGCTGCTACTGGCGGTGCTAATGTTTTCCCGTTTCTTGGTTTTAATTCTCACATCTCTTCAAGGGAATTTGATAAATGACTTGCACCCAAAATTCAGGCTAATTAGGCCACAAGAATAATAAAATAATATTTCATTGGATGGCGTCAAGGGCCTTTCTGCTTGTGATTAGTCGAATACTCTGAATGGTGTACTTGTGTCTCCTATTTGATATTGATGTGGTACGTGGTGTAGCATTTAAATTATATTTGTCGTGAAAAAAATTATAATTATGAAATAAAAATTAATAATACATAATAAATATGAATTTTAGATAATAATTTTTATAAAATTAATAAAGATATAACAACTTTTTTATTATATAATTATAAAATCAAATCAACTTAATTTTCAAGTTACAATAGGTAGTATACACTTTAATATTGTATTTTTTAAACTGCAGTTGTCTAACCTCAATCGCACGTAATATTAAAAGGGAGACTCTTTTAGGTGTATTTTTTTTCCAATATTATGGAATAAATCTTCCATTTACTCTCAATATATTTCTAGGTTGATTTTCAGAAACTAAAGATTATCTAACAAAAATCATTCACTTTTTCGGTGGTTGCCGATTGTGGAATAGTTTAAAGCATACTTCAACTTTGTGACTCATGACAGGTCCGAAGTCTATCTTTCTCTCTCATTACAAGTTTATATTATGTAAATGACATTCCTATTTCCTAATACCATTTAATTCTATTAACTCAAAAAACTTAATTTCAATATTTTGTAAGAAATAAAAATATAATATTAAAATAAGTATAACAATATATACATTTTAAATAATTTTAACATTTATAAAATATTTTAATACTTGTCAATATTATATTACATTAAATTAAATTTTATAATGAATAGATATAATATTAAAATAAATATATAAAATTTAAATTATTTTTAATATTATGTAAAATAATTTTAATATTGTTAATTCATGAAATATATTTTATTAATTGTAAAATCTATTTCACTAAAGGATTTATTTAAATTTTTTTAATAAATATATATTGTTAAAATACAAATAATAATTTACATTTTAAAATTATATATATATATATATTAATAAAATTTAAATATTATTAATCTACTAAATAAATTAAACTATTTAAATGATATTAATATTTATCAAAACTTTAAAAATTAATTTTTTACTTTTTATCTAAAAAATTTATTATACTTTATTAAAAATTTGAGGCATATATAATTATTATTTCTCCTTTCCCCGCTTGCATGACATATGTGTAATAAGATCATTAAAGAGCAATAAAGGAGACTGTAAAATTCCCAAAGTGGCGGAGAAAAGAAAGTCAAAATTGGCGTGCTGGAAAGTGACTTGGCAATGTTTTTTCTCGTCAACAATAATGTGGTGGACAAATCAACTTAAACAGTGAAATCGAGTGATTGTTGATACAACAGAGTGACAACGGCGACGGCTGAGATAAGTCGGAAGTGACGGCTGCCTCCCAGTGGCACCAACCGACAAATGTGATATTATTTAGAATAATTTTTTTGAATTTAGTACCATTTTCGTGGAAAATTTTTGGAAAATTTTATAACACACATATTTCAACGTCTTGACTTATGACAATTGCATTGAATCGAAAGTCTACGGAAAGTGACGGAATTGAGGATGATGAATATCATGACATTTTATTACAAGTTGAAGTTTGTCGCCTATCTTTCTCTCTTATTATTTTATGTGTAATTGAAATTGTAAATGTTTTTTCACTAGGTTTTGATTTAGTTTTAGCTTTTATCTGGGCTTAGAAAATTTAAACGTTAAAATTGGATGCAGCATTCATTAGGAAAGAAGCACTCGTAATTGATTTGCAGCAGCAGCAGGTCTTAAGATTTCGCATAGCAACGAATAATCCCTGTATACATAAATATAAAACGGTACAAAAACTTAAAATTTAAAGTGCTTAAATTAATCTTTTAGCCCATGTTGATCCAGCTGGTGTGGGCTGCCAAATGCTCTCTAATGGATCAAATTCCTTTCCCAGGCCTCCACGTTTCTAGCCCTGATCTTCCACTGCTTCACAATAAGGGCTTTATCGGAGAGCTAAACTCAAAGTCCAATTTATTATATATTAAATTTTATGTTTTGGATTCAGTTCGATCCAATCCGTTATTGAAATCTTATATAATTCAAATTAATTAAAGGTTCAATTTTAGTTCAATCTGATCTGATATGATCAATCTAATTAAAATATAAATTTATAAATAAAAATTATGAATTATTATTAAGAATTTTAATTACTAATAATTAAAAATGATATGTAGTTTTTTTAATAATAAATAAAGAAAACAAAAATTAATTAGTCAGATTGATATATATTAAATTTTAATTCACAAGAATTTATAAACTAATCCAGCTTTTTTATTTTATAATTCAATTAAATGGAAAATTAAACAACGTGTGGATAAGTATAAAACTGCAACACTATAGAGTTAACTTGATACTATGAGGATATAGTTTGTATAGCATGTCTACATGACTTGCATGTTGTATGCTGTTAAATTTTTTATAAATGCAAAAAAATAAAATAATAATGATGATGATGGCGTTGTTATTCTTGTCAGGTCAATTGGGGTTCATCCAGTGGATGATTTAACTCTCTTTGAAGATTGTGGATTAAAATCTGTACCCAAATCAGTGGCTCATCGATACACCGCTTCTGTCTATGGATTTGTTCAAAAGACATGCCTTGTGCCTACATTCATGAATTCACCAAGACATACATTGCTGGACAAATTTGACATTTTAAAGGTGGATACGCCTGTCTGAGGCAGGAGCTCGGCAAATATCTTCCAATAGAAGTAGCAACACTGAAGGCTGAAGCACAAGCAATCAGGCGCGAGTCTACTGGTGCCAGTGTTGTCAAAAAAAATTATTAGGGAATGTTAGTTTATGGAGTTTTATAAATTATCATCTGTGGAGGCTGGAGCCTTTCCAATAAAAAAAATGGTAAAATTTACAGATCACCAGTTCAAATTCTACTGGTTTGTTGATCTTATTTTTAGAATTCCTTAAATACTCTTTCTTCTTTCTGTTTTGTCTAACTGTACTTTTCTGAATGCAGAATCGGAAACTGAAGTAATGGATGTGGATGAGCTCGAAAAGGAGCTATTCAGCTAAAGTACAGACAATTTGACTACTACATTGTTCTAAAGATAGCAGGACCAGAGCATTTACCAATTGGCTTTTATTATTTCGGTAAATACATGGAGGATCCTGCAACAATTGGACATCCTGTTGCATTGCAACGGCTCTTTGCATACTCTTGACATTTTCTTGTTCTGTTCTTATATCAACTCTGTTGATATTATGGGACAACTGCCACTGAACTTGTAATCTAGACAATTAAGAATGTTGGGCGAGTGATTGGTGCTACAACGAAGATTTAAGTACTTCCCACACGTTAGCAGCCAAGGTACGATCAATGACCTATTCATCACCAGTTCCTGCCACAAATCAGATTTTAAACTAATTCTTTGAATTGACCTACAGATATGAAGGGTGGATTTGATGAGAGATTGGAGTATGACCGTCACGTTCAAAGGGACAGTTACCATGTAATGTAGATGGACTTATGGCCTTCGAGCTTATGAAGAGAAATTCATCCTACTCCTTGGCTCTGATGCGTAGGCACTTTGCAAATAACAATTCTTTACCTGAGTTTCCACATGTTAGGTAATTTCACTTTCTAAATATTTTAGGTTATAAATGTGTCAAGATGATTTGTGTTCAGTCTTGGTTGCTCAAAAGCTAACACTAACATGTTCTCTCCCATTTTAATGTGTAATCAGATAACTGGGCTAGGAATTTGAAAGAATTAGAAGAATTGCCAGGAGTTGAGTTTCCCGAACTGTCTACGCTTTATGGTTATTAAAACAAAACCCTCTTTACTTGGATAATTGAAGACGCGGCGGTGATGATGCAGAGGACTAATTAAGGACTTCTTGCAAATGCTTTTTGCATTGCACATAAGCTCTTGACAAGCTGGAAACCAGCTGACAAGGCCAGGGGACAGGGTTCTCCTTGTTGTCTACGTCCACCTCTTTGTAAGGACTCTGGTAAGGCTTTAGCCCTCGAACACCCAAAGAAAGCTCAAGAAAAGGTGGCAAAGCTGCTGCTTGCTGGCCACCAATTAACCAAGGCTCCAAAAACTTGCTTCCAGAAAATATATGTTGCCTTTAACTGAATCCCTAGTTGGATGATGTTTTTCTGCTTTTCTGCAATTCACGTCAGGATGAACTGGTGATGCGAAAGGGGTTAATGATAACTCATGAAAAGGTCACGCATAGCGTGAAAACGCGAGCACCTCAAAGACGATTGTTATTAGCCAGCAAGCTCCCTCAGCTGTCAGTTGTCAATACCACGACATGGGCTGCTACATAATTCATTGAATGCGGTAAGCACTTTGTGGAGGTAGATGGAGGCAGAGGGATATTCAGTGCAATTTTGCGTGATTTACTAGTTGTAATTTGTAAGCACGTTTGCTTAGATGTCACTCGATGAGATTTTTTACTGTAAATGTTAATAGATTTTGAATTATATTAATAAATAATAATAACAGTAATAAATAGACCGACTTTTTGAAATATAAAAAATAACAATGCGTTGGCGGATGTTGCCCAAGTCCAATGAATAATCGTTAGATTCTGTCCATAGTGTGTGTGTGGTCCTTTGATTGAACTCCAAAGATGCTATAGCATCACCAAGGGATTGCATGAATTTCAGCAGTGTTAACACTTCATTCATAAATGGGGTAGTATACATTTCACATACTCAAACTGTGATGATTTTAAGATGGGAAAATATTCACCGTCCACCTGTTTTTTACACTTTTTTTAAAAATACACAATTCCTTCATTTTTTGGCTCGAATCCACCTAAAGTTACATTTTGTTTGACTTTTCCACTTCCATTTGAAATCCGTTAAGAAAACTAACGGAAACTTAAAAAAATGACTATTTTACCCCTAAAACGAAAATTATAATTTCACCTTAAAAATTACCAAAAATAATCAAATTAAATCTAATTATTTTCTCCATCGGTCAATAAAGAAATTAATTCCACAACCATCAAATGCAGGTTTTTTTTAAAAATATTTATGTAATTAGAATGCTAAATTATAACAGTAGTATTAAAAATAGCCAAATCTCGCAAACCATTAATTGAATTTAAGATAAATAGAGTTTTATTATTCATTGAGTTATAATCTCTAGTAGTTAAGATTTTTTTGTACTTCATTAACGTACCAATAATGATATTCATCATTAAATCTTATTATTTTTGGTATTTTTAGGGTGAAATTGTAATTTTCGTTTTGGGGGTAAAATTGTCATTTTTAAAGTTTCTGTTAGTTTTCTTAACGGATTCCAAACGGAAGTGGAAAAGTGAAACAAAATGTAACTTTAGGTGGATTCGAGCCAAAAAATGAAGGAATTGTGTATTTTTTAAAAAGGTGTAAAAAACGGGTGGACGGTGGATATTTTCCCTTTTAAGATTGATAAGTATTCCCGCCTGTCACGCAGGCGACCCAGGTTCGATCCCCGGCAACGGCGCCAAAAACTTGTTGTTTAATTTTATAATCAATTGCTACCAATGCCAATGTGCAAGTATACACAACAAGTAATAAATTGATGAATATTCAAGATCGTCTCTACATGGATTGATGTTACTCGAAATGATATAGCAATCACAATAGTGCAAATCAACTTAATGCCAAAGTTAACAGTCGTAAATTAAGTTCTATCGTAATTGATGATTGTGAAAGAATTAAATAAAACAATACCGCAACGAAATACTAAATAAAGTATGTCTAAGATTCAATTGAGATTATGGTAGTTGAATGATCAAACTCTCCTTATGTGCTGACTGTTTTTCATCAAGTTAGCACCAGTTGTTACTGCAAGTGCTGCAGCATTAGGCAGAATTAATCTGCATCCTCAGCTATCGCATATTGGAAGTCTCATACCCGTAAATCTATTAATAATGACCAGTTGCTAATCTACTTATAGTATGGCATTCTGATCTTTAGTCTCTCCACCCTACAAGGTGAACACCTATGTCTAGTGTGTCACAAATCTTAACTTCAAGTATTGCCCTTATGAGATTCAAGATAACTTAATCTAGGAAACTTAACTTAAGATCAAGTAATACTCTAATAATATCTGCTAAGACATGTCATTTTACTGCTCTATCTTAACTGGAACTATTAAATGGGTGGTCAACCGAAATAACAGTTATATTCATAAAAGCTAATAGAGTAAAATGCTACAGTAATGACATAACAACACATAAGAATAGTCAAGAACCCATTGGATTGTTTGTCACTCAACTACAAACAAATCTAGTTCATATTCTAAATGAGAAAAATAAACATAAATATATTGATCACGAGATACATCAAAACAATTAAAGGAAGAAGATAAATATAAGTTGAGCACGGTGAAAGACAAATCCAAATAATTCTGCACGATTCTTCAATGTTGTCGAAACAACACCCTTCAATTCTGAACTTCTTCTCTTTCCTTTATAATTATTCTAATGATAATTCCCTTGCCGCCTCTCTATGTCGTGCACGCCTCCCTTTTATATTGAAAATTAGGGTAAACAAAAGCCCATGAGCGTGCATGCGTTAAATTAGGAAACATGCAGATTGCGATTCTGTGGCTGACTTGTGCCTAAGTTTTCTCCCGCATTGGCTCTATTCCTTCTATTTTGGGAAATTTAAAGTCTCTTTCCACTTTAGATCTGAGCAAAAATCAACTCAGTGGCTTAATCCCATTTTCTTTAAGCAACTTAAGCAACTTGGATATATTGTATCTTTATTCAAATTCATTTCTGGTTCTATTCCTTCAATTATGGGAAACTTGAAGTCTCTTCTCCAACTAGACTTGAGTGAAAATCAACTTAGTGGTTCAATCCCCCTTTCCTTTGGTAATTTAAGCAGCTTGACTATGAAGTCTCCTTTTAGTAATTCACTTTCTGGTTCCATCCCTCCCATTCTAGGAAACTTGAAGTCTCTTTCGACACTACGGTTGCACGTAAATCAACTCAATGGTGTCATTCCTCCTTCAATCGGTAATCTTAGCTCTCTAAGAAATTTATCCCTTTTCAACAATGGGCTTTACAGTTCTATTCCTGAGGAAATAGGATACTTGATGTCTGTTTCTGAATTAGAGCTCTGCACAATAATTTTAGTGGGGTTATTCCTTATTCAGTTGGTAATCTCACTGGGTTGGTTTTATTTAACATGTGTGAAAACCATCTTTTTGGTCAAATCCCTAAAAGTTTGAAAATTTTGACAAGCCTAAAGAGAGTACGCTTTAATCAAAACAATCTTGTTGGAAAAGTGTATGAAGCTTTTGGTAATCATCCAAATCTAACCTTCCTAGATCTTAGCCAAAATAATTTTTATGGTGAAATCTCATTTAATTGGAGAGAAATCTTCCAAACTTACGTACCTTCATTGTTTCCATGAATAATATTTCTGGGAGCATACTGCTTGAGATTGGAGACTCATCCAAATTACAAGTTCTTGACCTTTCTTCAAATCACATTATTGGTAAAATTCAAGTGCAATTGAAAAAGTTATTTTCTCTAAACAAACTAATTCTGAGTTTGAATCAACTTTATAGAGGTGTGCCTCTAGAATTTGGCTCATTAACTGAACTTCAATACCTCGATTTGTCATGAAGCAGTAGATCCAATTGTGAAGAAGTCGATCCGGTCAACGGTGACTGAGTGGATGTGTCAATGTCTATGTTTGCCTCTACATCTGTAGGTTGCGCTGCATCTGTGTCTGCATCTACGTTTGCACCGATGGACAGTTAGTGTGCTTCTGGCTACTGCTTTGCTTTTGTAATGTGTGTTTATGTGAAACTATGAACCGTGAACTATGAGGCTGTGAAGAGAAGAAGAGAGTGAGAGTGTGAGATAGTGTGAAAGACAAGTTAGTCATGATGTGTGTGCATGTGTGTTTTAATTTCGTTTTTTTATATGTTTTCAATTTTTAATTTAATTTTTTTAGCCTGTCTGATCGAATTTTTAGATTAGATCAAGTAATCACAATTCGATCGGATCGATTATAATGCCATCCGATTGAATTTGATGAATAATTTAATCCAATCCAAACCTGATTTTCCATATAACACTGGGTCGAATAGAGTTATTTGCCCTCACCTAATGTTGAGTCTCATTATTTTATTAATTTGTGTTCCATGTTATGGCACAAGTCATTATCCAATGTTCTTCACTTTTTAAGTTTAAACCGGACCTTAAAATTGTTGCCATTTCTTTGTATCACTAGAAAAGTCACCTTCCTTCAACTAAAGATAAATTGGTTGTGGTTGTATCTTTATCTGACATTAAGGTAAGGGCGTAAGGAATGGGACTTGACTAGCTGACTTTCAAAAAATTTTAAAATAAGATTTTTTTTTCTTTTGAATTTTGTGAAAATACTACATTTGCATTTTGAAATTATGAAAATATTCGTGTTAGAAATTTTAATCTCACCCAAGATCTCACAAACGAAAATATCAAGTAAATAAAAAAAAAGAGAATAATAAAATCAATCACACAACACAAGAATTTACTTGAAAATTTTATATACTCAAGAGAAAAATTTACTATCTAAAAGTTTTTTACAACCATTCTAGTATTTTCCTTACACTTGAAACCCTAATCATGCCAATCTCTCAATAGACCTACTATTTTTCTCATATTAGAAAAGAGTAATGATACAACCACAAACTCTTGTACAAATTTATCTTGTACAAACTGATGTGGCATTAATTCATTGGTTGAATGAAAATATAAACTAATAAAAATAAATCATGTGAGCCAAATGATATTTAATTCAACCAATCTTATCATGCCACATCAGTTTGTACAAAATAAGTTTGTACAAGAGTTTGTGACTATATCATTACTCATTAGAAAATGTCTTCTTTGAAATGCAAGTTACGCAACCTAAGAGGGGGGTGAATTGAGATTTTAAATTTTATGCTAAACAATTTGCGCAACAATTCAATCTAATACCCTAATGGAATTGAAAATAATAAATTTAATATAGTACAATAATAAAAAAAAGTAAAGGAAAAGAAAACAAACACAATAATTTTTACGTGGTTCGGCAATCCCCGCCTACGTCCACGTCTCCAAGCCAACCAAGCTCGAGGATTTCACTATCCAAGCGTCCCAAGGCTTCAAGTTCTTACAATTGACTTTTAAAGTGTCAATGAACCTTTACAATCAAGAGATTATCTCCCCAATCTCTTCACCCCAAGTGTTTCTCACACTTGTACACTCACAGTTTGATAACAAATGAAAATTACAACAAAAACTCTCTTTAAGAGTGGATATGCAAATAATAGCACAAAAATGATTCAATAAATGATGATTTGCGAAATGGAAGCTCAATATGTGTTATATGATCTTGTTTATACTTGCATTAGTCTCTAAAATAAAGTTGGAGTTGAGTTTTTATAGTTAAAGCCTGAAAACTAACCGTTATAGGTAAATTCCCGAAACCAAGTGGTTAGCCGCTTGATTTATCCGGCCAGCTGCTCATAAGAGTGATATTACCATTAAAATTGAATTGCTATAGTAACATTGTTCACAAAATTACACTCTGGCTGAAAACTTTCTATAATTATAATATAATCTAAAAAGTTATAAAACTTTACAAATATATCCAATTTCATAACTTTTAAATAATACTTCTCATTCCAAAAATTTCTCAAAATATCATATGGCCCCCAAATATATTAGTATTTTTCAAAGAAATCCTTTTCAAAATTTAACATAATACCCATAATTTTTAAAGTTCTCAAAATCTTTCATTTTAGTCCAAAGTTTGAAAATATGAGATTTTCCTCAGGCGGTTAGCCGCTCTCTCTCTCTTCAATTTTGGATTTCAAATATTTGAATTACATCAGGATCCTCAAACTTTTATAAATTATAATATAACTCAAAATATTTCAAATATTTACAAATAGGTCCAACTCCAGAATTCAAAATAATACTTATTTAGATTTAAAGATTGCAAAATTTTCATTTTAGTCCAAATTACTCAAATCCACAGAATACTTTATCTTATAAATATAAAACCTTTTAGTTTATGAATAGTAATTATTTAAATAAACTATTGAGCTTCTCAAATGCTAAATCATGCATCGATTAAATCATATCGGTTTTACAAGAATTTATCGTAATAAATTGTCCGTTGAGCTCTAAACTTTATTCTTGATTTCGTCGTTGTCCGTTAAGTGTTTTGAACTTGATTCACTTGAATAAATATTATCCTTCAAAAACTAGTGAAAATGTGAAATATAATATTTATTAAATCACTTAAAACACATGTTTGTTGTCATCAAAATTACATTATGTAGCCCTTTAGGCTAACATACTTATAGAGAAATTGATTGTTGTGTTATACAGATGAGTGAACCCAACCTCTCTATACATAATGATTATTTCTTGTAAGAATAGTTTTCTTTTCTTTTTAATTACATAGGGCTAATGTCAAGATACAACTCATATTATATGAGACTATTGCTGACATATTTACAATAATAAGACAATTCCTAAGATTAGAGTCTAGATTTTAACTTTTTCTAATATTCGAGAGACATCTACTTCACTCTCATTTCGAGAGAAAAAACATTGCCTTCACTCAATTGTTTTTCATAATTGGGAAGGAATTTTAACCCCCACAAAGGCTTTATAGGGGGCTCATACTTCTGCCCTCACAACCTGGCCGAGTGGCTTGTGGAAAAAGTATTCATTTCCTTATAAAAGTTATATCTCTTCGTGAATAAGTTAAGTCTTGGTGGAAAAATTACTTACTTCTTAAATAGGAATACTTCTAAAAAAGAAAATATCATAAGATATCGTTATTAAACAAAGAGACATATTTTCTAACAATCTCCATTTTGACGAGTTTTTCAATTGGGCAAAAAAAAAAAAATTATTTACCATGTACACACAAAATCATGTTGTCTCTGTCTTTTTTGCTCCACCAAAACTACACTCACATAGGACTTATTAAAATCACTCCACCATAGGTAAAACCTCATTTTCTATCCATGCAGTTATAATTTTCTATACCGAGAATCAACATACTCTACCTTAACCAAATTATAAATATTTGACATATGTCGATCATCTTGTTGACAATATCCACTTTTTTATTTGGCTTCCTTGAAAGTCCCCATCCATTAACATGTAAAATTCTACAACACATCTTGCATAAATGCCAAACTTTACTTTGTGTCTGTTAGTAGTAACTCATCCTATTCCATGGCCACCAAAGAGGATAAACTAGTCTCTCATGGAAAAACGAGACAAATCACTAGCTGACATTATCAGTATCTCCATCTTCTGATTTTGAGCTACTTGCCGCACATGTTCCACTCTAACAATCTTCTTTACAGGGTCTTGATTGTTTATACACCTTTAAAAGTTTTCACTAGTGGAACCAGGTTGATGTTGCCTTTGCTTAACTTGTGTAACTAAATTAAATCAATATATTCTTGACTTGAATTTGCTACAGGCTAAAATTGATTCTTCCATCAAAATTTTCCATTTCTACCTTCACATGTTTAAAAACTGCATTGCTAACATATTTACTTTGTATTGTAAGAATATTTACGTAGAAAGCTCCTATATTGGAGAAAAACCACGGCCACAAGGACAATAATAGTTCCTCTTACATTTCATGTTTAAATTTTTACATATGAGCCGTTTCAAAAAATTTAGGGCAAAGCAAAAGAAATTAAGCAGCCACCATAGATCTAAAAAATTATTTAGAAACTAATAAATTTACTATTCAATCATTTTTAATCAAGAATAAATTATAAATTATTATAAAATCTAGGATTCACAAGGCCGAAAACATAGATAATTCCCAAGAAACATAAAGCTCAAAAGCTTTTGATTTTTAAAAAATTAAACCAAATTCCATTTATATTATTCCTTTTTTAAATATTTCTATATGATTTTGTTGGGCTACATTTAAAAATTTAGGATGGCTCCCTTAAATTTAAAGGGTAATGTTGATATTTTATAGGTAAACTAACATATTTATGTACAGATGAACTAATATGTCATCTAATACTAGAAATAGAAATATAAAGTAAAAAATAAAGTTTTGTGCTGATAAAATAATTGATTATTTCAGCTAATACTTTTTCCCATTTTTTATTTGACATTTTACCCTTTTTTTACTCTAAAACTTTTCTGATTTATTAAAATTTTAATGACCTATATTTTTAGTACATATTCAATTTATTATTCTATATTATATGTATATTATACAAAAAAGTAGTGTTTACACATCATTTTTTCATATTTTTATAAAATTTTATGTAAGATTACATAATTATCCTTTTACTATCACTCATGTTTATAATTGAATTAGGTTAATGGATCAAAGGTCGAAACTATAAAATAATATAAACTTATATATGTAAATATTTTAAAACTTTTGACTGTTATGATTTTGCAACGAAGAGTTACGACTACGATAAACACAACACTAGCCATTGAACAACTTTTCCATGAGATTTATTTATTCCACTAGAAAAGGACAAAGTTGCGGTAGTTGCAGGTTCGTTGGATCTGAAGGAGTAACGAATTTTAGAGAGAGCGAATAGAATAATTAAAATAATGGATAGGTTCTCTATTTATTTTTTTTCAATTAAAAAATCTAAGTCAGCCTTCGTCTTGACCATTGAAATTAATATATTAAATTATTAAGATTTTGGTGTGGGAAATTGTGATTGTAAAATAAAGTAGATGGTATTAAATTTTTTAGAGGTGGAATTTGAAGTACTTATAATTAGCTTTTAAGATTAAACATCAAGGATCAAGCTACGTTTTCATCGTCAACAAGTCAGCCCTAACTTATCTCAAAATTTTCTTCAGTACAAGTGGTAATGGCTGTTGCTGAATAAAATAAGTGAGGCTAGTAGTGAAATGGATAATATCAATTAAAACTAGTTGCTGGACAGGTGTAATATATATAGCTATTGTTGCTTGACACCTGTATTGGACTATTGGTTGACACCTCCATTTTTTTTTTTTTTTTTTTTGAGAAGGTTGACACCTCCATTTAGAATCACTATAAAAGGCTAAGGATGAAGAGAACAGGGGGGAAAAAAAGAAGTCGTCAAACAAGAAGCCATAAAGAAGTAAAGCAAGAAGTTATAAAGAAGTCAAGCAGCCAAGAAGCCATAAAGAAACAAAAATCATAAGCCAAAGAAAAGCTAAAACAGAGAGTATTAACAGCAGCAAAAACAAAGAGCAGTAGCTTATTTGTTTGCAACAGCAATGGCACAATATCGGGCCTCTCCACTTTGGTTTTTGAGTTGGACTTCGGGCTGCTATGGGACAGGGCCATGAGACTATTTCCTGTAAAATCAGCAGTCATCTCACTATTTGATTTAATTAAAGATCACAACTTATTCCATATATTTTTAATACCTTATTATATACTTGAGTTTAAAATGGTTCCGATAAATCACTATTTTAAGTTGCTTGCTACTTTAAGTGCACAGCATGAGAGTAATAGGACTATACGTAAATCATCATCCTGTAAAGACGAACAATACATTGAGAGTCAGACATAGAAAAGATGAACAAGAGACAATCAAGCAGCTAGATATTTCAATCATATTGTCAAGGGGAAGAAACAAGGAAAATAGTTCTAATGAAGTGCTTTATAGAGTATTTAATCGATCTGAAAAAAACTTTCTTAAGAAACTAGTGCTACTCAAAACACATGCTGTTTTGATCTCATCATCAAGTGATTTTTATTTAGTCCATTTCCATTTAATTTTAGAGGAGTTAGGAACCCAAAAATTAGGCTCTATTTGGTATTAAGGTTAGGCAACTCTACCTTAAAAGGTACAATACTAAAGTGTTTGATAAATACTAACTGCGGTAGTTTGGAAGCTAAGTTCATTTAATCATCCACTTTTATGATAAAAACTTATAATATCTTTAATATTTTTATCAAATTATTATTTAAGAGCTATGTTTACTACACATTATTAATTTTTATTTTATAATTATAAATTTTTTCTACAGCATTTACAGCTTAAAAGTTACAGTACCTCAATACTAAACATGACCTTAGTTTGTCTTTTACCCACGCTCTTACCTTTTCAAACAAGAGTGGTGATATTTGATCCCCCAATTATCTCTTCATCCCACACTTTTCTATTAAATCTTTAATTTCCAAAATTACTTTGTAAAAATTATAAAAATACTATTTTTTTCCTCTCTCATCTGTACTCTCTCTACGCATTACTACCGTTCACCACCAACTATTTTCAGCATGTAATGCCCATGGCTTCCTCTCAAAATAAAACCCATCGTTTTATATCGATCACATCTGTGTCTCCTGATGTGATCTTCTTTCGTTGCTAATATGTTTTTTAGTGTTGAATAAAATAAGTTCTAAAACAAATTAAAAACTCGTAGTTGATAATTACCCGTCAGACGCAAACTCCGCAGCAACCAACAAAATTGAATAATTCAGAATTTGAAAATCACAGAAATTTGTAGCCAAATAGAATCCTACAGCTCAATGTTATGAGGCAGCAATATATTTCTTCCAATAACAATGAATTGAATCATCAAAGTGACAAGAAAGCGAAAAACAATAATAACAAAGAACAGAGCAATTCAGCAATATATTTAACATCTCTGACTTATTCATTCTCAACATCACATCAAAGGCAAATATAGCTTAATTGCTCTTGTTCATTTGGTAGCCTATGGAAGCAGCTATAGAAGCCAGCTAGGTTAAAGACTCCTTAAAAATAAAGAATTACTATGGTTAGCAGTAGGAGTTTGTTTAGGGTTAATTTAAAGGTCCAGCTACGGGGAGCATCTTTAATATAAAGCAAGTATTTTAGCTAGTACTAGATCCTACTAGTGATTGTTTCAGCAGTTATAGTAAAGGACATGGATTTTCTCGTGATTTGAATTTATCTGAGTTTTAAAAGATTTTTAAAACAACTGTGTTTTTATTCATATATGATTAGATTTACTTCTTAATTAAATTTTCAATTATTAATTGCCAATTGCATATTGTATTTACACAGAACAAAAAAGAATTCTAATCCAATAATTAAATATAGAAGATTAAAAATATAAAATACGAAGACAAATGATAACAACTTTAATTATTCTAAGGACCAGTTTGGGAATGCTATAATTTTTAAAATAATTGTTGTTAGTTGTGTTGTAAAACAATCAACTATGAAGAGAATCATGTAAGTGTTTAGTAAATTTTATTTTTAGAATTATTGTGAGTTTTGAAAGCAATTATAGACATTTAGTAAATTTTATTGCTCAACTACTGAGAGAAAGCAAATGACTAAAATATACATAATGTATGATAAAATTTATTTATACATATAAAAATATGTACTATAATATTTTTAACTGTGTATTATAATAATTTTTACTAAAATAAATTTATAATATATTGATTTTATTTTTTTATTTTTATCTCAAAACAATTGATAATTAAATTTATAATATAGTGAAACAAATTTAATAATAATTCGACCAATAAATTGATATTAATAAATTTATATTGAACGAATTGTAATAAAAATTTATTAAATTATTGATTTTATTTCCAATTTGAATAAAGATAATTTTGGATTCATGTAATAATTTTAGGAATATTTATGGAACTATATTAAAGAATAAAATTGATTTTCAAAATTAAAATTTAAAAACTACTCATTCCTTACTTTTCAAAATCGGTTAGAAGAGCTATAAGACGTACTGATTTTGAAAAAAGTGATTTTAATTTTTTTATCAAATATTAAAATTAACTTTTAAATTTTTAAACTCACTTTTAACTATTTCAAAAATAATCCCAAACGCCACCTAAGTTGAATCCAACTTAGCAGTTACGTTAAAGAAAAAGTTGTTCAGCTTCGACTTTTATTTGTGACTTGGAATTGGAGAATATGGCGCTTGCTCCATTAATAGTGGCAAATTCAAAATTTGAGGAGTTTAGTAACATGGGAACACAATTCTTTATCAGTGTTCCACAGAAAACTACTGCAGGTCAAAGATTCCTTTCCAATTCTCTGATAACGAAGGATGCTTGCGCCCTTCAGATCTCGTCATCTTATTTACTGCATGATCATGTCATCTCATCTTGTTAGTCAATAGTATCATATTCTGATTTTTTTTTAATTATCTCTTCATAATTTTCTATCATGTGTATATTTATAATAATGTATAATTAAAATTTAATTACTCAAATATTCTTATTCGATAACTACCAGTCACAAGATTCTAAAAAATCAGTACATACACTAAAATATATTATTTATTTACCAATAACACACATATTTGTATTAGAACTACGACCTGGTGTTTGATTCTCATGTAATTTTTATCTTAATTCTTAATTCAATTTCTTGGTCCATCAACCTGGCTTCGAATTTTCCTTCATGAATTAATAAGAGAAATGCTCAATCAAACATTTATTTTCTCTAATGAATTACAAACAGAAATGTCTAGTCCGTTGGAGAGAATTTTAATTACAAGTTCGTCAAGAGGTTTGCTATTTTATGTCTATACCCTCTATTCAATTATTTTACATGGATATTCCCTCGATTTCATGCTCAGGCATTTTGAATAGCGCTTGCATATATAGATAAATCTAAAGTACCTAATTCTTGAGGTATTTTAGCGCAAATTCCTGCTGAACAAACAATTAAGAACTTAATTTATTGTTCAAGTATTTTGGACTTAGACCGATTGTAATGAGCTTTTATCTCATGAAATGGGAAAAGGAGAAATAAAAGTACATGGAAAATAATAATCATTCACTAGAAAGTACATGGAAATTGATTTATTGTTCAAGTACTTTGGACTTAGACCGATTGTAATGAGCTTTTATCTCATGAAATGGGAAAAGGAGAAATAAAAGTACATGGAAAATAATAATCATTCACTAGAAAGCTGAATGTCTAGGCCAAAAGCAAAGCTGAATGTCAAGAGCCAAAAGCAATGGGGACCTAAGTGTCTTAATCCAGATGCAGAAATAAATTGACTAGAAAGTCCATGACTCCATGAATATGTTAAGAGCAATTTATAAAAAGTAAATAAAAATTTATCATAAAAAATTAATTGTTGATTATATATTTACAAATCTTTTTTTTAATTTGTTCATTTAATCGGGGTTAAGATTATAACGCATGGTAAATTAATTTCTTCCTCAATCCTTCTGATAAGGCTTGATAAGAAAGTGGACGTGCAATTTGATGGATTAGTGATGCTGCGGAGATTGATCATGAAGTGTATTCTGATGAGTTCCCCTTATTCAATAAATGGTTAAATAAATTTAGAACCAAAATTTCCGATCGGATATATCACAGCTGTAGTCGTATTAATAACGTTGTGGACTTTGAAATTAAGCTGGAGTAAGACTTGCTGGAAAAATGATAATTATACAATTCCACAGCCAAAACGTTAATGGTTTTTGGATCTGCCTGTATGTTTGCAGCTCATGATTTTCTTAATCATCCTCCTAGCCACCTAGGATTGAGAGCCAAGCTGAATACAGTTCCAGAAATATTTGTCACACGGTAACTGGTGCCTATGTAAAACAACAAGGATTTTGCCATAACATCTTATCTTATAATTTTGCATTTCACGAACATCGACGAACGAGGGGAGTTATTAATTAAAAATAAGACAGACTTAGGAGAGACGAAATGAGCTTTATCCATCAACATATTCAAAGCGATAAAGTAAAAGAGAGTAAAAATCTTATAAATGACAGAAAAAATGCATGAGAACTGAGAATATAAAGAAAGAATTGTCTTACAAATTTAAATGCATTAGATATTACCTTACAAATTTTAACATGGGACCAAAACGCTAAAATTAATAATTTGATAATTTTAGCGCATTAGTCCCGAGTCGTTGGAAATTTTCTGAGAGTGTTGGAAAGATTCTAAAGGTCTCTAATCAAATAAATTCTTTTTTCCACCATATTTACGTCAACAATTTGGAAAAATATTTCCACGTTAAACTCATGTCAAAGGATTAAGGGTCTTTTTGACTCTTGATTGCTGTTGTGTGTGTGTGTATATATACACACACGTCAAGTTCTCGTTCATGACATGCACGCAAAACACAATAGCATAAACAACATGGGATTGCCAATCTTGAACATTTTGATCCTATTTCTTTTGTTAACTTTTTCATATAACGTTTCTTCTGATTCTACCAAAGAATCGTATGCTCTTCTCAATTGGAAAACAAGCCTTCAGAATCAAAACCCTAACTCCTCTTTGTTGTCATCATGGACACTTTATCCTGCTAATGCAACCAAAATAAGCCCATGTACTTGGTTCGGAATTTTCTGCAACCTTGTAGGAAGAGTCATCAGTATTAGCCTAAGCTCCTTGGGTTTAAATGGTACGTTTCAGGATTTTTCATTCTCATCGTTTCCTCATCTTATGTATCTTAACCTAAGCTGCAATGTGTTGTACGGTAACATTCCCCCTCAAATCAGTAACCTCTCCAAGCTTCGAGCTCTTGATTTAGGCAATAATCAATTATCTGGGGTAATACCACAAGAAATTGGCCATCTAACTTGCTTGAGGATGCTTTATTTTGATGTGAATCATTTGCATGGCTCAATTCCACTAGAAATAGGTAAGTTGAGTCTTATTAATGTGCTCACCTTGTGTCACAACAATTTTTCTGGTAGGATACCTCCTTCTCTTGGCAACTTAAGCAACCTGGCTTATTTGTATCTTAACAATAACTCCCTTTTTGGCTCTATTCCAAATGTTATGGGAAATTTGAATTCTCTTTCAATTCTAGATTTGAGCCAAAATCAACTTCGTGGTTCAATTCCATTTTCTTTAGCTAACTTAAGCAACTTGGGCATATTGTATCTTTATAAAAATTCACTTTTTGGTTTTATTCCTTCGGTTATTGGAAACTTGAAGTCTCTTTTCGAGTTAGACTTGAGTGAAAATCAGCTTTTTGGTTCAATCCCCCTTTCTTTTAGTAATTTGAGTAGCTTGACTTTAATGTCTCTTTTTAATAATTCACTTTCTGGTTCCATCCCTCCTACTCAAGGAAACTTGGAGGCTCTTTCAGAACTAGGGTTGTACATAAATCAACTCGATGGTGTTATTCCTCCTTCAATTGGCAATCTTAGCTCTCTAAGAACTTTATATCTTTATGACAATGGGTTTTATGGTCTTGTTCCTAACGAAATAGGATACTTGAAGTCTCTTTCTAAATTAGAGCTCTGCAGAAATCATCTTAGTGGGGTTATTCCTCATTCAATTGGTAATCTCACTAAGTTGGTTTTGGTAAACATGTGTGAAAACCATCTTTTTGGTCTAATCCCTAAAAGTTTTAGAAATTTGACAAGTCTAGAAAGGTTACGTTTTAACCAAAACAATCTCTTTGGAAAGGTGTATGAAGCTTTTGGTGATCATCCAAACCTAACTTTCCTAGATCTCAGCCAAAACAATCTTTATGGTGAAATCTCATTTAATTGGAGAAACTTTCCAAAATTAGGCACTTTCAATGCTTCTATGAATAATATTTATGGGAGCATACCACCTGAGATTGGAGATTCATCCAAATTACAAGTTCTTGACCTTTCTTCAAATCACATTGTTGGTAAAATTCCAGTGCAATTTGAAAAGTTATTTTCTCTAAACAAGCTAATTTTGAATTTGAATCAACTCTCTGGAGGCGTGCCTCTAGAATTTGGCTCATTAACTGAACTTCAATATCTCGACCTGTCTGCAAACAAATTGAGTAGCTCGATTCCAAAAAGTATGGGCAACTTGTCGAAGCTGCACTACTTAAATCTGAGCAACAATCAATTTAACCATAAAATCCCAACTGAATTTGAGAAGTTGATTCATCTTTCAGAGTTAGATTTGAGTCATAACTTTCTCCAGGGAGAGATACCACCTCAAATCTGTAATATGGAAAGCTTGGAGGAGCTGAATTTGTCCCACAATAACCTCTTTGATTTAATTCCAGGATGCTTTGAAGAAATGCGCAGCTTGTCACGCATTGACATAGCCTATAATGAGTTACAGGGACCAATTCCTAACAGCACCGCGTTCAAAGACGGTCTAATGGAAGGGAATAAAGGATTGTGTGGCAATTTTAAGGCATTACCATCTTGTGATGCTTTCATGTCTCACGAACAAACTTCGAGAAAGAAATGGGTTGTAATTGTGTTCCCTATTCTAGGAATGGTTGTGCTTTTGATAGGTCTGTTTGGATTTTTCTTATTTTTTGGGCAAAGAAAGAGGGATTCACAGGAAAAACGGAGAACGTTTTTCGGTCCTAAAGCAACAGATGATTTTGGCGACCCTTTCGGATTTTCTTCGGTCCTAAATTTCAATGGGAAATTTTTATATGAAGAAATCATTAAAGCAATAGATGATTTTGGCGAGAAGTATTGCATTGGAAAAGGCAGACAAGGAAGTGTGTATAAAGCGGAGTTGCCTTCTGGGATTATCTTTGCAGTTAAGAAATTCAACTCGCAGCTACTTTTCGATGAGATGGCGGACCAGGATGAATTCTTGAATGAAGTTTTAGCATTGACTGAGATACGACATCGAAATATTATAAAATTTCACGGATTTTGTTCTAATGCCCAACACTCATTTATAGTTTCTGAATATCTTGATAGGGGTAGCTTGACCACAATCCTTAAAGATGATGCAGCAGCAAAAGAATTCGGCTGGAATCAGAGAATGAATGTGATCAAAGGTGTAGCTAATGCTTTGTCGTACTTGCACCATGATTGTTTGCCACCAATTGTACATGGAGACATATCAAGCAAGAATGTTTTGCTTGATTCAGAACACGAAGCTCATGTTTCAGATTTTGGGATCGCAAAGTTTCTAAACCCACACTCATCTAACTGGACTGCATTTGCAGGCACATTTGGATATGCTGCTCCAGGTATATATGTATTTTTCAGCCCTTATATATACTTCTTTGGGAAAAAAGAATGGACATCTCATGGTTAGGCAAAATGATAATAGCGAACCAATTATTTTTAAAATTGGTCGCGCATACCTCTTATGAGACCTAACAAACTATTAAAGAAGGTTTGCTTCACTAGTTTTGAACACAAAATAGAGCTATAATATATTCTAAAAAGGGGTCTATGTGACATTTATAAAAATAAAAAGGTCTCTTTAATCATTTTGTCAAATAATGGAGGATATCACTACCCCTTTCCCTTTTTTAATTAAAGATTTATATGTTAATGTATTTTGTGAATTACAGTTTTATTTATATTTAAACATCTTATATATATATATATATAGTCCTTCTGTAGTGCAGGCGTTCTTTTTTTTTTTTTCATGCAGACACTTTAAAACCGCGAAATTTAAAAGAATTAAATTTTAACTCTTTTAAACCGCACGGTTTTATTGTACATTTAAATACTAATTCTTTTAAACCGCATTGTTTAAAAGTGTGTCCGCATTAAAAAAAAATGCCGACATTTGCATCTAAGAATGATATATATATATATATATATATATATACTGGACATATACCCAGCTTTCCATCGTGTGGCTCTACCCAAGCATATACTATTGCTTATTTGAGATGAACCATTTATTAGTTATTGATGCTACCTGTATAGTCTATGATATTTTTCTATCAACTTGCAGAGATTGCTCACATGATGAGGGCTACTGAAAAGTACGATGTGCATAGTTTTGGAGTTTTAGCTTTGGAAGTGATCAAGGGGAATCATCCAAGAGATTATGTTTCCACAAATTTTTCTTCATTTTCGAATATGATCACAGAGATTAATCAAAATTTGGACCATCGGCTTCCAACTCCGTCTCGTGATGTTATGGACAAACTGATGTCAATTATGGAGGTTGCCATTTTATGCTTAGTTGAGAGTCCAGAAGCTAGACCAACCATGAAAAAAGTTTGTAACTTATTATGCAAATAAATCAGCCAAGTCATTTTTTTTTGGGTAAAAACTCGTTTAGTCCCTATATTTTAAAGTTAGTGCCCGTTTAGTCCCTATATTTTTAAAAATACCTCAAATCATCCCTACCATTAAATTATTGACACTTTTGCCATTATCTTTTGTTCCTTTTAACTTATTTTTATAATATTGCCCTATTATAATAATTTTTTAGACATTATTAAAAAGAAAAAAATAACCATATTATAATAATTTTTTTAGACATTATTAAAAAGAAAAAAATAAATTACTAGTTTAACACCAAAAAATAAAATAAAATTAAAAAATTTATATTAATTTTTGTGGAACACACTCTTGAGTTAAAATATTAATTTTTCTAAAAAAATTGATAATGTAATTTTTTACGATATTAATTTTTTAGACATACGTGAGCTTCCACAAAAATTAATATATACCTTTTTTGTTTTTATTTTATTTTTGAGTTTAATTTGATAATTTAATTTTTTATTAATATCCAAAAAAGAAACATTATTGTAAAAATGTAATATTGTAAAAGTAAGTTAAAAAAATAATAATAATGGCATAAGTGTCAATATTTAGTAGCAGGGATGTTTTGAGGTGTTTTTAAAAATACAGGGACTAAATGGACACTAACCTCATAATATAGGGACTAAACAAGCTTTTACCCTTTTTTTTTTCCAGCCTTTTTTTCTGATTATTTATTACTGTTCATATTACCGCTTTGAAACTTGTGATGAACGTAAATATTTTACAGTTGAAATAAATATGGATTTAAATTTAGAGAGAATTTATTACGTCCACTGACGTTGTCTTCTTCGAGTGTGCCTGACGCCAAGAGCTGATACACATGAACCATCTTTTGCTGACCGGGCCCATAAGCACGCCCAAAGTCTTGCTTTTTCTTGGAAGGGTTCCACTCTGAATCACCCGCGAGCTTTCAAACTAACGCCGTCAGCGCATGCGGTCATTGATGCAGCAAATATCCTTGAAGGCCCACTGGAGTCCTCAAACTTCTGCATTATTCTTCCGCGTTCAGACATCTCTATGTCCCCTGTGAGGATCAGAATTTCTCTACCCTTCTGCCACCTTAAAAACTTTCTCAAACAATTCTGCAAACAACATGATTGGTGCAATAGTAGTATGGGGATATTTTGTTCCATGATGCTCTAAATATGGATATTCGTTCCTACCATTTTTTGTGTAAGTGATAAATATACTATTATGTTTTACTCTAAATGAGAGATAACTACATTAAATGGTGGTTTCAAACTTTCAATTTCCCAGACCAACACAAACACAATAAATTAGGTCTAAAATATTTTATAATATCTATATTCTGAAATATTAATAATCTATATTAGTATTGAAGTACCTAATTTTTTTCTTTATTTTTTGTCTTTAATAGGCTAAAAAGTTGGCCTCATTGAATTAAATTTCTGGCTCCATCACTGATTACTGTTTATTAAAAAATTATTTTTACTAGAAAAATGGGTGCCAAATCACTTTCTTTTGGGAAAAAAAATGGAAGACTAGAAATGGGAGGAAAAATTGCATACTTCACGCACACCAGCTCGGTATTGGAAACGTGCCATTTAAACAAGTCAATTGAGTCCCACAATAGGACCCACCTAATTTGATATTATAAATTATTTTTTATTCATAAATGAATCTCATTGCCTACAATATGACATGTCTCCGTTGGGTGGGTGCACTATTTTAGCACCAATATAAGTCTTTCTCAAAAAATGGATGTTTAGCATCTTTCCAACACGCCACTTCTGACTTTCTTTTGTGTCCGCTAGGACTATGATGCATGAATAATTGCTCCATGACATAATACACCAGTAAGAACGGCAGGGGGTAGGAGAGAAGAGGAGATTCACATCCCCATACCTCATTCTCAGCACTTTGCTTACGTCTTTATACTCTCTTCGCCCCGTCATAATTACTTGTATCCCATATCCTCCCCATCTCTATGATAAATAGAAATCCCCGAGGGTACTCAATTTTTGACTAACTAATGATTTTATTTCTCGAACATGATATATTCACATTATAATTGAAGTATAAAATTATTTTACCAACCCAAACATATTAAAATAAATTAAAGCCAATAAAAAATATGTCTATCAAATTAAGTCAAGTCATAGTCTATAAAATTATCCTATAGTAAAGCATAAAATTTAAATGCATCCATAAAAAGATAAATAATTTCTATGGTCATTTGAAGACATTTCTTGTTGATGCGGTATGGCATGGTTTTCTTTCTTCCTCGTTACGCACAATCTTTGTCCATGCCAACATTACGAATGAATTGACTGATCGATTGCAAGCATATCAGCCTGAGCCTCACCTAACCACTTCTTAACTAGATAGGTCAGATGGTGACAATGATAAAAAGCATGATGATAATGGCAACAAGTGTAAAATGGTGGACTTGACTCTTCGTGGATGACACTTTTGGCCAAAATTTTGTCCATCAAGTTACTTTAATCAAGCCAAAGTATCTTATACTGCAATGCCGACAAAATCATAAGATGCGTGGAATTTCACTTAGTAGGACAACCAGCAGTATTAGGGAAAATGGGAAGGAGATAGAAATTTCATGAGTCCTCATCTTAAATTTTTTTTAAAAAATTTAATTTTACTTCACACACTCTTTAAAATATCAAAAAGATCATCACTCAAATCTTTTAATTATTAATCTTCTATGATGTTTATTTCTAATTTTTAAGCTTTTGGGTTCTACAATTGGAAAACCAAAAGGCAGATCTATTCAAATAATCTGTCACTATAAAAATAAAAAAGAAAAAAAACTTAAACCTTTCAATTTACTTATTGTCTCATACTGTAAGATCCTCAAAAGATTAGAAGAAATGAAAATAGGAGAAGATCAAAAGTCCTTTACGTATAACCTGCCTACCAAGTTGACATAAGCATGCATTATACAAAACGGTAGCAAGAAGCCATAGACAGATTTGGACAAGAGACTAGCAATATGATGTAGAGTAAGAGGAATCCGAAATAAACGAATCAATCAAAGAATGACAAATAATATAACGATTTCTTAGAACCGGAGGAGGATCCAGCTTTGGATTGCTAAAAAACATGAAGCACCAACATAGAGTAAGTTTCAAGCCATAACTTATTCTGGCCTTGATCGGCCGCTACTTGAATGGCTAAGATCGCAGCATCTCAGCATAATAAACAGTATAATGACCAAAGGTTGCCCATATCATCCAAGATAAAAGCCATGAGCATCCCTAAAGATAGCCCCACAAGTAGAATCTCCAAAACTACTGTTAAAAGGACCATCAATCACTTATAGAAAAATAAAAAACGCTATACTAAGTTTTTTATACTAAATAAAACCATAACAATATTTGATAACTTAAGCGGTTTTTGGCACCTTTTACGTATAATTGCTAGTAATTATTGATATTATAATTAATCAAATATTGATAGGATAAGCCAAAAAGTACAGGCTGGCCTGTGGGTTTGAAGTCTGGGCCACATGAGTTGGGCTTAAATATGGGCCGAAAGTTTCAAATCCCACACTAATTAGGTTTAGATAAAGGTCTAGTAAACTTTTTAATTTATAAATAAAAATAAATACAATTTAAATAAAAAACTCAAAATATTGAATTAATATTTTTATATTAGTATTTGTGATTACATTATGTTACTAATATTTTGTATATTAGACTATTATTCTATTATGTATTAAATAATTAACTTTAATTTAAGTTTTTATTTTATTAAAAAATTATCTCATATTTAATAGAAAAGCTTAGTTCCGGCACAAGCTCGGCTCAAGCTCATCTAGGCCCGGCCTATCCAAAATTGGACGGACTTTTGAAGGGTCTCGATTTGTTATCAATAATATGAGCTTGATTGACTGAAAAATTAGAGAAATAATTTTAATTTTACTTTTATTTTCTTTCAATTTCATTAAATCTAAACGGTGTCATTCTTATGATTAAAATGTTATCACTATAAATTAAACAAGTGGAAATGTTTTGAGTTCTCATTTCTTTCTCTTTTCAAATTCAATTCCCTCCTTTATTTCTACCGAAACCCTAAAACTAAAATTAACATAACAAAACAAAACAAGAGCCAAGGAAATATTGACTGAAGAAACTGAAAGTAAATCGAAACCACACTCCCAACCAACCATCAATCAGAACCCACACTCTTAGTAAACTCTAAGTCGAATGTTGTTGAAGAACACAAACTGCCGCTCACTGTGGGCTCTGTCTGCGCCATTCGCTGCAGCCTTTCTTCTCCACCGCGCACTGCAATCTCTCTTATCTGCCGTGCATTGAAGCTGTTATCCTCCGCTGCGTACCAAAGTTTCTGTTTTCCGCCAAGAATATAAGGAAAAGCTTTTTGATATGGTAAAAAGGTAAAGTCAGCTACCTAATTTTGATTCCCAATTTCCTAATATATTCCAAGTAGTGCAAAACGATACATGTGATTTTTTTTTTGACAAAATATTTTGGATTCCTAAAAGAAAGATTTTATACCTTCAAGTTTTCGAGAATGATATTTTCCCATTCTCAATTTTATTTCCATCTTATCTCAAGATTTATGCAAATTTTCTTCCATTTTAGGTTTATATATAATATCTAAGTGATAGTTTAGTAAATTCATAAGAAAATTATATACACTAGACTCCTCAAAATAATATCCAACTCTTTTTAATAGCAATTACTAGTAGATTTAATAAAATTAATTTAGTTTAGTTTTAATAAACTTTTTTCTAATTTAAGAAGAATTTTCAATTCTCCGCTGGACCGAAGTCCTTGCTTTCTACAAATTTTAATTGTTTCAATGTTCAGTAATTCTCTAAATCCTAAATCCTTCAATGCACGTAGATGATTTTCCATGATAGTCTTATGGATTATATGTAGATTCAATTTATTTCTAATCTAATAGGATAACTTATTTCCTTACTTGTGTTTGGTACAATTTGATATATAACTGGCGTTTTAATGGACGCTCTTTTGTAAGCCACATTGTCTTTTCGTTTTTGTTCATTGTTTGGCTGTTGATTAGATGTTGCTCATGTATGCTTAAATTACAATTTTTTTTTTTTCTTATGAAATTCAATTGCTTTTGAGTTGAATAAAATGAAAGATATTTGATGAACATTTTGGTTCAGTTTAATTGAATTTTCTGGAGACACGAGGCTATTTTTCTGCAGTGGAGCTACCGTTCATTGAATTGGAAAGCCACCTACTTCTATCAATTCAGCTTTTATGGAGTAATTTTTTTTTTTAAATATCTATAATTTCTAGCTTGAGTTCAATGTTTTGGACTGATTTGAGAAAAATTGTTAATTAGTAAACAACATTTTTTTTTGGTTTAAGAGTTTGATACAGATTTTACATTATATGCTATGTATTGTTAAGTTAGCTTATCAAGTAAGTTCTGGCTTGCTCGTTCAAAGTTTTCTCTTCATATATTTACTGAAATTTTATAGTTCCTATCCATTCTTGCCTTTTTTTTTTTTCTAGTGCTAGATAATTATTGTTAGTGGATGTTTGTACTTGATACTTTGTTTTTTATTGCTTTGCCTTTTATATAGCACTCACTAATTGTATAAATGTTTTATGGGGCTAGCATTGGTGGGTGAATGCCAAGTGTTTGCTGAAAGATTGTTGGAAAGGGATAAAGTAATGTTATCGATTCAAGACTGTATGTAAGGGGAAAATAAAGTGTTTATTAAATCTGGCTTCTTCTTTTACGTGGTTGGTATTAGGATTTTGTTCCCATTGTAGGATCTACATATAGAATATATTTGTAAGCTATTTAGAATGGAAGCTAAACTGAACTTTTATGGGGATAATCCACTTAGTTGATTGTGGATGAGTTTCTATTTCTAAAGCTAAAATCGGGATATTATATAAGCATTAGGAAACATATTTGTTTTTTTCACCTTGTATTCAGAGTTAAGGGGTTTAGCTCCCTATCAGCTGGTGTTATATTTTCTCTATTTTGGCGTGCATGTTTAAGTATGAACTGGCAGAAGAATGTGATAATGGCGATGATGGAATGCTATCTTTGAGTTATGGAAGGGTGTACTGGAGGAGTTAAAAATTCACGATCCATTTACAAAGTATAGTTTTGATTCTTGTCCAGTTAGGCCTTTTTGTTGACGGTATGAAACTTGTGGAATGTGTAGGACACCGTACTATCTATTTGTTATGCATTTACTTGAGTTTCTTGTAACTTAATTGTCATTTTTTTAATGCAGGTAGCAGCAACCTCTCAATTTTGATATTGAAATGCAAATTACACAAACTTTTCCTCACACAATGTATGTATTTACAAATAAAAGCCCAAAATTTAGTTTGATGAAGGAATAACAAGCTATAAGTACAAGAAATGTTGAATACACAATAGTAGGCTCAATGATAATTGTAGAATCCTCTTTAATTTGAATATAATTAAGCTTTTTTACACTTAGAGAATAAAACTAGTTGTTGTTGATTTTTTGGGTATAATCAGATCGTTGTTAACTACTATTGGATTATTATTTTGGCTTTGTGTAAGTTACTATTATGCAGATATTTTTGTCGAATAACCATTAGAGGATGTCCGTTTGCTGTGTATTTCTAGAGACCCTGCAAGAATTTATCCACTAGCCGTTTGTGCTAGACAGTTCATCATTTGCAAACTAATTCCTTTTCGGAATTGTCGGTTAACCATTTGTGATAGACGGTTCACCACTTTCATCCAAAATCAAAGTTTCAGTTAAACCTTATATATTTGGTTTGCTATTTTAATATTAATGGTTATCCATTTGTTTCTAGAAACTTACTCTTGCCCGTTAAGAACTTAACTAATTTTAAAAGCTTCAATATTCTTAAATGACACAATGGTTTGTCATCATTAAAATTAATGTTATAAAAGCATTTATGTCAACACTTAATACCTTTTTTATTTTTATTGACGATGCACTAATAAATGAAAATTACCAAATTTAGTGTTGGTCTTTCCAATGAAATATTTGTTAATTATTATATTTTTGCAGCATTTTGTGTTTAGAAATTGATTTTTCTTGAAGTGGGGCCTAGGCTTGTTCCATAAAATATGGGCTTGGCTGAAATTTGGCCCAGTCTGCACATTTGCCACTCCTGTTAGTAGTGGGCCTAGATAAATATAAACAATTAAAGATTGTTTTCAGCTTTAATGAAATGTTAATTTATTAAAATTTATATGCATTTTACATTTCGATCTTTATCCAAAACTATTTCTAGCAATTTGAAATATTTATATGGCATTGAAGAAAATCTAAAACCGAAAATTAGCAACCATTTCTTAATTAACCCCATAAAAAAATTTAAAATGGTTTCTCTCTCTCAATTTTAAATTTTAGAAATAAATTAAAATACAAACATTCGCTTTGTTAACGACGAAATTGAAAAACAACTAGCAGTGTTGGGGTTAATGAAGGAGACATGGTGGGGTGTGAATCAGGGCTATTTTGAGAATTAACTAGGATATTATGAACTCCAGACAATTTTTTAAATATGTTAATAAGGTAAATTTAGAATATGGGTTTTAAAAGATCTTTAGACGGGTGCTAATAGCTCCACTCGGGATTTTTTTTTTTTTTTTTTTTGCATAAATATCAGTTTGTATATAACGAGCTGACCACGGTAGTACTGACCCATATCAGCATAAAAAAAAGGCTGAAATCGTTTTAGCCGATGTTGATCGAGCTAGTGTGGGCTGCCAAATACTCGCTAATGGATCAAATTCCTTTCCCAGGCCTCCACGTTTCTGGCCCGTAACTTCCACTTCTCCACAGTAAGGGCTTTATCAGAAAGCTGAGCGCAAGGACCCCTTTCTGTTTTGACCCATTAACAGTAATCCATATTTGCTGGATCGCAACTGTATAGCCCTCCTTGTCAGCAGATTTGCACAGCCTTGAAAATCTATTGGATTTTATTAAAATCAAAGTCCAATTTATTAAATGTTAAATTTTATATGTTGGATTCAATTCGATCCAATCCGTTAAAATATAAATCAATTTGATCTGAACTATTTAATTAAAATATACATTTACAAATAAAAATTATCGATCATTATTTAGGTACTGTTTTTTTTTCTCAAATTTAAATAAACATGAATTAATATAAATATGTAAATCTGACTAATATGTTTATTTTTTAATTTTTAAAAATAAATATTTTATTATTTGTTTTTTCAACTAAAAAAAACTAAAAACATATACTTTTACATTTGTATCTTTATTAAATTTTGAATTTCAAATAATATATATATATATATATATATATATATATATATGAATGAAAATTTGTAACTTCTATATATATAAATTTTCAAATACCATTTAATCCCAAAAAATGACTTATATATAAAAATTTATAAATTCTAGTGTGTATTTTATTTTTCATAAAATATAAGATGGTGCAGTGTGATTAACTAAAAGTAAGACAAAAGTAAGTGGTACGACCTTTAGTTTCCTCTCCACATTCAATTGATACATAATGATTTTGAAATTATTATGTATAAAATACCATAAGTTTTAAATTTTATCACAAATTCTCAATAATAAGGGTCCACCTACCTTGCTACAATTGCACGGTACATAATACATAGTATAAGATGAGAGTATTGGTAGAAAAACATGTATAGATGGGTTTTAAAATAGGCATGACAAATAATTTATAAAATAGGGATATTTTTTTATGTTAGAATTGAGTTGGTTTAAAGAAAATTTTTTATTGCTACGCAAGTGCATCGTGGCAAATTTTTTATTATGGAAAATCATCTATGTTATTTAGTGGAAGGATCTCAGCTGAGCAGATAAATAAAATTAAAGATATTTTTCAACTCGATGTTGTATCAAAGCATGAAAAATATATGGGCTTTGCCTTCAATGATTGGGAGAAAGAAAGTCTGTTTTTTCAAGGACATTAAGCTGAGAATTTTCAATAAGATATTCAGCTGGCATAGTAAGATGTTTTCTAGCGGGGGCAAGGAGATTTTGATCAAGGCTGTGGCACAGGCAGTACCAGCTTATGCGGTGAGTGTATTTAGAATTCCCACAACCATATGTGATGATATTTAGAGAGCCATAGCACGGTTTTGGTGGGGTTCAAAAAAGGAGCAAAAGAGTATGCACTGGGCAACGTGGGAAATACTCTGTCAGGTGAAAGGAAGAGGAGGCTTGGGATTCAGGAACCTTACTAGCTTCAACAAAGCTTTGATTGGAAAAAAAAGCTGGAAAATAATCCAAGAACCAGAATCTTTAATGGCAAGGATACTAAAAGAAAGATACTTCAAAACCACAGATTTTTTGGAAGCAAAAGTAGTTTCTAATCGGTCTTTTATCTGGAGAAGCATAATCTAGGGCAGGCAAATTATGGAAAAAGGGATGAGATGGAGAATTGGCTTGGGAAAAAAAATTAAAGTGCTCAAAAGCAACTAGATTCCTAGACTGCAAGCATTCAAACCTATCACAGTTGCAAATTTAGATGTGGAGAGCATGGTGGCAGACCTCATTGATGATAGTTAGTAGTGGAAAGAGTATTTGATTCACCAGCATTTTAAGCCAGAAGATGCTGAGCAAATTCTGCGTATACCACTTCCAAGCAGCCCAAAACCAGATTAAATTATCTGGCATTATGATAAAAAAGGGCAGTATTCAGTAAAAAGTCGATTCCAATTAGCTCAGAAGATTAAACACCCCGATAATCCAAGCTGTTCTAGAGCAAACAGTTGTCAATGGAATGTGATTTGGTGTCTGGAGCTACCGGAAAAAAACTAAAATTTTTATGTGGAGAGCCGCAAGGAATTTGCATCCAACAGCAGAAAATTTATAGAAGAGGAAAGTCTTACAAGATCCATTTTGCCCAAGATGTAAAATGAAGGCTGAAAATGTTAGGCATGCTGTAATGGACTGCAAAGTAGCTTAAGAGATGTGGAAGTTGACCCCTTTTAAAGAAAATTTGCAGTTTCTTGGTAATCAAGATTTACTAGACATGATGCATGAGATAGCAAGAAGGAGAAGCAAAGAGGAGTTGAAGATGATAATTGCACAATGTTGGACAGCATGGCATGAAAGAAATCAGTTTGTTTTTTAGAGCAAAGTTCAAGACCCCAATTTTTTGGTTGCAAAAGCTGAAGCTACAGTGGCGGCTTATGAGAGAGTCAAAATGTCAAAAATGAAAACAGCAGTAAAAGCATCCTTAGAGGAATTTTCAAGAGTGCAAAATTTGACCCAAAGATATTTTAAGGTGAATGTAGATGCAGCTATTAACAGAGATGCACACAAAGGAGGGTTGGGAGTGATGATTAGAGATGGAAACAAAAATATTGTGGCAGCAGCAATCAAGCAGACTTTGTTTTACTGGAGATGTGGCACTGGTGGAAGCTGCAGCAGTAAAATGGGGTATTCAAGTGGCCATTGATGCAGGTTCGACCCCTTTAACCATTGAAACGGATTGTAAAGATGTGGTTGACCTTGTGTTGCAAAAGAAAAGCAGCAATACTGAAATTTGCTGGATCATAGAAGAAATCCAAAGCGAAATGCAAAGAGAAGGAAATTTGCTCAAAATACGTACAGCATATTCCAAGAGATAGCAATGTAATTGCTCATGCTCTAGCCAAAATAGCAGTAGCTAGTGATGACACTTGTATTTGGCGGGACCACTTTCCCCCTCAAATTATGTCTGTAATCACCATTTGATTTAATGAAAGTTGTTCTTTTCAAAAAAAAAAAAACTGAGTTGGTTTAGATTTTTATATTCAGAAAAAAACTAAAAAATTAACTTATTTAATTAAGTAAAAATTATTTAAAAAATCTAATTAAGTTATAAAAATAAATACTTTAAATTAATTTAAGTTATTTTTATGTGATTAAATTAAAAAAAAAACACCTTCTAATTATTAATAATTAAAAATGATATGTAGTTTTTTTAAAAAATAAATAAAGAAAATAAAAACTAATTAGTTGGATTGATATACATAAAAAATTATAATTCACATGAATTTATAAACTAATCCAGATTTTTTATCAGAAAGGTAAATCCGATAAAATTTGAATTGATTTGAACTGGATCGATTGTTTGATTGGAACTTGAACACCCGTTCTTTAATCTGTACTGATTAGTTGACCGTATGCATCATGTTGTTCGATTGAAAGAAATCAGTAGAAGAAGAGGAGCTTGATTGGATTGAACAAAATACACGCATGATGGCTGATGCGACTACCGCGTTTCCTGAGGTGTTTCTTTCTTCTTTGACAAATCTTATTTTGCATTTCTTTTCATATATAAAATGTTTAGTTGTGTTGAATTTTTTAAACCTGTTTTACAGATTAGTCAAGCCATTGTAAATAGTCTACTCATTATCTTTGAAGGATCTTAGCATTAAAATTGATTGCTAGAATAATGAATTTTTAAGATTATCGTGAAGAAAATGGATTGTGAGGGGAAAGCAAGGTTTAGGTGTCCGAATCCGAACAGCTAGGATATGAATGCATTTGACCCGATCAGACCCAATTATGTCCATTAGGATTACTTGGATTATTTGGGTTTGTTCCATTGTAATGAAACTTTGCCGTCCATGACCTCACAGTTGAATTATATCAGCTCTGATATTTGATAATAGAATTATTTGTGTGTGAGAGAGAGAGAGAGAGAGAGAGATAGAATATGAGATTTCCCATGATTATGCAAAGACTTCAATTCTCTCATGTTTTGAAATACCGTCAGTCATGGTGTTCTACGCGTATCAATACTTGGATGTATCATAGGTATTCATTAAGGTATCATTTCTATTCTAATTCTGTTTATTTATTTCACTCTTTGTGGGCTTGAGAGAGGATGAAAGTAGACTACTACTGCACCTTTCTTTGCAACAACTTGACACTCTTAGATGGAATTTGACTAGTCAAGATGAGGTTTGGATTATTTACAAGTTCACTTGTGTTATACATTTGAATTTGTATTAGCCAGAGATAATTAAATCCTGAAGGAACCCCCAACAGATAGCCTGATTGTTTGGCCTCAAGCATTAAAAGCAAAAGGTCAAGGGTTCAAGTTCACTGGGAATACATTTAATTTGAGGGCAACTTAAAAAAAACAAAAGGAAGAAAGTTAACCAATATATTGTTCCAGAATGCAATGTAAGGGTCTCTATTGCAATTCATGAGTCTAATCAAAAGAACACCATTTTTGTTTCCAGCTGTCAAAAGGTGTATTAGTCTTTGAATATAAATCAAGTAAACTGAGTAATGCATGAAATGTATGAAAGGAAAGGGCAGGTGGCATTGCTGCATATTTATAATAAAGATTTTTGTAAACATCATTTCTTTATGCCAAATCCTGCTCCTCCTTGTATCTCTTATTGACAAAGTTTGTAATATCTTGATGGGAACATACTAATGATAATGATGGCATCTTTGGTGAACTTGTAGATACTTCTTTACCTTGTCTAGTCGTTACTTCATCATTTGGTACTGCTCTAAGCACTTTTTTTCTTTTTGATTTTTTGTTATCTAGGTTTCTACAGGGCATTATGTTTGACTGGTAAAAGTGAGGAGTACTATATTATCTGGATGGATCTCGTTAAAATGAGTCGTTATGCTTAGTAATTGGACTTCTTTTGTACTGTAAACCATTGGAAGCAGAACCAAGAATGACACTGGTATACAAACAGAAAATGTAACTCAGCAACTGGTGGAAAAGAAACCAATCGAAGAATTTTGGGAAAAAAACAAAGACTAGAATCCAGCTTAGGCTGTTTAGATTCCATGCATATATTATTTTTTCTGATCTGACTATGTAAAGTTTTGGTTATGTGATGCACATGATAGTTCAACTCTTTTCATTCTTAGAGATGTAGAAAATTAGTTGCATACTTCATCAAGCATTTTATTTGAAATACTATTGTTCGATGGTGAATGTTTGTTCTCTTTTCTTTACTGTGATTCATTGTGCTAAATATGTCTTATGCTTCTAATTCAGAAATTATTTCTCATTTTTGTTAGTGAATGTTGCTTGTAGGACTACTGCTTTGCATCATGGTTTGATACACTTTCTCCTATGTGATTTCTAATTTTTCTTATATTAATTTTTGTTTGTCCTGTGTAAAGGTGGAGCATACTTTCTGTTACTTCTTAATACGACACCCATCGCTTTCTTGGAGCCCTGGTTACAATAAGTTTTTTTTAATTCAGATTACTTTTGCTGCTGGTAAGCGTGGAGTTTTATACTTTATATGTGGGGTCTCTGTGGAAAAAGAATGTCTGCTTCTTTTTAGAGGCTTAAGAAGGTAGGTGGTCAGGGTATAATTTTTATTTACACATACATTTTTCGTTGGTTTTGCAGTGTGAGAACTCATATAAAGAAATAATACAACTGCTTGCAGTAACTACAAAACGAGGACAACCTAGTTGTTCTTATTTGCTTATCCTCCTCTCTCTAATTGTTCCACATTTAGAATTACGTCCTGTATTTATGTCCCCCTTTTTTTACGTTGACTTACAGTTTTTCATAACTGACAATATGATATGATTTGCTACTACCAAATGTTTCATTCTAATTAAATCTGTTTGTTTTGCAATATTCAATGTGGTGAGCTTCTAGTACAGAATTTGCAAAGACATTGTATGATGATCTTGATAAGATATCTAATTTATCTACTTAAATTTATTTAATTATATGAGCTTAGCTCAGATCATCTCGATATGTTCATTAATAGTTCAAACTTGAGGTTGATTTAGGTCTCATTTAGTTACGAAGTATAAAACTGAACACTATAGAGTTAACTTGATAATATGAGGATATTAGTTTATATAGCATGTCTACATATAATATGACTAGCATGTTGTATACTATTAAACTTTTTATAAATGCACAAAAAAAATGATGATGATGATGATGGTGTTGTTATTGTTGTCAGGTCAATTGGGGTCCATCCAGTGGATGATTTAACTCCCAACTTACTTTGAAGATTGTGGATTAAAATCTGTACCCAAATCAGTGGCTCATCGATACACCGCTTCTGTCTATGAATTTGTTCAAAAGACATGCCTTATGCCTACATTCATGAATTCACCAAGCCTTCCATTGCTGGACAAATTTGACATTTTAAAGGTCCATGCACCAGTTTGCGGCAGGAGCTCAGCAAATATCTTCCAATAGAAGTAGCAACACTGAGGGCTGAAGCACAAGCAATCGGGCACGACTCTACTAGTGCCAGTGTTGTCAAAAAAAATTGTTAGGGAATGTGAGTTAATGGAGTTTGATAAGATCATCATCTGTGGAGGCTGAAGCCTTTCCAATAAAAAATGGTAAAATTTACGGATCACCAACTCAAAGTCTAGTTGTTTGTTGATTTTATTGGTAGAAATCCTTAAATACTCTTTCTTCCTTCTGTTTTGTCAAACTGTACATTTCTGAATGCAGAATCGGAAACTGAAGTAATGGATGTGGATGAGCTCGAAAAGGAGTTATTCAGCTAAAGTACAGACAATTTGACTACTACACCACTGTGTTAAAGATTGCGGGACCAGAGCATTTACCAATTGGCTTTTATTATTTCGGTGAATACATGGATGATCCTGTAACAATTGGACATCCTGCTGCATTGCAAAAGCTCTTTGCATACTCTTGACATTTTCTTGTTCTACTCTGTTGATATTATGGGACAACTGTCACTGAACTTGCAATCTAGACAGTTAAGAATGTTGGGCGAGTGGTGCTACAACAAAGATTTAAGTCCTTTCCACATGTTAGCAGCCAAGGTATGATCAACGAGCTATTCATCACTAGTTCCTGCCACAAATCAGATTTTAAACTAATTCTTTGAATTGAACTACAGATATGAAGGACGGATTTGATGAGAGATTGGAGTATGAACTTCATGGTCAAAGGGACACTTACCATGTGATGTAGATGGACTTATGGCCTTCGAGCTTTTGAAGAGAAATTCATCCTATTCCATGGCTCTGATGTGCAAGCACTTTGCAAATAGCAGTTCTTTACCTGAGTTTCCACTTTTTAGGTAATTTTACTTTTTCTAAATAATTTTAAATTATAAATGTGTTAAGATGATTTCAGTGTGGGTTGTTCAAAAGCTAACACTAGCATGTTTTCTCCCATTGTAATTTGTAATCAGATAACTGGGCTAGGAATTTGAAATAATTAGAAGAATTGCCAGGAGTCGAGTTTCCTGAACTGTCTACTCGCGATGGTTATTAAAACAAAACCCTCTTTACTTGGATAATTGAAGAAGGGTCAGTGATGATGGAGTTAATGTTAGGAATTAATGGAATTAATACAAAAGTCAAGGCTAATGACGATTGAGATGTACTGCGGGGTCAAACATCACTACTCAGATAAGAATGCGTGATGAATGTGACCCAGGTCCAAGGAATGATTGTTAAATGATTTTTATGGTTTTCAAATCAATAATTGAAGGCCCTTACTGTCCTTAAAATATTTTCTGCCATCGTTATCGAATTTCGTTTTCTGAAAATCGTTTTGCAATTATTAAATACTTTAAAGCTCTCCCATCACGAAATCCACAATCACAATCAATACACATGAACAAATCAAAATTCATGCCACGCATTTATTTATTTATTTTTTTTTTTTATGGGAAATGATTTCATTGCCAAAAAAAAGCCAAACAATTACACTAACACATCTCTTTTGGAACCTCCTCAATTCACACCCGAGATTCCGTAGTAGCTAAAGCCATTTTCGCTAAACTATAAGCCACTAACTTACAGGATCAGCCACTAAATTACAGGATCAAACCACCGTATATTGATTATAAATTTTTATTTTATTTATAATTTTCGAAAGATTAGAATTTAGATGGCAGATAAATGGAACCAATGAGCTCAAAGCCTCAACAACAACCCCCCACGCCAATATGTGATTTAAAGTCATGGTTGAGATGCTGTGCGATTGCCGTTATGGTGGTAAGGGTTGGAACCTGATCGGACCGGTCTTGGAGCGGGGACAGCGGCCCGGCTGCTGCTCTCAGTGCGACTTTTGTGGTGGAGAAAAGTGTCAGGATCTGACTGGACCGGTCTTCCACCAGAAGCGGCGGTCCAGTTGCCGCTGCCGCTGTTCTCCTATCAATTCCCAAAAGCACAGATAAATAAATAAAATAAACAAAGAGAAAAATATAACTAAAAATTTAAAGAAGAAAAAAAATTAAAAAAAGAAGTCGCCAATCATATATAACAAAAGCTGCAAGTTCAAAGCGAGGAACGAGTGAATTAGTTAGTTACCTCTGCGATGTTCCCAACAAAACCAGAAGAGTTGGTTAGAGCAGCGAAAATAAGACATAAAACAAGCGCAAAGGTTACGCCAGCGTTTTTGTTTGCCGAGGCCATTTCAGTAAAATAGGAAAAAGAAAACAATGCCAGTGCGTCTTGTGGGGTAACAGCAGGTCTGTCTCTGGGCCAATCCCTGCTCTGCAGCTTATAAAGGAGGAATAATAATAAATATAATGAAAAAGTGATGACAGCGTATCTGTTAAATCGGATAAGAAAGAAGAACTCCTTACCTTACAATCCAGAAGCATGTTTAAAACAGAAGTATTTTTAAAGAGAATATTTCTCCAAGACCTAAAAAAGAACAGGCAAAGCAAAGCACCGCTAATTGAGGCTTGAACTTTAATCAAAGCAAGATTACTTTGGATAATTAGTGCTCTCAAAGTCTTGATTGAAAGCAAGGTATTTTTCTAATTCTGGTTTCCTAGACAGTAAGATTTGTAGTAATTCGTCGGCGATGGATAAAAAGCCAAAAATGAAATACGAGGAGAGGGATAAAAAGACAAAAAGGAGAAACGATGTTTGCTGTGCATTCAACCACTCTAGTAATAATCTACTCCAGCCGTGTTGGAGATACTACAAGTGGAGACCATGGTTTGTACGGTTAGGTCAACAGCTGATGCTTCTCATCTTTGGATCGTACGGTCCAAACCTGGTCATAATATGGTTTACCTGGGGTCCGCCAGCTCCTGGCCCACGTCACACGTACGCTTCATATGTTGGTGCGGATAAGGTAATAATTACCTTTTTAAAAGCGGCGATCCTCTAACTGGGATACTACATGTCGGAAGAGCCTCTAACAAGTTGCTGGTGCCAGAAAATAAATAATGCAGAACTTGTGCACCAAGGCTGATCTGCCGTATACCGACAATTTAAAAGTCAGGAAAATGATAATAGATGAATTCACACGAGCTAAATGACAAAATTATGCCTCGCTTTCTGCAAAACGCCTTTTTCTTAATTTTTAATATCTTCAATACCGAAAACAACGGTTAACGAACTCGTCATGGACAATTGCAACGACCAACGGTTCATCTAACTCAAAAATCAAAAAAGGAAGTTATCCACCGACATAAATCTTCTTTTTCTTTTTTTTTACAACAATCCAGAAGTTTACTAGGTGAATCACTACTCCACTCTCATTAAACACCATTAGGATAGTTAGGATATTTAACGGAATATTTATCAAATGATTATTTTACTCATAAAATTTAAAATGATTATTTTATCCAAGTTAAAAATAAGATTTTTAGTTATAAAAAAATGTTAAAATAATAAATAATTATCAAATAAAAATCTTTAAAATAATATTAAATAATTAGATAATAGAAGTTGCATATAAAAATAAATAATTATCAAACAAAAAATCTTATAAATAAATAATAAATAAATAAATTAGATAACAAATGTTAAGAAGCATCCTAAAATACCTCCTTCTTTCCCACCTAAATCGTTTGCAGCTGCTGTTGCGGGCTCTCCACTAAACTTATTAGCCTTAATCAATTTCCTAAATTCATGATTGGACAAAACATTTTTTTTTTCAGAAAACAAGTTAAAAGCTTAAGTAGATTTACGTACAAAAGATAAGAAAATGAACATATTGCATTTGCTTGAGTCTTCATAAGCAAAGCTAGAATATCACTGGCAAAGCTTCTAGAAAGGCGAGTCAACATCTAATTCGAGGAAGTGTTGAAGAGCTGTTCGATAAGCTTCTTATCCCTTCTCTCCATCGCCATGTCCCACATATCATTAGCAATGTGCTTCAAGCGTCCGTGAGCGGCTTTGTGGATGTGATACTGCGCATTTCTTGCAATTGCTAACTGATGGTTGTCGAAGCCAACAAAAATAAATTCCTACTCTAAATAAATTGTGTATAGTGATTGAGCAGGGTCGTATCCACAGAGATCGGTAATTAATTAAATCCTTTTGAAACGTAAAACGTAAAATAGAGGAATTGTTGACAATAATAAAAATCAAATTAAAATAACAAGAATGCAAATTAAATTTGTAATTCAAATTGGAGAAAACTCTGGTTGAAGGAATTAACTCAGCTTGATTCAACTACTGATCATTGATTCAAATATAGATTATTATTACTCATGAATAGACCGGTTATAGCTACTGAGACCCTCTAATAGCCAATCTCTCCTTAACTAGTCGATAACCAAGGTACGACCGTTGGTTATTTCCCTAATCAATAGACAACTCTAGATACGATCATAGAATTTAATCAATTGACAGCCTGAAAAACCAGAGAGACCCAAATCCTAATCAACACATATGATGATTCATTTAAATTAGATTGTTTATTCTCACAACACAACTCTCTGCTATGTTATTTGTCACAAACATTAAATTCTTCATACGATGAATCCTTTAATTGACAATAGATTAAGTTGATAATAAAATAGTGGCCAATTACCTAATTAACAAACATAATCATGAAAATAATTCAGAGAATAAACAAATACCCAAAAAGTAATAAAACAATTAAAGCACAAGAAAGATCTCACAATAGTGATGAATCAAAGCTTCATTAACCTTCAACCAGAAAAATGGGTTTAGTTCCTCATAGAGAGAAGAGAAAAATTAGATCTAGGGTTTCTTTTTCTCCAATCCCTCAATCCCCCCTTTTTCACAATAGATTCCTCTCTTAAATACTCTCTCTCTCTTCTCTTTTAGAATTCTATTTAAAATAAAATACTAATATCTGAAATATTAAATTCGTAATTACAAAAATAACCAAAAATACAAAACACGTTAAACTAAAAACTGCAGGTCCGTAGTTGACAGCACGCGCCCACGCCTTATCAACAAAGTTCTTCTGACGCTCAGAAATTTCTCCAAGAGAACAATCCTCCTTAAACATCATCTTTTAGCTCAATTTTATCATCAATCAATAGAATTGCACCTACAAAAGTAAAACACAAGTAAAACATTATTATTAAGTGCAAAACATCGATATTAAGGGAAGTAAACAATGCAAAACTAGTGCATAAATTGCACTCTAACAAATTCCCCCACACCAAGATGATGCTTGTCCTCAAGCATATAACTCAAGATTAATCCCAAATCTCCACTCAATTCTCATCTCAACTCATCCAAAAATAATTTTAAGTAAGCATACCTCAAGAAATTAAGTCGATCAACATTCGAGAGACAAGGATTTTAAAGCATAGAATCTCATAAGATAGAATAAGAACATTCAACCACCAAGAAGATCCATTCAAAATTCAAGTGCAACAAGATGTAATAGCCCTCTCAATAACTTCACTCCATGCACTCAAAGTGTTTAAGGTGTCATTTATCCACTCAAATCAAATCAAAGAATGCTATTACCATAAGCTTGCTCATAAATCACATCTCAATCCACAAAACATGAATAAAATGCAAAAATCTAAGGGTCTTAAAAGGGTTGTAATGGGGTTAAATGAGTTAAATGAAAAAGAAAGGTTTACGAAAGAAAAAGAGATCAAAATGAGAAGAATGAACTCATTGCATGAACTTATGATATCAAAATGCTTATTTCTACTCAAGTCACCAAGAATGTAAACATTTTTTTGTTTTTTCGATTTTTTTTCGATTTTTTTTCTTTTCTTTTTCGATTTTTTTTTTCATTTTTTTTGTTTGTTTTTTTTTTTCGAATTGAATTCAAGCATAATGCTTGTTGATCTAATTGAGAAACTTTAATACAAGGTAGAAAAAGCAACAAAATATATCCATACAATGAGTCCAAAAATCTCCTTAAATTGAGGCTCAAAAAGAAGAAAAATGGTTAAGTAGACGGAGAGAATTAGATGGGTAATGGTTAAGGCTCAAACAAAGGTAGCAAATAAAGGTCTTCGAGTAAAGAAAAAGGAAAATGCGAGAATAGAAAAATGGTAAATGATTTGCCCTTATCATTTTAATGCATAAAATCCCGTAATGTGGCTTCAACATGCATAATAAAGCAAGTTCTAGAATAAACAAACTAGGATTGATATTCACATAACAAAAATAATTAGAGCAAAGTGGTTGCTCATAGGCTCAAATCCTCACAAAGTTGGTAAATTTGCCATCAAATCATGTACACTCTTCAAATGAATCAATCATCAATAGTGGTGTAGAATGAGATGAAGGTATGAATGAGATATAAAAGGAAAGGTAAAAATGATAATAAGCGAGAAAGATGTATGTAGTAAAAAAAAATGAAAGATAAAATGTGAGTGATGAAAGAGTATGATAGGAAAAAAAATAGATGTAAATAATTTGAGATAGATGGGAAAAAAAAGTAGTGAGAAAGAAAAGAAAAGATAAAATAATAATATATAAAGCATACTAACTCCAAAATCATTTAAGGATGAGTAGAGTGAAAATAAATGAGTAGAGTGAAAATACTACTTCCAGACATCAATAATGCAAAAATCCCTCCCCCACACCAAGAACTTACATTGTCCCCAATGTAAGATAATCAAAGCTCACATAAAAATTAAAGCGTAAGGATAAAAGTTTAAGGGCAAAAAGAAACTTCCCTGAATTGTGAGCTTTGATCCACATAACGTCTATGGGCTTGGCGGAAATGGTGGGGTAAATCCCACACTCTCGAAGTATGCGGCCAAATTCTGCTCCATTTTGTTCAACTTGTGCTCCATTTTCTCTAACTGAATGCTCAAAGGTGGTGCGGATGTAGAAGGAATAGTTGGCGGGGCAACAGTGTCATCGTCAAACTCGTCATCAGAGGTAGCATCACTCCTAGCATAAAGCTTCTTCGGAAGTTGAGTGGGTCCTGGTTCAGTAAACTGAAATCTCCCCTCCTTGAATTCGACCACACCTGTTCTTTCAAACACAGACATATCCAAAAATTCCTTTTTGCAAGCAGGATGCAAATCATTATTGTCAGGATCAAGCACACATAGGTTTATAGCTAACAGAGTAATGTATGGACCAAGAAATAAAGTCCTATACCGTTTAAGCACACTTTGAAATTGATCCGCTAACCAAAAACATAAATTAGGCCTCACATCATTTAACATGCACCAGATAAAATAAAATTCAGTTTTAGAGAAAATTCCTGAGTGATCTTTCTTGCCTAAAAAATTATATGCTAAGAATCGATGCACACATTTCAAAACACGATCACGTAAGAAAGAACTCTTTGATTTACTCGGGTCATAGGCATTGTGATCAACAGATAAATTAAGCCAAAGACCATAAGGCTCAAAATTTTCGCTAAAGTCACAAGTTCCTAAATATTCATCACTAGTAGAATAATCATCATCAATGAATCCTAAAGCTAGGTTAAAATCCGTGATAGAGTGTGAAAAATTTCGTCCCATTAACCTAAACTTAATGACATCCGGGGTATGCAAAGTAAAATCATTCGGCATAGTGAATTGAAAAGTAGCATAAAACTCCCTAATCAACTCAATATAACCCAAGCAATCAACATCAACAAACTTACGCAACCCAATCTTATCTATCAAAGAATCAAAATTATCTTTAACATTTAATTTTTCAAGAGTCGGGTAATGAATATACTTAGCTGGAAGTATTTTGCGCGTGGAAATATCTTTGTACCTCTCTTTCTCTTGTTGAGTCGCGAATGCGAGGCACCCTCCGAGATTGGATTCCGCAAGTGGCAAAACACTCATGCCTTTTCCATGCTTCGATCTTTGTCTCACGGCTTGGCGTGAATATGAAATTATGTTCCATGGAACCGTAGTGGGAGCGGCAATCTTAGATTTCTTTGCGACGGGTGTCTTTTTCGACGACTTGGAAGTAGATGCTTTCCTCTTCAGCATTGTTACAATAATTGCACTCACGGATTTCGATTTACCCGGCTGGAATACAGGGCGTAGGCTGGTTGTGTTGCGCTTGCTGCTCGGCTGGAGCTTATTGCGCGAGTTGGGGCTGGTTGTGCGCGCTGCTGAGGCTTGCTTTGCGGGTGCTGGTTCGTTGCTGTGTTGCGCGCGTGGGGCTGTTGCGCGCTAGAGCCAGTTCGCGTTGCGGGTCAGCGTTGCGGATCTGTTGCGCTGCGCGCGCGGGACTGATGTGCTGCGCTGAGGCTGATTCGCACTGCTGCTGGTTGCGGTGCGCGATGCTGTGCGCGGCGACTGGGGCTGATTCGCGCTGCGCGCGCGGGCTGGGGCTTACGTTGCGCGCTGCGCTGCTGGGGATGCTGGAGCTTGCTGCTGGTTCTGGGCGTACTCGTCTGCTGCTGCTGGTTGCGCGGCTGCTTTCGCTGGTGGGACTTCGTTGCGCGCTGCTGGGCTGCGAGACACGGGATGCTGGTTCTGCGCTCACGGGATGGTGCGTTTTCCGGCGGGCTGGTTTGCTGCTAGTGTGCTGCAAGCGGCTGGAGAAGAAAACAAGTTCTGGAAAATTATGGATTTTGTGAACAGTGATTTTTTATTTTTGGTTTTTTTTTTTTTTTTTTTTTTTTAGTGATGAATCACTTTGAGACACTAAAAATTTCAGAAGTACTTTTCTAATAAGTACGTGGGCACGCCTTATAAAAAATTTTCTTCTGACCAAAATAAGCAAACACATTAAATTTCAGAAGTACTTTTCTATTAAGTACGTGCGCACGCCTTAAAACTATGTTACTTTAAAAATTACAGAAGTACTTATTAGCTAAGACGTGGGCATGCCTTATCAAAAATTTTCTTCTGACCAAAATAAGCAAAATTTTTTTTTTTGAATCAAAATTAAAAGAAGATATAACAAAAACCAAAATAAACAAATCATTTGGGTTGCCTCCCAAAAAAGCGCCTTTGTTTTATGTCTTTGGCTAGACACATTTATGCATCAATCTCCATAATTGAGACTCTCGAGAGCCACATCCTCCACAATATTCACCGAAAAACCTTCATAAAAAGGTTTTAAGCGATGACCATTAACCTTAAAAACTTTGTCAGAGGTCGGACTCCGAATCTCAACTGCACCATGAGGAAAAACATTAGTAACAATAAAAGGTCCAACCCAGCAAGATCGTAATTTACCCGGAAAAAGTTTAAGCTTAAAATGAAAAAGAAGAACTTTTTGACCAACAGAGAACTCCTTTCTCAAAATCATTCTATCATGAAATGTCTTCGTTTTTTCCTTGTAACAAACTTCCTGCACTATAGGGTTAATAACATCCACAGAAAATACCGAATGTTCCTCACTAGGATATTTCATGGCATCATTCATATTGAATTCTATAACCTCTCCATCAAACTCCATAGTGAGAGTCCCTTTATGTATATCCATTTTAGTCCTAGCAGTCTTAAGAAAATGTCTTCCTAGCAAAATTGGGACAGAATTAGAGGAGTTATCATCTTCCATATCAAGTACATAAAAATCAGTAGGAAAAACCAACTCATTAACTTGTACTAAGACATCTTCTAATACCCCATCAGGATATGCATTAGACCTATCAGCTAGTTGAATTATCACGCCAGTTTCTTTTAATGGACCAACATTCAAAGATGAATAAATGGAACGAGGCATGACATTAATAGAAGCTCCTAGATCTAACATAGCCTTTTCAACTCTAACACTACCAATTTTACAAGGGATAGTAAACATACCTGGATCCTTGCACTTAGGAGGTAGTTTCTTTTGGAAAACTGCTGAAACATTCTCCCCCCTATGAACTTTTTCATCTCCTCTTAATTTTCTCTTAGAGGTGCATAGTTCCTTAAGGACTTTAGCATATCGAGGTATTTGTTTTATAGCATCTAATAAAGGAATATTTACCTCAACCTTGCGAAATGTCTCAAGGATGTCTTTCTCTTGTTCCTCCTTCTTGGATTTTGCAAACCGGCTTGGAAAAGGAGGAGGTATCACAATAGGTAGGGGTTTCGCTCTGGTGGGTTGCGCATCTTGAGATTTAGGCATCAATTCATTCTTCTCAAGCTCATCCTCTACATGCTTTGTCACTTTCTTACTAGGCTCTTGCAACTCCGTCCCACTTCTAACGATGACAGCACTAACGTTTTGCTTTGGATTCACCTCAGATTGTGAAGGCAATCTCCCTAATACTTGAGACTCCAGACGGCTCACTGTAGTCGCCAATTGACTCATTTGGTTCTCCAAGTTCTGAATGCTTATTGTAGTTGCCTGCTGAAATTGTTGAGTGTTAGTTGCAAGTGATTTAACAATTTCTTCAAGAGATATACCTGACTTAGAGTTTGATTGTGGAGGTGTTGGTTGTCTTGGTGGATACTGTTGTGGGAATCCTGACGGCCTAACTCCATAGCTGAAGTTGGGATGATCCTTCCATCTCGGATTGTATGTTTGTGCATAAGGATCATACCTCCTCTGAGGCATGCCTGGAAATCCTCCAACTGCATTAGCTTGTTCAATGGGTTCTTCTTGAAGTGTAGGACACATATCAGTTGAATGACCCATATTGTAACAAATACCACAAGTCTTCACATGTTGCACATTACCTACAACATACTTTTCCACAAGAGAAGTAAGTTTATCTAAACGTTGCTTAACAGAAGAAATATTTCCCTCATTCACCTTCCTTAAAATGGGATCTTGCCTGCTGCCAAATTGTTGTGCGTTGGCAGCCATATTTGATATCAACTCCCTTGCTTGAGTAGGGGTCTTGTTCACCAACACGCCTCCACTAGCAGCATCTATCATACTCCTATCCATCAATGACAGTCCTTCGTAAAAATATTGAATAAGAAGTTGATCAGAAATCTGATGCTGAGGACAACTGGCACACAATTGTTTGAATCGCTCCCAATACTCATACAAAGTCTCCCCAGGAAGTTGTCTGATCCCACAAATGTCTTTTCTGATGTTAGCAGCTCTTGAAGCAGGAAAGTACTTCTCGAGGAACTGCTTCTTCAAATCATTCCACGTTGTAATCGATCCAGGAGGCAAGTAATACAACCAATCTTTAGCTAGCCCATCTACAGAGAACGGAAAAGCACGCAGCTTAATCTGCTCTTCAGTCACGCCTTGTGGTCTCATACTTGAGCACACAACATGAAACTCCTTAAGATGTTTATGAGGATCTTCACCTGCAAAACCATGAAACTTGGGTAATAAATGAATAAGACCAGACTTTAATTCAAAATTTACCTCCAAATCTACATATTGAATGCAGAGTGGTTGCTGATTCAAGTCTGGTTCAGCTAACTCTCTAAGAGTTCTTTCTACGGGTGCAGGTCTATCCATCACTTGTTCTTCCGAATCGCTAGATAATTCAACTAAATTAGGCACCGTATCTGTTTCAAAAAGCAAAGGCGACGAGGATCGTTGCTTAGCTCGCTTAGTCTGCTGTCTCAGCTGGCGAGCTGTCTTCTCAATTTCAGGATCAAACGAAAGTGTACCTGTACGAGAAGAACGAACCATACACCAAGTAAAACGTAAAAAGGATTAAATAAATGACACCAATCCCCGGCAACGGCGCCAAAATTTGATGGTTGTCGAAGCCAACAAAAATAAATTCCTACTCTAAATAAATTGTGTATAGTGATTGAGCAGGGTCGTGTCCACAGAGATCGGTAATTAATTAAATCCTTTTGAAACGTAAAACGTAAAATAAGGGAATTGTTGACAATAATAAAAATCAAATTAAAATAACAAGAATGCAAATTAAAGTTGTAATTCAAATTGGAGAAAGCTCTGGTTGAAGGAATTAACTCAGTTTGATTCGACTACTGATCATTGATTCAAATATAGATTATTATTACTCATGAATAGACCGGTTATAGCTACTGAGACCCTCTAATAGCCAATCTCTCCTTAACTAGTCGATAACCAAGGTACGACCGTTGGTTATTTCCCTAATCAATAGACAACCCTAGATACGATCATAGAATTTAATCAATTGACAGCCTGAAAAATCAGAGAGACCCAAATCCTAATCAACACATATGATGATTCATTTAAATTAGATTGTTTATTCTCACAACACAACTCTCTGCTATGTTATTTGTCACAAACATTAAATTCTTCATACGATGAATCCTTTAATTGACAATAGATTAAGTTGATAATAAAATAGTGGCCAATTACCTAATTAACAAACATAATCATGAAAATAATACAGAGAATAAACAAATACCCAAAAAGTAATAAAACAATTAAAGCACAAGAAATATCTCACAGTAGTGATGAATCAAAGCTTCATTAACCTTCAACCAGAAAAATGGGTTTAGTTCCTCATAGAGAGAAGAGAAAAATTAGATCTAGGGTTTCTTTTTCTCCAATCCCTCAATCCCCCCTTTTTCACAATAGATTCCTCTCTTAAATACTCTCTCTCTCTTCTCTTTTAGAATTCTATTTAAAATAAAATACTAATATCTGAAATATTAAATTCGTAATTACAAAAATAACCAAAAATACAAAACACGTTAAACTAAAAACTGCAGGTCCGCAGTTGACAGCACGCGCCCACGCCTTATCAACAAAGTTCTTCTGACGCTCAGAAATTTCTCCAAGAGAACAATCCTCCTTAAACATCATCTTTTAGCTCAATTTTATCATCAATCAATAGAATTGCACCTACAAAAGTAAAACACAAGTAAAACATTATTATTAAGTACAAAACATCGATATTAAGAGAAGTAAACAATGCAAAACTAGTGCATAAATTGCACTCTAACACTAACATTGTTACTATGATGCCCAATGGAAATAATCCTTCAAATATTATCCTCGAAATGATTTGAGTTCTTGAAATTTTGATTTGAGTATGTTTTTCTTTTTTGGGTTCAATCTGTGTATTAAGGGTACCACCAACGCACCAAAAATTGGTGTTCGTTCTTGCAAGAGGAATACGTCATCGTTTTAGTGTGTTTGGTTCAAATGACAAATTTAGCCTTCTGATGTCAGCAATATTCTAACGAGGTCATGACGGAAGTGGAACAATGATAACTTTGTAAACTTCATGTAAATTGCTGCAAAAAAAAAAAAGAAGAAGATTTGTGTATTTTTTATAAAATGTGAAAAATTAAGTGGTCAGTGAATAATTTTCTAATAATTTTTTCATTCTCATCCTTCCCTAATCTTACACATCTTAACCTAAGCTTCAATATGCTATTTGGTATCATTACCCCTCAAATCGATAACCTCCCCAAACTTTTGTATCTTGATCCAGGTGGCAATCAATCATCTACGATAATACCACCAGAAATTGGCCATCTAAATCAGTTAAGAATACTTTACTTTGATGTGAATCAGTTACGTGCCTCAATTCCACCAGAAATAGGTCACTTAAATCTAAGTATGAAACTAGTTACTCTAACACAAGTTTTCTTCAAATCCGAACTTAACGAATCAACTTGGCTCTAAATTCAATTTGATTCATTTATTAATTTTATTTATAACAATCCAAATGAACCAGATCAAATATTCATTTATTAAATTGCTCAAATCTAAATTGTGATATTTCGATTCGATTAATTAATAGATTGAATTCGAATTATCAAAAATTCAACTCATTAATCTATTTGAGAACACAATTAAAACATTTCCACCACATGCGACTATGTGAGTGAAGTTTTATCCTCAAATCTCTTTTTTCTATTTTTTTAAAGGCTTAAAATTTAAGATCATAGATAGTGATTAGAAAAATATATATAAACTGCTTATTTCTTAATATATTGTTTTTTACACAAAAATGATTGAATAGAATTTAGGGATGGCAATAGGGTGGGGTGGGGTGGGGTGGGGTGAGGGTGGGGAGGCCTACCACATTCCCCACCCGGTTAGAAATTTTTACCTTCATTCCCCACCTCGTTCCCCAATAAATTTAGTGGGGTGGAGATGGGGAATCCTCATGTGGGGAATGATTTTCCCATCCTCACCCCATTCCTCATTTATCTATTTTATATTAGGTATAAACACATGATTTCAGTAAATTAAAAATTAGAGACTTAAAATAAAATCATCACCATATTATAAAGTATTTAAATTCTTTTAAAAAAATCTAAAAGTTTGAAATAATATCTTAAAATGATATTAAAAGAGCGTAGCATCTTAAAAGAGAAAAGAAAATATAATAATGTTTCAGAGTTGAAAAATATTGTAGGGTTTTCTTTCATTTATATCATGTTTGTATTGCATAAAAATTAAAAAAATTATTAATTGACATTATAATTGATAAAATTAAAATTATTAAATAATAATTAAAAATATATTTATATATAATGAGGATTGAGGTGGGGAGTGCAAAACTCAACCCCACCCCATTAAGAATTTGAAAACTATTTTCCTCTCACTCCCCACCCCATTCTTCAAAAATTATTTAAAATTTTTTTTATTTACAATGAAGCTCCATAAGACCCCAAACCCGTGAAGAATTTTACCGTCCCTAATAGAATTCCTCAAACCTTGAAATGCTCGCACTCCTTGCAGCTGACGCAGTTGCTACATGGGCCCCACTGGGCTGGCGCTGGGCCCCTACACCGACCATCCTCTCAACTCTGAAGCCGTCGAGACCATTGTAAATTTTTCTGTCAAATAAAGAGAAGAAAATGCCACTTGACAACCGCCCAAAAAAGTTCAATCTAGCGATATCTAAAATATAGGGGAAAATGCCACTTGTAAATTATGCAAGGTACGCCGACCGAAAGCAAATGAAATGGAGGTGGGCCCAAGTCGCCACACTCCACTTTCATTAAGGGACCTAATTTACATAATTTATGAGGTAGCCATCTCCATTAAATATATGGTTCGGCTATCTTAGAGTAGATTTAAGATAGCGTAATTTTTAAAATTATTAGATGTATGTTGTTACAATTATTTCAGATTCAACTACAAACATTTAATAATTTTAGAATTTGTTTTATGTTGGAGTTGCTCCAACGTAGCATTTGTCTAAATATATAAAATAAATTTATCAAATATTGATATATGTCTTTATTAATAATTTCGTCAAATGATATTATAGCAATAGTAGTTTCAATAATAATAAGAGCCATATCTTTTTCTTTTTTTTTACATGTAATAACCTGATAAATGACGACAATACTGGTTGCATGAAAAAACACATCATATCTTTATAATTTATTTTTATTATTATTCACCTATTCCATTACGAATTTGTACAATACAACCTCATTTATAGCCATATATATTCTTTTGAGTTCTCTCACATGAATGATAACTAGTCGATTGTCCGTGCGGCGCAGCTCTTTTTGACATGCTTTTGTAAAATTGCTTCTATAACAAGAAAGAATGAATATTATCTGAGATAAAATTATTGACTCCATATAAGCATGCTTAGCCAGCCACTAGACAGAAAAACAAAGTGAAAATAAATTTAATTACGGCGAAAATGTTTTGACCACTTTGCACTGGTCTAGTATGCACCCACCAAAAGAATCAAAGCAATTTGTTTTAAAAATAAAAAATTCTTAATATGAAATTATTAAGTGACAAGTGACGCATTTATTATTTTTAAATTTCAGCTGTTCGGCATAACGATTAAAACCTTCCAGAATGTACTGTAGACTGTAGAGTATAGCTTACTATAAATATATATAGAAACAATAATAGTACATTTGACCAGGGTTTTTGTAACTCACATTTATTACAACTTACAATCAGACTTTTCGTAATGAATATAAATAACAAAATAATAAGATTAAATAGATCAGTGAATAAATTTTACTTGATTATAACTTACATTTCTAATTTGCTACTTATTTTATCTCTATTTTCCTTACAGTTTTTCTTCAAGGCAAACAATTCTTTCTTTTAGGTTCATTGATCCATAAAACAAATTGTTTGCTTTGAAGAAAAACTGTAAGGAAAATAGAGATAAAATAAGTAGGAAATTACCAGAAAAGACTGAATCGCTTTGTTGTGTCGGTCCCGCCGCGTAATCTTCAAAAATGGACTATCCTCGCCACGAGCAGTAGAAGGCCTTAAGAATTCGCATAGCAACGAAAAATCCCCATATACATATATGTATATGTATATGTATATATATATAAATGTTCCAATTCGAAATTTTAAAGTGCGAGAACGTCTGAGAAAACGCATAAACCGTGTAGTTTAAACGATTTAAATTTTAAACTTCTAAAACTCCATGGTTTTAAAATTTTCCTGAACTTCTCCTGCATTTTAAGATTCCGAACCAAAAATTATTATATGGCAATTTAGAGAACCAAATCTTGATGGTTTCAGATATCATCTGACATCACTGGATTACATTGGATTTATACCCTAGAAGTCTGTAAGGATGGGGCTCCAGATCCGAACTGTATTACAAAGATACATTAATTTATAGGTAGACTGTAACCACTCTCTCTTTTGAAGAAAAAAATTTTAGTTCATTGCTCCTAAAAATTGGACTCCTCAAAATGTGTTGGTGTGTGAATTGATATTGTTCTGTTTTGGATTCTAAATAGCCCTGATCCAGGCCCATTTCACTTCACCATGTTTGTTCCAGCGGTTGACCATAAAAGACTTATTCCTCGGCTGTATATAGGTATCCAGAATACAATGATCATTCTTTCTATTCTGTTAATTTTCACCCATAGCATGGCCTCTGATTCTTCTAAAGAAACATTTGCTCTTCTAAAATGGAAAAGAAGTCTTCAAAACAAAAATATCTCTTTGTTGTCATCATGGACACTTCATCCTGATAATGCAAGCAATGTTCCTTCACACTAAAAAACTGAAATTAGCCATTGTGGTTGGGTTGGAATTTCTTGCAACCAAGCTGGACGAGTCATCAACATTGGCCTCAGCTCTATGGGTTTAAATCTTCAAGAATTTGCATTCTCATCTTTTCCTCAACTTGTCCATCTTAACTTTAGCTTCAATTTATTCTTTGGTATCATCCCTCCTTAAATCGGCAATCTCTCCAAGCTTCAAAATCTTAATCTAGGCAGTAATCAATTATCTGGGGTAATACCACCAAAAATTGGTCGTCTAAATCAGTTGAGGACACTTTACATTGATGTGAATTAGTTGCATGGCTTAATTCCACAAGAAATAGGTCAGTTAAGTCTTATTAATATGCTTGTCTTGTGTCATAATAATTTGTATGGTTCTATTCCTTCTTCTCTGGACAACCTAAACAATTTGGCTAATTTTTATCTTATAATAATTCCCTTTTTGACTCCATTCCTTTAGTTTTGGGAAATTTAAAATCTCTTTCCACTCTGGACTTGAGCTAAAATCAACTCAGCAGCTTAAACCTATTTGTTTTAGGTAACTTAAGCAACTTGGATATATTGTATCTTTATTCGAATTCATTTTTTGGTTCTATTATTTTGATTATATGAAACTTAAAGTCTTTTCTCCAACTAGACTTGAGTGAAAATCAACTTACTGGCCAATCCCCCTTACTCTTGGTAACTTAAGCAGCTTGATAGTGATGTCTTTATTTAATAATTCACTTTCTGGTTCTACCCCTCCCATTGTAGGAAATTTAAAGTCTCTTTCAATACTAGGGCTGCACATAAATCAACTCAATGGTTTTATTCCTCATTCAATTGGTGATCTTAGTTCTTTAAGAACTTTATACCTTTACAGCAATGCGCTTTATAGTTTTGTTCTTGAGTAAATCGGATACTTGAAGTCTCTTTCTAAGTTAGAGCTATGCACAAATCACCTTAATGGGCTTATTCCTCATCAATTGGTAATCTAACTGAGTTGGTTTTGGTAAACATGTGTGAAAATCATTTTTTTGGTCAAATCCCTAAAAGTTTGAGAAATTTGACAAGCCTAGATTGAGTACGTTTTAACCAAAACAATCTCTTTAGAAAAGTGTATAAAGCTTTCGATCATCATCCAAACCTAACTTTCCTAGATCTCAGCCAAAACAATTTTTATGGAGAAATCTTGTTTAATTGGAGAAACTTTCCAAACTTAGGCACTTTCCTTGTTTCCATGAATAATATTTTTGGAACATACCTCTTGAGATTGGAGACTCATCCAAATTATAAATTCTTGACCTTTCTTTGAATCATATTGTTGGTGAAATTCCAGTGCAATTGGGGAAGTTATTTTCTCTAAACAAACTAATTCTAAATTTTAATCAACTATCCGGAGGCATGCCTCTTGAACTTGGCTCACTAGCTGAAATACCTCGATTTGTCCGCAAACAAACTCAAGAGCTCGATTCCAAAAAGCATAGGCAACTTGTTGAAGCTATGCTACTTGAATTTGAGCAATAATCAATTCAGCCATAAAATTCTAATTAAATTGGAAAAGCTGATTCATCTTTTAGAGTCAGATATGAGTTATAACTTTCTTGGCGAAGAGATGCCGTTCCAAATTTGCAATATGAAAATCTTGGAGAAGTTGAACCTATGTCACAATAATTATGTTTGTTCGAAGAGAAAAATAATTATGTTTGTTAAATCTTTTTTAATTAAAGGCATGAGTCGAATTCTCTCTATAATATTGGATATTAGAACTGCTACGATTATTGATTGAGAAAACGAACAATTATATTCACAATTACCATCCCGTATCTGATGAAATTGAAAATAGCCGGAGGCTTTAGATAACGAACGGAACAATAATAATATTCCCAAGGCAGTATTATGGCCTACTCTCTTTAAAATATTTGTTAATTCACTAATTAATATACCATATTAAAAGATGATCTATCTGATAATTAAGTAACCACTACTCTACAAAATTATTCAATTTTACAGAATCAAATATTAGGCACATTGCTGCTCTGTTTTTTTTTTCATATGTTAAATGTTAAATTATTAAAACTTTATTTAAAAAACATTTTGAAAGCCCAGGCCTGCCCGGTCCATCCCGTCCAAAATTGGACAAGCTTATAGAGGCCGCACCACAGGAAGATTGCCTTTTTGTGGCATTGGAAAAACGCTGTAAAAAGATTTTTGCAGCATTTTTGAAAACGTTGCAATGAAGCATGCTGTAAAAGATCGTAATGAGACCATATTATGCGGATTCATAAATAAAAGAAGCACAACTACAGAATAGTTATATTTCAAATAGCATCTTTATCTAAAAGGTGTACACATTAGGCATGAGCTTGAACGCCTATCATGATGACTAATCTGCCATAACATTGATCAAAATCTGTAACTTATCTACTTTTCCCCTGCAATGCACAGATTTAAGTTCATTCTCACATCATGTAAGCATGATCACTTACAAAAAATGAATGGAAAAAGAGTTTCCTTTTGATTTTGATGGTGTAGTCTGAGTAAGCAAAGAAAACAAATTGACAGAAGACAAACTTTTCAAGCATGCCATATAAACCTATGAAAATGTCCATTTTGTTATCGCGTTTAGAAAACCAAAGAAAATGTAGTAAACGAACTTTACATTTTTTTAAATCCAAGTGGCAATTATTTCGTCCGTGCACGAGTAACTGACAGAAAAACATACGAAATCCCATCAGGGACAACAGAGACCATCTCCACGAAGAGCTTTCCATAATTTACTTGCTACACCAGTATCACTTCTCATTTCAATTTTGGTACTCACTGGAAGTTGGTCACTGAATAACAAGCCAGAATGAATTAAATATATAACAAACCAAAATCAGATCACAAAACAAATATCTCATGCACAGATCACATTTTTTGTGCTGTAATATACGGAGGCACATTTAAGTTTAATCTTATATCTTCCACAAGTGAGAACCGTTGGACATATGCAATATCTTGTCACGGACATATTAAAACTCCAACTTACAGCTGGATGGAAATTAAGAAGACAGGGATAGCGGTCAATTGGGCTCAGAGTTCCATATGTAATCACAACTGACTAGAACCGGTCAAAAAAAAAAGTACAGGCTTAGTAATGAGTGAAGCATCATGGCATAAACTCCAAACATTAAATAATTAAAGCTTGTGAAACATCGATAACAGGCTACCGATAATTTTGCATCAGCAAGTGGAAGATGAAAACTCCTTTTCCCTAGCGAAAACATTGATATTGCATCAACAATAATTTCAAAATGATCTAAAGAATGGGCGATTGCATTACAAGATTTTAGGATATATTAAACTTTAATATTGTAGAGATCCTTAATCTTATCTTGAGTCCCTGAAATAACCCAATAAACCTCATTCTTGCTGCCCTTCCTGTTGTAAATTAAATCAGCCACCATTTGAAAACCAGTTTCAATAATTAATGAAGCTAGACCTGCATTTTGGCCACCTGTAATCCCCAGCTTGCAGCTTCTGCTTCTGCTTATGCTACATCCCCATAAACTTTGAGGTCTTGATAGCAGCAGCCATGACATTTTCAGTTGAACCCCTGATCAATACTCGCAGGCCTGACATTTGTTTTTCACTATTTATGGCAGCATCAACATTCACTTTGAACCAGTTTTGTGGTGGGGATTGCGACACTTTGGGTTTCTTCTTCTCCTTAGGGTCTCTAAGAATCAATCCTGTAACTTTAATTCTCTGATAAGCCTCCATCAATGATTCTGCCTTTACCACGGACATCTGCGGATCCAGCGGCTTAGCTTCAAACAAGCACTTGTTCCTTGCTTTCAAAATAATCCAGCAAATTATCGCCATCAATTCAAATTCTGTTCTGCTCATCTTCTCTGCTAAATCTTGAAAAAACAGTAAACATGTCTGGACCTGCCAATCCTCTAAATCCCTTAGCAAATGTAGTGAGTCTCCAGGTTTTTGGGGCTGCCTTACATTCCATCAAAGCATGAAATGTATTCTCAAACTTGGCTCATAAGTTTTGTTCAATGAAGATCCTAAGATTTTGATTTGTGGGAGTTTTAGGTTTGTTTTCTTATCTGATGTTTATTTATACTTTTAAAGCTTTTGGTTTTAGAATTGGAAAATTCAAAAGCCGATCTATTCAAATAATCCATCACTATAAAAATAAAGACCAAAAAAAGAAAGAAAAAAAAGAGAGTACCTACTGCTATTGCACCAATCATGTTGTTTGCAGAATGGTTTGAGAATATTTATAGCTATATCCCTCCCCATCTCCCCCAATATTGAAACAAAATATCTCTTAAATTTTTATATTAAGATCAGAATGCACAACTAAATCAGTATTTGAAAATATTGTATTCCATTATTTAAAAAGAATTGCCGATAGCCCGATACCATTATTTTTAGTTCTTCCTACACTCGTCTCCATCGGCATATTGGTCCACTCATCTCAAAATTCTCAACCAATCCTTGTTAAATGAATAGAAAAATTGTTGTACAACATTTATTTTATTTAAATCTTTAATTTGGGTTTTAAATATATTTGATTTGCAAACTGAGGGAAAAAATATATAAACACAATTAATGTAATTGATGAATATATTAAATAAAAATTAAAGGTTTCAAAATTATTAAATGAATTGAAGCCTAGGTTAAGATGCATGAGATGAGCAAACTTCAATCTATACCAAGCAATGCGTTTTAATTAAAAAAAGTGTGCCAGCCGGCGGATGCGATGATTCCTGGCGGTGACGCGTTGCGACAGATTGACAACGGAGATGGCTGCTGCTGGCGGTGCTATGGTTTTTCTAATACTTCATTTGATATTTCATCCAAAATAATTAGCAGCAGTAGTGTTGAAACGAGAAGGTGAAAAACTATAATCATCCTATTGCAGTCGTGTATCCCCATTGGAAAGTTCAGTTCAGTATACACAACTGCAGACTCCAAACTAACACGTGGCATCACACAGGGGAAAATTGTTGAAATCTAATTTGATCGAATGCGTTCCATTGAGGATGATGGAGGTCATGTGCAGTATGGGTTATTATTGATATGTTTGACAATTGGAGAGTGGGCCCAAAGATATCTCAATCATTTTGGGTGGGACCTACTGCTTTTTATGTGCCCCTCGTGAACTCTGAGTGCACACAAAACACACACTTGACTAGCTAGGAGACTTTCACTCTACGAGAAAGTCTTGTCTATATGTATGTGTGAACTTCTGGCCTATGGTATGCAAAACACATTTCCACAAAAACAATGGGAATATCAATCTTGAACATACTAATCCTTTCTCTTCTGTTAAATCTTTCCCATAGCATTGCTTCTTATTCTACTAAAGAAGCATTAGCTCTTCTCAAATGGAAAAAAAGTCTTCAAAACCAAAACAGCTCTTTGTTGACGTCATGGACACTTTATCCTGCTAATGCAACCAATGTTTCTTCCTACTCAAAAACCAAAATTAACCCTTGTGCTTGGGTTGGAATTTCTTGCAACCAAGCTGAAAGAATCATCAGCATTAACCTCAGCTCTATGGGTTTAAATGGTACGCTTCAAGAATTTGCATTCTCATCCTTTCCTCATCTTGTGCATCTTAACCTTAGCTTTAATATAGTCTTTGGTACCATCCCCCCTCAAGTCGGTAACCTCTCCAAGCTTCAGCATCTTGATCTAGGCAATAATCAATTAACTGGGGTAATACCACCAGAAATTGGTCATCTAAATCAGTTGAGGAGTCTTTACTTTGATGTGAATCAGTTGCATGGCCCAATTCCACAAGAAATAGGTCAGTTAAGTCTTATTAATGAGCTTGCCTTGTGTCATAACAATTTATATGGTCCTATTCCTCCTTCTTTGGGTAACTTAAGCAACTTGGCTAATTTTTATCTTAATAACAATTTACTTTTTGACTCCATTCCTTTAGTTTTGGGAAATTTAAAATCTATTTCCACTTTGGACTTGAGCAAAAATCAGCTCAGTGGCTCAATCCCATTTTCTTTAGGCAACTTAAGCAACTTGGGTATATTGTATCTTTATTCGAATTCACTTTCTGGTCCTATTCCTTCGGTTATAGGAAATTTGGAGTCTCTTCTCCAACTAGACTTGAGCGAAAATCAGCTTAGTGGTTCAATCCCTATTTCTTTAGGTAATTTAAGCAGCTTGACTGTGATGTCTCTTTTTAGTAATTCACTTTCTAGTTTCATCCCTCCCATTCTAGGAAACTTGAAGTCTCTTTCGGCACTAGGCTTGCACATAAATCAACTCAATGGTGTGATTCCTTCTTCAATTGGTAATCTTAGCAATCTAAGACTTTTATATCTTTACAACAATGGGTTCTATGGTTTTGTTCCTGAGGAAATAGGATATTTGAAGTCTATTTTTGAATTAGAGCTTTGCACAAATCGTCTTAGAGGGGGTATTCCTCATTCAATTGGCAATCTCACTGAGTTGGTTTTGGTAAACATGTGCGAAAACCATCTTTCTGGTCCAATCCCTAAAAGTTTGAGAAATTTGACAAGCTTAGAAAGAGTTCGTTTTAACCAAAACAATCTTTCTGGAAAAGTGTATGAAGCTTTTGGTTATCATCCAAACCTAACTTTCTTAGATCTCAGCCAAAATAATTTTTACGGTGAAATCTCATTTAATTGGAGAAACTTTCCAAAACTGGGCACTTTCATTGTTTCCATGAATAATATTTCTGGGAGCATACCACTTGAGATTGGAGAATCATTCAAATTACAGGTCCTTGACATTTCTTCAAATCACATTGTTGGTGAAATTCCAGTGCAATTGGCAAAATTATTTTCTCTAAACAAACTAATTCTGAGTTTGAATCAACTTTCTGGAGGCATGCCTTTTGAACTTGGCTCACTAACTGAACTTCAATACCTCGACTTGTCTGCAAATAAACTGAGGAGTTGGATTCCAAAGAGTATAGGCAACTTGTTGAAGTTGCGCTACTTGAATCTGAGCAATAATCAATTTATTCAGAAAATTCCAATTGAAGTGGAAAAGTTGATTCATCTTTCAAAGTTAGATTTGAGTTACAACTTTCTTGGCAAAGAGATGCCGTTCCAAATATGCAATATGAAAAGCTTGGAGAAGTTAAATCTGTGTCATAATAATCTCTCTGGTTTCATTCCAAGATGTTTTGAAGGAATGCACAACTTATCACATATTGACATATCCTATAATGAGTTACAAGGACCAATTCCTAATAGCACAACATTCAAAGATGCTCGGATGGAAGGGAACAAAGGATTGTGTGGCAACATTAAAGGGTTGCCATCTTGCAAAGCATTCACGTCGTGCAAACAAGCTTCAAGAAAGAAATGGGTTGTTGTTATGTTCTCTAGTCTAGTGATGATTATTCTTTTAATTTGTCTGATTGGTTTCAAGGTTCTTTTCCAACGAAGGAATGACTCAACAAAACAATAGAGGAGCTTTGTAAAGTGGAAACCCTCTAAAATTGCTTTCAATGTTAACGTTTGACTGGAAAGAAGTTGTAGTTACTCAGCATTAAGAAGTTGTATTCTTCTTAGATTTCCTTGTTGCTCTGTTTTCCAATCATGCCTTGTTCGAAGAGAAAAATAATATTGTTTGTTATAATTTTTTTTAGAGTCGAATTTTCTTTATAATATTGGATATTAAAACTGCTACGATTATTGATTAAGAACCGAAAAATTTTACCTAACAATGATGAAAACTCCTTTTTTCCTGGCGGAAACAATGATATTGAATCAAAGCACAGATATTATTAAGTTAATCAACTATAAATTTTGACCAGTAGATTGTCAACGTTGAGACGAATCACCATTTCCTTACTTTTTATGTATCATTCAGTCTCACTGCAAAATCAGCAAACACTATTGGAATAGAAATTATTCATCAAACCAAGGCTTTAATGGTCTATATAACATCAGTAGTTAATTCTATTTTTTCCACATCCGATCAAAAGAAAAATGTTCTGAATCGACAACTTGATAAAATCAAAACTCAAAGAGCTAGGGTGATTTAAGCTATTAACTTCCAGGCCTTCTCAATCGGAGATGAGTCACAACTCAACCTTCGATGAATCAACTACATCGGCAACGATCCTCGTCTTGCATCACATGATTCAACTCATTGTTATCACAATTCGATGCCGGCTCAGTCAAGGACCTCGCCAGTGACTCGTCGCTGATCTTTATTACCTAGACCTATGGCGGTGGGATGAAGTTTTCTACTTGAATTTGGTACAGGATACGTCATCGCCGTCGTCGATACACATCATAGGCAATTGATTCCCTTGACTTAAGACTGGCCTACTTTTAGAATAATTGTTGTTGTCTACATTGAAATAACTATTAATACACAGAATTAGTTAAATCTTAAACATTTAGTAAAATTTGTTTCAAAAAGTTTTGTGAGTTTTTAAAGAAGTTGTATGTATTTAAATTCTATTATTAAATTATTATAAAAATATAAATAACTAAATTAAACATAATGTTTAATAAAATTTATTAATACATTTATGAACACACACACATATATATATATAATTTTTTTATTGTGTATATATAAAATCGATAACTAAAATAAATATTTATATTATTATTTTATTTTTTATTTTGTTATCTTAATATAATTTGTAATAACAATAATTTTTTAACATTAATAATTTTATTTTCTAATTAATAAGGATACTTTTTTTATTTTTATAATATATATAAGAATATGTAGAGGATTGTATTAAGTATAAAATTCTCTCAAAAACAATACCAAATTCACCCTTACTCATTGAAGCAAATTAAGGGCTTTGATGGAGGTATTGGTCTAAGATTAGGGAAAATTTTCCAATGTTTATGTAATTAGAAATTTAAGAGATTAGGTAAAAGTAATTAGGAAAGGAATATTGTGAAACTGGTGTTACATTTTGACATAATTTTGGGTAATAAATAATAAAGGCGCGAGACTGATTGTGGAAACAAGCGGAAACTATTTTATGTGTTAACAGTGTTTCATTATTGCTAAATTAAACTTGCCAAAGTAGTGTATGTCAGTCTTTCTTTTCAATTAGTAGAGTTATGGCGTTTCAATATTAAATCGCTGTTTTATTTGTTATAAGAATAATGAAATCGTTGTTAATTATTATATTTTGCAGCATTTTGTATTTTAAAACTGATTTTTCTTGTTGTAGGACTAGGCCAATCCGTCCATTTGCCACTCCTATTAATACTGAGCTTGAATAAATTAAACAATTAAAATTTATTTTCAGTTCTAATGGTATTTTAATTTTTTAAAATTTATATATATTTTACATTTCAATCTTTATCCAAAACAAATCCTAACAAAATTTGAAATATTTATGAATGAGTTATTATATAATAAGGGATCTATTAAGTTAATAAAATAAAGGAATCCTTATAAATAATAATAATAATAATAATAATAATAATAATAATTATTATTATTATTATTATTATTATTATTATTATTATAATAAATTGCTTACCTTAATTCAAATAATAACTTGAGAAAAGGAAAAGTGAATTATAAAATATTAATGGTGTGTATACTCATTAGTAATTCAAATGGGCTACAATCGAAATGGACTATAATCGAATTTGGGTAGATTGGGAATGGAAAATGATAATTAAAATAAATTATTTATTTTAACTATAGAAATTGAAATTGGAGTTGGAATAAAATGTATTACCATATACGTGTTTACTTTGTCTTATAATTAAAATATATTATTACAAATTACTAAACTGACTCTAGTTGATTATTGTCATTATTTATATTATTATAATAGTAATTATTATTATAAAAAATTTAAATTTGAGTAAGAATAATATGATCACTTAAAAAAATGAAATTCTTATTTCCATCCTTTTATTGAATTAAAAATTTTAATAATTTTTTATTAATTTAAAGTGAGACCTGTCACTTCATTTAAAAATAAACATATCATTTATTTCCTTCCCTTAATAAACGCACCATTAAACCACGGAAAAAAAAAGTCCAAAGAACGTGGAGCACGCCATTGATTCCTTGGAGTCTGTATTTTCTTCATGAATAATGAAGTGGGAGACAAAAGAAAAAGTTAAAGAATGTGGAGCCGGAGCCAAATGTGGTAATAATTTTCTGCTTAGTGATTAGACAAAAGATAGTGGCCCAGCCACCATCAAATAAAAATAAATTTGAAACATGAAAGTTGGCATGACTTTTGTAGTCAACAATAAAGAAAGGAGTTACTAGCTGACAAGTATGATAGATGTCACGGGATTTTATTAGACAATTTTTAATATAAAAATTATTAAATAAATTTATTGACTTCTCAAACTAAGTAGTAAAGATGATTGCGGAAAAGTCAGAGAGAAGAAAGAGTAAGGTAGTTAAAGGAAATTTTATTATTTAAAAAAGTATGTTAAGTTGCTTGTGTGTGGTGTGTAGTGTGTGGTGTATGTAAAATGGTAAGTGTCAGGTTCTATTTATAGAAGAGGTTTGCTCATTCTAGTGCTTTCCAACTTGCTCGACTTGCCAAAATATCTAAATGTTTCTAAGTATACACAAGTGTAAAATGTTCTATATATATACAAGTTGATAAAATGTGCTAAAGTGTATTGGAAAAGTTTAAAATCGGGCCAAGCTAGCACACCTTGGCTTTAATTTGGGCTTTTGGATTTGAAAATTTGGGGGCACCGTTACTAAGTGCACCTTGGCTCACCTCTTAGCACACCTCGGGTCTCCAATAGCCTCCTTTGTTAGAAAATTTGAGCGGCTTGTAACATATGTCTCTCTATCCTATAAATTAATCTTTTAAATTAAATACTTAGAAATCTTACGTCTAGGCTTTTAATAAGTGGTAGCAGAGCCAGACTTTAATAGCCAAAATATGATGATAGAATAACTAAGATGTGTTGTACGAAAGGATTAGTGTTCGTAGACAATTTCGTCTGAATGGTAGATTGTTGAATTGTGTCACTAATAAAAAAAATTATTTGAATTTATAAGATAAGTCTCTCCATTTAATAGATTAACTTTTTGAGCTAAATATCTAAAAAATCTTAGCTCAAACCCGTAGAAGGAAATCAAAAGAGAGGGAGATAAAAAAAAATTATAGACAATTGTTGAATTCAGAGAGAAAGATATTAATAAACCATGTTCATGTATAAAAGAGCACAAACTATGTTACATGTTAACATTATATGACTGTGTAGATCTTATAGGTTTCATGACGGGCCCATAATTTTTTATTTTCCTACAGTAAGATTAGGGATGGCAAAAATTCCTATGGGGACGGGTACCCTCGGGGATTTTTCCCATTCGGGGAGGGTATGAGAATAATTTCATACCCAAATTCTTATTCGAGGAGGGGAAGGGGAAATTTTTTTATCCAATTTCTTATTCAGGGAGGGGACGGGGATGAGGTGGAATCCCCATCCCCTACCCATTTCCCCATTTTTATTTTTTAAAATTACTAGTAAATAAATTATAAAATTTAAATTATAAAATTATAAATATTGATAAAAATAAAAAAATCAGAATATTTATATTATTAAACTTTTAGGCCTAATTAACTAATTAAAGTCCTAAATTTTTATTTAGGACATTAAAAAGACCGAGTAGATTCTAATAGCCAAACATTTTTTTAATTTTAATATTCTTTAAATATTTTAAACTTAAATCTATTTTTATTTATTTTTAGATGTTATAATTGCCCACAACGTATCACAATTTTAATATCTAATCTAATCTAATCTAATATTTGCTTTTGATTTGCTCCGATTTAACTATTGTGTTGTAAAGGGAATAGTCCACATTTATAAAGTGCCCACGCCACCATTGAAAAAGTTAATTTTGAATCTAAATTCTATTTTATTTGTAACAATTTTGTATTAAACTATTAATTTATTCATGATAGTTTGTAAAAAAAGTTTGTATCCCTTGCATATTGCGTTGCTTACTAATTTAATGAATGTGACTTTTGTAATAGATATTAATGTAAGATATATTTCGAACTTTACTTTTATTTGAATTTTTTTATTTTAATATGATTAACTCAAAATAAAAAAAAATGTATTAGTTATTCGGGGATCGAGAACCCCCGGGAATCCCCTGTTATTATTCAGGAAAGGGATATGGATTCTCTCAAATAATTCTGACGGAGACAAGGAGAGAACGGAGATATACGCAAAATATCAGAGATGGGTACAAAAAAATCGGTCCCCTCCCCTCCCCTCCCCTCCCCTCCCCATTGCCATCCATACACACGCATCAAAGTCACATGAACTGTCTGATATGAAACCGACAACTTTTTATATTATTAATTTATGGGTCCTATGAGTGCGACAACCAATCCTTCTCAGTCTCCTGGAAAAATAAAAACAATGAATGTATACGGTTACAGCAGACACGAGTAACACGGCACCGCTAAAATTCCAAACGAGTGTTACAACTTCAACATTGGATTCCATTGAGAGGACTTTGTTAAGTTACAATTTATGTAATTTATAATACTCTCAAAATGTGTAAAAATGAATGGATTCATTTGGCTTTTACATAGAATTGTACGTTACATGAATTGCAATTTAGTAAAAATTTCCATTCAAATTAGGAATCAGATGGTAAGAAATAAACACTAGATATCTAACTGTGGTAAATAAGTCTCAAAAAATTTTATTTTTTTAAGTTAATTTAAACGAAAAAATAAATCATAATTAAATAAAAAATACAAAAATTAAACATTTTTTTTTGGTAGGAAACACATTCTTTATTATACACTAATTAAAATATAAAAATATAAAAAGTTCACAAATAATTAAAATTCTAAAATCTTCTTAGAACGTCCTACATCAATAATAATATATCATTTTTGTGTTATTGATAATAGCTGTTTTATATGTAACAATTTTTCCGTTGAATGCATAGTTTATAAATTTTTTTCCATATATTTTATGACGAAAAGTTGTTACACATAACCCTGATGTAGTGATTAACAACCTAAAAATCACTACCATCAAGGGAAAACATGTTACTGTTATACGGTATAAAAGTTGCACCATAGCAAACAGTTGCATGTTACGCAAGGATTTTGAATTCCTGCATAACAAATAGTAAGTCCATTCACCTAACAAAAGTGACACTTTTGTCAGCAACGTGGAAACAATAGCGTTGAGTTTCATTATTTCATTTTAATTTGTGTTTTATGGCGCAAGTCATAATTCTATGTTCTGCTCTTTTCAGGTTTAAACATGACTTCAAAATAGCCAATGGGCTCGTAGCCCATTGCCATGCGCTCAAGAATCTGAGGTCTTTGGGTTCGAGTCCCAGTCATTGTTGGGACTCACACTCTCTTGTTAGTAAGAGTATATGCATCTCCTTGCGTTTGAGGTAGAATCGATTTTTCTCTAGTATTAAGTGAGGGTCTATTTTCGGACTGTGTCATCAGATTGTGTGATACTAGAATGATTAAGGAGAGTTTTGATCTGTCTCTAACTGTAAATATCAGTAAAATCTTTAATTGTAATATATCGTAACCCATTGGCAGCTCATGCTCTCCTTTTAATCAGGGTCTATCCGTCTCCCCCCATTTGGGGTAGAATCAATCTCCCTCTATTATTAAAATGAGGGTCAACCTTTAAACTGTGCCATATTAGAATAATTAAGAAGAGCATCAATATGTCTCTGATTGTAAATATTTGTAAAAGTTTTGATTGTAATATATCAATACATAAAAAAAAAAAAAAAAACAAGACTTCAAAATCGTTGCCTTTTATATATATATATCACGAGAAAAGTTATCTTCCTTCAACTGAGGATTCTTGGTTGTGGTTGTATTGTCATCTTACCTTAGGAATGGGACTAGGTGACATTTAGAAGATTAATAAGATTTTGAAAAAGATTTTATTTTTTATTTTTATAAAAGTGCTACGTTTGCATTTTTAAATTATGAAAATATTTCTATTAGGAATTTTAATCCCAACTAAGATCTTGCAAATAAAAATATCAAACAAATAATAAATAATATATATATATATATATATATATATATAGAAAAATAAAATCAATTACACAACAAAAGAATATACATAGAAAACTCCTAACAAGAGAAAAACTACGGCTGCTAAGGCAGACAAGAGAAAAATCTACTAGGTGAAAAATTGTTACAATTATTCTAGTATTTTCCTTACACCTAAAACCCCAATAACATCAATCTCTCAATGGACCTATCATTTTTCTCACATTAGAAACTGTCTACTTGCAACGAAACTGATTGTTGTGTTATACAAACGAGTAAACTCAACCTCTCTATATATATTGATTATTTCTTGTAGAATAAATATTCCTTTCCTTATACCTTAAATAAGTTAAGTCCCAATAGAAAAATTACTTACTCATTAAATAGGAATCTTTCTAAAGAAGAAAATATTGTACGAAATCTTTGTTGAAAAATGAGATATATTTCCTAACAATCTCTACCTTAGCAATTTTTTCAATTGGGCAACAAAACATTATCCACCGTGTATCCACACTAAGGGTGGGTGTCGGTTTAGTGGGGACCGATATTCAATATGAACCGAAAATTCCGGTTTAGATCGGTATGAACTTTAAATGAACCCAAAAAAAAAAAAAAGCACCGAAGCAAAAATTTCGGATCACTTCCAGTTCAGATTTTTAGTTCTAAACATTATTAAAAAATTAAAAAAAATGTTTCAAAAAATCCTATTCTTTGCTGATTTCAATTTCATCATCTTCTTTCCATGATCTTTCTTGTAGTAGATTAAAAACAATAAAAATTAAGTACCAAAGAAAATTATTCAATTATTAATTCAAAAATAAAATCTAAATACAATAAACTATATAATAAGAATAGAATTTTTTTTTACAGTACGACAATAAAAAAAAACAAAGAAAAACAAGTAAGAATCAAAATTGCAAAAGTGAACTAAAAACAGAACCGGAACTAATAAGTTCTATTTTGGATAAAATGAAATTTGCAAAGAATATTTTAATTGTTGGCTTAACAAATGCTCTTGACTCTTGGACGATAATGGCCGAGAGGGATGTCGAGGAAGTAACAATGAGTGATTACGCATCTAGTTACATTACAAGAAATATGGCCTTTTGGGACGGTGTTGTTGCAAGATTGTCAACTTGAAAGATCACTATTACAAACACATTGGGTAGAACTCATCTTCAATAGTTAGCTTGCCCAAATGCTTATAAGTTCACATGCCAAGCCTTAATTTAAAGATGTGGAATATTGGATCCTCACATTCTACTGCTCCGCAATCGACAGCCATGGTGGCCCATCAGTCTCAGCTGGGTGACTTCGCTGATCTCGTCTTCTTCTAGGTAACAACCCTCTCGAGGTCGCCCCATCTGCATTAATGGTCACGAAGCTACACCATACCGATCCCATACTTGACCTAGTGCCTACTCTAATACTAATTATTACATACACATTGGGTGGAACTCATCCTTAAAAGTTGGCTTGTAAGTAGAGGGAATTTACAAGTCCACATGCCAAGCCTTAATTTAGCGATATGGAATGTTAGAACTCGTAAGGAGAGAGTCTTAAGTGCTTACAACTTACAAGCCTTAATTTAAGGATTTGGGGTATTGGATCCTAACATTGACCACGATCTGCAACCAACATCCACGGCGGCCCATCATTCCCAGCTGGGTAATTTCATGGGTCTCGTCTTCTTCCAAGTAATAGAAACTTTTTACAAATACATTGGGTAGTGCTTATAAGCCTACATGCCAAGCCTTGATTTAGCGATGTTGGACATTGCATCCTAACAACCATTATCGTAGGGTCTTTTCCTTAATTAGTCATTTCAAAAAATATTTAGGGCAGTGCAAAAGAAATTAAGCAACTACCGTAGATTTAAAAAATTACTTAGAAACTACTACATTTATTATTCGATCATTTTTTATCAAGAATAAATTATAAATTATTATAAAAACAAATGTTCACAAGTCCAAAAAATATGGATAATTCCCAAGAATCATAAAGCTCAAGAGCTTTTGAAATTTTTTTTTAAAAAATTTAAACTAACTTCCTTTTAAATTATTCTTTTCTTCAATATTTCCATATGATTTTATTGAGATACATTTAAAAATTTAAGATGGCTCCCTTAAATTTAAAGGGCAATGTTAGTATTTTATAAGTACACTAACATGTTTATGTACAATGGACTAATATTTCAATTAATACTGAAAATGGAAATATGGTAAAAAGTATAGTTTTGTGATGATAAAATAATAGAGTATTACAGCCAATACTTTTTCACATTTTACCCTTTTTTATTCTAAATTTTTTTTATTTATTAAAATTTTATATTTTAGTACATATTCAATTTATTATTCTATATTATATGTATATTATATTAAAAAATAGTGTTTACACGTATCACTTTTTCATGTTTTTAAAAAAATTTCGTGAGAGATTACATAATTGTCCTTGTAATATTACTCATGTTTATGATTAAATTAAGTTAATGGATCAAAGTTTAAAAATATAAAATAATATGAACTTATATGTGTAAATATTTTAAAACTTTTGATTTTTATAATTTTACAATAGCCAACTAAGATTGCAATGTTAATAACCGATTAAACACATCTCTACCCATTTAATAACTTTTCCATAAGATTTATTTGCCCCATTAGAAAAGGACAAAGTTGTGGTAGTTGCAAGGTACTTGGACGGTTGGACCTGAAAGAGTAATAAATTTTAAAGAGAGAAAAATTTCGGTGTGGTAAACTCTAATTGTAAAATAAAGTAGATGGTATTAAATTTTTTAGAAGTGGAATTTAAAGTACTTATAATTAGCTTTTGAAATTGAATCCAACTACGGTACAACGAGTGCACTGTACCTCTCTTTTTGTCTTTTTGTGCTATCACCATTGGATCTAACACAAAAGTAATTTCAAGGGCATGAATGTGTTTATTTGGTTATTAATAATCTAGTCCCTATTGTTTGTTGAAAATTTTGAAAAGTCAAAGTTTATAAAATTTTGCACCAACTTCTTGCTCTCCAAATACTCTTAATAAAAATCACTAATCATCAATTTATCATCATTGTGTTACAATACTTACTCTCACAAGTTATAATTAAGAGACCAAATATGCCAAATACATCAACAAAGACAATAAAAACTAAGATGAATTTTGAATTCTTGTTAATGCTCTCACTTTTGGTCATTTGTGAAAATATTTTTTTTCCTTGAAAAATAAACCTATTGACATAATAAGCAAAAAATTTACTTATAAAAATAATAACAATAAACTAATTATTCAAAAGCCTTAGGTTAGATTATTTAAAGAGAAAATGGAGAGACACATAAAAGAGAAAAGGAGAAGAATACACATAATAAAAGATTAAAAAAATTCAATTTACTTACATCTTAATTTCATTGTAGATGATAAACAGAGTGTGCATAAACAAAACATTATTGTTTATGTATTATAGAGCAAATGAATTTTAAGGCGACAAAGAAATAGCTTGTCAACATCTTTCTTATTTATTGTAATTGGTTGATTATAGGTTTAATTGAAAATGAAAAAAATATGGAAGATTGTAAAGGTGAGGGTGAAAGAAAGAGGAAAAAGAAATTATTTTAATAAACTGTAAATACATAAGAAAGTAAGGGGTGCAGTCAAAAAAGAAAAAAACGTGATCCTTTGAAATTAAGCATTAAGGTGGTGTTTGGTTGGGATGAGAGAATGTAAGAGAGGGAAATAATTTAAATTCTCTTTTTATTTTCATTGTTTAGTTTGACAAAATGTATAAGAATTTAATTTCTATTAGAATTTAATTTCCATCATAATGTAGAATTTGAATTCCATACTAAGTAGTGAAGAATTTAAATTCCTCCTATATTAAAAACTAAAGTTTCCAAAATTACCCTTCAACTTTTTAACTTATTTAATGTCATTAATAATTAATATTTATTATTTTATTTTATTGATTTAATTTTATAAATCGAGCTCCACCGAAAAGTCGCCGGACATCGTCGGACCACCGCCGGACCTTTTCGGATCACCGCGCGGACCTCGTCAGACCACCGCCGGACAACTGTCGGGCTTCGCCGGAAAGTCACCGGACCTCCGCCGCCGGCCATCGGACCGCCATTTTATTATATATATATATATTACTGCTAATATAAATAGGTTAATATTTAAGGTAAATGATAAATTTGTCTTAAAAGAAATTATAATTTATTTCCTTATCAAATTTTATATCAAACCAAACAACAAAATCTAATTTCACTACTCTTCTACACTCCTTTCTTCTCATTTCCTCTCCATACCACTCTTTTCCTCTCCACCTTTTTCTTCAAACCAAACATGACCTAAGGGTCGAGCTACGTTTTCTTCGTCGACAAGGCAGCTATATCTTATCTTGAAATTTTCTTCAATACGGGCGGTAATGGCACAGTATCGGGCCTGTCCAGTGTCCACTCTGGTTTTTCAATTGGACTACATGCTGCTATGTGATAGGGCCAGGAGACTATTTTAAGTTCATCCCACTATTTGATTTAATTAAAGAATAATGACATTTAAATCCGTATATCATTCATTTTTCACAACTTATTCCATACATTTTTCAATAACTTATACTTGACCTTAAAATGGTTAAAATAAATCACTATTTTAAGTTGCTTGCTACTTTATGTGCACAGCATGATAGTAATAGGATAACTATACATAAATTACCTTTATGTAAAGATGAACAATACATATATAGAAAAGATAAACCAGAGATAATCAAGAAGCTACAAGTAGATATTTCAACCATATTGTTGAGGGAAAGAATCAAGGAAAATAGTTCTCATGAAGTGCTTTATAAAGTATTTAATCGATCTGAAAAACATTTTCTTAAGAAACTAGTACTACTGAAAATACATGCTGTTTTGCTCTTACCATCAAGTGATTTTTATTTAGTCCATTTCGAATTAATTTTAGAGGAGTTAGGAACTCAAAAATTAGGCCTTATTTGATATTAAGATTGGGCAGTTGTAACTTAAAAAATATAACATTAAAGTATTTGGTAAACACTAACTACTGTAATTTTGAAATTAAGTTGATTTCATCATCTACTTTTATGATGAAAAACTTATAATATTTTTATTATCTTTGTCAAAATTATTATTTAAAAGTTATGTTTACTACACACTATTAATGTTTATTTCATAATTATAGTTTTTTTTCCACAACAGCTACAACTTAAAAGTTGAATTTGGGTTTTACCCACTCTCTTAGCTATTAAAAGAAGAATGATGATATTTGGTCCTCATAATTTATCTCTTCACCCCATACTGTTCTATTGAACCATTACTTTAAAAATTTACCCTTGTAAAAATTATAAAAATACTATTTTTCTCTCTCTCATTTGAACTCTCTCTGGGCATTATTACTGTTCACCACCAACTATTTTCAGCATGTAATGCCCATGGCTTCCTTTCAAATTTCAAAATAAAACCCATAGCTTTTTATTGATCAAATCTACGTGTCCTGATGTGATCTTCTTTCATTGCTAATATGTTTTTTAGTCTTGAATAAAATAAGTTCTAAAACAAATAAAAGAACCTGTAGTTGATAATTATCCATCAGATGCAAACTCCTCCAATGCCAGCAACTAACAAAATTGAATAATTCAGAAGTTGACGATTATAGAAACTCGTAGCCAAATAGAACCCTGCAGCTCAATTTGATAAGAACTGAGCAACTCAGAATGGTGATCCCGGGAGAGAATGTGAAGTTGAAAGAGGAAAAAAATAAAAGAAAAAATAATATTTATTTCTAATTAGTTTTTATTTTTTCATAAGAATAATTTAGAAAAAAATATAATTAATTTAAAAATAGGACTAATGAGATAAATTGAAAGGATCAAACATTATTACTCTAAAAGAAAATTCAATAACGGAAAAGCAAACAAAGACAAATAAAAGACCTTTGAGCCACAAAATGGTCCCATTCTTGTATCTTAAATCACATTTGATTCTCACGTATCAAGATGACATCAAAAGAGCTTACCTAATTTCCTTTAGAGATGGCCAATGGGCCGGGCTATAGGAAGGTTTATGTGGCCTCGTGTCGTGCTGTGCTTAGCTTCTTGTCGTGCCTTACCGTATCTAATTTTTGTTACTTAGGATAACCCGACACACGTATCGTGTGGCCACGCGTGTTGTGTCGTGTGCCGTGTCTACGACAAAAGCACGACAAGTTTTTTTTTCTAATTTTTTTAAAAGAGCATGTCAATTGTCAAGCTATTGGCACATATGTTTTTTTTTAGTTTATGTACTTTTTTTGGGGTTCATGTACCTCTACTTAAATTCAGTAGAATTAAAAGTTTAAGCTCAAGTCCATATTTGATAATAATAAACTAATAATAGTAAAATAATGTAATACTAACTATTAAGTTCGACCCTACGGTACTAGAACTCTTTTTTAATACTTAATAACAACAACAACAATAACAACAAGAGTAATAATAAATTTTTCTTAAAGGTTAACTTAATAGTGAATATTTTATAAAATCATGATATTTATACTTTTATTTATTAAAATCATGGTATTATCTATTCATTCAATAAATTACAAACATAAAACGATTAGAGTATTTTTTTTAAAACTAAAAATTAAATGAATTTAAAAAACTTACGCTAATAAAATATATTAAAAGATTCAATTTCAAGTTATTTATAAAATCATAAAATTTTAATTTTACTTTTATTAAAAAGTGAAACATACATTGTTAGAGTGCAATTTATGCACTAGTTTTGCATTGTTTACTTCTCTTAATATCGATATTTTGCACTTAATAATAATGATTTACTTGTGTTTTACTTTTGTAGGTGCAATTCTATTGATTTGTGATAAAATTGAGGTATAAGATGATGTTTAAAGATGATTGTTCTCTTGGAGAAATTTAGAGCGTCAGAAGAACTTTATTGATAAGGCGTGGGCGCGTGCTGTCAACTACGAACCTGCAGTTTTTAGTTTAACATGTTTTGTATTTTTGGTTATTTTTGTAATTACGAATTTAATATTTCAGATATTAGTATTTTATTTTAAATAGAATTCTAGAGGAGAAGAGAGAGAGAGTATTTAAGGGAGGAATCTATTGTGAAAAAGGGGGATTTTGGAGGGGAGAAAAAGAAAGAAACCCTATATCTAATTTTTCTCTTCTCTCTATGAAGAACTAAACCTATTTTTCTGGTTGAAGGATAATGAAGCTTTGATTCATCACTACTGTGAGATCTTTCTTATGCTTTAATTGTTTTATTACTTTTTGGGTGTTTGTTTATTCTCTAAATTAGTTTCATGATTATGTTTGTTAATTAGGTAATTGACCACTATTTAATTATCAACTTAATATATTGTCAATTAAAGGATTCATCGTATGAAGAATTTAATGTTTGTGACAAATAACATAGCAGAGAGTTGTGTTGTGAGAATAAACAATCTAATTTAAATGAATCATCATATGTGTTGATTAGGATTTGGGTCTCTCTAGTTTTTCAGGCTGTCAATTGATTAAATCCTATGATCGTATCTAGGGTTGTCTATTGATTAGGGAAATATCCAACGGTCGTACCTTGGTTATCGACTAGTTAAGGAGAGATTGGCTATTAGAGGGTCTCAATAGTTATAACCGGTCTATTCATAAGTAATAATAATCTATATTTGAATCAATGATCAGTAGTCGAATCAAGCTGAGTTAATTCCTTCAACCAGAGATTTCTCCAATTTGAATTACAACTTTAATTTGCATTCTTGTTACTTTAATTTGATTTTTATTATTGTCAACAATTCCCCCATTTTACGTTTTACGTTTCAAAAGGATTTAAATAATTACCGATCTCTGTGCACACGACTCTGCTCAATCACTATACACAATTTATTTAGAGTATGAATTTATTTTTGTTGGCTTCGACACCCATCATACATAAAATTATAAAATAAATTAAAAATATATACATACATAATATTATAAAATATAAATTATGGGCTTAAAAACTCAGATTAAAAAACCCGGCCAAGTGCCGGGCTTTTTAAGCCTGGCTCAAGTGGCCAAAAAACATATCCAGATAGGGTCCGACATTGCCATACCTGGACCGAGACCCAGGTTTGCCAACCCTAAGTAATAGATCCAACTAGTGATTGTTTCAATGGTTATAATTAAGGACATGAATTTTCTCGTAATTTGAATTTATTTGAGTTTTGAAAGATATTTTAACACAACTGCATTTTTATTCATGCATGATCAAATTTACTTCCTAGCTATGTTTTCAATTATTAATTACCAATCACATGAAATGTATTTACATAGAATAAAAAAGAATCTTGATCCTATACTAACGCAAGGTTAAAAATATAAAATGGGAATAGAAATGATAACAACTTTAATTATTCTAAATTGGATCCCACTTTGTCATTACCTTAAAGCAACCTTTTTTGTGACTTCGGATCGTAGAGTATGGCGCTTTCTCCATTACTAGTGGCAGAGTCGGTTTTAGAGTATCACGGGCCTTAGGCGAATTTTATTTTATTTTTTAATTAGGCCTCTTTTTATTTAGCAACTTCAATACTCAATAAAACAAAAAAGAGCTGAAAATCCATTTCAATTTTAGTTCTTGAATTTCAACAAATAATCAAGAAGATTCTAAAAATTTTCAAAAACAAAATCTAAAATTTACCATTAGAAATTATACAAAATAAACAAACGAATAAATGAGAACAATACTATTTTCAAATAGAATATTTAGAATGGTAGCACATAAAAAGTTGAGATCATGAATTGATGGTTAGATAATGGATATGGACTTTGTATTTTAAGTAACTAATTTTTTTTTCTTTTTTGAATGAACTAATGCATGTAATAATCTTCATTGTAGAGAAGAGAACAAGAAATTTTTCATCTATGATTTTCGAGATTATAAGATTTTTAATAGAAATTAAAATGAATATTCAAAGTCAAATATTCTAATGTTGACTAATTGATCTTTTTTAAGAAGTTGAAAAGTAAAAAATTTACTTATTTTTATTAGAAAAACTAATAATGAATAAATTAATAGTTAGACAATATTATTAATTATATCTCTTTAACAACAAGATAACCAATTATAGGTTTTTATATAAATAATAATTATTATTAATTATAGGATAATTATTAATTAAAGAGATGTCTAATAGGCTTTTCTACCACACATAATTTTTTTTAAAAAAATCTTTATTAACTAAAAAATTATTACTAATATTTAAAAAATGAGACTTTTTAAAATTTGAGGAGTTATTACTAATATTCAAAAAATGAAGTCTTTTTAAAATTCAAAGCCTTAGACAACCGTCTTATTCACCCATACTTAAAGTCACCTATGACTAGTGGCAAATTTTCTCCGTTGAAAATTTTAAATTTTAAATTTTAAGAGTTTGGTAACATGGAAACTATTGCTGATCAAAGATTCCTTTCCAATTTTCTGATGAGGAAGGATGCTTGCGCTCTTCAGCTCATGTCATATTATTTGCTGCACGATCACGTCATTTCCTCTTCTTAATCAGTAATATAATATTTTAATTTATTTTTTAAATTACTTTTTTATAATCTTCTGTCATACATATATTTATAATAATATATAATTAAAATTTAATTACTCAAATATTTTTATTTGATAACTACTAATCACAAAATTTTAAAAAATCAATACATAAACTATAAAATATTATTTATTTTCTTATAACACACAAATATTTGTATTAGAACTGCGACCTGGTGTTTGATTCTCATGTAATTTTTATCTTAATTCTTAATTCAATTTCTTGGCCCATTTCAAAGAACCAGGCTTTGAATTTTCCTTCATGAATTATTGACAGAAATGCTCAATCAAACATTTATTTTCCCTAATGACCAAGACCTCTTGGCAAGTCTAGTCATTCGGAGGGAATTTTAATTACAAGTTCCTCGATAGTTTAACTATTATGTGGCTATACCCTATATTCAATTATTTTATATAGATATTCCCTCGATGTCATGCGCAGGCATATCTAGATAATTTTGAATACACCTTGCATATAAAATTGAATCTAAAATACCTAATTCTTGAGGTATTTTAGATCAAATTCCTGCGGAACAAACAATTGAGAACTTAATTTATTGTTTAAGTATTTTGGACTTAGATCGACTGCAATGAGCTTTTATTTCATGAAATGGACAACGGAGAAATAACACTTTGGGACATAAATATAAAAAAATAATAGGGATCTAAGTGGTAAATGTAAAAATACATGGAAAATAATAATCATTCACAAGAAAGCTGAATTTCAGAGCCAAAAGCAAAGGGGACCTAAGTGTCTCAATCCAAATGGAAAATAAATTGACTGGAAAGTCCATAAATATGTTAACAGAAATTTATAAAAAGCAAATGAACATTTATCATAAAAAATTAATTATTGGTTATATATTTACAAATCTTTTTTAAAAATTTGTTCATTTAATCCAGATTAAGATTATAACTCAAGGTAAATTAATTTTTTCCTCAATTCTTCTGATAAGGCTTGATAAGAAAGTGGACGTGCAATTTGATGGATTAGTGATGCTGGGGATTGATCATGGAGTGTATTCTGATGAGTTCTTCTTATTCAATAAATAAATAAATTTAGAACTAAAATTTCTGATCGAATATATCACAGCTGTAGTCGTATTAATAACGTTGTGGACTTAGAAATTAAGGTAGACTAAAACTTGCCAGAGAAAATATTTTTATTCAATGCTACAGCCAACACGTAAGTTAATGCCTTTGACCTGCCTGTATTTTTGCAGCTTATGATTTTGTTAATCATACTTCTGAGATTGAGAGCCTAGCTAGTTGAATATATTTCAAAAAATATTTGTCACTGAGTAAGTGGTGCCTATGTAAAACAACAAAGATTTTGCCATAGCATATTATCTTATAATTTTGTTTTCATGAACATCGACGTATGAGGGGAGTTTATTAATTAAAAATAAAGATATACCTATTTAGGAGAGACGTAATGAGCTTTATCCATCAACATATGAAAAGCACTAAAGCAAAAGAGAGCAAAAATTTTAGAAATGACAGAAAAAATGCATGAGAATTGAGAATATAAAGAAAGAATTATCTTATAAATTTAAATGCAATAGATGTTACCTTATAAATTTAACTTGGGACCAAAATGCTAAAATTAATAGTTTGATAAATTTAGTGCATTAGTCCCAAGTTGTTGGAAATTTTCTTAGACTGTTGAAAAGATTCTACAGACAGTTTTTCTCTAATCAAATAAATTCTTTTTTCCACCTTATTTACGTCAAAAATGTGGAAAAATGTTTCTACGTTAATCTCATACTAAAGAATTAAGGGTTTTGAAGTCTTGATTGCTTGGATGTGTGTGTATATATATACACGTCAAGTTCTCGTTCATGACATGCTTGCAAAACACAATAACATAAACAACATGGGATTGCCAATCTTCAATATTCTGATCCTATTTCTTTTGTTAAAATTTTCACATAGTGTTACTTCTGATTCTAGTGAAGAAGCGTATGCTCTTCTCAATTGGAAAACAAGCCTTCAAAATCAAAACCTTAACTCCTCTTTGTTGTCATCATGGACACTTTATCCTGCTAATGCAACCAAAATAAGCCCATGTTCTTGGTTTGGAATTTCTTGTAACCATGCAAGAAGCAGAGTCATTCGTATAAACCTGAGCACTTTGGGTTTAAATGGTACGTTTCAGGATTTTTCATTCTCATCATTTCCTCATCTTGTGAAGCTTAACCTAGGCTTCAATTTACTCTTCGGAAACATCCCCCCTCAAATCGGTAACCTCTCCAAGCTTCAGTATCTTGATCTTGGCAATAATCAATTATCTGGGGTAATACCACCAGAAATTGGCAAGCTAAATCAATTAAGGAGACTTTACCTTGACGTGAATCAGTTGCATGGCACAATTCCACCAGTAATAGGTCAGTTAAGTCTTATTAATGAGCTTGTCTTTTGTCATAACAATGTTTCTGGTAGGATCCCTTCATCTTTGGGTAACTTAAGCAACTTGGCTCTTTTGTATCTTAATGATAACTCCCTTTTTGGCTCTATTCCTATTGTTATGGGAAACTTGAAGTCTCTTTCAACTCTAGATTTGAGCCAAAATCAACTTAATGGTTCAATTCCATGTTCTTTAGACAACTTAAGTAACTTGGACACCTTGTTTCTTTACAAAAATTCACTTTCAGGTCCTATTCCTTCGGTTATAGGAAATTTGAAGTCTCTTCTCCAACTAGACTTGAGTGAAAATCGGCTTAGTGGTTTAATCCCTCTTTCTTTGAGTAATTTAAGCAGCTTGACTGTGATGTCTCTTTTTAATAATTCACTTTCTGGTTCCATCCCTCCCATTTTAGGAAACTTGAAGTCTCTTTCGACACTAGGGTTGCACATAAATCAACTCAATGGTGTCATTCCTCCTTCAATTGGTAATCTTAGCTCTCTAAGAAATTTATCCCTTTTCAACAATAGACTTTACGGTTTTGTTCCTAAGGAAATAGGATACTTGAAGTCTCTTTCTAAATTAGAGTTTTGCGCAAATCATCTTAGTGGGGTTATTCCTCATTCAGTTGGTAATCTCACTGGGTTGGTTTTATTAAACATGTGTGAAAACCATCTTTTTGGTCCAATCCCTAAAAGTTTGAGAAATTTAACAAGCCTAGAAAGAGTACGTTTTAACCAAAACAATCTCTATGGAAAGGTGTATGAAGCTTTTGGTGATCATCCAAATCTCACTTTCCTGGATCTCAGCCAAAATAATTTTTATTGTGAAATCTCATTTAATTGGAGAAACTTTTCAAAATTAGGCACTTTCAATGCTTCAATGAATAATATTTATGGGAGCATACCGCCTGAGATTGGAGACTCATCCAAATTACAAGTTCTTGACCTTTCTTCAAATCACATTTTTGGTAAAATTCCAGTGCAATTGGTAAAGTTATTTTCTCTAAACAAACTAATTTTGAGTTTGAATCAACTCTTTGGAGGCGTGCCTCTAGAGTTTGGCACATTAACCGAACTTCAATACCTCGATTTGTCCGCAAACAAATTGAGTAGTTCGATTCCGATGAGTATAGGAAACTTGTTGAAGCTGCACTACTTGAATCTAAGCAACAATCAATTTAGCCATAAAATTCCAACTGAATTTGAGAAGTTGATTCATCTTTCAGAGTTAGATTTGAGTCATAACATTCTCCAGGAAGAGATACCACCTCAAATCTGTAAAATGGAAAGCCTGGAGAAGCTGAATCTCTCCCACAATAACCTCTCTGATTTCATTCCAAGATGCTTTGAAGAAATGCGTAGCTTGTCATGGATTGACATATCCTATAATGAGCTACAGGGACCAATTCCTAATAGCACAGCGTTCAAAAACGGTCTAATGGAAGGGAACAAAGGATTGTGTGGCAATTTTAAGGCATTACCATCTTGTGATGCTTTCACGTCTCACAAACAAACTTTCAGAAAGAAATGGGTTGTAATTGCACTACCTATCCTAGGAATGGTTGTGCTGTTGATTGGTTTGATTGGATTCTTTTTCCTTTTTCGACGAAGAAAGAGGGACCCACAGGAAAAACGAAGTAGCTCTGCCAACCCTTTCGGATTTTTTTCGGTTTTAAATTTTAATGGGAAGGTTTTGTATGAAGAAATCACTAAAGCAACAGGTAATTTTGGCGAGAAGTATTGCATTGGAAAAGGTGGACAAAGAAGTGTGTACAAAGCAGAGCTGCCTTCTGGGAATATCTTTGCGGTTAAGAAATTCAAAGCAGAGCTGTTTTCCGATGAGACGGCGAATCCGAGTGAATTCTTGAATGAAGTTTTGGCATTGACGGAGATACGACATCGAAATATTATTAAATTTCACGGGTTTTGTTCTAATGCTCAACACTCATTTATAGTTTGTGAATATCTTGCTAGGGGTAGCTTGACCACAATCCTTAGAGATGATGCAGCAGCAAAAGAATTCAGTTGGAATCAGAGAATGAATGTGATCAAAGGTGTAGCTAATGCTTTGTCCTACTTGCACCATGATTGTATCCCACCAATTGTACATCGAGACATATCAAGCAAGAATGTTTTGCTTGATTCTGAATATGAAGCTCATGTTTCAGATTTTGGATTTGCTAAATTTCTCGAGCCACACTCGTCTAATTGGACTGAATTTGCAGGCACAGTAGGATATGCTGCTCCAGGTATGCATTTTCCGCCTTCATATATTTTTCTTTGGGGAAAAAAAAATAAAAGACATCTCATGCTTTGATAGAATGGTCAGGGAGAACCCATTACTTTTAAAATTGTCACACATACTTCTTTTGAGACCTAAATACCGTAAAAGAAGGTTTGCTTGACTAGTTTTAAAAAGAAAATGAGGCTATATATCTTAAAAAAGGGTTTGTGTGACCATTTATAAAAATTAAAAGATCTCTATAACGATTTTATCAAATGAGGGAGAATATCGCTATCCTTTTCCTTTTTTAAAAATAAAGATTAATATATTAATGTATTTTGTAAACTACAATTTTATTTATATTTAAACATCTAATACAACATTTGCAAAAAGAAATATAAAAAACGAACAAAGTCGAGTTGGACATCCACCCATCTTTCCGTTGTGTGAATCTGCCCAAGCATATATTATTTCTTATTTGAGATAAACCATTTATTATTTATTGATACTACTTGTATACTTTATGATACGTGTCTATCAACTTGCAGAGCTTGCTTACACAATGAGGGCTACTGAAAAATATGATGTGTATAGTTTTGGAGTTTTAGCATTGGAAGTGATCAAGGGTTATCATCCAGGAGATTTTGTTTCCACAATTTTTTCTTCAATTTCCAACATGATCATAGAGGTTAATCAAATTTTGGACCATCGGCTTCCAACTCCGTCTCGTGATGTTACGGACAAACTGAGGTCAATTATGGAGGTTGCCATTTTATGCTTAGTTGAGAATCCAGAAGCTAGACCAACCATGAAAGAAGTTTGTAACTTATTATGCAAATAAATCAGCCAAGTCAATTTTTTTTTCCAGTCTATTTTTCTGATTATTTATTACTCTTCATATGATAGCTTTGAAACTTGTGATGAATGTAAATATTTTAAAGTTGAAATAAATATGAATTTGAATTTAGAGAGAATTTCTTACGTCTACTAAGGTTAGTTGGGTGAAGGTTAATACTGATGTTCCTTTAGAGGCAATCCTAAATTTAATAAGAGACGCCCATTCCTTCCAAGTTGTCCTCCGATAATTGTCTTCTTCGAGTGTGCCTGATGCCAAAAGCTGATACACATGAACCATCTTTTGCTGACCGGGCCCATAAGCACGCGCAATGGCTTGCTTTGTCTTAGAAGGGTTCTACTCTGAACCACCCGCGAAGCAGCTGTCAAACTAATGCATTCAGCGCGGCTGTATTGATGCAATAAGTGTCCTTGAAGGCCCACTGGGTTCCTCAAACTTTTCCATTATCCTTCCGTGTTCAGACAGCTCTATGTCTCCTGCGAGGATCAGAATTTCTCTACCCTTCTGCCACCTAAAAACTTTCCCAAACAATTCTGCAAACAACATGGTTGGTGCAATAGTAGTATGGATAATTTGTTTCATGATGCTCTAGATATAAATATTCGTTCCACCACTTTTTGTCTAATTGATAAATATCCTACTATGTTTTGCTCGTAGGATAGTAAATGGGAGATGACTATATTAAATGGTGGTTTCAAACTTCCAATTTCCCAGACCAACTCAAACATAATAAGTTAGGTATAAAATATTTTATAATATTTATATTCCGAAATAATAATAATAATCTATATTAAAATTGAAGTATCTAATAATCTATATTAGAATTGAAGTGTCTAATTTTTTCTCTATTTTTTTATTTTAAATAATACATAGGCTAAAAAGTTGGCCTCATTGAATTAAATTTCTGGCTCCATCACTAATTACAATTTATTAAAACATTATTGTTTACTAGAAAAATGGATGCCAAATCTCTTTCTTTTAGAAAAAAAAATCGAAGATGGGAAATCGTAGAAAAACTTGTATACTTCAGGCGCATCACCTCAGCAGTCGAAACCTGCCATTTAAACAAGTCAATTGGGTTCCACAATAAGACCCACCCAACTTGATATTAGAGTGCTGCTAAATATCAAGAACAACGAGAGAAGGACGACAGAATTGCCTCTTCTCTCTCTCTGATGTCAGCTTTTTTTCTCTCTCTCCTCTCACCACATGCTTCATTCTCTCGTCTTTCTTTCGTTTTTCTTGATACTTAGCATTTTCCTATTACAAATTGATTTTTGTTTGTGAATGAGTCTCATTACCCACTATATGGCAAGTCTTTACTGATTGGATGCACAACCTTAGCATGTATGCAAGTCTTTATGGAGAAATGGATGTTTAGCATCTTTCCAACAAACCACTTCTGACTTTCTTTTGTGTTCGCCAGGACTATGATGCCGGAATAACCTTTCCATAACATGATACACCGATAGGGATGGCAATAGTGAGGAGAGAGGAGGGGACTCACATCCCCATACCCCATTCCCAACACTTTGCTTACGACCTTATATCATCTTCGTCCTTGTCCTGATTACTTGTCTCCTATATCCTCTTTGTGTCTCTGTTATAAATAGAAATCTTTGAGGGTACTCAGAATTGATGATTTTATTTCCTGAAAATGGTACATTTAGGAGTGGGCAAAAAAAAAACTGATTAATTAAAAATCGAACCGAACCGAGCGGTTCAGTTCGGTTTTTGTGTGGTTTTTTTGCATTCAACAAACCGAATGAGTAATATAATAAAAAAAAATAAAACCAGCCAGTTTGGTTTTCGATTTAAAAAAAAAACCGAAAAACCGAACCGAATATCAAATAAACCGAATGTCAAGTAACAATCCCTAAAATCTGAAGTCTAAACTGAACAAGGCTGAACTCCTGACCTTCACCCGCAGCACCTTCAGCCGCTGGAATCTGGTCCCCGCTGCTCGTCGCCGCCGCTGCAATCTCGTCGTCGCCACTGCTCGTCAGTCGTCACCGCTGCTCATTGCTGCTGTCACGGTGCTCCCCTGCTGCCATTATTTGTCTGAATACAGTGGGCTCACCGCAAAGATTCTTTTGTTTTTGTCAACAAAATCTCTCAGCAGAACAAAAAATCGAACGAAAAAGGTTCCATTTTTTGTTTCGGTTTTATGAATTTGGTTTAAAGTTCATTTCTTTTTCCTCGTTCCCATGTTTTTGTTAATGTGCTTGAGTTATGTAAATATCACTGCCGTTTTTGTCTGGTTTGTTCTGTTTTTGTAGAGAATAAAAACCAATAACTTGAGCTGCTGCTGATTGCTTCGTGTTTCGTTTCGTAATTTGTTGAGGTTCGTTTACTTGAGATGTTGTATTTAGTTATGCCCAAGACTACTAATTTGTATACCAAAATTGATTTTTGATTTCTGATTCATTCTTTTATTTTCTCTTTTCCCCCATTTGGGTGAGATATGGTTTGTTTCTTTGATTGAAAGATGATTGAATGATTGGTTTTTTTTTTCAGTTTTTTCAGTTTTTTCAGTTTCTTTTCCCAAATCGCAAACTGGATACTGTTGAGATTGATCATGATTTTTATATCTTAGAGCTGTGTTTGAAAATGTTCTTGTTAAATTGTAAAGTATTTGTTTGGTTTCTAAGAAAGTTACAGAGAGAAAATAACAAGAGAGAATGAATGTGAATCATTTCATTAATCTGAATGGTTTTACAAAGATGTATATATACAAGCATTTCGAATCTTCTACATGCTGTTTAAGCTTTAGCTAACAGCATAACAACCTTCCTCCAGCTCAGCTGCCAAGTCAGCATTAATAACAAACTTGATTAAACAAATCAACTGAGCTTAACTAACTAAACCATCTTAACTAATTCTATTATCTTAACAGCCCCTCTCAAGCTCAAGGTCTGGGAAGAACATTGAGCTTGGACCGTAGATAATGAAATTGATCAAATGCTAATGGTTTAGTTAAAATATCTGCTACCTGATCACAACTTGGAACATGATTAATTTGCAGCTCCTTTCTAGATACATGCTCTCTAATGAAGTGTAGATCAAGTTCAATGTGTTTAGTTTTAGAATGATACTTAGGATTGCTAGCAAGGGCTTCTGCACTTTTGTTGTCACAGTAGAGAACTGGAGACCGCAGCAAAGACACTTTTAGTTCTTTGAAAAGATATGTGATCCACAATACCTCAGCTGTTGTCAAAGCCAAAGCTCTGTATTCTGATTCAGCTGTACTTCTAGATACTATATGCTGTTTCTTAGAGGACCATAAAACCAAGTTGTTGCCTAAGTAAACACAATATCCCCCCACTGACTTCCTATCATCCAGATCAGATCCCCAATCAGCATCTGAAAAAGCTGTAAGACTAAGTGATCCAGATGAGTAAAATTGTAAACCATGATCTGCTGTATACTGCAGATACCTCAGCACCCTTTTGCAAGCTTGCCAATGAAGTACTGATGGATTAGAAAGATATTGGCTGAGTTTATTCACTGTAAAAGCAATTTCAGGCCTTGTTAGTGTAACATATTGCAATGAGCCAACCAAACTTCTGTATAGAGAAGGATTCTCAAACACTTCACCCTTGTCTTTGACTAATTTCTCTGTTGAGCTCATTGGTGTTGAACAGCCCTTGCAGTTCACCATTTGAGCTTTCTTGAGCAAATCACCAATGTACTTAGTTTGTGATAAGTGCAAACCATCCACATTTGGAGTTACATCAAGACCGAGAAAGTAATTAAACTCCCCAAGATCTTTCAAGGCAAACTCGGCACCCAACTGATGTATCACCTTTTCTACCAAAAGAGAATTTGAGCCTGTGATCAAAATATCATCTACATAGATTAGTGCCACAATAATTTCTCCTGCCACATGATGAACAAACAAGGAAGTATCTGATTTGGATGTCACAAAACCCCACTGAATTAAAGAAGCTTTCAACCTGTCATACCAGGCTCTTGGAGCCTGTTTGAGTCCATAAAGTGCCTTAGTGAGTTTGCAGATATGAGCTGGAAATTGAGGATGAACAAAACCCTCAGGTTGATGCATAAAAACATCCTCTATAAGAATGCCATTAAGGAAGGCATTATTAACATCTAGCTGCCTAATTGTCCAATGATTCATGACAACAAGACTCAGAATTATTCTGATGGTGCAGGGCTTTACAACTGGACTGAAAGTTTCAAAAAAATCCACCCCTTGTGTCTGATGAAACCCCTTGGCAACCAATCTGGCTTTGTACTTTGATATGCTGCCATCAGGGTTATATTTAATTCTGAATACCCATTTGTTTCCAACAATCTTCCCAGCTGTTTCTGGAGGAATAAGAACCCAGGTTTGATTCTTTTGTAGTGCATCAAATTCTTCGTGCATAGCTTGTTGCCATTTGGAGTCTGCTAGAGCTGCTTTAACAGATGAAGGTTCAAGCTCTTGAGCTACTGTTAAGTATGTCTTGGGCTTAAACACACCAGCTTTTGATCTGGTAGTCATGGAATGAATGTTCTGAACTGAAGATGTCTGTACTGGCTGATGAACTTGGATGTGTGGTGATAAATTTTGAGATGAATGGCTTGGAGATGAATGTGCTGAAGATGTATGGGAGTGACTTGAATCAGGTCCTGCATCTGGATTTGAGGGAATAGCATAGGATTGTGCATTGTTGCTGTCTTGAATGACTTCTGTAATTGGAATATTTGAAAAAGAGACTTGACTTGGTTGGATGGATGAGAGTTGTGAATCAGACTTTGTAGGAAAGAGTTCAAAATAAGGAAATTCTGATTCATTAAACTGAACATGTCTAGCAATGTATGTTTTACCAGTGGAATCCAGGCATTTATATCCCTTGTGTATAGGACTATAGCCAATCATTAGGCATTTTTGTGTATGAAAATTGAGTTTATGGTTATTGTAGGGTCTGAGAAGAGGAAAGCAAGAGCAACCAAAAGTTCTAAGGAACTTGTAATCTGGTGGTCTACCATGAAGTTTGGCAAAAGGAGAAACATTATTCAACACTGGGGTTGGCATTCTGTTAATAAGAAAGGAAGCTGTATGAAATGACTCCCACCAAAAAGATAAAGGCATTTTAGCTTGTGCAAGAAGTGTTAACCCAGTTTCTACAACATGCCTATGCTTTCTCTCAACTACACCATTTTGATGATGTGTGTGAGGACAACTATGCCTAAAATGTATCCCTTCTGCCTCAAGAAATTTTTCAAAGCTTCTGTACTCCCCTCCCCAATCAGATTGTAAAGACTTTAGAGAGAAACCAAGTTGTTTTTCAACTAAGGTTTTGAAATACTTGAATGTATCTAAAGCTTCTGACTTAAGGGTTAATGGAAAAATCCAGCAGTATCTGCTGTAATCATCCACAAAACTAATGTAATATCTATATCCATGTAGAGATGGTATAGATGCTGGACCCCAAAGATCGGTATATACAAGTTCTAAAGGAGTTTTTGTTTTTATGCCTGTAGAGTAGAAGGAAAGTTGATGCATCTTACCATATTGACAAGCATCACAAAAATCAGGAATAGATGCAGGAAGTGCAAGAGAGGATAATATGTTTTTCAATGCATGTTTATTAGGATGACCAAATCTTTGGTGTAACACATTAGCAAACATAGCTGGGTTAACAGTGCTCAAATGACTCTGAGAATTACTTGTTTGAGTACAAACTTTATTCAAAGACAAACCAGAAAAGTTACAAGCTGATTGGTTAAAAACAGAAAGCATAGAACTAGGATTATGACTGGTGACACATGAACTGGAGAGAAAGTCATCCTTAGACAGCAACTTATACAGCCTCTAGCAATCCCTCGAGCCAGATGCACTCCCTTCCTCTTATCCTTAATAAAACACATATTGGCAACAAACTCAATGGTTAAATTGGTATTTTCAAGCAATTTGGAAATGCTTATGAGATTTTTAGTAAGATGAGGTACACACAAGATATCTTGTAAATGCAGAAAAGAATCACAGGAAGTGGGGAGACAAGTATATCCAATGTGTGTAATTTTCAGACCTTGGCCATTACCAACATGTAGTAGCTGATTACCTGAATATTCTCTTCCAAGGTTCAAGTTCTGCAGGTTGTTGATGAGATGATGTGTTGCCCCACTGTCAACATACCAACCTTGATCAGCCATGTCACCTTCTGAGGTTGCCAGGAAAGCAGCTCTTGGTGCTGAATTTGGATAGAAAGCTCTTGGTCCAGGATTCTGATATGAATTATAGCCTGAATATGGATTGTAATAAGGCACAAATTCTTTATTGAACCTGTTCCTGCATTCAGCTGCAGTATGCTTTGGCTTAAAGCATATTTGACAGATTACAGCAGCTCCATTTGGATCTGAAGCACCTTTTCCATTAATGAAGCCACCAAAGTTTCCACCAAAATTATTGGCATTATTAACACCAAATCCTCCTCTGCCTTGATAATTTCCAGACTGAGCATTATTATTCCAGCTGTTGAGTGTTAGAAAATGCATATTTATAAAGGAGAAAACCGTCATTTTACATTTTAAGTCTTACTAACAACCCTTACTTTTATATATTTAACCTTCTTGTGATTTAATTACATGTGTTTTATTTTAATTAAGTATTTTATGTATTTTAGGGGCATTATAGTCATTTCACAATAAAGGAGAGATCAGACGGCAAAACGGACATCACTTTTGAACTCAGGACGGTCGAAAACATTAGGAGGAGCATAAAAGGAAAAATGGCACTATTCACATGTACGGTACTATTCACGTGTACGGTACTGTATACGTTACTGTTCACGACACTGTTCACATAGACGGATGATGACGTGGCATTGACCGATGATGTGGCATTGACTGATGAGGTGTCACGATCCTGTTGGACTAAAATTCTTATGTACTGTTGATGGTGACGTGGCAGCATATCAGTGGACGAAAAATCTCGCGTACGGTGCATGCATCACACAGGATTATTTTCAACCAAACCGCGTTACTGTTCATCCGGGTCAAACCGCGTTACTGTTCAAAGTCGGGTCAAACCGTGTTACTGTTCATCCGCGTGGTCAAACCGTGGACTGTTGACTGATGACGTGGCGCAATCCTGAGCGTCCAAACTGTTTTTAATCCGATGGCCATGATTTACTCCATGTATCTATAAAAAGGGGGCCTCCCCCCCTAATTTGATATCTCTGAATCCATTTTTGGGATCCATTTTCTGTAATTCCCTCTCCATCTTGTATTTTCTTCGTATTTTAATAAATTCCCATTTTGCCCCTAGTTCAATTATGAGTAGCTAATTTCCGTTCAAGCTTGGGTTGAAGGTGAAGTCTCAACATGTGTCATGGGCTTAATTTGGTAAATTTATTTTCTCTTCCCCTCTAGTTTTTGTGGATGTTTTGACTTCTCGTCGACAAATAATAATATTCTTGTCTAGTACCGCCTTGGTTTCACCGGCTCTCTAGTACAAGGTTATTATTATTTGGCACGATAAGCCCTTAGCACCATATTGATTAGAGCGTGGTTCATGAGGTGTGGATTCCCCCCTCATGATTTAATTGGCATTAATAAGGAATATTTAGCCCATGATGCATGTTGATACGGATCCAGATACCCAAGTACGTCATTTCAATAGAATTCTCTTCAATTTATTCTCACCATTTCAATACCAATTTTAGAATTTATTCTCTCCATTTTAATTTAAGTTTTAGCATATTCCAATCATTTCCACCACAAATCCAATCACCCATTCACAAAATTAATTCTACACAATTAAAATCCACCTCCTCGTGGGATCGACACTCGTCACCATTAATCTATACTACAACAGATTCGTGCGCTTGCGAGTACATTAAAATTTGCACAACAAGTTTTTGGCGCCGTTGCCGGGGAGGTAAGTAATTTTAATTCATAGAATTAATTTTTTTTGAATAATTTCTTTTATTTGTTTTCTTGTATTTTTTTTTATTAAATTAAAAAAAAAAAGAAAAAAAAAGTGAATCTACATTTAAAGGTTAGTATTTCTTTTCTTTTTCTCTTCTTTAAAATTCTGTAATTTAATTTTCAATTTATTTTTTTTCTTTGTAATTTTTCTTTATTTTATTAATTTAATTTTTAGTTAATTTATTTCACGTATTTATTTTTGTGTATTTTTATAGAAAGGTTGTAATAGCGCAATCAGGTTAGTATCGTAATTTCTCCCTCTTCTTTATTTTTATTTGTTTTGTTTGCATCTTTATTTTTATTTTATTTATTTTGCATGCATGGTCGTAGGTCATTATTACCTAATCTTGAACCTATAGACCTTGAATTAAAAAAAACACTTCGCACACACAAACACGTTAAAAATAAAATGGATTTACAAGCACCACAGGAGAGGCCATTTAAGGACTATTTTAGTCCCTTAGCTAATTTGAGCACGTCATGCATAAGATACCCAAATGTAGCTGCTAGGAGTTTTGAATTAAAACCTAGTGTGTTAAATTGTCTCCCTACATTTTATGGCCTAGAAAATGAGGATCCATATAATCATCTGAATGATTTTCACGCTATTTGTCAAACATTTAAATATGAGAATTTTTCAGACGATGATGTTAAACTTAGATTATTCCCATTTTCTTTAAAGGATAGAGCTCGTTCATGGTTAAATACATTGCCTGCCAATAGCATTTCATCATGGGAATAAATGGTTACAAAATTTTTGAATAAATATTTCCCAGTGCATAAAACCAATGCTATTCGCAGGGAAATCTCGGAGTTTACCCAGAGAGAGGACGAGCAATTTTTCGAAACGTGGGAGCGATTCAATGGGCTACTCTTGAAGTGTCCACATCATGGGTATGAGAAATGGCACCAATGCCAATACTTTTTGGAGGGATTACTACCAAATGTGCAAGAATGGCTAATGGCAACAAGTGGAGGAGAGCTAATGTCAAAAAGTGCATCAGAGATTTGGGAATTCTTCCAGCGACAAGCGGATAATTCCCAACAACGGAGTCGATCACTCAGGAATACTAGAAGAATTAAAGGAGTAAATGAGGTTCAAATTGGCGAGTCAACTTCGGGAATCAAAGAAGTCAAGGAGATGGTTGAAGGTCTTGCTCGACAAATAGCATCGTTATCGACTGCTAAATCAACAGAACCACATGACCATGACTCATACTCAGATCAAGCCAATGCCATAGGTGTAATGAGAAAGCCATCAAATTACAACCCATACTCCAACACATATAACCCTAGATGGAGAGACCACCCCAATTTTTCATGGTCTCAAGGATTCCAACAGAATGGACCAGCAGCTCCAGCTCCACCAATTCCACAAAATCCTCAAGCCTCTCAGCCACCATTTAGACCATACAATCAGAACCAGAATTTCTCTCAGCCCAGACCATGGGAGGATTCATTCCAGAATCTTAAGAATCTTACTCACTCCACGATTGAGCAACAAAACCGCACCATTGATGGACTACGAAATGAGTTGAGAGCAGGCTTCAACTCACAAGCTCAATCGGTTTCAAGCCTCGAGAAGATGGTGGGACAACTTGCTTCTTCAGTTCAGACCTTGGCAATGACCGTTGAGAAAGGTAAGTTTCCAAGTCAACCAGTGCCTAACCCTAAAGGAGTGCATGAAGCAAGTACCAGTTCACCACAGCAGCATAGAGAAGTCAAAGCAGTAATGACCTTGCGAAAAGGAAAGGAAGTCGACAACAAAGTGGAGATGCCGGTGACAAAAGAAAATCAAATTGTACCTGTGAATGTTGAGGACTCATCACCGGAGGAGAAAGAAGAAACTAACCCACGAGAATATGTTCCGAAAGCTCCATTTCCCCAGAGGTTAGCTAAAGGCAAGAAGGGAAAATCCACAGGTGAGATTCTCGAAATCTTCAAACAGGTAAGTGTTAACATCCCTTTACTTGATGCTATTAAACAAGTTCCATCTTATGCCAAGTTTCTTAAAGACCTTTGTACTAAAAAGAGAAACATGCATGTTCAAAAGAAGGCATTTTTAACAGAAAACGTTAGTTCTATCCTCCAACATAAAATTCCTCTAAAATGCAAAGACCCAGGCTCCCCCACTATCTCATGTAGCATAGGGAACCACACAATTGAGAATGCTTTGTTGGATTTAGGAGCTAGTGTAAATTTGTTGCCTTATTCTGTATTTGTGAAACTTGGACTGGGAGAATTACACCCAACTCCAGTGGTGTTACAACTTGCAGATCGGTCCACGAAAATACCTCGTGGTATTGTGGAGGACGTGCTTATCCAGGTAGACAAGTTTTATTTTCCTGTTGATTTCATTGTAATTGACACTCAACCAATACAGGATTCAAGGAAGCACATCCCCATTATTCTAGGCCGACCTTTCTTGGCAACTGCGGATGCTCACATTCAATGTAGGACCGGAAATATGCAATTGTCCTTCGGCAACATGACTATGGAGTTGAACATCTTCAACATTGCCAAACAACCTCACAATGCAGATGATGGAATTGTTGATGTGGATTTAATAGAAGCATTAGTTGATGACACTTTTGTTTCAAACCTTAGTGATGATCCTTTACAGACATGCTTAACTCACTTTGGTTTTGATTTTGATATTGACAGATCGGTCGAAGAGGTCAATGCCCTACTTGACTCAGCACCATCTATGGACACTAATAAATGGAAGTCAAGAGTTGAACAACTAGCACCATCAGAGAAGAAACTCATCACATCATCAGAATCACCACCGAAACTCGAGCTCAAACCATTGCCCAACACATTAGAATATGCGTTTTTGGGAGAAGAAAGTTCTCTGCCGGTAATCATCTCATCATCCCTTAATGACGAACAAAAAGGTAAGTTGTTGGATGTTTTGAAAGAGCATAAAGGGGCATTAGGATGGACCATAGCAGACATCAAAGGTATAAACCCAGTAGACTGCATGCATTACATTCACCTTGATGAAAATGCTAAAACTACTAGGGAGATGCAACGTCGGTTAAATCCTAACATGAAAGAAGTTGTTAGAACAGAAGTCCTTAAGCTATTAGACGCAGGTATCATTTACCCCATTTCTGATAGTTCATGGGTCAGTCCTGTACAAGTCGTCCCCAAAAAGTCAGGAGTCACAGTAGTTACCAATGCTGATAATGAATTGATACCAACTAGGGTAACTACAGGATGGCGTGTATGCATTGATTATAGAAAGTTGAATTCTGTCACACGTAAAGACCATTTTCCTTTACCATTTATCGATCAAATGCTTGATAGATTAGCAGGCCATGAATTTTATTGCTTTCTAGATGGTTACTCAGGATATAATCAGATTCCCATAGCACCAAAAGATCAAGAGAAAACTACTTTCACTTGCCCTTTTGGCACATTTGCATATAGGAGAATGCCATTTGGATTATGTAATGCACCTGCTACATTTCAACGATGCATGTTGAGCATTTTTTCTGATATGGTTGAACGATTCCTTGAAGTCTTTATGGATGACTTTTCTGTCTTTGGTGATTCGTTTGATCAATGTTTACATCATCTAACACTAGTTCTGCAGAGATGTATCGAGAAGAACTTGGTCTTAAATTGGGAGAAATGCCATTTTATGGTAAAACAAGGTATTGTTCTCGGTCACATCATTTCGAGCAAAGGTATTGAGGTTGACAAAGCCAAGGTGGATCTCATTTCTAATCTTCCTCCACCCAAAACAGTCAGAGAAATAAGATCTTTCCTTGGGCATGCTGGTTTCTATAGACGTTTCATTAAAGATTTTAGCAAAGTTTCTAGACCCTTATGCAATTTACTTACTAAGGATGTACCTTTTATCTTTAATGATTCATGTCTTATGGCGTTTGAAAAATTAAAACAGTTGTTGACATCATCACCCATCATTCAGGCCCCGAACTGGAAATTACCATTTGAGCTCATGTGTGATGCATCTGATTATGCAGTAGGAGCAGTATTAGGACAAAGAGTTGATCGAATTCCCCATGTTATTTACTATGCTAGTATGACATTAAATGATGCACAGTTGAACTATTCAACTACTGAAAAAGAAATGCTAGCAGTAGTGTTTGCATTAGAAAAATTTCGATCATATCTCATTGGTTGTAAAATAATTATATTCACAGATCATGCTGCTCTTAAATATCTTCTCACAAAGAAAGATGCAAAAGCCAGACTAATTCGTTGGGTGTTACTTTTGCAGGAATTTGACTTGGAATTCAAAGATAAAAAAGGGACAGAAAATGTTGTGGCGGACCACCTCTCTCGTCTCCATCTTGACACAATTACAGAGCCATTAATATTGAATGAGTCATTTCCAGATGAACAATTAATGAGTGTGGAAGTATTACCTTGGTATGCTGATATAGTTAATTATCTTGTTACAGGTAAACTTCCAGAGCATTGGACCAAGCAAGACAAGGCTAAATTCTTTGCAGAGATAAAGAATTTCTTTTGGGATGACCCGTATTTGTTCAAGTATTGTGCAGACCAAATTGTTAGACGATGTGTCCCAGAAAATGAAATTCAGAATATCCTTTCATTCTGCCATGAACAAGCTTGTGGAGGCCATTTCAGCGCTAAGAAAACAGCGACTAAAGTTTTACAATGTGGTTTCTATTGGCCAACACTATTTCGAGACGCTTACACTTTTTGTTCTTCATGTGATAGGTGTCAACGAATGGGGAGCATTACACGAAGGAACATGATGCCACTAAATCCAATTTTAGTGGTTGAGATTTTTGACGTATGGGGTATCGACTTCATGGGACCCTTTCCCCCTTCTTTTGGCCATCAATACATATTGGTTGGTGTTGACTACGTCTCAAAATGGGTAGAAGCAATTCCATGTAGGACCAATGATCACAAGGTGGTGATAGCATTTTTGAAAAGCAACATTGTTTCACGCTTTGGATTCCCTCGAGCAATAATCAGTGATGGTGGTGCCCACTTTTGTAACAAAGCATTCAAAGCACTTTTGACAAAGTATTCAATCACACACAAAGTGGCGACCCCGTATCATCCGCAAACCAGTGGCCAAGTTGAGATCTCCAATCGAGAAATAAAGCACATATTAGAAAAAACGGTGAGGCCGGACAGAAAAGATTGGTCATTAAGACTTGATGATGCCTTATGGGCATATAGAACGGCTTTCAAGACCCCGATTGGGATGTCACCCTACAGGCTAGTGTATGGAAAAGCTTGCCACCTACCTGTGGAACTCGAGCATCGTGCATATTGGGCCATCAAGAAATTCAATTTTGACATGCAGCAAGCCAGCTCAGAAAGAAGATTACAGCTGGCAGAACTTGAAGAAATTCGCAATGACGCGTACGAAAATGCCAAGATTTACAAGCAACGAATGAAAGTCTTCCATGATAAGCAAATTATGAGAAAATCGTTCACTCCAGGTCAGAAAGTGCTTTTATTCAATTCTCGCTTGCACCTATTCCCAGGTAAGTTACGCTCTCGTTGGTCTGGCCCATTTATTGTTCATACTGTTTTTCCACATGGGGCAATTGAAATTAAAGACCCAAAGAACGGTGTCACGTTTAAAGTTAATGGTCAAAGATTAAAGCCATATCTAGAGTACCAACCACATGAAGAAGACACCGAAATAAATTTGAGTGACCCACCAAATTTGAATTGATTTTTTTTTCTTTTCGTTGATTTGATTTTTCTTTCTTTCTTTTTATTATTATTCTTTTGCTAATTGAAATTGTTTTTGCATAAGTGTGTTTATTTTACCATTAAGTTTTCTCTTATCATTTTTAATCATGAGTCTCATACTTAGACCGTTCCTCCTGAACATTCTTAAACCACTTCAACGTGTCAAAACTCATCTCAAAAGACAGATTCAATTTTGTAAAACACATCGCATTTGGGCTCTACAACCACCAGAGTTAGTAGCCTATGTTGAGGGTTTAGAACACCAACTCAGAGACATTGAGAGAAGTGTTTACGACATCCAGTTGGAGCTTGAGGTAAATTCAATAAGAGGACGATTTTAATTTTCTTTGTGTGTTTTAATTTGTTTTTCTATTTTGTGTGCTTTAGTTTGTTACCCCGGTGAAATGGCGGATAACGGTACTCCGTGACAATCAAGTCGGTTACTTCAGTTTCCCATAATAACTGATATTCTGAGGCGAAGGTATGAACAGAAACGAGATTCTAGCGAAGCTTCACAAGCGATTCCCTTCACTTCCTCAGAATGCCCTCCTTACGATCTATAAAGCTCGGTCCGAACGCATGCGATTACTCATGAGGAATAACATACCTGCTGACATCCGTTGGTTAATCGAGGCTAAAGTACGATCGGCAGGTGAGTTACCTCCAAAATTTATTGCATACATGCCTGGTTGTGGTAGAGGAAATTATGCAAGAAAACGACGAGCTCGAAGAATTTCTGTTGCTTGTCATAAGTGTGCCAGAATGAGTTGCAATAAAAACCCATGTTCTTTAGGAATGATGTCTGATAACAGGGAAGATAAGATTCAATTCATTAGGGATGGCTTGAATAAGGAGTCATTGGATGATATCCTTTTGTCTCTTGAAACGCATCCCAGCGGATATGTGCAAGGAGCGATTCTCCAGTTATGGCCATTATTCCAGAAAGAGCATGCACGATATAGTCTCGGGAATCTGACTATAAACGACCATGTTTGCCAGTTTATAAGAAAACTGGATAGGAAGCCTATCCTCGACCCATAGAGGGCGTTCAAGCCGTTTCTGGACGTAAAATCAGAGGAAGATGTGAGCCACAGTCGCAACTACCTGTAAATATCCTTTTACTTTATTGTTATTTTATTTCACTATTGTCTTATTGTTTGCATTATTGTCTTTAATAATTTTATTACTGTTTGCTTTTTCCTTTTTACTGTTTTCTTTTTGACTTGCGAGCCACGTGCTTTACGCGTTATTTGACACTGACATATTACCTCATACACAACCATGACCCACTATCACCAAGACTCTTAAATGTGATTTCTTTTTTGTCAAGCACTCACAAATTGTTTTTGAGAAGTATGACAATGTCAGCTACTCCCAATAGACAATTCAAGAACATTTGTGTGCTTTCTGGATTTACATATGGCAAACATAAAGAGTTCGTTGAGGCAGCCATAGATCTTGGTCGAAGCATAGCAGCGAGAAAATTACACTTGGTGTATGGAGGAGGTAATCGAGGGTTATCAAAAATGGTCTCAGAAGCAGCTTTTATCAGAGGAAGTCAAGTGTTAGGCATCATCCCAAGAGTCCTAAAACCATTGGGCAGTTCGTCTGATTCATCAACTGGAGAAGAGTTAGTCGTCTCAGGTATGCAAGAAAGAATAACTGAAATGCTTAATCATGCTGATGCTTTTATTTTCCTTCCAGGAGATCTTGCAACACTAGAGGCACTTATCACGCTAGCATCTTGGGCCCATCTGCACATCCACCAAAAACCCATCGGTTTGTTAAATGTCAATAACTTTTATGATGGCTTTATCGCATTTCTTAACCATGCAATAAAAAACTATTTCATTCCCGCTAATGTGAAAAAACTCTTTATTTGTGCTCACACTGCTAATGAGCTACTGGATCTATTACAAGCTTATAGACCGGAGCCAGACCCTTGGACCTTTGTGTTGGAGCGTCCAAATAATGATGGTAACAGTAGCAGCAGTAAGAAGTACAAATTAGATTTAACTCTCCGCCTGTAAATATTTTCTTCTGTGTTGCACCACCCAGGTGATGTCTTCTAAACTCTACTTCTTTCATTTCAAACATTGAGGACAATGTTTCGTTCTGGTTGGGGGGAGGGAATAGTCGACAATTGTGGAATTTTGGTTAAGTTTTTACTAATTTTTGTTGTAGAAACTAACTGTTGCTAACTTTTTGTGTCGAAGATGGCTGAATATGGAGTGTAGTGACTCTAGAAACGCATCTTCATCGTAAAAAAAAAAAAATTAAAAAACTAAAAAAAATTTCAGACATTTTCTTTTTCTTTATTATATGTTTATGTTTATTTTTCTTCTTTTTAATTTCTCCTCTATCAATATACATTTTTCAACTTTTGAGTCGAAGATGGCTGAATATGGAGTGTAGTTCCTCTAGAAACGCATCTTCTTTAAAAATAAAAAATAAAAAAAATATTTTCGTTTTCTATCATTTTACATGTAACTTTTCTAATTAGTTTTTATGCATCATTTTCACATTTCTGCATGCATATTTTCCTTTCATGTTTAGAATAGGTTGGGGGGTAGAATGTTGTTAAAAAAAAAAAAAATTTTGTGTGATTTGTTTTAACATTGGATGACATGATTAATTTCAAATTTTATTATTTGTATTATCTTTGGTCTTAAGTGATGTTACGCTATGTTTGCTACTTTACATGTTGATGTCGGAGACAAATATGAGTTGCTTGAAGGAATGAACATGTCATAAATAAGTGCCAAGTGAGTTGTTGAGCCTATCATTTTCTTGGAGAGTAACCCTTTTGCCCATTCTCTATACAGCTTAGCAGTTTATTATTTTATACACGATCTCTACATTTCTTTTGAGTTAACCCTTTAAAAAAAATGGTAAAAAAAAAAAAAGAAAAAAAAAAGAAAAAAAAATGTGTGTTGCTACATTGGGAGGCCCATCTAACTAGTAGATATGGATAATTATTTAGAGCCCTAAAAGACGATGGAAAGGCCATCTTTGATCCGTTTGAGCCTTTCTAGCCATCCCTTTTATTAAATATCCATAGTTACCCTTTTTGAACCTTTAAAAAAAAAAAAAACCTTTTCTTTGTCAACTTATCATCTTAACCCACTCCGATTTGGAGTATTACCCGATGTCTTATAAGTTCCATCACCTATTTATGTTTGAGAAAATGTAAATAATTATGTTGTTCAGTGAAGTTATGACAAATAAAAGCTAAAAAAAAAAAGTTGTTGTTTCAAAAGAATAAAAATAACAACAATGGGTGAAATACACCTTGCAACTTCAAAAAAAAAAAAAAAAAAAAATTCTTTGCATTTTTCTCAAACATATACTTTGTTTTCCTTATTTCCTTTCTTTGTTAGCCATATCCCTAGCCTACGTTACGTCCTAATAAAAGTCCTTCTTGATTTTAGGAAACTATAGTTTGAAGTAGAAGCTAGTTATATGGGCTAAAAAGATGTAGTGATGCTTAAAAAAAAAAAAAAAAAAAAAAAGACATAAATAAAGTGGGTTAACTAACATTTTATTTGACTTGAGATCATATTATTTCTAAGCTGAGGGCATATTTATTTCATCTTGGTGAGAGCATGTGATATCATTTCTTTATTATTTTCTCTCTCAATTACCATTCATTGGAGTGACTATTTTTATTGGGATTAATTTATTTGTGAGAGTGTCACTACTTCCAGTGAGATTTTGGGGTTTGACATGTCATTCTTGAGAGTAGCTAAAACAAAGTCTACTGGGCTAATTCATGTGGATGGTTGATGTGGGTGTGATGTTGCTTTAGACTGGAGATAATGCTTATACTTTTATTTGATTGCTATCATTAATCTGATGGAATAAATACGAGTGTTTCTATTAAAACAAAAAAAAAATTATTTTGAATTTGAATTTTGTTTTCGCTTTATTTGCTAGGGACTAGCAATAAGCTGGTTGGGGGGTGTGTTGAGTGTTAGAAAATGCATATTTATAAAGGAGAAAACCGTCATTTTACATTTTAAGTCTTACTAACAACCCTTACTTTTATATATTTAACCTTCTTGTGATTTAATTACATGTGTTTTATTTTAATTAAGTATTTTATGTATTTTAGGGGCATTATAGTCATTTCACAATAAAGGAGAGATCAGACGGCAAAACGGACATCACTTTTGAACTTAGGACGGTCGAAAACATTAGGAGGAGCATAAAAGGAAAAATGGCACTATTCACATGTACGGTACTATTCACGTGTACGGTACTGTATACGTTACTGTTCACGACACTGTTCACATAGACGGATGATGACGTGGCATTGACCGATGATGTGGCATTGACTGATGAGGTGTCACGATCCTGTTGGACTAAAATTCTTATGTACTGTTGATGGTGACGTGGCAGCATATCAGTGGACGAAAAATCTCGCGTACGGTGCATGCATCACACAGGATTATTTTCAACCAAACCGCGTTACTGTTCATCCGGGTCAAACCGCGTTACTGTTCAAAGTCGGGTCAAACCGTGTTACTGTTCATCCGCGTGGTCAAACCGTGGACTGTTGACTGATGACGTGGCGCAATCCTGAGCGTCCAAACTGTTTTTAATCCGATGGCCATGATTTACTCCATGTATCTATAAAAAGGGGGCCTCCCCCCCTAATTTGATATCTCTGAATCCATTTTTGGGATCCATTTTCTGTAATTCCCTCTCCATCTTGTATTTTCTTCGTATTTTAATAAATTCCCATTTTGCCCCTAGTTCAATTATGAGTAGCTAATTTCCGTTCAAGCTTGGGTTGAAGGTGAAGTCTCAACATGTGTCATGGGCTTAATTTGGTAAATTTATTTTCTCTTCCCCTCTAGTTTTTGTGGATGTTTTGACTTCTCGTCGACAAATAATAATATTCTTGTCTAGTACCGCCTTGGTTTCACCGGCTCTCTAGTACAAGGTTATTATTATTTGGCACGATAAGCCCTTAGCACCATATTGATTAGAGCGTGGTTCATGAGGTGTGGATTCCCCCCTCATGATTTAATTGGCATTAATAAGGAATATTTAGCCCATGATGCATGTTGATACGGATCCAGATACCCAAGTACGTCATTTCAATAGAATTCTCTTCAATTTATTCTCACCATTTCAATACCAATTTTAGAATTTATTCTCTCCATTTTAATTTAAGTTTTAGCATATTCCAATCATTTCCACCACAAATCCAATCACCCATTCACAAAATTAATTCTACACAATTAAAATCCACCTCCTCGTGGGATCGACACTCGTCACCATTAATCTATACTACAACAGATTCGTGCGCTTGCGAGTACATTAAAATTTGCACAACACCAGCCTCCATTTCAATTTCCTCTACCTCGGCCTTGAGAAAAACCTCTACCAAAGGCTCCTCTGCCACCATTATTATTATTGACATTCCTAATCCAGTTAGCATTATTCTGTCCTCCAAACTTAGTATTAGTTCCAGTTTGAGCAACATTTGCAGCATAAGTCAATTTAGCTTCCTTGCTAGCATTTGACTGATGTGCTTCTAGTCTAGCTTCATGAGTTAAAAGCATTGAGTAAGCTTCATTAACAGTCATTTTTGCTAGATTTGCCTCGATATACACAACCACAGGGTAGTATGGTTGACCTAGCCCAGAGATAAGATGTGTAATAAAATCTAGAGAGCTAACAGGGCTTCCAGCTATAGCTAAATCATCAGTTATTGTTTTCAGTTTTCCAAAAAATTCAGTCATAGACATTGAACCTTTTCTAAGATTGTTAAGCATCATCTTAAGATGAACCTTTTTTAGCAAAGGTTTCAGATCCGAATTGTTGCTCAAGACTAGTCCAAAGTTCAAGTGAAGTTTCAGAGTTTACCACAAGGCTGAGGATCTCGAGATTTATAGAAGACAGCATCCAGCTCAGCAGCATTTGATCCTTCCTTTTCCAAGCAGTGAACTCTGGATTTGTTCGAGTTTCAATTTCAGAGTTCTCAGATTCACTTTGAAGAAATTGATCTGGACATGACTTGGAGCTATCGAAATGATCTTCAAGACCATTTGCACGTACTGAAGAGAGAATCTGAGATTTCCAGATTGTGTAGTTCGATCGATCAAGCTTAATAGTAGAAGTGAAAGTGAATGAAGAAACAGAGATTGTTGTGTTTGGATTTGAGCTTGAGAACGCCATTTTTGCTTTTAGTTTGGCTCTGATACCATGTTAAATTGTAAAGTATTTGTTTGGTTTCTAAGAAAGTTACAGAGAGAAAATAACAAGAGAGAATGAATGTGAATCATTTCATTAATCTGAATGGTTTTACAAAGATGTATATATACAAGCATTTCGAATCTTCTACATGCTGTTTAAGCTTTAGCTAACAGCATAACAACCTTCCTCCAGCTCAGCTGCCAAGTCAGCATTAATAACAAACTTGATTAAACAAATCAACTGAGTTTAACTAACTAAACCATCTTAACTAATTCTATTATCTTAACAGTTCTCTATAGTGTGCGATAAATTGCTAGATTCACTGATATTTTCCAGAGCACGTAAAGCAAGTTCATAATTAAATGCTGGTGCTGTGAATTGCTGGTGTTGTCTTTACTACTGATGTAAACTAAAGGTCTAAAGCAAGTTCAAACACGTCTCATTCATGACTTTTTAAGTTTGTATATTCATAACTAAATTAATTAATCAAAAACGCCAGCAAGTATTAATTTTCTGCAACAGGTTCAGACAAAAACATTTTCCAGCTGGTTCTGCCAACCAACTCTGTATGGATCCTTAATTAAACTATAATCTTAATTGATTTTTTGGAGGCTTCCACCTATGATTTGACACATGTACCAACAATCACGAAAATGGGGATAATAATAAAAGCAATAAAAGATTAAAAACTTTTAACTAAGAAACAAATCGATTGTTTAAATAAATTTTTATCTTTTATGTACGGGTCTTTATTTGAACATGTTATTTGTTCTTGAACATACTTTGAGATATATTTTGATTTTTTGTTTGTTAACTTTTTATGTTTGTGGTAGATTTATTAATTTAAGGTTTTAAATTTAAAAAAGCTCAAAATAAGTCCAATAGGCCCATAATCGAAATAATCAAACCGAACCGAATTGAATTATTTTGATTAATCGAATATTTGATTATTTCGATAATTTGATTAATCGCGATTATTATTTTAAAATAATCGTAATCGAACGATTATGAAAAATTTAGTAAAAAACCAAACCGAACCGAACCGCGCCCACTCCTAGGTATATTCATATTGTTAGCCTATATGCCTATAAATGTTGATTTTGATGATAACAAATGTTTTTGGTTGAACAAAAATTTATGTATTGTGCTTTTATAATAAGAAAATGATTTTATGGAGTAAAGTTGTTTTTCAAGTTGTGGACTAAAATGAAAGAATTTTACAATCTTTGATTTAAATAAATATTGTTATTTAAATGGAGAAACTTTCCAAACTTAGGCATTTTCATTGTTTCCATGAATAATATTCCTAGGAGTATACCGCTTGAGATTGGAGACTTATCCAAATTACAAGTTCTTGACCTTTCTTCAAATCACATTGTTGGTGAAATTCGAGTGCAATTGGGGAAGTTATTTTCTCTAAACAAACTAATTCTGAATATGAATCAACTTTACGGAGGCATGCCTCTTAAACTTGACTCACTAACTAAACTTCAATACCTTGATTTGTCCGCAAACAAACTGTGGAGCTTGATTCTGGAAAATATAGACAACTTGTTGAAGCTATGCTACTTGAATCTAAGCAATAATCAGTTCATCCAGAAAATTCCAATTGAATTGGAAAAGTTGATTCCTCTTTCAGAGTTGGATTTGAATTATAACTTTCTTGACGTAGAGATACCGTTCCAAATATGCAATATGAAAAGCTTGGAGAGGTCGAATCTGTGTCACAATAATCACTTTAATTTCAATCCAAGATGCTTTAAAGGATTGCACTATTTGTCACGCATTGACATATATACTTTGAAGGAATGCACTACTTGTCACGCATCGACATATCCTATAATGAATTACAGGGGCCAATTCCTAATAGCACAGCATTCAAACATGCTCATATGGAAGGGAACAAAGGATTGTGTGGCAATGTTAATGGGTTGCCATCTTACAAAGCATTCACGATGCACAAACAAGCTTCGAGAAAGAAATGGTTTGTTATTATGTTCTCTAGTCTAGTGATGGGTGTTCTTTTAACCTGTCTGATTGGTTTCAGGGTTCTTTTCCGACAAAGGAAGGACTTAGAAAAACAATGAAGGAGCTTTGTAAAGTGTAAAGCCTCTAAAATTGCTATTAATGTTAATGTTTGACTGGAAAAAAGCTGTCGTTGCTGAACATTAAGTAGCTGCCTCTTCTTCTTGGAAGATGAAAACTCTTTTTTCCTAGCAAAAACAATATTAATATTCAATGCCAGGAGAATGTTGCCTTTAATATTTTCAATTAACAAAATTATTCATCAAATCCATGCTTTAAAATGGCCGACATACATACCATCCGTAGTTAATTTTATCTTTTCCACGTCCCATCAGAAGAAAAATGTTCTGAATCGACAAATCGATAAAATCAAAACTTAAAGAGCGGCTACATCAGAGATGAGTCACAACTCAGCCTTCGATGAATCGGCTGCTTCAGCAATGATCCTATTCTTGCATGACACGATTCAACTCATTCTCGTCACAATTTGATGCCGGCTGAGTCAAGGACCCAGTTGATGACTCGTCACCGATCTTTACCAGCTAGACCTACGGCGATGAGATTAAGCTTTGAAGTTGAGTTTGGTGTTAGGAAATTGAATTTTCTGCTAAGATCACTCCAAGTAATTTATCAAGCAACAAATTAATAAAAAATATAAATAGAAAATACAACAATCACACAACACAAGATTTACGTAGAAAACTTTAAATCTGAAGAAAAACCACAGCTGTTGTCAAGAGACAACCAGAGAAAAAATATTCATTATATGAAAAATTATGACAACCACACTCTCATAAATAATTTTCTCTCACCCAAGTCCCAAATACATAATTTCGAGAAATATTCCTTAACAAAGCAAATCTGTAATATCCATATTAAGGTGTCAAATGCTCCTTCAATATAAATATATGCTTAAGAATATTTCTCTCCCATGTTGAAAGCTCTCAATGCTTCTCTTACATATTATTGCTTCTCAAATTTTGGGATTGCTTCTTTGGGATACAAAATTGAGAGGGAGAACCCCTCTATTTATAGCCAAACTTTGGCTTCATTTTCTCCCTTTTCTTCTTTGCATGGGCGGCACCCACCCATTTTTTCTTGTTCAATGATGGTGGCTAACTTGGCCACCCACCATCTTTGAATTCAAAGATGATGGCTTAACCACCCATCATTTTGACTTTTTTTTTTAATCAATTTTCAACAATCTCCACCATGATTAAAAAAAAAATTTCATAGTCACTACTACAAAACATTGTCTTCACCAACAGTTATAATTCTCAATATAAAGAATTATCACACTCCACCATAAAGAGTATACCGCTTAGAATCAATTATTCTAAGATTTTTCTCGGCACATGTCAAAATATCATGCTGAAATTTATGGTGTAATTCTCATGCTTGGTTTCACTGAGAATTCTTCAGTTATGACATAACTTTTCCACCACACACCTTGCATTTATACCAAGCCAATGCCCGCGGGCAAACTTGTGGACCCCACTAATAATAACATGCTCTCTTTCATGGTAACTTGGAGATCTACATGCCAAAAGAACTAACCCAATCTCTTGTCAAAAATAAATTCACCATCTGCGAGAATATCAATATCTCTTTTACTGATTCTGGAGTAATTTGCCGAGCCCGCTCCACCTTCTTGACAATTTTCTTGAGGTGCCAAAATTGTCCACACCTTCAAATCTTTGTGCATACCAGATTGGATACACCTTTGACTTGAATTCTTCACAAGCCAACAAAAAATCATTCTCCCATTAATTTTGCAACAACATCAAACTCCACCAAGTTTGAAAAATATCAGCTACTGACATATTTGCTTTATAAATGACCCTATACTCTTCACCACAGACTATTTAGATTGGCTCCCACTGCTTCACATTAACAGTACCATATACATGAACAGTATCGTATACGTGAAATAGTACTGTCTACGTGAACAGTACCCCGACACCAAAACTTCAATCAATGGCTTTGATACTACTGTCAAGAAATTGAGTTTTCTCCCAATATCACTCCAAGCAATTTGTCAAGCAACAAATTAACAAAAAATTTAAATGGAGAATACAACAATCACACAACACAAGATTTATGTGGAAAACTCTAAATCTGGAGAAAAACTACAGCCGTTGTCAAGAGACAACCAGAGAAAAAATATTCACTATGTGAAAAATTATTATAATCACACTCTCATAAATAATTTTCTCTCACCCAAGCCCCAAATACATAATTTTGAGAAATATTCCTTAACAAAGCAAACCCGTAATACCCATACTGAGGAGTCAAATGCTCCTTCAATATAAATACATACTTAAAAATATTTCTCTCCCATGTTGGAAGCTCTCAATGCTTCTCTTACATATTCTTGCTTCTCAAATTTTGGGATTGCTTCTTTGGGATACAAAAATGAGAGGGAGAACCTCTCTATTTATAGCCAAACTTTGGCTTCATTTTTTTCCTTTTCTTCTTTGCATGGGGGGCACCCACCCATTTTTTCTTGTTCAATGATGGTGGCTAACTTGGCCACCCACCATCTTTGAATTCAAAGATGATGGCTCAACCACCCATCATTTTGACTTCTTTTTTTTTTTAATCAATTTTCAACATTTGGCACAGGATAATTTTGGGTAATAAATAATAGAGGAGAGAGATTGGTGGTGGAAACGTGCGGAAACTATTTTCTGTGTTAGTACTTACTGGCATTTCTTTACAAACAATGCACTACTAAATTAAACTACCAAAAGTAGTGTTGGTCTAATTAGTACAGTAGTGGTGTTTCAATATTAAATCGCCGTCTTTTTTTATTATTCTAAGAATAATGAATTCTTTGTTGATTATTATATTTTTGCAGCAATTTGTATGTAAAAGCTTATTTTTTTAAAGTACGGCCTAAGCCTGTTCCATAAAATATGGGGCTTGGCCCGAGCATGGCCCAATCTGTCCATTTGCCACTCCTATTAATAATGGGCTTAGATAAATTAAAAAATTAAAATTTACTTTCAGTTTTAATGATACTTTAAGTTATTAAAGTTTATATGTATTTCACATTTCAATCTTTATACAAAACGATTCCTAACAAAATTTGAAATATTTATATGGCATTGAGGAAAATCTAAAACCGAAAAATAAAAAGGACAAAATAATAATATCTGAGTGACGGGTTACCTCGCTGGCCACTAGTGGCCAATATGTCAAATAAAAACTCATATCAATAATAATTTCCTCTATTTATATTGATGTAACTGAAACTCATATGAGTTCATATTTCATATATTTCTCTAACAAATTGAATCATTTACATTAAACTGTGTCATGCATGCCTTCACTTGTTTTGAGGACAATGACTTGTAAAACAAAAAATGAAACATGTTCATAGAACTTACAGTCTTTGACATGAATGAATGATACCATCTGCACTGCCATAAGATGATTGATAGGAAAATTCTCTCCACCAACGTCAACAATGAGTGCCGCATTTCTATAAGAAATGAACAATAAGCTCTATGTATAGAGCAGGTCAGAGAGAAGCTTGCTCACGATAGAAGTCCAGATGTATAAAAAATATTCATCAACTAAAATGTCATCTAAATAGCTTCCCATCCTCTGCATGTTGTCCAGCAAATTTAGATGGGACCACCTTTTCGATTTGGGTTGGTCATGGAAGGTACCGATCTATCATTAGAAAATATTTCTTCATTAATTATTATTTTAAAATTTATATTAAAATGTGATCTTCAAAAAGTTAAAATTTAATTTTAATATTTAATAAATTCTTTTAACAATTACTCCATCTTATAACAGATCTTGAACAATATGAAAGGAGCAGTTTATCAAAAAGTAGTAATAGTAGCCTCCATTTCTTAATTAACCCCATAAAAAATTTTAAAATGATTTCTCTCTCTCAATTTTAAATTAAAAAAAAATTAAAATACAAATATTCGCTTTGTTAGTGACGAAATTGAAAAACAACTAGCAATATTGGGGTTAACGAAGGAGACAAGGCGGGGTGTGAATCAGGACTATTTTGGGAATTAAGTGTGATGTTATAAACTTCAGACAATTTTTTAAATATATTAATGGGGCAAATTTAGAATATGGGTTTCAAAAGATCTTTCGAGGGGTGCTAATAGTACCAGAAAAGATTATTTTAACAAATAAATATCAGTTTGTAAGTAACTAGCTGACCACGGTAGTACTGACCCATGTCAGCATAAAAAATGGGCTCAAATCATTTTGGCCAATGTTGATCCAGCTAGCGTGGGCTGGCAAATACTGCCTAATGGATCAAATTCCTTTCCCAGGCCTCCACGTTCCTAGCCCTTAACTTCCACTGCCTCACAACAAGGGCTTTATCAGAGAGAGGTAAGCCCAAGGACCCCTTTCGGTTTTGACCCATGAACCGTTCTCCATATTTGCTGGCCTTGTTAGCAAATTTGCTGAGCCTTGAAAATCTATTGGATTCTATTAAATTCAAAGTCCAATTTATTATGTATCAAATTTTTATGTTTTGGATTCAGTTCGATTCAGTCCGTTATTGAAATCTTATATAATTTAAATTAATTAAAGGTTAAATTTTAATTTAATCTGATCTGATCTGATCGATCTAATTAAAATATTAAATTTATAATTAAAAATTATCAATCATTATTAAGAATTTTAATTACTAATAATTAAAAATGATATGTACCTTTTTCAAGAATAAAATAAAAATTAATTAGTCCGATTGATATATATTAAATTTTAATTCACATGAATTTATAAAATAACCCGGCTTTTTTTACTTTTATAATTCAATTAAATGGAAAGAAAGGTAAATCCGATAAAAATTGATTTGATTTGAATTGGATCGATTGTTTGATTGGATTTGGTTGCATCTTGAACGCCCCTTCTTCTAATATGTACTAATTAGTTGACTGTGCGCATCATGTTGTTTGACTGAAAGGAATCGGTAGAGCTCGATTGGATTGAACAAAATAAGCTCATGAGCTGTTCCTTTGACATCTCTTATCTTGCATTTCTTTTCATGTATAAAATGTTTAGTTGTGTTGAGTTTTTAAAACCTGTTTTACAGATTAATCAAGTCATTGTAAATGGTCTACTCATTATCTTAGAGTAAGGAATTTTTTAAGATTATTGTGAAGAAAACGGACTGTGAATCCATTTTGACCCGATCGGACCCAGTTATGTCTATTAGGGTTATTTGGATTATTCGGGTTTGTTCCATTGTAATGAAACTTTACCGTCCGTGAGTTCATAGTTGAATTATATCAGCTCTCATATTTGATACTAGAATTATGTATATGTATGAGATAGAATTGTGAGATTTCCCATGATTATGCAAAGACTTCAATTCTTTCATGTTTTGAAATCCCTTCAGTCATGGTGTTCTACACATATCAATACTTGGATGTATTATAGGTATTCATTAAGATATCATTTTTATTTTAATTCTGTTTATTTATTTCACTCTTTGTAGGCTTGGGAGAAGATGAAAGTAGACTGCAACTGCACCTTTCTTTGCAATAGCTTGACACTCTTGGTTGGAATTTGACTAATGAAGTATTTACAAGTTCACTTGTGTTATACATTTGCGTTGTATTAGCTACAGCTAATTAAATCCTGAAGGAACCCCCAACAGATAGCCTAGTTCTTCCAGAATGCAATGTAAGGGTCTCTATTGCAATTCACGAGTCTAATCAAAAGAACACCATATATTGTTTCCATCTATCAAAAGTTGTATTAGTCTTTGAATATAAATTGAGTAATTAACACATGAAATGTACAAAAGGAAAGGGCTGGTGGCACTGCTGCATATTTATAGGGTGATAAAGATTTTCGTAAACATCATTTCTTTATGCCAAATCCTGCTCCTCCTTGTATCTCTTATTGATAAAGTTTGTAATAGCTTTATGGGAAGATACTAATGATAACGATGGCATCTTCAGTGAACTTGTAGATGCTTATTTACCTTGTCTAGTCATTACTTCATTATTTGGTACTGCTCTAAGCACTTTTTTTTTTTTTAAAAAAAAAATTGTTATCTAGATTTCTACAGAGAATTATGTTTGACTGGTAAAAGTGAGGAGTACTATATCAAGTGGATAGATCCCGTTAAAATGAGTCGTTATGCTTAGTAATTGGACTTCTTTTGTACTGTAAAATATTGGAAGCAGAACCAAGAATGACATTGGTATACAAACAGAAAATGTAACTCAGCAATTGGTGGAAAAGAAACCAATTGAAGAATTCGGAGAAAAAACGAAGACTAGAATCCATCTTAGACTATTTGGATACCATGCATATATTATTTTTTCTGATCTGACTATGTAAAGTTTTGGTTATGGGATGCACATGATAGTTCAACTTTTTTCATTCTTAAAGATGTAGAATATTAGCTGCATACCTCATCAAGCATTTTATTTGAAATACTATTATTTATTGTGCTCAATATGTCCTATGCTTCTAGTTCAGAAATTATTTCTCATTTTTGTTAGTGAATGTTGCTTCTAGGGCTACTGCTTTGCAGCATGGTTTGATACTCTTTCTCCTATTTGATTTCTAGCCTTTATATTTTTCTTATATTAATTTTTGTTTGTGCTATGTAAAGGTGGAGCATACTTTCTGTTACTTCTTACTATGACACACATCGCTTTCCTGGAGCCCTATAAGTTTTTTCAATTCAGATTACTTTTGCTACTGGTAAGCATGGAGTTTTATACTTTATATGTGGGGTCTTTGTTGAAGAAAAATGTCTGCTGCTTTTTAGAGGCTTAAGAAGGTAGGTGGTCAGAGTATAATTTTTATTTACACATACCTTTTTCCTTGGTTTTGCAGTGTGAGAACTCATATAAAGAAATAAAATAATTGCTTGCAGTAACTACAAAACAAGGACAACCTAGTTGTTCTTATTTGCTTATCCTCCTCTCTCTAATTGTTCCACATTTAGATCTCTCCTGCATTTACGTCCCTCCATTTTCTCATTACATAAGAGTTTTTCATAACTGAAAATGGGATACGATTTGCTGCTACCAAGTGCTTCATTCTAATTAAATCTGTTTGTTTTGCAATTTTCAAAGTGGTGCACTTCTAGTATTTTGGATATTTACAATTTCAAGTTACCCATGTTCATTTCCATCCTCTGGCTTGTTGTATGTTGGATATGTAGAATTGTATATATTCAGGATTACTCTATGCTCATTGAAGTGTCAGCTGCTTGTTTAATATTGTGTAATTGCTTTCTCTTGGTTTTCTTAGTGATTAGGAAAAAATAAGGTGAGTCAGTTGATCTGTTACACTTGAAAAGGCCATCTTGGCTGCCAACAAATTCTGTAAGATTTTCTATTGACTTCTCCTTTTCCACTTGGTTTTATTATTCTTCATTTAACTCATAATATGTTTATGGTATGATGTGTGCATTTGTACCACATGGCTGTCAAGCACAGAATTTGCGGAGACATTGTATGATTATCTTGATAAGATATCTAATTTATCTACTTAAATTTATTTAATTATGTGATCTTAGCTCAGATCATCTTGATATGTTCATTAATAGTTCAAGCTGGAGGTTGATTTAGGTCTCATTTAGTTATGAAGTATAAAACACACCATAGAGTTAACTTGATACTATGAGGATATTAGTTTATATAGCCTGTCTACATGACTAGCATATTGTATACTGTTAAATTTTTTATAAATGCAAAAAAATAAAATAATAATGATGGTGGTGGCGTTGTTATTGTTGTCAGGTCAATTGTGGTCCATCCAGTGGATGATTTAACTCCCAACTTTCTTTGAAGATTGTGGATTAAAATCTGTACCCAAATCAGTGGCTCATGGATACACCGCTTCTGTCCATGGATTTGTTCAAAAGACATGCCTTATGCCTACATTCATGAATTCACCAAGACATCCATTGCTGGACAAATTTGACATTTTGAAGGTGGATACGCCTGTCTGAGGCAGGAGCTGGGCAAATATCTTCCAATAGAAGTAGCAACACTGAAGGCTGAAGCACAAGCAATCAGGCGCGAGTCTACTGGTGCCAGTGTTGGGGAAAAATCAGGTTTTTTAAAATTTTATAAAACCTTTTGAAGGACCGCTCTCATATAATATATAGGAATACGTAATCCAGAAATCGTACCTTGAAAATTCGAGTTGGCTTTTTCCGCTGAAGTGATTTAGGCTCCTAGATCACGATCCGCCACCACCACTCCTGTTAGGTCACGATCCGTCACCACCACGCTTGTTAGATCACGAACTGTCACCAATGATCTTCCAGGTTATGACTCAGGTTCGATCTGCACTTGACGTGTGGGCGCCTTTATCACTACCAAAGCAACTAGCACGAGAAAATTTTTCTCTCAACAATAGAGAGAAAAATCTTATTCTCTGATCTGTATAAAGTGGCTTCACCCTCTGATCTGTTGAGAAAAATAAGCCTTATATATCTCCCTTTAGTGAAAACCCTAGGCTCCAAATAACTCAAAAAACAAAACCCACGTTATTTGCTTTTTCAATAAGGGACCCACCTTGTAAAATAACATAAGGTCCCTTACACAAAAGCTAATTAAATGGAGCCTCCCACTAAATGATATATTTAGGCTTTTGACCCAAATAGCTAGTTATCTTACTTATTAGTCCAATAGTGGTGCAGTCAATTAAATGAGCTAACCCGGGGATCATTTGGGAACATACAATAGTGGCTACAATAATTAGGCATGTAATTAAACTAGCCCAATTATTTAATTCCAAATCTACTCCACTAAAAGATTGGAACTGACTTCCATAATTGTATGCTCGAATAATAATTCGTCCCAAGCCACATTGATTTCTTTACTGCACAATCCTTTGTACCACATCATTAATTAAATTGACATCTCAACTGTCCAATCAATTTAATAACATCTTATTCCTTGATCCTTACTGGTTTTCTCTAATGATCATTTTCAACATACTAAATATGTTGACACACTCTGGCCAGAGAATTCTATGATCAAGTACCGAAAACCTATCCAGAGATGTGTTGTACAAATTCTATATTGTTAATCCATAACTCCAATACTCATAATTGCTCCCACCAAGATACCGGGTAATCTTGACCACAAGGATGTGTCGTGCCCATTGGTAACTCAAATGAAATAACAATCACAATCATGAAATCATAATTAACTCAAGATTAAGATTACAGTAAAATCAACGCCTATGAGATTTAATAAGTCTGACAGTTATTACAAAGTTAATTAAATCTCATATGTGATCCTGTTCAATGTAGTCGTACTACATCAATAAATTCATACATGATTAAGACAAATCATTCAATGAATTTATTACAGTCTATACCTAAATAAAATGCCCAACTTTATTTATCAACTGCGAACTAAATTTATTTAATCATAAGATAACTTGTATTTATATTTTCTGTGAATCCACATGGTGATCACATAAATACATATAATATGATTAAATGGACTTTAATACAAATATTAATGCAATTAAGATATTTGAATAAAATACCTCATTTATTTTATTAATCAGAAAAATTGTTTATTACAATTAAATAAACACATATGCTTTTAAAGAGCATATTTTCCCAACAGCCAGTGTTGTCAAAAAAAAATTATTAGGGAATGTTAGTTTATGGAGTTTTATAAATTATCATATGTGGAGGCTGGAGCCTTTCCAATAAAAAAATGGTAAAATTTACAGATCACCAGTTCAAATTCTACTGGTTTGTTGATCTTATTTTTAGAAATCTTTTCTCTTTCTTCTTTCTGTTTTGTCTAACTGTACTTTTCTGAATGCAGAATCGGAAACTGAAGTAATGGATGTGGATGAGCTCGAAAAGGAGCTATTCAGCTAAAGTACAGACAATTTGACTACTACATTGTTTTAAAGATTGCCGGACCAGAGCATTTACCAATTGGCTTTTATTATTTCGGTAAATACATGGAGGATCCTGCAACAATTGGACATCCTGTTGCATTGCAACGGCTCTTTGCATACTCTTGACATTTTCTTGTTCTGTTCTTATATCAACTCTGTTGATAGTATGGGACAACTGCCACTGAACTTGTAATCTAGACAATTAAGAATGTTGGGCGACTGATTGGTGCTACAACGAAGATTTAAATACTTCCCACACGTTAGCAGCCAAGGTATGATCAATGACCTATTCATCACCAGTTCCTGCCACAAATCAGATTTTAAACTAATTCTTTGAATTGAACTACAGATACGAAGGGTGGATTTGATGAGAGATTGGAGTATGAACGTCACGTTCAAAGGGACAGTTACCATGTAATGTAGATGGACTTATGGCCTTCGAGCTTATGAAGAGAAATTCATCCTACTCCCTGGCTCTGATGCGTAGGCACTTTGCAAATAACAATTCTTTACCGAGTTTCCACATGTTAGGTAATTTCACTTTCCAAATATTTTAGGTTATAAATGTGTCAAGATGATTTGTGTTCAGTCTGTAATCAGATAACTGGGCTATGAATTTGAAAGAATTAGAAGAATTGCCAGGGGTCGAGTTTCCTGAACTGTCTACTCTTGATGGTCATTAAAAAAAAGAGTAATGATACAGCCACAAACTCTTGTACAAACTTATTTTGTACAAACTGACGTGGCATTAATTCATTGGTTGAATGAAAATATAAATTAATAAAAACAAATCATGTGGGCCAAGTGATATTTAATTCAACCAATCTTATTATGCCACATCAGTTTGTACAAAATAAATTTGTACAAGAGTTTGTGGCTGTATCATTACTCTAAAAAAAAACCCTCTTTACTTGGATAATTGAAGAAGCGGCGGTGATGATGCAGAGGACTAATTAAGGACTTCTTGAAAATGCTTTTTGCATTGCACATAAGCTCTTGACAAGCTGGAAACCAGCTGACAAGGCCAGGGGACAGGGTTCTCCTTGCTGTCTATGTCCACCTCTTTGTAAGGACTCTGGTAAGGCTTTAGCCCTCGAACACCCGAATAAAGCTGAAGGAAAGGTGGCAAAGCTGCTGCTTGCGGGCCACCAATCAACCAAGGCTCCACACAGATACCTGGGTCAAGAATTCCAAAAACTTGCTTCCAGAAAATATATGTTGGCTTTAACTGAATCCCTAGTTGGATGATGTTTTTTGCTTTTCTGCAATTCACATCAGGATGAACTGTTGATGCTAAAGGGGGTAATGATAACTCATGAAAAGGTCACGCATAGCGTGAAAACGTGAGCATCTCAAAGACTGTTGTTTTTAGTCAGCAAGCTCTCTCAGTTGTCAGTTGTCAATGCCACGACATGGGCTGCTTCATAATTCATTGAATGCGGTAAGCACTTTGTGGAGGCAGAGGGATATTCAGCGTAATTTTGCGTGATTTACTTGTTGTAATTTGTAAACATGTTTGCTTAAATGTTAATGTAGACGACAATATTAGGGGTTAGATTAGATTTTTTGTTAAAGCAAGCTGTTATTTACTAGTTGTAATAGTGCTTGCATATTGTTCACTCGATTAGATTTTTTGTTGTAAATGTTAGTAGATTTTGAATTATATTAATAAATAATAATAACAATAATGAATAGACCAACTTTCTTAAATATAAAAAATAACAATACGTTGGTGGATGTGGCCCAATTCCAATGAATAATTGTTAAATGATTTCATGAATTTCACGTCAATAACTGAAGACCCACATTGCCCTTAGAATTAGGGATGGCAATAGGGAGCCCATTCCATCCTGATATTTTATTTATGTCTCCGTCATCTTCCCGTTCCCATCAGAATTCTTTAAGAGAATCATCGTCCTCTCTCCCGAATAATAACAAGGGATCCCCGAAGGTTATCGATCTCCGAATAACTAATACATTTTTTTTGAGTTAATTATATTAAAATAAAAAATTCAAATAAAAGTAAAGTTTGAAATATATCTTACATTAACATTGATCAATTACAAAAGTCACATGCAAAATACAAATTATCAAAATAATTATCTTTGTCAATCTTCATAATCCTACTATAAAAAGAAAAAGAATTTACTTTTATATCGACAATAAAATAAATGAAATAAATGTAGATACTTAATTAATATTTTTAATAAAATAAAATTTTTGAGCTAATATAATCTACTCGGCCTTTTTAATGTCTTAAATAAAAATTTAATACTTTAATTAGTTAATTAGGCCTAAAGTTTAATAATATAAATATTTTGATCTTTATTATTTTTATCAATATTTATAATTTTATAATATAATTCAATTTTTATTATTTATTTACTAATAATTTTAAAAAATAAAATTAAAATGGGGGAAATGGGAAAATGATGGGGATTCCACCTCATCCTCGTCTCTTCGCCAAATAAGAAACTGGATAAAAAAAATTTTCGTCCCTTCTCACAATAAAAAATCGGGTATAAAATTATTCTCGTACTCTCTTCAAATTAAAAAAAAAAATCCCAAGAGTACCGGTCTCAGTAGGGATTTTTGCTATCCCAACTTAAAATATTCTCTGCCGATCAATCGCGCTGCAATTATCTATATATCTATATAAAGTTGGGACTTGAGGAGGTGATGTGGCATTACCATTTCTCATCTTTGTATATTCTCTATTATCTAATAAATAGAGAAATTTTCTTTTAGATTTGACTTTTCATCTTCTCATAATTAATTTGATTGTTATTACAGAATAACAATTATGTAAATATTTTAATGAGGCATATTCTTTGTAATGAACATCTAAGGGGGAGTGTTATGAATTTATTAAAATAAATGTAGATGTTCATAACATATATTTCTTAGTCTCCCCACTATCCCCCATTAGCAACCTTTAGTTTCCCTATAACTCCCACTATCTCACAAGAAATTATGATCCATAATTTTTCATTAATTTCATGGAGTGATTATGTAACTATAAAAGGAGAGCTCATCTTTTTGTTTTGTACACACACAATTGGAATGAATAAAATTACTCTATAATATATTCTCTCATTTGATTATTTATCTTGCGTTGCTTCTTTATTTATATTGCTGGCTAATAGTTTTTTTTATTTTTTATAAGGCTGTATCATCTTTTAAAAAAATCAATTCATTTTTTTTATCAGTTTCATCAAGTGTAAAATAAGAAAAAATAATAATATTAAATTTTTTTTTCAAAGCCGCCTGAACCGCGGTTCTATTTTCTAGTTAAATGATAAGTCGAAGCATCGCCATCACGAGATCCACAATCGCATCAATAGACATGAACAAAATTTTATATTATCAAAACTCACGGCATGCATTTATATCAAATACTAAATTTATCGGAATCAAATGTGATTCGTTTATCAAAATGTCTGAATTCCATTTGTTTAACAAAATTAATAAAATAATCACATCAAATTTGGGTTCGCAGCGTAAAGTTATCAAGCAAAAAATAATCTCACATTAAAAAAATAAAGCAAAATAAAATATTATACAGTGTTCAACTCATTAATTAACATTCAAATTTGAAACATTCTGTCATCTAAACATTTATATTATCTATTTATCTTTATTGTTTATGATTTTTTTTAAAATTTAGACGGCAGATGAACGGAATCAATGTGCTCAAAGCCTCAACCCCTATATATGATTCAAGCTCATGGTTGAGATGCCGTGCGATAGTCGTGGCGGTTGTGCTGGTAAGGGTTGGGACCTGATCGGACCGGTCTCGGAGTGGGGACGGCGACCCGGCTGCTGCTGCTGGCGCCGCCATTCTCGGTGCGACTTTTATGGTGGTGAAAAGTGTTAGGATCTGATCGGACCGGTCTTCCACCAGAAACGGCGGTCCAGTCGCCGCTGCTTCTATTCTCCGAGCCAGACTCCTATCAAGAAGAAAAAATAAATAAAAAATCGCCGATCATATATAACTAAAGCTCCAAGTGTTATGTTTTCAAAACGAGTAATGAGTTAGTTACCTGTGTGATGTTCCTAACAAAACCAGTAGAGCTGGCTAGAGTAGCGAAAATAAGACATAAAACGAGAACAATGGTTACGGTGTCGTTTCTGTTTCCGACGGCCATTTAAGCAACCGGAAAAATAAAACAATGTAGGGGTATCCGTGGGGGAAACGCTGCATTTTATAAGTGAGAAACAAAGCATAAATAAATAATAAATAATATGAAAAAATGGTGGCGACGTGGAACGCCGTTGATAACACACGTATTTGCCAGTAGCCATCTTCTTCGGTTTTCTGACAGCGACTCGTTACTAAAGACAAATAAACATGAGCTCAGTATAGGATTATCATTTAGTTAGGTAGAGTCTGGATTTTTCTCTCTAGCAATTTGCAACTCAATCTGGTCAGAAAGCGTGATGGAGACCGCCACCGCAGCAATCTGCAGACAGTGACAAAAATATGATAAAACTTTGGAGGAAAGGAAAAGTTGTGCGCGGCGGCACTATCACTATAACCTTTTGACTTCTTCTGGAGATGCGAAAATAAAGAATGGTTTAGGGTTTTTAGGAATTTTTAATGAGTACTGGTTTGGTGTTGGGATTGATAAAAGGAATAAAAAACTTTAGTTTCTTTACACAGTAATTCAAGACAGTGACAACTACTAATTGTATAATTATATTGACAGGTGATTTGACGGCTTTACGTACGTCCCTGCCTATAATAGACATTCTCATGATCGTATCCAAACAAAATGTTGACCGTATCCAACTGGGATCCCTTGACACGTGAAGAAAATAATTGACACTTTGACGGGACTTTTAAAGCAAATATTTTTTTCTGCTCCAAAGCCCCACCAAAAGACTCCCGACACAATAGCACGTTCAAAAAATTGTCAAATGGCAGAGCAGAGCATGAGTGGCTGGGCCTGGGCATACTATCTTTGTTGACTCAATCAAATTAATCTCTGTTTTTTTTTTTATCCCCTCCATTTATCTCTCTGTTATGATGGATCTTTGAATTAATGGTACATTTATATTTTATACCTCATAAAATTTGTACATGTTTTTTTTTTTCTATGAGAATTTGGTAAACTAATAAAGAAGGGGAAGAATGAATCACCGTGAATAAGTTCTTGTAACTTGATTTTAGCAATGAACCCAGAAAATTAATAGAAAAAGAGAGTGAAACCATCATTCAGCATTTCTTGACCACCACATGGTTATAAGTAAGTGAATCAAATTTTAGTGAAAAATCGAGAGTCGAATTTACCTTTTTATCAGCAAATTCGGTCAGCAACTGCGGCTTCAAAAACTGCTTCTCCTTGAAAGAAATGGAGTAAGAAACACTGAGTACTCAAAAACTCAACTACTCTGTTTGAAATTTAATTCAAATGTATCAAGCACAAGCAGTATAAACAGTCCTACTGCATGCTAAAGGAACTTCAAATTTCTAAATTTTCTAGAATGTCAAGTTAGACTGGCTACACATCTTCTAGTGAAGGAACACGTTGACGACACGTCAACCAGCAAATCCAGCAGAATATTCATTTGGGAGTCAACTAGTCCAGAGACATTCGAAGAATATTCATCAACTAAAATGTCATCTAAACAGCTTTCCATCCTTCGCATGCTGTCCGGCCCATTTAGATGGGACTGCATTTTCGATTTGGGGCGGTCATGGAAAGCACCCATTTATGCCTCAGTGGTTCGTCATTAATTAGTTTTCTTTTTTAATTTGTATTAAATTAAAAATCTATGTCTTTAGTACTCCCCCACTACATATGTAATTGTAAAAAAACGTTTTATCCTTAGTATTATATTTAGGGTTTTTAAGATGCTTAAATGTGATTTTGAAAAGTTAAAAATTAATTTTCTAAAAATTGATAAATTTTTTAAAAAATTATTTTTAGCAAAATCATCTTGTTTCTTCAACAGATTTTAAACAGTGGGGGAAAAGTAATTTTTTCAAAAGTGGTGATATTTGACCCCCTCAATTTCTCTGATTAGCCCATAATTCTTAATTAATCCCATAAAATTTTAAAGGAGATTTGCCAATTTCCACCCTACAGTAATTAACATATACCATTTTCTCCCCTGCTGTTTTTATAATGGTCAAAAACCCCCATGACAATATAAGTTTATAATATTACCCTTATTTTCAACTACTCTTTTATTTATATTTATTATAAATTAAATAAATCACATGAATAGAAACTAAATAAAAAATTAAGCATTAAAAAAAAGAAATATATGTTTTGATATGAGAAAAAAATAATAAAAATTTTTTTTTCTTGTACTTATTTATTTTGTGAAATTTTTCTTATAATAAATATATAAGAAAGTTATTATAAAATGATAAAAAAATTATTATAATAAAATTTGAATGACAAATAAAAATTTATTAGAAGATAAATAATAAAATATTTTGCCTATACGTTTTACATTTAATTTTAAAATATTACAAAATTTTTATTATAAGAAAATGTTTACAAAATAAATAATTACAAAAAAAATTATTATTAATTTTTTTGCTCATATCAAAACATATATTTCTTTTTTTAATACTTAATTTTTTATTTAGTTTCTATTCATGTAATTTATTTAATTTATAATAAATATAAATAAAAGAGTAATTAAAAATAAAGGTAATATTGTAAACTTATACTGTCAGGGGGGTTTTTGGCCATTATAAAAACAACAGGGGAATAAATGGTATACGTTAATTTCTATAGGGGGGGAAGTGGCAATCTCCCAATTTTAAAATAATTTTTCTCCTTCAATACATACCATGCAATCCTAAATTTACCCTTGTTATCATTTTTTTAAATTCTTTTTATACTCCCCATCATTTAAAACTTCCAAAATCTAGTTGTTAATTTTAATCATATTTTGAAAATTAAACATAACTCCCTAAAAAAAATTAAAATTAAACCTTTGGCAGATCTCCAACACCAATGAATTATCCTCCTCCTGATTTCTCCTCTTAGCCATTGGATACATAAAGCTGGTATTTGACGAATAAATATTTTTCTTTACATTGAAACCATTTTTGTTGGGTTATTTTCTTTTTGGTAAATCCCACAATCTTTATGGCTAACAAATTATGCAGTGGGGGTGGGGGTACCAGTTCATCGTCATCATTCATGAGTTTCCAACTATTTCGACTTCTTCTTCCTTACTACAAACTAGATAACAGAGGTAGTTTGAGAATTTAAATAATTTGAAAAAAATTAGAATATCATTAATGTAAAGACAAGACTAAATTGATTGAATAGCTCTGTTATTGTAAAACATTATTTGTATTGTTGGTACTTAAAGCGTATTTATTCTTTTTAGTAATTTCATATTTATCCTTTTTAGTAATTTCATATAAGAATAAAATGGAAATTTACATTAAAATAATTATTAGGAGCAGGTGAGAGAAATTAGGTGTTCAAATACCATCACTCCTTTTCAAAATTTAATTTTGAGAATCAATTTTATATTTAATATAATTTTATATATATTCACCCTCACATGTATTATAAAAATTTAAAATCATCCTTCTTCAATTAAGAAATAAAGTCATTATATTTAGTTAGACTATTATCATTACCAATTATATTGAGATGGAAATATAAAAAAAATTAATAAAATAAAAATATTTATTTTAAGTTTTCCATTAATATATATATATATATATATACATGTTCATAAATGTGTAAAAAAAATTTATTAAATATTTTGTTCATTTTTGTTATTTGCATTATTATAATAGTTATTAATATGATTTATTCAATATATATGATTGCTTTTAAAACTCATATCACTTTTAAAAATAAATTTTACCGAACGTCTAATTAATTTATTTTATAATAATTATTTTTATAATACAATTGACAGCATTATTTTAAAAACTATATAACGTCATCAAATTTCCCCATAATAATGTTTTTGCATTAGACACAAACGTGTGTTAACAAAAGACTTTAGTATTTAGATTAAATTCATCAAGAAGGTCACTTTGAAAAAAAAAATTCATTCGAGTAATAAAAATAATTAAAAAAAAAGAGAGAGTAAAAGGCTTTTATTATTATTATGTTGACAATTGCGGGCGGTCATCGCCCCCGTCATGCCACGCCATTCGCCAACTCTCCACAAAAAAATGTACACCCCAAATATGCGGCAAAAGATTCAAAAGCTAGGGCACTGCTTTGGCTCATCTCATACGTTAGTTTTGACTTTTGAGATAAAGAAACAAGGTAATTTAATGAACTGATTATGACGGTCAGCAAGTAGATTTAGTAGCTCTTTCTAGACGATGAACGTTATCTTATCAAGATTTCAAAACTTGGAATTTTCTTTTTTTTTTTAATGTGAATATTCTCCAAATGTATGAAGATACTGCAACTATGACTCAATGAATAAAGCTCGCTTTTCGGCTACCGCGTGTTGGAGCATAATATCACAACTGTTGTCGGCCGTGTAAAGCCAAGAAATTAAGGGCCAAAGACTTCTTTATATGTAAACACGATAAAATTGACTAGTTGAATTATTAATTACTGTGAACAAGAAAGTACAAGGCAATTGCATTGAAAAATGAAATTCAATTTTGATGGGCTCTCGCTAATATACGGCAGTGTTTTTTTGACTCATTAATTATCACGGTCAAACTAATCACGTGGTGATGATTTGGAATTAATACAAATAGTATGATACCATACAAGCTCTCGCTAATATCCAAGTCAAAGTGAACTGAATTTTCTGATCTCTTTTCATTTGCAGAAACCATAGTATGATACCATATCATCTGGCATCTTGATGCATTTTTTTTTTCAATCACTAAAAATCAATTGTAAAAATAGGCGTAATCTGAAGGGATTATGGATCCGCCCCCTACACACACACACACACACACACATATATATGTATGTATGTATTGGAATCTTTGCACTTTTGGATAAGGGTGATTTGGGCTGGGGCAACCGCCTCAATTGCCTAAGCAGAGTCCAATGTCTAGGCCTAAGCCACCCTTGCTATTATCTGCCCTTATTGTATACAATTTGTTAAGATACGTTTAAAAGCATGAGGCATAGATTTTAGAAGGAAAGAACTTGAATGGCTAACTATTATAACTTTTTATAAGATTTAGAGTGGAGCTCTTACAACCCCCACAAATTATCTCATAACCAAATCTCAGTTGTTGTTATATTTAAAATGATGAAATTAATTTCAAGGATGTTGAGTAAGCTTATGGAGGAAATGTCGATGAGAAATCCTTACTCTTAAAATGTCCAACTTTTAAATGTCTCTCTTGTGTTATATGAAAGGAATCAATAAATCTTTTACTGGAGCTGAAAGCGTCCTACGCACTGCATCCATTTCAAGCTAAATGCAGTCAAACATCAACTGGGACCATCCTATAGCTATCCTACACATGCAAAGCCGACATTTTCACACATAGGGTTAGTTTGGGATTTCAATTGCTGATTTTACTGTACGGATGTAATAACCTGATCACTAAAGAAGCAGCTTGGTATTTGGTAAACTATATTGTTAAGGCTGCTCTGAGTTTGACAAGCAGTGTACATGCGTTTGGTAAATTTAATTATTAACGTATTATTTTATTATATAATAAATAAATAGACATAAGTTTTAATTACCTCTTATTTTTTAGAATAACACATAAAATAACATAAAGTGAAAAAAAAAACTCAATTAAATAAAATCTAATGAACTTATTAGATCAAAACTTTGATACTAGAGATAATTTGTAGTAGTTTTGGCAGTAATTTAATTGTGGCGAAAAATTCTGAAAATCAGGCCAAGCTAACACACCTTGGACTAGGGGACTTGGGCTGACAATTACTTAACGCACCTCTACTCGCTTCTAAGCGCACCTTGGGCCGCCAGTCTAACTTTCTTTTCGGAAAACTTCGAGCGGCTCGCGACGAGTGGCCGACAAAAGAAAGTGGGGAGCTACTGGAAAGATTCTAAAGCTCGATTTTTGTAAAGAAATTGATTTGGCACCAATCTCGTCAACCAGAGGGAAGAAAATATAAAATTAGAGAAATGGTACAATCAGCGAATGTTGAAATTCCACCTAAACCCCATACCCCCCGTTAAAAAAAAAAAATTTCTTTTTAAAAGGTTTTGAGAGAATTCAATTTACAGATGATGAGATTTTTTATGTGGGATTTATTAACAGATAGACAAGCATTCCGAGAGTACTATATCATTTGCTTTTAAGAGAATTTGATTTGCATTCTGGCACGTGCTGGTTGCGTCAATCGACGGCAACGGCGACATTAAAAGGTAACTTTCCAACCGTGATAACCAATTTTTTTTTTATTCAAATAGAAGTTAAAACAATTAAAAAAACTTGCTCGTAGCCATGGACGCTCTGTGAAGATTGAAGACTCTTAATGGTAAAATAGAAAGAAAAAAAAAAAAGAATACAATGATTACCGCTGTAGGTCTTTATTTAAGATTAATTTGAAGAACAAGCTGTTCGGCTTCCAGGTGCTAATTTATTAAACCAACTCATCCATTCATCAGTTATAGGGATGGCAAAATACTCCACGGGTTTGGGGCTCCATGGAGCCCTACCCCAAATGAAAATTTTTTTTAATAATTTTTGAGGAATGGGGTGGAGAGTGGGGGAAAAATAATCCCCAAATTATTAACGGGGTGGAGTTTGATATTACACTCCCCACCCCACCCCCACCTCAATCCCCATTATATATAAATATGTTTTTAATTTTTATTTTATCAACTATAATGTTAATTAATAATTTTTTAATTTTTTAATTTTTATGTAATATAAACATAATATGAGTAAAAAAAAATTTCGTCTCTTCCCACAATAAAAAATCATGTATAAAATTATTCTCGTACTCTCTTCAAATGAAAAAAAAATTCTTATTTTCGTACTCTTTTCAAATGAAAAAAAAATTCTAAGAGTACCGGTCTCAGTGCGAATTTTTTGCTATCCCTACTTAAAATATTCTCTGCTGATCAATCGCGCTGCAATTATTAAATGATAAGTCGAAGCATCGCCATCACGAGATCCACAATCGCATCAATAGACTTGAACAAAATTTTATATTATCAAAACTCACGGCATGCATTTATATCAAATACAAAATTTATCGGAATCAAATGTGATTCGTTTATCAAAATGTCTGAATTCCATTTGTTTAACAAAATTAATAAAATAATCACATCAAATTTGGGTTCGCAGCGTAAAGTTATCAAGCAAAAAATAATCTCACATTAAAAAAATAAAGCAAAATAAAATATTATAAAGTGTTCAACTCATTAATTAACATTCAAATTTGAAACATTCTGTCATCTAAACATTTATATTATCTATTTATCTTTATTGTTTATGAATGTTTTTTAATTTAGATGGCAGATGAATGGAATCAACGTGCTCAAAGCCTCAACCCCTATATATGATTCAAGCTCATGGTTGAGATGCCGTGCGGTGGCGGTTGTGCTGGTAAGGGTTGGGACCTGATCGGACCGGTCTCGGAGTGGGGACGGCGACCCGGCTGCTGCTGCTGCTGCCGCCGCCATTCTCGGTGCGAGTTTTATGGTGATGAAAAGTGTTAGGATCTGATCGGACCGGTCTTCCACCAGAAACGGCGGTCCAATTGCCGCTGCCGCTGCTTCTATTATCCGAGCCAGACTCCTATCAAGAAGCAAAAAAAAAAAAAATCACCGATCATCTATAACTAAAGCTCCAAGTGTTATGTTTTCAAAACGAGTAATGAGTTAGTTACCTGTGTGATGTTCCGAACAAAACCAGAAGAGCTGGCTAGAGTAGCGAAAATAAGACATAAAACGAGAACAAAGGTTACGGTGTCGTTTCTGTTTCCCACGGCCATTTAAGCAATCGGAAAAATAAAACAACGTAGGGGTATCTGTGTGGAAACGCTGCTTTTATAAGGGAGAAACAAAGCATAAATAAATAATAAATAATATGAAAAAATGGTGGCGACGTGGAACGCCGTTGATAACACACGTATTTGCCAGAAGCCATCTTCTTCGGTTTTCTGCCAGCGACTCGTTACTAAAGACAAATAAAGATCGGAAGATGACGAAATCATGAGCTCAGGATTATCATTTAGTTACGTAGAGTCTGGATTTTTCTCTCTAGGGTCAGAAAGGGTGAGAGAGACCGCCACCGCACCAACCGCCAGACAGTGACAATGACTTCTGGAGATGCGAAAATAATGAATGGTTTAGGATTTTTAGGAATTTTTAATGAGTACTGATTTGGTGTTGGGATTGATAAAAAGAAGAAAAGACTTCAGTTTCCTTATATAGTAATTTGCATAGTGAAGTAAGGTACATAACTAGTAATCCTCCTTAGATTCAACACAGTGACAACTACTAATTGTGTAATTATATTGACAGGTGATTTGACGGCTTTGCGTACGTCCGTGCCTATAATAGACATTCTTATGATCTTATCCAAACAAAATGTTGACCGTTTCCAACTGGGATCCCTTGACACGTGAAGCGAATAATTGACACTTTGACGGGTGATTAAACCAAATATTTTTTTCTGCTCCAAAGCCCCACCAAGAGACTCCCGACACAATAGCAAGTTCACAATAATGTCCAATGGCAGAGCAGAGCGGCTGGGCCTAGGCATACTATCTTAGTTGACACAATCAAATTAATCTGTGTTTTTTTTTTTTTATCCCCTCCATTTATCTCTCTGTTATGATGGATCTTTGAATTAAGGGTCCTTCTATCTTACATGCATGTAAGATATATTTCTCTCACATGAATAGTGTATGGGTCTCACACATGTACTATTCATGTGAGAGGGATGTATCTTACATGCATGTAAGATAGGGATTGCCTTGAATTAATGTTACATTTATATTTTATGCATCATAAAATTTGTACATGTTTTCTTTTTTCTATGAGAATTTGGTAAACTAATAAAGAAGGGGAAAGAATGAATCACCATGAATAAGTTCTTGTAACTTGATTTTAGCAATGAACCCAGAAAATTAATAGAAAAAAAGAGTGAAACCATCATTCAGTATTTCTTGACCACCTCATGGTTATAAGTAAGTGAATCAAATTTTAGTGAAAAATCGATTGAGTCAAATTTACCCTTTTTATCAGCAAATTCGGTCAGCAACTGCGGCTTCAAAAACTGCTTCTCCTTGAAAGAAATGGAGTAAGAAAAATTGAGTACTCAAAAACTCAACTACTCTGTTTGAAATTTAATTCAAATGTATCAAGCACAAGCAGTATAAACAGTCCAACTGCATGCTAAAAGAACTTCAAACTTCTTCTAGAATGTCAAGTTAGACTGGCTACACATCTTCTAGTGAAGGAACACGTTGACGACACGTCAACCAGCAAATCCAGCAGAATATTCATTTGGGAGTCAACTAGTCCAGAGAAATTCGAAAAATATTCATCAACTAAAATGTCATCTAAACAGCTTTCCATCCTTCGCATGCTGTCCGGCCCATTTAGATGGGACTACATTTTCGATTTGGGCCGGTCATGGAAAGCACCCATTTATGCCTCAGAAAATGGTTCGTCATTAATTAGTTTTTTTTTAATTTGTATTAAATTAAAAATCTATGTCTTTAGTACTCCCCCACTGCATATGTAATTGTAAAAAAACGTTTTATCCTTAGTATTATATTTAGGGTTTTTAAGATGCTTAAATGTGATTTTGAAAAGTTAAAAATTAATTTTCTAAAAATTGATAAATTTTTTAAAAAATTATTTTTAGCAAAATCATCTTGTTTCTTCAACATATTTTAAACAGTGGGGGAAAAGTAATTTTTTCAAAAGTGGTGATATTTGACCCCCTCAATTTCTCTGATTAGCCCATATTTCTTAATTGAGTAATGATACAGCCACAAATTCTTGTACAAACTTATTTTGTACAAACTGACGTGGCATTAATTCATTGGTTGAATGAAAATATAAATTAATAAAAACAAATCATGTGGGCCAAGTGATATTTAATTCAACTAATCGTATCATGCCACATCAGTTTGTATAAAATAAGTTTGTACAAGAGTTTGTGGCTGTATCATTACTCTTCTTAATTAATCCCATAAAATTTTAAAATAATTTTTCTCCTTAAATACATACCATGCAATCCTAAATTTACCCTTGTTATCATTTTTTTAAATTCTTTTTATACTCCCCATCATTTAAAACTTCCAAAATCTAGTTGTTGATTTTAATCATATTTTGAAATAAAAAAATTAAAATTAAACCTTTGGCAGATCTCCAACACCAATGAATTATCCTCCTCCTGATTTCTCCTCTTAGCCATTGGATACATAAAGCTGGTATTTGACGAATAAATATTTTTCTTTACATTGAAACCATTTTTGTTGGGTTATTTTCTTATTGGTAAATCCCACAATCTTTATGGCTAACAAATTATGCAGTGGGGGTGGGGGTACCAGTTCATCGTCATCATTCATGAGTTTCCAGCTATTTCGACTTCTTCTTCCTTACTACAAACTAGATAACAGAGGTAGTTTGAAAATTTAAATAATTGGAAAAAATTAGAATATCATAATGCAAAGACAAGACAAAATTGATTGAATAGCTCTGTTCTTGCAAAAAAAATTATTTGTATTGTCAATTGTGGGTATTTAAAGTGTATTTATCCTTTTTAGTAATTTCATATAAGAATAAAATGGAAATTTACATTAAAGTAATTATGAGGAGCAGGTGAGAGAAATTAGGTATTCAAATACCATCACTCCTTTTCAAAATTTATTTTTGAGAATTAATTTTATATTTAATATAATTTTATATATATCCATCCTCACATGTATTATAAAAATTTAAAATCATCCTTATTCAATTAAGAAATAAAATTATTAAATTTAGTTAGACTATTATTATTACCAATTATATTGAGATGGCAATATAGAAAAATTAATAAAATAAAAATATTTATTTTTAAGTTTTCAATCCTCGTTTATGCACAATTAAAAAATTACATATACATGTTCATAAATGTGTAAATAAATTTTATTAAATATTTTGTTCATTTTTGTTATTTGCATTCTTATAATAGTTATTAATAAAATTTACTAAATATATACGATTACTTTTAAAACTTATATCACTTTTAAAAATAAATTTTACTAAACATCTAATTAATTTTTATTATAATTAATTATTTTTATAATACAATTGACAACAATTATTTTTAAAACTATATAACATCATCAAACTTCCCCATAATAATGTTTTTGCATTAGACACGGACGTATGTTAACAAAAGACTTTAGTATTTAGATTAAATTCATCTAGAAGGTTAAAATTAACCATCCGAGTCATAAAAATAATTATAAAAAAAAAGAGTAAAAGGCTTTTATTATTATTATTTTGACAATTGCGGGCGGGTGGTCATCGCACACCATTCACCAACTCCCACAAATTAATACAAGCTCTGGCCATATACGGCAATGATTTTTTGACTCATTAATTATCATGGTCAAACTAATCACGTGTTGATGATTTGGAATTCGTCGTCCAAGTCAAAGTGAACTGAATTTACTGATCTCTTTTCCTTTGCACAACCGAGAGTGGGATCAAGCTATAGTATAGTCGTTGGATCCACTTAAATGAGTGGGGTTTATTTAAATGGGTGAAAATTTAACGATTGGGTGTAATTATAACACGGTAGTACAGTTGCACCACAGTTTTATCTCCGAAAGTGATATGATATTATTTAATGACATCAATTTTTTTTTTAATTACTAAAAATCAATTGTAAAAATAGGTGATTTGGGCTTGGGCAATCGCCTCAATTTGCCTAAGCAGAGTCCGATGTCTAGGCCTAAGCCACCCTTACTATTATCTGCCCTTACTGTAAACAATTCGTTAAGATATGTTTAAAAACATGAGGCACAAATTTTAGAAGGAAATAACTTGAATGGCTAAATATTATTACTTTTATAAGATTTAGAGTGGAGCTCTTAGAACCCCCCACAAATAATCTCATAATCAAATCTCAATTGTTGTTATATTTAAAATGATGAAATTGATTTCAAGGATATTGACCAAGCTTATGGAGGAAATGTTGATCAGAAATCCTCACTCTTAAAATGTCGAACTTTTAAATGTCTCTCATGGGTTATATGAAAGGAATCAATAAATCTTTTACTGAAGCTGAAAGCGCCCTACGTACTACATCCATTTCAAGCTAAATGCAATCAAATATCAATCAAGACTATCCTATAGTTATCCTACACATGCGAAGCATACATTTTCACACATGGTTAGCTTGAGATTGCGATTGCTGATTCTGCTTTGTGGATGTAATAAGTTGTTGACTAAAGAAGCAGCTTGGTATTTGATAAACTGTGTTGTTAAGGTTGCTATGAGTTTGAAAAACAATGTAAATGCGTTTGGTATATTTAATTATAAACGTATTGTTTCTTAGATAATAACCAAAATAAACATAAGTTTTATTTACCCTTTATTTTTTAGAATATGGTTAATAATGTTTAGACATATCTTTTTCTTTTTAAAGCACATAATTACATAAAGTGAAAAAAAAAACTCGATTAAATAAAGTTCAATGAACTGACTAGATCAAAACTTTAATATTAGAGAGAATTTGTAGTAGTTTTGACAATAATTTAATTGTGGTGGAAATTTCTGAAATCAGGACAAGCTAGCGTACCTGGGCTCAAATTTAGGCTCGTGGACTTGGAGACTTGGGCAGACAATTGCTTAAGGCACCTTGGCTTGCTTCTAAGCGCACCTTGGGGGCCAAGTTAACCTTCTTTGCGAAAAAATTCCAGCGGCTCGCGACGAGTGGCGGACAAAAGAAACTGGGGGGCTACTGGAAAGATTCTAAAGCTAGATTTTTGTAAAGAAATTGATTTGGCACCAATCTCGTCTACCAACAGGAAGAAAATATAAAATTAGAGAAATGATACACTCAGCGAATATTGAAATTCCACCTAAACCCCATACCCACTGTAAATTGTCCATTTCTTAGTTTATTTTGAACTTATTATTAACTGTGTAAAGCAAACATTTCTTCAAGTGGCTACGGCTAACATTTCTTCAAGAAAATTTAATATGTCATCTCTTACAAATGATAATTTGGCCAACCGATTTATAGCGAAAAAATTCAGGCTAATCAGGCAATGTGAATTATAAATTTCTAGAATTATAAATTATTTTTATAAAACAACTTTTGAGGGTATTTTTATATTTGTAGACTTGGATCGTTTGAGTTGGTCACTGTAGAGCAAGTGGTACTTTGCAGTATTGTACGAGTATGACATAGTGAGAAATAAAAAAATGGGAGGATAAATAGACATCCGAATCCATAGTCTATAAATATTATTTCTTTCCCTGTAGGGTTAATTTTGTCTTTTAGCCCAAACGTCTTGACAACTACAATGATCCCTCCTCGTTTTAATTTCTAGAAACATCAAGGGTCCCTATTTTAATTTCCTGAAAGTTAATAAGGTCTTTGTACATTCAAGTAAATGGCCAAGTTCTCACAGACCGTGATTATTTAAATCACATGATAAAACAAAGCAATGGCTACAGTGGAGTTGCTCACCGGTAGTATTGATAATAATTGTTAAATCATAACATTAAATGTAGATTTAATATTTATTTATATAATTGTACAATCATCGTCTACGCAAAATAGTCCTAATATAACCAGACTCTACATTAAAAGACAATTTTCCAACCGTGATCACCAATTTTTTTTTTATCTATTCAAATAGAAGTTAGAACAATTAAAAAACTTGCTCGTAGTCATGGACACTATGGAAAGATTGAAGACTCTTTTTTTTTAATACTGAAAATAAGATTACTGTACTATACATATATTTACAATTGCTATTAAAGTATATATTACAATGATATTTACAATCAGATATATAATTAAAATTTACATTATTACATTAATTTTATGAAGTATATGCCCAGACATATAACTCTCACAAATAAGGAATGTCCCAACTCCACTCGCATTTCGTTCGTAAGGAGAAAGACTTACAAATTAACTCTACACAATTTTTTACTTGATTGAGGGAGGTTGAGCCTATGAAAACTCAACCACGACCCTCATAATCTTGCTTAACTTTGAGAGTAGTGGAAAGATTAAAGAGTATTAATAGTAAAAAAAAAGAAAAAAAATACTATGATTACCGCGGTATGTCTTTATTTAAGATTAATTTGAAGAATAAGCTGTTCAGCGTCCAGGTGCTAATTAATTAAACCAACTTGTCCATTCATCAGTTAAAATATTTGAAGATTTAATTTAGTGGTCACACAAGGTTTTCTTAAATTATTTTCGCCATCAATTTTTTCTCTCTTCCATTTGTAATTATGTGGTTTGTAATTACGTTTGTTGTTACAAGTAGTCCTACTTTAGACTTGAATCTTAAATCTTACCTTATATTTTGTACTTAAACTTGATATAATCTTATATTTACACCTGTGTGTTGTATTATATTATTGGTGATTATTAATCTTTAATTAAAAGCATACTTTCCTATAATAAAAAGCCATTTTCACCCACGTGAAAAAGTATTTTACTAGGGGACACAATCCTTGCCAATCTCCCACAGAACTACTGTCAAAGATTCTTTTTCAATGCTCTCACTCGTCCTCATAGAACAAAATATATGAGCCACGAAGAGTTAAGGAAATAAGGGTCTCTGTCAGAAAAAATAAGTCATTCGGTTTTTTTTTTTTTTAAAAAAAGTTAAAATGGGTGTTGAGGGTAGAAGAAATAAATTTTATAAAATGGGAAATTCCCTGGCGTTGGTGATTTTAATTTTAGGATAATTTTTAGGGACCTCCATGAGGTTTGACGTATTAACACTTAAATAAAAAATATAACCATAATTTTAAAGATTTTTCCTGCTGTTTGTATTCCATTTGGTATCTTGTCAATATATGAGGGTAATTTCATAAAAAGATATTTTAAATTTAAAAAATCAAAAGCAACTACGCGACAGAGATGACAACTGCAGCACTTCATCATCCCTTGGTTGTAAGAATGGCTTGGACACATCTTCTCTTTCATCTACCAAACCCAAGCCAATTAACAATCTCAAACCAGATTCTTCTCCTTTTGCTTTTGACCTCGCCAAATGAAGCTCATAACTGAAGAAGCCCCAGTTCCAAAGAAGAGTGATGAACGTAAAGTGACAACAACGGGAAAATAGTGTCGTTGAGTGACCATTGCCGGCGATCGATGAGGGACATGGCAGTGATAAAACCTTGTAGTAGGAGAAATTTCCAAATAACCCAATGCATGTCAAATTTAGAGCCTTTTGGTTTTTTTGATGTTGTGTTTGAAAATGGATTTAATGTTTTGTTTGATTTGTTGAAGAAGCTGCTGCATGTATCAACTTTGATTCTTACTAGCTAAACAAACCATTGCATATTAGAATTTAGTTGTGTTCTGTGATTTATATGTTAAACAAAAATGGGTTTTAGCTTTGTAATTACAAATACTATTCCAAATGTTTATAATAAAATTAAAATAAAAAATTGAAATTTTTTTAAGTGAAATTAATTTTTGGGATCTTATTTATGATTACAATTTAAGATTTAGGTGGGTTTGATCGCAAATACAACTTGCGATCAAACCCACTTTTATGTAAGCTTTCACCTTGTGTATCAACTTGTAACTTGATCAGTGTTCACTAGTTGTGAATATCTAGATATTGTAACTCTTTGTCCGTAACGCATGTTTAATCTAAATTTCATAGGGAAATTTACCAAATTAGCCATAAAACTTTAGGTAATTACAAAACTAACCACGCAAGTTTTTTATATCAAAACTAGCCAAACAACAAACTTTTGGACCACAATTCCCCTGTCAATCTCACCCAAAACTCACCAATACCTGTAACTCACCCAAACTTCTCACCAAATGCCAGCACTATAGAGAGTCAAATCAGAGACCATCATCGGCAACAATCTCACCGGAATCCCGTTCAACAACACCAATTCTACCGAAATCACATCTAATAGCAATCAAGATCTTCAAGATCAACAGTTGAAGTTCAAAAACCCTAGGTTAGCAATTTCAAACACATGCTTTATATTGTTCTTATGTTGTGTTGTGGTTGTGTGTTGTTGTAATGGTGTTGGTGGTGGTGGTGGTGTATTGTCGGACTGTGTTGGCGGCAATATGTTGCAATAGGTGCTGATCAATTCGTGAAAATTCGAAATTTTTGTGCAACAGGTACCCGTTGCACTAAATTTTGTGCGACATGTTCCCGTCGCACCAAATTTTGTGCGACAAGTTCCCGTCGCCTCAAATTTTGTGCGACAGCTATCTGTTGGTGAGGATGTTGACAGGAAAACTGTACGATATGGCCAGTGCAACGAAGCGGGTCATAACCGAAAGAGGTGTAAGAATCTCATTGTGTCAAGTCGAGGCTAATTGTATTGTTTTAAATTCTTATGTATTTTGAAAACTTATTTTTTATTTATTGCACAATTATATATAACAACGTTTTTAATTTCAATTATATGTAAAAAAAGAAAAGTTCTATGGGCACCAATAATAAGTATAAATACAATCGTCTAAAATCTAATATCATCATTACATATCGGCGCCACAATATCCTAAAGGCCGATATCACCATTAAATATGTCCTCGACAATTTTCTTCCTAAAGTACTGCTCGTGGCCACTAGTAAAATTGAGTCTGAGCCCGAACATTAAATTTATCATGATTATCAACATAAAAACGCCGCAATCGCCACTACTAGGCTCTTGTTGCGGCACACATTTTTAAGTGTTTTTTCTTAAACGTTTCCTTTACTATTTCTATTTTAAACCAACATGTTCCTATTATGCTACAGCACATCCATGAGTACTTGCGATTGATAAGTGAAAAACAGAGACATTATCTAAATGCCATGTCTTAGCGTGTCACGCATATAGATACATTTTTTTGGGTAATGAGCTTACATAACTTATAATTATCAATATTATTTCTTATCTTGTAATAACATATTGATGTTGATACTCTTCTGTTATTTTTCTTTGAATATATCTACTAGGTCTTTTTGAAGCAATTATGGAATGATGGTGACTGTAACCTTAATTCACTACAATATAGCTACAACTTTAATAGTTATATTGATGGATGAGAAGAAATCATGTCGAAACGTTTCACAGACGTCAATATAGTTAGAATAGCTACACAATTCAAGATAGTTTCTATTTTTTTTAAGATCTTAAACATAACAATTAACTTGCATTATTATATGGTTCCATACAAACATTATTTACTGTTGTGTTGCCGATGTCATCAATAGGATCATCATTACTGCGAAATTCGTTATTGTAGAATAGAGAGTAACGTTGCTCTAATGACGTTGTTAGTGGTAATACCTCTTCTTCAACATCCGCTAGGGTAATGTCATTGTCATTAATAGTGTCATTATAGCCGTGGAGTGGAGTGTAACGTTATTGTAAAGACAGTGTCTGTGGTAATACATCTTCTTCACTATCAGGGACATGCACACTTACTCTAAAAGAAGTTTCAGTTTCTACAGATGGCTCAACATCTTCGTAATCAACTCGAGGAGATGTGGTCACAAATATAGGAATGCATCCGTAATTTACCACATCATAGGCCATATATAACACAACCTTGACTATTTCATCGTTAAATATATCCATAGGCAGTGAACATGTACGATACATTGTATTACTAGACCTCAAAGTTGTCTTCATGGTGATATTGTATTCATTACGATTTATCTGTAACACATCATAAACTCTTGCCAGAAACTGATCAAATGTAGAATCTTTCCGAATTAGAAAAGCTATATTATTGCCATTCACGTAGTCCATACGTCCATCCACCAACGTCTCCCACCAACCGTCGTAACACAATTAAAGCATAACTGAATCCATTAAACCTACAAAATATATAAAAAAAAAAACAAATGTGGTTACACATTATGGGTTTGATTTATTTTTTTGCAAACTTCGAAATAATATATTATACACAAAAATGGATATATTTAGCCTAAATTATGACTTCCAGAAAATAGCCTAAATTTTGTGTAATATGATTTTTTGTGTAACAGATAAGCTGTCGCACAAAATTTGGTGCGACGGGAACCTGTCGTATAAAATTTCAGATTGTGTAATATGATTTTTTGTGCCACAGCTTTGGTGTGACGGGAACTTGTCGCACAAAATTTGGTGCGACTGGAACATGTCGCACAAAATTTGGTGCGATGAGAACAAAAATTTTGAATTTTCACGAATTGGTCAGCACCCATTACAACATATTGTCGCCAACACAGTCCAACAATACACCACCACCATCACCAACCACCAACACCATCACAACAACACACAACCACAACACAATACAAGAACAATATAAAGCATGTGTTTGAAATTGCTAACCTATGGTTTTTGAACTTCAACTGTTGATCTTGAAGATCTTGATTGCTATCAGACGTGATTTTGGTGGAATTGGTGTTGTTGAATGGGATTCCGGTGAGATTGCCGCCAATGATGGTCTCCGATTTGGCTCTCTATGGTGCTTCCGTTTGGTGAGAAGTGTGGGTGAGTTATAGGTTTTGGTGAGCTTTGGGTGAGATTGACAGGGGTATTGTGGTCCAAAAGTTTGTTGTTTGGCTAGTTTTGATATAAAAAAACTTTTGTAGTTAGTTTTGTAATTTCCTAAAGCATTATGGCTAATTTGGTAAATTTCCCAATTTCATAAAGTTTGGATTTTCTTTGTCATTTAAACACTATTGATTATTGTTCTTTTCTAGTAATTGCTTAGCATTTCATTCTATTATGAAAATGATTAAAAATGAAATACAGGCTTCGCTATGATTTAATGAAAGTAAATTTTGCAGAGAAACAACAGTATGAAGCTCTTGATCATTGTCAAATGCAAATACTTATTTATGTGTTAATGTAGATTCAACTCTATTGTTTTGCCCATAATGTAAGTTCAATTTCAATTGCTTATTTTATTTGAAAAAAATCCCCCCACAACCACAAGTCCTTTGGGTGTTGGCTGTTCTCTGTTAACCTCACATATTTAATAAATAATACGATTTATCTTCAACATATTCAATGATTGGCAGGAATGATTAGAGAGGAAAAGGTAGAATATGCTTGAAAAATGAAAAAATAAGTTATTTTTGTCATTTCATGAGTGTTGAGTGTTAGAAAATGCATATTTATAAAGGAGAAAATCATCATTTTGCATTTCAAGTCTTACTAACAACCCTTACTTTTATGTATTTAAGTTTCTTGTAATTTAATTATATATGTTTGATTTTAATTAAGTATTTTATGTATTTTAGGAGCATCATAGTCATTTCATAATAAACGAGAGATCAAACGGCAAAACTGACATCACTTTTGAACTCAGGACGGTCGAAAACCTTAGGAGGAGCATAAAAGGAAAAATAGCACTGTTCACATGTACGGTACTATTTACATGTACGATACTATCTATGTTACTGTTCACGACACTGTTCACATAGACAGATTGATGACGTGGTATTGACTGATGAGGTGTCATGATCCTGTTGGACTAAAATTCTTATGTACTGTTGATGGTGACGTGGCAGCATATTAGTGGACCAAAAAACGCGCATACGATACATGCAACACATGGGATTATTTTCAACCAAACCGCGTTATTGTTCAAACCATGTCACTGTTCAAACCGCGTGGTCAAATCGCGTACTGTTGACTGATGACATGGCGCAATCCTGAGTGTCCAAACTGTTTTTAATCCGATGACCATGATTTACTCAATGTATCTATAAAAAGGGGACCTCTCCCCCCTAATTTGGCATCTCTGAATCCATTTTTGGACTCTATTTTCTGTAATTCCTTCTCCATCTTGTATTTTCTACGTATTTTAATAATTTTTCATTTTGCCCCTAGTTCAATTATGAGTGGCTAATTTTCTTTCAAGCTTGGGTTGAAGGTGAAGTCTCAACATGTGTCATGGGCATTATTTGGTAAATTTATTTTCTCTACCCCTCTAGTTTTTGTGGATGTTTTGACTTTTCGTTGACAAATAATAATAATCTTGTCTAGTACCGCCCTGGTTTCACCAGCTCCCTAGTACAAGGTTATTATTATTTGGCACGATAAGCCCTTAACACCATATTGATTAGAGCGTGGTTCATGAGGTTTGGATTTCCCCCTCAAGATTTAATTGGTATTAATAAGGAATATTTAGCCCATGGTGCATGTTGATACGGATCCAGATACCCAAGTACGTCATTTTAATATATTTCTCTTCAATTTATTCTCGCCATTTAAATTCCAATTTTAGGATAATCTAAGTCACATTCACCACAAATCCAACCACCCATTTACAAAATTAATTCTACACATAATTAAAATCCACCTCCTCGTGGGATCGACACTCGTCACCATTAGTCTATTCTAAATAAATTCGTGCGCTTGCGAGTTCAATAAAATTTGCACAACAATGAGCATGCTACGAGTTGCCATTGCCACAAGCGCGTCTTTTTTGACTCAAGGTAGTTTGGTCATTTTGTCGATCCACTAACAGTTATTGGATGGAAATACAAACGGCAGAAGAGGTCTTTGAAATTACGGTCATACTTTCTATCTAAGTGTTAATAAGCTAAACTTCGGAAGAGGTCCCTAAAAATTACCCTTAATTTTATAATGAAGAGACGGTGACCGACAAAAGAAAGTGGAGCTAATGGAAACTTGGAAAGATTCTAAAGCTCGATTGTTTGTAAAGAAAAAATGTGAGAAAATGATGCACTGAACGAATATTAAATTCCACCTAAACCCCACACAGTACACACCCACCTTAAAAAAGGGGAAAAAAGTTAAAAAAATATTTTGAAAGAATTTACTGAGGATGAGATATTTAGGTGTCATATGAGATGGTTTTGTTACAAATCGGCATGTTGTATGTGATAATTATTTATTCTGATGGCAAAAAAATTGTTAACCTCGTTAAAAAGTAGTAACAAAATTGTCATTTTTCTGAAATTTTAGTATTCATTGTTCTCTTTAGTCCTCCAAATTTCTTTCCATTTTCTCCATTAAATTAAAAGACGAGAATTATTACTCATTTCTAGAATATATATATATATGGATTATCACTTAAATTTTTTTAAAATTTTAATAAAATTTTAAATTTGGATTAGATTTTTTATGTATATAAAATCTTATATTAAGCATCGGACTCACCTATGTTGCAACTGTTGCAACATACAACACTATTTGTCTTCATTTGGAGATACCGCTCGATTAAAAGTGAACGAATTTGACGGTCGAAATTAAAAAAATGGGTAAATGGAAGAGCCGGTTGGTAAAAGAATATGTACAAAACAATATATTAAAATAAGGGTCCACAATCACATTGCTATTGACTGTTTTGGAGCAATCATCGGAAATTATTCTACATTGTAGAAATTGTGGGCATCTAAATATTTTCCACCCCTTGGAAATTGGGAAATTTACAGTAATAACAAAAAAAATTTTGCTTTTTTTCATCTTAACCCCCCAAAAATATTTCTATCAACATTAGCCATAAAACAACATTTGAGACCAAAATACCCCTCCCTCATCTCTTTCCCAACACTCCCTTTTTCACTCATCTCTCCCAAACCGATCCAACTCCCATCATCGGCGGCGACATCAACCCTCGTCGGCGGCGGCTCCATCTCTCACCGGCATCTGATCTACAACCTTCAACAAAACCTAGGTTAGTCATTTTTCTTATTTTCATTAATTTAAAATGAGATTTTAGAATAATAATAGTTATAGCTTGAGATTAATAGTGGTGGTGATGATGTTTGTGGTGGTTGGTGGTGTTTGGGAGTATTGTTTTCGATTTTGGAGTGATTGCACTTAATTTTGGGGGTGGGGAGGGAGGGGGGCAGGGCGCGCGCCGGCGCCCATCGCTGGGCAGCAGCGCGCGCCCATGCGCGGCCTGCTGTCGCACCTGTCGCACAAAAAAATTAGAGTTTTTTTTTTAACGAGTTAATTTTTTATTTCTGTAAATATAATGTAATAATTTTATAAATATTACAGATACATGGCGAAATCAGAATCACCAGATATTGAAGTAGGCAAGATGTATTTTCGTTATGCTGATCACTTTCCTGGTCGAATTTCGAGCATGTGTATGTTATCTTCGGTCGTAAAAGCCATCGAGGAAAAATTAACAAAGCGGCAGTTGAGTATGTTCAAAAAGGATATATTTAGGCATTTCTTGGAGTGTCAAAGTTTTCCATTTAGTGGGGTAATTTTGCACAATCTTTTACTGCGGCAAGTGGCCCATGAAGAAGATAGTCGTGATGATCAGTTATGGTTTCAAATTGGTAAGCATTTGATTCGCTTGTCAATTGTCGAATGGTGCTTGGTTACTGGACTTTCATTTCGTGTTAATACCAATGAAAAAAATGATGAAATGGAGCAGAGGCTACGGAATACATATTTTCGTGGTGTGCATCGTAAGATTAATGTGAAGCAATTTGATGCAGTATTTAAGGAGTTGAATTTCGAGGAAATAGACGATATGGACGCATTAAAGATTGCGCTGTTTTATTTTGCGGACATAGTACTAAATGCAAGAAAAAATCACTGTCAAATTAATTTCGATTGGCTTGACCAAGTTGATGATATACAGTACTTCCAAAAGCGTCCATGGGGTCTATTGTCGTGGGAAATGATTTACGAGAGTCTTGACAATGCACTGTTCAAAGAAGACGAGAAATTTAAGAAGACTCGGTTGAAAAATCCATATCATAATATTGAGAAATACAATCTTTACGGATTTACGTCTGGGGTGCAGGTGCTTTTTTTTGTTTATTAATAAGTTTTATAGTATTAAATATTTGATAGTTGTTTTATTTGATTTTTCACTTTGGTTGTTGTAGGCTTGGATTTACGAAGCAATCGGAGGGTTGCCATCAACATGGGTCGTCAAAACGAAGAGTAAGATTTCCCGCATTCTGCAATGGAAGCCCATGGCGTCTTTGAGAATCAACTTTGCGGAGGTTTATTCGTTCTTCAACGACGAATCTCGTCTTGTAAGTAATATGTATTACTTATTTTTTTAACTTTACTAAATTTAAGTTAGGTATACTTAGTTAAATTTTTCAATTGAATTTATGGCAGACAAACGTTTTACAAACTCTTGAGCCAAATTCAAAGGAGAGTAGCAGAAAATATTGGCTCTCTGTGAAGGATTACTTGCCAAGCATTCCAGACTGGGTTTATAAGGTCGGTATACTGTAAGTACTAAAAATTTTTTTATCGAAATTTTTGACTTTTCATTTAGTAATTTTAAATGATACTTTATACAGCACCAACCCTCAATCAACGCGATGCCGTCGGTTACAAGACAATCGGACGAGCATGACGATCATGACGACATACCAAACCCAATACCAGAGCAGCGTCATGACACTTTTGAGGATGAGGTGGGTCATGACACTTTTGAGGATGAGGTGGCTGTTGATGACCACCCGCAGCAAACAGACAACTCTGATGACGCACGAGATTCTGAGGTTATAAATAATATACGATATTTTTCCTTTATAAATTATTATTTTTTTATTGTTATTCTAAAGTTTTATTTTTTTCTTTTGTAATAGTCGAGGACAAAGCAGTTTAATGATTACGTATGACGACGGCTGGATAAGATTGATCGTAACTTGTATGAAATAAAGTCAGAATTAAAAGATTTTAAAGAAACCGTTGTTGGCTTCATCGACACATTTTCTAAACTTCCAAATAAGGATTCTCCCACTGCACGCTCGTATGCGGTAAGCTAATTTAAATTAAATAATTATGTTCGTTTAACTTTTAATTGGATAATTATTTAATATGTTCTTCTTGGCGAATGTACAGGCCCCGGATGACTATGGAGTGTATACTGACGTGGGCAATGAAAATTTATCTACGCCCATGTCATTGTATAGTTTCTACGGGGATGTTAGTGGGGAGAGCGTGCAGGTGTTCACAGAGGTGCCTCCGGGCGTTAGTAAGTTCGGCCGCGCGTACATACCGTCGTATGTTTATAACAGTCCTTACCTGATTCCTCCGGTCAAGCGAGGACAGAACGTCCGGAGGTTACCTCGACCCCAAATCATGGAGCATGCGATTGACATGAGTACAAGTGTGGATGTAAATCCACTGAGAGGATTGGAGGACTCTAGTTTGTTTGCTGAGTTTGATCGATGGTTCACTGGTGATAGTAGAGTCCGCCGGAGAGTCCAGCACCCGCGGTCATTCTTTCAAATTATTTTGGGGACAGCTTCGATGGGATGGCTAGGCGATGAGGTATTTATATTTTCCTCGTGGTGTATACTGTTGTGGATTTGTGTATAATTTTTTTTTAAATCATAATATTTTTGTTTCTCTACAGCATATTCACGAGTATCTCCGCTTGATTAGCGAGAAACAACGGCAGTATCCAAATGCCTTACTCCAACGTGTCACACATACTGACACATTTTTTTGGGTAACGTGCTGACAAAATTTATAAATACTATTTAATTTGTTTAATTATTGCCTTTAAGTTTTATTAATTTATGCATTTCTTGGTTATCTATGTACTAGGTGTTCTTGAATCAGTTATGGAATAACGGGAATTGTGCAGTCGATTCAATGGTATTCGACGACTGCTTGAATAGTTATCTTTGTGGGCGACAGCACACAATGTCAAAATCAATGACGGATGTCGATATGGTATGTATTTTATTACATTTCACATGCTCTATAATGAAAATATTCGAGTTATTTTTTCTTTGTTGTATTTCAATTTCATATATAACGAACATGTTTTTTAATTTTTATATGCAGTTACTCATCCCTATTAACTTGGACGGCGCGCATTGGGTACTAGCACGAGTTGACTTTCGGAAAAATAAAGTCTGAATTTATGACTCATTACTCACATTTCGCAACGACAAAAGGTACAAGTTGAAATTCAAGCCACTTGAAGTTATATTCCCTCGATGGTTGGAATATGTTGGCTTCTACAATATCCGACCTGAGTTGCGGAGTGAAGACCCGTGGAAAGTTATCGCAGTTAAGAGCGCGCCACAACAAGAGCCCGGAACTGGCGATTGCGGTGTTTTTGTATTGATGGTTACGATGTATTTAGGGTGCGTTTGGGATTGAGGTGCTGTAGCTTTTAAGCTACAGCTGCTGTGAAAAAAAAGCTGTAATTATGAAACAAAAGTTAATAATATATAGTAAATATAAATTTTAAATAATAATTTTGATAAAAATAGTAAAGATATAATAAATTTTATATTATACAAGTGAAAAATCATATCAACATAGCTTAAAAGCTACAGCAGCTAGTGTTTACCAAACACTTTAATGCTGTAACTTTTAAGCTACAGCTGCCCAACCTCAATCCCAAACGCATTCTTAATGTTCGGGCTTAGGTTGGAGTTTAACGCTAGTCATGTTGAGTACTTTAGAAAGAAGATTGCGGTTGATATATTTAATGACGATATTATATTGTAGACCTATGTAGTAATTTCAATGTTCAAATTTACATTTTTTTTTATTTCCGCACTTAAGTTTATATAATTTTAATGCCTCACATTTTGAACTTTAAAATAAAATAAAGTTTTATGAATATAAGTGTACAGTACACAAAAAAACAATAACAGTTTTAACCAACGTAACACAAAAACAATAATAGTTTTAACCAACGAATAACACACAAAATACAATTAACTTCGAGTCGACGCAATAGGATTCTTACATCGCTTACGATTATGGCCAAGTTCATGACACCGACCGCATCTTACAGTCCGCCGGTCAACGTCCTCGCCAGTCGAGGGTATTCTGAGCTCTTTACGACGGCCAGGTGGTGGTGCCTCAACTAGTGGGTATACCTGCATCTCCTGGATTTCATCTGGAACTTCCCAATTAGCCACATCACCAACTGGCTCCACTGGTTGTGCATAAGCCATCGCCAACGATTCTGTAGTGTAAAAGTCCGAGCAAAGGTTAATAAAATCCACCCAGTGTGTTAGACACGCCGCAATTGCATGAGCACACACAAGCTGATCAAGCTGAAACACTCTGCAGGAGCAAGTTCTCTTTTGCAAGTCAACCAACCCTTCCTTAAGCCCACCGCTTATAACTTGAAAGCGATGCGGAGACACCGGCCGAACTATCATTCTTTCAGCTATAGTTCTCCTCTCAGTGACTATTTCATCCGCCCATGTTGTTAGCCGAGTAGTCATTGATTCAGCCACAATTTTTCTATCATAAAACCATTGCTGCAATGTTTTCCTGAAGTGATCAACAAGATGAGTAACAGGAAATTTTTGAGGTTCCCTCATGAAAGCATTAACACTCTCCGCGATGTTGGTGGTAAGAATGTTGTACCTCCTACCTTGAAACTGAGACCTTGCCCAATTACACGTACCGACATTATTTTCTAGGTAATCAGCCGCACCCGAGTGGATCATCCACAACCCTTCAAGTTGTCTCTTAAATTCCTCGTGGCCATATGCTTTTGCTGCATTAATAAAGGCAGGCTCAAATTCATCCCAAAGAGCTTTGCACATTCTAAATTGTGACTTAATGTTACCTTTGACGTGGTAAAAACAAACGTCATGAGTTGCATTGTGAAATACTTTAAGAACGGCTCTCCTTATGGCAGTGCATCGATCAGAGATAATTACCAACTCAGGTCTATCACCAATCACTTCATGTAACTTCATCATAAACCTTTCCCAAGCATCATTATTTTCTGAATCCATGATCCCAATGGCTAACGGATACAATTGATTGTTACCATCAAGACATGTTGCCACGAACATGCTTCCACGATATAATCCCTTCAGATGAGTACCATCTACAACAATGACAGGCCGAATGTAATGCATAAACCCCTTGATGGAAGATCCGAGTGCTACAAAATAGTACAAGAAATTACCATCTCCATCCTGCTCGAGGTGAGTGACCGTACCCTCATTCGCTGTAGTTAGTACGTGAGAGTATTTAGGGAGCAAGTTGTATGACTCTGCAGGGTTGCCGCGAACTATTTCAAGACCAACTTCTCTCGCCCTATATGCCTGCTGGTATGTTAACTGAACACCGTATTCCTGTTGCATATCTGCTCTTATGTCATTGGGAGTATAAATCCTCTTATCTTGAGTATATTTTTCTGCGATAATATGACCGACAACCCGGCTCCTTACTTGATGACGTCCATCAACCAATACCTCATTATGACAAGTGTGTACATTATCAATTCTCTTCACCACCCAAGGAACATTTTGCTCGTTCGAACTTCTAGTTGCTCGAATACGCCATTTACATGATTCTGAACAACAGTGAGCCTCGAAACGTGTCGTAGTAGACCGTACAATCTTGAAATCAAACTTATCTCTAAAGGCCACCTTGCGTAGTTGTAATATAAGCTCATTCTTCTCAACAAATAGCTTACCCACGCTGATATCATCTGAGTCACAACTGCCAACAAAGCTTGGAGCAACCATGTTCGAAGGTAAAGTTGGAGCAAGACTTGTAAGAGGGTCAATTCTCCTTCTCGATCGAACCATAGAAGGAATAGGTCTATTGCCTCTGTTATTCATAGGAGTATTGTCTTCACACTCATCCTCATGCTGAAACGACGGAACATTCGAAGGACCGGCTCCTCCATCATCACCATCATTATTGAAACGAGTGACCCGCCTCGTATTATTAGAAGGTTCTGCACAAACATTATCCCCCTCTATCTCATTATGAAAATCATCATTGTCCCGAAAATCATTGTTGTGATACGGAGAATATCGTTGCTTCAACGACGTTGTTATTGGAAATACCGTTGCTCCAACATCCTGTAACGTAACGCCATTATCATCAATGTTGTCATAATTGTCATGGATTGGAGAGTAATATTGCTGCAGCGATATTGTCCTTGGCAACACCTCTTCATCATTATCGGGGCCAGACATATTTGCTCTAAACGAAGTTTCTGTATCGACATGTGGCTCAATACCTTCGCTCGGAACTCGAGGTGATGTGGTCACGAATATAGGAATGCATCCAAAATTAGCTACGTCAGATGCCATATGCAACACAACCCTCACCATTTCATCATCACATATATCCATGGGCATTGTACATATACGTTATAATGTGTTACTAGACCTCAAAGTTGTCTTCATTGTGATACTATAGTCATTAGGGTTTATTTTTAACACCTCGTATACTCTTGCCAATAACTGATCAAACAGGTAATTTTTTCCAACTAAAAAAGCTCGATTTTTACCATTCACGTACTCCATACAGCCATTCTCTAATGTCTCCCACCAACCATCGTAACACAATTCAAGTACAACTGAATCCATTAAGCCTGAAATTATAAAAAAAAAAATTATTTGAGTCCTATTAAAATAATACAGTTTTAATAAATCTCCAAGGGTGCCTGTCGCACCAAGGTTTGCTGCGACAGGCAGCCTGTCGCCAGATTCAGATTCACGCGACTGAGTTTAGTAAGTTCAGAAAATAATTCATACCACTGAGTGATGTCGATTTGTGTTGGATTCGGATAGATTATGATCGGATATCACTTCTACCATTGTCTTTTGCGGTTGCCGTTGGCTGATGATTCAAGAATGAAAAGCTGCATTTGGTTTGGCGATATGGGAGAAACAATGTTGGTTTTGTTCTGTAAAGAAGGGTAATTTGGGAAGAAAGGCTTGTGTTTGGCTAATGTTGATAGAAAAAAATTGAGACGGTTAATTGTGAAAATAATAAAATATTAATGATTATTTTCGTAAATTTCCCTTGGAAATTCCGATCATCAATATCTTTTACATCCCTCAGATATTGCAATTGCGAAGTTTCAATTTGGTTGTGTGTTAAGTGAGGAACTATGTTAATTAAACCAAACAGAGATTCCGATCGTGAAAGCAAAGACGTGGATGTGGCAACCAACTGGAAACAATTTTGGTGGTGCTGGAAGATAACGAAATAGCACATCTCATTATGTGAAAATAGTATGAATATGGCGTTCGTTTGAGCTGTTGTTGTGGCCTTGGAGCTGACGCAGCACGCAATTCCCAAAATTAAAAAAAAAAAAGTTAAGTTTTATTCTGAAGGTGAGTTCAAGTATAAAAGCAAATTAAAAAAAATGTATTGCTTTAGTTTAAGGGTTAGGGATGCCAAATTCTGAATCTTGCTAACCGCAACAAATAGATAATCAAAAAGAGAAAAAGAATAGTAATTATTATTATAACTTCTGTAATATAACATATAATTATAACATATAACATGATTCTATTGCATTATGAGAATTTGTATTATTCGATTCTTGAATGGAGTAAAGTTATCCCTCTAGTCGCTATTAAGACAAATGGAATATTTTCATCTCAGAGTACAATGTAATTCAAAACTTCCCAGGATACCATGTGTTAAGGCAACTACATAATATGAAGTTGGAAGCCAGAAAATTAAAAAGCCAATATCCAATCCAACTGCATGATGCAAATATTCCATTGGCAAATATTCTGCATTGAAAAGAATACAGAATATATTCTTTTCAATAGGTCATGGTGGAAGATCTTCTGCATCAAATTTGCACCAACTGAATGATATTAACCATTGATCTAGTAGAATATGCATCTATGAGGTCATGACTATTGAAAAAAAAAAATAGCGTTTATGATTCTTCATGATCTAGTAACCAACTGGGAATTCTTCAGTTTGTGTGCATTTCAGTATGTGTTGCACATAAGCACTTGATTCTAAGTATCTACAAGGATAAAAATTAAGGAAACATAGTAGCATGAGGAAGCCAAAATCATCTTCGAAAGTGTGCAATCATCAAACCATGATAATGAAAAATAATCATTAACCAATTCATCATAAATCTGAAATTACAAAACTGTGTCAAATGTCTGTACTCAGTACGAGAGTGAATCACTATTAGAAATGTTTAATCAGCAAATCATGATAACATGTGCATCATATCATACACTTGAACATTGTATCAACCAAGTCACGTGCACAGAAATGCATCCGTTCATTGATTCCCATGCATGTCACATAAGAAATACATATGAAAAGTGGGGGAATTCTGTCAAAACAGAGTAGTACTTCACCAAAAAAAAAAAAAATTGGTAATTCATAATAAAATGTAGGGAAATTTGTAACCTACCCCCAAATAAATTGACATTTTGCACCGCGCACCCAAAAAAAATGACGTGTTGCACCGCGCCCCCAATTCCGTTAATTTTTCAGTTATTTCTAACAGCTCCGTCTAACTTTTGATTAAATGACAAAAATGCCCCTCTGTATGAAAAAAAAAAAGAAATTTTTTAGCTCATTTAATTTTTTAAGGTTTTTATTTCAATTGTAATAAAAAAATTTCTTGTTACATGTACATTGTCACCACTATTATTTTTCCTTTAATTTTTTAAAGATTTTTATTTCAATTGCAATAAAAAAATTTATTGTTACATGTACATTTGTCACCACTATTATTTTTCCTTTAATTTTTTTAAGATTTTTATTTTAATTGCAATAAAAAAAATTCTTGTTACATGCATATTGTCACCACTATTATTTTTCCTTTAATTTTTTAAAGATTTTTATTTCAAATGCAATAAAGAGAATTCCTATTAAAATTAATTTAAGGAATGAACTTCCAATTTTACCCCTCCACCGTTAAACTTAACTGAGAAAATAACGGAATTTGGCACGCAGTGCAACAAGTCAAATTATTTAGGGACGCGGTGCAAAATGTCAATTTATTTGGGGGTAGGTTACAAATTTCCCTAAAATGTAAAAGCAAATATATTTGTTTTCATCAAGATATACCTTGTTTTGGTGAGTTTATAAATCATTTTAAGGGGCCGCGTCCGCAAAGCCCAGCAACATGCTTCCTTTGATAAGCAAGCAAGTCTTTTTTTCATCTACCAGGTGCAGGTCATTAACAGAAGTTAACAATTCATAACCCCAATATTGTCCGTACATAATTGGTTACTGGCAGAGAATACAAAAACCCAAGTACAAGAAAGTCCTTTTAAATTGCCGATATGGTCACATTTAACCCTTACAATAAGAAAGCAATATCTACCAGCATAGTTTGTTCACACGTTAATGACGGATCCTTCTTCATTCTCTTCTCCAAGAAGTTAATTCCCTCTCCCTCGCTCTTTGAATATAGTTCTTCTTGCTATAAAATTAAACAATGACTCCTTACTACGAATCTCACCTGATTTTAACAAATTGCTGCCCTCTAACCTATTTACCACTGCCATACTCTTTCAAAGGAAATTAACCATTTTTTTTCAGGAATTACTTGCTGCATTACTTTCTAACGGCACAACAATAGAGCAAACAGACACGGTATTCACTCTGGTTTCAGACATGGATAATTCGTAAACTCTCACAATCGCTTAGTCTGGGTTGCAGTTGTCCGCTACAGTACCAAATCCGCAGTCGGATTCATACCCATGCCAGCCACGTTCTTATACGAACCATCGATATTTTTTCCCCCCAAGAAATTGTGATCGTCTTCTTTCGATTTTGGTGTCTCCATATTAATTCCCAAAAATGAAATCACTTACACCAGCTACAGTAACAAAATTGCCTTCGAATTCGTACTGCTTACAGCCTGGGTTACAACAAAGGTGAATCATCAAAATCTCCCCCCCCCCCCCACAAACAAATTGCAATCGTCTTCTTCTGATTTCGCTGTCTCCAAATTGATTCTCAAATGAAATCAGTTACACGGTTACACTCGATAGAGTAACAAAATCACCATTGAATTCATACGGCTTAGAGCCCAATTTGCAACACAAGTGAATCAATGAAATCTTTTCCTCCTAAGAGTTTACGATCGTCTTCTTTCTATTTACGAGCCTCTAGATTAATTCTCAACCGTGATGCGTTAAACCCTAATTTTTTTTTTCACACATAAAACAGAGCTGTTCTCTTTTGGATGCATTTCATGAAACCGACACTCCCTATTACATAAATACATAACCGACTTCAGCGGTTGCCAGTCAAGACCTCATTTAAAGCTTATCTAATTCAAACAGTTAGATTCAATCACTTTACATCCAACAATATCTTTAAATAAAGACAAATAGTATTGTATGTTGCAACAGTTGCAATATAGTTGGATCCTTAAGCATCCTTGCACATGTTGCATGGTCAAATTTGGAAGTATAATATCACTTGCTTTTAAGAGAATTTGATGTGAATTACGGCACGTGACGACAACGACGACATGAAGCCAGCGGTGGTGACTGCTGCCAGCTGTTCCGAGGTTTGTCCATTTCTTAATTTATTTTGAACTTAGGCTACTTTTGGGACTTGGGAGGTAGGGTTAAGTGTTGAGTTGGATTAATTTTGGGATAAAATATTAATTTTATATTTAGCATGCTTACTTATATTAGGTTAATAGACTAAATTTTAATTTTAATTTTAAATTTATGGGATTAGTAATTTCAATTTTTATGTGGGTTTAATTAGGATTAGATAATAAAAAGACAAATATTAGTCCACTTATGATATCTTTTATAATTTATTACACTATTTTTATTTATAATTTAAAAATTATTTTTAAGTAATTTATTTATTTTTATTCATAATTTACTTAAAAATTATTAATTAATTTTTATTTAAATATTTTTTTATTTTATTTAATGAAATGATATCTCATATAAAATAACCTATAATTTAAATAATTCATATTGACCGAGTAAAAGGAACAAACTAGCATCAGTTGCTTATACGCACAAGTGGCTGCCGGCTAAGGCTAACGTTTCTTCCAGAAAAATTAATATTTTATAAAATTGTAGAAGCCTAGAAGGTACCTGTCCATTTTCTCAATTTTTAATATCTTTGAATACTGGAGGAAAACACAATTAGCGACCTGGAAACTCGTCATTCGATGGCGTTTGGAAATTCATTTTATAATGTAGAGACAGTGGCCGACAAGAGAAAATGGAGCTATTGGAAAGATTCTAAAGCTCGATTTTTTTGTAAAGAAATTGATTTGTGGGGCCGACCATTATCTCCTCAATCAGCGGCGAAAGAAAATGAGCCTCGTTGATTTAGGACCATTATCTCCTCAATCGACGTCGACTGACTCACTCGCGCTTTGTGAGTTGGACATGTGTTCATTAGTCTTTCTTTCTTTAAATCACATGAAATAACTCATGCCTCGTTATCAGTAAAGAATTTAGTTTACTGTTTACCCACCATTTTCAGAGATAATAACATTCAAATACCACCTTTTTTACTATAAAAAATACCACTTTTTTTTATGAGACTATTATTTATTATATTTATAATTATAAAATTAATTTATATCAAATATTATATAACACCGTTTAAATTTTAATCTTTTAAGAGACTTCGGCTCCGTTTGGTACAGCTTATTAAATAGAGCTTATAACAGTAGAGTTTATACCAATAGAGCTTTTGGACAAAAAGTCATTGGGTGTTTGGTTGTCAATAAAAAAAATACTTTTGAACTATTAAACTGTGTAATATTTTTTATATTATATATTTTTAGAAAAGCTCTCTAACCTTTATTCCCAAAAGCTCAAATTTTAGGCTTTTGCTAGTAGAGGTAAATTAGCTTATTTAAGCTAAAAAAACTCTACTAAAAAAATAACCAAACACCATAAAAAATTTTAAAAAGTACTTATACGATTAAATAAACACTTATAACTCTTAAATAAGCAATACCAAACAGGCACTTCAGCTCTACCTTTAAAACAAAACTACCTTCATTAATTCAAAGTACCACCTTACTTCTTTATTTTTTATTTTTCAATTAATTGTCCTTACTCCTTAGGTTCTCCAAAAAGACCATATGCTAGATTCCACCTACTTCACCTCAAGAGCACAAAAGTTGCGGGGCATTTTTGGATGAAAATTTTATTTTGAAATTATCATCTCAACAGCCGCCAACAAGAAATTGTTTGGAGAAGCTACAAGCCTTTTTAGTAAATACCTTTTATCTTTCCTTTATTAAAAATGCTTTTATAATGTATTTTAAATTACATTGAGTTTTTGTTTTATTATTAGAAAAATTATTTGTCATTCACTTTAAATTCATCTTATTATAAAAAAACTAAAAAATTTTAAATTTATTTAATTTTTCATCTTAAGTTTGTAATTCATATCAACCACCCACCAAAAAGACATAATTGTCTTTATTGAAATGATAAAATAAAATAAAATATATAATATAGTAGTAATTATTTTATGAGAGTAATTATATCTTTTTTTGTAGATGGTTGATATAAATTATAAATTTATAATGAAAAATAAAATAGATTCAAAATTTTATAGTATTTTTTTAATAACAAGATAAATTTAAGGTAAATGAATATAATTTCCTATTATTATTTAAAATTGAAATTGCTTCTGTCAACTTTTCTATGTAAATTTGGCGTCTTTTGTTTTTGTTAATATATATTGGTCATTTTCTGTAGCAAAAATTTGTATATTTATTTTTCTATTTACATTGTAAAAGTTGAGTTTTTTATATACAATGAAGTTAGTAAATTGAAATTGTTTCTTTGTACTGTTGAAGTGTAGGTGTACATTTGCTACGTATGATTATTCAAAATCTTTTACTTGGAAAAGAGAGAGAGAAGCTTCTCATTTTTAATGGGAATTAAGTAAAAAGAAAAAAAAATGAAGAAGCAGAGTGGCATTTTGACTGTAATTTCACTGAAAGTGGTGGGTAAACAATATAACTAAATATTTTATTGACAACCACACAAAAGTTATTTAATACGATTTAAAGAAAGAAAGAGTAATGGCAATGGAATCCCATCCGGCATCCATTCATGATATTCCACATATATCCCTATCTTTTTCTCGTCTCCCCGTCAGAATTATTTAAGGACATCTCTATCCTAGCTCAAAATAATATGAGGAGATTCTTAATCTCTAAATAATTAATATATTTTTAATTTTTAATTTTAATTTAATCATATTAAAATAAAAATTTAAATAAAAATAAAGTTTGACAATATATTTTAGAATACATTAATTTATTATAAAAATTATTCTACAAAATACAAATCATCAGAATAATTATTTTCGTCAACCTTTATAATCATATAATAAAAAAAATTATTTTTATATCAATAATAAAATAAATGAAATTAATACATATACTGAAATTAATATTTTTAATAAAGGCATTTACTTTTGCAACTCATATTCATCATGTTCTTCCTCGAGAAATGTGGCAAATTGAGAGATAGCATCAGGTTTCAAATTTAAAATAATAAAAATAATACAAGCGATATGAATCATAATCTAAAATAGTTTTAGGGCAAGGCCTTTGGACTAAAGTTTGGTAGAATAGTAATTCAGGATTACAACTAGTTAACTACGCTCGAAATTTTTATAGTAGATTTATATAAAAGTTTTCATATATGTTATTTATACTTATATTTAACATTTTATAATTTAATTTATTATCCATTTATTAATAATTCTAAAAAATAAAATCAAAATTAAAAACTAATACGAGAAAATAGGGAAATGGGTAGGCGATGTGAATTCCACTTCATCCATGTCCCTTCCATGAATAAGAAATTAGTTTTAAAAAAAAGGGTCCATGTCCCTTCTCTGAATAAGAAATTGAATATAAAATTATCTTCATCCTTCCTCAAATAGGAAAAATCCCTAAGGGTCTCCGTCCCTATAGGAATTTTTGCTATCTGTAATCAGTTGTCTGTTTGGGCAATTGACCATAGCACTACTCAAAGAAAATATAAAATTTGAGAAATGATGCACTATGTGGATATTAAAATTTGAAAACTATCACTTAAGAATATTTATGTTGTATCACTAATAATTAATAATCGAAATATATTTGAATCCAAAACAAGTAATTGCTTTCTAGATTCATGAAAGTAATTACTTTCTAGAATTGTGTAATTTACCTTTCAGATCAATATATTTTCCTAGATAATACTTTAATTTTCTTTCTTCACTCTCTCTAGTAATAGGATGTCAAAACAGAATATTACATGTAATTTGATGACCATAACTATTTATATAGATAACTTTACTGTTATCTTTTAGTATTTCTATTTTAACTTATTATAAAAATATAAATTATTCTTAAGTCTCGACACACTAAAGACCCCACCCTATTAAATACATTAAGCCCAAATTATCAATTAATTACAAAGAAAATTTGTTAAATGTTTGGTAAAATTTATTTTTAAAAATAGGGATAACAATAGGGTGGGGTGGGGTGGGTAGGCCTACCTAGGGGTGGCAAAAAAGCTCGGGCTTGTCCAGGCCCGGCCAAGCCCAGCCCAGGCCTGCGGGCCTAAAGCCCGGGCCGCACAGATGGGTCTGGATATAAGCCCAAAAATTATAAAGCCCACATATGTTGGGCTTGGACAAGGGCTTAGCAAAAAAGCCCGGACTTAGCCCGGGCTTTTTAAATTTATGAATAAAAAATAAATTTAATTTAAATAAAAAAGAAAAAATTCAAAATATTAAATTAGTTTAATTTTTTATATTAGTATTTGTTATTTTATTAGGTTGTATTACTAATATTTCATGTATTTGACCATTATTCTATTTATATATTAAATTATTATCTTTAATTTAAATATTTTTTAATTTAAAAAATATTTTATAATTAATTTTAAAAGCCCAGGCCCGTCTAGGCCCGGCCCGAGCCCAGCCTAGGCCCGTCTAGGCTGGCCCGAGTTCGGCCCGTCCAAGTTGGGCGGGCTTTTGAAGGGCCTAGGCTTCGTTTGAATGATGTGGGCTTGGGCCTGGGCTTTCTAGGCCTACCCAATTCCTCACTCTATTCCCCATTTACCTATTTTATAATAGGTATAGATACATAATTTTAGTAAATTAAAAATTAGAGACTTAAAATAAAATCATCACCATATTATAAATTATTTTAAAAAATTCTATAAAAGTTTGAAACAATATCTTAAATTGATATCAAAACTAAAAAATATTTAAAGAGAACAACACCATAAAAGAGAAAGGAAAACATAACAATGTTTTAGAGTTGAAAAAAAAAATCATATTATAGGGTTTTTTTTTTTAAAAGTCATATCATGTTTATAGGGTTTTTTTTTTTTAAAGTCATATCATGTTTATCTTACATAAAAATAAAAAAATTATTAATTAAAATTATAGTTGATAAAACAAAAATTATTAAATAAGAATTAAAAAGATATTTATATGTAATGGGGATGGAGTGGGGAGTACAAAACTAAACCTTAACCCATTAAGAATTTGGAAATTATTTTTCCGTCATTCCTTAAAAATTATTAAAAATTTTCTCCATTCGGGATGAGACCCTAAACGTGTTGAGGATTTTGCCATCTCTATTTAAAAGTGATATGAGGTTTAAAAGCAATAATATATATTTAGTAAATCTTATTGATAATTATTATTAAAAATAATTATAATAATCTATTCAAAAGTTATAATTATAAAAAAATAATTATTATAATTATAATTACAATTCATTTAGTAATTATTATGTTTTATTTAAATGGAAGATATTTTGTGAATTTAAATATTGAGTAATGATACAGCCACAAACTCTTGTACAAACTTATTTTGTACAAACTGACGTGGCATTAATTCATTGGTTGAATGAAAATATAAATTAATAAAAATAAATCATGTGGGCCAAGTGATATTTAATTCAACCAATCTTATCATGCCACATCAGTTTGTACAAAATAAGTTTGTACAAGAGTTTGTGGCTGTATCATTACTCTTAAATATTATAGGGGATGAATTTAAAATTTTAATTTTTGAGACAAAATATTAATGTTATATTTGGCATGCTTACTGGACTAACCGACTAGGGATGGCAAAATCCTCCACCGGTTTGGGGCCCCACGGAGCGCCATCCCAAATTGGAAAAATTTTAAATAATTTTTTGGGAATGAGGTGGAGAGTGGGGGGAAATAATCTCCAAATTCTTAATGGGGTGGGGTTTGGTTTTGTACTCCCCACCCCAATCCCCATTATATAAAAATATGTTTTTAATTCTTATTTAATAATTTTTATTTTATGAATTATAATGTCAATTAATATTTTTTAATTTTTATGCAATATAAACATGATATGAATAAAAGAAAACCCTATAATATTTTTCAACTATGAAACATTTTTATATTTTCTTTTCTCTTTTAAAGTGCTACGCTCTTTAAACATTTTTCACTTTTGATATTATTTTAAGATATTGTTTCAAACTTTTAATTTTTTTAAAAGAATTTAAATACTTTATAATATGATGATGATTTTATTTTAAATCTAATTTTTAACCTACTAAAATCATATATTTATACCTAATATAAAATAGATAAATGAAGAATGTGGTGGGGATGCGGAAAGCATTCCCCACATAGAAATTCTCTATCCCCACCCCACTAAATTTATTAAAAAATAAAATAGAAAATAGAAGTAAAAATTAATAAAAGAGTGGGGAATGGCGAAGGCCTCCCCACTCTCACTCCACCCCATTAGCATCCCTATAACCGACTAAATTTAAATTTTAATTCTAAATTTAAAGGTGATTGACGGCTTTACTTAACATACCCTCCGTCCCTGTCAATAATAGAGATCCGCCTAAGTTAACGTATCTTACAACTGTTTTTGTCTTTTCTGAATTGTTAAAATATCGTTGAATCACTTTGTGAAGGAATTGATTTGGGACCAGTACCCCGCAGTCAACGGCGAAAGGCAAATGGATGCTTAATGGACTATTCAATAAAACATGTCAGCTGGACATGTGTTCATTAGTCTTTCTTTCTTTTAGAGAGGAGTGCTAGCAGCAGTCGCTTATGTCAGCGACTGTTGCACTCGTTGCTCTTAGAGCGTGAATAAATGTGTCAGTTTATTAAATTAGAAAAGTACTCATATTTTATTTTTTTACACCGTCCACTTGAGCTACGGAAGTTACAACGCTAACCTCCACTTCTTAGCATTCATAGTTACGCTTGCGACCGCAACAACTCATCAAGACATCAACTTTGGTTCATCGATCAACTTATCCTTCCATCTTTTGCAGTTTTTGTTTTTTAATTTTTTAATTTATTAATTTTACACTGATTAGTTTTCATAAAAGAAAGTTATTAATTATCTAAAATTTTGACCAAAGCCCCAACCCTCATTCTTTTTTTAACCATTATTATAGTTAAAGCATTTAACAATTTAAATTTTTTAAAATAAGATAAAATTATTATAAGATTATGATATGTCTAAAAATTTATTTAATATTACAAAGGTCCTAATAATGATTAAATAGGAATAGATTTTATGAGACTGTATTTAATTCAAAAGAGACTTAGAGGTTGTTTGTTAAATATTTAAAGTCTGAAATTTTATTAATTTCAGACCTTTTCCAAAATATGTTTGTTTATTTTTTGGAATTTATGTCCGATTTTAAGATATTTACATATGAATAGAAAAAGTAAACTTTTGTAATTTTTATCTGAATGAAAAAATGTCTGAATGACAAGTAAATATTATATTTTAAAAATCTCTGTAAAATAATTTATTTCCTAAACTATAAAATCTAATCCTCTTTTTTTTTAATTTACAAGGACATAAATGTCAAATAACTAAATTTAAGATTTTTTTATTGTAAAAATAAACATGCCATTCATATTTTTGTAATCGAACCCTTTTAAACTTTAGAAAAATTCAGATCCATTTAGATTTCAGATAAAAAAATAAACGTTACCTTACTCTTTTTTTTTCATATATAAAAATATAGAAATAGCAAGTAAAAGAAGAAAATTTTAAGAGACTAAATGATAAGGAGAGTTTTAGATTAAAATTAAAAAATGATGTGATTGTCGTTATCATTAGTTCCTCAAAATTTTTTTCTTACTTGCGTTTTCTTTATTTCTATATATTAAATAAAAAGTAAATCTCTTTTGAATTAAATACAATCTCTCTATTAATAGTGTTCTAAAGAGAATTACAAAATAATTGTAGAAATGTATTTTCGTCCGGTAAAATTTATCCACCTCTGTAATATTAAATAAATTTTTAGACATATAATAATTTTATCTTATTTTAAAAATTTTAAATTGTAAATGCTTTAATGAAAATAATGGCAAAAAGAATATGGATTGGGGCTTTGCTCATAATTTGAGATAATTTAGATCAATTTTTTTTTTGTAAAAACTAATAAGTGTAATAATTAATAAAAAAAAATAACCTGCAAAAAATGAAAGCATAATTCAATCAACGAACCGATCAACTACCAAAGTTGATGAGCTGTTGTGGTCATCACTCATCAACCAGCGTAATTGTGATTGATGAGATTGATGAGAAGGCACTGGTAGCGTTGTAATTTTTGTAGCTCAAGCGGAGGGTGTAAAAAATAAAATAAGAGTGCTTTTCTAATTTAAGAAACTGACACATTTATTTACGCTCTAAGACACATGTCATCCAAGAAGCAGCGAGTGCAACAGTCGCTTACGTGAGCGACTATAGCTAGCACTCCTCTTTTGCATCACCTGTCAGTAGCGTTCCACGTCGTGACCGTTATTTTATATTATTTATTATTTATGCTTTGTTTCTTCCTTATAAAAGCTGCGTTCCCCGCGGATACCTCTACATTGTTTTATCTTTCCGATTAACTGAATTGGCCTAAAAAAATTAACGATAACGTTTATTAAAATACAATGTTTGAATAGAAATCTTACCCTCAAAAATTCAAATACTCCCATAACTCTCACGCACACCTCTCAATCAACACCGTAACCTTTGTTCTAGCTTGAGGTCTTATTTTCACTACTCTAGCCAGCTCTTCTTCTGGTTTTGTTCGGAACATCACACAGGTAACTAACTAATTAACTCATTACTCGTTTTGAAAACACAACACTTGGAGCTTTAGTTATATATGATCGGCGATTTTTTATTTATTTTTCTTCTTGATAGGAATCTGGCTCGGATAATAGAAGCAGCGGCAGCGGCAACTGGACCGCCGTTCATGGTGGAAGACCGGTCCGATCGGATCCTAACACTTTTCACCACCCTAAAAGTCGCACCGATAATGGCGGCGGCGGCAGCCGGGATTCTAATAACAACGAGAGATAGACAGTTGTTGGTGGCACATGAAGTGGATGAAGAGCATATTCTTGACCTTGATGTACTAAATAACGATGAAGCTCTTCAATTCTTTAGTGTGAAAGCTTTTAAAAGCCATCGGCCTGTGGGGGACTATGTGGAGCTGTCTGAACGTGTTCTGAAGTATGCTGATGGTCTTTCATTAGCTCTAAAAGTTTTGGGATCTTTTCTAATTGGTAGATCTGTGGATCTATGGAGAAGTGCCCTAGAAAGACTTAAAGAAAGATCCTTCAAATAGGATTATGAGTATACTTCAAATAAGTTTTCAAATAAGTTTTGAAGGACTACGAGATTCAGAGCAGAAAATATTTTTCGATGTTGCATGTTTTTTTAAATGCAGGGATAGAGATTACGTGGCAAAAATTCTAGAGGGATGTGGTTTTTCGCCAGTCATTGGGATAGAAGTTCTTATTGAAAAGTCTCGATTAACTGTTGATGGTCGCAACAAACTGCAGATGCATGATTTGTTACAGGAATTGGGACAACTGATTGTTACGAGACAATTCCCCGAAGAACCTGGGAAACGCAGTAGAATATGGAGGGAAGAAGAAGTGCCACTATCAATTGAACATCTATCCGGACTTGTTCAGTTGACTTTGAAAGGCTGTAAAAATCTCTCGAGTCTGCCGGCTACTATAAGCAGTTTAAAAAGTCTAAGAACTCTGGAACTCTCTGGTTGCTCGAAACTGAAGAATCTTAAAGCATTATCTTTCCGTGGGTGCAATGGACCACCATCATCTGCATCATGTTATCTGCTCTTCCCCATCAATTTGATGCTAAGGAGTTCAGATCTGGGGGCTTTGATGTTGCCTTCTCTGTCAGGTTTGGACTCTTTAATAAAATTAGATCTCAGTGACTGGTCTGGGGGAAGGAGCAATCCTGAGTGATATTGGCAACTTACATTCATTAAAAAAGTATCTGAGTAAAAACAATTTTGTTAGGCTGCCAGCAAGCATTAACTGTCTTTTTAATCTTGAAAATCTAGAGTTGGAAGATTGTAAAAGGCTTCAATCTCAGCCACAACTTCCACCCAACGTAACTGAAGTGAGAGTGAATGGTTGTGCTTCGTTGGTGACATTATTAGGTGCATTAAAACTACGCAAGTCCAGCCGCACAATAATTGATTGTGTGGACAGCTTGAAATTGCTCGGAAAGAATGGTTTGGCAATTTCAATGCTACGAGAGTACCTTGAGGTCAATGATAGGTCCCAATCACAGCAGCAGAAAATAAACTAACAAATACTCACTTCCTTTGGGTGAAAGATAAACCACACAATTGTTTGCAAGAAAATTATTGTCTGCTTTATTCATTGCTAACGTTCCAATAAATAGAGTTAAGCTTAACAGATCAACTTCAACTCAGGAAACTAACTAGCCAAAATTCAAGGAAATAAGTTGTAACAACTTTGAATGAGCAGAAATACAAAACATCAGAAAATAAAATAAAAAGCTTTTACTGCTGCTATTTACTGGTTTAGACTTGGTCTAACACAAGCTAAAAACTTGGGATTCTTCTTAGCAGTTCGCTGAGATCTTCTTGGCCTATCAGTCAGTCTCTCACTCCGTATCTTCCAGCTATGCCAAGATTATGCCTGACAATTAAGCAACGGTATGGACTTGTTCGTTTTTTATTTTTCTGTTGCAGGCAGTGTCAGATCCAGACGATAAATTGAGCATTGTTGTTCCAGGAAGTGAAATTCCAAAGTGGTTCACGTATCAGAATGAGGGCTCTTCAATAACAGTCACAAGGCCTTCATATTTGTATAATATGAATAAGGTTGTGGGATACGCTGTTTGCTATGTTTTTCATGTCCCTAAACATTCAACTGGTATCCGTAGATTGTTGTGGAATCCAGATCCCACATTTATGTTGGTCATTGATTCATCTATCTGCGATCTAAATTCTAAAAGATTTAGTATTTGATCAAAATATTCAGACATTTTGATAAATGAATCACATTCGGTTCCGATAAATTTAGTATTTGATAATAAGTGCATGCCATGAGTTTTGATAATTATGCACGGAGAAATTATTAGAGCAAGAAATAATTTCGACGCAGGGAATTGCATTGGCAAAGGTGGATAAGGAAGAATTCTTGGATGAAGTTCTGGCGTTGACTGAGGTACAAAAAATTTCATATGTCATGAATAATTTATATTTCATCTGTCCCATGATACCCTTTGAGGTTGATAAATTTCATATGTACAGAATAATATATCTGTCTGCTAGCCAATAAACGTGAAGTTTTCTGTCTATTATAATGCTATACAATATTTACCATGGCAGGAGATTAACTGTATTTGATTACGTGAGGAATTATGATAAAGCTTTACCTTGCATAATCCAAGATTATGGCTTGTTTATCAACATTTGCAGACTTAGCATATAGAGAATAAGTATCAGACTTTTGGAATGTCATTCAAGATGCAATAGTTTCACTTTCAAAATCTGAGTTTGCGTTGCTGCTGTGCATTACTCAATTTCGCGTGTTCGGAATGGATCTCATCTTGAGAAATGAAAAGAAGATCCTTTGAGGATTGTAGCAAGGGCAGAATCAGTGTTCAATTCGTTCATTAATATGAAGGGAGACAGACATAGAAGTTGAGACATGCAAAGCTTCAGAACAGTAAAAAAAAAATTACACTTCTTCAAGTTTCGAATTAATGAAGGTTATAATTCCACTTAAAAAGAAAAACTAATTAAAAGAACTTATTTTTCCCAAACAAGAAGGCAGATCAGAGTCATAGCTTCTGTAGATGATAAGCTAAGAACAACATTTTAAATGACCCTCATCAAATTCTCTCAGAATTGCTTTTTTTTTTTTTTTTTTGGCCACGCTTCTAATTTGTCTCTTCAAAACCTGCAGATTTTACATCGCTGCAAGAAAATGGTGATTCATTTTTACTGGAAAATCAGGTTTCATCTTTAATATGCAAAGTGCTGAAATACGATATATCCATTTTCATAAACAGCGGCTTAAGTCCATGCTCAGTGCCAGAATCTTTTCTTTTGCAGGTTTAGTACTACCAAATCTTCTTTCTAAATCTTCATTGCTTCCTATTTCAATATAATTTTATTTATGAGCTTTATTTGTGGTGTTGTAATTGGCTGCTGCAATTTTTCTAATTAAGACTTAAATTGTGTCTAGAATGAACAAATATGTTAGTTAGGGCTATTACTTCAATGATGCTTGGATTTAATTTATCAGTCAAAGATTACCTCTAAATAAGAATTCATACATAATTTGCAAAGAGGAAAAGATTGTCATACTAGCTTTTTGTATCTTGAGCTTCTTTCAGCCCCAATAACTACTCAGAAGTGATCTCCAAATGGAACTATTGCTGCCATTGGTCTCAGCCGTTCGAAAATGTTGAATTATGATCAGGTACTCACTTGTGACTATATATATTCTGGTATTGCTTCTTTGTGGTGGGGATGTGATTTATTGTTTTGGAATTTCATCCTCATAGTTTTCAATTGCGGGTAATAAAATTGTTTCATAATATTAACGTTTCAAGCTTGATGTTGATTTAAGTCTCAGTCATCAAGCATAAAACTCAACTCGGACATAACTCAGCCGGCCATGAAAGTGCTTTGCACCCACGGTCACCCGAGTTTAAATCATAATATAGATGAAAAGGGTTAGTTTAACTCATAATATAGATGAAAAGGGTTAGTGTTTTAGTGGGTGAGGTGTCACATCCCCATCCAAACGGTTGCTTTTCTGGGCTGTTTCGGAACACAGCCCAAGGACAGCTGAATGAAGTTGCTCAGGAGCTGCTTTCTACATAACAGCCAGGAAGAAGAAGTTGCTGTCCTAGGCTGTATATGAAGAAAACAGAGAGAAAATCTGCAGAATGTAGTTTCAGGTGTTGTTTTCTACATAAACATCCCAGAACAAACCTTGTTTATGCAGAAAACAGTCAAAATACTAGAAGTAATACTAATTGAGACCAACTTTTTAATTTAGAAATCAAATTTCTCCGAGTCTCAAGAAACAAAAGTAAAACTTAATGTTGATGCTGAAATCTGCTCGTCCTTAGACCGACCAGATTCTTTCACCAACGTTTACGTTATTGACTGTTGCTCGAACCACTCAGGCTGGAATCACCTTCTTTTCCCTCGCTAGACCTGCGTTCACCAAAAACGGATCAGAGACGCCGGTGGTTTTGCCGGCGTAAACCCTCCGATGCCTAAGTTAGCACAAGGTGTTTACGGGAAAACAGTGTAATATGATTTCAGGAAATTTGTAAGGAAATGGCCTGGTTGCAATTTGGCAGCGTTTCCCCTCTCTCCCTTTTTTCTCTCCCTATCTTCTTCGATGTCTTTCTCTTTTATAGCCGCCCTTTGTCCCACGTTTTCCGTTTGCCCCTGATTCCTCCTTTTTCGGGTGGTGGTAGCCCCTCATGGGACTCTAACTGTTAGATTGTGGGCAAACGTGGATCTCGCGTGTCCTTCAACCGTTCTGGGAGAAACGCAACTACCGCGGTTTTGTGGGATCGTGTTCCCGCTTTCCTGGGGATGAGTATTGGCTCGGCATATATTTCTGGTCGGTATGTTTCCCTGGTTGTTCTCTCCTCTGATCGGCTCATGCTTGCCCACATGCTCTGCTCGTATATAAGAGATGAAGCAATCCGTTCTGGGATGGAACTAGTTGCATGGCCGACCTGGTGTTCTTCATGCACTCAACATCAGTCCCCCAGTTTCTGGTCTGGCGAGTGAAATGAGTTAAGAGTAGAAACTGATGGTCAAATCACACCAGCCCAGGGAACTTCTCATCTGACCCTCTTTTTACTGAGACGGGCCTGACCTGATGTATTATTTTTCTACTGAGGAGGCCCCGATCTGAGCATGGGCCTAAGTGACCTGTACATAGCATATCTGGGCTTACATCTAACCTGGCCCCTTGTAACGGTTGGTGACGCGGCATCTCCAGACTCTTCGTATTTGAAATTTGAAACGACGGGCTATCCGTCCTCGATATATGGGGGGGGTGAGCTGGCATATCCCATCACTTAAATGCTTCCCTTTTCCCCTTTTCGTTTTAAATCCCTAAACTGGGGTCTTCATCATTTTGTTATTCGTTTCTCCGCCGTCAACCAAATTCTCTCTGTACTTTGCTCACACTTCCAGCGTCCGGAGTATCCATTCGCCGGGTGTTTTCTGTGTCACGGCGGCGCTATCAGTGTCAGTCTATTCCAGGTATAGTCCTTTTAACTTCTCCTCTGGTTGTTGTTGATTGGGTTCTGTGTTGCCTTCTTTGTGTCCATATACTCGAGTTTTCTCTGTTTCCTTTCTGGGATTCCGGTATGTCAAATCGGAAGAGGAAGTTGATTGTTGATGAGGGTGATGAAGAGTCAGGGGACTCAGGCTTCGATGTGCCAATACCCACTGATAACTTAGGACCCTCCAGTAGTGTAGGTCATTCCCATGGTAGGAGTACCCTTGAATACCCACGCCCTTTGGTTATCTCTCCTTCCCCCGAATTAGAGCTTGTAGGGAATAGAGGTGGACCTGCGTCGGGCTCTGGTGAGAATCACAGTTCTGGTGGGGTTGGGTTCCCTGAAGGAGTAGGTGATGGTGAGGGAAGCAGCTCCGGACCGAGCCGACCTGCTCAGAAAAGGCACCTAGGTCATAGGGTGGAGGCTGATTCCTACCCTATTGATTTCCTGGCTTGCGCCACTACCCCCACCGATTTATTTAAACTTAGGAATCTCTACAACATCCCCAACGAGATTCTTCTTGTAGTTCATGGAAAAGGGGATGTCCCCAGTCGGCCTCCGAAAGGGTATGTGACGATGCACTTGGAGAGTTTCAAACTAGGAGCTCGGCTGCCCCTCCAACCTTATTTTGCTAAGATACTGAGCGGTATGCACCTGGCCCCAGGTCAGCTACACCCAAATGGGTGGAGGGTTCTCTCGGCAATGTTTGTGTTGTGGGAGAGGTGCGGGTTGGAGGAGCCTTCCCTTGTTGAAGTGAAACATTTGTATCAGCTGCGGAGTAGCCCGAAGGAGGCGGGCTGGTACTACTTTATGTCCAGTTCTGCAAAGAGGAAACCGATCACTGGGTTTCCATCTTCTTGCAAAAATTGGAAGAACAAATTCTTCTTTGCTGGAGGGAAATGGTGCCCAGCAGTTCGGTCGCTTGGTGGGGATCTTTATCTTCCCACCCATTTTGTCACCCCAGGTCGCTCATTTTTGCCTATATTCTTAATTAAATTGCTACTTATTGGGTTCTTTAACCTTTTGTGCTATTTCAGAGTCGTGGGGTCTGATCGGGGGGCTTGAAGATCGACCCTTGCTTCAGGTGGAAACTGCTCTGGTGAACGCTTCTACCTGCCAAGACCTCCTGTCTCCAACAAACCTGGTCGGTTCGGGCCTAGTGGATTTAGCCGCTGGAATGGATAACAAGATCCTCAGCGCGATGAGCAGGAAGCGTGGTCGGGCTCCGAGCAGCTCTAGCAACCCTCCTCCTCCTCCGAAGAAACCTAGCGTTGGTCCTTCTAAGGCGCCTATTCCTGCTCTGCCTCCTCCTCCACCTCGTAAGAGTGGTGGGGATAAAACCTCCGACAAGGGCCCTGAGGTCAGCTTGCAGTCTGGGGACCGATCTTCTCCTCTCCCGTCTCGGGATCAAGGTGATTACCTGAGTCCATATCAGAAAGACTATAAAAGATCGGTTGGGCCCAAGATGGTGAAGGACATCGAGAGCATGAGCCTCTCCGAGTTGGCTGCTTCTGTTCAGAGAGTTTCCTTCAGGCTGGCCACAATGGTCTCGTGCTACAAGACCGGGTCCGCGCGTCATGAGAAGAAGCTTCAAGCCGACAATCAGGAGTTGAAGAAGAAGGCTGACTCTGCTGATCGCTCCAAGGAGAAGCTGGCTGAGCTGAACAAGCTGAATATGGAGCTAGAGGAGAAAGTTGCAGTTGCTGAGTCCACTTCCTCCCAGCTTGAGGGCGAGTTGGGTGACCTGAGATCTGATCTTCAGGCTACTCAAGTTGAAAGGGATACTCTGAGGGCCACCCTTGAGGAGGAAATTAAATCCTTGGGTGAGCAGCTGGCTGAGGAGAAAGGCAAATCCGCTGATGTGGACGACCGGCTGGATGCCGAGTATGATTCTGGGGTTGCCTTCTCCTATAAGTGTATCATGTCTGTGCTTAAGGATGAATATCCCGAGCTGGACATGAGCAAGCTGGAGGCCGGAGTGCAGCGGTATATGGCGGGGGTCGACCAAGCAGATAAGGAGCAAGGTGAGCAGGAACAGGTGGATGCTCCTTCGGATGGGGTGCAGGAGGGAGAAGCTGGGCTGCGTGTCTTTGAAGTGGGACAGGGGTCCGTGCCCCCTCCTCCCGAGATTGCTGACCTCCCACCTCCCGGGACAACAGATCCTTCACCTGCTGAAGCCGCTGTCCCTCCTAATCCTTAGGTCTATTTTTGTATAGACTTTAGATTTTCATTAGTTTTGTAACCAACTGAACATTAATAAATTTTTAGATGTTCTTTATTGGCTCCCTTGTTTAATGTCTACTCATAGACTGCTTCTGCAAAATAATTGCACGACTTATCTGATCTTGCCTGCTGGTTTCTTAGTGGACCGAGTAGGTGTAGGTATTTACTTGCCTTAGTAAACCTCTCGTAGAATTAGCTGCTGGTCTTTCGTTGACCGAGCAGAAACAGGCACTTTGTTGCCTTAGTGGAATTTTCGAAGCTTTAGCTGCTGGTCTTCGTTGACCGAGCAGAAGTAGGCACTCGCTTGCCTTAGTAAAATTAGCTGCTGGTCTTCACTGACCGAACAGAAATAGGCACTCGCTGGCCTTAGTAAAATTAGCTGCTGGTCTTCACTGACCGAACAGAAGTAGGCACTCGCTGGCCTTAGTAAAATTAGCTGCTGGTCTTCACTGACCGAACAGAAATAGGCACTCGCTGGCCTTAGGAAAATTAGCTGCTGGTCTTCGCTGACCGAACAGAAATAGGCACTCGCTGGCCTTAGGAAAATTAGCTGCTGGTCTTCACTGACCGAACAGAAATAGGCACTTGCTGGCCTTAGGAAAATTAGCTGCTGGTCTTCACTGACCGAACAGAAATAGGCACTCGCTGGCCTTAGTAAAATTCTTGTTGAGCTTGTTAGCAAAGGGATTTCGTGCTGAATTCATCTTTATTTCAAATTTGAGTGTATTACAAAACTACTGAATATTTACATGCGCATCAAGCCGTCATGCGGTTAACAGAAATAACTTATCAAAATGGGAATTCAGTAGAGGACTCTGCTTACTGGAAATATTTCTTCAAGTGTTCGGCGTTCCACGACCTTTTCACGTCTCGTCCATCCTGGTACGCTAACTTATAAGCTCCCGGTCCAGTGGCTCGTATCACCCTGTACGGACCTTCCCACTTTGGGCCAAGAGCGCCATGGTTAGGATTCCTGGTGTTCTGGTTCACCCTCCTAAGTACCCAATCTCCTGCTCGGAACTGCCTTACGCGTACGTTCTTGTTGTAATAACGCATGACCCTTTGCTGGCACTGGGCCACTTTCTGTGCTGCTCCTTCCCTTCTCTCCTCCAGCAGGTCCAGACTTAAGCAAATCTGCTCGTCATTTTGCTCCTCAATGAAATATTCCGTCCGATGTGTTCCCACTCCAATCTCTGCTGGGATTACCGCCTCATGACCAAAGGCTAAAGCGAACGGTGTTTCTCCTGTGGCGGTTTTGTGAGTTGTCCTGTAGGCCCACAGTACTCCTGCTAGCTCGTCGACCCAAGCTCCCTTCTTCTCTCCCAATCTAGTCTTTAGGAGCTTCTTTATCACCTTGTTGGCCGCTTCCACTTGTCCGTTTGCCTGGGGGTGTGCGGGGGTGCAAAACTTCAGGTCCACCCCCAGGTTTCGGCAAAATTCCCTGAAGTTGCCGTTGTCAAATTGCCTCCCATTGTCTGTGATGATGGCGTAGGGGATCCCATATCTGCAGATGATATTTTTCCAAATGAAATCTGTTGTCTTCCTCTCTGTGATTTGGCTGAGGACTCCTACTTCCACCCATTTGGTGAAGTAATCTATTGCCACAATTGCATATGTCGCCGCTCCTCGTCCCTTAGGCAATGGACCAATCAAATCGATTCCCCATTGGGCGAAAGGCCATGGGGATGTCATCGCCGTCAGCTTTTCCGGGGGTTGTGCAGGAACCTCGGAGAAGCTTTGGCATGTTTTACAATTCTTTGCCATCCTTTTGGCGTCCTGGTGTATGGTTGGCCAGAAGTATCCTTGCCGGAGTGCCTTGAAGGCTAAAGTTCTTGCTCCCGAGTGATTGCCGCATATTCCCTCATGAATCTCTCTCAGCACATAATCCGCCTCCTCATCATCCAAACATCTCAAAAGGGGCAAGGTGAACCCTCGGCGGTACAGCACTCCATCCAGTAGCGTATACCTTGCTGCTCGGCATTTTAATTTCCTTGCTTGCCTTTTGTCCTCTGGTAAAACTCCATCGCGGACATATGCGCGAATCGGGTCCATCCAGGACTCTCCAATACTTACTCTCATCACCTCTGCTTCTTCCTCAATACTTGGTGAGGTCCTTACCTCTAATGGAACCGATTTCGGTAATTTTGGGTCTGCAATGGCTGCCATCCTAGCCAGCATATCTGCTCGGAAATTTTCATTCCGGGATATCTGCTTTACCTCCACTGCTTGGAAAAGCCTAACCATCTGCTTCGCCTTCTTCAAATAAAGGCCCATCTTTTCTCCCCTCGCTTGAAACTGATCATTGAGCTGATTACACACCAATTGGGAATCTGCTCGAATTTCAACTCTTTCTGCTCTGAGAGCGTGTGCAAGTCCGAGCCCGGTGATAAAGGCTTCATACTCAGCTTGGTTGTTTGTGAGTTGAAATTCGAACTTCACCGCATATGTTATCTCGGTTCCCTCTGGGCTCCGTATTACCACTCCTGCTCCGGACCCTTGCTCACTACATGACCCGTCAACCATTACCAGCCATGTCCCCTTTGAATCCTCTTGCTCCTCCGGTTGTTCCTCTTGGACCTCTTCCCCCGGTTCAACACAATCCACCATAAAATCTACCAGGGCTTGGGCCTTGGTTGCTCCTCGGGGCCTATAGGACAGGTCAAATTCGCTCAGCTCCACGGACCATTTTACTAACCGACCAGACGCATCTGGTTTTTGGAGTACTTGCCGAAGTGGCTGGTCGGTCATTACAACGATCTGGTGGGCTTGGAAGTATGGTCGGAGTTTACGTGCTGCTGTTATCAGAGCCAACGCCCACTTCTCCATTGGTGGATATCGGGTTTCTGCGTCCACCAGGGCCTTGCTCGTGTAGTATACCGGGTGTTGCTTCCCTTCTTCCTCCCTCACTAAGACCGAGCTGGTAGCCCGCTTGGAGATTGCTAAGTACAAAAGCAGCTGGTCACCCTCTCTCGGAGTTGATAGTAACGGGACGCGGGCTAGGTATTCCTTCAACTGTCCAAATGCCTCCTCGCATTCTGGTGTCCATTCCATCTTCTTTCCTTTCTTTATGATTTGGAAGAAAGGGTGGCACTTATCAGTGGCTCGTGAAATGAATCGGTTCAATGCTGCCAGCTTCCCCGTAAGGCTCTGCACCTCCTTAACTGTTCGTGGGGACCTCATTTCTATCACCGCCCGTATCTTCTCCGGGTTGGCCTCAATACCTCGATGGCTCACCAGGTATCCCAAGAATTTGCCCGAGCTGACCCCAAATGCACATTTCTCCGGGTTCAGCTTCATTTTGTACCTCCTCAGCAATTCGAAAGTCTCTTCCAAGTGCTTCACATGATCCCTCGGTTCTCTTGACTTGGTGATCATATCGTCCACATATACTTCCATAGTGCGACCGATCAATGGTTTGAAGACCTTGTTCACCAACCTTTGATAGGTAGCTCCTGCATTTTTCAGGCCAAAGGGCATCACCCTGTAACAAAATAAACCCATGTTAGTTATAAAGGTGGTGCTTTCCTCATCCTGCTCGTTCATGGGTATCTGGTTGTATCCGGAGAAGGCATCCATGAAACTGAGCAGACTATGACCCGCGGTTGAGTCCACCAGCTGATCTATTTTCGGCAGGGGGAAGCTGTCCTTCGGGCATGCCTTATTGAGGTCCGTGAAGTCTACACACATTCTCCACTTCCCATTGGCCTTCTTTACCAGTACCACATTGGAAATCCACTCCGGGTACTTAGCTTCCCTTATAAATCCTGCTTTCAGTAGCTTTTCCACCTCGGCATTTATGGCCTCGTACCTTTCGTGGTTGAAGCACCTCCTTTTCTGCCTCACCGGCCTTGCCCCTCTTTTGACCGCCAGCTTGTGACAAGCTATCCCGCGGTCAATACCTGGCATATCCTCATGAGACCAGGCAAATATGTCCGCATGGGACTGTAGACACTTCACCAGCTCGCCTTTTATTGCTTCGCCTAATTCTGATCCGACCTTAACCACTTTGCTAGGGTCGCTCCTGCTTACAACAACTTCCTTCAGCTTCTCAACAGGTTCCTGGCGGCCATTTTTTGAATCCCCTCGATTATCCAGAGAGGTCACCTGCAGCGTTTCCTTGGCCGCTGTAGCATAACAGCTCCTGGCCATTCTCTGGTCGCCCTTCACTACACCCACAACTCCATTTATTCGGTACTTCAGCGCCAGATAATGCGTGGATATTACGCATTGGCTTATCCTCATGAATGGTCTCCCCAATATCATCTGATAAGGACTTCTTTCCTCTACCACTACAAAGTCCAGCATCATCGTTCTTTCAAATGGCTTTGTCCCCACAGTAATCGGGAGTTCAATGACCCCCATGGGAGTTAACCGTCCCCCTCCAAATCCCTTCAAGGATGTATTCGTTCGCTCCAGCTTTAAGTCTGAAATCCCCATATCATCTAAGGCCGACTTAAACAGAATGTCTACTGAGCTGCCCGTATCTACCAGTATTCGCCGTAATTCTGTACTGGCCACCAACGCTTTAATTACCAGTGCATCCTCGTGAGGGTACAAAATGCCCTCTTCGTCATTCTCTGTCCACATAATAGGAACTTGCCGTACTTTTGCCCTCTTGGCTGCTGGCAAATTGAAAAGCACTTCTTTGCTAGTCAGGGCGTATCTCCCATAGTTCTTCCGCGCCCTGTTCGAATCTCCGGCCAATGTTGGCCCTCCTGCTATCACACGGACGGTCGGCTGCTCACGTTCTAAACTCCTCTCAACTCCTTCATCCCGTGTGTACTGTGATTCCGTGGCAGGGGATATTCCATCTACATACTCGTCCAAGTATCGGTTCCTCACTAAATCCTCCACCTGAGTCTTCAGGTCACGGCATTGGTTGATAGTGTGACCGTGAGTGTCGTGGAACTTGCAGAATCTGCTCTTATCCCGTCGGTGAGTTGGTTTTGTTATTGGGGCCGGGGGGTATAGCAGGCCTCGTCCCTCAATCCTCTCATACAATTCCTCCATGGAGATCTTTAGTGGAGTGTGTTGTCTATATGTCAAGCTCTGGTCTACCAGCTGAACGGCTCGGCTATCATGAACGTCATCTCGGGCTGGCATAGTTGCTAACTGATCTGGTCGTCTGGCCCTGGGATTGGTTGCATGTGATGCTCTGGGAGTGTTATGATAGGGGTCGGCAGCTATCTGCCGGAATTCTCGCTGCCGATCTGGGAATGGGAGACGTGGAGGCTGAGCCCGATTGTGCTGGAACTGTTGTGATCTTGTAGCTATGGGGTAAGGGCGGGATCTAGCTGATGTTCCGCCCCTTTCTGAGGGTTCCCCAGCTCGCTTTCCCGACCTGCTCCCATTGGGAGTTCTCCTTTCCTTTCGTCTTAGCTCCTCCAGCTGTTCACTCTTTATCTTTGCCGATTTTTCTTCCTCTATTTCGATATCTCTCTTTGCCTGCTCATATCCTGCTGAATAATTCTGCACCAGGGGGCTTCTCAGGTTATACCATAGCCGGCCTATCCTCACACCCTCCTTTAAACCCTTCAACGCCTGCGGGTGATTGAAAGCTCCCAAATCAAGTACGACTCGGTGGTATCGCTTTATAAAATCTCGCAGGGACTCGTGCTCCTCCTGTCTCATCCCCATCAATTCCATCATGTCATCCTCTGGGGCCACTGCCCCCCGAAACTGCTCGGCCAACTCCTGGCATATCTGCTCATACCCCTTTATTCCTCCTCGGGGCAGCTTGCGGTACCATTCTCGGGCTCGTCCCTCTAGGGTCAACGGGAGCACCCTACATCTCTGAGCTGGTGTCAGCCCCTGCACACCCGTCATGTCGTTGAAACGCTCAATGTGTACCAACGGGTCACTTCGCCCGGAGTATTTGAGGTCGGGGAAGCGGAAATCCTTTGGGATTATGGTACTCATGATCTCCGTTGACAACGGAGATTCTTCATCTAGCATTATCCTCCAGCTCGGGGGCTTTCTCTTGCCCTGCATCTCCTCTATCACCTGCGCCAATCTGCGCACCTCCCCCTCCAATTCTACAGCACGATCAGGATCACGTGCAGCTATCTGGTCTCGCTCCTGCTCGGCGTTCTGCAATCGCTGTCTGAGCTCTCCTTCATCAACACTGGCCCCTCGGCCATTTATTTCCAGTGTCCGTCCGGGGCGAGGTTGGTCTCTCCCTTCATCAACGTGTTCCCCTGGGACCCGACCAGTACTTCGGTGGGGATGCACCCCGTTAGGTTGGTCTCCGTACGGGGGGATTTCCCCGACTCTACGCCCCCGGAGGCTGGGTTCTGCTCCAACTCCATCTCTTCCCACGGGGGTTTCGCAATCTCTTCTCCGCTCGTCCCTCAGCTCAAACAATACGGCCGCAAGAGTCTCCATTTGTTTCTCCATCCGCTCCAGTCTATCTTGCGTCATCCTCTCTCGGGCTTCATTTGCAATTTCCCGAAGAGTGATTGTCTCCCCAGCTTCGTTATCCTCCCTCAGAGCGTCCTTCCTCGTCACATCCATGTTTAACCGTTCGCTGTTTCTCCGGTACTTCCTAATTCGGTGGTAGCTTTTTATCCAGCTCCCCACAGACGGCGCCAAAATGTTGATGCTGAAATCTGCTCGTCCTTAGACCGACCAGATTCTTTCACCAACGTTTACGTTATTGACTGTTGCTCGAACCACTCAGGCTGGAATCACCTTCTTTTCCCTCGCTAGACCTGCGTTCACCAAAAACGGATCAGAGACGCCGGTGGTTTTGCCGGCGTAAACCCTCCGATGCCTAAGTTAGCACAAGGTGTTTACGGGAAAACAGTGTAATATGATTTCAGGAAATTTGTAAGGAAATGGCCTGGTTGCAATTTGGCAGCGTTTCCCCTCTCTCCCTTTTTTCTCTCCCTATCTTCTTCGATGTCTTTCTCTTTTATAGCCGCCCTTTGTCCCACGTTTTCCGTTTGCCCCTGATTCCTCCTTTTTCGGGTGGTGGTAGCCCCTCATGGGACTCTAACTGTTAGATTGTGGGCAAACGTGGATCTCGCGTGTCCTTCAACCGTTCTGGGAGAAACGCAACTACCGCGGTTTTGTGGGATCGTGTTCCCGCTTTCCTGGGGATGAGTATTGGCTCGGCATATATTTCTGGTCGGTATGTTTCCCTGGTTGTTCTCTCCTCTGATCGGCTCATGCTTGCCCACATGCTCTGCTCGTATATAAGAGATGAAGCAATCCGTTCTTGGATGGAACTAGTTGCATGGCCGACCTGGTGTTCTTCATGCACTCAACACTTAACATGAAATTGTAAAAGCATAACAAATGAACAAGACAAATACTAATAGAGAGATGATAGATAACTTAGCTAGAGCCAAGTGTCAAAGCAAGGCAGAGTGCTCAAGGTTCGGACTCAGAGGCAGGGGGAGGAGGAGTGGGAATGACAAAGCCATTGAAATGCAAATACATAAACACGTTCAAGACAAATACTAACAGATATATGACAGATGGCCCAGCTAGGCAAGACAGAGTGCTCAACTCAAGGTTCAGATTCAGGGGCAGGAGGAGGACTAGCGGCGCGAATGGCAAAGTGATGGTGGAACCGGTTAGGGCCCGATGCCACTGGTCTACCACCCACAACAGCTGCTCCTCCTGAGTTGCTTCCTTTCTCAAAGTCCTGTAAATTCCAAAACACAGAAAGATAAATAAAGAAAGAAAGAAAATGAGAGATGTATAGGAAACTATAAGCACCTAAAAAATAACTCACCCACCCACAAACCATTGAAATGCAAATACATTTTGGGTTTCCAATTCAGCCAAGACAACAAACAACTCTGCACGTCTCTCTCTGTAATCAAACTCAAAATAGACTACATTCAAACAACTCCAAATTCAACACCCCACCCCCTATCCGAACCCTTCCAATTGAAATCAAACTCTGCACATCTCTCTCTATAAACGAACTCAAACTTCAGAAAAAATCCACCTTTCTTTCTAGTTTCCAAACAACCCAAACTCACGCACCCCAGAGGCCACAAACAAACCATACAATTCATAACCCAGATCCTAATATCCCTAGGGTGATGTTTTGCTTTGAAAAGACTGGAGTGAAATTGAATTTCATATACGGGGACACAAATCAATCATATTTTTCTTAGAGAAGTTAGAAATATCATACTGGTTGATGAAACGCCTCAATGAAGAAAGATTGGCAGGAGAACTAACAGAAGCTTATTATTACAGTCAAAGGAACAAGGGAAAGTGTCTTGAAGATTCTAGGATAACTTAACTCTAGGACGAGCTATAGATTAAATCAAAGTTTGAACAGGTATACATATATTATTTGGTTAATGTATTAATATTTTATTATAATTTTGAAGTTCGATCGAGGAGCATGGCCTTCGAGGAGTATCGTCAGATGGTTAAAGTCTCGTGACGACCTTTACAGCCATACGAGACAACGATTTCCAATCGTTACCGTCGCCATTTGCACCGTTAGAACCACCGTACGGCGATATTCATTATACACCAAGATAGACTGATATTTTAACCCAAAAAAAAAAAAAAAGGAAACGGCTGCCTTACCTGTGAGTCCCCTCCGACACCACAACCTGATTAGAGAAAAGAGAAGCGTAAATTAATCCAGTAAGAAAAACATAAAAATAAATTGAAAGAAAAAGAATTAACCAAAAACAAAACAAGAAAATACATACTGGGTCGAGTACAGCCGGCTAGCTGTAGCGAAATAATGAGCCAAAATACAGACATCAAAACAATTTTGTTTGTTAGGGCCATTGGAGGCAAGAGAGCTGAGAGAAATTGTTTCGTTGAGTGTTTGAGAGACGGCAACTGGATTTCACAGGGATCAAAGAGACGATACTCTAAATATCTACACCTCTTTTCTTTACTAATTTTAATAAAAGGACAAGGCTACGTTACAGACTGTATTAACAGCTCGTCGAGTCGACCCGCATTCGTGCAAAAGAAAGAGAGACTCAAATTGCTCTTTGAACTCTATAGCTAATTAATTTATTTTTAATTTAAACAAGGGTGGGTGGGATATACTGCGCGAGATTCTTTACTTCATGTCTTGAAATGGATCAGAATCCTCTTGAAGATGAAGATCAGACGGCGCCTGATTTGGAGCTTATCACTTCACCCTGGCTGATGTCATCCTTTCTTTCTTTTGAATTTAGATACTCAAAGGAGATACTAATGACCAGTAGAAGAATTCTTACACTTAAAATAATGAGTGTAAGAATTTAAATTTTCATAAAAATATTTATGGAGCCTAGTACAATCCTTCCTAAATTCAAACTCTTTATAAAAATTTAAAATAATCTTTCCTTTGATATCAAAATAAGGAAAAATTGACCAAACGGTTGTGGCTCAGTTGGCGGCGCAGGCTGGGTAAGTGGGAAGAGCTCTCGGGTTCGATCCTCACTAAACACACCATTTGGGAGGGGTAAAGAGCCTTAACTGTGACTACACCCCGAATCTGAATTAGTTGGGGCCCAATGCGGTCGCCGGAAATCGAATGGTTTAAACAAAAAAAAAAAGAAAAAAAAAAAGGAAAAATTGCCTTATTTTTAAATCCTAGAAGGCTAGAACCGTGCTAATAATGATGTTTCCCCTTGGATTCGTAAGCTACGGTGGTACTCGTGACAGCTCGTCGAGTCGACCCGCACTCGTGCAAAAGAAAGAGAGAATCAAATTGCTCTTTGAACTCTATAGCTAATTAATTTATTTTTAATTTAAACAAGGGTAGGTGTAGGTGGGATGTACTGTGCGAGATTCTTTATTTCATGTCTTGAAAAAGAGTAATGATACAGCTACAAACTCTTGTACAAATTTATTTTGTACAAACTGACGTGGCATTAATTCATTGGTTGAATGAAAATATAAATTAATAAAAACAAATCATGTGGGCCAAGTGATATTTAATTCAACCAATCTTATCATGGCACATCAGTTTGTACAAAATAAATTTGTATAAGAGTTTGTGGCTGTATCATTACTCCTTGAAAAAGCATGTGTCGCGTAATTTGAGCAGGTTGAAGCAATGTATGCGGCACTTAGATTTGGAGCTTATCATTTCACCATGGCTAATGTTATCCTTACTTTCTTTCGAATTTAGATACTAAATGGAGATATTTATTAATGTGGCATCCTATGTATCAATTAATACCATGCACATGATACTAAATTAGTGGTGACATATCTGTGAGTATCCCAATTAGCTATCCAAAACTAAATAAGCATGCAATATTATTTGTGTGTGTGTGTATATCATATATAGAGAGAAAGAGTGCCATAGCCCCTACTTACCTTTTGCAAAATTTTAAACCAATTTTAATATGAATGAGATTATTTGAACCACCGAAATACTCATTAAGTCCAATGTCCACACAGATAGTTATTATAATAGACAACACTAATAAAAAAAATTACGGTTTTCCTCTCATAATCTTCGTTATTCACTGTACTGTGTTCACAGTTGCTAAGGAGCCCCCCCCCCCCCCCCCCCCCAAAAAAAAAGAATATATTTTTCCTCATTTACATCTCTATTAATGGAACAAAGTTTTAATGAATTTTTAATACATTTGGATAAAAGCTTATTGCTGGTCGAATTCCTCTAGATTTGCACCATCTAATTTCATCACTTTCAATTTCTTTCAATTGGATAATGAATTTTCTTCCCAGTTAGTAAACTTTCTTCTATACAAGAAAATCAAGAAACCCATGCAAGAGCTGTAGCAGTTTCTTGAATTTTTATTTGTTATAAATATGTAATTTTATTATTGGTTGTTTATTTAAATTATTTAAGAGTATTGCTCTAGACACATGAAATATTAAGGGAGAAAACAGCCACTAAAAATAAAAAAAATAAGAAGTTTAAGAGTTTAGGATAAAATAGTGATGGGTAAAAGTTCATAAATGAAGAAGAAAAGAATGAAGAAATGGATAAATAATGTGAAAATAAAAATGAAGAAGAGAGATTATAATAATTTAGCTTAACAACATGCGCCGCTGCCGATTCATTCGGGATTCGTTACTCGTTCGCAATACGTTACAAACAAAAACAATAAAAGCAAACGGTGCCGTTGCGTTGGGTTACCTGTGCTTGTGCACCAATGCTTATGTCCCCTCCGACACCGAAATCTGAATAGAGAGCGTAAGTAAATGAATCCAGTAAGAAAAAAATAAAAATAAATTGAAAGAAAAAGAATTAACCAAAAAACAAAAGAAGAAAATACGTACCGGGTCGAGAACAGCCGGCTAGCTGAAACGAAAAAATGAGCCAAAATGAGATAACAGAGATCAAAACAATTTTGTTTGTTGAGGCCATTTTGAGATAACTAAGGTTACACTGTTCGTTTTTCTTTGTTTGGTTTGAAGGAAAGCTAGAGAGAAACTGAGTTGACAGAGAAATTGTTTTGTTGAGTAATCCTGACAGGTGGCAGCTGTGAGAGGTCGGCTAGCTATATACACACGTGGCTTAGCGACAGGGCCGGATTTAGATATCGAGGGGTTTACGTGAAATTTTTTTATGAGGCCTCTATTTATTTTGTAATTTTAATACTTAAAGATATATAAAAAAGATTAAAATTTATTCGATCTTTAATTCTTGAATTTCAACAATAATAAAAAAATTTTAAAATAAAACCTAAAAAATAGTCAAGATAGATTTTTTTATTTCATTAAAATTGTTAAAAAAACAAAAAAAATAAAAATATTATTATTTTCAAACATAATATTTAGAATGATAGAATATAAAAATTTAAAATGATGAATTGATGTTCAAAAATAAAAATAGACTTTATATTTTAAAAAATTAATTATTTAAAATGAACCAATGAATATAATAATTTTCTTTGTAGAGAATAGAATAAGAATTTTTTATTTATTTACTAATTCTTGAGATTATAAGGTTTTTAATAGAAATTAAAAAGAAATATTAAAAGTTAAAGATTCTAACATTGAATAATTGAAAATGAATGAACTAATGGTTAAAGAATATTATTAATTATATTTCTTTAAAATTAAGGTTCCCAAATATAATTTTTTTATAAAAAAATAATTCTTAATTGTAGGATAATTAAGAATAGAGATATATCTAATAAACTTTTTGATTTCTTAAAATATGTATTAAATTTTTTTTATTAATTAGAGAATTATTAAGGAAATACTAAAAAAATAAGGCCTTTTTAAATATGAGGTCTTAGGCAACTGTCTTGTTCGCTTATACCAAAAGCCACCCCGCTAACCGAAGGTATGTTTAAGACTGAAGTGTTGTATCTTTTAAATTATAACTGTCGTGGAAAAAAATTGTTATTATAAAATAAAAATTAATAATATATAATAAATATAAATTTTAAATAATAATTTTAATAAAATTATTAAAGATATAATAGATTTATTATTTTATAAGTGAAAAATTATATTAATATAATTTTAAAATATACCAGTTAATGTTTACTAAAAACTTTAATTGCGGTCTTGAATTGATTTGTTTAGCGCGCTTTACAACGTTGGTCTCAAATTATAAGCTTTGCTTACTAAGAGTAGCAACGTTTCAAAGACGAATCAATGACTTAGCGCCGATTGTTTTATATTTTGTTCAAGATACAAGGTTCCAGCTATGTTAAAGCGATGGTACCGTAACACATTCTAGAACATAAACCGACTAGTAATTCAGTATTTTCAAGTGAAACTCAATAATTTTTGGACATCCCTCACGAGTAAATATCATAAATTTAAACCTTATGAGATATCATGACACAAAAATATTATGTTAGATTAATAATTAAAGTTTAATGATTACATAAATACAGTTGTTTGATAGATCATTTAGAAATATAGATTTTGTATATAAAAGGAAAAATTGCCTTATTTTTAGATCCTAGAACCTGCTAAAAATGATGTTTCCCCTTGGATTCGTAAGCTATGGTGTGATCTTTTTTGTCTTCCAACAAAACTCATCACCACATAAATGCCGTAACAGCGGTGCACTTGACAGCTGCTGAGTCGACCTCCACTCCTGCAAAAGAAAGAGAAAATCAAATTGTTCTTTGAACTTCATAGCTAATTAATTTAGCTTTAAATTAAACAAGTGTAGGTGTGATATACTGAAAAGATTCTTTTCTTCATGTCGTGAAATAGCATGTATCGCGTAATTTGAGGAGGTTGAGGACATGACGGCACTTAGATTTGGACCTCATCATTTCACCACGGCTAATGTTACTTTCCTTGGAAGGTGACACATTCGTGAATATTCCGATTAAGTATCTAAATTAAATAAGTGTATAGCATTATCTTTATATACAGAGAGAGAGGCAATGCCATAGCCCCTACTTAGCTTTTAATTTTTTTTTTAATTTAAAATCAGTTTTAATATGAATGAGACTATTTAAATCTATTAAAGTACTCATTAAGCTTAATATTTGATAAATTTATTTTAGTTACTAAAATGTCTAAATAGAAAGTTACTATAATAGACAAGACTATATAATTAAATTAAATAAAAAAATTATGGTTTTTTCTCTCATAATCTTCGTTATTCACTGTATTTGTTCACGGTCGCTAAGATTTTTTCTTTTTAACCCACAAAAATTGAATATATTGTTGATGCCAAAATCTGGATAAGTTGGTCAGATCTCAGATCCCTGCATCATCATTTTGGCGCCGTCTATGGGGACTCGGTACAAAATCTTCTTGTCTCTACCGATTTTTCATCTGGCCAAGCCAAAGGCAGAATATTATCATGCACCGATTGAACAGCTGGCTCAAACACGAAAACCAATCAAGGCTGGATGGAATGCTTACCTGTAAAGATATAAAGGAAAGTATTTAGACAATTCTGGTATGAAACTCGGTTCATTACAAGTTGAGGCAGAATTGTTAAAATTCAATCAGGAGCTGTTCGTTAAATCGTCTCAAGGGATATGAAAGTTCAAAAGTGAGTTTATTGCTGATTACACTACATATACTACATATGTGCTTGAGAGAATGCTGCCCAGGAGCCAAGATCTAAACCTAGAGCACAATCCCAGTTGATCAATTTGCAGAGCAAATCCATATTTAAGGATTTCAAGAAAACACCTCAAATAAGAGCACATCGAAGGCACACATTTGTAGGAATCGGAACAGGTCAGAAGTTATATTTTGATTTACAAGCAGTTTTTTATATGAAAATTTAATTATTTCTCTGAATTCTGCTATGTGAGATAAGGATATCTGATATTCATTAAATTGATTGTGCTCAATATGAGAATAATTTAAGAAAAGAGAGCTAGGCTAGCGTTGAGAAGCCAATCAAGGTTTACTAATAAGGCATGCAAAGGCTCACCAAAGTCTCAAAGCCTGTCTTATGGCGAGACAGAAGCCAAGCATGCCAGGATCTGCTCGGCCACGAGAAGGCGAGCAGAATCCCAATCTTCGAAGAAATTCCTGAGGCATGCAAAGGCTCATCAAAGTCTCAAAGCCTGTTTTATGGCGAGACAGAAGCCAAGCATGCCAGGATCTGCTCGGCCACGAGAAGGCGAGCAGAATCCCAATCCTCGAAGAACCCAAGGCATGCAAAGGCTCGTCAAAATCTCAAAGCCTGTCTTATGGCGAGACAGAAGCCAAGCATGCCAGGATCTGCTCGGCCACGAGAAGGCGAGCAGCATCCCAATCATTGAAGAATCAAAGGCATGCAAAGGCTCATCAAAGTCTCAAAGCCTGTCTTATGGCGAGACAGAAGCCAAGCATGCCAGGATCTGCTCGGCCACGAGAAGGCGAGCAGCATCCCAATCCTCGAAGAATCAAGGCATGCAAAGGCTCGACAAAGTCTCAAAGCCTGTCTTATGGCGAGACAGAAGCCAAGCATGCCAGGATCTGCTCGGCCACGAGAAGGCGAGCAGAATCCCAATCTTCGAAGAAATTCCTGAGGCATGCAAAGGCTCATCAAAGTCTCAAAGCCTGTTTTATGGCGAGACAGAAGCCAAGCATGCCAGGATCTGCTCGGCCACGAGAAGGCGAGCAGAATCCCAATCCTCGAAGAACCCAAGGCATGCAAAGGCTCGTCAAAATCTCAAAGCCTGTCTTATGGCGAGACAGAAGCCAAGCATGCCAGGATCTGCTCGGCCACGAGAAGGCGAGCAGCATCCCAATCATTGAAGAATCAAAGGCATGCAAAGGCTCATCAAAGTCTCAAAGCCTGTCTTATGGCGAGACAGAAGCCAAGCATGCCAGGATCTGCTCGGCCACGAGAAGGCGAGCAGCATCCCAATCCTCGAAGAATCAAGGCATGCAAAGGCTCGACAAAGTCTCAAAGCCTGTCTTATGGCGAGACAGAAGCCAAGCATGCCAGGATCTGCTCGGCCACGAGAAGGCGAGCAGCATCCCAATCCTTGAAGAATCAAAGGCATGCAAAGGCTCGTCAAAGTCTCAAAGCCTGTCTTATGGCGAGACAGAAGCCAAGCATGCCAGGATCTGCTCGGCCACGAGAAGACGAGCAGCATCCCAATCCTTGAAGAATCAAAGGCATGCAAAGGCTCGAAAAAGTCTCAAAGCCTGTCTTATGGCGAGACAGAAGCCAAGCATGCCAGGATCTGCTCGGCCACGAGAAGGCGAGCAGCATCCCAATCCTTGAAGAATCAAAGGCATGCAAAGGCTCGTCAAAGTCTCAAAGCCTGTCTTATGGCGAGACAGAAGCCAAGCATGCCAGGATCTGCTCGGCCACGAGAAGGCGAGCAGCATCCCAATCCTTGAAGAATCAAAGGCATGCAAAGGCTCATCAAAGTCTCAAAGCCTGTCTTATGGCGAGACAGAAGCCAAGCATGCCAGGATCTGCTCGGCCACGAGAAGGCGAGCAGCATCCCAATCCTCGAAGAATCAAGGCATGCAAAGGCTCGACAAAGTCTCAAAGCCTGTCTTATGGCGAGACAGAAGCCAAGCATGCCAGGATCTGCTCGGCCACGAGAAGGCGAGCAGCATCCCAATCCTTGAAGAATCAAAGGCATGCAAAGGCTCGTCAAAGTCTCAAAGCCTGTCTTATGGCGAGACAGAAGCCAAGCATGCCAGGATTTGCTCGGCCACGAGAAGACGAGCAGCATCCCAATCCTTGAAGAATCAAAGGCATGCAAAGGCTCGACAAAGTCTCAAAGCCTGTCTTATGGCGAGACAGAAGCCAAGCATGCTAGGATCTGCTCGGCCACGAGAAGGCGAGCAGCATCCCAATCCTTGAAGAATCAAAGGCATGCAAAGGCTCGTCAAAGTCTCAAAGCCTGTCTTATGGCGAGACAGAAGCCAAGCATGCCAGGATCTGCTCGGCCACGAGAAGGCGAGCAGCATCCCAATCCTTGAAGAATCAAAGGCATGCAAAGGCTCATCAAAGTCTCAAAGCCTGTCTTATGGCGAGACAGAAGCCAAGCATGCCAGGATCTGCTCGGCCACGAGAAGGCGAGCAGCATCCCAATCCTCGAAGAATCAAGGCATGCAAAGGCTCGATAAAGTCTCAAAGCCTGTCTTATGGCGAGACAGAAGCCAAGCATGCCAGGATCTGCTCGGCCACGAGAAGGCGAGCAGCATCCCAATCCTTGAAGAATCAAAGGCATGCAAAGGCTCGTCAAAGTCTCAAAGCCTGTCTTATGGCGAGACAGAAGCCAAGCATGCCAGGATCTGCTCGGCCACGAGAAGGCGAGCAGCATCCCAATCCTTGAAGAATCAAAGGCATGCAAAGGCTCATCAAAGTCTCAAAGCCTGTCTTATGGCGAGACAGAAGCCAAGCATGCCAGGATCTGCTCGGCCACGAGAAGGCGAGCAGAATCCCAATCCTCGAAGAACACAAGGCATGCAAAGGCTCGACAAAGTCTCAAAGCCTGTCTTATGGCGAGACAGAAGCCAAGCATGCCAGGATCTGCTCGACCACGAGAAGGCGAGCAGACTCCAAAGCATTAGAAGAAATTCCTGAGGCATGCAAAGGCTCACCAAGTCTCAAAGCCTGTCTTATGGCGAGACAGAAGCCAAGCATGCGAGGTTCTGCACGGCCACGAGAAGGCGAGCAGAACCCCAACCCTCGAAAAATCCAAGGCATGCAAAGGCTCGACAAAGTCTCAAAGCCTGTCTTATGGCGAGACAGAAGCCAAGCATGCCAGGATCTGCTCGACCACGAGAAGGCGAGCAGACTCCAAAGCATTCGAAGAAATTCCTGAGGCATGCAAAGGCTCACCAAGTCTCAAAGCCTGTCTTATGGCGAAACAGAAGCCAAGCATGCCGGGATCTGCTCAGCCACGAGAAGGCGAGCAGAATCCCAATCCTCGAAGAATCCAAGGCATGCAAAGGCTCGACAAAGTCTCAAAGCCTGTCTTATGGCGAGACAGAAGCCAAGCATGCCAGGATCTGCTCGACCACGAGAAGGCGAGCAGACTCCAAAGCATTCGAAGAAATTCCTGAGGCATGCAGAGGCTCACCAAGTCTCAAAGCCTGTTTTATGGCGAGACAGATGCCAAGCGTGCCAGGATCTACTCGACCGCGCGAAGGCGAGCCGAATCCCAGACATTGAAGAATCTTCAAAGGCGTGTGGCAAAACCATGAGCAAAGCCGGAACCTGCTCGTCTAGACAAAGACAAGCAGATTCTCAAACGAAAATTAATTCATAATTACAACACAAGAAAGTAATCAAAAAACATTTTTATTAATTTGTTAATAATTAACAGAGAGGATTTGGTTTTCCTAATGAGGACGGACTCTTGGGTTGCCAGCATTTAACAGCGCTGAATCCCGAGGGTCTCATAACCGTCGGTTTGAAATTCAAATGGAGGGGGAGATTTCTGCCACGTCACCTCGTCCGCAATTAAATGCGACGTGATTCTTGGCAGCCTTTTCCAATCCCACGCGAGCGAGTACTAACGAGTTTCTACTGCTGGTCCACTACATTACCCAACACCAGAAACTGGGGGACCGGTGTTTGGGAGAAATACGTCGACGAGACCAGGCATGGTGAGCAGATATCTGATGGCAGAGTTCTGCGAACCGGTGTGTTCCGTAAAAGCCTGGTGCGCGGGGGAACAGGAGCAGAAATATCCTGCTCGTCCACGAGCACGTCATCCGCGATGCAAATTTCCTGTAAGAGGCATAAGGCCATTCCGGCTAGAGGTCGAGAGGCGAGGAGACCCGGTTGACGGCAATTGGCAAGACATGCTCTCCAGCCCGAGAATCTAAACCACGACAGCCACGCTTTCCCCAGAACCGTGGTGTAACACGCAAGATCCCACGTTTGCCCATAACGCAGCATAACGCAGCAGTCGGAGTCCCATACCGTCCCCCAAAAAAGCGGAAACAAGATCTCACAAACCAACGACAGCCACGCTTTCCCCAGAACCGTGGCGTAACACGCAAGATCCCACGTTTGCCCATAACGCGGCAGTCAGAGTCCCATACCGTCTCGAAGAAAGCGAAAAACTGGGATTCAGAGGAAGCCTATAAAAAGGTAGCCAACGAAGGTAAAGAGGTTAGCAATTTTGATTCTAAAAGAGAGAAAACAACCTAACAGCCATAAGATTTGTGGCAAGCGTTCCCCGAACCTTCATATCTGACTTGAGCGTCGGAGGGTTTGCGCCGGGGAAACAACCGGCGTACTCTGACTTGTCTGTATGCGCATGAACCTCTGGAGAAGAAGCCTTGCGAGGAGACCCCCTGGTCGTGATGACGTTGATCGAGCAGAGATCCTGGTCGTAGAACGAGGAGAACCGGAATCCCGCATCAATAAGCTTCCCACCAAACAAATTTAATGATGATGCAGGGATCTGAGATCTGACCAACTTATCCAGATTTTGGCATCAACATATATTTTTCCTCATTTACACTTCTGTTGATGGAACAAAGTTTCAATGAATTTTTAATACATTTGGATAAAAGCTTAATATTGGTCGAATTCCTCTTGACTTCCACCATCTAATTTCATCACTTCCAATTTCTCTGAACTTGATAATGAATTCTCTTCCCAGTTAGTAAGCTTTCTTCTATATAAGAAAATGAAAAAAAAAAATGCAAGAACGGTTGCAATTACTTGAATTTTTATTTACTATAAATATATAAGTAATTTTGTTTTTTTTTTTTAATTCTTTAAGGACGTGTTTTGTACATTGTATTATAAGGTATTAAACACTGTTCACATTAAAATAATACCAAATTCATGTTTGGAACAAAATTGTAAAGAATTAGGGTGGGGGGCTAATGCGTCAATTAGCTAAACCCGACCGTGACGCATTAGCTTTGCTCTTTTTTTTTTCCGTTTTGCTTTTGCTTTTGACTTTTCTTTTTGTTTTATTATTATTATAATACTAAAATAATAAATAAATATAGTTTTAATATAATATAATATTTTTATTTTATTTATTTTTACATTATAATTATTAATAAATTAATAATTTATCATTCAATAATATTATTTTTTTATTTTTACATTATAATTTATTAATAAATTTATAACTTATTATAACTAATAAAAATATTTAAATTTGAATAATATTAATTTAAAATTAATAATAATATAAATAATAACATAAAATATTAATGCAATTTAAATATATTAATATAATATAAAACATTAATATAATATAATATTTCATTTAAATTAATTAAAAAATAATACAATACAATGTAGCACGAAACATTGTACAACATTATTATAATACAGTGCTAATGTAATACATCATAATACAATATACCAGCATTAAAATAACGTAATACAACATAATATAATATAGTGTGCCAAACGCACCCTAAAGGTATTGCTCTAGACACATGAGATATCAAGGGAAAACACCAACTAAAAAAAAAAAGAGAAGTTTAAGAATTTAGGATAAACTAGTGATGGGTAGAAGTCCATAAATGAAGAAGAAAAGAATGAAGGAATGGACAAACGGTGTGAAAATAAAATGAATAAGAGAAATTATAATAATTTAGCTTAATAAAATGGGTTTATAAAATAAAATTGTATATTTTAAATTTTAGAAATGTGTTTATTAAGTAAGTGCATATAATGAATAGTTTAATAAGTTTAAATAGCCCAACTCTTTAATAGTTATCTAATTTTTAACTTGAGTTATCACGTAAGCCCTAGCTACATTTTAAAAAATATAATAAAAAATGAGATAGTGAGGTGTAAGTAGTAAAGTTTAAAGACACATCTTTTGGTTTTGACTTTACTTTTTCCAATCTAAAATGCCTCTCTCTCTCTCTCTCTAAAGCAACTCCATTCCATTATTAGACTACATTATTATTTGTTTTTTTTTACAAACAATTGGCAACAATTATTTTAAAAAATATATAACATCATCAAACTTTCTTTTGCATTAGACAGAGGCGTATGTTAACAAAAGACTTCAGTATTTAGATTAAATTCATCTAGAAGGTCACTTTTAAAAATAATCATTCGAGTAATAAAAATAATTAAAAAAAAGAGTAAAAGACTTTTATTATTATTATTTTGACAATTGCGGGCGGTCATCGCCCGTCATGCCACACCATTCACCAACTCTCCATAAATTAATACAAGCTCTAGCTAATATACGGCAGTGATTTTTTGACTCATTAATTATCATGGTCAAACTAATCACGTGGTGATGATTTGAAATTCGTCGTCCAATTCAAAGTAAACTAACAGAGAGACAAGAATTCCGAGAGTACTATATCATTTGCTTTAAAGAGAATTTGATTTGCATTCTGGCACGTGCTGGTTGTGTCAATCGACGGCAACGGCGACATGAAGTCGGCAGTGCCAAGGTTTGTCCATTTCTTTGTTTATTTCGAACTTATATTAACTGTGTAAAGAAAACTAGCTAGCATCAGTCGCCTGTACATACAAGTGGCTACGGCTAACATTTCTTCAAGAAAATTTAATATGTCATCTCTTACAAATAATAATTTGATCGACCGATTTATTGCGAAAAAATTCAGGCTAATCAGGCAATGTGAATTATAAATTTCTAGAATTATAAATTATTTTTATAAAACAACTTTTGAGGGTATTTTTATATTTTTAAACTTGGATCGTTTGAGTTGGTCACTGTAGAGCAAGTGGTGCTTTGCAGTGTTATACAAGTATGACATAGTAAGAAATAAAAAATGGGAGGATAAATAGACATCCGAATCCATAGTCTATAAATATTCTTTCTTTCCCTGTAGGGTTAATTTTGTCTTTTAGCCCAAACGTTTTGACAATTACGATAATCCCTCCTCGTTTTAACTTCTAGAAACATCAAGTAAACTTGGCCGTTTACTTGAATGCACAAAGACTTTATTATACATTCAGGAAATTAAAATAAAAAGAAAAAAGTAAACGGCCAAGTTCTCAGTCTCAACATGGAGTGATTCTTTAAATCACATGATAAAACAAGGCGGTGGCTACAGTGGAGATGCGCCACCGTGTAGTACCGATAATGATCGTTAAATCATAACAATCCTTTAATTAAAAAATCATTTTATTAAAGATTAATAGCATACTAGCGGACACAATCCTTGCCAATCTCCCACAGAACTACCGTCAAAGATTCTTTTTCAATCCTCTCATGTCTTCATAGAACAAAATATATGAGCCACGACGAGTTAAGGGTCTCTGTCAGAAAAATAAGTCATTCGGTTTTTTTTTTTAAAAAAAAGTTAAAATGGGTGTTGAGGTTAGAAGAAATAAATTTTATAAAACGGGAAATTCCCCGGCGTTGGTGATTAATTTCTTAATGAAGAGACGGTCGCCGACAAAAGAAAGTGGAGCTAATGGAAACTTGGGAAGATTCTAAAGCTCCATTTTTTGTAAAGAAATTGATTTAACACCACTATCTCCGCAATCAATAATGAGAATGATGCACTCAACTCAACGAATATTAAATTCCACCTAAACCCACACAACCACCGTAAAAAGGGGGATTTTTTTTTTGAAAGAATTTACTGAGAGGATGAGATATTTAGGTGTCATATGAGATGGTTTTGTTACAAATCGGCATGTTGTATGTGATAATTATTTATTCTGATGGCAAAAAAATTGTTAACCTCGTTAAAAAGTAGTAACAAAATTGTCATTTTTCTGAAATTTTATTATTCATTGTTCTCTTTAGTCCTCCAAATTTCTTTCCATTTTCTCCATCAACAAAACGGATTTCTATTAAAAGACGAGAATTATTACTCATTTCATGAATAAATCTTATCACTTAATATTTTTTTAAAAAAATTTTAATAAAATTTAATATTTGGATTAGATTTTGTATGTATATAAAGTCTTCTATTAAGCATCCTTGCACATGCTGGATGGTCAAATTTGGAGACCATTATATCATTTGCTATTAAGAGAATTTGATGTGAATTCCAGCATGTGACGACAACGACGACATGAAGCCAGCGGTGGTGACTGCCGCCGGCTGTTCCGAGGTTTGTCCATTTCTTAATTTATTTTGAACTTAGGCTACTCTTGGGAGGTAGGGTTTAAGTGTAAGAATGGACTGATTTTTGAGATAAAATATTAATCTTATATCTGGCATACTTACTTAGATTAGACTAATGGACGAAATTCAAATTTTAATCTTAAATTTATGGCATTAGAAATCCCAATTTTCATGTGGGTTTAGTTAGGATTAGATAACGGAAAGAAAAATATTTACTCACTTATGATATCTTCCATAATTTATTACACTATTTTTATTTATAACTTAAAATTTATTTATTTATTAATTGTTATTACTTAAGTAATTTATTTTTTGTTATTCATGATTTACTTAAAAATTATTAATTAATTTACTACTTGAATAGCTTTATTTATTTTATTTAATAAAATTATATCTCATATAAAATTACTTATAATTTAAATAATATTTTATAAACTTGTTCAAGGGTGCACAATTACATTAACTGGATCTAATGGTTGAAAGCAACTGTAGTACCATGCCACAATTGCAACATAACTGGACCCTATGTTAATACTGGAAAACACAATTAGCGACCTCGAAACACAATATTGTGTTTCTTCATTCTTTTTGGACGAAATGACTCACAATCACAAAAACAATAGAGGAGTTGTGTAAACCCTCTAGAGTTTCTTTCGATATCAACGTTCGACCAGAAGATTATGCACGGAGAAAAAATTAGAGCAGACGAATCCTATTCGAATCGAATTGTAAATGAATTGGGTCAAAACTCTATTGATTCGGATTCGATTCGTAAGAATAGTAAATGAATCCAGATTCGATTTGATTCTTTTATTAATTTTACTAAACGAATTAAATGAATCAAATCAAATATTCATTGGGTCAAAACTCTATTGATTCGGATTCGATTCGTTCATTCAATGAATATTTGATTTGATTCATTTAATTCGTTTAGTAAAATTAATAAAAGAATCAAATTGAATATGGATTCATTTACTATTCTTTTATTCTATAATGAATCCATAACGAATCGAATTGACTATGAGTTCGTGTACAAAAATATAGTTAGTAAACAAAAATTAAGCAAAATAAAATATAAAAAGATTACAAATTTAACGTCCTACAAAATATGAACTTATTATCATTTATAATTATTATATTAGCCTTCAAATTTTAAAATTTTTCATACAAATTTAAGGATAAATAAGCAATTTAATTACATGAATTGATCGTATTCGATTTATTTATGACCCATTTATTAAACATATCCTAAATGAATAAATAAATTAATGTCCTCAAATATGAATTCAATTCGTTTAATTAAAGGAAACAAAATTTTCAAACTCAAACTCGCTTAATTCGCATTGAATCGAATCGAATAAATGAATCACGATATAAATTACCACCCCCAGTCTCTGTATGTTGAAAGGCAACTGTTTATAATCCAATCACCAATTGAGTTTGGTAATTTCGTTATTTTCTGTTTAAAATTTATGTTAAGTGTCCGATGGTCTTAGTTCCCATTTACTGGTAATTTAGTTTGTTTAAAGAAGGTTTGAACTTATTTTTCTTATTTACTCTGCCATTTGGGTAGTAATTTACTGGTAATTGCAATTTGCTGGCTGCCTGGCATGCTAGAAATTTGTCTATTTTTGAAGCAAAACAGGTGGATCCCTTGATTACTTTACCTAAGGCTGAGGCTATCATAGATTCTTACAGGAGGTTCAATATCCCAAGCTCAAACCATTTGGAGAAAAGGAAAAAAACAAGCCAGCCAAGCTGGTGCCGCCCACCAAGGGGTTTTTCGAAGATAAATGTGGATGTAGCAAATAATGCTGAAAATCAGGTTGCTGGCTTAGGAGTTGTGGTGAGAGATTGTGTGTAAGGAAGTTTTGTAGCTGCTGCAGTAAAGAAAGTCCAATTCTTTGGGGATGTTCTGCAATCTGAAGCAATCCTGTTGCCTGGGGAATTCAAATGGCTAAGCAGAACTCCCGTTTTCTGGGTAATATCTGATATTCGAGATCAAATTAATGAGTTCACTGAGTGGTAAGTTCACTTTACTCCCAGACGCTGTAATGCTAGGGCTCATCAGCTAGCCAAATTTGCTTTGGAGTATGAAAACTCTGCCATTGGGGTGGATTCTTTCCCAGCAAGTGTAGTGTGTATTCTTCAAGTTTCGAATTAATGAAGGTTATAATTCCATTTAAAAATAATTAATGAAAAGAACTTATTTTTCCGAAACAAGAAGGCAGACCAGAGTTATAGCTTCTGTAGATGATAAGCTAAGAACAACATTTTAAATGCCCTCATCAAATTTTCTTTCAGAATTCCCCTTTTTTTTTACTTTTTTTTTGGCCACGCTTCTAATTTGTCTCTTCAAAACCTGCAGATTTTACATCGTCGGCCGTCCATGTGCCCTCTCCATTTGTTGCAAGAAAATGGTGATTCATTTTTACTGGAAAATCAGGTTCATCTTTAATATGTAAAGTGCTGAAATACGATATATCCATTATCATAAACAGCAGCTTAAGTCTATGCTCAATGCCAGAATATTTTCTTTTGCAGCTTTAGTACTACTCCCTAATCTTCTTTTTCAATCTTCATCGCTTCCTATTTCAATACAATTTTTTTTATGAGCTCTATTTGTGGTGTTGTAGTTGGCAGCTGGAACTTTTCTAATTAAGACTTAAATAGTGTCTGAAATCATACACACCAAATTGTGTCTAGAATGAACTAATATGTCAGTTAGGGCTATTAGATGCTTGGATTTAATTTATAAGAATTCATACATAATTTGCAAAGAGGAAAAGATCGTCATACTAGCTTTTTGTATCTTGCGCTTCTTTCAGCCCCAATTACTACTCAAGAGTGATCTCAAAATGGAACTATTGCTGCCATTGATCTCACCTGTTCGAAAATGTTGAATTGTGATCAGGTACTCCCTTGTGACTATATATATTCTGGTATTGCTTCTTTGTGGTGGGGATGTGATTTATTGTTTTGGAATTTCATCCTCATAGTTTTCAATTGCGGGTAATAAAATTGTTTTATAATATTAATGATTCAAGCTTGAGGTTGATTTTAAGTCTCTGTCATCAAGCATAAAACTCAACTCAGACATAACTCGGCCGGCCATGAAAGTGCTTTGCACCCATGGTCAGCCTGTTAAGCAAGCTGACCAAGATTACCAAAAGGAAAGTCATCAACGGTCAAGTCAACAAAGGGTTTATCACTCCACACAGCTTGCTCACGTCAAAGCTATTTGTCAAGGAATATCTCCAGCACGATTTTTACACTTGAATGCCAATATCATGTAGGAATATTTCATTCCTATTTTATAAAGATATTGTGCAATAGTTTAGGAAGTTACTTATTTTTCCTTTAATATTATTAAGCCTTTCAACGGCTACTTTGTCTTTATTTTGTATAAATAACTCTGTAAATTTCATTAAAATGATAGAACAAGAATTATACTCTTCATAGAATTTCTTTCATGGTATCAGAGCTAGCCATGAGTACTAGCAATATAACCTCTTCATCCTTTATCAAAGAGCCAAGTCTAAATATTCAGTCTTTTCATCAATGCTCAAGTCTTGTGTCCATTAAACTAGACAACACGAACTTCTTGTTGTGGCGCTCACAGGTTCTCCCTTTGGTCAGAAGCCTTGGCATTCTGCACCATATTACAGATGCTGAGAGACCCGCAAAAGAAATATTATTGTCTGATGGGGAAAAGGCTGGCAACGAAGATTTCACCATGTGGATCAACAATGATGGGCTGTTAACATCTTGGTTGTTAAGCCTGATGACAGAAGAAGTGATGAGTGGAATCGTTGGAGTAGAAAATGCTCAACAAATTTGGTCATCTTTGGAGGATCAATTACTTCCGATGACTAAGGAAAAAGAGGTACATCTCATGGACAGATTGGCAACATTAAAAAAGGGATCTCTATCAGTTGAAGAGTATGTGCGCAAATACAAGCATATTTGTGATTGTTTGGCTGCAATAAATAAACCAGTGAATGACTTAGATAAAGTCTTTGGTCTTGCAAGAGGTCTTGGCTACAGGTATCAAGACTTCAAACTTGCTCAACTTTCAAAACCACCTTATCCCTCATTTAAGCAGTTTGTCATGGCCCTCGAAAATCATGAACAAACTCTTATTAATTTTGAAGAAGAAAAGAAGAATACAATCAATCTGGCTCAAGCCTTTTTTAGCCAACGAGGTAAGGGAAAAGGTCGTGGAAATGGAGGTTTCTTTAACTCAAAAGGTCGTGGTTTTACAGCAGCAGGAGGACAAAATTTGGCTGATTCAAGTGGTCAAAAAATCAACTACAATGGTGGAAAAAGTTGGAATAATAATGCAAGTCAGTCATGGCAAAAATCAAACAATAATCCAAGTCAACAAGGGCAACAATCATGGCAAGGAAATTCGGGACAACAGTGGCAGCAACCTCGGCAAAATAATTCTGGACAGCCTTGGCAGAAAATTCAGAATCAATCCAAACAACAAGCTGAGGAAGTCAATGAAGAAACTGTCATATGTCAAATTTGTCATTTACCGAAACATACAGCCATTGAATGTCGACGTAGGTATGACTACTCACATCTTACTGAGGAAATTCCACAAGCCTTAGCTGCAATGAACCTGGATGCAAATGATGCCAAATTATATGCTGACTCAGGAGCAACTACCCATATGGTCAATGATCCAGGTAAAATTTCTGAACTTAAACCTTATGAAGGGAATGATGCCATTGTTGTTGGAAATGGCGATTGTCTTAATATTTCACATATAGGAAACACCTCCATAGACACTGGCATTAGTAAACTATATTTAAAAAATGTGCTTGTGGTTCCAGGCTTGAAAAAGAATTTACTTTCGGTAGGGCAGCTCACACATGATAATTCATGCATTATTGAGTTTTCATCTAACAAGTTTGTTGTTAAGGATTATCAGGGAAACATCTTGGCAAAGGGAACTAAGACAAAAGGGCTTTATGCTTTAGATGAAGGACATCATGCAGCCCTATACTTATCTGAAGGCAGGAAAGCACCTTACAACATATGGCATCAAAGAATGGGACACCCCCAAATCAAGTCCATTAAGTTTTTGAATAAAAACAAACTTATTGATATTTCAAATTGGATTACGAAAGATTATGTATGTTCCAGTTGTCAAATGGGAAAGAACTGCAAACTTCCTTTTAATTTTTCCAATAAAATTTCCAGCGTTCCTTTGCATAAAATTCATTGCGACTTGTGGGGTCCTGCTCCTATTTCTTCTGTTCAAAATTTTAGATATTATGCTGTCTTTGTTGATGACTGCACACGTTATACATGGCTATACCCTTTGAAAAATAAATCAAATTTATTTGATGTTTTTATCAAGTTTCAGAAACAGGTTGAAAATCGATTCGACAAGAGGATAAAATTATTTCAAAGTGATGGAGGAGGTGAATTCATATCAAATGAATTTCAAAGTCATCTCAGTCAATGTGGAATACAGCATCAATTGTCATGTCCTGCAACTCCTGAACAAAACGGTGTTGCCGAAAGGAAACACCGACATATTGTAGAAACAGGTTTGACAATGCTCTTTCATGCAAATATGCCATTACAATATTGGGTTGATGCTTTTTCTACTGCTGTTTATGTTATTAATAAGCTACCTTCGTCCACTTTAAATATGAAGACTCCCTTTTACAAACTTTTTGGTATAAATTTTGATTACAAAGGGCTTAGAAGTTTTGGGTGCCGATGTTTTCCATATCTACGTATTTATAGGAAAAATAAATTCTCACCAAAAACATACCCTTGTGTGTTTATTGGATACAGCCCTTCACATAAGGGGTATCGATGTTTGTATCCACCAACAAACAAGGTGTATATCTCACGTCATGTAATTTTTGATGAGAATTTGTTTCCCTTTAAAACTAATAGTCTGCCAAGTTTACCTATACAGGTCAGCCAAGAAATTGTTACATTTCCTGATGTTGAGAGCTGGACTAAAAAGGAGAAAGCAACAAACAAGCCATATCATACACATCGTTGCCATGATATACTTAGTTTAGATGAAAATAGCTCCCCATTTCAGCAAGCCCAGCATGAGTTTCACGTAAACCAACAACAAGTTGCTCATGCAAATCCAAACTCTATAGGTCTTCAAAACACAATGAACTCAAACATGCATGACTTGGACACAAGCCAACAAGTCCCACGTGAAATTCATGATATAGTCATCCACACCGATTCATCCTCTACAGATAATCAAGCCAGCTTAAGCCCTAGCTCAGCATCATTTGAAGAATTTGATATCACTTCAACTGAGCAAGATTCAGAGAACAATATAGGAACAGGCAGCACTCATTTGGAGTTAGAAACTAATACTCCTCAGTCAACTAAAGGCATTGATATATTTGTAGATCTTCGTATTCCAAAAGAGCCGGAAACAAGCAACACTCATCAAATGATAACTAGACACAAGTTGCGTCATCACCCTGAGTTGGTTGATAAAATGGCTCTTACTACAACAATAGAGCCAAAACACTTCAAAACCGCCATTCGACAACCTCATTGGCGCACAGCTATGTTAGAAGAGCTTGATGCTCTCCATCAGAATAATACATGGAGTTTGGTACCAAGGCCAGTGAATACAAACATAGTGGGATCAAAATGGGTGTATCGAACTAAGTTTAAGGAAGATGGGTCCATAGACAAATACAAGGCGCGTCTTGTAGCACAAGGATACACACAAATTCCAGGTTTGGATTTCGAAGAAACCTTTAGTCCTGTGATTAAACCTACCACAATTCGGTTAATTTTTTCTCTTGCTGTAACATTAAATTGGACCATGAGACAACTTGATGTTAAAAATGCTTTTTTACATGGTTTTTTAAAAGAAACTATTTTTATGGAACAACCTCCTGGTTTCTCTAATCCTTTATATCCTGATTATGTGTGTAAGCTTAACAAGTCCTTGTATGGTCTTAAACAAGCACCCCGTGCTTGGTTTGATAGGCTTTCTCATTATTTACTTCAATTGGGTTTCATATGCAGTAAAGCCGACTCTTCCTTATTTATATTTCATAATAATGACTCATTAATCCTAATGCTAATTTATGTTGATGATATAGTGGTGACAGGCAACAATACTTTTTTAATTGACCAACTTATTCATCAACTAAGCATTGAGTTTGCTTTAAAGGATTTGGGACAGCTCCATTTCTTCTTAGGACTTGAGATTCGGTATTTCTCTGGAGGTATTTATGTTTCTCAAACCAAATACACCAAAGACTTACTGACCAAAGCAAAGATGCTAGAAAGCACTAGTTTGTCAACTCCTATGGCCATCAAAGAACAAGCCAACCCCATTGATCACAAGCCCGTCAATGCAACCGAATATAGACGATTAGTTGGAGGGCTCCAATATCTCACTCTAACAAGGCCGGACATCGTTCACGCAGTCAATAAGGTATGTCAACATTTTCAAACACCCACTGAGGCTAATTTACGTGCTGTTAAACGTATTCTCAGGTACTTAAAAGGGAGCTTGGATTATGGGATCAGATTTCTCCAACAAAGCTCTCTTAATATTACTGCCTTTTGTGATGCTGATTGGGGAGGCTGTCCAGACACTCGGAGAAGTACCACGGGATATTGTGTCTATATGGGTGCAAATTGCATCTCATGGTCTTCAAAACGACAGCCAACTGTCTCTAGATCCAGTGCTGAAGCTGAGTACCGAGCCCTTGCTTCTACAGCAGCAGAACTCACATGGATCACATACCTGTACCGAGAAATTGGCATTCCTCTTGCTCAACCTCCACAACTTTTAAGTGATAATTTAAGTGCCTTGCATATGACTATTAACCCAGTCTTTCATGCTCGCTCGAAGCATATTGAATTAGATTATCACTTCATTAGAGAAAAGGTTGCTGATGGTGCCTTGGTTACGAAGTTTGTCCCTTCTTCGTTACAAATTGCAGACGTTTTTACTAAGGCTTTGTCAAAAGCCATGTTCCGCGATTTCAGATACAAGCTTGGCGTTCATCAAATGTCACTTGCCAGCTTGAGGGGGGATGTTAAGCAAGCTGACCAAGATTACCAAAAGGAAAGTCATCAACGGTCAAGTCAACAAAGGGTTTATCACTCCACACAGCTTGCTCACGTCAAAGCTATTTGTCAAGGAATATCTCCAGCACGATTTTTACACTTGAATGCCAATATCATGTAGGAATATTTCATTCCTATTTTATAAAGATATTGTGCAATAGTTTAGGAAGTTACTTATTTTTCCTTTAATATTATTAAGCCTTTCAACGGCTACTTTGTCTTTATTTTGTATAAATAACTCTGTAAATTTCATTAAAATGATAGAACAAGAATTATACTCTTCATAGAATTTCTTTCACAGCCGAGTTTAATTCACAATATAGATGAAAAGGGTTAGTGTTTTAGCGGGTGAGGTTTCACATCCCCATCCAAATGGTTGCTTTTCTGGGCTGTTTCGGAACACAGCCCAAGGACAGCTGAATGAAGTTGCTCAGGAGCTGCTTTCTACATAACAGCCAGGAACAAAAAGTGGCTATCCTGGGCTGTAAATGCAGAAAACAGACAGAAAATCTGCAGAATGTAGTTTCAGGTGTTGTTTTCTATATAAACATCTCAGAACAAACATTGTTATGCAGAAATTAGTCAAAATACTAGTAGTAATACAAATTAAGACCAACTTTTAATTTAGAAATCAACTTTCATCAGTCTCAGAAACAAAAAGTTAAACTTAACATGAAATTGTAAAAACATAATAAACCCGTTCAAGACAAATACTAATAGAGAGATGATAGCTAGCTTTTAGCTAGCTAGAGTCGAGTTTCAAGGCAAGGCAGAGTGCTCAAGGTTCAGATTCAGGGGCAGGAGGATGACTAGCAGTGCGAATGGCAAAGTTATGTTGGATTGGGTTAGGACCCGATGCCACTGGTCTCGCACCCACAAAAGCTGCTCCTCCTGAGTTGGTTCCTTTCTCAAAGTCCTTTAAATTCCAAAACACAGAAAGATAAATAAATAAATAAAGAAAATGAGAGATATATAGGAAAATATAAACACATAAGAAATCACTCACCCACCCACAAACCATTGAAATGCAAATACATTATGGGTTTCCAATTCAGCCAAGATAGCAAACAACTCTCCAGGTCTCTCTCTGTAATCAAACTCAAAATAGACTACATTCAAACAACTCCAAATTCAACACCCCACCCCCTATCCCAACCCTTCCAATTGAAATCAAACTCTTCACATCTCTCTCTATAAACGAACTCAAAATTGAGAAACAATCCACCTTTTTTTCTGGTTTCCAAAGAACCCAAACTCACGCGCCCCACAGGCCTCAAACAAAACATACAATTCATAACCCAGATGTCATATTCCTAATATCCCTAGGGTGATGTTTCGCTATGAAAAGACTGGAATGAAATTGAATTTCATAGAAGGGGACACAAATCAATCATATTTTTCTTAGAGAACTTAGAAATATCAAACTGTTTAATGAAATGCCTCAATGAAGAAAAAAATGGCGGGAAAGCTCTCATTAAAAAGTAGAAGCTAATTGATCAGAGTCAAAAGAACAAGGGAAAGAGTCTTGAAGATTCTAGAAGTCTGGGATCAATTCAGCAAATACGAGGCCACATAGCGTTCAAATATACTATTTAGGATAACTTATAGCTCTAGGACGAGGCGCAGCAACAAAGAAAATAAAATAAATAATTGTTCACTACCAATTTCTAATAATTGAAATAAAACTGTTCCACACATTATAGGGTCTAATATTCAGATTTTCAAAAGAGAAACACTATGAACAGTAAAATAATTGATAAAATATGAAATATAAATTAACTAATCTAACAATTATATTATTGAAATAAAAATAAAATATTTCAAAATCATTTGATAACAGTTGAAATAATTTTGAACAGGTTATACATATATTATTTGGTTAATGTATTAATATTTTATAATAATTTTGAAGAACTATTAAATCAAAGATTGGCAGTATTATATGATAAAAGAAATATAAAATAATCATACGACAAAGCGATCGGAGCGGTTCATTAAGATGCGGCGTGGGTCGATAGAGGAGCATGGCCCGATTCGAGGAGTATTGTGAGATGGTTAAAGTCTTGTGACGACCTTTACGGCCATGCGAGACAACGATTTTCGAGCGTTACCGTCGCCATTTGCACCGTTGGAACCGCCGTACGGCGATATTCATTACACTCCAAAATAGACGGTGATATTTTAACCCAAAAAAAAAAAAAAGGAAACACGCGCCGCTGCGGGTTCATTCGCGATTTATTGCAAACAAAAACAACAACTATTAAAGCAAACGATGCCGTTGCATTAACACTTAAAAATTATAGAAAATAAAAAATTAATTATAAAAATAAGTTTATAAAAACCCCATATAGTTCCCCCTTAAAATGGGATTGAGAGTTGAGACTAGGCTTGAAAAAAATATAAATTAATTAATTTTAATCTTGCAAACTTATTATCGAAATAATAATAAAATAATTCAAAAATCATTTGAAAACAACGGATTTCAATAATTTCGAACACATTATACATAAATTATTTGGTTAATAATAATGTATTAATATCTTATAATAATTTTGAAAAACTATTAATTCAAAATTTGTGCAGGATTATATATAAACAAAATGGAAATATAATAAAAATAATTGATAAATGCAAATAATATAATAAAAATAAAACATTTTTTATTATTTTATTTTAAGAACCGCCGGGTGCCGATCGCCCGAAAAAACGAGAAAGCTCTTCGGTTCATTATAAACCAAAAGATAATAATACGACAAAGCGATCGGAGCGTTTCATTAAGGTGCAGCACGGTTCGATCGAGGACCATGGCCCGTTACCGCCGTACGAGTCAGCGATTTCCGCGCGTCATTGTCGCCGTTTTCGCGCGCCGCTCTTTCCAGAAACGACGTGCGATTTATTACGAACAAAAACAAAACAATGGAAGCTGCGCATGTTGCTAACACACGCTGCTGCCGATTCATTCGGGATTCGTTGCTCGTTCGCAATACGGTACAAACAAAAACAAGAAAAGCAAACGGTGCCGTTGCGTTGCATTACCTGTGCGTGTGTACTAATGCTTGTGTCCCCTCTGACACCGAAACCTGAATAGCGACCGTAAATGAATCCAGTAAGAAAAAAACAAAAATAAATTGAAAGAAAAAGAATTAACCAAAACAAAACAAAACAAGAAAATACGTACCGGGTCGAGAACAGCCGGCTAGCTGAAACGAACTAATGAGCCAAAATGAGATAACAGAGATCAAAACAATTTTGGTTGTTGCGGCCATTTTGAGATGGTTAAGGTTAAAGTGTCTGTTTTTCTTTGTTTGGTTCGAAGGAAAGCAAGAGAAATTTTTTTGCGAGAAACGTTTTGTTGAGTGATGTTGAGTCGGTTGTGAGATAAACATATTTTAAAATAAATTCGAATCGTTTTAAGACTAAATATTCAAGCTACGCTATCTTATAGCTGATTAGAAACTGTGAAAGGTCGGCTAGTTATACACTCAGTGGTTGACTAGTAAATTGTCCCTTCCTCCCCCATATCATATAATAAACTGCCACATGATTGGGTATATAGGAATTCAAATATGACCATCACTCATGTTATGATCTTCTAAACCCTAAAAAAGAACAAAAGAAAAAACGTTATTGTTAAATATTTAGTTTTATAACTTATATAATTCAGTATTTTCAAATGAAACTCAATAATTTTTCAACATCCCTCATGAATAAATAGTATAAATTTAAAGGTCAACAAACCTTATGAGATATCATGTCACAAAAATATTTTGTTAGATTAATACTTAAAGTTTAATGATTATATAAAGACAGTCGTTTGATAAATCATTTAGAAATATAAATTTTATATATAAAAGGAAAAATTGCCTTATTTTTAGATCCTAGAACCATGCTAAAGATGATCTCTCCCCTTGGATTGGTAAGCTACGGTGTGATCATTTTTGTCTTCCAACAAAAGTCACCACCACCACATAAATCCCTCGGCAACGGTGCTCCTGACAGCTCGTTGAGTCGGACCTCCACTCGTGCAAAAGAAAGAGTGAATCAAATTGCTCTTTGAACTCTATAGCTATTTAATTTAATTTTAATTGAAACAAGTGTGGGTGCGAGATACGGCACAAGATTCTTTACTGACATCTCTTGAAATAGCATGTATCGCGTAATTTTAGGAGATTGAGGCAATGTAAATATACGCGCTCTTAGATTTGGAGCTTATCACTTTACCATGCCTGATGTTATCCTTACTTTCTTTTGAATTTAGATACTCAAATGGAGATATTTATTAATGTGCCATCCTCTGTATCAATTAATGCCATGTACATATATGTACATGACACTAAATTATTGGTGACACATCCATAAGTATCCTGATTAAATATCTAAACTAAATAAGTATACAATATTATCTTTGTATGTATATGTGTGTGTGTATAGGCTGCCATAGCCCCTACTTATCTTTTGTAAATTTTAAAACCAATTTTAATATGAATGAAATTATTTGAACCTACTAAAATATTCATTAAACCTAATGTTCACACAGAAAGTTACTATAATAGATAAAACTATATAATTAAATTCTATAAAAAAATTACAGTTTTCCTCTTATAATCTTAGTTATTCACTGTATTGTGTTCACAGTCGCTAAGTTTTTTTTTTTTCTCCCACAAATTGAATATATTTTTCCTCATTTACATTTCTGTTAATGGAACAAAGTTCTAATGAATTTTTAATACATTTGGATAAAAGCTTATTGGTGGTCGAATTCCTTGGACTTGCACCATCTAATTTCATCACTTCCAATTTCTTTGAATTGGATAATGAGTAGTTCTCTTCCCAGTTAGTAAACTTTCTTCTACACAAGAAAATGAAGAAACTCATGCAAGAACGGTTGCAGTTACTTGAATTTTTATTTATTATAAATAAATAAATATATATATATATATATATATGTAATTTTATTATTAGTTGTTTATTTAAATTCTTTAAGAGTATTTGCTCTGGACAAATGAAATATCTAGGGGAAAACAGCTACTAAAAATAAAAAATAAGAAGTTTAAGAGTTTAGGATAAAATAGTGATGAGTAAAAGTCCATAAATGAAGAAATGGATGAACAATAATGTGAAAATAAAATGAATAAGAGAAATTATAATAATTTAGCTTAATAACGTGGGTTTATAAAGCAAAAATTGAATATTTTAAATTTTAGAAATGTGTTTATTAAGTAAATACATATAATGAGTAATTTAATGGGTTTAAATAGTCCAATCCTTTTAATATTTATCTAATTTTTAACTTGATTTACCATAGAAGCCCTTGCTAAATTATATATATATATATATATATATATAGTAGTTTTCTAATAAAATTAGAGATCTCTAATTGGAAAATTACTATATATATATATATTAAAGCTTTAACTTTTAAAGATACATGTTTTGGTTTTGACTTTACTTTTTTCAATCTAACATCTCTTTCTTTTTGTACAGCAATTCCATTCCATTATTACCATTCACGAACACATTGTTGTTTGTTTCATTTTTTTTTTAATTGAAAATTTCAGGATACATAAAATAAATTGAATAAGTAAAACACATATTATTTTTACTAATTATACATTGTATAACACAATTTTTATTCAATGCCTCAAAATTTAATTGAAAAAATTAGTTTAATTGAATGTAATGAATGAATTGATGTCCAAACAGGATGGAAAACCAAATATTATATTTTGTAATGTTGATAACGAGCTTATAGAAACATGTTGATGGCAGTTGCAAGGGAATGGAATGAAATATTTTAATAAATATGGATTTTAGTACTGTATTACATAGATATTTATGACTGCTATTAGAACAGACATTACACTGATATTTACAATCAGATATATAACTTGAGACTTATATTATTATATTAATTCTATGAAGTACATGCCCAAATATATTACCCTCACAGACGAGGAATATCTCTATTCCACTCGCATTTTATAAGGGAGAAAGACTTATAAATTAACTCCATATAATTTTTTATTTAATTGAGTGAGGTTGAGCTTATGGAGATTCGAATCACTATTCTCATAGTCATTCTTAACTTTAAAAGTAGTAGTTCACAACTAGGCTAAAGAAGTGGCGCTTAGGCTTGTACCTAGCTATCTAAACCTAAGTTAATTTGACCAAGCTAGAACATTGTTGCTACTTGCTAGCTAGCGACAAGCTAGTGATGTTTCTATGGGGAATATGATCTTGGCCAATGTGAAGGCAACTTTTTCTCTTTTGGATATCTTGTGGCCAATGATACACTAATGTCAAGTCTCATGGATATGATCATCATCAATGCATGACTTTGAGCTAAAAGTGTTCATTAACAAACTATAAGCAAAATAAACAAAGTAATGCTAGATGTAGAGAAGGATGAAAAAAAGATGAGAGAAATTTGTCCTCCCTCTCTCTACCCACCCACTCTCTCTCTTTCCTTTTTTTTCTTTATTTCTCTCATCTTTCTTTCATCTTTCTCTACGCCAAGCATTTTCCAAATGAATAACGCATGGAAAATCTTTTGAACAAGAGAATATGAAATAAGAAGAGTTCTTTACGGAAGGGTTTATCTTGCTGGTGAACAATGTTAAGCTATATCTTGCATTAGCTAAAAATAAAAATAAAATAAAAAATAAAAAAACAAAAAGGTTTAAGATTTGGATTCAAACATGTGAAAAAAATATATATGAAAATCATTTATTTTGACGATCAAAATTCTCGCTCAAAAATGTTAGTTATATAAAGTATTGTTACGAGGTTGACTCAACGAGCAACAATAAACATATTTTGCAATACTACTTTGAGTATTAAGTTTCTAATGCAGAGCAGCATGAACCAATAATATAAATTGTAGACTTTTGAGACAGAGTTGAGATTTATTAAATTTTCAATTTTGGACTCTTTTGTCAGAATATAAATATTTATAAACATTGAAATTGCGTTTTGTAATACTCTATGAAAATTGAAATTTTAAAAGAAGAAAATAAATATTTATCGCATACAATGAGAGAGTTAATTAGACCTTCAAGTTTTCAACAGTTCAAACGTGCATCCGCTTGCTGTCTTTTGGTGAGACTTTATTTTCTTGATTATCGTTATTTTGCTCTTTTCATGTAATGAGACAAAGGAGTTTCAAGCCAAGCTAATTAGTCAGAGAAAGCTGCACCAAGTTGAGGAAAATGACAGGGAAATATCGTAACACACTTTTCTTCTCCTTTTAGGGTCAATGCGTTAATGTTAACTAATTAATGACATAAGGATCAAGTGTGACGATCATATTTAAGTTCAAACATAAATGAAAAATAGAAGTTAATATGAATATGATATGTGAATCTTTTAAGCTGCTTTTACAATAAGTAGTTTGATATTATATATAAGAATATGGATAAATACTTATTTTATTCATATATTTTAACTTAAGATTTCGTTTAATTTCTTTATGAAAGTATTTTAAAACATCTTATAGTTAAAAATATTATATCATTACCCTTGATTTTTCTTTACTTGTAGAATAACACTCCTACAACAATATTCTTAACATTGATTAATTTATTTATAAAAATCTAATTTGCAGATTAACTAATAACTATTTATTAGTTAATTAATCAATAAATATCAATATGAAAGAACTAATTTTTTTTTGTACCTGTATAATGATCTTATTAATAATTTATTTATAAATGAATTAATATCAGTCAACTTAAAACAATGTTTAATATCATTGCAACAATTTTATTAGTAGTTATTTTATAAAATAATTAATTTACCAAATTAATTCTAAAAGTAAAATACTAATACAAAATTTTGTAGAAATTATTATGTTACTTCTAAGGCTAATTTAATAAATCAACATTTTTTCCATTAATATCCTAAAAAATGTAAGGATATTTTTGCAAGAGTATTATTGTAAAAGGAAAGAAAAAACTAAGATTATGTTTAATTTATTTAACACTAGGGATGTCTCGAGATATTTTTTAAAATATAAAGATTATTCAAGCAGCTAAGTCAAAGTGTAGAATTTAATGGGTCATTTACGTTACACTATAATACAAAGGGAGGAGGGTTAATTTTGGTCTACCCCCTTCGTGAAGTGACGATATTCAAATCGCCCCTTTACTATTGAAAACATCAAACTTTCCCCAAAACTCGTTACCTTTAATCATTGACCGCCGTTTATTCATAAAAGTACGAAAATACCTCTATCTTAATAGAATTTTTTTGTAACGGCATTGTGAGGATAAGAAAAGGTTGATGTGTGACTAGTAATTGGAAAATGAAAAAAGTAGTTGATGTATGACTAGTTGTTGAAAAATAAATTAAAAAATAAAGTGTTGAAATGACTTAATGAGCCTAAATAAATTAATAGTTTTCCTAAATCAGACATGCTAATTAAATAAATTACAAGATATGTCATGATATTTAAATTACGATAATGTTATTTTCGTCTTTTTCGTTCATTTATCTTTTTCTTTTCTTTTATTTTTTTCTCATCCTTACTCCTTTGGCTTTTCCTTCATTTATTGTTTCCTCATCCTTACTCCTTCTTCGGTTCTTTTTTTTTTTTTCGTTTTTTTCTTTTCTTTCATGACTCTAGTAACTTTTTTTTCCTTTCATTTTTCTCATTCTTACTCCTTCCTCTTTTTGTTTCATTTTTTTTCCTCATTCTTACTTCTTCTTCGTCTTTTTCTTTTATGTACATGACACCAGCAACATTTTTTTATTTTCTTTTATTTTTCTCATCCTTACTCCTTTCGTTTGTTTGATGAAAGTCCCCAGTAGCATTTTTCTTTTGTTCTTTGATTTTCCTTTTTTTATATCTATATTTTCTTTAATTACCTTTACAAAGTGAAAAAAGAATAATAATGATAATAATAAAGAGGCAGACTTATAAACTCCACGAATTTTACAATAATAATGATATTTGGGATTACTTAATATTAGATTATGAATATTATTTAATCTTGAATTAACCATATTATTAATAATAGATTGAATTTACTTTATTATTGTTTATTATTTTCAGTTTGGTGAATAAGCAAGGTATTCGAAGAGTTCTGGGTTGTGTATGATGACAATGATTTTTAGTGAGAAGGGTTTTGAAACTTTAGATTAAGTTTGTGGTAGCATTTTTCTTTGTTCTTTGATTTTTTTTATCCATATATTTTTTTAAATACCTTTACAAAAGGAAAAAGAATAATAATGATTATAATAATAATTATAAAATGTAAAATATTATTCTTTTTCATTTATAACTCATTAATTTCTTTATTTATTTTTAAAATAAAATTTTTAAATACAAAAAAATTAAAATTTAATCAATTCGGACAAAATTAGATGCATAGATGCAAAATAAAAATATTTTAAAATATCAGGGATACATATTATAAATATTTAAAATATTTGTGTGTATTTTGAAAAATTTAAAAGGATTTGGGCCCATAAAAAATAAGCGTAACGAAGAAGAATTTCCCTCTTTTTGCAATCCTTACAGTCAAACACATGCATGCATGACATTTCCACGTCCCAACCGTTCTCTCAAGTTGATGGAGGCCACACGGAGAACCATAGAAACATTTATTTTTTATTCTCCAAATTTCTTTCCACTTTCGCCATCAACAAAACGGACTTCTAGAATATATATATATATATATATATATATATATATATATATATATATATATATATATGGATTATCACTTCATATTTTTTTTAAATTTTAATAAAATTTAATATTTGGATTAGATTTTATATGTATATAAAATCTTACATTAAGCATCCTTGCACGTGCTGTATGGTCAAATTTGGAGGTATTATATCATTTGCTTTTAAGAGAATTTGAGGTGAATTACGGCACGTGACGACAACGACGACATGAAGCCGGCGGTGGTGACTGCTGCCAGCTGTTGCCAGGTTTGTTCATTTCTTAATTTATTTTGAACTTAGGCTACCTTTGGGAGGTAGGGTTAAGTGTAATATTGGATTAATTTTTAAAATAAAATATTAATCTTATATTTGGTATGTATACTTATATTAGACTAATGGACTAAATTTAAATTTTAATTCTAAATTTATGGGATTAGTAATCCCAATTTTCATATAAATTTAGTTAAGATTAGATAACGAAAAAAATATTTGTCCACTTATGATATCTTTCATAATTTATTGCATTATTTTTATTTAAAATTTAAAATTTAAAATTTATTTATTTGTTCATTGTTATTAATTAAATAATTTATTTATTTTTATTCATGATTTACTTAAAAATTATTAATTAATTTATTAGTTAAATAGTTTTATTTATTTTATTTAATGAAATGATAGTTCATATAAAATAATCTATAATTTAAACAATTCGTATTAACTGAGTAGAAGGAACAAATAGTGCTAACTAGCTAGCATCAGTCGCTTGTACGCACAAGTGGCTGCCGGCTAAGGCTAACGCTTCTTCGAGAAAATTTTAATATTTTAAAGAAACATTTATTTTTTTTTCTTTTGTGTGTCGTCCTTTTCCTTTGTACCAAAAGGCGCCGCAAAAAGGCATGGAGACTATGGTTTAGCAGCTTTAGTCAAGGAAAAGAAATATGTTTAAAATCTCGCTTGTCTCTTGCCACAACTAGAGTTGGATGTATCTGTTTTTATTTTTTATTTTTTGATACATATATATTACAAAAGAGATGTCTACTGATATTTACTTATAATTAAATATTTTCAGAAACAAAAATTTTATTAATTCTAAACTCAAATATTTATCCTCACTAATAGATAAATCGAGTACGTGTTTGAGCTTACTAATTTGTTTATTTGTTCATTAAACAAGTTATATTCATGTAGAATCAATTCATTTACAACAAGAATTCGTTTAATCAAATTAGTTATTTGCACATTTATAATTTTAAAATTATAACATAAAAATGATTAAGGTTCAAGGTAATTTCGTAATTAATTGACAGAAAAGACAAAAAAAAGGGTATAAACTAGTCCCCAGATCTCAGGGTGTTTTTTTTTTTTTCCTTCAAATTTGAATTTAATGAACCAGATTTTATCTAAATTCAATTTGATTCTTTTATTAGTTTTGTTTTAAAAAAATTAATGAATCAAATCCAAATACGTATTATTTAAATAGTTCGATTAATTAATTAGTAAAAATCCGGATTCTACAAGTCCAAGAGATAAGAGCAGGCAAGGAAGGCGCATGTCTCGTAACGCCACGCCCACATTTCCTCCGAACAACGGAAGCATGTGCAACTGCTCGTGACCGTCCAAATTTTATCTTCTTTCATCAAGTGTTAAGAACCGACATCCCATCCAAAGATTCCAGAATATACTGTAGAGTGAAGAGTTACGGGAGCTTGCGATACATACGATGAGAGTTTTTTACCTTACGTTATTATATAAGTTACATAAATTTTTTATAATTATTTAATAAAAATTTAACAGTTGTAAAAATATAAAATAATAATTATTTTATTTTTAATTAAATTTTTACCAAACGACTGCATAAGAATTATGTACCTTAGATAATAATATAAGGTAACTAAAGCCATACAAATGTAATAGTACATTTGACTCGATTTTCATTTCGTGCTTACTTTTTCCCCGATTCTCATTGCAATTTTTCCTCGAACCAGACACTACTTTTAGCTTCTTGGATTCAATCAATGGCATCAAAACACAAAATTGTCAACTGCGCTTTAATCTCCGTCTTTGTTTTACGGCTCATTTTCATTAGGCCCAGCCAACTCTGGTCGTGGCTGTAGACTTTTTTAATTTGTATATTTATTTATTTATTTATTTTATTTTGTCCTTTTTACTTGTGTAGTTTGTTCTTATTGTGGAAGATTTCCTTTCGTCAGGTTTCACAAAGTCTCAGTCTGAGTCTCAGAAACAGGCAGAGGTTACTTGATTTATCATTTAAAAATTGACACTTGAAAGTGATAGTCCATCATGAAGATATGCTACATTGACTTGGGTGGGACAGTCAGATTTTGGTGTGTTCATTCTGTTCTGCCTAAAAAAAAAAATATTTCTATTCTTCTTACTTTTGGAATTAATAGGATGAGTTTGACAAAGGACGCAGCAGCACAGGCACAGGCTCAAGCCCAGGCTCAGCAGGTGTTTTGGGGGCGAGACAGGTGCCACCAGCACCCAACCCTTTCCACCACCACGGCTTCGGCTGTCCCGCACCATCTCCCTCTGAATCTCGAACTTGAGCTTTGCTCGTTGCTTTGACTCTAAGCAGCTACCCATCAATCATTTCTATATAATCTTATTACGATCAGTCTTAACTTGTTCATAACAGAAGCCGAGGGCTTGTGTTCTTTTGTTTCTATAAATTATAGCTCTATGAAGGAAGAATATGTATGCAGAATCTCTGTAGAAAGAAGTTTAATGAGAAATCCTCCCCCTTAAAATGTCACCTTTTAATGTCTTTCATGCAGTATAATTGCATAATAATTATCAGCAGCTCTCTCTTTTTTAATGGAAGAAAGATCTATAATTATTGAAGGAAGAAGATCACAAAAAAGGCAGTGAATTGGCACATCAGGCGAGCCTAACAAATTGAATCATTTACATTAAACTGCCAGGCCTTCATTTGTTCTGAGACCAATGACTTGTAAAACAGAAAATGAAATATGTTCATAAACCTTACAGTCTTGAAATGCATGAATGATAACACCTTGACTGCATAAGATGATTGGTAACAAAATGTTCTCCACCAAGGTCAACAATGAGTGCCACATCTTTGCAACCCCGAACGTAACAATTGAACGGTAAGCTACAATAGGTCAGAAAGAACTTTGCCACCGATGAAAGATCAACGTATAAATATTCACAAACTATGCCCCGAAGTATTTGAGCAAGTCGTCATCAAAGTCATCAACTATAATGTCATCAAAAGAGCCTTCCATCCATGGCATGACATCCAGTGGAGATCCAAACTGATGATCAAAATTTCTCTCTTGTTCACTGTGAAATGTGTTGTTTATATAATGGGGCATTTCTCCTCCATTAGTAGTAATCTCATTTTCATTTCTATGAAATGCCGGAACATGAACTCCACCAACCTCTGGCCTAATCTGCGGTACATTTGTTTCAATTTGACCATGTTGCCCATCATTACTGTGCCCAAACTCAAATGACGGATTGTAGAAATTGCAAGTATCATCATGCTGCAATTCAGTATTTTGCATCATTGGATATACTGTAGGTCTCCCATCCACATACATGCTCTGAGTAGCCATTATATCGACAGAAGGAATAGCAGAAAAATTGTTGAACTCAGATGCTGAAATTTGGGAGTGGCCAACAAAACCTCCCTCCACAGGCCTCAACGCAGTCACTGCATTGTTTTGTTCCTGATTACCTTGCATGTTATAGTCAATCAACAATACATCGCTATGGTTTATATCAAGCAAAGTTTTTCTTGGTTCATCATCTTGATGCTCATTGACAGACTCTCCAGGCTGTTGATCAGCACTACTGGATGTTACGCGCGGTCTTTTTGCCCTTCGTCGTTTTTCTGGTCGTTCTTTGTCTTGGAATGAATGGATAGTTGCATTGTGATGACTTATTACTGGCTCCACGTCCACTGGTTGATTTGTCCTGTTATCTTTGGATGAGACAGAACCCACAACATCGTCAATGCCATCAACATCATAGTCGCTATCACTGCTAATAGCTGGCTGCTTCTTATTACCATGAACTCCTGAAGGCACTTCAGTAATCCCAGAAGTTCCATTGTCACTGCTAGGCTGTCGAATAAGAGATTCCTCTCGGCTCAAAACCCCTAACCAAATAGCACTCTCCTTGGCTGTCATCTTATCTTGTAAGCACTTTGATTGGCGCACATGTCTCCTGATCTTCGCAATATCAGGTGACATGTGTTTTATTACAGCTGTTAACACTCCGACTTTCCACATCTTTTTCAGGTCATGAGGCTTTTTATACGGAGGAATCTGACCCTTGGGTAGCCCTAATTTTTCCCACCAATCTTCATTGCCGGATGGCCACCAAGGAGGCGGAACTCCTTTCTCCAATGGGTACTTCCTTTGAGGGGGATCACAATGTTGCATCAAAGAAGACAAGAGAGACCCTAGAGTTGCATCTTGTAGGTCTTGTAGAATGCTCTGCGAGTTACCATTTCGATTATTATTATCAGCCTCACTCATGGCTAAACACTCTGCTTCATACTTCGCTATGGCTGCTGGTCCATTCTTATCAAATTTCACCTTTTCCTTCCACCAAGCTCTAATATTATCAGATGAACCACTAACTGGCTTACCTTTCTCAGGAATGATTCCATAAACAAATCCACGAGCTTTGCAGACCTCCATTAGCTTCAACATATACTTAAGAATTCCATCTTGGGCCCTCGACATTTTCTTCCTCCGAGCCTGATCAGTAGTTTGCTTGGGTTTTTGCTTCTCCGCAGCTTGTTGGGCTGCAAGCTTCTCTTTCTCCTTAATCCTCTTAAGTTTAATACGATCTTTCCACATTCGCCTTTCCAACTCCTCCGGTTCAATCTCTTCATCACTAACATCTTTCTCTACTAAATTTCCACACCTTTCATCAACTTCAATATCCGAGCTGTCACCCAGGGGTTCCACAAAAATCAGAAGATGGTAATTCAACAGAATCGATAACTATTATCTATCTCTAAAAGACAATTCATTAAATTGAGCTCAAACTTTTTATGTTAATAATTATTTCACTTGGAACTAAATAAAGTAGTCGAAAAACCTCTCGCTGCACTTACTCAGTCAAGTGAATGTTCAACAATCACTCACTCAAAAATCCAATTCATTTACTTTTCCTACATTTTCTCACCAACCAAACAACAAATAAATACAAATAAGACATGATCTCATATATTCTCACAAACAATCATCCTATCTTTATTAAAACAAAACCCATATCACAAAGAATTTCTGTATATTGACGTAACTGAAACTCTTCAAAATCAATAACCCTTTTTAGCAATTTGATCAACAATCAATAAGAATTTCAAAAACTCTATTCCCATTGGAAAATGAAACCAACCCAGAAACAAAAATGGAACCATGTGAAAAAAAAAAATTGATTAATATCAAGAAAAATAATAGGAATCATACAAGTCTTACCAAATATCAGCTCCAATCTCCTCAAGTTCACCCATGAAAGAACTGTTCAAATCGTAGAACTCTCCAAAATTCCTAAAAATCGATATTTTTTTTATTATCTATAATCAGCAAAATTCAAAATATTTTTATTAGAAGATGACAAAATTAAAGCTGGGCAGCGATAGATATGAATCGCCCCAAGAAAAATTATGGACCCAACAAGGGATTTTGCCAGAAAAAACGATTTCGTAAATTTATTGCGAAATTAGGAAAAACCTTATAACGTTTTGGTCCCCGTAGTTTTATGTTTTCTGAAATAATAGTGTTTTTCTATTTTGTGTTATTTAAATGGAATAGGTTCCTGTGAGAATTTATTTTCTGTGTTTCCTAGATTAGGCTGCAATTATGTATTTCTAACCTCATATATATTGGTTTATAATTAGGTATTTTTGTGAGCTTATATATTGTAAATAATTTTAAAAAAACCCTAAATAATAAACTTTTATTTATGCAGCATAATTATAAAAGTATTTAATGTATTTATCCTTAAAATCATAATGAGTGTGAAATAAGGTTATGAGGTTAAAAAATGTCTATAGGATTATAAAAATTATATTTAAATTTAGACTTAGTATTAAGTGAAAAATAATTTAATTTTATTCAGATATAATTATCAAATTTCCAATGTTAAGTTGAAAAAAAAAAGGGCTTTTAAAGCATCGGAACGGCAGAAGGTAAATTAGATTAATTTGGTCAGGTGATCTGGGGTTACTTACCCTTCCTTTAGGGACCTATTTGACAAATGTGGACAAACGTACGTGCTCATTACGAAAAAAGTAAAACGGATAGGGATCTATATGTTATTATAAAAACGTGGAGATTGTGCGGCGGCCAGCAGGAGTAACGAGTGGATGAATACATGTCAGACTTGGCCACTCGGGATTACGGGTAATCACCTGTATTTATCCCCATTGGATGCTCACTAAGCCTTACCTTATTGGGCCTTTATTGATTTTTTAAATTGAAACCATCTCCGTCATAAACGAGGATTCTCTCACCGTACGATCTCATCTTCTATTCAAATAAATATAATCATGTGATTAGTATTTCATAATGAAAAAGCAATTATACATACTATAATAGAAAAAAAAAAGATCTTTTAAATCTCATTTATATACTCGGATTACAAGATCATCCCTCGTAAAAATTGGAACTAAATTTATGAGAACAATAATTTGGGCTTTGTTGATAACTGTTTCACCGTGTGATGGGATATATCATATATCGCCGTCATATTTTTCGTTTTTATTATAATCTTGAGGCATGTACAGGTGCACTGTATCTGGTACATAAATTTGGTAAGTCCAAATTGTAAATAATCACCGTGACCAATATATTTTTATACAGATCTCATTTTATTGTTATTCAATTTATTGTCGTCCTAACAAAATAAAGATAAATTTTAAGTTAATTAAAAATTTGTTTTAGAACTTTTTTGTGTCTTTCGAAAAGTCGACAAATCTGGGTTAAAAAAAATCAAAAGACAGTAAAAAGACAAAAAAAAGGTACCGAAATCTTTAAGCAAAGAAACCATTTTATCTTGTTCTTATTTATTCTTAAGTAGTAGGAAAAAAAAAAAAAGACCGATAGTAAAGAAAAGTTCAAATGAGGGTGATGGCAAAGGAGAGTTTTTTTTTTTTTTTTTTTTAAAGCTTCAATTTCTTGAGAAAATTGTACAGGTTAATAGTGCTAATTTCATCATTAATTTTCAGTTTCATTTCCTGAATACCTAATTTATTATTTCGTTTATTTATTTATTTTTTTAAATAAGTGATCTATCTCTAATCAGTTACAATATCTTAGAAATTTCAACTATTATTTCTACAACTTATCTGTAACTACTATGTTATCTAAACATGAAGTCATTAATATTTATTAAATTTTCATCAATTATATAATCCAACCCCCCTATAAATATTAATAACGGACTAATAAGCGATAGTTATAGATAAACAGTCTTATCAATTAGAACCCTAGTGCTGCGATTTTAATGGACATTCCTACACAACTTTTTCAATTAATCAGAGAAGGGTAATTATGTAATCTTATTTCACTTAACATATAGTCAGAAAATTCGCTTCCTATTTGACCATTACATTTTGAGTAATATTTAATGTTCATTTTTTTTTTTAATCTCTTACTTAAATAACAACCAAAATCATCAACCTGTACTTAAACTTCGGTGAAAACTGAAAAATTTACATAAAAATATCTATCTTTAAAATCATCAACTATTATTATTATTATTTTTTTAGCATCCTTAAAAAAAACCAAAAAAAAAAAAAAAAGGGAGTGAATATAACTTAAAAATACTTCTTATATTTCTATAAAGGCTGATGATTTATTCAGAAAAATTAACCAGCCAAGTGTTACATTTTGATCTAAATTTGAGGCATCTAGTTAGCAAATCAAGCTAGCCAAAAACCCCTTACCTTGACCTAACAATTTCTTCTTTCATGGCCAAAGAGAGAGAACTAAGACTCCCTCCATTTTCAATTCTAACTCCAGGCATCGCCGCTGCTCTGCTCCCCACAAATCCCCCTTCACCAATTCTTATTTTCCCGAACTTCACCTTCCCTCCATCACCTTCGTAAATGTGCCCAAATAACAAAGCCTCTTTGCCCACACACCCACCATTTCCCTCCATTTCAACCATTTCAGGATTCAACACAGCCCCCATGCTGTCCACATAAGCCCCTTGGCCCAATTCAATTTCTGCGCCCATTAGCTTCATCCAAGCCACAAACAAAAATGACCCACTTGTCATTTCAACAAAATATTCACCGACCAATGTTCTAAATGCCTGCCATACTGTGTCCATGAGCACCCCTTTGCTCCAAATTTGTACACTCTCACCTTCTTTCTTTTTTCCTACAAGCACCCATTTCGCTGCTGCACATGCCAATGCTGCCAAAATTCCTGAAGATACCCAAAACATTGGGAGCAACCAATGGAGTGGAAGGATTTTGTTTTCTTTCAGGAAAAGAGTCCATTTTAGAGGAGTAAAGATTACTAGGCCTATCAGGAAATAAGGCAAGACTGTTTGTAGCAATGGCTGAGCAAAAATGGACCATAAAGTTTGATACCAGGTTCTTTCCAGGGTCACTTTATCTTCAGTTTTTTCCTCCAGAGCGGCTGCCATTGGACAGCCTGAGAGGTCCACTTTCACATCACTTTGCTCTAGGAAAATCCTCCAGGACTCCGGAAGTGGCTCACCATTTCGGAGATGTTGACATATTTCATAGATTAATGAACGGCCGTGATCAATTGAAGCACTCTGAGAGCTAGTCGTTGCTGGAATGACATCAATTTCATTGCACTTAAGATAAGGATTAAATTCAAGCTTTTCTGATTCTTCCGTTGAGAGATTTTGATCAATGCTAATCTCCCCAACGTCGATGTATGGGTACTCTGCCTCATCCCATGGCTTGGTGCAGTCTAGTGCAATGTCCTGCATAGCTTCGTCTTGTGGGATTGGCCGAATTTGCAGCTGGAAAATGTAGCGAACGCCAGAGGGAGAACTCACACGGCGTTGGAATTCATCAGCAAGGAAGAGCAAAGGCCTAGTGTCATTATCATCTCGCGGAATTGCTCCTGTTTCTGGTGGGAGAATCCCTCTAGGCTCAACCTCACCAGAATCTTCACCAATGGATTCATCATAAGGTCTCAGCTTGAATTTTACATACATTTCCTGTCCATCTGTGAACCTGAAAAGTCTGCAAATGTTTGAGTAGTAATGCATCTCAGCATACGAGTCAGATAGCCTGAGGGATTTCCAGACAGCGTCACGTATGTGAGGAACTCGCTTCACATGCTCCTCCCTTGCAGCAAGTCCACACACTAGCCATGTTGCAAAGTCTCCAATTGTGCGGGCATAGAATGCGTTGCCTGTTTTTAGTGTCAAATCAAGTAGAGAGGAGGTGTTACCATTTAAATCCGAAAATATTCTGATTGCTGCACCGCGAGCATCTATCCTTGCATCATCATCAGCACTCAAGCTGTTGCTGTGCCGAACTATGACAGGGTAACATTTTCCGGGATGGAAGATTTTGTGATCTGGCAAGCCTTGAATGTTGTCGTAGATCGTCAATTGTCCCCTCCCACTTACTCCAATGCGGTGGAAGTATCTTGATTTAACCTTCAAAGTAGTGGCAGCCAAATTTGCTGACAAGTTGCCGACAATTTTCTTGTATTTCATGTCCATTTCTTCTATCCTGTCATCCAAAGCATGCATTGTGTTCTTGATCATGACTGGGGATTGAGATCCAATGTAAATGCCTCCTCTTTGGAGAACTGAATGCATGGGAGCAACTGAAAGTGCACCGAGAATTACATCTCTTGAAACAACTGAATTTGGCAGGACTAGGCTTTGGCTGCCAATTACTGAATTGTCCTGTACCTCAACTTTCCCGAAAATAAACCCAATAGAAGAATAGAAACCAGGAATTATCCGGCTAAAGTCACCAAGATGGACCCCAGCACCAAGTGTGACTTGTTGTGGGCATGAAACTGGATTGATGGCTCTTATCGAACAATATCTCCCAATCTTTGCACCCAAAAGGCGTAAGTAGATACAGAATGCTTCCGTTCCGGAGAGAAGCTTGGCGAACCGTAGGTGGCAAGCAATGGTAATCCGGTGGCAGAGCCAAGCCTTCAAGTGGGTTTGCTTTTCCTCCTTTTTACCAGCAAGAAAGTGGGTCAAAATGCATGTGAGGTAGCTGAGTACTAGGCCATGAAATAAGTAAGCAACCGCAGTTGAAATAGCGAAGTAAGCTGGGTTTGCAGGAACACTCGCAAACATGGTGGCGTATGCAATGATGGTGAATGGAAGCCAGTGGAAGGCTCCAGATATGCAAAGAAATGCAAAGTGCCGCGGGGAAGCAGGCTTTTGAGATAGCCAAATGTAGAGGAAGTAGGTAATGGCTGCCGATAGAGTGCTGAGGAAACTGACTATGTAGATGCCTATAAATTGGTGAATGGCTTCATCTTGAGTTCTGTGAGTAGAAATTTTTGAAACTGCACCACCCTGAAATGACAGCGGAAAACATAAGGTATGCTAATTTTATAACTTCGATCCCAAGAAAAAAGGAGTACATACATGTATGTAACAAGAAGAAAGCAATCTATGATATTTCATGAATCTAATTATGTACATAATCCTAAATTAAAAGAAGTTGCCAATGGTTCAATAGAAGAAATTAATATATGTATATACACTTACCTTTTGTACATAGTTAGCGTTAGTGGATTTGAGAATAGGTTTGCCTCCTTCACTCTTTTGCAAGGGTGCGACTTCAGCTTCTTCTCCGATTACACTTCCTTTTTGGATCACAGCATACGGCCCAACTGAAACTTTTCGGGCAATTTTAATTGGTTGAAAGCTCAAGACTCCATTCTTTACCTCATGGCTCTGAATTAGAGCCCCTTCTGAAATCACAGCTCCATCTCCAATTAAAACAAGAGATGGGTCTGTTATATCGACAGTGTCAAGCAGCACTGATGATCCAAGCTTGGCTCCAAGCATCTCAAACCACCAGTTTAGGAATACTGTTCCTCTTAAATAAACTGCAAGTACTTTACAAGAAACTTCATGGACCTTGTAAAGTGCCCACCATTTAACGAAATCAGCTGACCAGATGGAAACTTCAGGATTCAATGTATAGTTTGGTCTCAAGAAAGAATTTCCAAAAATAGTTATGGAAATGCAAGTAGCAAATATGCAAAGGATCCAAGCAAGAGGAGCGAAAGTCAAGGAGAACATATAGTTCAACCAAGGACGTTCATCCAACAGTGTCTGTGGGGCTGAGACCAAAGTTGTAAAAGCAGAAACTGATAGATAAGCAGGAAGTATCAGCATGACTGAGACATAAACAAGAGCCAGCAATTGGAAAATCCAGATACCGCATTGGCGAGCTTTTGAAACTTCCATATCAAACTCATCGAAATCTGTCTCGGGTTCTGGTGTAAAGGAGGAATCTGTCATGAGTTGAGGCTGAGACTTCATGACAAGATTCTCCGAGAAGCTTGCCAAGTCTGCGATGCAGGTTGCTGTGAAGATATCAACTGCTCCAACTGGAACTCCTAGGAAATCTGAGAGTTTTTGAGCTGCTCTGACCACACCAATTGAATCAATTCCATAAGACACCAAGCTATCAGTGGCAGAGACTTTGGTAATGGGAATCCCTGTCTGCTCGGAAACCAGTCCTTTTAGGAACTCCACAATGTCTTTGTTACTCATTTTTTTGCTTGCCACAGGAGAACTCACAAGTTGAGGCCTAGGCGTTCTTCCCTCTTTACAAGTGCCAGTAGTGAATGACCTGGTCAATTTCCTTTTTGTGAAAAGTGGTTCTGGTACTGTGTTTAGAGTTCCATCAACAAACTGTTTGAGGCATTCAAATCTCTTGATTTTCCCTGATGTTGTTTTGCTCATGGTCCTCGGCTTGATCAGCTTGACAGAAGCAACAGTAACACCGTGTTCTTCTACAACGCGAGTTTTAATGTTTTCAATGACATCCTTATCAACCGGCTTCCCATCTCTAACTTCCGCAATCACAACCAAGCCAACCTGATCAGAGCCATCTGAAACTGAAATTCCTTTGGTTGATAGGACTTCCTCTGGCACACCAATGACAGCACAGCAACCTGGGCGTATATGTTCAGTTGAGCTCTCCACGGTCTTTTCAACATCAGCTGAGTAAACGTTCCTTCCTGCGACAATAATAAGATCCTTGATTCTTCCTGTGATAAAAAACTTTCCGTCGATAATTCTTCCAAGGTCTCCGGTTCTCGTGTATTTTCTTCCACGGTTATTTTGAAGCTCATTTCTGAAAGTTATCTGGCTAAGTTCTTCTCTACCCCAATACCCAATTCCAGCACTGGGGCTACTGATCCATACTTCTCCTTCCTTTCCAGGCTCTCCAATCTCCTCACTAGTCTCCGGATTCACAATTCTGATGTCAACATCTGGATCATTTTGATCTACATACCCACAACAGACTCTTCCTTGCCAGTCAAGAATTATAGGCTTCCCTTGTCCATATGCACAGCTGACAAATACACAATTTTCTGCCAATCCATAACCAGGAGCCATCACCCCTTGAGAAAGGCCAAAAGGACGAGTCAACTCTACAAATCTTTTCACTGTTGTTTGCCTTACTGGTTCAGCAGCAACCATAAGGAATTTCATTGAAGAAAGATCAAAACTCCTAACCTTGTCCTTGCTAGATTCCAGTCTTCTAACCATGAGCTCGAAAGCAAAGTTTGGGCCGGCGCTGTGAGTAGCCCGGTATTTACTCATGGTTTCAAGCCATAAAAGTGGGTTCTTGATGAATGTCAATGGGGAAAACAATATTGCTGTGCTTCCACCAACCATAGCTGTAAACAGTCCACCAATTAGCCCCATGTCATGGTATTGAGGAAGCCAGCTGACTAATACTGTCTTTGAGGTGCTCTTGTATCTCTTTCGCATTAACTTTACATTATGAATGAGCCCACCGTGAGTTATCATTACTCCTTTAGCGTCACCAGTTGATCCTGATGTGAACTGAAGAAAGCAAAGATCGTCCGGCTGAGATTCAGTAAAGCAAACTACATTTTCTGCAAGCAAGTTTTTGGAATTTTTGACCCAAGAATCTGTGTGGAGCCATGGTAGATTTGGCCACTGAGCACTGGCTTGGCCATCTTTTCCTACCAATGAGATCAGACTCTTCACAGATCCTACTCGAACTGCTGAATGATAGCCAATGGTTGATAAAATTGCCACTGCACCACATGATTTAGAAATGTTTTCAATCTTCAAAAGTGCTTGGCCACCTCTTTGCAAGGGATCTGGAGGAAGAACTGGTACCGGTAAGACTTTGGCTCTCATGCAACCAAAGAAGGCATCAACGAAATCCAGACCCGGTACATAGACAAGAAGAACCCTGTCCCCTGGCTTGATAACTGGTTTTCGGCTTGTCAAGAGCTTATGTGCAATGCGAGAAGCATTTGCATCAAGTTCTTCATAAGTACTCTGGTTCACTGCTACACCTTCTTCATTAATCCAAGTAAAGAGAGTTTTCTTTTGAGTAATTCTATGAGTTCCCCAATGCTTCAAGTAACCATCAAGACTTGACAGTTCCGGAAACTCAACTCCTGGCAGTTCTTCTAATTCTTTGAAGTTCCTAGCCCAGTTATCTGATTGCAACGGGAACAAATTCTGCAAGCATATGTTTTTAGATATTAGCCTTTGAGCAACTAATATCGTAAACATCAAACCTCTCAATATTTAGAAAGGAAAAATTACCTTAACATATGGAAACTCTGGCGTAGAATAATTATTTGCGAAGTGCTTGCACATTAGAGCCATGGAATAGGATGAATTTCTCTCTGTAAGCTCAAATGCCATAAGTCCACCTACATAGTAAGTGTTCCTCTGACCTTGAAGTTCGTACTCCAATCTGTCATAAAACCCATCCTTCATATCTGAAAAAAAAAATAGAAGAATTATTTTTCCGACTTCTAGTAGGAGCTAACGATTGAAGTAGCTAACTGAGCTCACCTTTGCTGTTAACATGTGGAAAGTACTTGAATCTTCTCTGTAGCACCACATTCTCAATCACTCCCCCCATATTTTCAACTGTCTTGATTGCAACCTCAGTGACAGTTGGTCCCGTGATATCAACAGAGTTTCCGTACGACCAGAATAAGAAAATGTCAGTGTCTGCAAAGAATTTTTGCATTGCAACAGGATGTCCAATTGTTGCAGGATCATCCATATATTCGCCAAAGTAATAAAAGCCAACTGGTAAATGTTCTAGGCCAGTAATTTTTAAGACAGTGGTGTAGTAGTCAATTGTTTGTACTTTGCTGAATAGTTCCTTTTCAAGCTCATCCATATCCATTACTTGCGTTTCAGATTCTGTTTTCAGAAATTTGCAGTTAGACAGAGCAGAATGAATTTACGAGTACACGAATTATTTTTTGAAATCAACAAACCTGTTGGTTTTGAAGTTGGTGATCTGTAAAATTTTCCATTCTTTACAGGAAAGGCTCCAGAGATGATGATCTTATCAAACTCCATAACTTCACATTCCCCATTAGAATGTTTGACATCAACGCCGACAGTAGTAGAATCGCGTCTGATTGCTAGTACTTCAGAGTTGCAATGGACTTCAGTTGGAAGATATTTGCTGAGCTTCTGCCAGAGACTTGTGTATCCACCTTTAAAACGTCGAATTTTTCCAGCCATGGAAGTCCTGGTGAATTCATGAATGTAGGCATAAGGCATGTCTTGAACAAATCCATAACCAGAAGCAGTATATCCATAAGCCACAGATTTGGGAACAGATTTGAATCCTCGATCTTCAAGGTAAGTTGGAGTTAAGTCTGAAGCCAAGTCACTCACTGCATGAACCCCAATTCGACCAGACTCCTTTGCCTTGTCCTGCAAGTAAGCAACATGGATTGTTACACCAGAATGTTGAGCTATACAATCTGGTGAAATTTTCAACTCGGTTTAAAGAAAGGTAAACTGACCTGTAGTTCCAATGTCAATGAGATAACCGACACATAATCATCAGCAACTTTGATGTCCTGAAACTCCCCTGTTGAGCCATCAATGAGTGCAAGTTTGTGTGAATCCATTTCTTCTAATTCAGCCCCGGCCTCTTTTGCCAAGTGAAAGATAACGGGTGCACTATTTGCCGCGAGAACTTGGCCACCCAGATCATAAATCCTTCCTGTTTATAGTTATGCTTAAACAGTTAACATACATACCTGGAAACTATAAATGATAGATACAAAGTAAAAATAATTGTTCATTTTGTACCTTCAATTTCAACTGATTCACACATGCCTCCAACGGTATGATACTTCTCTAACAGAGTCACATTTCTGTAGCCGAGTTTTGCCAGTGCATACGCGGTTGATAAGCCACTTGGACCGCCTCCTACTATCCCAATTCTCGTGTTCACGGGCAGGCACGGATGCAGCTTGCAAAATTGGTCATCTATTGATTTTCCAGGATCCATTTTCTGTAGAGTTTTAAGCCTCCTATAAGCAATACCTATTGGAATCAAGTAACCAGTTTGAGTCCAACTTCCATCAATAAGTATTGTACTTTTAAGGGCTATGGCTTGTGCAAACACAAAACAATTTCAAAGATTAAAGCTTATGGTTTATAAAAATGCTACTGACATTTCAGAAAGGCACCCCTTTATATATTTAACCCCAGCGGCAACAAATAACTTATAACTAGAACTACATCATTCTCACAACAAAAATCAATTTATAACACTGAGATTAACAGAGTTTTTTTTTTTTTGTAAATTAAAAAAAAAATTAATAAGGGACACTCGATTCCTACATCTCTAGCTTCTACTGCAAGAAGCCTAATCAACCGGGCTACTCCGTTGAGGCAAATCCAAGACAAAATTTTTTGAAAATGATGCATAAAAGAGCTTCGTAAGAAATTAGAAAAAAAATCTCTCAAGAATCAGTTAATGCAAGTGTATGTAAGCTGTTAACAGAAACAAACCTTAAAGAGAGAAACAATGTGCAATGATATCACAGCTTTTGAAACCTGCAGCTGCTCCCTGTAATGCCATTGTCACCAGAATCTAGCTAAGAGACCAAACACACTTGTAATACACTACATATCAAAACTAAATTAATTTAAGTTCATATATATACTTTTCAAAATGCAAAACAGTTTTAAAAAAAAAAAATTTCCGGTTAACTAAATTATACTAACCTGTGACTGTGAGGCAGAATGTGTATGAGGGTATTGATTAAAAGTGCCAAATGGCAAAAAAAGAATGACCAAAAGCCTGAGGCCGAACCTCCACAATACAAAACTGAGGGGGCTTATTCTTCGAATTTAAACACTCAAGATTCTTATTGGGTCCAAATTACAACCCGACAAAGATCAACGCCCGTCATAGTTAAAAACAACTGATTTTTCTTTGTATCCTCCGAGCATTTACAGTCTGCTTATGAAAATATTCTCTCTTCATGCTTTTTCTTTGATATTAACAACGTATGAGTGAAATATTATAAATACTTTAAGTGTTTATAAATGGTGATCATTGCATGGACTCAAAATAGAACCAATCCGAAATTGACGTTTGTAGATTCCCCATTTTAATTTGCTCTTAGAATCATCGATTACCCCATCGTCAAACATGAAACAAAAGTTCAAGAAAGATTTGAAGGCTTGGCAAAATTATAAATAATTTCATTTCCTCCTATTCTTTAAGTTTTTTATTTTTGTTTACATGACAGGACTCGGAATGATATATCGTTAGCATTTTGATCGTATTATTACTATATGGTTTACTTTTTTATGTATAAAAAATTTTCATTCTGCAATTTACGAATGAAAATTGTACATACAAAAAAGTCTTAAAAAAAATCGGCGTGATCATTTCCGAAATTAAGAGGGTCTCTCCATATATTTAAGAAAATGCTTGGAAATTTTAGTGGTTTTATCCCTAATTATATTTGATAATATAGTTAAATTAGTTTGATGATTGGTACTTGAGAATGTCCATGGATGTATTTTAAACTAAGGTATTTCTAAGAAACTGAAGCTTTCCTTTATTCATATATATATGATATGAGATTTCATAATTCATAATTATGCATCAACATATAAATACCCAATTCGCTTATCAATCACCTGGATAATAAACTATTTTAACGGTAGAAAAATTAGTTAGACTTCAAACTTTGCCTTAACTAATGTAGGACATGATCATAACGTAATCATATGGGCATAACTTTCATATCTAAATAGAGAACTTACATATATAGAAAAAGTTACACAAAATTAATAATGACAAAAAAATATTTTGCTACAAGATAATTTTTTTATCTTTAACTAATTTGTATAACCTATAAGCTTTGTAGCCCAATGAGAGCATGGCGCAGGTTTAAGTCATATAAAAGCGTGTTTTCGAAACTCACTATCATGAGATAAGATAATAAATGCTAAATTTTACGTGAATTTCGTTATATAGGACTCTGAAATTTGTAATTTTTAATTATTTTATCCTTTTTTAAGAAAAATTTCCACAAATTAGAATCAGGTGTCTTTTAATTTGTTGTCTTTATTTCTAACTAGGTATAAAACCTCCACTTCTTAAGTTTTGTCATCTTATTCTTTTCATTGTCATTTAGTAAATCAAACTGCTCTCAAAACTTAGGATTCCATTTATCTTCTCCAAATCTTTTATTTTTTTCCATCGTTAAGAATTTAAGTTTTTGAGTCAACCGATTAAATGACATATATGAACCTCACATACTCCGTCATGTTTTGTTAACTAATTGTACAAGTTAAAAATATAATAATCCTATAAGAATACGTCATTTGTATCTTAAATAATGTGTCATCAATTATATCTGATAATGTATTTAGTGTTAATTGACTCTATTTTCTATCATTAATTTGATAATATTACTCAAACTACTAATGAATGAAAGTCACGACAAATCTCACATTACTTGAGATACAAATTATGTATTCTGATTATGTAAGTGTAACATTGCTCATAAAGAACATATTGTTTGCTAAGAGAAATTTCTGGAATAGAGCTGAAATCATGTGCTTGGTTTGACAATTAGCAAGAAAGTGACCCTACTATATAATTTCAGTTCGTTTATTTGTTTTTATTTTTGGGTCATTATCTGTGCAAATATTAAAGCATAGAAACCGCACAATTCGCAGGCTTAAGGGACATTACGTCTTCATTATAGACAACTTCAAAGATAGACATTTCATGTGTCTTCAAAGACGTTGTCTAGTTATTGTTATTTGTTTCCAGCCGGATTAAGCAAATCACTACAAATGATTGATTTTCATGGAATTAATTAATTAATAAAAAAAAGGAATGACATGTTGTCATAATTGTAAATAATTAATTAATTTCCGTTTCCTTAGTTCTTTTATCATCTATAATATTTAGCCAATCATCATTACAAATGATTGAGTCTATTCTAACAAATAGATAAATTAATACATTCATAATCAATGATTTTAAACAAAATTAAACCATCAAAGGTAATTTTGTCTTGAATTTTGCTGTCTCCTACAAGGTTAACAAAATTAAACCATCAAAGGAACAAAAAAAGAAGAAGCATATTCTTTGGAAAATTCTATGATCAAAAGATTCGTTATCAACTCCACATCAACAATCGGCTTTAATTAAGCATCATTTAAAAAAAAATAAATTGACCAAATCTCCAAACGACATGAATAAAATTCATAGCTATATTTTTATTGTCGATCCATTGAGTAACCAACAAAATCTTAATTGATAGATTCAAAGTGGGGTTAAGGGTATATGGCATGGAACGTTGAGGTACCATAGCATCTTACATAAATTTATCTACGAAAAATAAAAAATAAATAAATAAAAAGAGGTTATGCTTAATCAATTGAGATATCAAATTAGTATTCTAAATGGTGTGTTATCATTTATCAATCATTTATAGTCATGTGTATAACATTAGTCGATTTTAATATCAATTGTTAACATAATATTTCACAATCCAATATATTTAAGATGTCACATTAGTTGAAAAGTTAAAAAAATATATATTTTTTTTTACTTAATGCTCAATTGACTTAATTTTTATCAATTAAATCATTAAGTCCATTTATTTTTTGAACTTAACAAAAGTACTCAGTAATTAAGTCATTAAAATCCTAATCGAGCAAACATTAATTTTTTTCCCAAAAAAATGAAATTTTAAGTTTTGTGTTAATTTTAAGAACAGTAATCATGAGTCATTTATTGTCTAGTTTCTTAAACAAATGCTTATGAAGTGTGATGCAGGATATATCTTAATTAAGATCATAATAAGTTCAATAATATATTGTTTTAAAGTGATCTCGATTGGGAATATAAGTATACAAAACCATTATTTTTTTTTCAAAAATTCACCAATTAAGAGACTTCTAATTTATACAAAAGAAAAATTAAATTAAAATTGCCGTTTATTTATTTACTCTTTTTTTTTTTTTTAGCCTGCTATTCATTTTAGGATTTCGAGTAAGAGTAGTGCCATTAATTTTATCATCTCGTGTGACGGGGAAATGCTTCCTTTAGGATTTGAGAATTTTATTTTTATAATATCAAAATTGGCTTATAATTTTAAAAGTTTTCTAACTATCCCTTGCAATTTAAGGTTTTTGAAAATACCACTTATATTATGAATATTTTTCAAAGTGCTCATCTTCAATATCGTAATAATTGTGATTATGTATTGATGTAAATTTTTATTAAAGTTTCAATAGCGCAATGGCTGACCTATTGCTGCATGTCATACAAACAAGAACACTTCACCATTAATCGTTAATTGAATCATTGTCTTCCAGTTAAAGTAAAAACAAATGAGATTTTGTACAAATATTTTTCTCTTGATCAAACGGATTTGATACTATTACATATTATTTCTTAAACTAATTGTATGATTAATCTTCCATAAATCCATATGTGACATATTTGTTCATTATTTATTTATTATTATTATTTTGACATCTAAATGCACTCTCTTGTCATGTATTTGTCACTCTTATTTTACCCCTATTTTCTTGTTATATCTGGCAAACAAACACATCCATGATTTGAACTGATTTGAATTTAGGAAATAAAATAATTTTTAAACATTTAATTGTGCCAAAAAAAAAAAGAAGGGGGGGGGGGGGGGGGAGGGGGGTCAAAAAAGCCCGCCCGGACCGGACCCGGCCCGGACCCGGCCAATCCGGTCCGGGCAAAACCCGGACCGCATGCATATAAAAACCGGATCCGGATTTGAAATTCTCAAACCCGGACATTTCCGGGCCCGGGTCCGGGTTCAACACAAAAAACCCGAAACCCGGACCGGACCCGGTTTTTTAATAAATTTAAAAAATAAATATATTATATATATGATATGTTGGATGTTATTTAAATTTATTGTGTGATTATTGTGTTGTTGAATTTAATTTATTTATTTTATATATAGATTGAATGAGTTTAAGTTAGAAATTAGATGAATTTAGGTATTAGAAAGTAGATTGAAATAATTTTTATTTATCATTTGTGCAAATTTTGCATTGTTAATGTGTTATATATTTGTATTTGACTATTTTCTTTTTTAAAGTTTGAGATTGAATGAGTTTATTTGATTATTTTCTTTTTTAAAATTTGCATTGTTAGAGAAATGAAAAAAAAAATTGAAGAAAAAAATTGAAAAAAAAATTAAAGTTATCACATGCGGGTTTAAAAAGCCTGGATCAAAACCCGGACCCGGAAGGTGCCGGGCTCAAGCCCGGACCGCACCCGGAAAAACCGGGTTTTAACCCGGGTCCGGGCTTGCATTTCTCTCATCCGGTCCGGTCCCGGGCAACACCAAAACCCGGACCGGACCCGAATTTTGCTAAGCCTAGGGGGAGGGGTTCTGTAAAGATAAAAACAAGGGGTTGAATAGAAATGCTCGTACTTAAAAACATAATACTTGCATTTGTAGACTAAAGCCTGATTATGAAAATGGGTTTTGTGTGGATACGAAGCACAACCAAGACGAGCAGTTAAATTATATTACTTGCACAGAACAATGTAGGTGGCATAATTTAGGTGACAGGTTTGCATAAACTAATTAAAATTAGAGTTTACATATTACAAATGAACAGAATCAAATCAACTTGAACAAGCTGCCTGCTGAGTTTTCATGAAATTTACCAGATTGTGCAGATAAAAATTACATCACATAAAGAAACAGAGAGATGTTGAGTCGCTGGTGCAGTACATTGGCATGCTGCTTCAGAATCTGGGCGGCTAAATGTGAGATCCAAAGACAGCAAAGGCCAAGCAAAAGTTGGCTGTCCTTATAGCATGCTGTCTGACCTTGCTGGCAACCTCCTGAAGAAGTTGAGAGGAACCGATGGAAGCTTGTGGCGAAACCTGGGATGCCTTAGCACGTAAATGCCTGCAAGGAGGGCAACAACTTGGAATGGAGTAACATAGAGGACTATAGCAGCAATCAAGCAGAAAGTGACAAAAAGAGTGGTTGCTCTTGGGTCTCTCCAGCTTATCAGAGACTGAAACCTTTCCCCTTGAGTTGCAAGGTCACCAATCACTGTCTGAACCCTCCCTGCTATGCTTCTCAGGCGGTCATATCTCATGCGAACAATGTCTGATCCCTTGGTAGTGGGGAATGTGTCGAATTCTTCATCTAGTTCATCAGGGTGAGCAGCTTCGGCATGCGACAATCGAGTGTCCATGTGAGGAGGGTGCCTTGGCCTCCAACGGAAGTTCCAAATGCCAATCAAGAAAAGGTAGAGAAATACGGTGGGGAGTATGAGCTCAGGATAAAGGACCAATATGATGAAAAGGATGTGAATCAAAATGGTTGTAAGAGGGTTTTTCCAATTGCAGATTTGATCGAACCATTTACCAACAGAAATCAACGAACTTAGAACACCCATTATTCTAAAGAAATTAGCCTTGCTTCTCCTCATACTCCACATATGAGAGTCTACATCAAGCATGTACTCCACAACCTCTTTCCTCAATGGTGGCTCAGCTCGGTTCAGCCTAATGGAGACAATCTGCATAGCCTGGTGCCTCAAGCTATCAAGCTGAATAACAGACAATGGATGAATGTAGTGCATTTTGGGCAGCAATGGTTGTGAGTACATATGCAGCATGTTAATCAAAGACGAGCAAGTAAACCTCACGGCCAATTGAACCTCGCCCATTTTCCTCACCCCTGAAGGATGCAAAACTAAAAGAGGATAAGAGTGTGTGTAAACCCTATCAGTTTCAAGTGTTGATAATCGAATCCTCACTTTACCAATTCTTGAATCCTTCCCACCGCCACCTTGTCCATGGATGTGGCCATTATCAAATACCCCTACAGTAATGACAGTACATGGGTCAAAAACTTCCCAAGTGTACTGCTCATTCCATCGTGGCCCGAAGCTGTCAACAATTGTCCGTGTTCGCACCCATTTCTGCCCATATTTGGCCACACAATAAGCATCTGTGGTTCCTCGTCCATCTTTTGTCTTCATTGGCGTCAGCCCATGAGCACTGAGAACGCCAAGCTCCAATATTCCAATGCTGGGTTTCCACAACTGTTTTGCAGTTGGCCTCAGATCACTGCTGTAGTGGGTCGATTCATCCAAAACATGATATCCACCATCCAGACATATCCTCAGATGAATTCTGCTGGAAAATTTAGTCTCTTTCTTTTCCCCGTCTACAATAACATGCTTCTCAAGGTTAAACCACCTAGTGTTCACAGGCTTATGGTCCAACCTCCTCTGCACTGCCTGCAATGGGATCAGACACTTACCTAACACTTCATCCTTGTTTGGTGCTACCCTATCTTCGACGGTCAGAATCAAGGGTTCCTCAAAAGGCTCGGCTGCTACAAACATCAAATCTTCATTCCACATTGGGTTTATAGTCTTACTTGGAGAAATTCTAGTTCTCGATGCCTGATTTCCGAGGATAGCCTTCACAAAAACTTCAGGAAACCTACTTTTATCACTAGGTAGCAGGTCCTGAGCTTCAATAATGTTGACCCTCACATACCAAAGCTTGGGGGATAGATATACCTTTGATCGAATATTTGCAACTCCTTCACCGCTGACTGTTGCTGCATCTGAGTGCCATGCATCAGGAAACGCCTCATCTGCTTGAGTTCCCATCCAAACAGCCAACATCAGCTCTCCAGTTTTAACCTTATCTCCCTTACGATCTTCCAATCTGTACCACTGGGGTGCCAAAGGACTGTCTGGAGGAATCCTTTTCGGCACTTCATTGAGGTCAAACATTACCCTGCCAATTAAATCATCCAAAACAACATCCTTGTCCTTCACCAACACTTCCAAAACTGAAGCCTGAATCCTATCTTTCGAGAAAGCAAAACACTGATTCCATTCAGGATTGGACTTCTTCTCAAAATGCTTCGTAGTTCCCTTATAGTTTCCGAGTTTTACTTCAACATAGGGATCACAGCTACCAGTAACATCTTTTCCAGGTAAATCCTTTGCCTTGACAACCCGGACATAAAGGTATTGCATTTGTTCGACAAGGTCATAGGTGCATGAAAGCTTATCGCCTGTGATAGACCCCGCACCAATCTTGGGGGAGGTTTCCTTCAGAGCAAAGTCTATAGCTTGTGGAGACTTCTGCATCTTCACTAATATGTAATAACAAAACCAAGGCTACCCAGAAGAATATTACAGTTACACAAGAAGAAACAAAGATTTTCTAAGTCAAGTTCAACCTCACAATGAATGTCTCCAATGATCGAAACCCCAACTCTTTTGTTGTAGCTAGTAGGCTATTGTACAAACCAGAGATCAGAAAGTTGAGGACACAAGTGTAATGAAGCTAAAAGATATGATAAGGCATAAATCAAGGAAAGAAAATCAAACATAGTTTCTGGATTCTAAATTTCAGATCTCTAGTGCATGATGAGAAAGGAAAAAGATTAAAGGACCTCGTCAACCATAATAGAGTAAACACTGGGCACTTCAGTCAATGCATTTGAGCAGAAAGCACCAAGAACCTGCAAAATCAGAACAAGAAAAACAAGAGCTACAATTAACTACAACTCATACCTGCCATTTAGGTGCAAATCAAAACTGATATAGATGAAAGAAAATGAGAGTTTGAGTGTCAAATTCGACTTCCTAAATATATACGGCCACACATGAATATATCATTACAAATTAAACTCAACTGAACCCAATATTCCTTCTTTTTTTTTTTTAATCAAGCTCAGCTGAGCAGCATATCTAACCCATGTAATGTAGACTCCAAGATTTATAATTTTTCCAATTACATCATAACATTTAGTAGCCAAACAACGTAAACACCCCACAGATTTGTACCAACAGATCTAATATAAAAATAAAAATGAAAAAATCACAAAGAGTATATGTTAAAGACAAAACGGGAAGTTACCCAAGTTCAGTAAAAATGTGCTAGCTTTAACTTTCAAAGCCATCAAGAAACATATACTACAAAAGAATGCATTTTCTTGCATTACTTGAAAGAGCAAGCAAAGCTAACCAAGTTCAAACTTTCAACAACTACCAAGCTAACCCCAACAAAAGCTAGAGTCGTGAAGCAAAGAATTTTTCAAAGAGCCAGAAAAGAAAAATGTACCTTTAGCACAATGTGCGTAATGCTCAGCTAAGTTGTGAAGTTGCAGCAATGAAAAATCAAAATCCTTTTTTTAATTTTATTTTATTGGGTGTTGGGAAATGAATAATGGGCAGTGAGTTATGAAGCAGTGAAGAGACAAAGATAGCTAGTGAAGACTGAAGAGTTGAATCATGTAATAAAAAAAAAATGTGAGATCTACGGAAAGAGACTGAATCTAATCTATAAAAAGCACACAGAGAGCCTACTCAGCCACCACCAACTTTTTTTTTTTTTTTAATTTATTTATTTTAACCTTTTGTCTGGTTCATTAGCTACGCACATTGTTTATTAATTTTTGGTTTCTTTAAGACCAATTCAAAAGAATTAAGATATGAAATACTTATGATTTTTATTTGAAATTGATTAAATAACAACGCAAAATTCTGACAATCTAACAATGCTCAAATTATGGGCATGATATTATAATTAGATCCTAAATATTCAATTTTATTGATACGTTAGTGAACAATATAATATTTATTATTGAATTTTGATAAAATTTTGAGAGAAATTTCTTGTGAATTTTGTATAATTTTTATTGATAAGAAATTTGTTTAATACAGGTTCTAAAATCACAATCTCAAGAATTTTGCAACTGCGTCTTTACTCGACATTAAGATACTGAATAGAACATAAGGGCAGATTCGATATTGTCTCTTAATATTTTATTTTGAATTTATTAATTGGCACAAGGAACAGGGGCACACGTGCGGGGAAAGTGGTCGGTTTTGGCACATGCGGGGTGGGTTTGTTGGTTTGGACTTAGGCGGGCTTGTAGTTGGAGACCGTGCCCTTCTTGCTCTTGGAGACGAGAAAAACTTTTCATTTTTATCTTCTTGGTTTTCTCCTGATATTTTAATAAGTTCGTTTTACATACATAGGCTTTTTGGGCCTACGAGGACCTTTAAGCTTACCACTACCAATGACCCGTCAAAATATGTACTTTTTACAATATTAAATGTGATAATTACATGACAAAAAAATAAAGATCGTTGTATTGTTACGTTTTCGTGATTTATTACTTCAAATTATTGTAATGTTGTTGTTCTTTACCCTAATTAAATAATAAAAAAGGTAATTTATCTTTTACTTTTAATAACGATAACATATAATATTTTTCATAGAATAAAATTCATAAGTCAAGTCATCTTTAATGAAATATATTTTAAATTAGAAAATTACAAATTTAAAACTTATTAGTTGAACTCAAATTGCTTTCAGTTCATCCTTTGAACGCATTTGAAATGAAAATAAATAAATAAATAAATCTTAGAAAGCATGTTTTTTCTATTTATTCATTTATGGGGTACTGTAGAAATTATTTTAATTTTATAAATCTCAAAATTTTTAAAAAAGTTTTGGAAAGTATTTTCTCGTAGCAAGTGTCAAAATATCACCAGTAGACTCGTGTGAAAATTCCGTAGACGATAAAATCGTCAAAAACAATTAAAACAAAACATACGGTGTACGGCCTCCTCATTGTCATGCGTGGGCAGTGTGAGGTAGTCGCGTACAGCTCACCAGCACCGGTAACCGTAAGTCCCAGTTTTCAAGCAAGAAAAAGGTGATAATACTCTGTTTTATGATCTGATATTGATTCAGTAAGTCCTCATAATTTTGTGCCAAGCGTCATACTCTGACGGATAGTCAGATGGCTTTTGGGCCATTGGCTGAGCTTAAGGGATGTAATCTGTAGGGTGTGTACATGATCCTGCTTCCCACCACGTATGCTACGCACTCCCTTCAGGCAGTGCACACATTTTCAGGAGTTGTTAGATATTTGGACGATGTCTAACTCTGTGTCTGTGTGTGTTTTATTATATTTACGGGTCCAGTTATGATGCCACAGTTGTATGGTATCACAGTTAAATTGAGTTTTTGGATCCAATTCTGGTGATAACTGTGGATTAGATTCAATAATTGGATCCAGCTGTGGTAACATGCAACTGTGGTACTATAATTTTGGCCTATATTTAGGGTGGCGATCTTTGACACGTGTAAACTTGGTACGGAGAAACATGTTTAAAATTAAAGATCTTTCTAAATTTGTTCATCTAACTATGACACACGATTAATTATTTGGATAATTGTAGCTTCCTTTGGGACTGATGCGCCTACGTATTATTATGATCAATATGAAAAGAAGTGTGAAATTGTAGATGATATTGATTGGATTCAAAATGAGCAATTAAATTCGAAATAAGCACAAGTGTTTTTGTTCTCCTCGAACGAGCCTATACGAAACTCGACAAGGGTTCTTCATTCGTGAGATAAAAAGGTTGGTGCAAAAGCTACAGAGATAACCAAAAATGTTTGGGAAAACCATTGCCAAGACAGCTTGGCAAATCCCCAAATGGAAGAGGCAATTGATTTCATTTTGGCACCGAGTGCTTCAATTAGGTCCATTCTCAAAATTGAAGTTTCCATGATGGGAAGTGGCACGGGGACAAGAAATTGAAAATTTGAAAACAACATGCAACTCCTTGTGTTTATATATATATCATTAATGTTCATTTTCTTCGTGGCCTGATGGGAAAAGTGAAATAGTTTTTGTCCAATCTTTTGCAATTGCGGTTGAGAAAATAAAGAAACAGATGTTGTGGTAGGCACAGTTGGTGTGAAACAAAGTCATCCTTTTCTCTACCCACCTTCTTCTTCCAACTTAGACCAATTTCATTTTTCTTTTTTTGAATAGAAGTATTGGTAAGACTAAAGGTAGAAATTGTTACCTACTATATTATTACCGTACGTAATTTTAAAATTATTACCATTAAATTATTTAATAAACACTTGTTTTTATTTAATATACCTTTAACATTTACTAGCTAACGAATTATTGAACCAATAGTAATTGTGAAGTTAAAAGGCACAATACCTCAATCTCAAATATACTTCCATTCTCTTTAAATGAATTAGGATATGAATATTCTTCAATTTAAAGATATTAATTGCTAAATAAATCAACAAAAAATTAATGTACGTTATCATAGGGTTGTGATTCTGCTTTGTGTCTATAGTCATATGAGTTCGAATAATAATATATAAGAGATAACAAAATTCATTTTAATGGGTGAAATTTCTCATTATTATTCAACCCTCCAAACAAAAGAGTGTACATACAACTTGATTGATTTGACGGGGAAATGGGATTTTTGAAGCGTTATCATGCAAATGCTACTTCTTAGGATACATCAACATGCAATGTTTAATATATAAATTCATTTTGAAATGGATTTTTAGAGACAAAGTTTTGCTTCCCCTACAAAATGGACCTTTCATGAACTTGTATTAATAGGCATGTGATGTGAAGCACGTTTCTTTCTTCAACTTCTGTGAATGCCATCCCAGAACTTATTGCTCACCATGTGAAGTGGTCATGAGCAAAAGGACATTTGACAATATGCAAGCTTCGCTTCGTCATTTTCTTTGGCAGCAGCTGTCTCTCATGATTGTGACTCAACACCAAATGGGTGAGAAGCTAACTTCCCTTTGCAGAAGTTTTAGATTTTCTTCAGTCACGTCTAACTCGGAAACATTAATAATGCGCTTCAACATGATAGAAATTGACAATAAAATGATGGGATCATTTTTTTTTTTTTTTTTAACTTTCCATTATATTAGGAGGCAGTTTTTCATTTTTTCCAAGCTGGATAGGTTTGATCAATCAATATAGACATGTTCCATGTGTGTGTGATGAACTTTCCTTCGGAGCAGGGCATGCCTCAGAACATTCTGAAAAGGAAAATGATAGCATTAAATAGCTAAGGGCCCCATTTGAAATTATAGTACTTTGTCGTCTTTATAACTGCCGGTCAAGTAACAACACCTTAATCTCGTAGTACTAGTACATCTCCTTACCTCTGTCGAATTATTGCATGACAGCACCGACAACACTGAAAATATCAATAAACTCGATTATTGTAATTGCTCAGCGATACCTTTTTTTTTCACTTCTAGTTAATTTTTAAAATCCATTTCTTAGTTCAAGATCCTCTCAGTAAATCTGTTCAAACAAAATGGGAATGGTCTAGGTCCCCATTCAGGTAACTCAAGTGGTTGTATACTTGTATTAGTAAAATTACTAAACATTTTAAAAGTAAGAGCAGATTTTCCGGCTGAGTTCAAATAGATTAAATAACAGTAATGCAGTCCTTTTAGGGTACATATACTCGTAAGCTAAAAAACTCGGCTCTGTCATACAAGAGCAAGCACTCGTAAAGTTGCACAGTCCTCGTGTAAGAATTTTGATGATAAATCTTTATTGAGCAAAACTTGATTGATATAATAGTAACAGCAAATCGATGGCTTCAGAGCCAATAAACCTGCTATGAGTAGGTGAGCATCTGACGGTTCTAATTCTCGTGACAGCTATAGTCTAAATGAACAACTGAACTAAGAACAATTAGAAAGCATCGAGCATCTGAATCATATTTCCGAGCTCAAACAATGATGTAGCCAAGCCTAGGACATAAATCCTCAAGGACCCCAACCTAGAACTTTTTCACGTGAACTAGGGCTCCTTGTTTTGATCCAGATTCAAGCATTGCCTCTAGAAGAGCAACGTCCCTAGCACCTTCCAGAAAAGAACTGCGTGGCTCAGGTACATGGTTGATTCCCTTCTGCAACAAAGCAGAAGAAAGAATTTTAAAAAAAAATCATAATATCAAGAGGTAGCCATAGCACCCACGAGAAACTTAATTTTATTCAGCTAGAAAAGACAATAAAAATAGGGAATAAACTACCAAGAAGCCTGCTAGGACGCCAATACAGCTAGAAAATGAAAGTGATGGAAGGCTTAAAAAGGCTTTTAAGCTAAATTAATTAGGAATATTTCAAGATGCTGCAGGGAAAGTTAGTATCAAGCAGAAAAGCTAGGTTTGATGATTAGAATTCAGATTAGATACATTAATGAGAAGTTGGCCAAAAAGGCATGGCAGTTTGGTTTGTGGAATTCTACTGTAAACACCATGCACTGAATGGAAAATCCTAGGCTGAAGAAACTAAGTTATTATGGTCCGACTAAATTATGGAAGTCACCTATATTACCTTAGCCTCTGAAATGTCATGAATAAAAGCTTTTAATTCTTCAGTCACTCCACTGAATGGGTAGAACATGCTTTTACTCTGCCCATCAGCACCATATTGTGTTACCTGTTGTACATTCCCAAATTGATGTAGCAAAGAATTTAGTCTCAAGGTAAAAAGAAAATAAACAGTTGAGGAGTCTTAAAGGTAACTAAATCTCACAAGTACTACAACAAAAGTTAAATTTCAGTCTACCAGGTAACCATGGCGTCCATCTTGGTTTCCACGCTCAACTTGTAGTGTTCCCTTCATGCCAACAACTCGCCAGAATATCTGCAGTAACAAAGGATATGAGTAAAGAATAATAAATGGACGTGCATAGAGTTCAAAGTAAATTATAACTTTACCACATGCCTTGGGTGATCTACTGGAAACAACCATCACGAAAACTCCAGAGCATCCGTTCTCCAGTTGACTGAGACCAGGAAATGTGATATTCTAATCTTTAGAATTCCAAATATATGGTTAAAACTTTCTCAAACAATCAACATAATTCAGAAGACAACTTACAAATTAGAGGATATGTTGTCAGGGGGAGGTAAAGTTTTATCTATATGAGAGGTAATGGCTGACACGGAAACAACCTCACACCCTGTGATCTTTTTACAAAGACAAGCAAATCATATTCAGCACCAAACTTCAGTAACAAAGTCTTCCAGAAGAAACCTATTTATTTAAATATGAGCCTCATAATGCTCTGAATAATGTAGCTCAGGCCAAATGCTTCAAATCATTTTGAAATATTCTGTCTTTGACTCAAACGATACATATCTATCACAATTCTTTCCTCAAATAAAAGTTTGAAATATAGGAAACTTTCAGGATGCACAACAGTTGTTTATGGACATTTAAGAACTTCAAGTTGTTAATAGAAAACACATTTCAAAAAGTTGATGTTATTTAAGGATGAAACGAGAATTTCATTAATGCAAGCTCATCATAGCATTTTTCTCTTACTTCCATTTAAAAATCTAATAGTTCTCTTAATTATGTTGGGTATAATCTTTTACGAAATGGGAAGAGGGAAGGAGATAAGGTTGGTTTCAAAATTGACAAAGTGGAAAACAGAACGTAGGATTCTTTACATTGAACACCGTAGGCACCGCATATTATTGACTTAATTTTATTTTTGCATCATAATATATTGATTGTCTTTCTTACCTTATAACTAACAAGTAATTGGTCTCATAAACAAACTTGAGTTTTCTAGTTCGCATAGGGATAAGATACTCAAATAAGAGGATGTCAGAAGAAAGGATTAAGAAACCAGAAAAAGATAAGGCAGTTTCATAAGTGTAGAATTTCACTTCTTGCTACAGAGAGATGGCCCAGCCAAACCGGTGTTCTGTGAAGTGATTAGATCTGATTCCAGCTTTCGGCAATTTTGCATGGAATGGTTGATATAAGAAGAGAAAATAAATTGAAGAAAATACAAAGGCATGATATTATCTATAAACCAAACCATAATTTGTTACCATTGAGTGTCAGAGAATATGAGATTACCATCCTCAATCCAGCAATGAAATGGACCCCCATATCTAGAATGAAACCTCCCTGTCAGAGAGGAGAGTACAATTGTCAACATGTGGCACGAAAGTATTAATTCAAGTACACTAAGAATGTAAGAGAACCTATTTCACAAACAATTAGACATTCGACAGGGATTAAAACTATGACCAATAGAGTTTCAAATTCCATCCCAAACAAAAATTTCTTTCATTGCCCCTAATCCTCGACATAGTTTCTACCCCTAACCTAGCCAATAAGTCATCAAATCAGTATCAGAACAGTTAAGCCCTCAATCATAGTATCAACTAATTCATGAATATTGAACTAAAAATAGGTTGCATGAAAAATTATTAAACACATGTTTTTTTGGCACATGGTAGTGTACCTATATAAGATATTTGAACGCTGAAATTTACTATGAAATACATACAGTAAAATTTCGCCTCCAAGAGCTGGAGAAGTAAGGATTTGAACTGTTCATTGATCCTTCCACAATAACTTGGACACTCATCATGTCGCCAATTTCAGCTATTAGTTTCTTGCACTGCAAAAGCAATACTAAGCCCTTGCAAGTCATAGATGGAATAAACCACATATGGCATAAACAAATACCTCCACAAACGCAGGTTCAAAACGATAATTTTCTGCCACAGCCCAAATTGGTTGACCAGGGGGATCCGGACAAATAGAATTGTATCTTGACAAGGCATTTTCTATCTCACTAATATCTGCATTATCAAACAACATTTAGTGGCTAAAAAATTAAAATTTCATCAACAGTAACTTATTTATCTTACAATCAAGGTATAGTTTGGGAGCAACAACAGGTGCAATATTCATAAGCAATGTATCAAGAGCACACATTGCAGATATCATGCTGCAGACAGTTATGACATAAATACGGGAGACAAAATGGCTGGTTAGCAATAAAATATCATATGCTTGTCAAAAATAAAATTTCAAGAAAGTACTAACGTGAGATTGAAACCTCCAGAAGAGTTAAGGACTGAAATTCTGTTCATATCACTCTGAAATGATATCATGAGCTTAAATGAGAATCCAGATTACGAAGATTGAGATCAGACAGAAAATCGGATTCTATCAGAATCCTTCTACCTAAAGCCAACTAGGTAAGCAATTAGCATGACCGAGTATATCTACAATAAGGCAGTAAAGTCACATCCAATTGGAGAATTTAACAAAAAATATGACTCCATTTCTGTACATCACTTAGTTCTCTGTACTCTTTCTATTGGGGAATCAGTTAACAACTAATCTATAGCAACGCTAGCGCATTAAATTCGTATTAAAAGAGACCAAAAAATTTTGCATAAATATAATTCTTTAGTATCTTGTGGGCAATTGTATTGAAGGAAAAACATTTTCTTTCAAGGCAATTTGATTGTCATCCAAGTTACATTGGAAGCAGTGGAATCTCCTTTCCTTAAAGAAGAAGGTATATCACACTTTCTGGTTTTTAAGTTCCTCGTAATAATGCTCTCCATAGAACTTGAGTTACACCAATTGTTTTTGAAGATTACATCGTGATCCGAGTAAATCTATTCTGCAATGGTGAATTGAGAATATGAATAGAGCTCACTAAGGGAGAGTCAGTAATTTTTACTGAATAGATTTAATGGAAACCATGTGATCAGACTTTCTCCATGTCAATGGTCCCAAAATTTAAATTTCTCAAAGAATCACTTTTCAGGTTAAACTAGAAACTATAATTAACACATCAAACTTTAAAAGAGACAACAATCATGCTTATTTCTGTAAAGAGAAGATAAAATAACCAACTAACAATGCCAATTAACTGAAAACACATTCAACTTACTAGCTGCAGCAGGCTTTTCTTCAGATTCCCCAAGTCAGCCAAGCAAAAAGTAAGGCACGAACAAACAAAAGAGAAATTTCAGTACATTCCACAATGACAATTACAAAACACCAAAACCGACAATATTTTTTTGGTTTAATTTTATTATAACATCTGAAATTCAATTATCGAAAATGAATTACCTTGAATGACATGCTTGCCAGCCTTTAGAAGCTTTAGTGATGTATCAACCTGATAAAAAATCAGTTCATTTGTAGTTGTAAGTTAAAAAAATAAAACAAAACTAATAACTACAAGCGAATTTCTTTTAGAGATAGAAATTAAAACCTGAGCTTGTCCAGCAAGCACAACGGCGACACCAAGGATTGAATCCTCTTTAATAATCTGTTCAAGTCCGTTATCTCCCCAAACACACTCCACGTCGGCAAAATGCTTACGTGCAACCTCCGCCGCACTTTTCGCCGATTCCTAATTAAAAATAAATAAATAAATAAATCAAATAACGAAACGTATAGCATAAAAAATGAACTAAAAGTGAGAGGAATTGAAGAATGATTTACCTCAGAACGACTCCAAATGAATTTAAGGGAAACGAGATCAGATATCTCTGCGAGTCTTGGAATGTACTGCGTTTTGACGAAGATTCCAGCTCCGAGAATCGCGATTCGCGGTGCCATTCTTTGTAGTTGTATTTGTGCAGTTCGTACAATTCAATGCAATGCCTGCAATTTCTGTAATTCAAAACTAGGAGATTTGAAATCTTTTGGATTCGCTTTTCAGAATTTCCTATTCTGAAGGAATTTTAGAAAAGAAAGATGTGTGGAGAATCTGAGAGAGGGTGACACCTAAGCTCTCGGGGAAGAGTGACTGAACCTTTTTTTTTTTTTTTCGATTACAGAGTGACTGAACTTATTTAATGATATAATCACTTATTTTATCCGCAGATCAACTGTGTCGAATTAATTCTGATTCGAAATCGGTAGGACTGGTAGAAAATTATCCCAATAAATATTTAAAGTAGTTATATTTTTAAATTTTGAATTAAGTGTTTATTTGGTATGACTTATTTAAGAGTCATAAGTGCTTATTTAATTATATAATCATTTTTTTCAAAATTTTATAGTATTTGGTTATTTTTTTAATAAATTTTTTTTATTTTAAATAAGTTAATTTAACTCTATTAGCAAAAGCTCAAAATTTAAACTTTTGGGAGTAGAGATTATAAAGCTTTTCTAAAAATATATAATATAAAAAATATCACACAGTTTAATGGTTTAAAAGTGTGATTTTTATTGACAACCAAACACCTAATGACTTTTTGTTCAAAAACTCTATTAGTATAAACTCTACTGCTATAAGCCCTACTGTTATAAGCTCTATTTAATAAGTTGTACCAAACAAAGCCAAAGTATTTTAGATTTAATCACTTATTTAATCATTAAATTCATATAATTATTTTTCTAGTAGAATTTTAAAGTTTAAATAATATATTTTATAAGAATAAAAGTTTAAATTTTATATTTTTGAGAGGGAAGATTAAGAAAAATTTTTAAATATTTAAAATATCTTTTATTTATTTTATTATTTTATTTTTTATAATATAATTTTAAAAATTTTATTTCTTAAAATAATTTCATAAATTTTTTATTAATAATTAAACAATAAAAATTTTATTCATAAAAACTCTATTAATAAGAACTCTATTTAAATAAAACTTACATGAAAAGTTATAAAAAAATATGGCTGCGAAACAAGTTATTTTATTTGAAACACCAAGGAACCTTCGGAGAAATTTACACGTGTCCCCCTTGAAATTTCGTAAATACGACGTCGTTTAAATGGGAGTCAGTAATTTGGACAGCTAACCGCTAAAAGTGATGTCAGATCTCAACAGCATTCTAATGTAATTGTAATTTGGAAAAACATCGCTGAAAAGTAATCATAGAATCGCCTCAATGACATTAATATCTTGATGCCGCAATTGGAATTACATTTAGCTCTCAAACGTATCGTTTTCTAAATTTTAATACATGGGAACCAAATAATAACATGAACTATATAACAAATACTTGTTCAAAAATATCGGAAATCTAATTGTTAAAAAAAATAAAAAGCAAAATTTGACATGTTCCTACTGTATGAATCTGAAGACAAAGTTGGAACTGTGCAAGTCAGTGAAGTTATATCCATCTTCAAGTGCTTGTATGTATATAGCTTCCCTTGGTTCCTCGTTCACCCCGCTTTGTGTCGCATACTCCAATGCCATCTCGTAGTCTACCTGCAAATTTACCGAGAGTTCAACAATCAGATACACTAATGCTTAAGAACACATAGTGAGACAACGCCATCTCATAGGCTCATCAAGGTTTCTCGGTTATGTATAGAACTAGAGTCGTGACTTAGACTCACCTTTTCAACATATTGAGCAAGCATTTCTTTCAGAGTCTCTTTTGTGATTGACCGAGACTGGACTTTCCTAAGAACATCTTCTTCTTCTTCCTCGTATCTCCTCTTCTTTGAGGCATGGAATTTTGAAATTTCTTTCAAAACGTCATATACAGCGTATGTAGCATCAGGTACGTACCTGCCGTTCAATAGGGATTTTATTAGAATGTACCAATGACAACAATAACTGAACATAGAAAGAACTGAGTGGTTGGTTTACCTGCTCAAATTTCGCTTTCTCTCCTGCTGCTCACGATCCTGAATTTTTCGCACTATTTTTGATTTTAGCTGGATGCAGCACTGTTGAATAGCAGACTGGAGAAATGATGTTGTTAGCTTACTTGTTAAATTTGTAACAAAGAATTTGAGTACAAGAGGACAATGCCTCACCTTGACTGCTGAAGCAATCTCTTTGGTATCATCTCCAATGTACTCCTTTCCAGTTCCTTTGAATGGGATTTTGGTACTAACAATACTCACGAAGACACCAATTTTATCCTGTGTTTGATTGATCTTGTAACTACTCCAACTGAAAAAAAAAAAAATCTCTTTATAAAATTCAAATTAAAATTTTGTAGCTTTCCTTAGGGCCAGAATTATGAGCCCAATGTGCTCTCTCTAAGACAGAAGAGAAAATGTTACTTCTCCTGAATCTTACTTGATTCTCTTCATGGCAGTTCTGGTGACAACATCTCCACCTTGCTCAAAAAGAAGTGGGATCCTGTTTGCAAATCGGAAAATATTTAAGCCCTGCAATTTATAAAACCATATGACAGATGTTAATCACTGGAAAATGACTGTGAAATGGAGAATCATATCCAACTAATAGTCAACGCAACCCAACTTGCTTAAAAATAGATTGGTAATTTGACCTTATTCTTTTATTTAATGAATAGCAATGGCAGTGTTACCAGTTAAAATGAATCGTTGTCAATACAGAGGTACTTACTTGCTTAACATCTTTTCCACCCACACTGACACCAGCTTCCACAATGAATGGATGCCCCTCGAAAACTTGAGCACTGCATTTATTTTAAAAGAAATAATAAAGACTTTAGGAACCAACTTTTATGCATAGAAGAAAGTATAATCTAGAATTTTTAACACCGATTATCTTACTTTAAATACCAATCATTATCTTACAAAAATATATAACAAGCAGATTTAACAAAAACCGGATTTAATACACAACCTGCCTGAATAGGTTGCTACCATGTCTGGATGAAGTTCCTTTATAATACCTAGACGAAGATTGTATTCCCCTGCAGGACTAAGACACTGAAAACAGTTGTAATGATGTACCAAACCATGAGATATGATATATTTTATTCTGGGATGTACACTTCAGAAAAAACTAACTTAAACAGTAAAAACTGTTGACAACCAAATAACAATAAGAAAATTTAGGAATAAGTAGCTTACACCACCACTAGGGTCATCAAATTTAGCTTGACGAAACAACTGATGGATACGAACTATTTGCTGAGAAGTTAAAGACTTGACAGCCATTTTTGGGCTAAACTCAGGACCCATTTCACCTAAGAGAGAATTATCAAATTAGGAATCAAGTTGACCATCCAGAGACTGTCATAGCAATTATAGGGAGTATATTTATTACAGCTTTTCAAGAACTGGCTGGAAAGGAAAAATCTGTAATTCAGCACAATCTCAAGAGTCATACAATTTCAAGAAAATGTATTTAGCATGTTGATGTGGATACCCCAACCAATACAGCAAAAGTTGTGAGGTAAAACGACCATGATAATCATGTCCATTTATTTGCCATTTTGAGTTTGAATTCAAATTATGCACTATAGAAATGGCAACTTCCTTAGCAATAAATAAGTATGTGAAGTAAAACTCACTTAACATAAAATAATTATCAGAGATTAGATGCATACTGCAATTTAAAATATAAATGCATGCTCCACTTTACATCCCACCCACTAACGTAATAAAGTAACATTTCTATCCACTTCAGTGAAATTGAATGGCCCCATTAAATTATCACAGCATTGTAACAGAAAAAATTGCTCACACATTCTCACCAATTAACCGTTCAGCAAGGGACTTTCCTATATTTACAAATTCATGCTGCAGAAACTGCAAGAGAGTCCCTTTTGAAGTTTCTGCAATAAGGCCTTTGATTAAAAGTAAATCTACAGAAGAGGGGTGGTGCTTTGTCTCAACAGGAACTGGAGGCATTACGTCTGTTCTCCGTGAAAATCTTATAGTGACGTTTTTTCTGCACAGAAATGAAATGAAAAGCATAAGGAAATAAATATCAGAACAAGCGTGTGTCTATTGGGGGGAGGGGGAAGGGGGGAGGGGAAGAGAGAGAGAAAGAGAGAGAGAGAGAGAGAGCACATACTCGGCCACTTCAGATACAAATTTAAATAGAAATTGGGCATAAGGAGTGATAACAGCCATTTGTCGCATGTAATGCAATATCTTAGACTGCACATGCAGACAAAAGAGAATTTAGCTCAACAAAACACCACCAACAAGCTACAATGAACCTTACAATCAACTGCTAGAGCCAATCATATAGACTTACACGGTAAGTTGTCCAATTTCCTTCAATGACCACTTGGATTTCAGCTCCATGCCACCTATCCTTGTTCTCCCGTTTTTCATGTAAATGAACATGAGGAATGTTTCTGAAAATATGCAACTCAGCAACTTTACAATAATCTCCAAAGCCATCATTTAGTGCTCACTTTATCTAAGAGTGTGAGTAAACAGAATTTTCGGGTTTATGGGTTAATCTTAAACATTCAATGGCTTGTTCCTTTTAAGCAAGTAATACCTATGAATATCTATATCTAGCTTGCAAAACGAAATGAAATTATGGCTTCTCATTGACGATGAGATCTCTATTGGCAGACCTGTGCTCATCTTGGACCAAATTAGTGCCTGCAAAATAAAAACGGATAAATTACCAAGTTTTCTTTATCCCAACTATAAAGTAAAAGCATGGGAACTGGAATATAATTTAAGCCTGAAGTGAGACTTTTTTGTGTTTTTTCTTTTTCTTTCTTTTTTTTTTTTAAGCAAATGACTGGCAAATAGATTCCCTTCCCACAAATGTGAGTGGGGTTTCGAACCCAAGGTTTCACTTAGCTAAAGTAGTCAGCACTCATAAAGAAGGGAAACTTAATTTCTGCAGCACTAACAACTGAAGAACTTTCAGTGAAAATATTTTTAGTTGCATTTTATAGCAATACAGAGGAAATATTACTTCCACCTAATTAAAAGTTATGTACAGATGGTGCCATGTTTTCGAAGGTTACATTGTTCAGATCTTGGGTGCTTATGCAAGATACTACATTGCGTTTTAAATTCGACAAGACAACTGAATGCACTCCGCTAATCCATCCAAGCACAAAAGACAATTGAATTTAGTATTAAAAGGAAATCACATACTGTATAATCATTTTTGTTGTGTATGAGTTATAGATTCTGTTAGAAAGATGTAAATTCATGGCTGTTGGGAACATTACCATCTTTGCACCAAGACCAAACTTCCCTCTTGTCTGCTTCAATCCATATTTAGTCCCAGACAAAACTGCATCAAATTAAACTAATATGAAGCTCAAAAAAATGAAGTGAATTTTTAGTTCTTGATATTCACATGTTACTGGAAACAATCCGCAAGCATATATTCACTATGAAATGGAGTCTTGAGTTGGCAAGCAACTACCATACCTCGACCAAACATATTTGGGATGTCATCATGCGGCATACCTTTCCCGTTATCCTACAGTAAAAATCAATTTCAATAATGAGAATCATATGTATAAAATAAGAAATGGAATCCTTTGAGACAAGGGACTGATCAAACAAGAAAAAGTTAAACACATATCAAAACAATAAACTAAACCAGAAGAATCCTACTGTGGAAAGTGAAATCACACCTTGCACGTGACCCTGTAAAATGAAGCCTCACCTCGACCCTTTGCACCCTTTGTAGCTGATGGTTCTTTAACTTTCTTCCCAAGGGCAGCATTCTTAGCTTGTAGTTCCTGAGCACGAGCTTCCTTTGCTAGCCGTCTCTACATGTCACAAAACAACATCATAATGAAATGAAGTTTTAAGCATAAACCAAAATTCTTTGTCTTGTTTCTCGATTACTGTGCAATGAACAGATTCAGTCACATGCAGTGCAATCAAAAGCATCCAATTAACTACAAATAGAAACTGAAGAAACTTTACAAATGTAACAACATCAAACTCCTAACCTCAAAACCAAGTTTGAAATGTTCTTTTCAAGAATAATGCTGACGAGATTAAAAACAAAAAGAAACATGGCTAGAAGTACAAATACCTCCCGAGCCTTTTCTGTCTCATAATCATCATACAGTTTAGTGTCAACACGTTCCCGATCAACAAGACCAATCATGGAATTGAACTTGCTTTTACCTATCTCTTCACTGCAAAATTCAATTCAATTAATTATAATACCAAAAAATCAAAACGATAAATGTTGCATACAAACTGAAACTTACATTGTAATTTCTACAACAGGAAGCTCAGATATGGACTCAGCTGAATCGAGAGAATTCTCAACAAGCTCTCTCACAGTAGTGTAAAGAGACTTTCCAGGCTGAAATCAACCAATGGACAACATCATGCCAACAAATTATTACGCATTTGTAAAATTAACTCTTGAAACTATCTCTATTCCTTCAAATTAAACACCAAGTAATTTCACATTATTCAACAAAAATAACAACAAAAAAATAAAAATAAAAATAATAATTCAAGCTCACTCACATTATCGAATCCAGCAATGTTTTTGTTCTCAGCAAAGAACTCAGCTGGAGATTCTGCACGATTTAAAATTTAAAAATAATAATAATCTTACTCTTAGCAAAATCAACTACACGATAAATGAAAACACAAAGAGAAAGAGAGAGAAATTCAATAACTTTGCTTGAGAGCGCTTTCGTTTGGTGTTTTAGGAGATTTCGATTTGCGTTTCTTCGGGTCACCGTCATTCCCCATTTCTACAATTAACAGATTTTTGTTTTTCTGTTTTTGATTTTCTTGATTTTCACGAATCGAAGTTTGGGATCTAGCAGCTAGCTAGGGCTTTAGCCATTGTACTGAGAGTGGGGAAGTTTGACAATTAATAAAATAATTCGGTGCGGGCGTCTGTATCGGTGATGGTTGCTCGTCTCCGTAGATCTTGGCAAACTTTTGTCCTGTTTTCTCATCATCTAAAGGGCAGGATTTTCTGTTTCGATGAAATGGACGGCTTCGATTAGAGTTGTATGCGTGTGTCGCGTGTGATGTGATGTCAACGAATATTCCTTAGCTCTGAAAGTATTCCAATTTTCCCGCCAAGGTTTGGGCTTAGGACTGACCCACTGAGGACAAGGAGGCCCAGCTCGCCGCTCATAAAACGGTTGGCCGGCCCATTTTTGTTAACATATATCCACTCATCTAGGATTACGCTAGCTACGGCCTAAGGGTTTGTTTGTCACAAAATGTCTATTGTTGATAAAAAATTATTCGTTGTACTTTTTATGTTTCGATATAAGACACGAGTTTGTAAATGTAAAGCAAATTTTCTAGATATACAATAAAAAAATCTGTGGCGGTTATAACATATAAAAAATAAAACTATAGATTCCTAGTGACTATAAATTTTTTAGATCTATAACCATTTAATTTGTGACTTTTAGATACATGCGGGAAATTAAACTATCTAACAATTTTCATAAAATGAAAACTAACCATATGACAGAATTTCTTACCATAATAGCCACTTACAACCATTTTGGACTAAATTACCCTTAAAATAACTTGGTTGGTTGCTGGCAATGGGAGATAGCAGCTGTGTTGGTTGCGGACACGTTAGAAGTCATCAGCCGCATTGAAAATCATCACTCGTTTTGGTTATAGGTGATGGAGACGATCGTCCACGAGGGATGGCAAATGATGGAGCCCAATGCCCACGTGAAGGGAGCTCAACGGCCCCAATTGGCATACTTTGATTTATTTTCTTGCACACTTGACAATAAAATTGAAATAATCTTCTAGGAGACATTTTAATAAACAGCTAATGTGTTTTATATGACATAATCTAATCTTAACAAAAATAAGTTGAAGGCTCGAAGGAAGCAAGCTTGCCGTCGATGGAAGCCACTATTGTCGAAGGAAGTCATTGTCAAAGCTAACAAAACCGTGAAAAGATATGAGGTGGTTTGGGCAATGTTGTGCTTGTGGTTTTAGATTTTTTTTTTTTTTGTTTTAAGGATAATTTAGTCTAAATTGAGTATATGTGGCTATTATGGTAAGAAATTTTGTTATATGATTAGTTTTGATAATGATTTTATGAAAATGGCTAGATAGGTAAATTTTTCAATATATATATATACGGATTAATTGAGTAATTGTCTCAAACTCAAATTTGTGATTGTCATATATATATATGACATAGATCTTTTGGGTAATTTTTAAAAATATAGTGATTAATTGAGTAATTGACTCAAATTATAGGGACTAAAAATGTATTTACCAAATATCTAAACTGATTTACCAAAACTTTATTACACACAAGTCTGACAAATCATCATTCATTGTAATAAATAGTTAAACAAATCTGTATAATTTAATTGATTGAGTGGATCAAAATCAAATCACACAAATCGGTGAAAATAGACTTTAATTATTATAAATTTGATAAGAATTTAGTGTTGAGCTGAGTTTTTGTCAATGACTGTTAGATAAGAGAAATGAAAAAAACAAAAATAAATAATAAATAATATCTTTAATTCAATACTTAAGAAAAACTCGATTCAACACTGAATTCCACTTCTTAATTACCTTTCTACCATCAAAATTTATTCTACTAACTAAACTAATACAATGAGTATCTTCTACAATCTATGAGAGACTTCGGAAATATTAAATTGACAATTTTATAATAATGCTACATTTTTACTATTAGGCACAAAGTCAAAAAGGAAAAAAAAAAAACTATTATGTAGATTATAGGCCCCCTATAGTCTCACAGACTACTACCGTTTTGGTCTTGGATCTAACTAAAAGGATCATTCATACGCGGGTGATGACAATCCAATGTGAAATAATTGGCCATGCAGTCTGATTATCCTAGCGAAGGATACAATTAATTTGCCATCCACAGGACAAATTAATAGAGACATCACACAAGATTAATTGGGGCCACACACGTCAAATTCAAAAATAGTGGACAATAAAATAAATATAAGTTTTGTTTTTATATTTAACACGTTTTACTGATGGGCTTGTTCAACTCAATCATCATCGCCCAATTGCATTGAAATGCCAAAATAATGCGCAAAAAAATCAAAACTTTCGTTTCACAAATTAAATAGCAAAAAGAAAACAAAAGAGACTATTGCTCGTGATAAAGCTTCGAGGAAGGAAATTTAAACTTAATCTTTTTAAATATTCGAAGAACGTCAATTATTTTTATTTAAGTTTTGAAATTTAAAAAAAAAAAATTTAAATTAAACATCTACAATACATCTGCGGAGATTGAAATTATTTTTTTTTATAAAAATGACTATAGATACTTGGGCCAAGCCCTAATGGTTCTTTCTATTAAGTGTCTTTCTTTTTAAAAATCAAATCTTTCCAAATAAAAATACAATGACATCAAAAATATTTTATATTGTATGCATGTGGTCCATGCTCTAGAACTGCATAGTGCATGTACCAAATTTTGTGGTCCGTAGATATACATTATGCACGAGTGGGCCTTCCAATGACTGATCAGACAAACAAATTTATGAATTCATTTCATGGTTTGAAAATGAAAAATGAATAATGCGAATATTTTTTTTTAACTAGAAATTCTACAAAATTACAAATTTAGTAGTCCTTAGAGATTAAGAAGGAAGATGGAGAAAAGAAGATGAATGATGTCTGGTCTTGATGACCTCATGGTGGTACTTACTGATATTGTAGAGTTTTTTTTTCCTTTTTTATTTATCATTTTTTTTGTATTTTATTTGTTTATTTTCTGCATTTGTACTTTTGCTAAATATATTTAATAATCTAAAATTTTAATCCGAACCGAACCGGATTCAAATTTAACTGGATTGAATTCTCCAAACCGAATAAATTGTAAACCAAATCGAAATCTGAAAAGCTCAAACTGAAACACAATCACCCGTTACTAGAATAATGCAAAGTAGGAAATTGGAATTGTTCTTTTTATTTGATTGAGTTTGGCGTAATTCTAGAGATGGATAAATTGATTGAAAAGTTAGAGCATAAATACAGTAGGTTGGTACAGGAGGTAAGATGTAATTTAAGGGCTAATCTTGTCCATGCAATATTTATTTTCCAAATTTGAAAGAAGATAATGAAGTCTGTCGATCTGTCAATTAGAATTGCTCTTTATAAATTGAGAAAATGTGACTAGCGGCAGGCAAAATGCATTTTTATTATGACCCGAAAAATGATGTGGACCTTGTGGTGCTACTTCATTGAATGAGCTAATTAATTAATAAAGTTTAATTATTATTTTCAGTGGTCTGTAATTTGAGAAATGTTGGAATATCTTCGGGTACTATATTAGTCATATAATAAGCATATAATATTATGACACGTGTATATTTTATTTTGAATAATTAATATGTTAAAAATTCAACTACACATATTATTCATGCATTAATTAACTATATTATCTATCTAGACTAGCTATCTTGCAACAGTTGCAAGATACCACGATATTTTATCTTTTCTTGATTTCAGTCTTTTACCGTTAGATTTAGTGAAAAGATAGTTTTAGAGGTAGAGATTTTTTCTATTTGAATATTAACATTACACTTTCCTGGTGTTTATTAAAACTATAAACAAGTTAAAGAGTTGAATTTTTTAGCACATAAGTCCAGATTGTTTCCAATTTATATTGTACTGAGAGAAGTAAAGCTTGATGATCGATAGAATAATTCGGTGCGGGCGTCCGCATCGGTGATGGTAGCTGGACTTCGCGGATCTCAGTAAACATTTTTTCTGTCTTCTCGTCATCCAAAGGGCAGGATTTTCTGTCTTCTCGTCATACATGAGAAAGAACTAAAAATTTAAAAATATATATATAAAGAAATGGGTTCAGTTCAATTTAGATAATTATTTCCAAAAAACCAACAGTTTAATTTGATTCAAAATACCGAATCGAATCATTACCAACTTCAACTGCAGTATTTTTACTCACGCTTTTTCCACATTTTGATGGTGTAATTACAAATTCGTTCTTCAATTAAAAAAATAAAAAATAAAAAATTCATTAAAATAAATTATTTTCATTCAATAACCTTTAATTACTAATTTATCTTTAAACAAAATTACATGTAAGGACGAAGAGAATTTAATAAACAGAGAAATGTTGACAAGACAAACACTCAAATCACACAAATGAGAAGCAAAGGAAACATATGCTGATTTTGGAAAATCTTGAAAAAACGCGCATAAGCCTTGTAGCCGTGCACGCACCGCTCATGTGCTTCTCACATCAAAAGTGGAGACAGCATGAGAATGGCGACGATGGAGCCCAATGCCCAAGTAAATGGAGCTCAACACCCAGATTGGCATGCTTTGATTCTTTCTTGCACACTTAACAACAAAATTGCCACTTCGGCCTTGGTAGGAGTGGTGGGCTGCTGCGGTTCAAGCCCCCACAAAAGCATTTGTGGGGGCTAACGTGCTTATTTGTTTAATATTTCAAAAATTTCCTCTCCCTCGTGTAATACGAGTGGAGTATGGACATTCCTCTTTTGTAAGGGATTATTTATCTGGGTATGTACTTCACAGAATTCAATGTAATAATATAAGTCCCAATCATGTATTTCTGATTGTAAATATCAGTGTAATATATCTGCTATAATAGCAGTTGTAACTATCTGTGTAATGCAGTAATATGATGATTAATCAGTATTCAAAAAAAAAAAACAACAAAATTGAAATAATCTTCTTAGAGATATTTTAATAAACAGCTAACGTGTCACATATGACATAACCTTATCTCAACAAAATATGCCATTGGTGGAAGCAGCCTTGTCAAAGGAAGTCGCTGTCAAAGCTAACAAGACCGTGAAAAGAGATGAGGGTGGTATGGACAATGTTGTGATTGTGGATTTAGATTTGTTTTGTTTGCTTTAAGGATATTTTGGTCTAAAATGAGTATACGTGGCTATTATGATAAGAAATTTTGTTATACGTGATTAGTTTTGATGATGATTTTATGAAACTGGATAAGCAGGTAAATTTTTTAATATATATACAGATTAATTGAGTAATTGACTCAAATATAGGGGCTAAATAAGTGTTTGCCTAATGTCTATACTAATTTATGAAACTTTATTACATGAAAATATGACAATTCATCATTCATTGTAATAAATAGTTAAACAAACCCTTATAATTTAATTGATCGAGCGGATGAAAATCAAATCACACAAATTTGTGAGAATATATTTTAATTATTATAAATTCAATAAGAATTTTAGTGTTAAGTTGAGTTTTTACTGAGCAATAAATCAGTGATTATTAGACAAGAGAAATGAAAAAAAATAAATCATACATTTAATTCAATACTTAATAAAAACTCAGCTCAACATTAAATTCTACTCCTTAATTACCTTCTACCATCAAACTTTATTCTACTAACTAAACTAATGCAACGAGTATCTTCTACAATCTCTGAGAGACTTCAAAAATATTAAATCGACAATTTAAGTCACTTATAAACACTTTATATTCATGAAGATTTATGGTAGATCAAGCATCATTGTCAATGTTGGTCGAAGCTACAATAATGCTGCATTTTACTATTAGGCCCAAAGTCAAAAAGCATACCGTGCATACATATATTTTTTCAATTAGCAAAAAGCAGACCATATTTGATTAGACAAGTTTACGGAAAAATAAATGAACCAACAAAATTAAACACACAAATCAAGCATTCCATGCGCTCAAGATTGAGAACTAAATATAGCTTCATGGGTGCAATATTGGATTGTAGCTACAGAGCAATGAGCCAATGATCGCTTAAAAAAAATAAAAATAAAAATACGATAATATGAGTCGCTCAAACTGTAAATTTATTTTAAGATCATTTGAATTGGTTGTGAATAAAAATTATAATTTTGAATTTATTTATTTTTAACATGGAACGCCTTCATTTTAATTGTTAATCAGTCAGTTTACAGTATTCGTACGTTAATAAGAATAAAATAAAAGAATTCTTTTATCCCAATAATATGACATATGATGTAATCATATTATAATTTATTACATATCAAGTGTTAATTTATCTTATCATCTCACTCTCGCATAATAAATTATATAAGAATCAAACGTATTATCCTTTTAAAAATACAAATTTTCTTTTAGATATAATATTACTCTTTTTACATTATTCTTCAAGAAGTTCTATGAGGGGGTCGATTATTAACAGACGCGGGAAAAAAAAAAAAAGGTAAAAGAAAATTATTATTTAAATTAAAGGCCTTCAATAGTCTCGCAGACTACTATAGTTTTGTCCTTGGGTTAACTAAAAGGTTCATCCATGCGGTGGCGATGACAATCCAACGTGAAATAATTGGCCATGCAGCCTAATCCTAATTTTGTCATCATGTACAATGAATGGTTATCCTAACGAAGGATACAATTCAATTTGCCATCCATGTGACTGATTAATAGAGACATCGCCCGAGATTAATTGTAGCCACACACGTCAAATTCAAAAATAGTGTAGGATAAGATAAATATAAATTTTGTTTTTATATTTTAAACGTTTTACTCATGGGCTTGTTCATCTCAATCATCATCATCCCATGGAATTGAAATGCTTAAATTAAGGGCAAAATTACTTTGCAATAGGGGTTTGGTATTTTTATTTTGTCTTTTTCAAGGTCAACTATAATGGAGTCCTATAATTTGTTATAAAAATAAACAACTTAAAAATTTTTAGATTTTCACATATTAGTTCCACACCTATAAATTTGTAGTTGCATTAATGCTTATAGAAGCCACGATTTTCAGGACAAAAACTCAATTAAAAATACAAAACTCATTGTACAAACAAACAAAAATAATTTTATAAGTTTATAAACTAACATTTTATTATTATTAGTAAATGAAAATATTTTTACTACATAATTAAATAATTTAGTATGTTAATTAAATATTATGTTATAAAAAATAATAAAAAATTACTTACATAGAATATCAAATTAAATTTATTTTCGTATTTTGTGTATTCCATCTACTTGACATATAAAATCTCTTGTTTGAAAAAAAAAAAGATATGGGGTTTGAACCTTACTCACATGGGTGAAAGAAAATTGATTATCGTATTAAATTAAAAAATATATATATATATATATATTTATATTTATCATCAATTATGGTTAGTAAATAATATACATAGTTTAACTATGTAATAAATTAGTTAATTTATTAACTAATAAGTAAATTTATTAATTTAAATAGATATTAATAAATTTAAGAATAAGTCATTTAATTGAAAACTTAATTTAATAAAGTAAAAAAATTAAAATATTGTGGACTTATATGTCATGATCGTAAAATTTTTGATTTTTCTTATTTTGCATGAACAACAACGACTTTTAATGTTAATGACCCAATAATCACATTTAACAATGACATAAAAAAATATTTTATAAAATATACATGTGGTCCATGGACGCATTCGCAATGACTAATCAGACAAACAATTTTATGAATTCATTTCATGGCTTGAAAATGAATAATGCGATTATTATTAATTTTTAACTAGAAATTCTACAAATTTACAAATTCAGTGGTCCTTAGAGATTAAGAAAGAAGATGGAGAAAAAGGAGATGAATGATGCTGGTCTTGACGACCTCATGGTGCTATTTACTGATATTGTGGAATTTTTTCTTTCTTTCTTTTTTATTTATCTTTTTTTTTGTATTTTATTTATTTATTTTCTATGTTTATACGTTTGCTACATATATTTAATAATTTGAAATTTTAATTCAAAACAAACTGGATCGTTTCATGATCACAATTAGAATTTTAATTGGATTGAATTCTCCAAATCGAACGAATTGTAACACAATCACTCATAACTAGAACAACGCCGAATTAGGAAATTGGAATTGTTCATTTGATTTGATTGAGTTTGGAATTTTAGAGATGGTTAAATTGTTTGAAAAGGAAACCTAACGTAAATATAGTAGGTTGACAGATTGGCCGATTGATTCTTTCAATTTATTAGAACAGATGGTAAAAGAGGTAAGAGGTAATTTAAGGGCAAAATTTGTCCATGTAATATTTTTTTTTTTCAAATTGGAAGGAAGATAATGAAATCTGTCGATCTGTCAATTAGAATCATTCTTTATAAATTGAGAAAATATGACTAATGAAGGGCAAAATCCCCCTTATTATGACCCGAGAAATGATGTCGACCGTATGGCTTCTTCATTTAATGAGCTAATTGATTAATAAATTTTAATTATTAGTTTCAATGTCACAATTAGAGAAATTTTAGAATACGTCTGAGCCACTATATTAATAAAATAATAAGCATATAATGTTAGAGTAATGATACAGTTACAAAATCTTGTACAAATTTATTTTGTATAAATTGACGTGATATTAATTCATTAGTTGAATGGAAATATAAAATAATAGAAATAAATCATGTGGACCAAGAGATATTTAATTCAACCGATGAATTAACGCCACATCAATTTGTACAAAATAAATTTGTACAAGTGTTTGTGACTATATCATTATTCATAATGTTATGATATGTGTAGTTTTATTTTGAAGAACCAATATGTAATTGGTGGTTATATTAAAAATTCAACTACATATATTATTCATGTATTAATTAATTGTATTACATCTCATGCAACATAAAGTTTCTTAAAAAGTGAATTTATGGAAACAGTTATGATAATAGATTTGTTGAGCATCAAATTTTTCTTAGAATGCGATTTTTCTTTTGAGAAGGCGAATGGTAAACGTGAGATTTTCCCCACCTTAATCTATAACCAAAACATCCGTGGAGTATAATGAAAACATCAATGTGGTTTAGTGGTAAATGTTTTTTTTTTTTTCTTAAGGAGATCTTTAAAAAATGAAGACAATTAAAATAAGCATGAAATCCAAATTCATATACACACGACATAAACGCTCAAGACTTTAAGATAAATTAATAGATTTTAAATATGGCGGTGTCATTTTTATAGAAGAGAAGAAGAATATTAACACTTTAAATTATGGAGCACGTGAAACTGAAGACAAACTAGTGTAATAGTACGTCGTACGTATCCTTTTCCTCCTCGGCCCCACTTGGCTTCATTTTATTTTTTATTTTTTGAAAAGGGCTTCATTTTCCACGTGCCATAAGTCGAATGGAGCACGTGAAAACCAACGACTTTTTACCAGCGATTAAATGAATTTGTCGGAGATACTCATTCTTACACTCGGCAGATACAGTTGCCGTCACCTCACCTTACTAGTGAACCCGAAGATTTAAATCTACTTATAAAACAAAAATCTTTTACCTTTTTTCAAATGAACTCCAATAAAACAACTCTCATATATAATTTTAAATAGGTCACGACGAGATTGGTGTCGACAGATTTATGATATTTTTCAATAGGATTTTTTTTAATATAATATATGTATTAAAAAAAAAAATGGAAATATGACATTGATCCTATTCTACGAGCTCTCTCATGCTCCAACTTCCTATATAAACTAAGGATTGGTCGCTCATGTTTCACATAGCTCGGCTAGCCAAGAAATAAATTCTAAAGCATCTTCTTCTTACTTGAAAAACAATGTTGAAGCCACAGGTTCATCAACCTCAATCTATCAAACCCCTATTTCCATTATCCAAGCCGTTTCTCCATGGAAATTACGGCCATGCCTTTCGTCCAGTTCAATCAACTTCTACACTTTTTAAAGGAAGTCCCAAACTTCGGATTGGTTCTGTTCCCAGAAACACTATCAAAGCTATAGCAACTTCCACTGAAAAATCAATCAAAGTTAAGGCTGTTGTTACTGTGAAACCAACTGTGGGAGGCTTCCTCTCAAATATTTCTTTAGACCAAGGGTTAGATGATCTTGGAGATTTGTTTGGTAAATCACTCCTCTTGGAGCTTGTCAGTGCTGAGCTTGACCCCAGTAAGTACAGCACAATAATATATATATATATTTTCAGTTCACATAAAGTTCCCACAGTTACAATAATTCAGGGTTAAAAGTTTTTTAGCAAAACGCTTTTGAAAAACCGTTTTCTTGTTAAGTGAAATTAAGAAAGTGGGTTTCAAATTTTGCACTTGTAAAATTCCAAAAACACGTTTGGTAATGATAAGAAAGAATTCGCTGCTTGCTTTAATTATCTTTGCATTAAAAGTTATAAGTATCATATTAAAAGTATTTTTTTTAAAGAAACTTTGACCGAGCAAAGAGAAGTCATAAATTAAGAGTTTATTATAAGAGGTTTTTAATTTTGTGTTAAAAATTTTAATCCAGTAAATAATATCTAAAAATCTTACAAACTTGTATAATAGCTAATCCGATTTACCTTATTTTTTGCCACATGTCATCGAGATTTGTTAAAAGATGATTTTGTATTATGCCAATCCTCCAATCAAAGATTTACCAAAAGTAAAAACATGTATAATATCCATGCTTTTTAAGAAATAAGAGATTAATTTACATATTTTACGCGCCATGTTTTTGAAAAATTACAAAATGTTTTCAAAAAATGAAAACAGTTTTTGATAATATTTTTTTTTCTATATTAATATTTCAGAGACGGGATTGGATAAATCCACCATCCAAGATTATGCGCGCAAAATTGGTGCGGACGGGGATGGAAACATGCAATATGAATCAGAATTCGAAGTCCCATCTGGATTTGGAGAAATTGGCGCAATATTAGTGGAAAATGAGCACCACAAAGAGATGTATTTGAAAGATATTGTTCTTGATGGTTTGCCAAATGGTCCTGTCAACGTAACATGTAATTCATGGCTTCACTCAAAGCACGACAATAAACAAAAGAGAGTTTTCTTTACCAACAAGGTCAGTTTCTTTTCCTTAACTGCATATTTTTTCAAACCTCTGGGATTAATTTCCCCAAAATTGTAAAATAGAATGTGAATTTTCTAGATTAAACTTACCCCCTTCAAGTCAATTTTTGAATTGTACTCATAGCTCAATTCTTAGCACAAACTATGTGCTCCAAGATTATTAGTCCTTATCTGTTCACTCTCGTATATGTATATATTTCAACCAACCGTAATGACATCCATATGCATATGACATGGATAAAGAGTTTTATTGCTATTTAACGATGTCAAGTTTAATTGAGTTTTTTTTTTTTTAATTCTATATTTTAAATCAGTTGTACTTGCCATCACAAACACCAGACGGATTGAAGAGATATAGAGCTGAGGAGCTTACCATTTTGCGAGGTAATGGACAAGGAGAGCGCAAAACCTATGATAGAATCTATGATTATGATGTCTACAATGATCTTGGAGATCCAGACAAGAAACCTGAATTAGCAAGGCCTGTGCTTGGAGGCAAACAAAACCCTTATCCTAGACGTTGCAGAACTGGACGCCCACGGTGTGACACAGGTTGATTATTACAGTTTAACTCTCTCTCTCTTTCTCTTTTTTTACTACATAAACATCTAATTAGGGGCTAATTTTCTGGTTAAAAACATAGACAAAAACCTTCCTTTCAGGAGAAGTTATATAACTTCGAATTTCGAAAGATCAAGGCTTTGGTGATTTTTAAATGATTAAAGAACTAAGGCGGATTTTCAATGAATTTTAGAACTAATGAAATCGCTTTTTCCTTTTGTTTTTTTTTTTACACTATGTTACAACCCGACAATTATTGAGACTATATTTTTTGTTAGATCTTGTAAAGTACTGTCTAAAATTTTATCCATGCTAATAATTAAGGAATTACAGTGAGAGAAAATTTTTACTCTCACTAACATTTGAGATATGTCTGCTCCAATCATATTTTGTAAGGGAAGATTTGAGAGAAGATTTTTATCTTCAATAATTTTACTAATATTTAAGAAATGTCCGCTCCACTTATATTTTGTGAGAGAAAAAAATGTCTCTACTCAATTAAATCGTAATTGAGAGAATTTTTTTTTAAAAGTTCTCATATCTTATTTTTTTTAAAAGTTCTCCTTTTGTTTTCTAAATTTCAAAACATGATGATTAGAAAGTAGGGCCATTTCTGAACTTTCAAGGTTGAATTTCTATTGTCGTCTGATCAAGACGGAACATAAAGGGGGGTACATGTCCTTTTAGGGGTACCCAATGTGTGGTTGGAAAAGGAGACGTGAAACAAAAGGTCGTTCATAAAATTCTGAACACAAAAAATCTGGCAAGCATAGTCACGTCTGCTACATAGCACATGGGCCAAAAGGTAGTTCAAATAAGCTCGAGCAGACCATTGAGTATTCTAAAGACGGCTGGGCCCTGATGAAAGATTCCCTATTTGCTTTTGAGGTCCTTTCACGAAGGAGATGAAGAGAAAGAAGAATCAAACTATGACAATCAATTTGAAAATAGTAGCACAAGTATGGTTAGAACTTACATATAATGCTGGAGTGATATATTTATTTTTTAATATGAGAATAAAAATCTAAACTATATTCTAATAAAATAATTCCAGCAGATTTTTATTTTACTAAAACACAGCCTAGATTGTAAAAATATACTAGTGTTGGAAAAAAAAACTAGCAGTATTCAAAGAAATAAAAATAAAAGTTACAACAGTGATGCGTTGACTCATAATTAATTAATTTTTGGATAAGAAAACATGTTTATGTATGCACCATAAAAAAATGTTAATCACTTTCTAGTAGGAGAAGCAATTTACATTAATTTTAGTGGGGCAGAGGATGAGAGGAACCACCATTATTTGGATTCAAAAAAACAAATTTCATACCTGTGCGTATGTGTGTGTTAATGCATGCAGATCAATTTTCGGAGAAAAGAGAGGGAAACTTTTATGTTCCAAGGGATGAAGCATTCTCGGAGGTAAAGCAGCTAACATTTTCAGCAAAGACGGTGTACTCAGTGTTGCATGCGTTGGTACCATCCTTAGAAACCGCCTTTGTCGATCCTGATCTGGGGTTTCCATACTTCTCTGCTATTGACGCACTCTTCAATGAAGGAGTCAACTTGCCTCCACTCAAACAGGAAGGTTTTTGGAACACACTGCTTCCCAGATTGGTTAAGGCAATTGAGGATACAGGAGATAATATTTTGCTGTTTGAGACGCCAGAAACAATGGACAGTAAGGACCCTCTTCTAAATTATATAATTAATTAATTTCTAACACAATCAAGGTTTCTTCAATTTGATGCTTGAATTTATACTAACTATTATTTGTGTGAGTTGTTATTTTCAGGAGACAAATTCTTTTGGTTTAGGGATGAGGAATTTTCTAGGCAAACTCTCGCTGGTCTCAACCCGTATAGCATAAGGTTGATCACGGTACGATCAATATCGCTACTTTGATAAAAATAGGGTGACAGAATTGGATTAGTATCCTCTCATTTCTTTTTTCCTTTCTTCTTTTCTCTTCTTGTTTCTTTTTATCTTCATAATCTAGTGAAAAAATAAAAGACTCGGACTATTAGCACCCCTCCAAAATCCTATTGAAGCCCCTTTTTAAATTATATTATATTTAATACCAAAAGTGCTCTTTTTTCTAAATGAATGTTCTTTTCATTTATGAATTTTTTAGTTTTTAATAATTTTCTCACTGTTTCAATTTTAATATTTGTATACCTCTCTTCAAACTTTCTTTATTATTTAATTTCTAAAGAAAAAATCTAAAAGAAAAAGTAAGAAAAACATTATACTTAGAAAATAATGATATTTTATGAGTTTAATATAATTTTATCCTACCTATAAATTTTGGGTTCATCAATTAGTTTGAGAATTCTTTAAAAAAAAAATTTGTAGCGAGATAAAATTTTATTTTATTTATTTTCCACTATGTTGTATCTTAATTACGTTGTTATGTTTATTGCAAAAAAATTGTTTTGACTTAGAGGATTACTTCATAAAGTCAGATTAGTTTGATGATAAATTTTGCAAGCAAAATAAAATTGAACAGAGAGAAAAAATATAAATGGCTTAATTCTATTTATATTTGTCCTTAAATGTAATTGTAATATAATAAGGGTTTTATGAGATTAATGAAAGGGTGTTAATAGTCCAACTAAAAAAAAAAAGGCTTGATTGTAAATAAAGTGACAAAATAAATAGTAATGATAGTCTCAATTTTTTATACCCTAAAATTCATTAAGTATTTGATATTTCTTTACAAGATCTACGTTAATTAGTTGTATTACCTTACCAAACAATTAATGAATACTACATCATTTGAGATAGTTTTTTAGGACAAAAATTTAGAGATATGTAATACTACTCAAAAACTAACACAAAACTCAATCTTAGTTATTAACCCAAGATAGGTAAGGGGGGAAAAACAAGGAGATAATCTTTTTGTCCAATAGAATTTTGATAAAATTTGTAAAAAAATTAAGTTAGTTTTATTTGCATCAAAGCAGAAGAAATGAAATAAAATTTTATGTCACTTGTTTTCGTAAGAAATGTTGAAAATGTCTACGAAGATAATTAATCAAATTATAGTAAAAACTACGAAGATAATTAATCAAATTATAGTAAAAACAAGAAGTAATTTAGTCTTTAGTCTTTTTACAAGGAAAAATACTAAAGAGACAAAGCACTTACCGATTTAATGATAAATCGGTACGGATTTATTTATCAGTTAATAGAATAAAACCGGCGCCGATTTATCACTATTTCTTTCATAATTCTATCAAATTTTCTTGTCAGAATATTTATAAATTATGTCATCTCACTTTTGGGGTCAAGTGCTTTTATTAATACAATATCGAAGAAGTGATTCTATTTGACACTATCATTATCATAGGAAAAAGCAATTGCCTGATTGATTGATATGCCTATTGACATAAGTTATAACAGCAAGAAGATAAAAAATTGCATGAAATTGCGCAGGAATGGCCGTTGAAAAGCACACTCGATCCTGAAATTTACGGACCACCAGAATCAGCAATTACCACAGAATTGATTGAAAAAGAAATTGGAGGAATGATTTCTGTTGAAGAGGTATACGAATGATCATTCTGAAATATAAATCAACAAGAAAAAGTGACCCACAATTATTTCCTTTCAGTCAATTAATTTGTAAACAATATGTTTTATGCAGGCTATAAACAAAAGAAGTTGTTCATCTTAGATTACCATGACCTATTTTTACCATATGTGGAAAAAGTGAGACAACTCAAAAGCACAACGTTGTATGGATCTCGCACAATTTTCTTCCTAACACCAGCCGGCACATTGAGACCAATAGCTATTGAGCTCACTCGGCCTCCAATGAATGGCAAGCCACAATGGAAACAAGTGTTTTTACCTTCTTGGCACTCTACTGAGTGCTGGCTTTGGAAGCTAGCCAAAGCTCATGTCCTTGCTCATGATGCTGGCTATCACCAGCTTGTCAGCCATTGGTATGTGCAATTTCTCTTAATTCATGTAGTTGACTTATATGGTATTAAGTGGCTTGTCAAAAAAAAAAAAGTGGCTTATTAGACTTTTTTGTTTTTTTAATATATAATTAGCCCGATGATAACACAATTCATTTTTCACACGTGTGAGCAGGGTTTGAATACCACGTATCTCCCCCCCCACACACCCCTCCTCTTGTACTACCCTTATATGAATACCAGACTTTTATTATAGGAACCTAAAGACTTAACTCATACTCAAATACTAGCTCAAGAGTTGATAATTGTCCCAAACCTATGTACTTAACTCAAAGATTCAATCTTGCCTAATGGAGGATTATGTCTCTAACGTTTAACAGTTAAGCTAACCAACACCCACACCCATGCATGAGAAGACCTTAAATATTAATATAGTTGCTTATTCTCTTTGCAGGTTAAGAACTCATTGTTGCACAGAACCTTACGTAATAGCAACCAATCGGCAACTCAGCGTGATGCATCCAATCTATAGATTGTTGGATCCTCATTTTCGATACACAATGGAGATCAATGGTTTGGCTCGACAAGCTCTTGTTAATGCTGATGGAATCATTGAAAGCTCATTCTCACCTGGAAAGTACTCTATGGAATTCAGCTCTGTTGCCTATGACAAGCAATGGCGCTTTGACCATGAAGCACTCCCCAAAGACCTAATTAGCCGGTAAGTCACCAGGCTATTTTGTTATACGAAAAACATTAAACAGAAAATGGATTGATTTCATTTTTTTTCCCGGATATTTATCCAGGGGATTGGCTGTTGAAGATCCAAGTGCTCCACATGGCTTGAAGCTAACAATTGAAGACTATCCTTTTGCCAATGATGGCCTTGATCTCTGGGATGCCATAAAACAATGGGTTACCGATTATGTTAATCACTACTACCCTGATAAAAGCCTTGTAGAATCTGATGAAGAGCTCCAAGCTTGGTGGACTGAAATTCGAACTGTGGGACACGGTGACAAGAAACATGAACCTTGGTGGCCTGTCTTGAAAACCCCTAAGGATTTAATTGAAATCATCACAACTATTGTTTGGGTAACATCTGGTCACCACGCAGCTGTTAACTTCGGCCAATACACTTACGGAGGCTATTTCCCCAATAGGCCAACCACTGCAAGATGCAACATTGCCACTGAAGATCCATCTGATGAACAATGGAAATTCTTCCTTGAAAAACCTGAAAATGCACTTTTGAATACCTTCCCTTCCCAGATTCAAGCTACTAAAGTTATGGCTATTCTTGATGTTTTATCGACTCATTCTCCTGATGAGGAGTATTTAGGAAAAGAAATAGAGCCAGCATGGCGTGAGGATCCGGTTATAAATGCAGCATTTGAAAAGTTTAGAGGCAAGTTAATGGAGCTTGAAGGGATTATTGATGCAAGGAATGCAGATCCCAAGTTGAGGAATAGAAATGGAGCTGGGATGGTGCCATATGAGCTCTTGAAGCCATTTTCGGAACCTGGTGTTACAGGAAAAGGAGTTCCGTACAGCATCTCTATCTAGAGTTGAAAATGTTGTTGCAATCGCTCGAATGTTGTATCAATAAAAACTTTTGAGAATGAGTTCAAGAATGAATCAAATAAATTGCAGTTAATGTTGCTGTCGGTGTTATATTATTAAGTAATTAATTCTCTATCTTTCGTGTTAATTACCAATCATCCTAGTGTTAAGCATCAACAAAGTTTTCATTTCAAATGATATATAATTTGTCATGTGACACAAGATAATATGCGCAACACCCCCAGGTCATTACAAATATTAGTTAATAATGATCAAATTTTAACAGAATTTGATAAATTTTTATCCCTAATAAATTTAGATCGGAATTGAATAAGTATTTTGGTGCAAAACTTTGAAGAAGGGGAATTCAACCAACTAGCATATGGATCAAATTCTTACATCTTCAGTAGCATCACTTAATCAACAATTATGCCTTAAATAATTGTACCTCGTTATACAATATTTAATTACAATAGAAAAATAATCTTGATTTAAATGCAAATTTAAATAATATATAAAATAAAGAATTTTTAAGAACGAGTGATAGTATTGGCACCTGTCAAAAATTCTTATAAAACTCCACTGCTATATATTTAGACATTTAATCTTGATTGAAATCACAAAAATTCTATGCACCTTATATTTTTTATTTTTGATCAACTGGGGCTCAATTAAGAGCTAAAAACCAACCGAACGCGGAGTCACAACCCCGTAAGAATCATACAAAAGAATGGATGAAACCCCCAGCGGGGGACTAGGGTACACCATAAGCCCAAGAGGCAAAGAACAAGCAAGGTTCGCCATAAAATCAACAGCCAAGTTTGCCTCTCTGTACACATGAGAAATAGAAACCTGCCAATCCTTTTTCTTGAGATACTCTTTGATGGCAAAAATATATGCACCTTATATTTTTAAGGGGAACGAATTATTTTGCTCCCTCAAAAAAAAGAAAAAAGAGAGAGAGAGAGAGAGGGAGAGACCGAATTGAGTGATAAAGCAACGAGCCTGCTTTGTTTGGATCAATTAGAGGCCCATATGAAAGCTTTTTCCAAGTTTAAAATGAATGTAAAATAGAGTAATGATATTTGACCCCCTCAAGATATCTTTTTAGCCCCATTTTTAATAAAATTCCAAAATTATCCTTATTAAAATTAGAAAAAAAAATTATTTATTTTTTTCTTCTCTCTAGACATTACCAATCCACCATTATCATTTTGTTGCATTAGATGCTATCCAATTTTAGGGGGAAAAAATGGTGAAGAAGGCAATTCAAACTTGATGAGTTCAATTTTGACATCATTTTGTTTAAAAGTGATTGGCTTTTGATGCAGAAATTGTCATTTTCGCTCATGAAAAAAGCTTTTAATTCAACTTTCACGAATGGAAGATGCCGAGGAGGATCAGAAACAGCAACGACAGCAAATGTTAGTGACTGGAGTGGTTAGTTCGAAGGTCATTGGATGCTGTTGTGGCTAGGTCTAGGTGAAGACTAAGAGCGACAATGGTGGATGATGCCTATCTTCATGAACGAATTAAGTATAAACTATAACTTGAATGGTAATGACTTACACCAAAATTGTGGTAGTATTATAATTTGAAAAAGGCATACTGTTAGTGGCAGGAAAGAGTGAAATTTGGTGGCCAAATTTATGTAGCTGATATTGGACCAAAAAAAAAATGATGTTAACTATGTTGTTTGCTTTAGCTTTGAAAGTTAAAAATAAATAACTTCTATTTAATTTTAATAAGGGTAGTTTTGGATTTTTATTAAAAATGGGGGTTGAAGAGATATCCGTAGGGGCTTCAATATCATTACTCTATAAAATAAATAGGGAAATGAAAAGCCAATTAAGGAAGAGTGTAGGTGACTAGGGTCATTAGTCTTGGTGGCTTCTTATTTAAAGTTTGTTTATTGCCTATGAAAAATTATGATTATTGATTTCTTTATCAATTTTTATTTTTAATAAGACTTCTATATCCAGTTAAATGTTAATACTGGTCATGAGAGTTTTTAATTTTTAAAAGTTACTTTAAGGTTTAATGAGAAAGAAGACGTTCAGACTATTTAAGGAATTTAAATGAGTGTTATTAGTAAATTGAATAATTTTAGTTCTTTAATCAAGGGATGCATTCAGAATATGGGTTTATGAGATTATTAGATGGTGCTAATAGCTCCACTAATTAAAGACTTAATATAAATTGGGGTTAGGGAAGAGCCGAAGAGGACCCATTATGGGCCTTGAAATGCTTTTAGTAGCCCTTTTTAAGCTTTCAAGTTTAGTTGAGCTATTGGCACTCCATAAAATTTCTTATCAAACACATAAAAAGAAGTGTGTTAGTTGGATATGTGGATTCTTTACCCTAATGACTAACCTTATCAGTTATGAAACCAAAAAAACTCATTATATTCCAATATTTATAATCAATTAAGCAAATCTTGACAGTTTAGCTTCGCCCCCCCCCCCCCCCCCCCGCGCCCAAAAAAAAAACAACAACAAAATAATAAATAAAAAAATCACAGATTCAAAACCCTCTTTTAATCTCGCAAGACCTCTAATTTTTGTAAATGAAAATTATTTTGTTATTCTGATATGATTGATTTTGATGATAAATAAATACAATTAATTAAAATAATAAAATGAACATAATATCCATAAACATGAAAAGCTTAATAAAAAATAAAATTAAGTTTAAGAAATCTCCTAAAGTCAAGTAATCCTTAAAAAAAAAAAGATGTTCCAACACATACACAAAGTAGATGTTTCAATATAAAGAGAATAGTTAGGTTTTTAATCTTTATAACTTTAAATATTAGTTGTAGTTCAAAGGAAGATGAAAAAGATTGCGGACCATGTAGGCACTTCAATTGGATTGACAAGCCAACAATGGTTACTAAAGTTTAGAAGCTATCAATGTATAATTTAGAGTGATGATACAGTCACAAATTCTTGTACAAACTGATTTGTCATAAACTCATTGGTTGAATAAAAATACAATATAATAAAAACAAATCATGTGAACCAATAGATATTTAATCCAACCAATTAAATCATGTCACATCAGTTTGTACAAAAAAAAATTTGTACAAAAGTTTATAGTTATATTCTTACTCTATAATTTATCAATAAGTGAATAATTATGTATAAAGCATCAAAGTTAATAATCTATTTGGTGAAAATCAAAAATAAAAGGGGAAGGGAAGTTAGACATTTTGTTGTAGATAAACTATAGTCACTTTTAAGGCTATTGGAAATTGTTTGAGACACCCAATTATGAAATACGGCTTCATAATTTTGTTTACCATTTTTCAGGCTCAGCAAAGAGATGACAAGTCGTTTGCAATTTAAATACATGAATGGCATATCGTTTGATAATAAAATGATAAACGGTCTCGTCGTTAAATCATGCATCGTTGCATACTGGTTATGCTTGTCAGTTCCAAATTGGAGGATAACAATAAACTAGCGATTTGTTATATTGGCGAACGTGATGTCATTACTTTATGAAGGGTAAATGACGCGTCATCCATTTGATGCGTCGGCACACACCTTTATGCTTGTCGATTCCGAAAATTGATTTATATGTCATGCCGTCTCCATTTCTTGTAGGTGGATGTCATGTTATTTGCTTATATAATGATAAACGACGCATCATTTGAATGATACGTCGAGTCACACTCGTCATGCTTGTTGATTTCGATAAATTTAAGTATAATTTACAATAATTAATTTGCTGATTATTTAGTTAATAGATTAAATTACATTAAAGCTTACTTTTTACACATGTCGGTTTCAAAAATTGATTTGGATCTCATGTCGTCTCCATTTCTTGCAAGTGGATGTCACATCGTTTGCTTATATAATGATAAACGACGCTCGAATAATTTGTCCAGTCACGCTCTTCATGCTTGTCAGTTTCGATAAATTTAAGTATAATTTATAATAATTAATTTGTTACTTATTTAGTTAATAGATTAGATTACATTAAAGCTTAGTTTTTTTTTAATTTTATTTTATAATGAATATTGAAACCACAATACCAAAGGGTAAAATTGTCCAAATATAATTTTTGTCCAACACATCCTTAATTTTTTCCTTATATTATGAACAAATGTTAATTCTCCCTCCACCCTATTTGTTATTTTTTTTTTGTTTGAACCACGAGGTGGTCCTGAGTGGACCCTAACTGTGGGAGACACCTTTAAGCCCGTACCACAACTCAGACTAATCTCCCTATTTGTTATTTTTTGTTATGCTTTAAATTGTAAAGTATAACTGATCCTTATTATTACTCTTCTTCGTCACCTCTAGCAGGTTTCGATATGGGGAGTATCGGAGTTTCAATGAATAAGAAAACTATTGGCATAAGAATATTATTAATTTCAGCAACGAAGAGATCAATATTGAATCAATACGGCCTAAGCGATTATCACATCAAATTAATGAAACTTCGGGCTTCCTCCAATTTGATGTTTTCTATTGTTGAAGATTAGTTTTTTTTTTTTTTTTTGTATTTGACAATTTTGAGATAGAGAGATGGGATTTCATCGAATTTAAAAAGTAAGGGACAAAAATACACATTTTGTGAGTAGTTAATAAACAATTAATTAGAAATAAACTATGATCATCAAAAGTTAGATGGTGATCAAATCAAGAGAAGATTTGAGCCCGATTTAAATTACTTTTTTTTTGTGAGTTTCATTTGAAAAGGTGATCATACTCTTTAGGATCAATATAATATTGATTACTATGATCATCAATAGATATATAAAAAGAGAGAAAATTTTCAGGTGCAAATGCCTTATTATAGACTCTTAATTAATGCATATATATGGTTTAATAGAGTTCGTATTTAATTTACTATAAAATCATGTGATTTAATAGCGTGTCTGTACTGACTTTATGAAATTATATGGCGTAATAACGTGTCTGCATAAAAAAAAAATGAGGGCGCCCGCATGAGAGAAGGTATATATATATATATATATATATATAACACTTCATTTTTATTATCTTTAAACTCAATGATGCATATTGTTTGTTATCTTTAAACTCAATTGATGTGTAATTGTCGTGTTACAATTAAATATTTCAAAAGTGCCTCACTATTTTTGGCTTCTTCTTAATCACCATTTCAGCCTCAATTCATCATTCTTAATTCTGTCTCTTTTTTTTTTTTCTGGTGTATTAAACCATCTGGTATCCGAAGACCATATTAGGCCTAGACTAATCCAGATTCGAGCCGGGTAGGACCACTAGGGCGGCAAAGCTCTCCCAACAAGTATTTAACTCAACTGCATTCTCAAACCTCGAACTGAGGACCTTGGTTAATTCTGTCTCTTTTATTCTCTTTCTACGAACTAGAAAAGCTATGGTTTCCATATCAAGAACAAAAAAAACTGGGATTTCCCATATCTGTGGTGAATTTTAATTCTTTTCCTCTTAACAATTATTGTAAGTTAAAACAAAACTAGTGAAGCTTAGTAATTTCCTCTTAAACAATAATGTGGACTCTTTACTCACGTTTTATCTATTTAGAAAATAGGCCTTAAATCCTGAATAATTAGTGTCAATATATACTCTTTGAGAATTTATTTAATGATCAGATGAAGATGTATATGGATGTCGCATTTAAATTTTGCTTCGTTAATCAATTCTATCCTCCAACCTAGTTGTTATTTTTTTTTTCATGTTTTTGAAATTTGAAAGTATAACTGATATCCTTGACTCCTTGTTAATGCTCTTCATCCTTTTTGACGCTCTTCTTGTTTTATTATTATTGAGATTGAGCTTTTCAAGTTCGACAAATTGAAATCAAAATCTCGATTTTTGCGTGCCATGCTCAATTTATTATACGCATACATGATCATTTTGAATGTCCTAAGTTGATTTTACTTTAACTAAGTACAATTGAGCATAGCAGGAATCATAAAAATGGTCTTGAATGTTAATTTAATTATGGAGACATATCGATCATATCATATTTTGTCACATTACTTCTATTAAAAATTTGATATTGTATTGTTATTTATACTAAGTCCCTTCAAAGTTTAAATTCATGAGTTTGCCATTGGAGCTGACACTACCTAGAAACGGGGAGCAGCATTTTCCGAGTTAAAAAAAGAAAAATCAACTCTAACCAGGAAAATTGAGCTGAAACGTTCGTATATAGCTCAATCCAAATCTTAAGCGGGACGAGATTAACCAAAGAGAATTCAACTTATACCTCCCATCTTCAAATAAATAGAGAGGTTATGCAAATATATACGTTACATATATGTATATATAAATTCTCAAGTCTGGACACTTCATTTTTATTTTTTTTCACATAAACATGCTATTAAGATATATAATTTAATAGAGTCAGTATTTAATATATGGCTTAATAGCGTATTTATGCTAACTCTATTAAATCATACGGCTTAATAATGTGTCTGAAAAAAAATTATATGATTTAACAATATATTTTAACTAACTCTATTAAATTATATGACTTAATAATATATCGGCATAAAAAAAAAGTTACAAATAAAGGATCACGTGCGTGTATATATAAAAGAGATTAATTGTCCTCTACACGCGTTTCACATGTATCGTTGTCATTAATTATTTATCGTTTCTATTGCAGAATGGACAAAGGGTTGAGGGACCACGTATGCATGTAGGGGACAATTAGGGATGGCAAACAAACCCGGACCCGGATCGGACCCAGATGAACCCGGATGATCCGGACCGGGTTTAACCCCGCACCGGTTTACGAAATATCCAGATCCGAATGTATTTTTCTTAACCCGAATGTCCAGAACCTGGACCCGCATTTTAATGTTTTTAATTATTTAAATAAATAATTTTTAATTATTAGTTATAAATATAAGAGCAAAAAGTAAGTGAAAAACAAAAGCAGCCTTAAAATCTAAGCCTCACGGGCTCCAAACCAGCCGCATCTTTCATCTTCCTCATCCCCTATCATCAAGGCAGCCACCTCTCTAACCACACCAGCTCTGCAATCTCTAGATGTCTGAAGCTTCTCTGCTTCATCGTCTCTCTTCTCTACTCCATTTGTTTGTTCATAATGGCAGGAGGTACTGTGGTAATTGAGGCTTTGTGGGTCACTTAAGAATGGGAAATTCTTCTTCTGTTTGTTATGAATGCTTTTGTGACTTGTTTTCTTTACTGTTTAAAAAGGTTGCTTAGTTTACTTGAACTGCAGTATGATTGTTGATTTAATGGACTGGTCTTTGCATTTTATTTGTTTTTACCAAGATGCAACGTGCTGAAGATATTGATTTTGGGGAAAAAATTCGGGGTTTAGAACCCGCAATCCGGGTTCCCGGAATATTTCGGGTTTAACTCGGATCGGACCCGGATTAAAAAAATACGGGTTTTATTCGGGTCCGGTATAATGAATTGGTAGTCCGGGTCCGGAACCAGAAAGGCCAAACCCGGACCCGGACCCGGATTTTGCCTCCCTAAGGACGATACACGTATGTGAAAACACAGAGCTTGCTCTATTATTTTACTGGTCCATATGTTGTATGTTGAGGATGGCCAACGGCCGTGCCGTGCCGGCCCAGGCCCATCAAAGGAAGCCCACGCGTTGCTCGTGCTCGTGCCGTGCCGTGCTCACTATTCATTTCGTGCCGTGCCAACCCGGCACACGTGCCGTGCCCACACGTGCTCGTGCTTCGTGCCCACCTCGTGTCGTGCCGACACGTACCGTGCCTGGGCCGTGCCGTGCCGTGCCTAGGAAAAATAGCCCACTAAGCGTTTTTATTTTTTTATTTTTTTAAGAGGCGTATGCCAAGTTGTTGTCTTATTTTTTTCAAGCTTATGTATATATGCCTTTATTTTAATTTGATAGAATAAAAAATTCAAAACTCAAGTCCATATTCAATAATAATAAATTAATAATAATAAGAGAATGTAATATTAGTTGCTAAGTTTGACTCTATGGTATTAGAATTTTTTTTTAGCACATAACAATAACAATAATAATAATTTTTTTTAAGGGTTAACTTAATTGTTAACTTGGAGTTACGTAGAGTCATATATCATAGTTTATAATAATATTAATACATATTTATAAAATTATTATATTTATAATTTTATTTATTAAAATCATGATATCAGTTATTTATTTAATAAATTATAAATATAAATCAATTATAATTTTTTAAAACTAAGAATTAAATAAATTTAAAAAACTTGAGCCAATAAAAGATATTAAAAGATTCAATTTCAAGTTATTTATAAAATCATAAAATTTTAAGTTTACTTTCATTAAAAAATGAAACGTGCTTTTTCGCGTGCCGTGTTTTGGCCTATCTTTAATCGTGCCGTGCTTTTAAGGCCCGCGTGCCTAAAATCTAAGCCCGGCACGGCCCACATACGTGCCGTGCCGTGCCGCGTGCTCTACCGAGACGTGCTCGTGCCGTGCCGTGCTGTACGGACACATGCCGTGCCTCGTGCCGTCCGGCCCGTTGGCCACCTTTAGATGCGTGACACACATGATGGAGTTGTCCTTTCTTCGAAGACTTTAACAAATAAAACAAAACAAAGTGGACGAATTTCTTTAATCAGTTATGTGATGAGGGCCATTAGCCATTTAGCCTTACACCCACTTTTTGGCATCAATTGGCGCCCTTACATGTCGGTGTTCAGACTTCTATTCCTCTCTGATTATAGGTAGACGCATATATATATATTTTTTCTTATAAAAGTGTGGGTAGAATAAATATATTAATAAATATTATTAGAGACATATATATTTTAATGTAGGAATTTAATTTAGATTGTGCTATGATAAAATTGATCAACGTTAATTAGTCTTATTAAATTCCTAATTGTGACTAGTAGATCTCTTTGATTGTGGCAATATATCATTTTAAAAAAAATTCTAAATAATGAATGTTTCGAAATTTGAAGCTAAGGTTTAGCTTCAGTGATAAGGAATGACTTTCTTAGGACTCAAGTTTCAGGTTTGAGTTTCAATACACGTGTGAGTTAAGCATAAGAAAATACTACCAATTAAGGTTGGAATTATTCTCATGATTTATTTGATAGTGGTTTATTTTTAGGAACATATATTTTTTTCTTTTCTTTTTTCTTTTTTTCCGACACGAGATACAAATTTGATTGCTTGATTATTTGTAGTGTAGCTAAAAAAATAAAAAATAAAAGGTCCAGCTATTTCGTCTTCAGGGTAACTATCCCCGTTTTGTCTTGTTGTAAATCGGTTGTCAGATTTAAAACATTTTCATTTTTTTTTAATTTTCTCTCCGAAATGGGAGAGAAATGTGATGGGTTGATTCTTGGTAGTTTAGCAAAAAAAAAGGAAGGTCCAGCTGTGTGTTCTTTGGGGTAACTAACCCCATTTTGTCTTTTGTGAATCGGTCATTAGATTTAAAGCGTTTGACTCCACGACTATATGTTTCCAAATTTAAAAAAAAAATAATAATAATAACTACGATTATACTATTTGTCCGTAGTTACTGACTTAAACATTTTCTGCTAGGGATATGCCAAAAATGGATGAATTCTGAACAGGTTGATATGGACTGAACAGAGAAGAGTATTCGATCCATCTTTTTAAGTACACATTTGAAATCAGTAAGCCCAACAGGTTGATGTACTTTAAAAATTTCTATTACTTTGAACTTCAGACAGGCGCATTCATTTGTACATCCTCATCGTTTATAATATTAGTCTGGAGGTGGACATCCCTTATGAGTTCATACTCTTATGGCGTGATAACTCAATCCCAATGCCTGATTAGCTTCCATACCAGTATATCCACCACATCTCGACATAATTGCCGGGTCAATATCATCATGGAACTCTTGGGCTCTAATGAGAGCTAAATTTCAAACCATAGCCTTCAAATAATTATAGAGAAGGAGCCAAAAGATTTGATGTGCTTGTTAGCTGTAATATTACATGCTCTTCCAACATGAAAATGAAGCTTGGGAAAACACTTTCGGAACTCTGAATTCACCCAAATAATATCAAGACAAACTCTAAGTTATATTTCATGTACCTCACATCATACACTATTCATATAAATGGATGTAAGGTACATAAAATATAACTTAAGGGATCCCAATATCAATTAACTTAGCCAAAAACGTTTATGTGAGTCGTTCTACAGTTACAAGATGGTAACCTATTTATTACACAAACGTGGTGGTTCATGCATCGTGTTACTCGTGTACCTCGTGTACAGAGAAAACAAGTAGTGGACCTGTCCTCCGCAAAGACTTTTATCGTCCTCTGCAAAGACTTTAATTCATGATCAATAAAATGGCACTGCTCAACTACTGACTACTCATTGATGGACACGTGAGCTGGAACCATCTAAGCCTAAATTTATCGGTCCATAATAAATGTATAGGTATGTGATACACGTGAATTTATTGGATTCAATACTTTCTTAAACAATAAAAACATACGTCTCGATTTATAATAGGAAAAAAAAAAACTTGTACCTCTAAAATTTAAGAAAATAGTCTTGTAAATTCTTAGAAATAAAGACCCTATTTTGATTATAATATCTTTTGGCTATATTAACTCAAAAAAATTGAGTCCAATATTTTATAATAAATAAAAATATAATATTTAAATAAATTTAACAATGAATATATTTTAAAATAATTTTAATATTTTAAAAAATGTTTTAATACTTTACAACCTTATATTATATTAGACTAAATTTTATAATAAATAAAAACATAATATTAAAATAAATAAAAAATGATTTTCAATATTATATAAAATGATTTTGATATTATTAATCTATGATATATATTTTATTAATTACAGAATCTATTTAAACCAAAGATTCATTAAATTTTTTATAATAAATACATATATATTATTAAAATAAATAGAATAATTTAGATTTTAAAATTTTGTTTAATATATTAAAAAATATTCTAATATTATTAGTCTGCTACAAAAATTAAACTATCTAAATTATATTTGTATCTATTAAAAAATTTTAAAGTCAATTTCTTTAGTTACTATCTACAAAGGCTATTATAGTCCAAAGGGGTTTTTGTTGTCTCTTATTGAAAACTTGGAGTCTGCATGAGTATTTTTTCGAACCTTGGGGATGTAGGTGTTCTTTGCCCTTTGTAACGAGATAACTTCATTTTCCTAAATTAACTCAAATAGGAAACCAAATCATAATTAAAAAAAATGGAAAACTAAAACGTATACCTAATCTAATTTTTCTTAATAATTAACGTTTCCTTTTAATTTTAGAAAAAACCTAATATAGGTCTTATTAAACGGGAAATATGAAAAAGATGCAAAATCAGAATTTTAGGCACATATTTAGTTTGATTGACTACCATATTAATATAGGACGCATTTTAATGTATTAAAAAGCAGATAAACTCCAAAACCTTCTAATTAATTCTGTACTACAATAGTAGTAAAGAAAAATAGAATGAGGTGTTGAGGATATTATCTATATTGGTTGAGAATTTTTATTGTGCTAATAATATAAGTTTGAGGCAATTCTCTGCTCTTGAGCTAGTATTTGAGTATGACTTAGGCACATGAGTTTTTTTATCAAGCCAAATCCATGCAGCTCTCACTACTTTTCCACCTGACAAGAATAAGACAAAAAATCTACTTACATAATGATGGGAATAGAAAGTTTGCAGACTCCATACCAATACATTATAACAAAATATATATTCTTAAGAGATGTGATGAAGAAACCATATAAAATCTGCTCAAGACAGAAGAACTTTTCAGAAATAATTTTAATATTTTTATCCAGAGATAGAGTTAAAAGTGAAACTATAATTGAGCAACCTAAAGGGAGAGAAAAATAAACAGTACACAAAGCGAAATTTGGAACTCCTCGCAAATTGAAAATAGGTTCAAGATACCAAAAGTGATCGGTTGTAATTATTAGACTTTTTGTATGCACTCATATATCGAGCTAGTAGTGTAAAATCAAGAATTTTATAGAAGAAAATAACAAGATTAATTAATATATTTCCAAGTTTCCATAAGCGAAAGGTTTGAATCAATTATTAGATTTTTTGTGTGCCTTCATATTTGTTATCAGGAGAAATTTTAGAATATCTCTGATGTATTACAACCAATTGATGCATGCATGACATGTGTAGTTGAATTTAATATAACCACCACATGCATGATGATTTTTAAAAATAAATACATACATATCATAACATTATTCACTTATTGTATGACTGACATGGTATCTTTGATGCATTCTAAAATTTCTCCTGCTATCAGTGTAAAGTCAAGAAATAAATAGCAGAAAGGAAAATGTTTGGTGTAGAGAAACACGAGAGAAAGATGAGAGAAACAATGAAGAAAAGGGTAGAGAGAGAGTGAGTGGGTAGAGAGAGAGAGCAAAATTCTCTCGTGCTTCTGTCTCTCTAGCACTACTCGATGCTATCTCTCATCAATGCCTCAAAATTTCTATATAAAGGGGGGATCGGTTTCCCAAGTCTCTCACAGCTAGCCTATAATTAAGTCAATCTTTCTTTAGCAACATCTCAAGCATATCCTTATAGTCAGAAAACCAAAAAAAAAAAAAAAAAATGCTGAAACCGCAAGTTCATCGGTACTCTACCCCTACCACAGTCCTATTTCCATTCTCCAAGCCATTTCTGCATGGAAATTGCCATGTTTTTCGTCAAGTTCAGCCAAGTCCTTCACTTAAAATAGGATCCAAAGTTCGTGTTAGTTGTCACTCAAAAAGACACAATGTTAGTAGTAAAAATATCGAAGCTATAGCAACTTCTACTGAAAAATCCGTCAGCGTAATTAATGCCGTAGTCACTGTGAAAGCAACATGGAAAGACGATTATGAAGATTATTTATTCGGCAGAACACTCCGCTTGGAGCTTGTTAGCGCCGAGCTTGATCACAGTAAGTACTGCAAAACATTTTATGAAGCCACTTTTTTAAGGGCAAAAAAAAAACATGCAGAGAGCTCCTGAAGCGGTAACTTAATGTAATACAGTCAGTTTGGGTAACTTGTCTTTTATATTCTTTGAAAGCTTAGTACGACTATTATTACGACCTTACTGCTAACCTCGAACTTTTGGAATCTGAGAAATCAACTTTTATTTTTTCACATTTTTACCCCTCTCCCTCCATGTTCTGAAAAATTTCAAGAATGTTCTCGAAGAATGAAAACTGTTTTTGATCGTTTTGTTCTTTCCCACATTTTTTTCAGCTACGGGATCAGAGAAATCAACCATCTATGCTCATGCAAGCAAAGCAGGCAAAGATAAGCATGGAAATGAACTATATGAAGCAACATTCAATGTTCCATCGGATTTTGGAGAAGTTGGTGCAATGTCTGTGGAAAATGAGCACCACGTTGAGATCTATTTGATGAATATTGTTCTTGATGGTTTCTCAAATGGTGATCCTGTGAACATAACATGTAATTCATGGATTCAACCGAAGAACAAAAACGAACCGAAGAGAATTTTCTTTACTAACAAGGTTAGTCCCATATGATTTTGTTATTATGATTTGTTTGTACTGCACTAGTTTTGTTTAATACAAACATTTTTTTCCCCGTAAGTCGTACTTGCCATCACAAACACCGGATGGATTGAAGAGGTTTAGAATTGAAGAGCTTTATCATTTGCGAGGCCATGGACAAGGAGTACGTCAACCATCTGACAGAATATATGATTATGATGTCTATAATGACCTCGGAAATCCGGACAAAAGACGACCGGTGCTTGGTGGCAAAAAATTTCCTTATCCCAGACGCTGCAGAACTGGACGTCAACATTATGAATCTGGTACAGTATGATATGTTGTTCCTTCATCAATTTTTCGTTTAAAAAATAAATATAAAGATAATTTACCAATGTCATGTGATTTTATTGATGCAGCACATTACAGATGTTATGTTAGACTTCTTTAGAACATACTTAGATGACATTTAACCTCCCAAAGAGTTAAATCAGTTGGGAGATTTGACAAATATTACATATTTCGTTTGTTGAAAGATTTTGATTTTTCCTGATTCTTGACGATTTTGTAATATTAATGGCAGATCCTTTGAAGGAGAAAAGAGATAAATATATTTATGTGCCAAGAGATGAAACGTTTTCGGATGTAAAGCAGGAAGCATTTGATAATATGAAAGACTATAAATCGATGTGTCATGCTGCGTTACCATACATCGAAAAATTCTTCGATGGTGATAAAAAATTTGAATACTTCACAGAGATAGACGAACTCTTCAATGAAGATGGATTTAGTTTGCCTGAAGCAGAACCAGGTTTCTTAAACTCACTTGCCAGGTTTGCTAAGACACTTAAAGAAATGGGCGAAGAAGTATTCCAGTTCGATGCTCCTGAGGCAATGCTGAGTGAGCATCTCTTCTTAATTTCTCACACAGGAATTTGATGCCCGAACCCAGAATCATTATGTATTTTGTCATTTGCAGGAGACAAATTCTTTTGGTTTAGGGATGAGGAATTTGCTAGGCAAACACTAGCTGGTCTCAACCCATGCAGCATACAGTTGATTACGGTATTATATATTGAGATTTGCCGCCGTTAATATTAATAGTGGACAATTAATTATCCGATCGGTTAAACTACTAAGTCAAGCTGTTTAATGAATATTGTATCAGAAAAATGATTCGGTATATTGGAGAATAAAAATTACATAAATTCATGCAGGAATGGCCTTTGAAAAGCTCACTCGATCCTAAAATCTACGGTCCACGACTACAAGAATCAGAAATCACCAAAGATATCATTGAAAAAGAACTTGGAGCAATGATTTCTGTTGAAGAGGTATCGACACTGATTATACACCCAATTTTATGTTTATATCAATCACTAAGAAAAATCATCTATGTTCAATAATTAAATATGAGTTTCACTTCGATTAATTAATTTGTAAGTTAAACTTTGATTTAATGCAGGCTATAGAACAAAAGAAGTTGTTCATGTTAGATTACCATGACCTATTTCTGCCCTATGTAGAAAAAGTGAGGAAGCTCGAACACACGACCTTGTATGGGTCCCGCACTGTATTCTTCCTAACTCCAGATAACACGTTGAGACCACTAGCCATTGAGTTAACTCGGCCACCAATGGACGACAAGCCACTTTGGAGAAAAGTGTATACACCGGGTTCTTGGAATTCAACTAAGACCTGGCTTTGGAGGCTAGCCAAAGCTCATGTTCTTGCTCATGATTCGGGCTATCACCAGCTTGTCAGCCATTGGTATGTGTAATAATTTATCCTAGTTCAGAACTTTTTTTTTTCCAATGAGCATGTGATTAATTAATTATTGAACACGATCTCTTTTGTAGGTTAAGAAGTCATTGTGTGGTAGAACCTTACATAATTGCTACCAATCGACAACTCAGTGTGATGCATCCAATCTATAGATTGTTGCATCCTCATCTTCGATACACATTGGAGCTCAATGCTATAGGTCGGGATATACTTATTAGTGCTGGTGGAGTCATTGAAAACACATTCTCACCTGGAGAATATTGTATGGAGATGAGTTCTGTTATCTATGATAAGCAATGGCGATTTGACGAACAAGCACTCCCCAAAGACCTTATGAAGAGGTAAAAAAGTCACTTAAGGTCAATTTGGTAAACACAAGGTGTGACTATTAAAGCCAAAGTGATTTTATCAAATAATTGTTTGATAAAAATTTTATAACATCTTTACTAATTTATCAAAAATATTTTTTTAAAATCATATTTATCAAACATTTTAATTTTTATTTAACAACTATAACTATTTATTCACAACAATCATGGCTTACCTCATTACCAAAGCAACTCCAAGTAGTTATTTCAATTGTAAACGGATTTCATTAATTTTTTTTTCCCTAAATGGTTGTTTAGACACATAGAGATAACACAATCTAAAGAGTAATTTTTTTTTTCCTTTTCGGGGTTTGATTACCCAGGGGAATGGCCGTTGAAGATCCAAATGCTCGACACGGCTTAAAGCTAACAATTGACGACTATCCTTTTGCCAAGGACGGTCTCGATCTATGGGGTATCTTAAAACAATGGGTTACCGATTATGTGAATCACTACTATCCTGATCAAAGTCTTGTCGAGTCTGATGATGAACTCCAAGCTTGGTGGACTGAAATTCGAACTGTCGGACACGCTGACAAAAAGGATGAACCTTGGTGGCCTGTCCTGAAAACCCCTCAGAATTTGATTGAAATCTTAACAACTATCATTTGGGTAGCATCTGGTCACCATGCAGCTGTAAACTTTGGCCAATACACATATGCAGCCTACTTCCCCAACAGGCCAACAATTGCAAGAGTAAACATGCCAGATGAAGATCCAACTGAAAAATTTTGGAAAACATTCATTGAAAAACCTGAAGATGCACTTTTGTACACCTTCCCCAATCAGGATCAAGCCATTCTAGTTATAGCCACCCTCGATTTGCTATCGACTCATTCTCCTGATGAGGAGTTCTTAGGGAAAGGTAAGGAGCCAGCATGGGGTGAAGATCCAGTCATAAACGCTGCATTCGAGAAGTTTAGTGGCAGGTTGATGGAGCTTGAAGGAATTATTGATGAAAGGAATGGAGATAGCACTTTGGTGAATAGAAATGGAGCTGGGGTTGTTCCATATAATCTCTTGAAGCCATATTGGAAAGATGGAGACAAAGAGAAAGGAGTTCCATACAGCATCTCTATCTAGACTCGCTGAAGTCCGGGTCTTGTGCCAAAACTTTCGAATGCATGCATTGGTGTTCGTCAACTTTAGTATGCATTGTATCTTTTTATTTACCTGTAATAAATGGACAACGATCCTCGTTTTAGTATGTTACTTTTATAAATAAAATTACCGCACTCACCAAGGTTCTTAAAAAAAAAAAAAATTCTCTCTTAGCATTATTTTTCTATAGGTCATCTGAGTCAAAATTTAGATTTTTACCCACACTTATCTTTTAAAAAATATAAAAATAATTTTGGACTCAAAAGGATCACAGAAAAGAAAAAGAAAATTAAAATGATCTCCGAAAAAATGAAAATTACCTACTGGACTTTTATATAAAAAAATTAAATGACCTTTAAGTTGGCCATAAATAGTATATAGTCCGAAAACAGTATCACTTCAAAACTAAATTGTTTGTCTGCATCAGAAAGTAACACATGAAAGGAAATGAACTGTTCCAAGCTCCATGGAAAAATCTTGCTAATTTCATGTAACAAAACCAAATGATACCTACCATACAGAGATCGTATTGAAAGTAAACAAAATCACCCATACAACTTTTACATTTCCAAACTGTAAATTTATAAAATGAACACTGTCAAATATATTCCAACTTTCAATGTCAAATATATTCCAACTTTCAACCAGCGCATGCTCCAAAGATTTATCCCCCAATTTGGAGGCTAAAATTAGATGGCTCAAAGATGGAGTAGAGGTTCGAAAATTTTCCCGGCTTATGTTAAGGCTAAAGCTATGAAATCCAGAATCCCCGGCGTGCAGATTAACGATCTTGGCTCTTGGGTGGATAATGAAGATGTTATAGTGTATCCCATTAATGATCTTGCCGAGATGTTTTTAACAAGTAATGAGCGGTTTGTTATTTATTAGATTTACATCAACTGCCCAAATCAGTATCGAAATTTTCGTTAACTAATTGAATGATTAATTGCCCAAATCAGTGTCCATCAATTATTTATATTGAAATTATGTTAAGGGTATACTTCCATCTTTATTTTTCAGCCGTTTCGTATGACTTGAACCTTTGGGCTATTATTATTGGTACGAGTGAAGTTTATACAAATTATGAAAATTTTTAAAATACACTAGAGGTATCATGTCAGTTGTACAACAAGCAAATGATGCTCTGATATATATATATATATTTATTTTCAAAAACCACCATACAAGTGATGGTTACATTAAATTCAATCACACATATCATACATATATTCATGAATTGTATTACCTTTGATATATTTATAAAATTCTTCCAAATTATATTAATTTCTCATAGATGTGATGAAGAAACCATCCATCTATCTACCTGGGATGAAGAACTTCTAAAATTTTTATTATTATCAGTGTGTGAAACTGATGAATTAGCAGTGATAGGTGATAATTATTAGTTAACTTTTAGAGTCCTTTCATATCTAGAAGTGTGAAATCAAGAATTTCATGAAAGAAAAGAAGAAGATCAATTAACTAATTCTTCAAAATTTACCACCACTAATAATCTGACATGCAAAGAAAAAAAAAGTTGTGCAATGGATAATTTGTATTTGTCCGTTGTTTTTGCCCTATTTAGCTTCATTTTTCACGTGATATAACTCGAAATTAACCGACCGAAATAGGTACTATATCTCGTAGTCTATCAAAATTTCTAATAAAGAGCGAATTAAAATAATATTTGACAGGTGACCCATGGCCACCACACGATATATCACGTGTTAAAAAAAAGAAAAAAAATATGAAAAGGTCCAGCTATGTTGCCTTTAGGATACCTAACCCCAATTTATCTTGTTCTGGGTCAGTCATTAGAGTTAAAGCATTCCGATCGAACTGTTGTCATTTTTATAATTTAAGTGTTTAATTACTTGCATCTCCTGTTTTATCCTTGTAATAATGTAATTTTTATTTTTACAAATAAAAAAATATCATTTCATCTTAAAAGATAAGATTTTATATAAGTCCATTCTAAACTAGATTTTCATATATATATATATATATATATATATAGTATGTATGTATGTATGTGTTGTGGAAAATAGCATCACCTTTTCTAGAAGGTGGTGCCCATCATTTTGAAGAAGAATGCGGTTGTTGCTGCATTCTTTGAATCAAAGAAAATGGAGGACATAGCCCACAAAATTCATAAAGCTAGATTGACAAATGGAAGCCATGCGGATTGACGAAATTGAAGCCATAATTGGTGGGCTAAAATCGTTGATTTTCTTGGCCACTAATTTGCCATAAATAGAAGTGCAGATGAAGAGCTTAGGCATTCCATTAAGAGAGATCAATTTAGTATTTTGAGAGAGTTCAGAGAGCTTGCAATTATAAGCTCTTGTTATTAGTGTTCTGAGAGTTTGGGTGTATTAGGGTTTTGGGAAGTGAGCTAAAATACTACAATACTTGTAACTCCTTTTCACTAGTAAAATAATTTTTCTTCTGTCTTCGCCCGTGGACGTAGGCTAAAAGCCGAACCACGTAATTTTTGGTGTCTTCTATTGTGCTTGTTCTTTATTTTATTTCTAATTTCATTATAGCTGCGGTCCTGCTTCATCCACCAATTTCCTAACAGTGGTATCAGAGCTATTGGTTGTATTTTTTGGAGTCAGGAACTGTTCACGAAGGGGCACTATTCACGTATACGGTTTTGTCTATGTATACTGTACTATTCACGTATACGGCATATGACACTATTTACGTATACGGCATACGGCACGGCACTATTCACGTATACGGTACTATTCACGTGAAACGGTGGAAGCGATCCAAGAATTTTACGGTGCAAAGCAGGGGATAGTGGTGTGAGTAAAGCAACTGTGTGATTTTGTACATGTCTAGGAAAGTTTTGTCACAAAGGCGATAAGATCCTAAGGAGTCTGGGCTTTAAGTGGGACCATTGTGACCCCTCTAGTCTTTCCTAAGAACTTTCATGGTGTGCATTCTCACACATACTCACAACTATTCAAGGTGGTACACTAACTTATGTGCGGTATTTATCAACAAAATGGCGGTAAAGTATGAAATTGAGAAGTTTAACGGAAATAATTTTTCGTTGTGGAAAATGAAGATGAAAGCTGTATTGAGGAAAAATAATTGTTTGGCAGCAATTGGAGAAAGGCCCATGGAGATAACTGATGACAAGTGGAACGAGGTATACGGCAATGCCATTTCTGATCTACACTTGGCACTTGCGGATAGAGTATTATCCAGTGTGGCAGAGAAAAATACGGCGAAGGAAATATGAGATACTCTCACAAAATTGTATGAGGCCAAGTCACTATACAACAAAATCTTCTTGAAGAGAAAACTCTATACTCTTCGAATGGCGGAATCTACAATGGTGACCGACCACATCAACACCTTGAAGACTCTATTTTCACAACTCACAACGTTGGGTCATAATATAGAGGAAAATGAATGTGCAGAGCTTCTACTTCAAAGTCTACCAGATTCGTATGATCAACTCATCATCAACCTGACGAACAACAATCCAGTGGAGGGTCTAGTTTTCGATGATGTTGCAGCCTCCGTATTAAATGAGGAGAGCAGGCGGAAAAATAAGGAAAACAGACAAGCAAGTTCGCAGCAAGCAGAGGCGCTATCGGTGACGAGAGGGAGATCAACGGAACGTGGCCCCAGTGGGAGTCAAAATCAGGATAGATCAAAATCCAGAAGTAAGAAGAATGTTAAATGCTACAAATGTGGCAAGAAAGGGCACGTCAAGAAAGAATGTTGGAGTAACCAGAAGAGAAAAGAGGGTAAAAAACCTGAGTCATCAAATGCTCAGGGGTGTCTAGCAAGTACCTCGGATGATGGCGAAATACTCTACAGCGAGGCAACAATTATTTCAGAAGGCAGAAAACGACTGTCTGATGTCTGCCTTATAGACTCGGGAGCTATCTGGCACATGACCTCTAGGAGAGAATGGTTTCACACATATGAACCTATCTCAGGAGGATCTATATATATGGGTAATGATCATGCCTTGGAGATCGCTGGTATTGGTACTATCAAAATAAAAATGTTTGATGGTACAATTCACACAATTGGAGAGGTACGGCATGTCAATGGCCTGAAGAAAAATCTATTGTCTTTGGGACAAATGGATAGTCATGGGTACAAAACTCATGTGGAGAATGGAATTATGAAGATCGTTAAAGGCGCGCTTGTATTGATGAAGGCAGAGAAGATCGGTGCTAATCTATTCATGCTTAAAGGAGAAACACTACAGGAGGCTGATGCGTGTGTCGCGTCAAATGGAGAAGAATCAACGATGATGTGGCATCTCAAACTTGGCCACATGTCAGAACAAGGCTTGAAGATTCGCTCTGAGCGAAAATTGCTTCTGGGGCTCAAATCGATAAGTTTACCATTTTGCGAGCATTGTGTTACAAGTAAACAGCATAGATTAAAATTCAGTAGATCTATTGCTAGAAGTAAATGCATTCTAGACTTGATTCATTCTGATGTTTGGGAATCACCGGATATATCCATGGGAGGTGCAAAGTACATGGTGACTTTTATTGATGATTATTCCAGAAGATGTTGGGTGTATCCAATTAAGAAAAAATCAGATGTATTTCCTATGTTTAAAGAATACAAAGCGTGGGTGGAACTTGAATCTGGTAAAAACAAGTGCTTGAGGACAGATAATAGTGGAGAGTATACAGACGGCGAGTTTCTTGCTTTCTGTAAGCAAGAGGGTATTTAGAGGCAGTTCACGGTGGCATACACTCCTCAACAAAACGAAGTGGCAGAGCGGATGAACAGAACTCTTACAGAAAGAATAAGAGTTATGTTGAGGACTGCTGGTCTACCCAATTCATTCTGGGTAGAAGCAGCCAAAACTGCCTGTTATATAGTAAATCGATCACCATCTACAGCGATTAGGTTGAAGACGGCGATGGAGATGTGGACTGGAAAGCCAGCTGATTATTCCTACCTACATGCATTTGGATGTCCTGTGTACGTAATGTACAATGCCCAAGAAAGAACAAAGCTGGATGCAAAATCTAGAAGATGTATCTTCTTGGGGTATGCTGATGGAGTAAAGGGGTATCGTCTGTGGGACCCCACTGCCCACAAGATCGTCATCAGTAGAGATGTTATTTTTGTAGAAGATCAACTGCAAAGAAAAGATGGAGATGATGACACTGGAAAAGAAAAGTCAGAGACTGTGCCGGTATATGTCAAAAATAATCCAGAAGATTCAGATTCTTCTGAAGCAGCACCAGAGCACGAGGAACAAGAACCAGTTGAGTCCGAGGCTCCAGAAGTTCGTCGGTCAACTCGTGAGAGACGACCGCCGGCGTGGCACTCGGAGTATGTCACAGAGATCAACGTTGCATACTGTCTTCTAACAAAGGATGGAGAGCCTTCAACTTTCCATGAAGCTTTAGAAAGCTCAGATATTGCTTTGTGGATGACAGTAATGCAGGAAGAAATTAAAGCTCTACACAAGAACAAGACATGGGAACTTGTACCACTACCACGTGGAAGAAAAGCCATTGGAAACAAATGGGTCTACAAGATCAAGCGTGATGGCAATGACCAAGTGGAACGGTATCGTGCAAGATTGGTGGTGAAAGGATATGCTCAGAAAGAAGGTATTGACTTCAACGAGATATTTTCTCCAGTGGTTCGACTCACAACAGTCAGAATAGTCTTGGCGATGTGTGCTACATTTGATCTACATCTAGAGCAGTTGATGTGAAAACTGCATTTCTTCATGGAGAACTTGAAGAAGAAATATATATGCTCCAACCAGAAGGTTTTGCAGAAACAGGAAAGGAGAACTTGGTTTGCAGGTTGAACAAATCTCTTTACGGTCTCAAACACGCGCCGAGGTGTTGGTATAAGAGATTTGATTCCTTCATAATGAGCCTTGGATACAACAGACTCAGTTCAGACCATTGTGCATATTACAAGAGGTTTGAAGATAATGATTTCATTATTTTGCTGTTGTATGTGGATGACATGTTGGTAGCAGGTCCCAACAAAGATCGAATCCAAGAATTGAAGGCACAGTTGGCTAGGGAGTTTGAAATGAAGGACTTGGGATCAGCAAACAAGATTCTAGGGATGCAAATTCACCGAGACAGAAATAACAGGAAAATTTGGCTTTCACAGAAGAATTACTTGAAGAAAATCTTGCGGCGCTTCAACATGCAAGATTGTAAGTCAATTTCTACCCCACTTCCTGTTAATTTTAAATTATCCTCAAGTATGTGTCCTAGCAATGAAGCAGAGAGGAAGGAGATGTCTCGAGTACCGTATGCATCAGTAGTGGGAAGTTTAATGTTCGCTATGATATGTACAAGACCAGACATTGCACAAGCAGTGGGAGCAGTCAGTCGATACATGGCGAATCCTGGTGGAGAGCATTGGATAGTTGTGAAGAGGATTCTGAGATACATCAGAGGAACCTCAGATGTTGCATTATGTTATGGAGGATTAGAATTTACTGTCAGGGGCTATGTGGATTCAGATTTTGCAGGAGACCTTGATAAAAGGAAATCCATTACTGGTTATGTGTTTGCACTTGCGGGAGCAGCTGTAAGCTGGGTTTCGAAACTGCAGACTGTCGTGGCATTATCTACAACAGAAGCAGAATACATGGCAGCTACACAAGCTTGCAAGGAAGCTATTTGGATACAAAGATTATTGGAGGAGCTCGGGCACAAACAACAGAAAATTCCTGTGTTTTGTGACAGTCAGAGTGCTTTGCACATTGGAAGGAATCCAACCTTTCATTCCAGGACAAAGCACATAGGAGTCCAGTATCACTTCGTTCGTGAAGTAGTGGAAGATGGAAGTGTGGATTTGCAGAAAATTCATACCAAAGAGAACCTAGCAGATGTTTTGACCAAGCCGATAAATACTGATAAGTTTGTCTGGAGTAGATCCTCTTGTGGCCTAACAGAAACGTAGGCAACATAATTATGGCGAAGCAGAAAAGATGGTGTGGAGATTGATTGATTTTCAATCTAATCTCCAAGAGGGAGAATGTGGAAAATAGCATCACCTTTTCTAGAAGGTGGTGCCCATCATTTTGAAGAAGAATGCGGTTGTTGCTGCATTCTTTGAATCAAAGAAAATGGAGGACATAGCCCACAAAATTCATAAAGCTAGATTGACAAATGGAAGCCATGCGGATTGACGAAATTGAAGCCATAATTGGTGGGCTAAAATTGTTGATTTTCTTGGCCACTAATTTGCTATAAATAGAAGTGCAGATGAAGAGCTTAGGCATTCCATTAAGAGAGATCAATTTAGTATTTTGAGAGAGTTCAGAGAGCTTGCAATTATAAGCTCTTGTTATTAGTGTTCTGAGAGTTTGGGTGTATTAGGGTTTTGGGAAGTGAGCTAAAATACTACAATACTTGTAACTCCTTTTCACTAGTAAAATAATTTTTCTTCTGTCTTCGCCCGTGGACGTAGGCTAAAAGCCGAACCACGTAATTTCTAGTGTCCTCTATTGTGCTTGTTCTTTATTTTATTTCCAATTTCATTATAGCTGTGGTCCTGCTTCATCCACCAATTTCCTAACATGTATGTATGTATGTATGTTTGTTTGTTTGTGTGTGTGTGTGTATATATATATATATATATATATTTCCATCAACCAATATCAATAAATTGGCTGAGTCATTGAATACTTGCTGATGAATGAGAGGAAAATAATGCACCAAGATATCAGCAAAGGTTATGTCCCACAAAGATCACATAATATATCAAAGGATAACAAAGAATATGCCTTAACTCTTTTAATTTAAGAATCTCCACTTCTGTTAGTAAATCTCATGTAGAAATTAATCTATACCTTGTACATTTTTAGAAATGGAGCACAAAATCTTCAATCTACAAGAAAAACACATCTTTGTATAAAATCGCAGTAATAGAACTCAAAACCATGACGTAACAGTGTTTGGATGGAGCAAAAATCATGGACCTATATCCATGAAAAGATATACCTTCATATATGAATTGGAAGGAAATAGAAAGATAAAATAAAAAAGGGGAACTGACAAAAAAATTTAACATTTTCACTTTTCAGCGTGCAGAAATAGTTGTGAAAATTGGTGGGTGCGCAGAAAAATATGCCAAAACAATTGGGTGTTCTTCAAAACTAACCCAAAAATCCATTAATTTGACGAAATCTCAATAATTGTGAGTGATAGCATTTGAGATCAGTTCACGAGAGCGCATTTAATGCTTTGGAGATGGAATTGAATAAATCGGCTTAACTTGTTCAGTTGTTTTGAGGGATGATAGGTTATGGTGATTTGAAATGTTTGTGATCGGAATGTTTATTGATAACTGAGTTTCAAAGTCATCAATTTTATTGACAAATGAGCTTCAGATTCGTCAATTTTATTGACAAATGAGCTTCAGATTCGTCAATTTTATTTATCTTTTACAAATATCCTTAGGGTACTCCATAATGTAATTTACAATTAAATAAAATTCATTCGTTGATCTACCTGACTTCATTACACTGTTATTTATTTTTACACTAAAAAACCCTAATTATAAGTTATAATAAATGTATCTTAAGAAAACCATATCTTTATCCCTCAGATTTTATGTTAAAAAAAAAACTATTGCAGAATAGACAAAGATTGAACGTCGACAATTAAAAAATTTAAAGTATTTTGTTATTAGAAAACAGTTTCCTCGTGTCTACCTAAATTATTTGTCCAAGGGAACGTGTATGAATCATGTTACACGTGTACATGAATTGGTTGTGCACAATAAAGAGGCCTGCTATTTAGAGTGAGGGAAGACAAAATGAAGACAGAAACGACTCCTCTCTCTCTTGTCCTCTCCGTGGGCCTAAGGAGAAGCAAATTCTAAGTAACTAAATGACAGCATGTTGCTGCCGTTTCTTTCTTCATTTTGTCGTCCTTTAGTTCAGTTATTATTTTTCATTATTGTGGCATACAGTTCTATTAATTACAATAAATAAATTGGCTAAGTCATTAAATGCTTATTGATAGAAAGAAAAATAATATATTGAGAGAAAATGTATAATACTGTAACTAAATATAAATTTTATAAATTACATATAAACTTAATAAATAAAAGATAAAACAATTAAATTTATACAATATATTTCAAATGCCTCTTTTACCCCTTCCAATCTCCCTGTGCCACTGATTGTCCTCCTAAAATAAATTAGCCACTGATTGTCCTAAAATAAATTATTTATTAAATATATTTTTTGGATAGGATTGGCTCAATAATATTGGGGCTTTAGGCAATTCATTTTTATAAGGCCTCCTTATATTCAGCAGCTCCAACGCTAAAATAAAAAAACTCAAAATTCAATTATTTTTTTTGACTATATCTTGAATGTTAACAATTAATAAGATAATAAGAAATTTTAAAAAGGAAAAGCAAATAAATGTAATAATTTTCTTTATAAAGTGTAGCGTACGAAATTTTATAATATTAAATAATTCATATCTTTTTTTGACAGATAAAGAATTTAATCTTTTTCATAGTAAAATTAATAATGAATTAATGGTTAGAGAATACTATCAATTATAGCTCTTTAAAATTAAGGTTATCAAATATCGAATTTGTATAAAAATTCTTAATTGTAAGATAATTATTAATTAAAGAGAGGCTTAAAAAAAATTTCCTATTATAAGTAACTTAAAAAATCTATTAATTTGAATATATCAAGAAAATACCAAAAAATAAAGAATTTTCTTAACATATAGAACCTAAATAACCACAATAGGTCTTCTTAACATGAAACACTAAGTGACTGTCTATTTCGCCTATCTTTAAAGCAGCGCCCATATTTTGAAAACCTTGGTGTTGATATTAATGAGGAAATAGTATTTTTCTTTTTAAAAGAGGTTTACTGTTACAAAATGTTTTACACGAGTGTCTTAATAGTCTCGGTCCGTGTCCATGATTCCATGTGTCTTGGTACTTGTGCACTATACACATGTGAAATAGGTAAATTTTACTTATTCTAATTTATTTTTTTATTCTTTGTTTAGCCTTTTAAATTTCTTGTCTTTATTTCCAACCGTTGAGGTTTGCCTAAAATAAAATAAAGAAAAACTTCTTGTCTTTATTTTTTTCATTTTGTGCTTTTAAGATTCTTGTATTCAGTAATAACTTATCAAAAGACTTGTTCGTCCTTACAAAAAATTACCCTTTCTATTTGGTTTGTAACTATAAGAGGTGATGAGTATTCCAAACACTTCAGGACTAAGTAGTATATAATAATTTCAATATAGAAAAAAGTGATAATCTCCCAACAAAACAATATGTAATGTAGCACTAAACAAAAAATAAAATGCATATACAAAAAATTTAACAAACCAAAGGCTCGAATAAATACACACAATATCCAAAGGATCTTGATCCCATTGAGACAAATAATAAAAAGGAAAATAAATTTCATTTTCTTTTATAACCAATCTTAAGTTTATACAAATCGATTGAAATTAGAAAAAATTAAAAATACAATAAATATGCATAATTTAGGAATAATGCAATTGATTGACATTGATTTGCTCAACCAATCATTTAGTTAACTAATTAACAAAGAGTTAGCAATGAATTTCAATTTTAGACAAGGAGTCAGTGCTAAACATTAAATCAATGACTATTAAGTAAAAGAAATAAATAAATAAATAAAAATTAAATTATGATCATTAATTTAGTGCTCAACGAAAATTCAGCTTACCATTTAATTATAATCCTTCAATTTTATAGCGATTAATCTTTCTTCATATCTTTGTTTTTGGTTCTTTTTGGCCCACCTAACAAGAAAGTTTGTAGAAGAACCCAAATTCACTAGAATTCTCTGCAAAATTATATGAATTGCGTCATTTTCATTTTCTATCTTTTAAATCACTATATAAATTGGGTCTTTTGGTATGAAGAACTCCTAGAGATGATTAAATGGGTCACAACATGATTGCACAACATAGATGTAATATGATTTTTGTTGTATTTGTATTGACAAATATTGGTATGATTAATAAATGAGTTGACATGATACGACATGATAAATAACTGTATTATATTTGTGTTGGACAATCTCAATACGATTACACATTCATGACACGAATATCAATTAATAAGTACAATATTATTAAAAACTTACTAATATATATGTTTAACAATAAATTTATTGCTTATATTTTATCCATATTCTATTATAAACTTGTTCACGTCATATTTGTGTCATATTAACTTATTTATAACCTATTTTTAAGATTATTGATATATCTTTTTTAATTAATTTTTAATTTTTTGTATTAAATATGTTAAATGGGTCAACAAAATTAATAGACGTGGTCGTGTTCATATTTTGATGTTTCAACATATTTAATAAATGGTGTAAATACTCAAGAAGTCGGATGGCTTTATCTTTTTTGTTGGGGCAATCTTTAGCATAATGACCTTTCTTCTTGCAAATGAAGCATCGGCTTGACTTTTTCCTTTTCTAGTCTCTGAAAGGACTAGATCTTTTCCTGAAAAACCGGTATGATTTTCGCCTGGATTTTGATCTAGGGAACAAGTCTGGATTTTTGAATTTTCGGAAATGCTTCTTCTTTTTGGTGCTGCGATCACAATCTTTCTTTTTCTTGCATTTGATCTGCAAATAAGGCTTTTTACATGCACTTCGGAAAGGCTCTTTGTCTTTTAAGAGTCCTTTGAAGAACTGTTTTTGTTCACATAGTTTTTCCAAGCATCCTTTGGTGATCTGAAAGATCTTTCCCAAGGAAATGGTGTCAATGGTGAGATTGAGACTCGTGAGCTGCCTCTGTATATCTGGTTGCAATTCTTCAGGTAAAGATGCCAGAAATACATGTTTGAGAGTTAGATCATTGAATCCATTAAGCTTATAAAACAGAATTGACATCCGTTTATAATGGAAATCAAGATCTTTAGAGTTGAGTGAGCAGCATTTCATGTTGAGGTACTCTCTTCTTGTAGCTTCAAAGACTGCTGCTGATTCTCCGATGAATTGTTCGTGAATGACAAGAAGAGCAGTTCAGACATTAGGTAGTTGCACAAACTGCAATTGTCTGTACTCTCCTAAAGTATCAAACCAGTCCCTTAAAGATCCCGTAAAACGGGTAGCAAGTTCTCTAAGGACGGATGTTGTAGTAGCATTTGCTCGTAACATTTAGAGATCTGTCCAAGCAGCCATTTCGGATAATCTGTCTCGCCATTTAGCAGCAAGGATATCATCAAAAGTGAACCATGGACCATGTGAAGGTTTATGATCATTTTGGGCAGGCCGGTTTGGAGCTAAGGTTGCTTCTGGGGGATCTTCCTCAATATCTGAGGGTATTTCAAAGAATGGGTCAATTCTTGAGGATTGAGCAGGTTCGGTTTCTTCGGGTTGGGCCATAAGGATTTTGGTGATGTCAACATAGGATTTTTCATAATCACTAAATGAGATGGAAGATTCAAGAAAAGAGTATGTTTTAGATTCAGATGAATCGACTGAAACAGCTAGATTTGAATCAGAAGTTTGGTCTGTATCGGATGGGTCTGGGATTATCTGTGCACTATATTATTGCATTGGTGATTTATCTTTGGCCTGAGTTTGTGTTGGTTGAGGAGGAAGTTGGGTATATATAGGTGGTGGTGGTTCTGTGATAGACAAAGGTAGATGGAACGACTGTTTATTAAAGAACCCCAAAATTTCTTTCACTTTATTTTTTGTTTTAGATCTTTATGGATTTTGGTGGAATAACTCTCTGCATTTATTCATCTTTATATTTTTCAATTTAATTAATCTTCTTACTTAGTTGTGGGTTTATAAAAAAATAAAATTGTATAAATTGAACATGTATGATTGTAAATCCATAACAATGAAATTTCATTTTTTAAATGCGAGAGTGACACTCCCCTAATAAAATTTTGACAATAAACTTAGTTGGGATAGAAACTTATTGACTAAATATGAAAGATACCGTTAACATTAACAATTGTATTATCTTTATTAAATCAAGATTATCTATTCCCTGATTTGGAAGCTCATCCCCTCAATTTTTGAGCAAGTTTAATTTTGAGTATTAGTTTAGTTTATGGGCTTTTATATAATATTAGAATTAAACTTATGTATGAGTAGGCTCACACGTATTCATTTACCATAAAAAAAGGGTTTGTACGTGACAAGAGGTGATAAGAAAAGTATTCTACGTTGATTGATAATATGTATTGATTAGCTAAATAATATAGGCTTAAAATAATTTTTTTAACTCATCTATCTCAACTAAAACGGCACTATTTCCTACCAATAAATTTTCTTCATGATCACATTAGTAATCTTTTCACCGACAACTTAAACTGTTCTTTTACTATAAAATACTTTTTGAGCTATTGAGTTATTAGGTGATAGCGTCTAAACTGTCATTATTAAAGAATCATATACAAACAAAAATAAATTTTAATTTTGAGGCTATAAATCAATGGGAATAAGATAATGTCACGTTTCGTCGTTTCCCTCATATGGGAATCAATGTCTTTGGACAGACACTTTGTCAAAAGAAAAAAATGAAAAAAAAAGTGACAGACAGACGGTTCGTAATGTTCATAATTACTGACTGTAGAATCAACATTGCAGAAAAAGTGATGGGTTGAAATTAAAAAAAGCTGTGGAGTGCGTATAGATCTAGCTAGTAGAGAAAATCAAGGATTTGATTGTGTAGATGAAAAGAAAATAATTAATTAGCAATTCAAATTTAAGGATTGTATCCTTAAATTTCTGACCTAGCCAGTAGATAAAAATCAAGGATTGGATAAGGAAAAGAACAAGATTAATTAAGAATTAAGATTTTCGACCACAAATGGATACCGACATACATTCAAAATGTTTTTGCAATCTAAATTAAAGACAAAATTGTCTTGCCTACTTACCCTATCCTAATTTGGCTTCATTTTTTGTGCGCCATCATGTCTTCAAATTTCTATATAAAGAATAGAATGGTCACTCAAGTCTCTCACTGGCAGCCAAGAAATAGAAAAACTTTTCTCTCAAGCACCTCCTTCTAGTCATTACTGCCAATGTTTAACCCAGTACTATTTCACCAGACTTGATCTATTAGAACCATATTGCCACTTTCGAAGCCATTTCTTCATGGAAATGGCAATGTTTTTCGCCAAATTCAGTCAAGTCCTTCATTAAAAAAGGGTCCCCAAATTCGACTTGGGTCTGTTCCCAGTAACAGTGTCAAAGCTATGGCAGATACAGCTGTATCAAACGGTGTTACGGCTGTTGTCACTGTGCGACCACCTATCAATCCGCTTACGGCTGGTGGTCAAGTCATTGATGACGTAGAAGATTTGTTCGGTAAATCACTACAATTGGAGCTTGTTAGTGCCAAGGATGAAATTAAGTACTGCGAATAGATATGATAATCTAACTTTTATTATCCTTTAATTTCTTCCTCAATTCAAGGATCCTAAATTACATAGTGAAACCAAGTTTACACTTCTAAACTTGGAAAACATGCTTACTAACATTTTTACTCCCCATGTTCTAGTAGGGGTTAGTTTTGATGATGATTTTATGAAAATGGATAGGCAGGTAAATTTTTAAATATATATACAGATTAATTGAGTAATTAATTCAAATATAAGGACTAAATAAATGTTTGCCAAATGTCTAGACAAATTTACGAAAGTTTATTACATGAAAATATGACAATTCATCATTCATTGTAATAAATAGTTAAACAAACCCTTATAATTTAATTGATCGAGCAGATAAAACTAAATCACACAAATTTGTGAGAATATATTTTAATAATTATAAATTGAATAAGAATTTTAGTATTAAGTTGAGTTTTTATTGAGCAATAAATTAATTATTACTAGACAAGAGAAATGAAAAAAATCATACATTTAATTCAATACTTAATAAAAACTCAGCTCAACATTAAATTTTTACTCCTTAATTACCTTCTACCATCAAACTTTATTCTACTAATTAAACTAATGCAATGAGTAGTACTTCTACAATCTCTGAGAGACTTCGAAAATATTAAATCGACAATTTAAGTCACTTATAAACACTTTATATTCATGAAGATTTATGGTAGATCAAGCATCAGTGTCAATGTTGGTCGAAGCTACAAAAATGCTACATTTTACTATGAGAGCTGCTAAACATCGGAACCCTGAGAGAACGGTGAGAGAAATTTCTTTCTCTCACCCCCCCCCCCCCCCCCCCCCCCCCCCCCCCACCCATGACCCACCCACGACCCACCCACGTGAGTAACATATATTTGTCCCCATGTGAAAAAGAAAAAGTACTCCCTTTCAACACAATTTAAATAAAAATAATTTTATGTTCAAACAAAATCTAAATTAAAAAATTCTAAATCAAACATATCATTTAAATAAAAAGATTTCTAAAAAATTTTAAATTAAACACATTATCATTTAATCAGTAAATACATGTACATTTCTATTATTATGATATAATAAAAAATAATAAATAAATAAATAATTATTCTTTCAACTGAGGTAATTATCAACTGGGTGTTGCTTCAAGATCTAAATCAAAAAATAAACAAGCTGAAGTAATAGCTATTGATTCACTGATTGGATGAGCTGAAGTAATAGTTTATGACGAGTAAATAAGTGAACTAAGAAACGAAGTTGTGTTAAGGAGTAAGGAGAGAACTCAAACGCTTGGTCACGAGAAAGGAGATAACCCAAACTTACTCAAACTATCACGTGGGGGCATAATTCACTTGTCAAAAGTGATTGAGTGTGGGGCCAAAAACAGCTTTTGGCAAAAGTAATTTAACTGAAGTAGTGGGGAGCTAGAAAACATGTGGGGACTCGCTTTTTTAGTGGGGAGTTGAGAGAACACGAAACGGCAGCTTGTTCTGTCGTTTCTCTCAATATTCTCTCAGCATCCCCGACCTTTACCATTTCTCTTTTACTATTAGGCCCAAAGTCAAAAAGCATACCGTGCAACATATACTTTTTCAATCAGCCAAAAGCAGACCATATTTGATTAGACAAGTCTACCGAAAAATAAATGAACCAACAAAATTAAACACACAAGTAAAGCATTCCATGTGCTCAAGATTGAGAACTAAATATAGCTTCATTGGTGCAATATTGGATTGTAACTACGGAGCAATGAAGCAATGATCGCTAAAAAAATAAAAATAAAATGTAATAATATGAGTCACTCAAACTATAAATTTATTTTAAGATTATTTGAATTAGATAAAAATTGTAATTTTGAATTTGTTTGTTTTTAACATGGAATGACTTTATTTTAATTGTTAATTAGTCATTTTACAATATTCGTACGTTAATAAGAATAAAATAAAAAAATTCTTTTATCCCAATAATATGACCTATGATGTAACTATATTATAAATTATCATATATCAGGTGTTAATTTATCTTGTCATCTTATTATCACATAATAAATTATATAAGAATCAAACGCGTGATCCTTTTAAAAATACAAATTTTCTTTTAAATATACTATTCCTCTTTTTTACATTATTCTTCAAGAGCTTCTATGAGGGGGGTCGATTATTAACTGAAGACGGAAAAAAAAGGTAAAAGGAAACTATTATTTAAATTAGAGGCCTTCAATAGTCTCGCAGACTACTATAGTTTTGTCCTTGGATTAACTAAAAGGTTCATCCATGTGCCGGCGATGAAAATCCAATGTGAAATAATTGGCCATGCAGCCTAATCCTAATTTTGTCATCATGTACAATGAATGGTTATCCTAACGAAGGACACAATTTAATTTGCCATCCATGTGACTAATTAATAGAGACATCGCCCAAGATTAATTGTAGCCACACACGTCAAATTCAAAAGTAGTGTACGATAAGATAAATATAAATTTTGTTTTTATATTTTAAACGTTTTACTCGTGGGCTTGTTCATCTCAATCATCATCATCCAATTGAATTGAAATGCTTAAATTAAGGACAAAACTACTTTCCAATAGGGGTTTGGTATTTTTATTTTGTCCTTTTTAAGGTTAACTATAATGGAATCTTATAATTTGTTATAAAAAAAAACAAGTTGAAAATTTTTAGATTTTCACATATTAGTCCCACACCTACAAATTTGTAGTTGCATTAATGCTTCTAGAAGCCACAATTTTCAGGACAAAAACTCAACTAAAAATACAAAACTCATTATTCAAACAAATAAAAATGATTTTATAAATTCATAAACTAACACTTTATTATTATTAGTAAATTAAAATATTTTTACTACATAATTAAATAATTTAGTATATTAATTAAATATTATGTTATAAAAAATAATAAGACATTACTTACATAGGATATCAATTAAATTTATTTTCGTATTTTGTGTATTCCATCAACTTGGCATATAAAATCTCTTGTTTGAAAAAAAAGAAAAAGATATGGAGTTTGAACCCTGCTTATATGGGTGAAAGGAAATTGGTTGTCGTGTTAAATTAAAAAGAAATTATATTTATATTTATCATCAATTATGGCTAGTAAATAATATACATAGTTTAACTATATAATAAATTAGTTAATTTATTAATTTATAAGTAAATTTATTAATTTAAATAAATATTAATTTAAGAAGAAATTATTTAATTGAAAACCTAGTTTAATAGCGTAAAAAAATTAAAATATTATAAATTTATATGTCATGATCGTAAAATTTTTAATTTTTCTTATTTTACATGAACAACGACTTTTAACATTAATGACCCAATAATCACATTTAGCCATTATACAACCCTTAAGTTAAATTCAACGGTGGATTTTGAAAATGACAAGAGAATGGGTATCAAACCCATGGATATAGTCGCTGGACCCTAAATTAAATGCTTTGCCAATCAAAACTTTCCTTTCACAATTTACATAGCAAAAAGAAAACAAAACGAAAGTGACAAAGTGAATGATGTGACTTTGACTGGTATGAACAGTTTACCAAAGTGTAATTGCGTGATAATTCTGATAATTTTTAATTACTTCCACTCAATTATTTTTTAATTACTGGACTAATAGGAATTGAATTGAATGAAAGCCCTTCTGTAGGCGTCTGTCTTTTTAAAAATCAAATCCTTCCAAATTAAACAAAGCAAATGTACAATGACATAAAAAAATATTTTATAAAATATACATTTGGTCCTTGGACGCACGTGAAATAGCCAGAACTGTATGGTGTGTGTACCAAGTTTAGTGGTCCGGGGAGATGCATTACGCATGAGGTGGTCCTTCGCAATGACTAGGCAGACAAACAATTTTATGAATTTGTTTCATGGATTGAAAATGAGTAATGCGATTATTATTATTTTTTTAACTAGAAATTGTACAAATTTACAAATTCAGTGGTCCTCAGAGATTAAGAAAGATGGAGAAAAGGGGATGAATGATGGTGGTCTTGATGACCTCATGGTGCTATTTACTGATATTGTGGAGTTGTTTTTTTCCATTCTTTTTTATTTATCTTTTTTTTTGTATTTTATTTATTTATTTATTTTCTGTACTTATACTTTTGGTACATATATTTAATAATTTGAAATTTTAATTCAAAACAAACTGGATTATTTCAAGTTCACAATTAGAATTTTAATTCGATTGAATTCTCCAAATCGAACGAATCGTAACCCAATCACTCATAACTAGAACAACACGAATTAGGAAATTGGAATTGTTCATTTGATTTGATTGAGTTTGGAAGTTTAGAGATGGTTAAATTGTTTGAAAAGGAAAGCTAACGCAAATATAGTAGGTTGACAGATTGGCCGATTGATTCTTTCAATTTATTAGAACAGATGGTAAAAGAGGTAAGAGGTAATTTAAGGGCAAAATTTGTCCATGTAATATATTTTTTTTCAAATTGGAAGGAAGATAATGAAATCTGTTGATCTGCCAATTAGAATTATTCTTTATAAATTGAGAAAATATGACTAACGAAGGGCAAAATCCCCGTACTATGACCTGAGAAATGATGTCGACCATATTGCTAGTTCATTTAATGAGCTAATTGATTAATAAATTTTAATTATTAATTTTAATATCACAATTAAAAAAATTTTAGAATACGTCCCAGCCACTATGTTAGTCAAATAATAAGCGTATAATATTATAATATGTGTATTTTTATTTTAAAAAATCAATACGTAATTAGTGGTTATATTCAATTCAATTACGCACATTATTCATGTATTAATTAATCGTATTACACCTCATGAAACATAAAATTTCTTAAAAAGTGAATTTATGGAAATAGTTCTGATAATAGATTTGTTGAGCATCAAATTTTTTTTAAGAATATGATTTTTTTCTGAGAAGGCGAATGGTAAACCGGAGATTTTCCCTACTTTAATCTATAACCAAAACATCCGTGGAGTATAAATGTTTTTTTTTTTCCTTAAGCAGATCTTTAAAAAATGAAGACAACTTAAATAAGCATGAAATCCAAATTCATATACACACGACATAAACGCTCAAGACTTTAAGATAAATTAATAGATTTTAAATATGGCGGTGTCATTTTTATAGAAGAGAAGAAGAATATTAACACTTTAAATTATGGAGCACGTGAAACTGAAGACAAACTAGTGTAATAGTACGTCGTACGTATCTTTTTCCTCTTCGGCCCCACTTGGCTTCATTTTTTTTTTGAAAAGGGCTTCATTTTTCATGTGCCATAAGTCGAATGGAGCACGTGAAAACCAACGACTTTTTACCAGCGATTAGATGAATTTGTCGGTGATACCCATTCTTACTTTCTTAGTCTTTGCTAGGGTTAGCAAAACCCGGGGCGGGTCCGGGTATCGCAATGATCAGACCCGACTTAAATGCATAGATATCCGGGTTGAATTGTGTCAAAATTTAATTTGGGTACCTAAATTTTATATTTTTTTAATAAGATGAATCTATTTACACTCTAAAAAATACTTTGAACACACTTTTACTTATAACACTCACTTGTTAAATTTTTTTAAAATAATTTTACTCAATACACTCTTAAAAATGCCAAAATAACCCTCAATTTGCTCATCACTACAAACTCGGAAAATTAAATTCCATATCAAGAACTTATTCGACAATACTCTTCCTCGTAACTCTGACACAATGGCATTGACCTCTGTTTAGTTGCTCTAAATGAAGGGACGATGATAAGGGATTAAGTGTGTAAAAAACCGCTTGATAATAATATACTTGAACCTACTGCAGAAAAAGGTGCTACAAAAATTGGCTGGTATGCTCTTGTGACTGTTAGGAACTAACAAATATGAAATATTAACTTTTGATAAATTGGAACCTTGAGATATTACAAGTATGATTTTTATTGTGGTAGAATTCGAGGTAAAAGTTGATTCAACGTATATTATTTGGCCATAAAATTATTAAGTTCGATAGTTTCAAGAACAGCACCAGTAGGGCAACCCATGAAGAAAACCAAACTTCTCATTGTAAAATGTATTTAAGTAGTATAATAGTTTAAAATTGATTATAATGGGGACTTCAAGAAGCATATCAAAGAAATTAGAAACATAAAGTAAGAGTTTATGCTGATTTAACGAAAGGCTAAAGAATAATGTATTTATTTAATCACACAAAATTGTCCTTAATGGTAAATTAAACTATGGGTGTTTTTGTAATATAAAATTTATAAAATAAAAGAGTGTTTAGAGTAATTCTTAAAGTGCAAATAGTCTCACCTTTAGAAAAAATAGAAAATAAAAATAATAATTTTTCTTATTTTTAGTATTTAACATTTTTTATTTTAATTTCAACATATTCGATTTATGTAATTTTTAAGAAATACGAATAAAAGTTTATTTAGAATAAAGTAGTACTGCAAAATTATAACGTCGGAAATTAAATTTCAGTCGAAAAAAAATTGGCAATCTCCCATCGCTATTTTGCAATCGATATATTGTACTCTGTATTTGCATGGCATTTGTAGTGCGGTAGGTAGGTTTACCGCCGCACCAATCTCCACCACAATTGTTGAATGAATTTGGAGAAAATGTTAGGTGAAAGAAAGTGAGTAGGATTGAATGCTTATCTTATGTTGATGTCTGTACGTTGAAACAAATGTACAGGTGACACCAAATCTTCATCAGAACAACACGTGTAACCCATGTGATATTTAAGAACATGAGAACTCGCTTTGTTTTCTTTTTACATTTCTGGTGAATTTGGAAATCGTTTGATTTGATTATTGCCCGCTTCGTTCGATACCCGCGCTTTGATTAAGGTGTCAGAGACATTTAAGTAAGAAATTATTAAATTTGGATGACGGGTTGGATGTTAGCTGGGAACAACCTATTATTATTGGCAGTTGGCTTCCTTCAACTGAACTATTTATGCATTTAATGCAATTTATGATGTAACCGAAAAATTAAAGTTTTTGCCACCGAGAACTTATAGAATCTATATTTGACCAAAACAAAAAACTTTGTGGGAGACAAGACTTATTAGAGTCTGTTCGATACTGTACTCAGCTAGGTGTAGTTTTTAATTTTTAATGGTAAAATTATATTTATTGTATTATTAATTTTTTATTTATAATTACAACTTTTTTTTTAATGATAATAGTAGTTCTTAAGCCACACATCTAATACTGAACAAGACTTTATAAATGTAACTTACAGCCATTTAACAGAAAAATTTACGTGTGATAATTGCATTACACGAACTCTATTCCCTAAAGTTTTCATGCTGGAAAGCCGACTTCTGCCTAGAAGCGATGAGCCATATTGTAACACCCCAATCCCACTAACAAGACACTATGATAGAATTGAAGTAAAACTGCATTTCATTATTCTCATATTTAAGACTTTCAAAGTAGTAACTAACAATAAATGTTCTGAACCTCTAAAGGAAGCTAAATTATTCTTAAATTATCAACGTAACAACAATCCCTAAAATAAACAGAGCTCTTATTCTCCCTCCTAAGACCATGAGCTCACATCATCTAAGTCTATAATAAAAGGTGAGCCGTCAACTCGGTAAGTAAATTTATGCACAATACTAAAAACTATTATAATATAATTTAATAAAACTTCTTAGATATACATAACAATAAGAGAAATAACCTTTGTAAATTATCATTTAGCTAAAATAAATCACATCATCATAAAGCCATTTACATCCTTTTAACAAAACAATAGCATTTGAAACACATAAAACATATTTAGCTTATGTCACATAGTATCACATGTAAACCCAATGACCCCATATAACATCATTTAAGGTACTAAATTATTTAAAGTATTTTGTTATTAGAAAACAATTTTCTCGTCTCTACCTAAATTATTTGTCCTAGTGAACGTCTATAAATTATGTTACACATGTACATGAGTTGGCTGTGCGCAATTATTGTGGCATACAGTTCCATTAATCACAATAAATAAATTGGTTGAGCCATTAAATGGTTATTGATAGAAAGAATATATAATGTCGTGACTAAAATTTGGTATCAATATCGGCATAAATATAAATTTTATAAATTACATAAAAGACAAGTAAATAAAAGATAAAATAATTAAATTCATATAATACATTTCAAATACTTCTTTTATCCCTTTCAGTCTCCATGTGCCATTATTTTTTGGATAGGATTGACTCTATAGTAATGGGCCTTAGACAATTTTTTTTTTATAAGACCTCTTTACTTTCAGTATCTTCAACACTCAAAAGAAATATAAAAAAAAAAACTCAAAAATCAATCAATTTTTGATTATATCTTGAATGTTAACAATTAACAAGATAATAAGAAATTTCAAAAAGAAAAAGTAGTCAAGAAGATATTTTATTTAATTTCTTTAAAATCATTGTTTCAAGAAACTAGTTTTTCCCTTCAAAAGTGAGGCAATAAATGTAATAATTTTTTTTATAGAGCTCAATGTAAGAAATTTTATAATATTAAATAAATAGTATATTTTTAGACAGATAAAGAATTTAATCTTTTTCTTAGAAAAATAATAATTAATTAATGGTTACACAATACTATTAATTCTAGCTTTTTAAAATTAAGGTTATCAAATATAGAATTTGTATAAAAATTCTTAATTGTAAGATAATTATTAATTAAAGAGAGGCTTAAAAAAAATTTCCTATTATAAGTAACTTAAAAAATCTATTAATTTGAATATATCAAGAAAATACCAAAAAATAAAGAATTTTCTTAACATATAGAACCTAAATAACCACAATAGGTCTTCTTAACATGAAACACTAAGTGACTGTCTATTTCGCCTATCTTTAAAGCAGCGCCCATATTTTGAAAACCTTGGTGTTGATATTAATGAGGAAATAGTATTTTTCTTTTTAAAAGAGGTTTACTGTTACAAAATGTTTTACACGAGTGTCTTAATAGTCTCGGTCCGTGTCCATGATTCCATGTGTCTTGGTACTTGTGCACTATACACATGTGAAATAGGTAAATTTTACTTATTCTAATTTATTTTTTTATTCTTTGTTTAGCCTTTTAAATTTCTTGTCTTTATTTCCAACCGTTGAGGTTTGCCTAAAATAAAATAAAGAAAAACTTCTTGTCTTTATTTTTTTCATTTTGTGCTTTTAAGATTCTTGTATTCAGTAATAACTTATCAAAAGACTTGTTCGTCCTTACAAAAAATTACCCTTTCTATTTGGTTTGTAACTATAAGAGGTGATGAGTATTCCAAACACTTCAGGACTAAGTAGTATATAATAATTTCAATATAGAAAAAAGTGATAATCTCCCAACAAAACAATATGTAATGTAGCACTAAACAAAAAATAAAATGCATATACAAAAAATTTAACAAACCAAAGGCTCGAATAAATACACACAATATCCAAAGGATCTTGATCCCATTGAGACAAATAATAAAAAGGAAAATAAATTTCATTTTCTTTTATAACCAATCTTAAGTTTATACAAATCGATTGAAATTAGAAAAAATTAAAAATACAATAAATATGCATAATTTAGGAATAATGCAATTGATTGACATTGATTTGCTCAACCAATCATTTTGTTAACTAATTAACAAAGAGTTAGCAATGAATTTCAATTTTGGACATGGAGTCAGTGTTGAGTATTAAATCAATGGCTTTTAGGTAACAGAAATAAAAAATAAAATAAAATTTAAATTATGACCATTAATTTAGTACTCATCGAAAATTCAGCTTATCATTAAATCATAATCCTTCAATTTTATAGCAATTTATCTTTCTTCCTATCTTTGTTCTTTGTTCTTTTTCACCCACCTAACAAGAAAGTTTGTAGAAGAACCCAAATTCACTAGTCTTCTCTGTAAAATTATATTAATTGCGTCATTTTCATTTTTATCTGGTATGAGAACTCCTAGAGATGATAAAATGGGTCACAATGTGATTGTACAACATAGATAGATAGGATTTTGTTGCATCTATGTTGACAAATGTTGATATGATTAATAAATGGGCTGACATGATACGACAAGATAAATAACTGTGTCATATTCATGTTGGACTGCCTCAACAGGATTACACATTCAGACACGAATATCAATTAATATGTATATTATTATTCAAAAATTACTAATATATATGTTGAACAATAAATTTATTGCTTCTATTTTATACATATTATATTATAAACTTATTACGTCATATTTGTATCATAGTAACTTATTTATAACCTATTTTTAAGAATAATATTGACATATCTGTTAATTTTTTAAATTAATTTTTAATTTTTTGTATTAAATATGTTAAATGGGTCAACAAAATTAATAGACGTGGTCGTATTCATATTTTGATATTTCAACATGATTAATAAATGAGTCGTATCTGTGCTTGCTTAAATTTAACATGACACAATTAGACAAATTAACACTTCAAAGAACCCCAAAATTTCGTTCACTTTATTTTTTGCTTTAGATCTTTATGGGTTTTGGTGGAATAACTCTCTGCATTTATTCATCTTTATATTTTTCAATTTAATTAATCTTCTCACTTAGTTGAGGGTTTATAAAAAAATAATATTGTATAAATTGAACATGTATGATTGTAAATCCATAAGAATGAAATTTCATTTTTTAAATGCGAGAGTGACACTCCCCTAATAAAATTTTGACAATAAACTTAGTTGGGATAGAAACTTATTGACTAAATATGAAAGATACCGTTAACATTAACAATTGTATTATCTTTATTAAATCAAGATTATCTATTCCCTGATTTGGAAGCTCATCCCCTCAATTTTTGGGCAAGCTTAATTTTGAGTATTAGTTTAGTTTATGAGCTTTTATATAATATTAGAATTAAACTTATATATGAGTGGGCTCATATGTATTCCTTTACCACTCGATATAGACAAGACAAAAAAAAGGCCCGTACGTGACAAGAGGTGATAGGAAAAATATTCTACGTTGATTGATAGTATGTATTGATTAGCTAAATAATATAAGCTTAAAATAATTGTTAACTCATCTATCTCGACTAAAACGACACTATTTCCTACCAATAACATTTTATTCATGATCACATTAGTAATCTTTTCATCGACAACTTAAACTGCTCTTTTACTATAAAATACTTTTTGAGTTATCGAGTTATTAGGTGATAGCTAGGGATGACAAAATTCTCCACGGGTTTGGGGTCCCATGGAGCCCCACCCCAAATGGGGAAAATTTTTAATGATTTTTGGGAAATGAGGTGGGGAGTGAGGGAAAATAATTTTCAAATTGTTAACGGAGCGAGGTTTGGTATTGCACTCCCCACCCCACCCCCACCCCAATCCCCGTTTTATATATATATATATATATATATGTTTTTAATTCTTATTTAATAATTTTTATTTTATCAACTACAATGTCAAATAATAAATTTTTTAAATTTTTATGTAATATAAACAGGATATGAATAAAAGAAAATCCTACAATATTTTTCAATTCTAAACACATTATTATGTTTTCTTTTCTCTTTTAAGGTGCTGCTCTCTTTAAATATTTTTCACTTTTAATATCATTTTAAGATATTGTTTCAAATTTTTAGATATTTAAAAAAATTTAAATACTTCATAATATAGTGATGATTTTATTTTAAGTTTCTAATTTTTAATTTACTAAAATCATATATTTATATATACTATAAAGTAGGTAAATGGGGAATGGGGCGGGGATGGAGAAATCATTCCGCACGTGGGGATTCTCCATCCCCAACCCACTAAATTTATTGGGGAATGGGGTGGGGAATGGATAGGGATGGCAATGGGGAGGGGAGGGGAGGGGACCGATCTCTCCGTACCCATCTCCGATATTTTGTGTATGTCCCCGTCCCCTTCCCGTCCCCGTCAGAATTACTTGAGAGAATCCCCATCCCCTCCCCGGATAATAACAGGAGATCCCCGAGGGTCCCCGATCCCCGAATAATTAATACATTTTTTTTTCGATTTTGAGTTAATCATATTAAAATAAAAAATTCAAATAAAAGTAAAGTTCGAAATATATCTTACATTAATATCTATTACAAAAGTCACATACATTAAATTAGTAAGTAACGCAACATGCAAAGGATACAAACTTCTTTTACAAATTATCATGAACAAATTAATAGTCTAATACAAAATTGTTATAAATAAAATCGAATTTAAGTTCAAAATTAACTTTTTCAATGGTGGCGTGGGCACTTTATAAATTTGGATTATTTCCTTTACAACACAATAGTTAAATCGGAGCAAATCAAAAGCAAATATTAGATTAGATTAGATATTAAAATTGTAATTCGCTGTGGGCAATTATAACATCTAAAAATAAATAAAAAATAGATTTAAGTTTAAAATATTTAAAGAATATTAAAATTTTAAAAAATGTTTGGCTATTAGAATCTACTCGGTCTTTTTAATGTCCTAAATAAAAATTTAGGACTTTAATTAGTTAATTAGGCCTAAAAGTTTAATAATATAAATATTTTGATATTTTTTATTTTTACCAATATTTATAATTTTATAATTTAAATTTTATTATTTATTTACTAGTAATTTTAAAAAATTAAAATAAAATTAAAATTTAAAATGAGAAAATGGGTAGGGGATGGGGATTCCACCTAATCTCCGTCCCCTCCCCGAATAAGAAATTGGGTAAAAAAATTTTCCCGTCCTCTCCCCGAATAAAAAATTGGGTATGAAATTATCCTCATAACCTCCCCGAATGGGGAAAATCCCCGAGGGTACCCGTCCCTGTGGGGATTTTTATCATCCCTAAGAATGGAGGCAAAAGAATTTAATGGGGTGGGGAATGGGATAAGCCTCCCCACCTCCACCGCACCCCATTGTCATCCGAGTGACAGCGTCTAAATTGTAATTATTAAAGAATCATATACAAACAAAAATATATATTAATTTTGAGGATATAAATCAATGGGAATAAGATAATGTCACGTTTCGTCGTTTCCCTCATATGGGAATCAATGTCTTTGAAATTATAGTGACAGACAGACACTTTGTGAAAAGAAAAAATGAAAAAAAAAAGTGACAGACAGACGGTTCGTAATGTTGATAATTACCGACTGTAGAATCAACATTGCAGAAAAAGTGATGGGTTGAAATTTAAAAAAGCTGTGGAGTGCGTAGCAGAGAAAATCAAGGATTTGATTGTGTAGATGAAAAGAAAATAATTAATTAGCAATTCAAATTTAAGGACTGTATCCTTAAATTTCTGACCTAGACAGCAGATAAAAATTAAGGATTGGATAAGGAAAAGAACAAGATTAATTAAGAATTAAGATTTTCGACCACAAATGAATACCGACATACATTCAGAATGTTTTTGCAATCTAAATTAAAGACAAAATTGTCTTGCCTACTTACCCTATTCTAATTTGGCTTCATTTTTTGTGCGCCATCATGTCTTCAAATTTCTATATAAAGACAAGAATGGTCACTCAAGTCTCTCACAGGCAGCCAAGAAATAGAAAAGCTTTTCTCTCAAGCGTCTCCTTCTAGTCATTACTAACAATGTTTAACCCAGTACTGGTTCATCAGACTCGATCTATTAGAACCATATTGCCACTTTCGAAGCCATTTCTTCATGGAAATGGCAATGTTTTTCGCCAAATTCAGTCAAGTCCTTCATTTAAAAAGGGGCCCAAAATTCGACTTGGGTCTGTTCCTAGTAACAGTGTCAAAGCTATGGCAGATACAGCTGTATCAAACGGTGTTACGGCTGTTGTCACTGTGCGACCACCTATCAATCCGCTTACGGCTGGTGGTCAAGTCATTGATGACGTAGAAGATTTGTTCAGTAAATCACTACAATTGGAGCTTGTTAGTGCCAAGGATGAAAGTAAGTACTGCGAATAGATATGATAATCAAACTTTTATTATCCTTTAATTTCTTCCTCATTTCAAGGATCCTAAATTACATAGTTCTAAACTTGCTTAATAACATGCTTAATAACATTTTTACACTTCTAAACTTGGAAAACATGCTTAATAACATTTTTACTTCCCATGTTCTAATAGAGGTTGGCATTGGTCGAATTGTGTCAATCCAACCCAACTCGTATATAGTGCGGGTTGAAAAAGTCTAGCCCAACATAACTGGTTATATTTTTTTTAACCCAACCTGCAAAAGTATAAGTTAGGAGGGGTTGGATTGGACTTTTGAAAAAAGTTCACTTTCATAGTCTAATTTAACACTTTATAAAAATAAAACGTTACAAAAATAAATAAATTAATTAAAAAAATATAAAAACACAAATATAAAATTCCTTAAAACCAATCCAATATTCAAAGTCTAACAAATAAATTATTAGTTTATAATTAAGGAAAAAAAAGTCCAAAAATTCAAAGTCTTGTTTAACATAAAATATTAAAGTCTAAATACCAATAGTCAATATAAGTTTAATTAATTGAGAGAGTTTTATTATATTTTCATATTTATATTTTTGTTTTTTGTTCATATATATATATATATATATATATTTATTTATATTTATGATGAATACAATTTGGCAGGTTGAGTTGAAATTGTTCAACCCAACCTGCAAGCAGTATAGGATGGGAATTTAACAATCCACTCCAACCCGTTTCTTTTACCAACTTAACCCAAACCGCCAAAAATCATGCGGGTGGGGTGGGTTTCACAGCTTGGTGCCCACCCCTAGTTTTAAAACATTTTAAACTACATATTTTCTAATATTCTAAGAATAAACTTTTTTAATAGTTCTACTTTCTTTTTCCACATTCTCTTTCAGATAAACCCACAATTAGTGGTAATGCAAAAATAAAGGGGGTAGTAGTGAAGGATTGTGAGGTGCAATATGAAGCAGAATTCCAAGTTCCAGTTGATTTTGGAGAAATTGGTGCAATATTAGTGGTAAATGAGCACGCTCTTGAGATGTATTTAAAAGATATAGTTCTTGATGGTTTACCAAGTGGTCTTGTGACCATAACATGTGAATCGTGGGTTCAGCCAAATACTAGCAAAGACCCGAGAATTTTCTTTACTAACAAGGTCAGTTTCAAATTTGCTCTGACTCTTTTAAATGTACTAAGTTGTTAACTATGTCTCAATCTTTTTTTTAGTTTCCCTTACATAAGTCATGTTACACTTTAGTTAAAATAATTTGACGCCAAGGTCTAATGTGATTTTTCATTTTTAATGTGTTTTTTTTATTGACCAGTCATACCTGCCGTCAAAAACACCGAATGGATTGCAGAAATTAAGATATGCCGAGCTAGTTAATTTACGGGGCAATGGAGAAGGGGAACGCCAAAAAGCTGATAGAATATATGATTATGATGTCTACAATGATCTTGGAGATCCTGACGAAGATGAAGAATTGAAACGGCCAGTACTCGGTGGAAAACAGCATCCTTATCCTAGACGTTGTAGAACTGGACGCCCACATTGTAAAACTGGTAAATTATGATTTAGTGTTAGTGCAACAACTTTTTGTTTATGCAGCATTTTTTTTAAAGGTTTGGTCTGATTCTGACGAATTTTCTTAAGCTAGAAAAACCTTTCACATAAGCTAATATTTAGTTTGTTAGTGCAGACGAAGCGTCGGAGGAAAGAGTGCCAAGCAAAAGTTTGATACCTATTTCGCCTTATGTCCCAAGGGATGAAGAGTTCTCGGCGATAAAGGAAACAACGTTTGTTATAAGGGGATTGTTCGGACAGTTGCGTTCGCTAATACCAAACTTGAAAGCCGAATTTGTCGACACCGATGGGTTCCCAAACTTCACAGAAATAGACAAACTCTTCCGTGAAGGAGTTAAAATTAAAGATGCAGAATTTTGGAAATCGTTACTTCCCGGATTTGTTGAAGAAATTAAAGACATTGGCGATTTTTTTTTGAGGTTTACGAGTCCTGAAACATTTAAGAGTAAGAATCTCTTCTTTAATTGTCACACAAACAAGCTGCATATGCATGCTTTATTGCTTTAATCAATTTGTTGCTGTAGTTTAATTATCTGTGAGTTTTCTCATTTGCAGGAGACAGATTCTTTTGGTTTAGGGATGAGGAATTTGCTCGGGAAACTTTAGCTGGTCTCAACCCTTGCAGCATACGGTTGATTACGGTATTATATATATAATTCTGAACATTTGTCTTCGGCAATATCGTGAGAAGTAATCATTTAGTATAGAAGTTCAGTGCCTAACTCATAGTCAACAGTCTGCTCATGGTATAAACCTGGCCTATTATTTTATTCTCAGTCCTGAGATGTAATTTCTTTAACACCTTGTCGCATGCCGACCGTTGCCTTGTTTGATGTTGTCATATGATAAGGTAGCGTGAGACCCACATGAGTTGGCTTTGATACCATAAAAATCTATCATAACATCGATCTAAAGATAGGAGGGGGTAAAATCTAAATTAATTTTTGCTTTTGATTCCCTAAAATATTTAAATTCGGGTGAATAAGTAAAAAACTGCTTGAAACCTTTTTTAGCATGAGATTAAAATTTTTTTGCAGGAATGGCCGTTGAAAAGCTCACTCGACCCAAAAATCTATGGTCCATCAGAATCAGCAATCACCACAGAAATGATTGAGAGTGAAATTAAAGGCTGTACGACTGTTAAAGAGGTAAAAATAATTATGAAGCGGATGGGAATCTTTAGTTATATCAATAAATAAGATAGACAAGACCAGCAAATTATTTCTTTCGCCCAATTAATTCGTAAGCTAAACTTCTTAAAAATTGGGTTAACGCAGGCTCTAAATCAAAAGAAGCTGTTCATCTTAGATTACCATGACCTATTTCTGCCGTATGTAGAACAAGTGAGAGAGCTCGGAGACAGAACCTTGTATGGATCTCGCACTGTATTCTACTTGAACCCAGATGGCACATTGAGGCCACTAGCCATTGAACTAACTCGGCCTCCAATGGACGGCAAGCCACAATGGAAACAAGCATTTACGCCCTCTAGCGATTCTACTAAAAGCTGGCTTTGGAAGCTAGCCAAAGCTCATGTTCTTGCTCATGATTCTGGCTATCACCAGCTTATCAGTCATTGGTAAGTTTATTTAAAAAAAAAAAAATTAGACAAGCGTACATAATATATACTGGAATCAGCCATTAATTCCTTTGACCTAGCAGTGGGCTGCTTATTCATTTTTCAGGTTGAGAACTCATTGTTCTGTGGAACCTTATGCAATTGCAGCCCATCGGCAACTCAGTGCAATGCATCCTATCAATAGATTGTTGAAGCCACATTTCCGATACACAATGGAGATCAATTCTTTAGCTCGACAATCTCTTATTAATGCAGGTGGAGTCATCGAATCCACATTCTTGCCTGGAAAATACAGTATGTTGCTAAGCTCTATTATCTATGACAAGCAATGGCGATTTGACCATCAAGCACTCCCTCAAGACCTTATTAGTAGGTAAATAAGTCAAAACTATAAACTCTCTGCACGGATATTTCTCTTAACGTGTACTCTTAAGATAACGGTATACACTTAGCCTAAGAATTATTCACCGTTGATATTGAATTATTCCTTAAATATACTTTTGGTGAAGAACAAATTTAAGGTTACTTTTTCTTCCCAATTTTCCAGGGGAATGGCTGCTAAAGATCCAAGTTCTCCACACGGCTTAAAGCTAACAATTGAAGACTACCCTTTTGCTCAGGACGGTCTTGATCTCTGGGATATCATAAAACAATGGGTTACCGACTATGTGAGTCACTACTATCCCGATCCAAGCCTTGTAGAGTCTGATGAAGAGCTCCAAGCTTGGTGGACTGAAATTCGAACTGTCGGACACGGTGACAAGCAGGATGAAACATGGTGGCCTGTCCTCAATAGCCCTAAGGATTTAATTGATACCATCACAAGTATCGTTTGGGTAGCTTCTGGTCTCCATGCAGCTGTGAATTTTGGCCAGTACGAATATGCAGCCTACTTTCCCAATAGGCCAACTATTGCAAGAGCCAACATGCCAAATGAAGATCCATCTGATGATGAATGGCAAATTTTCTTTGAAAGACCTGAAGCTGCACTTTTGACTACCTTCCCCAATCAGAGGCAAGCTACTGCAGTAATCAGTGTTCTCGACGTGCTATCGGCTCATTCGCCTGATGAGGATTATTTGGGGAAATACATGGAACCAGCGTGGGGTGAAGATAAAATTATAAAGGGTGCCTTCGAAAAGTTTCAGGGCAGGTTGATGGAGCTTAAAGGGATTATTAATTTGAGGAATGCAGATAAGAATTTGAAGAATAGACATGGAGCTGGCAGTCTGCCATATGAGCTCTTGATGCCACTTGCGGACAAATCTGGTGTCACAGGAAAAGGAGTTCCGTACAGCATCTCTATCTAGAGTTCAAATTGCACTTTTCCTTTATTTACTTGTAATGAATAAGCTAGTTCTAATAATGCGGAAAACAATGACAAGTGGGTACTCCGAAACTTGAATTGTATGTTAAGAAAATCCTGGTGGGATACTTTGTGCATTCAGTGACACTCTTTCGTTGAATTTTTGTCGATTAATACTATTCGGACAAAAAATATGTAATCCCGCGCTGGTTTAAACATTTAATTTTCAACATTATTAACATTTTTTTTAGCATATATTTAGTTCACTTAATATTTTCCTTTTTTTTCACATATATTTCTTAGAAGAGCGACTAATGCGTGGATCTCCATAAATAGAGAAAAGGCGAAAAACAAATTAAGATGGAAATAATAGTCCACAAATCAACATAAAGTGAGTAACAAGTTGATTAACGCAAAATCAGCATAAGGAGATTTGAACATGAGATCTTAGTTGGCTTTAAAACCATGTTAGAAAAATAATTAATTTTAAACTAAAAATAAAAATCACTAGATTAAAAAACTTAAACTATTAGATTAAAAACTGCAACAGTAAATTTAATGCCAAAGTTTTTATATTTCAGCAAGGAAGTTACATTAATTTTAAGTGATGCTAGTTGATAATTTTTTAAAAAGGACCATTTCATATAAATTATGTCTCCTTTAGATACCAAAGGGTTAGACTGGGTTGTAACTTGGACTTTCCCTTTGAAAAATTATTTTGACTAGGACTGGGCAAAAAAATCGTGGCCTTAAAAAAATGAACCGGACCGACGGTTCGGATTTAATTCGACCGATTTTAATTTTAAAAAATAACCGAAATATATGATTTATAAAAAAAATTGAAATACTGGTTCAGTCTTCAGTTTACTCAGCTAAACTGAAAAACCGAATCGAAAAATCGGGTTATTTTTTGTTTTTATTCAAATCAACATGTGTTAAACTTTAATTGGTTGCGTAAGATAACTAAAATAGACATGCACACACACAATTATGGGTATATATATGTTACAATTTCTGAATTTCACCCAAAACAAACCCTAAAGCTAAAATCAAAATCGAAATCAAATCATCCAACCGAATCCATTGCAATCACGGCCGACACTGCTGTTATATTTGTTTGCAATTTTTTTTTGGTGAAGATGGGAGAATGTTGTTGGCGTAAATTTTCTTTTTATTTTATATTGTAAGTTGTAACTATTGTTATTTTTATTTGTTTTCACAACATTATGTTTATGTAGATGGAGTATTAGAGTTTGGTTATATATTTTGAAATCTTAATATTTCATATTTTGTGAGTACCTTATTAGTAGTTAGTAAGATATTAATGATAAAATGTGTTTTGAATTCTTTGTATTTATTGTTAATAGTTGTAATGAAATTAGGATGAACTAATTGTTGAAAAAAATTATTACATTCATGAGGCCCAATGGGCTAAAAAATTATAAATTCAAAATAGGTCCAGAATCGAAAAAATCGAACCGAATTGAACCGATCCGAAAAGATCCGTATATATTTGGTTTTTTATTCGGTTCTTATTTGATTTTTTATTCGGTTCTTATAAAATAACCGATTTAAATCGGTTTTGCTTAATTTCGATCCGAACCGAACCGTGCCCACCCCTAATTTTGAGACTCAATAAATTTTAGAAAATTTTCAGATAAACCATACGTATGTGTTAGTTCTTAAACCAATCTAAGATCAATTTAGAACCCCTAGGATCTAACTAAACTCTGCAATTAATGATTCTGAAAAATCAAATAGTAACACACACAAAGAATTAACCAGAAACAAGTAATCAAGAGATACAAAGATTAAGTGGTTCGGCCTGGAGATGGCCTATATCCATTGAAGAATTGAGTAACAAATCTTTATTGAATCACCGAGAACAAGTTACAAGCTTTCTCTCTTGATCAATCACAGCCTTTAAGATTATAAACTGATCAAAACGACTCTAAAAAGGTCTCAAGTTGGCCAGTTGTGTTTTGTGTTTGTTATAACAAACCTAGATTGTCCCTGCTTGTGTCACAAGCATTAATGGCCTTGAACTGGGTTCAAAACACGTGCTTAACTCATGAATATTATAAACAATCAAAACGATCCCCTAAATCGTCGTTTTGAGCTGAACAATGATAAGTGATCACATGTGATGGACATATGCTCTACTTAAGTAAATGTCTGACACTGGTATATTGTCATTTGCTCCATTTAATTTCATAAGCCTGACAAGTCATACATGCTTCAAAACAACACTTTTTAGAATCTAGTTTCAAGCTCGCACTTCAATATTCTCCACCTTGAACTTAAAACTCTTTTTAAACTTGCCGCTTCTTTCTTCACTTCCCTGTAATTCATCTTTCACATATACCAGCTAAATCTAAGCAAAGCTTAAATTTAGCACTTGGAATAGCCTTGGTTAACATATCAGCTACACTATTATCTGTATGGATTTTCTTCATTTTCACAGTTGCCTTTGATGTCTCCAACCTAATAGAGTGTAGTTTATATCAATATGCTTGGTCTTTTCAGGGTGAGTTTGGTTTTTGCTTATCACTACAGTCTTTTGATCAACTTCGAGCTCTTTTAACACACTTTTAACCATATTTCTTCTGCAGCAGCTATATACTCAGCTTTGGTAGCTAACAGAGTAATTACAGTTTGTAACTGAACTTTCTCGTTGACTGTGGAGTTATTGTAAATGAATAGATACCCTATAAGAGGCCTTATCCTATCTAGATCCCCTACATAATCTGAATCTACATAACCATCAGACTATCATTTTTCTTTTGGCCCCCATAAATAATGAGCTAATGTTCCCCTTTGATACCTATGTATCCACTTTACTGTTTTCCAATGTTTCTTCCAAGATTGGCCATATTTCTAGTAATAATGCTCATGACATATAAGCTATCGCCTAGTCAATATCATAGAATACATCAAACAACCTATAGCACTTATATTAGGTATCTTTACCATTTTGGACTTATCAGATTCAGTATTGGGACACTGCTGTTCTGATAATATAAAATGAGCTAACAAAGGTGTTTGGATTGGTTTTGAATAAATTATTCATACTTATCAAGCACCTTATCAATGTATTCTTCCTAAGTCAGAAACAAAGTATTAGTGTTCTTATCTCTAATAAATTGCATTCCAAAAATCTTATTGGCTGGTCAGAGGTCTTTCATTTTAAACTTCTCTCTAAGTTGCTGTTTTAGTACTTCATTTGATCCATGCAATTGCTTATAATAATCATATCATTCACATATAAGATTAAATACACCCTTTCACCAGAAACCTCCTTAAAGAAAACACAGTAGTTGAGGTTGCACTTCTGAAAACTAAACTTCATCATAAAGCTATCATTTGATAAATAAGCAAAAAAGCTATCATTTGCCCTCTTCTTGAGTAAAGCCTTTGGCTGCAAGCTTAGCTTAATACCTTTTTTGTTTGACTCTTGGTTTCCCTTGTTTAGTTCTATACAGCCACTTATAGCATACCACTTTCCTTTTTTCTAGTTTTTCTACAAGCTCCTATGTATAATTTTTATATAATAACTCTATTTCCTCCGTCATTGTTTTAATCCACTGATCTCATCTCCACTTGAAGCAGCTTTCTTTTAGGTTCATTTTTTACTTTCTTTTCCCCTAAAAAACCCTTTTTTGAATTTTACCATTTATAGAATTCTTGGATATAAAGGAACGACAATTTTCAACCAAGACATTGTACTTAATGTTGCATGAATTGATACATTTATAGAATCTATTGTTGTTGATCTCGATCGAGGTTTCCAGTACTTCATAGAGTTAAAAGTTTGAATGTTGTTTGGTTAATGAGAAAATGAAAGAAAATTCAAAGAGTTGTGAATTGATTTCAAAATGTATTAAGCTCAACTAATTGTTTATTTGCATGAGAATATATACAATGATCTTGAATCTTCTACATGCCTCTCACGCATGCTACTATTGTAAAGTTAGTATTGTAACAAACTCAACTTTAGCCAGGTCAGCTGCCATGTTGTCATTGATAACAAACTCAACTTAACTAACTAAACCAAAGATAACAAACTTTGCTCATCTAGTTAAGCTATTGATTAATTGATTTACAACTAAATCAATTATCTTAACACACAGGAATAGACACCCTCTTCAATGAAGGAGTTAGATTGTCTTTACTCAAAGAGGAACCATTTTAGAAAAACATACTTACCACATTGATTAAGGAGGCAATCCATAAGGTGAAGCTGTTTTGCGATTTGAGACACTTGAAACAATGGACAGTAAGAATTGGACCCCTCCTTTCTCTTATCAAAAAGAGAAGAAAAATATATGTAATTGTATGCCTGTTCATTTATGTGTTCTTGCATTAGAAGAGAGCAATTTTCTTGGTTTAGGGATGAAAAATGTTCTAGGCAGACTCTTGTTAGTATTAACTCATGTAGCATTCAGTTGGTGACAGTGTGACATATATACAAATAAATCAAAATATATATGACACTTTTGGATACTTTTGGTGTATAAACACCTTAGTGTATTAGATTCTTATCAAGTGTATCTAACAACAAATACATGTATGCATTGTAGGGTTATGTATTCAATAGGAGCACCTAATCTTTTTAAAATAAATAAATAAGTAAATAATAATACGAAGAGTATATAAGTCTTATTATTTGACCGCAACAGAATTATTATTCTCATAATTTGATCTTGTCCTAAGCAAATATTCTTGTGGTGATTGGTCGTTAATAATTTGGAGAGAGAAAAAAGAAGAAGAAGTAATGCATGAATAACTACAAACTCTTGTACAAAGTATTTTTATACAAACTAATGTTGCGTTACATAACTGATTGCATGAAAACATAAAACAATAAAAATAATGTGAGCCAAGTGATATCTTCATCAACCACTCATATGATGACACGTAAGTATATACAAAATAATTTATAGAAAAGAATTTTTACCTACATAATTGCTCTTAAATAAATAGAAAAATTGAATCTTACCCGTACATTATCATAAAAAATACAGGACAAGATCTTTTAAAACTTATGAGAGATCCTATAAAAAGAAAATCCTAATCTATTTCGAAGTTCATTAAATCACTTAAATAAATTTACTAACTTAACCACCTCCACTTTTCAATTTTTTTTTTTTAAAAGGCCATCCTCACAATTTTTTTGTAATGTTAACCGATTACATACCTTTTAGACCAAAATACAAGATTTTACCTCTCCCATCACACATCTCTTACCATCCCTCATCGCCCAGCATCAAATTATCCCTCCATCATAGTGCAATGATCACAACCTTCACAATCTCCGTTTGGCTTTGTAGTTCTTTAATTGACTGTTTGGCTGTAAAAGAAACTGTGAAAAGAGTTTTACGATTGTGTATCCTATTAATTTGATAAATTAATGTAGAAAACCATTATTCTTTTGGTGGATTTGTTCAAGTGTAACTCTTTGTTGAAGTTAATAGCAGTAATGTATGAGTTCAAAAAATGATAATTTTCTCGTGGGGCTGCAAAGAACATACTGCTAAAGGGAAAATGTGGCAAGGATATCAGTTGAACTTAGCCGCAAAGCTCAGCCCCAAGTGGCTCGAATGGGATGGTGAAGTAGCTTTGTTATACGGCAACCAGTTCATTCTTCTCTATATGTTGTTCACCATTCTTTTTGTTGCCTCTGCCAATTTGCATCTTCACCAAGTGTTCGATAAAATGCGCGACCGACCAGGGTGCCCTGCTTCGCTTATAGTCCTCTCCCTCACTCTCATTTACGACCTATTTCTATTTTCCTTCCCTCTCTAATATATGTTCGATAAAATGCTTAATACATGTCCAAACTACCAAAATATTAGAGAACTCAATCGAAAACCTAGAATTCAATCGACAAGCCATTTTGCCAGGCCCATCTCATGGGCGACGGCCCCTGTTGCCTGGGCAACGGGCTGCCAAATCCATTAAATAAAATTTTCAGCTTATGTCGTGAAAGCTGAAAATGGTATCTCTCATCTCCGATTTGATTTCACTTCTCATACCATCAATATAGGATGATGAGACTGTAAATGGGGCCAAGAGCAAGATGGGATTAGGGACGGAATCTTGTGTTTTATGAGTTATGGGCGATCAAGGATATTTTGGTCCAAAAAGCTTGGAATTGGTTAACACTGTAAGAAAAATGGCAGAGTGGTCTTTTCTGAAATTATAAAGTGGAACGTAGTCATTTCCTTAAAATTTCCAAACCCTTTTACTATTAATAAAATAGTGAGCTGATTACTTTTGAATACTTTGAATCTACAAAATTACTGACTAAACCCAATTATTAAATAAAAACTCTCTTAAATTTAAATTTTAAATTTTAGATTATAAACTCATCTAAATATTTGATGTTCACTTTCAAGAAAAATAATATAATAATAATTTTTTTTAACTAAACCCAGTAAATTCAAATATGAACACATTAATAAATGTTTTAAATTATATTAAACTGAAAACAAAAATATTGTGTTGATGCAGAAATCTGGTCGTACGTGTAGAGATGATTAGGTTGTTTTGTCAACACCTAAATTTGTTTTTAATGGGGAGTAAAGCTGCTTGCAATTACTCCAATCGAGCAGAATTTAACGATCTCATCAACCTTCATACTCTTTACACCTACAATCACAAAAAAAGAGTCAGAAAGTGCCGATGGTTTTCCGGCGAAAACCCTCCAATGCTTAAGTCAGTTTTCAGGTTTTCTAAAAAAAAAAAACTTGAGCCACTTTTCAATGTAACTTAGTAATTTGTTTACAGAATAAAAATAGTCAGAATATGCAAAAGAAATGAATTCTAGATTCAAAATGGCAGAGTTTCCCCTTAACTTCTTATGTCTTTCCTCCATCTGCAATTTTCAGGGGCTTTATAGGCAGTCAAGTGTGTAGCAAAACGTGCAACATCATCCTTGATTCGTGAGCCTTAGTGGGTTAGTTGATTATGCAAATTAGGTAATGGTCCAACGTGCTTATCTCCGGGCGGTTAGAGGTTGATGCAATAACCATTTGGGTGTGGGCATCGTGCCCGGTTTTTCTAGAACAACTCTCTGGTCAACCTTTGGTCACTCTCTGGAGAGGGTCTTGGTATCTCCTCGTAACTTTATGTTAATTCTCACATTCGTGAGCACTACAACATCTGCTCCTACACCCCCTTAACCACGAGGAGATTGCACTTTCGACCATACATGTGCACGTGTAGATGGTGGCCCTTTTACCACCCAAACATATTGTTTGGTTAATTTTTATTGTGCAAATTGATATTTTTCCGAATAAAATTTGATCTCGAAAATAACTAATAATCTAATTGTTTGGTGTCTCGTAAATTTTTCAATTGAACATAAATTTAATGCCTAAAATAGTTGAAACCTTCAAATTTTAAATAAAAGAAATACATAATTTTTTTATATTAGAGTTCTCCCAAACGCTAATTTTCTACACCATAAAATCAATATGTATCACTTTTTATGTATTATGATATAGTAAGAGTAATGTTAAGAAGAAGCAATAAGTTTCAGTGTCCGCTGTTTAATTGAGAATTCATAAGTTATTAGATTAGTATTTGTATTTAGGAAATTGTCAGTTTTTTCCTATTCAAATCACTACCTACTGCTTACTTTTATTATTTTTATAATACCAAGTACTCTCCACGCACCAAATTTTAAAAGAAAAGATAAGTAAATAGATCATTTGCTTGATATTTGCTCTTGAGAACATAAAATATATTTTTATTATGAGAAAAAATAGTTAAAAAATGTATATGTTGCAATGTATGTGAAAAACAAATATCTTGAAATATCTTTTTAAATTGTATGTATTATTTTATTAATATCTCGTCAGTCTATAAATAATTAAAAAAATTAGAATAAATATTAAAAAAGATATGAAATAGATTAGATAAAATAGAAAATAAGAATAAGAATTTTTCTTACTTTTAGTATTAAACATTTTTTATTTTTATTTCAACATATTCGATTTATGTAATTTTTAAGAAATGTGAATAAAAGTTTATTTAGAATAAAGTAGTACTGAAAAGTTTATCACCGCACCAATCTCCACCACAATTGCTGAATGAATTTGGAGAAAATGTTAGGTGAAAGAAAGGGAGCAGGATTGAATGCCCATATTATGTCGTCGTACGTACGTGGGAACAAATGCACAGGTAACGTCAAATCTTCATCAGAACAACACACGTGATATTTAAGATTATGAGAACTCGCTTTGTTTTCTTTTTACCTTTTGGTGAATTTGGAAATCGTTTGATTTGCTTATTGCCCGCTTCCTTCTACTCCCTCGCTTTAATTAATATGTTTGGGGGCTCTCTAAATTATATTCAATGTAACTTAACATTTTTCAAATGTATGAGACATTTAAGCAACTCAAGAATTTATTAAATTTGAATGACGTGTTGGATGTTAGCTGGGAACAACCTATTGTCATTGTCAGCTGGCATTCCTTCAACTGAACTATTTATGCATTTAATGCAATTTATGATGTAACCGAATAATTACAGTTTTTGCCGCCGAGAACTTACGGAATCTATAATTGACCAATACAAAAGCTTTGTGGGAGACAGACTTATTAGAGTCTGTTCGATACTGTAGTCAGCTAAGTGTAGTTTTTAAACTTTCATGGTAAAATTATATTTATCATATTATTAATTTTTAATTTTTAATTACAACCTTTTTTATGATAATACTAGCTCTCAAGCCACACATCGCAATACTTAAAAGGACTTTATAACTGTAACTTACAGTTATTTAATAGAAAAATTTATGTGCGATAATCGCATTACATGAGCATTATCCCCTAAAGTTTTCATGTTGGGAAGTCGACTTCTGCCTAGAAGCGGTGAGCTATATCTTCCAAGCCCAAAAAAAAAAAAAAAAACATTTAACTCTAAATAGAAGGAGAGTTGCATCATGGCTGACTTTAGAGTATCTGTGGTCTTAAGTGAATTTATTTTATGATGCCTCTTTTTATTTAGCATCTTTAATACTAAACAAAAATATAAAAAATTTTAAAATTCATTTCATTTTTAATTCTTGAATTTCAACAAATAATTAAGAAGATCCTAAACAATGTTGAAAACAAAACCTAAAGTTTAATTCCTTTATAACTTTTACAAAATAAACAAATAAATGAATGAGAATAGTACTATTTTCAAATAAAATATTTAAAATAGTAGTATATAGAAAGTTGACATGATGAATTGATGATCAGATAATGTATATGGACTTTACATTTGAAGAAACTAACTTTTTTACTTTTTTGAATGCACAAATGCATGTAATAATTTTCTTTATAGAGAATAAAATATAATTTTTTTCATCTATGATTTTTTAGATTATAAGATTTTTAATAGAAATTAAAAAGAATTCTCAAAATCAAAGATTCTAATGTAAAATAATTAATTCTTTTAAGAAACTGAAAAGGTCAAAAATTTATTTATTTTTCTTAGAAAAACAATAATGAATGAATTAATGGTTAGACAATATTATTGATTGTATCTCTTTAACAATAAGATTACCAAATATATTATTTTACAAAAAAAATAATTGTTAGTTATAGGATAATTATTAATTAGAGAGATGTGTGATGCGCTTTACTACCATGCATATTTTTTTAAAAAAAACTTTATTAATGAGCAAATTATTAATATAATTTTTTTTTAAAAAAATTCTTCTTAAAATTTAAAGTTTTAAGCAATCGTCTTATTTACCAATACTGAAAGCCTTATTGCAAATAGACTTTGAGCAAAATTATGATGAAATATTCAGTGGCGGACTCAGAAACTAAAATGAGGGGGGGCTTAGTTTAAAAAAAAATTATTTAACTTAGATTTTTTTTAATGTTCACTTGAATACATTTTAAGTCTTATAAATTCAAATTTTATTATTTTTTTTTAAATTCTAAATAATAATAAATTATTTTTTTAAATGCGTGAAAATATCATTGTTTCGAAGTAGTTTCCACAAAATATTTAAAAAAATAAAATAATGTGGCTAATGGGATTTGAACCAAGGTTTTAAAACCATTAAATAACACTCTTACCATTAAACTACAAGTCTTTTGATATATAAAAAATGTGTCCAAATTTATTTATCTAACTTTTTCAGAAGGGACTTGGGGTACATTTAAAAGAAAATTTAACGGCCCAGGGAGGGCTGAAGCCCCTCTTGGGCCTTCATTGGGTCCGTCCATGGAAATATTTGTATGTAGCTCTATCCAAATACTACTGAGTAGGAAGAGATTAACTGAGGAGAATTCAACTTGTACCCCATCTCCGACGAAATGGAGGGCTTGTGTTGCTAACCATGGCGTAGGTCCAAGGCCACGGCACATGTTATTATTGCAGAATGGAAAAAAGTAGATTAACTTTCATTCAACTTCAGACATGTCCTTGGCTAGATTAACTTTCTATGTACGAAATACTATTGCAGAATGGACAAAAGTTCAAAGACAACAATGCAACAATAAATGCGGACTTTTACAAAGACAACAATGCAACAATAAATGCGGACTTTTACAAAATAATTTCCTCTGGTGTACCAAAATTATTTGTTTCAATGAACGTGGGCCACGTGTCGTGTTACACGTGAACGTGTGAAAACAGTAAGACTGTCAATATAGTGATGCGTGTTACACGTGATGGACTTGTCCTTTTCATAGACTTATCGCAGTCTTTGCCCCCTTTGCAACTCCCCCTTTAAACTCACCACTTTTTTAATTAAGAATTTTACTATTTGAATTATTTTTTTAAAAAAAATACTTAATTAATCTTTTAATTTCTTTCTCTTCTTAATTTTATAAATTCTCATTAATTTACTTAAATATATTTTTTTTACCTGCTAATAAATGATATTACTAATTAAGAAAAATAAATCTCACCATGTATTTTCAAACATAAACAAATTTTTATCAGTTATAAAAGTTAATGGATATTAAGAAATTAAATTTTACTAGACACAAAAATAACTAATAAATACCAAGAAAAAAGTTCTTATATATGGAAAGTATGATTTGCATATCATAATATACTAAGAAAAACCAAAGTGACAAACTCAAGAGAGAGTGAAATTGAGTGTTTAGAGCATCACTAAAAAGACTCTTCAAATATAATTTTTCAAATGAGATTATCATTTTCTCTCGTCATTATCTCTTAATTTCACTATTCAAATAAGTGTTTAGAGCATCATTAAAAAGTTCTTCAAAAATAATTCTTCAAATGAGATTGCCTTTCTCTCTTTAATATTGAAAAAAAATCTCATTGGAAGAGTTTTTTAGAGCCTTTAATTTAGTATTATATTATTTTTTATTTTCTCATTCTTGAACGGAAGATGTGTTATATTTGTTATTATTTTGATGGAGAAAAAAATTTGAAAAGTCTTTTGGGAGATAACTAAGTTTCTTACTCTTCTATTTGCCACATAGATAATTAAGCAAATAATATTTAAAGAGTCAAATTAGAAGAATCATTTATTAATGCTCTTGCAAAATGTGAGAGTATAGAGAGAATATACAATTATAAGGTAGAGAGATAAAGTAATTGGTAAAGAGTAATTTTGAGATTTTAAATTTTTAATAATGACTTTATTTTTAAAATGAGTATAGAGAGAAATTTAGAGGGTTCAAAAAGCATAACCTATTATGAAATTACTCATTCTATGGTAATTACAATTAAGAACTTTAACACCCCCTCAAAATTCACATAGCTCAACCAAAATGGTCGGCTAATAAATAAGCAAACTACTTCTTTGACAGATTTTAAATGAAGGCATTATTTGGTAAACAATAGTTGTTATGGTGTGAAAGCTAAGTTCTTGTATAATAAAAAAATGTGTAATATCTTTTTTTTTTTTTACAACAATTGTAATTTAAAAATTACAGCATTCTAATATCAAACTGGATCTAAATAACTTTATGCTTTCTCACGAGGTCATTCTATACACGGAGAGAAATTTTTTTTTTACTTGAAATAACATTTCCTATTTTTTTTTATAAAGAAAATAACTTTTTTATTTTGTTGCATGGCAACTCACATATGGAATAATGTGTATCGATCGCATCCCAAAATTCATAAAATTATTATTATTTCTTTTATCAGTCATTTTCCCGTACAAATTCAGTCTTATTAGCTGTGTAAAATTTATCTCATACAGTTTTTTTCCTTCTCCAGTACCCTTTTAACGTGGGCGTAATATTGTATATATTACAAGAACGATGTTTCTATAGAGTTATTGTACTTCCCAAATACAAATCAACACAATTTTTTTTTAAATCTTTGTTAATTGGAAAGAAAAATAATTATCCAAGTCAAATATAATAATCATTTATTCCCAATTTATATTTATCGTACACTTATTTATTTATTTTCTAATCATTTTGTATAAATTGAGTCTTTGAGCTACCTTTGTTACCAATATGAATGAAGTCTATATAAAGAGCATGACTATTTGCACTTTAAAAAGAAAATTTGAAAACTCCTTATTTGTAAAAATATTTTTATTAAAAAATATCATTTTGTAAATTTGTTAAAAAGGACACAATTGTTAACATATATGTTTCCATAATATTGATTTTGATGATAACAAACAAAGTTAAGAATGATTAATCTTTTAAGCTCAAATTATTTAATATTCTTTTAAATAAATCATTATTTTCACATTATAAATGTTTTGTATTTAATGGAAAAATGATTTTATGAAATTGATTGTTTTTATTCTTTTTAAATAATAAATCATTATTTTCACATTATAAATGTTTCATATTTAATGGAAAAATGATTTTATGAAATTGGTTTTTTTCAAAGTTTATGATTTAATTGAAAGCATTTTGAAAACTTTGAAACAAACAAGTATTGCTTGAAATTTTGGTGAAGGACTTATTTGAAAAGTGTCATAGCATTTTGGGCTATAACATAATTTCAGAAAGTTTTGGGATTAACAAAGCATTATTTAGAAATTCTGAAATTGGACCTATTTGTAAAGTTTCATAACGTTTTGGGCTATAGTACAGTTTTGTAAAGTTTTAGGGTCAAACTGTAATTTTGGAAAATAGTGCACTGTGCAGGTTACTGTAGCAATCACTGTAGCAAACGGCTAACCGTTTATTTAAAAACGGCTAACCGATAATTTCCAGAAAGCATGTTCTGCAAAGTATTGTTAAAATGATGATTCTGGAAACTAACGTGAACCGTTTACTGAAAACGGTTAACCGATTATTTCCAGATTGCTAACCTTGAACCGTTTAGTAAGAACGGTTAAACCAAATTTGTTTCGCAGGTCTCTGGAAATTAACGGCGAAAGGGTAAGCCTAAACGGCTAACCGTTTATTTGAAAATTGGCCCAACGGTAACTTTGACCAGCCTAAACGGTTAACCGTTAATGGTTAACGGCGAACCGTTTTCGTGCAGACAATCTATAACGGCTAGTTTTTCAGCTCCAACTATAAATAAGCTCAATCCAATTCAAACAAGAAGAATTCCAACGATCATCATTGAGCAAAATATTGAGAATACAACTTTCATTGAGCTTTAAATTCTTGTATTCATCTCATTCATTCACACATTAAGCTTTCACTTGAGATCAAACACATTGTGTGAGAGAGATTCATTTGTAATCTTTTTTGTAAGATCAAGTTAAAAGATTGTAAGTGTTGGGATACACTTGGGTTAAGAGATTGGGGATAATCTCTTGTTGTAAAGGTCCATTGACACCTTGGAAGTCAATTGTAAGCGTTTGAAGCCTTGGGAGGCTAGCTTAGTGAAATCCTCAAGCCTGGTGTGCTTGGAGGCGTGGACGTAGGCGGGGATTGCCGAACCACGTAAAAATCCTTGAGTTTGCTTTCTCTTCCCTTTCTCATTTATTATTGTGCTTTTATTGAATTTATTGTTTTCGAATTTATTAAGGCATTAGATTAAATTGTTGTGTGGTTTGCCTAGGATAATTTTTAAAATTCCAATTCACCCCCCTCTTGGGTTGCCTAGTTAGTATTTCAACAATAACTTTACTAAAAATTAAAAATACTCTACAGACCTATTCATTTACCCTATATCTTTATTTTCTTCATCGAGGGAAAGATCCAGAAACAACATTGTAAATTTTTCGCTGCTGTGCAGATCAACACTCCAATACCAGATGAGTTTTAATTACGTCTCAAAAATTCTATGATTTGAAATAATAATGGATATTTTTAGGTTATGACTCAAAGTTGTTAGGAATATTGAAAATTCAAATATGATGATCTATAAAGAAACAAAAATTAGGCATTTATTAAAGGATTAAATACTAGTAACTCTTGAGAAGGAAATTGGAAATTTTCAAATATATAACAGCTATCCATCAAAACACCTACGGGACACAAATATATCTTTGAAAAATTTCAAATTTTGAAAGAGTCGTGAGTTGGCAAAGGCCAAGACATTCTCTTTCTTCCCATTTTATCTTGTAGGTCGTAATTATTAGACTGTAATAGTTCTTTCACATGAATCACATCTAGGAGTGTGAAATCAAGAATTTCATAGAAGAAAATAACAACATTAATTATTTTGACGGTGTGTTTACTAATTGAGAATAAGAATAGGTGAATGTGATTTCTTAACTTATTTATCATACTAATTAGGCAATAAATTATGGAGTACTAATTCCCAAGGGAGAATGGAAATTAAAATCTCATTCCCGAGATTAACCACTTAATCCCTACTAAATTTATAAAATGGTCAAATTATTTTTAAAATACCCAAATTGTCCTCAATTACAAAATTTAAAATTTAAAAATTGAAACTCACAAAACACTCAAATTGATCAACCACCAACAACACTCGATTTCGTGCAGTGGTTTCGCTCAACTCTAACAAAAGTAGCCAATCGTCAGCCACTTGTCGATCTCACTGGAAATATCGAACCACAACTAGTAGCAATTTTGATGATGATGATGATAAACTATGTGTATTTTAATAACTTGTCATAATTCATTACAACATCACAAAAAAAAAAAAAACACACACATCAAGGGTAATATTGGTCATTCAAATTATGATTATTACAGTTTGAGTAAACATCTTATTTTGATTCTCATTTTGGTTCGAGTTCATTTCGATAAACAATTGGTAAACACACCGTAAAACTAATCACCTTGTAAAATAAAATTGATAATATGTGGTGAATAATGTGACTTTCATAGTAAAGATATGATAAATATTTTATCATACAAGCTTTGAATAAAATCAACTTAACTTTCAAGCCACTAGGAGTACGTATTTACAGAACACTTTAGGTGTTGCTGTCCAACCACAACCATACAGAAAAATTGTATTTTTTCCTTTCATATAACGAAATGGAGCAAAAATCATACTATCAACCTATCTCTCAAATTTCTATATAAAGAGTGGATTGGTCACTCTTGTTTCCATAGCAAGCCTAGAATTAAATTAATCTTTCTATTCAGCATCTCCTTTTGAGTACAACAACCCCCCACCTCCGCGGGAAAAAAAGGAAAAAAAATGCTGAAATCAGCACTGGTTTCTCAGTCTACACCTATCACAGCCCTATTTTCATTCTCTAAGCCTTTTCTCCATGGAAATAATCATGGTTTTCGCCAAATTGAGTCAAGTTCTTCACATAAAAAGGGACCCAACGAGCGAGCTGGTTCTGCAGCTGCCGTTAACAATATCAAAGCTATAGCAACTTCTAAAAGAACTTTAATAGACAATGTTACGGCTGTTATTACTGTGAAGTCAAATTCCTCTTTGAAAGATGAGATCGACGAATCCTTCCTATTTGGTAAAAGTTTCAGCTTGGAGCTAGTTAGTACTAAGCTTGATCACAGTAAGTACTCCAAATAAAACAGATATTTGAACATTTTTCTTTCATTTCCATTTATTTAGGGTTAAGCTTTTATGAAGCCATTTTTTTTTTTAAAAAAAAAAAACTCCCCCATGGTTTGAAAAATTTCAAAACTGTAAAAGAATGAAAACTGATTTTGATAGTTTTTTGGTGTTCATTCAGAGACGGGATCAGAGAAAACAACCAAGCCTAGTCATGCAATCAGAGTAGGCAACGATAAGGAGGGAAATTATCTATATGAATCAAAATTCAATGTTCCATTTGATTTTGGAGAAGTTGGTGCAATATATGTAGAAAATGAGCACCGGATTAGATGTATTTGAAGGATATTGTACTTAAATCTGAGTCCCGAAATGATGATCATGGTGTGAAGATAACATGTAATTCATGGCTTCAACCAAAGGAAGAAAACACACCGACGAGAATTTTCTTTGCTAATAAGGTTAGTGGGTCAGTGGCATATATGTAATTTAATTATATGATTTGGTAATGAGAAAGTATTAAGTAACCGTATACATTATTACATTACTTTTGTTTAATGAGAACTATGTTTCTTCTGAAATCAGTCATACTTGCCATCAGCAACACCAGATGGATTAAAGAGGTTAAGACGTCAAGAGCTTCGACATTTGCAAGGCGATGGACGTGGAGTACGTCAGCTCTCTGATAGAATATACGATTATGATGTCTACAATGATCTCGGAAATCCTGAAAAAGACCCGAAATTGAAACGACCGGTGCTTGGTGGCAAAGAATATCCTTATCCCAGACGTTGCAGAACTGGACGTCCACGTTCTGAATTAGGTAGTGTCTAATTATAGATGAATTCTTTCATATAAAATATAAACTTTCTTTACAATAGAGGTTTAAAATATTGCATTGGGGTAATTTTTACTCCAGAAAATATTTAACGTCCGTTAAGAATAGTTCATGGAACGAGAATATAAAGTTAAGCTAACCATAACCCATAAATTAGACTTTGACCATGAGTATATATTAGACCCACGAGCTTCTATATTTTTACTTTGTATTTTTTTTTTGATGAATGAAAATTTCATTAAACAAGAGGATCAGTCAACAAAGGACATAAGCATAGAGGTGGAACAACCCTCCACTCTCTAGGACCTGACATAGAACCCCCCACCCTAGCTACACTGTGGGCAGCGGCGTTCGCAGATCGACGCACAAAAGAGAATCTCACTTCTCCAATTACTTGAGCTATAGCTCTACAATCCGCAATAAGTAAACCAAAACCATTAGAACTAGCTGATGGAGAAAGTAAAGCAGAATACACATTTAAGCAATCTGTCTCAATAATAATTTTAGATAACTGCATAAGCTTTATCCAACTAAGCGCTTCTCGGACAGCCAACGCTTCAGCCTCGCGAGGGTGAAAAGAACCAGGAAAACTCTGACACTTTGCTGCAATAAAATCACCACCAGAGTCTCTAATCACCCCTCCAAAGCTGACTCTCCCCTGAGATCTAGATACCCCTGCATCCACATTACACTTCAGCCAACCTACATGAGGCTTGCCCCAACACACCGAGCCGTGACCCAACGGAATATCCTCTGCAATAGTGAAAGTTCTCCTTTTAGCCTCTTGCCATTGGAAAAGACAATGACTAGCAGCATTTACTAGACTTTGAGCTCGGCTACCATGATTATTCCACACCTTATCATTCCGATTAAACCAAAGCCTCCAACACAACATCACAGCTAAATTACAATCGTCTTTACAGCAGCGGGTAAATACTTGCTCAAACCAATCAAACAAAGAAGAACAGCTCCCAAAAGTGCCAATAGAAGACAACACCCAGCAAGATTGAGCAAACAAACACTCCACTAAACAATGTAACACATACTCATTTTCAGCATTACAGATGGGGCAAATTGGGGATACCTCAACCTTTCGAGGCCGCAAGTTATCCACTGTTGGTAATACATTCATCAATGCACGCCAAAAGAAATGTTTAACCTTACCTGGAACCTCCAGCCCCCATAAGCGTTTCCACACCCTACTGCTTGTCACATTAGCTTCAGAATTCAGCAGATTATAGCAACTTCTAACTGTAAATTGTCCTTTAGGATCTGCAAGCCAATACCAGCAATCGTCATCTTGTCTAACACTGAGAGGCACCTGCAAAATGAGGGCAGCGTCCCTTGAATTGAAGACATCCGCAATCAAATCATAATCCCACCTCCGTTGCCCTGGCACCATAAGACTATCCACAGTCGCTATTGCAAGACTCTCATCCAGCTCCGATGTGATAAAGCCATTGTTTGCATCAGGAAGCCAGGGGTCCTTAGAAAGCTGAACCTGCTGCCCATTCCCAATTCGTATGCGACTACCATTCACTACTACATCCTTGGCAGCCATAATTGACCTCCATGTATAACTGGGGTTAAAACCAACAGAAGCATCAACAAAAGAAACCTTAGGATAATATCGGGCCTTGAGGATCCTTGCTACAAGAGAAAGCGGATTAGTCATAAGTCTCCAACATTGTTTCCCAAGCATGGCTATATTAAAGTCATGTATTCTTTTGAAACCAATACCCCCAACAGACTTTGGCTTACACATTTTGTCCCATCGAAGCCAATGAATACCTTTACCTCCAGTCCTCGTAGATCCCCACCAATATGAATTCATCATAATCTCCAGATCGTTACACAAGTCCAGAGGCAGTAAGTATATGTTCATAGCATAATTTGGAACAGCCTGGGCTACTGTTTTCAGCATGATTTCCTTTCCCGCCCTACTCAAAAATTTCTGACTCCACCCTTAAAGCCGCTGCCAGACTTTCTCTTTAATAAAATTAAATACCACGCTCTTCTTCCTGCCGATCTGTGAAGGCAGCCCCAAATAAGTTCCGTGATTGTCTGTGGCAGGAACTTCCAGAATGCCACACACCTGGCGTATAGACTCCTCGCCCATATTTGCACTGAAAGAGATTGAAGATTTATTCAAATTCACCTTCTGTCCCGAAGCAGCACCATAAACAGCCAATATACTTTTCATAATTCTGGCTTCATTGTGTTGAGCTTTAAAGAAAAGGAAGTAGTCATCAGCAAAAAATAAGTGGGATACCGCAGGGGCCCTCCTGGCGACTTTGACTCCATGAATTAATCCTGCCCTTTCACGATTACGAATTAAAGAGCTTAGCCCCTCAGCACAAATGATGAATAAGTAGGGCGATAATGGATCCCCTTGGCGGAGACCTCTACTTGGAACAATTGGACCCACTTCTACCCCATTTCTAAGCACCTTGTATCTCACAGTAGAAACACACATCATAACAAGCTCGACCCAACCCTCATCAAAACCCATCCGCAACATCATGAGCTTTAAGAAACTCCACTCAACTCGATCATACGCTTTAGACATGTCAATCTTAAGCGCAGCTGTCCCAGCCTTTCCTTGTTTTTTCCTCTTTAAGTAATGAATAATTTCAGTTGATATAAGAATGTTGTCGGTGATTGCTCTGCCCGGAACAAATGCACTCTGGGAATCTGAAATAACTTCACCAAGAACTAGCTTCATTTTGTTTGCAAGCATTTTGGCAACAATTTTATATAATACATTACATAATGCAATGGGACGCATATCTGTCAGTTGCTCAGGCTGCGTATGCTTAGGAATCAATACAATCAAAGTGTCATTAAATTTTTCTGGGAAAGCTCGATTCGTGATATAACTAAGACAAGCTTCAGTAACATCCTTCCCCACTACATGCCAAAATTTCTGATAAAATACTGGGTTCATGCCATCCGGTCCCGGGGATTTGTCTGGATGCATTCTAAATAAGGCCTCTTTAACATCTAGAGTCGTGAAAGGTTCTAACAATAATTGGTTATGTAGTGCAGTGATACTAGCCTCAACACAAGCTAATACTGGTTCACATATACAACTCTCCGAAGAAAATAAAGTTTGAAAATATTCAACAATCAAAGCATCAATCTCAGAAGGGAGTGAATACCACATACCCTGTTGATTCCGTAACTTATCAATCATGTTTTTCTTCTTTTTCTTGGAGGCTGTAGTATGGAAAAACCGAGAGTTCATATCCCCCTCTTTAAGCCAAAAAGACTTGGCTCTCTGTTTCCAATATACTTCATGGCTGTGAAGTAATTCATTGTACTGCTTCTTGACTTCTGTAAAAGCTTCCAGCCCTTCTTGATCTCTCCTTCCACGCAGAATTGCCATCTATTGTTTGCAGTCCACAATACGCTTGCGGAAATCCCGAATAACTTTCCCCCCCAGATCCATAAATCCCCTCCACATACAGCTAATTTATGCTGAATTGGAAAACCAGCAGAAGAGCTCCAACTTCTTTGAACAACAGCCTCACAATCTGATTCTCGAAGCCACACATTTTCAAACCTAAACCGTGTGTGACGATGAATGAAGTCCGAGGGATTCTGGTCCACGAAAATGGGTAAGTGATCAGAACAAGTTGCCTCCAAACTCCAGACCTTTGCTTGCGGGAATAAATTACACCAGGCCGTATTTGCAAGAGCCCTATTTAACCGCTCCTCAACCCACTCCTCTGCACCACGTGACCTCTCCCAAGTGAATGGGTAACCCGCCATCCCCAAATCCACCAAACCAGCATCAGCCACAGCCTCACGAAAGCCACGCAACTTCCAATTGGGCTGAGCTCGACGCCCTCTTTTCTCATAATTAAAAAGTAGGTCGTTGAAATCCCTAAGCAAATCCATGGCAGAGATGAAATGGTAGCAAGGTAACGAAGAAGATCCCAAGACTCATGTCTTCGAGCTGACTCTGGATACCCATAGTAACCTGTCAAACGCCAGTGACTCATACCCGCTCCTCTTATTTCGATATCCACAAAATTCTTTGCATATTTGATTAGGTGAGCTTCGTATTTGCCATCCCATAGTAAGGCCAATCCTCCACTACGGCCCACCCGATCCACCACAAACATATTTTCGAAATCCAATTTATTTTTAAGAAACTCCAACTGATTTCTATAGCAGAGAGTTTCCATAAGAAAGACAAAAGAAGGTTTTTTGTGCTTGACCAAATTTGTGAGAACCTGAACTGTCCGTGGTTAGCCCAGCCCACGGCAGTTCCAGCTAAGGATACTCATTGGGTTCGGTGGGCCCGATTGACAGAGCCCACCGCTAATCCGTTTTTTTGAAACAAACCTATCTCCATCATATGCGAGGTACCACTTTGAAGTACCAGATTCTCTTCCAGTTCTAGCTTAGATCTTCTTCTCTTATTCTCAACAACTACAAGGCCCAACTCAAATCCTCCTCACCCTCCTTTGTTGGCCCAGTACCAATTACTTCTTTTCCTTTGCTAGTAAGTTGACTCTTGGCTGGCACCAATAAATTGGATGCCTTGTTAAGCAGCACTGACCTATCCTTCTCACCTCCCTCAGTGCTACGTAAGTTGGCAATTCCTGATTTTATGGGATGCACGGAATCAATCGACATATCATCCGCGAATTCCATGCAATTTCCATATTTTCCTTCTCCCATCTCCGGGGGAACCGAACGCAACCATTTCTCACCGGAATTCATGTTATTCCTTCTTGTGGGAGCCTTCATCCATTGCCCATATGGCTTTGTAATGGTGCTTGCATGACAGTCATAAAGAGATGGACATTGTTTCTCAGTGTGGCCAAGCAACCCACAAATAAAACAAAATACATGAAGACGCTCGTACTTGAAATCTATCCATATCCACTCACTCCCAGTTTTCTTCAGCTTCATACGGCGTTTAAGCGGCTTCGAACATCAAGAGATACCCTTATCCTCATATAATTCCTCCAAACCCCCATTAAGTTATTTTCATCCGAGGCCTGGAATTCCCCAATATAGTTTCCGATGTTCTGCAACACCTTCTCAGAAAGAAAGCCAATTGGTAAGTTATAGACTTGAATCCAAAACGATGTATGATATAATGGTACCATTTGGGGTTGTTCTGATTCACCAAGCCTCTTAACAATAAGGATGTGTTGATCAAAGGTCCACGGCCCGGAGTCAAGCACTCTCTGAATATCAATCTCATGGAAGAATTGAAATAGGAATAACGTTGGAGTCAAATCTTTGATACAAATCCCTTTCCCTGGGCGCCAGAGTGCTGCCATTGTATTTTTCATAGCCGGAAAATTAATGACCTTGTCCGTCAGGAATCTTCCTACCAAACAAAATCGGAAGTCAATCTTGCCATCCTTCCCATCTTCAACATCGTCTCCCTCTATTATGAGACCCCCCTCATCTTCTTCTTCAATAGACAAAGAAGCATAAATCTCATCCATGGCCGATTGCGAACTTGTGTTTGTGGACGTCATTGATGCTTCAAAGGATTCAAAATGATAAACAACTCTTGAATAAAGAAAAGACCCTACTTGTCATAGAAAACAAGACAAAACCTACTTGTCATAGAAAACAAGACAACTTTAATGTTAGACTTTTGCACGTTAGCGCCATGGGGTTATTTGCTTTCACCCAGTGTGAGAGAGAGAAGATTAAGAAGATAAATACTAATAACAAATGTTACGTTTTTTTTAATTTCATTTTTAATATTGCACCGCAATCCACCCCCCCCCCACTCTCAAATTAAATGTATCCTTTTAGACTTTAATTAGTAATCTATTGCTTTAACAACAAGAGTTAATTAAATCAAGTGAACTATATATTCTTTGGAATCCTATTAAGCAGATTTTATTTTGAGGATATGAATGTAGAGATACGACGCTTTCCTCAAGTAGATCAGATGAATATTTCTTTCGTTAGCCAGGTTATTATTTTTCCTGAATTTTGACGATTTTGTAATATTGCATATCCTTTAGGTGATGAGAATAGAGCAGATGACATATATGTGCCAAGAGATGAAGCGTTTTCGGACATAAAGCTGGCCGCATTTGATTCAAAGAAAACGTACTCATTTGTTAGTACATTGCCAACATTGATCGAAACAAAATTCGATGGTGATAAAAAATTTGAATACTTCACAGAGATTGACGAACTCTTTGACGAAGATGGTTTTAGCATTCCTCCAAATCTTAATGAATCAATTTGGAACATAATTCCCAGATGGATTAGGAAAATTAAAGAAACCGGAGAACAATACTTGCAGTTCGAGACGCCTGAGGCGTTGCATAGTAAGAATCTCTTCTTAATTTCTCACAGAAGAATTTAATGTGGAGCACATAGTTATTCGCGTGTTTTTCACATTTGCAGGAGACAAATTCTTTGGTTTAGGGACGAGGAATTTGCTAGGCAAACGCTAGCTCGTCTCAACCCATGCAGCATACAATTGATTACCGTACTACTAGGACTTACCTTAAATAAAAATCACTTATCTACAATCTTCAAACTTTTGGGTCCAACAATTTAACTAATATAGTATCGTATCAGAAAAGTGATTTGATAGAATACATGATAGACTATTAAAAAACTGCATATATTCGTGCAGGAATTGCCACGAGACTCATCAATCACCGAAGAAATCATTGAAAAGAAATTGGAGGAAATATTACTGTTGCACAGGTATAAACATTATGTAAACAAAATTTTTAAGAAAAATGGATCGCGTCCAACAGATAATTTTTCCACTTTGATCAATTAATTTGTAAATTGAACTTAATCTTTGACTTTATACAGGCTATTCAGCAAAAGAAACTATTCATCTTAGATTACCACGACCTATTTCTACCCTATGTAGAAAAGGTAAGACACATCGAAGACGAAGACGAAGCCTTGAAGACGACGCTGTATGGATCCCGCACAATATTCTTCTTAAACCCAGATGACACATTGAGACCAGTAGCCATTGAGCTAACTCGGCCCCCAATGGACGGCAAGCCATTTTGGAGAAAAGTGTATACACCCTCTTGGAATTCTACTGATTCCTGGCTTTGGAGGCTAGCCAAAGCTCATGTTCTTGCTCATGATGCTGGCTATCATCAGCTTGTCAGCCATTGGTAAGTGTATTTCTCCCACTTTCAATAAAAATCTTTGTAAAGCAAGTTATTTTTTAACGCGATGGAGCATTGGCTACTTAGGTTCGGTTTAGTACTGCTATTGAGGAGCCATGGGTTTTAAACTATAACTCTATGTACTGTTTGGTAAATGTTAGTAGTAGCTGTGGTTTGAATGCTATAATGATTTAAATCTCAGTTATTTGATTAAAAATTTATAGTATATTTATAATTTTTATTAAAATTATTTTTTATCTTATTTTACCAAATAATACTAACGTTTGTTTGATAATTAAAGCTTTTATTTCACACTCAGTTATGCACTATAATACCAGACTCGGCTCTCATACTCTTTGCAGGTTGAGCACCCATTGCGTTGTAGAACCTTATGTAATTGCAACCAATCGACAACTCAGTGTGATCCATCCTATCTATAGATTGTTGCATCCTCATTTCCGATACACAGTGGAGATCAATGCTTTCGCTCGAAAAGATCTTGTTAATGCTGGTGGAATCATTGAATCCACATTCTCACCTGGAAAATACAGTATGGAGCTAAGCTCGGTTGCGTATGACAAGCAGTGGCGCTTTGACCATGAAGCACTCCCCAAAAACCTTATTAGCAGGAGAATGGCAGCTGAAGATCCATGTTCTCCACACGGCTTAAAGCTAACAATTGAAGACTACCCTTATGCCAAGGATGGTCTCGATCTCTGGGATATCTTAAAAAAATGGGTTACCGATTATGTGAATCACTACTACCCAAATCAGAGCCTTGTGGAGTCTGATGAAGAGCTCCAAGCTTGGTGGACCGAAATTCGAACGGTCGGACACGGCGACAAAGAGGATGAACCATGGTGGCCTGTCCTGAAAACCCCTCAGGATCTAATTGAAACCATAACAACTATCATTTGGGTAACATCTGGTCAGCATGCAGCTGTAAACTTTGGCCAATACACATATGCAGGCTATTTCCCCAACAGGCCAGCTATTACAAGATTGAACATGCCAGATGAAGATAAATCGAATGAAATTTGGAAGATATTCAATGAAAAACCTGATAATGCACTTTTGCATACCTTCCCCAATCCGACACAAGCTACTAAAGTTATGCTAATTTTAAGCTTGCTATCATGTCATTCTCCTGATGAGGAGTTTTTAGGGAAAGATATGGAGCCAGCGTGGGGTGAAGATCCAGAAATAAAGGTTGCTTTCGAAGAATTTAGAGGCAGGTTGATGGAGCTTGAAGGTACTATCAATGAGAGGAATGGAGACATCAATTTGAAGAATAGAAATGGAGCTGGGGTTGTTCCATATAACCTCTTGAAGCCATTTTGGAAAGATGGCGACAAGGAGAAAGGAGTTCCATACAGCATCTCTATCTAGATTCGCAATCGTCTAGATCTTGCGTCAATGAAATTATTTTGAGAAATTGGACGTTCTGCTAAAGCCTTCGAATGCATGCAGTGGTGTTCGATCGTCAACTTTAGTATATGTATTCTATCATTTTATCTTCTGTTTTTTCTTTAAATAAAGTTGCCTCGCTCACCGAGCGAGGTTCAAGGTGAGCGAGGTTCAATAAAAAAGTTAAAAAAAAAAAATCTCTCTTAATATTTTTAATTTTCTTAATATTTTGAACATCTTATTAGATATTACATTTATTTTAATTTTATAACAAAGTTTTTTTTTTACTGATCGATTTCGAATCTTAAAAACAGCACAAATTAAAAATTAATTTATGCCTTACCTACTACCATATTCTAAAAAGTTTTAAAATGAATAAACAAAAACAATTTTACATTTCAAAAGGATCACAAAAATCCAAAAATTCAAAATTAAAGTGCTCTCTAAAGACAACACTACAAGAAGGGATTAATCCTACAAGAAGAATCCTAATCCTACAAGAAGACCTACTTGATTTTTATTTCAAAAGAAAATGAAAAAAAAACTTTGCAGTTTGAAAAGTCTTTTACCAAGTTGGCCATATATAATCAGTATAGCCTGTGCAAACCTCGCAGAAGCTTTACATATGGTCTTTCAAATCAGAGAAGTAATATATTGTACGTCCGAAAGCAGTATCACTTAAACGCTAAATTGTTTGGCTGTACGCAAACGACGTCGTCCTTTTAGCATACCAAAATAGCAAGTGAAATGAAATGACCCGCCCTGAACTTCATTAGCAAGTCTCGCTAATTTCATCTAACAAAACAAAATAGAACTTACCGCACAAAGATCGTACAGAAAACTTGAGAATCCGGCAAATTTTCCACTATATTTTAAAATATTTTCAATCTATAAATCCATAAAATGAATTAAATGGCTTAAAGATGCAGATAGATGTTCGAAAGTTTACCGTGCTTCTGCCAGACTAAAGCTATGAAATCCAACATCCAAGACATGCAGATTAAACATCGTGGGAGGATAATGAGGATGTTATAGTGGATCACGTTACAGAGGACTACAAATCATTATATGGTACAGTTGCACTTTTGCATGATCGGGAGATTTTTTACTTCATTAATATTCCAAGCATTGTTTCAGACGATGACAATAGTGTGCTCACTGGAATTTACGAACCATGATGAAACACTAGACTAGCGCTACAACTCCAGACGACTTTACGGCAATTATGCTATGAATTTTGTCATATTTTATATGGACGATTTATATAAAGTTGATTGGATTTTTAACTAGTTTTTTTTTTTAATTCACATAAATTTACGTGTTTAAATATATAAAAAAAGATGTTTCTAGATAACTTATATATTAAAACTTAATTTAAAAATACAAAACACAAGATGAGTAACTTATGTATATTTTAGTCATTCTACAGTGAAATAACACTTCACTAATAAAATTTATCAAATGCATATACTTTGATTTTAAAAGTCACATCACTTTCAACAACATAATTTTTTAAACCCTTACTATTAGCATAATAATAGCAACTTATTTCATCAACTACAACCATCTTAATTTATAACTCTTTCTTCTTTTTGCACAAGAACATCAAAAACTGCCTCTTTTACTCCTTAATAGAGTCTCTGTGTACCAAGTTTTCTTAAAATAAATGATCGAAATCTCTTTTTTTTTTTGGGAAAAAATTATCTATTCAGTAAAGTCTTCAATCTTATCATGACTATAAATATATAATTATATAGAGTCCTTCCCTGGTGCAGGTACCATTATTTTTTTTTTCCATATAGAAACGCTTTTAAATTATGCGGTTTAAGAGAGTTAGTTTTTAATATTATTAAACTGCATGGCTTTATAGCTCATTCAAAAATAAGCTTATGAAACCCTATGACTTAAGAGCATGTCCGTATTAAAAAAATGAGGGAATCCGTATTTACAACATTGTAGAAGTATATAGCTATTCTGGATTTACAGCGTTGTAAAGTCTATTCACAACATGAACTATGAGGCTGTTGAGATTAACAGTGAAATCTCGACTCCAAGATTTAACCAAACGAATCAAACTAACTCCTCAAGAACAATTATCAAACAATAAAGAAACAGTAACTCAACCAAGAAAACCTAAAGAACTAAGAACAGAGGAAGCAAGAGGAAGAAACACAGAAAAAAGATTATGTGGTTCAGTACCGAAGGTACCTACATCCATGGCTGAAGAACCCTCTTGGGCTTGAAGTTTTATTGAACAGATTGATTAACAAGAGACAATTGATGACAAGGATTAAATCTCTCTTACAAAGTATTTTCTATCTCTCACCCTAAGCCTCTCGAAATCATGAATCAAGTCCCACTGCTGATCAGCCTTGAGCCACCTTTTATAGCTCTGATTTCATCCAGCTGTTAGTAGCAACAAACTTAACTAACCCTGGCCCCACCAATGCTGACTCAGCTCGCCACTTAACCTCTTAACAGAATTAACTAACTGGCTTCACAGAGGCTGAATTCGAACTGTCACCAAATTTTGGAGAAGTTAGTGCTATATTGGTGGAAAATGAGCACCAGATATAGATTTAATTGAAGGATATTGTTCTTGATGGTTTCAGGAATTGTTATGTGAATATAACATGCTGTTCATGGGTTCAGCCAAAGCACATCAACAAACAGAAGAGAATTTTCTTTACCAATAAGGTCAGTTCCTTTGATTAATATTGTTAATAATTCTTAATAAGATTTGTAAGGATAAAAATGATCAAACGTTCATACTCAAGCAATATTAGTCAATTCTCCTATAGAAGTTATATCCCGGATATGATATTCCAAAATTATGAGATATTTCTTGTCCTTCATTCTTTTAACTTCTATATAAATTGAGATTGAGCTTTTGTTTGCTATCGTGGTCCGGTACGAGCGTAAAAACTACAACCGCTATGAAATGAATAACTAATAAATAAAAGTCATCATGTTTGGTAAATATGATTTTTAAAATTAATAATTTTGACAAATTACTGTACTATGGGTTAATTCCCTTGTATACTGCTGATGACGTGTGTGGGAGGGGGGGGGGTAAAAACCTTAACTTTCAAGACAGTTTAAACTATATATGCCGTTATAAAATTACCGAAAATAATAGTAACAATTTTGTGTTACACACATGTAACATTCTAATGTACAATAATACCATCAATGGTTACTTGGTTAATGTTACATTCTTGTACAATACTATCATAGACGACAGAATTAAAAATTTTTCTTAACAAGACTTCTTTTATTTATTTATTTAATTTAACTTTTCTAAAATTCTAAATATGTGCCCTTTGTTCTTTCTTTGTTTCTTTTTTTTTCCTGATTTTCTCTCATCAGTTGTACGTAAATACAAATGTAAATGATAATATAAGTATAAAATAATATTTTTATCCCTTAATGAACATACAAGTTTTAACAACAATCAATGCTCGTTAAATCCATATAGTTTGGGTGAATAACACAAATAATTCCTTTAACATTACTAAAAGGTTCATGTAGTTATTTCTATATTTAAGCATTGAGTTTAACTTTTCAGGAACAAATTAGTATTTTCATCTGACATAACTTAGACTCTAGCAAGTCAAACATGTAATTGTTGAATATAGAGAATAATGAAGAAGATTTTAAAGGAAACAAAATATACAACAAAAGTATTTAATTTTTTTGAAGTACATGGATTAACCAAGTAATTAGCTCAAACTATTTATTATATGACTAAATGAACATCTACCTTTTTCTTAAAATTCATACTTGTATTTCTTTGGATAATAAAAAGATAAAAAAATCTACCCAACTCAATTCTCTTTGATGTAGATCCAACCTCAGAGACAAGGAGTAGCACCAACTATGTACCCAGAGATGAAGCATTCTCGAATATAAAGGAACAACAATTTTCAAAAAAGACACTATACTCAGCATTGCATGGATTGATACCATAATAGAATCTGCTGTTGTCGATCCAGATCAATCTTTCCAGTACTTCACTAGAATAGACACCCTCTTCAACGAAGGAGTTAAATTGCCTTTACTGAAGGAAGAACCATTTTAGAAAAAAATACTTACCAAATTTATTAAGGAAGCAGTCGACATAAGTGAAGATGTTTTGCGATTTAAGACACCTGAAACAATGGACAGTACTAATTGGACCTCTTCTTTCTTTTATCAAATTAAAAAGAAAAATGTTTGTACTTTCATGCCTGTTCATCTGTGCTAGGAGATCAATTTTGTTGGTTTAGGGATGAATTTGCTAGGCAGACACTCGCATTAACCCGTACAGCATACAATCAGTCACGGTAAGACACATATACAAATGAATAGAAACATATGTGAAAGTTTTGGGTACTCTTGGTGTATCAACACCTGAGTTTATTAGATTCTTATCAACTGTATCTAACAACTCATACGTACATCCATTATAGGGTGTATATATTCAGTAGGAGTACTTAATTTTTTAAAATAAATAAATAAAATAGAAGTACATAAGGCTTATTACGTTACCATAAAGACTTGACATACTGGATTTCAAATCACTTTATTTTTTTTAATGGCCACTTGAATTCAAAATAGAAGTACGTACATCCATTGTTGGGTGTATGTATTCAGTAGGAGTACTTAATTTTTTAAAATAAATAAATAAAATAGAAGTACATAAGGCTTATTACGTTACCATAAAGACTTGACATACTGGATTTCAAGTCACTTTATTTTTTTTAATGGCCACTTGAATTCAAATTCTGCAGAGGTAATTGCTAAAAATATCAATTTGGGCCTTGCCCAACTTCCGCCTTTAAAAGTAAGAAAATAAAATTAAAAAAGCATAAGGCTTATTTGCCTCTTAATTACTTAACGCCAAGAAAAAAAATTGTAGGAATTTATGCAGGAATGGCCAATAAAATTATTTTGCTCATTCTACTTTTCTCTCATACTTTACATGGTATCAGAGCAAGGACTCGCTGCACTTTAATCTCTCGTGTAGCATCTCTCTTTCAGCCATCATGGCCCTTGATCATATTCCAAAAACCAGCAGTTCTGATCCACAAAAATCAGAGATTTCTGCAGATTTCTCCAAGGTAAATCTCTCCAATCCCTTCTTCACTCACCATTCGGATAACTTCGGATTGATTCTCGTCTCCAAACGTCTAAATGGAGATAATTATTTTGGTTGGAAAAAGACTATGGTTCGAGCTTTAAACTCCAAGAACAAGCTCGGATTTGTCAATGGTTCTATCAAAGTTCCTTCAGAAGAAACTGATCCTGAAGGCTATGCAATTTGGTCGAGATGCAATGATATGGTTCATTCCTGGATCGTCAATTCTTGCAATCTGGAAATAGCTAACAGTGTGACTTATTATCCTACTGCTCATGAGGTTTGGGAAGATCTCTATGAGCGTTTCTCTCAAGGCAATGCAACTCATATCTTCGAGATACAATGAGATATTGCTTCTCTTCGACAAGAGCAACTCTCTGTCTCAGCTTACTATACTAAGTTGAAAAGTTTATGGGATGAATTGGCAACACATTAGACATAGCACAAGCCGATCGACAGAAATTGATGCAGTTTTTAATGGGTCTAAACGAAATTTATAGTGCAATTCGAGGTTAAATCCTGCTAATGAATCCTTTGCCTTCTATTCGCCAAGCCTACTCTTCAATCTCCCAAGAAGAGAAACAGTGCCTCCTTAGTTCAGCGCATATGAACACCGATTCAAACAGCAGCGCTGCTGCCATGGCTGTACGCAGCAAGTCGACTCATTCGGCAACAAGAAAAACTGAACAAACTCGCTCTCATGGGTTTCCAGATTCTCGCGATCGAACATACTCTCAGGCACCAGAACTTGCAGGACCTCAAGAAGGAGATCGGCGTCGATCTGGCTCTGGGAGAGGTAGGCCTTTGTGTGACCACTGTGGAAATTTCGGCCATTGGATCAAAAAATGTTATAAGCTGCATGGATACCCACCAGGCCATCCTAACGCTAAAATAAACTCAGGCCAAAATCCAAATCGACATAAGGTATTTCTATCGCTAATCAAGTTGGAGAGGGGTCAAACACAAATGAAGGCTCACTTACAATATCTGATGCTCAACTCAAGCAACTTTTGTCACTCCTGAATAATCAAAATGAAGGTTCTCACTCCAAAGAAAATACGGTAACAAAGCCAGGTTTGTCTAAGATTGTTTCCCGAAATTGGATTATTGATAGCGGGGTGACATATCATATTACTTCATCACCTAATTTATTGCATAAAGATAACAATTACTCGTTACCGCCTGTGTTGTTGCCTAGTGGAGAAAGAGCAAATATTGTTGCAAAAGGGTCTTTACCTCTCAATTCTGTCTATTATCTACATAATGTGTTATCTGTGCCTACATTTAAAGTTGATCTGATGTCAGTTAGTCATTTGACAAAAGGTTTGGGTTGTTCAGTGACGTTTTTCCCTTTTTGGTGTATTTTGAAGGGTCTGGCTACGAGGAGGACGATTGGTTTGGGTAAACAACGAGATGAGTATATTTTTTGGTGGCACTAGCGACGACGCAATCTGTGACAAAACATTCCTCACAAAACAATCGACCAGCCTGCAATATCACCATCTCATCCACCGACCTCTGGCATAATCGGTTAGCCATGTATCACCTTCTCGTTTAAGTTTTATTGCCAAGAACTTTTTGAATTTTTTTGTTAAGTCTAATAATGCTTGCCCCATATGTCCGTTGGCTAAGCAAAGTCGTTTTCCTTTCAATAACAGTGTTATTTCTTCTACAAAACCTTTTGAAATAATTCATGGTGATATTTGGGGTCGTTATCAACACCCTTCCTTTACCAAAGCTTATTATTTCCTCACTATTGTTGATGATTATACTCGTCTCACATGGATTTTTTTGATGCGACAAAAAAACGAAACACAATCTCTTTTAAAACGCTTTTTCAGCCATGTTTCCACTCAATTTGACCGTCGCATTAAAACATTTCAAAGTGACAATGGTGGAGAATTTATCTCACTCCGATCTTTCTTTCAAGATCATGGTGTTGTTTTCCAAACTTCATGCGTTTACACGCCTCAACAAAACGGGGTTGTGGAACGCAAACATCGTCATATCCTACAAGTAGCCCGAGCATTAAAATTCCAAGCACACCTACCAACCCAATTTTAGGGCGAACGTGCACTCACTGCTATACACATCATCAATAGGTTACCTTCTCTAGTTATTTCTTTCAAAACTCCTTACGAACTTCTCTATTCAAAACCACCTTCTTTTTTCCATCTTCGTGTTTTTTGGTGTTTGGCCTATGCCACTAATGTTCACACTTCTCACAAATTCGACTCTCGTGCCATACCATCCATATTCATCGGTTATCCCATTGCTTAAAAGGGCTACAAATTATTAATTTATCAACTAAAAAGATTTTTACAAGCCGAGATGTCAAATTCCACGAAATCATTTTTCCTTACTCATTTGTCCAACCCAAAATTTCTCTTCCCTTGACAGCCCATCAATCAAGCCCAATTCCTTTAATTCATTCTTCCCTTGACTCATCATTCAACTCTCACGTCATTCCACTAAGCCCCATTCCCTCATCCCAACTCTCTCCTAATTCTCCCGATCAAATTTCCTATTCTCCTCTCGCGGTAGAACCACTATTTTCCTCTCCCCAAGCTGTCCTTCCCACTTATTCCCGCCGTCCTAAACCTGTTGCCCCACTAGTCTCAACTGGCCCACTTTCTTCGATCCCTGCCACCCTATTACACTTCTTCGATCCATTTTCTCCGGCCCCATAGTCCTCGCCTCCTCCATTTCTTGAACCCGCTGCATCACAAGCACCCGAACCTGAACCCGGACCTGAACTTGGTCGCTCCAGCCGCAACACCGATCCATCGGTCAAGCTCTACGACTATGTTTGATCGCATGTTTACTCCGACCAATCGGCCTCCTTAATTCCAGGTCCAACTAAAGGTACACGATATCCACTGGTTAATTATATTTCATATCACCAATACAAGCCTGCTTATCAGTCCTTTATTGCTCAAATCAGTAATCTCACAAAACCCAAGTCTTATTCAGAAGCTATCGTTCTCCATGAATGGCAAGTAGCAATGCGTTTCGAATTGCAGGCACTGCAAGAAAATGGTACTTGGTCTCTTACCTCTCTTCCGGCCGGTAAAACTCCAATTGGCTGTCGTTGGGTTTACAAGATCAAACATAAATCTTATGGATCTATTGAATGGTATAAGGCGCAACTTGTAGCCAAGGGTTTCACTCAATTGGAGGGAGTTGACTACCAAGATACTTTTTCTGCGACAGCAAAAATAATTTATGTTCGTTGCTTGTTGGCGTTAGCTGCTGCCTGTGGCTGGTCTCTTCATCAACTCGACGTCAATAATGCATTTCTTCATGGTAACCTCCAAGAAGAAATCTACATGTCTCTGCCGCTAGGGCTTTGGCGACAAGGGGAAGAACACTTGGTTTGTTGCCTCCACAAGTCATTATATAGGTTAAAACATGCCTCTTGTCAATGGTTTGCTAAATTCTCCGAGGCCATACGTTCAGCTGGATTTGTACAATCAAAAGCTGACTACTCTCTGTTCACCAGGAAGCAAGGCAAGTCCTCTACTTCCCTTTTGATATATGTTGACGACATTTTAATCACTGGCAATGATCTTGTGAGTATAATCGATATCAAAAAATTCTTGCATAATCAATTTCACCTTAAAGATCTATGAGACTTGAAGGATTTCCTTGCTATTGAGATTTCTGCATTTAGGAAGGGCATTTTTATTTCTCAGAGAAAGTATGCATTGGAAATTATTAAGGATGCAGGGTTATTAGGGGCAGCTCCCATTGATACTCCCATGGAACGTGGCTGGCTTAAAGTTGTTTGATAAATGTGAGCCACTCAAAGACCCATGGCGATATAGGTGATTAGTTGGAAGATTACTATATCTCACAGTTTCGAGGCCCGATATTACGTACGATGTCCATATATTGAGCATATTTATGCACCAACCCCGGAAGGATCATTGGGAGGGAGCCTTACGGGTTGTGCGCTATTTAAAATATATTCCTGACCAAGGCCTCTTCTTCTCATCAATTAGTGATCTTCGGTTGCGAGCATACTATGACTCGGATTGGGCATGATGCCCCATTACAAGAAGATCTACTACGGGGTATTGTGTGTTCTTGGGCCCTTCATTGATTTCGTGGAGATCGAAGCACTAGAAAACTGTCTCTCTTTCCTCAGCCGAAGCAGAGTATAGTGCAATGATTGGAGCTTGTTGTGCATTGACATGACTTCGTTACTTACTTAGAGATTTATGGATTTTACATCAAGAGGCTGCATTGATATATTGTGACAATAAGGCTGCATTACATATAGCAGCTGATCCAGTTTTTCATGAACGTACAAGGCACATAGAGATGGATTGTCATTATATAAGAGACAAGATACAAGAAGGTTGTGTGATAACGAGATTTGTAAGTTTCGCAAATCAGCTCGCTGATGTGTTGACCAAAGCTTTGGGAAAATAAGTTTTCATGCCCATGGTTCGCAAGTTGGGAGTGCTGGACATTCACTCTCCAACTTGAGGGGGAGTATTAGAAAGTAGAATCCATTTATTCATTATATTGAGCTGTAAATATATCTTTCTATATGCATTCCTAAATTACAGTAGACTTTGATTGCATAGCTTAATTATAGGGATCCTACCATGTATAGCAAGTCAGTCATATGTGTATATATACTCAATCAAATATCAATGAAAATTATTTTGTCCATTCTACTTTTCTCTCATACTTTACATGACAAGCAGTGGCGATTTGACTATCAAGCACTTCCCACAGACCTCATTAGCAGGAAGGTCACCAAATTTTCAATGAATAATAAACGAAAACGTATTCTCTTGAAACTAGGAATAATATTTTTTTTGGGGTTCAGATATGCCAGAACTGTTCTACAATGGAGCACTATTGATGACAATACAATCATAGAAATAAATATTAAATCTGCAATTACTATTATGATTTGATGATCATCATTAGTGCCATACGGTGGAGCAGCTCAATCATAGCTGCTGCCTTATTTTTTTTTAATATATTTCTCGGTCACCTAGGGGAATGGTTGTTAAAGATCCAAGTGCTCCACACGGCTTAAGGTTAACAATTGAAGACTACCCTTTCGTAATGACCGTCTCGAACTCTAAGACGCCTTAAATAGTTGGGTAGCTGATTATGTGAATCACTATTATCCTGATGACAACCTTGTAAAGTCTGATGAAGATCTTTAATCATAGTGTGCTGAAATTTGAACTGTCGGACACGTTGACGAAAAGGATGAACCTTGGCGGCCTATCCTAAAAACCCCTCAGGATTTAATTAAAATCATCACATCCATCGTTTGGGTAACATCAGGTCACCACGCAACTATTAAATTTGGCCAGTATACATTTGGAGGCTATTTCCTCAACAGGCCCGCTATTGCGAGAAGAAAACTGCCTAGCGTAAATAGAGGTGAAAACTGGGAATTATTCCTTAAAAAAACCCGAAGTTGCACTTTTACAATGTTTCCCTTTCAAGATTCAAGCTACTAAAGTTATGGTTGTCCTAGACACATTGTCGAGTCATTCGCCTGGTGATAAGTATTTGGGGAATCAAATGGAGGCAGCGTGAGATGATGATCCAATTATAAAGGCTGCATTTGGAAGGTTTAGTGGCTAGTTGAAACTTCTTGGAGGGTTAATCGATAAAAGAAATGCAAATAAGGAATTAAATAATAGAACTGGAGCTGGAATGGTGCCATATGAGCTCTTGAAACCATTTTCGGATCCTGGCTTGCTAGGAAAAGGGGATCTGTACAGCATCTCCATCTGAAGTGAGGAAAGCTTATTGCTGTAAGTCATCGAAAAACTTAAATAAATAAGATTCCATGTATGTGTAATTTTTTAATTTTATTTCGTTGGTTGCGCACTTTGGGAAGTAAGTGCGTAATGTTGCGGACCGCCCAAATTGTTAGCCCAAGTGCTCACAATTTCAGGCCAAGAGCTCAAGATAAAGTCGAGAGTACTAGCTTAGCCCGATTCCAGAAATTTCAAGCAAACTCTAGCACACTCAAGCTTGTATATATATCTAGAATTATCTACACATTTTTAGCACATGTAAATATCTAGATAGGCAACTTGGTAGAATTCTCTAGAACCCTAGAGCTTGGCAAACCTCCCCTATAAATAGGGCATGGCCTTAGACATTTGAGCATCAAGCTTTGAGCAAACAACTCAAACACTCTTGTAAGCTCTCTTGTAATCTTTCTTGCGATTAATACAATTTCTCTCTTTCGGCTCTATTGCTCTCCTCTCTCTAGCTCTTTGAAAACCTATAGGCTTAGCTCGTCGAGAAGCTCAAAGGCTTACTTAGTAACTTTCGGCAAGAGTTGTCTAAGTGTTGCATGGGTTCGTTGCGCAAAACATTCATCCCGTGACAATTGGTATCAGAGCTAAGGTTTGCACCTACGCAAGTTAGCTCACGAGCAATGGCCAACCCTCCAAACCCAACATAAGAGAGTGTTGTTGGTGTGCAAGCCCTATCGGATCTAAACTGCAGTCGCAAGGAAGGACGCGCCCAAGGCAAGACCCGCGACAAGTCCAAGGCCCCATTCGTTGATGCCTTGGAGTCTCGCATGGCTACGCTCGAAACAATTATGTCTGTCGCTTAGGACACCCTTGATGGATTGGAGGAAATGGTGGACGGTCTCAAGGGAGAATACGCCGAATTCACGGTGGCAACGAAGACCTTCATCCAAGACCAAGCAAACACCTTCTGAAGGGAGTTTTGAGCCTTTCGTGAAGAGTTGCTGAAACTCCGCAATTTCATCCAAGAGGAACTGTGGGCTGTCCAAGCGGAAGTTGAGGAATTCCGCTCATATTGGGCATGACATAAGCGCACACTCTCAGTTAGCCTCACTTCCGCAAGTACGAGTAATGCGTGATGCATCGACATGTCAAAACCTGACATCTATGATGGCACACACAATGCCACTGGCATGGACAACTTCCTCTTCAGGCTAGATCAATACTTTGATGTCATTAGTGTACAAGATGAGGCATTACAAGTGGGCACAACACCACCTATCTTCGAGACGTTGCACAATTATGGTGGCTTTGGAAGCATCGTGAGATTGGCAAAGGCATTTACACCATCAATACTTGGGCTAACTTTAAGCAAGAACTCCAAAAGCAATTTGCCCTAAGTAATGCGAAAAAGGATGTACGAGCGCGTTTACATCATCTTAAACAAACTGGTAGTGTTCGTGACTACATCAATGAGTTCACTATCCTTATGCTCGAGATAAGCGACATGTCCGACAAGGACTCCCTCTTTTACTTCCAAGACAACCTCAAGGATTGTGCCAAGATAAAGCTTGATAGGCGGATGTTCAAACACTTGATGACGCCATTGCCATCGCGAAGTTGCTCACCGAATACTCCACCTAATCTAAAGACAAAAAGTCTAACCAAGGCAAAGGTAGGGGAGAGAGTAGTAAAGATAAGGGCAACAACTGCAAAGATTGGGGGCAAAAAAAGCCTCATAGCAACAAGAACGGACAAGGCAAATCGAAGGGCAAAAAAGAGCCACTAAAGCCTCGAAGCCCATATTTCATATTCAATGGCCCTCATTAGGTACATAACTGTTCGGAAAAGAAGTTGCTCAACACTCTTGCGACCCAAATTAAGAGCAACCTCATTATGTCCGCAGAAGAACCCCAACTTAGCATGGATTCTCTCCAACGCCTTGGTGTACTCAATCGCCAAAAACCTGCACTCACCATGAAATGGCTCATGTACGTGAATGCAAAAATAAACGACCAGTTCGTTCGTGCACTGCTAGACACAGGAGCAATGCACAACTTCGTATCCGTAGATGAGGCCAAGTGCTTAGGCTTCGCGATGGCGATGGCGTCATCAAGGAAGGAAGCACGATGAATGTGGTGAACTCACCTGCCAAGCCCATTGCGGGTATTGTACAAGGCATACACACAACCCTCGGTACGTGGAGCGGAAAGCTTGACTTCTCTATCGTGCCCATAGATGACTTCAAGATGGTCTTCGGCATTGAATTTTTCGATCAAGTCTATGCATTCCCGCTACCCGCTACGAACTCCCTAAGCATCCTCGACGGGAGTAAAGCATGCATGGTTCCCACAGAACGTGGCAGGTTCGAGGAGAAGACACTCTCGGCCATGCAATTTAAAAAGGCTTTCAAGAAGGACTCAAGCTTCTTGGTCTCCATTCAGGAACTAAACGAGGAAAGAGATTGCGGAAACTCGCCAAGCCAAGTCCCTCCGCGAATACAAGCCGTCCTCAACGAGTTCAAGGATGTGATGCCTCCCGAACTTCCGAAGAAGCTACTACCTCGACGAGAGGTATATCATGCGATTGAGTTAGAACAAGGCATGAAGCCACCAGCCTTGACGCCCTACCGCATGGCGCCACCCGAACTTGAAGAGTTACGAAGACAACTTAAATACTTACTGGACGTAGGCTATATTTGCCCCTCTAAGGCCCCATTCGGTGCACTGGTCCTTTTCCAAAAGAAAAATGATAAATCGTTGCGGATGTACATCGACTATAAAGTGCTCAACAAGATCACTATCAAGAACAAGTACCAAATTCCCTTGATAGTAGATCTATTCAACCAACTTAACAAAGCGTAGTACTTACCTGCACCCCGGATACTACCAAGTTTGCATTGGCAGGGGAACACAGCATGCACAACAAGGTATGAGTCTTTCGAATTCCTTATTATGCCATTTGGTTTCAACAATGCACCCACTACTTTTTGCACACTGATGAACAAAGTACTCTAACCATTCCTCGACCGTTTTGTAGTCGTGTACTTGGACGACATTATGGCGTATAACACCACGCTCGAGGAGCATGCCCAACATTTGCGACAAGTCCTCCAAGTACTTCGAGACAACAACTCTTCCTCAAAATGGTGAAGTGTTCATTTGCTCAACAAGAGGTAGAGTTCCTTGACCACAAGATTGCGGGCGGAAAACTTATGATGGAAAATGCCAAGGTGAGTGCCATCTTCGAATGAGAGCCTCCCTTGAAAGTGCCCTTGCTCCTCTCACTCCTTGGATTGGTAAACTACTACCGACGCTTCATTAAAGGCTACTCAGGCAAAGTGGCATCCTTGACAGATTTACTCAAGAAAAATCGAACGTGGCATTGGTCCAAAGAGTGCCAACGCGCATTCGAGGAGTTATAAAAGGCAATTTCCTAAGAACCTATCCTCGCTCTTCCGGACTACTCCAAGCCCTTCGAAGTCTAAACAAATGCCTTGGATTTTGCCATAGGTAGAGTCCTCATGCAAGAAGGTCATCCCATAGCGTTCGAGAGTCGAAAGCTAAATGAAACGGAATGCCGCTACACGGTGAAAAAGAAGGAAAAGACTGCAATCATACATTGCTTGCAAGTGTGGCGACATTACTTGCTTGGCTCACACTTCACAATCATGATGGATAACGTAGCGACACGCTACTTTCAAACTCAAAAGAAGTTGAGCCCCAAGCAAGCTCGGTGGCAAGATTTTCCTGTAGAATTCGACTATCGGCTCGAGTATAAACTGGGCAAAACCAATGTCGTTGCGGATGCTCTAAGCCAAAAGGTCGAATTGGCAACACTTAGCATGAGCCAGTTGAATTATGATCTTGTCTCACACATCAAGGAATGCCTCCAACAAAACCCTCTAACGAAAGACTTATTGGGGAATGTGCTCGAAGGCAAGACAAAGCGATTTTGACAAGAAGAAGGTATCATCCTCACCAAGAGAGATAGACTGTTCATGTCAAGGTAAGGAAATTTGCAGAAAGAAGTTATCAAATAGTGCCACTACTCCAAGTGGGTTGGTCACCTAAGCATCGAGCGCACCACCGCACTAGTTCAAGCCTCATATTTTTTACCACACATGAGAGACGACATCGAGGCATACGCGCAAACTTGTCTTGTATGCCAACAAGACAAAGTGGATCATCAACTCTCAGCGGGATTATTGGAGTCGCTACCACTCGCAACAAGGCAATCAGAAAGTATCACCATGGACTTCATCACGTCATTGCCCTAAATTCGAAAGATGCGGCAACATCATGGTCATTGTCAACCGTTAAAGCAAGTACACAACTTTCATTGCCGTACCAACCGATTGCAAAGTAGGTAAATTGGCCCGCCTCTTTGTCAAGCACATAATGAAACTTTGGGAAGTTCCGAAGAGCATTGTGAACGACTAAGACCCTCGGTTCACTGGCCGTTTTTGGACAGAGCTCTTTAAGATATTAGGGACCAACCTCAAGTTCTCGATAAGCTTCTACCCATAAACGGATGAGCAGACCCAAAGCATCAATGCCCTCCTCGAGATGTACTTAAGGCACTATGTAAGCGTTCATCATTCGGATTGAGCGAAGTTACTCGATATTGCCCATTTTTCTTATAACTTATAGTGAAGTGAGTCCATTCGAAATCATCGTGGGATTCCAGCTCATGACCCCCAACGCCATAGCCTCTACTTATAGAGGAAAAAGCCTCGTGGCACACAAGCTTGCTTGCGAATTGTATGAGGAAACGGAAATCATACGAGCTTACCTTGACAAAGTAGCGATGAAGATAAAAAAGTGTGCGGATACAAAGACACGTCATGTTGAGTACAAGAAAGGTGATCAAGTCATGATCAAGCTCTTACCCCAACAATTCAAGACATTGCAGAAAGTTCACTAGGGGTTAATGAGGCGTTACGAAAGACCTTTCTGACTTGAGCGATGTGTGGGCAACGACTCATATTAACTCCAACTTCCGCCAAGACTCAAGATCCATCTGGTCTTCCATGTGAGCCTTCTCAAACTATATCATGGAGATACGGAAGACTCAAGTCGCGGAGAATCGAGGCGGGTGCCAATCACCACTGTCACCGCGTTCGACAAAGATGTGGACTACATCACTGCAGATCGCGTGGTTCGGAGGAGAGGCGTACCACCATACAATAAGTACTTGGTAAAGTGGAAAAACTTCCCCGAGAGCGAAGCCACTTGGGAACGCGAAGATGATTTATGGCAATTCGTTGAATACATTCAGAATTTCAAGCACGCGAGTGTGACGAGGACGCCGCAAGCTTATGCGGGAGAGGATGTTGTGGACCGCCCAAGTTGCTAGCCCAGGTGCCCACAATTTCAGGCAAAGAGCCCAAGACAAGGCTAAGAGGGCTAGTTTGGCCCAATTCCAGAAATTTCTAGCCAACTCTAGCACACTCAAGCTTGTATATATCTAGAATTCTTTACACATTTCTAACACATGTAAATATCTAGATCGGCAACTTGGTAGAATTCTCTAGAACTCGAGAGTTTGGCAAGCATCCCCTATAAATAGGGCATGGCATTAGACATTTGATTATCAAGTTTTGAGAAAGCAACTCAAACACTCTTGTAAGCTCTCTTGTAATTTTTCTTGCGAGTAACATAATTTCTCTCTTTCGGTTCTATTGCTCTCTTCTCTTTAGCTCTTCAAAAATCTCTAGGCTTAACTAGTCGAAAAGCTCAAAAACTTACTTAGCAACCTTCGGCAAGAGTTGTTTAAATGCCGCACGGGTTCATTGCGCAAAACACTCATCCCGTAACAATAATGAGTCTTGGGAGTCACTCCAACAATAAATTGATTGCAAAACTGTGAGTCCATGATGTTATGTAATGCTCCATCATTTTTCAGTTGTGATAATCTTTTATTGTCATCAATTTATGGCTTTGAAATTGACTCTTTTTTTTTTTGTCTTGTTTCATCAATATCTATGTGCATGTAAAAATCAACTCAAAATTTAGCCTTGAAGATCTTTAAGGGCAAAATTACCTTTTAAAGGCCCAAAACCATATGTTATAGCCTTTAGTTGTCGGTCTAGAGGAAAAGTTAGATTTTTTTCCCATTGGAATCCTACGTGGGTCATAAAAAAGCCCCCCGAAAGAGATTCTTTTTAATCAAACAAGTTCTCCTAATTTTTTGAAAATTCTTACCTATTTTTTGAGAAATTTCATTGAAAACTTGTAAAAATTATCTCAGGCCTTGGAATTAATTCCCATTTTTTTTCTTGTGGTCTTGTTTATGCAACATCTATGTGCATGCAAAAATTCAACTCCAAAACCCTTCAATTGCAAAATTGCTTTTGAAAGATCCAAAATCGTATGCTATATATAGTATTTGGTTCTAGGCCTAAACTGGGCCCATGGAGAAAAAATATTTTTTTTTTTTACCAAAATCTTCTGTAAGCCATAAAAAATGTCTTTCAAAAAGTTTCATATCAATCGAACAAGTTCTCCATTTTTTTTTTTTTTGGGGAAATCTTCAAAAGCTTATGAAAATTGTTCCAACGTTTGAAATTGACTCCTTTTTCTGTAATCTTGTTTCACTAACATCTACATGCTCATAAAAAAGTTCAAAATTCAACATCAAAGCCATTCAATGGCAAAATTACTTTAAAGGCCCAAAACCATGTGCTTCAGTCTTTGGTTATGAGCTCGGAAGGAAAAATAGTCTTTTTTTCCACTAAAACTCTAGGTGGGCCATAAAAAAGACCTCACAAAGAGTTTAATAGTAATCCTACAAGTTCTCTTAATTCTTAGGAATTTTTAGATTTAAAAAAAAAAATTCTAAAACTCATAAAAATTATTTTGGGACTTGGAGTGAACTCCCCTTTTTCCTATGGTTTTCTTTCACCAATATTTATGAGTATAAAAAATCTTTTTGAAATTCAACCCCAAAGCCCTCCAAGATAAAAACACCTTGAAAGCCCAAAACCAAGTGCTAGCCTTCGGTTTTGGGCCAGGAGAAAAAAATTAGTTTTTTTTTTCCAACCAAAACATATGTGGGCCAAAAAAAAAAATTTCCTAAAGAGTTTTTACTTCAATTTGATAAGTTCTCATAAATTTTCAATTTTTCTAGAGAAATCTTTAAAAACTCATAAAAATTACTTCAAGCTTTAGAATCGACTTTCGTTTTTTTATATGATTTAATATCCACATGCATGAAAAGAAAATAACTTGAAATTCAATCCCAAAGCCTTTCAACAGCAAAATTGCCCTTTAAAGTCTCAAAATTGTGTGCTATAACTTTGGTTCTGAACTAGGAGGAAAAATTGAGTTTTTATCCACCAAAGCCCTACATGGACTATAAAAAAGGTCTCCGAAAGAGTTTCATATAATCCCACAAACTTTCCTAATTTTTTTGCGGAAAAATCTTCAAAAAATAATAAATATTATTTCCATTCTCAGAATCAACTCTTATTTTTCCTATGTCTTGATTAACTAATATCTACATGTGTGCAAAAATCAACTTGAAATTCAATCCTGAAGCCCTTCCTTTTTTTATTGTAAGAATTTGTTTTTCATGAATAAATCTCCTTCAAAATAATGACAACTTTATTTCATTGTAAAAATTTGAAATGTCAATTAAGTCTTGGAGTTTGGCTTATGCTGTGTATATTGTGATTCATGGGTGTTGGTTGGTTTAAATTGTGCTCTATTAGAGTAGTGTTTTTATTATTCTGTTGCTCTATTTAATCTTTCCTTTTGGGGGGGGGGGATTGTCCTGACAAATCATATATGTCATTCTATGACTAGAATTTAATTTACTCGCAGATTTCCTCACTAAACACTAAAACGATGCGTTTTGATGACTAATTAAAATTTTAAAAGTAAGAGAGAATTAACTCTCTCAATTTTGTTTTTTCCCTCTTTCTTGTATTATTATTTTTAATTATTAATTTCTTTTTATCGCACTCTCCAACAGATTCCTGCATTGTGCCCTTTTTTTGAACTTTGCCCAATAATACATAGACTTGTGAACAATTTGTGAGTCAGCAATATCCACTTATCAATTTTATTAGGATGTTCTGATTCAAAAATAAAACAATATAATAGTTGAATATTGAAAGCTTGCATTATTTCTGTCAAAATTTCCGACCTCCAACTTGAATTAGATGTTATGGGCTTTTAGAATTAGACCCAATCTAAGTATTCAAGGCTTTTGTAAAGTAGACCCAATTTCAAATTTAATGAAATTACGCAAGAGTGGAGCTATTCAACTTATAGCCAGAATCCCAATTTCAAATTTAAGGGAACTTACTAAAAAGAACATCGAAACTCGCCAGATTTTATTGTCTTTAATCATTAATTGTTGAGGACAAGCTCCATTTCTCCAAATAAGTTTGAAAATCTCTGTACTTCGTCTAGGTGAGCAAATAAAAAGATATTTCTCTTCAATGTATTTGATGTCAATGAATAAAAATTATAAGAGACTTCTTGTTTCAAGAATTTCAGTCTTATTCAAAGATTGTTTTCGGAAGGGACTTGGGAAAGAGCGGCAGAGAAGAATTTGAAAGTTAAATAGTTGATTAAATCAAAATCAACAAAATGAGTAGAGGCTACTGGTATGTTGAGTTGAGGATGAATTTCCAGCAATTGTAAAGCAGGTTTTTTTATTCCCATTTCAGTAATTTAAGGTAACAATAAAACTGTAATTAAAAAAATTGAAGAGATCAATGGAGGGGTCTAAATAGCTCTGATCACCGTGAGTAGAACGGTCAAGTACGATTCATGTTTTGATATTAAATAAGGAAGTGGAAAAAGATAAAGATAGTGAAACACAAAGCTTCAAAGAATTCCGATAGGAAACACAAAGTTTCATTGAAAAAGATAATTAATCAGGTAATATAAAGCACGCTCCCCAGAATATGCTTCTGCATGAGACTTCCTCTCCTTGGCTACTAAGAAATCATCGGTTTACTATAAGTCGTTGCTTTCTCAAATGTCATTTAAATTTTCTTATACCTACATAGGGAATAATTGTGTAGCAACTAGCCTGACTAATTTGGGCCTTCATTGTGATATTCCTTCTTGGTGAATTATTTTATAAGTAAAAACCTCCTTTTTAGAGGTCCCCTTAAAAAAAAACCCTAAAATATTAAAATCCTAAGATATCATCGGACATAATCTATCTTTTATGCCATGTAGTTTGAAACTTTGAGTTGATTATTAATTTGTTCATTAGGATACGTTTTCGTTTAATATTAGGTCTTAACTTTGAGCTATGTTTGGTTAACTTTGACGGTTGACCAAATTACGAAATCTTCTTAATTCCATCGAGTAAAGGCCCGAATTTTATTAAATTAAGACGGAAGTGGGGACTGATTTCATAATTAATACCAGAAAGAAAGTAATTGATTTGAACTTGTTAGACCAAAATATGAAAGACCCAAACCCACGAAAAATATAGGCCCAATGAAATTATTCTATATAAAATAACTCAAGCCTGTTCTCTATAAGAACGACCAAGATACTAACAATTCTAATTAAAGTGTCTAAATGCAAGACACGACCAAAAAACCAAAAGCGTGATTCAACAAAGAACGACCTAGGTCTATTCTTGACAAAGAACGACCTAGGTCCATTCCTCACAAAGAGCGACCTAGGTCCATTCCTCGCAAAAAACGACCTAGGCACTTAGAAAATATTTCTTAATACGCCTAAAGGGCAAGGCTTTGGCAAAATATCGAAGGCATGATTTAACAAAGAACGACATAGGTCAATTCCTCCTAAAGAGCGACCTAGGTCCATTCATCACAAAAAATGACCTAGATACTTCAAAAATATTTCCAAATAAGAGCACACGAGCTACTTGAAATGGGCCTACGGGAAAATACACATTTTACGGATTGTGCCTACGGGCAAATACATATTCTACGGAATGCGCCTCCGGACAAATACACATTCTACGGAATGCGCCTACGGGCAAATACACATTCTAAGGAATGGGCCTCCGGGTAAATACACATCATACGGAATGCGCCTACGGGCAAATACACATTCTACGGAATGCGTCTACGGGCAAATATACATTTTACGAAATGAACATATGGGCAAATATATGCATTTTACGGAATGCACCTACGGGCAGAATGCACTTACGGGCAAAATGTTGCAAAATCAATCCTCTTTGTAAGGAACCAATATAAGTGCCAAATTTAAGTTAAAGTTCATTAAAGGTTAACAGCCCAAAAACATGACAAATGTCCAAAGATTACTTGTCATGAACAAGCTTGACACATAATGACATGTGTCTTTATGCATGAGTTTTGCAGACATTTGTCACTAAGACAATGCCACGTGCATGATGGCACCTCCACCTCAGGGATCAAATTGTCTATATAAAGACCAAGACTCCCCATTTGAAGAGGGGAGAAAAAGGGTAAGGAAATGTTGTCCTTCTCTCTCTAAATTCTCTCTTTACAATCAAATTTAAAAGCTGACTTGAGTGTCGGAGGGTTATTGCCGGCAACCCCGGCACCCTTTGACAATTTCATTTCTTTTGCAGAATAATTAGCGACAAGGAGACATGTAATTTGAGACACTCGCCTCAAAGAAAAAAATAAGCCACAGAACTCGATTTAGAAGAAAGCCCGAAACACAAATCAATCGCTACACATTGAGCAAAAATTTTGCATCAACAGAACTCAAAATCTTCCTATCAAACCTGACATGATATTATACTGAATTATTGATTTTTCTTAAGGGGAGTCTGTTTCATTTTTCCCTTGTTTATCAGTTGATTCTTTTTGTTTTTTTCTCTTGCTTTGTCGAGGTTTAAAAAAACAAAGAAAAAAGGTGAAAAACTGATATGATACATGACTTAAACGTAAAAAATGATAGTATTTTGAGGTTGGTACAAGTTAATCAATTTTTAAACTTGAGTTACCTAATATTCTAAAAGATTTACAAGATTGATTGTCAATCGTACACGTATAGAGTCGTGAGAAAGTAAAAGTTCACTTAACATTATCATATTAGTAGCATTATTATTTTACTATTTTTGATAGAAATAAGACAACAAACAACTAGATTATAAGATAATAGCCTGTAAACAACTAATAATATACTTAAAATTATCATATCAGTAGCATTATTATTTTTAATATTTTTAATAGAAAAAAGACAACAAACAATTAGATAAGATAATAGCCTATCAACAACTAATAATATTTACGGTTCCCGAAAATTAAGTATATAAAACGAATTGGTCACAATCACGTGCATGGTAAACCAATAATTGACGAATAAAACAAATGAAGATAAGGTTAAAGTCCAAAAGCTAATGCTAATTATTAGGGTGGCGAAACTAGTTTAATAATAGACAAGCCATCATCGGCCCAAATAGAAAGACATCACGGTGGGGAGTATAATGCAAAGAAGCCGAGGATATTCTTCCAGTAGAGCTCAAAATCATTATTTAATTTTATTCCTGACCGTTAGTTCGCGAGTAATTTCACGTGAACAAAGTTAAAGCGTCCTATTGAAACTTAGAATGCAAGTTCGTTGAAGCTCATGATATGAGCATCAGTTCTCGGCACTATTCGCTTTTTCAGTTCATCTTCTTTAAATTATTGCTTTGATTTGACATAATTGTACTGACAGATGGATTTATAAATTAAATGATAATATTAAAAAGTTCACTTAGATTACTTCCCCTGAACGTCTGAGCACTTCCGCATATTGCCCCCACGTGAACACATTAGAAGCACTTAAGAGCTGATCAAGTATCAGCTGTAAGCTAAGTTACTGTTTATGCTTTTTAATTCCATCTGTGTATGTGATGATCGTGTTGATCATTTTCATATTTGCATCATATAAGAATTCTGATTATTATCATATTTACATTATATTATGATATTAATTCCTACCATATTTACACGTCACATTGACATCTTCATATGATTCTTATTAAAAAGAAATACTCATTTTCTGTGTTGAGTTACATCTTGACCAAATATTCCCCTTCACATGCTCTGTAGACTTATTTGGGCTTGCCACGTGATCGAACATAAAAGCTTATTCCACTCTGTGTAAATTGAACTCGTGTTTACGAAGTCACTAAATTCAAAACTTTTATTTCAAACAAGATCCAATACCTAATATTCTAAAGGTAAGAGAAAATAATTTTAACAAGTAAATCCAAATTTTAAACATGAGTAACCTAATAATCATGTCAATTTTCATACTGTAGTGTTTTGAGATAGTAGAAGTTCATTCAACATGATCATCTTATTGGTATTATTATTACTTTTATATTTATAATTGAGAAAGCAATGTGTCAAACACGATCCCGATACCAAAAATTCTAAAGTAAGGGAAAATAATAGTATTTGAGCTTTTTAACACGTTAATCCAAATTTTAAACGTGAGTAACCTAATATTCTAGAAAACATTAATTATAATTGATTGTTAATTAGTCGGTCCTACATGTATAACGTCATGATCATATTGAAAAAGATGACAACCAATTAAATAAAAGAGCCTATTATGTTGTTGCCTCCTACCTGTAACGTCGTGATTGCACAAATAGCCCTGTACAAGAGGGTGGTCCTATAAAATGTGAATGTGATGTTTAATTTTATATGAAACGTGCAATTATAGTAGAACTTCAATAAGTACTTAATCAAGAAAAATTATTAATTTAACAAAAAATGCCACTCAGGCTCAGGCTTGTGGTGGCTATTCTTCCACTTAGACTTGGGTATGTGGTGGTCATGTATGGTACTATTTATGGTTTTTTGTATTATGGTGGGTTGCTTTTAAAATCTATGAAGTCTCTATGTTTCAATTTGAAAAATTGCAAGCCTTAAAAGATCGGTTCAAAAGGACAAGCTATTTTTTTTTATTACATGAAACCATTATTCAAGAGTATAACTCATATTATATGAAATTATGACTGATATTTAAAATCAGACTATTACTGAGATTAGTTTACATAAATTCTTATGAAGCACTGTCCAGATTTTTACCCTCTCTAATATTCAAGAGACGCCTGCTCCACTCACATTTCGAAAAAGAGAATATTGTTTTCACATCAAATTAAGAAAGAAAATTAAAACCCCTACAATACCCATGACCTCATAATTGTAAGGTTTGAGTTATAACCACTAGGTTAAAGCCTAATGGCTAAAAGGACAAGCCATTATTTTCCTATTCAAAAGAGCCAGCTAAGATGTTAAACAAGCCTTATATATGTATCCAAGGCCATCATGCGCAAGCCTTTTCTTTTTTCTTTTTTTCTTTTTTAAACTGATTCATGTCGCATGATGAGATAGTGTGAGTCCAGTTGCGGATGACTCTAGCTCTGGTACTGTATAGAAGCTTATAGGCTTATCTCAACCCAAAACTCACCTTAAGAATTGAGGGTTACTCAAGCCTTATATACTTAACCTAACATTGATTTTTTTCCAAAAATTACAAATTTTAATAGATCGATATGAACAGTCGAGTCATTATTTTGCTTGTCAAAAGAGCCAACTAAGGTGTTGCCCAAACCTTATATAGTGCGTTTGGCACACTGTATTGTTTAATACTATAACCAAACACACCCTTAGCGTTAGATCAATACTCAATCGATGTGAGATATTTTTCTAAACATTCATTATCTAATGCAATTTTTCTCCCAAATATTCAGTGTTTAACGGCATGAGTACGTCCTGATATTGACGAATCTGCTAGTGCGGTAACGTATTGTATTGTTGCTGTAATGTATTGTATTTGTTGTAAGAGTATCAGGATTGGTCAGAACTCGGAACAAGTCACTTTATTAAGTTTTGTGCATCTAAGTCATGTTCTTATCTTTGTGATAAAATCTGACTAAATTTATTATTTAACTCAACCTTCATTTCCAAAGCCATTAACTACCATTTTCTTAAAAAAAAAAAAAAATTCTCACTGTCACTATATTAGACTCTCTGTAAGGTTCATAATATTATAATTTTTTAAAAATTACCATTATCTATACTGTAAAAATAGTTAATTGTAAAGAGAGTTAGTTAAACTTTTTTATAAAATTTATTTTTAAAAATATTGTGAATTTTAAAAGCGGTTATATGTGTTTGATAAATCTTATTATTAAATTATTATGAAAATATATATAACTAAATTTGAGATAATGTTGACTGAAATTTATTTACATATTTTTAAATATGTATATAAAATATTTTTTTCTTGCATATATATAATAATTGATGACTAAAATAAATATTTTTTATTTTTATTTTTATTTTACTATCTCAATATAATTGGTAATAATGATAATTTCTTTAAAGTTAATACTTTTATTTCCTAATTAATAAGAATCATATTAAATGTAAAATTGATTCTCATCAAAATAGATTTCAAAAGTTACTCATTCCTTACTTTTCAAAATATATTGTAACATAGAGTGATTTTACCAAAGTAATCTTTAAAAAATTTTATCAAACACTAAAATTAACTTTTAATTTTTTAAAATCACTTTCAAATCTTCCAAAATAATTCCAAACTGGTCCTACAATAACAAAATCGAAAGTTTATAGAATCTGACAAGTGCCTACTGTTGATCCAGCTGGTACGCATAAGTCAGGGAGGCTCCAAGTTTTCATTATGAAACAAATTAACCAAAAGCATGGAGTCACATTCAAGCCGTAAACAATTACGACTTAGCCTATAAAGAAATCAGCCTACAAAGAATTCATAATGTCTCTATTAACACCAGTCTCACATAACCAGGAGTAAGGTGAGCAAAACAATATAAATGAGCGAAGCAATCGGACTTTTAGCCTGAGAAATAAAAGTAAAACGAGCTCTAAAGCGGAGCATATTCCTAATCTTCCATATAAGACAAAAAAAGATAAAACGACGTAACAGGCCAAAAATTCAGCTGCTGAGAACTAAACCCACATACATTAAATTCTCCCCCGATAAAATAATGAAACACTTACTATTGTCAAATACAGGTAGTCATAATTGACGGAACTGAAATGTAAAGATCGATAAACGATAGGAAAACAAAAGTTTTTGAATAATTCAAAATATTGTTGATTAAAAGTTTGAATGACAAAGTTAAGGTTTTAAGGTTGTTTTATACTAATCTAAATAATGCGTATTTATCAAAGTAGATAAATTTGAGTTGCTATTACATAATAATATTCTACTAAATGAAATAATGAAAATAGAACAGTTGGTACTTAAATCATATGTTTAGAAAAAAAAAAGACAATATCTTGAAAGCAACAGGAAAAAAAGAATCTTAAACTTGAAAAAATAACCATGAAGAAAAAAGGAATTTTCAACTTTACCACAAGGCCAACACTCATAGATTTATTGGGTTAAATTTGTCCCATCACAATCTTTGACATAGTATATTATACTCCCAAAAAAGACACCTATAAGTCAAGTTGTAGCTCTAAAAAAATATCCTACTCATCTTACACAATCATCCTACATCAATATTTCTCTTCATTTTCATGTGCCATAAGTTGTTCTTTCTCTCTTCACCATAACTTGCTCTCTTTCTTTCTCCAGCTTTCTATTTAAAGAGTGGATTGATCACCCAAGTCTCACTCACCAAGCCAAATTAAAATTCTGTTAAGGAAAGCTTAAGTGTCTCTTTCTTATGAAAGAATGTTGAATCTACAATTTCATAATCAGTCTCAATCTATCAGAACCTTAAGTCCATTACCCAACCCATTTCTCCATGGAAATGGTCCAGCTTTTCGTCCAGCTCAGTTGAGACCTTCATTCAAAAAAGCACCCAAAATCGGAGTCGGCTTTTCTCCTAGTATTAACAGCATCAAAGCTATATTTAATTTGACTGCTGAAAAGTCTACAAAAGTTAAGGCTGTTATCACTGTGAAACCAATTGTCTCTGATCCCTTAGCAGTTGAAAAATTAATTGGTACACTTGTCTTGGAGCTTGTTAGCGCCGAGCTTGATCCTGGTAAGTGCATCGGAGTTTTTCACTTCAAAGAAAAATCACACACACACACACACACATATATATATATATGCCCTTTTTATCCCAATAGTTCGTAAAACACCTCAAAACATCCATCTCTCCCTCTTTTTATATAATTTGACGGTTTTAACTTTAATGAATTTTGATCATTCAAATAAATGAAAAGTATTTTTTTTAAGCCAAGAAAAAAAAATCAATGCGGATTACATAATTTTGTTTTGCTTTTTCAAAGTTAATTTGTGGGGAATAAAAAATATTTAACAATTATCATTTTGAAGGTTTTAGCTTATTGTTATACATATAATTGATAATTTTCTTTTAAATTAATTTCTTGTGCTTATTTGTCCTCAAATAAACCAAATAAATTATTTTTTGAATGCTTGAAGGTGTTTTTAATTACAGTTTTTGTTTACTTTTTCAGAAACTGGAAAAGAGAAACCCACCATCAAAAGCCGAGCACATAGATCACTGTTCACGGATGACGATGGAAACCTAAAATATAAAACAGAATTTGACGTTCCATCAAATTTTGGAGAAGTTGGTGCCATATTGGTGGAGGCTGATCAACTCACAGAAACGTTTTTGAAGGATATTGCTCTTGATGGTCTCCGGAATGGTCCTGTGAACATAGCTTGTGATTCATGGATTCAGCCAAAGATAGTTGACAAACAGAAGAGAATTTTCTTTACTAATAAGGTCAGTTTCAGATTATAAATAATAATTCCATATATGTACAAAAAGTTGGACTGGGGAGAATAAAGTAATGGGAGACCTTTATGCTTACTTTATACTGTTATTTGTCAACTTTTTTTTTTTAAAAAAAGGATAATTAGATACTCTTATTTCAGTTGAGGCTGCAGGTTTAAACAAATTATGGAACGTAAAATATTTCTAAAATCGATCACCAACAAGAGTAAATTAGTAATAGTAACACTTGTGTCTTTAGTTGCGATACTTCATATCGTCCAATCTAGATTAGAATTTGATTTATTTTATTTCAAGGAATTTAAATACAAGACTTTATGTTAAATTTTGTTTTGATACCATTCCCATGAAGAGTAACAACGGCGAGTTACCAATGACCTAAAAATTTAGGCTTGAAGGTAACGTTCCAAACACAGACCATTTATACAATATATATATATATATATATTTTTTTTTTTTTTTCAGGCCACTACTGTAATATAACTACCACAATAGAACTACAATAAACTGTACAAGAATAATAACCAAACATTATTCTAACACTTAATTCCCACGCATCATCTTAATTCTTTTTTTTTTTTAATTTTTTTAATTAGTCATACTTGCCATCACAAACACCGAATGGATTAGCGAGGTTAAGAGCTGAAGAACTTAACAATTTGCAAGGCGATGGACAAGGAGAGCGTAAAATACACGAAAGAATATATGATTATGATGTGTACAATGATCTCGGAATGCCTGATTCCATCTTGAAGTCAGATTTGGTACGACCGGTGCTTGGTGGCAAAGAGCACCCTTATCCTAGGCGTTGCAGAACTGGCCATCCAAAAAGTTCTAAAGGTAAAATTATATTTCTACTTTTATAACAATATATATATAAATGGCATTTTGTGCAGGGTTGAAACTATTTTGAAAAGTTGAAGGCTTAACTAAAAATTTAGCCTATCTAAATCTATATTTTGTTGTTAACTTTGAGAATGCAGCTGATAATTACATTTCTTTAAACCTATAACACATCATTATAATAGTCTAGTTATTAAGGTACTAGAATTAATTGTTTTGCATAGAATTAAACAAACAGCTTTATTTTATCAATGTAGATCCAGCCTCAGAATCATGGAGCCTCTCAGTCTACGTGCCCAGAGATGAAGCATTCTCACTGTTGAAAACAGCACAATTTTCAGCTACGGGAGTATACTCAGCGTTGCATGCAGTGATACCATTCGTAGAATCCATCCTTCGCATTGGAAAGGATAAAGGGTTTCCATCACTCGAGGCCATTGACAAACTTTTCAATGAAGGAGTTGAGCTGCCTCCAGAGATCGAAAAGCTACCTTCATGGCTAAAAATTCTTCCCAACTTTTTTAAGTCCATTGCCAATACAGGCAAAGATATTTTGCGGTTCGAGACACCGGAAACATTGAAGAGTAAGACCTAAGCCTCTTCATGTAGTCTTATTTTTACTAATCTACGAAATCTATTAAGTTGACGCTTAGGTACTTAATATGTCTCACTCTAGCTTACCGCTTGGCAGGGGCAGAGGCTTACAGAGACTAAAGGGGGCCGGGGCTCCATGCTTTAAAAAAATATTGAAGTTTCTAAATAAAATATTAAAAAATAAGTATAAAAAAATGATTTGACCCTACATACTTGATATATAAACTTTATATATAAGATGAAAGTATAATTTTATATTTTGTAAAATAAAGTTAAAATTACCTGATTGTTGATAAATAGTCTTTTTAAAAGTTTTTTAAAAGTTTGATAAAATTTGGGCCTAGTTCTTTCATTTTTATTTTTTTCATTTTGTTTTTACTTGCAATAATAACTTTAATTATCAATCAATCTCCACAAATCAAATAAAAAATCAATCCTTATTATTATTTGAAGTTTGAACTTAGCCCTCTGGAGATTAACTCTAAGATACGCCCCTTCTGCTTAGGTCCTTTTATTTTTGATTAACCGTTATATATAAATAATTGAAAGTGTATTTATATGTGTTTCATTATATTTGTGTTGCAGGAGACAAACTCTTTTGGTTAAGGGACGAGGAATTTGGTAGAGAGACTCTAGCTGGTCTCAACCCATACGGCATAAGTTTGGTCGCGGTATGGCTAACTACAGTAAAATGAAACAAAATTAAAAATTAAAAACAAAAACAACAAAATTGTAATCATGAGGTTCAAATGATTTATCCATGGTGAATTAGTGGTCACTGAGAACAGAGCTATATTGAGGGCCCAAGGTCAAATTTTTGAACAAACAATTTACTTATGGCCCCCGATGTTTCCGTTATTTGTTGTATTACCTCCTAAGTTTTTTTTTCCCTCCTTTTTGGCGCAATGAACCAAAATCCCGATTGTATAACAGAAAAAAATTGCATAAATTCGTGCAGGACTGGCCGCTGAAAAGCACACTTGATCCTGAAACTTACGGCCCAACGGAATCAGCAATTACCAAAGAATTGATCGAGAAAGAAATTGGAGGCTCGATGACTGTTGAAGAGGTATATGTGCAATATAAATTCCTTCCTTTGTACATTAATTAGTGAGAAAACTTCATAACGGACAATCAATTATTTTTATTTAATAAAATTATGAATAGAAGCACTTAATTAAAGTTTCTTATTATGCAGGCTATAAAACAAAAGAAGCTGTTTATCATAGATTACCATGATGCATTATTACCGTATGTGGAGAAAGTGAGACAGATCAAAGACACAACTCTGTATGGATCTCGTACAGTATTCTTCTTGAACCCAGATGGCACACTGAGACCGCTAGCCATTGAGCTAACTCGGCCTCCAATGGATGGCAAGCCACAATGGAAACAAGTGTTTACACCCAGTACTGGGAATTCTACTGAGTCCTGGCTTTGGAGACTGGCCAAGGCTCATGTCCTTGCTCATGATTCTGGCTATCACCAACTCATTAGTCATTGGTATATCTGTTTTATATTCTCAATTTTACCGAAATTCGTTTGATCCTAGATCCAAAATTTTAGTGTTACTGGACGTTTGCTGATTTCTTAAATGGGCATAATTAAAATCCAAATGTTATATATACTTAATCTCTTGATGGGTTAATTAAGTTTGTTTAGTCCTTAAGTTTTGGGTTAATTACTTGTTTAGTTTCTAAATTTTAAAAAATACCCCAAGACAATTTTACTATTAATTACATTATAATCTTGTCCTTAATGCCTTTACAATAATCTTGAGGACATTGATAATAAGAAAAAAAAAATTAAATTACAGAATTTATCTTAAAATTAAAATAATAACAAAAAAAATTTTACATTAATTTTTATTTAGCAAGTACTATATTAAATGATTATTTAAAGGTTCTTGATTTGTTTGCTTATTACTTTGCAGGTTAAGAACTCATTGTTGCGTTGAGCCTTACGTAATTGCAACCAATCGGAGACTCAGTGCGATGCATCCAATCAATAGACTGTTGAAACCTCATTTTCGCTACACAATGGAGATCAATGCTTTAGCTCGAAAAGTCCTTATTAATGCTGATGGAATCTTTGAAACAAATTTCTTTCCTGGAAAATATTGTATGGAGTTCAGCTCCGTCATCTATGACAAGCACTGGAGGTTTGACAATGAAGGACTCCCCAAGGACCTTATTAGGAGGTAATAAGTTACAAAGACTTCCCAATTTATGAACTAGTAGGTTAAAACTAATATTTCTTTATAAAATTATACAGAGAATAACACTTAGGTCCCATTATAATTCACTTTTGCTACTTAGGTCCCTATCCCTAATATTAAAAATTTACTATAGAACAGTAAGATCATGCTTCTATCTTTTTAGTGAAATATCACATTAGATTGACAGCAGAGTATTATATAGAAGAACCCAAAATTGATGAATTGAAAATGCTGAACATATGTTGAGCTTAATATCTTTTCCATTTTCGACTACCTAGGGGAATAGCTGTTGAAGATCCAAAAGCTCCTCATGGCCTTAAGCTAAACATCGAAGACTACCCATATGCCAACGATGGGCTCGATCTCTGGGATGCCTTAAAACAATGGGTTACTAACTATGTGAACCACTATTATCCCGATCCAAGCCTTGTAGAGTCTGATGAGGAGCTCCAAGCATGGTGGACTGAAATTCGAACCGTGGGACACGCCGAGAAAAAGGATGAACCATGGTGGCCTGTCCTGAAAACCCCTCAGGATTTAATTGAAATCATCACAACCATCGCTTGGGTTGCATCCGGTCACCATGCAGCTGTGAACTTTGGGCAATATTTATACGGAGGCTATTTCCCTAACAGGCCAACTGTTGCAAGAACCAACCTGCCAAATGAAGATCAAACAAAAGAAGAATGGAAATCCTTTCTCGAAAAACCTGAAGCTGCACTTTTGCGATGCTTCCCTGCACAGTTTCAAGCTCTTACGGTAATGCTCGTTATTGATTTGCTGTCGACTCATTCGCCTGATGAAGAGTATTTGGGGAAGGAAATGGAGCCGGCATGGGGTGATGACCCAGTTATAAAGGCTGCATTTGAAGAGTTTAACCTCAAAATGCAGGAGCTTGAAAGGATCATTGATGACAGAAATTCGAATGAGAATTTGAAGAACAGAACTGGAGCTGCGATTGTTCCATATGAGCTCCTGAAGCCGTTTTCGGAACCTGGCGCGACAGGAAAAGGAGTTCCCTACAGCATCTCCATCTAGAGTGCACGAAGCTCATTGCAAATCAAACTTTAAGAAATAAGATGTCATACGTCTTTAATTTAAATAAGCTGCTTCGCCGGAATTTTTTCCGGCTAGCCAAATACCAAAACTACCAATGAGCTCATTACACGGTTTTGGTCGTTGATGTTTGTACTTTATGTTGCGTGGGAGTGGGTCCTAGGAGTCACTTCTAGAATAAATTGTTTGTAGCTCTGTGAGTATATGATGTGATATAATGTTATGTTTTCTTTATCAAGAATAAATCTTCTTCAAACTAATGTGATCCATGGGTAATTGGGAACTCATACTCTATTTAGAATAATACTATATGAATTTAGATTTTATGCCTATTTCAATATTTTTTAACATTTGTAAGAGTTTTTTTTTTTTTTTGATACGTCAAATAAGTAATCCTATAACAATTATTTAAATTAATCCTAACTTTTTATTAAACACAAAAACAGATCATTTTGGGGCTAATTAAAATTATATATATATACACACATGAGCAATCCTCGGCTAAGCGAGGTATTATAAAGGAGAAAACAGAATGTGAGAATACAAAATGACTAAGGCGGTTTATAGTTAAACAGTAAAGTCTGATGATGCTTTAAATGTAATTCCAGACGGGTTCCGTTAAAATGCTACTTGTGGTGGTGTTTACTAAGAATGCCAGTGGTGATTTTATAGCGGGTTCAGTTGCTGATGGCGGAGATTATGGTTGTTAATCATATTATTGGCAGGCTAATGACAGAGGGTGGCATAACTAATGGTTATCAAGGTTGGCGCAAATTTTGGTTAGAATGTGGTTTATTGCTTGTTGTAAATTTCTTTCTAAAAAGTTCTTTGAAATCCTCTTGGCATCTCAAAAGCAAATAGATTAATAGTAAGATGAAATGTAAGATGAAGCCTTCTTTCATGGATTTTCATTGCCTACACACTTTTAGGGAGAACAGCAGTGCTGCTGTATTGTCTTGCAAAACTAATTCTTAATCATGATGAGCTTTTGTGGTGGAATGATCCCGCTGCGAACATTCAGCAATTCTTATATCAAGATGCTAAAGTGCTTTTTGAAGTATCGTTTTATTTTATATACTTTTTGGATGTCTACTTATCTTATATTTTTCTTCATTGCTCCTAGTGCTATGGCTTTTTTTAAGAATAAGGCGCACAATGTCGCCCTTGAATAAATGTTTCGGTTGCTTCTTTTTCTTTTTTTCTTTAACTAAATACTTATTATAATATATTATTTTAATAGCAGCAACAATCCCAAACTATTGGGCCTTAGATATGAATATGAGGATTAATATAAAATAATGCCATTACTGTGTTGGTTAAATAATATTCTAAAAAATTACAAGATTGATTAGTTATTAATTGTCGTGAGAAAATAATATAATCATACCGATAGCATTTTTATTTGGGTAAAAGCTCGTTTAGTCCCTATATTTTAAAGTTAGTGCCCGTTTAGTCCCTATATTTTTAAAAATACCTCAAACCATCCCTACTATTAAATTATTGACACTTTTGCCATTATCTTTTGTTCCTTTTAACTTATTTTTATAATATTGTCCTATTATAATAATTTTTTAGACATTATTAAAAAGAAAAAATAACCCTATTATAATAATTTTTTAGACATTATTAAAAAGAAAAAAATAAATTACCAGTTTAACACCAAAAAATAAAATAAAATAAAAAATATATATTAATTTTTGTGAAACACACTCTTGAGTTAAAATATTAATTTTTCTAAAAAATTGATAATATAATTTTTATGATATTAATTTTTTAGACATACGTGAGCTTCCACAAAAATTAATATATACCTTTTTTGTTTTTATTTTATTTTTGAGTTTAATTTGATAATTTAATTTTTTATTAATATCCAAAAAAGAAACATTATTGTAAAAATGTAATATTGTAAAAACAAGTTAAAAATAATGGCATAAGTGTCAATATTTAGTAGTAGGGACATTTTGAGGTGTTTTTAAAAATACAGGGACTAAATGGACACTAACCTCATAATATAGGGACTAAACAAGCTTTTACCCTTTTTATTTTTACTATTTATGGTTGAAAAATATAACTACATTTGGGTAATATAGCCCTCTGCAATAGAGTGGTCCTATAACACGTGTATGTCACGTTAAATGTTACATTATCTAGTGCATTTTTTTCTCATTGGACCGTTAGTTTTCTAGAACGGTTTGATGATTACTCTAATGTATTAGTGTTATAAATCAGTCATCATGTTGGATGGATCTGCTATTGCTGAAATATATTGCCGTATTATTGACTGTTTAATGAGATTAATTTAAAGCTTCCAAAAATTAAATAAATAAATAAAGGTGTAATTTTGAAGGTAAGGGGTGAACAATAGTATTTATGCTCGCTTTTAACATTCCCCTTCACGTGAAAGACTAATTTGGACTTGTCACATGATCAGACATAAGAGGCTTACTCCACCGTGTGTAAATTCAATTCATCTCAAATATAAGGCAAAATTATAGTATTTGAGCTTGATTAACACGTTGATCCAACTTTTAGACGTCTAACATGATATTCTAAAATATGTAAGTGGTTGAGCGCCGGTCCTACACGTCTTAAATGTAAGGGAAAATAATATATTTGAGCTTGACCAAGACTTTGACCCAGTTTTCAAACGTGGGTAACCTACTACTCTGAAAGATTCATATGGTTGATTGTTAGTCGTACACGTGTAATAGAATGCCGTGAGAAAGCAAAAGTTCATTGAACATGATAATATATTTAAATTGTTTGCACTATTATTTTTATTATTTATGGTTGAAAATGATAACAAGCAATTCCTTAGATAAGATCGCAAATACAGTTTTTCTGGCCGATCACCAACAGTATATTTGACAATAAATAGTAAAATAATAATTGATAACATCACATAAACATGTTAATTGAACAAAGTCTCCTAAATGATGTTTAACGTTACATGTTGACACCAAACTATAAACAAACTGAACTTTAATTTATTAATAAAGTAAAGAATCACTCATAGAGTAGATAAGAACAAAAATTCACTACTCTACCGTTTATATTTTAAATTAGAGTGAGAATCCTGAGTAATGAAAATCTTATGATTATAAGTGTAGAGTGTGAATGAAAGTCGATTGTTTACTTATACTAGAATGAGCGTATGAAATTAAAATCAAAATTCAATTTATGTGTCTATTTTGTCTTGTATTGAGAGTAAATAATTTTAAATTATAATTTTACCCTTATAATTATAATAATATTACTTTTAAGTAAATTTAAATTAGAATCAATGTAAATTATTATTTTTAACTAAATATAATAAAATTATATTAAAAAAATTTTGGTATTATTATTTTTAATAAATTTAATTTTATAAAATAGTACAATAATATTACTTAAATAAATATGATATTATTATGTTTATTTCATTAAATATAATTATATTAAATTCAATTAAAAAATGGGTAGAAAATGAAGAGGTGAGAGTGGATTTCCATTCTCATCTCCCCACATAGGAGTGGGAATCTCACTCACCACTCCAAAAATGAGTGGGGGTAGGAGTGAAATTCTCACTTCCCCCTTAAAATATGCAAATAAACACTAGAGTGAGATGAATCTATACTCTTCACTCCCACTTCAATAAATAAAGATAACATAAAAGATTACAATGAGATAAAGCTATTATCTTCGACTACGCTTCAATACTCTTTGACTAGAAGTGTTCACATTTTGTTTTATTGTCTATTTTTAGACTTCAAAAATCTGAAAAATACTCCAGTTCACATGTGTATGTCATATTAATTTACGTAGTGTTGAGATCCTATATAAAAACAATAGCTTTTTTAATAATATATTATCGTATAAACTTATCAAATTATTAATTTAGCATGTTAAACCTAAGTTTGGGATTGAATGCTAATTTATCAAAATTTAGTTATAAATAATTTATCATTAAAAATGAAAATGAGGTATATAAAACGAATTGGTCACAATCAAGTACATAAAAACCAATTATTAAGGTATTAAAAAAACGATGAAGTCCAAAATCTAATGCCTTACTAGTAATTATTATCCATTCGATTTTTACTTTTTTGCCCTCCCTTTTTCAAGCTCCTATTGAATTCTCATCACAGCCAGTCCACCCCCAAGTTTACTTCTTCCTCTTCTTTTCAGTAGGGAAAATATTCAATACCAACTAAGATCAATTATTGGACTAATAATATTAGCAATCCCTGAATCTTTTGCTGACTTTTTAAGTATAAGTTAGGTCCATGAGACTAACTCATAATAAAAAATTAGTTCAGGAATTGAGGGTATTTAGAAGCCATGAGATTGATTATTAGGCTAACAACATAAACTTAAGACAACCATTATCAACTCTGGAACCAACTTTTAAGCAAGCAAACTACCAAAAAAATCCTCAAATTTTAAGTTTTCTTCGACTTTCTACATGAAAGAAATCACTGACAACATCAAAAGAAAAATTAAATAAAACATGGAAAATGAAAATTTGTTTAAGAAGATCAATTAGAGGATGAATTTACTTTTTGTTGTTAAAAAATAAAAATAAAATTTGTGTACATAGAAAGAGTTTCATGATTTCCTGGACAAATTTCATAGGAATGCTTCTTACTTTCTCAAAAAATGTGTTCACAGAAACAACCTGAAGATTTTCTAGATAAGTTTCAAAGGAATGCTTCTTTCTTTGTTGCATGGCATTTTAAGGTGAGTCAGGAGTTCACAAAGTTTCCCTCGTCATCTCGAGGGAGAATAATAATGATGGAAATAAAATAATAAAATGATAAGATAAATGACTGTTTGTTTTTATCCTGATTATCAATGAAAAAAATACTTATTGACTCTGTCTTTACTGAAGTATCATTATTCTTAAATTATTTTAGCGTGAGAGTAACAGCATGACTGATTGGGCTATTGTGTTAGTATTTTAAATCGGTCCTAATCTGCTGTTGGGTAATGTGGTGTTGTATTGTTGGCTGTTTAATGAAATTACTACGTCACTTTAGGGAAAAAAAAAAGGCTAACGAAATATAAAACTCGTGATTATAAATGAAGTGATGTACGACGAAGAAACTTTGTCGCGGAGTGTCACGAGTTATCAGAACGAATCACTTGTTAAGTTTGTGGCCAAATTTACAAACATAATGAAAAGAAATAAAAAGGGACAAAAATCTGGCCAATTTTTTTATTTAACTTTATCATGGTTACCAAGCCATTAAGGAAAACAGCAAGTTAAAACCGACAGTATTATACTTTTAAAATAATATTTTACATTAAGTAAAAAAGCAAGTTAAAGCCGCCAGTATTATACTTTCAAAATAATATTTTATTTTTGTCCGTTCTAAGTAATTACTAAAATGTATATTATATTTATTAGATGATGTTTAGAAAATAAAGTCACATTGATTGAGTATGACTAGGCCCATTATTGGTGTATGGTTAAGAGTCCTCAAACCTTTAGGTTAGATTAAACATCAAGGAAATGAAATTCACATAGAGTTCAATGTGCTTCTTGTGCCCTTTTTTAGGTTATATCAAACAATAATGACATATAGAAACAAAGTAATTAATCAAATGATTGATTGCTTTTTTTTAAAAAATTGATTGTTAATTAATATAAAAACTAATTAACTCAATCTTAGTTAATCAATCAATCACTCCTAAATTATTTCATTGTATGATTTTTTTTCTACATTTCAAAACACTTATATAAATTAAGTATTTGTGTTCATAAATAAAGTGAAATTTTAAAAGACTTTTGAACTGTGCTCTTTGTTGTTGTGCTTTTCAATACTAGTGCCGGTAGATTTTTAATTATAATATTAATAGAAGAATATACATGTAATATTAAAAAAAAATGAGCACCACAAACGACAAAATCCACTCACATTAAAATTTTGCCTTACTAAAATAATGAAATGCTTAACACCACCAAGTGTAGTCATAGTTCTCTTCATTTTTCATGTGCCATAAATTGCTCTTTGCCTCATTCTCCAATTTGGTATATAAATTAAGGAAAATGACACCTCCACCAACAAAATTTAAAAAAATGGTCACAAAAACTCCCAAATTTTAAAAAAGGAACATCAATACTTCTTTTTCTCCATAATACCTTTTGACTATAATAATTAGAAAATTGACTTTAAAGGTTTTTAATCAACACAAATTTAATATAAATAATATAATTTAGACTAATAATATTAAATTATTTTTATATTTAAAATAATATTAAAATTTGAAATTAATATATTTATTTTAATAATATATTTGTAATATTATAAAGATCTTAAATAAGTCTTTGGGTTAAATAGATTTTAAAATTAAAAAAAACCCTATTAATAACATTAAAATTAACTTTTACATAGTATTCAAAATAATTTTAATTTTAATTTATTTGTTTTAATATTATGTTTCTATCTATTATTAAAAATTAATTTAATATAATAAAATAGGTCTAATAGATTAAAAATATAAAAATATTTTTAAATATAAAAATTATTTTGAAATATATATATATATATATATTATTACATTTATTTTAATGCCATATTTCTATTTATTATAAAAATTTGGGGTTATTTTTTTGGAATTTGTAGAGTCAAAAGACATTATGGTTAAAAAGGAGTTTTAATTATAATTAATATTACTAGAAGTATATGCATGTAATATATATATATATAGACACACACCACAAACGACAAAATCCACACACATTTAAATTTTGCCGTACTAAAATAATGAAATGCTTAACACCACCATGTGTAGTCACAGTTCTCTTCATTTTTCATGTGCCATAACTTGCTCTTTGCATCTTTCTCCAATTTTGTACATAGATTATAAAGTATGGATTGATCACTTAAAGTCTCAATCACCAAGTCAAATTAAAAGGGTGAACACTTGCATAGTATCTATATTTTGAGTTAAATATTCATTTATTCTTTATATTTTAAAAAATACCTAAAAATATACTTATTGATGATTATATTTCAATCATATCCTTGCTTTCTCTATACTTTTACTATAATACCCTTGCAACAATATTCTTGAATATATTAATGAAAAGAAAAAAAATATAAATTTATCAAATTAGCCTTGAAAGTATAATAAAAACTACTTGTTATTATTTTTTTATTAATTTGGTAAATTATTTTTTTTCAAAAAATATTAATAAGATTGTTGTTAAAGATATTATACATTGCTCTAAATTGGCTGATATTAATTTATTTGTAAATAATAACTAGCAAGATTGTTGCAATGACATAAAAAATATTTGTTTCATAATAGTATTTATTTCTTAATTCACTAATAAATAATTATTGATTAATTAATCTTTTTATAAATTAAACAATTAATGTAAAAAATATTCTTTCACCGATATTATTGTAAAAGTAAAAAAAAAATTAAGGATAAGAGTATAACATATTTGATAAAGAAAGAATATCTTCTAATATTTTTCAATATACAGGAAATAAATATATATTTAAATTAAAATATATGAACTAAACAAACAATTAATTTTTTCCTCACTTAAATAATGAAATACTTAACATTGTCAAGTGTAGTCACAGTTCTCTTCATTTTTCATGTGCCATAACTTTCTCTTTGCCTGCTCTTTCTCCAACTTTCTATATAAAGAGTGGATTGATCTCTCAAGTCTCAGTCACCAAGCCAAAGGTCTCTTACTTGTGAAAGAATGTTGAATCCACAAGTTCATCATCAGTCTCAATCTATCAGAACCCTATGTCCATTACCCAAGCCATTTCTCCGTGGAAATGGTCAGGCTTTTCGTCCAGCTCAGTTGAATCCTTCATTCAAAAAAGCATCCAAAATCGGAGTCGGCTTTTCTCCTAGTAATAACAGTATCAAAGCTATATTTAATTTGACTGAAAAGTCTACCAAAGTTAAGGCTGTTATCACTGTGAAACCAATTATCCCTGATCCTTTAGCACTTTCCAGTTTAGTTGGTGCACTTGGCTTGGAGCTTGTTAGCGCCGAGCTTGATCCAAGTAAGTACTGAGAAATCCGATCAATACATCGGACTTTTTCCACTCCAAAGAGGGGGGGGGGGGGGAACTCAATTACTCCCATTGAGTTTGAATTTTTATCTTTTTTGTGATATCAAACTATACCTTGATTTTTTTGAAAATACGTCAGAACGCTATTTTAATATTTGATTTTTATGATTTATTGTTAAAGGTTTGACCTTTTTTATCAATTGTAGTCTGAATTGCAACCTTTGCTTTGTCTCCTTCCCGTTTGATTGCTGACAGCTGTCCGGTCGAAAGTTTTATTGTATGATTTTAGTGCGGTTCATGAATAAGCTAGTTTTTCGGTGTGAGTGTTCATGAACTTTTGTAGGTTCAACTCAGCTTGCCCAATTTACTTTTCCGTTTTTTGACCTATGGAGGTTGAACTATGGCTAGCTTTACACTATTCACCTTTTCTTTTAAGTTCAAAACGATAAGGTTTAGATGTTAGCACAATATACTCAAAATATTTCACAGATAAAGAAATAAAAGTAACATTAGATGAGTTTTCCAATTCCAACTCAAGGGTATAACAGAATCCTATACAATTTTTTTTTTCAAAAAACAAATTATTAGTCCTCTAACAAATTAATTAATCATTTATTTTTCTGAAAACTTATATATGGGTGTTTTTAGTTACAATTGTTGCGTATTTTTTCAGAAACGGGAGAAGAGAAACCCACCATCAAAGGTCTTGCACTTGGGGTACTGGGCAAGGATGACGATGGAAACATAAAATATAAAGCAGAATTAAAAATTCCAGCAAGTTTTGGAGATGTCGGTGCCATATTAGTGGAATCTGATCAACTCACAGAAATGTATTTGCAGGATATTGTTCTTGATGGTCTCCCAAATGGTCCTGTGAATTTAACTTGTGATTCATGGATTCAGCCAAAAATAGTTGACAAACAAAAGAGAATTTTCTTTACTAATAAGGTCAGTTTCAGATTTTAATTTTCTGGCTTATATAATTGTAAAACTTATATTCTTCTCGGCCGTCAATTTTCTTTTCTTTTTCCTTTTAGTTTCCTTTTTTCATGAATTATGTTTATGCACAAAAAAAGTCAGGCTAGGGAGAGAAAATTAATAGTAATGTGAGACCTTATGATTGCCTTGCAAATGTAACTTATAAAAGTAAAAAGTTAAAACCAAAAATAACTCCTTTCATATTATGATATTCCATTTCGTCCCATACATGTAAATTAGAATTTGCTTTAGTTTATTTCCAGAATCTAAACACAGGACTTTATGTTTAAATTTGTTTTGATTCCGCGATGAGTTACCACATGACCTAAGAAACTTGAAGTTGACAGCCGAAATAATAAAATTATATCGAAGATTATTTTTATCAAATATATGTTGTGTAGACCAAATTTTACAAGATTCCCTGGTACTGTCAAGTTTCTTCTAGTAATTTTTTTTTAATAATATCGTATATAGTCACATTCATCTTAATTCTTAATTGATTTTTTTCCCCTTCATTTTTGAATTAGTCATACTTGCCCTCACAAACACCGAACGGATTAAAGAGGTTAAGAGCCGAAGAGCTTAACAATTTGCAAGGCGATGGACAAGGAGAGCGTAAAAGACACGAAAGAATATACGATTATGATGTGTACAATGATCTTGCATTACCTGAAATCAAAGAGTTGGCACGACCAGTGCTTGGTGGCGAAGAGCACCCTTATCCAAGGCGTTGCAGAACTGGACGTCCTAAAAGTTTTGCCGGTAAAATCATCAGTCCCGACTAATAAGTAATGGGCTTAGGATTTCGATTCATACCAAAACACAAGCCTATTGGATGGAGGAATCTATCATACTTATAAATTCAATTAACTCCTCTTTTTCTAGTTAATATGGGACACAACTTAACAAATATATATCCTACTTTTTGGCCCTTCAAATATACAATTTTTATTCTTATTATGTGGTCCGTTTTCGTTTGTTTACTTCAGGCTTAGAGAGGAGTTTTAATTTGTTAGATATTAAGGTACAATTGTGTGTGTATAAACATATATATTTAACATATAATGAAATAAACAGCTTTATTTTATTATTGTAGATCCAGCCTCAGAGTCAAGGAGCGTCAGTATCTATGTGCCCAGAGATGAAGCATTCGCAGATATAAAATTAGGGCAGTTTTCAGCTTCGTCACTATACTCAGGGTTGCATGCATTGGTGCCATTCTTAGAAGCCATCCTTATCGATAAGGATCTAGGATTTTCATCACTCTCGGATATTGACAAAGTCTTTAACGAAGGAATTGAGCTGCCTCCGGAACTCAAAGATCAACCTTTATGGCAAAAAATTCTTCCCATATTGTTTAAGACCGTTTCTAATACAGGCAAAGAGGTTTTTCGGTTCGACACGCCAGAAACAGTGGATAGTAAGAATTAAACCTCTTCATGCAATTTTAATAAGTATTAATATTTAAATCAAAAAATCAAACGCAGTGACAATAAAAATAACGTTTGTTAACTCATATAATTAATATTATAATTCTATATGGTCTAACGTTATTTTTGTCGTCATTGTGTCAGCTTTAAGGCCCTTTTATCACTTTTTAATTTTTATTTTTTAGTAAGCTATAAAATCTATTAAATGACACTTACATACTTAATGTTTCTCACTTTTATCAATTGGATCCTTTTATTTTTACAACTAATCATTATACACACACATCACTGTTGTTAAAGCGTTAATAGAGGGGGAAAAATACAACTAGATGAATCAAAAATAAATTTGAATGTGTATTCATATGTGTTTTATTCTGTTTGCGTGTGTTGCAGGAGATAAATTCTTTTGGATAAGGAACGAGGAATTTGGTAGAGAGACTCTAGCTGGTCTCAACCCATACAGCATTAAATTGCTCTCGGTATGACTAATATAATATAGTGAAACAAAATAGAAAACAAAAAAAAAAGCAAAAACAACGAAATTGTAAACGTGATTGGTCTCTCTACGTTGAATGAGTTGTTGTTGCACCAGGTCAAAATATTCAACAAAAATAATTTACGTATACCCCCTAATGGTTAAATTATTTACTGTATTACCTCCAAAACTTCAATGTTTCTCCTTTATGGCCCTATGAACCAAAATCCTGACTGTTACAAAAGTATTATGTATAACAATTTGCCTAAATTCGTACAGCAATTGCCACTAAAAAGCACGCTTGATCCTGAAATTTACGGCCCACCGGAATCAGCAATTACCACAGAATTGATTGAGCAAGAAATTGGAGGCTTGATGACTGTTAACGAGGTATATGTTCCTAATTTGTGAGAAAAATTCATAGTTTCTATATATTTAATAAAATTATGGATAGAAACGCTTAAATTTTTCTATTATGCAGGCTATAAAACAAAAAAAGTTGTTCATCATAGATTACCATGATGCGTTATTACCGTATGTGGGGAAACTGAGACAGATCGAAGGCTCTACGCTGTACGGATCTCGAGCACTCTTCTTCTTGAACCCAGATGGCACATTGAGACCACTAGCCATCGAGCTAACTCGGCCTCCATTGGACGGCAAGCCACAATGGAAACAAGTGTTCACACCCAGTAGGCATTCTACTGACTCCTGGCTTTGGACGCTAGCAAAGGCTCATTTCCTTGTTCACGATACCGGCTATCACCAGCTCATTAGCCATTGGTATATTATTTAACTTTTAAAATTGATAATAGGCGATAAATATAACTTTTAAATAATAATTTTGATAAAAATAGTACAGATATTTTATAATTTAATTATGTAAGAGTAGGATAAAATTAATTTTAGCAAGTATATTGAATGATAAATTAAAAGTTATTCTTTTATTCGATTATTGTTTTCGCAGGTTAAGAACTCATTGTTGCGTTGAACCTTACATAATTGCAGCCAACCGGAAACTCAGTGCAATGCATCCAATCAATAGACTGTTAAAACCTCATTTCCGTTACACAATGGAGATCAACGCTAAAGCTCGACTTATTCTTGTTAATGCTGGTGGACTCGTTGAAACCACATTCTTTCCTGGAAAATACTCTATGGAGTTCAGCTCTGTAATCTATGACAAGCAGTGGAGGTTTGACCATGAAGCACTACCCAAAGACCTTATTAGCAGGTAATTAGATCGCAAGGTTCCCCCATTTACGAGCTAATGCATTAAAAATAGAAACTAAATACAAGTTTTCTGAGTAATCCTCGGGAATAGGAAACTTCTAGAAAGCGGTTAAATTGAAATAAGGAACCAAAGAACCACCTGGGGGGAGTCTATAGAAGAGCATCAACAAGAAAAAATTTTGTCCAAGTATTTGCATGTAACTCTTCGTGAATGCAAAGAGAGGATGACACTTGGGTCCTTAGCATTTTTTTTTTTTGGCCATTGTCACCCAGGTCTCTAATGTTTTTTAAACCCACTACATCTTTGATGTTAGAAATTTAATGTTCTAACTTTACTACAGAAGAGTAAATGTGATTGTTTTTGACATACAAAACCATGCCTCTGTTAAGAATAATTTCTTTTTCATTTTGCAATCCTAGGGGAATGGCTGTTGAAGATCCAAACGCTCCACACGGCCTAAAGCTAACAATCGAAGACTACCCATTTGCCAACGATGGACTCGATCTCTGGGATGCCTTAAAACAATGGGTTACTGAGTATGTGAATCACTACTATACCGATCCAAGTCTTGTAGAGTCTGATGAAGAGCTCCAAGCGTGGTGGACTGAAATTCGAACTGTGGGACACGCCGACAAAAAGGATGAACCATGGTGGCCTGTCCTGAAAACTCCTCAGGATTTAATTGAAATAGTCACAACTATCGCTTGGGTAGCATCTGGTCAGCATGCAGCTGTGAACTTTGGGCAATATTTATACGGAGGCTATTTCCCTAACAGGCCTACTATGTCAAGAACCAACATGCCTACTGAAGATCAATCAGAAGCAGACTGGAAATCCTTTCTCGCAAATCCTGAAGATACACTTTTGCAATGCTTTCCTTCAAAGATGCAAGCTATGCAAGATATGGTCATTCTGGATACGCTGTCGACTCATTCGCCTGATGAGGAGTATTTGGGGAAGGAAATGGAGCCCGCCTGGGGTGATGACCCAGTTATAAAGGCTGCATTTGAAAAGTTTAATCGCAAGATGCAGGAGCTTGAAGGGATCATTGATGACAGAAATTCGAATGAGAATTTGAGGAACAGAACTGGGGCTGGGATCGTGCCATATGAGCTCTTGAAGCCATTTTCGGGACCTGGTGCAACAGGAAAAGGAGTTCCGTACAGCATCTCCATCTAGAGTGCGCAAAGCTCATTGCAAATAAAACTTTAAGAAATAAAATGTCACTTTTGTTTAACCTAAATAAGTTCCGCTTGTCCGAACTTTTTCAAGCAAGCACAACACCAAAACTTTCAGCGAGCTCATTGCACAGTTTTGGTAGTTTACGTTTGTATTTTATGTTGCATGTGAGTCCTATCCACGATATTATGTTATGATACTAATGTAAAAGTCAAGCAAAATATTAAATTTTTTATCATTTTTAATCTTTTTCATTATAGATGATGCGGTGGAAATATCTTATGCATACAGAACTTTATCTATATAATCATATGAAAATTGGAAGAAATTCATAATTAACACGGTCATGTATATTTGAATACCCGTTAATATTTTAACATGAGAGACAAAATTGGTTCTCAAAGTTTTATTAAAAAATTCAAGTTGTAAGAAAAGAAGATGATTTAATGAGTAACAATCCCTATCATATAATGAGCACTTATGCATGTGGTAAAATTTTTGAACTCTCTGTGCATAATGTTAAAAAACATAAATTAATTAGATAACACGGGGTTTTTAATTAAAGATGCCTTAAAAGTAGGGTATTTAGTTAAATATACCCCATGCTTGAAAATTATCTAGATATACTTTTTTATGTGGTACATTGTTTAAAATATCGCTAAATAAAAATATAAAACACACACAACTCACCTCCAACACTCTTTACTCTCACTCTTTTTTACTCCACACAACAAAAACTCATCCCACACTCAAAATCACTCACGAACAGCCAATGCACTGAGATTTTAGTTTGCAGCTGGGTGCATTATTCAACACATGAATAAGGTATTTGAAATTTTATTTTTATTTTGTGTTATTTATTTATTTTGTTGACATTATATTATTTTTAGGGTTTTGTTTGGTTTGTGATAAACAATAAAGCAACTCACATTTTCATTATATTTGCATCATATGACTGTTATTTGATGGATTTTAAAACTACATTCGTTAAAACCTGAAGTTGCTGCCAAAATTTTGTCCTGCACCCTGTATGTATGGATTTACACGACTGTAGTCGTGAAAATGTGCAAAAAATTTTAATTATTATGACACCCTATCATTTTATTGGTGCGAAAAATATATTATTTTCACTAGATATATCCTTTAACTATTACTGGACTATAGTAGTGTGTTTTAATAAGTTACACGACTACTATCGTGTACGTATGAACTTACATATTATAATTGTACATATATGTAAAATGTTCCAACTGTTATGAGATCCCAGCATTTTATCAGTGCAAAAAAAATATTTTTTGAAGAAAAAATATGTCCTTTCACTATTTATAGTCATGCATTTCTATAACTTACACAACTGTCATAATGTATGTATAACTTTTGTCATGTATGTATGAATTTACACAATAGCAGTTGTGCAAGATTGAAATATAGTGTAGCTGTTATGACACATAGCATTCTGTTAGTATAAAGATTACATTTTTTTTATTAAACATATTCTCTAACTGTTTACTAAACTATAGTTGTGTATTTTAGCAAGTTACATAATTATTGTCGTGTAAACTAGCAATTACATGACAGCAATCGTGTAAATAGACAGACAGCTCAACACTTCATAATATACCTTATTTGATTTTTTTTTTGTATAATCATCTGTTGTATTATTGCAAGAAGTGACTTCAGTATGTGTGCCTATTATTCTTTAGAATCATAAGAAATTAGGATAGCATCACAAGGTGAAGAAAAGTTACGCCGTAAGTACGGTAGGTGTGGTTATTAATGATATAATCGACTAACTTGCAATACACCAATCTCATTGTCTAACAATGAGCCTGTAGTTAGACCGAACGAAATAAAAACAAGCACACATACTACTATGAACCTTACATACTTGTCATTTTTGTTGTTTTAATTTCTTTAATATCTAAAATAGTTAGTTGATAAATTTCTACCCTTTTTGTTTTGCAGCTGGATAAACATGTTTGTGTGGCTTATGCTATTTTCAAAAGGAGGCGACCGGGGCTTTATAATACATGGGTCGAGTGTTTGGGCTGAGCATGCAAATAATTATGATGATTGTGCAGTAACTTCCATTATATTACGACTTATTTATGATTTGAACATGTATTGGATTTATGTTGTTTGATGTACAATTACTTTTGTTATTTGTTAAATTGAAGTATATGTTAAAGTCTATGTTGATTTTGTTGTCATTATAATGAATGTTTTAGGTAATTTTATGTTCTATGTCCACTTACCCAAATACAGTCGTGTATTTTGGCTCTTATTCGACTATTGTCGTGTATATCTAATTGTACTCAACTATAAATGTGAATATATTAAATACTCAACTATTGTCGTTTATTTATGATAATACCCGACTAAAGTTATGTACCAATGTAAATACCAGCTGGTTATGTATGTTTACAAATACTTAACTGTTGTCGAGTATTTGTGAAAATACCCGACTGCAGTCGTGTACTAATGCAAATACCAGCTGGTCATGTATGTTTGTAAATACTCGACTGCAGTCGAATATCTGTGAAAATACCTGACTACAGTCGTGTACCAATGCAAATACCATCTGGTCATGTATGTTTGCAAATACTCGACTGCAATCGAGTATCTGTGAAAATACTCGACTGCAGTCGTGAACCAATGCATATACCAGCTGGTCATGTATGTTTGCAAATACTCGACTACAGTCAAGTATCTGTGAAAATACTCGATGACAGTCATGTATTTGGGCTGAGCATTTCTTAAGCATATATGACTATTCTATTACATCACATACATTATATAAAATTATCTTCTCTGTCATTAATATACTTAATAAAAAAAACATATGTATGATGTCAAATTAACTTTAATGATATCAAATATCAACAACATCCCATTGTAATCATTACATCTCATGATAAGTAATCCAAAAAATGACACATCAATAAAGTTTTTAAGAGTGGGACACTACGTAGTTTTTTTACAAGACCTACTCCAAAATAATTTGACAGCCAATGGTTCTTGAAATTGTGCAACATCATCTTGTTGGCAATATGAATTGACATCAAGTCAGTGGGCCAGGGTCTTCAAGAACTGCAACAAAAATGCTACACAATTGGTCCAAGTCCTTCTAGAGGTTTTTCGATGTTTCGAATCCATCTTTGCATTTAAAATCTTCAAATTCTCACTTAATTTATGAATTATGGCAAATGGTGGCATGATGTCATTTCAAGTTCCACAATTGAAAGAAAACAAGTTTGACAGCTAGAGTATCAAAATAAAGACTATTAGGTGCGCACAATGTATGGGAAGTCGTGGAGAAATGTTTTACGATACTCAAAAATGAAGATACTTTAACTGTAGTATAAAAAGGAGAATTTGAAAGACTTGAAAAAGAAATAGAATAAAGCAAAGTATCTCATCTTAATCATTAAATAAATATGCTTTTGAAAATATTATTGGAGCAACCTCCTCGAAGAAAGCATGGGAGACTTAGGATGTTGTGCAATTGGTTGGGTTGGATGAAGAAATCTATTAATGTGCATGAAATATGCTGGGTTTCATGAAATCTATAAATTAATAATTAAAAAAATGTTATTTTTTAGAGTAATGATAATTAACCCTTTAGATCTTCCTAGTAGTCCTCATTATTTAGTTAATACCACTTATTTCTAAAATTACAGTTATTAATAAATAAACATTTTTTTCTTTCCTTTCACTCTCATCTCCTTTGCACTCACTCGCTTACTCAGGTACCACCAATATCTTTTTTAATATGATATTGTTTTAATAATTAATAAATGTTAATTTGTATAAATTATTGTCAAATCATTGTTGATCTCTTTTGCTACTTAATAAGGATTTTAATATTTATTTGATGAATTTTGCATGATTGAAACTTGAAATGAAGCTAGAAGCTTTAATTTGGTTCCTTTAGAAAAAAAATATAAAAAAATGGTTCAATTCTAGTTTGAAATTTGTCATGATGCTTTGTGATTGTGAATTCAATTTTATAGTTTCACTATATGGGTTTTGAATTTAATTTAGAGAAGAGAGAAAGTTAAATTAAAAAAAAAAGTTCTTTTAAGTAAAGGTATTTTTAAAAATATACTGTATAAATCTAAAAATAAGAGTCGATGAGATAAAATGAGGGGATGAAATATCACTACTCAATTTTTTATTGTTTACTTTTGCCTGTCCTTAGACCTACCCGAGACTTTCTTATGGAAGTGTAGGTTCAGGCAAGGCCCAGGACTGTGTCTAGCACGGTGTTGGTCTGACACTTGATGCCTTAGCCTGGCCCAAGTATACCGGGCTAAAAGTCGAATGGGCTCAGGTCGGCCCAGACCGAACAGCGGCAATTATGTCACCCCTTAATGGGAGAGGTACAATTATTCATAAGAGTCGGTGGCCTCAATTATTGTTATAATTGTTAGATTGGGCTTGCATCACTGGACGTCACACCTTCTGAAGGTTTATCGTGACGTTATTATTATTTTCTTTCAAAAAAATATTCGATCCTTTCTTCGAGGTATGAATTAAAAATAATATCTATAAATATATTAAAAGATTTGATCCCACGTCACAAGACAACTCTACAGACAACTATAGAATATTTTCTTCAAAAATCGGATCAATCTCATCACGTGATCATTTTAAAACTTCTACCCAATCATGAAATATATTTATAATATAGTAGTAGAAAACTTAGTGTCAATGTAAAACTTTAGTTATATATAGTACTTCCTCCCACTAATTAAGTTGAAAATCATTTTGCACCGATTTGTTATTTTTGACTCATGACATGAGTAATTCAATTGAGTATCCCTATGACCAAACATAGCATCTAATTACTTTACTAAAAAAAATTATAATTAACTAAAGAATAATGCTATTTGCATCTTAATTTATATTCTGACTGATGTGAAAAATATAATAATAATTTTACATTCAATAATGAGTGATATATGTAACTATAAGTAGAAATAAAAATTTAAATATTAGGATTTCCAACATTATTGTTAACTAATTTAATATTAAAATTAATTATATTGGATAAGTTTTATCATGATCTCAATTTATTTGGATCACAATTTATATCCTCCTTGATGTGAAAAATATAATAATAATTTTAATAGTTACAAAATTCATCATTCAATAATGAATAATATATATAACCAGAGTACAAATAGGGATCCAAATATTAGGGTCGCCAATGTTAATATGTTATCATTAACTCATTTATCATTAAAATTAATCATACATGATCTGTATCGTTAGTAGGTATTACAAGCACTTTTGTTAATAATACACCTCAAATGCCCTCATGAAAAACAAATTTATTAATAGTGTACTATCAATAGTTTTATGCTGAAACAAATAGCAAATTGTTAATAAATTAGAATTGTAAAATAAAGGTTCTATAGCAAATAATAGAGAAAACCCAGATTGTAGCATAATGAATGCATACGCAGCTGAAGAAAATTGATATATAATTCCCATGGATGAAGTTCAACTACAAACAAGAAGTAAAATTATATAAAGATCTAATGCATAAACTAGTGTAGCCATAACCGAGTATTCATAAGGATAATATTTATTTTATCCAATTCTCTATGAATATTTAATTAGGAACTCCACAACCATTATTAAAGAGCCATGAAATCACTCTCTTCAATTTCAAATCCACAAGTTCAAGAAGCTTCATTACATTACCAGCAAGAAAGATTATCAGTAAATAAGCAAGATAATGATCAAAATCATGTGGCTAATTTGTTTTTTAAAACCCTAATGAATATAACCCTAACAATTATGCACCATAAATTCTCTTTATAAAGTAAAAATCAAGTGTAAATGTAGTTAATGACCTTTAGTTCGATGAATTTCCAGCCTTTAATTCAGTGATTTTGTAGCCTTTAATGTGGTGGATGAACTTGCAACAACAAGAGCATGAACTTGCAGCAGCAGGCGTTGTGTATGGTAGCTCGTAAAGGTAGATTTTGAAATTTAAAGAATTAAATTGAGGTAATTCTGTAATTGCATATTGAAAATGGTATATAAAAAAAAAAATTGAATTATGGAGGTGTAGTTGGATACATACCTAATCTTTAGGTTATGGCGGGGATAAATCCCAGAGATAACTACGTGACATTTTCACTGATCATCTAATGAGCACCGTTGCTTACTAGACTATTACTCTATAAAAACAATTTTTAAAAGGACCCAAAATATCTATTTCCCTTTTCAAATAATTTCTAATACAATTAATGGAATCATTGAAGGCAACCATACCCTGCACAGAAACGGATCGGACTCCATTCCCACTCATTGCATTGGGTTTCTAAAAGCTATCTTCTGACACAACAAATTATCTCAATGAATTTTAACAATATATCCCCTGTCGTTTCTCATAATAACAGATCTAAGATTTATCATCATTAATTATATTTTCATCCCCTGAAGAGTTGGAGCTAATAAACTCTTAAATGACTTAAAATTTTTTTCTTTATCTTAGTAAAATAGTGAAATTTATATAAAAATGTGATAATTTTTTTTTTTTGAAATTTTTACTTAATATATGCAGTTCCGCCTTTTTTAATCACTGAATCGTCTTCGTGCATATTTAACCAACAATTATTGTTTACACTCTCGAGTCTTTTCTATGAGATTGTTACAAACAACAAACGGAATACACGAATGTTGACGTTGCTACATTGTGAAATTACAAACTTACCCTTCTCACAATGGTCGACTAACAATTTTGTTACCTGTAGGGTGTAAGTGTTAATTAAAACAAAACTTCTATCTATTTGGTATTGTGAAAAGCCAGATGGGAGGTATGCGTTAAACTCCCTTATTTCAATGGAGTAAATGAAGCCCATGCCGCCATGCTTTCCTCTCATTTCTCCTCTTTCCCCAACTCTCTATAAAAATAGTGGATTCTTCTGCACTTCAGCATCACAGAGCTAGCCAAGAAAATTAAGTATCAAGCATATCCTATACTCCTGAAAGAATGTTGAAGCCACAAGTCCATCAGTCTCATCAATCTCTCAAACCCCTAGTTCCATTATCCAAGCCATTTCTCCGGGGAAATTTTCATGCTTTTCGTGCACTTCAGTCAAGTAGTTCAATAAAAAATATACCCAAAATTAGAATTGGGATATCTCCTAGTGTGAATATCAAAGCAATAACAACTTTTACTCAAAAGTCTACCCAAGTTAAGGCTTTTGTCACTATTAAACCCTCTGTTGGTGGTCTTGTCTCAGGTTTTGTAGACGATGTAAAGGATATGTTTGGTAAATCACTCCTGCTGGAGCTTGTTAGCGCTGAGCTTGATCCTAGTAAGGAATTTAAATTATATAAATCAGATCATTACTGTTTTCTTTTCTGGTAAATTTTGAATTATTTTCCTCTTAACTATCTTCAAATTACTCTTTTTTTAAAAAAAAAAAAAACCTTAATTTATCTCTATTTTTATTCCAAACATAAAGGAAAAATAAGAATGGATGGATTAATTTCTTTTTGTCTTCTTAAAAAAAAAAGAGATAAATTGAGATTTTTAAAACTAAAGAGTGTGATTTGAAAATATTTAATTCAAAATGGGGTAATCTAAAATCAATACTATCTTTTATTGTTACACAAAAATTTTTCAATTGTTAGTAGTTTTTATTGCCCTTAACCTCTTGCTCCAACAAGTGAGGACAAACCAACTCAAAGAGACCAAACGAACTATTATTTTCATAAAATAAAGAGGAAAAAGCGATCAAGAACCTCAGGATTTGTAGAAATATACACATAGACCACTTTAGTTTTAAAAATATTACAGACATGTTTTTTGGTCACAATACTTATTTTTGGATAATTACTCTCTTTGACTATGGTTTTATTTAATCTTAAAATAATTTTCAAAAAAGGAGTCTATATGACTTCTTGACTAAGACTGGTTCAGATAGAAGACTGACAATTTCAGCTAAGGAAGAGAAGATCAATTACGTGGTGCTTCATCGGCTAGCAAATAGTCCACTTATACATCTTAGTAAACCTTAAGTTTTTTATGACTTTTCCTTTGAAGTAAACACCGCTAAGAAAATTCGGATATCAATATTTTTTTTGTTGGGAAATAAATTTTTTGCATATTCACTTACCATTTTGTTTGTTCGTTAAAATAATGACTGCAAATACGTATTTTGTCCAAATAAATATATATTCAGAGACGGGAGCAGAGAAGCCCACCATCAAAGGTTTTGCACACAGAGCGGGCGAGGATAAGGACGGACACATAATATACGAGTCAAAATTCGAAGTTCCACCAAGTTTTGGAGAAGTTGGTGCCATATTGGTGGAAAATGAGCACCACAAAGAGATGTATTTGAATGATATTGTTCTGGATGGTCCCCGGAATGGTCCTGTGAACATAACATGTGGTTCATGGGTTCAGTCAAAGCACGTTAACAAACAGAAGAGAATTTTCTTTACAAACAAGGTCAGTTTCGGATCTTATGCTTGCTTTTTATGCACTACAATTTTATAAACAGAGATAAAAAAGCCAAAAAAAAAATCTTGTCGAAATATATCATTTCTCCCTCATGTTTTAAAACATATCAAAATCTTTTTTAATTCTTGTATAATGGCAACTCAATTCCTTTTCCAATCCGAACACATGTAATAGAATTTGAACAGATCTCTTATTACTACTCAAGAGATTTTACCAACTAAACTAATTGGAACCCACAAATTCATCAAAGTCCCTTTTCCTAATTAAAAAACTGATAACTTATTATTTAGTTGTTGTGTCTTTTACTAATCTCTAAAAAAATTCAATGATCAATGGTAGGTTATTCTAAGTCAGCGGAAAAATAGCAAAAGATAAAAAAAAAAAGAAGTTGAAAGTTAACTGTCTTTCAACGGCATGAGAGTTTTGACGAGTTTTAAAATGGGGATAAAGAAATGATATACTTATTGAAAGGAACTACAGGGGGGTTTTAATTATTTTATCCTTTATTTTTTTATCTCTTTATCAGTCATCCCCCTGTAAATATGTACATATGTGCATAAATATACATGTTATTATTGTCACATTAATCGTATTTTCTCAAATGCTTTTTCTTTTTTTGGGGTGGGGGGACTTAGTCATACTTGCCTTCACAAACCCCTAATGGATTGACGAGGCTAAGAGCTGAAGAACTTCTTAATCTGCGAGGAGACGGACAAGGAGAGCGCAAAACTCATGATAGAATTTACGATTATGACGTGTACAATGATCTCGGAGTCCCTGATTTTTGTTCCGAGTTGGCACGACCGGTGCTTGGTGGCAAAGAGCACCCTTATCCTAGGCGTTGTAGAACTGGACGCCCACCTTGTGAGACAGGTTGAATATGACTTATTTCTCTTTACTCCATTAATTTTCATATAAAATTCAGTCATTTTTTTTTCAAGGTTTGGTAACATGAAACACGAACGAGAAAACTTTGCAACATTTGCATATATTTTATGTCAATCTTTCGGAATCAACATGATGATTACTTGTCACCAATCATTACTAATAAAAAAAGATTAATTACCTCAATCAAGCAATATTTCCCTTTTTCATCTTTCGATCACAATGTAGATCTGAGCCTGTGTACCTTCCCTATTGCAGATCCGGCTTCGGAGTCGAGGACCTTAATCAACTACGTACCAAGAGATGAAGCATTCTCGGAGATAAAGCAACTACAATTTTCAGCCAAGACTCTGTACTCGGTGTTGCATGGATTAGTACCATCATTAGAAACCGCCATTATTGACACTGATCTAGGATTTCCGTACTTCACAACTATAGACAAACTCTTCAACGAAGGAGTTAACGTGCCCATGCCTGAAACGTTCAAAGAAAAAGCATTATGGAGAACAATACTCCCCAGATTGGTGAAGGGAATTGAAGATACAGGCAAAGAAGTTTTGCGGTTTGAGACCCCAGAAACAATGGATAGTAAGGATTGAATTCTCTTTGACTCCTCACATTGTAAGAATATTTTTATAATTTCATATTAAGGTACTATGGACTTTTTGCTTTGCAGGAGATAAATTCTTTTGGTTTAGGGATGAGGAATTTGGTAGGCAGACGCTAGCTGGTCTCAACCCATACAGCATCCGATTAGTCACGGTATGACTAACATGATCATATATACAATAGACAAAAAAATAATATGAAGGGAAAAATATAAAATGTTTTTAAGAGGAAAATATGATTTCTAGACTAGATGGAATGGTGACAAAAACAACAATCAATTAATGTTAGTTTACTCATTTAATCTAATAAAAAAAGGTAAATCGTCACGAGTTTATCCCTGCTTCAATCACCAGCTTTTCATTATTTACTCTTCTGGAAACTAGTTTTCTTTTAGAATGAAAATGACCACAACAGCCCCGTTTTAGCGCTTTTGCAGCCATGCTGCACACTTTTACAATTTTGTTAAACTACTCATGTGAACTATTTATGCTAGTCAACGCACTGCGATAGATTTTGGGTCCTGCAAACAATATATGCTAATATTAGATAAATTAATTCTTGCAGGAATGGCCGTTGAGAAGCACACTTGACCCTGAAATCTATGGTCCACCAGAATCAGCAATTACCAAAGAATTGATTGAAAAAGAAATTGGAGGCATCATGACCGTGGAAGAGGTAAACAAAATATATGGATTGTTGATGAAGAATCACGACCGGCAATAATTTATTTCTCTTTGATATGTCTTTAAACAAAAACTATTAACTAATTTATTTATTTTTATGAAGGCTATAAAACAAAAGAAGTTGTTCATCTTGGATTACCATGACCTGTTACTTCCATATGTGGAAAAAGTGAGAGAGCTTAAAGGCACTACGTTGTATGGATCTCGCACATTATTCTTCTCGTACCCCAGTGGCACATTGAGACCACTAGCCATTGAACTAACTCGGCCTCCAATGGATGGCAAGCCTCAGTGGAAACAAGTATTTACACCAAGTTGGCACTCTACAGAATGTTGGCTTTGGAGGCTAGCCAAAGCTCATGTCCTCGCTCATGATTCTGGCTATCATCAGCTTGTTAGTCATTGGTATACATATTCATTCTATTCTTCCATTACAAGTTGAAGCAATTGAAGGGTAATATCTAACGGTGCTTAACATTTTCATAGGTTAAGAACTCATTGTTGCACAGAACCTTACATAATTGCGACCAATCGGCAACTCAGCGCGATGCATCCAATCAACAGGTTATTGCAACCTCACTTCCGTTACACAATGGAGATCAATGCTTTGGCTCGAGAAGCGCTTGTTAATGCTGGTGGAATCATTGAAAGCACATTCTCTCCTGGCAAATACTCTATGGAACTCAGCTCGGTTGCCTATGACAAGCATTGGCGGTTTGACCATGAAGCACTCCCCAAAGATCTCATTAGCAGGTAAGCACTAACTTTTTTCTTCGCTATATATAAATTCTTTTAGTCCTTGTATTTCAATTAATTACTCAGCTAATCTTGTATTTTTAAAAATTATTCAGAACACCTTAGTTGTTATTTTCATGATAACGACTGTCTTATATACTTAAATTCAAACAAATCTGACATGTAACAAATAAGAAATAAATGAAAATTAAATTAATTTTTAATAAAAATAGATATACAATCAAGATCTTTAGAGAAATTTTTCAAAATACAATATTAATTAAGTAATTGACTCAAACTACAAGAGCTAAAAGATCAATTACCCATTTCTTCTCTTACTGTATAGAGTTATTCCATACAATTTTCACTTTTTCAACTAGGGGAATGGCTGTTGAAGATCCAAGTGCTCCACGCGGCATAAAGCTAACAATTGAAGACTATCCTTTTGCCAAGGATGGCCTCGATCTCTGGGATGCCTTAAAGCAATGGGTTACTGACTTTGTGAATCACTACTATCCTAACCCAAGCAGTGTAGAGTCCGATGAAGAGCTCCGAAGTTGGTGGACTGAAATTCGAACTGTTGGACACGCTGACAAAAAAGATGAACCATGGTGGCCTGTTCTGAAGACCCCTGAAGATTTAATTGACATAATCACAACTATTGCGTGGGTAGCATCTGGTCACCATGCAGCTGTAAACTTTGGCCAATATACATTTGGAGGCTATTTCCCTAACAGGCCTACTGTTGCAAGAACCAAAATGCCTATTGAAGATCCATCAGATGAAGACTGGAAGCTCTTCCTTGAAAAACCTGAAGATGTACTTTTACAATGCTTCCCTTCTCAGATTCAAGCTACTACAGTTATGGCTATTTTGGATACGCTGTCGAGTCATTCTCCTGATGAGGAGTATCTGGGAAAGCAGATGGAGCAAGCATGGGGTGATGATCCAGTTATAAAGGCTGCATTTGAAAGGTTTAGCGGCAGGTTGAAGGAGCTTGAAGGGATTATTGATGAAAGAAACGCGAATGAGAATTTGAAGAATAGAACTGGAGCTGGTATGGTGCCATATGAGCTCATGAAGCCATTTTCGGAGCCTGGCGTAACAGGACAAGGAGTTCCATATAGCATCTCTATCTAGAGTATAGAAGGGTCAATGCAAATGATCGGAACTTCAGCCAATAAGAAAATTTCAAAAAATAAGACGATGTGTGCGTTTAATTTTATGTTGTATGTGATGATGTATGCGTTTAATTTTATGTTGTATGTGAGGCTTAGGAGTGTTGAAAACAATAAACTTGTTTCTCACGAATAATTCATTTAAGTTGAATGAGGTTTTGAGTTGTACATGGCCCTTCATCGTTATGCTCCGCAATCATGGCCCTACAATGTTATGTCCATAAAGCATTTAATTGCGTAAAGATTAGCTTACGCTTTGAATGTCATTAAAGAATTCCTTTAGAGCATGTTTGGTGCTATGATGAAAGCTTGGTGGAACGTGTTAGGTGATGTGTATTGTTATGATTATGTTTGTGTTCTACTCACTATAAATACCTACGCCATTTGTGTTGTATGTATCAAGTCTAAGAAGAAGAAAGCATAAGAAGCAAAACAAAGCTACTGAGAGTGATTTATAAGAATGTGTGAATTGTTCTTGTAATGTTCTTGAGCTTTCTCTAGTATAAATTTATATTTTATTCTTCAAATTCTCCAACAAAGTGGTATCAGAGCTAGTAATCGGTGTTTAAGATAGCAGTTAACATATGAAATTGAAAAGCTTGACGAGAGGAATGCGAGCCATAAAAATTAGCCCCATCTAAGTCCGAACACGCCTACAATCGCCGCCAAAAGTTTGATGTCCCAAAACTAAATTGACTTGCAAAGTCGAACCAATCTAAATTGAGTTGAACCGCACTAAACTAAGCCTAGCCGAGTTATTTTGAGCCTAACTGAGCCAAGTAAGTGAGCTGAGCCGATCGTTAGTCATTGACCAATAGTTGACCACAGTTGATCATTGACCAAAATTTGAATTTTTGGTCCAAGTCCTTCTAGAGGTTTTTCGATGTTTCGAATCCATCTTTGCATTTAGAATCTTCAAATTCTCACTTAATTTATGAATTATGGAAAATGGTGGCATGATGTCATTTTAAGTTCCACAATTGAAGGAAAACAAGTTTGACAGCTAGAGTATCAAAATAAAGACTCTATTAGGTGCGCACAATGTATGGGAAGTCGTGGTGAAATGTTTTACGATACTAAAAAATGAAGCTACTTTAACTACAGTATAAAAGGAGAATTTGAAAGACTTGAAAAAGAAATAGAATAAAGCAAAGTATCTCATCTTAATCATTAAATAAAGATGCTTTTGAAAATATTACTGGAGCAACCTCCTCGAAGAAAGCATGGGAGACTTAGGATGTTATGCAATTGGCTAGGTTGGATGAAGAAATCTATTAATGTGCATGAAATATGCTGGGTTTCATGAAATCTGTAAATTAATAATTAAAAAAATGTTATTTTTTAGAGTAATGATATTTAACCCTTTAGATCTTCCTAGTAGTCCTCATTATTTAGTTAATACCACTTATTTCCAAAATTACAGTTATTAATAAATAAACATTTTTTTCTTTCCTTTCACTCTCATCTCCTTTGCATTCACTCGCTTACTCAGGTACCACCAATATCTTTTTTAATATAATCTTTTTTAATATAATCTTTTTTTAATAATTAATAAATGTTAATTTGTATAAATTATTGTCAAATAATTGTTGATCTCTTTTGCTACTTAATAAGGATTTTAATATTTATTTGATGAATTTTGCATGATTGAAACTTGAAATGAAGCTAGAAGCTTTAATTTGGTTCCTTTAGAAAAAAAATAAAAAAATGGTTCAATTCTAGTTTGAAATTTGTCACGATGCTTTGTGACTGTGAATTCAATTTTATAGTTTCACTATATGGGTTTTGAATTTAATTAAGAGAAGAGAGAAAGTGAAATAAAAAAAAAAAGTTCTTTTAAGTAAAGGTATTTTTAAAAATATACTGTATAAATCTAAAATTAAGAGTCAATGAGATAAAATGAGGGGATGAAATATCACCACCCAATTTTTTATTGTTTACTTTTGCCTGTCCTTAGACCTACCCGAGACTTTCTTATGGAAGTGTAGGTTCAGGCAAGCCCAGGACTGTGTCTTGCACGGTGTTGGTCTACCACTTGAAGCCTTAGCCTGGCCCAAGTATACCGGGCTAAAAGTCGAACGGGCTCAGATCGGCCCAGACCGAACAGCGGCAATTATGTCACCCCTTAATGGGAGAGGTACAATTATTCATAAGAGTCGGTGGCCTCAATTATTGTTATAATTGTTAGATTGGGCTTGCATCACTGGACACTGGACACTGGACGTCACACCTTCTGAAGGTTTATCGTGACGTTATTATTATTTTCTTTCAAAAAAATATTCGATCCTTTCTCGAGGTATGAATTAAAAATAATATCTATATATATATATTTCAAGATTTGATCCCACGTCACAAGACAACTCTACAGACAACTATAGAATATTTTCTTCAAAAATCGGATCAATCTCATCACGTGATCATTTTAAAACTTCTACACAATCATGAAATATATTTATAATATAGTAGTAGAAAACTTAGTGTCAATGTAAAACTTTAGTTATATATAGTACTTCCTCCCACTAATTAAGTTGAAAATCATTTTGCACCGATTTGTTATTTTTGACTCATGACATGATTAATTCAATTCAGTATCCCTATGACTAAACATAGCATCTAATTACTTTACTGAAAAAAATTATAATTAACTAAAGAATAATGCTATTTACTTAATTTATATTCTGACTGATGTGAAAAATATAATAATAATTTTGCATTTACTAATGAGTGATATATGTAACTATAAGTAGAAATAAAAATTTAAATATTAGGACTTCCAACATTATTGTTAACTAATTTAATATTAAAATTAATTATATTTGGATAAGTTTTATCATGATCTCAATTTATTTGGATCACAATTTATATCCTCATTGATGTGAAAAATATAATAATAATTTTAATAGTTACAAAATTCATCATTCAGTAATGAATAATATATATAACCAGAGTACAAATAGGGATCCAAATATTAGGGTCGCCAATGTTAATATGATATCATTAACTAATTTATTATTAAAATTAATCATACATGATCTGTATCGTTAGTAGGTATTACAAACACTTTTGTTAGTAATACACCTCAAATGCCCTCATAACATTCAAATTTACAGGGACTTGATTGACGAAATTGAAAACACAAAGAACTTAGGTGATGAGTTTGCCAAACTCCTGATTTGAGTATAAATAACTCTCTACAAAAATTCAAAAGAAAAACTTTAGTATTTTTATTTTAGAAATATGAGCACTGGCTTATTTTGCAATGTGCTTCCAACATCTCGGTAGTCGCTCATTCAAACTTCAGCACCTTATACAAACAACAGAAATCCACACCCGTACAAAAACTTTTCTGGACTAAATTAAAGCCAAGCTTATTCTTTTCGAAACTTGTCCCCCATTCACTTCATTATTCAGTGCCATAATTAATTACTAATGAAGCTCATGTTCACCGCCTTCTCTTTCTTTTCGACTTTCTATATAAAGAGTGCATTTGTCTGCCAAGATTCACTTAACTCGACAGCCAAAAAAAGATTCTTAACCAACAAGTTCACCGGTCTCGGTCCATCAAAACCCTAATTCCATTTTCCAAGCCATTTCTCCATGGAAACGGCCGTGCTTTTCTTCCAGTTCATTCAAGCCCTTCATTCCAAAAATCACTCAAAATCAGAGTTGGGTTTTCTGCTAGTAATAACATCAAAGCTATCGCAGGAGCAACTGCTCCTTCTGTTGTCTCTGTCAAAGTTAAGGCTGTTGTCACTGTGAAACGTACTATATTAGGTGGTACTCGCTCAAATAATAGAGAAGATGTGACTTATTTTGAAAAACCACTCTTCTTGGGGCTTGTTTGTGCAGAGCTTGATTCCAGTAAGTACCGGATCGGGCTGTTTTGCCTTTTTTTCCCTTCAGAAGTTTCATCCTATTATTCTTTTTCTTCAATGTTAGTACTAGCATGCTAGAAATAAATCCCCTTCTCACCCATGTGATTCGACTTAAAAACCCCCATTACTCTTGCATTACCCACCTTCAAAACCTTTCAAAGAAAGGAGATTCTGATTTTCTCCTCTAGAACTTTAAAATTTTATCATTTAGCTCCCTACAATTTTCAGAATAATCTTTATCTCTCGGACGAATTTTTTTTTTCCCCAATCTAAAAGATGGAAATGAGGTATTTTGACAATTGCAGAGGGTGGTAGACAATTAGAAAATGGAAATTATAGGGAGAATATAATAATGCTCTTATTAATACTTTATGGCAACTTATAATATTGTTTTCAAAAACAATAATTCTATATTTTTCAATAATTTTCTAATAAAATTTATTTCAATTGATATGTCATTTATTTATTAAATGTCACGTATATATAATTTAGGATGCAATTTCTTAAGAGATTACTGGAGAAGTAAATTATTACTCTTTGAAAAAAGCGTTTAGTCAATTAAAAACATGTATGTTAGTGTAAAGACAGTTTCGACAAAATAAGGAAATTGAAAATAGATTATAAAAAATTTTATATTAAAATAATTAACAACATTTGTGCTATAATATATATTTGAATTATATTATTTTGCAGATGGATCAGAGAAACCAACCATTAATGTTTATGCGAGCGTAGCGGGCGTTGATCTGTTTAACATTAGATATGAGGCAGAATTTGAAGTTCCATCAAGTTTCGGAGATGTTGGTGGCATTTTGGTTCAACATGAGAACCAAAAAGAGATGTACTTGAAGGATGTTGTTCTTGATGGTTTCTTAGATGGTCCTATGAACATAACATGTGATTCATGGGTTCAGCCATTAGCCATCGACGCGCAAAAGAGAGTTTTCTTTACTAATAAGGTCAGTTTTGATTTTTAGTGGATTGTCACTTTTTCCTCCCCAATTTTGGGTTTAACCTCTTAACTGTTAATATTTTCGTAATACTCTGTCACCTTTTTATTTTAAAATAAAAAATAAAAAATGAGGGATGGAGTGCAAATTGATTTTTATTCCCATCTTTCTTTCTTTTTTCTTTTCAATTAACCTTCTCTCCCCAAGATTGTGCTCGAATGGTCGGTCAAAAAAGGATTATTGAAAGACTACTAGGTCAAGCCCCAAGAGGAAAGTACAATAATATGAGATATTTCGGCCCTAAAATATTTAGGGAAAAGAATTCGAAAATCACTTACCGAGAAGAGTAATTATAATTGCAATTGTGCTACATATACACTTCTACTATTCCTATGCCATAAAATATATTGGACAGCTAAATTTTATCTGAATTTATTTTATTTAGTTAATTTTTCTCACAGTCATACTCTACTCTTTTTTTTTCCCCCAAAAAAAATCAGTCATACCTGCCATCACAAACACCCAATGGATTGACAAGGTTAAGGGATGAAGAGCTCATCTCTTTGAGAGGCAGTGGACAAGGAGAGCGCCAACCCTATGATAGAATATATGATTATGATGTGTACAATGATCTTGGAGACCCTGATAACAATCCAGAGTTGCACGACCTGTGCTTGGTGGCCAAGAGCACCCTTATCCTAGGCGTTGCAGAACAGGACGCCCTCACTGTACAACAGGTAGATAATGAAAAATGTTAAAGAAATGAAGAGCTGACAGAATACTGATAAAAATTAACAGTAAATTAAAACGGGTCTCTTTTATCGATTGTTTTTTATCACCATTTTGTCAGATTCATTACAGCATATTTTCATTTAGTCCCTAAGCTTTGGAAAGATACCCAACTAGTCTCTGTATTTCGAAAATTGCTCAAATCATTTCTCCTTAGTGTTATTACTTCCATAATTATAAGATAGAAATTTTAAGTGTAAAACCAAATTTTTTTATCACATATGTTAGCATTAAAACAACTTAATATGACATGCATGTCACAAGTTTAGAGTATAGAGAAAGAACTTTTGGGTAATTTGAAAATACACGATCCAACAGAAGATTTGGCTCGAACCTTACAAGCTAGAGGAGCATTTGCCAGATTTGATTAATTTGTATTACTGTACAGATCCAGAGTCAGAGACAAGGAGCGATAGCAACTACGTACCAAGGGATGAAGCATTCTCGAGGATAAAGCAAGCAACATTTTCCGCCAAGACATTATACTCGTTGTTGCATGGATTGATACCGGCCATAAAAGCTGCATTTGGTGAAAATAAAGATCTAGGTTTTCCATACTTTACGGCCATAGACACTCTCTTCAACCAAGGAATTGCATTGCCTCCACAAGAGCAAGAAGAATTTTGGGGAAGAAATCTTCCAGAATTGATTCAGTTAGCTAAACATATTTTGAAGTTTGCAACAATGGAGAGTACTGAGAATTAAACTAGTTTTCGTTCATGTAACATCAAGCATATATAATGCGTACACATTTATGTTTTATTGCATATATTTGATTGCAGGACACCAGTTCTTTTGGTTTAGGGATGAGGAATTTGGAAGGCAGACTCTAGCTGGTCTCAACCCATGCGCCATACAGTTGGTCACGGTATGATACATAATAGCTAATGTCGAATTCCAATGTTAGTAGTTTATAAAGTACAATACTCCGAGTTTTCTGTTTTAATAGATTGGTCTGCTTAATGTAGCTTAGCTCGCCATGAATGTGGTTTGCGCCCGATTTCTCTTGAGATTGATTAATGATAAGGGGTCATGGTTGGTGTTTACCGTGGGTGGAATTGCCTCATCCCATCCAAACCTCTATATTAGGTTGAAATAATTCTTCCCATTTCCTTCTTTGCATGAACCAACATCTCCTTAGGGAACATATGACTAGTTAATAAGAGTATACTACAGAGTCCAGAAGGGGTTAATTTTTTTCAATTTATCTCCAATGTCCATTACAATAAAAACTCTAGACTCATGGTCAAAAGTCAGCTAATGACTCGAGAATTTTCGCAAATTATATACTTAGCCTAAAAGCTATTCACAGCATAAGTGAATCGAATTAAGTAAAATTGCTTTGAATGATGCAGAAATGGCCACTAGAAAGTACACTCGACCCTGCAATCTATGGTCCACCAGAATCAGCAATCACTACAGAAAGGGTTGAGAAACTAATGGGAGGCGACATAACTGTTGCTGAGGTATGCATATATAATTTTAAAAACAAGAAAAACAAAAGAACAACAACATTTGTTTCTCTTTAATTAATTTGTAAACTAAACTTGTAAACTTTCGTTTTTATGAAGGCTATAGAACAAAAGAAGTTGTTCATCTTAGACTACAATGACCTATTACTACCATATGTGGAAAAGGTGAGACAGCTTGAAGGCACAACGTTGTATAGATCTCGCACACTATTCTTCTTGACCTCGGAAGGCACATTGAGACCATTGGTCATTGAGCTTACTCGGCCGCCAATGAACGGTCAGCCACAGTGGAAACAAGCGTTTCAGCCCAGTTGGCAATCTACAGAAAGCTGGCTTTGGAGGTTAGCCAAAGCTCATGTCCTTGCTCATGATTCCGGTTATCACCAGCTCGTTAGTCATTGGTACGTTGTTACCCTTTTTCAATTTTTTCTGCAGCTTCGACATTTAAAAAAAAAAGGATTATTTGACAAACTGCATTCACATTGGCAGGTTAAGAACTCATGCTTGCACAGAACCTTACGTAACTGCTACCACTCGGCATCTCAGCGCGATGCATCCAATATGTACATTGCTGAAACCTCATCTGCGGTACACAATGGAGACTAATACTTTAGCTCGAGAATCGCTTATTAATGCTGGTGGAACAATTGAAAGCGCATTCTCACCTTTAAAAATACTCTATAGAGCTTAGCTCTGCTGTCTATGACCAGCTATGGCGATTTGACTATGAAGCATTGCCGAAAGACCTAATTAAAAGGTAAGTCATATAAGTCTAATGCTTATGTGAATTACCTTATTTTTGTCTGTGTTCGGATAAATTTTTCTGTTTAAATATGATTGCTCTTTTCCATTTCTTCAAAGGTGTGTCCTTATCACACAAGTTATCTGAATTTAAGTTTTTTTCCTTTTGGCTACCTAGAGGAATGGCTGTTGATGATCCAACTGCTCCAAATGGCCTAAAGCTTACAATTGAAGACTATCCTTATGCCAATGATGGTCTCAATCTTTGGTTCGCCCTAAAAAAATGGGTAACTGAGTATGTGAATCACTACTATCATGATTAGAGCTGGCAAAACGGGTCATCGGGTCGTGTTCGTGTCGTGTCAAATTTAGGTCGACCCAAACCCGACCCATTTAATAATCGTGTCAAAATATTGAGACCCAAACCCGACACGGAAAAATAATCGGGTTATCCAATAACCCGCTTAATATCTATATATTGAACAAAAGTTACATCAAATATTTACACATTGTCATACATACGTATACACATACATACATACATCCATACATACATACATAATTTATCGATATTATAAAATATATCTATCTACTAAAATATTACACACACTATTGAGGTTTTAATTATATATATGTAAATAATATTATATATCAATATTATAAAATATACATGTCTACCAGTATTTTATACATTTACACTATTAAAGCTTTAAATGTATTTAAAATTTTATAAATAAAATATTGTGTCTATATTCATCCTTTTAAAGAATAAAAATAATAAAGAAAATCATCTCTAATATTTGAGTTTTGATGACAAGAATCTGTAAATTATTTTAAAATAGAAAATATAATCGGGTCATTGATCGGGTAAATGGGTCAAGATTTTTAATCCTAACTCGACACGGAAAAAAATCATGTTGACCCGGACCCGGCCCATTTAATAATCGTGTTAAATTCGACGACCCATACCCATTTATTGGTATCGTGTTCGTGTCGGGTAATCGGGTCGTGTTAAATTTTGCCAGCTCTAATCATGATCAAAGCCTTGTACAGTCTGATAAAGAGCTCCAAGCTTGGTGGACTGAAATTCGAACTGTAGGACACGCCGACAAAAAGGATGAACCATGGTGGCCTGCCCTGAAAACCTCAGAAGATTTAATTGAGATAATCACGACTATCGTGTGGGTCGCATCTGGTCATCATGCAGCTGTAAACTTTGGGCAATATGCATATGCAGGCTATGTCCCTAACAGGCCAAGTATTGCAAGAACCAACATGCCCACTGAGGAACCAATATCCGAAAAGGACATGAAATTCTTCCTTGAAAACCCTCAAGTTGTACTTTTGAGGAGCTTCCCCACCCAGCTGCAAGCTATTCAAGTTATGGCTGTTCTTGACGTGCTATCGACCCATTCCCCTGATGAGGAGTATTTAGGAAATCAAATGGAGCCGACATGGGGTAAAGATCCAACTATTTTTGCTGCATTTGAAAGGTTTAGTGGTCGAATGATGGAGCTTGAAGGGATTATCGATGAAAGGAATGCAGACATGAAATTGAAGAATAGAAACGGAGCTAGAGTGGTGCCTTATGAGCTTTTGAAGCCATTTTCGGGACGTGGTGTGACCGAAAAAGGAGTTCCATACAGCATATCTATTTAGAGTTCTAAAAGCTCCTCCTTGCGGATAATCGCAAGTACTATTGTCCCAATAAGAAATTATTATATAAGAAATGAGATGTTATATTTTTCTAAATTTTAGTATTTTGTTTCCATATATCTAAGCGCTTCTACGTACTTTTATGTTCTCGGTAGTGTCTGATTTGCCACTTGAACTCTCTTCAATGTTGGAATTCCTCTTTTCTTTCTCTCTCTCGATGAGATCAAAAGAAAGAACATTGTTACATGTATGTTCTTAATATGGTTTATAAATATGCTACATGTATGATCATTAAATTAATATATGTACTAATCTCAAAATAAGTGTCACATACATTTATTTAATGTGGTTCACATTCATAAATTGAGATGAATTAAGATTAATCATGTTTTTATGATTAGATAATAATGAGAATAATTATTTCAAATTTTTAAAAAACAAGATAAGAATAATTTAAAAAATTTCTTAATGGAAGGAAGTGAGTAAGGTAAGGTCCCTTATAAATACTAACAGTCCCTATCTTAACCAATAAAAATTTTTCCTGTGAATTATCCATCAAATCAAAAGGCTATATAGAGGAATAAGTTAGAAGATTCTAAGTATTTTTCAAATTTAATTTGAACATCAATGACTGGAGGTGGAGGTATGTAAGTTATTTAAGTTTACAATTTATAATATGTTCCAGTATATATATTATTATTAAGCGAACAGACATCATTGGCACGTTCAAAACAATAGATTGCTACTGATAGAAACATATTATTGACTATAGATTTTATTTCGGGGCTACCCAATTCTAAAGGATTTGAAGTTATTTTGGTTGTGGTCGATCGTTTGACGAAATCAGCCCATTTCGGAGCATTGCCATCTGATGCAGCGGAAGTTTAATGTTCAAAATATTCCGTTGATTCTAGAGAATACCGGAACAAAAGAACAACTAAATTCACGTTGATTCAAAAGAATACCGGAATCAATGTGAATTTAGAGATTAAGACTTGTTGATTCCGCAGAATACCAAGAATTAACTGTTCAAATACTCACAAAGAGATTTGAAAATTAAAATATTATTGAACTCCAAATTCTCTGCCCTCAAAGGCTACAAGAGGGAGCTATTTATAGTAGTAGTAATTATCCTAATTCATGAAGTAAAACAAAATCCTAAATTGAAAGGGAAACAAAATTCTAAATTAGAAAGGAATTTAAAAGTCTTAAACTTTAATTAATAAGGAAACTAATCCTAGTATAATATGGATTCCTACTCTTCATCATTCCCCCCAGGGTGAAGAGAATTCGCCCTCGAATTTGGATTGTCAGCAATAATATCTTCATCATGATCACCTCTGTAAGGAATAAGATGCTTGACATTAAAGACATCTGCGGTGCAGATATGACTAGGAAGCTTTAATCTGTATGCATTAGGATTTATCTTCTCGATAATCTCCAAAGGGCCAATTTTCCTGGCAGAAAGCTTGTTGTACTCACCAACTGAGAATCTATCTTTAGTTAGGATAGCCCAAACAAGATCTCCTACTTGAAATTCTAAAGGTCGACACTTTAAAGGTCGACGCTTTTTGTCTGCCATAATTTTATAACCTTCGGTCGTCTGTTTCAAAGACTCTTGCGTAGTTTCATGAATCTTCTGAAGCTGCTCAATAAAGTCTTCTGCTTTACCGCTTTTGCGAACTAAATCTGGAATTGGAGCCAAGTCGATAGGAGCTCGTGGATTATATCCGTAATTCACCTGAAAAGGGCTTAAACCAGTACTACGCTTAACTGCACGGTTATAAGTAAACTCGACTTGATATAACTTCTGATCCCACATCTTCAAGTTATCGCTAACTAGATTACGTAGATGGTTTCCTAAAGAGCGGTTGACAACTTCAGTTTGACCATCTGTTTGTAGGTGGTAAGCACTACTAAAATTCAGGCGAGTATTAGTCAACTTCCATAATGTCTTCCAAAAATGGCTAAGAAATTGTGTATCCCGGTCAGATACTATAGAACTTGGTAAACCATGTAATCGATAGATTTCCTTGAAGAATAGGCGAGCAACAGTCAAAGCGTCTGTAGTCTTCTTGCAAGTAATGAAGTGAGCCATTTTTGAGAATCGGTCAACAACAACAAATATTGAATCCATACCCCTCTGAGTGCGGGGTAATCCCAAAACAAAATCCATGCTAATGTCAGCCCAAGGTTGTGTTGGAATCGGCAGCGGCATATATAATCCAGCATTAGTTGCTGCACCCTTGGAAACTTGACAAATGCGACAAGTCTCGACATAGTGATAGACTTCACGCCTCATAGTAGGCCAAAAATAAGTGTTGGCGATTAGAGCCAGAGTTTTGTCACGACCCATGTGCCCTTCGTTATGTAACTCTGAAATGATTTTCAATCTCAAACTGGAGTCAGGAACACACAACTAATTACTCTTGAAAAGGAATTCATCATGTAAATGATAATCTGAGCGAAACCCTGCAACAACGTCTTCTAATATAGGAGCAAAGTAAGGATCAGAAGCATATAACTCTCGAAATGTGTCAAATCCGAGAACTCGATTATGCATCTGTGTCAATAAAGAAGTTCGTCGACTAAGTGCATCTGCTGCCCGGTTGGATTCACCAGAGGTATGCTTCACCACAAAAGTAAATTGTTGAAGGAATGTTGTCCACGTGGCATGTCTGTGCGAGAGCTTGTCTTGACTATTGAGGTATTTTAACGCGGCATGGTCAGTGTATAAAACAAAGTCTTTATGAATTAGATAATGTCGCCAATGTTTTAACGCTTGGACTACTGCATAAAATTCCACGTCACAAGTGTTGTAGTGTGCCTTTGCTCTATTTAACTTCTCACTGAAATAAGCTATAGGCTTACCCTGTTGGCTAAGAACAGCTCCAATGCCGACCTTAGAAGCATCACAATGTACCTCAAAAGTGAGCGAAAAATCTGGTAGGGCAAGTACTGGGGCAGTAATCAATTTTTCTTTGATAATCTTGAATGCCTTAGTAGCTGTCTCTGTCCAAGAGAATTGTCCTCCTTTCATACAATCCGTGATTGGTGCCATAATAGTACTGAAATGAGGAATGAATCGCCTGTAAAAAGAGGCCAATCCATGGAAACTTCTGGTGGCGGATAAAGTAGTTGGTTGAGGCCAATCTTGAATAGCATCCACTTTTGATTGGTCAACAGATATACCATCCTTCGACACCACATATCCCAAAAATAATACTTTCTCTGTTAAGAAAATACACTTGTTTACTGTTGTGTATAAACTTGCTGCTCTTAAGGCTTAAAGCACTTCTCTCAAATGTTGTAGATGTAACTCGTGACTGGTGTTATATATAAGTATATCATCGAAGTAAACAACCACAAACTTTCTAATGAAAGGGCGAAGAACTTGATTCATGACTCGCATAAAAGTACTCGGAGCATTGGATAAGCCAAACGGCATTACCAACCACTTGTATAACCCTTCGCGAATTTTAAAAGCTGTTTTCCATTCATCTCCAGACCGTATTCGAATTTGATGGTAGCCACTCTTCAAATCAAGTTTGGTAAAAATTGTTGCTCTACTGAGTTGATCTAACAAGTCATCTAATCGAGGGATTGGAAAACGATATAAAACTGTAATTTTATTGATAGCTCGACTGTCCACGCACATCCTCCAAGAACCATCTTTCTTTGGAGTCAATAAAGCAGAAACTGCACAGGGACTAAGACTTTCACGAATAAATCCCTTTTCTAGTAACTCTTCCACTTGGCGCCTTAATTCTTCATGTTCTGTAGGACTCATACGATAATGAGGTCGATTTGGTAACGTAGAACCTGGTACCAAATCAATTTGGTGTTGTATATCCCGAAGAGGTGGTAAACCCTGTGGTAGCTCATTGGGGAATAAATCTTGAAATTCTGCCAGAATAGGTGTCACAACTTCAGGAATCTTAGAATCACCGTTACTCTTTTTTCCCAATAAAATGTAGACTTTCTTTGTCTCTGATACAACATCTATAAATTGCTTCTTGCCTAACAAATAATTACCCAAGTCTTGCTGGAGAGTAAACTCCTTGTTAGGTAGGAGAACGATCTTGGTGTTGTTAAACATAAAGCTGTAGGTATTTCTCTTCCCATCATGTACTACGTTTCGATCATATTGCCAAGGTCTACCCAGTAATAGATGACAAGCATCCATAGCCACAACATCACACCAAATTTTGTCTTTATAAATTGAACCAATGGATAAGGAAACTAAGCAACGTTTCGATACTGTCACTTGATTTCCCTTCTTCAGCCATGTGAGCTTGTATGGAGTTTGATGAGGTTCTGTCTTTAAATTTAACTTTGTTATGGCTTCTTTCGAAATGACATTCTCGCAACTGCCTGAGTCTATGACCATACGACATATTTTACCCCCGATTGTGCAAGTAGTCTGAAAGATATTTTGTCGTAGCCACTTGTCTTTGTCTTGACCTTTAGGAGTGAAGAATGTGCGGTTCACGATCAACATTGGCCCGCTATCACCATGTTCTTCAACAGATTGAGCGCTACCACTACTATCAAAAGTTGGCTCTACAGCGAACTCTTCAGTTTCTTCCTCCTGGTAGTCTTCACTTTCCTTTGTGCTTACGAATAAGCCTTTACCATATTTTCCTCCCATTTTACATTCTGTCATTCGGTGCCCATTTTCTCCGCAATTAAAACAGCGTAATCCCGAACCCGAGGATTGAGTTTTGCTGCTTTGACCGATTTCACTAGGTTTACTAGTTTTATTTGGAGGATTTGGAGGTGTGAAATTACGAAATTGGGAAGTCGGGTTTGAATTATCACGAACAATACTTCGAGCACCCCGAAAGCTTGAGTCATTAGTACGTCGACTAAATTGATTCTCCAACTGCAAGGCTTGTTGGTGTGCCTCTGAAACAGAGTATGGGTCAAGTAAATTTAATTGGTCTTGAAATTGAGATCGTAGGCCTCCAATGTAGCGGGAAACCTGTTGTTCTGCTGTCTCTGTCAAGTCATTGCGTGCCACCAACCAATGGAATTCTGTAGTGTAATCATCCACTGATCGATTACCTTGCCTTAAATTCTGTAGCTGTTGGTATAACAGTTTGGCGTAATTATGAGGCAAGAATGCTCCACGCAAGTGCTTCTTGAACTTTTCCCAAGAATCAATCTTCTTTTTGCCTTGCCTAATCCTTGTGAGCTTAGTTTGTTGCCACCAAGCTGCTGCTCTTCCACGAAATCGAGTTGCAGCAAGCAAAACTAGTTTATTTTCAAGAACTTCTTTGTATTTGAAAACTTCCTCAATGGCGTTAATCCAGTCTAATAATTCTTCAGGTCGGCCACTTCCTTGAAATTCGGGAATGTCAATTCTCAACCCAGATTCCCATCTTCTGTCATCAATAGACTCAGTTCTAGGTCGACGCCCAGAGAATGGGTTAGCAAAGCTTCCACTTGATTTGTCTTCACGTTCTGGAGTACAATGGCGTTCGTCAAGTAACTCTGCTATTCGTGCCATTTGTGCAGCTAATATATCAATTCTGGCTGTCATACTAGCCAGGGATTCATCTTTCGAAACATCTTCTTGATTGTAAGTTGTAGTATGAGCATCACGAGCTTTTCTTGGAGGCATTTTTTTCAATTTCGAGTTTAAAAAGGTAGTGGGGTTAAACTGAAAGTAAATAAAAATTTTAGGCCGAAACTGTAATTAAGCAAAAAGTTTTAGATTGCCGATGATGGTGGTCAGAAATCGAGTAAGGGTGGGTGGATCTAAAAGATTTTGGGTTGGTAAAATAGTGGTGGTGGTTTGTCTGAAAAAGTGGTGTTTTTTTTCGTTTTTTTGTTTTTATTTTAAACTAAACGGAAAAAAACAAAAAGGAGAAAGGAAAACGTTTGGTGGTAGATGGGATTAGATGAGTAATACCAGGTTTTGTCTCTGATACCAAACTGATGCAGCGGAAGTTTAATGTTCAAAATATTCCGTTAATTTTAGAGAATACCGGAACAAAAGAACAACTAAATTCACGTTGATTCAAAAGAATACCGCGAATTTAGAGATTAAGACTTGTTGATTCCGCAGAATACCAAGAATTAACTGTTCAAATACTCACAAAGAGATTTGAAAATTAAAATATTATTGAACTCCAAATTCTCTGCTCTCAAAGGCTACAAGAGGGAGCTATTTATAGTAGTAGTAATTATCCTAATTCATGAAGTAAAACAAAATCCTAAATTGAAAGGGAAACAAAATTCTAAATTAGAAAGGAATTTAAAAGTCTTAAACTTTAGTTAATAAGGAAACTAATCCTAGTATAATATGGATTCCTACTCTTCATCACCATCTCAGTTCACAGCCCACAAGACAACCATGTTATTAACTGAATTAGTAATCAAATTACTTGGTTTTCCCAATTCAATCATTTCAGACCGAGATCCAATATTCATGAGCCATTTTTGGCAAAAATTATTTGAATTGAGTGGCACCACCTTACGCCACAGTACCACTTATCATCCACAGACCGATGACCAATCCGAGGTGGTAAACCGTGGCCTCAAGCAATATCTTCGAGCCTTTACTCAAGACAAACCTCAGTCTTGGTCAACCTTTTTAGGATGGGTCGAGTTTTGTTACAACACCAGTTATCATAGTAGCTTGCGAATGACACCTTTCCAGGCTCTTTATGGACGATTACCTCCTACCATTCCTAGCTATTGCAAGGGCTCTACTTCAATCCAAGCATTAGAAGACCTGCTGTTAGAAAGAGATGAATTATTGTGTTGTTTGATAGCAAACTTACATAAAGCTCAGCACCGAATAGCACAAAAAGCTAACAAGCATCGAAGGGAATTGCAACTGCAGGTGGGTGACAAACTGCTGGTACGCCTGCAACCTTATAGGCAATCAACTATTGCCAACCGCACTTCTTACAAGATGGCAAAGCACTACTATGGGCCATTTCGGATATTGGAGCGGATTGGTTCTGTTGCTTATAAATTAGAATTGCCCATTAGCAGCAAAATTCACCATGTTTTCCATATATCCTTACTCAAACCTTATGTTGGGGATTCTCATGTTAATATTCAATCACTACCTCCTATAAGTGTGAACAACAAGCCCCTTTATTCTCCTATAGTTATTTGTGCTGAGCACTCAGTACTTAAACAAGGGAAAGAGCTTCGTCAAGTTTTGGTGCAATGGTTTGATTGTGCCCCCAAAAATTCTACTTAGGAGGCTTATGATGAGTTCTGCAAGTTATATCTCGAGCTTCACCTTGAGGACAAGGTAAATTCTCAAGGGATGGGGAATGATACAACCTTGCCCGAGAGTAATGACAAGTCAGCACTTGAAACAGAGGAAGAAGCCCAGCTGGTCGAGGAGCACATAAAAGTTCCAGCTCGTATGCGCAGGGCACCAACATACCTCAAAGATTACATTTACCTAAGGAATATTCAAGAAGGCACAAAGAGAGTGGGAAAGATGGCAACTGTGGTTTTGTTAGTTTATTGTGACTATTTTTTTAAGAATCATTACGTTGTTGGTTAGTTACACGTGTAATGTTGAGGGGTAAAAGATATATGTACAGGGGAACACGTCATACAAAGCAATGGAATGGCAAATATTTCTTCTTCTTCTCTCTCCGCCTCTCCTGCAATCTATGTTTCTCAATTAATTTCAATTTTTTTTGCTTCTTTGCTGGAGTCAACACTTACTCGAAAAGTGTAGATCTATGATATAAACTTAGAGTTGCAGAGTTGTATCAGCAGCACTAATATTACAGCTTTATACAAGGAATTAATATAGAAACTATACGAAATAGATACACAGTATATGTATAAACAAATTCACCACTTTTTTAAGATAACAAATGATGTGAGCTTCTTTTTCTTTGAGAGCGTCAAAAGCAATTTCATTATGAAATTATGGAGAGCCAGGAAACAAAACTTCAAGTAGTATGGGTGTTGATCCATTGCACTAACGTCCCATCTAAAATTACAATACAACCATTGAATTATTAATAGGAATGTGTGTGTATTAAATGTTAACTATAGATATTTATAAATGTAAATGTGTTAAACAAAATCTTAAAGAGATCAACTCTGGTCAGGTTCTAAATTTTCATTTTTTCCCCAAAATATAGAGAGATAATTAGATTTCACCACTCTCCCCTAATGAGGCTCAAACTCACGAACTTGGCCTTAGGGATGCTATGCTCATGCACCTTGAGCTGGGCCTTCCCCTCATATTGTATTAAAATATATTTTTAAAAGAAGTAGATGCATGGGTGAGTAAAGCCCAAATTAATATTTTTAATCTCCTATCTTTCGTAGAATTTGAACTCGGTTAGCTACTCAAAAACTGCTCACTCCGGCCCCCGGAAGCACTAAATTTAGATTTACGATAACGAAGAAATTGATAAAATTCAAGTTTACTGACCTCTCAACGGAATTTGTGAATAGCTTGAGTTCATCCAAGGTACCATAAACATCATAAGCATCATCAATCGATGTTATTAATGCACTGACTTTTGTCGACATCCTCCTAAAATATCCAAATTGAGGCTCCGATGTCACCCCCACCGTCCAGAGGAAATTCTCCATCAACCTGTCCCTTGCAAAATTCAACTTGTTTCCAAAGCCAACGTATTCCCACCATCTTATAATTTATATACATTGAGGAGGATCAATTGATAATAATAATTTATTTGACATATTAAAACTTGTTCCACAACAATGACCAAATAAACATCTTACTCGGATACAGACTCCAGGTCTTCCTGGTGTTTTGCTTGCACCATGTTGAAGTCCAGCTTAGCAAGCTCGAGCAAGACATGATTTATGTCTGGTCCACTTTCGTATGCATCAATAAACCACCTTGTCTCCATCCTCTGCATCCTCCAATGTAGTGGAAGCTCCAACGCATGGTTCACAAGTGTTAAAATATATGGATCCTTGTTGTGCTTGATGTATTCTTTGAGGTAGGTAGTTGTGAAATTTCTAATTTCATAGAAGATGTTTTCTCCTTCTACCAAAAGGTATGCTGCTTCATACATAGATAAAATTCCTTTCCAGTCGTCACTACACAGCAATGACTTAAAGTTTCCACTCTCATCCAAATAACTGCAGAATGTTTCTACAAACGTATACACATTTAACTCATGATATATGTTCACAAGCTCTTCAATGAATCAATACCAATAGGGTGGCATTATTTAACTCAAAAAATTATTCTAAATGCTTTTATTTTAATAGAATAACTTATTACAAAGCTACCCATTATCTTATGCTTTAAATTTTAAATTTTAGTAAATGATTGTACAGTTTACAGAAATGTACCACCCATATCAAAACTACAAGAATTTCAATTGAATACTTGCAGTTGTGGCTGTATCATACCCATGTTGTCTAAGTAGTCTAAATTCAAGAGCCACGTCATATAAACTTTCTTGTTTCTGTAGATTGTTGTTTCTGTAAATCGCATTTCGTAATTTTTTAATTTCGTCTCCAAAGTGATATGATACTCCAAGTCTTTGCAAAGCGTCTCTGAGCTCAAACTGATGTAAAGGATCCATAACCACAGCTTTATCAAGCATCGCCCTCACATCTGCCTTGAGCTCTTCGATTCGTTTGGCATATGATTTTCCCTGCATGATCATATAATTAATAGACAATAAATCAACTTCTGGGGCAAGCACAAATAATTAAATCAACAGTAACTGAGTTATATACATACCCCATATTCACTTCTCAAAGATTGAATATACTAATAGTCCCATATTGAAGGCTCGTAACCGGCAGATCGCCTAATAACAGAACTTTGGGCAGAAACCAGGCATTGCACTTGAAAAGGAGTAAAATGACAGCTGCGGGGTAATCCAAGGGAGATCTGATTTCTATGCAACAACTTGGTGAAACTGCATGAAGACAGTGAAAGCATGTGAAGAACCATTTTCAAGTCTAATTAATTGCTAGAAAGCAAGAAACAGAAAGTAGTATTTGAAGCAATTTGTGGTGTATATATAGAAGAATGCTACTTGAGGGACAAAAGTGCTGAAAGAACTAGGGCCGACAAAAATAAGGTGAAATCAGCGTCAGTTTATCCTATTTTTCAATTGAGTTAGTACAAACTAAATCGGTCTTAACATTGATTCTATTAGTGTCTATCAATTTTTTTTATTTTTTTCCTGTTTGAACGTCATTGCTTATATGTATATTAGCAATGGGATACAAACTGATGTGTAAATATATTCTTGGTTAGATAAAAACATATAAATATGTAATTAATAAAGGAGTAATGATAGAGCCACAAACTCTTGTACAAACTTATTTTGTACAAATTGATGTGGCATGATAAGATTGGTTGAATTAAATATCACTTGGCCCACATGATTTGTTTTTATTAATTTATATTTTCATTCAACCAATGAATTAATGCCACGTCAGTTTGTATAAAATAAGTTTGTACAAGAGTTTGTGGCTCTATCATTACTCTTAATAAAGTAGGTAGTTATAGAAATCACCCAACCAATTATATATCAATACGTCAATTTATTACTCTTACTCTTTATTACAATGTCTAGTAAGATTAGAATTCTTTCAATCTTTAATTTGAATAAATATATTTATATACAATAATCCAGAGTTAATAAATAAAAATATAATAAATAAATAATCTTTTATTGCAACGTGTAACATTAAGATTCTCTCTTCATCGAATCTTTTATTTAAATAAATATATTTATATGATTGATAGTTAATAAATAATAATATAATAAATAAATAAAAATGCATATATAATTATTCAAATTGTGCTAACACTTCTTTAAACGAATACGCAGGTCAATGGCGTACTAATCTAAGCAATTGAAATAGTTTCAAAAGAGGAAAATTATTAGTTATTTTATTCTATTTTTTATTTCGGAGGGACTGAGATAGACGTGTCCTTCATGGATCACGATTCAAGTGCAAGTGAAGGCGTAAAAATAAAGGTGCAACTGCCAAGCGGAAGTGCTTTTTTTCCTTGTGTGTATTGAACGCCAAAATCTTTTAAGATCTTGACATTTTCATCTTCTAGGAAACAAATATATTTTTTAAAAATAAATAGATATCTTAGTTAATTACTTTCTAAATAAAAAAAAAAAAAATGGGGACACGCGTCGGTACCGCTCCCTGACAACCACCGGACGCTGGCAACACGTGTTGGTTCTCTTATTGACCACCATTTTTGTTCTTAATCACGAAAGTAATTTGGGTTCGATATTAATTACGATCATGTCATCAACATACTTTTATTTACTGGATGATGTTAGTTCTTTCATAACAGAGAAATTTAAAATGCTCTTCATTGAGCCGACACTATCTTTTAAAAGTATCTAGGATCTGAAACTTAACTGAGAGTGTTTTGAATTAGTTATAAAAAATTGGACAACTCTCAGTTTTTGAGTTAGTCCTTGACCTTGAGTAAGAAAGAATTAAACCCATTATCTTCTACAAAAGATCATAACCAACTCTCCAACGATTGGAACAAGCACTGTCTGGTAACAAGGGCCCGTGATCGTTATCTAACAAAGTAGCAAGGCTTTCTATATTAGTACAGCAATTAAATAAATCTCCGAATTACTGCAACGTAGTTATATGAATAAGTTATCTAGTATATTTGAAGAATTGAAGGCCAGAAATCCATATCCTGCGGGTTGCACGACATTCAGAAAAAAATCATGTGCTGAACATAATTAATTATCATATCCTCTTATCTTTTGAGGAATTTCTTGAACCAACGAGCAGAAAGTTTGGGGTATCTTTTTAATCCATCCTTATAATCGACGTAGTTGATGCCAAACCGCACCGTATAGCCTGCGGACCACTCAAAGTTGTCCAGCAATGACCATGCGAAGTATCCCTTTACCTTAACGCCATACCTACCAAAAATGAAAAAAAAAAAAATGTAAAGAGATGAAATAAAAAAACAGAAAATTAAAATAGAATCATGTGATAAATTCTTTAAGTTTTTTTGGCTAAGTATGGAATTAGATAGAGTAACTAGTTGTTATGCACTTACCTGATGGCTTTTTGAAGGAAATAAAGATGACGATAATAGTAATCAATCCTCATGTTGTCAACAAGGGCTTCCTCTAGTGTTAATTTGGGATCATTCACTTCATCAATCCCTACCCAAGGTAACAAAGGCAAGATTAATGTCATCAAATTTAATGAATGGGTAATTAGCTATTACATCCTTTGGTTTTATTGTGATAAACTTTATTACCCTTGAATATCTATTAAAAAAAATACTATGAGAAAATATATATAGCATAATTTTATTGGATGATGGTACAGATGATGTGTTGGGATCAAATCTTAACCCCCTAAATAATATTTACTTAACTAAAACAAATTTAGCCAAAGAACTGGCTAAGATCATTCTATAAGATATTTCTATGCCCATGTCAAGAGTACGTAAAAATTAATTATACAAAACCGTAAGATCATACCATTTTCTGTAACGTAAATGAGAGGATTATTGTACTTTCTCTTTATATAAAGCAAAAGATCCCAAATTCCTCTTGGATAGACATAGAGCCAATCCGAAGCAGCCTATACATTTAACGTATATATTATATAATTATGCAATTGTATGAAACAGCTGTGAAGTTATTTCAACAAGCAAATTAAATTATGGCGTTAAATGTTGAAAATTGATCGATCAGAGCACTAAATACCTTTGGCCCAATTAGAACCCCATTACGTTCAGCTGCAAAACATAAAAATTCGATTTATTCCATGCTACAATCGAGTAACTTAAACTATTCTAGTAATTGAGATTTTGTGCTTACATAATAGATTGGCGATGGCATCTGTCAAGCAGCTTTTGGTTGCTGATCTAAGCTGAGGAGCATACGCTACGTAGCTAGAAGTATAATAGTTTAGTCCCAGGAAATCAAATGAGCCTTCGAGCATTTCGGATTGCTCTTTTGAGAATTTGGGTAATCTATCTGCCACAAGAGATTGCATGGTATGTGGATAGTTTCCATTTGTCAATGGATCCATAAACCTGGCAGAAAAAGTTAGTAATTATTTTTAGGGCTAGTGCTAATAAATCAATTCTCAACATTGGGGTAAGGTTGATTGTGTCTTCATTTCTCTTTAATTTTTTTAGATATTTTGAGATTTAACGCTAATTCTATTTCCCTTACTATTTTAGTAATTAGATATAGCCCCAAAATTGTTTAGAAACTATAAATTATACATGGTAAATAAAATCATTTTTTTTTATATTAACTCACACATTATTGAAGTTCAGCTTTTAAAAAAGTCAGTCTTGCCCTCTAAAGCTAGACCTTAGTTTCAAAATAAGTTAAAATTATATCACTAAATTGGTTATATAATTATCTTCAATAAGGGTAACTAGCACAGCACTTCCCCACCACTCTGGTGGTTTTAAATATATATATATATATATAACTAGCTTAGCACTTTGATAATGACCCTTTTACATATCACTATGTAACATAAGATAAATAACTATCTTACAAATGTCAATTTTTAGCAATATCACGCCACATATTGCATCAGTTGGCACTACTCGTACTCGATTATCACTTCATATTCTAATCACCACAATAATTAATAAACCTACATCCGTCTGGCCAAATATTTTCTTTAATTTGTAGCCTCTTGCCCAAAGTTGCAACGGTAACTTGCATATGCTTACACAAATAATAGCCACCAAGTAAATTTAGGTTTTGGAATCTCCTGGACATATGTTGTCATCAATAGCGGACTCGTTAGTGACAACAAAATCATTCATTTCGCCTTTTTGGTGTCCATCGGATTGACGCTCTGACACTACCAAAAGTTTGGGTCTATTTATCTCTCATTTTATAATTTATATGTGTAGTCAACTCAGCGAACAAGAAACATAAAAAAGAATGGCGCTTCTTTGTTAGTTGGAGTGGTTGTGCAAACGCCATAAACCACTAAATCGAAAATGGGTATGGCTGTTTTTCCTTCCTTTTTTTTTTCTTTTTTAATCTACTTTGACTCTCATCTGCGTGTTCAAAAGCTAGGGGGCAAAATCCATATATATAACAGGTGACAGTTAATATCAAGCATCTAATGATTTAGATTAATTGGCACTATTATGTCCCCACGATTCACTATACTTTTTCTTTGATTTTGTTCAGTAATATCCTCACTTTAAGAAGATCATTAAAAAAAGAAAAAAAAAGAATTAACATATGACTATATTGAACAAATATATTATGCAATGGTAATACTTACCAACCCAACATGAAGTCTAGGGCTCTTTCCGCAGCATTTTGATGGTGCTTTGCAGAGGAGTACGGTACCATCCAGCTCGATACTAGTGTGATCCCAATCTTGCCCTTTTGAGTTGTCTGTATAATTAAACTTAGTATTCAAGTATATCATTTACAATCATCAACAGAAAAAATAAAAGTTTTGTGCCCAAAGTTCCATCAAGCTTCAAATTCATCTTTTACTACAAAGTTTAATTGATTTTTAAAAAAATAGGGGAAAACACATAATCAGAGAACTTAATAAGCCTTATTTCTCCCCCCGGAGGGGGGGGCTGAAACTAGACCTAACAGTGAATTCAATCAATAATTTTCTTTACCAAATTAAAGCCAAATTTCCTCTCATGATTAGCAGACTAGGAGTCACTTCTTATTTTACTTGGTGAAACTTTCTTAGTTCTAGCAATGCCGAAATTTTTCACAAATAAAAGATGATAAAAACTGAATTTCTTTTCAATTCTTTTTTGTGCTCACTAAGGCTAAATTTTAATTTGTACTGCATAAAATATATGAGACGCATTTTCAATTCCCATAAGAGCAAGCTTATGTAGTCACTAAAACAATATTGGAACTGTAGAGGCAAATTAAACCTGATACGTGTTCTTGTACAAATGTACTGCAGCTGCATGAGCAAGAAGGTGGTGATGTGCCACCAAATATGGCTCCACCCCGGAATCCCCACCGGTGCAATTTAATTGCTGCCAATCGGAGCATCGTCCGGGAGCCAAAGATCCGTCACCGTAACCACCTACGCTGTAAGTCCATGGCTCATTTAGTGTAATCCAATGCTTCACTCGGTCACCAAATTCTCTGAAGCAAACTTGTGCATAATCCCGAAAATCATTCCTGGAAAACAAGTGCGTCAATTTGGTGCTTAGAACATGACTGGAAGAAATATTCCCGGAATTTCAAAAAAAAAAAATGATGGGCTTAAATTTCTTCAGTTTTCAATTTGTAAAATATATGTTTTATAGAAAATGGATCTGACACAATAATGAAAATCTTGAAAGTATAAATTTGTAAGTGCTTACACAATGCGAGGACTCAGAAAGCCACCGTATTCATCTTCTAAGGCTTGGGGTGTATCCCAGTGGAAGAGTGTTACAAAGGGCTGTATACCTACACCTCATTAATTGAAAGAATATACAAGCGAATTAAGTAATTAAATAATTCTAAGATTTGACTGAATCGTTTTAAATAATTTTTTATTTGTGCTGCCCGCCCTTGTTCGTGGAGGCAGAAAAATTAAAATTCAGTGGTCACCGCCACTTTTTTTTGTCAAAAATAAAAAATAAATAAATAAATGAAGAATGAATTATTAAAGGTTTTTAAGTCTAGTGTTTGTAAAAAATCCGTATATATGTACAAAAGATGAAATAATCCTGACCATTAGCTGTCAGCTCGTTGATGAGATTGTTGTAGAATCTGATTCCTTCCTTGTTCACGCCCCCGCTCAGCTTTCCATCTTGGGCACAATTAAGTCATAAAATTTTTAAACATGAAAATAAATAAATAAATAAATATATCAAGGTTTAATATTGACATGTATCAAAGTTATAAGTAATAGGGATTATTGACGGTGTAAAGATTGCCTTACTTGGCAGTATTCTAGACCATGAGATGGAGAATCTGTAAGCATCAAGGTTCATTTCTTTTATGATTCGAACATCTTCCTGTTAAAATAGAAAAACAAAATTAATAAATTCCATCTAAAGAGTTTATCAAAATATTGAACACAAACCCTTTACCAATCACACCTTATAGCGATGATACGAATCAACAGCCACATCTCCATTGCTGCCATCTTTTATCTTATCTGCCAAATATAAGAAATTCGCCTAATTAACAGAAAACACAAAGGGCATTTCTCTTCATTTAGTAAATTAGTGATTTGTCCTTTATAATTTAGCGTCATCAAAATGATGAGGCTTTGGCTTCAAAAAGTAAACAACATTATGATGCTCAAGTTAATTTGTATCTCATAAAGTGACAACATGGCAACATCCACTAGAGAGAATTATAAGAGCTATGTGGATGAAAGTTGTCCATCTTCAACATATAATTGAATTTTTTTTATGTACAAAAGAATTTTTGATTAAATTTTCTTTCCACCTATATGATTAAAATTGGAACATTAGACCTCTTATTTCAACTCAAGAGATTTAATCAACTAAACATATAGTTATCCATAAAATTTGTTTTAACATATACAAACAAATTCCATATAGAAGAAAATTGATAAAAGTTTAATAACTTATTTTATGATCCTTTGAGATAATGTCACATTATCAATTAGTTAGGTTATGAACTTTCTAAGCCTAGAATTATCGGATTCTTTTTCTTTTTCTTTTTTTCCATTGAGAAAAAGATCGTTTAGTTATTTTTAAATTTTTATCTCAGATTATAAGGATTTGTCTAGAAACAACTAATTAAAAGTAATAAAAACAAAAAAATAAGAATGAAGTATTAGTATCAGACGTATTACTGAATCATGATGATACATTAGACCCTAGCTATTTGTCAACATGTGGCTTACAAAAATTAGGATAATTCGAAATCTGGTTTGGAGTCCATTAATGGCATGGCATCCCAAGTTGTCGAGTCATAAAACAACAAACAAGAACAGACCCTGGCTTCCACTTCCTATTGGCCAATCAATACTTCGTTCAAGATGATAAATCCCCATTGACATTATAAATCTTTCCCCATTAAATGAACAAACGTTTGTGCGACCATTCTTAAAAGTTGCCGTTTTGTCACATTCACGAACAAACAGTATGGTCCATTTTGAGAGTTAATAACTTATCCGGAATCGATGTTAGAATATTAAAATTTCGAACAAACAATCTTACGTAAAATTATTTGCAAACTTTCTTTCATGTTTGTTCGAATTTTTTTTTTTTTTTGGTTGTAAACCATCTTGTGTCTCGCGACTGCATTGGGCATTGATCCGGATTAATCGAGGCCCAATGCAGTCGTGAGACACCAGATGGTTTACAACCAAAAAAAAAAAAATTCAAACAAACATACAAGAAAGTTTACAAATAATTTTACATAAAATTGTTATTGAATTTGTACTATAAAAATATTGCTCACTTTAATTATCAAAATCAATGTAAAATTCGCTCCTAAATTGCAGAAAAGGGGGGAAAATTGTAGCAGTGGAAAGAGAGACTGATTTATTTATTTGGTGGTGAAAAAGGGACCTCATCTCTTGAAAAGGTTTCCATGGAATATAGCTGAATTTATGATAATATAAATTAAAAAACAATGGTAATGATACAGATAGATGTCCTACTATAGCTAATGTGATATGTTTAGAACAGATTAATAAAAGAACAAAAACAAAAACGACAACTCATTAATTAGATAAGATCATTACGTCTACATGAACTTAACATAATATAATTTTCAATCACTTTTGTCACATTCGATGGTGAATCTTTCAAGTTTCAAAATATTAATGCTTATTCAAAAATAACTTTGGTTTATTTTATTCGATGTCAGTCACATGGTTTCGAAATTCTACATTCAAGGAAACGGTCAATGTCCAGCTTTTAAAATATTCTAATCAAATATATATATATATATATATATATATATATATATTTTTTTGAATGAAGCTTTTCTAATCCTCTCAAAATTATTAAATAAATAATTCAAGCTCCATGATGCTACTAAACAAGTTGCATAACAAACATAAATGCTGCAAATAATTTACATCCAATCTAAAATGGACTTTAAAATAGAGTTGATTATCTTTGAACACAAAAGAATATATATATATATATAGAGGCACCATAAATACATATGTGGACTTAAATTTGACAACACAAATTAAACAACTAATTAAGAAGTGAAAGGATTTGGCAATATATATATATATATATATAGTAGTTTTTTAGTCAGAGATTTTAAAGTGTAGGAAAATTCGGAAAATCTTTAAAACTACACGGCTTTAAAGGCTTATAATTTTAAGCTTTTAAAACCATGCGGTTTTAAAGATTTCTCACACTTTCCCGCACTTTAAAATTTCTGACTGAAACATTTATATATATATATATATATATATAGTCTGAACATGTGGGCTTTATTTTTTATTTTTTGTACTTTTAATACAAAATTTGAAATTTTGACAAATTTCATGTGTAAACAAATTCAATCATACAATCCAAAATTAAATTTTGGGACTATTGCGCCCTCAAAGTTGAGAGTGCGAATTTGAGTCTCAACGTGAAAATTATTGATTTTGAGACCCTGTTCCTCTCTTATTATAGTGTAGGAGCATAAATTTCTTTTACAAAATTCCGAATTATACATACCTTATATTAAATCATTCCCGAACAATTCTTAATTATAAATACTGGTTTATCTTTTAATGTCGGATACATATAGATATATGTATAAACTAATTAACACACAACTGTTCTAGCACTTGTATCCTCACTAACATTTAACAATTCCCGTGAGCAAGAAAATTGAAAAAAGAAAAAATAAATAAATAAAAACCTGGGTGTCTGTGAGTGTAAGTATCCCATAAGCTTGGACCTCTTCCACCTTCAGTTGCTGCACCTTCATACTGGGGAAAAAAAAGAAAAACAAAAACAAATAGGTAGTCCTGTGATGGATCCTTCTTTCCTTTTTTTTTTCCAATTGAAAACCCTCGGTGGAATGAGAGATACTTATTAAGAGAGTTGAGTGTTTTACCTGATAAGCTGATGATGCTGTTCCGAAAATGAAGCCAGGGGGAAAACTAGTTCTATTAAAAAAAGCTGTATCATAATTATTTGTTATTTTAGCAGCAGCAACAAAATTGCTAATGCTCGCCGAGCCAAGAAGAATGAGGAGAGCAAAGAGAGAGTTGGTTTGAATTGCCATAACTGAGTGTGGTTTGCCAGTAGTTTGCTTCGTATTTGGCATGATATAGAGGAATAAAATAGGCTGAATGGCATGGAAAAGGACACCTAACATATTCTATTCAACCTTCACATAATCACATGTTTAATTTATTACCAAAAATTGTGGTTCTTTAAATACTGAAAAAAAGAAACAGTACAATTTATTCAACGTTGAAAGAAGAGTTTAATTATTTTTATCTAAAAGTTTGACTTCTAGTGAGGAGACGACGGAACCCTTATGAAATTAGATTAATCAATTACAATTGATTGTATATTTGAATAGTAATCATGATCAATTACTACCTGGAAATCAAGGTAATGGATTCAGGCTAAAGCCCGCCAAAATTAAGTTGGTAGCATTGCAGCATAAGGTGTATCGAGATCTCATCTGGTCCTGTAGTTGGGGTGCCAAGAGAATATAATTTGATCTTGTGTTTATTATAGAAATAAACAGAAGATGATGCACAAATAAAATTTAAATTTTAAATGTTCTCAAGGTTGCCACAATATTTTAAATCCTCTTTTACTGCCTCCTCATCCATGTGTTGAGCAACACCAGCAGCAAGGTCATCCATCTTCAGATCAGGGTGCTACTTCCCAAGGATGGCCATGATGCAACGATAGGAATGCCGAAGTCCCTGGTCGTATTGGTTGTCAACTTCCTTTTCCAAGTTCTCGACTTGAACCTGGTGGGAATCACGAAGAGAGTCGAGCTGAGCCTCGTACATAACCTTCTGCCTTTGCAGATCCTCCTTGACATTAGTCAGCTCTTCCTCGAGAGTAATAGCCTTTGCTTGAGCAAGAGATTCTCGCTCTATCAACTTCAAATTCTCGAGGTTCAAGTCTCCTGTTTTTTTTCTCGACAGCATCAGCTTTGGTCTTCGCCGAGTGAATGTCCTCCTTCATCTTCCGGTCATAGCGGCCAGCATTGGCCTTATAGTAGGTGGCCATGCAGCCGAGGTGAAAAGCGTTATACTGCATGGCCCCCACCAGCTCACCCAGGGTGCTGCCGTCGAATTCCTCCAGGTCCTTCTTGCTCACGAGTTTAGAAAACTCGTTGATATAGGGGACCAAATGCTCTGCTCGATTGTTAGATAAATGAGATATCGGCCCGACTAGAGGAGAAGAGGAAGCGGGATCAGTGGCTGCTCCACTAGTTTCTCCGACTTTGGCAGGATGAGGTGGTAGAGTCTTCAAGGAAGGAACCTGCTGCAAAATGTTCACCCGCTTCGCAGTGGGAGCGTCCTTGTTCTGGTCTTGCTTAGCAGTATGAGGTCGAGAACGTTTCCGATTCAGAGCCCCGATCACAGCGTCCTCCATCCCAGGGCCAGTGGACACCAAACGAGATTCAAGTAAGTTGTAAGTGGTTAGCAGCTCTCAGTTCGTGCAGGAATTGGCAAGCACAGCTTCGACCCGCTTGAGCGGCTCCGGTTTAAGCTGGTAGTGCACACCCTAGGAACTTGCAATGCGAACGGATATTGGGTTAGAGAAAATACAGCAAAATGAGAACCACTATGGAGACAAGACATCTAAAGCGAGCAGGCAACCTGGGACCACGAAACGGGGTGGGACGCGGTAATCCTGACCCCATGGACCCCCAGCAAAAAAGAATTTTTTCTTCCAAGTCCCACCACCACCAGTTGGAAGCTCAGTTATGGGTTTCCTGGTCTTGGTACTAGACTGAAAGTAATACCAGCCAGCATCTTTGGGACTGCTCTTTAGCTAGTACAGGTGCTTCACCTCGTCAACTGTTGGCTCGCTTTGGCAACATCTGTCCCACAATATGAACAGACCAGAAAGTACCTACCACCCATTGGGGTTCAGTTGACCAGGAGTTAAATTCAACCCATTGAGTATTCGGGCAAAGTAGGGTTGTATGGGGCACCTTAGCCCAAGTTTAAAGCTATCTAGAAACAGAGTAACATACCCCTAGGAGGTCGGCTAGGGGTATCCTTTTTTTCCTGGTATCCTAAAGGGAATATCATCAGGAATGTCGTGTCTAGCCCGGAGACTAACTACCTCATCTACTGTGGTCGAGCACGTCATAAAATCAATAACGTAATTCTGTGATAGAGCTCTACCTCCTATTGTGCTCCTCCTATCTAGTCGCGATGTTCCTGGTGAGGACATCTCACCAAAATTATTTCCTTGATCTTCACTCAAAGTGTCTTCCGAACCAGAAGAACCATCATCGTCGCTATTATCGGTTGAGGAGGTTACTTGGGGGGACATCCTCTAAGCACTAGTTGCAACACTAGGTCTAAGGGGTTCTAAGGGGATCCCGGGGTCAAAAGCAGAGTCGGCGAGCAGACTAGGCAAGAAGTCTAACTCGTCGTCATCAATCTCAATGACCTTCTCCTTTCCTTTTGACATTCCCTAAACTATAATCAGAGCACCACCATCAACTACTACCCAACCAAAACAGAGAGAAAAGAAATTATCTACAACTATCCAAGACCGAGGAAATAGAAGTAATACCGGAAGTAGTGGCTCAGTCGGAGAGAGACACAGATGGAAGCTTTTATGCCGAGACTCATTCGCCGGAGAGACAGAAATGGAGAAAATGACGAATCTCTCTTTTGGGGGTTTTGGGTTTTCCTGATGCAGAACAAACTCTTGGGTTGCCATCATTTAATGGCGCAAATCCCAAGAGTTTCATAACCGTCCGTTTGAAATTCAAACGAAGGGGTAGATCTCTGCCACATCACCTCATCCGCAATTAAATGCGACATGACTCTTGGCAGCCTTTTCCTACCCCGCGCAAGCCAGAACCGTTGAGTTTCCACTGTCGGCTCACTACGTTACCCAACACCAGAAACTAGGGGACCGGTGTTTGAGGGATGTACTTCGACGAGACCAGCCGTGATGAGCAGATAACTATTAGCAGGGTTCCCACGAACAGGTATATCTTGCAGAAGTCTGATGGCAGGAGAACAAGAGTAGGAATATTCTACTCGTCCATGAATACGCCATCGGCGAGGTCGGTCTCCTGCTAATGGTTGAGCCTCCTGCTAATGGTTGAGGCTAGGAGACCCGATCAACGGAAGTTGGCGAGACGTGCTCTCCAACCCGAGAATCAAGGCACGAAGGCCAAGCAACCACCCACGATTACAGAAACGGAGCATCCACTTTCGGGAGGTGGGAGGATAACTGGCGTGAATGGAGGGAATGTCTGAATTCAGGAGAAGCCTATAAAAAGGCAGCCAACGAAGGTAAAAGGGTTACTTTTGATACTGAAAACTAAGATAAAGAAAGCATTCAACAATCGATACCAAAAAGAAGCCTTAAGATTAGTGGCTAACGTTCCCAGGAATATAAAACCTTCATATCTGACTTGAGCGTCGGAGGGTTTACGCTGGGAAAACAACCGGCGTGCTCTGACCTGTTTCTATGTACGTAGGAACCTCTGGAGAAGAAGCCTTACAAGAAGAGATCCTAATCGTGGTCGAGTTGATTGAGCAGAGATCCTGGTCGTGGTAGAAAGAGTAACCAGAATCTCACATCAACAGATGATGCACAAATAAAATTTAAATTTTAAATGTTCTCAAGGTTGCCACAATATTTTTTTCTCACATAAAATCAATATCCACTTGATTATTTTAAATAAGCGTTATTTTAAAATTTTGTGCTCTCTTGAATTGGCCAACCATCATACTACTGCCTCATAACGGTGATATGAATCAACTGCTGCATCTCCATTGATCTTATCAAGAATCTTTTCTGTAATTTCACCAAATATGCAAACTTATAGAAAATTGAAAAAAAAAAATCAATTAGATACAAACATGCTAATTTTATAGAGAGAGAGAGGGGCAAGTAACTATGCTTTTGATTTGGACCATTCTTATTTCTTCAACTACCTCCTCCATTTATATGACTATTAGTATCCCATATGCTTGGCCCTCTACTCCATTAGCTGCATCTTCTGATTGAAAATAAAATTATGTAATTGGAACAAATTAATTTCACTTTTGGCATCTTAATAAACCTAAAATAATTGTTAAAAAAAATCGTTTATGTGTCCGTTTTTTAAACTAAGGAGATCTACTTGTATATTCAAGTAAACTTAAATTTAAGGCCGAGTGTAATTCTTAAAATATAAGGAATAACTTGATGACTTTGAACCCAGAATTTCACCTGATGAAGCTGATGATGTTGCCCCAGAAATGAATACGTCCGGAAAAAATTTCCAATCAATTGATGATGACGTGTCATTTCTCGGTTGAGCAGCTCTACTTATACAAGTAAGAAATAACGATGAAATAAACTTGGTCCACTTTAAGTGCTAGCCCGATCTGACTTGTATATGGGCTGGGCTTATGTTTTGAGGCCTCCAAGCCCGCCAATTGAAAAATATGTAAATAAATTACCAATTTATATAGGCCCTATTTAGGATTAGAGTTGAAACTCAAAAAATTGTTTATTTCATAATTTTTGGTAAATAAAAGTAAATTTTATAAAAGTAGCTTATATAATTTTTTTTTTTCATTTTAGCAGCAACTTTTAAATATAGGTGGGAAGTTACTTTTTATAAGTAATTTATTAAATAAGTCACCACACTTTTTTAAATTTCCTATTATAACCTTAGTATTTTACAAAAATGTAATTATATCTTACTTTTCTATAAACCATAATATGTAACCATTAGATATCATATTACCATTACAATTAAATTATGAACACAACTATTGTATATTTTGTCCATTATTAATTTAATGTGAATATAATAAGTATTACTTTTTATTTTATTTGGATTATTATAAGTATGAATTTTATTCATATTTATGTAACAAATTATGAAGCTCATTAAATTTTATTTAATTGAGTTTTTTTTCACATTATATAATTTTACGAACTTAAAGAAAAAAGGAAAAACAAACATGTCTAAACAATTTATTAAACATACTCTAAAAATAAAAGGCAATTTAAACTTATATTTTTTTTGTATTATATAATAAATAATACTCTCATAATAAAATTTACCAAACGCATGTGCTCTACTTTTTAAACTCACAGAACCGCAACAACACAGTTTATCAAATACTTAGCTGCTTATTTTATTCGCATAGTAGAAACAAATTATTTAATCAGCCACTGCAATCCCAAACTAACACATAATTAGAAAGTGATACATATGCGATAGCTCCCATGTCTAATATACCCTTACAAAATGTGAAGAGTAAATTGAAAGGATAAGGATAAAATGAGAATATCTCAAGAAAAGCGCAAAAAATACCTCCTAAATTACTTTAAGGTTGCCACATTTCAATGAAAGACCATTGTAACAATAACAGTCCCTCCATCAAAATTGTTACACATTAACGTGGTATGATCCCTACAGGGATCATATCAAACTATCTCTCCAACAGTCACATGCACCAATAGTGAGAGAAGGAACCTACTTAACTGTTATTCGAGCCACCAACAGTGAAGTCAATAATTGCTACAGCCTAATTGGCTCATTTGAACTAAGCTAATTAGAGATTAAGATATGTTGTCATTGGAGACTGTCTCGTAGCTGACACAGTCCAGCCCTAAAGTGGCTAAAAAACTCAAGTTGAATAGTCAAATTACCTAAAAAAATGACTTATTATTGTCTACAATCTGTCCAAAAAGACAACTAAGATGCTCTCAAGGGCACTTTCTATATAAGATTAAGTCAGTCTCAGTAAAACAGGTTTACTTTCTTCCCTACAACTCTAAATTTTTCACTTGTTTTAAGGTTTCTTCGCACCCTCTCCAATCTTTATATAACTTGATTGTCAGAGTGCAGTCGTCGGCTATTGCCAGTATCACCTCTAACAGCTATTTCATTTTGTTTTCGTGACTGTCTTAACTCTATCAATTCCAGAAAACTGCTTTGAGGTGAATCAGCCCCCATTATTCACAGAATCATACCTCAAAAGCAAGCTCTCATAATAACCAAAACAATTACATTTCACACTTCTTTTTTGATTTTTTTTTCTCCTTTGTAGTTGTTCAATTGAAACATGGCAAATGCCAAATAATTTGCTTTTTTGTTTTGTTCCCATGTTTAATAAAGAGAAACAAAATAATATCTTTTAATGGAAAAATTTTGAATTCATTAAAGTAGTCTTAGTGGGTTGTTGGCACACAGAAAGCCCACCAACTCATAAGCCGCATGGGCTTCAAAATTCATTTGGCCCGACGCACTTAAATTCCATATCGTAGAACTTATAAAAGCACCTCAGCAATCATGCACCATTCAAGCAAATTCATTATATATTTGATGAATAATGATACTGTTTATAGGAAATTCATTAGTTTTTCAGCAAAAGCAATCAAGCCACATCATTTTATTAGCTTTAAAGGGATCACAGTAGTCAAAACAACCCATCTAGATTTGCTGGTTTTGCCTCGTATTAGTCTAAAAGGGTAGGCAGCCAACCCAAAGAAAGTTGAAATTATGGTTTAGCAAGCCATCGGGATTACAGCATGCACTAATTGCTGCAGTATTAAAGCTAATTGAGCAAACATATTTTGATACCATAAAGTCTATTCAATCAAATTAGTGGGAAGAGAGCTGAATTGTATGCTTCCATAGTAAGATACATGATCTTACTAATAAAGCATAAAGAAACAAGCTATCTTTTCATATGCAATACGCGTAAAACCTACATTAACTGAACTGAACAGATTACATTAGCAACCAGTTCCATGTAATACTGCAAGCGCAACTTCATCACACTAGTGTCACTGGGAGAAGGAAATATTCAAGAACTAGTAGTCACAAGAGGCAAGAGACGTCTGCAAGAAATGGTCGAAGCCTAAAACATATACATACAAGCATCTGAGCGTCATAATCCTAAGGAAAAACTTGAAGAATGCAGAAACATATTAATGAATGCTGGATGCCACAGTGAAACTTCATGCTCTTTAACAACACGATACACAAACCAATCCAGGTCAGATAAATATATAAATGATGCCAGATTCATATATTGAGCGCAGATCATATGGAGATATAAGAGCAAACCAAATTTTCCCAATGCAAAGAAAGAAAATTTGATGCCACTCATCTCTTTTCTCACTCTTAAGTCTCAGCTACTCTTCAGCCTCTTTGGAAAGGGAATAAGAATTCTTTCCCCATATAAAATATTCATCAACACAAAAACTTGAATATAGCGCTTAGGAATCTCCGTTATTTGAGCCCCTGAAACCTCACCTGTAACTAAAATCTTTGTTCTCCAAGTAGCACTCCTCACACAGTAATAGAAGGTAATTAGAATCACTGATTATGAATGAACTTCATGAAAATTCTCAATGTGCACAATCGAAGAAGATATCTGCGGTGGATAACTCCTTTGCTGAGAAATGTGAATGCATTAAACTGAAGCTAAGAAGCTGTGTTTTTTGTATATTAAGAGTCAAAAAAAGAAGAATATACATCCACGCTTTACTTTCTATCAATTTGTAAAGTAGCAATTATGCAATATCAGATAATACGAGATGATGTCAAACAGAATTCAGAGGTCTAGACTTTAGAGAAACCCAAGCAAATATTCATCATCGCTAACCAAAAGCTCATAATCATCAAGAATGTAAATAGAGTTCATTAGGTAAAAACTTCTCATTTCATTCACGCCTTACGAGGTTATAATCAAAGAAGATAATACTGAGATATGGTGGAAAAATAAGTAGCAGCTTATGCATGTCATTCAAAATAATATAATACAAGGAACAGATGGTGATATAAAATCTTATCATTAACAAAAATTACAACCAGCAGAATCAGCTCAAAAACTCCCACATGAATTCAAAAACAAATTGAAGGTAGAGACTTGCAAAAAATTAGAAAGAAACAGAATGAAAGAAAAATGAAACTAGCGATTTACTTGGCCTCACTTCCTATTTTGTCATTTATCGGGCAACGGGAAAAAGATGAGACCCATTGCAATAGCCATCGATAACCTTACTTGCATTCAACAACAGCTTCAGCTGCCCGACGAGGTTTATTTTTCCTCCTACTCCCATTATGCCGGAACCCATTTGACTTGGTCGAGTCATCAGTGCTTGATCTGGTTCCATTACCATTTTCCTCTTTGACTGAAACAGGCTTCTCTTTAACTTGTAAGTTACGCTTCCTCTTTTTTCCATTCTCTGATGCGGTAGGACTTTTGACGTCTTTGCTTGGTGTACCGGCTTTTCCATTTTCAGCATCTTCCTCTTCTATTTTTTCAGCTTCTTCGCCATCAATATCATCCTTTAGTGGTTTTTGTGGCCTCCCCCTTCTCTTCTGCGCAGGAATTTTCTCTTCTTCGCCACTTCCAGCATCATCGTGATTGCTAACAGTCAACTTCTTTCCCTTTCCTCTGCCTCTGCCCATAGTCTTAATGCTTAACTGAAAAAATACTCATACAAACAGAGATTCTCTCTGCCAAAGAAGAAAGTACAGGAAAATGAGTTGGTTAAACAAACAATAGCAGTTTCCGTTACTTCAGTCTTCAAACATTAAATTCCGGCAAATATATGCTAAGGTAGTATTGATGAGCAAGAGTAGTGGTGATTTTGGGCTTGAAAACCAAAATGAATCCATCCATCACATCTTAGATTAGATAGAAAGAACCAAAAGAGACATATACTCAAGTATGAAAAGAAACACCGTAGCAGATCAAATACAATTCAGAAGCATTAATAAACCAAAGAGTAATCAGAAAACCATGTGTTATGTTCCAGAAACAAAAACAGTCATGGCAGAAGATGACAACATGTAGCACTCCACCGCACTTGCAAGAAAGAATGGCATGGAGACATTTTTCTTACTCTTTTCTCATCAAACAAAGACCCCATTATAGACTTTGGATGCATGCTAAGGCGATTTCATTTTAACAGTAACCCAGAAGAAGAACTTAAGGACAAATCATATTTTTCACCTACGACAGATTGCAAGAGGAAACAAAGAAAAGAAATTATAAGCACTTTAAATTTCATTCAATTGAACTAACTTCAAAATCATAAGAGAAATTTGATTTCTTTACCCTTTTTTTCCTGCATTCCCAAATCAAACCAGACAAGGGGATTGAATAAATAACATGCCCACATACAATCAATGAACAGACTAACACAAACCAGAACCTACACATCCAAAGTACTGAACTTTATATAAGTTTAATAATCTCTATAGTTGAGACTTGAGAACACAGCAATATCAATCAAGACAAAAGTCAAATCCCAAGGCAAAGTAACTTGCTTTATAAAAAATCCAATTAGGGGAAAAAGGCAATAAGAACAGAAGCAATCATGACATAAGGAGAATCAAACACTTCTAAAAAAATTGAAGTAACATAAAATTTCAAAACAAAAATTCGTTTTTTCATATATGAAAACAAGATCCAAACAACAGCACTTAAAACAATTTTTTTTTTCTTTCAACAGACGAACTCAATAGGACTGACAACTTCAGCTAATACACAAATTTTACAATAAGAAATCAATCCATAATCCAATAAAACACCTGTTACAGCTAAAACAAACAAATAATGGGATATGACATGTAAGAGAAAAAAATGAAAGGCCATTAAAAAACTAACCTGATATGAAACAAAGTGTATTTGCATCATCAACAAGAAACCCATTACTTTGAATCTGTTAAAGCAAGCAAAGAAACTCAAAAAGAACCAAAACCCAGATGGTGTTTTATCTGTTAGAGGATTGGTAAAGGACAAAACTTGACAAAAAAAAAAAGAGAAAAAAATAAAGGAAAAAGAATATTTGAACGACTTCAACTATGATCCAAAGCAAAAACAATTGATACCCAGATCAAGAAACATAGAGATTCAAAAGAATTTAGGTACTGACATGCAAAAGTTTTTAACAGTTGTGGGTGGCCCCTTCAAGACATGAGCCAAAAATAAAACAAAATGAAAGAGAAAGTGAGAGAGATAGAGAACGCAAAGGAAAGAGAGGAGCTGTGAATGGAAGAGATATTTGTGGATTGGCTATGCAGTAGTCCCTGTGTGTGTTGGGTACTAGTATTACTGAAATTTATGTAAGAAAATTGAAGTACAAGGTTATTTTGGTAAAATGAATAGTCTCAGTAACAGTAAGAAGATGCCCTGTAGTAGTAGTTGCATACTTTAAGATTTTCATGTACTTGACATGATTTCCAACGTCTTCAACATAAGAAAGTACAAACTTCTACTAAATCTTCAAATGTTTGTTTTTCAAATTTTAATGGACTAAATAATTTTGTATCAAAAATCAATTAAAAACAAAATCTTATTTCTGCATAATAGAAGTTTTATAATTTAAATTTTTATGGCTAAATTTCTCTATGATAAATAGGATAAATGACATCTCTTTCATTACAACAGATTTTTGAGCTGTGGTCATTCGAAATCAATATTAATAATATTTTTTTATTAGAAACTTAATTATATATGTGGTGACGATTTTCTATTGTTTTTGAACTTTTAACGTTTCTTTTTATTTTTAGTTTATGTTGCTTTAAAAAAAATTAGGCTTAAGGACTTGTAATCATAAATACGTTGGTGACTATTGTACCTCGTGGTACCCGGTCTTATGTTGCATGGATGAATAAATATTAGTGATTCTAATTGATTTTAGATTATTTAACGATATTCTTAAGGTATCATACCATAGTTGAACCCTTATAAAACATATTTGCATAAACATATGATATATCATTTGTTTCTTATAAGATAAAATGTTAGAAATGGATAACATTTTTACTTTTTGAATGGTAAGGAATAAAGTGGTGAAAATAAAATGATAAAGAAGATTTGGTTGGTTTTGGGGAGAGAAATAGAAAGCATTATACCTGCCCTTATCTACCAAATTAATAATTTTTCTTCTTCCATCTCTTCCTCATTTTGACTTCTTCATTACTCTTTTAGCACTTACGCCCTTTTTCTTTTTCTTTTCCCTTTTTTTCTGATAATAAGTAACATTAGCTTTTTGTTTAGGTGATACCAAATTTCAAATCTACCTTTCAATTTATTTTAACCAAAAAAAAGACAATAATATTATCGGAATTAAAAATAATGGTAATTTATATTTGTTAAGATTTCTTTTTTTTTTTTTTTTGGTTAAGGATCATAAAATTGTTGTTACACGTTTTAAGTTTTTAGTATACTTAGTACCTCTCAAAAATACGTTTTGAAGTTTTTTTTAAAAAAATATTCAAATAGCTTTTTAAGGTAAGGCCTCCAATGATAGAATTTGATAAAACATTTGTACGATTTTTGTTTCTAACCTTGCTCAAATCCAACATCTTATGTCCTCTTTAACCTTTATTGAAAAAATTTCTACATTATAATGTTAAATTACATTACAAAAGCAAAATTGTCTTTTAGTTAAAATTCACTAACGAGTTTCAACTTCACTAAGGTGAGATTTAAAAGGAAAAGAACCATATGCTTGTCTTTTTTTCTTTCTTACTTTTCTTGTCGAATGAGTGACTAAGATTAAATTTTGAATTTATTTATTTTCACATTATTTATAATCAAACTAACATTTTTTCACTAGATTATGAAGGCAAGGAGAGGAAAAAAGAGAGAGAGAAAAAAAAGGAGGATTTTAATTAATTCAATTTAAAAAGAATATTTTTAAAAATTTCAAATTTTCAAAGTATTGTAATATTTATGTTCATTTACCATCTACAGAGTGAAAAAAATAGTAATTTCTCTTTAAAAAATGACAAGACTTTAATAATCAACAGAAAATTTCTGTAATAAGCCAAATTAACTTAACAATATGGACAAGAATCCGACCATGAAATTTTGTCAAATTCACATTTTGTTCAAAATTCGATGTACGCATGCATTTGCTTTTGGGTTTTGAAAAAACGGTGCAGTTTGCCAGTTTTATATCATAATATCATGGGAGGATTCCAGTTCAACATATTGACTTTCTCGTAACTCTGCATTGGCTTTGCCCTAATATTCTGCACCGAATAAAGCTAAATTTACCTTGTTATTATAAATTCACTAAACATTTAATTTCTTTTTTTTTATATTTACAACTTGAGTCTCAGTATAACGACATGAAATTTTTAAAAATAAAGATAAAATAGAAGTGTTACAATAAATGTGTGGTGCTTTTAGCCACAGCTTCAATTTTCAACTGCATAAATGTTGCTATTAATTAAGAAGCTTGGTTGTTGGAACCTTTTTTTGACTCTCTTTATTAATTCATTTCTTTCTAATTATTCCTTACAATAGACAAAGATTATAATAAACACAGGACCCTCTTTACTTTTGTATCCCAATTTTGTAAGCAATCATTTTTGAGAGAAAAAAAAAAAAAAAAAAACAAGGATGGTTTCAATTACATTTATCTTTTACTACAATTATCATTCTTTCGGTCAAGCCCAATTAGTAATGGGCCAAGTTCAAGTTTGAGAGTATCACGTCCAAGTACAATTATTTTAAATTTAATTTTTTTAAACTTTAAGGAATTAAAAGCCTCTCTAAGATTGTTTTTAAAAGATTTAAAAGTAATTTTAAAAAGATAAAAAAACTAATATTGGTATCTGATAATTTTCTTTAAAAATCACTTTTGACAAAATCACTCTATCCTACAGTAGATTTTGAAAAGTAGGAAAATAATAGCTCTGCAAAATTTGATTTTGAGAATAATTTTTATATTAAACATAATGTCATATATAACCTCATGTATATTTTAAGAATCCACAAACAATTATCCTTATTAATTAGGAAATAAGATCATTAGCTTTAAAAAGATTATTATACTACCAACTACATTGGGATAACAAAATAAAAAAATAAAATTAATAATGTAAATATTTATTCTAGTTACGAATTATTATACATGCATAATTAAAATATTTTATATACATATTTATAAATATGTAAATAAATTTTATTCATTTAACTTAGTCATTCATATTTTTAAAACAATTTAACAGTAAAATTTATTAAATACATACAACTTCTTTTAAAACTCATAACACTTTTAGAAATAAATTTTATCAAATATTTAACTTTTTTTATAATTAATTATTTTTACAGTAGAGTTAACAACAATTATTTTAAAAACAAGAAACTGACCCTAAATAACATTTGTCATCATAAAATATTATTATCCATTTGATCAAATGTTTTTTTTCGTAAGATTTGTTGATTTGTCGCTGTATAATAATAAAAAATTTATACTGTAATATCAAAACTTCAAAAATCAAAACAACAACAATAAAAACAATAAAGTGCAATGCCTTAGCGATTTGAAAATTATAAATCACTTTTTAGTTTTCTGGTCTGGCCTAGCTGTCAACAAGTATCATTTTGTTTGACAAAGTCTTCATGCACTTTTTGTCGGTTTGTCTCAGTAAAACCCAGGTGAAGAAAAGAAGGCAAAGCTAATTAATTTAATGACTGAATTTCTGAACTCTCTAGCGTATGCTCAAGAGGAAACAAAGTATTATGACAAGTAATAAGAAAACTCAAAACTCTACAAAAGAAAACAATGAAGTGGCTGTCACTAGCAGTTACTACATAATTTCTGCAAAGATTCATGTGATAACGCGGTTCCCAAGTCATCTTTCGTTTTTTTATTTTTTATTCAGGCCGGCAGAGGAATAATCAGACTCTAATGTCAGAAAGTCCAATGAAATGAAGTCAATTGCATTAATAATTTAATAGTGACTTATAAGAATTGATCATCCGTGCAAATTAATTGCTCTATAGGTCTTTTGATTCCTTCCCTCTCTGGAAAATAAACCTTGGAAATATGCAGGGTCTTTTATTTTTCCTAATACCTCTGTTGCTTCCAATTTCCGCAGCTGCTCAATCGTCTAGTAACATATCATTGGGTTCATCACTCACAGCATCAAATGATAATCCCGCGGCTTCTTGGATTTCGCAGTCTGGGGACTTTGCGTTTGGCTTCCGACAGGTTGGCGACCGGGGCTTTCTATTAGCTATATGGTTCAACGAAATCCCTGAAAGAACAATTGTATGGTCAGCAAATAGAGATAATCTTGTGCAAAGAGGATCAAAAGTTGAGCTTACTGGAGATGGGCAGTTGATTCTGAGAGATTCATCTGGCAAGGAGATATGGAGGGAACCTCCAAGCACTGGAGCAGCCTATGCTGCCATGCTTGATACTGGCAACTTGGTGCTGGCAAGCCAGGATTCTTCCACTATGTGGGAGAGTTTTGATGATCCAACAGACACCCTTTTACCGACACAGGTGATGAGTCAAGGTACCAAAGTTATCGCTCGTCTCACGGAGACGAATTACTCATCCGGAAGATTCATGTTTGAGTTGCAAACAGATGGGAATCTTCTCCTCTACACCACAACTTATCCATTTGATGGCGCTAATGCTGCTTACTGGTCAACTCAAACTTCTATAGGCAGTGGCTATCAAGTGGTCTTCAACCAGTCTGGCTTTATATACCTTACAGCGAGGAACGGAAGCATACTTAATGCAGTGACATCAAATAATGTAACGGCTCAAGATTTCTACCAGAGGGCAGTTGTTGATCCCGATGGAGTTTTCAGGCACTACATCTACCCGAAAAGCTCTGCTTCCACTGGTGGGAGATGGCCTAAGGCTTGGTCTTTTTTGTCATTTATACCATCAAATATCTGCTTGAGAATTAGAGCGGACACAGGCAGTGGAGCTTGCGGGTTCAATAGCTTCTGCAGCTTGGGAGATGATCAGAGAAAGTTGTGCCAATGCCCTCCCGGTTACACTTTCTTTGATCCAGATGATGTGATGAAGGGATGCAAAGAGAATTTTGTCCCGCAAAGCTGTGATAGAGCAGTAGAAGAGATGGATCTTTTTGAATTCAGAGACATGCCTAATACAGACTGGCCCCTTAATGACTATGAACATTTTACATCAGTGGATGAGGATTGGTGTAGAGAGGCTTGCTTGAGTGACTGTTTTTGTGCCGTTGCCATTTTCCGAGAGGGAGAGTGTTGGAAGAAGAGAGCTCCTCTCTCAAACGGGAGGATTGATCCCAGCGTGGGAGGCAAAGCCTTGGTAAAAGTAAGGAAAGATTACTCCGATGCATCTGCAGGATCAGGCTCAAACAGAAAGGAAAATTCAACATTGATCTACATTTTATCCGCAACACTTGGTGGCTCTATCTTTCTGCATCTCCTAGTGACCTTCATTTTCTTTCACCGCCGGAATCAAAAGAAGCAGAATACAGTTGAGTCACAAAAAGGCATGCCGGAAATGAACCTGCAGGATTTCACTTACAAAGAGCTGGAGGTAATTACTGGAGGATTCAAGGAAGAGCTTGGAGAGGGTGCTTTTGGAAAAGTCTATAAAGGGGTTTTAACTACCGAGAATGAAAAACCAGTTGCTGTCAAGAAGTTATACAAGGCAGTGAATGAAGGTGAGCAAGAGTTCAAAGCAGAAATCAGTGCAATTGGCCGAACAAATCACAAGAATTTAGTCCAGCTGCTGGGATTTTGCAACGAAGGAGAACACCGCCTACTCGTATACGAGTACGTGAGCAATGGCTCCTTAGCAGACTTCCTGTTCAGAAAGTCAAGAAGGCCTAATTGGTACAAAAGAATGCAGATTGCTTTCGGAACCGCGAGAGGCCTGTTTTACTTGCATGAAGAGTGCAAATCTCAGATCATACATTGTGATATCAAGCCTCAGAATATCCTTCTAGACGGTACTTTCAACGCAAGAATTTCCGATTTCGGATTGGCCAAGCTTCTGAAGACAGACCAGACTCAAACAACAACTGCCATAAGGGGAACCAAAGGGTATGTTGCCCCTGAATGGTTCAAAAACCTGCCTATAACTGCCAAAGTAGATGTTTACAGCTTCGGAATTCTGCTGCTCGAGCTTGTCTGCTGCAGAAAGAACTTTGAGGTTGATGCAACGGAAGAATGTCAAATGATACTTGCGGACTGGGCATATGATTGCTTCAGAGAGAGGAAACTAGGCCTGTTAGTGGAGAATGATGAGGAAGCAATGGATGACATAAAGAGAGTTGAAAAATTTGTGATGATAGCAATTTGGTGCATTCAAGAGGATCCATCACTGAGACCTGCGATGAAGAAAGTCACTCAAATGATAGAAGGAGCTGTGGATGTCTCGATTCCTCCAGATCCAGCTTCATTTATCAGTTCAATATAAATTCTTTTGCTGTTTAGCTTAAGAGTTCTTAAAAGCCACTATGCATGTTCAATTGTCACTAAAGTTTCTATCTAATGAGCCAGAGAAGGCAAGCTATGTTGTGAGTTTGAATCAAATTTTAATAAAAGGCCAAGTCAAAGCATCCAGATTTCATGACCTTTGTTAATGCCAAGTCTTCCGAAAAATGTTGACTATGGAGCTCAATCCTGTTGGCAAGAGAGTGAAATGTATTAAAATAACAATTGGGTTCAGTTCACACTCATCGTCAAAACAGTAAGAAAAAAAAGAAAAAAGCGCTTTTGGCAGTATTTATCGTTATTCTTTTGCATTAGTCAAAGCATGCCTCAATGATAAGGACTTGAAAATCCTCTTTAGCAGAATTAGGACAAATATTAGACTTTCATCAGCACAGCTTTTGGAAAAAAAGCATTTCATTTGGAAAGAGAAGAAAATGGTACACATCAATTTTAAACAAGAATATGTCCTAATTTTAAATTTTAATCGGTAAGAGTTCAATAAGAGTAATATCAAATGAATAGATATTTAATCAAGAATGAGATAAAGTGATTCTCGGATATTCGAAGAATAGGTTTAATTAACATATAATATCTTAATTAAGTAAAACCCAAATCATTTTCTTTAATTTTTCGGATGGTCAGTTCTTTGAAAATCGATCAGGCCTTAGTGTCAGGCCCATAGGTGAACCACTCGTATGATCAATTAAAAACGTTAACTTGAAAACCATTCAGTCAGCGGTTTATATTTGTAACATATATTAAAAAAAAAAAAGTTAAAATTTTTTTTTTTTTGAAATGGGCAAAGCTGCATAAAGCACAAAGATTTCAGAAACGAACAGACAAATCAAAATTATGAGCGGAGTGTTGCATTGAATAATGAATAGATTAATTTTCCCGATAAATAACTTATCTGTAAACTACTTGGATTGCTTGCTCGGCAAATGCATGAAATCCAAGGCTTTGAGACAAGGCAAGCAAGTACATGCCTTGTTGTGCACAAATGATTTGAACATATTTTCATTGAAATCAAAGCTAGTGGGCGTGTACGCGGGTTGTGGGGATGTGAATTCTGCACGTTTGGTGTTCGATAAAATTCCTAACCCGAATGTTTTTATGCTGAATTGGATGGTTATGGCCTCAGCTTTTACTGGGAATTTCCAAGAAGCAATTGGGTACTTTTCTTTAATGCGAGAGTTTATATATCGTTGCAATAAATTTACATTTTCAATAGTGTTAAAAGCTTGTGTTGGTTTGCTTGATATAAAAAAAGGAAAACAAGTTCATGCTGTGGCGACCCAAATGGGTTTTGAAAATGATGTATCTGTGGGCAATGCATTGATAGATATGTATAGTAAATGCGGACTTCTCTGTTCTGCACGTAGAGTGTTTCATGGAATGTTTGAGAGAGATGTAGTTTCTTGGACTTCAATGATTTCTGGGTATTGTAACGTAAGCAAAGTTGATGAAGCTGTAGTTTTGTTTGAAAGAATGAAGTTGGAAGGCTTAGAACCGAATCAATTCACATATAATGCAATAATTGCTAGTTATGCTAGGAGAGGTGATAGCAATGCAGCTTTTGCATTCTTCTCTAGAATGACTGCAGAAGGCTTTGTTCCTGATTTGGTCACTTGGAATGCTATGATTTCTGGGTTTGCTCAAAGCAAACGGGAAAATGAAGCTTTGAAGTTGTTTAAGGGCATGTTAGTTTCGGGGATAAAGCCTAATAATGTGACTGTAACCGGAGTTCTTCAGGCTGGTGGGTTAACAGGTTCGATTCAAATAGGTAGAGAAATTCATGCATTGGTTTGTAGGATGGGGCTTCACATTGATGTATTTACTGGCAGTGCTCTAATTGACATGTACTCAAAATGTGGCAGTTTGAAAGATGCAAGGACTTTGTTTGAGATAACTCGTATTAAGAATGTGGCTTCCTGGAATGCCATGATTGGGTGTTATGGGAAGCATGGGATGGTTGATTCCTCAATTGAGCTTTTTGAGAGAATGCTGGAAGAAGGGATGCGGGCGAATGAAGTCACACTCATTTCTGTTCTTTCTGCATGCAGCCATGGTGGTTTAGTAGAGAAAGGTTTGGAGATTTTTAGATCCATGAAAGAGAGGTATGGAGTCAAAATTAGTAAAGAGCATTATGCTTGTGTTGTTGATATGTTGTGCCGTTCTGGGAGGATGGTGGAGGCTTATGACTTGTTGAGACAGGTGCCAATGTATGTCACTAATTCAATGGCTGGAGCTTTCCGCAATGGATGTAATATCCATGGAAGAAGAGATTTAGCGGTAACTATGGGTGAGGAATTTTTCGAAATGGGCTTGAGAAAGCCAGATGGTTTTGTTATGTTGTCAAATATTTGTGCTGCTGATGGAGAATGGCATGAGGCTGAAAATTTAAGGAAGATTATGAAGGAGAAGAATGTCCAGAAGCAGCCAGGTTTTAGTAGGGTTGAGAAGAGGAATGAGTTTGTTGAAAAGGAAGTTCAAAATGAAAGCAAAGCAGGTATATACTTTCATAAGATATAAATTATGATTTCAGGATTCGATGTCACCCCAATTACCCTATCAAATTTGATAATAGGATAATACGTTTTGCATATTGTTCCAGTGAAGCTCTTGTACATTTGTTTATTTTGAGTTGGATCCTTGTATGCTACATTTTTTTTTTTTTGTTCTTGAATTATTTGCTGCTGCTTCACTTAATTGTCATATTCCTGAAATTAGATGTATAATTTAAGAATAATAAAAGATGAGTAAACGTGTATCAGTAAGTTCTCTGTCTGAGAGATTTTGTTAATTTGGTTGAATTTAAACAGTGCCAAATTTCTGAATTAAATTGAGATCATATTTGATTTAGGAAATCTTTGTCAGAGTGGTTGAAAAAGAAAAAAATGGAGCAGATTTAAATATTTATTCTCTGAATCATTTCATAGCTTAATATTATAAAACAGTTGTAGAACAGCCAAAGTATCCGTTCTCATTACCAAGAGCCTACTAGTGAGCACTTACTGTTGATACGAGTGTCAAATAGGCTAGATAGAGCTGATAAATGAGGATGGATCTGGAGGAATTGGAACCTCCACGACTCCTTCGAGCATTAGAGTCACTTTCTTCATCGTAGGTCTTAGCGAGGGATCCTCCTGAATGCACCAGATTGCAATCATCACGTACTTCTTGAGCCTCATCATATCATGCAGTGCCTCCTCGTCATTCTCCACTAAGAGGTGTAGTTTTTCATCTATATAGCAATCGTATGCCCAGTCAACAAGTATCATTTGGTTTTCATTCTCTACATTTTGTTCAAATTTCTTTCTGCAGCAAATGAGCTCTAGCAACATAACACCAAAGCTGTAAATGTCTACCTTCATTGTAATAGGCAGGCTCTTGAACCATTCAGGGGCTACATATCCTCTGGTTCCCCTGATTGCAGTGGTAGTTCTAGTTTGGTCTGCTTTCAATATTTTGGCCAACCCAAAATCTGAAATTCTTGCTGTGAAAGAGTCATCTAGGAGTATATTTTGAGGCTTGATATCACAATGAATGATCTGAGTGGTGCATTCCTCATGCAAGTAAAAGAGTCCTCTTGCAATTCCAAAAGCAATTTGCATTCTTCGGTACCAACTAGGCTTGGGATTTTTGAATAGAAAGCCTGCTAAGCAGCCATTGCTTATGAATTCATAAACAAGAAGACGATGTTGATCCTCATTGCAAAATCCTAGAAGTTTGACTAAATTCCTGTGATTTGTCTGGCCAATTGCATTAACTTCTGTTCTGAATTCCTTGTCTCCTCCACTAACCATGTTGTCCAACTTCTTCACTGCAACACAAATTTTGTTTTCGTATGCTAGAACTCCTTTATGCACCGTTGCAAAGGCTCCCCTGCCCAGTTCATCCTTGAACCCTTGGGTTGCCTTTTCTAACTCCTTGTAGCTGAAGATTTGCAGGTTTGTGCTTGGCATAACTGGGCCTGTTTGATCCATCTTAGTTTTATGGTAACCAAAGATAAAAACAAGAAGAAAGGTTCCGAGCTGTAGAAGAAAGTTGAGAAACACAGAGCTACATAGTAGCACAGATACAACAAAAACCGAAGTTGAATGAACTTTCTTCTTTGAATCTGTATCTTCAGGCTTCAATGTAGAATTGCCTCTCCTTATCTTGATCAGAGCTTTTCCTTCAATGTCGGGAGCCATTCTTCCGTTGGTAAGAGGATTTTTCTTCTTCCAACATTCTCCATTTCTGAAAATGGCAACCGTGCAAAAACAATCCCTCATGCAAGCCTCCCTGCACCACTGCAATCTTACCCCTTGATGGTGTTCATAATCGAAATAAGGCCAATCTGTGTATTCCATCTCCACCAAGTCATAAAGATCTACCTCTTGGTTTGGATCATCACAGTTTTGTGATAGAAAACTCTGTTTGCATCCCTTTGTCAAGTCATTACGATCCAAAGGTACGTAACCTTGTGGGCACAGGCAAGTTGGTCTCTGATCATTTCCCAGACTGCAGTAGCTATTGAACCCACAATCACATGCTCCGCTGCCAGTTTCATCTGTAATCATGCAATCATTTGGACTATTGAACAATGGAGTGGACCAATGCATGCTCCAGCTTTTATTGTTTGAACTGGAGCTCTTTGGGTATACATAATGCCTGAGAAATCCATCAAATTCAAGAGTTACCCTTTGGTACAAGTCTTGCATTGAAGAAGCACTCGATGATAGCATATAAATTATGCTTCTGTTCTTTGCAGTAAGGTAGATTATGTTGCCAGATCGGTTGAATTCCACCTGCAAGCTGCTGCCAACAGGTTGGGTGGACCAATAAACTGAATTAGCTGATTCGAAGGGAAAAGCTGTGGTGTACAACACTAGGTTACCGTCAGATTGCATGGCTAGCTCATATCTTCCAGTCGAATAATTTTTGTCAGAGTAATGAGCTGAAAGTTTGTTCCGTGGATTCAGAATCTGGGTGGGTAATAATGTGTCAGTTGGGTGATCAAAGCTCTCCCACAAAGGAAAAGAGTCTGGGCCTGCCAATACAAAGTTACCACTATCAAGCATGGATGCATAGGCAATAGCAGCACCAGCTGTATCAGGATTCCACACCTCTTTGCCTGTTAGGTCAGTGAGCACTAATCGACCATCTACAGTGAGCTGAACTTTGGACCCTCTTTCCACTGGAGTTTTTCCATTGGCTGACCAGATGATGGTTCTTTCAGGTATTTTGTTGAAATAGATGGTGAGCAAGTAGTTCCCATTTTCTATGTGCTGGAAACCAAATGCAAATTCACCAGATGTTGATTTCCAAGATGACATATCATCCTCTGCCATCAGGGATTCACCTCTAGATACATTTTGAGCGGTGGCGGAAATTGGCATCAGTAGAAGAAGCGAGAACCAGAGATGATGTTCTAGGAAAGAGGCCATCGTGTGAAAGAGATTCCTTCTTCAGATGTAAAGCAGAAGGATAACTTGAATTATCACCAGTAATGTTCCACAGGTAACAGAAAAGTAAGACGCTTTAGTCTTTCTCGTGATCTATACGGTGGTCATGACTTTCTTTGCAAGTTTTTTTATGATTTTTATTTTGGAACTAACGGAAACATGACAGAATCTTTCTTTCATTGACTTTGTTAGAAAGTCTTGATTTACTTATTGGTAGTCATATGATATGAATGGTAGCTTCAGACTGTCTAGTCAATAACTATGATTATTTGGTAATTAGCTAATTCCTTTCCACCATCTGCTAATCATCTTAACATATATTTTGCATCATGATATTGTCCATGTGAATAGGGTTTCATGTGTTTCCTTGGTCATGTTAAAGGGAATACTAGAATGGAGTCCTCTAGGCATCGTGTCTGTTTTTCCAGGGCTAATGCATGATATTAATCTCATTTGCTTTAGCATGTTTCCAAAATTTAACATTCTCAACATTTAGTTCTTTTGCTGCTTAGTTCTTTGCAGATCTTTGGAAGGGTCTGAAGTATTACTCAGTTGCATCACAAGACAGAGCATACAGATGGGAGGGGCAACAGAGTTTGACAAAGACTAAGCGTGGGTAATGTAGTAAATATTTATAGGCATACTTTTCCAGTCAAGCAGTTTCATTTTCCTTGGAATTCAATGTGATGCATACGACTATGCGAGCACTGTGAGGTGATTGTTGGCTTTGAGACTAACAGCTTGCTTTTCCTGGAATTATTGGTCTAAGTCTTTTTCCCAACTTTTACAAAAGTCTTTTTGCGTGAATATGAAGGCATCGTAAATTCTCTGTATCACGATGTTTTTAGTCACAGCTATGTAAGGTTGACCGGTGTTTTACTTGTAGTATGTATTACGTTCTGCCGGTCATGCAAAGGAATCGAGTGCTATGTTGATCTCTCAAACTCCACAGATACAGTGAATTATGTTGCAGTTTGAAACAAAGGAAAAAAAAACGGCTTTCCTTCATATAAGTTTCAAAGTTGGAATAAAGGGCAAGAAAATAATTTTGAAGTTGGAATTAAGGGCTACAAAATCTTGAACAGGAGATATCTTTAGTTGAACAGAAATAGATGTTTCTTAACAATCTAACACAAAATAGAACATGGAATTCATCAAATATTTAACAGTCTAACAAGAACTCAAGTAATTCTTCGGATCAGATAATTTGCAAAATATTTAATTAGAAAAAACATGTTATCTTAGGGCATTTTAAAGAATAATCAATTTTAACTGTTTAGCAGATTCATATTGTTTCCTATAGGCGATGCTTTACATTTTTTATAATTCCTTTAGCAACACCATAATGCTATTTGATATCCTTGCTGAACACAGTGATATTTGCAGAAAGATAGTATCAATGACACTCATATATTATCAATGTGCCAGTGGAGCAAAATATTTCTTTTCACATTATCCTTTCAAAATTAAAACAGTTTGTTCAAATTATCCAAGCATCTTGACCACATTTAACCAGTAAGTTGGCACTCTCCATTCCACTATCAACAGCATTTATAGGCAACATGACATAGTTTGCTATTGATCAGATTTTCTGAACACGTGACTTCTCACCTAGAATTCTACAAAATTTCTATTGGAACCAGAGGCATATCTTTAATTAAAAGCTAAGTCAATGCGGTAAATTTTGAGAAACATAGAAACTATATTACATTATTCACTGAACTCTTTTACTACTTAGTACACATAACCACGGCTGAAATTCTTCGCTTGAACTGAAGAAAATATGGTACTAATAGCAGATTATTCACCTGTAGGTAGATGTTATGCACAGAAAACATTAGTACTAAGCAATTGCAAGTCTTTCTCGCTTCAACTTGTAATGTTTAGGGTCCATGGACATGGGGGAATTGGTACTTCTACAACTCCTTCAAGCATTTGTGTAACCTTCCTCATGGTGGGCCGATGAGACGGGTCTTCTTGAATGCACCAAAAGGCAACCATCACAAACCTGTGCAGCATAGTCACGTTGTTCATGGCCTCTAAGTCATTTTCAACCAGAGCTTCGAGTGTTCTTTCCTGATAGCGGTCATAAGCCCAATCGGTTAGAATAGCTTTATCCACTTTGCTGATTTCGTTATCTATATTTCTTCGCAGGCAAATGATTTCTAGAAGCAGCACACCATAACTGTACACATCAACCTTTACAGTGATCGGCATATTCCTGAACCATTCGGGTGCAACATATCCTTTAGTTCCCCTGATAGCGGTATTGGTATGGCTCTGATCCAGCGTCAAAAGCTTTGCCAATCCAAAATCAGATATCCGGGCGTTGTAATGATCATCGAGAAGTATGTTTTGAGGCTTTATATCACAATGGATGATCTGGGTGCAGCACTCCTCATGAAGATAAAAGAGACCTCCAGCGATTCCCATGGCAATTTCGGTCCTCAGTTTCCAATTCGGCTTTGAGTCTCCAAAGAGGAAACTAGCCACGGTGCCATTGCTCATGAACTCATACACTAGAAGTCGATTTTGTCCCTCGTCACAGTACCCAAGAAGTCTAACCAGATTCTTATGATGTGTCTGACCGATTCCATTCACTTCAGCTTTGAATTCTTTTTCACTGTCTTGGAATACACTATTTAACTTCTTCACCGCAACATGATTGCTAGAACCCATATTCACAAACCCTTTATAAACAGTGCCAAAGGCTCCTCTTCCGAGTTCTTCCTTGAATCCACGAGTGACTTCTACAAGCTCCTTATAAGTAAAGCAGCGCAAATTCATATATGAGACACCTTGATCCTCTTGGTGAGGCCTCATGAACTTTTTGCGATTAACAACTAGGAAACCTAGACAACATGCACTGACTAATAGCAAGTTGATTAATGCAGAGCTGCCGAAGAGTACAGATACCACCGGGATTAATACATCCACTTTCTTCTTTCCTCCGGAAGGGACTTTCCTAATTTTGATGAAAGTTGTCCCTGTCTCATCCCTGTCCGTTTTCCCATAGGAGAGAGGTAGTTTCTTCTTCCAGCAGGTGTCATCTCTCAATACAGCAGCAGAACATTGACAGTCCTTCAAGCAAGATGACACACATTCATCTTTGCCATAAGGACTAATCTGTTCATAATCAGATGTTGGCCAATCAGTGTTCCTTAGCTCTTCAATATAATATAGATCTTCTCCAGATTTCTTCCCATCTTCTTCACAGCCTAGAATGAAGTCCGGTTTGCAGCTTCCGTAGGCATCATCTGGATCAAGTAAAGAAAACCCTTTTGGGCATTGGCAGATTGGTCTTTTGGCTCCACTGATACTGCAGATGCTGTTAAATCCGCAGATTCCACTGCCTAATCCTTTACGGATATCATTGTTAATGCAAATATTCTCCGGCAAGACATCACTGACTGACCAGATAGCGTCTCCAGTGCTATTATTCTTGGGGTGAGAGTAGAAGATAAAAACACCATCAAAGTTTAGAGTTGCTCTGAGGTAATTTTCTTTTGCTGACACTGTTTCTGGTACAAGACTGGCTCTCTGTTTATTTTCTCTCAAAACATACAATTGGCCTGACTCATTGAAGACTACTCGATAACCAGCATTCGATCTGTTAGTATCAAACGTGTTACTCCAAAAATAGGCATCATATGCAAAGCCGCTTTCCAAGTTTATGGTATTAAGCACTGCATTTCCATCCTCCAATAGACGGAATTGGAACCTTCCTCGAGAGAAATAAGTGTCCTTTCGTCTGGAAGATACGACCCCACCCCGTTCCATTGTCTGCGTAGGAAGCAAGGTATCAGTAGGATGATCAAAGCTCTGCCATAACCTCTCAGAATTTGTATTTACGATCAGAAAGTTGCCAGTATCATAAAGAACACCAAAAGCTGCTTGTCCCGTACTGATTTCAGATTTCCATATCTCCCGACCTTCGGGGTCCTCAAGCACCAGCCCCCTATTAGCAGTCAGCCGTAGTTTTGATCCTCTTGGCGCAGGATTGACTGCCGATGCATACCAAACTATGGTTTTACTCGGTATCTTGTAATACCATATGGCAGGCAAGAAGAGATCCTTACTGTCTAGTTGGTGAAACCCTAAAGCGAAATCCTTAGAAGGGGAAAGCCATGGTTCCGTGCTCTCAGCTGCAGTGAGTTGCTGACCTATACTTATGGTTCCGTTACTTTGTGCGGCTGTTAGACACGGCAGCAGAAGCAAGAAAAGAAGGGATAGAAGATGAAAAGCCATTACTGAAATTAAAACATAAAGAAAATTGGACATATTAATGTGGAGAAGATAAAAAGTGGGACAGATTATTGAAAATGTAAAGGGGTTGAATATTCAAAGCGCGTAAGCAAAGGCGTTCGCTGCAATTGGACATATTAATGTTCTTGCACATTTGGTGGGACAGTCGAGTTACGTTACCATTAAAAAAAAGAAAAAAGAAAGAAAAATTACTATGTGATATTGACTTATGATATTTCTTGGTCTTGTATGATGATTTGATATACTCTGATGAAGGTTATGTGCATGCAAGACTTGATATGCCGTGGCCAAAACACCGTGTATTACAAAAATGCAGTGAAGAAGTTGCTGCAGATATTGAAATTAGAATGGTGGGGGAGGCAAGCTGGTGACTAGCAACAAGAAATAAATGCACCAACAACATTTTCCAAGTTGACTTGACGACGTGAAACAGTCTTCATCAACCCAGCTTACGGGTAGTGGAAACGTACCATTCAGAAATAGGGGGAAAAAATGCTGTCAACTTTATTGACCAGGTATTTGCATGACGGGAAAAGATTATGAGCTGTATAATAAGGGGTATTTTTTCAGTTGTTAACTTTAAAGCTAGTGAGGCTAAAATGTACCGTAAAGACTTTACCTTTCACTTGTAGTATTTTTACTCATCAACCCTCCTACTTTTGATTGATCCTCCAAATTTCTGATAATTTAACAACTATGCTGCATTTAATTACAGACAACTCTCTGCAGGAATTAGATTAATAACAAGAAACACCACAGCACAATAATCTAATTTAGATAATACACGATGAGTAAACAATTTGCTCATTCAAAGGAAGGCAGAGCAAATTAAATTATTAGAACATCAGTTACTGCTGATTAAAAGCAACTCCTTAAGCTGCTTTCAGTTGGCAACAGTAAATGGACATGGACATGGTGGATCAAGCACTTCAACAACCCCTTCAAGCATCTGAGTAACCTTCCTCATTGTGGGCCGAAGAGAAGGATCTTCTTGGATGCACCAGATGGCAACCATCACAAATCTTGCCAACTTTTTCTTGTCATTCAAGGCCTCTATATCAAATTCCACCAGAGCTTCTGTTATTCCTTCGCAGTAACAGTCATAAGCCCAATCTGTCAAGAGTGCTTCTGCTTCATTCACTTCCATATCTACATTTCTTCTGCAGCAAATGATCTCTAGCAGTAAAACACCAAAGCTGTACACATCCACTTTCACTGTTATGGGCATGTTCCTAAACCATTCTGGTGCAACATACCCTTTTGTTCCTCTAATAGCAGTATGTGTTTGGCTCTGATCCAGCAGCAGAAGCTTTGCCAATCCGAAGTCTGAAATTCGAGCATTGTAGTAATCATCAAGCAAGATATTCTGAGGCTTGATATCACAATGGATAATCTGCGTGCTGCATTCTTCATGTAGATACAAAAGTCCTCTTGCAATCCCAAAAGCAATGTCTGTTCTCCGGCTCCATCCAGGTTTCAAGTCACCAAAAAGAAAGCTAGCTAAAGTACCGTTGCTCAAGAACTCATATACCAGCAACCTATTCAGTCCATCATCACAAAATCCGAGCAGTCTAACAAGATTCTTGTGATGAGTTTGGCCGATAACGTTTACTTCTGTTTTGAATTCTTTCACACCATCTTGGATAACACTATGTAATTTCTTTACTGCAACTGGAACCTGATACATAGAAGCCATACCAATTGCTCCTTTGTACACAACCCCAAAAGCTCCTTTTCCTAGCTCTTCCTTGAACCCATTTGTAGCTGCTTCCAGATCTTTGTAAGTAAAACAATGCAAGTTTGTTTCCACAACACCATCATGAGAAGGAACTTGACTGTTTTTCTTGTTGTAAACAAAGAAAAAGCAAAGACAAAGAGCTCCAACCAACAAGCAATTGAAAAAAACAGACCCACCCAAAAGTACTGATCCCAAAATGATCAAATTCTCTTGATCTTTCTTCTGATTATTCTTTACGTTAGGTCTTGGGAAATCAGGACTTGTTGGAGGGAGATTACCTTTCCTGATTTTGATAAGAGCTTTGCCGTTAAGGTTGGCATCAAATCGCCCATTTGATAGCGGTAGCTTCTTCTTCCAACACATATCTCCACTTCGAAAAATTGCAACGGCACACATACAGTCATGCAAGCAAGATTGCCTACACCCCTCTTCTGTGAAAGGAGTCAAGAGTTGATAATCAGATGTAGGCCAATCCGTGTTCGTAATCACTTCAAAATCATATAAATCTTCGGGAGAACCGGGTTCATCATCATCAACACAGCTCTGAGTGTAGTTTGGCTTGCAGCTGCCATACTGATCATTCGGATCAATCAAAGTATACCCTCTTGGACACTCACAGATTGGCCTTCTATTATTTAGTCTACAAACACTGTTAAATCCGCAAGTGCCACTGCCAGTAGAAACAAAACTTGCTTTGCAAATATCATCTGGCAATGACCAAAACGCTGTCCAGCCTTCATTTCCAGTGGAATTTTTCGGGTGCTGATACTGAGTAAAAACCCCATCAAAATTGATTGTTGCTCTGTAATAAAAGTTGGAAGCTGATGTTTCAACTCTTCTTGTTAGAGCGAATCTTTGATCATACTCTTGCAATATGTACATGTACCCTGACTGATTGAACACAAGCTGATTGCTAGAACCATTAGTCTTGCTTTCATAATAAGGCTCATTAGTATAATCAGAAGGCAAGTTTACTGTAGTAAGCACAAGATTCCCATTTGAATTCAGTTCGAATCGAAACCTTCCTTTGGAAAAATTGCCATCTGATTGCTTTGAAGAAAGAAACTGTCCGTTATCAAATATTTGTGAAGGCAGCATGGTGTCAGTGGGATTGTTGAAGCTCTCCCATAGCTTATTTGTATTGTCACTGAGCAGAACAAAGTTGCCTGTATCATTCATCAAGCCATAAGCAACAGTGCCTATAATAGGATCGGATTTCCATAATTCTCGACCTTGAGGGCTAGTAAGCACAAGGCCTTGATCAGCAGTGAGCTCAACTTTTGTTCCTGAAGCTGCAGGACTATCTCCATTTGCAAACCAAACTATAGTCTTCTGTGGGATTTTAGCATACCAAATGGAGAGCAAGAAAAGGTCTTTGTTGCTGTCAAGTGAGTGGAAACCGAAGGCAAAATCTCCATTAGGAGAAAGCCATGAAGACGAGTTTTGTGAGGCAGAAAGAGAAGCTCCAATAGTTATTTTGCCACGGGTTTGAGCAAAAGTTAAGAATGGTTGCAGCAGCAGAAGAAGAACTGAAAGTGAATGAAGAAGAGGAAAAGCCATTGCTATAGCTAGAATTCAATAGGGTTGATGCATTAACCCAGATGGATTAATTGAATTAAAATATTAAAGAGTTGAAATGAAGTCAACGGAGTCTTTTACGTCTAGGAAGGTTGTAAGTCTTGTCAGGTCTCTTATAATTTCTTTGTGGACCAAATTTTCCCATGGAAGAACATCTAGATTGTAAAAAACAAACGCTTATAAATTATTTTTTGGTATGCAATGAAAAATCTAATGAAAATCATTTTATGTTTATATCACGTCAATCCTCAATCATGTACTAAATAGATGTATTCGAGATTATATCATGAGCAATTTTTTTAGGGCCATGGAAGCAAAATTTATTGGTCTATATGGTAACTCGAGGGGCATATTGGACATAATGAGTGGCAGTTCGAGGGCTCATTGTTTCATTGGCAAAGGGAAGCAAGAATAAAAAACAAGTTTTATTTAAGTGATCTATAATTTCATTGGTGATTGAAAATGTTAGAAATTTAATGAATTAAAATTGATCATTCAAAAGCATATTGGTGTATGAGAGCGATTGCACTGGCAAGTATTAAAATTGAAGGCCCTCTAAAGCAACCCTTTCTCGAAATTTTTACCACGTGTTTACCGATTTTATTTATTTGTTTTTTATAATTAGTGAAGATATACTCATGACAAGACATCAGTGGAGGAGAGCGATTCAACTGAGAAGTGCCCAATTTGTCCTTTTTTTTTTTTTAAAAGAAAACGAATAACTCCAAATTCAAAAAGAAAAATCACCAGGAACTCATTCTGACTTTTCAAAGCGAATTGACTGTTGGAATTTTTATATTTGTCATTTTATTCCACAGTCGAATTTGGCATTCTTTTAGGACTTATATTTCAATTGTAATTTAACTTTTTCTGCTTGAGTTGATTTTAGAAAGTAGATTTATCTTATTCATAAAATTGAGTGTTCTCATTATTATTTTAATCAGTTATTAATTTAATAAAAAACTCCTTAGATTAGAAAGTTATCTAATATTCACCGCAAAATTCAATAAAATAATTTATCTCATTCATTGGATCATGAACGTTGAGTTTCCTCTTCGGATTAGATGTGAAATATCATATCTTCTGCCATGTCACTGCATTAGAAACTCAATGCATTATTAATAGATGTACCATAATTACACCAACTTATCCTAAATTGTGTGAAGCACATCATCACTTCAATCCTAAATAAGCCGCTAGTGCATATAGATAGGTGTAAAAACAAAGACTTCAATAAAGAGAGACAATAAATGAAAATATGTGAAAGCTACACTTAAAAGCTCATTTAATTGCAATTGAGTGGTCCATTGAATCTAAACCCCTACAAATTAAGTGGAAAATGAGGAACACCAAGCAATTTGAACAAACTTATTGTACTAGTATCATATTATATCATGGATTATTGCCATTTTGAGGCACATGTTATCATTATTTGCATTATTTTGGGAGTAAGTGCAAAACTTCTTTTCGTCTTAAACATCCAAACTTAAACATTGATCAAAAGTCCAAACAACAACAATTTTACTACGATTCGAGGTATCTCTTTTCGTTAAGGGAAATTTTGGGTCTCTGTGTTTTGGCGATATCTCAAGTAACTTTTCCGTGGGTTTATTCTGTCTTTCTATTTTGCTTTCCCTCACTTTGAACCCAATAATTCTTAATTAAATTCAATGAAAAATATCTATGGGATAAAACTTACAGTTTCCGCAGTGCAGGGCAAATGAAGAACGTCATCGTCATCACTTCTCATGTATTGTTAAAAGTGTACGTTACCTACTAAGCACAAATCCATGTATCTCTAATCTTGAATCATCAATGGTAACCTCTCATTGTTCCTCCCAGTGATGTAGGTCGTGCGAATGACTGAACCTCGTAATCTTGCTGACTTGTTCTGTTTTTATTCTTTGTTTCTGGATTTGAATACTCGACACTAAGGTTTGCATTTTGATTTATCTTTGTTATGCATTTGGGGTCGCCAAACGACCGGCCTATTTAGGATGTGCATATGGCCCTTTTAATTTTACTGAAGGCCACGGTGAAACGCAGTCATGATCCAGATAGAATTTGCATCTGTCACAGCTGTATGCGTAGCCATGGAAATGCTTAAAACAATAAACATACTTACAACAGTAAAATTAAAGAAATATGCAATAACAGAACTTGTCGAAAAGTTACCGTAGTATCTGCGCTGAATCACTTAATTTCTTGGTGTCACAGCAAGCTGGCCCCCGCATTGTTGGCAATCAATTCCATAGCCTCACTTAAGAGAAGTGTCGTTCTTATTAATCCCTCATCATATTTAGTAGTTATAAAATCGTGTATCTCATTCTTCTGCTTCTCTGCTTTTGCCAGTAGTTCATCAATCTGTAGAGTAAGCTTAGCTTTCTCCTCATGGTACTTGTAAAGGGCGTTGTCCTTGTAACTTTCATCCTCAATTTCGTGGCGAGCTTGCGCTATTCTCTCCAAATGGTTGAAGGCAAAATCAATTCTAATCCCACCATGCTGCACAAATTTTAAATTGTCCATATAGTCTATGTTGATCTCTCAAACTCTACAGATGCAGTGAATTATGTGCGTTTTGAAACAAAGGAAAACAAAAACGGTTTTCCTTCATAGAAGTTTCAAAGTTGGAATAAAGGGCAAGAAAATAATTTTAGAGTTGGAATTAAGGGCTACAAAATCTTGAACAGGAGATATCTTTAGCTGAACAGAAATAGATGTTTGTTAACAATCTGACCCCAAATAGAACATGGAATTCATCAGATATTTAACAGTATAACAAGAACTCAAGTAATTCTTCGGATCAGATAATTTGCAAAATATTTAATTCGAAAAAAACATTTCAAGGAATAATCAATTTAACTGTTTAGCAGATTCATATTGTTTCCTATAGTGATGCCTTACATTTTTTATAATTCCTATAGCAACACCATAATGCTATTTGATATCCTTGCTGAACCCAGTGATATTTGCAGAGGGGTACTATCAATGATACTCATATATTATCAATGTGCCAGTGGAGCATAATATTTCTTTTCACATTATTCTTTCAAAATTAAAACCGTTTGTTCAAATTATCCAAGCATCTTGACCACATTTAACTAGTAAGTTGGCACTCTCCATTCCACTATCAACAGCATTTATAGACAACATGACATAGTTTGCTATGGATCAGATTTTCTGAACACGTGACTTCTCACTTAGAATTCAACATAATTTCTATTGGAACCAGAGGAATATCTTTAATTAAAAGCTAAGTCAATGCTGTAAATTTTGAGAAACATATAAACTATATTACATTATTCACTGAACTCTTTTACTACTTAGTACACATAACCACGGCAGAAATTCTTCGCTTGAACTGAAGAAAATACGAGATTAAGCAATTGCAAGTGTTTCTCGCTTTCAGCTTGTAATGTTTAGGGTCCATGGACATGGGGGAATAGGTACTTCAACAACTCCTTCAAGCATTTGTGTAACCCTCCTCATGGTGGGCCGATGAGACGGGTCTTCTTGAATGCACCAAATGGCAACCATCACAAACCTCTGCAGCACAGTCATGTCGTCCATGGCCTCCAAGTCATTTTCAACCAGAGCTCCAAGTGTTCTTTCCTGATAGCAGTCATAAGCCCAATCGGTTAGGATTGCTTTATCCACTTGCTGATTTCGTTATCTATACTTCTTCGCAGGCAAATTATTTCTAGAAGCAGCACACCATAACTGTACACATCAACCTTTACTGTGATTGGCATATTCCTGAACCATTCGGGTGCAACATATCCTTTAGTTCCTCTGATGGCGGTATTGGTATGGCTCTGATCCAGCGTCAAAAGCTTTTCCAATCCAAAATCAGATATCCGGGCGTTGTAATAATCATCAAGAAGTATGTTTTGAGGCTTAATATCACAATGGATGATCTGGGTGCAGCACTCCTCATGAAGATAAAAGAGACCTCTAGCGATTCCCATGACAATTTCGGTCCTCAGTTTCCAATTCGGCTTTGAGTCTCCAAAGAGGAAACTAGCCAAGGCGCCATTGCTCATGAACTCATACACTAGAAGTCGATTTCGTCCCTCGTCACAGTATCCAAGAAGTCTAACCAGATTCTTATGATGTGTCTGACCGATTCCATTCACTTCAGCTTTGAATTCTTTTTCACTGTCTTGGAATACTCTATTTAACTTCTTCACCGCAACCTGATCGCTAGAACCCATATTCACAAACCCTTTATAAACAGTGCCAAAGGCCCCCCTTCCGAGTTCTTCCTTGAATCCACGAGTGACTTCTACAAGCTCCTTATAAGTAAAGCAGCGCAAATTCATATATGAGACACCTTGTTCCTCTTGGTGAGGCCTCATGAACTTTTTGCGATTAACAACTAGGAAACCTAGACAACAGGCGCTGACTAATAGCAAGTTGATTAATGCAGAGCTGCCGAAGAGTACAGATACCACCGGGATTAATACATCCACTTTCTTCTTTCCTCCGGAAGGGACTTTCCTAATTTTGATGAAAGTTGTCCCTGTCTCATCCCTGTCCGTTTTCCCATAGGAGAGAGGTAGTTTCTTCTTCCAGCAGGTATCATCTCTCAATACAGCAGCAGAACATTGACAGTCCTTCAAGCAAGATGACACACATTCATCTTTGCCATAAGGACTAATCTGTTCATAATCAGATGTTGGCCAATCAGTGTTCCTTAGCTCTTCAATATAATATAGATCTTCTCCAGATTTCTTCCCATCTTCTTCACAGCCTAGAATGAAGTCCGGTTTGCAGCTTCCGTAGACATCATCTGGATCAAGTAAAGAAAACCCTTTTGGGCATTGGCAGATTGGTCTTTTGGCTCCACTGATACTGCAGATGCTGTTAAATCCACAGATTCCACTGCCTAATCCTTTACGGATATCATTGTTAATGCAAATATTCTCCGGCAAGACATCACTGACTGACCAGATGGCGTCTCCGGTGCTATTATTCTTGGGGTGAGAGTAGAAGATAAAAACACCATCAAAGTTTAGAGTTGCTCTGAGGTAATTTTCCTTTGCTGAGACTGTTTCTGGCGTAAGACTGACTATCTGTTTATTTTCTCTCAAAACATACAATTGGCCTGACTCATTGAAGACTACTCGATAACCAGCATTCGATCTGTTAACATCAAACGTGTTACTCCAAAAAAAGGCATCATATGCAAAGCCGCTTTCCAAGTTTATGGTATTAAGCACTGCATTTCCATCCTCCAATAGACGGAATTGGAACCTTCCTCGAGAGAAATCGGTCTCCTTTCGTCTGGAAGATACGACCCCACCCCGTTCCATTGTCTGTGTAGGAAGCAAGGTATCAGTAGGATGATCAAAGGTCTGCCATAACCTCTCAGAGTTTGTATTTACGATCAGAAAGTTGCCAGTATCATAAAGAACACCAAAAGCTGCTTCTCCCGTACTGATTTCAGATTTCCATATCTCCCGGGCTTCGGGGTCCTCAAGCACCAGCCCCCCATTAGCAGTCAGCCGTAGTTTTGATCCTCCCGGCCCAGGATCGTCTCCCGATGCATACCAAACTATGGTTTTACTCGGTATCTTGTAATACCATATGGCAGGCAAGAGAGATCCTTACTGTCTAGTTGGTGAAACCCTAAAGCGAAATCCTTAGAAGGGGAAAGCCATGGTTCCGTGCTCTCAGCTGCAGTGAGTTGCTGGCCTATACTTATGGTTCCGTTACTTTGTGCGGCTGTTAAACACGGCAGCAGAAGCAAGAAAAGAAGGGATAGAAGATGACAAGCCATTACTGAAATTACTGAAATTGTTTTGAGTAATGAAATTGGAAGAACATGGATGGATTATTCAGATAATATATTTTTCATGTGGAGAAGATAAAAAGTGGGACAGATTATTGAAAATGAATATTCAAAGCTTGTAAGCAAAGGCGTTCACTGCAATTGGACAGATTAATGTTGTTGCACATTTGGTGGGACAGTTGAGTTATGTTACCTGTTGTGAAAATTTTAATATACTCGCAAGCGCACGAATCTAGAAATAGAATAGTGGTAACGAGGTCGATCCCACAGGGATTGTTATAAATTGAAAAGTCTAATTTAAATCTAAAATTAATATTAATTCTAACCTAGTTGAGCAAATTGAGTTTTTAAGAAAATTAAACCAATTAAACTAAAGAAGCAATTAAAATAAAGGAGAATTCAATAAAATAAGAATTACCAAGGTTTCAGAATCCACCACTATTCAACTAGTAATTATCTAATTATTAATTAATCCCCAATTTTAGAGTGACAACTCGAAATCAATCTATGTCATCTCATGGATATAACAATTAAGCCCAAGTAATTAAATCTAATGTAGGTTCTTTTTCTGCTTAATAATATGACATTTAAGAATCTCATGTAAACATATTGAATAACAAAGAGTCAAAGTTTTCCTAAGCACTCTATGTAAACAATTTAATGAAAGACATAGAATCAAAGATGATCATGTATAAACTTTATAAATCCAAGCATAGATTTAATTGAATATTAATCCTAACAATCAATAATGCATGACAGAATTGATGAAAAGATTTTATTAACATCTAATTAATCATGTGAAATAAAAACCATAATCATCAAAGAACATATATAGGGAATTAATTAAATAAAAAGATAATTATTTCATTGAATAGGGTTTCATCCTTAACCTCAGTATAAGAAAATTAGTTAGACATACTTGAATTGGGAGCAACAAAATAAATAAATTCAGCCATGGGGAAGCCGAATTGCTGCAGATTTTCTTCTCTGTCTTGAATCCTTGCGTCTCCAGTTCTCTCTCCTCCCGTGGCCCTCTTGCCTTTATATAATGTTACTGACTTGCTTAATCCTTATTGGATTCTAATTGCATTAATTCTTCTCCACCGACTTATAAAGCCCACTCACCAAGGCCTTTTAAAATTATTTCCTTACTAAACTTTGAAAGCAAAGCACACGTTTGACCACAAAAGCAAAAGGCCAATTAATGATTTCTTCTTTTAATGCCCAGCACATGCATTCCAAATTGCCAAATCTTTGCTTTCCAAATGCATGCCCACCGTTCATCCTTTGAAGAGATTGACTTCCAATTTTGGTCTTCTTGACTTCCATTAATTCTTGGTTGTATTTTTGTCTTCCAATTTAATCTGTATTCCTTCTCAATTTGAAGTGTTTTCATGCCCTTTTTATCAACAATCTCCAATTAATTCCCTATTCAATAAAACAATTCAATTAATTAAAAATAACAAATAAATATAACTAGCAATTATATTATTAAGGGTAAAATATGTATATAAATTATGCTCATCATTACCATTAATTGAAAATAAAAGAAAAATCACTATTGTGATATTGACTTATTAATTTTGTGGGATTTTTGACGAATTAGAACAACCTACCCTTAATTTCTACATTGAGCCTAACAATACGATTGAGGATGTGCCACAAAATCAAGTTGAAGAAGTTGAAATGGTTCTACCTATTCACATTGAAGACAAGAAGATTGTGCTAGAAGAAGATTTGATTGAAAAGGTGAAATTTATTGAAGAGCGCATTGACCGAGAATTGGGGAAGGGTAAAAGTTATTTGATCGTCGTTCATTCTTGGAAGTCTTCATCACCTCGACGAATGTACAAGCGAAGGAAGTTGATGAAGTATGGATTCTTCAAAGTTTCAAGAAAGATTGATGAGAAGGACAATAAATTCGAATTACAAGATGATTTGCTCTTACACTACAAGTTTTATCCTCTAGATTGTATTCAAAATTGAGGACGGGTTTGTTTTAAGAGGGGGAGAATGATGTAGGAAGTTAATTTACATTATATATTTTAGGTAATTTCGGATTATAGAATATTTATTATTTTAGGATTTTCTATTTTAGTTTGAGTCAATTATGGTATGTATTTTAGTCTTTTATTTCTATTATAATTGTGATTTAATTTCTCATTTTAGGTTAACTTAGGGAAGTGGATTTTCTCTATTATAAATAAAGAGGCCTTGTCATTGCTTTGAGAAGTTCAGATTCAATTATTCAATAAAACTCCCCTTTTATAATTCCCTCTGGGATTATCTATCAAAATCTCTTTTGTAGGGTCGTTTGGATTAAAGTATCATCTAATCTCGCTTTATGCGTTACTAAAAATCTCATTGAGTTGTCCTGGTTAAAACGATATCTAATCACACTTCGTGAGCTAATCATGTTGGTTTGGTCCAATACTATAACGATATCTAGTGTTTTCTATCCATTCAATTCTGCTTCTGCTATGCCTCGCTCCATCAGATTCCCATCTGAATTCAGTTCAAATCGAAACCTTCCCTGGAAAAACTGCCATCTGAATGTTTGGAAGAAAGAAACGGTCCCTTTTCAAATATTTGTGAAGGTAGCATGGTGTCAGAGGGATTCTTGAAGCTCTCCCATAGCTTTTTTGTATTGTCACTGAGCCGAACAAAGTTGCCTGTATCATTGAGGGCTAGTAAGCACAAGGCCTTGATCAGCAGTGACCTCAACTTTTGTTCCTGAAGCTGCAGGACTATCTCCATTTGCAAACCAAACTATAGTCTTCTGTGGGATTTTAGCATACCAAATGGAGAGCATGAAAAGGTCTTTGTTGCTGTCAAGTGAGTGGAAACCGAAGGCAAAATCCCCATTAGGAGAAAGCCATGAAGACGAGTTTTGTGAGGCAGAAAGAGAAGCTCCAATGGTTATGTTGCCACGGGTTTGAGCAAAAGTTAAAAATGGTTGCAGCAGCAGAAGAAGAAATGAAAGTGAAAACAGAAGCGGAAAAGCCATTGCTACAGCTGTAATTCAATAGGGTTGATGAATTAACCCAAGATGGATTAATTGAATTAAAATATTAAAGAGATGAAATGAAGTGAACGGAGTCTTTTACGTCTAGCAAGGTTGCAAGTCTTGTCAGGTCTCTTATAATTTCTTTGTGGACCAAATTTTCCCATGCACGAACATCTAGACTGTAAAAACAAACGCTTACAAATTATATTTTGGTATGCAATGAAAAATCTAATGAAAATCATTTTATTTTTATATCACGTCAATCATGTACTAAATAGTTGTATTCGAGATTATATCATGAGCAATTTTTTTGGGGCCATGGAAGCAAAATTTATTGGTCTATATGGTAACTCGAGGGGCATATTGGACATAGTGGGTGGCAGTTCGAGGGCTCATTGTTAGTCATTGGCAAAGGGAAGCAAGAATAAAAGACAAGTTTTATTTAAGTGATCTATAATTCCATTGTTGATTGAAAATGGTAGATTTTTTTTAGTAGAGAAACAAACTAGTAAGAGTTCGGCAAAATATAATGAATTAAAATTGATCATTCAAAAGCATATTGGTGGATGAGAGCGATTGCACTGGCAAGTGTTAAAATTGAAGACCCTCTAAAGCAACCCTTTCTCGAAATTTTTACCACGTGTTTACCGATTTTATTTTATTTTTTATTTTTATAATTAGTGAAGATATACTCGTGAGTCATGACAGGACATTAGTGGAGGAGAGCAATTCAACTAAGAACTACCCAATTTGTCTTTTTTTTTTTACTTTTCAAAGAGAACAAATTCAAAAAGAAAAATCAATAGGAACTCATTCTGACTTTTCAAAGCGAATTGACTGTTGGAATTTTTATATTTGTCATTTTATTCCACAGTCGAATTAGGCATGCTTTTAGGACTTATATTTCAATTGTGATTTAACTTTTTTTACTTGAGTTGAGTGTTCTCATTATTATTTTAATCAGTTATTAATTTAATAAAAACTCCTTAGATTAGAACGGTATCTAATATTCACCGTAAAGTTCAATAAAATAATTTATCTCATTCATCGGATCATAAACGTTGAGTTTCCTCTTCGAATTAGATGCGAAATATCATATCTCCTACTATGTCAGTGCATCAAAAAGTCAAGGCATTATTAATAGATGCACCATAACTACACCAACTTATCTTGAATAATGTAAAGCACATCATGACTTCCATCCTAAATAATAAGCCGCTAGTGTATATAGATATAGGTGCAAAGACAAAGGCTTCGATAAAGAGAGACAATAAATGAAAAATGTGAAAGCTACACTTAACATCTATGGTCCATTGAATCTAAACTCCTGCAAATTAGGTGGAAAATGAGCAACACCAGCAATTTGAACAAACTTATTGTGCTAGTATCATATCATTTCATCGATTATTGCCATTTTGAGGCACATGGTATCATTGGTGGCATTATTTTAGGAGTAAGTGCAAAACTTCTTTTCATCTTAAACATATATCCAAACCTAAGCATTTATCAAAAGTCTCAGACAACAAAAATTTTACTACAACTCATCGTCGATTTCTTCAATTTTAGTGCTGCACATGCTCTTCACAACGCGGCATAATGTCACAAGAAAAGCAGTAATTAGTCCTGGGTTTAAATCACGATTTGGGCCACCAATATCTCTGTTTTTTTCAATCAACCTTCCGAGAATCAGAACCAAGTTCTGAGCAATTTTGTAATCACCGACAGCATCAGCAACCTCATCTTGGAAATCCCAGAATTTCTCTGATGATATTTGTTCTTGCACTCTTGATTTGAACGCCACTGTTAACTTTGACAAAAACCCATCCAAATAATAAGACTTGTCCGAATTGTCAATGTTAACTTTAGCTACATCTTCAACAATGCCCTTTATTTGCTTTTCCTCTTCATCAGTCAAAGAATTTAATTTATCCTGTACGTCCAAGCAGTCTTTGATCACCATGTCCATATGGTTTCGATCCACAGTTCTAAACTGATCGTCTCCAAGCTTTCCCTTCTTCAAAGAAAGTAATACCTATTAAGCAACAAAGGGATCATGTAAATCATATAGCCCCGTTAGATATTGAGGTTGGATAATTATAACTTAAAACTTACAATATTAAAATATTTAGGAAATACTTATGACTTATAAATTAAGTTGATTTGATTCAGCATTTGTATATACGATAAAAAAACTTATAATACTTGTACTATTTTTATCTAAATTATTATTTAAAAATCATATTTATAACAAACTTATAATTTTTATTTTATAATTATAATTTTTTCCTATAGCAGTTGCTGCTTTAAAATTTCAACTTCTCAATACCAACTGAGACTTTAAACTAAATAACAAGATCATATATATATATATATATATATATTTGTAAGCTAGTGATTTATCTCCTCAATTTTAAAAGGCATACCTCAGAAAACAGGCAGTTAAATTCAGCTACAAAGTCGCATTCTTGAGAGTAATAAATGCATTCCCGTCGGTCTCTTTCCATCTCGCAAATATCACAAAACTCCTCCCCATAATCTGTATATACCGAAATATCCTTGAGTGTGAGGGGATGATGGTGGCTGCTATGTTCAATATTCTTGGGCAAATAAGAACACCAGAGATGGACATTGAATTGGCATTTCACACAACTCAAATAGTAGCCACGGGGAGAGTTAAAGTTGCATCCAGCAATGCATTTTGGCTTGTCATATAACTTCTCAAAGATGGTAAGCATATTCTTATGGACCGCCTAAGTTACTAGTCCAATTACCCACCATTTTGGGCTAGAAAGCTAAGATAGGGCCAAGAGTGCTAGCTTGGCCCAATTCCAGAAACTTCTAGACAACTGTAGTACATGTGAGCTTGTAAATAATCTTAGAATTCCCTATACATTTCCAGCATATGTAAATTCTAGATAGTTGGTAGATTTCTCTAGAATCTGTAGAGCTTGGCAAGCTTCCCCTATAAATATGGGATGTCATTTGGCATTTGAAAAATAAGTTTAGAGCAATGCATTTTGGCTTGTCATATAACTTCTCAAAGATGGTAAGCATATTCTTACGGACCGCCTAAGTTACTAGTCCAATTACCCACCATTTTGGGCTAGAAAGCTAAGATAGGGCCAAGAGTGCTAGCTTGGCCCAATTCCAGAAACTTCTAGACAACTGTAGTACATGTGAGCTTGTAAATAATCTTAGAATTCCCTATACATTTCCAACATATGTAAATTCTAGATAGTTGGTAGATTTCTCTAGAATCTGTAGAGCTTGGCAAGCTTCCCCTATAAATATGGGATGTCATTTGGCATTTGAAAAACAAGTTTAGAGCAAGCAACTCAAACACTTGTAAGCTCTCTTGTAATCTTTCATTCGAGTAATACAATTTTCCTCATTCGGCTCCATTGCTCTCTTCTTTCTAACTCTTTGAAAACCTTTAGGTTTAGCTAGTTCGAGAAGCTCAAGGCTTACTTAGCAATATTCGGCAAAGTTGTCTAAGTGCCACACAGGTTTGCTGTGCAAAACACTCATCCCGTGACAAGTGGTATCAGAGCTAAGGTTTGCACCCACGCAAGTTAGCTCATGAGCAATGGCCAACCCTTCAAATCCATCGCAAGAGGGTGTTGTTGGTGTGGATGTTCCACCGGAACCAAGCCGCGGCCGTGAGGGAGAGCGCGCCCAAGGCAAGACTCGCGGCAAGTCCAAGGCCCCATTTGTGGATGCGTTGGAGCCTCGTGTGACCACTCTCAAAATCGCATTGTCCGCCACTCAAGACAACCTCGAAGGACTAGAGGAAAGAGTGGACGGTCTCGAGGGAGAATACGCCGAGTTCACGGTGGTAACTAAAGCCCTCATCCAAGAGAAAGCGAACACCCTTCGAGGTGAATTTCGATCTTTTCATAATGAGTTGCTTAAAATTCCCAGCTTTGTTCAAGAAGAACTACACGCTGTCCATGCAGAAGTGGAAGAAGTCTGCTCGGATTGGGCATGGCACAAGCGCACACTCTCCACAAGTCCAGCTTCTATAAGTACGAGTGATGCGCACCGCATCGACATACTAAAGCCCGACACCTACGATGGCACACGCAATGCCACCATTGTGGACAACTTCCTATTTGGACTAGATCAATACTTCGATGCCATGGGTGTTCGAGACGAGGTATCGAAAGTGGGCACAACACCCACCAATCTTTGAGGCATTGCACAATTATGGTGGTGTCGCAAACATGACGAGCTGGACAAGGGCATTTGCACCATCGACGCTTGGGCCGACTTTAAGTAAGAACTCCGAAAGCAGTTCGCCCCAAGCAACGGGGAGAAGGAAGCGTGAGCGTGCATACGTCGCTTCAAGCAATCGGGTAGCATTCAAGACTACATCAATGAGATCACTAGATCATACGATCGAGCTGGAACAAGGCACGAAGCCACCAGCCTTGGTGCCCTATTGCATGGCGCCACCTGAACTTGAAGAGTTACGGAAACAACTCAAAGACTTGTTGGACGTAGGTTATGTTCGCCTCTCGAGGGCCCTATCCAGTGCGCCCGTGCTCTTCCAAAAGAAAAAAAGGATGGATCGCTACGAATATGCATCGATTATAGATCGCTCAACAAGATCACCATCAATAACAAGTATCTGATTCCCTTGATTGCAAACTTGTTCGACCAGCTTGGTAAGGCGTGGTACTTCACCAAACTCGACTTGCGCTCCGGGTACTATCAAGTGCGCATCCCCAAGGGAGACAAATCGAAGACAACGTGCACAACAAGGTGCGGGTCTTTCGAATTCCTTGTCATGCCTTTTGGCCTCAGTAATGCACCCGCCACATTTTGCATGCTCATGACACAAGGCGCTCCAACCATTCCTCGACCGCTTTGTGGTCGTGTACTTGAACGACATAGTGGTGTATAGCACCACACTTGAGAAACATGCCCAACATTTGCGATAAGTCCTCCAAGTACTTTGAGACAACGAGCTCTTTCTCAAATTGAAGAAATGCTCATTTGCCCAACAAGAAGTGGAGTTCCTTGGCCACAAGATTCCAGGCGGGAAACTTATAATGGAGAATGCCAAGGTGAAGGCCATCCTTGAATGGGAACCTCCCACGAAAGTGCCCGAGCTTCGCTCATTCTTTGGGCTGGTGAATTACTACCGTCGCTTCATTAAAGGCTACTCAGCCAAGGCGGCACCCTTGACGGATTTACTCAAGAAAAACAGAACGTGGCATTGGTCCAAAGAGTGCCAACGCGCATTTAAAGAATTAAAGAAGGCAATTTCGGAGGAACCCGTCCTCGCACTTTCGGACCACACAAAGCCTTTCGAAGTTTAAACGGATGCCTCAGATTTCGCCATTGGTGGAGTCCTTATGCAAGAAGGCCACCCCATAGTGTTCGAGAGTCGAAAGCTAAACGATACGGAACGCCGTTACACGGTGCAAGAGAATGAGATGACCGCTATCATACATTGCTTGCAGGTGTGGCGACATTACTTGCTAGGCTCTCACTTCACGATCATGACGGACAACGTAGTGACAAGCTACTTTCAAACACAAAAGAAGTTGAGTCCGAAGCAAGCAAGGTGGCAAGATTTCCTTACAGAATTCGACTATCAGCTCGAGTACAAACTGGGCAAGGCCAATGTCGTTGCGGATGCTCTAAGCCGCAAGGCTGAATTGCCAACACTTAGCATGAGCCAACCGAAGTCCGACCTTGTCTTACACATCAAGGAAGGCATCCAAAAAGATCTGCTAGAAAAAGGATTTGCTGGAGAAAGTGCTCGAGGGGAAGACAAGGTGATTTTGGCAAGAGGAAGACATCCTCCTCACCAAGGGAGATCGACTATTCGTGCCAAGGTGGGGAAAATTATGGAAAGAAGTCATCAAGGAGTGCCATGACTCGAAGTGGGCTGGCCACCCAGGAATCGAGCGCACCACCGCACTAGTCCAAGCCTCGTATTTTTTGCCGCACATGAGGGACGACATCGAGGCATATGTGCGCACTTGTCTTGTGTGCCAACAAGACAAGGTGGATCATCAACTCCCAGCGGAATTATTGGAGCCGCTACCACTCGCAACAAAGCCATGGGAAAGTGTCTCCATGGACTTCATCACATCGCTGCCTAAGTCCGAAGGGTGTGGCAACATCATGGTCGTTGTCGATCGTTACAGCAAGTACGCCACTTTCATTGCAGCACCAGCCGATTGTAAAGCGGACGAAGCAGCCCGCCTATTCGTTAAGCACGTTGTGAAGCTTTGGGGAGTTCCAAAGAGCATTGTGAGCGACCGAGACCCTCGGTTCACTGGGCCTTTTTGGACAGAGCTCTTTAAGATGTTGGGGACCGATCTCAAGTTCTCGACAAGCTTCCACCCACAAACGGATGGGTAGACTGAGCGCATCAATGGCCTCCTCGAGATGTACTTAAGGCATTATGTGAGCGCCCATCAGCGGGATTGGGCGAAGCTACTCGACATCGCCCAATTTTCTTATAATTTACAGCGAAGTGAGGCTACGGGCAAAAGTCTGTTTGAGATCATCATGGGATTCTAGCCCATGACCCCCAACGCCATAGCCTCAACTTATGGAAGGAAAAAGCCCCGCAGCACACAAGCTCGCCCGCGAATGGCACGAAGAAGGGAACATCGCGCGAGCCTACCTTGACCAAGCCGCGAGGAAGATGAAAAAGTGGGTGGATACAAGGAGATGACATGTTGAGTACAAGGAAGGTGATCAAGTCATGATCAAGCTCCTACCCCAACAATTTAAGACATTGCGGAAAGTTCACAAGGGGTTAGTGAGGCACTACGAGGGACCCTTTCGAGTTGTACGACGTGTGGGCAACGTCTCGTATCACTCCAACTTCTGCCAAGACTCAAGATCCATCCGGTCTTCCATGTGAGTCTTCTCAAGCCATACCACGGAGATGTGGAGGACCTAAGTCGTGGAGAATCAAGGCGCGTACCAACCGCTGTTGTCACCGCGTTCGACAAAAATGTGGACTACATCATTGCAGATTGCGTAGTTTCGAGGAGAGGCGTGCCACTATACCACGAGTACTTGGTGAAGTGGAAAAACCTCTCCGAGAGCGAAGCCACTTGGGAACGAGAAGACGATTTGTGGCAATTTACTGAACACATCTAGAATTTCAAGCACAAGAGTGCGACGAGGACGCCGCGAGCTTAGGTGGGGGAGTATGTTATAGACCACCCAAGTTACTAGCCTAATTGCCCACCATTTTGGGCTAGAGAGCCAAGACAAGGCCAAGAGTGCTAGCTTGGCCCAATTCCGAAAACTTCTAGGCAACTCTAGCACATGTGAGCTTGTAAATCATCTAGAATTCTCTATACATTTCTAACACATGTAAATTCTAGATAGTTGGTAGATTTCTCTAGAATCTCTAGAGCTTGACAAGCCTCCCCTATAAGTATGGGATGGCATTTGGCATTTGGCATTTGAAAAACAAGCTTAAGCTCTCTTGTAATCTTTCATTCAAGTAATACACTTTTCCTCATTCGACTCCATTGCTCTCTTCTCTCTAGCTCTTCGAAAACCTTTAGGCTTAGCTAGTTTGAGAAGCTCAAGGCTTACTTAACAACATTCGGCAAAGTTGTCTAAGTGTCGTACGGGTTTGCTGCGCAAAACACTCATCTCGTGACTATATCCTGACCTTTGGAAAGGTTTCTTGCATGCAAAGCAATCACCGTCTATCTTCTCACTACAGATCAAAACATGCTTGTGACTAAAATATCGCAGTATGCCTCTGCCATTGAGTCCATACTCAGTGACTACACATTACACATGAGTGTTGTAGTCACATTCAGTAGAAGAATAAAACGGATGCTTCAGAATTCTCTTTTTGTTGCAAGCGTCACAGTAATACGAAGCATTTTGATCTCTGACAAGTGTTTTATGATCTGGCCTCAAGGTGAGAGAATGTTGGTGATGTTTGTACATAGTAGTCTCTGGCGGTGAGACTGCAAGACATGAGATATAAGAATTGTACTTACATTCCACGCAACGGAGGATGGGATCATCCTCAATTTCCCACTCACATGCATTGCATTCCCATTTTGTCCTTTGGGAGCACATGTTAATGTCTATCAGAGCAAGAAGATGCTCATGACCGTGGAACTTTATGTTTACCATCAGAGAGCCGCATTCAAGATGCAAGCAAAATTCGCACTTTCGACACTCGTACCTTATGGCTTCATCGATATTAAAACCACAGGCAACGCAATTGCAAAGTTCCTTCGAATTTGAAGGTTTCTTGTATAGTAGTTCCAAATGATGGAGTTGATGAAAAAGATGGAGGATAACCTGCGGAAATTCACAACATGGTTTATGGACGTAAAAAACTCACAAATAGCACAACCATAGGTTGGACCACTGATGTTTTTACGGCATAATTTGCTCATCCACTTCTGATTGGTTGCCGTCATCAGTGTCAAGGTGTGATAGTGAAAGAAATGTTTGAAATATTCATGACCTACATGGGAATTAATGATAGTTGCAGCGCACCCAAAACCAATCTCAAAACTACATTCGTCGCAGTCGAACTTATAATGCTGCTTTACTCTTTCTTGATGTCGCCCTATCATCTTGTAACAACTAGACTTTTCCACAAGGTAAAGAGAGTTGTGCGGACGAAAGGTGATTTTGATCTCTTGTGGTAATTCTGCGCATGATTGGTGGAAAATAGGAGTGTTGGGCCAACACAATTTGTAGATATAAAAGCTACCCAAGGGGCGGTGGCCAGCTTCCCCACAAGCAGAGCACCATTGAGGATTGAAATTACACCTGCTGCAATTGTATAATTTACCCGAGAAAGGCCTGCCACACTTATGGCAATGTACTTCAATGAGTGATAATGGATGCTCATGGAGGATATAGTTTTTAATTTCCTCTGTTCTCCCTCCTCCCTCAGTTTGCGTCCCTGAATATGTAATTTGTAACTTAATTAAAATTTCGAACAAGAATGGAAATCCAAGTTTGCTTTACGGCTTGAGGCAATACCAGAGACATATTTTGGTTTTTTATATTTATAATTAAAATGCAAGCTTTATACTATTCTATAACTTTACCTTCGTTGCCAGCCCTAGATGATGTCATACTAATCTAAGTTAATTCTTCATCGGTTTCCTTTTGAATGGAATCTGATAAGTCTTTTATGATTACACCTTTTTTGGTGGTCGCCTTATCTAGCTGCACATATTTGAACTCTTTCTTAAGAGAAAGTGACACCTATGAAGCAAAAGCAAAGCGTTTATGATTTAAGCATTTATGAAATGCAGATACACGATAAATAAATAAAAATTGTTCATGAATCAAGGGCATGCAAAAGTTGGTTGTATTACTTTTGATGTATCATAAACTTTCTTGAATCACATAATTAATCAAGGCACCAATTTTCTCCCAATTTATTTTAGTATATGCAGAAGATTAACAAAATTAGCCAAAAGCATACATACCTCAGAAATGATGTAATTTACCTCTACCATAAAGTGGCATGCTGCACAGTAGTAAATACATTGCAGAGGATCTCTTTCTTTCTTGCAAACATCACAGTGGAGATGTACTGGAAAATCATCTTCAATAAAACTATCCATGAGGGTGAGGGTGTGCAAGTGAATCTTATGCTTAATAGCTAGTGGTAAGAGACATTGAAGTGGAGATGTACATTGAAGTTGCATTCCATACAATGCAAAAAAGAGGCATCAGCAGAGGCAAAACTGCAGCATGCTGCACATTTTAGGACAAAATGCAAGTTTTGAAAGAGAGTAAGGGCATGTTCATGACCTTCGTGTTTTATTGAAGGCTGTAAAAAAGCGCAGGTGACATCCAAATGCAAGTTGTATTCTTTGTCACAATAAGTGAAGCCATAGCAGTATTTACCACAAGTGATCGAAATCTCCTTTGACAAAGTGTTCTTCACATTCGTATCCACATTCGTATCTTCACATTTAATCTGCTGCTTCATCTGAGAAGAGAGCTTGGAAGCGTTGTCAATTCTGTTATAGAGACATAAAGGGATTGTATAAGTTCTGTTGTGACGAGTGTGATTTCGAGATTTGCTGGGCTTGCTCTAAGTCACTCCTCAAATACCATGAAGGTCGATACCACGTCAAACACTTAGTTCACATGCATCCCCTGACTCTACTAATGGTAAATAATATGGATTGCTTGTCATGCAAGAAAAAATGTCAAGGTCCTGCATATGGTTGTGTCCCTTATAATTTTGTCATTCACAAATCTTGTTATGAATTACCACATATAATCAAACACTCTTTCCATCCCGGCCATTGGTTGTCGGTCGACCGATCATTTAATTATCATTGCAGTGCCTGTTGCTTTAATGGTGAAGGCCTTAGATACCAGTGCTCTTACTGCCGCAGTGATTATAAGCATGAAATTGACTTGCATCCTGAATGTCGATTTCTGAAAGCAAGCATAAAGTACAAAGGCCACCAGCATCTTCTTACTTTTGTGGAGAATGTGTCTTTTAAAAGCGAATGTCAGGTATGCAGCTGCGAGATTCAGGGTACTGTCTTTGCCCATTGCGTAGAGTGTCGCCTCGATTTTCATTTCCAATGCGATGGTCTTCTCCATCTACCAGCTACTATTGTTCATGAAAATGGCGACGGACATGATCCTCTCATCCTTAATATCGAAACATCATCTATCAAAGATGATACAAAACTACTACTGCATTGTGACGTCTGCAAGAAAGAAAGAGATCCGGTGCATCCCTATTACTGTTGTGCCGAGTCTGAGTACCACGCTCACGTATGATGTGTAGTCAGTGAGGTACAAGCCGAGAGATAGAAGCTGAGGAATTTTAGCCACCAGTACTTCTTGATTCCTCTTGATCACAAGCATAAAAATGATGATGATGATGATTTCTTTTGCTATGCTTACAACAAAGGCATTGAGGATGCCCAAACTTATTATGGCTGCGACTCATGTAAACTTTATTTACACAAATCATGTGTAGAGTTGCCGAAAGAGATTAATCATCACTTTCATGCGCTTTATTACTGAAGTGTTTAATAAAGTTTGAAATTCATATGCATGATCTTGCTTTCTTTGAGAAGCTATATGATAACCCGAAATGCACAGCAAGCTGCAATTTTACCTCTCCCGACCATGCTGCTTATTTTCGTTGTGTCAGATGCAACTTCAATGTCCATGTCTTGTGTCCCCAATTATCATCTAAGACTGGTGATGAAGGTAATACTAGTAATTCACAAAGTGTTCTTAAGCTCCCCCACCTCTCCCAACAAAAAAAAAGATCAAATTTTCTGAACAATGTGCAAATACATATATTTCAGGGGCGCCCGCAGGAGGAGAGATAAAAGTGAGGGAGATTGAACATTGTGTTCTACACCAGCATCCATTAACACTCTGTGAAATTAATGGTGAAGGTGAACTATTCTGCCCTCGATGCGGCGACCCTTTCTTGGATCAATCCTATAATTGTAAACGATGTCAGTTTTGTCCACAAAGATGCTCCGTTTGCATGACGACCCCATCAGGTAGTTTCTATATTTGCAAACTATGCTGGCCTAAATCTCCTCTGTTTCATAAATCATGTATTGAATTTACGAAAGATATCCAAATCTCCTTTCACCCACATAGCTCTCTCTATGTCGAAGGAGAATGTAGTTCTTCTGACCGGCTTAGTCGCTGTCACTTTTGTAACCAAAAGCCTCTTCACTACAAGTTCTGCTGCGACAAGTGTGCCTTCCAAATTCATTTTGGATGTGCTTTAAAACTTATTAAATATCATAAAGGTCGAGAGCACATCCAACACTTTTGTCACTCGCAACCCTCGACCTTATTGGATTTAGGTAACGTTAATTGTAGGATATGTAAGAAAAGCATCCAAGGTCCAAGCCTTAGCTGTGTCCCATGTGAATTTTATATCCATCAATCATGTTGTGAATTGAAGCAGGAAATTGATCACCTTTTTGATCCACTTCAAAAATTGACACTGTCGAATATGCATGGACCCTATCGGTTCGACAGTTCGTGCAATGCATGTGGCTTCCAAATTAATGGCTTCCGTTACCATTGTGAATATTTTAAGATCTTCTTGCATCCTGAATGTGCAATATCATCGAAGCCAACCATTAAGTACGAGGGTCATGAACATCTACTCACTCTAATGGAAAATGGAAAATGAGTGCAACAAAGGCAATTGCGAAGCATGTGGTTTGGATATTTTGGGTGATTTTTTTGCTCGCTGTGTTAAGTGTGACATCAACTACCACATCCAGTGCGGTGATCCGGTTTCACTACCCCCAACTGTTGTATATGAGCATCATGAACATCCACTTGTTCTCACTGAAACACTTGCTGAAGATGACTCTACTCTGTTTTACTGTTACGCCTGCGTGAAAGAAAGGAATCCAAAACATTCCTTCTACTTCTGTGCTAAATGTGAGTACTCGACTCATGTGCACTGTGTTATCACCAAGGTACAATTGGTGGAAAGAAAGAAACTCAAGCATTTTAGTCACCAACATTTCTTGATTCTTCAAGAGAACGGTGATGTTTGCTACAGTGCTTGCGAGAACTTTATCCAGGGAGCATCATACGGTTGTGATCCCTGCAATTATTATCTCCACCAATTCTGTGCCGCGCTTCCAAAGACGCTCTTGCATCCCTACCATCAACATCATTTGCCTCTCCAGAAACCTTTTGTTGGAATATACCGTCAATGCAGTGCTTGTCACAAGCATGGGAATGGCTACATGTTTTCTTGCGTTAATTGCAAATTTAATCTGGATGTTGACTGCATTTCACTTCAACGTCCTTCAATGAAAATTGAAAGCCATGAGCACATTGTTACTATCTTCAAAAAGTTACATAGATCCCCAAAATGCATATGCTGCAATTCTGCCTCTTCCAATATCATATATCTGTGTTGCATGAGATGCAACTATATTGTCCATCTTTGGTGTGCTCCTTTACCGAAGATTATTAAGCATGAGAGTCACCATTATCCGCTTTTCATCACAGATTATTTGTTTGACAAAGCTTATGATGAGGAGGTTTGTGATATTTGTGAGGAGACAAGAGATCAAGAAGAATGTGTTTATTATTGTGCAGATTGCGACTTTGTGGCAGAATTTAATTGCGTACTTTCTAAGGTACGTGGTACTAAGCCTTGTTTTATAACAGTATAATCACATTACTATAAGCATCATCCTGATGTAGTCTAAATATCTTGATTTTTGGCAGGTAATGGCTTGTCTGAAAGGAGAGCGAGGACCTGTCTCGTTAAGAACTATCGACAGAGAGATAACTGATAAGGTTATCAAAAAAGGCTCAAGTTTACAGGACATACATGAAAGAAATTAAGAAAAATGTTGTTTGGTTGCTGAGAAAATATCTCAGAAAATTTCCAGAGAACTTCCAGAGTACTTGTATTATTTTCTTAAATCAGAAATGTTATGATTACAACTTATTTATACTCAATGCTTAAGCATTACTAGAGCTAATGATTAACTGATTTAGAAGAATCTACACATGCTCAACTACAGCTCGATATACAGAGTAAACATAACAGACTCTCAACTACTTAAGCTGAGGTGGCAGCTGAGCTGTCATTTTGCTCATACTCATCTGACGTCACCAGCTTGCTGGTTTTCCTTAGCTTGAGCAGCTTCCTCTTTTCTGCACAATGAGCTTCTCTAACAGCCCCCCTCAAACTCAAAGGACAAGAGTGGACATTGAGTTTGGCCCTCAAGTAATTAAATTGTATGAATGAAAGAGGTTTGGTCATTATGTCTACAACTTGATCTGCACTTGATATATATTGAATGCTGAGCTCTTTATTAAGAACCTTGTTGCGAATAAAGTGTATGTCAATTTCAATATGTTTTGTTCTGGAATGGTAAACAGATTCTTGGCTAATTCAGCTGCACTAATATTATCACACCAAATAATAGGTTTGTCTGTGCAGCATACTCCAATTTCAGCAAACATGGATTGCATCCAAGTTAATTCTGCACTAGCTAATGCCAATGCCCTGTACTCACTTTCGGCACTTGACCTAGCTATTACTCCTTGCTTTTTAGAAGACCATGATATAAGATTATTACCCAAGTAGATACAATATGCACTCACTGATTTTCTGTCATCTAAGTCACATGCCCAATCAGTATCTATAAATCCAGTAAGCTCCATATTGCCTTCTTTGATAAGCTTTAAACCATAGTCCTGAGTGGCCTTTAGATATCTTAAAACCCTTTTACAGGCCATGAGATGCTGTAGTGTAGGAGCAGATACATACTGACTGAGTTTGTTAACTGCAAAAACAATCTCAGGTCTTGTCAAAACCAGATATTACATACTTCCAACAATGCTTCTATAGTATATAGGATCTTCAAGAAAATGGCCAAGCTGTCATTGAACAGACTTCTGTAATTTCAAACCAGTACTTAAAGGAGTATTAATGCCCTTACAACCAATTATATCAACCTTAGCTAACAAATCTCTGATGTATTTCCTCTGAGACAGAAATATGCAATCTTCATCATACAAGACTTCAATCCCAAGAAAATAAGATAAAATGCCAAGATCTTTTAAAACAAAAATTGAGCTTAGTGTTGCAATAAAATGTTCTAATTCAGCACTGCTAGGACCTGTAATCAAGATATCATCCACATATATCAAAACAAGAATCATGGAAGTATGACCCCTTTTTAAAAACAGAGATGTATCAGAGGTAGTATTAGTGAATCCCTACTACAGCAAGCAACTCTTAAGTTTATCATACCAAGCTCGAGGAGCTTGTTTAAGTCTATAAAGAGACTTGTGTAGTTTACACACATAATCAGGCTTTGTGTTGTCAATAAATCCTTATGGCTGAGACATATAAACCTCTTATGTCAATTCCCCATTGAGAAAAGCATAACATCCACTTGTCTAATTTTCCATTTGTTCATCACTGCTAAGCTTAGTACCACTCTGACAGTTACTGGTTTGATAACTGGACTGAAAGTTTCAAAGTAGTTTACCCCTACAATTTGCTGGAAACCTTTGGCAACAAGCCTAGCTTTGTATTTGGCCACATCATCATCTGTGTTATATTTAATCTTGTACACCCACTTATTATCCACAACTTATTGATCAGTCTCTTTAGGAACCAAGGACCAAGTATCATTATGAACTAAAGCATCATACTCATCTTGCATAGCCTTCACTCATCTGGAATCACTCAAAGCTTCTTGCATTGAATCTGGTTCTTTGTGAGTGAGAATGGTTGTATATACTTTTGGTTTAAAAATGCCAGATTTACTGCTGTCAGGGTTTGCAGATATGGAATAACCAGTGCTGTTTTCAGTAAATGATTGAACAACAGACAAAGTAGAAAGATGATATATTTGCTGAGGAGAAAAGGAAGTAGAAGAAAGAGGTGATGATGATGACTTAGTGAAACAATGAAATCTAGAATCAGTAGAGTAAGGAAATGTAAGTTCATCAAATATGGCATGTCTTGCTATGTAGAGGTGACTTGAAGGATGTAAACCCTTGTATCCTTTGTGTGATGAACTATAACCTAGAAAAATACATTTACTGGAGTGATAGTCAAATTTATGTTTGTTATAATCCCTCAAGTAAGGATAACATGTACAATCAAAGCACTTAAGCATGTCATAGTTGGGTTGGTGTTTGAAAATTTTCTCATAGGGAGACAAAAGCTTAAGAACAACAGAAGGCATCCTGTTTATGATATACACATCTGTATGAAAAGCTTCCCACCAAAATTTGAAGGGTAATTTAGATTGAGCTAGCAGTGTAAGTCCCATTTCAACAATGTGCTTATGTTTTCTCTCAATCAATCCATTTTGATGATGAGTGTATGGGCAGGAGTGTCTAAAAATGATACCACACTGATTTAAGAATTCAGTGAAAGATCTGTACTCACCCCCCAATCAGATTGTAACTTCTTAATGGTAGTTTGAAATTGATTTTCAACATATGTTTTAAAAAGCTTAAAGACGTCTAAGGCTTCAGACTTAAACTTTAGAGGATATATCCATGTATACCTACTAAAATCATCCACAAAACTGATATAATAGTGATATCCATCTCTAGAAACGACAGGTGAAGGACCTCAGAGATCTGTGTGTATCAGTTCTAAGAACTTGGATGTTTTGGTTATAGCTGAGGAGAAATGAAGCTTATGAACTTTGCTCATTTGACAAGCTTCACAGATATACTACAGTGCTTGTTTTATTTGATTATCAGAAAAATTTACAGACTTGATATTTTTAAGAACATGCTTTAAGATATATTGATTGGGATGACCAAATCTATTATGAAACAAAGCAACTTTATTCATTGATGTTTTACAAGGTAATGCAATAGATGAATAACAAGATTTTGAATGACTACAACTTGCATTATTAACATCAGTTACAAAATTAAAATTAAAACAAGACAACATGACACTGGTTTATTTGAATTGATCTGAAATAGAAAAGATGATGATGATGATTTAGAGGATGAGTATGGTTTGAATAACAGCCGGTATAATCCTTTTTCAGCAATACCTAGCAGTAGAACTTCCCCCTTTAGAGCATCCTTCACATAACAAATATTTCCAAGAAATTCAATAGACAAATGATTATCATAAGTGAGTTTAGAAATACTCAATAAGTTTTTGGTAATTAAAGGGACAAGAAGAATATCTTTCAGTGCTATGTGTGGGTGTTTGTGTTGAGCAGATGACGTTTTAAAAACAAAATTTGCATCACCAACATGAGTTATGGGCAAACCTTGTCCATTTCCAATGATAAGCTGATCAAAACCATTAAATTCCTCTCTGACCTGCATATTAACCATGTTGTTGGTTAAGTGATGAATTGCTCCACTATCAAGATACCATCTTTCATCAGCAGGCCCTTCAAAGTTGGAAAGATAAGCAGCTCCAGGTGTAGAAGATATTTCAGATGAACAATGAGACATAGAAGAATATGTCACTGGATCTAGATTGTAAGACTGATAATTTGAGCAGTTCATAGCATAGGAATCATCAAAATATGGTGCAAACTCAGCATGTGGTTTAAATGCAGCCATGTATGTTGACTTAGGTCCTTTTCCTCTGCTAAATTGCCTTGACTGTGGCACATAATTCTCAATGTATCTGTGCCAACAAGCATCAGCTGTGTGCCCTGACTTATGACATATCTGAAAAACAGGAATGTTATCATCTGATTCAGTTCCAGTTATATAAAACCTTGAACATGAGGCTTAGGATGTGGTAAAGCTTTGTGAAATTGCATTAGCATAGAGTTGCCTCTTCCAAAATTATGACCACTAGTATTAAAGCCTCTAGGATATGTATTAAACATCATTTCTCTTCCAGCATTTCTGTTTCCATTATGAATATGTCCATGATATCCTCCATAGCCAAAACCTCCTTTTTTATTATTCCCTCTGACTTGAGAATAATTGGAATTCATCAATCCATAGTTAGCATTGAACATGACTTTAGTATTCTAACTGTTCTGACTTTGTTCTAATCTTGCCTCATGTGTTAACAGTAAGGCATAAGCATCATTATAAAACATCTTATTAGCTGTGATAATAGACGCAAGATCTAGATAACCAGTTCCTAATCTATTTAGAACTTGCATTAACAGATCCCTTTCTGACATAGGACTGCCAGCACAAGCAAGTTTATCAGCTAGTATTTTGACTTTTAAACAATATTCCTCAACAAACATGGATTCCTTTCTAAGCACATTCAATTCATAGCAAAGTTGCATTATTTTAGCTTCAGACTAAACTCCAAATTATTTATCAATAGATCTCCAAGCATCACGTGAATTGTCCCAATTAAGAATAGAACTGAGAATACCTTCATTAACCGATGACAAAAGCCAGCCAAGTAGTATTTGATCTTGAGCTCTCCAATTTATGTATGCTAGATTATCTACTTTCTGTACTGATCCATCAACTGCTGTTTGAATGATATGTTGCTCTGGTATGATATGATTTTCAGATATGAAATCTTCAAGTCGATTTCCCCTGATTGATGTAAGAACTTGTTTTCTCCAGATTAAGAAATTAGATCGATCTAGTTTTATTGGATTACTAAATGAGAATGAGATCTGTGAGGATTGATTTGCATTTGTTGAATTTGAAAGTGTTGTTGGAACTAGCCATACTGGCTCTGATACCATGAAAGAAATTAAGAAAAATGTTGTTTGGTTGTTGAGAAAATATCTCAGAAAATTTCCAGAGAACTTCCAGAATACTTGTATTATTTTCTTAAATCAGAAATGTTATGATTACAACTTATTTATACTCGATGCTTAAGCATTACTAGAGTTAATGATTAACTGATTCAGAAGAATCTACACATGCTCAACTACAACTCGATATACAGAGTAAACATAACAGACTCTCAACTACTTAAGCTGAGGTGGCAGCTGAGTTGTCATTCTGCTCATACTCACCTGACGTCACCAACTTGTTGGTTTTCCTTAGCTTGAGCAGCTTCCTCTTTTTTGCACAGTGAGCTTCTCTAACAATATATGATTCTTTAACAGAAGAGGAGGTAATGAAAATAAATGGCATTATTAAAGATATTAGAAAGGAACTAGAAAATGTTAGTGAAACATTATCTCAGACTGGCAACAAAGTTGACTTATACTTTTCAGAAACGTCTCCTTGTTCGGATGAGGCTTTGTTGCAGTTAATGGTAACCATCAAATCAACAACTTTGTCAATGAGCTTCTGGGATTTTAATGATGAGGTTGTCAATGCCGTTGGTGATTACAAAGTATCTAGGAACTTGGCTCCAGTACTCGAAAAATTGATTGCTAAATATGGTGACATTGGTGCCAATTGTGCTTTAAGCCAAAATGTAATGACAGGTTTCCTTGTCACAATATGTGGGGTTCTTCAGAGCATGTGCAACACTCAGATTAAGGACATCACGGATGAACTAATGTTCAATTGGTGGTACCATCTCAAAGTTGTGCAGCGTGGAGGGCTTGAAATTTATTTTGCCTTTAATCGTTTGAAGAGAATCGTTGACGCTCGCTGCAGAATTGATCATGCAAAACGTTACGAGAAGAGTAAGCTATACAGGATCCATGAGGACATGGCTGCAGCCACTGGAGTGATTGATGAACAGATGGCAAAACTAGAGGAACTGAAGAAGCAAGCACAGCAGGTAATATCTACTTATCATCCGGAGAAATCCAGAACAGAGGCAGCGGTTGTAAGTGATGCTTTGGAGTTGATTTTGACGAATGCTGGAGCTAGATTGTTTTGAGATCTCGAATTTACTAGGCATTTAACAAATTTTTCGTAATCGATAATAACTTGTAACGAGCTTTCTCTCCTTATGATTTAGAATAAATGTAATGATAGAATTTAATTCACAAATTAATCATTAAATTCAATTAGTTTATGTATAGAGTTACCTTACTTTTTAAATTAAAAAAAAAAAGAAAAAAAGAAAGCAAGCTAGTCATTATAAAATAAATAAATAAACGCATGTATATATATATATATTTTTTTTTCTTTTTGTAAATTGATGATGATGCTTTTGCAGAAGGACCAGCTGCTGAGATGAGAGAAAGAAGTGCTTCTCCATCAAGAGAGAGTGAAAATGTTTGACATGTTAACAAGAGTGAGAACGAGAAAAACAAAAGTGTTGGTGTTCTTTTCATTTGAGCCATGGGGGAGAGGTATTGGTTTCAAATGGTGAAGTTCAAGATAAAAATGAATGTTATTTCTGAGGAAAATGCTGTTCTTGGCAATGGTGACGACGATGGAAGTAAAAGTCCAATCTAGGGGGCAACACACATGTGCGAAGAGATTGTTTTTTTAGCTGCTGGTGGTGATTTTAAAGAATGCTTAAACTTCGCACTAAAGAGTTGAACAACTTGAACCCCATTTGCATGTGCAGAAAAAACCAAGGCAAAAAATTTCCTAATGGATGTCGTAAATCATCCATTAATGCAGGATTTTATTGGACAAACAATCAAATGAAAACTCAAAAAAGTTCAAGTTCAAAGATCAGTACAAACCATAAAACTATACCTCTAGCTAGCTAGTGCTGAACAACAGAAAATGATGAAATTGCAAAGCTTTTACGGCCAAAACATGGCCGTAAAACATTTGCAAGTCAAAAAATAGAAAAGCAAAAGTACCTGTAAATGATGACGCGGCGTTGTTATTAATTGGTCGACTTTGCTTCTCAGTTCTTTCTATCTTTTGAAATTTGAATAATCTTGCTTTGACAATGAGCCAACATAAGAACCGTTTGATTTAGTCGAAGTCAATTGAGCAGAAGTTGAAAGAATATTGGGAAAAGGACAGACACACTCTCAACGTTTAGGTAAAGGGACAAAAATCCCCTAATATTTTAAAAAAGATATTTACACCCTAATTTATTTTAATTTTACCATTATACCCTTCAAGCATATAAAAAAAATTATTAAATTATTTAATTTGTCTATATATTGTTAATAAAATTATAAATATACCCTCATTGCCTCATTATTCTATTTAAATTTTTATCAATAACTAATTTTAAAAAAAGACATCTATACACTTAAAAATATTATAAAAAAATTATAATTTTAAAAGTAAAATTGGTTATTAATACCATAATAAATAACATAGAAAATTAGTTATAAATATACAAGTTTAAATGATTGACATGTGGAGAATTAAATATACAAGTTTAAAGTTTAAATAAAATTGGTTATTAATAACCAATTTTATTTTTAAAATTATAATTTATTTACAATTTTTTAGGTGTATAATTTTTTTTAAATTGATTATTGATAAAAATTTAAATAGAGGAATTGGGCAATGAGGGTATATTTATAATTTTTTTTTACAATATCCAACTTGTCTATTTATAATTTTATTAATAATATATAGACAAATTGGATAATCTAATAATTATTTTTATATGCTAGAAGGGTATAATGGTAAAATTATAATAAATGAGGGTGTAAATGTCTTTTTTGAAACGTTAGGAAGATTTTTGTCCCTTTACCTAAACGTTGGGCGTGTGTTTATCCTTTTCCCAAGAATATTTCCTCGCCTTCACTGCAACGAATTTATCATTTTTCCTAGTCAGTCAATTTTTTTTATATGATTAAATTAAATAGTTCTGGATAAAAATTTCTTACATTGGTTGCACCCTGCCACAATTTTGGATCAATTACACAACAGTCCATATTTTTCTCGAAAATTAAAATAAAATTATAGGTTTCGAATTTTCAACACATAAGCCCTATTTTGGAAATTACTTTTCCCTCTTCTTATCGATCCCTCTCCTCCGAGTTGCTTTTCTTTTTTGCCCTTTTTAATCTTTTTTACTTCTTCTCTCCCTTTTACTTTTTTTTTAGAATTTCTAAGATGATTTTATTTTGCTAAATTTTCAAAGACAATAAGAGGGATTTGTAGTAAATCATTCAATTGGATTTGATCTGTCATTGGCTATGTTTGGTCTCATGTTTTCAAGTTGATTATGCTGCATGATTGGATGGTGATCTCCTAAAGATGGTAAGTTTTTTTGGCTAATTTTTGACACAATCAATTGGTTTAATAATTAATTTTTGTCGATGCCCATAAAAATTTATTTTTACTTTTATTGAGAATAGAGATTAAATATTCAACTTTTATTACTCTTTAATCTTTTCCATAACCCAACTGGATTAGGATGCTCTCCATCTAAACAATTCAAAACTTTTAGAGATTTTGTGCCACCTGTCTTTTAGTACTAATGTATGATTAAAACTTAATTACGTTTACATTTTAATGAGTGGGGTTATTTGCACTCTGAATATTACTTTGGACACTCTACTACTTTGCACACTCATACACTGATTATAAAAAATTAAGTTTTATTTCGTACACTTTTTAAAATCAATGAAGTGAATTTTAACTAAAGAAAAGATAGATAAAAAGAGGAACCTAATCCATCCCAACTACCTTAAATTTCAAAATGAAGATTCTTAAAAGTGGTAAAATTCTATTTAAATTTGATTGAACAAGTGCGAACTCTAAAATAATTTATCTATCTCTTATTATTACTAAAAGCTCGAACTATGAATTTTGGCCTAATATGAAAATAACTTAATTAAACACTGAATAAATCTTTTAAATTTTGGCCAATTAAAAAAAAAAAAACTTTGCTTTACTTGTTTCTCTTAAGCCAAAAAAAAAAAAAAAAGACACAAAATCTCTTCTCAATTTTCATTTTAGTTCGAACAAATCAAATCAATAAGTTATTAGAAACCTTTACATGAATTATATCATTTTTAAACAATAATTAATAAACTCACATAAGTCTCTATAGATTTTATTAAATATACATGAAATGAAAAGGTGTAAATAATTCTACGGAAACAACAACTCCTCTTCGTTTCCCAATTCAGTTATAATATTATGTACCTGCTCAGTGTATATCGCCAGATATAATTTTTCAAAGACTTGACTAGGGTTTCCCATTTCAGTTATAATATTATGTGCCTGCTCAGTGTTAATATATGTGCTAGGTAACTATGCCGTCTATTTTTTTTTTTTTTTTGAAAAAAAATATGTGCCAGATAGAAGGAATAGGAAACTATTAATAGGATAATAACAGATGAAAAATTTTTAAAAATGCTGATAAAAATAATGAGTTCATACATTATTTTTGTACATTTTATCTGTCAGCAACTCAGCGTTTTCCAAGTCTTTTGTCTTTTTTTTTCATTTTTTATTAAATACAAAATATCTATTTTTTCAGTGCGAGTTTCCAAATATAATCTGTACCAATGGCTGCAATTCAATATTATTTCTCAGACTTTGACTTGGGCTTTCCCAATGTGAAATATGATTCGCAATACAATATAATTTCTCATTCGATTAAAATTCAAATCAACATCAGTAAATTATGTTATTGAATGAATTGCAGAGAATGAGCAAGTGATTACTTTTTAAGTGGAACTGGCATATCAAAAGTTTGCAATGTAATTTCTTTTTTAATAATAATAACGAACTGATTAATTTATTGATTTTATTTATAATGTTTTTCTATAAAAATTATTGATTTTATTTATAATGTTTTTCTATAAAAATTATCAGCTAATTAATAAAAAAATTCATTGCATGGTTAAATATTTGTCCACATGCAATAAGTAATAATAATTAAAGTCAGCCATATCCGTTGGATTAGTTTTCATTAGAGTTAGTAAAATTGGTCACTGGGTCGTGTTTGTGTAGTGTTAAATTAGGACTGATTCATGACTCATTTTATAATCATGTCAAAATATCCAGACCTAATCTGACATGAAAAATAAATATGTTTATTCAATAACTTACTTAATACCTTTATATTTAACAAGATTTACATCAAATATTTATAAGCGCCTTTTTTTTAAAATACGGACACATGTTAAGCTGTGCGGTTTAAAAGAGTTATTTTTTAATGCACTATAAACTAATGCGTTTTAATAAAATTAAAATTTGACTCAATTAAATCTTATGGTTTAAAAATATTTACTCATGGAAAAAAAATGAGAGTGTGTAGAACCCTATATATATATATATTCCTTCTTCTCATACAGGCGCCCACTTTCACACGTGTATTTGTCTTGCAGCATAAATTTTCTCCAAAACTTGTCCCACAAGCTTAACTCTTGCAATATAGGACAATAATTTCACAACAAAGTTTCTAACATAGGGCACACCACAAGATAGAAAAAAACATATAAATCTGAAAAAAAAATTCTAGTGATAATTTGATTAGCAGGCTTGGATGAATGAGTCAAAAAATTGATTAGCTGGCTTGGATGAATTAGTCAAAAAAAAAAAATCAGGTAAGGAAATTAGGTCATGTGGGGTTAATTAATGGATAATGAGAAAGAAGAGATATTCCAGAAGAGATATTCCAACCTATTAAAATATTTTCTATACCTATTATTTTGATAAAAAAATTATTACTAAATTATATGTGACTTAAGTTACTATAATATATAGACTAAAGGAGCAAATTTCCTTCAATACCTGATAATGACGATTATATCCTTCATCTTCAAGCTTTCAAACAACCATCCGATACTTGCAAAAGACACTCCAAAGATTAAATCAGTGTTTAGTTCCCTAGAAAATACAAGAAAATCAAGGAGAAAATATATTCTTGAGTATTGTGAGTGTTTTTAGAATCGGTTAAATCTATCCTGAGAATTTATGTCGGGATCTCTTTAAAATAATTCAATATTTCCATTTATAGAGACTTCAGTTAGGAGATCACAATCATTTTTTTTTCTTTTTGAGTTCTTTTCCTTTTTGATTTAATCTGGCTTTTCTATTTATTTATCTACCATGTGACTCATATGCTTTTATTTTTTGTGATTTCTTTATCTATTTTTATTGCATGCATCTGGAGTCTTCAAATCTGTGGTGCTTTTTCTAATACGTGGCACGGTATAAGTGGGCAAATTTATGATAATTGGGTAGAGAAAATAAAATATTCACTTAAAATAATCTTATTCTACCCCTTCTTTATTCTATTTTTAAATTGAAAGGATGCCAAACTTTCGTCTCTCGAGACTGAAGAATACAATTAGAGAGGCATCGTCTTTCGCCCGATCCTTGGGTGACTAACACTTTGATTCTTGTTAAAAATTGTTTTTACAATTTGAGTTCCTATTTTTTAAAATACGTATTTTAAAATTTGTATGTTCGGTGTATGTGAGAATATTTATTGTGAAATGAAATTCATTATCTTCGTTTGAATCAATCAAGTTTCTAAATTCATGTATGATAAAATGAAATTAATTTGCTATATTTAATAAATTTAAAATAGCAGAAACCTAATTGTCCCAAAACAAAAACCAAAATCAAACCGACTTAGTTGGGTTCGACTTGATTTGAATTTAATTTGAATTCTTATAAATTAAACCAGTCAATTTTACTACATTGTTATTTTTTTAATACCATCTTCTTAGATTAGGATTACTAGGCAATTTTCCTCTCCGTCGGAGTTAAAAGAAATGCAATGATAGAACTTAGAATATCCAATCAATATTAAAGGCGATTAATTTATTTATTAAGTTCCTAACTTTGAAAAAAAAGAAAGCAAATATGACATCACAATTAACAATAAATAAATATAAATTGAATAAACTCCTAGCCAGAAATCAATATAAGCCCATTGAGCTACTAAATGGATATGGATTTGGGGGAACACTCACTTCAACAACTCCTTCAAGCATCTGTAAAACTTTCTTCATTGTTGGTCTAAGAGATGGATCCTCTTGAATGCACCAAATGGAAACCATCACAAGCTTCCCTAAACATTCTATATCATTCATGGCTTCCTTGTCTTCCCCAACCAAAACATTCAATTTCCCATTTCTGTAGCAATCAAAAGCCCAATCTGTTAAAATTGCATACTCTTCACCCATTTCAATATCAAAGCTTTTCCTGCAGGAAATGATTTCTAGCAACAAAACACCAAAGCTGTACACATCAACCTTTGCTGTGATTTTTGAGTTCCTAAACCATTCAGGAGCTACATACCCTTTTGTTCCTCTTATAGCCGTCTTAATAGTTTTGCTCTGATTCAATGTCAAAAGCTTTGCCAAACCAAAGTCCGATATCCGAGCAGTGTAGTAATCATCAAGCAATATGTTCTGAGGCTTTATATCACAATGGATGATCTGAGCTCTGCAATCTTCATGTAGGTACAGAAGCCCTCTTGCAATCTGAAATGCAATGTTAGTTCTGAGGTTCCAGTTAGGCTTCAAGTTTCCGAAAAGGAAACTGGCTAATGTTCCATTATTCAAGAACTCATACACCAACAACCTGTTCTGGCCTTCGTCACAGAACCCGAGCAACCGAACAAGATTCTTGTGATGAGTCTGGCCAATCACGAAGACTTCATTCTTGAATTCTCTTTCACCATCTTGAAACACTCTATCCAATTTCTTGACTGCAACTGCAGTGGTACTTGTTCTTGTTTGAATGACACCTTTGTAAACAATACCAAAAGATCCTCTGCCGACTTCTTCCTTGAAGTTATTTGTAGCTCCCTCAAGCTCTTTGTAGCTAAAACAACGCAAATTTGTTTCAATGGTGCCATCGTCTGGACTGTTTCTTATCCATTTCTTCTTATAGATGAAGGAAAAACCAAGAACAAATGCACAAACCAACGCAAAATTCACAAACACGGAGCTTCCTAAGAGTACTGATCCTGTGGCATTCATCATCTTACTTTTTTTCTTGTCTTCAGGATCCGGAGGACGAGGGACTGATGGAGGATCATCACCTTTATTCTTATATTTTATAAAAGCTTTGCCAGCAATACGGCTATCTGTCATGCCATTGGAGAGAGGCAGCTTCTTGAACCAGCAGCTACCGTCATTAAAAATGACCGCAGCACAGAAACAATCACTCAAGCAAGTGTTTTTGCACTGCACTTCATTATAGGGCTTGAAACGCTCGTAGTCTGACTGAGGCCAATTTATATTTTTAAGCTCATGAAAATCAAATAATTCTTTGTTATAACCCTGCCCTCCTCCCCAGCAGCTCAATTCAAAATCTGGCCTGCAGCTTCCGTACCTGTCATTCTCATCAAGTAAAGAATACCCTTTCGGGCATGCACACCTTGGCCTTCGATCACTATCTAAGGTGCAAATACTGTTATATCCACAAGCACCACTTCCCAAGCCTCCTCCAATATCAACACAAATATTTTCAGGCTCAGACCAGGCAACAGACCAGTTTCCATTGCCATTCTTTGGATAAAAATATTGCGCGAAAACACCATCAAAATTGAGAGTTGCTCTGTAGTAAAAGTCTGCTGCTGGGACTACTCTTTCTGTTGTGAGATCAAACCTCCCGCCATTTCTTCTCAATATGTACATGTAACCAGACTCATTGAACATCACTCGGTAACCGGAATTTGATGAGTTTGCAGGATCATAAGTACCACTAGTGTAGTAAGCATCATAAGCAAAACCAGTAGCCAAATTTGCAATATTGAGAACAAGATTACCATCTTCAAGCAAGCGAAATTGGAACCGTCCTCGGGAGAAATTGTTCTCCGATTTTCGAGAAAAAAGTCCTTGTTCAGTCTCCATCATTTGCCCTAGCAGCAATGTATCCGTAGGATTGCTGAAGCTGTCCCATAACCTGCCAGAGCTGCTGCTTGCAAGCACAAAATTGCCTGTATCATTCATATGGCCAACAGCGACTGTACCAATATCAATTTTAGAGCTCCAAACTTGTTTGCCTTGAGGATCATTAAGCACTAGCCCTTGATCAGCAGTAAGCTTTACCTGTGATCCTCTTGGGACAGCAGGATTTTGATCTTTATTATCTGTGTACCAGACAACAGTTTTTTCAGGTATTTTGTTGTAAAATATTGAAAGCAAGAAGAGGTCATTGGTGTTGTTTTCTTCGTCAAGCTGGTGAAATCCAAATGCAAAATCACCAGAAGGAGAAAGCCACGGAGAGCTACTAGTACCTGCTGTGAGAGTTGCACCCACAGGCACAGTTCCATTGTTTTGAGCGATGGCTAAATGTGAAAAATATGGAAGCTGAAATAATAAGAATATGAAGTACAATCTAGCAGAAGTCATTGCAATAGCTATTTGGATAAACACTTTAAGAAATTATATATCGTAATCATAGGCAAAATGGTTAGAATGAATCATGAAATGAGAACCAAGAGGAAAGAAAGAAACATTGACAAGTTAAAAAATAGAAAAGTAAAACTTTGACAGCCAATATTGTTATCAATTGATAACTTGCTTCATTTAGTTTCTATCTTTGAATAGTCTTGCCACGACAAGGCGACAACGCGGTAACATTGAACTCGAGGATCACAGTGAATTGACTTTGATCATTCAAGGTTAATTAAGCAGAAGTTATAAGCTGAAAGCATTTTTCCTCCCTTAATTGCAGAGGATTCAATCTAAAATATATGCTGGGACGTGAAGTCCAGCGGGATGTTTCCTAGAATTTGCCCGGACTTATAAAAGTTGAAATCCAACCCAAAATCTAAAATTAATGAAAATAATAAACAAATAAACGGTCACTGGAATTTAGTCAACGCTGGCCGGGAAGCTCAAGTCAGAAATTTCTGGCCACACTGAGTCCAACGGTGGCTGTGGTGACCTTTCACGCGCGGCGATGGCTCCGAATCGAGCTCCCAAAGCCATAAGTCTTTCAATGGCCGATCAACAGCAAAACGATGTCCCCGGCGGCAGTGGATAGTCAGAAATGGCAGAGGACAGGGTGAGGAACAAAGCCTAGCCGGTTACGTCACCAAAAACCGGTGGAATCAATGGCGACGAAAACGGGCGGAGCCGCGGGTTTTCAAGCTTCGATCGCCGGCGTTCCGGTTGGTTTTCGGCGGCTATGATGGCCGAGAAACCACGGGCAGATTCTAATCTTCCATTTGGTACCTTTCTCGGCCGAAACGGTGGCAGGAAATGGGAGATATGGCCGGGTTGATTTCGGGTTAAACGGGTCGGGTGTTCGGGTCTGTAGTTGGGTCGGTTTGGCAGCTTCTCTCTCACTCTCTCACACATGTATCTCTGTTTTCCAGCTCTTTTCTTTTACTAATTCTAACTTTTAACCGCCTCATTTTTATTCATTTATTTAATTCACATGTGTTACATTAATGACAAAGCATGTGGTTTGGATATTGCAGCAAAGGTAACTGAGAAGCATGTGGTTTGGATATTGTGGGTAATTTTTATGCTCGTTGTGTTAAGTGTGAGATCAACTACCACATCCAGTGTGGTGATCCAGTCTCAGTACCACCAACTGTTGTATATGAGCATCATGAACATCTACTCGTTCTCACTGAAACACTTGGTGCAGATAACTCAACTCTGTTTTCCTGTGACGCCTGTAAGAAAGAAAGGAATCCAAAACATTCCTACTACTACTGAGCTAAATGTGAGTAGTCGTCTCATGTGCGCTGTGTTATCACCAAGGTACAATTGGTGGAAAGAAAGAAACTGAAACATTTTTGTCACCAGCATTTCTTGATTCTTCAAGAGAACGGTGATGTTTGTTGCAGTGCTTGCGAGAACTTTATCCAGGGAGCATCATACGGTAGGATTTCATTGAACAAACAATCAAATGAAAACTCAAAAAATTTAAGTTGAAAGATAAAAACAAACCAGAAAACTATACCTCTAGCTAGCTAGTGCTGAATAACAGGAAATGATGAAACCGCAAAGCTTTTATGGCCAAAACATGGCAGCTTATGCATAGCATGAATGTTGGACATGATATAGAAGTGGTGATAATGGTGGCGGTGGTGGTGGCGATGGCCGGAGGTGTTGGCTGTGTGTTCGAGTTTTGAGAGCTAGTTCAGTTTGTATGTTTGTTACTAAGGATACTTGAGGGTGATGAGAAAGTGTAGTTGCAATTAAAGTGGAACTTAGTAGAAAACGAGCAACACCAAGCAATTTGAAGAAAATAATTGTGCTAGTAATCATATCATATGATTGATTCTTGCCATTTTGGGGCACATCATACCATTATTTGCATGATTTTAGAGTGATCGCAAAAAACAACTTCATTTTGCCTTAAACATCCAAAGTTAAGAATATTTTTGGAAACGTAATAAATACTATCCTAAAATTTACGAGTAAACGTACTTTACATGTGCCTTTTACAAACAGTACCGATCAAAGTCCGAACAACAAAAATTGTATAACATGATGATAGGCAAAAGTCATTAAAATAATTGATGATATCCACTATTTTTTATTTAAAAAGAAATAAGTTTACTCTTTAGTGAGATCTATAGTGAAATCCACTTAACCTGCTCAAATGCTGAGATGATGGCCGGCTGTATACACGCTTTTCTCTTTTGGAAAAAGACTTCATGAATCGTGAGAGATGATGAGGAGAAAAACATTTACAAGTCAAAAAATAGAAAAGCAGAAGTACATGTAAATGATGACGCGGCGTTGTTATTAATTGGTCGACTCTGCTTCTCAGTTCTTTCTGTCTTTGAATAATCTTACTTCGACAACGGGCCAACATAAGAACCGTTTGATTTAGTCAAAGTCAATTACGCAGAAGTTGAAAGAATATTTCCTCGGCTCAGCTGCAAAGAATTTATCATTTTTCCTAGTCAGTCAATTTTCTTTTTTCTTTTTCAATAATTACATTGAAGACTACTGGATAAAATTTCTTGCCTTCGTTGCACCCTGCCACAATTTTGGACCAATTACACAACAGTCCATATTGTTCTTCAAATTTTAAAAAAAAAATCATAGGTTTCGAATTTTCAACATATAAGCCTTAATTTGAAAGTTATTTCTCTCTCTTCTTGTCGGTCCCTCTCCTCGCGTTGCTTTTCTTTTTTCTTTTTAATCTTTTTCACTTTTTTTCTCTCTTTTATTTTAAGAATTTCTAAGATAATTTTATATTGTTGAATTTTCAAAGACAACAAGAGGGATTTATAGTAAATCATTCAATTGGATTTGATTTGTCGATAGCTATGTTTGGTCTCATGTTTTCAAGTTGATTTTGCTGCAATGATTGAATGGTGATCTCTCGAAGATGGTAATTTTTTTTTTTTTGCTAATTTTTGACACAATCAATTGGTTTAATACTAAATTTTTGTCAATACCCATAAAATTTACTTTTATTTTTATTGAGAATAGAGATTGAAGATTCAACTTTTATCTCTCTCACTCATACTCTCCAATCCTTTCCATAACCCAACTGGATTGAATCTTCTCTATCTAAACTATTCCAAGTTTTTAAAAATATTGAGCCACTTGTCTTTAGTGCTAATGTAGGAATAAGGTTTAACTATATTTGCATTTTAATTTATTAATCATGAATCACTTGAGTGAATTTTACTAGGGAAAAGATAAGATAAAAAGAGGATCCTAATCAATCCCACCTATCTTAAATCTCAAAATGAAAATCATTTTAAGTGTGCAAATAGTAAAACAACTTATCCATCTCAAATTGCATTATTATTATTAAAAGCTTGAACTATGAATTTTTGGCCTAATACGAAAGAAGTTAATGAAATACCAAATAAATCTTTTAGCTTTTGGCCCATTAAAAGAGCTTTGCTTTATTTGTTTCTCTTAACTATACGGAGACACAAAATCTCTTTTCAATTTTCATCTTAGTTCATAATAATCAAATCAATAAGTTAGTAAACATCTTTACATGAATTATATTATTGTTAAACAATAATTAATAAACTAATTATAAGTCTCTATAGATTTTATCAAATATACATGAAATGATAAGGTATAATAATTCTGCCAACACTTAGGTCCATGTTCTTTCTATAATAAAACTAGAGAAATAAAAATAAAGGAAACAACAATTCCTCTTCGTTCCATTTCAGCTATAATATTATGCAACTACTTAGTATATATCACTAAGTATAATTTTTCAAAGACTTGATTGGGTTTCCTAGTGTTAAAATATGTGATAGGTAACTATTCCGTCTGTATTTAAGTTTTTTTTTTTTAAAAAAAAATTATGTGTCAGGTAGAAGGAATAGGAAATAGAGTTAATACTAGACATCCCAACATTTAAGTCCAAATTTGAGTCCTAATTGATGTGGCATTCATCCATTAGATGGTGATTTAGTAATTTCAAATTATGAATATAATCATCTAATAAATAAATAACATATAGCATTAGAACTCAAGTTGAGACTTAAATGTTGAGATCCCTAACATTACTGAAATATTAATAGACAATAACAGATGAAAATTTAAAAAGAACGCTGATAAAAATAATGAGTTCATATAGTATTTTCGTACATTTTATTTGTCAGCGTTTTCTAGGTCTTTTGCTTTTTTATCATTTTTAATTAAATACAAAATATTTATTTTTTCAGCGTGAGTTTTTAAATTGGATCAGGATCATCTCCTGATATGATTTTTATCTGAGCAAGTGTTATTTAATATGATTGATGGTTAATAAATGAAAAAGAAAAAGTAGTTAAATCTTAACCATTCATTAATACTAAAATAAAGGTGGCACAAGATCTATAAAAGATCAGAAGTACTCAGATCAGGAGAGGATCTCAATCCTTTTAAATTTACTCTGTACGCATGGCTCCTAGCAATTCAATATTATTTGGGCTTTCCCAATGTGAAATATAATTTAGCAATACAACTTAATTTCTCATTCGATTAAAATTCAAATCAACATCAATAAATTACATTATTGAATGAATTGCAGAAAATGAGCGAGTGATTAGTTTTTAAGTGGATCTGGCAGATTCAAAAGTTTGTAATTTAATTTCTTTTCTAATAAAAATAAAGAACTAATTAATTTATTGATTCTATGTATAGTACTTTTTTATAAAAATATCAGCTAATTAATTAAAGATTCATTGCATGGTTAATCACTGTTCCATATGCAGTAAATAGTAATAATAAAAGTCAACTATGTATGTTGAGTTAGTTTCCACTAAAGCTAGTAAAATAGATCACCGGGTCTTGTTCATCTAATGTCAAATTTATCTTGATCCAAACACAACTCATTTAAAAACCGCGTTAAAATTCTTAGGCCCTAATTTGACAAGGAAAATAAATGTGTTAATTTACTCAATATCACACTTAATATCTATATATCTAACAAGATTTACATCAAATATATGCACTCCATAGCGCTGGTACTCTCATTTTTTAAATGCAGACACATGTTAAGCCGTGCTGTTTAATAGAGTTTTTTTTTAATTCACTATAAAGTTGTGTGGTTTAATAAAATGAAAATCTAACTCTATTAAATCTTATGGTTTAAAAGCATGTCCACATGAAAAAAAAAGCGCACCTGCATTAGAGAATGACTCCATACATACATACATGTTAGCCTAAAGGGCTATACATAATGTAATTTTGATGATAACAAACATGTGTATTAAGTGATTTAATAAATATTGTATTTCACATTTTCACTAGTTTTTGAAGGGTAATATTTATGCAAGTGAATCAAGTGAAATCAAGCTCAAGACACTCAACGGATAACGGTGAAATCAAGAATAAAGCTTAAAGCTCAACGGACAAATTATTGCGATAAATTCTTGTAAAGCCGATATGATTTAATTGATGCATGATTTAGCATTTGAGAAGCTCAAGAGATTAATTTAATTAATTACTTTTCATAAACTAAAAGGTTTTATCTTTATAAGATAAAGTATTTTGTGGTTTTGAGTGTTTTGGACTTAAATGGAAAGTTTTGCAATCTTTGATTTTAATAAGTATTATTTTGAATTCCGAAGTTAGACCTTTTTGAAAATATTTGAAATTTTTAGGCCATACTATAATTTATGAACAGTTTGGACTAAAGTGAAAAGTTTTGAGACATTTGAAAAATATGGGTATTATGTTAAATTTTGAAAAAGGACCTCTTTGAAAAATAATAATATATTTGGGGCCATAGCATAATTTCAAAAAGTTTTTAGAAAGACAATCATTATTAGGAAATTATGAAATTGGACCTATTTGTAAAGTTTTATAACATTTTAGGCCATAATAGAATTATAGACAGTTGTGGGTCAAAGTGTAATTTTTTATGAACAATGGTACTGTAGTAAAAATCAAATTTTAACGATAATATCACTGTTACAAGCGGCTAGCCGGATAAATCAAGCAGCTAACCACTTGGTTGTTGGAATTTGTCTATAACGACTAGTTTTCGGGGTTTAACTATAAAAACTCAACTTCAACTTCATTTTAAGAACAAATGCAAGCAAATATAAGATCATATAACATATATTGAGCTTCCAAAACGCAAATCATCATAGATTGAATCATTTTTTAACTATTATTTGCATATCCACTCTCCAAGAGAGTTTTTGTTGTATTCATATTTTTCTTATCAAATTTGTGCGTGTATAAGTGTGAAAAACACTTGTGTAAAAAGATTGGGGAAATAATCTCTTGATTGTAAAGGTTCATTGACACCTTGGAAGTCAATTGTAAGAACTTGAAGTCTTGGGAGGTTTGAATAGTGAAATCCTTGAGCTTGGTTGGCTTGGAGGCATAGACGTAGGCGGGGATTGCCGAACCACGTAAAAATATGTGTGTTTGTTTTTATCATCCCTTACTCTTTTATTATTATGCTTTTTTGAATTTATTGTTTTCTATTCCATTAAGGTGTTAGATTAATTTGTTGTGAGAATTGTATTGCATAATTTTTTTAAAAAACTCAATTCACCCCCTCTTGGGTTGCGTAATTTGCATTTCAATACATACATACATACATATATACGAATATATATATATATTCCAGTCCAGAATTTTGAAGTGCGGGAACGTTAGAAAAAACGCATAAATCATGCGGTTTAAGCACTTCAAGTTGTAAGTCTTTAAAACCTCGCGGTTTTAAAACTTTCCCGGACTTTTCCCGCACTTTAAGATCCTGAACTAGAAAACTACTCTCTCTCTCTCTCTCTCTCTATATATATATATGTATGTATGTATGTATATGTGGGTGCCCTCTTTTCACACTTGCGTTTGTTTTATAGCTTAAATTTTCTCCAAAACTTGTCTTACAAATTAAACTCTTGGAACATACGACAATAATTTCACAACAAAGTTTCTAACATAGGGCCACCACAAGATAGAAAAAACCATATAAATCTTAAAAAAGAAAAATCTAGTGATAATTTGATTAGCCGGCTTGGATGAATTAGTCCAAAGAAAACAAAATCAGGTCAGGAAATTAGTTCATATGGGGGTTAATTAATGGATCAGGAGAAAGAAGCGACATTCTAACCTACTAAAATATATTCTTTACCTACTATTTTGATAAAAAATTTATTACAAAATTATACGTGAGCTAAGTTACTGTTATATATAGACCGAACGAGCAAATTTCCTTCAGTACCTCACAATGATGATTATGTCCTTCATCTTCAAGAATCCAAGCTTTCAAACAACCTTCCGGTACCTGCAAAAGGCACTCTGAGGTCAAATTAGTGTTTAGTTCCTTAAAAAATATAATAAAATCTAGGAGAAATATAATCTTGAGTATGAACAGTGTTTTTATAATCAATTTAATCTATCCTAAGAATTTATATTTGGATCTCTTTTAAGCAATTCAATATTTCTGTTTATAGAGACTTTAGTTAGGAGATCTCAGTCGTTCTTTTTCTTTATGATTTAATCTGGTTTTTTTATCTATTTATCTATTTATCTATCATATGACTCATATGTTTTTATTTTTTGTGATTTCTTTATCTATTTTTATTGCATATATCAGAAGTCTTCAAATTTGTGGTACCTTTATTGATACGTGACACGATATAAGTGAAAATAAAATAGTTACTTAAAATAATGTTATTCTACCCCCTTTTTTGTTCCATATGTAATAAATTGAAAGGATACTAAGGGTGCATTTGGTAATCTTTTTTATTGAGTGTTTTTTATTTTTCAAAAATGAAAAACACAAAACATGTTTAGTTAAGTTATTTTCTGATAATTAGTAAAAAATTAGAGAATAAAATATATATTTTTTAACTTTTGTAAAGAAAACTCTAGAAAGCCAAATTGGAGTTCTTGACTTTTTGAAGAACAATGAAGAATATAAAAAATATAAGGCAAAAAATTGGTGCCTGGCCCACCATCTTATTTATTCAATTACTATTTTATTAATTCTTTATTCAATTACTTCCACCTTATCCCCTCAATAATGTTTATGTCAATTTCTATTTGTTATATATTTGAGTTTCTGATCTTATTATTATTAAATATCATATAGCCTTTTTTTTTTTATTTGTAGGAAACGCCCTTCATGTTGAAGTGAAAGATGTAGATACTTGGGCATGTTTTGGATGCAAATATTTTCTACTCTTTTGTATTTTATATTTTGTGTTGTAAAATATAATTAGCACAAATGAACTATTTAAATTTCTATAATAAATATAATTATAATAAGAATTTTTATTTTGTTATATGCTAATTAATTCTACATTTATTATTTTATTTTAATTTCTTAAACTTAATAAATTATGAGAGGGTTTTCTGAAAATTATTATTACTATATGAAATTTGATTTCATTTTGATTAAAAATATAATAATAGAAGATAAAATGTATAAATAAATTGAAGAAATTTTTTATAAAAAAATTCTATATTTTAAGACAAACAACCAAGTTGTTATTATTTTTCACATTTTCAGATAAACAATCAAACGCAATTTTACTGTTTTTATTTTTATATGCTGTTTTGAAAACAAATTATCAAGTAATTTTTATTTTTAAAAAATAACATCAAAAACATCATTCTCCTTCTCTAAAATAAGAGTAAAAAAAACTAATTAAGGAACATCAGCAAACGCACCCTACATTTTCTCCCGGACTGAAGAATACAATTAAAGAACACTAGTTAAGGAACATTAGGAACTTTGCCCCACCCTTGGGTGACTGGCACTTTGATTCTTGTTAAAAACTGTTTTTACAATTTGAGTTCCTATTTTTTAAAAACGTATTTTGTATGTTCAGTGCATGTGTAAATATATACTGTGAAATGAATTTCATTATCTTCGTTTGAATCATTTAAGTTTCTAAATTCATGTATGATAAAATGAAATTAATTTGCTTTATGCAATAAACTTAAAATAGCACGAAAACCCAATTTTCCCAAACCAAAAACCAAAATCAACCGACTTGGTTGGGTTCGATTTGATTTGGATTTAATTTGAATTCTTATAAATTAATCCAGTCAATTGACTCAATTCCACCATTTGTTTTAGGTACCATCTCAGAAGATCTCATCAAACCACAAGCACGCGTGTTTGACTTGGGTTGATGACATGCATTTCTTCAAACTTGTCAAGCATGCATGAATATGAGGTTTTTCAACTTAATTGTTCCTTTTATTAATGAAAAGTATTTTTTTCAACTATGTCCTAATTTCAGTTCAATTTGAAACGTGTTGCATTGCTTTAAGAAAACATAAGAAATGAAATTGGATTTTTATTCAAGATGTAGTATACACATCTTTTGAAATCCGGAAAAAGAAATGGGACGGGATGCAAGAAAAAAATAAGAAATGAAATTGGAATTTCATTCAAGAACAAAATAGTATAAACATCTTTTGGAAGTCGGGGAAAAGAAAAAAATGGAATTGGCCAAAATGATGATGCAAATTAATCCAAAATACAAATACAATATAATTGCTCACTTCATATATGTACCTAGGTTAATTAACATTGACACATAAAGAAAATCGAGCAATTATGTCTCAATGGAACACCAAGTACGGTTGGATGGTTACAAGAACAGCGGATGCTCGTTGCAGAATTAAAAATGACGACAAGAGTGAACTATACAAGCTTCATGAGGACACGCTGCAGCTACAAGAGTGATTGATGAGCAATGGCAAAACTAGAGGAACTGAAGAAGCAAACACGGCAGGTAATATCTACTTATCATCCGGAGAAATCCAGAACAGAGGCAGCGCTCGTAAGCGATGCTCTGGAGTTGATTCTGAAGAATAAGGGGGCCGGATTGTTTTGAGAACTTGAATTTACTAGGCATGTAATAATTTTTAACTTGTAATGAATTTTCCCGTAAAACTCTAAGCGAATCCTACATCAATAAAGTACGAGAGAGATGCCAAGTTTATAAAGAGTGATCTACACCTTAATTAGCAAAACGCGTTTTGGGGTGTATGGCCACCCCAAAAACAAAACCGTGCGGGCTTTGTTAAATATAACACCTTAGGCGAATCCCATGTCGGCAAAGTATGGAAGAGATGCTAGATATATAAGAGGTGATCCATACTTTAATTGGCAAGATGTATTTTGGGGTGTATAAGAACCCCATAAACAAAATTGTGCAGACCTTATTAAGACCCAAAGCGGACACTATCTCACTAGCTCTAAGTTAGGTCATGACAATTCCTCTCCGTAGTAATTATCAATTAATCGTTAAAGGCGATTAGTTTATTTATTAAGTTACAATTTTTTTTTTCAGAAAAAAAGAGAAAGCAAATTTGACATTGCAATTAACAATAAATAAATACAAATTGAATAAACACCTAGCCAAAAATCAATAGCAACAGAGCTACTAAATGGATATGGATTTGGTGGAACACTCACTTCAACAACCCCTTCAAGCATCTGTAAAACTTTCTTTATTGTTGGTCTAAGAGATGGATCCTCTTGAATGCACCAAATGGAAACCATCACAAGCTTCTCTAAACATTCTACATCGTTCATGGCTTCCATGTCTCCCCCAACCAAAGCATCCAATTTCCCATTTCTATAGCAATCAAAAGCCCAATCTGTTAAAATTGCATACTCTTCAACCATTTCAATATCAAAACTTTTCCTGCAGGCAATGATTTCTAGCAACAAAACACCAAAGCTGTACACATCAACCTTTGCTGTGATTTTTGAGTTCCTAAACCATTCAGGAGCTACATACCCTTTTGTTCCTCTTATAGACGTCTTAATAGTTTTGCTCTGATTCAATGTCAAAAGCTTTGCCAAACCAAAGTCCGATATCCGAGCATTGTAGTGATCATCAAGCAATATATTCTGAGGCTTCATATCACAATGGATGATCTGAGAGCTGCAATCTTCATGTAGGTACAAAAGCCCTCTTGCAATCTGAAATGCAATGTTAGTTCTGAGGTTCCAGTTAGGCTTCAAGTTTCCGAAAAGGAAACTCGCTAATGTTCCATTATTCAAGAACTCATACACCAACAACCTGTTCTGGCCTTCATCACAGAACCCTAGCAACCGAACAAGATTCTTGTGATGAGTCTGGCCAATCACGAAGACTTCATTCTTGAATTCTCTTTCACCATCTTGAAACACTATATCCAATTTCTTGACTGCAACTGCAGTGGTACTTGTTCTTGTTGTTTGAATTACACCTTTGTAAACAATACCAAAAGATCCTCTGCCGACTTCTTCCTTGAAGTTATCTGTAGCTTCCTCAAGCTCTTTGTAGCTAAAACAACGCAAATTTGTTTCAATGGTGCCATCGCCTGGACTGTTTCTTATCCATTTCTTCTTATAGATGAAGAAAAAACCAAGAACAAATGCACAAACCAATGCAAAATTCACAAACACGGAGCTTCCTAAGAGTACTGATCCTGTGGCATTCATCATCTTCCTTTTCTTCTTGTCTTCAGGATCCGGAGGACGAGGGACTAATGGAGGACTAGGATCGTCACCTTTTCTATATTTGATAAAGGCTTTGCCAGTCACACTGGTATCTGCTCTGCCATTGGAGAGAGGCAGCCTCTTCAACCAGCAGCTTTCATCTCGAAAAATAGCCACAGCACAGAAACAATCACTCTAGCAAGTGCTTTTGCACTGCTCTTCATCATAGGGACTGAAAAAATCGTAGTCTGACATAGGCCAATCAGTTTCTTTAAGCTCATAAACATCAAACAATTCTTTGTTATAACCCTGCCCTCCTCCATTGCAACTTAAATCAAAATCCGCTTTGCAGCTTCCATATTTGTCAGTCTTATCAAGTAAAGAATACCCTTTTGGGCAATCACACATTGGCCTTTTATCACCATTTAAGCTGCAAATACTGTTAAATCCACAAGCACCACTTCCCAATTCTCCATCAAGATTAACACAAATATTGTCAGGCTGAGACCAGACAACAGACCAGTTACCATTACCATGCCTTGGATAATAATATTGGGCGAAAACACCATCAAAATTGAGAGTTGCTCTATGGTAAAAGTCTGCAGCTGGAACTACCCTTCCTGTTGTTAGATCAAACCTCTGGCTATTTCTTTTCAATATGTACATGTAACCAGACTCACTGAACATCACTCGGTAACCAGAATTTGATGAATTGGCACCATCATAAGTATGACTAATGTAGTAAGCATCATAAGCAAAATCAGTAGGCAAATTTGCAATATTAAGGACAAGATTACCGTCTTTAAGCAAGCGAAATTGGAACAGTCCTCGCGAGAATTGGTGTCCGATTTTCGGGAAAAAAGCCCTTGTTCAGTCTCCATCGTTTGGCCTGGCAGCAATGTATCTGTAGGATTGCTGAAGCTGTCCCATAACCTGCTAGAGCTGCTGCTTGCAAGCATAAAATTCCCTGTATCATTCATATGGCCAACAGCGACTGTACCAATATCAATTTTAGAGCTCCAAACTTGTTTGCCTTGAGGATCATTAAGCACTAGCCCTTGATCAGCAGTAAGCTTTACTTGTGATCCTCTTGGGACAGCAGAATTTTGATCTTTATTATCTGTGTACCAGACAACGGTTTTTTCAGGTATTTTGTTGTAAAAAATTGAAAGCAAGAAGAGATCATTGCTGCTGTTTTCTTCATCAAGCTGGCGAAATCCAAATGCAAAATCACCAGAAGGAGAAAGCCACCGAAAGCTGGTACTGCCTGCTATGAGAGTTGCGCCCACGGGTACAGTTCCATTGTTTTGAGCAATGGCTAAATGTAAATAATATGGAAGCTGAAATAGTAAGAATCTGAAGTACAATCTAGCAGAAGCCATTGCAATAGCTATTTCGATAAACACTTTAAGAAATTATATATCGTAATCATGGGCAAAAATGGTTAAAATAAATCATGAAATGAGAACCATGGGGAGAGAAACATTTACAAGTCAAAAAATAGAAAAGTAATATTACATATCATCCAAAATAGAAAAGTAATATTACAATGTTGTTATTAATTTGTAATTTGCTTCTTTTAGTTTCTATCTTTGAATAATCTCGCCACGACAAGGCGACAACGGGGCAACATTAAAGTCGAGGATCACGGTGAATTGACTTTGATCACTCAAAGTTAGTTAAGCAGAAGTTATAAGCTGAAAGCATTTTTCCTTCCTTAATTGCAGAGGATTCAATCTAAAGTGTATGCTGGGACGTAAAGTCCAGCGGGATGTTTCCTAGAATTTGCCCTGACTTATAAAAGTTGAAATCCAACTCAATATCTAAAATTAATGAAAATAATAAATAAATAAACTCTCACATGTACACGGAGATTTGATCACTCGACTTTAACTTTTCAAGAATGAGGGGAGGAGATTTTGAGGTCGATGAGATGGGTGGGCAGCTCCAGTCAATCAATATTACAACTATTCAAACGTTACATTTGATCAATATTTACTCTTGAGTTTCTTATAACAACTTCGGGATAATATAAGTTATATTATAATGCAACTTAACAACATTTATAATTTCGTTATGTTAAGTTTCTCCTTGTACGCCGCATGTATTTTGTCTTATAGCTTTATTTCTTTTTTCTTTTACAAAGCCTTCGCAACGTACGACAACTATTTCACAACGAAGTTTTTACATAGGACCAGCACAAGATGGTAAAAACCATATAAACCTAACAAAAATTTTAGTGAAGATCTGATTAGCCAGCTTGGAAAAAAAGTGATTAGTCAAAAAAATCCAAGAGTCATGTAAGGAAATTAGTTCGACCGAGGTTAATTAAGGGATATTGAGACCGATGAGCTTTATAAATTAATAATCTCTATTATATAATAGTATTTTATGGTTCTAACTTGGTACAATAGGCTAAGTTAAGAAGAAATATTTTTCCATAAATCTCTTATACAACTCTGTGGTCCCATTCACATAATAAATTACAAATATAATTAGTTATGATATTTTATTAATTAGAATATGACTATTATTACTATTTTTTTTCTTGAAATTGTAACTTAGTTGGATCTCATTTCTAATTTTTCTTATTACTCATCTCTAATTTTTCTTATTACATCTAAAAGTATTGATTTTCTTTTCTTTTTTTTTTACAATCAAATATTACTCGTATATTCTCGAATTCTAATAAAATTTATGAAGTGTTGTTGATGTGTTCATGGTAGAGCGCTAACTTTTTCTTTCTTGGGCATAACAGAATTTAAAGCTATTGTATTATCCTTAGCTTTGTGCAATGAATTTATTTTTTGGTTAGTTTAACATATATTTAATGGATTAATTCATATTCAATTGATTAGATTGGTAAAATACCATCAAGTTTTAGTGTATTAAATATATGTTGATTGAATTGTACTAATACACTGTACAAATTAGTAAATTATTAATTTATCGATTTATTAATACATCTTTTAATTAATAGATTTTATATGGTCCTAATGTTTATCAATTTATAGAGGTCAGAACCCACCAAAATGCCCTCTACATATCTTATTTTAATGAGAAAATTATTACAAAATTATATGTGATTTAAATTACTTTTATATTTAGACGAAAAAAAGTAGTCAAATAAAATAATGTTATTCTACCATTTTTTAATCTATTTTTAAATTGAAAAGGATACTAATTTTTCCTCTTTCGAAACTAAAGAATACAAAGAGCATAGTCTTTCTCTGTTCTTGGTCTGATGACTAGACATCAAATCTTGTATTTGCTTCTCGCGTTTCTCCAGTGTTGCTGTTAGTTTCTCAATCTCTTGGAGTAAGATGAGCTTTCTGCTTATGGAGCTTGTTGATAGGTGGTTTCTACCTAAAGTAAACCGTTAATGGTGGCATGTTGATCCTAGAATGAAGAGTTGATGGCTCCGCTACCGCATAAAAGGGAGAAAATGGACAACTATTTGGGGGGCCAATATAAGGTAAAACCAGAGAAAGAGAGGAGGGGGTTCTGAACCTTTTCTATGATAACTGGATAGCACTACAATTTACATTTTTATGTATAATTTCTATATTAATTAAATACCCCTTTATACCAAAGATCTGATTTTAGCATCAGAGGGTTTTCGTTGGAACCCCATCGGAGAGTCCTAACCCGTTTCTATGAATGGCAGGTTGTAAAATTTGATCAACACGCTATATAGGCTCAGTTCATGCTGTTCCCCCCAACACAAACACCCCCCCCCCCCCCCCCCCCCTCCCAACCCAAAAAAAAAACGCTGTTAAGGTTGTTTTTGGGCATCAACAGAGCTTGTATAGGTCAATGTCCTTGAAACTTTCAGCATCATCAATACGCAACAAGCATCCACTATTCTATTCAAGTGATTAAAGGCAAAATCAAATTTAAACCCACCAAGCTGCACAACTTTGAGACAGTGCCACCAATTGAATATTAATTCATCCGTGATGTCCTTAATATGTGTGTTGACCCCCATGCCCTCTGCACAACCCCGCATAATCTTTAAAGGAGGGCCGTCACAAGACCAGAGCTTAAAGCACAATCGGAATCAATAGTATCCCCATATTTGTTTAGCAACTTTTTCTAGAATTGGAGCTAACTTCCTAGAGATTTTGTAATCATCAACGGTGACAATCTTTTCATTAGAATCCCTTCAGCATTACCATAAATTGTAACAAGACCTCATCCGAATAAGGAGACATTTCTGAAAAATCAATTTATTTTCAATGTTAGTATAAGATATTTCTCTCTAATGTATATTATTTTCTCAGGAATCTCTGTGAGAATGTCCTTTATTTTTTCTGCCTCCTCTGTTGTAAAATCGTCGAATATATCGTGTACGATTGAGCCTTCTTTTGTTACCTCCTAATCACCAGGAAGTAAGACTCACTCAAAACAAAACTCACTTATTTTCTTTGAAATATTAGGGATCATATTCTTAGTGGTCTGAAAATTAGTGGACTTCTTCAGAATTCTAGGGAGGAGGATCTAACTTCTATAAAAATCCTAGAAAATTCAAAGGAAAGGGGTGTTTGACTCTCTGATGGAAATTTTATTTTATTTTATTTTTTCCATCATAATTTAGCTTGGAGATTATTTTTCATAAAAAACTAGAAATTATTACTTTTTTTAAACCCATAAACTGGCTTAAACTTCAAAGGGCCTTACTGTCCTTTGTGATTTCAAGTGTTCGTGGCATCCTTGACTATTGGCAAACTGTTTCCTCACCTAACAAATTTAATATTGATGCAAGGGTTAGTTATCAAGCTGCTATCTAACTCGACTAGATTTCGGCGTCAACAATTGCATTTCAAACAACGCAGAACAGAGGCATCACAAGAGGCAAAATTGCAGGCTGCCCATTTTGGGATGAAATATAATTTCTCGAAAAGAGTAAGAATATGGTCATGACCTTCATATTGTATCGAAGGTCGTAATGCAGCGCATGTGATACCGAGATAGAAGTTGCATTTCTCACAACTGTAAATGAAGCGGTAGCAATGTTTATGACAAGCTTTGCTTGCAATCGTGGTAATCCAAAACATATTCGAAAGAATAAAGTTTTTGGAGAATGACAGGATGGTGGTGGTGGAAGGGATGATGAATTTCTCCAGGCAACTCCATACAGGATTTGTGAAGGTAAATTTTACAGTGATCGCAACCATACGCTAGATCCCGCTGCTGAATAACATAACTTTCTCGTAACCATAGCAAAAAATAAAAAATCATCAACATATTCATTAGTCCGCTCGTATTTTAGGAGAGTCAGGAAATGATCATGGCTGAAATGTATCCTTTTCTCTCTTAACTCCTCTGCTAGTAGTACCTCGGGGACCACGCAACACACATGGGCATTGTAGTCACATTCACCGCAACAATAAAAGGTGCGCCCTGGTCTTAAAATTCTTACACTTTTGCAAGTGTCACAATACAATAGATCAACAGAATCATCATCTCCGTAGTCCTCAAGATTATTGCCTGTGAGGAAGAGAGAATGATGATAGTGATGTTTATTGACCATAGATAGTGAGAGTGAGACTGAGCTGCCACACTTTACATGAAATCTGATGTCATATTCAGCACAACAATCACAACTCCAACAGTCCAACTCTCTATTATCTCTGTACTTTGTGCGTCCTGGACGGGAATGATATGTACTCGAATATTTTATTGGAAAATCATTTCCAATTTATCCATTCATAATATTTTAAAGCCAATGCCTATTATTTAAAACTTATATTGTGTCTTTTCATTCTGGGGAATCTAATCAACACCTAAACTGCAAAATTTGTCACATTACGACAACGGAGCAACCAAACCATGCAGACGGTGATAATTAACAGTTGCTCCATTTTATGCACCATGCAGACGGTGACTCATGTGATGATGAACATTGTAACTTGAAAGCAAAGAAAGGAAATAAGATTGATTAAAATTACAAATAAAATGATCTTACAACTAGCTTTCTGAATAAGAAAAATAATAAAAATGCAAACACACATTGTCTAAAAATTAAAATCAACGCTTTGAGCAACTAAATGTAGATGGATTTGGAGGAACATCCACTTCAACAACTACTTCAAGCATCTGTGAAACTTTCCTCATTGTTGGTCTAAGAGATGGATCCTCTTGAATGCACCAAATGGAAACCATCACAAGCTTCTCTACACATTTTATATCATTCATGGCTTCCATGTCTCCCTCAACCAAATCATCCAATTTCCCATTTCTATAGCAATCAAAAGCCCAATCTGTTAAAATTGCATACTCTTCACCCATTTCAATATCAAAACTTTTCCTGCAGGAAATGATTTCCAGCAACAAAACACCAAAGCTGTACACATCAACGTTCGCTGTGATTGTTGAGTTCCTAAACCATTCAGGAGCTATGTAACACCCCAAATCTAACACGTGCGGAGCACGTGAAGAAGGAGGTTACTCAAAAATACTAATCTTTACTCATAAGTTTCAAACTGAAATACCTCCAATTCTTATTCAAATAAATCCACATATTCAAACGTCTAATACTAAATAATCTCTCCCGAGGATATAAAATAATAACAAAAGCCTCAAACTCCAAATTACACGTTCATAATAGAAATAACTAAATAGAAACACAAGTCTATTCCTCCTCTAATTCAAATGGCAAACGGAAACGGAAAATTACTAACTCCAAAGCTAAGCGCATATCTCAAAAGAAACTTAATCTGTAAAAAGTAATGACTAGGGGTGAGCCGTCAACTCGGTAAGTAAAACCATTTCTAATATACTAGGCCTATCGATACAAAAATATTGCAAGCATTCTTTTGTTTAAAACATATATCATAATCCATAAATTTCATAAAACGATATATCACGATAACATAACATAAATTCTTAATAATTCAGAATATCCAAAAGCATATTTACTTATGAAGTAAATCATATAATACGTATACAGAAAACAAAAAGGTTAGCTTATGTCACATAGTGTCACCTATAGTCCCGGTGACCCGGCCAGAAACATAATCAGAATATCGTGTGCACACTCAGAACAGAAACCTAGTACTAGTCCAGAACAGACATATATCGTATTATACGATTAGAATCAGAATCAGAATGACTACGGACAATGAGCCAAAACATAATGACTTATACATGGCACTTTGCACTATATGTGGTACTTTGCAACGCTTTGGCCTTCAAGAGGTGGCCCCCATATAGTCCCAAGAGGTGACCCCCGTACAATCATATATAATTGAAATCATACATGGGCACAAAACATTCGTATCGGATTCATAAAAGTCCATAACAATAATTTAGGCTTGCATAATATGTTAAAGATAAAATCATAAAAGGTTGTCATGTCATAAAATCATTTACATATTAAAAAACATTTATAAAATACTCTGTTAAAAAGAATTTAGGTTTGAAAACATTTACATAAAACTAATTTTGTTATCAAAATCAATTAATCCTTTAAGTAGTATAAAAATATTTATACTTATAATAATAATATCAAAATACTTATACATATCCAGTATACTAGGAATGAAGTTACTTACCTCGACAAATAAATTTGAATTAACACACCTCTAAGCTTCTAAGAGCCTCAATCACCTTCAATACCTTAAACAAATACAAGATATGACAATTAATAACTTATTCTAAGAATCTGATTTTCTTATTCATACCCGTACAGGTTTGATTCTCAGAATTTAACTCTTAATCTAAAACTCATAATGATATAATATTCTATGGAACTATTCTGGACATCCATGAGCACCCCATGTAAAATTTTCAAGAGGATCCAATATCAAAAACATTTTCAAAACTATTTATTTCTCAGCAAATTCGAAACTATTTTCACATAATCTAAACCAAACAGAACGGGTTCCGTGATTTTTATAAAATAAAATACTAATCAGAAAATTATGAAATTAAAACTGGGAATCCTAGACACATATAATAACCTACATATAAACTGTCAGAATTTTCCGAGTTCATTTGGTGGTACAAATAGTCTTGTGAATCCGATCGCAATGCTGGAATCGTAGTTTTCCAGTGCGGTGGTTTCTATTTCGAAAATACATATAAAATTGAAAACGAAGTCGAATTTAATGAAATAAAATTTACTCAAGAAGCCCTACATGTCTAGTTTCCAGAAATATAAATATTTTAAGAAAATTCGTTCAGAAAATATAGGTTTAAATTCGAGATACTCATGCTGTCCAGAATTATCCTGTGCTTAATACGTTAAGGATTGATTAACTAAACTCATAATAAATCAAAACCCTAAAAAACGCCTAAATACATTCTAAATCATGCATTATGATCTATAACCATCTAGAATCATGCCAATATAAACCCTAGATAGAGTGATTAGAAATCTATTGAGAATAGGGAGAATTACTTACCCGTCGCTTTGATTCTCTCCTAAACAAAGGTTTGAATCCTAAGATTTGGGTAGGAGCATAAAGAGCAGCAGAGAAGAAGAATAAATGTTGTGAACTTAGGGTTATGGAAGGAGAAAAGTATACATTTATAGGGAATCTTAAGAAACCATATTTAATAAGGAAAAATAACCCTTTCTTAAAATTATCTCATAAATAACCTCTATTTATAATTAGTATCCCTTTCTTAATAAGGGTTATAGGCCACCCATAATTCTCAATGAAAGCCCAATTTCCATAATTTAATATTATGAAAATTTGTGGCATTACAATTTGTAACACCCTAGGTGAATCCCACATCGGCAAAGCACGGGAGAAATGCTGGGTTTATAAGGAGTGATCCACACCTTAATTGGCTAGACACATTTTGGGATGTATGGGCGCCCCAGAAACAAATTCATGCGGGCCTTGTTAAGGCCCAAAGCGGACAATATCTTGCCAGGTCTGGGTTGGATCATGACATTATGGTATCAGAGCGGCTCTGCGTGTCCTCTTGAGCAATGGTGGGGCAAACCTCAGCGAGGACGCTGAGTCTCCAAGGGGGGTGTATGTAACACCCTAGGCGAATCCCACAACGACAAAGCACGGGAGAAATGCTGGGTTTATAAGGAGTGATCCACACCTTAATTGGTTAGATGTGTTTTGGGGTGTATGGGCGCCCCAGAAACAAATCCGTGCGGGCCTTTTTAAGGCCCAAAGCGGACAATATCTTGTCAGGTCTGGGTTGGATCATGACAAGCTACGTACCCTTTTGTTCCTCTTATAGCCTTCTTAATAGCTTTGCTCTGATTCAATGTCAAGAGCTTTGCCAATCCAAAATCCGATATCTGAGCATTGTAGTAATCATCAAGCAATATGTTCTGAGGCTTTATATCACAATGGATGATCTGAGAGCTGCAATTTACATGTAGATGCAAAAGCCCTCTTGCAATCTGAAATGCAATGTTAGCTCTCAGGTTCCAACCAGGCTTCAAGTTTTCGAAAAGGAAACTTGCTAATGTTCCATTATTCAAGAACTTATACACCAACAGCCTGTTCTGGCCTTCGTCACAGAACCCTAACAACCGAACAAGATTCTTGTGATAAGTCTGGCCAATCATGACAACTTCATTCTTGAATTCCTTTTCACCATCTTGAAACACTCTATCCAATTTCTTTACCACAATTACAGTAGTACGTGTGCTTGTTTGAATTACTCCTTTGTAAACAACACCAAAAGATCATCTGCCCACCTTTTTCTTGAAGTCATTTGTAGCTGATTCATGCTCTTTGTGGCTAAAACAACGCAAATTTGTTTCCATGGTGCTTTCGCCTGGGCGGTTTATAATCAATTTCTTCTTGTGGATGAAGAAAAAACCAAGACAATTGCACCAACCAATGTAAAATTTACAAACACGGAGCTTCCTAAAAGAACTGATCTTGTAACATTCATCATGTTCCTTTTTTTCTTGTCTTCAGGATCCGGAGGACTAGGAACTGATGGAGGATCAGGATCATCACCTTTTTTATATTTTAAAAAAGCTTTGCCATTGACACTGCTATGTGCTCTGCCATTGGAGAGAGGCAGCTTCTTCGACCAGCAGCTATCACCTCGAAAAATAGCCACAACACAAAAACAATCACTCAAGCAATTGTTTTTGCATTGCACTTCATCATAGGGCCTGGAAAGCTCGTAGTCTGACATAGGTCAATCTGTATCTTTAAGCTCATAAAAATCAAACAATTCTTTGTTATAACCCTGTCTTCCTCCATTACAACTTAATTCAAAATCTGCTTTGCAGCTTCCGTATTTTTCGTTCTCATCAAGTAAAGAATACCCTTTTGGGCAAATACTGTTAAATCCATAAGCACCACTTCCCAATTCTCCTCCAATATTAACACAAATATTTTCAGGTTGAGACCAGACAACAGACCAGTTTCCATTACCATTCTTTAGATAAAAAGATTGCACGAAAACGCCATCAAAATTGAGAGTTGCTCTATGGTAAAAGTCTGCAGCTGGCACTACTCTTTCTGTTGTAAGATCAAACCTCCGGCCATTTCTTCTCAATATGTACATGTAACCAGACTCATTGAACATCACTTGGTAACCAGAATTTGATGAGTTTGTAGAATCATAAGTACCACTAATGTAGTAAGCATCGTAGGCAAGATCAGTAGGCAAATTTGCAATATTGAGGACGAGGTTACTATCCTTAAGCAAGCGAAATTGGAACCGTCCTCGCGAGAAATTGGTGTCCGATTTTCCAGAAAAAAGCCCTTGTTCAGTCTCCATCATTTTCCCTGGCAGCAATGTATCCGTAGGATTGCTGAAGCTGTCCCATAACCTACTAGAGCTGCTGCTTGCAATCACAAAATTGCCCGTATCATTCATATGGCCAACAACGACTGCACCAATATCAATTTAGAGCTCCAAACTTGTTTTCCTTGAGGATCATTAAGCACTAGCCCTTGATCAGCAGTAAGCTTTACTTGTGATCCCCTTGGGACAACAGGATTTTGATCTTCATTATCTGTGTACCAGACAACAATTTTTTTAGGTATCTTGTTGTAAAATATTGAAAGCGAGAAGAGATCATTGCTGTTGTTTTCTTTACCAAGCTGGTGAAATCCAAATGTAAAATCACCAGAAGGAGAAAGCCATGGAGAGCTGTCAGTGCCTGCTGTGAGAGTGGAGCCCACAGGTACAGTTCCATTGGTTTGAGCAATGGCTAAATGTAGATCATATGGAAACAGAAATAGTAAGAATATGAAGTAAAATTTAGCAGAAGCCATTGCAGTAACTATTTGGAGAATGTTAAAAGTCATTGCTGGCACCAGCCATCTAAATGGCCGGAGCCATGCCATTCAACACGGCCCGCCATTGTTGGTGGTGCCGTGTTGACTTGTTAAAAAAAAAAAAGCCAAAATTTTGGCTATATAAAGAGGGCTTCACACCCTCATTTTAGTATCCAATTCCATCGAGAGAGAAGCATTGCTTTCCTTTAGTGTTGAGAATATTAAGAGTTTAATAAACTCTTGAGTGATTAGAGTTCTGAGAGTTTGGGTGTATTGGGATTTTGGGAAGTGAGCTAAAATACTACAATACTTGTAACTCCTTTTCACTAGTAAAATATTTCCTTCTGTTTTCGCCAGTGGACGTAGGCTAAAAGGCGAACCACGTAATTTTTGGTATTCTCTTTTGTGCTTATTCTTTATCTTTTCTTCTAATTTTATTTTAGCTGCGGTCATGCTTTACCCATCAATTTACTAACAGTGGTATCAGAGCTATTGGTTGTATTTTTTAAAGTCTGGTACTGTTCACGTATACGGTACTATTCACGTATACGGTACTGTCACGTATACGGTACTATTCACGTGAAACGGTGGGAGCGATCCAAGAATTTTGCGGTGCAAAGTAGGGAATAGTGGTGTGAGTAAAACAACTGTGTGGTTTTTGTACATGTCTAGGAAAGTTCTGTCACAAAGGCGATAAGAGCTTTAGGAGTCTGGGTTTTAAGTGGGACCATTGTGATCCCTCCAGTCTTTCCTGAGAACTTTCCTGGTGTGCATTCTCACACATACTCACAAGTATTCAAGGTAGTGCACTAACTTGTGTGTGGTATTTATCAACAAAATGGCGGCAAAGTATGAAATTGAGAAGTTTAACGAAAATAATTTTTCGTTGTGGAAAATGAAGATAAAAGCTGTATTGAGGAAAAATAATTGCTTGGCAGCAATTGGAGAAAGGCCCTTGGAGATATTTGATGACAAGTGGAACGAGATAGATGGCAACGCCATTTCTGATCTACACTTGGCACTTGCAGACGGAGTATTATCCAGTGTGACAGAGAAAAATACAGCAAAGGAAATATGAGATACTCTCACAAAATTGTACGAGGCCAAGTCACTACACAACAAAATCTTCTTGAAGAGAAAACTCTATACTCTTCGAATGGCGGAATCTACAATATTGACCGACCACATCAACGCCTTGAAGACTCTATTTTCACAACTCACAACGTTGGGTCATAATATAAAGGAAAATGAACGTGCAGAGCTTCTACTTCAAAGTCTACCAGATTCATATGATCAACTCATCATCAAACTGGCGAACAACAATCCAATGGACAGTCTAATTTTCAACAATGTTGCAGCTTCCGTATTAAATAAAGAGAGCAGGCGGAAAAATAAGGAAAATAGACAAGCAAGTTCGCAGCAAGCAGAGGTGCTATCGGTGACGAGAGGGAGATCAACGGAACATGGCCCCAGTGGGAGTCAAAATCATGGTAGATCAAAATCCAAAAGTAAGAAGAATGTTAAATGCTACAACTGTGGCAAGAAAGAGCACGTCAAGAAAGAGTGTTGGAGTAACCAGAAGAGAAGAGAGGACAAAGAGCCTAAGTCATCAAATGCTCAGGGGTATGTAGTAAGTACCTCAGATGATGGCGAAATTCTCTACAATGAGGCAATAACTATTTCAGAAGGCAGAAAATGACTATCTGATGTCTGACTTATAGACTTAGGAGCTATCTGGTACATGACCTCTCGGAGAGAATGGTTCTACACATATGAACTTATTTAAGGAGGATCTGTATATATGGGAGATGATCATGCCTTGGAGATCGCTGGTATTGATACTATCAAAATAAAAATGTTTGATGGTATAATTCGCACAATTGGGGAGGTACGACATGTCAATGCTCTGAAGAAAAATCTATTATCTTTGGAACAAATGGATAGTCATGGGGACAAAACTCATGTGGAGAATGAAATAATGAAGATCGTTAAAGGTGCGCTTGTATTGATGAAGGCAGAAATGATCGATGCTAATTTATTCATGCTTAAAGGAGAAACACTACAGGAGGTTAATGCGTGTGTCGCGTCAAATGGAGAAGAATCAACGATGATGTGGCGTCTCAAACTTGGCCACATGTCAGAACAAGGCTTGAAGATTCTCTCTGAGTAAAAATTGCTTTCGGGGCTCAAATCGGTAAGTTTACCATTTTGCGAGCATTGTGTTACAAGTAAGCAGCATAAATTAAAATTCAGTAGATCTATTGCTATAAGTAAATGCATTCTAGACTTAATTCATTCTGATGTTTGGGAATCACCGGATATATCCATGGGAGGTGCAAAGTACATGGTGACTTTCATTGATGATTATTCCAGAAGATGTTGGGTGTATCCAATTAAGAAAAAGTCAGATGTATTTCTAGTGTTTAAAGAATACAAAGCGTGGGTGGAACTTGAATCTGGTAAAAAGATCAAGTGCTTGAGGATGGATAATGGTAGAGAGTATACAGACGACGAATTTCTTGCTTTCTGTAAGCAAGAAGGTATTCAGAGGCAGTTCACGGTGGCATACACTCCTCAACAAAACGGAGTGGCGGAATAGATGAACAGAACTCTTACAGAAAGAATAAAAGCTATGTTGATGACTGCTGGTCTACCCAATTCATTCTGGGCAGAAGCAGTCAAAACTGCCTGTTATATAGTAAATCGATCGCCATCTACAGCTATTGGGCTGAAGACAACGATGGAGATGTGGACTGGAAAACCAGCTGATTATTCCTACCTACATGCATTTGGATGTCCTGTGTATGTGATGTACAATGCCCAAGAAAGAACAAAGCTGGATGCAAAATCTAGAAGATGTATCTTCTTGGGATATGTTGATGGAGTAAAGGGGTATCGTCTGTGGGACCCCACTGCCCACAAAATCGTCATCAGCAGAGATGTTATTTTTGTAGAAGATCAACTGCAAATGAAAGATGGAGATGATGGCATTGTAAAAGAAAAGTCAGAGACTGTGCCGGTATGTGTCGAAAATAATCCAGAAGATTCAGATTCTTCTGAAGCAACACCAGAGCACGAGGAACAAGAACCAGTCGAGTTTGAGACTCCAGAAGTTCGTCGGTCAACTCGTGAGAGACGACTGCTGGCATGGTACTCGGAGTATGTCATAGAGATCAACGTTGCATACTGTCTTCTAACAGAAGATGAAGAGCCTTCAACTTTCCATGAAGCTTTAAACAACTTAGATGTTGCTTTGTGGATGACAACAATGCAGGAAGAAATTGAAGCTCTACACAATAACAAGACATGGGAACTTATACCACTACCACACGGAAGAAAAGCCATTAGAAATAAATGGGTCTACAAGATCAAACGTGATGGCGATAACCAAGTAGAGCGATATTGTGCGAGATTGGTGGTGAAAGGATATGCTCAGAAAGAAGGTATTGACTTCAATGAGATATTTTCGCCGGTGGTTCGACTTACAACAATCAGAATAGTCTTGGCAATGTGTGCCACATTTGACATACATCTAGAGCAGTTAGATGTGAAAACTGCATTTCTTCATGGAGAACTTGAAGAAGAAATATATATGCTCCAGCTAGAAGGTTCTGCAGAAACAGGAAAGGAGAACTTAGTTTGCAGGTTGAACAAATCTCTATACGGTCTCAAACAGGCGCTGAGGTGTTGGTATAAGAGATTTGATTCCTTCATTATGAGCCTTGGATACAACAGACTCAGTTCAGACCATTGTGCATATTACAAGAGGTTTGAAGATAATGATTTCATCATTTTACTGTTGTACGTGGATGAGATGTTGGTAGCAAGCCCCAACAAAGATCGAGTCTAAGAATTAAAGGCACAGTTGGCTAGGGAGTTTGAAATGAAGGACTTGGGACCAGCAAACAAGATTCTAGGGATGCAAATTCACCGATACAGAAATAACAGGAATATTTGGCTTTCTCAGAAGAACTACTTGAAGAAAATCTTACGACGCTTCAACATGCAAGATTGTAAGTCAATTTCTACCCCACTTCCTGTTAATTTCAAATTATCCTCAAGTATGTGTCCTAGCAATGAAGTGGAGATGAAGGAGTTGTCTCAAGTACCGTATGCATCAGTAGTGGGAAGTTTGATGTTCGCTATGATATGTACAAGACCAGACATTGCACAAGCAGTGGGAGCAATCAGTCGATACATGGCGAATCCTGGTGGAGAGCATTGGATAGCTGTGAAGAGAATTATGAGATACATCAGACGAACCTCAGATGTTGCATTATGTTATGGAGGATTAAAGTTTACTGTCAGGGGTTATGTGGATTCAGATTTTGCAGGAGATCTTGATAAAATAAAATCCACTACTGGTTATGTGTTTACACTTGCGGGAGCAGCTGTAAGCTGGGTTTTGAAACTGCAGACCATTGTGGCTTTATCTACAACAGAAGCAGAATACATGGCAGCTACACAAGCTTGCAAGGAAGCTATTTGGATACAAAGGTTATTGGAGGAGCTCGGGCACAAACAACAAAAAATTCGTGTGTTTTGTGACAGTCAGAGTGCCTTGCACATTGCAAGGAATCGATCCTTTCATTCTAGGACAAAGCACATAGGAGTTCAGTATCACTTCGTTCGTGAAGTAGTGGAAGATAGAAGTGTGGATTTGCAGAAAATCCATACCAAAGAGAACCTAGCAGATGTTTTGACCAAGCCGATCAATACTGACAAGTTTGTCTGGAGTAGATCCTCTTGTGGTCTAGCAGCAACGTAGGCAATATAACTACGGCGAAGCAGAAAGGATGGTGTGGAGATTGATTGATTCTCAATCTAATCTCCAAGTGGGAGAATGTTAAAAGTCATGGCTGGCACTAGCCATCTAGATGGCCGGTGCCATGCCATTCAACACGGCCCGCCATTGTTGGTGGTGCCGTCTTGACTTGTTCAAAAAAAAAAAAGCCAAAATTTTGGCTATATAAAGAGGGCTTCCCACCCTCATTTTAGTATCCAATTCCATCGAGAGAGAAGCATTGCTTTCCTTTAGTGTTGAGAATATTAAGAGTTTAATAAACTCTTGAGTGATTAGTGTTCTGAGAGTTTGGGTGTATTGAGATTTTGGGAAGTGAGCTAAAATACTACAATACTTGTAACTTCTTTTCACTAGTAAAATATTTCCTTTTGTTTTCGCCTGTGGACGTAGGCTAAAAGCCGAACCACGTAATTTTTGGTATTCTCTTTTGTGCTTATTCTTTATTTTTTCTTCTAATTTTATTTTAGCTGCGGTCCTGCTTTACCCACCAATTTACTAACAGAGAAGCACTACAAGAAATTATATAACATAATCACGGACAAAAATGATTGAAATAAATCATGAAATGAGAACAGTGAGGAGAGAAACATTTACGAGTCAAAAAAATGAAAATTAAAACTTTGACAGTCAATGTTGTTATTAATTCGTAACTTGCTTCATTTAGTTTCTATCTTGGAATAGTCTTGCCACGACAAGGCGACGACGGCGCAACATTAAAGTCGAGGATCACAGTGAATTGACTTTGATCAGTCAAAGTTAATTCAGCAGAAGTTATAAGCTGAAAGCATTTTTCCTCCATTAATTGCAGAGGATTCAATCTAAAATATATGCTGGGACGTGAAGTCAAGTGGGATGTTTCCTGGAAGTTGCACTGACTTATAAAAGTTGAAATCCAACCCAAAATCTAAAATTAATGAAAATAATAAATAAATAAACTCTCACATCCACACGGAGATTTGATCACTCGACTTTAACCTTTTAAGAATGAGGGGAGGAGATTTTGAGGTCGATGAGATGCGTGGTCAGCTCCAGTCAATCAATATTACAACTATTCAAACGTTATATTTTATCAATATTTACTCTTGAGTTTCTTATAACAACTTCGGGTTAATATAAGTTAAATCATAATGCAACTTAACATAACTTAACAATATCCATAATTTCGTTATGTTAAGTTTCTCCTTCTACGCCGCATGTATTTTGTCGTATAGCTTAATATTTTTGTTCTTTTTCCCCAAAACTTGTTACAAGTTACAAAGCTCTTGTAACGTACGACAACTATTTCACAACGAAGTTTTTACACAGGACCAGCACAAGATAGTAAAAACCATGTAAACCTAACAACAAGTTTTGTGAAGATCTAATTAGCCAGCTTGGAAAAAAAAAGTGATTAGTCAAAAAATCCAAGAATCATGTAAGGAAATTAGTTCGCGCCAAGGTTAACTAATGGATATTGAGACATTTGAGCTTTATAAATTAATAATCTCTATTATATAATAGTATTTTATGGTTCTAACTTGGTACAATTGGCAGAGTTAAGAGATAATATTTTTTCCATAGATCTCTTATAAATATTTGTGGTCCCATTCACATAATAAATTACAAATATAATTAGTTATGATATTTTATTAAATAAAATATAACTCTATTATTACTAATTTTTTCCTTAAAATTGTAACTTAGTTGGATCTTATGTAACACCCCAAATCTAACAACAAGGAGGTTACTTACAAATCGTAATCCTTACTCATAACTTTCAAACTGAAATATCTCAAATTTTTATTCAAATAAATCTACAAATTCTTACGTTTAACACTAAATAATCTCTCATGAAACATAAAAATAATAAATGTCTCAAAACTCCAAATTACAAATTCATAACAGAAATAAACTAAAAAGAAACATTAGTCTATTCCTCATCTTATTCAACTACCAAATGGAAATGAAATCTCTAACTCCAAAGCTAAGCACACCTCTCAAAAATGATTTAATCTGCAAAAAGTAATAACGAGGGGTGAGCCGTTAACTCGGTAAGTAAAAACATTCCTAACACACTAGGCCTATCGATACAAAAAATATTGCAAGTCTTCTTTTAATCAAAAACATATTTTATAATTCATAAATTTCATAAAACAAAATATTTCAATTAGATAACATAAATTCATGGTAATTCAGATATCAAAAGAATAACCAATTATGAAAGCAAATCGTATAATGCATACACAGAAAGCATATAGCTAACTCATGTCACATAGTGTCACCTATAGTTCTGGTGACCCGACCAGAAACAGAATCAGAATATCATGTGTACACTCAAAATAGAAACCCAGTACTGGTCCAGAACATATATGTCGTATAATACGATTAGAATCAGAATAACTACGGACAATGAGCCAAAACATAATGACTTATATGTGGTACTTTGCACTATATGTGGAAATTTGCGATGCTCTGGCTCTCAAGAGGTGGCCCCCGTACAATCATAAATAATTGAAATCATACATAAGCACAAAATATTCGTATCAAATTCATGAAAGTCCATAGCAACAATTTAAGCTTGCAAAATATTTCATAGACAAAATTATAAAAGGTAGCCATGTCATAAAATAATTTACATATTGAAAAGCATTTATAAAATATTTTGTTAAAAGAATTTAAATTTGAAAACATTTTCATAAACTGGTTTTGTTATGAAAATTAGTTGATCTTCTAAGTAGTACAAAAACATTTATAATAATATCAAAATCGTTATACAAATCCAGTACATTAGTAATGAAGTTACTTACCTTGACAAAAGAATTTGAATTGGCACACCTTTAAGTCTCGAAGAGCCTCAATCACCTCCAATACATTAAACAAATACAAGATATGACAACTAATAACTTATTCTAAGAACTTGGTTTTTTTAATTCATACCCGTACAGGTCTGATTCTCAGAATTTTAACTCTTAATCTAAAACTCAGAATGACATAATATTCTATGGGACAATTCTGGACATCCATGGGTACATCATGTAAAGTTTTCAAGAGAATCCAATAACAAAAATATTTTCAAAACTATTTATTTCTTAACGAATTCGAAACTGTTTCTCCAGTACCTTAACTGAACAAAACAGGTTCTGAGATTTTTATAAAATCAGATACTAATCAGAAAATTATAAAATTAAAACTGGGAATACTAGACACATATTATAACTTCCATACAAACTTTCATAATTTTTCGAGTTCATTTGATAATACAAATAAATTTTTAACTCTGATCGCATTGCTGGAATCGCAGTTTTCCAGTGCAGTGGTGTCTATTTCGAAATTACATGTAAAATTGAAAACCAAGTCGAATTTAATGAAAACAAATTCATTCCAGAAGCCCTACATGTCTAAATTCTTTTAACAAGATTTAATATTATAATATTTAATTTAATATTATGGAATTTTGGGCTTTCATTTGGAATCATGCGTGGCCTTATAACCCTTATTAGGGCTTCTCCACCACGCAAACTGCAAAATTTTTCAAATTACGACAACGGAGCAACCAAACCATGCATCTAGACAGTCATAATTAACAATTGCTCAATTTGATGCTGAACATTGTAACTTATTTATAACTTGGAAGCAAAGAAATAAATTAAGATTGATTGAAATTACAAATAAAATGACCTTACAACAAAGCATTATGAATAAGAAAAAGAATAAAAGATGCAAACACGCATTGCCGAGAAATTAAGATCAGCGCATGTAGCCACTAAATGGAGATGGATTGGGAGGAACATCCACTTCAACAACTCCTTCAAGCATCTGTGAAACTTTCCTCATTGTCGGTCTAAGAGATGGATCCTCTTGAATGCACCAAATGGAAACCATCACAAGCTTCTCTGTGCATTTTATATCATTCATGGCTTCCGTGTCTCCCTCAACCAAATCATCCAATTTCCCATTTCTATAGCAATCAAAAGCCCAATCTGTTAAAATTGCATACTCTTCACCCATTTCGATATCAAAACTTTTCCTGCAGGAAATGATTTCTAGCAACAAAACACCAAAGCTGTACACATCAACCTTTGCTGTGATTGTTGAATTCCTAAACCATTCGGGAGCTACGTACCCTTTTGTTCCTCTTATAGCCGTCTTAATAGCTTTGCTCTGATTCAGTGTCAACAGCTTCGCCAATCCAAAATCGGATATCCGAGCATTGTAGTAATCATCAAGCAATATGTTCTGAGGCTTTATATCACAATGGATGATCTGAGCGCTGCAATCTTCATGTAGGGTACAGAAGCCCTCTTGCAATCTGAAATGCAATGTTAGTTCTCAGGTTCCAACTAGGCTTCAAGTTTCCGAAAAGGAAACTTGCTAATGTTCCATTATTCAAGAACTCATACACTAACAACCTGTTCTGCCCTTCATCACAGAACCCCAGCAACCTAACAAGATTCTTGTGATGAGTCTGGCCAATCACGACAACTTCATTCTTGAATTCCTTTTCACCATCTTGAAACACTCTATCCAATTTCTTGACTGCAACTGCAGTGGTACTTGTTCTTGTTGTTTGAATTACACCTTTGTAAACAATACCAAAAGATCCTCTGCCGACTTCTTCCTCAAAGTTATCTGTCGCTTCCTCAAGCTCTTTGTAGCTAAAACAACGCAAATTTGTTTCAATGGTGGCATCGCCTGGATTGTTTCTTATCCATTTCTTCTTATAGATGAAGAAAAAACCAAGAACAAATGCACAAACCATTGCAAAATTCACAAACACGGAGCTTCCCAAGAGTACTGATCCTGTGGCATTCATCATCTTCCTTTTCTTCTTGTCTTCAGGATCCGGAGGACGAGGGACTGATGGAGGATCAGGATCATCATCTTTTTTATATTTGATAAAAGCTTTGCGATTGACACTGCTATCTGCTCTGCCGTTGTTGAGAGGCAGCTTGACCAACCAACAGCTTTCAATTCCAAAAATAGCCACAGCACAGAAACAATCACTCAAGCAAGTGTTTTTGCACTGCACTTCATCATAGGGGCTGAAATGCTCGTAGTCAGACGAAGGCCAATCTGTATCTTTAAGCTCATGAAAATCAAACAATTCTTTGTTATAACCCTGCCCTCCTCCATTACAACTTAATTCAAAATCTGCTTTGCAGCTTCCGTACTTTTCGTTCTCATCAAGCAAAGAATACCCTTTTGGGCATTCACACATTGGCCTTCGATCACCGTCTAAGGTGCAAATACTGTTAAATCCACAAGCACCACTTCCGAATTCTCCTGAAATATTATCACAAATATTTTCAGGCTGAGACCAGACAGCGGACCAGTTTCCATTACCATTCTTTGGATAAAAATATTGCGCGAAAACGCCATCAAAATTTAGAGTTGCTCTATGGTAAAAGTCTGCAGCTGGCACTACTCTTCCTGTTGTAAGATCAAACCTCTGGCTATTTCTTCTCAATATGTACATGTAACCAGACTCATTGAACATCACTCGGTAACCAGAATTTGATGAGTTTGTAGAATCATAAGTACCACTAGTGTAGTAAGCATCGTAGGCAAAATCAGTAGGCAAATTTGCAACATTAAGGACAAGATCACCGTCTTCAAGCAAGCGAAATTGGAACCGTCCTCGTGAGAAATTGGTGTCCGATTTTCGAGAAAAAAGCCCTTGTTCAGTCTCCATCATTTGGCCTGGCAGCAATGTATCTGAAGGATTGGTGAAGCTGTCCCATAACTTGCTGGAGCTGCTGCTTGCAAGCACAAAATTGCCTGTATCATTCATAACGCCAATAGCAACAGTACCAATATCAATTTTAGAGCTCCATACTTGTTTGCCTTGAGGATCATTGAGTACTAGCCCTCGATCAGCAGTAAGCTTTACTTGTGATCCTCTTGGGACAGCAGGATTTTGATCTTTATTGTCTGTGTACCAAACGACTGTTTTTTCAGGTATTTTGTTGTAAAATATTGAAAGCAAGAAGAGACCATTGCTGTTGTTTTCTTCATCAAGCTGGTGAAATCCAAATGCAAAATCACCGGAAGGAGATACCCAGGGAGAGCTATTAGTACCTGCTGTGAGAGTTGCACCCACAGGTACAGTTCCATTGTTTTGGGCAATGGCTAAATGCAAATAATATAGAAGCTGATATAGTAAGAATATGAAGTACAATTTAGCAGAAGCCATTGCTATATCTTTTTGGAAAACACTTTTAGGAATTATATATGGTAACCATAGGCAGAAATGATTAAAGTAAATCATGAAATGAGAACGGAGAGGAGAGAAACAGTTACAAGTCAAAAAATAGAAAGGTAAAATTACATATATTATCCATATGTCAAAGTTGTTATTAATTGCTAGACTTTGCTTCTTTCTATCTTTGAATAATCTTGCCCCGACAATGGGGCAAGCAACCTTAAAGTCAAGGACCATAGTTGATTAATCAAAGTTAATTAAGCACAAGTTATTAGCTGAGAGCACTTTTTCCCGCCATAATTGCATTTCCAGTCCGTCAATGTTTTTTTTTTATAAATATTATATTGAACAAAGTATAAATATTGATAACTACATTCAAAAATATCTGTTGGGACCTGAATCCAGCCTAATATTTTTCAAACGAGCATTAAAGTATCAAATTGAAGTTTAACTGAAATCTAAAATGAAAAAAGAAAATAACATATAAAGAGTTGTGAAACCCTCGGCAAGAAAAAAGAGTTGCATGTTGACTACAACTCAGTCAATGTTACAATCAAACATCACATTTTATCAATTTTTTTTTTGGGGTCCCCATTGCCTTATGTTAAGTTTATCCACCATGTATTTTGTCTTATAGCTTAATTTTCTTTTCCAAAACTCGTCTTACAAGTTACAAAAGACTTATAATATACCACAACGAATTCACAACAAAGTTTTTAACATAGGGCGAAAACCATATAGATCTGACAAAAATTATAGCGAAAATGAATTAGCCAGCTTTTGAGCACATACTGTAAAACGAAATTCATTCATTTGTGTTATGAAATGAAATTAACTTGCTTTATTTATTAAACTTAGTGCCTATTTAATATACCTTATCTAATAGCTACAAATATATATTTTTTTGTTATTCGGTTGTTTTTTTAGTTGAGTTTTTTAAAATTAAATAAGTTATTTTGTCTCTATTAAGTACCTATTTGATATTATTTATTTAATGTTCATAAGTACTTATTTAATTTCATAAGTTTTCATCAAAAAAATTTTAATGCTTTGGTTGTTTTTCAGTAAAGATTTTAAAAATTAAATAAGCTATATATTTTACTTCTACAAGTAAAATCCTAAATTTTGGGCTCTTAAGGTAGAGATTTAAAACTTTTTAAAATGTTTAAATGTTTAAAATATTAATCATATTTCATTTCTTTCATAACATAACTTTAAATAATTTATTTATTAAAATAATTTTATAATTTTTACAAAAGTTTTTATTGACAACCAAACAATTATTATTATTTTTTTTGTGAAAACTCTACTAATAAAAATTTTACTAATAAAAGCTCTACAATATACTCTATTTAAAAAGATACACCAGACCAAACCAAACCAAACAGCACAAAATCCCAATTGGCCAAAGAATAAAAAGCAAAATATCGAACTGAATTGATTCCGTTCGGCTTGATTTGGATTTTCCTTGAATCCTTATAATCTAAACTAGCTAGTCAATCATATACCCTTTTTCATTCATACGTTTGACTTCGGTTGATGACATAAACATCTTAAAACTTGTCAGGCATGCATGAATATGTGGTTTTTCAACTTGATTAATTATTTCTTTCACTCATTAATGAAAAGTTTTTTCTTCAAGCATGCCCTAATTTCAGTTTAATTGACACGTCTTGCATTGCTTTAAAAATACATAAAATGTGAAATTGGAATTTATTCAGGAATAAAAGTACAAATATCTTTCGGAATTCGGCCACAAAAAAATAAAAAGGGAGTTGGCCAAAATGATGTTGTGGTTAGTATGCTGATTATTGCCATTCTTAGGGTTGAGAAATAACAAGGTTCAATTGATCATCAAACTGCACACTATATATAAGCAAAACCAAACTAGAATAAAGATCAATAAATAACACAAATAGCCGTATATATATATATATATATATATAGCTTCATCAAAGATTTAATCGATCCATAGCACAAACAGCCATAATTTTTTAATCCAACTATTTTTTACCCTTAATAACAATGGCACCATATATCAAACAAACCCTAGTTAAGCAGACACAAGCTAGCATAACATCCATATGCACCATTTATTGATAACAGAATTAAGCATAAATCCCTAGATTCATATGGGCATCATAGTCTCAATCTTGAGATCTTTTAAGGCTTCTTAGTATTGGTGGACTTCTTCTCAAGATTGGCCTTGAGCTTCCTCTTCTTCTCCTCATTAAGCATGTCAGTGATGAGTATGTCACCATCCTCGTTGGCTTCGGATCTCAGATTGTTGTCATCATTACGAACACAGTCCAAGCTCTTTATTTTAATTGCTCTCCCCTTGTGTCGAGGGCGCAGATCATATCCCACCTTAGTCATTGCTGAACATATATGTATACGTCCAATAGTTAAGAAATGCTAGTTTTATTGCTAAAAGAAGGCTGTAACAATACTTTGTGCCAACTATGCTTCAAAGAAATTCATCAATTGACTCATCAAATGTGGTTATTAAAAATTAGTGAATGACAAGGATATGCTCATATATATGAAATCAAGACAATCATGATGCAGGTTAATCTAAAGTGTAAATACGTAATTCCTCACTTCATATATGTACCTAGGTTAATTGACATTGACACATAAAGAAAATCGAGTAATTATGCCTTAATGGACCTGTTAACATAAAGGCTCTATGGGAAGTTTTGCCATTAATCATACATAATAGGGAAAACAAAAATATTAGAAATTAGATTTGAGAGTGAGCAACCACTTCCATATATACTGCCGTATCTGTGATCAATCAATCTGTTCCAAACATATAACCCAAATTCAATAAGGACATAAGGCCTCTCCTATAGATAGTAGCAATGAGAAGATTGAGACCATATCAAGGAGAAGTTCAAGAGCAGAAAGGGAGGAAATAATTAGAAGGTAACAAGACAAGTCACCCTCATAGAATATATTTCCATTATTTTTTCATGCCGACATTTGCTTCTTTTTTACTTTATTTTTACATGACAAAGTGATCTTTTAGCAATTAAAATTTCAAATGAATCCATGTCATAAATCTAATAAATGTGTTTGTTATCAAATGCAGTGTTACTATAAGGAATTCTACTTTTTAATTAACATAGGAAAAAATAATAATTAATTAGCATTTTCTGTTTATGCATGTTTCTATTGATGTATATAAATAGGATAAGATTAAATGAATAATGGATCGAATTCTTTTTTGTTAATTAAACAAACACAAAATACAATTACAATCCCAATTAATTAATATAATCAGACACATAAATCAATAAATATTAATCATTCATGCTTTTAGTATGTAGCAATAAAGTTATTTGATTTGGAATAAGATGAGTTTGCTTTCGCCGAAAGAGGATAAAATGTTTATTTATTTAAAGTATTAAAAAGTTTTTGATTAGTTTATTACGTCATTTATTATGGCGCGAAAACAAAATTCAAATTTTCGCGGCTTAATGAAAATTTTCGATTAAAAAAAAAAAAAAGCAAGAATATATACCTTTCTCATTTGAAGATGAAGCTGTTGCAGCTTGCTCCAGATTCACTGTTGCATTAGCGAATGTTTCTTCCCTATATCATTAAAAGTACATGTTAGCTATTGGTTTAAGCTATGATGGATATTTTATCTTCTTGTATTTCAAAATTCTGAACCGATGGTTGGTTCACTTCCTACAAAAAATTCCTCAAACATTGTTTTTTAGAATTTGCTGAACAATAAGGTAATAGTACTAATTTTACAGATTCATGCAACCATAGATCGTAATCTTATTCACTTTAAAAAATGTAAAATGAAAATAAAATAGAACTTGAGTATCAAAAAATTACTTTTGATTATTGGCCAAGGAATTGGATTTCTCTTTATCTGAATCTTCTGGTCCACCAGCATCTTTGTTGGCCTATGCAATAGAGTTAAAAATATATGAAAGAAATTAGTACATGCAAATTTTTAATAACATACTTATCATCAATTGTTGCATGCGAAAGATCTTCAAAGATCTTTATGGTTTGATACCCAGATATATATGAATCAACCCCATATGATTGATAATCTTTGATGATCTGATCAAAATGTTATCAAAAATGAGCTTAATTCAGAAAATAAAAATAAGATCTTTGGACTGCAAATTAAGATAAAAAGAGAGAAGAGAGATGTAAGGCCAGAAGGGCAAAATCTCCAGAAACAACCATTGTTTGGCTTGAATTTGCTTCAATCAATTGCATATTCTCTTGATTGCTGCTTGAATTCCCCTCATCAGAGGCACGAGGCTGCTGCATGTTTGGTTGTGGCACAGAAATTTGCACGTCACTGTACTTTTTCACTGACAATTCTTTGAGTTTCTCTTTGTCCACCACATTAAAGTACAGTACTTCAATCTCCCCTAATTCATGTGATGATGAATCAGATGGAGTACCAGAGTGCTCCATTGCAAATCTGTCACGGTTTCTCATCCTCATTTTGCAATTACACTAAAATTATTATATTGCTATCAATTTTGTTCTGAATATTATAAGTAAAAGTGAGAGAAAAGTTGATAAGTTTTGATGTAATGATACGGGGGTAACGGTTTCTTCTCTCTTTCGTTTGTATTTATTATTTTGTGGCAACAGCTTATTTGGTAATGATTTTTAACAAGTGTTACACTATTAGAGCCGCCATGTATGAACAAAGCTCACAAATAGTTAACCTTCCAAAATAAAAATGCACAAGCCTTTTATTTTATTTTCACATTGCAACGAAATTAAAATTAACAAAATAAGAACTAATTTCATTTTCTCTACTAATCGCATTTTCTCATAAGTCTTTATTTTATATATGTTTATTTAAATTCCCATAAGTTATGTAAAATGCGATGATTCGCATGTATGTCTAATTAAGTTTTTAACGTACTAAGCAGTGGCAAAGTTAGGAGCTAACTTTAACTCGGACTCAACTAAAATAATATTTCCAAAAAAGAATTTTTTTTAACGTCAGCAGCTAAATCCGAACATCAAGTCTTTTTTATACCAATTTAAAATTTATTAATTATTTGAGTTCATACTGCGCGGTGTGATTTGAACATCAAATCTTTCATATACTATCTAAAAGATTTTACTAATTTAACAAAATATTAGCACCCACAGAAACGTTTTCAGTCGACTTGATGATTTTTGTGCATCTAAAAACTTGTCAAGCATGCACGATTAGTGATTTTCCAACTTAGCTATATCATCCGCATGAGTTACACTTGGTGTATGATCTACGGGCATCGTGTACAGGTGAGTATGAGTGAAACAAAATTTTTACTCAAGCGTGTCCTACTTTTTTATTTGAACGTAGATTTTCTAAATGTGGCAAGAAAATCCAAACAAAGGATAAATCTTGAATGGAAAAAACAAACTGCAATCTGCATGTTAGGAAAGTTCATTATTGCAGGTGATTCGGTTTTTGTTGGACTATTACAATACTCGTACTAAGTAAATTTGAATTATTACTGATCTGTAACATCTTATTTTGCGAAAGTAGAATTTTAGGATTTGTCATGTTTCATGGAACCATAACGCACTTAGCTGCAATGATGTAAGACAATTGGTAATTTTGAAAGGATGGAAGAATTTCCACAACATTTGAACTGTTATCTTTAAATTGTACTCACCTAAAATAATGAGATTTTATTTTAGAAAAATGATTAAAGCATAAATGGAGTTCTAATGATGCGACATTTATTTAAGAGTCATATGAATGTTGTAACCTCTTATTATATTCTGAAATATACATAAAATATTTTGACACCCGTATTCTAATCCTATTCCTCTTATACACCCTTAAAATTTTAACCCTGAAGCATGTCTACAAACTGAAAATATAATCACGACATTCCTATGAAATGTACACAGAAGGATAATGGCATGGGCCAAGGGAGGGCATACTCTCAGCGAATAGAGACATGCTGAGCTGAGTATCTGACACATTAAAACATTCATTCCAAGTACAAAAGATAATGTGATGAGTTGAGGACGACTCACAAAATATTATATAGTGACTGGCTAGAGCTTAAGTTTTCCTTGGCCTCCTCCTCTTACGCATCTGCTTCACTTCGTTCCTGTAGATACCAATCAGACTTCTGTTTCCAATTATGACATAAATGCACCAGCACACACCACCAAGGACAAAGAGAGTACCCGCTTGTCGATTGATTTATGCTCCCTCTTTGGCCAACCTCTCTTTGGCTTTTGCTTCTCATCTCCGACAAGTTTTGGTCTGTCACCCCTTTGTTTTTCCAGTTTGCCACAACTTACAAAATGGTATTGAATGTTGTGGTAAAGAAGAGAAGGTACAAAAATAGAATATTTTAAGCACTTGTAAGCAAGACATTTAAAACTCATAATATTTTAAAGCCAATGTCTATCATTTAAAACTCATATGGTGTCTTTTTATTCTGGGGTAATCTAATCACCACATAAATTACAAAATTTGTCAAATTACGACAACGGAGCAACCAAACCACGCATCTAGACAGTCAAAATTAACAATTGCTAAATGTGATGCTGAACATTATAACTTTTTTTTTTATTAAACAACCACTAAAAAGGTGGGGGGTTAGGCAGGACCCATACCTGTCATATAAATCAAAATAGAAGTAATTACATAAGGAGAATGATAAAACCCAAAACCTCTTAAAATACAAGTAAATACATAAGAATAAAAGAAAAAAACAAACCATCAATTGAAATAATAAACTAAAAACTTATCGACTGATATGAGGAAAAGTTTGTGCATCTAAATGGAGAATGCCAGATAAGCTCGTAAATAGATCCTGAGTACACAAGAAAAGTCGGCTAACCCGAACATTGTAACTTATTCATAACTTGGAAGGAAAGAAAGAAATTAAGATTGATTGAAATTACAAATAAAATGACCTTACAACAAAGCATTATGGATAAGAAAAAGAATAAAAGATGCAAACAAGCATTCCCTAGAAATTAAGATCAGCGCATTTAGCCACTAAATGGAGATGGATTGGGAGGAACATCCACTTCAACAACTCCTTGAAGCATCTGTGAAACTTTCCTCATTGTCGGTCTAAGAGATGGATCCTCTTGAATGCACCAAATGGAAACCATCACAAGCTTCTCCACAAATTTTATATCATTCATGGCTGAAAAATATTTGAGATGCTTGAATATGGTGAAAATAGTAATTGTTTTTGTTATTTGTGCAATTCTTGAATTTTACAAATATATAAAGACGTTCAAGATGTTGTACAAGGAAAGACAATATTTACAATAATTATAATAATCAACTAGCCATTGTGATGAATCCACCATGACATGTGCTGCTATATTTTCCATCAATTATGGCTTAGACGAGATGTTGGAAATCCTCTTGCCATGGTAGTACAAGCTACCATATTTGTTGCTTGTGACTTATCAGCCCCCCTCAAGCTAGGCAGTGTCATGCGATGAACGCCTAGCTTGGTTCGTAGCGTGAGAAATTGATGCTTCCCCAAAGGTTTTGTAAGAGTGTCTGTAATCTGAAGATGAGAAGGCACATATCGTGTAAATAATGACCCTTTAGCGACCTTCTCACAAACAAAATGCACGTCAAGCTTAATATGTTTCATTCTAGCATGAAACACTGGGTTCTTAATCATATGAATTGCACTCAAATTGTCACAGAGAAGCGTGGGTGCTTTCAGAATACATAACCCAATGTCATTAAATAGATATGTGAGCCATGTTAACTCGACAGCGGCAAGGGCCATGGACCTATATTCGGCTTCGGCATTTGAGCGAGAGATTGTGTGTTGTTTCTTGGAGCTCCAAGAGATACAATTGCTTCCAAGATAAATGCAAAATCCTGTTGTACTTCGTCTCGTTATCGGACATCCAGCCCAATCGGAATCGGAAAAGGCATAGAGCTTGAGAGAGCTTTGAGACAAAAATCTAAGGCCAAAGTCAAGGGTACCTTTACGGTAACGAAGGATCCTTTTCACGTCCTTGAGGTTGGCTTTTGTTGGCGCTTGGAAGTGTTGAGAGACTCGATTGACACCAAATGTGATATCGGGCCTTGTGTAGGTGAGATATTGAAGGCTTCCAACAAGGCCTCTATATTCGGTCGCATCCACAGGTTCATTATCATCCGAACACGGTATTGATCGTATAGCCATCAGCGTGTTAATAAGAGAACAATCATGAATTCTTGCCTTGGAAAGAAGGTCTTTAGTGTACTTCGCTTGAGATAGAAAGATGCCATGCGTGAATTGTTGAACTTCAATGCCTAAGAAGTAATGTAGGTTGCCAAGATCTTTTAAAGCGAACTTTGAGCTCAGATTGTTGATGATTGATTGAATTTCCTTCTTATTATTTCATGTAATGATCACATCATCAACATAAATTAATATAAGTATAAGAATGGATTTGTTATTAAATATAAATAAAGAGCTATCAGCTTTGCTACTAGAAAATCCAAGAGAAATTAAGGCTTGAGAAAGACACTCGAACCACGCTCTAGGTGCCTGTTTCAGGCCATAGAGTGATTTTTGAAGCTTGCAAACATATGCTGGACGACGTGAATTGCGAAACCCGGGAGGCTGCTCCATGTAGACAATCTCCTTTAATAGTCTATGAAGAAAAGCATTGCAAACATCCAGCTGCTTGATAAGCCATTTTGAGCTCACAGCAATTGCAAGGATAAAGTGAATAGATGTGGCCTTTATAACGGGACTGAAGGTTTCATCGAAGTCGACTCCTGGAACCTGTGTGAATCCCTTAGCAACTAATCGAGCTTTATAGCGATCAATGGTTCCATCTTCTCTCTATTTGATACGATATACCCATTTCGATCTGATGACATTAACATTGTTAGGCGCGACACAAAGACCCATGTCTGATTTTGATGCAATGCTTGAAACTCTTCTTTTATAACTTGAGTCCAAAGTGGATTCTTTAAGGCAGTTTTGAGTGTTTTGGGTTCAATTTCTCTACTATGGCTGGCTTGAAGGGCTAATTTAGGATTTGTTTGAGTTTATTGCGTGTCATCATGGGATTAGTATTTAGGCTATGCGGTTTTGCAGCTGTGTTTGGTATCTTAAGTTCCACAAATAAGCGATTGGATATGTCAGGATAATCTGATTGTGAATTTCAGGCAGGGCTGTTGTCTGTATTTCTGGACAAATTAGGTGGTTCAGTTGCATGTGAACTACTAGAATTTGAATCATTTGTAGTCAAAGGTTGCATTGCATGTGGAGACTCCAAAATATTTGGAATTGCTTCTGACTTGTCGAGTGGAGTTGCTGAATTCAAATTGTCCTCTAAATTGTCTTGTGGGAAATCTAAAATAATTGGAGAAGTGGCATTTGAGTTGTTGTCCAAGTTCACATCCTTGTGGGGCATGAATTGCACATGTGGTGTTGATATTGTAGCACCTTTACAATTGTTTACTTTGACAACACGTGAATCATTAAGATTCTCACAATTGGGAGAATTCTTTGGGAGCCACTCATCTTGTTGAGGGAAGGTGGTCAATGTACTATGTTCCTGCACATTAAAAAAATGATGTTAATTTTTTGAATGGTAAATAATTTTCATCAAATACAACAAGCCTTGATATATATACACGATTAGTCTTAGGTTGTAGACAATGATATCCTTTATGGAGGGGACTATAGCCTATGAAAACACATGGATATGATTTTTTATCAAATTTTATTTTACTGTAATCTCGAAGATAAGGAAAACATCTACAACCTAGGACTTTTAACCCTCTATAGTCCGGTAATTTTTTGAAAAGAATTTCATAAGGGCTTTTATTTTTTAAAGGTGAAAGAGGCAGCCTGTTAATGATATAAATGGCTGCAAGAAAAGAATCCACCCATAATTTGAGTGGCAAAGAAGCATGAAACATCATCGTCAAGGCTGTCTCATTGATGTGCCTATGCTTTCTCTCAGCAACACCATTTTGCTCCGGAGTGTATGGACAAGAAATTTGTCTTGTGATGCCGCAATTTTCAAGATGTTTAATGAAGGCCATAGAATTAAATTCCCCTCATCCATCGCTTTGAAATATTGTGATCTTTTTGTCCAATTGTGTTTCAACTAGTTTCTGAATTTCAAGAAGCACTTCAAGAAATCAGATTTTTGTTTTAAGGGATATAACCAACTAAAACGCAAATAATCATCTACAAATAATATATAGTAACGAAAATGTTGAGTAGAAGTAATGGGAGCTAGATCCCATATATCACAATGCACTTTTTGTAAAGGAAAATCTGCTTTATTATTAGATAAAGTAAAAGATTTCCTACAACTCTTGCCTAATTGGCAAGAAACATAAATACGGGGTGCTTTAGACCAACTAGAAAAGTCAATAAAATCATTGCGTTTTAAGGCCTCCAAGATTTTAGGATTGGCATGGCCAAGCCTCTTGTACCATAAACTAAAACCGCTAGATTCTCCTTGAATTGCATTGAAGGCAGCATGAAAGTCTCTTTCCAATGTGTATAGCTTCCCTTTCTTACTCCCCTTTGCCAGAACCTTGTTTTCCTTGCTCTTCACAATAAAACCATCAGTGTTAAATTCAAAAACACATTTAATATCATCAATGAGTTGGCCAACTGATAAGAGATTCTTTTTGAGTTTTGGAACAACTAAAATATTATTCAAGTGTAAAGAACCATGATTTGTATTTAAAGAAGCAGAACCAATATGTGAAATATTTAAATCTTGACCATTGCCGACAATTATTTTGTCATTACCTCTATACGGCCTTACATGATCAAGATTACGTGTGTTATTTGTCATGTGTGATATTGCTCCAGAATCCACATAGAACTGTTGATCATTATTTTCTTGAAGATTCATGGCAGCTAGGGCCTGTGGATCCTCTTCATTGTCATAGTCGTATCTGTACCAACATTCAACAGCACTATGTTTGTGACAGATTTGGCAAATAACTTCTTCATCTGAGGTATTATTTTCTTTATTTGGTTTTTGAGGCTGCTGTTGTGGTTTACGATTGTTGCCATTGTAATGGTTGTAGTTGTTGGGTAATTTCTACCACCTGAGTTTCGTTGAGATCCTCTACCTCGGTATGGAGGTCTTCCACTTCTTTGATTTCTGCCTCTTCCACGTTGACCAAAGAAGGCTTGGTTTTGATTTGTGCTAAGTCTAGCTTCTTCATCTTTTTCTACGATCACAGTATGTTCATGGTTTTGGAGAGCATTGATGAATTGTTTAAGGCTGGGATATGGAGGTTTAGTGAGCATTGCAGTTTTGAAGTCAGCATATTTGGGACCTAAGGCTTTTGCAATTTGAAAAATCTTGTCATCATCGTTCATTGGTTTTCCAATGGCTGCCAACTTGTTGCAAAGGCCCTTGAATTTCTTAAGAAATTCATCAAGCTTGGAAGATCATTTCTTTAGAGAATAAAGGCTATCTTTTAGCCATTCTTGCTCCTTAGTTGCAGGCAGCATGTTTTCTTCAACGGTGAGCCAGATTTCTCGAGTCTTTTGCAAGCCGATAACCATGCTCAACACGTCTTCGTTCATCATACTTCTGAGCCAAGTTGTGAGAAGTCCATCATTATTTTTCCACATGAGAAAATATGGATTATTTATCTCCTTCCCATCTTGCTCTATCATCTTCGGTGGAGTCTTAACATCAACTATATGGTGATTTAGCCCAAGGGTAAATATAAGTGGTTGAACTTGAGAACTCCAAATAAGATAATTTTCAGTGTTGAGTTTTATTGGAACCAAACTCGAACACTGATGGAAAGATTGAAGGGATAGGGATGGTTTTGAATTTGAACTTGAAGCCATTAGGCTCTGATACCCTGAAAAATATTTGAGATACTTGAATAGGGTGAAAATAGTAATTGTTTTTGTTACTTGTGCAATTCTTGAATTTTACAAATATACAAAGACGTTCAAGATGCTGTACAAGGAAAGACAATATTTACAATAATTATAATAATCAACTAGCCGTTGTGATGAATCCACCATGACATGTGCTACTATATTTTCCATCAATTATGGCTTAGACGAGATGTTGGAAATCCTCTAGCCATGGCGGTACAAGCTACCATATTTGTTGCTTGTCACTTATCAATGGCTTCCATGTCTCCCTCAACCAAATCATCCAATTTCCCATTTCTGTAGCAATCAAAAGCCCAATCTGTTAAAATTGCATACTCCTCACCCATTTCAATATCAAAACTTTTCCTGCAGGAAATGATTTCCAGCAATAAAAAACCAAAGCTGTACACATCAACCTTTGCTGTGATTGTTGAGTTCCTAAACCATTCAGGAGCTACGTACCCTTCTGTCCTCTTATAGCTGTCTTAATAGTTTTGCTCTGATTCAGTGTCAAAAACTTTGCCAAACCAAAGTCCGATATCCGAGCATTGTAGTGATCATCAAGCTATATATTCTGAGGCTTTATATCACAAAGGATGATCTGAGAGCTGCAATCTTCATGTAGGTACAAAAGCCCTCTTGCAATCTGAAATGCAATGTTAGTTCTCAGGTTCCAACTAGGCTTCAAGTTTCCGAAAAGGAAACTTGCTAATGTTCCATTATTCAAGAACTCATACACCAACAACCTGTTCAGGCCTTCGTCACAGAACCCTAGCAACCGAACAAGGTTCTTGTGATGAGTCTGGCTAATCACGAAGACTTCATTCTTGAATTCTCTTTCACCATCTTGAAACACTATCCAATTTCTTGACTGCAACTGCAGTAGTACTTGTCTTGTTGTTTGAATTACACCTTTGTAAACAATACCAAAAGATCCTCTGCCGACTTCTTCCTTGAAGTTATCTGTAGCTTCCTCAAGCGCTTTGTAGCTAAAACAACGCAAATTTGTTTCAACGGTGCCATCGCCTGGACTGTTTCTTATCCATTTCTTCTTATAGATGAAGAAAAAACCAAGAACAACTGCACAAACCATTGCAAAATTCACAAACACGGAGCTTCCTAAGAGTACTGATCCTGTGGCATTCATCATCTTCCTTTTCTTCTTGTCTTCATGATCCGGAGGACGAGGGACTGATGGAGGATCATCACCTTTATTCTTATATTTTATAAAAGCTTTGCTCGTAATACGGCTATCTGTCATGCCATTGGAGAGAGGCAGCTTCTTGAAGCAGCAGCTATCGTCTTCAAAAATAACCGCAGCACAGAAACAATCACTCAAGCAAGAGTTTTGCACTGCACTTCATTATAGTTCTTGAAACGCTCGTAGTCTGACTGAGGCCAATCTATATTTTTGACCTCATGAAAGTCAAACAATTCTTTGTTATAACCCTGCCCTCCTCCCCAGCAGCTCAATTCAAAATCTGGTTTACAGCTTCCGTACCTGTCATTCTCATCAAGTAAAGAATACCCTTTCGGGCATGCACACCTTGGTCTTCGATCACTATCTAAGGTGCAAATACTGTTATATCCACAAGCACCACTTCCCAAGCCTCCTCCAATATTAACACAAATATTTTCAGGCTCAGACCAGACAACAGACCAGTTTCCATTACCATTCTTTGGATAAAAATATTGCGCGAAAACACCATCAAAATTTAGAGTCGCTCTATGGTAACAGTCTGCAGCAGGGACTACTCTTCCTTTTGTGAGATCAAACCTCTGGCTATTTCTTCTCAATATGTACATGTAACCAGACTCATTGAACATCACTTGGTAACCAGAATTTGATGACTTTGTAGAATCATAAGTACCACTACTGTAGTAAGCATCATAGACAAGATCAGTAGGCAAATTTGCAATATTGAGCACGAGATTACCTTTTTTAAGCAAGCGAAATTGGAACCGTCCTCGCGAGAATTTGGTCTCCGATTTTCGAGAAAAAAGCCCTTGTTCAGTCTCCATCATTTGCCCTGGCAGCAATGTATCCGTAGGATTGCTGAAGCTGTCCCATAACCTGATAGTGCTGCTGCTTACAAGCACAAAATTGCCTGTATCATTCATATGGCCAACAGCGACTGCACCAATATCAATTTTAGAGCTCCAAACTTGCTTGCCTTGAGGATCATTAAGTACTAGCCCTTGATCAGCAGTAAGCTTTACTTGTGATCCTCTTGGGACAGCAGGATTTTGATCTTTATTATCTGTGTACCAGACAACAGTTTTTTCAGGTATCTTGTTGAAAAATATTGAAAGCAAGAAAAGATCATTGGTGTTGTTTTCTTCATCAAGCTGGTGAAATCCAAATGCAAAATCACCAGAAGGAGAAAACCATGGAGAGCTGTCAGTGCCTGCTGTAAGAGTTGCGCCCGCAGGTACAGTTCCATTGTTTTGAGCAGTGGCTAAATGTAAATCATATGGAAGCAGAAATAGTAAGAATATGGAGTACGATTTAGCAGAAGCCATTGCAGTAGCTATTTGGAGAAGCACTTCAAGAAATTATATAACACAATCATGGGCAAAAATGATTAAAATAAATCATGAAATGAGAACAGAGAGGAGGGAAACATTTACAAGTCAAAAAATAGAAAGGTAAAATTACATATATTATCCACATGTCAAAGTTATTATTAATTGCTAGACTTTGCTTCTTTCTATCTTTGAATTATCTTGCCTCGATAATTAAAGTGGATATAAAAACCCTTTGATTAATCAAAGTCAATTAAGCGGAAGTTATAAGCTGAGAGCATTTTTTCCCGCCTTAATTGCATTTCCAGTCAGTCAATGTTTTTTAAAACCGGCATCAAAGTATCAAAATTGAAATTTAACTGAAATCTAAAATAAAAGAAAATAACAAATAAATAAACTCTCACATCACATGAAGATTCAAGCCCTCCACATCAAGAATAAGGTAGGAGGAAATTTTAGAATAGGGATATATTTGGCCTTTAAATAAAAAGTGTTGTTCATAACTCGTTGACTACTACTCAGTAAGTATTAAAATGACTAAAATATCATTTGCTTATTGCATAATTATATTTAATATTCCTTTCATAACATTATTCTATAATTTTTAATAAAACTCTTATTGACAACCAAAAAATTAAATTTTTTTTTTTTGGTCAAAACTCTATTGGTAAAAATTCTACTAATAAAATCTCTACAATAAGCTCTATTTGAAAAATTATACCAATTGGCCAAAACTAAGAAACAAAATATCTAACCGAATCAATTCCATTCGGTTTGATTTGGATTTACTTTGAATCCTTATATTTTCTTTTATTCATACGCTTGACTTGGGTTGATGACATAAACATCTTAAAACTTGTCAAGCATGAATGAATATGTGGTTTTTCAACTTAATTAATTAATTGTGCCTTTCATAGTAATGAAAAGTTTTTTCTTCAAGCATGTCCTAATTTTAGTTTAATTGACATGAAATTGGAATTTTATTGAAGAATAAAAGCATAAACATGAGTTGGCCAAAATGATGTTGTGGTTAGTATGCTGATTGTTGCCATTCCTAGTGTTAAGAAATAACAAGGCTCAGTTGATCACCAACTACAGTATATATTTGCAAAAACTAAACCAAAAGAAAGATCAATAAATAACACAAATAGCCATATATATATATATATAGCTTCATCAAAGATTTAATCCATAGCACAAACAGCCATAATTTTTTAATCCAAGTATATTTTACCCTTAATAACAATGGCACCATATATCAAACAAACCCTAGTTAAGCAGACACAAGCTAGCATAACATCCATATGCACCATTTATTGATAACAGAATTAAGCATAAATCCCTAGATTCATATGGGCATCATATTCTCAATCTTGAGATCTTTTAAGGCTTCTTAGTATTGGTGGACTTCTTCTCAAGATTGGCCTTGAGCTTCCTCTTCTTCTCCTCATTAAGCATATCAGTGATGAGTATGTCACCATCCTCGTTGGCTTCGGAGCTCAGATTGTTGTCATCATTAGGAACACAGTCCAAGCTCTTTATTTTAATTGCTCTCCCCTTGTGTCGAGGGCGCAGATCATATCCCACCTTAGTCATTGCTGAACATATATGTATGCTTCCAACAGTTAAGAAATGCTAGTTTTATTGCTAAAAGAAGGCTGTAACAATACTTTGTGCCAACTATGCTTTCAAGAAATTCAATTGACTTATCAAATATGGTAATTAAAAATAGTGATTGACAAGGATATGCTCATATATATGAAATCAAGACAATCATGATGCAAGAAAATCGATTAATTATGCCTCAATGGACCTGTTAACATAAAGTCTCTATAGGAAGTTTGCTATTAATCATACATAATAGGGAAACAAAATTGTTGGAAATTAGATTTGAGTGTGAGCAACCACTTCCATATATAGTGCCATACCTGTGATCAATCAATCTGTTCCAAACATAAAACCCAAATTCCATAAGGACATAAGGCCTCTCATAAATATAGTAGCAACGAGAAGATTGAGACCATAGTCAAGGAGAAGTTCAAGAGAAGAAAGGAAGGAAATAATTGGAAGGTAACAAGACAAGTCACCCTCATAGAATATATTTCCATTAATTTTCCATGCCAACATTTGTTTCTTTTTTACTTTATTTTTACATGACAAAGTGATCTTTTTAGCAATTAAATTTAAAAGGAATCCATGTCATAAATCTAATAAATGTGTTTGTTATCAAATGCAGTGTTACTATAATTAATTCCTACTTTTTAATTAACATAGCAGAAAATAATAATTAATTGGCATTTTCTGTTTATGCATGTTTCTATTGATGTATATCAATAGGATAAGATTAAATGAATATTGAATCAAATTTTTTTGTTAATTAAACATGCACAAAATACAATTATAATCCAAATTAATTAATATAATCACACACACGAATCAATAAATATTAATCATTCATGCTTTTAATATGTAGGAATAAAGTTATTGGATTCAGAATAAGATGAGTTTGCTTTTGCCGGAAGAGGAAAACTTGACCTAATCAATGAAATTTTTATTCGTTTAAAGTACTAAAAAGTTTTTCGTTAGTTTATTACGTCATTTATTATGGCGCAAAAACAAAATTCAAATTTTCGCGGCTTAATATAAATTTTCTGTAAAAAAATAAATTAAAAGGAAGAATATATTTACCTTTCTCATTAGAAGATGAAGCTATTGCAGCTTGCTCCAGATTCACTGTTGCATTAGCGAATGTTTCTTCCCTATATAATAAAAAAAGTACATGTTAGCTATTGGTTTAAGCTATGATGGATATTTTATCTTCTTGTATTTCAAAATTCTAAACCGATGGTTGGTTCACTTCCGACAAAAAATTCCTCAAACTTTATTTTTTAGAATTTGCTGAACAATAAGGAAATAGTACTAATTCACTTTAAAAAACGTAAAATGAAAATAAAATAGAACTTGAGTATCAAAAAATTACTTTTGATTATTAGCAAAGGAATTGGATTTCTCTTTATCTGGATCTTCCGGTCCACCACCATCTTTGCTGGCCTATGCAATAGAGTTAAAAATATGAAAGAAATTAGTACATGCAAAAATCTTAATAACATACTGATCATCAATTGTTGCATGCCAAAGATCTTCAAAGATCTTTATGGTTTGATACCCAGCATATATGAATCAAACCCATATAATAGATAATCTTTGATGAACTGATCCAAATGTTATAAAAAATGAACTTAATTCAGAAAATAAAAATAAGATCTTTAGACTGCAAATTAACATAAAAAGAGAGAAGAGAGATATAAGGCCAGAAGGGCAAAATCTCCAGAAACAACCATTGTTTGGCTTGAATTTGCTTCAATCAATTGCATATTCTCTTGATTGCTGCTTGAATTCCCCTCATCAGAGGCACGAGGCTGCTGCATCATTTGCACGTCACTGTACTTTTTCACTGACAATTCTTTGAGTTTCTCTTTGTCCACCACATTAAAGTACAGTACTTCAATCTCCCCTAATTCATGTGATGGTGAATCAGATGGAGTACCAGAGTGCTCCATTGCAAATCTGTCACGGTTTCTCATCCTCATTTTGCAATTGCACTAAAATTATTATATTGTTATCAATTTGGTTCTGAATATTATAAGTAAAAGTGAGAGAAGAGTTGATAAGTTTTGATGTAATGATACCCTAAGTTTTGATGTAATGATACGGGGGTAACGGTTTCTTCTCTCTTTCGTTTGTATTTATTATTTTGTGGCAACAGCTTATTTGGTAATGATTTTTAACAAGTGTTACACTCTTAGAGCCGCCATGTATGAACAAAGCTCACAAATAGTTAACCTTCCAAAATAAAAATGCACAAGCCTTTTATTTTATTTTCACAGTGCAACGAAAATAAAATTAAAAAAATAAGAACTAATTTCATTTTCTCTAATAATCACATTTTCTCATAAGTCCTTAATCCTTATTTTATATATATTTATTTAAATTCCCATAAGTTCTTTAAAATGCGATGATTCGCATGTATGTCTAATCAAGTTTTTGACGCACTAAGCAGTGGCTCTTGCTCAGTCACTGTCGCGGAACTTTGGGGCTTGTATCAGGGACTGCAACTTGCATGGAATTTTGGCATCCGAAGACTAAAAGTTGAAACGGATAGTCTGTGTATTACTCAGTTGCTGGCTAAACCTTTGGTAATGCCTAATGAATATGCTCCTTTGATCCAGGCTATCAAGGATTACCTTAATTTGGATTGGCAAGTGTCCCTCTCGCATATTTACAGAGAAGCTAATTTTGCTGCAGATTATATGGCGAACCTCGATTTTTCTATCCCTCTTGGTCTCATTGTGTACCCTACACCTCCTTTGGGGGTTAGGTCCTTTTTATTTCATGACTCCTACGGGATCTCGTGAAAATATTTGAGATGCTTGAATATGGTGAAAATAGGAATTTTTTTTGTTACTTTTACAATTCTTGATTTTTACAAATATATAAAGACGTTCAAGATGTTGTACAAGGAAAGACAATATTTACAATAATTATAATAATCAACTAGCCGTTGTGATGAATCCACCATGACATGTGCTGCTATATTTTCCATCAATTATGGCTTAGACGAGATGTTGGAAATCCTCTTGCCATGGCAGTACAAGCTACCATATTTGTTGCTTGTGACTTGTCCTTATCAGCCCCCCTCAAGCTAGGCAGTGACATGCGATGAATGCCTACCTTGGTTCGTAGCGTGAGAAATTGATGCTTCCCCAAAGGTTTTGTAAGAGTGTCTGCAATCTGAAGATGAGAAGGCACATATCGTGTAAATAATGACCCTTTAGCAACCTTCTCACGAACAAAATGCACGTCAAGCTCAATGTGTTTCATTCTAGCATGAAACACTGGGTTCTTAGTCATATGAATTGCACTCAAATTGTCACAGAGAAGTGCGGGTGCTTTCGGAATACAGAACCCAATGTCATTAAGGAGATATGTGAGCCATGTTAACTCGGCAACGGCAGAGCCATGGACCTATATTCGGCTTCGACACTTGAGCGAGAGACTGTGTGTTGTTTCTTAGAGCTCCAAGAGATACAGTTGCTTCCAAGATAAATGCAAAATCCTGTTGTACTTCGTCTTGTTATCGGACATCCAGCCCAATCGGAATCGGAAAAGGCATAGAGCTTGAGAGAGCTTTGAGACAAAAATCTAAGGCCAAAGTCAAGGGTACCTTTAAGGTAATGAAGGATCCTTTTCATGTCCTTGAGGTTGGCTTTTGTTGGCGCTTGGAAGTGTTGAGAGACTCGATTGACAGCAAATGTGATATCAGGCCTTGTGTAGGTGAGATATTGAAGGCTTCCAACAAGGCCTCTATATTCGGTTGCATCCACAGGTTTATTACCATCCGAACACGGTATTGATCGTATAGCCATCGGCGTGTTGATAGGAGAACAATCCTGCATTCTTGCCTTGGAAAGAAGGTCTTTAGTGTACTTCGCTTGAGATAGAAAGATGCCATGCGTGAATTGTTGAACTTCAATGCCTAGGAAGTAATGTAGGTTGCCAACATCCTTTAAAGCGAACTTTGAGCTCAGATTGTTGATGATTGATTGAATTTCCTTCTTATTATTTCATGTAATGATCACATCATCAACATAAATTAATATAAGTATAAGAATGGATTCGTTATTAAATATAAATAAAGAGCTATCAGCTTTGCTACTAGAAAATCCAAGAGAAATTAAGGCTTGAGAAAGACACTCGAACCACGCTCTAGGTGCCTGTTTCAGGCCATAGAGCGATTTTTTAAGCTTCCAAACATATGCTGGATGACGTGAATTGCGAAATCCAGGAGGCTGTTCCATGTAGACAGTCTCCTTTAATAGTCCATGAAGAAAAGCATTGCGAACATCTAGCTGCTTGATAAGCCATTTTGAGCTCACAACAATTGCAAGGATAAGGCGAATAGTTGTGGCCTTTATAACGGGACTGAAGGTTTCATCGAAGTCGACTCTTGAAACCTGTGTGAATCCCTTGGCAACTAATCGAGCTTTATAGCGATCAATGGTTCCATCTTCTCTGTATTTGATACGATATACCCACTTCGATCCAATGACATTAACATTGTTAGGCCGCGACACAAGGACCCATGTCTGATTTTAATGCAATGCTTAAAACTCTTCTTTCATAGCTTGAGTCCAAAGTGGATTCTTTAAGGCTGTTTTGAGTGTTTTAGGTTCAATTTCTCTACTGTGGCTGGCTTGAAGGGCTAATTTAGGATTTTGTTTGAGTTTATTGCGTGTCATCATGGGATGAGTATTTAGGCTTTGCGGTTCCGCAGCTGTGTTTGGTATCTTAAGTTCCACAAATAAGCGATTGGATATGTCAGGATAATCTGGTTGTGAATTTGTGGCAGGGCTGTTGTTCGTATTTCTGGACAAATTAGGTGGTTCAGTTGCATGTGAACTACTAGAATTTGAATCATTTGTAGTAAAAGGTTGCATTGCATGTGGAGACTCCAAAATATTTAGAATTGCTTCTGACTTGTCGTGTGGAGTTGCTGAATTCAAATTGTCCTCTAAATTGTCTTGTGGGAAATTTGAAATAATTGGAGAAGTAGCATTTGAGTTGTTGTCCAAGTTCACGTGCTTGTGGGGCATGAATTGCACATGTGGTGTTGATATTGTAGCGCCTTTACAATTGTTTACTTTGACAGCATGTGAATCATTAAGATTCTCACAATTGGGAGAATTCTTTGGGAGCCACTCATCTTGTTGAGGGAAGGTGGTCAATGTACTATGTTCCTGCACATTAAAAAATGACGTTAATTTTTTGAATGGTAAATAATTTTCATCAAATACAACATGCCTTGATATATATACACGATTAGTCTCAGGTTGTAGACAACGATATCCTTTATGAAGGGGACTATAGCCTATGAAAACACATGGATATGATTTTTTATCAAATTTTGTTTTACAGTAATCCCGAAGATAAGGAAAACATCTACAACCTAGGACTTTTAACCCTTTATAGTCCGGTAATTTTTTGAAAAGAATTTCATAAGGGCTTTTATTTTTTTAAGGTGAAAGAGGCAGCATGTTAATGATATAAGTGGCTGCAAGAAAAGAATCCACCCATAATTTGAGTGGCAAAGAAGCATGAAACATCATCGTCAAGGCTGTCTCATTGATGTGTCTATGCTTTCTCTCGGCAACACCATTTTGCTCCGGAGTGTATGGACAACAAATTTGTCTTGTGATACCGCAATTTTCAAGATGTTTGATGAAGGCTATAGAATTAAATTCCCCTCCTCCATCGCTTTGAAATATTGTGATCTTTTTGTCCAATTGCTTTTCAACTTGTTTCTGAAATTTCAAGAAGCACTCTAAGAAATCAGATTTTTATTTTAAGGGATATAACCAACTAAAACGTGAATAATCATCTACAAATACTACATAGTAACGAAAATGATGAGTAGAAGTAATGGGAGCTGGACCCCATATATCACAATGCACTTTTTGTAAAGGAAAATCTGCTTTATTATTAGATAAATTAAAAGATTTCCTACAACTCTTGCCTAATTGGCAAGAAACACAAATACGGGGTGCTTTAGACCAACTAGAAAAGTCAATAAAATCATTGCGTTTTAAGGCCTCCAAGATTTTAGGATTGGCATGACCAAGCCTCTTGTGCCATAAACTAAAACCGCTAGATTCTCCTTGAATTGCGTTGAAGGCAGCATGAAAGTCTCCTTCCAATGTGTATAGCTTCCCTTGCTTACTCCCCTTTGCCAGAACCTTGTTTTCCTTGCTCTTCACAATAAAACCATCAGTGTCAAATTCAAAAACACATTTAATATCATCAATGAGTTGTCCAACTAATAAGAGATTCTTTTTGAGTTTTGGAACAACTAAAATATTATTTAAGTGTAAAGAACCGTGATTTGTATTTAAAGAAGCAGAACCAATATGTGAAATATTTAAATCTTGACCATTGCCGACAATTATTTTGTCATTCCTCTATACGACCTTACATGATCAAGATTACCTGTGTTATTTGTCATGTGTGATGTTGCTCCAGAATCCACATAGAACTGTTAATCATTATTTTCTTGAAGATTCATGGCAGCTAGGGCCTGTGGATCCTCTTCATTGTCATAGTCGTATCTGTACCAACATTCAGCAGCACTATGTTTGCGTTTGTGACAGATTTGGCAAATAACTTCTTCATCTGAGGTATTATTTTCTTTATTTGGTTTCTGAGGCTGCTGTTGTGGTTTACGGTTGTTGCCATTGTAATTGTTGTAGTTGTTGGGGTAATTTCTACCACCTGAGTTGCGTTGAGATCCTCTGCCTCGGTATGGAGGTCTTCCACCTCTTTGATTTCTGCCTCTTCCGCGTTGACCAAAGAAGGCTTGGTTTTGATTTGTGCCAAGTCTAGCTTCTTCATCTTTTTCTACGATCACAGTATGTTCATGGTTTTGGAGAGCATTAATGAATTGTTTAAGGCTGGGATATGGAGGTTTAGTGAGCATTGCAGTTTTGAAGTCAGCATATTTGGGACCTAAGGCTCTTGCAATTTGAAAATTCTTGTCATCATCGTTCATTGGTTTTCCAATGGCTGCCAACTTGTCGCAAAGGCCCTTGAATTTCTTAAGAAATTCATCAAGCTTGGAAGATCCTTTCTTTAGAGAATAAAGGCTATCTTTTAGCCATGTTTCTTGCTCCTTAGTTGCAGGCAGCATGTTTTCTTCAACGGTGAGCCAGATTTCTCGAGTCGTTTGCAAGCTGATAACCATGCTCAACACGTCTTCGTTCATCATACTTCTGAGCCAAGTTGTGAGAAGTCCATCATTATTTTTCCACATGAGAAAATATGGATTATTTATCTCCTTCCCATCTTGCTCTATCATCTTCGGTGGAGTCTTAACATCAACTATATGGTGATTTAGCCCAAGGGTAAATATAAGTGGTTCAACTTGAGAACTCCAAATAAGATAATTTTCAGTGTTGAGTTTTATTGGAACCAAACTCGAACACTGATGGAAAGATTGAAGGGATAGGGATGGTTCTGAATTTGAACTTGAAGCCATTAGGCTCTGATACCATGAAAATATTTGAGATGCTTGAATATGGTGAAAATAGGAATTGTTTTTGTTACTTTTACAATTCTTGATTTTTACAAATATATAAAGACGTTTAAGATGCTGTACAAGGAAAGACAATATTTACAATAATTATAATAATCAACTAGCCGTTGTGATGAATCCACCATGACATGTGCTGCTATATTTTCCATCAATTATGGCTTAGACGAGATGTTGGAAATCCTCTTGCCATGGCGGTACAAGCTACCATATTTGTTGCTTGTGACTTGTCCTTATCATCTCGTATCCTCGTTCAGTTGTCCTTTAGCTCTTTTTAGAGCCCCATCTTATCAAAAAAAAAAAAAAGTTAGGAGCTAACTTTAACCCAGACTCAACTAAAATAATATTTTTTTAAAAGAATTTTTTTTAACGTCAGTAGCTGAATTCGAACATCAAGTCTTTTTCATATCGATTTAAAGTTTATTAGTTATTTGAGTTCATACCGCGCAGTGTGATTTAAACATCAAATGTTTCATATACTATCTCAAAAGATTTTACTAGTTTAACAAAATATTAGCACCCACATAAACGTTTTCAGTCGACTTGACGATTTTTGTGCATCTAAAAACTTGTCAAGCAAGCACGATTAGTGATTTTCCAACTTAGCTATATCATCCCCATGAGTTACACTTGGTGTATGATCTATGGGCATCGTATACAGGTGTGTTTGAGTGAAACAATATTTTTACTCAAGCGTGTCCTAGTTATTTATTTTAACGTGGGTCTTCTAAATGTGGCAAGAAAATCCAAACAAAGGAAAAATCTTGAATGGAAAAAACAAACTGCAATCTGTATGTTAGGAAAGTTCATTATTGCAGGTGTACCGAGTTATATATTTTGAATTATTACTGATTTGTAACATCTTATTTTGCGAAATTAGAATTTTAAGATTTTTCATGTTTTATGGAACTGTAACCTCGTTGCAAATACTCTGGTAAAACACACAATTAGCTGCGATGGTGTAAGACGAGTGATAATTTTGAATGGATGGAAGAATTTCCACAACATTTGAATTGGTATCTTTTAATTGTACTCGCCTCAAATAATGAGATTTTATTTTAGAAAAATAATCAAAGCATAAATGGAGTTCTAATGGGCGATATTTATTTAGTCATATGAATGTTGTAACCTCTTATTATATTCTGAAATATACATAAAATATTTTGATACCCGGATTCTAATCCTATTCCTCTTAGACACCCCTAAAATTTAAACCCTTTTGAAACACGTCTACAAGCTGAAAAATATACGAACTTTCCTATGAAATGTACGCAGAAGGGTAATGGCATGGGCCATGGCAGGGCAGATTCTCAGCGAATAGAGACATGCTGAGCTGAGTATCCAACACATTAAAACATTCATTCCAAGTACAAAAGATAATGTGATGAGTTTTGGACGACTCATAAAATATTATATAGTGACTGGCTGGAGCTTAAGTTTTCCTTGGCCTCCTCCTCTTACGCTTCTGCTTCACTTCGTTCCTGTATATACCAATCAGACTTCTGTTACCAATTATGACATAAATGCACCAGCACACACCACCAAGGAGAAAGAGAGTACCCGCTTGTCGATAGATTTATGCTCCCTCTTTGGGCGACCTCTCTTTGGCTTTTGCTTCTCATCTCCGACAAGTTTTGTTCTGTCACCCCTTTGTTTTTCCAGGTTGCCACAACTTACAATATGGTATTGAATGTTGTGTTAAAGAAGAGAAGGTACAAAAATAGAATATTTTAAGCACTTGTAAGCAAGACATTTAAATATATATATAGAGAGAGAGAGAGGGGGGGCGGCGGAGGGAGGGAGGGAGATAGAGATTACTGGCTGTTTGTATCGTTGGTTTGTATCTTTGGTCAGTCCCTCTTCCAAGCTGAATTTCCTTTGCACCTTCATGATCAAAACTATGTCATTTATTATTAACTTAAGAAGACAACACATTATACAAATACGCATACAACAGTACAAGATGAAAATTTACATGCATTAAGGATAAATGTGCATATAAACACAGGTCTTGCAGGAGAACTTGATAAAATGAAATCCACTACTAGCTATATGTTTATACCTGCAGAAGGGAGATGTAAGTTGGGTTTCAAAACTGCAGACCATTGTGGCTTTATCTACAATAGAATCAGAGTACATGATAGTTACACAAGCTTGTAAGGAAGTTATTTGAACACAAAGATTATTAGAGGAGCTCAGGCACAAACAACAAAAAAATCTTGTGTTTTGTAGCAGTCAGAGTGCATTGCACATTACAGGAAATCCAATCTTTCATTCCAAGACAAATCACATAGGGGTACAATATCACTTCGTTCAAGAAGTAATGTAAGATGGAAGTGTGGATTTGCAGAAAATCCATACCAAGGATAACCTAACAGATGTTTTGACTACGCCAATCAATGCTGACAAGTTTGTATGGTGTAGATCTTCTTATGACCTAGTAGAAACGAAAGCAACATGACTATGGCGAAGCAGAAATGATGATATGGAGATTGATTGGTTCTCAACCTAATCTCCAAAAGGTGAGTAGTGGGCACGGCTAGAGCCGCATCTAAAAAGAAAGAGAAAAAAAAAGGAGAAAGAAAAAAGAAGAAGAAAGAGGGGACCGCATAGTTTGAAAAATAAAAGTAATAAAAATATGCACAGTGACCAAATCTTTTACTATAAATAGGAGGGTGCTCCTCATTTCTGGTTCTGCTCCTCTTCTCTATTTAGAGAGAAAGAAATCAAGAGTTAAGTGACTAGTGAGCTAGAGATTAGGTGTATTGGGGTTCTGGGTAATGAGTCAAAATATTACAATACTTGTAATCCTCATTTTGTTCTTGCCCAGGGATATAGGTTAAAAGTCGAACCATGTAATTTCTGGTGCCCCTGAATGACTCTATTGTTTCATTATTTTTCAATTTCACTTTAGTTGCATATGGCAGCCGAATCTGAACAAGTATTTTTTATACAACCTTAAAGAATTTTATTAGTTATTCGAGTCTCATACAAGTTTGAGGTTAAAGGAAAAAAAAAAGGTTTCATATATATATATATATATATATGGTATATACTACCTCAAAGGATCTTAGGAGTTTAACTAAATATTACCACCCACAACAAAGTTTCAGCTGACTTGATGACTTTGCATCTAAAAACTTGTCAAGCATGTACGAATTTGTGATTTTTCAACTTGATTACATCATCTTACACTTGGTATACGATTTATTTTCATCATATACGGGTGACTAAAACAATTTTACTCAAGCGTGTCCCAGTTTTGATTTTACAATGGATTCTCTATATATGGCAAGAAAATCCAAACAATATATATCTTGAATGGAAAAAAACAAAATGCAATTTGTATGCAAGGAAAGTTCTTTATTATAGAATTAATGTATAAAGCATAAATGAATCGGCTAACTGGCCACATTTAGAGTATTTAGGGCCCATTTGAGATTGTATTTTTAGAGTTTTATAAGTGATTTTAAAAAGTTAAAAGTTAGCAACAAGCGCGTAGATCAGCTGGTATGAGACTGCTCTATATTAACCAAGTTTCTCGGTTTGAGGATTGGGAATATAGTTCCATTAAAGACTTGTTGGGAGAGTTTTGCTGCTCTAGTGGTCCTACCCGGCTCGAATCTAGGCCTACCCTAATGGTCCTACCCGACTCGAATCTAGATCAGTCGGGGTCCAATATGATCGTTTTGCCGCCCTAGTGGTCCTACTCGAATCGAATCTAAATTAGTCAGGGTTCAATGTGATCTTCTAATATCATATGGTTTAATACACCAAAAAAAAGTTAAAAGTTAATTTTAATATTTAATTATTTTTTAAAGAAATCTCTTCTAATAAAATCATCCAATCCTAGCGAATGTTAGGAGTAGCTTATGAATGTTGAAACCCCTAATCATACTTTGAAAAATATATAAAATATTTTGATACCCAGATTTTAATCCTAATCCTCTTTTTCACCCTTACATAAACATAATCGAAGCTTATTAAGACATATGACAGACTCCAGGTTTCCGGAGTGTCAAACGATGGTGGGCTCCATGTGAATGAAAAGGATGGCGAATTTGTCACTTGAGCTATGATTGACTTGTTTTCCAATCTCCATCTCTCTGTTGTCTCTTCTGTGCTCTGTATGTCGTGCGCTGGAATTATATGTATTCGAATATTTTATTGTTAAATTATGTCGATTCATAATATTTTAAAACCAATGTCTATCATTTAAAACTCATATGGTGTCTTTTTATTCTGTGGTAATCTAATCACCACATAAACTATAAAATTTGTCAAATTACGACAATGGTGCAACCAAACCATGCATTTAGACAGTCAAAATTAACAATTGCTCAATGTGACGCTGAACATTGTAACTTTTTTTTATTAAACAACCACAAAAAAGGTGGGGGTTAGGCAGGACCCCTATCTGTCATATAAATTAAATAGAAGTAATTACATTTGGAGGATGATAAAACTCAAAACCTCTTAAAATAGATGTAAATACATAAGAACAAAAGAAAAGAATACACCATCAATTTAAATAATAAACTAGAAAACCTATCGTCTGATATGAGGAAGAGTTTGTGCATCTAAATAGAGAATGCCAGATAAACCTGTAGATAGATCCCGAGTACACAAGAAACGTCGGCTAACCCAAACATTGTAACTTATTCATAACTTGGAAGCAAAGAGATAAATTAAAATTGATTGAAATTACAAATAAAATGACCTTACAACAAAGCATTATGGATAAGAAAAAGAACAAAAGATGCAAACACGCATTTCCTAGAAATTAAGATCAGCGCATTTAGCCACTAAATGGAGATGGATTGGGAGGAACATCCACTTCAACGACTTCTTGAAGCATCTGTGAAACTTTCCTCATTGTTGGTCTAAGAGATGGATCCTCTTGAATGCACCAAATGGAAATCATCAGAAGCTTCTCTACACATTTTATATCATTCATGGCTTCCATGTCTCCCTCAACCAAATCATCCAATTTCCCATTTCTGTAGCAATCAAAAGCCCAATCTGTTAAAATTGCATACTCCTCACCCATTTCAATATCAAAACTTTTCCTACAAGAAATGATTTCCAGCAACAAAACACCAAAGCTGTACACATCAACCTTTGCTGAGATTGTTGACTTCCTAAACCATTCAGGAGCAACATACCCCTTTGTTCCTCTTATAGCTGTCTTAATAGTTTTTCTCTGATTCAGTGTCAAAAGCTTTGCCAAACCAAAGTCCGATATCCGAGCATTGTAGCGATCATTAAGCAATATATTCTGAGGCTTTATATCACAATGGATGATCTGAGAGCTGCAATCTTCATGTAGGTACAAAAGTACTCTTGCAATCTGAAATGCAATGTTAGTTCTGAGGTTCCAGTTAGGCTTCAAGTTTCCGAAAAGGAAACTTGCTAATGTTCCATTATTCAAGAACTCATACGCCAACAACCTGTTCTGGCCTTCGTCACAGAACCCTAACAACCGAACAAGATTCTTGTGATGAGTCTGGCCAATCACGATGACTTCATTCTTGAATTCTTTTTCACCATCTTGAAACACTCTATCCAATTTCTTGACTGCAACTGCAGTAGTACTTGTTGTTGTTGTTTGAATTACACCTTTGTAAATAATACCAAAAGATCCTCTGCCGACTTCTTCCTTGAAGTTATCTGTAGCTTCCTCAAGCTCTTTGTAGCTAAAACAACGCGATTTTGTTTCAATGGTGCCATCGCCTGGACTGTTTCTTATCCATTTCTTCTTATAGATGAAGAAAAAACCAAGACCAACTGCACAAACCAATGCAAAATTCACAAACACGGAGCTTCCTAAGAGTACTGATCCTGCGTAACTCTTTTCCATAAGAAGGGTAAATAATCAATACAGTATACCAGCTACAATATATGAATATCAAATTCGGGTGGATAAATTTTGCGGTGTCGGATCTTTTTTATTTTTGTTCTATTCATTTTTGGAGATTCATTTGTAGCAAATATTAACAAAGAACATCCTGTCTCATTTACGATCACTATTAGAGCCAAAATCAGAAGGTAATACTCACCAATATAGAATTGTCTGATTATACTAAAACATTTTAAGATATCTGAATTGATTAATTACGTTTAGCTTTCTGTTTTAGCTAGTTAAGTAAGTTTGTCAGCTAAATCTGTTATGATCGTTAGCTTAAACAAACACATCACTCGCATGCAGAGTGTAAAATATTCCATACAGCCTTGTGTATAAATACTTGTAATCCAGCTCATTTGAGCATGTGATCAATAAAATATTCTCTCTCTGTTTTCTCATTCATTTTCTCTACAGCCAAATAAATCTCTTTTCTTTAACAAAACATTTTATTTTTACAAGGTGCAGGGTTTGAAATCTTAAATAACCTGCCAAAGTTCCAGTTTAACATGAGAAAAGAGCCCCTTGGGCCAGCAATCAAGTCTGTACAATTTCATAGGGGTGTTAGACCTTATATTCTCAAGAACAAATCAAGAACTAAGTCTCACCAATTATTGCAAAGAACAAAATCAGAATTACAGAGAAACTGAGAAAGAACAAAGGCATCATAGAGCAATTATATGGTTCAGCCTCAAAGGCCTACATCTACAAGGGAGACAACACTGGGAGAGCATTTCACCCAATAACACAAGATATAAAGAATATGTAACATATGCACTTTAATATTCTAATTAAGTGCATTATGTAATTTTTCTCTTCGGCATTAACTTTGAAGTTGTTGGACTTATTACAAATTATTTTCGGTAGAATTGACGCGTTTATTAATTAGATTGTGTTTGAATTAATTTAAATTTACCACGAAAAAAAATCGAGATGATTCAAACGCAAATTAATAACTGCCTGGTCGGATTTTTATTTTCATCACGGGTCCGGTATTAGCTTAAATTGTATTAAGCCAAAAAAAAATCATATAGCCTTTTTAAATTTATTTGTAGGAAATGCCCAGATATTTGGACATGTCTTGGATGCAAATATTTTGTATTCTTTTGTTTTTTATCTTTTGGATTGAAAAATATAATTAGCACAAATGAACTACTTCAATGTCTATAATAAATAAAATTATAGTAAGCATTTTTATTTTGTTATATGCTAATTAATTCTACATTGATTATTTTATTTTAATTTCTTAAACTTAATAAATTATGAGAGGGTTTTCTGAAAATTATAATTACTATATGAAATTTAATTTCATTTTGGTTAAAAATAAAATAATAGAAGGTAATATGTATAAATAAATTGAAAAAAAATTATTTTATAAAAAATTCTATACTTTTAGACAAACAACCAAACAAGTTTTTATTATTTTTCACATTTTCAGAAAAACAACAAAACACAATTTTACTGTTTTTATTGTTATATGTTGTTTTAAAAACAAACTATCAAACAATTTTTATTTTAAAAAATAACATCAAAAACATCATTCTCCTTCTCTAAAATAAGAGTCAAAAACACTAGTTAAGGAACATTAGCAAACGTACCCTACATTTTCCCCCGGACTGAAGAATACAATTAAGAGCCAGCGTCCTTTGTCCGACCCTTGGGTGACTGGCACTTTGATTCTTGTTAAAACCTGTTTTTACAATTTGAGTTCCTATTTTTTAAGAACGTATTTTGTATGTTCAGTGCGTGTGTAAATATATATTGTGAAACGAAATTCATTATCTTCGTTTGAATCATTTAAGTTTCTAAATTCGTGTATGATAAAATGAAATTCATTTGCTTTATGCAATAAACTTAAAATAGCACGAAAACCCAATTTTCCCAAACCAAAAACCAAAATCAACCGACTTGGTTGGGTTGGATTTGATTTGGATTTAATTTGAATTCTTATAAATTAATCCAGTCAATTCTACCATTAACATTGCCACGTAAAGAACATCGAGTAATTATATCTCAATGGACCTGTTAAAATAAAGTCATCAAGCTAAATTATGATAGGAATTACGGCAGGAAGTTTGGTTATACACCAAGTCATCATTACTCTCACTTCTATAATATGATTGTTTTCAAGCTAAATTATGATAAGAATTACGGCAGGAAGTTTGCTACTAATCCTACATCACAGGGGAAAATAAAAATTGTTAGATATTAGATTGAGAGTGAGCAAACGACTCCCATAATGCCAAATGTTAAATAATAAATAATTGGTACTATGGTTTCAGGAATGACGGATCAGAGCTCGGGAGAAGGAGTGGGCCCATCAAGCCCGATATGATCCGAACGATCTGAGCCCGGGAGAAGGCGTCGAAATACTCACCAAGCACGGTTGGATCGTTACAGGAACAGCGGATGCTCGTAACAGAATTGATCATGCTAAACGTGACTAGAAGATTGAACTACACAAGCCGGACGAGGACACGCTGCGGCTACTGGAGTGATTGATGAACAAATGGCAAAACAAGAGGAATTGAAGAAGCAAACACGGCAGCCAAAATCTACATATCATCCGGAGAAATCCAGAACAGAGGCAGCGCTCGTAAGTGATGCTCTGGAGTTGATTCTGAAGAATGCGGGGGCCGGATTGTTTTGAGAACTTTAATTTTCAAGGCAATTTTCCTCTCGGTAGGAGTCGAAAAGAAATGCAATGACAGAACTTAGTTATCAAATCAATTGAAAGAAATATTAATAAAGGATGTTTGGCTAGCTAGAAAACGAAGGAAAAGAGAATTGAGAAGAGAAAGATCTGGAAACCTCTTAGTTATTTTTTTTAACTAACTGAAATGATTACATCAATAGTATTTATAAAAGCAGCCTTCAGCTGAAAATAACTCTGTTACATGCTTAATGGATGCTTAACGACTTCAACACAATGCTGAGTTGGCTTAACTAATTATGCTCAGTCATCAGCAGAGAACCAATCTGATGTGAGCTAGTCTACAAAGCTTATCATGCTTCACTGTAATCGCTAACATCAATCATTAAAGGCGATTAATTTTTTTATTAAGTTACCTAACTTTGGAAAAAAAAAAAAAAAAAGCAAATTTGACATTACAACTAACAATAAATAAAAACAAATTGAATAAACTCCCAGCCAGAAATCGATATCAGCCCATTGAGCTACTAAATGGATATGGATTTGGGGGAAGACTCACTTCAACAACTCCCTCAAGCATCTGTAAAACTTTCTTCATTGTTGGTCTAAGAGATGGATCCTCTTGAATGCACCAAATGGAAACCATCACAAGCTTCTCTACACATTTTATATCATTCAAGGCTTCCATGTCTCCCTCAACCAAATCATCCAATTTCTCATTTCTGTAGCAATCAAAAGCCCAATCTGTTAAAATTGCATACTCCTCACCCATTTCAATATCAAAACTTTTCCTGCAGGAAATTATTTCCAGCAATAAAACACCAAAGCTGTACACATCAACCTTTGCTGTGATTGTTGAGTTCCTAAACCATTCAGGAGCTACGTACCCTTTTGTTCCTCTTATAGCCGTCCTAATAGCTTTGCTCTGATTCAGTGTCAACAGCTTCGCCAATCCAAAATCGGATATCCGAGCATTGTAGTAATCATCAAGCAATATGTTCTGAGGCTTTATATCACAATGGATGATCTGAGCGCTGCAATCTTCATGTAGGTACAGAAGCCCTCTTGCAATCTGAAATGCAATGTTAGTTCTCAGGTTCCAACTAGGCTTCAAGTTTCCGAAAAGGAAACTTGCTAATGTTCCATTATTCAAGAACTCATACACTAACAACCTGTTCTGCTCTTCATCACAGAACCCCAGCAACCTAACAAGATTCTTGTGATGAGTCTGGCCAATCACGACGACTTCATTCTTGAATTCCTTTTCACCATCTTGAAACACTCTATCCAATTTCTTGACTGCAACTGCAGTAGTACTTGTTCTTGTTGTTAGAATTACACCTTTGTAAACAATACCAAAAGATCCTCTGCCGACTTCTTCCTTGAAGTTATCTGTAGCTTCCTCAAGCTCTTTGTAGCTAAAACAAGGCAAATTTGTTTCAATGGTGCCATCTCCTGGACTGTTTCTTATCCATTTCTTCTTATAGATGAAGAAAAAACTAAGACCAAATGCACAAACCAATGCAAAATTCACAAACACGGAGCTTCCTAAGAGTACTGATCCTGTGGCATTCATCATCTTCCTTTTCTTCTTGTCTTCAGGATCCGGAGGACGAGGGACTGATGGAGGATCATCACCTTTATTCTTATATTTCATAAAAGCTTTGCTAGTAAGACGGCCATCTGTCATGCCATTGGAGAGAGGCAGCTTCTTGAACCAGCAGCAATCGTCTTGAAAAATGACTGCAGCACAGAAACAATCGCTCAAGCAAGAGTTTTTGCACTGCACTTCATTATAGGGCCTGAAACGCTCGGAGTCTGACAGATGCCAATTTGTAAGTTGAAGCTCATGAAAATCAAACAATTCTTTCTTATAACCCTGCCCTCCTCCCCAGCAGCTCAATTCAAAATCTGGCTTGCAGCTTCCGTACCTGTCATTCTCATCAAGTAAAGAATACCCTTTCGGGCATGCACACTTTGGCCTTCGGTCACTATCTAAGGAGCATATACTGTTAAATCCACAAGCACCACTTCCCATTTCTCCTCCAATATTAACACAAATATTTTCAGGCTCAGACCAGGCAACAGACCAGTTTTCATTACCATTCTTTGGATAAAAATATTGCGCGAAAACGCCATCAAAATTGAGAGTTGCTCTGTAGTAAAAGTCTGCTGCTGGGACTACACTTTCTGTTGTGAGATCAAACCTCCCGCCATTTCTTCTCAATATGTACATGTAACCAGACTCATTGAACATCACTCGGTAACCAGAATTTGATGAGTTTGCAGGATCATAAGTACCACTAATGTAGTAAGCATCATAGGCATCACCAGTAGGCAAATTTGCAATATTGAGGACAAGATTACCGTCTTTAAGCAAGCGGAATTGGAACCGTCCTCGCGAGAAATTGGTCTCCGATTTTCGAGAAAAAAGCCCTTGCTTAGTCTCCATCGTTTGGCCTGGCAGCAATGTATCTGAAGGATTGCTGAAGCTGTCCCATAACTTGCTGGAGCTGCTGCTTGCAAGCACAAAATTGCCTGTATCATTCATATGGCCAACAGCGACTGTACCAATATCAATTTCAGAGCTCCAAACTTGTTTTCCTTGAGGATCATTAAGCACTAGCCCGTGATCAGCAGTAAGCTTTACTTGTGATCCTCTTGGCACAGCAGGATTTTGATCTTTATTATCTGTGTACCAGACAACGGTTTTTGCAGGTATATTGCTGTAAAATATTGAAAGTAAGAAGAGATCATTGGTGTTGTTTTCTTCGTCAACCTGGCGAAATCCAAATGCAAAATCACCAGAAGGAGAAAGCCACGTAGAACTATTAGTGCCTGCTGTGAGAGTCGCACCCACGGGCACAGTTCCATTGTTTTGAGCAATGGATAAATGTAAATAAAATGGAAGCTGAAATAGTAAGAATATGAAGTACAATCTAGCAGAAGCCATTGCAATTGCTATTTCGATAAACACTTTAAGAAATTATATATCGTAATCATGGGCAGAAATGATTAAAGTAAATCATGAAATGAGAACGGAGAGGACAGAAACAGTTACAAGTCAAAAAATAGAAAGGTTAAATTACATATATTATCCACATGTCAAAGTTATTATTAATTGCTAGACTTTGCTTCTTTCTATCTTTGAATTATCTTGCCTCGATAATGGGCCAGCAACATTAAAGTCAAGGACCAAAGTGGATATAAAAACCCTTTGATTAATCAAAGTCAATAAGCGGAAGTTATAAGCTGAGAGCATTTTTTCCCGCCTTAATTGCATTTCCAGTCAGTCAATGTTTTTTAAAACCGGAATCAAAGTATCAAAATTGAAATGGTAATCTCTCGAAGATGGTAATTTTTATATCGTAATCATGGGCAGAAATGATTAAAGTAAATCATGAAATGAGAACGGAGAGGAGAGAAACAGTTACAAGTCAAAAAATAGAAAGGTAAAATTACATATATTATCCACATGTCAAAGTTATTATTAATTGCTAGACTTTGCTTTTTCCTATCTTTGAATAATCTTGCCCCGACAATTGGGCAAGCACCATTAAAGTCAGGGACCCCAGTGGATATGAAAACTCTTTGATTAATCAAAGTAACCTGAGTGCACTTTTTCCCGCCTTGATTGCGTTTCCAGTCAGTCAATGTTATTATTTTTTTTTAATATTATATCAAAGAGTACAGTATAAATATTGATAAATACATTCAAAAACATCTGTTGGGACCTGAATCCAGCCTAATATTTTTTAAACGAGCATCAATGTATCAAATCGACGTTTAACTGAAATCTAAAATGAAAATAAATAAACTCTCATATCACATGAAGATTCAATCCCTCGCCGTGAAGATTGACGTGGGAGGAAATTTTAGGACAGAGGATACGTTTGGCCGTCAAGAAAATGAGTTCTTGACTACAACTCAGTCGATGTTACAATCAAACATCACATTTTATCAAAAAAAAAGTTTGTTTGGCGTCGTTCATTGCCTTATGTTAAATTAATGATTATGGGAATCGTTGATGATTCTGCCAGCCAGGGCCAATCAATCTCATTATGGGAATCGTTGAAATTGAATAATATTTTTGTTTCTGGGAAAACGGAACGTGGAACTTTGTGGGTCGCACCGTACGTTTTTTTAATCCACCGTACACTAACTTAACTTCTTCACCAAAGACTTTGTTCTGTGTTTATTTACGACTTTGTATCGTGCGATTGCGACGGCACATGCAAGCACATGTGCGTGTGCCCTAGGTATTTGCATGGTTTTCATTCTTGACTTGTTTTCTAAAATTGTTTTTCTAATTCAGTGTACTTCTTTCGTTTGGCGTATGTGGTCCAGAGAAGGGCAATGGATGATAAAACTTAAAATAACGTAACTAAAGATGCCCTTTTGTCCGATACTGCAGAACATTTTTATCATAGCAACAGATTCGTCTACAAAATTCTACGACCAATTCAACGTCTACAGAAATCTTATTAAAAAATTATGCCAAAAAACTCAAAATTGATGCATTTATCCATCAATCATCCACGTTCCGTTTTCCCAGAAACAAAAATATTATTCAATTTCAACGTTCATTGCCTTTTCTCATGGCAATTTAAATTGATGATTTAAATTAATGGGGTCCCCCATTGCCTTATGTTACGTTTCTTCACCATGTATTTTGTCTTATAGCTTAATTTTCTTTTCCAAAACTCGTCTTACAAGTTAGAAAAGACTTATAACATACGACAACGAATTCACAACAAAGTTTTTACCATAGGGCGAATACCATATAGATCGGACAAAAATTATAGCGAAAATGAATTAGCCAGCTTGTGAGCACATACTGTAAAACGAAATTCATTCATTTATGTGTTATGAAATGAAATTAACTTGCTTTATTTATTAAACTTAGTGCCTATTTAATATACCTTATCTAATAGCCACAAATATATTTTTTTTTGTTATTCGGTTGTTTTTTTAGTTGAGTTTTTAAAAATTAAATAAGTTATTTTGTCTCTATTAAGTACCTATTTGATATTATTTATTTAATGTTCATAAGTACTTATTTAATTTCATAAGTTTTCATCAAAAAAATTTTAATGCTTTGGTTGTTTTTCAGTAAAGATTTTAAAAATTAAATAAGCTATATGTTTTACTTCTACTAGTAAAATCCTAAATTTTGGGCTCTTAAGGTAGAGATTTAAAACTTTTTAAAATGTTTGAATGTTTAAAATATTAATCATATTTCATTTCTTTCATAACATAACTTTAAATAATTTATTTATTAAAATAATTTTATAATTTTTACAAAAGTTTTTATTGACAACCAAACAATTATTATTTTTTTTTTGTGAAAACTCTACTAATAAAAATTTTACTAATAAAAGCTCTACAATATACTCTATTTAAAAAGATACACCAGACCAAACCAAACCATACAGCACAAAATCCCAATTGGCCAAAGAATAAAAAGCAAAATATCGAACTGAATTGATTCCGTTCGGCTTGATTTGGATTTTCCTTGAATCCTTATAATCTAAACTAGCTAGTCAATCCTATACCCTTTTTCATTCATACGTTTGACTTCGGTTGATGACATAAACATCTTAAAACTTGTCAGGCATGCATGAATATGTGGTTTTTCAACTTGATTAATTATTTCTTTCATTCATTAATGAAAAGTTTTTTCTTCAAGCATGTCCTAATTTCAGTTTAATTGACACGTCTTGCATTGCTTTAAAAATACATAAAATGTGAAATTGGAATTTATTCAGGAATAAAAGTACAAACATCTTTCGGAATTCGGCCACAAAAAAAAAAAAAGGGAGTTGGCCAAAATGATGTTGTGGTTAGTATGCTGATTATTGCCATTCTTAGGGTTGAGAAATAACAAGGTTCAATTGATCATCAAACTGCACTATATATAAGCAAAACCAAACTAGAATAAAGATCAATAAATAACACAAATAGCCATATATATATATATATATAGCTTCATCAAAGATTTAATCCATAGCACAAACAGCCATAATTTTTTAATCCAAGTATATTTTACCCTTAATAACAATGGCACCATATATCAAACAAACCCTAGTTAAGCAGACACAAGCTAGCATAACATCCATATGCACCAATTATTGATAACAGAATTAAGCATAAATCCCTAGATTCATATGGGCATCATATTCTCAATCTTGAGATCTTTTAAGGCTTCTTAGTATTGGTGGACTTCTTCTCAAGATTGGCCTTGAGCTTCCTCTTCTTCTCCTCATTAAGCATATCAGTGATGAGTATGTCACCATCCTCGTTGGCTTCGGATCTCAGATTGTTGTCATCATTACGAACACAGTCCAAGCTCTTTATTTTAATTGCTCTCCCCTTGTGTCGAGGGCGCAGATCATATCCCACCTTAGTCATTGCTGAACATATATGTATGCTTCCAATAGTTAAGAAATGCTAGTTTTATTGCTAAAAGAAGGCTGTAACAATACTTTGTGCCAACTATGCTTCAAAGAAATTCATCAATTGACTCATCAAATGTGGTTATTAAAAATTAGTGAATGACAAGGATATGCTCATATATATGAAATCAAGACAATCATGATGCAGGTTAATCTAAAGTGTAAATACGTAATTCCTCACTTCATATATGTACCTAGGTTAATTGACATTGACACATAAAGAAAATGGAGTAATTATGCCTTAATGGACCGGTTAACATAAAAGGCTCTATGGGAAGTTTTGCCATTAATCATACATAACAGGGAAAACAAAAATATTAGAAATTAGATTTGAGAGTGAGCAACCACTTCCATATATACTGCCATATCTGTGATCAATCAATCTGTTCCAAACATATAACCCAAATTCAATAAGGACATAAGGCCTCTCCTATAGATAGTAGCAACGAGAAGATTGAGACCATATCAAGGAGAAGTTCAAGAGAAGAAAGGGAGGAAATAATTAGAAGGTAACAAGACAAGTCACCCTCATAGAATATATTTCCATTATTTTTTCATGCCGACATTTGCTTCTTTTTTAATTTATTTTTACATGACAAAGTGATCTTTTAGCAATTAAAATTTCAAATGAATCCATGTCATAAATCTAATAAATGTGTTTGTTATAAAATGCAGTGTTACTATAAGGAATTCTACTTTTTAATTAGCATAGCAAAAAATAATAATTAATTAGCATTTTCTGTTTATGCATGTTTCTATTGATGTATATAAATAGGATAAGATTAAATGAATAATGGATCAAATTCTTATTTGTTAATTAAACAAACACAAAATACAATTACAATCCAATTTAATTAATATGATCAGACACATAAATCAATAAATATTAATCATTCATGCTTTTAGTATGTAGCAATAAAGTTATTGGATTTGGAATAAGATGAGTTTGCTTTCGCCGAAAGAGGATAAAATGTTTATTTATTTAAAGTATTTAAAAGTTTTTTATTAGTTTATTACGTCATTTATTATGGCGCGAAAACAAAATTTAAATTTTCGTGGCTTAATGAAAATTTTCTATAAAAAAAAATAAATTAAAAGCAAGAATATATACCTTTCTCATTTGAAGATGAAGCTGTTGCAGCTTGCTGCAGATTCACTGTTGCATTAGCGAATGTTTCTTCCCTATATCATAAAAAGTACATGTTAGCTATTGGTTTAAGCTATGATGGATATTTAATCTTCTTGTATTTCAAAATTCTGAACCGATGGTTGGTTCACTTCCTACAAAAAATTCCTCAAACATTGTTTTTTAGAATTTGCTGAACAATAAGGTAATAGTACTAATTTTACAGATTCATGCAACCATAGATCGTAATCTTATTCACTTTCAAAAATGTAAAATGAAAATAAAATAGAACTTGAGTATCAAAAAATTACTTTTGAATATTGGCCAAGGAATTGGATTTCTCTTTATCTGAATCTTCTGGTCCACCACCATCTTTGTTGCCCTATGCAATAGAGTTAAAAATATATGAAAGAAATTAGTACATGCAAAATTTTTAATAACATACTTATCATCAATTGTTGCATGCCAAAGATCTTCAAAGATCTTTATGGTTTGATACCCAGATATTTATGAATCAAACCCATATGATAGATAATCTTTGATGATCTGATCAAAATGTTATAAAAAATGAGCTTAATTCAGAAAATAAAAATAACATCTTTAGACTGCAAATTAACACAAAAAGAGAGAAGAGAGATGTAAGGCCAGAAGGGCAAAATCTCCAGAAACAACCATTATTTGGCTTGAATTTGCTTCAATCAATTGCATATTCTCTTGATTGCTGCTTGAATTCCCCTCATCAGAGGCACGAGGCTGCTGCACGTTTGGTTGTGGCATAGAAATTTGCACGCCACTGTACTTTTTCACTGACAATTCTTTGAGTTTCTCTTTGTCCACCACATTAAAGTACAGTACTTCAATCTCCCCTAATTCATGTGATGGTGAATCAGATGGAGTACCAGAGTGCTCCTTTGCAAATCTGTCACGGTTTCTCATCCTCATTTTGCAATTACACTAAAATTATTATTTTGTTATCAATTTGGTTCTGAATATTATAAGTAAACGTGAGAGAAAAGTTGATAAGTTTTGATGTAATGATACGGGGGTAACGGTTTCTTCTCTCTTTTGTTTGTATTTATTGTTTTGTGGCAACAGCTTATTTGGTAATGATTTTTAACAAGTGTTACACTATTAGAGCCGCCATGTATGAACAAAGCTCACAAATAGTTAACCTTCCAAAATAAAAATGCACAAGCCTTTTATTTTATTTTCACAGTGCAACGAAAATAAAATTAACAAAATAAGAACTAATTTCATTTTCTCTACTAATCGCATTTTCTCATAAGTCCTTATTTTATATATGTTTATTTAAATTCTCATAAATTTTTTAAAATGCGATGATTCACATGTGTGTCTAATCAAGTTTTTGACGTACTAAGCAGTGGCAAAGTTAGAAGCTAACTTTAACCCGGACTCAACTAAATAATATTTCCAAAAAAGAATTTTTTTTAACGTCAGCACCTGAATTCGAACATCAAGTCTTTTTTATATCAATTTAAAATTTATTAATTATTTGAGTTCATACTGCGCGGTGTGATTTGAACATCAAATGTTTGATATACTATCTCAAAAGATTTTACTAGTTTAACAAAATATTAGCACCCACAGAAACGTTTTCAGTCGACTTGACGATTTTTGTGCATCTAAAAACTTGTCAAGCATGCACGATTAGTGATTTTCCAACTTAGCTATATCATCCCCACGAGTTACACTTGGTGTATGATCTATGGCCATCGTGTACAGGTGAGTTTGAGTGAAACAATATTTTTACTCAAGCGTGTCCTAGTTTTTGATTTGAACGTGGATTTTCTAAATGTGGCAAGAAAATCCAAACAAAGAATAAATCTTGAATGGGAAAAACAAACTGCAATCTGTATGTTAGGAAAGTTCATTATTGCAGGTGATTCGGTTTTTGTTGGACTATTACAATACTCGTACCGAGTTATTTTGAATTATTAGTGATTTGTAACATCTTATTTTGCGAAAGTAGAGTTTTAACATTAGTCATGTTTTATTCAATACTGTGATTATTGTCAAATTAACATGACCTTCACGACAAATCTTAGTTAAATAATAATAATAAACTTGATTTTTTTGTGACTAATATGTAACAACACTTTATTAATTTGTCGGTTATATCGACCTGTGTAGAAAATTATGCAATAAAGCATATATAAAAAATGTTTAAACCAATTTACAGACTATCGATTCTGAAATAGTTTATTCCATTTAGATCAGGTGAATCAAAATTATAATTTTTTTCCTTTATATGTGCGCGCGCGTAATACTACTAAAAAATGATTTTGATATTTCTATTGGAGGGGGTTAGTTAGAAGAAAATAATAATAATAATAATAATAATAATAATAATAATAATTTAGCTTTGACTATATTAACATGTAAATGTATAATTTCGAGTTTCGAGGCTTAAAAACAAAATTATTGTACAAAGGTCACGATTAAAATTATGATCACCGTTAAAAAATTAAAGTTTGAGAGGGATTTTGAGCCTCCCTCTAGCGGCAGTATTCTTAGTTTCACCTAATTAGTGAAGAAAACAAAAGATGTGGAGATGTATGTGAGATATATTATTTTTACAGCTGGATCTGACTACTAATTGAGTTTTTTTTTTTTAATTGCTCGGATTTCTCAAGTTGATGTTTGTTTGGAAACGAAAAAAAGGGGGCCAAAATGATTTGATTGGAAAAAAACAAAAAAAGATAGGAAGATTTGGAATTGGCAATTAGAAGTTTTAACGATTAGGTTAGTGACAAAATGGAATATTAGACATTTTGAATTATTCTGCGATGGTGTAAGACAAGTGGTAGTTTTGAATGGATGGAAGAATTTCCACAACATTTAAATTGTTATCTTTGAATTGTACTCGCCTAAAATAATGAGATTTTATTTTACAAAAATGATTAAAGCATAAATGGAGTTCTAATGGGGCGACATTTATTTAGAGTCATATGAATGTTGTAACCTCTTATTATATTCTGAAATATACATAAAATATTTTGATACCCGGATTCTAATCATATTCCTCTTATACACCCTTAAAATTTAAACCCTTTTGAAACACGTCTACAAGCTGAAAAATATACGAACTTTCCTATGAAATGTACGCAGAAGGGTAATGGCATGGGCCATGGCAGGGCAGATTCTCAGCGAATAGAGACATGCTGAGCTGAGTATCTGACACGTTAAAACATTCATTCCAAGTACAAAAGATAATGTGATGAGTTAAGGACGACTCATAAAATATTATATAGTGACTGGCTAGAGCTTAAGTTTTCCTTTGCCTCGTACTCTTACGCTTCTGCTTCACTTCGTTCCTGTAGATACCAATCAGACTTCTGTTTCCAATTATGACATAAATGCACCAGCACACACCACCAAGGAGAAAGAGAGTACCCGCTTGTCGATTGATTTATGCTCCCTCTTTGGCCAACCTCTCTTTGGCTTTTGCTTCTCATCTCCGACAAGTTTTGGTCTGTCACCCCTTTGTTTTTCCAGTTTGCCACAACTTACAATATGGTATTGAATGTTGTGGTAAAGAAGAGAAGGTTCAAAAATAGAATATTTTAAGCACTTGTAAGCAAGACATTTAAAACTCATAATATTTTAAAGCCAATGTCTATCATTTAAAACTCATATGGTGTCTTTTTATTCTGGGGTAATCTAATCACCACATAAATTGTAAAATTTGTTAAATTACGACAACGGAGCTACCAAACCACGCATCTAGACAGTCAAAATTAACAATTGCTCAATGTGATGCTGAATAATGTAACTTTTTTTTTATTAAATAACCACTAAAAAGGTTAGGGGTTAGGCAGGACCCATACCTGTCATATAAATCAAAATAGAAGTAATTACATAAGGAGAATGATAAAACTCAAAACCTCTTAAAATACAAGTAAATACATAAGAATAAAAGAAAAGAACACACCATCAATTGAAATAATAAACTAAAAACCTATCAACTGATATGAGGAAAAGTTTGTGCATCTAAATGGAGAATGCCATATGAGCCTGTAAATAGATCCTGAGTACACAAGAAAAGTCAGCTAACCTGAACATTGTAACTTATTCATAACTTGGAAGCAAAGAAAGAAATTAAGATTGATTGAAATTACAAATAAAATGACCTTACAACAAAGCATTATGGATAAGAAAAAGAATAAAAGATGCAAACACGCATTGCCTAGAAATTAAGATCAGCGCATTTAGCCACTAAATGGAGATGGATTGGGAGGAACATCCACTTCAACAACTCCTTCAAGCATCTGTGAAACTTTCCTCATTGTCGGTCTAAGAGATGGATCCTCTTGAATGCACCAAATGGAAACCATCAGAAGCTTCTCTACACATTTTATATCATTCATGGCTTCCATGTCTCCCTCAACCAAATCATCCAATTTCCCATTTCTGTAGCAATCAAAAGCCCAATCTGTTAAAATTGCATACTCCTCACCCATTTCAATATCAAAACTTTTCCTACAAGAAATGATTTCCAGCAACAAAACGCCAAAGCTGTACACATCAACCTTTGCTGTGATTGTTGACTTCCTATACCATTCAGGAGCAACATACCCCTTTGTTCCTCTTATAGCTGTCTTAATAGTTTTGCTCTGATTCAGTGTCAAAAGCTTTGCCAAACCAAAGTCCGATATCCGAGCATTGTAGTGATCATCAAGCAATATATTCTGAGGCTTTATATCACAATGGATGATCTGAGAGCTGCAATCTTCATGTAGGTACAGAAGCCCTCTTGCAATCTGAAATGCAATGTTAGTTCTCAGGTTCCAACTAGGCTTCAAGTTTCCGAAAAGGAAACTTGCTAATGTTCCATTATTCAAGAACTCATACACCAACAACCTGTTCTGTCCTTCGTCACAGAACCCTAACAACCGAACAAGATTCTTGTGATGAGTCTGGCCAATCACGACGACTTCATTCTTGAATTCTTTTTCACCATCTTGAAACACTCTATCCAATTTCTTGACTGCAACTGCAGTAGTACTTGTTCTTGTTGTTTCAATTACACCTTTGTAAACAATACCAAAAGATCCTCTGCCGGCTTCTTCCTTGAAGTTATCTGTAGCTTCCTCAAGCGCTTTGTAGCTAAAACAACGCAAATTTGTTTCAACGGTGCCATCGCCTGGACTGTTTCTTATCCATTTCTTCTTATAGATGAAGAAAAAACCAAGACCAACTCCACAAACCATTGCAAAATTCACAAACACGGAGCTTCCTAAGAGTACTGATCCTGTGGCATTCATCATCTTCCTTTTCTTCTTGTCGTCAGGATCCGGAGGACGAGGGACTGATGGAGGATCATCACCTTTATTCTTATATTTTATAAAAGCTTTGCTCGTAATACGGCTATCTGTCATGCCATTGGAGAGAGGCAGCTTCTTGAAGCAGCAGCTATCGTCTTCAAAAATGACCGCAGCACAGAAACAATCACTCAAGCAAGAGTTTTTGCACTGCACTTCATTATAGGGCTTGAAACGCTCGTAGTCTGACTGAGGCCAATCTATATTTTTGACCTCATGAAAGTCAAACAATTCTTTGTTATAACCCTGCCCTCCTCCTGTTGGTGGTAAATTTTTTTGTGGGGAATGACAAATGTAGAGAAATACAACAATAATGGTGTAACTTTATTATGTAAAATAATGTGTTTACAACTAACTCTGTATGTAGGAAGAAACTGCAGAAATTTTGTGTGCTTTAAGGCACGTTACAAATGTCGCTTTCCTTAAGACGTTATTTGCCCCCACCAATTGAGTGATGCACATGGGTTAAGCAAATACGCCTCTAGGATACAATGAAGCACTTGTTTGTTTGCTTGCGTTGTGCATCGACGAAAGCAAACTAGAATACTCTTGAATGTTGCAAGCCTACCAAGAAACAATATATTGTTCCTGCAGAAAACAATATATTGGAATGTGAATGCACAAAAGAAATGGGTGTTTTGTGTTGAGATTCGTACTAGAAAGGAATGCTAAGAAAAGAGTGGTGTATGATCATTCATTTCATGTCTAAATGGCTTAAACATGACCCCTATTTATAGATATACTTGTGCCCCCTCATTTTGGTTATCATCTTTCATGATACCCCTTCATTCATGGCCATTGGATCTAGATTTGATTTTAATCAATGGTCTAAATTGAACCATCACCATTTCAAATGAAATGTCACCATGAAATGATGCATCTCTAAGTGAAATGTTGCCATGAAAAGTTATATCATTTAGTAAAAGGATACCTTTTCTACAAGACACAATTAAATGGACATGTCCTTACAACAAGACATTATTTAATTAGACAAGTCTTTAGTGAAAGGTACCTTTTCTATAAGGCACAATTAATAGGACATGTCTTTACCATAAGACACAATTATTTTGAAAATTTCCAACAATCTCCCACCATTTTCAAAATAAATGAATTTGGAAAAATGATCTTGCACAGGCTTGGAAAACTTAGGCATAGATGAAGGTGTCTTTTGGACTTGAACCTTCACTTAGTGACAATACATCAAAGTTAATCAAGGTGGCATGGTAGGCAAGCTTTGAACCAGCAACCTTAATCGACTAACCGGATATATCTCACACATAAGTTTTCAAATTCTCAAGTATTCCTTAGCCGACACGTGGATTGGCCCTGTGTCTATATCCTGTTTTCATGAGCGCTTTAGTAACCAGCCAAGTTACATAGGAAGCGGCACCACCTCCTACACTCACATAGGTGGACTTATCTAGAATGTCCCTGTAACTAAAACATTTATAAGTCCATTAAAAGCTAAGTAGCTTAACTTTTTCCATATGTTACAGGTATCAAGCACTAACCTTTGGGAAGCATCTAAAAATATTATAGTGCTTGCTATCACAACATATGATGTACTTTTGCTCATTGAACCCAAGATCTTGATATTTCAAGTGTTGGGTTGAGTTTCCATCATTGGTGATAAGATGATGCTGGCTTCAGTCCCATCCCCTTAGAAGTTTTAAATACAATATCCCTTGCAAGGCCTTTAGTTAAGGGGTCTGCCAAATTTTGGCATGATTTCACAAAGTCAATTGTGATTACTCCATCTGTAAGTAATTGTCTTACATAACTATGTCTTAGACCAATGTGCCTAGACTTTCCATTATAAATTTGACTATATGCTCTTGATAAAGTTGCCTCACTATCACAGTGAATAGATACAGGAGGCATTGGTTTAGACCAAATAGGAATTTCTATAAGCAAATTCCTTAACCATTCAGCTTCCTTGCAACATGAAGCCAAAGCTACAAATTCTGCAGCCATGGTGGAGTCTGCTATACAAGTTTGCTTCTTTGAGCCCCATGAAATAGCTCCTCCACCAAGATTAAAAATCCAACCACTTGTGGATGTATGATCATCTCGATCAGTAATCCAACTAGCATCCGAAAATCCTTCCAAAACTGAAGGATATCCAGTGTAGTATATATCATAATCCATTGTATGTTTTAAATATTTTAGAATTCTGTACACTGCTTGCCAGTGTGCTTGGCTTGGATTACTAGTATATCTACTGAGCTTTCCAACAGCGAAAGCAATATCAGGCCTAGTACAAGTCATTGCGTACATAAGACATCCAATAATACGTGCATATTCTAATTGGGATACTGATCTGCCAGTGTTAGGATACAGTCTTATGTTTGAATCAAAAGGTGTTGACACAGACTTACAATCATAATAATAAAATTTCTTTAAAATTTTCTCAATATAATGTGATTGGGTCAATACTAGGCCATTCTCATTTTTTATAATTTTAATCCCCAAAATCACATCAGCAAGTCCCATGTCTTTCATATCAAAATTAGATGACAATAATAATTTAGTGAGTTCAATGCTCTCACTATCAGTACCAAAAATTAACATGTCATCTACATATAAACAAATAATCACACCTTTATTTCCATTGAATCTGCTATAGACACATTTATCAGATTCATGAATATTAAATCCATTTGAGACAATCACTTTGTCAAACTTTTCGTGCCACTGCTTTGGAGCTTGTTTAAGACCATATAAAGACTTGACTAGTTTACAAACTTTATGTTCTTGTCCTGGCATAACAAACCCTTCTGGTTGTTTCATGTAAATTTCCTCATCTAATTCTCCATTTAAGAAAGCTGTTTTTACATCCATTTGATGGATTTCAAATTGATAAATTGAAGCCAAAGCAATCAAGACTCTAATAGTAGCAATTCTTGCAACAGGTGCATAAGTATCAAAATAATTAAGGCCTTCTTTTTGTGTAAAGCCTTTTGCTACTAGTCTTGCTTTAAATCTTTCAATTGTTCCATCAACTTTCTTCTTCTTTTTGAAAATCCATTTACAACCTATAGGATTAGAGCCAGGAGGTAAATCAACTAATTTCCAAGTCTTATTACCCACAATAGAGTCCATTTCATCATTAATGGCCTCTTTCCAAAAAGCAGCATCTTGAGACTTCATTGCCTCTTCATAGGTGAGGGGATCAGACTCTATAGTAGATGTGATCATGGTCTGTTTTGATTGTGAGTCTCTTGTCCCTTCAACTAAATAAACTATAAAATCTGGTCCAAAAGATTTTAGAGTCCTTATTCTTTTACTTCTTCTCAAATGATTTTGCTCATTATTAGCATCACGCTTTTGACCAATTTCTATTTGTTTATCATTCTCTTGAGAATCAATACTTTTTGGTATAGTGGAAAATCTATTTTCATAGAATATTGCATCTCTAGATTCCACTATAGTATTGATCTCAACAAAGCTATTAGGTTCTGTTACAAGAAACCTATAAGCTTTACTATGCTCTGCATATCCCAAGAATATACATTCAATGCCCCTTTCTCCTAATTTCTTTATCTTAGGTTCTGGTAGTCTTACAATGGCTCGACAACCCCAAACTCTTAGATAAGAAAGATTAGGCTTTTTCTTTTTCCATAATTCATATGGAGTCACCTTTGTTTTCTTATTAGGCACTCTATTTAAGATATGACATGCAGTTAAAATAGCTTCACCCCAAAAACCTTTACCAAGCCCAGTATTAAAAAGCATAGCATTAACCATTTCTATTAATGTCCTATTTTTCCTTTCAGCTACACCATTTTGTTGTGGAGTATATGCAGTGCTAGTTTCGTGTACAATGCCAACAGATTCACAAAAATCAGAAAAAGCATATTCACCTCCTTTATCACTTCTAAGACATTTAATTTTAGTGTCACAAAAATTCTCAACTTCATTTTTATAAGTTTTAAATTTTTCTAACACTTGATCTTTAGAATGTAATAAATACACATAGCAATATTTTGAAAAATCATCAATAAATGTTACAAAATATTTTTTACCTCCTTTAGAAGGATTACTATGCATATCACACACATCGCTATGAATTAAATGCAATAAAGAAGATATTTTTTCAATTTTTGGAAAAGGAGATCTTGTGATTTTAGTTTGTGCACATACTTTACATTTTTCATGCATATCATTTTCATGCTTAGGAATTAATTCTAAATTAGCCATATCATGCAATCTTTTAACATTCACATGTCCTAAACGATTATGCCACAAAGATAATGAATCAACCATATAAGCAGAAGAAACATTCATATTATTGATATTGAGTTTAAACATTCCTTCATACATGTATCCTTTCCCAACAAAGGTACCACCCTTAGATAATATAAACTTGTTTGACTCAAAAACAAGTTTGAACCCAAACTTATTAAGAAGGCTACCAGATACAAGGTTTTTCCTAACTTCAGGAACATGATAAACATCTGTAAGAGTTAAAGTTTTTCCAGAAGTGAACTCTAGTTGCACATTGCCTTTTCCTTTAACTATTGCAGTGGAGGAATTTCCCATGTAAAGAACACTTCCATCATCCATTGCTTTATAAGATTTGAAAAGGCTACGATCCTTGCATACATGCTTGGTTGCACCAGAATCTATCCACCATGCATTATCATCTTCAAGAACATTAATCTCAGATATCATGGCCACAAGATTTGTGTTCGAAACTTCCTTTTGTTTCTTCAGAAGTCGACAATCTCTTTTGAAATGGCCAGGTTTTCCGCAGTGGTGGCATGTACCCTTCTTTTTCTTCTTATTGTTTTGATTCTCTTTGGAATCAAACTTTCTCTTTTGGTTATTCTTAGGGTGATTAGAATGCTTAAACTCCTTCCCTTCCTCTACGACATTAATTTTAGAGGACATAGTAGTCTGATCCTCAAGACTATTAAGCTTGAGTTCCTCTTCAATACGAAGACTTTGGCCTAAGCCATCCAGACTAATTTCCTCTTTGTTATGTTTAAGACTTTTCTGATAGTCTTTCCAAGAGGGAGGAAGTTTATCAATAATTGAAGAGACAATAATAGACTCATCCATTTTCATGTTATGTTGGTTGAATTGATCAAGAATATGCAAAATCTCATTATATTGTTCAACCACGAGTCTATTATCAACCATTCTATAATTAAAAAATTTAGAAGCCAAGAATTTCTTACTTGTGGCATCTTCCATCATGTACTTAGCCTCTAATGAGTCCCATATCTCTTTTGATGTAGGTTTGTTGTGATATTGATCAAACAAAGTATCAGACATGGCATTGCAAATGTGTCCCTTACACAAGTAGTCATCTTGCTCCCACTTATGTCGCACTCTGGTTTCCGCTAATGTCTTATTCTCACGTTCTTGAGGCTTTGGTGTTGTGAGAACATAGACCACATTGAGGCTTGTCAACAAGAAATGCAACTTTTTCTGCCAACGAATAAAGTTGCCACCATCGAACTGCTCCAATTTGACAAAATCTACTGCAAATTGTCGAAGAGATGAACTTGGTGCCATTGTTGTAGAAATAACGTCTTAAGATTGTTGGTGGTAAATTTTTTTGTGGGGAATGACAAATGTAGAGAAATACAACAATAATGGTGTAACTTTATTATGTAAAATAATGTGTTTACAACTAACTCTGTATGTAGGAAGAAACTGCAGAAATTTTGTGTGCTTCAAGGCACGTTACAAATGTCGCTTTCCTTAAGACGTTATTTGCCCCCACCAATTGAGTGATGCACATGGGTTAAGCAAATACGCCTCTAGGATACAATGAAGCACTTGTTTGTTTGCTTGCGTTGTGCATCGACGAAAGCAAACTAGAATACTCTTGAATGTTGCAAGCCTACCAAGAAACAATATATTGTTCCTGCAGAAAACAATATATTGGAATGTGAATGCACAAAAGAAATGGGTGTTTTGTGTTGAGATTCGTATTAGAAAGGAATGCTAAGAAAAGAGTGGTGTATGATCATTCATTTCATGTCTAAATGGCTTAAACATGACCCTTATTTATAGATATACTTGTGCCCCCTCATTTTGGTTATCATCTTTCATGATACCCCTTCATTCATGGCCATTGGATCTAGATTTGATTTTAATCAATGGTCTAAATTGAACCATCACCATTTCAAATGAAATGTCACCATGAAATGATGCATCTCTAAGTGAAATGTTGCCATGAAAAGTTATATCATTTAGTAAAAGGATACCTTTTCTACAAGACACAATTAAATGGACATGTCCTTACAACAAGACATTATTTAATTAGACAAGTCTTTAGTGAAAGGTACCTTTTCTATAAGGCACAATTAATAGGACATGTCTTTACCATAAGACACAATTATTTTGAAAATTTCCAACACCTCCCCAGCAGCTCAATTCAAAATCTGGTTTACAGCTTCCGTACCTGTCATTCTCATCAAGTAAAGAATACCCTTTCGGGCATGCACACCTTGGCCTTCGATCACTATCTAAGGTGCAAATACTGTTATATCCACAAGCACCACTTCCCAAGCCTCCTCCAATATTAACACAAATATTTTCAGGCTCAGACCAGACAACAGACCAGTTTCCATTACCATTCTTTGGATAAAAATATTGCGCGAAAACGCCATCAAAATTTAGAGTCGCTCTATGGTAAAAGTCTGCAGCAGGGACTACTCTTCCTTTTGTGAGATCAAACCTCTGGCTATTTCTTCTCAATATGTACATGTAACCAGACTCATTTAACATCACTTGGTAACCAGAATTTGATGAGTTTGTAGAATCATAAGTACCACTACTGTAGTAAGCATCATAGGCAAGATCAGTAGGCAAATTTGCAATATTGAGCACGAGATTACCTTTTTTAAGCAAGCGAAATTGGAACCGTCCTCGCGAGAATTTGGTCTCCGATTTTCGAGAAAAAAGCCCTTGTTCAGTCTCCATCATTTGCCCTGGCAGCAATGTATCCGTAGGATTGCTGAAGCTGTCCCATAACCTGATAGTGCTGCTGCTTACAAGCACAAAATTGCCTGTATCATTCATATGGCCAACAGCGACTGCACCAATATCAATTTTAGAGCTCCAAACTTGTTTGCCTTGAGGATCATTAAGCATTATCCCTTGATCAGCAGTAAGCTTTACTTGTGATCCTCTTGGGACAGCAGGATTTTGATCTTTATTATCTGTGTACCAGACAACAGTTTTTTCAGGTATCTTGTTGTAAAATATTGAAAGCAAGAAGAGATCATTGATGTTGTTTTCTTCATCAAGCTGGTGAAATCCAAATGCAAAATCACCAGAAGGAGAAAGCCATGGAGAGCTGTCAGTGCCTGCTGTAAGAGTTGCGCCCACAGGTACAGTTCCATTGTTTTGAGCAGTGGCTAAATGTAAATCATATGGAAGCAGAAATAGTAAGAATATGGAGTACGATTTAGCAGAAGCCATTGCAGTAGCTATTTGGAGAAGCACTTCAAGTCAAAAAATAAATCATGAAATGAGAACAGAGAGGAGGGAAACATTAACAAGTCAAAAAATAGAAAGGTAAAATTACATATATTATCCACATGTCAAAGTTATTATTAATTGCTAGACTTTGCTTCTTTCTATCTTTGAATTATCTTGCCTCGATAATGGGCAAGCAACATTAAAGTCAAGGACCAAAGTGGATATAAAAACCCTTTGATTAATCAAAGTCAATTAAGCGGAAGTCATAGCTGAGTGCATTTTTTCCCGCCTTAATTGCATTTCCAGTCAGTCAATGTTTTTTAAAACCGGCATCAACGTATCAAAATTGAAATTTAACTGAAATCAAAAATAAAAGAAAATAACAAATAAATAAACTCTCACATCACATGAAGATTCAAGCCCTCCACATCAAGAATAAGGTAGGAGGAAATTTTAGAATAGAGGATATATTTGGCCTTTAAATAAAAAGTGTTGTTGATGACTTGATGACTACTACTCAGTAAATGTTACAATCAAACATGACATTTCAGCAATTCCCACCCCCCCCCCCCCCGCCTTATGTTAAGTTTCTCCGCCGTGTATTTTGTCTTATAGCTTAATTTTCTTTTCCAAAAAAACTCGTCTTACAAGTTAGAAAACACTTGTAACACGCGACAACAATCTCACAACAACGTTTTTAATATAGGGCCACCCAGGAGAGTAAAAACCCTATAGGTCTAACAAAAATTATAGTGAAAATGAATTAGCCAGCTTACTGTAAAATGAAATTCGTTCATTTATGTATTATACAATGGAATTAATTTGCTTTATTTATTAAACTTAGTGTTTATTTGGTATACCTTATCTAATACATATTAGTGCTTATTTAATCAGGTAAGCCTTTTCTAAATTTTCTTGTTGTTATTTGGTTGTTTTTCGGTAAAGATTTTAAAGATTAAATAAGTTATTTGGCCTCTATTATGTGTCTATTTGGTATGATTTATCTAATTGTTATAAGTGCTTATTTAGTCTTATAAGCATTTATCAAAAAAATCTATGGCTTTTCGTTGTGTTTTAGCAGAGTTTTTGGAGACTAATAAGCTATTTTAACCCTACTAACGAAATCTCAAATTTTAGACTTTTAGGAATATAGATTTAATTTTTTCTTAAAAGTATTAAAATGACTAAAATATCATTTGCTTATTGCATAATTATATTTCAATATTCCTTTCATAACATTATTCTATAATTTTTAATAAAACTCTTATTGACAACCAAAAAATTAATATTTTTTTTTTTTGTGAAAACTCTATTGATAAAAGTTCTACTAATAAAATCTCTACAATAAGCTCTATTTGAAAAATTATACCAATTGGCCAAAACTAAGAAACAAAATATCTAACCGAATCGATTCCGTTCGGTTTGATTTGGATTTACTTTGAATCCTTATATTTTCTTTTATTCATACGCTTCACTTGGGTTGATGACATAAACATCTTAAAACTTGTCAAGCATGCATGAATATGTGGTTTTTCAACTTAATTAATTAATTATGCCTTTTATAGTAATGAAAAGTTTTTTCTTCAAGCATGTCCTAATTTCAGTTTAATTGACATGAAATTGGAATTTTTATTGAAGAATAAAAGCATAAACATCAGTTGGCCAAAATGATGTCGTGGTTAGTACGCTGATTATTGCCATTCCTAGTGTTAAGAAATAACAAGGCTCAGTTGATCACCAAACTACAGTACATATATGCAAAAACCAAACCAGAAGAAAGATCAATAAATAACACAAATATATATATATATATATCCATCAAAGATTTAATCCATAGCACAAAAAGCCATATTTTTTTAATCCAAGTATATTTTACCCTTAATAACAATTGCACCATATATCAAGCAAACCCTAATTAAGCTGACACAAGCTAGCATAACATCCGCATGCAGCATTTATTGATAACAGAATTAAGCATAAATCCCTAGATTCATATGGGCATCATATTCTCAATCTTGAGCTCTTTTAAGGCTTCTTAGTATTGGTGGACTTCTTCTCAAGATTGGCCTTGAGCTTCCTCTTCTTCTCCTCATTAAGCATATCAGTGATGAGTATGTCACCATCCTCGTTGGCTTCGGAGCTCAGATTGTTGTCATCATTACGAACACAGTCCAAGCTCTTTATTTTAATTGCTCTCCCCTTGTGTCGAGGGCGCAGATCATATCCCACCTTAGTCATTGCTGAACATATATGTATGCTTCCAATAGTTAAGAAATGCTAGTTTTATTGCTAAAAGAAGGCTGTAACAATACTTTGTGCCAACTATGCTTTCAAGAAATTCAATTGACTTATCAAATATGGTTATTAAAAATAGTGATTGACAAGGATATGCACCATATATATGAAATCAAGACAATCAAGGTGCAAGTTAATCTAAAATGTAAATACGTAATTTCTCACTTCATATATGTACCTAGGTTAATCAATGTTGACACATAAAGAAAATCGAGTAATTATGCCTCAATGGACCGGTTAACATAAAGTCTCTAAAGGAAGTTTGCTATTAATCATACATAATAGGGAAACAAAAATGTTGGAAATTAGATTTGAGTGTGAGCAACCACTTCCATATATACTGCCATACCTGTGATCAATCAATCTGTTCCGAACATATAACCCAAATTCAATAAGGACATAAGGCCTCTCATAAATATAGTAGCAACGAGAAGATTGAGACCATAGTCAAGGAGAAGTTCAAGAAAAGAAAGGGAGGAAATAATTGGAAGGTAACAAGACAAGTCACCCTCATAGAATATATTTCCATTAATTTTCCATGCCAACATTTGTTTCTTTTTTACTTTATTTTTACATGACAAAGTGATCTTTTAGCAATTAAAATTTCAAAGGAATCCATGTCATAAATCTAATAAATGTGTTTGTTATCAAATGCAGTGTTACTATAATTAATTCCTACTTTTTAATTAGCATAGCAGAAAATAATAATTAATTGGCATTTTCTGTTTATGCATGTTTCTATTGATGTATATCAATAGGATAAGATTCAATGAATATTGAATCAAATTTTTTTGTTAATTAAACATGCACAAAATACAATTATAATCCAAATTAATTAATATAATCACACACACGAATCAATAAATATTAATAATTCATGCTTTTAATATGTAGGAATAAAGTTATTGGATTCAGAATAAGATGAGTTTGCTTTTGCCGGAAGAGGAAAACTTGAACTAATCAACGAAATTTTTATTTGTTTAAAGTACTAAAAAGTTTTTCATTAGTTTATTCGTCATTTATTATGGCGCGAAAACAAAATTTAAATTTTCGCGGCTTAATGAAAATTTTCTGTAAAAAAATAAATTAAAAGGAAGAATATATATACCTTTCTCATTAGAAGATGAAGCTATTGCAGCTTGCTCCAGATTCACTGTTGCATTAGCGAATGTTTCTTCCCTATATAATAAAAAAGTACATGTTAGATATTGGTTTAAGCTATGATGGATATTTTATCTTCTTGTATTTCAAAATTCTAAACCGATGGTTGGTTCACTTCCTACAAAAAATTCCTCAAACTTTATTTTTTAGAATTTGCTGGACAAAAAGGAAATAGTACTAATTTTACAGATTGATGCAACCAGAGATCGTAATCTTATTCACTTTAAAAAATGTAAAATGAAAATAAAATAGATCTTGAGTATCAAAAAATTACTTTTGATTATTGGCCAAGGAATTGGATTTCTCTTTATCTGGATCTTCTGGTCCACCACCATCTTTGTTGCCCTATGCAATAGAGTTAAAAATATATGAAAGAAATTAGTACATGCAAAATTTTTAATAACATACTTATCATCAATTGTTGCGTGCCAAAGATCTTCAAAGATCTTTATGGTTTGATACCCAGATATATATGAATCAAACCCATATGATAGATAATCTTTGATGATCTGATCAAAATGTTATAAAAAATGAGCTTAATTCAGAAAATAAAAATAACATCTTTAGACTGCAAATTAACATAAAGAGAGAGAAGAGAGATATAAGGCCAGAAGGGCAAAATCTCCAGAAACAACCATTGTTTGGCTTGAATTTGCTTCGATCAATTGCATATTCACTGACAATTCTTTGAGTTTCTCTTTGTCCACCACATTAAAGAACAGTACTTCAATCTCCCCTAATTCATGTGGTGAATCAGATGGAGTACCAGAGTGCTCCTTTGCAAATCTGTCACGGTTTCTCATCCTCATTTTGCAATTACACTAAAATTATTATATTGTTATCAATTTGGTTCTGAATATTATAAGTAAAAGTGAGAGAAAAGTTGATAAGTTTTGATGTAATGATACGGGGGTAACGGTTTCTTCTCTCTTTCGTTTGTATTTATTATTTTGTGGCAACAGCTTATTTGGTAATGATTTTTAACAAGTGTTACACTATTAGAGCCGCCATGTATGAACAAAGCTCACAAATAGTTAACCTTCCAAAATAAAAATGCACAAGCCTTTTATTTTATTTTCACAATGCAACGAAATAAAATTAACAAAATAAGAACTAATTTCATTTTCTCTACTAATCGCATTTTCTCATAAGTCCTTATTTTATATATGTTTATTTAAATTCTCATAATTTTTTTTTAAATGCGATGATTCGCATGTATGTCTAATCAAGTTTTTGACGTACTAAGCAGTGGCAAAGTTAGGAGCTAACTTTAACCCGGACTCAACTAAAATAATATTTCCAAAAAAGAACTTTTTTTTAACGTCAGCAGCTGAATTCGAACATCAAGTCTTTTTTATATCAATTTAAAGTTTATTAGTTATTTGAGTTCATACCGCACGGTGTGATTTGAACATCAAATTTTTCATATACTATCTCAAAAGATTTTCACTAGTTTAACAAAATATTAGCACCCACACAGAAACGTTTTCAGTCGACTTGACGATTTTTGTGCATCTAAAAACTTGTCAACCATGGGCGATTAGTGATTTTCCAACTTAGCCATATCATCCGCATGAGTTACACTTGGTGTATGATCTATGGGCATCGTGTACAGGTGAGTTTGAGTGAAACAATATTTTTACTCAAGCGTGTCCTAGTTTTTGATTTGAACGTGGATTTTCTAAATGTGGCAAGAAAATCCAAACAAAGGATAAATCTTGAATGGGAAAAACAAACTGCAATCTGTATGTTAGGAAAGTTCATTATTGCAGGTGATTCAGTTTTTGTTGAACTATTACAATACTCGTACTAAGTTATTTTGAATTATTACTAATCGGTAACATCTTATTTTGCGAAAGTAGAATTTTAGGATTTGTCATGTTTCATGGAACTGTAACCACGGAGCAAATACTCTTGTAAAATACCCACTTAGCTGCAATGATGGTAATTTTGAATGGATGGAAGAATTTCCACCACATTTGAATTGTCATCTTTAAATTGTACTCGCCTAAAATAATGAGATTTTATTTTAGAAAAATGATTAAAGCAGAAATGGAGTTCTAATGGGGCGACATTTATTTAAGAGTCGTATGAATGTTGTAACCTCTTATTATTTTCTGAAATATACATAAAATATTTGGACAACCGTATTCTAATCCTATTCCTCTTATACACCCTTAAAATTTTAACCCTGAAACATGTCTACAAACTGAAAAATATAGTCACAACATTCCTATGAAATGTACACAGAAGGATAATGGCATGGGCCATGGGAGGGCATACTCTCAGCGAATAGAGACATGCTGAGCTGAGTATCTGACACATTAAAACATTCATTCCAAGTACAAAAGATAATGTGATGAGTTAAGGACGACTCATCAATATTATACCGTAACTGGCTGGAGCTTAAGTTTTCCTTGGCCTCCTCCTCTTACCCTTCTGCTTCACTTCGTTCCGGTATATACCAATCAGACTTCTGTTACCAATTATGGCATAAATGCACCAGCACACACCACCAAGGAGAAAGAGAGTACCCAATTGTCCATTGATTTACGCTCCCTCTTTGGCCGACCTCTCTTTGGCTTTTGCTTCTCATCCTCCGACAAGTTTTGGTCTGTCACCCCTTTGTTTTTCCAGTTTGCCACAACTTACACTATGTTATTGAATGTTGTGTTAAGAAGAGAAGGTACGAAAATAGAATATTTTAAGCACTTGTAAGCAAGACATTTATATAAATATTATATATATATATAGAGAGAGAGAGAGAGAGAGAGAGAGAGATGCTTTGCGGAATGCTGCATTGAAAACCAGGACTCTTGCTAGGAGATTTAGATACGTTTAGGTGTTTTGAGGAATGAAATCAAATCCATACATACTGGGAATTTAATGTACTGGCTGATTTTAATATGCTAGATATAGCAAAAAACTTAATTTATTTACCAAAAAAAATTAGGAACATTTCTGTTTGATGCTTCAGTTATCATCAATGAAGAATATTAAAACGATACCGAAAAAGAAAAACTGAATAAGTTATTGAAACTAGCGGCAGAGAGCAAGCTTTTTGTTAGGCTTGAAGCATATGTGCATGAGAAACTTACTCGATTAATTTGCCTTCAGCTGATTGACTGTGTCCCTTCCCTTCCACTTCTTGGATTCCATTTTGCCATTTCAACTGTTTTCTCTAAGACCATTTCTCCTATAATTTCATCCATTTTCAGACTATCGTTGCAGCCTTGCAGGGAGGCCTGGTGAATTCACTATTAAATTTGCAAATGATACTCTTGGCCACTTAGGCTTGTAGCCCAGTGGTGGACCATTGCCCTCAAAGTTAAGTATGACTATGAGGGCAATGGTTCGAGTCCCCACGGACTCAACCTCCCTCAATTAAACATAATTGTGTGGAGATTTCTTATAGCGTCTTTCTCCCTTGCGAAATGCGAGTGGAGTAGAGACATCCCTCCTCCGTGAGGGGTATTTGGATGGGCATGTACTTCATAGAATAAAAATATAATAATATAAGTCTCATGTATATATATCTGATTGTAAATATCAGTGTAATGACCTATTGTCATAGCAGTTGTATATATCTCTGTCATAGCAGTTGTATATATCTCTCCCTTGCGAAATGCGAGTAGAGTAGAGACATCCCTCCTCCGTGAGGGGTATTTGGATGGGCATGTACTTCATAGAATAAAAATATAATAATATAAGTCTCATGTATATATATCTGATTGTAAATATCAGTGTAATGACCTGTTGTCATAGCAGTTGTATATATCTCTGTCATAGCAGTTGTATATATCTCTGTGTAATACAGTAACCTGATGCTTAATCAGTTTCAAAAAAAAAAAATGATACTCTTGGTATTCGTATTACCTTCATCTGGTGCATCAGCTAGCTCATACATAATTGTTGTCTCCATCTTAACTTTCATCATTTCATACACTCTTTCATCTCTTGCCATCTCTTTGTCCCACTGACAACATAGTTTCCTTTTCTTAAATGGTAGTTCTTCATCTGATTCAAGACAACTCTCAAGGGATTAAGTTAAAAAAAAAAAAAAAAACAAACAAACAAACAAAAAAACACACACACACTCTCAACAAAAAGGTACCTCAATCAAAGTTTTTTATTCTCAAGCAATCACGTTCCAAGACCCTACTTCTCGCAAATAAACTGTGAAAATAAACCTTAATCGAACAGAACTTCCAGCTACCCCAAATAAGTTGTGCTCTGCTGCTGCCTTGTAGAGATAGCAGAAGCAGACTTAACTCGCCTTATGATGGACATAGGCCTCATATTTGACAGACTCATTAGGTTTCCATTTTGGGTGATTATACAGTTGTTTAATCACCGACTGTAAGTGGAATTAGGATATAATCTAAAAGGATTTATCCCTAGTATATTCAACTGCTGGCAATAAATTGTAATAAATTAACTTGGCAAAATTCTCTGGAGAAGTAAAAGAGGAAAGTAATATTCTTTTCATCTGATATTATACCAAGTGATTAGTCAACCTATCGTGGCAGTGGCATCTGTCGAAAAAGGAGAATGACTGAATTATTTAGTAGAGATGAAATAAAGTCAGTTAATAGTCATACCATTCTGTAAATGGAATAAAAAGATGTATACCTTTTAGAAAGGCAATAGAAGGCTGTACAATAGCAGATGTAGCAACAGCTCAGCTAATTCCATCTCTGTTACAGCACAAAAAAAATGTCATCCCAAATTTACCTATTAACGAGAGCAAGAGCAAGTATACTGAGAATCAGAGTAAAGAGAACTAAGATATTAATTGACTCATCCATATGTATGAAGAGAAGAGTATCAGTGAAAGCAAAACATATGCATTCTCAGGACCACACTGAATAATTAATTTTCATTTGACAAAAATAGGAATAGAGATGCAATAAGACAAGAAACAAGTTTACTCATGATAGTTGGCATCTGCATTTGATTCATCACCTGCATCTGCTCTCCCCCCATTTGCCCTCTTCAAGGCCTAACATTGAAATAAAGGAGGCATGTCATAATAAAGGCCATTATCAAGCTTCATAACCTCCAAAAAACAAAGACAGAAGAAATGACAAAATTGTGCAGCGATTTCACACTTCATAGTTAAATGTAAATCAAATCCAGAGAAGTAAAAAAGAGATGAAAATTGAAGACTGATTGCCGGATTAGATTCCTCCAGCATGGAAAATTTTTTCCCTTACTCATCTTCGCAATTTGGTTATTTCATTTCCCCAGTGATCACCGGCTGCAGATTACCATTTAGTTTGTCCTCTCCTATGTCTTCACACAGTTGTCTTCTCAAAGGACAGAATGACCATCCAATGAGCTGATTCACTTCTTCAACTAAGAAGTGTCTATCAAAGTGTCTGCCTTCTAATTAAGCAAACAGAGATTGACTGTTCCAAATTCTCATCTTCAGTGAGAGAATAATTTTATGAAAAGGTGAAAATTTACAGATTAGGTAGTCCAGGTATCTCCGAAGAGCATGCTAAAGCAGCAAGAGCTACATGGAAAAGCAATTTTTCAAAAATTAGTAGGCCAAATCAGGTGGGCAAGCACTGCAATTTGTCTGCAATTTACTGAAGCTTCTCATGTAATTTGTTACGTAGAGCACTTTGCCAATGTGTTCAGTACGCATGTAGTAACAAAACATTTCAGTTTGGTCAATACTCCAAAGCAGATAATGCAAAAATTAGAGAGGTAGATGGCAGTATGCATGATATTATTTGTACTCTTGCATGTCAAAACTTCAATAAATTTGTCCTCATCTTCAACCTAACTCGACAACCATCTATTTTGAGCTTCAGCTCGTGTCATTGGCACCTTGCTCCTTTACAGCAATCCTTTCAACTGTTACATTTGCATATGTAACCTAGGAATTTTACTACACTAGGAAACAAGTAATAAAGTGCAGAAGATTCATTTGAGTTATTACATGGAGAGAGAACAAAATTAATCTTGGAGTATAGACATCAATAAGGTTATAAATATAGATGGAAGCACTCTGCATACAGACAAATATACTAGGAAGGTAAAAAGAGAAGAATATTAGTGAAATTACAACTGTAATGTCTTCCTAGATATGGTAAAAAAATGAGATCCTTGACATATAAAGGTAATATACTTAGATACCGAAATAACAAGACGTTATTTACATTTAGAGTCTTCTTTGGAAAATGGAAAATAAGGAATCAATTCAATAATTATGGATAATGGTGTCCTCCGCCTGCTGATAACCATAACAAGTAAAACATAGCTTAAACAAGAAAATATGAGAATTGGAGCAATTGCAATAAATTACTTCAAGCAAACAGTATCAGTTTACCAGAATAACAATAAACTAAAACTGCATATTTGGGCATCTACGTTAAATTTAATTTGTCAGTACTGGTTCACATACAGATAATGATATCAATACACAGCGTAACTCTTTTCCATAAGAAGGGTAAATAACCAATACAGTATACCAGCTACAATATATGAATATCAAATTCGGGTGGATAAATTTTGCGGTATCAGATGTTTTTTATTTTTGTTCTATTCATTTTTGGAGATTCATTTGTAGCAAATATTAACAAAGAACATCCTGTCTCATTTACAATCACTGTCAGAGCCAAAATCAGATGGTAATACTCACCAATATAGAATTATCTGATTATACTAAAACATTTTATTTTTACAAGTTGCAGGGTTTGAAATCTTAATTAACCTGCCAAAGTTCCAGTTTAACATGAGAAAAGAGCCCCTTGGGCCAGCAATCAAGTCTGTACAATTTCATAGGGGTGTTAGACCTTATATTCTCAAGAACAAATCAAGAACTAAGTCTCACCAATTATTGCAAAGAACAAAATCAGAATTACAGAGAAACTGAGAACGAACAAAGGCATCAGAGAGCAGTTACATGGTTCAGCCTCAAAGGCCTACACTTACAGGGGAGACAACACTGGGAGAGCATTTCACCCAATAACACAAGATATAAAGAATAAGTCACAGAGAGCAATCCAGAACTCTCATATCTCTCTGAAACCCAAAGTTACAATCTTAAAGTCCCCACAACTCAGCCTTTCAAGTAACTATTGATGAGCTGGCATGCCAGATAAGCTCAACTGCCACTAAATTAACCAACTTGAATTTTTGGACCATCTTCAAGATGAGGTCTAAAACAGACTAATATTAATTGATGAGTTGTTGATCAGATATTTGGTTCAATAGGTAAAATTATATCAGATCTCTGCTTTAGTAAAAGACATACAATTTACTATCATTCAAATGTTATGTGTTAATTTCAGAGAAAAAGAGTTATTCTCATTAGGTCTAATTCCAATGAACTACATGAGTACATATATATTAAGGTGGCCGGTATTCCAGCTCACTAAATCAGAAGCAAATTCCTTCAAATCAGGAATCCCACTAAATTAGGAGACTAACTAAAATTAGAATTAGTGAACAACTAAATCTCCTTATTAGGTAATAAAATAATAAATAAATAAAATCTAAATGCTAATATGTACAGTGAATCTACATTATGAATAGTTTTCCTAAAAGGATTTTAACAATGGTACTGAATCCCAGTTATCAACATATTGAGAAGCACAAAAAATTAAGTACAAGATGTCCAGTTCACTAAGATCCAAATGGAGGCAGGTTCAGCATGAATTTACCTTCATATGATAAGTTATGATAACGCTGGATTCTTAATTAGAATCCAAACCTCAAAATTTATTAATCTGAGAAACTTGTTTTCAGTTATGGATTATTCATCTGAAAAGAGTACGACATCTTGATATGCATACATGAAATTAGAAGAGTTTTTGTTGAGAAGGACTGAAATCACCATAGGTTTCAAACTGAATACATATTAAATTAGGATGAATTTTTTGGTTGTCACTAAGATACTAGTATTTCAGATCACTTCAGGAAGAACTTAAGTTATACAAGAATGTGCATACCAGTTGAGTCCAATAGTCTTATGTAAGTCATAGGTATTTGGAGGTAGGAATATAAATAATCAGTCACGTCTATACTAGAACTTTTTCAGCTAATACAATTTTTCTAAATTTTCCATCATGAGACTCTTTCAGAGACTGGAATTCAGCTCTTATTATGATGGTTTACAGGAAGAAACAAAGAGGACAGGTAGCGGTACCTAAACGTAACCAAGAAGTGATTGGATCTGTAAAATGGTGTAGATACGATTGGAGAGAACATTACAACAGTGACATTCTATGGATTCATGAGGAACCTAAAGAAATTACCCCTCAAGGAAAGGCAATATAAAACTTCAAAATCATAATGACAAAGAGAGCATACCGTTTCACTTTTTAGTTTATGTTCTCTATCTAAAATAGGTGAAAAACCTGATGGCACTGATGTTCTTTAGAATATGTAACATGTGGAGCTGGCTTTTCAACTGCTTCATAAATCCCGTTACCTTAAAAAAAAAACATAGAAACAGATGAAGCACTCATTCACCGATTGCTTATCACGTGAAATATGTAGAATAAACAGAAGAACATATAATAGAAAGATGGGACAGGATGCATTTCTGCAGGTAAATTTAACAGAATAATAATAAAGATTAAAATATAGAGGTAGAATTAGAAAGACAATATAATATAACACATATAGCTAATCACTGAATGATCATCAACCCACACCAAGTCTTTTGACATTAATCAGTGACATGAACTGGCAATCTTCTGAAATAATCTAATGATGCTTTTTATATATTCGCACAATTCTATAAATAAAAATACACTGTGTTCTCATCTCCTCCTAAATCTACTTCATAAACAAAAATTTGCAAAAGTACACGAGTGACTAAATTAAACGGTACATAGCTAGAAAAAAAAGAAGGGGGTCTGAAAAAATGTATAGAGATCCCATTCTCCTACCTATCCAATAGTAAAAGTGGGAAAACAGCAAAAATGTGGAAAGAGTATGAGATTCGTTTCTCTTTCTTAATAAGATCTCTACACATAGCTACTACAGCTCCTAGTTCTGGTTAGGATTTGAACCACTTGCTGGTGCCTTCCTGAGGCTTGTCTTCACCGCTTTATGGGGATCCTTAACAGCTTCATCCAATTTGCTTAAATTTGCAGAAAGCGAAGCTGCAGAAACTAGCAATCTCCTTGGTCGATTTCTGTCTCTTGGATGAATTATTCCCTCATGGTTTATACAAAGTAATGAAGCCATGAGGAAATGAACCAGAATCAAGGCACAGAAAGCAACCAGAGCTGTCCGAATGATTTTCATGCTATTGTCTGCTTGGAAAGGAAAGAAGATAAAGATTGTCTGGGACCTAATACATTTGGAAATATCCTTTTAAGAAAGGGGTAAATGCACGTTTCATTCATATAGTTTGCACTGAAGTGTGAATTGCAGGAAATAAGCTTGCTAATGTTGTTCAATGAGGCTTATAAAAAGCTCATGACAAGATTCCCACTTCCAAAACTTTTTGGAACTTGCTAGAGGCATAATTTCACTGGCCTCAGTTGCAGTAATATTTCTCTTAGAAAGATATATTCTCAATGATTTCCTTCTTTGTTGTTTAATAGGTTGGAACCAAGAAGAAGCTGATCATGTGATCCTCAATTGAGTATTATATTTCTCTGACTTTGCTGCAATCCTCAAATATTAAACATGTATCATGTGACTGATCACATGAGACCAAATCAATCACCACATCTTCTGTCCTTCCTGTTTTATTATATTACCCACAAGTTTTGTACCTCTATTAAGTACAACAAAACACAGCTAAAGTTAGCTGGTTTAGCCTGATTTACATTGCATCATCACTTGGAAATGCCAGTTTCTCTAAAATTGAAACCTTGTTACTACATTATTTTCTTGTTTTTGTGTACTGCTATTGCTACACTGTTATTATGCCAGCAAATTAAACTTTTTCACCAACTAAGTTTAGCTAGCCAGAGGCTTTGTCTTCCATGAACAAAATTCTTTGGATTCATATCTGAACTTTTAATTATAAATTTCTCTCATGGCCACCAGTTTTCCTATGATTCAGGGATGAGTTGAATATGGAACTTGAGTATCGACAAGTTAGAAACAAATTTTAAATAAGTATCCACCTGTCTAAATCCCATCAGCAATTTCTAAAGCAAAATTGAGAATATGTATATCCAAATTTAGCAGGTTTCTCCATCTTACCATAAGATGTAGCATCATTGATGAGTCAGCTATTAATCTCTTTTGAGATAGGAAGATCCTTGTACATAAACTGAAATCCTATCACCTTAGCTGGCAGAAAAGTGGTCAAAGACATCTGCCTAGGAAATTTACGTGGCAAGATCTGGTCAAGGGACACCTGAAAGTTGAGGTTTAATAGAGATTTTGATGAAGTTTTTCTTATGACTATCCAGAGGTTCAAGTGTATTGAAGATTCTCACTGCTCCTGAAAACATGTGGGCAGTCATAAGGACGAGAGTAGAAAGTGCAAAGAGCTGACTTGCTACCACTTTGAACAAAAATCAGACTTATGCATACTTGCATTAGCTGTGCAAGTAAAACTGATACAATGCAGCATGTTTATTGCACGGATTCTCAATCAGATTGAACAAAATGGTACTGACCACTAACAGAAAACCCCAACAATAATGCCTCGTAATTGATAAAGGTCTATTCCTTATGCTAATGTTTCTAACATCCCTACAGGCTACAGCCCTGTGGACTTACCACCCAGTCATGTGTACAACTTCTACTCATATACAGGCTGAAAAATCTTAAATCTACGATGTCTTACCACAGTTGCTGAATAAATATTTGACCTTTTGGTAGTTGTTTAATCAATGCAGTTAAAATTTTCCTCAGGTATGGCAAAATTCCAAAATCCATTTTCAAATCCAATAAGATTCCCATAATATAAAGCTGTCAAAACATCATGCTTCCATCACTTTCTCCATGTATATGCATCTCTAAGGATCGCTAAACAAGATTTAAATCAATAACAAAAGTAAACCAAACAGTTCATAAGAATCAAAATGAATAAATAAATTACAGAGTAAAAATTTTACATGATTTATTTGCCAGGCATACTATACATCTCAATTGACTTCCTAATTATCTGACAATATTGAGACATTATCCTTCCAGATAAGACTATCATAGCCAAACTGTCTAGCAAAACAAGAAACTAACTGCTCATGAATTACATCTTCAGCAGGAAGCGGAATACCTGTCTCCCTTCTCAAAGATGTGACATCTTTATCTGCAATCCCACAAGGCACGATATGCTTAAAATAGTTCAAATCAGGATCTATGTTGAATGCCAACCCATGGGAAGTAATTCCATATTGTATCCGAACTCCAATTGCACCTATCTTTCTATCTCCAACCCAAATTCCTGTCTCACCCTTTTGTCCAGGGCAAGCTTTAACTCCATATAGTGATGCTATTTCAATCATAGTTGACTCAAGTTTCTCCACATAATTTCGAGCACCAAGTCCAATATCACGAAGGGAAATAATGGGATACAGAATTGCTTGGTGGGGACCATGAAATGTAATGTCTCCTCCTCTCTGAGTGTAATGAAGTTCAGCTCCTAACTTTTTCAGTTCAGCCTCAGAAATTAATAAATTATGATCCGTACGCCGTTTTCCAAGGGTATACGTGGGTGGATGCTGAAGGGACAAGAGGGTATCAGAAATCTTATGAATTTTTCTATCAGAGACCAGTTTTTCCTGCAGCTTAAGTGCATCGGAGTAGTTGACAATGCCCAGTCTCCAGATCTGTAAACTCCGTGGAACTTTCATTCCCTGTAGATCACAAAATGGTTAATTTCCTAGCCATGTTCCATCATCACATGGGAATATTTCAAATCATTCACTCATGATCACATGCCGTCCACTCTCCACTATTGACTACAATTATAATTTTCATACTCGAATAGATACCAAATCCAAAAGAAACACAATGCTAGCTACCCCACACATGTGAATTTCAGCTAAGATTTACAATTCTAAATTGGGAAGTCACAAGTTCCGTGGTGTTGCAAAACAAAATAAAATTACAATTTACATAAATTTGCCTCACTTTGGCTCCAAAAGAAACCCCTCAAAACAAACACTTAAGGGCAGATTTTCTATGTATTTCCAGACTCATTTTTTTCCTTCAAATTTTAAACGTTCTTGAGAAGTAGAATTTGCAGAACACAAAAATTATCCTCTAAAGATAAGTCTGTACTTATGAAAACATCTTTGATGTTTTCTGCCTCATAAAGATAGAGGATTTTAGAAGCATACAAAAATCTTCTTTGACCTATCCAAAATGCTAGTACCAGATAATTTTTTCAGTGCTTTTGTTTTAAGAATCTTGAAAATACAATATTTTAATTCATCCCTTTTGTTCATATATAATTTGTGCAAAAATAATTTCATAAAAATGTTTCCAAAGGACCCTAAACTATTAATTTTGTTGTTAGCTAACAGCTGAGACAATCATTGATCATTGATGATGGCAACATCCACAAGATCTCACGACATGGGTATCACTAAAACATAAATTATAAATTAAAAAAAAAAAAAAAGAGAGAGAGATTAAGGAGTATCGTATTCAGCCTCCTTAGCAAATTAAAACATTCGATAACAACGCAAGTACATACGACTCACAGTAGCAATTCATCGAACAGTTAATAGACAGAACTCAATCTAGCATATTTCACCAAAAATTTAGGAAATGATGCAAATGGGTCATCGCAAAAAAAAACACAATTTACAGAAGATTTAAAAAAAGGGGAAAATATAATAAAATAGGAAGAGTAGGAGCTTACCTGATAATACAAATACAGGCCGTCAGGAGAAGGTGACGATTAAAACTCACATCATTGAATGGGCTAGCCGGGAAATGAGTAAAAAAAACATTGTAAGATAATTACAGATGAGTCCTTGTAGTTTATACAAAATCAAATAACCCTATAGTTCGAATAAATCATCATTTAAGTCCATCAAATTTTTTTTTGTTTTTGTGGGGTAAAAACTGAAAACTGTCTATTGAAAATTGAAATTCGTTAGATTTTATTAATAGACTCTCCCTCGTGTTGTCTAGGTTTGAAAAATTAAAAAAAATAATAATAATTTAATGGAGGTTAATTTTGTCTTCTACTTTTTTTTACTGCGAACCTAAACCCAACGAGAGAGCTGCATGAAATGAAATGAAAACAAATTACATCAAATTAGGAAAATATAATGAGTCTTATTCTTGAATCTTACCCCTCATAATTCACATGAAAGAAGAAAAAAAATAACAAACTAACAAAAGTAAGCTTAAAAAAAATATCAAAAGGTCGAGCAAATCAATAATTGTGAAATTATTAGGGCCTGTTTGGTATTGTTTCTGAATTAATATTTCTTGAAAATAAAAATGAGAATGAGAATGGTGTTTTGCGGTTGTTGTATTTCAAATTTAAACATATATTATGTTTGTACTCTTAAAACAAAAATAAAAACAAAGCCTTAAAAACGGTATCGAACAAGTCCTCAGTATCTCTGAAAAAATGATAAAAAACCTTTGAACGCAGATTAGCCCAACAAATGAAAGTAGAATGAATATACATTGAATTCCAAAATTAACCAAGACATGTGCCACGACATTGAATTCTTGATAGGTACGAGAAATTCTGAAGTTGATGGAAGCAACTATTAATATAATCTTGTAGAATGTACGAGATATTTGAAACATTAACATATAACTTGCATATATATAGACCTGACAGATGAAACTTATGTTAATGGAAGAGATCTTATCAATGATATGTACAGTGGCGGAACTATCTATCGGGAAAAAATAATAATATTTTATTAATTTATATATGCTAGTTCCCCTCTAATCAATAACTGGGAAATTATTAGTTTTTTCTCTATTAAAATTAATATATACTATTTACTTTCTTATTGCTATCATAGCATTCAAAAACCCTACTTGCATAAAACATTTAAAGAAAAAGTGGGATAAAAAGGCTATTTATTTAATATTTTATTTTGAAAATTTAAAATAATATTTATTACAAAAAAAAGATTAAAAATTAAAAAAAGTATAAGAAAAATATATTATTCACACAACATATTTTTATTTTTAGCAGTTAAATATTTTTATTTTAACTTCAATTTAATTATTTTATAGTCAAATATAAATAAAAGTACATTTAAGAATGAGAATAATATTGTAAAATTATGGTTCTGGGAGGTCTTGGATGTTATGAAAACAATATTGTATCTATTGATTTCAGTAGAAGAACTACAAATAATTTTCCTTAATAAATTTTATGTCATGGCTCCTTAATTTACAGTTTTTCCACTATAGCCCCCATCGGCCAAAATCTTGTTTAACCACTGCTTATGTATGTTCACAAGAAAAAATTAGTGTTCGTAACCCTACATGCTCATTTAATTGACAATTTAATTAAACTTTTTTAGCATATTTTTTAGTTTTGGTTAAACTTTTGAGCTAAGCACATGTGACCATGACCAGAAGTGTGAAAGCTTTAACAATTCAAAATTACTTGGACCAAAATTTGGCAAAACATATAAATGATGCCCTTGAGCAGCCCCTGCACATGGGTGTGCCGAGAATTGAGGCACACAAATTTATCCCATTCTATGAGCACGACGACTCTAAAAATGACACTCTACTCAAGTTTGCAAAATTGGATTTCAATCGGGTACAATTGCCACACCAACAAGAGTTGGCTTACATCACAAGGTAATTAAATGCAGCTTATCAAATTTTCAAATCAAAATTCTGATATTCTCATCTTTATTGAAGGTGGGTATCAACATATTCTTATTCGAGAGACAGAACAGTGGAAATGTACCTATGGAGTGTTGCACAATATTTTGAGCCCCATTTCTCACGCGGTCGAATAATATTCACCAAAATTTATTTGCTGCTTCTGATCTGAGATGATGCATATGATGCATATGGTACACTTGGAGAGCTCCGAAGCTTCACAGACGCAGTAGAAAGGTTCTGTGTGCAATTTTTTTCTATTTCCTTTTGGTTTTCATTTTATTTGCATTAATTGTTAACTGTTAATTAATAAATTAATTAATTACTGCATTGATTGCTGGCACTGTGAAATTTCCATCACCATGAGATTTTTTTTTTTCTTAACACTTAGGTTAGTGATAGATTTTTTAATGATTATCCCGATTGGTACAAGTGTCAAACTGGTGACTAAATTGTTTATTTTCAGGTGGGACATCAATTGCATTAGCGAATTGCCAGAGTATATGAAACCTCTTTTTAGCGCTCTCTCGAATCCCTTCGACGAATTGAACAATGAATTGGCTGAGGAAGGAAGATCTTACAGCGTCTCTTTCACAAAGGATATGGTACTACTTTTCTACGTATATTTTTTTATTTTTTAGAAGGGAAATTATCATTCATATACCCTATAGATGTTATGTTATCAAAAATACTATAACACTTTGAAGGTGTATCAATCGTCCATTTTAAGTTAACAAAATGTATCTGCCGTCCACCAAACCGTTACTTGTCGTTTAAATAGGATAACGCCAGAGGGGTAATTTGATCTTTTCATATGATACAAGTGATAATTTAAGGGTATACAAATGATAATAAAAAAATTTAAGGATATACAAGTGATAATTTTCAAGGGTAAAATCGTCAATTCACTATAATTCCGTAAACTTTCAAACGGCAGCTAACGGTTTGGTGGTCGGTAGATAGATTTTGTCAATTTAAGGTGGACGATTGATACACCCTTAAAGTATTATAGTATTTTTTATAACAGAGCATCTATAGAGTATACAAATGATAATATCCATTTTTAGAATTCGAATAATCAATTAATGTTTAAATAGTTTCTTAAAAAATAAAAATCAATTAATTCCAATGCATTTGATTATGCAAATATCTTTGTATGGAAAATTGAACAAGAATTATAGACTTTCACACGCATATTAATTCGTAAATTTCTTACTTTTTTCTCTTTCGGTTGACATTTAGATGAAAGGAGTTGCGAGAGCCTATTTTGTGGAGGCGCAATGGTTCCACGAAGGATATATGCCACCATTTGATGAGCGCATGAGCAATGCAATAGTCACAGGCACTTGTTTTTTAGATCCCGCTGCAGCATACATAGGATTGGGAAGACATTGCAGGAATTGATGCTTACGAGTGGCTCCGAAGTCAACCAAAAATAATGACAGCTTCCTTTACACTCAGCCGTCTCATAGCTGACTTGGTATCTAATAAGGGGACCTGTCTATGGTACAGATTCTATAACAAACATCTCCCGTCATCCCACCATCCGATTGTCTATTGTTTAGTTTCTCACTCCACATCCAACCACATCCAACGGCTGATGCTGCAGTCTGTAGCTTACAGATTCTGTAAGCTAATCAAGTCCCTAATAAGGTACGATTATTTAGTCCGAGTTAATTTACAAAAGAAAGGGAAAAAAAAAGGTAATGATATAGCCACAAGTATGTTGCATAAATTGGCAGTTTAGGTATGTAACTATGTCATCTAACGTACGCAAATTCGATACGTTAATTAGGCTGAGCAAGAGAGAGGACACGTTGCCTCTGTTGTGGAATCTTATATGAAGGAATACGGCACCTCGGGTGAGGAAACAGCTGAAGAGTTCAAGAAAATGATTGCAGATGGGTGGAAGGATATAAATGAAGAATGCATGAGGCCAACGATTGTTCCAAACTTCCAATGCGACTCCTTAATGTTATTATTAACATTGCACGCTTAGTTGAAGTATTTTACAAGAAAATGGATGGTATCACAAATCCAAAGTACTTGAAAGATCATGTTATCAAATTGTTCATTGATCCAATTCTTGTTTAAGGATTGATCAATATCTTTTCATATCCTGAGTCTTAAATTTCTTCTATGATCTTTTGTTGTACTCGTACCTTTTGAGAGAATAAATAGTAGTGTTGCTGATTTTTTAGCCAATTTGAACCTCTCGTGTACTTGTCTTAGCTCCATGCTGCTTTGGCTCTTTATCATTTAAGTGTACGGTTGTGAATCCCAAACAGAATTATAAAAAGAGATTTTATTGAATAATTAAAATTAAAGTTATGAAAAGAATAACAAGATCCCTCTATTTACAATAAAGTAAACATATTTTTCTAAGTTAACTTAAAAGAAAATTTAAATTACAATTATAATTATAATGGAAATAAAAGATTAAGACACATACCATAATTTGACTTTAATTAAAATAAAAAATACTAAAACAGTAAAAAATTTAGAATTCTAAAATAACATTCTACGTCAATTAGGCTTGCCAAAAGACATGCCAGGACACATCCTTCTTCCAACACCAAATGGAATATACTCAAAATCAATCCCTTTATAGTCAATTGAACTATACAAAAAATCTCTCTAGAAAGAAGCTATCCGAACCATTTTAGTGTTTGGGATCCCTTCCAATCGCCTATCCATTACCAGTCACTTTAGTTCCCATAGGTACCTCATTGCCGAAAAACTTTTACACCTCTCTCTACATTTTCTTGGCACTAGAGGGCCGCCAGAAGGGTGTAGTGTTAGAGTTTCTTTAGTAACTAACTAATTTCAAGTATTGTAACTCATTAAGGCATATTTCATCAACATTTGCTTCTTCTTATTTTCAGGGACTTGCCTCACCTTTGCTTGTGCTTTTTCCATACTCTTGGATTTTTCATCATTTCAGACATTGCCCTTTCGACCGCCATGGAGGATGAGTTAGATCTAGCCAAAACAAAGGTCCTAAAATAAGCAATTGTGTACTAGCTATTAAGAAATTGATGGGTGAAGCAAGACTATAGTTAAAATAAAACTGGAAGAAAAATGAAAAATATGTACACCAAAAGGACACCAGGAATTTACGTGGTTCAGCTTATAAAAAATTATAAGTATTATAATATATTTGGCTCACTACCCAGAACCCAATTGCACTCAATCTTCAAATCACTAAACTTTCAAGAGCTTTACAATTTAAGCTCTCAAAATTTTCTACTCTCTAAATACTAAATTGCTTCTCACAAATTGGATGTTTTTGCTCTTCCTCTGCACTCTAAATTATAGGCAAAATAATGATAAAAAAAGTCAACAGCCAAGCACCAAATTCAGTACTAACTTTAACATTCCTTCAGTTGGAAATATGATTAAAAATCAATCAATCTCCACTCCATCATTTCTGTTTCACTATTGCTATGTTGCTTATATATCTACTAAGTCACAAGAGGATCTACTCTATACAAACTTGTCAGCATTCATTAGCTTGGTCAAAACATCTATTAGGTTCTCTTTGATATGAATTTTTCGTAAATCCACACTTCCATTTTCCACTATTTCTCGAATGAATTAGTGTTGTAATTCTATGTACTTGTGTTCTGAAATAGAAGGCTGGATTTCTTACAATGTGTAAGGCACTCTGACTGTCACAAAACATAGAAATATTTTCTTGTTTATGCGCAAGCTCCTCCAATAAACATTTGCATTTAAACAACATCATTGCAAGTTTGTGCAGTTGTCGTGTATTTTGCTTTTATTGTGATAAAACCACAATGGTTTGCAATTTTAAAACATAGTTTACAATATCTCCTGCAAATGTAAACACATATCCATTAATAGATTTCTTTTTATCAAGGTCTCCTGCAAAATTTGAATCTACATAGCCCCTGATAATAAAATCTAATCATTTGTAATATAATGCAACATCCGAGGTTTCTTTTATGTATTTCAGAATTATATTTACAGTTTTTCAATGGTCTCCACCAAGATTCACCATGTATCGACTGACAGTTTCCACTGCTTGTGTAATATCTAGTCTTAAACAAATCATAACAATACGGTACTAGAGACATCTCTTTCATCTTTATTTTATTGACAAGACACATACATGAGAATAACTTGAAATTAACAGGACGTGGGGTAGAGATTGGCTTACAATCATACATGATAAAGCATTGTAAGATCTTCCTCAAGTAATTCTTTGGAGAAAGCTAAATCTTCCTAATTTCTCTACCTCGGTGAATTTTCATCCCTAAAATCTTATTTGTTGGTTCTAAGTCCTTCATATCAAATTCATTAGCCAATTTTACTTTTAATTCTTGGATTCGATATTTGTTTAGGTATGTTACCAACATGACATCCATATACAATAGCAAAATAATCAAATCATTATTTTAAAAACTCTTGTAATATGCAAAGTGATTTGAACTAAATATGTTGTATTCAAGGCTCATGATGAAAAAATCAAATCTTTTATACTAATACATCAGCATCTGTTTGAGACTCTATAGAGATTTGTTCAACCTATAAATCAAGTTCTGTTTTTTTGTTTAAGCAAAACCTTCTGATTTGAGTATATAAATTTCTTCTTTAAGTTCTCTATGAAGAAATAAAGTTTTCACATCTAATTGCTCTACATGTAGGTCAAATGTAGAACATATCACCAAGACTACTTTGACTATAGTGAGTCAAACCATCGAAAAAATATCTCGTTGAAATCAATACATTCTTTTTTAGCACATCCTCTCACCACCAATCTTGCACAATACCGCTCCATTTAATCATTGCTATCATTCTTGATCTTGTAAACTTATTTGTTTCTAATAGTTTTTCTACAACATAATAGTGGTATAAGTTCTCATGTCTTATTCTTGTATAGTGTTTCAATTTTTTCCTGCATTATTGTCATCCACAAAGTAACATTTGAGCTTTTTAAAGTTTTATGAAAAGTTGATGGCTCTCCATCCTCCATTAAAAGATAATATACGACATTGATCTTTGAAACATACACCAGTGCCATACTAGTGATCGTCTCTTATTAGTTGAATGACGAACTTTTGGAACCTCAAACTCAATTTATTCTTTCTCCTAGTGCTCTAGTGTTACTTTAGAAAAATCTAAATCTTTTTTTTTCTGAATTATTTTCCACTTACATTGGTACTTCACAATGCTATCATCCTCATCTTTCCTTTGTAATTGCTTTTCTACAAAGATAACATATTTGCTAATAAGAATCTTGTGGGCTAACATCTTTGCTAATAAGAATCTTGTGGGCAGTGAGATCCCATAGATGATATCTTTTCATTTTATTAGCATACCTCAAGAAGATATATCTTCCAGATTTTGAATCCAACTTTATTTTTTCTTTGGCATTGTACATCACGTACACAGGACATCCAAATGAATATAAGTGGGAGTAATCAGCTGGTTTTCTCGCTACATCTCCATTGGTGTCTTCAATGTAATTCATGTTAATGGAAACCAATTAGCCATAATAGGCAGTTTTGATTGCTTTTGCTGAGAATGAAATAAAGAGACCAACAATCCTCAACATAGTTGTTATTCTTTCTATAAGACTTTTGTTCATAACTATGCCACTTCATCCTACTGAGGAGTGTATACAACTGTGAACTATCTCTGAATACATTCTTGCTTATTAAATGCAAGAAATTAGCCATTTGTGTATTCTTCACCATTATTTATCCTCAAGCAATTGATCATTTTCTTGAATTCAAGTTCTATCTGCACTTTGTATTCCTTGGACACTAGAAATACATCTGAATTTTTCTTAATTGGATACACCCAATATCTCCTGAAACAATTATCAATGAAAGTCATCATGTATTTTGCACCTTCTAGGGACATATCTGGTGATTCTCAAACATTAGAATAAACCAAGTCTAGAATGTATTTGCTCTTAGTGTCAAGTCTATTGAACTTCAATCTATATTGCTTACTTGTAATGCAATTCTCGCAAAACAGTAAGTTTACCGATTCGAGCCTTAGAAGTAACTTTCATTTTGAGAGAATTTTCAAACCTTATTTTGACATATAACTAAGTTTGAGATGTCACATTATCGTCAACTCTTCTCTATTTGACGTGACACGTGCATCAACTTCTTGTAGTATTTCCTCCTTAAGCATGAATAGATTAACACTAATCTTTTCTTCTTTATAAATACAAGTGCACCTCTAAAAATTTTCATGATCTCATTTTCAATAAGAGTTTTTCATATAAGACTATCTATTTGTCCTAAAGGTAATAGATTTTTCTTCAGACCCTTGACATGTTGTACCTCCTAAATTATGTGAATTATATCATCAAACATTTTTATTTTTACAATACCAATATCAGCGATTTCAAAGGCATGATCATTACCATGTACACAGATCCCCTTGAGATAGGTTTATATCTGTGGAACTATTATTTTTGAGTGGTCATGTGCCATGTTACTCCTAAATCTATAAGCCAAACACTAGCTAACCATTTCCTTCCTTCTACAACAGTTGTTGTCTCGCTATAAAGAATTTTGCCATCATCAGAAGTACTTGCTATACAACCCTGAGCATTTGACGACTCAGCTTTATTATCTCCACTTTGCTTGCTTTTCCAACACTTTTCTCTTGATGTGCTCTTTTTTGCCACAATTGTAGCATTTTACATTTTTCTTACTTCTCGATTTTGATCTACCATGATTGTGACTTCTATTGTGATCGTGTTTCATTTATCTCCCTTTCATCATCGATAATGCCTCTGCTTGCTATGAACTTGCATGCATGTCTTCTTTGTTACTTTGCCTGCTCTCTTCAATTAATACAAAGGCTACAACATCGTCGAGGACTAGACTATCTATGTGGTTTTTGTTCGTCAAATTATTGATGAGTTAATCATATTAATCTAATAGACTTTGAAGTAAAAGCTTCACACTACTTTAAAATTGTAAATTGTGAGAATAGAGTTTTTAGAGTGTCGATATGGTCAGTCATTGATGTGGTTTCTACCATTTGAAGAGTGCAAAGTCTCCTCTTCAACAAGATCTTATTGTGTAGCGAATTGAACTCGTACAATTTCGTGAGAGTATTCCATATTTTCTCTACTGCTTTTTCTCCACACTAGATAACACTTTATCAGCACTGCTAAATGTAGATCAGCAATTGCATTATCGTCCATCTCATTCCACTTGGCATCATCAGTTATCTCAGTGGGCTTTTCTCTAATTATTGCCAAGTAATTTTTTTTCCTCAAAAAAGCTTTCATCTTTATTTTTTATAACGAGAAATTGTTTTTGTTAACCTTTTTAATTTAATATTTTTCCGCCATTACTTTTTACCATGAACAACATTTGTTAAGTTTAGCTCCCACCATTTCACATGAACAATAACTGCACATATGAATAGTACCATGTAGTGAACAGTGCCATTTACATAACAGTACCCTGACTATAAAATTACAACAAATAGCAATGATACCACTGATAGAAATTTGATGGGTCAAGTAGAGTTACAGCTAAAATAAAATTAGAAGAAAAATGAAAATAAACACACCAAGAGGACACAGAAATTTACATGGTTCCACGGGTGAAGATAGAATAATAAAACCTTATTAATGAAATGAGAATTTCAAATATTGTAATACCTAGAATCCCAATACATCTAATCTTTCAAATCACTAAACTTTCAAAAGCTTTATAATTTAAGTTCTCAAAATTCTCTACTCTCTAAATACTAATTTGCTTCTCATAAATGGAATGCTTTTACTCTTCCTCTGCACTCCAAATTATAGGCAAAATAATGCCCCAAAAAATCAATAATTACAGCCAAAAAAATGAACAGCCAAGCATCGATTCGGTGCTTGAAATGTCAAAGTCAAGCTCCGAATTCGATGTTGACTTTAACACCAGCTGAATTAAGCATACAATATACAAACACGACTTAATAACTTTTGCTGAGTATGGATATATACACCATTTTGTTAATTTTTTTGAAAATTAATTTAAATCTTAACGATGGTAATTTTCTCATAAAATTAATCTTAAATAATTCAAAATTATACAAAAAAAATTCAATTACATGTTTATAATAAATGATTTAATATAATAGTCGTTAAAGTCCATGACTATTCTCTGTTTTGCTAATGAAGCATGTTTAAACGCCATGCCAACTTGAATTCATAAAAATTTAAAATATCATTCTCCATAAGTCATAAATATGTTATGAATGCATGATATGCATGAGTTATCTATCACGAAAATATCAATACTGGATGATAAACACGTGACGCATTGGTATTTATCATAAAAATCATATCATAAACTAACCTTTTTCAGTAGTTCAATTCTCTTTTTTCTATATATAAGCTCCATTTGTGCCTTTGATTAATTAGCACGTCCACGCATCTATTTGTTCCCATATGGCTTTGCGAGCCCTTGTTCTTCTTCCCTCAAACTTTCGGCAACGCGTTTTCAATTTCACTCACAAAATTTCGCTCAAACACTTTTTGCAATAATCAATTATCGTGCACGACTGCTTCATCACCCAAACCATTAGGTTCACCCAAAATACTTTTGATAACCTCAGCCCTTTTTCTGGTGTCATCACTCCTTCCCTCTATTTCACCATGAATTTGCACCATTTATGCCTTTGATTAGCAGACCTCCACACCTTTTATTGTTCCCATATCCTCAACACTATGGCTTTGCAAGCACTTGTTCCCTCAAGCTTTTTACAGAGCGTTTCACTTTCATTCACAAAAGTTCATCCAAATTTTTTTTATAATAATCAACTATCTTGCAAGACTAATTCGCCGTCCAAAGTGTTATGTCTAGCGTATAAAAACAATCAAGAAAATGATCGTCCACTTGGAAACTTTCGTCCAACAATATGGAAAGATGGATCCATTTCCTCTCCTGTCTTGGTAAATTTAACTTTCAATTATTTTACCAAACTGAATAAAATTATGTTCCTTCTGATAAAATGAGATTCATTATATTCTCCTGATTAAGTATACTCTAAAATTCTCTCGTATCATCGAGGTTCCCCCCCCCCCCCCCCCAAAAAAAAAAAACATATAAACAAAGCAAATGCTAACTTCAATATTTACGTTCAGTTAATTAATTGGCCTTGATTAATTTGTTTGTGCAGGAAGTTGAAACATATGATAAGCTGAATGAGGAGATGAAAGACCATGTGAAGGAAATGTTAGTTGCCTCAAGAAATGATCCGGTGGAGGAAGTTGTTTTGATTAACTTACTATGCCGTCTTGGCGTTTCATATCACTTTGAGAATGAGATTGAAGAAAGATTGAATCACATTTTTGAAATGCAACCTGACCTTGCTGCTGAGAAAGACTGTGACTTGTACGCTACTGCTATTCTATTTCGAGTTTTCAGGCAGCATGGTTTCAACGTATCCAGTGGTAAGTACTTATTACATACATGTAGAGGTGGAACTATGGTTAAAAAATAATAATAATAATAATGGATTTAATTAAAGTTTTACTAATTTATAGTACATAAGTTTAATTCACAAAAAAAAAAGTCTAGTGCACATGTGATCATGACCAGAAGTGTGAAATCTTTAATAATTAAACATTAATCGTCACCGTGCATATATATGAGGGCTTCTAAAACGTTTATATTGATTTTGGATAATGCATCAGGTGTATTCAACAAATTCAAAGACCATGATGGTAACTTCAAGGAAAGTTTAACCAGCGATGCGAGGGGAATGTTAAGTTTGTATGAAGCTACGCATTTGAGAGTGCATGGAGAAGATATCCTCGAGGAGGCTCTCACTTTCACAACGGCACATTTGAAATCCATGGCAGCACCTAACTTGGACCAAAATTTGGCAAAACATATAAATGATGCCCTGGAGCAGCCATTGCACATGGGTGTGCCGAGAATTGAGGCACACAAATTTATCTCGTTCTATGAGCACGACGACTCTAAAAATGACACTCTACTCAAGTTTGCAAAATTGGATTTCAATCGGGTACAATTGCTACACCAACAAGAGTTGGCTTACATCACAAGGTAATTAAATGCAGCTTATCAAATTTTCAAATCAAAATTCTGATATTCTCATCTTTATTGAAGGTGGATGAAAGGATTAAACTTTGGATCAACATATTCTTATTCGAGAGACAGAACAGTGGAAATTTACCTATGGAGTGTTGCACAATATTTTGAGCCCCATTTCTCGCGCGGTCGAATAATATTCACCAAAATTTATTTACTGCTTCTGATTATAGATGATACATATGATGCATATGGTACATTTGGAGAGCTCCAACGCTTCACAGACGCAGTAGAAAGGTTCTGTGCACAATTTTTTTTTTCTTTCTTATTGGTTTTCATTTTATTAGCATTAATTTTTGACAACTAATTAATTAATTAATCACTGCATTGATTGCTGGCATTGTGAAATTTCCACCACCATAAGAATTTTTTTTTTTTTTTAACACTTAGGTTATTGATAGATTTTTTTAAAGATTATTCCGATTTGTATAAGTATCAAATTGGTGACTAAATTCTTTATTTTCAGGTGGGACATCAATTGCGTTAGCGAATTGCCAGAGTATATGAAACCTCTTTATGGCGCTCTCTTGAATCTCTTCGACGAATTGAACAATGAATTGGCCGAGGAAGGAAGATCTTACAGCGTCTCTTTTACAAAGGATATGGTACCAATTTTCTGCAGACATTTTTTTTATTTTTTAGAATTCGAATAATCAATTAATGTTTAAATAGTTGCTTAAAAAATAAAAAATAATCAATTCCAATGCATTTGATTATGCAAATATCTTTGTATGGAAAATTAAACAAATGTTTTTTTGTCTCACCAGCATTTTAACCTTTAGAAAAGAATTATAGACTTTCGCATGCCTATTAATTTGTAAATTTCTTTCTTGTTTTTTTCCCTTTTTCGGTTGACATTTAGATGAAAGGAGTTGTGAGAGCCTATTTTGTGGAGGCGCAATGGTTCCGCGAAGGTTATGTGCCACCATTTGATGAGCGCATGAGCAATGCAATAGTCACAGGCACTTGTTTTTTAGATCCCGCTGCAGCATACATAGGATTGGGAGACATTGCAGGAATTGATGCTTACGAGTGGCTCCGAAGTCAACCAAAAATAATGACAGCTTCCTTTACACTCAGCCGTCTCATAGCTGACTTGGTATCTAATAAGGTACGATTATTTAGTCCGAGTTAATTTACAAAAGAAAAGGGAAAACAAAAAAAGGTAATGATATAGCCACAAGTATGTTGCATAAATTGGCAGTTTAGGTATGTAATTATGTCATCTAACGTGCAAATTTGATACGTTAATTAGGCTGAGCAAGAGAGAGGACACGTTGCCTCTGTTGTGGAATCTTATATGAAGGAATACGGCACCTCGGGTGAGGAAACAGCTGAAGAGTTCAAGAAAATGATTGCAGATGGGTGGAAGGATATAAATGAAGAATGCATGAGGCCAACGATTGTCCCAATGCGACTCCTTAATGTTATTGTTAACATTGCACGCTTGGTTGAAGTATTTTACAAGAAAATGGATGGTGTCACAAATCCAGAGTACTTGAAAGATCATGTTACCAAATTGTTCATTGATCCAATTCTTGTTTAAGGATTGATCAATATATAAATCTGAATATCCCTGTATATGCACTTAAGTGTTGCCTTATTGCTGCTGCTCTCTGTTTTGCAGTTCGTCTTCTTTAGCTATTAATTCTTGCTCCTCTGATTTCAATTCAATAAAAATGAAAAAAAAAAAAAAAGCACCATATTGACTGACGTATTACCTTGTCATTTTTTCTCTCCAAATGAGAGTATGAGACACCTGGACGCATCCTTGTTCCTGCCCCAAATGAAGTAATCATCCCCATATTCAAGATCACTTCCACTTGCCCATGCATTAACAAACACTTTGGTTTTGATGACCCTTTAAACTCACATTAATTGCTCCCGGCACTCTCTTGGGAACAACAATGGAACGGGAGGGAGGGTGCAATCTCGTTGTTTCTTTTATGACTAACTTTCCGTAACTTAATTCTTGAATATCAATCTCTCATTTATCTTCTTCTTTCCCTTAAGTTTTTGTCTCAGCTTCAACCTGTGCCTGTTTCTCATCATCTCTGACATGGCCCGTGTTGCTATTGACGCCGAAGTATCAGTTCCTCCTCTGAACATGCCCGGCGGATGAGTAGTATTGCTGTAAATATTTAATTTTTAAATAATATTACTCGTGAATATCGTCAGAGAATTAATAGAAATGATAAAATAATTTGGATGCTGATTATGTGGTGGCTACTATACTATCACATACTCCACTACTTGAAAAATCAGATTTTGTTAACTTTTTTATTGATTGTCTAATCATCTGACGGTGTCCAAACTATGAGGTACTATAATTAGACCCTACTACGTAATTACCGAATAATAGCTTTAATGTCATTGGTAGAGAGGGAAATCTCAAGGTCATGACTATTCTCAAGCCTTAGAAAAATATCAACAAGATCTTCCTTTTCCGTCCTCCTCTTCAATGCGATGTTGAATAATATTGTCAAGGATCTTGCCGTGAACCTTCACCACTTCAGCTGCGGTCCCGTTGACTATACGAAGAAATTTCAAACTCGGGAACATTTCGGACAATCTTAAGCTCCCGCAAGTGATAACATTTCTCTTGATAATGTGCTCAGTGGATGCAATGCAAGTGTACATGTTCAGTATTGAAGGGTGCTCTGCTCTCGGTGCATATGGACCGCGCCATACTAGTTGGAAGTTAACTTTAAAAAATAAAAATAAAAAGACAAGGAAAACCTTAAAACTTACAGAATTTTAGAATGTTTGGTGATTTTTAAATAACAATTTTGATAAAAATAATAAAATTGTTATAGGTTTCAAATTACATCAACATATGTTTAGTATGATAATTTAGAAGCTATATCTGACCACCCACAATATAAAAAGCAAGCAACCCTAAGAGTTGTTTTCCTATAAATTGCGGTAGAGAGCCCCCCTTTCAATGCTGCTAATTTTCATTCACAGGAATACAAGAGACTTGTTATTGGGAGTTCAGGGCCATTAATTATTTGACCTTAAGCTAATAAGTAATATCAAAAAGGCGCTCTTGGACATTACTAGTTGTATTACATGTAAATTTACTACTGATTAAGAGGATACTGCCATTATTGATATTTAATTTTTCTTGATGAATGTAACTATAATGGAATTTACACACTGCATAAGTTGCGAAATAAAGGTGATAGAAGATCTAAACATTTCTAAACTCCTGCCTTTCTATAAGATAAAATATTCTTAACCTACAATTTTGTACGAATCCTTGTGAAGCCAATTGCAAGAAGTCATAAAATAAAAAATTGTAATAAATAAAATGATTTCGAAATGCATAAACTGTTAAAATTCTGCAAAGAAATAATGCCATACAAATTATTTCTACTTTTTTCTGCAGCCACAAAAATAATAATAATAATAATGATTCGACTATTATATACATGAAGTTACAATCCTCTTTCTGGTATAGGTATAACATAATGCAGAGAATGGCAGATTACGATGAACAGGAAAGCATGCAAACACCTGGTCGATAAGCCCATGCCGGGGGCAGGCGAGCATACTTTTCCATTCCTGGTTGCTCGTCATATGGGCGTTCCATAAGTTTAAGCAACCTCCGCACCTCACCAAAATCTCCGAGCTCAGCTGCATCGATAGCACTCTGGCACAAGTAGTTTCTAAGAACATATTTTGGGTTCACAGAATTCATCAATGCCTTCCTTTCCTCATCTGAGATGCCACTAGACAACAGCTGCGAAAGGGAAAAGGAAAAAGATGACAAGACAATTTTTTTTGCCCATTTGTCACTATGGGGATAATCTTTACTGGATGACAGGTCTATTTTATTGGTGTCGTGTAAAAATGCAACAACAAACAAGATGTTGGCATCAAAATCACAAAAGGAGCATTCACCAAAACATTAGACATCCTCAGAAGAAAAGCTACTCTACCTAGGCAAACAGTAAAAAGCTCAAAAAGCATTCATACATCATTGCAAATGCAAGTAACAATTTGAACATGCAGTAGGAACTGAAGTAAAGCATGAAGTTTTTAAAGATTTCAACTTCCTTGCCTTTTGCATTGCCGGCATTTTCTCATTATACACACCATAAAACAAAGACTACCACACACTCTAGACCGGAGCAAGCAACCACAATCATCCGAATATTTCCAAATTGCAGAAAACATTTTTTAGATTGAAGTACTAGGAGAGGAAATTGACTAGACATGTATCCGTCAGCAAAGAATATAACAAAAGAGTTTTCACTAATCCTGGCAAGTTTCACAAATTTTATGTGATTTCAATTGGGTCCAAAAAGAAAAGAAGACAACAAAGAAGGGAAAAAAAACTTTGTGAACATATAGTACCTCTTGTATGTACGATAACACCCAGCTGATCCATGCCTCCTTCCGCTCCTTTCCGATATCTAACAAAACAGCCTTCAGTGGAACTAACAACTCATCCTCTGGAATGCTGGGATCAGCTTTGACATTGGAAAGTGCACGAAAGAAATTTGTGTAATCAACTTTGTCAACAGCCATATTGTTTAGAAGTTTACTAATAATCTGTTTATTGTATTTTGGAAGACCAAGTTTCTTTGTCATAATGGCTTGATATTCATCCATAAACTTTGTTCCATATCTGCAACAATAAGTCAAGATATGCATAAATCTTCATCAACGACGTATAACACACCAATAGCAAATATTAAAAGAAAAAATATTCAAATTAAACAAACCTTTCCATGACATAATTTGCCTCTTTATCATCTATCAATTTAGCTGCTGCTAGAGTTGTGGAAAACTGTGCAATGTTCCACAAGCCAATATCAGGCTGGTTTGCAAAACAGTATCTTCTTCCAGGAAGATCCGTAGTGTTTGGGGTGAAACTTGGATCGAATGCATCCAGAAACCCAAAAGGTCCATAATCAATAGTGAGCCCCAAAATGCTCATGTTGTCAGTGTTCAGCACACCATGGGTGAAACCAACACCTTGCCACTGTGCAACCAACGAAGCCGTACGCTCAGCAACCTCCACTGCCCATGCTGGTGCAGTCCAGAGATAAAACAATAAAGAAAAGAACGGTGTTAAAATTGCTCCAAAAACTACTTTCAGAAATCATCAATGAAAACACGTAGAAACTGTCAATATCGAGAAATAGAAATTCCAGATTCAGTGGGAGGAAATACAATTGCCAACAGAAAGTGAAGGAATGCTTAAGTACTCTTATCCATTTTAGCATTATATGTTATTAGCAAGACACTACCATGAATCAAGAAAGTTCAAACATCAAAGGTCAAATATAATTCATAAATAACAGGAAAATTACAAAGGCTAAAACTTTTCCTTAATTGGATATGGAATGAGATTACAAACCATATAGGGGAAGCAAGCCCATCCCAATAAATTGTCAAATAATGACCATAGAACTATAACAATAGAGACTGTTACAAGTATATGCTTGTTGCACAGAGATGCATCACTGGATGGCTAATTGAATATCGCAAACAAGCATTACAAAGTCATTCACTTAGAACAACTAACCAATTTCCATATGAGCTGAACTTTGGAATTTGACATTGATTAATTCCAAAATAAATGCAGGGCAGCCAAAAATTAGAAGGAAGCAGACATCAGAATTATTCTACTATCCGTTAACATCTAACCAAAACATAATTCCTCAACGGAAACTGTTACCTGCATACTTATTTGAAGTTAGGTCAACAACGGAATGATCCTCATCGCCTGTGCTAAAAGATAAGCTCTCGCTTTTATTCATATTCTCAATATGACGAAAATGATGTCTAATAGCATAGTCAGCTAAAGTACGGACTATATCAAGGTCCTCTTGTCCTCTTGAAGCATGTATTTGATATGAACCAAAGCGCAAAAAAGATTGAGCAACTCTGCAAACAATTGCACCAGGTTCTTCCTTTGGATTGCCACTGCAATGAAAGAGGTCACTAACTGTTATGAATACCTGGATATATTATAAAACTATCCTCTATAATCACCTCTCAAGTTTATTTCCATTGCCAGTATTTCAAATCTCCAAACTTTTCTAGGTGAACATGAGTATAGTCTAAAACAACATGTCAAAGGTTGTCTGTTTCTATTGATTCACTAACAAATAAATTAGAATTATTTACTAATAACCACAGCATCTCTCATACATCCCAAAAAAAAAAATTGCATTACAAAGTTGCACGAAAGAAAAAGTAAAGGGAAATATGGTAGAAAGACATGAAAGTAGTCGTTTACTAAATTGTTTATCAGAATCAAAATCAATTAGATGTGTTGATTTGAGTGTGTTAGAAAGATGTCGTTTGCTAAAAACTTTATCAGAATTGAAATCAAATTGATTTACTGAACATACTCGTAAAACATGTCTCGAGTAACAAATTTTCCTGTTGTCACAAGACAAAGTGCACGAGTTGTTGGGATTCCTAAAAAGTGCATGGCTTCACTGCAAAGGAACTCCCTGATGCTACTACGCAGTACTGCAAGGCCATCAGCAAAGCGGCTATATGGAGTCTTCCCAGCTCCTTTAAGCTGCAATTCCCACCTTTCCGACTTCAAATTCAGGATCTCGCCAAGAGTTATTGCCCGACCATCACCCAGCTGACCAGCCCACATGCCAAATTGATGTCCACCGTAGCATTGAGCATATGGCACCCTGCAGTAGGAAGATCGATAAGGACCAACAACAATATCATTGAAAAGGGATATGCAATGTGACTTGCAATAAACATGAATAACAACACTTACGCTCCCGCCAAAGGAGTAGCCCCAGAAAAAAAGAGGGGAAAATCTGGTCTTTCAAATCTGAAAAACATAAACAGATTTCTAGTTTCAGTGACAAAGATAATCGCATGCCATAAATTTAAAAAATAAAAAGAAATAAAATAACAAAGAAATTAAGTGCAGATAGAAAAAAATGATATTATGAAACTTCAGAAATCAGAAGCAATACTAAGCAAACACTCTTATACCAACAAATTTCAGCAATTAATACATTTTAATAAAAGAATGGCATACAATTCCATATTCTCAGATATAGTTGTTGTAATTCTATTATAACAGCAGTGCCAGTTGTTAATAAGTTTTCAGATCTTCCGCATACGAGGGCTTTCCAGTCACTGACAGCTCAAGACCGTTACAGATTCAAATGACACTTTCAGAGTTTCCACAATATCGAACCATTAGGTGCTATCAGAAGTCAAATATCGTCTTTGAAAGTTTCTAAAATTACCACTCGCCATTAAATTGATCTAGTTCAAAGCATCCATCAGTTTGAAAACAATACAACATGCGAAGAAACAAGAGAGAGAAGAAAACACTCACTCTTTAGGATCCAACTCAAGAGAATCGGCCACTGATTCTGACCACGCAACAAGCTGAGGATTTTCTACTTCAGCTGACGGAGAAACTTTAGTATAACAGGCATGCAATACCTACATATTATTTAAAAAAGAAGACACTGAATCAAGATGCAAATCAGGCTGCAAAAAAATAACATGCACATAGACGATCTTTGAATTAGCATACAAACCTCTACCACTTATCTTTCATTAATGTACAAATCTCAAATACGATCATGCAAACGACATGAATGAGGTAAACCAACTATCCCGATTAGCTACTGATATAGTTTAAATTCAATTCAACACCCATAAAAAATAAATAAAAAATCTATAAAAGAAATAATTACTAAATAAACAAACTTTTTTCATGCAACCTAATGAGGAAGCACAAAAACCATATAAAATGAATAAATAAAGTGCAACAAGTAGCAACATGCTATAATGCCACAATAGTTTGCATGAAAAGAATTCAATGTGCCAAATAGAGGTATTAAAACTAATTTTTATATTAAAAAAAAAGTTCTAATTAACAAATTTCATAGTGACTACTGCACCATTTTATTTCATTCCTTTGATCATATTATGCCACATCAGTTTGCACAAAAAATTATTTTGATTATCTCAATAAGGTGTCATTCATTTATTTGGAAGATAGGACAAAATAATAAATAATTCAATAAATTGATGTCACCTATAAAAATGTTACTATCGTAGTTAGGAAGTGTTTCATTTTATTATTCTGTCGATAATCTCAATGGAAAAATTATAATCAATTATAAGTGAAATTTCAGTCTAAAAAAATTACAATATAAAATAAATTACAAAAAAAACTATTTTTTTTTTCAATCAAATAAAATAAGCTAACCTCACGAGGGATAGAATCAGTCCTGGGATCACCAGGCAACTCTCGAACAAACGAGTGGTCCCAATTCAGATCCTCAAGAGCTTTCAGCTTCTTCGTCATCTTGCTCTCATCTCCGCCGTCCGTTTCCGTTTCCGTATCCAATCTCTGATTCTTCAAATCATGCGTCACCGAATCGACAGACGCACTCGACTCCATCTGCGCAGCACCGCCGCCGCCTGTCGTGCTGACGTGGCATGCGATGGAAGGACAGGATGGAGACTTTGTAAAGTAGGCGGGGTAGAACGGGAATTTGGGGAGGCGAGGGCGGAGAGAAGAAGAAGAAGAAGAGAGTGAAGAGAAGAGGAGGTGTGGTTTAGTTGAGAAATGAGGGAGGAGGAGCATTGTTTGTTTTGTTGTTTATTAAACAGATACTAAAAAAAAAAAACAATTATTAATAAATTTTATGCGTGGGTTTTTAATTTTGATAAAAGCGATTTTATTTTTTCATTATTATTTTTATTATTATTTTGGGTAGATATTTTTGGGGGTTGTGTGGGAACGGAAAGCTGTAGAAAGAATTTTGGTTTTGGTGGTCTCTAATCACTAATGGGTGACGTATACTTGAACGCATTTTCAGTTGATGCTTTGACCAAATACGTTACATGCGAAACACGTACCTATCGTTTTGAAAAAAAGTAAATAATAATAATAATTATGATGATTCAAATAATTATCTCAATAATAAAAAATAGTTAAAAATTAAGAACGCTTTTTGTTTTGATACCTCGGGTTAATCGTCCAATCAAATGGACGGCCCATAACCCGAGCCATTACCACATGGGGCCCAATTAAGGGACACGGAATGATGTTGGAAGCCGAACGGAAGAAAGTGGGCCACGCAATTGAAAAGCTTGAAAGAGGCCCAAAAGAATATCAACTTGCTTCGTATCATGTAACAGAAAGTGCTTAAGTCACCCCTGTGCATTTCGTGCCCTATGGGTTATGCACCGTCCACTGATCATTTTTTTTTTAAAACCATCAGACGGTGTCTAAGTTGTGCAGTATGATATCTCATAAGTATCGTAGATGAATTCATTGCAAATAATAAATAAATAAATAAAATTTTAATACATGTTCATAGATCTTTTTAATATAAATTTGTTTACTCTTTTTTTGAATTTTAACCTAAGTGTAAGTTAATTCTTTTTCTATAAACTTTGAAAAAGCTTTAAAAAGATCATTGATGTTTCTTTAGAAAGATTTTGCACAAGATAAATGAGAACTAAAGGTTATGATTAAGCGAGAAAATTATAACGTAAGATAAGCACATAAAATTTAATTTTTGTTGCGATAGGTAAGAAATTCAAGCATACAAGAAAATTCTAATCTTTATTCTTTAATCAAGTAAGAATAATGTTTCACAAGTCTACTAACGATTCCAACTTTATTTATTCCAAAGAGTGATAGCATTTTTTCAGGCAACATGCATTCGTAAAGTGATGGAATTGATTAAAATAGTTTTATAAGATGTGAAATTAATTATTTCATAGATTACGACTTTATTTATTTCAAAGAGTGATATTATTTTTTTAGCCAACATACATTCGTAAAGTGATAGAATTGATTAAAATAGTTTTATAAGATGTGAAATTAATCATTCCATAAATAAATGTTACCTTAATATTTTAATCTTGTTACTACTATGAGTTACTTTTAATCTTATTTCTTGATGTCACAAGAAATTCAATGGTTAGGAATTTTGATCAGGGAGTCTTAATCTTTGATATGTATTGGAGATTAATTATTGGCGAAATGAGTGAAAGCGGGAAGGATCTTCAAGAAAATATCCTGTCACAATTAGAAACACGTTCCAAAAACGATCATCCAATTCGTGTGGCGGACTTCAAACCCAACCATTAACTGAAAATAAAAATATAATTAAAACTAATTTCAAGTCCGGTTTCTTTCTCTCTCCTCGGCAACATTCCTTTGGCCTTTGCTCAATCAAAATCCCTAATTTTATCCCCAAATCAAACGAAATTGAATCGCAGGCCATAATTAGAATTTCTATCTAATTGATCCCGATTTCACTTCTTTTGATCGATTCTGGCTTGAAATGTGAAAATTGCCGTGAAATTATCGGCCTTTGGCGGTTAATGGTCCTCGAGCTTGAAATTTTTTTTCAGAGAAATCGGTCCACTTTTGTCGTTTTTGAGCTGATTCGAAGTGTAATTTAAGGTTTTTTTGAAGAAACGGTGATGGACTTTGAGGTTTTCGACAGTAGTGGTAAGGTTTCACTTGAAAATTTCGTTTTTTGGTTGTATTTCGTGATATCAAGCTTGAAATTTGTAAACTTTGAATTAGTTTTGATGATTTTCAACCCCATGCTTGTATTAAGTTTGTGCTTAAGTAATTATGAGTGTGGTGTTATTTAAACTGATTAACAATTGAAATTAAGTGAAATATAGTCATGAATTGATCATTATAAATTGTTTTCAGTTGTCTGTAGCCCGTGTATCGAAAGAAATTAATCAGTTAAGTAGCTGAAGATTTGATTTGAAAGAGAGATGGATTACCAGCTTTCTGATAGCAGTGGTGAGTTAAGCTTAAGTTACAAGAATTAGTTCATGAATCACGTGTTCTTTAATTGCTCGATTTGGTTGCAGTATAGTTAATAATTTTGTAGGTTGTGTGGCCAACAATAGTGCTAGTTATTGTGTGATAGAGGGAGAATAAAACATAAATTCTTCTGCAGGAAAAAGATCTTTCTTTGTAGAGTTATTTTTTTTTTCTATTCCTGCTCCGCTCATGAATGTGGATGCAAGAGATAACAAGAACTGTGTTAGTTGAATGGGATGAGTTAAATACTTTAGATGTGCCACTGATGCTGGACAAAGATATCATTTTTTTTTTCCTTTGAAATTCTTTGTTTCTTTGGAAGCTACATGTTAGACAGTCTCTCTTTTAATGGCTTCTGTACGAGAAAATTGCAGGCACGGATGATGACCTTCCTCCTTCACATCACAATAGATTTCAGAGAGGGGTTCGCCCCACTGGGAATGGAAGATCTGCAGTTATAGGTTCCGCTTCATTACCTAGGATGCAAAATGACATGGCAACTCAGATCCACAGCGTTGAGCAGGATGCATACAGTTCAGTCCTGCGGGCCTTTAAAGCTCAATCTGATGCCATTACTTGGGTAAGCTTCACTTTTTGTATGCATACACTTGAGTCATCTTTAATAAATAAGAGTAGGTTCGAAAGCCATTCTTGATATATACTTTCAGGAGAAGGAGAGTTTAATTACTGAACTTAGAAAGGAGTTGAGAGTATCGGACGAGGAACATAGGGAGCTTCTATCAAAGGTTAATGCTGATGACATTATCCTGAGGATAAGGTATGATTATATCATGACATGCGTGCTCAGCAGTTTTTATCGTATGGATTGTGACTTACTGATCCATTCTGCCTTTTAACGGGAAGTGTAAATCAATCATGCTGTTAGGGAATGGAGAAAGGCAAGTGGCCTCCAGCCTGGCATGCCCAGCATCCCTCAGCCGGTCCATGATCCTGCACCCAGTCCTACCGTTTCTGCATCACGTAAGAAAACAAAAACATCGCAGTCAGTAGCTTCATTGTCAACTGGTGCGCCATCTCCTGGAATGCATCCATCTGTGCAACCATCTTCATCTGCCTTGAGACCAGGTCCACCACCTGGATCTAAGGGCAAGAAACCAAAATCAGTAAGTCTAATTTGTTTTTCTGAAAGAAAATGATAAATTAATGTGTTTTCCATGAACTGCCTGGTTGATGGAGTATTTTTATGCTCCATTTCCGGTGAAATGGATGCAGTTTTCTACAGGTCTTGCTGGGAGGGGCCAAGTTGCTAATCGGGGTTCTTCTGGCGCTTTTCCAGCAAATGGACCTTCTGAGGCAGCAACTTATAATCCCTTAATTGGAAGGAAAGTTTGGACAAGGTGGCCTGAAGACAACCACTTCTATGAGGCTGTTATAACTGACTACAACCCCAATGAGGTATCTTCAGCATTTCACCATGCAGTAGTTTTGTAATCAATGGGCCTCCTTTAATTTTACATTTTCCCAAACAATGACAGGGGCGGCATGCTTTGGTTTATGATATTAATACAGCTGATGAAACATGGGAGTGGGTCAATCTCAAAGAGGTAATATTACTGCCATAAGTTTTCCTTTCCATTTTACATGAACTTGTTTAATGGTAGTGTGCAGTGTTTTAAAAGTAAAAGCTTTCTGCTTCTTGTGTAGATATTACTGTATTTTCTTATATCTGCTCTGATGCTTGTTTCTCTTATCATGCCTTGGGATAGTGATAAGGTGTTCGTGTGGTTGTCTCAAACCACATTACTTTATGGATTACTGCTATCTTTTCTTATCTTTCCATTGTTATGCTAATGTTATGCAGCAGACTTGTGTTATTGTGTGCACATGTACTGCTAGAAGGTTCCTTTTGGAAGTGAGATAAAGAAATTTCAATCAATAATTAGTCATGTGGCTGAGTTACTTGTATGTTTTTAAATGTTTTTGGCCCCCACTCTTATATTTTTAAACCCACATCATCTGTAATTGGGAATTTTAGGCTTTATTCCTTACCTTGCCTATCTTGCTCATCAATTTCTGTTATGTAGTTACCGTGTAACCTGCCCCATCTTTTGTGATAAAAATACTCTAAAATTAAAATCTTCATTTCTTATAAAAAGCCTACTTGCTGCTAATCTTCAGTGTTGTCATGATAGATATCACCAGAAGATATTAAGTGGGAAGGTGATGAGCCTGGTATTTCTCGGAAAGGTGGCCGTCCAGGACCCGGTCGTGGGACTAAGAAACCTTTGACGCGGGGTGGTGGTGTTTCTGGTGCAGGAAGAGGTAGAGGGACCATGAAGCCCAAGAAAGGTTTTCCTTTCTCCCAGAATGGTATTGGCAAGAAGCCTTTGGGTGATATTGAAATACTTCACACAGAAACTCTAATTAAGGAGGTATGCGGGCAGATGAAAAAGTTATATAGAAATTGTTGCTGATGTATGTTTTGCCTAATTGTGGTGGATTTGAACAGGTTGAAAAAGTTTTTGCTGCTAATCATCCTGATCCGACGGATGTCGAGAAAGCAAAGAGGGTACTTAAAGTAAGCATCTAACATCTTTGTACTAAGTTATTTTGTATTCTTTCTGCAGTTCATTCTTACGAGTAAATTTGAATGCAGGAGCAAGAACTAGCCCTAGTCAATGCAATTGCAAAGCTTGAAGATGCATCTGACGGTGAAAGTGGTAATAACTGATTACATATAACCATGTTCTATAGTTTAGGAAGCATAATAAAACCACGCTGTCTTCTGTTGTATCATCTAATAGGAGTTTTTCGAAGATTCAGATTTTGACATGTACTATGCTGTAAATTTTCAGTTTGCTAGTGTAATTCTCCTTTTCCAGTTAAAAGTCTCAACGCAATGGGTCCCATATGGTTGCAATGAAATCTATTCAAATTATGTGAATTGCTTTCCTTATGATAAATTCTTTGGCTGTCAAATATCCCTGTGAATATGGCATAAAATCTTGCTACCATGTTGAGCTTATTATTTTGAATGATATGAAAGAGTCCTCTTACACCGTGTTCGATTTATGGTCATTGATTGTGAAAGCAATCCGATGTTTTTGTTTTCTTTGGATTCAAAGCAGAACAGGGAGAACATCAATTCTCACAAGGGCAATCTATGAACCAGGAACGAGGATGGCGAAAACGGCCATACAGTGAGATGGGTGGAATGGTTGATGGTTCTGCCGGCAACAACAGCGGGCAATAACGGCAGATAATCAATGCCGATGAGGCAATGATACCGTCATTTGTAGATTGTTGTAACATGTTTTAAGCTCTATGACCAACTAGGCCAATGTACTTCAGGCTAGTGGTGTACTTAATTTAAAGTGACTTAGGTTTGGTTTCGTACTGTCATTGTAAGCTTATTTTTTCTCATTGCTCTTTAGATGCTTAATGTAAATTTTTTCTTTCCATGTAAAGATTATTTTCATATTGTTTGCTTCTCTCTTCTCTCTCAATCATTTGAAATGCTTTCAGAAAACAATTTCAAGAGAAAACACGATCCTAAAACAAATTTTAACGGAGGCAGCTACCCAAATGATTTAAGATTTATGTTGATGATGATGCAATCCAAGCATATGATATCCTGCAAATAAAACAAATATGAAAAATCAGCATATACATAGAATACATGAGAGTTGCATGTAAAAGAAATTACAGGAATTCTGCATCAAGCGCAACTTCAAGAACTGGCTGATATTTTGCTACTACAATGATGCAATAAAATCAAGGATAAGGTTCACCATCTGAGCATCATAAGCAGGGCCTTCCATTTGGAAGTGGCTTGCGCCTTCAATAAGGTGAGTTTCAACACGCCCGGCAGCAGAACTCAGCTTGTTCTGCAGCTGTTTAACACTAGTAAACCCATCTCTAGTTCCCATTACAAAGAGTTTTGGCTTTGGAGATTTAAGGATGGCTTTATGGTGTCGCCCAAATAGGATTGAAGCCATCATACCGAAAGGGTATCCCAAACTTACGTAGCCAACAACTTGCTCAATCTCATCGACTGCAGAACCGGCAATTGGGGCACCTGATAACAGATCATAAGGGATAAACAAGATGTAAATAAAACTGAGTCTGCTTTCACAGTTCAAGGACCTTGCAAATTCAATGGATATTATACAGCAAGAGCAGGGTTGAAGCACACAACATCAATCATCACAATTCAAGTAGTATCATAATATTTTATTACAGAATCAATCTAATGAGACAAATGAATGATGGAAATTAACTTGAAAACTCCTTACATCTAATTTATTTTTCTTTTCTTTTTCTTTTTTCCACGATAAGTTATTAATTCATCAGGCTTTATTGCAATTTGATCAGTGAAATCAGAAGTCAGTTACATTCCATGGTCGTACGCACCAAATGTTCTATTATCTATTGCAGTATCTGAAATGCCCAAGTCACTGCAAAATTAATATTCAAGGCAGAAGAAGATGAATTCACACTTGTTAGGCATATTATATTGACAGGTAACAATACACCTAAGCAGTCTCATGCTTGTCCTGCTATTACTATGAAAATGCCAGAGGTAAAGGAATTGATAAAAACATAACCAATTGGCATTCTAGGTGCATACTACACACACATGAAATAACTTCCTCTGTAAGGACAGGTATCCGATAAAATTGTCAATGTAGTAGATTGATTTCTTCACCTAATATGTACATTGCTCAATATTCAGTAGTTGTATCAACTAAGAAATTTCCATCAAGAGGTCATGACTGGGCTCTAGCCTTTGTCAACGAAATTCACACCATCACAAATCATTAAGATAAAGATTAATGCTTCAATTGTAGCTTAACATATTGATTAGTTATTCATTTAGTTTTTTTTTTTTTTTTTTATAATCAAGGTAAATATCATTTACTTGAGATTCATTGCATAATTTTCATGGAGGTCACTTGGGAACTCAAGCTTGATCATCACAAAAGCTCCCCAACGAGTTTCGTCCTCCATTCAAAAAGGGTTCTAGGAAAGGAAACCAATCAGAATGTGGCAGTTTGTGGAGTTACTAATTGACATCAATTAGACACTCACTAGAACCAAGAACCCATGTAAAGCGGAACAAATAAATAAAATAAAAAGGCCCAACATGAATGTTCCACGCAAACAGGTTGAATATGAGTTAGTACCTTGGGGGTTAAAATATTATGAACCTAATAATGCAACTAACACCAATATAGATCCTTGGGATTTGCACGCACCATCCCCAAATAGTTGTTGAAAGGAATTGAAATTTGATAATAAGGAAGAAAGAGGAACCTGAATACAACTGCAAAAACTAGAGAAAATGGCTCCAGAAATATCTTCCTTACATCCAACAAAAGGGAGGAAAGAAGGAGGGGTGGGGTGGGGAGGAGGAAAGAGAGAATTAAATCTAATCTTCTAGAATTCCACTAAAATTTCATGGTTCCCAAAAGAAAATTCATATTTTCCACAGCAATTCTCTATTAAAATTATCTAAACATATTAATTCAACAAACCCTCAAGAGCACCCTCCAGCTTTCAGAACACCAAAATAAAGCTAACTGCAGAAAAATTCATTGACTGACCATTGCCAAAATCAAGCAGAGCGTTAAAACTCCCTATTTTGAAATCTAATATGTCGAGAAATGTTTGAAAATTAACTTGACACCATAAACCAACTCACTAAATCAAAATAAAACTTTTTTGACTCAAAAAGCAGGATAGCAGCTTTCCACAGATGTATTAGTGGAAAGTTTCCTATTTTCCCTCACCAAAAGCAAAAAGCTTTCTTTATTAATCTACCATTAAGTCCGACACCAATACAAATCAGCATCCAATTTCACAGATCTAAAAGATTTATAACCACGAACACAAATCAAACAAGCAATTTACACACAATCAAACACGATCCATCAAAGCGACATCAAAAAGCAAAAAGCAAAAAGCAAATCATACCCGCAGAAGAACCCACCAAGAGAATCCTATTAGTGGGCAAATTTTCAGAAACCCATTTGCAAACAGCAATAACATCCTCAACTTCGGCAAAGCCAGTGAGAGAAGCCTTTCCTGTGGACCTGCCGACACCTCTCATATCAAAAGTCACAGCTTTGAAACCCTTATTAGCCAACCCAGAAGCTATGCCTTTCAAGAGCCCTTGACAGCCACCCAAAATCGAGTATGGATGAACAAGAACGATCGCCAAGCTGCTGCTGTCATTTTTTACCTCTCCTCCTTGTTCTTCTTCTTTAGGTCTGAACACTCTTGCGTTAAGCTTCACCCCATCAGTTGTTTCCACCGCACAGGACTCTACTGAGTAGCTTGACATATTTATGTGGGAAGGATCAAAATGGGAAATGGGGGAGAGAGACAGAGTGAATGAAACTTAAAAATTAAAATGGAAATTCTGTTCTTTCTGTGTGAGTGAAGAGTTTCAGAGATTAAAGATGACACTGACAGGGCCATCAGAGTTGTTGTTGCCTTGTTGGGCCGGTTTTTTGGGTGACTTGAGGGAGCGGAAACTTGCAACAGCTTGCTTTGTTTGGCTTTGCACATTTCTAAATCTAGATTTATTACCGTAAAAGATATGTGATTTTTTTTTTTAAAATGATAGTCTATTGATATTTTACAATTTAGGTAAATTTAGAATGAAAATTTTTATTCTATTCTTAAGTGTGGAAAAATTAATGTGATCATATTTATTATTAAAAGATAAAAAGAAAGTTTGTCAACATAATCTCTATTTACCATCACCCTCTCGAATGAAAATGAGATAAATTAATATTTTCGTACTTTTAGATAATAAATTAAAATTTGTTATTCTATTTTAAGGGATGAACAAAATTTTACTATTATAATTTTGAGGCGAAGTGAAAGAACAAAAATTAGGACTCGAACCAATGAGGGCACAAGTTCTATTACCACTGTGCCAAAGGCTCAACGACAACATGTAATTTAAAAATTTACCCGATAAGAGAAAGAGGCATGTAAAATAAACTTAGAAGCAAAATCTTATTTTTCTCATTATGACAACACCTTATCAAAATTTTACCAATAAATTAAAAGAAAGTTACAACTCAATAATCAATATTCACCCAACCTCAATAATAATCAAACCATTGAATCATAATGAGAATAACAATAAATTGCACATAACCAACCATATTATTTTCATTCGTTAATTGTTATAACCAACCATAATATTTTCATTCATTAGTTGAGCTACTCATTCTAATTCAATGTCTTAGAAGCTACCATTACTTACATCTAGAAGTTTTGCCTAAGAATTGAGAAGAGAAATTTGTATGAGACAGACTTATGATCTCAGCATGTTGAGGCGGTGAGTCTATCCAATAGTATTTTATCATATGACATAATAATAAGATTTACTAATAGTGTCATTAATTTTTTAATAAAAAAATTTATAAATCCCACTATAACACCAATTATTATATCACATAGCAAAAGAACAAACTCACCACCTCAGCATAAGATGGTGAGCCTTGTCTTGTGCAAATTTTTCTCAAATTTGAGAAATCTATATTTGCATTTTGGGAGAATTGTTGTAGGATAATTAGTATTGATTTTGCAGCATCAATTTTCTAACTATCGAGTTGTCCATATTATACACCCTTACGGATTCAGAAACTTTTGTTTTTTTTTGGTATTTTTTTTTTAACATCAAATTAGAACTACTACTCATCCCTCTCGTCTCCTATGGAATTCTCTTTACGTAAATAATGAGAGTGTAAATTTATTTAACCATATCATTGTTTTGAAGTCTACCTCAAATATAATTCGAAATTCGACTTTTAAAATCAAAATGAACTCATTTAGAGGTGAGTTCGTCATTCAACTATGAATGACTTCTCTTAAACCCACCGTAACTTAGGCTTGAAAATTTGGGTTTCAAAAATCAAAATTAAAGTGTACATTGCAAAATATGATATTTAAGTGAAAAAGACAGTAACATGTACGCACATGTAATATTGAAAAAATAGATTTATGAATCAACTTTATGTAGAAAGAATTAGAATTATTTGTAACTACTAGAAAAGTCAGGCTATGAGGAATACACCGATTAAAGGTATGTGTGAAATTTACTTCTTCTATCTTTGGAGGGTTCAAGAAAATCAACACGTACACCAAATTACTTTTTGCATCATGGCTGGTTGCTTTCTCGGTGCAGCTTTTCAGCCCAAATCAGTTTTAAGGTCAATGAGAGATAATACTGTTATTTTATATGTACAGTAATATTGTAATATAAACAGTATCTCATTTTCAGTCTTGGTTGTGTCTTAATACTATTCAAATTTCAGTAATTAAAAAAAAATTACTAGTTATATTTTTGTTGAAGTTAAATACGTCTTTATGATTATGTACATCAAAATTATCTCTCTACTCAATGGACCAAATGCACCTCAATTTCTAAAGCAAAAATGAAGCAAACTAAAATTAAAAAAAAGCCTATGATTCATCCTTACATCTACATGCTGCTATGTGTGTGTGTTTATATATTAAAAAAAAAAAAAAGAAATGCAAATGGCTGCCACAAACACTCTCCAATTTCCAAACACAACTTTTCTTTTTTCTACTTCATTCTCTCTAATTGAACCATTTCTATCTTGATCTCTTAGTAACTAAAACACTAAACTGATCAAAAGGAATCATAACCCAAAAAAAAAAAAAAAGCAAAAAACCTCTCAATAATATACATTATACAACAATCATTCATGCATGCACCCTTTGATTTCACCTCCTTGTTCTTTTCCGACTCCTGCCTCCACCACCAACTTCGCTTTCACCATTATCTCTGCCCCTCTTCCCCGACGTCTTCTCCGGCGGACTCATTGCCCCCGAAGCCGATCTCTTCGGCGGCCTCCCCACTCCTCTCCTTCTATTTTCTTCCCTCACCCCTCTTCCCCTTGAACTTCTTGTAACTCTATTTACATCTCTCCTCGTCACCGACCTCCTCTTCTTCTCCTCCTCTACTTTACTATCCTTGCTATCGTCGCCCGAGTCGTCGTCATCGTTATCATTATCGTTTTCATCTTCTTCTTCGTCGTCATCTTCCATCACTTCACTAGGTGAATTCTGCTTCATTCTTTTCAAGAAACTAGCCGCCCCTAGCTTCTTCTTCTTTACAGCATTTTCTTTCTTATTCTCTGTCTTAGCCTCCAAAGTATCATGAGAACTAAGCTCATTACCACCAAACTGATGCTTCACGTCACCACTCCTACTGCTACTTCTTGAATTTCTCCGCAACGAAACAGACCGCTCTTGGCTCCTCTTCTTCTTAATACCCTTATCCTCAATACCCACAAACGAACTATCAACCTTCTTCTCGTTCACCTTCGGTTTCTCTTCAACTTCTCTATCCTTTCTATCTCCTTTTTTACCATACGCATTCTTGGATATTGCTTTAATAGAGCTGCGTTTCCCACACACCACCATTGTTGAACCTCTGTTAGGCTTTGAAAGGGAAGCGGGCGGAGGCTGTGGTTGTTGTCGATGATGTTCGGGTTTGGGTTTAGGTTTAGGTTTAGTAACAGCAATGGGTTGTTGCTTACGAAGCATATCGGTCATTTCTTTAATGACTAGGGTCCGGAGTTCTTGTGCTGCGGCATATTCCTGAGAGCTTTTTCTGAAGAAAATTACGAAGTTGTTGAATAACAAAAGGAGATCTCTAAAGAATTTTTGGAAACAATTGGAGTAAAGCCCTCTGTCAAGCCTGGATTGAATTGTTCGAAGATCAATGTGCTGCCTTACCAACTTCTTGTACCTCTCAGATTCCTGCAGAAAAACACTATACCATTATTGATCAGTTCAATAACGCTCTCTGTTGTGCCAGAGAATTAAAATACAATTTTTTGTTAAAATAAAAATACTACACGCAAGCATAAAATGTCGTAAAAACAAGAAACAGCCGTAGTCGTGCGATCAAGTAATGGGCCCCACTGACGAGATCCTAATCACCGTTGGATTCTCCTCAATTCAAGCCAAGTCAGAGGGTCAACTGTTGGCACGGCTTCCCATACACACAACGATGGACTACAGACCATAACTACCAATAGCCAAGAGGCACCAGGCAGTAAAGAGGAAATGACATCCGGATCTCCTAATTTTACTGAAATCACAAATAAACTATTTCCTTCCCAATATAGAAAAAGAGCTCGGGGGCCTGAATGTTATTATCCAGCCCATGACAAAACTACAAAAACTATAAAAAAAAGAAGGAAAATTACAGAAGACTCCCGAGAAGGGCAAAATGGGCAAAATGAATCGAAAAGAAACCAACGCGAACGTGGGTTAACCCGTTTTAAAGCCGAAGTTACCCTCCCTCTTTCCTATCGCGTTCCAAATGGAGCAAAGACCAAGACCCAAGAAAAAATTATTCCAAGCAAAACACTCGTAAACGAGCAAAAAACTTGGCCCATGAAAAGTCCTACGTGCAACAGATAAAAAAAAAAAAAAAACCACTCACTCATAACTCGCACCTTAAAGCTAAGCAATCAATCGAAAACCGACGTGGCATGGCATCACCCAAGTCACTCAAGGCCATTTAGCTATTGTTTCAAAAATTATTTGGTTAATGTTATAAATATTATCGGATTCCTTAATAAGTTAAAATTTACGCATGGTCTTGTACTCTTCCTTGTTTTTGGGTGTAAAAAACTGTCATCATTTGAAGGGTTGAAAAAATTATCATCTTAGGGGAAAAGAAATTCGCAAAAGCATGGGCCACGAGTCATGTTTCTCTCCTCAAAGATAAACACCAATTATTTTGGGCTTGCATGATTCTGGCTCATACTAGACATAAAAAAATTTTAAAGTGAAAAAGAAAGGAGACAAATAGGTGAAATGTTCAATCAACTACAACTTTAAGAGCATCCTTCAATCTAAGCACCGGGAGATAATAAACAAAATTACTATAAATAAATAAAATTTAATCATTTATGAATGTTAAAATTGTGAAATCTATATTGTAGGATACCATGGTCACAACCTCAATCCAAAAAAATATTCTAGGATTTTTTTTTTTTTTATTCTCGACAATTTTACTCGTGCTCCAAATCGCATGGAGTCCAAAATTCCAGTAGTTGGGACCCACGTCAATACGTTGAATACATCCATACCGTCGTTTCTTCAAAACGATGCTTAGATTAGATGCCTAATGTGATAATGCGATGAAACAATTCTTTATTTTTTTTTTTTCGAGGACCAAACAACCACCGCAATTTTTTCATTTTTACCGATAAGTTCCTATTGGATATTACGTGGAAAGCTATCATTGCTCCGGATTGAGTTGCCTACTATTCATGAACAGAGTGCATGTTTGAACTTTACTTACCTTATTTGATCAACCGGATTAATTAAATTAAATTTCAATTTTTTTCTCATAAAGAATATTCGTTTAAAAAATAAAAAAGTTAACATACCTGGCTCCGAAGCCGCCGCTCAAAGTGCGAGCTGAGCCGATGAGACCGTATCATCCCAAGAAACCTCACTAACGGCTCAGATTTTACAGCCAATACCTTTTTTGTGGCGGGAGAAACCTCCTCGTCATAGGGCTCCTCGCCACTACGACGACGTTTGTTCCTCGACAAACTAGCTGAGCTTTGTACATCGCTGCTCTGCTTTCCCTCCCTTTTCGACTCGTCCCACAACTCGTTCGACTCACTGAGTCCACCGACTGCACTCGTTTTATTCTTAACGCTTTCCACTTTCCCCTCCGACGCAGTTTTATCATTATCTTCGTCGGTTTCTTCTTTAACATTTCCAGTTCCATTTCCATTTTCATTTAATTTACCGTTGGATGACCAGTCTCGATCCTCCCGGTCCGGTCCACTTTCGGTTCTGTTTTGGACCGGATCATTTTCAACATCCGGTTCGGGTTTCATTTTCTGCTCTTTCTCTTCCTCCCCTTCCGCGTCGTCGTTTTGTTTCTTGTTTGTCGTTTCGGCCTTTTGGGTAGTGGAATTGGACTCGTTGAAGGATCGGTTCGAGTCGCCGTCGCCGTCGACGGCGGCTTCGATCTCCGGCATGGCTTTTCTGTCGCTCTCCAGATCTGCCTCCGGCTTCATGCTCTTCTCCCTCTCCTCTTCCAATCTCTTCACCTTCAATTCCAATGACCTGCAAAACACGAAAACGTCGCCGTCGTTTCACAGATCTCATCACATAAAGCAAAATCCCTCAGTCTCAGATCTCAAATAAAAAAAAACAGCAAGTTTACACGATCGAAACGTCGCGTCGTTGAACCTCGGCGCGGAGCTCTTGGACACGAATCTGTCTGAGCTGGTCAACCAACGGGACCAAACTCGTCGATTCGGCGCCGTTTTTCACCGTGAACCGCCGTCTAATCTCATTGAACTTGTCCCTACAGCTCTGCGGAGTGAGCGACGAGAGAGCCGAACTTCGGTTCTGAACTTCCATAGCGATCGAGTCCCAACTCCTGGTCCCGTGGCGGTTTACGGCGCACGCTAGCAACAACTCCTCTAACGTGCCCCACTGTTGCTGCTGCTGCGAGGTCGTTCCGTGGCGTTCTCTGGCCATGAAATAGAGAAGCTAATAACTCATATTACTACGCCTACGCTCATGTCATCATCGATTCATTATAATCATTAGATTGTTATCTTCCTTTTTTTTTTTCCCTGCCTACGTTTTATTTTCTCGTTTTGTTTTCGTAGTTATCGTTTTAGGGTTTCGGCCTTGCCGTTTTGATTGGGTTCTTTTTGCTTTTATTCCGTTCGTTGTTGTTGTGTTTATGTTTTCAGTTTTATGCTTCTTCTTTTTTTTTTTATAATTTTTGAGATTTATGTTTATATTTATAGGGAACGAGGGAGCAAGAGAGTCAAGACTCGAGAGCGCCGTGGCTCTGTTTCGCCTCTTTTCGATTTTTATTTCGCTTGGCGGTTCGGGTCTGATCTGTTTTGGACTTCAGTTTAAACCCCGGAACTTTGTTTGGGAGATTATCGTTTTAGTCCCTGATTCTTTATCTTTTCATGAATAAGCACCACAATTTTTCTATTTATATTAAATAAGTCCACTAATTGTCACTAAATAACAATAGTGAAAAAATGATTTTGTCTTTTAGAAAAAATTAAAATAAGATAATGATTCATTATTAATTAAAGAGTTTGAGTATCAGTAGATTCTCGAATTATGTTACAATGACATGAATTTAATTTTTTTAGTAATTCTTCATTTTTATTTATAGAAAGTAGAAACTAATTTGGCATAAAAGTATTGATTGGATAAGAATAATAGAAAACAATGTATTTACTAAGAATAAATAAATATGAGCTTTATAATCATTGTCAAAGAGTAAAATAGTATTTCAATCATTTTAATAGATTTATAGGCTTATTTAATATAAATAGATAAATTATTTACTCTATTTAGGGAAAAAAAATAAAAAATAGGTACCTAAACGATAAAACACAGTTGGACTTAAATTACTAATTGGCCCTTGTAAACGCCAAGCAAATTCTGATCTAAGATCACAGCCTGTTAGATGATGCACGTCACAGGTCGATTCATCGTGGTTCGAATTTTAAGTGGGACCAATTTGAGTGGAAGAAAATTTCAATTTAAGATCACCGTTAAATTATGATTTAAAAGGGGTGCATCATAGTCAGCGAAGCTTGATTGATCATGGTTGGTTTTTGTGGGACCCAATTAATCCCAATTGTTTAGATTTTTGTAAAGGTTTCTTCGTGATATCCACAAGCACAATTTGGTCAATCCGGGCCGTTATGTTACAGTGTGAGATGAGATACCCGTTAATTTTTTCAGCAGTGGTCTTCTACTGTGGTCTCTCAACTCCGTTAATAAAATGATAATACGCGTCCCGTCGTACATTATAATGTACACGACGGCAAGTATAATATGAACCCTCATTGGTAAGTCATAAATATTATAAAAGTTTCATTTTCTTTTTTATATCTTTTTAGATATTTAATATCAATTACAGTGTGCCATAAGATGGGTGTTAATTTTTACATGGGTAAAAGCTCGTTTAATCCATATATTTTAAAGTTAGTGTCCGTTTAGTTTTTATATTTTTAAAAATACCTCAAACCATCCCTATCATTAAATTATTGACACTTTTGTCATTATCTTTTGTTCCTTTTAACTTATTTTTATAATATTGCCCTATTATAATAATTTTTTAGACATTTTTAAAAAGAAAAAAATAACCCTATTATAATAATTTTTTTAGACATTATTAAAAAGAAAAAAATAAATTACCAGTTTAACACCAAAAAATAAAATAAAATAAAATAAAAAATATATATTAATTTTTGTGGAACACACTCTTGAATTAAAATATTAATTTTTCTAAAAAAATGATAATGTAATTTTTTACGATATTAATTTTTTAGACATACGTGAGCTTCCACAAAAATTAATATATACATTTTTTGTTTTTATTTTATTTTTGAGTTTAATTTGATAATTTAATTTTTTATTAATATCCAAAAAAGAAACATTATTGTAAAAATGTAATATTGTAAAAGCAAGTTAAAAATAATAAAAAATAATGGCATAAGTGTCAATATTTAGTAGCAGGGACGTTTTAAGGTGTTTTTAAAAATACAGGGACTAAATGGACACTAACCTCATAATATAAGGACTAAACAAGCTTTTACCATTTTTACAATAATAGTATAATGTTGTGGTTTCACATCTTTATTAATAAAATGATAATTTACATCTCTTGTCACGCATTATAATGTACACGACGGCGAGTATAATATTATCCCACGTCGATAAGCCATAAATATTATGTAAGTTGTATTTCTATTATATATGTTTTGAGAGATTTAATATCAGGATCGATGTCACTACCTTAAAATTCATTAATAAAATAAATTCACTCTCCGTATTTATGTGGTTCGTTATCAAAAGTGTTGAAACAATTTTTTTTTTTTTTTGTTACAAAATAAGGATTGTAATGATATTGTCAAGACTAGTAGAATAACTATGGTGATGTCGAAGTTAATCGTATCAATCAGTTTATATCAATTTAAATTTCCATGTTTTTCTTGAATTCACGTGACTTTGGAGACGGATTCACCTGTCAAGTGACAATGTACCATTGCACGTTAAAAATGAAGTCTTTTACGTTTTTACTTTTAAATATTCACATATAGCTTATATCAACATCATGTGTTTAAATAGCCGAACTCAATGATAGTATATGTATTAAGAGTTTACTTTGATTACATTAACTATTCGATTCAAAGTTTCTTTCGAGTAAAATGAAGATAAAAGTTTGATTTTATGCAAACGAAATATATATAACAACCAATGAGGTTATTTTAACTTTAAATTATATATTAATTATAATATATATATATATATATATATATGGGTTTAGGTTTATATTTTCAGAATTATAAATAAAAATGGCCCAACCCGTATTGAAAAATATAGATAAATAACATGCCTAATAATTATGAGTATTGGTAAAATATTATAGTAGTTGGGGTGTGTTATGATGAATTGATTTTTCCTTTTTTCATATTAAAAAAAAGTTTTTATTGAGAAAATTTTTTATTAGTGGAGAGAGTATTTAAACCAGGCTTATCCCAAAACCCTATTCTAATTTTTTTTTTTTTTGTAAATCTTCTGAATACATTTTTTTGGGTCTTTTGATTAATGAGAAAAATGAGAAAAAACAGATGTAGTTTAAGATTTTTTTTTTTTTTTGAACTTTTAAGATTCATTTTTTAGTTTTCAAAGCTAAGTAAACAAGAAAAAGAAAGATGGTCAGTTTTCTGATGTAGGCATCTGAACTTAAAAGAAATCTAATGATTGCTAGAAAAAAAAATGATTAATTATGCAGTTTATCAATCTAAATTATCACCATTCCTTCAGATTTCAAAATTTCAAATGTTGATGAACGTTCAATGCGGTGCATTTCATGATCTCAATATCAATTAAATGCCAAAATTTGTTTTAAGTTTTTTTCGTCAATTCCCATGAAATTAGAAACAAAATTATTAAATTAAAAAAAGAAGAGAATATAATTATGTTGATGGCGAATGGAGGATTAATCGTAATTGAATTTGGTCAACAACAGTACGCGTAGGTCAAGAATACATCCTTTAATATATATGCTGCAATATCAAATCTTTTTATCTTTTTATGGATTTAAAGAATTGAAAAGTAATTTTATTTGATTCTAAAGTGTTGTATGCTTTCCGGGGAGAAAACACTTCACTTAGTATCTTTTTTTAAAAAAAAAATTTCAAAAGCATTTTTTTTCTTATATATATTCATATGCACTATAACAAAGTGTGCGTAACTTCGATAACACTCAACTCGCCTAACTTATAAAAGATAATGATTAAGAAAAAATTCAACTCAATTTAGACATTATTCATGTTGCGTCAGGTTGAGTTGAGCTTAATCCAAATGTTCATTTTCATTTTATCAAAGTTAAAGATTAAATTAAACACACCTCGAATTTCTGAAGACATAATCATCATTTAATAAAAGATGAAAATATTACATCCATTTTCAATGTCTGTTAATGGTACCTCAACTTTTGTTTTTAAATTTTATAGTTAAGTATACAATGCGGGTTGGAGAAATTAAATATGAAATTGAGGTTAGGTGCTCCTGTCAGTTGTCACAAAAATGCATAGTAATTTCCCACGTGCAACACTTTATAAATAATTTTTTATTATTTCTAAAACAGGGCTCCAAGGCTCGTTTTCGTCTCCCTCCTTATGGGCTTTATAATGGGGCTGAGGCTTTTAGGCAAGCCCACTCTTTCGCTTTTCCAGAACTATTTTTTCCTAACAATTTTTTTTTTTTTTTCAGAATAACCGAGCAAATGTCCAAATGGCACTAGGACCCCTAATTTAATTAAAATTACAAAACAAGAATGCAGCTTACTTTTGTTTTTGAAAATAGTTGCATTAGGAGTTAGGATCCGTAATTTTATTCGAAAGTCAAAACATACAATTATTTGATCTAATTAATAACGAAAATCTATCTGTAATTAATATTTTTTGGATAATTTTTTAAAATAAAAAATATTAATTATGTCATTATCTCAAATTTTAGGAACCAAACAATATTTATACTTCTTTTATTAGATTTGTTTTCCTCAACTTTCAATTATAAGTAATATACAACTAAAAATCATTTTTATACAAACTACCCACTCGTTTTTTTTTTTCCATATTTTCATTTAATTTGTACAAAAATAATTTGTGGCTTTAGACTTTAATATTACTCTTCAAGGATAATGTGCAAAAGATACGAATTTTGTTCCGGATTGGTTATTTCCTAATAGTCTGGGGACCTATATGTAATTATAATCCCCACTTTTCAATAAAAATCATTAGCGTCGACTCTACGATCCCCTTACCGACTTAGCAAGAAAAGAACTACTCCTATAAATAAACTCGCACACACTATTTCTCTTTAGTAAAGCGGGGGGAAAAAAAAAAAAAAGAAGAATCTCGCTGACAGTGAAAATCCTTCGACCAAATCCCATCACACAACGCCAAATATGGCCGACGCAACCGAAAACCCAGCAGCTCCTGCCACGTTAGAGCCGTTGCCATCAACGGAGCCGAAGCGATCGTGGGGCGACGTAGCGGAGGAGGAGGAGGAGAAGGAGAAAGAGGAGCGGAAGCAGCAGCAGCAGCAGCAAACCGCTAACACATCTGAGGATAAATCAACGGCGGAACTGGACGTCGAGGGTTTGACTATTGATGAGAGCAAGAAAGTCAACAAGTTCCTTGACGAAGCTGAAGACTCTAGCATCAAAACCGTACGAGTCTCTTCCTCTAATTGTAGCTATTGTTATTAAAAAAAACAATTTAATTAAATATTTTATTTATTTCTATTTGGCTGTGGAAAATTTTAGGATCTTAGGATATTAATTATTGCTAAATTAGTTTAAATAGATTATGATTAAAACTATTGATGCTGTTATATAATAAGGATTTGTTATGTAAGAGAAATTTTGAGTGTCCAGACAATTTTTTGTTATATCCCTTAAATCCTTCATTGAGTGAAAATTTGAATCTTGCTGTGTTCGTTTCCCTTACAAGTCGGGTATTGGAACTCTCAATGCTGAGTATATGGAAAGAGGGGATTTAAAAAGTCTTATGGTAGTGAAGTGCAAACTTAAAATGTAGGTCTTCAAGGGATACGTATTATGAAACCTTTGGGCTAGGCTGGTTTTATGGGGCAAGTGGGTTTGTATCGTTACTGATCTCAGATTCCTTTGTTTGATAGATGCAACTGTCATATTGCATCTGATGAGATGATAAAGTTTCGAGCAATGTGTTGTACAGAGAGGTTTATTTGTTTATTTACTCTTATCTGATTTAGGTTACGACTGGTGATACACCTTATACCTCCGCAACTACATTTGAAGATTTGAATCTCTCACCAGAGCTCCTAAAGGGATTATACGTGGAAATGAAATTCCAGAAGCCTAGCAAGATTCAAGCCATCAGTTTGCCTATGATCTTGACTCCTCCCTACAGAAATTTGATTGCTCAGGCACGTAATGGTTCTGGCAAGACGACTTGTTTTGTGCTTGGGATGTTGAGCCGTGTTGATCCAAACCTCAAGGCTCCACAAGCACTTTGCATTTGTCCTACCAGAGAATTGGCAATTCAGGTTAAATTTCCCCTCTTTTTTTTTTCCCCCCTTTGGTAAATGTGTTAGCAGCCTTTTTACTAACTATTCATGTTTGAAAATTTGATTTCATTTGCATCTTATTTGAATTTTTACTAAGAATGAGGCAACTAAGGGACAGTATATAAATGTTGCAGAATTTGGAGGTTCTTCGTAAGATGGGGAAGCACACAGGGATAACTTCAGAATGTGCTGTGCCAACAGACAGCACCAATTATGTGCCAATATCAAAAAGGCCACCAGTTACAGCACAAGTAGTGATTGGCACTCCTGGTACCATTAAGAAATGGATGTCAGCAAAGAAATTGGGTTTCAGTCGTTTGAAAATTCTTGTGTATGATGAGGCCGATCACATGCTTGATGAGGTAATTTTATTAAGCAGATTATGGTACTGCAGTTTTTTGATGAAATTATGTGTACATTATTCTTATCAAAGAACAATGTCAAGATGATTTAGTAGTTACTCTTGTTGCCAGAAAAAAATTATTGGAGTTTCCTGCTAGGTTGTTTTAAGTGTTAATTTGAATGAACCCCAAGGGAGTGTTGTGTTCTGTTAGTTGTGTAAGAGGGTTCAGTTCAGTGTTGATTTGAAAGAGCTACTTTTATTGAAACTCTTTGGTGCTTTTTATTGTGGAAATGTTTATTGATGGCTTAATATTTGGGGGAAGATTCAGGGAACCACCCCCCCCCCCCCCCCCCCCCCCCCCCTTTTTTACTTGGAGAGAGGCTCTTGGTCATTGGGTGCTCATAAATATATGAATTATACAGGCTGGCTTTAGAGATGATTCTTTGAGGATTATGAAGGACATTGAAAGAAGCAGTGGTCATTGCCAGGTATGTCTAACTACTCTGCGGTAATATGCTCTTAGCTGAGAGAGGGTGTGAAACTAGCAAGATTACTTTGAACTTTTAGCTTATATCTGTATGCTGGATGTGCTTGCGTTTCTAACTTGTGTTGGGATTATAATTTTGGTTGAATATGCAAGATTGTCATTGTTTTTGCTGAAGTGCAATATTCAAAACAACATTGTAGTTCCCTTTTGTAATCTTTTGTGACATGGACGGAGAGTGTTAATGATTCGGTACTATTTGTGTACTTGAAAGTCATATTCGTGTTAATAGTGGTCAAATATTCCCAGTAAGGGAAGTATCATGGTGGACAAGATAAATACTAAAAAATTGGTATTGGATGCACTGCCCTGATTTTATAGTTTACTTGTCAAACTTTAGAGACAGTAGTTGCATACTTTCTTCTCATTTACATTTTTCTTGCAGGTTCTTCTATTTTCAGCCACATTCAACGAAACTGTCAAGAATTTTGTAACAAGGATTGTTAAAGATTATAATCAACTTTTTGTCAAGAAAGAAGAGTTGTCATTAGAATCAGTAAAGCAGTATAAAGTTTACTGTCCTGACGAACTTGCCAAGGTTATGGTAATCAGGGATAGAATTTTTGAACTGGGAGAAAAAATGGGGCAGACAATTATATTTGTCCGCACAAAGAATAGTGCAAGCGCGTTGCATAAAGCACTTAAAGATTTTGGTTATGAAGTCACTACAATTATGGGTGCTACAATCCAGGAAGAACGAGACAAAATTGTTAAAGAGTTTAAAGATGGATTAACACAAGTTCTTATATCAACTGACGTTCTTGCCCGAGGTTTTGATCAGCAGCAGGTGCTTTTCTTTAGTTTTAAAATTGCTGTTTTTCCAAATGGATGCAGGATGCTTAGTGCTCATGCTGTTGACATCCTGACCCGTTCTTTTTATTCAGGTTAATCTTATTGTAAATTATGATCCTCCGGTGAAACATGGAAAACATTTAGAGCCTGATTGTGAAGTATACCTGCATAGAATTGGCCGGGCAGGACGCTTTGGCCGCAAAGGCAAGTTTCTAAATTAAAGATTTTGTTTTGATTGTCTTTTTTTTTTGCTGAATATCTGATTTGCTTTAAAAGATAGTTGAAGGCAGTTGAACCTGTTGTTTATATTTGCAAGGTTGTTAGTGTCTTCTCTTGATCACATTGATGTAATTCCGATGAGTTCACCCTTTGTTTGAGAAATGGGTAATGATGGATATTATTTGTCAGAAAGACCTTCATGTTGTCATTATGGCTCAACATGTTTGTATTGTCTTGGAATTATTGGAGCACACAAGCTGCACATAGGAGTTAAACAGACTTACTTTGTTAAACTGGGAATAGATTGACTCGTTATTGATTTCTACTATGTATTTGTTACATGGATATTGTCTAGGTGGAAATCGGAAATTGTAATTATTGACCAGGACTTATTTTTTGTAATTTTTCAGGAGTTGTGTTTAATTTGTTGATGGATGGTGATGATATGATTATCATGGAAAAAATTGAACGGTACTTTGACATCAAAGTAACTGAGGTAATCTTAAGAGTTAAGATCCTGCTTTCATGGTTCCAGAATTTTATGACTTTATCAAAATTCAAAAAAATCTGTTTAATTTTTCAGTAGATGTAATGTACAGGTGCAAACATGCACATGTGAAACGCTCTGAATTAATACTGTCTAATTGATGTCTCCCTCCTGCTTTCCAACGTTAGGTCCGGAACAGCGACGAGGACTTCAAGGCAGCACTTAAGGCAGCCGGTTTGCTGTGATGATTTTTCTTAGTCTTGGCTACATCAGTTAATATATCGGCATAGTTTGTTACAAAAGCTGAAAGAAATTGGATCAATCTCCTTTGGTGTCTTTGTGTAACCTTTCCAACGTAACTATGGTTTTTTTTTTTTTCCTCCTTTGGTGGTTTGAGTAGTTTATACATAAATCAAACAAAAGCGGAGGTTGAATATTGTTATGTTGTGTAATCTTTTTTTATTTTTCTCTGCTTACGTCGGTTTTGTAGCATTGTTTTGGAGGCTTTTTCTCGTTCCTGTGAAAACACACAAGCATGTACTTAATGACAGAAATGGGTTCAAATTTTACTTAATATGAAGTAAAAAGTTATGCGGCTTTGCTGAGACTGTTCTGGTGTATAGAGCATCTTCTTGCTTAATTCGATAAAACTAAACAAACTATAATTATTGGTACTGTATCTTCGTTATTTATTAATTAAAAATCGGTAAAACTAAAATGCCAAGCACTACATTTTCTTTGTCGTATGTGACATTTGTAATTTTCTGAGTGTTGTGTTTTAGAATATGGGAATTGTAACACAAATCACAATTTGGGTATTATGAAATAAAAAGTAAGGAAAAACCATTTGGATATTTATTATTAATGATTTATCTGGTCAAATCTATTTAATATATTGGCCTATGATTGGAGAATTTTGTAAATTACAACACGATATTAATAGCCATAACCATTCATAGGTCTCCGAGAACTTCCTAGGTTAATTAAATGATTGTATAATTTGGATTAAACTATTGAGTGGTTCCCAATTATTAGTGGATATATTATCTTTTTGCATACTTTCATAGTTCCCTTCATCAAAGGATAAAAGCATTCCTATTTTACAATGATTTGTTTCAATCAAATGAGAGTTATATATATATATATATATATATATATATATATATATATATATAAGAAGAGAGTCTTTCTCCCGTGCGGATGTCCTTATTTTATTTTCATACGAATATATTTTAATTAATTTTTAATTCTCTTAAATATTTTAAATTTCACAATTTTATACTTTATTAAAAAATTAATTTTTTTTAAAATTTAAAAATTTATTTACATTAAAAAAAAAATACAGACATTCACACTTAAAAATAATTTTATATACACACACATGTATATAAGACAACCACCAAATTGGAGTAAACTTGCCGCGCGGGAAAATCTACTTCCAATTTTTATTTATTTTCCTTTCTCTTTTACAGTTTACACACTGAAGAGCCTACTCTAATTCTTCTCTTTTAGAAACTCAAAAATAAAAAATTCACTTCTCACCGCACACAATTTCCCCAAAAATTAAAAAATCTCCCACTCTATTTCAAGTTTCATCCCGCCCGCGCTCTCTGATAATAAAAAAGTCAAATATCAAAACACATTCAGTTCTTCAAATCACACCCCATTTTCTCTCAAAAATTCCGAAAATATAAAGTTAAAAAAAAAATTCTCCCCTCTTTTGTTTCTTGATTTTGATTTGAGGATCTGGAATCATGAGAAGAGCGGTGAAGCGAGAGGCCGGGAGCAGCAGCAGAGGCCGAGTCGACGACTCGTCGGAGCAGCTACTCAGGACTGTGAAGCGGGAGAAACTGAGTCGAAACGGCGCCGATGAGAACCTTGACAATGAGTCGACTCGGACGAATCAGCCACAAGACACAGTTCAGCGGAGAGTTCTTCGTTCTAAGTACCTCGCCGTTTTGAGCAAGATTCAAGGTTAGAAAAAATAATAATTTTGAAAAAATTTGAGGCTTCAATTTTTTTAAATATTTATTATTCATTTAACTTTTTTTTTTTTTAAAAAAATAAAATTTGCAGATCAGAGAGATGATTTGACGAGAGTGGATTCAAAGAAGTTTAACACTATCCTCAAAGAAGTTCAGAATTTGCATAGAGATGGTAATTACTTTTAACATTTTTCGGAAATTTTTTATTGTTATCTTGTAGAAATATCAGAAAATGTAGAACCATTTTTAAAGGATGAATCTGAATTTTATAACGAAATTGAATACCAAATCAGTTTATTTAAACTCTTTGAGCTGCTGTGTATCAGTTTTAGGGAAAATGTTAATTACCACTATTATTATTTGGGTGAATTTGAAATTTTTGGGATATAATACCAAATTGGGTTTATTTGCAGTGCAAAAGCCAAGGGAGCAGGTAGCAGATGCGGAAGCACTGTTGGATATTACCAGCACATTGGTGACTTCTGTGAAGTCACAGTCCAATGAGGGTGTTACCCCAACGGATTTTGTCAGTTGTTTGCTCACCATGTTTGGGGAATCCAACAGTAACAGATTGTCCTCACAAGGGAATAATAATGCCCAAATGTCAATCAATTGGAAAGATGTTGGCCTTGCTGTTTCACCCTTTTTATCAGCATGCCATGGCTGTTCCACCATGTGAGTTTTTATTTATGTATTATTCTTGTTTACATTTCCTTTAAGTGGTTGAGTTCTAACATATTGCTTTGGTTTTGCTTTTCTTCATGTTGTTTGGTTAAAGGCTTGGGCCTATGAAGACTGAGGTGAAACAAAGGAAGGTTGTGGTTCGTAAGAAACGGGAAAAGCCTACTCAAACTGCTCAGCCTGAGGAGGTGAAATTTTTTTCTTTTTTCATTTGGTGCTATTTAATTGGAAAATGTACTGAAATTTAGCTGTGGTTGCTCTGAACATGCAATGATTGTTTCTGAATCACATCATGACATTTTTCAAGGGGGAAAAAAAAAGTTGTAAAGAAAGAAGATCAGTGGACATTTAATGTGTTACCATCATTTTCAGTATAGCTTTCATGTTGGATATTGAGGTACATTGTGATACTGAAAGTTATTTTTTTGCTTGACATTTTATCTTTGTTTCATATTTTGCCCTATGAGAATGGCCATTGTGTACATAAACATTTGATTTTCACTGGTCTTACATGGACTCTTTGAAAGTTCCCCTGCATGGGATTTCTGCTTGACATGCTTGCCTCACTATAACAGATGTTGGACTAGAGTTTTCTTATAGTGTTGTGAACTATATTGGTCCTTGATTTACATTGATATACTTTGCCAATGGATCATGACCTTTTTTCCCTGCAATTGGTCTTGCAACTGTTTAAGGTTATGTAAGCTAACAGTTTATGTTTGGCAGGTTGATGATTCTGAGGCAGTAGAAAAAACAGATACCGATAAGAATATGACAACAATGTTTGAGATCTTAAGAAGAAAGAAAAGTGTCAGACTTGAAAGTTTGATTTTGAATAGAAGATCTTTTGCACAGACAGTCGAGAATTTGTTTGCTCTGTCATTCTTAGTTAAAGATGGGCGGGTTGAAATAGCTGTTAATGAACATGGTTTTCATCTAGTTGGTAAGATATGTTTCAATGTGATCAATTGTTTCTTTTTCCTGGTTGCTGTGTACCTTATGTGCTTTTGGTTCACACTTTTTTTCTTTTTCCCTCTTTCAGCACCTAGGAATGCTCCCTCTGCTGATTCTGTTATGTCAGGCCAGGTCAAATATAGTCACTTTGTGTTCCGATATGACTTCAAGGATTGGAAGGTATGGAAAAAGATTCTTTTCTTATGAGCTATGATGCTGTATTAGACGTTCCTCTTAACTATACCAGTTTTGATCCATATGCTGTATTAGATAGTTTCAGTGTTTATCTGATAATTCGCTGTATGTCTGATTGCAATATTGGTCCATTCTAAGCATAAAATAGGTCGAGGGAATCTGATCAGATGACTATTAATTATGCCTTTGAAGCTATTATGCAATATTGTTTTGTCAAACCAACTCTTACAAGAAGTATAAGATGATTGATTGGTTTCCTTTGCAAATAAATTTGGTGAGAACCTTCAATAGGATGTGTTACTTTTGCTTACTGGATAGAAGATGTAAGTTATTGTCAACTTCCTTGCACTTGACTCTTAGATGCCTTGTGCTATTCATGGTTAATGGAGTAATGATGTGGACTTACTTGCAGCACCATATGCTTAATTTATATTTTCTTCTGTTTCTTGCATGAACTAATTGTTTCCATGAAATCTTAACTCAATGATACATGTAATGCAGTTGATGAAGGATGTGGTGCCTGCCGGCGAGGAGCTGATGCCACATAGGGAGAGTTCAAATGCTTTACCAGTGCCTCAAGCAGAACAAGCTTCATACAACAACACTGAAGGAGCATCACGCACAACGCCAATCAGGAAATTGTCTAGGAACCGTGGCTTGGTCATAAGAGAAGAATCAGTTGTGGAAGACTCTCCTGAAGATGATGTTGCTGAAAGATCCACCAGGATGCTCAGATGCAAGCGTAAAATCATCTGAGTAAGAGGTGCCGATGTGTATATAGGAGCGGGTAAATACCTAGTTGGTAACCTTATTTTGTAGATTCTATATCGCAATCTTTGGTTTTGTGATGCTGTTTCATCTTCCTCGGCTGCGTTAATTTATAAGACAGCGATTTGAAGAATGCTTTGATTCTGGTTATCAACTATGACGGCGAATTAATTGTTTTTGTATAAAGAAGGCTTCTTTGCTGCATTAATTTCGGGAAAAAAAAAAACCTTTCTTAGAACCGTCTGGGATTATTGTGATTCAAAAGCTTCTTATAAGCAAAAATCTCGACTACTTGTATGCATAATCTGTTGAATATTTTCTCTTAGTTAATTATATTTATACACTAGTAAATACACGTCATAAGATTTCAATAAATGACATACACTGGCATTCAAGATTTATATGATCGGGACTAGGAAGGACCAAAAATGGCTTCGGTTCTCAATGGACCCATCAAATCATAATTCTATATGTTTGGTAATCGTATTCCAACGCTGCAAAAGATCCAATGCTTTAATACTTGTCTCAAATAAATTTCTGAGCAACTATGAAAGTAGTTAACGTTGGTGGATGGTTAGCATTTGCTTGCATATAATTGAAAAGATAACACACACAAAAGGGCTTGGTTTAGCAAGCCGAAAAATTAATCTAACAGAAACTCTGAACAAACACCTAAAAGTGAAAATATAAGTTTCCTTTATCCCAGCACATTATCGAGTACCAATTAATTCAGTTGATTTGAGATCTGAGTTTTGAAACCTGCGAGCAAAGATATAGTTCCTGCCATCTTTGAGTTTAAATTCTCATCTGGCTCAGAATTCAGATTACCTTTGGTATGTTTTATTAGATTGGGAAGCAATCTTACAACTGAATTGAAGCACAATGAAACCTTGAGTTTAGACGTTCAAACTAAGCACTAACACTGAAAACACAATTTAAAGTTGTTGACTTGACTAAAAGTTTATACTCAAGCTCAATCCCTGAAAAGGTAATACAGAAATTCTCACAAGAAAAGGGGTGCCGCTGACCTAGGTGTCCTATGGAGTGGGGTAGTGCTGATAATCGGGTACCCCCTTCTAGTGCTTGTCTGTTGGAATGTCAAGGTCTTTAAATATTGGACTGTCGACTCCGACTCCCATTGCATTCAGACCATTGTCAACATAGATTACAGCACCGGTGATGGCGGAGGCCAAAGGTGATGCTAAGAAGGCAGCAGTGTTCCCCACCTCATCTGTTTCGTTAATTTATCTAACTCAGTCATCGTGATAAAAAAAGAACAGACCTTCAGGCATAATAAGAAGATAAAAATATAATGAGATTCTTGAAAATCACCTGCAGATAATTCTTTCTGCAATGGTGCATTGGCTAATGAATATTCAATCATTGTATCAATGAATCCAATTGCTTTTGCAGCACGACTTCTCAGCGGACCTGAGAACCAATTCATAAAATGTGAGGTGACAAATGCAAACCTCAGAGACAATGAGGTAAAATAATATAATGTGGCAACTATACCAGCCGAGATGGCGTTGACCCTGATTCTGTGTTTTCTCCCAGCTTCAAAAGCAAGCACCTAAGCAATCAAGAAAAAGCCACTAATAAGAATCAAGATTAAACAAAAAATTGAAAACCACGATTACAAGCAAAGCATGAGCAGAGAAGGTATGAAAACTCACTCGTGTGTCACTCTCTAGTGCAGCTTTAGCAGAACTCATTCCTCCACCATATCTGTGAATTACATAGCTCAAAAACTTATCACATGCAAAGAAGGCGCAAATCAACTAGTATTAATGGTACAAAAAAAAATGCACGGCAAACATACCCTGGAATGATCCTCTCGGAAGCAATGTATGTAAGCGAAAGTGAAGAACCACCTACATGAGTAAAACTCAGTTTAGATCCTTGAAATTTACTTTTTCGACCTATGTACTTTTTTGACCTAATCGTACATAATATAATAAGGCACTAGAAAGATAAAATGAAAAGCATTATCAGATTGGAGAATGAAGCAAATGCCTGGGTTCATTAATGGAATGAAATGCTTGAGTAGAGAAACATAAGAGTAACTCGAAGCAGATAAAGCCGCAAGATACCCGTTCCTTGAAGTCTCCAACAGAGGCTTGCTCACCTGTTAACGGATTAAAATTGTCAGGAACAGACGAGATAATCACAGTGATTTTATTTACAGAACCAGGGTACCTCTGGTCCATTGGCAAGTGAGTGCACTAGGATGTCAATGCTGCCAAAATCCTGTTTGACAGATTCAGCACATTCCTGCAACACATTTGGAAAGCAGTCACAACATCAGAAATCATATCAAATCAAATAAATGTGGTATTGAATTATCAAGGACAAAATAAAAAAAAAAAAAAAAAGCCAGTTCTTAAAATGCATTGAAAACAGTATCAACTTTATCATTAGCTTGTGGTGAAGCTAGTGTTAGGCCCAAAAGGGGCTATTATGATCTGTGGCTAACTAATGAATGACCTATGAGACATAAAAATTCTGATCATAGCTTTTGGTGAAAAACTAACCTTTCAGTGAGCACATGAGTTACAAGTTATCAAATAAGAAGGTAACAGAAAATCTCAGTGGTAAACGGATGAAACAATATGTATGGAACTATACCTGAACAGTCCATTTAGAGGACCCTGAATAGCGCTTGTTTGATTTTACCTGCAGAAAATGACAAGAAAAAATTGTTATTGCAGAAGCAGTCACCTACTTTCGCATACACATTAGAAACTACATATTTCATTACATCCTCAGGCACATCCTCAAGCTTGTCATAGATAGCATCTAGGGGATATATTTTAGTGATTTCCATCAAAGAACCATCTGGCAACCTGGATTATCAAAATATTTTTAGTAAGTCCAAGCACCAGAATTACCCCATTACAATGCCAAATAAACCAAGTATAAGGACTTACACACGAGATTCATCAAATTTTCCACGTCGCAGACTGGTTTCAAAAATGTTCAAAGCCTACAAAAGAAGCTTCTACATCAGTAAATGAATATTCTCTTATGAGGACAGAAAAATCAGCATTAATGTTAAAGGGAAAAACACCAGAATGAAAGTTCAGTCGCTTACAGGAACCCATGTTCCAACCAAAATTTCAGCTCCTGCAGCAGCAAGAGATTTTGCTATAGCCCAACCATATCCGTTGTCGTCAGCTACACCAGCAATAAATGCCCTCTTACCTATAAATATTAGTTCCATCGTTAGTTAGGGATCAAAACTTTTAATTTTCAGTTATTACAGACGAGGAGGAGCAAGGATATTAACTGACCTTTCAAATCAATAGGCAATCCGGAAATAGGCTTGTTAGTGCTAGATTCAGCCATTGCCCTTGTTACAACCTTATCAAATTTTACTGAAGATGATGTAAAACTCCGCAGGAAAGGTTGCCCAGATGATATGTGAGAAGCACTAGAAAGCTTGGTCCACGATGCCCCCTTAGAGTTGCCACCAACAACTGCAACACCTGCTTTGACACCTCTGTGAGAAGAGGAAATGCATGGCTTTACTGCTGCCATTTGAAGGCTACAAGCTGCTGTTGCCGCCATTTTCAATGCACCAACTCTTGCAGAGGAAAATAAATACCTGTAAAATTATACAAGGAGCAGCTCCAGTACAATTAGTGTTTCTGTGCTAAATTACAATATGATGCACTAGATTAGACATAGATTGTTTATAATCCAGATTTCAGTGCAAGCAGAGATACATCCAATTAAAAAGACCTATAAGAGAAGTTGAAGATTCTTATTTCTTTTCGGCCCGTGACCAAATGAAAGATTCATCCGAGGAAGTTAAAACTATCAACTTCTCCGAACCACATTGGATAAAACATAAACAATATTGATCAGTTATGATTTATGAACTTATATCTGTCATATTAACCAGAGCAGTAGAGTAAATCAATCATTCTCAACTAAATAACAGATTAAATTGCAACAGATTCAACAAAACCAATACAATCACAACAGAATCCAGGTATTTAGCTTCTGTAATTTTCCGGCATTTTCATTTTTCTCCACAAACAATTACACTAGGACAAATTAAAATCACACGTACCATTAATTATAGAGCCACATTAGCTTAACATTTAAATAAAAACTAAATTGAAAAAGTACCCAACTTTACTTCGATCTTTTATATTTTCCTAAAATAATATTGAACTTTGATTTCAAATCTAACAAATTAATCACCAATCAAACACTCTCTAAACTTAGCACAAACCCACTACTACATTTCACATAAATCTCCAAAAACACAAAACCCCATCTCACAATGAACTTCAAGTGCAAGAAAAAATGGTACCTTTGAACGATTGGAAGCGCCAATGTGAGGAAAAGAGAGAAGTATTGAGTTAAAAAAAATGGCTTTTTTCTTTCTCTTTTGGGGGGGTTCCTCTGAAAGAAAACAAAAGCTGATGAAGCTTTCGAGAGTTTAAAGTAGTTGAGTTCGATGAGATCGAGGCTTTGTAGTGTCGTGACTGTCCCTGTTTGGAGAGAAACTGATGGAGGACGCTTCGTAAATGTCGAAAAGTGCAAAACAGATGGAGAAAACTGAAAGGCAGTTGTGGGTTTTAGCTACTTACTTTGGAACTGTTGTTTTTTATCATCTAACTCCATGCATTATTATATTTTTCCAAAGAAGTACATATTTTGTTCATTTGTATGAAACAGGTTCTAATCCTTATTGAGCTGACAAAATTGTCCTTTAGTATAAGTTTTATTATACGTTTTTTACGCTTTTGAGATCAAGGCATTGCTGACTTTTAGGTGTTCTTTTATATTGATGTACTGTGCTTTAAAAATTGTGGCTGTTATAAAAAAAGTTATAGTTATGAAATAAATATTGTTAGTTCGTGGTAATTATGACTTTTAAATATTAATTTTAATAAAAATAATAAAAATATTTTAGATTTTTATGATAAAATTAACTTAATTTTTAAAGTGCAACCGTTAGTAATTTTAATTACTTTAAAACAAGCGTGTTGATTTTTATTTTTAAAGTTACGCCGAGACTGTGAGACATAACATTATAAAAAAGAAATAAATCATCTAAATTCATCAATATAAAGGTAATTTCATTAGGGGTTTATTGGGCGAGGGACCTAAGACAAATAGATATATTATGCATTAATTACAGCAAAATAAAGTTAAGGGGCCTTTTTGATAATCCTCTCCATAAATCGTGTTAATGAAGTTGGGCTTTGTTTGGTGACGGTTGGTTGTGTTTTTGTTGGGTTCATATTACCTTTTTCGTATCATAATTTTTCTATTTTCAAATCAGAATCACCCTATAGGATGTTGATATGTTTTCCTTTATTATTAGTGAGATCTCTCTCTCTCTCTCTCTCTCTTAAACAACATATTTGATTATATGTGTAGATTATTCTATGTTATCTTTAAGAGAGTGAGTTTTGAGTCCCTCTAGTGGTGAGACTATATTCTTCCCCTAATTTTAAAAAAATTGCGATTGAGTGAAGGTAGAGCTATCTCCTACTAATGTGGGTATAGTATATTTTCTTCCAGTATTTATGAGAGATAGAAATCTTGGTTGTTCTTCAATAGACTTGATTTAGAAATATTCTAATAAATTTCTAGTTGATCCAAGATTACCATAATAGATTTGTAATTATAAATGTTAGTAGACTGTAATATTTAAAATATATTATCATAGAGATAAGTTAGATAGAGCTTATATATGAGACTTGATCAATATTTAAGATATGTTATCATTGAGATGAAGGAGGAACTAGAAAGTCTAGTGTTTTTTTTTTTAAATTGAAATATTGTTTACTTATAACATAATATTTTTAAAAAAGATATTAAATATAATTTTTTTAAAATTCAAAAAAGTATTGGCTGATAAATATTAAAAAAAAAGGCTAAGGACGATGTACTATTAGGAGACATATTGGGCTTAAGGCCCATGAAAAATGCAACTCATTAACTACCGCTCATGGGCCTAAACTCAGTATATAATGAGGATACGTGGACCTTAATCTTCCCAAGGAAATGGAGTCCAGAACTCTTTTTGTTGTTAATGGATCAAATATGAGTAATGCTTTTCACACCCTGTAAAATCCTTATAAAACCTTATATTTGTAACTATAGTTCTATTGCTAGATGAAATTACATAAAAGGACAATTATGAATTTAACTAAATTAAAATATATTTTTCACCGCAAATTATGAACCCTCCGTTTTTAAATCCTAATTTATGATACAGTTAAGTTTTTTAATAAACTCAAAAATAATTTTGAAACAATGAAGTAATAGATTACCTAATTTTATTATTAAAAAGTATGTTTAAAATTTAATTAACTCTATTATCATATTTGTCCTTTTTCATAATTTTAATTGAGGTAAATGATGTAAATATAACAAGTGGGATTTCATTAAAGTTTTAAAGGGGTGTTAGGAGCTAGACTCATCAAACATCACATGATACAGGGATGACAAATATCCAACTAGATATGGATATTATCTATATATATGTAAATTTGTAATTATCCATAATGGAAATGTCTATATCCATATCTAATTCTAGATATATCCATATCCAATTCTAGATATATCCATATCCATATGAATTTTATCTATATTGATATGTATATCCATGAATGTCCATGGGCATGAAATTTGTATTTTTAAATTTAGAAATATTATAATGTCTTAATATAACAAAGCTAAATAATTATTATTATATTAAGAAATTCTTATTCGTTTTTATTGATATTTCTAAAAACCATTAATTTAAAATTTAATTAAAGTTATTTTTTATAAAAATATAACATTTAAAAAAAATTGCTAGTGTTATTGTTCTCACGGCCGAGGAATTGTCATTGGCGATAGAAAGTCAACCACAATCGACACAACCTATACCACTGGATTAGAAATCCCACGATCTATTCAACCCATCACATGATGACATGAAGCTTTCTTAACTCAAAATCAGCAATCTTGGCTCATCATTGTTGAGTAGTGCTACACATCCTAAATTTTTATCCTGAATGATGTGGCTTTTTTTTTTTTTATTGGATAGTAAAATAATACAATTAATTCATCTGAATATATCAACTACTTAATGAAAGGCAAATCAGAGGCCACATCATTTTGGAAGAAATTTAGAATAAAAAATTTAGGATGTCTATTATTACTCTTGAAAAAAACCAACAAGTTTTGAAAGATGAGTATTTGCTTTAAAGAAAGTTGTTGTTACTGGCCTCAAAGATCAAGAAGATAGAACAGGAAGCTAATGTTGCCTTAAAAAGAAAGAGAAATATTATAGAGATTGTAAGTTTTATGTGGTGGGAGTCTAAAAAAAAGGATAAAAAATTATATTAAGGATAAATATGGGATTAAATGAGATATATTAAGAGATAAATGTTATTTTAAAAAAAAATTGAATAGAACTAACTGAAAAATGAAGATTAATGAGATATAATAAAGGTCGATTATCAATACTCAATTTAGAGACTATGACAAGCACAATACTCATTTTATGAATAAAGCAACTTCTAATACTTCTCTCAAAATTCTCACGAGATTCAACACAATTTTTTTATTTTATTTTAGTATTCAAAATAGATATTCTCAGACTTTACTCTCATAACTTAAATATTTTAATGTTTCGTCCTCTAGATTTCTAGACCTCTTCTCTTTTTAATTTTAGATTCTGGTCTAATTTTACCCCTTCGACATTATTGGCTCCGAATTCTCAATTTGGGTTTGTACCGACAGTTAATTAACCAATCATGAAGAAGTTAGTAATATAGATGCAAGATGTGATGTAATGCACTAGAAGTATCCAATACTTTTTTTCGATAACATTTACCTTAAAAATAGTGTAACCAAAATTTGACAAATGGATTATACAAGGGCCTGCACACATGCATGTCTATGTCTCTAAGAGCAAAGCATGTTTCGCCGGAGAAATCAATGGCCAACAAAAGTAGAAGCAGAAGAAGTGAGTCATGCACGGCTCTCACTCTCACCTGAAATCACCTTACATGTCTCTATCATTTTATCACAGGCACCTCCATTTGGTAGGTTTTAGTTTGTTTCTCAGTTGGTATGTTATCACGTGAACAACTATTTCAGAGTCTCCCTTTGAGATTTGGAATTGACCCAAGTACAGTAATTTCAGATTAGTTATAAAATGATGAGTTTAAATTTGCAAAAAAAAGCAAAAAAAAAAAAAAACTATCATGATTAGAAATGGTGTCCTTTTTTCATTTTCTGGGGTATATATAGGGTTAGAAAAATTTTCTTATTGCTCATCATTTTATGAAACAGTTGATCAATTGTGATCACCACAAGCTCATCAAACAAATATATTCATTCATCTTAAATATGCATAATAAAATCATGGTTTTTGATTTTAATGAATGAATAGTGTATTTGTTGTAGTGGCTGTGACTGTTAAGGATTAGCCTAATTTTAATTTTCGAGAAGATTTATATGTCATATACATTTCTTTTTATTTTTATTTTATTTTTCAACTGGTACAATTACTTAATACATAATGTATTTCCACTCTTATTGATTTTAAAATTTTCAAAGCCACCATGCTCAATTTATACACGAAAAAGAGAGGGGGGGGGGGGGGGGAAGATGCATGATCAGAAATGAATTTGGCAAGTATTTGATTGAGTTGAGAGGTCACTAATCTCACTTAATTTGCGAATCACAATATGATTGTTTTCAATCGGCACCAAAACGAAGGGCTGGTTTTGGTTATTATAGTGCCTTGTTCTATGAAGGATTTTGGTTACCCACATATGGAATTGATCTTTGCTTCTACTCAGTATAAATTTTTGAATTATACTATATATATAAAAAAATAAAATTATAGAACATGCTATAAGCGTATAAATTGAGACTTTCGTTAAATTTTAATTTATAATATTTTTCCGGAGAAAAGTAATTAGTATGAAAAACAACAGCGGCCAGCAAAGAATCAAAATGAAAATCAGAAGTGATGGAGAAAAGAGTGACAGAAAGTGAGGGACAACCCATGAAATATAATATTCCAGAATAAAGAGAGTCAAAACTCAAATGGGTGAGTGGGAAACAGCTCATCTTTTAATCTCATGAATAAGAAATACTGAATTTAACAATTCTAAAAGTTTGATTTGGTAAGTCAGTGGCAGCTGGTGTTGCACAGTATAATTTATATGGACATGTCCTTATCATGACTTTTCATTTGCATTTTCATTTTTGGCTTGAAATTAGATTAATTCATTTTACTGTGTTGTCTCCAAAATAATAATATAATAATATTATTAATAATTTGTTTTACTAGGCTTCATCAATCACTCTGTGCATCTTTAGTGGTGTAGTGGAAGAGGATTTGCACTTGAATTTTGAAAAGTAGAATTCTTTCACAAAGTTTACTGATGAACACAATGAAAATATCAAATTAATCAGCATGAAGCAACCCCAACAATTTGAGTTAGGACAAAACTACTTTGCAACCGTTATACCAAATCTCCAAATTTAGTATTTTCTTTAACAGTCCCTATTGTTTTCTGTAAATAATAAAAATTATAAGTTTTAAAAATTTTATGCAATAAGCCCCAATTAAAATATAATAATTTTAAATTAAAAAAATATTTAGTTTTTTCTTTAGCAATCCCTATTGTTTTCTATAAATAATAAAAACCATATGTTTTAATAATTTTATGTAATAAGCCCCAATTAAAATATAATAATTTTCAAATTCTAAAAAATTTATTCTCTCTATCTCCTTCTCAAATTAGTTTTCATACTTTAAATCTTAATTTATTCATTATCAAACATATAATTCTTCTAAAACATAAAAAATAAGTCTTCTAACTATATAAATTAGATTAATTTCTTAAACACAAAACCTAAAAAACATAATACTTGCATTTTCTCAAAAGAAATATATTGTGTTTATGTTTTTTTCTTTACCATTGTAATAAAGAAAGAGTTATATATTACTTTCTATAACAAGATCTAATCAATTAGGGCCTATTGAATGTGATTAAAGATGGTGGGATGGGTTTACTTTTACTAAAATTTAATCTCAATAAGGTGTTTGGCATAAATAAGTAAACTAAAAATAATACAACTTAGGCTACCAAATTATCATGTGATAAATAATTTTTTTTTTACCCTAAGGAGACCCTAGAATGAGGTTTTTAGACTAAATTTTTGTCTTATGTTAACAACAAAAATTAAAAATGTTACATTAGAAGCCTAAAAAGTTTGTTGATTTTAATTTTTTTGAAAGGTATCCTCCCATAATCTATTAATTTAAGTTATTATTCATTCTTTACAATTTTAAATTTAATTTTCATTCTTTATAATTTTAAATTTAAGTAATAGAATATATATTATACAATGCATTTGTTTTCACATTAAATAAATAATTAATCAGCTTCATACGTGTAATAAGGTATAAATAATTTTACATAATTTCAAATTTACATATAGAAATTTATTATTTTGAAAATATTATTTATAAACTCCATAATAAAATTTAAATGACTATCCAAGCATTTATTTAATATTTATTTATTTTTCATTTTGATATTGTCAAAAGTTTTATAAAACCTTATCCAATATTGTATTACACAAAAAATAAGATAATATTATTATAATCCAATTGGTATTTTAAGTAAATGGAAGTGGAGAGTGTTTTAGCAAATTGAAATAATCCATCCATATTTTTAATATATAAATGTGTTCATTTACTAAATTACTTTTGACTCATACAATAAAATATTTTAATGGACTAATGTGTCAAATTTTTGAAATTTAATCTTTCCTTATTTTTTTTAGTAAACAGAAGGGACTGCATTGTTAATAACTAAGTAAGTGCATCCATACCGTTGGAATAGCTTTTGCAACTCTTGGGTTGAATCCAATGGTTGGATCACAAAAAGACAAAAAATGGTGTGTGAAACCACAATTGTATTGTAGCTGGACCCTTTGAGTTAACTAGTTCAACTGAATATTAGTAGAAACTAGAAACCAGCTAGACACAAAGTTATAGAATTTTTGGGATTTTTTTATTTATTTTGAAACTAGATAACAATTTTGCAATCATCAATCTCAATGATAAATATTCTTTCATATACGGGTCCGGCTACGGTGCAACTGTGATACCGTGCTATAGTTGCATCCAGCCGTTGGATGCACTTAAACGGGTGGGGTCTATTGACATCTAACGGCTGGATGCAACTGTGGCACGGTACCACAGTTGCACCGCAGGTTTTCTCTTCATATACATCTAAAAACCAAGAATATATTGCTCAAACTGGCCTGATTTTGTACATTAATTAAATTGATCTACATGAATACTCAAGCCCTAAAACAATAAAACCCATAAAAAGGGAAAAAAACCAAAAAGAAAAAATATTAAAAAGTACACTAAAAATTAAGATGAAACTAATCAGTGAATCTTCTGCTTCTCTCAATTAATCTGTACACCAAAAAGTTTAAACCCTTTCTCTTCAGAATTGGATTCTTTCTCATTGTAGCTGAAAATTTTCCCCGTAATTTGTTCCAATTGCACTGGCTTTTTAACCACATTACAATTCTGCCCTTCACAATGTATTACATCAACTAGGAAGAAATTTTGCCCCTCTTTTGCCCCATTTGCACATTCACATGCATAAAATGTGATAATATCTTTTTCCTTCAACTTTTTTTCCTTCACAAACCTATTCCATCCTCTTGTAAATACATAACTTTGACTACTTCTCCAAAAACAATACCTAAATTTCCACGGCCTCATTAACTTATCAAAAAACACTAATTCCATGTCATCTACTCCTCCATTAATTGCATTTTCTCCAGCATTTTCACTAATGAAAGGAAAATATTTAACAGCATATTTTTTAGGAATCACAAGTCTATTTAGCTTACCAACATCACTAGGCGTTAATTCCTTTTGAAAAAGTTGCCTATAAGCAAATTGTTCATCTCCATGCACCATTATTTGATTAAGGCTAGCATTTGAATTATTGTCCTCTCTTTGTGATTGAACCCTAAGATAATCAGCAAACTTTGGTTGATAAGTTCCATCTCTAATCATATTCAAAACTGCTTCTGTGCTATATTGGTTTTGAAAATTAGGCTCTTGATTATTGGTGTCTGTCCATGGGAAATTTCTATGAGAATCGCCACCGCGAATCTTGATTGCTGCACTATCATATGCCATTGCTGCTTCTCTCTCTGATTTAAATGTTCCAAGCCAAATTCTTTGATGATTTGCATATATTTGTGCACCCCAGTGGCCATTTTGCTGCGGCACAACCCCCTTAAATTTTACCAATGATACATTTTTGTCGTGTCTCATTCTCTTGGGAGCTGGCTGCAATCCAGAAGTGCTGTTGTTTGAATCTGAAGCTTCTGTGTTATTCGCATTAGTTTTTGCATTCGACACCATGCTTGATGCATCTTCTTCCATTTTTTTTTTGGTTAATTTTGAAACTCAAACAAGAAGAAGAAAAAGAAGCAAAAGTATGAATTTAACAAAACTTTTTCATAGAGATAAAAATGGAAATGATGAAACATTAATTGAGTGAAGCAAGGTGAAGGTTTTAAAGAAGATGCAAAGAAGGCAGAAATGAATAAGAAATTATGGAAAAAATCTGGTAATTACTAGATATTCTGTTGCATGAAAATGGTAGGATTTTGTATTAAGAAGGTAAAGAGTTCAAAAAACTAAACAAAAATTAGGTTCCCTTGACAGCCAAGTTGAAACCAAATTAAATTTTATTTCAGTGAAAGAGAAAGGTGAAAACAAATTAAATCTTTTTAGACTACTTCATAACATAAACAGTTTACAAGTGAGTTAGTAAGTTGAAACAAACTTTTTAAGTGGTTTTGTCTTAATTTAGGAAAAATGTTATTGCAACATTAAGAACAAAATACCCATGTACTTGTTGTGTCTTAACTCTATGTTTGTTTCATGAATGTGAATGATTTTATGTTCACCCTAACCAAAATAATGTTCCCTCCTATTTATAGTTTTGTGGTTAATTACAATACCACCAAGAAGTTAACCATATTAAATTATATCATTTTATGTCAAATTGTACAATTTTATTCTCGACACAAATCCAATAGTCGACATGGTTACTAATTTTATGTAACTTCAACATTTTGTAAATAAATTAATCGTGTTTAGTACAAAACAATCTAACACCTCATTTATTTTGACTCATACATTCATTTTGAACCAATAGTATTTTCATCAGTATTTTCGAAATCTTTAATTTAGTCATAAAAAATTGTATGAATGACACTAATCAGTTAAATATTGTTGCACAAATCCAGCCTAGCTAGCAAATTTAGTTTGTAAATTTGATCTCATATCTTATCTATCTTGACACAATTTTTCTTGGATTCGTTTTGTTTATAGAATCTTGATCAATCACTAGAGTATATTTACACTGTTCAGTTCGGTATTTTTGGCAAAGCCAGCTTGTAAATTCTTTTTTTTTTCTCACTTTTGAAAATAAATTAGTTGCTCACTTGACATGTAATTGACTGCACTTCCGAAATAAATAATAAAGAAAGATTAAAAAATGATTTCCGGATAGTTTCAAATTAATTTCTCTCTAACAAAAGAATTTTAGAGGCCTTTTAGAAAAAAAAAATTACAGAAAAAAGGAATAAGTCATGAGTAATATATACAATCAAATAATTTAATTTGTTATAGTTTCCATGATACTTAATATTTCGATGACATCAAAGTCTTGTATTGTAACATATTTTAACTGGCCCCACGATAATAGACAAAGTAGTTATGAAATTATTTATCACATTAATGCAAGCTAAAAATAGTAATAATGAATTAATTATAGAATTGAAATACGAAATGTCTATTTTAAATGATGTGACACATAAGACACTATTCATTTATCAGTGTTATGAAATTATTTCACTAATGATGAATTATTATAAAAAAACATTATCATGATTAATTAATGACATATCATTTAGAAAAGTAAGCATATAATAAACTAATTAATACATTGAATTGCATTCAATAAGAATAATTAATAATAGTCGAAAAGTCTATGATAATACATCGAGAATTTCTCTCGCGTGAAATTGCGAAAAATAGCGTTCAAAGAAACAGCCGACCAGAAATTGAAAAAAAGTCTTTTAAGATTGATAATTGTGGTCAATCCGGACATGTCAAAAGAGTGAAAATCTTTCTACCCATCTCTTTAAGAGACATATTTGATAGATTTTGGAAGAGAAAAAAAAAGAGTCAAATTTATTTGTCTACCCTTAACTAAAATAATCAACCATTGAAATAAAATTGTTTATATTTAATTTATCAAGAATTTTTTTTATGGGTCAGTTTCCGTATACAGTTTTTTTTTCGGCCTATGTTATTATTATTATTCTTTTAATGATAGTTTTATCGTTTTGTAAATTCTTAATAAATCGAAATTATGGAAGATCTAATTACAGCTAATAAGAGCATCCACAAATCCAAATATTTACTTGGTAAAAGCTCAGATTTTACTTTGGAGTTTAAGTAGGAAGCAGTTACGCAACAGACTCCTAATATTGCTAGGAAGCAGTTACCTCCAATTTTTTACTCTATAAATATAAAACTTTAATTGTTCGTTACACTACTATTATGACCAATTAATTAAGCTTCTTCTCTGGGCAGTACTTTCTTCACAATCTTGTTTAATCACAAGCACTGCACTTTTTTTAAGGGTTTTCTTTTGCTTTTAGGTCATTATCATTATTATTACTGTTATTTTATGAAATTGAACATGCTTTTATTATAAGCTTCTAGCTGAGAGCGGTTCAAAAAGGCACCTGTAGCTGCAAGGCCAAATTATTTTTCATCAAATTTTCAACAATAAATGACAACAGATTTCAACGTGTACTTTTCAAGTTTCCTGACGACGAGTCTAGTGAATTACGGGCCTCGTTTGCCGCCTGTTATAATCGACACTCGGTCTTCGCCTTCACCGGAATACGTCACACTTCCAGCCGAAGACTGCTTTACTCCATCACTAGTGGTCAAATTTATTCAAAGGTTAGTGAACGTGTGTGTGTGTGTAGTTCTTATTCAGTTGCATTTTAAACTTTGAATGTGACTAGGACTTTAGAATGTGTTAATATTAGGCACCTTATAATTCTTTACAATGAATAGTGCTATGCTACTTCTAAAATTTTCTTCTGGGATTTACTCAAAGTGTTTTTCCTTGTGTTTGGAAACAAGCATGCATCGTGTTTTATTCTTATTTTCTTTTTCTTTTTTTTTCTATTTAATTGGACAAGTAGTGTGGATCTGGCTTTCTACTAACTTTAATTTAGAATGCTAATATAAATAATATGGCTTTCCATTTTTCAATCATGCGTGCTACAGATCAATACAAGTCTTATAAGAAAAAAATCCTTTCACATCTTTGTTACCTTCATTAGAAATCTTATAGCAGCAGCAAAAGAAAAAAAAAAACTTGCAACGATCACAAACATTGCAAAACTAGTTTATTTTAATTTTATTTGATTCCTCTGTTTTTTTTTTAATTGTTTCTTATTAGATGCTACTATGATAGCCATCTAAAATACATATATATTTTTCAATATGATTATAGGTAATCAATTTGATAATAACATTTAACAGCAGGCCATAAATAGAAACACTTATCGATATATGTCCATTTCAATGGGTCCACTGAATTTATGACTTGTTTTAAGTGCACAGTTCTTTACTGTTTATATATAACTGCTCCTCATGCCTGATGATGAAATATATAGGTGTATATATATAGATAAATTGTTGAGAAAAAGTGACAATATATCTTGATATGCATAATAAGACCAAAACTGATATTTAGTACAGATTATCAGGATTAGCTAAAACAAAATGCATCATTTTCATGTGAAAATTAAACCCCACTTACCAATATTTTATGAAACAAATGACCAAATTTGTGGCACACACTTTTCCAAACACACCTCTCAAAATTCTCATCCATTATATTTCTCTTAGAAAATTTTCCTCAATAGTATAGATCATAAAAGTTTGAAAATGACCCCCCTCTTCTCATATTCCCCTAATTTTTTTTTTTTCTATATATTGAACTCTCTCACACCAATCTTATCAGCCTTCTTCTATAGCGCCTATAGGCAATTACTTCTTCTTCTTCATCTTCACTTCTCTTAATTATTCTCTGTAAGCACTCAATTTCTTCTATTGTACTTTACATTATAAACGTTTCCATAAGCACGCTTAAAGGTTCTATTTAACAGATTATTTTTGATCAAATTTCAAGTTCTTTTACATGTATTACATCGAATTCATGTTCCTTCCATTTCACTTTTCAAGATAATATGATATTACTGTTGTTACAACTATTTCTTTATAATGGTTATTTTTATATACTTTTATGTACTATACTCTATTGCAAAAAAATTTGCTACTTTTCGGTTTCCATTTTCTTGGGGATCAAGTGTACGTATGATATAATATTTGGGGGTGAATAAATTAAAACATAAAAGTTCATTTGAATTTTTGGCTGAGTTTAGCTAAATTTGCCTTCCTATTATAAATGTGATCGTTTGGTATATAAAACATAAAGTTGAGTTGGTTATTGCTATTTAATAGTAAATTTCAGTACTGAATAGTTTCTGCTATTTTGTTATTGGGTTGCTTTCAATGAACAGAATCAACCTTCAATGGCAGCTATGGATTCAGTACTCAACTCCACCAACCAGATCACGCTAAAGGTTGGAAAATTAAACTAATATATCTTTTTAATTATTATTTTTGAAAATATGTTTATTCATGTAGTTTGGCTTAAAAATAACTAACGATTTTGATTTTTTTTTCCTTAAATTAATAAAACAGGTGACAGATGAAAATATTAGCACTGGACAAGCACAAGCTGCGAACAAGAACAATAAGGATGAAAAGAAGCTTACTTCTTTCATAAGAAAGAATCTCATTCATGAAAAGAACAAAGGAGGCTGGAAATATGCAAGCATCTTACTAGGTACAACTTCAGTGATGACAAAATTTTCCCTTTTTTTTGTTTTTATTTTATCATGGTTCATCAATCATCACTTACAATTTTATTCCAATTAATTTCTTGTTTGTTTGTTTCATGCAGCAAATCAAGGCCTTGCAACACTAGCTTTCTTTGGAGTTGGTGTGAACTTGGTTTTGTTCTTAACCAGAGTTCTTCAACAAGAAAATGCAAATGCTGCTAATAATGTCAGCAAATGGACTGGTACAGTTTATATGTGCTCTCTCATCGGTGCATTCCTCAGCGATTCTTACTGGGGGCGTTACTTAACCTGTGCTGTCTTTCAGCTCATTTTTGTAGTGGTAAGATTTAATAGATTTTGTTCATATGTTTGCTTAGAGGACACGTTAAGAAAGACCTTGTTTGTTATCCCAGTTAATTAATTATAACTGCGATTACGTATTGTTTTGATTAGGGTTTGGTGCTACTATCAGTACTTTCTTTCTTAATGATCAAGCCAACTGGTTGTGGTGATGGATTCATAAGCTGCAAGCCACTATCTTCAATATTTGCTGCCATTTTCTACTTATCTATTTATCTCATCGCCTTTGGATACGGGGGGCATCAGCCCACACTGGCCACCTTTGGTGCAGACCAATTTGATGAATCAAAACCTAAAGAGAGGCAATCAAAAACACTTTTCTTTTGCTATTTCTACTTCTTTCTCAATGTTGGGTCACTTTTTTCAAACACCATTTTGGTCTATTATGAGGATTCAGGAAAGTGGACTTTAGGGTTTTTGGTTTCATTAGCTTCTGCTGTCATTGCTTTACTTTCATACTTGATGGGGACTCCTGGTTACCGGTATGTAAAGCCTTGTGGCAACCCGCTGCCACGTGTCGCTCAGGTGTTCATCGCTGCAGCTAGGAAATGGAACGTTGTTGTCCCGGCTAATTCTGATGAGCTTTACGAAGTTGCAGGGCCTGAATCTGCCATCAAAGGAAGCAGAAAGATCCTTCACAGCAATGAAATTGAGTAAGCATTTAATCTGATTTTATGATTCTCTCCTGATCTAAGCTGTTACCTGAGCAAATACGAGCATGTATGTGCCCTATTATTGTTTGGCTTACGTTTGTGTGTTGAATTTGGTCAGGTTTTTGGACAAGGCAGCAACAATAACAGATAATGACTTAGCTGGCCCAAAGAATCCGTGGAAGCTATGCACTGTAACACAAGTTGAAGAAGCCAAATGTGTTCTGAAAATGTTACCAATTTGGCTATGCACAATAATTTACTCAGTGGTCTTCACACAAATGGCTTCTCTATTTGTTGAGCAAGGAGACGTGATGAACTCCCACATTGGAGAATTTCGCCTTCCGGCAGCCAGCATGTCAGCTTTTGATATCTGCAGTGTCCTCATTTGCACAGGAATCTACCGGAAAATCCTAGTGCCGGTAGCCGGGAAACTCAATGGTAACCCCAAAGGGTTATCTGAGCTTCAAAGGATGGGAATTGGGCTAATAATTGGAATGTTAGCAATGATAGCAGCTGGTGCCACTGAAATTCAAAGGCTCAAATATATTAGCCCCGGAGAAAAGGCAAGTTCCTTAAGCATATTTTGGCAAATTCCACAATATGTCCTTGTTGGTGCCTCAGAAGTGTTCATGTATGTCGGGCAATTAGAATTCTTTAATGGGCAAGCCCCTGATGGGATCAAAAGCTTTGGAAGCTCACTATGCATGGCTTCGATTTCGTTCGGAAACTATGTGAGCAGCCTTCTTGTGGTCATGGTCATGGGAATCACAGCTAAAGGCGACAAGCCTGGATGGATTCCCGATGATTTGAACACAGGCCACATGGATAGATTCTACTTCCTTCTGGCTGTGCTTACAGCTTTCGATTTTGTTATCTACTTGATCTGTGCAAATTGGTACAAAGGCATCAACCTTGATGAGGACAGTTGTGAGAAGGAAATGGAGATGAAACTAGATGAAGATGATGTGCTCAGAAGAGTTTAAATTAATTAATTAGTTATTAGCTTCTACGTTTTGCTTTCTTGCTAGGGCATTTCATTTTCCTTGTAATAAAAGTTTTGCAAGGCATATAAGGAAGCTTGACCTTAGGGATATGATTGCTTCCTTATAGTGCAAAGATAAGCTTTGTGGTATTTGGATATGTTTGTTTTATTGAAGTTTTGTCAATATAGTTTGTTTTGGTTTACTCTACCATTTCATAGGTGCCTTTGTTTTTCTTTTTCACTTGATTTTGGCTTGTATTCATTTTTAGACTTTGGGTAATTTGATCATGGGTATTGATCTCATGTAATTATCCATATTGTAACCAACTAAATATTTTTCTTTGCAAGATTCAAAAAACAGCTGCCTGGAGATATTGTGACGGTGAATTGAAAGAGATATTCTTCCTAGAAACTATGTATATATTCAATGTATTTTGAAAATTAAAAAGAAAAAAAGATTTGGGAGACGATTTGTTGAATTTTAGATTTTACTGGGAGACTAGGTCAAATGCCTCCTCTAACTAGCAAATTTCTTTTCCCACTTTCTTTAACTAATTATCTACTAATATCAATGAGCTACCCTTCTCAAAATAATAATAATAATAATAATAAAGCTACCACATTTTCGTAGTTTATTTCAAAATGAGACAACTAAATTTTAAACCTTCAAAATAATTTTACAAAATATCAAATAGAACTTTTTTCTCTTATTACGTTTCATATATGCCCTCTCTTCTTAATGCACACTATTTATTTAATTTCTTGTCTCCTTTAAGGTTTCAATTATTTGTTGCAACCATTCGGAATCAATTTATGTGCTAAAATGTTTACTTACAAAATAAAATTTTATTTTTGTTCTCCTAAGTAAATTTTTTTATCCCGTCTCGAGACACAGTTAAAGGATGAAACTGTATTTTGCACCTTAAAATATAATATTGGAATAAATTTCCTGTTAATAACTAAATACTAAAGATAGAAAAACCTGTAACGCATACAAAATGCCCGAAATAAAACGAAAGCTTTTTGAGTGAAGTATTAGGTCACTAATAAATAACACGTGGAGCTGGGAAAGGAAAAAAAAAAGGTATAAAACTCAATAAAGTGTTTGTAATATGATCCACCCATTAGTTTATGTCATCACGCTGTGTTTTCAATTCAAAGTGGGGAACCGCACCATTCAATTTGCTAACTCACAGGGAGGAAAAATTAACTGTGTGATGAAGATTGAGCAAAGGAGGTGACGAATCCATTTTGAAAATTCACCAATAAAAAGAGATATAAGAGGGTCACCTTATTGCAATTAGGTATGATTAACAAATTAAATGAGATGTCGACACCAAATTAAATGGTCTATTCACATTATTATTACTCAGTTTTGTTGTTTTCAGTCAAGCTATTGTCAATCATTAATCATTAAAATCGTGTGGCTTCGACAACTTGATTTGCATACGTGACGTGGAAAGGGCGATTCAATAAGTCACACATACTCATATTTGATGGCCTGTATTATCATGTAATAGCTAAGGGTGACGTGTCAGGATGTTGCATAGGTTGATTTACTTGACTGTGTATGAGGAGTCCTCCTTTCAAACAGTATGATAACTTTTGCTATGGATGTAAAATAACGCCGTGTGGTTTCAGGGTCAAAGACGACAGTCACATGGTGTCTAAAGAGTGTAAAATCTAGACTCGAGACACAAATAAATATGCTATGCACCTTGAAACCTAGTGTACAGGAGGCCGTTTGTTCTTAACAGATCAATACATACGATAATCCTTTTGCACATAAAGAAATCTTTTACTTCAGCATGATATTACTTTATCTCATTGAATAATTAGTGCTAAACATATTCCTCACAATAATTATATATTTCTGCAGTGTAAATTTGTGTAACATGAGATTTGACACGTACGGGTCCAGTTTTTACCTTCCCCAGATATGAAAATTTGCAGAAATAATATTTGTCAAAGCAAACAATAGGGTTACGTCAGGTGTCTTATCTTGATTGATTGTCTTAAGCTTAACAAAAGGGAAAGGGAACGAAAATTGGACAGCATAAGGAAATTATAAGTCAATTTTTAGCTCTATAATAATCATTATCATTTCTCTTTTTGAAAAAAAAAATATTATATATATATATTAATGGACTGTGGCAATGAAAAATTGAAAATCCGAGCTATGACAGCTAAACTGATATGGATATGGCTTCTTCAAAGGCACTGAGAAGTCATATCTTATCAGTCTATTTGCGTATATATCCATCAATTGAAAACCTAGCGATCACACACATCTTTTTCATGGCCTAATATTTGAAGTGATTTTTTTCATTGTTCATCATGTCATCCATCATTTGGTGGGACTCATCACTCATTGGGTACTCCAGTGGCGGCTTGTCCCGATTTTTCAAGGTCCACTACTTTCATGTGAAATAAGAGATTTTGCTTCATTGGATTTTGCATTTTTGCTACATATGATGAATGCAATCGGGTGCAAATATTAAATATATACACAGTTATTTTAAAGCAACAATGTTGTTGATTTGTTGGTGTTATTGTATTATGGATTAGGATCTTCTCCAATTTAAGTTATTTTAATATTACGAAAATCTTATACAACATATATTTTAGTGATAATATATAATTAGAATTTAATTTCTCATACTTATTTTCTATATATTAACTACCAAATTACTCGCATGAATTCAATTCACTAGAAATTAAGATTATGAGGGTATCCTAGTCCTTTTATTACAATACAACATCATTGCTTTTCTCTATTTTATTGCAAAATAAACGGACATAAAAAATATACAGTTTCCTTAAAGTAATACATTGTTGTTAGTATTATTTGCATTAATAATCTTAGTCAATAATACTTTATACTTATTTCTGCTTTCATTATTTTCTTATTATCCTATAATGTTCTATTTCCCGTAAAGGAAAAATAATTTCTTTTAAATAACTTTAACAAACCCAATAAATAAAAATGAAAATAGATCCAAGGAAAAGAAGAAAAAGGATTTTGTCAGATGTTAAGTGTGGATGTCTGTAAGAAAAATATAACTATTGTTATTTATAAGCATAATAAACTAAATCTTGTGAAATTTTAATTTTTAAGTTAAAAACTTTGTTGTAAAAACTTCAGAAATTGGAATACAATATGTAACTTGTGACGTTTAACCCAAAGCTTGTAAGAATTTAGAGGGTGTAGTCCTATGATTGGTAAACAGGTTGCATATTGCAAGTAGTTTTTATTAAGGATAGCAAAAATCCCCACGGGGACGGGTACCCTCGGAGATTTTCTTTATTCGGGGAGGGTATGAGGATAATTTCATACCCAATTTCTCATTCGGAGAAGGGACGGGGATGAGGAAGAATCCCCATCTCCTACCCATTTTCCCATTTTAATTTTTAATTTTATTTTAATTTTTTAAAAATACTAGTAAATAAATAATAAAATTTTAAATATTGGTAAAAATAAAAAATATCAAAATATTTATATTATTAAACTTTTAGGCCTAATTAACTAACTAAAGTCCTAAATTTTTATTTAGGACATTAAAAAGACCGAGTAGATTCTATTAGTCTAAAACTTTTTTAATTTTAATATTCTTTAAATATTTTAAACTTAAATCTATTTTTTATTTATTTTTAGATGTTATTTATAAGCATAATAAACTAAATCTTGTGAAATTTTAATTTTTAAGTTAAAAACTTTGTTGTAAAAACTTCAGAAATTGGAATACAATATGTAACTTGTGACGTTTAGCCCAAAGCTTGTAAGAATTTAGAGGCTGTAGTCCTATGATTGGTAAATAGGTTGCATATTGCAAGTAGTTTTTATTAGGGATAGCAAAAATCCCCACGGGGATGGGTACCCTCGGGGATTTTCCTTATTCGGGGAGAGTATAGAGATAATTTCATACCCAATTTCTTATTCGGAGAAGGAATGAAAATTTTTTTTACCCAATTTCTTATTCGGAGAGGGGACGAGGATGAGATAGAATTCCCATCCCCTACCCATTTCCCCATTTTAATTTTTAATTTTATTTTAATTTTTTAAAAATACTAGTAAATAAATAATAAAATTTTAAATATTGGTAAAAATAAAAAATATTAAAATATTTATATTATTAAACTTTTAGGCCTAATTAACTAATTAAAGTCCTAAATTTTTATTTAGGACATTAAAAAGACCGAGTAAATTCTATTAGCCCAAAACTTTTTTAATTTTAATATTCTTTAAATATTGTAAACTTAAATCTATTTTTTATTTATTTTTAGATGTTATAATTGCCCATAGCGAATCACAATTTAATTATCTTATCTAATCTAATCTAATATTTGCTCTTGATTTGCTCCGATTTAACTATTGTGTTGTAAAGGGAATAGTCCACATTTATAAAGTGCCCACGCCACCATTGAAAAAGTTAATTTTGAATTTAAATTCGATTTTATTTATAACAATTTTGTATTAGATTATTAATTTGTCATGATAATTTGTAAAATAAGTTTGTATCCCTTACATGTTGCGTTACTTACTAATTTAATATATGTGACTTTTGTAATGGATATTAATGTAAGATATATTTCGAACTTTACTTTTATTTGAATTTTTTATTTTTAATATGATTAACTCAATCGAAAACAAAAAAAAAATGTATTAGTTATTCGGGGATCGGGGACCCTCGAAGGTCCCCTGTTATTATTCGGGGAAGAAATAGAGATTCTCTCAAGTAATTCTGACGGGACGGAAAAGGGACGAGGACATACGTAAAATATCGAGAATAGATACAGGGAGATTAATTCCCTCCCCTCCCCTCCCCTCCCCTCCCCATTGCCATCCCTAATTTTTATTCTCACTATTACTGATAACTTGTGGAGAGGAATCTGTGAAGACGTTTAGTCCTCATATTATCCATCATCATCATGAAGAATATTATAGACATAAATTGGACTGAAAGTGAGAGAAATATACTCACACAGTGACACGGATCGATTGCTTTAGAGAGTTGACCAAGTGACTTTTAGTGATGAATCAAGCCACCTACACACTTGTGGGTCAAGGCCTAGCACTCATTGTAAATTTGGTTATTCATTTTTATTTTTATTTTTTATCGTGCTCTCTTCTTGAGATGAATTGAAGGACAACGAAAGCTCTTGGCTGGGAATTTCATGATATTGTGATAGCTAAACTAGACTGCTTGCTAGCAAATTTAGTTTTTTATGCATATGTAGAATTCAAGATATGGCCTGTCTCCTATAATAATTCCCTAACTATAATCTAAAGAGTCGTTAATTCCTAGGCCATTGGCCCTCCTCTAAAATGAAGATCTATCTGGGTTTCTTTGATTGAGACAATTTAAAATTTAGAAAGCTTAGCTGCTGTGGTGTATTCCTCCCGCTGGATTGCCCAAGGATGAGAAAGTAAGTTTGTTTAAATGTTGTTCAGGCCCCTGATTGAGCGGTTTTTAATTAGTTTTATTTTGCTGGTCATTTAATTCGAATCCTAAAGAAATGACAGCTAAAAAATCAATTTGAACTCTATTCAAACCTATCAAACTTACCTTTCAAAATATTAAAAAAAAAAAAGTTGGTTATACACAAATTTTATTTTATTTTTCATATTATAGATAATGATCTAGTGAGCATCAGTGCCCATTGTATGGAGAGTACGTGAATACATAGCATAATTTTCTAACTCTTAATAAATGGTGTTGAAGTTGTGGATCAACCAAATATCTGTCATGTGGCAGTATCGTTGATTTATAAGATGATCACAATCATTCATAAGATTGTCTCACATAGATTCTAATAAAAAATTTCCACTTTCAAATTTTCTCACCAAATTTCTATCATCTTTTTCTCTCCTATGGCCAATCCAGCCCTTGCTTTTTTATTTTAAGCGTAATTAATAAACAAGCAGAAATGGATTAATTAAATTATATGATATTTCTATTGTACATCAAGAATCATTCACGAATGTAATGCAATTGGTCTTAATTACATCATGTTTATTTGATCAACTTTTATATATTAAAATTTGCTGCTTATGCTAAACAACTTAACTTTTCCTTTCACTGTCTCTTCTCTACCCTTATATTTTTACCCACGTTTTGCGAATGCTTATATATCATAACAGATGGAGAAAAATCGACAGAGAGAAAAACGTTTTTTTATCTTCAATTGTGAAATCATGGGATGAGAGTAAATATTTGAGAATCATAATCGGGATTACATAATCTTGAAAATTGATGCCATGGAGATTGATTGTTTCCTTGATTTGAGATTATTTCCCCAACTAATTAACAATCATCCTTGACTTGATTCTTTTATTTATATATTGAATAAAATAGAATAATAATTTTAAAAGTTATATAAAATTTATCAACTAATAGAAGAGTGACAGATAATAATTACAAATTTTTTTAAAATAATTTTAATTTACATAATTATTATATTAAAGGAATAAATATTGGTTTAATTCCTATATTTTCACTTAAGTATCCATTTATCTTTATATTTTAAAAAATACCTTAAAACAACCTTGTAGTTAAATTTGCTACATTCTTTCCCTTACTTTTTATTTACTTTTCTAACAATACCCTTGCAATAATATTCTTGACATTAATAAATTTATCATTAAAAATTTTAATTGGCAGATTAATAAATAATAATTTATTATCAAATTAACTAATAAATATCAATATAAGAGAACTAGTATTTTTTGTAACTGTGCAACAATCTCACTAATATTTTTTCTATAAATAAATTAATATTAGCCAACTTAAAGTAATGTTTAATGTACTTGCAACAATTTTACTAATGGTTATTTTATGAAAAATTAATTTACCAAATTAATCCAAAAAGTAAAATAATAACATCAAAATTTGTGAAAATTTAGTATGGAAACCTAATCTGAGTTGTAAATTCTTATGCATTCAAATTAATCCAAAAAGTAATCTACTTCCCCTTTAGTATGGAAATCTAATCAGAGTTATAAATTCACATATATCCAAATTATTAAATAATTTTTCTTTTTTAGGAAAAAGTTATACATCTTGTAATCTAGTCTAAATTCTAGGGATTTCTTGCCATTTTTAAGAAGAAATTAATAATCTTGCATGCAGTATATATATATGTGTGTGTGTGCTTAAGTTTGACCTGCAGCTCATCAGTTCAAATACTATTATCAAGAAGAGCTAGCTGTTATTTTAATTTACTTCAGTCAACATGAAGCTTATGAAGGAGATTGGTTCTATCAGAGTGATTTTGATGGTTACCTTCATGGTCATTGCATCATGTACGTTAGTCTTTACATCATTTTCTCTGTGTCTCTCACATTATTTATTTATTTTTCTATCTATTAATCTGACCTATCTGTCAATTTTAATTAACAAATTAATTAACGATGTTAGTTTATGCTAATTGATTAAATAAACAGGGCAACAAGTGGAAGTTGAAGCCAGGGAGGTGGCCTGTTCCAGCAGCAATGGTGGCTGCGCTGGTGGCCGCCCAAGTGTTGAACCAGACAGGGGTCAGATCGGCATACCCTGTAGCGTCGATAGTGACTGCCCACCAGTCCCTTGTCCAGGCGGCAATCCGCCAAAATGTGTACAAGGCATGTGTAAATGCTGATGGAATATTATTTCTTAATAATATTCCATCATTCAATAAAATTCAATAATAAAATTTCGAAGTTATCATACATGCTTAAGTAACATGAAAAAAGAAGAAGAAGAGAACATTGATTTATCTGTTCATAATGGAGGAAGACCTAATTATATGAGAGTAAGTGAATGTAAAATCGAAGCCTTCTTCAATGTTAATTTAGGCGAACTCCAGTCAAGTACAAATTAAGCATCTACACTACTTCAAAATGCTTTGTTAATTAATTGAATCACTTTGGTGTTAATATAAAAAGGGCCATGTAAAGTTAATTACTGCGGCATGATTGAGAGAAGATATATAAATGAGATAATTGGAAAGCTTAATTTACTCCGCCACGATACCATAACTCAAGACTGAACTTTTCAGGTTAGTTGGAAGGTAAAATTTCTTTTTAATTGAAAACAAGAGCTTATCAATTAATTTTTTATTATTTATCCTAATTGTAACTTAATTCCCCTCACTCGTGTGAACGGATTTAAATCCAATCTCCTATTTTAAATGATTTTTCCATCTCTACTATATGACATCCACAATTGGTCAATTCAATACGTGAAATTTAAGCTTGCAGAAAATACGGACTATTTTGATAATCGTAATAATTTATGCTATATATTAAATAATGTACTTGAATCCTATTGTATATCAATCTAATTTCATCAATGCAATGATATACTAAATATAAAAATTAGGGGTGGGTAATCCCAATTCAACCTAATAGACTCAATCCAATTCAATCCAAATAATTAAAATTTAGATGGTTTGACTGGGTCAACTTTTTTCAATCCAACCCAAAATTTATAAAAATTATTGAAAATTAATAATGTCAATATTCCGTTGTTAAACTATAAATGACTAAACATAGTTTTGAAATTTTTTTATTCTTTTATAAAAAGAGACTCTTTTTGGTTTTCTCTGGTAAACCTAACATTGATTGAATTCTCTAAACTCAAAGTTCAAACCTATATTTTCACTAAAAGTAAGTTGATAGATATTCAAACACTACACGTTATTTTATTGATAGATATTTGGTATAATGGTCAATATTTAATGTCATGATGGAAAACTAATTTTTTATTTATTTGAATTTGGTTTAAAGTAACAAATTGATTTTTTAAACTTTTGTATTTGAGCTTTTTTAATTTTGAATTTTAATCAATTTAACCAACACATCTTAACTTAATGATTTAAGAGTTGGACCGGTTTGTGATAAACATGTGTTGGATTGGACTGGGTTTTTATAAATCTAATCCAACCCAATCCTGCCAACCCCTACAAAAATATACATAATAGGCTATAATTCAATGCCTAACATAACTCTTTTGTTCATTATAGAGGGTGATGCTAGACTTTTAATAATCATATTAATAAAGAAGTACCGATGAATTAGTAAATAAAAAGTTAGTAAACTTAAAATAGATTATGATTATTTTGGTACTTTTAGCTTATAAAGTTAAAATAGTTAAATTAAAATTATGTTAGGGTCATCTTAGTGGTCAGGAGACCTAAAAAAGGGATATAGTGGGAATATATTTGACTAATTATTTAAATTTCTTACTTATTTTAAAATTATTAAAAATAATGTGAATGTTTAGTAATTATATTTTTAAATTGGGGGTGGATTTATAGAATTTGGGTAATGAAAATGACTCATTTCCCCATCTTTCTATTCTAACATTTGGCCACTCCAACTTTTCCACTCTAACATTTTGAATTCAATAATTTTAAAATTACCACATTTCACCCTGAGTTTGGATTGCGTTTAGACTTCAACCTCACTACCTTCACAACTTTGGCATTTTTAACCCCTAGGTTCCCATTTTTGTCCCCTGTTGTCATGACATGCACATAGGAAAATAATGTTTGCCCCGGATCAAACCCTGAAACGGTAGCATAGATCGTTGTTTTGACTTTTTTTTTATTCGTTTTGAAATGACACTGTTTCGACTTCTTTTTTTTTTCCTTTGTTCTGATTTCTTCTTTCTTTTCGTTTAACCTATCTGACCTCTTCGTTTTGAAAACAATTATGCTTTCCTCTTCATTCTCTTAATGACACCGTTTCTGCTTTTATTTTTTTCATTATTATAATTTGTTGTGAATGAAGTTGTTTTTGGCTAGGATACATCAGTTTCTTCTTCTTTTTCGTTTAACTCAGCTGCAGAACCCTTGCTTCTTCCTTTTCGTTCTCTGAACTAGCTGCCGGACAATCTCCAAGTTCAAAGGAAGAAAATAATGACAATGAAATAATCATGATGCAAGATATAATTCATATAAACACAACCCAAAAGCATGCATAAGTTTAATAATTCATACACATCAATCTACATTATGCTTCAAACTACAAAAACCAGGGGCACCATTTTTCAGTTCAGGTAACACTTTGGAAAAGTTCATGATATACACCATTGTTTTGGACTCAAATATGATATATATATAAAAGCAATAGTTCCAATCTTGCCCATCCCTATAAGATCAAACATATTTTCAAAGCAATTCAACAAAAAATGCTATAAACTAGCAATTTCTCCATCAAGCATCCGTAAAATCTTATAATTAATAAACTTACATCATTAAGCACCCAAATTAAGTGCAAAAGGGAAAATTTCAGTGCTAACCTGAATTTCAAATTTTAAGCACCCAAATGTTTGTTTCAACAAAAAAATCAGTAATCAACTTGCAAAGCAACTATATTTCTACTTTGCCATAGCCATAAAAATTTAGTGCTATCAGTCATTGTCCCTATTTTGCTATAACTAACAAAAGCCAAAATCAATCGAAGCATTACCTCAACCTATGATAATTGTGCTGCTTTGTGAATGGCTGTCGCGTTATGGTTGTCGGTGGTGGCACGCACGATGGCTGCGACTTCTAGATGGCGAATGGCAGTTTCAGCCGCAGTTGAAACAATAGGGATTGCGAATGGCTGGACCTCGATCGATGAAGGAAAATGGAATGATTTGCAGCTTCTGAAGGATTTGCAGTTGGATTTGCAAACGAACGTGGCTGTCGGTCGATGAAGGAAACGCGATTGGGTTCTGCCGATGCTTTGCCTCCCTAAACGTTGTCGGTGAATTAAAAAAAAATGCTAGACGAAACGGTGTCGTTCCACACCATTTCGAGGTTTGACCCGAGGCAAATATTAGCGCTCCATGCACATATTCTTTTTTTATTTTGGTTTGAAACTTCTAATGGAATCTAATTTCTGGATTTTTTTCTTTTTTTTCTTTTTTGCTACTTCTTATCAAGTAAGAAGAATTTAATAATCTTACAGTAAACGATTGCTCCCCTTATCGATACAAAGATGCTTCAAATATGACTTGTTCTTCATTACTTCAAATACTATCAATAATAGCATAAATACAACAGTTATATTATTTATTAAAAAAATTGTAGCAGTTATTCTGTATTTACTTCAATCAACATGGCTTATGAAGAAGATTGGTTTAATCAGAATGATTTTGATAGTCACCTCATGGTTATCGTCTCTTGTTAGTCTTTATATGATTTTCTCATTTCTATTTATTTATTTATTTATTTCCATCTATTTATCTACATATATCAATTTAACAAACGGTATTGATGCTAACATAGCAGTTGGTGGAAGTCGAAGCCAGGAGCTTGGTCTTACATGCTCAATATTCCAGCAGTGATGGCTGCAATGGCCGTTTAAATTGCGAGGGAATGCCTGTCATGTGTATAAATAATATCTGCCAGTGCATACTAGCAAAAGCACAAACACAACCAACATCATCGGGCTAAGAATTCGGAGCCTGATAGGTTGATCGGTTTCCAATGTAAAAATGGCAGTGACTGCCAGGGATTTGGGTGTAAACCAATTGGCAATCCGCCAGAATGTATAGGTAACAGATTTCAATGCTGATGGAATATGAATATCTTAATGTCACATATTCCATCGACCATTTAATCAAATTCAATAAACAATCAGAATGAAAAAACTACTATGTCGAATGGTAACTTAACAAAATCGTCCTCAACTTGATTTCGATTCTTTAAAATATTCTGAATCTTGAAGTCATGAATTAGTATAAAGAATTCATGATATCATCTTCATAATCTAAAATAGCTCTGATTGCGTATTTTTATTTTTTTATTAAATAAGACTATTGCTCATACTATAACTCATATTACATGAGATTATAATTAATATTTACAAATCAGACTATTATTGTAACTAGTTTACATTAATTCTTATGAAGCATTGTCCATATCTTCAACCCTTACTAATATTCGAGGGATGACTACTCCACTCATACTTGATAAGAGAGAAGACTACCTCTACTTAATTATATATTATAATTAAGGAAGAAATTACCCTACAATACGTTTGTTTCGAATTGCTACCCTATATTTGAAGGACAACAGCTCTGACCACCTAGTCAAAATTGGAGTGGCAAGTATTTTACTATTCTTAAACTGGTTGTGTAACATTAAAAGAAGCAAACTTAATGATTAACAAAGACAAACCAACATCTCTAGCTAGTGGTATACCAAAATGTAAAGTTTTTGCATTCGCAATATCAACATCAACATCAACAGAAAAAAGACCAATTTCAGCCCCTGCCAACATAATTAACCCCTCATGATTACGTATAACTGCTCCATAACCTCTTTTAATTATGTATATATGTCCTATGAGAAGGTTTGGTACTTGTGGAGCATTGCAGGTTATTCATTCTTTTTTTTTTTATTTGTCATTTGTATATGCATATTGTCATAATTAGTTCAAATATACATGTAGTAAAAAGCGAAAGGAAAATGAAAAATTTTCCAAAAGTACCCAAAAATTCCCCAACACCCCCCTCCCCCAATAACAAATCATACCAAGCTAAACATCCACAACCGCATCTTGACTAAGTTTAAACCAACCTCACTGAGGCGATTCCCATCTCTTGAAGACAGAACAGATGAAGAAACATCAAGCACCAAGGATGAAATTATTATGCTCAAGTCATATGAAAAATCATTTAGGGATCGATATGGCAACGTGCTTTATGTCATTTTTCCAATCATTCCCTATCCAAAGCTAATATTTCGGCCCAAGAAGGACATATGTTTGCGGCATAAGGCTTTAGTCCAATTTCAGGGCAACTATGCTAAACATTTCGAAAGACACCCATCGTTAAGCGGATTAGATCTCCTTGCTTAATGAGTTACAACAATGTGGGCCTTGTTTGGTATCTTGGGGAGTCTATTTAGGGTCCAATCACTTAAGTCTCGACCCATGCTTCCTTATTAGGGACTAATACAGCTTCCAAGACCAAAGATTAGATAATAGTGAGTGAAAACAATTAAAGAATTTATTACATATTAACAAATTGATATAATTTCAAATTTAACACTACAAAGATGAAAAACTACTTGCTAATTGGGTGTTAATATGCTTGGATTTCGAGTCTTCCCCCGCATCTCTTAATTTAAAATTTTTAACTTAGGTATTTAGGTTATATATTTGAAAAACCCATTATAAGTTATATTAAATTAATAAATGCATTACTTTCTAAACATTTGCTATTAATAATATCTCATTATTCAGAAAGAATAAATATCCTCTCATGATATGAGCTTTCATGAGCTTTTAAAAATCTAATGCCATGTATCTTTAAGTGATAGTGTATGTGTATGATTTAACTTCTTCATTTTCTTTATTTATTAACTACCAATCACCATATGTATTTTTGCTCATGAGGAGATCCGGTCATGAGAGAATCCTAATCTATTCAGAAAATGATTCAAAGTCCAAGAGCTTATTTACATTCTTCTAGATAATTAAATCAAAATAACCACCTCCTATGCTAGATGCAAAACTTAAGTTTACAAAAAAAAAAAGTTTTAGAATTTACTTGAATACTGGGTTTTTATGATGTAAGATTTAATTTTTATCAATAACAATTTTACATTTCTTTTACGAGCAATCATAACACCACAGTAACTAAAATTTGTGTACAACTGTTCCACCGTCTCAATATCATTATTATTGATAAAAGTTATTTTATTATATTAAAGTGGTAAGATAGTTCACTAGTTTTCAGTCAGGTGGTAGAATAATAGATCTTATTATAAGATTCAATGACTTTTTTTAATATTAAACAATACTGTTATGTTTATTTAATTGGTATACTTATTAAGTCTTGTAATTAATTTATCATTATTTATTTTTTCTAGTCAAAAAATTCTATTGGTATTATTTAAGATACAAACATTCCACGCATAGCATCACTCGATATTAAATTAAATTAGTTTGAAATGAGAGCTATTAATAGCCTCACTTCATGACTCACTGTGGTAGAGCATTGACACATATCACTGGATGACCTAAGCACTAAATTTGCTAACATCATTAACAGAGAGAGAAGAGACACGTGACGTGGCCTGGAATATCCATAAATTATTAAAATTTTATCTTCGTTTATCAGCTTGATTTAAATCTCATTTTCGATTCCGCTATTCTCCCTTTTTCTATTTTCACAAATTGTCCTCCCAATTTTTTTTTCTCCCTCTTCAATTCGAGCCCTAGCTTTCTCTCACTAGGGTTCTTGCCCCCCAAAATTTTCTCGCACTTTCTCTCACGCTTTCCCGCACTTTCTCGCCGCTTTTTTCCTTTTCGCTCCGCTCGGTCGCGTGCTTCGACTTCGGATCCCGGCGGTTGTTTCTCTCGTAATGGAGCTCGGTGGCGGCCGCAAGAGGGGAAGGCATGACGGTGCCTCGAATGGCAATGGCGGCTTTAAGAAATCAAAGCAAGGTACTCCCTCAACGCTGCTATTGTTAACTTCTATCATTACTATGTTATTATGCGCAAGTGTTAAGAGTTTTTGAAGCTCGAAATTGTTACTATTTATTTATTTATTTTTAATTTGAGAAGCTCTGATGCGTAAGTATTAGATAGCTAAAAATAATTTTTTTTTCGTTGTTGGGGGTAGCGAGGAGCAGATGAAGCTAAATGATTTTTTGAGATTAATTTGATATGATTCGTAGTTTGATATGTATGTGAAATTGAGGCACTATGGAACTTATTCATTTGTAATATGTTTGTATGAGTCTCTTTTTCAATTTCATTCATATTATTTGTGCATGGGGTCGCAGTATTCTGTTCACTGTTTTAGATTTCTCTAGGATTTTATGTTGGGCTAATTGTGTTGAAAGTGGATTTGGGAGTCTTTGTGTGGCAGAAGTTTTGTTTTGAAATAGTGGTGTAATGTATCCTTTGTCTGCGTCTCATATATTAGAGTTGATTTTTTATTTGGAGTAAATTGCTTACACGTGAATCAGTTGGATCTGTTAGTTTTTTTCGTTGAGTTCTTTCTGGGTCTGTTGTTGGCAATTTAAGTTGGTAGTTGTCTCTTCTCCTTTGTTTCTTTATGGTAGCTGATTAATATTCTTGCATATCTTGCTATACCGTCTATTCTTGTCTAGCTTTCTATGATAATGTGGCACATGTAATGGGATTGTTATGTTCATTCTGGATTTTAGTTCTCTGTAACTTTTCATGCTGCAGCTGGTATTTTTATACATTCATATTATTTCTTTAGAGGTATGATATTGTAATGCGATGTTGATGCTATCTACAACTCAGAAAACTGATTTTTCTCTGAGAATATTCAGGTAATAAAAAAGAAAAGAAACATGTACTTTGTCAACCATCTGCAGTTTAGTTCCAGTGTAAACATAACACTTGGCTGAGCTACTTAGTAAGACTTAGTCGAGTTAGTTATTTCTCCTGGAAACCCAAAGAATGAGAAAACTTAGTTCAAGTTATTTTTTCCCCTATAAAATTCTGAGGTAAAATTGAGGCAATTTGTAGGTCTACGACAGCTTTAATAGATCGCACAATTTAGAGCCTAATTATAGTATTGTTATTCAACTATTTTAATCTTTTAATTTTAATGAATCTGGTGGTGTACTTATACTCTATACGGAACAATATTGATTGATTATTTAATTTTCAGAAAGCATCCTTTGTCACAAGGATGAGAATGATAACGTGATATTATATATTCTTTAAAGTTTCAAGATTAATAACTCACTGTAATTGTAACTGAGAAAAATCAATTAATGTTCTGCAACAGAAATGGAGAACTTTCCAACTGGTATAGGAAGCAAATCGAAGCCATGCACAAAGTTTTTCAGGTTCAAATCTTAACCTATCTAAAATGAGTAATCTAAATGCAATTCTGTCTATTTGTAATATTTATAATTTTTAAGAAAATTTTATTACACAATATTTGTAAGTAAAATTCATTTGATTTGGACTGATGAATTGGGAACTTAAGTTGTGATACAGGTTATACCTTTTGTTCTAATCACAATAACAATGATTATTGAACACAGAAATGGCAAACTGTTGGTATCTGAGAGTACTGTTGGATTAACTACTTGCAGGGCTTCATGTAAACTGAAAGCAGTTGTTTGGATGCAAAATTTGCTCACTATATAATGGTTATTTATAATTCATTTTACAATCTTTTGCAAGTAAATTCCTTCAGATCTGGACCAATCAATTGGCATCTTAAGTTCCGGAACATGCTATCCAAGCTGTTCTCTACTGGGGTAACACTTTTAAATGAATGTAGCTTTTGTACAAGGGCTGGGTACGTGGTCGTTCAACTATGTATTGCTAAGGAAGTTACAAGGGTTGCTAAACTTGTGGAGCTGAACGTTATAGTGACCATTCTTAAATATTGTGGCTCTTTTTCTCCCTTTCTCTTCAAGACTTAATCACCACCCCCCCCGGCGTAAATTTCCATGTTTTTGCTAGTGTGTCTGCCAGTCTTGTTTTGAGTCAAGATGCTTTTACTGGACTGAAATATTTTGTCTTTTGATAATTTCTCTCATTTTTTATTTATATATTTTAGCAGTTTAAATGGTTCTAATGTGGAATTAGATAAGACTTTCCAGTAAATTTGGTGAAGTATTTGATGGATTAAACGTATGCTTGTGCTTTGAGATCCAAAAACTTCTTCAATTAATGCATGCCATGTGTTTATTTAACAATTTATGATTTTCCCATGCAATAATGGCTATTTATCACCTAAACTATTGTTTAGAATTTTAGGTGTTCTGTCTTCTTTATTTTTTCTATTATAAAAGTTACTACTGTGATTTCTTATTGAAAGTTTAAAGCAACATTTTTCTTAATGCCTTTTGCTTAGAATTACTTAAGGCTTTCAACTGGGAATAATATAATCCGTTTTTTCTCTATGGCTATTAAGATCACTTGAGCCCTGTGCATTTTTATCCTCGTGTCTATATATTTTAAAAATGAGCTCTTTCTTCTGGTATTGGAAGATTTCAGGTTATCTTTGAATAGTTAATTTGTGAATTGCTTATGTCTCAAAAGTTACGTGAATGCTCAATCCATATTTAGGGAAGTTTATTTATCTCAAATTTGTTGAATGTATATGTTGATCTGCTACTGAATATGATTTATCGTAACATGATTGCATTATTTACAGTAGTATCTTTGTCAACGAATGATGTTTGTATGAAACTTTGTGGGAACATGATATAATGAAGAATATGATGTGGGCTCTTGCTTGTCTTATATTGGACGGTAACATTCAAAATTTTCTGATTTTCACCTATGTAAGGATTAATTGGCGGTTGGATTAGGAAAGACTAATAGAAGGGAGGTATGATATGCTTTTGTGATGGTATAGTCAAGTTACAGTGACTTGTCTTATTCTGCTGACTAATGGAGAACACCAGTGAATTTCTTGGTAAATCATGTTCACATTGATGTGCGGGATGGGGCCTTAAAAATAATGGGATAGTTGTGGCTAAGGTTAAATCTTCCAACATATTTTGTGGATTGGGCTTGCTGTTTGTTGATGATGCTCTTTCAGTGAATTGCATGAATAAACCAAACATTGAGGTTGAAATATTTCATAAAAATGCAGGTAAAAAGATTAAACAATTGTAGGAGATCTCTGAAAGTGACTAATATTCTGGACCTATCATTTATGAGTTTGAGCTTGGAGAAGGTGCCGATGGTTCTGGTATGGTGGAGTTCTAATAGTTGTGTGTGGTCATGAATGATTACCATATGAGTTTTAAGGGGTTCGTGTGAATATATAGAAAATCATCTGTGATTGTACCATGAGGAAAAGTCTGTGCATGTTACCTATGAAATTGATATAAATAAAGGGGATATCGTAATAGGGTGGTAGGGAAAGCTGAAAGAGAGTTGGTGAATTCTTACTTGTTATAAGGAAAATAAAGGAAAGTTAGGGGTTGCAAAGATTTTGTGATAAACAATACTGGATGGGAAAAGAACATTTTGGAAAAAGTGAGTGAAAGTTGACTAATTTTGTTGTATGTTGTATGGAGATCAATGAGCATCCCTTTGCTTCGAGTTATTTGAACACACTTAAATGGTTGTATTCTAAACTTGTCGGTGATTTTTTGATTTTGGGGAACCTAAGTGCCGTAATTGTTGGGATCTAGTTTCTGGCAAGGCAGAGGGTTTTTGACTTTTGTTAGTATCCTTGCTGAACTTATTAATAATCCATTAGCCTTACCTAAAGCAATGTGCCAACAGATGTGACTATATAGTTGGTAATGGACTATTAAACATTTTTATGAGCACTTTCAAGAAAGAAGGCTTTCATGAGAGAGAGAGATATTATTAGTATCTTGTGTCATATGCTTCTAGTTATTTTATTATATGTTTACTACAGAGTTCCCTCAGTCATCAGTGCAATGTTTGCCCCTTTATCTTCAAATATAGTGGTAGATGTGTTACATTAGCTTTAGTGCTTATAATTAATGGATTATGAGTCCAGTTAGTTCTATTGTTCAATTTTAATGCAATAAATAGTAACTTTTTCAACCTTCACTTGTTACTTTTTTTTTTTTTTAATTATAGTTGTAATTTATTTAATTTTTTAAAGTATTCTGTTTTAGATATATGATTAGAATGGCTTGTAACAACGGAATTTCCCAAATGCATTTGTATCCTGTGGAGTCTCTTACACACCTGTTTTGTTGGTTTTGCAGTACTTCTGGGTGCCCTTTCGGAGAGGGATGTCACTTCTTGCATTACGTTCCTGGTGGTTTCAAAGCTGTCTCCCAGATGCTGAATCTTGGTGGCACCCCTGCTCATCCACCACCACCTCCTAGAAATTCAGGAGCCCCACCATCCTTTCCAGATGGCTCATCTCCCCCAGCTGTGAAATCTCGTTTGTGCAACAAATACAACTCAGCTGAAGGTTGCAAGTTTGGCGATAAATGCCATTTTGCTCATGGTGAATGGGAGCTTGGCAGGCCAACTGTGCCATCCTATGAAGATCCTCGTGCCATGGGAGGACCGATGCATGGCAGGATGGGTGGTCGGCTTGAGCCTCCTCCACAATCACTGGGAGCTGCAGCCAGTTTTGGGGCCTCGGCCACTGCTAAGATTAGCATTGACGCTAAGCTTGCAGGAGCTATCATTGGCAAAAATGGTGTGAACTCCAAGCAAATCTGTCGCCTTACCGGAGCCAAGCTTTCCATCAGAGATCATGAGGTTGATCCCAACTTAAGGAACATTGAGCTTGAGGGGACATTCGATCAGATCAAGCAAGCCAGTGCTATGGTTCGTGAGTTAATCGTAAATGTTGGTTCTGGTTCTGGACATTCAATGAAGTCAAATTCCTCTTCTCAGTCAAACAACTTCAAGACGAAGCTCTGTGAGAACTTTGCAAAAGGGTCTTGTACCTTCGGCGATAGGTGCCACTTTGCACACGGATCTGAGGAATTGCGCAAATCAGTGATATGACCTTGCTTTTGTTTCATCTTGTTCCCTTTATGTGTTAGGACTAATTTGTTGTCATAGCCTTTGTATTTGGCGTGTCTATTAAGTTTTGCTTTTTCGGATGCAAAAATTAGACATACTGCAGATGCACAAGAGTTAGTTTCTTTCTTATTAATTTTTTTAGTGTATTTGTTTTATGTGAGACTTTCTAGTTTATATTTTCATATTGTTTATGTTGCTTTTAACAGGTAGAATACTAGTAGAGCATTGTGCAAGCACAAGAAATCGATTGATAACTTGAAAAATAGTCAGAAGCATTATAAAAGCGACGAAGTAGCTGAAAAGCAAACAGTTTTAGCACACAAAACATAAAAGCTAACTTCAATCCCATTTCACAGATAAGGCATGGGTAGCTTTGGTACAAAATTGACTAAAATCAATAATTCCTCTCAAGTAGTTTGGTTGTTGGAGTTCTGATCAATATTTGATGTCTCTGTTTCCTTTGCCTTCCTTTTCTCCTCCTCTTTTCTGTACTTGATCCCACAGGCGTTGCAGAGGGTCTGAAAATAGGAAATTCATAGGATTAAAAACACTACTTGAAGCTCTAATTTACGTACATGGGCACAAGGTGTTGTACAAGTTTCGAGATTGGCTGTCCATGTGCAAGTTTAACGTATCAAAACTGTAGATTTAATGTAACTACTCATAATTAATCTTTCTCGAAGATATAAATATACTTAATGAATAATTTTTGTGCATATTCCATCACAAATGATATGGCAGATGACATTTATTATTAGTGAGTATTAATATTGGTGATAAGAAAAATAATTATCAAATTCTCGTTGGACTCCATAATAGTGTCAAATTTTATTCGCTGTATAGTTTAAGAAAATCTTGGATGCTTTGAATGTATATATACTTTTATTTGTTATATTCTTGGCATATGTATTTTGAACCAACAGATGCGAAAAGATTCCAAGAAATGATCCGGTTAATATATATATATATATACACACACACACACTAGCATCCAGAAAATTTTCCAAAAAACTAATTTTGCACCGTAACTTTGTATGTATGCGAATGCATCAAAGAATAACTGTTTTCAAGTCTACAAATAGAAATAATGACAATAATATGCAATAATTTACTGACCTTGGGGCCAAGAGGGCCTCTACGCCACATTGGAGTATCATTAGTATTGCAATTATAATTAGTGCATCTTTTATAAGGATACCCATGCGGCCTCGGAATGCCTGCTGCTCCCCTTGGAGCTGAAGCTGCAGCTGACGAGCTTGCAGTAGTGCCCAGCTGCTGGTTTCTAGACGCCGGAACGTTGATGAGTGTGTAACCTTTCATCGATGCCAGCGCTGATGCTGCTGCTGCATGCTGAAGATTATTATCAGGGTTAATGCTTACGTTGTTGTAGTTAAGAGGAGAGTTAGGAAGTTGTGATCCCATTGAAGAAGAGCCTGCAGGAAATGTGCTAAAGCCATAACCATTATTTGGGTACATATATTGTGCCTGGCTATGTTGGCTGCTCAAGTTTGGTTGTGGCCACGCAATTTCGTTGGGATTGAACCTTTGTCCAACGTTTGCGTTACTGTTCATTCCTTCGTTCACCATTTCATAGTTATTTATTCTCTGTATATAGACAATGAAAATGTTAGAAAAACTACTCACTAAAAGAAATATACAAATACATATAAGAAAATTTTTTAATTCGGAATTAAAGTCAAGATTAAAATCCAACTCAGATTTACGACATTATAAATTAATTTTTACAATGTTGTAAACTCATTTACAACATTATAAATATATTTTAGATTTTAATTCTAATTTTAATCTCGGATATGTAAGCATATATATAAAGAGAGAGAGAGGGAGAGAGAGTTTTGAATATCTGATAAAATTTAAGGGTTAAAGAAACTGCATTCTTTGTTTGGCCCATTCAGTTTTACATATTATTGTTATATGCAAACAATCTATATAGTTTTTCATTATGAACCTGCCGCAGGCCTCCTCACTTTTACAGATTTTATGTGATAACCTGTTCCAGTTTATAAATTCTCTATTATAACATATAGTGAACTAAAATTTTAGTTTCTCCCATGTTTATATTATTAACAGAACTACTATTAGGTTCAAGTTATTGGAATTAAAAAATTTATTCACAATAAATATTATTAAGTTTGAGTTATTGTAACTTAAAATTATGATCCAAAACAAGGCATAATTTTTTTCTCTCTCATTTATTTAACTTAGTGTCATAGTTCATAAAGTGAGATGATTAAAGTTAGAAAAAAATTGTAGGATTTAATGTTATTAACCCATAGCTCTTTAAACAAGAGTTGATACTTAGTATTTTATTTTAGGTAATGATGCTTTAAGTGTATATATATATATATATAACGAAGCTAGAACTGGGAAACTAAATGTGAAGTTGATCAAGGTTAGAGAGACCAAAGTCTAGACAGCCTACGAATCTAGGCTTATAAAGTTACAGGGCAAGAACTATCAAAATTGTAAAGTAAGAGGGGCCAAATTCTAGTAAGAGATTACAAGCTTGGGCTAGTAATAATTTTTAAGCTATAGGAGACAAAGTTACGAATAAAATTAACCTAAAGCCTTATCAGGACCGGCTCAATCATGTTTAGGGCCTTAGGCAAATAATTTTAATTAGTTCTTCTTAAAATTTAGAACAATATATATATATATATTAGTTATATATTATTTATTGAAAATCAATTCTTTAAACACTCTAAAATGTAAAACATTAAATAAAATTTTATTCTACTATTGCTAATCCGTGAAATTTTAATTCAAGTATAAAATTTTCACTTATTGTTGTTCTAACTCAATTTACATCCTTTTTATTACTCCTTTTCTAGATTACATTAATTTTTCTATTCTTCTATTTTTAAAGTTTTTCTATAAACTTTACTTCAAAATAGATAAAACAAGTACACAAAAAAAAAGTAGATGAATAAAAGAATATATTAAAAAGAAATAAGAACAAATAGATAACACAACTAACTAAGAGAATAATAAAAAGATAAAATCTGAAATTTGAGATGAAATCATAAATTAACTTTATCTTTATATTAATTGTTTGAGGATTTGAGTAATGACCAATAGTCATAGAGAATAGAGAAAACTATTAGATTTTTTCTTTCTTCTTGAGTAGAAAGTAGAGGAAGTAGGACTTTTTTTCCTCTCTTTCTTTCTCTCAAACACTAAGAATATATTGTGTCTTGATTGTTGGAAGAAAAATTTAATGGATAAGTAATAAAATTGGGGCTTTTATAAGGTTTAAAATGAATATAAAACTTTTTAATTATAACATATTAATTATAACAATGAAATAGAGAATTTGTAGGATTGAAACTATTAATTTATCAGTTTTGTATGAATTAAAACTACTAATTACTATATTAAATAAATTTTATAAGAATTTAATAGTTTATTTAGGAAAACATAATTACAAAATAATAAGAAATTAAATGAATGATAATGAATTTTAAATTCACTTTCTTCTTTTGTATACAAAATAATTATTTTATAGGGTCTTCATGTAAAACAAGGCCCTAGGCAACCGCTTAAGTTGCCTAGTGGTCGAGCCGCTATTGGCCTGTAGTAACTCCGTCCTTGATAAAAAATACTATTTAAGCATTTACTTTTAATCATTTGACAAACGTCAATGCAACCCCCAAATTTTTGGTAATAGTATGTAGCAGCGTAGTAGGGATGCTGCTAAAATTTGTCAATAAATTTGTCATTTTCACAGATGAAAATGATGATCCAAAAAAAAAAATTGAAGAAAAAAATAGTTGCTTAAGAAGTCATTAATCACGTGATCAATATGGAGCAGTCAATCTAATGTGTTAATACCAATTACGCAGCCGAATAATGAAACTAAAAAGGGAAGGAAAAACCAACAAAGATGACAATTATATACATACCATCAGTTCACGTATAATTAAGATTTTACAACAAGATTACCAAAATAATGGATCTAAACAGATTTGATAATCACTATTTAGTAAAAATTAAATCAATAATGAGATCATTCTAATTAGATGCCGCAATCTAAGAGATATAGATTATCATGTAAATGAAGTGAAGCTTCTTTTTTGCATATTGATTGATCAACCATTAATTAATCTTCATTTCTTAACAAAATTACAAAAGAAAAATATTATTTCTCTGTTACTTTTTTGATTGGTTTAATCAAGAAATCATAATTTAAAAAATGAAGACTAATATTAAATTTTAATATCCTGAAGATTATGTTCAAATTTTCATTTTTAAATTCAATTTAATGATAGATCATATTATCTGGACACATAATTAAGGAATGTATAGGACAAAGAATTACCTCATGAGAATTATGATGCTGATTTTCGTTATCACTATTAGGTAGCCCTAACTTCAAGGTCAGATCAATTGTGTTTCCATCATCATTGTTCTGATCATAGCCGTTCATTTTGGTTGCTGCTTCCTGATTGAGCCACTGAGGATCCACGATCAACTGATCAATTGCTTTGTTTTCTGAGAGCAAAAACAACTTCTTACAGTCCAAAAATGAACTATCTAGGTAGAGAGAAAGAGAGAGAAATGAAGTCAAATAATTTGTTCATGCATGAATTTTATATATGAAACTGAAGCTCTTATCAACCATTGAGAGAGAGAGAAGACTGACACATATGCTACAAATAGACATGTAGACACTAAGACACGCTTTTTAAGTGATTAGAAAACAAAAAACCATCATTAATTAGATAAGAAGATGGAAGGAAATAGAATATTTTAATTCATTCATCAGTAATCTAAATTTTTCTATGGAGATTATGTTCCTAACCATAGATGAGAATATTTAACCATGTTATAATAAAATACATGAAACTACTTTAAATATGTATAAACCGTATGTGTATTAACTTTTGTTCGTCAATTGAAAATGATATATAATTTTTTTTTAAAAAAAAAAAAAGGGAGCTAGATGATTATTCGAAGGAAAATAATAGATAAGAAAATTAATTCGATAAAAGGAGAAATAGAGTTGTTTTTATAATAGAGATATATTCATATATTCTTACAAATTTTGTAAATTAAATGTGAAAGTTCACCCCTGAGAAAATTTAATTATATGAATGAAAAAGAAAGAAAGATAAGGAGAATAAAAGAAGATATATAAAAGAAAGACTTACAGCTACAGTTATATGATGGATCAGAAAGAGGGGCCAAAACTTAGCTATAGAGAATTTCGAAGGAAGGGTATTTTAATTTGTGCTTAGCTCATGATTTTTGTTTTTAAGTTAACTGGATTGAAAATTAAATCCAATATCTATTGATCGAACTATTGTAAGATATATATACATTAAATCTAACGGCTGAGCATAAATTTCCTGAATAATTTCTTTTTCTTTTTTAATTTTTCACAACAATTTCAGCAGGTTCATAATTATGCCGTACTGCTTACAAGTGGTAAAATGTGTATGGCAATTTCAAAATTAGGGATTTGTTCGTTTCATGTAAAGCTTTGGGAAGTTAATAAAAGTTGTCATTAATTACTTACCTCTCAATGGGTAATATTAATAATAAACTCTGTAGAATATATGGTAGCTGTGTTGTTATACCATTACTGTAAAATTCTATTTGGTATTTTTTACAACAAAGCTACACATTACAGAGAAAAAGATGATAGGATTTTTCCTCTTATAAAATTTAAATTTATTTTAGAGCTAAAAATAACAGTTTAAAACAACTTTTAGTTGCTATTTAGTATTAAGGTTGAGTAGCTATAATACTAAAATGTTTGATAAATATTGGAAGTTAAGTTGATTTTATTCACCACTTTTATAATGAAAAACTTATAATATCTTTATTATTTTTTGATAAAATTACTTTTAAAAATCAAATTTGATATGCACTATAAACTTTTATTTCTTAATTACATTTTTTCACAATAATTATAATTTAAAAGATACAGTACTTCAATATCAAACAGGTTGGAACCTTATTGACTCTTGCATTCACACGTGCTTCAGTTTTGATAACTTCGAGTAACATCAAAACATAGTAGGACCTCGTTGTTTTAGGGCTGATGACTTGGGTCCTGCGTGCGTTGCTCTCGTGCTTTACTTATTAATTGATGATAGAGTGACAACCTAAAATGCCATTTTGTTCATGTTTTGAGAATTCACTTCTGGGGTCTAGCTGTAGTTTTCCAATATTATGCATGAAGAGTTGATAAAAGAGGCAAGTTCAAAGCAAATTTTAAATTTCACAACATAGAACCTATCCCGTTAGCAGATGAGCCAAACTTTGATTATTATAAAATCACTGATTATCGCCATAAACTTGATTAATCAGTCTCGGTGTTGGAGCTCTGACTATTGGCTTCTTTTGCCTTCAGCCTCTTCTCCTCTTCTTTCCTATATTTGATCCCACATGCATTGCACAAAGTCTGCAAAAAGGAAGACATACAAATAATTAAAACAAGATTATTTCAAGCTGTAATGAAAAAGTAATTTGATATAGAAATATAATCTCAGTTTTAAGTGTAATTAACAATTTGGATGAAAATTTTAATGTATCAATTCTAAGTTTAACACAAAACAATTTGATTAGTATTTTAAGCGGAATGACATTCAATTAAGAAACAGGACAAAAAGGAGCAAAGAAACGGTTTTTTTTTTTTTTTTAAAGTGAAATCATTAGCAACATCTGTAAATCTATAAAAAGACAATTATTTTTTGTCCCTCTAATGTTCTTGTTTTTGTTCAAAATTGCCTGAGTTCTGCCTAGGCAAAATTATTCTGACAATTTTGCCCTTTGAAAAGAACATTTTTGTTTAATTATCTTTTATTAGTAAGGAAAATCGATAGCTCACCTTGGGACCAAGAGGGCCTCTACGCCACATTGGAGTATCACTGGTTTTGCAATTGTAATTGGTGCATCTTTTGTTAGGATCAATGATGCTCCCCCCACGCGGCCTCCTCGTGCCCGTTGCTCTCCTTCTAGCTGGAGCTGCAGCTGATGATGAACCCTCCTCTAGTTCATCTCTCCGCGGAGGAACGTCGAGCAGCGTGCAATCATTCATTGGTGGTGGTGGTGGTGCTGCTGCTGCAAGCGGAACATTTTGATTAGGGTTTATGTTGAAGTTGTTGACGCTGTTGATGTTGTGGGGATAGTAGATAGGAAGCGGGGGTGACCCCATTGATGTGGAGCCTTGAAATGGGATTAAGCCGTAGTGATTATTATTATTATTATCTGAGTGCACATATTGTTCAGTGAAGTTTGATGGTTGCCATGCAACTTCACCGGGGTTGAAGCCTTGGCCAATGTTGTTGTTAGCCATATTCATTCCCTGCATATATATAATAAGCAACAACATTATATTAATTGTTTGAAGCCCCGTCCAACATTGTTGTTAGATCCACAAGTGTTTCCATTTTTCACTAAGTTTTTCAAAAACACCCTATTGTTTCAGCAAATTAACTAATTTTCCTTTAGTACTTTAAACTCATTAAAATTCCCTTATCGATAGAAGAATTCTGTTAACTTTCAATACTTTTTGTGTTACGCTATTTTACCCCTAAATTTAAACTTATGAATTTTTTAATTGATCATAATTTTTTCCTTTTTTTTTTTTTGTGTTCAATTGTACCTCTGATTTTATGTGTAAAACAACAACAACAACAAAATTAAGAAAATTAAAAGTTACATTTATCTTTTTCATGACGAGAAGACTTGGTGTGCTTTGAAACATGAGGACGAAAATGATTAATTTCGATAAACAATGTAATGATTTTGAACAACTTATCATAATTACTTTACATACCATAAGTTGCTTGAGAATGCATTAATAACTTGCATATATATGGTGGACAGTCAAAACTTATCTGTTAATAACAAATATGCAAAAGAACAGTAAAGATGACTTTGTTTACATACCATAAGTTCATGTTTAGCGAGATTTTAGAAGGAGGTTACCAAAACAATGATACTAAAGAGATTTCAAAATTGTTATTTACAAAAATTAAATTAAGATCATTCTAAGATGCCGCAATTAATAAAATATACATAGATCCTCGTGGATATGTAACGAAGCATATCTTTGTGGGGTAAAAGCTCGTTTAGTCCCTATATTTTGAAGTTAGTGCCCGTTTAGTCCCTATATTTTTAAAAATACCTCAAATCATCCCTACCATTAAATTATTGACACTTTTGCCATTATCTTTTGTTCCTTTTAACTTATTTTTATAATATTGCCCTATTATAATAATTTTTTAGACATTATTAAAAAGAAAAAAATAACCCTATTATAATAATTTTTTTAGACATTATTAAAAAGAAAAAAATAAATTACCAGTTTAACACCAAAAAATAAAATAAAATAAATATATATATATTAATTTTTGTGGAACACACTCTTGAGTTAAAATATTAATTTTTCTACAAAAATTGATAATGTAATTTTTTACGATATTAATTTTTTAGACATACGTGAGCTTCCACAAAAATTAATATTTACCTTTTTTGTTTTTATTTTATTTTTGAGTTTAATTTGATAATTTAATTTTTTATTAATATCCAAAAAAGAAACATTATTGTAAAAATGTAATATTGTAAAAGCAAGTTAAAAATAATAAAAAATAATGGCATAAGTGTCAATATTTAGTAGCAGGGACGTTTTGAGGTGTTTTTAAAAATACAGGGACTAAATGGACACTAACCTCATAATATAGGGACTAAACAAGCTTTTACCCTATCTTTGTGCATAGTCAAAGATAAACAATTAATTAAACTTAGTTTCTTGACTAAACTGTGACCATAAGGTTGTTTCTCTATTGGTTTATCGATTAATTACGAAAAAATAAGCATGAAATTGGTTTATGCTCAATTTTCCACTAATGCCTGTGCAAATTAAATTTTATGCATGTAATTAAAAATCATGACACTCTATCTAGATCAATTAATCGAATCATGAAATGAATTACCTATTATTTTATTTTTTTTCTTTTTGATTTTAATAAGAGATCTCATTATTCTAAGTACGTTTAATTTGAAACAATAGGACAAAGAATTACCTCATGAGAATTAAGAGCATCGATATTCAAGTTGGAATGACACGGGGTCATTTGATCAAAATGACGAAGATGCTGATTTTCATGATCACTACTATCAGGCAATCCTAACTTCAGGGTCAGATCAATTCTGTTTCCAGCATTTTGGAGATCACAGCCGTTCATGTTTGTTGCTTCTGCTTGATTAAACCACTGAGAATCCATGATAGATGAAATGATCAATTTCTTTATTTTCTGTAAACCACAAAGAACTTCGAAAATCAGTTCAAATATTGAGGAGGAAAAAATGATAGATCAATATATAGCTAGCTAGAGGAAGAGAAAGAGAGAGAAATGAAGTTGATTAATAATTTGTTCATGCATGAAATGTATGAAACTGATGAAGCACTCAATAGATAAAACAAAATGACCTGTAAGACTGACAGATATCTATAAACAGACACACTTTTTTTGTGATAAGATAATAAAAATCATCATTAGATGAGAAGATTTAGACAAATATATTTATAATATTCTTAATTCATATATTAACAATCAAAGTTTTATTTCCTTTGAGATGTATGATCTAACTATAGATCTGATTTGGACATTAATGATCAACAATGTAATTATAAATACATGAACAATATAAACATTATTAACCTTTTGTTCATCAAAGATCTAAAAGGAAAATTTTACATAAATTAAAAAAAAAAATTTGGAATGTTTTTTTGTTGATAAACCCTAGACCTACTGTCCAACAAGTCGAAATTTTTCAATAAACTTTATTTTTTTAAACCCTTCACCTGCTAGTCCGATTCCGACAGGACAAAATTCTGTAATAAAGATTTACTTGTCTAACAAAAGTTCATCCACATAAAAAATAAATAAATAGATCGTTAAATCTCGATTAAGCTTGGAGACTCAATAAAATTGAAAAAAAAAATTGATGAAAAACAATAAACGTGGAGCATCAGCTCCCGATCGACTCTAAAGGATCAAAAAGTAAATTAGCGAAAGGAGAAACAAAGAAATATGATTCATAAAATGAAGTAATATATGAAAGGATAACGACCAACTAAAAAAATTGAGCTTTCTCTTCTTTGAGAAAAAACCTAAAATAACTAAAATTGAGTTTTCTCTTCTTTAAGAAAAAAACATAAAACAACTAACACTGATTTCAGATGAATAAATTAAAAATTATTAAAAGAAAAAAGAGAAAATATTCCTTCTTTATTTCAGAGGTCATTCTTGAAGAAAAGTGACATATATTGCACTTATACGTAGTAACTTCAGAAACACACGATCGAAGTAATAATTAGTTTTCTCGTACATCAAGTTCTCGAAAAAGTAAAACAAAACATGATTACGTAGAAGGAGATATTGAGTATTGTTCTCATAACTGAGATATTATTCATATATCATAAACATATAAAAATTCCAAAAAAAAAAGGATGAGAGGGAGAGGGTTACAACTAGTTACTTGTGAAATGTCTATCTGTGAATAAGAATGAGCGGCCAAAACCCAATTTTTAGATATTTAAAGCGTGGATATATTTTTTTATATGGAAAGTATAAAATCCAAAGATGATTTAGGGTCTGTTTGGGATTGCTTTTGAGAGGCTTAAAAGAAATTTTGAAAATCTAAAAACTAATTTTAGTATTTGGTAAAAAAAAATCAAAATCATTTTTGTTAAAATTAGCCCCTCCTACAGTTGATTTTGAAAAGTAGGGAAGGAGTATCTTTTATATTTTGAATTTGAGAATCAATTTTATCTTTTAATACAGTTCCATAAATATCTTTAAAATTATTACCTAAACCCAAAATTATCCTTATTCAAATTGAAAACAAAATCAATGTTTTAATAAATTTTTATTATAATTCATCAATATCAATTTGTTGATCAAATTATTATTAAATTTGTTTCACTATATTATAAATTTAATCACCAATAGTTTTAAGATAAAAAATAAAAAATAAAATCAATACATTATAAATTTTATTTTTAGTAAAATTTATTATAATACAAAATTAAAAATATTATATGTACATGTTTTTTATATGTATAAATAAATTTTATTTTACATTATGTAAATTTTAGTCATTTGTTCTGTCTCAGTAGTTTAACAATAAAATATATCAAACGTCCATAACTGCTTTCAAAACTCACAATATTTCTGAAAACAAAATTTACCAAACACGTAACTGATTCTCTTCACAACTGATTATTTATATAGTACAACTAACATCAATTATTTTAAAAATTACAGCATTCCCAAACTAGCACTTACTGTATGTTCTCATATGAAATAAAAACTTAGACCCTATTTCATATTAGAGTGTTATATCTTTTAAATTACAACCGTTGTGAAAAAAAGCAGTATTGATATAATAAAAATTAATAGTATATAGTAATTAATATGACTTTTAAATAATGATTTTGATAAAAATAGTAAAAATCTTATAAAATTTTTGTTTTACAAGTGGTGGATCAAAAGACAGAGCAACTGGTGTTTATCAAAAGTGTTGCCCAATCTCAATATCAAAAGAGGCCTTGATGAGTGATTGTCCAATAATATAAGAACACCAAAACTTAATATTTCACATGTATTAGTTTTTAGTATACATAAAAAATCTTATAAAAATATATTTAATCCACGATCCAATGATGATCACAAAATTGGTGCACGAAATACATATAAAATCTATCACGGCTCCGAATAAACTTGCTAAATATTTTTATTTTTGTGATAATTTTTTTTAAAACAGCTGATTTTTTAAATTTTGTTCATTAAAATTTTTATGCAGCCTTCTCACAATGCTCAAGCTCAAGCAAGCTTGAAAAATGATTTGGCATAATTTTTGAAGTTGCTCAAGGAGCATTTCTTTTTTAAATTATTTGATTGTAGTTGATTAATTGAAAAATAATATTCTTAAAAAAATTAAATATACTTGCAATTTTAAATTAGTACTACTATCGCTTCTAATATTTGGTCAGTGTACTATTACCATTACTTTATCGGGTGGCTCAAACTCTAGTGAGCCTAAAAATTCGCTGGTATAGATTTTGTTTAGGGAATGAAATAGGGTGACCAAGATAAATGTGTTTGCTCATACATTATCGTGCTCTCCTCCGGAGTAAAAGCGAGCAAATGGTTGAGCAGATCACCTCGACTAAGATGTTGTTTGGTGACCTCAAGCACATCACCTCGACCAAGATGTTATTGGTCACCTCGACTAGAGTAATATGTGGTGACCTCGAGCACATCACCTCGACCAGGAGGTTATTGGTCACCTCAAGCAGATCATCTCGACCAGGATGTTATTGGTCACCTCGACCAGAATAATATGTGGTGACCTCGAGCACATCACCTCGACCAGGAGGTTATTGGTCACCTCAAGCAGATCATCTCGACCAGGATGTTATTGGTCACCTCGACCAGAATAATATGTGGTGACCTCAAGCACATCACCTCGACCAGGAGGTTATTGGTCACCTCGAGCAGATCATCTCGACCAAGATGTTATTGGTCACCTCGACCAGGAAGTTACCAGAAAGCACGATTCAGTCAAAACAGTTTCTCCGAAATATTAGGGACCATATTCTTAGTGGGCTAAAAATTAATAGTTTTCTTAATAATTCTAGGAGAGTGGATGAAAACCGCTATAATTTCCTATAAAAACCCTAGAAATGGAAAGGAAATGGGGGATTCTTTTAGCTCTCTGTCTCTCTCTCTAAGCAACTGAACCCATTGGATATTTTTCTCTCTCTACCACTGAGAAATTTCTCTTTCGCCTGTGATTTCTTTAAGATTGATTATTTCAAATTCTTTTCCTTTAAATTTACTTAAAAGCTTTTTGTTTAAAGCAATCATAGTTAAGCCACATGAATTATGGTATGAGTTTTTCCAAGTAAGACCCGAATCGCTGACTTGAGCGTCGGAGGGTTCTCACCGAAAAAACGTTCGGCACTTCCTGACTGTTGGTTGTGTTCACAGGCTCACATGTTATCTGCTCATGGATTGTCTGCTCATGGGTTGTCTGCTCATGGATCGTCTGCTCATGGGTTGTCTGCTCATGGATCGTCTGCTCATGAGTTATCTGCTCATGGATCATCTGCTTATGGGTTGTCTGCTCACAGAACATCTGCTCATAGAAAATCTGCTCATGATGCTAACTAATCATCAGCTTCCCACCAAACAAATTTAATAATGATGCAGGGATTAGAGATCTGACCAACTTATCCAGATTTTGGCATCAGATTTTGAAATAGGAAAAAAAAAAGAAAAAGAAAAAGCATTTTTTATATAATTTATTGTATTTTTAATTATTTAATTGTAAATTTTTTGCTTTTTTAAATTTTAAAAAGCTCATTTAAATTAACCGCGACAGCGCAACCTTATCATACTACTTTTTATTAATTGCATACTATAAAAGCAACAAATTTATGGTAACTGCAACGTTATAATTATTCTTTAGAGTGGCGCGCCCAAGCTCAAGTGAGCTTGAAAAGTGATTTTGAATAGTTTTTTAATATTTTACTGCAACCTTATCATAATATTTTTTTAATTAATTACATACTTTAAAAAGCAACAAATACATGGTAATTGTGTTGTTATAATTACTTTTTGTAAGTGCCATGGACATGCGCTCAAGCTTGAGTGAGCTTGAAAAATGATTTGGTATAATTTTTGAAATAGTTCAAAAATAGTAATTTTATTACTATGATTATTTGATTGTAGTTAATATAAAAAGAGGGTTTTAAATATGATTGAAAATATAATTTTTACCACAACCGTTCCCATAATACTTTCATTAACTACTTGCTTCATAATTAAAAAAAAAAAAACGATAACTATGTTATTACCATTACTTTTTTTAACTGCGCCTGCTCCAGCTAAAATGAGTATGAGCTTGAAAAATGTTTTCAGAATTGTTCAAAATAAAAAAAATTTGAAAAAAAATTAGTTAGTAGCAACAATTTTTATATGTTAAACTAAAATAACCACTATGATAACTGATAAAACAGCCAATAAACTAATTAAAGATTTTGTATCAAATATAGGTTTTTTTTTTTCAATTTTACGTTGAAGTATGTGTTTAAAAAGTTGTATATATAAATGTCTCAATCCATGATTTTGGATTTATTAAAGTCCGAAAAAGTTATTAAGTCATATTATTTAATAATGTAATAATATAATGTTATTAAATCATATAATTTAATAATTTTTTAAATTGTAATAAAGTTGAATAATGTACCAGATCATACACACACTCACACACACACATATACATAGAGAGAGAAAGAGAGAGAGAGAGAGAATTAAGCTAAAAAATGGATTTTAATGTACATGAGTTGAATCTCAGTTGGATTGACTTTAGGAAATGGCTTGTTACTCTTCCTTTCAAGTTGTGTGATTAATTACACATATATTTACAACGGATTATAATTCTCTTCTTATCTGATCTCCTCCTGAATAAAAATATACATGAGTGATTGATAGTTAATAAATAAAGAAAATAAAGAAGTCAAATTCTACGCATACACTATTACTTAAATACACATGATACAATATCATTAAAAGCTCACGAGAACTTAGATCAGAAGAGAATCTTTATCTATTTACAACTAGATGTACAAGTACACTGTACTACCTTTTCAATCGTTTGCACACGCGGGAACTATGATCCACTGGGGTCCACTCTATGTTGGCCCACTTTACCATCTTTTGATGGGCCCAACTTTACCATCTTAAATTTTCAAAATGCAAAATCAGAGTAATAATGTACAGGGTGGTACGAGAGAAATCCTACTCCAACAATACTCATACGAATCAAAGTAGTAATGTATACTATTTTCATTGGGTGTGTCGTACAGGAAGAGATTTGAAGTTTTTTTTTTTTTTTTTTTTTGAAACTGATTAATCATCAGATTACTGCATTACACAGATATTTACAACAACTGCTTATTGTAGCAGAGATATTACACTGATATTTACAATCAGATATACATGATTGGGACTTACATTATTACAATGAATTCTATGAAGTACATGCCCAATACAAATAACCCCTCACAGGAGAGGATGTCCATACTCCACTTGCATTTCGCAAAGAGAATTATTTTTTAAATATAAAGAACATTTAGCCCCCACAATGCTTTTGTGGGGGCTAGAACCGCTGCCCTCACAATGCTTGTGAGGGCAGCAGCCCACCACTTCGGCCTTGGCCGAAGTGGCGAAGAGATTTGAAGTTTGAGCAGTTGAACTCCACTCTTTTCTAATAAATGTTCGTGTGCGTGTGTGTGTATATTTATATATTTTAAACAAAAGATAATTCGAGGGACATAAGTTTCTACTCAAACTATGCTCTTACAAATCTAGGTAATAATGTATGTTATTTTCACAGAAAATTTGTAAGTGCTCCTAAAGTACTGTCCCTTTTTTATTTGTTTCTGTATATATTTCAACCAATTATAATGATATTTATACGCACGTGTAAATAATAAATAGACGAGGAGCAATCCTCTAATAGTAATAAAGACCATTCTTGATTTTCTCATATAGGTACAAGAGCTCTAGAGTTCAGATTCGCCTCGTTTTAGTGAAAGGAGATGTTGCATTTGTTGAAGAAATCAAACTTAAAAGCTTGCTATTATGTTTATAGTCTAAATTTTAAATATTTGTTCCTATTTGTTTGGAGTTATCTATACACGTTGTTGGTTCCTTATTTATAACTATAATGTATAAAATGTTTCTTTGTATTACCATACTTTTCAAGATAGAATGCAAGAATTCTATAATTTCTATTTCTCCTAAAACTGTGTTCAGTATTCACCAACAAAAATTCTCGTACAAAATTTCGGCCAGGAGTCAGCTGCTTTGACAAAATTGGAATATTTCACAATTTCCTGCAAAGAGCAGGCAGCATTACATGTATGATGCAGAACTAACATATAGACTATATTGGTTTTTGCAGTGATCATCTTCTCTTAGTGTCTATTCAATTGGCTCTCTTTCTCTTCTTGGACTGCTTGGCATGGGATTTTACATTTTTCTTTGGCAGGTTTTTCAGTTTCCGCTTCTTGGTCTGCTCTCTAGGAGACACTGGTTTTAGATCATCATCTTTATCGGAGGAGAAGACGTCACTTGCGGATCCATCTTCATCAGCTGGGGCATCACTCATCGACCCATCTTCTTCATCAGAGCTAAGTACCAAGTCCTCTACAATGTCTTCCTCCAAAGCTACCACTTCCTGCTGCGTCATCCTTCTCTTCTTTTTCTTCTTCTCCTCTTTAGGAGGTTTATCTCTGAAAACAAATAGCTTCTAACTATTAGCCACAAGCCAACAGGATAGGAAAAAAATTGAACTTCAAGGCAGTAAGAAAACACAAAGAGATAGAGAACGAGACATGAAAATCATACTTTGAAGCACTTCCAGGTAACCAGGATGATGAACTGAAAACAGTGGCACCTTGTTCATCTGCAGAATCATCTTCTTCATCACTAGCTGGTAGCTTCTTACTCCCGAATACAGAAGCCTTCTCACCCACTAGGACACTGAAAATCACAGCACATCATAAAAAATGACAACCTTAACTCGGAAAGTATATTGATAAAACCTAACGACAAACACAGTTAAAAACCTTGATTCCATCAATGAGTCGTTTCTTTGTCGTGCTCTCTGACGCAGAATTGCCACATACCGTGACAGAGGACTAGACCCTGCCTTTTTCTCATCCTATAGTCAAACAAAATCCATCAGTCTCTTAAAACAGTTACATTGTAAACATCATAAACAGCAGATACATCAGATACATCATAACTTCATAAACATCATCTACAGAAGCTCCTGAAAAATACATCTAAATCACAATGAATCTTTGATCCAAGAAAAAAATCCAGAACCCTGAAACTGGAAATAGCTCAGAAGTTGGCAAGCTAAAAAAGGCCAAAAAAAAAAAATTCAAAGGAGATGTATGGGATTTATAAATACGTTTTGCCTAGGAAGAAAACAGTGTTCGAGCACTGATCAATTAGCTTCACAGTTCATGGTTCCAATTTCACCCACTCAATGTCCACATAAATATAACAAACATTTACATCATAAAAAGGCAAGCAATTTCAAAAAGCTAAAGCAAACATCGGGTTAGATAACTTGTGGTCAAGTTACAGTCATATATATTTATTACAATGGCTAAGTTTGCTGTCCAACATTATGATCCTAATTAATCTCATAATTGAATACAGTATATATAAGAAGTACATCATATGGGCACAAAAAAAAAAAAAAAAAATCATGCATGCGCAGAAATACAGTGTGAAAATATAAATGGTAAAAAGAAAAATGAACAGTCTATGTACAGACCTCAAGGAAAAATGAGGCCGAAGGATTGTTTGGTTGAAAAGTAATTGACATACGACGCTCATTTGTAAACTCAGAGTTAGCATCAACCTGGAAAATGGAAGAGTTAGAACATTACAGCATTGAAAAATGCTCTTACGATTCAGATGGACTTTTCTATAAATGAAACATCTGGCAATCACTCTAAAGAATATACCTGACGGATAAGCTGCCTCATTTCTTTTCGGAATCTTTCAACTTTGGTAGATTTGCAAAAGTCACGCAGCCGCACAGAGGGAATAAATGATAACTCAAAGAAAGCAACAGAATAGCTCCATTGTGCTAAATGTTCAGCTAGCTCTTCAACAACAGAATATACACATGCCTCCTGGAAAGCTCGTGTCTTCAGGGTAGGCTTACTTACCTGTCATAGAGAACTCTCTGTCAGATATAAAAACCAATCATGTTGCAACAATTTGACAAAGAAAGATATTCGCACTTAAAGAGACCTTCAGAACTGTACGCAAATCAACAGCTTTGCCAACACCTCCACTGGGGGGCCTATTCAATTCTTTCATCTCCAGCATGTCCAGAAGGAGCATAGAAACTGGTATAAAAGTACCGGTAGAAGCAGCGATTCTGTTAAGCATTCTAACACACCTCAATCTAAGGGGGAAGTATCGAGCAGTCGGAACTAGGCGGGCAACCCCAGAGATTATTTGGGTCAAAGGATAAGCAAGGGGTTTCATATCAGCTTCTGAGCAGTAGGCACAGACAGCTCCTGTCCAAAGCTCAAGGCAGTTTATGAATTTCCACTCATAAACCTTTCGGAATGCTTCCTACAAAGAAAGAGAGAAAAAACTCAGGTGCAAAACAGTAATGAGAAAATCAAAGTGGATCAACCATATCAAGTTAATTACTAAATGCACTGCATACTATAACAATCAGTATTGAAAGATAAATCATCTAGCTACCTTAGAAATAATATTTCAAGGACCAACAAACTAGGGGTAAAGCTAGGAGAGACAAACAAAAGCTCAAATCTACTGAGTAGAGAGTGCTAAAAATAAACTAAGAATTTTCTAAATTGTAGACTAGATGAGAAGCACGAAATCTCCCCAATAACTGATCACTTATATTAATTCAAAATCCTAAGAACAAAAAAATTTGAATTCTTAAAAAGAAAAGAAATAGAAGAAAACAATATATCACCTTGGTTTTCACATTAAATGCATCCCGCAGGATCATGGCTAGCTGCCGGATGAAAACAAAGGCATGCTGATATGCAGATGGAAGGTCCACCCCGAGAAGTTCTACAACGCAATTACTAAGAAACTGGATATGCTGTAATTTTACAGCATTTATGAAGTGACAGTTTAATATGTAGGCTTTGTATATCCCTTTGAAGCAGTCATCCAAACAATCAGATCCAAGCCGTATGCACAAGTCTCTTAAAAATAGAAAAGCAACAACAGGGAGTGCACCTCCTCCTGTACCCCAAAAATGAAGTGCAGCCTGGAATAAGTAAAAAATGAAAATAGAAATAAATTATCGTTTAGCAATTACTTTATAAATAAAAAGTTAATAAAATAAAAATAGTTGTAAAACCAAACTAAGATAATCAAACTGGATGAGTTAATCATTAGGCAAAGGAAATATGCAGTATGTTCTTATACATTAACACCTTATCAAGATCCCACACAAAAAGCATGGTATTCCAGATAAAGAACCACCAAGAAAAGTTGAATTTGCAGAAAGTGATGCATATCTATGTGCATACCTTAACATATTTCCTTAGGAGGCTCGGAAAAGCAGCCAAGAATAAGGATGAAAACTTGAGGCGCCTTAAAGTAAAAGATATCATTTCTGTGTCAGTCATTTGATTTAAAACATGCAGAGAATTTCCCAGATATGACTTCACTAAATGATTGTATTTCTTCCACTGTTTTGTGTGCATCAGATCTGTAATAGTCTCTTTCTTTCCTCCAGAACTGGGGAGTTTCAACAACTTTCGAAGAATCCCGTCCATTTCACTTAGTACAAATAACATTATTTTATTAAAGACACTGCTAGACATGATATGAAACTTCACAGAGGACTCCTCTCCGGCATCATCACCATAGTGGCAGGCAATCCTAAAAGCTTTCATAAGCGAACGAACTGCACCTAATTGTCCATTTTCCCTAATTGAATTACACCAGGAATCAACCATCTCAGTTGTTATAACATTTTTAGATGGCTTCTCTTCCTCGTCCTCCATATCAGGCCCAACATCCTCATCTTCTTGCATTTCTGCATCTTCCATATCAGTTTCAACATCATCCTGCATAGAATTGCAATAAATTTCATGTGGCTATCAGTTTGGCATGCATTATAAGCATTTGAAAGTTGCACATTAATTGCACACTCACATCAATATCATCATCATCAAATTCCAGCAGCTCCTTGTCATGTTCTTGCAGAAACTTGAAGAATTCAGGGTCCTGCAGAAAACATTTTTCAATAACTTCATTAACAAATATACCAGCACCATCGTATAAAAATTTTTCAGAGTACATAACTTCTAACCTTTTCCTGGAGCCGTTGTAATTGCTCCTTGTGCTCCTTTGCTACTTTCTTTGATTTTGAGACCGGCCTACTTGTCTCGTCTTGTTCTTCCATTTCATCATCACATATTTCATGGTCTAAATTCCTTGCTGGGATAACCAAGAACAAAGTTGAATATAAATAAAATCATTCTAAATTTCAAAAACCAAATGCACAAGCTTATACAAAAACCAAAAAACTCCTATGAATAAAAATTACAAACCACAAATAACAAGTATGTATAGACAAGAAATCACCTTTGTTTTTAGCACCCATGATGCTTCTTAGTGAAGAACTACTAGACTAAATTGAAACGAAGCAATGGACGAATAATGGGAATGCTCTGTTATTCAGCCTGTTCAATATCTTTAACAGATGCCTTTTACAAGCTTCACATTAAGCACCACATGAACTCTGCAAAAGGAAATGAACTCTCATAATAAATTACAAACAGATTATAGTCATTATGTAGTAAAAAAATTCATTGCGAAAATGGACATGAAATAGTTGAGCTGAAAAAAATTATTCATCCAATGATTTGACTACCTATTCAACTATCAAACATGAATATTTAGAACTACAGTGTCACCTAGTAAGCCTGAAAAAAAAAAAAGAGGCAATTTGTATTTCAAGAAGGTGACTCATCAGAATATACAGTAATTTCGAATAAAATTATCATACTTAAGATAAAAATGCTAAAGTTAAAAAATGGTAATTGCAGGCCACACAGGAAAAGATTACCGGTGGCTGAAAGCGGCGAATTGGCGTCGCCGGCGAGATTCCGGTGAGGGTAGCGGCGAATTTCTGATAGTTGGCTTAGGGTCTATTTCGCTGCGAAGTGAGCGAATGGACGAAACTCAGGTCTCAGAGGAACAAAACCCTAGTGTTCTCAAATTTGGGGTTTTGACTTATTTTGACTTTTGATTGTCAATTTCCGTTGGGCTGTTTTGCCCTTTTAGCCCAATTAGTCTACACTCAGGCCCAACTAATATACAATGCAGGCCAAGTGGTTAGGGCCAGCAGTTCGAACCCTACAAACGCAATGATAAATATTTCATTCATTTATTATAGGAATATTATCATTTTCCCATCAAAGATATTCTGACACATCATGTCAATACCACGGTTTGGTAAAATTATCAATTTACCACCAAACGTTTAAACTGTTAGCATTTTTCCACCATTTCGTTAAAACTCAGTTAATATGTAACAGAAAATTCATAAAAGATCAATTTTACCCCTGGAGTATAAAAGACCATGTAATTAACCTTTTGTGAATTTTGTAATTAAATCATCATTTACTGTTCTTCCTTCTTAAAGGATAAAAATTACCTTTATGAATTTTGTATAATTGACCGTGTGGTGCTAGGTACTTCATAAATTGAGTTAATTTATTTAATTTTTAAAGGGTAAATTTATTTATTTAATTTTTTGTGTAAAATTATTATCATCATATCAAAGATTAAATTGCTTCTTTTGCACATTCTTTTTTTTCCCTTTCATAAATTGATTTTTAGTAGTAGAATAAATTGTCTTTAGCTTGTCAATTTAATAAATAAATTTGTCCTTTAAAAATTAAATCAATTTATGAAGTACCTAGCACCACACGGTCAATTTTATAAAATTCATAAAGAGTAATTTTTGCCCTTTAAGAAGGAAGAACAGCAAATGATGATTTAATTACAAAATTCATAAAAGGTTAATTACATGATCTTTTACGCTCCAGGGGTAAAATTAACCATTTATAAATTTTCTGTTACATATTAACTGAGTTTTAACGGAATGGTGAGAAAATACTAACAGTTTAAACATTTTGTGGTAAATTGATGGTTTTACCAAACCGTGGTACTGACATGATGTGTCAGAATACCTTTGGTGAGAAAATGATAATATTCCTTTATTATATAATGTATAATTGAGGAGAGCTCCATAAGTATTGATATAAGTTGATTTCAGTAATAGTTTGATTTATAAATATTAGTTATAAATGCATGTAATATAAGTTGTAATTTGAGTAATAGTCTCATATAATAAAAAAAATTACTAATATAGAATGCTCCTTTCCTTCTTCCTTTTTTTTTTTAATACAATCTCAGTATGAGAGCTGCTAAGTTACATTAGCTGTAACTTACATCTCACCCAAAATTAGTTTTCTACAACCCTTTTGACCTAATGTATACAACAATTATAAGTTAGTTTTTGTAACTACACATCGTAAATATTTGGGTCGAACCCTTAACCTCAAGAATGAGGTGAAAATTGTGTAGATTATCTATCATTCCATAATGAGTTATTTGTGATCGATTATGTATTTGTTTTGATTATTTTTCTAAATTATTCCTGCATTATTATAATTGCTTGTCAAAAATAAATATGCATTAGGAGAAGTATGAAAATAGAGTTTGATTAGTTATAATTATTATGCCTTATGTGTAGGGTGGTAGGGATGACAGCAATTTTTACGAAAATAGGGTCTTTAGGAACTCTCGCCATGAGAGGGGATGAGAAATTTAAAAAATTAATGTTGGGAAAAAATATGGAATCAATTAATGCCTATTTCAATTAACCGACACCCACAAATTTAAATTTATAGTTTTAATGTCTAATATCTATTCATTTTTTAAATTTGACTGAATATTAATGTTGAACTCATATTAAATTGCTTAAAATTTTAAGTTAATCACTTTCATGAATATATAATTATATTTTCTTTGTAAAAATTATTAGTTCTTCTTATCTATATTTTGTAGTTAACACTTTAAGTAAAGGTACATATCATAACAATTTGTACACAATAAATTTATATAAAATTACTTATGACACTATTAGTATATATAATATATAAATTCATATTTTAAAAGATGCGGACAATTATATGTAAGAAATATATATATCTCTGTTTTCGTGGAAATGAATATATTTATTTGTCACAATCTTTGAAACGACAATGACAACAATGATGAAGCATCTCCTGGTAATATTTGCATGGAACCTCTCTATGAAAATTAACCTTTTCTTTCACACGGTAAAATCAACAAAAAAAAAACAAAAAAAAAATCGAAACTATCAATGACAAGTCCAATTTCTTGAGATCTGACTCTACACAAAAGAAAACAGAAAACAAGGCGACAATATTAAAACAAAAAATAAATAAGAAGGATGACATGAGACCTCATGGTTTAACAAAACAAAATATGCATCTTTTATTGCGTCAATTTATATTATAAAGCTGTTTATTATATAGTTATTTTTATCAACGTTTTAAAAATTAAATATCATTATTCATAACAAAATGATGACAAGCTTATGGTCACGCAGATTTTATTTTTATGTCAAAAAATAATCATCTAACCTATAAAGTTCGTTTAAAAATAGAATTTACGGATTATAAAATAATTTTCATAATCATTTCCTCAATTCGCGGGATATTGCTTTACAAAAGAATGTATATACACTATTTTAGTCGGAATAGCTGACGAGAAATAATACGTGTATTTATTTTAAAAAATTATTATATAAATAATAATTATATTAAATAAATTATATATATTAATTAATTATATTATTTCTAATATATCCTATAATTTCTCGGCTGGATTCCTCGACGAGCCTAGGAGAACGAGAGAAGATCCTTCAGGCAATTGAAGTACATATTCCAATTTGAAAAGCCGAGTTGGCCACGAAAATCGGAGCAAAATGGCAGGCATGCAAGTGAAGTGAGGTCAGGTGAGAGTCACGTCCCCAAGCCAAACCACACGACATCACGTGCTCTCCATTAAAATGATCAAAAGCCTTCGTCTTCGCCGAGACACGTCCAGAATCTCTGACGAGTGATTTGGGGTCATTCCACGTCGCAAGGATCGACAATGATCCATGCAAGGGTAATTTGGTAATTGTGTGTGTAGTCTTCCGATTCCAGTGCAAACAAGCGACAACAAGCCAAACAACACACGAACGACTTAATAATGTTATTATTATTATTATACGGTGAATGTTAAGTTATAGCCGATTATAATTTATTTTTCTTATAAAAATTACGTGGACTTCACCGTTATATTATTGTTCGTGTGAGAGAAATAAGTTATAATTTAATTAAAATTTTGTATTTAAATTTAGACATGTAATTGTTTTTAAGACTCATAACATTTTCTAAAAATTAAAATTTACCGATCAGTTGCTTGTATTGTACTTGGGGCAGCAATACAAGTGGTTTTGTAAATTTGAAGAATTTATTTAGTTTTTTAAATGTGTTTCTAACCTTATTCAATTAGTGCTTGAAAAAAATCAAGATATTTTCAGTTAGTTAACTCGGTTCTTGGAATGACTAAATCACAGCTAAATATACTATTATTCAAAAACTATTTTTTGAAATCACAAAGTAGGATAAAGAAAGAATTTTGTCATCCAATATACTTTTAAAGTAAACTAATTAAATAGCATTTTCCTTAAAACACCCTTTGGATAACAAATACATAAGAAGTATATTTGTATAATCTATAAACACTAACCATTGTATTTTTTTATGAAATAATTTTGCAGACGTTATAAGTTTGAGAAAACTAATTCAAACCGTTTATGTATAATTTTTTTTAATTTTACATTTAAAGTCGATGTTGGCTGGACAAAAAATATCGATGAAAGCAATAAGTGCATCTCAATAATTTTTCCGTACATTTCATAGAAAAATTTCCAGTAAAGTTTTAATGCAAAAATAAATGCTGAAGCTAGGAAACTATGTTTTTACATGTTTATTTTTTTTTAAAAAAAAATCAAGTAATGGTGAGTTTGGTCATTAAATAAAAAAGTGTAATGATATAGTTATAAATTCTTATATAAATTTATTTTATATAAATTGATGTGACGTTAATTCATTAACTAAATTAAATATCTCTTGGCCCACATGATTTATTTATATTATTATATATTTTTATTCAATCAATAAATTAATATCACATCAATTTTTATAAGATAAACTTATACAAGAGTTCGTGATTTAATAAAAAAACACATCAACTGCAATCTGCCAGAGTGAACCTCACCAACTCAAGCAAGATCATGACCGTTCCTTTACGACTAGTTCTTGATGAATCATCAATCAAATTGCAACTCCCAACTTGTACGTGTCAATAATACCCTATAAAAATCAAACACGTGTCAACAAATGCAGATGAATTTGCGCAATTTTGCTTATATAGACCCCCCCCCCCCCCCCATTTGCAAACTACTAGCCAACTCAAAAAGAGTTACCAAAAGGGCAACTCATACACACACACACGCGCATTGACAGAGAAAGAGAAAGAGAGAGAGAGAGAGTGAGTGGAGAAGAAGAAGGCAAAAGGAGAGAGAAAAAAGCGCTTCTTCTCAGCAAGAAGTGCTTCTAGGGAAAGCACTTCTTTTTCTTTTTTTCTTTTTTTAAAAAGGTACCCTTTTCTTTGACATGCATGTTACATACATATATTGCATATGTTGAATTAGATCTTTTTATCACCATCTTTATATATATATATATATATATTTGTGTATAATTTCTGTTGCATTGTGTTTGGTTTATTCGGATGATTGTGAATCCATTAACAAATGCTTTTGCTTTTGGCTTCTTCAGCAATGTAAAAAATCAAAATACTTACAATTTCGAGCCGAAACTCAGAAGAACTGTATTTTTTTTCTTTTTTTTTAAAAATAAAATGGCTTCAAGGTTGGTTTTGTTTCTTGCTTTTATATATATATTATATGGAGTAAACATCCAACGATAGCATGAAAAAAATTCACCATTATCATTATCATCTCTATAATTACACCAACAACAAAATCTAAGCCAGCCCGCAGAAATTCAACTATGTTGATAAGGTTTAACTCTATATATACGTGTGTCTCTGTGTGTGTGTTATGATATTTTTGTTTAGTTATGATATTTCCCGCATTCTGTGGAATTTCGGTTTTTTATTTTTATTTTTATTTATCATCTCCTTTTCATTGGAAAAATCGGCCTTTTACTATTTTATTTTATCGTATTTTAATTTATTCCATATTGTGTTGGAGGACTCTATTTATTTATTCTATTTTCTTGGATGCATATGAAAATATATATACAGATGTTTCAAGCAATAATGAGTGCGAGATTTTGGGAAAAACAATTTTGCTAATATGAAATTGAGTAATTATAGGCCATTAACAAACTGTTAGATTCATGTTAAAGTTAATTCTGTTTATGTCTCTTGTTCTATGTCTCGATTCTTGATTTGAAATCAACTTTCAGTATGAATGAGATTAAGGAGATATTTTCCACTTGTTCACATGAGTGAAATATTGTCCACATTTGTTTACCATGCAGTGCCCACACGTTTTTTTGAGTCTTGTATCACTTTACATGCAATTTATGTTTGTTTTCCAGAAAGTTTTATTATATATGTATTATTTTACCTTGAAAAAATGTTTAATCTGACTTCTCATGGCACCCACTTTGAAATGTTGTCGGCTAGTCTCAAGGCCTGATAAAGAGGTGTCATGACTTTTGAGATACAACTGTTGAGGGGGGGAAAAAACTGTAGCTACCAAGAAAAAGCTTATGGGAGATGGGTAAAATTGTTTATAGAAGGCTTAAAATATAAATTTTTGTTTAAAAGTGGTAAAAATTAAAAAAATAATAAATAAAGTTGCCACAGCACAGTTGCTGGGTAGTAGTCGCAAATGGGCGGTCAACTATTGAAACATTAGAAATTACAAAGAGGCTAACAAAGAGCCAAGTCTGTGCAACTTAACGTTCATAGATTCATTGATTAGTACTTTGTTCGTCGTACATTGTATATCAATTGAAATTAGGAAAAGAATGGCATATTTTACAAAGTTAGTCGGGTTCCAACTTTTGAAGGCTTGTACAAATTTTTACCATCGGCAAAATTTTGATGTGACTGTGAGTGACTAAGATGGACCCAAAAGCTGGCCCCCATTAGCTTCTGCAATTTGCATGTGGAATGGCACTGGCGGCAGCAGTGCAATTTCAATTTGACCTGTTAATATAGTTCTCTAGCCCCACCACATGCTCTAGTAATTTTTGTGGACCACTATTGTTTTGAACTTCAAGTTGACCTGTGAATATCACAGGCCAAATTATGTGATGCGTGCCTTTCTTGGCAGCCGGACAATGAAATTAATGGCAGTTATTCTTTAGGATATGCTGTTTAATTTTATGCACAGTTGCTATTCTTGTTTTCTTGGGCGACAGACATGAATTGGAATTATATGCAGCTAATGCCCATCAATTAAATTTTATTGTGTAGGACCACAATGCCATTGCTGAATGCTCACCTTATCATTTTAATCTGTTTTTCATGGTTGTTGTTCACTTGAACATGTTGTTTTATCGGCAATTGACGGTGGCTTAGACAATTGAAAACCACATTTGCTTTTCAGGTTTTTCAAAGCAAGCAGGCAACACAATGGGAGCTGGTGGCCCTTCACTCCAGCGGGAGAAGAAGGAAAGCCTTATCCAGCCTGCACCACATACAAAGCCTCCATTCACCCTTAGCCAAATCAAGAAAGCTATCCCACCCCACTGCTTCAAGCGCTCCCTCCTCCGATCATTCTCTTACGTCGTTTACGACCTCTCCTTTTCCTTCCTCTTCTACTACACTGCCACCAATTACTTCCACCTCCTCCCTTCCCCATTTGCCTACCTTGCTTGGCCCATTTACTGGATATTCCAAGGCTGTGTTCTTACCGGTGTTTGGGTCATTGCTCACGAGTGTGGCCACCATGCCTTTAGTGACTACCAATGGGTTGACGATACCGTTGGCCTAATCCTGCACTCTGCCCTTTTAGTTCCATACTTCTCATGGAAGTACAGTCATCGCCGCCACCATTCCAACACCGCATCCCTTGAGCGCGATGAAGTGTTTGTCCCAAAAACCAAGTCCGAAGTCCCATTTTACTCCAAATACTTCAACAACCCCCCAGGCCGAGCTCTCACCCTTCTAGTCACACTCACTCTTGGCTGGCCCTTATACTTAGCCTTGAATGTTTCCGGCAGGCCCTACGACCGTTTTGCTTGTCACTTTGATCCCAAGAGCCCCATCTACTCAGATCGCGAGAGGCTCCAGATATACATTTCTGATGCCGGAATCTTTGCTGCAACTTACGTCCTCTATCGCGTTGCCATGGCAAAAGGACTGGCCTGGCTTATATGCGTGTATGGGGTACCGCTACTCATTGTGAATGGCTTTCTTGTACTGATCACATACTTGCAGCACACGCATCCTGCACTGCCGCACTACAACTCATCCGAATGGGACTGGCTGAGGGGGGCTCTCTCGACTGTCGATAGAGATTACGGCGTGTTGAACAAAGTCTTCCATAACATTACAGATACACATGTAGCTCACCATCTCTTCTCAACCATGCCACATTACCATGCTATGGAGGCGACAATCGCGATGAAGCCAATCCTCGGCGAGTATTACCAGTTCGATGGGATGCCCTTTTACAAGGCGGCGTGGCGGGAGGCGAAAGAGTGTCTTTACGTAGAACCGGACGAGAATTCTCCGACCAAAGGCCTTTTCTGGTACAGGAACAAACTGTGATAACATGTCTGCTGGTAAGTTTGATGAAGATGTAGTTACAGTTTAATTAAGTACTATTTGAGCAGTGGTTTCCAAAGTTGTTCAGCAAATAAATAAATTTTTTTTTTAAAAAAAAGCTCTCGGTACTTGGTTTGTAATGGTCCTGTATTAAACATTTTAAGTACTTAAGAACTCTAATTATGTGTGTGTGACATAAAATTTCTCCTAATCTGCAATTACTAAGCACAGTGAATAGTAGAATTGTTGAATGCAGTTAATTATTTTTCACAGCCAAATTTAATGCCAATACATAAGGTCAACGAACTCCATAAAGTACAGCCATAACTGAAAATTAACAGTTATTTTTCAGCCAAATTTGAGGTTAAAAAAAAAAATGTTTTGGACTGATCAGAACCGAATTAATTACTTCGAAAGTATTCTAGATTTCAAAAATCATTTTTTTATATCTCATTGAGGATTTGAAAAAATCTGGTTTCATATACATATATGCTTTGCGCCTATTATAATTAATTTTATACTTTACCGAGTTTTAAAGCTCTTTTTACAGCATTGTAAAATCTCTGTATATATTTACTATTATAAAGAATCGAGATCATATTTTATAGGGAAATTATCTATACCTTATAGATGCTCTGTTATCAAAAATACTACAACACTTTGAGGGTGTATCAATCGTTTATCTTGAGTTGACAAAATATATCTGCCGTCCATCAAATCGTTACTTGTCGTTTAAATAGGATAACGCCAGAAGGGTAATTTGGTCTTTTCATATGATACAAATGATAATTTAAGGGTATACAAGTAATAATAAAAGAATTTAAGGGTATATAAGTGATACTTTTTAAGGGTAAAATAGTTAATTGGTTATAATTCCGTTAACTTTCAAACGGTAGTTAATGGTTTGGTGGTTGACAGATAATTTTTGTCAATTGATGATAGACAATTGATACACCCTCAAAATGTTGTAGTATTTTTTATAATAGAGCATATATAGAATATACGAATGATAATATCCTTATTTTATAATTTTATAAAATGCAGATGTTCACGCTTAAAAAAAATTATATATATACAGATACGAAGAATTAATAATTATGCAAACAAAACACACCCACACAACCATCACCTACCAAGGCCTTGAAAAACTGAGGCAAATAATTAATTATATAGACAAAACACATCTAAACAACCATCACCAACAAAGGCTTTGAAAAACTGAGGCAAATAATTCTGAGCCATTGGAAAGTTATATAAGAAATGTATGAGTCGGGACGTGATAAATTAATGATGATATTTTTCATACCTTTTTTTGTGCAATAGCACTTCAATTTTTATCCTCAAGTTTATCTGTTACAACTTTTAATGGAAGTGCCGCGATTAATTTTTATAAAAACACTTTGGATTGGTTTGAAATTTTGAAACTTGAACCTAGCACATCTGAAATCGACTACCACATGCTAGTGTTGATCAAACAATAGTGGAAAAAAAAAATATCTCTAATGGGATCAAGAAATTTTCAACCAATAACTTAAAAAGAACTTTAGTAATTTATTTATTTTTGAATCATTTTGGTTAGTAGAGAACGATAGAATAAAAGTAAAATTGTGAAACGATAAATAGTTCAAGCATTAATAGTCTTGATTATTCTTGTGCATGCATACTTAAATTTTAAACAATTCAGTATTACGGAATCTATGTAGAGTTGTAGACATATAGAAAGATTTATATGTTTCACATTTAACAACTCAGCGTCAATTAATATATAATTAGACCTTCTTCTATATTAAGAATAAACTTACATTTAACAACTCAGCGTTAATTAATATATAATTAGACCTTCTTCTATATTAAGAAGAAACTTATATTGCCACATCTGCAATTGATCAATACACTGAAAAATTTGGTAAATTGTTTTGGTATATCTGGCATTGCAAAAAAAATTAAATTCTTGCCTATATAAATCATATACAGTGAATACTTTGTTGTCTGCCGCATAAATAGTTTAAGAAAAATTTTATTTGTTTAACAAACAGTTAATGTTTTTATCAATTTTTTTGTGTGATTAATCTGAAATTTATATGGACTAAAGGGTATCTAAGGGGGCTTCTATTTTATCTTTTAGAGTGTAGAAAGCATTTGTATTCCTTTGAAAATATATCAACTAAAAATGTACTTACATCAAATTAACTTCGGGGGTAAATGTAATTACCTTTAAAGAAAAGTTAGAGACACCAAAGACTAATTAAAGAAAAAACATCGAATTCAATTTTGAGCATAAATTAAAATTAGAAGAGCCAACGTCTAAATGTATTCATTTCTTATTGGTTTAAATTAAAAGTAGAATTAACAAATTCTGGATCTATGGTTATTCACGAGTTGAATTCTACGGAGTTGATACAGATGCACAATCAATCTATCATTTCGCAGAGAATAGTGATGCTATTACATGCCTCCAAAAATTCTTATATAAAATGTCATTTTTTTTATGTTTACACACCTACACTATCAAAAATATATGTAGGATTTTTTAGGATTATTGCGGAAATATTTTGTGGAAACAAGATTGTAGATTTAATTGGGGAAAGAAAATGGGTGCTTTTAGAAGTGATTTTATGTTTCATAATATTTTGGTGGGTACATTTAGCAAAGCAGTTCTACAAAGATTTTAGAGGGGCCTTTACTAGCACCGATCTTTTGGGGATTAAGGCTCTTTTAGAGCAATAATATTTGACCCCCTCAACTCATCTCATTAGCACTTACTTTTCAAGTAAATCTATTCATTTTCAAAACAATTCTCAATTTTTTTTTCCTCTCAAATGGGAATACCACACACACACTCTCTCTCTCTCTCTCTAATTCTTGGGTCAGTTTGGGCTTGCAGTGGTTGATTAAATAAGTTGCTTTTGTTATGCAAATGAAATAAACTGCTGATTAAAAAAGTAACTTGTTGTTTGGTAAACTGTGCTGTTATGATTGCCGTGAATTTAAAAAGCAGTGTACAAGCGTTTGACAAATTTTATTACAAAATTATTGTTTTATTATGTAATGACCAAAATAGACATAATTTTAAATTACCTTTTGTTTTTAGAGTATGTTTAATAATGTTTAGACATGCCTTTCTCTTTTTAAAATACATAAAATTACATAAAGTGAAAAAAAAAAACTCAATTATATAAAATCTAATGAACTTCATAATCTGTTACACAAAATATGATAAAAATTCATATCAACACATAATTCAAATAAAAAAAAAAGTAATATACATTACATTCATATTAAACTTATTGTAATAAACACCTTGTATGTAGAAAAAATAAAATAATTGAATGTTAAAAATCAAAAGTTATGAAATTGAATGGTTAAATTTCATGTGAAATTGCTCATAGTTCAAAGAAAATTTACACAATCACATGTAAGTCTTATTAAATCTTATAATAGAAAATAAAAGTAAAATATGAAAAATATAAATTTACTAGATGAAAACTTTATAATTGTAAGGGTAGTTTGATTATGCTTATATATTAGGTGTATAGAAAAATAAGACATAATTATTTTTTTGCTAAAATATTAAGGTTATAATAGGAATTTTAAAAAGGAGTGGTGAATTATTAAATAAGCTGCTTATGAAAATCAGCCATTTACCTGCTTTTAAAAGTTGCTGTCAAAATGGAGAAAATTATAAAATGAGCAGATTTTACAAAGTTTACCAAATACTATTTTTATAAAAAATTATGAAATCAGTAACTTATTGATTCTCAACCTCAATCTCAAATGGGATCTTAATAAAAACAAGAGAAATTATCAATTATATACTCTTAAATTATCTCATTTCCTAGCTATTTGCCTATTTCTCTTAATGTAAATATAGGCACACACAGACCTCATTTCCTAGCTATTTGCCTTTTTCTCTTAATATTTTCTGTTAATTTTGATAATTTTTTTTAAAATATGATTATTACTTTACCCTTTGACGATAATAGGACCAAAAACTGACTTCAAATTAAAGACAAATAATATCTAGACCACTCATATATAATAGATGATAAATATAAATATAATATTAAAATGAATCTATAAATTATTTAATGTTAGAGCACATGATTTTGGTAATGAAGTCTTAATATTAAATAAATTTCTCAACCAATCAATATAAGAGAATAAACAACATTATTTCGCAATAGCTTTTTGCAAATTAATAGAATAATTTATCTTTATTAAAACGATATATCCGATGTAAAACCACTGTTATCATTAAAAATAGGAAAAAAAAACAGAGAAATTTGGTAGAAGTTGACGACCCATATGCTCCCAATCAGCATCAATCTTAGTTGAATATTTCTCATTATCTTACTTGTTCGATTGCTCGTGACTTCCTTCAATTTTCTCTCCAGTACTTGCCATCGACTCCTCGGTTGATGCCATGGGCTTATTTTGTGGCTGATTCGAACCATTTTCAGATCCTTTTTGCGCCTCTTCTTCAATTTCTTCAGACTTGAAAAAAGATAGGCCGCCGCCATTTTTCATCACTTCCATTTTTCTTTTCTTTGCGTGTGAACTCATGTGTCCTCCCAATGCGTTGCCAGTTGAAAACCCCACGTTACAAACAAAGCATTTGTGATCTCCTTCGAAATCAGATTGATCAGTCTCACAATCTTTTGATTTCGAATAATGAGATTTCATTGTCAGCTTATGAAGACAACATGGATTATTTTTCCTATCTTCGTTAAGCTGCCGGGATGGATTGATTTCAACTTGATCTTGAACTTCTTGTTTTGTAATTGGCTTAATAGGACAGTCATTAGTAGCTAGGGTTTCTTTATTTTTTGGCGAAATCAAACCGCTGGAAGAACTAGGGCTAAGGGAATCACCAAGATGGCTACCAAATTGCTTATCGCCATTTTGCGTAGATTCACCATTTGAGCTTGAACAAATATGTTTAGTATCTGCGGCACCACTTGGAGAAGGCGTTGGCTTAGGATTTAATATGCTTTCGCTAGGGTTTCGATCAGGGGAAGCTGATCCGGGATTCGTTTCAATGCTCGAAAAACTGTGTTTTGGTCTAACACTCGGATGAGACTTGGCTGAGTTGAGAGAGATCTCATCCACGGCTTGTTCAATTTTCACGGGAAAGTTGACACTAGTGACATTTGAAGGAATTGGTTCATTAGAACTATAATTTTGCAAGCTTGAAACGTTGTGGACGTTTAATTTTTTGTCAATTGGAGGAGGAGGATCAGAAGAGATAATTGCTTGTGGATAATTATTAGCGTTTTTCACTTGGCAATTTTGCACATCATTTATTGCCGGCGCAGATGCTTGGGTAGAAGGATGGTTGTTTGGCTTGGATGCTTCTTTGGAATTGCTATTCCTTAACCATTGATGCATCAGAGTGTTTGATATATTGGGGAGATTAAATTCCTTGCCTTTGGGCATTTCAAAATGGAACCATTCTTCTCTATATTTGTGGGGATCACTATCAATTTCATTATCCATGGAGTAAAAATTCTTTGATTTCAAGTGAAACCAAGAGAGAAGAGAGGGTGATTGTGAATGAAAAATCAATAGAAGGGTTAACTTTTTTATACAATTTACAAAGGGATAAAGACATATTAAGAGATGACAAATAGACATAATTAAGTAATGCAAATTATATTATTAATTAATGTTTTTATGACATAAGAACAAATTTTGCCATGTACAACAAGTGGATTGTGTGAACATGAGTGAATTCATATTCTTGCCTTTTTGAAATTTCAGAATTTGCGTTTGAAAAAAAAAAGCAAAAATTTAGGGAAAAAACAAGAACGTTGTTGTTGTTACCGTATATGATGAAAAAATAGTTAGAAATTATACACTTTCATAAAGAAAGAAAGTTAAATGCATTATCCTTCTGTATGTTCATATGTATGCAGTTACTTTTCTGATAGAATGATAGTTGAGAAACAGTTGAGAATTTGAACATTTTTTTTCTGTTACAATTATGAATTTATTGTCTCATAAAAGGATAACCCTTGATAGAGACTAATTAATTAAAATCTAACCATGCAAAGTTATTATCCTTATTTAACTTAGATTTATCACCATATATAAGATTGCAATGTTTTCTTCTTTCATGGAATTAATTTCCTTTTTTTAAATATTACTATCAATTTGTAAGAGCTATCAAAACTATATCAGATTTCAAAATTTAATATGTATATATATATATATAAGTTTCACCCATTGTACAATATTTCAAAGATTTATTTATATATTGATAGGTGTTGCATGATTAGCACGTTAATGATAACTAATAAAATCAACTAACATCTTATGCTTGACAAATGAATGATAAGTGATACATCATTTGGATACAAACTTCATTTTCCCATTATGTTTGTACCAAATTATGCAAGTGTAATATTATTTTTCTTAAAGATATTAAAAAGCCGAAAAAAATAATTTGTTAATTTAGCAAACCTCTACTTAAAAGAATATAAACAGTTTTTCTAATTCTGACCGTACCTATCCAAGTGAAATTGTCTGTATTTAGTTAATTCCATAAATCATAAATAACAATAACTTTCAGATAGGGCCTCAATTTAATGCTTACATGTGTTTTTCTTCCATATTTAGAATATGCTCATAAAAGTGAGAAATCAATTTGAAGGCACAATATCCTCTTTTACACTGAAACTTGAATTTGTTAGTGTATAAATGGAGTTAAAATCTATATGTGATGACAAAAGTGTCGCATGTATCACATTCTTAGCGAAAAAGAAATTGCATGTATCACTTCTTTACAAGCGTTCTTGATAGAAAAGAGGAATCTGCAGATATGACTTTTTGTTGAGTCGCTAGTTTTCAACTGGTTGTTTGTAATTTTAATTTTAATTTTTTTTTCAAGAAAGAGATTTATTGTTAAAAAAATGCTTTAAAATCTCTCCAAAAGTAGATACACTCATGATAAATTAGGTAACCAAAAACATTAAATTAGGGGTAATTTTATGCCCAATTGGAAACTTTACAATAAGTTCTTAGCATACATACCTACTTATTGGATATCATATATCAGTATTCTAAAATACGTAAACAAAAGTAAAGAAATTAACTAACAATTCGTTTGCAAAGTTATGTGTTTCCATCTATAACTCTAGCCTTCAGATTCTGTTTTATCAAGAAGTCAAAGACCATTTTGGCCTTTTTAAAAAAAATCAAAGTAAGATTCTAAAATCTGAATGCAATTACTAAATTTTTTTAGCATTAAGAAATTATTATTTTCGTTATAAAAAGGCACCCCCACGAGCCCAATTCACCTCACAATTTAACCTTTGCCACCTATCGATAAAATCCCTTTGAGTTTAGTTTCTCTTTCAAATCTCAAGTATGTCTTTCAATTTTAACTCTTTCAACTCCCAGCCCAATTTTGGGTTCAACTCTTCCCGTGCCTTGCCTAATTTTGGTTCCAATTTTCACAATGACAATGGCCAAGGTTTTGATTTTAACTACTCAAATGTTGGCCAAAACCATGTGAATTATGGCCAAAATGAGCTCATTCCTCAAAGAAACAGCCAACCTACAATAGGGGCTGGCCAGCTTGGTTTGAGCCAAAGAGTCAGTGATGTGATTAGAAGAAATAATTTTTCTCCATCATATCCTCGTAGAGTGCAAGTTCAAAGTGTCATTGATTATTATCCTGTTGAAAACCAACCTGGTGTCGCTGAAGTAGCAGTCACTGAAGTTGTGAAAACAAAGTTTCTCACTTCATCAGCTTCAACTAGAGATAGGATTTTGGCTCCAAATGATCACATGATCTCTTCTTCTCATCAGCAACCCTTTCTTCGAAATCGAAATTTTCTTTTGTCAAACCAACCAAATCAGCTATCTGATCAAAACTATGAATCTATTTACGATAGCCCAAGTTTTCTTCAAAACTGGTCACAGAATCCATTAACTACTCAAAATAATAATGAGCAGCCTTTTCATAATACTTTTCAAAACACCACTCAAAACAAATCCATGTCACCTAGTTCAACTATGTCAAGCCAAGTGAATAATTCTTTCCCTGATAATAATGATGTGCCTGCTCAGAATATTTTGAACCAAAACCCTAGACAACACCAACCAAATAATCTTCCAGTGGCCAAACATGATTGTGAAGAAATTCTTGATCCCGAGCCATTGAGTGTGCTCGCGCCTCAGAGCCAAAACCCAAGTCATGATCATGATCTAGTGGGTGATTTGATTTACGCTCCTAGAAAAATGAGTGAAGAAAGTTCTGATGACGAGGACGAAGACGAAGAGGGTGATGGCGTAATTCACAGCCTTTCGCGTAAAAAATATGGACCTTACATATGCCCTAAATGCATACAAGAGTTCCTCACATCTCAGTCGTTTGCGGCTCATGTGGCATCGGCTCACTACAGGTTTGAAACGGCAGCGGAGAGGAAGAAAAGACTAGCTGCCAAGTACAAGAAGAAAAATATTCTTCGAATGGCTCGATCAAGCAATGGATCACTCACCATTGTGCATGGTAGATCTTTCAAGAACATTGCTGATTGGAGAAGGAAGGAGAAAAGGGCTGCGGTCAAGATTGAAGATGGTGATGATCAAGTGCAGAAGCAAGGAGAGGATGGCCTTACTATAGGTGGAATAGCTGTTAAGGAGGAAGCTCTTGCTTAGGCTAATGAGTGCTAGAAGGAAGCACTTGGTTATGTCAATGAGTACTATGCTTGAATAATGATGTGTTGAACTTTGATTTTATGTTATGTTATTGTTTATGTTCTTTTAATTTTTCTTTGTTATGTGTTTTTCTTTCTCCACAGTGTTTAATGTAGATATGCTTTATGCTCTTGATTTAATAAACATATAATTCAATAGATTGAGGTGTTTGATGAATGCAATTGAAAGTTAAGTTTGAAGTTCAAATTTAAAATTAATTTAAATTTTAGTTTTGTGTTGGCGCGCGCGGGTAAGACTGTTATTAACTGTGAAAGTTTTTTATAAAGAAAATTTACATATTTAGAAATTATCGTTATTAGGCTATCACTCGTTAAGATAACGATTCATTCAATTATAGTAAAAAAGGAAATGTTCGACTAACGGTCGAATTATTTTTCATTCTAATTATTATTATCAAGAATAATCAGTTGTGATAACAATTAATATACATAAATTTGATGAATGCATATACAACAAATTTGATGAATGCACTCATAACTTGCTAAGAAATTTAATTTGTATTGAATCTAAACTTCAGTTATTATTGGCGGGCGGCTTATACCATTGTTTACTATCAGTATCTATTGTTGTGATTAAGCTATTGTTCTGCTCAGAAGAGAAAAAAAAAATACAACTGACGTTGGGATTATTATTGACTAATTATAATCTTAATCAGTTCTAAGTCCAGTTAAATAACTCATATAAACTTTTATAACGTGAAAATCAACCAAATGTACTCAATACTTGGTTTGATTTTAGTTTTAAGATCAAATTTGAAATTCAATTATCATTTGGCGCATGAGCGTATACTGTTGTTAACCATCAATATCGTATTATTAAAGTGAACTTCATTATATGCTTAGAAATGATCGTTAACTATGTCTTGTTATCATACAACAATTGTTGTTCGGGTCACAAGTGGCAAAAATTCCAATTGAGGGTGGGATATCTGTTGATTAATTGTAATATTTTAGTATTAAGTACGGTTATTACTAAAGCCAAAATAAACTCTTTTCATATAATATTACTAGGAATGAGATGAATGTCCCCAAAATTTGGCTCAAAATTCAGTAATTATTTTGCCGCACAGGCTAATTGTAATTTCTTAATAGCAACCGAAAGAACTTCAATCGGATACTCTACAACAACTAATCTAGGCTTGGCCCTATTAAATTTTAAAAACATATTTGGTAGCAAGTTACAATATATAATATGGTTTTTAGCAGTTACAGACCAGAAATGGCTTCATGGCATTCCAAGATAGCAATATAAAAATGCTTTTTAGCAGTTACAGACTAGAAATTTACTATAGAGACCTCTAATTTTTTAGCTAAGTGTGGGAAATAATTAAAACATTGCGAATTTCATAGAAATTTAGAGCTGAAATAAAATTTCTACTAAAAATTTTAGTTGAGGTTTTAAAAAAAAAAAAAATTGTAAAATCCCATTACCAGCTAATTGCTGTTGTGACAATTCATTACATCCATTTAGACAAATTCGAAGATAATTCAAACACAGTTCGATAATAAAAAGAATCACTCTTTCTATCACGCACAAGCCAACTATTTGGGGAAAAACATTATTGAAAGACACAAAATAAAAATGACAATAAAAATTCAGAAAAGAATAATTATGAATTGAAATTTAACCAAATTTTATGTATATTTTGTATAGCCCGTCTATTTTACATTTTTTTATTGAAGTGATGCTATACTTACTCTGTTAGGATATTTATTTATATTCTCAATTGATGTGCTAGTAACAGAATTTCACCATTTGGATTAGAATTAAAAAAAGTTTAGTAATTAACTATTACTTGAGCCAAATAAATAATGATATGTTATTTACTACATTAATTAAGATACGGACTAATAAATATCCTAATTAAGTATAACATTATTATTTTTATTATAACCCACTTAGATTTATGATTTTTTTTTCAAAATGGTCCTTGCCCTTGGGCCTTTTAGTTTTATTGATTCTATGTTATTTTCTATTTAATTTTATAGTTTTTGCTCTAAGGTTGTGTTGAACCAAAATATCCAATTTTTTAATATTTGTTTGTTGCTGACGATGTGAAAATGAAATTAAAGAAATTCAATGACAATTCGTTTGTATTATCTTACTATCTATTAACCTCTCCACAGATTCTCTCTTATCAAGAAATAAATGACCAACTTAAATTTATTTACTTTCAAATCTAAAACCTGGATGCTATTTTCTTCGTATTATACCCAAGTTTATGTCTGTGCATTTAAAAATGATGATTTTTCGGTACAAAAATGTAGCCTACGAACCCAGTACACCTCACAAGTCACAAATCAAGCTTTGCTCTCTATCGATTAATAAAAGCCCTTTGGGTCCTTTTTCAATCACCATAACATGTCTTTCAATTTTAGCTCTTGTGATTCCGAACTCAGTAATTTTGGCTCCAGTTCTTCACTTGCCATGCCTAATTTTGGTTTTAGTTGTCACAATGATAGCCAATATTTTGATTTGAACTGCTCAAATTTTGGCAAAACCATGTGACTTATGGCCAAAATGAGCTCATCCCTCACAGAAGCAACCAACCCACATTGGGTTTTGCCCAATTTGCTGGTTCGAGCCAAAGAGTTGGTGATGATGTGATTAGGACATATAATTTTTCTTGACAACATAGAGTGCTGGTTCAAAGTGTCATTGACTAATTTCCTGTTCAAAATCAACCTGGTGCCACTGAAGTGACACTCACTGAGGTTGTGAAAACTAAGTTTCTTTCTTCAACTTCAACCAGAGACAGGCTTTTGGCTCCAGAGATCATATGATCTCTGCTTCTCAACAGCCCATTCTTCCTAATCGAAACATGCATACGTCCACTCAACAAAATCAACTATCTAATAAGAGTCGTGAATCTCTTTCTGATAGCACAATTTTTCATCAAAACCAGCTTTCACAAAATCAGTCCTTTAAAGTTTAACCTCCCTAAAACAAATTTGTTCAAGGTGGATCATCCATTGACCGCTCGAAATCAACCTTTTAATAATATTTACCATCACAACTCGGCAAAAAATCAATCCATTTCATCGATAACAACTATGTCAAGCGGAGTGAATTGTCCATTCATTGAAACTGATTCTATTCAAAATGTTTGTCAGCAAAACCTAAAAAAAAAAAAACCAAAGTGACAAAGAAATTATTGATCAAGTTCAAAAACAAAACCCTAGTGATCATCCTGAGGTAAATAATAGTACACAAATTTCTGATGATGATGAAGAATATGAAGATGATGGTCGAATTCACAGCCTTTCACGCAAATATCGTCCTTATGCATGCCCTAAAAGAAAAATAGAGTTTCCCCATATCTCAACCATTCGCGGTTCATGTGATATCATCTTACTACAGGTTTGAAACAGCGGCTGAGAGGAAGAAAAGACTTGCTGCCAAATTCAAGAAGAGAAACCTTCGAGTGGTTCAATCAAGTATTGGACTTATCATTGTACCTAATAAGTCTTTGAAGAACATTTGCTGCTCGGAGAAAGAAGGCGAAAAGGGCTGCGAGTCATGATGACCAAGTTCAGACACAAGGCGAGCATACCGTTGCTGGATCAGCTACTGGGGAAGAGGGTCTGGTTGATGTTGAGATTAAAAGGGACCATGTGTGGCTTTAATTTATTGAGTTCTCAGTTCATCTTATGCACCCGTTCCAGCTTTTTCTTCCCTTTTTTTGGTGTTTCCTCTTTCTCTTGTATAGCTAATGTAGTTATGCTCTTGTGTTATTGGGAATTTAATAACAAAATATTTCAGTAGATAGATGCGTTTGATGAATGCACTTTGAAAAACTTGTTTGAATTTAAGTTTTAAGATTAAATTTGAAATTTAGTTATCAGTTGGCAGTGGCACAGGCAGGTAAAACCGTTTTTAACTAGAAATTTTTGTTAGTAATGAAATTTGTATATTTAGAAAAATGATCATTATTAGGCTATTAGTAATTACCATAAGGATTTTTCAGTCAGAGCGAAATGGTTTGATTTAGGGTCGGATTATCGTTAAATCTAGTAAATTAATACATCATTGACCCGAAGAATTTTTTTTTATTTAATTTTAAATTTCAAACCCACTTGTATCACCCATGAAATTTTACTTGTTCAAACAACTGGTACCCATAAGATGCATGGCAATATTAGGTAGCCAGCCGAAGTCATGCATGCTCAATGTGTAGTTTGATAAATTAGTAGATAAGAATTCAGTGCTAAACTAAGTTTCTGTTGATTACTAAATCAATGATTATTAGACAAGAGAAAAAATAATAATTTTAATCATTGATTCAATACTCAGTAAAAACTTGACTCAGTACGGAATCCTGATCTAAATTAATACACCGATAATCAAAATGAACTTTAATAAGATATTTTAGAACAACTCATTTATGGTTGACCAAATTTACATCAATTCCATTTATATGCCAATTTACCCACATATAATAATGAGTAATGTATGAAAATAGCAGTTAAAGACCAGACAATTACTCTTAACATTCCATAAATTACATTTGTTTCTTCGAAATTTAGTACTGGAAAATTATATTGTTGACAAAAATCTTAATTAATTTCTGTTCAAAATTCTCTCTTTGCCAGCTGTGTTGTAGAGGCAATTCATTGCATCCATACAAACTAGTCTATACTGACGAGAATTTTCACTGTACAATCCAATTCTCATAATCTAGGCAACTATTTTTATGCAGAAATTAAATTAAAAGACACTTAACAAATAAAACTATTGCTAAATATTGAGAAATTTCTTGAGTACTTGCTTACATAGGACTAGCGCCCCATTACATCAGACCATTGCACTTCAAAATAAGCTTAACTTTTTTATTTTTTATTTTCAAAAGATATACACGCTCAATAAAATAATTCCCTCAAAATCATGTAAACCATAGACATCAAATAGGCATTAAACCGTTGTAATTACTCCTTTACATATATTAGAAAAAAACTGCAGATTCTAGCACATCCACAGTAGTGAGCTCTTTTGGCAGTATATAGTAGTAAAAATTTCATAAGGCAAATCTTTCTCTTGCTTGCCCAAGCAACTAACATTTTAGCCAAAAACAAGTGAATGGGTTTAATTACACCAACCAAGAGAGCCAGCTGCCATTAAATGAGAGTAAAATTTCTGATAGTATTTAGAACCCAAAAACCGCCCACAAAATCAATTCTTGCAGTGAGATTGAGTCTTTTCTTTTCTCTAAATTTCCAAACACAAAATCAATATTTTTTTTTATCACCCATTAAAATGAATCATGATAATGATGATGATCTGTCCAAAGAACTTGAGTCTCTTGAAGCAATTTACAATCAAATTTCTTCAGAAGTGGCACTTCCTAATTACATGCTAGAGCTTCTTGGAGATGATCTTTCCTTGCCCAAAACTTATGAAATTTTAAACCCTTTACCGAGGAATGGTGATAATCAAAACCCTAGAGAGACTATCAACAATTCTTCTGATGAAGGAAAAAAGAAGAAAGCAAAATACGATGGCCGCACTCACAGCTTGCCCCACAAAAAAAATGGTCCTTATACTTGCCCAAAATGCAACCAAGCGTTCGCTAAATCTCAAATATATGCTGCTCATGTGTCCTCAGGTCACTACAAGTTTGAAACCCCCGAACAGAGAGCAGAAAGGCTAGCTGCCAGATACCCCAAGAGAAATACACTTCAACCTGTTGATACAAGTGAAGGACTCACCATGATGCCTGTGTCGTCATCTGCGAAGAAGAAGGGTAAACGGAGTGTGAAGAACGAGGGAGATCAAGAACAGAAGCAAAGAAGCAAACAGCCTGTGAAGGATGAGAAGCAGGCGTAACTATCTTTTTAAAGCGAGTACCATACATTTGGGTCATAAATCCCAGGAGCATTTTAGTCTATGCCAATTTTTTTTTTTCAAGAAAAAAGGGGACTGTTCTAATTTACTGTTTTTCTTTACCTGCTGCAATATATTATATGTAGTTATGTTTTGAGCTCTTGGAATATAGTAAATGTTTTTGTTATATTGATGTGTTTGATGCAACAAGAAGTTTAAAATATGGTTGATATCTTTTTGTGCGTGGTTCAAATTATTATTAACTATGTTTGATGTGTTTTTGTTTACTAATAGATCCTTTGAAAAATTAGTTTATCATTTGATATGACTGATTCAAACTGTTATTCACATTGTTTGATGATTCAAAATTTATTTTATGATTTAGTGCAAACAGTTTAAACTTTTATTAGTTGTTTTAAATATATTATGTGTTTTACATATAAATCTTTTAAAATTCAGTTAAATTTAACGCACATGTTTGAAATTATTTTTTTTTATTTTTTTTTTCCTTCCCTCAAGACAAACCACATTGGTGGCAGCCAGCCTGACCACTGACCCTCACATCCACCCCACAGTTTCAAGATTGGAATTCCAACCACCTCCAATTATAGTTTATGAGGTGTGTTTCGCAAACAAGAAATTGATTTTCTATTGCACGTTTCTGCTAATTGCTCTTCCCATCCATCAGGATTCATTGAAGTTTCTATTGTCCTATTTCTTGATTAAAAATAAGCAAGTTTTTTTATATATAGCATATCAGGGACAAACCTCTTTTGTCACAACTAGATATATCTAATTGACTAATTCTGTCTTCTTAACAACTACACGCCCTAATTGTTACTGCAAAGGAGCAATAAAGAAAGTTATACTTATACATTTTATTATATAGTTCGAATTTGATTATTCCAGTTATGATTTTACTATCAGGCAATAAAATATTATCATGATCTAATAAAATAACAAATTACACACTTGAAAAGATTGTTAAGAAATTATATGATCAATTGATGTATATATATTTGCGTCGAACTAAAATATTAAGTTAAAATAGCCCCGTGCACACAACATTACAATGTCAAAATTTCTACTACTTTGTATAATTTTAATGTTGGTGTGTTGAGATCACAATCTTTACAAATTATGCGGTAATACTTGTGATGTCTCCTTTTTCTTATTTTTCTTTTTCCTTAATAATCCAGATGGCTAAGTCTTTGTAAATTATATTCGATTCTTTATACAAAGAGTTAAGGAAGAATTCTTTAAGTCTTTGTGAAAATTATTGTCGTCTTCATTTTCGAATTGTTAGAACTTCTACACAAAACAATAAGAACTCGTCGAATGTTAATTAGATTTACCTTTTACAATCCTTGTATTTTGTTATATTATGACAAATAACTTACATATATTTCAAGACTTGCATATTTTATTTAAACTTTTCACTCAAGCTTTTTATCATTTTTCCGTTTCTATTTAGGCACCCAAAAAAAAATGTTCTAATTTGATAAACTCCGACTTGTATATTTCCTACGGAAAGATAAAGTTTATTGTTTATTTTGGAAATGCAACTAAGGAAAGCTCAACTAGATACGCTAATTAAGAACTCATTTATTTTTTTGACTAATTTAAGATCCCTTATTGGAAAATGACTCTGTACAAGTGTACATTCCAAATTTTCAATAGAAGTACAGACCAGAAATCTATGGATATGAAACCATTTTTTTAGCTAAATTTGGGAAATAATTGATTTTTGAGTTCCCTATTTCATATGGATTTCCATAAATTAATTACTGGATTTTGAAATTTTTTTTTCCAAATTTAACCCATTGCCAGCTCTGTAGTTAATTTTGAGTTAATAATCATATTGCAATCCACTGTAATGTTGAAACCGCCTCTTTTTATCAATAATAGGCTTTTCTTTGTGTAAGAATTAAATATACTACAAATAAATAACGATGATGTTTATTTCTTTTGGAAATTTTTAGATAATAATAGACAAGTCTAATTTCAAGCAGTTTCATAATATCTCTAGATTAATAAAATTCAGAGGCTTCCTCATCATAAATCGACTGATACCCTTGTCCTTAATTTCCCTGTTCTATTAAAATCAAATAAAATTTAATATCTTTCTTTCAAGTAAACAAAAGCCAATTGAAGAACCAACCCAAATATCGAATTAGCACCAGAATCTTTCTTAAAAAAAAAACTATTAATTAATTATTTGTTGTCTAGGACTTGCATCTTAATTTCCTCTTAAATGTGTTAAACAGAAAACATTAATTGTGCATTGCTTATAATTACTACTTTCCATTTATTAGAAAAGAAGCAGATTTGCTCTCATCCAAAGTAATAATGACATAGTCAAATTTGCAATTTATGAAGCCTCTTCTCGTTGCATGACCCATATTAAATTTTTGTTACCCAAAAATGATGCCCTTTGGCTTTAAAAGGGAACCACAATAACCTCTAATTTGAATCAGAAGCTTCATACATCTAATTTCTTTTCCCAAATTCTTCTTCAATCTTTCACCAAATTTCTCCAATGGGTATAAATTTTGGTCCATCTGATTTAGGTAATAGAGATGAAACCCTTTATAATGGCCTCTTGCTTTCACAAAACAACTCAAATTTACATCAAAACCCCTTGAATGGCAATGGCTTAATCAGCTCTCATCAGCTAAATCAGCTGCTGCACCACCAAAATAATCAATTCATTTCTCAAAGAATCTATCAGCCATCAAATATTGGCCTTAATGGCCACCTTGGTTTAGGCCAAGTAGTGACTGAAGTGAGAAGAACTTTTGTTACACTTACTCCAAACAGGGTTCAAGTTCATAGCTTCATTGACTATTCACCAATTCAAAATCAACTTGCCTTTCCTCCAAAGGAGGTTATAATAGGCATATCTTAAGTCACGAAACGACTCGATTTCTTGCTCCAACCTCCACTACGGAGCGTCTGCTTGCTCCAAATTATAATCTCCCCACCAAAAACCTCCTTCAAAACAGCACTGCCAGCAACCAAGGGCTTGTTGCGAATGATAAAGGCTATGTTCAAAGACTAACTGCAACTAATAGATTTGATATTCAAGGCCAATTACCCAATTTTAGAAACCAAACCCTAATTTCTACCAATTCAGTTTATCATTAAATCCCTAAAATTTATCCTTTTCTTAACCCTCATCATCAAAATCGACCACTAAACCTACGAACTCCTCGTATTATTGACCTCGATGATCATGTTGAGGCAAGTGCATATGGTGATAGAGTTGTTACAACTCTAGCCAAAGGAAAAACCCATGTTCAAGACAAAAACCCGGGGAAAAACCCAAACAACGTTCAAAACCCTAATCGGAAAGAGAATCAAGATGTTGAATATGACGGCAGGATTCATAGTCATCCTTGCAAGAAATATGGTCCCTACAAATGCCCGAAATGCAATGGCGCATTTGGCACTTCACAGGCTTTTGCAGCTCATATGAGGTCTCATTACAAGTATGAAACAAGTGCTGAGAGAAAGAGAAGACTTTCAGCAAGGTTGAAGAAGAGGAATCTTCGGCTAGTTCACTCAACCGAAGGACTTACGATGATGCCTCAGCCTTCCAATGAGCAAATGAGGGTGAAAGCTCGGAAGAGAAATGGTCATGGGGAAGCAAACACTAGCGTCGAAATTGAAGTTGAAGTGGAGAAACTGTTGAAAATTGATTAAAAAAAAAAAGAGTTGAAAAGTCAATTTGGAAGATATCATTTGAATTCAATTTGGAGATAGTCGAGAAGTTTGATAAACAATTGGAAGTGGTCAAAACTATTGAAATGGTGGCTATTGAATGTTGAAAAATTGGCTTGATTTTAGGCAAAATCTTGCCTATAAAAGGAAGCTCTCATTTGAGAGCTTGGCATCCAAATTCCAAGAGAAGCAATCCAATTGAGAGCATTCAATTGGTGAATGCAAGTGAAGCATTGAGAGCTTCCAACATGGGAGAGAAATATTCTTAAGCATGTAGTTATATTGAAGGAGCATTTGGCTCCTCAATATGGGTATTACGAGTTTGCTTTGTTAAGGGGTATTTCTCAGGACTATGTATTTGGGGCTTGGGTGAGAGAAAATTATTTCTGAGAGTGGTTGTAATAATTTTCCACATAGTGAATATTTTTCTCTGGTTGTCTTGTGACAACGGCCGTGGTTTTTCTCCGGATTTGGAGTTTTCCACGTAAATCTTGTGTTGTTTGATTGGTGTATTCTCCATTTAATTTTCTTATTAATTTGTTGCTTGATAAATTGCTTGGAGTGATCTTGGGAGGAAGTTCAATTTCCTAACAGAAACAAGCAAACAATGCTCATTCTCCAAATGTTGAGACCTCTAATAGTGACATGAAGAAAATTAAGGTGGAAATTGTTGAAGAGATTGTTTTTGGTGAAGTTTAGATTAAGATAGAACCTATGTGAAAAGAGGGCTTCAATGCGTTTTGCGTACTTGGTAGTATGGTGTTAGAGTTTTGGAATTATAATTAAGTAGAATAAGAGAGAGAGAGAGATAAAATGTTTTCTTGGAAGAGGATGGAACTCTAATAATATTGTAATTTTGTTGTTTGGAATGCAAGTTATTCTAAGAGCCCTTTGGAATTAAATATGAATTATAGTTACTAGTAAAAATATTAAATAAATCCATGATTATATTGGGTTACAATTTGAACCTTATATGGGTGAGGCTAAATGCATGAATTCTAAAATTGGGTTACTCTGAACACTCTTAATTTTATAAAATATTTTATTATGTAAATGTACTTGAATCAAATTATGAAAATACAAATATCACCCCACCTTTAAATAATTGGATATAAAACAAAAACGTATTAAGAGACAGTTTCAACTGTCGTCACTCATCTCATTTCATAACATCATGCTTGATTCTTTACCCACAATAAATTCTCAATTTTTTTTCTGGTCACAATGTCCTTCATGTAAATATGTTGCGGCACGTGCTAAGCTAGTTTGCCAACTTCATTTCCAAAACTCCAACGTCACTGTTTTGCCGTGTATCAAAAACTCATTATCTGAATGGTGATTGATATGAGCCAACCAAACTTTTTTTTTTACTTTTTTGGGAATTTTGGGGTTTTTATAATGAGTTCTTGCTAAATTACAAATTAGATTGCTTTCCTCCATGTTTTCCGACTCATTTTTTTGGCAAAATCATACGGGCATGATAGGGAAAGATGAGGGAAACAAAAGTGGGGTCATAAAGAGTACTGAGGGTAAAATTTTGATTTTTAATTTTAAAAAATAGGTGTACAAATTAATTGATTGTTTAGAATATTAAATAGAATGCATATAGCCCCACCCCATTATATAATTATATTGTTAAAAAAAAATAATTGCACAACTAAGACAGCCTAAACCGATGTTTATATTAGGGCACTTTTCTCTCTCTTGCTTATTGTCATTTAACAATATACATCTAAAGGGGGAAAGAAAAAGAGAAAACATAAGGACAATAATTTCTCTCAATTTAGTGAAAATAAATTTAAAAAATTGATAATTATTGCTTTCACATGAACTAATATGAAAGGTAACGCTACAATCTGTGGTTGTTAGATAAGAGAAAAAAATACAAATAAATAAATCTCAACCATTAATGGTGGAATTAAGATATTGGTTCATTTAAACATTTGAATGAAAACACTAGAAACTAATTAAGGTTAAAATAAACTCATTTAAGCATGAACAAAACTGAGAGTAAATTTTTACCCTTTACCATCTCAGGATTTAGACTCAAAATGATAGAACCAAATAAAGCTAATTGAAAATTATTCAGCCTAACCCCGAAGCCAATATATTCATTGGTTACTAAACAAGTATAAATGTTTGCGCTTAGACTCCTCCAGGGATTTGTCTGTGGTATACCCCAAAAATAGGGTATTTGTCTAAAAATACCCCCATACTTAAAAATTATCTGTGTATGCTTTTTTTTATGTGCAGTTACGAAATTAGCCTAATTAAAAACCTAAATCAACCAAACTACCACAACCAATTAACAAAACCCCCAATTCTCTCACGAACAGAACAACGTCTCCTTCAACCCTTCTTCTGGATTTCTCTTTCTCCATTTTACAAATCCCTGCAATTTTACAATAATTCTTCTACACGCTCTAGCCGAAACGCAGCAAAACAAGTAAATCGACGGCGCTTCTGTGCAAACCAGTAGCTGTAATTCCCCCACTCTCCTTCAGCGTCTCATCTTCCATTTTACAACAACTCTTCTACATTCTCGTCGAAACGCGGCAAAATAAGTAAAACGAGAAAAATTGAAGGTAATTTATCAATTTAATATCCGTGGAAATGTTAGGTGGGACTAAGATTTTACTTTCCATCCATGAGGAGTATATGGCCCGGTTAAGCGAATTGAGTTTTGAGTGAATTCAGATGGCAACGTGTACATTTTGTTGTTTTGTTCGTCTCCAGAATTTCATTTTTATTTAAGTGGACCACATTTGCACACACGGCAACTTTCTCTCCTTGCAAGGTTCTTGAATCTTTAATTCTTTTTGGGCAAATTACACATATAAAATGCACATCAATTTCGAATTTGGTGTCATTTCTATCGAGAAATAATCAACCCAACTTCAATACTTACAGTTGAGAACTAAGAGTAGGAGTTGTCTTGAAATTAGTTCATGAAGTTGTGATAAAGTCATTGAACAAATTAATTGCAGTTTATTTGATTAATAATGTTAGATTAGAAAAGAGAAAAAGAGGAATAACTTGTGGTTTACAAATTTGTCAGGAAAAATGTGTTACTGCCAAAATGTGTTTCTGTTACCAGTATTTTGAAATTGGGAAGTACTTCAATGCTGAAATCACAATATGAGAACTGAGATGCCTCTGTATAGTACCTACAAATACTTCAATGCTGAAATCACATAAAATAGCCATAACTAAAGTTGATTCAGGAGCTGAACAGTTCACTGTTGATACATCTCACCAATTAATTTGTTTATATTTTTTTATTGATTTCGTTTAATTAATTGTATTCTACTATGTGTAGTCTATGGTTGTGATTTGCAGCTCAATTTCCTTTTTTTAGTTGTTATTATAATCTAACCTCCAATGCAGTTGTGTAAAGAATATATAGGGTATGTACTATATATATAATGTGTTTTGAACATAATAATAAGAATGATTTCTTTTTAACAATTGATTTATATGAATTTTTTTAGTGGCGATTGTGGAGCATTTTTGTTGCGGTACTTGGAGGTCCTAGCCTATGGACTTGATGTCAATTCATATTGCCAACAAGATCATGTTACACAATTTCGACAAGCCTTGGCTGTAAAATTATTTAGGCATAGGTCATGGAAAAAAATTTTGTAGTGTCATTTTTTGGACTATGAGATGTAATAGTTATGACGAGGATGTTGTTGATATTTGATGTCATTAAAGACAATTGACAACATTAATATATTTTATTTCTTTGTTAATTATATTAATGATAGATAAGATAGTTTGTACAATCTATGTGATATATAACAGGATTGCCATATATGCATAGGGAATACACTGTAAGAAAATACACGACTGCAGTCGAGTTTACGTACAGATACACGACTGCTGTCGGGTATTTAGAAATCAACATGACAAGCTCTATGTGACAAAATACGCGACTGCAGTCGGGTATTTGCACAGATACACGACTACAGTCGGGTATTTAGAAATCAACATGACAAGCTCTCTGTGACAAAACACTCGACTGCAGTCGGGTATTTGCACAGATACACGACTGTAGTCGAGTATTTACAAATAAATATGACCAGTTCTATAATAGCCAAAATACACGATTGTACTCGGGTATGTGCACAGAATAAAAACTCTTTTCAATCATTAATTATATTGATGACACAATCAATATAGATTTTAAACATATCAAACTTCAAGTAAATGACGCTAACTACGTAAATAAGTCGTAATACAATAGAAGTTGTTTAACATTCATCATAAATTTTTGGCATATTCAACCCAAAAACTCAGTCCATATTTTATAAGCCTCTGGTCACCTCCCTTCAATATTTATTCTTATAAAGCCACACAAACACGGTTATTCATCTGCGAAACAAAAAGGTAGAAATTTATCACTAAATATGAAAGATATTAAAAAAATTAAAACAACAAAAAATAACAAGTATATAAGGTTCATAGTAGTACATGTGCTTGTTTATGTTTCATTCGGTCTAACTACGGGCTCATTGTTAGACAGTGGGATTGGTGCACTGCAAGTTAGTCGATTATGTCCTTGAGAACCACACCTACCACACTTACGGCGCAACTTCTCTTCACCTTGTGATGGTATCCTAATTTTTTGTGGCCGACCCTTTTTCCGTTTTTCCACAGGGGGCAAAACCTCATTACTTTGCACTTCTTCTGAAACCTCTCATTCTTCTTCTGTGCCAACAGGATATATTGTTTCTGCGTATGCTGCAACCCATGCTTCACTGGAATAGTAACGAGAACACATGTCATATACAGACAATGTTTCTCGATACCTACAAACAGCTAATGCATGTTCACAAGGTAGTTGATCGAGTTGAAATTCCCGACAACTGCATGTCTTGTCAAGAATGTTGACATGACCATTAAGGTCACCATCTTTAATAATAAACTCATACACATTTGGGAATGCGATGTTAACATTCTTTTGGATACTTGGTTGCCTATCAGAAATGAAAACCAAATTAGGAACTTCACCTATTGCTACTTTTAACTTCATTAGAAACCATCCCCATGATGCATCATTCTCACTGTCACCAACACCAAATGCAACAGGATAAAGTTGATTGTTACCATCAAGTGCTGTCGCAATGAACAAAGTTCCTTTAAATTTTTCCTTCAAGAACGTGCCATCAATTGCAATGACTGGCCTTATTGATGAAATAAATCCATGTATACAACCCCCAATTGCCATAAAAAAATATTTAAAGTTATTTACATTCCCCAGTGTTGAATCACTAACTGTTATCCTATCAACATCATCATGAACAATAACATTCACATTTTCCTCATTTGACCTTCTATCATTGGGTTGTGTTTCAAGAACAAATTCAAATATTGACTGATCTTCAACAACAAAATTATTTAGGCTTAAACATTCACCTTCAACATATGGCTCAACATGTTCTTCTAGACAGCTATCTGGCCCGAAATTAGGGTCCACATGAGTAATAGGGGTCACCAAAATCTGTTTTCTTTGGTAGGTAATGCAAAGAGGAATCTTCAACTCAGCTCCACTAATTGTTTCCTCTAGAAAATAATCTACATCATCATCATTCATAATTGGGACGAGCGGCATTGGATCGAATGTTTTGAGCTTGAACTTTATTTCAATATCAAATTCAGAAATATCAATACAAATAACCCGAGATACTTTTTCTATCAATTGTGCATACGTTATAGAACGAGGCACCATGATCCCTCTTGCCTCCGTACCATTAAATCTATAATGGTCGTTTTGCTCAATCAATTCACCACAAAACATAATAGGCACACGTACTGAAGTCATTTCCTGTAATAATACAACAGTTGATTATACAACAAATACAAAAATAAAATAAAACAAGATTTATAATGGAGTGTGGATCTGTCTGCCTATTTACACAACTCACGTCGTGTAATTGATAGTTTACACGACAATAGTTGTGTAACTTGCTAAAATGCACAACTACAGTTCTGTAAATAGTCAGATGATATATTTAATAAAATATAACTGTAATCTTTGTACTAACAGAATGCTAAGTGTCATAACAACTACTGTATCTTTCAAACTTGCACGATTGTTGTCGTGTAAATTTTACATACATGACAGAAGTCGTGTAAGTTGCAAAAATACATGACTCGGTAAATAATCAAACGACGTATTTCTTCTTAAAAAAATGTTGGGATCTCATACCAATTTGAACATTTTACATATATACACAATTATAGTATGTAAGTTTATACGTACACACTAGTAGTCGTGTAACTTATTAACACACACGATTATAGTCCAGCAATAGTAAAATGATATATATAGTGAAAAATATATATTTTTGAACCAATAGAATGATAAGGTGTCATAATAATTGAATTTTTTTTGCACATTTTCACGACTACAGTCGTGTAAATACATACATACACGACAACTGTCGTGTATGTCTGGTACAGAAAAAAAATTTGACAACAACTTCAGGTTTTAACGAATGTAGTTATAAAATCCATCAAATAACGGTCATATGATGCAAATGCAATGAAAATATGAGTTGCTTTAGTGTTTATCACAAACCAAACAAAACCCTAAAAATAATATAATGTCAACAAATTGAATAGATAGCCCAAAATAAAAAATAAAAAGTTTCAAATACCTTATTTATGGGATGAATAATACACCCAGCTGCAAACAAAAATCTTAGTGCATTAGCTGTTTGTGAGTGATTTCCGATTTTGAGTGTAGTGTGAGTTTTTGTTGTGTGGAGTTAAAGAGTGAAGTAAAGAGTGTTGTGAGTTGTGTGTGTTTTATATTTTTCTTTAGGGACATTTTAGACAATATACCACATAAAAAAACATATTTAGATAATTTTCAAGTATGAAGTATATTTAACTAAATACCCTACTTTTAAGGCATATTTAATTAAAAACCCCCTTAGACTCGCTGCCTTCTAAGAGCTTGGGTTGAGTCCGTTACTGTTATGGGCTTAGCCTCGGCCTACTAAGAAAAATCCAACTACGACACAGTTAAAGAATAACGGACTCGTGGTCGTTCATGTTATGGGCTTGACATCGGTCTAGTAAAATACACACACTAGCTTCCCCGGAGATTAGAAAATATCAGCTCCAATGTACATACAAATATTCAACATGGAAATGTCCAAAGCAGTACAAGATTTATAATACAAGTCTGAAATTGTCTCCTCAGGATCAAAAGGAAGCTAAGCCATTGATTTTGCTCTAGAGAAAACCTCAGAAGTTGATGATAAATTTACTCAAGAAATTCAGTCAATTATTGTTTTATGTAAAATGTTTTCTGAGTACTGTTTCTTTAACTTTCCTACGAGATTAGAGATCTTCCCGCAATGATGGCGCATAGCTCTTGCGTCGTCCATGTTACTTCAGTTAGGCTTTGTAAAGGAATCCTGATCTCCGCCGCAATTGTCTTCAACACGGCACCACATTCTGCGATAACAAATACAAATGTAATCACATGGGGGAATTCGAAGCTTGACATAAAAGTACCTTTTAATTAAGAAAAAGTTGTTAACCTGGGATTTTGCTGAAATTGAGTAATGACATTGAGGCAAGAACTTTTTGCTGAGGCTGTTCCCCATTTTGAAGTATTTCTTTCAGCTGAGAGATGACGGCTGAGAATGCCGAGAGCTGGAATTCAGCATCAGGTTGCGCGGAAAGTGCATGGCTCAACCATGCCACTGTTGTTAGGCACACACTTACCAAATCCGAGTTCCTGGAACCTAAGATCTTGGAGACAGTCTCTAGAAATGATCTTTTCCTGTTACCAAGCAATGACGCGGACAGTTTACGCAACCACTCTTCACTGGCTTGTTCTTCATCATCCTAAAGAACATGATCTGACTTCAGCTAAATTGTTTCACAGATGCGACCAAACGCAATTCATAAGAGAATTCGCTTGTAGAACTAGGCAAGTTCCATCATTTATGGTGAAAACGAAGTCTTTAGAAGGTCATAAGAGAATGATTGTGTAGAATGTTTACGCAGAACACATTTACAATGATAAAAAAGTCCTATGGTGCACAGATATTAAACATACCAAAGGAGTAGAATCATCAACGGGTAAATCATTTTCATCATTGTCGAGAGAATTCCCTTCACAGCGATCATTAAATCCTGCTGGCTTTAGGATCCAACTCTCATTCGCCACTTCTCTGGAGAAAGAGAACCGTCCACCAAGAATAAGGAGTGCTCGGCAACACTTTTCTTGAATCTTCTCATCTGTTAGGCTTTCTTCCAGCGCCACTGTAATGGCATCCACAGCTGCCTCTCTATATATACTGTACTTCCGAGGTTCTACCTGCATCATAAATTTGTCTGAGAAAAATACTTGGTTTCTGTAAGTCATCTAAATAGCAAAAATTAAACCCATGAATATTGAACGAATGAACATATTTGCAAGCTATTACTTTAAATGATCAGCTAGCATACCAGAAGATCTAAGTGCAACAGAAGTATTGAAAACAAGGGTCTTTGTTCAGGTGGGGAGCGCTGGAGATACAAAAGTAAAACATGCATTGCATTCACTAACTCTTCATTCTGCACATTTCTTAGAAGTGTCGAAACATCTCTCCTCCTGCAATGTCAAAAAATTGAATATATAGAATGATCTGGTGCACTATAATAGTCAAGGAAGCAACTAAAGAAAGTTTTGCAGCACTCATAATATGAGTAAATTTAAAAGACCTGCTCAAGCAAATCAGGTCAATCAGCAGCAACACCGTATTTGTTCTCGGCTTCACTTGCTTGCTGTGAAGCAGCTCGAGGAGAGAGTATACATTAATATTTCTTGCCATCTGGTTTCTGCATCCTGCATCTGCTTCAATACAACAGCACATGAGAGCTGCCACTCGTGCCTTCTCTTCTAACTTCCCGGACTCAAACCTGCAAATAAGAAACTGCAAGCCTCCAATAGAAATAAGGTGCTTCGCATTTGTTATTCTCTCCTGATCACTGAAAACAGTAAGAAGCTGCTCTAATATAAATATAGCTGTTTCATCGCCATTTTTTGACTCATTCATCCTTGATTTCTCCACTATTTGAAAGGCAAAAGCCAAGAGATGCATGCAATTCTCTGATTTCCAACCATCAATTACGCGCTTCAAAATAAAGTTAGTGAGTGGCAATGATGGACATGCCAAATATTTTCCTGTCACAGGACATGTTCTGTTTCCTTGTTCAATCCATTCTTTGATGGCCTCACATTCAAATGTTTGACCACTTTCCAAAGTCACTGGTTCTTCGAACAACTGTCCAGTCAAGGGACAAATGAAGTCTTGAGGAATGCTTGTCAAGAAGGATCCTTTATCAAAATATTCATCATTTTCATGCAACTCTGTGGTAGGAAAATGCAAATATGAGCAATGGAACTGATACTTTAATTTTAAATAAAATGGAAATAAGTACCTTACATGCTTTCTCTTGCTCACCTTCAAAGGAGGGTCTCAAGTTGACTGGTGCCTCGCTAGTACTCGGAGGACTAGAAATGGTAAGAGCAGTGCAACCCTCAGTTTGCTGCTGTTCGAAAGCAGATTTTGCTAGCCTCTTGAGTGTGAGCTCATTTGCTTTTGTATCTGGAGGTGTATATAGCTTAATAGTTTGAATTTTTTTACTCGTACAACAGATGTTAATGTTACTGTTTATATTTCTTTCAGCCGGATATTTCACTCCAGGCAACCTCCAGCCTTCCTCAGCTGCCAATAATAGTTCATCTTCCTGCACATATGTTAGTATGCTAAACAAATTATAGTCTAACAATTTTCCATTTGGGAAAATCGACATAAAATTCTTGCATTTGGTATATTGACACGTTTGATTCATGGTAGATATCTAAGAATTTCAGAAAGCATCTTCTGGTAAAATAGAAATTGAAAAGCAGCATTGTTACCCAAAAGAAAAAAAAAAATTACTCAAAAGTTAGTCAATTTTATATCATAACACCTCAATTTCCCCTAATCACTAAAATGTCAGCAAAGTAGAAGTGGAAACCGTACAATAAGAAAAATGAACATAGAAAGCATAAACTATATTTAAAATGGATAGGTGTGTGTGAAATTGCTTACTGGGTGGAATAGATCATCTTGGGCAATCTTAGGTGAATCATCCTCGGTATCTTGATATGTACATTTAACAATTTCGGAAGAGTATGTTAATGTTCGTTTTTCGACGGTAGAACCACCAGAGCTTCTTGCGTAATTATCAAAGTTCTCCATTTCGCCATCATCTTCAGCCGCGTCAACCCTGGGTTTACTTGCTCGTTCAAATACAGCGTCGTATAGCTTCTTACTGACCGTTGGCTGTGGGGAGAAGGCAGCAGCAGGGCTAGCTACCTCTGAAGAATTACCAAAGGAACCTTTTCGCTGATGTCTTTGAACAGACAACGATGGAATTTGGATTGTAGGTACGGAAGGATCTTCAATCCCTTCAGTGAGCCAATCCTTGTAGTAAACTGCAAACTGATAAGTGCCCGAATCCAAAATTTCATTGTATACTTTCTCAAGCAGCTTCATTTTCCTGGGCTTGTTTGACTCATCTGCTAAAGAATCAGCTTCCTGCTTATACCACGCCTTCAAATGTGCAAGATGCGGAGATATTAAATAGTCCCAAAGTTCAGGCAATAATGTTGTTCTTGCCATAAATGGTGAATCACAAAACACTTGTAAAAGGTGCTTCGCTGAGACTCGGTCCTTCTTTTGTATCTTATATATCACACTGAGGTAAAGATGAGCACAGGCTGACAGCTTAGAATTGGGAACCCCAGAAGTGGAGCCATCCTTCAAATCATTTGCACTCATCCCCGTGATCATGCTAAGCTGAAGCGAGGCCTTTTTTAATTCTTTTGAACTTGCAGATTCCTCAGCTGCTCTTTGCACAGTTTCAATTGCTTGTTCAAGACTAGCTATCACCTTGCTTTCATTACTATTACCCTCATCCTCAGGTTCGATAAAATTAAGGGAAGAGAAACACTTACGGCGAAGGGTGGCTCGAAAATCCTCATTTTTCAGAAAACTTTTGACATAGCCACTAAGGATAGATACTATGGCCTGCACAGCAACTTCATCTAGAGCAGGTTCAGAAGCTGGAGCCAAAACACTCTCATGCTTTCTATAATTTTCTTTAATACTTTTTCTGCTCATTGAACTTCGGTTATATCTATCATTACCAGGCTCATTCTCTTTCATGCTTTTCCTATTATCAACATTGCTATGCCTCGTGTCCAAATTAATGCTAACTCTCTGACTTTCTTCCCCGGAAACCTCAACAATCTCATTTTCCTGAGAAGTTTCTGAGGACTTAGCATTTGATCTTCTTCTTTCTTGTACATCAACAGATCGTCTTCCTGCAAGTCTCTCCCTGTGTTCTTTCATTGACCCGCTGTCTACTTTCTCTCTTCTAACAAGACTATCCCTCGGCCTTCTACCACTAAGATTACTAATTCTTGGGGAATCACTTTTCAAAGTATATCGCGACAGATCAGACCTTGCCCTCTCAGTCTTGATTCTGCTGCTTGATGAAGAAGCTGCTTTGTTTTTGTCACCAAAAGGGTAGACGGGCATACTCATAGCTTCTTCGCGAAAGGATGGTCTCGAGCTTGTCACCGATGATCTTCTCCCTTTAAATCCATCCGCTAATAGAAGTTCTTCCAATGATGCCATTTCTGCCAACATCCGAATCAAAATTAATCTTGTGAAAAGTGAAACCTTTCCATCATGTACAAAAACCAAATCCGTCTAGTGCTAAATTCACTATAAATAAATAAATAAAAAAAGCCATTTTTTTTTTCTATTAATAATCGAATGAAAACATTTCACCCAAGACTCCCACAATAAAACAAAATTAAAATCATATATGGTGCGAATTTAATTCTTCAGTGCTTGTATGAAAAATCTCAACTATAATCAGTAGCAGCAGCCTCTTTAGCCCAGGAACTCACACAAGGATAAATTAGACTTCACCAAAAGAAAAATAATAACCCAACAACACATTCTGAGCAACATTTTCTACCCATCCAAACATGATACATCAACCCAAAACTTAAAGAAAGCAAATGAATATAACAATAAAGAGTTACTATTAAGAACATAATTTTCAAGAAAATAAAACACAAAGCTAAAGCTTACATATACATCAAAAGAGCACCACATCTTATTACCTTATCGAGCTTTTCTTGGTTCACATGTAAAGCCTCTCCGCTTAGCTTTTGTCATCTAAATATTGATCATAAAATGGTTTTAAATTTAATTGATCTTTTCAACTCTTGGCGATAAAAACTGGGACAAAAGCAGAATGTAGGAATATTAAAGAAGAATCTTAGGAACAATAACAAGAACAAAAATGATGGTGAATATGATTGAAGAGGGGCCATTATTGGGAGGTTTAATTATTTTAGTTTTTATAAAATGGGACTGCAAAAACAAAGGAAAAAACAAATAGATAAGTGGGAATGTTGAGAGACAAAGATGGAGAGAGTTACATCAGGCAACAAGACAGGAGCTTTGGGCAGGAGTTGACAAATGAAAGTTGACAAAATTTTCGTTTTTCTAATGACTTCTTGTATGACTTCATCCATATAGGAAGTGAGAACTCTTCTTAACTAAATTAACTGAAATTTGAGTTTTGCAGGCTTTTCATTAGAGCAAGTCAATTTGTGACATCTCAATTTGACACGAATGGGACACCAAGTTAGCAAACTTGAGTTATTTAAGATAAGGGAGGCCTTAAGTTACGTTGAGCGTAACTTACAGGCCTCTCACAGTAATAGTACCACTGGTCGCTTAACGCAATTTAGCGCCAGCCTTAAGATAATAGGATTTTTTTTTTGTTTGTGTTCTATACGTGTCACTCAATTAATAATTTTCAGAAATTCGGACCTTTTTATGACATTATTCTATTCAATTGGTTATCTTATGCTAATTCATAATTGGTTTAATTTAAACTTAAATTGAGGTAAGTTTAATAATCTTTGGAAAAAATTAAAGTATAACAAATTCGTGAAATTATATCCAACTTAATCCGATTAATGGTTGTGTTGAGTCAGTGTTTTAAATTGTTGACGTGATAAAAGAGCAATAAGTCTTCATATCAAACAGAAATTATTACTCATAAACGCATATTATTACTTTTCTATTCGACATAACACGAATATGACAAGTGAATCTAGATTATCACCTTTCATAAAATCTATTTTAAATTGTTTTTACCGCCGCCCAAGTCTTTGTTGCGTTTTTTGTCTCCTTTATTATCTTCATGTCCTTATGACAAAATGAGAGAAGATGAATTGACTGGTCATCAAATTAAAGAATGTAGCACACTTTCTAAGTACTGTGAAATAATGTCTTAGTGAGAGCAAATAATATTAACAACAAAAAAGACATTTAAAAAATTCTGTAAGAAGATGATTTGAATATTTATTATCAAGTAATACTATGTCTGATAAGAGGGGGTGGTATTCAATTTTTTAACGATCAGTCCAGGACCTACAGAATACGAAAATTGAAAAATGGCTCAACATGACATTTTTGGGGGGGCGTAAAAAGATATTGATGCTTAAATTCGATGTAAAGGAAAAGTTCGCAAATTCCAGAAAAAAATAAAAACAAAATAAATAAGAAGAAGAAGAAGGATTGATGTGATTTTGGGCTAGGAGTGGCCCAAATAAGAACTGGCGGCCCAATAATGGATTGAGTGTGATTCAATTGAGTGTTATCAAATAAAAATAAAAATTGAGGGCGTTATTAGTTGCTAATAATATTTCCTCAAGTCTTAAAGAAAATATTACTTAAAAAGGAAAATTGTAAATTAAAAAAGGGAAAACACTGTAATTCTTTTTAGCAGTCCCTCTTAAATTAACACTTTTAACAAGGAAAATAAACTAATATAAGTCATGCTAATCTATAAAATTCTCAACTCGATTCTTGATCTACAACTTTTGTGCACAAACTTAGTACAGTCTCTTATCTTCCTTAATTTTTGTAAAAAATTTTTTTACTCTTTTTTTTTTGTATTACATGCCGGTTTGAATTAATTAATTAATTAACTTTGCATTAAATAATTTTCCTGGAAAAATAAGGCGTTTGGTTTGTGAGATATATAATGTGAAGATTGAAGTGCCACATTCACTCAATATTGCAACGTTTCTTGATGCTGCAAACGAAATTGAATCAAGAAATCTAAGAGTTGCTTATCTCTGTAAGCCTCTTTCTCTTTTCAATCAAATTCTAAGGGTGAAAAAAATGCAATAAAGACTTTTGTGTCTAATTAATTAATTAATTAATTAATCACATAGTTAATTTATAATAAGGGCTTATTTCGAATTTACGTATTGTACTTTGTAAAATAGAATTACTAGCTAGCTACTTATTAATTAGCATATGAATTTAGAAACTGTGTGGCAATTTTTTATTGTAGGCCGATACTTTGCCTTGGAGAAAGCATATAAGTTGGATCCAAATTCAAGTGGACATGGAATTCGGCAATTTAAAACTAGACTCCTTCAACGTCTTCGATTGGTAAACATATATATACTACTTTCTAATTTTCCACTTTTACTAATGCCCAAATTACACTTTTGAACTTTGATCCCTTATAACGCTATAATTTTTTTTTTAATCAATTGTGTCCTTATAAACTCACTAATATCTATTTTTGTCTCTCACATCCAACATTAATAAGAAACTAGGCTAATGATAACTAAACGTACCTTATTGTACGATTGACTAGCTCTTATACACCTATCGATTTGTATAATAAATTGTTGCATTTACATTCAATTACTTGTTTTTAGGCATAAAAATGTAAAAATCAAAATTCTACATCAAACCCATGTTAAATTCATATTTAATTTCTCTTACATTTTTACTAAGATGACGCTCAAAACATCATAAGTGAAGAAGTACACAGATATAGATGAAATACGTAATTTTGTGAGGAATATAAGCAAAATAAAATTTACAAGAGAGTTTATCCGTGAGTATTTCAACTTATGTAGTACAAATAAAAAGTTTTAATTTTCTTGGTTAATGTCGTTAGGGGTGGGCATGGGTTGGTTTGGGTTGGGTTTTATATCAATCCAAACCAAACCATAAAAATTTGAACTAAACTCAAACCAATCCAAATATTTTTAACCTAACCCAACCCAAACCAACCCATTTGGGTTTGGTTTGAATTTTGTAATAAAAATATTTTTTATTTTGATAAATTTAATTATATCAAAATTACAATAATTATTAATAATTATTAAATTAATATTAAAATATGAAAAAATATAGTCAAACACAAATTTATTTTTATTATTTTTTATTTTATAAGTCATGCTCATGTTCGACGTTCAGGTTTTGTAATTAAACTGCGGATATGAACTAGAATTAGAGTTGTACAATGCTAGCTATACACTTGTGATTCCAGTTCAAATATGAATTTTGTAAAATGTGGTCATCCTTACCTGAGCATCCATCATATATATAGCAAATTGAGTTGCATGTGATTAATTGATTACACAATAAGCTATCGGTGTACCTCTATATATATACATATTCCTCTATTAGAACTTTTCACAAACACCTCTCAACTCTCAAGCAACAGCAGTTACCAGCAACAGTAAGGACTTTCAAATCTCACTTGCGAAGCGTCAAGCTGCAAGCTATTAGCTGACCATCATCACTCATCATGGGAGCTGGAGATTTTTCTACAGATTTAGATTCAAATTCCAGCTCATCGAATTCGATTATAATACGCGAAGTCTGGGCGTCTAATTTGGAATCCAAATTCGAACTCATTAGCCAAGTCATCGATCAATTTAAATCATCGTCAATTCCCCATTCTCTAATTCCAAGCATACCCATTACCAAATAACTGGAAAAAAAAATGAAGCTTTTGTAAAAAAAACCTCACCTTAGATCAATAGAAAGGCTGTAATCGAAGTGGGGTCTTCAAGAGTTGATGAAAATCGACTGAGAGATTCGTGACAGCACTTTTGTTGACAGAGATTGTGGAAGATAGAGTGAGAGATTGCGGAAGATAGAGTGAGGTCAGTGAGAGTTAACAGTTCTAATGAACTGGGGAGTGATGAATGCGAGATTATGGAAGTGAAAATAATAGAATTAATTTATTTTATTTTATTTTATTTATTTTCCACTCACAGCTCACCTTGTATTTATCTAACCCATGGATAAACCATACCCAAACCATTATGAAATTGTTTTTTTTATAAAAACCCAAACCAACCCATTTTAATAATTTATCCAACCCAAACTATTTTATTTGGTTTGAGTTTGGTTAAACCCATGGGTTGTGGGTTTATGCCCACCCCTAAATGTCGTTGTAATTAAATGAATTTGCAATTGTTGTACATATATATGATATACTTACTCATTAAGTTCGTATTAATTTGCATATAGAGCCCAACTTTTGAAGAAAGACCAAACGGTTTGTGTTCTTTATGAGATTATGAAGAGAATAAATACTCTTACCGTCAAAAAATAATTCTAAGGTGTGCATATTTTGTTACAGTTAATCTTCATCATGTACATAGGATTTCGGTAGCTGTTACATTTAAACATTAATATGATGACTAGCAATTTACATTTTTGCAGATTCCTAGAGCTCAACCAGCTGAAGGATTAAGTAGAAGCAGTGTGAGAATGAGATACCCAAGTTTTTATATTATATTTTTGCACGATATTATTTTTTATTGTCAGCCAAAAATATTAGTCCTATATACTCAGGATGTTACGTTTGATTGAAATTAATTAATTTTATAGCAAGAAATATTTATATATAGATTGGGCATAGCACCTTAATATACTGAGATGATGTGACCGATCAATAAGAGTTTGTTATTTGACAGGTCTATTAGGTCATGTGGTGAAACCACTCACTTTAATATTGAGGACTCATAATTTTAAAATAAAAATTAGTGAATCGCAATATGAGACCAATTAGACTTAACAAATTAATATGTTCTTATTAGTTAAGCACATATTAACAAATTAATTATTTATTAAAAATTATAATTTTGTAAAATATATTAAAATAACTGAATTTATTTATTAAAAAAATCCCAAACTTTTAATAATTTAGGATATTTTTATTAAATCTCAAAATTTTGTAATTATTTTTATAATTATAATTTTTATTTAGATTTTTATTAAAAATAAAAATTCTAATTTTGGGATTTATTTTTTTATTAAATTTATGGGTATTTTTATAATTATAATTTTCTTATTTTTTAAAATTTTTATAAAATAAAATAGTCTTATAATTTATTTAGGAGTAAAATTATCATTTCATTTAAATTATTTAACTGTGTTAGTTAAAAATAGCTAGTTGATACAAATTTAAAAAAAAAAAGGTGTTGCAAAAAATATGTTAAAATTTTTTGATGATTGGATGAACATAAGATAAAAAAAAAAGTGGTGCAGTGATATTTTTTCTTAATAAAATAACTTAATTTACAGCTAAAAATTGAAAATATAATTTTTTAAATATATATTATGTTTTGGGTTTACAAGGGATCGAAAAATTAATTTCTTCTTAAATCTGAATCATTTATTCGAATAAAGGCCATTGAACAGAAAAAAGATATTTGAAGCAATCCATGTCTGCCACGTCACCAAAGTCTTCTTGGGAGTTGGTTCCATGCGGAAAGTAGGCCCCATGTATTTGTCCGTTTCTATCATGGTCTCCAACTCAAAAAAAGTTAGCTTAGGACGAAACAAACCGACATTCACCTCTCTATTCTCTCCCATGTGGCTACCTAATTTAAATGTCTTAATTACCCCTGTTCTTTTAACCAAATACCTAATCTGCCCAGCAACCAAAGCATTGAGAAAAAAGGCGCACCAGCCTTCACTTCATTTACTGTTCTAACCTCGAACTTTCGGTGTACTCATGTTGGGTAGTAGGGAATTTAATGAATCTTGCGGGTAAAGTAGTCATATCAAGTTGTCTAAAACGGCTACTTTTTTCGCCCAATAACGTAGCTTTGGCTCTTTATGAACCTTTTCTTTTTCCACCTTTTCGAAATTCGAATCACGTAGTAATATGACCAAAATGCCTTCATCTTTTACATGTTATTACAAGACAACCCCTGTAACATGCTGGCAGTTGTACGCAGCATTTTGTTTTGGCAAAATGTGCGTATCTTTGCCCGTATTTACCATTACAATTTACTGGCAGTTGTACGCAGACATTTCTCGAATATTTATAAGGGTTAAATTTTGAACAGTGCTTTATTAGTATTGATATAAATTAATCTCAATAATAGTTTGATTTGTAAATATCAGTTATAATCTCATGTAATATGAGTTGTAATTTGAGCAATAATCTCATGTAATAAAAAAAAAACTTGCGGAACACTTTCTTCATTTTGGTATGTGACATTAAATTGTAAAAAGGTGAAAATACATTTCCAATTACAATAAATTTGTAATTTTTTCGTGTAAAAAGAAAAACGTAAAAAAAGAAAAAAGAAAAAAATCAAAGTAAATCATTGGAAGTCATTCTTTAAGATGCATTACAAAATATTTTATGCACGAACATGTTCAATTGAGAATTACATACTCCTATAGTAGTATTTAAAAATAAAATTGAATGTCTTTCCTAAGGTATGTTTATTGACTTAAAATGGAATTAAAGATATCTCATATCTTCTGCCTATCCAATAAGTACTAAAATAATATTGTGTCTTTTTTATTTCAAGACTAAAAGGTAATATTGAAAAATATTTTTAATAGTATTTCTTGTTAATCATTCTAATTTTTTTTAATTATTCTACATATATGCGATCTTATAATTTTAAACAACTTTTCTTGTAATTTAATCAAACATATAAAATAAATATAAGAATACCTTCAATTATTTGAGAAGTACTTCATCCAATAATTAGCATAATCTTTGCACACTTTTTTTTTTTCGTCAAATACTATTTAATTAATAGAAAAACTTAGGAGCACTGGTTAATAGATAATTTTACCAAAACTTAATTTTTGGGTTTGAGTCGAATATAATAAACATGTGTTTAATCAATAAATTACTTTGAACAATATGCTGAATTTTTTTTAAAAAATAGTAAGTGATAAATATTTTAGAAGATGCTAAATCCTTCAAATCTTTTTATGAACTTTTAAACACAGATCACTTTCCCAAAAACTAACTATGAGATCTACCAACAAAGAATCAAATAAATCGAACCCGGAATCCACTCTGCCAGAGTGGCATTCTCGTCAATAACCCCCAACTCCAAGCCTCCCTCCCCAAACAAAGACCTCCAGTAGTAAAACAAGTCAAACAAATTCCTCACTCTCTCAGTAACTCCCTTTTCTTTTTTAAAAAATAATTATTTTATTTTTGTTTTTCTAATATTAGCTCCATCTCCCCTAGCCGCTATCGTTTGCTGCTTCTTTAACTTCCTTCCTTGCTAAGTAGCTTAAAGTTTCAGCACACGCTCTCTTACTTTCTCTCTCTTCTTCACTTTCTCTCCCTTAGGGTTTCTACTTTCTCTTTGTAAGCACCTCACTCACTTTCTCTTCTTTCATCTCTCTCCATTTTCTCATTTACTCCTTATTTTATTTATTTATCCATTTTTTAAAATTAAAAATGAATTTATTTTATTTATTTTTGCTTGTTGCAGATGTCAGATTCACTACAACCTTAAACTGTTCCTCTTCATCAGCTGGTAATGATAATTTATTTAACCCACATTCTCTCTTTATTCACATTTTTGTATTTTTATTTTATTTTTAAAATATCACAGTGATGTCGTTTTGATGTGTTGTTAGATGCTTACTTTCAGTTTTTTTGTTAAAATTTTTAAAATTGTCTCTGCATTGTGTATCTGATTTTTCAGCATTTTCTGTTAACCCTGTATTTGTTTATTTATTTTCTGATTTTTGATAAGAGATTTACCTAAACTTGAATCTTGAAGTTGTATATAATGAAGTTATAATTCTCTCTTTGGCTTTTGCCTTTATTCAAGTTCTCGTTGTGCTCAAATCCTGAGTTTCTATTGCTTGAAGGTTCAAGATTTTAATTGCTTTCAAAAAATCTTTTAAGTTACGTGTGATTTTGTTCATGTAATGGAGAGTTGGGACTTGTTAATGATGATTTGGTTTGAAATTTTATAGGAAAAAGGGGTGTATTCTGAGCGTGTGATTCGAGGAAAATGTCGTCGAGAGGAGGGGGCCCTGATCAGCCTCCACCGCAGAGGCGGATCATGCGGACGCAAACGGCAGGGAATCTTGGAGAGTCAATGTTTGATAGTGAGGTCGTGCCCTCATCACTTTCTGAGATTGCACCGATTCTACGTGTGGCTAATGAAGTTGAATCCAGCAATCCAAGAGTTGCTTATCTCTGTAAGCTCATGTGTCATTTGCATGTTATTGGTTATTACTTAGTTGCTATTCTTGTGGCAATTTATAGTCTTAGCTTATTCTGATATAACCTTCTGGAAAATAGGAAGTAACTACACCTTACAAATGCATTTGAACAAATAATAAATTTTAGATGCAATAACTTTTTTAACTAATTAATTGCAGTTCTTTCAATATGAGCCTGTATAAAACCAGAACCTATTAAACAACAAGTTCCACTGATTTTAGATTCTCAGAACTTATATGCTATTTGTGGTGGCCATTACAATTAGCCTATATTTTTCAGATCAATGATGATTCATTAGTATCAAACCCTATTTTACAAAGCATCATTATGCCCAAACTTGAAAAAATGCCCCATTCCATTAATTAAACTGCAATAATACAGTCAAGAAGGCCCAATTTTGGATCCATGTGATGAGTTTGTTACTGAGAATTCTAGCCTTGTATGTGAGGGAGGCCTTAATAGTATTTATTGATCCTTACCTATCTATTTAAGATACGTGATTACACTTATTTTGGGTAATTTCAGTTAACTTAGCTCACTGTAGTTTAATTAAAATAAGTTACATGTGTCTCGAGTAGAGTTCGTTTTTACATTCCTGTGGAAATTAAACTTGTTTATGATAGTGTCTATAAATCAACCCGATCTATTTCGTACCCTTTGTTTATGAAGAAAATGGATAATTTTCTATAGGATCAAACCTATGGGACTTAAGGAATGATGGAAGGGAATAAATAAAAAATAAAAAAGAAATAAAAAAAGAAAAGCGAGGGAAAAAAATAATAAAGAAATAAGTAAATAAAAATGAAGTAGAAGAACCCAGATTCCAAATGAACAAATTGAAACTGGAAAAGGATCTTTCTGATTCTCGAAGAATGTGGGGTCACTTTATTTGTTTCTCTAGGAAGCGATGACTTGAATGCATATGCTTTCTACCTTCGTATTTGTGACGAGCTAATCTTTCTCCACTTTGGCTTTTGTTTGCATGTCATCAATTGTTCTTTTTATTTGTCAATGCAGATGTACTTACGAACTTCTTAATCTTAAGTTTATTGCTGACATTTAGTTTTTTTCATTTCTGTTTATACAATTCTTATGATTTGGGGTCTGTATGCAGGCCGTTTTTATGCCTTTGAGAAAGCGCATAGGCTGGACCCCACTTCTAGTGGTCGAGGTGTTCGGCAGTTTAAAACTGCCCTCCTTCAACGTCTTGAAAGGGTATGCATTACTTTTATTATTTTTTTGTTTAGGTGTTTGAAGAACTTACTTAATATATCGTTTGAAGAATGAACTTATTTCTTACTTGGGTGCCAATCATTTTCCCTTTTTCTTATGTGCTTTATTACTTGCGGATGGTAATATAGCTTCGCTTTGTTTAAGAATTCATACATGTGCTAATAGTTTATGTGATTATATTTGAGAACTGGTGTTCGGGATTGATATGTGTCAAGATAAAAATCGTTCACAAATAGTGTCCAAAATATTGTTTAAGTTCAAATTTTGCAGGAGCACATAAAACAGATATGATGATGAATTTGTGCTGTAAGCAAGGATTGGTATGGGTAAATCCGTTTAAAGCTAGAGAGTGTGTATGCCACGAGTAAATCCTTTGTACGCCCTGAGGAAAATGTTTATCCAGTATCTGCACCTTCACTAGAACTTATCATTACTTTTGGCAATTTGTTTCTTCTTCTCATTGTTGACATATATTTTGGTTTCTGGAGGGGCTTTATTAATGTATCTGCCTTGCAGGAGAATGCTCCAACATATATGGAAAGAGGGAAAAAAAGTGATGCACGTGAAATGCAGAGTTTTTATCAACATTACTACAAAAAGTATATTCAAGCCTTGCAAAATGCTGCTGATAAAGCTGATCGGTGAGTTCTAAGGCTTTCACAATTCTCTTTACATGATAATATGATGAAATTCTTTCTGGGGATTTGATTGGGAAGTACTATTTCTCTTGTATCTGATAGTCATTGTTCTTTTAATATGCAGTGCACAGCTTACCAAGGCCTACCAAACTGCGAATGTTCTCTTTGAGGTTTTGAAGGCCGTAAATTTGACAGAGTCAATGGAAGTTGATCGTGAGGTGAAACAATCTCATATCTTTTGACAGTTAGAGTCTCTGAATGCCTTTTTACTACTACCAGATATTCTACTTACATATTTGATAGAAGTACTGACTACCGTTTATACAGATTTTGGAAGCTCAAGATAAAGTTGCAGAGAAAACACAGATCTATGTTCCTTACAATATCCTTCCTCTGGATCCTGACAGTGCAAATCAGGCAATTATGAGATATCCTGAGGTTTGCTTCCAACTTGCACCTTGTCTGTCAACTTTAGGTTTCGCTTGTTTTAGTAAAATTCAATTAATTGATCATAATTGCAGATTCAAGCAGCAGTTCTTGCTCTTCGTTACACCAGGGGTCTTCCTTGGCCCAATGAGCACAATAAAAAGAAAGACGAAGACATTCTAGATTGGCTTCAGGAAATGTTTGGGTTTCAGGTAAAATAAGTGAACAGAATTATCTGTTTTATCAATGATTCTGCAGCTTGCAAGGTTTTCTTTGAAGTTCTCTTATCAAATATGATGACAAGCACATTCCATTTTTCTTGATCTATGCTCACTGGTTAGTTTCATAATTACACAGAAAGATAATGTGGCAAATCAGAGAGAGCACCTGATCTTACTCCTTGCAAATGTGCATATCCGACAGTTTCCAAAGCCTGATCAACAACCCAAGGTTTTTCCTTTTCCTTGCTACTACATCTTAGGGATATGTTTTGTTTCTTTTTTCCCCTTAGTCCACTATGAAACAGTGAATGATGGTCAGGTGTTATTGTTGTCGTCAAGTTTCTGGTTTTCATTTGAATTTTTTTTTTCTCTATTTTGTATATGAGAGGGTTCATGTTATATGTTTTTGGCTATTTCTTTTTCTTTGTTCAGTTGGATGATAGAGCACTGACAGATGTGATGAAGAAGCTTTTCAAGAACTACAAAAGATGGTGCAAGTACTTGGATCGGAAAAGTAGTCTTTGGTAAGGCTTAATGAGCTGTTTGCTGATTCTGTTATTCGATGTTGATATAGTTTTGAGATGAATATGAGTTAAATCAACTTAGATTTGACCTAAATATTATGTGTTTGACATGATAAGGCGGATTTCATTTGGATATGATAAAAGGATGAACCAGCAGTCCATCAAAAGGGGAGTGGATACAACATAAGCTCCTGAAACAGTAGCTTGAAGGCAGTAAAAAAATATATATAACTGTCTAATAGCAGCATCCTAACTTTCTTGGATAAAAATTTTTGAAGCATCATCCCCTAAAAACTAAAGCCTATACTGATGCAACAAAGCAAGCCTGGAAATCCGATTTTTCCCTGCAAGCAGAGATCTTTCTATTCTAAATAATGCAACGAAGTAGCATTTTCACAAAACTAGGGCCATACTACCACCATCAAGAGCAGACAATTTTCAATAAAGAAAGTAACTCAAGAAGATAATGTCTCCCCTGATATAGTTGTATGCTTAAAAAGTTCAAACAACAATGTAGCTTGGAGAAATATGTGATCATACATTTTACATCATTGTGATACATAATACCCAAGGAGATTAATAAATATTATGTCTTTTTTGAAATATGAGATTGCGAGTTTTCAATGAGTATAAAGACCAAGCCAGCAGTGGATCTTGCTTGAGATATTTACCATCCAGACATCTGAGATATCTCAAGAAGGTAAAGAAGGACTATGCAACCAATTACAGAAAGACTTGAAAAAGACTTCTCAATCCAGTCTTCCCGCCTCCTCTAAAGGATTAAAAGAGAAATTACCAACCACCAACAGAAGCGTATAACACAGAGGAGACCAATCCATTAATCTAACCGGGAATGAATCCTATTTCTATACTCAAAAGCCTTGAGTTGAAACTTATTGAGAAACCTATTGGTGTCTGTCATGGAGTCAAATGATTTTATATGAACTTGTTATGCTTTTGTAACCCTTCCTGTGGCTCAAATCCTGCAGGTTACCAACCATTCAGCAAGATGTACAACAGCGTAAATTACTATACATGGGTCTTTATCTTCTTATATGGGGAGAAGCTGCAAACTTGAGATTCATGCCAGAATGCCTGTGTTATATTTACCATCATGTATGTTTCCAGATTGTGTCATCTCTTGATACTTCACCTCCTCATATATGTCAAAATGGCAATAGAAATGTGCATCAAAATGATTGCAGTGCTTTTACACTATCTTTGAAGTGGAATCCTAATTAGGAGAGATTTAACTGACAGCTGTAGTCCATCTTACTTGTGAATCTAAGAGGTTGAGACATCATGATTCTGAATTGATTTGAACTGCAGTCGCCCAGTGGTCATAGATCAAGATATTGTTAATGGTGCATTTATAACTTTTGAGAGCTCGGTTGACTCTGTTGGGATTGTTATTACAAAATTGTTTTATTCTGAATGTTTATCAAATGTTTTAATGTTAGCTTGCCAAATTGTCTATTGTAATTGATTTTAGTAGAAAATTTCAAAGGAGGTAATAGATAGGTTGGTGTTCTCAACTTGCAAAGAGCCAAAGTTGAATATGTCCTTTGGAGGCTTGTTTCAATGCTCTTGACCTCTTACTTTGTCACCTCCAGATAAATGCTCTTTTGAATATATTCTGGTTTAAGTAATGTGAAGTGCTTATGCCCTTTGCTGTTTGTATTTTAGATGGCATTTGAATTGTATGGTATGCTTGCTGGAAACGTCAGTCCCATGACTGGAGAGAATGTGAAACCAGCTTACGGAGGTGAAGATGAAGCTTTCTTGAGAAAAGTTGTTACCCCTATCTATGAAGTAATTGCCAGGGTATGCATGCGGTTTTATTTTCTCTGACAATAAAATTTTGAGCGTCTTGTATTCCTTTTTGTTTCTATTTATTGTATCATTATTCCATTTATTGGAAAGCACCATTATGAATTGGTTGCTTGACAGGAAGCTGAAAGAAGCAAACGAGGAAAATCAAAACATTCTCAATGGAGGAATTATGATGATTTAAACGAATACTTCTGGTATTAGACTTCCACTTGTTGCATTTTTCCTTTTCGGTAAATATGCTTTTAGAGATTAATTTACCATTCTTTAATTACAGGTCAGTTGATTGTTTCCGGTTAGGTTGGCCTATGCGTGCAGATGCTGATTTCTTTGGTCTACCTATTGAACAGCTCCGTTTCGAAAAAAGCGAGGTAGCAACACTTGTTAAATAAGGTCTTTTTATTTCCTTCTCTCTGTATTCACCCTGTTCAAACTCTGCCCAACCAATTAGATTTGCATTGAAGCTCCCTCCAAAAATTCATGTGCTGATAAATCTTAAAATATGATCCAAATAAATCCAGTTTTCAAGACCTTATTCATAAGCCATCACTCCCTACCTCTCCACGTGTCACATTCTAAAAACAAAGAATCTACAACCCACTTCACAATAGTAATACACCAGTACTCGGAAGCTTAAGTTGATGGGCAATGATCCATTAATGGTACATAAATTCTAAGATTCCCTGCATGTTCGTCGCCAAATTTAATTAACAAAGTTGCCATGTGGATTCAAACATATCCATACATAACTAGCGATTCTTGGTTAATTAAGTTCTAATGTCATATTGATTTACCACCAAAATTATCAGTTTAACACACTCATGAAAGAAAAAAAAAATTAATTTCGAAACTCTGCCCAACCAATTAGATTTGCATTGAAGCTCCCTCCAAAAATTCATGTGCTGATAAATCTTAAAATATGATCCAAATAAATCCAGTTTTCAAGACCTTATTCATAAGCCATCACTCCCTACCTCTCCACGTGTCACATTCTAAAAACAAAGAATCTACAACCCACTTCACAATAGTAATACACCAGTACTCGGAAGCTTAAGTTGATGGGCAATGATCCATTAATGGTACATAAATTCTAAGATTCCCTGCATGTTCGTCGCCAAATTTAATTAACAAAGTTGCCATGTGGATTCAAACATATCCATACATAACTAGCGATTCTTGGTTAATTAAGTTCTAATGTCATATTGATTTACCACCAAAATTATCAGTTTAACACACTCATGAAAGAAAAAAAAAAATAATTTCGAAACTCTGCCCAACCAATTAGATTTGCATTGAAGCTCCCTCCAAAAATTCATGTGCTGATAAATCTTAAAATATGATCCAAATAAATCCAGTTTTCAAGACCTTATTCATAAGCCATCACTCCCTACCTCTCCACGTGTCACATTCTAAAAACAAAGAATCTACAACCCACTTCACAATAGTAATACACCAGTACTCGGAAGCTTAAGTTGATGGGCAATGATCCATTAATGGTACATAAATTCTAAGATTCCCTGCATGTTCGTCGCCAAATTTAATTAACAAAGTTGCCATGTGGATTCAAACATATCCATACATAACTAGCGATTCTTGGTTAATTAAGTTCTAATGTCATATTGATTTACCACCAAAATTATCAGTTTAACACACTCATGAAAGAAAAAAAAAATTAATTTCTTCAAGAGAAACTTGGTTCTATTATTACTTTATGCTGGTGACATTGGTTTTCAACTCCATGGGTAAATCGCTGTGGAGAATTTGGCATTCTTTTATTTTGAGCAAGTACTCTCTTGTTTAGTGCCCTCTCTAATGGCTTACCTAGAATTATTTTTAAGTACTAATAAGATGCTACATAAGAAGTTAGTTTGTGCCTTTCAATGCAACTTCTCTTCCCCATCCGTTCACATAATGGTATCCAGTAGATTCCATTCATCTGTTTAATGGTAGTACTATGCTGGTGGCAAGTCAACAAATCTATTTTGGATGAATACAAACAGCTTCTTTGATGCTCTATTTTGGATGAATATAAGCAGTTTCTTTGATGCTTCTAAGTGTGTTGTTTATTAGGAATGAAGTACAGTTCCACAAAGTCATTAATTGTGATTGATTGTCTTCATGTTTAGGATAACAAACCAGCTAATAGAGATCGATGGCTGGGGAAGGTTAATTTTGTAGAGATACGCTCGTTCTGGCATATTTTCAGAAGCTTTGATCGAATGTGGAGTTTCTTCATTCTATGCTTACAGGTATCTCTTTTTGCTTTGTTGTTTTTTATTTTCCATAATTTTTCTTTTCATATGTTTAATCTCACAATTTCGTTGCTGATGGTGGTTGTTTTGTACAAGGTCATGATTATTGTTGCTTGGAATGGTTCGGGGAACCCGAGTTCAATATTTGAAGTTGATGTATTCAAGAAAGTATTGAGTGTATTCATAACTGCAGCAATACTCAAGCTTGGGCAAGGTAATCACAGACAGTATATATTTTGCTCATTGTCTTTGAGATGTTTTCTGAATTATCATCACACTGGTGTGTCCTGTATGAGTGGTATTTAAGCCTCTTTCTGTAAATTCAAGGTACCCGTTGCTCTAGTTATCAGATGGAAATTCTTATCTGCTCTATCACGCTCCCCACTTGTTGTCTTTGTTTAAATTTGTCTACAGTGGATGATCTTAAACATTCATAATCCCTTTCCCCCATTTCTATTCGTCCATATAATAGTTAAACAGCATGAACTCATGGTCTAGTTATTTTCATGCTGAATGATCGGTTAGAAACCATTATCAATCAATCAATCAATCTTACTATATATTGAACATCTTTATTAAATTGGATTTCTGTATATGATTCAGCTATCCTTGATGTGATACTCAATTGGAAAGCACGGCGAAGCATGTCATTTCATGTTAAGTTGAGATATATTTTGAAGGTTGTCTCAGCTGCTGCATGGGTGATTGTGCTACCGGTCACTTATGCCTATACATGGGAGAATCCTCCGGGGTTTGCTCAAACCATCAAAAGTTGGTTTGGCAGTACTGCAAATTCACCCTCCTTGTTCATTTTGGCTGTTGTTATCTATTTGTCACCAAATATGCTATCTGCTGTTTTATTTCTTTTCCCATTCATTCGTCGGGTGCTGGAGAGGTCCAATTACAGGATTGTAATGCTCATAATGTGGTGGTCACAGGTTTGTAGATTTTCCTTTGAACACTTATTCTCTTTATGGTTAGTCAGGCATTATGTTGAGGATATCTTGATTGAGACAGAAATGATCTGCTTATTATTGTCGTATTGTGGTTCATTTATGAGTATGCCTAATGTTTTGCGTCTTGCAGCCTAGGCTCTATGTTGGAAGGGGAATGCATGAAAGCGCATTTTCTCTCTTCAAGTGAGAATTTCAAATTTAAACTTAAATCATATGTGAAATTAATCTTGAAAATATCTTTTTGCTGCGTTTGATTTCTGATTTTCTTTCTTTGCACTTTCAGGTACACACTATTCTGGGTTCTTCTTATAATTACAAAGTTGGCTTTTAGTTACTACATTGAGGTTTGTTTTTTCATTATACTTGGAATCTCCATTGTAAATTTGAGCTAGTTATCAATAAAGGGATATAACAAGTATATAAGCTTGCTAAGACTATTAAGACTGTTGATATACCAGCAATCCAGAAGCTAAGCTGATGAGAAAATGAATCCAACAATGGGATATTTACTCTTGACACACCATTCTGATGTATGGTTGAATTCAATCAACAGACTGTCATGTGGATTCAAAAGCATACATACTTGGATATGACATATGAGTTCAGGCATATTAATAAAATCAGAACACAAGATATCCACTTAACCTGGATAATCCTAAACCCTCAAACCTTAAGCTGCCTGAAATCGTACTACACTTTCTACCTCTAACAGGCACATTTCATCAATCCAAACATACACATAAATATTGAAAAGTTGACCATGTGCTCAATTCATGTGTATTATTGTGCTTGGATTCACATGAAGAATACACTCGGTGAATTTGGCCATGCACATGAGGGAGTTTGTTAGAATTTGACTTAATGTTAGCATAAGGTTTTAGGACTATTGGTTCTTCAAAACTGACAATAGAGAACAAGGGTTGAGGTAATGCTGAAGCAAACAATCTGAGGTGCCCCAAAACTATTTTGGTTGATTTTATTCTTAAGAACTGCTACTGCAAATTTGACTACTGTGCTATTATAGCTGTGTTTCTATTCTATATTTGGCTTAACTTTAGAATCCTGTTTTGATTGCAGATAAAACCTTTGGTGGGTCCAACAAAGGACATCATGCGTGTACGGATAACCGATTTCCAGTGGCATGAATTTTTTCCTCGTGGTAATGAACATGACGATACATCATTTACTTTGTGACCTCATTCATCTTAAAGAAGGGGATGTTTATAATTTTCTTATTTACTTTGCAGCAAAGAACAATATTGGGGTTGTGATTGCTCTGTGGGCTCCGATTATTCTTGTATGAGTTCCTATTTTGTTGCTTACCCAATATCTGTTTCGTTCCACTGGTATAGTGTAAGTTCTAATATATATATATATATATGTTTCACTTTATAGGTATATTTTATGGATGCCCAGATTTGGTATGCCATATTCTCTACAATATTTGGAGGCATTTATGGTGCATTTCGTCGTCTTGGAGAGGTTAATCAAACTGCATTCCCTCTGAATTCTGAATCAAGTTTGCATTCGTTTTCTTATCATCTCTGTTAGAGCATAGTAGAGTTAAGCTTTTGGTCAAGTGGCGAATTAACATGGTACTAGAGCTAGTTTTAATGAAGAGGTCTTGTGCTGAACCTTCCCACATGATTATATTTATCTTTAATTCTGTTTTCTATCTTTACACCGGCTTGGCCCATATGGCAATACTATTTGATAATTGTGGTCCATGTGAGTGGACCTGTTGGAGCTTGATACTATTGTTTGAACTCTTACATACTAGCTTAAGCTGTAGCATTATAATCTTTCATTTTTATGTTTGCTTCTCCAATTTGATTAAGGTTATTTATTTATTCATTTATTTTGCCAATATGTTCATGAGGTCATCGGTTGTCATGTTTAGATGACAATTCACGTGCTATCTCAGTTTGTATGAAGTACTTAAAACTTATTATTGCTTATACAGAAGGCAACCAGTTTTATACATGCATTTCAAAATCCATGCCATTCAAGAAAACTTTTACCTGCAATGTGCTGTTCTATATTGAACCCTTCACATCAGCATATAGAAATTATTTTTACTTTCTTGATGTCTGTATGGTGTCGCTTAAGCATTTTTTACCCATTCCAGATTCGAACACTAGGAATGCTAAGGTCTCGCTTTCAATCACTGCCTGGTGCTTTTAATGGTTGTTTGATTCCTGAAGAGAGGAGTGAGCCAAAGAAGAAAGGATTGAGGGCCACTTTGTCTCGCAACTTTGCTGAGGTTAAAATTTTTATGCATTTTATACTGTTCATGGCTTCATTATTTAGCTGAAGAATATCATAAAATGCCATTATCTTGAATTATATGCATTGGGTTTCTGCAGATCCCGTCTAACAAAGAAAAAGAGGCTGCAAGATTTGCTCAGCTCTGGAACAAAGTAATCACTAGCTTCAGAGAGGAAGATCTTATAAGTGATAGGTGTGTGATATTTTTCTGCATCACATTGCTGATTATGGATGTTGCAAAAACTTGTAAATACCTCTTATTGTGAGCTTGATTGTTTTCTATCTTCAGGGAAATGAACCTGCTACTTGTTCCATATTGGGCTGACCGTGATTTGGGCCTTATTCAGTGGCCTCCGTTCTTACTTGCTAGCAAGGTTTGCTTCACTATAGTTTGAAAGAACGTTAAAACCTGCCTGTTGAGGCACTAACAGTCTTTCTTCTCTGTAGATACCAATAGCATTAGACATGGCTAAAGACAGTAATGGCAAGGATCGAGAACTGAAAAAGAGAATTGAGGCTGATGATTACATGTCCTGTGCTGTCAAGGAGTGTTATGCTTCATTTAGGAACATCATTAAGTTCTTGGTTCAAGGAAACGAGAAAAGGTAAGAACGTACTCAATTTGCTTTGTTGCATTTTGGTTTGTTAAGGTTGGTATGATGTCACGTCTAGCATTTTCTAACGTCACTGTGGTTTTCACTTTTTCCTTATATTATTTAGGGTTATAGATGACATATTTTCTGAAGTTGATAGACACATAGAAGCCGGTAACCTGATTAGTGAATACAAGATGAGTTCTCTTCCTAGCCTCTATGACCACTTTGTGAAGCTGATCAAATATTTGGTATGCACCAATGTATTTGTATTATGGCTATTTTCTAGTACAATTGATCTAGGTATGGCAGTGCTAAATCAGCTATTTTCATTTTTGCAGTTAGATAATAAACAGGAGGACAGGGATCAGGTTGTTATTCTATTCCAGGATATGCTGGAGGTTGTTACAAGAGATATAATGATGGAGGACCATATATCCAGGTTTTATATCTTGATGTGATTGTCTGTTTAAGCATATTTAAACTGCTCTGTTTAAGCATATTTAAACTGCAGTTCGTTTCTTATGAAGCTTTCATCTTTCTTAAAACAGTCTGGTAGAGTCAGTCCACGGCGGATCTGGGCATGAAGGGCTGGTTCCTCTTGAACAACGGTATCAGTTATTTGCATCATCTGGAGCTATCAGATTCCCTGCACCGGAGACAGAAGCTTGGAAAGAGAAGGTGGGTCCAGAACTTTCACAATGTACTTAACCCCAACTTTTATCTACATATAACCTTTTTTACCTCTTTTATGTTCAGATCAAACGGCTTTATCTGTTACTTACCACAAAAGAGTCTGCTATGGATGTACCATCCAACTTAGAAGCTAGAAGGCGCATTTCTTTCTTCTCAAATTCATTGTTTATGGACATGCCTGAAGCGCCTAAAGTTCGCAACATGCTTTCTTTCTCGTAAGCTTTCTTTCTGTTCATTTGTTTGCCCATGGCATTGCATTTAATGGGAAGTACTGATGTATCTCACTGATTCAAACAAGTTCAGCTGAGCCTCCCATCCCCCAGTTGTGCTATTTGGATTACCCTATGGTCATGGTTGCCACTTAATTTTCACATGATATTAATATCTATTAGTTTGTTGGCATCAGTAGGTTGGGGCATTCTGACACGCAGGGATTGATTTTACTTTTTCCATTATTTTCAAAATTTATATTTGTCATTGCCATTCTGTGAGCTTGATGGTAGGAAAAAGATGCTTATTGTGTTATGACCTGTGAAAGGAGTAAGATCTTAGAAATTTGCTACTGTCAATCATATATTTTGTGTGCATGTATCATAAAGGTAAATAAGACTAGTTTAATATCCTTTGCCGTGAAGTTCTGGTTGTGGACACTTTTCATGACAATTTGGATTGAAAGTTTAAGTATGTGCTAGCCATCATATGTTGTTAGTATTTATGAACTTAATAGAACTTTAATAAATTTACTATTTCTGATCCTCAACATTTTATTATTCTTAAGTCATATGCATTCATTTTTTCTATTCGTCAAAGTACTGGTCAATAATAAATAACATTAGTCACCAGAATAAAATCAGTGGAATCTTAGTCATTTTTGGTAATGAAGTTAATGAGGAGCTAGGCAACATTAATTGGTAATCAAATTATTATCTCTTGTTGCACCATGTTGACTGCACTAGCATAGAATCATTTTTTGCCAAGTCTCAATTTCACGAATTTAAAGTATGCAGCTACTGGAAACTGAAGCTGTTTTATACATGAAAATGTGTGGTGAATTATTTATCTGACAAGCCAAACTGCGCCAAATGAATATAATAATTTTTTTTTAAAAAAAAACTGGACAGATAATGACTTGATAATGATTATGCAACATCAGTATTAGCTAGTTAGTTCATGCAGTTCTTATGTTTTTATTTTTTGTTTTCTCCTGGCAGTGTTTTAACTCCCTACTACACTGAGGAAGTTCTCTTCTCCTTGCGTGACCTTGAAATCCACAATGAAGATGGTGTTTCAATCCTCTTCTATCTGCAAAAGATTTTTCCAGGTTTTTGTTTTGCTCCTATTGCTGGCCTCATTGTAGAAAATTTTTAACTCAAATTTCATCTTTGAGAAAATGTCTCCCATCAGTAAGTATTTCTCATCAATAACTTCAGATGAATGGACCAACTTTCTTGAGCGAGTTAAATGCAATAATGAAGAAGAACTTAAAGGATCTGATGAATTGGAAGAAGAACTTCGTCTCTGGGCATCATACAGGGGCCAAACTTTAACCAGGACTGGTATTTTATTTGTTTGTCTCTTTCTCTGTTTTTGTACTCGTACAACTTTGGTTAGAATTGTCTTCATAATTGTCATTTGCCTTGCAACCAACTGATACTACTTGCAAATTTCAGTAAGAGGTATGATGTACTATCGGAAAGCTTTGGAGCTTCAGGCCTTTCTAGATATGGCCAAGCATGAAGGTAATTACTCTCTATTGGAAATGGCAGAATAATTAATTGGGTGCTTATTACATTTATTAAAGTATAAGATATGTTTGTTTTATTTTCTCATTCAAATTATTGTCAGTAAATAATTGATGTTTGCATTACTTTGTCTGAATGCTGTATCTGCTTAGATTTGATGGAAGGCTATAAGGCAATAGAACTGAATTCGGATGACAAGGGGGAAAGGTCGTTGTTGACGCAATGTCAGGCAGTAGCTGATATGAAATTCACATATGTGGTTTCTTGCCAACTATATGGTATTCACAAGCGATCTGGTGATGCTCGTGCACAAGACATTCTGAAGCTGATGACAAAGTATGTGTCTGCGATTAATTACTTGTTGAGTCACTAGCTGCAGTTGCTTTTACCAGTCAATTCACTATGAACTGCCTGATTATCTGAGGATTATGATAACACATCTTGGATTAATCTGTTGTAACAGAGCAATTTTGAATTTCCTTAAATTGGTTGACACATTCGTTTTGAATTGGTAGATATCCATCACTCCGTGTTGCATACATTGATGAGGTTGAAGAACCTAGCAAAGACAGATCAAAAAAGATCAACCAAAAGGTCTATTACTCTGCTTTAGTAAAGGCTGTTCCAAAGTCAAAGGATTCGTCGATTCCAGTGCAAAATCTGGACCAGGTAAAGCTCAATCTAATATCTCATCTGAACATGACTCAAAATTTCAGTATTATTTGTGTATGCTATCCCATGTGGCAATGGTTTTTATCAATTGGAAAATCATATCTTATTATTTACGTCAATCGCGTATCAATATAATCGATAGTTTCTTGAAGCATTTACTCATTAACACAGTTCTTCTGCCTTGGAGTCGGTGTTGATTACCGCTTATCTTGCTAATTGATAAAGTTGATCCTTAATTGGCACACTCTTTATGAAACAGATATTTTGATTCTATGGGCATTAGTTATCTTTCTTTAAACTGGGTTTTGATAGCAACAGCTAAGTTTTTACTGATTGTCTTTTATTTTGCAATAATTTGCTCAACTTTGAGAGACACACCCTATTTTTACTGCAAATGACTTTGGCTTTTGTCGGTGGTGAAAGCAAGGCACTAAATAGTGCAATCCAGATTTTCTGGTATCACATGGGCACTTTAGTTGGCATAATTTCAACTGAACAAAACACTTTGCAAATGGGGATGGGAATGGGATTTTATTACATATTGTGGCCAAAAAGTGTGAGCTGAGAGGAAATGAAGCAAGACATTATTACTCTTTTGTTTTAGGTTGGTCACATCTCTAGTATAGTCTTGTCATCTCTACTTTAGCCTTTGTAATTCATAGTGCATGGGAAGTTGTTTGCACGTTATATTTACAGTCGTGACCCTTAAAATGTTACAGTTAGATGTATACATTAAACTGTGCAACATATTCTTTGAAAGTCTAAAAAATTGATGAATCATGTTGGATGTTATTTCTGTTGGTGGCATTTGAACTTGAGGGGTAGGATCTGATGAAGATTACTCTTCAGGACCTCTTTGACTGGTCAAGTGGATTGCGATATTACTTTAAGAACAAAAAATTGACGTGCATTTCTGGAATATCTGTGTATGTTGTGAGCAACTGTTAAATAATCTCAAAATTTTAAAATTCTAAATTCTAATTTTCTTGGTGGTCATTTATTCTTTAGTCAATCTTTTTGGTTGCACTTTTGGTATTTAGTTGATATTTTTAGTAGATATTGTTAATCTTTGGGATTATGACATTTTCCATTGATTTTGTGGCTCGCATACAGGTTATTTATCGCATAAAACTTCCGGGACCTGCTATATTGGGTGAGGGGAAGCCGGAAAACCAAAATCATGCTATTATATTCACACGTGGAGAAGGCTTGCAAACAATAGATATGAACCAGGTATGGTGGATTGTGTTTGTAACCAAATCCCACAATTGCATCCATCTCATAGCCTATAGTCACGTTCCTCCATTTCGACAGGATAATTACATGGAAGAAGCCTTAAAAATGAGGAATTTACTGCAAGAATTCCTTAAAAAGCATGATGGTGTTAGGTACCCTTCAATTCTTGGACTTCGAGAGCATATATTTACTGGAAGGTATGAGCCACTTTGTTGTCATCGCATTGTAATTTAGTCTTAGCCGTGATATTGATTACTGATTCTTTTGCTTGTCGATGCAGTGTTTCGTCGCTTGCTTGGTTCATGTCAAATCAGGAGACTAGTTTTGTGACTATTGGTCAGAGATTGCTAGCCAACCCTCTAAAGTAAGTTATCATTTTTTGAAAATTCCTCGATTCAAATCTTCCTTTCTATCTCTTCTTTTTCAGCATGAGCTGTAATCAGATGTATCTGGGATCTATGAACAGGGTCCCTTTGTGATAAATACATGTCATTTTCTTTCCTTTTGTTTGGGCTATAAGCTTTGACATAATTCTGTTTCCTTTTATCTAGGGTTCGGTTCCATTATGGTCATCCGGATGTATTCGATAGGCTTTTTCACCTTACTAGAGGGGGTGTAAGTAAAGCATCCAAGATTATCAACTTGAGTGAAGACATTTTTGCTGGTATGCCGGTGTCTGAAATGTATTTCTCTTGTTATGTGGTTTTTCTTTTTCTTTTTTTGGTGATCTGAACTTTCTAGTAACTTTTTGGTTTGATTGAGTGTAGGCTTCAATTCCACTCTTCGTGAAGGCAATGTTACACATCATGAATACATACAAGTTGGAAAGGGGAGGGATGTGGGTCTAAATCAGATTTCCATGTTTGAGGCCAAAATAGCTAACGGCAATGGAGAGCAGACGCTGAGTCGAGACCTGTATCGGCTTGGACACCGGTTTGACTTCTTCCGGATGTTGTCATGCTATTTTACCACAATTGGATTCTACTTTAGTACTCTGGTACATTGCATCCCCTTTTTTTTTGGGATTTTACATACTTTCATAATGTTCTAAAGAGATGGAGCACCGTTTTATGGAGCACTGTTTTCTGATTTTCTTCTTTTGGCAGATAACTGTGCTCACTGTATATGTATTCCTTTATGGCCGCCTCTATCTTGTTCTCAGTGGACTTGAAGAAGGGTTGATTACACAGCCTGCAATTCGAGACAATAAGCCTCTTCAAGTGGCCCTTGCTTCTCAATCTTTTGTTCAACTTGGATTTATGATGTCCTTGCCTATGTTGATGGAGATTGGCTTGGAAAGAGGTTTCCGAACTGCGTTAAGTGAATTTATTCTCATGCAATTGCAGTTGGCACCTGTATTTTTCACATTCTCTTTGGGGACGAAAACTCACTATTATGGAAGGACATTACTTCATGGTGGTGCAAAATACAGATCGACAGGTCGAGGATTTGTGGTCTTTCATGCCAAATTTGCTGACAACTACAGGCTTTACTCGCGTAGTCACTTTGTTAAGGGTATCGAGATGATGATATTGCTTATTGTGTACCAAATCTTTGGTCAATCTTACAGAGGTGCAGTTGCTTACATCTTAATCACAATATCTATGTGGTTTATGGTGGGAACTTGGCTTTTTGCTCCTTTCTTGTTCAATCCTTCTGGTTTTGAGTGGCAAAAGATTGTTGATGATTGGACTGATTGGAATAAGTGGATAAGTAACCGAGGAGGCATAGGTGTACCACCTGAGAAAAGTTGGGAATCATGGTGGGAGGAAGAACAGGAGCATCTCCAGCACTCTGGAAAGCGTGGTATCATAGCTGAGATAGTGTTAGCTTTAAGGTTCTTTATCTATCAGTATGGACTCGTGTACCATTTGAAAATGACAAAGCACACTAAAAGTTTTCTGGTAATATCCTGATCTCTTTTTTCTCCATTTATCGCTTAATCTTACAATTTAGATGCCATAGCCAACATCACTTTCTTTAACTTGTTGACAGGTCTACGGTGTATCATGGCTGGTGATCTTTCTTGTATTGTTTGTGATGAAGGTTAGTAGTGCTATTTTTTTAATATGAATCTTTGATATGCTTCCAATGTACTTCTGGAAAATCTTTCCCCATTCAACACTCTTAACCAATGGCATGTTGTTTTGAAATTTCTGTGGTTCGATTGCCACTCATTGACACATCAGATATTAGTTTGTGCCCGTGTGTTTGCAAATTGATTTTCTACCTCCAAGTGAAATTAATGCGTGATTCTTTTATCATAACAGATTTTGGTTATGGTTCCGTGAGAATACTCTAGTCATTCTTAAGAAATTAGTCACATTTCCTATCTACTAAAATACATATCATCTGTATGGTTATATAAATATTTCTCTTCTTTCTACAGACTGTATCTGTTGGGCGGCGAAAGTTCAGTGCAAATTTCCAACTCGTGTTCCGACTGATAAAGGGATTGATATTTTTGACTTTCATCTCCATCCTGGTCACTTTGATTGCACTTCCACACATGACAGTGCGCGACATCATTGTGTGTATTCTCGCATTCATGCCCACTGGTTGGGGAATGCTTTTGGTAAGTAATTGTTTCGGTCATCCATTCTCTTTAATGTGCTATTATAAGGCTGGACAGATTGTGACTAAACGGCCTTTAAAACTTGTGGCACTCTTCTTATTGTTTAAATCCTATTTACTTTCTTGCTAAGTGGAATATTTTTCTCTCAGATTATTTTTCTTGGGCAAGTACCAGTTCACATGCCACTTCTCATTGTTCCCCTTTTCCCCATTTGTTTTTCCAGATTGCACAAGCTTTGAAGCCTGTTATTCACCGAGCTGGATTCTGGGGATCAGTTAGGACACTTGCTCGTGGCTACGAGATTGTTATGGGTTTGCTTCTGTTCACCCCAGTTGCGTTCCTTGCTTGGTTTCCTTTTGTGTCAGAATTCCAGACTCGTATGCTCTTCAACCAAGCATTCAGCAGAGGTCTACAGATCTCTCGTATTCTTGGCGGGCAGCGGAAGGATCGTTCCTCTCGTAACAAGGAGTAAAATGAGTGATAGCGAGAGCAGAATCTGTGGTAATTTGTTAATCACTCTCGCATGTTTAAAGAGAGTTGTCCATAATTTATATTTGTATCCTCTGCGGTTGTTGTAATCATGGATGACGTCTGGGGGCTGCATTTTTGGTAATTAATTTGATTGTAAGTCCTGGCAGCCCATAGCTGTCATATTGATTGTATCAAAATTATGATTAGTAATTTTTATAATCTATTATCTTATTGAAATAGATGATTTGTCTGGAATGGTGAGTAGAATGAGCATGTTGAGTAAATACTTGCGTACAAACTTACAAAGCCGCGTACTTTGGCATTGAGGGGATTATTGGTTATGGCCTCAATTCTTTTGTTTGATTGGTGAAATGGGGAAAATGGGTTTATTAACGTATGTAGAATGAACTAATCATTAAAACTAAAAAAAAAAGAAAAAAAGGAAAGGCCTTGAGCAAGTTGAGGACTTGAAGCTACGATTAAGGGAGAAGAGCCTTTATTAAATAAATCCCGTAATCGACTCAATCATAGCATTCCCGTGTAAAATTAAGCTGTGTTTAACGATATATAAGTAAATATGTCCTATCCATGTTTCTGAAAAGGATAATGCTAGAATTGCTTCCAATTCTGGATTAGAATCAAGAGACTTGGCCTCTCAATCTCAAGAATTAAGCGGAGGTGTCTACCAAGCTATCCATTTAATGGTTCACTAATTTGAATAAAAGTTATTTGGTGCTCAAACTAATTAAAGTCGGTTTTGTTTTCAGTTCGAACGGATTCCATATCAGTGAAATTGAACAAATTCATAGATATTGATTCGGAAACTTTTAATCAGACTTTCAATTTTACAACATCGACTTGGATCGATACATTACGATTTGCACTATTCCAAAAATCGAATTGGTTTCATCATAAACTGTATTTTTCTACAAAATAGTGCATTATTAATGTTATTTTCTAGCAAACGGTTATCCAACGATGCAAACTAACACTCATTCAGGGTGTCTGACCTCATCAACTCATGCGTTTTGTCCTAGGAATTTGTTATATTAGCTTCCAAACACGTTCATTCTAATTATTTTTAAAAAAAAAAGAAAAGGAAAAAAAAACTCACATAAACCTAACTCTATTCTAGTGCTTATTCTTTGGTAATTCTCAAACCATATTATTCTCTTCAAATGATCCCGGGATAAATGGATCATAAAAGACAATACATTCAATACTAAAACAACAGACGATATAACGTCCTATAAATTTATATAACTGTAAAAGATATGCATAGATAAATACTATAAATGACAAATCGTTTTATGAAATTATTTATAGGAGCTTGCTACCTTACAGTTGCTGTAAGGTGCAACTTTCTCACCAACTTGACCGTGGATCCCATTTGAGTCTACTTTTAGTACTGTTCACATGAGAGACTATATCTTACAATAACTCTCGCCTTATTTTATAAATGACACGAGATAAACTTGAGATCAACAACTCCTAATAAGTTGGGTTAAAATAATACTTTCAAATTAGGTTTTAATCTCAAGCTCAAACTAATAGCTAATTTTAAGGTTAATGTTCAATGAATAGTTTCTCTCTTTATTTCTGTTTATGAGAAACCATCATCAAAACGGTGTGTTCAGTTGGTAAATATTAAGAATATTTTTATAGGTAAAACCTTTTAAAGTATCTACTTCGATTCTTTGTGTGCAAATATTAGATGGGTGAATTCGGCATCATCAAGCCCAAATACGATGAGAATGATTTTTTCTAATTTCCTTCAAGGCAAACTCTATCTTACATGCATGTAAGATACATGCCTCTCACATGAATAGTGTATATGTGGGACCCACACACTATTCATGTGAGAGGCATGTATCCTATCTTCCTTCAAAGTATTTATGTGCAAATCTTTTGAAGTATCCACTTTCATTCTTCATGTATAGATGAGTCAGACCCCACTTACCAATTTCTTTGTTCCCCTTTATGGTTTCTTTTGAATCTTTCATAGTTCTCTAAAGAGTAAAATATTCCTCGGTCAATATATCATCCGGAAATTCACTTTTAATTTCATTGTATAATTATGTCTTCTCACAAAAATCAAATTTCAAAACAGCTTTTTTTGATAAATTATTTAAAGGTTTCTAAACAATTAACTAACTACAAATTATCCATAAATTAATTAAAAAAAGATTTTGAGAAATTTCCTAAATTTGCCTTATAAACAAGCGCAACACGGGTCCCCAAAAAAAAAGGGTCAGCAGCAGTCACATGATTGTCACGTGCCAGAGGTTTCTTCGCCGCGTCAATTATACAAATCAAACTTTTCAAAAGGCCCTTGCCCAGTTGCCCTCCTCGTGTACGACCGGCTGTCACCGGTAAAACCGGTTACCTCTTTCCGCCTCTAGATTCCTGCTGCCACCACCTTTTCATTTTTCTCTGTTCTCTCTTTCTTCTCCGTTTCAAAATCAAATCTTAAAATCCGAAATTTTCAAAAAAAAAAAAAAAATCAAAACTGAAAACACTTTATTTCTTTATAGTTTCTTCCTCTTTCTCATTCTTCTGTCGTAATCAAATACTCAAAAAACGACGCAAGTTTTGTTAATGACCGAGTCAGCTCGCTGCCTCAACTCAGCTTCTTGAGGTTCTTTTATTTTTTTTTTGCAATCAGTAAGTTTACTTTCATTTGCATTTCAATTTGCCAATATTCAATTTTCAAGTTTAGTTGAATTTCTGCTCCGTTTGGTTGCTGAGAAATTTTTTTGGGGGGAAATGGAAAGAGAAGGAAAGTTTAGGATCTTATTTTTATTATTTGTTTTAGGTTTGCTTGATTTTGATTGCCTAGGATTTTAGATAGAACCTCATTCAGAGTTTGCTTAATCTCATTGTCATTATAGTAAGCTCGCTCTTAACTTCGCTTCTAAGTTTTTTTTTTTTTTTTTTTTGGGATTCGCAGTCAGTAAGATATTGTCATTTTTGTTTTTGTTATTGTTATTGTCTTTTTACTTTCCAATTTTATTTCCAGTTGAGTCGGCTTCGTTTAGTTGTTGACAATGTTTTGGAATGGAAATTAGAAGAAAATGAGATTTAGGAATCATGTTTTTTAGCTTTCGCTTGAATTTGATTGTCGAGGGTTTTAGCAGGCGAGCAATATTTCTTCTCATATTGTTTTGGTGATAAATTATTATTTTATTACTGTTGATCGTGAGTTGAACTTCTCTATTTTAGTCGGCAGCTAATTCGCTTAGTAAATCTCTTTTACTGAAAATAATGATTTATTTTTTGTTAAAATTTGTTGAATTTTGTGTTGTATAGAAAATGTCTCGTGTAGAGGATCTGTGGGAGCGGTTAGTGCGAGCAGCATTGAGGAGAGAAAGAACTGGGAAAGATGCACTTGGCCAGCCAGTTAGTGGGATTGCCGGATATGTTCCTTCTTCACTTGCAAACAATAGGGATATAGATGCAATTTTACGAGCTGCAGATGAAATTCAAGAGGAAGATCCCAGTGTCTCTAGAATTTGTATGATTTTCCCTTGAACAATATTTAGTATTCAATTCATAAGAATTTTCATATGTGTTACAGTGCTGATTTTTTGTTGTTCACTTTCAGTATGCGAGCATGCTTATTCGCTTGCTCAAAATCTGGATCCTAACAGTGAAGGAAGAGGTGTTTTGCAATTCAAGACTGGTTTAATGTCTGTTATCAAGGTATTTTATGGTATTTGTTTTGTATGCTAAGTTGTCATTTCAACAGTTAGAAACTAGCAATGTGCATATCTGACTATATTGTGGAAACTGTGTGCCTAGTGCAAGTTTGTGTTTATTAGCTGTTCTATATGGCTGCATAATAGTTGCTGAATTTTCTGCAAATTCAGAAGCCCTAACCTATTGTCTTTATTTGGATGGCCTAGTTGGTTAGATTTTTTGTGTTGGATCAAGAGTTTGTGGTTCAAGCCTCCTCACGCTCTCTTGGGGAGGGTGGTTTAGTTTAATTTGTGTTTGCGTATGGTCAGGTATGGGAGTGTGGTGAGAAGGAAACAAAATTGGAAACATATTTAATAGCATTTTGAACTTTTAGAATGTCTTCCATCTTTTCATTCAGTTCAAAGCTGCCAAAAAGCACTTAAACTTGTCATGATGATTTTTATATCTGTAAATGTATATGCAAGGATTCACATGTCCTCTGTGTGTATAGAGTTTGTACATGTGAGCAGGCTGCTTTTGGCATGTTTAGTTGTATTCTTAAATGTGTTCAGAAAGATATCTTAGATTTCGTTTCAGCTTTGTGCATTGATTTCAATGTATCTTTGTTTGAGTCAGTTGCTAGTTGTTTGTTTTGTCTAGTATATTGATTTATTATCATTTGTCTTTCTTTGCCCCCGGGATCAAATATTCAGCAAAAGCTAGCAAAGAGAGAGGTAGGAACCATAGATAGAAGCCAAGATGTTGCCCGCTTACAGGAGTTCTACAAGCGCTATAGAGAGAAAAACAACGTAGACAAGCTACGAGAAGAAGAAATGCTGTTAAGGGAGTCCGGTGTCTTTAGTGGACACCTTGGCGAGTATGTATATTACACAAGGAACAAAAGATATTACTCCTTTAATTGAGTTATGCATTTGTTCATCTTTTATTCTGCTTCTTCTGCTTCATTGAAAGTATGTTTCCCGGGGGCCATGGTTTTAAGTGTTAGTGCTTTCACAAATTCACAACAATACCACAAATTTTAGGAACTGATGTAAACAATATAATCATGTAATGACCATTAAAGTGAAAGTATTGGATTCTGTGGTATGGAAATTTGAATGCATAAAACGTTCAGACCTTGGGGGTTCTTTTATGTGTGATACCTGCAAGCAGGGTTCTGCAATATTTGTTTTTTGTTTTTTTAAATAATTCCTTATTGAAAAGATGAAAAATATACTTTTCGTTTAGCTTGTTATCTGCATTACTGCTTAAAATCTGGACAACATCTTCTGTTTAACAAATTCATAATGCTCTCTCTGTACTGAACAAAAGAATTCTGCCTCAAGATTTGCGGAATCAACCCAAAATCTCTTTCTCAGTCATGGAGTAAGCAAAGATAAAAACATCTGCATATTCTTTTGTGTAACCAATGCACTTTTTTATGTTAAAAATTAAGCTCTCCTATCTTCCAGCTCCAGATTGCTTGATCTTCTGGAAAAGTTCAAGGCCTGGTTTTGTAACGATAATGTGATACTTTGCGTGTTATCTGTTCTGTTCTTTTGATTGTTTTTCTCTTGTTTTCCAAACTCATTGTCTGATGTTATTTGTCAACTCTAGGTTGGAGCGGAAAACCGTGAAGAGGAAAAGAGTTTTTGCTACTCTTAAAGTGTTAGGAATGGTTCTGGAGCAGCTCACTCAGGAAATCCCGGAAGAGGTTTGATCCATAGTCTTTTAAGGCTGCTTTTCTTATGGTATCTGATGCATATTTATAAAATGGAGAATATTGTCTTTGGTATTGTTAAATTGCTAATAATGTGCATTGTACCTTGTATGATATAACCATGTCCATAAATGCTTGATGATGAATTACGGTAGTTTGAATATCCAAGTTGCTGAACTTGAATTAACTACCTGGACCTAGTGTTTTGTTATGTTCCTCTTCCTATTCCCTATAGATGGTTCTTTTCCTGACCGGAGGATTGGTATCCTAACCCTTGAAAGCTAACTTTTGTTGCCCAGCTTGTCATGTTGAATAAATTTCCTGTTGTAAGACAGAAGGCATGAAATCTCTGAACTGTGAGTCTATATTGGTGCAAACTTAGTATTATGTTCTCGAATTCATTCCGCATTACCTACAGCCTTCGTCGTGCCAACTATTATCTTGAATTGTTATATTGAATAATTATGTGATTGTAACATTTATTTATATAGCTGTTTCCTTTCTTCTTTTTTCGGTGCAGTTGAAACAAGTGATTGACTCCGATGCAGCTATGACTGATGATCTTGTTGCTTATAATATAGTCCCTCTGGATGCTCCAACTGTAGCAAATGCCATTGTATCTTTCCCTGAGGTTAGTCAATTTCCAAAGTAGGTCCCCATTTCCTGTTTTTGCTTTTGTAGTTCTCTACACATAAAAAATTCATGTCAGGTCCAAGCTGCAGTTTCAGCTTTGAAATACTTTGGAGACCTGCCAAGATTGCCCGAGGATTTTCCAATTCCGCCCTCAAGGAATATTGATATGCTCGATTTTCTTCACTTTGTATTTGGCTTTCAGGTTTGTACTCTTATCAACATGGTTTATCAGCTTAGTTTTCTGTGCTATTTGATTAGAATTCCATTGCTCTTATTTTGTTTTCTACGTTAATGCTGTGATGATTCAAACCTGTTGTTGAGGTTTCAAATTTTAGGAAGGGCTGTTTAAAATGCTTTGAAATTTTGCATTGTAGGTTTCACTGCAGAAACTTTTAATTTGAATCCAATCGTATTGACCTTGAAAGTAGGCATTTTCTCTGTGCATTGGAATAATAAATCTTGAATGTCTAGAGGTTTGACCTATCATGGTAGTTGAAGGGATCAATCCAGGCTTATCAAAAGGCACCATCAACTTCCTTGTTTGGGTCCTTGGAAACTTTAATAACTTGGGATTTATTTATTTATTCATTTCGGCTATTAAATTGTAAGTTACTAATTTGTGGGTGAGCGAACTAATTGAAACAATGTGAGTAGTGATTACAAGTGCTTACATTCTCAACAATTTTGTATTAAGGTGTTAATTCATCATTAAACAAAAATATTGTATTAAGTTGTTATTGAGTCTATTTTACCATATAGAGAAAGTGAGACAGAAAATTTGCCTCAAAAGGCTCATGACCTCTTTGATGATGAGCAGTTGTTGACCACTTTTGAATTTTTTACCAAAACAACATTGTGGCTCTAGTAACTACATTTCAACTTACAAACATTGAATGCATTATTGTATGCTTGATGCTAATTTACCTGGCCTTACCTCAATTGTTCTAGTGCCACTCTATTGAAAGTTCAAATGGGAGGAGGGCCAGGTGGGAAGAAGGTCGAGGTAGAAGGGATGAGGTAGAGGAGTGGTGGTAAGGAAAAAGGAACAGAATAACCTCATTATTCACAGGTGTTAGTTCGAGTGGTGTGGAAGAAAGAGCTCAACCCCTCTTCTTCCAGTCCCAACCATGCTCCCATTTCTTTGTTCTTAGGTTTTATTTTTCACTTCTGTTATTTATCATCACCATCATTATTGTTTTGTTGTGAATAGGATTGTTTATGAATCAAGTGATGTTGTGATTCAAGTGAAACTTATTGGTGTATGCTTTCCAATTTGTGCTTGTCGATTTGAACCACCTCGCAAATTGTCTTCTTAATAAATCACCTCTTATAGATCCTAATGTAGTCATATGGATTCTTAATTTCTTCTGTATTTACTAATAAGTTTTATGGCTCCCAGAAAGACAATGTTTCCAACCAGCGTGAACATATAGTTCTTCTCCTTGCAAATGAGCAATCTCGACTTGGTATTCCTGATGAAAATGAACCGGTGAGTCTCATTTATCTGGTTATTTGCTTCATTTTTTCTTGTTAGAAATAAATATATTTAGTATTGACATAGAAAGAGTTGTAAAGGAGGTAAACCAGCAATTTATGATCTAATTTCATAAAAGATCAATTACCAATTATGAAGTGGCAAGCGGGCTGAGATAACATACTGATTCTCTTGAATAAAGAAGATCAAATTTTCCTATCATCACTAGCATTTGACGTCCATAAATATGCTAGAAAGTAACCCTGATCCCACAAGATTTCACAGTCTTCCTTTCAGGCTTCTTCAAATATTCCCCTAATCTTGCCATCCAAATAACTATAAGGCTTCAGGTATGAAAATGAATCTTATCTATGTACTCAGAAACCCTAATGGTGTGTTTATTTTGTGGATTGGGGAATCGGAATGCGTAATGAGAATGATTGGTAATGTTTACTTGCTAAAATAGAGGTGGGAGTGAGAATGAAACATGTGGGGCTCACGTAAGGAATAGGAATTTGTGAGGGGGTAGGGAATCAAGTTCCCATTCCTTGAACTGTCCTTATTTTACCGCACCCAAATTTCATAATTTCACTTTTGTCCTCAAAAAGTCAAAATATTTTATTATTATTATATTATTATTATTATTACTTTTTAATTGTTGTTGTTGTTGTTAATAATAATAATAATAATAATAATCATGACGATGACGATGATGATTATTATTATTATTATTATAACAATAATAGTGATAATACTATTAATTAATGGTAATACAATCAATTATGATGATGATGATGATCATAATAATAGTCATTTTTTTCACTAATAATATTGATATTAATTAATTAATTAATTAATTAATTAATTAATTAATAATAATAGTAATAATAATTTTAACGATAATAATAATCATTATTGGTATTATTGTTAAATTTATTATTATTGTTGTTGTTGTTGTTAAAATTATTATTGTTCTTGTTATTTTGAATTATAATTATCACAATTATTATAATAAATAATGAAATAATCAACTAGGGTCATTTTAGTAACTTGTAACAATTCATTTTTATTACAAGACAAAGTAAGCACATTAGTGGCAATATAGCCGAGTCCGATTCCGATTCATACAGTTAAAGTAAACAATTTATTTTTATTCCCATTTTGCATTTTGATTCTAGCCCATTCCGATTCTAGCCCATTTCAATTACCGTTTATTAAACGCACTTTAAATGTTTCAAGTTCTTATATATGTTAACTGTATGATCAAAATTTTCATGACCTTTTCCTGTGTTGAAGGTAAACAACGTTTAAGCCTCATTTTCCTAATGACTCACTTAATTTTAATTAGAGGGTTTGGATAATTAACATTCTCTCCTTCAATTTCGTTAATTGTTTTATTTTCATTCTCTTTTACAGAAATTGGATGAAGCTGCGGTGCAACGAGTATTCATGAAGTCACTGGACAATTACATTAAATGGTGTGATTACTTGTGCATTCAACCTGTGTGGAGTAGGTATAGTTTTTAGCCCTTCAGATTTTTCGTGGTTGTTCAGCAAGTTTGTATGTTATTAATGGGAAATGGTGTTAAGGACTATTTCTTATCACGTTCAGTTTGGAAGCGGTTGGCAAGGAAAAGAAAATACTCTTTGTTTCTTTGTATTTGTTGATATGGGGTGAAGCTGCCAACATTAGATTTCTTCCAGAATGTTTATGCTACATATTTCATCATGTAAGTTAAATCTGAAGACTAATTTTTGTTAGTTGCACGTTTGACTTGGTTGTTGGTCCTTGTTTTGTTTTATATTGCGCTTTCAAATCTTCTAGACCTGCCTATTTGCTCTCCCAACTAATTTTTCTCACTTTCATTTTAGTGTTTCGATTTTTTCACCTTCCCTTGTGAAAAAGTGGCCAAAATTTTAGTTCTAGTACCCAGAGTTGAGATACCTGGATATCATTGTGGTCAAAATTGCTTAGCAGTGTTTTTCTTGAGAAATTTTTCCTTGCTGTTACTGAATCTAACTAAGTTCCTCTCTGCCTTTGATGTGCTTTTCCAATTTTCTTCTACAATTACACAACAGATGGCAAGGGAAATGGATGTGATTTTAGGGCAGCAGACAGCTCAGCCAGCGAATAGTTGCACTTCGGAGAACGGTGTATCTTTCCTTGATCAAGTTATCACACCTCTTTATGAGGTGGTTGCTGCAGTATGTCTCTGATCTACGTAATGGCATGCTTACTGCTCATAAAAAGGGGGGAAAAACTTATATTTCATATGCGTGCTAATTTTTCGAAGAGGAAATAAAAGCCTTATAGCTAAAGGGCGTGATTTGTTGAAAATGCATCAGCATTCTTCAATTTATTCTGTTTTATTTTATTTCATTTCCAAATTTTTGTTTTTTAATGTTACGGGAGTGGGTAATTCACAGTTCTAGGCTTATCCAAGGGATGTGTGTTGTTTATGCTGTCATTCTATGCATGTATATAACATTTGCACCTTCACCTCATTTGTGAGAAGTTTTGTCTTACGCACATATGTCAATAACTTATGTTGCATTTAATATTTATATTTGAGAAAAGTTTAACTTACATTCACCAACATACAGGAAGCTGCGAATAATGATAACGGGCGAGCCCCTCATTCTGCTTGGAGAAATTATGATGACTTCAATGAATATTTCTGGTAATACTTACGAAATTGTATTTGTTAAGGATTTTTTTTTACTATATAAACAGCTAAACTTTGTTTCCTTCCAGGTCACTTCATTGTTTTGAACTTAGTTGGCCGTGGCGAAAAAGTTCATCCTTTTTTCTAAAACCAACACCTAGGTCAAAGGTTTGCAACTATTAATTTTGCATCTGGTTTTGTTTTAGTTCTTATGTTGTATTCTCCTTAGATATGCCCTATATCTGCTCTTTCATCCCTTTACAACCCCTTTTTGATGTTTTTGGTAACTGCTGAGGAAATAATGAGCAAAGTGAAAGAATTTGATGTTTTCTGTCATCAAATGAGCTTTTTGATGGGAAATGCTCGTATAATAGATCTCTGCAATGAAACAGCAAAATGTGTTTTAATATGAATTTTTGCTGTCATTTAGTCAAGTAATTTTGTTGTCTTGATCATCCATTGAGTGCATATGTTCCTGCTAATGTACTTGTCTGTAAACTTATAAACTAAAAAATTTGATTACAGATTTATGATCCAAATACAGCTTACCGATTGCTTGTGATATAGAGATCAGTTAGATTCTGTCCCTGATTTTATTCTATATCTATGACAAACATATAATCACTATAAAGTGACACTTATGCTATTTCGTCTGAAAGACTAGTCAATGCATGCCAATGAATTTGTAGGAAATTTCAGGCCAATGGATGATGATGGTGTACCACCTATATTTAATGAGTTGAGTGATTTGAATTTTCAGTTTACTACTCAGTCCTAATCCTAGTGATATGCATGGGTGTTTTTTTTTTTTTTTTCCCCGTTAATTGCATTAAGATACATATATATGTGTGTGTGTGTGTATATATAGACACATGTTAGATGGACCATTGTGTTTTTTCCCCCCCTTAATTGCATTGAGATACATATATATGTGTTGTGTGCGTGTGTATCTTCATATTAGATGGACCATTGTTATGTATATTTTCATCTGAAAGCTATGATACTGATTGTGCATGTTTGTCATCTGGTTGCCTATGTCATATATGGACCATTTTGCATTTACTTTATTGCAGTAAGATATAAGTTTGTTGGCGCTTCATGCATCATGTTCATGTTAAATGGACCATTATGTACTTTATTTGGAAGCTACAGTCAGATTTTGCATGTTTGTCATCTGGTTGCCAAGTTATATATTTGTAAAATTGTTTTCTGTTGCTGGATATATCTAGTGCTAAATAATCTTCATTTTGGCAGTAGAGAAGTTCTCCTTATGGATTGGGTTTGGATGGTTTAGTTGTAATAGAATTCGTATTTGATTTGATTGGTTGCAATTAACAGAAGTTGAAAATGAGAGATTAAACTGAGAGGTTTAAAAGTTTCTGTATCATTAGATTCTATGTAGTTCTGGTTATCAAGCAGAAGAAAAACAAGAAATTTGTTGGATAGAGGTAGGCTTTGGCATCTCCTTGGGCTTCAATGACCAAGGATTTTGAAGATTTCTCTCTTTTCTTATTTCCTATATTTAAATTGGGAGGGTGTTATGGGTTAATTAGGATAATTTTGCATGGATTGTTTTTGGATTGGTGAGAGATGGTTTCTTTGGGCTTTGGGGCAGTTGGATGGGCTTTGTGTTGATTACTCCATCCCCTTTTTCTCTATCTCTGATTATGTTTATGGACACCTGGGCCACCTTTGTAATTTTCCTTTTTTTTTTTTGGGTCTTTTCAATAAACTAAATTCCTTCTCAAAAATAAATCGAGGAGAGTTCAGTCAGATTGATTAGTCTAAGCTTTTTGGTAGCGGGTCCTGGCATTTGTTTGCTTTATCTGTGTTTCTGTTTATCTTGCAGAATTTGCTGAATCCTGGTGGAGGTAAACGCCGCGGGAAGACTTCATTTGTAGAACATCGATCATTTCTTCATCTTTATCATAGTTTCCATCGTCTGTGGATATTTCTGGTTATGATGTTTCAGGTTTGCAATCTGTCTTAGTTGTTCATTTGAATTTCTTTTGAGGTGCAGATATAAATCCTGAACTACTTAGATAGTTTGGTATGTTTTCCGTCATCTTTCTCTTCACATTGCGACTGATTTATTCTTTTTTCTCTTTTAGTGCATGTTGTTCTCTGAGGTTTCTGGCTCCTGTAATGAACAAACCAAAGGATTGCACTAAGACATCTTTGTTTTCTCTTTTCATGCTCCTTTATTGGCTGAGTTTAGTTGTCTATGTTTGATATCTGTTGGATTGTTGGATTTCTTGATATGTCCCCTGGTTTATTTTATAATAATTATATGCTCTTGTATATGATTCATAATCACAATTTTATATATCTTTTAAGTATTTTAAATCGTGTTCCTTCATCAGGGACTGGCTATCATTGGTTTCAATGATGAAAACATTAACTCCAAGAAATTCTTAAGGGAAGTTCTGAGTCTTGGCCCTACATATGTTGTGATGAAGTTCTTTGAGAGTAGGTTCCTTTCAGTGGATTTAGTTACTGTGTTATTATTAACTGTACTAAATACTTAAGTAGTTTTATCATTTAGATATGATACTTGGCTAATATTGTTAGTGCCTTCATTTTGTGCGGCTGTAATAAATTTTTCTAACTATGAAGTGCTTGATTCTTGATCTAGGTGTATTGGATGTTCTGATGATGTATGGCGCCTATTCGACATCACGACGCCTGGCTGTGTCTCGAATTTTTCTACGGTTCATTTGGTTTAGTTTTGCTTCGGTCTTCATAACTTTTCTTTATGTGTATGTTTATTGTTCTGTCTAACTTTAATTCAGTTGATTTATTCTTTTCTTCTTGTTTTTGTGTTGCCTTTTTTGGGCATTTATATTCAAAGCCCAAAATGACTTTTGTGTTTAATGCAGGAAAGGTGTGCAGGAGGACAGTAAACCAAATGCAAGGTCAATTATTTTTAGGTTGTATGTCATTGTTATAGGCATCTATGCTGGTTTCCAGTTTTTTCTTAGTTGCCTCATGCGGATACCAGCCTGCCACCGTTTAACTAATCAATGTGATCGCTGGCCTTTGATGCGCTTTATTCACTGGATGCGCGAGGTTTCCATTTTATTATGCAGCTATAAGCTTCATACTTGCATTTCTCTGTCTTCATTTTTCCCCCTTGTGGTTGCAGTACATTGTTTTGATTTCTTAAATTTTTATATCTGATGATGTCTGATGTTGGTTCATTGAAGGAACGATATTATGTTGGACGTGGCATGTATGAGAGAAGCACGGACTTCATCAAGTAAACTCTCATCTTCTTTCTTTCAATCAATCTCAATTTGTATATGCAGTGGTGTCACTTGGGTACATTTAGTATTTCTTTTTGAAATACTACTTATTGTTGGTGGAGACCAATATAGATGGTTAGGGACATTAGTAGAAGAGAAATGATGAATGTCTGCCTGAATTTGCTGAATGAAAAAGAGAAACTGTATTTTGATGGCTGTACAAGAGCAAGAAGTTAAATTGGTTGCATGCAAAGAAGTAACTATATAACATAAATGGAAGAAAAAGAGGTTAACCTCATAAAAAATGGAAACGCAATTTGTTATTCTATCTTCTATGAATGAGAAAATGCAGATCATCTTGTCATTTGGCTTTTTTGCTTGGAGAAAAGGTTCTACTTATCCTTCTCTTTGCACTTTCGATTTTTTTTATTCGTCAAGATCTAATATGTTTTGTCATATTTACTTCTTGTGCAGGTATATGCTGTTTTGGCTTGTTATTTTGAGTGGAAAATTTTCATTTGCCTATTTTCTCCAGGTTAGTTATGTCTATTGCACTGTATGGCAATGATGTTGATTTTCTTTTTCTTTTTCTGAATTTCCTTTTTTCCCTCATTTTTGTTTTTGATACAAATTTCCCCCATTTCTTAAATATTATTATTATTATTATTTTTTGGTTTTTTCAGATAAAGCCGTTGGTGAAGCCAACAAGATATATAGTAGATATGGATGCTGTTGAGTATTCTTGGCATGATTTTGTATCTAGAAGTAAGCAACCAAACAGTTTTACCTTACATACTTTAATGAAATAAGCTAACTTTAAAATGTTGGGCATCATATTCCTCATGATGTTGAAACTTGAAATTGATAAATGATATAAGAGTCTTTTTTATACATATGAAATATTGCCTAAGATATAATGTTCATGAAATTATCATCCTATAAATGCTTCATTTAGGTTCTTATCAAATCTGTGTGTGCTTGCAGATAACCACCATGCTTTGGCAGTTGCCAGTTTATGGGCTCCAGTCATTGCAGTAAGTTGGAAAGCCTCCATATATGTGTGTGACTGTGTGTGCAGGTGTACACGTGTATGCATGTGTCTCTACGGAAAATTAAAGCTAAAAATATTGGATTAATGTAAACATTTGGCTTAAGTGTGTTTGGTTTATGTTGGATTGATGAAAAATACGCACGTCTTTATGGAAAATTATAGCTAAATATATTGGATTAATGTAACATTTAGCTCAAAAGGTATTTGGTTCATGTTGGATTGTTGAAAAATAGATCCTCAACAAGTTAATGATTCATCATGTGAGCAAACTTTTTTAATTTGATAAGACATATTGGTTTTTTACTTCAGGCATCTAATTTTTAAGTCCTTTTTCTTTTTTCTCGTTTTGAAAAAGAAGGGTGGGTGGGGTGGGGGAGTCTGTTGTGTTTGCTGATTTTAGTTGACTTTTGGTATAACTTGTTTGTAGACATGGATTCTTGTGTATTGGTGACAATATATTGATTTTGTCACAGATCTAAAAATTGTATTGTACTTTTAGAAACATTAATCCAATTTTATGTTGGTGGGTTACAGCCACAAAACTTATTTTGATGGCTTAATACTGATAGTGGTCTCATCTAGGATTTTTGGTTTTGTGAAACAGACTTTTAAAGAACATATCAGTTGGTAACTTGGTTATGTCTATGTTGTGGCCTTTTTCATATGGTGTTTACCTTCAATACCTTCCTTTGAAGAATGTTGTTCCCATCTGTATGTTCTTCCTCCTTATGCCGCAGATCTATTTGTTAGATATCTATATCTTTTACACACTCATGTCGGCTGCTTATGGCTTCTTGCTTGGGGCAAGAGATCGTCTCGGGGAGGTAGGTGTTTATTTCTGCCTCATGTGACATTGTATCTTGTTCCTTCTTTTTTCCCTCCTTGTAAACACAGCAAATGTTTTATTCATTAGTTTGTATTTCCTTCCAATGTTCATAGGTTTCTTCTTGCGGTACTTTCTGATCACGTCTTTCAACTAGTTTTGTGTTTACTTTGATAGTTTCTGTATTATTTTTTTTTTCCCCCAAAGTTTCACATTTGAGAATTGATTTCCAGATTAGATCTGTGGAAGCTGTTCACGCACTTTTTGAGGAGTTTCCTCGGGCTTTTATGGACACTCTTCATGTTCCTCTTCCTGATAGGTGGATCACTTATTATTATTGTCATTATTTACTACAATCTCACTCAATTTTGGAATCTTAATATTTCCTTTTTACTCTGCATCTGAATACATTATCTCTTCTGCAGGACCTCCCACCCTTCGTCTGGTCAGGTTGGTCATTTACAGAATTAATTTTCATATTATCAAGTTCTGAATTGATTTCCAGTGAGACAGCTAATTTTTTCTTCAATTTTGCTGGCACTTCTGCTGCTTTGTGTTCCTTTTTACCATTTAATTCAAGTGGCTATATTAGTATTATAAACAGTTCCCCTTTTTTTTCGCTCATTTTGTTTATGGGTTAGTTTTCATAGGGTTTTCTAGCATGTTGAGAAAATTATTCCGGTAACATAGTGAGCTTTTTCTCTGAAGGCTGTGGAGAAGAAAAAGTTTGATGCTGCCCGTTTCTCTCCCTTTTGGAATGAAATTATTAAAAATCTTAGGGAAGAGGATTACATAACTAACCTGTAAGTGCTAGAAATTTTCTCAAATTGTTGTTGAGAAATATCTATTTTTGTTGTTTTTCTTGGATATCTTGATGTGCTGAGATATTCTCGCTCTGTTTCCATTGTTCTGAACTCATTTTCCCATTTGGATATTCCAGAGAAATGGAGTTGCTTCTGATGCCAAAAAATTCAGGGAGTCTTCTGCTTGTGCAGTGGCCGCTTTTTCTTCTTGCCAGCAAGGTTCTTTTGCCTTCCATAGGCACTGTACTTCTTATTAAATAGTTTTCGTTGTGTAAAAAATGAGCCATAAGTTGTTATTGATTCTGCCTTTAATTTATTGAAATTTCTTTTTTCAATGATTTGTGTAGATATTTTATGCAAAAGATATTGCTGTAGAGAATAGAGATTCACAAGATGAGCTCTGGGAAAGGATTTCAAGAGATGAATATATGAAGTATGCGGTTGAGGAGTTTTACCACACCCTAAAATTTATCCTAACTGAAACTTTGGAAGCTGAAGGAAGGATGTGGTGAGTAATTAAGGTATTGGATGCTGTAAAAATCTAATGTGGACACAATATAAAAATTATGTTGATTATTGCTTACTATTTCAGGGTTGAAAGGATATATGATGACATTAATGTCAGTGTGGAGAAGAGGAGTATTCATGTTGATTTCCAGCTAACGAAGTTGCCGCTTGTTATTTCACGAGTAACTGCACTCATGGGAGTTCTGGTTCGTTTACTACTTCCTTTTTTTTCTTTTTCCCCCCATCTTACTTCTGTATTAGATATATTGAATAAAATTGTTGTCTACCTATTTAAGTTGCTTTCATTTCTTCTAAGCACCAAAGAAGAAAAGATCTGCTTTTAGAGTTATTTCCTCTCTCTCCATTTGTTTGGTGTCTTTGTTGTTATAGCTGTCATCCCCTGTTTCTTGATGGTGGATCTCTTTTGTTGATGCTTTTGGGCAGTTGCTTGTGAGTACATAAAGTTTTACATGTTAATGGTTGAAACTTTAAGATAGCTAGCAGGGTCACATGAATGTTGTTGGAATGTATGCATTCATTACCTATTTCAGCATTGTAAAAGGGGTGGATTTGTATTGTTTTTATGTACGAGATCTTTTTGTGTTTGTGTTGGCTTCTTCCTTTCATCTTTTTATATCATAAATGGGAATAACTCTTACTCTCCCTTTCCCCTCTTCCAACTCCAGAAATACTTGCCGAAGCTACTTGATTAAGCTGTGGAAACATATTTACTACTATAAGATTTCTTGTTTCCTGGTGATTAACCTGTGAATTTCAGAATATATGATATATTTAGTTGTTATGCTTCCAATCATTTGATTTGGAAGTGGCTTAAGTTGTGTGAGCATCTTAGTTGCATTTGGAAAATAACTAACTGTCCTTTTAACTCTTTTTTCTGTCCTTCATGGTATACTTCGGTTCTTATATTAATGGTTTTGAGATTCTCTGTATTCAGAAAGAGGCTGAAACGCCAGTGCTGCAAAAGGGAGCAGTTCAAGCTGTTCAAGATCTCTATGATGTTGTCCGACACGACGTCCTTTCTATTAATATGAGGTTTGATAAGCCTCAGTCTTTTTTTTTCCCTTGTTTTTGGTCCTTTATTCTTGGGAAATATGTACATTTGTCATGTATTCTCCAGGGAAAACTATGATACGTGGAATTTGTTATCTAAAGCGAGGACAGAAGGTCGTTTGTTTTCGAAGTTGAAGTGGCCCAAAGATGCTGAGCTGGTCTGTTCGGACTTCACTCCTTGTCCTTGTTTAAGCTTTTGCTGTTACATTCTGCATTCTATTCTATAGAAGATTCTGTAACTTTGATTCATTTACAGAAAGCACAAGTTAAAAGGTTGCATTCCCTATTAACGATCAAAGACTCCGCATCCAATATACCCAGAAATCTTGAGGCCAGGCGGAGGCTGGAGTTCTTCACAAATTCCCTTTTCATGGATATGCCTCCTGCAAAGCCTGCCCGTGAGATGTTGTCCTTCTGGTATACCTCTATTCTTCATGCATCCATTTTGTATTTATGCATTTGATCGATTTACCTTCATGTTTAAAAATGCAGCGTGTTCACTCCATACTATTCCGAGATTGTACTTTATAGTATGGATGAGCTTTTAAAGAAAAATGAGGATGGAATATCGATTTTGTTCTACCTTCAGAAAATATATCCAGGTATCTACTTCGTTATGTTAATGTACTTTTATGTGTGTTTGATATTTCACTTTGGTTTATATTTCTCTTTGGTATGTACCCTGTGCACAATATTTTGTTAGTTGCCATTACTTGGCTTCAAAGATATTTAAGGGTTTTTTAAGTTCGCCTGATTGGTTTTTATTTAATCATTTCTAATCTATCAAAATGTTAGTGAAGACCTTAAGACCTAGTCAGCTGTCACTGCTACGTAAGCTATCAGGTTTTACTACTATTGCTGTTAAATATTGCTGAACCTTAATTCTGAACCCTCTCAGCAGCCCTCCCTTTTTTACCCCTGGGTTTTGGATTTTGTCTGTGGCTATTATACTCTGTAGCTTCATTGGGGAGGTCATCATTTCTTCATATAGGAATGTAGCGATAGTTGAAAATGATGATTATATTTGACTGTTTTATATGTTTGTATATTGCATCTATAAATTGTTCAAATTTGTCGATATGCAAATTTGATGATGGGTTAAATTTATTTTTGCCGCTAAAAATGAACTTGATTTCAAGTGTTTTTCTCTTTTGGATGGAGAGGGGGATGGGTGGGATGCAGTCCTGTATGCTGATTGTAGTGTAAAACAGCTGTGTTTCTGCTCCCTAGCTGGGTTCCATGTGAGGTGATTCGGTTTCCTGTGCTTGTGTCTCCCACAACTTACTAACAAAATTGTTGTTGTTCTGTGAAGTGGGGCCATGTTATGATTGTCCCCTCTTCTCCTTTTTTTTTAAAAAAAATTTTATTTTACGTTTTTTTAGTATCTTTTGAACTTTATTATTCTTAGAGATCTTTTTAGATTAATTGCAATGTTACTATGTGCCACACAGCTGGCTCAACCCAACATGGAAGTTGTGGTGGGTCATGTTATGTAGAACACAAACCTGGCTGATTTGTGCTGTGTCCTGGGCTAGTTAGTGCAGTTTACGCTAGCTAAGTCTTGATTATTGCTTGCTCGTCTTGTCTGTTAACTTAGCCTAGGATGCTGAATTTTGAATGCCCTATAAATTTGTTCATTATTCTATATTTTGGCAGTATCATTATCTATATTTTTGATGCAGATGAGTGGAAGAACTTCCTTTCTCGAATTGGCCGTGACGAAAATTCGCAAGACACTGAACTTTTTGATAGTCCTAGTGATATCCTTGAACTTCGATTTTGGGCCTCATATCGCGCACAGACATTAGCCAGAACAGGTAGTTGTTCATTCTTCTCTATTTTTTTTAAGCTTATTCTTAATTTGAAATTTTGGCCATTTTTCATTCATCATACTATTTAACAAAAACTTTTCTATTTAGTATGCAGAATTAAGCGAGATCACTTTGGTATTAAATGCATCTAAGTTTTATTAGATATTTTTCAGCTGTGTTATCGAGTCTTTTGTATTTTAATTTAATCTGATATGGAGCCACGAGCTGTGATGTTCTTGTAAATAGATGTTGTGTTTCTGTTTTGTTATGCTTCTAAACTGCAGATTTTCTTTGGATGTTTTAAGGAGTGGTGGTTATTGTGGGAAGCAGCATTTTAATTTAGAATCTTTTCATAGATATATCAAGCATTGGCCTAAGATCAGGATAAGCCCTGTTTTCAGAATTAGCCTCTAATACCCTGCCGTCTGTTAGATTTAATGATAAAACCCATTACAGTATACATGTATACAAGTTTGTGTATCTATTTTAAAAATAATTCTTCATTCTCTTTTTGTTCTTTCTTCCTTCTTTTTTGCCTTTTACTTAACTGCCAGCAAGGGCCGGCACTTAGATGAAAATCAGGGGCCACAACTCAGCCACTTGAGGAAGCATGCAAAATTTCATTTCAGTTAGTAATACCAGATTTTGCAACGAACACGTCATGATGGCTTTTCAAATGGGTAATGATGTTGGGGTTTTGTTTGTGACTTTTGGTTAAATGGGGATCGATGCTTGGGTTTATGTTTTACACTGAAAGTCAGAGGATTATTTGATTTGGTTTTCGAGGAGTTTATTTTTCCGGGTTTGCTTGATTTTGGATAATGAATTGTGTTTCGGGGAGATTTGTAATTTGAAAATTATGTGTATAGGTAGCAATTGCTTCTTTATGGCAAACAACTTCTGCAATACATGAAATTGAGATATTCCTCTGGGCTTTTTTGTAGCATGCTTTGCCACTTAACCTGAACACCTAGACAGTGCTTCATCTTGACGAATCTGTTGACACTGTGTCAGAATTTGACTGACCAAGTAGTTTAACCTACATAAGAAGTTTGAATTAATCAAAGAAATGGTTGCTGTTTTCTCTGCTGTTTTCTGTTTTTATCGAGATGAAATTTGAGCTAATTGCGTGTCAGAAAGATGGGGAACAAAAAATCTTCCATGCTTACCATGTTTTATGATTTTTTAAGATATAACGATTTTGAAAAAGGAGACGAGGCACAGGTTTTTGTTTTTGTCTGCAATGTAAGAAAGTGTTGAGGATGTGGGATAAGAAATCTGGGTTTTTGTTTTTAGACTTTTCTCAGGGTTACATTTCTAAAGATGATATCATTTAGCTTCTAATATCAGTATGCTTATTTTTATATCAATGTTTATATTTTTTGGCCCTCTATACTTGTTGGTGCAGTTCGGGGGATGATGTATTATAGAAAAGCTCTTATGCTTCAGGCCTATTTAGAAAGAATGACCTCTGGAGGTTAGTGCATTCTAGCATATTTTGTTATTGTTTCTTTCAATGTCAATCATCTCATTTTCTGTCACTATCAGATACGGAAGCCGCACTTTCCAGTCTTGATGCATCTGATACTCAAGGTTTTGAGTTGTCTCGTGAAGCTCGGGCTCATGCAGATCTTAAGTTTACATATGTTGTTACAAGTCAAATTTACGGAAAACAGAAAGAGGACCAAAAACCTGAGGCTGCTGATATTGCATTGCTGATGCAAAGGTGAGTTGTTGGATTGGTTTCTGTTGACCCCCATCTGCAATCTTGGATAGCTAATTACTGATTCTGTGGTATGGAATGGATGAAATTTCTGAACGTGTTTCCATTACCAACAGCAGTCCTCTTGTTTTCACTTATCATTTCTTTTCCAATTTTAAATCTTTCTAGTTTCAATATTATTAGGTGCTGATAATTCTTTTTTTCTATTTTTTGTTATTTTACTGAAATTAATCTCTCCTTTTGACTCTGTTGTTAGAAATGAAGCTCTTCGCGTTGCTTTCATTGATGATGTTGAAACACTGAAGGATGGTAAAGTGCATAGGGAATTCTACTCAAAGCTTGTAAAGGGCGATATCAATGGGAAAGATAAGGTTGGCTTACCCAGAAATTATTCCTTTAATAATTATGCTCATTTAGCCCATTTCTGGTTTCATAAAGCTACTACTTTGTTAAGGTTTCTTCTATTCATTTGATGATTATTTGCTGAACACCAGTGACTAATTATTATGGTATTTTTTGTTGTTTTCCATGTCTCCTTTCTTTGCCTCTTCTATATGTTTTGGGAATGGAAACCCATTAGATCATTTTTTCAATAAAGTATCTGAGTGACATGTTTAATCATGTAAACTCCTTGTTTCTGTTTATAAGTTTGTTTTGTGAGACTGACACATAGGTAATGGTGTGATACAAGTGCCTATGAACATGTTAATGGTAGATCTTGTACTTGACGCTCGTTTTGTTAATTGAACACAAGTTTTACTCCTAGCCAAAGAAGAAGAGGGAGTTCATAGAATACAACAACCTATGTTCCAACATAATGAAAATGAATAGAATCTGGTAGTAGTGAATTTTGTACTTGTTGGATTTCATAGTTCCTTGACATTATGTCCTCTTTTTATGTAAATGATGTTTCTGGTACCTCAATTCCTAGTTGAATAGTGAGGACAAGCCGTTTTGAAGTCCAATGAAGATTTTTGGCTTCATAAGATATCATTGAAGTGCTAAGAATTGGTGAGCATAAAATTTGCAGATTATTAGGTTTTCCAATGCATTTATTGGGAGGTAGACCAATTTGGAAAATTCTTAAATGCCGTTGAAATGTGTTTCTTTGTTCTGTTTGTTAGATTGAAGTTTCTGTTATCTGTACTGTCTGAAGGACTGGTTATACGATCAGATTAAAATGGCCGCATTGCATTAGTTTATATTCTAAGTCATAGGATCTTGTTTCTTACTTAGTTGGATACATTTGTTAAGGATAAGTTTTGCGTTACATCTTTGTTATACCTTTCTAGACACACATAAATCTCTGGGATAGTGGACTTGTCTTCTCGACAATGTATTTTGCCTCTTGTTCATAAATATTGTCAGCTGTATGCTCTGATAAACATTTCTTCTATCAAACTGACCAAACTTACTGTTTTCTTTAAGCTAACTTTCTGCCTTGGGGATTTCTAATTGATTTCAAATTTTCTAATACCTAAATCTTTTTTGGTCTTGGAGGAAATCTACTCCATAAAATTGCCTGGAAATCCAAAACTTGGTGAAGGGAAGCCAGAGAACCAAAACCATGCAGTAATATTTACACGAGGAAATGCCATTCAAACAATTGACATGAATCAGGTTAATATTTTTTTTGAAGGCATTTACTTTATTGCTATGACTTGTAAAGTTTTCTGGCTATTAGAACTCTGATCTTTGGGTCTTGGCCTTCATGTTAAATCGGTAAATTGCTGGCTGCTGAGCCAACAGGGTAATATTAGTTTGTTATGAGTCAGTTTAGCTTCTGGAAATTTACTCACTATGTGTATTATACATTTAGTAGGCATGCCTATAAAAGATGTCGTGTGAGTTGCTGAATGTCTTGTATTTGTAACTGTTAAGTCAACACAGATCTGTTTTAGTTGATGTCATTACAGACATATTACAGTCACATGATTTTCACTCTGGTTCCATTTTTGGCATTCTGGTCTTTAGGCTCAAAGAAGGATTCTGTAGAGATTTTTAATTTAATGATCTGCTTGTATGATATCATACTGGCCTAGTTTATTGTTCCTTGTTCCTTCACCACACCTTTTTCATCCTCTGCATTGATTGGTGAATTGCAGTCATAAACATAGGCATAATGATCTTTATATGAATACATATATTTACCTTTTAAAGAATGTCTCTCATTCTTTCCAAATTTTTGACACCTTTTTGCCCTATGATGCTTATCCTACGGGATACTCTTAACAGATGGGCTGTTCACTTGCTGTACCTGCTATTATGCCCTGCCTTTTATTTTTTAATTGTACCTCACGGTTGAACGTTTATACACTTTAATGATTTTCATTCTAAAGTTTTTAGGGATTGATCTTGTCCAAATGAGATTTTGGTTTTATAATATCAGTTTGTAAAATTTGAGGTATTTTTCTGGCTGACTGGGGCTTTCGTCTCTCCTTTTTATTTCGCTTAAGTGTGCTGTGCTCATTCTGAGATTTTTGGTTTTCTGTTCTTATATTTCAGGACAATTACTTTGAGGAAGCCTTGAAGATGAGAAATCTTCTTGAAGAATTTCATGCTGATCATGGTATACGTCCTCCTACCATTCTTGGTGTCAGGGAACATGTTTTCACTGGAAGGTTTGTTTGCACTAAAGAGCTCTCAATGTTCCTCGCTACTGATTTTTGTTATCTTCACTTATGTAATTATGCTTAATGATGTGCAGTGTCTCTTCTTTAGCTTATTTTATGTCCAACCAAGAGACCAGTTTTGTTACTCTTGGTCAGCGTGTTTTGGCAAATCCGCTGAAGTAAGTCCATTTAGCAATGTGAAGTTGCTTGATTAGCTTACAAGAAACTTAAAAGTTTGTCCAATTGAAGCTGATGTATCTTTGGTGTTCAGGTGCCGTATGCATTATGGTCATCCGGATGTCTTTGATAGAGTTTTCCATATAACACGTGGCGGTATCAGCAAAGCCTCTCGTGTTATCAACATTAGCGAAGATATCTACGCTGGTATGTCTGTGAACTTGATATGAGATGTTTATTATGTATTTGGTTCATTCGTTTGTCAATTTGTTGAGCACAATTTTCTGTATTGACCATTTCACACAACTTGCTCAACATTCATTAGGAAATTATTGACTAGAATGGAGAGATGTATCAATGAGATTTCTTTTTTTTTTGACACTCTAAACACCTTCTGTTGATTTAGTTTACCACCCAAATGGATAGAGCATGACTCCATAACTTTCCCACTTTACAAAAGTTTCCATGACTTAATCATTTCTTACCATGAGTACCTAGCTAATCTTTTGAGTTTTGCTTGTTTAGTATGTCTTCAAAGTTTGTTGCATTAAAAAATAATGCAGACTTTTAAGCATGCTTTGTTGCTTAAGTTGCCAGTTTATATAAGTTTAAATTTGGAGTTATTAATGCTCCTGCGAACTTCATTTTTCACTCAGAGATATTTTGACTGAATTCTGAAGAATATTTGAATACATAAGTCGGAAAGATATGCTTGTTTTCCTTAACGGTCCTCCCCTTTCTTCCCTTCACCCCCAAAACAGGGAAAAAAAAAAATCTGAATATCCTTGTTATGTGTTTTGCTTTTACAATCAGAAACATCAACCTATATTGTGATACATTGGTCCTTAATATTATCAATAATGATTAGGATCTCAACAATTGAGTCATCTTGAGTCCCAATTGCTGTGTGGCATTCATCTATTGGATATTGAATTTCATAACTGATAAAATTAATATTCTAGTATCTGCTAGATAAATGGCACATCAGTCAGGACTCAAGTTGAGACTCAATTGTTGGGTCCCAAGCATTACTCTAATATTATTGTTATTTGTATTTTGAATGTTAAAAATAATTATATCAAATGTCAGGCATGATGTTGACGGCTTGTGATAGATAAGTGTTCGATGAAGAGGGGACAATCAGAATATTGTCTGTATATACAGTTGACAATGACTTGAATGGATTATAAAAACATACTAAGCACTGTTTAGAAAAGTAAAAGATAGAAAATCCATGTTAATCATTGACATTTACACAGATTCATATTTTTCCAGTACTCTAGAACAAACAAATTTAACAGTCTCTTAGTATTGCTTTATAACACAGTAGGAACCTCAAATAGCCAAGAAACATATGCATTCCTCTTATTATATGTTTTCTGTATGATCACTCCCAGTTTATGTAAACAGTGTACAGTTCTTTTCTGTTCCTTTCTAGTTCTTATGAGTAGTCTATTTTAAGTTGAAGAACTTTTTCAAGGGAGAAGTTGGCACATGTGCATTTCTCGTCTTTTGCATGCATGTATTATACTGATGTTTTCTGAACTGACTTGTGTTATCGTTTAATTCTAACTGTCTTGAGTAAATCTTCAGGTTTCAATACAACTCTGCGACAAGGCAATGTTACTCATCATGAGTATATTCAGGTACTCATACTCATTCTCTCTTTCTTTTACGCTTACTGGATGTCAATAATCTAATTTAATTCACAGGTCGGCAAAGGGCGGGATGTTGGGTTAAATCAGATTGCTGTATTTGAAGGGAAGGTCGCTGGTGGTAATGGTGAACAAGTTCTCAGTCGGGATGTTTACAGGCTGGGCCAGCTCTTTGATTTCTTCCGAATGATGTCGTTTTACTTTACGACTGTTGGATACTATTTTTGTACAATGGTAAAGCAACTGAAAATATACATCTACTGGCTAAGACCATTCTAAGTTGTGGGTTAAGAACTACTGGTGGGATGGGCTCGAGTAGTTGGATATAACTAGAGAAGAGAAATTGTAGCATTTTACTTTAGACGGAATCACATTTACTTAAACCGTATGTTTTGGATAGACTTTCAGTCTCTCACTGCATTTTCCATTTTTTAATATAATATTTTACTTCGGATGTGCACATGTTAACTGTAATTTGCATGCATGCTTCCCTTGTTTAAATGGATCGTTGTATGGAAGTCTAGTTCTCAGTCAGATAGTCTCCCTTTTTCTAAAATCTTCTAGTTCTCTCTTTTTCTAAAATAGATTTAGGCTGCTTATGGATTTACATGCAAATGTCAGCATTGCTTACTTGATGCTGGAAGCTGCATGATGCTGTTTTGATATGGAACATTCTTCTTAATATATAAACAATTGTTTTTCCCTTTCTGCTTGTGCAGTTGACTGTGCTGACTGTGTACGCTTTCCTCTATGGGAAGACCTATTTGGTAAGACAATTCTCTATTCTCAAATATGCTAACTTATCATCCCTGTACTGTTGTGAATTTAGTAATTTTAATTTTCTCACCAAGTAATTAATATTCTTAATATCTAATACTTTGTTGACACTTTAATGGCATGCCAATTACATCTAATTTACATGAAATTGTTGTCCACAAACTCTGTTTACAGTTATAAGTCTCCTTCTAAGCATATGAAAACATTAATAGTGATTATACACCTTTTTGCATTGCTTCCTTTTACTTGACAGTATGTTATGACGTGACAAGACAAGCTACTTCACGTTTTTTTCATTTTCCCCAAGCCTGTTCGTAAATAGTAGCTCTTTCTGTGCGCTGTGATCAGGGCGCTGACATGATTTTTGTATCAGGCATTATCCGGTGTTGGTGAAGAACTCCAAGTGAGAGCTCAAGTTACAGAGAACACTGCCCTGACTGCTGCTCTGAATACCCAGTTTCTTTTTCAAATTGGAATTTTCACCGCTGTGCCCATGGTTTTGGGCTTCATCTTGGAACAGGGTTTTTTGGCAGTAAGCTTCTGTTACATATTCATATGGAAATATTTCGACTTCATTATTGCTCATTTAAGTTCTATTTGTTGATGCTTGGTGTGGAGGATTATCCTTTATACCATTCATATATCCAAATGTAACCTTTCATATTATATCTTGTTGTATAATACATTTATATTGAGGGTTATCTTCTAAGCCATTTGGTGAGTTGAGTAATGGAAATATAAGTAAACGGTTCATGATATGCCAACTTTGAAAACTTTGTTATCATATATATTTCCTATGTACCTGCACAAGCAGATGAAAATTCTATAATTATGAAAAATGGAATTTTACATTAGAACTGCATGATATTTGTTCAGAGATGAATAGTGAGGAACTGTAGTTCCCAACTTGTTCTTTCCGAAAGTATTTATTGAGATCACTTAATGTTCCTGCTCTGCAATTCTGGCTGCAGGCTGTTGTCAATTTCATTACAATGCAGCTTCAGCTTTGCTCTGTCTTCTTTACATTCTCTCTTGGCACAAGAACACATTATTTCGGTCGGACCATTCTTCATGGTGGTGCAAGGGTAAGTGTTTTTCCTCATCCTGCTTAGCTACGTTTTGCTTTATCTGAACATAATAAACTATATTTCTTTTTCAGTATCAAGCTACTGGCCGGGGGTTTGTGGTCCGCCATATTAAATTTTCTGAGAATTACAGGCTGTACTCTCGCAGTCACTTTGTTAAAGGGTCTCTCTGTCTCTCTCTGTCTCTCTCAGCCTCTTTCTTGTTTAGAGATCTCTTCTTCTCAATTGGAAATATTATTCTAATTTAACCACTTTGTCTTTCAGATTAGAAGTTGTGCTGTTGTTGATTGTATACATAGCATATGGGTATAATGAGGGCGGTACCTTAGGCTATATTCTTCTCTCAATCAGCAGTTGGTTTATGGCTCTCTCTTGGCTGTTTGCTCCCTATTTGTTCAACCCATCTGGATTCGAGTGGCAAAAGTAAATACCACTTTTCCCTCCTCTCACCTGGGATTCTACCCCGTTCTTGTTGAGTAATTCTGTATGTCATGATTATAGGGTAGTGGAGGACTTCAGAGATTGGACCAATTGGCTTTTTTACAGAGGTGGAATTGGAGTTAAGGGAGAGGAAAGCTGGGAAGCTTGGTGGGATGAAGAACTGGTATTACTTCTGTTCTCTGACAGCTTATCATGATGGGGTCCCTTGGTTGATTGATGATGTCATTTAACAGCAATGTCAAACGAGAAGAAAGGGAGGAGAAAAGAGGCTTGTTTTTTCCTCTTTTTCCTATGTCCCTTTCTGCTTGTTATTGTTGGTATGAGAACTAGCATTGCGTGTTAGATATGTTTACCATAAGAGAAGAGTGCTTATTTCATATCCTTTCTACTTGGTGCTGCGAATGCTACTTCTAATCATTCGTGTCTGTCAGGGCTTATGCTTTCTGGGGCTTATTTCTTAGTGTTCTTCTATGTTGTGTTATATTAGAATTTATGTACTTCTATTTATGATGTGGTTCTTTTGTTTAATGTATATACAGTCACACATTCGGACATTTAGTGGGAGGATTGCTGAGACCATACTGAGCCTGAGATTTTTCATCTTTCAGTATGGCATTGTTTACAAGTTAAATATTCAGGGTTCAGATACATCACTGACGGTAAACACTCTATTCATAAATTTTTACTTATCTTTTCATCCTTCCTGAATGTGTTTTTGGGTGTAAAAGTGCCTGTGTTCTACTTGGTGATGATGTTATTTTCTGCTGTCATCTGTCTTACTTTGCTGTATCTATATGTCGGGTCAGTAGTTTTGTGGGTGCGGGTGTTTGTGCTACAAGCTGTGTAATAATAAGCATAGCCCTCTTCTCCCTTCCCCAGACTTCTCTTTTTCATTGTTCCACAAAATAAGTTGTCAATAAGACGGTGATAGCAGTTGCTTTAACGTGTTTGCATGTTTTACTAGGTCTACGGCCTGTCATGGGTTGTGTTTGCTGTGCTGATACTTCTTTTCAAGGTAAGTAGATGGTGTTGAAACCCGAAAGTTATTGGGTCTTGAATTTTCAAAATTCACTTCATTTGGCTTGTAACTTCTTCACATCTCGGCTTTAACAGGTATTCACCTTCAGCCAAAAGATATCAGTCAATTTCCAGCTCTTGTTGCGCTTTATCCAAGGTCTCTCCTTGTTGGTGGCACTTGCCGGTTTGTCGGTTGCAGTTGCTATCACAAAGCTGTCAATTCCAGATGTGTTTGCTTGCATCTTAGCATTTGTTCCAACTGGGTGGGGAATTCTTTGCGTAAGTTCTCGGCCTCAGTAATTTATTGCGATTTTTATTGACTACTACACAACTCATGCAAAAACTAAAAGGTCATGATGGATCCCTCTCTACGCCCCATTTTAACACTAAATTGTCTGGTTTCCAGATTGCATCAGCTTGGAAGCCTTTGATGAAGAAGCTGGGACTATGGAAGTCCGTCCGTTCAATTGCCCGACTATACGACGCGGGGATGGGAATGCTCATCTTCATCCCCATCGCAATGTTTTCATGGTTCCCGTTCATATCCACGTTCCAAACCCGTCTCATGTTCAACCAAGCCTTCAGTCGTGGGCTCGAAATCTCTCTCATTCTTGCTGGAAACAACCCCAACACAGAAATGTGATGAGCACATTACATTTACATCCTTAGGCACCACTGTAAAAATGTGAGTTATTTCTAATTTCCTAGGACAGTTAAGGCGTAGTATGGCGTTTTTTTTCCCCCTTCCCAACTGAGTGATTAGTACATAACACTGAATTATCATCATTGATTGTAATATATTCGAGGCTTAGTTTGGTTAAAGTTTTTAAAGTAATTCAATTAATTAATTTGAGAAATATTCTTTTTGTTCTTTCGAGGATGTTAACAAAATTGGAAAAGGAATCTCACCGATTGTGGCGTGGCATCTTGTGAAAGGTTGGCCTAGCTTTGGATTCCACTAGCTGGGATACTTTTTAAAGGCATATATGCTCAAGTTCCTCGTTTTTTCCTCTTTTTAATATTCATGTAATGTGAGGCTGTGGGCAAACTGGAGCTTTCAACCTTTTTTTATTTTTTTATTTTGGGGCAATAAACAAAAGTTTTTTTAAAAAACAAATCAAGCGTTTGACAAAATGTTTCCAGGGAAATAATACACCATTCTGGTGAGCTTTTGGTGCGCTAAAGAGCGTTTTCCTTGGATGCTGTTCTAATTGGTTATTGTCATTTCGTTTTATGTCGTATGACAATGTAAATGTCCAAATCGACGTCTTTAAATGGTGAATGGCAATAAATATTGGAAATGCTATTAAAGATTATCACGACCCATTCACATGGGTTCAATAAGGCTTGTCACATGAGTTAAACCTAAGCCACTCATTGAAAAATGGCAAAATTTTTGAAAATGTTGCGTCCTATGATCTTGAAGCTATGTTTCAGTTAGCCTTCAAAATCACAACTCACAAGGCGGATTTGTCCCAGATTGCGTAAATTTCTAGGGGAAACGCGCATGTTGATGATGTCCACCAATTTGGGCTTTTGAAAATATTCCCTCAATCGTATAGTCATAATTTTTAGGTGAAAATATCATTGTGATGATATGGCCGGAACGTTTAATCTAAGTTCATGGGATTTGCTTTCTCTCCTAACCTAATTTTTCTTAATCTTTGTTTATAGATTTTAGTTCCTCTCCTAACTTATTTTTTCTTCATCTAAGTTTATGGAATTTGGTTCCTCTCCCAACCTAATTTTTCTTAATCTTTGTTGGAGATTTTGACACATGGCATTTAAGAAATTTTAAGGCCAAATTTTAATTTATTTACAATTTTCCTTATTTGACACCAAAAACATAATGTTTTTACTTTGAGTAATGATACAGCCACAAACTCTTGTACAAACTTATTTTGTACAAACTGACGTGTCATTAATTCATTAGTTGAATGAAAATATAAATTAATAAAAACAAATCATGTGGGCCAAGTGATATTTAATTCAACCAATCTTATCATGCCACATCAGTTTGTACAAAACTGATAGAAATTGCTAACTAAAAGAAGCCAGTTCCATGTGAGTATCTTCTTTCTCATCTTTTTTTTTTTTTTTCAGGCAATAGTCTTACAAAAGAATAACAAAAAAGGCTTAAAAAAAACTAGGGTAATTTTTTCTCTTTCTTTAGTGATTTTTTTTTTTAATAATCATCTTGGGTATCGTAAATAAATATTAGAGTTAAATCGAATTTTAAGATCTTTCTCCCCTCTTTTCTTATAAATAAATTTTGAGAATCAGAAAACTAGGAAAAAGGATGCAAAGTTTTCAATTCAAAATGGTTAGATCGGCTTCTTTGCTATTAAAGGTACCGAGATCAAACAAAGAATGAAAAAGGAGAACCAAATTAAACTTTTAAAAAATAAGAATAAGGATCAGAATCTAACATTCTAACTAGCCAGAGTTTTCTTTTCTTCAAAGGTTGGCATGTCGATAATTTCATTGTTGTGGTTTTTTACTCAATTCAATTTCCACACGCCTGAAGAAGAAGTGCAGTTTTTATACGAGTTTGAGAAACGATAAACTTAGAAGCCAGAAAAGAAGTTTAAACTTCCATTAGTGTTCAATTTCAATTAACCTAAAAACGTTAGATATTGGTGTTTAAATAGGAAAAATTGTAAATAATTTAATCTTAGCCTTGCAATTTTCTGAATGCAAATTCAAATCTTTTTCAAAGATTAGGAAAAATTAAATTAGGAGAGCTGAATCAAGTTTATGACATGATAGTAAATTAAAATTGAAATGGTCACATCACGCTGTTATGATAATTTGATGGGTTGTTTCCAATAAAGATTTTCTTATTTTAAGGTAGCGTTTGTTTTTTTTTTTTAATTTAAATGAGTCTGAATTTTTTTAAAGTTTGAATGGATCTAATTACAAAAATATGAATGATATGTTTATTTTTCTTTTTAAAATATATGATATAAGTGGCATCTTGTTTATTTTCACAATAAAAAACATCTTAAATTTGGTTATTTGACATTTATATCCTTGTAAATTAATACAAAAAAAGAGGATTAGATTTTATAGTTTAAGAAATAAATTATTTTACAAAGATATTCAGATAAAAGTCACAAAAGTTTACTTTTTCTATTCAGATGTAAATGTCTTAAAATCAGACATAAGTTCCAAAAATCAAACAAGTATATTTAAAAAAAAATATCTAAAATTAATAAAATTTCAGACTTCATACATATAACAAACAATCTCTAAGACAACTTTATATCATAATTAAACTTTTTCGTCAACAAGACTTGAGTCTATCTAAATTCAAAAGATAAAAAAATATTTACCTTACTCCTTCGAATGGAAGTTCTTTGCAGGCCCATACTCCTAATTTAATTCCTCTTCTTTTCATCTTGTAACTTTATCCTTGACCATGTTTTATTCCTTAATCAATCCTCCTCGTGGACGGTTACCTAACTACAAAAGTCTCTCTCCATGAAGAAGGAATGAATTCTTTGAAGAAAGTGGAATAATTTGTTTGGGTTCATGCTGAATCTTTTGTCAAATTGTGCATCACCCAACGTGAACCTTCTTTATTCCTACACATGAGCAGATGTTTAAATCCTTTAATGTGCATTGTTTGTACATGAAAATAATTTTTATTTCAATTATGTTGAAATATATCTCTCTGCCTAAACGCATTCAAAACAAGAAACAACAATTTCATCAAGTTACTAAAATATGATTAGCTAAAAATTCATAATCTAATTACCCAAATTTTCAATCATAATATTATTATACTATGAATACCCAAAAAATAATTCATTATTGATAAGGTGAGGAGGGTTCAAGTCCTTTCGTTATTGTGAGAAATAGATAAAGAAAGATATAATGCCAAATGCTATGTTACAATTAATGTAATCATACACACTCATACAACAACCACACAAATTATGTGGGTCCATCATTTATGTGGTTGTTATTGAGTGTGTATGTTATATTAATTGTAATATAGGGGCTCCCGTATATAATTTGTAAAATTAATTTTTTTTTGTACATACACATGAAATCAAAATTAGAAAATTACAATTTGTCTAATCAACGCAACAGAACCGACCTTCTTCCGAACCGACTCCAGCTCTCCACGTGTACCCTTTGTCCTACTCCTTCTCCAACACGTAAATAAAATCACAACCGTCGATTCCCACTCCGCATCATCCAGCCGTCCATGTCGTTTCATCTCCACTATATAAAACCCCCAACGAGCCCGTAATTCGCAAACAAACAAACGAGTGAAAAAAGAAAAGAAAGAGAAAAAAAAAATTCAGAGATTTCCTCAGATCTCAAATTGAACATTTTCGAGAATCGACGAAATCAAAATAAAAAAATTAAAATAGGGTTAGGGTTTTTTGGGGAAAAAAAACACAGCATAAAAAAAATTATGAACGATCAACAATCGCAGATGATGATCAATCAAGGCTCCGATCATGAATCAGCCGCTGCCTCCGCCGCTTGCTCCGCCGCAGCAGGTAAATGATCAATCGTTGGAGAATCAACGAATTTATTACTATAACCCTAATAATAATTATTGAATCTTATAAGTCAGTCAGTCAAAATTTTCAGGTGATGAGTCAACAGCCTCCGTTGGCGGTTCAATCTCAACCGTTGATGTTGAATCGTGGCTACGGCAACACCAACAAGCAACAGCCTTGGCCTCTTTTGCAGCAAAACCCTAGTAAAATCGGTAACTTTGGTCCTTCGAAACCGAGAAATAGTAGTAATAATAGTAATAATAATTGGAAGGGAAAAAAGATTACTGATAAGAGGAATAAACAGATGGGAATGGGTGCTGGTCAGGGTAGTGCTCAGGGGTACAATCCTCCAGCTTTGCATGAATTGCAGTCCCAAAACAGACAAAAGACCAGGAAATTTTACCCTAATAAGAAGAAGTTTAATAACAATAATAATAGGTTTGCACCTTATGCCCCTCGTAACACTACATCATTTATTATTAGGGCAAAAAAGTCTGGGGGAATTGCATCATTGGTATCTCCTTGCCCGGTAACGCCAGCAGTTCTGCCCACTCCAATATTTTCGCCATCAAGGGAGGTGTTGGGTGATATGGCGAAGGAGGAGTGGGGTGTTGATGGGTATGGTTCGATGAAGGGGTTGATTAGGTTGAGATCGGCAATGAACATGAGGATGAAGATGAGACGAGGCGAATGGGTCGAGTGAGAGTGATGTGGAGGAGCATGTTGAAGTTGAGAGGAGACTGGATCATGATTTGAGTCGGTTTTGAAATGATTTATCCGAACTATAACAGTGGTGTTGGTGGAGACTATAACAACGTTTTGGAGAATAGGGTAGATGATCAGGATAGTCATATTGCTCAATTGGAGGAAGAAAATTTGACACTTAAAGAGAGGTTGTTTTTGATGGAAAGGGAATGGCTGATTGAGGAGAAGGATGCAGTTCCTTGAGAGACAAAATGATCATCATCAACATCAAAGTTGTGTAGGTGTGGAGGATGCTAATGAGGGGATTGTGGAAAGTGGGTCAGAGAATGAGAGTGAAAATGGGTCTGCTGATGTCCGTGAAAATAAGGAAGAGAACAACAACGAAGATGTTTGTATGGAGGATACCCTACCAAATGAAGCAAAGAAAGAAGAAGTCATTGTTAGGAGTGAGCTGGTTAATGATGATAGTCTTGCAAAGGAGGATGACCGGAAAAAGATTGAAGATATGGATAATGAAATGGGTCTGAGAGATGAGTCCAGGGATGGACAGAGACAAACAGTGAAAGATTTTGAAGAAGATGGAGTCAATGTGGCTGCAGAAGAAAGAGTGCAAGGAGGAATGATTAAGCATGGTGAAGAGCATTGATGGCAGGGACTAAGATGAATCTAAGTATGAACAGAAAGAAGTGACAGATATTGAAGAAGACGGAGTCAACATGGCTGTTGAAGAAATGGGTGCAAGGAGGAAGAGTGAGCATAGAGAAGAGCATTGATGGCAGGGACTAAAGTGATTGTCCTGCCTTAAGTAAGTCTCTCTCTGGCTAGATATTAATTGGAACATTTTGTGCAGCTTATGGATATATGCGCTCTATGTAAATAGTGCTTTAGTTTTCTATTTGTATTTTCTTTTGTTTTTGTTCTGTCTTACAGGGTAAGAGAGGAAGACTAGGATTGGTTCTCCATTCTTTACCCTTGTAGACTTAGGTAGTGAGTAGTCTCTAATTTCTTTGTTTCTTTTCTTTTTCGAGTTTTCTTTCTTAATCCTCTTTTTCCTAATAGGATAGACAAGTTTCTGTTGAAGGCGTATATCTGTATGTTCGCATCTCAATGAAGCCATTTGAATGTACAAGATAATTCAATGACCATTATGTACTGGGATTTCTTTTGTTTAATTCCAAAAAAACTTTAGTTCTTATTTACTTGGATTTATGGTTATGTATTTTTTTCAGCTCCTGTTTCTTCTTTCTACTATGCTATCCTCTTTTCTACATATGTTTCTGATAACACGTGGTGCTTCTGCGCTATAATTTGTTCGTCTCCTATCTATTAATTTATGCCCCTTAATTTTGTTTGTGGTAGTTGCATGAAGGAAATTGGTTAACCAGTAAGTTTTATAATCAGTTCAACTGTAATACTTTTATTATTCTATGGAGAGTGGTTTTCCTGATTTTGGTCGTACATGTAGATCTGGATATGAAACAAGTTGGGAGTGTATCGTGTATTTCAAATTGTTGGTTGATTGGTTGCTCTGCCACTTTGCTGGCTGGTAAACTTCTGATTCTGGTGGAGGTGGTTTGCTATTATTCTTATATTTTTAGATGAGACTAATTATCTGGATTTTGTCTCTGGAATCTTGAGATTAAGGGAGAATTTGAATTGTTGAAATTCAGAATGTTGGACTGGGGTCAGCTCTAGTTTTTTCTCATGTTTTGTTCTCTCTTTATCCTTGTCCTTTGATATTCAGCTAATTAAGTAGATGAAGCAGGAGTGTTTGACCCCTTCTGTCAGGAAAAAGCCAGGAACATAAGGAAGTGGGTAATCTCGGCGATGGTTCATTCCTTCTGCTTAGCTTATCAGTTCTTTGAGTTTGTTTTGGATTTGTTTGTCTACAATACCTCCGTAGATTCTCCGTATCTATTTAATTGAAAAAATGAGATGATTCTTTCTTTCTTTCTTTTGTTTTTTTTAACAAATGCTTTATCTTCAGCTTTAAAGATTCGGCTATGTTGATAAGAAAAGACTTACCTTTGAAGCATGTCACTATCAAAGCTTTCTGGCATTGTCAATCCAGTTTTGCACGTCCCGTGATTCTTGTTATTTTAATTTGTATCTTGACGCCTGATGTGTACTTGCAACCCAGTCCAGCTTTGAGATTTGCTCAAGTGACTTCATGCAGGTTGAGTGTTTGTCTGTCTGCATGATTTAGTTGGAATGAGTCTGTTGCTCCGCTATTGTGGCTTATGGGATTAATGAATAAGAGACTTATAAGAGTTGTTTTCTTGTTTGAATGTCTTTCTTCATGCTGGTTGAAATTGAAACTTCAGGCTCATATAATATTTTTCTTGTCTTAATGCCTGAGCCTGAGCCTGAGTCGTAGAAAGGTTTACCAGAACCTTGGAGTTGCTGATGGATGGGGGAAGATGTCATGCTTGATTGGAGCTGATGGTTCAGTTATTTGCCAAGTTTGGGAGTTGCAAAAACTTGAAATGAAAAACTCTAGTGTCAACTGGAGATCTCGCACATCAGCAACCTAGCAAACTTTGTTGGCAAGATGAAAAGCTTTTCAGCTTTATGCTACAAGATTGAGGTAGGTAGTTAATGTGTTGATGATGATTGATCAAGCTATTATGTGATTGCGCTCGTTACAAATGATAATAGATGGCTTGCTCTTTTCCTCCATAAACAGGTTCTAGGAACAGAAATGCACATTGACCTCTACTTTGTGCAATTATCAGCTGACTTTTCTTCTTCTTCTTCTTCTTATTATTATTAGTATAATGGCTGGTAAGATTCTGTCTTGTCTCTGTGACAAGTTATGCATATACTAATTATCAGCCATATACTAATAATAAGAGTCGTTTGTTATGCATTGGCGCAAGTGTGGTGCAGGGAAAATGTGTTTGGGCCAGTTGCTTGGTATTTGTAAGAGAGATGTGATATCCTGTGGATTAATGGTGAAAGGTCTCTATTGGCCAGTGCGATTTTGCCTGGCGTGGTAGTCTGTTAACACTTTTTGATGCAGAGTCATTTTGAATATCAGCAATGGTTTCTCAGTGTTTTCCCGGCTGGGCTCAAGGTTAATGCTTGATTGGAGGAGTAAAGTTTGCTGGAATGGTCGGTGCGGACATGTTGAAGCTAATGAGATCAATCTTTGAATTTGACGGCGTCACGAATTGTTTATATTATCGACTTGTCTTTTCTTTTTTTTTTTACCCCCATCTTCTCTTTCAACAGTTTTATTAGTGTTACACAATATGTTTCAAATTTTAAGTGCCTGGCTGAAAGTGGGGGTCACAATTTTGAACTTGCTATCATATAATTAATGAGGAAAATGTTCTGCACAAGAATGTTCAAGTGGATATTCGTTTTCAGAAAGCGATTCCTCCATTTCACTTTTGGTTGGATCCGTCCGTGCGTAGGTGCACAAACAGGATGTTGTTGTACCCTCTACTAATTCTCATCTTGTCATCGCTATACCTGCAACATTCATTCGTATATCGAACCATCGAGCATACAGCAGGCCACATATTAGTTGGCAATGCATGAAATAATCGTTATGCAGAAGATTAAAGGGAAAGCGTGTAGGATCTTACAGTAGCTGAAGGTTGATCTTGGTTTCCATTTTTATGGGATATCCAAATCCGCCGCATATGATGGCTGCATCATCCATTGTCACATTGTACGTGTTGGTGCTTGATTTCCTGTCAATGGTTCACACAATTGACATCTTTCACTTTATTATTATGAGAATAAATCCTACTACTTCCGGTCCTGGGGTTTCCGCGTTTGCAAACAAAAACCTAGGACATATCGCTCAAATCATTGGTCCGGTACTGGATGTAGCCTTTCCCCCCGGCAAGATGCCTAATATTTACAATGCTCTGGTAGTTAAGGGTAAGATAATATTAGTTCCTCTTGCAAGGTTGTTGGAGGTTGTTAAAAATACCCAGTGATGGATAATAACGTGATAACCAAGTTAACTTGAAATGTTATACTTAGGGTAGGAAAGTTGCAGAACAATTGGATAACATGTATGCATGGTTTTTGTAACTCCAGTTGTACCCTAGAATAGTTTTCAAGCTGGTAATCACTATAGTGAGACAATTATTTGGTCAGTGCTAGATAGCTGGGGAACTTACGCATATGTGCCAGTCATTGAGAATTTGAACCCAAGTAAGATGTCAACCTCAAACTTCATTTGACCATTCTTCTTGACGATCTAAAAGATCAAAAGAATGAAAAGAAGGATTATTTGACTTGGTAAAGGAGGGACTTGTAATTATTTGTACACTTGCCTGCTTGCCCATAAGACCATTGCCAGCATTCTCTATCCAGCTATCAGTCTCCATCTGCAGCATACAATGTTGTTTAATGTTCAGTGGTTATTCATTTTTGTTTCCATTTTTTTTTCTTTTTATCATGTCACTACAATCTGTTTCAAATTGGAACGCTCTTAATCGGCTAGTAACATGTAAATAAATTATCTACGACCTGTGAACTCCATAGCATCTGCCATTCTCCTTCTAAGAGTTCTCGTTCTTCTTCAGCTGTACTTTGATTTGAGGAGATAAACTCATTGATTGCCTGCATCATTGTGATATGCAAAAGGTTAGCAAAAGGAAAATATGAATGCTGGCGGTAAAACAACAGATTTCTGTCTCACTTGTTCCACTTGTGTTCCTGTGGAAATGGCTGATAGCAGTGTTTGCCTTGGTTCAGTCTTCTTTTGCAGAACAAATGTGGTGCCCTGCACTACATAGACATTACTGATATCCTTAGCATATTTAGCACTTTAAGGGGAGTTTTAAACCAAAATGGTTTGTGTATTTGTTTGGTAAATGTGCAAGTGCTTCTCTGCTTGAATTCCTAACAGAGAAGGCAAGATCAAAGCTGCTCAGGTGGTGTCATTGGTGGCAAACCAACCGAGTGCTTATTTACCTTATTTCCTCTCGATATTCGAAGGTTTCCAGAAGGCGACAAATATGTGGTGTCAAGCCAACCTTTTGCTTCATCACCAAGAAGCCGAAATGGCACTGGATAAGGGAACTTAAACGGTAAAAATTTGAAAGAAAAAGCTGCTTTATCAAACTGGAAAAGGATTCTTTTCCCGTCTTTAATTGATGCTGCTGCCTGCGGACCAAAAAAGAATGCATAATTGAAAGAACATATCCTTCGTACAAATATGAGCTTATTCAACAGCAAAGATGTAAAAATGATGAAGGAAGCACCAAGTGAATGTAAACCTTCAAATAGAGATTTCTAGCAGCTACGTTTCAGTACAAAATCATGATACTTGTAGCACATAACCAATCAAATATCATATTGCAAACTATTAAAGATGCTGCTGTTTTACCTCGACTTTCAGCTCGCCTATTGCTTCAGAGAATTTAACAATATTTGATACACGGGGGTCATTTGTCCGAAGGCTTATCTCTTGAAATACACTAAAGGTTTCAACTCCCACAAACGTTCTCTACAATCAAACACAAAGCAATCGACAAATATCAGTGGAGATAAAGAACTGCAGCTTGATCATTTCTCAGAAATAAAAACATGAAGCCTAATTTGTCATCTTCTTTGGTTTTTCCTTCATTACTCAGAATAAATTACAATTTGCATGGTCACCTAACCTGAATTGGAGATGCGGTGCCAGGTCTTGTCGTAAACATTAGTTGCCAACGACCTTCAATTAAACTAGACCCTGTCTGCAGATACTCAAACATGTAGTAGTTCCTTTAGAGAATCCACTTGACCAAAAATTTTAAGCTAAATGTAAGAGCCGAATGATAGTATTTAAGACAAGTCTTAACAGGAGCTTTCGTATGAAATATTGACTAAGACTTAAGACAATAATTTATAGATGAGCCAAAAGACAAGCAAGAAAGTGAGCAGGAAATTGAAAAAATAATTGAAATAATCTATACGTACAGGACATGACAGAGAAAATGATCGACCCAAAAGCTTAAGCTAATAGGTAAGGGCATAATAATAGTAACTATAAGTTTTTAGCAAAATCTAAAGACCAAATTGTTAATTATCACATCATTCACAAAGCCTTATCAAAATCAACAAAGATTTTGATCAATCAAGAATCAATTAACACTACGAACAATAATCCCACTAAAAAAAAAAAAATCCAAAATTGATCATAACTTACAGGATCAGGCACGCCCTGTAAGCCTTCAAGAACTTTCACTGCACATTCAACATCCTACAAAACTTCTAATTAATTCAAAATAATCCCACAAAATTAAATTCATATGCAAAAGCAAATGCATATCAATTTTACTTTATAGTTCATACATTGAGTTGCCGAGCAGAAGCTGACCGGCCTCGGCCTTGGATACCAATAAGGGCATCGATCAGTTGATTTTCTTCCCCTGTGAAAGCCAATTGCTGCTGGTCAGTGAGTGAAGATTGAGCAACAAGACCATTTGTACGATTTTGGGAGCAATTAGAGAGCTTTGAAGAGCTGAAAGCAAGAGTTGATCGACTGAATGATGATGAGCATGCGCAAAAATGGAAGTTAACATTTGTTATATGAAATTTAAGAGCCATTTTCGTGAGCAGCTATATTTTTTCCTTCAAGTACTTGATAATTTTTGGTAGTTTTGTTGTTAATAATAACGGAAAACAGACACAAACCGTTACTAGTGATCTTCCACAAATTAAGAGAATCCAGAGGAGTCTTTCGGTTTGTGACACGTGGCGCTTCAGAATGTGTTATCCTTGGTTATAGTATTGCAATTAAGAGATAAATGGGCTGGATTTAATTTGGTTAGCCTCCGGGCTTTAACAAAGCCCATTTTCAAAAACAATTCGTATTATGTTCAAGGGTGGTGTAATTCTCTTGTAAAGTATGTTTAATGAAGAAATTAGGGAATTCTTATTTATATTTTTTTAAAATTTCCCCATAATGTAACATTAGATAATGAAATCACATATCATATTGAAGGTAGGGATGAGTGATTTCTAAATTAATTTTTTAATTCATATCTCTCTCAAGATTCGAATTCAAGTGGTCAGCAAAAAAAATACTACTTGAAAACCACTCAGATCTCGAAAAGTAATAACTAACCATAATCTATTTTGGGATAAATGATGATAATTTTATTTAAGTTTACAATTAATTTAAAGTAAGGTAAGTACTTAAGTATTTGAAAGAATATTCAGAATCTTTGCAGCTAAGACATGAAACAAGCCAACCCATATTTGACATAAGAGTTCCAAACTACATGGTCATAGAGTTAATCTAGAAAGGCAGATTTTAAGGTAATGTTAACCACCCCCGGCCAAAAAAAGAACTGATAGATTTTTTGTTCCATTCTATTTTAGAAATTAATAATAGCTGAAATATTCAGCTATATGTATTTTATAATAGACATTTGTAATCAAGTCCAATAGAATTGATGTAAAGTGATCAATATTCAATTGCGAAGAGAGAACAAGCTCCTTGCAGTCAATTAAAAATATATAAGTTGAGGCACTCAATACACACACACACGCGCACACATTGAAACTTTGTTTCATTACAGCTAAATAGAAAAGCAAATTAATTAGTTACTTAAAGACAAAACGACCTAATTAACAGAATAAACATAATGGATCCAACACAGCATTCAACTGTGAGCAACAATCTATTATCAACTTTCTCAGCAATTAGCAACACTTTAATTGAATATTAAGTTTAATCTTAAGAAAGTTTAATAACTTTTACGAAACAATTATATATAATAAATTCCATCCGTAGGATTACGTCTTACTTGTCTAAGTGCCATTCACGCTTGCATAATTCACAAACTTATACCTCCTTAAAGTGGAAGCAAAAAGTGATTAGGCTTCTTCTGTACTTCAAATGATCTAATATTTAGTGCTTATAATGGTGTGTCTTGATGCATGAATTTGCACTAAGAATTTATATTATATGCAATGTGATAACTATGAACCCACAATTCTATCGATTCCATCCATCCAAGGCAATTTAAAAATCAAGTAATGCACTAGAATTACGAAATAGGAGAAGGATACTTTTATTTTTATTGAGGCAAAAGGAACGAAACTTCCGCGTTGTTTAGCAAAATTAATTGAACGACAGAAATAAATAATATTTTAAAAATTTACAAAGGACTCAAATAATTTTTTTTAAAAGACAAAAGTCTCAGTTTCTTGGTGAAAAAAAAAAAAAAAATTCTACCTGATCATCAATATGCTACAGCCGCCATACATCATCGCCACAAATCTTATTAGCTATAAATTATCAACAAGTGTACATGTTGCACATGTAATAATGGAATACAAAATCACTAAATAATGACCAAGTTTTTTGCTATAAATAGAACTTCAAGAGCTTTCTCCTAGCATATCAATCTCGTCCCTAACACTTCTCTTGTGTGGTAGCTAGGTAGCTGGCTAACTAGTTTGGTCATTGTAGAAACAATGAATAGGTCATTTACGAAGTTCGGTGGTCATTTTCTCTTCGCGATTTTCTTTGTGTTGTGTCTAGGTGTTAAGTCTCAACTAAGTACTAATTTTTACTCGAAAACGTGCCCAAATGTCCTTCAAATTGTGAGGAGAGAAGTTCAGAAAGCAATCAAAGTTGAAATGAGAATGGCAGCCTCTTTGATCCGACTTCATTTCCATGATTGCTTCGTTAATGTGAGTTTAGGCTTTGAAATGCTTATTGTAGTATCATTAGTAACGTTTTTCTTAAATCTTTAGATTGATGTGCCAAGCATATATCTTAAGTGTTCAAAAGTTACTGTAGATTGTTGGGCACCTGCCTTTAAGCTTATACTATTATTAAGTCAAAGTGGTAGTTCAGTATGATCCACAGCATATATATTTGACCTAAATGTCTCCTGCTCGAATATTTTCGAATACAAATTAAATATAATTTGCACATAATTGTATGAGTTGTTTGGATTTAATTTACGTGACATATCTCAAGAAGACTTGTAAAAAAGAACGAATGATATACCAAACTTAAAAATTATTTTTCAGTTTAATTCATGAGTCAAGACTAACATATTATAGTTTCATTTTTATTCTTTTTTGGATCAAGTGCTTATATATTCTCAGTTCAAGCAGCTTTAATCTTGCATTGCACGGCTAAAAGTATAGTATACTGTACACTAGTTTATGAATAAATAAAATTTATGTATCTTTAATTTTACTATCATTTTTTCCCTAAATTATTCATCATTTGGTAATTATAATTATCATAAACTTGATCTCCTTCTTTGTTATAGGGTTGTGATGCATCAGTGTTATTGGATGGAAGTGACAGTGAGAAGTTTGCCGCGCCTAACCGGAACTCAGCACGAGGATTTGAAGTTATTGACGCAATAAAAACTGCTGTGGAACGTCAATGCAGTGGAGTTGTATCATGCGCTGATATTTTAGCCATAGCTGCAAGAGATTCAGTGCTCTTGGTAAGTTGGTTGATTAATTGTTCTTCTCATATAGATTCCATGGGACTAAAAGAAATAGAGACATGAGAAACTTGAGACCTTGTTTGATATTGGGATTTCATATTTTTTAAGCCACAGCCACTATAGAAAAAAGTAGTAACTATAGAATAAAAGTTGATAATATATAATAAATATGATTTTCAATAATAATTTTGACAAAAACAATAGAGATATTATAAAATTTTCATCATAATAATTTGAGACAAAATTAACTTAATTTTAAAGTCACTACAACAATTGTTTACCAAATACTATAGTATTGTGTCTTAAAAGATAGATCTGAACTAAATTATCAAGTAGGGACTAAGTCATCTTAGTTCACAGGATTCTACCAATTAATAGATAAAGAATTTTCTTTTTTCATATTCTAATGATATGAGAAAATTAAAATTTTCTCTTTATATTTGAACTTTATGAGGTTAACTTTTACTTATACAAATACTATGACAATATTTTGCAGAGTGGAGGACCTACATGGAAAGTTCTGCTGGGAAGAAGAGATGGACTGGTGGCAAACCAGACAGGTGCCAATGCTCTTCCTTCACCATTTGAGGGGCTAAACATTCTCACTGCCAAGTTTGCAGCCGTGGGTCTAAATATTACAGACTTAGTGTCCTTGTCAGGTAATTTATTTGACCTCTCTATCACCATATATTTGTATCAAATCATCATAACTAATTAGCCTTCATTCGGGGTCACTTTAAATTGTAAAGTAATGACATTCTATATAAATTTGGCTCCTCTACTAGTTTAACTTATTTAAAAGATCTCGTGAGACATGTGTTTATATTATAATATTTAAAAAGTGTAGATTGAGTCAACTCATCGTTCATACCTCAAATTGTGCTCGTGTCAAACTCAATTTTTTAAAATTCGGCCATATATTACCCGTTTTTGACTATTATATTTTTACTTTTAAATTTTTTATTTATTAAAATAAGAAAATTATCGTTCATCTATCCGAAATTTTCTCAATGTTTGAAACATATCCCAAAAGTTTGCATTAGGAATCTCAGGACCCCATTTTGAACTCCCATAATGTGCGAGCTCGGTAATTTTAATGTTTATGTGCAGGTGGTGCTCATACAATTGGACTCGCAAAATGTGCCTTCTTCAGCAATAGACTATCCAACTTCTCAGGGACAGGTGCTCCAGACGCTACAATGGACACAAGCTTGGTGTCCGAATTGCGGAGCCTATGTGCTAACGGTGACGGAAACAATACGGCGCCGCTTGATCGGAACTCGATTGATCTATTTGACAACCATTACTTCCAGAACTTGATCAACAATAAGGGCCTTCTTAGTTCTGATCAAATTCTATACTCTAGTGATGAGGCCAAATCAACTACTAAGAGTCTTGTTGAAAGCTATAGCAGCAACTCAAATCTTTTCTTTGCTAATTTTGTTAATTCTATGATCAAAATGGGGAATGTAAGTCCACTCACCGGGACTAATGGTGAGATTAGGAAGAACTGCAGGGCAGTTAATTCCTTAACTGAGATATGATTTTATGCAAGAATATACTCAACTTTGCCATGGTGAAGTTATTGTATATCTAATGTCTGTGTATTTGTATGTGAGTGTGTGTGTTTTCTTTTTTCTTTTTTTTTTTCTTTTTTTGGGTGTTCCTTATGTTGGTAATTTGTAGTCTACTATGAATAAGGTTGTGATCTCAATAACATTTTTTGTCTTTTAAATTTTTAATAAAATTATTCTCCTACTTTTTCTGTCTATGATTGTTCGACACTTTTTTTTTTAATTGATTCATCTTTAATTAAATTAGAATTTCTTTAGAGTGAAACATATTTAACAAATTTGAATTCTTGTCATATTTACCTTCTATCCAATCGAATTATAATGCACGTGTTGAATGAATTCCAAGAAATATACGTGTGTCATCTCTTTCTCCTGTGTTTTTTTTTTTTTTTCCCAAAGCCAAATAGCTTCTTTTATAAGTTTTTCCTTGTTTTTCTCCTTTTTGTTTTTTGTTTTTGAACCTCTTTAGGGTACATTGAAAGAGCATAAATTATGATTTGGGTGCAAAGAAATTTAATTTTCTTTGTTAAAAAAATAAGAAAAAATATCTACCGTCCACCCGTTTTTTCTAACTTTTTCAAAAATACACAATTCTTTCTTTTTTTTTGGCTGGAATCCACCTAAAATTACATTTTGTTTCACTTTTCCACTTCCGTTTGGAATCCGTTAAGAAAACTAACGGAAACTTTAAAAAATGACCATTTTACCCCTCAAAACGGAAATTACAATTTCACCTTAAAAATTACCAAAAATAATCAGATTAAATCTAATTATTTTTCCCATTGGTCAATAAAGAAATTAATTCCACAACCATCAAATGCAGTTTTTTTTTTAAATATGTCTCTAATTAGAATGCTAAATTATAACAGTAGTATTAAAAATAGTCCAATCTCGCAAACTATCAATTAAATTTAAGATAAGTAGAGTTTTATTATTCATTGAGTTATAATCTCTAGTGGTTAAGATTTTTTTTTGTACTTCATTAACGTACCAATAATGGTATTCATCATTAAATCTGATTATTTTTAGCATTTTTTAGGTTTGGGGGTAAAATGGTCATTTTTTTAAGTTTCCGTTAGTTTTCTTAATAGATTCCAAACGGAAGTGGAAAAGTGAAACAAAATATACCTTTAGGTGGATTCCAAAAAAAAAAAGAAGGAATTGTATATTTTTGAAAAAGTTGTAAAAAACGGATGGACGGTGGATATTTTTCCAAAAAATAATAATAAAAAAAGCCAAATAGCTGATAATGTCAGAATTCAAAGTAACACTCACGGAAACAATCTTGCTGAATTAAATATGGCATTTTGCATTGCTTTAGCTAAGGTCTTTCAATCATTCTTAAAGAAGACAATCAAGACAAATCAACAGAGTCCTCAAACGGCTAGTTCATTGAGGAAATCATGGAGATAAATTGCAAATGAAAGATTACCCAATTAGTCCCTTCTTTTTTTCTTGAATAATTCATGTCATTTTAATTTTCTTTTCAATGATCACTCTGTTGTACATATAAAGGAAGTATTGTATAAATGATCAAACTAAGAAATCTTCTCTTCAAACGCTCACTCTTCAAAGCTTTTATATAATCTTGTCACTAATCGTGTGGAGCCTACCAAATCATTTCCTCACCCTCAACTTCTCCCTCCTTTCTCAGCTTCCTCTTACGAACCGAACTTGCTTTGGCTCTCACTGTCGGAAAAGCAAATGATTCTTTATTTTATTAGATCTTCTAATTTGCTTTCGTTTAAGAACAAATTTCTCTCTATAGGTTTAGATATGTGGTGGTTGTTATTATTTTTTTTCAAAGTTTTATTTTTATTTAAGTATTTAGAAATCTATAGGCACCTGTTGATTTTTTTCCCCCCAAGAAGCTCTAGTATGTATAATATGTATGGTATCAAATAGTAAAACCTACTATGATGACCTATTATTATGATGCAAGGCGTCTTAAATAAGTTGAAGAAGATCCTCTCATAATGAAACATTTGCACATTTGATAGAAGTGTCATTTAATTGAGAGAATATTCAAGACAAGATAAATCAAAATTTTTGGGCTACTATTATGATCACTAAGCCTTGGCAATCTTCAGTTTTAGATTTTCTTTCAATGATTTACCTAACTCTTATACGAGTGGACTTACACTATATTACTAGACAATTTAGTTGTGCTAAATTAGATTGGATGTGTACAAATTGAGGACAAAAATATGGCAAAAGGGCTAATAAACAAATCATTTACTTCAATTAATTTTATTGTATATATTAATATACATATGTCATTATTCAGATCCCAATTTTGTACATTTGTCCTTTGTCATTGCTTCTCGTCTGATACAAGGCATGAGGTCCACCTAAAATTCACAGGGGCTTGCTTCCGTACTTCTCGTACTATTGTGTCAAACGATTTCTCTAACGGCAAGTATAATCATTGTTCTCGACTTTCTTTTTCGTAATTTTAAACGATTTCAATAATAATGCTTAAAGCATGCATCTCATTAAATTGGAATCAATAAAGCCAACACTTTTGACTTTAGTGAAAGAGATTCCATAAAGGACAAGAGAAGTGCTATGTCTGAAGAAAGGAATTGATGTTCAATATGAATTTATTCGAATCTCTCTCTCTCTCTCGCTCTCACTCCATATATATATATATATATATAAACCAATTTATACAGTGGACTAGATCGATCATATATATCATTGTGTTTGTTCATCCACAACTAATACAGAGGTCACACAGAAAGCGATGTGAGTATTCAATTTTTTTGTCTTAACTTTTGTGTTAATTATCTAATTAATTTATACACACACTATGTTGATATATTTTTGGTGTTCTTGAAGGATTACTCCTTATCCATTCATTATAAATATATGTGTATCAATATTATCAAAATTTCTTGAAACATACACTTGGCAAGGAGCGGATAGAAAATGAGCTGAGCACCCAACTAAAATTTTTCCAAGTGAGTGTTGTTTATTTCATTATTCTTCTTTTAGCAACCGATTGAATATATGCGGATGATAGGGAGCAAGCTCAAGAGCATGTATCAATTGAAGTGGAGAAATTAGCAGATTCTTTCAGTAGGGAACTGAAGCCATTGCATCCCTTATCCGGAAAGTGTTCCATCTACAGAGTTCCTGAGACACGCGGCGTCTACATCCAAGTGATTACACTAAAAAATGATCTCAATTGGCCCGTTTCATCATGGAAAGGAACACCTAAAAGCCATGGAAGAGCACAAAAAAGGATACCTAACATACTTTCTTCAACAACTAAGGTACGCATGGCAAGTTTCTTTGCATTTATTAAGGAAAGGGAACCAAAATTGCGCAATTCTTATGCAGAAACCATTCCTCTTAATTGCAATGAGTTGGCAAAAATGGTTTTAGTGGATGCTGTCTTTCTCATTGAGCTCTTTCTTAGATATTTTGAACCTTATTTGAGAACTGACGATGATCGCATAATTGGAAAATCGAATTTGTACTTGGAAATACGGCACGACTCTCTGCTGCTAGAAAATCGGCTTCCACCATTCATTCTCAATGACCTCAATGACTTGTTTAATGTAGCCAAAACAGCAACCAATCAAAATGACTTTGTTGAGAAGTGAACAACAAATCTGGAATTGTGGTTAAATATGACATGTCAATCTTGTGTTCCAAGATTGGAAGATATGTCGGTTGAGTAGCAAAAGGGGGACGTATGACAAGCCTGGTAGATCAGCCAAGTGAATAAGTTAAGCACATGTTGAGGCACATGACTTCACGTATTCTAAACGGCAAAGAAAGGCTGCGTTTTGGATGAAGCTGCAACACGTGTTTTTGAGGCTGGTTTAAACAGCTGTTAATGCCGACCAAAATTGGTTAGCGTAAGTGGTTCGTCACTCTCACTCCTTAAGAGAGGTCAGGGGTTCAAGCCCCGCTCTCGTATGGAGTCACCACTTTGGCCAGTATTTTATCCCTTACGGGCCGATCCGATGCGAGCAGAGATTAATCTAAATTGTGGTACTGACTTAAATATGCCTCTTACAGTTGGGGCTCACTCAAAACCACCTCATGGTTCAGACAAAAAAAAAAAAAAAAAGCTGTTAATGCCGTTAATAGAAGCGGGAAAATTCTGGGTTTGTTACTAACAAACCCAGGGATGTAACACTGGCTTCTAGGGGTTGTTTCTAGAGCAATCTAGGCGTGTATATAAGGCTTCATGGTCTCGGTTTTGGCTAGCCTTAGTGTATGACAGTTTCTCAGATTGCATGTATCTTGAAAACACCAAATCAGTGAAAGTTCTTTCTCTCTTTCACAGTGGATGTAGGTCACTCGGTGGCTGAACCACTATAACTCTTGTGTGTTCGTGTGTGATTGTTTTTGCTCTTCTTTAAGCTTGCTATCTGTTGATTCGAATCTGTGGTTTCATAAAGTTTTAGTAGATCATAGTTGGTTCTTTGATTAAAGCTAATTCGAGTGGATCTTGGGGGATCAAGATCGGTTATTTGCTGATCTTGGTCCAACAGACTTGTACAGAAAAATTCCCTTTATTGCAATTACCTGTTATTGGTTCCGTGCAGATATGCTTCAATTTCTTCCAATACAGGAGAACTTGTTAGAAATCCACTTTTTCAGAGCACAGCATTTTGTTGACTTGCTTATACTCTGTCTTCCGCCATCCCAGCCGCGTGCCATAATTGAATTGAAAGATCAAAAGATACCCAGTGTAAAGTAACTTCACCAAGCCGGAGTCAAGTTTCAAACGGTGTCAAGCAAAAATCTACTTGACATTAAATTTAATCAAGGAATTCTGGAAATTCTATCTCTAACGGTATATTTTCATGACACAAAGCCTTTCTACAGGAATCTTATAGCTTTTGAGAGGATGCATGGCTACCCTTTATATTTTAATGACTGCATTATAGTGAGGTGTTACCTCGTCAGCACTCCAAACGATACGGAATTACTCATTCAAAATGAAATTATTAGGCTTGGGTACAGTGAACTACTTCCAACTATTCTTAGCAGCCTTTGTAAAGGCTGTTCAGGAAGTGGTTTATATACATACATACATGTATGTAATAATATATGTGTGTGTGTATATATGTATGTATGTATGTATGTATATATGTATGTGTGTATGTATGTGCGCGCGCGTGTGTATGTATTTGCTTATGGACTTACACTCATTGAATTCAACGTAACAGGTAATAGGGAAGTTGAGGAGATGAATATCGATGCATTGAATAATCTTTGACAGTACAATTAGTACGTACGTGGTTAGGTTTCTAAGTACAAATACAATAACCAGCCTTAACGTTTTCTTCAAAATCCGGGAGGCCTCGACATCATCAGCTGCTGCAATGGTTGCATGCGGGAAGCCAAAATCTCAGTTGTAGTCGCGTGACCAGTTTTATAAATCATGGAGGTTGCCGATTTGGCAGAGTTGATGATCCATTGATCATTGTTAGTTCTTTGCATCTCACATTTGAAGCACGGACATAATTGCCCATCATTCGGTACCTCAGAATATGTCAAAGAACGTCCTTGCATTGTGACTGTGGCAGTAGGGAACGCAACGGCTTCAAAATTATTGCAAAGAAGAGGCACCGATCGAGGAACAAAATGGCAACTCCGGAAGAAAGGATGTTCCAAAGCTTCCGCAGCCGTAGGCCTCATGTGTGGATTCCAGGAACAAAGCCATGAAATCAAGCTGATGGATTCTCGACTAGCTGATGGTAACAACTCACGCAGATTCACACCACCCATCTGCGGGAACTTCCAGTTGAGATTGCTGGCGAGTTGAATTCCAAGAGGCCAAGAATTCTCGGTGGGCCTTCCAATCACTTGGCAGATTCTGTAAATTTGATCAGCTGAATTTTTTCCCGGAAAAAGAATCCTGAAACTCAACATCTCGAACATAATAGCACCCATCGCCCACATATCCACTTCAGGTCCATATATCTCGGATAAAAGTAACACTTCAGGAGCTCGATACCAGCGAGTTGTAACATAATCAGTGCACGGCAGACTGGAATCAATTTCCTTCACCATTCCAAGATCCCCTATCTTGATCACACCTTTCGAAACAAGCAAGTTGGAAGGCTTTAGGTCACGGTGAAAATAACCCTGTCGGTGCATGTAATGGAGACCTTGAAACACTTGGAAACACAAGTTTCTGACTTCATCTTCAGAGAAATTTTGACCCGCTCTTTCTTTCATAAGTTTTAGAAGATCAGATTCCATGTACTCGAACACAATGAATACGTCTTCGTGTTCTTTGACAAGATTCCTCAATTTGACAATGTTGGGATGATTATTCATCTTCCTTAAACATTTAACTTCTTTCAGGTTCCTGCTCTCGTCCAAAGAAAAAATCTTCTTCTTCAATTTCTTGACAGCAACAAATTCACCACTCTTTTTATCAAGAGCCTGAAACACGTCGCCGTAACTCCCTGACCCAAGCTCCCTGATCTTTTCGTATTGCTCCATTTTTTTTTCAGTGCGATATATGGAACCAAATTTTTTTTCTGCACGGGTACTTATAATGTGACAATAACTTGCCGTACTGAATTAGGGAATAGTTTCCTATTCCCATTATATATTTATGTAATAACAATTACCCTAATTGAATAGGAAACTAATAAAAATTGCCTTATGTAATAACAATTACCCTAATTGAATAGGAAACTAATAACAATTGCCTTAATTGAATAGGAAACTAGTTTCCTAAATGAAATTAAAACTGTAGTAAGAAAAGGAAACGCGTACCAGAACCGCACTAGGAAAAGGTTATATTAGTAACTTTACATATATAATTAATTATCTAAGTACATCAAATTTTTTTAATATAACCAGATAGGCTTGTTAATTTACAAACTACTGTAATATAAGTTACGTAAATACATCAAATTAACCAAATAGGCCATTACGAATTTCACAGTTTCCCCCTTTTTTTATTTTCTTTTTGTGTTGCCAGTGTTCGCTAAAAGAAGAGACTGCCAAAACCAATAATGAGAAATGTAGGTAAAAAAATGTTACCATAAGAGTTCATGCATGATTTCATTTGATCCAATTAATGAACATATTGAGAAGTAAAATTAGGCAAATCTTTATTGCAGTCTTATTACATACTTATTCAAGAAATCACAGAAAACACAAAACCTGCACACTTATAAATAGAAACACATAATCCAATGTTTTTTTTTGTACGAAATTAGGATATGTAATGTCTCACGGTGCTCGGAAGGATGTAAATGATCAGCTTATCAGGAATTGCATCCTTAGATTAGCAATTTGGGTGGACTTAAGTCCATACCAAGATCAAAACCGCAAAGCCCGAAGCTTGAAAAAAAAAATTATGATTTTTGTTCAAAATGTCATTTATATTATTCAACATTGTTTATTTTATATTGTTGTTTTATAAATATCCTCCTATTTTACTTTCTGTGTCACTTGACATATACGATGACAATCTATCTTTATTATTTTTTAATACCATTAATGATAATGTTGAAATATAGGTGATGAAAGAGAGGATTTGGGGCGAACTTTTATTCGTTAATATCAAATATTTGCCAATTGGATTTTTTCAGAATCCGACTCTTCAATTCCACGACTGCTCTTATACAATCCTCATCCCCGGGAAAAATGAGAGATCTTGGAGAATTGGACTAAGAAGTTTTCACTTGTCAGTTCATAAATTTGAAGGGAGTCTATTCAGTCTAATATCAATTAAGGAAGAAGATGATGTATCGAACAAACAGGCCAAGATTCTCTTCTGAGAAAATATGATAAGGGTGCTTTGTTTCATGCCGTCGGATTCATATTTTGGCAAAAAAAAAAAAAATGTTTCAAAGGTTTCGACAAACTAATGAAAATAAAATCATAGCGCACTTGGTAATGACGATCCTCGCATTTTTACCAAATTCTGACATTTAGGGACTCGAAATTTTTACTTATATATGGTAGTTTTGTAACTATAGGAAACTGAGAATTTTTATATCTTAGTAACAAAATTCGGATTTGGTGTTAATTTTTTTGTCCAATAGCTTCTATCTTTTTCCAAGTATTCATAAAGGAAATACAATGGAATAGGAGGAATGTATCGTGAAATTACAAATCATAAATTGGGACTTTAAAAATAACAATGATTACAGTTAAAACAATGATATACCAATTAAAATAGTAATTACAACAATGAGATAACATCATAAAATATGACATAAAAATAGAATACAAATTAAGGCCTTAATGTAGGGTGGGCAAAAAAGTTAGGGTCGGCCTAGCTTAGGCCCGTGGACTTTAGGCTCTACTTGCTTCGTGATACCATGGATATGGGCAAAAAAATTTAAAAACTACTGTGAATGGGCTTAGTTAATGGTTTACAAAAAAAGTATGGGCTTTATAATTTATAAATTGAAAATATATAAATTATAAATATTATTTGTGGTTTATTATATTGTGTTGCTAGTATTTTATGTATTTGACCATTTATCTATTACGTATTGGATAATCATTATTAATTTAAATATTTTTTTTAACTTTTAGCTTTATTAAAAGTTAATGGAAGCATGCTTGGACTGTCCAAGTTTAGATAGACTTTTGGAGGGTGTGGACCTATTACTAATAACATGGACTTAGGTCTGAGCTTGAAAAAGCTCTGTCCAAACCCATAATTTGCCATCCCTACCTGCATAATACTATAGCTTCATTAAAATGGATTCGCCTCTTGCTATCAAGTGCTTTAGGATTTGAACAACATTTGTTTTCCTGCAAACAATGGTAATGAATAACTCTGGCGCTCCAAGAGGTTATTGTACAGTGTCTAAACTTTATGAAAATTGGATATATGATAGAGGTATTGAAGTTCTTCTCTTCTTATTCTTCTATCGTAATTTCTCTTATATTGTTCCTAGCCACTTTCTTGAAATGAAGATGAATGTCAATACATAGAATTCTATGAGAGGCATTTTTATCCACAAATTTGACTACTTAAATTTTGTAATTGGTGTATTTAATTCCTTATTAAGTACCGTAGCTAATTAAAAGTATAATTGTTGCTCGTTAAACCTTTTATTTAATTCTTAAATTAAATTTAAAATGTAACCGCGGTTTCATTAACCACATATTAAATTCTGGATTTAATCTCATATTAAAATATAAATTTAATTGGCTATTATAAATTCCGAATTAATGGCAGTTACAAGTGATATATTCTGGAATTGATTTTGTAATTAATTTTAAATTTAACACTACTACAATTTTTTGTAACTCCAACTCTTACTCACTGCAATTAATGGTGTAATTTGTGTGTTGTCATTCACCCTATCTTCGTTTTGAGTATAAAAGTACATCTTATTACTTTTCACTTACACAAAGTAGATCCATTCAAAATTATGCTTTAAAATAGTAATTTATTATGATCCTTTTCCAACCATATTTGTATGTCAAAGCATTTGATCATTTTACATTCAAAACCAATATAGCGAGCTAATGTAAAATAAAAAAAAATTATAAGTACAATATAACGTTGATAGTGTGTAGTTTATGTAATATTTAATTGAAAACACAATAAACTAGTTAGGGTTGGCAAAACGAATAAACAAATTGTATTTAAATCGAATTGTAAACAAATTGGGTCAAAATTCTGCTAATTCGGATTCGATTAATTTATTAAACGAATTGAAATCTTAGTATTCGGATTCAATTCATTTATTAAATGAATATTTGGTTTGATTTGTTTAATTCAAAATTAATAAACAAATCAAATCGAATCTAGATTCGTTTACAATTTGTTTATCCTATAAGGAATTGAATTGAATATGAATTTATTTACAAAAATATAATTAATAAACAAAAATTAAGTAAAATAAAATATAAAAAGACCATAAATTTAACATCCTACAAAATACAAACTCATTATCATTTATAATTACTATATTAGCCTTCAGACTTTAAATAGTTTAATTAAATGAACTTAAACGATTGATCATATTCGATTCGTTTATAACTCATTTACTAAACGAGTTAACGAATTAATGTCCTCAAACCCAGACTAGACCCGTTTAATTAGCGAATCTAATCGAATTCACCTACTTATTAAACGAATCAATTTTTTTCAAATCCAAACCCATTTAGTTTGCATCAAATCAAATCAAATAAATGAATCCTAACCCAAATTGCCACCCCCTAAAACTAGTTTTACAATATTCTTAATGGCACCAAAATCATATTATTTTTTACTTCGTCAGAGGAGACAGTGCCTTAATTGGGCCGGATAACTTGATCGTTTCACATTTGCATCTCTTCCCCTCAATTTTGTGTTGTTGCCATTGATTGAAATTTCTTGCTTCGTTCGGGTATCCACGCATGTAATTACTTCTTTTAAAAGATCCTTATAACCATTTTTAATTTAGCAATGTGAGGAACCCTGAATCTGCCACATCAAGTTAATATGTTACTCCTGTATGTTAAAGTACGTTTAACTTGATGTGACTTCTAAAGAAAATCGTCACATTAGTTCGGGTTAACATTCTAAACTTTTATTGCCTTCTCGTATTCGGTTTTCGGGTAACTTATTCCATTTGGCAAACCAGCTTGCAAAGAGTTTTCAGCTGCACGATGGGTAACGTTAATTAAAGGCAAAGAAAAAGTGTTAATTAAGCGTAGCTTTCGACTTCATGTTCGTTAATATCAAATCTAAACAACGGATGTGCTCGATCAACTTACAAAACAACTATTGATAAATTGAAATTCACTAAAATTTGATACAAATTCAAGGATCAACGATGCCAAATAGGTTACTATTTGATCCATTTCATCGAAAGCTTGACGTCATGAAGAGCAAAGCACCCCCATTATCATCGGAGAGCAGATATAATTTTCTCATATCATGTCAGAATCCTCATCTGTCTATTTGACACATCGATCTTCTCCCTTGACAGGAATTAGACTCTCTTTAAATTTATAAACCGAAAAAGAAAAACTTCTTAGTCCAAGATCTCTCAATTCCTGGGTACCACTTATCAGGATCACACAACAACAGCTGTTCACTTGGAGAGCCTGATTTTACACAAAAAAAGAAAAAAAGAAAAAAAACATCATTCTTCCTAAGCCCAAGTGTGGTTCATATAATATCACCTTTTGATCATCACAAAAGGTGATCCAACAATACTGAATGGGCACTAAATCTCTTGGAACACCTCATTGCCATGTCAAATGAAATAATCATTAGGCACATAGTTACTATTATCACTCAAATTCGATAAACAGTAAAAAGTCCATCCAAGCTTTTGCACGGCGAATTAAAAGAGTTATCAAAATGATTTGATTCGAAGCATATTAATTCCTTCCAAGAGTTAGTACTTAGGTTTTATATACTGTACAAAGTGAGAATTCATGCAAATGCAAGCACGCATCATTTGTGCTTTTGTAGCGAAATAAGTTAATCGAAACCAACTTGTAGTCATTGCGTCTGGGATTCAATCAAATCCAACACGAGTGCAGTAAATGTTCGTTTTCGGTGGACCTGTAGCTCTATAACGTGGGAGAATTCCGTAATCTATAGTTGTGAGATTGATAAGTAATTTTCAGTTCAGAAAGGGAAGTAAGAGAAACAGAGAAGGAATATGAATTGATTAGAAGGAAAAAGACATTTTTATTCTCCCCGGTACAAGTTCAATAAGGCCTCTTAAATAGACTTGTACACATACCAAGAGATTGAAAACTACAAAAGAGGAAAATTGCTTGAAAATAGGAACATGAACAACTAAAATGGAAACGTCCACAACCGCCATTGAATACATGCAGCCACTACTCTATTTTATTCTACCATATCAGAGATTTCGTTAAGCAAAGTGATCTTAATGTTGCGAACCGCCCAAGTTGCTAGCCCAATTATCCACAATTCCAGGCCAAGAGCCCAAGACAAGGTCAAGGGTGCTAGCTTGGCCCGATTCCGGAAATTTCTAGGCAACTCTAGCACACTCAAGCTTGTACATATCTAAAATTCTCTACACATTTCTAACTTATGTAAATATCTAGAATTCTAGGTGACTTGGTATAATTCTCTAGAATTGTAGAGCTTGGCAAGCCTCCCGTATAAATAGGGCATGACATTAGGCATTTGAGCTACAAGCTTAGAGTAAGCAATTCAAGCATTCTTGTAAGCTCTCTTGTAATCTCTCTTGTGAGTAATACAATTTCACTCTTTTGGCTCCATTGCTCTCTTCTCTCTAACTCTTCGAAAACCTCTAAGCTTAGCTAGTTGAAAAGCTCAAATGCTTACTTAGCAACCTTCGGCAAGAGTTGTCTAAGTACCGCATGGGTTCGTTGCGCAAAACACTTACCTCGTGACATTAAGCTCCAAATATACTAATAGAGAAGATGGACCCCAGGGACAGGCCTGGGGAGATGCTCATCAAGATATTGCAATGATAAGTCTATCAATGTATCATCAGGAAACATAAAAAAAAAAAAAAATTCTAGGATAATCATATGAATCACCATTTTCAATTATCTAAATGAAAAATTAGACGGGTTTTGACCTTTTTTAGGTGTTTTGTAATGAAACTTAGGTTTCCTGTACATTAAGCAATACCAAGATTTACAAACAAACTCAAATCGCCAAAGAGATTTTACAAAGAATTTCAATCACCAAATCTTCATTATAATGCAAATCTTTTCTAATCAAATTTAATTAAAATAATGGAATACTAAAATGAATATCAAGCTGATTTCTCACGTTCATTAGCAAGATTGAAATTAATGAGAATGCATAATCGTGGACTGGCAAATTCGGAGAACGTTGACGATTGGAAAGCATTAAGAGCTTTTAGTTTAGTCCAATAATTATTAGCTTTTTTTGGGTAAACACTCTTTTTATTCTTTTAGGTTTCGGCTAATTATGCAATTAGCTTATGAATTTTTAAAAATTATTCAAACCATCCTTATTTATGTTGAAATTCACTCAACGCACTTTTCACTTGAAGTAGGTAATTAGACTTGTCTGTTCTTGTTGGAATTTAAGAGTAAATCAGACAAAACTACTTAGGTAGAATTGCATTAAGGATGAAATTTATTATAAAATTAAATTTTAAAAATCTGTTTTTCACCGACCTTTTTAAAATTCTTAAAATATAAGTACCTTGTACACTTGGCTCACATAAAGATATAAATAAATCACAAGATTGATTAATTTAAATCATGAAAAAGTAAAAGTCCAAAGGGAGATATATTCCACGCATATACCGTGCCGCATCGTTATTTCTAACTTATTAAAATTTTAAATTCAAACCGAATGATTGAAATCATCATCTAAAATCAAACAAATCTCATGCATGCACCAACCGAAGCCACTTTCCAGGTGTAAAATGGGCTAGTCAACTCATGCAATTATCAACAATATATCCTCTTTCTTTGCATCATCTATTTCTTTGGCATTTAATTTCTATCATTTTCTTACCGTCCAAACAGGCGCATGCTTCCAGATAGGTGTAAAGATATCTTCTCCCCACCTAACTTTATTAGCACAATCACGTTACATAAGAAAATAGTAAACATTGTTGGGTAATTGGTCTTTATTTAATTTGAAAAGAGCTATTTGCATTTCTTTATTAATAAGAGTTTCCAAGCATTGAAGATTTGCCTGTATTTGAGTGAGCAAAAGATATACAGCTTAGTCATCAGATTACAAAACAGGTTAACTAATTTATTGACAACAACTAACTAAGATCTTGTCATTTGACAAACTTTTAGTTTTAAGATCATTTAGGAATATTAGCACAATAATTGTAATCTAAGCCAAAAAGAAAAAAGACATATTTTGGTGACATAATGGCCACATATAATTTACTCACATCTCAACGCTCTATATAACAAGATAACCAGAAAATCCTGAAATTGTTTGCCTATGGATAGAGATATTAGATAGTCTGTGTTTTATTTTCTTGACGTAGGGTCATATGAACAATGAATTATAGACAAAGATTGAAAGAAACATATATTTTAAATTATAATCGAAAATCTTCCATACAATATTATTTAAACAGATTATTTACTTATCAGTTCCTTAAATTTTAGGTAACGTCGTAATCATATTCATATTATATTATATACACTTCATGAACACGCGTTATTCAATCGTCTCAAATTATTGAAGTTTTAGTAAGAACATATAATTTTTATGTTTTTTTTTTCTTTTTCCCTTTTATTTCAATTAGGAGTATTCATTATGGAAATGTAAAGGTAATTCAGATTTGTTCATACAAGTGAATTCAGAATATTTACGAGTCTCCACATACAAAAGCATGAAAAACGCTATAGTTTTATTAGTTACAGATCAGTCATGAGATATGCTCCGATCCCCATCACTCCTTGTCACGTGTAAGTCGAACATTTTCTTTTAGTTCTTATCATATAAAAAGATAGTCTAAACTCACTTATATATGAGTATGACTGTTTATGGGTTTAAAGTTTAAGATGTGAGAATTGATCAATTACATTTAATTAATTATCCCAAAGTTCTTTCAAAAGTAGTTTTGGGATAATTTTTCTATTTTTGGCAGATATTAGATATTGTCATCATCACTAAACTAAACACCATTTTCCATTTAAATAGGAAAACACAAAAAGGAAAGATAGAATAACGCCAGAATAAAATTCGGTGAGTTGTTGAAGGATTTATGGAAAGTGACAGAAATTGTGTTTTAACTTTTTAACTTTTTACTTTTTTGAAGAAAAGTTGAAAGCTTAAGCAGCACAAATTAATGTTGCTTTTACGATTTTGTACTTGCTGCGTAACATTTTCTTTCTTCAAATATTATATTAAACATACCGGAATAAAATTCGGTGAGTTGTTGAAGGATTTATGGAAAATGACAGAAATAGTGTTTTTACTTTTTACTTTTTACTTTTTTGAAGAAAAGTTGAAAGCTTAAACACCACCAATTAATGTTGCTTTTACGATTTTGTACTTGTTGCATAACATTTTCTTTCTTCAACTATAATATTAAACATATTTCTTTATTGAAAAATTCTTTAGATTGTGCGTTCAAATCAGTTCAATTATTAATTCTCTTAACTTAAAATAAAAGATCCGGGAATCAGAAGCCAGTTTGATATTTATTATTTAGATTACAATTTTTAAAATACTTTATCAGTGGCGAGATTTGAAATCACAAATAAACATCAATTTTCATTGTTTAAAGCCAATACGGAAAAAATTAACAGCATAACATTCTCAAAAAAAAAAAAAAAAGAGCAAAAACATATCATTTTCAGAATGTCATTCATCACGTTATTAATTATTTAACACTACTTGTGCTTCAATCAATTAATTATCTATAAACTGACAAAATAATAATTCAATATAAAGAAAAAAGGATAAAAGTCTACGAGGTTGAAATGAAAGGTTTCGACTTTCGAGTATGTGGAATCCACAAGCCACATACAGTGGACATTCGCATGGCATGGACTAAATCCAACATTATAATTTATATGTTGAATTCTTGAAACCTAATTAAGTCGATCGGAATTTAAGTTGATTTATTTTTTTTCACAAACAAATGAAATTTTGGATATTACAAATGGGGAGCTATTGTTCTTCAATTTCTCACCCTTAGTCACCAGAAAACTACAGTAGAGGCCAATTGCGTTTTTTTTTTGCACAAAGTTTGGCCAAAAAACACTTTCACTTTTAGTGTGGTTCTGGTTTGAACCTCTTATTTTTTTTTGGGTTTACTGATATTTCCAGTCCTGCTTTTTAGAAATAGCACCCCAATTATAATTGCACCCATGCCAATCCTTGAAAACATATTATTTTGTAAGCCCCCCTGAATCAATTATTACCCTTGCAGGCAGGCAAATAGATTTTTCATTTCTACACATTCTTCGGCAGCATACGTGCCTAACGTTTTTTTCCCTTTAGTTAGTAGTAAAACTTCATTTTTGATAATCTACATGACTCATTAAAGTTGAAGCGGGAGTCAGAAGCAATCATGACGAACTTACATAATGCCTAAAAATGGTGCACTTCTTGCTTTGTAGCTCAATAAAGTTTCAATGGCATCAAAATGGACGTACATAAACTACTCTGCCAATATTGCCATGCCATGAATCATTTTATTTAAAAGAAAGACATGTCCATATATAAATGACATACATTGCAGCATCTAATTGCACAAACAGTAGTTTCTGAATCAAAATGCATTTTAGTTTTTTCGCCAATTCTTTGAGAACACACGGCTGGGGAGAACATGTACATACATAATAGAAAATACTATATATATATTAACTGTAAAATCTTAAACTTTTCTTGCCTAATAAAACAAATTTTTCATCAGTTATGAAACCAGCTCAGCAGTATATAAAAATAATTTTAAAATTGAAATTGGATATTCATCTTAATTTTCCATCCATAAAACTATATACTCATAATTCAGCGAATTATTCCTTGAAAGTTATAAGGAAAGCAAGAAGATAAATATTGTATTTTCTTAAACTGACAAATCTAATTCTTTCGTAGAAAATTCCCATTCATTCTCTTTGGTTAAACATATATGATTTAAGGATAAGTGGAGCTGTGCAGGAGTTTCGAATAATTTATTTTAAGGATAAAATCGTAATTATAAAAATATAAAGAGATAGGGTGCTGTTACATAAAAAGTGCAGTGAAAATTGGGATAAATGTTCTTTTGACCTTTAAGGTTTGAGACAATTATCTATCTAGTCTTTGTATTTTAAAAAAAATTATTTTAAAAATATATGTCTTAGTCAAAATTATTTACTTAATTATTCTCCTTTTTTACCTTAACATGTCAGATTTATTTGAATTTTAAGTTACATGCAAGATAAAAAAAAATATTTTACCCACTTTAAAAATTAGATCCAATAGTGAGATGAATTATATAAGCTCATCTTTTTAATATCCATGTTGTATTACATTTTCTTTTGTTTAATAAGGAAAATGAAAGAAAAGGTTCTTATGGAGACAAGAAATCTCATCCACTAAATAACAATCTTTGCCCTATATTATTATTAGAACTCGGGTGACCACAGATACAAAGTGCATTCACAATCAACCGAGCTACACATGACATACTTCTGGAATACTGAGATGCAAATAATTAATGATCGTTACCACCTCAAAGTATGTGGAGAAAAATATGCTTTCACCAAACTATAGTGAGAAAATCGATAATGTAATTATCTCACCATATAAGTTAAGCTTTTGTTTTCAAACAGTAGACTTTTACAATACAATGTGAAACTTCTTAGTTTGGTTGGCTATAAATAAAGAGGCGCGTATATAGAAGACGTTGCCAAGTTCTACTCCTGTTTAATTTGGTTGGCTATAAATAAAGAGGCGCGTACATAGAAGGCTCAGAAATAACTCTCATTCTCATCATTGCAAAATGGCTTCTCTTCGTTATCTTATTGCAGCTGCTCTTGTAGTTGCATTTGTGCTTGAGGGATCATCACCAGCCCAAGCTCAACTTTCTCCCTTTTTTTATTCTTCCACATGCCCTAATGTAACCAACATAATTCGGGAGGTGCTTCAGAATGCTTTCTTGTCCGATATTCGTATCGGTGCCAGCCTCATCAGGCTTCATTTCCATGACTGTTTTGTTAATGTAATCAATCTCCACTCTTTGATTTTTCTTCTTCTTCAATTAATATTTTAAAACACGAGTTAAAGTCCTCTCCTAATATGAATTCTGCTTACTATTTTTTAAAAATCTTGTGTAACAAGTCTATTATTAGTAATATATGATTGAAATATAACCACGTACACTTATATCCTTACCTTCTAATAATCACAATTAAGCTCAGGAAAAGCTTACGTCATGAGGGAATCATGGTCTTCAAAACTTATATTACAATAAGGCAATTTGTATATATGTATGTTTATTCAAAAAAGAAAATGCACAAGTTTGCATTATTTTTCTTAATCGTAAGATAAGAAGAATCTACCTAATTATTAAATTAACGATACAACAGCAGTTGATCACAACAAGTTTTTGATGTTATTTCAGGGCTGTGATGCATCGATTTTGCTGGACAATACTACTACCATAGACAGTGAGAAATTTGCTGCGCCAAATAATAATTCGGCGAGGGGTTTTGAAGTTGTTGATGACATGAAAGCTGCGGTTGAAAGGGCCTGTCCAGGCGTTGTTTCCTGTGCTGATATTCTTACTATTGCAGCTGAAGAATCTGTTGCTCTGGTATGTGTGAATTTCTATTAACAAGTCCTCATCTTTCTCGACTACATATTTTATGCTTAAAAGTGATTAAATTACTATGGTATCAGAGTGTAAGTTTGACTTTACATTCGTGTTGGAATTTTCAGACCCTGAGTACTTTAACTAAATGAATCCACATGCTTAGTTTTGAGCGGCAACAGTCCATCGAAATTACCATGTTGACTTCGTGATAGCACCTGGTCAAAGTTTACCGTATGAAAAGGGAAGGCTTTTCCTTCACCCCCACCCCCCCCCCCCCCCAAAAAAAAAACACAAAAAAAAAGGTGATGCGATTCATCGAGGACACGTCAGTTTTACGTGCTGGGTTCCAGTATATATTTTGAAAAAAAAAAAAAATCTTCTTTATATGATACAGTCTGGTTGAACCGTTCACTCAAAATTATAACGTCGGGAAACTGCTAATTTTGGGTGCAACAAGACCCATATAAATATTAGCCAAATAGAGTCGGAAAGATTAATTGCATGTGTATTTCTAATTTTAGTTAAATTTGTTTATTATGCATCTCTCAAGTGATGCTTTTGACTAATGATCGTGGTTTTGGTAACAGTCAGGGGGTCCTGCATGGACAAATCTATTGGGAAGAAGAGACAGCAGAACAGCAAACAGGACTCTTGCAAATGAAAATCTTCCAGGACCGAACAATAGTCTTGAGAGGCTCAAAGATAGATTCAGAAATGTTGGCCTCAACGACAATTTTGATCTTGTTGCACTCTCCGGTAATATTTGCTTTTACGCCCTTTGACTTGAGTACAAACAGACCTTGGAGTCTTTTGGGATAAAGCAGTATTGGAGCCAGAATTAGAAACCTGGATGTGGAAAATTTTTTAATGCCAATACTGAGTCTTGAAATCTTAGAGATAGTTTAAATGTTGAATATCTTATTTAAAAAGAAAAAATAAATTTTGATAAGGATGAGAAATCTCATCCACTAAATATCAATTTTTTTCTCATTATTACTCTTACTAAGACGACCACCGACACAAAGCACATTCATACTCTACAGCACCTAGGAGGCTTGACTGAATATCCTAATGATGCGAAGAAACTGTGTTTTTTAAAGTTTGACATTGGTGATTAGGAATATGTTAAAACGTTTGACAAATTTACTCCCCTTAATCACATCATGAAATTTGAATTGCTTCCCAAAAAGAAAAGTGAGAACCACCATAATGAAACTCAGTTATTATCCTTAATTTGTATGAATTTGAGTAAAAATAACAAAGATCGGCTATGCATGTTTTTCAGGAGCTCACACATTTGGAAGGGCTCAGTGCCGAACTTTTAGCGATAGATTATTCAATTTCAACAACACTGGCAATCCAGACCCAACACTTAACACAACCCTCTTACAGCAACTTAGGCAACTATGCCCACAAGGTGGAAACGGCAGCGTTCTAACTAATCTTGATGTCACAACACCTGATTTGTTTGACAACAAATACTTCTTCAATCTTCAAATCAGCAAGGGCCTTCTGCAGAGTGATCAAGAGTTGTTTTCGACTCCCGGTGCCGATACCACTGCCATTGTCAATGTCTTTAGTAGCAACCAGGCTGCTTTCTTTAAAAGCTTTGTGATTTCAATGATAAGAATGGGGAATTTGAAACCATTGACAGGCAATCAAGGGGAGATTAGATCGAACTGCAGGAGGGTCAACGGAAACAGTAATATAGAAACCAGATCATCGTCAGAGGGTGATTTGATCAGCTCTTTCTAAATAAGCTAGTTTGCAGCACATGTGAGAGATAGAGTTTGTGGGTAACAAACTCGTGAATTTACTCCTATGTTTTGCCTGAAACATGCTTTTTTATTTTCAATAAACTAAGGTTGTGTTTGTGTATTCACATCCTTGCTTTCTATGTATCAGAAATCCTTGTCATACAGTATGTGTGTATTTTTTTTCCTATGTCATCGGTACGCATTGTCATCTGAGTCACTTTCCAGTTTTTAGTGATCCATTTTATCCTCCAGCTTTAAAATATTAACCGGAAAAAAACCTTATTCTTACATATTTCTTTCTATTTCTACTTTTTGTCAAATATCCGTAGTTTGACAAAATAGTAGGGAAGAATCTTTTATTTTCAAAAATACTCATACATAGCTTTTTTTATGGGATAACAAAACTTATTTTTAGACAAATTTTAAAAATCCATTTGACAATTTTTGGGGTCTGTGTGTACCAAAAAAGAGCCTATATAATTTCTAAAACCAATAGAATCTCCGTACTATTTCACTAAACCATTTCGCAAGGCAAACACTAACTGACAACTGCTGTAAGTTACAGCACTCACAAAAATATGCATGAACAGTAATAAATGGTGGGTCCCATGTAATTTTTGTGTGTGCTGTAACTTACAGCTGGCTGTAAGTTAGGGGCTCCCATTTCGCAATTATTATGATCCTTTTTCCCCATAAAAGAAAGGGAAATTTGTAACCTACCCCCAAATAAATTGACGTTTTGCACTCTGCACCCACTAAAATTGACATGTTGCACCGTGTCCCCAATTCCGTTAGTTTTTAAGTTATTTTAAACAGCTCCGTTTGATTTTTTATCTAATGACAAAAATGCCCCTTTAAGTTTGATTACACAAAAACGCCCCTTCTTCTTCTCCATTTCTAACGAGCTTATATGTACATTGTCACCATTTTATTTTTCTCCAAAAAAATCTTATCAGGTTATATAAAATACACAGCTGCCAAAAAAAATTTAACAAACAAATACAAAGAAATCTGAAGATAAAGAATAATTAATAAAAAATAAACAAATTAAAAAGACCACAACACATTCAACGATTACAATTAAATTCAGTCCCTTCCACAACCATTTTCATCACCACTGATTCCTTATCCGCCACCATATTCTTCAACCCAATCAGAAAAATTACCCATGAATCATTAATTGACGCATTTGATTTTGATTACTTGATTTAGGGTTTCAAAATACAAGCCCCTAAATCATAATTCAAAACAACCCAAATAATAACTAATGAAACCCCAAAATCCATAATACTAAGCCTTAAAGGAACTAAGCGGTGGCGGCCAAAGGAAGCAGCTGACGCTCCAGACTGGCGCGGTGGCAATCGCGGTGGTTGATGTTTTATAATAGAGCAAAAGAAGAAAAGAAAATGGAGAAGAAGAAGAAGAGAAGTAATGGAGAAGAAAAAGGAGAAGAAACAGTGAAGAAGATGAAGAAAAAGAAATGGAGAAGAAGAAGAAGATAAGTAATGGAAAAGAAAAATGAGAAGAAACAGAGAAGAAGATGACGAAAAAGAAATGGAGAAGAAGGAGAAGAAACAAAGAAGAAGAAGAAAAAATGGAGAAGACGGAGAAGAAATAAAAAGAAAAAGGAAAGGACGAAATAAAGAGAAGCAAAAAATAAAAAGAGTTTCTATTAAAATTGATTTAAGGCTTTAACTTCCGATTTTAACCCTGTACCGTTAAACTTAACTGAATACATAACGAAATTGGGGGCGCGGTGCAACAAGTCAATTTTATTGGGTACGAGGTGCAAAATATCAATTTATTTGGGGGTAGGTTACAAATTTCCCTAAAAGAAAACATTAGTAGCAACAGTTATCTTTTTCATGATCATTAATAAAATCATTTTTTACCCATTTCAAAAGTCATCCAGCCATTTCTTAATTATTTAACTCCCACTTGAGGTTTCAATTAATCAAGACCTCATTTGAAATTAAAGTAAGACCGATTTACCTTTTAAAAAACAACATTAAATTATTTAGAAAATATTTACTGCTATTTTTAAAACCTCATTTGAAATTAAACTTCGAGGTTGCTGCAAAGTTCTAATCCTAATCTGGTTTGTTTGGTTATAAATAAAGAGGCATTTCTCTTTGTTTTCCAAGTCCTAAGACTAATTATTCTCTTAATAGAGAAGTAGTAACTCTTAGACAAAATGGCTTCACTTCGTTATCTTCTTGCAGCAGCTCTTGTTGTTGCTTTTGTGCTTGAGGGATCACCATCTCAAGCTCAACTTTCTCCCTCTTTTTATTCTTCCACATGCCCTAATGTATTGAACATTATCGAGGATGTGCTTAAGAAAGCTTTCTCGTCCGATATCCGCATCGGTGCCAGCCTCATCAGGCTTCATTTCCATGACTGTTTTGTTGATGTAAGCAATCTCTGCTCTCTCATTTTTCATCTTCTTTACGTTATCAAGCTCTCTGTCTATTTACTTATTGATATAACATAGTTTCAAGCATGTCAATGAACAGTATCTTTATAATTTTTTGTGTCATTAAACAAAATATAGAGTTTTCATTAAGAGTTTGAATATATCATTTTAATTTCAACAACTTCCAAAACCATTTTCATATATCTTTTTTTTTTTCTCTTTTTCTTTTCTCTTTACGACAAATTTTTCCTCTCTAATTCGATGTACCGAGGACCATGTAATTCTTTGTTTATAAATAAATTTTAATATGGGGTTTTCATGTACTAGAAATTTAAATCTAGCAAAGATTTGGTCCAAAACAGGAATTCAAATCCACCTCATGGCCTCATCCCTGCTCAGTGCTTTTAATGATCATGGGTCCAATATTAATGGTGTATGGTTGAAAAAAAATCACACTTGTTTTATATTCTTCCAACCGAAAAATTTAAATCAACAGGAAATCCTAGTCTTAAAAACATATGTAATAATAAGACAATTTAAATAAGAAGAGTTTGCATTATTTATTTAATTTTTTTGAATTCATGTCCATAAGATAAGAAGGAATCTATCTACTTGTTAAAATAACAATATAATGGACTGTTAACATAGCAAGTTGTTAACTAATACTATTTTTTCCGGGGTGTGATGCATCGATTTTGCTGGACAGCACTAAAAACATAGACAGCGAGAAATTTGCTGCGCCAAATAATAATTCGGCGAGGGGTTTCGAAGTTATTGATAACATGAAAGCTGCCGTTGAAAAGGCATGTCCAAGGGTTGTTTCCTGCGCTGATATTCTTACTATTGCGGCTGAACGATCCGTTGCTTTGGTATGAATTTCTTTTACCAACTCCTCTTCCTTATTAATATTTTATGCTTAGAAGTAAATTAATACTAGAAAATAGAACCGTGCGTGGCTTTGAAAGACAAAATTTAATATTATTCTTTTTTCTTACTTTGTACTTGATAAAACTGATAAAAAATATGAATTGATTTTTTTTAAAGATGAGGCGACCTTATAAAACTAATGTTATTTATGAAAATTAATTATTTTTTTGTTAACTTTAAAAATATATATTAATGTGTATAGTGTAAGTGTATAGACCTTATAACTTTTGTAGTTGTTGGGAAATTCTAAATTATATTCAACTTGCTAATCTGTTAGAACTTTTATATCTCTTTTTTTTTTCCAACCAACTCCAAAAAATCTCAATATCACCCACACCACATAAACTTCTGACCACATCTATAATATTATGGAAAAATAACATAAACATGTTAAAAGATAAGGATCAATAATTTCTAATATACACTTAAAGATTAACAAACATTAATAATTAAAAAAATACCTGAGAGGATTGTGTTATCATTCACACGTATATCAATCAAATTCGTAGATATGAATTGGAATCCATTGATTGGAATCTTAACGGTTTCTTTTATAACCAATAAAATAATATTATACTGATTTGAAAGTGATTTGTACTCGCCTATAGTTGAAACAACTTTCAAATTCTTGACATTGTATAAAGAACCCTCACTTAACATGTGCCTAAACATTGTCACTAAATTTTTCCTAATTATTGCATGCATTAGATTTTCCTAAAAAAAAAATGCTACATTAAGTGTAAAAAAATTGGAAAAAAAATAGAGAAAACAATGGGAGAAGGAAATTTTATACAACATTTTCATCAATAAAAATCATGTTCACACTAATCAATTCTACATTCTTCTTGGTATTAACATACTCCCACATCCTACAAAGCCTAACACTTATCATCCAATTATCTTTATCATTTTTCAACTCATGAAGAAAAGAGTGCTCCACGAAGCACACAATACTAAAAATTTAAATAAGTCAAAAAATAAAAACACATGAATATTTCTAAAGAGGATGTTGGTTAAATAATAAAAAAAATCTCAAACATAATAAATCTTAAATACTTAATGTTTATAGAATTTGAAGAAGTCAAAAGGCACCAAACAAAAGGTTGCATAATTAAATATGAGATTATGACATTAAAATTAAGCCCTAAAATCATTGGTGAAGGAAGATGAATGAACATTCATTCCTATATTAATTAGTTGATATATTTTAAGCCACTAAAGTTTAGTTGTTGGCTTAATAAAATAAATGAATGTTTCGAGACTTATAATTAATTATTATTAACAGTAACATATTGTTGAATTTAAATAAAAAGAGGAAGAGACATGTAATCTTTTGTAATCTAATAATTATTTTTTATTTTTAATATTTTGTAATGTAATTATTTTTTAATCTCAACCAATATATTAGATAATGAAAATATAAAAAGATAAGAAATAACGATGCCACAAATATTAAATACTTAATGTTTATAAAGTTTGAAGAAGTCAAAAAACACTAAACAAAAAGTTGCATAATTAAATATAGGATTATGACATTAAAATTAGGCTCTAATGACATTGCTGAGAGAAGATAAAGGAACATTCCTTCCTATATTAATTAATTAATGTATTTTAAGCCATTAAAGTTTAATTGTTGGTATAATAAAATAAATGAATGTTTCAAGACTTATAATTAATTATTATTAATGGTTACATATTGTTGAATTTAAACAGAAAGAGGAAGAGACATGTAATCTTTTGTAATCTAATAATTATTTTCTATTTTTAATATTTTGTAATGTAATTATTTTTTTAATTTCAACTAGTATATTAGATAATAGAGAATATAAGAAGATGAGAAATAGTGATGTCACATTACCTGTTGTAGTCTCAACTTTATATATATACTAGGAAATAAAACCGCACTTCGCGCGGTTTTGAAAAAAAAATTAATATTTTCTAATTAATTTTTCTTGTGAATGCGTTGAATAATCTCTAAGTGCTATACCCTTTTTCATTGTACTTTTAACTGTTTTTCTTCAACAAATATTGGATGTATTCATTGAAAAAGAAAATTAAAACTTAGATAATAACCAATAAGATTAGTGAAGTCAAACTGTTAATTAATTCTTATGATAAAACAATAACTAAAAAAATGTATAGTCATAGTTTTCTTGATTATATTCAACTTACTACTTTGTTAGAACTTTTATATCTCTTTTTCTCCAACCAGCTCCAACGATCTCATATCACTCACACCACATAAAATTTCGACAACATCTGTAATATTATAGAAAAATAACATAAACATGTCAAAACATAAGGATCAATAATTTCCAATATACACTTAAAGATTAACAAACATTAATAATTAAAAGAAATACCTAAGAGGATTGTGTTATCATTCACACGTAAATCAATCAAATTCGGAGATACAAATTGAAATCCATTGATCAGAATCTTGACAGTTCCTCTACTAACCTCCTAAGCAAAGTTATAACCAAGAAAATAATCTTATACTAATTTGAAAGTAGTTTGTATCCGCTTGTAGTTGAAACAACTTTAAAATTCTTGACACTGTACAAAGAACCCTTACTTAACATATGCCTAAACCTTGTCACTAAATTTTTCCTAATTGTTGCATGCATTAGATTTTCCTATAAAAAAAAGTTACAATAAGTGTAAAATAATTGGGAAAAAAAAGGAAAATAATAGGAGAATGAATTTTTTATACAAGCTTTTCATCAATAAAAATTATGTCCACACTAATCAATTCTCCATTCTTCTTAGTAGTAACAGACTCCCACTTCCTACAAAGGCTAACCCTTATCATTCAACTAAAAATTCAAATAAATCAACAATAAAAACAAAAGAATCTTTTCTAAAGAGGATGTTGGTTAAATAATAAAAAAAAAACTTAAACATAACAAATCTTAAATACTTAGTCTTTAGAGAGTTTGAAGAAGCTAAAAGTCACTAAATAAAAGGTTGCATAATTAAATATATGATTATGACATTAAAATTAGGTTCTAATACTGGCATTGTTGATGGAAGATGAAAGAGACTTCCTATATTAATTAGTTGATGTAATTTAAGCCATGAAAGTTTAATTGCTGGCATAATAAAGGAAATGAATGTTTCAAGGCTTATAATTAATTATTTTAATGGTTACATATTGTTGAATATATTAGATAATAAAGAATATAAAAAGATGAGGAATAGTGATACTACATAAGCTCTTCTAGTCTTAACTATATATATATATATATATATATATATATATATGGGTATCAAAATAAGTGAACAGAATAATGGTAAATCTTTGCAGTATTAATGTAATTTTTAATTATTTTTTCAATTAATAACAACCCCTATAAATTAAACATGTTTTTATATTATTTTTCAATTAATTAAATAACCCGTAAGTTCAACTTTACCCTTAGAAGAATACATTAATTAAATAATTATTCACATAGAACAATGTGCAAGATCTGAGTCCACATGTTTAGCCTTTGATTTAAGTGAAGAGATTCATAGTTGGACCCATCATTATTAAATTGGGACGACGCAATGGACTCCATTATTTAAAAGGTTCGGCTACAGTGCAACTGTGATACTGTGCTACAGTTACATTCAGCCGTTGGATCCACTTAGATGAGTGGAGTCTATTAGAATTTAATGGCTGGATGCAACAGTAGCACGGTACCATATTTGCACCACAATTTTTCCCTTATTTAAAAGGGGTGACTTATTGACTATGGTGCATCAGCTACACTGTGTGGTACCAAAATTGCTACACATATGTCAATATAGTGATTATTAAGGGATAAATTGTTACTGACAGTGAGACACTTTTTACTGCGCTGGTGCATCGTAGCAAGTCCTTAGTTTTAAACTTAAAAGTTTTCTTCTTTTGTTATACGACAAAGTTTTGATTCAACGGCTAGCAAATTAAATAGTCCGCCCCAAACGCACATCTCTTAAGATTATTGTTGATTTTGAGTGAATGGCTTTTGGTTACAGTCAGGGGGTCCGTCATGGGCAGTTCCATTGGGAAGAAGGGACAGCAGAACAGCAAACAGAGCTCTTGCAAATCAGAAACTTCCAGGACCATCTGATACTCTTGATGTGCTCAAATCTAGTTTTAGAAATGTTGGCTGCAATGACAATTTTGATCTTGTTGCACTCTCCGGTAATTATTAATTGCTTCTGCATCCTTTTAATTACTTGAGTAAAGTTATGGGAGTAGACTTTTAAAAGTCAAAAGAGCATGGTACTAGCAACGCACGCTCAAAAATTAATTTAAGAAATGAGTGTTATGCCTTAAATTTATGTATACTTAACTCAAAATTGGGCATGCATGTTTTTCAGGAGCTCACACGTTTGGTAGGGCTCAGTGCCGATTTTTCAGGGGCAGATTATACGATTTCAACAACACTGGCAAGCCAGACCCGACACTGGACAGAACCCTGTTAAAGCAACTGAGGGAACTATGCCCACAAGGTGGAAACGGCGGCGTTCTTGCTAATTTTGATGTCAAAACACCTGATGTTTTCGACAACAAATACTTCTCCAATCTTAGACTCCGCAAAGGCCTTCTGCAGAGTGATCAAGAGTTGTTTTCGACTCCTGGTGCCGATACCGCTGCCATTGTCGAGGACTTTGGGAGGAACCAGAATGCTTTCTTTAAAAACTTTGTGACCTCAATGATAAGAATGGGCAATTTGAAACCACTGCAGGAAATCAAGGGGAGATTAGATTGAACTGCAGGAGGGTCAATGGAAACAGTAATATTGCAACAAGATAATCATCATCGGAGGGTGATTTGGTCAGCTCTTTCTAATAAGCTAGCTTGCGGCATATGCGAGAGAGTTTTTGTGCTTAACAAACTCGAATTTAATCTTCGCTTTGTTTGAAACATGTTATGTATTTTCAAATAAATTAACTACCAAACTTGAGTTTAATCTAATTTTCTTGTCTGAAACATGTTATGTATTTTCAAATAAATTAATTAAACTTGTGTTTTTGTGTTCACGTCCTGCTTCTATACGCATAAAAAAGCCTGGTACAGTAAATTCTCTATATAGTCATATTGTTGAGACCGGATAAATTTATTCTTATAAAGAGGTTATAACTCAATAAAAGTATAGTACAAAAATTATTGTCTTTACTTAATTATCACTAATGCAAGTGATATAGGGGTAAATTATGTCATGTATTAATAAATTAATAATTATTTAATGTAACATGACATATATTTTTGAAATATTATTATTATGTGAAAGTAAGTTTATTAAGTTGGGACCTATAAAAAAATATAACTTATTACAATGTGAAATTTATTTTTAATTATAACTGGTCGCAAGTTGGGGCCACGATTTTTTATTACTATAAAGAAATTATTCATATACAAAGTATTTCTATTTGGAGGTTTTACTGTATTATTGTTTATTATTTGTTCTTTCAACATCATCAATGTCACGTTTTAACCAATAAAAATTATGCATATATGTGGCTTGTGCCGTAGGCTTGCTGCTAAAAATTAATATTAGATCGGGCAGAAAAATTTATGAATTTAAATTTATTTGTCGAATGATACTCTTGTTCTCTTAGAAATTCTTTTATCTCTCTTATTATTTTTTTTCGTTTCGTCCTTGAAATTTAATAAAATCAGTTTTCTCTTGAACTTAATTACGCTACTTTTATCTTTTATAATCTAAGAGAACATAGATGAATTTATCTGTTAAGGAATTTACCTTACATCAGTTAATTAAAATAGTTACAATTCTAAAATTAAATTTTTATATGAATTACAAAACAATCACTAGCTATAGGCATAATATGTAGAAGCCATAGGGAAAATGATATTTCGGTAAATAATAATTAAAATTCCGAAGGATTTTGATTTGTGGAATCCACACGCTAAAAGAATAATATTAATCAGAGGCCAAGGCCCCGCTACCGCCACCAAACAAAGGCACCATTTCATGAATTATTAACTTTAAGTGGCTTAGATTCAACCACTCGTGGGTGAGGAGAGTTTTAGTTTCATTTCTGTAAAGACTAAAAATAAATAAATAAAACGGCTGGGAGGACCGGTACGGCTTCAAAATTTTGTGGTGAAACATACGCTTTTACTATATCTTAGGGAAAACATTAATTATGTAATTATTTCATTATATCATTTTACGTTTTCTGTTTTGCATTTTACATTTTCCTTTTCACCGAAATAAAAAATGGGTTCATAATTTGCAGCCACCAAATAAGTTCACATTTAAGACTAAACTATTAATTTTGAAAAAATAGATGTGCTTGTTTGTTTCTGGGGCGCCTATAGAAGGCCCAAAACGTGTCTTGCTAATTAAGTTGTGGATCACCCCTTATAAACCCAACATCTCTCTTGTACTATGCCGATGTGAGATTTGCTTAGGGTGTTATATACACCCCCTCTTGGGGACTCAGCGTCCTTACTGAGGTTTGCCCCACCATCGCTCAAGAGGAAACATGGAGCCGCTCTTATACCATAATGTCATAACCCAACCCAGACCTGATAAGATATTATCCGCTTTGGATCTTAACAAGGCCCACATGAGTTTGTTTTCTGGGGCGCCCATACACCCCAAAATGCGTATTGCCAATTAAGGTGTGGATCACCTCTTATAAACCCAACATCTCTCCCGTGCTTTACCGATGTAGGATTTTCCTAGGGTGTTACATACACCGCCTTGGGGACTCAGCGTCCTCGCTAAGGTTTGCCCCACCATCGCTCAAGAGGACACGCAGAGCCGCTCTGATACCATAATGTGATGACTCAACCTAGACCTGACAAGATATTGTCCACTTTGGGCCTTAATAAGGCCTGCACGATTTTGTTTCTGGGGCACCCATACACCCCAAAATGCGTCTTACCAATTAAGGTGTGGATCACCTTTTATAATCCCAGTATCTCTCCCATGCTTTGCCGATATGGGATTTGCCTAGAGTGTTACATACACCCCCATTGGGGACTCAGCGTCCTCACTGAGGTTTGCCCCACCATTGCTTAAGAGGACATGCAGAGCCGTTCTGATACCATAATGTCATGACCCAACCCAGACTTGGCAAGATATTGTCTGCGTTGGACCTTAACAAGCCCGCACATGTTTGTTTCTACGGCGCCCATACACCCCAAAACGCATCTTGCCAATTAACGTGTGGATCATCCTTTATAAACCCATTATCTCTCATGTGCTTTGCCGATGTGGGATTTGTCTAGGGTGTTACAGGTAAGAAGTTTGAACACAAGGTTACTTTTAGAACATTGAATGCAACAATTATTTCTGAAAGGTTTTAAATGTTATGGATACAGAGGAATTAATTCGTAAGTGTAAAGTGATAGCTATCAAAGAGAAAGAAAAAAATAGAGTAACTTTGGAAGTGATAATGAAAGAAAAAAGAGAGAAGCTTTTGGTTGGCTGGTTGATGGGCAAGATACTTCTTACGAGAGGAGTTCATAAGGAGGGGTTGAATATGGCATTACTGCAAGTTTAAAGGACAATTAAAGAAGTTATGATAGAGAGCTTGGGTGCTCTTTATGTTCAAGTTTGCAGATGAAGCTGATAAAAGAAGGGTGATTGCAGGAGGCCTTTGGCACTTCGATAGGGCCTTAATTGTCCTTACAGAACCGAAAAGAATTGGGGAGATCACAAAACAGTCTTTCACTCATGCAGAATTCTGGGTGCAGATTCGAAATGTCTCGGTTGCTGTATGGAAAGATATTTTCTCCAAGAATTAGGGCGAGAAGATTGAAATAGTAGAGGAGGTTGAAACAGAAGAATATAGTGAATATATTGGGGAATTTGTAAGAATTATAATTTCGATCAATATGAATAAGCCATTAGAAAAGATCTTACAAGAGGATGAAGTAGATATTCCAATGCATGTAGATTATGAATGATTGCCTGACTTTTATTTCTACTGTGGAGTTATTGGCCATTAATTCAAGGAGTGTGCTAAGTATCAGGGCCAACGAAAAGAGGAACTTCCATATGAGATGTGGATTAAGGTAGTTACAGTGGGAGGACGCTCAAGGAAGCACCATATCAAGGAGAAATGGAATAGGGATAATGGCAAATCAGTGAGTAATGCGGCAAACTCAAAACACCACGACTGCTCACAACAACCTCAGCAGAGTCAAAGTAACCCGATTGACAAAACCAAATCAAGACTCGATCAGGAAGAAATGGGTCAAAATTATGAATTAGCTATAGGTGATGAGGTGGAACGAGTATGTGAGAAACATTTAATGAATGGTGTATTGGAAATAACAATGGCACAACAAGCAGGCGGCAAAACGCAGCATGAGATAGAGGGAAACGCAAGAGGACCTGGAAATATGGGAATTCAGGCGAGAAATAAAAATGTTAAAAACAAGCGAGAAATTTTGGAGGTAACACCAATTAAAGTTTATAAGGAGATACTGTGCTAAGAAGGCGCGAATGAAGCAAAGACAGGAAATTAGTCTCGAAGAGCTCCAATGAGGCCCAATAGAAGGAAATGGAAATTACAAGTTCGAAACACAAACTCCAATGGTGGAAACAAATATGGGTTAGGGGCGTTAAAAAGGCCAAGTTGTGAGCTAACTGAGCCAAGTTCAAAACAAAAGAAGATGAAAGTGACTAGCCTACCCAAATTAGAAACAAAGCAATATCAGCTAAATTCACCAGTGGCAAAACTCAATTTGAGCTGGGAACTGTTGGCAATTAAGGGAATAGAAATTGCAGACTCAAACATAGAAGAGATATCGGTGGAGGCTGGCGATCAAGAATGCTAGAAGCCATGAAAATCCTCAGCTGGAATGTTTAGGGTTTAGGGAATTCCCGGATGTTCCTAGCAATGCAACAAATTCTCCAAATTCATAGACCTCAACTTGTGTTTTTGAGTGAGACAAAGTTGCAATCTATGCAAATGGATACGATTCGTAGTAAGCTAAATTTTGATAGCTGTTTTGCTGTGGATAGTAGTGGAAGGGGAAGAGGTCTTGCAATGCTTTGGAACTTTGAAATTTGTGTGCATATTAAGTCATTTAGCAAGCACCACATTGATGCTGAACAACAAATGGGCAATGAAAAGCAAATGCGATGTACAGAGGTGTATGGACATCCGGAGATGCAGCAAAAAAAGCACACATGGACATTGTTGAGACGGCTATTAGGTTTATCTTCCACACCTTAGTTATGTTTCGGTGATTTTAATGAAATTTTACACCTATATAAGATGAATGGTGGCAATGATAGAAATCCAAACCAAATTAGTGACTTCAGAAAAGCCTTGAGAGATTGGAATCTAAAGGATGTGGGCTACATGAGATATCTATTTACATAGGATAATGTAATATTTGGCCCTGACTTTGTGGAAGAAAGATTAGACAGATTTTTATGCAATGAGGCTTGAAGTGAGAGATTTATTGAATATGTAGCTGCTAATCTCGAGAGTTGGATATTCGATCACAACCCAGTGTTGATGGATGTTCAGGATAGAGGTAATGACTTGAATTATCAAAGAAGGAGAACTTCACGAATCCATTATTAAGATATGTGGAGTTCATATGACACCTGTAAAAGTATAATTGAAGAAGAATGGCATAAACATGGATGCTGGAACATTGATGATCCCATACATTTATCCCAGAAGGCGACTAAAGATTCCATGGCTACTTTGACTTTGTGTAGTAAGGAAGAATTTAAAGGGAGAGAAAATAAACTGAAGAAGTTGAAAAAACAGTTGTAGAGCTTAAAGGAAAAAAAGGTGCAGTATGAATTTGAGGATGAAATTAAATGGGTGGAGAGACATATTCATAACATATTGGCCGATGAAGAGATTTTCTGGAAACAGCAATCGAGAGCGGATCGGCTTAAAGAGGGGGATAAGAACACTAAGTTTCTCCATCATAAAGCCTTATCGCGGAAGAAAAAGAATAGAATATGGGGAATTGAAGATGAAACAAGAAGATGGATTGAGAATGTGGAAGAAATGGAGTATGAGTTTTGCACTTATTTCACAAATCTGTTCACCACATCCAGACCGAGCTAGAACCAAATAGCAGCAGCTCTTTCAAGGATAACACTAAGGCTCTCAAATGACATGAACGAGAAATTGGACAAGCCTTTCTCAACAGAGGCAGTTGTTGAAGCCTTAGCACAGATGTGTCCAACAAAGACTCTAGGGCCTGATGGGTTGCTAGCAGTCTTTTATAAAAAAACATTGGAAAACGATTAAATCCGGAGTTATCACTACTTGATGTGCCAAGCATATATCTTAAGTGTTCAAAAGTTACTGTAGATTGTTGGGCACCTGCCTTTAAGCTTTCACTAATATTAAGTCAAATTGGCAGTTCAGTATGATCCACAGCATATATATTTGACCTAAATGTCTCCTGCTCGAATATTTTCGAATACAAATTAAATATAATTTGCACATAATTGTATGAGTTGTTTGGATTTAATTCACGTGACATATCTAAAGAAGACTTGTGAAAAAGAATGAATGATATACCAAACTCAAAAATGATTTTTTAGTTTAATTCATGAGTCAAGACTAACATATTATAGTTTCATTTTTATTCTTTTTTGGATCAAGTACTTATATATTCTCAGTTCAAGCAGCTTTAATCTTGCATTGCACGGCTAAAAGTATAGTATACTGTACACTAGTTTATGAATAAATAAAATGTATGTATCATTAATTTTACTATCATTTTTTCCGTAAATTATTCATCATTTGGTAATTATAATTATTATAAACTTGATCTCCTTCTTTGTTATAGGGTTGTGATGCATCAGTGTTATTGGATGGAAGTGACAGTGAGAAGTTTGCCGCGCCTAACCGGAACTCAGCACGAGGATTTGAAGTTATTGACGCAATAAAAACTGCCGTGGAAGGTCAATGCAGTGGAGTTGTATCATGTGCTGATATTTTAGCCATAGCTGCAAGAGATTCAGTGCTCTTGGTAAGTTGGTTGATTAATTGTTCTTCTCATATAGATTCCATGGGACTAAAAGAAATAGAGACGTGAGAAACTTGAGACCTTGTTTGATATTGGGATTTCATATTTTTTAAGCCACAGCTACTATAGAAAAAAGTAGCAACTATAGAATAAAGGTTGATAATGTATAGTAAATATAGTTTTCAATAATAATTTTGACAAAAACAATAGAGATATTATAAAATTTTCATCATAATAATTTGAGACAAAATTATCTTAATTTTAAAGTCACTAGAACAATTGTTTACCAAATACTTTAGTATTGTGTCTTAAAAGATAGAACTGTTGAACTAAATTATCAAGCAGGGACTAAGTCATCTTAGTTCACAGGATTCTACCAATTAATAGATAAAGATTTTTTTTTTTCATATTCTAATGGTATGAGAAAATTAAAATTTTCTCTTTATATTTGAACTTTATGAGGTTAACTTTTACTTATACAAATACTATGACAATATTTTGCAGAGTGGAGGACCTACATGGAAAGTTCTGCTGGGAAGAAGAGATGGACTGGTGGCAAACCAGACAGGTGCTAATGCTCTTCCTTCACCGTTTGAGGGGCTAAACATTCTCACTGCCAAGTTTGCAGCCGTGGGTCTAAATATTAAAGACCTAGTGTCCTTGTCAGGTAATTTATTTGACCTCTCTATCACCATATATTTGTATCAACTCATAACTAATTAGCCTTCGTTCGGGATCACTTTAAATCGTAAAGTAATGACATTCTATATAAATTTGGCTCCTCTACTAGTTTAACTTATTTAAAATTATTAAAATAAGAAAATTATCATTTATCTATCCGAAATTTTCTCAATGTTTGAAAAATATCCCAAAAGTTTGCATTAGGAATCCCAGGACCCCTTTTTGAACTCCCATAATGTGCGAGCTTGGTAATTTTAATGTTTATGTGCAGGTGCTCATACAATTGGATTCGCAAAATGTGCCTTCTTCAGCAATAGACTATCCAACTTCTCAGGAACAGGTGCTCCAGACGCTACAATGGACACAAGCTTGGTGTCCGAATTGCAGAGCCTATGTGCGAACGGGGACGGAAACAATACGACGCCGCTTGATCGGAACTCGATTGATCTATTTGACAACCATTACTTCCAGAACTTGATCAACAATAAGGGCCTTCTTAGTTCTGATCAAATTCTATACTCTAGTGATGAGGCCAAATCAACTACTGAGAGTCTTGTTGAAAGCTATAGCAGCAACTCAAATCTTTTCTTTGCTAATTTTGTTAATTCTATGATCAAAATGGGGAATGTAAGTCCACTCACTGGGACTAATGGTGAGATTAGGAAGAACTGCAGGGCAGTTAATTCCTTAACTGAGATATGATTTTATGCAAGAATATACTCAACTTTGCCATGGTGAAGTTACTGTATATCTAATGTCTGTGTATTTGTATGTGAGTGCGTGTGTTTTCTTTCTTTTTTTTCTTTTTCTTTTTTTGGGTGTTCGTTATGCTGGTAATATGTAGTCTACTATGAATAAGGTTGTGATCTCAATAACATTTTTTGTCTTTTAAATTTTTAATAAAATTATTCTCCTACTTTTTCTGTCTATGATTGTTCGACACTTTTTTTTAATTGATTCATCTTTAATTAAATTATAATTCCTTTAGAGTGAAACATATTTAACAAATTTGAATTCTTGTCATATTTACCTTTTATCCAATCGAATTATAATGCACGTGTTGAATGAATTCCAAGAAATATACGTGTGGCATCTCTTTCTCCTGTTTTTTTTTTTTTGGTTTTGACCACGAGGTATCTTGGGGAGGGCCCCAACTGTGAGAGGCATTTTTAAGCCCGTACCACAACCCAGACTAGAAGTCCCCGCTCGAATCGAGAGGCACAGGTTCTCCCAACAAAGGTGACTTCCCTGCGACTCGAACTGGGGAGCAAACCCAGTCAATTCTCCTGTTTTTTTTTCCCAAAGCGAAATAACTTCTTTCATAAGTTTTTCCTTGTTTTTCTCCTTTTCGTTTTTTTGTTTTTGTTTTTTTTGTTTTTTAACCTCTTTAGGGTACATTGAAAGAGCATAAATTATGATTTGGGTGCAAAGAAATTTAATTTTCTTTGTTAAAAAAATAATAATAAAAAAGTCAAATAGCTGATAACGTCAGAATTCAAAGTAACACTCACGGAAACAATCTTGCTAAATCAAATATGGCATTTTGCATTGCTTTAGCTAAGGTCTTTCAATCATTCTTAAAGCAGACAATCAAGGCAAATCAACAGAGTCCTCAAACGGCTAGTTCATTGAGGAAATCATGGAGATAAATTGCAAATGAAAGATTACCCAATTAGTCCCTTCTTTTTTTCCAGAATAATTCATGTTATTTTAATTTTCTTTTCAATGATCACTCTCTTGTATATATAAAGGAAGTATTGTATAAATGATCAAACTAAGAAATCTTCTCTTCAAACACTCACTCTTCAAAGCTTTTATATAATCTTGTCACAAATCATGTGGAGCCTGCCAAATCATTTCCTCACCCTCAACTTCTCCCTCCTTTCTCAGCTTCCTCTTACGAACCGAACTTGCTTTGGCTCTCACTGTCGGAAAAGCAAATGATTCTTTATTTTATTAGATCTTCTAATTTGCTTTCGTTTAAGGACAAATTTCTCTCGATCGGTTTAGATATGTGGTGGTTGTTATTATTTTTTTCAAAGTTTTATTTTTATTTAAGTATTTAGAAATCTATAGGCACCTGTTGATTTTTTTTCCCCCAAGAAGCTCTAGTATGTATAATATGTATGATATCAAATGGCAAAACCTACTATGATGACCTATTATTACGATGCAAGGCGTCTTAAATAAGCTGAAGAAGATCCTCTCATAATGAAGCATTTGCACATTTGATAGAGGTGTCATTTAATTGAGAGAATATTCAAGACAGGATAAATCAAAATTTTTGGGCTACTATTATGATTGCTAAGCCTTGGCAATCTTCAGTTTTAGATTTTCTTTCAATGATTTACCTAACTCTTATACGAGTGGACTCACACTATATTACTAGACAATTTAGTTGTGCTAAATTAGATTGTATGTGTACAAATTGAGGACAAAAATATGGCAAAAGGGCTAATAAACAAATCATTTACTTCAATTAATTTTATTGTATATATTAATATACATATGTCATTATTCAGATCCCAATTTTGTACATTTGTCCTTTGTCATTGCTTCTTGTCTGATACAAGGCATGAGGTCCACCTAAAATTCACAGGGGCTTGCTTCCGTACTTCTCGTACTATTGTGTCAAACGATTTCTCTAACGGCAAGTATAATCATTGTTCTCGACTTTCTTTTTCGTAATTTTAAACGATTTCAATAATAATGCTTAAAGCACGCATCTCATTAAATTGGAATCAATAAGCCAACACTTTTGACTTTAGTGAAAGAGATTCCATAAAGGACAAGAGAAGTGCTATGTCTGAAGAAAGGAATTGATGTTCAATATGAATTTATTCGAATCTCTCTCTCTCTCTCGCTCTCACTCCATATGTATATATATATATATATATAAACCAATTTATACAGTGGACTAGATCGATCATATATATCATTGTGTTTGTTCATCCACAACTAATACAGAGGTCACACAGAAAGCGATGTGAGTATTCAATTTTTTTGTCTTAACTTTTGTGTTAATTATCTAATTAATTTATACACACATTACGTTGATATATTTTTTGTGTTCTTGAAGGATTACTCCTTATCCATTCATTATAAATATATGTGTATCAATATTATCAAAATTTCTTGAAACATACACTTGGCAAGGAGCGGATAGAAAATGAGCTGAGCACCCAACTAAAATTTTTCCAAGCGAGTGTTGTTTATTTCATTATTCTTCTTTTAGCAACCGATTGAATATATGCGGATGATAGGGAGCAAGCTCAAGAGCATGTATCAATTGAAGTGGAGAAATTAGCAGATTCTTTCAGTAGGGAACTGAAGCCATTGCATCCCTTATCCGGAAAGTGTTCCATCTACAGAGTTCCTGAGACACGCGGCGTCTACATCCAAGTGATTACACTAAAAAATGATCTCAATTGGCCCGTTTCATCATGGAAAGGAACAGCTAAAAGCCATGGAAGAGCACAAAAAAGGATACCTAACATACTTTCTTCAACAACTAAGGTACGCATGGCAAGTTTCTTTGCATTTATTAAGGAAAGGGAAGCAAAATTGCGCAATTCTTATGCAGAAACCATTCCTCTTAATTGCAATGAGTTGGCAAAAATGGTTTTAGTGGATGCTGTCTTTCTCATTGAGCTCTTTCTTAGATATTTTGAACCTTATTTGAGAACTGACGATGATCGCATAATTGGAAAATCGAATTTGTACTTGGAAATACGGCACGACTCTCTGCTGCTACAAAATCGGCTTCCACCATTCATTCTCAATGACCTCAATGACTTGTTTAATGTTAGCCAAAACAGCAACCAATCAAAATGACTTTGTTGAGAAGTGAACCACAAATCTGGAATTGTGGTTAAATATGACATGTCAATCTTGTGTTCCAAGATTGGAAGATATGTCGGTTGAGTAGCAAAAGGGAGACTTATGACAAGCCTGGTAGATCAGCCAAGTGAATAAGTTAAGCACATGTTGAGGCACATGACTTCACGTATTCTAAACGGCAAAGAAAGGTTGCGTTTTGGATGAAGCTGCAACACGTGTTTTTTAGGCTGGTTTAAACAACTGTTAGTGCCAACCAAAGTTGGTTGGTGTGAGTGGTCTGTCACTCTCACTTCTTAAGAAAGGTCAGGGGTTCAAACCCCGCTCTCGTATGAAGTCACCATTTTGGCTAGTATTTTACTCCTTACAAGCTAATCCAGTGCGAGCGGAGATTAATCTGGATTGTGGTACTAGCTTAAAGATGCCTCCTACAGTTGGGCTCACTCAAAACCACCTCGTAGTTCAGACAAAAAAGAAAAAACAACTGTTAATGCCATTAATAGAAGCGGGAAAATTCTGGGTTTGTTACTAACAAACCCAGGGATGTAACACTGGCTTCTGGGGGTTGTTTCTAGAGCAATCTAGGCGTGTATATAAGGCTTCATGGTCTCGGTTTTGGCTAGCCTTAGTGTATGACAGTTTCTCAGATTGCTTGTATCTTGAAAACACCAAATCAGTGAAAGTTCTTTCTCTCTTTTACAGTGGATGTAGGTCACCTGGTGGCTGAACCATTATAACTCTTCTGTGTTCGTGTGTGATTGTTTTTGCTCTTCTTTAAGCTTGCTATCTGTTGATTCGAATCTGTGGTTTCATAAAGTTTTAGTAGATCATAGTTGGTTCTTTGATTAAAGCTAAGTCGAGTGGATCTTGGGGGATCAAGATCGGTTATTTGCTGATCTTGGTCCAACAGACTTGTACCGAAAAATTCCCTTTATTGCAATTACCTGTTATTGGTTCCGTGCAGATATGCTTCAATTTCTTCCAATACAGGAGAACTTGTTAGAAATCCACTTTTTCAGAGCACAGCATTTTGTTGACTTGATTATACTCTGTCTTCCGCCATCCCAGCCGCGTGCCATAATTGAATTGAAAGATCAAAAGATACCCAGTGTAAAGTAACTTCACCAAGCCGGAGTCAAGTTTCAAACGGAGTCAAGCAAAAATCTACTTGACATTAAATTTAATCAAGGAATTCTGGAAATTCTATCTCTAACGGTATATTTTCATAAGACAAAGCCTTTCTACAGGAATCTTATAGCTTTTGAGAGGATGCATGGCTACCCTTTATATTTTAATGACTGCATTATAGTGAGGTGTTACCTCATCAGCACTCCAAACGATACGGAATTACTCATTCAAAATGAAATTATTAGCTTGGGTACAGTGAACTACTTCCAACTATTCTTAGCAGCCTTTGTAAAGGCTGTTCAGGTAGTGGTTTATATACATACATACATGTATGTAATAATATATGTGTGTGTGTGTGTGTGTGTGTATGTATGTATGTATGTATGTATATATATATGTGTGTGTGTGTATTTATGTGTGTATGTATGCGCGCGCGCGCGTGTATGTATATTCTTATGGACTTACACTCATTGAATTCAACGTAACAGGTAATAGGGAAGTTGAGGAGATGAATATCGATGCATTGAATAATCTTTGACAGTACAATTAGTACGTACGTGGTTAGGTTCTAACTACAAATACAATAACCAGCCTTAACGTTTTCTTCAAAATCCGGGAGGCCTCGACATCATCAGCTGCTGCAATGGTTGCATGCGGGAAGCCAAAATCTCAGTTGTAGTCGCGTGACCAGTTTTATAAATCATGGAGGTTGCCGATTTGGCAGAGTTGATGATCATGTGATCATTGTTAGTTCTTTGCATCTCACATTTGAAGCACGAACATAATTGCCCATCATTCGGTACCTCAGAATATGTCAAAGAACGTCCTTGCATTGTGACTGTGGCAGTAGGGAACGCAACGGCTTCAAAATTATTGCAAAGAAGAGGCACCGATCGAGGAACAAAATGGCAACTCCGGAAGAAAGGATGTTCCAAAGCTTCCGCAGCCGTAGGCCTCATGTGTGGATTCCAGGAACAAAGCCGTGAAATCAAGCTGATGGATTCTCGACTAGCTGATGGTGACAACTCACGCAGATTCACACCACCCATCTGCGGGAACTTCCAGTCGAGATTGCTCGCGAGTTGAATTCCAAGAGGCCAAGAATCCTCGGTGGGGCTACCAATCACTTGGCAGATTTTGTAAATTTGATCAGCTGAATTTTTTCCCGGAAAAAGAATCCTGAAACTCAACATCTCGAACATAATAGCACCCATCGCCCACATATCCACTTCAGGTCCATATATCTCGGATAAAAGTAACACTTCAGGAGCTCGATACCAGCGAGTTGTAACATAATCAGTGCACGGCAGACTGGAATCAATTTCCTTCACCATTCCAAGATCCCCTATCTTGATCACACCTTTCGAAACAAGCAAGTTGGAAGGCTTTAGGTCACGGTGAAAATAACCCTGTCCGTGCATGTAATGGAGACCTTGAAACACTTGGAAACACAAGTTTCTGACTTCATCTTCAGAGAAATTTTGACCCGCTCTTTCTTTCATAAGTTTTAGAAGATCAGATTCCATGTACTCGAACACAATGAATACGTCTTCGTGTTCTTTGACAAGATTCCTCAATTTGACAATGTTGGGATGATTATTCATCTTCCTTAAACATTTAACTTCTTTCAAGTTCCTGCTCTCGTCCAAAGAAAAAATCTTCTTCTTCAATTTCTTGACAGCAACAAATTCACCACTCTTTTTATCAAGAGCCTGAAACACGTCGCCGTAACTCCCCGACCCAAGCTCCCTGATCTTTTCGTATTGCTCCATTTTTTTTCAGTGCGATATATGGAACCAAATTTTTTTCTGTACGGATATTTATAATGTGACAATAACTTGCCGTACTGAATTAGGGAATAGTTTCCTATTCCCATTATATATATATATATGTAATAACAATTACCCTAATTGAATAGGAAACTAGTTTCGCAAATGAAATTAAAACTGTAGTAGGAAACGCGTACCAGAACCGCATTAGGAAAAGGTTATATTAGTAATTTTACATATATTATTAATTATCTAAGTACATTAATTTTTTTTTAATTTAACCAGATAGGCTGGTTAATTTAGAAACTACTGTAATATAAGTTACGTAAATACATCAAATTAACCAAATAGGCGATTATGAATTTAACAGTTTCCCCCTTTTTTTAATTTTCTTGTTGTGTTGCCGGTGTTCGCTAAAAGAAGAGACTGCCAAAACCAATAATGAGAAATGTTGGTCAAAAAATGTTATCATAAGAGTTCATGCATGATTTCATTTGATCCAATTAATGAACATATTGAGAAGTAAAATTGGGAAAATCTTTTATTGCAGTCTTATTACATACTTATTCAAGAAATCACAGAAAACACAAAACCTGCACACTTATAAATAGAAACACACAATCCAATGTTTTTTGTACGAAATTAGGATATGTAATATCTCACAGTGCTTGGAAGGATGTAAATGATCAGCTCATAAGGAATTGCATCCTTTGATTAGCAATTTGGGTGGACTTAAGCCCATACCAAGATCAAAACCGCAAATGTCATTTATGATTTTTGTTCCAAATGTCATTTATATTATTCAACATTGTTCATTTTATATTGTTGTTTTATCAATATCCTCCTATTTTTATTTTCTGTGTCACTTGACATATACGATGACAATCTATCTTTATTATTTTTTAATACCATTAATGCTAATGTTGAAATATAGGTAGGGATGGCAATGGGGAGGGGAGGGGAGGGGACCAATCTCCCTGTACCCATTGTCGATATTTTGCGTATGTCCCCGTTCCCTTCCCGTCCCCATCAGAATTACTTAAGAGAATCTTCATCCCCTCCCCGAATAATAATAGGGGATCCCCGAAGGTCCCCGATCCCCGAATAACTAATACATTTTTTTGTTTTCGATTTGAGTTAATCATATTAAAATAAAAAATTTAAATAAAAGTAAAGTTCGAAAAATATCTTACATTAATATCCATTACAAAAGTCACAAACATTAAATTAGTAAGTAACGCAGCATGCAAGGGATACAAACTTCTTTTACAAACTATCATGAATAAATTAATAGTCTAATACAAAATTGTTACAAATAAAATCAAATTTAGATTCAAAATTAACTTTTTCTATGGTGGCGTAGGCACTTTATAAATGTGGACTATTCCCTTTACAGCACAATAGTTAAGTCAGAGCAAATCAAGAGCAAATATTAGATTAAATTAGATTAGATATTAAAATTGTGATTCGCTGTGGGCAATTATAACATCTAAAAATAAATAAAAAATATATTTAAGTTTAAAATATTTAATGAATATTAAAATTAAAACAAATTTTTGGGCTAATAGAATCTATCCAGTCTTTTTAATGTCCTAAACAAAAATTTATGACTTTAATTAGTTAATTAGGCCTAAAAGTTTAATAATATAAATATTTGATATTTGTTCTTTTTACCAATTTTTATAATTTTATAATTCAAATTTTATTATTTATTTACTAGTAATTTTAAAAAATTAAAATTAAAATTAAAATGGGGAAATGGGTAGGGGATGGGGATTCCACCTCATCCCCATCCCCTCCCCGAATAAGAAATTGGGTAAAAAAATTTTCTCGTGCCTTCCCCGAATAAAAAATTAGGTATAAAATTATCCTCATACCCTCCCCGAATGGGGAAAATCCCCCCCGACCCCATGGAGATTTTGCCATCCCTAAATATAGGTGATGAAAGAGAGGATTTGGGGCGAATTTTTATTCGTTAATATCAAATATTTGCCAATTGGATTTTTTTCAGAATCCGACTCTTCAATTCCACTCCCCGGGAAAATTGAGAGATCTTGGAGAATTGGACTAAGAAGTTTTCACTTGTTAGTTCATAAATTTGAAGAGAGTCTGTTCAGTCGAATATCAATTAAGGAAGAAGATGATGTATTGAACAAATAGGCCAAGATTCTTTTCTGAAAAAATATGATAATGGTGCTTTGTTTCATACCGTCGGATTCATATTTTGGCAAAAAAATAAATTGTTTCAAAGCTTTCGGCAAACTAATGAAAATAAAATCACAGCGTACTTGGTAATGATGATCCTTGAATTTTTACCAAATTTTGACATTGATGGACTTGAAATTTTTACTTATATGTGGTTTTGTAACTATAGGAAACTAAGAATTTTTATATCTTAGTAACAAAATTCGGAGTTGGTGTTAATTTTTTGGTCCAATAGCTTCTATCATTTTCCAAGTATTCATAGGGGAAATACAATGGAATAGGAGGAATGCATTCTGAAATTACAAATTATAAATTGGGACTTTATAAATAACAATGATTATAGTTAAAACAATGTTATACTATTTAAAATAGTGATTACAGTAATGAGATAAGAAAGAAAATATGTTATAAAAATAGAATGTAAATCAAGGCCTCGTGTAGGGTGGGCAAAAAAGTTAGGGTCGGCCCAACTTAGGGTCATGGGCTTTAGGCCCAGCTTGTTTCATGATGCCATGGACATGGGTAAAAAAATTTAAAGCTAGTTGTGAATGGGCTTAGTTAATGGTTGTATTTGATTATTTATCGATTATGTATTGGATAATCATTACTAATTTAAATATTTTATTTTTAACTTTTTGCTTTATTAAAAATTTATTTAAAAAATTAATGGAAGCACAAGTCCAGTGCAGGCTCAGATTGTCCAAGTTTGGATAGACTTTTAGAGGGTGTGGACCTATTACTAATAACATGGACTTAGACATGAGCTTGAAAAAACTCAGCATAAACTCGTAATTTGTCATCCTTACCTGCATAATATTATAGCTTCATTAAAACAAATTTGCCTACTGCTCTCAAGTGCTTTAGGATTTGAATAGCGCCTATTTTCCAAGAGACAATGGTAATGAATAATTCAGGTGCACCAAGAGGTTATTGTACAAAAAACTTCCAGTGTGTCTAAACTTTATGAAAATTGGATCTCCGACAAAGGAGGCATTGAAGTTTTTCTCTTCTTATTCTTCTATCCTTATTTGTCTTATATTGTTCCTAGCCACTTTTTTGAAATGATGAAGAATGTCAATTCATAGAATTGTATGAGAGGCATTTTTATCCACAAATTTGACTGCTAAAATTTTGTAACTGATGTATTTAATTTCTTATTATTAAGTACCGTAGCTAATTAAAAGTATAACTGTTGCTCGTTAAACCTTTTATTTAACTCTTAAATTAAATTCAAAATGTAACTGCGGCTTCATTAACCACGTCTTAAATTCGGGATTTAATCTCATATTAAAATATAAATTTAATTGGGTATTATAAATTCTGAATTACTTGGCAGTTAAAAGTGATATATTCTGGAATTGATTTCGTAATTAATTTTAAATTTAACTAGCTGTTATTCACCCAAGCATCATTTTAAATATAAAAGTACACCTTATTATCTTTCACTTATACAAAGTACATCCACTCAAAATTATGCTTTAAAATAGTAAATTATTATGATACTTTTCCAACCATATTTGTATGTCAAAGCATTTTATCATTTTACATTCAAACCCCCATATAGAGAGCTACGAAAATTAGCTTACTGACACGTTGTCCAGCTAAAGTAAAATAAAAAAATTATAAGTACAATATAAGGTTGATGGTGTGTAATTTATGTAATATTTAATAAAAAACACAATAAACTAGTTAGTGTTGGATAAACGAATAAACAAGTCATATTCGAATCGAATTGTAAACAAATTGGCTCAAAATTTTACTGATTTGGATTTGATTCGGTTATTAAACGAATATTCGATTCGATTCGTTTAATTTATTTAGTAGAATTAATAAACGAATCAAATCGAATTTGGATTCCTTTACAATTCGTTTATCCTATAAGGAATAAATTGAATATGAATTTATTTACAAAAATATAATAGATAAACAAAATAAAATATAAAAAGAGCATAAATTTAACATCCTACAAAATACAAACTTATTATCATTTATAATTATTATATTAGCTTTCAAACTTTAAGGTTTTTTCATACTAAGTATAAATAAATAATTTAATTAAATGAATTTAAATGAATGAATTATATTCGATTCGTTTATAACTCACTTACTAAATGAATCCTTAAATCAATGAATCAATATCCTAATTAGATCCATTTAATTAGCAAATCAAATCAAATTCACCTATTTATTAAACGAAACAATTTTTTCAAATCCAAACCCATTTAATTTGCATCGAATCGAATCAAATAAACGAATCCTAGCCCAAATTGCCACTTCTAAAACTAGTTGTATAATATTCTTACTGGCACCAAAATCAGATTATTTTTTACTTCGTCAGAGGAGACAGTCCCTTAATTGGGCCGGATATGTTGATGGTTGCACATTTGCATCTCTTCCCATCAATTTTGTATTGTTGCCATGGATTGAAATTTCTTGCTTCGTTTGGGCATCCACGCATGTAATTACTACTTTTAAAAGATCCTTATAGCCATTTTTTATTTAGCAACGTAAGGAACCCTGAATCTGCGACATCAAGTTAATATGTTATTAATGTATGTTAAAGTAAGTTTAACTTCATGTGACTTCTACAGAAAATCGTCACATTTGTTCGGGTTAACATTATAAACTTCTATTGCTTTCGGGTAACTTATTGGCAAATTGGCTTGCAAAGCGTTTTCAGCTGCACGATGGGTAACGTTAAAAAGAAAGGCAAAGAAAAAGTGTTAATTAAGCATAGCTATCGACTTCACGTTTGTTAATATCAAGTTTTAACAACGGATGTGTTCGATCAACTTACAGAACAACTATTGATAAATTGAAATTCACAAAAATTTGATACAAGTCAAGGATTAACGATGCCAAATAGGTTATTATTTGATTCATTTCATTGAAAACTTGACGTCATGAAGAGCAAAGCACCCCTATAATCTTTGGAGAGCGGACATAACTTTTCCTATATCGTGTCAAAATCCTCATCTGTCTATTTAATTATGTTCTGAGAATTCTGTTTATTTACTTAGAAAACAGAGAGAATTTATTGATTGAGAGAAATTAGAAACCAAAAAATATTCATTCCACATACTGTAATTTGAGATTACAATGCTCTGCATATGGTTGTGTGTACAATCTTCTAAAAGCAACAAACTTGTGTGCTCACATGCACCTATACATAACGAACTTTTAGAGGGAAACTATAGCTTTCAACAATATGCATAATGACCTTCCAACGTGGATATTCAGCAACGATACTATGCAGCTCAGCTCTGATGAATCGGCACTTAATTCTTAACACACCCCCGTAATCTCAAGGTCTTGAACAGACATTGAGCTTAGTTCTCATTAAGCAAAGTGGTCAAAACTAAGAGGCCTTGTAAGCACATCAACTAACTGATCAAGACTGGACACATGTTCAATGACCAATTCCTTATTTGCAACATGTTCCCTAACAAAATGAAGATCCAATTCTATATGCTTAGTTATAGAATGATATTTAGGATTGTTTGCTAAAGTTTCTGCAGTTTATTATCAGAGTGAAGAACATGAGACTTGTTGAGTGATACTTGAGTTCCTTTAAAAGACAAGTGATCCACAAAATTTTAAATGTGGCTAATGCTAAAGCTCTATATTCAGATTCAACAATTGATTTAGAGATAATATTTTGTTTCTTAGATGACCAGGACACAAGATTAGTTCCAAGATAAACACAATATCCTCCAATAGATCTTCTGTCATTTGGATCAGACCCCCAATCTACATTAGAATAGGCTATCAAGGTTAGGGAACTTGAGTTGAAGAACTGAAGTCCAAAATGTGCTATACTTTGCAAATATCTCAGCACTCTTTTACAGGCCTGCCAGTGTAAAGTAGTTGGAGCAGTAAAAAACTGGCTTAACTTATTGATTGTAAATGCAATATCTAAACTGGTCGGTGTTAAGGATTGTAGAGAACCAACAATGCTTCTATAAAGTGAATGATTTTCAAACATACAATTTATCAACAACACTTGTAGGCGTGTTACAACCTTTACTGTCAAACATGTAAGCTTTCCTTAAGATATCTCCAACAAACTTAGTTTGAGATAGATGTAGGCCATCAATAGACGGAGTTACTTCTAATCTAAGAAAATATTTGAAATCCCCCATGTCTTTGAGAGCAAATTCTAATCCAAGCTGATTAATAACCTCTGTTATATGAGCATTGCTTAAACCTATTATCAGAATATCATCCACATAGACAAGAATAATTATAATATCACCTCTAATATGCTTGAAAAATAAGGAAGTATCTAACTTGGAAGACCTGAATCCTCATTGAATTAGATCCTTTTAATCTATCATACCAAGCCATGGGGGCTTGTTTAAGGCCATAAGGGTTTTATTCAACTTGCAAACATGATTGGGAAATTGAGGATTAATAAAGCCTTCTACCTAAAGCATGAACACATCTTCAGTAAGTAGGCCATTTAAAAAAGCATTATCGACATCTAATTACCGTATAGGCCAATGATTCATGATTGCCAAGTTGAGAACAAATGGAACAGTGCAGGGTTACAACAGGACTAAATGTCTCAAAGAAATCTACTTTATAATTTTGATGAAACCCTTTTACAACTAGTCGAGCTTTATACTTTGAAATGCCATCATCTGGGTTGTATTTAACTTGAAAAACCCACTTATTTCCAACAAGTTTGGTGGCTATCTCAGCTGGAACCAATGTCCAAGTATCATTTCTCTGCAAAGCATTATAGTTATCTTGCATAGCCACATGCCACTTTTAAATATATACAAGCTTGAGATGTGCTAGAGTTTGTTAAAAAAATTTAGAATCGGGCCAAGCTAGCACTCTTGGCCTATGTTTGGGCTCTTAGCCCGAATTCTTGGGCACTTGGGCTGAAAATTTGGGTGGTCCACAACATTAAGCTCAAAATATACTAATACAAAACATGGACTCCAGTAACAGGCTTGAGGAGATGCTCATCAAGATATTGCAATGATAGGTCTATCACTATATCATCAAGAAGCATAAAAAAAAGAAATTTCTAGGATAGTCATATGAATCACCATTCTTAACTATCTAAATGACAAATTAGACGGGTTTTGACCTTTTTAAAGTGTTTTATGAAACTTAGATTTCCCGTATATTAAACAATACTAAGATTTACAAACAAACTTGAATCGCCAAAGAGATTTTACAAAGAATTTCAATCACCAAATCTTCATTATAATGAAAATCTTTCTTGTTACTTGTCACCATCATCTCCTTCTAATCAAATTTAATTAAAATAATGGAATACTAAAATGAATCAAGTTGGTTTCTCACGTTCATTAGCAAAGATTGAAATTACTGAGAATGCATAAATTGTGGACTGGGAAATTCGGAGAACGTTGGCCATTAGAAAGTATTAAGAGCTTTTAGTTTAGTGCAATAGATAATTAGCTTTTTTGGGTAAACACTCTTTTAGTATTTTAGGTTTCGGAAAATTATGCAATTAGCTTATGAATTTTTAAAAATTATTCAAACCATCCTTATTTATGTCGAAATTCACTCAACGCACTTTTTTCACTTGAAGTAGGTAATTAGACTTGTCTGTTCTTGTTGGAATTTAAAAGTAAATCAGACACAACTACTTAGGTAGAATTGCATTAAGGATGAAATTTATTATCAAAATTAAAATTTAAAAATCTGTTTGCCACTGCCTTTTTAAAATTCTTAAAATATACGTACCTTGTACACTTGGCTCACATAAAGATATAAATAAATTACAAGATTGATTAATTGAAATCGTGAAAAAGTAAAGGTCCAAAGGGAGATATATTCCACGCGTATAGCGTGCCGCATCGTTATTTCTAACTTATTGAAATCTTAAATTCAAACCGAATGATTGAAATCATCATCCAAAATCAAACAAATCTCATGCATGCACCAACCGAAGCCACTTTCCACGTGTAAAATGGGCTAGTCAACTCATACAATTATCAACAATATATCCTCTTTCTTTGCATCATCTATTTCTTTGGCATTTAATTTCTATCATTTTCTTACCGTCCAAACAGGCGCATGCATCCAGATAGGTATATAGATATCTTCTCCCCACCTAACTTTATTAGCACAATCACGTTACATAAGAAAATAGTAAGCTTTGTTGGGTAATTGGTCTTTATTTAATTTGAAAAGAGCTATTTGCATTTCTTTATTAATAAGAGTTTCCAAGCATTGAAGATTTGCCTGTATTTGAGTGAGCAAAAGATATACAGCTTAGTCATCAGATTACAAAACAGGTTAACAAATTTATTGACAAGCAAACAACTAACTAAGATCTTGTCATTCGACAAATTTTTAGTTTTAAGATCATTTAGGAATATTAGTACAATAATTGCAATCTAAGCCAGAAAGAAAAAGACATATTTTGTTGACATAATGGCCAAATATAATTTACTCATATCTCAAAGCTTTGAATAAAAAGTTAACCAGAAAATCCTGAAATGGTTTGCCTGTGGATAGAGATATTAGATATTCTATATTTAATTTTCCTTGACGTAGGGTCATATGCACAATGAATTATAGACAAAGATTGTCGGCAGTCTCCCATATAATATTATTTACACAGATTATGTACTTAGACGTTATCAGTTCCTTCAATTTCAGGTAATTTCGTAATCATATTCATATTATATTATAGGACTCGCCTATCGTGCAACAGTGGCACCATGCCACTGCTTTTGTCTTTTTTGTGTAAAATTTCATGAAGCCCTTTCATTTATTCTTATTTGAACTTTGCTTCACAAATATTAAGTTCATTTCTCCCAAACCCGTGAATCCTTCAACGGCCGATCAACGGCAAATCGGCTCCTCCGGTGGCTGTGGTTGGTCAGAAAAGACAGAGGGAATTGTGGAGAACAAAACTCAAGTGGTGGCGTCACCGGAAACTGGAGAAACAGTGGCGAATTGAAGCGGGGATTCTGTGACTTTTCACGGCTTCGATCGGCAGCTTTCCGAATGCTTTACAGCGACAAGGATGGCATGGAGATGACCGGCGTCATACGAGCTTCCGATCGGTACCAACCTTGGCCGATGGAATTGCCGGAAACGGAAATAAAATCCGGGTTGGGTTCGCGGGTCGGGTTGACCCGGTTATTTTTGTGACAAGGATGGTGTGGAGATGACCGGCGTCGCTCGATCTTCCGATCGGTACCAACCTTCGCCGGTGGCGTGGACGGAAATGGAAACGAAATTCGGGTCGGGTTCGCCGGTATTTGTGATAAAGAGAGGGGTATTGTGATAAAAGTGTAATATAGAAGAAAAATGTATAAATAACAAATAGTATAAGGTGCTAATTATAATGTTTATATGGATGCAATAGAAATTAATTTAATATTTATGAAGTAAAGCTTAAATAAAAATGAATGAAAGGGGTTCAATGAAATTTTACAACACTGCTGGCACAAAAGACAAAATCAGTGGTACAGATACCACGGTGGTACCGTAGTAGCTGGATCCTATATTATATACAGTTCATGAACACGCGTTATTCAATCGTCTCATTTTAAATATAATTAAACTGCAAATAATGATACCACAGACATTTTTGGTTTTAGTTACATACCAGGCTGAATAATAATAATAATATTAATAAGAGCAGGAGGGGAAAGGAAAAATTGAAAACGATTTTTAAGCTCAGTACAAAATTCAAGGACAGGACCGAGGAAAAAAAAAAGAATCTTGATGTACGTAGGACATGCATTTTGTGGGGGAAATAACTAATTGAGTTACAATACTCATATAATATGTTAAGTCTTTAAACTTTCGGTGATATATAGAAACAAAATCCGTTGTGTTTAATTGCAAAATCAATCCGATTATGGTCGAAGTTTGTTGTTTGATGCCTCAAATGTATTTGATTCTTTTAACTATTTCCAAGAAATTTTTGAAGTTTTAGAACATATAATTTTTATGTTTTTTTCTTTTCGCTTTTATTTCAATTAGGAGTATTCATTTTGGAAATGTGAAGGTAATTCAGATTTGTTCATACAAGTGAATTCAGAATATTTACGAGTCTCCACGTACAAGAGCATGAAAAATGCTATAGTTTTATTAGCTACAGATAAGTCGTGAGATATGCTTCAATCCTCATCACTCATTGTCACATGTAAGTTGAACATTTTCTTTTAGTTCTTATCACATAAAAAAAATAGTCTAAACTCACTTATATATGAGTCTCACTTTTTATGGGTTTAAAGTTTAAGATGTGAAAAATGATCAATTACATTTAATTAATTATCCCAAAGTTCTTTAAAAGTAGTTTCGGGATAATTTTTTCTATTTTTGGCGGATATTAGATATTGTCCTCATCACTAAACTAAACACCATTTTCCATTTAAATAGGAAAAAAAAAAGGAAAGATAGAATAAGGCCAGAATAAAATTCGGTGAGTTGTTGAAGGATTTATGGAAAGTGACAGAAATGGTGTTTTTACTTTTTGCTTTTTTTGAAGAAAAGTTGAAAGCTTAAGCAGCACAAATTAATGTTGCTTTTACGATTTTGTATTTGTTGCGTCACATTTTCTTTCCTCAAATATTATATTAAGTGGACTCAAGTATAGCGGTCCGCCTACTGTGCATATCAGAATAAATTAAACATATCAGAATAAAATTCGGTGGGTTGTTGAAGGATTTATGGAAAGTGACAGAAATGGTGTTTTTACTTTTTACTTTTTACTTTTTTTGAAGAAAAGTTGAAAGCTTAAGCACCACAAATTAATGTTGCTTTTACGATTTTGTACTTGTTGCATTACATTTTCTCTTCAAATACTATATTAAACATATTTCTTTATAAGTAATGATACAACCATAAATTTTTATATAAATTGATATGACATTAATTTATTAATTGAATAAAAATATAAATAAATTATGTAGACTAATAAATATTTAATTCAACTAATTTTATCATACCATATCAATTTGTACAAAAATTTATAGTTATATCATTACTCTTTTTTTATTGAAAAATTCTTTAAATTGTGCGTTCAAATCAGTTCAATTAGTAATTCTCTTAACTTAAAATAAAAGATCCGGGAATCAAAAGCCAGTTTGGTATTTATTTATTTAGATTATAATTTTTTAAATACTTTATCAGAGGCGAGATTTGAAATAAACATCAATTTTTTTAAATCACAAATAAATATCAATTTTCAGTTGTGAAAACAACTACGAAAAAAATTAACAGCATACCATTCTCAAAAAAAAAAGAAAAGCAAAAACATTTCATTTTCAAAACGTCATCCGTCACGTCACGTAATTAATTATTTGACTCTACTTGTGTATTGTCGGTGTGGACAAAGCTACGTTACAGACTCTTTATGTAACAGTTCAGTGCAAACTGGCCTTGTATCAGCTAATTTCTAGCAACTTTTCCTCTCTCCTGCAACGAGCGGATGCTCCCCATTTGCTACGTTACAAGGTCCGTGTGTCTCAATCAATTATTTATGTATAAACTGACAAAAATGATAATTCAATATAAAGAAAAGGCAAACTCTATCTTACATGCATGTAAGATACATGGCTCTCATATGAATAGTATATATATGGGATCCATATACTATGTATTTTACATGCATGTAAGATAGGGGATCCCTAAAGAAAAAGGATAAAAGTCTACAAGCTTGAAATGAAAGGTTTCGACTTTCGAGTATGTGGAATCCACACGCCTCGTACAGTCCACATTCGCATGGCGATGGCATGGACTAAATCCAACGTTATCGTTTATCAAAGTTGAATTCTTCAGCCCTAATTAAGTCGATCAGAATTTAAGCTGATTTATTTATTATTATTATTTTTTTTACAAACAAATGAAATTTTGGATATTACAAAGGGGGAATTATTCTTCTTTAATTTCTCACCCTTAGTCACCAGAAAATTACAATAGGGGCCAATTGCGGTTTTTTTTTTTTTTGCACAAAGTTTGGCCAAAAAACACTTCTTGCTTTGTAGCTCAATAAAGTTTCAATGGCATCAAAATGGACATGCATAAACGACTCTGCCAATATTGCCATGCCATGAATCATTTTAATTAAAAGAGGGACATGTCCATATATAAATGACATACATTGCAGCATCTAATTGCACAGACAGTAGTTTCTGAATCAAAATGCTAGTAATAATAAACAAACAAACAAACAAATAAATAAAATTTAACTGTAAAATCTTAAACTTTTCTTGCCTAATAAAACAAATTTTTCATCAGTTACGAAACCAGCTCAGCAGTATATAAACAAAATTTTAAAATTGAAATTGAATATTCATCCTAATTTTCCATCCACAAAACTATATACTCACAATTCAGCGAATTATTACTTGAAAGATATAAGGAAAGGAAGAAGATAACTATTGTATATTTTTAAACTAACAAATCTAACTCTTTCGTAGAAAATTCCTGTTCATTCTCTTTGGTTAAACATATATGATTTAAGGATAAGTGCACGAGTTACGAATAATTTATTTATAAAATCATAATTATAAAAATATAAAAAGATAGGGTGTTGTTACATAAAAAGCGGAGTGGAAATATCCTCACAATTTTCTTTTTGGGATAAATGTTCTTTTGATCCTTAAGATTTGAGTCAATTATCTAGCTAGACTTTGTATTTTTAAAAAATTATTTTAAAAATATATGTCTTAGTCAAAATTATTTACTTAATTATTCTCCTTTTTTTCCTTAACATGTAGATTTATTTGAATTTTAAGTTCCATGTAAGATAAAAAAAATATTTTACCCACTTTGAAAGTTAGATCCAATTGCGATAGAAGTAGGATGAATTATATAAGTTCATCCTTTTAATATTGGTGTTGTTATTACCTTTTCTTTTGTTTAATAAGAAAAAAGGAAAAAAAGTTCTAATAGGGACAAGAAATCTCATCCACTAAACAAGAACCTTTGCCCTATGAGTGGTTTTGTTGCAGAATTGATAGTATTTTTTGGAATAATTACCAGCCAAAAATTTTTTTTAATGCCAAAAATAGTAATCACTTTTGTAATGGCAATTGGAATGATATTAACTCCTATTTATTCATTATCTATGTTACGGCAAATGTTCTATGGGTACAAGCTATTTAATGCCCCAAACTCTTATTTTTTTGATTCTGGACCACGGGAGTTATTTGTTTTGATCTCGATTCTTCTACCCGTAATAGGTATTGGTATTTATCCCGATTTCGTTCTCTCACTATCAGCGGACAAGGCCGAAGCTATTATATCGAATTTTTTTTTGTAGATAGTTTTCATGACTAAAAAAAATCAAAAAGAAATCCCATGATTTTAAAAAGAGTTCGTTATCCAATGAACAAAGAAATCCTTTTTCTTCTCTTACTCTTAAGTTAAATAAAAAGAAGAAGTCAAATATTTTTAATTTAATTTAATAACCGATTCATGGGGTGGTTGGAGTATTACAGGGGGGACGACCGAGATACACTTGACATACTTCTACAATACTAAAAAGCAAATAATAAATGATCGTTAACACCTCAAAACTATGTGGAGAAAAATATGCTTTCACCAAACTTTAGGGAGAAAATCGATAATGTAATTATCTCATCATATAAGCTTTTGTTTTCAAACTGTGGACTTTTACAATATAATGTGAAACTTCTTAGTCGTTCCCAAGTCTACTCCTGTTTAGCTTGGTTGGCTATAAATAAAGAGGCGCATATATAGAAGGCTTAGAAATAACTCTCATTCTCATCATTGCAAAATGGCTTCTCTTCGTTTTCTCCTTGCAGCTGCTCTTGTAGTTGCATTTGTGCTTGAGGGATCATCACCAGCTCAAGCTCAACTTTCTCCCTCTTTTTATAATTCCACATGCCCTAATGTAGCCAACATAATTCGGGAGGTGCTTCAGAATGCTTTCTTGTCCGATATTCGCATCGGTGCCAGCCTCATCAGGCTTCATTTCCATGACTGTTTTGTTAATGTAATCAATCTCTACTCTTTGATTTTTCTTCTTTTTCAATTAATATTTTAAAATATGAATTAAGGTCCTCTTTTAATCTGAGTTTTGCATAGTATTTTAAAAAATCTTGTGTAACATGTCCATTATTAGTAATATATGATTGAAAAAAACTACGTACACTTATATCCTTAACTTCTAACAGTCACAATTAAGCTCAGGAAAAGCTTACATCATGGGGGAAACCTGGTCTTACAAACTTATATAAGACAATTTGGATATATGTATGTTTATCCAAAAAGAAAATGAACAAATATTCATTATTTTCTTAATAGTAAGATAAGAAGAATCTACCTAATTATTAAATTAACGATACAAGAGCAGTTGATCATAACAAGCTTTTAATGTTATTTCAGGGCTGTGATGCATCGATTTTGCTGGACAATACTACTACCATAGTAAGCGAGAAATTTGCTGCGCCAAATAATAATTCGGCGAGGGGTTTTGAAGTTGTTGATGACATGAAAGCTGCCGTTGAAAGGGCCTGTCCAGGCGTTGTTTCCTGTGCTGATATTCTTACTATTGCAGCTGAACAATCTGTTGCTCTGGTATATATGAATTTCTATTAACAACTCATCTTGCTCTACTACATATTTTTAGCTTAAAAGTGATTAAATTACTATGGTATCAGAGAGTAAGTCTGACTTTACATTCGTGTTGGAATTTTCAGTCCCTGAGTACTTAACTAAATGAATCCACATGCTTAGTTTTAGGCGGCAACAGTCCACCGACATTACCATGTTGACTTCGTGATAGTGCCTGGACAAACTTTACCGTATGAAAAGGGAAGGCTTCTCCTTCCCCCCACCCCCCCAAAAAAAAAGTGATGAGATTCATGGAGGACACATCAGTTTTACGTGAAAATATCTTCTTTATGTGATACAGTCTGGTTGAACCGTTCACTCAAAATTGTAATGTCGGGAAACTGCTAATTTTGGGTGCAAAAAGACCCATATAAATACTAGCCAAATAAAGTCGGAAAGAGTAATTGCATGTCTATTTCTGATTTTAGTTAAATTTGCTTATTATGCATCTCTCAAGTGATTCTTTTGACTAATGATCGTGGTTTTGGTATCAGTCAGGGGGTCCTTCATGGACAAATCTATTGGGAAGGAGAGACAGCAGAACAGCCAACAGGACTCTTGCAAATGAAAATCTTCCAGGACCGAACAATAGTCTTGAGAGGCTCAAAGATAGATTCAGAAATGTTGGCCTCAACGATAATTTTGATCTTGTTGCACTCTCCGGTAATATTTGCTTATACACCCTTTGACTTGAGTACAAACAGACCTTGGAGTCTTTTGGGATAAAGCAGTATTGGAGCCAGAATTAGAAATCTGGACGTGGAAAATTTTTTAATGCCAATACTGAGTCTTGAAATCTTAGAGATAGTTTAAATGTTGAATATCTTATTTAAAAAGAAAAAATAAATTTTGATAAGGATGAGAAATCTCATCCACTAAATATCAATTTTTTTCTCATTGTTACTCTTACTAAGACGACCACCGACACAAAGCACATTCATACTCTACTGCACCTAGAAGGCTTGACTGAATATCCTAATGATGGAAGAAACTGTGTTTTAAAGTTTGACATTGGTGACTAGGAATATGTTAAAACGTTTGACAAATTTACTCCCCTTAATCACATCATGAAATTTGAATTGCTTCCCAAAAAGAAAAGTGAGAACCACCATAATGAAACTCCATTATTATCCTTAATTTGTATGAATTTGAGTAAAAATAACAAAGATTGGCTATGCATTTTTTTCAGGAGCTCACACATTTGGAAGGGCTCAGTGCCGAACTTTTAGCGATAGGTTATTCAATTTCAACAGCACTGGCAATCCAGACCCAACACTTAACACAACCCTCTTACAACAACTAAGGCAACTATGCCCACAAGGTGGAAACGGCAGCGTTCTAACTAATCTTGATGTCACAACACCTGATGTGTTTGACAACAAATACTTCTTCAATCTTCAAATACACAAGGGCCTTCTGCAGAGTGATCAAGAGTTGTTTTCGACTCCCGGGGCCGATACCGCTGCCATTGTCAATAACTTTGGCAGGAACCAGACTGCTTTCTTTGAAAACTTTGTGACTTCAATGATAAGAATGGGCAATTTGAAACCACTGACAGGAAATCAAGGGGAGATTAGATTGAACTGCAGGAGGGTCAACGGAAACAGCAATATCGCAACAAGATCATCATCATCGGAGGGTGATTTGGTCAGCTCTTTCTGAATAAGCTAGTTTGCAGCTAACGCGAGAGAAAGAGTTTGTGGGTAACAAACTCATGAATTTACTCCTATGTTTTGCCTGAAACATGCTTTGTATTTTCAATAAACTAAAGTTGTGGTTGTGTATTCACGTCCTGCTTTCTATGTATCAGAAATCCTTGTCATATTGTATGTGTTTCTTTTTTCTTTTCTTTTTTTTCTCCCGAAGTCATCGATATGTATTTTCATTTGAGTCACTTACAAGTTTTTAATAACCCACTTTATCCTCTAGCTTTAAAACATTAACCGGAAAAACACCTTCTTTTTACATATTGCTTTTTTCCTTTTTGTCTGACATTTGTAGTTTGACAAAATAGTGGGGAAGAATTTTTTGTAATTTTTAAAAATGGTTACACAAACTCTTTTTAGGATAAGAAAACTTAGTTTTTGGACAAATTTAAAAAAAATTGTGCGGTCTATGTGCACAAAAAAGAGCCTATATAGTTTCTAAAAGTAATGGAATCTTCGTGTCTAATCACTAAACCACGGCAAATATTTTGATCTTTTTTTCCCAAACTAAAAGTAGTAACAATGGTTATCTTTTTCATGATCATTAATAAAATCATTTTTCCTTCTAGAACTTAAGCGTGTTCTATCTTTTTCATTTCCTCTCGGTCCCTTCTTGAATTAGAAATCTAAATTACTCTTATACCCATTTCAAATATAATCCTGCCACCACTTAATTATTTAGCACCCACTTGGGGTTTTAATCTAACCCCATTTGAAGTCAAAGTCAAACAATTATATCTTTTAGGATAAATATTAAAATATTTAACAAACATTTATTGTTAGAGCTTAAAAATTAAGATGATTGAACCCACACTTATATGATAAAAATAATTATAACTTAAAGAGTTTGAGTAGCTCAATCTCGCATCTAACTATGTATGAGCTGACAAAATTATATTTGATATTTCGGTAGACAAATAAAAAATTTCAAAAGGTTTTGTTTTTTATATGAATTTCAAAAGGTTGAAATGAAGGATTTCGAATATGTGGAATCCACACGCCACTTGCTCCACATTCACACATACGATAAAAGAAACAGGTAGGCTGGCATTAAACAAAGGCGGCTCGAGGCGTCGCCGCCCCTACCTAACACCATTTCAAGAATTATCAACTTAGTCCCTCATTTCATGAATAATTACTCAAAATTTTGGATTTCATTTTAATAAGCTTTTATTCTCAAATAAGTTTGATATACATGCATTTGTAATACGTTCATTTATACTTTTTTTTAATAAAATTTTACAAACAAATATTCCCCTTTCTTATGTTCTCTCCACAAAAACGAAGGTTATTTCTAAATTTCAAGATCATTATGAAAATAAGACATGTAATTTCAAATGCTCCGTAATTAGTATATTGTACTTGAAAAAAAAATTAAAATCGAAGAATCTAATTGAAGACTTAAGCTTTTAAACACGAAAGAAAAATTGAATGAAATTTAAAAAAGAAAATTAACTAGTAATTTTATTTTAATAATAAAGAAAAAAAGACATCTTTATCCATATAGTTTACTTAGATGCTCACGTGGGCCACATTAGTTTAAAAAAAAATCACATAAACCTAATTAAGGGAATTACCGAATTAATAACGTAACTAACCTATTCAAACAGTGAAACGAGGAACTTCGAGGTTGCTGCAAAGTTCTAATCCTAATCTGGTTTGTTTGGTTATAAATAAAGAGGCATTTCTCTTTGTTTTCCAAGTCCTAAGACTAATCATTCTCTTCATAGAGAAGTAGTAACTCTTAGCCAAAATGGCTTCACTTCGTTATCTTCTTGCAGCAGCTCTTGTTGTTGCTTTTGTGCTTGAGGGATCACCATCTCAAGCTCAACTTTCTCCATCTTTTTATTCTTCCACATGCCCTAATGTATTGAACATTATCGAGGATGTGCTTAAGAAAGCGTTCTCGTCCGATATCCGGATCGGTGCCAGCCTCATCAGGCTTCATTTCCATGACTGTTTTGTTGATGTAAGCAATCTCTGCTCTCTCATTTTTCATCTTCTTTACTTTATCAAGCTCTCTGTCTATGTACTTACTGATATAACATAGTTTCAAGTATATCAATGAACAGTATCTTTATAATTTTTATGGCATTAAACAAAATATAGAGTTTTCAGTAAGAGTTTGAATATATCATTTTAATTTCAACAACTTCCAAAACCATTTTTATTTATCTTTTTTCTTTCTCTTTACAACAAATTTTTCCTCTCTAATTCGATGTACCGAGGACCATGTAATTCTCTGTTTATAAATAAATTTTAATATGGGGTTTTCATGTACTAGAAATTTAAATCTAGCAAAGATTTGGTACAAAACAGGAAATAAAATCCACCTCATGGCCTCATCCCTGCTGAGTTCTTTTAATGATCATGGGTCCAATATTAATGGTGTATGGTTGAAAAAAAATCACACTTGTTTTATATTCTTCCAACTGAGAAATTTAAATCAACTGGAAATCCTAGTCTTAAAAACATATGTAATAATAAGACAATTTAAATAAGAAGAGTTTGCATTATTTATATAATTTTTTTGAATTCCTGTCCATAAGATAAGAAGGAATCTATCTACTTGAAAAAGTAATAATACAATGGACTGTTAACATAGCAAGTTGTTAATTAATATTATTTTTTCAGGGGTGTGATGCTTCGATTTTGCTGGACAGCACTAACACCATAGACAGCGAGAAATTTGCTGCGCCAAATAATAATTCGGCGAGGGGTTTTGAAGTTATTGATAACATGAAAGCTGCCGTTGAAAAGGCATGTCGAAGGGTTGTTTCCTGCGCTGATATTCTTACTATTGCGGCTGAACGATCCGTTGCTTTGGTAATGAATTTCTATTACCAACTCCTCTTCCCAGTAAATATTTTACGCTTAGAAGTAAATTAATATGGGTATCAGAATAAGCGAACAGAATAATGATAAATCTTTGTAGTATTAATGTAGTGTTTAACTATTTTTTTAATTAATAATAACCCATATAAATTTAACGTGTTTTTATATTATTTTTTTCAGTTAATTAAATATCCCGTAAGTTCAACTTTATCCTTAGAAGAATATATTAATTAAATAATTATTCACATAGAACAATGTGCAAGATCTGAGTCCACATGTTTAGCCTTTGCTAGTTATTGCATCTGCTATTCAACGACAAAATTGCCCCACCATGTGGAAATTGATTTAAGTGAAGGGATTCATCGTTGGACCGATCATTTTTAGATTCGGACGACGTGGTGGACTCCATTATTTAAAAGGGGTGACTTATTGACTATGGTGCATCAGCTACACTGTATGGTACCAAAATTGCTACAAGTATGTCAATATAGTGATTATCAACGGATAAATTGTTACCGACAGTGAGACACTTTTTACTGCGCTGGTGTATCGTAGCAAGGCCTTAGTTTTAAAATTAAAAGTTTTCTTCTTTTGTTATACGACAAAGTTTGATTCAACGGCTAGCAAATTAAATAGTCCGCCCCAAACACACATCTCTTAAGATTATTGCTGATTTTGAGTGAATGGCTTTTGGTTACAGTCAGGGGGTCCGTCATGGGCAGTTCCATTGGGAAGAAGAGACAGCAGAACGGCAAACAGAGCTCTTGCAAATCAGAATCTTCCAGGACCATCTAATTCTCTTGATGAGCTCAAATCTAGTTTTAGAAATGTTGGCCTCAATGACAAGTTTGATCTTGTTGCACTCTCCGGTAATTATTAATTGCTTCTACATCCTTTTAGTTACTTGAGTAAAGTTACGAGAGTAAACTTTTAGGAGTCAAAACTGCCTGCTAATAGTAACTCATACTCAAAAATTAATTTAAGAAATGAGTGTTGGTGCCTTAAATTTATATTTACTTAACTCAAAATTTAAATAATATCCCTAACAATAAAATTATCATTATTGTTCCTCGTATGTGAATTCAGTAAAAATAACAAAGGTTTGGTCATGCATGTTTTTCAGGAGCTCACACGTTTGGAAGGGCTCAGTGCAAATTTTTCAGTGACAGATTATACGATTTCAACAAAACTGGCAAGCCAGACCCAACAGTGGACAGAACCCTCTTAAAGCAACTGAGGGAACTATGCCCACAGGGTGGAAACGGCGCCGTTCTTGCTAATTTTGATGTCAAAACACCTGATGCTTTCGACAACAAATACTTCTCCAATCTTAGACTCCGCAAAGGCCTTCTGCAGAGTGATCAAGAGTTGTTTTCGACTCCTGGTGCCGATACCGCTGCCATTGTCGAGGACTTTGGGAGGAACCAGACTGCTTTCTTTAAAAACTTTGTGATCTCAATGATAAGAATGGGCAATTTGAAACCACTGACAGGAAATCAAGGGGAGATTAGATTGAACTGCAGGAGGGTCAATGGAAACAATAATATTGCAACAAGATCATCATCATCGGAGGGTGATTTGGTCAGCTCTTTCTAATAAGCTAGCTTGCGGCATATGCGAGAGAGTTTTTGTGCTTAACAAACTCGAATTTAATCTTATCGTTTGGCCTGAAACATGTTATGTGTTTTCAAATAAATTAACTATCAAACTTGAGTTTAATCTAATTTTCTTGTCTGAAACATGCTATGTATTTTCAAATAAATTAATTAAACTTGTGTTTTTGTGTTCTCGTCCTGCTTTCTATACGCATCAAAAAGCCTGATACAGTAAATTCTCTGTATAATCATATTGTTGAGACTGGAGAAATTTATTTTAATAAAGAGGTTATAACTCAATAGAAGTATAGTACAAAAATTATTGTCTTTACTTAATTATCTCTAATGCAAGTGATATAGGGGTAAATTATGTCATGTATTAATAAATTAATAATTATTAAATGTAACATGATATATATTTTTGATATATTATTAATATGTGAAAGTAAGTTTATTAAGTCGGGACTTATAAAAAATATAACTTATTACAATGTAAAATTTATTTTTAATTATAACTGGTCCCAACTTGGGACCAAAATTTTAATTACTATAAAGAAATTATTCATATATAAAGTATTTCTATTTGGAGGTTTTATTGTATTATTGTTTATTATTTGTTCTTTCAACATCATCAATGTCACGTTTTAACCAATAAAAATTATGCATAATTGCATATATGTGGCTTGTGCCGTAGGCTTGCCGCTAAGAATTAATATTAGATCGGGCAGAAAAAATTATGAATTTAAATTTATTTGTCGAATGATACTTTCGTTCTCTTAGAAATTCTTTTTATCTCTCTTATTATTTTTTTCGTTTCGTCCTTGAAATTTAATAAAATCAGTTTTCTCTTAAACTTAATTACGCTACTTTCATCTTTTATAATCTAAGAGAACATAGATGAATTTTTTCTGTAAGGAATTTACCTTGCATCAGTTAATTAAAATAGTTACAATTCTAAAATTGATTTTTTATATGAATTACGTAACAATCACTAGCTATAGGCATAATATGTAGAAGCCATAGGGAAAATGATATTTCAGTAAATAATAATTAAAATTCCGAAGGGTTTCGATTTGTGGAATCCACACGCTAAAAGAATAATATTAATCAGAGGCAAAGGCCCCGGGACCGCCACAAAACAAAGGCACCATTTCATGAATTATTAACTTTTTTTTTTTTGTTTTGACCACGAGGTATCCTGGAGAGGGCCCCAACTGTGAGAGGTACCTTTAAGCCCGTACCAAAACCTAGACTAAAAGTCCCCGCTCGAACCGAGAGGCACAGGTTCTCCTAACAAAGGCGACTTCCCTGCGACTCGAACTGGGGAGCAAACTCACTCAAGCCATGAATTATTAACTTTAAGTGGCTTAGATTCAACCACTCATGTGGGTGACGAGAGTTTTAGTTTCATTTATATAAATACTAAAAATAAATAAATAAATAAATAAAACGGCTGGGAGGACCGGTAAGGCTTCAAAATTTTTTGGTGAAACATATGCTTTTACTATATCTTAGGGAAAACATTAATTATGTAATTATTGCATCATATCATTTTACGTTTTCTGTTTTGCATTTTACACTTTCGTTTTCACCGAAATAAAAAATGGGTTCATAATTTGCAGCCACTAAATAAGTTCACATTTAAGACTCAACTATTAATTTTGAAAAAAATAGATGTGCTTGTTTGTTTCTGGGGCGCCTATACAAGGCCCAAAACGTGTCTTGCCAATTAAGGTGTAGATCACCCCTTATAAACTCAACATCTTTCATGTGCTTTGCCGATGTGGGATTTGCCTAGGGTGTTACATACACCCCCTCTTGAGGACTCAACGTCCTCATTGAAGTTTGCCTCACCATCGCTCAAGAGGACATGTGGAGCCGCTCTGATACCATAATGTCATGACCCAACCCAGACCTGACAAGACATTATCCGTTTTGAACCTTAACAAGGCCCGCACGGGTTTGTTTCAGGGGCGCCCATACACTCCAAAACGCGTCTTACAAATTAAGGTGTGGATAACCCTTATAAACCCAACATCTCTCCTATACTTTACCGATGTAGGATTTTCCTAGGATGTTACATACACCCCTTTGGGGACTCAGCGTCCTCGCTGAGTTTTGCTCCACTATCGCTCAAGAGGACACAGAGCCACTCTGATACCATAATGTCATGACCCAACCCAGACCTAACAAGATATTGTCCACTTTGGGTCTTAATAAGGCTTGCACGGTTTTATTTCTGGGGCGCCCATATACTCCAAAATGTGTTTTGCCAGTTAAGGTGTATATCACCCTTTATAATCCCAACATCTCTCCCATGCTTTGCCGATGTGGGATTTGCCTAGGATGTTACACACACCCCTCTTGGGGACTCAGTGTCCTCGACGTGGTTTGCCCCAACATTGCTTAAGATGATACGCAGAGCCATTCTGATACCATAATGTCATGACCCAACCTAGACCTGACAAGATATTGTCCGCGTTGGGCCTTAAGAAGCTCTGTACACGTTTGTTTCTACGGCGCCTATACACCCCAAAACGCATCTTGCCAATTAAGATGTAGATCACCCTTTATAAACCCAGTATTTATCATGTGCTTTGCCGATGTGAGATTTGCCTAGGGTGTTACAGGTAAGGGATTTAAACACAAGGTTACTTTTAGAACAGTGAATGCAACAATTATTTCTGAAAGGTCTTAAATGCTATGGATACAAAGGAATTAATTCGTAAGTGTAAAGCGATAACTATCAAAGAGAAAAAAAAAATAAAGTAACTTTGGAAGTGAGAATGAAAGAAAAAAGAGAGAAGGTATTGGCTGGCTATTTGATGGGCAAGATACTTCTTACAAGAGGAGTTCATAAGAAAGGGCTGAAGATGGCATTACAACAAGTTTGGAGGACAATTAAAGAAGTTAAGATAGAGAGCTTGGGTGCTCATATCTTTATGTTCAAGTTTGCAGATGAAGCTGATAAAAGAAGGGTGATGGCAGGAGGCCTTTGGCACTTTGATAAGGCCTTAATTGTCCTTACAGAACCGAAAGGAATTGGGGGAGATCACAAAACAGTCTTTCACTCATACAACATTCTGGGTGTAGATTCGAAATGTCCCAGTTGCCTGTTTGGAAAGATATTTTCTCCAAGAATTGGGTGGGAAGATTGGGGGAGATCACAAAACAGTCTTTCACTCATACAACATTCTGGGTGTAGATTCGAAATGTCCGAGTTGCCTGTTTGGAAAGATATTTTCTCCAAGAATTAGGTGGGAAGATTAGAATAGTAAAGGAGGTTGAAACAAACGAATATGGTGAATATATTGGGGAATTTGTAAGAGTTAGAATTTCGATCAAAATGACTCAGCCATTAGAAAAGATCTTACAAGAGGGTGATGCAGATATTCCAATGTCTATAGATTATGAATGATTGCCTGACTTTTATTTCATTTGTGGAGTTATTAGCCACTAGTTCAAGGAATGTGCTAAGTATTAGGGTCAACGAAAAGAGGAACTTCCATATGGGGTGTGGATGAAGGCAGTTACAGTAGGAGGACGCTCAAAGAAGCACCGTATCAATGAGAGATGGAATAGGGATAGTGGCAAATTAGTGAGTAACTCGGCAAACTCAGAACATTATGGCTGCTCACAACAACCTCAACAGAGTCAAAGTAACCTGGTTGACAAAACCAAATCAGGAAGAGATGGATCAAACTAATGAATTAGCTATAGGTGATGAGGTGGAACGAGTAGGTGAAAAGCGTTTAATGAATGGCATGTTGGAAATAACAATGGCACAGCAAACAAGCGGCAAAAAGAAGCATGAGATAGAGGGAAACACAAGAGGACTTGGAAATGTGGGAATTCATGCGAGAAATAAAAATGTTAAAAACAAGCGAGAAAGTTTGGAGGCAACACCAATTAAAGTTTATGAGGAGATATTGTACTAAGAAGGCGCGGAAGAAGCAAAGAGAGGAAATTGGTCTCGAAGGGCTCCAATGAGACCCAATAGAAGGAAATGAAAATTACAAGCCCGAAACACAAACTCCAATGGTGGAAACAAATATAGGTTAGGGGTGTTAAAAAGGCCAAGTTGTGAGCTAACTGGGCAAAGTCCAAAACAAAAGAAGATGAAAGTGACTAGCCTACCCAAATTAGAAACAAAGTAATATCAATTGAATTCACCAGTGGCAAGACTCAATTTGAGCTAGGAACCGTTGGCAATGGAGGGAATGGAAATTGCAGACTCAAACATATAAGAGATATCGGTAGAGGTTGGCGATCAAGAACGCTGGAAGCCATGAAAATCCTCAGCCGGAACATTCGGGGTTTGGGGAATTCCCGGATGTTCCTAGCAATGAAACAAATTCTCCAAATTCATAGACCTCAACTTATGTTTTTGAGTGAGACAAAGTTGCAATCTATGCAAATGGATACGGTTCGTAGTAAGCTAAATTTTGATAGTTGTTTTGCTATGGATAGTAATGGAAGGGGAGAAGGTCTTGCAATGCTTTGGAACTTTGAAATTTGTGTGCAAATTAAGTCATTTAGTAAGCACCACATTGATGCTGAACAACAAATGGGCAATGGAAAGCAAATGCAATGTACATAAGTGTATGGACATCCAGAAATGCAACAAAAAAAGCACACATGGACATTAATGAGACGCCTATCAGATTTATCTTCCATACCTTGGTTATGTTTCGGTGATTTTAATGAAATTTTACACCCACATGAGAAGAGTGTTGGCAATGATAAAAATCCAAACCAAATTAGTGACTTTAGAGAAGCCTTAAGAGATTATAATCTAAAGGATGTAGGCTGCAAGAGATATCTGTTTACATGGGGTAACGGAAGATTTAGCCCTAACTTTGTGGAAGAACGATTAGACAGATTTTTATGCAATGAGGTTTGAAGTGAGAGATTTGTTGACTGTGTAGCTGTTAATCTCAAGAGTTGGATGTTCGATCACAGCCCGGTGTTGATGGAGGTTTATAATAGAAGTAATGGCCTGAATTATCAAATAAAGAGAACTTCACAAATCCATTATGAAGATATGTGGATCTCATATGACACCTGTAAAAGTATAATTAAAGAAGAATGGCATAAACATGGATGCTGGAACATAGATGATCCCATACATTTATCCCATAAGGTGATTAAAGATTCCATGGCTAGTTTGATTCTGTGTAGCAAGGAAGAATTTAAGGGGAGAGAAAAGAAACTGAAGAAGTTGAAGAAACAGTTGCAGAGCTTAAAGGAAAAAATGTGCAGTATGAATTTGGGGATGAAATTAAATGGGTGGAGAGACATATTCATAACATAGTGGTTGGTGAAGAGATTTTCTGAAAATAGCGATCGAGAGCGGATCGGCATAAAAAGGGGGATAAGAACACCAAGTTTTTCCATTATAAAGCCTCATCGCAGAAGAAAAAGAATGTAATATGGGGAATTGAAGATGAAACCGGAAGATCGATTAAAAATGTTGAAGAAGTGGAGCATGAGTTTTGCACTTATTTCACAAATTTGTTCACCACATCCAGACCAAGCTAGAACCAAATAGCAGCAGCTCTTTCAGGGATAACACCGAGGGTCTCAAATGACATGAACGAGCAATTGGACAAGCCTTTCTGAACAGAGCAAATTGTTGAAGCCTTATCACAGATGTGTCCAACGAAGACTCCAAGGCCTGATGGATTGCTAGCAGTCTTTTACCAAAAACATTGGCAAACGATTAAATCCGGAGTTATCACTACTTGCCTCCACATCCTCAACAAGCAAGGTACTATAGGCCCTCTCAATCATGCATATATTGCTCTAATTCCTAAGATTGGAAAACCTATAAAAGTCACTGATTTTAGGCCTATTAGTCTTTGTAACGTTATCTATAAAATTATTGCTAAGACAATAGTAAAAAGGCTTAAACAAACCCTGTCCAAAATCATATCCCCAATGCAAAGTGCTTTCATCCCTAATAGGCTGATAACCGTCAATATCACTGTAGGTCACAAATGCTCCTATAAAATAAGACACGGTAAGGGGAAAAGAAATAGCCTTGTGGCTATAAAGCTCAATATTAGTAAAGCCTACGATAGATTAGAATGGAATTTTCTTGAGCAAACCATGTTGGAGCTAGGTTTTTTTCAAAATTATGTACGATTGGTCATGAGGTGTATAAGCTTTGCTTCTTTTTCTGTAATTATAAATGGTATGATTAGCGGACTAATCAAACCTCAGGGTGGGCTAAGGAAAATATGTCTGCTATCTCCATACCTTTTGATCATATGTGCAGAGGCTTTTTCTTCTTTGCTGGTGTGGGCTGAACAGTAGAAGCTCATTCATGGGCTGTCATTTGGCAATGGCACTAAAATCTCTCACATTCTTTTTGTGGATGACAGTCTTGTATTCACTAGGGCATCAGCTACAGATTGTCAAAATTTGAAAAGAATTTTTAATTGCTACACTACAACCTCTGGAAAATTATTCGATTATGACAAATCCTCTATGCTCTTCAGTTGTAATGTTCAAAGTGATTAAGCTTTGGTAATCAAAAACATATTCCAGCTCAACATTGTTTCAAGCATGAAAAATATTTGGAGCTACCGGACAAGAGCTCAAATCAGTTTACTCTTTATTTGGTATGTAAAGGTTTTGAAAGGTTTAATATCTATCCAGAAGAGTTTTTTTTTTTTAATACTAATAATACAATCAGATATTATAATTACATAGTGAAACTATAACTTTACGTACATTAAATTTTATAAAATACTTTTTTAGATTGTCTATCTTCACATATATCTTAGGGTTGTCCGCTCCACCAAATTGTCTACCTTCACAATTATTCGAGGGATATTAGAGGGTCGTCCACTTCACTTAAAATTTACAAAAGAGAAAGTTACAATTGACTCCAATCAATCATACTTAATTAAGGGAGAGCCCTTGAGATCTCAAACTGGTGCTCTCACAAATGTTTACAAATGTGAGAGTAAGTAATCCATCACTCGGCCAAAGACCGAGTGGTCTATCCAAAATATATTTAAATATTACATTTTATTTATTTATTATTTATTAAGTGTATATATATTATTATAGTTAGTTGAAATATAAATGTGATAAGAAATGAATGGAAAAAAACTTTTGGTCCATGCCAAAACTTTTCCCTTTTGATTGGAATTTTGCAATCATAATTCGAAAACATACCCTTTTGATTTTCTTATGGCATAAATGGAATCACAACCCGCAACCATAAATTTTCATCAAACATGGCGTTGGCTTAAATTTGAGTTAGCAAGGAGTTGTATGTATTGTGAAGTTATCTTCTTTGAGAACTTTGTTTCTTCCACACACTAGAAAGTAGCAGGTTTTTGAGAATTAATCTAGTTGATGGACGTCCGTTAATTGAGGTTGGTCATAGTTAGACGCCAGATATATAGTTGATCAATTGGTGAATTTTAATCTTTTGATTTGAAATAATAGATTTGGGGTTTGAATCCACTCACGTGGAGCTATCTGGGTTGCCATTAAGCTATAATTTAAAAACGAAAAATGAATATATTTGATTTCAAGATGCAACTCTCCCTTTTCATAATGCCATAGCTTACTGTAAAAATTTAATATTTACTCTTTGTCAATCTTGCCTAGGGAGTACTCTTGCACACTTTCGTGATTTGGCAATTTTTGCCCGGTTGGGTAATGATCCATGCTTTGGAAAAGCTTCGAAAATAGCTACAGTGATATGGTGTCCCCTCCAACTTTGATAAAGGTCAACAGTAAGAATAATATTCCTAGGTTATCTGCTTGTGAGGGAATTTCTAGAGATCATCATGGAACCTTCCTTGGCAGTTCTACGTTCGTTGGTCATGAATCCTCTTTTTATGCTGAATTTATGGTAGTTATTCTTGCTATTGGACAAGCATGGTTAAGGGGTTGGCATAAACTTCGGATTAATGTGACGCCATGTCTATGACTCAATGTATTCAGAATTTTGGCTACTCTCTTCCATGGAAACTCCACACTAGTTGGTTTAATTGCCTTTACTTGCTTCGCTTAATATAATAATTTATCACATATTTATCGTGAAGGTAACAAAGTGGGGGATACTTTAACTAACGATAGTCTTAGTTATCATTTTTCCACTGTGGAATCTACCTCCCCATTCAATTCAGAAGCCTCTTCTTCTAGAATTTTGGTGTTCCTAATTTTCATTTGTCGTAACTTTTATCACTCTCATGCACTCTTTTATCTTCTAAATAATATTTTTTCAATTTAAAAAAAAAATGGACTTACACTCGGTGAAATCAATGTATAGGACAATAGCTAATTTGAGAAGATGACAGTGCATTGAATACCCGTTAATGTCCTTTCTAGGGCCAGTGGTATCAAATTATTCGAAAAAATGACAGTATTGAGTAATTTTTGCTTACTTGAATGAATGAAGCTATTAAAATATCCACAACAGAGATACTACGTACGTAGCTAGGTTTTTTGATAACAAATACAGTAATCGGCCATCACATTTTCTTCAAAATCCAGGAGGCCTCGACATCGGCTGCTGCAATGGCTGCATCCGAGAAGCCAACATCTTAGTTGTAGCTGTATAAACAGTTTTATGCATCATGGAGGTTGCTGGATTGGAAGAGTTGATGATCATATGATCATCATTATTAGTCCTTTGCATCTCACATTTGACCATAACTTTAAAAAAAAAAAATGGTCATGGACTTACACTCATTGAATTCAACATAAAAGACACTAGGGAAGCTGAGGAGATGAATATCAATGCATTGAATAATCTTCGACAGTACAATCAGTACGTACGTAGTTAGGTTTCTAAGTACAAATACAATAACCAGCCTTAACGTTTTCTTCAAAATCCGGGAGGCCTCGACATCATCAGCTGCTGCAACGGTTGCATGCGAGAAGCCAACATCTCAGTTCTAGTCGCGTAACCAGTTTTACAAATCACGGAGGTTGCCGGTTTGGCAGAGTTGATGATCATGTGATCATGGTTAGTCCTTTGCATCTCACATTTGACGCACGAACATAATTGCCCATCATTCGGTACCTGAGAATATGTCAAAGAACGTCCTTGCATTGTGACTGTGGCAGTAGGAAACGCAACAGCTTCAAAATTATTGCAAAGAAGAGGCACCGATCGAGGAACAAAATGGCAGCTCCGGAAGAAAGGATGTTCCAAAGCTTCCGCAGCCGTAGGCCTCATGCGTGGATTCCAGGAACAAAGCCATGAAATCAAGCTGATGGATTATCGACTAGCTGATGGTAACAACTCACTTAGATTCACGCCACCCATCTGCCGTAGATTTTGTAAATTTGATCAGCTGAATTTTTTCCCGGAAAAAGAATCCTGAAACTCAACATCTCGAACATAATAGCACCCATCGCCCACCTATCAACTTCAGGTCCACATATCTCGGATAAAAGCAACACTTCAGGAGCTCGATACCAGCGAGTTGTAACGTAATCAGTGCACGGCAGACTGGAATCAATTTCCTTCACCATTCCAAGATCCCCTATCTTGATCACACCTTTCGAAACAAGCAAGTTGGAAGGCTTTAGGTCACGGTGAAAATAACCCTGTCGGTGCATGTAATGGAGACCTTGAAACACTTGAAAACACAAGTTTCTGGCTTCATCTTCAGAGAAATTTTGACCCGCACTTTCTTTCATAAGTTTTAGAAGATCAGATTCCATGTAATCGAACACAATGAATACGTCTTCGTGTTCTTTGACAAGATTCCTCAACTTGACAATGTTGGGATGATTATTCATCTTCCTTAAAAATATCATAAGTTTCTGATCTTTTCGTATTGCTCCATTTTTTTTTCAGTGCGATATATGGAACCAATTTTTTTTTCTGCACGGGTATTTATAATGTGACAATAACTTGCCGTATTGAATTAGGAAATAGTTTCCTATTCCCATTAGATTTTTATGTAATAACAATTACCCTAATTGAATAGGAAACTAGTTTCCTAAATGAAATTAAAACTGTAGTAAGAAAAGGAAACGCGTACCAGAACCGCACTAGGAAAAGGTTATATTAGTAACTTTACATATAGTATTAATTATCTAAGTACATCAATTTTCTTGAATATAACCAGACAGGCTTGTTAATTAGAAACTACTGTAATATAAGTTACGTAAATACATAAAATTAACCAAATAGGCCATTACAAATTTAACAGTTTCCCCCTTTTTTAATTTTCTTTTTGTGTTGCCAGTGTTCGCTAAAAGAAGAGACTGCCAAAACCAATAATGAGAAATATAGGTCAAAAAATGTTATCATAAGAGTTCATGCATGATTTCATTTGATCCAATTAATGAACATATTGAGAAGTAAAATTGGGAAAATCTTTTATTGCAGTCTTATTACATACTTATTCAAGAAATCACAGAAAACACAAAACCTGCACACTTATAAATAGAAACACATAATCCAATGTTTTTTGTACGAAATTAGGATATGTAATGTCTCACGGTGCTCGGAAGGATGTAAATGATCAGCTTATAACGAATTGCATCCTTAGATTAGCAATTTGGGTGGACTTAAGTCCATACCAAGATCAAAACCGCAAAGCCCGAAGATTGAAAAAAAAAATTATGATTTTTGTTCAAAATGTCATTTATATTATTCAACATTGTTTATTTTATATTGTTGTTTTATCAATATCCTCCTATTTTTACTTTCTGTGTCACTTGACATATACGATGACAATCTATCTTTATTATTTTTTAATACCATTAATGATAATGTTGAAATATAGGTGATGAAAGAGAGGATTTGGGGCGAACTTTTATTCGTTAATATCAAATATTTGCCAATTGGATTTTTTCAGAACCCGACTCTTCAATTCCACGACTGCTCTTATACAATCCTAATCCTCGGGAAAAATGAGAGATCTTGGAGAATTTGACTAAGAAGTTTTCACTTGTCAGTTCATAAATTTGAAGAGAGTCTATTCAGTCTAATATCAATTAAGGAAGAAGATGATGTATCGAACAAACAGGCCAAGATTCTCTTATGAGAAAATATGATAAGGGTGCTTTGTTTCATGCCGTCGGATTCATATTTTGGCAAAAAAAAAAATTGTTTCAAAGCTTTTGGCAAACTAATGAAAATAAAATCACAGCGTACTTGGTAATGATGATCCTCGCATTTTTACCAAATTTTGACATTTAGGGACTTGAAATTCCTACTTATATATGGTGGTTTTGTAACTATAGGAAACTGAGAATTTTTATATCTTAGTAACAAAATTCGGATTTGGTGTTAATTTTTTGGTCCAATAGCTTCTATCTTTTTCCAAGTATTCATAAGGGAAATACAATGGAATAGGAGGAATGCATTCTGAAATTACAAATCATAAATTGGGACTTTACAAATAACAATGATTACAGTTAAAACAGTGATATAGCAGTTAAAATAGTGATTACAATAATGAGATAACAAATCAAATATGATATAAAAATAGAATGCAAATCAAGACCTCGATGTAGGGTGGGGTAAAAAAGTTAGGGTCGGCCAGCTTAGGGTCATAAGCTTTAGGCCCTGCTTGCTTTGTGATACCATAGACATGGGTAAAAAAATTTAAAGTCAGATGTGAATGAACTTAATTAATGGTTTATGGAAAATTCTCAAGCTTTATAATTTATAAATTAAAAGAATATAATTTATAAATATTATTTGTGGTTTATTATATTGTGTTATTTTATGTATTTGACTATTTATCTATTATATATTAGAAAATCATTATTTTAAATATTTTATTTTTAACTTTTAACTTTATTAAGAATTTATTTAAAAATTTAACGGAAGCTCAAGTCCGGCCCAGCCTCAGACTGTCCAAGTTGGATGGACTTTTAGAGGATGTGGACCTATTACTAATAACATGGACTTAGGCATGAGCTTTAAAAAATCTAGCCCAAGCTCGTAATTTGTCATCCCTACCTGCATAATATTATAGCTTCATTAAAATAAATTCGCCTCCTGCTATTAAGTGCTTTAGGTTTTGAACAGTGCCTATTTTCCAAGAGACAATGGTAATGAATAATTCTAGCGCACTAAGAGGTTATTGTACAAAAAAGTTCCATTGTCTCTAAACTTTATGGAAATTGGATAAATGACATTGATGATACATGACATTGACAAAGGAGGTATTGAAGTTTATCTTCTTATTCTTCTATCCTTATTTCTCTTAAATTATTCCTAGCCATTTTCTTGAAGTGAAGAAGAATGTCAATTCATAGAATTGTATGAGAGGCATTTTTATCCACAAATTTGACTGCTAAAATTTTGTAACTGATGTATTTAATTTCTTATTAGGTACAGTAGCTAATTAAAAGTATAATTGTTGTCGTTAAACCTTTTATTTCATTCTTAAATTAAATTCAAAATGTAAATGCGGCTTCATTAACCACATATTAAATTCGAGATTTAATCTCATATTAAAATATAAATTTAATTGCCTATTATAAATTCTGAATTACTTGGCAATTACAAGTGATATATTCTGGAATTAATTTCGTAATTAATTTTAAATTTAACTAGCTACTACAATTTTTTGTAACTCCAACTCTTAGTCAATGCAATTAATGGTGTAATTTGTGCATTGTTATTCACCCAAGCATCATTTTAAGTATAAAAGTACATATTATTACCTCTCACTTATACAAAGTAGGTCCACTCAAAATTATGCTTTAAAATAGTAATTTATTATGATACTTTTCCAACCGTATTTGTATGTCAAATCATTTTATCATTTTACACTCAAAACCCAATATAGAGATCTGGGAAAATTAGCTTACTTACACGTTGTACACTTAAAGTAAAATAATAAAAAAATTATAAGTACAATATAACGTTGATAGTGTGTAGTTTATGTAATATTTAATCAAAAACACAATAAACTAGTTAGAGTTGGCAAAACGAATAAACGAGTCATATTCAAATCAAATTGTAAACGAATTGGGTCAAAATTTTGCTGATTCGAATTCGATTCATTCATTAAACAAATAGAAATCTTAGGATTCGGATTCAATTCATTTATTAAACAAATATTCGATTCGATTCGATTCGATTCGTTTAATTCATTTAGTAGAATTAATAAACGAATCAAATCGAATCTGGATTCCTTTACAATTTGTTTATCCGATAAGGAATAAATTGAATATGAATTTATTTACAAAAATATAATTAATAAACAAAAATTAAACAAAATAAAATATAAAAAGAGCATAAATTTAACATCCTACAAAATACAAACTTATTATCATTTATAATTATTATATTAGCCTTCAAACTTTAAGGTTTTTTCATACTAAGTATAAATAAATAATTTAATTAAATTAATTTAAACGAATGGATTATATTCGATTCGTTTATAACTCATTTACTAAACGAATCCTTAACAAATAAATGAATCAATGTTCTAAAACCCATATTAGATCCATTTAATTAATGAATTGAATAGAATTCACTTATTTATTAAACGAAACAATTTTTTCAAATCCAAACTCATTTAATTTGCATCGAATCAAATAGAGTAAACAAATCCTAACCCAAATTGCCACTCCTAAAACTAGTTATACAATATTCTTAATGGCACCAAAATCGGATTATTTTTTACTTCGTCAGAGGAGACAGTCCCTTAATTGGGTCGGATAAGTTGATGGTTCACATTTTCATCTCTTCCCATCATTTTTGTATTGCTGCCATGGATTGAAATTTCTTACTTCGTTTGGGCATCCACGCATGTAATTACTACTTCTAAAAGATCCTTATAACCATTTTTAATTTAGCAATGTAAGGAACCCTGAATCTGTGACATCAAGTTAATATGTTATTAATATATGTTAAAGTATGTTTGACTTGATGCGACTTCTACAGAAAATCGTCACATTAGTTCAGGTTAATATTATAAACTTTTATTGCCTTCTTGTATTCGGCTTTCGGGTAGCTTATTCCGTTTGGCAAACCGACTTGAAAAGAGTTTTCAGCTGCACATTGGGTAACATTAAAAAGAAAGGCAAAGAAAAAGTGTTAATTAAGCGTAACTATCGCCTTCATGTTCGTTAATACAAATTTAAACAACGGATGTGTTCGATCAACTTACAAAACAACTATTGATAAATTGAAATTCACAAAAATTTGATACAAGTCAAGGATTAACGATGCCAAATTGGTTATTATTTGATTCATTTCTTTGAAATCTTGACATCATGAAGAGCAAAGCACCCCTATAATCACTGGAGAGCGGATATAACTTTTCTCATATCATGTCAAAATCCTCATCTGTCTATTTGATTATGTTCTAATAATTCTGTTTGTTTACTTAGAAAACAGAGTGAAAATTTATTGATTGAGAGAAATTAGAAACCAAAAAATATTCATTCTACATAATGTAATTTGAGATTACAATGTTGTTCATATGGTTGTGTGTAAAATCTTCTGAAAGCAACAAACTCATGTGCTCACATCCACTTATACATAACAAACTTCTAGAGGGAAACTATAGCTCTTAACAATATGCAAAATGACCTTCCAATGTGCATGGATATTTAGCAATGATATAATGACAGCTCAGCTATGATGAATCGGCACTTAATTCTTAACATACCCCTATAAGCTCAAGGTCTTGAACAGACATTGAGCTTAGTTCTCATATAAGCAAAATGATCAAAACTAAGAGGCTTTGTAAGCACATCAGTTAATTGATCAGATCTGGATACATGTTCAATGACCAATTCCTTATTGGCAACGTGTTCCCTAACAAAATGAAGATCCAATTCTATATGTTTAGTTCTAGAATGATATTTAAGATTGTTGTCTAAAGCTTCTGCACTTTTATTACCACAATGAAGAACATGAGGCTTGTTGGGTGATACTTTGAGTTCCTTCAATAGATAATTGGTCCACAAAATTTTAGATGTGGCTAATGTTAAAGCTCTATATTCGGATTCAACAGTTGATCTAGAGACAATATTTTGTTTCTTAGATGATCATGACACAAGATTAGTTCCAAGATCAACACAATATCCTCCAATAGATCTTCTGTCATTTAGATCAAACCCCCAATCTGCATCAAAATAGGCTGTCAAGGTTAGAGAACCTGAGTTGAAGAACTGAAGTCCAAAATGTGCTATACTTCGCATATATCTCAACACTCTTTTATAGGCCTGCCAGTATAAAGTAGTTGGAGCAGCCAAAAATTGGCTTAACTTATTTACTGTAAATGCAATATCTGGACTGATCAGTGTTAAATATTGTAGAGAACCATCAATGCTTTTGTAAAGTGAATGATTTTTAAACAAACAACCTTTATTTTTTTGCAATTTATTAGCAACACATATAGGTGTGTTACAACCTTTACTGTCAAGTATGTGAGCTTTCCTTAAGATATCACTAACAAACTTAGTTTGAGATATATGTAAGCCATCAATAGATGGAGTCACTTCCAATCCAAGAAAATAATTGAAATCCCCCAAGTCTTTGAGAGCAAATTCTTATCCAAGCTAATTAATAACCCATGTTATCTGAGCATTGCTTGAACCTGTTATTAGAATATCATCCACATAGACAAGAATGATTAAAATATCACATCTAATATGCTTGAAAAATAATGAAGTATCTGACTTGGAAGACCTGAATCCTTACTAAATTAGAGATCCTTTTAATATGTCATACCAAGCCCTAGGGGCTTGTTTAAGGTCATAAATGGCTTTATTCAACTTGCAGATATGATTGAGAAATTGAGGATTAATAAAGCCTTCTAGCTGAAGCATGAGCACATATTCAATATGTAAGCCATTGAGAAAAGCATTGTCGACATCTAATTGCTATAGACCAATAATTCATGACTGCTAAGTTGAGAACAACTGGAACAATGCAAGGTTTTACAACATGACTGAATGTCTCAAAGAAATCTACTCCAAAAGTTTGATGAAGCCCTTTTACAACTAGTTGAGCTTTATACTTTGAAATGCCGTCATCTGGGTTGTATTTAACTTGAAAAATCCACTTATTTCCAACAAGTTTGGTGGCTATCTCAACTGAAACCAATGTCCAAGTACCATTTCTCTACAAAGCATTATACTTATCTTGCATAGCCATATGCCACTTCTTGTCAGCTAAAGCAATTTTAACACTCACTGGCTCATGGTCTGTGTAGCTGTAAAATAGGTTTTTGGCTTGAAAATGCTAGATTTGGCTCAAGTAATTATTAGATAAGTTGGGATTACTAGTTGAGATGGTGGTTGTGATACAGGTGAATTGGATACATAATGAAGGGATGAGGAATTAGAGGTTTAAGAAGGAAAATATATAACTTGTTGAGGTAAATGTGGAAAGAATGATGATGGTAACACTACTGAGGTAGGAGGTATAACTGACGAATGATTGAAGCCACTATCATTGAAAATGAAAATTGATGGAGAGTAAATTAGGAAGGACTCAGAAGAAGATGAAGAGGATGAAAATAATTCAAAATATGGAAAATCAAACTCATTAAAAATGACATGAGCTGCAAATATAAACTTTGCCAGATTTGACTAGACATTTATAGCCCCTATAAAGAGGGCTGTAACGTAAGAACAAACATTTTTTGGAGTAAAAATCAAGCTTGTATTGATTGTAAAGTCTAAGAAAATGGTAACAAGCACAGTCAAACATTCTAAGAAGCTGATAATTTGGTGATTGGTAATGAAGTTTTCGATAAGGAGATAAATTATTGAGAATAGAGGTTGGCATTCTATTAATGAGATAAGAGATTGTTTGAAAAGCCTCCCATCAGAAAGAAACATGCATTTTAGCTTGGGTAAGAAGGGTTAAACTAGTTTCAACTATGTGTCTATACTTTTTCTCAACAACACCATTTTGGTGATGTGTGTGAGGACAACTAAATCTAGCTTAGATGTCTTTTGGTTGAAGAAAAGACTGAAAGAATTTTAAATTCACCTCTCATATCAAACTATAAAGCTTTAATAGAAAGATTGAATTTTTTTCCAATCAAGCATTTAAAGTGTTTGAATGTAGTAAGAGCATCAGACTTCAAAACTAAAGGAAAAATCCAACAATACCTAGTGAAATCATCAACAAAAGAGATATAATATCTATAACCATCCATGGACAGAACATAGCTAGTCCATGTAAGTCTGTGTGAATCAATTCTAAAGGACATTTTGTTTTGATTTTAGTAACTAAAAAATGTAATTGATGTAATTTTTCAAGCTGACAAACATCACAAAACTAAAGGATTGATTTATCAACATGAGCAGACAGCAAATAATTATTCTTTAAAATAGTTTATATAACATGTTTGCTTGGATGACCAAGCCTATTATGCAATATATTTGCTAACACATAACCTAAGTGTGAAAACTTATGGGAGATTTGGACTCTAAACAGAAATATAAGTCACTATTAAAGGCTTGAACAGAAGTGACATCATCATTGAAAGAGAAAATTGACATTATAGAACTAGGTTAAAACACTTGCATAGAAGAAGAAGATATAAGTTTCTCTTATGACAGTAGCTTGTACAGACCATCTTTAGCAATCCCCTGAGCCAACAGAGTGTCATTCACATTGTCTTTTAGGAAATAAACATCAGAGAAAAATTCAATGGTAATATCATTATCACGAGAAGTTTGGAAACATTAATGAGGTTCTTGGTAATTTTGGAGGCATACAGGACATTATGCAGATGTAAACAAGTACCAAAAAAAGTATAGAGACATGTATAACCTATGTGAGTAATTTGAAGACTTTGACCATTACCAATAATTAGTAAATTTGAGCTAAAAAAGATCTTACCATCATTCAAATTCTGAACTGTATTAGTTAAGTGGTGAGTTGTTCCACTATTTAGATACCATCCTTGATTAGTAACTCATTCAGATGTAGTCATAAAAGCTGCCCTTGATCCTTGATTTTGATTGAAAAAATGACTTGGAGCAGGAAAATTTGGGACAAAATTCTTGTTGAACATGTCTCTACACTCAGCTGCTGTGTGGTTAAACCTGAAGCAAATTTGACAAGCAACACCTCCTTAAACAAAACCTTTTCAGAACCTCTTGAGTTAAATCCACCTCTGCCATAGTTGTTATTGAAGTCACTAGGAAATCCATTGTTAAAACCACCAGTAAATCCTCTGAAGTTATTATTCTAATTTCATTTTCCTCGATTTGGTCCCTGGTAACCTCATCTTCCATTACCATCAAAGCCAGCTCTTCCACCAGAATTAGTGTTCCCATTATTTCCCTCAGCCTTGTTCCAGTTATTTTGAGCATTATTATTACCTTTCTTTGAAAAATTTCCAACTTGAGCTATATTGACTGCATAGTTATTCTTAATTTCTTTGTTGTCATGAAGCTTACTATTGTCCAGTCTAGCCTCATGTGTGAGAAGCATAGTATATGCTTCACTAAGATCCATAGTTAACATGTTTGCCTCAATGTAAACAACCACAAGATAACATGACCGATCTAAATAAAAAATGAGATGAGTAATCAGATCCTAATAACTCACAGGGCAGGCTGGGCCATCAGTAATTGTTTTAAGCTTTGTGAAATATTCTGACATTGTTAAGGATCTTTTTTGCAGATTGCTTAGAAGCATTTTTAGATGAACTTTTTTTGGCTATGGATTTAGATCCAAATTGTTTTTCAAGATTTTCCACAACTTAAAGGAAATCTTAGAAATGACCACAACACTGAAGATATCAACACTCATGGATGATATGATCCAGCTAAGTAAGAGTTGATCTTGACATTTTCATGTTGTATATTCTGGATTTTCTTGACCTTCAATATTTGAATAAGAACCTTCATATCCATATCTTGGTGGAAGAAATTGATCAGGACATAGCCTTGATCCATTGATGTAGCCTTCGAGACCATTACCACGAATTGAAGAGAGTATTTGTTGTTTCCAAGTTGTGTAGCTCTTGAAATCAAGCTTGATTGGATTTGTAAAGGTGAAAGAGGTTATGGTAGTGCCATTAGGTTGTTGATTGGAACATGTTAAGGCCATTAGATTGATCTCCGATACCAAGTTAAAGTGAAATATTTTTTGAGAATTCTGTTTGTTTACATAGAAAATAAAGAGAAAAATTATTAATTGAGAGAAATTAGAAATAAAAAAATATTCATTCTACATATTGTAATTTGAGATTACAATATTGTTTATATAGTTGTGTGTAGAATCTTCTGAAAGCAACAAACTCGTGTGCTCACATCCAACCATACATAAAAAACTTTTGGAAGGAAACTAACAACTCTCAATAGTATGCATAACGACCTTCCAACATGGTTATTCAGCAACGATACTATGACAGCTCAGCGATGATGAATCAACACTTAATTCTTAACACATGGATCTTCTCCCTTGACAGAAATTAGACTCTCTTTAAATTTATAAATCGAAAAAGAAAAACACTTATTAGTCCAAGATCTCTCAATTCTTAGGTACCACTTATCAGGATAATACAACAGCAGTTGTTCACTTGGAGAGCCTGATTTTACCAACAACAACAACAAAATCATTCTTTCTAAGTCCAAGTGTGGTTCATATAATATCATGTTTCCGTTGAGATTAATGGATAATAGTTTGTTCCAAATCCTCTCTTTCCTCGCCCATATTTCAACATCTTGATCATTGATGGCTTTTAAAGTAGTAAAGAGGGATATTGATCATCACAAAAGGTGATCCAGCAATACTGAATGGGCATTAAATCTCTTGGAACAGCTCATTGCCATGTTAAATGAAATAATCATTAGGTACGTAGTTACTATTATCACTCAAATTCGATAAACAGTAACAAAGTCTATCCAAGCTTTTGCACAGTGAATTAAAAGAGATATCAAAATGATTTTATTCGAAGCATGTTAATTCCCTCCAAGAGTTAGTACTTAGGTTTTATATATTGTACAAAGCGAGAATTACATAATTTAAATTTAGTCTTTTAGGTTTCGGCTAATTATGCAATTAGCTTATGAATTTTTAAAAATTATTCAAACCAACCTTATTTATGTTGAAATTCACTCAACGCACTTTTCACTTGAAGTAGGTAATTAGATGTTCTTGTTGGAATTTAAAAGTGAATCATACAAAACTACTTAGGTAGAATTGCATTAAGGATGAAATTTATTATCAAAATTAAATTTTAAAAATATGTTTGTCACTTACCTTTTTAAAATTCTTAAAATATATGTACCTTGTACACTTGCTTCACATAAAGATATAAATAAATTACAAGATTGATTAATTGAAATCATGAAAAAGTAAAGGGCCAAAGGGAGATATATTCCACGCATATACCGTGCCGCATCGTTATTTCTAACTTATTGAAATTTTAAATTCAAACTGAATGATTGAAATCATCATCTAAAATCAGGAAAATCAAACAAATCTCATGCATGCACCAATCGAAGCCACTTTCCACGTGTAAAATGGGCTAGTCAACTCATACAATTATCAACAATAAATCCACTTAATTTGCATCATCTACTTCTTTGGCATTTAATTTCTATCATTTTCTTATCCAACCAGGCGCATGCATCCAGATAGGCATATAGATATCTTTCTCCCCACATAACTTTATTAGCACAATCAAGTCACTTTAAGAAAATAGTAAGCATTGTCGGGTAATTGGTCTTTATTTAATTTGAGAAGAGCTATTTGCATTTCTTTATTAATAAGAGTTTCCAAGCATTGAAGATTTGCCTGTATTTGAGTGAGCAAAAGATATACAGCTTAGTCATCAGATTACAAAACAGGTTAACTAATTTATTGACAAATAAACATCTAACTAAGATCTTGTCATTCGACAAACTTTTAGTTTTAAGATCATTTAGGAATATTAGCACAATAATTGTAATCTAAAAAATTATATAAAAAAATTATATTAATTTTTTTGCAAGCACCATTTGCACACTTGGTAGTTTGCATACAATTTTTGACAATTAAAAATTAATATAATTTTTAGGGTTAAATTGATAATTTAATTATTTTTTATTAATGTCCAAATAAAAAAATTATTATAAAAGGGTAATAGTGTAAAAGTAAGCCAAAAGAAATAAAAAGTAACGGCAGGGATGTTTCAAGACATTTTTAAAATATAGGGACTAAATGAATACTAATCTTAAAATACAATGACTAAATAAATTTTTACCCTAATTTACTCACATCTCAACGCTTTGTATAACAAGTTAACCAGAAAATCTTGAAATTGTTTGCCTATAGATAGAGATATTAGATATTCTGTATTTTATTTTCTTGACGTAGGGTCATATGAACAATGAATTATAGAGAAAGATTGAAAGAAACATATATTTTAAATTATAATCGGAAATCTTCCATACAATATTATTTAAACAGATTATGTTCTTATCAGTTCCTTAAATTTCAGGTAATGTCGTAATCATATTCATATTATATTATATACACTTTATGAACACGCGTCATTCAATCGTCTCATTTTAAATATAATTAAACTGCAAATAATGATACCACAGAGTCACAGACATTTTTGGTCTTAGTTACGTACCAGAAGGCTGAATAATAATAATAATAATAATAATAATAAGAGCAGGAGGTGAGAGTTTCGAAACAAAAGGAAAAATTAAAAACCATTTTTAAGCTCAGTACAAAATTCAAGGACAGGACCAAGGGAAATAAAATCTTGATGTACGTAGGACATGTATTTTGTGGGGGAATAACTAATTGAGTTACAATACTCATATAATATGTTAAGTCTTTGAACTTTCGGTGATATATAGAAACAAAATCCGTTGTGTTTAATTGCAAAATCAATCCGATTATGGTCGAAGTTTGTTGTTTGATGCCTCAAATGTATTTGATCATTTTAACTATTTCCAAGAAATTTTTTTTTTTTTTGGTTTTGACCACGAGGTATCCTGGGGAGGGCCCCAACTGTGGGAGGCACCTTTAAGCCCGTACCACAACCCAGACTAGAGGTCCTCGCTCGAACCGAGAGGCACAGGTTCTCCCAACAAAGGCGACTTCCCTGCGACTCGAACTGGGGAGCAAACTCAGTCAAGCAACTTAAGGGGACTCCATTGCCAGTGGAGCCAACACTTTGTTGGTTATTTCCAAGAAATTTTTGAAGTTTTAGTAAGAAAATACAATTTTTATGTTCTTTTCTTTTTCGCTTTTGTTTTAATTAGGAGTATTCATTATGGAAAGGTAAAGATAATTCAGATTTGTTCATACAAGTGAATTCAAAATATTAATGAGTCTCCATGTACAAGAGCATGAAAAACGCTATAATTTTATTAGCTACAGATAAGTCGTGAAATATGCTCTTATCCCCATCACTCATTGTCACGTGTAAGTCAAACATTTTCTTTTAGTTCTTATCACATAAAATGATAGTCTAAACTCACTTATATATGAGTTTGACTTTTTATGAGTTTTAAAATTTAAGATGTGAAAATTGATCAATTACATATAATTAATTATCCCAAAGTTCTTTCAAAGTAGTTTTGGGATAATTTTTCTATTTTTGGCAGATATTAGATATTGTCCTCGTCACCAAACTAAACACCATTTTCCATTTAAATAGGAAAATAAAAAAGGAAAGATAGAATAAGGCCAGAATAAAATTCGGTGAGTTGATGAAGGATTTATGGAAAGCGACAGAAATGGTGTTTTTACTTTTTACTTTTTACTTTCTTGAAGAAAAGTTGAAAGCTTAAGCAGCACAAATTAATGTTGCTTTTACGATTTTGTACTTGTTGCGTAACATTTTCTTTCTTCAAATATTATATTAAACATATTTCTTTATTGAAAAATTCTTTAGATTGTGCGTTCAAATCAGTTCAATTAGTAATTCTCTTAACTTAAAATAAAAGGTCCGGGAATCAAAAGCCAGTTTGGTATTTATTTATTTAGATTACAATTTTTAAAATACTTTATCAGAGGCGAGATTTGAAATCACAAAAAAACATCAATTTTCATTTTTGAAAACAAATACGAAAAAAATTAGCAGCATACCATTCTCAAAAAAAAAAAAAAAAGCAAAAACATATCATTTTCAAAATGTCATCCGTCACGTCACGTAATTAATTATTTGACTCTACTTGTGTACTGTCGGTGTGGACAAAGCTACGTTACATACTCTGTATGTAACAGTTCAGTGCAAACTGGCCTTGTGTCAGCTAATTTCTAGCAACTTTTCTTCTCTCCTGCAACGGTCCGTGTGTCTCAATCAATTATTTATGCATAAACTGACAAAAATGATAATTCAATATAAAGAAAAAGGATAAAAGTCTACAAGCTTGAAATGAAAGGTTTCGACTTTCGAGTATGTGGAATCCACACGCGTCGTACAGTCCACATTCGCATGGCGATGGCATGGACTAAATCCAACGTTATCGTTTATCAAAGTTGAATTCTTCAACCCTAATTAAGTCGACCAGAATTTAAGCTGATTTATTTATTATTATTATTATTTTTTTTTTACAAACAAATGAAATTTTGGATATTACAAAGGGGGAATTATTCTTCTTTAATTTCTCACCCTTAGTCACCAGAAAATTACAATAGGGGCCAATTGCGGTTTTTTTTTTTTTTTGGCACAAAGTTTGGCCAAAAAACACTTCTTGCTTTGTAGCTCAATAAAGTTTCAATGGCAACAAAATGGACATGCATAAACGACTCTGCCAATATTGCCATGCCATGAATCATTTTAATTAAAAGAGGGACATTTCCATATATAAATGACATACATTGCAGCATCTAATTGCACAGACAGTAGTTTCTGAATCAAAATGCATTCTGGGGAGAACATGTACATACATAACAGAAAATACTAGTAATAATAAACAAATAAACAAATAAACAAATAAATTTTAACTGCAAAATCTTAAACTTTTCTTGCCTAATAACACAAATTTTTCATCAGTTACGAAATCAGCTCAGCAGTATATAAACAAAATTTTAAAATTGAAATTGAATGTTCATCCTAATTTTCCATCCACAAAACTATATACTCACAATTCAGCGTATTATTCCTTGAAAGATATAAGGAAAGGAAGAAGATAAATATTGTCTATTTTTAAACTAACAAATCTAATTCTTTCGTAGAAAATTCCTGTTCATTCTCTTTGGTTAAACATATATGATTTAAGGATAAGTGCACGAGTTACGAATAATTTATTTATAAAATCATAATTATAAAAATATAAAAAGATAGGGTGTTGTTACATAAAAAGCTCAGTGGAAATATCCTCACAGATTTTTTTTTTGTGAATAATTTAAACAATTAAAAAATGGGTAAGTTATCTCAAGTTAAAAAAAGTCAGACATAAAACTAAACATCAATATCTAATTCTATTTTTTTTATTTAAGGAATGAGATAAGTAATGACTTCACATTAAAATTCAATTAATAAATTAGCTTAAAAATAAAACTAACATGACATTACTAAAATAAAATATTAAATAAATAATTATAAAAACAATGTATTATTTTCTTTCCTTACACTTTGATCGCCACTTTAAATTATATGCATACTGGACTTTAAATAAAAAAATAACTACAATAAAATTTAATTTGAAAGTTATTAGTTATTTATAGATGTAAAACTATAAATAACTACAATAAAATTTAATTTGAAAGTTATTAGTTATTCAAAAATAATTAAACTCAAACTTTATTTATAGATATAAATCAATATGACATCAATCACTTATAACCGATAGATTTGATTTATTATTTTAATTTATTCAATTGCCATGACCTCACAATTGCCATTCAAATATTCAAATTAAATTTTTGCATTTTGTCTTAGTTGTGATGTGAAAAATAATTGAGGTAGTCGGCTAGTTAATAATACTTTAATTTGAAAGGAGTTGCCGAGTTGCTGACTAATGATTAATTAATTATCTAAGTGGAGAAAAAATGTATAGAATATCTTAATATAAATAGAGGAAAAGAGAAAAAATAAATTTATGATAAATTTATAAATAACTTATAAATAAAAAATAAAGTAGGGGTCAAAAGATAAGAGACAAACTAGTGACACGGTACAACCGTTGCACAAGAGTTTTGTCCCTTTCTAATATCCATGTTGTATGGCCTTTTCTTTTGTTTAATAAGAAAAAAGAAAGAAAAAGCTCTTATGGGGACAAGAAATCCCATCCACTAAACAACCACCTTTGCCCCATATTATTATTAGAACTTGGGTGATCAGAGATACAAAATGCATTCACAATCAACCGAGCTACACTTGACATACTTCTAGAATACTGAGATGCAATTAATAAATTATCATTACCACCTCAAAATATGTGGAGAAAAATATGCTTTCACCAAACTTTAGGGAGAAAATCGATAATGTAATTATCTCATCATATAAGTTAAGCCATTGTTTTCAAACAGTAGACTTTTACAATATAATGTGAAACTTCTTAGTCGTTGCCAAGTTCTACTCCTGTTTAATTTGGTTGGCTATAAATAAAGAGGCGCGTATATAGAAGGCGCAGATATAACTCTCATTCTCATCATTGCAAAATGGCTTCTCTTCGTTATCTTCTTGCAGCTGCTCTTGTAGTTGCATTTGTGCTTGAGGGATCATCACCAGCTCAAGCTCAACTTTCTCCCTTTTTTTATTCTTCCACATGCCCTAATGTAACCAACATAATTCGGGAGGTGCTTAAGAATGCTTTCTTGTCCGATATCCGGATCGGTGCCAGCCTCATCAGGCTTCATTTCCATGACTGTTTTGTTAATGTAATCAATCTCTACTCTTTAATTTTTCTTCTTCTTCAATTAATATTTTAAAACATGAATTAAGGTCCTCTCCTAATCTGAATTCTGCATAGTATTTTTAAAAATTTTGTGTAACATGCCTATTATTAGTAGCATATGATTGAACTATAACTACATACACTTATATCCTTAACTTCTAATAATCACAATTAAACTCGGAAAAAGCTTACGTCACGAGGATATCCTGGTTTTAAAAACTTATTATACAATAAGAAAATTTGTATATATGTGTATGTTTATCCAAAAAGAAAATGCACAAATATTCATTATTTTTCTTAATCGTAAGATAAGAAGAATCTACCTAATTATTAAATTAACGATACAACAGCAGTTGATCAGAAAGAGTTTTTGACGTTATTTCAGGGCTGTGATGCATCGATTTTGCTGGACAATACTACTACCATAGTGAGCGAGAAATTTGCTGGGCCAAATATTAATTCGGCGAGGGGTTTTGAAGTTGTTGATGACATGAAAGCTGCCGTTGAAAGGGCCTGTCCAGGCGTTGTTTCCTGTGCTGATATTCTTACTATTGCAGCTGAAGAATCTGTTGCTCTGGTATATGTGAATTTCTATTAACAACTCATCATCTTGCTCGACTACATATTTTAAACTTAAAAGTGATTAAATTTCTAAGGTATCAGAGAGTAAGTTTGACTTTACATTCGTGTTGGAATTTTCAGACCCTGAGTACTTTAACTAGATGAATCCACAGTCCACCGACGTTACCATGTTGACTTCGTGATAGTGCCTGAACAAACTTCACCGTATGAAAAGGGAAGGCTTCTCCTTCCCCCCCCCCCCCCCCCCCCGAAAAAAAAGTGATGAGATTCAAGGAGGACACATCAGTTTTACGTGTTGGGTTCCAGTATATATTTTGAAAATTTTAAAAAAAAAATATCATCTTTATATGATACAGTCTGGTTGAACCGTTCACTCAAAATTGTAACGTCGGGAAAGTGCTAATTTTGGGTGCAACAAGACCAATTTCTGATTTTAGTTAAATTTGCTTATTATGCATCTCTCAAGTGATGCTTTTGACTAATGATCGTGGTTTTGGTAACAGTCAGGGGGTCCTTCATGGACAAATCTATTGGGAAGAAGAGACAGCAGAACCGCAAACAGGACTCTTGCAAATGAAAATCTTCCAGGACCGAACAATACTCTTACGAGGCTCAAAGATAGATTCAGAAATGTTGGCCTCAACGATAATTTTGATCTTGTTGCACTCTCCGGTAATATTTGCTTTTACGCCCTTTGACTTGAGTACAAACAGACCTTGGAGTCTTTTGGGATAAAGCAGTATTGGAGCCAGAATTAGAAATCTGGAGGTGGAAAATTTTTTAATGCCAATACTGAGTCTTGAAATCTTAGAGATAGTTTAAATGTTGAATATCTTATTTAAAAAGAAAAAAATAAATTTTGATAAGGATGTCTCATCCACTAAATATCAATTTTTTTCTCATTATTACTCTTACTAAGACGACCACCGACACAAAGCACATTCATACTCTACAGCACCTAGGAGGCTTGACTGAATATCCTAATGATGCGAAGAAACTGTGTTTTAAAGTTTGACATTGGTGATTAGGAATATGTTAAAACGTTTGACAAATTTACTCCCCTTAATCACATCATGAAATTTGAATTGCTTCCCAAGAGAACCACCATAATGAAACTCAATTATTATCCTTAATTTGTATGAATTTGAGTAAAAATAACAAAGATTGGCTATGCATGTTTTTCAGGAGCTCACACATTTGGAAGGGCTCAGTGCCGAACTTTTAGCGATAGGTTATTCAATTTCAACAACACTGGCAATCCAGACCCAACACTTAACACAACCCTCTTACAACAACTTAGGCAACTATGCCCACAAGGTGGAAACGGCAGCGTTCTAACTAATCTGGATGTCACAACACCTGATTTGTTTGACAACAAATACTTCTTCAATCTTCAAATCCGCAAGGGCCTTCTGCAGAGTGATCAAGAATTGTTTTCGACTCCCGGTGCCGATACCGCCGCCATTGTCAATGTCTTTAGTAGCAACCAGGCTGCTTTCTTTCAAAGCTTTGTGATTTCAATGATAAGAATGGGGAATTTGAGACCATTGACAGGCAATCAAGGGGAGATTAGATTGAACTGCAGGAGGGTCAATGGAAACAGTAATATAGAAACCAGATCATCGTCAGAGGGTGATCTGATCAGCTCTTTCTAAATAAGCTAGTTTGTGGGTAACAAACTCGTGAATTTACTCCTATGTTTTGCCTGAAACATGCTTTTTATTTTCAATAAACTAAGGTTGTGTTTGTGTATTCACATCCTTGCTTTCTTTGTATCAGAAATCCTTGTCATGTGTATTTTTTTCTCCTATGTCATCGATACACATTGTCATTTGAGTCATTTTTCTGTTTTTAGTGGTCCATTTTATCCTCTAGCTTTAAAATACTAACCGGAAAAACACCTTATTCTTACAAATTTCTTTGTACTTTTTGTCAAACATGCGTAGTTTGACAAAATAGTAGGGAAGAATCTTTTATTTTCAGAAATACTCAATACATACTTTTTTTATGGGATAACAAAACTTATTTTTAGACAAATTTTAAAAATCTATTTTACAATTTTTGGGGTCTGTGTGTACCAAAAAAGAGCCTATATAATTTCTAAAACCAATAAAATCTCCGTACTATTTCACTAAACCATTTCGCAATTATTATGATCCTTTTTCCCCAGAAAAGAAAACACTTGTAGCCAGTAGCCACAGTTACCTTTTTCATGATCATTAATAAAATCATTTTTTACCCATTTCAAAAAGTCATCCTGTCGTTTCTTAATTATTTAACTCCTACTTGTGGTTAGGGATGGCAATTGTACCCGCAAACCCGCAAACCCGCCCAAACCCACCCGCCAAAACCCGCCCGTTGCGGGTAATTTTATCCGTTGCGGGCGGATTTAGTATTATAAATTAAAACCCGCATATGGATGCGGGTGGGTTTGGTATTAACCTTATACCCGGTGGATACCCGCATGGATATCCACCAAACCCGCAATAATTTTTTCAAATATTTTTAATTTAATTTAAATATAAAAATATATAAAGAAAATAATGTAATTAATCAAATTACCAAATAGCAAAAGGCTCAAAGTTGTGTATGTGTGTATATGGCTCATCTCTTATTCTAAAGTCATAACCTAAAGAAAACTAAAAGCATTTCCCTTCGAATTAGTATTTGAAAATATTAATCTTAATTATTATTTTAGGCATTGTGTTAGATGGGTGCTTATGGTGGTGAATAAAATAAATATATTCTCTTTGATCTTGTTTTAAATGATAATATGAAATGTAATTATTATTTTTAGATATTAGTTTGTGTTTTTTAAATAGATTTGTATAATTTATACTTAAATTTGAGAATTTGTGTTGAATTGATGTGGAAATTTTAATTTTTCATTTACACTGTTTAAATATAAAATTGAATATGTTATATGGAACTTGAGGTTATTATTATAAATTTATATATTAAATATTTGTGATTTTAAATACGGAAACCCGCAAAAAATCCGCCGGATACCATTGCGGGTTTGGTAATTGTTAAAACCCGCTGCGGGTGGGTTTTTTAAAAAAAATTAAAACCCGCTGCGGGTTGCGGGTGGGTTTGGTAATTTAAATTTTGTGCGGGTTTGGGTTTGGTAATGGCAAACCCGCTGCGGGCGGTGCCCATTGCCATCCCTACTTGTGGTTTCAATTAAAGTAAGACCGCTGTACCTTTTAAAATATAACACTAAATTATTTAATAAATAATTTAAATAATTTAGTGTCCAACATGTTAATCTTCTAATATTCCTTACCTGTGGCTTAAATGCCTCATTTTGTTTTCTTTCATGAACTTTCAAGTTTCTTAAGAATGTCCTGGCCTGTGTTTTTCTTCTTCAATTTTTTTTTTTTTGAGAAAATCTTCTGTTAGAGATACCTTTCAGCTTGATTATTTAGATGGGTCGTTAAGTTTTTTTTTTTTTTTTTTGGGTGACTTACCGAAGTGTGTTTTTCTTCTTTCTTTCATCTTCTTCGATCGGAAGGATAATTTTGATGATGGAAAGATGGAGAAGCAAAAAAGGTGATGATGATGACTGTAAATTGATCTTTGAAAATTGAAAAATAAAAAATTGAAAAATAAAAAGGAAAATTTTTAACCTACCCCAAATAATTGGATATTTTGCACTGTGTTCTTAAAAAATTTGACTTGTTGCATCGTGTTTTTAATTTTGTTATTTTCTCAGTTAAATTTAATAGTGGTGGGGTAAAATGAGAAATTTATTTCTTAAATTAATTTTAATAGGAATTCTCTTTATTGTAATTGAAATAAAAATTTTTAAAAAATTAAAGGAAAAATAATAGTGGTAACAATGTACATGTAACAAGAAATTTTTTTATTGCAATTGAAATAAAAACTTAAAAAAAATTAAATGAGCTAAAAAAATTTTTTTTTCATATAGAGAGGTATTTTTATCATTCAATCAAAAGTTAAACAGAGTCATTAAAAATAACTAAAAAATTAATAGAATTGAGGATGCGGTGCAACACGTTATTTTTTTAGATGCTCCGTGCAAGATATCAATTTATTTGAGGTTAGTTTAAAAATTTCCCAAATAAAAATCAACAAGTTAGTTTTGGGGGAAAAAAAGGAAAGAAATTATTGTGCTTTTATACTCACATGGTGCCATTGAATAAAAGAACTGGTTTTTTTTTTCTTTCAAAGTTTTGAAGACCGGGCCTACATGCCGAAAATGTCAGTAGTTGTCTTTACGTCACAACTTAATTCAGCCGTTGATGGGATCCAACGGTCAAAACGTGAGTGTCCGCATATTTTTTAAGCTACGGGTGTCCGCGTGAGAGAACCACCGCTTATTTCTGTACTTTAAAAACTGAGATGATCTAAACTCACGATGAAAATTTTCTAATATCTTAACTACTTTTAGCAAAATTATTATTTAAATATTATATTATTAATTTTTATTTAATAAATTATTTTTTTGACTATAATAACTGGATCCTACGGTACAATCATAGTTATCTTTTGTGTCAACAGTGTTGTAAAATGTCTCTGAACCCCTTTCATTCATTTTTATTTAAACTTTACCTCATAAATATTAAATTAATTTCTATTGTATCCATATAAACATTATAAATAGCACCTTATACTATTTGCAATTTATACATTTTTCTTCTATATTGCACCTTTATTACAATACCCCTCTCTTTATCACAAATACCAGTGAACCCGACTCGAATTTCGTTTCCATTTTTATCCACGCCACCGGCCAAGGTTGGTACCGATCGGAAGATCGTGCGACGCCGGTCATCTCCACGCCATCCTTGTAGCAAAAATAACTGGGTCAACCCGACTCGCGAAACTGACCCGGATTTTGTTTCCGTTTCCAGCTACTCCACCAGCCAAGGTTGGTATCGATCGGAAGCTTGTGCGACGCCGGTAATCTCCATGTCATCCTTGTCGCCGTAAAACATTCGGAAAGCTGCCGATCGAAGCCGTGAAAAGTCACAAAATCCTGCTTCAATTCACCGCGGTTTCTCCGGTTTTCGGTGACGCCACTACTTGGGCTTTGTTCTCCACAGTTCCCTCTGTCTTTTCTGACCAACCACAGCCACCGGAGGAGCCGATTTGCCGTTGATCGGCCGTTGAAGGATTCACGGGTTTGATAGAAATGAACTTAATATTTGTGAAGGAAAGTTTAAATAAGAATAAGTGAAAGGACTTTATGAAATTTTACACAAAAAAAGACAAAAGCGGTGGCATGGTGCCACTGTTGCACGATAGGCGAGTCCATAATAACTATGACTTAAATGTTAGATACATGTGACTCGATTGGTGAAATAGTCTCTCTCCAAAAAATCATTTTTTTTTTACCGCCGTACAAAGAAAATATTTTGTTGCGAATGAATAAATTGTGGATAGTGATTGAGCAGGATCGTGTCCACAGAGATCGGTAATTATTTAAATCCTTTTGAAACGTAAAACATAAAATGGGGGTTTTGTTGACAATAATAAAAATTAAATTAAAATAACAAGAATGCAAATTAAAGTTGTAATTCAAATTGGAGAAAGCTCTGGTTGAAGGAATTAACTCAGCTTGATTCGACTACTGATCATTGATTTAAATATAAATTATTACTACTTATAAATAGACCAGTTATAGCTACCGAGACCCTCTAATAGTCAATCTCTCCTTAACTAGTCGATAACCAAGGTACGACTGTTGGTTATTTCCCTAATCAATAGACAACCCTAGATACGATCATAGGATTTAATCAATTGACAGCCTGAAAAACCAGAGAGACCCAAATCATAATCAACAAATACATATAATTGTTCATTTAAATTAGATTGTTTATTCTCATAACACAACTCACTGCTACGTTATTTGTCACAAACATTAAAATCTTCATACGATAAATCCTTTAATTGACAATATATTAAGTTGATAATTAAATAGTGGCCAATTACCTAATTAACAAACATAATCATGAGAATAATTCAGAGAATAAACAAATACCCAAAAAGTAATAAAACAATTAAAGTATAAGAAAGATCTCACAGTAGTGATGAATCAAAGTTTCATTATCCTTCAACCAGAAAAATAGTTTTAGTTCTTCATAGAGAGAAGAAAAAAGTTTAGATCTAGGATTTCTTCCTTTTTGTCCCCAATCTCCCCTGGTTCACAATAGATTCCTCCCTTAAACACTCTCTCTCTCTTCTCCTTTAGAGTTCTATTTAAAATAAAATACTAATATCTGAAATATTAAATTCGTAATTACAAAAAAACCAAAAATACAAAACACGTTAAACTAAAAACTGCAGTCCGTAGTTGACAGTACGCGCCCACGCCTTATCAACAAAGTTCTTCTGACGCTCATAATTTCTCTAAGAGAACAATCATCCTTAAACATCATCTTGTAACTAAATTTTAGCACCAATCAATAGAATTGCACCTATAAAAATAAAACACAAGTAAATCACTATTATTAAGTATAAAATATCAATATTAAAAAAATATAATTTAAAATTAATACATAAATTACACTCTAACAAAATTATCCATACGTAAAATCATAATTATTGATACAAGACCATTTCCACATAAAAAGCCTCGATCTCGCATCTAAATATGTATAAGCTGACAAAATGATATTTGACATTTCGGTAAACAAATGAAAAGTTCCAAAAGGTTGAAATGAAGGATTTCGAATACGTGGAATCCACACGCCACATGCTCCGCATTCACACATACGATAAAAGAAACAGGTAAGCCGGCATTAAACAAAAGCGACTCAAGGCGTCGCCGCCCCTACCTAATAAAGGCACCATTTCAAGAATTATCAACTTAGTCCCTCTTTTCATGAATAATTACTCAGGATTTTGGATTTCATTTTAATAAGTTTTTATTCTCAAATAAGTTTGATATACATGCATTTCTAATACGTTCATTTATACTTTTTTTTAATAAAATTTTACAAACAAATATTCCTCTTTCTTATATTCTCTCCGCAAAAACGAAGGTTATTTGTAAATTTCAAGATCATTATGAAAATAAGAAATATAATTTTAAATGCACCGTAATTAGTATATTGTATTTGAAAAAAAATTAAAATTGAAGAATCTAATTGAAGACTTAAGCTTTTAAACATGAAAGAAAAAATTGAATGAAATTTAAAAAAGAAAATTAACTAGTTATTTTATTTTACTAATAAAAAAAAAAAAGACATCTACATCCATATAGTTTACTTAGATGGTCACATGGGCCACGTTAGTTTCAAAAAGAAAAAAATCACATAAACCTAATTAAGAGAATTAATAACGTAACTAACCTATTCAAACAGTGAAACGAGGAACTTCGAGGTTGCTGCAAAGTTCTAATACTAATCTGGTTTGTTTGGTTATAAATAAAGAGGCCTTTCTCTAGTAACTCTTAGACAAAATGGCTTCACTTCGTTATCTTCTCGCAGCAGCTCTTCTTGTTGCTTTTGTGCTTGAGGGATCACCATCTCAAGCTCAACTTTCTCCATCTTTTTATTCTTCCACATGCCCTAATGTATTGAACACTATCGAGGATGTGCTTAAGAAAGCTTTCTCGTCCGATATCCGGATCGGTGCCAGCCTCATCAGGCTTCATTTCCATGACTGTTTTGTTGATGTAAGCAATCTCTGCTCTCTCATTTTTCATATTCTTTACTTTATCAAGCTCTCTGTCCATGTACTTACTGATATAACATAGTTTCAAGTATGTCAATGAACAGTATCTTTATAATTTTTATGGCATTAAACAAAATATAGAGTTTTCATAAAGCCTAAGGAAGAGTTTGAATATATCATTTTATGTTCAACAACTTCCAAAACCATTTATATATATTTTCTCTTTTATCTGTCTGCTACTCATTGCATTCTTCTTCTGACCGCATATTCATGCACGTAGAGATCCTCACCCCCAACCCCAAGCTAAAAGATCTGATTTTTTCGCTTCAGCCGTACAACAAAACTTTCCTCTCTAATTTGGATGTACCGAAGACCATGTAATTCTTTTTTTATAAATAAATTTTAATATGGGGTTTTCATGCACTAAAAATTTTAATCTAGTAAAGATTTGGTCCAAAACAGGAATTAAAATCCATCTCATGGCCTCACCCCTGCTGAGTGCTTTTAATGATCATGGGTCCAATATTAATGGTGTATGGTTGAAAATAAATCACACTTGTTTTATATTCTTCCAGCCGAAAATTTAAATCAACAGGAAATCCTAGTCATAAAAACATATGTAATAATAAGACAATTTAAACAAGAAGAGTTTGCATTATTTATATAATTTTTTTGAATTCCTGTCCATAAGATAAGAAGGAATCTATCTACTTGTAAAACTAACAATACAATGGACTGTTAACATAGCAAGTTGTTAATTAATATTATTTTTTCAGGGGTGTGATGCATCGATTTTGCTGGACAGCACTAACACCATAGACAGCGAGAAATTTGCTGCGCCAAATAACAATTCGGCGAGGGGTTTTGAAGTTATTGATAACATGAAAGCTGCCGTTGAAAGGGCATGTCCAAGGGTTGTTTCCTGCGCTGATATTCTTACTATTGCGGCTGAACGATCCGTTGCTTTGGTAATGAATTTCTATTACCAACTCCTCTTCCTGGTTAATATTTTACGCTTAGAAGTAAATTAATATGGGTATCAGAATAAGTTAAGAGAATAATGGTAAACCTTTGCAGTATTAATGTAATTTTTAACTATTTTTTTCAATTAATAATAACCCCTATAAATTTAACGTGTTTTTATATTATTTTTTCAGTTAATTAAATAACCCGTGAGTTCAACTTTACCCTTAGAAGAATACATTAATTAAATAATTATTTACATAGAACAATGTGCAAGATCTGGGTCCACATGTTTAGCCTTTGCTAGTTTTTTTGACAAAATTGTCTATGTTTAGCCTTTACTAGCCTTTGCTAGTTATTGCATCTGCTATTCAACGACAAAATTGTCCCACCATGTGGAAATTGATTTAAGTGAAGGGATTCATCCTTGGACCCATCATTTTTAAATTCGGACGATGTGGTGGACTCCATTATTTAAAAGGGGTGATTTATTGACTATGGTGCATTAGCTACACTGTATGGTACCAAAATTGCTACACGTATGGCAATATAGTGAATATTGACGGATAAATTGTTACCGACAGCGAGACACTTTTTACTGCGCTGGTGCATCGTAGTAGCAAGGCCTTAGTTTTAAACTTAAAAGTTTTCTTCTTTTGTTATACGACAAAGTTTTGATTCAACGGCTAGCAAATTAAATAGTCCGCCCCAAACGCACATCTCTTAAGATTATTGCTGATTTTGAGTGAATGGCTCTTGGTTACAGTCAGGGGGTCCGTCATGGGCAGTTCCATTGGGAAGAAGAGACAGCAGAACGGCAAACAGAGCTCTTGCAAATCAGAATCTTCCAGGACCATTTGATACTCTTGATGAGCTCAAATCTAGTTTTAGAAATGTTGGCCTCAATGACAAGCTTGATCTTGTTGCACTCTCCGGTAATTATTAATTGCTTCTACATCCTTTTAGTTACTTGAGTAAAGTTATGAGAGTAAACTTTTAGGAGTCAAAACTGCCTGCTACTAGTAACTCATACTCAAAAGTTAATTCACGAAATGAGTGTTGGTGCCTTAAATTTATATTTACTTAACTCCAAATTTAAATAATATCCCTAACAATAAAATTATCATTATTGTTCCTCGTATGTGAATTCAGTAAAAATAACAAAGATTTGGTCATGCATGTTTTTCAGGAGCACACACGTTCGGAAGGGCTCAGTGCCAATTTTTCAGGGGCAGATTATACGATTTTAACAACACTGGCAAGCCAGACCCAACCCTAGACGCAACCTTCTTACAACAACTGAGGAAACTATGCCCACAAGGTGGAAACGGCGGCGTTCTTGCTAATTTTGATGTCACGACACCTGATGTTTTCGACAACAAATACTTCTCCAATCTTAGAGGCCGCAAAGGCCTTCTGCAGAGTGATCAAGAGTTGTTTTCGACTCCTGGTGCCGATACCGCTGCCATTGTCGAGGACTTTGGGAGGAACCAGAATGCTTTCTTTAAAAACTTTGTGACCTCAATGATAAGAATGGGAAATTTGAAACCACTGACAGGAAATCAAGGGGAGATTAGATTGAACTGCAGGAGGGTCAATGGAAACAGTAATATTGCAACAAGATCATCATCATCAGAGGGTGATTTGGTCAGCTCTTTCTAAATAAGCTAGCTTGCAGCATATGCGCGAGAGTTTTTGTGCTTAACAAACTCAAATTTAATCTGATCGTTTTGCCTGAAACATGTTATGTACTTTCAAATAAATTAACGATCAAACTTGAGTTTAATCTAATGGTCTTGTCTGAAAGATGTTATGTATTTTCAAATAGATTAATTAAACTTTTGTTTGTGTGTTCACATCCTGCTTTCTACACGTAATTTTGTTTATTATTTGTTTTTTTTCAACATCATCAATGTCACGTTTTAACCAATAAAAATTATGTATACATGTGGCTTCTGCCGTAGGCTCACCGCTAAGAATTAATATTAGATCGGACAGAAAAGTCTATGAATCTAAATTTATTTGTCGAATGATACTTTCGTTCTCTTAGAAATTTTTTTCATCATTCGAGTCTCTTATTATTTTTTCGTTTCATCCATGACATTTAAATCAGTTTTCTCTTAAACTTAATTACGTGCCTTTTATCTTTTATAATCTAAGAGAACAAAGATGAATTTGTCTGTTAAGGAATTTACCTTACATCAGTTAATTAAAATAGTTACAACTCTGAAATTAATTTTTAATATGAATTACGTAACAATCACTAGCTATAGGTATAATATATAGAAGTCATAGGCAAAATGATATTTCAGTAAATAATAATTAAAATTCCGAAGGGTTTCGATTTGTGGAATCCACACGCTAAAAGAAATAATATTAATCAGAGGCCAAGGCCCCGGCCACGGCCCCGGCCACGGCCGCCACCAAACAAAGGCACCATTTCATGAATTATTAACTTTAAGTGGCTTAGATTCAACCACTCACGTGGGTGAGGACTGAGGAGAGTTTTGGTTTCGTTTCTGTAAATACTATAAATAAATAAATAAAACAGCAGGGAGGATCGGTACGACTTCAAAAATATGTGGAGAAAAATATGCTTTCACTAAAACGTTGGGAAAAAATTAATCGTGTAATTATTTCATCATACCATTTTACGTTTTCTGTTTTGCATTTTACATTTTCTTTTTCACCGACATCAAAAATGGGTTCATAATTTGCAGCCACCAAATAAGTTCACGTTTAAAACTCAACTAATAATTTTAAAAAATAGATGGGCCTCACAAATCTTTAATTTTACTAAATTCTTTCAAACAAACTATCAAATACATTACTATTTTTATTTAAAACATAATTATTTTAAAATTAGTTACCCAACTTATTTTGAAATTTACCAAAAACAATTTATTTCTATATTAAAATAGAAGTACAAAAACACCCACAATAAGCTACTATACTTTATTTTAAAACAGTTGACTTTTACAATATACAATGTGAAACTTCTTGGTTGTTGGCAAGTTCTAATCCTGTTTGCTTCAGATTATAAATAGTCATGCAGGAGAGTTATGGATAGCTCTCACTCTCACTAACCTCTTCAAATGGCCACTCTGCGTTATCTTCTTGCAGCTGCTCTTGTAGTTGCTATTGCTCTTGAGGGATCATCACCATCTCAAGCTCAACTGTCTCCCTTTTTTTATTCTTCCACATGCCCTAATGTAACCAACATAATTCGAGGGGTGCTTCAGAAAGCTTTCTTGTCCGATATTCGTATCGGTGCCAGCCTTATCAGGCTTCATTTCCATGACTGTTTTGTTAATGTATCAATCTCTAATCTTTGTTTTTTTCTTCTATTTACTATATATTGATATAACATATATAGTATATATATATATATATATATATATATATATATATATATATATATATATATATTCTCTTTAGTGGCTTTAAACAAAATATAGTTTTACTTAAAACCTAAAGAACAGTTTGAATATGTCATTTTTAAAAATCCAAAACCCTTTTTATATATCTTTTTTTTTAATTGCTTTTACTTGTATGCTGCTTGTGCATCCTTGTTCTGCCCGCATATTCATAAATTTAAAGAGACTTTTTCCCCCTAAAAGATCTGATTTTTTCAATTCATAGGACGATTTTTTCCTTTCTAATTTCGATGCACCGAAGGCCGTGTAATTTTTCAAAAAGACACTTATATATGTGATTTTCATACATTAGAAATTAAAATCAAATAAAGACTTAGCCTAAATCAAGGATTAAAATCCTCTAGTGATCTATTTCTTGTTGAGTGCTTTTGATGATGCCTTGAGTCTATTATTAATATAGTTTAAAATTTAACTACTCCAACTGAAAAGCTTAAGTCGGGAGTAAATCCTAGTCTTGAAAACATATTTGACGATAAGACAATTACAATAAGAAGAGTTTGCGTTACTTTTTATTTATTTGTCATGAGATAAGAAGGAATCCATCAACTTATTAAATTAACGATACAACGACACTTAACATGACAAATTATTAATTAACAATATCATTTCAGGGCTGTGATGCATCAGTTTTGTTGGACAACACTACAACCATAGACAGTGAGAAATTTGCTGCGCCAAATAATAATTCGGCGAGGGGTTTTGAAGTTATTGATCAGATGAAAGCTGCCGTTGAAAAGGCCTGTCCAAGGGTTGTTTCCTGTGCTGATATTCTCACTATTGCAGCTGAACAATCTGTTGCTTTGGTACGAATTTTTATTAACAACTCCACTTCTTTAATAATAAAATAATTAGGGTAATTATCCATCAACCACTTGTTCTTTTGTATTATTTAAAAAATATTTAATTTTTTTTGCTGAATTCTATTCGAATTATATTATTTTGCACATATACACTTCCGTCTCCAAATTGTTAAGAGAACTCATGGAATATTGTATAAATGACTTTTTATCCCCAAATGTAAAATAACAATTATTCATCGACTACTTTTTTTTCACATTTTTTTGAAAAATATATAATTTTTTTTTTTTTTGCTGAACTCTACTTAAAGTTATATTATTTTGCACGTCCACTTTTGTTTTTTCGTCGTGAAATGATAATTTTACCTTTATGATATTAAAAAAATTCTAAAAAAAATATTTTTTAACAAATTAAAAAAATAAGTGATACGTGGATAATTACTCAAAAAATAATTCTCACGGAAAAATGGAAAAATTTTGAATCCACGTTTTTATTCTTGCATTGTTGCATGTGCATTTCAACGAGAAAACTACAAAAGTCTAAGATGTCATTGTCCTACCACGTGGTAATTGATTTAAAAGTTGTGATGGGATTCGTCATGGAACCGATCACTTTTAAGATCCCATCGTTTTCAACTATGACGTTGGATTTCATTACACGACAAAGCTTGATCCAAAATTTTATGGCGACGTGATAAGACTACCACATTATTAGCCAAATGATCCGACCCAAACACACACAAATTGAAAGCCCGAAAGATTAATTGTCTATTTCTGATTTTGATAAAATTTGCTTATTATACATCTCTTAAGTTTATTGCTGATCGTGAGTAATGAACTGAATGGTTTTGGTTACAGTCAGGGGGTCCTTCGTGGACAAATCTATTGGGAAGAAGAGACAGCAGAACAGCAAACAGAACTCTTGCAAATCAGAATCTTCCATCACCGTTTGATACTCTTGACAGGCTCAAAGCTAGTTTTAGAAATGTCGGCCTCAACGATAATTTTGATCTTGTTGCACTCTCCGGTAATTATTTTGCTTCTCGCCCTTTAATTTTAAGTAAAGTTATGAGAGTAAATTTTTAGAGGTCCAGGATTCCACGTGGAGCGGTCATCTAAATAAAGGTAGTCATGCTACAGCAAATTATGTTATTATCACTAAGCGAATTATAATATTATTCCTTGTATGAATAGAGCATGTATAATTTTCAGGAGCTCACACATTTGGAAGGGCTCAGTGCCGATTTTTCAGCGTAAGATTATTCAATTTCAACAACACTGGCAATCCAGACCCAACCCTAGACGCAACCTTCTTACAACAACTGAGGCAACTATGCCCACAAGGTGGAAACGGCAGCGTTCTAACAAATTTAGACGTCACAACACCTAATGTTTTCGACAACAAATACTTCTCCAATCTCAGAAACCGCAAAGGCCTTCTGCAGAGTGATCAAGAGCTGTTTTCGACTCCCGGTGCCGATACCATTGACATTGTCAATGTCTTTCGCAAGAACCAGGCTGCTTTCTTTAAAAGCTTTGTGACTTCAATGATAAGAATGGGGAATTTGAAGCCACTGACGGGAAATGAAGGGGAGATTAGATTGAACTGCAGGAGGGTCAATGGAAACAGCAATATCGTAACAAGATCATCATCGTCAGAGGGTGATACGATCAGCTCTTTCTAAATATGCTTGTTTACTCTTTTGTTTTTTGTTTTGTTTCTTGAAGGGAACGTGTTATGTATTCCCAATAAATTAACTAAACTCGTGTTTGTTTGTTCGCATCCTGCTTTCATAAATGAATAATAAAAGCCTCACAATTTATTTGTTTGTTAGTTTTTTTTTTTTTTGTTTTTTGCTTCAAACGCCATCGATTACATTATAGCCAATTAAAAAAATGTATGTGGCCTCTGGCATAGACGAGAAGCTAAGAATTAATCAATATATAAATCGGAGTCCGTGCCAAAGTTATTACGTTTAACCTAATTTATGCCCCCACACACAAAATACGTGAGTTTCATTAATGTGTTAGGCTCTGTTTGGTACAGCTTATTAAATAGAGTTCATAATACTAGAGTTTATAGCAGTAGATCTTATACCAATAGAGTTTTTTGACAAAAAGTCATTGGGTATTTGATTGTCAATAAAAAAAGTACTTTTAAACCATTAAACTGTGTGATATTTTTTATATTATATATTTTTTAAAAAAACTCTATAACCTCTACTCTCAAAAGCTCAAATTTTGGCTTTTGCTAATAGAGGTAAATTATCTTATTTAAGCTAAAAAAACTCTACTAAAAAAATAACCAAATACCATAAAAATTTTTAAAAAGTGCTTATACGATTAAATAAACACTTATGGCTCTTAAATAAGTCATACCAAACAGGCACTTACTGTTGTTGTGTGTGGCATAAATTACGTTAAACTCAACTTAGGGGGCTCCTATTTTAGGATAAGGATTCTTATGGTCTGATTTATTGTTGAGGAAAATATATGTAGATAATTAGTAGTTAATTAATAAACAGTGAAAATAAAAATAAATTAAAATTTATTTAAACATTATCTCTAAAATATATATAACACAATTTTTAAAAATTTAAAAAAAGATTTTAATCTATTATTTTAATCCATGTTAAAATAAAATAATTGTTCAATTAATATTATTGACTGAGACTAATACGAATCATTTTAGTTGTATATATGAAATTTTTTAGCGACTAATACGAATATTACTAATTTTGTTGATATTATAAAAATTTTGCCAACGACCAATGTGAACATTTACCAAAAGCCAGGCTAACCTTTTCTTAGACCGGTGCTTTCATTAATCTTAAAAGCTTCTTTTTGTCACTTGAGTCCCCTTAACCTGTATTGCTGTTAAAATAATAGGAGGAAAAGCACATTATTGGACGATAAATGTGATTTTTAAAATTCAAATTAATTGATAACAATTTAATACAGAGTAATGATAGCTAATCCACGGGGAAAAAAAAAAGAAAAAAGAAATCATATATGGCAATATTAAAGTTGCTATCAAAGACTAAAACTATGCGTATATAAGAGAAGTATATTAAGATTAATTAGTCAAATATTTTGGATTTCAAAAAAGAAATCTCTCTATAGTTCTTACATTAATTCATTATTTTTGGACAAATGGACAAAAATTATTCAATGGCCTAAGAAAAAGTCTCAAATATTCATAGGAGTCTATGTACAAGGTATGTGTCTCTGATCTAAGAAACACTAACAATGAACCTTGAATAAATAATTCATCAGAGTTTATGCTGACAACGTGCATTCATTGACTTTGTTATATGCAAGTTCTCTACTCCTAGATATATGTTCATAGTCAATAAAAATAAGGCAACTTTAAGTTAAGACATGTGCTTCATTCCATACGCAAGGGCTCATTTGGTTAGGCTTGTATGGCGAAAACAAGGAGTAGGAATCGAACCACTCTCAGATACAAACTTTTTCTTTATTGTATTTTTCTTTTTAAAGAATCATTTTAATTTGGGTCGTTCTCTGAGGTTGAATGGGTAGCATAATAAACCAAATAAATAAATAAATAAAACAAAATTATAATAAATTAACAACACATCACTCCACATGGCATTGCAATATCTCAGTTACATGTGCATATTATTTAGAATAAGATCCTTAAATTAAGGTACCCTCGTCACTGCACCCAAAAACATTAATTTACTTATAATTGATGATTAAATAATTGTTTTTAAAATGCCCTTTTGATACGTAGCAAATAATTAATGCAATTAGATAAATTTCAAGACGTGCAGAAGACGTCGTTTTCTTCTTCTTTTTTTCTTTTTTTTTAAATAATTGTCGGTGAAGGGTACCGTTAGGCCTAATTATCTTAAAAATAATTTCGTATTAAAAATAATTGTCGGTGAAGAGTACCGTTAGGCCTTGTTTATCTTCAAATTACTAAATAAAATCAAGGTTAAGACTAAGTTTATAAAAATTCTATGTCACGGAAACACTGTATCTTTCGGCTTACACTTCCTAAATTATTTGTTACAAATTCCAAGTCTTTGGTCCCATGTTCTAATTTTTTATTTTTTTAGTAACGAGAGAGCCACAAATTTTTATATAAATTTATTTTGTATAAATTTATGTGGCATAATAAGATTGGTTGAATTAAATATTACTTATCCCACATGATTTGTTTTTATTATTTTATATTTTTATTTAACTAATGAATTAATATCACGTCAGTTTGTACAAGATACATGTATATAAGAGTTTGTAATTGTATCATCATTCTTATTTTTTGGAATTACATCTTAATTACAATTAGATTATGTAATAAAAACATAATGTGTAACAAAAAAATTTAAAAATAAAAAATAATATTATTATAACATATAACGATTATATGATGAGAGTCCTTAAGTTATATATAATGAAACTTATACATATTCACATAAATAATGAATGATGTAAAATTTATTTATTGTTTATACTAGTGATTGACGTAAGTTGTCGTTAATATAAGTTTCCACTTGCCTGTGTATGATCATCTGGACCGGAGAAAGAAAAGTGTTGCTTCATAATTAATTAATTAAGCTAACGTCCTGTCCCGGCAATTGACTTGACTTGATGGAAAGTTTAAACTTTGAAGTTGCCTGACATTATACATCTGTAAATTAGCAGCCAAGGACCCAAGGCACGTGATCACTCTATGTTCAAAGTTGCATTTGTTTCTTATTTCGTCACTTTATTCACCGGACAAGAGCTCAAATCAGTTCACGCTTTATTTGGTATGTAAAGGTTTTAAAAGGTTTACCCAGAATAGTTTTTTTTCTTTTTATGCTAATAATACAATCAGATATTATAATTACATATTAAAATTATAAATTTACATACATTAAATTTTATTAAATATTTATTCAGATTATCTATTCTCATATATATTCAAAAGTTGTTCGCTCTACCAAATTATCTAACTTCACAAATATTCGAGAGATATTCGATGATTATTTATTCCATTCACATTTTATAAAAGAAAAAAATTATAATTAATTTCAATGAATCAAATTTAATTAAGGGAGAATCCTTAAAAGACTCAAACTGATACTTTCACAAATATTCATAAGTATGAGAGTAAGCAATCCATCACTCAGTTTAAGGGCAAGCGGCCTATCCAAAAGATCTTTAAATATTATATTATATTTATTTATTATTTATTAAGTGTATCTATATTGTTATAATTAATTGAAATATACATGTGATAAGAAATGAATGGAAAAAACGTGCGTTCCATGCCAAGACTTTTTCCTACTAATGCGCGGAGAAAGTTAGAAAAGAAAAAAGAAAAAATAGCAAACACTAGCTAAGCTTTTTGAAAAGCCTTCTCTAACAAAAAAACGTACATAAGTTTATTTTGAGGAAAAAAATGATTAGTATTAAAAAAAAAGCTTTCATAAGTAAAAGCTATATAGATTTATTTTTAAATAGCTTTACTTATGAAATTTTCAAGTTGGTATTTTATAATTTCCATTTTGAAAGCTAACAAATAAGCTTGTAGACTCTAAATTCAAGTTTTGCCAACGGTCCGGATACCGTGCACATGGTTTTCTCCTTTGCTAAAACAGGAGTAAATGAATTTTCTCACAATAGATCCACATTCCTGCAAAAAGACAATATCAGATAAAGAACGGTGATCAATTAATTTAAGGAGCTTAAAGAAAGGCTTCTTAGATTTAAAAAAATAATAATAATAATAAAGAAGGGTCAAAAAAACTATTTTACCATTTCCAAATGATGTCCTTAATTCAACTAGGGGGGAAAAAAAGAAAAAAAAAACTACAATTCTCCAAGTTTGAATTGATAAGATTGGAATGTGGAATCAACACGCCCACATCTTCCAAAGTTACTACTGGCCACATATTCTATCTTATCATTATATATTTATATCACCATCAAATAATTCATGACCTTATATATTTATCTTTATAGACAACGAAACTCTTGATATATCATAAATAGACATTTTGGCGTGGTTAGACATTTAGTCCGTTTTGGGCTATTTTTTTTTTTAAATATATTTGAAGTTCTTTGTAAAAACGATAATAAAAAGAATTTGACTATATTTATATTTAATAAAATGTGTATAGTTTAGTGATAAGAACTTTTTTTTATAATTTTAAAGTCTTTGGTTCAAATTTCTACAACTATAAAAAAATATATAAATAAATAAATTGAGTTAAATAAACAGTGGAAAAAAATCAAATTCCTCCAAATTGAATTAATTTTTTTGAATAAAGCCTCCCCACCCCCCATTCAAAATCAAACTGACTGGGTCCGCATTTATGCACGTTGGCATTTTAGAAATAAACTTCCAAGTCCCTTTTCATCAGTGAAATTAATATTATCTATTTATATAGAGAGAAGCGAATTAATATACAACGAGGTGCTTATTTCCATCCAGCCATTAGATGAAATTTACATATATGGAAGAAGGTTTAAATGTCAATTTCTAAACGGTGGAGATCCTGTTGTCAACTGGGACAAACTTTTGAAGTCTTGCGTAACTTTTTCCACCTAATTGAATTAACATTAACTAGCGGATTCAATCGTACAGCTCAATCTTTCCTAATCTTCATATTAGACTTTTGTGAAGTACTCAAGTTATATAAATAAAGAGCCACCAGCCATGCAAGAGTACTCCTTAGACAACACTCACTAATTTCTCTTCAAAAGGAAAATGTCTCCTCTTCGTTATCTTCTTGCAGCAGCTGTCCTTTTCGCGTTTGTGCTTGACGAATCATCATCTCAAGCTCAGCTTACGCCAGATTTTTACAACACCACATGCCCTAATGCATCAAACATCATTCTGGGTGTTCTTCAGAATGCTTTCAATTCCGATATCCGAATCACTGCCAGCCTCATCAGGCTTCATTTTCATGACTGCTTTGTCAACGTACTTGCTCTTTCATTTTCTACTGGCATAAAATGAACTTACTTTTTTTTTGGGCTTTTTTTTTTGTGGCATTTAAAAATTAATTGAAGGCTTTTTTTTTTTAATTTTTTTTAAGAACCCCATGAGAAATAAACTTTTCTTTGGTAGTTTACTCGGCTTATGAGTTTAATTACTCATTTTCCTTCATATTCCTTTTATGACTGATAAATTTTTACTCGGTTTTTAGAGCAAAGTAGATCGAGTTCTAGACCAGCTTTCAATGGAAACAAGGCCTTGTATTTTCTATGTTCTTTCATCTTAGTATGCAGAACAATTCTTTGGAAAGAAAAATATCAAGATATCGGATTTGATTAGAAATTGATTTCCTAACAGGCCGTGATTACAAGTATCCCAAAAGTATTGTAGTCTACAAATTTGGCACCGTTGAATGGCCAAATTTTGTTGATTTTATTAATTTTTTTAATTATTTATGCCAGGCTCCAAATTTTTTTATTTATCACTTAGATTAAATTTACTGTCGTTGAGCTGAGAAGTTTTGCCTACGTACACCGAACCGCATATTGAGTGTCTTGATAGTATTCACTCGCACATTTTCATTCTTGACTTTTGTAACATAAAATGTGTGGGATTAAAGGAATTAAAACCTACAACCTATTTCAAAAATACTTTATCTTTTTTCAAAAATACTAATCTTTAGTATCGGAGCTTTTGGCACATCATGGAAGAAAAGTCAAATGTCATATATTGGACAAAGGAAAATTTAAAAATAAAAAAAACGTGTAAGTTCTTTGTGGTCTTTAAGTTAGGAAGCTATCAATATAGCTAACAAAGTCTTTGCAGTTTTTGGGACCCAAAACAACGACACATGATATCCCCTCATTAGTGAGTTTGTAATTCTTTTTTTCTGTCGGCATTACAATTATTTATTAATAATTTTTTGTAGGGCTGTGATGGGTCAATCTTGCTGGACAACGTTGCCAATGATACGAGCATAGACAGCGAGAAATTTTCGATGGCAAATAATAATTCAGCAAGAGGTTTCGAAGTTGTTGATGCCATGAAAGCAGCCCTTGAGAGTGCCTGTCCTGGCATTGTTTCCTGTGCTGATATTCTTGCCATTGCTTCTGAACAATCCGTCAATTTGGTATGCATTCTACTGCTAGCCAACATAATTCATTCATCCGCTGCGAACAATCGTACTTTTTAAGACTACAGACTCGTTCTGAATCGTATAATTGATTATAATTAGAGACCTTGCTAGCTAACCATAGCTAATTATTGCAGTCTAGTTAATTCCAAACTGTATTCATGCAATTTTAAGGATTATTCATTAAGAGAAACAGGGTCTGGAACCAACAATTAGTTGAATAGTAAAAAGTTAAAAAGATTGCTTTCTAAAATTTTTTGAGCCCACATATTTGGACTACTGCATAATATATTTTATTAAGATAGAATCCCGGCGTAAAACTAAATTCTTGTATATGTTAGTAGATTTGTAATTTTGGAAACAAAAAATTATAATAATAGTAAGTTAATAAATAAAACAAGTTAATCTATTGCTGATTTTGAGTAATGAATTGAATGGTTTTGATTACAGTCAGGTGGTCCTTCATGGACAGTTCCACTGGGAAGAAGAGACGGCAGGACAGCGAACAGGAGCCTTGCAGATCAGAATCTTCCAACACCATTTCAGACTCTTGATTTGCTCAAAGGCAGATTTACAAATGTCGGTCTCAACGACAATACTGATCTGGTTGCACTCTCCGGTAATATACTATTATCCTGTTCTTCCTAAATGCTAATGATTCGCGTCTTTTAATTAAATCTGCGGTTCGTTGGGAGCTTATGAAATCACAAGCTGTCAACTAAAAGTACTTGAAATAATTAGTTATAGTATATGTATAAAAGTTTACCAACCATTTCATCATTTATTGTGCTTTTAAAATTAGATTAAAGACAGAAAGTCTATTTGAAAAATTATACTAAAACCAAAGTCTAATTCGTGTAAATCATTTGTATGAATATGTTTTTCAGGCGCTCACACTTTTGGAAGGGCACAGTGTCAATTTTTCAGCCAAAGATTATTCAATTTCAATGGAACTGGCAATCCAGACCCAACGCTGAACGCAACTCTCTTAGCACAACTGCAGCAGCTGTGCCCGCAAGGTGGCAATGGCAGCGTCCTAACGAATCTTGATCTCTCAACACCGGATGGTTTTGACAACGATTATTTCTCCAATCTTCAAGCTAACAATGGCCTTTTACAGAGTGATCAAGAGCTGTTTTCGACACCCGGCGCCGATACCATTCCCATTGTCAACAACTTTAGCAGCAACGAAACTGCTTTCTTTGAAAGCTTTGCGGTTTCTATGATCAGAATGGGGAATTTAAGCCTTCTAACAGGGACTCAAGGAGAGATCAGGTCAAACTGCAGAAGGGTTAATGCAAACAATTTATCAACCAGATCATCATCAGATGGCGGTTTGGTCAGCTCTATCTAAATCATGAAAGCATAAAATAAAACTGTGTGAAGTAGTTTTGCTGTTGAGAGTTTGTGGGTAACAAACTCATGTACCTTGTCTCGTGTTTGTCCTAACAATATTTTCAGAATCTGAATAAAATTATGAGCCCGTTTGGAAATGGTAACTTTTAAAGTAATTGTTATTAGCTATGTTGTAAAAATAATCAGCTGTGAAGAAAATCAATTAAGTATTTAGTAAATTTTGTTTTCAAAAGTACTGCGAGTTTTAAAAACAGTTTAATATTATTGTTAAACTACTGAAAGAAAATAAATGACTAAAATGTACATAATGTAGGATAATATATTATTTTTTATTTTTTATCTTAAAATAATTGATAATTAAATTTATAATATAGTGAAACGAATTTAATAATAATTCGACCACAAATTGATATTAATGAATTATAATAAAAATTTATTAAAATATTAATTTTGTTTCCAAATTGAATAAGGATAATTTTGGGTTTGTGTGATAATTTTAAGAATATTCATGGAATTGTATTAAAGGATCAAAATAATTCTCAAAATCAAAATTTAAAAACTACTCTTTTCTTGTTTTTTAAAATTAGTTGTTGGAGGGGTTGACAAAAGTGATTTTGCTTTTTTTTTTTTACCAAATACTAAAATTAGCTTTTAAATTTTTAAAATTACTTTTAAACCTCCCAAAAGCAATCTCAAATGGACCTATAGCGTGTATTGACATGCGTAGTCACACTGTATATTTTATTTTTTTGGTTGACTCACGTTACACCGTTATAAATTATAAGTTGCATTTATAAGCTTTTCACTATACTTCACAAGTATTTTTGTCATGTACACTTACAAGTTTTTCTTGTAAGACATGAGATGAAAGAGTTGTGAGTTCAACCCGTGACTTGTGAAATGCAACCAACAATTCCTTCAGTTCGATCAAAAACTTATGATGGTGTATCGTTGGAATCAATCCTCATCTCATAACCAAGACATATAAGCACGATGCCCACATACAACATCAGTACCTTTGATTCCCAGACCTTAAAGGAACTATACAGAAGGAAAGCATGACATCAAAATTAGTTTCAGTCAGCCTTACAATTGTTATACGTTTTACTTGTCAAAAATTTTCTTGTCTTTGATCACAAGTTTTTCATTATATTTCTAAAATTATTAAAACACTAGTGGCGAGCAGATCACTTGTAGTCATTCCCGTAAAACTTGTGGCCTTACACACAGGATAGTTTTCCCTTGGTCTCTTCGTCAAGTGAATTGAATTGTCTCAATCTATCAATTTCAAATTAATTAAGGGCTTTTTTGGTATTAATGTTTTAAGCGGTTGGAATAAAAAATCAGAATTATGTAATAAAAATCGGTAATGTAATGTGAATTTTAAATAATAATTTTAATAAAAATAATAAAAATATCATATCTTTCTCACTAAAAAAATTTATGATAAAATTAACTAAGCTTTCAAACCACAATAATAATTATTTATCAAATATTTTAATATTATAATTTTTAAATTACAACTATCCAAATATAATTCCAAACATACTCTACCTTTGTCACAATCAGTATTAAATTCTATAACTTATCAATATCCTTGAACTACACGTTTTACCGAAAGGGACCAGTTGTTAAATTCAATTTCAAATACTATCGGGCCCTACCAAGATTTTGAATAACAATTCTTCCGATTACTCTAATCAAAAGGCTTAATGAGCCTGGTATCAGTAAAGAGTACAAAGAAAAATAAGTGGACGATCTTGGCCACATAACACAACTTAGAAAAACGTTAGCATCAACTATAAAGAAAGTACGGACTTTAAGCAGTACGTAGCTGATAACTACAAAAATAAAAATAAAAAATAAAAAAAATTCATGAACTTGTTATATACTATGAAGCTAAAAATATTGTATCGGAATTTATTACTTATTAATGGTTTTGTAACTAGACACCGGCAACTAGTTGAAGTCCGAAGTGCACGCATCAACCTTTTTTTTTTTTTTTTGAAGTCTGTTATACACAGATATTACTGACATTGCATCAGACATTAGAATTAATATTTACAATCATACTATATAATTGGGACCACCACCATACATTGACACACTGAAGTATATGTCCAGATATTTTAAATTATCTCTAATATTCGAGGGGTGCTTGCTCCACTCATATTTCATAAGGGAGATACTGTCTTCACTCAATTAATTGATAATTTATGAAGAACTGAAACTAACCTCCATAATACTCTTATAGAGACTTGAACCCTTACACTCAACATTGTAAATATAAAGCTTCTCCCATTGAACCAAAGGCCTATTGATTTGCACGCATCAACTTTAATTTGCTGTGCGCAAATTCTAGATGCGTTATTTATTAGTCAATGGGATAGGAAAGTAACATAAAGTCATTTTCATTGGAGTGTGGTCTGTGCAAGCCAAGGGGGACCATGACTCCTGTTTCAATACCTAATCTACCAAACACCGAGATTGGAACTTTATTATTATTATTATTATTCACCTGTTACATGACCATTTAGATTTAAGGTGCTTTGAATTATGCCAACCACCCGACTGTCGAGTGGCTGTTGTCCTTGGTCCCTGCCCTCAAAATCAGGATGCTTTAATTTAGAAGTAAGACGACCTGCTGCTTTTTTGGACTCAAATTTGTATGTTATGTTTGGCCGACACTCACTGTCCTCAAGCCCGGCCGTAGGTCCACCACTGCCCTTTCAGATTTTCAGATGTTATTTTTGTAATTGTTTTATAATATAAAAGTATTTAATTTTTTTGTAAATAATACTGTAGTCATTCTCGAGTCTTATTAAGCTTAACCTTTAAGGTGTGAGCTTACCAAGACAAGCTCTTCACATTACATGATAAAAAAGAACATCAATCCTCGTCAAGGATGGCAAAATGCCCGCGCATGGTCCGGCTGGTAGCATTTGATCTTTGATATCTTAAATATGCAACAATTCAAGTATTGCCTATATGAAGAATATAAAAAATTTGTATCTCAACTTCTGTCATATTTAACGTGTTATTTCGCTGACATGGTAAACACAAAACCTGCACACTAATCAAGGAATAAAAATTCAAGACGACCTAACATAAGGCAATTATGGATGGGTATCAAATCAGTTGGGATGCGGGCATCATTGGTAAATCAAAGCAGCAAAGATGAAACCAGATTTATTCTCTCGGTTCTTTTGTGTTCGATTCTTATTGACACAGCATATAGCACAGGTGCACGAAGTGTACAAATCGAGGTAAAAATAACAGCAATGGGGTGGGAGGAAGCCCTTATCGGAGAAAAATCAATTTTTTTTTTTAATTTTTATAAAAAATTTTAGGATCAATTCATACCATACATAAGAATTCGTAATTTAGAAAATCATACCTTGATAATTTAATTTGACTTTTTTACTGAATTAATTTAGGCTCTCATATCACGATCCGTCACCACCACTCCTATTAGATCACGATATGTCACCAATGATCTTTCAGGTTATGATTCAAGTTTGATTTGCACTTGACGTGTGAGTGCCTTTATCACCACTAAAAGCAACTAGCAAGAGAATATTCCTCTCAAAATTAGAGAGAAATTTTTTTTTTCTCTAATCTGTATAATGTGGCTGTCTCTTTTCTTTTTTAAAAAAAAACAAGCACTTTTATATCTCTATTTGGTGGAAAATAAGACTCCATATTTATATATTTTTTAATTCTATTAAATAACATTTGATTTAAATTAAAAAATAATAAAACCAAAAGTGGCGTTACTTGTTCTTGAGTTATAAGGGGCCAACTTATAAAATAGCACAAGACTTCTTACATACAAGCAAATTAAATGGAGTCTCCCACTAAATAATATATTTAGACTTTTAACTCAAATGACTAGTTATCTTTCTTATTAATCCAGTAGCGGCACAGTCAATTAAATGAGCTAACCCGGGGATTATTTAGGTAAATACAATAGTGGCTATAATAATTAGGCTTGTAATTAAATTAGCCTAATTATTTAATTCTAAATCTACTCCACTAAAAAATTGGAATTGACCTCCATAATTGTATGCTATATAGGATAGTGTTTTCGAATAATAATTTGATCCATGCCACATTGATTTCTTTACTGCATAATCTTCTGTACTACATCGTTAATTAAATCGATATCTCAACTGTCCAATCAATTTAATTGCATCTTGTTCCTTGATACTTATTGATTTTCTCTAATGATCATTTTCAACATACTAAATATGTTGACACACTCTGCCCAGAGAATTATATGATCAAGTGCCGAAAACCCATCAAGAGATATGTTGTACAAATTCTATATTGTTAATCTATGCCTCTAATACTCATAATTGCTCCCACAAAGATACCGGGTAATATTGACTATAAGTGTATGTTGTGTCCATTGGTAACTCAAATTGAATAACAATTACAATCATAAAATCATAACTAACTCAAGATTAAGATTACAGTAAAATCAATGCATATGAGATTTAATAAGTCTGACGGTTATTACAAAGTTAATTAAATCTCATATGTGATTTTGTTCAATGTAATCGTACTACATCAATAAATTCACACATGATCAAAATAAATCGTTCAATGAATTTATTACAGTCTATACCTAAATAAAGTGTCCAGCTTTATTTATCAACTGCGAAATTAATTTATTTAATCATAAGATAACTTATATTTATATTTTTTGTGAATCCACATAGTAATCACATAAACACATAAAATATGATTAAATGAATTTTACTCAAAATATTAATGCAATTAAGATACTTGAATAAAATATATCATTTATTTTATTAATCAAAAAATTATTTATTATAATTAAATAAACACATATGCTTTTAAACATCATATTTTCGCAACAGCCCTCAGCTCAGTTGTTGCTTCAAGAGCATTCGAGAACTACTAAAGAGAGCATCTTTGAGAACCACACGGTCACGGGAGTGCTTTGTGGGATCTTAAGAGAGCCCAAGAACCCTTCCAGTTGCAGTGTCGCCATCAATCTCATAAAAGCATGGCCTTGTTGGGAGACCTAGCATTGTACTTATTGTTCCAACCAAAGGATAAATGAATCCAGCCCCAATGCTAGCTCTTACATCCCTTATCGGTAAGATAAACCCAGTTGGGGCATTGTGTGAAAATGAATGCTGGGTTTTTGCCATGCAAAATGGTAAGCCAGAAAACCCTTGCCTGGTGTACATTTTGATCTGTTTCTCAGCCTAGTTGCACAGATTGAAATAATTTAAATTAGTAAACTAAGCCCTAGAATAGTTAACCAAGTTCCAAAAATCAACAAGACAGAGTAAAACCCAAACATTCTGCAGGAGACCAAAAGTTATCATAATGGTCTCAGCAAAATACACACACACACACACACACACACACGTATATATATGCGCTTTTTTCTGTAAGAGTTGCTTCCGCAACAAGATGGTAAGTGCTACCTCTATTATTTTTAGGCGTCGGCAAGAAAATAGATTTGAAATGCCACAGTAAAAGACAAAACACGCATTTTACAACTAGATTTTGCTTTCACCAACCCAAAGGAACATTTAATATTTGGTTTAACTTTGTGCTTTTTGTCAGATTGTGAAAGGATTGAATTAGTCAGACTGATGCACTTGACAATCCATGGAGAATTGATGGAACAAAGTGTGAAGCATTTACCTCCTCTGAGTACTCAACGCCGCTAGCACCATATGACCTTGCTATTGTATCTATTTTCTCTTTAATACTGACATCTGAAGGATATAAGAACTTCAATGGCTGTGTGACATTCTCACAGGCTCTTTGAACTGCAATTCCAAGGTCCACCTGAAAACCATGATATCAATAGAGCTTTTAATCAAAAGACATCAATAACCAATTCTCCCAGTTTAGTCTTATCATAAAATATGAACACCCTGAAAGGAGCCTATCTCGGAGTCATACAATAGACAGAAAAGGCACAAGTCTTTCAGATTCAAAATATGTGATTACACTTGGATTGAAAATATCTATTCCTAGTTTGCTGAGAAAAAATCATAATACAAGTCCTTAGTGGTCGAAGCAAAGGTGGACTGCAGAACATGAGAAATTCTCAGATATAGGCGGGATGTGTCAATAATTTCCAGAATCAGAAAGGCGGTGTGTAAAAGTTGTTAAACAATTCATCCTGCTCAAATTGCCTTAGAGAAATTCTGTGTAGAGACCAAATATGGGCAATGCAGATTAATGATAATTTATTTACAGTTATGTAGTTTGCAGAGGTGAAAATTGAGAAATATTTCCTTTTTGTTTGTTAGGTCTAATGGTGATAAGTCACTTACCGCTCCTTTTCCACCATGGGCATGGTGAGAACAAACAACTGCATCAAAGGCCCCAGCAGCCATTGCTGCAATTCTAACTGCATTCAGTTCTGCTTCGCTATCAGTTGCGAACATGTTCACAGCAACTACAACATTCACACCATATGCCTTTGTGTTTGCAATATGCCTGGCCAGATTCACACAGCCAGCTTCAACCAGAGCCACGTTCTCATTCAAGTAGGCATGGTCAAGAGGCTTCCCAGCAACAACTTGTGGCCCACCACCATGCATTTTCAAGGCCCTTACTGTTGCCACAATAACAGCACACTGAGGAGTTCAACCACTATATCGGCATTTAATATTCATGAACTTCTCAGCTCCAATATCAGCACCAAAACCTGCTTCAGTGACGACAATTCCACCTGGTCCAACCAATTTCAGTGCAATCTTATCAGCCACAATAGAAGAATTACCGTGAGCAATATTTGCAAAAGGACCAGCATGAACAAGAACAGGGGTTCCTTCCAGTGTCTGCATCAAAGTGGGGTTGATTGCATCCTTCATTAGCACAGTCAAAGCACCTCCAACACCAAGATCATCGGCAGTTATAGGATCACCAGCCTTGCTATTTCCAATCACCATTTTCCCAACCCTTTCTCTCGTATCAGCTAGAGAAGTTGTCAGGGCCAAAACTGCCATTATCTCACTAGCAACTGAAATATCAAAGCCTGTTTCTCTCACCATTCCCTTTTCTTCGGGGCCTTGACCAATAGTAATTTTCCTCAAGAATCGGTCATTCACATCCATAACTCTCCTCCATGTAATAGAAGCTGGGTCGATATCAAGCCTAGCAAATCTGTTAATTTCTTCTGGCGTAAGATCCTCAGGCTTGGTTTTGGAGATACCAAGTTTCCTCAGACGCCTAAACATGATGTTACTAAAGCTCCGTTCTCCTTCTTTGTTTGGTGGGCATAACCTGTTAAATAAAGCCTTATCAGATTGGCTCGCCTCATGGAATATCCTGGTGTCAATGGCAGCAGCAAGAAGATTGTTTGCAGCTGTAATTGCATGAATATCTCCTGTTAAATGAAGATTGAACTCATCCATTGGGATCACTTGACTGTAACCGCCACCGGCTGCACCTCCTCTGATTCCAAAGGTTGGTCCTTGTAAGGGTTGACGAAGACATGTAACAACCTAACAAATAAAGTTGGTAAGGATAACGCCTAAACAAATACTCAGTCAAAGTAATTCAAAGCAACTAGTCACATTCCAATTTCTGCACTGTGATAATCACTCTAAATATTCCAATCTTCTATGTTGAAGGAGGAAACAACCACAAAAACAGCTTCATCCGCTATTAAAATTACCCAGAACCATGATAGTCACTTATTCCCTTTTTTCCTTTTATTTTTGAGCTGAAAAGCTAGTTTTCAGACAAAACAAACAAAGATAATTTTTGAGATAGAAAAAGAAAGTTCAAAGTAAATATACTTGTTTGGATTTATAAGATTTAGATGGACAAAAAAGCTACGGTCATTACTAACAGGCAGTCTCTGTCTTAACTGTTGAAGATTAATAATCATTAATACCCTATTTTAAGGAACTTGACAAGCAGCTCATTCATGTAACTCCTTTAAAGCTGAATCGTGTGCTAAACTTGTTGAGCACTATCTAGTCTAAAAATTAGGGTCTTGTGTCTTTTTATGGAAGGCCTTATAGTAATAAAAGTGAACAGTTTCTTCCACCAAATCTGGTCTATTTTCATGAAATCCAGTTAGATGATCAAGTATGTTAATGTCTGAAATTTACAAAATGGTTATTCAGATTTGTACTTAGGGAAGAAGAACAAAATTTGTTCAGTTAGTTTACTCTACTATCAACAGCAGGGCATAATGAACACCGACAGTCATGTGCTGTTACAACAATAAAAGGACCCATGAACATACTCATTGAAGCACATGAATTTGTCTGTTCAATTCCCCTCATAAAAGGGACAGCTGATAACACAGATTGAATTGGCAGAACACATACATACGAAGTGATCTCACCATCTTTGGCGAAATAGTGAACAACCCACAAAAATTTGTTCAATAAAAAAAGTTGCTAGCAGAACATCAGGATTGCAAGGTGCTTTGGGCAAGAGAGAGATAAAGAGAGCTAGCTTCAGAAAGAGTTACAACTGCCTCCCCTGACCCATTCAACTTGAATAATCTTTTACTTTTGAATTTTCCAAATCAAAAACTTCTTTTTCGCAACACAACTTTCTTAACTCCTCTGATATTGGTCGTCATCAGACATAACACACAGAACTCCCAGACCAATTGAAATCACAATTTACCCCATTTTTCACCTTTCTGCAGAAGAAATTTACGGTCTTACGGCATTACCAAATACATGTTAAACTAGAAATGCAAGACATCTAGTAGAGGGATGCTGTGATTAGAATACAATGGAAGAGATTAGGAATCTTCAAACATCATTAGAGAAAACAGTTTCTTATGGAATGAATAAGTAGATGCTCCATGAGCATACAGATTTAGTTTTTATTTAACACAGAATAACAGTTATATAACAAAACCTTTCCAACTGCAAAGTACATTGTTTGGAACAGATATAGAATTACAACTAAGTGTGAGAACTGGAACTTCAATATTACACTAGACTAAATGGATTGGCAAATAGAGAAACAACCTCAATGCCTTAAAATTGTAACTATTGAAAGCTCTACCTTTTTATCAAGAAAAGCACCCAATGCTTGACACAGCCCAACAGTTGTAGTAGACTTTCCCTCTCCAAGAGGATATTGAGTAATCTCTCCCTCTCCAAGAGGAGTTCGAGTAATCTCTCCAACCACCACATAATACCCATCTGCAGATCCTTCAAGCTCATCAAGAACAGATAGCAACACCTACAAAAATCCACAACATCCATTCAACTTTACGCACCCATATTTGTTATGTTAACAAAACTAAGCACCTTAAGTTTGAAAGAAAAAATAAAAATAAAAATGAACATGGCAGTTTTTGAATCATACCCTCATCACAACAAACCAATCAAAACACAAAAATCATGTCTTTAACCATTAAGCTGAATCGACCAACTGATATAAGTTACTCAAATAAGGAAAAATAATAATAAATTTATGAATAAAAAGCTAAAAAGCAATCACCTTGGCTTTGTACTTGCCATAAAGATCATAATGGTTTGGCTTGAGGTTGAGTTCTTGGGCAATCTCAGAAATATGAAGCGGCTCCACTGAGTTTGCAATGTCTATATCTGCTGGTACTGGTGATGCCACCTGTAATTTTCTCACTGTTTTTGATGAAGCCATTAATTTTTTTCTTATAATAAATCAATTTTAGTTTTGGTTGAGTCTGTAGAATGTGTGTACTACGTTGAAGCCTTTATTAGCATAACTCTTGCATCTGAATTGGAGTCTGACGGCTAGGAAAGGGGTAATAGCACTTAGGTCCGTATCTTTTATGGTTTCTCACCTAATTACATTGTTATTCTATTTGTATAAAATAAAACCCTAATTTCGATCGACAACGGAGTACCCTTTGGTATTTAGGTGCACGTTTAATATGATTTCTCTAAAATATATTTTCCTTAGTTTAACATTTTACTTTACTTTTCTATTAAGGTATTTATAATTTTTTTTTAAGTTAAAAATTAACGTAAATTTTTATTACTAAAACGTTACTTATAGAAGCTCTTATTTAGAAACTACCAAATAAAATTCTAAGTTACATACTCTTAATTTTTAGCGTTACATTATATTAGTAAAAAAATTACTATAGTGAAATTATTTGATCGTTTTATTACGAGATGTGTTTTAATATGTATATAAGTATCCACTAATTTAGTTGATCAAATTATTTAAGATGATGATGTAATGAATATAGGATTCAATTCGAACCACATGCTGATTGTTAGTTATGCAATTCTCATGGAGAGAGTAGGGTTCTGGACCTATATGATATAAGTGAACAAACGCTCTTCCTTTATTCGTAAATATTTAAAAACTGAATGAGTTGGATGTTATTAGCTCCAATGAGGAAAGCGTTAGCGGCATAGAGCCGCGCCATTTTTTTCCCGCCTCATCCAACAAGAGAGGCGATAATATTATGCTCCGCCTCATCCAACAGTATGTGTCGGCTGTGATTTTTAATTAAAAAAAAAAAAAAAAGAATCTGATGTTGACTTCGACGGCGAGTAGATAATGCCATTATGCCACCAGTCATGTGGCGGCCGGGCACCTCCGGCTGCAATGGCCGTGGGTACTAAGCATGATGTGGCACGCGCAGTAAAATAAAAGGGTTATTTTTAGAAACCTCCTATGAGGTTTGATATAATTTTAATTAGATGGCGATATTAATTGTATTCTCATTTATTTTCTCTACCGTTAGTATACATACACGTATAACATTAGTATTTGATGGCAAAAATATAAAAGACAGGCTGAAAATCTAAAAAAATCAAGTAACAATAAAAAAATACTTTAAAATCTATTGGATAATTGTATTATTCGATTACACACAATATTCATTGGGTAAAAAAGTGAATTTCCCTTTCTTAAGTACAAAAAAGCTATTGAGATTTTTTTTTCTCTCACATTAACAATCAAAGCATTTTTCACTCCACTCTCATATTCTCAATTGCTGGAACAAAAGAAAATAAACATAAAGAGCATATATAACCCATAAAGAAGACAAATATAGGTGGTCGGACAAGGTCACCGACCGGTGACGATCGACGACGGCCGAGATATGCCACTGGTATTTGAATTTGTAAGAGGTTAGTTATTTTATTAAAGTCTAAAATTTTTAAATATCTTTGATTTTTTTTATTTTTGGAGATTTTATAAGTAGTTGTTGGTTATGTTTGATTTGTCTTGTTCATAGGTTGGTGGTGAAAAAATTGATTAAAAGGAAAATGGATTCAGTCATATGTGGTCATGAGTTGAAAACAATTGTTATTGATTATTTTATGTTTGTGATTTACACCATACATAGTGTAATAAGGCATATAAAGCCAATAATTTGTTATTCTTATGCAAATGGGTATGTAAAATAGAAATAATCTTAGTTGTAATTTTTATTTTTCTGGCCAAAGTTTGCTAAAGTTGATTTGTTAATGAATTTGCAGTGTTTTTGTACGCCTCTCGCACAAACACAATTCCTGCATTTTTGAGCGACAAGGCATGTTCCCCGTGCTACAGACTCACGTCACACGAACACAGTTTTTGTGTTTTTGGGGTTGTCGCCCGTACGACGGGTTTATGTCACCCAAATTCAATTTCTGTATTTTTTAGCGACAGAATCTTGTCACATGGACGACAACCCCTATCGCCCAAAAACACTATTTTTGTGTTTTGGGCTGCGACATACTCTTGTTGCATGCACACACATCTTGTGTTTTTGGGAGACATGTTATGTCTCCCGTGCGACAGTATTTTGTCGCCTGTGCAACAGGCATGTCACAAGAAAAACACAGTTTGTGCTTAATATTAATTCAAAATAAAAATAGTAAACACACACACACACTCAGATATATATGTAATTAAAACATATATATACATTATTATTATTGTTATTATTATTATTATTATTATTATTATTATTACAATTATTATTAATATCTTTATTAAAATGTATTACTATTATCATTATTTTTTTTATTATTGCAATTGTTGTTGTTGTTTAGTAATGTCATTATTATTATTATTATTCTTAATTATTACTTTGTTTTCACTTATTAATGTGTGCATATTCACATATGATATGGGGCAAAAGGCCAGTTGAATCGTCTGCTGTTCCACTGGAACTTGCAGTAGAAAATGACTGGTTTGACTTAGCAGACGAGAATGAGTTTGCTCTCCATGATTTGAATGATAAGGTTCACATTAAGCAGGTGATGACAATAAAATAATCTCTTGAGAGGATTCCAGCAAATTAAGATGTCGTATCATCTTTTTGTACTCAGTCATAGGCACAAGATTGAGTTTTTGTATATTTTGTATAAATGTGATTCTAACAAACTCACATTATAGTGACAATGTCATGTATAAAGTATACCTCAACTATCATTACACATTGTTAGTGTAGTTGTTATTTTTGTTCTTTTTGTGTATATGGGCGACTGTTGAATGTATAGGCTGATGAAATTCAGTCAATTTGTGATTGTCACCAACTGTAAGCTATGGAAATGCACATGTGACTGTAATTTAAATTATGGTATCATTCTACTTAGTGTTATTTTCCAATTCAATTAACTCATACTAATATTTTTTTTTCCTCTCGGTACAAATTTAAATGTTTGTTATTTGTTATTTGCGTTGCTGGTTTGGTGACATGCAACTTGATGGTTTGGAAGTTACTTATTTATTTAAATAAGTAAAATATTGGTGGTGATGGAATCCCTTAATGTATTTTGGATATTAATATAGTCTGTTGCTGAGTTTTTAGTGGTTTTTTATTTCAAGCGTTAGTTAATCAAGCTTTATGTAATTTAGGTAAACATCCACTGTCTCCCAAGAGACAAGCATTCGAAATTACAGAAACAAGCTTTTTGTAATTTGGGGAGACATGCACCTGTTGCCCGGGAGATAGTGTCCGTCGCTCTAAATCACATGCACCTATCGCGATAGGCCCTATCGCGCGCGCGATTCTGCAGAAATACAAAATACGCTATTAAACTAATTGTTGCAAACTTTTCGTGCTAAATAATGAGCTTACAAAACAAGACTTCGCATGAATGCACCATCAACACCTTAATCTACCTAAAACAAGACAAACAAACCCTAAGAGGCATTTTGTCGATCACCTCATGTGCCATTTAGTAACTACCGATTTCATTAAACCATTTTTAAAATTTACGCACTAATCAATCCTAATGATCATCTATAATAATTTATACACTCATTTGTCATCAATCAATTTAGGCAAACGAAAAACAAAAAAATTTACAATATAAGGCTTGCCAAAATTACCGAAAACTAACGTGATATATTGCGGCCAAAATGGTGGAAGTAGAGCCACGTGCTGCCAAAGATCAACTTGTTGTCAAACGCACGTCCAACCACCGTCTCTTGTCGTTGGAAAACTCAAGACCTAGGTTGAATTTGGAGAGAAGAGAAGGTATATGTTTGGCAAGCTATTTTTGTCGTACTCTTACTTTGTTGGCACCAAATTTTGGGTTGAATAATTGGTTTGGATATTTCAGTCATTTCTCAAGTCAACTAATGGTCAAGTCGTATGTATACTAACAGTAGGGGAGGTAAGTGAGAATACAATCAATCTTGCCATTTAACTCAAATTATATCAAACCTCAGGGGAGGTTTCTCAAAATAGCCCTAAAATAAAACACTTAAGGGTGCATTTGGTATCAAATTTTAAATGGTGTTTTTGAATTTGTTTTATGAAATAAGAATGATTATTTTTTGTTAAAAATAAAAACATGTTTGGTAGCTTATTTTAATAACAGTACTTGACAATAAAAAAAAAAAGGTGAAAAGGTGTTTAGTTACTTGTCTGAAAAAATGAAGACAAAGATAGAGAGAGAGTAGAGAATTATTTAATGAAACTATTATGAAAAAAATAATATAATACAATGAATATAAATATATATTTTATATCATTAAATAATTTAGCTATTTAGCTATTATATTATGATGTATTATATATTATTATAAATGCATATAGGTACGAAGATATTTTAATAATTTCTTAAATAAATTAATTATGTAAATAAATTGTAGTTATAAGATAATATTAATTGAGAAAATCTTAAATTATTTCATAATTATCATATATTTATTTATATTAGCTGTCAAGATGTAACTTTATTATTGATATATTTTCATTAATATATGAAAGTCTTTAATAATTTTTAAATAACTGAATATTGGTCGAACAATGTAATAATTTAGTATAATAATTATATGATATTACTTTTTATTTAAACAATTTGGGTAATATATTAAGTAATTAAACTGCAAAGTATGGAATAAACTCTTGCTATTATTTTTAAATATTTGTTATAATAGTTTATTTATTAGATTATTTCTTTATTAAATGGGCCCACGTAATTTATTACACCATGTTATAAAAGTTAAGATAATGGGGCCCTCGGCAGTTGGCAGAGAGTAAAAGTGAAATAAAATAGAGAACGCTATTATAGCGTTCTCTTGTTTTCTTTGTAAACATTGGAAAATGAAATTTTTTTGTTTTTAATCACTGTACAGTTTTCTACCAAAATGAGCTCACCAAACAAGTTTTCTGCATTTTCCTTTTCATAAAACGAAAAACAACAAATTGAAAATGGTACTAAACGCACCCTAAATGTTTTAAAATAGAGTTGGATTATTGGCGCACCTCTAATATTTTTTTCAAACCCCCTTTCTGCATATTTTTTTTAATTCCTAAAACAACCTTCATTTGTTGTACTTTCTTAATAAACCCCATGTTAGTAGTTTAAAAAAAGAGAAATTATCATTGCATCACCTTTCTTTTGTCTTATATTCATTTGACCACCATAAAATTTTAACATATTTTTTTCACTGCCTTTCATTTTAAATTTGTATCAATTAGTCATTTTTGCACTTACATCGTTAAATAATGTAAACAAAATGACAATTTTATCTCTAAGTAAATTAAAAGACTATTTTATCTTATAAAAGTTTTGAAAAATAAAAAATTGTAATTATAAAAATACTCCTAAATTTAACAAAAAATAAATTCAAAATAGAGGTGCTCAATTATTTTTATAAAATTTAGATTTTAAAAAATTTTAATAATTATTTTTATTAAAAATTTATAATTTTACACAATTTTAATTAAAAAATAAACTGAATTTATTTATTAAAAATTTATAATTTTGTAAAATTTTATTGAAATAACTGAATTTATTTATTAAAAAATAAATCCCAAAATTTTAATAATTTAGGGGATTTCTATTAAATCCCAAAATTTTGTAATTTTTTTTATAATTATAATTTTTTATTTAAATACTTTTGTTAAAAATAAAAATTCTAATTTTGGAATTTATTTTTTTATTAAATTTAGGGGTAAAATTGTCATTTTATTTAAGTTATTTAACGGTGTTAGTTCAAAAGTAGCTAATTGATATAAATTTAAAAAGAAATGTGGTGCAAAGAACATGTTAAAATTTTGTGGTGGTTAGATGAACATAAGGCAAAAGAAATGTGGTACAATAATAATTTACCTTGAAAAAAAAATTATGTTAGGCGCTCTCTCTCTCTCTCTCCTCTCTCCCATTTCAAACCACTTGCAATTTCTTCTTTATTATAGCATTCATGAATTTTTAATTTTTGTTTCCATTTCTCTTTATTTTCTTAGCAGTTAATAACTTGAGTTTACATATAAGGACGAATAATGCATATATGAAAGAAAAATTTGGTCCAAGTAAACAAACTTTACAAAATTATCTTTTCTACAAAAAACTTAGTTTATATTTAGTCAAATTCTTATTCCACGACAATTCAATATTTTTTCAAATTTTGTAGATTTTAATGAGTGTTTGGGGAAAATACGTCGACGAGACCAGGCATGATGAGCAGATATCTGGTGGCAGAGTTCTGCGAACCGGTGTGTCCCGTAAGAGCCTGGTATCCGGGGGAGCAGGAGCAGGAATATCCTGCTCATCCACGAGCACGTCATTCGCGAGGCCAATTTCTTGTAAGAAGCATAAAGTCATTTATGCTGTATTCCTGCTAAGTGTTGATTTGAGGAGACCCGGTCAATGACGGTTGGCGAGGCATGCTCTCCAATCCAAGAATCTAGGCACGAAGGCCACGCAACCACCCACAACTACGGAAATGGGGAGTCCACGTTCGAGAGGTAGGAGGATAACGAGTGCGAATGAAGGGGAGGCCCGAGCTCAGAAGTAGCCTATAAAAAGATAGCCAACGAAGGTAAAAGGGTTGGCAATTTTGAGATTATAACAGAGATTAAGGAAATTCTAAAGAAGAGAAAACTACCAAAAAGCCATAAGATCTGTGGCAAGCGTTCCCAGAGCCTTCATATCTGACTTGAGCGTCGGAGGGTTTACGCCGGGAAAACAACCGGCGTGTTCTGACTTGTTTCTGTGGACGCAGGAATACTTGGAGAAGAAAGCATACGAGGTGAGGTTGATCGAGCAGATATCCTGGTCGTAGGAAGAGCGTAACCAGAATCTCGCATCAACAATGAGTTTATTATAGATAAAAAGGCAAAGAAAACGTAGGTAGATTAAATTAGATAAATTTTATTTTTAATATAATTTAAAATATAAAGGATAAATTTGTAAATTCAAAACAAGAGGGGTTTCAAAAGAGAGATAGATTATGGAGAGATGACAATAGCGTAACTCTTTAAAATATTAGATAAATTTGGAGATGCGGGGTATCGATCACGTACCCCTCGCATGCTAAGCGAGCGCTCTACCATCTGAGATACATCCCCGTTTGTATGGCAAATTGATCAGATGAAAGCAAGGGAAGAATTATCAAGCGGCAATTCTCATCAAACCCCTAATTTGGCCTAAATGCATGTGTAGCATGAAAATGAAATTTGGTGGTATTTTGTAGAATAAATGTAACAATTGTGAATTTGGTTTGGAAAGATTCCCAACATTTAAATTTATTGCCTTAAAATATGGGACAAAACTGTGGTGCAACTGTTGTACGGTACCGTAATTTTGCTTTTATCTTTGATTCCCTACTTTCTTTTTTATTCATAGTTTATTTATAAATTTATCATAATTTTTTTTTCTCTTTTCCTCTTCTTTATATTCAGATATTCCATTCCCTTTTTCCCCACTTAGATAATTAATCAATCATTAGTCAGTAACTCCTTTCAAATTAAAATATCATTAACTAATCAATTATCTCAATTATTTTTCACATCACAACTAAGGCAAAATGCAGCAATTTGATTTGAATATTTGGATGACAATTGTGAGGTCATGGTAATTGAATAAATTAAAATAACAAATCAAATCTATTAGCTATAAGTCATTGATGACATATTGGTTTAAATCTAAAGTTTAAGTTTTTGTTGTTTGTGAATAACTAATCACTTTGAAATGAAATTGTATTGTAGTTATTTTGATTTAAAGTGTAATCTGCATATATTTTAAAGTGGTGACTAAAGTGTAAGGAAAGAAGATAAAACATAAAGTTTTTATAATTATTTATTTAATATTTTATTTTAGTAATGTCATGCTAGTTTTATTTTTAAGCTAATTTATTAATTGAATTTTAATGTGAAATCATTACTTATCTCACTCCTTAAATTAAAAAAAAAAAAGAGTTAGATATTGATATTTATTTTTATGTCAATTTTTTTAATTCAAGACAGCCTACCCATTTTTTAATTGTTTAAATTATTTAAAAATTTAATACAATATGAATTTATGTGTCAAAATTTTGCAACATTTATTTTGTTTAGAATTTCAGTATACGACAGGGAGTGTAGCGTTAATTACCAAACTATAGCATTCCACCGTTGAATCTACTCTTACATTAAATTTAACAAGGAAAAACACAAGAAGACAAAGTAGGGGATACCGTGCAACAGTTGCACGTTACCTAGACCCTAAAATATGAAGGGAGCCTCTAAGTTACAATAATTGTACCATACATCTTTCATGTGAACCACACAAAATTATAAGACCCACAATTTGTGTGGTTTACATGAGAGATGTATGTTACAATTATTGTAACTTAGCATTTGCCAAATATGAATAGCCAACTATCTCGTTCCCTTTTTTTTTTTTTTTTTGGGCATTTTAGATTAATACAAAACGAATTAAATGGATGAGGGGGTTTGAACTTTGAACTCAACCTTTAATGTGCGAGCTTACCAAGACAAGCTCTCCATGTTACATTTGCAAGTCAATCCTTGCCCAGGATGGCAAACCGCCCGCGCATGGCCCGCCCGGTAGCATTTAAACTTTGATATCTCAAATATGTAACATTTCTAAGTATTGGTTATACGAAGAATAAAAAAAAGTTGTACCTCAAACTTGTGTGATATGGTAACACAAAACCGGCACACTGATCATGGAATAAAAATTCAAAAACAACCTAACAAAAGGCAATTTCGGATGGGTATCAAATCAGTTGGGATATGCACATCATAGGTAAATCAAAGCAGCAAGATGAAACCAGATTTATTCTCCCGGTTCTTTTGTGTTCGGTTCTTATTAACACAGCATATAGCACAGGTGCACAAAGTGTACAAATCGAGGTTAGAATAACAGCAATGGGGTGGGAGGGAGCCCTCAGCTCAGTTGTTGCTTCAAGAGCATTCGAGAACTGCTAAAGAGAGCATCTTTGAGAACCACACGGGAGTGCTTTGTGGGATCTTAAGACAGCCCAACAACCTTTCCAGTTGCAGTGTCGACATCAATCTCGTAAAAGCATGGCCTTGTTGGGAGACCTGGCATTGTACTCATTGTTCCAACCAAAGGATAAATGAATCCAGCCCCAATGCTAGCTCTTACATCCCTTATCGGTAAGATAAACCCAGTTGGGGCTCCCTTCTCGGCGGCATTGTGTGAAAATGAATACTGGGTTTTTGCCATGCAAATTGGTAAGCCAGAAAACCCTTGCCCGGTGTACATTTCGATCTGTTTCTCAGCCTAGTTGCACAGATTGAAATAATTTAAATTAGTAAACTAAGCCCTAGAATAGTTAAGCAAGTTCCAAAAATCAATAAGAAGGGCAATGGACAAGTGTTTAGGAAAGTAAATCCCAAAAATTCTGCAGGAGACCAAAAGTTATCATAATGGTCTCATCAAAATACATACATACATACATACATATATATGTATGCGCTTTTTTTCTGTAAGAGTTCCTTGTCTCCTCAAAAGGATGGTAAGTGCTACCTCTATTATTTTTAGGCGTCGGCAAGAAAATAGATTTGAAATGCCACAGTAAAAGACAAAACACGCATTTTACAACTAGATTTTGCTTTCACCAACCCAAAGGAACATTTAATATTTGGTTTAACTTTGTGCTTTTTGTCAGATTTTGAAAGGATTGAATTAGTCAGACTGATGCACTTGACAATCCATGGAGAATTGATGGAACAAAGTGTGAAGCATTTACCTCCTCTGAGTACTCAACGCCGCTAGCACCATATGACCTTGCTATTGTATCTATTTTCTCTTTAATACTGACATCTAAAGGATATAAGAACTTCAATGGCTGTGTAACATTCTCACAGGCTCTTTGAACTGCAATTCCAAGGTCCACCTGAAAACCATGATATCAATAGAGCTTTTAATCAAAAGACATCAACAACCAATTCTCCCAGTTTAGTCTTATCATAAAATATGAACACCCTGAAAGGAGCCTATCTCGGAGTCATACAATAGACAGAAGTCTTTCAGATTCAAAATATGTGATTACACTTGGATTGAAAATATCTATTCCTAGTTTGCTGAGAAAAAATCATAATACAAGTCCTTAGTGGTCGAAGCAAAGGTAGACTGCAGAACATGAGAAATTCTCAGACATAGGTGGGATGTGCCAATAATTTCAAGAATCAGAAAGGCGGTGTGTAAATGTTGTTAAACAACTCATCCTGCTCAAATTGCCTCAGAGAAATTCTGTGTAGAGACCAAATATGGGCAATGCAGATTAATGATAATTTATTTACAGTTATGTAGTTTGCAGAGGTGAAAATTGAGAAATATTTCCTTTTAGTTTGTTAGGTCTAATGGTGGTAAGTCACTTACTGCTCCTTTTCCACCATGGGCATGGTGAGAACAAACAACTGCATCAAAGGCCCCAGCAGCCATAGCTGCATTTCTAACTGCATTCAGTTCTGCTTTGCTATCAGTTGCGAACATGTTCACAGCAACTACAACATTCGCACCATATGCCTTTGTGTTTGCAATATGCCTGGCCAGATTCACACAGCCAGCTTCAACCAGAGCCACGTTCTCATTCAAGTAGGCATGGTCAAGAGGCTTCCCAGCAACAACTTGTGGCCCACCACCATGCATTTTCAAGGCCCTTATTGTTGCCACAATAACAGCACACTGAGGAGTTAAACCACTATATCGGCATTTAATATTCATGAACTTCTCAGCTCCAATATCAGCACCAAAACCTGCTTCAGTGACGACAAATCCACCTGGTCCAACCAATTTCAGTGCAATCTTATCAGCCACAATAGAAGAATTACCGTGAGCAATATTTGCAAAAGGACCAGCATGAACAAGAACAGGGGTTCCTTCCAGTGTCTGCATCAAAGTGGGGTTGATTGCATCCTTCATTAGCACAGTCAAAGCACCTCCAACACCAAGATCATCGGCAGTTATAGGATCACCTGCCTTGCTATTTCCAATCACCATTTTCCCAAGCCTCTCTCTCATATCAGCTAGAGAAGTTGTCAGGGCCAAAACTGCCATTATCTCACTAGCAACTGAAATGTCAAAGCCTGTTTCTCTCACCATTCCCTTTTCTTCGGGGCCTTGACCAATAGTAATTTTCCTCAAGAATCGGTCATTCACATCCATAACTCTCCTCCATGTAATAGAAGCTGGGTCGATATCAAGCCTAGCAAATCTGTTAATTTCTTCTGGCGTAAGATCCTCGGGCTTGGTTTTGGAGATACCAAGTTTCTTCAGACGCCTAAACATGATGTTACTAAAGCTCCGTTCTCCTTCTTTGTTCGGTGGGCATAACCTGTTAAATAAAGCCTTATCGGATTGGCTCGCCTCATGGAATATCCTGGTGTCAATGGCAGCAGCAAGAAGATTGTTTGCAGCTGTAATTGCATGAATATCTCCTGTTAAATGAAGATTGAACTCATCCATTGGGATCACTTGACTGTAACCACCACCGGCTGCACCTCCTTTGATTCCAAAGGTTGGTCCTTGTGAGGGTTGACGAAGACATGTAACAACCTGACAAATAAAGATGGTAAGGATAACACCTAAACAAATACTCAGTCAAAGTAATTCAAAGCAACTAGTCACATTCCAATTTCTGCGCTGTGATAATCACTGTAAATATTCCAATCTTCTGTGTTGAAGGAGGAAACAACCACAAAAACAGCTTCATCTGCTATTAAAATTACCCAGAACCATGATAGTAACTTATCCCCTTTTTTCCTTTTATTTTTGAGCTGAAAAGCTAGTTTTCAGACAAAACAGACAAAGATAATTTTTGAGATAGAAAAAGCAAGTTCAAAGTAAATATACTTGTTTGAATTAATTAGATTTAGATGGACAAAAAAGCTATGGTCATTACTAACAGGCAGTCTCTGTCTTAACTGTTGAAGATTAATAATCATTAATACCCTATTTTAAGGAACTTGACAAGCAGCTCATTCATGTAACTCCTTTAAAGCTGAATCGCGTGCTAAACTTGTTGAGCACCATCTAGTCTAACAGTTAGGGTCTTGTGTCTTTTTATGGAAAGTCTTATAGTAATAAAAGTGAACAGTTTCTTCCACCAAATCTGGTTTATTTTGCATGAAATCCAGACAGATGATCAAGTATGTTAGTGTCTGAAATTTACAAAATGGTTATTCAGATTTGTACTTAGGAAAGAAGAACATAATTTGTTCAGGTAGTTTACTCTACTATCAACAGCAGGGCATAATGAACGCCGACAGTCGTGCTGTTACAACAATAAAAGGACCCATGAGCATGCTCATTGAAGCACGTGAATTTGTCCGTTCAATTCCCCTCATAAAAGGGACAGCTGATAACAAAGATTGAATTGGCAGAACACATGCATACGAAATGATCTCACAATTTGAGTGAAATAGTGAACAACCCACAAAAATTTGTTCATTAAAAAAAGTTGCCAGCAGAACATCAGGAATGCAAGGTGCTTTGGGCAAGAGAGAGATAAAGAGAGCTAGCTTCAGAAAGAGTTTCATCTTTTACTTTTTGAGTTTTCCAAATCAAAAACTTGTTTTTCTCAACACAACTTTCTTAACTACTCTGATATTGGTCGTCATCAGACATAACACACAGAATTTCCAGGCCAATTGAAATCACAATTTACCCAATTTTTCACCTTTCTGCAGAAGAAATTTACGGTCTTACAGCATTACCAAGTACTTATTAAACTAGAAATTGAAAACATCTAGTAGAGGGATGCTGTGATTAGAATACAATGGAAGAGATTAGGAATCTTCAAACATCATTAGAGAAAACAGTTTCTTATGGAATGAATACGTAGATGCTCCTTGAGCATACAGATTTAGTTTTTATTTAACACAGAATAACAGTTATATAACAAAACCTTCCCAACTGCAAAGTACATTGTTTGGAACAGATATAGGAGTACAGCTAAGTGTGAGAACTGGAACTTCAATATTACACTAGACTAAATGGATTGGCAAATAGAGAAACAATTTCAATGCCTTAAAATTGTAACTATTGAAAGCTCTACCTTTTTATCAAGAAAAGCACCCAATGCTTGACACAGCCCAACAGTTGTAGTAGACTTGCCCTCTCCAAGAGGAGTTGGAGTAATCCCTCCAACCACCACATAATACCCATCTGCAGATCCTTCAAGCTCGTCAAGAACAGATAGCAACACCTACAAACATCCACAACATGCATTCAACTTTACGCACCCAAACTTGTTATGTTAACAAAACTAAGCACCTTAAGTTTTAAAAAAAATGAAAATAAAAATGAACATGGCAGTTTTTGAATCACACCCTCATCACAACAAACCAATCAAAACATAAAAACCATGTCTTTAACCATTAAGCTGAATCGACCAACTGATATAAGTTACTCAATAAGAAAAAAATAAATAAATTTATGAATAAAAAGCTAAAAAGCAATCACCTTGGCTTTGTATTTGCCATAGAGATCATAATGGTTTGGCTTGAGGTTGAGTTCTTGGGCAATCTCAGAAATATGAAGTGGCTCCACTGAGTTTGCAATGTCTATATCTGCTGGTACTGGTGATACCACCTGTAATTTTCTCACTGTTTTTGATGAAGCCATTAATTATTTTTTTTTTTTATAAATCAATTTTAGTTTTGGTTGAGTCTGTAGAATGTGTGTACTACGTTGAAGCCTTGATTGGCATAACTCTGCATCTGAATCAGAGTCTGACGGCTAGGAAAGGGGTAATAGCACTTAGGTCCGTATCTTTTATGGTTTCTCACATGATTACATGGTTGTTCTATTTGTATCAAATAAAACCCTAATTTCGATCCACAATGGAGTACCCTTTGTTATCAAGTGCTCGTTTATTATGATTTCTCTAAAGTACATTTTCGTTACTCTAACATTTTACTTTACTTTGCTATTAAGTTATTTATAAACTTCTTTTTAAAAATTAAAAATTGACATAGATTTTTATTACTAAAACGCTACTTATAAAAGTTCTAATTTCAAAACTATCGAATAAATTCTAAGTTACATACTCTTAATTTTTAACATTACATTATATTAGTGAAAAATTGTGATATTAAAATTATTTGATTGTTTTATTACGAGTTATATTTTAATATGTATATAAGTATCCACTAATTTAGTTGATCAAATTATTTGAGATGATTATATAATGAATATCGGATTTAATTCCAATCACATGGATGGAGTGATCTAAATTTTAGTTATGCGATTCTCGTGAAGGAGAGAGTGGGGTTGTGGACCTATATGATATAAATGAACAAACTCTCTTCCCTTATTCGAAATTATTTAAAAACTGAATGACTTGGATGTTATTAGCTCCAAAGAGGAAAGAGTTGGTGGCATAGAACTGCGCGTCCTTTTTTTTCCCTTATCCAACAAGAGAGGCGATAATACCACCTGTATGTGTCGGCTGTGATTTTTAATTTAAAAAAAAAATAAAAATTTCTGATGTTGACTTCAACGGCGAGTAGATGATGCCACCAGTCATGTGGCGGCCGGGCACCTCCGGCTGCAACGGCCGTCCTGACCATGATGTGGCACGGGCAGTAAAATAAAACATTAAAAGTTATAAAATATTTGATAGATTTGGAGATGCGGGGTATCGATCCCCGTGCCTCTCGCATGCTAAGCGAGCGCTCTACCATCTGAGCTACATCCCCACTTGTATGGCAAATTCATCAAGTCAAAATCACAAAACAATTATGAAGTGGCAACTCTCATGAAACCCTCTATATTCGAGCTAAATGTAGCGTAAAAATGAAATTTGGTGGTATTTTGTAGAATAAATGTAACAATTATGAATTTGGAAAGATTCCCAACATTTAAATTTATTGCCTTAAAATATGGGACAAAACTATGGTGCAACTATTGCACGGTACCACACTTTTGTCTTTTATCTTTTGATTTCCTACTTTTTTTTATTTATAGTTTATTTATAAATTTATCATAAATTTATTTTTTTTCTTTTCTTCTTCTCTATATCCAGATATTCTATTCCTTTTTTTCTCCACTTAGATAATTAATAAATCATTAGTCAGCAACTCTTTTTAAATTAAAATATCATTAATTGATCAATTATCTCAATTATTTTTCACATCACAACTAAGGCAAAATGCAGCAATTTGATTTAAATATTTGGATGACAATTGTGAGGACATGGCAATTGAATAAATTAAAATAACAAATCAAATCTATCAACTATAAAGTCATTGATGTCATATTGGTTTAAATCTATAGATAAAGTTTAAGTTTTGTTATTTGTGAATAACTAATGGCTTTAAAATGAAATTGTATTGTAGTTATTTTTATTTAAAATATAGTATGCATATATCTTAAAGTGGCAATTAAAGTGTAAGGAAAGAAGATAAAATATAAAGTTTTTATAATTATTTATTTAATATTTTTATTTTCCTAATGCCATGTTAGTTTTCCTTTTTAAGCTAATTTATTAATTGAATTTTAATGTGAAATCATTACTTATCTCACTCCTTAAATTAAAAAAAAAAAGAGTTAGATTTTGATTTTTATGTCAAATTTTTTAACTCGAGACAACCTGCCTATATTTTTAATTGTTAAAATTATTTACAAATTTAATACAATCTGGATTTATGTGTCATAACTTTAAAATATTTAATTTTTTTAGAATTTCAGTATACAACAGGGAATGTAGCGTTAATTACTAAAGTATAGCATCCCATCCCGTTCCCACCGTTGAATTTACTCTGACGTTAAATATAAGGGATCCTCTATCTTACATGCATGTAAGATACATGCCTCTCACATGAATAGTGTGTGGGTCCTATATATACACTATTCATGTGAGAGGCATGTATCTTACATGCATGTAAGATAGAGTTTGCCTAAATATAATAGTGAAAACACAAGAAGACAAAATAGGGGATATCGTGCAACAATTGCACGGTAGCTAGACCCATTAAAATATGAATAGCCAACTTTTTCGTTCCTTTTTTTAAAAAAAAAATATGAAGAGCCAACTTTTTTTTTTTCGTTAAATATAACAGTGAAAACATAATTTTTGTAACTTGAAAATCACATATTTTATATTAATACAAAACAAATTAAATGGATGTGGGGGTTTGAACTTTGAACTTTGAACTCTACCATTATCACTTTGGTCCATGTGCTGACCAGCCAGGGGATTTAATCCAAGTGTCAGGATTATTAACACTTTCCCGCATTGGGATTCTTAGGAAATATGTCAGCATCAGCCATCAGGATTGCTGCTGCTGCCTGACGAAGACATAATTAGGCAACTACAGGCAAGGAGAGCCGTGTAAGCCTGAACATTTATAAAAGTGAACACACAATGTACAAAATTGCTGTTAAGATTTATTTATATTTTTATTTTTATCCGATCACAACTTTATAATAAGATGATCCCTCATGAAGCTCACATCAGAATCTAAATATTTAAAATAATATCACTGGTAATTAAGAATAAGTTTCTAGTAAATTTTTGTAATTTGGAAATCACGTGTTGTTTTTTAATTGATCCATAATTACACCATTATTTTTAACGAGTCACATAATTATATCACGTGTTTTCCTTTTCATACTGATAGCATGCCAGAAAACTATGACAAGGTGAATATCCTGCATTTGATCTATTAATCCAAAGCTAAAATGATTTGCTTCAAGGCCTTCTCTGTAAAAGGTAACTAGTGTTGCCTATGCATTACAAACAAAACCCAAAAGGGCCTAATAATAACAATCACCATTTCTATTACATTTGTCAAATTTTGCTACTAACTTCAAGAAATGTAACTCACAGCTCAACGTAACAAAAAAACTTAAGAATTGTAACCGAAAGCCAACTGATATTTTCACTGATTCTTCTATATGCAGATACAATGCAATAAAAGATGCTTTAGATGTTGCATATGAGCATCCCTGGGTGATCAAAGAAGCTTGAAGCCTAAAAGGCCCCAAAAATGAAATTAATATAATTCTTGTAAATACTTATACAAGGGGCACAATAAATCTTACTTGTATATAATAATCTTCATTGAATAAATACAGTAATGATATCGGTACAAAGATTCAAAGAACTAAGGAACTAGCTATATTTATAGAAGCGAATAATTTAAGATTCTTTATCATCAGAAATTGGAAATTCGTCTGATAGTCTTGAACCTCTTAGAGACGGCGACGAGACCTCTGCCTCAGACGGCAAATCGGAGATGGCAGCAAGCATACGGCGAATGCTAACAGAACGTGCCGTTTTGAAGCTGGAAGATTTCATCATCTTCTTCTTCTTATTCTCCGAAAAAATATCCGAAGAATTCGAAAGAATTAAGTAAACCAGCACTTGAACAAGCACAAACATTGCAACCTTAATCAAGGCATCGGCTAGTGACATTTCTGGCTCCATTAGTTTTCTTGAGAAAATGTATAGGAAAGTTGTATGTAACCGGGGGGGAATTAAATGATCTGTGTGATGTGTATGATAAGCTAAGGCTTGGGAGATGGGCTTAATATATATATATAGAGAGAGAAAGAGAGAGAGCTTGTTGTTCAAGAAGCAGCTTCTTATGAATTTGACTTGTAGGATCAGACTTGAAGAAGTTGTTTTTTGACTTCATGCACAAGCTTTTTTTTTGAGAAAAGCAGCTTTTAGAACAAACTATTTAATAATTAATTTATTATTCATGCATAACTTGTTGACCAAATAGGACAAGAGAAATGAGGTCTTTGATGATGGTTTCTTGGAAGAAACAACAAATTGGGAAGTTACACTTGACATTCCCATGGCTTATTGTTTTTAAAATTCTAGAATAAATTAATTGTCAAATGGGGATGATGAATGGATTATAGAAATAGTTAGCTGATAAACCAGTCAAAAGCAGCCAGCAAATGAGTAAATGTTCTGGATTATTCAGTAACAAAAAATGTAATTGATTAAAAGTTGTTTTAGGTCATGTTAATTTAACAAAAAAAATTAATTGAACATTATTTTATCGATTTTCAAATTTATAAGCTGAAGATATATTTCTTCCTTTTTTTGAAAAAAAAAATAAAAATCAAAGGGTTATATGAAGGTTCTTAAATTATGTCATTAGTTAAATCATAACCCCAATCAGTTCAAAATTTTGACTTGTCATTAATTAACAGTCAACAAAGTTGGCAAAATTTATCACAACGATGCTCCTATTGGCCTTATCCATGCATGACTACGTATTAGTCACGTGAAAATAATGTGTCTCGATCCTATTGGGAGGTGTAAAATATTGCGACCCATAGTTCAAGATATAAAGCTTGTGGGAGGCTGAGCTGGCCATGACAATGTAATGGATTGCTTCTTGCCGCCTTCTTCAGTTCGTCATGCTTTAGCATGGCGTTTAAGCTTTAAATTCAACAAGTTGAAGAAGTAATATCGATCTTCAAGCAATATTGCTTTATACACTAGCCTTTAATGGATTGCCAATAGCCAATTTCGAGGTCATACTTGTAAAAAATAAATTACGTCCAATAAAGATAATATCGTATACATATTCATTATGAAATTAATCAATCATAATTTATGACAGTGATAATAATTAATAATAATGAGAAAAAAATTTTCAAAACATGTGGTATAATTTTATTAAATAGTTTCATTTAATATTATTTCATCTAAAATTCTCTTAGCATTATGTATATGGCTTATCATGATTAGAATTAACTCAACTAAAACTTTGACAAATAAGTTTTAATTTTTTTAAAAAAACTAAACTTAATGATTTGTAAAATTTTGAATCCAATCTATTCAATTTAGAAAACTAACCCATCTAATTCAATTCTCGACTTTTTTTTTTTTAAATATCGATCTTAATGTACGTATTTTTATTTTCAGCTCGATTTTATATTGAATTGAAAATCCAAACCAAATCAATCGGTTCTTTAAACTTATAATAGAAGTGAACCAACCACAGCCACCAATCGGTCCGGTTCAGTGAAAGCGCCCCAAAAAAACAAAACCTCGCACGAAGATACTTCAGGCCCGGAGGCGCACACTCTACAACCCGGCCCAACATCAAGGCCCAGACCTTAACTTATCATTTCAATTTTTTGAAATAAAAATAGTGTTTTGACTTCTGAGATGTATTTAAATATATAATTTAAAAACTGAAAAAAATAATTGTAGAGAGGAAAGACAAAAAAAAAAAAAAAAAGAGAGAGAAGTAAAAAGAGTGTGTAAAATGCTAAAAACTACTTTTGTTTTTTAACACGAAACATGAAGAAAAGATTTTTCACCATTTGTTCTTGTAAAACATCTTAATAATCATATTTCTATCACTAAGAATTGGTTTATGACCCTTGAATTTCAACTTAATTTTAAAAGTGCAACAAGCAAAGTGTATAGCAAAGACATTTGATAATATTGAATTTTATATTTTTCTTTTTATATTCTACAGTTAGCGATTTCATTTTAAAACATATGAGAATTAAACAAAAAAAAATTTACAACACTTCAATCATAGTCAAACACAACAAGAATTGGGCTAAAACTTTCTTTGATTTGATTCATCAACGAAGCGAAGTTCGGCACCTCCTCAAATTGACATGGACATCACCACGCTTTAATTATATTCAATTTTGTGCTTATCCTTAATTACTCTATGAATAATGGTTTCATTTAAAGTATATGTAAACCAAAAGTTACAACCCTTTAATCTCAAAACACATATGGGATGACAAATGTTATGTTTAGAATTGAGGTTCAGCAGCTGTATTTTAAAAGTTACAGTACTAAAGTGTTTCGTAAATACTATATACTTTAGCTTATAAGTTATATTGATATAATTTTTTATTTGTATAATAAAAAAATTATTATATTTATAATAATTTTATTAAAATTTATATTTATTATATATTATTAATTTTTATTTAATAATTATATTTTTTTTTTCACGTGACCACAATCCCAAATGGACCAAAAGCTAATCCAAAACTTGGTTTGATTTCATTCCTCTTCAAACTCCCAATGAACACCAACCACATCTAATGACAGCGACTCGTTTTTCTAATTTGAAACACTTTTAACGGTCACATTGGCCATTAGCAGCAAAGCCCAGAAATCAAACCAAATCAAATCGAATCGCTTCAAAACGTTGCGTGCTGGAAATGTCACCTTCACACATTGAAAATCCCAAAGCGTAATTGACAATAAATAAATCAAATCAGAAGATGACTGAGTCACCATTAAATACCAAACCAAACATAACCCCACAATTGAATAAAAGAATCTTAAAACTAGTCCTCAAACATGCAAGCTGCTACAAGAAGATAACACATAGCACTTGTCACTAGTTGTGATACAAATTAAATTAAATTAAAATTAAAATTTTTATATCCAAAATCTTTGACTCCTGCTCATGTTATGTGATGTAGTTTTGTTATTGTGTCATCTACCAATCAATCTTGGACACGCAATTTGCGGAGCCAGCTTTTCAGGAAATTTCTCCACGTTAGTAGCTTTCCTTTTTGTTGTTGTCTTTGTTTTTTGTTTTTTCATTTTTGGGTCCTAAATGGAGAAATAATTGAGTCCCAAAGTTTTCATTAATTGAAATGATTGAATCTTCAATCGTTTCTTAGCTGCATTTCTCATCTGGGTTTGTTTCTTAAGGTGGGTTTAAAGCTTTGTTCCACTTTTTCTTTGATTCTTTTCTTGATTTCTCATCTGGGTATTGAATCTTTTGCCGAATTTTGTTCTTTTTTGACTATTTTTTGCTCTTAATATGAATACTGGCTCTAACTTTCATCTCGGTAATTTTTTTTTTTTTTTTTTTTGTTTATTGACTTGGCTGCATCTACACTTCACTGATGCTTGTGAGAGTATAAATAAGTCAAAGCTTTATTGCTTCGTCTGATGTTTGATACTATTTTTGTTTCATATCAATTGGTGTTCATTGAATAGAGATTTTGTATGAGATGAATTTTGATTCAAATATTTGTAGTGAAAAGGCAATATATGCCGTAGTACTTACTATCCACACTTCTTGTCAAATTCAATTGCTTGTCTTCTGATCAAGTCGATTGTATAATATATCTTACGGTTATGCAATAAATCATGGAGGCCGTATGGATTGTGACTATACTTGTATAGAGGACCATACGCAAGTTTGACAAATTTCTGGACCATGAAAAATTGTCACCATTCATAGTATCTCCGTCATTTGATAATGTCCTTTTCCAACTTTTCTCAGGCAAAACCAGCTAAAAAGAAAGAAAGTGGTATCATTTGCAGTGAAGATTATGATGCTGATTTCGATTTGGGAACGGAGAGACATATAGTAGTAGCAGTTTCTAAGGGAAGGCAGCATGGCTCCTGGAGGAGGAATATGCAAGGAGGTGATTGAGTCTAGCATTGAGTTTTCAGATTATGAAATGGCAACTTCTAGTGTGGAGTTGAGGGGTTCCCCTTGTAGGAAAGCTACAACTGGTTTCAGTGGAAATCTTGGAACAACATCAAATAATGATGTGCACGAGCTACTTGAGTGTCCCGTTTGCTTGAATTTAATGTACCCTCCAATTTACCAGGTATTTTCTTTCTGTGTATCGAAACACAAAACGAGAAGAACAGTAGAAGTTTTCCTTGTGTTTAGGCATCTTTTACTTCCTTTTTTCTTTGTCAAAATAGATAAATAAATAAAGCTTCTTAAATTGGGACTTGAGGGATTTTAGCATTAAATTGACATAGGAAGCAATGCCATATGAAATGAAACAATTCAAATATGTTAATTATTCAAGAAATTGATTTCAGTTAATTGTCAGAAGTTAGTGAATCAGACTGTAGAGATTCTTGAGTGCATTAGTCATTTTATGGAAATGTTTGTTCATCTTATAATATGATTCATCATTTAGCCTTGTAGATATAGATGCATTTCCTGAAAAGATGATACTCCTTTTACTGTTATTGTGTGTTATAGTGAACGAATTGGTTCCATTTCCCAATCTTGCCCAATTTCCAAAGTTAACGAATTAAGAACATTCATCATAATTGTAACACAATACTATTTAAATTGATCTTCTTGTATTGATAAATTCTCTCATTTTCTATGAACAGTGTCCAAATGGTCACACCTTGTGCTCAAGTTGCAAGGCTAGAGTACGCACCGGTTGTCCAACTTGCCGCCATGAACTTGGAAATATAAGGTGCCTGGCATTGGAGAAAGTAGCTGAGTCGCTGGAACTCCCTTGCAGATACCAGATTTGGGGTTGTCAAGATATATTCCCCTATTACAGCAAGCTAAAGCATGAAAAAAACTGTAACTATCGTCCGTACAATTGCCCCTACGCCGGCGCTGAATGTTCTGTCACTGGTGATATCCCACTTCTTGTTAGGCATCTAAAAAATGATCACAAAGTTGACATGCACGATGGGAGTACTTTCAACCACAGATATGTCAAAGCCAATGCACTAGAAATTGAAAATGCTACATGGATGTTAACAGTAAGACCTCTCATCTCTTCTTCTCCACTGATTCTCACCTCTCTCAATTGTAAATCGTGACTGGCATCACTTTGCAGATGCCAGCTTAGTTGTATTAGAAGATACTTCTTCCAGAAATTCCATTTCCATTTTGCCCTTTAAGGAACTGAACTATTTAGGTCCATATGAATGCAAGCTTCGGATTAGTTAGATCTTTTTCGCCAATAAGACTAACTATTAACGTTTATGGGTTTATGGGCAAAGATAAAGGCATGCTTTGCTAGTTGCTAAATGGTGAACTAAAACGTTAAATGCTTGCTTACGAATATTGAGTTTTGGATGATGGTTCTAAGCTAAAAAATTCCCTGATATGGAATCAAAATACTAACACACTCATTTATTTCAAGAATGCTTATGCATTTTCCGAAGTGCAGATAGTTGTGTGACAGGGTACTGTTTCCTCGAATTGCATTCTATTTTTCCGCCAGCCCCAACCTAACCATCTTAAATGTTCGTTATTTGGTGCAGGTTTTCAATTGCTTTGGCCGGCACTTTTGCCTGCATTTTGAGGCTTTTCACCTCGGAATGGCGCCCGTTTACATGGCCTTCCTCCGATTCATGGGTGATGAAGAAGAGGCCAGACAATTCAGTTACAGTCTGGAAGTTGGCGGAAATGGTAGAAAGCTTACGTGGCAAGGAATACCTAGAAGCATCCGCGATAGCCATAAAAGGGTTAGAGATAGCCAAGATGGATTAATCATTCAAAGGAATTTAGCTCTTTTCTTTTCTGGTGGAGATAGACAGGAGTTGAAGCTCAAAGTAGCCGGCCGAATATGGAAAGAATAGTGAGATACATATAACTAGAAACCCCGTCAAAGATATTTTACTTCGAATCTGCATCATACGAATGCGGTAGTCGAAATACTTCTGTGTAAATGTGTAGATATAGATTGCTTGCAATCTCTTTTTTTCTTCTTTTATCTATTTGCTTACAGGTAAATCTAACTTCTGCAATAAGTTTCATGTTCTGATAAATTTTTTAGTCTTTTCCACATTATTTTTATTAACATGGTTGAGAATTCAGCACTTGATTTTTGGAAAAAGGTAGAATTTTTGTCTTGTTTGGAGCAATTTTCACTCCAGTGTTTTGGAAGATGAAATTAGCCAGGCCTGGCCCAAGCATGTCTCTTTTCAGGTCGGTTGGGCCGAGAAGTCCAAATTTTTGTGTTATATATTTTAGAAACTTTTTATTAAATTTTACAAATTTTTAATATATAAATGTAGTTTTTATTAGATTAGGATTTAAAATTAAGCTAAAAAGATTTAAATTTTTAATTATATGTTATGGATAGGTTAAATAAATATTAAAATGTGTATTTTAATTAAAATAAAATATATTATTTAATTATTTATTGGGCTTTTGTGATGGACCAGGGCTTGTAGGTGAAGCCTGAGCCTATATTATTACGCTTTTTATTACAGCTTCTCAGACATTTGTAAGATAGACTCTTATTGCAAATAGGTGATTGATTCATTAAATTTTATTTAGCTTTAGAGACATTTATAAGCATAGACTCTTATTATAATCAAGGTGATAGATACACCAAATTAATGTAACTGGAGAAGGAAAAAAAGATTTAGGAAAGTTCAATTGAAGTAATTCTTCAGAGTCAATGCCAAAACATTGAAAAATCTAATTAAAAAAAAATCAGCATTAATTTCATCTTTGTGGTCAATGTATACAAAACTTGCACACAACTTAAAAATAAAATTTTAATTTCCTCCCATATTTCAAAATCAATATCTGTTAAAATAAATAAAATTAAGAGGGTATAACGATTATGTTTTCAAAGTAAAAAAAAAAATGAGAGTGATATAGAAAATTTTAAAAAAAATAATACTGAAAATGTAAAGTGAAATCATGATATAGTTATAGACAATTTGCAAGTAACTTGGCTACCAAAAAGTGTGAGATAGTTCATTTGAAATTTTGTCACAGCATTGTGAGGATTTGAATGCAAATTGCAACTCTACCTATTACACGTCGTCGTTTCAGTGCATCAACCATATACGCCTGTTGATCTTCAAAGCTTCTCTAGAACCCTAAACCCTGAAAAGAAAACGAAATTTCGGTCAAAACAAAGAGAAGAAATGCTTTCAAGAGCAAGAAATATCTCTCAATCAAAACTGAAACCCATCTTTCATGAATCATTTTTAACCAAAATCACAAGCCCCTATCTCCAATTACACCCCACAAAAGCACTAAAAGCACCCACCTCCTCCTCCTCCTCCTCCTCCTTCTCTTCACAACCCACTAACACAGCACCACCACCACTTTCTTCATCTTTGGCCCTGACAAGAGATGGAAATTACGATGAAGCCACTCCCAAGCTCACCGTCTGCCCCGGCTGCGGCGTCCTCATGCAAGACACGAACCCGAAACACCCCGGTTACTTCATCAGACCTTCGCAGAATTTGAACAAAGTGAGAAAATCCCATCTTGTACACGTAGCCAATGAGTCTGAATTTTCAAATTCCCTTAAAAAGGGCGGGCTTGTTGTTTTTGAAGCTGAAAATGAAACATCAGAAGTTAAAAAACACGAAAAGCCGGTGGTTTGTGCCAGGTGTCATGCTTTAAGGCATTATGGGAAGGTGAAGGATGTGACCGTGGAGAATTTGTTGCCGGATTTTGATTTTGATCATACGGTTGGGAGGAAGTTGATGTCGGCCAGCGGGGCTAGATCGGTTGTTTTGATGGTGGTTGATGCAGCTGATTTTGATGGGTCGTTTCCTAGGAAAGTAGCGAAAATGGTATCAGATACAGCTGAGGAGAATGAGAGGGCGTGGAAAGAAGGTAAGTCGGGTAATGTTCCTAGAGTTGTATTAGTTGTGACTAAGATTGATTTGTTGCCGAGTTCTTTGTCGCCTACTAGATTTGAACATTGGGTTAGGCAACGAGCTAGAGAAGACGGCATTAGTAAGATTACTAAGTTGCATTTCGTTAGTGCTGTTAAGAACTGGGGTTTAAAGAGTCTTATAGATGATGTTGTTGATTTGGCGGGAAAGAGGGGGAATGTGTGGGCCATAGGAGCACAAAATGCGGGGAAAAGTACATTATTGAATGCCATTGCTAAGAGTGTGGATGCTGGTAGAGGAGGAGATGGAGAAGAGAAGAATATTGTTAGTCATTTGACAGAGGCACCCGTGCCTGGAACAACGCTTGGGATCGTGAGAGTGGAAGGAGTTTTGCCTGCTCAGGCTAAGTTGTTTGACACACCGGGATTGCTACATCCCAATCAGATTACCACTAGGTTGACAAGAGAGGAACAAAAACTTGTCAATATTAACAAGGAGTTGAAGCCGAGAACTTATAGGATCAAGGTTAGTTTATGATTTGATATTTGTTGGCAGCATTAGGATAAACCGAGTAATTGTGAGTTTCTTGGTTGTAATGGACTTGCATGAAAATGCTGTTATTTCTATCGGTAAGGATTTTCTGAAAAATATGTAACAAGCCCATTGCTTCAGGGATACTATGACTTCATAGGAATTCAGATTGAGTGCTTGATCTTTTAGCAATGTGAGTATTGCTTCAGGGATTTTAGGATCAAGGTTTATTTAAGATTCGACTTTTGTTGGCAATATTAGGATCAAGCTGAAAAATTGTCGGTTTATTAGTTTAGTAATGGACTGGCTTGAAATAGTTGTGATTTTTATCAACAAGGGTAGCTGAAAAATATGTGTTAAGAGCATTGCTTCAATGATATTATGCGTCCATATTGAAGTCAGATTGAGTGTTTGATCTTTTAGCAATGTAAGAGTTCTTTTAATATTATTATGGCAGCTTTGTTATGTGTTTAGCTCAAGTTGGGCTTCTTCGATTGCTGCAGGCAGGTCATTCCATTCACATTGCCGGGCTCATGAGGATGGATGTTGAGGAATCATCTGTAGAGTCTATCTATGTGACAGTGTGGGCATCACCATATCTTCCATTACACATGGGGAAAACCGAAAATGCGTGCACAATGGTAGAGAAGCATTTTGGTCGTCAGCTACAGGTAAGCCTTTCCCTAGTTAGCAAATGATATTTCTGCAGTTTCTTTCACTTTCTAAAAGTCTAAAATTTGGAGCAATTATAGTGAGTGCTCCATTGCTTTGATTTTGATGAGCAGTTGAGAAGCAATGTGGTTGAATTAGTCTTTCTACAAAATTCAACTGAAAAACTTATTACCATTTTTTTTTCTGAATAAACTGATAGGATTTAGTTATTCCTATTCAAGTTCTTTCAACAACATGCTATTTTAGTTGTGAGACAGCAAAAAGGAAGGGTGTCATATAGGAAATTTTGATAAGTAATGACATTTGGAGAAACTTCAAAAATAGATCTCATATTATAAGCTTGATCCATATAAGAAGGAAGCTTGATCCATATAAGAAGGTTTAATATCCATCAAGAAATTAAGATGCAAGAAACACCCTCAATTGGTAATGTTTACTTCTATATTAACATGTATATGACCTTAGCATATGCTTTGGGAAATTTGGGCTGTTAATTTGAAGCCAAAAGGAACCCTTGTTATCAAACTTCGGAGGCCATGTAAAGGAAATAAACAGATTAGAAAAGGATATTGAATTCCAAAGGCTCTGTAGGTACTTTTGCGAATTGATAACAAACTATTTTTTGCATACTGTGCTGTCTGGTTTTGGTGCTTGTAATCCTTGGCATTCAAATGAAATATAGTTTCTGTTATTATTATTATCTTGGGAGAAGCACGTTGCATTATGGTTTTAACTTATATAAATTTGATGCTATCTGCATTGGTTGTTGATCCAGCCACCAATTGGAGAGAAACGAGTTGAAGAGCTAGGAAAATGGGTGAGAAAGGAATTTCATGTCTCTGGTAGCAGTTGGGATTCAAGTTCTGTAGATATTGCTGCTGCCGGACTTGGCTGGTTTTCTGTCAGACTTAAAGGAGAGGCAGCATTAGGTGTTTGGACCTACGAAGGAGTTGACATTGTCCTTCGCAATGCTTTACTTCCCTATAGATCTCAGGTGTTTGAAGTTGCAGGATTTACAGTCTCAAAAATCATCTCCAAAGCAGATCAGTCTCTTAATAAGTCAAAGCGGCTAAATGAAGCCAAGAGGAAACCAAGGGAACCAGAAGGAACAATACATCCGAAATCTTCATTATCAACGATTGATTCTGTTTCAAGTTCTTGCCAACACCTTCAGCTTTTGTAATAGAAGAAAGATAAGTAAGAATGACATCCGGTTAGGGATACAAAATAACAATTATGATCCTTGATAGTATCTGATGCCGCAAGTAGCTCCTTGAGAAAACGAAAATGCAATAGATCTGGGTTGATAGCTTGAAGACAGCCAGACTCTTACCAGTTTCCCCAAGAAGCGGCTTCAAAGAAGTATCTGGTTGTATATTTGGAAGAAAGACTCTTGTGCACTGAGAAAACAAAATGCATCAGTTCACTGCTTTGGCTTGAAGAAGATGCAGTATTTATGTCCGTCCCAGAAACATAAACTAAACAATTGAGCGTACAAGTTTAAAAATTATTCTGTTCATAGTTAAAAGTTTCACAGTTTTGTAGCCACATTTATTAGAAAACTACACGGTAAGTTATTCTATTTGCTCTGGTTTCCTTAAGAGTGATGAACTGTTCTTGTGTTGCAATTTGTTACCCCCTGAAATCTTCTTTCCAGTAATCACACGAGGCGTGATTTGGTCAAGAGAACAAAAAGAAAAAAGGGTAAAATCATTTAGATATGTTTTGGATTGAGATGCTGTGAGTTTTAAGGAATAAAATCACAAATTTTTAAGCTGGAGCTGTCGTAGGAGAGAATCACAAACTTTAATAAGCTATAGCGGATCGGCGGTCTTGGGATAGAATCACGTTTACCGAAATTTCAACGATTGCGCTTCCAAAAGTAAACAAAAAACACAGCAGCTGCTACCCTTAATCCACCCAAGTAAACTTATTAGACTCCATTCTATCTGCTACTGGGTATTCATCAACTTATACCAGGACAATTCAAAAACTATTTTACTCGGAATCTCTGCTTCATGCCATTTGCTGCAAATTAAATGATCATAATCACATTGTGTTGGATGAAAATCTGGTTCCTAGGTGGATTCTTTTATTCAAATCTCCAAAAGTAAGAGGGCAAAAAAATTGCCAACAATGCCTATAAGTTGGTGAAGATTCCGCTTTTTTTGCATGGAATGTGTTGCCTTTCTCACCAACTTGATTCCAGTAGTTGATAAAAAGAAGTCAAAAAAAAAAAAAAACTCCAATTTTCAATTTATGGTAATTAAGAAAAGTTAGCTTCATAGAAAATGTAACATCATGAAATACGTCATTGATTTGGATATATGATATATATGGACAGCTATAGCTGATAAGAAGTCGGTCTCAACAAATGCATTAACATTGCCATTTGGTGGAGAAAGATTGCATTGGTTACACCATTTTCCCTAGACAACATCTCACACATATATTTATTTAGATAAATTATCATTCATTTAGTGATTTTGTAATTGTGATGGTACCATTAGATGATTTTACTAAAGCATACATATATAGTTTCAATTGGTTTGGCCTCTTAATAGTACATATAAAACGTAACGAAATCAATTCAAAGAATTCTTTTAATTTTTGTTTGTTTCAAATTATGCTCGGAGGAGGCTAATGATATACTGTACAATGCATCGTGTACGGTAATAATTCATTAAAAAAAAAAAATAGACCAAAACAAAAGGAAAAAAAAAATTGAGATGTCATATTCTAACTTGGTTTTTCCTATTATCATTACACACAATAATATTTGATTATTAAGGCTTGATGTTGATGAATAAATATATAAATCTTAAGTTCTAACTTATTATATAAAAATTTGGCTTGGTTACCAGATTTTTCTCATTGCTTTGGTCAGTTGGACTTTCCTATGGTTGACCAAATAATAAACGAATCATTAAAACTTCGATGTGTTGGAACATGACCATTTCAATAAAATAAACCCATTGGTTTAGTTAAAATAATATTATTTGGAAACTCATTTCCGGGTCAGATGTGAGGCAATGAACATCCAATGCAATTGTTATCTAAGTCATGTATCTTATCCGAAGAAAATGATAAAAAATATATATATAAAAGAAAAGAGGGGGGAGGGAGAAAAAAATAGAAGAAGTGTGAGGACTTTGTATATTGTACAAAATCTACAAATGAAATTGACCAAAGTTTTAGGCATGTAGCTAGTTGTGCTATGTTATTAATTAATTAATTTGACTACATATGTTGAGGAATTAATTTGACTACAAATGAAATTAATTAAATAAAACTGTTTAAAAATACCTCAATAACGGGTTAGGGTTACTACTATTTATACCCGACGGCTGACAGCAGTATAATTGAAATTTGTATATTACAACTTAGAAGAGGAGAAAATGACGGTTGATTACCCCTAAATTTAACATAATAACAATATAGTCCCCTGAAGTATCAGTATATCACTTTCAATCCTCATGGTCCGAGAAAATGAGTGATGAAGCAAACGTGGGTAAAGAGACAAATGAGAATTGCCGCGAGAGGGACATTTATGATTTATCTAGGATTTCAAGCAGGCAACAACCATATTTTAACGATCAGTACTTTCTTGTGTTTAATCAACTGCTATCATTACACAGTTAAAATTTATTACTTATATATTATATTATAGGCTAGCATAAATCATTTTAATTATTTTTTTATCATATTAATGCATAACTAATAGCAAATACTAAAGAATAATTCTCACATATTCTTTTATTATGTAATCAAATATTATGTTAATAAGTCTAATTTTATTACACCCTAAAAGGAAGTATAGTATCGACAAATATAACTTTAAATTGTGTTATTCTAACTCATAATAGAATAAAAAAATTTGTACTTATCCATGAAAGTTCCCCATACTCAAGTACAATATTTAAGGAACCTCGACTAATTGAAAGTTACTGTTCACTCATTTTTTATACTTGGCCAAGAGTATTAAAAACAAAACTTCTTCTCTCTCTGTCTCCGTAGCTTGTATGTGTGCAAATTATTGCTTGAAGTTGTGATTTGCAGTGAATCTACACAAGGCAGTAGTTTTAGAAGAGCTCAGCAGATAAGGATCAGTCATGGCAAACTAAAGTATTGATCTCAATCTTATCTTTCTCTCTTAAACATGTGTTTGAATGGATATATAAAATCATGGGTTTAAGTCTAAAATAATTCATCGACTTTTATCATTACACTTCTCAAATATTATGTAGCATTAAGGGTGTTCGCGGATCGAATTTTACGGATTAGATATCAATCCATATTCGATCCACAATTTTATAGATTATAATTTTTTTAATCCAATCCAATCCACGGATTGATTAAACTCAATCAAAATCCAATCCATACATCTGCGGATCGGATGCAGATTTGACTCAATTCATATCCAATCCATACGTCTGCAGATCAGATACGGATTTAACTTAATCCATATCCAATCCACCATTTTGCGCATTAGTTTCCGAATTACAAATTTTTAGTTCTCCCCAATCCATGAACTAATGAAATTAAAAAAAAAATCTAATATAAAAATAATTTTACTACCAATTAAATTTAAAATTGAATAAAATTTATACAAATTAATTATTTCAATAAAACTAAAATAATACATTTAAAGTTTCAAAATATAGCACATCAAGATTAATTGTTCAAATAAACCTACAATAATACGTTTAAAGTTTCAAAATATAACACACTAAGATTAATTGTTCAAATAAAGTTACAATAATACGTTAATATAACACTGAAATTAATTGTTCAAATAAAGCCACAATTAATTGAAATGACGAAGTTTCTGAAACTAAACACAGTCTGATCCTTCACCAGGGCTATTGCATTTGTCGAAAAGTGGTGATCATGGAGCCGTCAACGATGGGAACCAAGAGAAGTATGGGTGCCTTGTGATAGTGCAATTGTTTGGTTGGAACCGGTGATTGTGAAGTGGCTCGATGGACTCGAGGAAGAAGATGGCTTGCTCTCGCTGGAATCATGCGGCCGACGTCCTTCAAATCGGTATCGAGTGTGTATCGAACTAGTATTGGGTGTTGCTAGTGCGTGTGACGGCAGGGAAGCTTAGGGTTTTTTGTTTGCAAATTGTTGGTGACTTGACGTTATGTTATTTTACTTTTGGGTGACTTTGCAAATTGTTGGTAACTTGGCGTTATGTTACTTTGCTTTTGCTAGTGCGTGTGACTTTGCTTTTATTTTGTTTTATCATTTTTACAAGTTATATTTGATTATTTAATATTATTATTGGGTAATGGCTAAGATATGTTATAGTGCTTATGTAACTATGTAATGTCACATTTATAATATTTTTTAATTAAATTTATAATAATTTTTTAACTATATATATATATATTTTTTTTTTTTTTGCGGATTCACGGATTTTTACGAATTTACAGAAGTAAATCCATATCTAATCTATCGACTGCGGATTTTTAAATTTTCAATCTACGGATCAACGGATCGGATTTATACGGATCGAATTTTCATGGATCAGACGGATTGAACGGATCGGATTGGATTCTGAACACCCCTATGTAGCATATGTCTTAAATTAACACGTAAGTTGTAAAAAAAGAAAAGAAAAATGTACGAATAAAAAAAATTATAACAAACTTTAGTTGCAACATAAGCATGTAATTCTAATAATTGCAAACAAGATATAGATAATGTAATGACTGAAAATAGAATAATTTTTTAAAAAAGAGACCAAATCGTTATTATACCAAACTTCGAGAGTGCCCAACAACCACTGAACACTGTTCTTTATAAATAATCAGCCTCAATGTTTGACTTTCACACCAATGTTGCAATAACATATATAAGGATCCCGCTAAGTTGTAGGGGTGGGCAAAGTCGATTTGGATCGGTTTGAGACATATTCTCAAACCGATCCAAACTTATCGGTTTGAAACATTTTCAAACCGATATCAACTTAAAAATTTTTCAAACCGAACCGATCCAAACCGACTGGATCGGTTTGGATTCTCGGTTTGAGTTTATTAGCTAAAAATCCACTTCTTTTTTATTATTTTACCTCTTTTTTTTGTCCGTAATCCAAATTGATACCTCTTTTATATTATTCATATCTACTTTGACATCTACATAACAATTCAAAGATACATCCATACAAGTTTACAACATAATACATCCTAATAAAGAAGTTCTTAACCTATTCATTCAAAACAAACTCACAAAATTAAAATAAAGTTGAACAACATTTGACAATTAAAATATTGTAAAATATTGTGCATCTTGTCTGTCAAAACTTATGGCCTAATTAGTTTTGATTTGTGAAAATCTGCATAAAATGATAAATATAATTAGTTAGATTGCTTAACTTAGAATATAATGTAATTATATAATATTTTTGGATTGGATCGGTTTGAATCGGTTTGGAATCCTTCCAAACCGAGTGATGTCGATTTGCAATCCAATAAACCGAAACCAGTTTTTTTACTAATGAAACCGATTCAAACCGATCCAAATGGTCGGTTTGGATCGGTTCAGTTAAAATATGCCCACCCCTACTAAGTTGAACTCGCTCAACGCTAGATTATTGATGATCACCGCATGATTATAAATATAAATATTAAATATGTACTTATTATTATGATTTGACAGTCATTATCAATATATTACTATAGAGTTTGTCTAACTTAGTTACTATCTATATATAATACACAGATTATTTGTAATAAAATTTAGTATATATAATATAGTGATTAGAAATGGTAAAATTTGACATGATCTGATTACTCAAAACAAACACGATATAAATAAATATATATGAATTATCAAATTTGATATCATTCTTAAATGGGTGGGGTCCGAATCAATATAATTTTTTTTATATCGGGTTAATATTAAATTTCTTAACCCATTTACCTAATTAATGGCACGGTTATGTTTTTTTTTATTGTAAATTAACTTGTAGGTTTTTGTCATCAAAATTTAGATATTAGACATAATTCCCTCTTCAAATATAATATTATAAATATACATGCTATCCATATCTACACATTTACTTTATTGGTGTTCTAAATATATATAGAATTTTATAAATAAAGCACCATGCATGTGTTCAAAATTATAGATGTGTAATAATATTGGTAAATAGGTATATTTTATAATATCGAGTGTAGATATTTGATGTAAATCTTGTTGAATACATAGATATTAAATGAATTATTAGATACTTTATTTATTTTTCATATCGAATTAGAATCTTAATATTTTGACACAATTATCAAATAGATGATGTTTGGGTTAGCTTAAATATACGAAATTAATACGACACAAAAACAATTCAGTAATTCGTTTTACCAACTTTAACTGTGACTATGTTATTGAGGTACTGTATTTTAATCGCATGAACATTATTAGATAATTTTATTGACTTTTTAGCTATTTAATAATTTTCAAACGGTGAAAAAGGGTACTAAACTCAAAAATTCTTTTTAAATATTTGAACTAAAAAAATCTTTATAAATTTTTAATTAAATTAATGTAATACAAGTGTCAAGAATCCAATATAATCTCTTAAGAGTAGATAGTTCTAATTTAATTAAAAGACAAATGTAAGATCTTAAAAATGCTTTTAAAGAGTTGTGCCTTGCAATCATTATTGTCTCATCAACAAAACAGAAAGGCAAAATCTAATCACACTTTTCTGTTATTAAAAACCATAACTTTGAATAGTCTATCCATCTATCTATCATCATTGGGAGGCGAGAGAGAAAGAGAGAAACACACACGTGGGATATTGGGCCGGGTATAGAGAATGGATCGTGATTCGGGTTCGCAGCCGCTGCTGCGGAGGACGTCGAGTAGTAGTAGGGAGAGGAAGAGAAGCGGGAGCGGAAGGCTGAGCCTGAGTCGACGTAACTCGGTGAACGCACTCAGGCACGAGTTTGTTTCCAAGTTGCCTGAGAAGGTGTTGGCTGGTATTGATGCCGAGGCTCCTTTTGATGTTGACACCTCTAAAACCATAGCCTTAAGTGAAGGTATAGCGGCTTGTTCTTTGTTAGTGTTTGTGGGGGGGTTGTTTGGTTGGTGAGAAAATGAAGGAAAGTGAAAAAGAAACGGTGGGCTGATCTGCTTTTTATTATCATTATATTATAAATACATATATGATATATTGATACGTTATCAATATATTTACATGGTGAGCGATAATGTTAAGTTCCTTAGTCCGTGCATCAATAGCTTTAGCATTAATCACGAGGCGTTACAAAATTACATCAGGTATTCCGTTGCATATCACATTTTTTGTTTCTTTTTAATTATTAGAAATAAAAGCAACCTCAATCCAAACCATGCATGGGTACTTTCATACATTCTTTTATGTTCATGTGTGTGTATATATATATAGGTATGATGTTTGTGTTATATTTATGTGTAGATGCATACTTAATGAGGATGTTTTTTTAAGGAAATGTTGAACCAACTATTACTTTAAGAGAAGAATTCAAGTAATTGATTGATCGGCGGTTCTAAAGATTGAATATTTTCTGAGTGGCTGTATTTTGATATCAATAATGACTATCATGCTCTCTGATGAGTGATGACTACATATTAATGCAACTTACGTGGGATGCTCTTATGTCAATCCCCTTGTAGGAGAAAAGGAATACTATGAATCACAATTTGCTACTCTGAAATCCTTTGAGGAAGTTGATGTTTTGGTGGATTCTGATTGCTTCATCGAGGAAGATCTTCAGGAACAAGTTCAACATGAAAGAGCAATGAAGATTTCTAATTATGCCAATATTGTTTTGCTGGCGTGTAAGGTAATTAAAAACTACTACCAATCTCAATCAAATTCGAATAATAAGCTTTTCTGACTATGGTGTTCTCTAACTTCAATGATTACTTTTCGCATAAACCTCTAAAGTGCTTGGAATTTTATAAGTGGCCTTCAAGGTTATTAATTATTTAACAATATTTAAAGAAAGGAAATAAACTGATATTAAATCATTTAAACAAATAATTTTCATATAAAAATATGTAAAACAAAAGAGTATATATGATATGTTGCTGCAGATAATTCAGTTTACATATTCAAGCAGTTGAAATAATGAGACAACATGGCATGCAGATATTTGCTACAATAAAGAGTGGATCCATAGCCATTGCTGCATCGACACTGGATTCTTTACTTGATCTAATGGCCGGTGGCATACTTTGGTTCACTCATGTAGCGATGAAAAACATAAATATCTATAAATATCCTATTGGGAAATTGAGGGTGCAGCCAGTAGGCATAATCATCTTTGCTGCTATAATGGCTACACTCGGTATGTCAGCAAAGCCTTAACCTTCCCATATTTGCCAGTGATTTTAATCTGTTCTTGCTTGTTAATTGTGATATTGACATTGAGCTTCATGTCCTGCATACATCATATTTCATCTAGTTCAGTGTAAGAGAACAACTACAAATTTGTGGTGCAAAGAACTAACTTGTGTTGTGATTTAATTGCATATACTCACATTTGTATCCTGAATCGTATGGAACATGAATTTGACATAGACTTCCTGTGAAAAAGGAGATTGTTACAGCCTTCATTTTTTTGCAGGGTTTCAGGTGTTGATCGAGGCTGTAGAAAAGCTAGTTAAAGATGAACCGCCTAAAAAGATGAATACAGTCCAATTGGAATGGTTATACTCGATCATGATCGGTGCTACTGTAGTAAAACTTGCCCTCTGGATTTACTGCAAAAGCTCAGGAAACAAGATTGTCCGCGCATATGCTAAGGTTTTTGAGCTCTGCTTTTTCAATAATTTGTAGATCTTTTATTTTCCATATTTTTATCAATTGTTCTAACTTCTATTGTTGAATCTCAGGATCACTATTTTGATGTGGTAACAAATGTAGTAGGATTAGTTGCTGCTGTTCTTGGTGATAGTTTCTATTGGTGGATTGATCCTGCAGGTGCCATTCTTCTGGCAGTTTACACAATTACAAATTGGTCCGAAACTGTTATGGAAAATGCAGGTACTTTCATCAGCCATTTTGGTATTATTTGATCTAATAATTTCTTATAAATCCTTTCAGCTTACAGGGGGAATAATAAGTATGGTATTGATAACTTACAACTTTAGTTTATCCCCAGAAACTAAGTTGATAGGAATGCTTATATTCACAGCTTCTAGTTTTATTCTTTTACATTGTTAGTACTGATCATTGCAAACCTTGGTTTCACAACTTTGGAGAGATGTACTAGAGTCTAAGGGTCTGGGTCTATTAGGGCTTTCTGTTATCTTTTTTTTTTTTTTTCATGTTTTTTTGGTAGAAGATCAATTTGGTTACATGTTTTGATTTGCTCTGGATAAGTTTTGCCAATATGTTTTCATTCTTTTTAAATGAAAAGAAAAGAAAAATGTGGAATTTGAGTCAGCTTGAGGATGGGGAGACTATGGCTGAGTCATGATTTTTTGTGAGAATGATTTAGAAGAATCCTTTTTAGTGTTAATGAGTTTATTGAAACCAAGGCTAAATTACATTTAATTTTGCTCGATTCTTCCTGGTAATATGGTCCGAAACTACTCTGAACTGGGGCTTATTAATGCAGTTTCACTTGTGGGACAATCGGCTCCTCCTGAAATCTTGCAGAAATTGACATATCTTGTCATAAGGCACCCTGAAGTCAAGCGTATCGACACAGTTCGAGCTTACACTTTCGGCGTTCTTTATTTTGTAGAGGTTGGTTGTTCCGTACCTAGTTTATGGTTAATCTTGAAAATGATCTTCATTCTTCCAATAATTACGACTCTCTTCTCTTTCATATGACATACCTGCAATCCAACCACTATGTCACACTACTATATAACGCAAACATAAAGCAATTAAATTAACTGGAAATGAAAGGATAGAGTCAGCACCTTCTGGTTGCAATGGCTTTGACAATAATTTTTCTACTATCTTCATCAAATTGAGATCATGCAGAGCTGTCTTTAAGATGGAATCATAAGGTCTATTCAAGGTATCTCTTAACATTTAACTTTGGTGCAGCTCCTGGCCGATTATGATAATTTGATGCTTGAATACATTTCATATACTATTAAAACCTCCCTTATAGTAAGCATTTTGGAACTCCATTCTTTTAGTTTAGTAAATTAATATCATTCTCTTGAAAAAGGTTGACATTGAGCTACCAGAAGAGTTACCGTTAAAAGAAGCACATGCAATAGGAGAGAGCTTGCAGAACAAGATTGAGAAACTCCCTGAAGTTGAACGAGCATTTGTTCATCTTGACTATGAATGCGATCATAAGCCAGAGCACACAGTTCTCAACAAGCTGCCCAGCAGTCAGCCCTGATTTTTGGCTACCCATTGCAAGCTTTCACTCAAGTTCCACGAGTATTTTCTTTCTTCCATCGCTTAAGTTGTTTGTATTGAGAAACAATCCAATTTTGTTGTTGAAAGATGTGCTGGTGAAGCATTTATGTTCCTGTTGAGTGAATCAGGTACATGACGAAGAGAATGGCACAGCGTATGTTGTAAATCAAAAGCTTCCAGCATATACAAGATTACTTGGGTATATATATTGATTTATTCTCTTGAAATAGCAAATGAAATGTATACATAAGTTGCTTGTTGAAGACAATAGCATTCATTGTCTCCACTGAATCTGAAGAGAGATTCAATGTGCAGGAATGTTCTTTTTCATATCATTTTCATAAGATAAAATTTAAGTGCATTTAGACTTTAGAGTGTCCTCCTTTTATTTTATACTTGGGCTCCGAAAAATATTGTAAATCAGACTGAAGCTAATATTTATCATTTATCATTCTGTGATTGAGTGGCAATGATAAGCTGAGTAAGTTTTTAATCCTAAAATGGCAGTAATTGCCTCCAAATATTGCATAATTCATGGTACATTTAGCTACTTGGAATCAGGTCGCATAAGAGAAATAAACAAATCAACACAAGGAGTAATTGCCTATCGTAAATGAACTCTGGTCACTTCAGGGCTTCCGTTCAGTGTTCAGGACAAAACTGTAGTAATAGCAAGATTGATCGTGTGTACTGCTCCAGTACACAGGCTTCATTCATCTTGTCAAGGCATAATCAATCAAAACATTCCACCCAACAGAATTCCAGAAAACACAGGTTAACGAATATCCACTTCAATCAAACCTATGTGGGTTGCAAAGGATTAAGCTGGCATGGTAGTCAGTTGTACAAAAATTGCTGACTGTGAAACAAATTGATAAACACGAACGATTATCATTGCTATAGCAGTTCACATTACAGACACCAAGGTGAAAGGCCATACTTAAGAATTTGGTAATAATCGACCATTGTACATCTTGTCAAGTAATTTCCGTGCATCGGGCCTCCTAAGAAGACCTTTGTTATTCGGTAAACCAGTGCCTAAGCATACTGGACACACAAGTTTCCCACGACCTGCCCACAGAAAGTATTAGTAATGGCTCATAAAAAAGGTCAAATTCCACAGTGGTTGGAAACGAACAAATTTGAAGCAGAAGCAGACTCATTACTCATCAGTTTTAATATACCAACATGACAAGAGTATCAGAGGAAAAAGTTCATACCATAACAATTTGGACATTCTGTGAACTCGTAAACATCTTTAGCACGTTTCCGGTTGAGGGCTTTCCATTTTCCTGTACCACCACACATATCACCTAAATAAAAGGCAAATTAAAATCTTCCAGACCAAAGGGAAATTGGAAGTGACCAACAAATCTACAACAGAAAAATTTCAAGATACATTTTTTTTGGTCCATTTGCAGCCACAAACAATTACTGTTTCAGATAAAAGAAATGTCTGTCAAATCAGAATTTCCATCTTTCTAAGTTGTAACAGAAAATAATGAGAAATTTCATAGCAACTTCTCAATTTCAAAAAACCATACTATTTGCAAAGATCAATGGACCTATATTCAGCCTAATTGTAATAATAGTGCAAAAAATTAAACTATGTTTAATCCTTTTTCTGCAAAGGGAGAATAAAAAACCAGTGCAAAAGACAAATTTAGATGTCAAAGGTCCAATGACCCCAAAATCACACAATGGTCAGATTTGTTTTACATTTGCTGTGATCAAAACTGACAGTAAAGAAATATGAGAATGCATATTTCAACAGGAGCTACAAGTAGTTGGAACATCAAAAATAAAAGCAAACTTTTCCAGTTCTTCAGTGAAAATATTATTTGGAGATAATTAGCCGAGAATGCATTCACTTATTCACATATTACAAGTGAGACGGAAAAAGGAATAACAAAACTAATACTCACAGAGAACAGCACCACTACCGCCACAATTTCTGCATACAGGTCTTTCTTTTCCGTCCAAAGCAATGGCCTCCGGCACAGAAACCAACGATCCAGAATTGCTTATCAGGGCTATAGTTGAACATATACACGTAAGACACTTACGGCGAGATATTAATACTCGAGACTCCTGTCATAGAAAGTAAGCCTGAGCATTAGATTTATGATACACTCTGGGGACTTCAAAATGACACATTCATAAAGATATCAAACCTTCGGCTTTCTTGGCTCCGATGAGCTGTCAGAAACACCAAAACTACAGCTCTCATTGTCCAAGCTGCAATTCACACGAAATCCGAACGACCTCAACTTATCTGCCATTATTTCAGAAAAGCAAATATAATTGTTCAGTCAAAGCCTCAAAACAATATCACAACTGAACGGAAATTGCAATTATAAAAGATGTGCCTAATTTTGTCACAATTCTAGTTGCAGACTGAAATCTAACGTTAAAGCAATCAAAGAATTACTCCTATACATACATACAACAACCACTTTCTTGATGAGACAATTTCTCCAAAAAGAAATTTGCATAAGCAACTGAAGCGTAGTCAATTATATATGAGACATGGGCAACAAAAAGGAAAAGAAAACTCAGATACGTTTGTTAGGAAACTAGCTACGAGTGACAAAAAGTGAAGGATTATATGAAAATTTAGCCATTGGTATCAGCAAATAACCATTAGTAGTCATGAAGTTGAGACTCAGACAAGAGAAGTGAGAATGAAATGAATATAAAAATATTATTACAACTCAAAAAAGCTGAAAATTCAGTGAGAGAGAGAGAGAGAGAGAGAGAGAGAGAGAGATTACATGTAGAGCTTTTTGAGGTTAAAGACAGTGGTTGCTGGATAGTTAAGGGGTGAGAGGAAGAAGCCATGGCGCTCTCTGCTCCTGCTGCGCCTTGTCTGTTTTGTGTTTAAAAACAAATCGTTTTATCTCTCTGCTTTGCTGTGCGAGCATGCAGAATCTGATCTCTTTTTGTTGCATGGGCCTGATCTTGACACGTCACCATTTCTGGCACTGTTGGAAAGGGGTTGATAACAACTCCGTCCCCGAATGGTAACATAATATCAAATAAGAACACAGTTGGTAGTTTATTTTCCGTACAGGCCCCTGACGTCAAATTCTACTATAAATATCTACTACTAAAATCTTTTACCTGTCTATTATTATCGACAACTCTTTCTCATGATTAGCGCGCACTAGTTCATCATTACTCTTCAAATTTCATTATTTTTAACATATGCATGTGTGTGTGTGCGTGTATATATATATAATAAGCTGATTCCGAATTGTCTTTCATTCCAAGGGCATAACTAGTATCCATGCGCTTTATCACACATCTTAAAAATTATTTTCTAAACACTTAAATGAAAGTACTTGTAAAATGATATCAAACACCAAAATTATTTGAAAAGCCTCCTAAGAACAAGAGCCAAAAGAGGATGATGCTGCAGTAAAAATATCTGTCATACATGATAATAATACTCTCTTCTTGCTTCAGGCTTCAAAATAAACCTCCTAATATTTTTTACAAAATGAAGGGAAAAATAGGACCACCAAGCTCTCTCACTAGCCTTTTTTTTTTCCCCATTCCACCATGCATTAAAATCCCCTCCAAGTTCTTTACATTTGACTTCAAGATACAGTTCGCCCATAGCACAGACAGGCGAGATAAAGATTTTTCGCCCATTTTTCCTGCATATCGAAATCACAAATGTGCATAAGAATATATGTGCAAATAATTCCTCCTGAAGAAACATCATGTGAACAATCAGTGCATTCAATCTTCTTTGGGTATTCTGTTTTCAATGTTGAGCAGACATGAATATCATGTCCCTTGCAACCAGTAAGCAGAAATAGAACAAATAGAAACATCTTTTAAATATTTGAGGATAAAATCCTTTTATTTACCTTAACATGAGTGCTTGGGAATTGAGAAGTACGTAGAGTTTCTTGAGTTTCATCACCAGGTTTGCGCCTGGGAACACTCAAGATAAGAGCAGCTTGATCACAAGTTGCTGCTGTTGATGTTATTCGATAGCCACCATCCCATCTCCTGTGGATGCCCTCACTTGGATAGAGAAAATCTAGCTCCACTACCTTTGAAACCAAAACCAGAACTTATTAGAGGGGAATTAAGCAATTCCAAAACTAAGACAATAAATTTTCAGAGAAAATGTTGATAACAAGACAACTGAAACTCAACCTGTTCACTGAAGCCAGCATTGCGAGACATGACAACACCCCATCGACTTCCAGCAGTAGCCATTGACGTGACGTGGAAGCCTTCTCTCCATTTCTTGTTTATCCACTTGAAGGGGAATGAATCGCTTACTTTGTAAGACTGTTGTGTGTACTGAGTACCTGTGGAAATTAGATCATAAACTCTCCCAATTAATTGCTAACAATAAACACTAGGATGCAATCACATGATGAACTTAAAACATTTTAAAAAATTATTCAAGCTTGGGAAATATAACTCCTTTGGAACAAATAAAGAGGAGTTCAAGCTGAGAACTGAGCCTAAGCAATTTCTTTTCTTCAATTTTATTCTTTTATACAACCACGTAATGAAGTACAGTTCATGACACATGAAAAACCATATGCAATATGTCATAATGTATTAATCCACATACAAAGTACCACATATATTAGTAAATGAAATCAAAGCCATCAATTAGAAACAATCTCCAATTAAATCTTGCACATCTATCAATTACAACTTGGCATGACAGCAACTGCAAGTACAAGCACTAATTTTCAACGAGAATAAAAATAGATTACATTTCCCCAAGCAAACAACAGAATTTTATCAGTAAATATGACAAGAAAAAGGAAACAATGCAAACAAACCTTTGGACATCACTACAAGAGAGCTTCCATTGGTAGCACCAGCAATTGAACTAATGTAATAGTTCTTTTCCCACTGTTCCATGATCCACTCCTACAAATTCAGAAGAACAGTATGTGTAATTTTGTACATTTAAGCAGTAAACAATAAAGAAAATGACAAGTACAAAATGCAGAGCAGCAATTCACCTTGTGTAAGAAGAACGGTGATAATTCATAAACTTGGCTGGTGAAACCAGTTCCAGCATCCATAATTAGTGCCCAAAGATTGGAACAGGATGCCACACAACTTATAAGCAGACCATCCGCCATTCCTCTCTCAATATGTTGAGCCAACCTTGCATCAGCGACATTATAGTGGTACCTAATTACACGACAAGTGGGTTATCAGGCAATAGTATATTTAGGAAACCATATATAATATGAGTAGCCTTCTTCCGCTCATTGGCTATGTGTTTTATTTAACTTTCAGTTGTAATGGAGTTTTACAACGGGCTCATTTCACCCGTACAATAGTTCTTTTAAGTGCAGTTTGTATGCCAAAGTGAAATGTGCATAATCAAACTAGAATTCATTTTGCTTCACAAGATGGAACAAATGTTGTTTTTTTTTTGGGGGGGGGGGGGGGGGGGGCGCATCATCTAGGACAGATTTTGTAGGTAGGTAATTAATAACAACATTGAACCACCTCCCATTCAAATATATTCAGTTATATAACCAAAAAGAAAAAGCAATAGATCTGAATACACTCCAAATCCACCTTAGCTCCACATAATTGAACGCTAATGCTAAAAGCATCCAATAAACATTGTCTGTTTGGGGGGGGGGGGATTGTATGTGGTAGAAAAATGGCAGATGACACCTCAATATCCAATTTGCATCATAAAATGAAACACAACTATCTATTCATGAAAGAAAGTCCATACCTCTGTTTCATGGGTAGCCTAGCATTGTAAATAGAAATCCATTGTGTGGCGGGCACTCCCAGACGAACCTTCTTCCTTGGTTGCCCATCATCTTCCTCCTCAACATTCAGCCTACCCCGTTTTTGACCAACTTGATAGATAATCTAGCAAAAGTTTCACAAGCTCTCATTAAAATCGGCAATTGTGACCAGCGGGAAAAAAATAATATTGCCATACCAAAATGCTGACCTTTTGAGCACCCTCAGTATTTATTGGCCTTATCGCCGGATTTGGTCCGAGCAAACCCTCAAATAAAGATATTAACTTGGAATAATTGGGCTCCTCATCAAATTTCATGTTCACCACAATCTCAAGAAACTGTTTTAAAGCCGGAGGGCAGAAACAGCAAAGCATTTCCGGAGAAGTAGCCATCTTCTTTTTACAAACTAGGAAGGATTTATTATCGCCCTGATATTTTGGAAGAAACAGTGTAACTAGATTGGCTTTAAATTAAAATGAAAGAATCCAAACAGGATGTAGGATTCAACCAAATATATAGAAAATAATTGATACCTGGTAGCCTTGCCACGGTAATCTTCCTTTATGAAGGAATATCAAGGTATATGCAAGTGACTCAAGATCATCTCTTCTACTAGCAGTTCTTCCCAAGTGCGCATGAACACTAGCATATCGAACAGTTCCTCTGAAAAAATATAACAGAAAAGGAATCAGAAATAGTGGTAAAATAATAGATTGCATAATTGAATGCATCTAGACAAACGCTAACCTAAACATATCAGGACGTTGATCATATTCAACATGCTGTCCAGTACTGCTGTCTCTCCACTTTGTTGCTGCAATATCATATATTGATAAGATGTTAGGACTCTCAAAAAAAGTAAATAATGAGGATATAGTAAGGATAAAAATGAAATTACTCACCTAATCCTAGGTCAACTAGAAACAACTTCTTCTCTTGTGGTGTAGATGGCTGACCAAGTAAAAAATTCTCAGGTTTTACATCTCCATGCACATAACTAATATCAAATGGAATCAATATGAAAAATAATAATTAGTATATAAAAATAATAAATACCAAAAAAAGACTGCTAAATTGGAAAATGAAGCTGGCAAAGTTTTCACCAAATTTCAAATTACATGTAAAACTTGAAATTACAAGAACATACCCTTTTGAATGCATCTTCTCCAGGATTGATAAAGACTCGACTGCAATACAAGCTACCATTTCAGAGGACATCCTACATATGAAATAAATAAGAAATAAGCTATGGTAAGCGCAAGTAGTGCACAACAAAAATATAGTAACATGCAATATATGTCTTAAAAATAATTCATTTAATTCAATAATAAAAAGCAGTATTAAAGTACCAATCTCAAAAGGATGTAGTGCAATAAATGTCAAATGGGGAAAAATGGTATATTAGAAAAGTTTTAAAGTATATTTCCTAAAACTAAATGCAAATAGACAAATTCTATTGTCTACTGGCCTAATTCCATCTACAGAGAGAAGCTTAGGTAAGTTTCAACATCGCACATTGGTACAATCTTCAGATTAAATAAAAGGTCACCGCTAGATAAAGAATACAACTAAACCACAAACAAAAGAGTTTGCAGCCTTAATTATCACAGCGCATTCACAAAATACTATTTTTACGTAATTATTCAACATGATGAGGGAAAAGCTTCTTCAAGTAAAGAAAAGTAGAATATAGCAATATCTGTTCAGATTAGTTCTTAGGAGCTGAACATGATACCATCACAATTTCTGTAGACACAGTGGACGAACCAAAAAGTTATGTGTATGGGAACTAAAATTAAAAAAAAGCATTTGGTGAGGATAAATGAAGGTAGGACTAAGCAATTTCTTATAAGGCACACGAGACACACACTAAACCAAAGAATTTGCAGAGCAAGAAGCATCCGCTTGCTTGACAGCCTTACAAGTTGAACCATAAGCTTCAACTGAATGAAGCCTTCAAATTCATGAAAGCATGGCTTCTTGAGGCAAGAACATCATTTAAATTAAGCCTTATAGTTGTGCCTTGAAACCCTTCCTAGGGCCCCACAAGAAAAGCCTTAGGGTGCAAGCCTCTTAATATTCCACAACTACACTGTTAACCCAGCAATTCATGAGACATTCAAAATTATGAATTCTCAAGGTAATAAGAAAACAACAAATCATGAAATCCATGAAGAGAGAGAGAGAGAATTTGATATAAGAACACAGATACTCACGTCTGCCCTGAAGAATTCCACACATCCCACAAGCTGGGACCTAACATGTCCATAACCTGCAAATGTGTACGCAAAAGTCAGACAAATGACAATAAGTTATGATGCAGAAATGAAGAGAGGTAGGACTCTCGATCTCACCATCACATAATAGTCTCCTTGCCTTCCTTTAAAGTGTACTTTAGGCACTCCGTGACTACCACCAAGAGTGCTGTTACACCAAAATTTTCAATATAATCTCACATCAATTAAAATCCAGTCATTAGTTAACAAATCCTCAACTCCACAAAACACAAGAAACAGGCAAGGACAAAAAAAAAAAAAAAAAGGTACCTACTTGTAAACTTGCCATTCATACGGAGGGCCATAGCTACAGCCTTTGCTGTTTCGGTGCTCAAATTTCAGAGCTACCTGGAAAAACACAAGCAGAATGAGAGGGAATACATGATTGATCATTTAACATAAAACACATCTGCAATTCAACTTTTCACAAGGGCAAATCAATTTATACTGATTTTACCTCCACAGCCCCAGCACCTGATGAGCGTTCATTTCCACCATGAGCTCGACGACCAACAAACACCTGACCAAATCCACCTTTTCCTAGCTTCCTCTCTATTTTGTACACAGGTGACCCTCCTACTTGAACCTTCAGAAAGTGATACATGAAAACAATAAATGGAAATTGTAAAGTTACAGTTATTGCAAAACAATGAATATTGAAAAGATAATAAATCACAATGATACTCAAATCTAAAAAATGCTAGAATTGCCATAAAAATGCAATCACAAAGTCTACTAAGTATAATTTTATTCTAATATCAAAGAGTGATAGACGGCAGTGATCAGCACAGCCAAGAACCAACAAAAAGTTTTTGTACAACGTCGTTCCATAAAAAGGCATAAAAACTCAATAAACAGTTCCAATACACATTATAAATGGAATAGAATAAATGCATAACTTAAAGCTAAAATTTATAATAATTGGCAGAAATAAAAAAAACCTCATGTGCTTCAAATCCGCCAAAATCATTCAGATGAAGAAACAGGTCTTCTTTTCAATCACAACCATAGCACATTCTAAGCAGGAAACACTTCAAACGACACAAATAAATCAAAATACACCACCAGAAAAACACAAATTTACAATTTCAAGGAGAAATTTTCAGATAACATCATTAAATCATATTGATCAACAGCATAAACCAAAATTGCACAGATCCAACACCAACCCAGCTGAAATTTTCTTTACCAAAAATACAAAAGTTTAAATTATAAACCAACCCAAATAATTTTTAATTTTAATTTATAAAAATGCTTACCCTCTCTGGAAAGGGAGCCGTACTGCCCTCTTCTTCTTGCCCAGCAGCCTTATTAGCACTCAACCCACCGCTATCATCACCCATCTTTTTATTATTTACCTTTTTACCCTTCTCTTCCTTTTTCTCCAAGTCAGTATCTTTCTCCGATATCACAATCACCTGCAACTTTTTCCGATTCTCTTTGACTTCTAAATTCTCTTCCTGTTCTGCCTTCAATTTCTTCGTCGCCAACCTCGTCCTCGGCCTTGGCCTCTCCCACTCAGCGGCAACAGCAACAGCCGCAGCCTCACGCGCGATCGCAGCGCGTGTCTTCACGCAATTACCCCCTGGAGAGGCAGCTGCAGCTAACGTAGTAGCGGCTCGGCCTCGGCGCACGCCTTTTCGAAGCTCTGGCATTGGTCAAAGTCAATCCCCATGCAATTCGAACAAAACCCTAGTCGCCGTCTTATCATTATAGTAGCTCTATCAAAACCCCGTTCATAGCTTGCAATTATTAGATCGAGTTTCTCTTTTCGACTAAAAAAATCTTTTTTTTTTTTTAAATCCGTATGGAGTTTGAAGAGATTTCAAATTTGGGAATTAGGGTTAGGGGTCGGTTGATTTTGATCGTGAGAGAGATCGACAATTGCTATCGATTTTGTTTTGTTGTTTTGGTGGTTGTGAATGCGAGCTAGATATATTTTGCGTTCTGGAGTTTGGTGGGGTCCATTTGCTGAGGAATGGTCAAACGTCATTCTTTTCTCTCTGCCATGTCAGCATTTTTGTGGGACTCGTTTAAGCTTTCTTGAAAGGAAAAATGTTTATTTCCCAATATTTGCGCACATAAATAAAATGAAATGTGAAGTAAATATATATAAGATGGGCTTGTTATAGAAGAGTGTTAATATAATTATAATTTTTTTTATAAATTAATAAAGTATGATTAAATTAATTAGATTAAATAACTCTTGATTTACATGATTTGTTTTTATTTTTTTGTATTTTTATTCAACCAATAAGTTAATGTCAAATTAATTTAGATAGAATAAATTTGTACAAGAATTTACAATTGTATCATCACTTGTTATAGAAATATCAACATGCAAACAATGAAATTTTTGACAGATAATGTTGGTAAAAGCTTCTAATGAGCATATTATTGTTGATTTGTTAAGATATGAAGATTTATACCAGACATTAATCTTATTTGGGATTAAAATTAGGTAACTGTATCTTAAAAGATATAGTAATATTTTCGATAAATACTAACTATTATAACTAAAAAACTCAGTTGATTTAATTATATGCTTATGAAATAAAAAGTCTTTTATAATTATAGTATAACCATACACAATTTAAATAAATTTATTAAAAATTTAATTAATTTTATTCATAATTAAGCACTTTTTAAAATTTTTTATGGTGTTTGGTTATTTTTTTAGTAGAGTTTTTTTAGCTTAAATAAGCTAATTTACCTCTACTAGTAAAAGCTCAAAATTTGAGCTTTTGGGAGTAGATGTTATAGAGCTTTTCTAAAAATATATAATATAAAAAATATCGTACAGTTTAATGATTTAAAAGTACTTTTTTTATTGACAACCAAACACCCAATAACTTTTTGTCCAAAAACTCTATTGGTATAAAACTCTACTGCTATAAGCTCTACTGTTATAAGCTCTATTTAATAAGCTGTACCAAACGGAGCCTTATGACACAATTCAAATTAATAGAATGGTTGAGATTGACGCATTGAAAAAAAAAATCATCAAAAGGATGTGGCCAAATAATGATTGCAATTCTGTAACTAAATGACGTCAAACACAAAAAAAAAAAAAGTATATGGATGACGTTGTAAAGGCCATGAATTATAGTTAACAAGATGCAATTTCAACTATCATGTTCATTGTTGAATTGCTTGGCCGAATTAAGGGTTTCATTTGCATTTTTAACAAGACGCTAAGGGCCTTATTATAAATGAATAATATTTATAATGCAAGTGTTGAAGGATAAGTAAATAAAGTAATTAACAAAAGTAGAAATGTAACTCATGGCTCTGTAAAAAATCATATTTACAGTTTTATTTTTAAGGGGCAGGTGTTCGGATCGATTTGGGTTGAAGCTTAGAACCTTATCTATGTTTAGTATTTAAAACCGATCAAGTTATATTTTGAGCTCGAACCGAAAATTCAGTCTGATTGGGTTACTAAGAAATAATAAATAAATAAATAAATAAATAAAAACTAATTTAAAAACTCATTTTCTAACTCTAACGCATGACAAGTTGACAACTCCAAACACACACGTCTCTGCTGCCCCTAAAGCCTAAAGTCCTAACTTCTTCTCCATTCTTTTGCTTCTTCTTCTATTCCTTTTCTTTCGCCACTGCTGAATCTCATCTTCTTCTTCTTCTTCAGTTCTTCTCTTTTTCTTCTTTTTCTTTCCTTCCACTGCTACCAAAATCTTCTTCTTTTCAACCTCTACTGCTAAATATTTCTTCTTCATTCTTTTTTTTTTTTGTTTGATCATCCATTAGTTGATTGTTAGAAATTTATTTTTTTAATTGTTAGTTAATTTTTTTTATTTTTTCTTTTGTGAATTATTAGTTAATTTTCTAATTGTTAAACATAGAATTCTTTATGGTTTAAATTTGTGAACGAGATTATGAGAAATTTGTTTGATATTTAGTTAATTTCTTCATTTTTTGAATTGGGTAAAATTAAGGTTTTTAATCAATAAATCCGAACCGAATCGAATCAAATTAAATTAAATTCTATTCAGTTTGGATTTATCGTTCGAAGTCGATTGGATTGAATTTTTTAAACTGAACAGATTATAACTTAAATCGAAAATCGAACAACGCGAGTTGAAATCCGATTTGTCCACCCCTATTAATTTTCACCGTCCATCAAGCGAGTATTTATTTATTTTTATTATTTAATCTTATGAAAACTCAAATCATTTTCCAACCTACACGAGTGCGATTTGAACCTCAAATCTATTATTTTTAACACGAGACATTTTACATCGAAAATTAAAACTTTTGCTTATAATGGTGCGTGATGAGTCGGTGCACAACGTCAGGCTCATGCCGAATTAAAAAAAAAAAAAAATCAAAGAAAGTAAACTTTCCAATTGCGGGCAGACTAGAAATGTTGACCTGTCCATGACTCAGCTAGAAATTATTTGCTTGCATTTTATCTACAATTTTCAACCCATCAATTCATATACAATTTTTTTTTGTTTTTTTTTGAACTTGATGGTGTTAACAATCTATTTGTAACAATTAAAAAGGCAAACAATCAAAAAAAAAGAATCATATTTATATAACTATTTTAAGCATAGCATAACTAGTAACTAACTCATCTCGACATCTCCCATGTGAACTGAGCTACAATTTCAATTTTTTTTTGTATTCACCAGGAGATCTTAACAAACGATAAAACTATAATTTGCAATGTTATGTCACCAATCACTAAATTGTTATATAAAATAAATTTTTCATGACTTAATAATTTTGGGACTATAAAAAATTATTAATTTAATGATTATTATATTGACAAACTAATAAAGGAAAATTATCCACCGACCGCTTGTTTTTTCACCGTTTTTCAAAAATACACAAATCTTTTTTATTTTTTATAGCGCTCCACATTAAATTAATATTTTTTTATTGGTCCACTCTCGTTATAACACCGTTAAAACTTTGCTGACATCATAAGGGTAAAATTGTCATTTCACAACGATACAGTGGTGGACAAGTGTAAAACAATATAACTTAAAGTAGAGTTTAGAAAAAAAATTAAGAATTGTATATTTTTGAAAAAAATACAAAAAAATGTGGTTGGTGGATAATTTATCTTTTACATTTGAGGGTAAAAAAGTTATTTATACAATATTCCGTTAATTTTCTTAACGGTCTCCAAACGGAAGTGGAAAAGTGAAAAGAAATGTAACTTCAGGTGGATTTAAAAAAAAAAGAAAAAAGAATTGTGTATTTTTTTTTAAACTTGAAAAAATAGATGGTCGGTAGATAATTTTCCATTAATAAATTATTGATCTAGAAGAAATCCTTATTTTTGGAAAGTATTATCACATTTATAGAATTTATCTACCTGAATTTAATATTTATTATGTTCTATTTGAATAGTGTTTAGTTGTCTCACATCAATACAATACATAATAGTAATTATAGAGTTTTTATTTTTCTTTGCAAAATATGATATATAAAGTCTAGGGGTGGCAAAAATACTTGTCCGATCCGGACCTGGACTGTACCGAGGTGTTTTGGGCGGGATAATCGATATGAAGCTGGACTGGTCTTGGACATCATTTGATAAACTCGGAGCTTGGTTCGGAACTCGAATTTTATTAAAAAAATATAGAATATATATTATTTTAAATATTTTTATATTTATTTGACTCATTTATTATACATATATAAAGTTTTAAACACTTAAAGTTTATGTTTTCATGTCAAATTTTATTGAAATAAATTTAAAACTTATAAAATTACCAAAAGAATACACGTATAATATTAAAAAATATAAAATCCGGATAATCGGATTAAAAACTAGCTTGGGCATTTAAAAATTATATCCAGGCCGGGTCCAAGCATTGCGATACCCGGACCCGACTCGGAATTTTGCCAACCCTAATAAATTCCATTTCAAACTGGGGGCAAAAAAATAATACAAATTGGAATTATGCATTATAAATGAGATAAGATTTAATTCCGAATTATTTTCAAGAAACAACAAGTAATACTGTGAACATATTTTAGAGAAAGGTAGATGACGTGTCATGTGAATTTAATTTTAAAATAAGTAATTATTAATTTATATAAGTTCTAAGTCAAAAGTGACAAAAACTATTATTTAATTAAAGTTATTAATTTATCAAGATTCCATTACATACACCATGAACAAATTTTATTATGCATTATTTATATGACAAATTTTATAAGACAACAGACAACCATTGAAAAATAGACCATAATTTTTATTATTAAAAAAAAAAGGTTAGACAAGAGTGACGGTGCACTTCAAAATTTTGAAAATTTCTTTAAAATAATTTTTTCGCTTCCCCCCATTTCAAAAAGTCTCCACTTTCCCGCCCACTCCAATTCACTTAAAAATTTTCACTTTTCACCGAAACTCACTATATAATGCGCAAGCCCACACGAAGATACAAACGCCTTTTGCTCTCTTCGTTTATCCTCAAAACGCTGCCGTTGCGGTCTACCATTATCGAGATCTCCCGCTGCCGCTGCCGCTGCCGCCGCCGCCGCCGCCACCACCACCACCACCATGCCTACTAAGCGCAAGACACGCTCTTCAGTAAACGACAATACGTCGTTGTCGTCTAAAAAGTCTAAAGTTGAGCCGGAACCGGAAGCTTGTGTCGAAAAAGAGGGAGAGGTAGCTGAAGTGATCTGTGAAAACTCTGTGGCTGGTTCTGGTTCTAGTTCCGGCGTGAAAGTGAATAAGAACCGATCGAGTTCCAAAAAACCTATTGATTCTGTTAAGAAGTTACCGGTTCGTGGCGAGCATGACGACGACGATGAACCAGAAGCTCGGTTTCTCGGAGATCCGGTTCCGGACGGAGAGGCCAGGCAACGGTGGCCCAAACGCTATGAAGTAAAGGTATTTCATACGTTTACATTTGCTACATTGAGTTTATTTATTTTTTACTGTTTTAGTTATTTCCGCCGTTTGTAAATTAAGTTTATAGGATTCAATAGCTGCTATTATAATGATGAGTTCCTACTGAATAATTGTGATTATTTATTTGTTTTAATGTCTTTGATTAAATTTTGTTTTCATATGAAGGTTGTTAAATTAGGTGTTTTGATATTCACACCGATTTTTTTTTTTAAAGAATTTGCTATAATTTTGGGGTTTTGGGATATAATTTGCTGAGAATCTTAATTTTTCCTTCTTCTGTCAATTTTATTCTTGTTTATAATTTTGCAGAAGCAGAAGCGAAGAAATCAAAAAGAGTAAGTTTATAATTACCACATTTTTATTCAAATTCTTCTTTTTATATTTATATTTTTTGATAGTAAGCTAAAAAATATATCAATGACAATGATAAAACAGACAGTGGACCAGCTATCCACTAAGAAAGCAAAAAATTAAGACTATTTGTGCTATATAAAAATATGCCACTAATCACCTCTATACAAGGTTAGAATGAGTTAAAAACTCCCCTTCTCAAAACCCCATATAGTTTAGATGAATGAAGAAAAAAGATGAATCTTGAAACTCCTAAAAAATTGACGCCTAAAGTGAAACAAGAAGATGAACTTTATCCCACATATCATCAATGTAATCTATACTTTTCCCATAAAAAAATACTAATGTTTCTTTCCTTCCATATTATCCAAAACAGGGCTGTTACTATACCTTTCTAAAGAGTTTAGCCTTTACTCTTCTACCATAAGCAAAGAAATACTCTATAGGATGAGAATCGCAGTCACCCTGAATGACCCACAAAATATTAGCTTCTTTGCATGAATTATATCACAATTTGAAGCCACAAAACAATTAAAAACAGATGATTTGAAGTTTCGGCACTTTTTCACATATCGCATATTAAAAGGATAGCGATAGAAATTAAGAAACTTTCTTTCAATTACTCCTGCAGTATTTAATTTTCCTTGTGCCAAAGCCCACAAGAAGAATTCAATTTTAGGGGACTAGCCTTCCAAATCATTTTGAAGGTTAAAAACTCTCCGGCAAAAACCTCATTGCACAACTACTCAAAATATGACTCGCAAGTATACTGTCCTGAGGCTTCCAGCTCCCATATCATTTTGTCTTCCTCCAGTTCACCAATTCTGATATTTTAGATACTCAACATAACCGTTGCTAGTTCTTCAACCTCTATCATTCAAATTTCTTTTAAAATTGAACTTCTGATTGCAATTCATAGAGTGAAGAGAAAGCTATGGTAGAAAAAATTGAGATATTAGGCATAACTTGTCCAAGCGGGGAATTTCTCACACAACAAAAAATACTTACCAATTTTTTTTTTCCTTTTTTTTTTTTCAGTGATGATGAAGAAGAGATCATACAGGCAAAGTGTCATTATATGTGGGCTGAGGTTGATGGACATATCACATATGATCTTTTTGATGATGCACATGTAAAAGTGAGTTTTTTCTTTTAATTTTTTTCTTTTTATTGAACATGTTTTACAAAAAATAGAATTATATGATTCACTATTGATGCTTGAATTAGAAATCTAATAGAAGAGATGCATGCTTTTGATTTCTATAGTTTAATCTGTTGTTTCCTTTTGTAAGTGTAGTGATTTATTATATCCTAGTTTAGTGTTATTGTACATGAGATCATAGATGTCATTTTGGTTATATTATTTTCCTCATGGGTAGGCTGAAAGTGGGGAGGAGGACTATATTTGTAAGATTGTCGAAATGTTTGAGGCAGTTGATGGGACACCATATTTTACCGCCCAATGGTACTACAGAGCCCGTGATACTGTAAGATAAATTTTGATTGTTTTAAGTTTTAATTTAATTTTGTTTCATTGTAAATTTGCTATGATCTCTCATTTTTTCCATCTTTTTTCAGGTCATAGAAAGTAATGCTCATCTTATTGACCAAAGAAGAGTATTCTTTTCTGAAATCCAAAATGATAATCCATTGGAATGTTTGGTTAAGAAGCTAAACATTGCTAGGGTTCCATTAAATGTATGTTTGTAGTTTACAAGTTGTTTGGGTTTAATGGTGATTATTTGTTTGAATCATTTGTTAATAATTACAATTTGCTTGTCAGATTGACTTAGAAGCCAAAAAGTTGGCAATCCCCCATTGTGATTATTACTGCGATATGATGTATTTACTGCCATACTCCACGTTTTTCAGCTTGCCCCCTGGTAATTATTCTTTTTATTATTTTATATACATTGAGCATGAGTTAATAGATTGTAATATTTGAGCTGAAATGCACTTGTTTTATGTTTGTTAACAAACCATTGTGTTACTTTTTTTTATTTTTATGTAGAGGTTGGGTTGATGAATGTTATTTCTACGTTTAATCTTATGCCTCTTGTCATCCTATAGAAAATAAGAGAGTTAGCAGTGAGACTTCATCCACTATTTCCAGTGATGTTGATGCAAATGAATGTGAAGTTGGAGAGCCTCAGAAGATGGATGTGAAATTGTTAGATTTGTACTCTGGTTGTGGTGCAATGTCAACAGGACTTTGCCTTGGTGCAAATTTGGCTGGTTTGAATCTTGTTACGGTAAGTTTGTCTTTTCCTTCAAGTAATTTAGATATGATAAGAGGTAGATTTGCATGTTTGATCCTTTACTTTTTTCTTTTCCAGAGATGGGCTGTTGACATTAATGAGTATGCTTGTCAAAGTCTAAAGTTGAACCATCCCGAGACAGAGGTAGAAATAGCAATAAATTTTGGTTTTATTTAGTCTCGGCATTGCATGTGTTTGAAAAAAATTAACGAACTCTATGAATTAGGTAAGAAATGAATCAGCTGAAGATTTTCTCACCTTGTTAAGAGAATGGGAAAAACTTTGCATTAGTTTCTCTTTGATTGCAAGGAAAGATCCCCAGCAACAGTTGTACTCTTTTAACGATGATGGCGAATCTGAAGAAGATGATGATAATGGTAATGTAGAAGATGAGAGTGAAGATGATTCTGAGATTTTTGAGGTAGAGAAAATTCTCAAAATATGCTATGGTGATCCAAAGGAGATAAAGAAACGTGGGTTGTATCTGAAGGTATACAAATTATAAAAACAAAACAAAATTAATTTGATTTGAATTTTTTGATTTTAGGGTGTATGTGTGTTCTTGATTTATTGTGCATGGATCTATTGATTTGTTTTCAAGAATAGTGGGGATTGATGTTTCCAGTTTGTGTTTAGGATGCTACGTAGGCATGACAGTTGATTTCTTTTTGCTTCTCATACAAAGAAAGCTAACAGCAAACATCATATATTCAAGAAAAGTTGATAAAAGTTTAGCATTTTGATCTTTATATTTTATAAAGTTAGGAAAAGGAAATTTTTGCTTGGCATGTGATAGCATAATTCATTTTCATTTCCTGGCAAAGGAAAAGGGGGATTGAAGGTTAAAAAGATACTTTCAAGGATTGGGGAAAATATGGAAATCTTGTATGAGAAATATCTAAGTGCTCGTCACATGGATTCGTAGGTTCTGTTCACTTAGAATATGCTAAAACTTGCTTTGCTCTATTAATTCATTTTATACATGGTAAAGCTTCTTGTTCTCTGACAACTTATAATTACTTGAAGTACTTGTGGGAACTACAATTTGCTTTATCCATGCTGTAGTTATGTCACAAATAAACAAAAACGGTGCATTGCTAGTATCAATTATAAATAATATAGTGCGGAAGTGGTATTAGATATTGTTCCAGTGCATGTTTTTTAATAACAAGAAAAATGCTTGCACTAGAGAGGAAAAGTTCTCAATTGAGAAAATATCATTGATGGAAGCTGTTATAAAGAAACTGCATAACAAGCTTATTTATACTAGTTGTAATTGTTCCTAATCCTAATAAACTTATGATGGAATACGACTTAAATAAGAAAATAAAAAGAAAATCCTAACTAAATTTGAAAAAAGACAATTATGCTAAGGCTCTTACCATGACTCTATTTGTCCTACATCAACAAAGCATATTGAAGAATGAAGAATGGATCAAGTAATATGTTATTTGATTAAACATGTAGAACATTTAATTTAGTAAAAAATCTTGTGAATTATTGCTATTTGATGGACAGAGATTAGATCTTGAAAATGCTTTCTTGACACCCCCCCTTCCCCTTAAGCAATTTTAACATGATTCCTATTTTCCTAAAATGACATTTAAAAGTTTATGTCATCACCAGCATCTAGGATCAAGCTATATTCTTATTATCCAATGCAGTTTTTAATATATTGTACCTCTTCCAACCTTTTGCTTTTAGGTTCGTTGGAGAAATTATGGGCCTAGTGAAGACACTTGGGAGCCAATTGAAGGGTTGAGGTATGCTGTTAAAATTGTATTTCCCTCTTTAGCAATTTTGGCTATGTTAGACAATGTGTAGCTCCATTATTATGATTATAAGTATATCTATATTTTTGTAATAGCAATTGTGGGGAGAAGATAAAAGAATTTGTCACACACGGATTCAAATCAAAGATTTTGCCACTGCCTGTAAGCTTTTATGTTATTCTCTTCTAGATAATTCTCTTTGCTTTAACCAGAAGCTTGTTTACCAAAGATTCTTATCTTGTTTTGATTCTTGATTGTTAGGGAGATGTTGATGTGATTTGTGGGGGACCTCCATGCCAAGGAGTTAGTGGATTCAATCGTTTTAGGAACAAAGATAATCCACTGGCTGATGAAAAAAATAAACAGCTAATTGTTTTCATGGATATAGTTGACTTTTTGAAGCCTAAGTTTGTATTGATGGAAAATGTTGTTGACATTGTCAAGTTTGCCAAAGGATTACTTGGTCGATATGCCTTGGCTCGACTTATTCAAATGAATTACCAAGTTCGGATGGGAATGATGGCAGCAGGGGCATATGGACTTCCCCAATTTCGTATGCGGGTCTTCTTGTGGGGAGCCCAACCTACTGAGGTCATTTTGTAGATCTTTTGCATGGTAGATTTGTTAAGTTATAGCTGATTTTCTAATTGAGTGTTTTATGACTTTGCAGAAATTGCCTCCTTATGCACTTCCAACACATGATGTTGTTTTGAGAGGGGTTATCCCAACCGAGTTTGAAGTATAACTACTTACAGTTTCAATTTTGTTATTAGCTACTAAGGTTATTGTATTTTAATTCATTTATGGTGGATGCAGAGAAACACCGTTGCATATGATGAAGGTCAACAAGCAGAGTTAGCAAGAAAGCTTCTGTTACAGGATGCAATTTCTGACCTTCCTAGTGTATGTTTCATCTTTATTATTATTTTTTACTGTTTTGTCAATTTATTTAATTTTCTTTTGTACATATCTAAATTTTCTTTGTTAAAATTAGGTTGATAACTATGAGTCCCGAGATGAGATCCCATATGATAGGGAGCCTGAGACAGAGTTTCAATGTTTTATCAGATTGAGAAAAGATGGTAAGAAGCTGTGGTTTAATTAATTTTATTGTGCATGGAATTGCAATTGCTTTGTTACTTCTGCTTCTAGAAATTGAGTCATTATTTGGCAGATATCCTATTGTTGCTTATTCTAGAGTTGAATTGTTTGAGTGACCCCTTTGATGTTTTTGGTTGTGTTGTAAATATCATAATAATGCTTATTCTCATTTTTTCCCATTTAGTTTGTCATGTCTAGTCAAATTGGTGAAATGGTTTATGCTTATATCTTTTCTTGATAATCAATTATAATACAAAAATAATTGGACTTGCATTGGCATTTATGTGTGCGTTTTGAGATTATGTTTTTATGTTAGCTGCACATAGAAAACAATTGACTGTATTTCTATACATGATTTGATTTCAGCTTGTTGCCACTCTTTTCTCAGCTTAAGCAGCCATTATTTTGAAATTTATACTGTTATGAAGCATTGCTGATGTAGAATCAGGTTGCAATTCTAGTCTCTTTTTGTTTATTATTCAGGTTTGTGTTGACGATGGAACTAATCTTGATTTTAATATACTATTTGTAGTTCTCTTTTATAGAAAATTTGAAATTTCATATGTCAAACAGTGCACTGTGTTTAATTCTTGTTGGATATCATAGAGATAATCATGGAAGCATACATTTGTATTTACCTCAAAATTTTTAAAACTATGATATTTTGTTTGCATATTTTCTTAAGAAAACTTCAAATGCTTGCAATAACTGTATTGTTTTCATCTCATTTGGTTTCTTTTACAAATAAAAAGCATATGGCTGTTCTGTTGTATTCCATAAGCTGTATTTCAATTCAATATGCTTTTGTGTCTTAAATCTGCAAGACAAGAAAATGAGTCGAAATGATTTGTTTATTTTTGCAGAAATGATGGGTTCTTCATCAGAGTCAAAACCAAGAGAGCAAATGCTTTATGATCATCGCCCACTTGAGTTGAACAAGGATGATTACCAGCGTGTTTGCCGGGTCCCTAAGAAAAAGGTATTGTATGTGTGTCATAGAACATAATTGAAGCAAACTCAATGAAGTCATGTGATTTTGTGTCGGTTAATTTGTTTTTTTTTTTTAAAAAATAAATAAATAGGGAGCAAATTTTCGTGATTTTCCTGGCGTTCGAGTTCGACCCGATAACAAAGTTGAGTGGGATCCAAATGTAGAGAGGATTTATTTGGAGTCTGGAAAGCCTTTGGTAATATTTTGATCAATAGGTCTATTTCTTTTTTCTTGCTATTCTTTTCACAATCTTCGGAGTTTTGCTTATTACATCTCATTTTTTTGCATTTGATGACAGGTGCCAAATTATGCCATGTCTTTTATTGATGGTACATCATCAAAGTATGTGTTCTGTATTTTTCTTGATGCTTTGGCTTAGCATTTCAAGATTTTGGCACTTGGATTTAATTTTCTCATCAAAATGTTCTCTATGTTAGAAAATGACAGCTCTATAAACTGTAATAGCAAAATCTTTTTGTTGAATATTGACATAATTTAACATCTTTACTTTGTTATACAGACCGTTTGCACGTCTTTGGTGGGATGAAACTGTACCAACAGTGGTTACTAGAGCAGAGCCTCATAACCAGGTGACATTTCTCTCTTTCTATGAATCTTTGTGTAGCAGAAGCATATTTATATGTTCATGTACTCAAATAATCATGTGCAATTATCATTAAATTGATTTTATGTATACAGGCTATTTTGCATCCAGTACAAGATCGTGTTTTGACAGTTCGTGAAAACGCAAGGCTTCAAGGTTTTCCAGATTATTACAAGCTCTGTGGTCCTATCAAAGAAAGGTAAATGCTTGAATTGTTGATGTTTGTTATTATTGATTCAGAACAGTATTGCATCACTTTTTTCACAAATGAATGCAAGTGGCCCTCTGAAAACATTAGGGTTTTGTTAAGTTGTGTGATTTTACAGTTAGTCAGTTACAATTGATCAATCACTTGCTTATGGTGTTGTTTCTTAGTAGTTTTATCTGACTTCTTTTAGGTACATTCAAGTTGGAAATGCAGTGGCAGTGCCAGTTTCTCGAGCACTGGGATACGCATTAGGCCTAACCATGCAAGGATCTACAACTAATGAGCCGCTGTTTACTTTGCCTAGAGGGTTTCCAAATATCCTAGATCAAGTTGCCCCCGTTTCTTCTGAGGATGCGTGATTGATGGATACCTTTTAATCATCTTGATTATTTATTAAGCTCATTAATTTTACCTCAATAACTGTTCATATGACCACATTCTTCTATTTTTTTTCGAGAAACAATAGTATTTCGATGATTTTAGTTAGTCGTTAGATGTTTGGGTGGAGACTGAGGATTAGTTAAATCCTAATTATACTGTTCAGTATGCTAGTCGATTCATTTCATTCTCTGTTGGGTTAAACCAAATTACCAAATTCAGGATTGTTGTCCGTAACTCTCATGTTGTCAATATATCTTTTTAATCTGCTAATTGCTTTGGCAATTGGCACCTTCTGGATTACATTGATGTGGAAAGCACTCAGCAACGTGCTTCTTCAAGAACAAGAAACGCTTTGAAGTCTTTCACAAACTTAAACGTGGAAAGTCAAGACTTTTCTGCAATCAAAGGGCTCTCAAACATATTCAATTTGCCGTCTTTGTGGAAACGGTATCATGTGATTTGATTTAACTTCTTTTGCTTCAAGTTAATGATATCAAATGATCGATTTCAAATTAGAATCACTTACATGTTCAAGGCCGCTGTTTTCGTTGTTACTCCCAACAGCTAAGCTCAGCAGGCTTTAGTAATTTTATTCAACTTTGACATACCATAAATGAAAATTAGTGCATGATTCCAAATAGTACATGAAATGCTAAGCTTCAAAATGAAGCTAAAATTCATGAAGAATTTAAAAAGCAAACAAAAGGTTACAAATAAAGGAAACCCAGTAGCTTAAATTTTATGATCTCTGTTAATAGAAAAAGGAGGCAACCGCAGCACTGCTTCCTCTGTTTCGATGGGATCTGATCTCAGTATCTGCCACAAAAACAAAACCAAAACCAAAACAACGAAAACACTTTCAGAAAAGAAACAAAAAATCAGAAAGACCCGAAAAGCAAAATTTAAACTAAATGGAAGTGACAGAAAAAAAAGACAGTTACAGGGTCGTGAAGTGGAGGTTTGGTGTCGTCTCGAGCTGGCCTAAACGGAGGCTTCCGGTTCTGGGTATTTTCAATCTTCATTTGGCCTTGATTTTTAATTGGGTTGCTATTGTTGTTTGATTTTATGGGTACCTCTGTAGCTTTCATTGTAATCGACTGCGTTCCTGAGAATTTTCTTTTGTTTCTCGATTGATTGCATTTAACGAGTATGATGGCGCTGTGGCTCTAGCTGGGTAATCGAGAAAAATAAAGGAGTGAAATTTGGGGCCTTTTTCATAAGGTCCCTGATGTTTTACTTTTTATTGAATAAAAATATAGTTTATAATAATTTACCCAACAGACCATAGTGATTTTTTAAAAATAAATTATACTATGTAAATTATTATTTTAAAATAAATATATTAATTTATTTCAGCTTCTGTGTCCGTATGTCCCAAACCTTTAAGAAATGGGCAATTTAAGTTCATCGTTTATATATGATCTTTCATAGAAAAATTAACAAAGAAAGATCAGAAAAATTGGGCAACATTGCACTCCCACAGAATAGTAATTGTAAAGTTATATTGCGACTAAAAATATATACAATTCATACCTTTTGTTGACCTATTATGGGAGTCTTAGGTTGTTTGCTAACAGCAGGTTCCAGAGGAACATTGTAAAATCCTCAGATCCTGACACCAATCTTTCAGGAGCGTTGTCTTCATTTTGATGTACCTCTCCTAAGCAGCCTACTTATAGATGCAATGAAATGTATTATAGTTTCATAAAATGGAACAACAATGGCAGAAGCAAGGGTATTGATCGAGAGAAAAAAGAGAAATATTAAGAGGTGAAGAAAAGTTGGAATGTTGTAAGCATGCGTAGCTACATTTTCAATCAACAAAATCGAATACAGAGGGAAGACATTCTAGAGTCCCCCCGGCAAAGAAAATCTAGCAATAATATCCTGATATAAGACTAATTGATTTTATCAAAGCCAAAACAGAAACGAGATTTTCAAGTAAAAGGCCGTACAATGAATTGCGTGATGGCTTTCCTGTCTGGGGATTCCAAAATTGAATTTCTCAGGCTTTGCTCCCACTAACTAGAAGGTTACCTCCAGGAGACCATGCTGCACGTAGAGCCCAGCTCTTGTATGAACTACAAGAACCTCTTGGTGGAGTCCCCCGGAGGACAGAGAACATTGGTGTCTGGCTATTAAGGTCCCATAGTCGGACGGTGGTATCACCAGAACCTCTTGGCCAACTGTCGCCCAACAGGAATCATCAGGACTAAAGGCTTCTGAAAGTACCCTTCCTGTATGAACTACACTTTCAAAACGTGAACTAGTCAAGATACCTCTATCCAATGAGATCTTACTAACGAATTAAATTTATTAAATCATTCACTCACCAGCAATGGTAGCTGAGCAACGATTAGGTGGACGAATTCTGAAAGCAGCTTGTGGTTGATAAGCTCTCGACAACTCCATTCTCCACAGAAACTGAAAATTTTGTTGATACAACATTATTAAAAAAAAAAATCCATGTTCGGATATTGAAGCCAAAATAAAACAATTTTCTAAAACACAAACCTTTATATTTCTCTAAATAACTTCCAAGTGGCACCACAAGCTCATGGTCTGATATATAAAAGGATATTGTAGCTTCTCCTCCTCAACGGAACCCACAAAAAGAAACTTGATTGAAATCACTTTTTAGCTAATTCAAAATGTACACTTTAAACACTTGCTACAAAATTGATCAAATTATGCAATCAAAATTTAAACTTTTTTAGCGGGTATTCACACACCCATTACTTTGCAATGCTATTTTTAAATTGCAAAGTGAAGAACTTCGTTTACATTATTGAGAAGCTCGTTAACTGTTTGTGAAAGCTGTTGAGGGCGGGCGTGTAGAGGGAAATACATGGCAGCTTCTAAAGAATTCCCTTCTGGGTCCCTCAGCAGACACATCAAGTTTTTTGCTCTCTCCGTTTCAATCCTCATTTTAGCTTTTGGTTTTGATATTTCGGGTCTCTCTATTTTTTTTTTCCTCTGTTTTCTCTGTTCTGAATTTAGAAGAATTTACAGGTTTTCCCTTCCAAATTTTATGATTCAATACAACATTCACTTGTGTAATCTTGCAAATGCTGGATAGTGAAGAAATTAACAGCAAGGATTAACGATCTTCCTGAAGAATTGATGGCCGAGATACTTGCACGGCTGCCTGCAGACTCACTGCTGCAATGCAAGCCTGAAAAAAAAGTCATGGCATTCTCTAATTGCAAACCCCAAATTCGTAGTTGCTTAACTACGGAACCAGACACAGGAACAGTTGTGGCATTCTTATGTGCAAGCTCATCGCCGATGCTGTAGAAAATGTCTCCTCCCTCTCTTGGTGGCAATTTGGGTTATGGATGAATTTGGTGCTAATGAAACTTGGGAAAAAATTATTCACCAATGGACCCAAAAAAGCCTTGGAACGCCATTAGCTTTTTGGAAAAGTGATGAGCATTTCTTGGAAGGTCGGGATGGAATGCTATGCTGGTGCTGCAAACTTGGCACCCAAGAAATCAAAGAGCCCCCTGTTGAGAGGCCTCGACCTCGTAGAAGTTCCTTTGTTGTTATTAACACGACCAGCCTATTTTCTGTCAAAGGAGGAAATAAGCTTCATATCTACTACCTGACAAATGAAAGTACGGCTCTAATATAATTTCTCACCAACATGTTATGTCCCGCAAGTTTTTTCTTTTGTTTACTGGTTTCTATATTTACTGTTGCTTCATTAAGCTTAGCAGAGGAGACCAATTTTTGACCAGGGAAAAGCTTAAAGGCTATTAGGAGAAAACACTTACCAGAAAGACAGAGAAAAAATGCAATTGAATCACGCTCAATCCAATTTTTCGATGTAGTTACAAAAAGTCGTGAGTGTTATCTAGATTTTAGAACTAGGTGAATTTGAAACATCCCCAGGTTGCTTGCTGATGCATGTATCACTCGCATTCTTAGAAAAGTGTTATTTGCCATCATTCAGATTTGAAGAACTATAAACAAGAGCTTTACTCGGGTGGAAAAAGTTGAAGGAAGAAGCAATATGCCAGTATTGTCAAGATGAAAATATTTATCAAAAACTAAACCACATTGCACGTACATATTTTAGATGCCCAAATTTTGCCGCACGATTTTGTGCCTGTGAAGTTGGGCTCAAGTTCTGTACAAAACTCTGGGGGCTAAGATAAAAGCATTCACTTCAGAAATGGGATGAAAATATCATAGCAGGTAATTAACCATCTTGCAGTAGAAGCAATAGGTCCAATGATGTAATCAGTGTTTTCATCAAGCGGTTCACAAGACCCCAAACTATTTTATGACGAATATCAATATTACAAAATGCTATGGTAAATTTACAAGCAAACAATTTGCTTCAAACTCATTGTAAGATCTGTCACTAGTCTGATGATAAAAATGCAGCATAATGAATTCAAACTCCTCCAAGCAAGGGAAGACTGGCATAGTTAAACAAAGTGAGAAAAGAATGCAAACTTGAGTTGATGTTAAATAATTTTCCAAAACCGTGAGAATGCAATCTTCCAATTCTGCAAAACACTGTTATCATCATGGATTTGAAGCGTGCTTCTGCTGTGACTGAAGTTTTTCCACAAAACCCTTGAAGCTGATAATTAACTCCTTGCGCCGATTAGCATATAACAAGTTGGAGTGTATGTGTATGAGAAGATCAAACCAATTAGATTGCCTCTCGGACGACAATTTGAAAACATGTAATCGCAAGCACCTTTTGCAATTCATTAGTTTAACCCATCCACAACTTCAACACTCTATCTTTGCCACCGGAGGCTACCTTCTCACCATCAGGACTCCAATCAACAGCAAAGACCTTCACAAAACAAATTCATGGGTATAATTTACCAGCATGCTTAAGTAAGAAAACAATTGCATCTTTATTTATAATGGCATGTTAGTGTAGGAAAAAGAAATTATGCTCAGAAGACATTAATTTCAGAGTGAAGATACCTCGTCTGCATGGCCTGGAAGATCTTGTTTCAGCTTCTGTGTCCGTATATCCCAAACCTAAAAGTACATTATGCATGAACAGTGTCAACAGGAAACCGAGTCTTCAAGTGGGCAATCTAAGTTCATAACTGATGTGTGATCTTTTGTAGGATAATTAAGGTGTTTCAAATGCTAAATGAACTCAGCAAATCTCAATCAAAATCTTGAAACAATTGTGTAAATGTTATGTTACCTTCAATGTGGAATCTTTGCTCCCACTTAGAAGAAGCCTACTATCCGCAGACCAGCTGTATAGTGACATACAACATGACATATCAACCACACAGTAAAAGTTTGACGGATATCTAAAACAATAGATTAACTCAAACCTGATCTGATAAACAGGCCCAACATGTCCCCGGAAAACAGCAACAAATTTTCCTGTCGTTCCATTCCATAACTTGATAGACTTATCAAATGAGGCGCTTGCCACCCATTGCCCATCAGGTGAAAAATAAACATGGTTTACAAGCTGCAACCACAAAGTCAAAGTTACAAGCTAAAATTTTTTGAATGAAAGAAAGAACCAATCGGCCACACAGATTAAGCTTATAACCCACTTAAAAAAGATGTGACAATGAAATGCTAGGAGTTCAACTGTCAATATAAGAAAGAAGAAAATGTTTTCCAATAAGATGACAACAAACAACAATGAAGGATAAGTAAAAATGAACAGTATTGCACTCCCACCAAACAGTAATTGTAAAATTAGATTGCAATTAGAAACATATAAAAATTGTACCTGTTGATGACCTGTCATACGAGTTTTAGGTTGTTTGCTAACAGCAGGTTCCCAGAGGAACATTGTAAAATCATCAGATCCTGATACCAATCTTTCAGGAGCATTGCCTTTAATTTTGTTATACCTCTCCAGAGCGGCCTACATATATTGGTATAATTAAAAATGTATTTAAGTTCCATAAAATGGAAAGACACCCAGAGGACACTTCTGGCAGAAACACCAAAACATTGTACCTTTTTCATTTCCTCAGGAGACGAATACTGTTTCCCTGTATGATCAAAAGCTCCAGTGCGAAGAGCATATTCGGTGCTCAATGCAAGGGAGTTGACCCAATGTCCATGACCCTAAAATGAAATCATATATACAAGAAGAAGGCCATCATAAGTCATAACAATAAAATTAAAACATACAAACAGTCACTATTGATCTGGACTTGTAGAGAACCAAACATAAGAGTTGAGAAGTGTACTCCAAAATATATTACCTTCAATTCACGAATCAGCTTCCCTTGCGTAGTTTCCCAAACTTTTATAGTACAGTCCTGTGAACTGCAAAAGTTGAGATAAACATTACCAAAAAATATGGGGGGAAAAAGCTTGAATGGTAGCTGTTATACCAAAAAGTCCATTTTATACAGGAAGGTAAGCCTAGTAAGCTATAAATATGTTAAAGTAAACCAGAGAGTTTCTGTTACAATTTCGGTTAAATCATCTTTACACATTTGCAACTTCAAAAGAAACTAAGAAAATGAGAAAATAGAGTTTAAAGAAAAGGTCAACCCTGTGTAAATCACTCCATCGCCACCCCATTTCACACAAGTCACTGCAAGCGTGTGCCCGCTAAGACAAATAACACATTTTCGCAATGAAACATCCCATATACGTGCATCTCCATCTTTGCTAGCACTTACAAAGCGACGACAAGGAGCATTCAGATGGACTGGCTCCCAAGAGATACCAGTAATCCATTTCTTGTGGCCCTAAAATGTAGAAAATTGCAAGTCTTAATGTCTCAGAAAAATTTCATATTAGAACACAATTCAACTTCATACAGGCGAGTTGAAGAGACAAAAGAGAAAGAGGTAAAGAAACGTTGGAATGTTGTGATATGTAGCTACATTGTCAATCAATAAAATCAAATACAGAAGGAAGACACTCTAGAGTCTCTCGAAAAAGACAATCTAGTATATGATTAAATTCACCAAAAACCAGTAATATAATGATATAAGATTAACTAATTTTGTTAAGTTAAAACTGAAATGAGATTTTCAAGTACAAAGGCTGTACACTGAGTGGATTGCCTGATGGCTTTCCTGTCTGGGGATCCCAACATTGAAGTTCTCCGGCCTTGCTCCCACTAACTAGATGCTTACCATCAGCAGACCATGCTATACACAGAACCCAATTCTTGTGTCCTGTACATTTGAACATTGGCGTCTGGGTATTAAGGTCCCATAGTCGGACAGTGGTATCACCAGAACCACTGGCCAACTGTCGCCCATCAGGACTAAAGGCTACTGAAAGTACAGCTTCTGTATGACCTACAATTTCAAAACACAAACTAGTAAGGATAACTCTACCCAATGGGCTTTACTAACGAACTAAATTTATGGATCATTCACTCACCAGCAATAGTAGCTGAACAACGATTAACCGGACGAATTCTGAAAACAGCTTGTGGTTGATAAACTATCGACAACACCTTCTCCACAGAAACTGAAAATTTGTTGATACAACAAAATTAAACAAATCTAAACCTCCATATTAGATCATTTGAAGCTAAAAAATGCAAAAGATTTCTGAATAAAAAACCTTTATGTTTCTCTAAGTAGCTTCCAAGCGGCACCAGAAGCTCATGGTCTGATATATAAAAAGCATACGGTAACTTCTCCTCCTAAACAAAACCCACATACAGAAACTTGAATAAAAACCACTTTTAGCTAATTCAAAAGAGCATCCTTTAAACCCTTACTATAAAATAAATCAAATTATGGAATCAAAATTGAAACTTTCTAGTGGGGTACACACCCATTAATTTGAAAATTTTGGAGTGAAGAGCTTAACTTACATTATTGAGAAGCTTGTTAACGATTTGCGAAAGCTGTTGAGGGCCGGCGTTTTGAGGGAAGTACATGGGAGCTCCTAATGGATTCCCTTCTGGGTCCGTTAAGAGACACATCACGTTGTTTGTTGTCTCTGTTTCTATCTCCATTTTCCTATTTTGATAATTTTTGGATCTTTCTGTTTTCTCTGTTCTTAAATTGAGAAGGATTTATAGGGTTTTAGGTTCTATGTAGACGAGGATGGTGGAGATTTACGGGCAAGGTTTAGGGGAGATTCATGTGGGTCGTACACGTGGCCACGCTACTGCCGTTGGATTCTGGACACAGCTTAATTCTTTAATAATAATTAGGGCTTGTCGGTCAAAGATTACCGAATCAAAGGACAATTTTGCCCTTCATATTTTGTGAACTAGGAGTTTGTTTGCAAGTAGACTAGTGAATAATTAAGTACCGAAGAAATTAAAACTAAATATTGTTTCCAATTTATGGGTTCTGTAATCTGTCATCTTCTCTGATTTCTGAGGTGATTCTTATTCTCAACTGAAAACTTAATTATTTGTCACTAGAATTTGCTTAAAATTGACATTCATTTGTCGAATTTTTGTGGGGGCTTTGGTGCTTTCATCGTTTCTTTATTTAGAATCGAGGAGTTCTTTGATGTGGGAAAATGTTCAAATGCAGATGCATTTTTTCCTTCTTTTTTTTCCCCATATAGTGGAAGGCATGCGGTGAAATATTCAAGTACCTTAGCTTTATGCCATTGCTTTATATATTTACTTGATTTGTAAGAAATTATTTTGCAAATAAATGGCTTGCGTGTTGGCAAGATGTTGCACGGCGAAAGATAATGCAACATTCACTTGTGATCTTGTCAATGCAGTTATATTAGAAGACAGAGAAGAAATCAATGGCAAGGTTTAGTAATCCTCCTGAAGATGTGGTGGCCAACATTCTTGGCGGCTGCCAAAACATTGCATTCTCTAATTGCGAACCACAGATTCGTAGTTAAGCATCTAAGAAACCAGATAAACAGCAGGAAAGAGTTGTGGCATTCTGTGCAAGCTCATCACTGACGCCGTAGAAAATGTCTTCTCCTTCCTCTCTTTGGATAACAAAATGGTAAGGTTACTCGGCGGGGATCATGTTTTTTGGAGCCGAAAGTTCCTTTGTTTGTGGTTCTCAATGCATATGCTTCATTGGAGGCTATTATTGGCTTGCATGGTCGATTGGTGCTGGTTGGAGAACTAATTTCATCCTTTCTGTAGTGATTCAGCAAGCCTATAACCAAGCTAAACTGACCACTGCCCTAGAATGCTTGTGATTTAGTCAATGCAAGTTGCACACCCCCAAGATTTACTTAGACGAATTCACCCAAGAACAACAAAGAACAATAGCTAAGAACACAAACAAGAAATTGAAACAAGAACCAAGAAAAGAACCACAGACACCAATTGTAACGTGGTTCAGCTGAGCATTCCATGCTCAACTTACATCCACGGGAGAAGCCTCAAGATGAGCTTTATTGATATTACAATGGAGATTGTTACAGAACCTTACAACAGACGTTACAGAGAACAGATTAACCATTTGTCTCTCTACAAACCCTCTCTGCAAGACTCACTAAATCTTTTTTTTGAATCACCCCAGAAAACCAGCCTTTATACTCTGTTCTGGGCAGCCAGCTTGAATTCCAGAATAAGCAGTTCGATGACACGTGGTTTAACAACCTTAACGAACTTTGATAACCTTCGCCACATGCTTCCCCACGTGGTTACTTAAACTGATGTGCAAAACGCGCTCAAGTCCTGTCGTTTTGATCAGTTCGTTTTCTGTTGATAACCAGCTGAGAAGCACTTGAGTTTAGTGAAGCTTTACAGCTCCAAAACGTGGTCGTTTCTGGAACCAAACTTGATTCATTCATCTCACAATTCTCCACCTTGAATCAAAGTTTATCCTCACTCTAAATCCTTCTCCAACCCTTATGCATATCACTGACTGCACAAGCCAGCTAGGTCCAGACAGGCTCTGAACTTAGCCACAGGAATCACCTTTGTAAAAGCATCTGCAGGATTCTCATCAGTATGAATCTTCACCATTTTTACAGCACCCCTTGACACTTCATTTCTGATAAAATGGAGCTTAATGTCTATATGCTTTGTCTTCTCATGGTGTGCAGGGTTTTTGCTCAAGTGTATGGCACTTGAGCTGTCACAATAGACTGATACTGACTTCTGATTTAATCCCAACTCTGTCACCAACCCCTTGAGCCAAAGTGCTTCCTTTACAGCTTCTGTAGCAGCTGTATACTCAGCTTTAGTAGTTGAAAGGGCTACTACACTTTGTAGTGTTGCCTTCCAATTTACAGCACAACCATTTAACATGAACAAATATCTTGTAAGAGACCTTCTCCTATCTAAATCTCCTGCATAATCTGAGTCAACATACCCCTTCAGAACCTCATCACTTGCTTCTGTTTTGCCATACATCAGACCCCAATTTACAGTGCCATTTAGATACCTGAGTATCCATTTTACTACCTTCCAATGGTCTTCCCCAGGCTGTGCCATGTATCTGCTGACTACACTGACAGCATGAGCTATGTCTGGCCTAGTTAAGACCATTGCATACATAAGGCAGCCTACTGCATTTGCATAGGGTACACTTGCCATATCTTGCTTCTCAGCTTCTGTTTGAGGGCACTGCAAATTGCTTAATCTGAAATGTGAAGCCAATGGTAGTTGCACATGTTTAGCCTTGCTCATGTCAAATGTTTCTAACACATTTCTCAAGTATTTTTCCTGTGACAGAAACATGATCCCTTTACTTCTATTCCTTCTGATCTCCATTCCTAGAATCTTTCTTGCATACCCCAGGTCCTTTATTTCGAATTCTGAATTCAGCAGCACCTTGAGCTTATCAATTTCTTCTCTATCTTTGCAAGCAACCAGCATGTCATCTACATATAAAAGGAGGTATATGTACAAACCATCCTTGATTGTCTTGTAGTAAACACAGCAGTCATAGCTGCATTTGATGAACTCATGTAGTTGCATGAATTCATCAAATCTGAGGTACCACTGTCTGGGGGACTGCTTAAGCCCATAGAGTGACTTCTTTAGCTGACACACATCGTCTTCCTTACCTGGGAACTCATACCCTTCAGGCTGGGACATCAGTATTTCTTCCTCAAGCCTTCCATGTAAAAATGCTGTCTTGACATCGAGTTGATCAAGCTCCATGTCTTGCACAGCTGTTATGGCTAATATAACCCTAATTGAGGCATGTCTGACCACTAGAGAAAACACTTCTTTAAAATCTATCCCCTCCTTTTGTGTATAACCCTTGGCCACAAGCCTGGCCTTGAATCTCCTTGGTTCAGATCCATCTGTGCCTTCCTTGATTTTGAAGATCCATTTGCAGCCAACCACTCTCCTATTTCCAGGCTTCTTGACCAGCTCCCATGTGTTGTTTTTGTAGAGGGAGGCCATTTCATCATCCATAGCTCTCTGCCATTCTTCTTTGAACAAGCTCTGGGTTGTTTCCTTAAAATTCTTTGGTTCCTCATCATCTATATCTTTTGCAGCTGCAAGAGCAAAGCCTATTAAATCTGCATAGCCATATCTCCTTGTTGGTTTAATCTGCCTTTTCTTTCTATCTCTGGTGAGCTGGTATTCTCTGATTTGCTCCTGAGAACTTGACTGATCTTGAGGTGCCTGTGTGTCATCAGTAATTTCAAGAACACTATCTGATTCTGCAGCTTCAGTTGTGTTTCTGGAAGTAGATGGCTCCACCTCAAACTCTAGCTTCTCTGTTAGTCTTGAATTTTCAGTTTCCAGATCAGGTTCATGATTTATCTTCATCAAACTGCCCTCATTAAACACCACATCCCTGCTTACTATACATTTTGGTGGCTTAAGGTCAGTGCACCAAATTTTAAACCCTTTGACTCCTTCTGGATAGCCTATGAAAATACCTCTCAAGGCTCTAGCAGCTAGCTTACTTTGACTGACATGAATATAAGCTGGGCAGCCAAAAGCTTTAAGAATCCCATAGTCAGCAGTTTTCCCTGACCACATTTCGAAAGGTGTTTTGAAATTAATTCCAGTAGAGGGGCTTAGGTTGACAAGGTAACAAGCTATGAGTAAGATTTCTGCCCACAATGTTTTTGGGAGCTTGGACTGAATCAACATACATCTTACCCTCTCCATAAGGGTCCTGTTCATCCTCTCAGCTAACCCATTCTGTTGTAGGGTCATCCTTACTGTCCTGTGTCTAGCTAGAGGTGGCAAAAATACCCACCCGGTCCGGACCCGGGTGTTGCGGTCGGGTATGAAGCCGGGTCGGTCTTGGGCATCACTTGATAAACCCGGAACCCGGATTTTATTAAAAAAATTATAAAATATATATTATTTTAAATATTTTATATTTATTTGACTTATTTATTATACATATATAAAGTTTTAAACACTTAAAATTTATATTTTCATGTCAAATTTTATTGAAATAAATTTAAAACTTATAAAATTACCAAAAAATAAAAAATATATACACATAAAATATTAAAAAATATAAAATCCGGGTACCCGGATTAAAATCCGGCCCGGACCCGAACCCGGACCGGTTGCATCCGGGCAGGGTCCGGTCATGGCAATACCCGGACCCGGCCTGGGGTTTTGCCATCTCTATGTCTAGCTATACCCTCATTTGCACAAAAGTTGTCAAATGGCTGGTTGTAGAATTCAAGACCATTATCAGTCCTCAGCTTTTTCAATCTTTTTCCAGTTTGGTTTTCTACCATCTGTTTCCATTCTTTAAACTTCTCAAAAGTCTGATCCTTGTTCTTTAACACATACACCCAGACTTTCCTAGAGAAATCATCTATGATGGATAAAAAATACCTATTCCCTCCCAGAGATACACACTGTGCAGGTCCCCACAAGTCTGAGTGTGCATAATCCAGCCTCTCATTTGATTTCTGACTAGACCTTTTGAAGCTCCCTCTTGAAGACTTCCCTAGAACACAATCTTCACAAAACTCCAGATTTCCAATCTTGTCAGAACCAAACAACCCTTGTTTTACTAACTCTTTTAACCCTCTCTCACTCATGTGCTCCAGCCTTAGATGCCATAACCTGGTTTTATCTTCAGTATGCTTAATGGATACATCAGCTACTCCAGATATCACCTCACCATCTAAGATGTAAACCCCATTCTTCCTAGTCCCTGACATGACTAGATTTGAACCATTCAGAACACTCAATTCACCAAATTCAAGCTTAATTCTACACCCTATTTGGTCCAATACTCCAAGAGAAATTAGATTTCTTTTCAAGTCTGGTACATGCCTGACTTGCCTAAGTACTCTTATAGAACCATCATGTAGCTTAAGACATACATCCCCAATTCCAATGATTTTACAAATAGAGTTATTACCCATCATCACTCTACCTCCATCAAATGCTTGATATTCATTAAAGTAATTTCTAAAAGGGTAAAAGGGCAAATGTGAAAGGTACATCCAGAGTCCAGAACCCATTTACCTTTTTGGCTGTCTTTTGTTGCCACACATACACCAGCAGACTCATATCCTTCCTCTTCTACTACAGCAACATCTCCACTTTGATTTCTTGAATCTTTTGTCTTGAATTTCTTTTCTGGGCAATCCCTCTTAAAATGGCCTTCTTTGTGACACCGAAAGCATTTTAGATCTCTGTCTTTGTTCTTGGATTTGCCTTTCTTCTTTTTCTTGTCAGTTTTCACCTTTACTGTCAGTCCTTCACTTCCACTATTTTCCAAATGCCCTTGCTTAGTTTGAAGTTCCCTGGTATTCAGGGCAGACTTTACTTCATCAAGTGTTAGGGTTTGTCTTCCATACATCAGGGTATCAACCAAATTTTCATAGGACTTTGGTAATGAACTGATAAGCAGAAGAGCATTTCCTTCATCATCCAGAGCTGCATCAATGGTTTCCAGGGTATCACATACCTTGTTAAACTCATCAATGTGTTCTTTCAGTGAAGCACCTTCTGCCATTTTCAGTGTAAACACCCTCTTCTTGATGTAGAGTCTGTTTGCAAGAGAATTGGTCATATAAAGACTTTCCAGTTTGCTCCATAATCCAGCTACTGTCTTCTCTTTGGCCACTTCTCTAATGACAGAATCCCCAAGACTCAAGATTATTGTACTCCTGGCCTTTCTGTGAATTTCAGCAAATTCCTCTGGAGTCTTTGATGAAGAAACCCCTTTACCTTCCTTCATTTCAGGCTCAAATGCATCTCCCAAACCCTGAGTGATCAGCAAGGCTTCTATTTTTATCTTCCACATATTGAAATCATTCTTGCCTATGAATTTTTCTATATCGACCTTAGAGGACACCATACTTGGACTTGATCACAAAACACCACAGCTCTGATACCAATTGTAGTGATTCAGCAAGCCTATAACCAAGCTAAACTGACCACTGCCCTAGGATGCTTGTGATTTAGTCAATGCAAGTTGCACACCCCCAAGATTTACTTAGACGAATTCACCCAAGAACAACAAAGAACAATAGCTAAGAGCACAAACAAGAAACTGAAACAAGAACCAAGAAAAGAACCACAGACACCAATTGTAACGTGGTTCAGCTGAGCATGGAATGCTCAGCTTACATCCACGGGAGAAGCCTCAAGATGAGCTTTATTGATATTACAATGGAGATTGTTACAGAGCCTTACAACAGACGTTACAGAGAACAGATTAACCCTTTGTCTCTCTACAAACCCTCTCTGCAAGACTCACTAAATCTTTTTTTTGAATCACCCCAGAAAACCAGCCTTTATACTCTGTTCTGGGCAGCCAGCTTGAATTCCAGAATAAGCAGCTCGATGACACGTGGTTTAACAACCTTAACGAACTTTGATAACCTTCGTCACATGCTTCCTCACGTGGTTACTTAAACTGATGTGCAAAACGCGCTCAAGTCCTGTCGTTTTGATCAGTTCGTTTTCTGTTGATAACCAGCTGAGAAGCACGTGAGTTTAGTGAAGCTTTACAGCTCCAAAACGTGGTCGTTTCTGGAACCAAACTTGATTCATTCATCTCACACTTTCGTTTGACATGAGTGATGAGGATATACAAGTGCCAGAGTTCTCCTCTAATGCTGCTACTAGTAATCAACTTTTACTTTATTTTGCCTTTACAAATGTCTTTTCTTTACTCAATGAGAAAAAAGTTGTGAAAGTGTCTTTTTAATTTTATCATTTTTGTTACCGACACTAAATCATTGTTAAGCTAGCATAAAAAATTAAATTTTCTACTATTTACTTTTTAATCGGTCTTTTGACAAACTGTCAGTTATAAAGATAATGTTTATATTTTTGTAACTGAAAGTCTCTTATTTTTATTAAAAAGATTAGGAATTCACATGCAGAGATGACGTATCGTTTTCCACGCATCCAAGCCAATGTCACGTCACCTGGTAGGGTTTCATCTCAACGACATGTCGTTTTAAAATTGCAAATATGACCTGTCTTCTATATAAGTGTCCGTCAAACGACGCATCATCTGGTGGGAAAAAGGCTAAATGACGGATCATCTAATACCTTTTTGCCAATTAAAACACCTTTAATATTTTTTTATTAATATTGTTGTCATTGTCATCGTCGTCGTCATAATAATAATAATAATAATAATAATAATAATAATGATAATGATGATGATGATAATAATAATAATAATAATAATAACAACAACAACAACAATAACAACAACAACTTATTATTATTATAATAATCATAATTACTGATGTTAATATTTATAATAATAATAATAAGGACAATAATTAACTGAAGATATTTTGGCAATTGATGAAATCAATTTAAATGATGAAATATGAGGTGATTTTTTTTTTTTGGGTATTTGAGGACTTGTCTTCCATTGTTTTCTACTAGATGACATGTTGTCGGTTATTTTTTCCTTTTTTTTTTCGTAAATCATGTTGTCAGTAAATTTTTACCTCAAATGATATGTCATTTCTTTGCTACAGTTTACAATTATAGGTGTAGAGTAAAAGAGTCTTTGCTTATTCCTACCGAATAAGTAAAATGAAGTTGAATTAATTAGTTATTTCAATTTTATTACAATTTGAAGTTATTTACTTATGTGGGTATGGATTTTGATATGAATAGGATTATTAATTTATTTTCTTCTTAATATTTTATATTTAGTTTTCAATAATAATCCTCTTTTTTATTTCACTTCTAGATTATTCATCTTTGTATAGTTAAGAAGTTAGACAAATATCATTTTAAAGATTTAATAATTCAAAACAAAGCTCTAAGGACAAGTCATTGAATTTTGTATCTGAGTAATGCTATACTTACCATGCCAGTCGATTTGTCACCAATAAAATATTGTCATTTGTATATTATATATAAATCTTATGAAGAAAAGAGCTGCTTCGCCTTGGTAGCTTTAATTTACGTATATTCTTATCAAACGACTAACTGATCACTTTAGTTTATAAGTTTACGATTATGTATACAAATAAAGACTAATAAATAGAGTCTTTAATTTTCCTGTTTTCTTTTTTGGACATGTAATAGAATTCGTAATAATTTTGCTGTTTGTTTATTAATTGACAAGGAAGTCAGTGTTATCGATTTACCTAAGAAGATGTCAATGGATCTTCGCTTACTCGCACATGGGGGTTCATGGTTTGGCAAATGGGGATACGAATTCTTTTCTGGAAGTTACTGGGTGTTGAAAGGAATCTTTGAAGATACGATTGAAACTCTCAACTCATTCAAACTTGATAATGGTTCTCAAGATTTCAGTGGTACGGATCAGGGCAGAGAAATTAGTCAACTTTTAGATTAATATAGACGAAGAAGTGAAAAGATGGACACACAACAAGAGGTTCTCAAGTATTCGTTAGAAAATGTTGCGTCTCATAGAAAGAAGACAGATGTGGCCACCAGTGCCATTTCTGTGGTGAATGACGATAATAATGAAGCCACTGATCCTTCAACCAGAATAACAAACCTACCTCACATAAATGGCCAGAAAATTGAGTTGCTATTATACGTCTATGATCATTAATAATGAATCAAATTTCAACGTTCACATTTTGACGATTATTTTATGTGCTTAGTCAGTATTTAATTAGCCAAATAGTGGTTATTTAAGAAAACAAGGTAGCTAAGTAGAATATCTCAGTGAAGCCTAATTCATGCTTATCATAAGTTATTCGTTATATTTGTTTTTCCAGTACTATGCATGCATACTAGTTGTCAAATTTGGAGGCGAAAAGAATGTTATATAGAAAAAACGTATGCAATTGTTATTCTGTAACTCAACTGCTCCTTTGACCAATCGAGGGTTGAGATTTTTATTTGATTAATAATATCCTCTCGTTAATTAATGTGTTCACAAAGAAAAATATTCTAATAGGCCAACCTTGCTTCGAATCCAAAAGCTAAATATTAGGAAGAACAAAAGAAATATAATTGGAAGAAATTAAAGCCCTTATGTCCATAATGTTGCTTATTTTTTTCATTTAGATTCTGTAAGCACATCCTTGGCGACACACAAAAGAGCTGATCAGACTTTTATGGATCGAGTAGATTGATCGGATTGAATTAAAATAGATTCTGAACACTTTTAGATAATAAAGTTTTAATAATAAAGTTCTAATTACGAACCACAGATTCGTAGTTAAGCATCTATGAAACCAGATAAACAGCAGGAAAAAGTTGTAGCATTCTGTGCAAGCTCATCAATGATGGCGTAGAAAATGTCTTCGCCTTCCTCTCTTTGGATAACAAAATGGTAAGGTTACTCGGCGGGGATCATGTTTCTTGGAGCCGAAAGTTCTTTTGTTTGTGGTTCTCAATGCACATGCTTCAGTGGAGGCTATTATTGGCGATCGGTGTTGGTTGGAGAACTGATTTCATCCTTTCGTTTGACAGGAGTAAGAGGATACAAGTGCCAGAGTTCTCCTCCAATGCTGCTACTAGTAATCAGCTTTTACTTTATTTCACCTTTACAAATGTCTTTTCTTTTACTCAATAAGGAAACAGTTGTGAAAGTGTCTTTTTAATTTTATCATTTTTGTTACCGCCACTAAATCATTGTTAAGTTAGCATGAAAAATTAAAATTTTCTACTGTTTATTTTTTAGTCAGCCTTTTGATAAATTGTCAGTTATAAAGATAATGTTTATTTTTTTGTAACTACAATCTCTTATTTTCATCAAAAAGATTAGGAATTCACTTACAGAGATAATGTATCGTTTTCCACGCATCCAAGCCAATGTCATGTCACCTGGTAGGGTTTCATCTCAACGACATGTCATTTTATAGAATAATATAAACGACGAATCCTAAATAGTATGTGCCCGCACATACCATTTACACGTTTCGGCTATAAAAATATAAATATGACGTGTCTTCTATATAAGTGTATGTCAAACGACGCCATCATCTGATGGGAAAGAGGCTAAATGACGGATCATCTAATACCTTTTTGCCAATTAAAGGACCTTTAATATTTTTTTATTAATATTGTTGTCATCGTCATAATAATAATAATAATAATAACAACAACAACAACTCATTATTATAATAATAACTTATTATTATTATTATTATAATAATAACTTATTATTATTATTATAGTAATCATAATCATAATTACTGTTGTTAATATTTATAATAATAATAGTAAGGACAATAATTAACTGATGATATTTTGGCAACTGATGAAATCAATTTAAATGATGAAATATGAGGTGAAAAATCTTTTTTTTTTTTGGGTATTTGAGAACTCGTCTTCCATTGTTTTCTCCTAAATGACATGTTGTCGGTTATTCTTTTTCTGTAAATCATGTTGTCAGTAAATTTTTACCTCAAACGACATGTCATTTCTTTACTACAGTTTACAATTATAGGTGTAGAGTAAAAGAGTCTTTGCTTATTCCTATCGAATAAGTTAAATCAAGTTAAGTTAATCAGTTATTTCAATTTTATTACAATTTGAAGTTATTTACTTATTTGGTCTGGATTTTGATATGAATAGGATTATTAATTTAGTTTCTTCCTAATATTTTATATTTAATTTTCAATAATAATCCTCTTTTTATTGCACTTCTAGATTATTCATCTTTGTATAGTCAAGAAGTTAGACAAATATCACTTTAAAGATTTAATAATTCAAAACAAAACTCTAAGGACAAGTCATTGAATTTGGTTTTTGGTAATGTTATACTTACCATCCCAGTCGATTTGTCACCAATAAAATATTGTCATATTTGGATATTATATATAAATCTCAAGAAGAAAAGAGCTGTTTCGCCTTTGCAGCTTTAATTTACGTATATTCTTGTCAAACGACTAACTGATTACTTTAGTTTATAAGTTTACGATTATTTATACAAATAAAGACTAAGAAATAGAGTCTTTACTTTGCCTTTTTTCTGTTTCGGACATGTAATATAATTCGCAATAATTTTGCTGTTTGTATATTAATTTACAAGGAAGTGCGTGTTATTGATTTACCCAAGATTTCAATGGATCTTCGCTTGCTCTACTGCGTGCACATGGGGGGTTCATGGTTTGGCAAATGGGGATACGAATTCTTTTGTGGAAGTTACGGGGTGTTGAAAGGAATCTTTGAAGATACGATTGAAACTCTCAGCTCATTGAAACTTGTTAATGCTACTCAAGATCTCAGTGGTACGGATCAGAGCATAGAAATGAGTCAACTTTTAGATTAATATAGACGAAGAAGTGAAAAGATGGACACACGACAAGATGTTCTCAAGTATTTTTTAGAAAATGTTGCGTCTCATATCAAGAAGACAAATGTGGCTACCAGTGCTATTTCTGTGGTGAATGACGATAATGATGAAGCCACTGATCCTTCAACTTCAACCAGAATAACAAACCTACCTCACATAAATGGCCAGAAAATTGTTTCATGCGCTTAGTCAGTATTTAATTAGCCAAATAGTGGTTATTTAAGAAAACAAGGTAGCTAAGTAGAATATCTCAGTGAAGCCTAATTCATGCTAATCATAAGTTATTCGTTATATATATTTGTTTTTCGAGTACTATGCATGCATATTAGTTGTCAAATTTGGAGGCGAAAAGAATGTTATCTAGAAAAAAACGTATGCAATTGTTATTCTGTAACTCAACTGCTCCTTTGACCAATTGAGAGTTGAGATTTTTATTTGATTAATAATATCCTCTCGTTAATTAATGTGTTCACAAAGAAAAATATTCTAACATGCCAACCTTGCTTCGACTCCAAAGGAAGAACAAAAGAAATATAATTGGAAGAAATTAAAGCCCTTATGTCCTTAATGTTTCTTATTTTTATCACTTAGATCCTGTAAGTACATCCTTGGCGACACACAAAAGAGCTGATCAGACTTTTATGGATCGAGTAGATTGATCGGATTGAATTAAAATAGATTCTGAACACTTTTAGATAGTAAAGTTTTAATAGTAAGGTTCTAATAATAAAAGAACTTGATTATTATTTTTTTCTATTATAGTTTTAACATAATAAAAATTAGAGATGGTCATAAAAAAATGGTAATTTCGAGAGAGCCAAGCAGTAGGCCACATCACAATAAACATCTACACAGCACAGTTACTACAAAATGACAAAAATTCATTTTGCTCTAATATAAAAATTAATTTTGCCACCAAAGTTTTACTACTGAAATCTATCCTATGAAAGGAATCAACTCTCAACTATTGATCATTGCGGCTTGTATATTCTTGGAGAATCCACTTGGTTCTTATTTTTCTACCGCTATCTTGATTCTATCACACGTGTGCCTCATTTGATTCCAATCTTTTATAATTATAAGAACACATTTAATAATTAATTAATCATCGATCTTTAGTTACTAAGTTGACAGAAAGCTCTAATCATTAATTCATATAAAATTAGGTATATATAAATCATAATTGTTTCTTACAAAAAGTCCTCGATCCGCGTTGACAAGGTACATTAGAACATGCAATTCAAAAAAATAATAATATTTGCATTGAGTATATAAGATTAATTCAAGCCTCTAGTACTGCCTGCATGATGATCGTTTCAAAATAAATTTCCACGCAGAGAAAAGTAAACCAAAGAAAATTTCTACCCGTATTACTCATTCCTTTGAACTCCAAACTCAACTATCATTCCGTACATTAGCAAACTAGCTACAATTTTCTATATAAAGGGATCAACTTACATGTAATTTCTCACAACATTATTCAATACCTCTAGAAATTTTACTGCTTATTTTTTCTTTGAAAATAGAATTTGAAAATGTCTTGGTTTCGAATTACAACTATTTTTCTCTTTCTTGCTTTAATGTTTGGAGCATCTAATGCCCAATTGAGCTCAACATTTTATGCTACCACATGCCCTAATGTGTCAAGCATTGTACGCGGTGTTGTAGAGCAAGCTCGAAACAATGATGCCCGAATTGGCGCCAGACTCATTCGTGTCCACTTCCATGATTGCTTTGTTAATGTAATTGCTTTGCCCCTTGTGGCTTGCCGAACTTTTATTTTTTTATTATTGTTTTTATTCTTAATTTTTTTTAAAAAAAGATAAAGTGTGTGTCCAAATTAATTTTTTAATTACTATCTTTCCTAGAGTTTGAACTCATGTGAATGATCAGCCAAATAAAACTATTGAAAACCATTCGACAAAGCCCCTTCATTAAAAAGCTAACTCATGTCATATTATTATTTAGTAAATACTAATGAATAGATATATATTTTTAATCTATTTTTCTCTCTATATATAGGGCTGTGATGGGTCACTTTTGCTTGATGATTCAGCCCCCGGTGGCATACAGAGCGAGAAAAATGGAAACCCCAACCTATCAACCGGCGGGTATGAAGTAGTTGATGACATCAAAACTGCACTAGAGAACGTTTGCCCCGGTGTCGTCTCCTGTGCTGATATCTTGGCCATTGCATCTCAAATCTTGGTTTCTTTGGTAATTTCATTACCTAGTTTCCTATATATGTTTCTTCTACTATCTTAATTAGTAAGAGTCGTTCTCTAGTACAGACATTTGCAAGCAGAATTACACATGATACTTATTTCTATAATTTAGCACACACTATAGTTATTTATTTATTCTTAGCTTTTGCATCGTGGAAACTAGATATTTCCGTCCGACTTTAATGAGCGTGTATAAGAGATTTTATTTATTGAAACAATAAGCACTTACAATATAATTCTGTCTTTCTATCTGAATCTGTTAATTTGCCTAATCATTTATGTAATTGGTTAGATAGCTGCCGGCATGTGAGTCAGCAATCAGTCATGCAACTTTCATATTGTTCAGCGCTATTTTAACTCTCATATTTAGTGTGAGCAGATGCTACTAAACACAGTTGTATAAACACTTGCAATCACAGTTCATCAGTTAATGACTCTAAGACATATTTTTCTCAAATTTGCTCTCTCTAGATCCTTCACTCTCTCTCTCTCTCTCTCTCTCTCTCTGCTTTCTTGTTAACCAAGAAAAGTGTTTGATAAAACTTAACTAAAATTTCTCCTACAAAACAATTACCAAAATAATAATAATAATAAAGGATAATAATATTCTTCATTTTTATTCTACACCAATCAATTAACATTACGTGATCTTTTAAGACGTCATTTAGATATCAATTGATGCATTGACAAAAAGATAGGGAACCAATAGTACCACAAAATCCTTGAGCATGAGCATGGGTAAATTGGCAAAAGTCATTGAAAATATTCATACTTAGTAGTAAATTAACTTTTTAAACAATCATAATTAACACTGAATGTTTGAAAAATTGTTTTGAGTTTGGCTTAGAAGTCTAATTGAGGTGATAGATAAAAGTTTAACAATAATATTTAAAGTGAGACTCACAAGTTTTTTCCAGTGAAACATGAGACTAAAATTAAGAAATGGGAATTTTGCAGGACGGAGGTCCAACGTGGCAAGTGCAGCTAGGAAGGAGAGATAGCAGGACTGCAAATCTAGCTGGGACTTCAGGCATTCCACTCGGCAATGAAACCCTCGATCGAATTTCTGAAAAGTTCAGAGCTGTAGGACTTGATGATCCGACTGACCTAGTTGCTTTATCAGGTATATTTGCTATTTAACATTGCTAAACTGATCTTTTTAGCCTTGAATTCAAACTCAGTAGCTAGCTAAAGAAAACTGTTTTAAAAATCACTCGGCTGTGCATGTACTGGAGGCTTATTTGTTATATCTTCTTCTCATGATATGTAGCATTTACATGGAACTAATATAAATTACCGTGTGTCCCAGGTGCACATACATTTGGACGTGCTCGGTGTGTAGCATTCAGGAACCGTCTGTTCAATTTCGACGGGGCCGGAAACCCTGATCCGACCATAGATCCGACGTATCTTCAAACCCTCCGCCAAAATTGCCCGCAAGGCGGCAATGGCAATGCCTTAGTCGATCTTGATCCGACGACGGCTGATGGTTTTGACAATAACTATTTTACAAATCTTCAAAACAACCGAGGGCTTCTTACATCTGATCAAGTTTTGTTCTCTACAACTGGCGCTAAGACTGTTGCCATTGTCAACCGCTTCGCTAATAGCCAAACGGACTTTTTTGATACTTTTGGGCAAGCAATGATCAAAATGGGAAATATAAGGCCATTGACTGGGAATAATGGTGAGATTAGGTCCAATTGCAGGAGGATCAATTCAAATTAATAATCAATGTCGAGAAGAAGTACTTGCTCGTATGGGATATGCAGCAATTATTAATTCGAGTAAATTTTCTATTCGCAAGTGTGTAGTCTATATGCTAGTTTTTGTTTTTGCCGTCAAATGTGACAATAACGGCACAATGAAATTTTCTTTTGCCAATTTTTTATATTAATTGAACTTTACTTTGAGTACAAAAAGTTTAGGATAAGAATTAGTTTTTCATTAAGAGTTAGGGCTCGTGAGTTGCTATAGACGTGTGATTTTATAAATTCTCAATTGAATTATTAACACAATCATGTTTTCTTCTATTTTGGTTTCATACATATAGAATTGTGATACTTTTATTTAACCCATTTCTTCATGTCACATCTCTTTGTATACACCTGTTTTTAAAAGTATTTCAAACTCTACAGCGTGGAACCTTTTTAAATAATTTATTACCTCTTCTCATCAGTCATCATTCGTGTCCTCTTGATTTACACTAATCATGTAATCGAACGGGTTCGTAGAATCTTGCATAGAATGCATGATGTAGAGAATCTCAGCCAAAAATTTTTACCAGCAAATATTCTTTTAGTACTATTCTGTAGTCAAATAATTAGGAGGATCAGAGCAAAAACTTCTTTTAAAAGGAAAAATTGAAGTTATATCTTTTCTGGGTAATTTTGGTCTAACAGCCGACACCAATGCCAATGATCCTTCCTTGAAACATATATTATAAAAATTTATAGACTTACTAAATCATACTCAAATGCACTGTAAAGTAATTACAGTGCCTAAATGAAATTTGTACAAATGTTCAGAAGTAAGCTCACTTAAAGCTTATCAAAAAAAAAAGCTCACTTAAAGAGAATTAATTCTGGTTCGCAAAAAGTAAGCTTTATATGAAGGATATGTTATTATTTGGCTAATTAAGCATGGAAGACCAAGAAAGGCGGTGTGCATAAAAGAACATAATTTCTAATGCATGAAGCGTATACAATTCCTATTTTTAATAATCATGCACCAGTCGAATTCTCCTTGTGAACATAAATATTGAAAGATTCAAAAAAGAATCTCAACTCTCTCAATTTTAGTCAATGAGAAAATTTATATTAAAAAAAGAAGCCTTATTACCAAAACTATAACCGAAATCATATGTTTATTTTTTTATATTGTAAATTTTTTTTATGCCTGGTAATTTGACTTACTGTATATTTCATTAATCATTGCTAATAGAAACCACATTCTCAATTTAATTATATATTTATCATAATAAAAATTATAGATTTTCTTCGGGCATTGACTAATGTTAGAGACAATTTTAACCAAAAAAAAGAAAAGAAAAGAGTTAAAAGTAAATTAAATTCCAGGACAAGGTTCTACCGCTAGTTGACAAAAGAGTCCAGAAAGCTTGATAGAGAATTATTTGAATTTACTGTCACCTTACGTATATAGATTTGGACTTGGAAAGTGACCTGATCAGGCACAAAAGTACTAATTTATCATTAATTAAATAAAGTACACCTGCATTTTTATCCAATAATTCCTATCAGCGCCTTATATTATATTTCATTCAACACAAGGTAAGATGTTAACATATTTTTAACAAGGGAATTGATTCTTTTTTATCCAATTTTTTTAAAATCATTTTTCTTGTACAAAATTGATCTTCAACCATTATAAATCAAATAAGAGTGGGAGTTTCTGTGCATTAAAGCGTTCGTTATTACTTTAGAAAAAGCGTTCGTTATTTTCTTCTAAATGTTTATGTCAAGTGTTACTCAACATGATAACAAAACATATTTGACCTCAAAGTTTTGGTGTTTAATCCCTATAACCTAAATCAGATTTGGCCACCAAAAAAAAAAAAAAAAAGAAACTTCGGGTTAGATTTACCTGACAAGTCAATCCAAATGTGCCTTGCACGTGAGCTTAGGTGGTAACTCAGCACCTCTTAGATATACACATGTATATACAATAAGTTCAAATTTAAAAAGTCTTTCACATATTGCTCAAGAGGCAAGGGGGCTTGCTTCAACGAGCTGAATAATCTAAACAATTTAACTTTTTTTTTTTTTTGCATTAAATAAAGAAAGATTAGGCTTATACCAAATGAATATTTCCACTCAGAAGAAAAGTAAACGGAGGATTTTTCTAGCCATTGTCCCAATCCCTTTAGCTCTCAACCTGTACGCGTGCATTAAATTTTTTTTCCCCATATAACGGGCTGAAACTCTATAGCACCTCCCTCACAAATTAAGCAAGCAGCCCATTAAACAAACTCATATTTCAAAATCTAGCTCATGACTTTACGGTTACCTCAAACTCGTATATTATTAGACCCATAATTATCCCAACCAAAATGAGATATTTTCCCTACATAAACCTGCTCTTTAGAGAGCCAACTGACGCCCATACTCATGAATCGCTATACCATATTGTCCAATAGGACCGTTGATTCTTATGATTAGATTAATTATATAGCTTCTTTATCTTAATTATGGAGCTTGGTTTATTCATTAATTTTTGCATTGGCAGCTTATCTATTATCCAACAAAGAAAATTTTCTTTTAGGCATTCTGCTGCCCTGATGAATATATACGGCTGCAGGGCTGTGATGCTTCTCTTTTGCTAGACGATGCAGACGCCATACAAAGTGAGAAAAGTACAGTATCAAACCAGTCCACAGCCGGGTATGAGGTTATTGATGACATCGATTCTACCCTAGAAAATGTTTGCCCCGGCGTCGTTTCATGTGCTGGCTAAGATCTCGAATTCAGGTTTCTTTGGTATATTTTTATTTAAAGCAATGATATTCAGACAGAGAATTTGTTTACTTTATTTTAGCACCGGTTTATGCATCATTGTTTCTATCAGCGTTAATTTTGTCTCTTCACAACTCTGATATCTTAAATATGCATCAATTTGCTTGCTGTATGATAGTTGAATTAACATGTTTTTTTAATATGTGTAGAATGGAGGTCCAACATGGCAAGCGCAATTAGGAAGATGAGATAGCAGAACAGCAAACAGAGGTGGAACTGGCGACACTCTGCTAAGCGTGAACTCTATCTTGATCAACCGCCATGTCGTTCTGAGGATAGATGGTCATATCTTTCGTCGTCTGCAATGTCGCTGGAACCAAACCGACGATGTCATTTGAAGCCTTGAAGTCGTCATGTGCATAACGCGTGATCGCATAGCTCAAGACTAGGGATGGCAAAAACTGGGTCCGGGTCCGGGTTTAGCCTTCCCAGTTCCGGACCCGGACATTAAAATGTTGTACTGGACTCGGATTTAAACCCGGTTTTTATGACACCGGGTCCGGTACGGGTTAAACCCGGAATAATCCGGGTTTCCGGATTGCAGGTTTTCAACCCAGATCACATACAAATAAAAAAAAAAGTAAATTCACTTCACAAATTTACAAATCCAGATTCTACCCAAATCAAATACAAAGCAATAAACCATTTTAAATGTACAGATTTTAAATTTCAAAGCAATAAACCATAGATCTATGATATAACATTCACAAAATACAAATTCATATCTACAATTCATCTCACAGCCGCAATTGAGGGATTTAGTTCACAAACTTCAACAATCGGCGTCTGGTAAAGCAACGAACATCGACTGTTGATGATATGATGATGATGAACACGTCACAGCTGCGAGCGTTATTCGCAAAAGGCGGATGAACGGCAGCCAAAATCAAGATCGTGATGGACAAATGGCTGCCAAACAGAGGCTGATGATGATGATGAGCGGGAACACAACGTTGCAAAGTGATGACGAGTAACGATGATGATTTGATGAAGAGAAGAACTGAAGAGAGACGAAAAGGATGATTTGATGAAGAGAAAAGATGAAGAGATAGGAGAAGAATGAATTGGGCGGCTGTGAAGTGAAAGTGTGAACTAGGGCATTGACTTTATCTCCCTTTTTATATTAAAAAAATAATTTAAATATAATGCTAAAATAAGGACATCCGGGTCCGGGTTCCGCATATGCGGGTTTATGCGAACCCGGAGACGTCCGGGTTGGTAAAATTGCATTCGGATCCGGATTTATTTTTAATCCGGTACGGGTTCAACCCAGACCGGATTATCAGGGTTCGTCTGGATCCGGGCTGGGTCCGGGTTAAATTGCCATCTCTACTCAAGACGGTGTTTTTGGCTGCCGTTTTGAAGGGACTTAAGTTTACACGTGGGAGTCACGTGTCTCTGACGGTTAATGCTGTTAAATTTTGGCGGGAACCAGTTGCAGCAACAAACCGAGAAATAGACTGCATAAAGTCTGGTTCTGGTGGATTTTTTAGCAATCGGATTGAGAGAATTGAGGAGAGAGAAGAGAGAAAAAGTTTGTTACTTTTGTTTTTGGTGTTCATCTTGGATTTTTTAGTGTTTAATATTGTGGCTATTAATAGCCCGATTGGGGCAACCCAGCTACTAAAGTGTTTAGCAATGCCTTGGCTGGAAACCGACTCCTGATAATGCTTTCAAATTGAATACAGACAGTGCCTGTTTCTGTGCTAACATTAGTATCAGTTCGATTACTAATGCCAAACTCTGGGGCTTATTCTACGGTCTTGATCTGGCTTGGAAGCAGAGAATTCGAGACCTGCTGGTTGAGGTTGATAGCAAGTGCACTATTCAGCTGATTGCAAACACGAGTAACAATCACAGTAGCTATTCAATAAGAACTGGCATGTGTGCATTAACCACATGCATCATGAAGCCAATTTCGTAGCGGACTTTCTCACCAATTTCACTAAAGAGTCAACCTCTTTGGTTCCAGTTCCTTCGCGATCCTCTTTGTGGTCTTGTCCCTTCGTTAATTCATGATATGTACGGGATTGCTTTCCCGCCTTTTGTTTTCGGCTTACCTTTGTAGGCTCCCTTATCAAATGTACAATAATCAACTGCTCATTTCTTTTACGTTTCTCCCTGTGACAAGCACAATATATGTTCTAAAATAGGGGGATTATCAATTTTCTCCCTATTTGAAATTACTATAGATGACTTATCTCCTATAATTTTTATAGTATCCAATAATATCTTGGCATAAAAAATTTAAAGGAATAGAGAAGTAAATGAGTCAGTTACTTGATATTGATCTTGTGAAATAAAACATATGTTTATTCTAAGAAAAAATATTTAAAAATAACAAAAAGTACAAGAAAAGTATCTTATTATTGATTCTTTTACTGACACCAAAACTAATATTTTTTACTTTAGTATTTAAAATTTTCATTTTAATTTCAATTTATGTAATTTATTTAATTTATAATATATATGAATAAAAGTGTATTTGAAAATAAGAGATTATTGAGTATTATGAAAATAGTAAATGATTACGTGGTATACATTGATTTCAGTAGTAGAAATTGATAATCTTCCTTTTAAAACATAAAATTTGAAAATAATATAAAAATACAATAGAACCTTAATAAATTAATGCTCAATAAATAAATAACCTCAATTAAATAATAGATTTTGTTGATCCCTACTTCAGACAATATAGTAAATTAGTAATTCAATAATTTATAAGATAATAAATTTCTTAAAAAATCATATTAAAACATTGATTTAATATGATTTTGGGAAAATCGACAACATATTCTACAAAAGTCACATGACATATCATGTGGTTTAGTTTTTAAATTTTGGTAATTATCAATTTATATAGTAAGTGGTCCTATAGGAAAATATGATTTTTTAAGAAATTTATTATCTTATAAATTATCAAATTACTAATTTATTATTTTGGCCTAAGTAGGGACCTACAAAATCTATTATTTAATTTAGGTTATTTATTTATTGAGTATTAATTTATCAAGGTTCTATTATATTTTTATATTATTTTCAAATTTTATATTTTACAAGGGAGATTATCTCTAACTTTTTTGTAATGCTAAATTCCACTTTGCATTATTGTTTCGCAACAAGTACGAGATGGGCTCTATGTATCATTATGAATATAATAAAAAAAAGATCCAATGATGTAATCTAACTACTAACAATGTAAGACAACTAACTATTATTTAAATAAAACATAATAAATACTAAATGAAGTTTAATATATACTATATGACAATTATATTTTTCCAAAAATAACGAATTTCTTCATTAATTATTAATTTATTAATTTATCTATATAATAATAAAATTTTCATGGTTCTAATACTTTTAGTTTATTGAGGTTTTATTGTAAATAAATCTACAATGCAACGAGGGAACAAACTGTTTGCGTGACAGTGAGTAGAAGGAGAATAACAGCTGCAATTACAGAGATAGACGCCCGTGGAGTGTTGAAATAGTTTTGCTTCAAGGTTGCCTTCCACTTGTGCCATGGTGATTTGCGATAGATATATAGATCAGCAAGAAGACCAGAGTAAAGGAATCCATCCAAAACCAGCGTACAGTCTTTTGAAAGGTTTCCAAACATAGTCGGGAGTTCTTCAGAAAGCCCAACAATTTCATTTTCAAAGAGTAATTCCGCGTCTTTTGGAGCGGTGATGAGCCACCCAATCATTATTATATAGTCATTAAAGTATGGGGTGTAGTCATGCAGCCACTCGAAAGCTAGAAGATTTCTGCATAAAAGCTCTGTCTTTTCGTATACCGGAATAAATGGAATTTCAAGAATTCCTTTTTCAAATTTGATATCAAGTAGATTTTTGCTTGACCCTGCTTTAAACTTGACTCCAGCTTGGTGAAGTTCCTTCGCACCAGGTACGGTTGGATATTTCAATTGAAGTGGAGCACGCGACTGAGATGGCTGAAGGCACAGCATAAACAGATCAAGAAAATGTGCAGCTTTTGAAAAGTGGTTTTCAAACAGTTTCTCCTCTATCGGGAGAAAGCCAGACAAATCTGCCCGGAACCAGGAAATGGTTATTGTGAGCAAGGAAATTTCTCTGTAAAAATCATCATCATAGGTTGCTGTTTTGGCTAGATTAAGCAAGTTTGAGAATGAATAATGGAAGCTGATTTTCTAGCAGCCAAAAGTCATATCGAATAACCAAAAACAACTTTGTTTTTGTAAAAATGCGATCATCATCAGTTCTCCAATCAGATTCACAAAATCTCAGAAAGAACTCAATGAGAAAGACAGCATCCACTAAAACCATTGTTACAAACTCATCGCTTCCGAGATTGTGAATTGTTTCAGCATAACAATCGCGCAATTCTGCTTCCCTCTCCTTTATAAGTGTAAGGAAACGTGCCATGGATACCTTTGTTCTTTGAAGAAAGCATTTTAGGTATCTTCGTTTATGCTCTTCCATGGGTTGTAGCTCTTCCTTACCATGATGAAAAGGGCCAATTGAAACCATTTGTGGAGTGTAATGACTCGGATTTGAACACCGCCTGGGCTCAGCAACTCTGTAGATGGAACACTTTGTAGACAATGGAGGCAGGGTCTCCAACTTCCCACTCAAAGAATCGGCTAACTTCTTCATATCAATCGGCACATGCTCGTTCTCGTCCTCATGCGCCCTGTCATCCAAATATATTCAATCAGTTGCTAATGGAAGAATAATGAAATAAATGACATTAGTATGGAAAATTCTTGGTGTGTTTCAGAAGCATTGCTCCTTTTGCAATCACTCTTTGTCTAGTATATTTTTCAATTAATCGTGATAATATTTATACACACCTGACAACTAGAGAACAATAAGAAACAATGCTCCTTGAGTACCAGAGATATATCCATCCAGATTTATAAAAAGATATGACGATCGAGTGTGCATAGATTAATCAGCTACTTAACACGTCAAAAACTGAGACAAAAGTGAATACTCACATTGCTTTTTCGGTAGCCCCTGTATTAACTGTGGATGAAGAATCGGCTAGCTTCTCTATTTCGACGGGTACATGCTCGTCCACCCTCTCATCCATGGCCAGCATTTTAATAAAAGTCCCCGGTTGAGCGAGATTTATTAATTAAAAAAGAAAAGAGCACAATAAAAAGAAGGGCTGGAACATCCTTGGCCAGCTAGCTAACAGAAGAATGATGTGTGTATCCTGATTAATAAAAAGGTATGACAATCAAGTGCATATAAATCAGAAACTTAACGCATCAAAAATTAAGACTAAAATGAATACTCACATTGCTTTTCTTTGTAGCCAGTATTAATTGTGGATATGAAACACAATAACATATAAGATCAACCAGGTCCTCGTAATAAATTGGTCCATATAATCCATATATATATATAGGAGTAGTTCAAATAAATTGATATTGTACATTAATTCCTTCCTTCAGAGCACAACAATTCTCTTGTCATTTATGGAATCTCTTTCAATAAAGTCAGTAAGTGTTATCTTTCTTTATTGGCTCTCATGTAATAAGAACAAAGATTATATTGGTTGTTAAGAGTATTAGAGAAATCGGTTGACACAAAAATTTAACTTGAGAGTCAATAAGTATTAATTAAATAATTCAAAAGTACAGAATCATGTAGATGAGCCGTGAGACGAGAATTCAAAATTAAGCCAACAAATTCAACTTTGAATTCTTATTACAGAAACAACATAGTTTCAAAAGCTTAAGTATAATAATAAGGTCCAAAAATAATGTTAAAGTAAAGTCTTTCAACGAATTTACTACGATGAACAATTTAGCATAGCCTAAAATGAATTACTACCATAAATTCCAGAGGAAAAAACCGTATAATATTCTTGAACCTCATCTCAAGTTAATTAATTTAAAACATAAAGCAGGTTCGTTTCGGCTTCTCAATGAAAAAAGGTGAAAGCATAAACATGTGTTAAGTATTATCGTCGATACTTTCATCCATGGGGAAGCTGTCCCATGGAAAACAGAGGCCCTGCCCTGCTGTTGTATGTCCAAAAACAATGATTAAATATAATTATGTAAATTTACAATTTCAGATTTTAAAATATTTATTTTTCTGTTTAGCTCTTACAACTTTAAAAGTTTAACATTTTACCCCAATAATTAAATACTCGTTTTCAACTTTAACCCAAAGAGATTTACCTCTACACCATTTGACACCCCCTAAATATTTTATGAAGCATAGCGCTTCCCTGCAATCGTGTCTTTTCCTTGGCAGAGATCATGTATTGAATTTTATTGCCCCGCACAACTGCTTTGAATCGAAGTCACTTCAAATCCCTTAATGTAGGGTCCTTTTCAACAGAAAGGAATAGCCAAACCAACCCAGCTGGCTGGTCTTTATCCGTCCGATCGGAGAGTGAATAATCAAATTTTCATCACTCTGTGCTGGGCCACAAAACGCTCTTGCTTTTTCTTTCAACTTTCCAGGACCCATGCTTTACGATTGCTCGACTTATCTTGCTTTTATGTTATATCATTATGTGCTTGACTTGACTTGACTTGGGGCTTACTGTGGACAAATTACTCTCTCATTTCACAGTAAAAGTTCTAACGTGATTATAAAATTTCTCCATAAAGCAACTAATTAATTATTACGAATTGTAGAATCAATACTAATACTGGTTATTCAAATATTAAAATCTTTCCTAGAATCGCATTGCTACATTATCACATTATATCCTTTCTTTTTTTCTCTGCCATGCCATCCTCTATTACTGATGTTAGCTAGGTGACACAATTTAAAAATTGAGGTGACAAGTAGACAATATATAGGTGCTTGACTTGTTGGGAGGTCGAGTGAAAACAGCAACAGTAACTAGAGAAATCAACTGCTCTTATTTTTTGTACATTCTGTGGGAGAGCTAAACAAAACAGAGGCACTAGCAAGCAATACAAATGAAATGCTTTTAAGAAACACAAAATTTGATCACAAACAGTAGAAATTAATAAATCTACAATGCAATTAGAGAAGAAACTGTTTGCGTGGCTGTGAGTAGAAGGAGAATAACGGCTGCAATTACAGAGATAGACGCCCATGGAGTGTTGAAATAATTTTGCTTCAAGGCTGCCTTCCATTTGTGCCATGGTAATTTGCGATAGGCCTGTAAATCAGTGACAACGCCAGAATATTGAAAATCATCACTATCTAACGCACTGCCGCGAACAAGGTTTCCAAAAACAGTTGCAATATTTCCATCATTCCCTAGCCTAATAACATCATTTTGAACGAGTAGTTCTTCATCTTTCGGACAGCTGATGAGACAAGCCATCATTATAATGTAATCATTAAAATATCCGTTGTAGTCATGCATTCTCTCAAAGGCTAGAAGATTTCTGTACGCACGCTCCGTGTCATCATACACCTTGAAAAATGGAATTTCCAGAATTCCTTGATTAAAATTGATGTCAAGTAGGTTTTTGGTTGACTCGGCAGCTGGTTTAAACTTGACTCCGGCTTGGTGAAGTTCCTTCACACTGGGTATGTTTTGATCTTTCAACATAATTTGAGCACGTGACTGGGATGGCTGAAGACAGAGTAAAATCAGGTGAAGAAAATGCTCAGCGTTGGGAAAGTGGATTTTTACCGGATTCTTGTCCAGTGGCTCAATTACATAGTTCTCGAACCAAAAACAAGCAATTTCGGCAAGGGAAATATTCTCGTAAAAGGCATCTTCATAGGTTGCTGTTTTGGCTAGATCAAACAAGTCATTGAGAATGAATAATGGAAGCTGATTTTCTACCAGCAAAAAGTCATCCTGTATTTCCAAATACAATTTGGGTTTTTTGAAAATGCGATCATCATCAGTTCTTAAATTACGTTTATAATATCTCAGAAAGAACTCAATAAGAAAGACAGCATCCACTAAAACCATCGCTACGAACTCATCACTTCCAAGATTACGAATGGTTTCTGCATAGCAATTGCGCAGTTTTGTTTCCCTTTCCTTTATAAAAGAGAGGAAACGAGCCATACGTACCTTAGTCCGTTGAAGAAAGTATTTTAGGTACCTCTGTTTATGCTCTTCCATGGGTTTTAGCTCTTCCTTACCATGATGAAAAGGGCCAATTGAAACCATTTGCGGAGTAAAATGACTTGGATTTAAACACCGCGTGGGCTCAGCAACTCTATAGATGGAACAATCTTTAGACAAGTGATGCAGGGTCTCCAAATTCCCACTCAAAGTATCTGCTAGCTTCTCCATATCAATCGATACAGCCTCACTGTCATCCATCTTCTATTAATTGTTCACTGCAGAAGCAACAAATTAAAATAAATGAAATTATCAGTATATTTAGATGACAGCATTAGAAACAATTAATAACCGAAAACAATCTGCACAGCTAACTCATTTCCAGAATTAATGATTAAAGGTACATATAAGAATATGTATCCTTTTTCTTTTTTTTTTAAGGAATAAGAATATGTATCTTGAAAGTTGAAACATCAATATTTAAAAAAAAAAAAAAAGAACGAGAAAAACTCACATTCCTGCTTCTGCCTGTGGCCTTTTTGCTCCACATGCCCAAACAACCCACTTTTATAATTGTTGAATTCACTAGTGAAGCTGAACCAAATTCATCACACGTTGGAGTGCCAGCTGGAGTCAAGTCAACTATATTTATGAGTTCTGCTATTTGAACTGAGAGAGGACAGAAGCAAGACAAAAATGATTTAATTAATCAATAAAAATGTGGGCCTACAATAAGTTTTAAAAAAGCGCTTGTGTTTTTTTTTTTTTCCCCTTGGATCTAAAGCGGATCTAAAGCGCTTTTCAAAAAAAAAAAAAAAAAGTGAGGATCTAAAGTGGAAGGCCGATCCCGATCTGCATCTGCATCTCTCGCACTAGCTGCATTTCCAGCCCTGCATTTGGAAGAAGGGAGAAGTTAGATCTGTTCGATAGCTGAAAAAAAAAAAAGTGAAACAAAATCAGTGGTAATAGATCTACAAACAGAGGCAGTTTGATAAAATTATTACTGATTAATTGGTAAGTTGGTCTCTCTTTTGAAAATATAAATCCAGCAGCCAGTGCGGGAATGAGAGTGAAAGGTGCACGTGAGAAGCTGGAAAGTTCCAGATGGCAAAACTGTTATGAAGAGATTCCCATGCAGCTGAATTAGTTACTAATTCAGCACTTATTCATTGTATTAAAGTTTGTTATTTTTCTGTTATACTGTTTAGATGCAACAAGTGTGCTTATTTATCTCTCTTTTGCCATTTCCTTTAATTGACTGCATCAAACTTTTACAATATTGCTTTTCTTTTTCTTCTATCTTTCTCCATTATTGACGTTAGCTCGGTGATACATTCAAAAATTGAGATTACACGTAGACAATTAATAAATTGGTCTATCTCTTTATTTCGATAAATTAGTAAAAGGCCGTGGCTATTTTAGAGGAGTTTCGAAGCCATACAATCGAAATGAAAAATAATAAAAAAATATGTTATTATTTTGATCATATAGTTTTAAAAATATGCTCTAAAGCGGAGTAACTCCAACATAATCAAACCCGACTAGTAAAATTATCAAATTTTTATTATAATGGAATTGGAAAGGTGAGTGAAAACAACGGTAAGGTCTTGTTTGGGATTGAGATGTTGTAACTTTTAAGCTACAGCTTTTGTGAAAAAAAAAAGTAAGTATGAAACAAAAGTTAATAATTTGTAGTAAATATAAATTTTAAAAAATAATTTTAACAAAATTATTAAAGATATAATATATTTTTTATGATACAATTGAGAAATCATTTCAACATATCTTCCAAGCTATGGCAATTAGTGTTTAACAAATACTTTAATATTGTAACTTTTAAGATATAGTTGTCTAACCTCGATTCCAAACGCACCCTAAGTATAGAAATCACCCTAAGTATATTTTTAACAATGTTATAGTTAGGTGACAAATTAAAAAGTAAGGTGACAAGTAGACAATATATGTGTACAATGTTTGTTTCTTGATACCGACGCGCGAGCTTAGTAAATTAACAAATTTTTATCATCAATTATGTGCTTGTCCATTCCGTGGTTGAGCTGAGCAAAACAAAAGTACTGACAATATACACAAGCCGTGAAATTTTTCTTTAAAAAAGATTGAAAATAGCATAAAAAAATTGGTTTACAATGCAATGAGAGAACAAACTGTTTGTGTGAACGTGGGTCAAAGGACAACAACCACTGCAACGACGGAGATAGATGCCCACGAAATGTTGAAATAATTTTGCCTCAATGTTGCCTTCCACCTGTGCCATGGTGATTTGGAATAGGCATGTAGATTAGCAACAATACCAGAGTATGGTATTGATGAGCAGTGGTGACCGTTGATAATAATCGGAAATCATCATTGCGTGTTGTGAAGTATGAGATTGGTAGGCAAAGAGCTCTATGACTCTTGGTAGGCAAGCATAATAATTACAAAGTACATGTAAAAATGTAATGATAACTTTTGACACGCAATGGTGATTTTTGAAATAAATATAATAATTGTCATCAACCCCACTAGACAACTATTACCCTCTTTCATTTATTTTACTCTAGACAATTACCACCCTCCTTTATTTATTTTTTTTCTCTTGTAATTATTACAATAGCTTGTGTATTTATATCATTGTAAAATAGACAATACATGATGAATAAAAATTATTTCATTTCCTTTAGCATTTTAATAATGACAAACCACATTTTGGTTGAAAATTTGAATTTGAAAAAAAATGTGATATTACTTCAATTGCCAAGAAAATGGTTTTGTTGCAAGTGTCGTATTGTTATAACTGACATAAAAAGAAGTAGATTCCTTTTCAATGTAGGAGCAGTACTGCATTTGGCCGCGTCATAATAAAACCGACGTACATATATAATATAATTATAGGGCATTTTACTTTTCACCAAAAAATCTAGCTGCTTATATGTATATATCATATCATATTTCTTAGCCACATTTTCCATATATCACCGTATAACTATTTGTTAACCACATATCCTAACTGTGAAGAAAGCTCATTGTGCTGAGCTGAGAAGAGAGAAGAAGTCAGAAGCTAAGGTGCGTCAGCAATGCCACGTCAACAATGCTGAGTCAGCTGATTCTGTTATGCAGCAATGAGAGTTCGCGTGATTAGTTAGTTAATACAGATCAGTTTCGTTAATAGCTTTTACTAATAAAATGCAAGTATAAAAGACTTGTGATTTACTCATTTGTAATGAATGAAATAATAAGATCTGGAATATTCATCAATTTTCTCTCTGTTTCTCAGTAACCAAACAGCATTTGCAACTCATTTTTACATGGTATCAGAGCCAGAAATATGGCAAGCTCAAGCAATTTAAACACAAATCCAAACACAACAAACATGAATCAATCAATACAGACTACCTTCTCATTCATTACGCCAATCAAATTGGATAGATCCAATTATATGCTCTGGCGAAATCAAGTATTAGCTTCTATAAGAGGAAACAGACTTGAAGGCTACATCAATGGAGAAAAGGCAGCACCTACTCAATTTCTTACTTCAGGAAGCTATGCTGAAACAATGGGAAGAGTTACACAACAAGTTGAAAATCCAGAATATATAATCTGGAGGTCACAGGATCAGACATTACTAAGCTGGCTATTAAGCTCAATCACTGAAGGTATTCTCAGTCATGTTCATTCTTGTAATACTGCATATGATGTGTGGAAAACATTGGAGAAAAAGTTTGGTGCAAAATCTGAAGCTAGAGTTCTTCAACTCAAATATGAGATGAGTGTTTTGAGAAAAGATTCACTAAATGTAGAAGATTATTGTTTGAAAATGAAACAAATAGCAGATAAATTAGCCTGTGCTGGTAGTCCAGTTTCTGACAAAGATCTGTTACAACAGATCCTTAATGGTCTTGGACCAGGCTATCTAGATTTAGCAACTTTCATTACTGCTAGTAAGCTAGATTTTGATGATTCCTATGCATTGCTGCTCACGCATGAAACAAGATTAGAACAGAGTCTAAATGAAAAACAGATGTTCAATGCAAATCTTGCTAATGTTTCTCATAATAATAATGGTTATGGTATGATGAATGCTTATTATGCTCAAACAAGAGGTAGTGCTCGAAGAGGTGGATATAATGGAGGATTTCATGGTGGAAATCAATTTGGAAGAAACAATTTTCATACTGGAAGAGGAATGTTTATCAATTCTCATCCAAGAGGCTTTCCCTCTGGATCTGGAAATCTTGGTAATAATCTTGGCAGAGGTCAAATGATTGGAAACAATAATAAGCAGGCACAATTCATGAGAGGACAATATAGTGTTAATTCTAGTTTGTCGAATTCTGATGGTAACGAGGAACAGACTGTTGTTTGTCAGATCTGTTTTAAATCTGGACACACAGCAGTAGAATGTTGGCATAGGTTTGAAGAAAATTATATGCCTCAACACATGAAAAGAGGAAGAAATCAGAGATCAGCCTATATGACATATTTTAATGCACCTACTGAAGATTCATGGCCTGCTGCAGCTGATTATTCAGGGATACCTCACGTGTATAATCCACCATATTCTTCATACATATCTGACTCAATGAGCTCACCTGTGAGTGGAGCTGGAGCTGCTTATGCTGCTAACTTTGAAGGACCAGCAGATGAAGGATGGTACCTTGACAGTGGAGCTACACATCATCTAACAAATAGTATGGCAAATATGCATGTCAGCAATGAGTTTAGAGGTAATGACAAGCTTATCATTGGTGATGGTAAAGGTTTGTCAATCACACATGTTGGTAATGCCAATCTTACAATTCAAAGCTCTAAAATACAATATGCAAGTACATGCATTGCACTTAAAGATATACTGCTTGTTCCATCTATTACAAAGAATTTAATAAGTGTTTCTAGATTGACCACTGATAATGACTTGTCTGTTGAATTCCTTGGTTCTGTTTGCTTTGTGAAGGATATACTGAAAGGGAAAATTCTGCTACTGGGTATTGCTGAGAAAGGTTTATACAAATTGCAGCTGAGTTCATCATCACAATCTACATTTACCTCTTTTCTATCTCAGAGCTCAATAAATAAGCCTGTGTCCATGCTATCTCAGTGTTATTTCAGCACTTCAGTTAATAGTTCTTGTTCTGGAAAATGTTTTCAGTCAAATAAGAATACTTGTAGCACTGATTCATTCAATAAAATGTCTTTACTCCACAAACAATTTGGTCATCCTAATACTCAAAGTCTAATTCATTTGCTTAAGCTTGTGCATCCCAATTTGTGCTCTACAAATATTGTTAATCAAGCTACAAAGCATTTCTGTGAAGCATGTCAGCTAGGAAAATTTCATAAACTTCATTTTCCAATCACTGATATCAAATCCACATCAGCTCTAGAACTTGTTCACACTGATCTATGGGGTCCCTCACCAGCATATTCTAGAGATGGCTTTAGATATTACATTAGCTTTGTGGATGATCATACCAGATACACCTGGATTTATCCTTTGAAACTTAAATCAGAAGCTCTAGAAGTGTTCAAGCTGTTCAAACTTCAAGTTGAAAAACAATTTCAAACTTCTATCAAAATTCTACAATCTGACTGGGGGGGAGAATACAGACCATTTACTGCCTTTCTAAATGAATGTGGCATTCTCTTTAGACACTCTTGCCCTTACACTCATCATCAGAATGGCCTTGTTGAAAGAAAACACAGACAAATTGTAGAATTAGGACTGACACTTCTAGCTCAAGCCAAACTCCCTTTTCAATTCTGGTGGGATGCTTTTCATGCCTCAGTCTATCACATTAATAGACTCCCTACTTCTGCACTTAAGATGTCTACTCCATATGAAAAGCTTTATAAACACAAGGCTGATTATAAAATGCTGAAATGCTTTGGATGTGCTTGTTATCCATATCTGAGAGATTACAATAAGCACAAGTTTGACTATCACACAACCAAATGCATTTTTCTTGGTTATAGTCCATCTCATAAAGGCTACAAGTGTTATCACCCCTCTGGACATATATATATAGCTAGGCATGTTGTCTTTGATGAACACTCTTATCCATTTGCAGCTGATCCTAGCTTTCATAATTCAAATAAATCTAAGTCTGATACATATTGCACAATTACTCCTATACAAGTTTTCCAGTTATCAACATTACCTGTCATAACAGATTTTTCAGTCACCAGCAATGAATCTTTCTCTCAAGCATACTCCAGTGGCAACATTTTTCCTTCAACAGTAGTCTCAACACAGGTAACAGATCAACAACCCTCAAACACAGACAGAAATAATCCATCTGCACCTATAATGTTACCTTCTATACCTGACACAACATTAGAACAGCCCTCAGATGAAAATTCACAAAACCAACACAATAGCAATATCCCTCATCTCAATCAAACAGTGACAACCTCACCATCACTAAACCAACACCCCATGATCACTAGAGGGAAAGCAGGTATCTTTAAGCCAAAGGTATATACTGCAGTATTGTTGCATAAAGAACCAGATACAGTTCAGGAGGCTATCAATGATGAGAGATGGTTTCAAGCAATGAAAGCTGAATATGATGCACTAATGTCAAATGGTACCTGGACACTTGTGCCAAGAACAGAACATCACAAACTTGTTGGCAACAAATGGGTATTTCGAGTGAAATCAAATACTGATGGAAGTGTTGCAAAATATAAGGCAAGGTTGGTTGCTAAAGGATTTCAGCAAATAGAAGGAGTGAACTACTTTGAGACTTTTAGTCCAGTGGTGAAAGCAGCAACAGTTAGAATAGTCCTGAGTCTAGCAGTAATGAATCAGTGGCAAATAAGACAGGTTGATGTGAATAATGCATTCTTAAATGGAGATTTAATTGAGGAGGTGTATATGAGTCAACCAGAAGGGTTTATTGATTCCAAAAGACCTGATTTTGTGTGCAAGCTTCACAAGGCACTTTATGGTTTGAAACAAGCTCCACGAGCATGGTTTGACAAGCTGAGAAACAGTCTTGTGCAATGGGGATTTGAGAATTCTAAGTCTGACTCATCTTTGTTCTTGAAAAAGAATAAAAGATCAATTATTTTAATCCTGATATATGTGGATGACATATTGATTACAGGATCAAATTGTGATGAGCTGGAAGATTTTATCAAGCTATTCAGTTCTGCATTTGCATTAAAGGATCTGGGAAAGCTATCTTATTTTCTTGGAATAGAAGTTTTGTATGATCTTGGCAGTATGTATCTGTCACAAAGGAAGTATATCAGAGACTTGCTGGCTAAAGCTGATATGCTCGAGTGTAAAGGAATAGATACACCAATGAGCAGCAGCAAAGATTACAGATTGCAGAAGAATATAGAAGGGGAAATGGGTTATTACATAGAAGATCCATCTCATTACAGAAGCATTGTAGGAGGTCTTCAGTATTTAGTTTTGACAAGACCTGAAATTGCCTATTCAGTTCATAAGCTAAGTCAGTATGTATCTTCACCAACACTTCAACATCTTATGGCATGCAAACGTGTGCTTAGATATCTGAAGGAAACACAAGACTATGGGCTGAAATTTGTTAAGGAAGGTGAGCTGAAGGTTACAGCATTTACAGATGCAGACTGGGGAAGTGATCTTGATGACAGAAGATCCACTGGTGCATATTGTGTGTACCTAGGAAACAACTTAATCTCATGGTCCTCAAAGAAGCAATCTGTAGTTACAAAATCTTCTGCAGAAAGTGAATACAGAGCACTTGCAGCAGCTGTTTCAGAGATAACATGGATAAAATCTTTGTTTCTTGAGATTAATCTATGTTTTGTGGAGAAACCAGTTATATGGTGTGACAATGTAAGTGCCAAAGATCTTGCTCATAATCCAGTGTTTCACTCAAGAACAAAACACATAGAAATCGATCTGCATTTTATCAGAGATAAGGTTCTAGCTGGAGATCTTAAGATTCTATATGTTCCTAGTGCAGAGCAGATAGCAGACATAATGACTAAGCCCTTAAACTCTTCTCAGTTCATTTATCTAAGGAACAAACTCAATGTGCATTTATGCCCCTTGAGTTTGAGAGGGGCTGTGAAGAAAGCTCATTGTGCTGAGCTGAGAAGAGAGAAGAAGTCAGAAGCTAAGGTGCGTCAGCAATGCCACGTCAACAATGCTGAGTCAGCTGATTCTGTTATGCAGCAATGAGAGTTCGCGTGATTAGTTAGTTAATACAGATCAGTTTCGTTAATAGCTTTTACTAATAAAATGCAAGTATAAAAGACTTGTGATTTACTCATTTGTAATGAATGAAATAATAAGATCTGGAATATTCATCAATTTTCTCTCTGTTTCTCAGTAACCAAACAGCATTTGCAACTCATTTTTACACTAACTACCCTCCCTTCTTGGATATATACAATTCTAGATATTTTTTGTTAACAAGTGGACGATTGGACGAGTGGATCGAGGGCTTGAGTCTTTCTTCAATATTATTTGAATTGTCAAATTTTTATCGTTATGTGCTAGACTTATTGCGAAAACAGCAAAAGTAAGTGCAGAAATCAGCTGCTCTTATTTCTTTTATATACATACTGTGGTTGAGCTAAACAGAAACACTCACCGGCAATACAAGTGAAATCCTTGTAAGAAAATAATACATAATAAACTGTAAAAGTGAATCTACAATGCGATGAGGGAACAAACTGTTTGTATGGATGTGAGTAGAAGAAGAATAACAGCTGCAATTACAGAGATAGACGCCCATGGAGTGTTGAAATAATTTTGCTTCAACGTTGCCTTCCACTTGTGCCATGGTAATTTGCAATAGGCCTGTAGATCAGCAACAACACCAGAATATTGGAAATAAGAATAACTTATCGCACATCCTTTATCAAGATTGCGAAATACAGTTGGAACTGCTTCAGTATTCCCTAGCCCAATAATTTCGTTCTGAAGGAGTAATTCCGCGTCCTTTGAAGTGCTGACAAGATAATTCATCATTATAATATAGTCATTCAAATATTTAGTGTAGGAATGCATCATCTCGAAAGCCAGAACATTTCTGTACAAACGCTCTGTGGGATCATACACCGTTAAAAATGGAATTTCTAGAATTCCCTCATTAAATTTGATGTCGAGTAGATCCTTGCTCGACCCTCGTTTAAACTTGACTCCAGCTTGGTGAAGTTCCATTACACTGGGAATGTTTAGATCTTTCAACGCAAAAACTGCACGCGACTGGGATGGCTGAAGACAGAGTATAAGCAGATCAACAAAATGTTTGGCTTTCGAAAAGTTGATTTCTAGCAAATTCTCCTGTATTGGAAGATATCCAACAATATCATCCCTGAACCAAAAACAGGTAATTGTCATGAAGGAAATTTCCTCATACAAGTTTGCTTCAAACGTTTCTGTTTTGGCGAGATTAAACAAGCCGTTGAGAATGAACAATGGAAGCTGATTTTCTAGCAGCAAAATCTCATGCGTCACATCATTATACAAAAATAATTTTCCTAATATGGGATCCTCATTCGTTCTGAGATTAGGTTGATAATACTTCAGAAAGAGCTCAATGAGAAACACAGCATCCACTAAAACCATTTTTATGAACTCATCACTCCCAAGATGAATTGTTTCAGCATAACAGTTGCGCAATTCTGCTTCCCTTGCCTTTATAAATCCAACGAAACTTGCTATGCGTACCTTAGTTCGTTGAAGAAAGCACTTAAGGTATCTTTTCTTATGCTCTTCCATGGCTTTTAGCTCTTCCTTACCATGATGAAAAGGGCCTATTGAAACCATTCGCGGAGTAAAATGACTTGGATGGGAACACCGCGTGGCCTCAGGAACTCTGTAGATGGAACACTCTCTGGCTAAGGGATGCAATGACTCCAGTTCCCCACTCAAAGAATCTGCCAACTTCTCCATATCAATCGATACACCATAACCCTCATGCTCATGCTTTCTGGTGTCCATCTTCTCATTAATTGCTCGCTGCAGTAGCAACAAAATGAATGAAATCAGTAAAACAGAAAGAAAACAGGTAGCATTAAGAACAATAACCGAAACAGGAGGTGAAGACGTGCAACTAGGAGTTTGGGAAGAGCAAGAGCAATGATGAGTCGAAGGAGATGATATTGGTGGCGAATTATTTGAATATCAAAAAGATGTTGGATTATTTGACCGAGGCTCTGGTCAACAAGATTAAGAACAAGAGTGTCGAGTATGTCAGGAAGTAAAGTTATTTGGAATTGAAAATGATTTTACGCTCGAGGAGGAGGAAGCAGCCAGGAAGGGTGATGATAAAGCATAAGCTTTTTAAATTTTAATCCCCATCATTATTTAATTGAAGTAATTTTATGTTTTATGTTTTACAATAATTGCTGGCTGGATATTGATTGATGTTGAATTTGATTATATCTGATCACACTTCATTACATTCAATTTATATTTACTAGTGTCTTTTATAGTTTTTTTTCTTTCTTATTTATTTTTTGGCATTGATTTAGGGTAAAATAATAATTTTATGTTTGTGGGTAAAAAAAATCATTTGATCAATACTCTATTAATTCTATTAACACCGTTAAAACGGCGATGGACGAGTGCATGAAAATGTATTTTCAAGTAGAATTCAGCTTTAAAAAAAATGTGTATAAAAAAAACACAAGAAAAGAGGTGATGCATGGATGATTGCTCTTCATTAAAAGACCAAGCTCTCGTAATAAGAAATGATTTGTGGGCTGATTTTTTATTTTTTATTTTTAGTTTTTTGAGAATGCCCATTGGATTGTTTAAACGTGCGCTTTGCTCCCATGATCCTCGATCAAGGAATATAATAAAACAATTCCAACCAATCGTGCACTCTTCGGACAAATTGATAAGAGGTCAAGAGTCTTTTTTTTTTTTTTTTTTAATATAGTGGAGCCTAGTAAAGACTAGGACAAACAGAGCAGGAATGAAAGTCTCATACATATTATTACATAACTAATATCCAATCCCCTCCGGATAATTAGTCAAGATTCTTTTTTTAATACAACAAAACCGAGTTGCTTTCTCTATAAAATTGAATAAATTGTTTTCATTTTAATTTTTCAATAAAGCAAAAAATTAGCAACTAGGTGATCGTGCTCAAACAATTCAATAGGCCACAAGTCAGTCCAAAATTTATGTCGAGGTTAGGTGACCCAATTTAATTAAAATAATAAAGCGACAAGTAGACAATTCTTTTATTAAACCCGGGCCCCGACTCATGTGCTAGATTCCTATTTTAAATTTGTCTATTTTCACTTGTTAAACTGTCTTGCTATACCAAGAAAGCCCTTCGTATCTTCCACCTCCTCAATGATTTGGGTTCTCTCCATTGATGTTCTGAATACTCATTGAAATTGAGTGAGAAAATTTGTCAGTTCAGCTCAAAAGATAAGCGTGAGAGATTAAACAACTACTTGAAAATACTTTGATCCTTTAGATGACAAATTGACAATTTAGGTTTTGTTGCACTTTAGAGTACCTCACGTTTTATATGTCTCAAATTCAGGGTTGGACCGACTATGAGTCAATTTGACAATGCTAGAATTTTTAAAATAATTGTTAATAATTGTGCTGTAAAATTAATTAGTTGCGAAAGTTAAACATTTAATAATTTTAGGTGTCTCTCTCCTGCTTTGCCGATGTGGGATTCACCTAGAGTGTTACAATTTCTTAATTGAATATGGATAATTTTAGATATTTATAATATATGTGAAGATATATATGAAATTAGTTGTGTAAAGTTATTCCTTTTCTACTTTTCTAATTTACCATATAATGGGGTGATTTTACCAAAAGTAATTTTTAAAAAAAAATATCAAAATTAATTTTTATCTTTTCGAAATCAAAATTTTGAGCCTAAAAAACAATCCCAAAAGGGCTCTATGACAAACCACATTTTAGTTGAAATTTTTAATTTCAAAAAAAATGGTTTTGTTGCAAGTGTCATGTTGTTACAACTGACATAAAAAGTTTCTAATATTTAAAAAATAATAGTTTTTTTTTTCTTTTATTTCTCAACTTTTATGCTTATTCATGCATCTCCACACGTCAGTGTCGCCTACAACTTTTAGCGTGGAAGACATCATCCGTACTCACGCCCTCCTTATCGAGGGAGCGAGTTCGAATCCCAGTGGGAGTAGTTCATTAAGCCGCACCATAATGGAAAAGAAGTAGATTCCTTTTCAATGAAGGTGTAGTACGTTTCGCCGCGTCAAAATAAAACCGATGCCGCGTCAAAATTATTTGATGTCGAGTAGATTTTTGCTTGACCCTGGTTTAAACTTGACTCCAGCTTGGTGAAGTTCCTTTAGACTGGGAATGTTCACATCTTTCAACGCAATATCTGAATGCGACTGGGATGGCTGAAGACAGAGTATAAGCAGATCAACAAAATGTTTAGCTCTCGAAAAGTTGATTTCTAGCAAATTCTCCTGTATTGGAAGATATCCAGCAATATTACCCCTGAACCAAAAACAGGTAATTGTCATGAAGGAAAATTCCTCATACAAGTTCGTTTCAAACATTGTTGTTTTGGCTAGATTAAACAAGTCGTTGAGAATGAACAATGGAAGCTGATTTTCTAGCAGCAAAATCTCATGCTTCATATCAACATACAAAAATGATTTTCCGAATATGGGATCCTCATCAGTTCTGAAATTAGGTTGATAAAACTTCAGAAAGAGCTCAATGAGAAACACAGCATCCACTAGAACCATTTTTATGAACTCATCACTCCCAAGATGAATTGTTTCAGCATAACAGTTGCGCAATTCTGCTTCCCTTGCCTTTATAAATCCAAGGAAACTTGCTATGCGTACCTTAGTTCGTTGAAGAAAGCACTTAAGGTATCTTTTCTTATGCTCTTCCATGGCTTTTAGCTCTTCCTTACCATGATGAAAAGGGCCAATTGAAACCATTCGCGGAGTAAAATGACTTGGATGGGAACACCGCGTGGCCTCAGGAACTCTGTAGATGGAACACTCTCTGGCTAAGGGATGCAATGACTCCAGTTCCCCACTCAAAGAATCTGCCAACTTCTCCATATTAATCGCGTCATAACCCTCATGCTCATGCTTTCTGGCGTCCATCTTCTCATTAATTGCTGGCTGCAGTAGCAACGAAATAAATGAATGAGAGTGATGATAGAGCTACAAACTCTTGAACAAACTTATTTTGTACAAACTGATTTGGCATCAAGTCATTGGTTGAATAAAAATATAGTATAATAAAAACAAATCATGTGGACCAAGAGATATTTAATCCAACTAATTAAATCATGCTACATCAATTTATACAAGAGCTTATAACTATATTATTACTCAATGAAATCAGTAAAACAGAACAAAACCGAAACCAGCTATCTCGAGGACAGTTGCTAACTTAGTTCCCGAATGATTAAAGAGAACGAGAAAAGAAAACTCATTTTGTTTTGCCGATAGCCTCTGCTACACGTACATACCCAAACAGCCCACTAATATAATCAACAAAGTCTCCTCGCCCAAAATAAAAATAAATTATTCCTTAATATAAAGGTATATACGAGGACAGTCTCTTTTAGTTTATATTATTAAAAGACCAAGTTCTCGTAATAAGAAATAATTTGTGAGCTGATACATACATGTGTGTGTACACATTGATTAAAAGATATAACAATTGATTACATATCTATCATAAACTTATTAACACATCAAATCAAGTTCTCGTAAAAATTAAGACAAGCGAATACTCACATTTTTATCTTTGCTTCTTGAATCAATTATGGATGATGAAACCAGTATTATATATGATCGACCTTGTCGTCCGAACAAATTGGTCCATATATTTCATATATATATATATATATATATAGAATAAATTGATGTTGTACATTTATTCCTTTCTTCAGAACATCACAATTCTCTTGTCTTTTATGGAACCTCTCTTTCAATAAAGTCAGTAACTGTTTTCTTTCTTTACAGGTTCCCATCTAATAAGATGCATGCTTTAAGCTTCATAATTGAAATCATCAAAAATTACAAAACGAAAAATCAAGGACAAAGATTGTATTGGTTGTTAGAGTCTTAGAGAAATCTCTTTACATAAAAGTTTTAAGTTGATTGGTAAGAATCAATAAGTATTATAGTTTTCCTCAAGTATTAAAACCAGAACTCGTAGGTAAGCTTAGAGATAAGAGAATTTTAAAGTAAGTCAATAAATTCAAATTAAAATAAAGTTTGTATGTGGGAGAATAAACTTGAGAAATCTCGTTAGTGAAATAATTTGGTTCAAGAGTTTAAGCAGAATCATAAGGATCCAATAATAGCGTTAAAATCAAGTCTCATTATGATAAACAATTTAGTGTAGCCTAAAATGAATTACTAAAGTAAATTCTTGAAGAAAAAAAGCGTCTAATATTCTTGAACATCATCTTAAGTTAACTAAAACTTAAAGCAGGTTGGTTTGGGTTTCTCTATGAAAAAAGGTAAAAGTATTAACATGTATCAAGTATAGTTATGAAAATTTACAATTTCAGATTTTAATATTTATTTTGCTGATTTGGCCCCCGGTAACTTTAAAAGTTTAACATTTTACCCATTAATTAGATAATCTTTTTAACTTTAACCTTAAAACATTTACCTCTATAATATTTGACCCCCACCCCCCCCCCCCCCCAAATTTTTATTCTAGCTCCGCCCCTTTTCATCACTCCACGCATGCAAAAGTTATTTAATACTTCAAATTTCTCAAAATTTATGTTTATTTATTCATGACACAGCCGTTGCTTGTAAGAGTAATGCTATACCTTAGAAGCAACATCATGGAAACATTACCATGTTTTAATTGGCATGTACATTGATCATTTGGAACGATGAACTATTTATTCGATGTGTTTGGAATTATTCATCTATGATCATATTCATATGCCAAGACTTCTGAAATGTTAAGGCTAAAACAAGAGTGTTACATGTCCAAATTTAAGGAATTAATTATGTGGTGTTTGGTTGGGAGAAGAGAATGTAGGAGAGGAAAGTAATTTAAATTCCCTTTTTATTTCTATTGTTTGGTTTGACAAAATATATAAGAATTTAATTTCCATTAGAATTTAATATCCATTATAATATAGAATTTGAATTCCATACTAAGTAGTGAAGAATTAAATTCCTCTTATATTAGAAACTAAAGTTTCTAAAATTACCCTTCAACTTTTTAACTTATTTAATGTCATTAATAATTATTATTTTATTGATTTAATATTATAAATGGACCTCCACCGGAAAGTCACTGGACCACCGTCGGACCTCGCCGGACCACCGAATCGCCATTTTATTATATATATTATTACTAATATAAATAGTTTAATATTTAAGGTAAATGATAAATTTGTCTAAAAAAATTATAATTAATTTCCTTATTAAATTTTATATCAAACCAAACAACAAAATCTAATTTCACTACTCTTCTCCATTCCTTTCTTCTCCCTTCCTTTCCATTCCACTCTTTTCTTCTCTTCCCTTTTCTTCAATCAAAACATGACCTAGTATTGTTAAATATGTAGGTACGAATGTGAAATGTGTAACTTATTGTTAAAACTTATGTGATATCCAACATACCATGTTACGAATTAGCCATTCTTGCATGCGCGCTGCCTAACCAAATTTAATAGTTAAACATTTTACCGTTCTACAATTAGACTCACTGCTGTACCAAATGAAATATCATGTTCTTTCACAAGTTAGTTGTCAAGAAGCAGCATTTTTTTTCCTTTAAAATTAAAGGCTGGGGTCATGATTTCCCGCCAAATTCAAAACCGAATCCAGCTGTCAAAAAATGGCCATCACCTTCATCAACTCCAATCTCTTCTCTGTTCCTCAAAACGCCACTTGATCACAATAAAGACATCATATACACTTCATACTTACTTCACTTTCAATTACACTTAACTTTACAAGATCATTTTCCAATAACTTGCCTTATAAGAGCTGTTTTTGTCCAATATTGGTTCAGCCCGAAACCTAATGAGAGCTTTTTTATGCAGAAAGTGGTTTCCTGGTGAAGATCAATGTTGGGCTGTCTGGAGATAGTTTTGGCTAGATTAAACAAGTCATTGAGAATGAACAATGGAAGCTGATTTTCTAGCAGCAAAATCTCAAGCTTGACATCATCATGCAAAAATGATTTTCCTAATATGGGATCCTCATTAGTTCTGAAATTAGGTTGGTAGAATTTCATAAAGAACTCGATGATAAACACAACATCTACTAAAACCATGGGGGGACCCAATTAAGGTCCATAAGGGGTTGCCCAATTAAGGCCCAACTCCTTCTGAGCCATTAATTTTTTTTTTTTAAATGTACCCAAAGTCCCTTCTCAAAGAGTTAAATAAAAAAATTTAGACACATTTTGTATATAACAAAAGACTTGTAGTTTAATGGTAAGAGTGTTATTTGATGGTTTTAAAGTCTTGATTTAAATCCCAATAACCATATTGTTTTGTTTTTTTTTATAAATATTTTGTGAAAAATACTTAGAAAAATTATACTTTCACGCATTTAAAATAAATAATTTATTACAATTATTATTTAGAATTTAAAAGAAAGTAATGAAATTTGAGTTTATGAGACTTAAAATATTATTCAAGTGAGCGTTAAAAAAAATCTCAAATAAAATAAAATAATTTTAACTAAACCCCTAATTTAAGTGTCTGGATCTCCCACTGACTAAAACCATTTTTATGAACTCATCAGTCTCAAGATGAATTGTTTCAGCATAACAGTTTCGCAATTCTGCTTCCCTCGCCTTTATGAATCCAAGGAAACTTGCTATGCGTACCTTAGTTCGTTGAAGAAAGCACCTAAGGTATCTTTTCTTATGCTCTTCCATGGCTTTTACTATGAATAGCCTTGTAATCAGGTTCACGATTAATTAGAATTATTGCTTTGTTTTTATCAGAATTTTCTCTCAATTCTCAGCTTTCTCTTTACTTTTCTCGGTAACCAAACAGTACAAATTAGTTAAATAAGCTTTGATTGCAATGACTCCAATTCCCCACTCAAAGAATCTGCCAACCTCTCCATATCAATCGATACATCACAACGCTCACGCTCACGCTTCCTGGCATCCATCTTCTTATTAATTGCTCGCTGCGGTGGCAACAAAATGTATGAAATCAGTAAAATAGAAAGAAAACAAGTAGCATTAAGAACTGTTTGATAATGAGAAAAACTCTGTTTGGTTGTAGAGAAAGTGATGTAAAATGAAGAAGAAAGAAAACTTTTTGTATTATTGAATTTTTGGAAGCTAACAAAATAACAACTAACTAATGATATTTATGCATGCTAATAATACATGAGTTTGTTATGGAATCTATCTAGAAGATTCATACAGCTAACAGCTACTGAATCTGTTTGTAACTAACTATCCACATCAGCATAACTAACATTTGTTTTTTGAGAACTTGAGAAGGTCTATTGGACTGTTTAAACTTGTTCAGTTTAGTAATAGAACAATTCCAACCAATCGTGCACTCGTCGGATAACAAAACCGAGTTGCTTTCTTTTAAAATTGAATAATTTGTTTTCATCTTATTTTTTTCAATAAAGCAAAAAATTAGCAATCGCGTTCAAATAATCCAATAGGCCACAAACACTCCAAAGTTTCTGTTGAGGCTGGGTGACAGTGACACGATTTATTAAAACCGGGCCCCGGCTCATGAGCCTGTTTCTGTACTTGATCATATTTTAATGAAGAGTGTGTAAGAAAATGAATCCTGTTTCCTATATTAAATTAGTCTATTCCACTGGTGTAACTGTCTGGCTATACCAAGAAAGCCTTTCGTATCTTCCATCTCTTCAATGATTTGGGGTCTCTCCATTGGTGTTCTAAATACTCATTGAAATTGAGTGGGAAAATTTGTCAGTTCAGCTCAAAAAATATGTGCATGTATTGATGGTGGTGACATATATAGTAGATAAGTGTGACAGTTTACACAACTACTTGAAAATGCTTTGATCCTTTAGATGACAATCTAGGTTTTGTTGCACTTTTTGACCGTGGTAGAAATTGTCACTAATATTGTGATATATCTTTTATGCCATAAGTACCTCACATTTATATGTCTCAAATTCAGGGTTAGGCCGACTATGGGCCAATTAGGTAATGTTATAACTTTTAAAATAATTAATATTAATTGTGTTGTAAAATTAATCAGCTACAAAAGTTAAACATTTGTTAAAAATTTATTTTTAAAAGTACTGTGAGTTATAAAATCAATCATATGTATTTAGTAAGAATCTTATTATAATACAAATGACAAAAATAAACATAATATTAAATAAAATTTATTTGCATATTTATAAACAAGTAATTTTTTTTAGTGTATATATAATAATTGATAACTAAAATAAATATTTTTATTTTATTAAATTTAATTCTCATTTTGTTATCTTAATATAATTGGTAATGATGATAATCTCTTTAAATTTAATGATTTTGTTTCCTAATTGAATATGAAAAATTTTGGATATTTATAATATATGTAAAAATGTATATGAAATTGTATTAGATATTTGTTTGATATGACTTATTCAATAGTCATAAGTGATTATCTAATCTCATATAAGTTCTTTCTTAAAATTTTTGTTTTTGTTTATTTTAAAAAAAAAAAAGAACTTTTGACGGTTAAATAAGTTATTTTGCTTGTAGCAAATCTTAAATTTTGGATTTTTGGAAGTAAATGTTAAAAAGTTTTTTTTAAATATTAAAATATCTAAAATATCATTTATTTAATTGACAATCTTTTTCATTCATTTTTTTGTCTGTTGAAGAAATTTTATAATTTTTAATAAAAACTCTCATTGACAACCAAACAAATAAACTATCATTTGTCAGTACGCCCACCTTCATTAACGAGGAACGGAGATCGAAACTTAGAATCCCGGTAGGAGTAGTTCATTTGACCGTACCGTAGTAGAATTAGAAGTAGATTCCTTTTCAATGTAGGAGCAGTGCATTTGGCCGCCCCATAATAAAAGCGATACCAGTAGTTTTCTGATTAATAAAATATCAATATTTTTATAATTGTAATTAAAAATGAAAAGGACTGGTGAATTTTCAGTATAACTAATCATTTGAGGAGTATAGAATCATTCAATTATGATACAGACAGTGTTTAGGAGATGAAAGATTCATTATAAATTTATAAATCCAAGACTAGTCTAAAATCGCCCACCACATTCCATCAATTTATATAACTACATATTTTATTATTTATTGGATAAAAAATTTCATAATTAGTAAAATTATTATAATTAAATACCATCCAATAGATGAATGCCATATGAATTGGGATCTAAAAATTAAAATCCCTAACCTTATTGATTTGTAAATTAAAATATAGGGATTTCTTTCAATCGAAGGTCTGCCGAAACTAAAAAAATGATAACCACTGAAATGAGACCCAGCTACAGTCATATATTTTCGAAGCTACTGAAGCAGATAAAATAATCAAAGCCAGCATAGGACCACCTAATAGAAGACAAGTTCGTTCACATGGACCCGTTAAAATTGAACCAATAACAGCACCATTAATCTGGTTGCAGTTGTAACATTAATGTTAGCTGAGTGATTTTTCCAACAAGTTAGTTGTCGATAAAGAACAGCTTTAGTTTAGGATGATGATTTCCCGCCAAATTGAAACCCTAATCCAACTGTCAAAAACCGCCCACCACATTCACCAACTCCACACTCTATTCCTCAAAACATCACTCGATCACAACACGTACATAATCTCACGCTTCATTCTCACTTCACTTTCAATCTCACTCCACTTTACGAGATCCTTATTCAATAACTTGCCCGTCACGCCACCACTTTTTGCTTACAATACCCTTATAAGAGCGTACACGAAAACCTCTTGTTCGATCGAATCAATCAAACTGTTTGATGAAATGCTAAAAACAGGGCTTACACCAGATAATTTTACGTGCCCTTCTGTTGTAAAAGCTTGTGGTCGGTGTCTAATGATTGGAGTTGGTGGGTCAGTGCATTCGTTGATTCCTAAAGTGGGTTTGGATTCGGATAAATATATTGGGAATACCCTTTTGAGGATGTATGCTGCCTGTAAGGAAATTGATTTTGGGAAAGCACTGTTCGATGAAATGCCTGAGAGAGATGTGGTTTCTTGGAGTTCTATGATTGCGGCTTTTGTTACTTGGTATGCTTCTTCAATGATTTGATTTTAATTGTTTATGTGTCATTGTTACTTGTCGTGGATTTAAAAAATAAAATAAAATAAAAAACCGTTAATGTAAATAAAAGCCAAATAATTGCTGCATGAAGTTCATTAGTTAATGAGTTTGTCTAGTTTCGGTGCTTGTTTTCATGTGAATTTTGTTGTGCACGGAATGCGGAATCAAGTGCACCAAATAATTACTGAAAAATAAAAGACACAAGAATTACGTGGTTCGGTAATTAAACCTACATCCATAGAGGCAAGAAGGAATAATTGTTCTTTGAAGAAAGCATGGATACCTTTGTTCTTTGAAGAAAGCATTTTAGGTACCTTTGTTTATGCTCTTCCATGGCTTTTAGCTCTTCCTTACCATGATGGAAAGGGCCAATTGAAACCATTTGTGGAGTGTATTGACTTGGATTTAAACACCGCCTGGGCTCGGGCATTCTGTAGATGGAACACTTTGTAGACAAGGGAGGCAGGGTCTCCAACTTCCCACTCAAAGAATCGGCTAACTTCTTCATATCAATCGGCACATGCTCGTTCTCGTCCTCATGCGCCCTGTCATCCATATATATTCAATCAGTTGCTAATGGAAGAATAATGAAATAAATGACATTAGTATGGAAAATTCTTGGTGTGTTTCAGAACCATTGCTCCTATTGCAATCACTCTTTGTCTAGTATATTTTTCAATTAATAAAGTCAGTAAGTGTTATCTTTCTTTATTGGTTCTCATGTAATAAGAACAAAGATTATATTGGTTGCTAGAGTCTTAGAGAAATCTGTTGACACAAAAATTTAACTTGAGAGTCAATAAGTATTAATTAAACAATTAATGGGTCCCCTAACGTACAAAATTCAGAGCATGTAGATGAGCCGTGAGACAAGAGAATTCAAAAGCAAGCCAATAAATTCAACTTTGAATTCTTGTTACAGAAATAACATAGTTTCAAAAGCTTAAGCATAATAATAAGGATCCAATAATAGTATTAAAGTAAAGTCTTACAACGAATTTACTGCAATGAGCAATTTAGCATAGCCTAAAATGAATTACTACCATAAATTCCTGAGGAAAAAACCGTGTAATATTCTTGAACCTCATCTCAAGTTAATTAATTTAAAACTTAAAGCAGATTCGTTTCGGCTTCTCAATGAAAAAAAGGTGAAAGCATAAACATGTTTTAAGTATTATCGTCGATACTTTCATCCATGGGGAAGCTGTCCCATGGAAAACAGAGGCCCTGCCCTGCTGTTGTATGTCCAAAAACAATGATTAAACATAATTATGTAAATTTACAATTTCAGATTTTAAAATATTTATTTTTCTGTTTAGCTCTTACAACTTTAAAAGTTTAACATTTTACCCCAATAATTAAATACTCTTTTTCAACTTTAACCCAAAGAGATTTACCTCTACGACATTTGATACCCCCTAAATGTTTTATGAAGCACAGCGCTTCCTTGTAATCGTGTCTTTTACTTGGCAGAGATATGTATTGAATTTTATTGCTCCGCACAGCTGCTTTGAATCGAAGGCCACTTCAAATTCCTTAATATGGGGTCCTTTTCAATAGAAGCTGGTCTTTATCCGTCCGATGGGACAGTAAATAATCAAATTTTCATCACTGTGCTGGGCCACCACACGCTTTTGCCTTTTCTTTCAACTTTCCAGGACCCATGCTTTTATGATTGCTTGACTTATCTTGCTTATGTTTTATCATTATGTGCTTGACTTGACTTGGGGCTTACTATATACAATTACTCTCTCATTTCACAGTAAAAGCTCTAACTTGATTATAAATTTTATCAATAAATCAACTAAATAATTATTACGAATTGTAGAATGAATAGAAGTACTGGTTATTCAAATGTTAAAATCTTTCATAGAATCGCATTGCTACATTATCACATTATTGCCTTTCTTTTTTATCTGCCGTGCCATCCTCCATTACTGATGTTAGCTAGGTGACACAATTTAAAAACTGAGGTGACAAGTAGACAATATAAAGGTGCTTGACTTGTTGGAAAGGCGAGTGAAAATAGCAACAGTAACCAGAGAAATCAACTGCTCTTATTTTTTATACATTCTGTGGGTGAGCTAAACAAAACAGAGGCACTAGCAAGCAATACAAATGAAATGCTTCTAAAAAACACAAAAATTGATCACAAACAGTAGAAATTAATAAATCTACAATGCAATTAGAGAAGAAACTGTTTGCGTGGCTGTGAGTAGAAGGAGAATAACAGCTGCAATTACGGAGATAGACGCCCATGGCGTGTTGAAATAATTTCGCTTCAAGGTTGCCTTCCATTTGTGCCATGGTAATTTGCGATAGGCCTGTAAATTAGTCACAACACCAGAATATTGGAAATTATAACTATTTAACGTACAGTCGGGATCAAGGTTTCCAAAAACAGTTGGAACAGTTTCAGTATTCCCTAGCCTAATAACTTCATTTTGAACGAGCAATTCTGCATCTTTCGGACAGCTGATGAGACAAGCCATCATTATAATGTAATCATTAAAATATCCGTCGTAGCCATGCATACTCTCGAAGGCTAGAAGATTTCTGTACGCACGCTCTGTGTTATCATACACCTTGAAAAATGGAATTTCCAGAATTCCTTGATTAAAATTGATGTCGAGTAGGCTTTTGGTTGACCCCGCAGCTGGTTTAAACTTGACTCCGGCTTCGTGAAGTTCCTCCACACTTGGTATGTTTTGATCTTTCAACGTAATTTGAGCACGTGACTGGGATGGCTGAAGACAGAGTATAGTCAGGTCGAGAAAATGCTCAGCTTTGGAAAAGTGGATTTCTAGCGAACTCTCGTCCAGTGGAAGAAATACAAGTACTTGACTCCTGAACCAAAAACATGTAATTTTGACAAAGGAAATATTCTCATAAAAGGCATCTTCATCGGTTACTGTTTTGGCTAGATCAAACAAGTCATTGAGAATGAATAATGGAGGCTGATTTTCTAGCAGCAAAAAGTCGTGCCATATTCTTTTACGCAATTGGGGTTTTCTAAAAATGCGATCATCATCAGTTGTTAACTTACGTTTATAAAATCTCAGAAAGAACTCAATGAGAAAGACAGCATCCACTAAAACCATCGCTACGAACTCATTACTTCCAAGATTACGAATGGTTTCTGCATAACAATTGCGCAGTTTTGTTTCCCTTTCCTTTATAAAAGAGAGGAAACGTTCCATGCGCACCTTAGTCCGTTGAAGAAAGTATTTTAGGTACCTTTGTTTATGCTCTTCCGAGGCTTTTAGCTCTTCCTTACCATGACGAAAAGGGCCAATTGAAACCATTCGCGGAGTAAAATGACTTGGATTTGAACACCGCGTGGGCTCAGCAACTCTATAGATGGAACAATCTTTAGACAAGTGACGCAGGGTCTCCAACTTCCCACTCAAAGTATCTGCTAACTTCTCCATATCAATCGAAACATCCTCACTGTCATCCATAAACAACATGGAAAATATGCACATCAGGGAGCAATTTAGTAGATCAGATCAGCTCATTATTGGCAATGGACAAGGTCTGAATATAACTCATATTGGTGATGCATTTCTCACTTTTAAAAGTTCAAATGCCAAACACAAACACACGCCTATAGCATTAAAAGATATATTGCTTGTTCCTTCAATTACTAAGAATCTTTTGAGCATTTCTAAACTCATTGCTGATAATAACTTGTCTGTTGAATTTCTTGGAAATATCTGTGTTCTTAAGGATACTCTGAAGGGGCAAGTATTGATGCAAGGTGTTGTGATGTGAAGCAAATCTGTTTGTGAAAACGTCAGCTGATGCTGCGTTTTGGAAAGTCAAACTCGTATCTCCTGGAACGACATGTATGAAGGTCGTTTTGGTTAAGTGATGCACGAGAGTTTCACGTGCATGGATAAGTTGCGTTCTTGGTTCGTTAGAATCAGTTAACTCACATGACTGTCACGTGGGTTTCTGGGTTGGTTGCTGATTCGTTAACAAGCTGTTATATACAGCTGATTCTGGCAACAGAGAAAAAAGAAGAGAGAGCTATTGTGAGTTGAGAAGATTAATAACAAAAGGCTTCTTGAGAGACTCTGTAACAAGCTTGATGAACTCTCTGTAACTCCTTTAAACAATCAATACAATTGGGTTCTGTTTCTCCCGTGGATGTAAGCTAGACTGAAGCTAGCTGAACCACGTTAATTCTTGTCCTTTTCTTTAATTCTTTCAGTTCTAATAATCTGTGTGTATTCTACTGGATTGATTCTTGGTACATCTTGTTTGTTTGGGTGTGATCTTGGGAAGTGTTTTGAGTTGATTGGGATAGTTAGTCACTCTTAAACACTACACAAGGCCTTACTGAGAGAGGATTATACAGGCTGTTAATAAACTCCTCTTCTTCAAAATCTCAGTCATCTTCTTCTTTTATTTCCTATATGTCTTCAAATAAACCACTTTCAATGTTGTCCTTTTATCATGTTGATTCTGCTAGTCATACTGATACTGTCAGTGAAACTGCAAATTTTAAAACTTGTTATCAGACTGCTGTATCACATTCTGCTAATTCAATCAATAAAGCTTTACTTTTTCATAGAAGATTTGGCCATCCCAGTACTCAAGTGCTGTTACATATGCTCAAAACTGACAAATCCATCTCAGTTCCTACATATCAAATTCATCAATTACATCAAACAACATGTGAAGCATGTCAAATGGGCAAGGTTCATAGACTTTATTTTCCCTGCACAGAAACTAAAACTACCCAAATTCTTGAGCTCATATACACAGACTTGTGGGGACCTTCACCTAATCTATCTAGAGATGGTTACCAATATTATATAAGTTTTGTGGATGATTTCAGTAGATACACCTGGATATATCCTTTAAAATTTAAGTCAGATGCATTAGAAGTTTTCAAACTCTTCAAATTGCAAGTGGAAAACCAGTTTACCACCACCATTAAAACTCTGCAATCTGACTGGGGAGGGGAGTATAGACCTTTTACAGAATTTCTAAACCAATCTAGTATTATCTTTAGGCATTCCTGACCTTATACACATCATCAAAATGGATTGGTTGAGAGGAAACACAGACATATTGTAGAATCAGGATTAACACTTCTTGCTCAAGCTCATTTACCTTTCCAATTCTGGTGGGATGCTTTCCATACAGCAGTATACCTTATTAATAGATTGCCATAACCTATTCTAAAACTTTTGACCCCATATGAAAAGATTTTCAAGCATAAGCCTAATTATAATATGCTCAGATGCTTTGGCTGCACATGTTACCCTTATTTGAGAGATTATAACAAATATAAATTTGCTTATTATTCTAGCAAATGTGTATTCATTGGTTATAGTCCATCACATAAGGGATATAAGTGTGTACATGCTTCAGGCAAAATTTATATTGCCAGACATGTTGTCTTTGATGAGTTCACATTTCCATATACCACAGATTCTGTATTCCTCAAACATTCAGCCTCTGATTCTCAGCCTTCACTTTTTATTACATCTCAACAAGTTCATCATCTTTCCACTTTACCTATCATACCAATCTTTCTTAATGACAACACTAATGATCCAATCTCAGTGAATTCAGAAAGCATTGGTACAGGCACTTCAGTTCATCCTGCAAAGCAAGAAGTTAATCCAGAATCACAGCAAGGTACAATAAGTAACTCTTCACCTATTCTCAACTATCCATCTCTATGTCATGAACCTGTATCTAATTCATCATTACCTCAAACTCTCAACTCCCCTAAACAACAACCTAATAATCCCATTACACACTCTCATACACCATAAAATACACACCATATGATAACTAGGAGCAAAGCAGGTATCTTTAAGCCAAAAGTGTATATTGCTGATCTTGTTCACAAAGAACCAGACATTGTACAAGAGGCATTAAATGACTCAAAATGGCTGCAAGCCATGAAGGAGGAGTATGATGCCTTAATCAGTAATGATACATGGGTATTGGTTCCAAGACAAGCTAATCAACAAGTTGTTGAGAATAAATGGATTTACAGAATCAAATACAATACTGATGGAAGTGTTGCTAAATACAAGGCATGGCTGGTTGCTAAAGGCTTCCAACAAATAGCAGGTGTAAACTATTTTGAAACTTTCAGTCATGTTATTAAACCAGCAACTGTCAGAGCAGTGTTGAGCTTAGCAATGATGAATCAGTGGAAAGTAAGGCAAGTTGATGTAAATAATGCATTCCTTAATGGAAAATTAAAAGAATAGGTGTTTATGTGTCAACCTGAAGGATTTGTTGATAATCAGAAACACAATTATGTGTGTAAGCTACATAAGAGCTTGTATAGACTCAAACAAGCTTCAAGAGCTCGGTATGACAAGCTGAAAAATTATCTGCTGCAGTGGGATTTTGCTAATACCAGTTCAAATTCTTCTTTGTTTATTAGAAGAAGTTCAAATTCATTGATTTTAATACTCATATATGTGGATGACATCGTGATTACAGGACCAAACACTACTGAATTGGAAAGATTTATAGTTCAGTTTAATACAACCTTTGCTTTGAAAGACCTTGGAATTTTATCATACTTTCTTAGAGTTGAGGTGTTATATGACGCAGGCTGCATTTATTTGTCACAAAAGAAATATGTGAGAGACTTTGATGGTTGTCGAAGCCAACAAAAATAAATACCTACTCTAAATAAATTGTGTATAGTGATTGAGCAGGGTCATGTCCACAAAGATCGATAATTATTTAAATCCTTTTGAAACGTAAAACGTAAAATAAGGGAATTGTTGACAATAATAAAAATCAAATTAAAATAATAAGAATGCAAATTAAAGTTGTAATTCAAATTGGAGAAAGCTCTGGTTGAAGGAATTAACTTAGCTTGATTCGACTACTGATCATTGATTCAAATATAAATTATTATTACTTATGAATAGACCGGTTATAGCTACTGAGACCCTCTAATAGCCAATCTCTCCTTAACTAGTCGATAACTAAGGTATGACCGTTGGTTATTTTTCTAATCAATAGACAACCCTAGATACGATCATATGATTTAATCAATTGACAGCCTGAAAAACCAGAGAGACCCAAATCCTAATCAACAAACACATACAATGGTTCCTTTAAATTAGATTGTTTATTCTCACGACACAACTCTCTGCTATGTTATTTGTCACAAACATTAAAATCTTCATACGATAAATCCTTTAATTGACAATAGATTAAGTTGATAATTAAATAGTGGCCAATTACCTAATTAACAAACATAATCATGAAAATAATTTAGAGAATAAACAAATACCCAAAAAGCAATAAAACAATTCAAGCATAAGAAAGATCTCACAGTAGTGATGAATCAAAACTTCATTAACCTTCAACTAGAAAAATAGGTTTAGTTCTTCATAGAGAGAAGAGAAAAGTTTAGATCTAGGGTTTCTTTCTTTTTCTCCAATCTCTCTTTTTCACAATAGATTCCTCCCTTAAATACTCTCTCTCTCTTCTCTTTTAGAGTTCTATTTAAAATAAAATACTAATATCTAAAATATTAAATTCATAATTATAAAAATAACCAAAAATACAAAACACGTTAAACTAAAAACTGCAGGTCCATAGTTGACAGCACGCACCCACGCCTTATCAACAAAGCTCTTCTGATGCTCATAATTTCTTCAAGAGAACAATCATCCATCTTTAAACATCATCTTATAGCTCAATTTTATCACCAATCAATAGAATTGCACCTACAAAAGTAAAATACAAGTAAATCACTATTATTAAGTGCAAAATATCGATATTAAGGGAAGTAAACAATGCAAAACTAGTGCATAAATTGCACTCTAACAGACTTGTTGTCCAAGATTGAAATGATAAACTGCAAAGGAATTGATACTCCTATGAGTACTGGAACAAAGCTGCAGAAAGTTGTACAAGGAGAGCTTGGTTATTATCTTGAGGATCCTTCACACTATAGGAGCATAGTTGAGGGAATGCAATATCTAATATTAACCAGACCAGAAATTGCATTTGCTGTCAACAAACTTAGTCAGTATGTTTCTGCTCATACTCTACAATATCTAATGGCCTCTAAGCGAGTATTGAGGTATCTGAAATCCACTCAAGACTATGGTTTGAAATTTACAAGAGAAGGAAGCATGCAGCTCACTGGTTTTACAGATGCAGACTGGGTATGTGATCTAAATGGCAGGAAATCAATTGATGCTTATTGCATCTATTTGGGGAATAATTTGATTTCATGGTCTTCAAAGAAGCAATCTGTGGTAATAAGATCTAGTGCTGAGAGTAAGTATAGAGCATTGGCAGCAGCAAGTGCTGAACTTACTTGGCTGCAATATTTGTTTACTGAACTGGGGATTAATTGCACAGATAAACCAACAATTTGGTGTGACAATGTCAGTGCTACTGAGCTTGCAAGAAATCCGGTGTACCATTCAAGAACCAAGTATATTGAAATATATATGCATTTTATTCGCAATAAAGTAGTTGCAGGAGAGCTCAGAATTCAATATGTTCCAAGTGAAGAACAAGTTGCTGATATAATGACCAAGCCCTTATCGTTTGTAAAATTCAACTACTTAAGATCCAAACTCAACGCTCATCTATGTCTGCTGAGTTTGAGAGGGGCTGTGAAGATAGCTCATTATGGAGAAAGAAGTAATGAAAAGCAGAGGAAGGAAAAGCTTAAGCTGAAACGTGATGCAGAGGATAGTAGCAGTAAAGCTATCAGCTCAGATGCCAACTCAGCAAAGTTAGTTTCATATAGTTAGAAAATACAAAACGTATTGCAATGAGTGTTAGCTGATTGCTTTGTTAATTAGTTACATTGATTGTAATTAAGGTTGATGGAAGTATAAATACTCAGCTCATAATACTCTGTTATCAAGGAAAAATAATAAAATTCAATTTATGATTAATCCAGAACTCCTACTCACTATTTTCTCTAGAAACAAACAACTCCTTTCATAATTTTTTCAATATCGAGCTCCTGAGGTGTTGCTTTTATCTGAGATTTATGGACCTGAAGTTGATATGTGGGCGATGGGTGCTATTATGTTCGAGATGTTGAGTTTCGGGATTCACTTTCCGGGGAAAAGCTCAGCTGATCAGATTTACAAAATCTGCCAACTGATTGGAAGCCCTACTAAGGACTCTTGGCCTCTTGGAATTCAACTCGCGAGCAATCTCAATTGGAAATTCCCGCAGATGGGTGGTGTGAATCTGCTAGCAGTGATGCCATCAGCTTGATTTCGTGGCTCTGTTCCTAGAATCCCTACATGAGGCCGACCGCTGCGGAAGCTTTACAACATCCTTCTGAAGTTGCTATTTTGTTCCTCGATCACGGCCGCTTCTTTACAATAATTTTGAAACTGTCGCGTTTCATGTTGCCACAGTCGCAATGCGCGGACGTTCTTGACATATTCTTAGGAACCGAATGATGAGCAATTATGTTCATGTTTCTGTTGGGGAAAAATCAGGTTTTTAAATTTTTATAAAACCTTTTAAGATAGTTCTCATATAATATATAAGAATTTTATTCTAGAAATCGAACCTTGAAAATTCGATATGGCTTTTTTCGTTGAAGTGATTTAGGCTCCTAGATCACGATCCGCCATCACCACTCCTGTTAGATCACAATCCGTCACCACCACGCTTATTAGATCACGAACTGTCACCAATGATCTTCCAGGTTATGACTCAGGTTCGATCTGCACTTGACGTGTGGGCGCCTTTATCACTACTAAAGCAACTAGCACGAGAAAATTTTTCTCTCAACAATAGAGAAAAAAATCTTATTCTCTGATCTGTATAAAGTGGCTACCCCTTTTTTTTTGAGAAAATAAGCCTTTTATATCTCCCTTTAGTGAAAACCCTAGACTCCAAATAATCAAAAAACAAAACTTACGTTACTTGCTTTTTCTATAGGGGACCTACCTTGTAAAATAACATAAGGCCCCTTACACACAAGCTAATTAAATGGAGCCTCCCACTAAATGATATATTTAGACTTTTGACCCAAATAGCTAGTTATCTTACTTATTAGTCCAGTAGTGGTGCAGTCAATTAAATGAGCTAACCCGGGGATCATTTGGGAACATATAATAGTGGCTACAATAATTAGGCCTGTAATTAAACTAGCCCAATTATTTAATTCCAAATCTACTCCACTAAAAGATTGGAATTGACCTCCATAATTGTATGCACGAATAATAATTCGTCCCAAGCCACATTGATTTCTTTACTGCACAATCCTTTGTACCACATCATTAATTAAATCGATATCTCAACTGTCCAATCAATTTAATTACATCTTGTTCCTTGATACTTACTGGTTTTCTCTAATGATCATTTTCAACATACGAAATATGTTGACACACTCTGGCCAGAGAATTCTATGATCAAGTGCCGACAACCCATCAAGAGATGTGTTGTACAAATTCTATATTGTTAATCTATAACTCCAATACTCATAAATGCTCCCACCAAGATACCGAGTAATCTAGACTACAAGTATGTGTCATGCCCATTGGTGACTCAAATGGAATAACAATTACAATCGTGAAATCATAATTAACTCAAGATTAAGATTATAGTAAAATCAATGTCTATGAGATTTAATAAGTCTGACAGTTATTACAAAGTTAATTAAATCTCATATGTGATCCTGTTTAATGTAGTCGTACTACATCAATAAATTCATACATGATCAAGACAAATCATTCAATGAATTTATTACAGTCTATACCTAAATAAAGTGCTCAACTTTATTTATCAATTGCGAACTAAATTTATTTAATCATAAGATAACTTGTATTTATGTCTTCTGTGAATCCACATGGTGATCACATAAATACATATAATATGATTAAATGGACTTTAATAAAAATATTAATGCAATTAAGATATTTGCATAAAATACCTCATTATTTTTATTAATCAGAAAAAATGTTTATTACAATTAAATAAACACATATGCTTTTAAAGAGCATATTTTCCCAACAGTTTCAACTGTGAGATGTAAGGACCTTCAACTCTGCCAAGCGTATCTTTTCTATCTGGTAATTGGGATAATGCAGCTGAGATGATGGTTGCCATGAATCAGAAAGGTTTGAAGATAGCCTCCCTATTCCAGGTCTGAGCCTGGTGCCTTCCACCGAGCCTGCGGCTAGCCCTGGGGTGTAGTATTAGTGCTGCTGCTGCGTTGTCCTACGTCTATGTGACTATTTATACTTGTTTTTACCGAAGTTTATATGTAGTTATAGGGCATTTTACTTTTCACCAAAAAATCTAACTGCTTATATGTATATATCATATCATATTTCTTAGCCACATTTTCCATGTACCACCATATAACTATTTGTTAACCACATATCCTAACTACCCTCCCTGCCTGGATATATATAATTCTAGACATTTTTTGTTAACAAGTGGACGATTGGACGAGTGGAGGACTTGAGGCTTTTTCTAATATTAATTGAATCATCAAATTTTTATCATTATGTGCTTGACTTATTGTGAAAACAGCAAAAGTAAGTACAGAAATCAGCTGCTCTTATTTCTTTTATACACGTACTGTGGTTGAGCTAAACAGAAACACTCACTGGTAATACAAGTGAAATCCTTCAAAGAAAATAATACATAATAAACTGTAAAAGTGAATCTACAATGCGATGAGAGAACAAACTGTTTGTATGAATGTTAGCACAAGAAGAATAACAGCTGCAATTACAGAGATAGACGCCCATGGAGTGCTGAAATAATTTTGCATCAAGGTTGCCTTCCACTTGTGCCATGGTAATTTGCAATAGGCCTGTAGATCAGCAACAACACCAGAATATTGGAAATCATAATAATCTATCGCACATCCTTTATTAAGGTTGTCAAATACAGTTCGAACTGCTTCAACATCCCCCAACCCAAATATTTTGTTCTGAACGAGTAATTCCGCATCTTTTGGAGTGCTGACAAGATAATTCATCATTACAATATAGTCATTAAAATGTCTAGTGTAGTAATGCATGCTCTCGAAAGCCAGAAGATTTCTGTACAAATGCTCTGTGGAATCATACACCGTTAAAAATGGAATTTCTAGAATTCCCTCATTAAATTTGATGTCGAGTAGATTTTTGCTTGACCCTGGTTCAAACTTGACTCCAGCTTGGTGAAGTTCCTTTACACTGGGAATGTTTCGATCATTCAACGCACTATCTGCAGGCGACTGGGATGGCTGAAGACAGAGTATGAGCAGATCAACAAAATGTTTAGCTTTCGGAAAGTTGATTTCTAGCAAATTCTCCTGTATTGGAATAGATTCAATCATATCAGTCCTGATCCAAAGACAGGTAATTGTCATGAAGGAAATTTCCTCATACAAGTTCGTTTCAAACATTGCTGTTTTGGCTAGATTAAACAAGTCGTTGGGAATGAACAATGGAAGCTGATTTTCTAGCAGCAAAATCTCTAGCTTCACATCATCATACAAAAATGATTTTCCGAATATGGGATCCTCATCCGTTATGGGATCCTCATCCGTTATGAGATCAAGTTCATAATGCTTCAGAAAGAGCTCAATGAGAAACACAGCATCCACTAAAACCATTTTTATGAACTCATCACTCCCAAGATGAATTGCTTCAGCATAACAGTTACGCAATTCTGCTTCCCTTGCCTTTATAAATCCAAGGAAACTTGCTATGCGTACCTTAGTTCGTTGAAGAAAGCACTTAAGGTATCTTTTCTTATGCTCTTCCATGGCTTTTAGCTCTTCCTTACCATGATGAAAAGGGCCAATTGAAACCATTCGCGGAGTAAAATGACTTGGATGGGAACACCGCGTGGCCTCAGGAACTCTGTAGATGGAATACTCTCTGGCTAAGGGATGCAATGACTCCAGTTCCCCTCTCAAAGAATCTGCCAACTTCTCCATATCAATCGAAACATCATAAACCTCATGCTCATGCTTTCTGGCGTCCATCTTCTCATTAATTGCTCGCTGCAGTAGCAACAAAATAAATGAAATCAGTAAAACAGAAAGAAAGCAGGAAGCATTAAGAACAATAACCGGAACATGAGGTGAAGACGTTCAACTAGGAGTTTGGGAAGAGCAAGAGCAATGATGAGTCGAAGGAGATGATATTAGTGGCGAATTATTTGAATATCAAAATGGTGTTGGATTATTTGACAGAGGCTTTGGCCAACAAGATCAAGAACAAGAGTGTCGAGTATGTTCGGAAGTTATTTGGGATTGAAAATAATTTTACGCCTGAGGAGGAGGAAGCAGGCCGGAAGGAGTGTGAGTGGACTTTTGAGGGTGTTGATCCAGATGGTGATGATTAAGCATAAGCTTTTTAAATTTTAATCCCGATCGTTATTTAATTGAAGTAGTTTTATGTTTTATGATAATTATTGGTTGGATATCAACAAGCGCGTAGATCAGCTGCTGTGGAGTTATTCTATCTTAACCAAGGTCTTTAGTTCAAGGCTTGGGAACGCAACTGCATTAGATACTTGTTTGGTGGTCTTCGGTTCGAGGCTTGGGAACGCAACTGCGTTAGATACTTGTTTGGTGATGCATGGATGATTGCTCTTTATTAAAAGACCAAGCTCTCGTAATAAGAAATATTTTGTGGGCTGATTTTTTATTTTTTATTTTTGAGAATGCCCATTGGATTGTTTAAACGTGCACTTTGCTCGCATGATCCTCGACCGAGGAATATAATAAAATAAGTTATAGGGGTTCAGTTTAATAATAGGGAAATTATCATTGCACCACTATTATTTTGTCTTATGTTCATCCAACCACTAAAAAATGGTATCATATTCTCTGTACCACCTTTCTTTTCACATTTGTATTAACTAATCACTTTTGCACTAACATCGTTAAATAATTTATATAAAATGATAATTTTACCCCATATAAATTAAAAGACCATTTTATTTTATAAAAACTTTAAAAATAAAAAATTATAATGATAAAAATATCCCTAAATTTAATAAAAATAAATCCCAAAATTAAAATTTTTATTTTTAATAAAAATATCTTAATATAAAATTATAATTATAAAATAATTGTAAAATTTTTGGATTTAATAAAAATCCCCTAAATTATTAAAATTTTAGGATTTATTCTTTTAAGAAATAAATTCAGTTACTTTAATAAAATTTTACAAAATTATAATTTTTTAATAAATAAATTCAGTTATTTTTATTAAAATTTTGCAAAATTATAGTTTTTAATAAAAATAATTATTAAAATTTTGTAAAATCTAAATTTAGTATAAATTAGTTGAGCACCTCTATTTGAGATTTATTTATTTTTATTAAATTTAGGGATATTTTTATGATTATAATTTTTTATTTTTCAAAGTTTAGTAAGATAAAATACTTTTTTAATTTATTTGGGGGTAAAATTATCATTTTATTAAAATTATTTAATGGTGTTAATGTAAAAGTGGCTAGTCGATACTAATATGAAAAGAAAGGTGGTGCAGAGAACATGTTAAAATGTTATGGTGGTTGGATGAACATAAAATAAAACAAAAGTGGTGCAATAATAATTTCCTTTAATAATAAAACAATTCCAACCAATTGTGCACTCTTCGAACAAAGTGATATGAGGTAAGAGTCTTTTTTTTTTATAAATATAGTGGAGCCTGGTAAAGACTAAGACAAATAGAGCGGGAATAAAAGTCTCATATGTATCATTACATAACTAATATCCAATCCCCTCTGGAGAATTAGTCAAGGGTCTTTTTTTTAATACAACAAAACCGAGTTGCTTTCTCATAAAATTGAATAAGTTGTTTTCATTTTAATTTTTCAATAAAGCAAAAAATTAGCAACTAGATGATCGTGCTCAAACAATTCAATAGGCCACAAATCAGTCCAAAATTTATGTCGAGGTTAGGTGACCCAATTTAATTAAAAAAATAAAGCGACAAGTGGACAATTCTTTTATTAAACCCGGGCCCCGACTCATGTGCTAGATTCCTATTTTAAATTTGTCTATTTTCACTGGTTAAACTGTCTTGCTATACCAAGAAAGCCCTTCGTATCTTCCACCTCTTCAATGATTCGGGTTCTCTCCATTGATGTTTTGAATACTCATTGAAATTAAGTGAGAAAATATGTGCATCTATTGATGGTGGTGACATACAACAGATAAGTGTGAGAGATTAAACAACTACTTGAAAATACTTTGATCCTTTAGATAGAAATTGACAATTTAGGCTTTGTTGCACTTTGTGACCGTGGCAGAAATTGTCGCCACGATTGTGATAGATTTTTTACGCCATGAGTACCTCACGTTTTATATGTCCCAAATTCAGGGTTGGACAAACTATGGGTCAATCTGGCAATGTTATAATTTTTAAAATAATTGTTAATAATTGTGCTGTAAAATTAATCAAATGCGAGAGTTAAACATTTAGTAAAAAATTATTTTTAAAAGTGTTGTGAGTTTTAAAGTCAATCATATGTATTTGGTAAATCTTACTAGAATACAAATTATTAAAATAGGCATAACATTAAATAAAATTTATTTGCATACACACACACACACACACACACATATATATGATAATTAATAGCTAAATTAAATATTTTTATCTTATTAAGTTTAATTTTTATTTTGTTATCTTAATATAATTGGTAATGATAATAATCTCTTTAAATTTAATAGTTTTATTTCTTAATTGAATAAGGACAATTTTACATATTTATAATATATGTGAAGATATATAAGAAATTGTTTTAAGTGTCTATTTTATATGACTTATCTCATGGTCATAAATACTTATCTAATCTCATAAGTTCTTTTCAAAAATTTTGTTGTTGTTTGATTATTTTTTAGTAGAATTTTGACGATTAAATAAGTTATTTTGCCTCTATTAGTGAAACTCAAGTTTTTGACCTTTTGGAGTGCTAAGGGTTAATCAAATTTTCATCACTAGCGAAACTCATAAGTACCTATCCGTCCGATCGGAGAGTGAATAATCAAATTTTCATCACTCTGTGCTGGGCCACAAAACGCTCTTGCTTTTTCTTTCAACTTTCCAGGACCCATGCTTTACGATTGCTTGACTTATCTTGCTTTTATGTTATAGCATTATGTGCTTGACTTGACTTGGGGCTTACTGTAGACAAATTTCTCTCTCATGTCACAGTAAATGTTCTAACGTGATTATAAAATTTCTCAGTAAAGCAACTAATTAATTATTACGAATTGTAGAATCAATACTAATACTGGTTATTCAAATATGAAAACCTTTCATAGAATCGCATTGCTACATTATCACACTATTGCCTTTCCTTTTTATCTGCCATGCCATCCTCCATTACTGATGTCAGCTAGGTGACAATTTAAAAATTGAGGTGACAAGCAGACAATTTATAGGTGCTTGACTTGTTGGAAAGGCGAGTGAAAACAGCAACAGTAACTAGAGAAATCAACTGCTCTTATCTTTTAAACATTCTGTGGGTGAGCTAAACATAACAAAGGCACTAGCAAGCAAGACAAATGAAATGCTTCTAAAAAATACAAAAATTGATCACAAGCAGTAGAAATTAATAAATCTACAATGCAATTAGAGAAGAAACTATTTGTGTGGCTGTGAGTAGAAGGAGAATAACAGCTGCAATTACGGAGATAGACGCCCATGGCGTGTTGAAATAATTTTGCTTCAAGGTTGCCTTCCATTTGTGCCATGGTAATTTGCGATAGGCCTGTAAATTAGTCACAACACCAGAATATTGGAAATTATAACTATTTAACGTACAGTCGGGATCAAGGTTTCGAAAAACAGTTGGAACAGTTTCAGTATTCCCTAGCCTAATAACTTCATTTTGAACGAGCAATTCTGCATCTTTCGGACAGCTGATGAGACAAGCCGTCATTATAATGTAATCATTAAAATATTTCTTGTAGCCATGCATACTCTCGAAGGCTAGAAGATTTCTGTACGCACGCTGTGTGTTCTCATACACCTTGAAAAATGGAATTTCCAGAATTCCTTGATTAAAATTGATGTCAAGTAGGTTTTTGGTTGACCCGGCAGCTGGTTTAAACTTGACTCCGGCTTCGTGAAGTTCCTCCACACTTGGTATGTTTTGATCTTTCAATGTAATTTGAGCACGTGACTGGGATGGCTGAAGACAGAGTATAATCAGATCAAGAAAATGCTCAGCTTTGGAAAAGTGGATTTCTAGCGAATTCTCGTCCAGTGGAAGAAATCCAAGTACGTGATTCCTGAACCAAAAACATGTAATTTTGACAAAGGAAATATTCTCGTAAAAGGCATCTTCATAGGTTGCAGTTTTGGCTAGATCAAACAAGTCATAGAGAATGAATAATGGAAGTTGATTTTCTAGCAGCAAAAAGTCGTGCCATATTTCGTTACGCAATTGGGGTTTTCCAAAAATGCGATCATCAACAGTTCTGAAATTACGTTTATAAAATCTCAGAAAGAACTCAATAAGAAAGACAGCATCCACTAAAACCATCGCTACGAACTCATCACTTCCAAGATTACGAATGGTTGCTGCATAACAATTGCGCAGTTTTGTTTCCTTTGCCTTTATAAATCCAAGGAAACTTGCCATGCTCACCTTAGTCCGTTGAAGAAAATATTTTAGGTACCTTTGTTTGTGCTCTTCCATGGGTTTTAGCTCTTCCTTACCATGATGAAAAGGGCCAATTGAAACCATTTGCGGAGTAAAATGTCTTGGATTTAAACACCGCTTGGGCTCAGCAACTCTATAGATGGAACAATCTTTAGACAAGTGATGCAGGGTCTCCAACTTCGCACTCAAAGTATCTGCTAACTTCTCCATATCAATCGATACATCCTCACTGTTATCCATCTTCTATTAATTGTTCACTGCAGTAGCAACAAAGTAAAATAAACGAAATTATCAGTATATTTAGATGACAGCATTAGAAACAATTAATAATCGAAAACAATCTGCACAGCTAATCTTTGTAATTACAATTTGTCAGTATGAAATGAATCACAGTTCTTCATTAATCTTCAAATTCTAACTATAATTAATAAACAAAAATCCTCACCAAAAAAAAAAATAAATAATAATAATAATAATTTATTCTTTATAAATATCAAGGGGACGACTTGAGTCTTTATATATATATATAATTTTTGTCATTATGTTCTTGACGGTGTTAAGAGATGCAAGTCTTTGCCAGGCCACCAAGCGCTTTCGCTATTTTTTTCAGGGATCCATGCACATGCTTTAATTTCTTTTAATTCAATCACTTTAATTTTCTGGTTTTGTGCTATAGATTATTAACTTTTATCATTAGTAGTTTTCTAGTATAGAATGTTAAAGTTCACGAAAAATTTGAAAAGTTTTAAAACTGTAGTGTTTAATAATATTATAAAATTAAACTTTAAAATTATTTTTTCGAACTTTTTCGTACTTAAAAAAAAAAAATCTACTTTTATCATTATGTGCTTCACTTGACTTAGGCTAACCATAGCTAATTTTTTTCTAGGTTGGATATTAATCTATAAATTCACAATAAAAATTTTAACTTTGATTAAAATTTCTTACCTAAAGCAACTAAAAAATTTTAAGGTATATCTCTTGCTAAGCTGGAATCTATATATATATACTGGCTACTCAATTATCTGGTTTAGCTATTTTATTAACATATTTGCTTATTTATCTCTCTTTTGTCATTTCCTTTAATTGACTGCATCAAATTTTTACAATATTACTTTTCTTTTTCTTCTGCCTGTCTCCATTATTGACGTTAGCTCAGTGACACATTCTAAAATTGAGATTACACGTAGACAATTAATAAATTGGTCTATCTCTTTATTTCGATAAATTAGTTAAAGGCCGTGGCTATTTTAGAGGAGTTTCGAAGCCATACATTTGAAATGAAAAATAATAAAAAATATGTTATTATTTTGATCGTATAGTTATAAAAATATGCTCTAAAGTGGAGTAACTCCAACATAATCAAACCCGACTAGTATAATTATTAAAATTTTATTATAATGGAATTGAAAAGGTGAGTGAAAACAACGGTAAGGTCCTGTTTGGAATTGAGGTGTTGTAACTTTTAAGCTACAACTTTTGTGGGAAAAAAAATAGTAAGTATGAAACAAAAGTTAATAATTTGTAGTAAATATAAATTTTAAAAAATAATTTTAACAAAATTATTAAAGATATAATATATTTTTTATGACACAATTGAAAAATCATTTCAACATATCTTCCAAGTTATGGCAATTAGTGTTTACCAAATACTTTAGTACTGTAACCTTTAAGATATAGTTGTCTAACCTCAATTCCAAACGCACCATAAGAACAGAAATCACCCTAAGTATATTTTTAACAATGTTATAGTTAGGTGACAAATAAAAAAGTAAGGTGACAAGTAGACAATATATGTGTACAATGTTTGTTTCTTGATACCGACGCGCGAGCTTAGTAAATTAACAAATTTTTATCATCAATTATGTGCTTGAATTTTTGGAAAGGTGAGTGAAAACAGCAACGGCAAGTACAGAAATCAACTGCTCTTATTTGTTGTCCATTCCGTGGTTGAGCTGAGCAAAACAAAAGTACTGACAATATACACAAGCCGTGAAATTTTCTTTAAAAAAGATTGAAAATAGCATGAAAAAATTGGTTTACAATGCAATGAGAGAACAAACTGTTTGTGTGAACGTGGGTCAAAGGACAACAACCACTGCAACGACGGAGATAGATGCCCACGAAATGTTGAAATAATTTTGCCTCAATGTTGCCTTCCACTTGTGCCATGGTGATTTGGAATAGGCTTGTAGATTAGCAACAATACCAGAGTATGGTATTGATGAGCAGTGATGACCGTTGATAATAAAAAGATGTTGGATTATCTGACAGAGGCTTTGGCCAACAAGATCAAGAACAAGAGTGTCGAGTATATGTCAGGAAGTTACTTGGGATTGAAAATAATTTTACGCCCGAGGAGGAAACAGCCAGGAAGGAGTGTGTGTGAGTGGACTTTTGAGGGTGTTGATCCAGATGGTGATGATTAAGTATAAGCTTTTTAAATTTTAATCCCCATCATTATTTAATTGAAGTAGTTTTATGTTTTATGTTTTACAATAATTATTGATTGGATATTGATTGGTGTTGAATTTGATTATGGTCCTGTTTAGAATTGAGGTGCTGTTAAAAAAAATTGTAATTATAAAAAAATTAATAATATGTAGTAAATATAAATTTTAAATAATAATTTTGACAAAATTATTAAAGATATAATAAATTTTTTATTTCACAAGTGAAAAATCATATCAATATATCTTCGAAACTACAGTAATTAGTGTTTTCCAAACAATTTAATACTGTAGTTTTTAAGATACAACTGACCAATCTCAATTTTAAACGCATCCTATATCTAATCACACTTCACTACTTTCAATTTATATTTATTAGCGCCTTTTTTAATTTATATTTTTGGCATTTATTTAGAGTAAAATAATAATTTTATGTTTGTCGGTAAAAAAGTCATTTGATCAATAATCTGTTAATTCTATTAACAAAATTAAGACGGCAGTAGGCGGGTGTAAGACAATGTATTTTCAAATAAAATTCAGCAAAAAAATGTGTATTTAAAAAAAACACAAAAAAGAGTTGATGGATGGATAATTACTCTTTATTAAAAGACCATGCTCTCGTAATAAGAAATAATTTGTGGGCTGATTATTATTATTTTTTTTTTGAGAATGCCCATTGGATTTTTTAAACGTGCGCTTTGCTCGCATGATCCTTGACCGAGGAATATAATAATTCCAACCAATTGTGCAATCTTCGGACAAAGTGATAAGCGGTCAAGAGTCTTTTTTTTTTTAATATAGTGGAGCCTAGTAAAGACTTGGACAAACAGAGCGGGACTAAAAATCTCATACATATTATTACATAACTAATATCTAATCCCCTCCGGAGAATTAGTCAATAGTCTTTTTTTAATACAACAAAACCGAGTTGCTTTCTCATAAAATTGAATAAGTTGTTTTCATTTTAATTTTTCAATAAAGCAAAAAATTAGCAACTAGATGAGGGAACAAACTGTTTGTATGGATGTGAGTAGAAGAAGAATAACAGCTGCAATTACAGAGATAGACGCCCATGGAGTGTTGAAATAATTTTGCTTCAAGGTTGCCTTCCACTTGTGCCATGGTAATTTGCAATAGGCCTGTAGATCAGCAACAACACCAGAATATTGGAAACAAGAATAGTTTATTATACATCCATTATCAAGGTTATGAAATAAAGTTGGAAATGCTTCAGTATACCCAAGCCCCATAATTTCGTTCTGAACGAGTAATTCCGCATCTTTTGGAGTGTTGACAAGATAATCCATCATTATAATATGGTCATTAAAATAGCTAGTGTAGCAATGCATCATCTCGAAAGCCAGAACATTTCTGTACAAACGCTCTGTGGCACCATACACCGTTAAAAATGGAATTTCTAGAATTCCCTCATTAAATTTGATGTCGAGTAGATTTTTGCTTGACCCCGGTTTAAACTTGACTCCGGCTTGGTGAAGTTCCTTTAGACTGGGAATGTTCACATCTTTCAACGCAATATCTGAATGCGACTGGGATGGCTGAAGACAGAGTATAAGCAGATCAACAAAATGTTTAGCTCTCGAAAAGTTGATTTCTAGCAAATTCTCCTGTATTGGAAGATATCCAGCAATATTACCCCTGAACCAAAAACAGGAAATTGTCATGAAGGAAAATTCCTCATACAAGTTCGTTTCAAACATTGTTGTTTTGGCTAGATTAAACAAGTCGTTGAGAATGAACAATGGAAGCTGATTTTCTAGCAGCAAAATCTCATGCTTCATATCAACATGCAAAAATGATTTTCTTGATATGAGATCCTCATCCGTTCTGAAATTAGGTTGATAAAACTTCAGAAAGAGCTCAATGAGAAACACAGCATCCACTAGAACCATTTTTATGAACTCATCACTCCCAAGATGAATTGTTTCAGCATAACAGTTGCGCAATTCTGCTTCCCTTGCCTTTATAAATCCAAGGAAACTTGCTATGCGTACCTTAGTTCGTTGAAGAAAGCACTTAAGGTATCTTTTCTTATGCTCTTCCATGGCTTTTAGCTCTTCCTTACCATGATGAAAAGGGCCAATTGAAACTATTCGCGGAGTTGGATTGGAACACCGCGTGGTCTCCGGAACTCTGTAGATGGAACACTCTCTGGCTAAGGGATGCAATGACTCCAGTTCCCCGCTCAAAGCATCTGCCAACTTCTCCATATCAGTCAATACATCATAACCCTCGTGCTCATGCTTTCTGGCGTCCATATTCTCATTAATTGCTCGCTGCAGTAGCAACAAAATAAATGAAATCAGTAAAACAGAACGAAAACAGGTAGCATTAAGAACAATAACCGAAACAGGAGGTGAAGACGTTCGACTAGGAGTTTGGGAAGAGCAAGAGCAGTGATGAGTTGAAGGAGATGATATTGGTGGCGAATTGTTTGAATATCAAAAAGATGTTCGATTATTTGACAGAGGCTTTGGCCAACAAGGTTGAAACGACCGGCCCCGAATCCCCCCAAGCGAGTCTATCTAGTCTCATCAAAACGGACTTGATAATAATTCTATTAGTAAAGATTCTGCCGAAAATTCGGCAAAGTCTCCTTTATATATATAACACTCCCAATCTACAAATATGAATATAACACTCCCAATACAATTCAATATACAACAAACTCCAGTGATTAACATCCTTAACCAAAATGCTGAGTTTTGTATCTCCAGAGTCTCAAAAGATAATATTATAACTAATATTAATATCTCAATTTATTCTTAATCCCAAAAGAATAATATAACAAAATTATACAATCCCAAAAGAACAAGATGACCAAGATGTCCTAACAAAAACATCTATATCTTCTACCACCATCACGTGAAATCCAGTTCGAGGAAACCATTAAATCAGAACATTTAAAATATTTATTTCGCAAACATGCTTTACTATTATAATTAACTATAAAAATAGGTTTTGTATATTTCACTCACAGTGACGGTGTTCACGGTCGATTATCGTCCACGTCCGCGGACCGGTTCTCACTCGCGGATCCTCCTAAATCAAGGAAACGACATAATTATTTTCTGTAAATCGAAATTACGACTAAATTTTATGCAATAAACTCAAAACGAACACCTATCCATAATTTACAACTCCCGTGTCCATAAAATTACTAAAATGCCCTTGAGTCCGTAGATCATTAACATGCTCCGAAATTGTAAATCACCGAATTACCCTCGGAATCGTAATTACACCCACTCCTCAATTCTAAGAATTACTAAAATATCCACAGGCTCAGAAATTACAAAATTGCCCTCATAGTGTGAAATTACCAAAATGCCCTTTATGGTTGACGGTCAACGGCCACCGGAATTTGGTCAACACTGGCTAGGAAGCTCAAATCTTAAAGTTCCAATCACGCTGAGTTCAATGGTACCGGCGGTGAGCTCCAACGCGCGGCAACAACGCCGGAATCTAGCTCGGCAGCCGTGAATTCCAACAATCTACCGGCGGCAAAACAGTGACTCTCGTTGCCTATGGATGGTCGAAAATGGAAGAGGGAGTCGTGGGGAACAAAATCCAACCGGTGGTGTCACCCAAAACCGGCGGAGCAAAGTGAAACAGTCGTGGGTTTCAAGCTTCGATCGCCGGTGTTCTGGTTGGTTTTCGGCGACGAGGATGGCAAGGGAACGACGGCTGGATTCTAAGCTTCAGATTGGTACCAAGCTCGGCCGAAACGGTGGCCGGAAATGGGAGTGATGGCCCGGTCAAGGTAGCGGGTTCCGGGTCGGGTTTTCGGGTCTGTAGTTGGGTCGGTTTAGCAGCTTCTCTCTCACTCCCTGTTACACGTGCATATGTTTCCTCTGTTTCCAGCTTATTCTTTTGCTTTTACTAACTTCTTAACCGCCTCATACTTATTCATTTTTAATTCACATATGTTACAAAGATCAAGAACAGGAGTGTCGAGTACATGTCTGGAAGCTACTTGGGATTGAAAATCATTTTACGCCCGAGGAGGAGGAAGCAGCCAGGAAGGAGTGTGAGTGGACTTTTGATTGATGTTGAATTTGATTATGGTATTATTTGGAATTGAGATACCGTGGAAAAAAATTATAATTATGAAATAAAATTAATAATATATATTTACTTATGTAATAGAAAATTTATTATATTTTTAATAATTTTGTCAAAATTATTATTTAAAAATCATGTCAACATATTTTCGAAACTACAGAAACTAGTATTTATCAAACACTTTAATGTTATAATTTTTAAAATATAAATGTTCAACCTCAATTTCATACGCATCTTATATCTGATCACACTTCACTACTTTCAATTTATATTTATTAGTGCCTTTTGTATATTTTTAATTTATGTTTTTGGCATTTATTTAGGGTAAAATAATAATTTTATGTTTATGGATAAAAAGGTCATTTTCTAATAACAAAATTAAGACGGTAGTATGCGGGTTTAAGACAACGTATTTTTACATAAAATTCAGCAAAAAAAAACACAAGAAAAGAGGTGATGGATGGATAATTGCTCTTTAAGACCAAGCTCTCGTAATAAGAAATAATTTGTAGGCTGATTTTTTATTTTTGTTTTTTGAGAATGCCCATTGGTCCATTGGATTGTTTAAACGTGTGCTTCACTCGTATGATCCTCGATCGAGGAATATAATAAAATAAGTAGTAGGGTTCAGTTTAATAATAAAACAATAACATTTCGTGGGGGATAGACTAGCTCCACTCAATTATTTGATAATTGAAAGAGGATTGACATTAATCCTCATAATACTTTTATGGAAGCTTGAACCCTTACACTCAACATTGTAAGTGCAAGGGTTCTCTCACTAGACCAAAGGCCCATTGGTGAATTTGTTCATATCTGATTACACTCCACTTCTTCCAATTTATATTTATTAGTATCTTTTGTATTTTTTTTCTTTTTTTTGGCATTTATTTAGGGTAAAATAATAATTTTATATTTGTAGGTAAACAAATTATTTGACTAATATTCTGTTAATTTCATTCATACCGTTAAAGTGTAGTGTCAAATAGAATTGGGAAAAAAAAAGGAATGTGTGTATTTAAAAAAAAATACACAAGAAAAGAGGTTGTAGATGGATAATTACTCTTTATTAAAGGGCCATGCTCTCGTAATAAGAAATAATTTGTGGGCTGATTTTTTATTTTTTATTTATTTATTTATTTTTTTTTGAGAATGCCCATTGGATTGTTTAAACGTGCGCCTTGCTCGCATGATGATATGATCCTCGATCGGGGAATATAATAAAATAAGTTAAGAGGGTTCAGTTTAATAATAAAACAATTCCAACCAATTGTGCACTCTTTGGACAAAGTGATAAGAGTCAAGAGTCTTTTTTTAATACAACAAAGCCGAGTTGCTTTCTAATAAAATTGAATAATTTGTTTTCATTTTAATTTTTCAATAAAGCAAAAAAATTAGCAACTAGATGCTCGCGTTCAAAAAATTCAACAGGCCACAAATCAGTCCAAAATTTATGTCGAGGTTGGGTGACCCAATTTAATTTAAAAAATAAAGCAACAAGTAGGCAATTCTTTTATTAAACCCGGGTCCCGACTCATGTGCTAGATTCCTAATTTAAATTTGTCTATTTTCATTTTTCACTGGTTAAACTGTCTTGCTATACCAAGAAAGCCCTTCGTATCTTCCACCTCTTCAATGATTTGGGTTCTCTCCATTGATGTTCTGAATACTCATTGAAATTGAGTGAGAAAATTTGTCAGTTCAGCTAAAAAAATATGAGCATATATTGATGGTGGTGACATACAATAGATAAGTGTGAGATATTAAACAACTACTTGAAAATACTTTGATCCTTCAGATGACAATTTAGGTTTTGTTGTGCTTATGTGACCGTGGTAGAGATTGTCACCACGATTGTGATAGATTTTTTACGCCATAAGTACCATACATTTTTTATGTCTCAAATTTCGGGTTGGACCAACCATGGGTCAATTTGACAATGTTATAACTTTTAAATAATTGTATTGTAAAATTAATCGGTCACGAAAGTTAAACATTTAGTGAAATTTTATTTTTAAAAGTGCTGTGAGTTGTAAAACTAGTTATATGTATTTGGTAAATCTTATTGGAATACAAATTATTAAAATAGACATAACATTAAATAAAATTTATTTGCGTGTGTGTGTATATATATGTGAGATAATTAAAAACTAAATAAAAAATTTTATTTTATTAAGTTTAATTTAATTTTGTTATCTTAATATAATTGGTAATGATAATAATCTCTTTAAATTTAATAATTTTATTTCTTAATTGAATAAGGATAATTTTGGATATTTATAATACATATGAAGATATATATATGAAATTGTTTTAAGTGTTTGTTTGATATAATTTATCTCATGGTCATAAGTACTTATTTAATCTCATAAGTTCTTTTCAAAATTTTTATTGTTCTTTAATTATTTTTTAGTAGAGTTTTTGTCAATTAAATAAGTTATTTTGCATCTATTAGTAAAGTTCAAATTTTGGACTTTTTGAAGTATTAAGGGTTAAAAAGCTTTTTTAAAATATTAAAATATCCAAAATATCTTTTATTTATTTGACAATCTTATTTCATTCCTTTTCTTGCCTATAAAAGAATTTCATAATTTTTAATAAAAGCTTTCATCGACAACCAAATAAAGAAAATTATTTTGGTAAAAACTCTATCAACAAAAGTTATACTTAAATAAATTTTATTTGAAAAGTTATACCAAACGGTGTCTAAGTATAAAATTGATTCTCAAAATCAATTGTGTAAAGCTATTCATTTTTTATTTTTCTAATCTACTGTATAATGAGTTGATTCTATCAAAAAGAATTTTGAAAAAAAATCACCAAACACCAAAATTAATTTTTATCTTTTCAAAATCAAAATTTTGAGCCTCAAAAACAATCCCAAAGGAGCTCTATGCCAAACCAGATTTTGGTTGAAAATTTGAATTTGAAAAAAATGTGATATTACTTCAATTGCCGGGAAAATGGTTTTGTTGCAACTATCATAATGTTACAACTGACATAAAAAGTTTCTAATATTTAAAAAATAATAGTTTTTTTTTATTTCTCAACTTTTATGTTTACTTATGCATCTCCACACGCTAGTGTCATACTAAAACTACTTTTAGCGTGAAAAACATCATTCGTACTCACACCCAACTTATCGAGGGAACGAGTTCGAATCCCAGTGGGAGTAGTTCATTTGGCCGCACCATAATGGAAAAGAAGTAGATTCCTTTTAGGGATAACCGAAATCCCCACAGGGACGGGGGCCCTTGGGGATTTTCCCCATTTGGGGAGGGTACGGGGATTATTTTATATCCAATTTCTTATTCGGAGAAGGGACGATGACAATTTTTACCTAATTACTTATTTGGGGAAGGGACGAGGATGAAGTGGAATCCCCATCCCCTCCCCATTTCCCCACTTCCCTATTTTAATTTTTAATTTTTAATTTATTTTTCTAGAATTATTTGTGAATAAATAATAAATTTTAAATTGTAAAATATTAAATATTAAATATTGGTATAAACAACAAATATCAAAAAAAATTTTACAAATAATACAAATATTAGTTAATATAAAATATGTAACATAATTTAGGCTTAATTACAACCAAAAGCACACAATCCCACAAGGCCATAACTCACAAATCAAACTCTAAATCACTTTCTCACAATCTTGCTCATACTTTCCAAATTATTCGCAGTAGCAAGCACCCAACTCATCTTCATCTCATAATAACCCAGTAGCACATCGTGTTGTCAGTGGCCGAGTAGCCTAACTCATCACAACATCAACTAGCAGCCACACATGCGGCTTTGTTGTGCCATAGTCGGTGATCAGTAGGTATCATTACTCATGGACAACAATCACGTCAATATTGTATAAAAATCACATAATTTGAATTTTGTATGAAAATCATTATTTGAATATTATATATACCAAAAGTTTGAAGGAGTAGAATGAAATAAGACCCATTCATGATCATTCTTATTTTATTTTATATATTTTTATGTTAATATGATTAAATGAAGTTCGAAAACTAAAAAGATATCAGTTATTCAAGGATCGAAGAACCTCGAGGATCCCCTGTTATTATTTGGGGGAGGAGATCCCCTGACGGGGACTGAGAGGGAATGAGGAAATATACAAAATATCTGGGAGGAGTATAGGGATGTTGGTTCCCTCCCCTCCCCTCCCCATTGTCATCCCTAATTCCTTTTCAATGAAGGAGTAGTACATTTGGCCGCGTCATAATAAAACCGAAGCCAGTAGTTTTCTGATTAATGAATATCAATATTGTTATAATTGTAATTCAAAATGAAAAGAACTTCGATGGTGATTTGGAACGAAGAATTTTCAATGTAACTGATCATTTGAGGAGTATAGAATCATTCAATTATGATAATATATCCAAGACTTCTGAAAAAATTTTAAGACTGTGTTATGGAGATGAAAGATTCATTATATATTTATAAACCCAACACTCAAGAAGCAATAACATTGAGATTGAACAACTAGTTCAGGACTTAAGTAATACTTTTGCTCTTAAGGATTTGGGAGAGTTAAATTTCTTTCTTGGTATTGAGGTAACAAGAAATGAAAACACTCTAGTACTATCTCAAACCAAATATCTAAAGGAGTTACTTGCAAAGTTTGATTTACAGAATTGTAATGGAACTGATACTCCACTCACAACAACTGATAAGTTGAGTAAGTTCATGGGGACAAAATACTCTGATCCTACTCAGTATAGAAAAGCTATTGGAGGACTTCAATATACTGTACTTACTAGGCCTGAGATTGCTTATGCAATGAATAAGCTAAGTCAATTTATGGCAAGTCCCCTGCAGCCTCATTGGTTAGCTTGCAAACGAGTCCTAAGGTATTTGAAAGAAACTATTGACTATGGTTTAAGTTTTAGGAAGTCAGACTCTTTTGATTTGATAGCTTATTCAGATGTTGATTGGGGTAGTGATCCTGATGACAGAAGATCTACCAATGGTTATTGCATTTATTTATGTGATAATTTGGTTAGCTGGAGCTCAAAGAAACAGAGTGTAGTGTCAAAGTCATCTACAGAATCTGATGGCATTAGCATGTGCAGAGATAACTTGGATTTGCTCTATTCTCAAAGAAATAAATGTAAAGCTCAGCTGCACTCCATTATTATTGAGTGACAGTACTAGTGCAGCAACAATTGCCACAAATCCAGTTCTTCATTCCAAAACGAAACGCATAGAAATTGACATTCACTTTGTAAGAGACATGGTTGAAAAGAAAGAAGTAGAAGTTGCATTTGTCTCAAGCAATGATCAAACTGCTGATGTGTTAACCAAACCACTTACTTATCCTAAGTTCAGCTTCTTTAGAGACAAACTTAAAGTCTCTTCCAGAGATTTAAGTTTGAGAAGGAATGTTGAAATATTGAATGAAGCTGAACTTGATTCAAGTCATGTGGGAGTATTAGCTGGAGCATACTTGCTGACCAAGGATGTTACTCACACGAGAAACGAATTGAGGATCACACGTGACAAGCCAGAAGATTCCAGTTGGCAAAATAGCTATACAGAGATTCCTCTGACTTTGCATGATGGAATGAGTTAGTTATAATTGTACGGTTGTAATCAAATCTTTAGCATGCATTTCGTGTGTTTGTAAATTCATGAATGAGCTGGATGCTGAGCTAAGCAGCTATATAAACCAGCTCATTGTAATTTTACTATTGAGCTTAATAAAATAGTTAGATTCAGCTTCTCTCATCTTCTTTCGATCTTAAGAATTCTTTCAATGTTTAGATCTTTCAGTACAATTTGAGGGCGTGACTGTGATTGCTGAAGGCAGAGTATAAGTAGATCAAGAAAATGTTTTGCTTCGGAAAAGTGGATTTCAAGTAAATTCTTGTCTATTGGAAGAACCGCAAGTATATCTGCCCTAAGGAAAAAACAGGTAATTGACACAAAGGAAACATTCTTATACAAGTCGTCATAGGTTGCTGTGTTGGCTAGATTAAACAAGTCACCAAGAATGAATAATGGAAGCTGATTTTCAAGCAGATAAAAGTCATATCGAATTACGTAATACAACTCCGGTTTTCTAAAAAAGCGATCATCATCAGTTATCAAATTATCTTTGTAATTTCTCAGAAAGAACTCGATGAGAAAGACAGCATCCACTAAAACCATTGTCACAAACTCATCACTTTGAAGGTTGTGAATGATTTCAGCGTAACAATTGCGCAATTCTACTTCCCTGTCCTTTATAAATGCAAGGAAACGTGCCATGCGTACCTTAGTTCGTTGAAGAAAGCACTTTAGGTACCTTCGTTTAAGCTCTTCCATGGCCTTTAGCTCTTCCTTGCCATGATGAAAAGGGCCAATTGAAACCATTTGCGGAGTGTAATGACTTGGATGTAAACAACGCTTGGGCTCAGGAACTCTGTAGATGGAACACTCTTTCGACAAGGGACGCAGGGTCTCCAACTTCCCACTCAAAGAATCGGCTAACTTCTCCATTTCAATCGGTACATGCTCGTGCTCCCACATATCCATGGCCAGCCAGCTAGCTAACCGAAGAATAAAGAAATAATTAAACAACATTAGAGTGTGTGTGTGTATAGCAGTCCTTCTCCTACGTGGGCGCCGCATTTTTTATTCCTGCGAATTGGCTATTAAATAATATGGCGTATTAGTGTTTCATTATTTTTTAATTCAATTAACCAATACACCATACAGTGTAATAGCGAATTCTATTAAAAAAAAAAATTTGCAGACATCCGCACCTAAAAATAATTTTATGTACATATATACATACATGTGTGTGTGTTCAGATTAATTAAAAGATATAACGATTGATTACATATAAATCATAAACTTATTAACACATCAAAAATGAAGACAAGCGAATACTCACATTTCTATCTTTGTTTCTTGAATTAATGATGCATGTGAAACCAGTATTATATATGATCGACCTTGTCGTCCGAATAAATTGGTCCATATACTTCATATATATATATATAAAGATTCGAATAAATTGATATTGTACGTTTATTCCTTTCTTCAGAACATAACAATTTGCTTGTCTTTTATAGAATCTCTCTTTCAATAAAGTCAGTAACTGCTTTCTATCTTTATAGGTTCCCATCTAATAAGATGCATGCTTTAAGCTTCATAATTAAAATCATCAAAAATTACAAAACCAAAAATCAAGAACAAAGATTATATTGGTTGTCAGAGTCTTAGAGAAATATCTTTACAAAAAAGTTCAAGTTGATTGGTAAGAATTAATAAATATTATAGGTTTCCCCAAGTATTAAAACCAAAACTCATGGGTAAGCTTAGAGATAAGAGAATTTGAAAGTAACTCAATGAATTGAAATTAAAATAAAAATTGTCTGTGGGAGAATAAACTTGAGAAATCTTGTTAGTGAAGTAATTTGGTTTAAAAGGATGATAAGGATCCAACAATAGCGTTGAAGTCAAGTCTCACTACAATAAACAATTTAGTATTGCCTAAAATGAATTACTAAAGTAAATTCTTGAAGAAAAAAAGCGTATAATACTCTTGAACATCATCTTAAGTTAACTAAAACTTAAAGCAGGTTGGTTTGGGTTTCTCTAAGAAAAAAGGTGAAAGCATAAACATGTATCAAGTCTTATTGTATGTACTTTCATCCAGGGGAAGCTGCCCCATGGAAAACAGAGGCCATGCCCTGTTGTAGGTCCAAAAGCAATTATTAAATATAATTATGAAAATTTACAATTTCAGATTTTAATATTTATTTTGCTGATTTATCCCGCGATAACTGTAAAAGATTAACATTTTACCCATTAATTAGATACTCTTTTTTAACTTTAACCTTAAAACATCTACCTCTATAATATTTGACCCTCCCTAAATTTTTTATTCTAGCTCCGCCCCTTTTTCATCCATCCATAGATGCAAAAGTTATTCAATACTTCAAATTTCTCAACATTTGTGTTTGTTTACGCATGACACAGCCGTATGATTTTACATAACTTGTAAGAGTAGTGCTAGAACCTCAGAAGCAACATCAGGGAAACATTATCGTGTTTTAATTGGCGTGTACATTGATCATTTGGAACCATGAATTTACAATATAACTTTTTATTTCAGGAGTTTAGAATTATTCATCCATAATCATATGTCAAGACTTCTGAAATTTTAAGGTTAAAACAAGAGTGTTACATGTCCAAACTTAAGGAATTTATTGTGAAGTATGCATGTACGAATTTGAAACGTGTAACTAATTGTTAAAACTTATGTGAGATCTGACACAAGTTTATTCCTTCTTTGTTTTTCAAATCTACCATATAATGGGATGATTTTATCAAAAAAAAATTTCAAAAAAAATTCACTAAACTCCAAAATTAATTTTATCTTTTTAAAATTAATTTTAAACCTCAGAAATAATCCCAAAAGGGCTCTATGTCAAACCACATTTTAGGTGAAAATTTAAATTTGACAAAAATTTGATGTTACTTCAATTGCCAAGAAAATGGTTTTGTTGCAAGTGTCATATTGTTACAACTGACATAAAAAAGTTCTAATATTTAAAAAATAATATATTTTTTTTATTTCTCAACTTTTATGTTTATTTATGCATGACCACAACCGTATGATATTACACAACTGAGGGATTTTCATTATACATTTATAAACCCAACACTGGTCTCAAGCTCACCTTTCAATTTAGAATAGCTTTAATTTACGGTCATGATTTCCCGCCAAATTGAAACCCTGATCCAACTGTCAAAAACCGCCCACCACCATCATCAACTCCCCGCTCTATTCCTCAAAACATCACTCGATCACAACACGTACATAATCTCACGCTTCATTCTCACTTCACTTCCAATCTCACTCCACTTTACGAGATCCTTATTCAATAACGTCATGCCACCACTTTTTGCTTACAATACCCTTATAAGAGCGTACGCAAAAACCTCTTGTTCGATTGAATCAATCAAACTGTTCGATGAAATGCTAAAAACAGGGCTTAGACCTGATAATTTAACGTACCCTTTTGTTGTAAAAGCTTCTGATCAGTGTCTGTTGATTGGAGTTGGTGGGTCCGTGCATTCGTTGATTTTTAAAGTGGGTTTGCATTCGGATAAGTATATTGGGAATACCCTCCTGAGGATGTATGCTGCCTGTAAGGAAATTGATTTTGCGAAAGCACTGTTCGATGAAATGCCTGAGTGAGATGTGGTTTCTTGGAGTTCTATGATTGCGGGTTTTGTTGCTTGGTATGTTTCTTCAGTGATTTGATTTTAATTGTTTATATGTGTTATTGTTACTTGTCGTGGATTTAGAAAAAAAATAAAATATAATAAAAAACCGTTAATGTGAATAAAAGCCAAATAATTGCTGCATGAAGTTCATTAGTTAATGAGTTTGTCTAGGTGCGGTGCTTATTTTCATGTGAAGTTGTTATTATGCATTCGTTTTCTTTATTACCGTATATCCTGGTATTACATTTTTTGCATCGTTTCCTTTATTACACATTGAAGGTGTTCCATCGAATGAAGCTAGCAAATGAAAATCCAAACTCTGTCACCTTGGTAAGCTTGGTTTCTGCTTGTACCGGTCTGATCAATGTCAGGGCAGGAGAATCCATTCATTCATACGCTGTCGTTAATGGTTTGGAGCTGGATGTTGCTATAGGAACCGCCCTGGTTGAGATGTATTCCAAGTGTGGGCATGTTGAGAAAGCTTTCAAAGTTTTCAATTTAATGCGTGAGAAGAATTTGCAGTCTTGGACAATCATGATTTCTGGGCTTGCAGATAACAGCCGAGGAAATGATGCTATTTCCTTGTTTGCCAAGATGATACAAACAGTGCTAAAATCAGACAGCATTTCGTTTTCTGCAATCTTATCTTCTAAAACTTATGAAAGAAAGAGAGGGTAAAAATTTCTCTTAAGATGACGTCAGAAACTTGTGTTTCCAAGTGTTTCAAGGTCTCCATTACAGGCACCGACAGGGTTATTTTCACCGTGACCTAAAGCCTTCCAACTTGCTTGTTTCGAAAGGTGTGATCAAGATAGGGGATCTTGGAATGGTGAAGGAAATTGATTCCAATCTGCCGTGCACTGATTATGTCACAACTCGCTGGTATCGAGGTCCTGAGGTGTTGCTTTTTTCCGAGATTTATGGACCTGAAGTTGATAAGTGGGCGATGGGTGCTATTATGTTCGAGATGTTGAGTTTCGGGATTCTCTTTCCGGGGAAAAGCTCAGCTGATCAGATTTACAAAATCTGCCAACTGATTGGAAGCCCCACTAAGGACTCTTGGCCTCTTGGAATTCAACTCGCGAGCAATCTCAATTGGAAACTTCCGCAGATGGGTGGTGTGAATCTGCTAGCAGTGATGCCATCAGCTTGATTTCGTGGCTCTGTTCCTGGAATCCCTACATGAGGCCGAATGCTGCGGAAGCTTTACAACATCCTTTCTACTGGAGTTTCTATTTTGTTCCTCGATCGGTGCCGCTTCTTTACAATAATTTTGAAGCTGTCGCGTTTCCTACTGCCACAGACGCAATGCGCGGACGTTCTTTGACATATTCTCAGGAACCGACTTATGAGCAATTATGTTCATATTTCAAGTGAGATGTACAAAGGACTGACAACGATCACAGGACCATCAACTCTGCCAAGCGTATCTTCTCTATCCGATAATTGCCAAGCCCTTTCCTTTATCGATTAAGTGCAGCACAGCCATTCAAAGTCCTCAATCCACCATCCAGAATCCATGCGTACGCAGCCACTGGGACAGCCACCACCGACAGCCAACCACTGCCACTACGATCACCACTGCCACCAATGACAGAGATTAGTAATTGTAAGTAATAAATTGCAATTTTCGACTCAACATATTATATAAAAACTAAATCTGTTTTCAACTACGTAATCATTGTTTTCAAATTATACTGGGATGGAACTGGCAATCCTTTGGGAAGGTTTGCCATATGTGGAACTGTCACTTTGGACATCACGCTTTAACTAAATCTGACAGCCTCCCTTGTTCAATTATTTATTCAATTCTGCAGGTACATGATATTTCTTCTTAGTGTTTTGGCATAACAAGACTGAAAGAGAAAGATGGGTTCTGCAGAAGGAAGATAACAGCTTGAGGGGTTTTGCAGTTGGGGTTATGTAGTAGGGTTCTGTGGTGAAGTAAAAAATCGAAAGAGAAAGATGAGTTTTTTCTGTTTCTTTATTACAAGAGAAAGATGAGTTTGACACAGAGCTGGAATGCTCAAGCAAAACGATGTTGTTTTAAGAAAAATTGAAACGACCCAAAAAATTAACAAAACGGCGTCATTTTATTAAAACTTCGGGGCTTTTGACCTGGGGTTTGACCCGAGGCATCTATCAGTGCTCTTTTCTTTTTCATTTTTCTTTCTCAACGCGCATTTTCTTTTTCCATTTTCTTATTAATTAGCGCGTATGGACTACGGACCTTCAATCAAATATTCTAAGACCCCTTTAAAATATATATATTCGAAGACGCTTGCGCTATGCGTTTTCTTTTTGGGGTATTTCTATTTCTTTTAAAAAGGGAAATTTTAGATTTAAATATGCATGAGACCTTTTGATAATGGGGATCGAATATGTCAAAGTTGTTCCCATTAAAGTGAAGCTGATTCTCAATGTCAAGTGGGATAGACAAGGTATCGGATTCTTATCTTAGATTATTTAGTGGGCTGAACAAGTAAATGATGAAGGATGTAGTGTGGAGAATCTTTAACTTTTTTATCTTTACTTTGTACTTAGAATTAAAAGTTGTCTAAGAAACTAATGAAAAGAATTTAAGAATACTTGAACTTGAAGAGGGGCCAACCCATATATACACGAAGACGTGACACATATACATCACATTGGAGGGTGGGACTTGGGAGTACGGATGATGTTTTCCAATTTCCACGCTAAAAGTTCTAGTGCGACACTAATGTGTGGAGATGCATAATCATAAATAAACATAAAAGTTCGAGAAATTAAAGAAAAAAACTATTATTTTTTAAATATTAGAAACTGTTTATGTCAGTTGTAACAATATGACACTTGCAACAAAACCATTTTCTTCAATTACTTTTTTGAAATTCAAAATTTCACTAAAATGTGGTTTGTCATATAGCTCTTTAATTTGGGATTGTTTTTTAAGCTCAAAATTTTGATTTTGAAAGATAAATATTAATTTTAGTATTTTTTAAAATTATTTTTGGTAGATTAGAAAAGTAGAAAAGGAATAGCTTTACACAACTAATTTGATAATCAATTTATAAATTTTAGAAAATGAAATAAAAATTTTCTTATTACTTATGATCGGTTCAATGTAGGAGCAGTGCATTTGGCCGCGTCATAATAAAACCGATGCCAGTAGTTTTCTGGTTAATAAGTATCAATATTAATCAGAAAACTGCCGCGTCATAAAAAAACCGATGTATATGTATAATTCTAGGGCATTTTCCTTTTCACCAAAATCTAACTGCCTATATATATATATATATATATATATCTATTATATTTCTTAGCCACATCTTCCATATACCACCCCTCCCTAGATATGTATAACTCTAGATATTTTTTATTAACAAGTGGACGATTGGGCGAGTGGAGAACTTGAGTCTTTCTTCAATATTAATTGAATCGTCAAATTTTTACCGTTATGTGCTGGACTTATTGTGAAAACAGCAAAAGTGGTCGAGCTAAACAGAAACACTCACGGGTAATACAAGTGAATTCCTTCAAAGAAAATAATACATAATAAACTGTAAAAGTGAATCTACAATGCGATGAGCGAACAAACTGTTTGTATGAATGTGAGTAGAAGAAGAATAACAGCTGCAATAACAGAGATAGACGCCCATAGAGTGTTGCAATAATTTTGCTTCAAGGTTAAATAATTTTGCTTGAAGGTTGCCTTCAACTTGTGCGATTTGCAATAGGCCTGTAGATTGGCAAGAACAGCAGAATATTGGAAATGAAAGTAATATATCGCACAATCTTTACCAAGGTTGCGAAATACAGTTGGAACTGCTTCAGTGTCCCCTAGCCCGATAATTTCGTTCTGAAGGAGTAATTCCGCGTCTTTTGGCGTGCTGACAAGATAATTCATCATTAAAATATAGTCATTAAAATAGCCAGTGTAGCAATGCATATTCTCGAAAGCCAGAACATTTCTGTACAAACGCTCTGTGGTCTCATCCACCCTTAAAAATGGAATTTCTAGAATTCCCTCATTAAATTTGATGTCGAGTAGATCCTTGCTCGACCCTCGTTTAAACTTAATTCCAGCTTGGTCAAGCTTCTTTACGCTGGGAATGTTTAGATCTTTCAACGCAATAACTGCACGCGACTGGGATGGCTGAAGACAGAGTATAAGCAGATCGACAAAATGTTTGGCTTTCGAAAAGTTGATTTCTAGCAAATTCTCCTGTATTGGAAGATATCCAACAATATCATCCCTGAACCAAAAACAGGTAATTGTCATGAAGGAAATTTATCATACAAGTTTGTTTCAAACGTTGTTGTTTTGGCTAGATTAAACAAGTCGTTGGGAATGAACAATGGAAGCTGATTTTCTAGCAGCAAAATCTCATGCCTCACATCAGCATACAAAAATGATCTTCCGAATATGGGATCATCATCAGTTCTGCAATCAGGTTTATAAACTCTCAGAAAGAACTCAATGAGAAACACAGCATCCACTAAAACCATTTTTACGAAATCATCACTTTGAAGATTATGAATGGTTTCTGCATAACAACTGAGCAATTCTGCTTCCCTCTCCTTTATAAATGCAAGGAAACGTGCCATGGATACCTTTGTTCTTTGAAGAAAGCATTTTAGGTACCTTTGTTTATGCTCTTCCATGGCTTTTAGCTCTTCCTTACCATGATGGAAAGGGCCAATTGAAACCATTCTGTAGATGGAACACTTTCCAGACAAGGGAGGCAGGGTCTCCAACTTCCCACTCAAAGAATCGGCTAACTTCTTCATATCAATCGGCACATGCTCGTTCTCGTCCTCATGCGCCCTGTCATCCATATATATTCAATCAGTTGCTAATGGAAGAATAATGAAATAAATGACATTAGTATGGAAAATTCTTGGTGTGTTTCAGAAGCATTGCTCCTTTTGCAATCACTCTTTGTCTAGTATATTTTTCAATTAATCGTGATAATATTTATACACACCTGACAACTAGAGAACAATAAGAAACAATGCTCCTTGAGTACCAGAGATATATCCATCCAGATTTATAAAAAGATATGACGATCGAGTGTGCATAGATTAATCAGCTACTTAACACGTCAAAAACTGAGACAAAAGTGAATACTCACATTGCTTTTTCTGTATCCCCTGTATTAACTGTGGATGAAGAATCGGCTAGCTTCTCTATTTCGACGGGTACATGCTCGTCCTCCCTGTCATCCATGGCCAGCATTTTAATAAAAGTCCTCGGTTGAGCGAGAAGAATGATGTGTCTCCTGATTAATAAAAAGGTATGACAATCAAGTGCATATAAATCAGAAACTTAACGCATCAAAAATGAAGACTAAAATGAATACTCACATTGCTTTTCTTTGTAGCCAGTATTAATTGTGGATATGAAACACAATAACATATAAGATCGACCAGGTCCTCGTAATAAATTGGTCCATATAGTCCATATATATATAGGAGTAGTTCGAATAAATTGATATTGTACATTAATTCCTTCCTTCAGAGCATAACAATTCTCTTGTCATTTATGGAATCTCTTTCAATAAAGTCAGTAAGTGTTATCTTTCTTTATTGGTTCTCATGTAATAAGAACAAAGATTATATTGGTTGCTAGAGTCTTAGAGAAATCGGTTGACACAAAAATTTAACTTGAGAGTCAATAAGTATTAATTAAACAATTAATGGGTCCCCTAACGTACTAAATTCAGAGCAAGTAGATGAGCCGTGAGACAAGAGAATTCAAAAGCAAGCCAATAAATTCAACTTTGAATTCTTGTTACAGAAATAACATAGTTTCAAAAGCTTAAGCATAATAATAAGGATCCAATAATAGTATTAAAGTAAAGTCTTACAACGAATTTACTGCAATGAGCAATTTAGCATAGCCTAAAATGAATTACTACCATAAATTCCTGAGGAAAAAACCGTGTAATATTCTTGAACCTCATCTCAAGTTAATTAATTTAAAACTTAAAGCAGATTCGTTTCGGCTTCTCAATGAAAAAAAGGTGAAAGCATAAACATGTGTTAAGTATTATCATCGATACTTTCATCCATGGGGAAGCTGTCCCATGGAAAACAGAGGCCCTGCCCTGCTGTTGTATGTCCAAAAACAATGATTAAATATAATTATGTAAATTTACAATTTCAGATTTTAAAATATTTATTTTTCTGTTTAGCTCTTACAACTTTAAAAGTTTAACATTTTACCCCAATAATTAAATACTCGTTTTCAACTTTAACCCAAAGAGATTTACCTCTACACCATTTGACACCCCCTAAATATTTTATGAAGCATAGCGCTTCCCTGCAATCGTGTCTTTTACTTGGCAGAGATCATGTATTGAATTTTATTGCCCCGCACAACTGCTTTGCATCGAAGTCACTTCAAATCCCTTAATGTAGGGTCCTTTTCAACAGAAAGGAATAGCCAAACCAACCCAGCTGGCTGGTCTTTATCCGTCCGATCGGAGAGTGAATAATCAAATTTTCATCACTCTGTGCTGGGCCACAAAACGCTCTTGCTTTTTCTTTCAACTTTCCAGGACCCATGCTTTACGATTGCTCGACTTATCTTGCTTTTATGTTATATCATTATGTGCTTGACTTGACTTGGGGCTTACTGTAGACAAATTACTCTCTCATTTCACAGTAAAAGTTCTAACGTGATTATAAAATGTCTCCATAAAGCAACTAATTAATTATTACGAATTGTAGAATCAATACTAATACTGGTTATTCAAATATTAAAACCTTTTCATAGAATCGAATTGCTACATTATCACACTATTGCCTTTCTTTTTTATCTGCCATGCCATCCTCCATTACCGATGTCAGCTAGGTGACAATTTAAAAATTGAGGTGACAAGTGGACAATATATAGCTGCTTGACTTGTTGGAAAGGCGAGTGAAAACAGCAACAGTAACTATAGAAATCAACTGCTCTTATTTTTTATACATTCCGTGGGAGAGCTAAACAAAACAGAGGCACTAGCAAGCAATACAAATGAAATGCTCCTTAAAAACACAAAAATTGATCACAAACAGTAGAAATTAATAAATCTACAATGCAATTAGAGAAGAAACTGTTTGCGTGGCTGTGAGTAGGAGGAGAATAACAGCTGCAATTACAGAGATAGACGCCCATGGAGTGTTGAAATAATTTTGCTTCAAGGCTGCCTTCCATTTGTGCCATGGTAATTTGCGATAGGCCTGTAAATCAGTGACAACGCCAGAATATTGGAAACGACTACTATATAACGTACAGTCGCGATCAAGTTTTCCAAAAACAGTTGGAACGGTTTCAGTATTCCCTAGCCTAATAACTTCATTTTGAACGAGTAATTCTGCATCTTTCGGACAGCTGATGAGACAAGCCATCATTATAATGTAATCATTAAAATATCCCTTGTAGCCATGCATACGCTCGAAGGCTAGAAGATTTCTGTACGCACGCTCCGTGTCATCATACACCTTGAAAAATGAAATTTCCAGAATTCCTTGATTAAAATTGATGTCAAGTAGGTTTTTGGTTGACCCGGCAGCTGGTTTAAACTTGACTCCGGCTTGGTGAAGTTCCTTCATACTGGGTATGCTTTGATCTTTCAATATAATTTGAGCACGTGACTGGGATGGCTGAAGACAGAGTATAATCAGATCAAGAAAATGCTCAGCTTTGGAAAAGTGGATTTCTAGCGAATTCTCATCCAGTGGAAGAAATCCAAGTAATTGATCCCTGAACCAAAAACATGTAATTTTGACAAAGGAAATATTCTCGTAAAAGACATCTTCATAGGTTGCTGTTTTGGCTAGATCAAACAAGTCAATGAGAATGAATAATGGAAGCTGATTTTCTACCAGCAAAAAGTCATCCTGTATTTCCAAATATTTGGGTTTTTTGAAAATGCGATCATCATCAGTTCTTAAATTACTTTTATAATATCTCAGAAAAAACTCAATAAGAAAGACAGCATCCACTAAAACCATCGCTACGAACTCATCACTTCCAAGATTACAAATGGTTGCTGCATAACAATTGCGCAGTTTTGTTTCCTTTGCCTTTATAAATCCAAGGAAACTTGCCATGCTCACCTTAGTCCGTTGAAGAAAATATTTTAGGTACCTTTGTTTATGCTCTTCCATGGGTTTTAGCTCTTCCTTACCATGATGAAAAGGGCCAATTGAAACCATTTGTGGAGTAAAATGTCTTGGATTTAAACACCGCTTGGGCTCAGCAACTCTATAGATGGAACAATCTTTAGACCAGTGATGCAGGGTTTCCAACTTCTCACTCAAAGTATGCGCTAACTTCTCCATATCAATCGATACATCCTCACAGTCATCCATCTTCTGTTAATTGCTCACTGCAGAAGCAACAAATTAAAATAAATGAAATTATCAGTATATTTAGATGACAGCATTAGAAACAATTAATAACCGAAAACAATCTGCACAGCTAACTCATTTCCAGAATTAATGATTAAAGGTACATATAAGAATCTGTATCTAGAAACATCAATATTTGAAAAAAAAAAAAAAGCAGAAAAACTCACATTCCTGCTTCTGCCTGTGGCCTTCTTGCTTCACATGCCCAAACAACCCAACTTTAATTAATAAACCAAAATCCTCACCCAAAAAAAAAAAATAAAAAAAAATAATTTATTCCTTATAAAGACCAAGTGGACGACTTTGAGTCTTTATATATATAATTTTTGTCATTATGTGCTTGACTTATGGTGTTAAGAGATCCAAGTCTTTGCCTGGCCGACAAGCGCTTTCGCTTTTTCTTTCAGGGACCCATGTATACGGTTTAATTTCCTTTAATGTAATCACTTTATTTTCTGGTTTTGTGCTATAGCTTATTAACTCGCATCATTAGTAGTTTTCTTAGTCTAGAATGTTAGAATCCAGAAAAATTTGTAGAGTTTAATAGTATTATAAAATTAAATTTTAAAATTATTTTTTTGAATTTTTCCACACTTTAAAAAAATTTCTACTTTTATCATTATGTGCTTCACTTGACTTACGCTCACCGCAGACAATTTTTTCTTGGTAGGAAATTAATCTGTAATTTCACAATAACAATTTTAACTTCGATCAAAATTTCTCACCTAAAGCAACTAATTCATTATGAAAAATTTAAGGTATATCTCTTGCTAATCTCCATTTTCGACGTTAGCTCCGTGACGCATTCTAAAATTGAGATGACACATAGACAATTAATAAATTGGTCTGTCTCTTTATTTCGATAAATTAGTAAAAGGCTACGGCTATTTTAAAGGAGTTTCGTAGCTATACAATTGAAATAAAAAATAATAAAAATAAGTTATTATTTTGATTGTATAGTTATAAAGGCATGCTCTAAAGTAGAGTAATTACAACATAATCCGACCCGATTAGTAAAATCATCAAATTTTTATTATTATGGAATTGGAAAGGTGAGTGAAAACAACAGCAGTAAGTACAGAAATCAACTGCTCTGGTATATTTTTAACAATGTTAGCTAGGTGACAATTTAAAATTGAGGTGACAAGTAGACAATATATGTGTACAATGTTTGTTTCATTGATTATGTGCTTGACCTTTTGGAAAGGTGAGTGAAAACAGCAACACTAAGTACAGAAATCAATTGCTCTTATTTGTTTTTCATTCTGTGGTTGAGGTGAGCTAAAGAGAAGCACAGACAATATCCAAGCTGTGAAATGCAGAAATAAATTGATTGACAATGCAATGAGAAGAACAAACTGTTTGTGTGAATGTAAGTAGAAGGAGAACAACTGCTGCAATGACGGAGATAGATGCCCACGGAGTGTTGAAATAATTTTGCTTCAAGGTTGCCTTCCACTTGCGCCATGGTGATTTGGAGAACAGGCTTGTCGATTAGCAACAATACCAGAATATTGGAAATGAAGATAATCGATAGCGCATTCTTTATCAAGTGTAATTAAACGCTTGAAGGAGGAGAGAAAAAAAAAGTGATTTTGAGACGAAAAGTGCTTTCCAGAAGTTGTTAGGGTTGGGTTTTTGACAAAAAGATCAAATTTTCGGTCCCTGAAATGGGAGAGGAAAAACACGAACGTAGAAGATCTGGGTTTTGTGGTTGTCCGTTTTTAACCACTTGTTCTTTTAACCCTTGTTCTAATCCATGGTTAATTTTCAACCCCCAAACCCCACTCAGGGTTTGTTATGGCGTGAGATGCTCTGTAATAAATGGACTAATAACATCTAGCCCCTTGAATGTTGACAATTTCTCAAGTGGTGGTTTGGTTTCTCCATTTATATTACATAGTTCCCTAATTCAAGAATTCCTGGGCTTACATTTTTAGCGCTAAGTTGAGCAGATTCTCTTATAGGTAATGATGAATAAAGGATATGAGGCATATCTCTTGCTAAAACTAGAATCAATAGTCGATAATAATACTGGTTATTCACTTATTAAGATCTTTCACAGAATCGCAGTGATACATTATTACATTATTGCTTTTCTTTTCTCTCTGCCAGGCCATCGTCCATTACTGATGTTAGCTAGGCGACACAATTTAGAAAAGTCAAGCGACAAGTGGACAATATATGCTTACAAATGTACAATGTTTGTTTCTCAATTAATTTATTCCAATAAGCTACTAAATTATCAAGTTTTTATCATTACGTACTTGAAAAACATTAAGGGCAGAAATCAATTGCTCTTATTTCATTTACAATCTGTGTGGTTGAGCTAGACAGAAGCACCGGCAGTACAAATTTTGAAAAACATTAGAAATAAATCTACAAAGCAATTAGAGAAGAAACGGTTTGTGTGGCTGTGAGTAGAAGGAGAATAACTGCTGCAATTACGGAGAGAGATGCCCATGGAGTGTTGAAATAATTTTGCTTCAAGGTTGCCTTCCACATGTGCCATCGGAGTTTGGAATAGTCTTGTAGATCAGCAACAATTCCAGAATATTGGAAATGAAAATGATCCATTCCACAATCTTTATCAAGTTCGCGGAAAGTAGTTGCAAGTGCTTCAGTATTCCCTAGCCCAAAAATTTTGTTTCGAATGAGTAATTCTGCATCTTTTGGAGTTTTGACGAGGTCAGCCATCATTATAATAAAGTCATTAAAATATCCAGCGTAGCCATGCAATCTCTCGAAGGCAATCAGATTTCTGTACAAACGCTCCGTGGCATCATACAACGTTAGATATGGAATTTCCAGGATTCCTTGATTAAAATTGATGTCAAGCAGATTTTGGGTTGACCCTTTAGCAGCTGGTTTAAACTTGACTCCGGCTTGGTGAAGTTCCTTCAAACTGGGTATGTTTGGATCTTTCAATTCAGTTCCAGCTCGCGACTGAGAGTCAGATGGCTGAAGACAGTACAATCAGATCAAGAAAATGTTGAGCGTTGGGAAAGTGGATTTCTAATAAATTCTTCTGTATTGGTAGATGAACACCTATATAATCACCGATCAGAGGGCAACTAATTGTCATGAAGGACATATTCTTGAGGAAGCCATCACCACAGGTTTCTGTTTTGGCCAGCTTAAACAAGTCAATCAGAATGAACAATGGAAGCTGATTTTCAACCAGCCACAGGTCATGCCGTATGTTCCAATGCAATTCGGGTTTTCCAAATATGCGATCATCATCGGTTCTGAAACGAGGTTCGTAATATCTCAGAAAGAACACTATGAGAAAGAGAGCATCCACTAAAACCATTGTTACTCAATGAGAAAGAGAGCATCCACTAAAACCATTGTTACAAACTCATCGCTTCCGAGATTGTGAATTGTTTCAGCATAACAATCGCGCAATTCTGCTTCCTTATCCTTTATATGTGTAAGAAAACGTGTCATGCATACCTCGGTTCGTTGAAGAAAGCATTTAAGGTATCTTCGTTTATGCTCTTCCATGGGTTGTAGCTCTTCCTTACCATGATGAAAAGGGCCAATTGAAACCATTTGCGGAGTGTAATGACTCGGATTTAAACGCCGCCTGGGCTCAGCAACTCTGTAGATGGAACACTCTTTAGACAAGGGAGGCAGGGTCTCCAACTTCCCACTCAAAGAATCGGCCAACTTCTTCATATCAACCGATACATCCATCTTCTGATAAAATATTGCTCGCTGCACCAGCAACAAATTAAAATAAATGAAATTATTCAGATAATTTAGATAACTGCATCAAAAACAATTAACAACCGCAAATAATCTGCAGAGCTGACTCATTTTCAGAATTAATGATTAAAGGAAAATATAAGAATATGTATCTTGAAACGTCAATATTAAATGGAAAAAAAGGAAGAACAAGAAGAACGACTCACATTCCTGCTTCTGCCTATCGGCTTTGTGCTTCACATACCCAAACAACCCACTTTTAAAATTGAAAAACAAAAGCCCTCAACCAAAAAATAAATGAATAATATTCAAAATAACTTATTCCTTATAAAGACCAAGTGGACGACTTATATATATATATATATATAAAAGTGCTTTCGTCGGAAAACTTTATGATTGCTTTAATAAAACAAGTTGGATCGCAGTTGGTTCTTTTTAAATAGCTTTACCGAGTTTGGTTATTAGATTCTTTGAAAATAAATGGATAGATCTGCTTTGGAACGTGGTTAATCAAATTTTAGACTTGATATGGTACGTAGCGTTGTTATCTGAGGAATCGCTCCTGCTCAGTTATTTTAGAGCAGATCTTTAATAGCGCTTTGGACCAGTAGCCCGTATCCTCGAGTATTCCAGCTGATATACTAAATCAATTTTACTTTACCATATAATAATTAAATTCTTTAAACGCGGTTGTCAGATTTTAAATATTTTACCAAATCTTTATTAATTTCTTTAGCAAGCCTAGCAACACATACATCTAAAGGCTTGGGTACAAACACAGTACCAGATCCGGTTCCCGAAAATGGTGCTCTGAAGGAATGGAGGGAGAAAAGAAGGTTTACAACTGAGGATCGAGATCTGGTCTCTTTGCCTCAGAGGAATGTACAATTTATATGGCAGATTTGATACGGATCAGTCTGCAATGCATGCATGAAATTAAATTGCTTTAAAATAAATTGCAGAAATTTAAAGTTCAGAAATTTAAACTTGCTTTAAAAATATTTACATTTATTTCTTTTGATCTGGCAGCTTTAAGAGATTACAAGAGAGATTCCAGAAAAATTCTGAAGACAAGGAACTTAACCGATGATAGGAAAATTCCTTGAATACAAAAAACTTCTTTTGTCTCAGGAGAGAAAGAAGAGAGAGAGAGAGAGTCGGAAGAGAGGAAGAAGAGAGGAGAAGTTTTTAGAGAGAAGGGAGAGAAGAAGAGAAATGAAAAACCTGAGGAGTCTAAGTCTTCCTCTTGGTTTTTATAGAAACATTTTAAACTGTTCACTGTAGCGGAGTTTTAAGTGCACAGTAAACTTTGGAAATTGGCACTGTAGACTGTAGCGGAACTTTAAGTGCACAGTAAACTTTGGAAATTGGCACTGTAGCGGTGCTGTTGCTTTGTACAAAATACAAAATACACCCCGGGTGAAGAGACATGTGCGCTCTCACTTGTGTCCAGGGGACCACCCGAATATTTTTTTTTAAAGTAAATAATCAAATAATTATTTACAATGCTTTACTGGAGAGAAAATTCCGAAACAGTCATCTTCATTATCGTCTCCAAGAGAAATGAATGGTTCTTCATCAAATGGCTCTTCATCTTCTTCTTCTTCTTCAGAGGTGTCAGCTACTGAAGACTTTGATCTGGAGGTAAGGAGTTGTTCCATGACTTTGAAGTATTCATCTTCAGTTTTGGCACTAGCCAGGAGAGATTGGGCTTTGGATTTTTGGGTTAGGAAGGTTTGTTGGACTTTGGAGTCTTTAATGGTTTGTGGTAGAAAGCCTTTTGAACAAAGCCAATTTTTGATGAGGGATTCAGTCAATTTGGTTTGTTCATCGAATTTTGACCACCACTTGACTTTGAAAGTTCTTTGTATGATGAGTTGTTTTTCATGAGTATGAAATCTGAAATTCCACATCCATACCCATGGGAGGAAGAAATTAGTACAAAAACAGAGGAATGGAGAAAACCGTTTCTCTGAATCTGATGGGGAATAATGGGTTTTGAAAAGGTTTAAACAATGAGTGGCATTTGGAGTTAGGATTTGTGGTGTTGGACCAAAAAAATTCCACCACTGTTGGAACCAATTTGGAAGACTTTGGACGGTTATTTTTGAATTGAAGAAAAATAACCATGAATGGGACCTTTTTGGGTTTTGTAAGAAAAATGTGTTGAACCAAGCTTGCTGGTAGTCCCAATAGGAATAGGCCAGGCAGTGTGGTAAACGCATTTGAAAACTTGGAGGGAATGTTTTGAATTTGTGGAGTTGGTCACCCCACTGGTTTGGGCTTAAAACTTTTAAAATAGTGGCCGTGGAGTAGGCCGGCTCTGAATGGGTTTCACTGAGAAAGAAATGTTTAAATTTTACAGACTCAGTGGCTTCTAAAATGCTTTGATAATAAGGCTGGGGTTTTGTTAAATCCCATGGTTTAAAAAACCAGCCTTTAGGAAAAAACTTTGAGATTGCTTGGAAAGGATCAGTGTGGTAAAATTCATCTTCCATAGTTAAAACATTTTGAAAATGAGTTTTATCATACCAATCGGAAGTTTTATTTGAAGCTGTTGGCTGGGAAAGAACAATCTGAGAAGATGAACTTTCACCAGAAAGAACAACAGTTTGGCTTTGGGAAGAAGACTTTGTAATTTCTTTAGAAATTGGTTTTTCTTCCTCAGGGATCTGAGAAAGGGCTTTAGATTTTGAGATGCCTTGTAAGGCAAGCATAAGCTCAGGGGACTTTGTAATAGATTCCATCCACTCTTTGACTTGTTGTTCAGAGGAGATGGATTTGTACTGGGTTCCTTGATTTTCTTCAACCAATTCAATCCAGGATTTAATGGGTATGGCTGAAGAAAGTAATTTTTCTTTAGAGGGAGTAGATTGAGGTTCTTTGGAGGTTTTTGTAGGTTCGGTATCTTTGAGAATAGCTTTACCTTTGTCTTTTTTCTTCGGCGGCATTATCTGCTTTGCAAAAATTCTCTGGTTAGAAAATCAGGAATAAAATTTGTATCTCCTTTAATGAATTCAATATCAAAATCAAAAACACTTAAAATGGCTTGCCATCGTGCAAAAATTTGTTTTGATGCAATGTTTTGAACATCTTTTTCTAAAACATGTTTTGCAGCTTTGCAATCAATTCTAAGTAGAAATTTTTTATTTAATAAATCATGTTGGAATTTTGAAATGCATAAAACAATGGAAAGAATTTCTTTTTTGATGGTTGAATAATGTTTTTGGCATTCATTCCAATGTGCAGAAACATATTGAACTATCTGTTCCTTATCAATATCTTTTTGCTTTAATATTCCTCCATAACCTAAATCAGATGCATCAGTTTTAACAATTTTAGGTAAAGCAGGATTTGCAAGAAATAAGCATGGGATGCTTTTTACAGAATTCTTTATAAGTCTAACTACTTTAGTATGCTCATCGGTCCAGGAAACAAGATTCTTTTTTAACCTATCATGCAAAGGTTTGGACATCCTATTGATATTTGGACAGAAATCAAGAACATAATTTAGACTTCCTAGAAATCTTTGTAATTGAGTTTTATCAAGGATTTTATCAGGAAACTTGTCTGCAAAAGCAAGAGAACGCTCAATAGGGGTAATGGTTCCTTTGGAAATATGGTGACCTAAGAACCTGATCTTTGTATGAAACAAAGAGACTTTAGACTTAGAGATTGCTAAACCAGCTTTTTTGGTAGCAAGGTAAAAGGTCTTTAGATGTTTAAAATGTTGGTCGATGGTTTGAGAAAAAATCAAAACATCATCGATATAAACAATGCAAAAATCAGAATAAGGGTTATAAATGTCATTCATAATTCTTTGAAATTCTGAAGGCGCATTTTTCAACCCAAATGGCATAACAATCCACTCATACTGTCCAAAAGGAACAGTAAAAGCAGTTTTATAACGGTCTTTTGGATGAATTTGAATTTGCCAAAAACCCGATTTCATGTCAAATTTGGAAAATATGAAAGCAGAATGCAGTTTTTGAAGCAAATCCTTTTTGTTAGGTATTGGGTACCTAATCCATTTTAATGCTTTATTAAGGGGTTTATAATTTATGACTAATCTTGGTACTCCTCTTTCAATTTCAGAATTTTTGTTTACATAAAAAGCGGCACAAGACCATGAGGATCTAGATTTTACAATGAGTCCTTTAGACTCCAAGTCTTTTATTTCAGTTCTACAATGTTGTTCCAAATCCATATTCATTTGGATTGGACGAGCTTTAGTAGGTATATGTTTTTCATCAAAAGAATTCTCGTAAGACAAATCTACCAAATGTTGTTTCCTATTCCAAAAGGCTGAAGGTAGATCGGCACAAATTTCTTTCTCAATTAGATCTTTAAAATCAGAGATTTTCTTTTGGATGAAATCATTTTGTAATTGGCTTTCTATTCTTTTTAAACTTAAATCCTTTTGTAAAAACATTAAATCACTTTGTCTTGATCGGAGAAGATTGTTGATTTGATTCTGATAGACAGAACATGCTTTAACAATATTCAAATTTCTTGTTTTTGGCTTTTCAATAAATGGGAAAACAAACCTTTTGACTTTTGCTTTAAAAGATATACTATCATAATTGACAGTATAAGGAGTGATAAGGTTTATAAAATGGGTTCCTAAAATGACAGCATGGTGTATGTCATTTGTAAGAACAAAAGAAGTTTTAAATTCAAAACCATTGTTATGAATTGAAGCTTCGACTTTAGAATTTACATTAAGCTTTGAATTGTTGGCGGCAGAAAGTCTTTCTTTTGTTTTCTCATGAAATCTTTTGGGGACAATGTCCTCTCTTATGCAATTTAAATCGGCACCAGTGTCAAAAAGGGCAATGGCGTCAATTGCAAAATCATCAGAAAAAATCAAAGTGATTTTAATCAAATACTTTCTCATGGTGATCTATTTTAAAGCAAATAGAAAATCATTTGGTATAGACTCAATGTTTTCTAAATTATGGTCAATATTATCACCATCATTAGGATTTGACTCATTATCTGAGCTATCCTGTAAATGCTTTGGTAAAAGGAGTTGGATAGTTTCAGAATCACTTTTTTGTTTTTCTTTTAAATCTTTTATTTCAAGTTTAATGTCTTTGATTTCTTTTTGAATATCTTGAATTGTGGGTGTTGACTTCTTTGTTTTCTTTTTATCCAAAATCTGAGTAAGATGATAAGATTTTTTTTTAACAATTGGGACTTTAAAAGTTTCGGCTTTATTAAAATCCAAAGTTTTTAGAAGTTTATCAAGATATTCTTTTTGAAGATTCGGATAAGAAATATGCTTTACAAGTTCAAAAAAAGTTTCTTGGTCTTTAGTCAAAACATTGATTTTCTTTAAAAATGAATCAGATTCAGATTCGCTACTGCTAGATGCAGAGTCATCTGAGTCAAATAGCTCATCAACTTGATATGGATCATTGTCTCCTGACATAGAAGACTCGGAATCAGAAGACTCGATAAGAAGAGGGGCTAATTTAGAAAAGATCTCATCATCAAGGTCAAGCTCATGAAGTTTTTTGTTCATTCTGCAATATTTTGCAGTATGACCTTTTATGCCACACTTGTGACATATAGCTTCTCTGTAATTGAAAGGAGTGTTTGGTTTGGCTTTAAACTCTTTTTTAGAGAATTTGGGTTTCTTATAAGGTCTCGAAGGTTTCTTATAAGGAAGTTCTCTAAAATTACGAAAGGGTTTCCTAAAATTTTTAGATTTGTAATGTTTCCTGCGAGGTTTAGTAGAACACTCACCATTACAATCTTTGGAGATAGAAGTTTTAAAGGGGTCATAATTGAATTGTTTACAGAAACCGCCTAATTCTTGTTTAGACTTCTTAAGCTCCCACTTAAGTCGTTTCTGTAATTTCAAATCTTGACAAATCTTTAAACCTTCTTTATTGACAAAACTGACAAGTTCACCGTAGGTGAGCTCATCATAAGGAATACGATTATCATAAAGGGTTTTGATGGAATTTCTTACCTTTTCACCTAAAAGGGTAGGTAATCCAGCAAGAAAATTTTCTTTCCAAGTTATATGATTTGCATCATCTCTTAGAAATAGTCTGGTAAAAAATGAGGTTTTGTAACTTTGAAATTCACTAAGTTTCCTACATCTTAAATTATGTAGTAACTCAGCGTTTTTATCTCGAAGGTGTGAAGGATCACCAATGAAATGGAGGGAAATAATTAAAATTAGAGTAGCAACAGCATCCTTGATTGGATTGTTGAACTCATCAAGAATAGGTGCTCTATTTTCATCGACTTGAATGGAATTTAAAATGTCTAATTGTTGCTGATTATTGAGAAGATGATCCCACCAACCTTTTAGTTGACCAGTAAAACCGGCAATGAGGATTTCTGATATGGCACGATCAGAAGTTCCTGCTTGGGTTTTATAGGCATTGGCTGCCATTGTCATTTGTTGCAACAATCCTAGGATATTGTAGTCGGACATACCATCAATATTCCACTCATAGACTGAAGATGCATTGTATCGGGATTGATTTAATTCACTTGGTCTATTATCTATTGCTAGATCCGGTGGAGTCTTGGCAGTGGGAAGGGCTAATTCCCAATGAATTTTGTTGGCTTTAGGAGTAGAAGGTTCTTCTTTGAAGGCTTCTATATCAGAAGAGGCTATAGACATTTGGTCTTGTTCTAATACTCCAATCTTGCTAGATTGAGGAGTATCAGGGGCTATCTGAACTTTGCTAGATGAGAAAGAAGCAGCTTCTATCCTATCTAGTTATTCTCTAATGGCTTTAGCAAAATCTGATTTTGACTCTTGAACAAACTTTTGGCTAGTTTTCGAAACCTGAAAAGGTTTGAAAATAGGTTCCTTAAGTTTTTTGTCAGAATCCGATTTTGGTGGAATCGAAGAAACAGTAATGGTTGACTTTTGGAATTGGTTTTCTATCCTAGTCAACTGCTTTCTGATTGTATTTAAGTTGGTATTACAGAAATTATTCTGTTGGATAATACTACTTAAATTGGCTTCAGAATCATTTGGCTTTGGAATTTTGTAAGGTGAAGCTCTAATTTGGACAGGAGGTTCTCCATGATCAATGGTTACACTCCGAAGAGGTGGGTGTTCAGACTCTATGATTCTATTGCTATCAAGAAGTTTCCATTCAGGAATTTTCTTCCTAATAGTAATAGGGTTTGACTCTTTAAAAGGATATTCAATGTTGTTCTCAGAAGAATATATTTCGAACCAATCAAAAAACAATATATAAACTTGATGAAGATTAACAAATTCATAATAGATTTGTTGGATTTCTTTCCTTTGATTTAAAAAATTCTTAAAAAACCAAAGTCTTTTTTCTTTATTAAAGTCAGAGTAAAAATCATTATGAAGAAGATTTTTATCAAGCTCAAAATTCTTTTCAATAACATTTATGACATTTTCTGTGATAGCAGAAAAAGTAGGGGAAGTTGGAGGAGAAGGTTCCTTCTCTTCTTGTTTTTGTTCATGTTGACTACTAGTATAAATTGGATAAGGAACATTTGTGGTATAGTCAACAGAACGAATAGATGAACTCGGAATATCTGAGGTGGAAAACCTCGGTTGACTCCTTACGGGTTGATAAGGAAGATTTATAACTGAAGGTATTTTTGTAAATTTCCTTTCTAAGGAAGGAATGCTTGAGCACGACTCTTTATCAGAAAATCTGGTTGAGTTAGATCTTCTGAAAGATAGTTTGACTTTACCATCAGAATATTGAGTCACATTTTGCAACTCTGTATTTGGCTCAAGTTGTTTTGGAATTGCTGGTGGAGCAGCTCCTTCGAGAATCCATTCTTCTGGAAGATTGACATCTTTCCATTGGATAGGTTTAGGAATTACAGTGTTGGCTCTAGACAAATCAGTCTACAAGAGAAGAGTCTCATCTCTTTTTGACTGGAATTTATGTTGCGTACTGAACGCAGAAACCATAGCCTTATAGGAAATTTTAAAAATTAAGGCTACTGGAACAGATCCTTTAATCATATTATAATTATGGGTTTTGATTTGTAAAATCATGCTTTTCAAAATATTTTTGTCTTTAAGAGAAATTGTTATATTTGGATAGCAATCAAAAGAAATTGGACCTTTACAGAGACTCGATTCAATACTACTTAGTAAAGAATCATCAAAAGAGATGAATCGACCATCTCTAAGGACAGCGAGGATAGAAGTATCCAAACCTTCTTTGGTTAGGGGTTTTATACCAACCTGAATGAGTCCTATATGAACATAATTAAAATTCTTTTCTTTTAATTTCTTTAAAGACTTTTCTGAAAACAAATGAATTGTTTCAAATGGCTCAGAAAGAGTTATGTCACGTTCTTCAGTCTTTATTACATAATCATTTTTTAAAAAATCAAGCTTTTTTGTTTTGTAAATCTTTTCTTTGGAAATCTTTGGAAGTTCCCAACAATCAATTGCTTTATCAAAGTTCTCAATAATGAATTCTTCTGAACTCACAACATGCTTTGAATCACTAGTCTTCCCGGAAAAAGAGCTAGAAAAGGACGATGCTCTACAGAGCAGAGGATCCATAAAGAAAGAACTTATGGTCAATCTAAGGTCTTGGTTGAATGGCTACACGTATGGTTTTACAGCCCTATGCGGAAATCCTTATCCTATGACAGGACTTACTACCAGTAAAAATTCACCACACAAACAATATTTAAATAAAACACAAGTCTTTAATCACAAAAACTCAAAACTGTATTACACTATCCTCCCCTTGGCTCTGATACCAGAAGGAAATAGGATCGAAGGATGGAAGTGCTTTCGTCGGAAAACTTTATGATTGCTTTAATAAAACAAGTTGGATCGCAGTTGGTTCTTTTTAAATAGCTTTACCGAGTTTGGTTATTAGATTCTTTGAAAATAAATGGATAGATCTGCTTTGGAACGTGGTTAATCAAATTTTAGACTTGATATGGTACGTAGCGTTGTTATATATATATATATAATTATCTAATTTTAATCATTATGTACTTTGCTTGACTTGACTTGGGGCTTACCGTAGACAATTTTTCCAGGTTGGAAAGTACTCTGCAATTTCACAATAAAAATTTTGACTTTGATTAAAATTTCTCGCTAAAGCAACTAATTCAAGATAAAAAAAATTTAAGGTATATCTCTTGCTAATCTAGAATTAATACGCATGCTGATTTATTCAATTATCTGGTTTAGCTATTTTATTAAAATATTTGCTTATTTATCTTTCTTTTGCTATTTCGTTTAATTGACTGCATCAAACTTTTACATTATTGCTTTTCTTTTTCTTCTGCCTTTCTCCATTATTGATGTTAGCTAGGTGACGCATTCTAAAATTGAGGGGACACGCAGATCTGTCTCTTTATTTCGATAAATTAGTAAAAGGCCATGGCTATTTTAGAGGAGTTTCGTAGCCTTATAATCGAAATGAAAAATAATAAAAAAATACATTATTATTTTGATCGTGTAGTTATAAAGATAGCTCTAAAGTGGAGCAACTCCTGTCAACGCCCCATCGAAAAGGGCAGAAGAAAAAAAGAAAAGGAGGCACGCCGTGTGAGAAAAAAAAAATTTCACCCACAACCATGAACTTTCCACGAAACTTTAAACAGGTCAGATGTTGCTTTGTGGATGACAGCAACGCAGGAAGAAATTGAGGCTCTACACAAGAATAAGACATGGGAACTTGTATCACTACCACGTGGAAGAAAAGTCATTTGTAACAAATGGGTCTATAAGATCAAACATGATGACAATGACCAAGTGGAGCGGTATCGTGCAAGATTGGTGGTGAAAGGACTCTGCAATTTTTCCAGGTTGGAAAGTACTCTGCAATTTCACAATAAAAATTTTGACTTTGATTAAAATTTCTCGCTAAAGCAACTAATTCATGATAAAAAAATTTTAAGGTATATATCTTGCTATTCTAGAATTAATACGCATACTGATTTATTCAATTATCTGGTTTAGCTATTTTATTAAAATATTTGCTTATTTATCTTTCTTTTGCTATTTCGTTTAATTGACTGCATCAAACTTTTACATTATTGCTTTTCTTTCTCTTCTGCCTTTCTCCATTATTGACGTTAGCTAGGTGACACATTCTAAAATTGAGGTGACACGAAGACAATTTATAAATTTGTCTGCCTCTTTATTTTGATAAATTAGTAAAAGGCCGTGGCTATTTTACAGGAGTTTCGCAGCCATATAATCGAAATGAAAAATAATAAAAAAAATACATTATTATTTTGATCGTGTAGTTATAAAGATAGCTCTAAAGTGGAGCAACTCCTGTCAACGCCCCATCGAAAAGGGCAGAAAAAAAGAAGAAGAAGAAACAAAAGAAAAGAAGGCGCGCCGCGTGAGAAAAAAAAATAAAATATTTCATCCACAGCCATGAACTTTCCACGAAGCTTTAAACAGGTCAGATGTTGCTTTGTGGATGACAGCAACGTAGGAAGAAATTGAGGCTCTACACAAGAACAAGACATGGGAACTTGTATCACTACCACGCGAAAGAAAAGCCATTTGTAACAAATGGGTCTACAAGATCAAATGTGATGACAATGACCAAGTGGAGCGGTATCGTGCAAGATTGGTGGTGAAAGGACTCTGCAATTTTTCCAGGTTGGAAAGTACTCTGCATTTTCACAATAAAAATTTTGACTTTGATTAAAATTTCTCGCTAAAGCAACTAATTCATGATAAAAAAAAAAAAAAAGGTATATGTCTTGCTATTCTAGAATTAATACGCATACTGATTTATTCAATTATCTGGTTTAGCTATTTTATTAAAATATTTGCTTATTTATCTTTCTTTTGCTATCTCCTTTAATTGACTGCATCAAACTTTTACAATATTGCTTTTCTTTTTCTACTGCCTTTCTCCATTATTGACGTTAGCTAGGTGACGCATTCTAAAATTGAGGTGACACGCAGACAATTAATAAAGATGACTGTTACCGATACAACTTGGCCCGAGAGTAATGACAAGTCAGCACTTGAAACAGAGGAAGAAGCCCAGCTTGTCGAGGAGCCCATAAAAGGTCCAACTGGTATGCGCAGGGCACCAACATACCTCAAGATTACATTACCTAAAGAACATTCGAGAAGGAACAAAAAGAGGGAGAAACATTGCAGCTGTGATTTTGTTATTTTGTTTTGTCTATTTGTGCAAATCATTACATTGGTGGTTAGTTACGCGTGTAATGTTGAGGGGGTAAAAGATATATGTAGAAAGAAACATGTCAGTAAAGAAACGAGGAATTGGCAAATATTTCTTCTTCGCTCTCAGTCTCTCCTGCTATCTCTGTTTCTCATCGAATTTCCATTCTGCTTTGTTTCTTTTTGCTGGAGTTAGCACTTACTCGAAAAGTGTAATTCGAAGATTTAAAAACTCTGAGCTGCAGAGTTGTATCAGTTACAGAGCTTATACAGAGGAGATTACAAGGAACAAGAAGACTCTCTCACTTTCTAAACCCCTCTGGAAAGCTCTATCAAAAACCATGCATTTTTCCCTCAACAACCAGCCTTTATATCCCCTGATATCGAAACCCAGACTGCACAACTTTTTGACGCGTGTGTAACGGCTTAATAACGAATATGGTTCCTTCCTCACATGCTGTCTCACGTGCTTCACTTAAGCTTTGCCCAAAACGACTGAAAACAACGCCGTTTCTCTCTTAAGTTAAGTGAAGTATACGACATGCGAGCTGCACATGATTTCATGAATAAAATCACTTACTCAAAACATAGCCGTTTTGAATTCATTGCACTCCAGTCCACACTCTCAAATTTAGAGGTACATTTTTGGCATCGCTTTCTACATTCCTATTAGTCCTGATTTTTGTTTTATCTTCTCGTTAGTTATTATTTGAGATACTCATTTGTCAAAGAGATAGTTATTAAAGTGTTACTGTAAGTCAAGATTTTTGAGATTATTGATATTGTTATCTAGAGATAAATATTAGCCTCTAGTGTTATCTAGAGAAGAAATTATGATGTAATCCCATTATTAATATAGTAGAAGATTATATCAGACTAGGGTCCTATGGTCTTTTCGAATTTGAGATTTCCATATAAAAAATCTATGTCTATTGTGATCGATTTATTACTTTGGATTGTGTTAGTTTATTTATTTTTAATTCATTTGTGGTGCACATGCTATTTTAATCACACAAAGAATGAAAAAATTAATTTCCACTTAATTTGCAATTGCTTGTGTAGATTCCTTTTCCATTTCCTGTTCAATCAGTTACTAATGGAAGAATAATAAAATAAACAACGTTAGTATGGATAAGTCTTGCTGTGCTCCAGGAGGATTGCTCATTTTCCATTCACTCATTGCCAAATATATTTTTCAATCAATCGTGATAATATTTGTACACTCATGGCAACTAGAGAATAATGAGTAATGCTCCTTCAGTACCAAGGATATATCTAGATTAATCAAAAGATGTGACGATCGAGTGTGTATGAAGAATCGGCCAACTTCAGTACCAAGGATATATCTAGATTAATAAGCCATCAAAAATTAAGACAAAAGTGAATACTCACATTGTGGATGAAGAATCGGCCAACTTCTCCATTTCGAACGGTACATGCTCGTCCTCCCAGTCATCCATCGCCGGCCTTTTAAAGAAAAAAAGAGTACAATAAAAAGAAAGGGCCGGAACATCCTTGGCCAGCTAGCTAAAAGAAGAATGATGTATGTATCCAGGTTAATTAAGAGATATAATGATCAAGTGCTTATAAATCAGATACTTAACACATCAAAAATTAACAAAAAAATAAATACTCACATTGCTTTTCTTTGTAGCCAGTATTAATTGTGGATATGAAACACAGTTACATATAAGATCGACCTGGTCCTCGTAATAAATTGGTCCGCATACTCCATATATATGTAGGAATAATACGAATAAATTGATATTGTTCACTCACTAATTCCTTTCTTCAGAACATAACAATTCTCATCTTTTATGGAATCTCTTTCAATAAAGTCATTTAAGTGTTATCTTTCTTTATCGGTTCCCATCTAATAAGCTGCATGCTTTAAGCTTCATAACGGAAATTATCAAAAATTACAAAATGAATAATCAAGAACAAAGATTATATTGGTTGTTAGAGATTTAGAGAAATTAATAGCTTGACACAATAGTTTAACTTAAGAGTCAATAACTATTAATTAATAGGTCCCTTCAAGTACCAGACAAAACCAGAGCCTGTAGATGAGCCGCGAGACAACAGAATTTAAAATTAAGCCAATAAATTCAACTTAGATGTCTTGTTAGAGAAACAACTTAGTTCAAAAGCTCAAGCACAATGATAAGGGTCCAATAATAATGTTAAAAGTTAATTCTTATGACGAATCTATTACGACAAAAAAATTAGTGTAGCTTAAAATGAATTACTACGATAAATTCCTGAAGAAAAAACTGTATAATATTCTTGAACCTCATCTAAGTTAATTAATTTAAAACTTAACGCAGGTTTGTTTCGGCTTCTTCATGAAAAAAGGTAAAAGCATAAACATGTGTTAAGTATTGATGTCGATACTTTCATCCATGGGGAAGCTGCTTCATGGAAAACAGAGGCCCTGCCCTGTTATTGTAGGTCCAAAAACAATTATTCAATATAATTATATAAATTTTCAATTTCAGATTTTAAAATATTTATTTTTCTGTTTAGCCCCTACAACTTTAAAAGTTTAATATTTTACCCATTAATTAAATACTCTTTTTCAATTTTAACCCAAAAGATTTACCTCTATAATATTTGACCCCCCTAAATATTTTATTCTAGCTCCACCGCCCTTCATCCATCCTTGTATGCAAAACTTATTCAATACTTCAAACATATGCATGACACAGCCGTATGATTTTACATAACTTGTATACATCGATCATTTGGAACTATGAATTTACAATGTAACTACTTATTTGAAGAGTTTAGAATTATTCATCTATGGATTTACGATGAATTTGCAATAGGCCTGCCGATTAACAACACAACACCGGAAAAAAATAAACCAAGGGCCATCGAACAGTCTTTACTAAAGCTGCTAAAACTAACCAACAAAGTGTTGGCTCCACTGGCAATGAAGTCCCTTTAAGTGGCTTGACTGGGTTTGCTCCTCAGTTCGAGTCGCAGAGAAGTCGCCTTTGTTGGGAGAACTTGTGCCTCCCGGTTCGAGCGGAGACTTCTAGTCTGGGTTGTGGTATGGGCTTAAAGGTGCCTCCCACAATTGAGGCCCTTCCCAGGATATCTCGTGGTTAAAACAAAAAAAAAAAGCTGCTAAAACTAGTTGCAAGTAGTTCACTATACGCAAATCCAGAAGAATGATGAAATAAACAACGTTAATAGTATAGATCCAAATTGATTAAAGGACATAACGATCGCAGTGTACATAAATCAGAAACTTAACCCATCGTAATTTAAGATTAAAAGTGAGTGAATATCTTCTCACATTGCTTTTTCTGTAGCCCCTGTATTAATTGCAGATGAAGAAACACAATAATATGATCAACTAGTCCTTAAAATAAATGGAGCCATGTATGTAGAAACTCAAATCGATTGATACTGATCATAATTCCTTTCTTCAGAACAATAATATTAATTCTCTTGCCTTTAACCAAACAATTCGATTATACCAGTCGTTACAGAAACCACTTGACATGAAAGTTTAGTTTGATCGGTAAGGGCACAAAAGTAGTATTCCACACAGGTACTAGAAGGCACCCAACGGCCGCAGCAGCTTTGCAGCATCCTTTCCTCTGCTGTCGTTTTATGCGGCATGTATAGTGCTTCCATATTTCTTAGCCACATTTTCCATGTACCACCATAAAACTATTTGTTAACCACATATCCTAACTACCCTCCCTTCCTGGATATATATAATTCTAGACATTTTTTGTTAACAAGTGGACGATTGGACGAGTGGAGGACTTGAGGCTTTTTCTAATATTAATTGAATCATCAAATTTTTATCATTATGTGCTTGACTTATTGTGCAAACAGCAAAAGTAAGCACAGAAATCAGCTGCTCTTATTTCTTTTATTTACATACTGTGGTTGAGCTAAACAGAAACACTCACTGGTAAAACAAGTGAAATCCTTCTAAGAAAATAATACATAATAAACTGTAAAAGTTTATCTACAATGCGATGAGAGAACAAACTGTTTGTATGAATGTGAGTAGAAGAAGAATAACAGCAGCGATTACAGAGATAGACGCCCATGGAGTGTGGAAATAATTTTGCTTCAAGGTTGCCTTCCACTTGTGCCATGGTAATTTGCAGTAGGCCTGTAGATCAGCAACAACACCAGAATATTGGAAATAAGAATAATTTATCATACATTCTTTATCAAGGTTATGAAATAAAGTTGGAACTGCTTCAGTATCCCCTAGCCCTATAATTTCGTTCTGAAGGAGTAATTCCGCATCTTTTGGAGTGTTGACAAGATAATTCATCATTAAAATAGCCAGTGTAGCCATGCATCATCTCGAAAGCCAGAACATTTCTGTACAAACGCTCTGTGGTACCATACACCGTTAAAAATGGAATTTCTAGAATTCCCTCATTAAATTTGATGTCGAGTAGATTTTTGCTTGACCCTGGTTTAAACTTGACTCCAGCTTGGTGAAGTTCCTTTACACTGGGAATGTTTGGATCTTTCAACTCAATATGTGCACGCAACTGGGATGGCTGAAGACAGAGTATAAGCAGATCAACAAAATGTTTAGCTTTCGAAAAGTTGATTTCTAGCAAATTCTCCTGTATTGGAAGATATCCAACAATATCATCCCTGAACCAAAAACAGGTCATTGTCATGAAGGAAATTTCCTCATACAAGTTTGTTTCAAACGTTTCTGTTTTGGCTAGATTAAACAAGTCGTTGGGAATGAACAATGGAAGCTGATTTTCTAGCGGCAAAATCTCATGCCTCACATCATCATACAATATGATTTTCCTAATATGGGATCCTCATTCGTTCTGAGGTTAGGTTGATAATACTTCAGAAAGAGCTCAATGAGAAACACACCATCCACAAAAACCATTTTTATGAACTCATCACTCTCAAGATGAATTGTTTCACCATGATGAAAAGGGCCTATTGAAACAATTCGCGGAGTAAAATGACTTGGATGGAAACACCGCGTGGTCTCCGGTACTCTGTAGATGGAACACTCTCTGGCTAAAGGATGCAATGACCCCATCTCCCCACTCAAAGAATCCGCCAACTTCTCAATATCAATCGATACATCATAACCCTTGTTGGGGGGACTTAGCATAAGATTTCTAGGTATCCAACCCAAAAGACTAGCCTTTTAGGTGGAGTGACCTACCACCTTATAAACCCAAGCATCTCCCCTTTACTAGCCAATGTGGGACACAACTTAACAATCCCCCCCTCGGACGAAACCACCGCCGGACTCCGGTCCTTTCATCCGACACACCTGAGTTGTTCCACCACCACATTCCGGCTACTAGGGTCTAGCTCTGATACCAATTGTTGGGGGGACTTAGCATAAGATTTCTAGGTATCCAACCCAAAAGACTAGCCTTTTAGGTGGAGTGACCTACCACCTTATAAACCCAAGCATCTCCCCTTTACTAGCCAATGTGGGACACAACTCAACAACCCTCATGCTCATGCTTTCTTGCGTCCATCTTCTCATTAATTGCTGGCTGCAGTAGCAACAAAATAAATGAAAAAGAGTGATGATAGAGACACAAACTCTTGTACAAATTTACTCTGCACAAACTGATTTGGCATCAACTCATTGGTTGAATAAAAATACTTGAATAAAAATACAATATAATTAAAAAAAAAAGATGGAATAAGAGATATTTAATTCAACCAATTAAATCATGCCATATCAATTTATACAAAAAAATTTGACATGCCTCCTTATAAACCCAAGTATCTCCCAATTTTTTAGCCAGTTTAGGACACAACTCAATACATATCTATCATAAACTTATTAACAATTCAAAAATTAAGACAAGCCAATACTCACATTTCTATCTTTGTTTCTTGAATTAATTATGGATGATGAAATCAGTATTACATATGATCGACCTTGTCGTCCGAATAAATCGGTCCATATACTTCATATATATATATATATAATAAATTGATGTTGCACATTTATTCCTTTCTTCAGAACATCGCAATTCTCTTGTCTTTTATGGAATCTCTCTTTCAATAAAGTCAGTAACTGTTTTCTTTCTTTACAGGTTCCCATCTAATAGGATGCATGCTTTAAGCTTCATAATTGAAATCATCAAAAATTACAAAACAAAAAATCAAGGACAAAGATTGTATTGGTTGTTATAGTCTTAGAGAAATCTCTTTACATAAAAGTTTAAGTTGATTGGTAAGAATCAATAAGTATTATAAGTTTCCTCAAGCATTAAAACCAGAACCCGTAGGTAAGCTGAGAGATAAGAGAATTTTAAAGTAAGTCAATAAATTAAAATAAAATAAAATTTGTATGAAGGAGAATAAACTTGAGAAAGCTTGTTAGTGAAATAATTTGGTTCAAGAGTTTAAGCAGAATCATAAGGATCCAATAATAGCGTTAAAATCAAGTCTCGTTATGATAAACAATTTAGTGTAGCCTAAAATGAATTATTGAACATCATCTTAAGTTAACTAAAACTTAAAGCAGGTTGGTTTGGGTTTCTCTAAGAAAATAGGTAAAAGCATAAACATGTATCAAGTCTTATTGTAGATACTTCCACCCAGGGGAAGCTGCCCCATGTAAAACAGAGGCCACGCCCTGTTGTAGGTCCAAAAGCAATTATTAAATATAGTTATGTAAATTTACAATTTCAGGTTTTAATATTTATTTTGCTGATTTGGCCCCCGCTAACTTTAAAAGTTTAACATTTTACCCATTAATTATTATGATACTCTTTTTAACTTTAACCTTAAAACATTTACCCGTATAATATTTGGAAACCCCCCCCCCCCCCCACCAAAAAAAATTTTATTCTAGCTCCGCCCCTTTTCATCCATCCATGCATGCAAAAGTTATTTAATACTTCAAATTTCTCAACATTTATTTATGCATGACACAGCAACTTTAATATTTGAAAAAATTTACCGTTCTACAATGAGACTCACTGCTGTACCAAACGAAATATCATGTTCTTTCGCAAGTTAGTTGTCTAGAAGCAGCATTTTTTTTCCTTTAAAATTAAAGGCTGGGGTCATGATTTCCCGCCAAATTCAAAACCGAATCCAGCTGTCAAAAAATGCCCATCATCTTCATCAACTCCAGTCTCTTCTCTATTCCTCAAAACGCCACTTGATCACAATACAGACATTATATCACACTTCATACTTACTTCACTTTCAATTACACTTAACTTTACAAGATCATTTTCCAATAACTTGCCTTATAAGAGCTGTTTTTGTCCAATATTGTTCAGCCCGAAACCTAATGGGATCTTTTTTATGCAGAAAGTGGTTTCCTGGTGAAGATCAATGTTGGGCTGTCTGCAGATAGTTTTGGCTAGATTAAACAAGTCATTGAGAATGAACAATGGAAGCTGATTTTCTAGCAGCAAAATCTCAAGCTTGACATCATCATGCAAAAATGATTTTCTTAATATGGGATCCTCATTAGTTCTGAAATTAGGTTGGTAGAATTTCATAAAGAACTCGATGATAAACACAACATCCACTAAAACCATGGGAGGACCCAATTAAGGTCCATAAGGGTTGCCCAATTAAGGCACAACTACTTCTGAGCCATTAATTTTTTTTTTTTTAAATGTACCCAAAGTCCCTTCTCAAAGAGTTAAATAAAAAAATTTGGACACATTTTGTATATAACAAAAGACTTGTAGTTCAATGGTAAGAGTGTTATTTGATGGTTTTAAAGTCTTGATTTAAATCCCAATAACCATATTGTTTTGTTTTTTTTTTAAATATTTTGTGAAAAATACTTAGAAAAATGATACTTTCATGCATTTAAAATAAACAATTTATTAGAATTATTATTTAGAATTTAAAAGAAAATAATGAAATTTGAGTTTATGAGACTTAAAATATTATTCAAATGAACGTTAAAAAAAATCTCAAATTAAATAAAATAATTTTAACTAAGCCCCTAATTTAAGTGTCTGGATCTCCCACTGACTAAAACCATTTTTATGAACTCATCAGTCTCAAGATGAATTGTTTCAGCATAACAGTTGCGCAATTCTGCTTCCCTTGCCTTTATGAATCCAAGGAAACTTATTGCTATCTTTTCTTATGCTCGTTGAAGAAAGCACTTAAGGTATCTTTTCTTATGCTCTTCCATGGCTTTTACTATGAATAGCCTTGTAATCAGGTTCACGATTAATTAGAATTATTGCTTTGTTTTTATCAGAATTTTCTCTCTCAATTCTCAGCTTTCTCTTTACTTTTCTCGGCAACCAAACAGTACAAATTAGTTAAATAAGCTTTGATTGCAATGACTCCAATTCCCCACTCAAAGAATCTGCCAACCTCTCCATATCAATCGATACATCACAACGCTCACGCTCACGCTTCCTGGCATCCATCTTCTTATTAATTGCTCGCTGCGGTGGCAACAAAATGTATGAAATCAGTAAAATAGAAAGAAAACAAGTAGCATTAAGAACTGTTTGATAATGAGAAAAACTCTGTTTGGTTGTAGAGAAAGTGAGAAAGAAAGTGATGTAAAATGAAGAAGAAAGTAAACTTTTTGTATTATTGAGTTTTTGGAAGCTAACAAAATAACAACTAACTAATGATATTTATACATGCTAATAATACATACGCACGCGAGTTTGTTATGGAATCTATCTAGAAGATTCATACAGCTAACAGCTACTGAATCTGTTTGTAACTAACTATCCACATCAGCATAACTAACATTTGTTTTTTGAGAACTTGAGAAGGTCTATTGGACTGTTTAAACTTGTTCAGTTTAGTAATAGAACAATTCCAACCAATCGTGCACTCGTCGGATAACAAAACCGAGTTGCTTTCTTTTAAAATTGAATAATTTGTTTTCATCTTATTTTTTTCAATAAAGCAAAAAATTAGCAATCGCGTTCAAATAATCCAATAGGCCACAAACACTCCAAAGTTTCTGTTGAGGCTGGGTGACAGTGACACGATTTATTAAAACCGGGCCCCGGCTCATGAGCCTGTTTCTGTACTTGATCATATTTTAATGAAGAGTGTGTAAGAAAATGAATCCTGTTTCCTATATTAAATTAGTCTATTCCACTGGTGTAACTGTCTGGCTATACCAAGAAAGCCTTTCGTATCTTCCATCTCTTCAATGATTTGGGGTCTCTCCATTGGTGTTCTAAATACTCATTGAAATTGAGTGGGAAAATTTGTCAGTTCAGCTCAAAAAATATGTGCATGTATTGATGGTGGTGACATATATAGTAGATAAGTGTGACAGTTTACACAACTACTTGAAAATGCTTTGATCCTTTAGATGACAATCTAGGTTTTGTTGCACTTTTTGACCGTGGTAGAAATTGTCACTAATATTGTGATATATCTTTTATGCCATAAGTACCTCACATTTATATGTCTCAAATTCAGGGTTAGGCCGACTATGGGCCAATTAGGTAATGTTATAACTTTTAAAATAATTAATATTAATTGTGTTGTAAAATTAATCAGCTACAAAAGTTAAACATTTACTAAAAAAATATTTTTAAAAGTATTGTGAGTTATAAAATCAGTCATATGTATTTAGTAAGAATCCTATTATAATACAAATGAAAAAAATAGACATAATATTAAATAAAATTTATTTGCATATTTATAAACAAGTATATATAATATTTTTTAGTGTATATATAATAATTGATAACTGAAATAAATATTTTTATTTTATTAAGTTTAATTCTCATTTTGTTATCTTAATATAATTGGTAATGATGATAATCTCTTTAAATTTAATGATTTTGTTTCCCAATTGAATATGAATAATTTTGGATATTTATAATATATGTAAAAATGTATATGAAATTGTATTAGATGTTTGTTTGATATTTGTTTATTCAATAGTCATAAGTGCTTATCTAATCTCATATAAGTTCTTTTTAAAATTTTTGTTTTTGTTTGATTTAAAAAAAAAAAAGAGCTTTTGACGATTAAATAAGTTATTTTGCCTCTATTAGCAAAGCTTAAATTTTGGACTTTGGGAAGTAAAGGTTAAAAAGTTTTTTAAAAATGTTAAAATATCTAAAATATCATTTATTTAATTGACAATATTTTTTCATTCATTTTCTTGTCTATTAAAGAAATTTTATAATTTTTAATAAAAGCTCTCATTGACAACCAAACAAATAAAATTATTTTGGTAAAAGCTCTTCTACTTCAATAAATTGTATTTAAAAAGTTATACTAAATAGGGTCTAAGCATAAAACTGATTCTCAAAATTAGTTGTGAATAGCTATTCCTTCTCTGTTTTTAAAATCTAACGTACGATGGGGTGATTTTATTAAAAGTAATTTTGAAAAAAATTAACCAAATATTAAAATTAACTTTTATCTTTTCAAAAATTAATTTTGAGCCTCAAGAGCACTCTATGCCAAACCACATTTTAGTTGAAAATTTGAATTTGAAAAAGAATTTGATATTACTTCGATTGCCAAGAAAATGGTTTTGTTGTAAGTGCCATATTGTTACAACTGACATAAAAAGTTTCTAATATTTAAAAAATAAATATTGCGAATTTAAAACTAAGCCCATAAATTCAACTTTGATATCTTGTTAGAGAAATAACTTAGCTCAAAAGCTCAAGCATAATGTTAAAGTTAAGTCTTTCGACGAATCTATTACGATAAAAAATTTAGTGTAGCCTAAAACGAATTACTACGATAAATTCCTGAGGGAAAAACCGTGTAATATTCTTGAACCTCATCTAAGTTAATTAATTTAAAACCTAACGCATGTTTGTTTCGGCTTCTCCATGAAAAAAGGTAAAAGCATAAACATGTTTTGAGTATTGATGTCGATACTTTCATCCATGGGGAAGCTGCTTCATGGAAAACAGAGACCCTGCCCTGTTATTGTAGGTCCAAAAACAATTATTAAATATAATTATATAAATTATATGCAGCATCCTTTCCTCAGCTGTCGTTTTATGCAGCATGTATAGTGCTTCCATATTTCTTATCCACATTTTCCATGTACCACCATATAACTATTTGTTAACCACATATCCTAACTACCCTCCCTTCTTGGATATATATAATTCTAGATATTTTTTGTTAACAAGTGGACGATTGGACGAGTGGAGGACTTGAGTCTTCTTCTAATATTAATTGAATCATCAAATTTTTATCATTATGTGCTTGACTTATTGTGAAAACAGCAAAAGTAAGTACAGAAATCAGCTGCTCTTATTTCTTTTATTTACATACTGTGGTTGAGCTAAACAGAAACACTCACTGGTAATACAAGTGAAATCCTTCTAAGAAAATAATATATAATAAACTGTAAAAGTGAATCTACAATGCGATGAGGGAACAAACTGTTTGTATGGATGTGAGTAGAAGAAGAATAACAGCTGCAATTACAGAGATAGACGCCCATGGAGTGTTGAAATAATTTTGCTTCAAGGTTGCCTTCCACTTGTGCCATGGTAATTTGCAATAGGCCTGTAGATCACTAATAATACCAGAATATTGGAAATCATAATAATTTATCGCACATCCTTTATCAAGGTTATGAAATAAAGTTGGAACTGCTTCAGTATTCCCTAGCCCAATAATTTCGTTCTGAAGCAGTAATTCCGCGTCTTTTGAAGTGCTGACAAGATAATTCATCATTATAATATAGTCATTCAAATATCTAGTGTAGCAATGCATCCTCTCGAAAGCCAGAACATTTCTGTACAAACGCTCTGTGGAGCCATACACCGTTAAAAATGGAATTTCTAGAATTCCCTCATTAAATTTGATGTCGAGTAGATTTTTGCTTGACCCTGGTTTAAACTTGACTCCAGCTTGGTGAAGTTCCTTTACACTGGGAATGTTTGGATCTTTCAACGCAATATCTGCACGCGACTGGGATGGCTGAAGACAGAGTATAAGCAGATCAACAAAATGCTTAGCTTTCGAAAAGTTGAGTTCTAGCAAATTCTCCTGTATTGGAAGATATCCAACAATACAATTCCTGAACCAAAAGCAGGTAATTGTCATGAAGGAAATTTCCTCATACAAGTTTGTTTCAAACGTTGCTGTTTTGGCTAGATTAAACAAGTCGTTGGGAATGAACAATGGAAGCTGATTTTCTAGCAGCAAAATCTCCAGCTTCACATCATCATACAAAAATGATTTTCCGAATATGGGATCCTCATTCGTTCTGAGATTACGTTGATAATACTTCAGAAAGAACTCAATGAGAAACACAGCATCCACTAAAACCATTTTTATGAACTCATCACTCTCAAGATGAATTGCTTCAGCATAACAGTTGCGCAATTCTGCTTCCCTTGCCTTTATAAATACAAGGAAACTTGCTACGCGTACCTTAGTTCGTTGAAGAAAGCACTTAAGGTATCTTTTCTTATGCTCTTCCATGGCTTTTAGCTCTTCCTTACCATGATGAAAAGGGCCAATTGAAACCATTCGCGGAGCAAAATGACTTGGATGGAAACACCGCGTGGCCTCAGGAACTCTGTAGATGGAACACTCTCTGGCTAAGGGATGCAATGACTCCAGTTCCCCGCTCAAAGAATCTGCCAACTTCTCCATATCAATCGAAACATCATAAACCTCATGCTCATGCTTTCTGGCGTCCATCTTCTCATTAATTGCTCGCTGCGGTGGCAACAAAATAAATGAAATCAGTAAAACAGAAAGAAAGCAGGTAGCATTAAGAACAATAACCGGAACAGAAGTTGAAGACGCTCAACTAGGAGTTTGGGAAGAGCAAGAGCAATGATGAGTCGAAGGAGATGATAGTGGTGGCGAATTATTTGAATATCAAAAAGATGTTGGATTATTTGACCGAGGCTCTGGCCAACAAGATTAAGAACAAGAGTGTCGAGTATGTCAGGAAGTAAAGTTATTTGGGATTGAAAATGATTTTACGCCCGAGGAGGAGGAAGCAGCCAGGAAGGAGTGTGAGTGGACTTTTGAGGGTGTTGACCCAGATGGTGACGATTAAGCATAAGCTTTTTAAATTTTAATCCCCATCATTATTTAATTGAAGTAGTTTTATGTTTTATGTTTTACAATAATTACTGGCTGCATATTGATTGATGTTGAATTTGATTATATCTGATCACACTTTATTACATTCAATTTATATTTACTAGTGTCTTTTGTAGTTTTTTTTCTTTCTTATTTATTTTTTGACATTGATTTAGGGAAAAATAATAATTTTATGTTTGTGGGTAAAAAAAATCATTTGATCAACCCCGTTAAAACAGCGATGGACGAGTGCATAAAAATATATTTTCAAGTAGAATTCAGCTTTAAAAAAAATGTGTATTTAAAAAAAAAAACACAAGAAGAGAGGTGATGCATGGATGATTGCTCTTTATTAACAGACCAAGCTCTCGTAATAAGAAATAATTTGTGGGCTGATTTTTTATTTTTTATTTTTGGTTTTTTGAGAATGCCCGTTGGATTGTTTAAACGTGCGCTTTGCTCGCATGATCCTCGATCGAGGAATATAATAAAACAATTCCCAACCAATCGTGCACTCTTCAGACAAATTGATAAGAGGTCAAGAGTCTTTTTTTAATACAACAAAACCGAGTTGCTTTCTCTATAAAATTGAATAAGTTGTTTTCATTTTAATTTTTCAATCAAGCAAAAAATTAGCAACTAGGCGATCGTGCTCAAACAATTCAATAGGCCACAAATCAGTCCAAAATTTATGTCGAGGTTAGGTGACCCAATTTAATTAAAAAAATAAAGCGAATTCCTACTTTAAATTTGTCTATTTTCACTGGTTAAACTGTATTGCTATACCAAGAAAGCCCTTCGTATCTTCTACCTCTTCAATGATTTGGGTTCTCTCGATTGATGTTCTGAATACTCATTGAAATTGACGGAGAAAATTAGTCAGTTCAGCTCAAAAAATATGCGCATATATTGATGGTGGTAACTTACAATAGATAAATGTGAGAGATTAAACAACGACTTCAAAATACTTTGATCCTTTAGATGACAATTTAGGTTTTGTTGCACTTTGTGACCGTGGTAGAAATTGCAACCACGATTGTGATGGATTTTTTACGCCATATGTACCTCACATTTTTACGTCTCAAATTTAGGGTTGGACCGACTATGGGTCAATTTGACAATGTTATAACTTTTAAAATAATTATTAATAATTGTGCTTTAAAATTAATCAGCTGTAAAAGTTAAATATTTTGTAATTTTAAGTGTCTCTCCCGTGCTTTACCGATGTGGGATTCGCATAGGGTGTTATAATTTCTTAATTGAATAAGGATAATTTGGATATTTATAGTATATGTGAAGATATATATGAAATTAGTTGTGTAAAGTTATTTCTTTTTTACTTTTCTAATTTACCATATAATGGGGTGATTTTACCAAAAGTAATTTTAAAAAAATATCAAAACTAATTTTTATCTTTTCGAAATCAAAATTTTGAGCCTAAAAAACAATCCCAAAAGAGCTCTATGACAAACCACATTTCAGTTGAAATTTTGAATTTAAAAAAAAAATGACATTACTTCAATTGCCAAGAAAATGGTTTTGTTGCAAGTGTCATGTTGTTACCACTGTCATAAAAAGTTTCTAATATTTAAAAAATAATAGTTTTTTTTTTCTTTTATTTCTCAACTTTTATGCTTATTCATGCATCTCCACACGTTAGTGTCGTACTACAACTTTTAGCGTGGAAAACATCATCCGTACTCACGCCCTCCTTATCGAGCGAACGAGTTCGAATCCCAGTGGGAGTAGTTCATTTGGCCGCACCATAATGGAAAAGAAGTAGATTCCTTTTCTATGAAGGTGTAGTACGTTTCGCCGCGTCATAATAAAACCGATGCCAGTAGTTTTCTGATTAATAAATATCAATATTGTTATAATTGTAATTCAAAATGAAAAGAACTTCGATGGTGATTTGGAACAAATAATTTTCAATGTAACATACCATTTGAGGAGTATAGAATCATTCAATTATGATAATATATCCAAGACTTCTGAAAATTTTAAGACAGTGTTATGGAGATGAAAGATTCATTATATATTTATAAACCCAACGCTGGTCTCAAGTTCACCTTTCAATTTAGCTGAGTGATTTTTCGAACAGTTAGTTGTCGAAACAGAATAGCTTTAGTTTAGGGTCATGATTTCCCGCCATATTGAAACCCTGATCCAACTGTCAAAAACCGTCCACCACCTTCATCAACTCCACACTCTATTCCTCAAAACATCACTCGATCACAACACATGCATAATCTCACGCTTCATTCTCACTTCACTTTCAATCTCACTCCACTTTACGAGATCCTTATTCAATAACTTGCCCGTCACGCCACCACTTTTTGCTTACAATACCCTTATAAGGGCGTACGCAAAAACCTCTTGTTCGATTGAATCAATCAAACTGTTCGATGAAATGCTAAAAACAGGGCTTAGACCTGATAATTTTACGTACCCTTTTGTTGTAAAAGCTTGTGGTCGGTGTCTGTTGATTGGAATTGGTGGGTCAGTGCATTCGTTGATTTTTAAAGTGGGTTTGGATTCGGATAAATATATTGGGAATACCCTTTTGAGGATGTATGCTGCCTGTAAGGAAATTGATGTTGCGAAAGCAGTGTTCGAGGAAATGCCTGTGAGAGATGTGGTTTCTTGGAGTTCTATGATTGCGGGTTTTGTTGCTTGGTATGTTTCTTCAATGATTTGATTTTAATTGTTTGAATGTGTTATTGTTACTTGTCGTGGATTTAAAAAAATAAAATAAAATAAAAAACCGTTAATGTGAATAAAAGCCAAATAATTGCTGCGTGAAGTTCATTAGTTAATGAGTTTGTCTAGTTGCGGTGCTTGTTTTCATGTGAATCTGCTATTTTGCTTTCGTTTCCTTTATTACCGTATATCCTGATATCACTTTTTTTGCATACAGTGATAGTCCATCGGACGCATTGAAGGTGTTCCATCGAATGAAGTTAGCAAATGAAAGTCCAAACTCTGTCACCTTGGTAAGCTTGGTTTCTGCTTGTACCAGTCTGATCAATGTCAGGGCAGGAGAATCCATTCATTCATACGCTGTCGTTAATGGTTTGGAGCTGGATGTTGCTCTAGGAACCGCCCTGGTTGAGATGTATTCCAAGTGTGGGCATGTTGAGAAAGCTTTCAAAGTTTTCAATTTAATGCGTGAGAAGAATTTGCAGTCTTGGACAATCATGATTTCTGGGCTTGCAGATAACGGCCGAGGAAATTATGCTATTTCCTTGTTTGCCAAGATGATACAAACAGGGCTAAAACCAGACAGCATTTCATTTTCTGCAATCTTATCAGCTTGTAGCCATTTGGGTCTTGTTGATGAGGGTAAGAATTATTTTGATGAAATGGCGAGAGTATATAATATCAAACCAACAATGGAGCATTATGGATGCATGGTTGATATGCTTGGAAGAGCTGGATTGATTGAAGAAGCTTATCATATTATCAGGAACATGCCAACGGAGCCTAATGCAGTTATATTAAGGAGTTTCCTAGGGGCTTGTAGAAACCACGGGCAGGTCCTCTATTTAGATGATAACCTTGGAAAGCTTTTACTTAAACTAGAGCCTGAACTAGGAGCCAACTATGTACTTGCTGCTAGTGTATCTTCTCTATCCGGTAATTGGGATACTGCAGCTGAGCTGATGGTTGCCATAAATCAGAAGGGATTGAACAAAGTGCCTGGATGCAGTTGGGTTAAGGTGAATGATGGTTCAGCGGAAGAAATGTCAAAGGAGACAGCAGCATAAGTGCAAATTTCTCAGCTAGAGGGTCAATTTTGTTTGCAACAGGTTGGATTCTTCTAAATGAGAAGAGATATATTGGATTTCAAATTGTTACTTTGTGAATTATTGCCTCTGTTAAAAAATGTTAACATATAGGACAAAGCTACTGACAGAGGCTCAATAATTCTGTATCTTGTATCATTACTTGGTCACACAAGTCCACAAAAGCAACCACACAAAAAAAAAAAGAAAAAAGAAAAGAAGAAAAATTGTACCATGTTATCTTTAAAACCCTCGAGTCCTGTCCCATCTAGCTCCAAACCACTTGCTTCAACTTATGGCTTCATCTGCAAGATCAAGGCCTCTGAGTGCCGGCCTAACAGAGCAATGGTTTCTCAAGGCAGCAATGATACTCGCTTGCGGATTCCTGGGTTACTTAGTCTATGATGCAGTAATGGCCACAGCATCTGAGCTGCTGCAAAGACTACTAGTGGTGTCTCCTTTGATTTTGATCATCATTGTTCATTGGCTTTCTGCAGGTAGCCAGGTTAGCCTCCCTATTCCCGGGTCTGAGCCTAGTGCCATCCACCGAGCTGGTGGCTCGCCCTGGGGTGTAGCATTTGTACTGCTGCTGCTTTTCCTTCTCATCACTTACCAACCCTCCATTCTTGGCCTTATTTCATAGCTTAGGTGCTCCATTGATGGCATTATTTCATAGCTTAAGTACCTCTCTATCTATTCACATCTAATGTATCCTTAACTCATCACTCATCAGTGTATAATGCAGACTAGCTTCTTAATAAAAAGGTTCAAGTTTCCTTTATTGCAAATCTTTTAATGCTTTAATCCGCAGTGCATCACTAGGTGGATTTCATATTCTTAAGTTATTATTAAGATATTTTTAGTCCAATTATCAGTTTATTTGGTCCAAATTTAGTATTTTCACTTCAGTTATTGGTTCTAAAGTTGGCATCAGAGGAAATATAATGTGAAAAATATGAAAGTACTTTTGTTTTGAGTGGTGGAGATGTTGATAAAACTCAATAATGGAGAGAGTACACAAAAATTATGCACAGAAAATGATATAAAGGACCACAGATGTAATTGTATTATGTTTTTTAAGAGTCTACTAAATCTGTAATCACCCAAATTTTGATTAAGTTAATGCTTAGTTATAATTATAATCCCTGTCAAGCCTCAAGATACGAAAATGAAGTTCACTTTAATTACTGTAAAAAGTGACTATTTTTCCTTTATCTTTCAACTTTATACTCATAGAATTTAAATCCATTCAAAAAGTAATAACAATTGAAAGACCCCCTCACCACCCCCACACCCCCCCCCCCCCCCCCCCAAAAAAAAAAAAAAGGAAGAAGAAGGAGAAGGAAAAGAATCTATTATAAATTTTATCTTTTTTAATTATACAATTTACAGATACCACAATATGAGAATAATATAATCCAGAGGTCTACTAAGAACATACAAACTAATGGCGAAATATTTACTCCCATATTTAAGTAGCCAGTCAAATATATTTAAAAAATAGTTTATCAAAGCCTCCCGGCAAAACAAGGTTAAGTGTACAAATTAATTGGGATTGGTTTAGATATATTCTTAATGTCTAATATATGAGAAATTTTAAAATACATTAAAGATATCATGTCAGTCATTTAATAAACAAATGATGTTATAAAATATATATTCTAAAATTTCTCTTTTGTACACATCTTAATTTTTTTAGCACAAAAATATATTTCAAATGATGTAGTATTCATCAATAAATTGATGAGATAGTATAATTAATTCATTTAAATCTTAAAAAAAATACCAACTACTCAATTAATGATAAATAATTTGAGATAAAATTTAAAATATTTATCGTTACTCATGTCTTATTTATTTACTTATTAATTATAAGTACATTACTTCAATCAATATATATGTAAACTAGGGTAGATCTGGAGGATTAAACATTTATTGAGTAAATTTTTGAACAATCACCGTTAGATAATCAAGTCCACATATTTTATGACAATCCAACGGCAACGACAACTCAATTTATTTGAGCTCTAATAAGTGTTCAAAAAGTTAGCAACAGAAACGTCTGCATAGGTCTTGGAAGTGACCAGTCGTCCAACTTTTCACGCATGAAGAGTAGCACACGTGCCATTTGACACTTAACACGTGTGTTTCGATTAGAGAGATTGTCAGTCAGTGAGTCATTGATGACACTGTACGGACTATGCTTTGCAAAAGGATTTTTCAATTTTGTTTTTTGTTATTAATTTTTTTCCCATATAAATTGGCTTACGAAGTTGTCACGAGACACTGATTTGGTCAATTTAATTTTTTTTTCTTTTTAAATTACTAATACCAGTAGTTAACACTTGGCAAATCAAAATTACCTATTTAGCATAATACTGCATTTACATATATTAGATAACCAATAATATCATAAGTCATCAATGGACTCAGTGACTCAAAACGGGATGGGGTGAAAGTCAGTTCAATGGCATAAACTAGCCACTTAGGCCATGGTAAGCCGTCCTCTTTACAATATTTCAAGTAGTTCCTACATTTATTCATTGTCACCCACAAAGTCAAAGATGCCTACTTTTAATAGTCCAAAGTTAGGTTAAATCTTACCAGAAAAAATATTTATTGTGAGAGAAATCTTGGGTGTGTGTTTGTATAGGATTGGCCCACTAGTGAAGAGTTCAAAATTTTAATAGAACGTTTACTTATTAACAATAGAAATGAGAATTTAAAAAATTAATAATACTACATATTTTAAATTATTTATTTTAAATAATTACTCTAAATAATGTAATATTTATCGGTTGATTAATTTAAATAAAAAACAAAGTGGCGAACCTAGAGTTTTTATTAAATGGGAATGAAAATCTAATTCTTTAAAGAGAACATATTAACTCACTTAAATCTTGAGACTCTAATTCTCTAATTCTTTGGAGAGGAACACATCAAAGTGGTAAAGACAGTTATGTCCGGTGTCTGTCTTCTTCTCCACCAATAATAGGCCTCAATGTTATATTGACCACAAAAAAGCAAGTGGCCACCCACAATGCACTCTCTCTTGTATAAATTAAAAGAAAAGTAAAAATTAATATAATGTTGGTTCCATTGATAATGAAGTCTCTTTAAATAATTTGATTGAGTTTACTCTCCAATTTAAATTACAAGAAAATCTCATTTATTGAGAGAATTTGTGCCTCTTAATTCAAACGGGAACTTCTAATTTAGATTGTGATACAGACTTAAAGATGCCTCCCAAAATTAAGGCTCTCCCAAGATACTTCATGATAAAAAAAAAAAAAAAAGAGGAAGAAGAAAGTTACAATACGAAATTGTATTGGCGCTTGTGAATGCTTCTTTAATTTTTTTTTTTTTGGGAATATACATATCAAAGCACTAATGAAGAAGCAATAGAAAATGTATTTCAAATATATACTTCTCCTTTTACAGATACAAGCAAAGTTAAAAATAACACAGGCCTAAAAATATGGAGAATTCTACATAATAATTGTAGTGTAGATATATGTATATATATATATCCATAAAACCAACCTCTAAGTGATAAACTCATACAAACACATTAAAAATAAAACACGCTTAGTTAATTACTTTATATTTACATCACGAAAGCTTAATAAATCACTTGGTAATCAAAGGGAACCAACGTTCATGCAAAGAAGACTGATGAGAAACCATGAACAAAACAAGCACAAGCAAAGCAGCAACTCCCCATGGTGACCCTCCAGCTCTGTGAAGAGCATCTGGCTCTGCTGGAAACGGAGAAAAGAAGGGAACGCCGCCGGATAAGCAGTGAACGATGAGCAATAAAATGAGAGGAGAAAGCATGAGGTAAAATTTCACTTGGTTCATGAAATCTTCAAACACGGACTCATAGTTTATGTACCATGAAAGCCCTAATACGAAGAAGAGAATAAGCATGAAGAAGAAGAGAGGAAGAGGAAGAGAGAAGGCGTAAATGTAATCTAAGTATGAAGAGTTGTATCTAGCCATGGATGAAAAATATTTTGACGAGCTTGCAATAGTGATGAAATTTTTCTAGAATGAACTAGCTTCTGTTCAAGGGGGAGTGAGAAAACGTGTGAACATTGCCTTATATAGAGGGTTAGCTATGGCTGAATTGTGTTATTTAACGACAATGGTCCCTCAGTATTTACATTTTCTTCAAAAAAGAAATAGGTTGTCCGCTTTTATCAAATAGGTTCATGGACCCTTTGATAATGAGTAGGGATGGCAATGGGCACCGCCCGCAGCGGGTTTGCCATTACCAAACCCAAGCCCGCACAAAATTTAAATTACCAAACCCACCCGCAACCCGCAGCGGGTTTTAATTTTTTTACAAAAACCCACCCGCAGCGGGTTTTAACAATTACCAAACCCGCAATGGTATCCGGCGGATTTTTTGCGGGTTTCCGTATTTAAAATCACAAATGTTTAATATATAAATTTATAATAATAACCTCAAATTTCATATAATATACTCAATTTTATATTTAAATAATGTAAATGAAAAATTAAAATTTCCACATCAATTCAACACAAATTCTCAAATTTAAGTATAAATTACACAAATCCATTTAAAAAACACAAACTAGTATCTAAAAATAATAATTACATTTCATATTATCATTTAAAACAAGCTCCAAGAGAAGATATTCATTTCATTCACCACCATAAGCACCCATCCAACACAATGCCCATAATAATAATTAAGATTAATATTTTCAAATACTAATTCGAAGGAAAATGTCTTTAGTTTTCTTTAGATTATGACTTTAGAATAGGATATAGGCCACATACACACATACACAACTTTGAGCCTTTGGCTATTTGGTAATTTAATTAATGACATTATTTTCTTTATACATTTTTAGATTAAAATTAAATTAAAAATATTTGAAAAAAATATTGCGGGTTTGGTGGATATCCATGCGGGTATCCACCAGATATAATGTTAATACCAAACCCACCCGCATCCATGTGCGGGTTTTAATTTATAATACTAAACCCGCCCGCAACGGGTAAAATTACCCACAACGGGCGGGTTTTGGCGGGTGGGTTTGGGCGGGTTTGCGGGTTTGCGGGTACAATTGCCATCCCTAATAATGAGGGTAAAGTAGCCTTGGCAATGTTTGAAATTTGACCATTACAATAAAGAGTATGTAACTTAGAAGTGAAGGGTATTTATGTCATTTTATGTAGCCAAAGGACCTATTTAATACAAACCAACAAAGTATATCCTTAATTAAGAAAACATAAATATTTACTGTGGTTCAATGCCTATTTATTTTTTTCATTAAAAAAATTTGAGCCAACCCCACCGCCCCAATAAAAAGCAAGTGAAAGTACTCACTAGATCAGGTCCACTAAAATAATATTTGAAAAGGAGAAAAAATAAACCAGGGAAAAGAATAATAATTGAAACATTCTGAAGGATTCAATAAACACAAAAAAGCCCTATTCGATTTGCTTTTTCAAAGGAATAAAGTTATATCTAGGCGCAAAAATTACCTAGTAACATATATTAAAAAAAATCGAGAGAGCTCATTGTGAGAAAAATAAAAATATTGGAAGTCTCTTCTTTGCCCAATTTACTTATTGATTGCTTTTTGCAGGAAAATTTCAATGTGCTTATATATATATATATATATATATATATATATATATATATATATATATATATATATATATATATGAAGGATTGTGATAATCCTTTTTTTTTTCTTTCAATGGAAGAAAAATTATTCTATGATTTGTCCAAGTATAACATTATAAATAGGCACATACTTCTGGTAGAGAAAATATGTTGAAAATTATATGTAAAATGAATAACTAAACACGTCATAAATTCATGAAGTAGTACAAACGCTACAATGCCTTTCATATCACTTTATTATTTTCTTTTCGAAATTATAGTGATTTTTTTCCTTTCACAAAACTCTCCTTAGCCCCTAAGGAATCTTACATTATTGGCAATTTGGAGCCACATGCATGCATGGCATTGGAGGAGAATTCATCATTTAATATTATATTAGCGGTTCCATTAATTAAAACCTCAAGTTTTAAACTTAGATTAGAAAAAAAGGTTAAATAATAGAGGAATATCTAAGTTATGTGCGTGTAGCTTTCTTTAGTAGCTCAATAGGATTCACCCTTTTGACGATGCATCGAGATACTTCCAAGGAGTTTGAGAATTTTTTTATGGTTGAGATTTGTAGCTGTAAAGTTGTGGACCAATGGGAACGCGCCGCGTTCTGCCGACCATGAATGGAACATCGAAAGATGAGAAAGAATATATAATAAAGAAAAACTTGAAAAAAAAAAGAAAAGAAAAGCTAGGGGGGCTTTAGTGAAGGAAGATTATTAAAGGAGAACATGTTATTGGGAAAGTTGAATCTAGAGATTGTGGTCCTCTTGTCCGTTTTGCTCGGCTTTATCTATCCTTATGACTCAATCAATGAAGCTAACAGATGAAAAAGATATGCATATTCCTATTATTTATGCATCTTAGATTGCTATGTGGTCAAGTGGTGACATGTGGATGGAACAAGGGGAAAAAAACACTTTTTGTGACACCTCAAGGGGTTTGAATAGTTTCGTTAATTAATTGGGAGCCTTTAAGTTATAATTATTGTAACATATATCTCTAATGTAAATCACATAAATTGTAGATCCTTCTTATGTGAACCATATAAAATTATAGGATCCATAATTTATGTGGTTCACATGAGAGATGTATGTTACAATAATTGTAACTTAACATTTGCCTAATTATGATATCAATTTTTGAAATTAACGGTATGTTATTGATGGGGTGGGGTGATCTCTTACTTCCACTCAACAGAGTTTCTTGGTGGAATTGGTCGACATCCGCAAACAAAAAAAAAAGTGAAATAAAAATTACTAATGTCATGAATAAATTGATTGACCTCAAGAATTAAGATGTGCAATGACATATTTATCATATAAATTCTCAATTATAGAGATTATTGACAATTTTGCAACCAAATTTTGAAAATTAACCGGTTTGACTTTGAGCCACCAACTCCCCTGATTAACGTCCATTTGGTATGATGACTTGGAGCCACCACTCTTAATCTAGTACCACAAAGTTAAGAGACTAACAACAATGATTCTGAGACAGCCACCTGCTCATTTTTGTGAGTAAAAATGTCACCCCAAGATCATAATGACCGTGACTAGTTGGCACTTAATTGGTCCACTTAAATCATCGGCTTATCAATAATGACATGATTGATGATGGACTAATTGTTTATAGAATTTGCCTGTGTGTTCTTCAAATCTTCGTAGTGTGCAAAGGCGGTGTCCTCCCATTGGCGAGCAAGAAATTAACATGATTTTGATGACCCACTTTCCGATATTCTTCCCTCAGAATGTGCAAGTGGCATTCCCATCAAAATCCATTTTAAACTTTAATCGAACATATGATTTCTAAATAAATTAAGAAAAGATTTAATCTATTGTCCAAAGTCCAAAGTGTTTGTAATTCTTTAAGCAGGCCGTTGAAAAAGGTCAAATCAAGTTAGGCATCGATGATTTAAAAAAAAAAAAAAAATTGTAGGACCATACAAATTCATTTTCTTGTTTATGAGGAGAGGTCTAAATTGGATTATATCCTGGGTGTCGGAAATAGGTCCAACCCGAGCCCGATCCATTTAATGCATACCCATTAGTGCAGCATGTTCTGAACCGTGGGCTGCTCTTGGCCCAATATTCAAAACATAGTTCCAAAATTAAAAAGTTAGGCATATAAGCATGAAATTAAAAAGTCAATTCATAATTTGCTTATATAATTGTTGTTCGAACTGCAGATGAGCCATACAATCTACGTGACAATATGTTCATAATAACACAAGCAATTTCTCCGATTACTATTTCATTACTATATTTCATATAAGTGTATTTTTATTTATACATTTTATTTATATTGACTTAGTAAATAATTCTGCTATCTAGACTTTCATGACATACATGAATGCTAAAATCAAGATCATTACATGATGTACATATGACAATAATCTAGAATGTTATCATATTTAATAAGATTTTAAACCCATATACATTTTTTTTTATATTGACTCAGTAAATAATTCTGTTATCTAGACTTTCATGACACATACGAATGGTAAAATCAAGATCATTACATGATGTACATATGACAATAATTTAGAATGTTATCATATTTAATAAGAATTTAAAACCCATATGTAAGATACAAATGGCAATAACCATAACCATTAGGTACATGAAGAAAAAAACTCAAAATATTGAATTTGATTATAACTTAATTAGATTTTGTGTTCTTATATAAATAGAGCCTTGTAGCCATTTGGATTTTGGAATGAATAAGATTGAAAAGACTACCCCCCTATATTGACACTCTAAATTATTGTTTAATACATTAATAATAACCGACCCCAATAAGGTTAAAAAATCATTATTAAAGGTGAGCAAAAACATTTTTGAAACTAGTAAGCCATTGTCTCAACAAAGAGAATAATTCTAAAGGAAAGGCGAAACAATACACGAAAGAAATGGAAAAAGAAAAGACTATAAGCATAGTGTCAATAGTGCAGCACATAACAGTTGTACTCTACTGTGGCATCGCCTGAATTTTGATCAAACTTGTAAGTTTTAGCCTGAACATATCCCCGAGCAAATCGGAAGACCCCCGTTCCTCCGATCACCGGCATCTCTCTCACCTTCGAAAAAACTGTGTTCCTCCCTAGCACAGTGAAAGTGCTACCATTATATTTACCTTTAATGAAAGCAAAATTCATAGCCATTAATAGTCCAACTTCTTGTTGCGACGCGGCCGCGTAGAATCCTTGAGCTCTTCCAAGCATCTTTGAGCTTAATTCAGGACCTTCGGTTAAGGGATCATCGATCATGTTCATCAAACCAAATGCTGTTGATGAATTAGCAACTGGTGGCACAACTTGGACTGCCGTAGGGCTAGTACCAGAAAGAATGTCGTGCCAAAAGAGGCGTAAATGGGTAAATTTTTCTTCGTTCAAACCAAATAATTTCTCGTCTAGGGCCTTTGCGAATCCATGAGCTTCTCCTGATATGAAAATTATGAAAAAGAAAGAGAAGATGAAGAAGATGTTGAGCTGTGAAGATAAAATAGGAAGAATTTTAGCCATGGACAAACTATATCGTAAAATATAAGGGTTTTGGAGTCCAAGGTTGTTTCCGTATGGTGTGTGTGTACATACATTTATATATAAAGTGAATTATGCACATATCTTTAAGTTAGGTCAAATATATAATTAAGAAAGTTCACTGTCGTTTTATTTACCAACCCAATAAGTATAAATGGGTTGTTATGGTGGGAGTGCAATGGCCCCTAATTTTATGTGGTAGGCTGATAGCTTATCGTGAAACTGTGAAGGCACTTTTTGTGAGGGTGCTTAACCTTTTTTTTTTTTGTTTTTTTAAATTTCTCAATGCATCACGTTGCATTTATTTTGTAATTTTTATTAGAGCAACTATACAGCCACGACAATATTATACAAACAATGTGTATAAATTAATGTGACATGAAGAGATTGATTGTGTAAAACAATCATGAACAACATATATTAAAAACATAACTATTATTATTTTTCAATCAATCTCTTCATATCATATTAGTTTGTATGAACTAATTTATACAAAATTATTTGTGACTTTATTATTATTGTTTATATTATAATACATAAAAAAAATTATATTTACTCTGTGGGTGCTGATGTATAATCATTAATTACAATAATAGTAAGAATAATATTTTTCGTGCAAGGAAAAATCAATTTGATACTTGAAAAATTATCTATAACTACTCGAATTCAATAATAAGAAAAGAGTTTTCACCATCTGATTAATGGCATGAGGTTGGTTTCTGGAAACAATACCAAAGACAAATCCCTTTGACACTCTGTGGAATGGGACTAATAAATTCTCTGACCAGTTAATGGCTTGCACTTGGCATGCTGGAATTGCTGTTGAGGGTTTGGTAAATGAGATTGTCTAATTAATTTGTTCCCAATAGTGTATGATATGATGAACACAATGGAAAGCTATTGATTCTTCTTTCATTTTATGTCCCCTCCGAGTACATGCATACGCTGAAAAAGACAAGGGATTTGTTGGGCCTAAGTTTTCAATCAAGCATCACAGACAACGAATCATCTTCATCAAAGTGGACCATTTTTTATTTATTTTATGGAGCCCGCATGCCATCTTGCCAGAAAACAAGTAACAGGTGCCAGACTGCCAGTTCACTGGCACATTGTCACCACTCACCACTCTTGCAAAGCACTTAATGAGAAAGTGCTTCGATCAATCTTGTTTGGCTCTGAAAGAAAGCAAATGAAGAGGGAATTCAGGCTTGACAGGCCCCCACATTATTCTCGATTTCTTGCTCCTGGTGGCCTACTTGTATGAGGCCAACGCACACGTATTAATATTTTTTTCGCCTTTTCTGGATAGAGCATTAATGTCTACGTACATATTTTTCTTTCTTGCATTTGAGAGAAAAAAATACCAAAACGGGGTACGAAATCCAAAAAACTCGTTCCATAGTATGATAATAAAACCATTTGATTCAGAGATTTTTCTTTTTTAAAACAAATTTTGTTTGTTTTTTTAAATGGGTCGGTCAGGCACTCTACTTTACAAGGACTTTATGTGAGGTAGCATGACCTCATTTCAATCACTAACTCCTTATTGTGTGAAAATCAAACGTATATATTAAATCAACACCAACGATTTTATTTAAATCAATCAAAACAGACCAGCAATGTGGTTAGAAATTATGCATCCTCCATTAGAAGAGAACAAATATATATTTATTCAAGCAAAAATATCAAAATTAGCCTAGCACGCATCATCAATAATGCAACACATAAATATTGTATTCAACTGTTGCATCTCCAGTTGTAGCATCAAACTTATGAGTTCTAGCCTCAACGTACCCTCTAGCAAACCGGAAAAGCCCGCTTCCGCCGATCACCGGCATCTCCCTCATCGGCGAAAACACCTTATTCCTCCCCAATACACTTATTGTGCTTCCATTATACTTTCCTTCCATGAAAGCAAAATTCATTACCATCATCAAACCATTTTCATCTCGCGCAGCAGATGCATAAAACCCTTGCGCCTTTCCCACCAATTTCGAGCTCAATTCGGGCCCTTCGGTCAACGGATCATCAATCATGCTTATGGCACCGAACAATGTCGATGAATTCTTCTGCGGCGCCGCCACCACTGCCACTGCTGTAGGGTTGCTGCCGCTATAGATGTCGTGCCAATAGAGTCTAAAGTGGCTCAACTTTTCTTCCTTGAGGCGAAAAAAGTTCTTGTCTAGGGTTGTCGCATAACCGTAGCTTTGATTAGAGAAAGAAAATAGGAAGAAGATGATGATCTGAGAAGCTAACAAGGGGAAAACCCTAGCCATTGTTGTGATATATTACAGGTCGCTTGCTTCTGCATGCATAATATATAGTGACCAATAAGTTCCTAGATTATGGATTCAATCTGATTTATGACATATATTTGAAGTTGAAGAAATGCTGACCCTATGCAATATTTATTGGTCTTGGTGGCCTAATCTCTTAACTTACTGAAACAAGATAAAAGATTCCCAATGCCAAATAGAATATGGACCACCAAGATATTTATTGTGTTTGGTGACCTAATCTATGAAAAACTAGCAAGTATTATTGAACAAGAAGCCGAACGGGCGTTACATCCATAATAATTACAAATAAAAGAATCACAAGGTTCCTTTCATCTCACGCACGATATGATTGGAAGTTGTTAAATTCATTGTGCCTAATGAGCGTTTCTAAATCAATAACTTATCTTTTTCGGAATCCAAAGCCACAATAATTTTCTGATCGTCACCAATATTAATCACTGGACCGACAATTAATGAACATATATAGGTCAAAAAGCAGTTCTCATTTCTCAAGGAGGAATTTGCTTCAATAAGTTGTAGATAAATCTGCTTATTATGTACCAATAAAGTATTGATTCTACTGGCAGTGGAGTCCCTTTAAGTGGTTTGACTGGGTTTGCTCTTTAGTTCGAGTCGCAGAGAAGTCGCCTTTGTTGGAAAAACCTGTGCCTCTCGATTCGAGCAGAGACTTCTAGTTTGGATTGTGGTACAGGTTTAAAGGTGCCTCCCACAGTTGGGTCCTCCCCAAAATACCTCGTGTTTAAGACAAAAAAAAAAAATTCTGCTTATTATGTAAATCTAATTGCGCACCCTCAAAATCCTTATAATTATTATGTAAATCTCTTGCATAATAATTCTCTCAATATACTTGTGAAGAAATAATCAGAATCCATTGGTTGATGACCAATCGATCAACCTCAACAAATATCAATCACAGAAGTAATCAAAGAATTCAAGAAGCAAACTAAATACCAGCAAGAACTTAATAATATGAACACAGCAAATTACACAACACAGCACAAGCAAGCACACTTCAACCCAAAAACAGAGCAACACAAGCAAGCACACTCAACAACAAAAACAGAGCAACACAAGCAAGCACACTCAACAACAAAAACAGAGCAAGATTTGTTTTTTTTCATTAATGAAACAACATGCAGATTACAAGAGGATTTTTACAAGTTATCGTCAAGCCCTAATTGACTCATAATCTCGCTTTAAAACACAAGATATGACCTGGAGCTAGAGCAGTTTTCCAGCTTTTATTAAACAGGTGCATCAATGCTCAAGAGGTAACCATATATATATGAATTATCAAGGTAGATCAAGAGAGTCTGGGCTGGTAAACTGAGTTATTGTATTAAATTTTAAAGTCTATTTTTTGTCCTACAAAATTTTGATTATTACAATCATCTAAATTTTTAAACATTGATGAAGAACCTGACATAGTACCGGAGAGCTCTTCGGTTCTAGAAGAGCTCACTAAGCGTTTTTTAGAGGAAAAATCGATAAGCTGTCATCTTCATGATCTGATTCACTTGTGGATAAGCCCGCATCTTCAATATCAACCTGAGGGAAAGCAGTCCCTAAACTGTCACTAGGCAACCAAACATCGACACCAGGAGGAGGGACTGAGAAGACATGGAACCCCAGAGGTAAAGAAAGAGCAAAATTCGCCTTTCGATAAAAGATTATAGTATCATCTCGAATTATCTGCATAGGGATTCACCACTTAATCTGGCAATTTCCTCGGCAAACTCATTTATCTGGCCAGGTTTAGAGGGCTTGCAGAAGACCTTAACAATTTCATGTTTCTTCCAATGCATATGCATGTTAAGAATAACACCACCAAATACTCGTCTTCTTCCACTTGGCAAACAGCTGGACCTTTTCTGGGCCATCTTTTTGTAAGAGAAAAGTTCCTCATGGTTTAGCCACAGGACCCTGTACTTTTGGAACTTCATATCACTTAAACCTTTCAATCAGCAAGGCTTCCTTAATTCGGGCTTGAAATCAGAAGAAAGTCATGCAGAACACGAGTGAGGATTAACTACCAACAATTAGAACAAGATTGTGGTCCAACAACAAAAAATCTATGACAGAGCATGCTGTTAATGAGAGCCAGGAATTACCTTGTTTGGTGTCTCAATTCAATCCATATGACCGAAGAACAACTCCTTTTTGAAGAAAAGTCTCAAGCTGATTTCTACTAGTCACGGAAAATAGTTCAAAAGAACTAAGGGCTTGTTTGGTATTGTTTCTGAATTTATATTTTCTGAGAATAAAAATAAAAATGAAAATGGTGTTTTATAGTTGCTGTATTTCGAATTTAAATATGCGTTTGGTATCATTTTTTGTATCCTGTATTTTAAAATTGAAAACAGTAATATGCGTTTGGTAGACACAGTTGAAAATGACAAAAATAGAGAATATACGTTTGGTAATACTTTTTTCAAAAACAGTTTTTACTAAAATTGTTTAATTAATACATATACATACATACCATAAATAATTTAAACAAAATAATTATAAAAAATCAAATAATGATAAAGTTTTAGTATTAGCATTAATAGGGAAAAGTTTGACATTATCATTATTTTTACAGTATACTTAAGTTACATATTACAACACAAATAAATTAAACAAAATAATTATAAAAAATTACATAATAGACATCATAAGTTAATAGTTGCTAGAGATAAATCAAATTTAATAGTGTACAATGTACTTTCAAGTTACACTTATTTTGTGTAAACAAGCTCTAACAACAACAATGTTTATGCTTGCGCCATGCAACAAAGTGATTAGAGTACGCCAACAGGGTTTGACAAAATTTCAACATGTACTTTCTAGAACAACACAAAACATAAAACTGCTACCACATAAATAGAGAATTAAAAAGATGGATGGAAGAAAAGCAAGTCCCATCCGGAAAAAAAAAGGGTGAACTACAAGTGCTTATCCTTGAAGCTTATTGATCCCAAATGAAATTGTGCAAACCATAAGTCCAAGCAAAGCCAAGAATCCATATTTCCTGCACATGAATTATTAAAAATGACATTAAATGCATGTATAAATCATCAAAATTAACTAGGATTGTTCCATTAAACTTAATAAATACATCCAAGATTCACTTTAGCCAAACACTTCTCAATCAAATTCATACCCTTTTAATCAATGAAAATACAAGCGAACTGAACAAAGTTGTCTGCAATTCATATAGGAAATAAGAATTAATAGACTTTTGAGTAAAAAAAAAAATCAAAAACTCTAAGAAAAAAGTTATTTCCTCTATCGCACAATTCCCATTAAAGGCTTTCCTATCAAATTTCAATTTGAACTACTTTTATGGAGCCACCAAGTACAGAATTTTGTAATTCACTGGACAAGTATCCTAATTTCTTTCCTTCTCATATTTCTCATATGGGCATCTAAATAGATATGTGTTTCCTTTCTCACAAATCGAGCCAATAGCAAATCGTTCCTTTCTCTAACATTCCTTAAATAAGATACAAATGCAGAGCTCAAGAAATGACCATCCTATTTGTCTAAAAAATTAAATGAATATGATTTGGATCTAAAAGAAACAAAAAGAACCACACCCACAATTTACTTAAATCGAAAAATTCAAGACTAGTACCAGCGAGTAGAGATGGTAACAGAGACGAAGCAAAGAGCAGCATGAGCAGTAGTCCAAATTGAGTAGAGACGGAGCAACAACAGCGGAGACGGAGCAACAATAGTAGCGGAGATGGAGCAGCAGTCGATTTTGGGCATGGAGAGAGAGAGTGGTGACGGTAGATTGCGGTTGACGAACGAGTAACAGCCACCGAGAGTGAGAGAGCTATGAAGTAGACTTGGATGAAGAGGGAGGAGACAGAGAGATCTGTACACAGTTCAGGTGGGTTGTGGTTGAAGGAGAAGTATGACAGCCACGAAGAAGGGAGAGCTGTGAAGAGATGACGAGAGGGAGGGGATAAGATTTCGGGAGAGGAAGATAACTTTCAGATTTTGTTTTGGGGTTCATTTTTTAATTTAATTTGTAATTCGTTTGAGAACGTGTTTAAGTTGTTCTCAATTTTATAACTGTAAATGCGAATACGAATTCTCTGTTTTATAATTTATTTTTGGATTCATCCCACCAAACATGTATTATGTTTGTACTCTGGAAACAAAAATGAAAACAAAGCCTTGAAAACGGTACCAAACAGGCCCTAAATTTCTAACCTCTCAAACACTGATTCCAAACCCCCCCACCCCCCACAACAAGAAAAACAAAAAAAAAAAACCTCATTAACTTTAAAGAGATGCTAATACATTTTTCGTCCTTCACTCTAATCAACCCCCGACTAACCCAAAAACAATAATCTTCGAGTAAAAGTACATCTCACAAAAGCAACTCATGAATTTTCTTTCTAATAGCTCCTTGCAAGTGTTGCTCCAAAAGCACTTCAAGCCATTATCAAGCGCTTTCTCAAAAGCGCTTAGCATCGCAGAAAGCACTCTCTTATAAATCACCCAAGCATGCTAAAATGTAAACAAAAGAGCTTTTGGTTAATTAAATCACCCTAAATCATACTGAACTTCTCAAGCCTGTGAAAAAAAAATATATATTCTGCATTAAAAGGGACTTATATGACAAAAGGACATCATCATACCATCATTAATATAATTACAAAGATTCTCCATGCCTACAGATGAAATTATTTTCGACTTTAAAAAGTTGTATTGTTTGAGTCACGTTCAGTAGCGAAGCTAACAGTTAGTTTGCTGCCGGGCTAGGCTAGTATATGTTTTCTAAAGAAAAGATTATGCATTTATGTATTTAACTATAAAAATAAGTAGTGATTAGTACTTATAATTAATTAAGAAACTTGGGTTAGAATTAATACTGACAGGATTGTCAAAGGGAAATCTAAGTCCCCCTACTTGTGAGGTTATTTTTCAATGGAGTTAGTTAATAATTATTTTTTAGACTGTTTTGTCATACTTTTTGGCGTTCATTTATCATTTTATGCTGTGTATGCAGCCGTTTCTTAATTGAAGAAATCGAGTACAAAGGAGTTTATATACACTAGTGATTAATAATTTAAGCAGATCACGTCTATTTACTACTCGGATTCAATGCGCAGAAGGTCGGAGATCTGTTAATATATGTGTACTTTTGTGTGAATCACGCATGACATGTTTCATGAATGGTTTTGAGTTTGAATGATTCGAGCTGATGAAATTCTTCTTGTCAAAGCTTTGCAGATTGCCATATTTGATTCAATAATGCATCTGAAAATTGTTTGTGTGTTGGTGAATATTTTTATCAGTTAATTCTAGATTATTTGGACAAGGGTTCTCGATCTCTTTCAGAGAAAGCATGCACAAAATTATATATTATTGATCATAGCAAAGGGTGGGGCTAAGTTATATAATATTAATGGTACCTTACATCAACTCAAAAGTTATATCCAATAACCTAAAAATATTTGAAATTTAAACTACACTTAACTTGTTTGATACAACTCTTATATTGATGTAAGTTAGCAAGATCCCATAGCGAAATAATAAAACAAAATCAACAATACATTCACATCATTAATTATAACCGATGAAAGTAGATTTATCCACATATATTGAAAAAAATATAATTCAGACACAAATTTTGTATAAATTTATGTCATACAAACTAATGTGTTATATATATTACTGCTATGGTATTTTAAGGAACAATACAACTATGTCACAACGATTTGTAAAAAGTTTGAAACTTTATGCAATTTTAAATATTGTAATTAACCTTCCATCACGAGAGAACAAAAAAAAGAAAAAAAAAATCGAGGCATATATATCGAAAGCCCTAGAATCAATAATGCAACACATAAATATTGTACTCAACTGTGGCATCTCCATTTGTTTGATTAAACTTGATAGTTCTAGCCTTAACGTACCCTCTTGCAAACCGGAAAAGCCCGCTTCCGCCGATTACCGGCATCTCCCGCACCGGCAAAAAAACCTTATTCCTCCCTAATATTGTTAATGTGCTGCCATTGTATTTTCCTTCCATGAAAACAAAATTCATTATCACTATCAAACCATTTTCTTCTTGTGAAGCAGATCCATAAAACCCTTGTGCTTTACCAACCAATTTCGAGTTCAGTTCGGGTCCTTCAGTTAATGGATCATCGATCATACTTAAGAAACCAAACATCGTCGATGAATTATTGTGTGGTTGCACAATTGCCACTGCCGTGGGGTTACTGCCACTATAGATATCGTGCCAGTATACTCTAAAATGGCTCCTTTTCTCTTCCTTGAGGCCAAAAAATTTCTTGTCTATGGTTCTTGCATAGCCATAACTTTCTCCAAAGACTAAGCTTATAAGACAGCAAGAAAAGAGAAAGAAGATGATGGTTTGGTAACCTAGCGTTGGAAAAACCCTAGCCATAGAAACTGTGATGAAATTTCTTTTTGCTTTTGCATAATTATATAGTGAATTTTGCATGTCTCTCGAGGTTACTTGTTTCATTTATTAAATTCATTAGTGATTGGGAGGTTGGACCTATGAATTGTAACATATGATATTATGATGCTTAAATTTCGGGCTAGTTTTGTTGTCATGAACTAAGTCTATTGTAATTTGTGAAATATATTAGTTTTATATCAGGCCATATTTGTTTTGCTTTATTGTGATGATTTATTGAGAGTCTTATTTGATTTTGTTATTATTCGAGTTATATTCTGGCTGAATAAAGATCAGTTAGCTAGTTAACCATTTTTATTGGTCTTGCTACTTAGAAAATTAACAAGTATACTATTGAACTAAATGGCATAGCGGTTGTGATGTCCTTTTAAACAAATAAATGAATAAATAAAATAAAATTTCTGTTTGGGGTAACTTAATTGTATAAACAAATTGTACACCTAATCAGAGATGTAACGTGGGGGTCTTATTTCTTAAAAGATACGATGTATATTAATAATACTAATTTATTAGGAATACGTAATTTGCAAATAATGCAATTAATTCTAAATTTGTCATGTACACGATGTGCTTGTTTCAAAACGCGGAAGTTGATGAAAATAAACGAGGGGATGATCATTGGCTAATCTTTGCTAGAGTTGGCAGATTTTGATTGAGCTCTTGATTCTTGCCAATTTTGGATTTTTGTTAATCACGTGCCTTATGCTTCTAACTTTTTTCTAACCTTTCATAAAGATACAATTAGTGGTTGTTAGAAAAGAATATAAAACTGATTAAATTTTAATTATATATTATTAATTTGTTGTTTATGGACATGTAGTAGAAAACTATGAAGAATTGTGCATTAATCAGTTTAGTATTGGATCCAAATATGAGATCTAAAATCAAACCAAATTAAGTTGAAGTTTCATTTTAATTATAAAACCAAAACCAATAATGGTGAAATTATATTGTGTTTTTTTTTCCTTTTTTAAAATATTGACATGTTATTATAATCAGAAATATATTAATATTTATAATTTTGATGTACTAGTACTTATAATTTTAAATGTATAGGGAATAATTTAGATCAATAATTTTATTAAGACACAATTTAAAATTCTATATTCAATATCAGAATGTATCTATCTTATTACTTTTCGGGGAATATGGAGGCATGAAGCCTACATTCTGAGGAGTAGAATAGAAGGGCATGGGAATATAAAGTCCAGCACTAAATTAGTGCTGCGACTCGAACATATATATAAGCCCACAATTAACCTGAAGGTGCCAATTTCATTGTGATTGTGGTGGTTGTGCCAATCTCATTGGAATGACCTTGATTTCTAATAATTAAAAGTCTTAAGGTGCCAACACGGAAAGCGAACCCATGTTTCTTTTAAAATCAACAAATTAATGTGGCCAACAACATCATTGAAATTTCAAAGCTATCACCTACCGCAAAATAAAAAAGAGAATAACTTTATTAATAAAAACAAAGAAGAAAAGGACCAAAAGCGAAACCGATTATATCATCAATAATGCATCACATAGACATTATACTGAACTGTAGCATCCCCTGTTTTCGGATCAAAGTTGTGGGTTCTAGCTTGAACATAACCTCTTGCAAACCTGAAAAGCCCACTGCCCCCAATGACTGGCATCTCTCTCATCTTTGAAAACACTGGGTTTCTTCCAAGCACAGTGATGCTGCTGCCATTGTATTTCCCTTCAATGAAAGCAAAATTCATGGCCATTAACAGGTCAACTTCTTCCTGTGAAGCTAGTGCATAAAACCCTTGTGCCCTTCCCACCATTTTTGAGCTCATTTCTGGCCCTGCAGTGAGTGGATTATCAATCATATTTATTATGCCAAAACCGTTTGTTGATGTGTTTGTGGGTGGCCTCACTACTGAGATTGAAGTAGGGTTTTGGCCACTTTGGATGTCGTGCCAGTAGATTTGAAAATGGGTTAGTTTTTCTTTCTTCAGCCCCATTAGGTTTTTGTTCATGGTCTTGGCATAGCCGTGGACTTGAATTTTGGTGAAGGAAGAGAGGAGAAAGAGGAGAAAGATGATTTGGGTAGCAAAGATTGGAAGAAATCTAGCCATGGATCGAATTCTCTTAGATTTGATCACTACTCGCTATGGTGTCCACCTAGGTATATATACATACACAGTAAATAGATCATAAGCAACGCTGTCAATATCAACTTTAAAAGTTGACTGACCTAAGCCTTTATTTCAATAATATAAATTTATTATTCGTAATAGATAATATAATATTTAAATAAAAATAACATTAGATTTGATTTAATAATAATGTCTAATATTTACTTAATAAATAATGTTAGGCATCTCTATATTTGAGTCTCAACTTGAATTTCAATATTATAAATTACTCATCTATTAGATGATGGATTTCATAATTTATAAATGACTTACCAACTATAATCAAATGAATAAATACTATATCAATTGGGACTCAAATTAAAACTTAGACGTTTGGTTACCTAGTATTATTACTCAAATCTAATGTTTCTCTACTTATTGATTTATTTTTAACTAGTTAATTTAGATTTATCTCATTTTTGTTCTCCATGTATATTTCAGATATATATGTCTTCTTTTATCATGAAGGAATGCTGAAATGGTCATTCCCTCTTACGGAATAAATAAATATACCCGATTATTATACTTGATAGATGTTCAAAGTACATGATAAAGAGATTATTATCTTACATAATTATATAAGATACATGATTCTTTTATAATCGTTTGGTGAAAATTTAAAGGTTGTAGAAATATAAGATAATAAAATTAAATTATTTCTATAATTGTTAGATAAAAATATAATAACTGTGAAAGAATCATATATCTTACATGATTTTATATAAGATAACAAAAGCCATATGATAATTGTGCCGGTTTGAATTGAGTTATTATACGTATAAATTAAAAGTTATAAACCAAAAAAGAAGAAGGGGATGTGTAAAGAATTTCTCAGTCTCTATTAATTGTGGTTGGCAGCGCTTTTAAGTCCCACCATAATTGAAAGATGTGGACCACATAAATGCTGGATTTTTCCAATTGAAACAGGACGGGTGTCGAAAATATGTTGCCACGAGGAAGCTTCATTATCAAGAAAAAAACGTGATACCCTTTTGGTTGTTGAGACTTGAGACCAAACTTTGTGATAAAATTTCAACATTTCGCCGTCCCATTCATCATCATGCTTCATTCGCAGTGTGCGCGCATAACTTCCATTTCCAGCCAAGAATTCACTGACACTGTAATTTTTATATTGTTTTATGATCTCGCGTAGAAACGAAGTCTGATTATGGGAGGTTAAAAAAGAAAAAAGAAAAAAGAAATAATTAATAATTTTTAGTGATACTGGCTTACTGTTTGGGGTGGTGGGTCTGCAGCAGCCAATTCCACCTTTCCACGTGTTCCAGAATTAATGAAATTATCAATGTGGCCTTAATGTTAACTACATGAGATGGGGTACAAGAAGGTCATCATGTTGCTAAAACATAAACCGAAAAAGCGATGCGCTTTTTGATTTATAATTGTTATATTTTTATTACAAAGTTTGTAAGCAATGTTTGTCGAATGATAATCCGAGATGCTTATGAGTTAATTATTATTCTCATGAATAAGATTAAATAAAAATACAAAAGAGTTAGGTTTAATCATGAAAGGGCCCGACTTTGGAGAGCGAGCTTCATTATTGCTGATGGCGGCATATGCGAAACAAAATCTGATGAAGCCGTTGAGTAACGGAGAGGCAATTCAGAACCGTGCGCAAAATGGCAATAACTTGGGAACTGAAAATAAATTGGCAAGAAAAAATGTTTTCGTTCCTTTTTTTTTTTTTCCCAAACATTTATTTCTATGTATATTAAATGTGGTATTGATATTTTGTTCAATGGTACATCTAATATTTATGAGCTTTAGGATAAAAAACACCATTAGTATATAGGGTCTAGCTATGGTGCAATTGTGGTACCATATTACAGCTGCACTTAACCATTGAATTCAGCTATAGTACATGTGTGCAGCTAAATCTAATGGCTAGGTGCAGCTGTGGTATGGTATCACAGTTGCACCATAGTTTTGTCCTAGTATGTATGAGTGTGGTATTCAATGTCTATTTTCTCATAGATTGTGTTATCAGTGAAACGTGATGAGTGAATATGTGGTGGCAAATGGTCTTTTAAATGTATATGTAGTTAGTCAGTGGGCTCCTAGCCCAACTGGTCCTATTTGGAACCTGATTTCTAGTCTGGGACTCTCATTCTCTTTAACAATCATATATCTCTAGTTTGGTGAGAATTGATTTCTCTCTCGCTAGTTTGTAGATTGAGCTTAGGGTTGAATACTAGAATGTGTTTTAGTGATATTGATCCCCCAATTGAATTCTGATAGTAAATATATCAATTGAATCGTACCATATTAAAAAAATGGTCAAATTTTGGTATGTTATAATTCTTTTTTTTTTTAAAAAACTAATCTATAGTTATAATAAAACTCAGAGGCACAAGTGTTATTTTAGGTTTATGTTAAACATGTTCTAAGCATAGGTGACACAGAATGATATCTCGGATTTAGAATAATAGTACACTTCTTAAACAATATCTCACTCATATATAACAAGGACCAAAGTAAGAATTACCCATTAATTAATTGATCCGATTACTTAATCTACGCTCTATTAAATATTATAGTTTTGTGATTGTTTCTGTTATATAACTTTTTGTATGTTGTTTTCTTGAAAATTTATATATATATATGTTCATGATTTTGCCATTGACTTTATCTTGAGGAGTAACTTGTGGACAATAAATGGATACTTTAAAATTCAATTGAAAATGGAGAAGTTTCAGTACTTAATTTGGCGTATTCGCAAAATGAAATCTTTTGCTTCTATAGTTTTGATTACGGTATCCATATAATAACAAAAGATATACAATTTGTAACACATAAGCATAATTGCAGCATTAAATATTAACTAGTGAGGAAAGGCCACAAGATTGCAAAACAAGAAGCAAAAGATTTAATATCTTAGTTGATTCTCTTAATCACCATCGTAATTATTTCATTTCAATATAAATATACGGTAGGATTTTCCCATCTTAAATCATTAAACAATATAGTTTTGGTCTAGGGAAAACTTAAAGTAGATTATGACTAAATTATTTGGGCATGTAGCCCTAGGCTTCACCTTCTCTTCACTTGGTTTATGGCGTCTTTTTAGTAACATCAAGCTCCATTCTCTACACCCAAATTCCTTCATATCTCCCCCATGGTTTCCTTCAAAAATAATAAGGCACATAGAGCTCTTCTCCTTAATGGCAGTGAGCTCAATCTTTATAGCCTCTGAGCTTTATTGGGGCTTCCGAATACCCTTACATAACTCAGATCTAATTATACCGTTAAATAGTTTTCGCCATTTTGAGCATGCAACAATCTCACTAAATTTCTTCACTCATGCAGCCTTTGCTATAATTCTCGACAAAATTGGCTCCAAAGCTCATTATGCTCTAACACTTTTCCTTGAAGCAATAGCCTTTGGGCAAGAGCTTCTTCTCATTCTTTTTCACTACCATTTGCTTTTGCAAATTATCCTTCTTGTTTCTTTGATCACAACCCTAATGACCATCGGCCACACGCAAAACTTCTTGCTTAGCTTTGTTAGGTCAACTAGTATTACGTTCAATGGTGTTTGGCTCATAGTTACCGGCTTCATGCTTTGGACTCCAGCGCTTATACCTAAGGGCTGCTTCATCAATCTTGAAGAGGAGCATCAAGTTGTTAGATGCCTTGGTGATGAGGATTTACTCCGAGCTAAGTCATTGGTGAACCTTCAATTCAGCTGGTTTTTGATTGCAATCACAGTGTTTTCAGTCTCTTTTTATTTGGTTTTGGACAAAATTTATGATGAAAAGCTTGATTATTCAACCTTGAGTAGAAAAGAAGATGATTCTTTTTTAACATAGGCATATTGAACGAAGGCAAAATGTTTGATATAATGAATCAGCTGCTCGACGATTTGCCTGTATGAGAGCAATTTGTAATATCACCAGCAGCCCACTGTCTAGAGCTTGTATAGTCATGTGGCATTTAATATGATGTGCGAAGGTGGCAAGGATGAGTGACTCAGCAGGAGCTCATCGAGAAATATTTAGAGCAAAGAAGACAAAACAGCCTTTAAAATCAACCATTAGATTAAATCAAGATTATATCAGCCTTAAGTTGCTTACACCAGCTGCATATTGTACTCGCTTATCTTGAACAAAAATAAAAATATATCTAGTATACACTACAAGAAAAATAGTATATAACAACAGGCAAAGAGTGTTGTAGAAGGGATATCACAACAAGCATCTAAGCGTTGCGGTTCTTGATGTAGCGAAAAGTAGGTAACTTTCGACTACGCGCAATTCACGTTGTTGAAAAAGATATGAACGTTGTTAAATATCATATGACAACTTATAATGATTGTGGTTAAAAAGATCATGTGCTTCCAAACTTTCCACTACAAGCCTATGAATGTGGCTATAAATTACATAGCAACATGCAACTAAATGTTGCCATTAATTCTAATTTTTATTTACAATAAACCACATATCCTGCATGTTGTCAAAATATATATATATTATTAATAATTATTATTATCATTATTATGACTACTAATATTATCATTTTTATTACACTATTACTGCCGCCATATGTAAAATTCATGCGAACTATTTCTACAATTTGGCTTGTTATAATAAGTTTTCATAAACTTAGTAATAAGCCCACATCACAGCTAAGGCTCACACCAACATTTTTGTATTCATACAAATCCTGTTACATAGCAAATATGAAAAACACCATATAGCAATTAATCCATAGAAATTTACAACATCAGTTTAAATTTCATCTAGCAAAACACCCAAAAAATTAGTAAAGAAACACATTAGTGGCTGTTGCAATTCCATAAATATCAACTTAAAAAAAACCATCTCCAACGAAAGCTTCTTCAATTTAGCTATTCCATCAAAAACTTGTTCAGAGCATATATACACTCCAACAAAAACATCTTCAAGGCACAAACTCCTACAAAAAGATTAACTGAATCAATATTCATTTGTTGCATTTGGAATATAATTATACACACACACCCCCAAGAAGAATATTTTATGCCTACATACCTTTTTAAAAACAATTTGATACAACTTCCTGATTATTTCTCATTTCTCTAAACTTCTTGCTTATTGCTTGTCCAGCAAATATTAAAATGTATAATTTGCATAGACATGAAACTTAACATGGATACTATAAGTGCAATGCAACGGGCTAGCTTACTTTAAATTCTGGAGACAATCTTTACTTGACAATATTAGCCCAATCTTCTTTGAAAATTATACTTTTTTGGCCTAATAAGAGCAACATTCTCTGTCATGTACTTTTTTGGTTTCCTTTATCTTAGTTGTTAGCTCTGATTTGTATGGTCTCCAACAGTCACCCATCGTTCTTAATGCCAAGCATTCAAGATAAATAATGTATTTCTAAATAAAGATAATTACTATGTAATTCCATAAGCATGCACCAATGGCCAATAGTTCGCTGTCAACTAAAAGCTAATTTTCAATACACACAAGCACATGCTCTCATGTTATAACTATAATAAAAGTGCATATTTGTAAGAATTTACACCTACTGGCTGGCCATAGTAGTTAAATTCAATGCTTAATGATGGAGAATAATCTTGAATCATTCCAAGTTTGGTTGGACCTCTTTTGTCTTTTGGTGCATCTATCATCAGATTGGGGTTTGTGTGCATTTTCCCTATTGCCAGTTGCTAATGATCCATTCTCCTCTTGAATAGTTGCATTTTCTCTAAATTTATCTCGACTTGCCTAAAAGACTTTGTAACACATAGCAAAATTAATGTAGGAATAAACATACTAGAAAAAAGTATATGAACATGAAAAAGTATAATTTAAAGTTGAACAAAAAAAAATCTTACTAGCCAATAATAAATCTTGGAACCCTCTTTGTGGTTTTTTCAATACTAAATACTAATTTGATTTTTCATTTTCCTTACAATAAATCCAAATTGGCTTTGTCCCTCGTGAAGGTTAACCAAAGTGAATCCTTAGTCAACTTTAACACCATTAACTATATTAGTTCAGTCACATTTGAAAATAGGGAGCTAAAAGTATTGTAATCAAGCACTAATATATCTCTCAAAACTCCATAGTAAGTAACTTTTCCAAAAGAGAAATCCATTTTGAATTTTAATTATACAAGGGGGAAACAATACCTCAAGTTTGCTCTATAATCAGATCCTAAAATGTCACAGCTGATTCAAGAGATTAATGGCATTAACAAAAGTAACTTATCTGTTTCATAAAGTCAACAACGCCAATAAGAGATTAAAATTGTGCCTTTCAATTGAAAAAAAAAATCATTATCCATCTCACTAGTAATATTTACTCATTTAAATTATTTTTACCGAAATCAGTTTATCTTGAAAATAAAATATAATCTTCAAAATTATCTTTTCCATGTAAAATATTTAGCTTCAGGCATTTCAAAAGAAAATAATCTTTTGGTTTCAATCACCCATCACAAAAAAAGTAACATTTATTTTATTCATGCATAACAGATGAACCCCACAAGCAATAAAGAATTGTGCCGCTTACCAAACAATGAATCTACAATGGGATGATGTCGAGCGATTTTGAGTGAGAAGAAGTATAGGGCAAAGACCCAAATCTTCTAAAAACAAAATAGGTGGAAAGAGTAAATTATTAATTAAATGGAATTAGGGAAGTGAAAGTGAGCTTTATCAATAAAATTGAAAAGAAGAGTACCTGATACACTCATTTCCTTGGGTGGGCAGCCGCCATTACGATGAAGATTGAGAGGCTTGCTTTCCTTTAGTGGCAGAGAAAGAGTAAAGTGGTACTGCAAAGAGAACCGAGGGTTTCACTAAGTCAATTTGTCTCTTTTTTTTTTACCGCGCTTTAACCCGTGCGCGCAAAATGAAATTATTTATTTATTACACATTATTTTCTATTACTTTACTTTTAAAAAATATTATAGTTAATGATACCCTCAAAAAATTTATTTGTTATAATTTACTTTTAAAAAATATTGTAGTTAATGATACCCTCAAAAAATTTATTTGTTATAATACTTTTATGCATAAATTCCATGAGCAACTATTTATGTTTTAATTTTCACCAATGTCATATTAAATTGAGTTAACAAAGAATTTTACAAAAAAAAACTATTTTCAACAACATGCAACATATAAACGTTTTTATTTAAATAATAATTTTTGCAACAGGCAATTCATTGTTGCCTTAAATAACTAATTGCAACATGCAAATTATGAATGTTGTTATTATATACTCCTATACCGCAACAAATGGTCGCTCGTTGTCGTAAAGTTTTAGACCACAGTCACTTTTTGCATCTTGCTAAAACTTTTTATTTACCAACATGTAATTTATTACTGTTGTTAATTATAAATTTGACAACATTCCATCTGTGCACGTTGTTAAAATGATGTTGCCTTATCCCAATTTTCTTGTAGTGATATATTACCATTAATTGAGAAATGAATCAATTAGATATATACTGAGTTTATTATATTAATCCGATGTTTTATTGCTTTGAGTATCTACCATTAGTTTCTTCATTTAATTAACTTGGTAGAGAATTCCAAATCATGGAACATTCTTATTTATTTGAATCCTGGAAATCAGGAAGAGGTGACGATTAATTAACACCATTAACAATGCTTCGCACACCAGCCAAGTGATCGATGCACAATCTTCAAACTCCGGCCAAAGCACTAATCTCTTTCATTTTCTTAGTTCCTATCGAACCTGATGACGGGACTGATTTTATCGTCTGACAGATACAGGTCTTGGCTGCCGTTCGTGGGTTATTGGCTTGTTCCTCTCCCTGACCCTATTTTTTCGTTGAATCTTTGAATGAAAATGACAATGATTTCAATTGGGCTAAAATTTTATTAAACCACTAAAAGAAATTAACAAAGAGCAAAAGCAATCTAGAAAAGCATTATGAGCTTTGGCTTTAAAAGAGAGCTGAGTAGCACCCCTCACCGTTACATATTATGATCCTCGAACAAACAATAACCGTAAAGAAAAGTGCTTGCATGCAAACTTATTTGAATCACAACACTAATGACTAAACCATCATATAGATTTGGTTGCCACGAGCTTGAGAGGCTTTTTCTTGTGCTGGGTAAGACCAGGCGTAGCCTCAAAATCCAAGTCATCAATCTTCATTCCATGAGGCATTTTCCAATCAAATTTGTAAAGAAGATTGGCAAGTGCAAGCTCCACACTGGGCAATGCTATAGGTATCCCTGGACAAATTCTTCTGCCGGAACCAAATGGTATAAATTCAAAGTTTTGTCCTCCCATATCAATGTTAGACCCCACAAATCTCTCAGGAAAAAATTTGTCTGGCTTATCCCAAACTTGAGGGTCCCTTCCTATTGCCCACACATTAACTAAAACCATTGTCTCAGCTGGTATGTGATAACCATCGATAACGCACCTTTCTGAAGTTGCCTTTGGGATGAATTGAGCCGCTGGTTGAATCCTCATTGTCTCTTTGATTACAGCATTGATATACTCTAATCTTGGAATATCATCTTCATCTACAAACCCTTTATCTTTAACCACACTTCTAACTTCTTCTTGAGCCTTCTTCATTGCTTCAGGATTCTTCATTAGGTGGGTCATAGCCATTTCAATAGTAACTTTACTCGTGTCCGTGGTACCTATAAATATTTCCTGCATATATGCAAATTAAAGCACATGTATTAAGCAAGTGAATTATACGAGAAATGGCAAACCAAAATTGATGATTCGAACTGGGGTGGCCAGGCATACTTGAGATCCACTCGGCCAAGTACGTCAGTGGGGAACAGCTAGATGAGAAATAAATTAATTTTTGGTAAAAGGAATAGATTATGTATGTACCATGATTGCTGCTTTGACATCATCCAATGTCAGATCACCAGCTTTAGTGAGATTAAGTAAGTCGTCGATTAAGTCCCCTTGCTGACCAGCAGCTTGTGGTCGCTTTGGATCCAAATGGTCATCGATGAGTTGTTGATAATATCGATCACAATCTTTGAAATGCTTTTGGAGACGGCGATGCATTCCTGTGATTCTATCGAGGCAATTACCGATGAAAGAAAAAGAGCAGTCTGAGAAAAAAATGGTCCCAGACAGGAGCTGAGTTTCCGCAAGAAGATAATCCAATCTATTTACAGCTGCTGGGCCATCATCTTCAAAGCGCTTGCTAAAAGTGACTCTAAAAATAATATTACGTACGCAAGTCATCGCTATCTCGCTTAAGTTGATTGGCACTTTGGATGAACCATCTTCATCAGCGGCATCGCCTAGCTTTGATATTTTTTCAACCATACGGAAAATCTCATCCTTTCGAACTCGACGAAATTGCTCAATTCTATTAGAGTTAAGCAAAGAGGTGACAAATCTTTTCCTCATGTCTCTCCATTCATTGTAATGTGGGGCAAAAGTGACGCCCAAGTAATTGTAAGATAGCGTTTGCAGGCCAAGCAAAACTGGCCTGCCAGCAAATTGAAGATCGTGAGTTTTGAAGGTCTCTTTAGCCAATTTTGCTGAAGAAATTACTATGGCTGGTCTAAGACCAAGACGTAGAGAAAAGATGGAACCATATTGTTTGGAAAGTTTCCATAAATAAAATGCAAGGTTTGTGGTATCGAACTGGTGGAGGTTACCGATTATGGGGAGACCAGGAGGGCCAGGTGGAAATTTAGCGCTTTTGTTTTTTCTGTGTTTTTGAAGAAGAAACAATAGAAAGATGGGAAGACAAAAAAGGATCACAACAACAAGTAGAGCCATTCCTTGTTTCCTTAGCAAGTAGCTGGGGAGTCTTGTGCATACAACAACAACAGACCTATTCCTACTTATATATTATGATGCATGGGCGGATTAAAGCCTTTCGCTGGATGAGATCGGGCACATCCCTCTTTTTGCGTTTCGATAATTTTTTATTCTTCATGGTTGTTCAATTACGACTGGTGGATGAGATGGGGCACATGCCTTATTTTGAGTTTTAAAACTTTTTTATTCTTCATAATAATTCATAGCAGTCTTCTTTTTCTTTTTCTTTTATAAGCACGAGGTTTGCTTATGACTTATAAACACATATAAGCACGAGGTTTTCTTTTTATTTTATAATTGCTTATGAGCACGAGGTTTGCTTATAAGCACGAGGTTTGCTTATGACTTATAAACACATATAAGCACGAGGTTTGCTTATGACTTATAAAATAAAAAGAAAAAGAAGACTGATATGAACTATTATGAAGAATAAAAACGTTTTAAAACTCAAAGGATCAAAATAGTCACGTTTCTTGTATGTGTACCAATAATGTATATCTGAAAGGATCAAAATGGGAGAGCAATCTCATTATAATGCTATAGCAATAATCACCTACGTTTAATTTATTGATCCTGTAAAAAAAAAACTACTGAATTTGTTTTTTGAGTTAGACTATTGGCACCCTCTTGTTACCCTCTTAAAACTCATTTTCTAAATATACCCTATTAAATAATTTGAAACATCAGATAATTTTTATTGACACCCTTTTTTATTCCAGAAATATCCCTACTTCGCTCTTTTCTCTAAAGAAACCTATTCATGATGTCTCTTTTCTTAATTTCTTTAGGTATGTAAACAAAACTTTCTATGTTTCTCTTGTTGATAATGTTAATCGTGCATCTTATATAAAAGAAAACGGTTAATATCATTTTGGGATTGATTAATTTTATGGTAGTTTGTCTTTTGTCTAACTTTTCATAGACTTAAAATTCAAAATAAGAAAAAAATTAAAATTTGAATGTCTTGAGTACATCTAAAGGTTCACAACAAGTCGTGGGATGCTTTCATCTCTATCTATTTTTATTCATAACATTTTTCCAGGATTTGACTCTTTTTTTACGCATGAAACAAGATATCATTGATATTTTTTGAGATAATTAAGAATAAAGAATAGTACAATATAAATTAATGAATTTATTTTAATTAATGTAAATTAGTTTTACCACAGGTAAATGGTATTCATCAAACTCTTAAAAAGGGAAAGAATAAATCTGCAGCTGTGTGTGTGGTCCTTAAATTTTATTTATGACTTTGCATTGGCTGTGGGTATGTGGGGCGTTTTCAGTTAGGGGTAAATTTGTAAAAGAAAATAAGGGAGTTTTAAGAGGATAATGCAGGTGTGCCAATAGCACCACTCAATTTTTTTTTTTTTTTTGTTGGCAATGGCTGGGAATGGCCCATCTCTGGAGCGATAACCTATTTAATTGGAACATTATTAGCACCGATGCCTTTCAAACATGTAACTTACTCAATTTGAACACGTGATGATTTCTGTTTATGGTTGGGGCTGCTCGATCAAAATTTCTTTATTAGCTGAGATAGCCCTCCCACCTTGACCCTTTGAGACATGCTTGGACGTATGTTAATAACAGAATATTAATTAATGTTAGCAATTTCCACACACACACACACACACTATATAAAGGTTTAGCGTTCCATAAACTAAGCACTACTCTTCAGCATCCATACAGCACCTTGTTAGTTTCTCCATTATAATCCTAATTAGCCTAAGAAGATGGGTTCACTCCAAGATGATTACCAAGTCATGTTGAAACCAGCAAGGGATGAGCAAGACTTCTTGTTGGCCATGGAACTCGCTTCCGGCGCAGTACTTCCGATGACCATTAAATCTGCCACTGAGCTCGGTTTGTTGGAGATAATGGCGAAAGTTAGCCCAACTCAACTCTCGTCTTCAGAGATTGCCTCTCAGCTGCCCACAAATAACAAAAAAGCCCCAATAATACTGGACAGAATGCTACGCCTCCTAGCCAGTTACTCTTTTCTCACATGTAATCTTGTCTCGAACAAAGACGGAAGTGTTCAGAGATTATATGGCTTGACACCAGTTTCCAAATATTTTGTTCCAAATAAAGATGGAGTTTCTCTTGCTCCCACTCTGCTCATAATTCAGGACAAAATTAGTATGGATTCTTGGTAATTTGCTTTCTAATTTCCTTGTACTCACAATAATTGTATCTGTAGACGTTATAACATAATATATGCACTCAATTAATTAATACTCATATGTGTGCATGATATCTTCTGACAGGTCCTGCGCGAAGGATGCTTTATTGGAAGGGTCAGTACCATTTATGAAGGCACATAATGGAATGGATGGATTTGCGGCTGCCGCCAAAGATGAAAGAATAAATAACCTCTTCAATCAATCAATGCACAATCACACAACTATAGTCATGAAGGAAATTCTTGAGATCTACAAGGGATTTGAAGGGCTGAACCAATTGGTGGATGTTGCCGGTGGCTTAGGTGCAAATCTTAAATCAGTTGTTTCTAAATATCCACAATTAAGGGGTATTAACTTTGATTTACCTCATGTCCTCAAACATGCACCCTCTTGTCCAGGTATATAATTATTCACGTATACGTCACTCGTTGCCAGCTTATTTAATTTTGTAGATCCTTCTCTTACGTAAAATTTTTTTCAATTAATTATCATTTTAAAAACAACGATAATTTCATTTTTCCCTTGTGTTTTAATTCTCGTGAAGGTGTGGAGCATGTTGGAGGAGATATGTTTGTTGAAGTTCCTAAAGGACAAGCTATTTTCATGAAGGTTAGTTCTCTACTTAATATTTAATTATTGAAATAGAAAATAAAATATTGATTACGTATGTCAATTCCGAAAATTTTGAAATTTCACGAAATTTTCATATAAATTAATCTCTCAGTGGATACTTCATGACTGGAGCGATGAAGACTGTTCGAAGATACTGAGGAACTGCTACGAAGCAATACCGGAATCCGGAAAGGTCATTTTGGTGGAATCAATAGTGCCAGAATTCCCCGAGACTGATATTGTAAGCAAGAATATAGCAAGTCTTGACTTACACCTCTCCAATCTATTTCCCGGAGCAAAGGAGAGGACATTGGCGGAGTTCAAGGCCTTGGCAACAGAAGCCGGATTTACAGATATTAAAGTTATATGTCGTGTTTACTGCTATTGGGTTATTGAATTCTACAAAACGATCTAAGCATTACGATTTACGAGTGCTGGTCATTTTATGGTTCGCATGCATTTTCTTTTTCTTTTTTTAAATTAAATGACAGAATCCTGTCCTTATTCTGTCTGATCAACACTTCTATCTCTTCCCACGTTTCAATAATTTCTAGGTATTGTTCATTTTGTTCCTCCATGACTTTTGTAATTTCATTTCTTATAGCAATAATAAACCCGCCTCTTATTGAGATTTATTAAAAATAATTTGCTTCATTTCTCATAATTGTGCTTTACAAAATATCCAGCTATAGGTGCTCATAGTCCAAACCAGAGCACCCAGTTCTGGAAATTCCAATTCATTTTTTTTTTCAATCTGGTGGATTGGTTGATAGGATATGATTTAAAATTTTTCCCGATTGGTGGATTGAATACAATTTGTAGTATTGTAAGTGACAACAAGGTTTGCAAATTGATTAATAAAACAAATTATTTGAAAAAAATAAAATCACAAGTACGATTATAGGCATAAAATATTGAAAAAAAAATTAGAGAAAGATAGTAGAATTGTTTACTGACAGAGGGATTTGAGGTTGTTTAAAAATGATCACTTGGAAAATGATTAATTTACTGGAACAGCATAAATTTTGATCATTTCCCCTTTTTGTTTAATTTTTTCGGTTGTCAATCACATGCTTAAAATTCATTTTATTTCTCCAAAAATAAATAAATTCTCAACTATCATAGAAATAAATCGAATTAAGAGAAAAGATTTTCTTAAAGACATCCGACGAGGCCATGAAAACCCAACTAGCCTAGTTCCTTCCCTAGAGCAAAACCGAGTAAGGCGAAAGGAATCCCAAAATATTTTATTCATTATTTACTTTTATGACGTTTTATCTTATGTATAAATAAGTATTTGATCCACATAAAATGAATAAAAGTGAAGTTTATTTGTTTCTTAAAATCTTTCCGCACAAAGCATATTGAATTGTAAAACAGCACATTTGTTCGTGAAGAAGTTACACGCCACATCCCCCCTCCATTTTGTTGAGAAATTTGGCGGGTGAAGCAGAAATGTAATTAAAGTGAAATTAAAAATTAATGATCACACAGTGACATCAAAATTTACGTGATTCTTTTAGTCTATGGTCACGGGCGAACACATAAAAAAATATTTTCCTAGTGGTAATGAATTGCAAGTATTATAGTGTTTTGTCTCACAACCCAAAACTCCAATACATTCGAACTCTCAAAAACATTAGAACTAGCGCTCAAAACTTTCAATACTCTCCACTTACACCTCTTGGTACTCTCACTTAAATTAGAGAAAATAGGATGATTAAAGAGGGCAAATGAAGCCTCTATTTATAGGTCAAGTGATGCCCAAAAAATCAACAATAGTGGGCATTAAAATAATATAAATTTTCACTCAACTTTCCACTTTGGTGCCAAAGTTAAAAGTTGTGTGCCTCCCACTTACTCAACAAATTTATGCCAAGAGTTAAAAGTTGCATGCTAGCCACATGTAATTATTTGCCACATGCATGTACATGTTCAACAATTCTCCCACTTGAAGACTTGATTGAGAACCAATCATGTCTCCACACACAAAACACATAAATTTTTCCTTATTTGTGCCCGAGCTCCTCCAATGACCTCTGTATTCAAATAGCTTTCATGCAAGCTTATGTAATTGTTATGTATACTGCTTCTGTTATAGATAAAGCCACAACAGCCTGCAGGTTTGAAACCCAGCTTATAGCTCCTCCTATAAGTGTTAACACATTGCCAGTAGTAGATTTCCTTTTATCAAGATCTCCTCCAAAATCTGAGTGCACATAGATCCTGACGACAACTTTTGATCCTCCGTAATATAATGCAACATATGAGGTTCCTCTAATGTATCTCAAGATCGTCTTCACAGTTTTCCAATGCTCTCCACTAGGATTCGACATATATCTACTGACTGTTTCCACTGCTTGTGCAATATATGGTCTAGTGCATATCATATCGAATATCAAACTTTCCATTGATGATGCATACGGTACTCGAGGCATTTCTTTTCTCTTTTCTTCATTGTTAGGACACATATGTGAGGATAACTTGAAATTAATAAGAAATGTGGTAGAAATTTACTTACAATCTTGCATGTTAAAGCATCACAAGATTTTCTTCAAGTAATTCTTCTAAGAAAACTAAATCTTCCCATTATTTCTGTCTGGTGAATTTGCATCCCTAGAAATTTATTTGTTGGTCCCAAGTCCTTCATTTCAAACTCTCTAGCCAATTATGCCTTTAATTCTTGGACTCGATTTTTGTTGAGGCCTACTACCAACATGTCATACACATACAACAGCAAAATGATAAAATCATTGTTATCAAACCTTTTGTAGTATGCACAATAGTCTGAACTGAGTTTGTTGTATCCAAGACTCATGATGAAGGAATCAAATCTCTTATACCAATACCTCGGTGCCTGTTTGAGACCGTATAGAGATTTGTTCAATCTACAAACCAAGTTCTCCTTTTCTATTTCAGCAAAACCTTCTAATTGGAATAGTAACTTTATTCTTGTCCGTGTTACTTATAAATATTTCCTACGTATATACAAATTAAATTGTATGTCTTATATGAGAGAGATGGCAACCCAAAATTGATGATTCAAACTGCGATGGCTAGGTATACTTGAAAAACACTCGGCCAAGCATGTTAATGGGGAGCAAATAGTTGAGAAATAAAATTAATTTTCGGTAAAAGGAATAGATTATTTACATACCATGATCACTACTTTGACATCATCCAATGTCAGAGCACTAGCTTTAGTGAGACTAAGTAGGTCATCGATTAAGTCCCCTTGTTGACTAACAATTTTTGCGTGCTTTGGATCCAAATGGTCATTGATGAGTTATTGATAATATTGATCGAAATCTTGGAAATGCTTTTGGAGACGACGGCGCATTCGTGTGAGTTTATCGTGCCAATTATTGATGAAAGAAAAAGAGCAATCTGAGAACAAAAAGGCCTAAAAAAAGAGGTGAGTTTCTACAAAAAGATAATCCAATCTATTTATAAATGTTGAGCCATCATCTTCAAACCTCTTACTAAAAGCGAATCTGCAAATAATATTACGTACCGAAGTCTGTTGAAAAGTCAAGAGACAATGCATGGTAAAACTTGTGGTGACTGGCAATAGCATGCCAAAAGTGAAATTTCAAACAAAGAAGCCAACTTCAAAGCTATCACCTACCACAAAATAAAAAAGAGAATAACTTTATTACTAAAAACAAAGAAGAAAAGGACCAAAAGCGAAACCGATTATATCATCAATAATGCATCACATAGACATTATACTGAACTGTAGCATCCCCTGTTTTCGGATCAAAGTTGTGGGTTCTAGCTTGAACATAACCTCTTGCAAACCTGAAAAGCCCACTGCCCCCAATGACTGGCATCTCTCTCACCTTTGAAAACACCGGGTTTCTTCAGAGCACAATGATGCTGCTGCCATTGTATTTCCCTTAAATGAAAGCAAAATTCATGGCCATTAACAAGCCAACTTCTTCTTGTGAAGCTAGTGCATAAAACCCTTGTGCCCTTCCCACCATTTTTGTGCTCATTTCTGGCCCTGCAGTGAGTGGATTATCAATCATATTTATTATGCCAAAACCGTTTGTTGATGTGTTTGTGGGTGGCCTCACTACTGAGATTGAAGTAGGGTTTTGGCCACTTTGGATGTCGTGCCAGTGGATTTGAAAATGGGTTAGTTTTTCTTTCTTCAGCCCCATTAGGTTTTTGTTCATGGTCTTGGCATAGCCGTAGACTTGAATTTTGGTGAAGGAAGAGAGGAGAAAGAGGAGAAAGATGATTTGGGTAGCAAAGATTGGAAGAAATCTAGCCATGGATCGAATTCTCTTGGATTTGATCACTACTCGTTATGGTGTCCACCTAGGTATATATACATACACAGTAAATAGATCATAAGCAACGCTGTCAATATCAACTTTAAAAGTTGACTGACCTAAGCTTTTATTTCAATAATATAAATTTATTATTCGTAATAGATAATATAATATTTAAATAAAAATAAAATTAGATTTGATTTAATAATAATGTCCAATATATACTTAATCAATAATGTTAGGCATCTCTGTATATAGCCCCAACTTGAATTTCAATATTATGAATTACTCATCTATTAGATGATGAATTTCATAATTTATAAATGACTTACTAGCTATAATCCAATGAATAAATACTATATTAGTTGGGACTCAAATTAAAATTTAGACGTTTGGTTACCTAGCATTATTACTCTAATCTAATGTTTCTCTACTTATTGATTTATTTTTAACTAGTTAATTTAGATTTATCTCATTCTTGTCTTCCACCGATATTTCACATATATATGTCTTCTTTTATCATGAAGGAATGTTGAAATGGTCATTCCCTCTTACGGAATAAATAAATATACCCTATTGTTATACTTGACAGACGCTCAAAGTACATGATAAAGAGATTATTATCTTACATAATTATGTAAGATATATGATTCTTTTATAGCTGTTTGATGAAAATCCAACAATTATAGAAATATAAGATAATAAAATCATGTTATTTCCACAATTATTACATAAAAATATAATAATTGTGAAAGAATCATATATCTTATATAATCATATAAGATAACAAAAGTCATATGATAATTGTGCCGGTCTGAATTGAGTTATTATACGTATAAATTAAAAGTTATAAACCAAAAAAGAAGAAGAGGATGCGTAGAGAATTTCTCAGTCTCTATTAATTGTGGTTGGCAGCGCTTTTAAGTCCCACTATAATTGAAAGATGTGGACCACATAAATGCTGGATTTTTCCAATTGAAACAGGACGGGTGTCGAAAATATGTTGCCACGAGGACGCTTCATTATCAAGAAAAAAACGTGATATCCTTTTGGTTGTTGAGACTTGAGACCAAACTTTGTGATAAAATTTCAACATTTCGCCGTCCCATTCATCATCATGCTTCATTCGTAGTGTGCGCGCATAGCTTCCATTTCCAGCCAAGAATTCACTGACACTGTAATTTTTATATTGTTTTATGATCTCGCGTAGAAACGAAGTCTGATTATGGGAGGATAAAAAAAAAAAATTATCAATGATACTGACTTACTGTTTGGGGTGTTGAATCTGCAGCAGCCAATTCCACCTTTCCACGTGTTCCAGAATTAATGAAATTATCAATGTGGCCTTAATGTTAACTACACGAAATGGGTACAAGAAGGTCATCATGTTGCTAAAACATAAACCGAAAAAGCGTTGCGCTTTTTGATTTATAATTGTTCTATTTTTATTACAAAGTTTGTAAGCAATGTTTGTCGAATGATAATCCGAGATGCTTATGATTTAATTATTATTCTCATGAATAAGATTAAATAAAAATACAAAAGAGTTAGGTTTAATCATGAAAGGACCCGAATTTCGATAGTGAACCTCATTATTGCTGATGGCGGCATATGCGAAACAAAATCTGATGAAGCCGTTGAGTAACGGAGAGGCAATTCAGAACCGTGTGCAAAATGGCAATAACTTAGGAACTGAAAATAATTTGGCAAGAAAAAATGTTTTCGTTCCTTTTTTTTTTTTTTCCAAACATTGATATGTTATAATAACAGCTCTATTAATATTTATAATTAGAGATCTACTAAGATTAATCTAGATTGAATCGATTAAACCTAACTCTTTAATTTAGAAGAATATGCATCTATTCTACCCATAAATTTATAAGATAAATATCTACTACTCGCAAATTCCTAAGAGGAAAAAGAGTCCGGCACAAGATTGGTACTTGAAGCACCCAACTGGTGAAAAAATGCCTTTGTTTTCTTTAAACTGAAAACGCGTGCACCTTGGTAAATGGTGAAATCCGGCTCCCTTGTTGCTTCAATTTTGGGGGTGAATTTCGACTATCATGCTCTGCAGTTTTATCGGCTTCGAGTTTAGCTTGGAAATCCACTAGTGTGAGACCCAACTATGGTGTGTCTACCGTTGAGTGAAGATATGAGGCTCTTCTTGACGTTCATCTGGGCCCTCGTGGGCTCACGAAGAATTATGAGTATGGAATTGTCATCTCGAGTTGGGCCTAAAACAATCAAAAAAGAATTGAAAGATCGATCTTGACCCGCTGATTTTCTAAGAAATTAAATATTTTGATGTAGGTAAGAGTAGTGATTTGTTCCAGAATTTTACATTGGTTAAAATCTAGGAAAATGATGCAATAGTGTAAATTATACTATTTACCAGAAGGTGTAATAATTTTTCTATAGTTTAATAAAGTTTAGAATCTTGGATTGAATTATTTCTATGTATATTAAATGTGGTATTGATATTTTGTTCAATGGTACATCTAATATTTATGAGCTTTAGGATAAAAAAACACCATTAGTATGTATGAGTGTGGTATTCAATGTCTATTTTCTCATAGATTGTGTTATCAGTGAAACGTGATGAGTGAATATGTGGTGGCAAATGGTCTTTTAAATGTATATGTTGTTGGCCAGTGGGCTCCTAGCCCAACTGGTCCTATCCGAACCTGAGTTCTAGTTTAGGACTCTCATTCTCTTTAACAATCATATATCTATAGTTTGGTGAGAATTGATTTCTCTCTCGCTAGTTTGTAGATTGAGCTTAGGGTTGAATACTATAATGTGTTTTAGTGATATTGATCCCCCAATTGAATTCTGATAGTAAATATATCAATTGAATTTTACCATATTAAAACAAAAAGAGTCAAATGATTTGTACCATATTAAAAAAAGGGTCAAATTTTGGTATGTTATAATTCTTTTTTTTTTTTAAAAAAAACTAATATATAGTTATAATAAAACTCAGAGGCACAAGTGTTATTTTAGATTTATGTTAAACATGTTCTAAGCATCGTTGACACAGAATGATATCACAGATTTAGAATAATAGTACACTTCTTAAACAATATCTCACTCATATATAACAAGGACCAAAGTAAGAATTACCCATTAATTAATTGATCAGATTACTTAATCTCGCTCTATTAGATATTATAGTTTTGTGATTGTTTCTGTTACATAATTTTTTGTATGTTGTTTTTGAAAATTTATATATATGTGTTCATGATTTCGCCATTGACTTTATCTCGAGGAGTAACTTGTGGACAATAAATGGATACTTTAAAATTCAATTGAAAATGGAGAAGTTTCAGTACTTAATTTTGCGTATTCGCAAAATGAAATCTTTTGCTTCTATAGTTTTATTATGGTATCCATATAATAACAGAAGACATACAATTTGTAACATATAAGCATAATTGCAACATTAAATATTAACTAGTGAGGAAAGGCCACAAGATTGCAAAACAAGATGCAAAAGATTTAATATCTTACTTGATTCTCTTAATCACCATCGTAATTATTTCATTTCAATATAAATATACGGCAGGATTTTCCCATCTTAAATCATTAAACAAGATAGTTTTGGTCTAGGGAAAACTTAAAGTAGATTTGTCAATCCGCATGTTCTCCATTTTCTTTGATTTGCTGGCACCAAAGTCAAGTACCAAATTTGGTGCTGACTTTTAGGTGCTTGCTTTGACAAAGAAGGCAAAACAGCCTTTAAAATCAACCATTAGATTAAATCAAGATTATATCAGCCTTAAGCTGCTTACACCAGCTGTGTGTTGTACTTGCTTATCTTGAACAAAAATAAATAATATATCTTGTATATATTACCATTAATTGAGAAATGAATCAATTAGATAAATACTGAGTTTATTATATTAATCCAATGTTTTATTGCTTTGAGTATCTAGCATTAGTTTCTTCATTTAATTAACTTGGTAGAGAGTTCCAAATCATGGAACATTCTTATGTATTTGAATCCTGGAAATCAGGAAGAGGTGACGATTAATTAACACCATTAACACTGCTTCGCACACCAGCCAAGTGATCCATGCACAATCTTCAAACTCCGCACCACAAACTCCGGCCAAAGCACTAATCTCTTTCACTTTCTTAGTTCCTATCGAACCTGATGACGGAACTGATTTTATCGTCTGAAAGACACATGTCTTGGCTGCCATTCGTGGGTTATTGGCTTGTTCCTCTCCCTGACCCTTTTTTTCGTTGAATTTTTGAATCAAAATGAGAATGATTTCAATTGGGCTAAAATTTTATTAAATCACTAAAAGAAACAAAAAGCAAAAGCAATCTAGCTAGAAAAGCATTATGAGCTTTGGCTTTAAAAGAGAGCTGGGTAGCACCCCTCACCGTTACATATTATGATCCTCGAACAAACAATAACCGTAAAGAAAAGTGCTTGCATGCAAACTTATTTTAAATCACGACACTAATGACTAAACCATCATATAGATTTGGTTGCCACGAGCTTGAGAGGCTTTTTCTTGTGCTGGGTAAGACCAGGCGTAGCCTCAAAGTCCAAGTCATCAATCTTCATTCCATGAGGCATTTTCCAATCAAATTTGTAAAGAAGATTGGCAAGTGCAAGCTCCACAATCGGCATTGCTATAGGTGATCCTGCACAAATTCTTCTACCGGCACCAAATGGAATAAATTCAAAGTTTTGCCCTCCCATATCAATATTAGAGCCCACAAATCTCTCAGGAATAAATTCGTCGGGTTTATCCCAAACTTGGCCGTCCCTTCCTATTGCCAGCACATTAACGAAAACCGTTGTCTTAGCTGGTATGTGATAACCATCGATAACGCACTTTTCTGTTGTTTCTCTTAGGAGGAATTGACCCGCTGGTTGAAATCTCATTGTCTCTTTGACTACAGCCTTAAGATACTCTAATCTTTGAAGATCATCTTCATCTACAAAGCCTTTATCTTTTACCACATATCTTACTTCTTTTTGAACCTTCTTCATTGCTTCACGATTCTTCATTAGGTTGGTCATAGCCCATTCGAGAGTAACTTTAATTGTGTCCGTGGCAGCAATATTTTCCTGCTTGCAAAAAAATAAATTAAAAAAAAAAAAAACAATTAAACATATACATCAGGAAAAATTAATTTTTTATCTAATTAGAAAAAGAAAAAACGCTGAGAGTTGAATTTAAAAAAAAAAAAAAGATAAGAGGAGCGAAAAACCCAAATTAATTTGTTAGACCCCTACTTCATGATTCGTATACAGATTGTCAGCTAATTAAAGTTCCTTGAAAACTCTGGCTAAGTGCTGGGGCTAAGAATTTAAATTAATTTTGAGTTAAAAAAACATAGTACCATGATCGTCGATTTGATACTGTCAAACGTTTGATGATCGTCAGCAGTTTTCATCTCAGCAAGTAAAACATCAATTAAGTCCTCCTGCTCAGCAACTTTTGGTCGCTTTGGATCCAAATGATCCTCGATGAGTTGCTGATAAACTTTATCACAATCACTGAAATTATTTCTGAGGCGACGATTCCATCCTGTGAGACTGTCGAGCCAACATCCCACGAAAGGCAAACAATCTTTGAAAAAGAGTCTCCCCACCATGGCCTGAGTCTCCGCAAAAACAGAATGGAGTCTACTTACAGCTGCTGTGCCTTCATCTTCAAACCTCTTGCCAAAACCAACTCGAAAAATAATATTACGTATAAGAGTCATCGCTATCTCGCTCAGGTTGATAGGTGCTTCCGATGAGACATAATCATCAGCAGCAGCAGCAGGTGCTGCGCTTAATTTTGATATTTTTTCGATCATACGGAAAATCTCATCTGTTTGAACTTGACGAAATTGCTCAGTTCTATTAGCGCTAAGCATATGGGTGACAAATTTTTTCCTCATCTCTCTCCAGCTATTATAATGTGGAGTCAAAGTGAGACCCAAGAAATTGTAAGATAACTTTTGCGTGCCACTCAAAACTGGCCTGCTAGAAAATTGAAGATCGTGAGTTTTGAAGGCCTCTTTAGCCAATTTTGCTGAAGAAATTACTATGGTTGGTCTAAAACCAAGACGCAGAGAAAAGATGGGACCATATTGTTTAGAAAGTTTCCAAAAACAAAATGCAAGGTTTGTGGCATCGAGCTGGTGTAGGTTACCGATTAGGGGGAGACCAGGAGGGCCAGGTGGAAGTTTAGTGCTTGTGTTTTTTCTGTGTTTTTGGAGAAGAAACAATAGAAAGATGGGAAGACAAAAAAGGATCACAAGAACAAGTAGAGCCATTCCTTTTTTTCTTGGCAATTAGCTAGGTATTCTTGTGCAGTACAACAACAACAGACCTTTGCCAATTTATATATAATGAAACATAGGCGGATTGAAGCCTCTATTTTTTGGTAATTAATGGAGAGTTGTTGGGAAAATATGCTCTTTAAAAGTATATATGTTTATTTAATTGTAATAAATAATTTTTCTGATTAATAAAATAAATGAGGTATTTTATTCAAATATCTTAATTGCATTAATATTTTGATTAAAGTTCATTTAATTGTATTATATGTATTTATCTGATCACCATGTGGATTCACAGAAGATATAAATATAAGTTATCTTATGATTAAATAAAATTAGTTCGCAGTTGATAAATAAAGTTGGGCACTTTATTTAGGTATAGACTGTAATGAATTCATTGAATGATTTGTCTTAATCATGTGTGAATTTATTAATGTAGTACGACTATATTAAACATGATCACATATGAGATTTAATCAACTTTGCAATAACTGTCAGACTTATTAAATCTCGTAGGTATTGATTTTACTGTAATCTTAATCTTGAGTTAATTATGATTTCATAATTGTAATTGTTATTTCATTTAAGTTACCAATGGATACGACACATACTTATAGTCAAGATTACTCGGTATCTTGGTGGGAGCAATTATGAGTATTGAAGTTATACATTAACAATATAGAATTTGTACAACACATCTCTTGATGGGTTTTCGGTACTTAATCATAGAATTCTCTAGCCAGAGTGTGTCAACATATTTAGTATGTTGAAAATGATTATTAGAGAAAATCAGTAAGTATTAAGGAACAAGATGTAATTAAATTGATTGGACAGTTGAGATATCGATTTAATTAATGATGTGGTACAAAGGATTGTGCAGTAAAGAAATCAATGTGGCTTGGGACGAATTATTATTCGAACATACAATTATGGAGGTCAGTTCCAATCTTATAGTGGAGTAGAGTTGGAATTAAATGATTAGGCTTATTTAATTACAAGCTTAATTGTTGTAGACACTATTGTATGTTCCCAAATGATCCCCGGGTTAGCTCATTTAATTGACTACACCACTATTGGATTAATAAGCAAGATAACTAGCTATTTAATATGCTTGTATGTAAGGGACTTTATGTTATTTTATAAGATGGGCCCGTTATAGAAAAAGTAAGCAACGTGGCTTTTGATTTTCATTATTTGGAGCCTAGGGTTTTCATTAAAGAATATATAAAAAGCTTTATTTTCTCTAAAGAAAAACATAGCAGCCACTTTATACAGATTAAAAAAAAAATTTCTCTCTAATTTTGAGAGAAAAATTTTCTTGTGCTAGTTGCTTTAGTGGCGATAAAGGTGCTCACACGTCAAGTGAAGATCAAACCTGAGTTATAACCTGGAAGATCATTGGCGACAGTTCGTGATCTAACAAGCGTGGTGGTGATGGATCGTGATCTGAGAGCCTAAATCACTTCAGCAGAAAAAGCCAAATTGAATTTTCAAGACACGATTTCTAGATTACAAATTCTTATATATTGTATGAAAACGATCTTAAAAGATTTTATAAAAAATTTAAAAAACTGATTTTTCTTGAACAAGAGTTGCACATAATACGGATCTAGTGAATTAATGTGATGATGTTATACAATGAGAGAACTTAAGATTTTTATAAGGATAAAACAAGAAACCCGATTAGACTCATCAATGTTGATAGCGGTTGAAATATTGACTTGAATAAGGGAAATTATTAAAGCGTGAAGGTCAAAATCGAAGGTGGCGGCAAATTGCACATGCAAGTTGTTTACAAAGTGTGCATGGCTTAAATGCATGCAAATGAAATTTGGTTGCAAATTCTCACGTGGTCTTTGTCCATTATGAATGATCGGCGCTTCATGCTTTATTTATCAATATTTGCATATAGAAAGGGAGGCTATTTCATCGGATTTTGGACCGCAATTGTTGAAGCTCAAGGTCACTCATACATATGGAGCTTCATTTCGAGAGAGAATAGCATTCCAAATTGTGAGAGTTAATAGCATTAGTAAGTATGCTCTTCAAGAGTGTAAAAAGAGCATTTCCCTGGGTGTAAAAGGGATCCATTTAGGTGTGTTGAATTATTGGGTTTTAAGAGTAGTTTTTAATTTTGTAACTCCTATTTGAAAGTAAAAATTATCGTCAAAGTCTTTGTCTATAAACGTACACTTTAAGCTGAGATACGAAAATTATTGTGTCATCGTTTTTTTTAATTTATTTTTCATCACATTTATATTTCTTAGGAAGTTACAATCACCATAATATTGATAATTGTCCAACCCGTACTTCCACAACAATAGCATCGTGTGCTACTTTTTGGCCAAGTACGTACGCACATCTCCGTCTCTTGCATAAACTCTGACTACGTATGTTGTCCTAAAATACCTTTACTGAGAAAAAAATTTGAGAAAGAAGGAAAGGATGTTGAATTTTCTTAGCAAACATTTGATATTGATTGTATTTCCGCGCGCACATGTAATTCATGGTGACAACTGACTAGAACATTCACTGCGTTTGAATGTTATAGAAAGAAAATTATGCTATTCTCATAGGGATGATGAGAAATTTCAACGTTCAAAAGAATAAATAGGAGACTTACTCAATCTTGGTGGCTTTATACGGTTTCATTTTCACTCATCACACCATTTAATTTTATGATGTAATTCAATGATAGTACGTAATTTCATCAGCTCATGCTTAACAAGTAGTACTGAAATACCTTCCCTGAGAATGAGCTACGAAAATTATTGTGTCATCTTTTTTTTTGTATTTATTTTTCATCATATTTATATTTCTTAGGAAGTTACAATCACCGTAATATTGATAATTGCCCAACCCGCGCTTCCGCAACAATAGCAACGTGTGCTACTTTTTGGCCAAGTATGTACGCACATCTCTGTCTCTTGTATAAACTCTTGACTACGTATGTTGTCCTAAAATACCTTTACTGAGAAAAAAATATGAGAAAGAAGGAAAGGATGTTGAATTTTCTTAGCAAACATTTGATACTGATTGCATTTCTGCGCGCTAATGTAATTCATGGTGACAGCTGACTAGAACATTCACTGCGTTTGAATGTTATAGAAAGAAAATTATGCTATTCTCATAGAGATGATGAGAAATTTCAACGTTCAAAAGAATAAATAGGAGACTTACTCAATCTTGGTGGCTTTATACGGTTTCATTTTCACTCATCACACCATTTAATTTTATGGTGTAATTCAATGACAGTACGTAATTTCATCAGCTCATGCTTAACAAGTAGTAATGAAATACCTTCCCTGAGAATGAATAGGAGAAAAAGGAAAGATTATTGAATTTTCTTACCAAATATTCGATACATGTTGCCTTTCCTACGGGCAGGTAGACAACTGGAAAATTCACTACATTCATGGTTATAGAAAGAAAGTTATTCTATTCTCACAAAGATGATGATGAGAAAATTCCATTTTGAAAAGAGTAAATAGAAGACTTATTCAATCCTGGTGACTTTTATTTGGTTTCATGTTCACTCATCACGCAACGTCATAGACTCTAAAAGAGGAAATGTTAGCCAGTTACCCTCAAATTTGACATCATGAGAATTTAGCCAGTGGATTCAGCTAAATTAAAGGAAACTTTTAAAAAAAAAAAAGGAAAATTACGCGTGAGATTTTGACAAAGAGTCGGACCTGAGGGCTTCTAAATAAGAGTCCTTGCTCTTTCCTGGAAAATATGTAGGAAAGGAGCATATTTCGCCATCCAACAGTGTTTTACACAAAATAACTTATTTGGACTTCTCTCAATAGTAGGCAATTCGTACATTGCTTGTACGATCAATATTAGGCAATTTGTACTTGACTTGTATGATCAACGTTACAGGCAATCAATTTGCACTCGACTTGTATCATGAATTCCTTGGAAATAATTAGTTCCAAATTTGTAGGGATGTCAATCTACTTGTCGGTAAACATGTCATATTTATCCTGTATGTTGTTTTCTTTTCTTTTCCTTTTTTTTTAATGTTTCATTCAGTACAATAAATAAAATATGGTATTCAAAAGTTAGAGTGGATCATAGTGGTAAATATAGTTTCTGAGAGTGACGAAAATGTCCTTCATATATTCACAGCCTATAAGATGGCGATATTCGTCACAGTTTTGCCAAATTCCATCATTAGGATATTTAAGTTTCATTTTCAAATTTCTTTTAGAAATTTTAGATATTTCATCATTTTGTAAAAAAGCTCGAAAGCAGTCGTGTCTCTCGTGAAGCAAATCTCAAAGTGTCAAAGTGGGAGAGCCATCTCATTGTTTTAAATTAATATGGAAAAAGTAGCCGACGTCCATAGACACTGTAAAGGATGCGATTACAACAAATGGTACAAGGAATTAATAATCAATCAGCTCCTACGTATCATCGATCAAGGAATTTAAGCAGCACCATTCCTCATGTATTTAAAAACTTATATATATATATATATCCCTTTAAATCATGTGGGTGGTTTCAGTTTTCCTTATGCATACATGCTCTTCAGTAATATGATTTAATAAAGTCAGTGTGCAATTTTCTATTAAACCATGTGAAATAATAAAATTAGTGTACAATTAACTATAGAGTTATGTGATTTAATAACATTTCCGTATGAAAAAAATGGGGATGCCTAAAACACCACAAGTCTAACACATGCAAAGCATGAGGTAAAGGGGGTTATTTATAAATCATAATCCTTACAAACAAAATCTCAAACTAAAATATCTCAAATTTTATTAATTCGATCCATAAATCCACAAGTCTAATGCTAAATATTTTCTCCTAAAGACATAAATGTAACAAAAGTCTCAAAACTCTCTAATTATGAAATGACCCGCCCCGCACCCCCAGGGCAAGTCTATCTAAACTCGTAAAATCGAATCGATATTAATAATGATATCTAAGAATTCTATAAAAATTTCGGCAGAATCTCACTTATAAATAAAACATTCCCAACCTGCAATTTACAAAACAATACTCCCAAAATAATTCAAAATTCTTCCATCCTCTACAACCGACTTCTCAAGTCAACAAATCAAATACCACCCAAATCATTCTAATGTTAAAATACAATGATTATCCTTAATTACGAAATATAATGAATAAATACAATTCGCAATATCCCAAATATCACAGTATTAAATCTACGACATGCTAGTACCATCATGTGGCCACAAATTCAAAACTAACATTCAATACTGGATCAACTGATGTACCTGCAAATCTCCTGTGGGGGGAAAAATATAATAAAAACGGGATGAGTATAAAACTCAGTGAACTCAGTGAGTGGATAGTAACTTTGAAAAATCAATTCTTTTAAAATGATTTAATCTTTCTCAAATCAATTTCTCAAATCATCAATTTCTCAAATCAATTTCATCAAATATCATAAGAACTTACATAAACTTATTTAATTCAAATCAGTCACTGAAATACTATATTACATAAATCTGCATAAAATCGATGGAATCATAAGATTTATGTGATCCTCCTAATCAAGGAAACGACATAATCATTTTCCGTAACTTGAAATACAACTAATCTTACATAATAATTCTCGAAACGAATATTTATCAACAATAAACTATTCCCGCATGCACAAAATTACCGAAATACCCCTACATACCAAAATTACCAAAATGCCCCCAACATCATTATTTTACCAAATTATCCTCAGAATCTTCAATTACTAAATGGTCCTCAATTTAGATCACATAAATAACCACAATGTCAAAATTACGAAATTACCCTCGGAGCGTAAATTTACCAAAATGTCCTTAACAACTTAAATTACCGAATTACCCTTGAAATCTCAAATTATCTCACTGTCTTAACCTAAAATTACCAATTTATCCACTGATTCCACAAATTACATATTTTCCCTTAAATTTATGAATTTACCGAATTGCCCTTGAATTCAACATTACCAAAATACCCTCATATCAAAATTACCAAATTAACCTCAAAATCATAAATTACCAACTTTATCCTCAATTTCAGCAATTACCAAAATACCCACAAAATCTGAAATTACAAAATTGCCCTTAGACTGTGAAATTACCGAAATACCCTTGCCGGTCAACGGTCACCAGAATTCATCCGACGGCGACGGGAAGCTTAGGTCTGATAGTTCAGACCTCATTTTCTTTCTATTAAACAAATCTCAAATCTGCTCAATTCTAATATCATGCCTTTACTCAAAAACGATAGTAAAATAATTAATCAAACTAATTCTCAATAACAATAAATATCAACACATAAATGAAATCAATTTTCTAGAAAATCATTAAATCGAAGCATCAAATACTTATTTATCAAAACATACTGCACTGTATCATAAAATCATCATGTACTTTGAAAATAGGTTTTGTATATTCCACTCACAGTGATAATGTCCAGACTCGGTGTCGACAACGTCCGCAGGTTGATTCTCGTTTTGCGGATCCTCCTAATCAAGGAAACGACATAATCATTTTCCGTAACTTGAAATACAACTAATCTTACATAATAATTCTCGAAACGAATATCTATCAACAATAAACTATTCCCGCATGCACAAAATTACCGAAATACCCCTACATACCAAAATTACCAAAATGCCCCCAACATCATTATTTTACCAAATTATCCTCAGAATCTTCAATTACTAAATGGTCCTCAATTTAGATCACATAAATAACCACAATGTCAAAATTACGAAATTACCCTCGGAGCGTAAATTTACCAAAATGTCCTTAACAACTTAAATTACTGAATTACCCTTGAAATCTCAAATTATCTCACTGCCTTAACCTAAAATTACCAATTTATCCACTGATTCCACAAATTACATATTTTCCCTTAAATTTATGAATTTATCGAATTGCCCTTGAATTCAACATTACCAAAATACCCTCATATCAAAATTACCAAATTAACCTCAAAATCATAAATTACCAACTTTATCCTCAATTTCAGCAATTACCAAAATACCCACAAAATCTGAAATTACAAAATTGCCCTTAGACTGTGAAATTACCGAAATACCCTTGCCGGTCAACGGTCATCGGAATTCATCTGACGGCGATAGGAAGCTTAGGTCTGATAGTTCAGACCTCGGTGAGTCCAATGGTGGTGGCCGTGAGTCGCCACGCGCGGTGCCGGCGGTGGATCGAAGCTCCAAAATCCGCGAGCTTTCCGGTGGTCGATCGGCGGTAATCCTGCCGTTTCAGGTGACGAGGTTGGTCGGGAAATGATGCTGGTGACGTGAGGAGTAGAACCCAGCTGGAAGTGTGCCCAAACTCCGGTGAAATCGACGGCGGTGAAAACAGGTTTTGGCCGCGAGTTTTCGAGCTCAAATCGCCGGCGTTCCGGTCGGTTTCCGGCGACGAGGACAGCTGGGTTATGACGGTCGGCTTCCAAGCTTCAGATCGGTACCAAGCTCGGCCTGTTAAATTCATTACAATTTTTTTCCACAAATGTTTCATATACAAAAATATAGCTCTACAAAAATCTCTAATAGTCATTGAACTTCAACAAAATTTCAATTAGCTTTAACATCAAAATTCGCACAACTCTTTAATACCTACTAATTAATCTACTCACAACCAACAAAATTGGCATGTGTGAGTACATCTAATTTCTCATCAAGTCTTCAATTGCAAACGAATCTCACCACCGTTAGCAATCTACATCATTCTTACAACAAATAAATAAAAATCAAGATAAATTCATAGATTATAAGTCATAATAATAAAATCATTTTTAGTGACTTAAGTTGTAAAAAAAACTTTAAAGTACCAAATCATTCTTAATTAATAGACTTACATCAAATTTATCAACCATGTGTTTATGTAGTAACAAGTTGCTATGTTATCCATGTAGGTCGCTCGCATTTAACTTTATCAATCTCTCCTTGAGTGTAAATTTCAGTTCTGTAAAAATAAAAAATAAGAAGTATATTACTCTAGTTCCAGACTACAAAAATAAGTATTTGATAATAAACGACAATACATTTTCCAAAATAGAGACAATCACAAAGCTTTTAAGCTTCTAAATCACAAATTATAGGTAGAGCAATTTAGAATTAAAATATACTATAGCGATGATGACTTACATGCGCTATTTGCTTAGACTATCACTCAAATCTAGTGATTCGATATTCTCAATTGATGAAAATATGCAACATGTTTAAAATAAATCTTGTATGCTAACACAATAATAAATATTGAGCAAAGAATTTGTATTGATGAAAACATGTTTAAAATAAATCTTGCATACTAACACAATAATAAATATTGAGCAAAGAATTTGTACCTTTGCCCCTGGTCAATTTGATAATGATCTCAAAAATTTTGATGGTCATGAGAAAATCAACTAACGACCAACGCTTTATTATTGATGTTGTCAGAGGATTACCAAATTGAGAAGGAAGTGCTAAAGTCTTGAATGGCGTTGAGAACTTAAAAAACCTGAAATGGAACATTTAAAATAGAAAGAAAATATAATTATCAATACTCAAAGATAGTCCACGCTTTGTGGCTTAAAAACTTGAGTGGAAAACCCAGCAAAACAGAAAAGCAAAACAGTGTAATTTCACTGGTATTTTTGCTGCTGTCATGCAGTAAAAACATAGTCTTACTGCAAAGTTTTTGCAGCTGTTTTGACTGTATAACAGCGGCAAAAACAGCAAAAGAAACTATAATTTGGCTGCTGTTTTTACTGTTGTCATGTGGTAAAATAGAGCAGTCTTGCTGCAAAGATTTTGCAGCTGTTTTGACTGTATAACAACAGCAAAAAAAACTATAATTTGGCTGCTGTTTTTACTGGTGTCATGCGGTAAAACAGAGCAGTCCTGCTGCAAAGTTTTTGCTGCTGTTTTGACTGTACAACAGCAGGAAAAACAGAAAAAAAAAAAACTGTAATTTGGCTGCAGCAAAAACAACAGAAAAACTATAATTTGGCTGCTGTTTATACTGTTATCATGCAGCGAAAATACAGCAGTCTCACTGCAAAAATTTTGCTGCTGTTCTTACTGTATAACAATAGCAATACATCACCTTAAATAAGAGAAAAAAATTCTTTCAGCTACTGCACATTCAATTTAATTTAACTTAAATCCTTCATATTGTAGAGAGTGAGAGATTGATTCTATAGAATAAAGAGATATTAAGATAATTCATAAATTATAAGCCAGTATCTTCACCATGACTGGCAACTTCCGCAAGCAATTCATTTGCTCTTTTCCATGAGGACTCATCAGAACTGAATAAGCAAACAACACCATTATAGAAGAATGAATATATGTCTGTAATGAAATCGGCAAAACCTAGGTTATGAGCAGTACAGAAGTGCAAAAAGAAAAAGGGAATGTCTTTCTCTGTAAATACATGTAGATAGATGTTTGCAGATGCAAGCAAGGGAAAGAAGAATGTCTTTCTACATTCTCAAGGCTCCAATTGAAGCACTAACAGGTACATTTATGCGAAAATATAAGAAGAAAAATAATGTATGATACCTGTAGTCCCTGAGGAGTAAGCAAATGTATTTCGATACGTGTACATTTCCTGAAAGAAGATTGAACTATAAATAGACTGCCAATGGATCAAAATGCACTTTCAACACAAAATCCAATTAAATCACGTGCTTAAAATTCATTTTATTTCTCCAAAAATAAATAAATTCTCAACTATCACATAAATAAATCGAATTAAGAGAAAAGATTTTCTTAAAGACATCCGACGAGGCCATGAAAACCCAAGTAGCCTAGTTCCTTCCTGATGAAGAGTAGGAATCCATATTATACTAGGATTAGTTTCCTTATTAACTAAAGTTTAAGACTTTTAAATTCCTTTCTAATTTAGAATTTTGTTTCCCTTTCAATTTAGGATTTTGTTTTTCCTTCATGAATTAGGATAATTACTACTACTATAAATAGCTCCCTCTTGTAACCTTTGAAGGAGAGAATTTTGAGTTTAATAATATTTCAATTTTCAAATCTCTTTGTGAGTATTTGAACAGTTAATTCTTGGTATTCTACGGAATCAACAAGTCTTAACCCCTAAATTCACGGTATTCTTTTGAATCAACGTGAATTTAGTTGTTCTTTTGTTCCGGTATTCTCTAGAATCAACGGAATATTTTGAACATTAAACTTCCGCTGCATCAGTTTGGTATCAGAGACAAAACCTGGTATCACCAATCTAACTTCATCTACCACAAAACCTTTCCTTTTTCCCTTTTTGATTTTTTTCGTTTAGCTTAAAAAAAAAAAAAAAACATAACTTTTTCAGACAAACCACCACCACCATCATACTTACCAACCCAAAATCTTTCAGATCCACCCATCCTTACTCGATTTCTGACCACTGTCATCGGAAATCTAAAACTTTTGCTTAATTACAGTTTCGGCCTAAAATTTTTTATTTACTTTCAGTTTAGCCCCACTACCTTTTTAAACCCGAATTTAAAAAAAAAAATGCCTCCAAGAAAAGCTCGTGATGCTCAAGAAGATGTTTCGAAAGATGAATCCCTGGCTAGTATGACAGCCAGAATTGATATGTTAGCTGCACAAATGGCACGAATGGCAGAGTTACTTGACGAACGCCATTGTACTCCAGAACGTGAAGACAAATCAAGTGGAAGCTTTGCTAACCCATTCTCTGGGCGTCGCCCTAGAACTGAGTCTACTGATGACAGAAGATGGGAATCTGGGTTGAGAATTGACATTCCCGAATTTCAAGGAAGTGGTCGACCTGAAGAATTATTGGATTGGATTAACGCCATTCAGGAAGTTTTCGAATACAAAGAAGTTCCTGAAAATAAACTAGTTTCGCTTGCTGCAACTCGATTTCGTGGAAGAGCAGCAGCTTGGTGGCAACAAACTAAGCTCACAAGGATTAGGCAAGGCAAAAAGAAGATTGATTCTTGGGAAAAGTTCAAGAAGCACTTGCGTGGAGCATTCTTGCCTCATAATTACGCCAAACTGTTATACCAACAGCTACAGAATTTAAGGCAAGGTAATCGATCAGTGGATGATTACACTACAGAATTCCATTGGTTGGTGGCACGCAATGACTTGACAGAGACAGAAGAGCAACAGGTTTCCCGCTATATTGGAGGCCTACGATCTCAATTTCAAGACCAATTAAATTTACTTGACCCATACTCTGTTTCAGAGGCACACCAACAAGCCTTGCAGTTGGAGAAGCAATTTAGTCGACGTACTAATGACTCAAGCTTTCGGGGTGCTCGAAGTGTTGTTCATGATAGTTCAAACCCGACTTCCCAATTTCGTACTTTCACTCCTCCAAATCCTCCAAATAAAACTAGTAAGCCTAGTGAAATCGATCAAAGCAGCAAAATCCAATCCTCGGGTTCGGGATTACGCTGTTTTAATTGCGGAGAAAATGGGCACCGAATGACAGAATGTAAAAAGGGAGAAAAATATGGTAAAGTCTTATTCGTAGGCACAGAGGAAAGCGAAGACTATCAGGAGGAAGAAACTGAAGAGTTTGCTGTAGAACCAACTTTTGATAGTAGTGGTAGCGCTCAATCTGTTGAAGAACATGGTGATAGCGGACCAATGTTGATCGTGAACCGTGCATTCTTCACTCCTAAAGGTCAAGACAAAGACAAGTGGCTACGACAAAATATCTTTCAGACTACTTGCACAATTGGGGGTAAAGTATGTCGTATGGTCATAGACTCCGGCAGTTGCGAGAATGTCATTTCAGAAGAAGCCATAACAAAGCTAAATTTAAAGACAGAACCTCATCAAACTCCATACAAGCTCACATGGCTGAAGAAGGGGAATCAAGTGACAGTATCGAAATGTTGTTTAGTTTCCTTATCCATTGGTTCAATTTATAAAGACAAAATTTGGTGTGATGTTGTGGCTATGGATGCTTGTCATCTATTACTGGGTAGACCTTGGCAATATGATCGAAACGTAGTGCATGATAGGAAGAGAAACACCTACAGCTTTATGTTTAACAACACCAAGATCGTTCTCCTACCTAACAAGGAGTTTACTCTCCAGCAAGACTTGGGTAATTATTTGTTAAGCAAGAAGCAATTTATAGATGTTGTAGCAGAGACAAAGAGAATCTACATTTTATTGGGAAAAGAGAGTAACGGTAATTCAAAGATTCCTGAAGCTGTGACACCTATTCTGGCGGAATTTCAAGATTTGTTCCCCAAGGAGCTACCACAGGCTTTACCACCTCTTCGGGATATACAACACCAAATTGATTTGGTACCAGGTTCTACACTACCAAATCGACCTCATTATCGTATGAGTCCTACAGAACATGAGGAATTAAGGCGCCAAGTAGAAGAGTTACTAGAAAAGGGATTTATCCGTGAAAGTCTTAGTCCCTGTGCAGTCCCTGCTTTATTGACTCCAAAGAAAGATGGTTCTTGGAGGATGTGCGTGGACAGTCGAGCTATCAATAAAATTACAGTTCGATATCGTTTTCCAATCCCTCGATTAGATGACTTGTTAGATCAACTCAGTGGAGCAACAATTTTTACCAAACTTGATTTGAAAAGTGGCTACCATCAAATTCGAATACGACCTGGAGATGAATGGAAAACAGCTTTTAAAATTCGCGAAGGGTTATACGAGTGGTTGGTAATGCCGTTTGGCTTATCCAATGCTCCGAGTACTTTTATGCGAGTCATGAATCAAGTTCTTCGCCCTTTCATTGGAAAGTTTGTGGTTGTTTACTTCGATGATATACTTATATATAGCACCAGCCACGAGTTACATCTACAACATTTGAGAGAAGTGCTTTCAGCCTTAAGAGCAGCAAGTTTATACACAGCAGTAAACAAGTGTATTTTCTTAACAGAGAAAGTATTATTTTTGGGATATGTGGTGTCGAAAGATGGTATATCTGTTGACCAATCAAAAGTGGATGCTATTCGAGATTGGCCTCCGCCAACTACTTTATCCGCCACCAGAAGTTTCCATGGATTGGCCTCTTTTTACAGGCGATTCATTCCTCATTTCAGTACTATTATGGCACCAATCACGGATTGCATGAAAGGAGGAAAATTCTCTTGGACAGAGGCAGCTACTAAGGCATTCGAGATTATCAAAGAAAAGTTGATTACTGCCCCAGTACTTGCTCTACCAGATTTTTCGCTCACTTTTGAGGTACATTGTGATGCTTCTAAGGTCGGCATTGGAGCTGTTCTTAGCCAACAAGGTAAGCCTATAGCTTATTTTAGTGAGAAGTTGAATGGAGCAAAGGCACACTATAGCACTTACGACGTGGAATTTTACGCAGTAGTCCAAGCGTTAAAACATTGGCGACATTATCTAATTCATAAAGACTTTGTTTTATACACTGACCATGCCGCGTTAAAATACCTCAATAGTCAAGACAAACTCTCTCACAGACATGCCACGTGGACAGCATTCCTTCAACAATTTACTTTTGTGGTGAAGCCTACCTCTGGTGAATCCAACCGGATAGCAGATGCACTTAGTCGACGAACTTCTTTATTGACACAGATGCATAATCAAGTTCTCGGATTTGACACATTTCGAGAGTTATATGCTTCTGATCCTTACTTTGCTCCTATACTAGAAGACGTTGTTGCAGGGTTTCGCTCAGATTATCATTTACATGACAAATTCCTTTTCAAGAGTAATCAGTTGTGTGTTCCTGACTCAAGTTTGAGATTGAAAATCATTGCAGAGTTACATAATGAAGGGCACATGGGTCGTGACAAAACTCTGGCTCTAATAGCCAACACTTATTTTTGGCCTACTATGAGGCGTGAAATCTATCACTATGTCGAGACTTGTCGCATTTGTCAAGTTTCCAAGGGCGCAGCAACTAATGCTAGGTTATATATGCCGCTACCGATTCCAACACAACCTTGGGCTGACATTAGCATGGATTTTGTTTTAGGATTACCCCGCACTCAGAGGGGTATGGATTCAATATTTGTTGTTGTTGATCGATTCTCGAAAATGGCTCACTTCATTGCTTACAAGAAGACTACAGACGCTTTGACTGTTGCTTGCCTATTCTTCAAAGAAGTCTATAGATTGCATGGTTTACCAAGTTCTATAGTATCTGACCGGGATACACGATTTCTTAGCCATTTTTGGAAGACATTATGGAAATTGACTAACACTCGCCTGAATTTTAGTAGTGCTTACCACCCACAAACAGATGGTCAAACTGAAGTTGTCAAACGCTCTTTAGGAAACCATCTACGTAGTCTAGTTGGCGATAACTTGAAGATGTGGGATCAAAAGTTATATCAAGTCGAGTTTACTTATAACCGTGCAGTTAAGCGTAGTACTGGTTTAAGCCCTTTTCAGGTAAAATACGGATATAATCCATGAGCTCCCATTGACTTGGCTCCAGTTCCAAATTTAGTTCGCAAAAGCGGTAAAGCAGAAGACTTTATTGAGCAGCTTCAGAAGATTCATGAAACTACGCAAGAGTCTTTAAAGCAGACGACCGAAGGTTATAAAATTATGGCAGACAAAAAACGTCGAGCTTTGGAATTTCAAGTGGGAGATTTTGTTTGGGTTATCCTAACTAAAGATAGATTCTCAGTTGGTGAGTACAACAAACTTTCTGCCAGGAAAATCGGCCCTTTGGAGATTATAGAGAAGATAAATCCTAATGCCTACAAATTAAAGTTTCCTAGTCATATCCGCACTGCAGATGTATTTAATGTTAAGCATCTTATTCCTTACAGAGGTGATCATGATGAAGATGTTGCTGACAATCCGAATTCGCGGGCGAATTCTCTCCACCTTGGGGGGAATGATGAAGAGTAGGAATCCATATTATACTAGGATTAGTTTCCTTATTAACTAAAGTTTAAGACTTTTAAATTCCTTTCTAATTTAGAATTTTGTTTCCCTTTCAATTTAGGATTTTGTTTTTCCTTCATGAATTAGGATAATTACTACTACTATAAATAGCTCCCTCTTGTAACCTTTGAAGGAGAGAATTTTGAGTTTAATAATATTTCAATTTTCAAATCTCTTTGTGAGTATTTGAACAGTTAATTCTTGGTATTCTACGGAATCAACGAGTCTTAACCCCTAAATTCACGGTATTCTTTTGAATCAACGTGAATTTAGTTGTTCTTTTGTTCCGGTATTCTCTAAAATCAACGGAATATTTTGAACATTAAACTTCCGCTGCATCACTTCCCTAGAGCAAAACCGAGTAAGGCGAAAGGAATCCCAAAATATTTTATTCATTATTTACTTTTATGACGTTTTATCCCATGTATAAATAAGTATTTGATCCACATAAAGGGTGCGTTTGGTATACATATTGTATTATGCTGTATTGCATTATTTTAATGATGGTGTATTGTATTATGCTGTATTGCATTAGCACTGTATTATAATAATATTGTACAATATTTGGTGTTACACAGTACTGTATTAATTTTTAGTTATATTATGTTTGGTGTTGCACTGTACTGTATTAATTTCTTTTGGTGATTAATTTTAATTATATATTTAGAAAATAATATCTACTAGTACTTAGAAAAATACTAAATATAGAAGTGTTAAATTAAGAATTTTTACATCAATTTTTTTTGTTTAAAAAAAAGAATCATAATTCTTTTATTTAAACTAACAAATTCTAAGATTTACAATGATATAAGATTTATTTTTTCAATAATTCGTAAATATATAACCTATGAAATAAAGATTAAAACAAATAATCCAATCAAATAGCATTTAAAAACTATCACATCATAAATAAAACAAACTATCACAAGATTCATTCAAAGTTAATAAATACTTCAAAAACATCACAAATTAGTAAGTAACACAATAGTTGTTTGCATCCGATAATTTAAGTACACACATCTACAAGCCAAACTACTAGTTGGTTATGTCATTGTTTAGTTAGAAATCCATACTCTCTAATCAAATTCCACCTCTCCTCTCATGCTCACACAAAAGCATCCTAACATAAGCCAACTTACGATCACGATCATTTCGTAATACTTTGAAAGCCCTTATATGTGAAGGCTTCTCAACCATCAAATTTAAGGCAATAAGCTCGTCATCCACAGAAAGTCCCATCGAAGCAAGCTCTTTACCAATGTAATCATGATCTTCACTACTTCCAAACATATTCTGAGACATGTCAGTGTTGGCTTGGTGAAATGCTGAAACCAATTTGTCAATATCACCAGCAATTTGTTCATCTAATTTAGACCTCCTCCTGTTTGATGATTGTGAACGTGATCGAGTAGTGTATTGAGAATTTGAAGGCAGTGTAGTCGACATTGGAGAACCTTCATCATCAATCTCATTATCATCATCATGAATTTCTTCTTAAAGTGCTGCATTAGCCATATCATTTGGAGTTTCTGCTGAACTTCCAATTGCACGGTCTTTTCCAAATATGTTTGCTAGCCTCTCATAATATGGAAATGGCTTATCTCTCCAATTGCTTGCATCTCTATGGGACTACAATAATAAAATAAGATAATTAAATAAACTCTATTATATTCATAACAAACAAATTAAGGACAATGTTTATAAATGATGACATAAAAAAAAAATTCTTTACTAACCTCGACATATGATCTCCATACTTCATCATTGTCAACCACTACACATTTTCTCACTTCATTCCAGCCAAAACCGCTAGTGTTCAACATATCAAATATCACTCCATAACTTTTCTTCCATATCCTTATCTTAGAGTCAATATGTGGATACGCCTTCAAACTGCTCCCTGGTAATAGTTTTTCTAATTCATTTTCAATATATTTGTAACTTCAAGATTTAAAGGTGCCGTTATCAGCTCGACCACCATTTGCAACTACAGCATCTAAAATGTTCAACATTGCCTCTTCTTCGTCTTTTGTCCATGCTCGTCTTGATCCTGTCTTATTTCCAGTAGTATGGCTTGGTCCTCCACTCTCCATTCCTACAAAATGAATATTATAACAATTTTTGAACAAGTAACTAAAATATAACACCAAGTCAGTTCACATCAATAAACCTCGATAAATTTCTAATGACATCAAATATAAATACAAGGTTACAACCTTAGACATTTTCCTAATGACATCTATATACTAACAAAAGTATAGCCTTCGATGCTTTCCTAATCACATCTATATACTAACAAAAGATGTTTTCCTAATGATATCTGTATACTAACAAAAGTACAGCCTCAGATATTTTCCTAATCACATGTATATACTAACAAAAGTACATGCTCGGAAACTTTCCTAATGACATTTATATACTAACAAAAGTACATGCTCAAATGATTTCTTAATGACATCTATAAATTAGATAAGTCCAAATTTCCAAGCCAATTATTATACATAGTAGTAGCTAGATCATTCCTCCAACTCGTCCACTGGTCTGAAGCTTTAATGCTACTTATACTATCATTATCTTCTACTTCATTATTAGGTAAGTCAATTAATTCATGCTCCATTGGATCCACAGACATTTCTCTCCTAATCGAATTATGCAATAAACAACATGCAGTAATAATGCAACATTGGGTTTTAATTGGATAAAATGAAGGACTTCGAAGAATAGCCCATCGCATTTTGAGCAATCCAAAACACCGTTCAATTACGTTTCTTGCTGATGAATGTTTCATATTAAGGACTTCTTCTTTATTGCGAGGTGCACACCCATCTCTCCATTCCGATAAATGATATCTTGTTCCCCTATATAGTGCAAGGAATCCTTCAGCATTTGTATATCCGACATCCACAAGATAATAATAACCTATTTATTTCACATAAGCTTTAATATAATTTTGATTTTGAATATGTAATTTGATTAAATTAATTTTTTGGATTGAGTAATACCTGCAGGAACTTTTAAACCAGTTGGTTTATTTAATGCATCGCGAAGTACTCTTAAGTCAGAGGAAGAGCCTTCCCATCCGGGCATCACGAAGATGAATTTCATATCTTGTGAACATACCCCTAAAACATTTGTAGCAATCTCACCCTTTCTTGTTCGATATCTTGGTTTATCATTTTCTGGCACACGGACTCTAATATAAGTTCCATCCAATGCTCCGAAGCAATTCTACATGCACAAAACAAATGAAAATTTAATTAGCACTAAATTGTCAATCACTATAATAAAATATAAGTAATTAAAAATGTACCTTAAACTACTTCCACCTCTCATCAGTGCAATTCTCTGGTACGGGATCTGGCACCCTTAGTAAAACATCGTGTAGCCGTATTACTCAGTTTAACACTGAATTGAAGTATCTACTAACAGTCTCACCAGATCTAAAAAACCTACTACCAATTGTGCGATTCTTAACATGATGAGACAAAGTGTGTAAGAACATGCAAACTTGCTCTTCAACAGCCAATGAACCAGTAGCCTTTAGTCCCCTCGATCGAAGTAGCTCACATAGTAGGCCAAATGTCCTTCTATCCATTCTCAGTTGATTTACACATTGAATGTCACTATTGCCTATAATGCTATCTAAGTATTGTAGTCGAGTAGCATGGAATTGGAATGTACGACTACGAATCATTTTTCCTTCATTATGCCTTCAGATCAACATCATTAATAAAAAATACATCACAATGAACATGAACCTCAATTTCATTTGCCACATGATGGAAGAAAATTTTCTTCGCATGTCCATATCTAACACAACCAGTAAAATGAGGGAAAAAAAATCAGCTAGTAGACCATTTGATAAATTTCCATAAAGTTAGATTAGATTTCCATATAAAGGCTATGTTTCAACACTTGAGCTAAATAGAATCACAAAGAAGAGAATAGAGGCAAATGATGATGATAAATAATAATAATAATAACAACAACAACAACAACAACAACAACAACAACAACAACAACAACAACAACAACAACAACAACAACAACAACAACAACAAAATCATGCCTATCACACGATATAATAGAGGGTACAGGAAATATATTGAAATCCAAGGAATTATATATCATAAGTCATTTCTTGTTGAACAAATAATAAATGGTAAGAAATTGAACTCACTAGAAGCAATCAGCAGCCGTTGGAAGGAAATTCCAGTTTAAGTATTTGTTTTGCAACCTAAATAAAAATAACCCATTGAAATGAATAAAAAAGATGTCAATTTTAATGAATAATTAAATCTGAAAAAAAATTCATATAAAGTATGCAACATTTGCTAGCTACAATAGCTATAAATATGTGTGTGTATTTAGCAACTAACAAGTCTTTATAAAATTCATATGAGTACTTAAACTCAAACTCTTTTACTCATACACTATTTTTTTTTCCTTTTAATTTATGAATGGACAACAAAACTTGAGAAACTTTTTTATCCCCACACAATATGAATTTGTCCAGGAAAAGATTATCCATTGCACCAATAATACTCTACAGGTGGTCATATATTATATAAAAGAAGATAATGTTCAACAATAATGATATTTTGAATTTTTTGTTTGGTCTTTAATCATTTGTTCATAAAGTTACTGTCTTTTTGAATTTTATCTTTTGACCAAAAAGTGCAGCATAGTTAGTTAGTAATGCAAATTCTTGCTAACATAAATAATAATAATAATAATAATAATAATAATAATAATAATAATAATAATAATAGTAGTTAATTATCCAGTGTTGCTAACACTATTATAAAAGCTTTAGCTTCCTTGTATGCTTTACGCCTCCAATCATCATGATAAAAGATGAACTACCAGTTCCTTATAATGCTTAGACTCCACATTTGGCTACCTATTACTAGTTGTTAATTATGGGAAAAAAATGTAGAAGAAGAAAGAGAAAATAAATAAAAGTGGGAAGTTATATCAATAACTAAAAAGAAGGTTACGGTCGAGGCTGAACTGCCAATTGCGACAAACAGAAACGTAACCTCACAAAATGTAATTTCAGTCATCCAGTTTGTTGCCAAGCGCTAGAACAGGGTTGTAACTTCAGTTACTCTTGTTGAATTGTGCAACTTCCTTTTTAATGTAACCCATGTAATTGATTCTGCCTTACCTCATTATTAACATGTTCTCCCAAACAAAAAAAAACAAAATCCATTTTCATATACAGCTAAATAGGTTACTAGCTTTAACAAGCTTCTAATTGCGGAGGGTTGACAGATTTATGACTCGATATTATAATTCGATTTTAATCACTAATTTATTGTATTATTGTATTAATTGTCGTGTGAATAAATTGTGTAACAATAATGATATTGCTCAAATTGCCAATCATACACTATGAACCAGACTACTTTTTCATATGAACCTAATAAAAAAATTGACAGGAAAAGCATGATTTGAACAAATGGATGACCAACTTTCTAAAAAGAAAGAAAAGGAAAAGAACAATAAAAACTAAAAGCAAACAGATGATCAGGACCACAACTTTTCCATTTTACTGCAGTATTTCACACACACATATATAAAGTATATGCAGGGACGTTATTCCTCTGTTCTCATCTAATCCAAACAGGGGCAATTTTCTATACTTGGCAAAAAACCCACAGCGAGCAATTAGCCCCTTATTTTCCATAAAATTCAATTGCTACGAATGTTTGATTATAACGGAAAAACATGATTAAATTGAAAGCAAATAAAATAAAACCCTAATCTCGAAATTAAACCTAAATTAAAAAATTAAACCCAAATGAAATATCAAACCTTAGGTGGTGAAGGATAGGGAGAACAATTGTACTGCACAATAGAGATGGTGTTGCAGCGGAGGTGGTGTCACGCAGTGGGGTACAGTGGAGGTGGTATCACGTAGTGGGTGGGTGTCGCACGATGAAGTTACGGTGGAGTTGGTGTCACACAGCAAAGGCTGCTAATGTGGTGGTGGAGCATCGTGGAGTTGGCTCTTGTTAAGCCACTGCACAGGAGAAATCACAGATCGAACAAGGAGAGCTATTTTGGTTTATTTGAGGATAAGGTGAGAACGAGAGGGAAGTCTAATTTTTTTGGTCTTAGAAATAGTTGCAAAACACGCTTAAACCCGACCCCCCCCTTTGGGTTTAGTTTATGCGGGTTTGACAGCATAAAATTTGGAGTTGACCACATTGTAATACTATGTGATGTAATTACCAAACATGGTATAATGATATTCTAATACAATGAGGAGCTCTTATACCATAACCAAACATGCCCAAAATGAATAAAAGTGAAGTTTGTTTGTTTCTTAAAATCTTTCCTCACAAAGCATATTGAATTGTAGAACAACACATTTGTTCGTGAAGAAGTTACACGCCACAATCCCCCTATACTTTGTTGGGAAATTTGGCGGGTGAAGCATAAATGCAATTAAAGTAAAATTGAAAAATAATGATTACACAGTGACATTACAATTTACGTGATTCTTTTAGCTTACATTTACGGGCGAAGACAGAAGAAAGTATTTTACTAGTGAAAATGAATTACAAGTATTATAGTGTTTGTCTCACAATCTAAAATTCCAAATACATCTGAACTCTCAAAAACATTAGAACTAGAGCTCAAAACTTTCAACACTCTCCACTTACACCTCTTGGTACTCTCACTTAAATTAGAGAAAATAGGATGATTGAAGAGGGCAAATGAAGCCTCTATTTATAGGTCAAGCAATGCTGAAAAATCAATAATAGTGGGCATTAAAATAATATAAAATTTCACTCAACTTTCCACTTTGGTGCCAAAGTCAAAAGTTGTGTGCCTCCCACTTATTCAACAAATTTATGCCAAGAGTTAAAAGTTGCATGCTAGCCACATGTAATTATTTGCCACATGCATGCACATGTTCAACAATTCTCCGACTTGGAGACTTGATTAAGAACCAATCATGTCTCCACAACATCCATTCTTTTTCACCATTGTCATGTTGCTTACGTTTTTGTTAGGCCACAAGAGGATCAACTCCATACAAATTTATCAGCATTGATTGACTTATTAAAACATCTGTTAGGTTCTCCTTGGTAGGGATTTTCTTTAAATCCACGCTCCCTCCACCACTACTTATCAAAGGAAGTGGTATTGTGTTGTACAAATTTTATTGAACTCGCAAGTGCACGAATCTATTGTAGAATAGATCAATGGTTACAAGTGTCGATCCCACGAGGAGATGGATTTTAATTATATGTAGAATTAATTTTCTATTATGGTGGTTGGATTTGTGGTGGAAGTGATTTAAATTATCCTAAAATTTAAATTAAAATGGCAAGAAGAAATTGAAGAGAAAACTATTATGATTGAAGCGCTTGGGTATCTGAATCCGTATCAACATGCATCATGGGCTAAATATTCCTTATTAATGTCAATTAAATCATGAGAGGGGTTTCCACACCTCATGAATCACGCTCTAATCAATATGGTGCTAAGGGGTTATCGTGCCAAATAATAATAACCTTGTACTAAGGAGTCGGTGAAACCAGGGCGGTATCTAGACAAGATTATTATTATTTATCGACAAAAGGTCAAAACATCCACAAAAATTAAAGGGGAAGAGAAAATAAATTTACCAAATGAAGCCCAAGACACATGTTGAGACTTCACCTTCAACCCAAATTGAAAGAAAATTAGCTACTCTTAATTAAAATAGGAGCAAAATGGGAATTTATTAAAATACATAGAAAATAGAAGATAAAAAAGGAATTATAGAAAATGGAGTCCAAAAATGGATTTAGAGATGCCAAATTAGAGGGGAGAGGTCCCATTTTTATAGATACATTGATTAAATCATGGCCATCAGATTGAAAACAGTTTGGATGCTCAGGATTGCACCACGTCATCAGTCAACCGTATGCAGTTTGACCACGTGGTTTGAATAGTCAACCGGTTTGAATAGTGACGCGGTTTTGTTGAAAATAATCCTGTGTAATGCATGTACCGTACGCGAGATTTTTGATCCACTGATATGTTGTCACGTCATCGATCAACAATACATAAGATTTTTAATCCAATAGGATCATAACACCTCATCAGTCAATGCCACATCATCGTTCCGTCTATGTAAATAGTGTTGTGAACAGTAACATACACAATACCGTACATGCGAATAGTACCGTACATGTGAACAGTGATATTTTTCCTTTTATGCTCCTCTTAAGGTTTTCGACTATCCTGAGTTCAAAAGTGATGTCCGTTTTGCCGTCTGATTTCTCGTTCATTGTGAAATGGCCATGATGTCCCTAAAATACATAAAATACTTAATTAAAGTAAAGCACAAGTAATTAAATCACAAGAATATTAAATACATAAAAGTAAGGGTGTTAGTAAGACTTGAAATGTAAAATGACGATTTTTTCCTTTATAAATATATATTTTCTAACATTTAACATGTTGTACACCTATTTGCTTTGTCCTAGAATGAAATGCTAGATTCCTTGTAATGTGCAAGGCACTCTGACTATCACAAAACACATAAAATTTTTCCTTATTTGTGTCTGAGCTCCTCCAATGACCTCTGTATCTAAATAGCTTTCCTACAAGCTTATGTGGTTGCCATGTATACTGCTTCTGTTATAGATAAAGCCACCACAGCCTGCAGGTTTGAAACATAGCTTATAACTCCTCCTATAAGTGTTAAACACATTACCAGTGGTGGATTTCTTTTTATCAAGATCTCTTCCAAAATCTGAGTCCACATAGACCCTGACGACAACTTTTGATCCTCCATAATATAATGCAATAAATGAGGTTCCTCTAATATATCTCAAGATCCTCTTCACAGTTTTCCAGTGCTCTCTACCAGGATTCGACATATGTCTACTAATTGTTCCCACTGCTTGTGCAATATCTGGTCTAATGCATATCATATCGAATATCAAACTTTCCATTGATGATGCATAAGGTACTCGAGACATCTCTTTCCTCTTTACTTCATTGCTAGGACACATATGTAAGGATAACTTGAAATTAATAAGAAATTTGCTTACAATTTTGCATGTTGAAGTATCACAAGATTTTCTTCAACTAATTCTTCTAAGAAAACTAAATCTTCTTATTATTTCTGTCTGGTGAATTTGCATACCCAGAATCTTGTTTGTTGGTCCCAAGTCCTTCATTTTAAACTCTCTAGCCAATTATGCATTTAATTCTTGGACTTAATTTTTATTGAGGCCTGCTACCAACATTACATACACATACAATATCAAAATGATAAAATCAATGTCCTCAAGCCTTTAGTAGTATGCACAATAGTTTGAACTGATTTTATTATATTCAAGGCTCATGATGAAGGAATCAAATCTCTTATACCAATATCTCGGTGCCTGTTTGAGACCGTATAGAGATTTGTTCAACCTATAAACCAAGTTCTCATTTCCTGTTTCAGCATAACCTTCTGGTTGGAATAGTAACTTTACTCTTGTCCGTGTTACTAATTAATATTTCCTACATATATACAAATAAAACTGTATGTGTTATACAAGAGAGATGGCAACCCAAAATTGATGATTCAAACTGCGGTGGCTAAGTATACTTGAAAACCACTTGGCCAAGCATGTTAATGGGGAACAACTAGTTGAGAAATAAAATTAATTTTCGGTAAAAGGAATAGATTATTTACATACCATGATCACTACTTTGACATCATCCAATGTCAAAGCACTAGCTTTAGTGAGACTAAGTAGGTCATCGATTAAGTCCCCTTGCTGACCAACAATTTTTGGGCGCTTTGGATCCAAATGGTCATTGATGAGTTATTGATAATATTGATCACAATCTTTGAAATGCTTTCGGAGATGACGATGCATTCGTTTGAGTCTATCGAGCCAATTATTGATGAAAGAAAAAGAGCAATCTGAGAACAAAAAGGCCTAAAAAAATAGGTGAGTTTCTGCAAAAAGATAATCCAATCTATTTACAACTGCTGAGCCATCATCTTCAAACCTCTTACTAAAACCGAATCTGAAAATAATATTACGTACCAAAGTCTGTTGAAAAGTCAAGAGACAATGCATGGTAAAACTTGTGGTGGCTGACAATAGCATGCCAAAAGAAAGTGGGTTATTGAGCATGGGCAAAACATGTGCATGCATGAGCTTAGAAATTGGCCGACAAACAATTATAGAGTAGAGAGGCCGTGAAGGAATTATTGAATACTTAAATGGCGAGGACCTCTTATAAAAAAGAAGCAATCAATTGTGAAGCATCCTAAAATTAAGAAAACAATTCAAGTGAAGAGTTGTTTAGTGAGTGAACAATCAGAGTGTATGAGCAATTAAGAGTTTTTATATTTTTTTCTTTCAAGTGTGTGTGAGAATATTAGATGTATTTAGTTTTTGGAAAGTGAGGTTCGTTACTCAAAATTGTACTCTAATAATTGTTAATAAAATAATTATTTTTCTCTTACTCTCGTGGACATAGGCATAATAGCCGAATCAAGTTAAATTCTTGTATCCTTTATTTTTCTATAATTATTTGGTGCGCTTGATTCATCACTCTGTGCACATTGCACAACAAGTGGTATCATAGCCAAAGGTTCATATCTAAGATTATGACATGTCGAAGGTTCGTACTTGGGATATACGAATCACGTATATGGGATAGCATATTGTTCGCGTATATGGTACTACTCGCAAAAACAGTGAAGATGATCATTCATACTTGTGAGATAGTCTATTTTAAGAAGTGTGTATTTATTCATGTCTAGGAAAGTTTAGTAAACAAGGTAATATGTCTAAAGAGTTTAGATTTTAAGTGGGACTGTTGGATCCCTTCCATTCTCATAAGAACTTTCCTAATACATTTATTCACACAAAATTAACATCATAAAGGCTATTCTTTCAAGTAGGAATAGTTTGTTGAGAAAATAGTAGAAGACGAAACTTCTAGAAATGGGGAGAGATCTACCCAAAATGATTTCAAGAGACGCTTCAGGTGGGGGGCAAGAGTTGTCACTTCACCATTCAGCACCTGTTATAGGAGGACAAAAGATTGATGTTGAAAAGTTTGATGAGAAAATCAACTTCGATATGTGAAGGCTCGAAGTTATGGATGCCCTTATTCAAATCAATCTCGATGTTGTTTGGAAAAATAAAAGACACTTATATAACGAAGAAGCTTAGAATAGCATGAACGACAAAACCTATGGTCAGATCACATCTTCCTTGACCAATGAGGTGAAATATCTAGTGAAAGATGAGAAGTGTGCGATAACTTTGTGGCATACATTGGAGGAAAAGTACCTACTAAAAAGTCCTGAAAAATCACATTCATGCAATGAGCTAGGTATATGGTTTTTTTAATGGAGCCTGAGGTGTCAATGCACAACCATGTCTCAAGAATTGAAAAATTACTCAGATTTGAAGAACCTTGATGAAGATATTAAGGATAAAGTCAAGGCTATAATCCTACTACACACACTTCCAAAAGAATATAGCCATTTTGTGACTATCTTATTATATTGTAAAAGCGAGATCATCTTTAAAGATGTTTGCACAGCATTGACCAATTTAGAAATTCAGAATAATGATAAACATTCCTAAAGAGTATCGTTTAGAGCTTTGTTAGCCAAAAAAAGGACGATAGAGAAAAAGAAAAAGTGTGGTGGAAAGAATTCTAGGTCCAAATCGAGAAGCAGAAAGATAAATCGAGATTAGTATGTCTTTTGTCATGAAATGGGCTATTGGAAGAAAGATTGTTCGAACGCTCAGAAAAGATATGAGAATAAACTAGTAGCAGCAAACGTGGCACTGGTAAAGGCAAATAAGCATTAATTTTTCTACGTTTTTGGCGAAAAAGCAACAAATTAAGAAGAGAAAAAAGGATGACAAGAACGATTGAAGCCATTTTTTTTTTTTTTGGAGCAATTAGCTAGTTAGTCTTGTGCAATACAAATTAACAACACACATCTGCCTACCTATTTTTAACGTGCCCATCCGACCTTTTTGTTAACATTTTTTTTTAAAAAACAATTGGTAATTATTAGATAAGAATATAAAACTAATTAGATTTTAATTATATATTACTATATATTCATGTGTGTTAGAAAATTGTTGTAGAAAATTATGAAGAATTAAGCACTGATCAGCCCAACATTGAATCTAATTCCATGTGTCGTATGATATGTGAGCAGATGGTGCTCCTCTTGTAGTATGAGAATGCCCTTAGACCTAAAGGCGAAGCTACCTAATGCCTAGGTAGGCTTAAGCAAATCACCATTTTTTGGTAAAGATTTAAAATATCATGTAAAACAATAAAAAATTAAAACCACATTAATGGTCAAGCAACCTTCAACTACGAAAACTTTTACCTTCCACTTTTATTGTTTTATTTTTAATTTACACAAAAATAAATTATTCAATTTGTTTCTCTCTCATAAAATGTTTTAATTAGCTGTTAGGTAATCGAAGGTCCAATGGCATCAACTGATGTTGAGGACACGGAAAATAGCTTAGCAATATCAAAATTGATTATTTTATTAAAACTTACAAAATATTTTTTAAAATTTATTGGACATTAAAGAAATTTCCAAGGACTAATCTTTGTTGTTGTTATTATTATTATTATTAGTTTTTAAAGTGAATGATTCCGTTTGGGTTAGAATTTTATTTAAATAAAAAAAAGAACTACAAAACAAGACACTTAATATTGAGATCCCTAACATTACTCACAGTTATTATGATCCTCAAACAAGAAATATATATAAACGTTAACAATCCAAGTTTTCATATAAATTTGGTAGCTGCAAGCCTGAGAGGATTCTTCTTGTGCTGGGTAAATCCGGGATTAGCATCATAATCCAAGTCATCAATCTCCATTCCATGCGGCATTGTCCAATCCAATTTGTAAAGAAGATTGGCAAGTGCAAGCTCCACAATCGGCATTGCTATAGGTAATCCTGTACAAATTCTTCTACCGGCACCAAATGGGATAAATTCAAAGTTTTGACCTCCCATATCAATATTAGAGCCCACAAATCTCTCAGGAATAAATTCGTCTGGTTTATCCCAAACTTGGCCGTCCCTTCCTATTGCCAGCACATTAACGAAAACCGTTGTCTTAGCTGGTATGTGATAACCATCGATAACGCACCTTTCTGTGGTTTCTCTTGGGAGGAATTGAGCCGCTGGTTGAAATCTCAATGTCTCTTTGACTACAGCCTTAAGATACTCTAATCTTGGAAGATCATCTTCATCTACAAAGCCTTTATCTTTTACTACATATCTTACTTCTTTTTGAACCTTCTTCATTGCTTCAGGATTCTTCATTAGGTTGGTCATAGCCCATTCGAGAGTAACTTTAATTGTGTCCATGGCAGCAATATTTTCCTGCTTGCAAAAAATAAATAAATAAATAAATAATCAAACATATATATCACGAAAATTTAATGTTTTTTGTCTAATTAGAAAAGAAAAAAAGCTGAGAGTTTTTTTTTTTAAATGAGAGAGGAGCAAAAAACCCAAATTAATTGGTTAGACCCCTACTTCTCCAAGATTCGTATACAGATTGTCAGCTAATTAAAGTTCCTTGAAAACTCTGGCTAAGTGCTGGGGACAGCTAAGAATTTAAATTAATTTTGAGTGAAAAAAACATAGTACCATGATCGTCGATTTGATACTATCAAACGTTTGATGATCGTCAGCAATTTTCATCTCAGTAAGTAAAACATCAATTAAGTCCTCTTGCTCAGCAACTTTTGGTCGCTTTGGATCCAAATGGTCCTCGATGAGTTGCTGATAAACTTTATCACAATCACTGAAATTATTTCTGAGGCGACGATTCCATCCTGTGAGACTATCGAGCCAACATCCCACGAAAGGCAAACAATCTCTGAAAAAGACTCTCCCCACCATGGCCTGAGTCTCCGCAAAAACAGAATGGAGTCTACTTACAGCTGCCGTGCCTTCATCTTCGAACCTCTTGCCAAAACCAACTCGAAAAATAATATAACGTATAAGAGTCATCGCTATCTCGCTCAGGTTGATAGGTGCTTCCGATGAGACATAATCATCAGCAGCAGCAGCAGGTGCGGCGCTTAATTTTGATATATATATTTTTTTTTTGGTTTAAACCATCCGATTTCCGGCGACCGTATTGGGCCCCGACTAATTCGGATTCGGGGTGTAGTCACAGTTAAGGCTCTTTACCCCTCCCAAATGGTGTGTTTAGTGAGGATCGAACCCGAGAGCTCTTCCCACTTACCCAGCCTGCGCCGCCAACTGAGCCACAACCGTTTGGTTAATTTTGATATTTTTCAATCATACGGAAAATCTCTTCTGTTTGAACTTGACGAAATTGCTCAGTTCTATTAGCGCTAAGTATATGGGTGACAAATTTTTTCTTCATCTCTCTCCAGCTATTATAATGTGGTGTCAAAGTGAGACCCAAGAAATTGTAAGATAACTTTTGCGTGCCACTCAAAGCTGGCCTGCTAGAAAATTGAAGATCGTGAGTTTTGAAGGCCTCTTTAGCCAATTTTGCTGAAGAAATTACTATGGTTGGTCTAAAACCAAGACGCAGAGAAAAGATGGGACCATATTGTTTAGAAAGTTTCCAAAAACAAAATGCAAGGTTTGTGGCATCGAGCTGGTGTAGGTTACCGATTAGGGGGAGACCAGGAGGGCCAGGTGGAAGTTTAGCCCTTGTGTTTTTTCTGTGTTTTTGGAGAAGAAACAATAGAAAGATGGGAAGACAAAAAAGGATCACAAGAACAAGTAGAGCCATTCCTTTTTTTCTTGGCAATTAGCTAGGTATTCTTGTGCAGTACAACAACAACAGACCTTTGCCAATTTATATATAATGAAACATAGGCGGATTGAAGCCTTCGCTGGATGAGATCGGGAACATGCCTCCTTTTGGGTTTGCTTACACCAGCTGGATGAGATCGGGCAAAATGCAAGGTTTGCTTACACCAGCTGCATATTGTACTCGCTTATCTTGAACAAAAATAAAAGTATATCTTGTATATATTACCATTAATTGAGAAATGAATCAATTAGATACATACTGAGTTTATTATATTAATCCGATGTTTTATTGCTTTGAGTATCTAGCATTAGTTTCTTCATTTAATTAACTTGGTAGAGAATTCCAAATCATGGAACATTCTTATTTATTTGAATCCTGGAAATCAGGAAGAGGTGACGAATAATTAACACTATTAACACTGCTTCGCACACCAGCCAAGTGATCGATGCACAATCTTCAAACTCCGCACCACAAACTCCGGCCAAAGCACTAATCTCTTTCACTTTCTTAGTTCCAATCGAACCTGATGACGGGACTGATTTTATCGTCTGACAGATACAGGTCTTGGCTGCCGTTCGTGGGTTATTGGCTTGTTCCTCTCCCTGACCCTATTTTTTCGTTGAATCTTTGAATGAAAATGACAATGATTTCAATTGGGCTAAAATTTTATTAAACCACTAAAAGAAATTAACAAAGAGCAAAAGCAATCTAGAAAAGCATTATGAGCTTTGGCTTTAAAAGAGAGCTGAGTAGCACCCCTCACCGTTACATATTATGATCCTCGAACAAACAATAACCGTAAAGAAAAGTGCTTGCATGCAAACTTATTTGAATCACAACACTAATGACTAAACCATCATATAGATTTGGTTGCCACGAGCTTGAGAGGCTTTTTCTTGTGCTGGGTAAGGCCAGGCGTAGCCTCAAAATCCAAGTCATCAATCTTCATTCCATGAGGCATTTTCCAATCAAATTTGTAAAGAAGATTGGCAAGTGCGAGCTCCACACTGGGCAATGCTATAGGTATCCCTGGACAAATTCTTCTGCCGGAACCAAATGGTATAAATTCAAAGTTTTGTCCTCCCATATCAATGTTAGACCCCACAAATCTCTCAGGAATAAATTTGTCTGGCTTATCCCAAACTTGAGGGTCCCTTCCTATTGCCCACACATTAACTAAAACCATTGTCTCAGCTGGTATGTGATAACCATCGATAACGCACCTTTCTGAAGTTGCCTTTGGGATGAATTGAGCCGCTGGTTGAATCCTCATTGTCTCTTTGATTACAGCATTGATATACTCTAATCTTGGAATATCATCTTCATCTACAAACCCTTTATCTTTAACCACACTTCTAACTTCTTCTTGAGCCTTCTTCATTGCTTCAGGATTCTTCATTAGGTGGGTCATAGCCATTTCAATAGTAACTTTACTCGTGTCCGTGGTACCTATAAATATTTCCTGCATATATGCAAATTAAAGCACATGTATTAAGCAAGTGCATTATACGAGAAATGGCAAACCAAAATTGATGATTCGAACTGGGGTGGCCAGGTATACTTGAGAACCACTCGGCCAAGTACGTCAGTGGGGAACAACTAGATGAGAAATAAATTAATTTTTGGTAAAAGGAATAGATTATGCATGTACCATGATTGCTGCTTTGACATCGTCCAATGTCAGATCACCAGCTTTAGTGAGATTAAGTAAGTCGTCGATTAAGTCCCCTTGCTGACCAGCAGCTTGTGGTCGCTTTGGATCCAAATGGTCATCGATGAGTTGTTGATAATATCGATCACAATCTTTGAAATGCTTTTGGAGACGGCGATGCATTCCTGTGATTCTATCGAGGCAATTACCGATGAAAGAAAAAGAGCAGTCTGAGAAAAAAATGGTCCCAGACAGGAGCTGAGTTTCCGCAAGAAGATAATCCAATCTATTTACAGCTGCTGGGCCATCATCTTCAAAGCGCTTGCTAAAAGTGACTCTAAAAATAATATTACGTACGCAAGTCATCGCTATCTCGCTTAAGTTGATTGGCACTTTGGATGAACCATCTTCATCAGCGGCATCGCCTAGCTTTGATATTTTTTCAACCATACGGAAAATCTCATCCTTTCGAACTCGACGAAATTGCTCAATTCTATTAGAGTTAAGCAAAGAGGTGACAAATCTTTTCCTCATGTCTCTCCATTCATTGTAATGTGGGGCAAAAGTGACGCCCAAGTAATTGTAAGATAGCGTTTGCAGGCCAAGCAAAACTGGCCTGCCAGCAAATTGAAGATCGTGAGTTTTGAAGGCCTCTTTAGCCAATTTTGCTGAAGAAATTACTATGGCTGGTCTAAGACCAAGACGCAGAGAAAAGATTGAACCATATTGTTTGGAAAGTTTCCATAAATAAAATGCAAGGTTTGTGGTATCGAACTGGTGGAGGTTACCGATTATGGGGAGACCAGGAGGGCCAGGTGGAAATTTAGCGCTTGTGTTTTTTCTGTGTTTTTGAAGAAGAAACAATAGAAAGATGGGAAGACAAAAAAGGAACACAACAACAAGTAGAGCCATTCCTTGTTTCCTTAGCAAGTAGCTGGGGAGTCTTGTGCATACAACAACAACAGACCTATTCCTACTTATATATTATGATGCATGGGCGGATTAAAGCCTTTCGCTGGATGAGATCGGGCACATCCCTCTTTTTGCGTTTCGATAATTTTTTATTCTTCATGGATGTTCAATTACGACTGGTGGATGAGATGGGGCACATGCCTTATTTTGAGTTTTAAAACTTTTTTATTCTTCATAATAATTCATAGCAGTCTTCTTTTTCTTTTTATTGTATAAGCACGAGGTTTGCTTATGACTTATAAACACATATAAGCACGAGGTTTTCTTTTTATTTTATAATTGCTTATGAGCACGAGGTTTGCTTATAAGCACGAGGTTTGCTTATGACTTATAAACACATATAAGCACGAGGTTTGCTTATAAAATAAAAAGAAAAAGAAGACTGATATGAACTATTACGAAGAATAAAAACGTTTTAAAACTCAAAGGATCAAAATAGTCATGTTTCTTGTATGTGTACCAATAATGTATATCTGAAAGGATCAAAATGGGAGAGCAATCTCATTATAATGCTATAGCAATAATCACCTACGTTTAATTTATTGATCCTGTAAAATTAAGATGCGGTTACAAAGAAAGATAATATGTGGCCCTAAATTCTGTTAAATCAATAATAACCAATTGCATTTATTGATCCTGTTGAAAAAAAAAACTACTGAATTTGTTTTTTGAGTTAGACTATTGGCACCCTCTTGTTACCCTCTTAAAATTCATTTTCTAAATATACCCTATTAAATAATTTGAAACATCAGATAATTTTTATTGACACCCTTTTTTATTCCAGAAATATCCCTACTTCGCTCTTTTCTCTAAAGAAACCCTATTCATGATGTCTCTTTTCTTAATTTCTTTAGGTACGTAAACAAAACTTTCTATGTTTCTCTTGTTGATAATGTTAATCGTGCATCTTATATAAAAGAAAACGGTTAATATCTTTTTGGGATTGATTATTTTTATGGTAGTTTGTCTTTTGTCTAACTTTTCATAGACTTAAAATTCAAAATAAGAAAAAAATTAAAATTTGAATGTCCTGAGTACATCTAAAGGTTCACAACAAGTCGTGGGATGCTTTCATCTCTATCTATTTTTATTCATAACATTTTTCCGGGATTTGACTCTTTTTTTACGCATGAAACAAGATATCATTGATATTTTTTGAGATAATTAAGAATAAAGAATAGTACAATATAAATTAATGAATTTATTTTAATTAATGTAAATTAGTTTTACCACAGGTAAATGGTATTCATCAAACTCTTAAAAAGGGAAAGAATAAATCTGCAGCTGTGTGTGTGGTCCTTAAATTTTATTTGTGACTTTGCATTGGCTGTGGGTATGTGGGGCGTTTTCAGTTAGGGGTAAATTTGTAAAAGAAAATAAGGGAGTTTTAAGAGGATAATGCAGGTGTGCCAATAGCACCACTCAATTTTTTTTTTTTTTTTTGTTGGCAATGGCTGGGAATGGCCCATCTCTGGAGCGATAACCTATTTAATTGGAACATTATTAGCACCGATGCCTTTCAAACATGTAACTTACTCAATTTGAACACGTGATGATTTCTGTTTATGGTTGGGGCTGCTCGATCAAAATTTCATTATTAGCTGAGATAGCCCTCCCACCTTGACCCTTTGAGACATGCTTGGACGTATGTTAATAACAGAATATTAATTAATGTTAGCAATTTCCACACACACACACTATATAAAGGTTTAGCGTTCCATAAACTAAGCACTACTCTTCAGCATCCATACAGCACCTTGTTAGTTTCTCCATTATATCCTAATTAGCCTAAGAAGATGGGTTCACTCCAAGATGATCACCAAGTCGTGTTGAAACCAGCAAGGGATGAGCAAGACTTCTTGTTGGCCATGGAACTCGCTTCCGGCGCAGTACTTCCGATGACCATGAAATCTGCCACTGAGCTTGGTTTGTTGGAGATAATGGCGAAAGTTAGCCCAACTCAACTCTCGTCTTCAGAGATTGCCTCTCAGCTGCCCACAAATAACAAAAAAGCCCCAATAATACTGGACAGAATGCTACGCCTGCTAGCCAGTTACTCTTTTCTCACATGTAATCTTGTCTCGAACAAAGACGGAAGTGTTCAGAGATTATATGGCTTGACACCAGTTTCCAAATATTTTGTTCCAAATAAAGATGGAGTTTCTCTTGCTCCCACTCTGCTCATAATTCAGGACAAAATTAGTATGGATTCTTGGTAATTTGTATTCTAATTTCCTTGTACTCACATTAATTGTATCTGTAGACGTTATAATATAATATATGCACTCAATTAATTAATACTCATATGTGTGCATGATATCTTCCGACAGGTCCTGCGCGAAGGATGCTTTATTGGAAGGGTCGGTACCATTTATGAAGGCACATAATGGAATGGATGGATTCGCGGCTTCTGCCAAAGATGAAAGAATAAATCCATTGTTAAAACCACCAGAATTACCCCTGAAGTTACCATTCCAGTTATTACCCCTGCCTTGTCCTTGGTTATTTCCTCTTCCATTTTCAGTAAAACCACTCCTTCCACCATTAAAATTCCAGTTATTACCCCTGCCTTGATTCCAGTTCCCTTGAGAGTTATTAGAATGCCAGTTCCCTTGAGAGTTATTAGAACTACCCCCTTTCTTCTGAAAATTTCAAGATTGAGCTATATTTGCTGCATAATTGCTTTTCATTTCCTTATTCTCACTAAGTTTATTATTCTCAAGTCTAGCTTCATGTGTTAGCAACATAGAATATGCTTCACTCATATCCATGTTCAATATATTGGCCTCGACATAAACAACAACCAGATAATAAGAATGATCTAATCCAGTAATAAGATGAGTTATGAAGTCAATATCACTAACAGGACTACCAGCTAATGCAAGACCATCAGTAACTGTTTTGAGTTTAGTAAAATACTCAGTCATTGACAGAGAGCCTTTTCTCAAATTATTAAGAAGCATTTTCAGATGAACCTTTTTTGCCATGGATTCAGATCCAAATTGCTTTTCTAGACTTTTCCAAAGTTCAAAAGAGGTTTGAGAGTTTACCACAAGGCTTAGTATATCGACACTTATGGAGGACATGATCCAGTTCAGCAGTAGTTGATCTTGACGCTTCCATGCTCCATATTCTGGATTTTCTTGTGCTTGAGCTTCAGTATTCGAAGAACTAGCTATTCTAGACTCAGAAAACAGATATTGAGTAGGACAGATTTTAGATCCATCAATATAGCTCTCCAATCCATTTCCACGAATTGACGAAAGCACTTGTTGCTTCCAGATCGTGTAATTAGTGCGATCTAGCTTAATTGGAGTGGTGAAGGTAAATGAAGTATTTAGCTGTGAACTTGAACTTGTTAAGGCCATTAGATTGATCTGAAAATAAGCTCTGATACCATGTTAAATGTATAAGATCTGTTTGGTTGGCAGGAAAATAAAGGAAAGTATAAACGAGAGGGAATTCTGGAAAACTGAAAAGATGCTCTGTAAATCTTATTAATCTGAATTGATACAATGATATTTATAGTGAAGCCTAGAATCTTCTAAAGCATGCAAAGCATGAGCTAGAAACAAATCTAAAACGTAACAAACTCTTAGCGGGAATTCAACAACTTAACACAACAGAATTCCAGTTCAGCACTTGACTAAGCACTCCACCTAAGCAACGATAATCCAACTCATCATTTAATCTTAACACAAAGTACATGATAAAGAGATTATTATCTTACATAATTATGTAAGATATATGATTCTTTTATAGCTGTTTGATGAAAATCCAACAATTATAAAAATATAAGATAATAAAATTATGTTATTTCCACAATCATTACTTAAAATTTAAGAATTGTGAAAGAATCATATATCTTATATGATCATATAAGATAACAAAAGTCATATGATAATTGTGCCGATCTGAATTGAGTTATTATATGTATAAATTAAAAGTTATAAACCAAAAAATAAGAAGATGATGTGTAGAGAAATTCTCAATCTCTATTAATTGTGGTTGGCAGCGCTTTTAAGTCCCACTATAATTGACAGATGTGGACCACATAAATGCTAGATTTTTCCAATTGAAACAGGACGGGTGTCGAAAATATTTTTCCTACAGTACATGTGTGCAGCTAAATCTAATGGCTAGGTGCAGCTGTGGTATGGTACCACAGTTGCACCATAGTTTTGTCCTAGTATGTATGAGTGTGGTATTCAATGTCTATTTTCTCATAGATTGTGTTATCAGTGAAACGTGATGAGTGAATATGTGGTGGCAAATGGTCTTTTAAATGTATATGTAGTTAGTTAGTGGGCTCCTAGCCCAACTGGTCCTATTCGGAACCTGATTTCTAGTCTGGGACTCTCATTCTCTTTAACAATCATATATCTATAGTTTGGTGAGAATTGATTTCTCTCTCGCTAGTTTGTAGATTGAGTTTAGGGTTGAATACTAGAATGTGTTTTAGTGATATTGATCCCCCAATTGAATTCTGATAGTAAATATATCAATTGAATCGTACCATATTAAAACAAAAAGAGTCAAATGATTTGTACCATATTAAAAAAAGGGTCAAATTTTGGTATGTTATAATTCTTTTTTTAAAAAAAAAACTAATCTATAGTTATAATAAAACTCAGAGGCACAAGTGTTATTTTAGGTTTATGTTAAACATGTTCTAAGCATAGGTGACACAAAATGATATCTCGGATTTAGAATAATAGTACACTTCTTAAACAATATCTCACTCATATATAACAAGGACCAAAGTAAGAATTACCCATTAATTAATTGATCCGATTACTTAATCTACGCTCTATTAAATATTATAGTTTTGTGATTGTTTCTGTTATATAACTTTTTGTATGTTGTTTTCTTGAAAATTTATATATATATGTTCATGATTTTGCCATTGACTTTATCTTGAGGAGTAACTTGTGGACAATAAATGGATACTTTAAAATTCAATTGAAAATAGAGAAGTGTCAGTACTTAATTTGGCGTATTCGCAAAATGAAATCTTTTGCTTCTATAGTTTTGATTACGGTATCCATATAATAACAAAAGATATACAATTTGTAACACATAAGCATAATTGCAGCATTAAATATTAACTAGTGAGGAAAGGCCACAAGATTGCAAAACAAGAAGCAAAAGATTTAATATCTTACTTGATTCTTTTAATCACCATCGTAATTATTTCATTTCAATATAAATATACGGTAGGATTTTCCCATCTTAAATCATTAAACAATATAGTTTTGGTCTAGGGAAAACTTAAAGTAGATTATGACTAAATTATTTGGGCATGTAGCCCTAGGCTTCACCTTCTCTTCACTTGGTTTATGGCGTCTTTTTAATAACATCAAGCTCCATTCTCTACACCCAAATTCCTTCACATCTCCCCCATGGTTTCCTTCAAAAATAATAAGGCACATAGAGCTCTTCTCCTTAATGGCAGTGAGCTCAATCTTTATAGCCTCTGAGCTTTATTGGGGCTTCCGAATACCCTTACATAACTCAGATCTAATTATACCGTTAAATCGTTTTCGCCATTTTGAGCATGCAACAATCTCACTAAATTTCTTCACTCATGCAGCCTTTGCTATAATTCTCGACAAAATTGGCTCCAAAGCTCATTATGCTCTAACACTTTTCCTTGAACCAATAGCCTTTGGGCAAGACTTCTTGTTGGCCATGGAACTCGCTTCCGGCGCAGTACTTCCGATGACCATGAAATCTGCCACTGAGCTTGGTTTGTTGGAGATAATGGCGAAAGTTAGCCCAACTCAACTCTCGTCTTCAGAGATTGCCTCTCAGCTGCCCACAAATAACAAAAAAACCCCAATAATACTGGACAGAATGCTACGCCTCCTAGCCAGTTACTCTTTTCTCACATGTAATCTTGTCTCGAACAAAGACGGAAGTGTTCAGAGATTATATGGCTTGACACCAGTTTCCAAATATTTTGTTCCAAATAAAGATGGAGTTTCTCTTGCTCCCACTCTGCTCATAATTCAGGACAAAATTAGTATGGATTCTTGGTAATTTGTATTCTAATTTCCTTGTACTCACATTAATTGTATCTGTAGACGTTATAATATAATATATGCACTCAATTAATTAATACTCATATGTGTGCATGATATCTTCCGACAGGTCCTGCGCGAAGGATGCTTTATTGGAAGGGTCGGTACCATTTATGAAGGCACATAATGGAATGGATGGATTCGCGGCTGCTGCCAAAGATGAAAGAATAAATAACCTCTTCAATCAATCAATGCACAATCACACAACTATAGTCATGAAGGAAATTCTTGAGATCTACAAGGGATTTGAAGGGCTGAACCAATTGGTGGATGTTGCCGGTGGCTTAGGTGCAAATCTTAAATCAGTTGTTTCTAAATATCCACAATTAAGGGGGATTAACTTTGATTTACCTCATGTCCTCAAACATGCACCCTCTTGTCCAGGTATATAATTATTCACGTATACGTCACTCGTTGCCAGCTTATTTAATTTTGTAGATCCTTCTCTTACGTAAAATTTTTTTCAATTAATTATCATTTTAAAAACAACGATAATTTCATTTTTCCCTTGTGTTTTAATTCTCGTGAAGGTGTGGAGCATGTTGGAGGTGATATGTTTGTTGAAGTTCCTAAAGGACAAGCTATTTTCATGAAGGTTAATTCTCTACTTAATATTTAATTATTGAAATAGAAAATAAAATATTGATTACGTATGTCAATTCCGAAAATTTTGAAATTTCACGAAATTTTCATATAAATTAATCTCTCAGTGGATACTACATGACTGGAGCGATGAAGACTGTTCGAAGATACTGAAGAACTGCTACGAAGCAATACCGGAATCCGGAAAGGTCATTTTGGTGGAATCAATAGTGCCAGAATTCCCCGAGACTGATATTGTAAGCAAGAATATAGCAAGTCTTGACGTACACCTCTCCAATCTATTTCCCGGAGCAAAGGAGAGGACATTGGCGGAGTTCAAGGCCTTGGCAACAGGAGTTGGATTTGCAGATATGAAAGTTATATGTCGTGTTTACTTCTATTGGGTTATTGAATTCTACAAAACGATCTAAGCATTACGATTTACGAGTGCTGGTCATTTTATGGTTCGCATGCATTTTCTTTTCCTTTTTTTTAAATTAAATGACAGAATCCTGTCCTTATTCTGTCTGATCAACAGTTCTATCTCTTCCCACGTTCCAATAATTTCTAGGCATTGTTCATTTTGTTCCTCCATGACTTTTATAATTTCATTTCTTATAGTAATAATAAACCCGCCTCTTATTGAGATTTATTAAAAATAATTTGCTTCATTTCTCATAATTGTGCTTTACAAAATATCCAGCTATAGGTGCTCATAGTCCAAACCAGTGCACCCAGTTCTGGAAATTCCAATTCATATTTTTTTTTTCAATCTGGTGGATTGGTTGATAGGATAAGATTTAAAATTTTTCCCAATTGGTGGATTGAATACAATTTGCTGTATTGTAAGTGACAATAAGGTTTGCAAATTGATTAATAAAACAAATTATTTGAAAAAAAATAAAATCACAAGTACGACTATAGGCATAAAATATTGAAAAAAAAAATTAGAGAAAGATAGTAGAATTGTTTACTGACAGAGGGATTTGAGGTTGTTTAAAAATGATCATTTGGAAAATGATTAATTAATAGAGTGTGGAGCATCGTAAGCTTGATGACTGGGCAGGCTGAAATAAGCTTGGTCATATTTCAAAATTTCACGGTCGCATTTTGGGGAGGAAAATGGGTTGGGCCCAAACACTGTTTTCGGGGAAGCCCAGGCCTTGAAAAGCCCAAGCCAAACTTTATTTTTCGGAGACCAGGCCTTGAAAAGCGCATCATGTAATTGGGCGACCGTGTATACTGTATAGTAGAGTTTTCCAATTTCAACTTATATCTTAGATTTTTTTTCTTTTTTTTTTAAGAGAAAGTTCAAAAGTTTCATCTTTCTCAAAAAAATTTTAATCGAAATGAGGCAACAAAATGCTCACATTCTTTCGATTATCATTCTTGAAATGGTCCAACTACGTTACCCTTGAGGTTTGGTGCCCCACTTTTTGTCTTTTTCAAATTCACCGTTGCGTGTAACCCAAAAGTTGTATAATGGCTTAGATGTGATTTTAGGTTATTAACATTAAAAGCCCTTCTTGTTCATACAAAATAAGAAAAATCAAAATTTTTAAAATTATGACATATAAGTCCATAATATTCGAATTTTTTTTACACTATTGAACTAGATTTCCAATTAAATAACTTATTCTTACATTTATTAATATATATTTCAATTAATAAATTAATTATTCATTAAAAAATTAACTAATTTATTATATAGTTAAACTACGTATATTATTTATGAACCATAATTAATGATAAATATAAATATGATTTTTTTTTTAATTTTAACATAACAGCAACCAATTTCCTCTCAACCATGTGACCAAGGTTCAAACCCCATAACTTTTTTTATTCCAACACAAGAGATTTTACTATCTCAAGTAAATGTAATGTACAAAATACAGAAATAAATTTAATTTGATATTCTATGTAGTTAATTTTCTTTTGTAACATAAGATTTATTTAACATGCTATCAATTATTTAATTATGTAATAAAGTGTTAGTTTATGAATTTGTAAAATAATTTTTATTTGTTTGAACAATGAGTTTGTATTTTTGGTTGAGTTTTTATCCTTAAATAAAAAGAATAAATTTAATTACACACTTAAATAAATTGATGTTTGTTACTCCACCCCAACAGTTCAAATAGTCATCAGCACACACCCATATGGTTGAGATCTTTCATTAACTTAACTGAGAGAAGGTTAAATTCTGAACAATTACTTTATTTGAAATAATTTAAATATTTCCTTAGTAAAAATAAACTAAAAAATAACTATTTTCTATTTATTCTCTCTTGCTAACATCGCACGTGCACAACAATAGAGATGGCAATTCAGCACATATCTATCAATTAAAATATAAGTAAATTAGTATAATTAATTGAATAATTAATCGTGTTATAAACAGGTTTTCAAATTAAGAGTTTTACAAAGCAGGCAATTGTCTTTATTTCCTATTAAAGCTATTGTGCCTCAAATTCAATCACACAATCCAAAAAACTTTTCTTTCAATTTGTTGTTGTTTGTGTGTATAAAGAGAATAAGTGCTTGAATTTATAGGTGCTTGAATTCTAAACAAATCGTTGGGGGATTTGGAGTGCAAGGAACCAGTTTATTTTTAAGCTGAAGAAGGAAGAACCCCAGATCGTGCTGGCAAAAGCTAAAGCTATCCTAAAGGCCTATAAACAAACCCATGTGCCAGCACTAATTCACATGGATCAGCAGACATGTAAGGCACAACAAAATTGGTCCCCTCCTCTAGCTGGTTATTTTAAGCTAAATGTGGATGCAGCCACAAACCGAGACAAGCAAATATCAGACTTGGGACTAGTTTTTAGCAATGCCAAGGGAATTGTAGTGGTTGCAGCAATTAATTGTTCAAAATTTTGTGGAGATGTGGCCTATGTAGAGGCAGAAGCTATGGAATTCAGTCTACAGGTTGCTGGGAATGCAAAGCTACCCTCCTTAATTGTAGAGACAAATTCTCAAGAGGTAGTAGGTTTTGTGAACAACAGACAGAACAACATGAAAGAGATTTTCTGGGTAGTGGCAGCAATTCAAAGCTTAATGAAGAATTTTACTCAGATTAAAGTTCAATACATACCTAGATCTTATAATGCAATTGCTCACTTTCTAGCTAAGTTAGCAATAGAGAAATGTGAAAATGTTGTTTGGATGGGTTCATACCCTTAAGAACTTATGTCCTTGTTTGCTTCTTTCAATTATTGAAAGTTTATTTCCCTTTCAAAAAAAAAAATGAATTCTAAACAAATTGTGGCATCTAGAAGCAGTAATGCAATTGAAAATTTTTAGGTGCAGGACTAATGTGTGAAAATTTAAAAGTTGTTAGTTTTTCGGTTTTTATAACAAATAACAAGACTCTTTTGGGGGAATAAGTAATAGAATCAGAAGAGAAAAAAAGGACGACAAGAATGGTTAAAGCCATTTTTTTTCATTTGGAGCAATTAGCTAGTTAGTTATGTGCAATACAAATTAACAACACACCTCTGCCTACCTATTTATAATGTGTTGATCCGACCTTTTTATTGACTTTTTTTTAAATACAATTGGTGATTATTGCTTAAGAATATAAAACTAATTAGATTTTAACTATATACTACTATATATTCACGCATGTTAGAAAATTATGGTGGAAAATTATGAAGAATTAAACACTGATTAGCCCAGTATTGAACCTAAATCCATGAGTTGTATGATATGTGGGCGGATGACGTTCCCGTTATAGTATGAGAAGGCCCTTAGGCCCAAAGGCGGAGCTACCTAATTCCTATGTAGGCTCAAGCAAATCACCCTTTTTTTTTGGTAAATATTTAAAATATCATAGAAAACAATAAAAATTTAGAACCACATTAATGATCAAGCAACCTCCAACTACGAAAACTTTTGCCTTCCACTTTATTGTTTTATCTTTAATTTACACAAAAATAAATTATTCAATTTGTTTCTCTTTCATAAAATATTTTAATTAGCTGTTAAGAAATCCAAGATCCAATGGCATCAACTGATGTTCAGGACATGGAAAAGAGCTTAGCAATATCAAAATTGATTATTTTATGAAAACTTATACAATTTTTTTTAAATTTTATTGGACATTAAAGAAATTCCAAGGAAAAATCTTTCTTGTTAGTATTATTATTATTAGTTTTTAACGTGAATGATTCCGTTTGGGATAGAATTTTATTTAAATATAAAAAGGAACAACAAAATGAGACAACATTTTAGAGAAACATAATGAACCATACTCTTAATCAATAATGTTTGAAATCTCAATATTTGATTCATAACTTGAATCTTAATATTATGAATCATTCATTTATTAGACGATGAATGTAATTATTCATTATTTATTTTATTATCTAATAAATAAATAAATAACATGTAAATTAAGACTCACGTTAGGACTAAAAAGCTGAGATCCCTAACATTACTCACTTTTAAATGAAAGCAGAAAATCACCCTTGCAGTTATTATTATGATCCTCAAACAAGAAATACATATAAACGCGAACAATCCAAGTCTTCATATAAACTTGGTAGCTGCAAGCAAGAGAGGATTCTTCTTGTGCTGGGTAAATCCGGGCCTAACATCATAATCCAAGTCATCAATCTCCATTCCACGCGGCATTGTCCAATCAAATTTGTAAAGAAGATTGGCAAGTGCAAGCTCCACAATCGGCATTGCTATGGGTAATCCTGCACAAATTCTTCTACCGGCACCAAATGGGATAAATTCAAAGTTTTGACCTCCCATATCAATATTAGAGCCCACAAATCTCTCAGGAATAAATTCGTCTGGTTTATCCCAAACTTGGCCGTCCCTTCCTATTGCCAGCACATTAACGAAAACCGTTGTCTTAGCTGGTATGTGATAACCATCGATAACGCACCTTTCTGTGGTTTCTCTTGGGAGGAATTGAGCCGCTGGTTGAAATCTCATTGTCTCTTTGACTACAGCCTTAAGATACTCTAATCTTGTAAGATCGTCTTCATCTACAAAGCCTTTATCTTTTACCACATATCTTACTTCTTTTTGAACCTTCTTCATTGCTTCAGCATTCTTCATTAGGTTGGTCATAGCCCATTCGAGTGTAACTTTAATTGTGTCAGTGGCAGCTATATTTTCCTGCTTGCAAAAAAATAAATAAATAAAAACAAAAATAAATAATTAAACATATACATCAGGAAAGATTAATTTTTTTATCTAATTAGAAAAAGAAAAAACGCTGAGAGTTTAATTTAAAAAAAAAAAAGATAAGAGGAGCGAAGAACCCAAATTAATTTGTTAGACCCCTACTTCATGATTCGTATACAGATTGTCAGCTAATTAAAGTTCCTTGAAAACTCTGGCTAAGTGCTGGGGACAGCTAAGAATTTAAATTAATTTTGAGTTAAAAAAACATAGTACCATGATCGTCGATTTGATACTATCAAACGTTTGATGATCGTCAGCAGTTTTCATCTCACCAAGTAAAACATCAATTAAGTCCTCTTGCTCAGCAACTTTTGGTCGCTTTGGATCCAAATGGTCCTCGATGAGTTGCTGATAAACTTTATCACAATCACTGAAATTATTTCTGAGGCGACGATTCCATCCTGTGAGACTATCGAGCCAACATCCCACGAAAGGCAAACAATCTCTGAAAAAGACTCTCCCCACCATGGCCTGAGTCTCCGCAAAAACAGAATGGAGTCTACTTACAGTTGCCGTGCCTTCATCTTCGAACCTCTTGCCAAAACCAACTCGAAAAATAATATTACGTATAAGAGTCATCGCCATCTCGCTCAGGTTGATAGGTGCTTCCGATGAGACATAATCATTATCAGCAGCAGCAGGTGCTGCGCTTAATTTTGATATTTTTTCAATCATACGGAAAATCTCATCTGTTTGAACTTGACGAAATTGCTCAGTTCTATTAGCGCTAAGCATATGGGTGACAAATTTTTTCTTCATCTCTCTCCAGCTCTCATAATGTGGAGTCAGAGTGAGACCCAAGAAATTGTAAGATAACTTTTGCGTGCCACTCAAAACTGGCCTGCTAGAAAATTGAAGATCGTGAGTTTTGAAGGCCTCTTTAGCCAATTTTGCTGAAGAAATTACTATGGTTGGTCTAAAACCAAGACGCAGAGAAAAGATGGGACCATATTGTTTAGAAAGTTTCCAAAAACAAAATGCAAGGTTTGTGGCATCGAGCTGGTGTAGGTTACCGATTAGGGGGAGACCAGGAGGGCCAGGTGGAAGTTTAGCGCTTGTGTTTTTTCTGTGTTTTTGGAGAAAAAACAATAGAAAGATGGGAAGACAAAAAAGGATCACAAGAACAAGTAAAGCCATTCCTTGTTTCCTTAGCAAGTAGCTGGGGGGAGTCTTGTGCATACAACAACAACAGACCTAATCCTATTTATATATTATGATGCATGGGCGGATTAAAGCCTTTGCTGGATGAGATCGGGCACATGCCTCTTTTTGGGTTTCGATAATTTTTTATTCTTCATAGTTGTTCAATTACGACTGGTCTTTTATTTATTTATTGAAAGAATCTGAACAGGCTAGCTGTTAGTTGGATTTGCAAGTGTAGCTGATACTATCACTCTTAATTTTATTTTATTTTTCCTTTTCTTAGTTGTTCAAACTCAGAACTTAGTCCAATAGTGCTAAAAGAAAAGAATTGGGTGTCAACAATTGAATCTGCTTTCGGGGACCCACTAATGAACCATAAATCAATAATCAATACATATAAGATTTGATGATAAAATATTAAAAAGAAGATTGTGGCATTTGATTGTTATTTATTATGGTAAAATTAATCAGTTAGTATTGTCCGCATTCCGCAAGTTGAAATATTACTAATAATAGTATTTAATTTTTTCTCTTAGTGTTTGACCAACAGTATTAGGTAGCTAGTTGTGTGCATTACAACAGCACCCGTCTGCCTATTTTTATAATATGATACCTGGGCGAACTAAAGTCATTGTAGGATGAGATGGGGCGCATGCCTCACTTTGAGTTTTAAAATTTTTTATTCTTCATATGAGTCTTCTTTTTCTTTTTCTTTTTCTTTTATAAGCAAGCCTCGTGCAATGAGGAAACTTATTGAAGCATAAAAATTAAATAGAAGGGTGTAAATAAATTAAGAGGGGACATAGTGAATAGTAAGCCTACCCAATACCCGTTAGTAAGACAACTAAATCTAACAAAAACATGTGTTTATACAAGCATTTATGAAAATAGCATGATATTAATTAATATTCAATATAGTCATGTTTCTTGTATGTGTACCAATAATGTATATCTGAAAGGATCAAAATGGGAGAGCAATCTCATTATAATGCTATATTGCTATAGCAATAATCACCTACGTTTAATTGATTGATCCTGTAAAATTAAGATGCGGTTACTAAGAAATATAATATGTGGCCCTAGATTCATATTGATTGTTGTATAATATATGCCTTTCAACACTTCGATGATTAATTACTTATAGACAATCACAGCCGGGCAGAAAGTTACTTTAATACCTTAAATCATGATATTCTCTCAAATGTATAGTATATGCCTTTCCACACTTCGATGATTAATCTCGTGGACGGTTCTCACAATATTTAATTGTTTTCAAAACCCAAAATGTGTCATGTGCTGCATGTCAACCTACAATGTCGTCCTATAAGACAAAAAACGTTAATTAATGCAGCAGTATAATAATGAGATAGCTGTCCCCAGTGGCGGAGCCAGCATAGGACCAGGTGGGGCACATGCCCCAGCTGGCTTTCAAAATTTTTTTTGATGGTTTTCTTAAAAAAATATATTTTATTTATTATTTATCAAAATGCCCCACATAAATTTTAAAACTTTGAAAGTGCCCATATAATTTTAAAAACATTTCACGTTGCCCCTAACTTAAATGTCTAATTCTAAATAATTTGATTAACTATTATAATATCATAAAAATCAATAAATACAAATGAGAGAACCTTTATCAAATGAAATTCATTAAAAAATTAATTAAAATAAGTAAAATCTTAGCTTTCCGCTTTCTCTCGTCTCTTCCATAGTTCCATGAAATAAAGTGTGGTGGGTGGACTCCATAGCAGATTAGGCGATTTGCAGTGCTCCCTGATCGTCACCATGCGCGTGATGTTTTTTAATTCTAATTTTTTATTTCATTATTTTTTCTATTTTAAAATTGCTAATTTTATTATATAGCTTAAATTTGAAGTTCATGCAAACATTTGATTTTGTGTTTACTTTATACTTGATGAAAAATATTCTTGGTTTTGCAAATGATTTGTCACAAGCATTACAAAGGAAAGATCAAGATATTGTGAATTCCATGAAATTAGTTAGTATTTGCAAACTAGGTCTACAAAGGATGAGGGAACATGGATGGAATTCTTTGCTTAGTCAAGTTTCTTCATTTTGTGAGAAGCATTTTATTATTGTTCCTATCATGGAAAATATGTTTCTAACCCCTGGAAGATCAAGGCATAGAGCACAAGAGATCACAAATATGCATCATTATCGCATTGACCTATTTTGTACTATTTTGGATATGCAACTTCAAGAGTTAAACAGTCGTTTTAATGAGGTAAACACTAAATTACTTCTGTGCTTGGCTTGTTTATGTCCAAAAGATTTATTTGCAGCTTTCAATAAAGAACCGTTATTGCGCCTTGCTCAATTTTATCTAAAAGATTTTTCTCCAATTGATCTCATGGCACTAGATACTTAACTTGATGTTTACATAATGGATATGCAGTCTAGTGTTGAGTTTTCAGGATTAAACAAGATTTGTGATCTTACACAAAAAATGGTTGAGACTAATAAGCACAAGGTGTTTTCATTGGTCTATTTATTAGTCACATTAGCATTAGTTTTACCAGTTGCCACTACCACTGTTGAAAGAGTTTTTTCAGCTATGAATTATGTGAAGAATCGACTACGAAGTTGAATGGAAGATGAATGGTTGAATGATAATCTGGTTGTGTACATTGAAAAAGATGTATTTGATTGTATTGATAATGAAATTATTTTACAGCATTTTCAACGCATGAAATCTCGTTGGGGAATTCTTGATTAGAACAATTGTAATAAGTAAATTTATTATTAATTTATATTATAGTTGCAATTCTATGTATTGTTATCTAAATTTTCAAAATTTATTATCAATTTATATTATATTGTGATTTTATGTGTTGTAATATAAATTTTCAAAATTATACTACATTTTTAGTGTGCCCCAGATCAATTTAATTCATGGCTACGTCCCTGGCTGTCCCATACTCCCGTTTTGACCATTCCATAGATGCTTGATTATATTGATAGAAACATAATTATATAGACTATTAATGCATAACCAATGGTTAATTTAAAAGGATTAATTGAGTACTTTTTTAACATTTGAAAGTCTGTGCGAAATAAAAATGAATTTTTTAAAATTATTAGATACGTATTCAGAATAATAAAGTTTTCTCAAGAACTTTTAAGTGTAAATAAGTCCACCTAAATTAAAATCCTTGTATATTCAAATTAAACAAGTTAGCACGTATTTGTTTAAAAGTATTGGAGTTAAACAAGGCAGGGAATTATTAATATCCAATCAGCACTAGATTACAAGTCTTTATGATGTTTTCCACTCCTGACTAGGAAATGTTATTTATATTTAATTTTTATCATTAATTTTTAATGTAGGACAAATCTTCAATTTTTGTAATCATCATTTGTAACTTAAATATTTGGCCTAAAATTTCATCTATCGAAACCACCGAAATTAATAGAATCCAATTAAAAATTGAGAGATAGCACATCGCCCATCAATTGTGTTTGGTTGATGACCCATCGCATAGATTAAGAGATGGGCCATTCCCAGCCATTGCCAACAAAAACAAAAAAATGAGTGGTGCTATTGGCACACCTGCATTATCTCGGCACCGATCTCCCTCACTCTCTCAGTTCCGGTCCCCCTCACTCTCTCTACTCCGATCTTCCTCACTCTCTCAACTCTGTTGTCTTCATTCTCTCGATCTCAGCTGCACCGCTCTCTAACCCCCAACACAATCGGCTTAATTGATTAAAGATTAATTTGTAATTAAGATGCAGACTGCTTAATTGTTGAAGATGAATTAATATGTTTTTGAGGCCTCATAGATTTTGAATGGTTATTGTTCTTGTTAAGGATATCGTGGTCTTCAAATTATTTTACAGAGCATATATTAATTTGGTAATTAATGTTGATTGCTTTGCTTATGGTAGCTTGAATTTTGTTCTTACATGAGGGACCTTCTCAGTTTGGTTTGATTGGGTTCTTCAAAATTGCTTATGATTGCCAAGGACTGCAGTAATTGTTCCTCTGAATGGGAAGCTTTGTATCATTCATAACATCATGAGCATTAATATGGTTGCTACACTGCTGTGTGGTGGGGGATAAAAGAGGGGGAATGAGAGAGAGAGAGAGAGAGAGAGAGACGGGAGAAACATTGCTGCACTCTTTGTTCTGTGCGTGTGTGGTGTTGCTGCTTGCAAGTGTAAATGACTTTTATACTTTGCACAAAATGAACTGTTTTGTGCAAAGCTTTGTGAGAATATCGGTGATGTAATAAGAGGGTGCCAATAGTCTAACTAAAAAAAAAGATTCAGTAGTTTTTTTTTTTACAGGATCAATAAATACAATTGGTTATTATTGATTTAACAGAATTTAGGGCCACATATTATCTTTCTTTGTAACCGCATCTTTTACAGGATCAATCAATTAAACGTAGGTGATTATTGCTATAGCATTATAATGAGATTGCTCTCCCATTTTGATCCTTTCAGATATACCTTATTGGTACACATACAAGAAACATGACTATATTGAATATTAATTACTATCATGCTATTTTCATAAATGCTTGTATATACACCTGTTTTTGTTAGATTTAGTTGTCTTACTAACGGGTATTGGGTAGGCTTACTATTCACTATGTCTCCACTTAATTTATTTACACTCTTCTATTTAATTTTTATGCTTCAATAATTTTCCTCATTGCACGAGGTTTGCTTATAAAAGAAAAAGAAAAAGAAGACCGATATGAACTATTATGAAGAATAAAAAAGTTTTAAAACTCAAAATAAGGCATGTGCCCCATCTCATCCTACAATGACTTTAGTTCGCTCAGGTATCATATTATAAAAATAGGCAGAGGTGTGTTGCTGTAATGCACACAACTAGCTACCTAATACTGTTGGTCAAAAATTAAGAGAAAAAATAAAATATTATTATTAGTAATATTCGGACAATACTAACTGATAAATTTTACCATAATAAATACAATCACGTGTCACAATCTTGGTTTCAATAATTTATTATCAAATCTTACATGTATTGATTATTGATTTAGAGTTCACTAGTGTAAGCAGCTAGTGGTCCTCGAAAGCAGATTCAATTGTTGACACCCAATTCTTTTCTTTTAGCACTATTGGACTAAGTTCTGAGTTTGAACAACTTAGAAAAGGAAAAATAAAAAACTAAAAAAAAAAAAAAAAAAGAGTTATAGTATCAGCTACACTTGCAAATCCAACTAACAGCTAGCCTGTTCAGATTCGCTCAATAAATAAATAAAAGACCAGTCGTAATTGAACAACTATGAAGAATAAAAAATTATCGAAACGCAAAAAGAGGCATGTGCCCGATCTCATCCAGCGAAGGCTTTAATCCGCCCATGCATCATAATATATAAATAGGAATAGATCTGTTGTTGTTGCGTGCACAAGACTACCCAGCCACTTGCTAAGGAAACAAGGAATGGCTCTACTTGTTCTTGTGATCCTTTTTTGTCTTCCCATCTTTCTATTATTTCTTCTTCAAAAACACAGAAAATAATAATTGTTGGCCAGAAAGAAGTTTATCTCCTTCAACGTATAAAGGAATATGATATTATGCTGCATTAAAGTTATGTCTTGGACAGTAATAATAATAATTGGTGGCCATCACGAAATAATAAATAAATAAAAACAAGCTTTCCAACAAAAGCAAGTGCTTTTTATCACTGAACTCACTACTGGTTTCAATCATATTAAAAGGGCTATAGTATTTTATTTTCCTAATTTCAAGCATTACTATACACATTAGCCTCCCACATTATTTTATGTCCTCCCCCCACATTGCATTCATCTCAATCGTCCACTATCTTAGTTTCTTGGCCCCCCACCCACCATAATCGGTAACCTACACCAGCTCGATGCCACAAACCTTGCATTTTGTTTATGGAAACTTTCCAAACAATATGGTCCCATCTTTTCTCTGCGTCTTGGTCTTAGATCAGCCATAGTAATTTCTTCAGCAAAATTGGCTAAAGAGGCCTTCAAAACTCACGATCTTCAATTTTCTAGCAGGCCAGTTTTGAGTGGCACGCAAAAGTTATCTTACAATTTCTTGGGTCTCACTCTGACTCCACATTATGAGAGCTGGAGAGAGATGCAGAAAAAATTTGTCACCCATATGCTTAGCGCTAATAGAACTGAGCAATTTCGTCAAGTTCAAATAGATGAGATTTTCCGTATGATTGAAAAAATATCAAAATTAGGCGCAGCACCTGCTGCTGCTGATGATGATTATGTCTCATCGGAAGCACCTATCAACCTGTGCGAGACGGCGATGACTCTTATACGTAATATTATTTTTCGAGTTGGTTTTGGCAAGAGGTTCGAAGATGAAAGCACGGCAGCTGTAAGTAGACTCCATTCTGTTTTTGCGGAGACTCAGGCCATGGTGGGGAGAATCTTTTTAAGAGATTGTTTGCCTTTCGTGGGATGTTGGCTCGATAGTCTCACAGGATGGAATCGTCGCCTCAGAAATAATTTCAGTGATTGTGATAAAGTTTATCAGCAACTCATCGAGGACCATTTGGATCCAAAGCGACCAAAAGTTGCTGAGAAAGAGGACTTAATTGATGTTTTACTTGCTGAGATGAAAACTGCTGATGATCATCAAACGTTAGATCATATCAAAGCAACGATCATGGTACCATGTTTTTTTCACTCAAAATTAATTTAAATTCTTAGCTGTCCCCAGCACTTAGCCCGAGTTTTCAAGGAACTTTAATTAGCTGACAATCTGTATACGAATCCTGGAGAAGTAGGGGTCTAACTAATTAATTTGGGTTTTTTGTTCCTCTATCATTTTTTAAAAAAAAATAAACTCTCAGCTTTTTTTCTTTTCTAATTAGACAAAAAACATTAATTTTTCGTGATATATATGTTTGATTGTTTATTTTTTGTTTTATTATTATTATTTTTTTTTTTGCAAGCAGGAAAATATTGCTGCCACGGACACAATTAAAGTTACTCTCGAATGGTCTATGACCAACCTAATGAAGAATCCTGAAGCAATGAAGAAGGTTCAAAAAGAAGTAAGATGTGTGGTAAAAGATAAAGGCTTTGTAGATGAAGATGATCTTCCAAGATTAGAGTATCTGAAGGCTGTAGTCAAAGAGACATTGAGATTTCAACCAGCGGCTGAATTCGTCCCAAGAGAGACCACAGAAAAGTGCGTTATCGATGGTTATCACATACCAGCTAAGACAACGGTTTTAGTTAATGTGTGGGCAATAGGAAGGGACGGCCAAGTTTGGGATAAACCAGACGAATTTATTCCTGAGAGATTTGTGGGCTCTAATATTGATATGGGAGGCCAAAACTTTGAATTTATCCCATTTGGTGCCGGTAGAAGAATTTGTACAGGATTACCTGTAGCAATGCCGATTGTGGAGCTTGCACTTGCCAATCTTCTTTACAAATTTGATTGGACAATGCCGCATGGAATGGAGATTGAGGACTTGGATTATGATGCTAATCCCGGATTTACCCTGCACAAGAAGAATCCTCTCAGGCCTGTAGCTACCAAATTTATATGAAAACTTGGATTGTTCACGTTTATATATATTTCTTGTTTGAGGATCATAATAACTGTGAGTAATGTTAGCGATCTCAACATTAAATTGTCTCGTTTTGTTGTTCCCTTTTTTATTTAAATAAAATTCTAATCCACACATAATCATTCACTTTAAAAACTAACAACAACAACAACAAAGATTAGTCCTTGGAAATTTCTTTAATGTCCAATAAATTTTAAAAAATATTTTATAAGTTTTAATAAAATAATCATTTTGATATTGCTAAGCTCTTTTCCGTGTCTTCAACATCAATTGATGCCATTGGATCTTTGATTTCCTCATAGCTAATTAAAATATTTTATGAGAGAAACAAATTGAATAATTTATTTTTGTGTAAATTAAAAATAAAACAATAAAGTGGAAGGTAAAAGTTTTGGTAGTTAGAGGTTGTTTGACCATTAATGTGGTTCTAATTTTTTATTGTTTTACATGATATTTTAAATATTTACTAAAAAAATGGTGATTTTCTTGAGTCTACCTAGGGATCAGGTAGCTCTGCCTTTGGGTCTAAGGGCCTTCTCATACTATAACAGGAGCACCATCTACTCACGTATCATACGACACATGGAATTAGATTCAATGTTAGGCTGATTAGTGCTTAATTCTTCTTAATTTTCTACCACAATTTTCTAACACACGTGAATATATAGTAACATATAATTAAAATCTAATTAGTTTTATATTCTTATCGAATAATTACCAATTTTTTTAAATGTTAACAAAAAGGTCAAATCGACACGTTAAAAATAGGTAGGCAGAGGTGTGTTGTTAATTTGTATTGCACAAGACTAACTAGCTAATTGCTCTAAAAAAAAAAAAACGGCTTCAATCATTCTTGCCATCCTTTTTTCTCTTCTGATTCTGTTACTTCTTCCCCAAAAACATAGAAAAATTAGTGCTTATTTGCCTTTACCAGTGCCACGTTTGCTGTAACTAGTTTCTTTTCATATCTTTTCTGAGCCTTCGAACAATCTTTCTTCCAATAGCCTCTTTCATGACAAAAGGCATACTCATCTTGATTTATATTTCTGCTTCTCAATTTGGATCTAGAATTCTTTCCACCACGCATTTTTTTTTCTCTATCATCATTTTTTTGGCTAACAAAGCTCCAAACGATACTCTTTAGGAATGCTTATCATTATTTTGAATTTCTAAATTGGTCAATACTGTGCAGAAATCTCTAAAGATGATCACGCTTTTACAATATAATGAGGTAGTAACAAAATGACTATATTCTTTTGGAAGTGGGTGTAGTAGGATTATAGCCTTGACTTTTTCCTTAATATCTTCATTAAAGTTCTTCAAATCTATAAGTAATTTTTCAAATCTTGAGACATAATTGTGCATTGACACCTCAGATTTCATTAAAAAACCATATACCTAGCTTATTGCATGAATGTGATTTTTCAGGACGTTTCAGCAAGTACTTTTACTCCAATGTATGCCACAAAGTCATCGTACACTCATCATCTTTCACTAGATATTTCACCTCCTTGGTCAAATAAGATATGATTTGACCATAGGTTTTCTCGTTCATGCTATCCCAAGCTTCTTTGTTTTATAAGTGTCTTTTATTTTTCAAAACAACATCGAGATTGATTTAAATAAGGGCATCAATAACTTCGAACCTCCACATTACGAAGTTGATTTTTCCATCAAACTTTTCAACATCGATCTTTTGGCACCCTATAACAGGTGCTGAATAGTGAAGTGACAACTCTTGCCCCCCACCTGAAGTGTCTCTTGAAATCATTTGGGTAGATCTCTCCCCATTTCTAGAAGTTTCGTCTTCTACCATTTTCTCAACAAACTATTCCCACTTGAAAGAACAGTCTCTATGATGTTAATTTTGCGTGAATAAATAGATTAGGAAAGTTCTTATGAGAATGTAGGGGTCCCAACGGTCCCACTTAAAATCTAAACTCTTTAGATATATTACCTTGTTTACAAAACTTTCCTAGACATGTATAAATACACCCTTTTTAAAATAGATTGTCTCACAAGCACAAATGGTCATCTTCACTGTTTCTGTGAGTAGTACCGTATATGTGAACATGCTTTGCCCATGCTCAACAACCCACTTTCTTCACTTTTGGCATGCTATTGTCAGTCACCACAAATTTTACCATGCATTGTCTCTTGACTTTTCAACAGACTTCGGTACGTAATATTATTTTCAGATTCGCTTTTAGTAAGAGGTTTGAAGATGATGGCTCAGCAGTTGTAAATAGATTGGATTATCTTTTTGTAGAAACTCACCTCTTTTTTTAGGCCTTTTTGTTTTCAGATTGCTCTTTTTCTTTCATTAATAATTGGCTCGATAAACTCACACGAATGCGTTGTCGTCTCCAAAAGCATTTCAAAGATTTCGATATTATCAATAACTCATCAATGACCATTTGGATTCGAAGCGCCCAAAAATTGTTGGTCAACAAGGGGACTTAATCGATGACCTACTTAGTCTCAGTAAAGCTAGTGCTTTGACATTGGATGATGTCAAAGTAGTGATTATGGTATGTAAATAATCTATTCCTTTTTACCAAAAATTAATTGTATTTCTCAACTACTTGTTCCTCATTAACATGCTTGGCCGACTTGTTTTCGAGTATACCTAGCCAGCGCAGTTTGAATAATCAATTTTGGGTTGCCATCTCTCTCATATAACACATACAATTTAATTAGTATATATGTAGGAAATATTTATAAGTAACACGGACAAGAGTAAAGTTACTATTCCAACCAGAAGGTTTTCGTGAAACATGAAAGGAGAGCTTGGTTTGTAGGTTAAACAAATCTCTATACGGTCTTAAACAGACACCGAGGTATTGGTATAAGAAATTTGATTCCTTCATCATGAGCCTTTGATACAACAAACTCATTTCAGACTATTGTGCATACTACAAGAGATTTGAGGACAATGATTTTATCATTTGGTTGTTGTATGTGTATGACATGTTGGTAGCAGGCCTCAATAAAAATCGAGTCTAAGAATTAAAGGCATAATTGGCTAGAGAGTTTGAAATGAAGGACTTGGGACCAACAAATAAAATTTTAGGGATGCAAATTCACCAGACATAAATAATAGGAAGATTTGGTTTTCTTAAAAGAATTATTTGAAAAAAATCTTGTGATGCTTCAACATGCAAGATTGTAAGCAAATTTCTACCACATTTCTTATTAATTTCAAGTTATCCTCACGTATGTGTCCTAGCAATGAAGAAAAAAGGAGAGAGATGTCTCGAGTACCATATGCATCATCAATGGAAAGTTTGATGTTCGATATGATATGCACTAGACCAGATATTGCACAAGCAGTGGGAACAATTATCAGATATATGTTGAATCCTGGTAGAGAGCATTGAAAAACTGTGAAGATGATCTTGAGATACATTAGAGGAACCTCATATGTTGCATTATATTACGAAGGATCAGAAGTTGTCGTTAAGGTCTATGTGAACTCAGATTTTAGAAGAGATCTTGATAAAATGAAATCCACTACTGAATGTGTTAACACTTATAGGAGGAGCTATAAGTTAGGTTTCAAACCCGTAGGCTGTTGTGGCTTTATCTACAACAAAAGTAATATACATGGCAACTACATAAGTTTGCAGGAAAACTATTTGAATACAGAGGTCATTGGAGGAGCTCGGGCACAAATAAGGAAAATTTTCTGTATTTTGTGACAGTCAGAGTGCCTTGCACATTACAAGGAACCTAACCTTTCATTCTAGGACAAAGCAAATATGGGTACAATAGCACTTCGTTCAAAAAGTAATGATGGAGGGAAGTGTGGATTTAAAGAAAATCCCTACCAAGGAGAACCTAACAGATGTTTTAACAAGTCAATCAATGCTGAAAAATTTGTATGGAGTCGATCCTCTGGTGACCTAACAAAGACGTAAGCAACATGACAATAGTGAAAAAGAATGGATGGTGTGGAGACATGATTGGTTCTCAATCAACCAATCAATCAAGTCTTCAAGTGGGAGAATTGTTGAACATGTGCATGCATGTGGCAAATAATTAAATGTGGTTAGCATGCAACTTTTTTTAACTCTTGACATAAATTTGTTGAGTAAGTGGGAAGCACACAACTTTTAACTTTGGCACCAAAGTGGAAAGTTGAGTGAAATTTTATATTATTTTAATGCCCACTATTGTTGATTTTTTGGGCATTGCTTGACCTATAAATAGAGGCTTCATTTGCCCTCTTCAATCATCCTATTTTCTCTAATTTAAGTGAGAGTACCAAGAGGTGTAAGTGGAGAGTGTTGAAAGTTTTGAGCTCTAGTTCTAATGTTTTTGAGAGTTCGGGTGTATTGGAGTTTTGGGTTGTAAGACAAAACACTATAATACTTGTAATTCATTTTCACCAGTAAAATATTTTTTTTTCTGTGTTCGCCCGTGAACGTAGGCCAAAAGAATCACGTAAATTCTGGTGTCACTGTGTAATCATTATTTTTCAATTTCACTTTAATTGCATTTCTGCTTCACCCGCCAAATTTCTCAACAAAGTGGAGGGGGGATGTGGCGTGTAACTTCTTCACGAACAAATGTGCTGTACTTACCATTCAATATGCTTTGTGCGGAAAGATTTTAAGAAACAAATAAACTTCACTTTTATTCATTTTATGTGGATCAAATACTTATTTATACATAAGATAAAACGTCATAAAAGTAAATAATGAATAGAATATTTTGGGATTCCTTTCGCCTTGGTTTTGCTCTAGGGAAGGAACTAGGCTAGTTGGGTTTTCATAGCCTCGTCGGATGTCTTTAAGAAAATCTTTTCTCTTAATTCGATTTATTTCTATGATAGTTGAGAATTTATTTATTTTTGGAGAAATAAAATGAATTTTGCACGCATGTGGAAAAGCAAGCAACAAGCACGTGAGTGACAACCAAAAAAATTAAACAAAAAGGGGAAATAATCAAAATTTATGCTGTTCCAGTAAATTAATCATTTTCCAAATGATCATTTTTAAACAACCTCAAATCCCTCTGTCAGTAAACAATTCTACTATCTTTCTCTAATTTTTTTTTCAATATTTTATGCCTATAGTCGTACTTGTGATTTTATTTTTTTCAAATAATTTGTTTTATTAATCAATTTGCAAACCTTATTGTCACTTACAATACTGCAAATTGTATTCAATCCACCAATTGGGAAAAATTTTAAATCTTATCCTATCAACCAATCCACCAGATTGAAAAAAAAAATATGAATTGGAATTTCCAGAACTGGGTGCACTGGTTTGGACTATGAGCACCTATAGCTGGATATTTTGTAAAGCACAATTATGAGAAATGAAGCAAATTATTTTTAATAAATCTCAATAAGAGGCGGGTTTATTATTACTATAAGAAATGAAATTATAAAAGTCATGGAGGAACAAAATGAACAATGCCTAGAAATTATTGGAACGTGGGAAGAGATAGAACTGTTGATCAGACAGAATAAGGACAGGATTCTGTCATTTAATTTAAAAAAAAGGAAAAGAAAATGCATGCGAACCATAAAATGACCAGCACTCGTAAATCGTAATGCTTAGATCGTTTTGTAGAATTCAATAACCCAATAGCAGTAAACACGACATATAACTTTCATATCTGCAAATCCAACTCCTGTTGCCAAGGCCTTGAACTCCGCCAATGTCCTCTCCTTTGCTCCGGGAAATAGATTGGAGAGGTGTACGTCAAGACTTGCTATATTCTTGCTTACAATATCAGTCTCGGGGAATTCTGGCACTATTGATTCCACCAAAATGACCTTTCCGGATTCCGGTATTGCTTCGTAGCAGTTCTTTAATATCTTCGAACATTCTTCATCGCTCCAGTCATGAAGTATCCACTGAGAGATTAATTTATATGAACATTTCATGAAATTTCAAAATTTTTGGAATTGACATACATAATCAATATTTTATTTTCAATTTCAATAATTAAATATTAAGTAGAGAACTAACCTTCATGAAAATAGCTTGTCCTTTAGGAACTTCAACAAACATATCTCCTCCAACATGCTCCACACCTGCAAGAGAATTAAAACACAAGGGAAAAAGGAAATTATCGTTGTTTTTAAAATGATAATTAATTGAAAATATTTTACGTAAGAGAAGGATCTACAAAATTAAATAAGCTGGCAACGAGTGACGTATACGTGAATAATTATATACCTGGACAAGAGGGTGCATGTTTGAGAACATGAGGTAAATCAAAATTAATACCCCTTAATTGTGGATATTTAGAAACAATTGATTTAAGATTTGCACCTAAGCCACCGGCAACATCCACCAATTGGTTCAGCCCTTCAAATCCCTTGTAGATCTCAAGAATTTCCTTCATGACTATAGTTGTGTGATTGTGCATTGATTGATTGAAGAGGTTATTTATTCTTTCATCTTTGGCAGCAGCCGCAAATCCATCCATTCCATTATGTGCCTTCATAAATGGAACCGACCCTTCCAATAAAGCATCCTTAGCGCAGGACCTGTCGGAAGATATCATGCACAAATATGAGTATTAATTAATTGAGTGCATATATTATATTATAACATCTACAGATACAATTAATGTGAGTACAAGGAAATTAGAAAACAAATTACCAAGAATCCATATTTACTTGGTCCTGAATTATGAGCAGAGTGGGAGCAAGAGAAACTCCATCTTTATTTGGAACAAAATATTTGGAAACTGGTGTCAAGCCATATAATCTTTGTACACTTCCATCTTTGTTCGAGACAAGATTACATGTGAGAAAAGAGTAACTGGCTAGGAGGCGTAGCATTCTGTCCAATATTATTGGGGCTTTTTTGTTATTTGTGGGCAGCTGAGAGGCAATCTCTGAAGAAGAGAGTTGAGTTGGGCTAGCTTTCGCCATTATCTCCAACAAACCAAGCTCAGTGGCAGATTTAATGGTCATTGGAAGTACTGCGCCGGAAGCGAGTTCCATGGCCAACAAGAAGTCTTGCTCATCCCTTGCTGGTTTCAACATGACTTGGTGATCATCTTGGAGTGAACCCATCTTCTTAGTCAAATTAGGATATAATGGAGAAACAAACAAGGTGCTGTATGGATGCTGAAGAGCAGTGCTTGGTTTATGGAACGCTAAACCTTTATATATAGTGTGTGTGTGTGCGTGTGGAAATTGCTAACATTAATTAATATTCTGTTATTAACATACGTCCAAGCATGTCTCAAAGGGTCAAGGTGGGAGGGCTATCTCAGCTAATAAAGAAATTTTGATCGAGCAGCCCCAACCATAAACAGAAATCATCACGTGTTCAAATTGAGTAAGTTACATGTTTGAAAGGCATCGGTGCTAATAATGTTCCAATTAAATAGGTTATCGCTCCATGGGCTTAAACACATAATCATAAATGTGAAAATGTCCCATGACTAATATATATATAATCATTCTCAGGTGCGGGATCCATGTTCTTTTTAGCAGAAATGCTTTTAAACTGTGAGATTTAAGAAACTTAGTTTTTGAATGAACATAAAACTTTACAGTTTAAGAGAGTTAAAAAATAACTCTCTCAAATCTTATGGTTAAAAAATATGTTCGTATGAAAAAAAATAATAATAAAGGCACCCGTACTAGAAAATGAGTCATATATATAAGGTGTGGGTGCTCTTATTTTTTATTTTTCAATACGAATACACTGTTAAGTTGTGCAGCTAAATTGATTTATTTTTGAAGCACTATAAAGTCGTGCAGCTTAATAGTATTAAAATCTAATTCTATTAAATTGCATGGCTTGAAAATGTGTCTGTATAAAAAAATATGAGGGCACCCACAACGCTCCCCTTTTTTTCACGTGTAAACATTATAAAGTCATATGACTTTATAGTTAATTAAATAGTAACTTTATTAAACCACACGTTTTAATAGTATATTAAATACTTACTTTATTAAATCATGCACCTTAAGAGCATGTCTGTATAAGAAAAAAATGGGGCCAACCTATGAGATAAAAGGACTGTATATATAGTCTTTTAATAATCTTAAGTACTTAAATACATGTGGAATGGTGCTGCTTAAATTCCTTGATCGATGATACGTACAGGTAGGAGCTGATTGATTATTAATTCCTTGTACCATATGTTGTAATCGCATCTTCATGAGATGGCATTCGAGTTTTTTTAACAAAATGATGAAATATCTAATATTTCTAAAAGTAATTTGAAAATGAAACTTAAATATCCTAATGATGGAATTTGGCAAAACTACGACGAATATCACCATCGTGTAGGCTGTGAATATGTGAAGGACACTTTTGTCACTCTTAGAAGCTATATTTACCACTTTGATCCACCATAACCTTTTAATACCATATATTATTTATTGTGTTGAATGAAACATTAAAAAAAGTAAAACAACTTACAAGAAAAATATGATATTTTTACCGACAAATAGATTGACATCTCTACAAATTCGAACTAATTATTTCCAGCAAAATCATGATAGAAGTCAAGTGCAAATTAATTGCCTGTCGTATTCATCATACAAGTCAAGTACAAATTGCCTAATATAGTAATATTTGATCGTACAAGTGCGAATTGCCTACTACTGACTTGTGTAAAGCACTGTTGGGTGGCGAAATATCCCCCTTTCCTACATTTCCAGGAAACAGCAAGGGCTCTTATTTAGAAGCCCTCAAGTCGGACTCTGTGTCAAAATCTCACGTTTATTTTTTTTTCTTATGTTCCCTTTAATTTAGCTGAATCCACTTGCTAGCTTATATATACTCAAAAGCTAGTTTATATATTGAGGGTTGCCTCAAACTTTTATTCTCAGTCATTAACTACTGAAGGACTAAATTCTCATGATGTCAAATTAGACATCATAACTGGCTAGCATTTCCTCTTTTAGAATCTATTACATTGCTTGATGGGTGAAAATGAAACCAATTAAAGTCACCAAGATTGAATAAGTCTCCTATTTACTCTTTTCAAAATGGAATTTCATCATCATTTTTATGAGAATAGAATTAATTGTCTTTCTATAACAATGAATGTAGGATTTTCTAGTCAGTTGTCACCATTACTTGTCCGTAGGAAAGGCAACATGCAGCAAATATTTGGTAAGAAAATTCAATAATCTTCCATTTTCTCTACTCATTGTCAGCGAAAGTATTTCAGTACAACTTGTCAAGCATGAGCCGATGAAATTGACGAAGGTTAATGAAAACATGCGCATAGAAATTCGGCCTAAATGTAAAACACATCACTTATCAGCAGTGGTAAGTCCAGGCCAATGGGCTACAACTCATGCGTTCAATAATGTTGGCGCATGAGTTCGAGTCTTAAAAATAGTTGGGATTGACTCCCCTTATGAGTTCTGATAGGAATTTATTTAGCTCTCCACATTAAGGGTAAAGTAGATCTCCTTTCAGTGTTAAGTAATGAGAGATAGAATAGATCTTCCTCTGGTATTAAATGAGAGTCGATCTTTGAGCTATGATATAATAAAATTATCAATGAAAATTTCAATTAATTTTTGGTTGTAAAATATCAGTAGTCCTCTAATTATAATAAATTAGTATATAAAAAAACGGTGAAAAAAAATCTTAATTACGTACTTCATTGTATTGCATCATAAAATTAAATGGTGAGACGCCGCCGAGATTGAATAAGTCTCCTATTTATTCTTTTGAATGTTGAGATTTCTCATCATCTCTACAAAAATAGCACAATTTTATTTCTAAAACATTCACATGCAGTGAATGTTCTAGTCAGTTGTCGCATTAGGAAATGCAGTCAGTATCAAATATTTGCTAAGAAAATTCAATATTGTTTCCCTCCTTCTCATATATATTCTCATTGTCTCAGTAAAGGCATTTCAGGACAACGCACACAGCCAGAGTTCATGCATGAGACGGAGATGTATGGGCCAAAAAGTAACACACGTCGCTATCAACAGTAATGAGTCTGATGGGCTTCTTGTTTTATCCTCATTCATAAAAATCTTTAGTGCTCTCAGGTATAACATCATCATGACATCATCACATTAACTCATTAGATTCGTGTCATACATATCTCTCAATTAATTACGAAAAAAATAGATGTATAAGACGAGGTGTGTAATAAAATATCTTTGAGTCTTATAGATATGATCACATTGAGCCTCTGATAGACGTAGGGGTAAAATTGTAAAATAATTTTTTTAATATAATTGGTATTTTGATGAGTTTTGAAATATGAGAGAGAAATGATTAATTTTAACAAATGAGATGGGAGTTTTAATCATTCTTTGTATAAAAAACATAAAAGGAGATAAAAAAAAATTTGGTATATAAGAATCATTTATTTTAAGAAGATTGTCAGTTTTCTCCTAATAGAAATAAATATACACTACTTACCCCTTATTGTTTTTATAATAACCTATAACTTCCCTAGAAGCATAATTTTATATTATTACCTTTATTTTCAAATACAATTTTATTCATATTCATTATAAATTAAATTAATCATATAAATTACAATTAAAATTAAAAAATGGAGTACTAGAGATAAGAAATTAATATATGTTTTCGTGTGAATAAAAATTTAACAATAAGGTAATATGTGATGATCGTTATTAGATGAGCCGTCATAATATCTAATATTTACAATGACGATTGTATTATATAACATTTATTAAATGTCAAGTAAAATATAGTCTTACTTTTAATGACAATTGTGTATAAAAATGATTATTAATGTATAATATTTACAATGTCGGTTATATTATATAACAGTTACTAAATGTCAAGTTAAAATATAATTTTATTTTTAATTACTTTTAATGATGTTTTTGTATAAAAAAGATCGTTAAAAGCATAATTTTTTAATAATCATTTTATTATATAACAATCATTAAATATCAAAATAAAATATAACTTTACTTTTAATGACAGTTATATATAAAAACCGTCATCATATGTCTTATTCAAGTAACAACTATCATTTAAGTAAAAAATAACATTGACGGTTTTAGATGTAACCGTGTAAAATATTTATAAAAAAAAAATCCTAATCGGCTAAAATATAATACAAAAAAATCATGACCTCATTTCTAATTCTACAAGCACAGCAGCAGCCATGGCCCCCCTCTCTCTCACATGCTCACTCTCATTTAGGTTTGGTAATTTAGCCCGATCTTATTTTTGGCCCGATTGATCCGACCCTAATTTTTAAGATTTTGACTCGAATTTTCAAGTTTAGAGTTCGGTTATAGCCAAAATTTTAAGGCCCTAACAAATTGAGGATCAGGGTTGGGCTTAATGCTGACCCGACCAGACCCTATTTAAATAAAAAAAAAACTAACACAAGTTAACACACGCACACAATACATCCTCACAACATCACACATTGTGTGTTTTTAATTTAATTGCATTGTGTTTTTATTTGTGTAAGACATGAGTTTTTTTATTTTTTATGTTGAGTTGTTGAATTGAATTGTGTATGATTAAAATGGTTGTGGAATTACATTGTGTGTTTTTAATTTAATTGCATTGTGTTTTTATTTATATAAGACATGAGTTTTTTATTTTTTATTTTTTATGTTGGGTTGTTGAATTGAATTGTGTATGGATAAAATGGTTATGGAATTACATTGTGTGTTTTTTATTTAATTACATTGTGTGTTTTTCATATTGGATTTTGGAATTGATTTGTGTGAGGTTAAAATAGTTGTGGAATTGGTTGAAATAGTTGCGAAAAGTGGAATTGAATTGTGTTTGAAATGGTTGAGTAATTGCCGAATTGGTTGAAATGGTGGTGATAAATGGAAATTGAATTGTTGGCCCGATTCGGGTCGGGTCGACTAAATAGTATTCGGACTTTTTTAAAGTCGGATTTCAAATTTCTTTTGATCGGGTCGGGTAGGCAAGCCCTACCCGACCCGACATTTTGCCATTTCCTACTCTCATTCTCTCCATCTCCTGTCTCTCTCTCTCTCTCTCTCTTTCATGCTCACTTCCACTCTCTCCATCGTTGGTCTCTCTCTCTCTCTCTCTCACGGTCTCACCATCTCCCTCTCCAGTCTCATCGTCTCACTCTGTCAATTTCACTATCGTCAGCCCATCACTCACGCACCATCCACCGCTGCCAATCGATTCAATTTTTTTGATTAGCTCGTAGTGCCGATCGTGGTCGTGATTCAGAGTCGTAGCTAGTTCGCGGCAATGATCGTGATTCAGGCACCTCATCGACAGCAGTTGTCATTGTAGCCTCGTTCAACCGTAGCCATCGCGCGGGCTGCGGGAGACAGTGAGCTGTTTATTTCATTTTCTTGTTTCAGATGCTTCCTTCTTATTGTATTTTCTTGCTCTGGGGTTTTGATTCATCCAATTATTGTTTGTTCTCTTTATTTCCTGTCAACTGACCTTCTATTATTTTAATAAAGAAATTTTCATCTCATTTGGTTTATAAATTGTTTGTTTATGATTCTTGATTACTTTTTCGTTGATTGTTGTTGTTGTTGTTATTAAGTTGTAATTCATTTTGAAAGTGCATTTTTTCCCCTGCATTGGACTTATACTAATGTAATTGAGAAAAAAATTTGTTCCCATTTAGTGTATACTGCTTTGCTTTGGCGTTGACTGTGCTAAATCTGATTTTTGAGCTATATAGTTGCTGAAAGCTCTGTGAAAGAATTGTTATGCGATTCATTCTGGTGTCACGAGTACAATTTTCAACTAATTGTTTTGCGCCATCTTCAAATTTAATTGGATTTTGTGTTGAAAGTGCATTTTGATCCATTGGCAGTCTATTTATAGTTCAATCTTCTTTCAGGAAATGTACACGTATCAAAATACATTTGCTTACTCCTCCAGGACTACAGGTATCATACATTATTTTTCTTCTTATATTTTTGCATAAATGTACCTGTTAGTGCTTCAATTGGAGCCTTGAGAATGTAGAAAGACATTCTTCTTCCCCTTGCATGCATCTGCAAACATCTATCTACATGTATTCACAGAGAAAGACATTCCCTTTTTCTTTTTGCACTTCTGTGCTGCTCATAACCTAGGTTTTGCCCATTTCATATCAGACATATATTCATTCTTTTATAATGGTGTTGTTTGCAAATGAATTGCTTGCGGAAGTTGCCAGTCATGGTGAAGATACTGGCTTATAATTTATGAATTATCTTAATTTCTCTTTATTCTATAGAATCAATCTCTCACTCTCTACAATATGAAGGATTTAAGTTAAATTAAATTGAATGTGAAGCAGCTGAAAGAATTTTTTTCTCTTATTTAAGGTGATGTATTGCTATTGTTATACAGTAAGAACAGCAGCAAAATTTTTGCAGTGAGACTGCTGTATTTCCGCTGCATGATAACAGTATAAACAGCAGCCAAATTATAGTTTTTCTGTTGTTTTTGCTGCAGCCAAATTACAGTTTTTTTTTTTTTTTTTTCTGTTTTTCCTGCTGTTGTACAGTCAAAACAGCAGCAAAAACTTTGCAGCAAGACTGCTCTGTTTTACCGCATGACACCAGTAAAAACAGCAGCCAAATCATAGTTTTTTTTGTTGTTTTTGCTGTTGTTATACAGTCAAAACAGCTGCAAAATCTTTGCAGCAAGACTGCTCTATTTTACCACATGACAACAGTAAAACAGCAGCCAAATTATAGTTTCTTTTGCTGTTTTTGCCACTGTTATACAGTCAAAACAGCTGCAAAAACTTTGCAGTAAGACTACTATGTTTTTACTGCATGACAGCAGCAAAAATACCAGTGAAATTACACTGTTTTGTTTTTCTTTTTTACTGGGTTTTCCACTCAAGTGTTTAAGCCACAAAGCGTGGACTATCTTTGAGTATTGATAATTATATTTTCTTTCTATTTTAAATGTTCCCTTTCAGGTTTTTTAAGTTCTCAACGCCATTCAAGACTTTCGCACTTCCTTCTCAATTTGGTAATCCTCCGACAACATCAATAATAAAGCGTTGGTCGTTAGTTGATTTTCTCATGGCCATCAAAATTTTCGAGATCATTATCAAATTGACCAGGGGCAAAGGTACAAATTCTTTACTCAATATTTATTATTGTGTTAGCATGCAAGATTTATTTTAAACATGTTTTCATCAATACAAATTCTTTGCTCAATATTTATTATTGTGTTAGCATACAAGATTTATTTTAAACATGTTGCATATTTTCATCAATTGAGAATATTGAATCACTAGATTTGAGTGATAGTCTATGCAAATAGCAGATGTAAGTCATCATTGCTATAGTATATTTTAATTCTGAATTGCTCTACCTATAATTTGTGATTTAGAAGCTTAAAAGCTTTGTGATTGTCTCTATTTTGGAAAATGTATTGTCGTTTATTATCAAATACTTATTTTTGTAGTCTGGAACTAGAGTAATATACTTCTTATTTTTTATTTTTACAGAACTGAAATTTACACTCAAGGAGAGATTGATAAAGTTAAATGCGAGTGACCTACATGGATAACATAGCAACTTGTTACTACATAAACACATGGTTGATAAATTTGATGTAAGTCTATTAATTAAGAATGATTTGGTACTTTAAAGTTTTGTTTACAACTTAAGTCACTAAAAATGATTTTATTATTATGACTTATAATCTATGAATTTATCTTAATTTTTATTTATTCTTTGTAAGAATGATGTAGATTGCTAACGGTGGTGAGATTCATTTGCAATTGAAGGCTTGATGAGAAATTAGATGTACGCACACATGCCAATTTTGTTGGTTGTGAGTAGATTAATTAGTAGGTATTAAAGAGTTGTGCGAATTTTGATGTTAAAGCTAATTGAAATTTTGTTGAAGTTCAATGACTATTAGAGATTTTTGTAGAGCTATATTTTTGTATATGAAACATTTGTGGAAAAAAATTGTAATGAATTTAACAGGAAATTTGAATTAAAATAGGAGCTTCAAGTGGTTTTGAAATTGTCATATTTATTTTTTTAATAATCAACAACAATGATGATGGTTATTTGAAAAGAACCGTCATTAAATGTAGTGTTCAACAACAAAGATGACGGTTCTTTTTGAAAACCGTCATTAAATATTATTTTAATATTTAATGACGGTTTTTACAATAAATTATCATTAAAATGGTGGATTTAATGACCCTTTTTTTTAAAAGAATCGTTATAAAAAATTAATGAAAAAGTATATTTAATGACTGTTATTTTATATAAATACATAGTTACTATAAATAAATAGTATATTTAGTGACGGTTATTTTGTTTCTCTTGTTTTTATAATTTATTTAAAAAATAATGAAAACATACATAGTTATTATAAATAATGACTGTTTTATAAAAGGCTCTGATACCAGAAGGAAATAGGATCGAAGGATAGATGTGTTTTCGAAATAATTCTTTATTGATTGCTTTGTATAAAACAAATTGGATCGCGGTTGGCAAGTTTTAAACTTGATATGGTACTTAGCGTTGTTATCTGAGGAATCGCTCCTGCTCAGTTATTTTTAGAGCAGATCTTTAATAGCACTTTGGACCAGTAGTCCGCATCCTCGAGTATTCCAGCAGATATACCAAATCAATTTTGTTTTACCAAATAATAATTAAATTCTTTAAACGCGGTTAGTCAATTTTTATAATCACTTTACCATATATTTATTAGATTCTTTAGCAAGCCTAGCAACAATCATACATCTAAAGGCTTGGGTGCATACACAGTACCAGATCTGGTTCCCAGAAATGGTGCTCTGAAAGAATGGAGGGAGAAGAGAAGATTTACAACTGAGGATCGAGATCTGGTCTCTTTGCCTAAGAGGAATGTACAATTTATATGGCAGATCTGATAGAGATCAGTCTGCAGAGCATGCTTTAAAAATGAATAAATTGCTGAAATTTAAATGTACATAAAATTAAATTGCAGAAAAGTAAATTGCAGAAATTTAAAGTACGGAAATTTAAATGTACATGGAATTAAAATTGCTTTAAATTTAAATGCTTTACATTTATTTCTTTTGATCTGACAGCTTTTAAAATGGAAAATCAGAAAATAGTCTGAAAACAAGGAACTTAGGAAAAATTCCTTGAATACAGAAGATTTTCTTTAATCCTGAGAGAGAGAAGAGAGAGAATTCTAGAGAGAGGGGAGAGAAGAAGAGAGAGAAGTTCTAATCTTTAGAAATGAAAAACCTGAGGAGTCTAAGTCTTCCTCTCGGTTTAAATACAAAAATTTTTAAACTGTTCACTGTAGCGGAGTTTTGAGTGCACAGTAATCTTTGGAACTCTGCACTGTTTACTGTAGCGGAGTTTTGAGTGCACAGTAATCTTTGGAACTCTGTACTGTAGCAGAGCTGTAGTTTTATACAAAATACAGAATACAGAATACACCCCGGGTGAAAAGACATGTGCGCTCTCACTTGTGTCCAGAGGACCACCCGAAGAAGAATAAGGGAAATAAAAACTCTTTTTTTTTTAAGTACAAAACTTGTACATAGATACAAATAAGTAAAGTTTTAAATTGGCTTTAATACAGCTTTAATGCTTTATTGGAGAGAAAATACCGAAGCAGTCATCTTCATTTTCATCACCAAGAGAAATAAAAGGTTCTTCATCTCCTGAAGTGTTTGAAGAGGAAGTTGCAACAGATGTCTCTGACCTTGTGGCGAGAAGTTGGTGCATAACATTGAAGTATTCATCTTTAGTCTTGGCGTTGGCAAGGAGAGACTGGGCTTTTGTTTTTTGGCTCAAGAAAGTTTGGTGGGCTTTGGATTGTTTAATGGTCGGTTGAAGAAATCCTTTAGCAGAGAGCCAATTTCGGACCAAATTGTCAGTCAATTTTGACTGTTCGTCAAATTTTGACCACCATTTTACTTTAAAGGTTCTTTGAAGGATAATTTGGGCATCTTGAGTGTGGTAATTGAGGTTCCACATCCAAACCCAAGGAAGAAAGAAGTTTGTACAAAAACAGAAGAAAGGCGAAAACTTTTTTTCTGATTCAGAGGGATTATAATGGGGTTTGAACAAATTTAAACAGTAGGTGGCATTTGGTGTAAGGATATCAGGAGTTGGGGCAAAATGGTTCCACCATTGTTTAAACCAGTTATGAAGGCTTTGTACGGTTATTTTGGAATTAAAGAAAAATAACCATGAATGAGATTTTTTAGGGTTTTGTAAGAATAATGTGTTGTACCAGGCTTGTTGATAATCCCAGTAGGAGAAAGTCAAACAATGTGGTAAACGCATTTGAAAATTGGAGGGAAATCTTTTTTGATTATGGAGTAGATCACCCCATTGTTTTGGGCTCAAAACTTTTAAAATTGTAGTCGTCGAATAGGCCGGCTCAGAATGGGAGTCACTGAGGAAAAAATGTTTGAATTTAACGGATTTAGTGGCTTCCAAAATACTTTGGTAGTAAGGCTGGGGTTTTGTTAAATCCCATGGTTTAAAAAACCAGCCTTTGGGGAAAAACTTTGTAAGGGTTTGAAATGGATCAGAATGGTAAAACCCTTCTTCAATAGTTAAAATGTTTTGGGAATGGGCTTTATCAAACCAAACCGAAGTTTTTTGTGTTGGTTGTGAAAGAACAATTTGAGATGACGAACTTTCACTAGAAACAACAACATTCTGGGAAAAAGATTTTGAAATTTCTTTTGGGCTTTCTTTTTCAGAAATGTCTTTTGAGGACATTTGGCTTTGGGAGAAGCTGCTTTGTAGGGCGAGCATAAGCTCGAGAGATTTGGAAATGGATTTCATCCATTGATTTACTTGTTCTTGGTTAGAGAGGGCTTTAAATCTTGCTTCTTCATCTTCGATCATGTCAATCCAAGATTTGATTGGCATGACAGATGATAGTAATTTGTCTTTAGGAGGAGAAGAGTGGGAGTCTTTAGGAGTGGCTTTAGGTTCGGAATCTTTGGCAATGCCTTTTCCTTTGTCTCTTCTTTTTGGCGGCATTATCTGTTTTGAAGAAATTCCCGAGTTAGAAAATCAGGAATATAATTTGTATCTCCTTTAATATATTCAATATCAAAATCAAAAACACTTAAAATGGCTTGCCATCGTGCAAAAATTTATTTTGATGCAATGTTTTGAACATCTTTTTCTAAAACATGTTTTGCAGCTTTGTAATCTATTCTAAGTAAAAATTTTTGATTTAATAAGTCACTTTGAAATTTGGATATGCACAAGACAATGGAAAGAATTTCTTTTTTAATGGTTGAATAATTCTTTTGACATTCATTCCAATGTGCAGAAACATATTGAACTATTTGCTCTTTATCATTATCTTTTTACTTTAGTATGCCTCTATAACCTAGATCTGATGCATCAGTTTCAACTATCTTAGGTAATGCAGGGTTTGCGAGAAATAAACATGGAACGTTTTAGAAAGAATGCTTTATTAATCTAACAACTTTTGTATGTTCATCTGTCCAAGGAGAAGGATTCTTTTTTAACCTATTATGCAAAGGCTTAGACATCCTATTAATGTCAGGACAGAAATCAAGAACATAATTTAGACTTCCAAGAAATCTTTGTAATTGGGTTTTGTAAAGAATTTTATCAGGAAATTTATCTACAAACAAAAGAGACCGCTCAATTGGAGTGATAGTTCCTTTAGAAATATGATGACTAAGGAATCTGACTTTTATTTGGAATAAAGAAACTTTAGAACTAGAAATTGCCAATCCAGCCTTTCTGGTGACAAGGTAGAAAGTCTTTAAATGTTTGAAATGTTGATCAATTGAGTTCGAAAAAATCAGCACGTCATCAATATAAACAATGCAAAAATCAAAATAAGGATTATAAATATCATTCATAATTCTTTGAAATTCTGAGGGTGCATTCTTTAAACCAAAGGGCATGACAGTCCATTCATACTGTCCAAATGGAACAGTAAAAACAGTTTTGTAACGGTCTTTTGGATGAATTTGAATTTGCCAAAAACCAGACTTCATGTCAAATTTTGAAAAGATAAGAGCAGAACATAATTTTTGAAGCAAATCCTTTTTATTAGGTATGGGATACCTAATCCATTTTAAAGCTTTATTCAAAGTTTTATAATTTATTACAAGTCTTGGTATGCCTCTTTCAATTTCAGAATTTTTATTCACGTAAAAAGCAGCACAAGACCACAGGGATCTGGACTTTACAATGAGTCCCTTTGACTCTAAATCCTTTATTTCATTTTTACAATGTTGTTCCAATTCCATATTCATCTGGATTGGACGGGCTTTAGTAGGTATCTGCTTTTCATCAAAAGAACTTTCATAAGGCAAATCCACTAAATGCTGTTTTCGGTTCCAAAAAGCAGATGGTAAATCAGCATAGATTTTATTTTCAATAAGATTTTTGAAATCGGAGATTTTTCTTTGTATAAAATCATTTTGTAATTGATTTTCAATTCTTTGAAGAATTAAATCCTTTTTTAAACAAAATAAATTTCTTCTTTTGAATTAAGCATGACATTAACATGGTTTTGATAAATAGAACAGGCTTTAACAATATTCAAGTTCCTTGTTTTTGGCTTTTCAATAAACGGAAAAACAAATTTTTCGTTTTTTGCTTTGAAAGATATACTATCATAGTCGACAGTATATGGGGTTACAAGATTTATAAAAGGAGTTCCCAAAATGATAGCATGATGAATATCATTTGTAAGAACAAAAGAAGTTCTGAATTTGAATCCATTATTATGTACAGAAGCCTCAACTTTAGAGGTAACATTGAACTTTGAATTATTGGCGGCAGAAAATCTTTCTTTTGTTTTCTCATGAAATCGTTTGAGGACAATATCTTCTCTTATGCAATTTAAATCAGCACCAGTGTCAAACAGGGCAATGGCGTCGATTGCAAAATCAGTGGAGAAAATTAAAGTGATTTTAATCAAATACTTTCTTGTGGTGATTTGTTTTAAAACAAATAGAAAATCATTTGGTACAGACTCAATGTTTTCTAAATTTTGGGCAATATTATCACCATCATTAGGATTTGACTCATTATCTGAGCTATCCTGTAATTGCTTTTGTAAAAGGAGTTGGATAGTTTCAGAATCACTTTTTTGTTTTTCTTTCAAATCCTTTATTTCAAGTTTAATGTCTTTAATTTCTTTTTGAATATCTTGAATTGTTGGTGTTGACTTCTTTGTTTTCTTTTTATCCAAAATCTGAGTAAGATCATAAGAATTCTTTTTAACAATTGAGACTTTAGAAGTCTCGGCTTTATTAAAATCCAAAGTTTTCAAAAGTTTATCAAGATATTCTTTTTGAATATTCGGATCAGAAATATGTTTTACAAGTTCAAGAAAAGTTTCTTGGTCTTTAGTTAAAACATTGATTTTCTTTTAAAATGAATCAGATTTAGATTCACTACTGCTAGATGCAGAGTCATCTGAGTCAAATAGCTCATCAACTTGATATGGATCACTGTCTCCTGACATAGAAGACTCGGAATCAGAAGACTCGATAAGAAGATGGGCTAATTTAGAAAGGATCTCATCATCAAGGTCAAGCTCATGAGGTTTTTTGTTCATTCTGCAATATTTTGCAGTATGACCTTTTATGCCACACTTGTGACATATAGCTTCTCTGTAATTGAAAGGAGTCTTTGGTTTGGCTTTAAACTCTTTTTTTAGAGAATTTGGGTTTCTTATAAGGCCTCGAAGGTTTCTTATAAGGAAGTTCTCTAAAATTACGAAAGGGTTTTCTAAAATTTTTAGATTTGTAATGTTTCCTGTGATGTTTATTAGAACACTCACCATTACAATCTTTGGAGATAGAAGTTTTAAAGGGGTCATAATTGAATTGTTTACAAAAACCGCCTAATTCTTGTTTAGACTTCTTAAGCTCCCACTTAAGTCGTTTCTGTAATTTCAAATCTTGATAAATCTTTAAACCTTCTTTATTGACAAAACTGACAAGTTTACCATAGGTGAGCTCATCATAAGGAATACGGTTATCATAAAGGGTTTTGATGGAATTTCTTACCTTTTCACCTAAAATGGTAGGTAATCCAGCAAAAAAATTTTCTTTCCAAGTTATATGATTTGCATCATCCCTTAGAAATAGTCTGGTAAAAAATGAGGTTTTGTAACTTTGAAATTCACTAAGTTTCCTACATCTTAAATTATGTAGTAACTCAGCGTTTTTATCACGAAGGTGTGAAGGGTCACCAATGAAGTGGAGGGAAATGGTTAAGATTAGAGTAGCAACAGCATCCTGGATTGGATTATTGAACTCATCAAGAATAGGGGCTCCATTATCATCGACTTGAATGGAATTTAGAATGTCTAAGTGTTGCTGATTAGTGAGAAGATGATCCCACCAACCTTTTAGTTGACCAGTAAAACCGGCAATAAGAATTTCTGATATGGCACGATCAGAAGTTCCTGCTTGAGTTTTATAGGCATTGGCTGCCATTGTCATTTGTTGCAACAATCCTAGGATATTGTATTCGGACATACCGTCAATATTCCACTCATAGACTGAAGACGCATTGTATCGGGATTGATTTAATGCACTTGGTCTATTATCTATTGCTAGATTCGGTGGAGTCTTGACAGTGGGAATGGCTAATTCCCAATGAATTTTGTTGGCTTTAGGAATAGAAGGTTTTTCTTTGAAGGCTTCTATATCATAAGAGGCTATAGACATTTGGTCTTGTTCTATTACTTCAATCTTGCTAGATTGAGGAGTATCAGGGGCTATCTGAACTTTGCTAGATGAGGAAGAAGCAGCTTCTATCCTATCTAGTTGTTCTCTAATGGCTTTAGCAAAATCTGATTTTGACTCTTGAACAAGCTTTTGGCTAGTTTTCGAAACCTGAAAAGGTTTGAAAATAGATTCCTTAAGCTTTTTGTCAGAATTCGATTTTTGTGGAATAGGAGAAATCGAAGAAACAGTAATGGTTGACTTTTGGAATTGGTTTTCTATCCTAGTCAACTGCTTTCCGATTGTATTTAAGTTGGTATTACAGAAATTATTCTGTTGGATAATACTACTTAAATTGGCTTCAGAATCATTTGGCTTTGAAATTTTGTAAGGTGAAGCTCTGATTTGGACATGAGGTTCTCCATGATCAATGGTTACACTCCGAAGAGGTGGGTGTTCAGACTCTATGATTCTATCGCTATCAAAAAGTTTCCATTCTGGAATTTTCTTCCTAATAGTAATAGGGTTTGACTCTTTAAAAGGATATTCAATGTTGTTCTCAGAAGAATATATTTCGAACCAATCAAAAAATAATATATGAACTTTATGAAAATTCACAAATTCATAATAGATTTGTTGGATTTCTTTTCTTTGATTTAAAAAGTGTTTGAAAAACCAAAGTTTTTTCTCTTTGTTTAAATCAGAATAAAAACCGTTATGCAAAAAAGTTTTATCCAATTCAAATTCCTTTTCAATGACATTAATGACATTTTCTGTAACAGCAGAACACGTAGGTGATGTCGGAGGAGCAGATTCCTTCTCTTCCTGACTTTGTACATGTTGATTACTAGTGTAGATCGGATGAGGAACACTAGTGGTGTAATCAACTGATCGAATGGAGGTACTAGGTATATCTGAAGTAGAAAACCTAGGTTGACTCTTTATATTTTGAAAAGGGAGATTTATAACAGAGGGTATTTTTATAAATTTCCTTTTTAGTGAAGGAATGCTTGAGCACGACTCTTTATCAGAAAATCTGGATGAGGTAGACCTTCTGAATGATAGTTTGACTTTACCATCGGAATACTGAGTCACATTTTGTAACTCTGTATTGGGCTCAAGTTGTTTCGGAATCGTCGGTGGGGCGGCTCCTTTAAGAATCCATTCCTCTGGAAGATTGACATCTTTCCATTGGATTGGCTTCGGAATGACAGTGTTTGCTTTAGACAAGTCAGTCTGCAAGAGGAGAGTTTCATCTCTTTTTGACTGGAATTTGTGTTGCGTACTAAACGCAGAGACCATAGCTTTGTATGAAATTTTAAAAATTAAAGCAACTGGGATAGACCCTTTGACCATATTATAATTATGGGTTTTGATTTGTAAAATCATGCTTTTTAAAATATTTTTGTCTTTAAGAGAAATTGTTATATTAGGATAACAATCAAAAGAAATTGGACCTTTACAGAGACTAGATTCGATGCTACTTAGCAATGAATCATCAAAAGAGATGAATCGCCCATCTCTTAAGACATCTAAAATAGAAGTGTCTAGACCTTCTTTTGTTAAAGGCTTTATTCCGACTTGGATAAGACCAATGTGAATATATTTGAAATTCTTTTCTTTTAATTTCTTTAATGATTTTTCTGAAAACAAATAAATTGTTTCAAAAGGCTCTGAAAGAGTTATGTCACGTTCTTCAGTTTTTATAATATAATCATGTTTTAAAATATCAAGCATTTTTGTTTTGTAAATCTTTTCTTTGAAAATTTTTGGAAGTTCCCAACAATCAATTGTTTTGTCAAAGTTCTCAATAATGAATTCTTCAGAACTCACAACATGCTTTGAATCACTAGTCTTCCCGGAAGAAGAGCTAGAAAAGGACGATGTTCTACCGAGTAGAGGGTCCATGGTCAAGACCTTATGGTCTATTTTTGGTTTGGTCAGAATAGCTACAGGTATGGATTTACAGCCCTCAGCAGAATCCTTATCCTAAAACGGGACTTACAACCAGTAAAAATTCACCACAAAAACAAAACTTCAAAATAAAACACAAGATTTTAAAACACGAAAACTCTAAACAATAAAACACTTTTCTCCCGTTGGCTCTGATACCAGAAGGAAAGAAAACAATTTATATTTTTAATGACGGTTATTGAACCGTCATAAAAAATATATTCATTTTAATGTCTCTGCATAAGGTGACGGTTTTAAAATTGTTCTTATGTCGTTCGAACAGTGTTGACTAATTTTGTAGTAGTGAAGAGCCATCAAAATAAAGTAAAAGTACTCTCAAAAACTTAGTTCTGCAAAATTTTCTATGCAAGTAGATCATTTTCTCTCCAACCAAAACAGCAGGTTATTGCTTATCACGTGAAACAGCATGAAGAGACATCATATCCTAAGTCAAGCTTATCTAATTCCGATAAAACTCTGAATCCATTTTTGTGTATTTCACATTAGCTTTGCAACCTTAACTTGATGGTGACTTGGTGGTCCGCATAGAATAGTCTGTTCATCGAATACATACGGGTACGATTTTATAATTTGATGGCGGCACAATTCTCAATTCACCAATAGAAAACCATAAACTTTTTGTTTTTATTAAAAAATTATAATATTCTTAATATTGGTAAAAGAAATCAAATTACAACAGATATGGAGGAATAAGGATTAGGCTTCTCTCCTTATTTTGTTTCTCTTCTTATCTTTATAATTTATTTTAAAAAGTTGGTTAAATTATAAATAAAAGTCAAAAATAAATATAAAACTTAATCTTAACCATTTATTTAATAAGGGATGGTATAAAGGGGAAAAAAATGAGGAGAAGAACCTAGCTTGTCCGAGGAACAAAATGAGTACATGTGCTTGCAAGAGAAGATATGAAGTGAATACAAACAAAGTAAGGACAGGCTAATCTCATTTTATTTTTAAATTCAATGACTGGTGCTCATAATGCTTAGATCTTTTTGTAAAATTCAGTAACCTAATAGCAGTAAGCTAGGCAAATAACTTTAATATCTACAAATCCAACTCTTGTTGCCAAGGCCTTGAACTCCTACAATGTTCTCTCCTTGTGGCCAAGGCCTTGACCTTTTCAGATTCCGGTATTGCATTGTACGCAGCAGTTCTTTAGTATCTTCAAGCACTCTTCATCATCCCAGTCAGAGAGTATCCACTGAAAGTTAGACTTATATGAACATTTCTTATAATTAGTTTTTAAAGACACAAATTTTTCAGAATTAACCTACACTATTTAATAGTTCTTTTTTCAATTTCAAGAATTAAATATTAATAAAATAAAGAACCAACCTTCATGAAAAGAGCTTGTCCGTTAGGAACTTCAATAAACATATGTCCACTAACATGCTCCACAACTACAGGAGAATTAAGACAGAAATGAAAAGGAAATTATCTTCTTCTTTTTTAATGGTAAAATAAATTACTCAAATTAAAGAGAAGAATCCATAAAACTAGGTTAGCTGGAAACAAGTGACATATATATTTATAGTTAAATACCTGGACAAGAGGGTGTTCGACAACATGAGGTAAGTCAAAGTTAATACCCTTATTTGTGGGTATCTAGCCACCGGCAACATCCACCAATTGGTTTGGGCCTTCAAATCCCTTGTAGATTTCAAGAATTTCCTTCATGATTATACCTGTGTGATTGTGCATTGATTGATTGAAGAGGTTATTCATTCTAGCATCTTTGGCAGCAGCTGCAAATGCATCCATTCCACTTTGCGCCTTTGTATGTGGTACCGACCCCTCCAATAAAGCATTTTTCAAGTAGTACCTGTTGAGTGTATTTATAAACCCTTCCAATAAAGCATCTTTCATGCACAGATATGAGTGCTGAGTGTATTTACAAGCCCTAGACATACAATTAGTATAAGGAAATTAGAAAAAGGAATTACCAAGAATCCATATTAACTTTGTCCTGAATTATGAGCAGAGTGGGAGCAAGAGAAACTCCATCTTCATTTGGAAAAAAATATCTGGAAACTGATGCTAAACCATATAATCTTTGTGCACTCCCATCTTTAATATTTGTGGCAAGATTACATGTGAGGAAAGAGTAACTGGCTAGGAGGCGCAGCATTCTGTCAAGTATTATTGGGGTTTCTTTGTTATTCTTGGGCAGCTGAGAGGCAAGGGAGTTGATTTGGGCTAGCTTTTACCATAATCTCTAGCACACCAAGCTGAATGGCAGTTTTCATGGTCATCGGAAGCACTGCGCCTAGAAATTAATCAAAAAATTATAAAATTAAAACTGTGAATATTAGACACATATTTCCATTTTTTTTAAAAAATTTCAGAATTTTTTGAATTCTTTTGGTACTACAAATAATTTTGTGAATTTTATCATTCTAATGAAGTTGCAGTTTTACAGTGCAGCAGTGTCTATTTCGAAAATACATATAAAATTGAAAACGAAGTCAAATCTGATGAAACAAAATTTATTCAATAATCCCTACATGTAATTATACAAATAAAACCCTAAATAGAATGACAGGAAAACTTGTAGAGAATAAAGAGAGTAAACTTAGCAACCGTTATGATTATCTCATAAACAAATATTTGAATCGTAGGGTATGAGTAAGAGCGTAATAAGCAACAGAGAGAAAAAAAAAAGAAAAATGTTGTGCACTTAGGGTTATGAAAGAGGGAAAAGTATAAATTTATAGAGAGTCTTAAGAAATCCTATTAAATTTAAAAAAAAATAAGCCTTTTCCAAAATTACCTCATGAATAACCCTATTTATAAGGGCAATAATGCCATTTATAAATTCTAATAAAGCAAAATTTTCCATAATTTAAAATCATGGAAATTTTGGCGTTACAACAAACTATTTAATTATATTTAAATTTGTGACTTTGTGTTCTAAAGATTAATGTTTGGACATTGTGCTTTGGATGGAGACTATTAAGTTTAAACTTTGTGCTAATTTTTATTTTTATTAAGTTTATACTTTGTGTTAATTTTTAATTTTCATTCATTTGAATTTGATTCTATAGTAGTTTCCTTTTTTGTTGGTTGAAAATTGGTTAAAAAATGATTATAATTAAGAAAAGCAGTTTAAAAAAACAATCTAAAAATGTCGAGAAAAGAAAAAATAGCTCAAAATTGCATAAACCCGAATTGACCTGAATCCTATTTGATCTGATTTCACCCGACCTGAATCAACCTTAATCTAATCTGAACCCCATCTAATCTGAATCCAATCCGATCCGATCTCCACTTGATTTTTTAACCCGATCCGAATATACGTTCGGGTGGAGTTCGGAATTCATCCAACCCGACCAACCCGAAACCTGATCGGGTTGATCCGAACCCAACCCAAATAAGTGTTATACTATTTATTTTAATGATTAATTATGCTTTTGATATTATGAACTTCTTATGAATTTTTCTCCTTTCATTATAACATGTCATTTTATAAAATTTATTACTTCTAATGTATGTTTTAATAAAAAAGGGCTTGCAATACTTTTGGTACTTGATAACCCTAGTATGTTGAGAATGATTTTACTTATTAAGTTGACGGCTCACCCATTCTCATTACTTTTTGCAGATTGAGTAACTTGTTGAGAGTTGAGAGATGTGCTTATTTATGGAGCTAAAGATTCATTTACTTTTGCTTGTTGAATAAGAGAATGACGAACTTTTGTTTCCTTTAAGTTTATTTATCTTTTGAACTTGTAATTAGGGAGTTTTGAGACTTTTGTTAAATTTATGTCTTTAGGAGAAAATATTTAGCATTCGACTTGTGGATTTATGGATCGAATTAATAAAATTTGAGATATTTTAGTTTGAGGTTTTGTTTGTAAGGATTATGATTTATAAATAACCCTCTTTACCTCATGCTTCGCATGTGTTAAACTTGTGGTGTTATAGGCGTCCCCATTTTTTTCATACGGAAATGTTATTAAATCACATAACTTTATAGTTAATCGAACACTAACTTTATTATTTCACAAAGTTTAATAGCAAATTGCACACTAACTTTATTAAATCATATTACTGAAGAGCATGTCGGCTACTTTTTCCATATTAATTTAAAACAATGAGATGGCTCTCCCACTTTGACACTTTGAGATTTGCTTCACGAGAGACACGACTGCATTCGAGCTTTTTTACAAAATGATGAAATATCTAAAATTTCTAAAAGAAATTTGAAAATGAAACTTAAATATCCTAATGATGGAATTTGGCAAAACTGTGACGAATATCGCCATCTTATAGGCTGTGAATATATGAAGGACATTTTCGTCACTCTCAGAAACTATATTTACCACTTTGATCCACTATAACTTTTGAATACCATATTTTATTTATTATATTGAATGAAACATTAAAAAAAGAAAAAGAAAAGAAAACAACATACGGGATAAATATGACACGTTTACCGACAAGTAGATTGACATCCCTACAAATTTGGAACTAATTATTTCCAAGGAAATTGATTGCCTGTAACGTTGATCATACAAGTCAAGTACAAGTTGCCTAATATTGATCATACAAGTGAAGTACGAATTGCCTACTATTGAGAGAAGTCCAAATAAGTTTTTTTTGATTACATGAGACTATTGCTCAGATTACAACTCATATTACATGAGAATATAACTGATATTTACAAATCAGATTATTACTGGGACCAACTTACATCAATGCTAATGGAGCTCTGTCCAGATTTTAATCCTCATAAATATTCGAGGGATGTCCACTCCTCATTCATGGGTAAAGAAAAAGATTGCCTTCACTCAATTTTTAATTGAGAAATGAAATACCCCCACAATACTTTTGTGGGGGTTCGAACTGCTACCCTCCAACTTGGAGGGCAGCAGCCTTGACCACTCAGCCAAAGGCCGAGTGGCTAGAAGTCCAAATAAGTTATTTTGTGTAAAACATTGTTGGATGGCTAAATATGCTCCTTTCCTACATATTTTCCAGGAAAGAGCAAGGACCCTTATTTAGAAGCCCTCAGGTCCGACTCTTTGTCAAAATCTCACGTGTAATTTTCTTTTTTTCTTTTTTTTTTTTAAAGTTCCCTTTAATTTAGCTGAATCCACTGGCTAAATTCTCATGATGTCAAATTTGAGGGTAACTGGCTAGCATTTCCTCTTTTAGAATCTATGACGTTGCGTGACGAGTGAACATGAAACCAATTAAAGTCACCAAGCTTGAATAAGTCTCCTATTTACTCTTTTCAAAATGGAATTTTCTCATCATCATCTTTGTGAGAATAGAATAACTTTCTTTCTATAACCATGAATGTAGTGAATTTTCCAGTCAGTTGTCACCATTACCTGCCATAGGAAAGGCAACATGTATCAAATATTTGGTAAGAAAATTCAATAATCTTTCCCTTTTCTCCTATTCATTCTCAGTGAAAGTATTTCAGTACTACTTGTTAAGCATGAGCTGATGAAATTACGTACTGTCATTGAATTACATCATAAAATTAAATGGTGTGATGAGTGAAAATGAAACCGTATAAAGCCACCAAGATTGAGTAATTCTCCTATTTATTCTTTTGAACATTGAAATTTCTCATCATCTCTGTGAGAATAGCAAAATTTTCTTTCTATAACATTCAAATGCAGTGAATGTTCTAGTCAGCTGTCACCATGAATTACATGTGCGCGCGGAAATGCAGTCAGTATCAAATGTTTGCTAAGAAAATTCAACATTCTTTCCTTCTTTCTCATATTTTTTTCTCAGTAAAGGTATTTTAGGACAACATACGTAGTCAGAGTTTATGCAAGAGACGGAGATGTGCGTACGTACTTGGCCAAAAAGTAGCACACGATGCTATTGTTGCCGAAGCGCGGGTTGAGCAATTATCAATATTATGATGATTGTAACTTCTTAAGAAATATAAATGTGATGAAAAACAAATACAAAAAAAAAAAGAGGACACAATAATTTTTGTGGTTCAGCTTAAAATGTACGTCTACAGACAAAGATTTTAAAGATAATTTTTACTTACAAATAGGAGTTACAAAATTAGAAACTACTCTTAAATCCCAATTATTCAACACACCTAAATGATCCCTTTTGCACCCAGGGAAGTGCTCTTTTTACACTCTTGAAGAGTATACTTACTAATGCTATTAACTCTCAAAATTTGGAATGCTTTTCTCTCTCGAAATGAAGCTCTATATGTATGAGTGACCTTGAGCTTCAACACTTGCAGTCCAAAATCCGATGAAAAAGCCTCCCTTTCCATATGCAAATATTGACAAATAAAGCATGAACCGCCGATCATTCATAATGGACAAAGACCACGTGAGAATTTGCAACTAAATTTCATTTGCATGCAATGGCGGTGCCAGAAATTATTTTTAGCAGGAGCTAAATTTAAATAGTAACTTAATTTAAGAAAATGATTAACAAATAACTTATATTAAAATAAAAATTTATTAAAATATTTAATACAATACACTTATAACTGTTTTCAACGTGGTTTCATATGTTAAAAACATTGAAGAATAACCTCATTATCAAGACTATAAGAATTTATTCTTTTTCTATGTATATAAGAAGTCTATCATTCAACTAGTGATCTTCCATCTAATTTCGCAGATGATTTTTCACAAAATTTATAATTGAAAATGTCTTTTCTACTGTAGTTGTGGTAACTGGTAAAATCAATGTTAATGTCACTAATAAATAAATAAATAAAATAATTTATCCTTCTTAATCTCACCCATAGCATTGTTATTTTATTATTTATAATAATTAGTAAAGTTAAAATTAAGGAGCTAGCATTGCCAACAACCATTTTAGCTCCTTTGCCACTTTATCAACCCACGAAGCATTGCCACAAATACAATAAGTTAAAAGCTAAGAATATTATTCAATTCAAAAAAACATAAACCAATTAAAAACTCAGAATATTAAATCATCAAGTAGCAAAGGTGCTTAACAATTCGAATAAGTTAATCAATCCCAATCATTAATATAAAAAGCTGCAAAGGTACGAAATTGATACCAGAGATTTTTTTTGGCAAAGTATTGATGACGGGTTGGGGATTTGATTTTGTTTTTGTTTTTTTTCTCAAAACGTTGTATCAGAGCATTGGTATCTTAGTTATTTTAAAAATTTATCAGGAACGTTCTTGTAAATCTATTAAAAAATAAAATGGATTTAATTATTTTTCAAAATCAAGTAGGGGCTGAAGCCCCTGCTAGCTCTCAAGTGGCGCCGCCACTGTTTGCATGCATTTAAGCCATGCACACTTTGCAAACAACTTGCACGTGCAATTTGCCGCCACCTTCAATTTTGACCTTCACGCTTTAATAATTTCCCTTATTCAAGTCAATATTTCAACAGCTATCACCATTGATGAGTCTAATCGGGCTTCTTGTTTTATCCTTATAAAAATCTTAAGTGCCCTCATTGTATAAAATCATCACATTAATTCATTAGATCCGTAACTCAATTAATTACCAAAAAATATAGGCTTCAATCCGCCTATGTTTCATTATATATAAATTGGCAAAGGTCTGTTGTTGTTGTACTGCACAAGAATACCTAGCTAGTTGCCAAGAAAAAAAGGAATGGCTCTACTTGTTCTTGGGATCCTTTTTGGTCTTCCCATCTTTCTATTGTTTCTTCTCCAAAAACACAGAAAAAACACAAGCGCTAAATTTCCACCTGGCCCTCCTGGTCTCCCCATAATCGGTAACCTCCACCAGTTCGATGCCACAAACCTTGCATTTTATTTATGGAAACTTTCTAAACAATATGGTCCCATCTTTTCTCTGCGTCTTGCTTTTAGACCAGCCATAGTAATTTCTTCAGTAAAATTGGTTAAAGAGGCCTTCAAAACTCACGATCTTCAATTTGCTGGCAGGCCAGTTTTGCTTGGCCTGCAAACGCTATCTTACAATTACTTGGGCGTCACTTTTACCCCACATTACAATGAATGGAGAGACATGAGGAAAAGATTTGTCACCTATTTGCTTAACTCTAATAGAATTGAGCAATTTCGTCGAGTTCGAAAGGATGAGATTTTCCGTATGGTTGAAAAAATATCAAAGCTAGGCGATGCCGCTGATGAAGATGGTTCATCCAAAGTGCCAATCAACTTAAGCGAGATAGCGATGACTTGCGTACGTAATATTATTTTTAGAGTCACTTTTAGGAAGCGCTTTGAAGATGATGGCCCAGCAGCTGTAAATAGATTGGATTATCTTCTTGCGGAAACTCAGCTCCTGTCTGGGACCATTTTTTTCTCAGACTGCTCTTTTTCTTTCATCGGTAATTGCCTCGATAGAATCACAGGAATGCATCGCCGTCTCCAAAATCATTTCAAAGATTGTGATCGATATTATCAACAACTCATCGATGACCATTTGGATCCAAAGCGACCACAAGCTGCTCGTCAGCAAGGGGACTTAATCGACGACTTACTTAATCTCACTAAAGCTGGTGATCTGACATTGGATGATGTCAAAGCAGCAATCATGGTACATACATAATCTATTCCTTTTACCAAAAATTAATTTATTTCTCATCTAGCTGTTCCCCACTGACGTACTTGGCCGAGTGGTTCTCAAGTATACCTGGCCACCCCAGTTCGAATCATCAATTTTGGTTTGCCATTTCTCGTATAATGCACTTGCTTAATACATGTGCTTTAATTTGCATATATGCAGGAAATATTTATAGGTGCCACGGACACAAGTAAAGTTACTATTGAAATGGCTATGACCCACCTAATGAAGAATCCTGAAGCAATGAAGAAGGCTCAAGAAGAAGTTACAAGTGTGGCTAAAGATAAAGGGTTTGTAGATGAAGATGATATTCCAAGATTAGAGTATATCAATGCTGTAATCAAAGAGACAATGAGGATTCAACCAGCGGCTCAATTCATCCCAAAGGCAACAACAGAAAGGTGCGTTATCGATGGTTATCACATACCAGCTGAGACAATGGTTTTAGTTAACGTGTGGGCAATAGGAAGGGACCCTCAAGTTTGGGATAAGCCAGACAAATTTATTCCTGAGAGATTTGTGGGGTCTAACATTGATATGGGAGGACAAAACTTTGAATTTATACCATTTGGTTCCGGCAGAAGAATTTGTCCAGGGATAACTATAGCATTGCCCAGTGTGGAGCTCGCACTTGCCAATCTTCTTTACAAATTTGATTGGAAAATGCCTCATGGAATGAAGATTGATGACTTGGATTTTGAGGCTACGCCTGGTCTTACCCAGCACAAGAAAAAGCCTCTCAAGCTCGTGGCAACCAAATCTATATGATGGTTTAGTCACTAGTGTTGTGATTCAAATAAGTTTGCATGCAAGCACTTTTCTTTACGGTTATTGTTTGTTCGAGGATCATAATATGTAACGGTGAGGGGTGCTACTCAGCTTTCTTTTAAAACCAAAGCTCATAATGCTTTTCTAGATTGCTTTTGCTCTTTGTTAATTTCTTTTAGTGATTTAATAAAATTTTAGCCCAATTGAAATCATTCTCATTTTGATTCAAAGATTCAACGAAAAAATAGGGTCAGGGAGAGGAACAAGCCAATAACCCACGAACGGCAGCCAAGACCTGTATCTGTCAGACGATAAAATCAGTCCCGTCATCAGGTTCGATAGGAACTAAGAAAATGAAAGAGATTAGTGCTTTGGCCGGAGTTTGTGGTGCGGAGTTTGAAGATTGTTCATGGATCACTTGGCTGGTGTGCGAAGCAGTGTTAATGGTGTTAATTAATAGTTACCTCTTCCTGATTTCCAGGATTCAAATACATAAGAATGTTCCATGATTTGGAATTCTCTACCAAGTTAATTAAATGAAGAAACTAATGCTAGATACTCAAAGCAATAAAACATTGGATTAATATAATAAACTCAGTATATATCTAATTGATTCATTTCTCAATTAATGGTAATAGATACAAGATATATTATTTATTTTTGTTCAAGATAAGCAAGTACAACATACAGCTGGTGTAAGCAGCTTAAGGCTGATATAATCTAATGGTTGATTTTAAAGGCTGTTTTGTCTTCTTTGCTCTAAATATTTCTGGATGAGCTCCTGCTGAGTCACTCATCCTTGTCACCTTCGCACATCATATTAAATGCCACATGACTATACAAGCTGTAGACAGTGGGCTGCTGGTGATATTACAAATTGCTCTCATACAGGCAAATCGTCGAGCAGCTGATTCATTATATCAAACATTTTGCCTTCGTTCAATATGCCTATGTTAAAAAAGAACCATCTTCTTTTCAACTCAAGGTTGAATAATCAAGCTTTTCATCATAAATTTTGTCCAAAACCAAATAAGAAGAGACTGAAAACACTGTGATTGCAATCAAAAACCAGCTGAATTGAAGGTTCACCAATGACTTAGCTCGGAGTAAATCCTCATCACCAAGGCATCTAACAACTTGATGCTCCTCTTCAAGATTGATGAAGCAGCCCTTAGGTATAAGCGCTGGAGTCCAAAGCATGAAGCCGGTAACTATGAGCCAAACACCATTGAACGTAATACTAGTTGACCTAACAAAGCTAAGCAAGAAGTTTTGCGGGTGGCCGATGGTCATTAGGGTTGTGATCAAAGAAACAAGAAGGATAATTTGTAAAAGCAAATGGTATTGGCTTTCAACACCCTTGTGGTCAGCTGAGTGAAAATGAATGAGAAGAAGCTCTTGCCCAAAGGCTATTGCTTCAAGGAAAAGTGTTAGAGCATAATGAGCTTTGGAGCCAATTTTGTCGAGAATTATAGCAAAGGCTGCATAAGTGAAGAAATTTAGTGAGATTGTTGCATGCTCAAAATGGCGAACACGATTTAACGGTATAATTAGATCTGAGTTATGTAAGGGTATTCGGAAGCCCCAATAAAGATCAGAGGCTATGAAGATTGAGCTCACTGCCATTAAGGAGAAGAGCTCTATGTGCCTTATTATTTTTGAAGGAAACCATGGGGGAGATGTGAAGGAATTTGGGTGTAGAGAGTGGAGCTTGATGTTATTGAAAAGACGCCATAAACCAAGTGAAGAGAAGGTGAAGCCTAGGGCTACATGCCCAAATAATTTAGTCATAATCTACTTTAAGTTTTCCCTAGACCAAAACTATCTTGTTTAATGATTTAAGATGGGAAAATCCTACCGTATATTTATATTGAAATGAGATAATTATGATGGTGATTAAGAGAATCAAGTAAGATATCAAATATTTTGCTTCTTGTTTTGCAATCTTGTGGCCTTTCCTCACTACACTACAAGAAAAATAGTATATAACAACAGGCAAAGAGTGTTGTAGAAGGGATATCACAACAAGCATCTAAGCGTTGCGGTTCTTGATGTAGCGAAAAGTAGGTAACTTTCGACTACGCGCAATTCACGTTGTTGAAAAAGATATGAACATTGTTAAATATCATATGACAACTTATAATGATTGTGGTTAAAAAGATCATGTGCTTCCAAACTTTCCACTACAAGCCTATGAATGTGGCTATAAATTACATAGCAACAAGCAACTAAATGTCGCCATTAATTCTAATTTTTATTTACAATAAACCACATATCCTGCATGTTGTCAAAAAAAATATATATATATATATATTATTAATAATTATTATTATCATTATTATGACAACTAATATTATCATTTTTATTACACTATTGCTGCCGCCATATGTAAAATTCATGCGAACTATTTCTACAATTTGGCTTGTTATAATAAGTTTTCATAAACTTAGTAATAAGCCCACATCACAGCTAAGGCTCACACCAACATTTTTGTATTCATACAAATCCTATTACATAGCAAATATGAAAAACACCATATAACAATTAATCCATAGAAATTTACAACATCAGTTTAAATTTCATCTAGCCAAACACCCAAAAAATTAGTAAAGAAACACATTAGTGGCTGTTGCAATTCCATAAATATCAACTTAAAAAAAACCATCTCCAACGAAAGCTTCTTCAATTCAGCTATTCCATCAAAAACTTGTTCAGAGCATATATACACTCCAACAGAAACATCTTCAAGGCACAAACTCCTACAAAAAGATTAACTGAATCAATATTCATTTGTTGCATTTGGAATATAATTATACACACACACACCCCCAAGAAGAATATTTTATGCCTACATACCTTTTTAAAAACAATTTGATACAACTTCCTGATTATTTCTCATTTCTCTAAACTTCTTGCTTATTGCTTGTCCAGCAAATATTAAAATGTATAATTTTCATAAACAAGAAACTTAACATGGTTACTATAAGTGCAATGCAATGGACTAGCTTACTTTAAATTCTGGAGACAATCTTTACTTGACAATATTAGCCCAATCTTCTTTGAAAATTATACTTTTTTGGCCTAATAAGAGCAACCTTCTTTGTCATGTACTTTTTTGGTTTACTTTATCTTAGTTGTTAGCTTTGATTTGTATAGTCTCCAACAGTCACCCATCGTTCTTAATGCCAAGCATTCAAGATAAATAATGTATTTCTAAATAAAGATAATTACTATGTAATTCCATAAACATGCACCAATGGCCAATAGTTCGCTGTCAACTAAAAGCTAATTTCAATGCACACAAGCACATGCTCTCATGTTATAACTCTAATAAAAGTGCATATTTGTAAGAATTTACACCTACTGGCTGGCCATAGTAGTTAAATTCAATGCTTAATGATGGAGAACAATCTTGAATCATTCCAAGTTTGGTTGGACCTCTTTTGTCTTTTGGTGCATCTATCATCAGATTGAGGTTTGTGTGCATTTTCCCTATTGCTAGTTGCTAATGATCCATTCTCCTCTTGAATAGTTGCATTTTCTCTAAATTTATCTCGACTTGCCTAGAAGACTTTGTAACACATAGCAAAATTAATGTAAGAATAAACATACTAGAAAAAAGTATATGAACATGAAAAAGTATAATTTAAAGTTGAACAAAAAAAAAATCTTACTAGCCAATAATAAATCTTGGAACCCTCTTTGTGGTTTTTTCAATACTAAATACTAATTTGATTTTTCATTATCCTTACAATAAATCCAAATTGGCTTTGTCCCTCGTGAAGGTTAACCAAAGTGAATCCTTTGTCAACTTTAACAGCATTAACTATATTAGTTCAGTCACATTTGAAAATAGGGAGCTAAAAGTATTGTAATCAAGCACTAATATATCTCTCAAAACTCCATAGTAAGTAACTTTTCCAAAAGAGAAATGCATTTTGAATTTTAATTATACAAGGGGGAAACAATACCTCAAGTTTGCTCTATAATCAGATCCTAAAATGTCACAGCTGATTCAAGAGATTAATGGCATTAACAGAAGTAACTTATCTATTTCATAAAGTCAACAACGCCAATAAGAGATTAAAATTGTGCCTTTCAATTAAAAAAAAAATAATTATCCATCTCACTAGTAATATTTACTCATTTAAATTATTTTTACCGAAATAAGTTTATCTTGAAAATAAAATATAATCTTCAAAATTATCTTTTCCATGTAAAATATTTAGCTTCAGGCGTTTCAAAAGAAAATAATCTTTTGGTTTCAATCACCCACCACAAAAAAGTAACATTTATTTTATTCATGCATAACAGATGAACCCCACAAGCAATAAAGAATTGTGCCGCTTACCAAACAATGAATCTACAATGGGACGATGTCGAGCGATTTTGAGTGAGAAGAAGTATAGGGCGAAGACCCAAATCTTCTAAAAACAAAATAGGTGGAAAGAGTAAATTATTAATTAAATGGAATTAGGGAAGTGAAAGTGAGCTTTATCAATGAAATTGAAAAGAAGAGTACCTGATACACTCATTTCCTTGGGTGGGCAGCCGCCATTACGATGAAGATTGAGAGGCTTGCTTTCCTTTAGTGGCAGAGAAAGAGTAAAGTGGTACTGCAAAGAGAACCGAGGGTTTCACTAAGTCAATTTGTCTCTTTTTTTTTTACCGCGCTTTAACCCGTGCGCGCAAAATGAAATTTTTTATTTATTACACATTATTTTCTATTACTTTACTTTTAAAATATATTATAGTTAATGATACCCTCAAAAAATTTATTTGATATAATTTACTTTTAAAAAATATTGTAGTTAATGATACCCTCAAAAAATTTATTTGTTATAATACTTTTATGCATAAATTCCATGAGCAGCTATTTATGTTTTAATTTTCACCAATTTCATATTAAATTGAGTTAACAAAGAATTTTACAAAAAAAAAAATTTCAACAACATGCAAGATATAAACGTTTTTATTTAAATAATAATTTTTGCAACAGGCAATTCATTGTTGCCTTAAATAACTAATTGCAACATGCAAATTATGGATGTTGTTATTATATACTCCTATACCGCAACAAACGGTCGCTCGTTGTCGTAAAGTTTTAGACCACAATCACTTTTTGCATGTTGCTAAAACTTTTTATTTACCAACATGCAGTTCATGACTGTTGTTAATTATAAATTTGACAACATTCCATCTGTGCACGTTGTTAAAATGATGTTGCCTTATCCCAATTTTCTTGTAGTGCTAGTTAATATTTAATGTTGCAATTATGCTTATATGTCACAAATTGTATGTCTTCTGTTATTATATGGATACCGTAATAAAACTGTAGAAGCAAAAGATTTCATTTTGCGAATACACAAAATTAAGTACTGAAACTTCTCCATTTTCAATTGAATTTTAAAGTATCCATTTATTGTCCACAAGTTACTCCTTAAGATAAAGTCAATGGCGAAATCATGAACACATATATATAAATTTTCAAAAACAACATACAAAAAATTATATAACAGAAACAATCACAAAATTATAATATTTAATAGAGCGTAGATTAAGTAATTTGATCAATTAATTAATGGGTAATTTTTACTTTGGTCCTTGTTATATATGAGTGAGATATTGTTTAAGAAGTGTACTATTATTCTAAATCCATGATATCATTATGTGTCACCTATGCTTAGAACATGTTTAACATAAACCTAAAATAACACTTGTGCCTCTGAGTTTTATTATAACTATATATTAGTTTTTTTTAAAAAAAAAATATAACATACCAAAATTTGACCCTTTTTTTAATATGGTACAAATCATTTGACTCTTTTTGTTTTAATATGGTACAATTCAATTGATTTATTTACTATTAGAATTCAATTGGGGGATCAATATCACTAAAACACATTCTAGTATTCAACCCTAAGCTCAATCTACAAACTAGCGAGAGAGAAATCAATTCTCACCAAACTATAGATATATGATTGTTAAAGAGAATGAGAGTCCTAGACTATAACTCAGGTTCCGGACAGGGCCAGTTGGGCTAGGAGCCCACTGACTAACTACATACACATTTAAAAGACCATTTGCCACCACATATTCACTCATCACGTTTCACTGATAACACAATCTATGAGAAAATAGACATTGAATACCGCACTCATACATACTAATGGTGTTTTTTTATCCTAAAGCTCATAAATATTAGATGTACCATTGAACAAAATATCAATAACACATTTAATATACATAGAAATAATTCAATCCAAGATTCTAAACTTTATTAAACAATAGAAAAATTATTACACCTTCTGGTAAATAGTAAATTTACACTATTGCATCATTTTCCTAGATTTTAACCAATGTAAAATTCTGGAACAAATCACCATTCCTACCTACATCAAAATATTTTATTTCTTAGAAAATCAGCGGGTCAAGATCGATCTTTCAATTCTTTTTCGATTGTTTTAGGCCCAACTTGAGATGACAATTCCAGACTCATTATTCTTCGTGAGCCCGCGAGGGCCCAGATCGACGTGAAGAAGAGCCTCGTATCTTCACTCAACGGTAGACACACCATCGATGGGTCTCACACTAGTGGATTTCCAAGCTAAACTCGAAGCCGATAAAACTGCAGAGCATGATAGTCGAAATTCACCCCCAAAATTGGAGCAACAAGGGAGCCGGATTTCACCATTTACCAAGGTGCACGCTTTTTCAGTTTAAAGAAAACAAAGGCATTGTTTCGCCAGTTGGGTTCTTCAAGTACCAATCTTGTGCCGGACTCTTTTTCCTCTTAGGAATTTGCGAGTAGTAGATATTTATCTTATAAATTTATGGGTAGAATAGATGTATATTCTTCTAAATTAATGAGAGCAGAAATTTGAGTTATTCTATAATCGAATCAATCTAGATTAATCTTAGTAGATCTCTAATTATAAATAGGGTGGAGCTATTTTCACTCTAAAAAATACTTTAAACACTCTTTTACTCATAAAACTCGTTAAATTTTTTAAAAATAATTTTACTCAATACACTCTTGAAAATGCCAAAACAGCCCTCAATTTGTTCATCACTATAAACCCAGAAAATTAAATCCCATACAAAGAACTTCTTCGACAGTACTCTTCCTCGTAACTCTAACACAATGGCTTTGACCTTTGTTTAGTTGCTCTGAATGAAGGGACGATGATAAGGGATTAAGGGTGAAAAAAACAAATATGATTGATAATAATATATTTGAACCTACTGTAGAAAAGGAGCTACAAAAATTGGCTTGTACACTCTTGTGACTGTTAGGAACTAACAAATATGAAATATTAACTTTTGATAAATTGGAACCTTGAGATATTACAAGTATGATTTTTTATAGTAGTAGAATTCGATGTAAAAGCTGATTCAACATATATCATTTTGGTCATTAAAAATTATTAAGTTCGATAGTTTCAAGAGCAGCATCAGCAAGGTAGCCCATGACGAAAACCAAACTTCTCATTCTAAAATGAATTTAAGTGGTATAATAGTTTTAAATTGATTATAAAGTGGTCTTCAAGAAGCATATCAAAGAAATTAGAAAAATAAAAATTAGAGTTTATGTTGACGTAGTGAAAGGATAAAGAGTAATATATTTTATTTAATCACACAAAATTATCCTTAATGGTAAATTAAACTATAAATATTTTTGTAATATAAAATTTATAAAATAAAAGAGCATTCAGAGTAATTCTTAAAGTGCAAATAGTCCCACCCGTTCAAATATTAATTGTCATTTTGCCTTTTGCGCACGGTTTTGAATTGCCTCTCCGTTACTCAACGGCTTCATCAGATTTTGTTTCGCATATGCCGCCATCAGCAATAATGAGGCTCACTCTCGAAGTCGGGCCCTTTCATGATTAAACCTAACTCTTTTGTATTTTTATTTAATCTTATTCATGAGAATAATAATTAAATCATAAGCATCTCGGATTATCATTCGACAAACACTGCTTACAAACTTTGTAATAAAAATATAACAATTATAAATCAAAAAGCGCATCGCTTTTTCGGTTTATGTTTTAGCAACATGATGACCTTCTTGTACCCATCTTACGTAGTTAACATTAAGGCCACATTGATAATTTCATTAATTCTGGAACACGTGGAAAGGTGGAATTGGCTGCTGCAGATCCAACACCCCAAAAAGTAAGTCAGTATCACTAAAAATTCGCACTTGCAAGTGCTTTTTCATTTTAATTTTTTTTAACCTCCCATAATCAGACTTCGTTTCTACGCGAGATCATAAAACAATATAAAAATTACAGTGTCAGTGAATTCTTGGCTGGAAATGGAAGCTATGCGCGCACACTACGAATGAAGCATGATGATGAATGGGACGGCGAAATGTTGAAATTTTATCACAAAGTTTGGTCTCAAGTCTCAACAACCAAAAGGGTGTCACGTTTTTTTCTTGATAATGAAGCTTCCTCGTGGCAACATATTTTCGACACCCATCCTGTTTCAATTGGAAAAATCCAGCATCTATGTGGTCCACATCTTTCAATTATAGTGGGACTTAAAAGCGCTGCCAACCACAATTAATAGAGACTGAGAATTTCTCTACACATCCTCTTCTTATTTTTTGGTTTATAACTTTTAATTTATATGTATAATAACTCAATTCAGACCGGCACAATTATCATATGACTTTTGTTATCTTATATCATCATATAAGATATATGATTCTTTCATAATTATTATATTTTTATGTAATGATTGTGGAAATAATATAATTTTATTATCTTATATTTTTATAATTGTTGAATTTTCATCAAACAACTATAAAAGAATCATATATCTTACATAATTATTTAAGATAATAATCTCTTTATCATGTACTTTGTGTTAAGATTAAATGATGAGTCAGATTATTGTTGCTTAGGTGGAGTGCTTAGTCAAGTGTTGAGCTGGAATTCTGTTGTGTTAAGTTGTTGAATTCCCGCTAAGAGTTTGTTACGTTTTAGATTTGTTTCTAGCTCATGCTTTGCATGCTTTAGAAGATTCTAGGCTTCACTATAAATATCATTGTATCAATTCAGATTAATAAGATTTACAGAGCATCTTTTCAGTTTTCCAGAATTCCCTCTCGTTTATACTTTCCTTTATTTTCCTGCCAACCAAACAGATCTTATACATTTAACACGGTATCAGAGCTTATTTTCAGATCAATCTAATGGCCTTAACAAGTTCAAGTTCACAGCTAAATACTTCATTTACCTTCACCACTCCAATTAAGCTAGATCGCACTAATTACACGATCTGGAAGCAGCAAGTGCTTTCTTCAATTCGTGGAAATGGATTGGAGAGCTATATCGATGGATCTAAAATCTGTCCTACTCAATATCTGTTTTCTGAGTCTAGAATAGCTAGTTCTTCGAATACTGAAGCTCAAGCACAAGAAAATCCAGAATATGGAGCATGGAAGCGTCAAGATCAACTATTGCTGAGCTGGATCATGTCCTCCATAAGTGTCGATATACTAAGCCTTGTGGTAAACTCTCAAACCTCTTTTGAACTTTGGAAAAGTCTAGAAAAGCAATTTGGATTTGAATCCATGGCAAAGAAGGTTCATCTGAAAATGCTTCTTAATAATTTGAGAAAAGGCTCTCTGTCAATGACTGAGTATTTTACTAAACTCAAAACAGTTACTGATGGTCTTGCATTAGCTGGTAGTCCTGTTAGTGATATTAACTTCATAACTCATCTTATTACTGGATTAGATCACTCTTATTATCCGGTTGTTGTTTATGTCGAGGCCAATATGTTGAACATGGATCTGAGTGAAGCATATTCTATGTTGCTAACACATGAAGCTAGACTTAAGAATAATAAACATAGTGAGAATAAGGAAATGAAAAGCAATTATGCAGCAAATATAGCTCAATCTGGAAATTTTCAGAAGAAAGGGGGTAGTTTTAATAACTCTCAAGGGAACTGGCATTCTAATAACTCTCAAGGGAACTGGAATCAAGGCCGGGGTAATAACTGGAATTTTAATGGTGGAAGGAGTGGTTTTACTGGAAATGGAAGAGGAAATAACCAAGGACAAGGCAGGGGTAATAACTGGAATGGTAACTTCAGGGGTAATTCTGGTGGTTTTAACAATGGATATAGAAGATGTGGTTTTGGTCCTGGTGGATATGGAAGAGGTAACTATAGCTCTGCAGCTGTTGTCTGTTAGATTTGCTTTCGATACAATCACACTGCTGCTGAGTGCAGAGATCGATTCAACAAGAACTTCATTCCAAACTATCCACCTCAAAACTTTTCTCCAGGACAGCAGCAAGGACCAAGAGCAGCCTATATGGCCATATCTGAGGGAGTAGCAGATCAGGGTTGGTACCTTGGCAGTGGAGCCACTCACCATCTCACCAACTCAGTGCAGCATCTGAATGATGGTAAACTCTACTCTGGTTCTAATTCCTTACTCATAGGAAATGGTCAGGGCTTACAAATCACACACATTGGCTATACTTGCTTTTACACCTCTTGTGGTTCATATCTTCATCTCCAAGACATATTATGTGTTCCTAAAATCACCAAAAATTTAATAAGTGTTTCAAAACTTCTTGCTAATAATAACATCACTATTGAATTCATTTCTGATGCATGTTTTGTTAAGGACAAGGTGAAAGGAACACTACTTGCTCAGGGGATTGCTAAAGGTGGCTTAAACAAGCTATTGTCATGTGAAGATTCTGTGCTATCTTCCAATGTCTCAACTCTCAGTCCAAGTTCTATGATGTCAGTCTTATTTTCCTGTCCAAATAAAGAATGTCTTCCTTCTGTTGCTTTCAATAAAGAGTCTGTTAAAAGTGTAAACTCTGCAAACTTGTTACATAATAGACTTGGTCATCCAAGCAAGCATGTTATTCAAGTCATTTTGAAGAATTTTTGTATGTCTTCCAGTTATAATAATCAACACTCATTTGAATTTTGCAATGCTTGTCAACAAGGAAAGTTGCATAGGTTTCATTTCTCAACCTCTAAAATTAGAACTAAACAGCCATTAGAACTAATCCATACAGACCTTTGGGGACCTGCCTCAGAAATGTCTATGAATGGTTACAAGTACTATGTTTCATTTGTTGATGACTATACTCAATATAGTTGGATTTTTCCTCTTGTTTTTAAATCTGATGCTTTAGAAACTTTCAAAACCTTCAAACGATTGGTTGAAAAACAATTCAATATGCCCATCAAAACCTTGCAGTCAGATATGGGAGGAGAGTTTAGAATCTTTCATTCTTTTCTTCAGCAAGAGGGTATTCAATCTAGGTTCAGCTGTCCTCATTCACATCACTAAAATAATGTTGTTGAAAGAAAACATAGACATATTGTTGAGACTGGTCTGACCCTACTTGCACAAGCCAACATGCCCTTATCATTCTGGTGGGAAGCTTTTCATACTGCATCATTTCTTATCAATAGAAAGCCCACATCAGTTTTGAATAATGTGTCACCTTTTCAAAAGTTACACCATCAGTTACCAGATTATCAGTTTCTTAAAGTGTTTGGTTGTGCCTGTTATCCCCTTCTCAAGCCTTATAATTCACATAAGTTTGATTTCCATTCTAAAAAACGCTTATTTCTGGGGTACAGCCCTCTTCACAAGGGTTATCAGTGTTTAGATAAATCAAGGAGAGTCTATATAGCTATTCATGTTCAGTTCAATGAGTCTGAATTTCCTTATTCAGAAATGTTCTCTTCATCCTCTTTTTCTCAGTCCTCTGTTGATCGATCAGTCTTTGCTTCACCACTTTGTACTCTTCATGACAATAGCTCGTATCAGTCCCCTGCTGCATCACCTTGTTCAGCTGTGCTACCAACACCAGGTTCTTCAGTTTCAAGTCAGCATCATGAACCTTCCTCTCCATCAACATCAGTCCCTCACCAAACACCTCACATACTTCATTTGCCTCAACCACCAATTAATCAACATTCCATGATCACAAGAGCCAAATCAGGCATTTTCAAACTAAAAACTTTCCTCACTGTCACACAAAGTTATGAACCAAAGAGTGTTAAAGAGGCTTTAGCTGATCTCAAATGGCACATGGCCATGAAAGAAGAATTTACTGCCCTGGAGAAGAATCAAACCTGGACATTGGTACTAGCAGACACAGCAACAAAAATTGTTGGTAATAAATGGGTATTTCGGGTGAAGTACAATCCAGATGGGAGTGTTTCAAAGTTTAAAGTCAGGTTAGTTGCAAAAGGGTTCCATCAGACTTACGACATAGACTTCTTTGAAACTTTTAGCCCTGTGGTTAAGCCTTGTACTGTCAGAATTATCTTAAGCCTTGCTGTCATGCATCACTAGCCAGTTAGACAATTAGATATCAACAATGTCTTTCTAAATGGAGAGCTAACAGAGGATGTATATATGCATCAGCCTGAGGGATTCATTAATTCACAATATCCTTCTCATGTGTGCAAGTTAAACAAAGCCTTATATGGTCTCAAACAGGGTCCAAGAGCCTGGTATGACAGACTCTCAAACTCTCTGTTACAATGGGGTTTTCAAGCTTTAAAGTCTGATACTTCATTATTTTTTCAACACAATGAGAGGGATATAGTAATGGTTCTCATTTATGTAGATGATATACTTGTTACGGGCTCAAATACAGTTTTCATAGAGAAGATTATCGAGCAATTTGGTTCTGAATTTGCACTCAAAGATCTGGGGGATTTCAGCTATTTTCTTGGTTTGGAAGTTACACCATCAGCTGAAGGATTGCATCTATCTCAGACAAAATACATTTGTGATATTCTAAGCAAAACCAATATGCTTGGTAGTAAAAGCTGCAATACTCCTATAAGTGTTTCTGAGAAGCTTAAAAAAGACTTATGCAATCCATTTGAGAATCCACCTCTTTACAGAAGTGTTATTGGTTCACTTCAATATATTACTTTAACAAGACCTGAGATAGCATTTACAGTTAGTAAACTTAGTCAGTTCTTAGCAGCTCCTACTGTTCTGCATTGGCAATCCTGCAAAAGGCTGCTCAGGTATCTTCAAGGCACAGCTCATTTTGGCCTCCAGTTTCATCATTCAGGTTCACTTAACTTGACAGCTTACTCAGATGCAGATTGGGGTTCAGATCCAGATGACAGAAGGTCAATGGGAGGTTATTGTATGTTTCTTGGCTCAAACCTTGTAAGCTGGTCATCCAAGAAGCAAACACTTATTTCTCGATTTACTGCTGAATCAGAGTATCGAGCACTTGCTTCAGCCACCTCTGAAGTATTATGGAGAACCTATCTACTGAGAGAGTTGAAAGTGCAGCTGGACACATCTCCTCTTTTACACTGTGACAATAAGAGTGTCGAGGCTTTAGCTAGTAATCCAAAATACCATACAAGAACTAAGCATATCGAACTGGATCTCCACTTCATCCGAGAGCATGTGGCTAAGAAAGAATTCACAATTCAGCATGTATCAAGCTCAGACCAACTTGCTGATATCTTTACTAAGCCATGGTCATTTGATCATTTTGCTTACATGAGATCTAAGCTCAATGTCTCTCCAAGACCTTGAGCTTAAGGGGGAATGTTAAGATTAAATGATGAGTCAGATTATTGTTGCTTAGGTGGAGTGCTTAGTCAAGTGTTGAGCTGGAATTCTGTTGTGTTGAGTTGGAATTCTGTTGTGTTACGTTTTAGATTTGTTACATTTTAGATTTGTTTCTAGCTCATGCTTTGGATGCTTTAGAAGATTCTAGGCTTCACTATAAATATCATTGTATCAATTCAGATTAATAAGATTTACAGAGCATCTTTTCAGTTTTCCAGAATTCCTTCTCGTTTATACTTTCCTTTATTTTCCTGCCAACCAAACAGATCTTATACATTTAACACTTTGAACGTCTGTCAAGTATAACAATAGGGTATATTTATTTATTCCGTAAGAGGGAATGACCATTTCAACATTTCTTCATGATAAAAGAAGACATATATGTGTGAAATATCGGTGGAGGACAAGAATGAGATAAAACTAAATTAACTAGTTAAAAATAAATCAATAAGTAGAGAAACATTAGATTAGAGTAATAATGCTAGGTAACCAAACGTCTAAATTTTAATTTGAGTCCCAACTAATATAGTATTTATTCATTGGATTATAGCTAGTAAGTCATTTATAAATTATAAAATTCATCATCTAATAGATGAGTAATTCATAATATTGAAATTCAAGTTGGGACTTATATAAAAAGGCAACATTACACGCTTGTTTTTTCTCTCTTTGGGTTTTCTCCTTCCCTTTTGGAAAGGGAACCCAGATGGGGAGCATATAGGAGTCTCGATTGGACTCAGGACAGTCATCCACAGGTTGGGTGGGGGATTTTTATCGAAAATTTTCAAGGAGCAGGGAGGGTTTCCAGTAGAAGTAGTTTATACAGGGAAAGGTTTCGGTGAAATCGGCGGTTGGTGTGAGTCAGTGGTAGCTTTATTAATGCAATAGATAGGGCTTTAAATAAGGTAAGAATGGATATGGAGGAGCTTATACGCAAGTGTGAAGCCATAACTCTACAATCAGAAGAAGATAACATGATCAGCTTTGGAGGAAGGATGAAAGCGAAGGGAGAAAAGCTCGCAGCACACTGCTTGGTAGGAAAAATGCTTCAGTCACGTAGTATGTCTTGGGAGGGATTAAGGGCTGCTATGCAACAAGCTTGGAGAACCAATAAAGAAATAAAAGTGGAAGGTCTAGGAGACAATACTTTCATCTTCAAGCTTCTATTAAAAAGTGAGAAAAAGAGAATATTGTATGGGGGTCCTTGGCACTTTGACAGGTCTTTGCTGGTGATAACAAAACAAAGGGGTATGGGTGATGTTAAAAGGCAAGATTTTACTCACGCCTCCTTTTGGGTGCAAATCCACAATATGCCCATCATGTGCATGGATAGAGAGATAATAAAGGAGATCGGTGGGAGAATTGGAGAAGTTCAGGAAGTGGAAATGGATGAAATAAGGGAATGCATAAGCCCCTTTGCCCGGGTCCAAATAATGGTAAACATCACACAACCATTAACCAAAAGATTGTTGCTCAAATCAGAGGAAGATAGAAGGATTTCATTGCGAATAGCTTATGAAAAACTGCCAGAATTCTGTTTTTGCTGTGGTTTAATCGAGCATTCGTTTAGAGAGTGCCTTGATTACAAGGGTCAGCCAAAGGATGAATTAACCTATGGAGTCTGGATGAGAGCTCAATCAAGGGCAGAAAGAGCAAGACAAAGTAAAGAAAATGAATGGTGGAATAGAGACAGAGGTTTATCCAGTGCAACAGTTGGGAGCCATGAACAACATCCACAAAATACGGGTCGGGCCAAAATGGATGGGAAAAATGGATCTGGAGCAACCAAAACCAATACAGAGGTAGACTCAAAACCAATGAAAGGTTGCCAAGTGGAGGAAGTAGGTGGGGGAGTATTAATTAAAGAAAGAGAAGGTGATAGACAGCATGGGATTACTTGCAGCAGTAAGAAAGCGGCTGAGACAGAGATGAAGCAGATGCATAGAGAGGAGAGCACTGTGGAGGGAAATTTCAAGGAAAATAAGCGGGATAATGCAATGATAATTAAAACAGAGCACATGGGTATAGTGGGCCGAAAGGAAGGCAAAGCTAAAAGACACCAACAGGAGGAAGTGGGCTAACAAAAAAATGGTAAAAGAATCAGGAAAACGGACTCAATTAAACCCACCAAGACCAAAAGACGAAAATGAAAATTTCAAGATAGGGAAAGGGCGGCTATGGGAATACAATTAACGCGGCCAGCATCTTTAAAAAGAAGCATGGAGGAAAAGATAAGCCCAAGCCCAGAAAGCAAAAAGAGGAGAATGGGAAGCCCAACAGTAAAACGAGGAAACCAGCTTCAAATCTCTTCTTCATCAGCAAAGCTTAAGTTAGTATAGGAAGAAGAAACTCAAGTGGAAGTTCCCAATCAAGAAATGTCAGTGGAAACGCTACCGGTGGAGGCTGGAAATCAGCCCCGCCGACAGCCATGAAAGTCATAAGTTGGAACGTTCGGGGTTTGGGGAATCCCCGGACGCGACTAGCCATGAAGAAAATTCTTCATTTGCACAAACCTCATTTAATCTTTCTTTGTGAGACTAAATTAAGGTCTGGGCAGGTTCAAGAAGTTTGTAGACAACTAGGTGAAGAAAATTTTTTTGCGGTAGACAAAGTTGGTAAGAGTGGAGGATTAGCTATTATGTGGAATGCAGAGTTGACAGTGCAAATAAACTCGTACAACAGGCATCACATAGATTTTCTAGTCCAGAATGCTCAAGGAAAGAGTTAGAGGGGTACAAGCATCTACGGGCATCCTCAAGCTAATCAAAAGAAGCATACTTGGACTTTGTTACGAAGATTGGCAGGTTTGTCCTCACTCCTCTGGCTTTACTTTGGAGATTTTAATGAAATTTTAAGTTTAAATGAGAAAACTGGAGGGCTTGATAGAAGTGTAGATGCTGTAGGAGAATTTCGGGAGGCTGTCCGAGATTGTAGTCTTATTGATTTGGGTAGTAGAGGATATCAATTCACCTGGTCAAATAGACAATTTGGGCCAAAACTCATTGATGAGAAGTTAGATAGATTCTTTTGTAACTAAGAATGGAGGTTTGAGTTTTTTGATGATCTTGCCACTAACTTAGTTCATTGGGAATTCGACCACTGTCCGGTGATGATAGAGATTCGGGAAAGAAAAAGAAGCCTGGTTTATGAAAAACGAACTTTCACTAGACTCCACTACGAGGATATGTAGAGCTCGTACGAAGTTGGCCAAAACATAGTGAAAGAAGAGTGGTTACAATGGCATTATAGCAAGGAAGAAAGCCCTGCCCAGATGTTTAAATCCATGGCCCAAAAATCTCTAGCCGTCTGATTTTGTGGAGCAAAGAAGAATTTGGAGGAATGGAAAAGAAGCTAAAAATTTTGTTGAATAAGCTTAAGCAAGCTAAAGATCACCATGATCAGCTCAATCGAGGCAATGAAATTAGAAATATTGAGAAGCAGATTCAAAGCACTTTGATGGAAGAGGAAATGTATTGGAAGCAGAGGTCAAGAGCCGATTGGCTAAAGGCGGGGGACAAGAACACAAAATTTTTTCATGCCAAAGCTTCATCCAAGAAAAGGAAAAACAAAATTGAAAGAGTTGAAGACAATGCGGGGATTTGGCTGGAAGAAAAAACAGAAGTTGAAAATAGATTCTGTGAATATTTCCAGGATCTTTTCACTACCTCAAATCCAAGCATGGACCAGATTAATACAGCCCTCCAGAGTGTGGTCCCAAAAGTTAACTCAGAAATGAATATGATCCTTGATAAGCCTTTCACAGCAGAAGATATCGAAGCAGCCTTGAGCCAGATGTGCCCAACAAAAGCTCCAGGACCTGATGGATTGCAGGCTGTTTTCTTCCAAAAGCACTGGGAAAATGTCAGAGAAAGAGTGATTGCAACATGCCTGTACGTTTTGAACCAACAAGGTACCATTGCACCACTCAATCATACATACATTGTTCTTATTCCTAAAAGTGCTAAGCCTAGAAAAGTTACAGAATACAGACCTATCAGCCTTTGCAATGTAATATATCGTTTAGTCACTAAAACTATCACAAATAGGCTGAAACAGATCCTTAATCAAATTATATCCCCTGTGCAGAGTGCTTTTGTTCCAAATAGGCTAATAACGGATAATGTAATTATCGGTTATGAGTGTTTGCACAAAATTAGGCATAGCAAAGGAAAAATGAATGGATTAGTGGCATTGAAGCTTGACATAAGCAAAGCCTATGATAGAGTTGAGTGGTCCTTTTTTAAGCATACCATGGAGAGATTAGGTTTTTCCAAAAAATGGATAAATCTGATTATGGATTGCATATCCACTCCTTCATTCTCCATCATCATAAATGGGGCTGCAAAAGGCCTCATTCACCCTCAAAGGGGTCTAAGGCAAGGCTGTCCGTTATCGCCTTATTTATTTTTGCTATGTGCAGAGGTTTTCTCTAACCTGATGGTGCAGGCAGAGAGGCAAAATTTAATCCATGGCTTGAGATTTGGAAGAGACATCTCAATCACTCACTTATTGTTTGTGGACGACAGTTTGGTTTTCACCAGAGCTTCGGTTAATGACTGTAAATAGCTGAAAAAGATTTTTGATTGCTATGCTCAAGCTTCGGGGCAAATCTTCAATTATGAGAAATCATCCATGTTCTTTAGCGGCAAAATTTCAGAAGGGCAAATCACAACAATTAAGAACATTTTCCAGCTGAATGCTGTGTCAAGACACGAAAAATACTTGGGGTTGCCATCAATGGTGGGTAGGAAACGAACAAGCTTTTTCAATGATGTGAAGCTTAAAGTCTTGAGCAAAATATCCAATTGGCAACACAAGTTTTTCTCGAATGGTGGTAAGGAGACTCTCATTAAGGCCGTAGCCCAAGCAATCCCAGCTTATGCTATGAGCGTTTTCAAGATTCCTATAGGATTATGCAATGACATTCAGCGAGCGGTGACAAAATTCTGGTGGGGGTCTAAAGGAGACAAGAGGGGAATTCATTAGGAAAAAATGGGAGAAAATGAGTCACGCCAAAATCAGAGGGGGGCTGGGTTTTAGAGATTTCTCAAGTTTCAATTAGGCACTAGTTACAAAGCAGGGCTGGAGGCTAATACAAAATCCTGACAGCTTGGTAGCCAAGGTGCTAAAAGCAAAATATTACAAGCAAACAGATTTCCTCAAGGCAAAAATAGGCTCGAACCCTTCCTACATCTGGAGGAGTATTGTGTGGGGGAGACATGTGCTGCAAAAATGGATTAGGTGGAGGATAGGAAATGGAGAAAAAATTCAGATTCACTCAAGCAACTGGATTCCTAAGCCTTCAACCTTCAAACCAATCCTGGTACAGTCCTTGCCTACTGAATCTAAAGTCTCAGAGCTTCTTGATCAAAATCTCCAATGGAATGAAATAATGATCAATCAAAACTTTGCAAAGGAAGATGCTGAAATCATAAGGAATATCCCTTTACCGAGAACTCCTCAAGAAGATATGGTGATATGGCATTATAATAAGAAAGGTATATACTCAGTAAAGAGTGGATATCAACTAGCTCTCAAAATTAAGTTCTCTGAATCTCCAGCTGGATCTACAGGAGCTCCACAGGGCTGGCAACATATTTGGAGGCTAAACTTACCAGAGAAAATTAAGATCTTTGTGTGGAAAGCTACAAAGAACTTGCTGCCAATGGCAGAAAATCTGTGGAGAAGAAAAGTGCTGAAGGAACCGACATGCCATTTATGCAAAGCAGGTTGTGAAGATGTTTTCCATGCCTTGATGGAATGCAGAGTGGCTCGAAAAATCTGGAAATGTACTCACTTGGAGAATGAGGTGAAGAGTGTCATCAGAGAAGACATGCTTAGTGTCATGATTGGGGCCATGAATAATTGGGCTAAGTCTGAGGTAGATTACGTGGCCACGATTTGGTGGGTTGCTTGGCATGCTAGAAACAAACTCCTTTTTCAAGGAAAAAAGTTAGACCCAATAGGGTCAGTGGCTAAGGGCAAAACAGTTATGGAAGTGTATCAGGCACAGCAGGTTAAAGAACGGGAGAGCCATAGAAATACAGTAAAGGGAAAGATGCAGATATGGACTCCACCACCAAACAACAAAGTGAAAGTCAATGTTGATGCAGCAGTCAAAGAAGATAGGAAGAGTGCAGGCTTGGGCGTGGTCATCAGAAATCATCGAGGGCAAGTGTTAGCAGCAGCAGTGAAAAGCATGAATTTCCAGGGGAACATAGCTATAGCAGAAGCTCATGCTGTTAAGTGGGGTATGGAGGTAGCCAAGGATCTTAGTCTGTCAAGTGTGATTATAGAGACCGACTGTAAAAATGTAGCTGACTTAGCAAACAAGAAAGTTAGCAACAGGACAGAGATTTTGTGGACTATGTCAGACATCCACAAGAGCACACAAGATTTCCAATTGATATCTTTCCAACATGTTCCAAGGAAGTGTAATGATTTTGCCCATTTTTTAGCAAAAAGAGCTTTGTGTAGCTCAGAATCTGTTATCTGGAGAAACAATTTCCCAGCTGATGGGTTATGTATGGCTGAAAGTTTAGTTTAATGAAAGGTTTACTTTCTTTTTTTAAAAAAAAAAGTTGGGACTTATATACAGAGATGCCTAACATTATTGATTAAGTATATATTGGACATTATTATTAAATCAAATCTAATGTTATTTTTATTTAAATATTATATTATCTATTACGAATAATAAATTTATATTATTGAAATAAAAGCTTAGGTCAGTCAACTTTTAAAGTTGATATTGACAGTGTTGCTTATGATCTATTTACTGTGTATGTATATATACCTAGATGGACACCATAACGAGTAGTGATCAAATCCAAGAGAATTCGATCCATGGTTAAATTTCTTCCAATCTTTGCTACCCAAATCATCTTTCTCCTCTTTCTCCTCTCTTCCTTCACCAAAATTCAAGTCCACGGCTATGCCAAGACCATGAACAAAAACCTAATGGGGCTGAAGAAAGAAAAACTAACCCATTTTCAAATCCACTGGCACGACATCCAAAGTGGCCAAAACCCTACTCCAATCTCAGTAGTGAGGCCACCTACAAACACATCAACAAACGGTTTTGGCATAATAAATATGATTGATAATCCACTCACTGCAGGGCCAGAAATGAGCTCAAAAATGGTGGGAAGGGCACAAGGGTTTTATGCACTAGCTTCACAGGAAGAAGTTGGCTTGTTAATGGCCATGAATTTTGCTTTCATTGAAGGGAAATACAATGGCAGTAGCATCACTGTGCTCTGAAGAAACTCGGTGTTTTCAAATGTGAGAGAGATGCCAGTCATTGAGGGCAATGGGCTTTTCAGGTTTGCAAGAGGTTATGTTCAAGCTAGAACCCACAACTTTGATCCGAAAACAGGGGATGCTACAGTTCAGTATAATGTCTATGTGATGCATTATTGATGATATAATCGGTTTCGCTTTTGGTCCTTTTCTTCTTTGTTTTTAGTAATAAAGTTATTCTCTTTTTTATTTTGTGGTAAGTGATAGCTTTGAAGTTGGCTTCTTTGTTTGAAATTTCACTTTTGGCATGCTATTGTCAGTCACCACAAGTTTTACCATGCATTGTCTCTTGACTTTTCAACAGACTTCGGTACGTAATATTATTTGCAGATTCGCTTTTAGTAAGAGGTTTGAAGATGATGGCTCAACATTTATAAATAGATTGGATTATCTTTTTGTAGAAACTCACCTCTTTTTTTAGGCCTTTTTGTTCTCAGATTGCTCTTTTTCTTTCATCAATAATTGGCACGATAGACTCACACGAATGCGCCGTCGTCTCCAAAAGCATTTCCAAGATTTCGATCAATATTATCAATAACTCATCAATGACCATTTGGATCCAAAGCGCCCAAAAATTGTTGGTCAGCAAGGGGACTTAATCGATGACCTACTTAGTCTCACTAAAGCTAGTGCTCTGACATTGGATGATGTCAAAGTAGTGATCATGGTATGTAAATAATCTATTCCTTTTACCGAAAATTAATTTTATTTCTCAACTATTTGCTCCCCATTAACATGCTTGGCCGAGTGTTTTTCAAGTATACCTAGCCATCGCAGTTTGAATCATCAATTTTGGGTTGCCATCTATCTCATATAAGACATACAATTTAATTTGTATATACGTAGGAAATATTTATAAGTAACACGGACAGGAATAAAGTTACTATTCCAATCAGAAGGTTTTGCTGAAATAGAAAAGGAGAACTTGGTTTGTAGATTGAACAAATCTCTATACGGTCTCAAACAGACACCGAGGTATTGGTATAAGAGATTTGATTCCTTCATCATGAGTCTTGGATACAACAAACTCAGTTCAGACTATTGTGCATACTAGAAAAGGTTTGATAACAATGATTTTATCATTTTGCTGTTGTATGTGTATGACATGTTGGTAGTAGGCCTCAACAAAAATCAAGTCTAAGAATTAAAGGCATAATTGGCTAGAGAGTTTGAAATGAAGGACTTGGGACCAACAAACAAATTTCTAGGGATGCAAATTCACCAGACAGAAATAATGGGAAGATTTAGTTTTCTTAGAAGAATTACTTGAAGAAAATCTTGTGATGCTTCAACATGCAAGATTGTAAGTAAATTTCTACCACATTTCTTATTAATTTCAAGTTATCCTCACATATGTGTCCTAACAATGAAGAAAAGAGGAAAGAAATGTCTCGAGTACCGTATGCATCATCAATGGAAAGTTTGATATTCGAAATGATATGCACTAGACCATATATTGCACAAGCAGTGGGAACAGTCAGTAGATATATGTCGAATCCTGGTGGAGAGCATTGGAAAACTGTGAAGACGATCTTGAGATACATTAGAGGAACCTCATATGTTGCATTATATTACGGAGGATCAAAAGTTGTCGTTAGGATCTATGTGCACTCAGATTTTGGAGGAGATCTTGATAAAAGGAAATCTACTACTGGCAATGTGTTAACACTTATAGGAGGAACTATAAGCTGGGTTTCAAACCTGCAGGCTGTTGTGGCTTTATCCATAACAGAAGCAGTATACATAACAATTACATAAGCTTGCATGAAAGCTATTTGAATACAGAGGTCATTGGAGGAGCTCGGGCACAAATAAGGAAAAATTTATGTGTTTTGTGTGTGGAGACATGATTGGTTCTCAATCAAGTCTTCAAGTGGGAGAATTGTTGAACATGTGCATGCATGTGGCAAATAATTATATGTGGCTAGCATGCAACTTTTAACTCTTGGCATAAATTTGTTGAGTAAGTGGGAGGCACACAACTTTTAACTTTGGCACCAAAGTGGAAAGTTGAGTGAAAATTTATATTATTTTAATGCCCACTATTGTTGATTTTTTGGGCATCACTTGACCTATAAATAGAGGCTTCATTTGCCCTCTTTAATCATCCTATTTTCTCTAATTTAAGTGAGAGTACCAAGAGGTGTAAGTGGAGAGTATTGAAAGTTTTGAGCTCTAGTTCTAATGTTTTTGAGAGTTCGAATGTATTGGAGTTTTGGGTTGTGAGACAAAACACTATAATACTTGCAATTCATTACCACTAGGAAAATATTTTTTTATGTGTTCGCCCGTGACCATAGACTAAAAGAATCACGTAAATTTTGGTGTCACTGTGTGATCATTAATTTTTAATTTCACTTTAATTACATTTCTGCTTCACCCGCCAAATTTCTCAACAAAGTGGAGGGGGGATGTGGCGTGTAACTTCTTCACGAACAAATGTGCTGTTTTACAATTCAATATGCTTTGTGCGGAAAGATTTTAAGAAACAAATAAACTTCACTTTTATTCATTTTATGTGGATCAAATACTTATTTATACATAAGATAAAACGTCATAAAAGTAAATCGTGAATAAAATATTTTGGGATTCCTTTCGCCTTACTCCGTTTTGCTCTAGGGAAGGAACTAGGCTAGTTGGGTTTTCATGGCCTCGTCGGATGTCTTTAAGAAAATCTTTTCTCTTAATTCGATTTATTTCTATGATAGTTGAGAATTTATTTATTTTTGGAGAAATAAAATGAATTTTAAGCACGTGATTGACAACCGAAAAAATTAAACAAAAAGGGGAAATGATCAAAATTTATGCTGTTCCAGTAAATTAATCATTTTCCAAGTGATCATTTTTAAACAACCTCAAATCCCTCTGTCAGTAAACAATTCTACTATCTTTCTCTAATTTTTTTTTCAATATTTTATGCCTATAATCGTACTTGTGATTTTAATTTTTTCAAATAATTTGTTTTATTAATCAATTTGCAAACCTTGTTGTCACTTACAATACTACAAATTGTATTCAATCCACCAATCGAGAAAAATTTTAAATCACATCCTATCAACCAATCCACCAGATTGAAAAAAAAAATGAATTGGAATTTCCAGAACTGGGTGCTCTGGTTTGGACTATGAGCACCTATAGCTGGATATTTTGTAAAGCACAATTATGAGAAATGAAGCAAATTATTTTTAATAAATCTCAATAAGAGGCGGGTTTATTATTGCTATAAGAAATGAAATTACAAAAGTCATGGAGGAACAAAATGAACAATGCCTAGAAATTATTGAAACGTGGGAAGAGATAGAAGTGTTGATCAGACAGAATAAGGACAGGATTCTGTCATTTAATTTAAAAAAAAGGAAAAGAAAATGCATGCGAACCATAAAATGACCAGCACTCGTAAATCGTAATGCTTAGATCGTTTTGTAGAATTCAATAACCCAATAGCAGTAAACACGACATATAACTTTAATATCTGTAAATCCGGCTTCTGTTGCCAAGGCCTTGAACTCCGCCAATGTCCTCTCCTTTGCTCCGGGAAATAGATTGGAGAGGTGTACGTCAAGACTTGCTATATTCTTGCTTACAATATCAGTCTCGGGGAATTCTGGCACTATTGATTCCACCAAAATGACCTTTCCGGATTCCGGTATTGCTTCGTAGCAGTTCTTCAGTATCTTCGAACAGTCTTCATCGCTCCAGTCATGTAGTATCCACTGAGAGATTAATTTATATGAAAATTTCGTGAAATTTCAAAATTTTCGGAATTGACATACGTAATCAATATTTTATTTTCTATTTCAATAATTAAATATTAAGTAGAGAATTAACCTTCATGAAAATAGCTTGTCCTTTAGGAACTTCAACAAACATATCACCTCCAACATGCTCCACACCTTCACGAGAATTAAAACACAAGGGAAAAATGAAATTATCGTTGTTTTTAAAATGATAATTAATTGAAAAAAATTTTACGTAAGAGAAGGATCTACAAAATTAAATAAGCTGGCAACGAGTGACGTATACGTGAGTAATTATATACCTGGACAAGAGGGTGCATGTTTGAGGACATGAGGTAAATCAAAGTTAATCCCCCTTAATTGTGGATATTTAGAAACAACTGATTTAAGATTTGCACCTAAGCCACCGGCAACATCCACCAATTGGTTCAGCCCTTCAAATCCCTTGTAGATCTCAAGAATTTCCTTCATGACTATAGTTGTGTGATTGTGCATTGATTGATTGAAGAGGTTATTTATTCTTTCATCTTTGGCGGCAGCCGCAAATCCATCCATTTCATTATGTGCCTTCATAAATGGTACTGACCCTTCCAATAAAGCATCCTTCGCGCAGGACCTGTCAGAAGATATCATGCACACATATGAGTATTAATTAATTGAGTGCATATATTATGTTATAACGTCTACAGATACAATTAATGTGAGTACAAGGAAATTAGAAAGCAAATTACCAAGAATCCATACTAATTTTGTCCTGAATTATGAGCAGAGTGGGAGCAAGAGAAACTCCATCTTTATTTGGAACAAAATATTTGGAAACTGGTGTCAAGCCGTATAATCTCTGAACACTTCCGTCTTTGTTCGAGACAAGATTACATGCGAGAAAAGAGTAACTGGCTAGGAGGCGTAGCATTCTGTCCAGTATTATTGGGGCTTTTTTGTTATTTGTGGGCAGCTGAGAGGCAATCTCTGAAGACGAGAGTTGAGTTGGGCTAACTTTCGCCATTATCTCCAACAAACCAAGCTCAGTGGCAGATTTAATGGTCATCGGAAGTACTGCGCCGGAAGCGAGTTCCATGGCCAGCAAGAAGTCTTGCTCATCCCTTGCTGGTTTCAACATGACTTGGTGATCATCTTGGAGTGAACCCATCTTCTTAGGCAAATTAGGATATAATGGAGAAACAAACAAGGTGCTGTATGGATGCTGAAGAGTAGTGCTTAGTTTATGGAACGCTAAACCTTTATATAGTGTGTGTGTGTGTGGAAATTGCTAACATTAATTAATATTCTATTATTAACATACGTCCAAGCATGTCTCAAAGGGTCAAGGTGGGAGGGCTATCTCAGCTAATAAAGAAATTTTGACCGAGCAGCCCCAACCATAAACAGAAATCATCACGTGTTCAAATTGAGTAAGTTACATGTTTGAAAGGCATCGGTGCTAATAATGTTCCAATTAAATAGGTTATCGCTCCATGGGATTAAACACATAATCATAAATGTGAAAATGTCCCATGACTAATATATATATATAATCATTCTCAGGTGCGGGATCCATGTTCTTTTAACATAGAAATGCTTTTAAACTGTGAGGTTTAAGAAATTTAGTTTTTGAATGAACATAAAACCTTACAGTTTAAGAGAGTTAAAAACTAACTCTCTCAAATCTTATGGTTAAAAAGCATGTTCGTATGAAAAAAATATAATAATAAAGGCACCCGCACTAAAAAAAGAGTCATATATATAAGGTGTGGGTGCCCTTATTTTTTTATTTTTTAATACGAATATACTAGTTGTGTGCATTACAGCAACCCGCCTTTGCCTGTTTTTATAATATGATACCTGGGCGAACTAAAGTCATTGTAGGATGACTGGATGAGATGGGGCACATGCCTCATTTTGAGTTTTAAAACTTTTTTATTCTTCATAATAGTTCATATCAGTCATCTTTTTCTTTTTATTTTATAAGCAAACCTCGTGCAATGAGGAAAATTGTTGACGCATAAAAATTAAATAGAAGAGTGTAAATAAATTAAGTGGAGACGTAGTGGAAAGTAATTGAGTGGTGCTAAAGAAATTAAGAAAAGAGACATCATGAATAGGGTTTCTTTAGAGAAAAGAGCGAAGTAGGGATATTTCTGGAATAAAAAAGGGTGTCAATAAAAATTATCTGATATTTCAAATTATTTAATAGGGTATATTTAGAAAATGAGTTTTAAGAGGGTAACAAGAGGGTGCCAATAGTCTAACTCAAAAAACAAATTCAGTAGTTTTTTTTGTTTACAGGATCAATAAATGCAATTGGTTATTATTGATTTAACAGAATTTAGGGCCACATCTTATCTTTCTTTGTAACCGCATCTTAATTTTACAGGATCAATAAATTAAACGTAGGTGATTATTGCTATAGCATTATAATGAGATTGCTCTCCCATTTTGATCCTTTCAGATATACATTATTGGTACACATACAAGAAACATGACTATTTTGATCCTTTGAGTTTTAAAACGTTTTTATTCTTCATAATAGTTCATATCAGTCTTCTTTTTCTTTTGATTTTATAAGCACACCTCGTGCTTATATGTGTTTATAAGTCATAAGCAAACCTCGTGCTTATAAGCAAACCTCGTGCTCATAAGCAATTATAAAATAAAAAGAAAACCTCGTGCTTATATGTGTTTATAAGTCATAAGCAAACCTCGTGCTTATAAAATAAAAAGAAAAAGAAGACTGCTATGAATTATTATGAAGAATAAAAAAGTTTTAAAACTCAAAATAAGGCATGTGCCCCATCTCATCCACCAGTCGTAATTGAACAACCATGAAGAATAAAAAATTATCGAAACGCAAAAAGAGGGATGTGCCCGATCTCATCCAGCGAAAGGCTTTAATCCGCCCATGCATCATAATATATAAGTAGGAATAGGTCTGTTGTTGTTGTATGCACAAGACTCCCCAGCTACTTGCTAAGGAAACAAGGAATGGCTCTACTTGTTGTTGTGTTCCTTTTTTGTCTTCCCATCTTTCTATTGTTTCTTCTTCAAAAACACAGAAAAAACACAAGCGCTAAATTTCCACCTGGCCCTCCTGGTCTCCCCATAATCGGTAACCTCCACCAGTTCGATACCACAAACCTTGCATTTTATTTATGGAAACTTTCCAAACAATATGGTTCAATCTTTTCTCTGCGTCTTGGTCTTAGACCAGCCATAGTAATTTCTTCAGCAAAATTGGCTAAAGAGGCCTTCAAAACTCACGATCTTCAATTTGCTGGCAGGCCAGTTTTGCTTGGCCTGCAAACGCTATCTTACAATTACTTGGGCGTCACTTTTGCCCCACATTACAATGAATGGAGAGACATGAGGAAAAGATTTGTCACCTCTTTGCTTAACTCTAATAGAATTGAGCAATTTCGTCGAGTTCGAAAGGATGAGATTTTCCGTATGGTTGAAAAAATATCAAAGCTAGGCGATGCCGCTGATGAAGATGGTTCATCCAAAGTGCCAATCAACTTAAGCGAGATAGCGATGACTTGCGTACGTAATATTATTTTTAGAGTCACTTTTAGCAAGCGCTTTGAAGATGATGGCCCAGCAGCTGTAAATAGATTGGATTATCTTCTTGCGGAAACTCAGCTCCTGTCTGGGACCATTTTTTTCTCAGACTGCTCTTTTTCTTTCATCGGTAATTGCCTCGATAGAATCACAGGAATGCATCGCCGTCTCCAAAAGCATTTCAAAGATTGTGATCGATATTATCAACAACTCATCGATGACCATTTGGATCCAAAGCGACCACAAGCTGCTGGTCAGCATGGGGACTTAATCGACGACTTACTTAATCTCACTAAAGCTGGTGATCTGACATTGGACGATGTCAAAGCAGCAATCATGGTACATGCATAATCTATTCCTTTTACCAAAAATTAATTTATTTCTCATCTAGTTGTTCCCCACTGACGTACTTGGCCGAGTGGTTCTCAAGTATACCTGGCCACCCCAATTCGAATCATCAATTTTGGTTTGCCATTTCTCGTATAATGCACTTGCTTAATACATGTGCTTTAATTTGCATATATGCAGGAAATATTTATAGGTACCACGGACACGAGTAAAGTTACTATTGAAATGGCTATGACCCACCTAATGAAGAATCCTGAAGCAATGAAGAAGGCTCAAGAAGAAGTTAGAAGTGTGGTTAAAGATAAAGGGTTTGTAGATGAAGATGATATTCCAAGATTAGAGTATATCAATGCTGTAATCAAAGAGACAATGAGGATTCAACCAGCGGCTCAATTCATCCCAAAGGCAACTTCAGAAAGGTGCGTTATCGATGGTTATCACATACCAGCTGAGACAATGGTTTTAGTTAACGTGTGGACAATAGGAAGGGACCCTCAAGTTTGGGATAAGCCAGACAAATTTATTCCTGAGAGATTTGTGGGGTCTAACATTGATATGGGAGGACAAAACTTTGAATTTATACCATTTGGTTCCGGCAGAAGAATTTGTCCAGGGATACCTATAGCATTGCCCAGTGTGGAGCTCGCACTTGCCAATCTTCTCTACAAATTTGATTGGAAAATGCCTCATGGAATGAAGATTGATGACTTGGATTTTGAGGCTACGCCTGGACTTACCCAGCACAAGAAAAAGCCTCTCAAGCTCGTGGCAACCAAATCTATATGATGGTTTAGTCATTAGTGTTGTGATTTAAAATAAGTTTGCATGCAAGCACTTTTCTTTACGGTTATTGTTTGTTCGAGGATCATAATATGTAACGGTGAGGGGAGCTACTCAGCTCTCTTTTAAAGCCAAAGCTCATAATGCTTTTCTAGATTGCTTTTGCTTTTTGTTAATTTCTTTTAGTGATTTAATAAAATTTTAGCCCAATTGAAATCATTCTCATTTTGATTCAAAGATTGAACGAAAAAATAGGGTCAGGGAGGGGAACAAGCCAATAACCCACGAACGGCAGCCAAGACCTGTTTCTGTCAGACGATAAAATCAGTCCCGTCATCAGGTTCGATAGGAACTAAGAAAGTGAAAGAGATTAGTGCTTTGGCCGGAGTTTGTGGTGCGGAGTTTGAAGATTGTGCATCGATCACTTGGCTGGTGTGCGAAGCAGTGTTAATGGTGTTAATTATTCGTCACCTCTTCCTGATTTCCAGGATTCAAATAAATAAGAATGTTCCATGATTTGGAATTCTCTACCAAGTTAATTAAATGAAGAAACTAATGCTAGATACTCAAAGCAATAAAACATCGGATTAATATAATAAACTCAGTATGTATCTAATTGATTCATTTCTCAATTAATGGTAATATATACAAGATATACTTTTATTTTTGTTCAAGATAAGCGAGTACAATATGCAGCTGGTGTAAGCAAACCCAAAAGGAGGCATGTGTCCCGATCTCATCCAGCGAAGGCTTTAATCCGCCCATGCATCATAATATATAGATAGGAATAGGTCTGTTGTTGTTGTATGCACAAGACTACCCAGCTACTTGCTAAGGAAACAAGGAATGGCTCTACTTGTTCTTGGGATCCTTTTTTGTCTTCCCATCTTTCTACTGTTTCTTCTCCAAAAACACAGAAAAAACACAAGCGCTAAACTTCCACCTGGCCCCCCTGGTCTCCCCCTAATCGGTAACCTACACCAGCTCGATGCCACAAACCTTGCATTTTGTTTTTGGAAACTTTCTAAACAATATGGTCCCATCTTTTCTCTGCGTCTTGGTTTTAGACCAACCATAGTAATTTCTTCAGCAAAATTGGCTAAAGAGGCCTTTAAAATTCACGATCTTCAATTTTCTAGCAGGCCAGCTTTGAGTGGCACGCAAAAGCTATCTTACAATTTCTTGGGTCTCACTTTGACTCCACATTATAATAGCTGGAGAGAGATGAAGAAAAAATTTGTCACCCATATGCTTAGCGCTAATAGAACTGAGCAATTTCGTCAAGTTCAAACAGATGAGATTTTTCGTATGATTGAAAAAATATCAAAATTAAGCGCCCCACCTGCTGCTGCTGCTGATGATTATGTCTCATCGGAAGGACCTATCAACCTGAGCGAGATGGCGATGACTCTTATACGTAATATTATTTTTCGAGTTGGTTTTGGCAAGAGGTTCGAAGATGAAGGCACGGCAGCTGTAAGTAGACTCCATTCTGTTTTTGCGGAGACTCAGGCCATGGTGGGGAGAGTCTTTTTAAGAGATTGTTTGCCTTTCGTGGGATGTTGGCTCGATAGTCTCACAGGATGGAATCGTCGCCTCAGAAATAATTTCAGTGATTGTGATAAAGTTTATCAGCAACTCATCGAGGACCATTTGGATCCAAAGCGACCAAAAGTTGCTGAGCAAGAGGACTTAATTGATGTTTTACTTGGTGAGATGAAAACTGCTGACGATCATCAAACGTTTGATAGTATCAAATCGACGATCATGGTACTATGTGTTGATGCGAGATTTTGGTTACCCTCTTGACTACGATCAGGATCTCTGCTCGATCAACTCGACCACGATTAGGATCTCTCCTCGTATGACTCCTTCTCCAAAAATCCCTGCGTACACAGAAACAAGCTAGAGCACGCCGGTTGTTTTCCCGGCGTAAACCCTCCGACGCTGAAGTCAGAAATGAAGGTTTCGTGTTCCTGGGAACGTTAATCTTATGGCTTATTTTTGGTATCGATTACTTAATGCTCACTTTATCTTAGTTTTAATGTCGAAAATTCTAACCCTTTTACCTTCGTTGGCTACCTTTTTATAGGCTTCTCCTGAATTCAGACCTTCTCTCCATTCTCGCCCGTTATATTCCCACCTCTCGAAAGTGGATGCTCCGCTTCTGTAATTGTGGGTGGTTACATGGCCTTCGTGCCTTGATTCTTGGGTTGGAAAGCACGTCTCGCCAACTGTCGTTGACCGGGTCTCCTCGCCTTAACGCTTAGTAGGAATGGCTTTATGCTTCTAACAGGAGTCCGGCCTCGTGGATGGCATATTCGTGGACGAGCAGAATATTCCTGCTCTTGTTCCCTTGCTACCAGACTCTTACAAGATATACCTGTTCGCAGAACCCTGCTACCAGATATCTGCTCATCACGACTGGTCTCGTCGAAGTACATCCCCCAAACACCGATCCCCCAGTTTCTGGTGTTGGGTAACATAGTGAGCCGACAGTAGAAACTCGACAGTTCTTGCTCGCGCGGGATAGGAAAAAGGCTGCCAAGAGTCGTGTCACATTTAATTACGGATAAGGTGATGTGGCAAAAATCTACCCCTATATTTGAATTTCAAACCGACGGTTACAAAACTCTTGGGATTTGCGCCGTTAAATGCTGGCAGCCCAAGAGTTTGTTCCTCATTAGGAAAACCCAAAACCCCCAAAAGAGAAACTCGTCTTTTACTCCGTTTCTGTCTCTCCGGCGAATGAGTCATTCCTCTCCCTTGGCGTAAAGCTTACATCCTTGTCTCTCTCTGACTAAGTCACAACTTCAGGTATTATTTCTATTTTCCTCGGTCTTGGATAGTTGTAGACAATTTCCTTTCCGTTTTATTTGGGTAGTGTTTGGTGATGTTGTTCTGGTTATAGTTTACGGAATGTCAAAAGGTAAGGAGAAGGTCATTGAGATTGATGACAACGAGTTAGACTTCTTGCCTAGTCTGCTCGCCGATTCTGCTTTTGACCACGGGATCCCCTTAAAACCCCTTAGACCTAGTGTTGCGACTAGTGCTAGGAGGATGTCCCCCCAAATAACCTCATCAACCGGTAATAGCGACGACGAGGGTTCTTCTAGTTCAGAAGACACTTTGAGTGAAGATCAGGGAAATGATTCTGGTGAGATGTCCTCACTAGGAACATCGCGACCAGATAGGAGGAGCATAGTAGGAGGTAGAGCTCTATCACAGAATTACGCTATTGATTTTATGACGTGCACGACCACAGTAGATGAGCTAGTTAGTCTCCGGGCTAGATACGGCATCCCTGATGAAATTCCCCTTAGGATCCCAGGAAAAAATGATACTCCCAGCCGACCTTCTAGGAGGTATGTTACTCTATTTCTAGATAGTTTTAAACTTGGGCTAAGGTGCCCCATACAGCCCTACTTTGCCCGAATACTCAATGGGTTGAATTTAGCTCCTGGTCAGCTGAACCCCAACGGGTGGAGAGTATTCTCTGGTCTGTTCATATTGTGGAATAGATGTTGCCAAAGCGAGCCCACAGTTGATGAGGTGAAGCACCTGTATCAGCTAAAGAGCAGCCCCAAAGACGCCGGCTGGTATTACTTCCAATCAAGTACCAAGACCAGGAAACCCATAACTGATCTTCCAACTGGTGGTGGTGGGAATTAGAAAAAGAAATTCTTTTTTACTGGGGGTCCCTGGAGTCAAATTGCACAGATTGACGGGAAGGATTATCGCGTCCCACCCCGTTTCGTGATCCCAGGTTGCCTGCTCGCTTTAGATGTCTTGTCTCCATAGTTGTTCTCACTTTGTTGATTTGTCTCTAACCCAATATCTGCTCGCATTGCAGGTTCTTGGGGTGTGCAGTACCCACTTAAACCCGAGCAGCTCAAACGGGTCGAGACTATACTGGCCAATTGCTGTTCGAACCGAGAGCTGCTAACTACTTTCAACTTGGTCGAATCTTGTTTGGTGTCTACTGGCCATAGGATGGAGGATGCTGTGATCGGAGCTCTGAATCGGAAGCGTTCTCGACCTCATGCTGCCAAGCAGGGCCAGAGTAAAGATGCTCCCACTGCGAAGCGGGTGAACATTGTGCAGCAAGCTCCCCCATTGAGGACTCTACCACCTCCTCCTGCCAAAGCCGGGGAGACCAGTGGAGCAGCCACTGACCCTGCTTCCTCCTCTCCACCAGCTGGGCCAAAATCTCATTTACCTGACAATCGAGCAGAGCATCTGGTCCCCTACATCAGTGAGTTTTCTCGGCTCATGAGCAAGAAGGACTTGGAGGACTTCGACAGTTGTTCCCTGGGTGAGCTGGTGGGAGTTATGCAATATAGCGCTTTTCACCTCGGCTGCATGGCCACCTACTATAAGGCCAAGGTTGGCTGCTATGACTAGAAGATGAAGGAGGACATTCAATCGGCGAAGACCAAAGCTGATGTTGCCGAGAAGAGGGCAGGAGACCTGAATCTCGAGAATTTGAAGTTAATAGAGCGAGAACCTCTTGCTCAAGTAAAGGCCATTACTCTTGAAGAAGAGCTGGCTAAGGTCAAGGAGGATCTGCAAAGGCAGCAGGCTATGTACGAGGCTCAGCTCGAATCTCTTCGGAATTCTCACAAGGTTCAGGTCGAGAACCTGGAGAAGGAATTTGACAATCAATATGACCAGGGGCTTCGGCACTCCTATTGTTGCATCATGGCTGTCCTTGGGAAGCAGCATCCTAATCTGAAGATGGATGAGCTTACTGCTGGTGTTGCTCAGCATATGGATGAGGAGGCAGCAAAAGAGGACGTCGAAGAGGTGGAGCCAATTGCGGTTGAGGAGGGAAACTCTCCTCCCCATGCAATCCATGCTGATGTTGCTGAGACGAGTACCCCCCCGGATGCAACTGGTGATACCCCCCTACACCTGAGGTGGACCAGCCAACCGAGGTTGCTCGGCTTACTGACCCGTCGTCCTCTTGAATGTATCTTGTATTGTAGTTGCTTTTTTAGAACGTTATATGTTATGACTAGCAGCTTTTTATGATTTTTGATAAATTAATAAGAATGTTCTCATTTGTTTTCTCGTCTCGTAGTCGTAAATTATTTTACGTTTGAGGGTCTGCTTGCCTTCTCTTGGACGAGCAGATCTTGGCACGCTTGGCTTCTGGTCTCGCCATAAAACAGGCTTTGAGACTTGGTGAGCCTTTGCATACCTTGGAAATTTTACAACGCTTGGGAGTCTGCTCGCCTTCGCTTGGTCGAGCAGATCCTGGCACGCTTGGCTTCTGGTCTCGCCATAAAACAGACTTTGAGACTTGGTGAGCCTTTGCATGCTTTAGAAACTTTACAACACTTCAGAGTCTGCTCGCCTTCGCTTGGTCGAGTAGATCCTGGCACGCTTGGCTTCTGGTCTCGCTATAAACAGGCTTTAAGACTTGGTGAGCCTTTGCATGCCTTTGAAACTTTTTCAGTGCTTGGGATTATGTTCGCCTTCGCTTGGTCAAGCAGATTCTGGCACGTTTGGCTTCTGGTCTCGCCATATGTTGGCTTTGAGACTTGGTAAGGCTTTGCATGCCTTCGAAACTTTACAACACTTCGGAGTCTGCTCGCCTTCACTTGGCCGGGCAGATCCCGGCACACTTGGCTTCTGGTCTCGCCATAAAGCAGGCTTTGAGACCTAGCCTTTGCATGCCTTAGAACTTTTGCAACGCTTGGGAGTCTGCTCACCTTCGCTTGGTCGAGCAGATCCTGGAACGCTTGGCTTCTAGTCTCGACATAAAACAAGCTTTGAGACTTGGTGAGCCTTTGCATGCCTTCGAAACTTTTTACACAGTTACAAGTGAATGACGTTCCTCGACATTTCATTAATTGCAGAATTCAACTTACATAAAAATGCATAGCAACGAGAATAAATTGAATTAATTTTAAAACATGAGCAAGTCTTACTGAAAATATTTCCTGAGGTGCGCTGCGTTCCATGGGCATTTCACCTCGTGGCCATCCATGCGAACAAGCTTGTAAGCTCCAGGTCCCACCACCTGCTTGACCCTATATGGCCCCTCCCAATTCGGTCCAAGCACTCCTTGAGTCGAGTCTTTGATGTTCTGATTCACTCTCCTTAGCACCCAATCTCCGACCTTGAACTGCCGTATATTCACCTTCTGGTTATAATACCGAGCAACCCTCTACTGGTAAATGGCTGATCGTTTTAATGCTTGCTCCCTCCTCTCAGTTAGCAAATCCAGATTCAGGCACATCTGCTCGTTGTTCTCTTGCTCATTGAAATGATATGTCCGGTGCGTGGTCGTTCCTATCTCGGCTGGTACGACCGCTTCATGTCTGAAGGCCAAGGCGAACGGTGTCTCCCCAGTTGTTATTTTATGGGTTGTCCTGTATGCCTATAAAACACCTGATAGCTCATCAACCCATGCACATTTTTTTGCTCCAAGCCTGGCTTTCAAAAGCCTTTTCATCGTCTTGTTGGCTGCTTCTACTTGTCCATTAGACTAATGGTGAGCAGGCGAGCAATACTTCAACTCTATCCCGAGGTTCTGGCAGAAATCCCTGAAGCTGTGATTATCGAACTGTCTGCCATTATCCGTTATCAAGGCATAAGGGATCTCGTACCAACAGACCAGGTTTCTCCATACGAAGTCTGTTGTCTTCTTTTCTGTGATCCTGCTAAGGGTTTCTACCTCTATCCACTTCGTGAAGTAGTCTATTGCTACTATTGCATGTGTTGCTGCTCCTCGTCCCCTTGGCAACGGCCCGATCAGATCAATTTCCCATTGAGCAAATGGCCAAGGGGAGGCCATAGAGGTGAGCTTTGGAGAAACTTGCAAAACTCTGGCAGCTTACGCAGCTTCTGGTCTTCTCCTACGCATCCTGGTGCATTGTCATCCTCATCCAAGCACCGAAGGAACGGTAGCGTATATCCTCGTCGATATAACACCTCATCAATCATTGTGTACCTTGAGGCCAGGGCTCTGATCTTCTGTGCTCGCAGCTTATCTGGTGGTAATACCCCGTCTCTAATGTATGAAATTATCGGATCCATCCACGAGCATTTTTGTTCTATCTGCATCGCCTCCAAATTCTGCTCGATGCTAGGGTTGGTTTTCACCTCCAAAGGGACCGACTTAGGCATTTTCGAGTCTGCTACAGCTGGCCAGAATATCTGCTCTATTATTCTGCTCCCTTGGAATTTGTATCACCTCAATCGCTTCGAACTTCCCCATCATCTACTTAACTTTCTTCAAATACTGTTCCATCTTCCCATCTCTCGGTTGAAATCTTTCACTGACATGATTTGCAACCAGCTGGGAATCAGTTCTAAACTTCACTCTATCTGCTTTCACTGCCTTAGCCAATTCCAAACCTGCTATCAAGGCTTCGTATTATGCCTGGTTATTTGTGGCTGTGAAATCTAACTTTACAGCATAAGAGATCTTCTCCCCCTCTGGGCCTTCCAAGACAATCTCTGCTCCTGATCCCTGCTCCCCTGATGACCCATCTACAGACATCTACCATACTCGAGCTTCGCTACTGTCTGTAGCAGTATCCAAATATCAATTTATTTAAGTGTGCAATTAAATTTATTCTTTTTATTTAAGGACAAAAACTCAACCAAAAATACAAACTCATTGTTCAAACAAATAAAAATTATTTTACAAATTCATAAACTAACACTTTATTACATAATTAAATAATTGATAGCATGTTAAATAAATCTTATGTTACAAAAGAAAATTAACTACATAGAATATCAAATTAAATTTATTGCCGTATTTTGTACATTACATTTACTTGAGATAGTAAAATCTCTTGTGATGGAATAAAAAAAGTTATGGGGTTTGAACCTTGGTCACATGGTTGAAAAGAAATTGGTTGTCGTTATGTTATAATAAAAAAAATTATATTTATATTTATCATTAATTATGGTTCATAAATAATATACCTAGTTTAACTATATAATAAATTAGTTAATTTTTTAATGAATAATTAAATTTATTAATTGAAATATATATTAATAAATGCAAGAATAAGTTATTTAATTGGAAATCTAGTTCAATAGTGTAAAAAAAATTCGAATATTATGGACTTATATGTCATAATTTTAAAACTTTTGATTTTTCTTATTTTGTATGAACAAGAAGGGCTTTTAATGTTAATAACCTAAAATCACATCTAAACCATTATACAACTCTTGATTTACATCCAACGGTGAATTTGAAAAAGACAAAAAAATGGGGCACCAAACCTCAAGGGTAACGTAGCTGGACCATTTCAAGAATGATAATCGAAAGAATGTGAGCATTTTGTTGCCTCATTTCGATTAAAATTTCTTTGAGAAAGATGAAACTTTTGAACTTTCTCTTAAAAAAAAAAAAAGAAAAAAAAATCTAAGATATAAGTTGAAATTGGAAAACTCTACTATACATTATACACGGTCGCCCAATTACATGATGGGCTTTTCAAGGCCTGGGCTTCCCCGAAAACAATGTTTGGGCCCATCCTAAATGTTTCTCTAAGATTTCAATTGCATTGATATTAGGTTTTATTTAATTAGATTATTGTGAATATGTTTCTGAGCACAAGCTTGAAAATATGAATATTAATTGCAACTCATGACACTGCCGATATTGGCTTACATTTTTTTTTTCCCTTGAAAGAAATAACTTCTTAATAACGCCATTTATATAAATTGACTGGATATTAATTATACAAAATTACAACGATTACTTACATTTTTACAAATTACACCTTGCTAATACTTATTATTATTTTTTCATTAAAAATGTATAAAATAAAAATTCAATCTCCTCCCCACCCGCATACTATGCAGCAGGAGATCGAATGTTGTTTTGTCAATTCTAACTTATTGATAACGAAGAACCTCTTTACAAGGCAATTTATAAAAATTGATTGGATTTTCGATATTTATAACTTATTTTTGGGTTTGTTCACAATCATACATCGATATGAAATGTCGAAGGGAATAATAACTAATCACGATGCCCCCAATATTAAGCCCCACAGTTACACATGTTTCATTATCATCAGAGCAGTGTATATTATTAATCGAGTATGTTATCTAACAAACCAAAAAAAAATCCTGTAACCTAAATTTAGAACATTGTATAGTATATTTATAATATCGCAAAAGTCGATCTCATATTTTATTAGTGTGGATTCCTTTACCTGATAATATACATATATGTGCGTAGAATGACTTTTTAATTAGTGATTCCTGATCACATTAAGGATAAGTTAAAAAAAAAAAAAACTACATATGTTAATATACTACATATTAAATTATATTGCATTAAAGTCTATCTTTTTTGTCTAAGTTTTTTTTTTCTGAATACTAAATCAGTGGTTGTTTGAAAAGTAAAATATAAAAATAACAATAATAAAGAATTTTGATCAATGATTTAGTACTCAACAAAAACTAAACTCAGCACTGAATTCTAATTTAATTTTAATATGGTTAAGGATTTCTAATTTTAAAAAAATATCTCATAAAAGAAATTATTTGAAAATAACTCGGCTATAAGAAATTAGAGTTTCATTTCCATTATAGTAAAACAATCAATTCTAATTTTTAACAACTATTTAGAAGTTTACATCTTATAAAGAATAATAGTGTGCTTATAAAGTTGATAAATAAAGTTTGTATTCCAAATGATATGATAACTTTATGTGTCATTTGTCCATTTTTATAGTCACTAATGATATACTTATAAAGTTAAGATAAAAAATTTATATCTCAAATGATGTGTCACTTAATATATAATTCATTCAAATGTTCCGTTTGGTACAATTTTTCAAATAAAACTTATTTTAGTAGAGCTTTTATTATTAGACCTTTTGTAAATAGAGCTTTTATTAAAAAAAATTAATTGTTTGGTTGTCAATAAGATCTTTTATTAAAAATGTATGAAATTACTTTAATAGATAGGTTTTTTAAAGTTATATTATAAAAACAATAAATAAGATTGTTAAATAAGTAGATGATATTTTAGATATTTTGGCATTTTAAAAAAGATTTTCAACCTCTTACTTCCAAAAGTTCAAAAAGGTATTTAACATTTTGAACTTCAAAAGCTCTATTAGAAAAACAATCAAACACCAACAAAAATTATGATAAGAGTTTATGAGATTAAATAAGCATTTATTTTCATTAAATAAGTCATACCAAACAGGCACCAAGTAAAATTGCTTGAACTTGATGTGTTATTCGTCCATTTTTATAGTTACCAATGATATACTTATAAAGTTAGGATATAAAATTTATATCTCAAATGATGTGACACTTAATATATAATTCATTCTAAGAAAAGTTGCTTGAACTTTGTCTAAAAGTTATATTTTCTAAATAAAAAACAAGTAATAATATACATCCTAAATTTTTATCCTGAATTTTACCCCAAACGATGTGTCATTTATTGAGTGGTTGATAATTATTTACAAGATTTTAATGAATTAATTATATTATCTCATCAATTAATTAATAAATATCATATTATTTTTATAATTTTTTAAAATAAAAAATTTAAAATGTATAAAACTACTCAATAAAAATTATCATATTATAGTGTACTACCACAGAATCAAGCGTATCCATGGAAATTTCACACCGGTATTTCACAAGCAAAAATAACATTACGTAATTGAGAACGTGACATGTTCATAAAATCTTTTCAGATAACACGTGTGCCGGTCTTGGTTGGCTGGTGGATGGCCATATGCTATGTAATCGATGAGTTCAACATTTTTCTACACGTTTACTTGTCAAACAATTAATGAAGATTCTAAAATTTTATCTAATTATGAGGTAAGAAGATAAGGATCAAATGTTGTTCAAATAGGGGCAAATCGCAGAATACAAATAAATATTGAATTAGAAATAAGAAATGAACCCAAAAAAGAAAAAGAAAATTTTGACTTGTATGTTGAAAAGAAAACAATAACAATGCTAGAGTTCTAAAGTATACTTGGAGAAGAGTGGTGATAATATTATAAATTTTTATGTGAATTTATTTTGCATAAATTAGTGTAGTATAATTTTTTTAGTTGGATGAAAAATATAAAATAATAAAAGTCAATTATGTGATTAAGAGATTATCACATTAATTTGTATAAAATAAATTAATAAAGAGTTTATATCTTAAAATATACTTGGAAACTCTAGCATAATTATGTAGAGGGTTGGGTGATCACCTCAGCCCTCAGGTCGAAAAATACTTTCGCAAGAAGAAAAATATTGAGTTGAAAATTTTATGCGTTTTTTATGGACAATTCACGTTTGGCCTCTTCAAGTTTATTACTTTTTTCATTGTTATCAATAGAACCAAATATTGACCCACTACTTGAGAACCCAGCACTATTCTAAACCAAAAAAATAAATTAATTAAATTGCTGATGGGGAAATTGCGTGAAGGAAAGTGCAAATTTGAATGCAAAAATGGGTTTTCAATCGCAGTTGACTTTATCCACTAAAATAATAAAGCTAGTGAATTAATTAGGATTAGTAATGTAATCGCTTCTCTTAATATTTAAAATTCTCAATGCCGTAGCCGTCGCAACCGGGAGAACATCGTTTTTATGTTTACAAATGAGCAAACATATAAAAATGAAAATACAGGTCTTTGTCATTTTGAAAAGATATATCATCATTATTAAGAAGAAAAAAAAAATTATTATACATTTCCTGTTCTTTTGTATGTACCATTAAGCACTCATAGTATTAGGTTTAATTTCTTTCTTTCTCTAAAAAAAATGTTACTAATTAACCTGTGTAAATTTTCCTTAGAGTTAACAATTTTATTACTAAGATTAATTGACTACGTAAAGGAATCAGAGCTAGGTTGAAGCATAAATTTTTTTTTACATCAGTCAAAAATCGACATCTATTAATAGCTTTTTTTTTCCTCGAGCAAAAATTCAATATAAATTAAAAATTGATAATTCCCACTCAATTCTTAAAAGAAAGACAATGGAGGATTAAGGGTTGTTGCTATCAATGGCAGAAAAAACAGTTTCTGGATGCTACTATAACTATTTTCAGGAGAAAAATGTGTTGAAGCAATATCAAATTAATCAAACCTAATATAATGACCTTATCTTATATTCCAGAAACAATACACATTTGTTAGCATCCAGAATTATTCCAGATTACACTATACTGCAACTGTAAAAGCAAAACTTCATTAATGGAAATAAAGTTTATCGTCATAATTAAAATGCATAATTTAGTGGATTACCAACTAAGCAGCGTATAATTATAAATATAGTGACTTGATGACAGGTATATTCGTTTCAAAATGGCCCAACTTTCATTAGAAGATCGAATAGTTGCATGCAGCACATGAGCACATGCCTGTAATAAATAAATTCACAGCAGCCATGAGAACAAGTACCATTTTTTATTTTATAATTTAATAATCAAAAGGGTAATTCTGTCATTATACACACAAAGCTCGTGTAATTTAAAAGTTGAATGTGAATTCTCCAATGTTTCTAGAAAAACAAGCTACACAAAAGGCACAAATCAATTTCAATGCTAATGGGTTTTATTGGTCAACTTCTGCTAATGACAATAATCTTGTTGTTCAAGCCAGCCAGCAGTCACGTTCAAACATTCAAAACCTTATAGAAGCCTCTAGACATCTTAGGTCCTTGGCATGTTTCAACATCCAAGCCCCCTTAAAACCCCAACCTCCCTCACAATTTTGGCTCACAATTCCTCTCCCTTGTTTGGCTCCCGCAAAAACATATACCAATAGAGCCCCCCTCAATTAAAACATTATGGGCACTTTAGTCGGTCATGTGGCACCTGGCTTTGCCTTCTTGGCACTTGGGTTATGGCACCTTTTGAACCATATCAAGCTTCATTCTCTTCGCCCAAATTCCTACACATCAGCTCCATGGTTCCCCACATCAAGAATAAAGTACTTGGAGCTTTACATGATCATGTTAGGTAGCTTCTTATCCATGGCTATGGAGCTTGTCATCGGCCCCGAAAAGCATCAACCCTTTGACACAGATGGAACAATTCCACCAAACCATCTTCACAACTTTGAGCATGCAACAATTTCACTCACTTTCTTCACTTATGCAGCTCTTTCTATTGTTCTGGACAAAACTTGCTCCAAGCTCCAATATGGCCTAACTCAATTTCTTGGAGCCATAGCCTTTGGGCAACAGTTTCTTCTTTTCCACCTTCACTCGGCTGATCATATGGGTGTTGAAGGCCAATATCACTTGCTTTTGCAAATTGTTGTTCTTGTTTCTTTAATCACAACCCTTCTGGGGATTGGTTACCCAAAAAGCTTCTTGGTCAGCTTTGTTAGGTCAGCAAGTATTTTCTTTCAAGGTGCTTGGTTTATACTCATGGGATACATGCTTTGGACCCCGTCACTTATACCTAAAGGCTGCTTCATCAACAGTGAAGAAGGTCACCAAGTGGTCAGATGCCATGGAGCTGAAGCTTTACATAGAGCAAAATCATTGGTCAATCTTCAATTCAGCTGGTTCTTGATCGGTGTCACCATATTTTCAGTCTCTTTGTACTTGGTTTTGGACAAATTTTATGGTGATCAAAAGGTTGAGTACTCATCATTGACTAGAGAGGAAGATGAAGATTCAGATGATGTCGAGTCACAAAAGGAACACAAACTTGATGAGTCCAAGAGTTTTATTGCCATGGGAAAAAAAGTCTTTGCATCTGTTGACATGGAGAGGTAAATATGAGAGATAATATACACAAAAGATAAAGCAGCTAGAATCTATTCGAATATATTTGATTGTTAATTAGGTGTGTGTACAAAAGTAATTAGAGTTGGTGGAATCCCACTTACTTTAATATTTAAGCCTTCAATAATGTTGGCTTAAAGAAAGCCCATGGCTTTGCTCTTGGTTTGCATTGAGTGTTGGAGTTCATATCTGTTTGTTTGTATAGAAAAAAGTTACAAGTTCTTTTACTTTATATTTTTTAATTGTACCTCTCAATACCAACTTCTTGCAGAAGATCTCTATTTGATTTGATTCAAATTTTTTTTCTAATATTTTATCGTCTCCTAGATACAGCCACCACTTTGCTATGTTGTTTAGACTTGAGATTATGTTTAATTGGCCGAATTAAAATTAATTCTAATTAACTATGGCAATTGGGTAAAATATAAACTGAATTTTGAGCTTTTTTCCCCCCCTTTTTTTCCCCTACAAAACCAACATCCTTGTACATGCAGAACAAATTAAAGGAGGCTGCTGTAGTTTTGCCAGCTTGCCTTAACCTCAAAATATGGCTGACGCAACATCGGCTTTGAAAATGACATTGGCTGCTGGACTGCCCGTAGCTCATTAATTATAATGCCTAATATTGCAAATACTAATTACAATAATACAAATACTAATAATAACAACAATATTCATATTAATAATAAACTTATTCTAATATGTTGGATAATGGTTGAAATAACAATGCTCTGCTTGGGTGTTGATTATTGAAAAAGCTAGAGCAAAGCTATAAGGACCGCAAAATTAGGATGATAGATATTTGAAGTAGGCCATATGAAGGTGATAGAATCTCAACTCTGTCTCAAGGATGAGGCTTAGTCAATAAAATACTACCAAGAAAAACAATGAACAATTACATTGACTGCCTTCACAGCCGCAAACCATTTCAATTGATCCCGACCCATTTGAATTTCATCTCACTGAGTAATTATTTGCATTAAAAAATTTAGTTATTTACAATGCATATAAAATGGATAAACAAAATTAGATAAATAATTAGTTAAATTATGTTGCCCTCACCTTTATCAATGGATAGGGATGTTGACGTAAGATAAAATACTAAATTGACAATGAAGTAAAGTTTAATTATTTGTCTCTCTAATTGTATCATCATCATACGGTACCAAAGTTTATGTCAATCATCCATTGAAATTAACCGTTGGATTCAGTTGTCAAAAGTATTTAGGTGGATCAACGAAAGCAAAACTTGAGATTAAGATAAATTATAGAGGAGGGGTAGGTAATTAATTAATTAATACACACTCTTATTCAAACTCAGACTCCTATCCCTCATATGTTAAAAATCGACGGACTAATTTGAAAAAGTTTCTCCCCTCTTTTCTAGTTAGTCCAATTTTGACATAAACGTGTGTCTAATCCTAAAGGGCCCATTAGCTGTTTTATTTTTATTATTTTTTATTTACTTTTTTTTTGTGTTTTTATGTTCAAGTCCAGCTAGTCGTATTATTAACAAAGAGTAAGAAATTAATATCTCTGGTTCGGACTTTAGAGAAATGAAATTTAATGATACCCAATAATTGTCATTGCAGATTCTTCAAAATAATTATTAATGGACAATTTCATTAGGTGTAGTCTAAACATGATAAATCTAAATTAGTTCAATTATCTGCCGCAGAATTACCTTTTCTGTAAAAAGGGGAGCAATGGAAAATTAACACCCTTTAACATGTTCAAATAATTCATCCACTTAGTGCGTAAGCTCTATGGTGGCATATTCCTATTTGTTAGCCAAACAATGAAACAATGGGCAAAACATGATTACTTTCTAAGACACTAAGTTTTTATTAATTAAGTGTTCTTCTTAAAGACACTTTAAATCCATAAAATAGATTTTTTTTTCTTTTTCCTTAACAATATACTAGTGCTCTGACAATCTCAATCTCCTACAACTCATCAGAGATTTGTATAAGTCATTCATCATGAATGAAAAAGGCCAATCAATCCCAAAGATTTTGATCCACATGTGAAACCATATGAATCCAAGATTAATTTAATCTATGTAATTGCTCAATATCATAATAAAGCTTTGAGCTTTGTGCTTTTCTTCTTCTGCAAAAGCAATTAAGACCAAAGACGTAAATCACCAACTTTTCTCAAAAGACTTGAAACTTCCCACACAACACAAACGATCTTTAAATAATTGCTTGTTGCTTTTCTAATTCAATAATAATTAGATTAGATCCTTTCACGCAATCCATTGCCCGTTGTTGTGCATGCTTGTGCTTCCATGCTTTGCACATGCAGCGATAATGGTGAATTAATTAATACATCCAAATTTGAACATTGCATTCACTAAAATATTTCTTTCTTTTGCTTGTTTAATTTGTTGCCTTTTGTTTGTTTTGTTGTTGTTTTTTGCTTTGTTGCGTATGCAGTGAGGACACAAGGAGGAAGGAATTAAATTATATTTTACATATCATGTGCCAATGAAGTCTGAGTCATTTGAGACAAACAATGAAACAATTAGACCAATAAGTGTGTAGATCAGCTGGCATAAAATTGTTCTAACTTAAAACAAAGTTCTCGGTTCGAGATTTGGGAATGCAACTGTGTTAAATATTTATTGGGAGAGCTTTGTCGTTCTAGTAGTCCTACCCGGCTCGAATCTAGATTAGTTAGGACCCAATGTAGTCTCCAGATACTAGATGGTTTAATACACTTTAAATCTGGATTAGTTATGACTCAATATAATTTTCGAATACCATATGGTTTAATACACCCAAAAAAAGGATGAAACAATTAGGGTGATGATTAATTTTGGTTACGTTACCAATTGCGAAAACGACCTAATTATTCTTTTTTGAATGTGTGACACGTTTGTTGGGATGTATTCGTTATTTTAATGTGTCGATATGTATAATTGACAAATTTTTATGTGAAGTAAGATAGATTTTAAGGATCTCAATCAAATTTATTTAGAAATTCTGGAATTGGAACTACGTACTTGTATAAATATTTATATATACGCGAGTTCATCTTAATTTTTTTATCTTAGATACGAAAATTCTTGAAGTGGCACTCTTTGTGCATATAGGTTGGTCATTAATTTTGCGTGCCAAAATTAACGTGCGATTACATATTAATAATTCATCTGCTTATTGGCTAAATAATTAATTAAAATTGACTACAATTTGATGTCGTATTCTGCCAGAAATTTTCAATTACAACATCTAATCATCTTTGTAATTTGATGCGGACTCTTATCTCATTTAATATGATTTCGATAGGCTCAATATACACTTCATATTTGTACAACTTGTTACCCACGCTTCACCTTTATTTGTTTAATTTTTTTTTGGGGGGAGGCTAAATTATATATGTAGCGTATTAGGTTTCTTGCAAGCTAGGATAATCGTCTTGTTGCAAGCATAACTTTATATTGTAAAGTTTCAACAAAATGTTACATAGTTTTTAAATAAAATATGATAATTTAGGTAAAAAAATCTCTATTCTAGTCTTTGTACACTAATTTATATGCATCGGATTGGCTTGAAAGAGTTGGAATCCCAAATCTGGCCCTGCTTTAAACTGAAAACGAATATGTACTACCATAACGTGTGGAAGCAAATTGGGAAGTTGCTCAACGCTAAGTAATAATGGTTCTTAAGAAACTTATCTACTAAGAAAAAATAAAAAATAAAAAATTGAGAGTCATTTCTTTGTTAGAAGTAAAAAAGAACAATCAAATTCAATTGAGTGTGAGCATTGAAAAGGAAAAAATAAAAAATAAAACACCGTTATCACTAACGAACAAGAACAATCAAATCAATCGATCAAATCCTACCATATTGTGTGGAAGCCAATTGGTAAATTGCTCAATGAATACTACCATATCGTGTGGAATCCGATTAGTAAATTGCTCAATGCTAAGTAATGATTCTTATAAAAACTTATGTGCTAAGAAAAAAAAATGTTTATCATCCCTTCCTTGAGAAGAAAAAAGAACAATCAAATTCAATTGAGTGTGAGCACTGAAAAGGAAAAAAAAAAAGACCATTTATCAATGACGAACAAGAACAATCAAGTCGATCGATCAAATATATTTACATTTCATGAGCTAAATAGATTGTTCTAAAAATACTTTATTAGATATACGTCATAATCTCAAATAGATGTTTTAAGACAGCAAATTTTGGAATATTCTGAAAAGACAAATTGTGAAGTTTCTTTCTAGAAATATACAAGATAATTACATTTATATTTTTACTTAATTGGTGGTGTTCACTTTGAAGAGCGGAGAGGAGTGGAAAAGAGAGGACATCAGAGAAAAAGAGGAGAGGGGAGAGACAATTAAAATTTATATTATTTTGTTTGCCATGAAATTCTAAGGGAGAGGGATGGATTATTTATAATTTGAATAAGTTTATCCTTTGTGTTAAAATTTCAATATTTGTTATTAAGTCAAATTTTAAAAAAAGAAAAAAAATATAAAAATTTGCATCGTTTACCAAATTCGAGAATTTTTCTAGAAAAAACATAAAATATAAATATAAACAAACAAAGTTATAAATAAATAAAGCAGCTAGTAATTGAAAGAAAAAAATTTATAATGAACTGATTTGATTTTCTTTAATTTTTATGTTTACAATTTAAAAATAAAAATGTAGTATAATATATATATCATATAGATAACATTCATTCGGTCGTCAATGATAAGTTAATTAAATATTTGAAGAGAATATAGGCTTCACCTTCACCTTCCTCGTTTGCTGTTACTGCCTTTTTTTTTTTTTTTTTTGTCTTTTTTAATGATTAATTTGTTGATTAAGTGAAAATATGAAGTTTCTATTTTTATCTCTCTCATACTGGCAAATGGTAACGGCAAATAAAATAACCAAGTGCAAATGATTAGCAAAGGATAAGAAGTTTAAGATGTGGACAATAGGACACGATATTTGAGGGATAAATATGGTAATTTACCTCTCCTCCAGTGGTAGAATTCGATTTCCTCACTCAACATGAGAGGAAACTTCAAGCCAAATTCTTCAATTTGCAGCAATTGAATTCCTCTCCTCTCTCTCCTTCTCCCCGGTCAACTCCCGAAAAGTATTCTAAAAGACAGTCAACGACACATGACATAATAATATTATTAGTGTTGTTGTATTAATTAATAAATGGCACAATGGGCCGTCGGATTGGTTGAACAATGCCATGAAAGCACTCACATGCAATGGCAATGAATTAAATGAATGAACCTTCAATTTACTTATGTTTGAAAGTCAATCTCGAGTGCTCTATATAGCAGCCATGTGTACTTTCTCTGTCATTTCATTTTTTTTTGGCCTGTTTGTGCTGAATCTACTTCATTATTCGTCATAACTTTCTCAATGTTCGTCATTGCATACACAGCAATATAGGGTTGTGCTAACTTTCTTGGGTGTATTCAGAAATGAGAAAGGGTGTATCAACAATCTAAGCCTTTGCCACCACCGACCTGATTTTGAGCCCAACTTAAAAAATGAAACCCAAAGTGATATGGGCCCCATTTAAACATTTCATATTTCCATTACCGGAACCGCTACTCAGAACAACGTCGTTTTAGTTCAATATAAAACCAACGCCATTTCAACAACACTTGTCTCTTTCACTCACTGTCGCTCTCTTGCAATTGACGAAGAATTAAAAAAAAAAAAATTCCATTTATTTGCCGCGAACCGAAAGAAGGCAGCAGCAGCCGTAGCCGTTACCAAAACGTCGCCGTCAAACGAACGGTTAGTTCCTTCGATACTCCCCGATCATGTAAGCCTCCGATTTCGAAATGCTAAAAACATGCCATTCGAGTTGAGAAAAAAATTGAAATCTTGAGGGCGATTTTGTCTTTTAATATCGGAAACGCTTTAGAATTCAAAATCTGGACTGAACTTTGCTCGATTTTATCCAATTAGAGAGAACTCACACACGGTGTCTTTGATTTTAGGGTTTTGAATTGCAGAGGTCTGTAAATGAGTAAATGGAAAACGAAGAAGAATTGAAAGAGCCAGAGAAGAAGAAGCCGCACTTGAACTTGAATTCTCACTCTCACTCTCACTCTCACTCTTTGTCTCCAACCATGGCTCGTAATACCCCTAGTTCCCCTTCCAGTAACAAATCTGTATGTTCTCTCACCTCTCTTTGATTTAAGTGTCTATTCTTATAGTGTTTGCCATGCTTGGTTGCATAGATAATGGAATTGAATTGAATTGTGTGCATTTTTGGACATAGTGAAATTTTAGTATTTTCATTTGTGGAAAATTGAATAATATTTGTGGTTATTTACGATTACTGTGGAGATATATTTTGGCGGGAGACGTTGATACTTTATGGATGGAACACATTTGCACACGTGTTGTTTGTGTTGGTACTCCATAAAATAGGCAACACAATCACACCACGTGCGCTCCATAAAGCGGCAATACAATCACATCACGTGTGTACTGCACTCTATGGTTGTGTTATGGAGCGCGCATGCGCTCATGGTGTAATTGTAATACTAGTTTGTGGAGTACACTTGCGCACACGGTGTTATTGTGTTGTTAGGTTAAGGAACATGTTTGTGCACGTGGTGTGATTATGTAGCACCTCATGAATTGAGTTGAAGTGGTGAGTAATGAAATTTTCACATGGTAATGTTGCTCATGATTAACAATATACACACGCACACACAGACGTATATATATATAGTAAAATGTTTAAAAATACTATTGAATAGTTGTAGTTAATGCGGAAATAGGGCTGTATACTTAATTGGAAAAAAATTGTTTCCATTTATACTGGATGCTGGAGCAAGCTTCTTATTTTTTAAAATCTAGTGAAAGATCAAAATAACAATTTGGTCTGGCTGATGAGTGGTAAGCAAAAGCATGGGGACTTTGCCACTCAAGCAGAAACGTGAAACAAATGCTTCTGCACAGACACTCACTGGGTAGGTGGGTTTCTGTTATCTGGTAGATGACTACAAGTTTGAAATACTAGTTGGTGGTTGCAGATAATCATGATGTAATGTGAAGTCGTTGATTTGCTTTTTTAAATAATTGACATGGTTGCCTTTGTCACTCCGGTTGACATGAAGTTAAAGAGAATATCATAAATATTTTTTTTCTTTTGTCCAGGTTGATTCAGCGGTTCTCCAATACCAGAATCAGAAACTAGTGCAGCAACTAGATTCTCAGAAGCATGAGTTGCAGAGTCTTGAAGCCAAAATTAAAGAATTACAAGAGAAGCAAACTTCATATGATGAAATGTTGATCACAGTGAACCAACTTTGGAATCTGGTGAACTGTGAAATTCCCTTATTTCCTATTTACTTTTTATATACTGCACTCTTTTCTGGTCTCTCTATCAGCTGTAGTTTGGATTGTCTGATGGGAAATTTTGCTATGTTGTCCTTGTAGTTTGTCGATGATTTGATCCTGCTTGGAGTACGGGCTGGGGGAGGATCAAATGTTTTACAAAAGTTGGATTCTGAAAACCAGACACGAGGTCTTTTAGCAGTTTATTGTCTACAAGAAGATTGGTTTTTTGGTTGTTTATTCTTCTGTATTACTAAACCCTAGTTTCACGATACATTTAACTATATTGACTTGTTGTATTCTTTAGATTCAATTCCATCTGGTCCTCCAGAGGATATGTTTCTCTGTAGACTACTTCAAGTGAATTCCATTGAGAGCAGTAGCAAAGATGGAATACTCCAATATGTTGAAGAGGCCCTTGCCTCACGTCACTCATCTGCTAGGGAGTTGATGAAATTTATTGAAGAAGTCATTGATGCTCAGAGAGTGAAAACTAAGAGCATAGCTGAGGCTTTCCATGAAAAGCTATCTGCAGAAGGTCAGAAAATCTTGATTGTCAGGTCCAATTGTTATTTTGTATTCATCATTTATGTTTCCTGTGATTAGGTTAGTCGTCTGCGACTAGGGGTGTTTAGAATCCAATCCGATCCGTTCAATTCGTCTGATCCGCAAAATTCCTATCTATAGATTGGTGAATTGGATTGGATTGGATTGAAAATTTGAAAATCCACAGTCAGTGCACTGGCTATAAATTTACTTCTATAAATCTACAAAAATTCACGAATCCATAAAAAAATAAAGAATATTTATTTAATTAAAAAATTAAACTTGTAAATGCGGCATTACTACTTACTAATAATAAAATAAGTTAAAATATACTTACGTTAACACCATATTATATCTTATCCAAAATAATAAAAAATAAAAAATAAGTAAATAAGTAAATATAGCTTCCTAAACAGTTAATTTTTATGTATTGATCTAAACGAATGAGTTTTTTTTCTTTTCAGTGTGTTTTATTTTGAAATTTTGAATGTATTATTCTAGCTTTGTTTAAACAATTAATTTATTTAACTTTTATTCAATTTTGAATTTGATCAGTAGTAAAATTATTTTTATATTATTTCTTTTATTTAATTAGTTCGTGGATTTGATAGAATTAAAAAAATTTAACCTACACACTAATTTGCAAAATGGTAGATTGGATATGAATTGAGTTAAATCCGCATTCGATCCGCAGACATGTGGATTGGATTTGGATGGAATTTCACCAATCTATCGATTGGATTGGATTGAAAATCTAGAAGGTGCAAAATTATGGATCAGATATGGATTGACACCAAATCCGCTCCGCGAACACCCCTATTTGTGACTTAGATCTTCAACATAGTATTTTCTTAGGAACTTCACATTGATTGTCATATATTTGGGGTTCTCAGATGCCATTATCCAGCTGTCTAAGATTGATGATATGATGAAAGAAGAGGCTAAAAATCTGCATGAGGTGATGGAGATTATCCACTTGAAGCATAAGGAATATGCTGATCAAATTGAGAATTACATAAGCAGTCATTCGGTTGATCAAGCTGAGATTCAACACCTTGCAGGTTTGTGAGATGATTCAATCTGAATATTTCTGTTAGGTAGGAAATTTTGTGGATAATTTACCAGCACTTGTGAATAAGATCACATTCATATCTGCACAATTATAAGAATAAGATATAATTCACAAAAATTTTAATATCAGATTTAATTGCTTCGTCACACGTTCATCTTCTCTTTTCATATTCACTTTCTTGCACCCACCAACAACTCTTTTAGTCAAATAAATTCAACGAACCAATTGCAAATATTGATAGACATTGAATCCTGGTACCATTCAGAGGCATTTTAATTTAATGTAATTTTCTTTTTGAATTTATCTGTTGATCCTATTTTAGCTGCAGGACTTAGAATTAAAAAAAAAAATGTAGCAGAGTATATTAATTCAGTTAACAAAAATAATGGCATTATAGAATTTTGTTGTGTAATTATTATTTGCACATATTTTTTTTTTCAGTTCAATTTTTTGTGCATTATATTAATTTTATTTTTTTGTTCAGTTTCTCCTTAAAAAAGGGTGACATTTTTACGAAACTGTAAGAGTATGTTTGTTACGGAAAGAGTGCACCATTCAAAGTAAGCATCAGAGGGAGAAAAAAAATTTAGAAGGAAGAAGGCGTCAGGAAATAGTTTGAGAGATTGTTAACTTGAGAAATTCAGGCAATTATGTTGCCAGCATATTTTGGAATGTCATCTTCTAATTTATAATCTTGTCTGAAAATTACAAATTTTTGTATTAGTTATTATGTCATTCTTATGATAAGCCTTTTCTTAATCACCATAACAATAAAAAAAAAAAATTTCATGATTCTTTTATAAATCCCTACATAATATTCATTAGTAAGCATCAAACTGGAATTACTCGTGATTTTGCCTGTGAAGTATTGTATAGCATAATTTGTTTCTAATATATCAGATAACAAATAACCATTACAAAAATTTAAAAAAATCTAAACAAAACTAATATGCATCTAAACAAAGAAAATATTCATGAAGTTTTTTGTGTATTTTCTTATTAAAAATAGAATAAAAATTAAGTAAATCACCATTTATGCTAGACTTGGCAGATATCAATTTCTGTTTGACATTAATAATTTTACTCTTAAAATGTATTTTTATTGCTTGGAGCATTAAATGCTCCTGTAACCTGATGTATATGCCGGGCATCTTATAGGCTTCTTTATTTAGCTATATTTATATGCCAACCAGATTTAATCTTTGGCCACTCGTTTGATCCAACGGTCAATAGCTGGACAATTCATCTTATGGTTGTCTATTAAATATGCGCCTATTTTATTAATACTTAAAGGTGAACTTGAAGAGACCATGGCTGAACTTGAGGAAAGTAGAAGAAAACTGGTCAGTCTAAAGATGCAAAAAGATATAGCATCCGGTACGCATTCACTGGTTCCAGCTGCTGCTATGGTAAATGGAAGTGTATCGCCAGAGAAGAGGCCTGCTGATGGGAGGATGGATTTGCAAGAATTGAAGGATTCTGTCGAGGAAGCAAAGGTATCAGTTATGGATAATTATCTTTAATTTTTCTGTTTGTGTATATGGACTTGCTTGCTTGTGTGTATAAGGAAACATTACTTATCAAATATTACAGATACTGGCAGCAGACCGTCTTTCCGAGGTTGAAGAAGCACAGCAAGACAATATAAACTTGTCAAAACAATTAGAGAATCTTCAGGTTCACAAATTCAAATTGTTAATATATGTCCCTTCATTTACATGTCATCTCAAGGATAAAAGTTTTTATTTTGTTACATTTCAGAATCTAATTTTTGATATTTTGTTTGCATAGAATGAGCTGAATGACGACAAATATGTACACTCATCTCGATTGTATAATTTAGTAAATGATCAACTCCAGCATTGGAATGTTGAAGTAGAACGATACAAAGCATTGACAGATTCTTTGCTGGTAAACTGCCATATTTTGTTGCTTTGTCATGCTTCAGATATTGGTGTCATTATTGGTCTACTTTAAAAGTGCAATTTCAGATTGACAGGTCTCTTGTTTTGAGAAGAGAGAAGGAAATAAATGTAAGAGCAGAGTCGGCAGATGCTGCAAGGAACACCGTTGATGATTCTGAATCTAGAATTGAACGGCTGGAGGTTCAGTTGCAGAAGAGTATCATTGAAAAAAATGATCTTGGTCTCAAAATGGAAGAAGCCATTCAGGATTCAGGTGAAGAGGTTAATTATGCTAGTTTTTATCTCAGCTGAAATCTGGTGAAGCTTCTGGTTGTAATGTTGTTGTTTACTCCAGGAAGAAAGGATATTAAAGCAGAGTTTCGGGTGATGGCTTCTGCTTTGTCCAAGGAAATGGGAATGATGGAAGCTCAGTTGAATCGGTGGAAGGAAACTGCGGATGAGGCCCTTTCTTTGCGTGAAAAAGCAGTCTCTCTAAAAGTGTCCTTAAGTGCAAAGGTTTATCTTTTCATTATGCTTGTCTTTTCTATTATCTGTTATTTATTTGAGTAAATCCTACTGACACTCATGAGGTGTTATTATTGTAATGTTTTTCAGTCACTCATTCCATTATTTAGCATTGACCTGGACAAATTATCCATAGTGATAGCATTTGTAAGTAGTGTGAAATCATAGCTTACCCGTTAACTTGCTGTTGGGGAGGGTCTACCAATTTTATTTAAGCTCTAATAATGGCATGTGGACAACCTCAACCACACAATAAAACTTATTATACTATAATTTTATCAATATGGAGGGATTCAAATGCAAGATCAGTTTATCAAACTTGGCTTTGATACCATGTTAAGTCTGCATGACCTGGAAGCTAATGCTAAAGAGCCCAATAATAACATGTAATCTCTCTTACTTCCAAAATATTAGTCTAATTTTTCTTTTATTAAAATACGTCTGAGGACGTAGACAAGTCTCATCTCTCCCCTAATGCTTTGTCATCTGTGTGCACCTAGGTACATCCATATTCCATACGATGCAATTGTTAGAATTTTTGTCGCAAAATTTAAATTTCAAACAGTTGATGGATTGCCAAAATCACTGTCCAGAACATTCAAAAGATTATGAGCATTAACATCAGAGTCATGAACTTGGCTTTAGCAAGATTCTAGCTAACACATCTTTGCATTACCTAGTTGATGATGTTCTGAATTCAGAAAACAATATGATAAGCATTTGGCATTACGCATGAAGTTAGGTATTTTGGCGGATGCGCATATAATTCAATTGTTAGATCATTTTTGTAATGCAACTTTAAAGTTTGCCTACTTAGGACAACTGAGCTTGTATTCCACTGCTATGGTGGCTTTTGTGGGTTGCTCTTCCTTTAGGGCCAGTTTTAGAATTTTTTTAATTTCCTTGATGCAGTCAACAAGATATGATAAATTTATCATATCTTTGATCGCATTAATGATTTCTAGCTCTTTCTTTCTTTTTCTTTGTTATTATTATTATTATTATTATTTGGGTATGTGTGTGTGCGTGTGCGTGTGTTGGGTGTTTTAAAATCCAGAAATCCCTAGACTAAGTTGTAAACTGGCTGCTACTTCTAAACCCTATGACATTGGTAGTCAAGAAGCTTGTGGGATATAAAATATTTATCCCAGCTGGTTGTTCAAGGGGATTCAAGTACAAGGGTCTTAACCACTCGACCCAATCCCTTGGAGTTCTAATCATTTTAATTGTCATATTTTATTTGTTGAAGTTCTGTTGTGAAACAAGTGTTACTAAGACTTGATTTCTGCATTTTTTGAATTTATCTATGGCTATTCTTTGGATTATGATGATATCAAAAGGAAAGGAATTTAAATTTTGGAAATAGGTACTTGTTCTGGTTAATTATTGTATCTGTTCATGGATGGATCGATAGCTTGTTGTTCTCATGCCTGCCTATTATTTTTGCCTGTTGTCAGTATATGATGATTGAAACCATACCTGCAGTGATATAAACCAATTTTTTGTTGTTGGCATAGACAAATGAACAAAAGCGCTTGACAGACAAATGTGTGGAACAGATGGCAGAAATCAAATCCCTGAAGGCCCTAGTGAGTTTGCTCATTCTAATGTTAATTTATATTTCATATTCACCTAATGCATTTGGTGCATGGAGCTTGGTTGCTTTCATGAATTCAATAAGAGGAATTTTCTGGCTGTTTATTAGGCAGACTCTGTCAGTATCCACTGCTGTCTTTTGTATAGCACAAACAGTGCTAGTCTTTGTTTTCTGGGTGGACAGCTGGTCCGCTATCTGTTTTTATATATTCTTTATTAATACATCTTTGAGTTTCTTATCAAAAAAAAAAAAAAAGGTATCCGCAGCTCTCTGTGACTTCTCATATTAATTGTCCAAGGTTTGCTTTGAACAAAGTACTTTCATCAGTTGGACTCTATTAACAATGTGTCATCTAGTTGGGCCTAATTGTATCACATCTAATTTGGCTTTTTTTTGTTTCAGTTTTTAACAGCCTCCGCTCTTCCTAGTTTTTTCTATCTGTTATTGCTATTGTCAGGAACATATTTAGGGAAGCAGGATTCCATATGGATGCAGAGTATATTAGTTGAAAATAAACTGTGGATTGACAGATTTTGGTAAACCCTCAAGTGTCGATTGACTTCAAGAACCTACGTTACACAAGGTCATGATTATAAGAATTAAGAGCATAATCAAATGTGGCGAGTGTGCTAGAAATTGGGGCCAGTAGTATCTACTGCATCTGAAATCTTATTACTTGAATCTACCATCACTGGCGAGTGTGCTAGAAATTGCGGCCAGTAGTATCTACTGCATCTGAAATCTTATTACTTGAATCTACCATCACTAACTAAATTAGTTTTTTGTAGCTGAGGTTGATTTTCATGTTGCAGATTGAAAAGTTGCAAAAGGACAAACTGGAATCGCAGATTATGTTGGACATGTATGGCCAGGAAGGTCGTGATCCCAGGTATGTCGATCTAAGTATACTTTTCTACAAAAATACAAGAAGAAGAAGAGAAAAACAATTTGTCAAATCATGTGTTTATGAGCGCCCATAAAATCTTTTTTAGTCCTTTCATTCCTGGTGAACTGATTGGATTGTTAAGAGCGGAACGAATGGGGTGCGCTTTGGAATCCACCGGCAGAAAAAAAAGTTTTGAATATACAAAACAATAGAATGCTACAAACTAGCTGTCTGTACATTATGATTTTGGGATGTAATCTATTGGAAGGTTGGGTAGACTGAACTGTATGATTAACTTTGTTCAGGGTGCATTTACCGTTGCTTTTTCAATTATTGTTTTGAATATAAAAGTGATTAGTTTTTTGTGGATTTGAAAACACATTTGGTGGCATGTTTTGTTAAACAATTTTTGAAAATCAAAACAGTGAAAACACATTTGGTAGTTTTGTTTGAAATATGAAAATATGTGAAACATGTTTGTAAATTTGTTTACAAAAACTGTTATTTAATAGTTGCATTATACAAATATATTAATATAATTAATTAATATATTTATTCATATTAGTTATCATGCATACCTGTGGTTGTGCAATGCATCAATGACTCTGACCTACAAGATCAAAGTTAAGTTATATTAATTCTTTTGAATTTTTATTTTTTATATTTTAAAATATATTAATTTAAGATAATTTAAAATTAATTTATTTTTATCACATTTTTTGTATTAATTTTGATGGATTATATTTTATTAATATATTTTTATAAAATACTTCAGCAGTATGCACGAGTCATAATCTTAAATACACGCATATCCTATTTTGTTATCCATCTATTATACTAATATATTTTATGTATCATTTATATAGCATATCTTGTGGAATCCTGAGGGACCTATGTAGCGTTCTATTGCGAATATTGCACTAACTATTATAAGGAAATTGAAAATCCCATATATTGCATTTTCCATTCCGTTCTCTTTCATGGCAAATTATTCATGTGTACCAAGACTTTTACTTAATTTGAGAATTTTCTCAAAACTGCATGGAGCAAACAGATATTGTGTTTTCCTATTCTTGAAAAGCAAAATACACTGAGCATAAACAGTACTATACACACCGTCGTAATTTGTTTTCATTTCTCCAAAAATTTTCCTTCTAATATTTCCTTCATGCCAAAGTTTTGAATTTTGAATTCCAGGGATTTGATGGAGATAAAAGAATCAGAACGTAGAGCTCATTCACAAGCTGAAGTCCTGAAAAATGCCCTGGATGAACATAGTCTAGAGTTGAGGGTGAAAGCTGCTAATGAGGCTGAGGCTGCTTGCCAGCAAAGGCTTTCTGCTGCAGAAGCTGAAATAATTGAACTGGTGGCCAAACTGGATGCTTCTGAGAGGTTCATTTTTTTATCTCATGTTCTGTACAACTTGTCACGTACATTTGAAAATCACTCATCATTATCCAATGGCAATAACTTGATTGGAAGTGGAAAATGAAACTTGTGTGCTTCTATTGTCAAATTCCTAGAAATTGTATGAATTGATTTTGCTTTCCCTCCACGATCATTGTATAATAAATTTAAATGTTTAGAAATCATATAATTTTTTTGATGTTGTACCTAATTCTTTTTGCATACAAATTCTTACTATTTCAAAGACCTGTTAAACAATGACATAAATGCTTACTGTCTGCCTAAGCTGGGTTTAATGAGTCATAAACTAAGGCTAGGGAGAGAATTTCATACATTGCTCTCATGTAATCCTGGTGTAAGGAAGCCTATGCAGTGCCGATAGGGTTGTACATCCATGCAAATGTTTCAGTCTAACCTAATGGATGGATCACTCTTAAGACATTGACTCAACCTGATTTATTGATCAGTTAGCATTTCCCTTGGTAATTTATCTTTGGCCTCGTATTTTTATCTCGTGCCTTCACCCATTGGTATTTGATCGCGACCAGGTGTGACATAAAGATTGTTTTATGCTCACTTGTGAGTCTTTTTAACATTTCACATCTGTTCACAGTGACATCAGCTGTATGAGCAACATTTGTTGAAATCTGTTTTTGTTATTTGTTTAATTCGGTCATATATAAATGGAACCCTTGCGTGATTTTGAAAATTGGAGGATATGAGATCATTTAATACTCTTTAACCACCTTATGCTATCCCTTCTGTAGGGATGTGATGGAGCTCGAAGAGGCTATGAAAAGCAAAGATCGAGAAGCGGAAGCATACATTGCTGAAATGGAGGTTATTAGTTTTCTATAAGATTTGCTCTTTTTTCCTCCCTTTTTGGCTTTTAGGGGTGGATGGGTTTGCACGGTGCAGCTTTGGTTTCTTGGCACACTTTCCACTACTCTTATAGGCATTTGCTTATTTTTCCTGTTCAATGACTGCCTTCTTTTGTCTTTTTCAGACCATTGGTCAAGCATTCGAAGATATGCAGACACAGAACCAGCATTTGCTCCAGCAAGTGGCTGAGAGGGATGACCTAAATATTAAGGTCTTTCTTATACCATCAGGCTCTTTTTTTTTCTTCTTTTTTAAAAAACAATCTTAGCCCTTTGATCCCGTTACATTGATTTTCACCATTTTTTTTCCTTTTGTTTTCAAAAAGTTGGTTGCATAATGTTCCATCTGGTTTTTGGTACAGCTTGTCTCTGAGAGTGTGAAGACTAAGCAAGTGCAAAGCTTTCTACTCTCTGAGAAGCAGGCACTGGCAAGGCAACTTCAACAAATCAATGCATTGGTGGAATCTGCAAAATTGAGAATTCTCCATGCTGAAGAACAGGTAAAGCTTCTATATGCAATGCAGACAAATTTTCAACTCAGTTACTCTCGTTTTTCCTTTATCAATTATTGATAATCTTGCAGATGAAAGCCTGTCTGACAGAGGCTCTTAGATATAACTCTGAAGACAGACATCTTGCAGTCAACCTTGAAACTACAAAGTGGGAATTAGCAGATGCAGAGAAAGAGTTGAAGTGGCTGAAGTCTGCCGTTACTTCTTCTGATAAGGAATATGAGCAGATCCAGCGGAAGACGGAAGACATGCGAAAAGAATTGGAAAATGAAAGGTGGGTTGTTTTTTTAATGCTGGTTTGATGTCGAGCTCTGGTTATATGTCATCCATCATGAACATCCGTAGTTGGGATGTTGAAAATAATTGAGTGCAACAAAGGGTAATTGCTGGGACATATTGATCTCGATCCTTGTTTCAACATACTCATCAAGTTATTCGTGGATTTCTATCATGTCACTGCCTTAGAATTAGCTCATGGACCAATTTTTTCCTCAAATTTCGGCTTTATCAATGTTTTGTTAATCCAGAAATGAAAGAAAGAAGCTAGAGGAAGAGCTCATGGAAGTAAATAATAAGGTTGCCGAATTGACTTCTGAAACTGGTGAGGCTGCAATACAGAAACTTCAGGACGAGATAAAAGATTGCAAAGCAATTCTCAAGTGTGGCGTGTGTTTTGACCGCCCCAAAGAGGTTAGTATGCCATCCCATTGCTTATTGCTTACTTTATGCTAGGTGATGTTTTTGTTCTGCGTGCTTTGTTTCAAACTGATGAACATTCGGCTGCTTTAAATTTGACAGGTTGTTATAACAAAATGCTTTCATCTGTTCTGCAATCCGTGTATCCAAAGAAATCTTGAGATTCGCCACCGGAAGTGCCCTGGCTGCGGAACTGCTTTCGGTCAAAGTGATGTTCGTTTTGTAAAGATATAAATGAAGCAGAGCTTCACCCATGTTTTTTCTATGAACTGTAAGCTTAGCTTTGCTCCGCATTCAGTTTTGCAGGAGCCTGACCTTGGAGCATCAGCGTAAAATTATTTTTGATTTTTTCCTTTAAATTATATTTTAATAATTTACATATGCAACTATCTAGATATCTCATAATTTATAAAAATAAGAATAATAATAATATGAGAATTATATTGGGACCCCTTGAAAATTGCCATGGCGCTGCCTTTAGTTTACTGTAATGTATGGTTTTAACATATTTTTGCATTCAACCAAACGAATTATCTCTTCCCTATGCATTTTGCAACTCTTTGTTTCTTTGAATCAAATGAGAAGAGAAGAGAAGATCTTTGAACTTCTATTTTTGGATATATTTCCAAGAAGAGAAGCTCTTTGAACTTTTATTTTTGGGTGTTCTGTTACATGTTTCACATGTTTTAAGTTTTTATATTTGTTTGAAGATGTGAGACATGCGACGTGTGAGGGATGTGGTAGTGTTATAACATTGCTAATTTTATATTATATATATATATATTATTCGATTTACTATCAATTCGTACAAATTAAAAAAAAAATCCGTATATAAGTATGAATATGTGGTATTACCTTTTCTTAAAAAAAATTATATTTGATATTTTTTTTGGAACAACATGGTAAGGGTGAAGTCGACGGATATTTGGATTTAATTTTGTCTAGGATGAGACTCATGCCCCACAATTGACTGATACTACTACCAAGTACCAACTTAACAAGGGATGGATAAGACGAAGATAAAGATGAAAAAATTTATTCATTTTCATTCGGAATATTTCAATATAATAGCTGCCAAGCCTGCCTCCTCTCAATTTCAAGCAGCTTTTTCAAATAAATAATAAATTGAGGGCATTATTGAAACAATATTATTGAACCAATCATGATTTGCTATTTCGCTTTGCTGAAAACGACACCGTTCTTATGTTTAGCTCACTAAGACAAACCAAAGCTCGCCAGACCCTGCCTCTCTTCAACAAACCTTCTTCTCTATTAGTCAGTCTGTTTATTTTCACAAACAAATCAATAAAAAGAAATGCAACTCTCAACAAACTTCACAGCTTCACCATTTCGATCCCAAAACCATCTCTTCAACAATCTCAGTCCCACTTCTTTTCTCCACAAATCACTGTTCCTTTCAAGACCCACCAAAACCCTCCAAAATCTGCTCTTTTCAAACCCCAAATCATCACAAAAAAAGTTACTTAGAACTTCAACAATTAATGCCTCTTTGCTTGAAGCTCCACTCTTGTGGGCTGGTAGACTTTGCGTTTACTATGCCCTCTTGAAAGCTGGCTTAGCTGGATCTCAAGCTAATCCTCTCGTCTCTGGTGGGTTTTCATTTTGTTCCTTTTGTTTTTGCTTTACAGATGACGCTTTTTTTTTTTTTTTGCGTTAAAGGTTTGATTTTCATTTACATTTTTTATGTGGGTATTTTTGTTCGTGTTTTCAGATTTGGAAAGTGGTGGTGTCACTGGTAGTGAAGGTGCTGATTTGGGGTTCTCTAAATGGTTAGAAAACATAAAAGGGAAGCCAGGTTTGTGGGTTTCTTTCTGTTTTTGGATTTACTTTGCTTATGTAATAAAGTTGCGAACTTTTATCTTGTTTGTAAATTTGTGAACTTTTATCTTTGTTGTTCATTTACCTGCAAATTGTTGATAAAGTTGTGCACTTACGTAGATTCCCATTTTCTCCTTTTGGCTGTTGACTTGAAACGAAAACTGAAATTGTAATTTTGTGAGCTTAGAATTAGTAGTACCACACTAAATAAGAACAGTGGATCTTGTTGCGGACACAGCTTCATTCAACTTATAACTGCTAGAACATATTGGTTTTAGATTTGTTAGTTAATAAAATGAGAATCCTCAGTAATTATTGGAATAAAGTAATTGCATTTTAATAGTGTGTCCATTGTCAAAGTTGGGAGCCAGAGCATTAGGAGGATTGATCTACAAGTTGAATCAGCATAACCATTTGACTTTTACGGTGGAACATATGTTTTTAATTAGCAATTGGTAAAGCATCTTCACTTCATATATAATAAATGGTTGGGAAAGATATAAGGAAAGTTTCTGTTTTTGCATTTGCTTCTTATATGTAATAAAGTTACAAACTTTTATCTTGCTAGCTGTTTGTAAAGTTGAGAACTTTTGTAGAGTCCCAATTTTACCTGGTTTTGGACTTCTTAACAATCATTTGCTTGTTTATTTTTTATAAAGTTTCATACTTCAATAGAGTCGCATTCTACCAGGTTTCAGACTTTTTTTTTCCGTGCATTTACTTTCCCATTATTGATAAAGTTGTACACTTTTGTAGATTCCTATTTTTGGCTATTAATGGGAAGGGCAAATAAAAGTACCTATTTTAAGATATGATTTAATAATACTAGAATAAAATCACATTGGAAATTGTTGTGTGCACAGACTTAACTGTAGCTTGTTGTTAACTCACTTTCTTTTCAGTATATAATTGCAAAATTTTGTTTGTTTCATTGTGCTACATTCTTTTACTGAGACCCTAATTATTTATTGAGATAGAAGTAATTCAGCGACATCAGTGAACATTGTGGTTGAAAAAAATTAAGTGCAGTTTTTGGAGTCTCTGGTTTCAAAATTGCATGTTAGAATATTATGAGGATTGATTTACAAGTTTAATCAGCTTAGTCTTTTGATCACTCTCAGTGATTGCAAATTTTATTGTAAGTTCTGCTTTTGTTTACTGTAACTGATTGCAAATTTAGTAAGGAAAGAATCATTGTATTTTTTTAAAAAAAATGTATTCCTAATTCTTGAGCTCAATGGCTATTTTGACATGCCTACTCAGCCATTGTGTCTTTTTGGCCTTCCATCAACAATCAGATCCATTTTCATCTTAGTTCAAACTATTGTCCATTCTGTCATACTGGTAGTTGTGACACCGTTTTGGTTGTTTTCTTGGTGGAAACATTTATTTTAGATAATGAATTTAATACCAAAAGATTACATTTCACATCATATAACCTTTATTCTACTTAGCTCAAATATATGTTATATTTACATGTCTCTTACTTGTTGATTTGGAAATATATACTCTTTTTCTCGTTGGAATAATTCTCTTGTTTTGGTTCATCAAGACAAGGAAGCGGCTGACAAAAGGAAATTGGTGAGCAAATGGCATCCTACAACAAAGGGAACACTGAGACGGAATTACAGGGTGCCCTCCAAATCTGAAGGGCGCAGACTTCTTAAAGCCATTGCGTCGTTGCTGTCTGATGATGATCACTTCACGGATGCCACTTCCCACAAGGTTTTTTTTACCTCAAGACAACATATAACACTTCTGAATATATTTGGAATATAGTACTTTGACTGCCATTTTGATGGCACACATTTTGTTGTTTGTTAGGGTTGTCAAATTAGGAGGGAGAATGCTCACGGTGAATCTGTCTGCTGCAATAACGTTAGGGCTCTCTTTGATGAGCTTCCAACTCCTCACTTGGTTGTGGAAATCACACCTTTTCCAGCCGGACCTCTAACCGAAAAGGATTACGTCAAGGCTGAGAAACTAGAGAGGGTACTGAGGTCGGGCCCTTCTATTTGATTTGCCGACAAATCATATTCTCATCTTTTGTATGTATCAAAAATGCTGCTTGACTGTACATATTAGAACGAGAAATAGAAACTTATATTATTTTACCTTTAAAAGTTTACTTGTGCATAACGATTGATAAAGAGAGTTTTTCTTACCTTTCATCGTCTATCTAAAATATGTAAGGCTTTTTTGACGATACAAAATCCATGGTTTAAGTGTATATAATTACGTACACTGGCAATGACGATTATGCTACATTGCTATGCATATATCCTCCTGCATGTAGAGCATTCATTTATCTTTGCAGTGGCAAATCGGGAGCATCTCTTAATTGGGTTCCTGCTCAAATGTTAATGAAACCAAAATTTGATGTTTGCTCTGAGAGAAGTAGAATAAAATTAAACCAAAGTTTGATATTTGCTTGTTTGATTTGAAGCTTCTGATTTAACACCATGCAATTGAAAAAAGTAATATTAATACAAGTGGTGGTACGAAATAAGGAAAGGTTATACACATTCTAATATTCATGTGTTTCTTCTAAGTAATGCATGCATACGACACGTTTGGGAATTGTACATTGAAACAAATCAACATTTTAATTAATTAAAGGCAATATATGATTATACGCAGAGTCTCACTATCATATTGTAAAATAATGATAGTATTTAAAAATTTGTCAAGGAAATTCATCGTTAACATTGAACAAAAAATAAGAACGGTTTATGATGATCAGCACAAGGAAAAATATAAAATAAATAATGAGGTAATCAGCAAATCAAGGATGAAATATTTAAATAAATGTAAGAAGGAAAACGACAACATTTCTTTTTACGATTCCCAGAAAATAGAATTCAGTAACATGTCACAAGTAATTTCAACAATCCTCTATCTCCATTTCTCTCATTTAGGGTCTAACCTACTGATTCATTCAACAAGGCAACACCACATCATTTAACTCCAACAGAAGCCATCAAATCTTCATACTCTGGATCATTCTCCGGTTTTCTTGCCCGAGCCGGATTACCTCCCTGCTGTTGAGATGGAACAGACGTGGAAGTAGGGGAGAATGGATCATAAATCTGTGGTCCTCCAGAGCGGTTGTTACTAAACTGCTGATTCAGGCCCATGTGCCTTTCAGGTCGATTGGGTAGAGCTGGATGATTTCGTGGCAAAGGATTTGCTGGCCGAGGTGGGAAAGGCCCAGGCGGATAATGCATTTGGGGACCTGTACTGAAACTTCTCGGTCCCATTTGTGAAGGCGGAGTAGTAGGTGAAACTGGACTTACATTTGCAAAAGCTGCATTTGGGTTTCTAGCAAATGGAACAGCTGATGTGTGCTGGGCATGAGGCTGACCCATCTGGTTTCCGACCTGTGGCCTAGGAACTTGCATGATATGCTGAGGAGCTGTATTAGGAGCACCCATGCGGAAAGATGGAGATTGAGGAGCAGGCATTTGTCCCATTGATCTAGTGGATTGAGTAGGCAGCATTCCACTTGGCCTCGGAACTGTAAGAGGGGATGGATTTTGTGGCTGGTGAGGTTGAAAAGTGAAATCACCAGAACTTGGGTGTGGAGGTCTGGGGGCTGTTGCAGAAGACAGATTCATAGTCGAAAAATTTGTTATGCTCCCAGAAAAAGAACCCGAAGTTCCTGCCGGCATTGTTGGCCGTGATACAGATAGCACTGGTGATGCTGCCATTGTCAGATGTGGTGAAGGCTGGACTGGTGTATGTGCAGAACCAGGAACTTGTGTTGGACGTAAAGCAGCAGGAAATGCAGGGGATGTCCCCCCTGCAGCGGGAGGTGCAGACGCAAAAACAGGCCGTGACCCCTGGGGAGGACCCATTGCGTGAGCCAACTGCCCCAGGTTGCTTGAACCTAAAGATGCTGCAGCATTTGCAGGAGCTCCAGACCATCCAGTCAAGTTCCCAGCAGGAATCAATGGCCGGTCAGGCAGTGGTCTAGGTCCAACGCTTGACACAGCTTGAGGCAATGAAGGCATCGATGGCCTTCCAATGTGAATTGGCCCTGTTGGTTGGGGTTGGATTCCAGTAAAGGGATGTGAGCCTGGCATGTTAGATTGAATTGATGAAGGCTGCGGTGCTGGCACAGGAAAGTTTCTCGGCGCACCAGAGTGGATCTGAGGCATATACGGACCTGGTGGAACTTGCATTTGCAGCTGCGAACTGGGGGGAACAAGAGATGGGGTCTTAAAAGTTGAAGGGAATCTAGCAGGCATGTTCACAGGATTGGAAAGGATTGGAGATGAAGTGTTCAGAGGATGCATTGGATTCTGAGATGGGCCTGAGGGGAACCATGGAGTTTGGCTCTGAAACTGACCGTGTAAAGGAGTTTGCAATGGACCAACCTCTGGTTGTGGTACTCCCTGGTTAACAAAAGTATTAGGGACCAAAAATTGGGCACCGTCACCTTGGCTTTGATTAAGAGCACTGACATTTTCACCAGAAACCAAAGTAGATGTGGAAATGGCAGCCAAACTTCCCTACATAAAAGGCAATGCAGTTCTGATTAAAACAAGAACAACATAAACAACATAGGACACCATGTATAAGCTCTAAATTCCAACTGAAGAACTACAAGCAAATAACAGTTTTCTTCCAAGTAATGAACTCACTGATACTGAAGTGACTAGCAATTCAATTAGATCAGTTGCTGCATCAACTTTCTCATACGAGTCAGCAGATATACTAATGTGAAACTCTTCGTAAGTACTCTGGACATTTGCATCAGATGTAGAAATTTCAACCTAGAATTAACAAGATAAAGAAGAGAAGTTAAAATAGCTTGATCTAAATATTTTGTCCGATCTAGAAGCAAATATCTCAATGAAGATTTTTATGAAGTAATACATACTTAACAAGGGAAGAAGAAGAATATAAAATGACCTCATTTTTTAATTATCTAGAAGGAAACATCTGATATAAAGTTGATGAGTTACCTTCTCTCCTGTATCTGCTTTAGTGCCATAGACTTTTATTACGGTTCTAGTTTCCTAATATGCAAAAAGAAAAATAGATTATTAAGAAAAAGAAAATCAGTGAACAATGAAATCTTTCGTATACATCATGCAGAATGAATGAGTTTGCTGATAATTACCTCAGCAAAGGATAACATAATGGCAGAAGCTAAAATATTTACCTTTTCTAACCGTTTTTGAGTATCACTAGCAGGTCCAAATATTAGGCCGAGAAAATTGTATCCTGGATACTCCTTAACCTGCAAAGGCAGTCAGCCACAGCCACATCAAGAGCTGCTACTTTATATACTATGAATATACACTTGTACACACACAAAATACATTAGAGACAACTGATGTAGCCACAGATTTAAAAATACTGATATATGTAGTAGTTCACAGTATGTTAACTCTGTTTAGGATGAGTAGTCAGCAATCTAAATAAAAGTTGTTTAATTCTACCACTACTTTCTAAGGTTGGAAAAGCACGATGTTTGTATGTCTCCAAAAGAGCAACCACACAAAAAGAGATGAAAGCTTTAAATATTTACATTGTCCTGACTCTGAAATTCAGCAGGGACGCAAACAGAAAGTATATTCTAATATCTGGATTAAAATCTCCAGCTTTACAGTTTTTCAAGATTAATCGGCACACAGACATACGACAATTAAGACGGGAAATGAAGAAGCTTTAGCAGCCTTTTACTCCTCCCCACCTTCTCTTTCTGACATCCCAGACCCAACTATCAAGCCTGAGTTCAAAACTGGCCCCACCCCCCTCCCCCCAGCAACACACAAAAAAAAAAAAAAAAGCAATGATAGATTCATGAAAAAGGCATAATCCACACTTTGTGATAAAGAAAATGGTTGGTAATCTTTTAATTCGTTGTTGAATTTTCTTGATTACAAAATTGAGCATCTCACTTCTTGCAGCAGAGAAATTAGAGTCTAATAAGAGGATAAATGAAAAACCAATTAAGGAATGTTTCAAGCATTTACACTAACTTACAGGGATAGGAACCACAGCCTCTTTCAGTAAAGGTTTATAATCTGGTGGTGTTCTGTAACTTGGATTCAACTTTAGTATCTCACCTGCAAATGCACGTAAAACATAATCAGTTCATACATAATATGGGAAAAGAAGAAATGTAAAAATAATCTAGGAAAAAAACATTAACAATACCTATCACTTCCTGCTTCTCAAGTTCCAAACATTCTAACTTCTACATTCAGAAACAATACCAAATGTGCTCAGAACCTCAAATATTTCTTAAGATGGAAATAGAGAGAACCCAACAATCAAAGCAATCAACAAGGAATGCAATGTCAATAGTAACTGTACCTCTCTGTCAACTTGAGGATTGGGAGACTTCTGATCAGCATTCTGAGCAGCTACCTCCGGGACTTGATTTTCCTCAGCTTCTAGACTTCCCGATTCCAGTTGTTGCACAATTTGATCCACCCGAGTCTGCCCAAGGCAGTAATATCACTTAGTGGCACCTGGAATGGGAAGCCTCCATGTGAGCCATTCACACGGAAGACACCGACATTTTAGCACCCAATGGGAAAAGGGAAATCTTTAATTGCCACCAGCTGAGCAATGTACAAATTCCTCCCACAAATTGGGGCTCTTAATGCCTCAAACCCACTACACTTCACCATAATTTAAAAAAAAAAAAAATTGGGAAAAGTCCAACAAACTTAACATATTAGGTATCGATTGCTATTAAATTTGAAAAAAGCCATTCCACAAAACAACCTTCAGTTTACATGTTGTCGGAAATATTATTTCAAAACTACAAAAACTCTCCTTCTACTTCTACAAGGAATTAGGTATTGATTGCTATTATGGCCCATCTGGGAGTGCTTCTTTAAAAAAGTAATTGTGTTTTTTTGCATTTCCAGCAAGAAGCATACGTTTTTTCTCTTTTTCTGCTCACCAAACCCTAAAAGTTAGCTGAAGAAAAAAGTTTTTTTTCAGGAAGCACTTCCCTAAAGCGGAAAAAAAAAAGGCTGTTCGATATTCAACACCCAAACGGGGCCTTACAAACAGATAAATATACACAGAGTCGTCATCGTCGTCATACCTGATAAGCCAACGCTCGTCCTCTTTTAACAGAAGCATCTAGCGATAAATCAGGTCCCCATTTTGTCTTCCTCACAACCTTCTTACCGTCATCATTACTACTAGCTTTTTCTTCTTCGTTGATCGCATCGTTCTTCTTCGCGCCTTTGAAAACGGGAACCAGAGAACCCGAGAGCTTGTTCTTCGGTATCACAAACCCTGATTTTGCGGCGAACTTCGAGATCTTGGGCCCCGCATTCGATACTGTAGATGGCGTCGTCGCTGCTGTAGAGGACATGTTAGCTGTATCAGATTTTAGCAAATTGAGAGGGTAAATTACAAGAAAGAGAGAAGTTAGGGTTTTTGAAATGATCTAGGAAGTAGGAACGGAGCCGAGTTTCAGATGATGAAGTGAATATTAGGAGATGAAGTGAAACGCTGCGTTTTGAGAACAGTGAGGACTGATGAGGTCAGAGATACTTTATTTTAAAATCTTTGCATACGAAGGGCAGGGGTTTCTGCCTTTCGGGATTTGATGTGCGGGGGTTTTGGGTTTTAATTGGGCCAGATTTTTCGGCCCCTCTTACCTGGGCCTTTAGAAGTAGATACAATTTTGGGCCTGTATCGTATATTTTTTTAATCAATTTGTACAAAATGTATATGAATTTAAAAATGAGAAATTAATAGCATTACCTAGTAAATAAAATAATTCGCAAGAATTGGAAGCACCCATTATAGGAGTTGAAGTCTATCTTCTGCGTATTTTGAAAAAGAATTTCTTTCAATTATTTAGATTTTGAAGGCAATCCAGATTATTCTATGGCGCAGATAGTCTGGCCGCTCAACAACATAACCATCTAAATAAGATAATGATAGATTACGAATTTATGATTTTAAATATTTGATTATAGTTTTAATATCTTTCGGAATACTAGAGTAATACAATACATAGATCACGTTAACATTCTTAATAAATATGCTCTTTAAAATATTTTTTTTAACTTTTTTCCCCCAAAGCATACATGTGAGTGGGACTTTGTATCACCATGATATCAAATATACCCTTTTATTTTATATAATTTTTATTTTCTTAACAGAAGAACACTACTTACATCAACTCTTATAAACTCAAAAATTTTCATAGCCAAATCTGCACTATCTGGGCCTACAAAATTCGAATAGCAAAAATGGTTCACCAATCTGTTCAGCCTAAGATTAAAAGAAAAATGATAGATACTGACGACAGAAGCGATCATCTCTTGCTGCGGATTTACTCGAATTACTGCAGGGGCATCCAGTGAGTGGATTTTGTAATTTTGTATGATTAGAATGAAGAATTTAAGCAGTCCAGTTCGAGGTGAGGAAAATTGCAACAACTTCGGTTGAGAGAAGCTCCGAGATGGGTATATCAATAAAACGCCATGATAGAAGATTTATCAAGTGAACGGGTAGAAGTTTGAAAAGAGCAAGCTGCCTATAAGGATGTAGGCTGCGCAATACGTCCAGATCAAATAACCCCATCTCTTATCCATAACAGGTGACATTATTAAATACGAAGCAAACCAGTAAAGAGGAGGACTAGCAGATAAGAACCGAGTTGAAACCTGTCAAAGTGTCAGTGGTGAAACATCAGAAATAGTGATGCATGGTAACCGCCTTTAGCCGACTAGATCGGAGTATTAACCATCATTCGTAAAGAAAGAGAAATAGATAAACAGCAAACTAGAACAATGATCACCTCACTTGACAAGTTGGTCATCATTGTGAAAGAAAATTTCATATCTACAAACATGTGGAGCCAGTATCTCTAACACCTATACACGATGATAAATAGAAATAGAATACGGAGGACCCTAACCTGGACATGCATCACAAAAAAGGCTGTTGCTGCCATAAAACCCAAGTGAAAGATAAAAGGCAGGACAGCAGGAGACAAGTATCCAGACTTCATTGTCGATCCACAGTCAACTGGAACCAGAGCAGGATTCCCTCCTTTTTGCATTTGCTTCCTCAGCCTCAAATTTTGAGTACCTGTCTCAAAACAAACGAATAATTGCAATAGTTTTCTTTATATTGCAGTAGATGGGGAAAAATTAAGACATGAACTGAACAAGAAAAATACTTTTCATATCTCTGTCGCATGCAGACAAATTTCACAACACTATAGATAAGTACCACATAGCAAGCATAATGCACTAATAACAAGTCACAATTAATAAACACAATATTAAATTAAGCTGGCTAAATTATTGCCCCTCTCAAATTTGAATGTAAGCCATTGGAAAAACACCAGTCAAGCTAATATCATCTAGGACTGTAGTGTTTAAATTTAAGATTTCACCAATTATATTGCACTTCGGAAAACAGCAGTAAGTGGATAACCTAGCAACTATCAAATCAACACATGTTTAAAAGTAATACCGTGTATTTTTGAAAGGGGTTTCTCTGCAACAGGGGCACTATTTGATTTTGGGGCTGCGCCTGAAGAAAAAAACACAGGAGCATACTCTTTTCCCTCATTGGAAGCTCGAAAACCTAAGGAGTAAACAAGCTCGGGCTGTGACTTCACATAATGGATAATAGAGCAAAGTGCCAGGGTTAACATTGGTGACGCAAGAAGAAAGTTTGGCAACTGTTTGAATTGGAAGTACCTCAAGAAACCCACTCCCCTGGCATTGAAAGAAACTACAATGTAAATTAGAAATATACTAGCATATTCACCTTTTTCATACATAGCTTACCAAAGAGCATCTCCTACATAGAAATGAAAATCTCCGGACACAGAACAGACAATAGCGCTGATTCTATTTTAAATCAAAGTCACTTCCACTTCATCAAAAAAATGCTAATCAGCGATGCTCCTTATTCAATTATTGAACAAAAGGTACTAATGATGTTCCAGTAATATAAAAACAAGAACTTCTTTAATATTGCTCTGAAGTAATTGTTGAGAAGAAATTGTATAGACGCATTAACCTCTCTGTACCAGCAAGAAATCCAAAGAGCAAGTAAATATGACTGCAAAACTATAACCTCGGCCTAGTACCATTGACGCTGCTTAAGTAATTAGGAAATCAACGTGGTAAGAAATTCATATTAAATAGTAAAGATGAATTTACCAATAGTGACTTTGAATAAAATTGTACAGTAATGGTACTTTTGCTTTGCACCAAGGCCTCATTTCATCTGGAGAACGTCCAAGACACATATTGAAGTAGCCATATACTTGGAAAGAAATAAATGGAGCAAAGATGCATATGCAGCGCAACGCTCCACAAACAAGAATCCACATTGCCAACTGCAACAGAGAAAAGAAATTACAAAGCACACAAATTTCAGAGCCTTGAATGCCCAACAACTATGACCCAAGCTTGTTGGAAGCGAACTGCTGGTGACTAATGCATAGGTTCTAATAACCCTGAGCCTATTCAAATGAAAGTTTATTCAGCATACAATTCAATTGCTTCTCCTGTCTTCCCACATCTTTTGCATACTATTAAACAGAAACAGTAAAGAAAAATAGAACATGCCAATCATAAAGAATCACAAACTTACAAAATGGCGTTTCTTCAGGAATAAAGCATCATAAGCCTGATGCATAGTCTGAAAACAGAAATATCCGGCATTAAGCACTCCATTAGACCTTGCACAACCAGAGATAGCAAGCCAAAGAACCGAAATGTTTAATGCACCAGACATTAAGTAGTACAATCCCCCAACTGAAAACAGTGCATATAAACTCTCTGAATATCTGCATTTGCAAACAGAATCAAATTTTGCAGTTCAATTCATTTTGTAGCATATTCAATCTATTTCTTTTTTTTTTCCCTTTTTGACCAGAAAGAGCATTACATTGATGTATAAAAGATGGAAGCCGGATTGAAGCAAAACAACAGTGAAGCGCACAAAGCTGCATCAGGGTCTTTCAAGATCATAACCGATAGCCTGTTAGAACCAATCAACAAATACAAAAAAACTCACCAATCACGTATTCTAAACAGAACCCAGTTCTCAAATTTCAACAAATCACCTGTAAAAATAAACCGCAGCAAACAAGAAAGCTACATTGCTGACAATATAACCAGCCAATCCCAACACAGCCCTATACCCAATAACGCCAATCAACGGCGCTAGAACTGCAAGAAAACACCAAACCCATATAAACAAGTTCCTGAACAAAATGGAATGAATCCAAATGCATCGTTTTACTTTTACCTGAGCGAGATAACAGGTGAGTGAAAGCGGGAAGGAGGGGGAGGAAAGCGTAAGACTGCTCGTACTCGTACCCGCATTGAGCGATACGGACGAAGTAGACGCTGTCCCAAACGATGCTACTTTCGATTCTGGAACCGATCGAACTGTTAGGCGAGTGTTGTTGTTGGTGGGGATCGACGAGGCAATTGGGGTTTAACGGAGCGGAGGTGTCGTAGGGGCTTAAGAGAGCTCGCCAGAGTACTATTAGCGCTAAAAGCAGGAGCCTTGAAACGGCAGCGGATTTGAAAACTTGGGTTTCGTGTGGGAAATTCAGGGTTTCCATTGCTGGTTTTGAAATTTTGAAATTTGACGAAGAAGAAGAAAAAGCTTGAAATCGAGGAGATGGAGGTCAAAACAAATTTTATCATTCAGATCCCTCATCTTCCATTATTTAAGTTGAGGGATTCAATCTGGCGCATAAAATTATCTTCTAGATAATAACGCGTGGATCCTCAAACTTATATGATTTATCAATTATGGACAAAATTTGTCAATTTCGGAACAAGCCTTTGTCAAGCTGCTCAAGCCCGTGGATGGATGAAAATTGGAAAATGAGGGCAGTTTGTGAAGGTCCAATGAAATTTCTCCTTAAATTAAGCCAACGCCGAGCTTTTCCTCGTATTTGAAATTGGCGTGTTGTAATTTTTATAATTTAATTGTTAAGAAATGTTTGATAGTAGTCAAGTAAATGTATCATGCTAAAATGAGATCAAATTTATGTTATTGGGAAAACCAATCACAAATGATGCCGGCATCAAAAGAATAATGTCACCATCGATTGTACAAGCATTGGATGTGAAAAATTAAAATATCATCTAAATCTTAGCAATCGTACACACACACAGATTATGAGGCCATTTTCTGATTTTCATTTGCATGTGAGCTAGTTACTTACATGGGGTCATGTGCAATTTAAAGTTGTTGCAGCGAAAGTACCAATATTCATCAATGGCCCTCCAAAGCCCTAAAAGTTTTCTAAATTGTATAGGAAATATGTGGCTTTTACTTTCTTTTTTTAGTTCTTTGTCCCTCCAAACAAGTCATAATCACTTAGTGCACGCGTGAAAAGTTAGATCCATGTTTAACATAAACCCTTTCTTTTTTTTTTAAGGTACCAAATGGATAAAGTGTAATCTCTTTCATCTTTTAATATATAAAAATTTGAGTGATTAACTAAATAAATATACTTGAAAATCGTTCGATCGCACTCTTAAAGGCATAAATTTTTTAAATAGTAACATAAAAAAATATAATAATAAAATTATCAATGTCATTAAGCTTGAGTGCTGATTTTTCCTAACAAAAGTTGAGGGAGAACGGGTTATGTGCGTTCCACTAAAAAAGACGATACAAATATATATATGTAAAGGAATAGGATCCTCTCGTGATTTGAGTTCTACTGAGCTTTTAAAAATATTATGTCATATGTCTTTTAGTGGTAGTTTATGAGTAAAATTTATTTTTTTATTAACAACTAATTAATAATTAAATTATTTGTTCAAGACATAACCAGATCAGGAGAGTATTTGATCCATATACAAAACATTAATTATGGTGACATATAAATGGTACGTACATTAGTGAATTTTTTGCATGCAATTGTAGGCCTCAATAAATTCAATGACACACCGTTGCCGTGGCACAGAAGGCACATGGCCCCTTTACTTTCGTATTGTGCATGGAAGCGCCTCTGTAATTAAGTCATTGATAACTCTTTCTTTGTCGAAGTGTTCGACGCGTGCGTGTGTGATTTAAATTAAGTCAATGACAATACCCTAATTTTAAGGCCAAAAAAAAAAAAAAAAAAAATTAAAAATTAAGATTAATTCGGATGGCCATATATCAATAAAGAATCTAATAAATTTCTGATGTCCAATAACCTTGCAAGCACGGCATCAAGTTTAATTGTTACCAATCCTAGGAGTAGAGATGTACAAATTTTGCATCATGCTATTGCTCCATTAATTAAATGGTGAGATGTCGTGATTTTAGTGAAATGAAATAACAGATACCAATTCTTGTCATTTGTCGATATTTTACGGTACCAATAACTTCGGTGATGCGTACATGTCAGTCCAACTAACGTACAATCAATGAAAGCAGACCTTATCCTAAAACCAACCTCTATCAAATGATGCACTAATTTCGGACACATTAAATTTCGTAATGTAGCATTTTCGAGCCCCACGATTGATGATGAAGGTTAAAAAAAGATAAAAGACAAATAATGCGCGTCGCCCAATTTAATTATGATCTCCATAGTATTTTTTTTTTTTTTTTTTTTGGGCCAAACCAAGCTAGTTATTTTTCATTTCTAAGGAAATACTCTTGAGTTATTATCATAGGTTTCAAAATTGATTGATTAAACCGCAACATAGGGTACGAACAATTTAAAAGAATAAGACATGTACTTAGAAATTTCCACACAACTCCATAATATTGGAATGATATGAATAAATTAATAGTTGAGGGAATTTTTTTAAAGATAAGAGATGTAGTTACTCATCCTATCAGAAGAAGATGAAGTCCAAAAGCTCAAGAAACAAAGGCCTCTCTTTGATATGTTCTATCAATTAAAATAAATCAATAAATGAAATTTTTGAAACTATCAATTGGATGATATTGATATGTTAGCTAAGGCAAATAATAAAAGTAATCAATAAATCTTGATATAAGGGACAAAATTTTAGGTCCCTTCGTCAACTTTAATTAATTTCTGGGTAATCACGGATTTGATCCCCCCTCCAAAAAAAAAAAAATCACAACAAATGAGAAATTCAGCAGTATCACGGGTCGCAAAAACAAATTGTTCATATTTCCTGAAAGATTCTTTGAAGAAACAATACAAAAACTTGAGTAATTAAAATTTCTTTCTTTTATAGAAAAATTAAACAAGATCACCGAGTGAACTCGACAAATTAAATCTTTGTAGCTAAGCTGTTTCTTCGCAGGCCGCGGCTGCTAACTGTCCAGTCAGAAACAAGAGCCAACGCATTAACTGCTGATTTATTGAGTTGGGGTCCAAAATCTGCGAGTCCACCCGTATAAGGGTCCGAAGCAGATTCTAATCTTTTGTGTGCACTTTGTTAAAGTGACTAGGCCTCATATGATTTTTTTTTTTTTTTTTGGTTTCGATTAATTCAGATTCGAGTTGGATAAGATTATTATGACAATAAAACTCTCTCAATTAATATTTAACGCAGCAACATTTTCAAGTCTCACATGATTTTTACCACAATACAATATGTTTGTAAATATTACAGTGCAGCCGTTGTCAAATAAAACTTAATGTCTTTAATTTTTCTGTTCGCTCTAAACCTCTAAAATAAAATATAATTAATGTAAACCCAAAGACATCAAGTACCATTTTCTATCTTATTCTTAAACTTGACTTGTGTTACTCTCACTAGAATGCTTTGTCCACTCTAAGACAAAACAGCTTCTTCACACGTGAAGTTTAGGGTAAAATTTTGTAATGATTATAAGCAACACAATTATTTCAATTCCACTACCACCCACTACTTGATATCTCTCATAAATTAGCCACAAACAAAAGCATAAAAAGGGACAGCCTTAGCCTAGCCGCCCATATCACTTGAGTCCTTACCCTCCTCATCACCACCATTCACTCAACTCTTCCCCTTTTCTTTTAAGTTTCCTCTCCACAATACTTATTATGGCTTCAAAACTTGCTGCCATGGTGCCGTTTTCTTGCATTCTAGTGTTGATGCTACTCGGTCTTGCAAGCTCGAACATAGACCAGGACAAAGCAGAATGCGCCGACAAAGTCGTCGCGCTCGCCACGTGCCTTCCTTACGTTGGTGGTGATGCAAAAACACCAACCGTCGATTGCTGCGGCGGGCTCAAACAGTTGCTTGACAAGAGCAAGAAGTGCTTGTGCCTTCTGATCAAAGACAAAGATGATCCCAGCCTCGGTCTCAAGATCAATTCCACACTTGCTGCTAATCTCCCTACTGCTTGCCACTCGCCGGCTAACGTATCGGAATGCATCAGTAAGTAAAACACACACACACACACATATATAATTAGCAACATGATGTTAGTTATTACATATGCTTACGCATCCAAGATTATATAATCGTTAATAATGATAATCTTGATTCGTTGTTACTAGATTTGCTTCACCTGCCTCCGAATTCACCCGACGCAAAGGTGTTCCAAGGATTTTCAAACCTAACACAAGGGCACGGTGGCACCCCAGCAACAGCTGGTAACTAATTAATTAACACCACATTTGATTTTGATCTCTTATGTACAAACTTGATTCAGCATAATTTTTAATTAATCAAATTAATTATCCTTTTTGTGATTTCAGTTGGCAGTAACTCAAAAAATGGATCACCAAGTGCTGACCAAAAGAGTGATGGTGGGAAAGCAAGTAGGTTGCTAGGGCTAGAGATGGCTGTGTGGGGTTTTAGCTTGCATTTTCTTCTCGTTACACTTGGTTTCTAGTGTATGAGATAGCTTAGGGGTTTATTTTTAATTTTTATGTGTCGAAGTTTGTGTACTTCATCATCTTTAATTGATATTAATTTTGTATCTTATTTTGTCATCAAACAATCATGATGTGATCAAGTAATTAATTAATCATCCTACCTTCCTTTTACATTAATTTTATTTGTTTTTGCAACTGTAATACAAACTAATTAAAGGGACCCATATGGATTCATTATATTTGATGGGGCAGGATCCCATCATATTCATTTCTTAAATTTCCAACTATACATATGTGATGTAATACTATCGATTGTGTTGAGTCATCTAATATCTACAAGAAGAAGGTTAGTTCCAATTTTTCCCTCTTCGTTAAGGCAAAAGTCATTGAATTAAGGAAAATGTTTATTCTTTATAAAAAAAAAATCAAATGAAGTAATTGACAATTTAAATAAAGGCAAGATCATGATTCATGTGACACTAGCCCTCTTCATTTTATGTTTACCATGGTAACTAGTTGCAAAATTCTCAAAAGACAATAATTACAAGGTTAATTACAATAGATTTTGTTCACTGCTTGCTCATGTATACAAGTTTTAATCACCATATCTGTATGTTCACGGTTTAAGCATGAAGTTTTATTAATTTGGCCCATTTAATTAACCAAACATTTCACACTTCTATTGACAATACAGTGATCTCAACTCACAAGTGCTTCTTTCCCAGGATGCTAAGATGAAATTGAAAGGCTGTGTTTATATATATATATATATATATATATATATATATATATATTCATACTTACTATAAATAGGAGCATTAATCCTTATTTTAGCATTCACATGACACTGCTTCTTCAGTTTAGTTACCAGTTATTCAGCAACATATATATGGCTAAGGGACCATGCCCTTAACCTGCTTCTCTGTTTCAATTAGTCGTTTTTCTTACTCAATAATTAAGAGATTTTATCAATTGAACTACTATTTAAATTCATAGATGAACTAATTTGATTGCTGTATGTTAATAATTAGTAATCAAGGCTTAATTTGCAGCTGTGGCTTTTGAGCTGCAGCTCTCCTACGGCAGTATCAAACAAACCGTTGCTCGCTTAATCTGAATCGCGAAAAACATTAAAACATGGCTGTGAGATTTATTGAAAATTTCCAACAAAATGCATATTAATCGACTCATGGAGCTCCATTCATTACTTGCGTTTGCCTCTTTGATCTATTATATTCCAGAATCAAGATTGCAGAATCAATGTTTAATGACACAAATCACAAATCACCCAATTCATTATACTCTGTTAACCTGAAATGAACATAAGCATGACCTCCAGAAAGAAATTAAAGCTCAGTATTTTTCCCCAGATTATAAGGTCCTTGACGAAGCTCATGAAAGATGCAAACAGATTTGTGCAGAATGTGCAAAGAGTTTCTATCTAGGTCATTATTTTATCAACGATTTATTTGCGAGTACTCATTGATAGATAATGATTTTTCCAATGAAAATATGCATGTGGATTTTGGTTCCCAGTTATTAATTTGAGAATGTTTTGGATGCTTAAATTGTTGATGCAGCCCCGGGGACAGGCTTGAAGCTGCTGCTCTTACTGAGACTGTTTTTAAGACATCGAGATGGCTTACAGTGTTCAATAAACCATTTGATTTCCAGTTCTGATTATATATATCTGGCTAGTAGAATTTTTCTTTTTCAACATTGATAGCCTTTCAAGGGACTCCATTGAAGGAATGAGAATGGATACAAGGAAATGTGAATATGAAAACTTTTAAGAGCTTTATGGTCTGTCCATTTGCTATTGTATAGAGGAATCTTGGATGCCATATATTGATGATTAAATCTTTAAAAAAAATTTTTTTAATTACACGAGACTAGTGCTCAGATTATAACTCATAGTATATGAGGTTTATAACTGATACTTACAATCAAACAATTATTGTAGCGTGACTAATTTACAATTAGTATATCAAATATTCAAAAGATATTTACTTCACTTATATTTTGAAATAAATCCCTACGTGTGTCGCGGGAGCTTGAACTGCTACCCTCATAATTATAAGTGTAAGATTCTGACCACTGGACCTTTGTCAAGTGGTTAAATCTTCACATATAATGAGATCTTATCAGAAGGATCTTGGATGCTATGAGGATTAACTCTTCTATTTTTTTTTCACTTTTGACTCGTTACATCACTAAATCCTTGTGAGTGGGGGTAAATCTTCTAATTATATATACATACTGCTATCGTAATAAATTTCAACTGTTCAATCATTGACTATTATAAGAAGATAATAGCAAAATGCCTGTGATATAAATTTGGCTTTTTAAAGGCGATAATTTTGACTTGTCAATTCCCATAAAAGTCCGAAGAGAAGCATGTAAAGTCGTGTCTACACTGCTGCACAGACGAAATTGTTTGTTTGGAATCGACAAGATCACCTCGCCAATAACTTCATTCAATCTAACGGCCGATATTTCTCCAATCCCTACCTAACAAACGGCCGTACATCCTCTTCCGAGTTCCGACAACCACACAAAAACGAGAACAAGATCTTATCATTTAGATCCCTGAACTTTTATATTATTAATTTAAGGAAAATTTAACACATTTTATCAAACAAATATCTTTATGCATTCCCTTTCCCTCCCCCCCCCTTAATACCAACACAAAAAGTGACTTTGATTGGATTTTAATCATCCATGACTTTCCTCTTCATTCATACGAGCAATGTGCAAAATTTAAATTCAATCCTTTTATACTATATTACCCTAAAATTTTACTTATTAAACGAACTAGAACCCTATAATTATTGTATAGCATAATTATATTTGCATTCATTTTAAAAAATATAAAAATAATATAAATGGTTATCTATTATTGGTATTATATTAAAACTTAAATGAGCAATGAAAAGGTATGAGACTAATCTCACATAAGATCTCCACATAATTAATGAGAAAAAATATTAATTTTTCTTTTAATATTTTATATTTTTCATTCTAATGTTTCACTTAAGATTTTCACATAATTATTGAGAAAAAATATTATCTTTAAAAATTTTAGAAATTAAAATTTAATATTTTACACACAACTTTAAAAGAAATTAGTTTAATTTTGTGGAGGGTCGAGACCGAGTGTCTATAAGAAATATTACTTTGATAAAAGTTGTTAAATCATGTCGCTAAATGGTAAATTAAAGATGTTTAGGGATTTTAATGATAAAACGCAAAGACAAAATCTCTCTCTGTCTGACCAAATCGATATAAATCATACCCTCATCTTAACAAAGATTTCTTCACACTTCACAGCTTTCATTTCATTCTAAAGAAATTTCTCAGAAGCAAATCATCAAACAAAATGTCTGCAAATATCCTCATCCTTTTTCTTCTCTCACTCTTTCTGCTAAGACCAACCCTGTCGCTCTCCTCTGATCCTTCACCACCAACAGTGTACGAAATCCTCCCCAAGTTCGGCCTCCCACAGGGCCTCTTACCCAGCAACGTCGTCAGCTACACCCTACAAGACGACGGCCTTTTCACCGTCGAATTGTCATCCGAATGCTACGTCGAGTTCGATTACTTGGTCTATTATGAGAAGACGGTCACTGGCAAGATCAGTATCGGGTCCATTTCGAACTTGAAGGGCATTCAAGTTAAGAGGTTCTTGTTTTGGTTCGATGTTGATGAGATCAGAGTTGATTTGCCTCCGTCTGATTCGATTTATTTTCAAGTGGGCATCATTAACAAGAAGCTTGATGTTGGTCAGTTCGAGACCGTTCATTCCTGCCGTGATAATGGGCTTTCTGAGTCTGGTTGTGGGTCCTGGACACGCGTTCTTCAGGTAATGGTGTTTTAGGGTTTCTTTCTTTGTGACAACTGATGAAATGTTCATTTAAAGTTTTGATTTTTTATCACGTTATTCACGTGGGTTTAGTGATTGGTGGAGAATTTACATCTGAGTTTTTGAAATTTATGGTTATTGGAGTAAAAGATTTCTTGTGATTTTGTTAGGGTTTGTAGTGGATCGTGCATGTGTTTGCATCTTCTTGTATTTTAAGAACTGGTGATTATGCTATATCCTACAGCAGCTGCGAAATTGAGATATTATTTATTGGTTTTCTACTGTTGTTAAATCAAACCTTTTGCGAATCGATTCTCTGAGCGTTTGTATATGCTTATGACATTTGATTATTGTGACTTGTTGAGGTTATAGTTCTTTTGATGAACGTAACAATATGCTTTTCTGTTATATAAAATAAATGGATAAGTGTGGAAAGGGTTTTTGCTTCTGTTATATTTGTGGAGAATTAAAAGTTAAGTTAGGCCTTGTAAACATTACATATGTTCTTTTTGCATTATTTAGCATTTGAGCTCATAGTACCAATAAAAATGATTAATTAGTTTGTGTTTATCCTATATAATTTATTTATTTGAGTGTGCTCAGGGATTAAAGGTTTTGTCATGGTTTCTGTGAATAGTTTAGAAATAGAGAAATGTGTTATTATGGATAGAATGCAGTTTTAGTTTTATGTTGCCTAGTACTGAGACAAGTGCCTGATTGAAGTTGCTACTCTACCTTGAGAGATTTAAGGTGCTTACCTTTGAAGGCACTATTTGAAGTATTGAGCCGCAGCTTAAAGATAGATTTATAATAAATCATTTGAAGAAGTGTTCTAGTGCTCATAAAGCATTATGTTGAGCGGTCTTACTTGCAGTTTCTTACATATATTTGGGGAAATTATGTGTTTGTGACCAGTCTTGAACTTATATCATCATCTTTCTTTTACTGTTTACTAGTGTATTTATCATATCCTTATTAGCTTCTTTTTCATTATTGAATTTGGAGAAATTGATTATGCTGCGTAACCAGTAAAGGTATGGAAAGTAGGTGACCTTCTCTTTCTTTGTTAGTCTGAAGTTGGTTCTTTATTGTTGAACTGTTCTAGATGAATGTTTGAACTTCGAAGTCTTGTTCATGCTGGCATTCATGCTGATATTACCACATTAGAATCAAATTTCAACTGAACAGTTGCAAAAACAGTCATTTGCAGAGATTTAATTGCGGCATCTGTGTGCTTGTTTCTAAAGTTTTTCTTTGGAACTTCTTTCCTTGGGTTGTTTCATGTTTACAGTTTGTCTGATTATCTGTCTCTGAACTTGATCCATCTATATGCTTTAGCGAAAAATTTTATTGTTTCATAATCATCTCACTTTCAGAATCTTTCTATTTGTAGTTGCCAACCCCCACCAATGAAGTGCAGATGCTAATCACAGAGTAGATGCTCACCAAGCACTTGCCTTCTGCTATATGCGTGTGCACTAAATCGGTGTCACCTAGTTACAATTTAGACCTAGTTATCTTCAGATCAAAAGTCTGATTGTCTTCCTAAACAAGTTGTAAAATTGTACTATGTAGTATATGCTAAGCAGTAGATTTAGCTCTAGCTTTAAATCAGCCACTCTGTACTACTCTGTTTGAACCACTTAGAATGGAACACCATTCTGTACTACTCTGTTTGAACCACTTGAAAACTTATAATGGAACACCATTTCATGGTGCAGGTCTATTCTGTTGTGCTTTACTCTTCATATTTGATCAAATAAAAACAACAATGCAGATTAAAAGAATAAACTTTTAATTAATTCAATAATTGTACTTTTCAATACAAACACCTGAATTGTGTTCCTAACTGTTGTGCTGATCTCACCCTGATATAAAAGAATATCCATATAATAACATCATCAAAACAAAATTTCACGGATTAGTAATCCTCATAATCCCAATCCTCATTAAAACTGTAACCCTCTACTTCATCTTCTTCATTCCCATGGTAACCGCCAATCGCATCCCCATAATCATCTTCTTCTTCACCATAATTCTCTTCGCTTTCAACAATGGTCTTCACTTTCTCATTCTTATTGCCACCTTCTTCTTCGCCTTCATCTTCTTCTTGTTTCTCCAACACATCAAAGTTTACCTTCGAACTCAGCCTCTGCTTCTTCTTCTTCTCCTCAATCTCATCATTAATCCTCTTCTTTCTCTTTGCTCCTTCACTTTTCTCATTCTTTTCCTTTCCGGGTCGCTTTTGTTTTTGTTTCTGGCTCTCGCCTTGCAAATATCTTTTGTTCAAAATTTCCCATATGATATTCTTGTAGATCATATCCTTCTTTGTATTCAAATACCCTTTAATCTCTGCATCATCAATGGCGGCAACGCCTCTGTTTCTTGTTCTTCTTCTTCCTGAATCATCCATAACGCTTTACGTGCAACGCGGAACCATGCAAGCGTTTTAGAAGCCGTTAATATGGAGAAGCCTCTGCCGCCTTATGAAATAAGAGCAACCGACTTGCTTTAGTTTCCCTTATGCTTAGGGTTTATATAGTTTATATATATATTTTAATTAAGATTAACTAGGGTTTGATAATATTCCAAAAATAAAATGCGATCTTAGAAAAGAATTAAAATTTGTTTGAAAATAGGATTTGCAATTAGTTTCCCAACTAATTAGGAGGATATTTTTATCTTTTTTTTTTCTTTAAATGGAAGACATTTTTTTTTATATTGGATAAGAGAATTTGTTGGGAAATTTCTAAATAAAATACAAAAAAATGATTTTAGAAAATCCACAGATTTGCTTAGAAGCGAAATCCATAGATTTGCTTAGAAGCAACGCAAAGGTTTATTCGCATGATACCATTAAATTTGATAAAATGAGAGTCCTTTAAAATTTTTCTATCTCACTTTTTCTTTTCTTTTTTTCCTTTCTTTTCTTGAAGATTATTCTAATTTGCACATTTACATTCTTACAAAATAACATGCAGATGCAACCAGAGCCCAAAAGTCTTTTTCAGTCTTTTGGGCCATTGTTTACCGCATTTAAACAAACAAAATAGTTGTAAAATTTTATTATTTTTTAAATTTTGAAATAAAAGAGTGAAATTTTAGTTTTTGAAACTTTAAATTAGGGGTGGCAAATCGAATAAAAGAATCAAATTCAAATCAAGTCGTAAACGAATTGAGTCAAAATTCTACTGATTCAGATTCAATTTGTTCATTAAACGAATATTCGATTCGATTTGTTTAATTTGTTTAGTAGAATTAAAAAACAAATTGGATCGAATATGGATTTGTTTATTATTCATTTATCATATTATGAATCTATAATGAATCAAATTGAATCAGGATTCGTTTAGAATTTGTTTAAAAAATATAATTAATAAATAAAATTAAGTAAAATAAAATATAAAAAGTCACAAATTTAACATCCTACAACAAAATACAAATGACCCATACCATATTCTAGGATTAAATATACAGTCATCTAAATTATAATATTAACCTTTAAATTTTAAAAAAATTTCAAATAAATTTAAGGACAAAAAAATAATTTAATTAAACGAATTTTAAACGAACCGACATTTATTCGATTCGTTTATGACCTATTTATTAAATGAATCATAAACGAATAAATAAATCAATATCTTCAAATCCGGATTCGATTCGATTTGTTTAATTAACGAATCAAATCGAATTGAATTCAGTCATTTATTAAACGAATCAATTTTTTCAAATATAAACTCATTTAATTCGCATCGAATTGAATAAAAAAAACGAATCATGACCCGTATTGCCGCCCCTACTTCTAATGTCTTCGAATGAACAATTAAAAGATTCTAACCCTTGAACCAAGTCCCCTAATCTGAATCTATATATCCCCCACTGCTTGATCCGATTAAGAATTAACATAATATTGTTGTGTGGTTGCAATTTGGATAAAAAAATAATTTTTTAAAAAAAATTATAGCCCCAGTACTCCAACCAACCATTGATTTCTCGTTCCAATTTTACCCTCCATCATCCCCCCATATTACCATCTCCAATCCTTAAAAAATGGCCCAACACAACAAGAAGATACGACTTACGAACAACATTTCTAAAATAATCAACTCAAAGTCAACTCAACAAAATTTTGTCTTCCAATTTTACGCTTTCATTCCCCATTTTATTACCACCTGACCTTTCTTCTTCCTTTCTCCAGAGTCCAGCCAACCTCTCGACAATGGCTTCTCCTCACTCAATCTCCCTGTGCCTTCTCTTTCTCACCCTCTTATCGCAAACCGACCTCACATTCTCCCTCACCATCACCCAGAAACCCTTTAATCACAGCCGTACATCTCATCCTCTCCAGTCAATCATAGACGTCCACGACCTTCTTCCTCTCTATGGCCTCCCAAAGGGCCTGATTCCAAGCGACATCAAGTCCTACACTCTTGATAAATCCACTGGCTCATTCTCTATTGAGATGACAAGAACTTGCTATGTTCACTTTCAGCAGCTTGTTTGGTATGACAAGCATATAAAAGGGAAACTTAGTTATGGTGCTGTGCATGATGTGTCTGGCATTCAAGCTAAAAAATTGTTCCTTTGGTTGCCTGTCACTGGGATTGAGACAGTCAAAAATTCTGATGTGTTAAGGTTCTTTGTTGGTGCTCTGTCCGAGGATTTACCTGCTGAGCAGTTTCAAGAAATCCCACAATGTAAGAGCAAAGTTTCTCAAAGGTCTAGCATTTCATCAATTTAAGGTAAATTTTATTCTTTTTATTCATATATTATCATTTTTATTTTAGACTGAAATTTGGGTTACAGTTAGTTCTGATTGAGAGGAATTTTGGTTTCTCTGTAGTTAAATTGAATAGTTGTATTGAAATGATGCTTTGCAATTTTGGGGATGAAACGATGATTTTGTTGAATGGGATCATTTTGGTTTCTGGGAATTTGATGTGGCAGCTTCATAAATGTCAAAATGAGGACTCCAAAACTTGTGTGGTCAATTTGTAAAATGATGATCAATAATTTTGGAATTGATGAAAATTTTTAGGTCATCATCCTTGCAACTGAGAATCAAATGTTCATTTTGGGGAGTCGGAAAAGGGAGATAATATTGAGGACAAGTGCAATTTTTTTAATATATTTGAAAGGGTGCTGCTGTGTTTGTTTTCATTTGTTTCAAGCGTCCTCAACTACCAATAATGCATCAGATTAGTTGGACCAACCATGAACAACTCGTTGATTACAAACAACAATTCAAAACTAATGTTGTTAAGATCTCTCAAATTAAAATCTTATTAGCTGACATGCAGCATATGCCTGATAGATACAGTATTCCCAATATTTTTTAAGCAAATGGTGAAGCATCCTGTTTGAACACGCTTCCATTGAGAAATTAGTGTACACATAATTAATTTTATTCGTACTTGAAAAATGTTTTCAGTTTATGATTTTTAACTTGAATAATGAAGTACTCTTTTCTACTTAATAATAATGAAGTACTCTTTTCTACTTAATGTTGTTTCTTAGCCTAGTACTACAATTTGTCTAAATTGTTGCCTACTGCTGGCTTTAGCATTCAACTCCAAAATGATGCCAACCTATGATGGTATTATTAATTCCTGTTAATTGCTCTCTGCGGATGAGCAGCGGAGCTGAAATATAGCAATTATGTTTTGCTTTAATTTTGTAATGAATTGACTGATAGCCAGAGGATTCTAGAATAAGATTTTTAAGCAATAGCAGAAGGACAATATGGACCCTTATTCTAGAATTAACACCATCTTAATTTCTTAAGAAGCATGTGCGGACCTTGAATTTGGACAAGTTCAATAGGAATCCTTTTGCTGATTGAGAAATGAAGGATGCTTTCATATGGCTGAGCAATATTTCTGAATTTCCTTAACAAAATTTATGAGTCATGACAAAGTAGTGGAACTGGTGATGTTTAGATTCCTGCCATCACTTGAAACCAGTTGGACAATTAAATTAAGTATAAATGAAAGCTTTTTGTGTCTGCTGGACAAACTAGAATTGCTAAAGTATAATATATGGTATTCTTTTGTTCTCAAGAAGATGCCTTGAATTTGATTCTTTGCAGGTGGAACTTGGAAGTAGACCAGTTTCTTGTAATTCCAGAGGTTTCCCTATTCATCTTTACATCTGCACAGTTGAAGCCCATGAACATATAGGGATCTCTTAATACGAGTTGAGTGCATGTACTGTAAAATGTTGTAATACTAATAGTTTCTTTGATTATAAGCATTGATCATTTAATAAAAATAACATGCTGGATTTATCTTGTATGTGTAATCACTTCCTGTGTGTTTTTTCAGTAATAAAGCAGTGTGGTTATAGCAACAGATTCAATGTTTGGTGTCTTTCAATTTTTTCTTGCCTTTTTCAGCCACACATTTTCTCATTTTTCATTATTTCTTCATGTCTGTAACTTTATGTGTGAACTAAGATACAGCAGAAATTGCCATTACCGTCCTGGTAATAGAACATATCTTAATAAAGGCTGTGCACATTAATTCAAGTATCCTGTTTTGATTAGTAACTATGAAAGCAAAGCAATCTTTACATTCTTATGATAACCATTTTGAATAATATTATGTCTACTTGTGCTTCCCAGTTTCGCTCATCTAAATTTTTTTAACCTTTTCAATTCAAGATTAAGCAGAACTTTTCTGGAAGGTCATGCATTACCATCTAAGATTAATTAAATAAAACATGTTCATTATTGTGCATAAAAACAAATGTCTGTTTGTATATGTTTGGATGTTTAGCTTCTGTCAACTATGGCAGCTGTTGAAACCCAGTTAGTGACCATATGCCAGCTGTATTTTTCCATTTTTTAATGTAGTTTTCCCGGTTTACAAACAGTTTATGGCCTAATCCATCCTATCTCAAGCATAATTAGTGATCATATTACCATTCATTACATCGGAATCATAATATTTTACTCGAAAATTTGATTAGATTTCCATGAATCGCGACAGAAAATGCCTTAAGGTGGGGGGGAGCCTCTAATAATTAATCGCTAACAAATTAAAGCATTCTCAGATGATTTCTTTAATTTCCATTATCAAAAAGTTGTTTGTTACTTATAATAAACAAGTATTAAAACTTCTTTGCTGTTTCCTAAGCCTCTACACATGCCAAAATCATGCTTCTAATCTTGAACTTGGGAGCTGGAAGCATGATGAATAGACCTATAAATACAGGATAGTGATGTTTTGAGTTAGCATCACTGAAGCAATTCTCTCTATACAGAGCTAGGAACTCTGGTCCAAAAGTAAAGAATAACCTATTACACAACCCTTCAAAGACTCGACGACTTGTCCATCTAAGCAGCTGATATGGAGAACCACAGAGAGGTTTATATTCATGGAGGCCATGGCATGAATGACAAGAAGAAGACTAATACGAGTGGAAAAGCAAGGATGACAAGGCAGCTGATTGTGGAGGATGAGAGGGGTGACATCAATGAACTAGCTGATGCTTTCATTAAAAACTTCCGCAATCATCTGAAGATTCAACGGGATGAGTCCTTCAAACGATATCAGGAGATGATTTCCCGAGGAATTTGAATTCTGAACCATGTATGTCTGGAGTGAAAAGTTGCAGTGAATTCTCAGTGTTTTATAATAAATGAGTATTGAATACAGATAGCCAGCCATATGTATTTGATTTCTTTGTTTTGCGTCTTTTGAGGCAATACTGAAATCAAAAGCCTGAAATTTTAGTTCATCAACCGGCTTCTGTATATTGACTCTCTTTGTTTAGGCATTACAAAAACCAAAACTAATATTGTCAAGATACCTGAACTATCATCTCATTAGCCGACATGCATCATATGCCTTACAAAGCATGATTTTAAAAGCTTTTCAATAATGAGCCCTCCTGCGCAAACACACTTCCCTCAAGATTTTAGTACACTCCAAATTATTTGCACTTGCTTGATAGGCTCTACTGAACCTAGGTTACTGCTAGTTGGTCTCAGAAATGGGAAAATTGTTATCTGTTTTTGAAGTTTGAATTTGAATAATTATCCGAACCAATATCATTATCTGGAGTAATGTTATTTCTGGTTGGTCGCAGATATGAAAAATGACTTCATTCTTCCTGTTAATAGATGATTATAGCAAAGATGTTCGCGTTCTCTGTAGAAATTGTTCATAGCAACAAAGAAATAACTGTACAGAGCATTTTTAGTTTTCGCTTTTTGCATTACACTTGTATAGAAATGACAGATAGCTAGAGGGTTATTGAATAGGGACCCATATTTCACAAGAAGCATGTGCAGACTTTCAACTTGGATGAGTTCAATAGGGATCTTTTTGCAGACTGAGGCTGCTACAAGGAATCCTGACAAAAGTGGGAAGTAGAAAAAAAGGACTCACATTTTAGGCAGTTAGAAATATTTAATCAATTCCTAAGTTGTGGAACTGGTGACGCTTAGATCCCTGCTACCACATTAAACCGGTTGGATACTTAAACTAGTATAGATAAAAGCTTTGTCTTCCTGCTGGACAGATTCTAATTGCTGAAGTATAATCTAAGATTTTCTTTTGAACTCATGAAGATGCCTTGATTCTTTGCAGGTGGAAGCAAACCTGTTTCTTATAGTTATAGAGCTTTCCGTGTTCATCTGTATAATTGCACCGTTGAAGCACATAAACATACAGGGATCTCTTAATGGTTATTTCGTCAAATGTTGTAATAGTTTCTGTGACTACAAACATTGAGCTTAAATTAAATATAACATCAGAGATTTGATCATGTATGTTCGCCATATCTCGTGTGTCTTATATTTTGTAATAAAGCATATGCTTGCTGTGAAAGGAATGTTGAACACAGAAACCAAATACAGAAAAAAATTGCCATTTCTTTTACATTACACTGTTAATTCATTTACCCTTGCGCATTATGGAGAAAATTTAAAAGAGCAAAGCAATCTTGTGCTCTTATGATCACCATTTTGAAGAAAATCATGTCAACATGGACTTCACAGTTTGACTCAAAGCATGTTGTCCAATGTAAAAATGGGATTAGGAAACACCTATTTAGAAATTCATTCATCACCATCTAAGGTTAATTAACAGAAAAACAATTCATTATTGTGTTTATGAACGGATAAGTGTTTGTGTGTACATGTTCGGAATGTTCTAGCTTTTGTCAACAATGGCTGCAGCTGCAAACCTAGTTAATGACCAAATGCAAGCTGTATTTTCACATTCTTTAATGCAAATCAGAAATCTCCCTGGTTTGCAAATTCTTTATTGCCTAAATCATCCAATCATAAGCATTGTTAGTGATCAGATTATTATTGCCTAAATCATCCAATCACAAGTATGGTTAGTGATCAGATTATTATTAACATCCTTATCATTACGTCGGAATAAAAATATTTTACTTGAAAAAGTGACAAAATGTCCATGAAACGTGCCAAAAAAGGCCTTTGTTTAAGAAAGAAAATGGTCCCTATCAAGTTATTGACAAATTAAACCATTCAATAACGATTTCTTTAATGTTTCATATCAAAAAGTTGTCTGCCACCAATGATATACAAGTGCTTTTTTAACTTCTTTGCTGTTTCCTTTGCTTTTAACCATGCCAAACACATGCTTCTAAGCAGAAACTTCGAAACCGGAATCTTGGAAGTACCTTATGAATACAGGATTATGATGTTTTGTGATCATCACAAAGGCAGTTCTTCTCTCTTTCCCAAGAGTGCTGGAAACTGAACATCAAGCGTCCATCATCATAGCGGGGAAATTGACTGTTTGAGCTGCTTAGATGGAGCATAACAGAGAGGTTCTCACTCGCGGAAGCCATGAGACGAAGGATAAGAGGACGACTAAAACAACAAGGCGGTTGATTGTGGGAGAAGAAAGAAGAGATATCAATGAACTAGCTGATGCTTTCATAATGAACTTCCGTAATCAGCTGAAGATTCAACGGGATGAGTCCTTCAAACGATATCAGGAGATGCTTGCTCGCGGTGTTTGAGCTTTGAACCGTGTATACGTAGAGTGAAAAATCGCAGTGTTTTCATAATAAATGATTCTTGAATACAAATATCCATCCATTTATACTTATTGTTCTCTGTTGCTCATCTTTTGGACAGTAATAAAACCAAAAGCCTGAATTTTCGGTTCATCAACTGCTCTCTGCCTTTCTGGGTATTGAATGCTAACTTCTGGCAAAGTTTCATCGAAACAAAAATGGTTCGCTCTATCGGTTCTATCGACCAGTTTCAGATCATCAAATTATTGAAGGATCAAAGACTTTGTATACTATAATCGCATACCATTTGAAGGCTAGCGGTTAGTAAATGTGGCAAAAAGCAGAGGAATCGTTTGTTTCTCAAACAGGCCATGCGCTTTTAGATTACATGATATTTTTTGCCAAAATTATGAAATAATCTATCATCTAAGTTGTAGATTTTTCAGATAAAGTTCAATGACCTTTTCCAAATATTTCAACGTAACAGATATCTCAATTGAAACCTATCCATCTTATTTTAAATTTAATTGCCTCAAGGGAGAATTGTAGATACATGCATGGCTAAAGCGACAACAAGAAGATGTTGGGTCCATCTCACTTGGATGGCCAAAATCCAAAGCTTCCATTAGTTTGGATGTTTAAATAATTAAAGGAAACAAGTTGGGGCTAAAACAAAATTGCAATATGACATAAGTCAATAATCAGGTGGATATAAAAGCATGAGGTAGCAGCTAATTTGGCAAGCAATTCAGCGTGCGAAAACGAGAGAGAAGAAGAAGATACTGCCGTGACCTTGCTTTGGGTGCTAGGGTTTTAATCTTTAAATGAATGATCGGAAGTGATTTTAACTCCGCTCTTTATCATATTTGGAGGGCAAGTTCCCAAGATACTAATCTACAGTCTCAATAGTGTCAATTTACGAAATAGTCTATCTTTAGTAGATACTTGTGATACCCATTTGCAAAATGATTTGGTTATATGTCGTTGTATTGAGCCTAGAATGATGTGGTTCTTGATGTAATGAGACTAGCATTATCTAGAGAAGTGTTGTGCTCAATCTCATTAATTATATAATGAAAGGTTATATCAGACTACAGTCATGTAGTTTTTATCTCCTGAGGTTGGTTTATTATCTTGAATTGTATTAATTGAATTTCTACTTATTTATTTATTTGTGATATGCATCTTGTTTTAATTACACAAAAAGAGAAAAAGATAGTTTTTACTTGACTTGCAGTTGCTTATATGGGTTCTTTGACAATAAAAGGAACAAAACTCTGTTTGATAAATATTTATACCATCAGTCCATCTTGTTGTAAGAGCTCTTAATTTGAATCTCGAGTAATGAGTTGGCTAAACCTCATTAAAATATCATAACCAGCACTTCATAATTAAAAAAAAAAAAGAGTTATTTTGTTAAATTTCTTTTAAGCTTCAATAAAAAAAAAAAGGTTTCCTTTTAGCCACAAATAAGTAAATCTTAGCACTTCAATAATTTTTTGAAATATTAGTTATGCAACCCAAGAGATGGTGAATTAAGTTTCTAAAACTTATGAAATAAGTAAAACAAAATCAATGTAAATATCCAATAAACTCAAATAAATGATAATCAAATTAATATCAACAATCAAAATATAAAGAGAGAAGGGAAAGAGAATCAAACATGGGAATTTTATATGATTCCACAAACTCCATCTATATTCACGCCTCCAAATTCACTGAGTTTGAAGATTTTACTATTTAAACCTTACACCTTAAGGCTTTAAAATCTTTACAATTGACTTTTAAGGTTTCAATCAACCTTTACAATATAAGGTTATCTCAAACCTCTTAATTTAAGTGTTTCTCACACTTACAATCACTAAAAAATGAAGATTACAAAGAGTTTTCCTCGGACAATGTATATGTTTTACGAATGAAAGCTCAAAGTGTGATTTAATGAAAGAATAAAAAGTTTTAAGCACAGGAGAGATTTAATATACAATGACAAGCTCAATGATAATCGCAGAATCTTTTTCAGATTTCAGATAGATTTAGATGTTTAAAATAATTCTTTTCTTTTTTAATATAATAATTGTAAATTTTAGTTTAAGATTGAGAATAATGATGGTGATTGAGAAAAGAATAACCATAGATAACTATGAATTGGGAACACTTCCAACTTAGGATTAATTGATTGAAAAAATAACTTAGATGCGTATCTCTCTATAGCTACAACCTATTCAAGAGAAGCTCATTTAGATTAAAAAATGTTGTCAAACTAACCTACTCACACCTGCTATAATTAGTCATAATATTTTTCAATTGACCTATATATTTATGTGTAGGTACAAATCACAACATTCATATTCGTTAAATGTTACTAACTCGATGTTGGAAAAATTCATATTCGTTAAATGCCAAAGGCCGAGTGGCACCTATTTAGAGATTCAATTATTCATTTATTGTATTTATGAACAAAAAGTGTTTGTGTGTAAAGTTGTTTTTGGAATGTTCTAGCAACGCTGGCTGCAGTTGCAACCCAGTTAGTGACCAAATGCAAAGTTATTTTTTTCTCGTTTTTATTAATGCAAATTTCCTGGATTACAATCTCTTTATTTGCCCAAATCATCCAATCACGAGCATAATTAGTGATATGATTATTATTATAAAACATCGTCATCATAACGGTCGGAATCAAAATATTTTACTCGAAAATGTACAAAATTTCCGTGAAAATGATAGAAAAGGCCTTTGTTTAAGAAAGAAAATGATCCCAATCAACAAGTTATTGATAAATAAAAGCATTCACTAATGATTTCTTTAATGTTTCACCATCGAAAAGTTGTCTCTCACCGAGGATTAACAAGTGTTTTTTTAACTTCTTTGCTGCTTCCTTTGCTTTTAACCATGCCAAACACCTGCTTCTGAGCAGAAACTTGGAAACTTGAATCTTGAAGCACCTATAAATACAGGACTATAATGTTATGTGATCGTCACAGAGACAGTTCTCTTTTTATCTCTTTCTCAAGAGAGCTGGAAACTTAACATCGAGAGTCCATCATCATAGCGGGAAACTTGACTGTTTGAGCTGCTTAAATGGAGCACAACAGAGAGTTTCTCACTCGCGAAAGACATGAGACAAAGGATAAGAGGACGACTAAAACAACAAGGCAGTTGATTGTGGAAGAAGAAAGAGGAGATATCAATGAATTAGCTGATGCTTTCGTTAAGAACACGCGGAACCAGCTGAAGATTCAACGGGATGAATCCTTCAAACACTATCAGGAGACGGTTGCTCGTGGTGTTTGAGCTTTGAATACAAATATCGATCCATTTTGTGTACTTACTGTTCTATGTTTCTCATTTTTTGGACAATAACAAAATTAATAGCCTGAATTTGCGGTTCATCAACTGGTTTCTTGGTACTAACTGCTAACTTCACAACAAATATGATTCATTTTATCAATCAGAAATGAATAAACACCCAATGAAAAGATTGAATCGGTTCTATCAAAATAGCAATCTAGGAAACAAAGATTTTATGTGCTTTCTGTCATAACATTTGAGGGCTAACAGTTGGTAAATGTGCCAAAAAGCAAAGGATTCGTCTCTCAAACAACTATGAGATTTCAATTAAAAGATCCAAGTAAAGAAAGCCTTGAAAGTTAGGATTATGACTAAGAAGCCGAACTCAGGCCGAATGAGCTGCTCATACTGATAGTCAGGCATCACTGCTGGCCCAACTTGATTAAAACGAGAGGGAGATGTAAATGTAATAAATAAATAATTACAAAAGAAAAAAAATAAGTCAATAACATTTAGGAGCTACAAATGATTCATTCGCAGGATGCTCTTCTCTTTGGAAGATGATCCAATGTATAATGCCCAAGCCTGCCAGTACGATAAAGATTCAGCAACTTAGAAGCAACTTTACTGTCAGCATCCTCACCTGAATCCATGGGAATCTGAAAAGCTTCCCTCAGTGCCTTGAACTCTGCCTCAATAAGCTTTACTAAATCCTTTTCATGGTCCAAATTTCCGTTGAAACATGACATTATCTCATACAAGCTCTTCCGAACTTTCTGCACCATGAAATCCTGCCGAACAATTAAGGACTCGACATCAAAACAAATCGCTTGCTTAATTAGACAGTCATCTGCAAAATTTTAACCCAAAAAAAAATTCCTTCACTCATGAGCACTGTTAACCGTTTCATTATTGTCAGCTACAAATTTGAGATAGATAAGTAATTTACAGCGATCATATTTCGTATATGGTTTGTGCAGTGCCCAGTTTATATTGAAATTTATACCTGTGTGTGATCTGTGGGATTTTGCCTTTTCCATATCATCCCTGACTCAGAACCACTTGATTGATCTGCTTTGTGGTGCAACGTTAATGGTTTGTTAATCTGATTAATGGAAAACTTTGCCCACTTCTTATATTCATCACTGAAATTGAGGATGCCAAGAAAATATTGAGCGAGTTCCTTTCCCCCAACGAAGCTGTCTCCGATTGCTCCTACATTTAAATTTAGAGAACAAAAACATTATTTGAGTGACTGCCGAGGCTTTTTGCAATTTGAATCATCATAGGTGTCCCTAATACGTTACAATAAGGACAAGTTGATCGTATGACTTGCCTGAGTAATGCTAATTAAACCAGTGAGCTAGGCACGCTATGGGATAAAATCTCATGAATAATTTTGATCAAAAGTTGGAGAAAAAATCCTTGGTTTGATCATCGCACCTGTTAAAGCTAGCTTGGAGCAAACCTCAACATCATGGATCTCGGGAGGCAAAATGCCTGGGGTGTCCAACACATAAATATTGGGATGGCTGGCAATCTAGAAAAAAGGAAATAATTTTGAGCAATGGCGGCACGGCAAAATGGAAAGTGAAAAGAGAAGTGTGCTAAAAAGGATGTCTAATCTTCAAATAATTGGATTTAGGAATACCATACAGAATTCTGGATTAAAAAGAACACCTCAAGGACAAGGCAAGAGAGGCAAATCACCTTCAAACTGTAGATATCTTTTGTCTCTCCAGGCTGTGGACTCACAGTTGCATGCCTTAGCTTTCCTTTCTCTTTTTCACAACCAAAAAGCCGCAGAGACAAAAATAAAAATAAAACTTCTTACCATTTTTGTACTAAAAAACAATTAGTAATGACAAGCTTACAAATTTTGGATACAATGTTTGTATCTCAAATGACGTGTGATCGTCTGACTATTTTCACCATCATTACTCAGATAATTTCAAAACAGCATCTCTTTTTTTTTGGGGTGGGGGGGGTAAGCAAATCATTACACATCATAAACAAATAAATTAATACTATAAAAAGAAAACTTAAGAGAATACAGAAATACCTGCAGCAGTAATCCTGCCGATTTGATGCAAAGAGTTGGCAAGGGCTGACTTTCCAACATTAGGAATCCCAAGCAGCATTACCGTTACGGTATCACTTGAAGCATCATAATCACTTTTCCTTAAATTTCTGACATGAGCTTGTAAAAATTTAAGAAACTGAGAAAAGCAGCAAAGCAGAATGAATATTATTATCATTATACAGTCAAGAAAATAACTACGGAAAGCAGAACAAATACGTAAAGAAATAAATAAAATAGATGATGAATTGATCATTAAGGAAGATAAAAAGGAAGAGTTAACCAAACCTCCTTGACATTGTCCTTGTTATGGGAATTGACGCCAAAAGAAGGGCAGTTTTGCTGGTCGAAAAAGGTGATCCACTCCTTGAACTGAGTTGGGCTCGCGAGGTCCATCTTGTTAAGAACCAGGATTCTCCTAGATGAAGAAAAAGGGTGGTGGTTCCTTAATTGATCAAACTCAGATGAAAATGGAATCTAAACCACCCCGGAGCATTGTTCAGTGAGACATTCAATCGAACAACAAACGGACATTCATGATGTATACATGCACGTACAAATATACCCACCCTAGCGTCTCTGACTTCGAGGATGATATCAACTAACGGCATCCGATCAGCGATGGCACGAGTGGCTGCGGCCATGTGAGGGCCGTACCAACCTCCTCCTTTCTTTTGACTCACCGCAGTTCCTATTTCCCTCGCTAATTTGAATAAACTAGACGACGACGTTGCCATGGATATCTCCGTAATTAAATAATGAATAAGAGGCGGGGGACCGGCAGGAGTGGTCAAACACTTCAATGTAATATACACTACACTACGATGTACTTGTATTGAATCTGGATTTTTAAAAATATCAACAATTTTGTTTTTTTTTTTCTTTTTTAAAATAAAAATAAAAAATAAATAAATCAGATTATAATCAGCATATAAAGTAAAGACCCCTATCCTCATCACCTTTTCGTATATCATTTCAGTTCATATGATTACTTTATCGAGAATTTATAATCCTCATATGCTACGTATGAACTTTCGGCATAACAACAAATGATCAATTGCTTTAATGATTCCCGTTTGGAGAATAAGATAGTGATGGCATCCCAGTTTGGTGGCAAAAGTTTGTGTTCAAGAAAGAAAGCAAAGCGCCTTTTCAAAAAGTTGCCAACATTCAGGCATGTTTTGTTAAATATTTCTTTTAGGCCTCGCTGTCAAGGCAAACTTTTTAGCCATAAACAAGCAAATCTAAGCAATCCAATGGCTTTCGTGCTGGCCCCTTTGTTACTGCGCATGCAAAACAAAAGATGCAGAGCGAAGAGTCCTTGAAATGTTATCAAGAGATGTGAAACATGCATTTCTGGGTTCAGAAGAAGTTGCAATACAAAAAGGTATAGAAAATTATATGGATCAAATCTAGTATGACGCATATTACCTGTGATGGTAGTTTAGGGACAACACAATGAAGTAACATTTCATAGCCATAGAGATGTGATCTAAGTATATATTGACTCATCTTATGTAACCCATGTACATTCACAAAAGCATCTCAAAGACTACATTCTACATACAACTAAGATAAAAGACTCCAAAATACAAAGAAAGACTCCGCCCTAAAAACCAAATTGACTAAGATTTACATGTATCTGCTCTCTTCCTGAATGTAATCAAATGGCCCATAACTCTATTACCCAAATCAACGGTAACTCTGCCTTGCCTCCAAATAAGGGATTACCACCCGAAAAGTTTCACCATACCTCTCACATGAAATGTCAGGGATAATTTTGCCATCTCCATATTCACGGCACCTTATCGACAACAACCTGAAGAACATTTATCATTTTCACTTTCCCAAGCCTCAGCATGAGCAAAACAATCTAACAAGAAAAAATCCAATAACTCCCCAGGCACATCATTGTCAATTCAATCTCTGCAAAATTGAAGATCAGAGCAGTAACAGAGAGTATATGAAGCTTTCTGGAACAAAAAATGCAGAATTCCCATATAGGTTAACTGCAAATATGAAAACCCATCACAGCCAAGTGAAGGAAATGCACAAATTGCTATGGTAAGCATGAGCAAAATCAATTATGGGCTTCACGCTTGAAGCACCTGACAGTGCACAATGTGACTTTTCAAACCACTCCGGCCTGCTATGCTAGACAGTAAATTTGTGACAAGAGTCCTGAAATGACCTTTCCCAGCAATATTTTCCCATATGTGTGGATTACTCTCCACATGTTTGTCAGGACTAGAAACATCAACCATACTAATGCTCATGTTGTTACGAATGATACAAAGTTTCCCATTCAGGGGAACAATTGCTGCAGCCTCCAATGCGCGGGAGCTCCCTAGATGAAGCTTGCTATCCATAAATTTGTTCCATGAATCAGTGGCTTCATCATAAACCCTCAGCTTGCACCCATCCCGGCAATCCAAAGCATAAAGCCTACCATTTAAAGAGACACTAGGGTTACGCCAACCTGCAACCAGGCCATCACTAATTGGAGTCCAGCTATTAGTTTCAGGATCATAGGCTTCACTCATGACCTCACGGTGGGACCCTAGACCTTTTAGAAACCATTTTCCATCATAAATGACTCCTATGAAGGGCACCATTGCTGTGCTCATGTCTGCAATAAAGCTCCATCGGTTTTTGTTAGGGTCATAGATTTCAGCAGAGCGGAGAGTCCTTTGAATTCCTTCGCATTCCCCACCGGCCACATAGAGACAGTTATTTAGGACACAAGAACCAAAGAAATGACGTTTCCGAAGCATATCAGGCGCCCTATGCCATTTATTTGTTCGGGCACTGTAGAAAATGACCCGTCTCATGGACCCCCTAAGTGGATCCTTTCCTCCAAATAAGTATAGATGGCAGCCGCTTAGAACAGCACAGCCGAAACCAAGGGCCTCAGAATATTCTTTGGGAACTGGTGGAAGTGGTTGCCAGAGCTGATAGACAGGGTCGAAAGCATTCCATGATATCTTTCCATCACGATCTCGCTTGAAGACATAAACCCACTCTTCAGCCATTCCTAGACTTTTTCTAAGAGAATAAAAGTAGTTTCCAGCGAGCAGGCGGTACCATCTCTTACAAACAAGACGAAGTTTTCGATGTTCAGCGCGAGGAACTCGAATCAAACATGCAATCGCCAGATCATCAGGAAGGCCAGGCAAGAGTGGTGGCTGGATTCTGCTCCTCTCCCTCCTTGAGTTTTTGCTTTTGTGTGCATTAGGATTGATATCAGGCTGGATACATAGTTTAGATCCTGGAACAAATTTCCTTGCTTCAGCAACGGTTTTTAGCCCAGCATCTACTTTGCAATAGCATGAAACAGAATCAACCTGCCAAATTATCCATGTTTGGCACGGGATAACAAGAGTTCAATGCCAAAGAGTTCAACAATCCATCAATTAGAACAAAAAAGTATGAATAACAAAAAGAAAATATAATAAGAACCAGAACTTCATCAAGCTCTAGACACCTAGAATGTTGGCGTATTTGATGTCACTTAGCAAGAAGCTGTATTTTCTGATTTATATTTTCCAGTAACTTTTGGTAACAAAATTAACTAGGTGTGGATCATTCTAACTGTTTAGACAGACATCAGAATCTCAGAGATGAATCACAATTCACATAGAAAATCGAATTTGTGCAACCCCTTAGGCTTCATGACAAAAAGAGTTCAGAATATTTCCAGATAGGTGGAGGAGTCAGCAGATTCAACAAGAATCCACATACAAAAAATATCTTCTTTGGTGCTCCATCTTGACAACATTTTGGGATGCTTCATTCCAGACACCATAGACTTAGATGCCCTATTGCTGTCAATTTGCATCAATACTGTACCACTGCTCTATTCTGACACAGAATTCACATTTTGCCTGCTCTTCCATGCCCATTTTACATTTTAGACATAGGCCATACTAGAAGAAACAGGTGGATTTTTACAGGCTATTTCATAATAGATTCAGAAGAAAAAAAGCATGATTTCGAGTGCTAAATCATTTTTTATTCAACAGCATATTCCTCAATGTTTGTGTTGTCTTCAAGACAATGCTGCTTTGATAGCACCAAGAGTGTTAAGCTCCACAAGTGTTAACTAATACTAGAAGATGAAGTCAGACCTACAATCTAGGAGGCAAAATGGCCAAGGATTCCAAGGAGCTCAAAGAAAACAGATCATCGGTGAGGAATCCTATATAAATTTTCTGCATTATTTCAGATAAGACAACCAACCACCATTCATCCAAAATGTACATACAATCGATGAGGAAAACCAGAAAATGAACACAGCTAGATTAAAGTTCCAATTTTCATTATGTTTGAATAGAAACTTGCATCAGTTATTTATGCAAAAACCCCAGCTTTAGAGACACAAAATAAAAATGCAGCATAAAAAATGCAGAAATAAGAACCGGTTGTCAAAAAATTGAGCACTTAACAAGCATACTTTAAGACATACATATGGGATCCTAAACAAAGTTCCAAATTCTCCCGAACAGGTGATTCATTTGACCAGAATTTTGGCATCCATAGGAACTCACGAGACTATAAACCCCACCAAAAAAAATATAGTGAAAAATAAAAACCAAGCAAACTCCGATCCTAATAGTCTCATCAAGGCTACGAATTTATCATCCAATTGCACAGTTGACAAGCATTTCCTGTCTGGGTATCTACAAAAACTCACAAAACCAATAGCCTAAGAACCGAAAAATGCAAGAATTCTTCAGTTACTTAACCACCAAAGCATATCCAAATACCCTCAAAGAATTCACATTTAACGGTAAATTAAGCAACTTGATACCTCTTAAATCTCCTAACAATTCACAAAATTAACAAAAGAAAGGCTAAAACGCACCAATAGACCAAGTAAAGCTTACCAATGGAGCTTGAACTCGAAACCCTCTTAAAGCATTTGAAGACTGTTGTTGTTCCATCTTCACAAGCAAAAATTCATAGACACCCAGAACCCAAAACAAGCTCAAATAGCTCCAATCTTCAAATTTAGATCAAGAAAAAGAGACTTGATCCAAAGAGGCCTTGCTTTACTGTCTGTAATTGTTAAAAATGTTGCCTTTTTTTGCCTCTGCAAATGCAAACAAAGAGTTGACAAAAACAAAACTTAACTGAAGAGCCTTTTTCTCTCTCTCTCTTAAAACTCAAAGCTTGAGTCTTTTGTCTTGTTGAAAATTGAAAGCGTGCACCAGCTGGACATTTTTATGCAATGGGTTTCACCAACTTCTTTAAATTGTCTTGGTTTTGCATTAAATTAATTAATTTGATTTAAAATTTTGTATTTTTATTATTTGTATTATTTTACTATTATATTTTTGTTTTGTTTTTCAACTCTCATGACAAAGAAGATTTAATTAAAAAGTCTTATGACATTTATTCATTTGTTTACCATTTTTGGGTCAAACCCCACTTTGAATGAAGAGAGAGGTGAGGAAAGAAGGTTTATTGCACTGGATTTTAGTGGATCTATCATGTGGTTGAATTAAACATCATTTTCAGATATTTATTTATTTATTTATTTTTCATTTTAGATGTACGAATCCAACCTCGAAATGACCAAATTTTCAACAAAATAAGAAGTTTTAACCAATACTCAAGTGTGTGCTAAAGTGATTTCATTTGATTTCTCGAAAAATCAAATTAAGATCCGTTCACACAATCAACTAAACAATTTATTTTTATTTTTATTTTTTTGGCTCATCTTTTGCAAAATCAAATTGAGAATTAATTGGTAAAAAGTTTTAATCCAATACTAAAGTAATCTATTCTAAATTTTGCCCCCCAATAGTCAATATGATGAGAAGGAGAGATGTGACTTAACACTAGAGGGTACTTAAGTCATTTTGATAGGGTTAATGACCTATCGGATGTCAATAGACAAACTATACTTTATATGTAATAACGCAAAAATCAGGGATCATTTGTTGTTATGGCATAAGTATTAAGAACAAAATATCCATATACTTGCAATAGGAGAAGGGTATGTTCGAAAGTATTTTATGAAAACTACTTTTGGAAGTGATACATGTAATATGTTGTCTTTCCAATATTTTTAGGGGGCATTTTTTATTGAACATAAAATAGTATTTTGAATGACATATATGCATTTATTTGGGAACTTAGTTTTTTTTTTAATTTTTTGGGCCACTTTAGTTATTTTTGCAAAATAATACGAAGATATTTTTTTAGTTTATTTTAAAATATTTCTAGGTTGATTGTTTGGATCTAATGAAATTTGACCCTGTTCAACCTATGAGGTTTAAAACTATATTAAAATAGAAAATTAAACTTATTCTTCTTTTTGAAAAATATTGGGATTGAAAGAGATGTTAATGTGTTATCATTAAAAAGTTATTTTTGATACTAAATATTTTTTCACCTTTTTAATTGTTTCTTATTTGTGATAAATGGGAAAATCATGAATAAATAAGAAATTTTGGTATTATAAATTGCACGTGACATTTAAGAATATTTAAAACAATAAGAATTTATTTGACAAACAAATATAGATAAAATTTAAAAATTATATTAAAATTACCTCAGTCTCACTTTCTCTACGAGTGCTTGTAGTCTAGATATTATGAAAACTATAAGTGTTAGTTAATACAAAAATTAACTTTTTTATGGTCTCATAAGAAAAAGAGAGGGATATACAAATATGTAACAAATGCAATTGAAAATATAAAAAAAAAATTTGGTATAAAAAGAGAGCTCACCTAAAATGATTGATAAAAAGATAGCCTCTTGAAAGGAAATTAAACTCTTCTCAGACAACAGCTTGAAAATATTCCAAACCAACTTATAACACTAAAAGAAAGATTATGAAGGAAGTCGAAGTTAACATATTTTCCATTGGGATCTCTACATTATACTTTCTCAGCACTAGAATTGTCATATTTATACTAGTCTTAAACCATGGTTTATTTACTCTGGTTAAAGAATCAACGGCTTAGACGAGTAACGCCCGTTGTTTTAAATGACTCAAGAAGAATCAATGGCTAGAGTCACAAAATCTAAAGATATCATAATTGAGATATTATGACTTGCTAAATATGTAAAATTGTCAATAAATTTATAACCAAATCATTAAAGGTGAGTTATCTGTTCTGAACTGGCTTTGTCAGATATACTGTATATATTTGATTGAATATTTGTTTTATTTATTTTTTATTTTTTACATATATTAATGTGCATAATTTCTAAACTATTTGGGCGGAGTTGGTACACGTGCTGCATTGTATGCACTACATGAAATTGAATGGACTATAATGTATTGTATTAAGGTGTTAGAAAACTGAAAAAAAAAGGTGTTTAACTAAATTACCAGAAATTGATCTCCCTTCATATAAATTTTATTTTTACCCCTAGATTTATTAAAATTTTTATTATGACTCCCCAATGTTGTAATATTTACATTATAGTCCCCCAAAATGCAAATTCTTAGTTCGGTAGCTTCAGCCATCTCACAATGCTGAGAAGATATTTTTCCAACTTAAATACTCAATTTATTATGTTCGTACATTTGAGCAATTAATCATTTTTTATAGGCTGTTCTAACGTACTCATTGGACTTTCATAAAAATCTTATTCTCACTAATTTCTTAGGCTTTTGATGACTTGGTCTTCTTTGCATTCCATTAATGCCTACATCATTGGCTGAAATTCTCTCCTCTACTTTCATTTAAATAATTAACTTAATTATGGTCATACATACCACAAATATATAAGCAATATTATAACCAAAGTTGGTTGGTGTGAGTGATTCGACACTCTCACTTCTTAAGAGAGGTCAGGGGTTCAAGCCCCGCTCTCGTATGAAGTCACCACTTTGGCCAGCACTTTACCTCTTACGGGCTGACCCGGTGCGAGCGGGGATTAATCTGAGTTGTGGTACGGGCTTAAAGATATTTCCCACAGTTGGGGCCCACTCAAGACCATCTCGCGTTTCAGACAAAAAAAAAGGGCAATATTGCAATTGAAAAGCAATAATTGACTTCAGAATATAGCTAAAATTCATCTAAGACCGTGTATGGACTTGCGCATCCCCCTCAATTAACAAATTAAAGACTTCTAATTCTTGTAATCTTAAAAGGTTCATTTGCATATATGCACAAGCCATAAATGTACTTGCCCTTTTGGCTCGTATGCACACACATGATAAGAAATCTGCAAATGTCAATACCCAGAAGTGCTTCATTTTCTTAAGTAACCAGTAACCAACCATTTTGTTCAAGCACGTACTCTAATTGCTTTGTACAGTTGTATTTGACTTGAGGCAAACAAGTCCTCTTTTGGACCATTGTGCACGTGGGAAGTATTTTATTATTATTATTATTTTCTGTTGTTGATTTTTCTCAGTTCATGTGTTTGGTAACTTTGGCTCGCAAGTTTTGTCTTATTTGGAAAAATTCTTTGTGTTTTCACTTACGAGTGAAGTTGACCAAAAAGCATTTTTTCTAGATTCCCAAATTTTGCTCTCTTTTTTTTTTCCTTATTGTTTCTTAAATTTTTAATATGAAGGGTTTGCTGGAGAGATCATTTCGATCCGTGTTTGTAAAGTGCTTCTCTATTCTCTAAAGTAAGTTTCTCGTAGACAACTAACAACAACATAAAAAAGCACTTATGAAAAGCACTTTTATCTACTTCAACCAAATCCATAAACAGTCGTCTTTCAAAATAAATCAAATAAATTTAGAGACACACGCATATGTGAACAATCTGGTTACCTTTACAACATGCTACGTAATATTATCAAATTAAATGAGAGATCACAATCATACAAGGTTTGGTTTCAGGCACCTTTCAGTTCATTTTTAAATCTCAAACTTGATAACTTATCAACTAAGCAAGATTATGATACATGTACCGTTGATGCACGAACGGGTTGATTTTCAATATTTAATCTAGCTAGCTAGCTAATGCATGGCAACATATATATATATATATATATATATATATATATATATAGGCATCCATATGCAACGTAAAGTGACAGTATACTCATCCATGATCTAAAAGTCTGATTAATGCCTCCATGTATATATATATATCTATCTATATATATACATTAATATTTATTTGATCCATTCGTAACGTATTTGAAGTTTTAGAATTTTTCTTAGTCCAACTTTTGAAGTCTAATTTAATAAAAATAAAATTTTATATATCGTAAATTTGTAAAATATAATTAACAAAATATCTAAAAATATAGCACATAAATTTTGGACTTTTAGGTTGGGCATAAAAAAATCTGACCCACCCCGACAAAAGACATGCTCTAATTGTGTTTAGGCATGGCCAAGTCCAAAACTCGAAATTTTGCCAATCCTATTGAGAGAAAGAACCCATGCACCAAAAATTTGTTTTATTTAGCATGATATATAATATTGGAACGAATAACGATATTTGGACCAAAGTGTGACATAAATGAAGCATCATTAGCAAGCTGCTGAATAAATAAAAAAAAAAAAATTCAAGATTTTCAATCTCTATATCCAAGAACCAATAAGAAGCAAAGTGACTAAGGAAAAGTGTATTCGAGACTTCTGAACTACTCAAATATCATACACCATTTCAAAGCCTTAGCTATGCATATATAAATTCTCGCCTATGAGATACCTCAACGTAATTGTGATATATAATTAAGATTTTTGAGGTCATTGATAAGAAAGATTTAAAACATTTTTTTTTTGGGTTTGTGTTTTCTTTTTTCCCACTCAATGGGGTTAAGAGTTATTTTGTTGATTGCAACAAATTTGAAAACCATCGTCGCATTAATTATCTTTTAAAATCATCATTACATAATTATTGGCTTTGGTCTTTTCGATTTTGCCTCAATTTCACTTGACTAATGCAAGATTTGTGAAGATGAAGTAGGTAACTTACTTAAGGTATACTGTAGTGTTAAAAATTTGTTGTTTTTTAATCGTATAATGTGTTAATAATCTTTTTTTTAATACTGTTATACAGGACTGTAGGTACTACAATTAATATTTACAAACAGATTCTACAATTGGGACCTTTTTCGTGGCATGTACTCTTCTGAAGCGCTGTCCAAATTCTTCAAACCCTCTCAAATATTCGAGGACTGTCCACTTCACTCACATTTCGTGAGGGATAGACTGACTCCACTCAATTATTTGATAATTGAGAGAGGATTGTAAATAAGCTTCATAAATACTTTTATAGAGGCTCGAACCCTTATACTTAATATTGTAAGTGCAAGGGTTCTCCCACTGGACCTAATGCCCATTGATTAATGTGTTAATAACCTACTTGTATAAAGGGTTTCTCAAATTTTATTTGTTTGTTGTAAAAAGTAGTTTGGAAAATCTACGTCAAATCAAGGCTTTCTTTTTACAAGCATATCCCACTTATTAATTACCTACTTTAGCAAAGTAGATTTTTTTTTTTACATGAAACTATAAGTAATATTTAAAAATCAAATTATTATTGGGATCAATTTATATAAATACTTATAAAGTTCTGTTAAATTTTAACCCTCATTGATATTTGAGAGATGCATACTCCACTCACATTTAGGTAAAAGAAAATACTACTTTCACTCAATTATATAATATAATTAAGAAATAAAATACCCCCACATTACGCTTGTGGGGGTTCCTTCCAAGTTGAAGGACAGTAGCTCTAACCACTTGACCAAAGGGCGAGTGGTTAAAAAAAAAAAAGAACATTCTAAACATAAAATACCCTTGAGTAATTTACTGTATAAGGATCGCGCAAATATTATTTTACAAAGAGTGATAATATTTGAATGTCATGAGACGTTAGAGCCACAAAATAATATTTTACTACACGATAACACTTAGTATACCATAGCATCATATTATTTATAGATAATATCATCGTTTCTATCACTCTACTGGGATCTTAATGTGAGTTAAATAAGAAAAAAAAAGGGGGTCAAATTAGACAATGCCTTCTCGTCATTAATTGACAATTTAATTTCTCGTTAGAATTATTTACTTTGATTTCCATTAAAATAATTTACTTTAAAAAAAAATTAAACTCAACGATATTTTTCAATGAAGCATCTAGTTACCAGAACATCACTAAAAATCTCACGTCTCTGGTTTCTCTAAACAGTCGAAAGATCTTTCCCTCTTTAAAATGGGCCACTCATATCCACAATTTCATACCCCTCAATTCCCCACGCGCGTCTTCCCGTCTGACGCACCACTACCCAGTCCTCAATGGGCGGTGGCATCACGCTCCCTGTCCGCATGTCGCTCGTTAGGGACCCAAATGCAAAAAAGAAGTTTAAACAAAAAAGCGAAAATTAAAATAATAAAATAAAAGAGAGTAATTATCATTACTATTATTGGTTTCCTCGCCACCGTTCGCCTTTTGTTAAAACTTTCTTTCAAAATGTTTGTTATTTTAGCCCATTTCTCTCTCTCTCTCTAAACACTGAAGCCTTCTCTCTTTTTTTTTTAAAATTTTTTTTTGAGATACAAAATTGAATTTTGATTATAGGGTTTCGAAAAAATTAGGGTTTGTTTGTTGAAATTTAGGGTTAGGGTTAGATTAAAAAGAGGAAAGTGAAGGGATCTGAGTCTGCAAATTAAGAAGAAGAAGGACAAGAAAATGAGCTTGGATTCGGTCCCTTCAAATTCACATGGAAATCTCGACGAGCAGATTGCTCAGCTTATGCAGTGCAAGCCCTTATCGGAACAAGAGGTACTGTAATGTGAAAATTAAAAAAATATGATTTTTTTGTTATTGTGAAAATTTGTTTTTTTTTTTTGGATTTTCGCTTATTTGTAGTGGTTGTGTTAATTTATGAGTAGTGGTACGGATCGGGGTTGTTTGGTTTGTTGTGTAGGACTTGTGAGGGATCGATGAATTTGATGTTTTTGGCGGGAGATCTGTCAATTTTGTTAATCTTAGGGATATATTGGATCGATCTGGAAATGGATTTGTGGGTTATCCTAGGGATTGAATAAGATCTGTTAAATGAGATGATTTTAAATTGCATTTTCGGTTTCTTAAGCTGGGAACTTTTTATTTTTCTGGTTTATTGAATTGTAATAGATGCAGAGATATAGAAATTTTAATCTTTTCTTCTTGCATTTAATTTTTGGGATGCCCTAAGATTTGGTCTTGCTCTGAGTGCTGCTGATACTTTCACGGATTATATTGTCGGTTGTCCGCGCAGTCCTGGTAGATGTTAATGTGAGAGCTGCAGATCTTGGCATTTGTGACTGCGAATTTTCAATTTCTGTTTTCTTTTTGTTTGGGATATGGGGAGTAGAAGCCTTAGTTAGATTCATTTGATGGAAGATGCTTTTGTTGTGTTTTTCCTTTTTCTTGATTAGGCTTGTTGAAGCTGATGTCCATTTACATTGTATGTGGAATAGCATGTGAGGGGTGGGGAAGGATTTCAAAGTGCTTAGTCCGCAGAGGTTTTTTATATTTCTGAATGGGACTCTTGGAAAAAAAGAAATGGGTTGTGGAGGGAATCAGCATATTAGCATGCAAGAGGGCAGTTTGTACATACTTGTATTTTGATGCTTCTTTCTTTATTCTCAGCACTTTAATTATGTTAATCAAGATTTCTTATTCTCAATGCTTCTTGGTTGAGAACTGAACTTCATGTTGAGTTGGTGTAAATATGTGAGGGACCTAAGACGTGGAATGTTGTAAATTTTTTCCCCCTTCGTTTTGGTTCTACCTAGTACTTTCCTGCGATGTGTTTGGGAAAAGTCAATGAATGAGCCTATGGTTTTCTACATGAGAATGTTAATAGGCAACTGCATGCCATGAAAATTTCTGAGCCTTTTTTGGAAATATTTTTAGGATTTAGGCATATCACGAAGTTACTTCAGAAAATTGGCAAATACCATGCTCATGAAGAATCGGAAAATACCATGCTCATCTGCTTCCATCTTTCAATCCATTTGATAAAAAAAGGTGTATCAATGTTCCTATAGTGAGTTTTGTTTCAAGCTTGTTGATTTAAGGAGAAAAATTGTTATGGTGATGGCATAAACAAAAGCCAACGATTTTTGAACTGTTGACAAAATATGTTTTGCCACAGTTTCCTGGAACTCTGTCAATGTTTTCACTTCCATGTGCTTTTTTAGCATATTTACTTAAGTGGCAGTTTTTCCTTGCGATGTTTGTATTTTAACTGCACATAGGTCCATTGTCTGTGGCACATGTCCTTTTTTTTTTTATTTTTACTATTTTCCTTGTCTTAGGTTATGTTGCTTGTATCTATAGGAGTAGAAATACAATTTGTATCAGCGTTTTTACTGTTTTCCTTGGCTCAAGTTATTTTATTTGTATCTATTGGAGTAGGAAAACAATTTGCATCAACACTACTAGAGGTGTCTTTTATTTTATTTTATTTCTTTTTCCTGACATTTCTTTTTTATGTTTCAGGTTAGAGTGTTATGCGAAAAGGCCAAGGAGATATTGATGGATGAAAGTAATGTCCAGGTGTGCTTATTCTGCCATTGTATACGATGGCCTTTTTTTAAAAAAAAAAATCTGACAATTGTTTCTGTAGATACTATCAATTATTATTCTTTATGTGCTTGAATCCTGTTTTGTTTACATTTTGTTTTTCTTTGTCATTATCGTACTTTTCAATCTCAAGTTTCAACTTAGTAGATTTTAGGATGGCCATTTGGGTTGTGTTAGAGACAATGATCATGACCAACCTTAGTTTACCGCCTGTTGGTACTGTTAGTGCTTACTAAGCCTAAGTGATATGTAGGATCATTTGCTGTACTGTGTTTAAGGTTCTCAATCTCTTTTTCTTGGTTAGCTGGTCTATGCTTCATTTTTATATTTGGTAGTGCTTTTCTTGTATCAAATTTGCTAGTACTTACCAGGAGTTTAAGGTGTTGTGAATTTTAGTTAATCTTGTTTGTTTGCTTGCATTGCAGCCTGTAAAAAGTCCTGTTACAATTTGTGGTGATATTCATGGACAATTTCATGATCTTGCAGAGCTTTTCCGCATTGGAGGAAAGGTACTTCTTCTTAAGGGGTTATTATTGTCTCTGCTGAAGAAATGTTCATTAGTTATGCTGGATATTTAAGATATTCTAATTGGAGATTTATATTAGCCTCTTTTAAATATGGGGTTGAAGTCCTCTGCATATCTCAAGTAGAGGAGCTTTTACGTTCTAGCAGCTTAGGTGATGTCATGTGTGATGCATCCTGGCAATAGTGGTAATAACTGTCTGAAGCTGGGATCCTATGCACATTGTCACCTTATACCTACTTTTGTCAGTGCTGGGATGGTTCATAATTTAGCCAAAGTCATTTTCAACTGTATATGTTATCTTAAGTTTGGTGTTTTTGGATTGATAACTTTTGTGTTTGATTGTTTTGTCTGCTTGACTTGTTGTCTCACTGTATGTATTCATTTTCATTTATTATTTGGATATATTCACCATATTGGAGTTCGCAGTTAAATGTGTATTTTCGATTCCATGGTTTCTTTCAGTGTCCAGATACAAACTACTTGTTCATGGGAGATTATGTTGACCGTGGTTACTATTCAGTAGAAACTGTTACGGTATGTATAAGTTGGTATCTTTTGTTTTTAGTTTAAATGTTTAATTTCAGTTCAAAGAGTTATCTATAGGTAAGAGTGAGGATGCACTCTTTGTAGTTTCTTTTCAATCTGAAGCTTCTCATTTTCCGAATTATCAATCACTTTGGATTTAGTTTAGGTTTTGTGGTTTATGGCTGGGGCAGTATATTATGTTTCTGAATGTTTTTTTTGCCTCCCTTTTTCTCCAGCTTTTGGTATCTCTGAAAGTGCGTTATCCTCAAAGGATTACTATTCTAAGGGGGAATCATGAAAGTCGTCAGGTATCCTTCATATTTTATTTTAGATATGCTTTCTGGAAGTGCTTGTCAAAGTTGATATAATTGTCCTCCTCTTATTTCAGATTTCTTAAAATAATAGGTAGTAATCAAAGAACTATAGTTAGTTATTCTGTTTAAGTGGTGCCTTCTCTGTACGCCCTTATACAGGTTTTGAAATGTTTGCTTGCAGTTGAAACTTGTGATTCTCAGTCTTTTATCTCTAAAACTTTATCAGCATTAGCTGATTATGGCATTGTGTTTCCTTCTGCAGATTACTCAGGTCTATGGATTCTATGATGAGTGCCTTAGGAAGTGAGTTTCCGGGAATCCTTGGTTTCTAAGGTTCATCTTTTGATTGGAACAAAGAATTTTTGTAGCTTGGGACCTTGATTGGAAATTTTATCCTCACAATTGTAATATTGACTGTGTCAGACAACATGCTTTTCTTCTATTCAAGGTCTTGGTGCGATTATCTCTAGGCTTTCATCTGCTCTCAGATAGATCTAATGTGTTGATGGAACAGTTGTAGCTAGTCAGTCAATGTGGTTTTATTTTAAATTATTCAATTTCTGATTCATGAACACGGGCATCGATACCAATAACTGGTGCTGGCAGTCATTTCAAATAGATGCTGAAGAAAAAAAGTAAACATATTAAGGATTGGCTGTAGTGATTGGTTCAAATTTCCCCATAACATGCGATTGAAAGGTCTATTGTTTCTATAAAGGGACACAAGGGTCATGCTTCAACATTTATAAAGGTTGTCAGTCATCTGTCAAATATTCTATACACTCAGAGCATATCTATTCATGTGTATACATGGATTTGCAATGAACATATAAAAGTGATTATATGCCACGTTTATTCTGAAAAATGTGGCGAAATAACTACGAAGACAAAATTCGGTTTATAGCAGTGAAGACATATTTTGTAACATTGGATTGGGAAACAGTCTGCGGACCGTAGTTGGGTTGATGCACATGAAGAATAAGAATATAGTTTACCCTTAAGAAATGACTACTGTATTTTATGTAATTCTACTCAATATTCTTTCACGTCTGAAGTGTAAATCTTTTTTTCTTGGTTCAGTAAAGTTTCTTCTATATTTATCCTTGCTTGCTGTTTGTTTAGATATTCATCTCTTGCTTTTATTTGCAGGTACGGCAATGCAAATGTTTGGAAGATATTCACAGATTTATTTGACTATTTTCCACTGACAGCATTGGTTAGTATGACTTTATTTGTTTCTTTTGTTTTATGTCTAAAATGAAAAAAAGAAAAAAAAAAAGGGTATTCTTGGGTGCATAGAAAAGGGGCGTTGGGAGGTGGGGGATATTAGAGGATGGCCATTTGAATATTCATATCCATTTTAGATGAGAGTCCTAGTTTGGAAACCCCTAAAGATGTGATAATTGATTGTTGATCTGAGATAGTATTTTTTTTTTTTTTTCAGTCATGAAGGACTGTCTTATTTTATCAGTTTTTGAGCTCGTGCCAGGCAAGCATGAGTTACCTGAGTGTCAATTGTCAGCGTGGTTGCACTATTGTACTCACGACAGACCAGTACTGCTGCTACACAACCCCATTTATCATCATTGCCATCATGGTCAATGATTTAGAACCTGTAAAGCGCTCCACTCTGTCCTCTCTGCTAGAACACCCTCTACAACCAGCTTAAACCCAATCTGTTTATTTTCCAATATCCTCCATTTCATTTTCATGTTGAGTGTTGAGAATGCTGATTTATATTTTTTTATTTCCCCAACTACTACCTTAGCTGATCCTCAAGCTTGATAAGTGAAAATTAAATATTTTAATTGCTCTGCCATTGTTTTAGTTGATATTTGTAGTTTTCCATTATTATATGTAGTTTTTTCTGTTTTGAAGGTTGAATCAGAAATATTTTGTCTCCATGGTGGATTGTCTCCGTCCATTGAGACTCTCGATAACATTCGTAATTTTGACCGTGTTCAAGAAGTTCCCCATGAGGGTCCCATGTGTGATCTTTTATGGTCTGATCCAGATGATCGTTGTGGTTGGGGTATATCGCCAAGGGGTGCTGGATATACCTTTGGCCAAGTAAATACAATTGCTCTTTCCTTTCGTCATTGTATGTCACCCATTCAGAAAACTGTTTTTGTTGCTTATTTTCTTGTTGTTGCAGGACATATCAGAGCAATTTAATCATACAAATAACTTAAAGCTGATTGCTAGGGCTCACCAGCTGGTTATGGAAGGATACAACTGGGGTCATGTAAATACCTCCTATTTTAAAGCTGATGTGGCATTCTCTCTTTTTGGATTGGTGGTTTTCTTTTTTTCTTTTTTAAACTACGTTCTGCATATCTTTGACAGGAACAAAAGGTGGTTACCATATTTAGTGCACCCAATTACTGTTATCGCTGTGGGAACATGGCGTCCATCTTGGAAGTTGACGACTGCAAGGGCCACACATTCATTCAGGTTGATATCTCTCTCTTTGTTTTCCCGACACATGGTTCAAAATCCTAGAAGGCATGCGGATTGTTGCACTTGCTAAATCTTATGAAATTTCTATATTTGCAGTTTGAGCCTGCCCCAAGAAGAGGAGAGCCAGATGTTACCCGGAGAACACCTGATTACTTTCTATAATGCAAGCCGTCACAAACTTGGTATGTTACCAGCAGCCACTGCCTATCAGCTGGTGTATGTGTTCAGGGCGTTTCTCAAATTTAAGATTTATGCTTATGATTATGGTGGTGGACGGAAGGCAAAATCATGTAAAATGGACGGGTGAGGCTTCCTTGAATTGATTGTTTACTTGGATTATGATTGAGTTTCAAGAGGAAGCAGTGGAGCCGGCATTGCTCTAATCGACGTATGTACCATTTCCTGCAAACAAACAATATGGCCTTTTTTTTTTCCTTCTCTTGCTTTCAATTTTTTTGTTTCTTTTTGGTTCTTTCTTCTGTAGAAGGATGATGCTGGGAGTTGGGGATCTGTAGAGGGACGATGAGTTAAAAACATTTTTCTTATAATGGGTGTTTCTATAATTTTTTTCAATCATTATCTGTTGTGCTTTCAAATATTGCAAGCCTTATATTGTTCAAATTATTTTGTCTTTCAAACGTAAAAAAGCTTAGATTCCTTTGGTAAATTAACCCCTAATTCTATTATCTGATCCGTTCATAATTTTGAGGGTGGTAATTCTAATGGATATCGATTACAAATCTCATAGAATTATTCATTTATTTGAGGATGGGGATGTTGAATCTGTGGGAACAAATTGAAAAACTGTGTTGGGGGTTACACGGTGAAATCACAAATTCACAGTGAACTCTTTTGGCAATCTAGAAGATATTCTCCTGCGATAATGTTATGTTTACAAAGTTAACCAACGTACCATATGAAGGTTATTCATCATTTTTTATTATTAACTTTGTAAGGATGTAATTTTAGTATCTCACCTTTATAACCATATTCAAATGTCCCTTTATTTTGGCAATGAAATTGCAGAATCTAATGTAATTATCCTAAATTGCCAAGAGTTTGGATATTAAATCTAGATTGCATCATAAGAATCTATTGCAAATGTGTATAAATCAATATATTTCTTACTACAATGGACGTATTACAAATTTAATACATGGTCTGCTGATTGAATGCTTGTATGGCTGCCTCAACATGATATGAGTATTGGTGCTTCTAAATAATATGCTAAATCCCTAGGTTTTCCTGTATTATCTTCTTAAAACAATGTGTAAGAAAAATTGGAATAAAATAATTAATCCGTAGCTGTTGAAATTGATTGAGCTCTATAGTATGCCTGTCGCACCAAGAAAAGCTTTTTAATGTTTCCAACATAGGCTCTCTTTGTCAAGTTGTCATAGTCATTATCTTGTATGGCATCCAAGATTTTTTGATACAATATCAAGACTGTCCACACCTGCATGCATATCATTCACCGTGTCAATAATCTTCAGACTTGAGTCTTGTTTTTGTTGCAATTGTGAATCTTCATTAGATGGATTAATTCTTAGTTTATTTCAAAGTATTTTTTTAGTTACCGGCCATCGGCTAGCCTTGTCAAGCTCTGAAGCCCCCTCTTCTGCTAGCTTGTAGAAATATCTTGCTCTTGTAATTTGCTCTTTCATGAACTCTCTCCATTCATCACTGACCTTTCTTGAGAAAATATCCTCGTCGCGTAATCCAAATTTCGCAAGCTCGTCTTGAGGAAGATAAATTCTCCCTCTTGAAGCACTGAAAGTAAAGATTTTAATTGTTGGTAAGGATGTATTTAAATGCAACCACTAGCTGCCAAGTAGAAGTTTACGAAACTTACTCTTCGCCCACATCTCTGAGAATGTTTGTGAGTTGATTTCCGATACCTAAGTAGAGAGCTGCATTGTATATACTTTGAGCAGAAGCTGAGGAATCCGGATCCATCCCCATCACCGGAACGCTCATTAGGCCTACAGTGCCACCTGCATAGTAGCAGTAAAGATAGAGCTCTTGGAAGTTTGCATATCTGCATTTCTCTGTGTCCATTCTCATGCCCTTAATCATGTCCCTAAAAGGCTATTCATCATAAAAAAATTGAAACACCACATCAGATTCATAGACATAAGCCTAAAGCCAAAAAAATTTTAAAAAAATAAAATAAAAATCCATTTCTGAAATCAAAACTTTGAAGTACCTTGATGTGTAAATTGAACTTGGAAACAGTATCAGTAAGTGCAGCATCAAGAATGTCATTAGGGTGCCCATTGAAGATATCTTGTAGTCTCTCTTCCATCTATCAAGAGCAGCAGGGCTTACACAAAATGCATTCGGGCCATCAACTAGCTCATCAGTTCTCTTGCACCAAGCTGTGACAACAAAGCATTGAGTTGAATATTTAACACTTACATGTGCATTGCAACAATTAGTAGCACACATGACACGATTCTGTAACAGTTTTGAAGTTATGGATTAACCAAACAAGCGTGGTAATGTTGTTCACTATAACCTGCGCAACTTCGCTCATTATATCATTTCTATGATTAATTTACGTAAATTTAGTAGCTATTCCTCACCGTAAACCGCCCATATGGCTTTCTGTCTCTCTTTTGTCAGCAACAAAGTTCCTGCATCAACAACACAACTAGAATCATTTAGAAGAACAAAAGCAATAGAAGTTCATGTGCTATTAAGCTTCATCAAAATGGATGGAAATTAAAAGTACCCAAGTAATAAGTCTTTGCATATTCTGCACAAATTTTCCTGCATCTCTCATAAGCTTCATCAAGAAACATAGCATCGAGCTGTGGCTTGCTTCTGAAGGCATCTCCCTTGTCTGATAAATTGTTAGCCAGTGACTGTCTTTCCGCGATTTCGCATATATGTACATCACTCTGAAGCATGCCTTGTGTTGATAATCTGGGAGAATGATCGAGTTTTTCTCTCTGGGGATGTTTATGTTCAATTCAGATCTTGCCGCTGAATTGATAACTTGTAGACTCCATATTTTGCCTCTGCTCTCTCCGATGGATGGCTTAGCTGCAAGTGAAAAAGTTGAACACATTTTGCAGAAGCTTCAATTTTTCCCCCTTTTTTTGTTTCTCTCTTCAAAGATTCAGCACAACAAGGTGATGAATGTAGGACGATTTTACTTGCTACCCCACAGATTATGTAAGGTATAAGCCTGAGGGACCCTTAAGTGTTGTTTTAATATAGTAGCAAGAATGTGACGACTTTTCAAATTATAAAATGATGAATCAACTTTGAAATTTTTGATGACTTCTTCCGTCTCTGAAACTTTTGTTGACGTCTTGGCGCTTGCTTACTTTGACTCAAATGCCGTATAAAAATGAATGTCTACGCCAACTAATTAATGAAATGGGGAATCTATGAATTCACAGAGCTGAAGTGTTGAATTTAATATAATTAAATTCTACATATATTTGTGTGTTCATACACACAAACACGTAATACATATTAACATGTGATTCGCGTTATAAAATATCTACGTAAATTTTTCCTGCATATTTCATTCAAGAAGAACTAAAATGATTATTTTATTCTTAAAAAAAATACATTTTATTTGACAATAATAACACTAGGGAAATAACCTTTTGTTCGAACTGATATAGCCAGATACACCATCGACACATATCTCGTCTTATAAATATATTTTTTAATTCCCTCCATACATGAGACATGCGATGATAATTGATTTATATACATATAATATTGTCACATTACTTTTACTAACAAAAATGGCACAAGAATTTGTATATACAAAATTAATTAAAATAAACACGTTGTACTTTACAGTGACATGGACATTATATTTGTTTTCTTTTAGTAATAGTTTTAATATGTTGACGTATTCAAGGGTCCACAGAGGTATCAAGAGTGAAATTAAAAGAAAATCAAACTTATCTCTGTATTTGTTGGGTATTTAATGTATTAAAAATTATGCAATCACCTATTGTTAATAAGGTGGCAAATCACATTATTTCTGAAGTGTCCTTGTAAATGGAAAGGTTTTCTTTAACATATTGGAAACAAATTCAGTCGTAAGTCGTTCTAAGCCCAAACATGTGGACAATAAATGCCTCAACCGATCTGTCTAGGAAAGTTGTAGGGAATTTCTAGTTGTTATTGTAATTAGTATTCATGCAAATTCAAGACACTCACAAGTTTCTTCTTTCAACTTATAGTATTTGAAAAATAAATAAATAAAATGCAAATTCTTGTCCAGTCAATTTGGGTGCATGATATATGAAGATTTATCCTACTACACATAACACACTTTGACAAGGATACACATATAACACATTATAACAAGGATTTAATGCTGAATTGAGTCTCTTTAGTACTAAATCGCTGGTTGTCGGGTAATATAAATAAAAAATAAAAACACAAAATAAATATTGACCATTGATTCTTTGCTTAATAAAAAATAAGCTCAGCTTTAAATTCTAATCCAACACATTGATGTTGCAACTTGGAGTTTGGAATCTACAAAGAATCATATTGTAAATATGATATGAATTTTCTGTAATTACCTTTTTCCACCTAAAATTTCTATATATTAAGCAATTTTATTTCTCAATGTAAGTTTATTTATTGAATCAATTGTATTCTAATTAATTAGCATTGTAATTTTATCAATTTGATTAACTTGTACAAAGTTTGTGACTTCTACCATTATTGTATAATATAATATGAAACTAACACTAGCTAGTAGCTACAGTCATGTAATTGGATAGGCAGCCTGAGTGCCAATGCCGCAGAGACCTTCATCTCTTTGAATCCTCATGTAGCCAGCCTCACCCCAAGTGTCCCCCCATGAATTCTTAATTAACCAGTATTTGGTTCCATCTTCAGTTGTTCCAAACCCAATAATAGTGACAGCATGATCCAACTGAGTCCCACATACTCCATTAAAAATACCTCCTTTGTAATTCTTGAAGTCTTGTCCGGTGCCTTCAATATTAATGGATACTGGCTGCATGCTCACAGCCTTAAGTAAAGCCTGCTCATCACCCGAGGGTAAAACTTCATAACTACTGATTTTAGCGGCAGCTGCATGCTCACGGCCACAGGATCCTTGGACTTGATGGTATGGATAATCAGCTTCCGTGGCAATACCCTGGTTTTTTATGATATATTTAAAAGCAATATCACTCTTGCCTGCGACACAACCCGAGTTACCATTTGAAGAGCAGTCTAGTAATTGTTGCTCCGAAAGTCGAATCAGATTACCACTACTTATCTGAGTGATCCCTTCCACCGCCGCCACTGCTGAAAATGCCCAACAAGCTGCTGCATATATATATGTCCTAGATCAGTGATATTCAGTGAAAAATTAAATGCTGATAAAAATAACGATAAACTGAAGTTTACCTTTGCAACTTGAAGTCTAATTTTACGATGGATGGAAAATTGATATTTTTTAAATCACTGGGTGGACCGCTGCAATCACATCTATTTTATGTATGTCATGTTGGCATGTTAAATGTAATTTAACAAATCAATTGTTTTAGCCCCTACATCCCTAAGATTCAAATCAGAGTATCCACATAAAGAAAATTACTTAAAAACCACTAGGACAACAAGCACATGTGACGATGTATAATTACCATAGATAAAATTTAATTAGTATTTATGTATGTGTGTGTGTAATTTTACAAATCCAGAATCCTGGATTGAAACATCTATATAAACACACAGATAAAATCACATTGATTTGATTCACATTATTAGTTAATCAATAATAATAGATTACCACATCCGCCTTGGTTCTTAATAGAAGTAACAGCTCCTTTCTCCCTCCAGTCCATGCTAGTTGGAACTTGGGTCAGGTTTTGGTACTTGAAGGATGAGTGCTGGCTAGTTATTGCCATGCTGTTTCCGGCATATGAAGCACGAAACTCCGCATTGGTTAAGTCTGAAAATTGATTGGTACCTAACTGGTACGTCCGATTGATCCCTTCATTACTATTATTATTATTATTGACTTTGTCAATGTATTCAAGGTTTTGCTTGAATATCTTAAAGCGCATGTCCTTTTCTAGCTCGTCCTTGTAACTGCGTCCATGCTCAGCCATCCATTTTTCGTGTTTCTCAGCAATGGAGATGGATGCTGCTTCATTCATTGATCGGGACACCGCCACTTGAACATGTGATGCACAAATGGTGATCACCACAACGATGATAATCATCATAAAACCGCTCTTCTTGAATATTAAAACCATGGTTTATTTAGCAAGTCGAAGGAGTTGGCTATATAGCTAATTTATAAACAAAATTGTGAATAACTGAAGCAAACATGGCAGCTCCCTGTCTATATATAAATAGTAGCAGCAGAAGATCTGGCTGATTTGTTCTCTCAGATAACGTGGATCACATTTAATCCCCTGTGTATGTGTAAGCGCGGGCAATAATTTTCGGATTTGGTTGTGCTGAGTTTTTTTTTTTATAATAATATGTAATTAAAATTTAACCTTACACTATTATAAATGCACGTGCAACAGAAATGTACTGCTTTATTCTAGAGCTAAATAATTAAATTACATAAGAGTTATGAGTGAAGTCATGCCCTGTGGTAAAAGATTTATAATTCGATAATACATGCACACATTTGTTTGCACGGAGGAAATCTTGCAAAATCTGCGATGAATTTTGATACCTATAATATTAATGAGTCGCATGAAGAATCCTTAATTAATTACCAACATCAAGACGTGCTATAATGTCATAAAACATACAACTAGAATCGGGTATAATCTCAAATACGATAAAAATCATAAGTATTTTGACTTGTAAATGTGGAAAATGCATCTCTGAATTATTACACGTCTGTGTGTGCTTCTGTTTTTCGTTTATATAGCAATTCTATTTCTCATTGAAAATTATTGTTTTTCTCGATTCTTGAAAATGAAATATTATCCTCTGATATGTATAAATATTCTTGCTCTACTTGCTTAGTTTATCGTCTCGAAGCAAGTAAACTGTAAACGTGAAATTTCATTTTTAAAATTGAAGACACAATCAGAGAAGTGAATCTGAAAGCAGAATTCCATAATTCATACAAATTTCAGTGCTTTCAACTCTTGATTTTGTTCTTTGTATAATTTATTGGTTGAAATGTAAACAAATAATTGCAGCAAAGAGCAAACTTATACATTTAATCGCGAGACTTAACATTAATTGATACCAGGCCAAATACATACATTCAATTACAAACATTAATAGTTTAAATAAAGATTAAAAACATTATTTAACTTAACGAAAAATAAAAAAACACAAAATATATATCAGCTTTTTGTGGCAAATACATAATGCACGTACGTATTCATGCAAGTGGATAGAAAGATTGAGCGCCCAGTGTCACGGAGACTGTCATCTCTGAGAATCTTCATGTAGCCAGCCTCACCCCAAATGTTGCCCTATGAATTCTTAATTAACCAGTAATTGGTTCCATCTTCAGTTGTTCCAAACCCAACAAAATCTAATACTGGCAATTAAGCCTAATAAATTATTCTCATATGTCCGCGGCCGCGTGTTTTACAGTGTTGTAAATGCATAAGCCCGCACTTGATAATGCTCTCTAAACAAAATGACCAGTGATTATCTGGTGTGGATGTCCGCCTTTTATAAAATGAAGACAGATGGTCTTTTTCACATGTTTACAGTAACGTCACCGGAGAAATTCCCGATATGGTATACGATTCACTTAATATAATTACAATTTTACCGCAAAAGCCTTGGTCCTTGATAAAGTGACAGCTCCTTTGCCCGCTAGTCCAGGCTTGTCGAAACATTAGTCAATGGACAGGTTTTGGTACTTGAAGGTGATGATGTTGTGGATGGGTGGCTCGGGCTTGGCATCTTGTATCCGGTGTATGAAGTCACGTACACATCGTTAGTTAAGCCCGAAAACTTGATTGGTGCCTAACTTGTACGTCCAATTCCCCTCCTTATTGGGTTTTCTCAATGTATTCAAGGTTCACCTTGAATATCTTAAGCCTCGTTTCCTTCTCTAGCTCGTCTTTATAACTGCGTCCGTGTTGAACCATCCATTTTCGTGTTTCTTAACAGCGGATTGTTCAAGTGATGCACAACTCACCAGGATGATAATAATAAACCATGGGAATAATATTATTGATCTAAAATTGCTACTTTTCTCAAATATTAAAACCATGGTTAATTTTTGCAAGATAATTATATGTATTGATTAACAAGTTGTGAAAAGTTGAAGCACACATCGTAGCTAGCAAATAGATGGAACTTGTTCTCTCAATTAATCGACATGAATCACATATATTTAACCCGTAATGCGTGATCCAGGCGTATACATGCTTTAATTTGTTTGTCGTACGTGCCGTCCATACTTCCTGACTTTTCAATCAAGAATAAGAAGAGGGAAATTTTGATAATAACAAAGCTATTCTTGCGTTGCGTTGGGCGTGAGTCAAAGCAGCCTTATCAAGAAAGACTGCAAGAATCTGTCAAATTATACTCTAAATTTGTTTTTTGTCAACTCAAACTTTAATTTTATTGCTATACAATCATAGAAGTGCTTTATTATCCCCCACAATTAACAATTGATAGAGATACGAGATTAATTAGTTAAAAGAATGTGAATTGAAAAAGCTGTAAAGGGTTTTACGTACGGGGGTGGCAGGTAAATGCATTATAGATTAAAAAAAATAATATTAATGAAAGGACTAAAAAAGATTTTATATAAACACATGATTTGACAAATTGCTTTTCTCTTCTTCTTCTTGTATTTTTGTAGAAAAGCATACTTAGATCGACATACCTGGGATCATGACCTTCCTGGCCATACATGTCCAACATAATCTGCGATTCCAGTTTGTCCTTTTGCAACTGAATTAGTGTTTTGTAGCTGAGGTTGATTTTCATGTTGCAGATTGAAAAGTTGCAAAAAGAAGCTCAAGTGCAGGAAATTTTCTGAACTTTTCAACAAAAATACAAGAAGTTGCAAAAATCTTATAACTCATAATCATGGCTTTTGAATGATTACCTCTTCCCTTTTGAACATAAATGGTGTTAATTTAGATGATAAATGGACCTAGGATTACCTTACAACATTGCTTTGGCTGTGAAGCCTGTGATTATTAACCTTGTATGAAGCTGCCTCAATCTTCCCCTTAAGCTATGGTTTGGCAAGCCAATAAGTCAAACCCAGTCAGCTTTAATACATTGAGTTACCAACTTTGCGTGAGCATTTGTTTATAATTTAGATGATGTTGATTGTCGGTTTGGTTCATCAGCGCAATTAATAAAATTCTAACTTTGGACAAAATCTTAGAAGATGACATCATGACAACACCACCACTTCCGTGTACTACTATTTAATAAAATTTTACCATATATACAAAATGTGCATGATGCTTAATTTATCGGTAAGTTTGTATGTGAAGAAAATTAATTGCTCCATAGAGTAGTGTGCTTACATGCGATATAATGGCATCAGCACCACCTAAAAGGACAGATTTTTGCAACTTCTTGTATTTTTGTTGAAAAGTTGCAACTTTTGATTCATCATAATCCTCTCCAACATCAAGGGCATGGTGTATTCCACTTTTATTGAGCAGTAGCTGCTTCTAGGGCTCCGGGGGACAGGCATCCCTCTTTTTGTTTTCTTTAATTTTACCCGTACAATTTGCATGAATGAAGTCTTTATTCTCCTTGCTTAATTACTATGTTATAATTTTTTGAAAAAAATAATATTTATTTGAGAAAATAAATTGGCTAATATCTGTTTAACATCAAAATAACACCCTTGCATAAATATTTCTCACTCAAAATTTTATTTTTCCAAGAAAAGATTGAAAAAAAAAAAAACCCATCAATACACCATTATTACTTTTCCACTTCTTATTTTAACCCCCCCTCTTTTATTATGATATTCACAAAGAATTTGAAGTAAATAGGTCCTCTTAATTATTAATGGAGTGAATTTAACTCATTTTGAACCTAAGTTTTTATTTAGATATTCAAACTACTTTGTATAATTGATTTAGGATATTAGAATAATTTTTTAATTATAAATATCAATATTTTTGTCAAGTAATTTGATGACTTATAGTGAAAAGTCATTTTTTACTTGTATAATTTTTTTAATAAATAAATTTAATGTAATAGTGACTCTATATTTTTATTCCTAAACCTTTTTTTTTATTTTTTGGTTAATTATTTGTCTTAGGAAATAGATTAAATAAATATATAAAGGTGCTTCTATCACAAGAGTATTATTGACGTAATCCATACTAAAAGCAAAACCTAAAACTATGATAGAAGTGTTTGGTCAGGCACAGAAACCTAAAACTATCAAAGTTGTTTTGTGATTTATAACTATCAAATAAAATCTGGATTTTATATTTTACAATTAAGATTTACTTTAGTTTTTTCTTCTCTTAATTACAAGCCTCCACCAAAGCCTTAGTACCATTGCAAACAAGTGTACAAATTCCCCAAATTTAATTCCTATTATTCTCAATTAAAGTATAAAGTTAGATAATTAATAAATATAACAAAACATGCATCTTGTGAGAAACAAAGAGGAGACAACTACCATTTAGAGAATTTAACTACCGAATGCTAGCGAACAAAAGTTTAAGATTTTAGTTTATAAAGTCAACATATCCAAAAGAAAAAAAATTAAAAAGTTAAAATTGACTTGCAGGTCCATGGCCTATATACATACATAATAAATCAGCTTAAGCATAATTCATTTGCCACTTTGAAAAAAATTTTCGCTTCTTTTTGTGGATCTCTTCTGAATTTGGCTTCTTTCTTCCATCAGCTTAAGCATAATTCATGTTTATTTCCTCATGAACCTGAAGATCTATGCAATTCATGTCACAAGTTTCAAGAACAAAGTGTCATTCAAGGTTTTTTTCATTGGCACCATTAGGCTTTCTTCTTCATGCCTCCTTTTAAGCCCCCTTTGCCCATTCCTACTCCCTAAACCTTCCTACTTTCTTCTTTCTTCCATAAGTCCTAATTAATCATATCCATGATGATCAAATTCTTCCCAAGTTCAATAGATCTTGATGATGATTTATTTTGCATTTCTTTTCTTGTCTTTCAATTAATTGATTTTCATTTTTGATGTTTTATTATCTGCTTCTTCCATGTTGATTATGAATAATTGCTGATGATGATCATCATATCTTGCCCTTCTTTTCTTCTTTTTATTTATTTTTTGTCTTTTATACTTTATCCACCTTCAGTGCTCGTTTCTCTTTTTCTGTTACTGATATATATCTCTTTGTTGTTGAAGATGAACTAGTAGCTTTTGTTAGTAATGATGAACTAGCTTTTTTTTTTTTTTGTTTTATTGGAACCATTAGGCCTTCTTCTTCATGCCTCGATAACCCACTTTGCCATTTCCCTAATCCTGAACCCACTTCCCCCATATCCTCATCCTGAACCCAGTTAGTTCTTAATTAATCATAAGTTTCAGTGGTTCTTGACGATCCTCAAGTCTCGTTCAAGATTTTTTTTCATTGGAACCTTTAGGCCGCCTTCTTCATGCTTTCTCTTGAGCTTTGTGTTCCTATAGTAGTTTATTGGTTTCATTGTCGGTCCTTCCAGGTAGATGGGCACCAATTACTGACCATCTGCTTCCACTGATAGCAAAGAGCCTGCAGATCAGCCTATCTTCCTCATCAGGAAATCCCCAAGGTTTCATATCTAGCCTCAAATAGTTGCCACCAGTGCCATATATCTATATGTACTCCTTAAGCTTTGAGTCTTCTTCAGGTGACCATGCCCTTCTTCACACTTTCCTTGTCATAACCACAAGCTCTTTCGACTTCTTTCTTCCATAAGCTTAATTCATGTTTATTACCCCATGAACCTAAAAATCTATAAAATTCATTGCACAAGTTTCAGTAGTTCTTGATGATCTTCAATTCTCATTCAAGGTTTTTTTCATTGGAATCCATTAGGCCTTCTTCTTCATGCCTCCATAACCACTTTCCCATATCCTAATCCTGCCCACTTCCCCCATATCCTCATCCTGAACCTAGTTAGTTTCTTAATTAATCATAAGTTTCAGTGGTTCTTGACGATCCTCAAGTCTCGTTCAAGATTTTTTTTTCATTGGAACCATTAGGCCGCCTTCTTCATGCTTTCTCTAAGCTTTGTGTTCTTATAGTAGTTATTGGTTTCATTGTCAGTCCTTCCTGGTAGATGGGCAGCAATTACTGACCATCTGCTTTCACTGATAGCAAAGAGCCTGCAGGATCAGTCTATCTTCCTCATCAGGAAATCCCCAAGGTTTCATATATGGCCTCAAATAGTTGCCACCAGTGCCATATATCTATATGTACTCCTTAAGCTTTGAGTCTTCTTCAGGTGACCATGCCCTTCTTCACACTTGCCTTGTCATAACCACAAGCTCTTTCGGCTTCTTTCTTCCATAAGCTTAATTCATGTTTATTACCCCATGAACCTAAAAATCTATAAAATTCATTGCACAAGTTTCAGTAGTTCTTGATGATCTTCAATTCTCATTCACGGTTTTTTTCATTGGAACCATTAGGCCTTCTTCTTCATGCCTCCATAACCCACTTTGCCATATCCTAATCCTGCCCACTTCCCCTATATCCTCATCCTGAACCCAGTTAGTTTCTTAATTAATCTAAGTTTCAGTGGTTCTTGACGATCCTCAAGTCTCGTTCAAGATTTTTTTTCATTGGAACCATTAGGCCGCCTTCTTCATGCTTTCTCTTGAGCTTTGTGTTCTTATAGTAGTTATTGGTTTCATTGTCGGTCCTTCCAGGTAGATGGGCAGCAATTACTGACCATCTGCTTCCACTGATAGCAAAGAGCCTGCACATCAGCCTATCTTCTCATCAGGAAATCCCCAAGGTTTCATATCTGGCCTCAATAGTTGCCACCAGTGCCATATATCTATATGTACTCCTTAAGCTTTGAGTCTTCTTCAGGTGACCATGCCCTTCTTCACACTTGCCTTGTCATAACCACAAGCTATTTCAGCTTCTTTCTTTCATAAGCTTAATTCATGTTTATTACCTCATGAACCTAAAAATCTATAAATTCATTGCACAAGTTTCAGTAATTCTTGATGATCTTCAATTCTCATTCATGGTTTTTTTCATTGGAACCATTAGGCCTTCTTCTTCATGCCTCCATAACCCACTTTGCCATATCCTAATCCTGCCCACTTCCCCCATATCCTCATCCTGAACCCAGTTAGTTTCTTAATTAATCATAAGTTTCAGTGGTTCTTGGACGATCCTCAAGTCTCGTTCAAGATTTTTTTTCATTGGAACCATTAGGCCGCCTTCTTCATGCTTTCTCTTGAGCTTTGTGTTCTTATAGTAGTTATTGGTTTCATTGTCGGTCCTTCCATGTAGATGGGCAGCAATTACTGACCATCTACTTCCACTGATAGCAAAGAGCCTGCAGATCAGCCTATCTTCCTCATCAGGAAATTCCCAAGGTTTCATATCTGGCCTCAAATAGTTGCCACCAGTGCCATATATCTATATGTACTCCTTAAGCTTTGAGTCTTCTTCAGGTGACCATGCCCCTTCTTCACACTTGCCTTGTCATAACCACAAGCTCTTTCGGCTTCTTTCTTCATAAGCTTAATTCATGTTTATTACCCCATGAACCTAAAAAATCTATAAAATTCATTGCACAAGTTTCAGTAGTTCTTGATGATCTTCAATTCTCATTCACGGTTTTTTTCATTGGAACCATTAGGCCTTCTTCTTCATGCCTCCATAACCCACTTTGCCATATCCTAATCCTGCCCACTTCCCCCATATCCTCATCCTGAACCTAGTTAGTTTCTTAATTAATCATAAGTTTCAGTGGTTCTTGACGATCTCAAGTCTCGTTCAAGATTTTTTTTTCATTGGAACCATTAGGCCGCCTTCTTCATGCTTCCTTAACCCACTTTGCCACACCCTAATCCTGAACCCAGTTAGTTCATTAATTAATTAGGGTGACCATGATCCACGATGATCATCAAATCTTTTTCAAAATTTTAGGAGGTCTTGATGTTGACCATATTTATCCAATGTGTATTGATGATCATCATATTATTCAAATTGTTTCTTTTCTCTTTTTCTATACTGACACAAATAATTATCTCTTTTGTTGTTGGTGGTGAACTAGTTTCTGTTGTCAACTTTGTAGTTTCTCTTTCTGATAAATGATTTTCTTTTCTTTTAAATTGATAACATGTCTTCTCGTTTAAATTAACAACAAAGTAACTTCGTAGTTTCTCTTTCTGATAAATGATTTTCTATTCTTTTAAATTAATTACATGCCTTTTTAGGTACTGATGATTGGGTAAACTAATTTATATATAGATTAGAAGCTATGGCTCCTGTATCTCTTGAAGAACAAGCGAGAAGACGGCGTATTGTGCAATCTATCCTTGTCGATGTTCGTGAGACGGTTGTGACAAAAGAAGAGACTGTTCGTTCGATCAAAGAAGAACTAGGACTCCATGACTCTGTGCGTTCGTTGCTCTTGCAATTGTGTCGGAATGAAATTATTGTTGATGATGTTAAAGAGCAGTTATTGGCAGCTGCGAGCCTGACATCTTTTGGCCGAGATGAAGCACCAGTTGATGAAGAAGCCATTAACTCTCCGCTGAGCGAAAGACTCAGAAATGCTCAAGTTACAAAAAGGGACATTCCAAATTAGGCAAGCTATGGGTATTCGAGATACCGTCCAACAAACCGTTGAGGAAGTGGAAAGAGGGAACATAAGTGTCCTGACTGCTGTTAATCGTCTGATGGACTGATCATGAGGATGCCCACTCAATAATATACCATGCGATACATAAAGTATGCATGCATGCATTGTTAGCTGCAAGAACTTTCGTTTAATTTCTTTTACTTGGTTAATATGGTTTATCACTCTGGAAGATGTGTCTGAACGTTCAATGGATTGTCCTTTTGGAGTTTGGACAAGTAATGGGCAATAATTATGTTGTGCTAGAGTGGCTTACAATACTTCGAGAAACAAAAGAAGAGTGGTTTACGTATGCGCAAAAACACGGCGAAATTGAAATTACTTTCTTCTTTTACTTGTCCATTAGTGGGACCCACATGTTAAATAATATTAAAGACAAGATTTTTCACTCTTTCCCTATATAACTTGATTAGGGTTATATATGGTTATATAGACAAGATCTTTAAATAATATTAAAGATAGCACTGCGCCGCTGTTACTTAGTAATGCAAAAAGTCGACATAAATGAACGAAACCTATGATTAATAAGTCAAGAGCAATTGATTATATGGATTCAAAAACGTATCATAACTGAAGAATTTCCAGCAATTGATATATGTAATATGCACGCACACACATGCACTTTACTTTTCATGAAACAATGAATTAGAGAGTGCATTATGGGGAGCACCATTTATAATAACTTTATATTTTCGTAGTTTTCATGAACAACAAATGCATCTCTACCGTAGCTTTCACCATTGAAATGCAAATGGAAATGCTATACGCATACAACTAGTTGAAATTATATATTAACTTAACCCAGATATCCAAATTAAACCAAGTGAGCAAATAGCCCAAATATAAAGCTTTCAGAGCCATGAACCACGAAAAATCAGAAGAAGCTCGGGAAAATTTAAAATATAATAGAATTTTAAAACTTTAGATAACAATACTAATATGGAAACAAAATTAAAAAAAAATGGGTAGTAAAGCACCAACATTAGACATTAACTTCGATATAATTATGCACACTCCTAGAACATGCAATTTAATTACATGTTCATTCCTTGCCTAAGTTAGCCATAGAGTTCAAAGATTCAGCTCTATGAAATAATGAAATCCCAACTGCCATAATGGATGTATTCACAAGGTCAAGGTAATGGAAGTGTTACTTTCCTTTCTCAAAAGGGGGGAAAAAAAGGCTAGCTACTTTTATGGTCGATCATGGTGATAGACAGGCTTGTCCAATTCCAATTCCGAGCCATCTCATACACAAAATTAGTTATCGAATTTAGTTATATAGTTTTTTTAATTTGTTTTTCTTTCTCTATTTAATGTGGCTCTCTTTCAATAAACCTTAGAGTTTCTTCTTTCTTCCATATGCCTAATTTATCATGACCATGATGATAAAGTCTCACTAACAATTAAATTGACCAAACATAACTAAATTCAATACATTTCCATCTATTTTGATTGGTGACAATTAAAGTAAAACGAACCACTATCAAGAAGAACTGAACTGTGATGAGAGAGAATATAATCGATTGAGGAAGTTAAACTGTAAACAATAAACATTTTATATTGGTCAATTTTAAATAATAAAGTCACTGAAAAAAACAAAAAAAAAATCCCGGCTTTTGCTACAAAGGTCAAAGGTACGTGCCACGATTAATTTGTCAGTATTTTCTTGAGGTGACTTATCCAGCTCCTAATTGGATGCATTTGTTGGTTTCTCTCTCTCCTCAGGACACATGTGCACTTTCCCTTGGGTGTGTATGTTACAGATTCTATAACATAGCAACCTCCTATATATATATAGAGGAAAATGCTTGGTATGGAAAAGTACGAGAGAAATAATAAAGAAAGTGGTAGAGAGAGAGAATAAAATTCTCTCGTCTTTCTCTCGTGCTTATCTCTCTCTAGCACTACTCATATATATATTATATATTTTTTTTTTCTTGAGGTGAGAGAAGCACTCGTAGTTTATTTATACACACACACACACCCCCTCCGCTTTAGCTTCAAAAATTACAACGCTACCCTTGTCTCCTTATCATTCACAGTTACGTTGGTGACCACAATTGCTCATCAACTTCGGTTCATTGATTGAATTATGCTCCTATCTTTTGCAGTTTTGTTTTTCATTTTTTTTTAGTAATTATTACACTGATTAGATTTCACCCAAAAAAATTCTTCTAAATTATCTCAAATTCTGACTAAAGCCCCAATCCACATTCTTTTTTGCCATTAGTTTTATTAAAGCATTTAATAATTTAAAATTTTTAAAATTTTTAAAAATAACATAAAATTATTATAAGATTATGATATGTCTAAAGATAAGAGCCTAATTCAATCAACGAACCAAAGTTGATGAGCAATTGTGGTCACCAGCGTAACTGTGAATGATGATGCAAGTTGGTGCATCGGGGTGCACTGGTTGACGCGGAAGGCCAGCGTGGGGCCATTCTAATGAAGTGGATGGTGTGATGAACATTTTGTATTGGTCAATTACTTAATTTATAAGATAAAATTTTTCAAAGAAGACAAAGGTAGCGTTGTAATTTTTGCAGCTCAAGTGGAGGGTGTAAAAAAATAAAATATGAGTACTTTTCTAGTTTAATGAACCGACATATTTTGGTCACGCTCTAAGACTCATCCAAGGAAAGCCGCGCGCGAGCGACTGCCCTAGCACTCCTCAATCCTCATCTCTTGTCGTGTGTGTAGGGGGACCGTGCTGACCATGAAATGACAAGTTAATACTACCTAATAGATTGGGTTGGGAGAGAGAGCCGCAAAGTTAAAGAATGTGAAGTGGGGTAAGAGTCATAGAAGTGGTAAAATACCATTGGTCAACTTTGTACTTATTAGGCAACGGTTAAGGACTTCCAACTCAGAGTATCACGTGTGTTATATTTCTTTATCCATTACAATTCCTTAACTTTGTAGTAAGTTAAGAATTTCCAGCCATATGTATTATTTAGTTCTAATCATCAAAACAATCACTGGTTTTGATTCATCAGTGCTTAAAACACTTGTTCTACTTTGGACATGCTCCATAGTAGGCGAAAACAAATACATAAATAAGGTAAAGACATATCCCTCTTTTAGTAATCTTTATAGTTTATGTTACGGAAATTTTTATTTTATCTCGCACTAGTTATGACATACTTCAACTTTTCCCACCATAATTAAAAACACCAGTGCACCCAAAAGAAAAATTAACAAAATATGTGAATTTTGAAGGGTTAAGAGATAAAACAAACTTAATTTTAGGCATTCCTTAAGTTATAATCAATGTAATTTACAACCTAAAAAAAAAATTCCTAAAAATGAGTAACATAGCAAGTGACTTAAGTGTGTCAACAAGATATTTTTACTTAGCTATTAGTTATAATGATCGTAATTTAGTGATGAGACCCTTATTTCTTGCAAACATTAATGGTGCATTTACAAAACTAAAATCAGAATAAGAAAGAATGAGAATAAGCTAGAATGGAATAAATAAGTTATTTACTTGATCTGTATGAATAAGAGTCAGAATGAGCTGCATTGTTATTAATGTGTTTACTTTGTCTTAAAATCGGGATCAAAATGAATTAGATTGTAACAAATTACTAAAAAGCATAAATAAACTATTGTCATCATTATTATCTATATTTTAATTATAGTGATTATTTATTTAAAAAAATTTATTTTGTTAGAGAAGTCAAAATGGTCATTCGAGACTAATTCCCGTGGCCCCACGAATCAATCTCCCATTATATTGAAAAGTGAAAACAATATTGGCTTTTTTCGGTAAAAACAGCAATCACTGACTTCAAAATATTGAGGGCTAGCAATCAATGAAATCACGAAGTAATTTGTTGTCCTAGCTTTACTTATTACTTTCTGAGCACCCTCTTTAGAAGAAAGTCTATTGAAAACAACTATGAAACTACTTGGTACAAGGAAGCTGGATCCTATGGGAGTGTAATAGATTTTGTTACTTTTGAAATTATTACATTTGTTCCCCACTAAAACACATGATGATCTTCACTTTCAATAGCCTTATAATTACTAATAACTGGGATCTTAAACTTGCTAGCCTTTCAATCTTTTGAACTCTTGTCATTACTGCTTTATACCAAAAATCCCAGTCTCAGTGATCGCTATATTTTTATTTTCCATCATATCTTCACTTTGAAATTAAAGTTTTTTTGAATTACATATAAACCATGCATATTTACGTGATATTATGAAGTTGAGAACAGCAACGAAAATTATATTTAAAAAATAATAGTAAATAGTTTATTAAGCATTTAGTTTATAAACTAATGATAAACACCTGGATATTGGACATAATTGAAAAAAAAAAATCGTTATTCATATAATTTCATTCATATAGCTGTAAAACTTAATATGTCGCCAAACACTTTTAAGCCAGCACCCAGGTTTGAACCTTGACCGCTTAAGTTTTTTTTAAAATCATTTTTAAGAAATTTCAAAAGCCAGCACCCAGGTCCCAATATTCATTTCCCTCATCTTCAATTTTTCATCAATACTTTTTTGCAAGTACTCACTGCACATTATTAAGAGAAGTGCCCGCGACAGTCCCTAGCATCACTAACTCTTATAGTTACTGGCCTTTCGTCGAGCCACGTGCACTTTTATTTGCTCTTTAATTGTTTTATTATCACTTGCAAAATTTAATTCCAATTCTAATTTTGTTAAATGCCAAAATTTAGTATTGATTTTTAATCTTCAGATTTTTTTTTAACTAATTTCCAAAACAAAAGACCCAATTTGAAAACTTAATAAATGATTTTTAAATTCGTCTTTCATATTTAATTCTCTCGACAATATATAATTTATAAACTTATAAATTCTGTCAACAAGTTTATAAACGAGATTTTGTTTGTAAGACTTTGAAAAAAAATGTATATTACTGAGAGAATTTAGATATGAAAGATGAAATTAAAATTTATTTATTAAGATTTTTTATTTGTGTCTTTTGTTATAGAAATCAGTTCAAAAAATTAGAAAATCTGAAGATTAAAAATCAATAATCAATTTTTGTATTTAATAAAATCAGAATTTGGAATTAAATTTTACAAGTGATAGTAGCTCCTCCAACCCAACCCCCCCCCGCGAACATTTTGACTTGAGAGAAAAGTGTGTTTTATTCATATTTTTAGAGAGAGTGTGTGTGCGAAATGTTTTTGGAGAGAATGTGCATAAATGGATGAAGGATGCCCATGACAATTTTAAAATAAAATGGAAAAGAAAGGGTCTTATAATTAACACATTTATTGTAAAACAAAAAGCAAATAAAAGTATAGGTGGCTTGAAGCAAGGCTAGCAACTGTAGAAGCAAGTGATGCTGGTGACTGTCGCTAGCACTTTTGAATTATTAATAATTTGATAGTACAAAGGGGTACATTTAAATTAATTTACAATTGCAATGATTTTTCACCATGTAGTTTGGTTCTTCAATTATATATATCTACACTTTGATTTTTCCATTCCACATTTTTCTATCAACATGTCATTTTTTCTTACATCTGTTTCAATTCTAATTTAGGATAAAACTATGGTACAACTGTTGCATGGTGCTACAGTTTGTTTTATCTTTTTTGACCCCCTACTTTCTTTTTTGTGTATAATTTATTCATAAGTATTATGATAATTTTATTTTTCTATTCTCTTTTCCTCTTCTCCATATTTAGATATTTGTCTCTTTTTCTCCATTTAAATAATTAATCAACCATTAGTGAGCAACCCCTTTAAAATAAAAATATCATTAATCAACAACTACCTCAATTATTTGTCACATCACAACAAAAAAATATACAATAACTTGAATCGAATATCTAGATGACAATTACGAGGACATGGCAATTGAATAAATTAAAATAATAAATTAAATCTATCAATTAGAAGTGATTGATGTCATATTGGTTTAGATTTATGAATAAAATTTAAGTTTTGTTGTTTTTTAGTGACAAATAACTTTGAAATTAAATTAAATTAAATTATAGTTATTTTTATTTAAAGTCCAATCTATATGCAAAAGGGCACACGAAGTGCAAGGAAAGAAAAGAAAATAAGTAATTTTTATAATTATTTATTTAATATTTATTTTAGTAATATTGGTAGTGTCATTAAGGTGCACCAAATTTAAAACCTTACCACTAATATAAATAATTAGTACAGAGCGAGTAAGGATCGATCCCACAGAGGCTATGCTAGTTATATTTATTATCAACTCTAAAGGAAGATTTAAAATAAAATAATAGTAGTAATAATATAAATTAATCTAACTAAAGAAAAATGCCAATTATAAATAAAAAGGGGTTTATGAATTTTTAACTAAATAGTAAGAAATAAATAAATTAAAACTACGAACAAGAATTTAATAAAAACTCTAATTAAGGAGAAAGAAATAATAATGATGAAAACTTTGGTTAAAGGATCATTCGCCACCACCAAACATGCACATAATATATCAATTCTATCATCAATTTATATTGAAACTATCAACCGTAGACAATAATAAACTCTGTTAATCTCAATCTTTCCTTAGTGTGTCGTTAGGCAAAACAAGATCTTTACCTAATCTCTAACCATTAAATAATTTAAAACAAGCTCTTTAAATTTAAGATAATGGAAGCATTAAACATATAAAGATATTAGGTTGATCTAGGCAATAAATACACAAGTTCAGATTATTTAACCTAGGTTATGTTCTCCAATTGAAATCATTGATTCCAACCTGCTACTAATGATTAAAATATTAAGACAATTACGGATCGAGAATTTTAATCTAGCAATAGAATTTATTCAAGTCCTATCTAATTGGCCACTCAAATAAAATAAGAATAAACCATGAACATTAATTATAGAAGAACATAAACAATCTCAATTAAATAAATTGAATGATAAAAATTAAAAATTAATCATGTGACATGTTCGGAGTTTTGAATTCACCCTCAACCAAATAAAAATCTAGCCTAACATAATTGAATTGGGAATAAGAAAATTGACAAAACCAATCATAAAGATTAATTCAAGCGGCTGCCTTTTTCTTCAACTACTTTTCGGTTTCTCCCTTCTTTTCCTTCTTGCGGCTGCTGGTTCCTCAAATCCTCTTGCTGCCGATCTCCTCCCTTTCTCTCGCTCTCTGGCGGCTCTCCTTTTATAATGCTAGTTGACCGAATTCTTCTCCAAAAATTCTAAAGAAATCCTTTTTCAATTCTAATTGAAATCCTTTTTCCAATTTAACGCCACCAAAAGCCATTAATTCCAATTGCGGGCCCATTTAAATTGCTTTCCACTTTTGCAATGCCATGCACGTGCACTCCAATTGCCAATTGGAAAAATTAAATCTTTTAATTATTCAACATTTCTCAATTGGATTAATTGCTTTGATTTCTTCCACTCGGTTCTATCAATTCTTGACTGTATTTTTGTCTTCCAATTTAATCTTTAATCCTTCTCAATTTGAACTTCTTCATGCCCTTTTTATCCACAATCTCCAATTAATTCCCTATTCAATAAAATAATACAATTAATTAAAAATAAGAAATAAAAATAACTAGCAAATATATAATAAAGGGTAAAATATGTATATTAATTAATTCCTTATTCAATTAAAAATTAACTAAAATAACTAGAATATTTAATATCAAAACAAGAAAAAGATGGAGAAATTAATAAAAAAATATATGGAAAATATGCACTTATCAAATATCATGTTTTTTTTTTCAAGTTAATTTATTAATTGAATTTTAATGTCCAATCATCTCTTATTTCACTCCTTACATCAAAGAAAATAGAGGGTTAGATGTTGATGTTTAGTTTGAAGTTGATTTTTTAAGTTAAGACAACTGACCCATTTTTTAATTGTTTATATTATTTACAAATTTGAAACAATATGAATTTATGTGTTAAAAATTTGAAAATTTTAATTTTTTTTAAATTTCAATATACAACAAGGAGTGTATTGTTAATTATCAAATCAAAGCATCCTACCATTGAAAGATGTCAGAAGAAGAAAAATGGGGGTATCGTGCAACAGTTACATGGTTGGCAATTTTATTTCCCATTGACAATTTAGTTGGAAAGATTCTGGAATATAAAAATGAGAAAATATACACCGTCTACCCGTTTTTTCCAACTTTTTCAAAAATACACAATTCTTTTTTTTTTTTACTGGAATCCACCGAAAGTTACATTTTGTTTCACTTTTCCACTTCCGTTTGGAATCCGTTAAGAAAACTAAAGGAAACTTAAAAAAAATGACCATTTTACCCCCAAAACAAAAATTACAATTTCAACCTAAAAAATACCAAAAATAATTAGATTTAATGATTAATATCATTATTTGTACGTTAATGAAGTACAAAAAAATCTTAACTACTAGAGATTATAACTCAATAAATAATAAAACTCTACTTATCTTAAATTCAATTAATGGTTTGTGAGATTTGACTATTTTTAATACTACTGTTATAATTTAGCATTCTAATTACAGACATATTTATAAAAAAAAACATGTATTTGATGGTTGTGGAATTAATTTCCTCATTGACCAATGGGGAAAATATTTAGATTTAATCTGATTATTTTTGGTAATTTTTAGGGTAAAATTATCATTTTCGTTTTGGGGGAAAAAATGGTCATTTTTTTAAGTTTCCGTTAGTGTTCTTAACGGATTTCAAATGGAAGTGGAAAAGTGAAAAAAAATATAACTTTAGGTGAATTTTAATAATAAAAAATTGTGTATTTTTGAAAAAATTGAAAAAAGCGGGTGAACAGTGGATATTTTTCCTATAAAAATTTATGATTTGACATGTGTGAAAATTTCATTTCAGAAGACAGTCAGAGAATCATCGAATCTGAAATCAGAATTCATTCAAGTTTCTAATTTCAGTGCTTTCTGTACTAGCCAATGGGCTCGCACCCATTAGCACTTAGGGTGGGTAAAAAAGTTCAGATTATTCTAAATTTATAAATTAGAATAATATAACTAAAAAATAAAAAATAGCATACAAATAAAAATAAAAACTAAATTCTTAATTTATAAATTAATAATGATTGAAAAAAAACTAAAATTATAATATTAATTCTCTCTTGTTCATTAAGTAATTAAGTGACTGCTTGAATTAGAGAATTCAGTATTAAAAAAAATTAAACTTTTATTTGCTTTATTTATTATTTTATTTTAAAATATTCATTTTCTTTAGTTTATTTATGATTATAACAACTTGTTAATCATTAATTCATTTCAAATTTATAATAATTTTAAAAATTTTAAAAAAATAAACAAAGTCCAAGCTCGGCTTAGCCCTACAACTTATGCTTATCTAAATGTGGGTCTGGGCCACTTTTTGCCATCCCTATTTGCACAACTCATGCACTTAAGGTCCCAGTTATGGCTGGCAGTCAACTTCTTTCTTCTTCAATGAAATTAGGTAGGGATAAAATTATCTCCCCATAATTTAAAATCGAATAGATATCTGTTTGGTATTATGTGAGAGTATAAATTAGGGCTACGCCATAATAAAATTATCATGGAGAGTCCCGATCAATTTTTTATTCTAAATATAAGTAGAATTTTAATTGAAATATACCAATATAACAAAAAAAAAAAAACTTTCAGTACTATAAATGCTTTCAATTGCATGCCTACTTTATATTAAAAGAATTAATTGAATAGTCTTGTGAATAATATCATTCTGACAATGTTATCTTGTATTCAACTTAATTTACATTCACAAGCAATATTAGACAGTCAGTATACAAGTTTTAATTCTTCTCTATAAAATATGTCATTTGCGGTTTCTTTCCCATTTGCTGGATTCTGAAAATCCTGATCAGTAGGGAAAAATCAGACTACCTTTTGATTGAGTTCTATTGTATGCCTGTGGCAACATTAGATATTTCTTCATCCTTCCAACATAGGCTCTTTTTGTCAAGTTGTCATAGTCATTTTCCTCAATAGCATCCAAAATCTCTCTATATATTAACAGGGATGACCAAACCTGCAAATCACCATCAATCAACAGATCAACATCTACAGAGCAATTTCACAGGGCCTTTTATATAAGGGGTGTCTAATATATTGAAAAACTCACCGGCCAACGGCTATCCTTGTCAAGCTGTGAAGCTCCTTCCTCAGCCATGTTAAAGAAAGTTCTCGCTCTTTTAATTTGCTCTTTCATGAACTCTCTCCAGTTATCAGTGACTTTTCTAGCGAAAACATCCTTGTCGCATAATACAAATTGTGCAAGCTTATCTTGAGGAAGATAAACTCTCCCTCTTGAAGCACTGACATGCATAAAAATGAATTGAGTTGAAGAAATTAAAATTTGAATAACTCTTAGCATATATATTGCGCTGTTTTGATATGTTGAAACTTACTCCTCTCCAACATCTCTAAGAAAGTTTGTCAATTGATTTCCAACACCCAAATTGAGTGCCCCATTGTATATACTTTGTGCAGAAGATGAAGAATCTGGTGCAATTCCCATTACTGGAACACTCATCAGGCCTACGGTACCAGCCACATAGTAGCAGTAAAGATAAAGCTCTTGAAGGTTTTCATATCTGAACTTTCTTGTATCCATTCTCATCTCTTCAATCATGTCTCTAAAAGGCAGTCATGGAGGAATAAAGGGGGAAAAAAATCCATTAGATCATTATATTTTGTCTTGATTTTCATAGAAAATAGCTTTTGAAACTTGTAATTTAAGCACCTTGATGTCTAAAGGAAACTTGAAAACCGCATCAGTGAGAGCAGCATCAAGCATGTCATACGGGCGCCCATAAAAAATGTCTTGCAGTCTCTCTTCCCATCTATCAAGAACTACAGAGCCCAGTAAGTAGCATTCGGGCCATCAATTAGCTCATCGGTTCTCCTGCACCAGACTCTAGACAGAATTTTAGCCCCGAAATTGATTCATCGAAGAGTCTAGACGTGAAAACATGATTCATCTAGTCAAGTAATAGTGTTAATTTTATTCACATTTTTATCTGCAAATGTCATTTCATTTCTTGCACAACAAGTTTCCGGGTTATTTCTTACCGCAAATTGCCCATATTGCTTTCCGCCTCTCCTCTGTCATTAACAAGGCTCCTGCATCAACAAACCATAAGAAATACTATTCTCAAACTTTTTCTATAATAATATGTAATATAAATTTTAACCTTGTACTATTATAAATGCACGTGGAACAGAAATTTCATGTTTTATTCAAGAGCTAAATAATTAAGTTACAGAAGAGTTATGAGCGAAGTCATGGCGTGTGGTAAAAGCTTTATAATGCGAAATACATGCACACATTTATTTGGACGGAGGAAATCGTGCAAAAGCTGCGACGAATTTTGATATCTATAATATTAATAAGAGTCGCATGAAGAATCCTTAATTAATTACCAACATCAAGACGTACTGTCATGTCATAATATATAAAATTGGAATCGGGCATAATTTCAAATACGATAAAAGTCATAAATATTTTGACTTACAAATGTTCAAAAAGAATTCATTTTTGCCGCTTATTAAACAATTCTGTTTCTCATTGAAAATATATTGTTCTTTTCGATTCTTGAAAAAGAAATATTATCTTTTCATATGTATGAATATTCTTGCTCTACTTGCTTACTTTATCGTCTCGAAGCAAGTTGACGTGAACTTTCATTTTTGAAACTGAAGAGACAATAGAAAGAGTGAATCTGAAAACAAAATTCATACAAGTTTCTAATTTCAGTGTTTTCAACTCTTGATTGTGTTGCGTGTGCATATATTATATAGATGATCGACTAGTAGCATAATTGAAACTAACTCAAGATGAATCAACTCATTAATTTATTCTCATGACCATGAAAGCTACAAATTGGTGATGGCCTAAATGCCATCAATTTTTGGGAGCAATGATATTTGAACTGAAAAATATAATATGATGGCAACAAAATAAAGTTACACTTGTAGGGATAACCCTGCACGGTTTACTTATTTATTATTATTATTTTTTCTTTGCCATGGTGTCGAGCCGTCGACCTTCGGGCTCCTTATTATTTTTCATATTCGACAGGTAAGTTTTTAGCATGGGCCCTGAGACATTCTCTGTACAATCTATTAGTTGAAATGCAAACCAATAGTTACGGCAAAGAGCAAACTTAGATATTTAATGTGTAGATTTAACATTAACTGATACCAGGCGAAACACATATTGGCATTCAATTACAAACATTAATAGTTTAAGTAAAGATTAGAAATATTATTTAATTTTATGAAATATAAATTAAAAACCACAAAATATATATCAGCTTTTTGTGGCAAATACATAATGTTCGTACTCATGCAAGTGGATACGAAGATTGAGTGCCGATGCCACAGAGACCTTCATCTCTGAGAATCTTCATGTAGCCAGCGTCACCCCAAGTGTCCCCCCATGAATTCTTAATTAACCAGTAATTGGCTCCATCTTCAGTTGTTCCAAACCCAACAATAGTGACGGCATGATCCAATTGAGTCCCACATACTCCATTGAAAATACCTTCTTTGTAAGACTTGAATTCTGTAGTGTAGGCAGCAATGCCAATGGATACTGGCTGCATGCTTACAGCCTTGAGTAAAGCCTGCTCGTCACCCGAGGGTACTTCTTCATAATTACTGATTTTAGCAGCGGCTGCCTTCTGTGCGGCACTGCAAGTTCCTTGGACTGCCTGGTACGGATATTCGTCTTCTGTGGCAATACCCTGGTTTTGTATAATATATTCAAAGGCTTTTTCCATGGTACCGCCACCGCATCCGTTGTTGCCATTTGTCGAGCAGTCTACCAATTGTTGCTCCGAAAGTTGAATCAGATTAGCACCGCTAATTTTAGTGATCCCTTCCACTGCCGCCACTGCTGAAAATGCCCAACAGCATCCTGCACCAGATTAAACATATATAAGCTAGACGAAACAACAAAATATAATGCTGGCAATTCAGTCTAATAAATCATTCTCAGATGTGTGTGGCAGCGTGTTTTTACAGTGTTGTAAAGGCGTGAGTCCGCACTTGAGAATGCTCTCTAAATAAAATGACGAGTGATTCTCTAGTGTGGATGTCCGCATTTCATAAAATTAAGATGGGCGGTCTTTCTCACATGTTTACAGTAACGTCACATGAAAAATTTCGTATTTAGTATATGATTCACTTAACATAATTCTGCTTATTACCGCATTCTTGCTGGTCCTTGATAGGAGTGACAGCTTTTTTGTCCCGCCAGTCCAGGCTAGTTGGAACATCAGTCATGGACAGGTTTTGATACTTGAAGGTGGATGATGTTGTGGATCGATGGCTCGGGCTTGGCATCTTGTATCCGGTGTATAAAGCACGAAACTCATCGTTGGTTAAGTCCGAAAACCGATTGGTGCCTAACTTGTACGTCCGGTTCCCCTCCTTATTGGCTTTCTCAATGTATTCAAGGTTCTCCTTGAATATCTTAAACCGCATTTCCTTCTCCAGCTCGTCCTTATAACTGCGTCCGTGTTGAGCCATCCATTTCTCGTGCATCTCAACAACGGATTGTTCATGCGTGGACCTGGAAGACACCACTTGTGATGCACAACTCACCAGAAGGATGATAATAATAAACATGGGAATAGTATTGATCTTAAAACTGCCACTTCTCTCAAATATTAAAACCATGGTTAATTTTTGCAAGATAGTTTTATGTATTGATTAACAAGTTGTGAAAAATTGAAGCACACATCGCAGCTATATATAGGAGTATAGGACTAGCTAGCTTGTAGATGGAATTTTTTCTCTCAATTAATTAACATGAATCTTATCCAGACGCATGCATGACTTAATTTGCTTGTCGTAGACCACGCGAATTTTCAATCAAGGTAATTAGTACCGTGATACTCGCTAGGAGATTTGCTGATTCGAGTCGTTTAACCTAAGGATCATTTTGGGATCGTTGTGGTAAATGAAATAAATTGTCTATGTAATGCCGACAAAACAAGTCGCTGAACAAAAAATAATTAGGTTAGTAAAATGTGTTGTTGTGCAATTTATGTGAATTTCAAAAACAAAGTATATGTATTTTTGTCGCCCTTTTATTTACCACATAAATAAGTAAATTGGTATTAAAAGAGTCTTTTGGTAACATTCTAAATATTCTTATTTATTAGGATCCATTACATGGTAAAATTTTCCATTTTGGTATTGGTAGTTTATTGTCATGAAAGCTACAAGTTGGTGGAAGCCTGAATGCTACCAACTTTCGGTGGCTAAGTTGCTAACCAGAGATATTTTTTGTACAATTTCTTCAATGTATATCACTCTGAAAAATGTCTGATGATAATCCTGGAAACTGATTGAGTAAACCATGTTTAACTTTTTGCAAGTTAATTATATAAACGAACAAGTGTGAGTAATTGACGCAGACACATTTAATCCGTAATGCACAACCCAGACGGATACATTACGTTAATTTGTCTGTCGTGCCCCATTCTCGACTATTTTCAGTCAAGTTAATTAGTGCCGTGATGCTCGCTATGCGATCGCATGTTGGAAACGTTGTGGGACTAGCCATGGGCCCATGACTTTGTTTCAGACTTTCAGCTAAGTTACGTTACAAAAGAGTTCCGAGTTTAACCAACAAGCGCGTAGATCAGCTAGCATGAGGCTGTTTTATCTTAACTAAGGTCCTCAAGTTCGAGGTTTGGGAATGCAACTGAGTTAAATACTTGTTGGGAGAGCTTTGCTATCCTAGTAGTCCTACTCGGCTTGAATCTGGATTAGTCGGAGCCCAATATGGACTTCAGATAGATACCAAATGATTTAATACAAAAAAAAAGAGTTACGAGTTAAGGACATTTTGGAATTGCTGCGATAGATAAAATAAACTCGAATCTGGATTAGTCGGGGCCTAATGTTGTATTCACATACCAGATGGTTTAATACACAAAAAAAAAAGAGTTATGAGTTAAGGGCATTTTGGAATTGTTGCGATAGATAAAATAAACTGCTTCTATTATGCGGCAAAAAAAAAAAGGAGTTAAGTATTCAGTAACTTGTGCTATTGCAATTACGTAATTTTTTTTTTATAGTGCATTTTATAAATTTTAAAATTACTAAAGAATTGTTTTATTGTATAATGACTAAAATAGATATAGCTACTGATTTTTCAATGGATTGTGATGCTTGCTAAATAGTATAATAGCTAATTTAGTACCGTGATGCTCGCTAGGAGATTTGCTGATTAGCTTCGTTCTGGGGTACCTTTGTTTCAGCTAAGCTACTTTACAAAAGAGTTATTAGCTATCGGTCTCATGCTGCGTGGTGGAAACTTTAATACTTATTTTAATAAATATAAATAAAAAAATGGGAAAAATGGATAGTCATGTTCGCATTTGGATGGAGGAAGTTTACAAATTTGTAACAGAGTAAAATTATTATCATACCCTCCAATAGATAAATGCCACATTAATTAGAATACAAATTGAGATTTTTAGCATTATTCTAGTTGGTGTTATGCCTTATAAATGTGGAAAATGAATCTCCAAATTATCACATTTGTGTGTGTGTGCAAATATCATTATTTCCTTCATGATTTTATTTTTCTTCAATCTGGAGAGAACACGTGCTTTCAAATGTGTGTTGATTATATCCTGGAAATTGACTAAGCCTTGATTAAGTATTGCTTTCAAATGCATGCCTACTTTATATTCAAAGAATTAATTGGAGAGTCTTGTGAACAATATCACTCTGAAAAATGTTAATTCATATTCAACTTAATTTACATTCACAAGCAATATTAGACAATCAGTATACAAATTTTAATTCTTCTCTACAAAACATGTCATTTTGTGGTTTCTGTTTTTCCATGTTCCCATGTCCTGGATTCTGAAAATCCTGATCAGTAGGGACAAATCAAACTACCTTTTGATTGAGCTCTATTATATGCCTGTGGCAACATTAGAAACTTCTTCATCCTTCCAACATAAGCTCTTTTTGTCAAGTTGTCATAGTCATTTTCCTCAATAGCATCCAAAATCTCTCTATATATTAACAGGGATGACCAAACCTGCAAATCACCATCAATCAACTTGTCAACATCTACAGAGCAATTTCATAGGGCCTTTTATATAAGGGGTGTCTAATATATTGAAAAACTCACCGGCCAACGGCTATCCTTGTCAAGCTGTGAAGCTCCTTCTTCAGCCATGTTAAAGAAAGTTCTTGCTCTTTTAATTTGCTCTTTCATGAACTCTCGCCAGTTATCAGTGACTTTTCTGGCGAAAACATCCTTGTCGCATAATCCAAATTGTGCAAGCTCATCTTGAGGAAGATAAACTCTCCCTCTGGAAGCACTGACATACATAAAAATGAATTAAGTTGAAGAATTTAAAATTTGAATAACTCTTAACATATATATTGTGCTGTTTTGATATGTTGAAACTTACTCCTCTCCAACATCTCTAAGAATGTTTGTCAATTGATTTCCAACACCCAAATTGAGTGCCCCATTGTATATACTTTGTGCAGAAGATGAAGAATCCGGTGCAATTCCCATTACTGGAACACTCATTAAGCCTACAGTGCCAGCCACATAATAGCAGTAAAGATAAAGCTCTTGAAAGTCTTCATATCTGAACTTTCTTGTATCCATTCTCATTCCTTCAATCATGTCTCTAAAAGGCTGTTATGGAAGAAGAAGAAGGGGGGTTGGGGGGGGGGGGGGGGGGAAATCCCATTAGATCATTACATTTCATCTTGATTTTCAGAGAAAATAGCTTTTGAAACTTGTTATTTAAGCACCTTGATGTCTAGCGGGAATTTGAAAACCGTATCAGTGAGTGCAGCATCAAGCATGTCATACGGGCGCCCATAAAAAATGTCTTGCAGTCTCTCTTCCCATCTATCAAGAACTACAGAGCCCATGTAAGTAGCGTTGGGGCCGTCAACTAGCTCATCGGTTCTCCTGCACCAAACTGTACACAGAATTTTAGCCGCGAAATTGATTCATTGAAGGTCTAAATGAAAAACCATGATTCATCTAGTCAAGTAATAGTGTTAATTTTATGCACACTTTTACGTGCAAATGTCATTTCATTTCTTGCACAACAAGTTTCCAAGTTATTTCTTACCGTAAATTGCCCATATCGCTTTCTGCCTCTCCTCTGTCATTAACAACGTTCCTGCATCAAGAAACCATAAGAAAAGTTAATCTCAAAGGTTATGCACTTAGCATTACAGAAGCAGCACGATGGAAAAATTTGAAAGGAATAATAGGAATAAGTTACCTAAATAAAAGGTCTTTGCATATTCTGCACATATGTTTCTGCATCTTTCATATGCCTCCTCGAGGAACATAGGATGAAACTGTGGCTTGCTTCTACAAGCATCTTCCATGGCTAAGCTATTATCCTGAGACTGTCTTTCAACAATTTCACTTACATGTAGAGCAGTACTCTGAGGGATGCCTTGTCTTGATAATCCCGGAAAAATATGTGAGCTTCTTTGCCTAGGAGCTATGGTCACTCCAGCTCTTGTTGCTGCAACTGTAGTCTTTTGACACATGATTTTGTCATTGCTTACTCCTATGCAAGGGTTAGCTGCGATCGAAAATGTCGAACACATTTGGTATCTTCAGCTTATTTTATCACTTTGATGAATTGAGGCGAAGAGTTGAGATATAAGCAAAAAATATTGTCTCTGAAGCAATACTAAATTGAATTATGGATCTGTCAAGAATGTTTCATATAACATGCTGATGTTTGATGTTGTGTGCTAAAATATTGCTGCATGCAACAAATTGGGACAAAATACATCGGCGATAGAAGCAGAAAAGGAATCAAATTTTATGTGACCAATGAAAAAAATTGTTTAAGACAAAGCTTCAATTTAATATTTGCAATGATTTTTCCCTCTGTATGTTAACTTTGAAATTCTGTTTGTTATTCAGAGTTCTGCAAAGATGCTAAATTTTGTCTGAGAGAGCAATGTGGCCAATTGTTCTTGCAAGTGCTGTCTTGTTGTGCTATTGGGCATTGGAATCTTGAGCACGTTCGATACCCCCGTAAGGCTCTTGTTTCCATTCAAGTGCTTTTTGTCTTCAAGCGATCGTATTTTAAATAAGAAAATTACTTTTGGTTGCCAGATGGAACCTAAAGAACTAAGTTAATACTAATGAGCGGATTAGGTTAATGTCATTTTCCTTTTGCCTTTTTCCTTTTCTTGGTTTTAAGATTTTCATAAGTCAGTCAAAGCTATGAGCATATCGAAATTCGAGGTTCTTAAACCAATAGTTTAGTCATTTGAAATAGGAACAAGAGGTCAAGTGATTGATTTCCTATCACACTAATATTGTTAGACAAAATATTTGACATTAATATAAAGTAAAATTTAATAAGTCTTCCCTCGCGTGAAACATCGAACTAATTTTAAAGTCACGTAGATCAGATAAAACCAAAATGTATCGCAAATTTAATTTTAAGGTGATTTTAATCCTGTGAGATCGATATAGATTGTGATGTAAATTGATTGACAACAAAACTCTCCAAGAAATCTTGGAGGCTCTATTTGGAAATATTTAGAGTGGTGGGAGTCATGTCTGGCACTTATCTAAGACAACAATTCCAATGGCCGAACCAATATCCTTCAATCCAATGAAGTAAGAACATTGCGGCCGGATTGAGAATAAAATTGAGAATGAAGCAAGAATGCAAGGCCAAAGCAAACAATTCACCCCATGTTTATCAAAAGATGCAAGAAAATTCTAAGAGACATTGACTCAGTGTAGCTAAATGTTGATTTTTAGATGGACCAAATTATTGTTAGAATGAGTTTACGAGAATGTCATGCAAACCAAGGAAAATAAATAAAACAAAAAGTGTTTTGAAATTGTTTTATGTGTTATACTTATTTGTGTTGCCGAGGTCAAAAGGGATTTGATTAGGTGAAATTTAAGGCAAATGTTTAGATATATAGAGATGGTTACTTGGCTAGATAACATATGTTTACATACAAGAAAAATGATCCAAGAAAGTTTCAAGGGGGCCAAAAAAAAAAAAAATGAAATCTCATAATCCCCTAATGTTCTCAATAATGATGCGCTGCATGAAGAAAAAAATAATAATAATCTCAAAATGTCGAATTATTGCCAAAACTTTGTTCTTGGTTTTAAAGTAATATTAAGAAGTCGTATGAACACAAGCGTTTGTAGTCCAACGGTTAGGATAATTGCCTTCCAAGCAATAGACCCGGGTTCGACTCCCGGCAAACGCAAAACCTCGTAATATTTTTATCCACTAAAGCACAGCATTATACATTAATACATACGAGCTCTGCAATATTAGGTCACTTCCTTTCTTCTAGAAGTTTTGTTTTGTTCTCCGAAAATATATGCATCTAGATGTTGTTTTGTCTCCCGAAAATATACGCATTCAGATGTCTTCTTATTAGGTATTTGTCCAAATAACCAATACATTCTACAATCTATCTTTCCCTTTAAATAAAGCATAACACGAGAATGTATTACTTGTTCTCCTTCAGACTCACTGGCACTGTCTTGAAGGCAGCCAGAACCACGGCCACTTTACATGCAAGAAATCCCAGCATCCCAACTAAGAGGTCTTTGGGGGTAAGCACAAAGGGAAGAACATCATCTCCTGAGATGTTACTATACTTGAGAGCTAAAAATGATATTCCTACTGCCAATGCAATACTCAACAATGGAGATTTAAATTGATTCTGGGGCTGGCTGGAAATTGATTTTGGGGCTGGCAATCCATCAATGGACCTTTGCAGTAGCAACAGATACAAAAACCCGCTGAACCCACCAATCAGGAATGCCAAAGCAGAACTTTCGCCAATTGAGAATGATGTAACTGATGTACCAACAAGAATCAAAATAGCATCATAAAGTAATAAAGAGAACTTCAAATCTGCATATTCCTTCAGGCTTTCCTCCTTAGATATCTGAGCATTCGAAAGTGAATTTGATTGTGACTCAGCTGTAGCCAAGAAGGTGAATGGGTCGAGCCCAGATAATTCAGTTAAACGGGAAGGTCTAAGCTCCACCATGGACGCATTGCTTCCCTCCCCAAGCAAGATATCATCAACTTCAAAATCATAACAATAGCCTTTACATTGGATCTTTTCTTCGCCATCTTCTTCCAATGAAGATTCACAAGCATCGATGATTGTAAGGCTTATGCCTCTTAATCTCCACTGACCTGATCTTAGAAATGAAAAAAAGAGAGAGACAATTATTAAAATCTTCCAGAATTCTTCAGTTAAAGCCGTAGGACTAAAAGTGATTCATCAGTGGTTAAGGAGAAACAAGTTTTTTGAAATATTAAACTACTCACCTACGACCATCATCATAAATTTTCCAATTGTGTCCAAGCTTCTATAACTCAGGGTATCAAGTATTAACGGAACAAGTTATATATCATGGCTGCATAATAGAAGATTGTAGACTAACCTGATTCAAGACTGATCCAAAGAGCTTCAATTTGTCCCAGTCTAGGTCCCTCAAAGGTAAACTCGTCAGAAGAACCTCTTTGAAAGTGCATCCTATCAGGATCAATTGAGTCCTCTGTCTTGGTAGAATGATAAGTCATTGAACTAGAAGGTATTCTCTGTAATATTGAGTCACCATTTTCGTCTATCAAGCACAAGAGTATACCAGCATTCAAATCACTCAGACTTGAGCCATATATGTTACTTGTCTTTATCTTAACCTTAAACAAAGACCGAGATTCTTTGGGACTGAAAGAAGAAAATGTCCTTGGTGAGGTATCAGTAGAGATTTTCACTTCTGTGGCTGGCAACAGACGTTTAGGTTTTGCATAGCCCTGAAAATCTGAAGCAGAAATTTGACGTTAACTTAAATTATGCTTTGAAATTACAACATAGTTGAATCATATTACAAAATGATAAATGAGAATCAAACGTATAATATTATAGTTTTAACGTCATTAATTTGACAGATATATTAGTCCACTTTAAGTGCAGTACAGAACGAAACTATGCACAAAGAAGATAAGATCCTCCATATCAACAAGGCCTCTGAGATTATGTCATACAAGAGGTCAGAGTTTGTTCAACTAGGCTATCTCTTGGCTGAGTTTCTAAAAGATTGCGCGTACTATTTTTAACTTCTTTTTGATGCCTAGCCTAGCCCACTTCCCATAATGCACATAAAATTTAGTCCTCCCTAAAATAAATTCCTGGCTACAACAAGGATTTATGCCTCTCTCATTCCATGAGTACACACAAATGGGGGTCTACAGAAAGGATTGAAAAAGGAAAATGTCTGAACGATACATGATTTAGTGAATCAAATCTGACATTTTTTTGTAAGCAAAATAAAAGGATCATCACTTGCTGTATTTTTAAAACCAGAATACATTTAATACAGAGATCGCATGGCAGACTCAATGTTGAGACTATCACCTGGTAAACCTGGGAGGCTAAAAAAAAAATGAAACCATAAGATATGCAACTAAAACTTTGAGCAGAAAATGGTCATTCATCTGATATGAATTCTAAATTGAAACACTTGTCCAAGCAACATAACATTGAAGCTCCATGAAAAATTAAACCTTCTCAAAGGTAAGTAATCACGACCCAAATGCAGTTGACACAAGATAAGCATATATTAAGGATTGTGGTTATAAGTTATAACTAAATAAATGCTTTTAAGGTGAAGGATGCCTGAGTGAGACTCAAAGCAACGACATAGCCATCACAAAAAGTCTTGAATTCCCACATGGTACCGAAGGCAAGCCTATGAGTGTCTATAAGTCTTCAACTCCCCTAGTTTAGTATATGCATTTAAGGTAAAGGACCTTTGCCTGAAGCTAAAAAGCAAATCCTACGACGGATGTATCGCAAACAATATCTACTTGGCGACCGTGACCCACTGATTAAAGTTGTGATTGTGCTTCACTTTGATTGAAAATACAACATCACCTATTTTTACTATCAGCTACCATTAATAAAAGCATCCTTATTGAACGCTATGAATTGCTAAGTTTGGACTCATTAGTTATGTCAAAACGCTGTGAAATGGAACCTGTGCTTGCGAAAAGGGGAAAAAGAACAATCATTTAACCAGTTATTGTTTAAACCATCTTTGTAAGCAATTAATACCAGCTGATAAACTAAAATTACTGCTACTATACATTGCAAAATTGTCAGAAAACGAAGAAACTTACCTTGAAAGTCAGATTGTTTAGAGCGAATAAGAGGACACGGAAAGCGACGATTTTGAAAGTGTAGACTAAGATTTCTTGAGTACAAACGGAGTGGGATTATTGGGTATCTCCAATTTGTCGCGGAAATTAATTGCTTTAGAGATACCGATTCCATTGATGCTTCACCCGTGAGCAACAGAGAGCTGCTCTGTTTTTGATGGGTAATACTTTTTTTTTTTGATTGAGTAATAATTACGGCGTGGGTTTTATTTTATGAACCCCATACTTTTTATATTTCTACATTTGCCTCTACATTTTTGGCCTTTGTTTCGGCTTCGGCTCTCTGTCTCGTTAACATTTTGGCCCCCTCAAAACTTAGAAGTAATATTTCCGATAAAATTTTCGTTAATAGTCTGCGACCATGGGGTACGGTACCCAAAGTATGAAAAATAAAGTCTAAATAATTAAAGTTTATTAACTTTTTAATACTTAAATTATGGGATAAAAATAACCAACTTGAGTTCGAGTCCCGCCATTGTTGAGATTGGACCCCCTTTTGATAAGAATTTATTTAGTTTTTTTTTTTTATATTAACTAGGTATCGTTATTCGATGCTGTCATTTATTCCAAATACAACTTCAATGCCATTTATTTTAGTGAAAGACGACAAAATAAAAAGAGGATTCGCAGAATCTGGTTATCTGCTCAGAAGGGGAATCCCTCAGTGGAGTAATCTACCAAACTCTTAATGATGTGGCTACTTTTTGGTCCAACTGAAAAGGTTTAATACTATTGACACATTGACTACTAAAATTTTACGTTGACAAGTAAACTATCAATAAGTGCTTAGTTAAATAATCTACAGATGCCAACAAAGAGTTGCTCCATTGGTCATGGAGTTTCTTTAAATGTCTTGACTGAATTTATCTTTTAATTCAAGTAGTAGGAAAATTAATTCGAATTACAGAAAAGTTATTTTTATTGGGAGAATATGGGAGGGAACATGTGCCTCCCGGTTTGAGCAAAAATTTCTAACCTAAATTGTGGTACGGACTTAAAAGTATCTCCCACAGTTTGAACTCTTTCCAAAAAAAACATTTTGGTTATGCGTGACTAAGAAAAATACTGAAGTGCCGTCTTGGCAAATCATGACTCCCCACAAAAAAAGAATTAAATAGCAGTCGGATTATAAAGATTATAGAGTATCTAGGGTTTGGGATAAGAAATATGCGCATGAAATTGCATTAAACACTCCCAAAACAACCCAAATTGTATTCTCTCACATAATCCTTCTCCTTGTCGGCCATGATGAGTCCCCACTTCCGATTTATCTTTAACTCATGCAAAATTTACTTCTTTCGTCACTACTCTCCTCTATCACTACATTATTTGCCTCACTGAAATCAAAGCCACACCAGCCTCCAATCCCTTGATATCCTCCTTCTGACATCTGAGTTTCATCTTTTTTTGTTTTTATAAATATGAAATAATTAGAATCTTCCTGATCTGAAACCTAATGACATGACGACGATGAAGATGACGGAGACGGAAGCCATGCAAACCTCAGCAGCAGCATCACCACCAGTCGTTTTGCCGACCACCGTGGCAACAACCACAATAAAATCAAAGAAACTAACTCTTATCCCTCTCATATTTCTCATCTATTTCGAGGTGGCCGGGGGCCCGTACGGGGAAGAACCCGCCGTGAAGGCCGCCGGGCCCCTCTACGCCCTACTGGGGTTCATGATCTTTCCCTTTATATGGAGTATCCCCGAAGCCCTGATCACGGCAGAGCTCTCCACGGCCTTCCCCGGCGATGGCGGCTTTGTCATATGGGCTGACCGAGCATTCGGCCCTTTCTTTGGCTCCCTCATGGGCTCCTGGAAATTCCTGAGTGGCGTCATCAACATTGCTGCTTTCCCTGTGTTGTGTATTGATTATCTGAAGAAAGTGATTCACCCTCTTGAATCGGGCTGGCCTAGGAGTCTTGCTATCATGGTATCGACTTGTATACTATCATTCTTGAATTTCACTGGCTTGACAATTGTCGGTTATGCTGCTGTGTTACTTGGGTTAGTTTCACTTTCACCTTTTATAATAATGTCACTAGCTGCAATCCCAAAAATTAAGCCACATAGGTGGTTCAGTTCAGGCCAAAAGGGTCTTAAAAAAGATTGGAATTTGTTCTTCAACACCCTATTTTGGAACTTGAATTTTTGGGACAATGTTAGTACATTGGCTGGCGAAGTTGATAGGCCACAAAAGACATTCCCTGTGGCACTACTTGTGGCTGTGATTTTCACTTGTGTGGCTTATTTGATCCCACTTTTTGCTGTGATTGGTGCTGTCAATGTGGATCAGAGTCAATGGGATTCCGGGTTCCATGCCACTGCTGCTGAGATGATTGCTGGGAAGTGGCTAAAAATTTGGCTTGAAGTTGGGGCTGTGTTATCGGCAATTGGGTTATTTGAAGCTCAATTAAGCAGCAGTGCATATCAAATTTTGGGCATGGCTGATTTGGGATTTTTGCCTAAGTTTTTTGGTTTAAGGTCCAAGAAGTTCAACACTCCTTGGGTGGGCATATTGGTGTCAACTTTGATAACGCTAGGGGTCTCGTATATGGACTTTGAAAGCATAGTTGCATCAGCAAATTTCTTGTACAGTCTAGGGATGTTATTGGAATTTGCAGCATTTATTTGGCTGAGAATGAAGAAGCCACAATTGAAGAGGCCTTATAGGGTGCCAATGAAGCTGCCTGGTTTGGTGATTATGTGCTTGATCCCATCTGGGTTTTTGGTTGTGATAATGGTTGTTGCTACGAAGATTGTTTATTTGGTGAGTGGGTTGATGACTTTGGGAGCCATTGGGTGGTACTTTTTTATGAAGTTTTTGAAGTCTAAGAATGTGATTAAGTTTAATGATGGTGGTGAAAATGAAGAAGGATGAGGCAAAGCTCTTGATTTAAATATGTAATTGACTTTATTTTCAAAATAAGAAAAAATTGTGTACACATACAGAGTGAGGCTTGTGGCTTTGGGCTCAATATTCTTACTCAAAAAAGTGGTATATAAAAGTTGTTATGTGGACTTTTTTTTTTACCCTTTGATTGTGAACGTCTTTAAATAAAAACTAAAAGTTGAAAAAATTACATACACTCTACACTGATGCAATCGTTCCTCTTTTTCCTTTTTCTTTTATCTGCCCTAATATATCCGATTTCTATATATGCTATGAATTTGGTAACAAAAAAAAAAAAAATATTTAGTATTTTGATTCCAAGATGTAAGATATTTTTTTTTGAGACACTGATATATTATAATTAGAGCTCTACTGATATTTGATTTTATTCAATGTGGAGAGACAAATAAACACTTATTATACATGAATGTCAAGTTTGTGCTAGCGCTGGAACTCAAACCCATACACCCAAGGTTGTTCGGCGCATGGGTGCATGGGTATACCAATGAGCTACGGGCCCATTAATTGTCAAAAGCAGCCATCTAGATGGTTTGAAACAACCATCTAGATGGTCAGCATCCATGTTGTTCAAAGAAGAGGAATTTTGCAGCAAGTTGGAAAGGAAAAGGAGCACACGGGTTTGACATTTGAAAGAAGAAAAAAGAACGTAAAAATAATATAGAATTGCTGCATAGTGCCAAAGTTTTCTCTATAAATAGAAACGAAGAGAATGAGCAAAGGCATTCCATTTTAGAAAGCAATTTAGGGATTTGAGAGAGAGTTCAAGAGCTTGCATTTATAAGCTCTTGTTACAGTGATAGAGAGAGTTTGGGTGTATTGGGGTTTTGGGTAGTGAGCTAAAATACTACAATACTTGTAACTCCTTTTCACTAGTAAAATATTTCCTTCTGTCTTCGCCTGTGGACGTAGGCTAAAAGCCGAACCACGTAATTTCTGGTGTCCTCTATTGTGCTTGTTCTTTATTTTCTTACAATTTTATTTTAGCTGCGGTCCTACTTCACCCACCAATTTCCTAACAGTGGTATCAGAGCTATTGGTTGTATTTTTGGAGTCAGGAATTGTTCACGTATTCACGTATACGGTGTACGGCACTATTCACGTATACGGAGTACGGCACTATTCACGTATACGGTGTACGGCACTATTCACGTATACGGCGTACGGCACTATTCACGTATACGGTGTACGGTACTATTCATGTATACGGTACTATTCACGTGAAACGGTGGAAGCGATCCAAGAATTTTGCGGTGCAAAGCAGGGAATAGTGGTGTGAGTAAAGCAACTGTGTGATTCTGTACATGTCTAGGAAAGTTCTGTCACAAAGGCGATAAGAGCTTAAGGAGTCTGGGTTTTAAGTGGGACCATTGTGACCCCTCCAGTCTTTCCTGGGAACTTTCCTGGTGTGCATTCTCACACATACTCACAACTATTCAAGGTGGTACACTAGCTTGTGTACAGTATTTATCAATAAAATGGCGGCAAAGTATGAAATTGAGAAATTTAATGGAAATAATTTTTCGTTGTGGAAAATGAAGATGAAAGCTGTATTGAGGAAAAATAATTGCTTGGCAGCAATTGAAGAAAGGCCCATGGAGATAACTGATGACAAGTGGAACGAGGTAGACGGCAATGCCATTTCTGATCTACACTTGGCACTTGCGGATGGAGTATTATCCAGTGTGGCAGAGAAAAATACGGCGAAGGAAATATGGGATACTCTCACAAAATTGTACGAGGCCAAGTCACTACACAATAAAATCTTCTTGAAGAGGAAACTCTATACTCTTCGAATGGCGGAATCTACAATGGTGACCGACCACATCAACACATTGAAGACTCTATTTTCACAACTCACAACGTTGGGTCATAATATAGAGGAAAATGAACGTGCAGAGCTTCTACTTCAAAGTCTACCAGATTCGTATGATCAACTCATCATCAACCTGACGAACAACAATCCAGTGGAGAGTCTAGTTTTCGACGATGTTGCAGCCTCCGTATTAAATGAGGAGAGCAGACGTAAAAATAAGGAAAACAGACAAGCAAGTTCGCATCAAGCGGAGGCGCTATCGGTGACGAGAGGGAGATCAACGGAACGTGGCCCCAGTGGGAGTCAAAATCATGGTAGATCAAAATCCAGAAGTAAGAAGAGTGTTAAATGCTACAACTGTGGCAAGAAAGGGCACGTCAAGAAAGAGTGTTGGAGTAACCAGAAGAGAAGAGAGGGCAAAGAACCTGAGTCATCAAATGCTCAGGGTTGTGTAGCAAGTACCTCGGATGATGGCGAAATACTCTACAGCGAGGCAACAATTGTTTCAGAAGGCAGAAAACGACTTTCTGATGTCTGGCTTATAGACTCAGGAGCTACCTGGCACATGACCTCTAGGAGAGAATGGTTCCACACATATGAACCTATTTTAGGAGGATCTGTATATATGGGTAACGATCATGCCTTGGAGATTGCTGGTATTGGTACTATCAAAATAAAAATGTTTGATGGTACAATTCGCACAATTGGGGAGGTACGACATGTCAACGGCCTGAAGAAAAATTTATTGTCTTTGGGACAAATGGATAATCATGGGTACAAAACTCATGTGGAGAATGGAATTATAAAGATCGTTAAAGGCGCGCTTGTATTGATGAAGGCAGAAAAGATCGGTGCTAATCTATTCATGCTTAAAGGAGAAACACTACAGGAGGCTGATGCGTGTGTCGCATCAAATGGAGAAGAGTCAACGATGATGTGGCATCTCAAACTTGGCCACATGTCAGAACAAGGTTTGAAGATTCTCTCTGAGCGAAAATTGCTTCCGGGGCTCAAATCGGTAAGTTTACCATTTTGCGAGCATTGTGTTACAAGTAAGCAGTATAGATTAAAATTCAGTAGATCTATTGCTCGAAGTAAATGCATTCTAGACTTGATTCATTCTGATGTTTGGGAATCACCGGATATATCTATGGGAGGTGCAAAGTACATGGTGACTTTCATTGATGATTATTCCAGAAGATGTTGGGTGTATCCAATTAAGAAAAAGTCAGATGTATTTCCAGTGTTTAAAGAATACAAAGCGCGGGTGGAACTTGAATCTGGTAAAAAGATCAAGTGCTTGAGGACAGATAATGGTGGAGAATATACAGACGGCGAGTTTCTTGCTTTCTGTAAGCAAGAAGGTATTCAGAGACAGTTCACGGTGGCATACACCCCTCAACAAAATGGAGTGGCGGAGCGGATGAACAGAACTCTTACAGAAAGAATAAGAGCTATGTTGAAAACTGTTGGTCTACCCAATTCATTCTGGGCAGAAGCAGCCAAAACTGCCTGTTATATAGTAAATCGGTCGCCATCTACAGCAATTGGGTTGAAGACGGCGATGGAGATGTGGACTGGAAAGCCAGCTGATTATTCCTACCTACATGCATTTGGATGTCCTGTGTACGTGATGTACAATGCCCAAGAAAGAACAAAGCTGGATGCAAAATCTAGAAGATGTATCTTCTTGGGGTATGCTGATGGAGTAAAGGGGTATCGTCTGTGGGACCCCACTGCCCACAAGATCGTCATCAGCAGAGATGTTATTTTTGTAGAAGATCAACTGCAAAGAAAAGATGAAGATGATGGCACTGTAAAAGAAAAGTCAGAGACTGTGCCGGTATATGTCGAAAATAATCCAGAAGATTCAGATTCTTCTGAAGTAGCATCAGAGCACGAGGAACAAGAACCAGTTGAGTCCGAGGCTCCAGAAGTTCGTCGGTCAACTCGTGAGAGACGACCGCCAACGTGGCACTCGGAGTATGTCATAGAGATCAACGTTGCATACTGTCTTCTAACAGAGGATGGAGAGCCTTCAACTTTCCATGAAGCTTTAAACAGCTCAGATGTTGCTTTGTGGATGACAGCAATGCAGGAAGAAATTGAAGCTCTACACAAGAACAAGACATGGGAACTTGTACCACTACCACGTGGAAGAAAAGCCATTGGAAACAAATGGGTCTACAAGATCAAACGTGATGGCAATGACCAAGTGGAGCGGTATCGTGCGAGACTGGTAGTGAAAGGATATGCTCAGAAAGAAGGTATTGACTTCAACGAGATATTTTCTCCGGTGGTTCGACTCACAACAGTCAGAATAGTCTTGGCAATGTGTGCTACATTTGACCTACATCTAGAGCAGTTAGATGTTAAAACTGCATTTCTTCATGGAGAACTTGAAGAAGAAATTTATATGCTCCAACCAGAAGGTTTTGTAGAAAAAGGAAAGGAGAACTTGGTTTGCAGGTTGAACAAATCTCTATACGGTCTCAAACAGGCGCCGAGGTGTTGGTATAAGAGATTTGATTCCTTCATTATGAGCCTTGGATACAACAGACTCAGTTCAGACCATTGTGCATATTACAAGAGGTTTGAAGATAATGATTTCATCATTTTGCTGTTGTATGTGGATGACATGTTGGTAGCAGGTCCCAACAAAGATCGAATCCAAGAATTGAAGGCACAGTTGGCTAGGGAGTTTGAAATGAAGGACTTGGGACCAGCAAACAAGATTCTAGGGATGCAAATTCACCGAGACAGAAATAACAGGAAGATTTGGCTTTCTCAGAAAAATTACTTGAAGAAAATCTTGCGGCGCTTCAACATGCAAGATTGTAAGTCAATTTCTACCCCACTTCCTGTTAATTTCAAATTATCCTCAAGTATGTGTCCTAACAATGAAGCGGAGAGGAAGGAGATGTCTCGAGTACCGTATGCATCAGTAGTGGGAAGTTTAATGTTCGCTATGATATGTACAAGACCGGACATTGCACAAGCAGTGGGAGCAGTCAGTCGATACATGGCGAATCCTGGCGGAGAGCATTGGATAGCTGTGAAGAGGATTCTGAGATACATCAGAGGAACCTCAGATGTTGCATTATGTTATGGAGGATCAGAATTTACTGTCAGGGGCTATGTGGATTCAGATTTTGCAGGAGATCTTGATAAAAGGAAATCCACTACTGGTTATGTGTTTACACTTGCGGGAGCAGCTGTAAGCTGGGTTTCGAAACTGCAGACCGTTGTGGCTTTATCTACAACAGAAGCAGAGTACATGGCAGCTACACAAGCTTGCAAGGAAGCTATTTGGATACAAAGATTATTGGAGGAGCTCGGGCACAAACAACAGAAAATTCCTGTGTTTTGTGACAGTCAGAGTGCCTTGCACATTGCAAGGAATCCAGCCTTTCATTCCAGGACAAAGCACATAGGAGTCCAGTATCACTTCGTTCGTGAAGTAGTGGAAGATGGAAGTGTGGATTTGCAGAAAATCCATACCAAAAAGAACCTAGCAGATGTTTTGACCAAGCCGATAAATACTGATAAGTTTGTCTGGAGTAGATCCTCTTGTGGCTTAGCAGAAACGTAGGCAACATGATTATGGCGAAGCAGAAAGGATGGTGTGGAGATTGATTGACTCTCAATCTAATCTCCAAGTGGGAGAAATGTCAAAAGCAGCCATCTAGATGGTTTGAAACAACCATCTAGATGGTCAGCATCCATGTTGTTCAAAGAAGAGGAATTTTGCAGCAAGTTGGAAAGGAAAAGGAGCACACGGGTTTGACATTTGAAAGAAGAAAAAAGAACGTAAAAATAATATAGAATTGCTGCATAGTGCCAAAGTTTTCTCTATAAATAGAAACGAAGAGAATGAGCAAAGGCATTCCATTTTAGAAAGCAATTTAGGGATTTGAGAGAGAGTTCAAGAGCTTGCATTTATAAGCTCTTGTTACAGTGATAGAGAGAGTTTGGGTGTATTGGGGTTTTGGGTAGTGAGCTAAAATACTACAATACTTGTAACTCCTTTTCACTAGTAAAATATTTCCTTCTGTCTTCGCCTGTGGACGTAGGCTAAAAGCCGAACCACGTAATTTCTGGTGTCCTCTATTGTGCTTGTTCTTTATTTTCTTACAATTTTATTTTAGCTGCGGTCCTACTTCACCCACCAATTTCCTAACATTAATAACCCATTGGCAAGATGCAAGGCAATTAAAGTACGATTTTTAGAATTGATTTTTACCATATGCATGAAGATGAAGTTAAGATTTTTATTTTAAATTATGGGACACATGATCTTGCAGTCAACGATTGTAAGTCAAGTAATTAAAGTCTCGTAAATGTCACAATCTCTTAGGATATTAAATATGATTACATTTATTAGGACCGAAATATACCAACCATTACTTAAAGAGTTATAAAATCAAAACTTTGGGTCAATGCAAACTATATATACATATATACAAGGATTTGGGCTTAGCTGTGCGAAGGATGCGTGAAGATCAAAGACTCAATTATTGGCAGAAAAGAAATATATATATATATTATTTAAAGCCGAGAAGATAAGATTGTTGAGATTCTATCTAAGGAATCGCCATTGCCAAGGATATGATTTCAATTGCCAACATTAATTCAAATAAAAAAATTCATATACTGAAATTCATTTTTTTTTCTCAATTAATTTATGCTTCAATCAATCAATATCTTCGATTGCCTATTTTCAAGCCCCCGTATTTTACTGGCCAAACTGTTTAGTTGGTGAGTGATTTGGTGCAATGAAATCTTGCAGATATTTTGTTAAGTCATTCGATTGGCTTTGTCACAATGGCTTTACACCTAAGAAAACGACTTTACTCCATGAATTTGTATGAAAAATTAGGACTTTATGCAGAAATTGAAGCACTTTTGGTCGCAAGAGGATTTGCTTTATGCAATTGCGAGATTTGATCAACTTTCATTACACAAATTTTTATCAACTGTCTTTATTAAAGTTATAGAATGCGCAAGGTTTAAATTAATTTTTTTAATTTCTACCTTCATTGCGATTTGAATTAGGGTGGTCTCAGCTAAATACTTAATATAATCTTAAATGCATCTTATTCTTATCTAACTTAATCATCGCATGGTCAAGATATTTATATTTCCCAAAAAAAAAAATGAAGAAAAATGTGACAACATACCAGAAATTATAGCAATTACAACTTTACAAGTAACTCAATGCTTGTGGTTGCAAGTAAATTTGACAAAATCCATGTGATGTGCCATGTGGACCACTCAATGCCATCATAATTGGCCACGCTAATTCAACAGCACCAACCAACCCAATAATACAATTCCCAAGCAAACAAAAATTTGAGGCAAATAATACCTCACAAAGCAATGGGCCAAGAACAAGAAACCATCTCCCAAGTTCCCTTTCTTGAAGATCAACAACAACAGCAATCTACCATAACCGTAACCTCCAAGAAGTTATCCCTCCTTCCTCTCATCTTCCTCATCTACTTTGAGGTTGCCGGGGGCCCCTACGGTGAAGAACCCGCAGTAGGAGCGGCCGGGCCGCTCTTCGCTATCTTGGGCTTCCTCATTTTCCCCTTCATTTGGAGCATTCCTGAGGCCCTAGTGACTGCTGAACTTGCCACAACTTTCCCTGGAAATGGTGGCTACGTCATTTGGGCCCACCATGCTTTTGGTCCCTTCTGGGGATCCCTAATGGGCTCCTGGAAATTCCTCAGTGGTGTCATAAACCTGGCCTCGTATCCAATTCTTTGCATTGACTATCTCAAATTGGTCTTCCCGATTTTTGCTTCAGGTTTTTCTCACTACCTAGCAATTTTTGTGGTAACTTTAGTTTTGTCCTTTTTGAACTACACGGGCTTGGCTATAGTGGGTTACACAGCAGTCACTTTAGGTGTAGTTTCACTTATACCATTTCTATTCTTGACTGTAATTGCAATTCCCAAGATTGATTCTATAAGATGGATTAGCTTAGGCCAAAATGGGGTGCCAAAAAATTGGAGATTATTTTTCAATACCCTTTTTTGGAACCTGAATTTTTGGGACAACGCAAGTACTTTAGCGGGTGAAGTTGAGCAACCCCAACGTACTTTCCCAAAAGCACTTTTCTCAGCTGGGTTACTCACCTGTGTAGCCTATTTGCTGCCACTTTTGGCTGCCACTGGGGCTATACCATTAGATCAACAAAATTGGGTTGATGGGTATTTTGCTGAAGTAGCTGAAATTATAGCAGGCAAATGGTTAAAAATTTGCATAGAAATTGGTGCTTGTTTGTCAATTATTGGACTCTATGAAGCTCAATTAAGTAATTGCGCGTACCAAATTTTGGGCATGACTAATTTAGGACTTTTACCAAAAGTTTTTGGATCAAGATCAAGTTGGTTTCACACGCCTTGGGTTGGAATTTTCATTTCAACATTAATAGCCTTAACGGTTTCTTATATGGATTTCACAAATATAATATCTTGTGTGAATTTTTTGTATAGTTTGGGAATGCTACTAGAATTTGCATCTTTTTTATGGCTAAGGAAAAAGTTGCCTGCAACAAAGAGGCCATTTAGGGTGCCGATGGAGATGCTTGGTTTGATTTTTATGTGCATAATTCCATCTGGGTTTCTGGTTTATGTGATGGTTGTTGCTACTAAAATGGTCTGCTTTGTGAGTGCTTTGTTGACATTTTTTGGGATTTTTTTATACTTTTTTATCAAGTTGTGTAGATCAAACAAGTGGCTTGAGTTCAAGAATTTTGAAGAAAAGTTAGATAACGAGGATGTAAATTAGTTTTTTTTAAAGGTTTTTTAGGGGGTTTCTTTTGAGTTTTAGAAACGTTTCAGTTGTATACTTATATTAGTTTTCTTTGTAGAAAATTAGAATGAGAATCAATGTTGGAAACTTTCATTGAACATATGGAGGAGGATAATCCATAATCATATTATTTCTTCTTTTATTGTGCTGACGAAATAATTAATTAGAAAACTATAGTTAAATATTTAGCAAAATGTGTTGTTAGTTGTGTATGGTGAATTTCAAAATCAGAGTATGTTTGCAGTGTTGTAACATTATAAAGTTGACCATAGTAAACAAGCTTAAATTACCCACATCTTTTTTAAGTTCCTTTTTTTTCCCTAACATTCTCAAACTTATACAAGGTGCCAAAACAAAGTCGCTTGATTCAAAATGCAATGAACTTCACAATTAATAATAATAATATTATTATTATTATTATTTATTTTTTTAATGAAGTTGTGTAGATCAAGGGTGTTTAAAGAACTTTACATTTGAATTTTCAAGTGGATTCCAATGGAGAAAAGTCAAATTAAAGTGGATATATGATCCAATTCACATATTATATAGATGATCGACTAGTAGCATAATTGAAACTACCCCATGAATCAATTCATTAATTTATTCTCATGACCATGAAAGCTACAAATTGGTGATAGCCTAAATGCCATCAATTTTTGGGAGCAATGATATTTGAACTGAAAAATATAATATGATGGCAACAAAATAAAGTTACACTTGTAGGGATAACCCTGCACGGTTTACTTATTTTTTTTTTTTTTTTCATTGCCATGGCGACGAGCCGTCGACCTTCGGGCTCCTTATTATTTTTCATATTCGACGGGTAAGTTTTTAGCATGGGCCCCGAGACATTCTCTGTACAATCTATTAGTTGAAATGCAAACCAATAGTTACGGCAAAGAGCAAACTTAGATATTTAATGCGTAGATTTAACATTAACTGATACCAGGCGAAATACATATTGGCATTCAATTACAAACATTAATAGTTTAAGTAAAGATTAGAAATATTATTTAATTTTATGAAATATAAATTAAAAACCACAAAATATATATCAGCTTTTTGTGGCAAATACATAATGTTCGTACTCATGCAAGTGGATAGGAAGATCGAGTGCCGATGCCACAGAGACCTTCATCTCTGACAATCTTCATGTAGCCAGCGTCACCCCAAGTGTTCCCCCATGAATTCTTAATTAACCAGTAATTGGCTCCATCTTCAGTTGTTCCAAACCCAACAATAGTGACGGCATGATCCAATTGAGTCCCACATACTCCATTGAAAATACCTTCTTTGTAAGACTGGAATTCTGTACTGTAGGCAGCAATGGCAATGGATACTGGCTGCATGCTTACAGCCTTGAGTAAAGCCTGCTCGTCACCCGAGGGTACTTCTTCATAATTACTGATTTTAGCAGCAGCTGGCTTCTGTGCGGCACTGCAAGTTCCTGGGACTGCCTGGTACGGATATTCGTCTTCTGTGGCAATACCCTGGTTTTGTATAATATATGCAAAGGCTTTTTCCCTGGAACCGCCAAGGCATCCGTTGTTGCCATTTGTCGAGCAGTCTAGCAATTGTTGCTCCGAAAGTTGAATCAGATTACCACTGCGAATTTTAGTGATCCCTTCCACTGCCGCCACCGCTGCAAATGCCCAACAGCATCCTGCACCATATTAAACATATATAAGCTAGACGAAGCAATAAAATATAATGCTTGCAATTCAGTCTAATAAATCATTCTCAGATGTGTGTGGCAGCGTGTTTTTACAGTGTTGTAAAGGCGTGAGTCCGCACTTGAGAATGCTCTCTAAATAAAATGACGAGTGATTCTCTAGTGTGGATGTCCGCATTTCATAAAATTAAGATGGGCGGTCTTTCTCACATGTTTACAGTAACGTCACATGAAAATTTCGTATTTAGTATATGATTCACTTAACATAATTCTGCTTATTACCGCATTCTTTCTGGTTCTTGATAGGAGTGACAGCTCCTTTGTCCCGCCAGTCCAGGCTAGTTGGAACATCAGTCATGGACAGGTTTTGATACTTGAAGGTGGATGATGTTGTGGATCGATGGCTCGGGCTTGGCATCTTGTATCCGGTGTATAAAGCACGAAACTCATCGTTGGTTAAGTCCGAAAACTGATTGGTGCCTAACTTGTACGTCCGGTTCCCCTCCTTATTGGCTTTCTCAATGTATTCAAGGTTCTCCTTGAATATCTTAAGCCGCATTTCCTTCTCCAGCTCGTCCTTATAACTGCGTCCGTGTTGAGCCATCCATTTTTCGTGTATCTCAACAACGGATTGTTCATGCGTGGACCTGGAAGACACCACTTGTGATGCACAACTCACCAGAAGGGTGATAATAATAAACATGGGAGTAGTATTGATCTTAAAACTGCCACTTCTCTCAAATATTAAAACCATGGTTAATTTTTGCAAGATAGTTTTATGTATTGATTAACAAGTTGTGAAAAATTGAAGCACACATCTCAGCTATATCTCGGAGTATAGGACTAGCTAGCTTGTGGATGGAATTTTTTCTCTCAATCAATTAACATGAATCTTATCCAGACGCATGCATGACTTAATTTGCTTGTCGTAGACTTCACGAATTTTCAATCAAGGTTATTAGTGGCTAAGTTTCAGTGGCTAAGTTGCAAGCCTGAGATATTTTTTGTACAATTTCTTAAGTCTATATCACTCTGAAAAGGAAAATGATAAGTGAACACCAGAACCACAAAATGAAGACAGGAACGACAATCACTCATTCACTTATTATTATTTTTTTATTGGGCCCACAATTATATTAAAAAAAAGATAAGTGTCTGTTTGGTTTGACTTATTTAATGGTCATAAGTGCTTATTTAATACAATAAGCTCCTATCATAATTTTTGTTGATGTTTGACTGTTTTTCTAATAGAGTTTTTGAAGTTTAAATAAGTTATTTTACCTCTATTAGTAAAATTTTAAATTTTTGGCTTTTGGAAGTAGAGGTTGAAAAACTTTTTTAAAATGTCAAAATATTTAAAATATCATCTACTTATTTAACAATCTTATTTATTCTTTCATAATATAACTTTAAAAAATTTACCTATTAAAATAATTTCATAAATTTGTAATAAAAACTCTTATTTACAACTAAACAACTAATTTTTTTTAGTAAAAGCTCTATCTATAAAAACTCTACTTAAATAAGCTCTTCTTGAAAAGTTGTACCAAACAGAGCCTAAATATTAAAAAAAAAAAAAACTCTGCTTTATCTCTAAATCATAAAAGGATATCAAACTAAACTTTATTCACCCATGCAGAGAGTGGACAAGATAATAAAAAAGAGAGAGGACAAGATAATAGAAGAGAGAGAGGACTGAAAACGGCAGCATGTGCTGAATATTCTTCGGATTTTAGTCATTTTGTCGTTCGTCTTATGCTGAATATTCTTCGGATTTTTTTCTTAATCTTTTGTTTTGTTGATTGCTTTGTCGTTTTTACTTTGAAGAGGGAAAAGAATCTTCAACTTCTGGAACGTGAGTCAAGAGTAGCGTGAGCAGAAGTTGATGACATATTGTATTTTTTATTTTATTTATTTTTCTTATACGCAAAGCAGCGAGCCAAGTCCAGAGCCGAAGCGAATCAAAGGCAACAGTGATTAGCTCATCAGTAGGCAGTAGCTAACATCTGTTATATGATGAAAATCTACCGGAGTTTGCGGCCCAAGTATTTTGTAATTTAATGGCTCTGTCTCTGTTAAGCGTGATTTTGCACGCTTATTTCTTGTTTAACTTTTAATTATTTTTCCTTTTGTTGAAGATATTGCCCATTTAATTGCTAATTACTTGTTCAAAAGAGAAGAAAACCCCGTCGCCCTGTTATAATTAGTATGTATTGCCCATCCTAATTACATGGCACTGTATATTGTGGAGATTCATTTTCATTATCAACACTTTTTCAAAAGCAAATAGTATATAAAGTATCTTATATTGTTTCATGATATCTTTCGTTTAAGTTTCTATTACTTTAAACGTTGGTTTGTGAGGATATTTTATGCATGTGCGTTAACTGCAAAAACTTTAATTTTCTCTTTCTTTATTCTTTATTACTTTGAGATGCCTACACAGCGATATATTTCCTTACTCTTAATCTCTTACGTAGTTTTTCATATTAATTGTAACATTTATTCTCCCCTAAACACAAGATTTCTTCACTTTCAGTACCCTTTTAATTAGTAGACTTTTTTGCACTCTAAACAGTATAAACACAACATTTCTTGCATTAATCATATATATATGTGGATTGGCCTCAAACTTTTGTGATTGCTGCTTTCTATTAAAACAAAAAAAAAAGGAACACAATCTTAATAATCAATTTCCCAGCACATCCTCACTTTGAATTAATGTTGAACGATGTGGTCATTTACATGACACTATTGATATTGCATGTGTACACATATTATTATTCATGAAGTAGATATGAGCAACAAAAAATTTGTTAAAAGAATAATAATAAATAGTTTGGTAAGCAGTTGGTTTATAAACTAATTGATATAAAAAGGACACCATTAAAATACATAACAGTCTTAACTCCTGGATATCAGCCTCTTCAACCCTACTTTACCAGGATACTGTGTGGTATGCATTTGGTTCCTGGTCAACTACACCCAAATGGGTGGAGAGTTCTTTCTGCCCTATTTGTATTGTGGGAAAGGTATAAGCTCGGGGAGTCTTCCCTTGTGGAAATAAAACATCTATACCAACTGAGAAGCAGTCCAAAAAAAGCGGTCTCGTATTACTTCATGTCGAGCTCTGCAAAAAGGAAACCTGTCACCGGTTTTCCTTCTTCTTGTAAAAACTGAAAAAATAAAATTTTCTTTGCTGGGGGAAATTGGTGTCCAACGATCCATTCACTTAGTGGTGATATTCACATTCCAACGCGTTTTATCACTCCATGTCGTTTATTTTTCTTTACATTCTACATCTCTGGTCGTCACTTATCTGTTTCTTTTAACCTTGTTTATGCTTTCAGACTCGTGGGGCCTGATCAGCTAGCTTGATGACAGTCTGCTACTCCATGTCGAGACTGCTTTGGTGAACCCCTCCACTTGTCAAGAGTTCTTGTCACCAACAAACCTCGTCGGGTCGGGCTTAGTCGACGTAGCTGCTGGGATGGACAACAAAATCCTTAGCGCCATGTCGAGGAAACGTGCTCGGGGAACTGGTGATTCTAGCAGCGCTCCCACTCCTCCGAAGAAGAGCCATTCTAGTCCTTCAAAGACCCCAGCTCCTGCTTTGCCTCCTCATCCGCCTCGAAAGAATAGCAAAAAAAAGCTTCATGACAAGAGTTCTAAAGTTAGCACTCAATTTGGAGATCGATCCTCGCCTCTTCCGCCTCAGGATCAGAGTGACTATTTGACCCCGTACCAGAGGGATTACGGCAAATCAGTGGGGTCCAAAATAGTCAAGGATATTAAGAGCATGAATCTTAGCGAACTAGCTGGCTCTGTTCAGATGGTCTCTTTTAAGCTTGCCACTCTGATTTCCTACTACAAAAATAGGTCTGCGCGCCATGAGAGGAAGTTTCAAGCGGAGAATCAGGATTTGAAGAAGAAAGTTGAGTTTGCTGACCGTTCTAAGGAGCAATTGCTCAACCAGCACAGGCAAATTCTAGATCTGGAGGATAAGGTTGTCATTGCTGAGTTCAAGTCCTCTAAGCTCGAGAGCGAGTTTGGGGATTTAAAGTCTGATCTTGAGGCTGCACGGAGCGAGCGGGACACTTTGAGAATGGCTTATGAAGAGTAAATCTAGTCCTTGAACGAGCAGATAGCCGAGCTGAAAGGCAAATCTGTTGATATGGATGACCGGCTAAATGCAAAGTATAATTTCGGACTCGCCTTTTGCTACAAGTGCATCATGTTTGTATTCAAAAAAGAATATCCAGAGCTGAACATGGGCAAGTTGGAGACAAGAGTGCAGAAGCATATAGACGATGAAGGCCAGAGGGATAAAGACCAGGGGAACTAGGGTCAGGTCAAAGATCTTTCAAGTGGGGAGCAGGAGAAGGAGGCAGGGGATCAAGTTTTGGGACCAGGTCATGGGTCAACACCTGCTCCTCCAGAAGTCGCTGGTCTTTCTCTCTCCAAAATTGCAAATCCTCCTGCTAGTGAGATTGTTGAGTCTTAGAATCCATAAATTTACTTTCTATGTAAATTCAGGATTTTCAGTTTATTTGTCAACATTTGAGCATTTATAAGCTTTTGATGCTTTCCAACTGCTTTTTTGCTTTAGTTTTGGTTGTTTCTACAAATTATATTGAGAATTGTGCTTGCTCATTTTTAAAAAGATGGATAGGAAGAGGCAAACCCTTTACCTTAGTAAAAAATTTATTATTTTGCATGTCTGTCCTTAGACGACCGAGCAGGAATAAGCACGTGTTTGCCTTAGTGAATTTTGTAGAACTTGTCTGCTGATTCTTATACGACTGAGCAGGAATAGATACATAATTGCCTTAGCGGATGTTGTAAAACTTGTCTGCTCCTTTAGAAGACCGAGCAAGAATAGGCACATGTTTGCCCTAGTAAACTTTGTAGAATTTGCCTGCTGGTCCTTTAAACAACCAAGTAGGAATAGGCATATGTTTGCCTTAGTAAAATTTTACAAAATTTGCCTGCTGGTCTTTTAGACGACCGAGCAAATAGGCACATGTTTGCCTTAGAAAATTTTTTGTAAAACTTGCTTGTTGGTCCTTATATGACCGAGCAGGAATAGGCACATAATTGCCTTGGCGAACTTTGTTTTAATAAGATAGCTATGAGTTGAATTCATCTCTATTGAATTTTTGTAGATGCCATTCTGGCCAACATATCTGCTCGGTAATTTTCTGTTCTGGCAATCTGCTTTACTTATACTTCTCGGAAGAGCCCCATCACCTGCTTTGCTTTCTTCAAATAGAGCTCCATCTTCTCTCCCCTTATCTGAAACTGTTCATCGAGCTGATTACAGACCAGCTGGGAATCTGTTAAGATCTCTACCCTCTCTGCTTGTAGAGTATGTGCCAACCTAAGCCTAGTAATGAAAGCTTCGTACTCTGCTTGGTTATTTTTGAGTTGGAACTCTAGTTTCACTGCATAAGAGACCTCGGCCCTTTCTGGACTTCGTATTACCACCCCTGCTCCATATCCTTGTTCACTGCGAGATCCATCCACCATTACCAACCACACCCCTTTTGGTTTTTCTTGTTCAATCGGTTAGTCCATGAATCTCCACCACCACCTCAAGAGAATTCTCCACATTAGTACTATTGAAAGTCTCCACCACGACCACTAAAGCTGCCCCAAACGGACCCTACTTCTCCGCCACCATCACCAAAAAAAGTCTCTACCTACATCTTAGCACTACTACTACAAATCTCTACCACCACCGCCACTAAAGTATTCTCCACCTCCATATGAGTACTATTTCAAGTCTCCACCACCACCACCACTAAAGCCCAAATACTAATGCAAATGAGTCCATGAATCTCCACCACCACTACCTCAAGAGAATTTTCCATATTAGTACTACTGAAAGTTTCCACCACGACTACTAAAGCTGCCCCAAACAGACCCTAACTCTCCGCCACCATCACCAAAACAAGTCTCCACCTACATCTTAGCACTACTATTACAAATCTCCACCACCACTGCCACCAAAGTATTCTCTACCTGCACATGAGTACTATTCAAGTCTCCACCACCACCATCACCATCAAACCCTCAATACTAATGCAAATGAGTCCATTAATCTCTATCACCACCACCTCAAGAGAATTCTCCACATTAGTACTACTGAAAGTCTCCACCACGACTACTAAAGCAGCCCCAAACGGACCCTAACTCTCCGCCATCATCGCCAAAGCAAGTTTCCACCTACATCTTAACACTACTGCTACAAATTTCCACCACCACCACCACTAAAGTATTCTGTACCTCCACATGAGTATTATTCAAGTCTCCACCACCACCACCATCAAACCCTCAATACTAATGCAAATGAGTCCATTAATCTCTACCACCACTACCTCAAGAGAATTCTCCACATTAGTACTACTGAAAGTCTCCACCACGACCACTAAAGCAGCCCCAAACGGACCCTAACTCTCCGCCATCATCACCAAAGCAAGTTTCCACCTACATCTTAGTATTACTACTACAAATCTCCACCACCGCCGTCACCAAAGCATTCTCCACCTCCATATAAGTACTATTTCAAGTATCCACCACAACCACCAAAGCCCTTATACTTATGCAAATGAGTTCATGAATTTCAACTACCACGTCAAGAGAATTCTCCACATTAGTACTATTAAAAGTCTCCACCCGACCATTAAAACTGCCCCAAACGGACCTTGAGTCTCTGCCACCATTGCCAAAACAAGTCTCCACCTACATCTTAGCATTACTAATACAAATCTCCACCACCGCTACCACCAAATTATTCTCCACCTCCACATGAGTACTATTTCAAGTCTCCACTATCACCACCACCAAAGCCCCAGTACCGATGCAAATAAGTCCATGAATTTCCACCACCACCTCAGAAGAATTCTCCACATTAGTACTATTGAAAGTCTCCACCACGACTACTAAAGCTGCCCCAAACGAACCCTAAGTCTCCACCACTATCGCCAAAATAAGTCTCCACCTACATGTTAGCATTACCACTACAAATCTCCACCACCGCTACCACCAAAGTATTCTCCACCTCCACATGAGTACTATTTCAAGTCTCCACAGCCACCATCATTACCAAAACTCTAGTACTAATGCATTAATTAAATTCTTTTATACATGTTGGTATCTTAATTTTTTTGTACTGATATGCATATCTTTTTGTCAAATTTATGTATTAATTAGCTAATAGAAGCTATGGATACCTTACGATGAACAAGATGCAACATGGAGTGTTGTGCAGTCGATCCTTGTCGAAGTTCGTGAAATGGCTGTGTCAGAGGAAGATGCAGTTAATCGATCAAAGATAAGTTGGGACTCCATGATTCTGTGCTTTCGTTGCTCTTGCAGTTTTGTCGGGATCAAATTATGGTTGATGATGTTAAGGAGCAGTTATTGGAAGCTTTGAGCCTAACATCTTTTGGCCGAGATGGAGCACCAAATTATGAAGCCATTAACTCTCTGCTCAACGAAAGACTCAGAATATCTCAAGTTATTAAAAGGACATTCCAAATTAAGCAAGCTATGGGTGTCCAAGATACTGTCCAGGAAGTTGTTGACGAAGTGGAAAGGAGGAACATATCTATTTTGATTGTTGTTAGTCGTCTGAGGGTACTGATCATGTAGAATATTTAAAAGCTTGCATCGAATATCATATAACATAAGCAACTTAATTGCATGCCTACTAAATAATAAACCATATGACATATAATGTATGCATGTGTTGGTTGCTGCAAGAGCTTTGGTTTTGATTTATTTCGTTTATACTTTTTATAATTGTTGGATGATGTCTCTAAAGGTTGAATCGATTGTTCTTTTGGACAAGTAATGGGCAATAGTTTTGTTGTGATATGAGCACAAAGGAGAAATTCACATTATTCTCTTTACCTTATGTAGGGACCGGCTCAACTATATTTGGGGCCTTAGGCAAATAGTTTTAATTAGTTCTTTTTAAAATTTAGGATATATATTATAATGAGTGCTTTGTTGACATTTTTTTGGGATTTTTTTATACTTTTTTATGAAGTTGTGTGGATCAAACAAGTGGTTTGAGTTCAAGAATTTTGAAGAAAAGTTAGATAACGAGGATTTAGATTAGATTTTTTTAAAGGTTTTTTAGGGGTTTCTTTTGAGTTTTAGAAACGTTTCAGTTGTATACTTATATTAGTTTTCTATGTAGAAAATTAAAATGAGAATCAATGTTGGAAACTTTCATCGAACATATGGAGGAGGATAAGTCATAATCATATTATTTCTTCTGTTATTGTGCTGAAGAAATAACTACTTAGAAAAAAAAAAGTTAAATATTTAGCAAAATGTGTTGATAATTAAATATGGTGAATTTCAAAATCAGAGTATGTTTCCAGTGTTGTGACGTTATAAAGTTGACCATAGTAAACAAGCCTAAATTATTTACCCACATCTTTTTAAGTTCCTTTTTTTCCCCTAACATTCTCAAACTTATACAAGGTGCCAAAATGCATTGAGCTTCATAATTCATTATTCATATCAAATATGATAATGACGATCACACACACACGCTAGGGTTATGATATTAAAAAAAAAAAAAAGGAAGGTTTACAATTGCGTATAATTGTACTATTGTTGAAACAATTAGGTTAAAATGGTAACTTAAAAGTATCATAATTTATTATAGTGAATTTATTTGGTAAGTTGCACTTAAAAAACCGTCCCACGTTTATTTACAAAATGGCTGCCAAATTAAAAGGGAAAAAATATTATTATTATTATTATTATTATGAAGTTGTGTAGATCCAGGGTGTTTTAAACTTTTAAAGAATTTTACATTAGAATTTTCAAGTTGATTCCCATGGAGAAAAATCAAATTAAAGTGAACATACGATCCAAACAAAAATTATAATATAGGACTGAAAATAAAATAAGGAACTGTAGCAGAAACAATAGTTAATTGACACAAATAAATGAACACCTACTATGGAGAAAGTATGAGAGCATAATTCTGATACCATAAAACATAAACAACTCACAAAACACCAGTACTCAGGTAACTCTTATTGAAAATTTTAAAACAATTTTAATTTTTGATTTATCTATATACCCTACCAGATAAATCTTGAAAAAAAATTCTATTTAAAAAGGAAAAATAAACTCTAATATTTTTTCTCTTTCACTTTGCATCATTAGAGCCTTTCAAAAAAAAAAAAAAATTCGTCGGCATATATGATAGATGACTTCTTGTTTATAGTTTTATTATCTAACGCAATGTCATTTATTAATATATGGTATAAACTACATGTCATCCGAATAATTCCGACAGGCACATACTGTGCGCTGGTGCATCATATAGACGACTTATTTAGTAATAGTAAACTACACGACCTTTATGTTATACAAAAGACAACGATATGGCATCATATGATTTCTTCATGAGTAACACGTCATCTACTTTTTGAATTCCACATGTTTTAATATACACTCTTTTTTTTTTTTTTCTTTTTGAACGATTACATGAAATAATAATAATTATGATTGTAATTGTAAACAAGTAAAAAAAAAAAAAAATACAAGTGAATTCCACATTTGAGTCTCAACTACTGAGGTTGCTTATCTATTAGATAATGAGTTTTATAATATGTAAAATTACTTATTTACTATCCAACAAATATGTTACTAAATTTTGATAGTTAGTAGTTAGTACAATAAAATTATGATTATAATTACAACAAAAACTATAATTATGATTATAGTAACAATAACTAGATGATAAACTTCGGTCATATAAATAATGATCATTATATTGTAATTGTAAAAAAATAAAAAAAAATTACAAGTGAGTTAGGGGGTTGCTCATCTATTAGATGATAAATTTTATAATATGTAAAATTACTTATTTACCATCAAACAAATATATTATAAAATTTTGAAGTAAGTACAATGACAATTCTAATTATAATTACTAAGTTAATAATATAAGCTCAGAACAACACTCAACTCAATAACAAACTGTAAATTAATAAAGTTACGGCAACTCGATATTTTATATAGTACGTCATGAGTGAGGAGGAGTTGAAGCTGCAAATCGCAGTCATGAGTGAAAACAAATTTGATTTTCTCAAGATTTTGCGTTTCGTACACGTTGATCATGGAGTGAATCAAGTTAGAAAATATTTTCACAAGATTTTCCCTTGAAATTGCATGGATGGAACCATAGAGGAATTATACATCGAAAAGTTTGTCTTCTTGCCATGATGTCAAGTGATAAGATTAAAGTTCTTAAATTAAGCTATGACGTTTTACCTCCACTTAGCTTGACTTATGAAGCTGAAGACTCATCCTTTTGCATTGACTTTGTTGGTATTTAAATGACCTCGGAGTCTTGGACGTGTTTCTTAAGCAATATGTCATGGTCTCTGAGTAGGTTTTTTTTGGGTAAGAAAGGGAAAGTCTGTCGTTAGGAAAACATCCTGATAAGGGGATGGTGAGAGGGGGAAAAAAAGAAATTATGCACTTAGTTACTTCCTGATGATATTCCCTGTGGTGCTCTGCTTTTTGTTGCATGGCATTATTAATCAATACAGATGTGAACGATTATAACTTTTTGGATGCGTCAATAAGATGCTAATGATTATATACCTTTCGGATGCCAGAAACAAAAAAACTAGGGTGGCAGCAGCAACCAACCCCAGATGACGAATTCTAACACTTTCAAGGAATACAAGGGGATTTCGTCTGATCAAGTATAATATGATTTTACTAATAAGTGTTTTATTAGTTTGTTTTGCGCTCTAATGTGACATTCATCATTAGATGTTGGCCAAATAATTTTATAAATTATGAAATTCATATCTAATAGATGAGTTATACGTAATATTAAGACTCAAATGTTAAGATTCCTAATGTTATTTACATAAATATACCTTTACAGTAAGGGTGTTCAGCGATAATGGATCCTTTGGCCGATTGACCCGATCCTTAAATTAATCTTTAAAAATAAAAATATAACACTCAAGAGTTATTGAAGCGCACACACAAAACACATGGTCGCAATTAAAAATGGAACCATAGTGATGCAATACTATTAGTAGAGAATGAAGAATAGGAGTATTATTCTAAAAACTAAAATATATAAAATAAAATAAAATAAACTATGGTTGGGCTTGGCTAAAGCTTGAGCCCGACACTGACCCAACAAGAGTTTGGCCTGACTTGTAGTTTGTAGGGTCGGGCTTTTAAAGAGTTAAGAGTATTTCATTTTAATCATAGAATCGGGCTAGGGCTTGGAGTGGCCCCAGCCGGACTCATCCCATTGTCAAGTCTAAAATGAACCACAACCAAAACAAATAAATGAGCATTTATAATGATCAGAAGTCACAACACAAGGCCTTAATTCTGATAACTCAAGATAAAGTTTTTTTAGTTAAAAAAAAAAAAAAACCAAAATACGTCTGCTATACTTTTACATTTTTTCTTTTATTAAACAAAAGATTGATTGATTCAATTTGGTCGATAATAATGCTTGAAAAGTCCCTTCCTTCAGCCCCACCGAAAATTTTATAAATTGAACGTCATTTCAATTTAATCCAAATTATTGTCGGTGTGAATATTGTTTTATTATGATCTTGGTGATATTAGACTATGTTTTGCATTAACTATGATTTTTTTTTAAAAAAAAAAATCTTTCGTTTTTAATGATTTTTTGAAGTTAATCATGTCATTAATTTGACTAATTATTGTTGAGATTTTATTTGCAATTATAAATATGAAATTTGTCGAAAACCTTGAATTCATCAACCTTGGTCGGGGATCCATCTTTTTGTTTATGTTCATTTGATCGGTGGCTGAAAAGCTTTAAAAAGCATGCGAAAATTATGAAATTCCTCTCCTAAAAATCATTTAAAAAGTAAGTTAAATCTCTCAAATTGATATTTAGAATAATCTATGAAAGATGCCACTAGGCTAAAGTCTAGTGGTTAGAACTCATACTTCACAATTGTGATTTGTAATTTCTTTTTTCAATTTGAGTGAAGACAGTCTTCTCTCTTTCGAAATGTAAGTGAAGTAGATCTCCCTCGAATATTAGAGAGGGTAAAATTTGAATGAACTTCATAGAAATTGATGTAAATTAGTCTTAATAATAGTTTGATTTGTAAATATCAGTTGTAATCTCATGTAATATGAGTTGTACTCTTGAACAATAGTCTCATTTAATTAAAAAAAAGAATAATTTGTGAAAGATAAAAGTAAATTATAAATGTTCTGATTAAACAATTAATTTAACTATATAATGCTTTTATTTTTACTTTTTAATCTCGATCAATTGGGACATTAGTTCACTCTTGTCTTGACGGTAAAAGATCACGAGTTCAATCAAATTTAAGAAAGAATATATTATTTGGGGGGTGAGTTGGGGATTTTATCAAAATCTGAGCCTTATAAAAAGTACTCCATTAATAACATAATAATAAATTTAACAAGTTACTAAAATGAAAGATTCAGCATACATCAAGATAAGTCCGGATATTTATAAACTCTTTATTAAATACTTATACTAATTGATTACAGTGACCAAATAGTCTTTCATCATGACATCATTATCAAGAAAATGAAGATTTATACGATGATTTTTGAAAATAAGAACCATGAGTGTCGTTGGCCTTTTGAAAAAGTTTCCCCCCCCCCCCCCCCCCCAATAAATTTGAAGTAATCTTGAAATTGAAATCCAGTCAGCAAAGAAGCAAAAACGAAAAAAGTACCATTATCCACCACGCGTCAAACTCCTGTCCATTTTGACTGGTCGTACGATCCACGTGTCTCCATCTCATTAACTACGATGCATCACATCGTCATGCCGACCTTCGAATGAGTCGGGACCCACCTGCCCCCGGGGCGTAACGATCGTACCACATCAGACAGTCTCCTCTAATTTGGCTTATCCAATTCCGGGTAACAACTAGTCAAACATGAACTGTAATGTTATCTCCAATTGGTGGTACCAAAATTAAAGTTTATATTTAATATCAAATATTTAAATTTATCGGACTTCCACTACTTCATAGCTCACTGATTGTTCTTATCTAGATTGAGATGGAAGATTCGAGTTCTTTACAAAAATTAAAATAAAATAAAATAAAATAAAGGGTATAGTAAAAAATATAAAATTCTTTACAGGATATCTGATTAAGGGTCTCACTCACTAGTCACTAACATATAATAAATTATATTTAATACTTATAGGTCTTTCATTTTGTTATCTCTAAACATTGCCTTTAATTCGAAACTGACACGTCGATACATAACAATTATTATACGGTTCGATATAATTTTAAAGCTAATTTAGTTTTATTTATTTTTTGTTTAAGTGCTTAATTAACTGTGCTATATTCAATTAAATCGAAAAGAATAATCCAATTATTTCTATTGACCAATCGAATATTGAATTTTCTTTTCATCCTAAAGTCTATTGAAATAATCCAACTCTTCAACTCCCTTGAATGGAAATTGATTGAATAGAAAAATTTTGTAGAGCCCTCAAACATTAAACCGAGCCAACCAATTCATTGGTGGCAAGAAAACAAGCAGTCAAGCATTCGCATAAATCATAATCACATTCAAATAAATAGATGGTAGTCTATTCATAACTTTTTATTTTAAGTTTTTACTCAATAATATTTCAATTAATTTAAATATATATATATATATATATATATATATATATATATATATATATACACACAGAGAGACAAAAAATTAAAATTTTGCTATCCGATTAGACTACGATACATTCAAATAAATAGATGATAGTCTATTCATAACTTTTTATTCTAAGATTTTACTCAATAACATTTCAATTAATTTGAATATATATATATATAATTTACACGCAGACAAAAAATTAAAATTTTGCTATCCGATTAGACTACGATACATTCAAATAAATAGATAGTAGTTTATTCATAATCACATTCAAATTAGATGATAGTCTACTCATAACTTTTTATTCCAAGTTTTTACTCAATAACATCTCAATTTATTTATTTGAATGTGATTTGAATCACATTCAAATAAATAGATGATAGTCTACTCATAACTTTTTATTCCAAGTTAATTGAAATGTTATTGAGTAAAAACTTAGAATAAAAAGTTATGAATAGACTATCATCTATTTATTTGAATGTGATTATGAATAGACTATTATCTATTTATTTGAATGTATCATAGTCTAATCGGATAGCAAAATTTTATTTTTTTGTCTGCGTGTATATTATATATATATATATATAGTCTATTCATAATCACATTCAAATAAATAGATGATAGTCTATTCATAACTTTTTATTCCAAGTTTTTACTCAATAACATTTCAATTAATTTGAATATATATAATATACAGACAGACAAAAAATTAAAATTTTATTATTCGATTAGACAACGATACGCTTCAAATAAATAAATAAATGGTAGTCTATTCATAACTTTTTATTCCAAATTTTTAATTGATAACATTTCAATCAACTTGAATATATATATATATATATATATACACACACACACTCTAAAAAAAAAATTAAAATTTTGCTATCCAATTAGACTACGTTACATAGCTCCTTCATAACGCCTCGCCACGTGGCACGAATCCTTTAATTAGAACAGTTTCTAGTTATCTAACGAACTTTCTATAAATAGCCGTTATAAAATTCGCCACTCAATTCAGAACCAAAAATCGAACAATGAAAATGGAATCTTCCGAGTTAATACCGAGTCTCCCTGAAGAGCTCAGCCTCGAGTGCTTAACCCGCCTCCCTTACTCCACCCATCGCCTCGCCTCCGCTGTCTGCCGGCGTTGGCGCCAACTCCTTCAAAGCCAAGACTTTTACTACCAAAGAAAAAATTCTGGGCACACCCACAAAGTTGCGTGCTTAGTTCAAGCTGAAAAAGAATCAGACGGTGGCAAAAAACCAGGCGAGTCACCGAGTTATCGACTCAGCGTGTTCGACCGGGTCGGTGCGGTATGGGACAGGATTGACCCGGTACCCGGGTATCCAAATGGGTTGCCGCTCTTTTGTCAGTTGGCGGGTTGCAAGGGCAAGCTTGTGGTGATGGGCGGGTGGGACCCGGATAGTTACAACCCGGTCACCGACGTTTTCGTGTACGATTTCGGGATGCGGAGGTGGCGGAAAGGGAAGGATTTGCCGGCGAAGATGTCGTTTTTCGGGTGTGGATCTGCGGAGGGTCGGGTCTATGTTGCGGGCGGGCACGATCAGAATAAGAACGCGCTGAGGACGGGGTGGGTCTATGATTTGAGGCGGGACGAGTGGAGTGAGTTGACTCAGTTGAGTCAAGAGCGAGACGAATGTGAGGGGGTGGTGATAGGGGATGAGTTTTGGGTAATTAGCGGGTATAACACCGAGAATCAAGGGGCTTTCGATGGAAGCGCCGACGCTTACGGGTTCGGATCCGGTCAATGGAAGCGGGTGGAAGGGATTTGGGAGGCTGGTCGGTGCCCGAGATCCAACGTTGGGGTGGGCAAAGATGGGAGGATATTTAGTTGGTCCGAGCTAGACTCCGTTGTACGGGCCGGGTTATGCGGGGTAGCGTTGGGCGATCGGGTTCTGGTCACCGGGTCGGAGTACCAAGGAGCTCCAAGTGGGTTTTATCTGGCGGAAATTGGGGAAGGGCAAAAGGTGAAATTGGAGAAAATCAATGTGCCCGATGAATTTTCTGGGTTTGTTCAATCTGGTTGCTGCGTTGAGATCTAATAATAAATGGATCCGAAAAGTATGTCACATATAATTTTGTAGTGAATTTTACATCTGTGGGACATATATATATAGTTTTGTAGTGAATTTTACATTTCTTATTTATATATATATCTTGTGTAATTAGAAATTGTACAAAAGGTTAAATTTTTGAAGTGGCTCAAAAAATTTGTACGTGTTCTGTTTTGAACCTCACTTTTGTAAACTATACTATCCTTGTGTTCAAGTTCTATTTTTGTTATTCTGTTGGCTTTGGTTTATGGCATTGCCCAAATGTTACCATGATGTATAATAGTTTCGATTACCCAAAAAAAAAAAAAAAGGATTGGCTTTCAGTATAACTATCCAAAAAATACTCATTCAATTATAAAATCCCGTTGGTTCGAGTCCCAATCATTGTTGGAATTCTTACTCCTCTCTTATGTGGGAGTTTATTTGTCTCCCGCATTTGGATTATTATACATCTCACTCTTAATAATAATATTATTAAAGACAGTCTCGATCAATCTCTTATTGTACATATCAATTGTACTATGATGGTAATATATTAATATATAAAAAAAAATCTCTAATTAACTTAATTAATTATTAAGTCGTTTTACGTCATTAAAACAAAAAAAAACAAAAAAAAAAACAATCTCCTCTTAAATCAAAGCTAACAATATTTGAAGTATTTGATACCACCGACTATAGGACCATGATTCAGAATGATGCAATTTTATTTGTTGCGTTACATAAGTGAAGTAGAAACCTTTTTGTTTGATAATGAAGGAAGTTTCCAAAGTGCTAGTAGCTATGCCCATAAATCAGTCTGAATCCAACAGCTTCATCGTGTCATCGATCAATGAGCAAACATCTCCTCCATGGACCATGGGCAGGCATCTTGGGGAATTGATTTATTAAACATATTAAGGGCTCCTCATTTAATAAAAGAATTGAAATAGATGTATTTTTATAATTTCTTTTTTTTTATAATTTTAATAATAACAGCTATTTTTATTTTTGTTTGATAATAACAACTGTTTAGCCACGACACAATGTAATTGTTTTCTATTAATAAACTTTTAAAAACCGTGACACAAATTCTACTCCATTTTTTTTCTTCTAATTAACTATATCAGTTGAGCTGAATAATAATATTATAATTTTAATATTTAAATCTCAATATTTTCGTGTTATGGGTCTGAAAAATGATACATTTTATAATTTATAAATTATTTAATTATCATCTAATGTATAAATGTCACATTAACTAAAGTTAAATTAAAACTTAAATGTTGGAAGTGGAAGTCTAAAATTACTCTAAAAGTAAAGACGTTTATTTGTTCTTTGAAACTAATAAATTGATTGATAAATTATACTTCTTTTATTTTTATTTTAAAAGAATTTTTAGATTTTTTTTTTTTTTGTTGGGAAAAGGAAATTCACTCAAAATCGAAACAATTATTTGGTTTCAATATGCGAGTAATTTGAAACACACGCACAGAGACAGTGGCTTGAAAGTTAAAATGGTGCGTGTTGTTGTGGACATGAACAGCGGCGGTGGAGGTAGCGGAGTCGGAGGAACATCGACTTCATCGTGGGTCTCGACGACGTCGGTTTCAGCATCTGGGAAGAGGATTCAGAGAGAAATGGCGGAGCTGAACATGGACCCACCTCAGGATTGCTCTGCTGGTCCCAAGGGTGACAATCTTTACAACTGGGTCGCCACCATCATTGGCCCTGCTGGTGAGGTTCCCCTAAGCTCTAACTCGCTCTCTTTTGGCAATTTTTTTCTTTTTATCATTTTTGGTGACGGGTTGTTGTTTTTTATGATAAAATTTCAATTTTGATCATACTTCCGTGATGGGTGGTCGTTCTTCATGATAAAGTTTCAATTTTGATCATATTTTAGTGGTGGGTTGCGGTTTATATTGTTTTTGAAAGATAAAAGTTTCAATTCTGATTATTTTCGAGTGATGGTTGTTGTTTGTATTGCTTTTGGTCAATGAAGTTTCAATCTTGATAATTTTTGAGTGATGTTGGTGGTTGTTTGCTTGTTTTAATGATTCTGTTTCAATTTTGATCATTTTCGAGTAGTGGGTGGTTGTTATTTACCTGTTTTCTTGTTTTTTATTATAAAATAATTGGTCATTTTTTGAGTGATGATTGCTTGTTGTTTCTTGTTTTTTGATGATAATGTTTCAACTTTTATTAGTTTCAAATGATGGGGTGGCGTGTAATTTCTTGTTTCATGCTCCTTGTCTTGATTTTGTGGTCTGTCTTGGTTGAATTATAATGGCAACTTGTTGGAATATTGCTGATGCTATGAGTTTCAAGCGTTAATTGAACTAAGGATCGTTGCTCAATTATTGATGCTCATTGTCTTTATTAGCAACAGACTATTGGGAAAGGTAAGTTCACATGTTGAATTATCTAGTTTTTGATGCACTGCATCGTTGATTTGTGGGCTTTATTTTATGTGTTTATCAAATTATTAAACATGTTTCTATAAAAGTTGCATATGTCTTTTTCCGACTATTTGCTTTCCATTTGAATTGTCTATTTTCTGTTACAGCAGCTTCTGAAATCTGGTTAATGCCTGAGTTGTCTTGTTGGCATGTCAGCTTTGCAGTGTTCACTAAGCTCATTTTCATGTTGTAGGAACACCATACCAAGGGGGTATATTTTTTCTTGACATAACATTTCCAACTGATTATCCGTTCAAACCTCCAAAGGTATGCTATTCATGAATCTCATTTTGTCTGGCATATGTATCAATATAACCCTACATAATTTTCCTACTCTTCTTATTTTCAACCCTATTGGTTTTTCAAGCATATTTTGTTGTGCGATGGGTCTGGTCTTGATGCTCTTCAAAGCTGGGTTAGATAATCATGGTTATGTGTTACACAAGCAGCAATCTCATCTCTTGAAGTTAGACACTTGGGAAAATAGACTGGGTTGGAACTTGACTCTATTTTACATTTGATATTGTTGCTTAAGAATAATGAACACGTTTTTCTATTGTAATTATCAAAGAAGTGGCAATCTTGAACTATCACGGACTATAAAAATCCAATCAGAATGGCAAGAAGAATTTTGCTTCAGACTGGCTGCGAATGTGATGTTGAGGTGTTGAGCTTTTCCGGCATGATCTATTTGAACATGAAGTAAATAGTATTGTTCAAAGGATAGGATTTTGTACTTGCAAATGTAGAGACTTGAGAAAATGAGACTTGCTATTGGAAATCTTGGTCTGGTTGCAAATTCTTTTGACAAATAACATTCCCTTTTGTTGGAATCTTGTTGTTACGTCGTGGGTGTTTAAGCATTTGCATATTTGAAGTCCTAGAATTGTAGAAATTAGTATAAACTAAATAAATACATTCTCCTTTCTTTGCTGCATTCTTCATTTATTTGTTCTTTAATAATAAGTATAGTTTTGCAGGTGGCATTTCTAACTCGAATCTACCACTGCAACGTTGATTCTGCTGGCAATGTTAATTTGGATATCTTGAAGGACAGTTGGAGTCCAGCTCTGACAATTACGAAGGTGCTACTTGCAGTCAGATCAATGTTCACAAACCCTAGCCTTCGTAAGTTCTTGTACTAGATTCTCTTGTGCATTTTTGTTGTTTGTTGCATGATTGGCTTTAGCTGGGCTGCCTAGGTGTGCAGATCTCGGACTTGTTTGCTGTTGTAATATTAGATGTTACAAGCGAGTGACGTGCATAAACTTTTCTGTTAAATGTGTGCAGATAATCCCATTGTTCCTGGCATTGCCCACTTGTACTTAGAAGATAAAGCTAAACATGATCAACTAGCAGCAGAGTGGACACTGCGATTTGCCAAGTAATGAATCCAATGAAAGAGCTGACACCGCTTAACATTTCGATGTTGTTGTAGATTCCTTATCAGCATGTCGTTATTAGTCCAAGACTGCACCCATGCCACTTTCTTGAATATGCCCCTAGGCATCTATAAAATGCTCTCCAACATGAACTGCAATGTTATCCTTGCAACTATATCACGTTTGAAAGCAACTGTGAGAAATTCAGCTTATTGTAAATGTCTTGCCTCATATGGTTACATCAATATTTAGTTGCTGTGTCGAAATAAAATCATTCCACCACCCAAGCAAGAGGTGATGGATTTTATTTTTAAAGTATGAAGATCAATTGTCTACTCTAAAAATATGTTAGAATCTCCAAACCGAGGCCATTGGTTGGTGGGTGATAAAGACTCTTCCCCAATTGTGGAGTGAATGAGTTCGAGTCTGTATGTAAGATTCACCTTTCTTTGCAAATATTTGTTTACTTGTGTGAGATAGATTTTGTTTGTATTGTATGCTGATTTTTGAGTTATGCTTGGATAATATCTAGTTGTGCTATAATTTTGGTCATTGCAATGGACGGCATGCATATTTTCGAACTTAGCCCGATAGACCCAAGTTTAGAAAAAGGCAAAAAAAAGGAAAAAGAAAAAACACACACACCCCCACACGCATACACACATACATATATGTACATGCAAGCGTACGAATCCGTGGGGACCTGGTGGTGCCAAAGACTTGGATGTTTAAGAGTGGAAATCCGTAATACCCAGTAGAGCAAATTACAGAAGCAGTGTTTTTCGTATATCGAAACTGGGGTCGTTGACTCATTTTTTTAATCATCAGAAACACACCACATGTTCAACTACCTACCTTTTTCAATCTTCTACACCCGTTATTACCTGTTAACAATAAATGTCTATGGTAAATGCTATGTTACATTTCATGTAACATAGGGACTCCCAAATGTCTATTGGTAACTGAAAAAAAGATCAGAACTTGTTAACGAGAGAGAGAGGAAAAAATGGGAAAGAACATAAGAGAAGTGGGAGTGGAGGATTTGATGAAGGTGGGATTGAAACTGGAGGAAGCTGAGGAGTTTGATAAGATTTTGAAGCAAGTGATAAGTTGCAGCAAAGGGCTTGATGCAAGAGAGATTTGGCGTGAGCTTGTGGCCAGAAAAGTGCTTAAGCCATGGCACCCACATGGGTTGCATCAACTTGTTTATTACAGTGTGTATAATGATTGGGACGCTTCCATCAAGGGCCCTCCTCTTTACTGGTTCCCTTCTCTGTATGTTCTTTGCCTATCTCTCTTTTGCTTGTATCTCTTGATTTCTTGCGTTGCTTTTGTTTTTGCCAGTTAAAATTCCCTGTAATTTTGACATATTTGATATTAGGAGTAAAAGATTTGATCATGTTTCAGATAGTTGTGTTGGGGTGTTATTGGATAAGAATGTATAAGTAAGTAATCTTAACTGTATATTATTAAAAGTGCTCACGTGATGCAGTATCTTTGAAGGACTCGCCAATTTTGTCTGTGAAATCCACTTATTTTGCTATCTTATGGGCACACATCTTTGTGTGCTTTCTTGTAGCCTAAATTTAAGTCTATGGGCACATATGTATTTTACAAATTATTACAACTCTCAATTTTGAACTTTTATAATTTAAGATCAGTTCTTCAATATCATGGAACATCTCTATTTCTTAAGAATGAAATAAAAGATTTTTTTTGAAAAATACGGAATCTTTAATTACCAATTAAGACATAAACCCCTTTGAAATTTTGGAAGGAATACACGAAAACACTGGTTAAGCGGGCATTATCAACATGATTTATCTCATATTAAATGGGCTAGATTAGTACCACAAGAATGGCGAAATAGAGCCAAACACTGTATGACTCAAAATAAAGATTAATCTTGGCATCAAAGTTTGAATCTTTCTCCTAACGGATACCTATGTTTTTCAAACATCAGAGATCAATCGAAGCTTACTAACTTAGGAAATGCATTGGAAATTCATGGACCAAAGCTCCTAGGGCGTGCGTACAAAGACCCCATAACAAGTTTTAGGCTCTTTCAGAAATTCACAGTTGAACATCCTGAGGTGAGTACTTACTATTTTCATATGCTACTGGACTCGTTCTTATTCTGAATTTTGTATCTGAGTATGGTTTCAGGCTTATTGGGAAATTGCTCTTAAAGAGATTTCAGTTGTATTCCGCGAGGCCCCGAAATGTATTTTAGACAGAACTGACAAATCAAAGCATGGTGGAACATGGCTTCCAGGTTCAGTTTTAAATATTGCTGAATGTTGTTTGCTACCCTCAAATCATCGGAGAAAAGAGGACAATACTGTGGCTATTGTGTGGAGAGAGGATAGATGTGATGAATCTGCTGTTAACCTTATGACATACAAGGAACTCCGCGAACAAGTAATGTATGCTCTCATCAGAATTTTGTGTATATGTACTGTAGTTTGTGTTTAACCTTATTTTAGACTAACATTAACTATGATTTTCTCTAGCATCAGATTTGATTAGGCCGTTTGAATCAAATGTCGCCATATATATACACTTTAGGTATATCAATGTCAAACTAAGCTGAATTCTATTTGAAGAAAATAAATCCTTTAGTCAAAATTCGAGTCTTTAACATGGGAACTGTTACCTGCTTTCTTCCTGTTACATAAACTTTTTCAGCTGCTGATAAAAGAAGTAACCATTATTAATAACGAATGATCAAAGGAAATAAGTTATGTCCTTTATTCCTTGAAAACCTTCTTCCTTCCCACATCATTATTTTTATGTTTAAATTTACTTTTATTTTCTTCTATTTTATCTTTTTTGATATGTTTGCTGCACGAGTTACAGGTTGGTGGCTAATGCATTGGATACAATGTTCTCAAAGGGTGATGCAATTGCAATTGACATGCCAATGACAGTCCGTGCAGTTATTATATATTTGGCTATTATACTAGCAGGATATGTTGTAGTATCAATAGCTGACAGCTTTGCAGCTAGGGAGATTGCAACTCGTTTGCGAGTGTCTAAAGCCAAGGGTATCTTTACTCAGGTGATCATTCATTCTTATAGTTCATTCTATATATGAAGGAGTAGAACTTCTGAAATTTAGGAACTTTATCGCGACACTCATTTTCCCTTTCATATTTTTTGTCACTCAACTATATGCATTAGTTGTAAGAGAAATACAAGCAGTCTGCTTAACAAATTGTTTCTAGTTATCCTGTTATTGACGTCAGATTTTAGAAGTGATGTCAGATTTTATAAGTGATGACATAGTATTTGCTCATTATATTTTAAATCCTTTTATATTACATCCCCATTACTCTTATGCATCACTTTTTCTTCTCTGTTTCTGTGTTGCCTTTGGAGTCAATTCTAAGCTAGTACTTACGTGCAGCTTTTCTGGGTAGATATGAATACATTTTAATATGTTCTAAGAGATTCCATGTATTATATTCGTTATGAGATTACAATCCAGTTGGTGTATCATTTGTTTGGTGATATCTGCCTTCAATTTGTATTCAGGATTTTATTCTCAGAGGAGGAAGAAAATTTCCTTTATACAGGTAAAGGATTAACTTTTATAGTCTATACTAGATGTTGCATTTTGTCATCTTGAGTAAGAAATTTACCAATTTTGATGGCGTAAATCATGTTGTCATCACCTTTATCAAGTACCAAAATTCTGAAGTCTTTACGAACATAAATTGTTTGCAGCATGTGGCTGAAGCTGTAAAATTTTTTATCAATTGCATTTTAATCATATCCATATTATACAACAGGAATTGCTAATCTGTATGTGTCATAGAGGTCCTGTTGATATCTGCACTCCCCATGTAATTGATTCTGAACAGCATTTATGCACCCCATAATACTTTGCGTGATCTTGGATATATTTGTGTGTTATTAAACTCCTACCAGCTCACATGACTGAGTTGAAATGATTCACATGGGTTTTCTTGAAATTAAATCATAGGGAATGTCCTTTTAGCTAGTTAAAGTGATAGAGAATTGTGATTTTAAATGAAAATTGGTTCTTTCTTTACATTTTCAGCAAGCTCTTGAATTTCAGACTAACTGAACTAAAAACATCTTTTATTTCTTAAGAAACCTGAGCTTTATGGCAAAAATTGAAATGTACTTGTTTCTTATTTCTTTCAAAGTTAAATTGGAAGTAATGGTTCACTTTTAACTGCTTCTATGAAGGCCTTGCATAGAATGCTTTCTCATGAAGTACTTGCGTTAGATTTAAAAGCTAAACTAGTGTGATAATCCCATTCTTTTTATCTGAAACTATTATGATATACATTATGGACTTGGACATGTTTTAACTATTCCACTATTAATGTAATGGCATTTTGTCCCTCTTTTACAGTAAAGTTCTAGGCGCTGCTCCTCTTAAAGCTATTGTGCTCCCTGCGATCGGAAATGATGTAGGTATTCCATTAAGAGAACAGGATCTATCATGGAAAGATTTTCTTTCCAGTGTTGACTACCATCCCAGGTATTGATACCACGAAATTCAAGATCCCAATGTGTTTTTATGGGTTCTCCAATTAATATGCTGTGAACAATTACGTATGTCAATATTTTTGTGGTGACAGGCCAAACTATTACTCTCCGGTTTATAACCCAGTGGATGCTGTCGTTAATATACTCTTTTCATCTGGAACCACAGGTAGCAAAATTTTTTAACCGTAGATTTATTCTTTTTCCTGTTTTGACACCCACTTTAGAAATATTATCTTATTTATTGGCCTTAATTAGGAGAACCAAAGGCTATCCCATGGACACAACTTTCATCGATTCGATGTACTGCTGAGGGATGGGCTCATATTGATCTCAAAGTTGGAGATGTTTATTGCTGGCCAACCAATTTGGGATGGGTGATGGGGCCGGTTATACTATTCTCAAGCTTTCTGAATGGTGCGACTCTTGCTCTGTATCAGGGATCTCCTTTGGAGCGCAGTTTTGGAAAATTTGTTCAGGTGGCACTTCAATTTTTGGTTTTTCCTGTCTGTAAACTCTTATTGCCTATTTCTAGGAGGGCTGATCTGATTTTTCAGTGCCTTAGAGCTGATTACACTACCAACCACCTATTATTCAATAGAGTTCCTATGTCAATATGCCACGGAATTAATAGGAGAGATCTTAAACATTCAATTGTTTGGTCGTGGTGCAGAAATAATACTAGAATAATACCAGACTACTTAGCTTGGCCATGCGGAGACATTTTGAACTTGAGCTGTAGAGGATTCTTAAATGACATTGGATATAAGGACGGAAAAATTGTGTGGTTATCATGAAGGTTTTGGCTTTAATACAATCATAACTGTAATAGATTGGCATCACTTTTTCAAGTGCATAGCCATAAGTTCAGTACTGGGAATTGCGAGATTTTGCTCTTGTTTATTGTATTTATTTTCTGAAACTTTTTCAGGATGCTGGAGTAACTGTTTTGGGTACAGTTCCAAGCTTAGTGAAAGCATGGAGGAACACAAACTGTTTGGAAGGCCTGGATTGGACAAAGATAAGGTAGTCTCCTTTTTCCGACTTCAAACTTAGGAGTCTTCATATGATTCAGAATGAAATTGACTCAAAATATACGTATAGATCCTTTGCTTCCACTGGAGAAACCTCCAATGTTGATGATGACCTTTGGCTCTCCTCGAAAGCTTGGTACAATGCCATTATTGAAAGTTGTGGTGGCACAGAGCTTTCCTCAGCCTACATCCAAGGAAGCCTGCTGCAGCCACAAGCTTTTGGAGCATTTAGCACTGCAACAATGACGGCAGGGCTTGTTATTCTTGATGAATGTGGAGTACCATATGTAAGAACATTTTCTTGATCTAACTGGATTCTCTTTCTTTTTACAAACCTTGCCAATCAAATTCTCACCACATTGTTTCTTGCCTGTAACTTGACTCTGAGATTGCAATAACATGTGAGAGAGCACAGTTATTATGAATGCATATGCCAGATTGACTGATTAATATTCTGTTCTATATTGTTTATATGTGTAATTAATCTTTTTCAACATTAACAGCCAGATGATCAACCTTGTGTTGGTGAAGTGGGTTTATTCCCTCTATACCTCGGAGCTAGTGACAGATTGCTTAATGCTGATCATGAGGAAGTTTACTTCCGCGGGATGCCAATGTATAAAGGAATGGTACATGTAGACTAGCCTTTCTTATAAAACAGTAGCATTGAGACATATTTTCATGCTAAGTCGTATCAATGATACAAAATGCTTTACCTCTTTTAATATTTAAAAGCACTGTGGTCTTTACTCGAGCTTGTGCTTCTGCAACTAAGCTAAGACACAACCAGTAAAACAAAAAATCTTCTGTTTGAATTCATTTCCATCACTTTTCATAATCAATGGGAGCCAGAGAGTTATCAGACAATCATGATTCCAGTTTACAAGCAGCTTAAGAGTACGATTTGTAACTTGACATGTCTACTGGCAGTGTCTCAGGAGGCATGGAGACATCATCAAGCGGACTGTCGGGGGCTATATCATTGTACAGGGAAGGGCTGATGACACCATGAATCTCGGTGGCATAAAGGCATTACTTCTTCCGTTGACTTTTTTATCTTCACCAAGAAGCTCTTTTAAGTGTTTACACATATATGCATGGCTCTATTTTCACAAACTTGAACTTATTTTCTATTTTTCACAAACTTGAACTTATTTCATCCCTTTTGTTTAATATCCGCTTCTTGGCTTCATTTGTTTACGTGTAAAATTTGATATGCAGACAAGTTCCGTTGAAATTGAGCGTGTCTGCGACCAAGCTGATGAAAGTATCCTGGAGACAGCTGCAATCAGTGTATCCCCAGCAGGTGGTGGTCCAGAAGTGCTGGTAATATTTGTGGTACTAAAGAAAGGATTTACCAGTCAACCAGACAAACTCAAAATGATATTTTCAAAGGCCATTCAAAGCAAACTCAACCCTTTGTTTAAGGTTTGGTGCTAAGAGCCTCCATATTTCTTTTCAAATCCATGTTGTTTGGAACCATTTAAATTACTGATACAATTCTACTCTGATATGATTTCTTTTTCCTCAATTTCTTTTTTAACTAATATTTACCAGGTGAGCTTGGTAAAGGTTGTCCCGGAGTTTCCCCGAACTGCTTCTAACAAGTTACTGAGGAGAGTGCTGAGAGACCAAATCAAACACGAGCTTTCTGTTCGGAGTAGAATTTAGAAGCAACATCAATTCTTCGTGCATCAGTTTTCAACCAATTTATACATCATGTAGATCTGTAATTCCTCCTTGTGACCGAAAAATTTTATTGTGTGATTCACTTGTGACCGAAATGAAGGAAAAGTTATCAGCAATTATCATGCTTTGTTTGTGAGTAACTGTCAAACAGCACCTTTGTAACTTAATTTCCAATAATTACTGTACATTTGATATCAAGTTTGCCAACCATCGATTTTGATGATCCCTAATGAACTTGTGAAGGGTATATCTGTCTTTAAAATAAAAAATAAATTTAATACTGTTGTCATTTTCCCTTATGGTGCGTTTGGTATACTATATTGTATTATGTTGTATTGTATTATTTTAATACAGGTGTATTGTATTATGTTGTATTGCATTAGCACTGTATTATAATAATGTTGTATAATGTTTGGTGCTACACTGTACTATATTAATTTTTAATTATATTATACTTGATGTTGTACTGTGCTGTATTAATTTTTTGTGATTACTTTATATTATATATTTATAAAATAATATTTATTAATACTTAAAAAAATTAAATATAGAAGTCTTAAATTTTAGAAATTTACTAATTTTTTTAGTATAAATTTAAAAAAATATCATAATTCTTCATAAAGATTGAAGGTTATATCCTTTAATTTTCGGAAGTATAACATTTATTTTATGTATTTTCTAAATATATAACTTCTTAAATATCGAAGCAAATAATTTAATCAAATAATCTTGAAATAATATAACAAGAAAAATAAATAGTTAAAACCTACAAGATTTGTTCAAAAGTCATCTTAGAACATCTGTTCATATACACCACAAAATAATCACAAAATGATAAAGTGACAAAATTGTCATAACATAGTTAATAGTAAAATGAATTGTGCTAATATTTTATATTATTATTTATGTTATTATTAATTTAGATTAATATTATTGAAATTCATTTGTATTTAAAAATTTATTATTTGTTATATTAAATTATTTAAAAATAATTAATTTTTATATATTAATTATATTACAATAATTAAATAGTGTAATATTATATTATATTTTATATACTTTTAAGTATTTATTATTAATCATATTAAATTATAAATTTATTAATAAATTATGATGTAAAAATAAAAAATAATATTATATTATATTATAAATTAAAAATTATATATTTATTCATTTTTATTATTATTAAGTAAAAGTAAAAGTAAAAGTAAAAGTTAAAAAAAAAAAAAAAAAAAAAAAAAAAAAAAAAAGCAAAATTGAGAGGCAGCTTAATACTATGCAATACCACACACCAAACACACCCTTAAGTAATTAATTGGTTGGTACCATGAACAACTAACTTGAGAGATAGTTGTTGTCTGAAATTTTTTAAACAGAACAACAGGTTCCTTTCCTGGTGACCGCCTTTGACGTCAGCATGTTGAACCTACTACAGCGAAACTAGCTTCAGGTATTTCTTGTCTCATCTGCAAGCAGTCCCATCTCATTTATTAATGATCTTCTAGAAATGTCTTATTTTATAATAACAATAATTTTTTATTGCTGCTTTATTAGTAAATAAAAATAAATTTTTTACCTCATAAAAATATGAACTGATAATTTTCAAATAATTTTTATTCACCACTCCAAACAATCGGAATCCCGGAGAATACGTAATAATAAGTTCTGAGGCTATGGAAGTGTCATTTTTTTTCCCTCTTTATTTAATTCCATAGGAGATACACAGTAGGCAATCCATGAAAGCAAAATATTTTTGAACTTCGAGGAAGAATGTCCAAATCAGCCAAATATAATAATTTACATCACGTGTTTCAGCTACTCATCTTCCATTCTGATTGATTTTGTGCCTACCACACAACTCAACTGCTCCATGTCTCACTTCATAAGAGTGCCTGTTTTTTTTTAGACTGATTAATCATTAGATTACTGTATTACACAAATATTTACAACAACTACTTATTATAGCAGAGATATTATACTGATATTTACAATCAAATATATATGATTGAGACTTACATTATTACAATAAATTTTATGAAATACATGCCCAATACAAATAATCCCTCACAAAAAAAGATATCCATACTCCACTTGCATTTAACAAGAGAAAAGAATATAAAGAACATTTAGCCCCACGATACTTTTGTGGGGGGGCTAGAACCACTGCCCTCACAAGCATTACGAGTGCAGCAGCCCACCACTTCAGCCAAGGCCGAAGTGGCCATAAGAGTGCCTGTTTAGCTGAAAAAAAAGAGCAAAAAATTTGAGTGGCAAATGGGGAAGAATATAAGAGAAGTGGGAGTGGTTGATTTGGTGAAGGTGGGACTGAAAGTGGATGAAGCTGAGGATTTTGATAATATTTTGAAACAACTGATTGATGGAAGCAAAGGGCTTGACCCAAAAGAGATTTGGAAGGAGCTCGTGGCTCGAAAAGTGTTTAAGCCATGGCACCCACATGGGTTGCATCAACTTCTTTATTACAGTGTGTATAATGATTGGGATGCTTCCATCAATGGCCCTCCTCTTTACTGGTTCCCATCTCTGTAATATTCTCTTTTCTTATCATCTCTTATGAATGTTCATGTTTTTTATTTTTGTGTTGGGCTTTGATTTGTAATTCAATGTGTGATCTTTTCACCGTTTTATGATCTTTTTTGTTTGTGTGCGTGTTTGTAAGTTTGAATCTTTTGTCCTTACTGATCTCTGTGTTTTTTAAATGATAGAGATCAGTCTAAGCTTACTAACTTAGGACATGCGATGGAAATTCATGGACCAAAGTTTTTAGGGGCTATGTACAAAGACCCTTTTACAAGCTTTAGCCTCTTTCAGAAATTCACTGTTGAACATCCTGAGGTAAGCAATTTTTTATGTGTGAATATTTATTTCTTTACTTAATGCAAAATTAAGTTTTATTTATATGCTTATGAGTTATTGGACTTGTTTCTCTTCTGACTTTTATGTCTGGGCATGGTTTTCAGGCTTATTGGGAAATTGTTCTCAAAGAGATTTCAGTCAAATTTCATGAAGCCCCAAAGTGTATTCTAGATAGGACAGATAAATCAAAACATGGTGGAACATGGCTTCCAGGTTCAGTTTTGAATGTTGCCGAATGCTGCTTGCTACCATCAAGTCGTCTGAGAAAAGAGGATGATAGTGTGGCTGTTGTGTGGAGAGAAGATAGATGTGATGACTCTTCTGTTAACCGTATGACATATAAGGAACTGCGTGAACGAGTAATGTATGCTCTCTTGCATAATTTTCGCTGTTTATATCTTATTGTAATAAATTCCCGTGTCTACTGGTCATTGTAGAGTAAATATAGCTAACATTCTCTTTAGTATCAAATTCAGTCGGGTTGTTCTGGTTTCCATCTGCGATCATAGGTTTCGTAGGATAAGGTTCTTTCTCAAATTGAGTTATCGAAGAACTCATAGAGGTTAATCTTTGTTTTTGTCAACAACCTTCTCTTTTGTTGATACATCTGCTGCATGAGTTACAGGTTGGTGGCTAATGCATTGGATACAATGTTTTCAAAAGGTGATGCAATTGCAATTGACATGCCAATGACAGTCCATGCAGTTATTATATATTTGGCAATCATACTAGCAGGATATGTTGTAGTATCAATAGCTGACAGCTTTGCAGCAAGGGAGATTGCAACTCGTTTGCGAGTGTCTAAAGCTAAGGGTATCTTTACTCAGGTGATCTTTCATTCTCATAGCCCATCCTAATATGAAGGATTAGAGTTTCTGAAAGAATTGAACTTCATTGAGCCACTAATTTTCAGTTTAAATCTTTTGTTTTCTGAACAATATACATCAGTTGTTAGAGACATAAACAGTCAAATTGTTTCTGGTTCTCCTGTTAATGCAGTTAGATTTCAGAAGTTTGAAGACATGGCATGAGCTGTTTAGATTTATCATCTTCAGATATCATGTTTTCCTTGGCTTATATATTACTTTTCCATTTCTGTTGGCAGTATGGGCTTTGCTGTCAATTTTAAAGTAGTAATTATGGTGTGCTTTTCTGGATATTATTATATATTCTGATAGATTCTATGTATCATATATATGCATTTTGAGCTACAGAGTCCCGTTTGTGTGTCATTACTTTGGTCTGGAAATTGAAATCTGCCTTCAATTTGTATTCAGGATTTTATACTCAGAGGAGGGAGAAAATTTCCTTTATACAGGTAAAGGATCAACTTTGTACTGTTTATACTAGCTGCTGCATTTTATGTATGTTAAGAGAATTTGCCAGACTCGAGCATCACTTTTGTCAAGTGCCAATAATCACTTGCCACAATAGCTTATTTGCTACACTTGTTGAAATTTTATGGAAGTTTTGACTTCTGTCCTTTAGTTATATCTGTATGTATGAGAGGATTTGCTTATATGCCTAGAAGGTCATGTTGATCTGCAATACCAATGATTGTAGTTGATTCTAAACAGCATTTATGTCACCATTATACATTACTAGACTATGGGTACATTTGCTTATCATGAAATTCTTCCCTGCTGTTATGATTGAGTTGAAATCATTCACATGTTTTTCCTTAAAATTAGATCAAAAGGAAATGTCCTTTGCAGATTGTATAGGAATGAAGGATTGTGGGTTTTAGATGATCATTTGTTATTGAATTAGCTTTGAATTTTGAGAGGCCTGAGCTGTTCAGAAAATTTTGAAATGTATTTGCACAAAAGTATATTCCAAGTAGCTGTTCCTTTTTAAATTCTTCCGCAAAGGCTATTTGTGAGAGTGCTTTACTCGAAGCATTTTATAATTGAAAGCTAAAACTAGTGGGCTAATTCCACTCTTTTTTATGAAATCGTTACTATTATGATATACATTATGATCTTGAGATGTTTGAAGTATTTTAGTAGAAACATAATGGCTATTCATCTTTGTTGTACAGTAAAGTTGCGGAAGCTGGTCCTCTCAAAGCTGTTGTGCTCCCTGTGATTGGAGATGATGTAGGCATCCAACTAAGACAACAAGATGTATCATGGAAAGATTTTCTTTCCTGTGTTGATTACCATCCAGGGTATCTATAGCCATATGACTAAAACTACTCTGTTTTATTTTTGTTTTTCCCATTTGGTGCAAGGAAGCTTCTATCGCTATCGTCAATGCAATATCCCAAAATAGTTTTGCAGTTTCTCCAACTAAAATATTTTAAACCATTTTAATGTGTGACAACATTCTTGTGGTGGCAGTCCAAAGTATTACCCTCCAGTTTATCGCCCAGTGGACTCTGTGATTAACATACTTTTTTCATCTGGAACCACAGGTAAAAAAACATTTTAATCACAGATATTCTTGGCTGTATTTTTACATTCCCTTTATGAAATAGTATCTTGTTCGTCTATTGGCCTATATCAGGAGAACCAAAAGCTATCCCATGGACACAACTTTCACCTATTCGGTGTGCTGCTGAGGCATGGGGTCATATTGATATGAAAGTTGGAGATGTTTATTGTTGGCCAACCAATCTAGGATGGGTGATGGGACCAATTATACTGTTCTCAAGCTTTCTAAGTGGTGCAGCTCTTGCTCTCTATCATGGCTCTCCTCTTGAGCGCAGTTTTGGAAAATTTGTTCAGGTGATTCTCTCATACTTGTTTTTTCCCCCTTTGTATAAGAGCTTATTGCCTGTTTCTGGGACATGTATCTGATTTTTACCTTAGGTGCCAAGGGGCCACTCACACTTCTAACCACCTATTTTGTGAATGGTGATACACTTGCAAAGTTGGGATGCAAAGTATGATGATTCCTTCAGCCTTGGAGATCCAATATCGAAGAACTGCTGAACTGATTGGATGCAATATATGTACTGTTTATATAGATTATAAGATTCAGCATTTAGGTTAATGATGTAATGGTTTAGAATAAAGCTAGACTAATTTTCTGGGCTATATTGAGGCATCAACTTGAGCTTCAGAGAATTCTTAATAGACATAAGAATTGAGAAGATACTGTAGATTCCCTGTTTATAACAAAGTTTTGGCTTTTGGTAAAATCATAGTAGTAATAGACAGCACCAATAGTTTAGGGGCTGATTGGCACCACTTCTTCTTCAAGTGCATGGTTATATAATTTGAGTACTGGGAATTTTGATATTTTACTCTTCTACACTTATTTTCTGAAATATTTTCAGGATTCTGGAGTAAGTGTTTTGGGTACGGTTCCAAGCTTAGTAAAAGCTTGGAAGAACACAAACTGTCTGCAAGGCCTAGATTGGACAAAGATAAGGTACTCGCGTCTTTCCAACTTCAAAAGTAAATGCTTTCTTATAATTCAGAATAAAGTTGACTTAATGTATGTGTAGATCCTTTGCTTCCACTGGAGAAACCTCCAATGTTGATGATGATCTTTGGCTTGCTTCAAAAGCTTACTACAAGCCTATTATTGAATGTTGTGGAGGCACAGAGCTTGCCTCATCCTACATCCAAGGAAGTATGCTGCAGCCGCAGGCTTTTGGAGCATTTAGCACCGCCACAATGACAACGGGTTTTGTCATTCTTGATGAACTTGGAGTTCCTTATGTAAGAACTTTTCTACATCTAACTGGATTCATTTTTCGTTTACATATTTTTTTTAAAAAAGCAAATTGGCTGTAATCATATTCTAAGATTGCAATGACACGGAAAAAATCGAAATTGCTAGGATTCTTGTAATACAATGAATGAATCTGGAGACAAATTGACCATATTAATACTCTAATATATATTGTTATTGTGTGTAATTGATCTTTTTAAACTGTGACAGCCAGATGATCAACCTTGTGTTGGTGAAGTGGGTTTATTCCCTCTATACCTCGGAGCTACTGACAGATTGCTTAATGCTGATCACGAGGAAGTTTACTTCAGTGGGATGCCAATATATAAGGGAATGGTATGTGTAGACCTGCCGTTTTATTACTAAGTTGTATTTATAATACTATATGCAGTCCTACTTAATCTCTAAAAGCAGCATGCTGAATTGGTGTAATCTCAGGTCTCATACCCTTTTGGCATCTGATTACCCAGACTATAACCCTTATAAGTTCACTTTTGGTCGAGTTAACTGGCATGGCTCAGGTCGGAGTCTCCAGAAGCTAGTATTTTTGGGTCAATGGAAACATTATATAATTACTGAATAGAAACTATTGTTCACTGTCTCCGGTGTTATGCTAGAAAATAGAGGCACAAATGAATCGGCCAGTACTGAGCCAATGAATTGCTGCTACTATTTTGTTTCATCTCCTCTAGCATGTACTGGTGCATCAACTGAAAGATGCAACTCGTGATAGATTTTAGAGGCATTAATTCATTCAGGTGTATTGGCAGCACCTACGGAGACATGGTGACATCATCAAGCGGACTGTTGGGGGATATATCATAGTACAGGGGAGGGCTGACGACACCATGAATCTTGGTGGCATAAAGGTATTACTTATTCCTCCTTAAGTTTCGTATCTCCAACTCCAAAGAAGCTGCTTATGCACTCATGTTTGGCTTTTTTCATCTCTTCTTTTCTATCTTGTGCTTGGGCACAAAATTTGATATGCAGACGAGTTCTGTTGAAATTGAGCGTGTGTGTGACGGCGCAGATGAAAGTATCCTGGAGACTGCTGCAATCAGTGTATCACCAGCAGGTGGTGGTCCAGAAGTGTTGGTTATATGTGTGGTACTAAAGAAAGGATTTACCAGTCAACCGGTGGACAAACTTAAGATGATATTCTCAAAAGCCATCCAAAGGAACCTCAACCCTTTGTTCAAGGTTTTCATGCTTTTGACCTTCATATTTTCTTTAGAAGTCCACGAAGTTAGAACTTTTTATGTTACTGATCATTCTATCCTGATTTCACTTTTTGATTAATTACCAGGTGAGTTTGGTTAAGATTGTTCTGGAGTTTCCCCGAACTGCTTCGAACAAGTTACTGAGGAGGGTTTTGAAGGACCAACTGAAGCATGAGCTATCTGTTCGGAGTAGAATTTAGAAGCAACATCAGCTCGTTGCATATCAGATTCTAACTCGTTCTTACATCATGTAATTTGTTCTTGTGATACGGTGAAATGAAAAACATGCAATCGGTAGTCTGATGGTGCATTTCTCCACAATATTTTGTTGTCTTTGTTGTAACACCATTGTTGTAAGGATGCATATTCTGGGATGCATAATAGTTCAAATGACTAGTACTTTGATGAATAAATGCATCTTTCCCGGAAAGCAAATGAATATTCCTGTCATGATATTGTTTGTTTAAGAAATAAGTTTATCTTGCTTTCAAATTTGGTGCACGATTGATGTATAGGTAGAGTTAGAAATTTTTGTATAATATCATGAACCGCTAGCTGCTAAACCCTAACAGTGTTACTGCATTTTTAATCAACAAAATCAGTCATTGGTTCCGAGATGGCAACCAAATGAGGATTATAATCCCTAACGTAAGGCCACTAATTCTCTTTGGGAAGTGGGGATAATAGACTTTAAACATGGAGAAGCTGGAGGCCAGCTCTGACCTCGAGTGATGACTGGTTGTTTCCGTAACCCCTTATTTTTTTTTTTAATTATAGTTGTATATTAGGGATACATCAAGCCACATATATGCACCCCTAAAATACATCAAGCCACAAATGTGCACCCCTAAAAGCTTTGAAACAATTGTTCATAGTTTTACACCTTGTGCCTTATTTTGATCAATCAAAACAATTAGCTACTACCGTTAAAAATTTGCTCATTTTTGCGAAGCCAACTGTCTTCTTCCCGTCATGTGCCTTCCTGAAGACGTGCTTGACATAATCCGAGTACAGAACGGGCTTATAGATCGGCTTCTCTCCACTTGCTAGCACTTCAGGCAAAGGGCATATTGTGTCTTGAGGTCTTGGATTTATGAAAATGGGGACTGAAATGCTGTTCTTGCTTCCACTAGCAACCACGCAATGCTCTACACTCTTGTATCGACCGTTGCTAAGAATTTGTAACGCATCACCGATGTTGATAAGCAGGGAGCCATCAATCGGATGGACATCAATCCAACTTTCTCCGTCATTTCCTCTCACGTAAAATCCTCCAATGCTATCTTGAAGGAGAACGGTGAGGGTTGATACATCTGAATGGCGGCCTACGCCAATAGTGAGTTCAGGATTTAGGCAAATGGGACAGAAGTTAAGGTTTGTTCTGACAGAACCCACTCAAGTTTGTTCACATTTAGCCCCTTCATCAACACTTGCAATAGCTGTTTGATAAGAGCGTCTGAACTCTTCATGTATTCCAGCACTTCATCCCTACAGGCAAATAAGGGGATCAACACATACGTGATATAATAATGAACAAGTTTTTTGAGAATTTGTATGGTCAATTAATAAGGTTGCTTGCTTATTTGCAAACAGGAGGCCGCAAAGCAGAAGCTTCTTCTTAGGAAACGTAAAACTGGCTAAGGAAATCCTTCCATTCCAAAGCCTTTTCAACCTGAGTGTTAAAGCTGGTGACAAACCTCACATTGTTAGAAGGTGAAGGCTCCTTTGAGTACCTCTTCTTCTCATAAGCTGACAGCCCGAACGACCTGGAAGTATCCCCAGTTCTCAGTAGCATCGCAGATGGATTTTGCGACTTCAGCATCATTGCATTTTGACATATCATTGACAGCAATGGATGCCTGGGGAAGGACCTTGGCCTCATCGATTCTCTCTTCCAAGGGATGGATATACTGCTTGGGGAGAGCTTTGAGTCTCATTTCGGAGAGACCCTTTGCTCCATTCCCTTGGTTTATGACAAAGTGAAAGTTGACGACTCATCAGTGAATGAAACAATTGTTGGTGCCATTAGTTAAGAACTTGGTGATTGATTAAAGCAGTGAAGTAACTTGAACAAATAGGAGTATGTATAAAGGGCAGCTGGTGTTGATGAAATTAACATGTCCACTACTGGCTACTTATAATGCATTGCTTCTAGCGTATTCAACTTTCGGTGGATGCGTATACACTGCATAGTTTGGTAATTTTTATGCTTTACACCTTGTTATGGAAAAATGAACACACCAAATGCCGATAAATGATGACTTTTTCATGGTTGGTGAATATCCATTAACCATTATGCTGCTTCTTCCTAGTAAACTACTGAACATCTTCTAGTGTTTGACAAAAATCAATGAAGAATTTACTGTTATATTAAGCAATTGTGTTAACCACACAGAGTCCTTAATTTTGTAAAAGAAAATATTAAATAATTAAGGCGTAAGAATGGGTCAAGAATTTTTTTTTCCAATAAACCTTCTATGGCCGGACTCTTCAGTTTAAGTGAGGTGGTGGACGACTTCGCTCTCAAAACGTAGAAAGTGGTTCAAGACTCCTATGATATTTGAGGGTAAATTTCATATTACTCACTTTACTATTTTAAAAATTTCTCCTGATGTTTAAAAAAATTTAAAATTTTTTTTAATTTTGTTTAAAGGTAAGGAAAAAATGAATGTGGGTCGATGAATTTTTTTAGTCCTCTTAAAAAAATGAGTAAATCAAGATTTTTAAAGTATGAGAGTAATTTAAAAGCAGTAAAAAATGAGTAATAAAAATGAGGCCTTAATTTTATTTTTTATATATTATGTCTAATTATATGATGTTTAGGTCTGAATGGAAGAAATTAAATATTATGAATTTTACCTAAATGACATAATATTTGAATAAAACTTTAATATTCGCTCCCATTAATATCCCTATTAAATGCATTTGCTTTCTATTATACAAATTATCATTTTCTCATTTTTTATTTTTTTTTCATTTTCCTTGTTCTATGGGTATTCAACTATCGATTTTTTTTTTAATTGTAAATGAATAGAACTTTAGGTGAGTGTATTTTATAATAGGTCTATCTATTTGTATTTATAATTAAAAATTTTCATAATAAATTTTAATTTTTATTTAATAAATTAATTTTAATTCAAATGATTTAGCAATTCTTTGTTGGTTTATGCAACTACTATTGAATACTAAAAATAATATTGTAAGTATCATATATTAATAGAAAAAAAAATACATGCATTAGATATTTATTTTGTTTATTAGCCAAATAATTTATTCATATCTTGTCATGTGTTTAACAAATAAATATAAGTATTGTTAATATTTATGAGGTTATATATGATAAAATATCATACTCCAGATGTTTTCTTTTTTTTAAAAACAACTTAGTACTTATATTCAAAAATATATATTAAACTCAATCCTATTTAGATTGCATTAAAAAAAAAAGCTAGCTAAGTTTATTTTCGAAGTCAATAAAGTTAAGCCTAAGTTTATTTTTAAAGTCAATAAAGTTAAGTCCTCAAATTCGGTAGGAATTGCAACTTTAAGCAACACAATACACTGAAATAGTTAAAGCTTATTGAGTGATCCAAGTAAAAACTGCATGAAAAGCCTGCATGTTTGATGAATGTATAACTGATATAAATTATATATGGCTTTCGACGTTTCAAATTTTACGTATCATGTTTCAATTTTTATATTAGGGTTTCAAATTTTGCGTCAAAGTTTAAGCTTTTTATCACAGGTTTCAACTTTTAATATTCATTTTGAAGGTCGAATTGTGTGGCTAATTTTTTTTTTTGTCATTTTTTGGTTAATTTTTGATTGCTTCCCTTGTGAATTGATTATTTTTATATCAAACATTTCCTTATGAAATCTCAATTTTCTCGTTTTTTTTTTAAATTTAATGAGGACGCCCACTTTTCCCCTTATCTTTTGAATAAAAGTACAATGACTAACGGTTTTTAAAAATAAAGGAACAATTTGAAAATAATGTTTGTTTTTGTTTTTCACTTTATTATATAACCACTAAATCACGAGAAAAACTCAAGTGAAGTTGTTCCACCACCTCAATATGCAAGGGTGACGAGACAACTCACCAAGGCTCTTTCGTTTGGTGGAATAATGGATTCTACACTAAGATCTGCTGATTTTTCAAAATAAAATTTACTTGGACCATTAGGGATTCTACACTAGTGAATTGTTTCAGCACCCCAACGGACAACCAAAAGAAATTTTTTCTCCCAATCCATAAATAATCATTGACAAGTGACTTCTGCCAATTACTTTCCTTCTCAAACCTCAACAGTTTCTTCTCTCAGTCTACCAACTATTCTAAGAATTTTGATCTAATTGTGTGTGTTCTTTATTTTTCTTCTCATTTAGGATTGTGTTTTTTGGCCACGTGGGTAGTGGCTCTCAATAAGGAGAGAGCGACTGTGCTCACTTGATCAAAATTCTTAAAAATAGTATCTTAGCTTTTATCGTTTAGAATAATAAAAATCACACTTAATTATTTTGTTTTTTTTAACTGTTATTACTCGGCTTTTGAAGATCTAAGAGTCGTGGTTGTACGGCTAATTTGAATCCTCATCTCCTTAATTATTCACTCATTGTCTATCTTCGGCTTTTAAAGACCCGATTAAAGTTTAGTATACTCTTCTTGATCTAGTTTTTCTCACTGTTTATTTACTTTTCTCTCACACTCAAAACTTCTAACCATCTAAGAATGGTGATGATTAGAATTGCCTTGGTGTATACATACAAAAGCTTTGGTGATCATAATCTCTCTTAATTTTTTCTCTCCCAATTTATCTTTAAATTTTAAAGAATTAGGTGGTGAAGCTAGCAATATTTTTTGGGATGAGCTGACTAAATTTACTTCTTAAAAGTGTTTGTTCTATACAAATGAAATTATTGAAATAAGATACATAAGTAAATATATATATATATATATATATATATATATATATATATATATTAATAATAATAATAATAAAAGTACAATGTGAATACAAAAAATATATTATTATGTCTTGAGATTCTTCAAAAAAGAAAACTCATACATTATCAAATTGTGTCAATAGTCTGTAATTTCTCTTTCAATATATATAATCTACAATTTGAAAGAAACTCATTCTTTATTTTGTTTTCATATATTGTCTTTATTAATTTCATAGTTGAAAATACTCTCTTTGTTGTTGTTGTTGAAATAGGAAGGGTTAATACTAAAAGAATTTCTATCAAACAAGTAAATCTATTGTTTTCTGATCTCAACTAATTATAAGATAATTTAGAAAGAAAAATAAGATTTTGAAAGTGTTGAAGAGAGGTACATCAATCTCAAAGCATTTTAAGTATCTTCTCAAAGCCCGTAGGCTGTAGGTCAATTAGAGTGAAATCTTGAAAATAAAATCTTTCAACAAAAACTGAAAGCATCTTCATATTAAGTAATTTAAATGCATCTGTAGGACGTAAAACTAAACCAAGAGTGAGGAATCTATTGTCTGTTAAGTGAATCTACTATTCAATTTCATTAGATTTGGGGAAGCAGTTATATTTGAGTTTTGCAAATTGGGGAAATTGGATAGACAAGATAGGATGAGTTAGATTTCCTGTCTTATTTTATTATTTTAATATAAATTTCAATAAGGTTAATTTTGCAATTAACTAATTCCCTACACAACCCCCAACACCCACACACCCACCCCCCCCCCCCCCCCCCCCCCCCCCCACCAAAAAAAAAACAAAAGCCTACCCGGGCTACAGCTGGGTTAGTGCACTCCGAACTTCGCCCTCTGGTCTAAGATCGATTAAAGTTTAGGATACTCTTCTAGACTTTTTTCTCTCGATCTATATTTTATTATTAAAGATCCAGAAGTGGTCAGGGATTAGAACACCCCCGTGAAACATACAAAACTTTTAATCAAATATCTATTTCATATTTACATAAAACAAATTTCTGAATCTGCTTTGATCATCTCTCTTATTATTATTATTATTTTTGTCATGTTTGTATTTCAAATATCAAGAATATTAAAGAGCAGGATACCATTCTTGACTTAATTTTATCTCTTTGTTAATCCTTTTTTTTTTTCCTCGCAGTCTATTTTGACTGCTAAAGATCAATAACTTAAACTAAAACAATTAATACTTAAGTTTGTTAAAAAAATATATAATTTCTGTCAGTATATATATATATATAGATATATAGACAAAGTAGTATAATTTATACAAAGAGAGTAATGACAGAACTATCATGATTTTTTGATAAATTTATGTGTAGAAAGTGATGTGTAATAATGGATGGGTTAGATAGAAGCGTACAAAATTCATTGCACAATGTATTTGTACCATACTTATCATTTACTCAAAGAGTGATACCATTTTGACCCAGAAAGAAACAACGGTGTTATATTGACAAGGTAAAAAAAAAACTGTAAGTAGGACAATAAAGTGAAAGCACAACAATTACACAACAATAATATTTTCTTTTCTGAATAGTTTTAAAATACATCAATGAATCACTATAAATAGGCATTAGTGGTGTTAACTAATTGCAACATCACTAAGTAAGTATAAGCCATCCGCCTTCAGAGCAAAGTCCAAACAAAAATGGCACCAACAAATGGCTCTACCGTGGTAACTGAGTCCTGGGATATTGCTGATTTTGTCATACACAAAGGTCACGGAGTGAAGGGTCTCTCCGAAAAGGGGCTCAAAAGCCTCCCAAAACAATTTCACCAACCCTTAGAAGAAAGATTCAGTGAGAAAAGAATCCTGGACCACGTATCAATTCCCCTCATTGATATGTCAAAATGGGAGAGTCCTGAAGTCGCAAAATCCATTTGCGATGCCGCTGAGAATTGGGGATTTTTCCAGATTGTGAATCATGGTGTGCCCCTGGAAGTACTCGAGAGAGTAAAGGAAGCTACCCACAGGTTTTTCGCGTTACCGGCAGAGGAGAAGAGGAAGTACTCAAAGGAGAATTCACCAATAAATAATGTCAGGTACGGCTCAAGCTTTGTTCCCCATGTGGAAAGGGCTCTCGAGTGGAAAGACTTTCTCAGCCTGTTTTATGTTTCTGAGGAAGAAACTTCTGCTTTTTGGCCTCCTGTTTGCAAGTAAGTGCCAATATACATACAAACATACACACACACTCTTTCATGTACTATGATTGTATACTGAACGTTATTATTTTTGCTTTTGTTCTTTTTTCCCCCCTCTTTCGGCCCGTAGGGATGAAATGTTGGAGTACATGAGGAGTTCTGAAGTTCTCATCAAACGTTTAATGGATGTGCTAGTAAAGGGGCTAAACGTGAAACGAATTGATGAAATAAGAGAACCTATGTTGTTGGGCTCAAGAAGAGTTAACCTCAACTATTATCCTATGTGTCCCAATCCTGAACTCACAGTTGGCGTAGGCCGTCATTCAGATATTTCAACATTCACTATCCTCCTCCAAGATGACATCGGGGGACTTCACGTGCGAAAGGACAATGGTACTGACTGGATTCATGTCGCTCCAATTAGCGGATCACTCATTATCAACATTGGTGATGCATTGCAAATCATGAGCAATGGTCGATACAAAAGTATTGAGCATTGTGTGATTGCCAATGGAAGCCAGAACAGGATTTCGGTCCCCCTTTTCGTGAACCCAAAACCTGAAGCCATACTCTGTCCCTTCCCCGAAGTGCTTGCAAATGGGGAGAAGCCACTGTATAAGCCAGTTCTGTGCGCAGACTACTCCAGGCATTTCTATACCAAGGCACATGATGGGAAGAAAACTATCGACTTTGCAAAGATAAGCGACATTTGAGATGAAAATCAGTGAATGCCTTGCTAATTGTTATCTTGGTGAAAATAAATTGCACGGTGATGAAGGTGGGATTCAGTGAATAATACTGAGGCCAGTTCTTCACTCCTGACATGGAAAAATAAATTTATTGTTATGAAGGGTTTTACTCTGGCTTCAAAGCTCTATGTATTTGATTCAATTTGTCATATTAATAAATTGTATTTGTGTTTTGTGGATGTATTCTTTTTGTTAGTTAATTTTCTGACACCTTACGGGATCTTTTTGCAGTTCCCGAAACTTTATTGGTGTCATGGTCTTAATTATGATGTTATGGCCTCATGCTATAATGACACTCTCGTATTTGTTTTCGACCTGAAGTCTCAAAGGCCGGTTTCAAGCTCAAGTCTCCATCTCATGTTCACGGCAGGATGGACGCAGGGTTTTTTAATAAGACCTGGCTAAATTAAAACTTTTTGTAGGTATTTTTCCTAATTTTCAGTATAGTTAAAGCAGTAAAAAAAATACACACACACATTAAATAACAAGACATCAATAACCTTGCTCTTAACAAAATATATATGTTAAAAATTAAAAAAATGACAAAATGGTGACAAATTAGCTTATATCTTATAACGCGATTGTAATAGATATTATAAAATTATACGTACCATGAAATATTATTTCATGAAATTCTTTTTTATTTCAATAATAGACAGAATAATTGATAAAATTAAAAAAAAAGGTAGCTAGTCTAATTGTGAAGGAAATAAAAAACGAAAAGATTCTTGCTATAAAATATATTGCGGCAGTTTTTGTAACATTCCTATACTAGTGACAGTGTTATAATATGTTCACATGCTTTTCTTTTAAATCAGAACAAACCATAACATTTTCATAATAAATAGTAATAACCCCGAAGCGTGTTTAATTTCTTCAATAAATATATGATTTGTTCAATTGAAATGGTAAATTACTCCTTTAATATTGAATTTATATGTCCCAATCTAAGAGTAACTTAAGTATGAAAGGTATTTCAATTATTTTAGTAGAGATCCAGTGAGGGATATATTAGATTGTTACATAACAAAATCATAAAACTTTTTTTTTTGAACAAACAAAATCATAAAACTTTAGGGATCTTAAAGAATTTCACCTGAGCCTGGTCAGACTGTAGCCCGGTCTAACTTTAGTAATTAAGTTTTAGAGGTTTTTTTTAAAATTAATTTAATGGCATTTTTTAGATAATTTTAACAGAATGAAATGAGTCATTTTTTGGGACAAAAATGAGCAAAATGCCCTCAAATTTTAAAACTAGCTAAAACTCCCATGATATTAAAATAATCACCTTCTTTGAAAGGGAAATTATACCCTTAAAAATAATAGACATTTAAAACTAAATATTATCAGTTTATCAATAGATTATGGGCCAACACAAAATACGTTGCAATATACAATAGCAAAAGAAAAAATCCAATTGCATTTTTAATTGGATTCTTAATTGAGGAGAAACTTTCTCCTCTTTTATAAAACAATCATACAAAAAACTAAAAATGATAAATCGGTTTACCCATTTCATATTTTCAATTTCGAACACAAACAATAAGCAATATGTTCGGACTTTTTACGGATCCTATATCCCTTATATCGGTTTGACCCATATTTCCATTGCCGCCGATAAAAAAAGTAAATATGATTCCTGAAATTTTTGCTTCCCTCATTTTTCAAACTGAAACCCGAGCAATAGAACCTATTATTGCCACCGATCAATCATCGCCATTATGTCACTGCCACAGGCCTTGGCAGCCCAAAGATGACGATTTGGCTTCTGAATTCTGAGCAACGCCATAGAAAGTCTCAATCTTGATTTATGTTGGAATTTTTTTCAATAAATTTGTTTGAGGTGATGGAGGAAACAAATGTTGGCTATGGTGGATGAAAATTTGTAATAGTTGTCAAGTGGATCAAAACTGGGCTCGTGATTGAAGAGTTTATTATGAGTGCTGCTAAACATCGGGAACTCTGAGAGAAACGACAGCTTGTGTTGCTGTTTTGTTCTCTCACCTTCCCCCCCCCCCCCCCCCCCCACGCGTGAGTAAGAAAAATCTATCCCCCATGTGAAAAAGCACTCCCTTTCAAAACTTTTTCCTTCTTCCACTCGTTTTCATAGATCCATTCCAGCACTCCCTTCTCAAATCCTTTTCCTTCTTCGCTTTCACAGATCCGTTCCAGCCGTTCTAGCACTCCCTTTCAAATCCTTTTCCTTCTTCCACTCACTTTCATATATCCGTTCCAGCACTCCCTTTCAAATCATTTTCCTTCTTCGCTTTCACAGATCCATTCCAGCCGTTCCAGCACTCCCTTTCAACTCCTTTTCCTTTCTATTTTCAACTCCTTCTCCAGCACTCCCACATGAACTCCAACTCCTTTTCCTTTTGTTCACTCCAGTAGCAACTCGCTTCATCTTAGCCTTCCCGACATTACAGCAGCTTCATCTCCGTCTTCTCTCGCTCCAGATCTAATCAGTGGTCGCTGCTGTCGGTGGTCGGTGGTCGGTGGTCGGTGGTCACTCTCTCAGTTTAGTTGGTAATTATTTTTTGATAATTAATTTATGATAATTGTTGGTAATTTTGTTTGCTAATTATTTTGTTGAGTGATTATTTTGTTGGGAATTATTTTGGTAATTGTATTGTTGATAATTATTTTAATAATTAATTTATGATAATTGTTGGTAATTATTTTGAAACTTTGAACACATACAGTTAACTTCACCCGCGGCTTCTTCAAAAACAACCTCAAAGCTTTTTTTCTTACCTTGCCCAAATGATTCACTGATTTCATATATTGATCCCACACAATTAATTGTGTCATAATACATCAGTGCAGTTAATTCTTGTTGGAATTCTTTAAACTTAGAAATAGTATACACCTCTTCAACTTGCTTTTCCATCTCATATCTTGATACACAAGGAGTTTTTTTTACTGAAACACTTGGCATCTGCTTGCCATTCTAATTCAACTTTCCTTCTCAGCGCATTTTCGTACTGCTTCACAAACTACTTCAAATTTATTTTTGCGTTAACAAATCCATCAAAAAATGCATTCATGCTTTCACTTCGTTGAGTTGTTGACATTCCTGCCCAAAAGCAGTCGTTCAAATAATATGGAACCCAACGATACCGCTCCTCATATAAACCATTCAACCAATCATTATCCCATAAATTATACACCGTCATCATGTCATGCCAAGCTTCATCAAACACATTCGGACTTAGTGAATCATAAACAATAGAAAGCAATGAAGAAATAATACCTTCACGTTCTTTAAAAGCTCCTAACTTCTCAGGTACCTTCTTCATTATATGCCACAAACACCATCGATGCCTAGTCGTAGGAAAAACATTTGTGATTGCCTTTTGCATTGTTTTGTCTTGGTCTGTAATGATACCAATGGGAGGAGAATTAGACATGCATGATAGCCACGCCTCAAATAACCACGTAAATGTCTCGGTATCCTCGTGTGAAATTAATCCACATCCTAACAAAATAGACTGACCATGATGATTAACTCCGACAAAAAGAGCGAATGGCATGTCATATTTATTGGTAAGATATGTGGTGTCAAATGTGATGACGTCTCCAAAATATTTGTAAGCAGCCCTACTCCTCCGATCTGCCCAAAATACATTCCTTAATCGATCATGCTCATCCAAATCAATACTGAAAAAAAAAACCATTGCATTATGTTTGCTTATTCTGGAAGTACTTTAGAATTGCCATAACATCTCCTTCTTAAAGCTGTAATCGCCTACCTTTGTCAACAAGATTTCTACAATATTTTTCTAGAAATGACACGTTTTCATATCTAACAGCTTCAACAACAATAGAATTAAAATTCCTAACAATGTTAATTCCTGCACAATCATTCATTTCAATACGCTTTCTTGCACTTGCACTAATGTTGCGGTTACAAGGAAAATATCTAGCTTTATCCAGACTCAATCCATGATTGTGTTCAAGGTTTAAAGTTCGAAGAATCCATTTTCCATCTTTATTTACACAACCTCCAATTCTAGCATCACAACTAGTTTTTATAATAGGTTTTGGCTTCAGCACATCAGTAGATTTACTTTCTGACTTGCCACTACGACAACATACAAACGTCGCGTACCTTATAATTCCATCGCTCCCTTTCTTACTAGTTAACTTCTTAACAAGAAACCCTTCTTGTTTACCATAGGCTTTGTAAAATTACCACATTTCCTCATGGCTATCAAATAACATCCCAAGAGTCGGCTCATATTTTTCCGATTGCGCGTCTTCGACTCCATCTTCATGTTCCAAATTATCCATTTCTACAAAATAATTAATATTCGTATTAACCAAAATGTAAGATCAATTTATACAAACACCATCAAACAATAATTTAATCCATTAAAGTTCTAAAAATTTATATAACAAAAATGATAAATCGAACACAATTTAAATAAAAAAAATGATAAATCGAACACAATTTAAATTAAAAAAAATTCTATGGTCAAACAAAATTTAAATTAAAAAATTCTAAATCAAACATATAATTTAAATAAAAAGATTTCTAAAAAATTCTAAATTAAACACATTATCATTTAATCAGTAAATGCAGGTACATTTCTATTATTATGATATAACAAAAAATAATAAACAAATAAAAAATTATTCTTTAAGCTGAGATAATTACCAACTGGGTGTTGCTTCAAGATCTAGATCGAGAAATGAACGAGCTGAAGTAATGGCCACTAATTTGATGAGCTGAAGTAATGGCTTGTGAAGAGCAAAGAAGTGAACGAGCAAGGAGAGAAAACTTAGCTTTGCTTGGTCATGAGCCGGAGTGAGCTTTGGAGACTGGTGACTTTCACGTGGGGGGCCAGATTTCACTTGGCAAAAGTGACTTGAGTGTGAGGCCAAACGGCAACTTTTTGTTGACCATTTAAGAAAATGTCCTGAAAGAGAAGAAAAAACTAATAAAAGGGAGTGTTTTTTCATGTGGGAGGCTCGCTTTATCTTACTCATGTTGGGGGGAGGGGGGAGCTAAGAGAATGAAACGGCAGCACAAGCTGCCGTTTCTCTCAGTGTTCTCTCAGGGTTCCCAACCTTTAGCATTTCTCGTTTATTATTCTCTCGACATGTTGGGTTTATGCATTAAAATTGGCGGCTCGCGTGGTGGTCACCATCCATGGTGATTCAAGCAAGGTTAGAAATTGACGCGAGAGAGAGAAGAAAAATGAATAATTTTAAGATAAAAAAAGAAAAATGAATAATTTTTTAAAAATTCACAATTCCTGCTTCTTTCGATTTAATCATATGTATGTTCAAAACTTCACAAAATAATCATATGTACGTTGAATTATTTAAATTGTGCCACATGTTTAGAAAATAATCATATGTACGTTGCTTAAATCATTTTTTAAATTTAAATTCATTTGTACGTTGAATTAAGTCAAAATCTGTAAAACATATAACTTTACTGGAAAGTTGTTGGACTTACTTTTAAAAGACAGAATTGCCCTTTACGAAAGTGATTACTTTAACAGCGACTCAGCGAGGGATTTTAACAAGTTTTAAAACCTGTGGGGGATTTTGCTTAGTTCTAGAAAATAAGAGGGGGTTCAGCTCATTTTTTTGTTTTTCATTTTTATGGCTTTTTACCGAATGCAAGCTAACTATATTCTAATGTAAAAAAATATTCCCATTTTATTATTCATTTTGTATACCTGTCCTCAAAATCTACACCATGTCCACCGAACTAATTTAAGCTCGTCTTTATTATTATTATTATTATTATTTTCCTTACCCACATCCCTCCTCATTTTGTTTAGTTGCTTCATTCATCGGGCTTTTAATGTAATTATATAATATGTATTTATAAAATCTTTTTTCACTGAATTGCATTTTATTTCATGCTTTAATGTATGATTTTGAGTTTAGGCCTTTAGGATTAGGAAATGATCTATCACTGTCCAATTTATATTATTTTTACTTATATATTTTAACATTTAAATTTAGTAAGGATAAATAATTGTAAAAGTATAGGTTCTTAAAAGTTAAAAAAAAACAAGTAGTTTCGTACTTATTTGAAGAGTTTCAAACAAAAATAAATATATCATTCAGATTCAGACATTTAAATTTATTCAAAATTCAGCTTAATTCAAATTTATATCATCTTTTAGACTAAAAAACAAACACCATCTTATTTCATTTATGTCATATCTGTTTTCATTTTCTAGTTAGATATTAGACCCCATATAAAGAAAAAATTATACAGTTTCACTAAACTAAAATAAAACTATTCTTTTATCTATTAGTATATAAAAATAAGGGGATTCATGTATATATATATAAGTGGATTGAAAATATTTTTGGCATGTAAGTATCAATTAATTTTATATTATTAATCTGAAAATATTTTAGTGCACAGCTTTAGGCAATCTATTTGTTTTAGGCTAGAACTTTTCAAATCTCTGTATTTCTTATTAATTTTGGCAAATTGTTCAGACTCGGGCAAGTTTATATCATTTTTCATAATTAACCCAAACATAAATCTTTACACACACATATCTACATCTAGTTGCATATTATTTTATGTAATAAGTGGGGACCTTAATGGAAATTATAAGTATTATTTTATAGTATATTACCTTATAATACCTTAATGAAATTATAAGAATTATTTTATAGTATATTACCTTATAAATTCATCAAATTATTATTTAAAAATATGGTCTCGAGTTGGGATTAGCAGCAAAAAAGTTATAAAACTTATCAAGGTTACAGGGTTTATTGTAGAAATTATTGGAAGAATGATCTTCCCACATAGGCAATTAAAGAGTAATTAATTTATGGAATAATCAATAGGATGAGAGAGAGAAGGATGAATTACTCCCAGTAGAGTGAAATAAAATTTATTGAAATAATTTAATACATAAACTGTTGAAACTAGAGTAAAGCCCATTATCTTTGATACCCACGAGTGAAGAAATGGTTTCGGGATTATTCTAGGAAACCAACCTTGCACTTCATATTATGATTATCAACATAAAAATTAGCTAGGCTTTCACATATGATCATCTCAAAAGTCACCTATCTTTGCAAAGTCGATAGTTTTCTTTCCATCATGTGCTTTCGTATAGAAATGTCTGGAATAGTCTGCACACAAAACTGGCTTATACAGTGGCTTCTCTCCATTTGCGAGCACTTCGGGAAAAGGACAGAGTATGGCTTCAGGTTTTGGGTTCACGAAAAGGGGGACCGAAATCCTGTTCTGGCTTCCATTGGCAATCACACAATGCTCAATACTTTTGTATCGACCATTGCTCATTATTTGTAATGCATCACCAATGTTGATAATGAGTGATCCGCTAATTGGAGCGACATGAATCCAGTCATTACCACTGTCTTTCCGCACATGAAGTCCCCCGATATCATCCTGGAGGAGGATGGTGAATGTTGAAATATCTGAATGACGGCCTACTCCCACTGTGAGTTCAGGATTGGGACACATAGGATAGTAGTTGAGGTTAACTCTTCTTGAACCCAACAACATAGGTTCTCTTATTTCATCAATTCGTTTCACATTTAGCCCCTTGACTAGCACATGCATTAAACGTCTAATGAGAACCTCAGAACTCTTCATGTACTCCAACGTTTCATCCCTATAAGCAAAAACAAAAAATAAAAAGTAAAAAAAAAATAAAAATAAAAACATTCAGTACACAATCTTAGGTATCATGTTTGGTATTGTGGTGATATAGTTTGAAAGTTACTGTGAACCAAAAGTGGTAACTATATAATAAAAGTTATGATAATGTAGTAATACGACTTTTAAAAATAAGTTTTATAAAAATAATAAAGATATGATAAGTTTTTTATTATACAAGTAGTGGAGATTTAGTATATTTAAAAGTATATGTATATGTTTATGTATGTGTGTGTCTGTGTGTGGGCACTTACTTGCAAACAGGAGGCCAAAATGCAGAAGTTTCTTCCTCAGAACCATAAAATAGGCTGAGAAAGTCTTTCCACTCCAAAGCCTTTTCCACAAGAGGAACAAAGCTCGAGCCGAGCCTCACTTTATTGGTTGGTGAATTCTCTTTTGAGTACTTCCTCTTCTCCTCTGCCGGTAACGCGAAAAACCTGTGGGTCGCTTCCTTTACTCTCTCGAGTACTTCCAGGGGCACACCATGATTCACAATCTGGAAAAACCCCCAATTCTCAGCGGCATCGCAAATGGATTTTGCGACTTCAGGACTCTCCCAGTTTGACATATCAATGAGGGGAATTGATACTTGATCCAGGATTTTCTTCTCACTGAATCTTTCTTCCAAGGGTTGGTGAAATTGTTTTGGGAGGCTTTTGAGTCCCATTTCGGAGAGACCCTTCACTCCATGACCTTTGTTTATAACTGTGGACTTGAGTGCAATGAATCGAAAACTCAGAGTCCCAAAACGGTTTCGTTTTGATCAAATTGTTCAGTCATTTGTCACGTGCAGCACGAGGTTTTTAAGTTCAAAGGCTAAACAACTCAGCAGCTGTCGTTTTGGATGAACTTAAGTGAAGCACGTGGCCAGCTCGTGAAGAAGCGAATCAAGGCTGTTAAAAACCGTTACACACGTGTCCAGATTCTGAGCAATCTGGGTTTCAGCATCAGTGGTATAAAACTGGTCGCTGAGGGAGAAACAGACGTGGTTCTGAGAGAGCTTGAGAGAGAGATCAGAAAGTGAGAGAGGTTATTCTTGTTGCTTGTAATCTCTTGTTTAGAAGCTCTGTATTTGTCTTCTTGATTCATCAATAAAGCTTTTCCTGTGGCTTTTCCCGTGAATGTAAATTGTGCATGTAATGCACAATTGAACCACGTAAGATTCTGTTCTTGTGTGTTGTTTCTTGTTTAGGTTAAAACACTGTGATATTAATCATTAGATCTAGAGCCTATTGGAATTGAGTTGGGAACTTGATATCTAATCTTGGTTTCTTCTGCATCTTGTTTGATCAAGAACTTGAGTCTTCTGGGCAGTGGCTTAGCATCTTGAATCTTAAGGGGTGTTAAATCACTACAATAACAAAATCAACAATATCCCAGGACTCAGTTGCGAGGGTAGAGCCATTTGTTGGTGCCATTTTTGCTTGGACTTAGCTCTCCAAGATGGATGGATTATGCTTGGTGATGCTGCAAGTAATTAACATTATTAATGCTTATTTATAGTGATTGATTGATTGATGCATTTGATAGGTACCGAAAAAATTCAGACAACTGATTATGACATGGTTTACTTTTTTTGAAAAATGGCAATGGCATGTCAAACTTGGTATAATATAATTAGAAAAAAATGATTCAGTTGTTTAGGATTTTCAGTCAGTAGCATGTCTTTTTCCCAAAATAGTATTACTATTCAGTAAAAATTGTCAATTTGTTACATGTATAATTTTATGTGTCGTTTATTTATTTCTTATCTCTAAATGATGATTGAGTGAAGTCATTTTGAGTGCTTCCCTCTTCTTTTCTGCTTAAGAAATCTTGCTATGCTTTCAAAAATAAGGCCCCTTTGGACTTATTTTTGAGAGTCTCAAAATTGATTTTAAAAAGTTAAAATCTAATTTTGATTTTTGGTAATTTTTTAACTTATTTTTGATAAAATTACTTATTTTACATCAGATTTTGAAAAGTAGAAGAAGAATAATTTTTTAAAATGTGATTTTGAGAATCAATTTTATACTTAATTGAATTCCATATATATCCTGATATATATTATAAAAGTTTGAAATTATTCTTATTCAATTAGGAAATAGAATGGTTTAAACTTAACAACATGATTATTATTGGCAACTATATTAGCATAAAAAATAAAAATTAATGAAGTAAAAAAGATATTATATATACACATTTATTAATGTGTAAATAAATTTTATCTAACATTATATCCATTTTACTCATTTTCATTTTTAAAGCAGTTCAACAATAAGTTTTATTAAACATATACTACTAATTTCTAAAATAGATTTTATTAAACATTTAACTAATTTTCTTTATTGCTTATTGTTTTTATAGCACAGTTAACGATAATTATTTTAAAAGTTACAATATTACCAAATTGACCCATAGTCTTTTGATTATTTAACTAATGGGATTAGTTGGCTAAGCTAGCTTGTTAATCAAGTGTTAGGATTTCTCTCTCATGATTTCTTGCAATTAATTCTTTACTATGGTGTATGCTTTTTCATCCTTACAATAAAAATAGTTATTTTTTTCTTTTTTTTTTTTGAGAGAAAAAAGTAGTTACTCTCATTGTGATGTTGTATGTGAAGTGTCATCATATTTGATATTACTAAAATGTTATAAAAAAAGAAAAATTGTTTTGCTAGAGTCTAAAAAAATTTTGGCAAACATATATGTAAGCTGCCTTAGGTGAAAGAGTCATTTGGGTTTTACTTAGTTTGCTTTCTGTTTCAATAAATCATAGTCTTTGGGGATGTTGTTATTTGACTTATTCTTTGTTAAACACGTAGCTAAGATAATGGCTAACGTGTCCTATTTATATGCTTTCTGTTAGTGTTGAAAATGGCTATTAAAAGCCAAGTTGAGTTTCAATAAAAAGATGTCATTCAATCCACTTTATTAAGCTCTCGTTACTGCAGCCAATTGATTCTAACAAATTGGTATCAGAGCGAGGCGAGTGACTTGCAAACAAAGGAGAGTTTGAGAGATGTCAAGTGCAAGCGAAGGTTCTTTCGTCCAACCAGCCATTCCACGTTTTGATGGTCATTACGACCATTGGAGTATGCTCATGGAGAACTTCTTAAGGTCCAAGGAATACTGGAGTGAAATACAAGTGTGCAACCTAAGAGAGGGGTGAATTGAGATTCTAAAAATTATTTGATTCTAAAACAAATTATCAAGCAAATCTAAAATGAATTTAATGGAATAACAATTAAATCAATTACAATATAAAAAGATAAGGGAAGAGAGATTCAAACACTGAGATTTTTACGTGGTTCGGCCAACCTCGCCTACGTCCACGCCTCCAAGCTTTCCAGGCTTGAGGATTTCACTAAGCAACCCTCCAAGCCTTCAAATGCTTACACTTGACTTCCAATGTGTCAATGAACCTTTACAACAAGAGATTATCCTCAATCTCTTAACCTAAGTGTATCCCAACACTTACAATCACTCAAAGTAAAAGAGTAAAAATTATTTTTCTCTCACACAATATTTAAGATTACAAATCAATACCCAATGTGTGAATAGATGAAGCAAGAATGTGTTTTAAAGTTTTATGAAGATTGTATTCTCGAATATAAGCTCAATGGTCGTGTTGTGACCAATCTTGTTTGAATTTGAATGAGCTTATTTATAGTTGGAGATGAAAAACTAGCCGTTATAGACTGTCTGCTCGCAAACGGTTCACCGTTAACCATTAACGGTTAACCGTTTAGGCTTGGTCAAAGTTACCGTTGGACCAATTTTTAAATAAATGTGTTAAACAGAAGTCCTACAGTGGCGGTCAAGAATGTCACTCCTAAAGAAGCATGGTCTGGTGTGAAACCTTCAGTGGAACATTTTAGAGTCTTCGGATGTGTGGCACATGTTCACGTCCCAGACGCCAGGAGAACTAAGCTAGATAACAAGAGTTTTGAATGTGTGCTTTTGGGATTTAGTGAGGAGACAAAAGGCTACAGGCTATATGATCCCATGGCTAAAAAAGTGGTGACTAGTAGAGACGTAGTATTTGAGGAAGATAGACAATGAGAGTCGGACACTAGCTATAAGGAACAAGTGTTGGTAGATCTTGAGTGGGGTGATGACAAGAATAACACAGATGATGAGCATGAGGCAGAAAGTGATGAAAATCTTGAAATTGCTAGTGAAGGCAATGAAGCTGTGCGAGATGAAAATCATGCAGCCGAGAATGTTGTACCTAATCCGGTGAATATAGAAGGGTTTGAGGCTAGAGATAGAAGGGTCAGACAGGTTCCTATTTGGATGAAAGATTATGACGGCAGTGAGGGACTATCCGAGGAAGAAATTGAGCTGAATATAGTTGTTATTGCTTCCACAAATCCTATCAACTATGAATAGGCAGTGAAGAGTTCAAAATGGAGATCGGCAATGGAATCAGAGATTCACTCCATTGAAAAGAATCAGACATGGGAACTTATTAACTTGCCAATTGGTGCCAAAACCATTGGAGTGAAATGGATTTATAAAATGAAATTGAACGGACTTGGAGAGGTAGACAAGTACAAGGCTCGGTTGGTAGCAAAGGGGTATTTTCAATAACAAGGGGTAGACCTCACTGAAGTGTTTGCTTCAGTAGCTCGTATGGATACAATGAGGATGATAATGGCACTTGCGGCACAAAGAGGTTGGAAGATTTACCAATTGGATGTAAAATCAGCGTTTCTCCATGGTGAACTCAGTGAAGACGTGTTTGTAGAGTAACCGGAAGGTTATAAAAAAAAGGGGGAGTGAGCATAAGGTGTATAAGTTGCATAAAGCTTTGTACGGTCTAAAACAAGCTCCACGAGCTTGGTTTAGCCGTATTGAAGATCATTTTGTTAATGATGGATTCCAGAAGTGCCCGAATGAGCAAACTTTATTCACCAAGAGGAGCAGTGAATGTAAAGTGTTGATAGTAAGTATTTATGTGGATGATCTTATTTACACTGGTGATGATGAGAATATGATGTTTGGTTTTAAGAATTCTATGATGAAAGTTTTTTATATGACTGATTTGGGGAGGATGAGATTCTTTCTTAGCATTGAGGTGTTACAGAGGTCGGATGGCAATTTTATTTGTCAAAAGAGGTATGCCATGGAAGTGTTGAAACGTTTTGGGATGTTTGAAAGCAAGTCAGTAAACATCCCAATTGTGCCAGGTTTTAAAATGAGTAGAGATAATCATGGAGTCACAATGGATGAGACTTATTTAAAAAAAATAGTGGGCAGTTTGATGTATCTCACAGCGACTCGTCCAGATATGATGTTCAGTATCAGTTTGATCAGCAGGTACATGGCTAAACCCACTGAGCTTCACTTACAAGCTGCCAAAAGGATTTTGAGATACTTAAAAGGCATAACAAATTATGGGATTTTGAATAAGAAGGGAGGGGAAGAAGAAGAGCTGCTTGCTTTCACGGATAGTGACTATGCAGGTGACATAGATGATCGTAAAAGCACGTCTGGTTATGTGTTTCTTTTAAGCTCAGGTGCAGTATCATGACTGTAAAAAAAGCAACCTATAGTTACGATGTCAACCACTAAAGCGGAATTCGTGGCTGCTGCTGCTTGTGCCTGTCAGGCAATATGGATGAGGAGAGTGTTAAAGTAGTTGGGACATGAACAGAAGAGTTGCACCACTATCATGTGTGACAATAGTTCAACAATTAAGCTTTCAAGAAATCTAGTTATGCACGGAAGGAGCAAGCACATTGATGTACAGTTTCATTTCTTGAGAGATCTTACAAAAGATGGTGTTGTTAAATTAATTCATTGCGGAACTCAAGAGCAAGTGGCTGATTTGATGACAAAGTCATTAAAGTTAGAAGCATTTCAGAAACTCAGGAAGATGATGGGGGTGTGTGAAGTCACTGGTATAAACTAATGCAGTTTGCATTTAGTTTAAGGGAGGGTATGAAAGAGTCGTTTGGGTTTTACTTAGTCTGCTTTCTGTTTCAATAAATCATAGTCTTTGGGGATGTTGTTATTTGACTTATTCTTTGTTAAACACGTAGCTAAGATAATGGCTAACGTGTCCTATTTATATGCTTTCTGTTAGTGCTGAAAATGGCTATTAAAAGCCAAGTTGAGTTTCAATAAAAGATGACATTCAGTCCACTTTATTAAGCTTTCGTTACTGCAGTCAATTGATTCTAATATTAGGTACTATTTTTTAAATGGTATTTTCTAAAAGAGTAATAATATAATTACAAATGATATTATTATACAAAATGATGGTGCATAACATGATTGATTTGAATAAAGATGTCTAGTAATGAAAAAAAAATCATGTGACCTATGTGGAATTACAAAAATAGTTTGCAATATTACACGAGTTTTTTTTTTTTAATAAAAAATTCCGTTATATATATATATAATTTTGGCTCTAATGGTCTATCTCTGACTTTTAAAGATTCAGGAGTGATTAAAGTTTATGTTGTTCTCTTTTTGCCCTTGTTCTCTCACTGTTTATTTATTTTTCTCCTCACAGTCTATATTTGACTTTGGTTAATGACTAAAAAGAATACCTACCCTGAAAAGTAACATTCAAAATCATTTATAAAATTATTTTTAAGTTATATTTATATTTATGATAAAAATTGTAGAAAGTCACGTAAGTACTACGCTTTTTTCAGAAAGTCACCTAAGTACTACCATTTTTTTTTTGTATGAAGTCACTCAAGTACTACTTTTTTCTTTTTTTTTGTTTCCCAGGGAATCAGTTAAGTTCTTGTTTTAGAAGGTCCTACCAAACACCTCTTTGAGTTTTGATCAATTCAATTATTGAGAACAATTTTTATTTCTCCAAAAATCTATTAAAAAAAAAGTACCTAACGCTCCATTTCATTTACCAAATTTTCGATGGACTCCAAACAGTGTTTCCTTATCAATAGCCACGAGTCAAAATGAGCAGGCTATATATGAGTAGCTTATAATGGACTTACAGATTCTTCTACGTTTCATCATTTCCAGCTTCATATATAACAAAATAATAATAATAATGATAATAAATAAAACAATTGTTGCCGTCAATTTAATTTGTCAAAAGTGATTTAGTGTTATGAAGCAAGTGCGTGAGAAATGCTACAGTACTTCACTTGCTACTTAATAGGAAAATTGATTCCAATCGCATGCTGTAGTTAGCAATGAAACTGAAAGCGATGATTGAGTCAATAACTCATATTCAGTGTTTCCAAAGGTGACCGAGTTAATTATTACATCATTTAAGAATCAACTTAAATTTGCCTCTTATTATTATTCGAATTCAGGCGATTGTGCCAACCAAGCTGACTTGGGGGTATTATAGAATATTTAGTACTTCATATGGAATCCATGTAAGTAAAATACTGCTTAATCCATGTAATTAAAATACAGTTTTCTCAAATGCTTTCATTTTACAAAGAGTAACAATCTAATAATTATAATCAGACTTCAATCAAACATATTGTTGAGACATATGTATTTTAAATTGATACATCGGATCCGTCCGCGTAGGCATTAGGTTGAGCTTTGGCTCTTAGTTGGACAATTTGTAATTGTACTATATCTACAATGTAATATTCACAAAAGAGAACTGGAGTGGAGCTATTTAGACCCCTCCATTAATATCTTCAAACCCCAATTATTATTTTTATTTTTACTACAATTTCACTGTTAACCAAAATTACTGAAATGGGAATCAAAATGCTTTACAATTTCTGGACAATCATCCTCAACTCAAAATACGAGCAGCCTCTACCCTCTCTGTTGCTTTTGATTTGATCAACTATTCAACTTTCAAATTCTTCTCCACCAATTTCTACAGCTATTTCCCAAGTCCCTTCCGAAAACGATCTTCGAAGAAAAATGAAATTCGTAAAAACAAGAAGTCACTTTTATTGTTTATTCATTGGTATCAAAGTAACAATACGTTGAGAAGAAACTTCTCTTATCTTCTACATAAATTACTCTATATAGGGTGTGTTGGAGAATTAACAAATAAAACACACAAAAAACACACTATTTTATTTCTTCAACAACACTCCTCACCAATTAAAACTCTTATTTTTCACTCTCTACACCTTAGAGATTTTGGTACTTCACTTGATTCATAAACCAAAGGGGAGAGATGGTATTTATACATTAAACAAACTAATCACAACCATTCATTTATTCAACTACTACACAAATCCTCATCATTCATTAAAACCTACCACTCACCTACTTCACCAACCACACCTAACACAAATAATTCAAACCTCACCAACCATACCTACTCATGGAATCTTCCATGAGTAGGGCTTGAATTTATTCATTTTGGATCAAGTTTATGATCCAACAAGGTGTTTCTTAACTTGTTATTTGTTCTGACCTAGAAGAAAAACAAAGGTTCTCAAGGCCATTCGGAGAAATGAAGCTTGTTATCAACAGTTAATGATCAAAGCCAATACAATCTGGAGAGTTTTGATGTCCATTTCAGTAGTTTTCGTTAAAAACAAATTTGTAATTAAACTGAAAATACTAACCGGGGCTTTATGAGAATTATTTAAAGCCGAATGCAGAGCTGTTTAGATTGGGGCTGAAAAATAAATAAACACTACCATGAGCTCAAAATTCTTTGCCGCTTGCTCACACAAAGTTAGCTGTGTTGCATCATCTGTAAATAAGAGTGTACTGTTTTTACAAACAAATAAGAGTGTACTGTTTTGCATGGCTTGAGAGTGGCTTGGGATTATGGCTTTAGACGTCTTCAAGTGGGAGTGGATAATAAGAGCGTAGTGCATCTTTTGGAAAGGGCTCATCCTTCAACCAACGAAAATGCAATTCTTGTCAAAGCTATTCGGGAATTATTAGCACGTGATTAGATCGTCCACATGGAGCATGTGTACAGAGAGGCAAATAGTGCTGTGGATTTCCTTGCTTCCTATAGCCTAACTACACCCATAGGCTTGCATGTTCTTCTTTCTCCTCCCCCTGCTATTGTTGGTTTACTTTGTAATGATACTTATGGGATTGCACACTCTCGTTTAGTATTGCATTAGCTCTTCGTGAGCCCTTCTTTAATAAAAAATATATATTCTTTGTTTTAGAGTAGGACTCTAAAGTAAAAATATTATTACGTTCTTTTTCACACAACACTAAAAACTAAAAAAACCCTTAAATCTAAATTAATTACTTACAGCAAACAATGGCTATTTAAGTTTTGAAAACTCTGTCATTTATCTCAATGTATTTTTTGTACTAAAAAAGTATTTTTCATACAATAAGAATAGTACTATTTGAAATAAATATCGTGACATTGATCTTTAACCAATTAAGTACTCATTAATATGATTATTAAGCTTCAAGTAAATTTAGAAAATGTGTCTGTGGCATGATATATCAAGAAATTTATTGGCTACGAAATATATGTTATTTATCTCATGAAATTATTAGTTATGTGAAGGATTTAATTTATTAATTGCTTAAATAATGTCCCCATCAAGAAAAAAAAAATGGAAACAAAATTGACTAGAAAAAAAAATTGAAAATATCCTTTGTGTAATTATAAACAATTGTGGCAATAAAGTAAAATACCATTTCACTACAAATATCGCACCATGCAAGGACACATTAATTTGTACACATTCTTTTGCACCAAGTATTTGTAGCATGTCATATATTCATAAGAGTGTGTGTGCGTGTCTATATATATATTCGCCAACTACTCTACTATTGATTGATCACTCCTTAACCCCAAACCCAAGAAGGAAAGATTCAGGAAAGTCGATTGGCGTGAAACGATAAAAGCTTATTTAATGATAGGTCAGGCCTTCAGAAAGACTTTTTTGTACCATCTTAATCTTTTAGTTTTCACTTTAAAAAAAAAAAGTAAGACAGTAAAGTAACAAAAAGAAATTACATTAGAAATTTCCTTTGTTTATGAAAAGTACAAATGCATCAATGTAGTACAAATAGGCATTAATGATGTAACTAGTTGCAACATCACTAAATATAAACCATCCATCTTGCAGGGCTAAGTCTCCAAGATAAAATGGCACCAACTAATGGCTCTATCCTCGCAACTGAGTCCTGGGATATTGCTGATTTTGTTATAAACACAGGTCATGGAGTCAAGGGTCTCGCCGAAATGGGACTCAAAAGCCTCCAAAAACAATTTCACCAACCCTTACAAGAAAGACTCAGTGAGAAGAAAATCTTGGGTCAAGTATCAATTCCCTTCATTAATAAGTTAAAATGGGAGAGTCCTGAAGTCGCAAAATCCATTTGCGATGCCGCTGAGAGTTGGGGATTTTTCCAGATTGTGAATCATGGTGTGCCCCTGTAAGTACTCGAGACAGTAAGGGAAGTGTTTTAGACAGATTTTAGGTGCAAAGGAAAAAAAGAAAAACCTATCTAAAACAATAAATTTATTTTATAGGACAACCAGAGTACCTCATTAGGTCGTTGTTTGTGATATTTTTAAGATCCGAAAAGAGGTAAGCAGAGTGGGGGGATGGTGATGACAGTGAGAGGTTGAAATCTGGAGATGAGGTCTCTTAAGGTGAGCTTTTAACCTGCAAAACAATGCAAATAAGGTTAGAGGTGAAGCCATGGTGCCCCGGCATTCACTTCGATGCTCAAGTCAACAACTGAAGCTTTCTTATGGTGACGCAAGCTTGCCAACCCTCTGAAATCGTGGTTTAAGATTGAAGAAGGCTTTTTGTGGAGTATGTGTGATCATAAATGATGAAAATAAACCTAGATGTCTTTATATATATAGTACATTGGCTGCCACGTGGCGTATTTTCAATGGTTTTTGGTTGTCCTTTTACCTTTTTATGATTTTGGGCCATTTGGGAGCATGCTTGAGGCGCAAGAAGGCGTTTCATGACATATTTTATCCCTTTGGATACGTGGCGTAGGCTGGAGAGTGGTCCGAAGTACCTCAACAAAAGTTGTCTGGTAAGGCGGCTAAGGACCACTATCCTAGGGGCAGCGTCCTTCACTTTTTGACAGTGGTGATAGTCGGCTGTCACTACTTTTTCGACATGATATTTTGATATCTAATTTTTACAAAATCCAATATTATATTTTAGGCGATGGAGACGTTTCTCATGACCAACTTTTTAGATATGTTTCCTTAATTGTTTCGCTTATGATCTATTGAGTACCTTGGGTACCGAGTTTTGTGGGGGTAGGCCGAGTACCCCGGGTACCGAGTTTTGGGGGGTAGGTCGAGTACCCCGGTTACTGAGTTATAAGGGGTAGATCGGATACCTCAGAGGTGTACAGTGATTGTCATGGAGCCTCATTGACACGTGGCATTCTACTACAATCTTTTCTGTTTCTTCCCAAACATGAAGCAACTCACAGGTTTTTTGTGTAACCAGCAGAGGAGAAGAGGAAGTACTCAAAGGAGAATTCACCAACCAATAATGTCAGGTTCGGCTCAAGCTTTGTTCGTCATGTGGAAAGGGCTCTAGATTGGAAAGACTCTCTGAGCCTGTTTTATGTTTCTGAGGAAGAAACTGCTGCTTTTTGGCCTCCTGTTTGCAAGCAAGTGCCAATAAATACATGAATATTTTAAATGTACTGTTTAAAATTGAAGTTGGCAACTATAGCTTATAAGCTATAACATTAAAGTACTTGGTAAAAAATAATTGTTATGACTTGGAAATAAAATTAATTTCATCCACCACTTGTATGATGAAGAACTTATAATATATTCATTATTTTTCTCAAACTTATTATTTAAAAGTCATATTTACTAACCACTGACTTTTATTTACTGTTTTTTTTTTAAAACAACAAACTATATCTTTTAAGTTAGAGCATTTGAAAGCCAAATAAGGCCAAGATTGTGGACTAAATGTTACGATTTTGTTTTTTTTTTCTTTCGGCCTGTAGGGATGAAATGCTGGAGTACAGGAAGAGTTCTGAAGTTCTCATCAAACGTTTAATGCATGTGCTAGTCAAGGGGCTAAACGTCAAAAGAATTGATGAAATAAGAGCCCTTATGTTGTTGGGTTCAAGAAGAGCAACCTCAACTACTATCCTATGTGTCCGAATCCTGAACACACAGTGGGAGTAGGCCGTCATTCAGATATTTCAACATTCACTATCCTCCTCTAGGATGACATCGGGGGACTTCACGTGCGAAAAGACAATGTTAATGGCTGGATTCATGTCTCTCCAATTAGCGGATCATTCATTATCAACATTTGAGATGCATTGCAAATCATAAGAAACGGTCGATACAAGAGTTTTGAGCACTATGTGATTGGCAATGGAAGCCAGAACAGGATTTCGGTCCCCCTTTTCGTGAACCTGAAACCTGAAGCCATACTCTGTCCTTTTCCTAAAGTTCTTGCAAATGGGGAGAAGCCACTGTATAAGCCAGTTCTGTGCGCAGACTATTCCAGGCATTTCTATACCAAGGCACATGATGGGAAAACTATCGACTTTGCAAAGATAAGCAACGTTTGCGATGAAAATATGTGAATGCCTAGCCAATTGTTATCTTGATAAAAATAAAGGTCATGAAGGTTGAATTCCATGACTAATGTTGAGACCAGTTCTTCACTCCTGGATATCAAAATATATGCGTTGTTTTAAGGTTTTACTCATGTTGCAACACTCTATGATTCAATTTTTCATTTCAATAAATTGAATTTGTCTTTATTCACATTGTTTTCCTAGCTAGTTTAGTATTTTCTTGTTTACGTATTTATCATCCTTATCTGTTTTCCAGAGCCAATATAAAGGCATCTACATTGTACAATTTTATGACTCACATAAACTGTAGGACTTAAGGTGCTATAAACAAATCAAACAACCTCAGATCCTGCCCAAGATCACCAACCAAATTTACCAAGATGCTTCAAGATTGATGACTGAAGAATTTGACTAAGTTTAATCAATGGAATGTGACGACTAACCAACAAACTATATTTACTGTTTTTACTGTAAATAATATATTCATTATTTTTCTCAAACTTATTATTTAAAAGTCATATTTACTAACCATTGACTTTTATTTACTGTTTTTTTTAAAACAACAAACTATACCTTTTAAGTTACACCACTTGAAAGCCAAACAGGGCCTAAGATTGTGGACTAAACGTTACGATTTTGTTTTTTTCTTTGGGCTTGTAGGGATGAAATGCTAGAGTACACGAAGAGTTCTGAAGTTCTCATCAAACGTTTAATGCTGTGCTAGTCAAGGGGCTAAACGTCAAAAGAATTGATGAAATAAGAGCCCTTATGTTGTTGGGTTCAAGAAGAGTCAACCTCAACTACTATCCTATGTGTCCGAATCCTGAACATACAGTGGGAGTAGGCCGTCATTCAGATATTTCAACATTCACTATCCTCCTCCAGGATGACATCGGGGGACTTCACGTGCGAAAAGATAATGGTAATGGCTGGATTCATGTCTCTCTAATTAGCAGATCATTCATTATCAACATTTGGGATCCATTGCAAATCATAAGCAAAGGTCGACACAAGAGTATTGAGTACTGTGTGATTGCCAATGGAAGCCAGAACATGATTTTGGTCCTCCTTTTCGTGAACCCGAAACCTGAAGGCATACTCTGTCCTTTTCCTGAAGTGCTTGCAAATGGAAAGAAGCCATTGTATAAGCCAGTTCTGTGAGCAGACTATTCTAGGCATTTCTATACCAAGGCACATGTTGGGAATAAAACTATCGACTTTGCAAAGATAAGCAACGTTTGCGATGAAAATATGTGAATGCCTAGCCAATTGTTATCTTGATAAAAATAAAGAGCAAGGTCTTGAAGTTTGATTTCCAAGACTAATGCTGAGACCAGTTCTTCACTCCTGGATATCAAAATATATGCGTTGTTTAAGGGTTTTACTCATGTTGCAACACTCTATTTACTGAATTCAATTTGTCATTTCAATAAATTGAATTTGTCTTTATTCACATTGTTTTCCTAGCCAGTTTAGTATTTCTTGTTTACGTCATATTTATCATCCTTATCTGTTTTCCAGAGCCAATATAAAGGCATCTGCATTGTACAATTTTATGACTCACATAAACTGTAGGACTTAAGGTGCTATAAACAAATCAAACAACCTCAGATCCTGCCCAAGATCACCAACCAAATTTACCAAGATGCTTCAAGATTGATGACTGAAGAATTTGACTAAGTTTAATCAATGGAATGTGACGACTAACCAACCAGAATCAAAGAAAAAAAAAGATATAGAATGAACAAAGAACAAGAGAGATTTTACGTGGTTCAGCGGGATTTCTCTAACTTACATCCACCGGAAGGCAAATATGATCAGTCTTATTGATTCTCAAGATGATTTACAGAGCAATGCCATGAGCTACAATACAAGATCTGGACTCCTCATTTATACCAGCCCTTTCTCTCTCTATAGCTCTCTAATCACCCAAAACCGTTGAACCAGAACCAGCTGCTTCACCACAGCTTCATAACGAACCCAGAGCATTCCCAGCAACTCACGTGAGTTCCTTGTGCATTAACGGCATTTAACGAACCTTGTGAGCTGTTTACAAACACGTGATATTCACTTGCTTAACTCAAAGCTATACGGTACACTTATATGTCGTTTCAAGGAGTGTTTTATTTGCTCATCAAAACGCACGTATTTCTTGTCGTTTGGCTTAAGTGATTCCAGCTTCAAAACACAAGATCCTCTGTCGTTTTGAATCTCTGGATTTGCTTCCATACTCAACATAAACCTATTGTTTTATCTAAGAAAGACTTTGGTTGAAGGAATCGGCCTACCATAAAAGATAGTCAATGAACCTTATCTCATTGGCATGTTAGTACATAAGTTTAGACATAATCTATTTATTTTCGGCTAAAATTATTCATATATTTGTAAGTATTAGTTAACTTAAATCAATTTTAAATTATACCAAGCTCCGAAATGTCAGATTTGGAATCGGCGAGCTCCTCCTATGGGCTAAATAAAGATAAATTGTAATAGCTTCTCAAAAGGAAATCCAGGTGATGCTACTTGTGGGGCTATTTTTGGGGATCATCTTTAGGGGCACGTAGGCAGTTTTGGTTTGTTCTTAAGTCATGAGTCGGCTTTTTTAACCGAACTTATGCCAACAGTCGGATAAGACTTTGGCTTCAGGGGGATTCATTGGTGGTGGTTTATTGCTTTAAGCGTAATGACTTTAATTCGCCATAAACTCTTTGAATTATATAATATTTCAGAGATAATACAACTAATTAATGCATATATTATATGTGTAATTAAATTTAATATAATCACCACTTGTATTCTTTAATTGTCAATGTGGGAAGACCATTCTTCCAATAATCTATATAATAAAACCTCATATTTAATTGAGTACAACTCTTTGATATTTTATATCATATATGTTTATCAATTTTATTATAGTTTGTGATGTTTTTATATGAAAAATATTCATAAAAATTATGAAGATAAATAATGCTAATTTGAGCAAAATAAAAAGATAAAAATAATAATAGTCTGCCACTATATATTATCACAAGTTATATACAGATGGGTAATAATGCTAATTATTAAATTTTATTTAGTTAAGGATGATAATTAATTAATTAGATAGGAATATTTTGAAAAATATCTTTTAATGATAGCATTCAAACTTTTTAGATTAAATAAAAAGCTAAAAAAATTAGTTTAATAACTTAATGACTTAATTGCTGAAAATCTTTATTAAGTTGAAAAAACAAATAGACTTAATGACGTAACTAACTAAAATTAAGTCAATTAACTCATTAAGTAAAAAAAACAAACAAACCATTATAAAATAAGTCATCTTACCTTTTTAAACTTCCTATTTTGAACCTTTAATATTTTAACAGAATGACAATTATGTCTTTTTTTTTCATAAACCATAATATATAAATTAACTATCAGATATCACATTATTATCAGCATAATCAAGTTACCCCAATAGCAATTAGATCATCGCAATCATGGCATTGCACAATTATATCAAGAGGCATGCACAATGTGATCTTTATTTTGACAACATTGAAAATAATTCTAGTTTAATCATTGATGAAGGCATAAAAAGAGATAATGACACTTCAAAAGAGTATCACTATACTAATGTCTCTAGATCACAATAAATGAAAATTTTAAGGAATATTATTACAACAAGTTTAATGTGAATATAATGCATATTAGTTTTTATTTTTAATGGATTATATAGTAGCATGAATTTTTATCATATTTTATGTAACAAATTATGAAGTTCATTAGATTATATTTAATTAAGTCTTTTTTTTTCACTTTATGTGACTTTACATATTAAAAAGAAAAGGCATCTCTAAACAATTTATTAAATAAAATTTAAAAATCTGGATATAGCCTGCATCTTCCAAGAAAAATCTAGATCTGTATATTAAAAAATGTGGATCCAGATGTGGAAAGTTGTGATCCACACGGATCCGAATTCGGATCTAGATGTAAGTGCATCCAGAAAACTAAATATCTAGATCCGGTTAAATTTTATTTTAAATGAAAAATCAAATTAAAAACATATATTAAAAATTAAATTTTATTTATGGATTTATGATTTTGTATGTTATTCATGTTAAATTATTAATTATTGAATTTTATTTTATACTATTAAGTAAATTATTGAGTTTTAAATTATATATTAAATTATTAATTTTTTTATTTTTTGGATCCAGATATATGAAATATCCACCTACATCTGTTTGCAAGTATTACCCACATCTAGATTCACATTTTTTTTTCAAATTTGGATGTGGATTTGGATATAGAAAAATAAATATAGATCTAGATCCGGATGCACTTATATATATGTGGATCCGGATCCGAATTTTGCCAATCCTAGGCAATAGTCTAACCTCAACGAAGAAAAATTCTTTAAGAGCCACAAAGTTTTATGATTTGTTATATAAGAACGTGAATTTCATTATTTTTATAGTATGTCCTAGATTCGATCTCTCCTAAAATAATTGAAATACCTTTTATACTTACGTTACTCTTACAAGGGATTTTTAAATTCAATATGAAAGGAGTAATTTACCATTTCAATTGAACAAAGCATATCTTTATTGAAGAAAATAAAGACACTATTGTCACTAGTAATGGAATGTTACAAAATCGCCACAATTGATGAATATATAGTAATAACTTTTTCATGGTTTATTTCCTTTACAATTAGACTTGCTCCTTCTTTAATAATTGTATCAAATTATTCTATTATTTCACCTACTCTCTATTATTGAAATTAAAAAAGAATTTCAAGAAATAATATTTCATGATACGTACAATTTTATAATTTCTATTATAATTACGTTAACCATCTCCAATGCATAACACCATTTTGGCATAACACCAACACTAAAAATGTACATTTTTCACATCAAATTACTATTTCATCTCTAACTCATTTAAACCAAAAAAAATATTCTTCTTTTATTCCTTTAATTCTCAAGAATTAATTCAATTAACACAATAAATATTACTATTAATATAGATAATTAAGTAATAAGTAATTTTATATCGATTAACAAAAAAAATATAGAAAATTATTAAATTTGCATTTAATTAACTAAATTAGTACATTATGAAAATTAAACATTACATTAGTATAGAAAAATACAATAACAATAAATAACAACAATAATGATCTTGGAGGATCTAATAATGATCTCCCACATTACTAAATAATTGTTCTAATTTATGCTAGTAGTAGTAGCTTTTTTAATTTGTGTTAATTTAATTTTGTATTTTTAATTTTGTAATATGTAATCTAGTAATTAATGTTATTGACATTTTATTTTTATTACTAATTTTTTAGTTGAATATTTTTTATTTAAAATATTAGTATAATATTGAAAAATTAAAAAAATAACAAAAATAATAATAATAACTTAAAATATTATATAAAATAGGACATATATGTAAATAAGATAATGTAATAAGGATATTTGAGACTTTTTATTCGTAGCACCAAATATGGTGCAAATGAATAGTGTTGCACCATATTTGGTGCAATACTATTCATTACACCATTTTAGTGTTATATTAGAGAAACATTTTACACCAAAATGGTGTAAAATGTGATTTGATGTTTGGTTTAGTGCTACATTGGAGATGCCCTTATAAGTTAATTTTTCATATTTTTTCTTTTTTTTAATTTTTAACACACACACACACACACACACACACACACACACACACACACATATATATATATATATATATATATATGTTGTTAAGAGTAAGGTTCGTGATGTTTAATTTGTTACTATATATTTTGCTGCTTCAACTGTACCGGACAGTAGAACAAATACCTACAATCAATTTTAATTTAGCCATGTTTTATTCAAAACCTGGATCCATCCAAATTTAAACATTTAGACTTAAGCTTGAACTGGGCTTGAGGTTGAAGACAAATACCAGAGTATCATTATACCATAAGGACGTAACATCATAATTACGATCATGACACCAATAAAGTTCTAAAAATAAATATCTATAAGGTTTCTGGTAACTTCAAAAAGATCTCGTAAAGTGTCAGAAAAAACATGCACAGAACACAAATACAATTTATTTATATGACAAATAGAAACAAGTACATAGAGCTTTGAAGCCAGAAAAAAACCCTTCATAACAATAAATTTATTTTTCCATAGCAGGAGTGAAGAACTGGCCTCAGCATTATTCACTGAATCCCACCTTCATCTCCGTGCACTTTATTTTCATCAAGATAACAATTAGCTAGGCATTCACTTATTTTCATCTCAAATGTCGCTTATCTTTGCAAAGTCGATAGTTTTCTTCCCATCATGTGCCTTGGTATAGAAATGCCTGGAATAGTCTGCGCACAGAACTGGCTTATACAGTGGCTTCTCCCCATTTGCAAGCACTTCGGGGAAAGGACAGAGTATGGCTTCAGGTTTTGGGTTCACGAAAAGGGGGACCGAAATCCTGTTCTGGCTTCCATTGGCAATCACACAATGCTCAACACTTTTGTATCGACCATTGCTCATGATTTGCAATGCATCACCAACGTTGATAATGAGTGATCCGCTAATTGGAGCGACATGAATCCATTCAGTACCGTTGTCTTTTCGCACGTGAAGTCCCCCGATGTCATCCTGGAGGAGGATAGTAAATGTTGAAATATCTGAATGACGGCCTACCCCAACTGTGAGTTCAGGATTGGGACACATAGGATAATAGTTGAGGTTAACTCTTCTTGAGCCCAACAACATAGGTTCTCTTATTTCATCAATTCGTTTCACGTTTAGCCCCTTTACTAGCACATGCATTAAACGTCTGATGAGAACTTCAGAACTCCTCATGTACTCTAACATTTCATCCCTACGGGCCGAAAGAGGGGGAAAGAAAAGAACGTACAAAAGCAAAATAATAACGTTCAGTATACAATCCAAGTACATGAAAGAGTGTGTGTGTATGTGTGTATGTATATTGGCACTTACTTGCAAACAGGAGGCCAAAAAGCAGAAGTTTCTTCCTCAGAAACATAAAACAGGCTGAGAAAGTCTTTCCACTCCAAAGCCCTTTCCACATGAGGAACAAAGCTTGAGCCGTATCTGACATTATTTATTGGTGAATTCTCCTTTGAGTACTTCCTCTTCTCCTCTGCCGGTAACGCGAAAAACCTGTGGGTAGCTTCCTTTACTCTCTCGAGTACTTCCAGGGGCACACCATGATTCACAATCTGGAAAAATCCCCAATTCTCAGCGGTATCGCAAATGGATTTTGCGACTTCAGGACTCTCCCATTTTGACATATCAATGAGGGGAATTGACACTTGGTCCAGGATTTTTTTCTCACTGAATCTTTCTTCCAAGGGTTGGTGAAATTGTTTTGGCAGGCTTTTGAGTCCCATTTCGGAGAGTCCCTTCACTCCGTGACCTTTGTTTACAACAAAATCAGTAAGATCCCAGGACTGGGTTGCCAGGATAGAGCCATTTGTTGTTGCCATATATTTTTGCTTGGACTTAGTATCACAAGAAGTGTGAATTATACTCAGTGCTGGTGCAATTGCTGGAACGTTAATTTATAGTCTAGATTATCAGAAGATCAAGAATGGGAAAGTAAAACGTGGCTCAAGTTCAACTACCCTTGATTATTCTTTTTTTTGCTTTTGGTTAGAAGTCTAGTAGGCACGCGTGGTAGAAAAAGGAGATAGGGAAAAATTAGGTTGTAACAAACATTGTATGTCAGTATATGTCGTTAGTAAGGGCGCAATGAAGTTCATGGCCATATCTTCCTTCGATTTATTCATTATTATTATTTTTAAGGACAAACCTATGGTACCACAGTTGTATGGTACCACAGCTGGATCCAACTATTAGATCTAGCCCACAGTTGTCACCAGAGCTAGATCCAATGGCTGGATCCAACTGTGGTACCATACAACTGTGGCACCATAGCTGGACCCTATTTTTAAATATATTTGTAGAAGTCGTTCAATGGCCTCAACAACCGCTTTCGTTGCCACGGAGGAAATGATGCCAAAATAAAAGAAAAAGAAAAACTGGAAATTAGAATAAAAAATCCTTTATAATTGAAATTGAAGTACGTCTCATTTTTTAACAATGTTATTATACGTCTTATTTTTTAACAATGTTATTAGGTTTCACAGTCTATTTTGTAACGATCCAAAATTTATAAGTACATTGTATAGTCTAGGCTTAAGCAGGGGTGGCTTTAGGTATAGGCGAACAAGGCAGTCGCCTAAGGCCTCATATTTTAAGAAGGTCTCATTTTTTGAGTATTTCCTTAATAATTCTCTAATTAATAAAATTTTTTAATACGTATTTTAAGAAATTAAGAGTTATTTTTGATAAAAAAAAATCTATTTTTGGAAACCTTAATTTTAAAGAAATATAATTAATAATATTATTTAACCATTAGTTGATTCATTATTATTATTTCCAAAAAATATTTACCTTTTTAATTATTCAATGTTAGAATCTTTGATTTTTAGTATTTCTTTTAATTTCTATTAAAAACCTTATAATCTCAAGAATTAGTAAATGAAAAAAATTTCTTGTTCTTTTCTCTACAAAGAAAATTATTATATTCATTGGTTCATGTAAAATAATTAGTTTCTTAAAATATAAAGTCCATTTTTGTTTTTGAACATCAATTCATCATTTCAAAATTTTGTACTCCATCATTTTAAATATTCTATTTGAAAAAAATATTGTTTTTATTTATTTGTCTGTTTGTTTTTAACGGTTTTAATGGAATAAAAAAATATATCTTCTTGACTATTTTTTAGGTTTTATTTTTAAAATTTTTTATCTCTTTTTATTATTATTGAAATTCAAAAATTAAAGATGAAATAAATTTTAATTCTTTTTATATGTCTTTGAGTATTGAAATTGCAAAATAAATAGAGGTCTCATAAGAAAATTTCGCCTAAGGCCCCTCAGACTCTAAAGCCAGCCCTGAGCTTAAGGATGGTTTGAATTTTCTTATCGTCTTCGGAATATGCTAGGCAGCTACGCCTCATGCATCTTACTCTTGATTTATCAGTCAATAAAGACTCTTTGGAATAATCAAAACACGATTTGTTTAAGAAGAAAGCAAGATGCTGCTCTCTGCTTTTAAAGATTTTGTATCATTCGTTTATAGTAATAATAGATGATTGAGATATAACGGCTGTTAGTGCTGTTGGAACACGACTTAATATTATCGTTGAATCGTAATTTGTCTATCAGTTTATTTGGATGAAGCGATTTTTCTAAAATGATATCAGGGTTAAGCTTTTGTGTTAGTTCTCCTACGTATAATATTTTATGGCTGGTTCACATTATTTCGTATAATCACAGCCTAAATAGTGGGGGAAATATCACCAGCCATAGATTTTGCACATAAAAGAATTAACAAGAAAGTTTAGCTCTGATAATATTTTAGAAAAATAGTAGGAAGTAACTAGGCAAGTGAAAAAGACCAATGAGTCAATGGATTATTTATGAGAGTAATTTCAGTTTATCTCTATTTAGAATGATAATGTTTAATTTACTTCCAAAACCATGAAAACATCAATGTACTTCTATCTGCCGTCAAGAGGATAAAGAGAAAAAAATTCCATCAGCGCACCTCTTCATTTGTCATCATCTTTAAAAAAAAAAAGGAATAATTTAAGGTTTTTCAAACTTTTAAGGAGTAAATTCAAGATAGTTGAAATTGTTTATACTTTAAAAATTACTTTTTACATTGTAAATTTTAATAATTTTTTTTTTACAAAAATATCCATGATCTAATTTACTACTATGGATAATATATTATGAGTAAATATAAATAGTTACTTTGTACACCCATCTAGTACACTCGATATTCAACTTACAATTTTTTACAACAAATTTTACTTCTAACATATTAACAATACAAATTTTATAAAGGACCAATCAATAATTTAGGATATTTTAACTTCAACTTTTTTTTAATAATTTTCAAGTATTTAAAAAAAAGAAGAAGAAATGTTTGGCGAATGTTTTTGTCAATATTTTAAAAAATTAAGAAAAATCTCATTGTCCTGTATTGATAGTGGTAAGATGAATAAGTTTGGAGTTGATTTTTTTTTTTCTAGAAAATGAATTAAAACCTTTTATGAATAATGAATTTTGATGAATATGAATAACTAATATTTACTTGAACACTTTCTGCCCAAAAAAAAGGAAAACTTTTAATTCTTGTTCTATTATTCTTTTTTCATTTTAGTTTTGGTGAGTTGAGTATTTTTCTAACTAGTAAATAAAGATAACTAATTTAGATAGCTATTTTTGGTGAATGAAGGATTTTACTAATTATATATAGGGTGAGGGCTGTTTTGACATTTAAAAAAGTGTACAAACTAAATTTATTTTTTTTAGATTTAATTGATAGGTGTAGAGTAATAAAGTGTTCAAAATAATTTTTAATGTGTAAAATAACCTAACCCATTAAAAATAATCATTCTATTCGGCAGATGAATTGAAATTTACTCCTCTTTATAATAATGATTTTATAGGGAGCAATCACCTCTAACTTATTTACAAATGAGGGGTGATTATACTGACTTGTGATGTGGATAATACAAATAAGGGATTTTACTATTTCCACCATCAATTCAATATGGCTTTTTATAATATTACTCTGCTATTAAATGATTGCATAAAAGGTGGGGGACTATCATTGCTTAAAATCTAATTCAAATTTTTTTAACTTATTTTCCGGGCACTTTTCCCAGCTTGACTTATTTACGAAAATATGAAATAAAAATAAGAATAAAAATATTCTTTTGAGTCAAGCAATTTCTCTAATAACTATATAATTACTTCAGATCTTTATTAAATTTCTCAAATTAAATGTTTAATAGTTTATTTCAGATTTCCAATATATATCTTCTAAAAAAAAAAATCAATGAATATGAGAAATGTATGTAACTCACTCCTTCCGAAGCTCAATATTTGATCATACAAGTAAAGTGCGAATTGCCAAGTGCCAACTTCAAATCTGTCCAAAAAAGTTACTCTCCGTGAAGCACTGTTGGATGGCGAAATATGCTTCTTTCCCACATTTCCAGGGAAGAGCAAGGACTCTTATCCAGAAGCCCTCAAGTCCGACTCTGTCAAAATCTCACGTGTAATTTTTTTTTGTTTTTTTTCCTTTAGTTCCCTTTAATTTAGTCATCAACTACTGAAGGGACTAAATTCTCATGATGTCAGATTTGACGGTAGCTGGCTAGCATTTCTTCTTTTAGAAACCATTATATTGCGCGATGAGTGAAAATGAAACCAATTAAAGTAACCAAGATTGAATAAATCTCTTGGTTAGGCAGCGTTTGTTTTTTTTTTAAATCTTAATAAACTTGAATTAGTTTGAATTTTGAATAGAGTTGAATGTCTAAATTTGAATGACATGTTTGTTTTTTTGTCTCAATAGTTAAAAATAAATATTAAGTTTTTTTTTTAACTAAAAAAATCTGAAAATTAATAGTTTTACATTTATGCCCTTACAAATTATAATGTTAAACAAATAATAAATATCTCAAAGAATATAAATAAGCCAATAAATTATCATAACGTAATTCATATTCAATTGAGTACAACTCTTTAATATTTTATATCATATATGTTAATTAATTTTATTATAGTTTGTAATGTTTTTATATGAAAAATATTCATAAAAAATTATGAAGATAAATAATACTAATTTGAACAAAATAAAAAGATAAAAATAATAATAGTCTACCACTATATATTATCACAAGTTATATACAGATGGGTAATAATGCTAATTATTAAATTTTATTTAGCTAAGGATGAAAATTAATTAATTAGATAGGCATATTTTGGAAAATATCTTTTAATGATAGCATTCAAACTTTTTAGATTAAGTAAAAAGCTAAAAAAATTAACTTAATAACTTAATGACTTAATTGTTGAAAATCTTCATTAAGTTAAAAAACAAAAGCAGAGTTAGGTTGTGTTTGTTTTTTTATCTGAAATCTGAATAGGTCTGAATTTAGTTGAAGTGTGAATAGGTCTTAATAAAAATGTTTGATTGACATGTTTGTTTTTTCTTTTTCAACATCTGAAGAGAAAAACTTAAAAACTAGTAGTTTGACATAAATATCCTTTTAAGCAGTGCATATATTTATTCTTCACAATTTATAATTTTCACAGGTTGATTAGTTTGGTAGCATTAAAAAAAAAATATTATCATTGTTGATCTTAATTTAAATTTTTAATAAAAGATGTAATTATAACATCAAATTTATTATAAAGTCAACACTGTTATTTTATTTTTGATTCATTAGAATGGACATAATTTGATTTGTTCAATATTTTAGTTTAATTAATGTTATCATGTGAATAAAAATTTAAAGCAATTAAAAAAATGAGTGATGATACAGCCACAAACTCTTGTACAAACTTATCTTATACAAACTGATGTGGCATTAATTCATTGGTTGAATGAAAATATAAAATAATAGAAATAAATCATGTGGACCAAGAGATATTTAGTTCAACCAATGAATTAACGCCACATCAGTATGTACAAAATAAGTTTGTACAAGAGTTTGTGGTAATATCATTACTTTAAAAAAATAACTTCAAGAACAATACAAAAATATTAGGTTTACATACATAATATTATAAATGCATGAATTGTTAAGGGTATTTTTGAGATTTGAAATTAAAATTTTCCATTTAGACTTCAGACTTCAGATAAAAGTAAACTTTTTCTATTTTTTCTTTTCAGATAGAATTGTCGGATAATAAGTGGTAAGTTAAAAAAACAAACAACTTAAAATAAATAAATGTCTGAAAAAAAGGTTAAATTCAAACTTTAGACTAAAAAACAAACAACACCTTAATAACTTAACTGGTTGAAACTAAATCAATTAAATCATTAAGTTAAAACAAACAAACAGCCCCTAACTCTTTTCAAAATGAAATTTTCTCATGATCTTCATCTTTATGAGAATAGAATAATTTTCTTTCTATGACAATGAATTTAATAATTTTCTAGTAAGTTGTCACCATTACTTGTCCGTAGGAATGGCAACGTGTATCAAATATTTGGTGAGAAAATCCAATAATATTTCCTTTTTTCTCCTATTCATTCTCAGGTATTTTAGTGCAACTTGTTAAGCACGACACGATGAAATAGACGTACTCTCACTGAATTACGACATAAAATTGAATGGTGTCATGAGTGAAAGTGCAACTGTTTAAAGCCACCAAGATTGAATAGGCCTCCTATTTGATCTTTTGAATGTTGAAATTTCTCACCATCTCTATGACAAGAGCACAATTTTCTTTCTATAACCATTCAAATGCAGGGAATGCAATCAGTATCAAATATTTGCTAAGAAATTCAATATCGTTTCCTTCTTTCTCATATTAATTCCCAGTAAAGGTCTTTCAGGTCAATGTACGTAGTCAGAGTGTATGCATGAGATAGAGATGCGCATAGAAACTTAGCCAAAAATTAACACACGTCGATATCAACAGTGATGAGTCTAATTGGGCTTCTTGTTTTATCCTCATAAAAATCTCAAGTGCTCTCATTGTATAACATCATCCTATTAATTCATTACATCCATATTATGTGTGCCTATCAATTAAATGCCAAAAAATAGATACATAAGAAGAGCTTTATGTAATACAAGATCGGACCACATTGAGCCTTTTTTTTTACCATATTTGGTATTTTGATGAGTTTTGAAAATACTAGGGAGAAATGATTAATTTTAACAAATGAGATGCTAGTTTTAATCATTCTTTGTACTAAAAACATTAAGGAAAAAAATTCTAGTATATAAGAATCATTTATTTAAGAGAGATTGTCAATTTTCTCCTATTGAAATTATTATATACCAATTACCCTTTTATTGTTTTCATAATAGCCAATAACCTTCCTAACAGCATAATTTTATAATATTACCCATATTTTAAAGTATATTTTTATTCATATTTATGATAAATTAAATATATAAATAAAATGAAGTACTAAAAATGAGAAATATATATTTTGGTAAGAATAAAAAATTAATAATAAGGTATTTTTCTTTTAGTTTTTGTTATTTTTGAACATTTTTCTTATAATAAATATATTTTCATATTTCCAAGATAATTTATCAAGTAAATGACCCATTTACCCCTCTTTTCGTTTAAATTTTTTGTGCCAATAAGGTTTTTAGATGTTATGAAAATAATAAGGGTTAAGTAGTATATATTGACTTCAGTAAGGAGAAATTGACAATTTCCCTTTATTTTCCAAGGGTTGGATATACTGCTTAGGGAGGGCTTTGAGTCCCATTTCAGAGAGGCCCTGCACTCCATTTCCTTCGTTTACGACAAAATCAGTGACATCCGAGTAGCACTCAATGAAACTGTTGTTGCTGCCATTAATTAATTGTGAAGGACTAGCTTGAAGAATAAAGAAGCTTGTTTTTGTGCAATAACATGATTTCTATGCCAAGCTATTTATATTGCACTTATCCAAGCTCAAATTGTTATATTAGCGTACATGAAGGGCATGATTGACCTCTTGGCATGTTAGGTGAACCAGCATGGTTCATGTCCTTAAATGTATGTATATATTAGCCGAATGCAGAGCTGTTTAGATTTGGGCCGAAAAATAAATAAACACTACCATGAGCTCAAAATTCTTTGCCGCTTGCTCACATAAAGTTAGCTGTGTTGCATTATCTGTAAATAAGAGTAGTACTGTTTTGACAAACAAATATGGTGACAGAATTGCCAGAGAATTTAAAATATTCTTTGTTTTAGAGTAGGACTCTAACGTAAAAATATTATTACGCTCTTTTTCACAGACCACTAAAAACCAAAAAAGCCCTTAAATCCTAATGAGTTGTGCTTGGTGTAGAGAAAAAAATGGCTATTTAATTACTAGAAATAAAAATTAATTACTTACAGCAAACAATGGCTATTTAAGTTTCGAAAACTTTGTCATCTATCTCAATGTATGTTTTGTACTAAAAAAGCATTTTTGGTACAACAAGAATAGTACTATTTGAAAAAAATATCGTGACATTGATCTTTAACCAATTAATTACTCATTAATATGATTATTAAGCTTCAAGAAAATTTAGAAAATGTATTTGTGGCATGATATATCAAGAAATTTATTGGCTATTAAATATATGTTATTTATCTCATGAAATTATTAGTTATGCGAAGGATTTATTGATTAATTGCTTAAATAATGTCTCCATCGAGAAAAAAAATGGAAACAAAATTGACTAAAAAAATAAAATAAAAATAAAAATATCCTTTGTATTATTATAAACAAGTGTGGCAATAAAGTAAAATACCATTTCACTACAAATATCGCATCATGCTAGGCCACATTAATTTGTACACATTCTTTTGCACCAAGTATTTGTAGCATATCATATATTCAAAAGAGACAGAGTGTGTGTGTGTGTGTGTGTATTCTCCAACTACTCTACTATTAATTGATCACTCCTTAACCCCAAACCCAAGAAGGAAAGATTTAGGAAAGCCGATTGGCGACATCAAACTATTCAATGACAAGTTCTTATGAAGGATGAAGTGAAACAATAAAAGCCTATTTAATGATAGGTCGGGCCTTTAGAAAGACTTTTTTGTACCATCTTAATCTTCTAGTTTTCACTTAAAAAAAAAAGTAAGACAATAAAGTAACAAAAAGAAATTACATTAGAAATTTCCTTTGTTTATGAAAAGTACAAATGCATCAACGTAGCATAAATAGGCATTAATGATGTTAACTAATTGTAACATCACCAAGTATAAACCATCCATCTTGCAGAGCTAAGTCTCCAAGCAAATATGGCACCAACTAATGGCTCTATCCTCGCAACTGAGTCCTGGGATATTGCTGATTTTGTTATAAACAAAGGTCATGGAGTGAAGGGTCTCTCTGAAATGGGACTCAAAAAGCCTCCAAAAACAATTTCACCAACGCGTAGAAGAAAGATTCAGTGAGAAGAAAATCTTGGGTCAAGTATCAATTCCCCTCATTGATAAGTTAAAATGAGAGAGTCCAGAAGTCTCAAAATCCATTTGCGATGCCGCTGAGAGTTGGGGATTTTTCCAGATTGTGAATCATGGTGTGCCCCTGGAAGTACTCGACAAAATAAAGGAAGTGTTTTAGACAGATTTTGGGTGCAAAGGAAAAAGGAAAACATATCTAGAATAATAAATTTATTTTATGGGGAAACCAGGGTACCTCACTATAGGTCGTTGTGTGTAATATTTTTAAGATCCGAAGGGAGGTAAGGAGAGTGGGGGGATGGTGATGACAGTGAGAGGTTGAAATCTGGAGATGAGGTCTCTTAGGGTGAGCTTTTAACTTGCAAAACAATGAAAATGATGTTAGATGTGAAGTCGAGGTGCCCTAGTGTTCACATTCTGACACTCAAGTCAGCAACTCAAGCTTTCTTATGGTAACGAGAGCTTGCTAGCTCTCTGAAATCGTGGTTTAAAGTTGAGAACAGTTTTTATTTCTCCAAAAATCTATTTTTTAAAAAAAGTAACTAACGCTCCATTTCATTTACCAAATTTTCGATGGACTCCAGACGGTATTTCCTTATCAATAGCCACGAGTCAAAATGAGCAGGCTATATATGAGTAGCTTATAATGGACTTACAGATTCTTCTACGTTTCATCATTTCCAGCTTCATAACAAAATAATAATAATAATGATAATAAATAAATAAATAAAACAATTGTTGCCGTCAATGTAATTTGTCGACAGTTATTTAGTGTTATGAAGCAAGTGCGTGAGAAATGCCAGCACTTCACTTGCTACTTACCAGGAAAATTGATTCCAATCGCATGCTGTAGTTAGCAATGAAACTGAAAACGATGAATGAGTCAATAACTCATATTCAGTGTTTCCAAAGGTGACCGAGTTAATTATTACATCATTTAAGAATCAACTTAAATTTGCCTCTTGTTATTATTCGAATTCTGGCGATTGTGCCAACCAAGCTGACTAGGGGGGTATTATCACATATTTAGTACTTCATAAGGAATCCATGTAAGTAAAATACTGTAATCAGACTTCAATCAGACATGTAGTTGAGACATATGTACTTTAAATTGATACATCGGATCCGTCCGCGTAGGCATTAGGTTGAGCTTTGGCTCTTAGTTGGACAATTTGTAATTGTACTATATCTATAATGTATATAATATTCACAAAAGAGAACTGGAGTGGAGCTATTTAGACCCCTCCATTAATATCTTCAAACCCCAATTATTATTTTTATTTTTACTAAAAATTTTACTGTTAACCAAAATTACTGAAATGGGAATCAAAATGCTTTACAATTTCTAGACATTCATCCTCAACTCAAAATACCAGCAGCCTCTACCCTTTCTGTTGCTTTTGATTTGATTTGATCAACTATTCAACTTTCAAATTCTTCTCCACCAATTTCTACAGCTATTTCCCAAGTCCCTTCCGAAAAGATCTTCGAAGAAAACTGAAATTCGTAAAAACAAGTCTATTTTCAAGGGGGAAGGAATGATACAAACTCTTAAAATAATTAAAATTATTTAATTTTATGTTATTAGTTAATTTTGAACTAGTCAAAAGTAATTACACTTTGTAGAACTACATGTAAGTAGTGGAGCATTATGTGAAAACATGCTTAGTATTACTAATTCTTAAGTTGTAATCTTAAATAAACTTTATTATATAAAACTTGATGTTATTCAATAACAAGTATCATAAGTTCATTATTTTGGCAACGTAAAAATTGTAATTGAAAGTTTATTGGTTTCTTAAATAACCAATACTTATTTGGAAGTTTGGATTTTCTCGAATTAACTGAGTTTCCTCGAATTAATCCCATTTGTCATCTAATTTTTCTGTTTTATTTGATTTCTCCTCCTAAACATTATTGTCCATATCACAATGAAATTCAGATCATTAGGCTGTCCCAAAAAATTGGAGGGTTAATTACTAAGCATATTCAGGATTATAGATCACAATGAGACCGAAAATACATGCTACACAGGGTATGGAGACAGACAAAAATTCAGGAAGAAAAATGAGAAAAGAAAACCCTGTTAAGCAAAAGCAAAATTTGTAAAAGGAAAGAAAAATACATCAAGAATACAACCCACCATTGACCTATTTTCAAGCTTGTACGTTATCTCTGACTCCACTGCAATGTAAAATGTTGTTGAGCTTTCGCATTTGCACGATGTCGTTCATAGCAATTCCCACTGCCGCTTTAACAAATCAATGCGGTCAGATCAGTAGGGCCGCAAATGCTGCTGATATCAGTAAATGAATTCTGGAAACTGGCAGGCTTGTAGCCCCAGAGAAGGGGCTTACAGGTCCGGACGCCACAGGAGGCAGAAACCCCCCTCTCGTGCTTGAATGAGAGCTGTTTTCAAGATATTAAATGTTTAGAGCCACCCACAATAGATAAATAAATAGAACTACGGTTTATAATTCAGGACAGTTTAAATGTAAATAAATTCAGATTCTCACCTCCCTGCATACGTACAGGATCCGTAACCTGTAAGAAAGTAACCAATGACACAAAATCAGAAAAAATATAAGAAAAATGAATAGAAGGAAATGAAATGAAAGACAGATATAGATTGCTCAGTACAAGAAACAGTGCAAGCTTAATGATGTATAGTAGAAAGTCACGTAAGTACTACGCTTTTTTCAGAAAGTCACCTAAGTACTACCATTTTTTTTTTGTATGAAGTCACTCAAGTACTACTTTTTTCTTTTTTTTTGTTTCCCAGGGAATCAGTTAAGTTCTTGTTTTAGAAGGTCCTACCAAACACCTCTTTGAGTTTTGATCAATTCAATTATTGAGAACAATTTTTATTTCTCCAAAAATCTATTAAAAAAAAAGTACCTAACGCTCCATTTCATTTACCAAATTTTCGATGGACTCCAAACAGTGTTTCCTTATCAATAGCCACGAGTCAAAATGAGCAGGCTATATATGAGTAGCTTATAATGGGACTTACAGATTCTTCTACGTTTCATCATTTCCAGCTTCATATATAACAAAATAATAATAATAATGATAATAAATAAAACAATTGTTGCCGTCAATTTAATTTGTCAAAAGTGATTTAGTGTTATGAAGCAAGTGCGTGAGAAATGCTACAGTACTTCACTTGCTACTTAATAGGAAAATTGATTCCAATCGCATGCTGTAGTTAGCAATGAAACTGAAAGCGATGATTGAGTCAATAACTCATATTCAGTGTTTCCAAAGGTGACCGAGTTAATTATTACATCATTTAAGAATCAACTTAAATTTGCCTCTTATTATTATTCGAATTCAGGCGATTGTGCCAACCAAGCTGACTTGGGGGTATTATAGAATATTTAGTACTTCATATGGAATCCATGTAAGTAAAATACTGCTTAATCCATGTAATTAAAATACAGTTTTCCTCAAATGCTTTCATTTTACAAAGAGTAACAATCTAATAATTATAATCAGACTTCAATCAAACATATTGTTGAGACATATGTATTTTAAATTGATACATCGGATCCGTCCGCGTAGGCATTAGGTTGAGCTTTGGCTCTTAGTTGGACAATTTGTAATTGTACTATATCTACAATGTAATATTCACAAAAGAGAACTGGAGTGGAGCTATTTAGACCCCTCCATTAATATCTTCAAACCCCAATTATTATTTTTATTTTTACTACAATTTCACTGTTAACCAAAATACTGAAATGGGAATCAAAATGCTTTACAATTTCTGGACAATCATCCTCAACTCAAAATACGAGCAGCCTCTACCCTCTCTGTTGCTTTTGATTTGATCAACTATTCAACTTTCAAATTCTTCTCCACCAATTTCTACAGCTATTTCCCAAGTCCCTTCCGAAAACGATCTTCGAAGAAAAATGAAATTCGTAAAAACAAGAAGTCACTTTTATTGTTTATTCATTGGTATCAAAGTAACAATACGTTGAGAAGAAACTTCTCTTATCTTCTACATAAATTACTCTATATAGGGTGTGTTGGAGAATTAACAAATAAAACACACAAAAAAACACACTATTTTATTTCTTCAACAACACTCCTCACCCATTAAAACTCTTATTTTTCACTCTCTACACCTTAGAGATTTTGGTACTTCACTTGATTCATAAACCAAAGGGGAGAGATGGTATTTATACATTAACAAACTAATCACAACCATTCATTTATTCAACTACTACACAAATCCTCATCATTCATTAAAACCTACCACTCACCTACTTCACCAACCACACCTAACACAAATAATTCAAACCCTCACCAACCATACCTACTCATGGAATCTTCCATGAGTAGGGCTTGAAATTTATTCATTTTGGATCAAGTTTATGATCCAACAAGGTGTTTCTTAACTTGTTATTTGTTCTGACCTAGAAGAAAAACAAAGGTTCTCAAGGCCATTCGGAGAAATGAAGCTTGTTATCAACAGTTAATGATCAAAGCCAATACAATCTGGAGAGTTTTGATGTCCATTTCAGTAGTTTTCGTTAAAAACAAATTTGTAATTAAACTGAAAATACTAACCGGGGCTTTATGAGAATTATTTAAAGCCGAATGCAGAGCTGTTTAGATTGGGGCTGAAAAATAAATAAACACTACCATGAGCTCAAAATTCTTTGCCGCTTGCTCACACAAAGTTAGCTGTGTTGCATCATCTGTAAATAAGAGTGTACTGTTTTTACAAACAAATAAGAGTGTACTGTTTTGCATGGCTTGAGAGTGGCTTGGGATTATGGCTTTAGACGTCTTCAAGTGGGAGTGGATAATAAGAGCGTAGTGCATCTTTTGGAAAGGGCTCATCCTTCAACCAACGAAAATGCAATTCTTGTCAAAGCTATTCGGGAATTATTAGCACGTGATTAGATCGTCCACATGGAGCATGTGTACAGAGAGGCAAATAGTGCTGTGGATTTCCTTGCTTCCTATAGCCTAACTACACCCATAGGCTTGCATGTTCTTCTTTCTCCTCCCCCTGCTATTGTTGGTTTACTTTGTAATGATACTTATGGGATTGCACACTCTCGTTTAGTATTGCATTAGCTCTTCGTGAGCCCTTCTTTAATAAAAAATATATATTCTTTGTTTTAGAGTAGGACTCTAAAGTAAAAATATTATTACGTTCTTTTTCACACAACACTAAAAAACTAAAAAACCCTTAAATCTAAATTAATTACTTACAGCAAACAATGGCTATTTAAGTTTTGAAAACTCTGTCATTTATCTCAATGTATTTTTTTGTACTAAAAAAGTATTTTTCATACAATAAGAATAGTACTATTTGAAATAAATATCGTGACATTGATCTTTAACCAATTAAGTACTCATTAATATGATTATTAAGCTTCAAGTAAATTTAGAAAATGTGTCTGTGGCATGATATATCAAGAAATTTATTGGCTACGAAATATATGTTATTTATCTCATGAAATTATTAGTTATGTGAAGGATTTAATTTATTAATTGCTTAAATAATGTCCCCATCAAGAAAAAAAAAATGGAAACAAAATTGACTAGAAAAAAAAATTGAAAATATCCTTTGTGTAATTATAAACAATTGTGGCAATAAAGTAAAATACCATTTCACTACAAATATCGCACCATGCAAGGACACATTAATTTGTACACATTCTTTTGCACCAAGTATTTGTAGCATGTCATATATTCATAAGAGTGTGTGTGCGTGTCTATATATATATTCGCCAACTACTCTACTATTGATTGATCACTCGTTAACCCCAAACCCAAAAAGGAAAGATTCAGGAAAGTCGATTGGCGTGAAACGATAAAAGCTTATTTAATGATAGGTCAGGCCTTCAGAAAGACTTTTTTGTACCATCTTAATCTTTTAGTTTTCACTTTAAAAAAAAAAAGTAAGACAGTAAAGTAACAAAAAGAAATTACATTAGAAATTTCCTTTGTTTATGAAAAGTACAAATGCATCAATGTAGTACAAATAGGCATTAATGATGTAACTAGTTGCAACATCACTAAATATAAACCATCCATCTTGCAGGGCTAAGTCTCCAAGATAAAATGGCACCAACTAATGGCTCTATCCTCGCAACTGAGTCCTGGGATATTGCTGATTTTGTTATAAACACAGGTCATGGAGTCAAGGGTCTCGCCGAAATGGGACTCAAAAGCCTCCAAAAACAATTTCACCAACCCTTACAAGAAAGACTCAGTGAGAAGAAAATCTTGGGTCAAGTATCAATTCCCTTCATTAATAAGTTAAAATGGGAGAGTCCTGAAGTCGCAAAATCCATTTGCGATGCCGCTGAGAGTTGGGGATTTTTCCAGATTGTGAATCATGGTGTGCCCCTGTAAGTACTCGAGACAGTAAGGGAAGTGTTTTAGACAGATTTTAGGTGCAAAGGAAAAAAAGAAAAACCTATCTAAAACAATAAATTTATTTTATAGGACAACCAGAGTACCTCATTAGGTCATTGTTTGTGATATTTTTAAGATCCGAAAAGAGGTAAGCAGAGTGGGGGGATGGTGATGACAGTGAGAGGTTGAAATCTGGAGATGAGGTCTCTTAAGGTGAGCTTTTAACCTGCAAAACAATGCAAATAAGGTTAGAGGTGAAGCCATGGTGCCCCGGCATTCACTTCGATGCTCAAGTCAACAACTGAAGCTTTCTTATGGTGACGCAAGCTTGCCAACCCTCTGAAATCGTGGTTTAAGATTGAAGAAGGCTTTTTGTGGAGTATGTGTGATCATAAATGATGAAAATAAACCTAGATGTCTTTATATATATAGTACATTGGCTGCCACGTGGCGTATTTTCAATGGTTTTTGGTTGTCCTTTTACCTTTTTATGATTTTGGGCCATTTGGGAGCATGCTTGAGGCGCAAGAAGGCGTTTCATGACATATTTTATCCCTTTGGATACGTGGCGTAGGCTGGAGAGTGGTCCGAAGTACCTCAACAAAAGTTGTCTGGTAAGGCGGCTAAGGACCACTATCCTAGGGGCAGCGTCCTTCACTTTTTGACAGTGGTGATAGTCGGCTGTCACTACTTTTTCGACATGATATTTTGATATCTAATTTTTACAAAATCCAATATTATATTTTAGGCGATGGAGACGTTTCTCATGACCAACTTTTTAGATATGTTTCCTTAATTGTTTCGCTTATGATCTATTGAGTACCTTGGGTACCGAGTTTTGTGGGGGTAGGCCGAGTACCCCGGGTACCGAGTTTTGGGGGGTAGGTCGAGTACCCCGGTTACTGAGTTATAAGGGGTAGATCGGATACCTCAGAGGTGTACAGTGATTGTCATGGAGCCTCATTGACACGTGGCATTCTACTACAATCTTTTCTGTTTCTTCCCAAACATGAAGCAACTCACAGGTTTTTTGTGTAACCAGCAGAGGAGAAGAGGAAGTACTCAAAGGAGAATTCACCAACCAATAATGTCAGGTTCGGCTCAAGCTTTGTTCGTCATGTGGAAAGGGCTCTAGATTGGAAAGACTCTCTGAGCCTGTTTTATGTTTCTGAGGAAGAAACTGCTGCTTTTTGGCCTCCTGTTTGCAAGCAAGTGCCAATAAATACATGAATATTTTAAATGTACTGTTTAAAATTGAAGTTGGCAACTATAGCTTATAAGCTATAACATTAAAGTACTTGGTAAAAAACAATTGTTATGACTTGGAAACAAAATTAATTTCATCCACCACTTGTATGATGAAGAACTTATAATATATTCATTATTTTTCTCAAACTTATTATTTAAAAGTCATATTTACTAACCACTGACTTTTATTTACTGTTTTTTTTTTAAAACAACAAACTATATCTTTTAAGTTAGAGCATTTGAAAGCCAAATAAGGCCAAGATTGTGGACTAAATGTTACGATTTTGTTTTTTTTTTCTTTCGGCCTGTAGGGATGAAATGCTGGAGTACAGGAAGAGTTCTGAAGTTCTCATCAAACGTTTAATGCATGTGCTAGTCAAGGGGCTAAACGTCAAAAGAATTGATGAAATAAGAGCCCTTATGTTGTTGGGTTCAAGAAGAGCAACCTCAACTACTATCCTATGTGTCCGAATCCTGAACACACAGTGGGAGTAGGCCGTCATTCAGATATTTCAACATTCACTATCCTCCTCTAGGATGACATCGGGGGACTTCACGTGCGAAAAGACAATGTTAATGGCTGGATTCATGTCTCTCCAATTAGCGGATCATTCATTATCAACATTTGAGATGCATTGCAAATCATAAGAAACGGTCGATACAAGAGTTTTGAGCACTATGTGATTGGCAATGGAAGCCAGAACAGGATTTCGGTCCCCCTTTTCGTGAACCTGAAACCTGAAGCCATACTCTGTCCTTTTCCTAAAGTTCTTGCAAATGGGGAGAAGCCACTGTATAAGCCAGTTCTGTGCGCAGACTATTCCAGGCATTTCTATACCAAGGCACATGATGGGAAAACTATCGACTTTGCAAAGATAAGCAACGTTTGCGATGAAAATATGTGAATGCCTAGCCAATTGTTATCTTGATAAAAATAAAGGTCATGAAGGTTGAATTCCATGACTAATGTTGAGACCAGTTCTTCACTCCTGGATATCAAAATATATGCGTTGTTTTAAGGTTTTACTCATGTTGCAACACTCTATGATTCAATTTTTCATTTCAATAAATTGAATTTGTCTTTATTCACATTGTTTTCCTAGCTAGTTTAGTATTTTCTTGTTTACGTATTTATCATCCTTATCTGTTTTCCAGAGCCAATATAAAGGCTCTACATTGTACAATTTTATGACTCACATAAACTGTAGGACTTAAGGTGCTATAAACAAATCAAACAACCTCAGATCCTGCCCAAGATCACCAACCAAATTTACCAAGATGCTTCAAGATTGATGACTGAAGAATTTGACTAAGTTTAATCAATGGAATGTGACGACTAACCAACAAACTATATTTACTGTTTTTACTGTAAATAATATATTCATTATTTTTCTCAAACTTATTATTTAAAAGTCATATTTACTAACCATTGACTTTTATTTACTGTTTTTTTTAAAACAACAAACTATACCTTTTAAGTTACACCACTTGAAAGCCAAACAGGGCCTAAGATTGTGGACTAAACGTTACGATTTTGTTTTTTTCTTTGGGCTTGTAGGGATGAAATGCTAGAGTACACGAAGAGTTCTGAAGTTCTCATCAAACGTTTAATGCTGTGCTAGTCAAGGGGCTAAACGTCAAAAGAATTGATGAAATAAGAGCCCTTATGTTGTTGGGTTCAAGAAGAGTCAACCTCAACTACTATCCTATGTGTCCGAATCCTGAACATACAGTGGGAGTAGGCCGTCATTCAGATATTTCAACATTCACTATCCTCCTCCAGGATGACATCGGGGGACTTCACGTGCGAAAAGATAATGGTAATGGCTGGATTCATGTCTCTCTAATTAGCAGATCATTCATTATCAACATTTGGGATCCATTGCAAATCATAAGCAAAGGTCGACACAAGAGTATTGAGTACTGTGTGATTGCCAATGGAAGCCAGAACATGATTTTGGTCCTCCTTTTCGTGAACCCGAAACCTGAAGGCATACTCTGTCCTTTTCCTGAAGTGCTTGCAAATGGAAAGAAGCCATTGTATAAGCCAGTTCTGTGAGCAGACTATTCTAGGCATTTCTATACCAAGGCACATGTTGGGAATAAAACTATCGACTTTGCAAAGATAAGCAACGTTTGCGATGAAAATATGTGAATGCCTAGCCAATTGTTATCTTGATAAAAATAAAGAGCAAGGTCTTGAAGTTTGATTTCCAAGACTAATGCTGAGACCAGTTCTTCACTCCTGGATATCAAAATATATGCGTTGTTTAAGGGTTTTACTCATGTTGCAACACTCTATTTACTGAATTCAATTTGTCATTTCAATAAATTGAATTTGTCTTTATTCACATTGTTTTCCTAGCCAGTTTAGTATTTCTTGTTTACGTCATATTTATCATCCTTATCTGTTTTCCAGAGCCAATATAAAGGCATCTGCATTGTACAATTTTATGACTCACATAAACTGTAGGACTTAAGGTGCTATAAACAAATCAAACAACCTCAGATCCTGCCCAAGATCACCAACCAAATTTACCAAGATGCTTCAAGATTGATGACTGAAGAATTTGACTAAGTTTAATCAATGGAATGTGACGACTAACCAACCAGAATCAAAGAAAAAAAAAGATATAGAATGAACAAAGAACAAGAGAGATTTTACGTGGTTCAGCGGGATTTCTCTAACTTACATCCACCGGAAGGCAAATATGATCAGTCTTATTGATTCTCAAGATGATTTACAGAGCAATGCCATGAGCTACAATACAAGATCTGGACTCCTCATTTATACCAGCCCTTTCTCTCTCTATAGCTCTCTAATCACCCAAAACCGTTGAACCAGAACCAGCTGCTTCACCACAGCTTCATAACGAACCCAGAGCATTCCCAGCAACTCACGTGAGTTCCTTGTGCATTAACGGCATTTAACGAACCTTGTGAGCTGTTTACAAACACGTGATATTCACTTGCTTAACTCAAAGCTATACGGTACACTTATATGTCGTTTCAAGGAGTGTTTTATTTGCTCATCAAAACGCACGTATTTCTTGTCGTTTGGCTTAAGTGATTCCAGCTTCAAAACACAAGATCCTCTGTCGTTTTGAATCTCTGGATTTGCTTCCATACTCAACATAAACCTATTGTTTTATCTAAGAAAGACTTTGGTTGAAGGAATCGGCCTACCATAAAAGATAGTCAATGAACCTTATCTCATTGGCATGTTAGTACATAAGTTTAGACATAATCTATTTATTTTCGGCTAAAATTATTCATATATTTGTAAGTATTAGTTAACTTAAATCAATTTTAAATTATACCAAGCTCCGAAATGTCAGATTTGGAATCGGCGAGCTCCTCCTATGGGCTAAATAAAGATAAATTGTAATAGCTTCTCAAAAGGAAATCCAGGTGATGCTACTTGTGGGGCTATTTTTGGGGATCATCTTTAGGGGCACGTAGGCAGTTTTGGTTTGTTCTTAAGTCATGAGTCGGCTTTTTTAACCGAACTTATGCCAACAGTCGGATAAGACTTTGGCTTCAGGGGGATTCATTGGTGGTGGTTTATTGCTTTAAGCGTAATGACTTTAATTCGCCATAAACTCTTTGAATTATATAATATTTCAGAGATAATACAACTAATTAATGCATATATTATATGTGTAATTAAATTTAATATAATCACCACTTGTATTCTTTAATTGTCAATGTGGGAAGACCATTCTTCCAATAATCTATATAATAAAACCTCATATTTAATTGAGTACAACTCTTTGATATTTTATATCATATATGTTAATCAATTTTATTATAGTTTGTGATGTTTTTATATGAAAAATATTCATAAAAATTATGAAGATAAATAATGCTAATTTGAGCAAAATAAAAAGATAAAAATAATAATAGTCTGCCACTATATATTATCACAAGTTATATACAGATGGGTAATAATGCTAATTATTAAATTTTATTTAGTTAAGGATGATAATTAATTAATTAGATAGGAATATTTTGAAAAATATCTTTTAATGATAGCATTCAAACTTTTTAGATTAAATAAAAAGCTAAAAAAATTAGTTTAATAACTTAATGACTTAATTGCTGAAAATCTTTATTAAGTTGAAAAAACAAATAGACTTAATGACGTAACTAACTAAAATTAAGTCAATTAACTCATTAAGTAAAAAAAACAAACAAACCATTATAAAATAAGTCATCTTACCTTTTTAAACTTCCTATTTTGAACCTTTAATATTTTAACAGAATGACAATTATGTCTTTTTTTTTCATAAACCATAATATATAAATTAACTATCAGATATCACATTATTATCAGCATAATCAAGTTACCCCAATAGCAATTAGATCATCGCAATCATGGCATTGCACAATTATATCAAGAGGCATGCACAATGTGATCTTTATTTTGACAACATTGAAAATAATTCTAGTTTAATCATTGATGAAGGCATAAAAAGAGATAATGACACTTCAAAAGAGTATCACTATACTAATGTCTCTAGATCACAATAAATGAAAATTTTAAGGAATATTATTACAACAAGTTTAATGTGAATATAATGCATATTAGTTTTTATTTTTAATGGATTATATAGTAGCATGAATTTTTATCATATTTTATGTAACAAATTATGAAGTTCATTAGATTATATTTAATTAAGTCTTTTTTTTTCACTTTATGTGACTTTACATATTAAAAAGAAAAGGCATCTCTAAACAATTTATTAAATAAAATTTAAAAATCTGGATATAGCCTGCATCTTCCAAGAAAAATCTAGATCTGCATATTAAAAAATGTGGATCCAGATGTGGAAAGTTGTGATCCACACGGATCCGAATTCGGATCTAGATGTAAGTGCATCCAGAAAACTAAATATCTAGATCCGGTTAAATTTTATTTTAAATGAAAAATCAAATTAAAAACATATATTAAAAATTAAATTTTATTTATGGATTTATGATTTTGTATGTTATTCATGTTAAATTATTAATTATTGAATTTTATTTTATACTATTAAGTAAATTATTGAGTTTTAAATTATATATTAAATTATTAATTTTTTTATTTTTTGGATCCAGATATATGAAATATCCACCTACATCTGTTTGCAAGTATTACCCACATCTAGATTCACATTTTTTTTTCAAATTTGGATGTGGATTTGGATATAGAAAAATAAATATAGATCTAGATCCGGATGCACTTATATATATGTGGATCCGGATCCGAATTTTGCCAATCCTAGGCAATAGTCTAACCTCAACGAAGAAAAATTCTTTAAGAGCCACAAAGTTTTATGATTTGTTATATAAGAACGTGAATTTCATTATTTTTATAGTATGTCCTAGATTCGATCTCTCCTAAAATAATTGAAATACCTTTTATACTTACGTTACTCTTACAAGGGATTTTTAAATTCAATATGAAAGGAGTAATTTACCATTTCAATTGAACAAAGCATATCTTTATTGAAGAAAATAAAGACACTATTGTCACTAGTAATGGAATGTTACAAAATCGCCACAATTGATGAATATATAGTAATAACTTTTTCATGGTTTATTTCCTTTACAATTAGACTTGCTCCTTCTTTAATAATTGTATCAAATTATTCTATTATTTCACCTACTCTCTATTATTGAAATTAAAAAAGAATTTCAAGAAATAATATTTCATGATACGTACAATTTTATAATTTCTATTATAATTACGTTAACCATCTCCAATGCATAACACCATTTTGGCATAACACCAACACTAAAAATGTACATTTTTCACATCAAATTACTATTTCATCTCTAACTCATTTAAACCAAAAAAAATATTCTTCTTTTATTCCTTTAATTCTCAAGAATTAATTCAATTAACACAATAAATATTACTATTAATATAGATAATTAAGTAATAAGTAATTTTATATCGATTAACAAAAAAAATATAGAAAATTATTAAATTTGCATTTAATTAACTAAATTAGTACATTATGAAAATTAAACATTACATTAGTATAGAAAAATACAATAACAATAAATAACAACAATAATGATCTTGGAGGATCTAATAATGATCTCCCACATTACTAAATAATTGTTCTAATTTATGCTAGTAGTAGTAGCTTTTTTAATTTGTGTTAATTTAATTTTGTATTTTTAATTTTGTAATATGTAATCTAGTAATTAATGTTATTGACATTTTATTTTTATTACTAATTTTTTAGTTGAATATTTTTTATTTAAAATATTAGTATAATATTGAAAAATTAAAAAAATAACAAAAATAATAATAATAACTTAAAATATTATATAAAATAGGACATATATGTAAATAAGATAATGTAATAAGGATATTTGAGACTTTTTATTCGTAGCACCAAATATGGTGCAAATGAATAGTGTTGCACCATATTTGGTGCAATACTATTCATTACACCATTTTAGTGTTATATTAGAGAAACATTTTACACCAAAATGGTGTAAAATGTGATTTGATGTTTGGTTTAGTGCTACATTGGAGATGCCCTTATAAGTTAATTTTTCATATTTTTTCTCTTTTTTAATTATACACACACACCCACACACACACACACACACACACACACACACACACACATATATATATATATATATATATATATATATATATGTTGTTAAGAGTAAGGTTCGTGATGTTTAATTTGTTACTATATATTTTGCTGCTTCAACTGTACCGGACAGTAGAACAAATACCTACAATCAATTTTAATTTAGCCATGTTTTATTCAAAACCTGGATCCATCCAAATTTAAACATTTAGACTTAAGCTTGAACTGGGCTTGAGGTTGAAGACAAATACCAGAGTATCATTATACCATAAGGACGTAACATCATAATTACGATCATGACACCAATAAAGTTCTAAAAATAAATATCTATAAGGTTTCTGGTAACTTCAAAAAGATCTCGTAAAGTGTCAGAAAAAACATGCACAGAACACAAATACAATTTATTTATATGACAAATAGAAACAAGTACATAGAGCTTTGAAGCCAGAAAAAAACCCTTCATAACAATAAATTTATTTTTCCATAGCAGGAGTGAAGAACTGGCCTCAGCATTATTCACTGAATCCCACCTTCATCTCCGTGCACTTTATTTTCATCAAGATAACAATTAGCTAGGCATTCACTTATTTTCATCTCAAATGTCGCTTATCTTTGCAAAGTCGATAGTTTTCTTCCCATCATGTGCCTTGGTATAGAAATGCCTGGAATAGTCTGCGCACAGAACTGGCTTATACAGTGGCTTCTCCCCATTTGCAAGCACTTCGGGGAAAGGACAGAGTATGGCTTCAGGTTTTGGGTTCACGAAAAGGGGGACCGAAATCCTGTTCTGGCTTCCATTGGCAATCACACAATGCTCAACACTTTTGTATCGACCATTGCTCATGATTTGCAATGCATCACCAACGTTGATAATGAGTGATCCGCTAATTGGAGCGACATGAATCCATTCAGTACCGTTGTCTTTTCGCACGTGAAGTCCCCCGATGTCATCCTGGAGGAGGATAGTAAATGTTGAAATATCTGAATGACGGCCTACCCCAACTGTGAGTTCAGGATTGGGACACATAGGATAATAGTTGAGGTTAACTCTTCTTGAGCCCAACAACATAGGTTCTCTTATTTCATCAATTCGTTTCACGTTTAGCCCCTTTACTAGCACATGCATTAAACGTCTGATGAGAACTTCAGAACTCCTCATGTACTCTAACATTTCATCCCTACGGGCCGAAAGAGGGGGAAAGAAAAGAACGTACAAAAGCAAAATAATAACGTTCAGTATACAATCCAAGTACATGAAAGAGTGTGTGTGTATGTGTGTATGTATATTGGCACTTACTTGCAAACAGGAGGCCAAAAAGCAGAAGTTTCTTCCTCAGAAACATAAAACAGGCTGAGAAAGTCTTTCCACTCCAAAGCCCTTTCCACATGAGGAACAAAGCTTGAGCCGTATCTGACATTATTTATTGGTGAATTCTCCTTTGAGTACTTCCTCTTCTCCTCTGCCGGTAACGCGAAAAACCTGTGGGTAGCTTCCTTTACTCTCTCGAGTACTTCCAGGGGCACACCATGATTCACAATCTGGAAAAATCCCCAATTCTCAGCGGTATCGCAAATGGATTTTGCGACTTCAGGACTCTCCCATTTTGACATATCAATGAGGGGAATTGACACTTGGTCCAGGATTTTTTTCTCACTGAATCTTTCTTCCAAGGGTTGGTGAAATTGTTTTGGCAGGCTTTTGAGTCCCATTTCGGAGAGTCCCTTCACTCCGTGACCTTTGTTTACAACAAAATCAGTAAGATCCCAGGACTGGGTTGCCAGGATAGAGCCATTTGTTGTTGCCATATATTTTTGCTTGGACTTAGTATCACAAGAAGTGTGAATTATACTCAGTGCTGGTGCAATTGCTGGAACGTTAATTTATAGTCTAGATTATCAGAAGATCAAGAATGGGAAAGTAAAACGTGGCTCAAGTTCAACTACCCTTGATTATTCTTTTTTTTGCTTTTGGTTAGAAGTCTAGTAGGCACGCGTGGTAGAAAAAGGAGATAGGGAAAAATTAGGTTGTAACAAACATTGTATGTCAGTATATGTCGTTAGTAAGGGCGCAATGAAGTTCATGGCCATATCTTCCTTCGATTTATTCATTATTATTATTTTTAAGGACAAACCTATGGTACCACAGTTGTATGGTACCACAGCTGGATCCAACTATTAGATCTAGCCCACAGTTGTCACCAGAGCTAGATCCAATGGCTGGATCCAACTGTGGTACCATACAACTGTGGCACCATAGCTGGACCCTATTTTTAAATATATTTGTAGAAGTCGTTCAATGGCCTCAACAACCGCTTTCGTTGCCACGGAGGAAATGATGCCAAAATAAAAGAAAAAGAAAAACTGGAAATTAGAATAAAAAATCCTTTATAATTGAAATTGAAGTACGTCTCATTTTTTAACAATGTTATTATACGTCTTATTTTTTAACAATGTTATTAGGTTTCACAGTCTATTTTGTAACGATCCAAAATTTATAAGTACATTGTATAGTCTAGGCTTAAGCAGGGGTGGCTTTAGGTATAGGCGAACAAGGCAGTCGCCTAAGGCCTCATATTTTAAGAAGGTCTCATTTTTTGAGTATTTCCTTAATAATTCTCTAATTAATAAAATTTTTTAATACGTATTTTAAGAAATTAAGAGTTATTTTTGATAAAAAAAAATCTATTTTTGGAAACCTTAATTTTAAAGAAATATAATTAATAATATTATTTAACCATTAGTTGATTCATTATTATTATTTCCAAAAAATATTTACCTTTTTAATTATTCAATGTTAGAATCTTTGATTTTTAGTATTTCTTTTAATTTCTATTAAAAACCTTATAATCTCAAGAATTAGTAAATGAAAAAAATTTCTTGTTCTTTTCTCTACAAAGAAAATTATTATATTCATTGGTTCATGTAAAATAATTAGTTTCTTAAAATATAAAGTCCATTTTTGTTTTTGAACATCAATTCATCATTTCAAAATTTTGTACTCCATCATTTTAAATATTCTATTTGAAAAAAATATTGTTTTTATTTATTTGTCTGTTTGTTTTTAACGGTTTTAATGGAATAAAAAAATATATCTTCTTGACTATTTTTTAGGTTTTATTTTTAAAATTTTTTATCTCTTTTTATTATTATTGAAATTCAAAAATTAAAGATGAAATAAATTTTAATTCTTTTTATATGTCTTTGAGTATTGAAATTGCAAAATAAATAGAGGTCTCATAAGAAAATTTCGCCTAAGGCCCCTCAGACTCTAAAGCCAGCCCTGAGCTTAAGGATGGTTTGAATTTTCTTATCGTCTTCGGAATATGCTAGGCAGCTACGCCTCATGCATCTTACTCTTGATTTATCAGTCAATAAAGACTCTTTGGAATAATCAAAACACGATTTGTTTAAGAAGAAAGCAAGATGCTGCTCTCTGCTTTTAAAGATTTTGTATCATTCGTTTATAGTAATAATAGATGATTGAGATATAACGGCTGTTAGTGCTGTTGGAACACGACTTAATATTATCGTTGAATCGTAATTTGTCTATCAGTTTATTTGGATGAAGCGATTTTTCTAAAATGATATCAGGGTTAAGCTTTTGTGTTAGTTCTCCTACGTATAATATTTTATGGCTGGTTCACATTATTTCGTATAATCACAGCCTAAATAGTGGGGGAAATATCACCAGCCATAGATTTTGCACATAAAAGAATTAACAAGAAAGTTTAGCTCTGATAATATTTTAGAAAAATAGTAGGAAGTAACTAGGCAAGTGAAAAAGACCAATGAGTCAATGGATTATTTATGAGAGTAATTTCAGTTTATCTCTATTTAGAATGATAATGTTTAATTTACTTCCAAAACCATGAAAACATCAATGTACTTCTATCTGCCGTCAAGAGGATAAAGAGAAAAAAATTCCATCAGCGCACCTCTTCATTTGTCATCATCTTTAAAAAAAAAAAGGAATAATTTAAGGTTTTTCAAACTTTTAAGGAGTAAATTCAAGATAGTTGAAATTGTTTATACTTTAAAAATTACTTTTTACATTGTAAATTTTAATAATTTTTTTTTTACAAAAATATCCATGATCTAATTTACTACTATGGATAATATATTATGAGTAAATATAAATAGTTACTTTGTACACCCATCTAGTACACTCGATATTCAACTTACAATTTTTTACAACAAATTTTACTTCTAACATATTAACAATACAAATTTTATAAAGGACCAATCAATAATTTAGGATATTTTAACTTCAACTTTTTTTTAATAATTTTCAAGTATTTAAAAAAAAGAAGAAGAAATGTTTGGCGAATGTTTTTGTCAATATTTTAAAAAATTAAGAAAAATCTCATTGTCCTGTATTGATAGTGGTAAGATGAATAAGTTTGGAGTTGATTTTTTTTTTTCTAGAAAATGAATTAAAACCTTTTATGAATAATGAATTTTGATGAATATGAATAACTAATATTTACTTGAACACTTTCTGCCCAAAAAAAAGGAAAACTTTTAATTCTTGTTCTATTATTCTTTTTTCATTTTAGTTTTGGTGAGTTGAGTATTTTTCTAACTAGTAAATAAAGATAACTAATTTAGATAGCTATTTTTGGTGAATGAAGGATTTTACTAATTATATATAGGGTGAGGGCTGTTTTGACATTTAAAAAAGTGTACAAACTAAATTTATTTTTTTTAGATTTAATTGATAGGTGTAGAGTAATAAAGTGTTCAAAATAATTTTTAATGTGTAAAATAACCTAACCCATTAAAAATAATCATTCTATTCGGCAGATGAATTGAAATTTACTCCTCTTTATAATAATGATTTTATAGGGAGCAATCACCTCTAACTTATTTACAAATGAGGGGTGATTATACTGACTTGTGATGTGGATAATACAAATAAGGGATTTTACTATTTCCACCATCAATTCAATATGGCTTTTTATAATATTACTCTGCTATTAAATGATTGCATAAAAGGTGGGGGACTATCATTGCTTAAAATCTAATTCAAATTTTTTTAACTTATTTTCCGGGCACTTTTCCCAGCTTGACTTATTTACGAAAATATGAAATAAAAATAAGAATAAAAATATTCTTTTGAGTCAAGCAATTTCTCTAATAACTATATAATTACTTCAGATCTTTATTAAATTTCTCAAATTAAATGTTTAATAGTTTATTTCAGATTTCCAATATATATCTTCTAAAAAAAAAATCAATGAATATGAGAAATGTATGTAACTCACTCCTTCCGAAGCTCAATATTTGATCATACAAGTAAAGTGCGAATTGCCAACTTCAAATCTGTCCAAAAAAGTTACTCTCCGTGAAGCACTGTTGGATGGCGAAATATGCTTCTTTCCCACATTTCCAGGGAAGAGCAAGGACTCTTATCCAGAAGCCCTCAAGTCCGACTCTGTCAAAATCTCACGTGTAATTTTTTTTTGTTTTTTTTCCTTTAGTTCCCTTTAATTTAGTCATCAACTACTGAAGGGACTAAATTCTCATGATGTCAGATTTGACGGTAGCTGGCTAGCATTTCTTCTTTTAGAAACCATTAGATTGCGCGATGAGTTAAAATGAAACCAATTAAAGTAACCAAGATTGAATAAATCTCTTGGTTAGGCAGCGTTTGTTTTTTTTTTTAAATCTTAATAAACTTGAATTAGTTTGAATTTTGAATAGAGTTGAATGTCTAAATTTGAATGACATGTTTGTTTTTTTGTCTCAATAGTTAAAAATAAATATTAAGTTTTTTTTAAACTAAAAAAATCTGAAAATTAATAGTTTTACATTTATGCCCTTACAAATTATAATGTTAAACAAATAATAAATATCTCAAAGAATATAAATAAGCCAATAAATTATCATAACGTAATTCATATTCAATTGAGTACAACTCTTTAATATTTTATATCATATATGTTAATTAATTTTATTATAGTTTGTGATGTTTTTATATGAAAAATATTCATAAAAAATTATGAAGATAAATAATACTAATTTGAACAAAATAAAAAGATAAAAATAATAATAGTCTACCACTATATATTATCACAAGTTATATACAGATGGATAATAATGCTAATTATTAAATTTTATTTAGCTAAGGATGAAAATTAATTAATTAGATAGGCATATTTTGGAAAATATCTTTTAATGATAGCATTCAAACTTTTTAGATTAAGTAAAAAGCTAAAAAAATTAACTTAATAACTTAATGACTTAATTGTTGAAAATCTTCATTAAGTTAAAAAACAAAAGCAGAGTTAGGTTGTGTTTGTTTTTTTATCTGAAATCTGAATAGGTCTGAATTTAGTTGAAGTGTGAATAGGTCTTAATAAAAATGTTTGATTGACATGTTTGTTTTTTCTTTTTCAACATCTGAAGAGAAAAACTTAAAAACTAGTAGTTTGACATAACTATCCTTTTAAGCAGTGCATATATTTATTCTTCACAATTTATAATTTTCACAGGTTGATTAGTTTGGTAGCATTAAAAAAAAATATTATCATTGTTGATCTTAATTTAAATTTTTAATAAAAGATGTAATTATAACATCAAATTTATTATAAAGTCAACACTGTTATTTTATTTTTGATTCATTAGAATGGACATAATTTGATTTGTTCAATATTTTAGTTTAATTAATGTTATCATGTGAATAAAAATTTAAAGCAATTAAAAAAATGAGTGATGATACAGCCACAAACTCTTGTACAAACTTATCTTATACAAACTGATGTGGCATTAATTCATTGTTTGAATGAAAATATAAAATAATAGAAATAAATCATGTGGACCAAGAGATATTTAGTTCAATCAATGAATTAACGCCACATCAGTTTGTACAAAATAAGTTTGTACAAGAGTTTGTGGTAATATCATTACTTTAAAAAAATAACTTCAAGAACAATACAAAAATATTAGGTTTACATACATAATATTATAAATGCATGAATTGTTAAGGGTATTTTTGAGATTTGAAATTAAAATTTTCCATTTAGACTTCAGACTTCAGATAAAAGTAAACTTTTTCTATTTTTTCTTTTCAGATAGAATTGTCGGATAATAAGTGGTAAGTTAAAAAAACAAACAACTTAAAATAAATAAATGTCTGAAAAAAAGGTTAAATTCAAACTTTAGACTAAAAAACAAACAACACCTTAATAACTTAACTGGTTGAAACTAAATCAATTAAATCATTAAGTTAAAACAAACAAACAGCCCCTAACTCTTTTCAAAATGAAATTTTCTCATAATAGAATAATTTTCTTTCTATGACAATGAATTTAATAATTTTCTAGTAAGTTGTCACCATTACTTGTCCGTAGGAATGGCAACGTGTATCAAATATTTGGTGAGAAAATCCAATAATATTTCCTTTTTCTCCTATTCATTCTCAGGAATTTTAGTGCAACTTGTTAAGCACGACACGATGAAATAGACGTACTCTCACTGAATTACGACATAAAATTGAATGGTGTCATGAGTGAAAGTGCAACTGTTTAAAGCCACCGAGATTGAATAGGACTCCTATTTGATCTTTTGAATGTTGAAATTTCTCACCATCTCTATGACAAGAGCACAATTTTCTTTCTATAACCATTCAAATGCAGGGAATGCAATCAGTATCAAATATTTGCTAAGAAAATTCAATATCGTTTCCTTCTTTCTCATATTTATTCCCAGTAAAGGTCTTTCAGGTCAATGTACGTAGTCAGAGTGTATGCATGAGATAGAGATGCGCATAGAAACTTAGCCAAAAATTAACACACGTCGATATCAACAGTGATGAGTCTAATTGGGCTTCTTGTTTTATCCTCATAAAAATCTCAAGTGCTCTCATTGTATAACATCATCCTATTAATTCATTACATCCATATTATGTGTGCCTATCAATTAATTGCCAAAAAATAGATACATAAGAAGAGGTTTATGTAATACAAGATCGGACCACATTGAGCCTTTTTTTTTACCATATTTGGCATTTTGATGAGTTTTGAAATACTAGGGAGAAATGATTAATTTTAACAAATGAGATGCTAGTTTTAATCATTCTTTGTACGAAAAACATTAAGGAAAAAAATTCTAGTATATAAGAATCATTTATTTAAGAGAGATTGTCAATTTTCTCCTATTGAAATTATTATATACCAATTACCCTTTTATTGTTTTCATAATAGCCAATAACCTTCCTAACAGCATAATTTTATAATATTACCCATATTTTAAAGTATATTTTTATTCATATTTATGATAAATTAAATATATAAATAAAATGAAGTACTAAAAATGAGAAATATATATTTTGGTAAGAATAAAAAATTAATAATAAGGTATTTTTCTTTTAGTTTTTGTTATTTTTGAACATTTTTCTTATAATAAATATATTTTCATATTTCCAAGATAATTTATCAAGTAAATGACCCATTTACCCCTCTTTTCGTTTAAATTTTTTGTGCCAATAAGGTTTTTAGATGTTATGAAAATAATAAGGGTTAAGTAGTATATATTGACTTCAGTAAGGAGAAATTGACAATTTCCCTTTATTTTCCAAGGGTTGGATATACTGCTTAGGGAGGGCTTTGAGTCCCATTTCAGAGAGGCCCTGCACTCCATTTCCTTCGTTTACGACAAAATCAGTGACATCCGAGTAGCACTCAATGAAACTGTTGTTGCTGCCATTAATTAATTGTGAAGGACTAGCTTGAAGAATAAAGAAGCTTGTTTTTGTGCAATAACATGATTTCTATGCCAAGCTATTTATATTGCACTTATCCAAGCTCAAATTGTTATATTAGCGTACATGAAGGGCATGATTGACCTCTTGGCATGTTAGGTGAACCAGCATGGTTCATGTCCTTAAATGTATGTATATATTAGCCGAATGCAGAGCTGTTTAGATTTGGGCCGAAAAATAAATAAACACTACCATGAGCTCAAAATTCTTTGCCGCTTGCTCACATAAAGTTAGCTGTGTTGCATTATCTGTAAATAAGAGTAGTACTGTTTTGACAAACAAATATGGTGACAGAATTGCCAGAGAATTTAAAATATTCTTTGTTTTAGAGTAGGACTCTAACGTAAAAATATTATTACGCTCTTTTTCACAGACCACTAAAAACCAAAAAAGCCCTTAAATCCTAATGAGTTGTGCTTGGTGTAGAGAAAAAAATGGCTATTTAATTACTAGAAATAAAAATTAATTACTTACAGCAAACAATGGCTATTTAAGTTTCGAAAACTTTGTCATCTATCTCAATGTATGTTTTGTACTAAAAAAGCATTTTTGGTACAACAAGAATAGTACTATTTGAAAAAAATATCGTGACATTGATCTTTAACCAATTAATTACTCATTAATATGATTATTAAGCTTCAAGAAAATTTAGAAAATGTATTTGTGGCATGATATATCAAGAAATTTATTGGCTATTAAATATATGTTATTTATCTCATGAAATTATTAGTTATGCGAAGGATTTAATTGATTAATTGCTTAAATAATGTCTCCATCGAGAAAAAAAATGGAAACAAAATTGACTAAAAAAATAAAATAAAAATAAAAATATCCTTTGTATTATTATAAACAAGTGTGGCAATAAAGTAAAATACCATTTCACTACAAATATCGCATCATGCTAGGCCACATTAATTTGTACACATTCTTTTGCACCAAGTATTTGTAGCATATCATATATTCAAAAGAGAGAGAGAGTGTGTGTGTGTGTATTCTCCAACTACTCTACTATTAATTGATCACTCCTTAACCCCAAACCCAAGAAGGAAAGATTTAGGAAAGCCGATTGGCGACATCAAACTATTCAATGACAAGTTCTTATGAAGGATGAAGTGAAACAATAAAAGCCTATTTAATGATAGGTCGGGCCTTTAGAAAGACTTTTTTGTACCATCTTAATCTTCTAGTTTTCACTTAAAAAAAAAAGTAAGACAATAAAGTAACAAAAAGAAATTACATTAGAAATTTCCTTTGTTTATGAAAAGTACAAATGCATCAACGTAGCATAAATAGGCATTAATGATGTTAACTAATTGTAACATCACCAAGTATAAACCATCCATCTTGCAGAGCTAAGTCTCCAAGAAAATATGGCACCAACTAATGGCTCTATCCTCGCAACTGAGTCCTGGGATATTGCTGATTTTGTTATAAACAAAGGTCATGGAGTGAAGGGTCTCTCTGAAATGGGACTCAAAAGCCTCCAAAAACAATTTCACCAACGCGTAGAAGAAAGATTCAGTGAGAAGAAAATCTTGGGTCAAGTATCAATTCCCCTCATTGATAAGTTAAAATGAGAGAGTCCAGAAGTCTCAAAATCCATTTGCGATGCCGCTGAGAGTTGGGGATTTTTCCAGATTGTGAATCATGGTGTGCCCCTGGAAGTACTCGACACAATAAAGGAAGTGTTTTAGACAGATTTTGGGTGCAAAGGAAAAAGGAAAACATATCTAGAATAATAAATTTATTTTATGGGGAAACCAGGGTACCTCACTATAGGTCGTTGTGTGTAATATTTTTAAGATCCGAAGGGAGGTAAGGAGAGTGGGGGGATGGTGATGACAGTGAGAGGTTGAAATCTGGAGATGAGGTCTCTTACGGTGAGCTTTTAACTTGCAAAACAATGAAAATGAGGTTAGATGTAAAGTCGAGGTGCCCTAGTGTTCACATTCTGACACTCAAGTCAGCAACTCAAGCTTTCTTATGGTAACGAGAGCTTGCTAGCTCTCTGAAATCGTGGTTTAAAGTTGAGAACAGTTTTTATTTCTCCAAAAATCTATTTTTAAAAAAAAGTAACTAACGCTCCATTTCATTTACCAAATTTTCGATGGACTCCAGACGGTATTTCCTTATCAATAGCCACGAGTCAAAATGAGCAGGCTATATATGAGTAGCTTATAATGGACTTACAGATTCTTCTACGTTTCATCATTTCCAGCTTCATAACAAAATAATAATAATAATGATAATAAATAAATAAATAAAACAATTGTTGCCGTCAATGTAATTTGTCGACAGTTATTTAGTGTTATGAAGCAAGTGCGTGAGAAATGCCAGCACTTCACTTGCTACTTACCAGGAAAATTGATTCCAATCGCATGCTGTAGTTAGCAATGAAACTGAAAACGATGAATGAGTCAATAACTCATATTCAGTGTTTCCAAAGGTGACCGAGTTAATTATTACATCATTTAAGAATCAACTTAAATTTGCCTCTTGTTATTATTCGAATTCAGGCGATTGTGCCAACCAAGCTGACTAGGGGGGTATTATCACATATTTAGTACTTCATAAGGAATCCATGTAAGTAAAATACTGTAATCGGACTTCAATCAGACATGTAGTTGAGACATATGTACTTTAAATTGATACATCGGATCCGTCCGCGTAGGCATTAGGTTGAGCTTTGGCTCTTAGTTGGACAATTTGTAATTGTACTATATCTATAATGTATATAATATTCACAAAAGAGAACTGGAGTGGAGCTATTTAGACCCCTCCATTAATATCTTCAAACCCCAATTATTATTTTTATTTTTACTAAAATTTTACTGTTAACCAAAATTACTGAAATGGGAATCAAAATGCTTTACAATTTCTAGACATTCATCCTCAACTCAAAATACCAGCAGCCTCTACCCTTTCTGTTGCTTTTGATTTGATTTGATCAACTATTCAACTTTCAAATTCTTCTCCACCAATTTCTACAGCTATTTCCCAAGGCCCTTCCGAAAAGATCTTCGAAGAAAACTGAAATTCGTAAAAACAAGTAGTCTCTTTTATTGTTTATTCATTGGTATCAAAGTAACAATACGTTGAGAAGAAACTTCTCTTATCTTCTACATAAATTACGCTCTACAGGGTGTTTCTTAACTTGTTATTTGTTCTGACCTAGAAGAAAAACAAAGGTTCTTAAGGCCATTTGGAGAAATGCAGCTTGTTATCAACAATTAATGATCAAAGGCAATAAAATCTGGAGAGTTTTGATGTCCATTTTAGTAGTTTTTGTTAAAAACAAATTGTAATTAATCTGAAAATACTAACCGGGGCTTTCTGAGATTTATTGAAAGCCGAATGCAGAGCTGTTTAGATTTGGGCCGAAAAATAAATAAACACTACCATGAGCTCAAAATTCTTTGCCGCTTGCTCACATAAAGTTAGCTGTGTTGCATTATCTGTAAATAAGAGTAGTACTGTTTTGACAAACAAATATGGTGACAGAATTGCCAGAGAATTTAAAATATTCTTTGTTTTAGAGTAGGACTCTAAAGTAAAAATATTATTACGCTATTTTTCACAGACCACTAAAAACCAAAAAAGCCCTTAAATCTAAATGAGTTGTGCTTGGTGTAGAGAAAAAAATGGCTATTTAATTACTGGCAATAAAAATTAGGGAAATTTACAATCTGGAGAGTGGGGGGATGGTGATGACAATGAGAGGTTGAAATCTGGAGATGAGGTCTCTTAAGGTGAGCTTTTAACTTGCAAAACAATGAAAATGAGGTTAGATGTGAAGTCGAGGTGCCCTAGTGTTCACATTCTGACACTCAAGTCAGCAACTCAAGCTTTCTTGTGGTAACGAGAGCTTGCTAGCTCTCTGAAATCGTGGTTTAAAGTTGAAGAAGGTTTTTTGTGGAGTGTGTGTGATCATGAATGATGAAAATAAACCTGGATGCCTTTATATATGTAGTACCTCGGCTGTTACGTTGCGTATTTCTAATGGTTTTTGGTTTTCCTTTTACTTTTTTATGATTTTAGGCCATTTGGGAGCATGCTTGAAACACAAGAAGGCGTTTCACGACGTATTTATCCCTTTAGATACGTGGCATATGCTGGAGAGTGGTCCAAGGTACTTTAATAGAGGTTTTTTGGTAAGGCGGCTGAGGACCACTGTCCTAGGGGCAACGTGCTTCACTTTTTTACAGTGGTGACAGTTGGTTGTCACCACTTTTTCGACATGATATTTTGATATATGATTTTCACAAATCGAATATTATCTTTTAGGCAATGAAGACGTTTCTCGTGACCAACTTTTTAGATACTTTTCCTTGATTATTTCGCTTATGTTCTGTTGGGTACCCCGGGTACCAAGTTTTGGGGGGTAGGTCGGATACCCCGGGTACTGAGTTATAGGGGGTAGGTAGGGTATCTCAGGTACCGAGTTTTGTGGGATAGGCCGGGTACCTTGGGTACCGAGTTTTGAGGGGTAGGTCGGGTACCCCGGATACCAAGTTATAGGGAGTAGGTCGGATACCCCAGAGGTGTACAATGATCGTCATGGTGCCTCATCGACATGTGGTGTTCTACTACTATCTTTTCTGTTTCTTCCCAAACAGAAATCAACTCACAGGTTTTTTGTGTAACCAGCAGAGGAGAAGAGGAAGTACTCAAAGGAGAATTCACCAACCAATAATGCCAGGTTCGGCTCAAGCTTTGTTCTTCATGCGGAAAGGGCTCTAGAATGGAAAGACTTTCTGAGCATGTTTTATGTTTCTGAGGAAGAAATTGCTGCTTTTTGGCCTTCTGTTTGCAAGCAAGTGCCAATAAATACATGAATACTTTAAATGTATTGTTTGAAATTGAAGTTGGCAACTATAGCTTATAAGTTATAACATTAAAGTACTTGGTAAAAAACAATTGTTATAACTTGGAAGCTAAATTAATTTCATCCACCACTTATATGATGAAGAACTTATAATATATTCATTATTTTTGTCAAACTTATTGCTTAAAAGTCATATTTACTAACCACTGACTTTTGTTTACTGTTTTTTTTTAAACAACAAACTATAACTTTTAAGTTACAGTAACCATTAACTTTTATTTACTGTTTTTTTTTAAAACAACAAACTATACCTTTTAAGTTACACCACTTGAAAGCCAAACAGGGCCTAAGATTGTGGACTAAACGTTACGATTTTGTGTTTTTTCTTTGGGCTTGTAGGGATGAAATGCTAGAGTACACGAAGAGTTCTGAAGTTCTCATCAAACGTTTAATGCTGTGCTAGTCAAGGGCCTAAACGTCAAAAGAATTGATGAAATAAGAGCCCTTATGTTGTTGGGTTCAAGAAGAGTCAACCTCAACTACTATCCTATGTGTCCGAATCCTGAACATACAGTGGGAGTAGGCCGTCATTCAGATATTTCAACATTCACTATCCTCCTCCAGGATGACATCGGGGGACTTCACGTGCGAAAAGATAATGGTAATGGCTGGATTCATGTCTCTCTAATTAGCAGATCATTCATTATCAACATTTGGGATGCATTGCAAATCATAAGCAAAGGTCGACACAAGAGTATTGAGTACTGTGTGATTGCCAATGGAAGCCAGAACATGATTTTGGTCCTCCTTTTCGTGAACCCGAAACCTGAAGGCATACTCTGTCCTTTTCCTGAAGTGCTTGCAAATGGAAAGAAGCCATTGTATAAGCCAGTTCTGTGAGCAGACTATTCTAGGCATTTCTATACCAAGGCACATGTTGGGAATAAAACTATCGACTTTGCAAAGATAAGCAACGTTTGCGATGAAAATATGTGAATGCCTAGCCAATTGTTATCTTGATAAAAATAAAGAGCAAGGTCTTGAAGTTTGATTTCCAAGACTAATGCTGAGACCAGTTCTTCACTCCTGGCTATCAAAATATATGCGTTGTTTAAGGGTTTTACTCATGTTGCAACACTCTATTTACTGAATTCAATTTGTCATTTCAATAAATTGAATTTGTCTTTATTCACATTGTTTTCCTAGCCAGTTTAGTATTTCTTGTTTACGTCATATTTATCATCCTTATCTGTTTTCCAGAGCCAATATAAAGGCATCTGCATTGTACAATTTTATGACTCACATAAACTGTAGGACTTAAGGTGCTATAAACAAATCAAACAACCTCAGATCCTGCCCAAGATCACCAACCAAATTTACCAAGATGCTTCAAGATTGATGACTGAAGAATTTGACTAAGTTTAATCAATGGAATGTGACGACTAACCAACCAGAATCAAAGAAAAAAAAAGATATAGAATGAACAAAGAACAAGAGTTTAATAATGCTAATTATTAAATTTTATTTAGCTAAGGATGAAAATTAATTAATTAGATAGGCATATTTTGGAAAATATCTTTTAATGATAGCATTCAAACTTTTTAGATTAAGTAAAAAGCTAAAAAAATTAACTTAATGACTTAATTGGTGATAATCTTCATTAAGTTAAAAAACAAAAGCAGACTTAGGTTGTGTTTGTTTTTTTATCTAAAATCTGAATAGGTCTGAATTTAGTTGAAGTATGAAGAGATCTGAATAAAAATGTTTGCATGACATATTTATTTTTTTTCTTTTTCAACATCTGAAGAGAAAAACTTAAAAGCTAGTGGTTTGACATAAATATCCTTTTAAGTAGTGCATATATTTGTTCTTCACAATTTATAATTTTCACAGGTTGATTAGTTTGGTAGCATTAAAAAAAATATTATCATTGTTGATCTTAGTTTAAATTTTTAATAAAAGATGTAATTATAACATCAAATTTTATTATAAAGTCAACACTATTATTTTATTTTTGATTCATTAGAATGGACATAATTTGATTTGTTCAATATTTCAGTTTAATTAATGCTATCATGTGAATAAAAATTTAACGTAATTAAAAAAATAACTTCAAGAATAATACAAAAATATTAGGTTTATATACATAATATTAGAAATGCATGAATTGTTAAGGGTATTTTTGAGATTTGAAATTAAAATTTTCCATTTAAACTTCAGACTTCAGATAAAAGTGGATTTTTTCTATTTTTTTCTTTTCAACTAAAATTGTCTGATAATAAGTGATAAGTTAAAAAAACAAACAACTTAAAATAAATAAATGTCTAAAAAAAAGTTAAATTCAAACTTTAGACTAAAAAACAAACAGCATCTTAATAACTTAACTGGTTGAAATTAAATCAATTAAATCATTAAGTTAAAACAAACAAACAGCCCCTAACTCTTTTCAAAATGAAATTTTCTCATAATAGAATAATTTTCTTTCTATGACAATGAATTTAATAATTTTCTAGTAAGTTGTCACCATTACTTGTCCGTAGGAATGGCAACATGCATCAAATATTTGGTGAGAAAATCCAATAATATTTCCTTTTTCGTATATTCATTCTCAGGTATTTCAGTGCAACTTGTTAAGCACGACACGATGAAATAGACGTACTCTCACTGAATTACGACATAAAATTGAATGGTGTCATGAGTGAAAGTGCAACTGTTTAAAGCCACCGAGATTGAATAGGACTCCTATTTGATCTTTTGAATGTTGAAATTTCTCACCATCTCTATGACAAGAGCACAATTTTCTTTCTATAACCATTCAAATGCAGGGAATGCAATCAGTATCAAATATTTGCTAAGAAAATTCAATATCGTTTCCTTCTTTCTCATATTTATTCCCAGTAAAGGTCTTTCAGGTCAACGTACGTAGTCAGAGTTTATGGCTGAGATAGAGATGCGCATAGAAACTTAGCCAAAAATTAACACACGTCGATATCAACAGTGATGAGTCTAATTGGGCTTCTTGTTTTATCCTCATAAAAATCTCAAGTGCTCTCATTGTATAACATCATCCTATTAATTCATTACATCCATATTATGTGTGCCTATCAATTAATTGCCAATAAATAGATACATAAGAAGAGGTTTATGTAATACAAGATAGGACCACACTGAGCCTTTTTTTTTTTTTACCATATTTGGTATTTTGATGAGTTTTGAAATACTAGGGAGAAATGATTAATTTTAACAAATGAGATGCTACTTTTAATCATTCTTTGTACGAAAAAACATTAAGGAAAAAAATTCTAGTATATAAGAATCATTTATTTAAGAGAGATTGTCAATTTTCTCCTATTGAAATTATTATATACCAATTACCCTTTTATTGTTTTCATAATAGCCAATAACATTCCTAACAGCATAATTTTATATTATTACCCATATTTTAAAATATATTTTTATTCATATTTATTATAAATTAAATATATAAATAAAATGAAGTACTAAAAATGAGAAATATATATTTTGGTAAGAATAAAAAATTAATAATAAGGTATTTTTCTTTTAGTTTTTGTTATTTTTGAACATTTTTCTTATAATAAATATATTTTCATATTTCCAAGATAATTTATCAAATAAATGACCCATTTACCCCTCTTTTCGTTTAAATTTTTTGTGGCAATAAGGTTTTTAGATGTTATGAAAATAATAAGGGTTAAGTAGTACATATTGACTTCAGTAAGGAGAAATTAACAATTTCCCTTTATTTTATGATCCTAATTAAAGATTCTTCTCAACAATGACCATTATGAATCATTATCAAATTAAATATATCATGCATAAATTATAGGAATCATTGCCATTGTAACTTATAAATATTTCAATTGTTGCTTGCTTTTATTATACTAAAATGTCAGCATCCCTAACATTACCCTTCATGATATATAAATATATATGGAAGAAAATTCTGAATTATAATGATTATGAAATTAATAAGAGTGAATTCAATATTTTTCTCCTCCTTAGGGACGGGAAAATGCAGGCTTGGGCCAAGCTTTATGAAATACTAAGAACACTCAATCAGTCAAAACATAACCTTTAAAAATTTAGAAAAAGAAACTTCTACGATGTAACTTATTAAATCTAAAAAATAATCTTGAAAAATTTTTAACACCCATTTTATTATTCTTCTTCTTCTCTCTTAATTTTCTTTCTTGTTATTTCATATGAGAGACTACAGGTTTAAAATGTATATCCTTTTTAAGAATGTTTACCACTTTTTCTTTTATTGAATTATAATTTGTTGTGATTTCAATTTTTAGTATGTATTGCCTACTATTTATCGTTGAGCTATAGTTACATAAATATGATTTTCCATTAATTTGATTTCTAATATGTTAATAAAATATATTTGACGAAAATAAGATTAGACTGAGGATCTGTGGACCCATGACAAAAAATTTTCTATGAATTCTTTGGATTTTGAAAATCCACCAATGAAGAATTCATTTAAAATTTAAAGAAGAAGAAGAAGAAGAAGATAATGATAATGATTTAGGGTTTTATAACTCATGTTTGGCGTTAAATTCAACTGGTGTGGTATTGCATTAACTTGGGAAACTAATGCGGTCAGATCTGCATAAACCAACCTCGTGGGGGGGGAGGGCGGTTCGGGTTTACACCGCATCATATTAGAGCAAATTAAGAAAATAAAATTGAGAAAATTTTACAGCATGTTTGCGATGAAATTCATATCACCCAATCTAGCACCACCAAATCGACTTGGCAATCATCGCTCGATGCCATCACCGACGCTTTTGCGACACCATAGCCATTGCTCCATGAAGACACCTTCACTGTGGAGAAGATAAAGCCCAGAGAAGAAGAAGAAAGAAGGAGAAAAAGAGGAAAAGAAAAAGGGAAAACAAATTGAAGAAGAAAAAGAAAATAGAAGAAAAGGAGGAAAAAAAAGAAAATGAAATGAAGACAAAGATAAAGCCCAGAGAAGAAGAAGAAAGGAGAAAAAGAGGAAAAGAAAAAAGGAAAATAAATTGAAGAAGACAAAGAAAATAGAAGAAAAGGAGGAAAAAAAGAAAATGTATGAAGACGAAGAAAGAGAAAAAGAGAACAAAAATGAACGAAGAAGAAAAAGATTTGCAGAAGACAAAGGGAGGAGAAAGAGGAAGCAGATAATGATTCATTGAAAAGCATTATCTAAAGAAAAAAAATAAAAAAAGGAGAGAGAGGAAATTAAAATAAATAAATAAAATATGTTTTTTAATAAATAGGTTATATATTTATGAATTATTGAAAAAATAAATTTTTTATCATTGTAAATCTTAGAATTTGTTAGTTTTACATAAAGAATTATGATTCTTTTATTTAAACAAAAAAATTGATGTAAAAATTCTTAAATTTAACGCTTCTATATTTAGTATTTTTCTAAGTACTAGTAGATATTATTTTCTAAATATATAATTAAAATTAATCACCAAAAGAAATTAATACAGTACAATACAACACCAAACATAGTATAACTAAAAATTAATACAGTACAGTGTAGCACCAAACATTATACAGTATTATTATAATACAGTGCTAATGCAATACAGCATAATACAATACACCAACATTAAAATAATGCAATATAGCATAATACAATACGTGTACCAAACACACCCTAGAAGCGCAAGTTTCACACGTCAGATGCTAGTATTGATAGCTTTCTTTTTCCTTTTGATGGTTTTACTCTTCTCTTTTTATTCTTGTGTAATTATATTTATTTAAGGAGGTCCTAGTTTATGTCCCCCTCCTTATGTATTTGCTTCATTACTGATTTATAGTACAGATAGGGGTCCTGCCTAACTCCTCATCTTTGATGGTAAAAAAAGAAAAACAAAGAATATTTGTTTTAAGTTAAATTATTCTATCCTTAATAGTAATTTCATATTAATTTACAAATTAATTAACTAGAAAGTCTTGAGGTACTTTTATTTATTTTTATATAGTTTTCAGCAATTTATATCATCCATCAGATTAGTTTTTTCCTTTTTATTGGCCACCCGAGTTTAAATTATGGGAGGAGTTTTAGTTAAAAAATTAATTAGAGTTTGGCCAACCTCAATAGAAAGAGAAATAGGAGTTATTTTAGGGAGAGATAAGAAATATCAATCCAAGAGACAGCAAAAGCAAATATTGATAAAGATCATATAGAAATTTTATTCCAAGTTGTACATAAGGTAATGGGAAATTGAAATACAAACTCTTTATTGATCACAGTAGTGATATAGGAATCAAGATCTAGGCTTTCTCCCCTGAAATTAGCAGCACTCATTTTTTACCCGAAGTTGACAATATATATGTTTATTAGCAGAACGAGCAGAAAATTCTTAGAAAATGCTTAGCTTAGCAAAATCAACTGTTTTCTTCCCATCATGAGCTTTTCTGAAGAAATGCTTCACATAATCCTTGTATAAAACTTGCTTATAAACTGGCTTCTCCCCACTTGCAAGCACTTCTGGAAAAGGACCTATTGTATCTTGAGGTCTCGGGTTGATGAAAATGGGAACCGAAATCCTGTTGCTGCTTCCATTTGCTATCACGCAATGTTCAACACTCCTGTATTTACCATTGCTCATTATTTGTAATGCATCACCAATGTTGATCACAAGGGATCCACTAATAGGAGGGACGTGAATCCAGCTTTCGCCATCATTTCCACGCACGTAGAGACCTCCGATATCATCCTGAAGGAGGATGGTGAGTGTTGAAACATCTGAATGGCGGCCTACTCCAACTGTGAGTTCAGGATTTGGACAAATTGGATAGTAGTTGAGATTAGTTCTCACTGAACCCATCAAGAGAGCTTCTTTTGCTTCATCAGTTCCCTCCACTTTAAGCCCCTTCATCAACACTTTCAACAGCTGTTTGATAAGGACTTCAGAGCTCTTCGTGTATTCCAACACTTCATCCCTACAAGCAAAAAAAGTCAATTAACTCCATGTCTATGTCCATGCTAGATATATTATTAATTAGAACCTCGATTGTCTCCTCATGTGAGTTTTAACCTGAGCAGGTATTGGTGGCAATTGATTCTTCAAAAGAGAGAAATAACAAAAACAAATAGATTTTGACTAGACATGGACAACAACAAATATGTGTTAATTAAAAGATCTTCTAATAAGTTAGGTAAGCTCAGATCATGGGAGAAGAATATTAATTCTTCGAGTGTAAGCGCATGTTTTAGTAAATTTAAATGGATAAAGAGTTCAGTTTCCTTACTTGCATGCAGGAGGCCACAAAGCAGAAGCTTCATCATCAGAAACATAAAACAAGCTAAGATAATCCTTCCACTCAAGAGCCTTTTCAGCCTGAGTGTTAAAGCTTGTGCCAAACCTCACATTGTTAGAAGGCGAAAGCTCCTTAGAATACTTGTTCTTCTCCGCTGCTGACAACCCAAAAAACCGGTGAGTCGCCGCCTTGACTCTGTCGAGTACTTGAAGGGGAACACGGTGGTTCACAACCTGAAAGAATCCCCACATCTCAGCAGCATCACAGATGGATTTTGCAACTTCAGGATCATCCCACTTTGACATATCAATAATAGGAATGGACTCATGGGGTACAATTTTTTTCTCACTGAATCTTTCTTCCAAGGGTTGGATATACTGCTTAGGGAGGGCTTTGAGTCCCATTTCAGAGAGGCCCTTCACTCCATTTCCTTGGTTTACGACAAAATCAGTGACATCCGAGAAGTCACTCAATAAAACTGTTGTTGGTGCCATTAATTAATTGTGAAGGACTAGCTTGAAGAATAAAGAAGCTCGTTTTTGTGCAATAACATGATTTCTATGCCAAGCTATTTATATTGCACTTATCCAAGCTCAAATTGTTTTATTAGCGTACATGAAGGGCATTATTGACCTCTTGGCATGTTAGGTGAACCAGCATGGTTCATGTCCTTAAATGTATGTATATATTAGCCTATATAATCCAGTGTTATAAAATAATAATGATAATAAATTTTAAAAAGAAAATCCAGTGTCATAAACAATATTCCTGATCGATGAATATGTGAGCTTCGTGCATGTTATTAGCATAAAATTATTGAACATAGAACCAAAAATTTTATGACTGCAAGTAGACAAAACTAACCAAAGTTTTGCCACATTTTTGTTGTATATTATTTTATGCGTTATCATCAATAAAATAGAAGCAGCATGTGTCATGATCATCAATAAAATCCTTAAATCCAGGGAAATTAAACAAAACCCCCTCCTTTGGTGAAATTAACCATTTTCCTCAATTTTTAAAACTCACCAAAACTCCTTTGACTATAAATTCTTTTTTTTTTTTTCAATTTTTAAAAAATAGAAAAGTCAACAAAGCCTAAATTGATTATTTAGTCCTTTATATCCCAAAATCTGAATACAAGTGCCCAACCGAAAAAGACAATTACTTTAAAACCATTAAGTCGCCGCTGGAGAAGCCCCCAAGATCATGTCGCAAAACGGAGACTCTTCTGGGAGGACTATTTGGTCTTTTACTAGTACACCAACCTAACAGTAGAAAATGAAAGGGCTTTAAACTATTAATATATCGTGCATCAAGAAATATCAAACTCAAAAAATGTGTAAAGAAACAGGGCAAAACCCTACAGAAATCTGGAATTACCAATTACAATAGAATTACCAGGGAAGCATGCATAAGCAAAGAAAATGATGTCCATAGGCTAAAACGCATTTTCCTTGTTTTGAAGTACACATAATGTGATACAAACTCTTAAAATAATTAAAATTATTTTATTTATTTAATTATATGTTATTAGTTAATTTTGAAATAGTCAAAAGTAGTCGCACTTATTTTATGGAACTACATGTAAGTAGTGGAGTATTATGTGAGAACATGCTTAGTGTTACTAATTTTTAAGTTGTAATCTTAAATAAGCTTTTATTATATAAAACTTGATGTCATTCAATAAAAAGTATCATTAAGTTTATTATTTTGGCAACATCAAAGTTGCAATTGGGAGTTTATTAGTTTCTTGAATAACCAATACTTATTTGGAAGTTTGGTTTTCCTCGAATTAACCCCATTTGTCATCTAATTTTTCTCTTTCATTTAGTATCAGAGTGTGGTAATAAATAAAGAGTAAATCTTTACAATGGAGCAGAGACTTGAGAGCATTCAAAAGATGATGGAGGCTATGATTCTTGAGCAGGAGGAACTTACAAAGAAATTATTGTGCAAAGTGGATGAAATATCAAGAACATGGGATGCAAGGTTGAACTCATGTGGCCACCATATCAAACATGTGAACGAAAAGTCTACGTTTTGGTTGAAGTTCAACGTCTCCAACAAAGTGACAATTTGGAAATTGCAATGCATGATCGAGGTGTTAAACAATGCAGCAAGGTAGTGGCATCATTGAAGAAAATTCCACAAATCAACGTTCAAAAGGTTAGAGTTTTCTGTTACGAGTCAAAGGTGCAGAGTGTTTATTTTAAGGACAAATCCAAATTGCCTAGCCACCATAATGAGAAATTGTTCTTCGGTAAAGTGCCAAAAATTGAGATGAAGAACATGGTCGTGGGATCAATGAAGAATTTGCAAAAGAGCTTCAAGTCATCATTATATCTAATTATAAATTGGAAACAGAAGAAAAAGTAAATTATTTCAGAAAAATCTACCCTTGAGGATAAGGGTATTTTCAAGGGGGAAGGAATGATACAAACTCTTAAAATAATTAAAATTATTTAATTTTATGTTATTAGTTAATTTTGAACTAGTCAAAAGTAATTACACTTTGTAGAACTACATGTAAGTAGTGGAGCATTATGTGAAAACATGCTTAGTATTACTAATTCTTAAGTTGTAATCTTAAATAAACTTTATTATATAAAACTTGATGTTATTCAATAACAAGTATCATAAGTTCATTATTTTGGCAACGTAAAAATTGTAATTGAAAGTTTATTGGTTTCTTAAATAACCAATACTTATTTGGAAGTTTGGATTTTCTCGAATTAACTGAGTTTCCTCGAATTAATCCCATTTGTCATCTAATTTTTCTGTTTTATTTGATTTCTCCTCCTAAACATTATTGTTCATATCACAATGAAATTCAGATCATCAGGCTGTCCCAAAAAATTGGAGGGTTAATTACTAAGCATATTCAGGATTATAGATCACAATGAGACCGAAAATACATGCTACACAGGGTATGGAGACAAAGACAAAAATTCAGGAAGAAAAATGAGAAAAGAAAACCCTGTTAAGCAAAAGCAAAATTTGTAAAAGGAAAGAAAAATACATCAAGAATACAACCCACCATTGACCTATTTTCAAGCTTGTACGTTATCTCTGACTCCACTGCAATGTAAAATGTTGTTGAGCTTTCGCATTTGCACGATGTCGTTCATAGCAATTCCCATTGCCGCTTTAACAAATCAATGCGGTCAGATCAGTAGGGCCGCAAATGCTGCTGATATCAGTAAATGAATTCTGGAAACTGGCAGGCTTGTAGCCCCAGAGAAGGGGCTTACAGGTCCGGACGCCACAGGAGGCAGAAACCCCCCTCTCGTGCTTGAATGAGAGCTGTTTCAAGATATTAAATGTTTAGAGCCACCCACAATAGATAAATAAATAGAACTACGGTTTATAATTCAGGACAGTTTAAATGTAAATAAATTCAGATTCTCACCTCCCTGCATACGTACAGGATCCGTAACCTGTAAGAAAGTAACCAATGACACAAAATCAGAAAAAATATAAGAAAAATGAATAGAAGGAAATGAAATGAAAGACAGATATAGATTGCTCAGTACAAGAAACAGTGCAAGCTTAATGATGTATAGTAATAATCATCCAAAACGTTGGCAATAAGATCCAGAAACTATATATTTATTGCTAGTATCGGCTAAATCAGAAAATTGCGACCATTCATTAAATCTATATATGATTCTGGTCATAAATTGGGTAAATAACTTGTTTAATCCCGCATTTACGAACAGCAGTTTAATCAGAAAATAGTTGCAGGGAGAAGCACAAAACCTTCTCTCTTTTTCGATGCTTAATGAGATATCTATCCATACTATAACTAGAAACTCAATTTTGTTCAGATGATAAAAATGATGAAAGAAACAACTTTCTAAAGCAAAACTAAGAGACATCGGCAATGGATCAAATAAATGTATCGCCAAATTGTTCTTTGCTACACAGAAGAATAGTAAATGCTTTTGCAAGTTTCTTTTAAAAATATCCAAATCTAGAATAAGAATAAAGCAAACAAGGTTTATCCAAAGCAATAACTTGAAAGATGATGATTAAATAAAGTGGAACTCACTAGGATCTTTAGTAGTTGTCATAGCAGTACCATCGAAGTTGCATGTTCCACCAACACTACGCATCTTTTGATAATAATCATTATAAGCATAAGAAGCATGACTCTTGATGTTGTTGGGAAGATAACATGGCTGCCCTGGTTGGATAGCAGAACAGTTAGCATGGCCTTGCCCACAAGCCCAGTTCAAGCCATTTTGCAACTTATCAGAATCTGCATCATCTTTTGCCACACAGAAGACCCCAGAAGAATTTCCTATAATTTGACCGGAGCCACTAAAATTCAAGGGATAAACAGAAGTTCCATTAGTAAAAAACACACCCCAGTTTTTTTCCGAAATGGGTCCAGGCCTCTTGTCTTCATTGAACAACTCATAAACATAGGTGTTAATGGGCATATCAGGTTGACTAGGTGGACCAGTATCATTCAATACTCTTCGGATCATATTGTTATTGTAGGTCTCAGCATTTTCCAAAGTGGCATCAGTTTCATTACCTCCACCAAGCCAAGGCCAGCCAGATTCTGTGACAATGACAGGGATTCCTGAAAAGTTGAGACCTTCTATGGAATAATAGGTAGCATCCACCATAGCATCAAACATGCTGTTATAGTGAAAAAGAGTGTTTGGGTCAACGATTTGCTTGACTGAGGGCATTGGTCGGAAAAGTGCATAATCGATTGGGAAAATACCATTTCCATTAGTGTAACCATAATAAGGATAGGCGTTTAACATGTAAAAAGATTTAGTATTCTTCAAAAATTGAAGAATCTGATAAATTGTAGAGTTCCATGCAGAATTAAATGTAGCGGTGGAAGGGGGGAATGGCCTTGGGATTATATCCATGGAGTGTGGAGTTGAAATTTTGACTTGGAAATTTAGATCTGAAGCAACTAGAGCTTTATGAAGGTTATTCATGGCCGACACCAAAACTGAGGCAGCATTAGGGATTGAGGTAAGAACCTGACTGCCAACCGCAATGGCTGTAATATTAGTTGTAGGCATGTACGCAGCAACATTTTTATTAATCCAGCCTGCTGCAGCTGATGCAGATTCTCCAATACCCAAGACTTCCTCATTCAGTACACCAACAATTACCTCAATTCCACTCTTTGAAAGGGCTTTCAGCATGTGACTGTCAGCGTCATAAAGGCGTACGTGAGTAATTTGATTGGCTCTAAGTATTGCAACAATATCTGAAGCTGATGGCATGTTGGAAACATCTGTTCCGATGTTTACACCAACATATGCACCTACAAATTCAATAAAGTAAACAACTGGTAAGAAGGCAAGATAGGCAATTAATTTAGATTATCTTCGGATATCAGAAAGATCAAGGAAAGTTATTATATGAGTCCAGGATACATTCAGCAAATTACCTAACACGTTGGTAAAGAGGCCAATTGCAAGAAAAACCACACTTCCAAGCCATTTTACAAGCATCATCTGTCCAACAAACTTTAACCTACACCTTCAGTCCAGTCAATTACTCCAAGATGGAGATCAGACTGCCAAAGCTTCCAGAAACACACAAAAATGGAATTTGATGCCAATAGCTGACTGCAAGGTCCTGCTAAGGCCAATAAAACAGAGTGAATGATTTACTACATAAGCAGGACGCATAATCCAAGACCATTACAGGCATCAAAATGCAGAACCCAGCATCATTGTCTAAATGGAATTATTAAAGTAAGAAGCTACACAAGTGCTGCCACAGGCCTAATAAGGGTGCATGATGTGGAGAAACATTATAAAAGATTTCTAAGATGACATGCGATCAAATCCTCTGCTAAATATGGTAGAAACAGGTGCGTAAGATTTCAAAGTTCTTTCTTCAGTTTTTCAACAAAAATTGCAATTAACAGAAAGTCGAGGCAAATAAGTATACAAACTAAGCAGCATAACCCAGATGAGGTAATTTCACAAAACAAAAACATAGTTATAATAGCACAACAATTAGAATATTTGAGATAAAACAAGACTAGCAACGGTAATTACAGAAAATTCACCAACGCAATGCTCCTGGCTGCTAAAAGAGGAGAAAAGCAGTTTTCTATTTCTGGATAAAAATGGAGGTAATTGCAATCTTGAATTGTTTCAGAAATCCCAATGCGGCATTTCAGATATAGACATATATTATTGCACCACCATTTCCTATAGCAATTTTGGTTTCAGAACTTGTCAAAACCTGGATTTTAGAAACATCAGCCCATATTAACATTGAAAGAGCACAAAGTTGCAAGAACATAAAACTACAGGGAACCTTAAGTACAATGAGCTCAATTAAATTAAAAAAACAAAAGAGAGACAACTCAGTCGTGCTGTCGAAGTTTTTATACATCATTAGAATCGTGACCAATACTAATTTCCAGCAATCTCAAGCTCAGCATCAAGAATCAAAAAATGCAAATACAAATCAAGCCACCCTATTCATATCCTATGCAAGTAAGCCATTAAAGATAAAAAAAGAAGGCTAAAACTAAGCTAGAAAAATCCTAATATTCACAGAACCCAGAATTCAAATCATCAAAGAGCTCCACAAAAGCAAGTACCCAGATGCCAAAATCTCAAAAGAACATCAAACAACAAAGAACCCAAATAAGAAAACAAACAAGGGAACTGAAAAAGTACCCGATCCAAATTGCCTGAGCTCACAGATGCCACAAAAGCTTCTTCCCCTTTTTAAGCTTCCTTGAACGAATCAGCAAAACCTCATAAAACTCAGAGTGTTTTTGTTTTCAGTCGCAAAACTAAAGTAACTGACTTCCCCAGTACAAAGAAAACTTTAAGACAGAATCTGAAAAGATTTTTAAAACAAAACCCAACAAGTGACAAAAGCCAAGCCAATGTAATTAAACACTTCTATAGCAAATCTAAAACATTAATCCCATAACAACATTCACTGTACTTAAGAATATTGACCATGCCCCACACTGATACAAAATATAATTTGTAGCATTTAATGCAAGGTTCCAGAATTTAGAAGCTATTGCAGCTTTCCTTATGAGCGCAACAGGCGCAAGTCTGCAGAATTTTGTTGTTTGTTGTTTTGTCTTTATTGTATTATTTTAATACCCAAAACTATGACTGGTAAATATATATAAAAATTAATAATTTAGTGAGATATCTTCATTTTATTTAAGAATGTTATTAAAACATTAAAAAAATATAATCTTTACTAAAAATTATATTTTTTAATTAATATATTAAAATTTATGTTTTTTATTTTTATGAAGATTTTATTATATATATATATTGACACAGACATACCAAAAAAAGGGGAAAAAAAAAAGAAAAGAAAAGAAAAGCCGGTCCACATATTATTTTTAGTAGGAAAATCATACATACACATTGAGGCATGGAAAGTAAAAAAAGACTAAAGTGAAGCCTTCATGGGAATTTTGTGATTTTGTTTTCCCTCCAAAAGTCACAAGCAATTATTCGATTATATTCTTTTAATGTTCAAAAGGAATGGAAAGTCAAAGAGAAACGGTTTGATTGTGAAAGGGAGATTAAAAGGGTTAATTAGTCATTATTTAATCTAGTTCATGAGGATTATAAGGTGGTCATAATTAGATTATTTATTTAAACCGATCAAAGTACTATTTTCACCCACATTTTAATTAACTTTTTTTTTTATTATTACAATGCCCATAACATAAAATTACAATAATGGGAAAGATAACAATTCAATTAAAAAGAACTTCTCTTTACGCCCATCTATAACCTCTCTTAACTAAAACTAATCAACACAATTCATTTGATTTTAAACTTTTTTTTATTTTTTTATTTTTTGCTTTACTCATATCAATCATCAAAACTATGCAAACAAGTAAACAACATTAGATTAATACTAACATAAAAGTTGCCATGTGTTAATTTTATTTTGTTTTATTTTATCATTCAAAAACCTCAACTACTCCGAGGTTTAATCATTCAAATGACACGGAATTTGGTACTCCGTGCTCCTTCGATTTCAACGTGCCTGCAAAAATTCAAAAATAGATTACGGGTCTTAATCAATTCAATAATTAAAATAGGCGGGCCTAGAGAAGAAAAAAAAATTACTTTAATATCAATAATTAAAATAGACAAGTTCAACAATATTTCATTCTAAAAGAGTAATTGAAATTCGTTATACGGGAAAGAAAATTAGTAGAAAAAAAAATGGAAATCACGTTCACTAAATAAACCTGCTTTTACTAAATAAAAACAATATGAGGGCATATTTGGGGTTAAAATAGGTGTAATTTTTTAAATTTTAACATTAAATTTTTTAAATAAATGGGTAAAAAAAATATTTTCATGGGTTCAAATAACTCACCTTTTTTTTTTTAAAATGTTAGGGGTTTCTTGGCTACAAATGGATAGGATATATAGTATATTCTTTTTACTTTTTTATTTGGTACCAAAGTTGCGAACATGATCCGCAAATTTCAAAGACCGAACAATGTTATTTGATTATAAAACAATGCGTAAATCATTTAGCGATGACATTTATCAACCATCATCAAATTTACGTTTTAGGACAAGCGGACGTGGTTGTATCTTTTATTGCATGATAAGCGAACTTGACACCCACGCAATAAATAATATAGGCATTTTATCACAAGCTTTGGTATGATGCATGACTTTGTGGCTTAATTCTCGGTCATCACATAAAAGACTAAAGAGAGGAAAAAGAGCAAAATGCATGGCACTTTGGGATATTTTTATAATTCCTTTCAAGTTTTAATAGACTTGAATGAAAAGAGAACGCGCCCCCACATGCACATTGCTCCACCTTTGTGAACACATAGGCTCTTTTTTTATTTTACAAAACTTTTGTTTGGTGGGTCAGGTCAAAAGAACCAATTGTCACAAGATGGCCAGACAAAAGCACTCACAATTATTACTATTTTTTTTAAATAAAAAAAAGGCGTAAATCAGAAACAGAAACCAAACCCCAAGTTGAAGCAAATATTCATAATTCAAAAAAGGTCAGAAACCAAGCTCCACGCTTGGCTGTAAAGTGAAATGTTGTGGAAACAAACGTCAAAAAAGGAGCATCCTTTCTGTCAAAAACCCTTTGTTCAAATGGGGCCCTGCAGATACCCACCGAAATTGGCAATGGAGAAAGCCCTCAAGCCTTATTGCAGGACAGCTTTTAACATAGGCATATGACTTGCGAGAAAATGAAGCAGGCATAAATATTATTCGGGAGCTGCTATGCTACCTTGCAATTACCGTAAGGTACAGCCCTCTCTATTGGTTGTGGGCCTAAGTGGGACTCATAACTCAATTTGTGAGGAGATGTACCTTGCATTTATTGACCGTAAAAGGTAGAGAAATCCTAAATATTCAAGCCTGTAAATTTTGAAAAACTCAATTGCTTTTCAAATCAGCACGGGGACTATTTGTATATCAGAATAAACTGCAACAACAAAGAAGTAATCTACAGAGTTCAACCTATATGTCGCCAAGATCTCAATCCAATTTCATCCAACAATACATTACCTGTTTCAGAACATAAGCTTCAAACAAAATGTGGTTCTCTTCCAATGAATTACTGACTTGGGGATCTAAATCCAATTTTGTCCAACGATACATCACCCGCTTCAGAATCATAAACTTCAAAAAATAGCTGGTTCTCTCCTAATGGGTTCACTGACTAGGGGGCCTATCTCCATTGCGTTCACCTGAGTACTCCCGTCTCGGACTCCGGCTTCGGCTTCTGCTCACGCTGTGGTTACGTTTCGGGGTCCGGCTTCTGCTTGGGCTCCAGCTCTGACGTTGGCCTCTGTGGGGACTTCTACTTCGGCCTCTGGGCCCGTCGTAAGCTGGAGAACGCGAGTATGATCTCTCTCGGCTATAGTTCTGACCATGAGGTGAAACAGATCTACCTCCGAATAGGCCAGATAAATACGTTAGACGTCTCTAGACACTTGGCTCAAGCAAGTTTTAAGCTATGAAAAACCAAGATATAAACAATAATAAAACAGAAGGAAAGGTAAAAACAAATAGGGATTCAAACAAGAATAGCACAAAAGCCAAGAAGGCATCAATTGCCTAGCATTTTTTAAACAAATGATTTGAAGAGCAGATAAATTAAGAAAAATTAATTCATTTGCAAGCAGTTACAAGTAACAATATTACTTGCAAAAGAAAAGTTTAGGCTAGAGAAAGGCAAATATGTTGTGCATTCATTTGTGCTATAAAACCCAAAACAGTGGAACCCAACAGATCCAACTTCATATGAAAAACAAGGTTAACATATTTCACACCTGGAGTAATTCCTGCGTCGGGGTGGAGGAGAATAATCACGACCGTAGGAGGGAGATCTTGCATAACGTGGAGGTGGGGAACGAGAATAACGAGGAGGCGGGGAACGTCTACGAAATCGACCCCTGCAAAGTGAAAGCCAGCAGCAACTTAGTAATATTTATTTCCAAAAAAAATGATAAAAGAAAAACGTCTGAATGCAACAAATGGTAGCCATGCATCTTAATTGATTACCTTTCACATTGACCAAAGGATATTAAATACGATTTTAGGACATACATTAGCAAATTGTTGGTTTTATTCTCATTATATTTTGAATAATTAGTTCTACTCAATAAAAAACAAATCTTCATCACAGAGCATATAGTGTCCATAATCCAAAAATGGCAGCTGGTATGAATGTCACCAGATGTAAACTACATGTAAGAGTCCACTTGAAGAAGGGGCCATCAAATTAGTGATCAACAAGATTTTTTAAATGTCGGGAAGACATATTTAACAATGTACCCTTCCACCTAGCACAATCACAGCAGGCATCTATAAATTTTTGAAAAATATCCAAATGCATCACTATAAATTTAATAAAGAAATGAGTCAAAACCTCAGGCCAAAAGCAAATTCATCCAAAATACCCTGCAAAGGTAGCATAAAACTCACCTTCCCCGCTCCCTTGCTCTCATATCAGATGGCTTCTTCCTATTCTCCTCAGCAAACACAACAGTCAACTCCCGGCCAAGAAGAACCTGACCATCCATGTGACGTTTGGCCTCTGCAGCATCATCAGGTTCTACAAATTGGATAAACCCAAAACCACGAGGTTCCCTGCAAAATTTTGATGTTAAAACAAAGGCTGAGACAAACAGTTATTAAAAAGCCAACAACAGAGAAAAAGATTATGACGGGTGTTGAGCACACCATAAACCTTTGCAAATTGAAACTGCCAAAACAATCCCCAGGAATATGGAAGGTCATGATAAGCATTAAAAAGCAAGCACTTGCCTGCTAACCTTGCAAGTGTCAGTTTTAAGTGGACTTGAAATTCCTCAAGACTTGGAACATCTTCACAATGTATTCAAACCCAACTTCCTTCAAATCTTCACTACCATTAACATCATCTTCAAAAGAACTCTAAATACTTGAATGATGTCTTCAAAACTTTAATAGCACTGTTAAATCCCAGCAACTTCAATTATCGCACCCAACTAATAATTAAAATAGAGTACATCATGAAGGAATGCCAAGACACAGATGACAATGAGGCAGGTGCTTGGTAGGCTGTTCAGTAACAACTCAACAAACATGCTTTCAAACTTTGTCAAACTCTTTCAAAACGCAACTTTCTAAAAGATGGTGTTAAAGATGATTTTTTTAACAAAAAGAGAAGGGCACAAACCACATGAATCACAATTATATGAATCCCATAAAAAGTGCATTTTCAAAGATCACGATAAAAAATAGTAATCCCGGGTATAAAGATCCAGAAAACGAACCCTGACATCATAACTACTATTTCTTCACGAAACCAACAATTATTCTGAAAATTTTACCAAGAATTTCCTCAACTTCATGATAAAACTGACAATAGTTTTAAGTAAACAAAATAAGGCAGTTATCAAAGATACTTCAAACTTTTTAAGGCTGTAGCTATCTGCTCACCCAGAATAATAATCCCTTGGCAAGTAAATGTCCTTGATTGCTCCAAACTGCTCAAATGGCCTGCGAATATCTTCTGGCCTACAAACAGCACAAGAAGCAAATGAAATGTTACTCAAAAAAATTATTTTAAGAAATGACTCTAAAAATAGCTGAGTATGCATTCCCAGCTAAGACACCAGTCAGTGTGTCACTAGAATGAACACATACTACTTATCTATCTTGTATTCATCTTTTACAATAAGAGTCAATGCCATATTCATCCACCAAAACTAGAGGTTGGACAGTTCAAACAGAACCAACTTCATTTTTTATTAAGATATACCATTCCATAGACAAGGTCAAATTCATAATGCATTTGTCATTTGTGTAATGTAATTATGCTTCTTGTCACTCATCAAATGGGGGCCAAATGTTTCCCACTGGATTATATCTACTTGTAATGAGAGGCAACACCACAAGGCACTATTTTATGGCACAGAGAGTCATACTAACTAGATAAGTGCTTCATGCTTGTGCCAACCTGTGTTAGAATACGCATACAACACAAGTTGGGAAATAGAGCCAATCGAAACAAGTTTTATATCATAAACAATATGTAATAAACACTACCATTCCTCATCTAGACATCTAGATTTTGTATAAATTTCAGTCTCTAGTAACTCGCATCCATCAATAGAGTAAGAATTCTCATCAATTCAAGAATTATATTATGCATGAAGCTCACACATGGCTAACCACTTTAGTTATTGTTGTGGTAAAAGTTTCTATATGGTTATTTTGTGTAGCCACAGTTGAAAGAAAGAAAAAAGGTATTACTGAAGCAAAAAGATCGAAGATACATGCGTGGACTAGATGCCCACAAAGAAAACAAAAGGAACCTTTTCAAGAGAGCAATATCAATCCTCCAAAGTAATCTCCCAATTTTCAGCATTCATCCATTAGATGATCAGTGGGCATGAAAAAGATTGGAATACTACATAGGAAGCATGCTATTGCTCTTTCAAAATACTGAGAAACCTACCTATGGCAGCAAGTAGGGTTTTAAAATGCTTCTTAACTGTTTGACATAAAATTAACTATTAAACAAATATTAAACTCTCCCGCTTCCAATATTCTCCAAATCAGAAACCTTTAGTAGTTATTACTGTAAACTACATATTTTGTTTAATACATGCAAATAACCTTTTGACCTACACTTTATGAAAGATTTATCTTGATCTAGGTCCTAGATTTTCGTATGTTCTTCAAAAAGTTTCTACATCGCTTATAGCAGTAGAGATGTTTTATAAGCAACAGAAAGTCATGTTAATATTTCATTATCAACAGGATCATACGTCAATGGCCTCCAAGCTCTGCATTAGGTGCATTTTACTCAAACGCACTTTATACATGAATACTTCTAGCATAGATGTAGTTTCGTGCAGAACCAATCTTATTAAAAATCACTTCTCCAAAAAGTAACACTTTCACATTCATATACAAGCCACACCTTTTCCATTCAATCAACTAGTGAACTAGTTTCTAAAACATTTAGACAAAATATCTTAACCAATAAAATACTAAACTAGTTTAAAAAGAAAAAAGAAAAAGAATCATTACCTGCAATCATGGCGAAGATTACGAACAAGAAGGCTAGTAGGCAAATCTCTCCCACGCCCACCACCATAACGGCCTCTTGGGCTAGGGCTCCGTCCTCTACGGCCGTACCCGCCACCACTACCCCTTGGCGGCGGCGACGGCGTGTAACTTCTTCCTCTCATTGTTTAAGAAACGAAAACGTCCAATCTGCACGGTTTCAATAAGTGCTACAGTTATAAGACGAATTATCCTCACACCCAATCAAAAAAAAAAGTTAAAAAGAAAGCAAAATTTACATGATATTCAACAAAAGACGCGAAAATGATATTAGGGTTTTGGGATGTTTGGGAACTTACCAGAGGGCTGTGCCGTGCTTTTGGCTTTTGGGAGTTTTGCTTTTGCCTTGTTGCGTATAAAGAAAGAGTAAACTGACAGCTAGGGCTAGCGACGCTAGATAAGTAGACACCGCCCTTTTAAGGATAGGACCGGGCCAAAAAAACAGTATTCTTAAAAAAAAGGGAAATTTACAACAATAGCCAAACAAATTAGGCATTTTTCAACTTTAACCCCTCAAATTTTTTTCTATCAACGTTAGCCAAATCACCAAATTGTGGACGAAATTGCCCTCCTCATTCTCACGTTTCCCTCAAGCAAATTCCTCCCCCTCTCACCAAAATCTCATCAACGGAAGTTGTATAGATCGTCGGCGGCGGCGTAGATCGGCAGCATTTCAACCCACAGCGGCTGAAATTGAAAACCCTAGGTGAGTTGTTATTGCCATTCTTGTTGTTGTTGATGTAGTTGATGTTGTTGATGTTGTTGTTGTTGTTGTTGTTGTTTGGAATGTCGTTGTTGTTGGTGGTGTGGTGTTTAATGGCGGTTGTTGGTGGTGTGGTGTTGTAGATGCATGTGGGTGAGCTGCGCGCACGCTGCGTGCAACGCTGCGCGCATCTCGAGTGCGACGCAGCGCCTGTCGCACGCGAGATGCGCGAGGCACGCTCATCCCGCGCCGGCGAGATGGGCAAGCCGCGCGCATCTCGCGTGCGACAGGCGCTGCGTCGCGCGCATCTCGAGTGCGACAGGCGCTGAGCGCGAGCTGCGTGCAGCGTGCCAGCCTGCGCGCAGCAACTCGCGCGCGCGGCTCGCGCATCCCACGCCCGCCTGTCGCACCAAGAGGTGCGGCCTCTTGGTGCGACGGGGTGCCCTCTTGGTGCAAGGCCATCATCAGGTTCAGAGGCTCTGTCTCTCCTATTTGTTCAAGAGTGATGAGCCTAGTGAGTAGAGAAACCAGTAGATTTGTTGACAAATACGATGTTACTCTTGATGTTTGTATATCATCTGTGCTCTCACAGTCCAAAGTCCTTACACCCAAGGTGACAACTTTATTAATCAATCGTTTGTGAGTTGTCTTTCGCTTCTTCCTAGATTATGAACTACTTGACCTAGAGATACCAACAATCACTATTGTCGGAAAACTTGTCAAGGCAGGAATCCCAGTGATGGTGTACAGGTAAGTGTCTCTAACCTTGAAGCTTCCGCTTCATTTTCAGTTTACATGGGATATTTTTATCATTGAAAATTGAAATGATACATATTGGTTATTGAATGACAGTGGAGATCAAGATTCTGTTATTCCATTGACTGGAAGTCGAAAATTAGTAAATGGGTTGGCAAATGAATTGAAATTGGGAACCACCGTGCCTTACAGAGTGTGGTTTGAAGGGCAGCAGGTAATGAATCTTTTGAAGATTGTCAATTTTTTTTAAATTAAAAAAAAAAAGCTAGTGTGACAAAATCAGTATTGCTTTTAATCTCTAGGTTGGTGGATGGACCCAAGTTTATGGTAATATCTTATCCTTTGCCACCATTAGAGGAGCATCTCATGAAGCCCCATTCTCTCAACCTGAGAGATCACTTGGGCTGTTCAAGGCATTCTTGGACAGTCGGCCTTTACCGGAAGCATTCTGATTTTCTGTTCTGTTATGCAAAATGGAAGTTTGATTACAATTTTTTTGTTTGTTTGTTCATCCAGTTTGTCCATTGTCCATGCTAAGATGTGGCAAAAATTTGTAAAAAAATCAGGGAAAGAAAAAAAAGTGTTCTCAAGTTCTTTTGTGAGTTTTAAATGTTTAGTAAATGGCGTAACAACAGTAGAGAATTTTCAATCAACAGATGGAGGCAGCTTATGCCAAGGTGTTTTATTAATTTATTGAAGAACATTATGACGAAGGAAAAAAAAAAAGGGGGAATAATTCTATTAAACAAGAGCCAAAAGTACATGATTGATCATGAAAATTTTAAAGGGCTTTCAGAGCAATTGGAAACGACAATGGGAGCTTCAACTCGCATTTTTAAACAATTGAACTCCAAAGCTATCATGGGTTTTGACAACATTACTCATATGTGAGACAGGCGCCTGTCCCACTTGCTTGTCTCACATAAAACCAGTGGTAACAAGTGAGACAGGCGCCTGTCCCACTTGCCTGTCTCACATAAAACCAGTGATAACAAGTGAGACAGGCGCTTGTCTCACACGCCTGTCCCACTTGCCTGTCGCACATATTTTGGTGAGACAGGCAAGTGAGACAGGTGCCTGTCTCACATAAAACCAGTAGATTTATGTGAGACAGGTGCCTGTCTCACTTGTTCTGGGCTTCAGTTTTACTCGATTTTTCAGGAGTTTCAATGATTGATTTTCATTTCTCAACTCAAACTAACTACTTTAACAAGTCACATTGTTTTGTTAATGAAAAATAACAACATTTGCCTTCAATACTGTTAAGTTGAAAAGAGAAAAGTGGTGGAAGTGCTGGAATTGAAAAGAGAATAGTGGCATGCCTTTGTAAATTTGATGAAAATGATGAGGATAATGTAGTCCAAAAATAGGGTGTTTGGCTAGTTATGATAGAAAAAAGTTTGAGGGGTTAAAGTTGAAAAGTGCCTAATTTTTTTGGCTATTTTTGTAAATTTCCCTAAAAAAAACCCAATCTAATCGACGGTACGGTTCTAATTCGGTTTTAATTTTTAAAAAATTGAAATATATTATTTATAAAAAAAAAAACTAAAATATCGGTTTGATATTCGGTTCACTCAATTGAATCGAAAAATTAAACCAAAGAATTGAATCATTATTGTTATTTTTATTTGTCTTTACAACATTATGTGTTATGTAAATGGAATATTGGAGTTTGTTTATGTATTTTAAAATCTTAATATTTCATATTTTGTGAGCAGTGAATACTTTATTAGTAGTTACTAAGATATTAATGATAAAATATATTTTGAATACTTTGTATTTATTGTTAATATTTATAATGAAATTAGGATGCATTAATTGTTGAAAAAAATTATGACATTCATGAGGGCCAACAAACTAAAAATTTAGAAAATTCAAAATAGGTCAAGAATCGAAAAAACCGAACTGATTTAAAAATATTCGTTTGAGTTCAATTCTTATTGAGTTCGGTTTTTATTCGATTCTTTTTATAAAATAATCAATTTAAATCGATTTTACTTAATTTCGATCCGAACCCAACGGTGCGCATCCTTATTTAAAGATGAGTATTGTTTCTGTTTGATTTGGATTTATTTAAATAAAAAAATGCTCATTATTATTCTTTTTTAATTATGCTTATCCCCTTTTTAATTATATAAATATGTTTGTGTATTTTAGAAATAGTTTTTGAAATCAGTTAAATAGCTTGATTTTTGTTTTATTTTTGGATAATATTTTATGTGACGTAAAAAATGAATACATTGATAAATTACCAATATTGGCCCTTGCAACAATTTCGTGTGTGTGTATATATATATGTGTAGATATTAAACATTAAAATTAATGTTATGATGTCAAAAAATGCGCATGAATATTCAAAAATTCTGCCACGTCACCGCCTATTGGAAACATATATATGCAACTCCCTCGTCTCTTCTTCTTCTCCGGCAACAAATTTAACCGGGTAATTACAATTTTTAAATATTTATTATCATAATTATTTCTATAGTTTAATTTCAATTCCCTTTTTGCTTAGAATTTTTCCCATGCTTGTAATCCATGAACAATTTTTATTTTAAAAGTAATCCACAAATCTTTCTATTCCATCACTAATTTTGCTTCCCGTATCTTTATTAATCTTACTTCTTTTTTTCCCCATTCTTTGCATCTTGAATCGTGATTTTGCAGTTGATTCGGTCCAAGTATTTTCTATTTATTCAATTTTTTGTCCATTTAATTAGCATCGATGAACAGTGATTAAGTTGTAAATTTTGATCCTTTCATGCTCTAATCTTAAGCTCCGAATTGATGAAGCAAACCCATGCTTCAATTTGCGTAGATATATGCTTAATGCTCCAGTTTGTGTAGATATATGTTTAATGAAGGAATAATGAGGTTATGTTCTTTTATTATTATTATTTTTTGTTTTCTTGATAGATTAAAGTATTTTAGGTAAGTTGTTTGATGAAATGCCTAAGTGAGTTTTTATTGATGTCAAAATGAAGGGGTAAGAGTAGTTGGTCAGATCTAGTGATAAAAGTAATCTGATTAAGTAGGAAATATACATCTGAGTATTGAAGAGAATTATTGTTTGTGGACTTGGTTGAAGATTTCATTTTGGTTGATTGAGGCATTGGTTTTTGTAGGCATTGATGGAGGAGCAGTTCATATTGCGAGTTCCGCCTTCAGTTGCTGAGCGGATAGATCGCCTTTTGAGTGAAAATGAGTCTTCAGAAGAGGACAAATCACTGGATTTGTCTTTTTGTGGTAAGTACATGTTATTCTTTCCTTGAATTGTTTGAATAATCCCTGCGGTTTGTAAGGAAGCACTCTTTAATTAATGCTGAGTATAATCCAGTAAGAAGGAGATATTGCACCATTCAATCATTTTCATTGATATAGTATATCTCTAATTCTAGTACAATTTCGCTGCTTGCCTCCTTTTTGTCCTTGGGCTGTCACAACTGGAAAATATCATCGTTAATGTATAGTATGCCTTTTCATTTTATTTTTCCTTTGAACAAATTTGTGCTTGCAATTTTCAATGATCTTTTATTCCCCACAAATTAGTTATAATAGAAGCAGTGAGACAATTGGAAGAATTTTATTTTATTTATTTTTTTTTTTTTGAAGCATAATATTCGCAGAACTAATTGTTTCACCTATTGTCTTGGCATATCTGTTAACTTGGATTTTCTCCAGAGGACGGGAGGAGTGGCACGTTTGTCATAGGCAATGACCATTTTCCAGTATCTCTCATGGATCTTCCTTGTGTTGTGGAGTCATTCAAAACTTATGATGACTGTGCTCTAGTTAAAACTGCAGACATTGGCCAGGTACGGGCCTTGTGAAGATCTTCTATTCAATATGATCAAACACATGTTTTCGTCATTCTTAATGCAACTGTATTAACCATTGTTGTTATACAGATGATTATGGTTAGAGAGCCAGGTGACTCTACTCCAGATGCAGTGGAGTACAGACATGGTCTTACCCCTCCAATGAGGGATGCTCGTAAGCGAAGATTTCGAAGGGAGCCGGATCTCAATGTACAACTTCTCCTTACTTTTTTAACAATTTGTTGATTATTGCCCTATTTTCTAATAATAAATAAAGAAGTAAAACACAAAATAAAACTGTTTCTCTGTCTGGGGAATAAATTGCCAACTAATGCAGTGTTCTCTTATCGGATGTATGTAATTTCAGTGGAAATGTTCATCTTTTATATATTTCGTAAAAACTTGACCTTTACTGGAAACATAATTTAGAAGTTTTTGATTAGTTTGGAGTGGCTTGATATAAAGCTGATGTGGCTATAGTGCAGCATTACCTTTTGTTTCTTTCCATCAAAATTTTTAACTGATTTTTGGTGTTGTCACCTTTTTCAGCCTGAACTCGTACAGCGCGTCGAGAAAGATTTGTTGAACATCATGACCGGTGCAACAGTCGAAAATGCAGATATCCTTAAATTTAAATCTAATTTCAGCATAGTTGTTTAGCAACGGAAAATTGAAAAAATGTTTTTCATCAAGAAAATTTATAGGTCTGGGAAACCCTGGATGTTGTTACAAATACAGAGTATATAGATTCCTAGCCAAGTTATAGAGACCATCACCATTGTTGGCCAAAGTTTGATTTTCATGCTGTGACTTATCCTAATGGTGAAATTATGAAGTATCATTCTTGTTGGGGGCATTGAGCATATTTCATAGATCTTGTGATATTTTGTTGGGTTAGGCATATCACGTTTTTCTTTCTCCTCCAGATGATTAAGATGTTCAATAACCAATTTGAGTGCATCAGGTCCTGGTATTATTGGTATAGATCATTTGCTTAAAAAAATTGAAATCATGTCACTGAAAATGGGCATCGCATGAATGACGGAACAACTCATCATTGCTAAGATGTGATACTATTGTGTAATTGATCGTAGAGGGGATTTAGGTTTTTTGTGATTTAAATGATATAGATGTTTTTACTGTCTTAATGTTTCTTGATTGAATATTTTATACGTACTTTAAGTTTTAATTCAAGTGTTCCTTGACTGAATGGCTTACATCCTGAAGTGAACGAGCAAGAAGAAGAAGGTGATGGGAATGCACGTCATGCAAACAGGAAGGATGCACCTTCACCTCAACTAAAGCAACCTGATATTGCGGAGGCTGGAGCTAACACTGGAGCACCTGCAAGAAGCGACTCTGATGAGTCTGATGATTCGATGTAACTGCATATCTCATTCGTGGGTTGATTTATTTATAATACTATCGATGAATATGTAGCTGGATTGGTGTCAGATTAGTACTTGTCTTTAGTTTGTTCATGCGGCTTTTTGGTGTATAATTTCAGCTTGCTGCTTCTGTAACTTATACTGTATGCCATTAGATAGCTTTGAAATAAGACTATGAAAAATTTGTACTCAACCATAACGTTTTCCCTTTTTTTCATTTTGTGTTGGGGAGGAATTTCTTTCTTACAAGTAGTTTTTCATATATATCAGTTTTGAATGTAAAGAAGATGCTAGGGTCAAATGAAAACTTTGGAACCTTGTGATTGCTAGGAGTTAAAAGATAGGCTTAACGCTCCAGAATTTCTTCTGATTACTCAAAAGGTCTATTAGAATGATTGCAATAGGCTCCATTCGAGTTATGCTTGTGTTGAGTTCAGAAATTGGTATTAATGGATTTTATTCGACCCATTTATTGAACAAGTGACACAACATATTTAATATTCGGGTTGAACTATCCGACTACTTCAACACCATCCATATTATTGACTTACACTATTTTAAATGCTTCACACGGCAGAGTTTATGAATGTGTCCGGACTTGCTTAGATCAACTTTGTTATGGTGAATTCATATATCTAGGTCTATACTGAAAATATTCAGAAGAAAATCTTCTCACTAATGTGCATGAGAGAACTAGAAGGAAAGGGATGAAGTTGAAAGGTAACATGTATTACACCAATACAAACCCAAAAGCTGGACATTATCATCAAATTGGGCTTCAAAAATTTGTTCCGAAAAATTGGGCTGAACTTGCATGCGTCCACAAATTTCTAGGATTGTGTGGGAGCAAATGATTTTACACCAAGGGGCTTGGACAGCTAATAGGCTTTGACTTACATGCTGGAGAAATCTCGAGGGGAACTAAATCTTAAACATTGTTTTATAATTTTCATGTGCCTCCATGCCCAATTTATTGAACCAATTTGTAGAATTAAATGCCAGATCTGATCTTCCGTAGTACTACCAGGCCATATGCTAGCTAGCACTCCTACTGCTTTTAATTTAATTCCATAATTTGTGTGCATGTGTGTCTGCCCATAGACCAAAGTGTGAATGCGAGCATTTGTTGCAAATTTTCAGCTGCTACTACTGCCATTGGTTTTGCAATTTTTGAGTTCTTTTTGGGTATACAGAATCCAAGAAAGACATCCTGTCAAATGAAGGACAACAGCTTCATCTTTACAAGTGTTATCTTTGTTTTTTTATTAATTTCTGCTGTTGAAACGGTCACATGGGCTCAAACTCGATACAAAAGTAATACGGTTGTGAAGATTTTGACTTGTATTGGTTTGAAATTGAGAATGAACAAAAAGAATTCAAACAAGTGGTCTAGTAGATTTAGTCAATACAACGTTGTGTACCATCTATACACTAAATATATATGGCTTGAAGTACCTTACATTATTATTATATAATTGACATAATTTTTTCACAACCATTTAATGAAAATTTAACGGTTATGAAAATATAAAGTAATTAAATCATATTATTTCCACAATCATTGAATTTTCATCAAACGGCTGTTGAAGAATTATATACCTTACATAATAATGTAAGGTAACTAGCTCAATATATATATTAAGTTAAATTTGTGTTTTTTTGAAGGTGCAGATGTTATAATATTGTTAAGTATTTATGTGACGTTAAATTCAAATGTCTCAAATTCATTAGTACTACTTAATTATATTCGTCTCATTAAGAGTATGTGCTACTCTAAAAAAATGTTAACAATTGAACTAATTAATACCTACGAGTGAATATTTTTTATGGGCATTTGTACTTGTTGATCAAATTTTTTGCATCCCTAAAAGTTAGTACGAGAGTGGGATTGATAATTATTAAGTAACACACAAAAATAGCCACTCGGCCTTTGGCCGAGTGGTGAGAGCTGCTGCTCTCCAACTTGGAGAGCAGCAGTTCGAACCCCCACAATGCATGTGGGGGTGTTTTCTTCCTCAAATAAAATTGAGTGAAGACAGTCTGCTTCCTTGCCCCAGTGCGAGGAGTAGACATCCCTCGAATATTTGAGAGGGTTAAAATCTGGGCAGCGCTCCATTAGCATTAATGTATGTTGATCCCGGTTATAGTCTGATTTGTACATATCAGTTATATTCTCATATAATATGAGTTGTAATCTGAGCAATAGTCTCATGTAATCAAAAAAAAAAAAAAAGTAACACACAAAAATAACCGACACATAAAATGAAGTGTGACGTGTGAGAAAGGGAGAAAGAGAAGTGTTTGATGCTATAATATATGTAAATCTGAGCAATCAAATGATCAAGGAAGCATCCTCTTTTCAAGTTTGTGAAGATCAACCATGCACATTTAATAATACGATACCAAAAAAAAAAAAATTGTTAATGCTAATGCTATCCATTTGGAGGAGCAGATGGTTGGTGGGTTTAATTTAATTGTAATATATGCATGTAAAGATCGATGCCAGCTTTCTCAGTAGGTATGGTTTTATCAGGAATGAGTGTTGACCTTAGCTATATGTCTTCTTTAATTGAAGCCTGCGCTTGAACTTGAAGCAAAACATATTTGCTTGTGAAACCTTTCAACCGCCGTACGTTCTGATTTCCCACCAAATTTAGGTTAGAAAAATCAGTTGTTGGGTAAAATAAATCCAGTGATCAAAATTAAAAGCATATGATATATGATAAGATTTTCATCTCTTTTAAGACCCTCGACACCGAGAATCTCTCTTAACGTGTATCTTTAACTTATATATAATACATTAGTTAACATAATTTGTTCAAGCATGGCTAGAAAATTTGAAACTCAAGCTTAGAAATTAAACAATCATGTGATAGGCCACATGCTTCCCTAATTGTATGATCGTTTTGTTTTTCCATTATTTGTAGTTGACGAGGCTGGTGGGTTTTCCTTGGATCCATATTATGATTAATTGCCCTGATTAGAAACATTATTAGCATTTTTATTTAGCAAAGTACTAAACATGTTTCTGTTTTTTGCTTCATATATAAGGTACCTATAGTGCATTTATATTTCTCCAATTATTTTTCTGTTCATGTTGCAAGTGGGCTTACAATTAGATTCTTGTAGCGAGTTACAAAGCCTAATCTATGTACCAGAATTCAGAAACATGATAATTATACAGCATTTTTATTAACATGTACAACTGAAGATAAAGAAAACATGTTTCTGTTTTTTGTTCAATTTTGTATAGCTGTTGGTGTCATCTCATCATTCAACCCCTTTGGTCACTGTGTTCATACATGCATGCATAATTTTGATGATAAATCAAATGAAACGAAAACATGAAATAAGAGAAACATGCGTGCCGATATAATTTGATCAATTCAACTACTAAATGTGCTTTCTGCAACAAATTAATTGTTTTAAATGTTTCACCTCTGGCATGCACTTAAATTAATTGGTTTTTATACTTCACCTTCTTGACCTTTTTTACAATTAACAAAGTCAACACCATTTTAGATTCAATAAGTACTCAGTATGAAAATTAATTGATTCTGCAACGAGCTACTTGTTTTAAATAATTAAGTTGAACAAAATGTCAAACACTTGTACAAAAAGAGGAAGTCAAAAGCTTGTTGGTGGAGAAAGACTAGCAAAGCATTTTCATGCCGATTTGTACTTTAATAGTAGTTTAATGGTGATTTCGTGCTCATAATAATGTTGAAAGCAGTAGTTCGAGCTAGTATCTTAATAGAAATATTATGAACCATATTATAAATGTATATATTTATGCTGCATTTACTAAATTGGAATCGGAATGAGCTGGAATGGGAATGGGTAAGAATGGGAATAAGGAATGTGAATCAAAATAAGTTGTTTACTTGAACTGTAGGAATCGAAATCGGATTGAACTGAATTATCATTAATGTGTTTATTTTGTCTTGGAATCGGAATGAATTAGATTGTAACAAATTACTAAAAAGTACTTAATGAATTATTGTCATAATTATTATTAACTAATATATTAATTAATTGTAAAATTTTTAATTAATTATAATAACTATATTAAAAATTATTATAAAAATATATTAACTAATAATATTAATATTAATATTAATATTAATATTAATTACTTAATTAAAACAATATATTAATTTTTGTGATTATTTATTCAAAAATTATAATTATAAATAATTATTGTTAATAATATATTAATATATTAATTATTAGTAATAAATATATTATTTATTTAATAATAATATATGAATTAATTATAATAATAATAATTATTATTATTATAATAGTATACTAATTAATTAATAATATTAATATTAATTATTGTGATTATTTATTCAAAAAATAATTATTATTATTATTATGTTAATATATTAATTAATAATAATTAATTAATTAACTATAATAATATATTAATTATTGTGATTATTTATTCAAGAACTATAATTTTTAATAATTATAGTTAATAATATATTTATATATTAATTAATTAATTATAATATTATATTAATTAATTATAAAAGAGGATAAAGTAGGCATTTTTAATTTTGGGGAGGACAAAATGGTCAATTCTAAGAATGGGAGACTCATTCCCACCTACCCCATGAGAATCAATTTCACATTTCCCATTCTCAAATAGTGCTGGGCCCCACCATTCCCATTCCGATTCCGATTCCTTCTCCATATTTGCGAAGTAAACACCATCAATCATTCCAATTATGAATTCTGATTCCCCGATCCGGCAAGTAAACACCATCAATCATTTCGATTCTGAATTCTGATTCCCCAATCCGGCAAGTAAACACACTATTAGAGTCTTAATAGATCCTAAATTGTTACACATTTATAATTTATAACAATTCCGAAAAAAAAAAAAGGAAAAAAAAAAACTTGTCTACATGTCTCCACCAATTCCCACAAAAGTAAAATCATTTTTCGTTTGTCAACATCAAAAACTTGCAAGGGTATGTTACCGAAAAGGATAACGCAAAAACGAGGCTGACCATTTCTTTGATTGGATTTTAAGAAACTTTTGCCTTCCCTTTTTTATCTTTTGCACTTCTCTGTCTCATGTTTTGATAATTGACTCGATATTTGCTTCATTGACAAGCTAAACTTGGTGTGTGAGTTTTTGAGACGTCATTTCAACAAGCTTGCTTGACAAGTTCTTAAGACTTGAAGGGGTGGGTAGTTGGTCAATATCTTGTTTAATGGTTTGGTTTATAATAATAGAGTATTACTGGGTCCATTTTCTTATGAATACATCAAGTGCTCGCACCACATTATTAAATCAATTAATATACATCTAATAACTAAAATTTTGGCAATATATGCATTGGGAGTAAATAAATTCATCAAATAAAGATGGGATAATTCTTTCCTAATAATTAAAATTTAGACGCACCTACGTTGAATAAGGTGTATATTATACCGTCACAATCTTACGATTTACTTATTAATAATATTGGTAACGATTTTATTGTTATATTTACAACCCATGTCTTAATTTAAAATGTTATACATAAAATTTATAAAAGTATATATAATGGTAAAGTTATTACTAGTCATAAAAAAAATTATTTTTGAATAAAGAAAAACTTGTGGTGGGTGCAACATACGTATATATGATGCAATGTAATATAGACCTATCCAAGATCAAACTACCTTGGTATGGCGTGGCATCACTCAATGTATAATATATAAAAACAGAGAGGTCTCACTCAATATCTCAGTGGCTTTCACTTTCAATTTAAAATTTTTTTTAATTAAATGCTTATGCTGAATTTATTTTGTGAGTGCAGCAAAAGCAAAGCAAAGCATAGCGAAGGTCAATGCATGGCATGGCAAATGGCCACTCTTAACGCGCAAACCCACCACCGAACCGAAGCGACAGAATTAGTGAAGTCAGATTTCTAGGTTTTAAATTAATATGCATCAGCCACCGTCCGTCGCGTCTTGGGGAAACAAATGGACGGTGATGGGCAGCTCCTATGATGTTGATGGCCTTTGATTCGGCCTTTTCTTTTTCTTCCGTGGGCCATGTGTCGGTCTCTTTCATATTTCAAAGGATTCTCCGCCGGACCGAGTTTTCTCGCCATTTCTTGCTCAAAACTTCAACCCTTTTGACCCTTCAAAGGCGTTTTCGTTCTTGTTTTTGTTTTTCTAGTTTGCGTGGATTCACAGTCAGCTATAGTTAAATTCGAAAGTGGTGATTTCAACAACACACAATAAATATTGGACGATCGATAAATTTTTCAAATGTTTACACTGATCATTTCGTTCGTTTACGCATACGGCATATCTATTTATATGAAAATGAATTCCAACCTACAATTCTGATAGATTTATAGCGTGACCCCGTGTTTATACGTTTTACAAGTGTGACGTTTTTTATACTTTTTATATTTTATCGGTATCCATTTTTGAATTTGAATGTTATAAGTTCGACAACCCCCACTTAAACGAGCCAACCATACGGTAAGAAAATCGAGTCCATGTTGCATTTAATAATGGTCTCAGCTCTCAACTCAACCTAATATGATAACACTTCGTCGCCATTGACTCCACGAGAAACGTTTTCTTGCTCTAATTTGTTGTCGCTCTTGTTGAAAAATGAAGCTTCTATTAATGCCTTGGAAATGTGGGAGCCAGCCAGCTAGCTAGCAAGAGTTGGCATCAAGGACTAGGATTAGAAAATACAAGTAACATAAAAAAGAAAATTTAAAAAAAAAAAAAAAAAAACAGGGTGGCAATATATTTTGTGTGGTCCAAGGTCCAGTCGTGATATAATTAGTTCAAAGATATGGTTTTGGTTAGAGTAATTAAAAAGATGTGAAGATTTGGGCCAACTTAGAACATGACTTTTTTTTATTATTGTTAAATGCTTATTACCATGTGCAATTACCCAAAAAAAAAAATTGTTACCATGACCCCCAAAAAAAAATTGAACATAACTAATACTTTTATATAAAATGTAATCTACTTTTTTGGCCATCAATAGTTTCTTATCGATTGTGTGAGGATATGATATTATGATATCAATTTGAATTCTGATCCTCGTTGATCTCAACTAATGATCTTTGCAATAGTTTTGTTAGGAAATGATTTTTCTCAAAGCCTCTTTTTCTCAAATCGTGAATACTCGCTCTTTTGCCTTTTTCCAAAATAATAATAATAATAAAAGGAAAAATAAAATTTAATTTACTCCATAAAAGTGTAAAAGCATCAATATATTCCTATCTAATGTTAAGGAGATTAAAAAAATAAAAATTATCAACACACACTTCATTTACCATCATCTCTCGAATAAAAATAAAGATGAATTAAAAATTTTTACACTTTTGAATGTCATTCTATCTAAAACTGAATTAAAGTTTACTCCATTGCTAATTACATAAAGACCAACAAATAAAAATGTTGAAAAGGCAAATCCGACTGGCGTCAACAAGTCAACCGTTAACGCTGACTTTTTTCAATCGGTCTTTTCGTCAGCGCATTTGTATTCCGTGCACCGCAACTGCACGCCATACGGTGCACATGCGCTTCACTGACGTCGGTGCTGCTGCTGCGAAAAGCAAAAGCGCGTCTTCGGTCACTCGGATTTTGTCACACCTACACAGCTGGCATTATTTAATTCGCCAGCGTGCTCTCCAGCTCTGCCGGGCGGTTATGCTATCACTTTTGTGTCTTAACCATACGACACGTCGTATGTTTCTATTAAAGCTTTGAATTTTGAGCTTCATTAATACGCAAATACCCATCTTTATTGTCTGTATTAGAAGCATCACTAGTGATGTTGAAATTTGCTGTATTTACAAGGTTGGCATTTTCTTTTAAGATTATATATTTTTAGAAAATAAAAGAGACTCAAAATTTATTCAATAATAATATAATATATGATATATAATGTTATTTTTTTCTTTTTTTTTTAATATAAAAAGATACAAATTACATCATACTAATTTGATCATCTGTACGTTTCGAAAATTCGTTTCTTTAACATGTTATACAACTTTCGAACGTCAAAAATCATATGCAACGTATTGAAAAATATATTAAGACGTACAACATTTTTAAACTCCATACTAATCCTCAATCTTGATCATGAATTAAAATATTAATAGCATTTGCATCAAATCTAATCAAAGAACACCAATATAATTTTCCGCTTGTTTCAAGGGATTTGAGTGTCTGTGTGTTAGGTCCGTTTTGTATCACAAATAACGGGCAATGCCACGTGGTTGAATTGACAGTTGACACGTGGACATAGATGATACCTAAGCCCCACAATTCTTCTTCTACATAGTACGGTGCAAAGTACCCATCTCTAAATATTGCATGGAGATCTGAAATTGACAGTTGTAAGTGACAAGGTTATGTCTTAATTTTTTTTTTTAATTTATTGTTCTTTACATTTAAAAGCTAAATATTTCCTTAAAATAATTTGCTTTCTCCAGTTTGACTTTGATGTGCTTCAAATTTCAATTCAAAAAAAAAAAAAAAGATCATAGATTTTGAGGGATTCTATCCCACAATTTATATGAAGTATAATTTTCTTTTATTTTCCACTATACATTTAAATAATTTATTAAAAAAATTCTATTTTTTTTTTATAACATATCGTATAAATTAAGATCCGTGATTAAAATTTGAGACTCGTAATGATAAATTTGAAATGCGTATGGAAAGTTAGAAAAGTTTATATTAACAACACATGTTTCGTACAGTAGTTGCCCTAACCCTAGATTATATGCTAGGTTCTTTTCTTTTCTTTTCTTCCATGGGCAAAAGTGAGGTGGCAATGGGGATTCTTACTAATATTTTAGAGGCGAGATATCTTGAATGGCGATATTATTCTTTACCCAGGATAAATCAAGGAAATAAAAACAGAAACATTTGTTGGCATTCTTAGATTATGGTCAAAATGCAACGGTTTGATTACATTATTTGCTTTTATTTTAGAGGTGATATTATCTTTAATTAAAGATTTTATTCTATGCTTTAGATAAATTAACTAAAAAAAAAAAAAAAACAATGTGTTGGCATCCATAGATTATGGCCAGAATATCATAATGATATTTAGACTACTCCATTGTTAATTTGCTTAATTAGTTGTCTTCTGTAAGTCACGTAGCATATATAAAATAAATGGCTGCATAACATTGTTATTTCATTGATTTTAAGTTGCGATATTGTGATTAGTAAGATTGAGGTTAGTCTTAACCCATATTTAGTTAGGCCATTAGAAATCGATTACTTTATAATTTCATGTGATAATTAATCATATTATTTTCCGGTAATTAGTACCATCTCTCGGACCCTATAGAGTGTATACATAGTACCTTTACTATTCAACCAATACATAGTCTCATTCGATATAAAGTTGTCTACTTAATTATTTCTTTATAAATAGACGGCACCTCTTCTCGTGGTTGGTTCACATTCAATTGGATATAATTGATTGCTTTGAAACATAAAAAAGGAACAATAGCAAATTAAAAAAAAAAAGAAAAAGAAACAAAGCTATCCTCATTTCATGATTCATTGACTAAGGTGGATATTTAATATTTTTTAACTTTTTTTCCTCATCACGAATCAACCCTTTGTCTAACTTTTCTCTATCAAGAATCCATAAAAGAATCTATGAAGTAAGCTGCCAAGTAACCAAAAATCTTTTAATAATACTTCCGACACATAAATTATTTTTATACTCAAATAATTTTTTTTTTTTCATTTGGTGCAAACACTAATTAAATTTCTAAGTACGCGTATAATTTACTTTACATGTATACACAGTTAAATTTAATCCATATTATGTGTACTACATATATAATCATGGTATGTATGTTAATTATTTGAATGCAAGAAAATTAAGAAGTCTTAATCATGGTATGTATGTTAATTACACCATACAATTAATGAAGCTGACTATCGAATTTTTACTGTCCTTTGTTATTTAAACTGTTATAAAAATAATAATAATAAAATATTAAAGAAAAATACACACATAGGACACTCCAAAATATTCTAAAATTAATGCACAATTAAATAAAAATTGATTGTATACACCTACCTATTTTGGGATTTATTCGGGATTAGTTAATTAAGCAGCTAGTGCAAGGCATTGTACCCCAAAATGTGACCTACACCAAAAATGCATGCATCCAAACACAACCCACCAAATATCAATCACATCAATATTGTTGTGTAATTAATATACGCTTAGACAAATAATATTATTGTATTAAATTCTAGTAATTACCTTAATCAAGTGCTTATTAACATTAACAAGAGACAAGCTTTTGACTTATTAAATATGAACCTTTTGTTACATCTCTCTGTAAGATACTCTAAGTCAGCTTGTGGGTCTTTAGTGAAAAATGCACCGAAGTTTCAATGGCTTTGAACTTTCAATTTCACAAATTCTTTTCTTTTATCATATCAATCTACATCGCTCCACGTGTACAAGCCCATCATCAAAACAACTCAACTAATTAAATTAATCCTCATTTAGAAAATAAAAACTTCTAAATATCCCAGAAAGTTGGTAAATCGGTAGAATCATATATATATTTTTTTCGTTTTATTGATTGTTAAGCTTATTATAGTATACTTAAAGAGTTGTCCCCATTAACTTAATTGAACAATTTTTTAGTAGTTTCTAATTTTGAAAGGGGTAAAGAATTAAGAAATTGATCTAAATTTTGCCTGCCCTCTACTTTTCAAAAAACATGAAAAAAACAAAAATTTTGACTTAATTTTAATTAAGCTTAAGATTAAAAGCTTCCAAGTTAAGCTACCGTGCTGTTTACTCTTAGACGCTAGGAATATCCTATGACATAAGCCATTGCGATAAATTAAGATTAAGTCAACTAATCTCACTTGACCAACGACTAGTGAAAAATTCAACTTGTACTTTTTCAAGAAAATTTAATATTAATTACTTTCCAAGAAAATATTCTATCTATTATCTAACTTTTACTTGACCAAGAATACAAACAATTACGTACATTAAATTTTTAGCTACACAAACTACCTTCGTGTTTAGCATTAATTCCTCAATTGATGAGAAATTTCTCATACCTACTTTCAATAAAATCTATATAAATTCTAAATATGAAAAATTAGTAATACAGAAAATCTACATACGTAGCAATCTTTGAAGTCTAATTACTCATAATTGAAAACTAATAATCTGGTAAGCAACGATGATTGCTTTATGAGGAACAACTACTATTTGGTTAATTCAAAACTTCAACTTGAGTCATAAGATATTACTGAATTATGTTATATACGCACATATTTGTATAAATTAATAATTGTCTTAAAAAGGGTCGAGAATCCCAAATAAAAGTAAAATTTTATGATAAAGTATTTAATAAAATGACCAATCAATTAATTATACTTTTTTGTTTTATATAAACAGAGATGAATATAATTTCTTACTTCCCATGAATCAAATAAATAAAAAAGTTTTATAAAATTATTTGTGATGGGTCAAAAAATATATTATGGGGATTATTACACACAGTCCACTCCACGTGTTTAGAAAAAGAAAACACTTTTTTTTTTTTTCTTTTTCTTTCCCTGCTTCTTCGTGTGTGTTGTGTCCGAAGCTGGGACTCACATCAGTTTATTTGTCCCTCTATATAACTCTTTTCTCTCGATCAAAATACAATGACGAGGTTACCAACGGTATCTTTCTAACATACAAGCTTGAAAAGCTCAAACTCAGCTTCTGTTTTTAGAAAGAGGGAAAAAAAAAAAAAGGAAAAATATCCAAAATCTTCACCCTTTAGACTCGGAATCCATTTGCCATTTATAAGTTACAAGCCATCCTCAATTCAAGGTAATGCATGCAGCAACGCAAAATACCATTTTTTGTTTCTTTTTCTTGCTTGGTGTTTTCTGTTGTGTTTTGCTTCATGGAGAGTTGCTGCAAATGGTGAATATGTCTTCTTTCTTTTATTGAATTATTGCATTTGTTTGTTGGGTTCTTGGTGATGTTTTTTGAAGAGGTTCGCTTTGGTTTTTTGTTTATGATTCATCTTTTATGGTAATTCATTTGTTCTTTTCGTAAAAAAATTTGATTTGATTAATGGGTTCTTCTAGATCTTTGCTGTTTGTTGATGGTTTTGTTTCATCAAATTAAGTTTGCATGTCAGCATTATTGCATGAATATTCTCCATTTTCACACATCCATTTCGTTGTTTAATGACAGTAATTGCATTTTTGAGTAACAAAATAGATTTTATGGATTCGGTTTTGTTTCTTCATTGATTTTTCATATGAAAAATTGATCTAGTGTTTGGTAGCTGGAAAATTTTTCCTTTTTGGTTTACATGTTTCATTGGCATACGAGTCATTTGACGTATTGTTGGTTTGTTTGAACAGGAATCTAAAACAAATAAGTGCTGATGGGAGTTTCAGTTTCGTGCCCATTTGCGGAATACAGTGATGTGGAAAGTGGTTTAGAATCAGTCATTGTAAAGTCCATTTGCTTTGGAGATGAGGAAGTGAAGACGCCGGTTCGATCTGTGAGCTTCAATAGTCAAGATTTGGAACCAACAATATTGAAATCCTTAGGTTGTGGGAAAATGGTGAAAGAAAGATCGGTTAGTTTTAAAGAATGTGAGTTGGAGGCAATGATCTCTCGAACATCATCTTTATCATCAGACAAAGAAAAGGATGAGTCCATTAGATCAATCAGAATAAAGGTAAACGAAATGGATAATCAATCTCCAAGGTCAGAAGATTCTATGGAGACAATCCAACAATTTCCGATTTTGGATCCCAATAACCCCAAGCATGAAGCTGCAATAAAATTGCAGAAAGTATACAAAAGCTTCCGAACAAGGAGAAAGCTAGCTGATTGTGCAGTTATTGTTGAGCAGAGCTGGTGTGTATTATTTGTTGATATTGCAGGTATTGTTCACAAAGTTCTATATGTTTTTAGCTTGTTCTAATGCAACAACCTGTATTGTTCTAGGTGGAAGCTCTTAGATTTCGCTGAACTCAAGCGAAGTTCTATATCGTTCTTTGATATAGAGAAAAATGAAACTGCCATTTCACGTTGGTCAAGGGCCAGGACCAGAGCTGCTAAGGTAACTTTCAAACTCATAGATATATGATTTTGTGTAAGGAAGCATTTTTTTGTTTCTGGTATCTAATTGTTTTCCTTGATTTTGTAGGTTGGAAAAGGTTTATCAAAGAATGACAGAGCACAAAAACTTGCCTTACAACACTGGCTCGAAGCAGTAAGTCATTTGGATAATTCAAACTTTATTAGCAAACGGATTTAGTATGTATAATCACTTCTACATTTTCTGTTGCTGATTTAAAAGCTTTGTTTCTAATGTTAAACAGATTGACCCACGGCATCGTTATGGACATAATCTACACTTCTATTATGATAAATGGCTTCATAGTCATAGTAGAGAACCCTTCTTTTACTGGTAAGACACTTTAACTGAAACCTTTTTGCTTCACCGATTTGAATTATGTGACGGTTTTAAGTTAATGGTAGATTCACTGGTTTGAAATTCAGGGTCGATATAGGGGAAGGGAGGGAAGTAAATCTTGTTGATAAATGCCCTCGATGGAAGCTTCATCAGCAGTGCATCAAGTATCTTGGTCCGGTAAGCCTCTATTTCTTTCCTTGGTCATCCTTTATCCTAAATTTTTTATAGCTTAAAACTTTACTTATAAATTGCTTTTGATCTACAGATGGAAAGAAAGCCTTATGAAGTTATCGTGAAGGACGGAAAATTCTTTTACAAGCAGTCAGGGTTGATCCTCGACACAAATGTGGATATTGATTCTAAGTGGATCTTTGTCCTAAGCACAACAAAATCCTTGTATGTTGGCAAAAAAAGAAAAGGAACATTTCAGCATTCCAGCTTCTTGGCTGGAGGAGCCACAACGGCTGCCGGGAGATTAGTTGTTGAAAGTGGCGTCCTTAAGGTAATCTTTTTTTTTTTTTTGGTTATTTTATCTCAACTTTGTGTTTCTTGAACTTATTGTCTTTAATTATCAAGATAGTGTCTTTTGATGACTTTTTTTTTTTCCCCTGCTTTTCAACAGGCAGTTTGGCCTCACAGTGGTCATTATCGCCCTACAGAACAAAACTTCAATGACTTTATCTCATTCCTTAAAGAGAACAATGTTGATCTCACAGATGTCAAGGTAAAAATATAAAGATACGAATTCTTTTGTAAGTTTCTCGATAGAGGGAAGTAAAAGAGCTTTTTCTGACAATGCGTTCATTCTGATGTAAGCAGATGAGTCCAGTAGATGCAGAAGAAGCCTCAGATGGTAAACAAAGAAATAGTATGCACATTAGGAACCACTCATCTGATGAGGACTTGGTTCAGGCCCTTGACGAATTAGAGACTGAAGAGAACAATGTCGAAGACTTGAGTCAAGACAAAACTGATTCAACAAAACACGAAACTACTCCTTCGAAAGGACTTCAAAAGTTGGACAGTTTCCAGAAGTTTAGTATGAAATTGCCTAGTATTGAAGTACAAAAAAGGAGTGAGCTTTTAGAAAGACCAGAGAGTAACATTCCAGCTTTTAAGCCGAGTAGCAACAACCCATCAGTAGAATCTCAAATGAATGTTCCTGGTTCTGTAGAAGGAGCATATGTTTCTAAACCAGAAATCAAAAATTCAAAGCAAGAGTTGTCAAATGACGAAGATGCAGAAAATGAAGTAGAACCAGTTCCTGAAGAAGCAATTCTCCAAAGGATAAATTCGCGTAAAGGAATGAAGTCATATCAGTTGGGGAAGCAGTTGTCCTGCAAATGGACAACGGGAGCAGGTCCCCGCATTGGCTGTGTAAGGGACTATCCCTGTCAACTCCAGTTCCGAGCTTTGGAGCAGTTAAACTTGTCTCCAACAAGTGCTGGCTATAGTAGATCTAGGTCGTCTCCTCACACAATCGGTAGATATAACCCACTGATGCCCTCACCACTGCATCCTCACATGAAAATGGAAGCAACTGTAAGCTTACCCGTGCCCGGGAAAGGAAATTCATTAATTGAAGCCGTTCGCCTTTGTAGAACCCAGTCCTCCCCATTAGAAGATCAGTAGATGCTGTAGAATCACATCCTAAATGACCAGTTCTTTTGTGTGAATAGAGAAGTTGGTAGGAATTCTTTACGTTCTTTCAAATTAAATTCATGTACACTTTTTTTTTTTTCCCCCAAAGTGTTGTTTAACATATACATCAAAATAAAAAAAAAAATCTGTAAAATTTTTAATTTTGTGGCTTTAATGCCTTTTCAATACAAAAGAAAATATTCATTCTTTATTTTCTGATGTTCTAATTGCCGCTAAGACATTTAATATAGGGTTTGCAGAAACTTTTGCTGCAAGGAAATTGCCTAAAGCAGAGTATGAATCATTTCAGAAAATTATCTCAACTCACAGACGAGAGTGAAAGTTCTGTGTTGAGGTCTAGAAGCTGAAGTTTCTTTTCGATTATATATATATATATATTTCATTTTATAAATTTTATCAAAAGCCTGTCCAATCTCCATGGGGCCGTCAAGTGCTCGAGATTCTGACTGTGTCTCCAAAAATCAATTGGACGACGACTGAACTGGACTCAGATGGGAATTTTGGAGAAACTATTGTTAACATATTTGATTGAATAAATGGGAAGTGTAAATATTTTGAACAAGAAAAGTGGGATGCTATAAACCATCAATGGAATGAATCCAAAGAGCTCAAACACAAGGACAAGCTGCAAGAATGGCCGATATTGTTCAGTTTTCAAGTGCATGTCAGGTTGTTCAATAACACCACCAGTGCCTGGTGGCTTTGTCTTTTGGCATGGCACCAAATTCAGAAAGCTTTTATTTTGCATTCAATTCCAAAATGAGAAAAAGTTAAAGATGGCCCTCCACTACCATTTGTTTTGTTGGTTTCACTTTCACCTTTACAGAGGTGTAGTATCATTTTTAGCCTCTACTAAATAGTTTGAAGCACCTTAATGATTTGAAAAATTAGGTAACGTTACGAAGCAAATTTGCATGAGTTTATTTTCAGATAAGCTATCAATATTGGTTTGATTTACTCCCCAAGTACGAATGAGGCTGCCAAATTGAAAATTAGCATAATTTTTGTTGGTATTTTATGTTATAAAGCACAATTATTATCCCGAGTTGATGATAAAAACAAATAGAAATGCCATAAATTGATATTTAAATTTTAATATTGAATAGTTGAGTTAGGTACCGGAGGGAAAACTCTTGATAGAATGCAGGATTCAGGAAGAAAATCAACTCATAAACTTAAATTTTTAGTTTTATTGAAGTTTATTTATTTCAAGATTGTAAAAATTTACACACAATATTCAGGATGATTTATTTATTTATTTATTTTCTTTGCTGTTAATTTAGAAAATGAATTGCAGCAAGAATATATATCTATATATTTTCAAGCTTACAAAATTAATATCATCTATATCTTTTGGGATAAAAATTCTCTATACTAATTATTATTCCATAAACATTGTTGCAGCATGGCTACATAATTGCCACATTACAAGCTCAGTGAGTAGAGTTTGGATAAATTATTGGATCTCATTCATCTTGTATTTACTAATTAATAATCAGAATGAAATGGACGGGAATCCAAATCATGAATGAAAATAAGAATAAATTGTTTATTTGAGTTACAAAAATAGGATTGAGAATCGGAATGAGCTTAATTTCTATTGATGTGTTTACTTTGTCCTAAAATCGGAATGAACTATTTTAATTTACTAATATACTCCTTGTTAATTATTGTTATTTGATGATGATGATAATAATAATAATAAGTAATAGTAATAATTAAAAAATTAATAACAACAACAATGACAATAATAAATTTTATAATAATAAAAATAAAAATAACAACTAAAATAGTAATTAATAATAATAATAATAACATTATTAAATTTACATTTATTATAATAATAACTAAAATAGAAATAATTAATAATAATAACAACTGCATTAATAAATAAATGCGGGGACAATTGGTGACGAGGGGCGCGACTCCGATCCGCCGGTGACGAGCTGCTATGATACGTGGACGACGACGAGTGCATGACGTAGGAAGAAACGGCAACGACGAGCGCGAGCACGAACAGCTGTGATGTGGAAAACGAGCACGAGCAGCTGTGATGTCAGCGACAGCACGTGCAACATCGATGATGAGTACGATCATTTTCCTTTGGGCAGCGGCTGCTTGCTTAGGTTTTCATTTTTTTTTTTTCAAAATTTCCAGAGAGGGTATTTTGGGGATATTGGAGTTGTAGCGGGGGGATAATTTCGTCATTTTAAGGAATACGGTTCTAATTTCTCCTGGTCCAAAATTTATGTGGACCCATCCTCAATTTAACAAATAAATAAGTTATTTATTCTGATTCCCTATCTTTATTCCGGATTGCTAAATATAGCATCAATCTTTCCCAGCTAAATAATTATATCAAGTTAATTTTTTTTTTCTTTCAGTATAAAGTGCAGAACATCATTAAAATTTGAAAAAAGATCAGCATGATTTTCAAATTTATCTATTAAAAATCCGTAAAGTGTAGAAAGTGGAAGAAAATATATGAAAAGAACCTCGGTTGCTGCAGAAAAGACAAAAATTTTGCTGTATCTTCTCACGTTGTAGTTCCCAAACATTCAAAAAATCGCTCACTTTTTATCAAAAGTTGAACCCAAAAACAAAAAGCACTCATTCCCTCCTCTCATGTCTTTCTTTCCCGTGACTTTATATCCACCTCTCAAATATTCTCTTCACTGTTCACACCTCATCTCTTTCTAGCTACTAGTGTTAACTTGCTGCTACTTACACTCACTCGCTCCCTCCCTTCTGAATACAAGCTAAGTTTGGCACCATTTTTTTTTGCTGCTGAAATGTGTGAAATTTTGCTGGCTCAGCTGAATCCTGAGCTACCCATCAAGCATTTTCACGGTAAGTGTGGTAAAGTTTGCTGCTTTAGCAGGTTTAGTTCTGTTTTGGTTGTGTTTCTGTTTCTGGGTTTTGCATTTAGTGGCATATGTGATGACCTTGCTATGGTTTCGGTACCTCTTGGTTTTGAGGTTTCTGGGTTTGATAAAAGCAAAACTTGGGTGTCTGAAAATGGTGTCTTTGCATTTGGGTTCTTGGATACTAGCTCAAAATATAGTGATAGTGATGGATTTGTTGTGGGGATTAGGTTTAATTTAAAAGATAAAGCTGCAAATCTGCCTGTTTGGGCTATTGGTGGTGGTCTTAGAGTTTCTGAGAACTCTACAATTAGGCTCAATTTGGATGGTAGGTTGATTTTGTTTGAAAACCCTAGTGGTTTGATTGTTTGGAGCAGTAATACTTCTAATTTAGGTGTTCAAAAAGCTACTTTATTGAACAATGGGAACTTACTGTTAATGGGTAGTGAAGATAATGTGCTTTGGGAGAGCTTTAATAGCCCCACGAACACTCTCCTTCCTGGTCAGTCTTTCCATTTTCCGCGGGTCTTAAGAGCGCCTTCAACAAAATCCATCTCTAGTTATTACAATTTTGTGATACGCCGTTCTGGTGAGCTTGCTCTTGTGTGGGAAAGCAATGTGACTTACTGGAGGACTCATTTGAGCTCCTATGGTGTTGCTAAGGAAGCAAGGTTTGATTCTATTGGTGTTTTGCGGCTTTTCGATGCCAGTAATAAGACGGTTTGGTCCGCGTCGAGTAAGGATTTTGGAGACCCTTCTGTGGTCTTGAGGCATCTTAGGATTGATTCAGATGGGAATTTGAGAATTTACTCGTGGGACAATGAGGCTCATGTGTGGAGGGTAGGGTGGCAAGCAGTTCAGAACCAGTGTGATGTGTTTGGCTTTTGTGGTTTGTACAGTGTATGTGGGTACAATTCCACGGCCACCGTTTGTGATTGTCTGTCGGAGGCTTCTGTAAATTGGGGAAATGACCTGCCTGCGGTGGATACAGTCAATACTGGCTGCAGGAAAATGGTGGATTTGGGGAACTGCAGGTTGAATACCAGCATGATGATTCTGAAGCAGACAGTTCTTTATGGTCTTTATCCTCCTCTAGATGTTGATTTGATGCTGAGCGAGGAAGCCTGTAAGGAGTTCTGCTCCAATGACTCTACTTGCGTTGCAGTAACTTCAAAGAACGATGGTTCAGGGCTTTGCACAATCAAAAGAACAAGCTTTATTAGTGGATATAGGAAACCATCTACTCCTGCAAATTCTTTCTTGAAAGTGTGCTTGGTCCCTCAGGCAGTTTCTGCTAGAGGTGCTAATCCTCACAACAATGTCAAGCCAATTCCTATTTCATCTAAAGGATTAGATGAACGTAGTGGCGATGGTAAAGCTTTTGTGGGAGCCATTTCCTTGATAATTCTGGTGACAGTCTCAGCCTTTTTGAGCATTGAGATGTTTGTGTTTTGGGTTATGTATCGGAGACGTAAAACTAAGGCTCAAACAAGGATCCCTTTTGGAAAAGATGCTCAAATGAACCCACATTACAGTGTTCTCATCAGATTGTCCTATGAAGAGGTGAGAGAGCTGACTGCAAACTTTGGGAATCAACTCGGCCCCTCTGTTTATAAAGGTTTACTTCCCAACAAAATGCCAGTAATTGCCAAGGTGATGAACGTTGTAGCAACTGAGAAAGACTTCAGGAGGGTAGTTTCTACCTTGGGTGCAATGCACCACCGGCATCTTGTATCAATAAAGGGATTCTGTTTTGAGTCTGAACATGCTATTCTTATTTATGAGTATGTCCCAAATGGCTCTCTTGATAATTGGTTATTCAACATGGAGCAGGCTCAGGTTGAAAGGAGTTGGCAGCAGAGGCTTGATATTGCTCTAGGAGTTGCTCGAGCCCTTGCTTATTTGCACTTGGAATGCCAAACTTGTGTTTCTCATGGGAATCTGAAGCTTGAAAATGTCATGCTTGATGAAAAATTGGTTCCTAAAGTGACAGATTTCGGGCTTAGAAGCTTACTTGCAAAGGAGACAGCTTCTTCTTTGGAGTCCCCATCTGAGAGAGATATTTACATGTTTGGGGAAATGTTGCTTCAAATTGTTACATGCAAGACAGACATATTAGGCAGCGATCTGCGCGATCTTGTTAACAAGATCAACGGAGAACTGAATTCAGAGGACAATAGAGTGTCTGAAGGAGTGGAGAGAGCCCTGAGGATATCATTGTGGTGTATGCAAAGCCAACCATTTTTACGACCTTCCATTGGCGAAGTTGTGAAGGTATTAGAAGGTACATTGTCAGTAGATAGGCCCCCATTGAATTTTGCTTTTAGAGAAGACCAGATGGGTTAGAATCTTAGCTGAGATTTTAAGGTAGATTCTTAGAAGAAAGTGATTGTAAGTAACAATCTTACTAACCATGTCAGTTTCGACACCTCAATTTTTAGGTATGAGAGTCTAGAAAATCTCCAGCAGCTCAATGTTTTTGCAAGATTGAGCCCGAAGAACTGTAAAAAAAATTTGTACGATATAGGCACTCTTTAACTACATTATGCAAAATGTTTCAATGTTAGTGTCTTGAGCAACATGCCCAGATTTGTGTGCTAGTTCAAAATTTCTTAATTGAATATGCAATGTATGCGACTGCCAACAAGTGCACTTTATATCTAAAATCATAGCTCTAATATATTATCGTTACCGTAGTCCACAACCACACACAACCGCTAGTCCACAACTACAATCAAACCCATATCTAGCAGTATCAAAATTTTTGGTCTAACCAGTAAGCTCATTTATTTTTAAGTTGTACTTTTATCTTCGAAATGTTTATTTGTTAAGGTTTTGGGAGCTTGTAACTTATGTTTATCTTGATGATTATATAATAAAATAACTCTTTAGCTCGTAATAATAACTAATATAGGCATTCAACTTTTAAAATTCATAGCACATGCATTCTCAACAGCATAATTTATCAAACGCCAAACTCGGACTATGTCCAACTGATTATTTTATTAGAACAGCAAAAATAAGATAAGACAAATAATTTTGTAACCAATATATTGGTTAATTCCAAATCATAATAACTGCCATTAATGTTGTTGGTTGCCCAATAATAAATATAGCAATTAATGTAATAAATAGTCATCAATCCATATCTTCCAGCTTCTAATCATCATCATGGAAAGTTTCCCAACTTCTGTCATTCTTTTGATTTTTCTCTTCATCACTTGTAAAATTTTCATTAAATCCATGTCATAGTTTTAATAATTATTTAATTATGTGTTGATGTCAAAATCTGATCTAATCGGTTAGTGACTTAATATCAAATTCTTACACCAGCATTAAATTTATCTGGTGGAGAATTGACTGGTCAATTGTCAAAATGTCTGCAACCACCAGTGATTAACCTACGAATACATGAAATCACAAAAAAAGGTAAGAGGTGCCGGAAGTTTTTCCGGAGTGAACCCTCCGACACTCAAGTTAGTTTATGGGTTTACTATAATAAAAATAAATAATTTCTATTTAAAACAAAAAATAGAGATCAAAAGCTCAAAAATAAAACCCAATCCCAACATGAAGAATGGATTTCTCTTTTTCTTTTTTTTTTAGCTTGTCCAAATCCTTCTGCCTCTAAGAAAAACATAATAGAGAAGCAAGTAGCCCTCCTCCCTAGGTAACACCCCACTCCCCTCTTTTATTCTCCCCCTTTCCGTTTCCTTCTTTTGCTCACTATCCTTTATAATTTTTTATGCTTTGTCTCCCCAAAATAGCCTTTGAATACACAAGTAAATGTCTAGTTTACTTAATAATAAGTTGCTTGAGGTTTTAAGTTTGTAAAAAATTATAAACTCTATAATTTCCGGTCTTGATTCGTTTCACTTCAACAACCCATCAGGACTCTAGACATCCTGAATTCAAACAACCTCACAGGGGCTACATAATAAAACTTGATGGCTTACATTCGAAACCATTCAGACCGAAATGAAAAATAAATCCCCGGCCATTGAAGCTAAAACGAATGGACTGTATAATTCTCACAAAGATTGTCACCTAAATTTATTTGTATTTCAAATTCATTTACCAGACATATAGGCATCTCTATAAAATTTGGAAATACACACATTGAAAGGAAACGTTCCGATGAAATTAATTATGTAATCTTCAGAAGTATTATTTTTAAGAGATTCAGTCTCGATGGCTCAGTGGTATCATTTTTTATGGGTTGCAGGATAATATACGACCTCAATTCTAATGATTTTGTATTTCTTTGAGGTTCACCGTCAAATGAAAATTGTTTGAGTCTATATCGAACACCTTTTCACCATGTAAAACCTAAAACAAACAACATTAAACATCAACTCAGAAACATATTGAGCTGTTAGTATAAAAACAAGAGTCTTACTACAAAAATACTAACTAAAAAGAAACACTCACCATTAGATTATGCTTGTATACTAAATTGACTTCCATCTTAAACCTTCCGTCAGCTTATGAAAATCAAAATAATTCTCCTGATGGTGTACTCATTCGACGCAAGAATTTGGAATCAATAGCAGCGATAAAAGCACATATATATATATACAGAGGCGAAGCTTTGAGGAGGCTAACCCGGGCTGTAGCCCGGGTTAGTTTCTTGAAAAAAAATATTAATTAATTATACATTGTTTTAAAAAAAACTTATAGTAAAATATAAAAATATAACTAATAATTATAGTCAATATCTATTTTCTCTAAATTGAAAAATTAACTCAAATCCCTAACTAATTGATTCAATTATCTAAATTTTAAATTCCCTAAAACTTAGTTGTTCAAGTCATCAAGTTGCCACCTCATGAGTGACAGCCAGCCTTTGGCGCACCCACATGCTCATATTGTTTTTGAATTAGTTATTAGCTTATACTTTTGTCAAATTTTTTTGATAAAATAATTAATAATTATCTAATGTATTATTATCGCAGACAATATAATTCAAATACGATAATATATGAGTTTTCTTTTTTAAAGAATCGCAGGACGAAATTTCGTCGATAGTATTTTTTTTATTTACATTGTATTTTTTTTAATTTTATTATTAATTTTTTACTTGTCTAGTGTATTTTAATAATTTCTTTTGTATAGAATAATTTTTTTGTGAAGTAATTGAATTAAAAAAAAATCTAGCCCACCCTAAAAAATAGTGCTAGCTTCGCCACTGTATATATATATATATATAATTTGTTTCACCATTAAATTAACGGAATAGAAAAATAAAGACAGTAAAAAAGCAAAAACGAGAAGCATATATATATACATATCTCCTATATCCTTTCTTGAAAAATTGTTAAATTAACTCTTGACACATCATTAAGCATATATACATATCATTAAGCAAATCTAGTTGGATTCTGTTTGTAGGCAAAAGATTTACGTTTTGGTTATTTTAGAAACAAAGACACCTAAAACAGATACAACACTGTATACATATATTATATATGATAAAAGGATAAAACTGTGGTGCAACTGTGGTACCGTGCCACAGTTGCACCCAACCGTTGAATTCCCACTTATTCAAGTGGACCCCACTCATTTGAGTGGATCTAACGGCTGGTGCAACTGTGGCACGGTATCACAGTTGCACTGTAGCCTGACCCATGATAAAATACACAAGAAACTAATTACCAACATGTGAATAGTTTTTAAAGTCTTGATCTTACCAATGTTGCTTGCTTCGTTTGGTATCAGTTTGTTCTGCAAAGGCAGCTGCTTCCGCTCTATTATTACTCAAGTCAACCTACCATATAACCAAAAAATAAAATATAGTAAGAAACAAAACTTGTAAAGAAACTATCTTTTGCATGCGAATAATAATAATAATAATAGTAATTATTATTGGCTTGCAGATACAATGAATTGAATTCGAAGGAAACTAGGTGCTTAGTGAAAACTTAATTAAAAGTGTGAAACCTGAAATTAAAATGCATGCCAAGAGAACATACATTTACAGGTTTTGGCTCTTCTGTTTTGAAACTGCATGCTCTCTATCGATCTGGCTATAAATAAAAGATGTTACGAGAAAGAGTATTATTGAGTGGCATTAATAATTAACTAATGTATTTTGGTGAGACTCAGTAATTGCACCCACCAACCTATGGATACTGGGGACATGATCTAATTAATTTGGCATTAATTAAAGGAAAATGTAGGACTCGTTTGGTGGTTGGTTAATTGCCTAGTGCCTGCAGCCGGACAGTAGCAAGTCGACTACTCGAGCAATACAATTTCATTGATGACAAGACCCTTGGAATCTTCATGGTCTGATTACTTTCTGGATTGGAAAATCTGAATTCATAATTAGAATAATTGATGAAGTTTATTTTGTAAAATAGAAGTGGAAATTAAAATCAGAATCATGGGACCTACCTCAATTTAGAAATGAAGAATGGAAGACTGACTCCCAAATGGGTGGGAATTAGTCTCCCATCCCCAACACTCCCCAATTTGCCTTTATCAAAATCTCAAAAGGCCAAAAATACCCTCATTTAATTAAAAAAAAAAAAAACACAGCCAAAATTCATCTCTGCCAAACCGTTGCTTCCAAAATTAACGTCGTTGGTCATCAAGCAGCAACAACAGCATTGTCCAACTGAAGCAGTGTCGTCAATCATCAATAGTAGCAACGTTTTCAAGCAACAACAGCAATAGCATGATCCAATGGCAACAGCCATTGTCGATGATGATGCCGACGATGCCGCTTGTTGTTGATAATGATGTCACTCGTCAATGATGATGATGATGATTATTATTATTATTATTAATGATAAAAAATTATAATTAATTAATATATTATTAACAATAATAATAATTTTTGAATAAATAATCAAAATAATTAAAATACAAAATAATAATTATGACAATAGTTAATTAATGATTTTTTAATAATTTGTAACACATTCTGATTTCGAGACAAAGTAAATACATTAATGACAATTCAGTTCATTCCGATTTAAATTCTTACAGTTCAAGTAAATAATTTATTTTGATTTTCAATCCTCATTTCCATGACAGTTCATTATAATTCATGTCTATTCTAATTCTTGTTTAATAAATGCATCATAAATCTTTTAAGGCAGCCAGCTGCTATTCAGTGTCCAAATATCTTGGAGCTCTATGTGTCCAAACATTGAGGCTACTGCTTTGGGATGAAAGACCTTAATTTCGATCGGAAGTTAAATCTGTATAATAATTAACTTAACTTTTTCATACCTCATCTGTTTTGGACCTTTTCGTACAAGCATGGTAGGTAGAAATTAATTACCTCGGTGACAGGAGCAAATGGAGTGTGCAAAAACAAGCAAGTGAATACGAAGCCCATGTCAACGTTATGATATTAGATTATTGGGTTTATGAAAATTAAGACGCCAAACTAAAATAAAATGTCTTTTTATTTGATTATTATATTTTTACATGTAAATTATAGTATGAGGATAGATCTATGCAAGCATAAATCATCAGCTGCAGCATTATTTCAATACCATCCGACATTGAGGGATCACCCGCCGTTTGGCTCTAGTAATTCCTTGGAGCCTACCAAAATTGCCGTAAGAGAAAGAGAAATAAATATTTGAACCAGTATTCGGCTTGAATAAAAATTATTACGAAAGAATAAATGAAAAAAAAAAACTCACCATTTGCTGGGCCCATAATGAACACTTCATCACCATGTGAAGCCCTAGAAGAGAGAGTATCAAACATTTATTCTTAAAGCATTATTTGCAAGAATGTTATGCAGTTAAAACAGCAATGCAAAATGACAGAAAGATTAATATGATGGTACATTTACTAAATGAAAATCAAAATAAGATAGAATGGAAATTAAAACAAGTTGTTTACTTGAATTATAATATTCTGAATTGGAATGAACTTTACTTCCATTAATTTGTTTACATTGTTTTAGAACAATAACGATAGCAATAATAATGACAATAATGATAACGATAACAACAACAACAACAACAACAATACTAATAATAATTTGAATAATCAACAATCGACGAGTACTGCATACTACCAGCGACGATCACTAGTGCAAGGCTGATGATTTGCATCGGTGCAAGGCTCTGCTCTGTTTGACAGGATTGTGTGCGACAGTGGTGCACGACGACCGGCTCTGCTAAGTTCGACGACTGGCATGCAACGATCATGGCTTCTGGTTCTTATCAATCGACCGTGCTATTTTTTTTCTCTCTTTTTTTTTTAACCAAGGATAAATCCAGGTTTATGAATTTTGTTAGAGAGCAGATTTATTCCGAAGGTGGGAATCAATGACCTTTTGATTATGATTCCTTCTTTTACTTTAAACATTGTCAACTATTCCAATTATGGATTCCAATTCCTCAATCCGGAATGTGAACTCACCGTAAATGTTTCCGCAAAATCAACATACATAACAAATGTTAACTTACATGGCCCTTTAGTCATGAGGGAGAGTGTGCTAGATTATATTATATTACAGCTGTTATATACCTGGATCAACGGCCTAGATTTAGTATAGAATAACAACAGTTAATATGAATGAGGGGATCTTGTCTATAAAGGGTACAGTCTGTTGCTTCTCAACGGCAGTGGTGAGTCGTCGTCAACCTTATCACTATGATATTTCCACGAAGCTTCTTGCTTTTGAGTGTCTACAACGACCTGAGGCTGATGATTTGCACTTACCGAGTCTTAGAATATTGTAATTGTTGCTTCCCGCAAAATCGTAAACTCACAGGCATATCATCAAACACTAAGTTACTTTCATCAAACACTTATCATTTCAACAGTCATTAATTGCGCTGACCTGCTGCTGCTGCTGCTGGCCTTTATTTTTATTTTTCCATTTCCTACCATAACTCTTGCAAGTTTAATTATTTTTTGCCCTTTTTTTTAAATTGTAATTTTAGTAATACATTATAATCTAAAAGTTATTGAGAGTCAGATCAATTCATATATTTATAAGCAAAAGTTGTACTATACATCTCGAGATATAAATATATTTCTAAAATTATTTGAGTCAGGTCGCCCGTCAAGTTATATATTTACTCACAGTCACACACACAGACACACGGTAGATAGATTAAGTATTAAAAAGTCAAAGAAAAATATTTAGGCTCATTTACTTTTTGATCAAAACTTAGCAGAGTCACAGCACTCACAAGTGGTTCGAACCCATGGGGCGTAATATCTTTTTCAATTATAGAAAATAATTGAGTAAAAATAGTCTTTTTTTTTAATAAAATATGAGTAGAATAAATGTCTCTTACATATTAGAGATGATTAGAATCTAAGCAATCAGTATGAGTTATAATATGAGTTATAATATGAACAATAATCTCATATAATTCCAAAAAATACCAATTTCTAACAATTAAACCTCTTGGTTACACCTAACCTTACTTAAGACATTAAGGATATTAAATGAGGCACCAAGCCTCCCATCCATAAATGTTTCAACTTTCGAAGCACAAAGCTCAGAGCCCCGAAACCATTTGCCTTAGTAGTAATTTGCAAGATTCACCAAAGAAGTGTGCTTTTGAAAGAGGCTGCTACTGGTGTTGATTTTTTATGTCACAATCTCAGCTCTTGGATTGGTGGGCTGATTTTTCCAGAAGAACTTCTGGTGTATATGTATATATCTAACATTCTCTGCATTGGTTATTTTTCTTGCTGGGTTTGTTTGTTTTGGTGTTTTTAAGGGTATTTGAGGTGATTAATTAATATTTTGCCAACTTTTGTGACATGGGTCCAATTTCATTATATATGAAATGGTACATAAATTGAATCTCTTACAAATGGAGTTTGATACGTCTGTTTGCAGGCATCATATATTCTCTGTTCAAGCACCAAGCTATGTGGATGCAAGAACAAGTTTTGTTTTTTTTTTTTTTTTTGACTACTCGGATTTATTGTTAAATTCTGATAGTTTCTTATTCTCGCAAGTTGATGATGTCCTTTAAAAGTTTTTACTGAGCTTGTTTGTCAAAAGGTGTTCGATATGACTCATCGTATAAAACTCAATTGTAGAGAGAGAATGACATATTATCTCGTTATATGTTGGAACAGAACTCCACCATCTAACGAGATTGTATCTCCTTTTTTTCTCAACAGCTTTACGTTTTATATGATGAGTCTATAACGAACACCTTTTCATAATATAAACTCCTAACAGAACTTTTAACGGACATCTACTTAAAAGAATAAGAAAATATTGAAATTTAAAAATAATAATCTGGATTGTGAAAAAAAAATCTGCATAAAAATGAAATTAAAGACAATTCCAAGAGATTGCTGCACAGACAAGTGTAGTTTGGCATTTCAAGTTTGAAGCGGATGAGGTGGATACATGTTACAACTGTGAGGGTTTGGCTCTTCTGAATGCAAGGAACGGTACACCCATAATTAACAAGATTGTGACTAATGATATATGAATGTCACATCTGTAACCCTTTAAATTGAAAGTTTTATTTTAAAAGTTTTTGCAGCCACGGAAGCTCTTATATATTCTCTGTTCCACTACTTTAAATTCCATAAAATTTCAGAACATTATATAACCTCACTGTTAACAGCTGCAATAGAAAACATAGACACAACTGAGCTACAGCTTCACAATGAATACAAGAGGAAAATTTTTACTAGTTTTCACAAAGGTTGTCTAGTGATGCTGGTGTGTGATTTGGACACAGAGTGCCAACATTTCACGAATATAAAAGGCTAATTTGATTCAATTATGAGAAATCAATCCACAATTTGAAGAATTAATTTTTTTTTAAAATAATTGTGTATGATTAAACTGTCACTATTTTTTATACTCAGAATCCTAACACATAATTAAAATTATGTCATTTTCTTAAAAAAAATACCATCGTTCAGGCAATTAAAAAAAAAATCCTAAAACATAATTTTGACTTCAATAATTGCTCAACAAATATTTTGCAAAAGCCAACTCATTTCACATTAATTCACACCTGTCATCAGATTATCCTCATATATATGCTTCAGAAAACAACAAATAAAAATTGCGTCATTCCTTCATGTTGGGCAATTTGCAGCCTCAAGCTCACGGTTCCCTGATCATGACTCATGGCATGACTCGTGTTCGTTTCACAACTATCAATAATTGCCTCAAGTTTTAATCTTGCTTGATCTCTAGTTTGTGTTGAGAACGGTGCTGCATGCAGCCATGGAAGCTCTTAGACTCTCCTCGGTTTCACCTTTTTGTAACGCTACATTCAAACTTGAGTACAATAAGACCCACTTCACTAAGCCCAAGTTCTTAAGCTTTCAGTTCAGTTCCCTGTCCACTTTATCATCTTTCTCATCAAAACCATACAAAATCTTCACCACCTTATCACCATCGTCACAAGTTTCAACTGAAGCCACAGACCCACCAGAAAGAGAGCTTGAAACTAACTCACAAGAGGAGAAATTTGATTGGTTCTCACAGTGGTATCCATTGATGCCGGTGTGTGATTTGGACAAGAGAGTCCCTCATGCAAAGAAAGTGTTGGGGCTTGATGTCGTGGTTTGGTGGGACAGGAATGAGAATGAATGGAGAGTCTTTGCTGATGCTTGTCCTCACAGATTGGCTCCTTTGTCAGAAGGAAGAATTGATCAATGGGGAAGGCTTCAGTGTGTGTATCATGGCTGGTGCTTCAGTGGCTCGGGTGACTGTAAATTTATCCCTCAGGCTCCCCCAGACGGCCCCCCGGTAACATCTATTGCTTCACTTTTGCATCACATTCATATGTTTTATTATGTTTTGTGTTGCTATAGATGCTTTTGCGGTTGTCTCGCTTATGTGTAGAGTGAGATGCTATAGTTTTGTCCAATTAGAATCTCTTCTAGGCATAGAGTTTGTTTGTTTATAATTGTTGCGCTTCAGCGCGTTTTTTGCCCGAAAGCTATCCCGGAAGGACTTACAGACTGGAAGTAATAAAATAGGTCAAGGGTCTAATTCCAAGGGGATACGTTTAATTCTGAAAGAGCAGTAGCTAATTAAATGTTTGGTAAAGCCGCCACACCTCTCATCTTCAGTTTAATTGTGAAGGAACAATGAAAGATAAGGGGAATACATGAATTATGATTCCATTGCTTGCTTGATAAAATTTTGTTTTGATTTTTCTGCAATCTAGTTTTGATTTTTTGTTCTTGCATGCAGTTGTTGTTAAGATTTCTACTTTGCTGGGTGGCTGATTGCTTTAATTTTTACCAACTTATTTGTCAAAATATGTAGGTCCACACATTCGAGAAAGCATGTGCAGCAGTTTATCCAAGTACCGTCCAGCATGACATCGTATGGTTTTGGCCAAATATTGCTCCTCGGTACAAGGATATTATCAAGACTAAGAAACCTCCTCACATCCCGGAACTAGATGACCCGTCATTCACAAAATTGTTTGGGAACAGAGATATACCTTATGGGTATGCAATGATCCAGTCTTCCATTTTAATTTGAGCGAGTTAGCACACGAAATTCTAGATTGAATTTGTACTATACTGATATTTGGCAAGAGTCATTAAGAAAACTAGTTGAACTTAAGTGTAATGACAACCTGGTCAATGCAAGTTAACAACTTTTTCTAATTGCAAGTAAGTTGCATTTTCAGTTATGAGGTCTTATTGGAAAATCTTATGGACCCTGCTCATGTTCCATATGCACATTACGGATTGATGCGTACAAGGAAACCCAAAGGTTGATAAATTCCTAGATAAACCTTGTTCTACGTTTAAGTCATTTATATTCTCTTCGTGAATAAAACCTATTAGTTAATACTAAATTTTCTTTACAGTGAAGCTCGATAGAGAAGGGGGAAGACCAGTTGAAATGAGTGTCAATAAAATAGACATAAATGGTTTCATTGGAAAGCAGGAGTGGGGAAGTAGCAAATTTTTGGCACCTTGTATCTTTTTTGCTTATACTGATCTTATGAAGGATCAAGAAAATGGATCTGCATCATCAGCAGGAGCCGAAAAGGTAAAGGTCAATATGTTTCATTATGCTCAGCTGACAGTAGAATTTTGCACTCTTTTCAGTTCTTATTCTATGCTGTTTGGGCTTTCTTTTATCCATATACATTTCGGTTGGTGCAGAAGCTGGAGCAACAAAGAGCAGCTCTGATTTTTATTTGTGTTCCAGTTAGTCCTGGTCACAGCAGATTAATATGGGCGTTCCCAAGAAACTTTCAAACTTGGATAGACAAAGTTGTTCCGCGGTGGATATTTCATATTGGACAGAATCTAATTCTTGATTCAGATTTATACCTGCTTCACGTTGAGGTGATTCCTGTCTCTGTATGCTAAAATAATTTTAACCTAAAGTTTTTTGAAAATGCTGAGTGGATTGGCGTTCAAGTCTACTGCTAGTCTAGGCCTCAAACTCAGATTTGAGACTCGTCGACCATTTCATTTTACTAGATTGGTTGTGACACCATCCAAAAAGCATATTTTTGTTTTTCTTCTCAATAGAAGGTATTCACTTAAATACTACTCTCCTACAATAGAAGAATTTAATAGATTCTTTCTTGTTTCTGGCTGTGAATTACCTGACTTCTGTTTCTCTCTGCAGGAGCGAAAGATAATGGATGTTGGCCCTGCTAATTGGCAGAAAGCTTGTTTTGTGCCAACAAAAGCCGATGCCCTGGTAGTTGGTTTCAGGAGGTGGTTAAAAAAATATGCCGGTGGCCAATTCAATTGGGGAGGGAAATTCAATGCGACTCTTCCACCAACACCGCCCAGGGAACAGCTCATGGACAGGTATCTGGGCTTCACTTTTATAAACTTGAACCCCTTAACACCATGTCATGGGATTTTACAGTAGTTCCCAGTTTTGAAACTCATATAAAGAGCAGAGGTTTATGGATATTTAAAAGAAGCATTATTTGTTTCTTCAAGCTTGAGAAACATTTTCTTTTGTGTTTTGCCAAATTTCTTATGCAATGCCTTGAAAACGGGAACACTGTGAAGTTTGTTGTGACCCCATTAAAACATAAGATTTCGTACTTAATTAAAGGAATTTTATTCAAATTTGCAGGTACTGGTCTCATGTGGTGAATTGCAAAAGTTGCAATGCGGCACACAAGAGTCTCAGCGCACTTGAGGTCACGCTACAAGTCGTCTCCATTGCTTCAATTGGGATTGTTGCTACAACCAAGCAGAATGCCATGTCAATGGCTACAAGAACTACAATCATCTCATTTGCAGTAATCTGCTTTGCGGCTTCAAAATGGTTGTCTCACTTCATCTACAAAACCTTTCATTATCATGACTACAATCATGCCCTTCGCTGAGCTTAGCATTTAACGTCGAAAATTAGAATATGTAAATACAACTTATTTTTCTGTACGTAAATACTGGAATGTAGCTTGTATGCAAACATTTTGATCAAGTGAAATTAGAAAGTGCAGTTGTAATAGAAAACATATAATTATCATCACCATTAGCAGTTGTAATTGTAAGTACATTATCATCACCATTAACAATTGCAAGAGAAAACGTATACACAACTGAACCACGGCTTCAGAATGAACACAAGAAGAACATTTTTACTAGTTTTCACAATGGTATCTAGTGATGTTGGTGGGTGATTTGGACACAGTGTCATACGCCATGAATATAAAAGGCTAATTTGAATCAATTGCGAGAAATCAATCCACAATTTAAAGAATTAGTTGTTTTGTTTTTCAATAATTTCATAAGATTAGAATTTCACTACTTCATATAATTAGAATCCTAACACATATTCTATTAAAAAAAGTTCCTAACACCCAGGTTGATAAAATTATACCTTTCTTAAATAAAATTCCATTGTTTAAATAATTAAAAAAAGAAATCCCAAAACAAAATTGTGACCTTAATAATTACTCTACAAAATTTTTGCAAAAGTCTAACTCATTACACACTAATTTACTCCAATTGATAATTTTCTTTTCCTTCCGTTATCATGTGTAGTCTCAATATTTTCTAACCCATCAAAATTAGTTAGTTCAATATTGACATTCTTCTCCTAAAAATATGTATTATTATATTTACTAGCATATTAATTAGATGGTTAAATATCACCATCATTTGGTACAAAACCCATAGATGGCGCAACAATATCTTTAAACAAAATTTCTAATTGGTCAACATTTCTCAAGCCTTTATAACGAATTTTAATTGTTTTGAGAATCTCCTACAATAATACAAAAGGATTATGTGTTAAAAATATGTCTAAATTGCTCCTAAAATCATTTCCTAGTACACCAAAAAATAAGAAGGTTAGAATTTGCAACTTCAATCCTCTCTCCCATCAGTCATCGCTAGTAGTATTTGTCTGTTTTACAACATCCCATCCTAAACCAATTTCATTCTCAGCAAGTTTGTCCAAAGTTGCCAATCTATTTTAGGATGTCCCACTTATTTTTCAATGTTTCTATTCATAATCTCCATTGGTCATAGAATAAAAATTAGCAACGAGACTTTTCCACCCAATCATATTAAAGTGACTATTTGGTTTGATTCCAAGCTAATGTCTCACTCATACAAATCTTAATAAAAGCACCAGTGGTAACATCATCCCAATCTGCCTTTGATTTACTTTTCCTTTGCAACAGTAACGATTCTAGACAAAGGATATGTAATATTATTACATGAAAAACATAATGCACAAATAAAATGAAGATGAAATGAATTTCAAATATAAATTAATAATTGGCATGCATTCTTGAATAAGATAATAAAAAGAAGAATGAAAACTGTAGCAAGTATCAAATATCAAATAGTAGCATAGTGAAATGTGTTCATCATATTTCTAATAAACTAGATTTATTTTAACAGTGATGAGGGAAACATCGATGCCTGCTATGCACCTCACCAAAGTTGTGACAATGAGTTTTCTATCAAATGATGGCAATAATTTATTTTGTGTAAGGTTTTGTATAAAATAAGTAAAGCGGCGGCAATCTCATTAGAACCAAAAAAAAAGAGAAGTAGCAGCAGTTAGTTTTTTATCAAATGGTGGCAATTAATTGTTATTATGTAGGTTTTATATATAAATAAGGGTATTATGTAATTAATGAAATGTTCTTCAGGAATTGTTGATATATATATATGTATTTAAAAGTTCTTTAATCTCCATTCATAAAAGCTCAAATTCCAGATTTTGTTAATGGAGGCAAATTAACTTATTTGAACTGAAAAAGATAAACTAAAAAAACACTAATAACTAATTTAAAAAGAGCTTATAAAATTAAATAAGTACTTATAGCCGTTAGATAAATTATACCAAACAAATATTTTAAAGGAAAGCTGAGTCTATATACATTTTATTCTTTTCCTAAATTTATAAAATAGTTATTGGACTACTTCTGCTACTGTTTTTTTTAGTTGATCTCATTCCTTATTCAATTGGCTGTTGATATATAAATTTCCATTATCTTTTCTCGATCTTTTTTCTTTACTAGAAGACTGTAAAAGCATGAATCGAAATCCAACGACAATGTCCTTTTAATATTCTTGCTTGAAGATATAAGAAAAAAATAGATTAAAGAACTTCTAAGTAGGTGTATATAAGAAAGAGTTATGCTACAAATATACAATTGGAATAAATAATTTACACCCCAAATGATATGAACAATGATGTGTCAACATTTAATTGGTGATGTAATATTATCTTATCAATAATGAAAGCTAAAACCAATTGGCGCCTAAGAGGCTAAGACATGTCAATTAATTGCTAATGACACATTACTAATGATACAAAGTATATATTTACTTAAGAAAATGGTGGAAATTGACAAATGAGATGGTCTACTTTTAGCCTTTGATGATTTCTATCCAAAATCTGGCGTGGGCTCCGCAGCCGAGCCCACACCAGCGACTATTTGGGTCTTCAATGTAAATGAGCAAAAGTTATAGAGAAGAAAAAAAAAGAAAAGAAATTTATTTCAATTTATGATATGTTTTGATTAGCAATGCTAGTTCATGTAATGTCATTTCAAAAGAAAAGTCACACCTGCTAATTCAATTTTTTTTTTAATTTCTGAGAGGAATTTAAAACTTTAATTATTAGGTGATATTTTCATTTACCATGATATTACTAGTAATGTTGAATCGTATCATTAACTACTTAATATGGTCGGTGACTTAACACATACGATACATTATTTCAACATAATTTATAGTAAAAATAGTCCATTATCTTATGCATGTCCTACATGACTAAGATAATAGAAATTAATTTTAGTCAATTTTGACCAAAACAAGTCAAGTTTTTATTTTTGAAATTAATTTTAGTCTAATTAGTTAAACATACGCTTCCAAAATAATTCATTTAGTTGTAACTAAAAACCATCTCATTTATATAGTCAACATTGTTGCCCATAAAATTAAAAAGTTCATAATTTCGCATGTCTAATATTAATTCTCAAGGAAAAATGCAATTCACCCATTAATTTAGGTGTAACTTAACCATGAATAATGCATGTACGCTAGTAAAGAGATGCAAAAATGTTCTTCATACAGAATGTTTTCCATAAATATTACAAAATATAAAAAAAAATGTAAAATGTTTGTTTTAAAGTGCCAAAAGAAAATTAATAAAAATTCAACAAAACTTATAAATCGAGTAAATGCGTCGCCTTACACAAACATAATTATAATTTGATAAAATTATGCTTTTTTCTTAAATAAAATTCCAATTTTCAAATAATAATAATAAAAAAAAAGAAATCCTAAAACATAATTTTGACCTTAACAATTACTCTACAAATATTTTGCAAAAGCTAGCCAACTCATCTCATTATCCTCATACATGAACAAATAAAAATTGAATCTGGTATTGAGGGGACGTGCTCTTTTTTTCCGGCGAATTTTCGATGGCAGATAATCTACGGAGGCTGTTTAGCATAGTGAGGAGCCTTGGCCCCCGTAGCAGTCAAATAAAACGGCTTAGCTATTGAATAATTTTGTGGCATCCATTCACACTACTTGTATAGCGCTATTAAATCACTCAACGACTCCTGACTTATTCAGTTGGACTCAACAAATGTTGACTGATTCAACTACAAGGAAATGAAATGAAAGACACAAACATAAGAGACGCATTAATTTATGTTGGACTTTTCAGCGTCACGGTCAGAGTCCACTGATCATGACTCATGTGGCGCACGTTCATTCGCAATTAGCTATAATTATCTCGAGTTCTAACCTTGCTTGATCTCGATTTTTGTGCAGAGTAAGGTGTTGCATGCAGCCATGGAAGCTCTCTTACTCTCCTCAGTTTCACCATTTTATAACACTCCATTAAAACTTAAGTACAACAGAACCCACTTCACTGCTAAGCCCAAGCTCTTAAGCTTCCACTTCAGTCCACTATCCACTTTATCATCTTTCTCATCAAAACCATCCAAACTCTTCACCACCTTATCACCATCATCTCAAGTTTCAACTGAAGCCACAGACCCACCAGAGACAGAGCCTGAAACTAACTCACAAGAGGAAAAATTTGATTGGTTCTCACAGTGGTATCCATTGATGCCGGTGTGTGATTTGGACAAGAGAGTCCCCCATGCAAAGAAAGTGTTGGGGCTTGATGTCGTGGTTTGGTGGGACAGGAATGAGAATGAATGGAGAGTCTTTGCCGATGCTTGTCCTCACAGATTGGCTCCTTTGTCAGAAGGAAGAATTGATCAATGGGGACGGCTTCAGTGTCCGTATCATGGCTGGTGCTTCAGTGGCTCGGGTGACTGTAAATTTATCCCTCAGGCTCCCCCAGACGGCCCCCCGGTAACATCGATTGCTTCACTTTTGCATCACATTCATATGTTTTATTATTTTTTATGCTGCTATGTATGCTTTTGCGGTTTTCTTGATTACGTCTAGAGTGAGATGCTACTTCCTTGCTATATTTTGGTCTAATTAGATTCCCTGAAGGACTAAAAGACTGGAAGTAATAAAATAGGTCAAGGGCCTAATTCCAATGGGATACGTTTAATTCTGAAAGAACTGTAGCTAATTTAATGTTTGATAAAGCCACCACACCTCTCGTCTTCAGTTTGATTGTGAGGAAACAACGAAAGATAAGCAGAATACATGAGTTATGATTCCATTTCCTGCTTGATAAAATTTTGTAGTGATTTTTCTGCAATCTAGTATTGATTTTCGTTCTTGCATGCAGAAGTTGTTAAGAATTCTACTTTGCTGGGTGGCTGATTGCTTTAATTTTTACTGACTTATTTATCAAAATACGCAGGTCCACACATCCAAGAAAGCATGTGCAGCTGTTTATCCAAGTGCCGTACAGAATGGCATCCTATGGTTTTGGCCAGATATTGCTCCTCAGTGCAAGGATATTATCAAGACTAAGAAACCTCCTCACATCCCGGAACTCGATGACCCGTCATTTACAAAAATGTTTGGAAGCAGGGATGTTCCTTATGGGTATGCAGTGATCCGGTTTTCCATTTTTAATTTGAAATTCCAGTTTGAATTTGTACCATATTGATATTTGGCAACAATCATTAAGAAAACTAGTTGAACTCAAGTGTAATGACAGCCGGGTAAATGCAAGTTAACAGCTTTTTCTAAGTGTAAGTAAATTGCATTTTCAGATATGAGGTCCTAATGGAAAATCTTATGGATCCTGCTCATCTTACATATGCACATTACGGAATGATGCGTACGAGGAAACCCAAAGGTTGATAAATTCCTGGATAAACCTTGTTTTACGTTTACGTCAACTATATTAATAAAACCCATTAGCTAATGCTAAATTTTCTTTACAGTGATGCTCGATAGAGAAGGGGGAAGACCAATCAAAATAAGTTTCGAGAAAATAGACATAAATGGTTTCATTGCAAAGCAGGATTCGGAAAGTGCCAAATTTTTGGCACCTTGTGTCTTTGTTGTTTATTTTGATCTTCTGGAGAATCAGGAAAATGGATCTGCATCATCGGGAGGAGCCGAAGAGGTAAGAGTCAATATGTTTCGTAATGCTCAGCTGACGGATAGAATTTTGCACTCTTTTCACCCCCTATTCTATGTTGCTCCCGCATTGTTTGTCCATATAAATTTCGATCGGTGCAGAAGCTGAAGCAACGAAGAGTAGCTATGATTTTTATTTGTGCTCCAGTAAGTCCGGGTAACAGCAGAGTAATCTGGGCCTTCCCAAGAAACTTCCAGATTTGGATAGACAAAGTTGTTCCGCGGTGGATATTTCATATTGGACAGAACCTAATTCTGGATTCAGATTTATGCCTGCTTCACGTTGAGGTGATTCCTATCTCTGTATGCTAAAATAATTTTAATCTAAAGTTTTTGGAACATGCCGGGTGGATTGGCGTTAAATTGGAGTGCTAGGTAGCATTTATTTATTTTGTCTGAAATTTCAATGAGTGAATAAATCTCTCTCTCTCTCTCTCTCTCTCTCTCTCTATATATATATATATATATATATATATGAATAACATGTTTATTTTTCTTATTTTGATATATGAATATAAGTGTTATTAAAAAAAAAAATGACATCTTCTATATCTATAGAGAAGCCAATTTCGTTGTAGATTATATGGCGAACCTCACTTTTTCTCTTCCTTTTGGCCTTCTTGTGTACACTGCCCCACCTCTAGGTGTTAGGTCTCTTTTGCTTCATAACTTTTACGGGGTTTCTCACCCCCGTTCTGTTCTTCTTTAGCTCTTTTTAGAGCCCCAGTTCAATAAATAAATAAATAAATAAAATATGATATTTTGAAATATATAACATCATAAATATTAACAATACTTATATTTTTTTTTATTAAACACATGACAAGTTGTAAATAAATTATTTGATTAGTAAAAAAAATTTAATAATGTTTTCCTTAACAGAGCACGAAAAATAAAATATGTATCTAACACACAATATATGATACTTATGTTGTTATTTTTAGTATATTATATTGATTTTTTTAATTACATATGTCAATTAAAGATTGTTTAATCATTTGAATTAAATTTAATGTATTAAATAAAATTCAAAATCTATTATAAAAATGGCAAATATAAATACCAAGAGATAGGTCCAGTGGCGGATTTAAAAAAATAATTTACCGGGGGCTAAATTAGATAATAATAAAATATGAAAAATTAAAATTTTAAATATATAAAATATTTGCTAGTACATTTATAATTATTCTCTGCGCATTTTTATATTTTAAAAATGTTATACAATTGACTCATTATCAATATTATTAAATTTATTGTTTCGTATATAAACAATCAAGCTATCATTTATCCCATATGATTCCAAAAATGATTTTTCATGAGTTTCATTACTGAAAATGTTCGCTCTAGTATTATTATAGAGACTGGAAGAATTAATCCTATTTTTTAGAATTGAAAATATTTTGAGTGGTGGACTATCATTATTTTTAATTAAACTATAAGTTTTTATAATTCTTAAAAGTTCAAATTTAAATTTTATGGAGATTTATAATTTATAGTGATTATTTTAATAAATTTTTTATGGGGGTTAATTAAAAAACTAAAATATTTTTCTTTTTTAATTTTAATTTTTTATTTTGCCAGTGGGGGCTCAAGCCCCCACTAGTCACATGCTAGATCCGCCCCTGGATAGGTCTATTATAAAACACACTCATCTAAAGTTCGATTATGTTCAAAATTCTAATTCACAATATATATATATATATAGTTGAATACATGTATATAACCAAAAAAAGGTAAATAAAAAATAATAAAATTATTTATATGATAGGGAATAAATTTATTTAATATGAATATTAACGAGAGAGAATATTAAAATTACATTTAAATATTTTACAATTTAGATAAAAGTTGTAGTATTTAACTTTTTGTATTTAGATCTAAACATCTTATAATTAGATATAAGTAATAAAAAAAAGACAGTAAATATCATAAAACAATTAAGATTCAAACTGAGAAAAAAAAAATCAAACAACCCCTGCTCCTCCAGTCTAGGCCTCAAACTCAGATATTAGACTCGTCAACCATTTCATTTTACTAGATTGATTGTGACACCATCCGAAAAGCATATTTTTGTTTTTCTTCTCAATAGAAAGTGTTGATTAAAATAACACTTTGTTGATTTAAATACTACTTTCCTACGATAAAAGAAATGAATAGCTTCTCCGTTGTTTCTAGCCGCGAATAAAATTCTCTGCAACATATTGTTACCTGACTTTGGTTTCTCCCTGCAGGAGCGAAAGATAATGGCTGTTGGCCCTGCTAATTGGCAGAAAGCTTGTTTTGTGCCAACAAAATCCGATAACCTGGTAGTTGGTTTCAGGATGTGGTTAAAAAAATATTCCGGTGGCCAATTCAATTGGGGAGGAAAATTCGATGCAACTCTTCCACCAACACTGCCAAGAGAACAGCTCATGGACAGGTATTTGGGCTTCACTTCAATAAACTTGAATCCCTTAACGCCCTGTAGTTCTTGGTTTTGAAGAAAGAGCAGGGATTTATGGATTTTTAAAAGAAGCATTATTTATTTCTTCAGGCTTGGGAAACATTTTCTCTTGTGTTTTTGCCAAAATTCTTATGCAATGCCTTGAAAACGGGAACAATATAAAGTTTGCTGTGACCCCATTAAAACGTAAGATCTTGTGCTTAATTAAAGGAACTTTATTCAAATTTTCAGGTACTGGTCTCATGTGGTGAACTGCAAAAGTTGCAATGCTGCACACAAGAGTCTCAATGCACTTGAGGTCATACTGCAAGTCGTCTCTGTTGTTTCAGTTGGGATTGTTGCTGCAACCAAGCAGAACGCCATGTCAATGGCTACAAGAGCTACGATCGTGTCATTTGCAGTAATCTGCTTTGCAGCTTCAAAATGGTTGTCTCACTTTGTCTACAAAACCTTTCATTATCATGACTACAATCATGCTCTTCGCTAAGTTTAGCATTGGTAATACTGTAACTTTTAAAATAATTGCTATTACTTATAGCGTTGAAATAATCTGCCGTGAGCAAAATCAATTTAAAAACTGATAAATTTTATTTTAAAAAATATTGTGTCTTAAAAAATAGTCGTATATAAGTTTACATTGGTCATAATGTTGAATAAAATTTAGGAAAATTATCATTCGTGTACCCTAAAGATGCACTTTTATCAAACATATTACAACACTTTCAAGGTGTATCACTCATCCACCCAAAAATACCAAAATATATCTACCCACCACTATTCCGTTAGCCACCGTTTGCAAACTAACAGAATTGTTGCGAAATGACAAATATGCCCTTAAAACTAAAAAAAAACGCAAAAAGACATAAATACCCCACAAACCAAGCAAAGAAAAATAGATCCGTTAGAGACAATAACAGTTGTATTTTTTGGCTATATAATGAGCTATATCAGCAACACATTTCCTTGCAACAACCAAAAACTTCGCCACCCCTTTATAACCAAAAATCAACCGTGCATTACATTGTAACAAACAAAAAATTTGCTATCCCTTTATAACCAAAAACCAGCAGCACACCCCTACTCTCTTTCACCACACTCTTAACATTCACTTCAAATACAATAAAAAATACTCTCATTTGAAAATGGCCTCTAGTGAAGCATCAAGTTCTGCTGTCAATGAATTCAAAAGATACAAAAAAGTGAAATGCCAGCCAAAATATTGCAAGTGTGGCGTGCAGGCAGTGGCTATGGTGTCAACTACATTGCAAAATCCTAATGCAATGTCTTGGTCATGCAAGTGGAAGCATTGTGGAGTGAAGCATTGTGATTTTTGGGAATGGCTCACTACTGAATCTCTCATATATCCTAATACTAATGAGGAGATGTCATTGTTGAGTGTTAGAAAATGCATATTTATAAAGGAGAAAACCGTCATTTTACATTTTAAGTCTTACTAACAACCCTTACTTTTATATATTTAACCTTCTTGTGATTTAATTGCATGTGTTTTATTTTAATTAAGTATTTTATGTATTTTAGGGGCATTATAGTCATTTCACAATAAAGGAGAGATCAGACGGCAAAACGGACATCACTTTTGAACTCAGGACGGTCGAAAACCTTAGGAGGAGCATAAAAGGAAAAATGGCACTATTCACATGTACGGTACTATTCACGTATACGGTACTGTCTACGTTACTGTTCACGACACTGTTCACATAGACGGATCGATGACGTGGCATTGACCGATGATGTGGCATTGACTGATGAGGTGTCACGATCCTGTTGGGCTAAAATTCTTATGTACTGTTGATGGTGACGTGGCAGCATATCAGTGGACGAAAAATCTCGTGTACGGTGCATGCATCACACAGGATTATTTTCAACCAAACCGCGTTACTGTTCATCCGGGTCAAACCGCGTTACTGTTCAAAGTCGGGTCAAACCGTGTTACTGTTCATCCGCGTGGTCAAACCGTGGACTGTTGACTGATGACGTGGCGCAATCCTGAGCGTCCAAACTGTTTTTAATCCGATGGCCATGATTTACTCCATGTATCTATAAAAAGGGGGCCTCCCCCCCCTAATTTGATATCTCTAAATCCATTTTTGGGATCCATTTTCTGTAATTCCCTCTCCATCTTGTATTTTCTTCGTATTTTAATAAATTTCTATTTTGCCCCTAGTTCAATTATGAGTGGCTAATTTTCTTTCAAGCTTGGGTTGAAGGTGAAGTCTCAACATGTGTCATGGGCTTAATTTGGTAAATTTATTTTCTCTTCCCCTCTAATTTTTGTGGATGTTTTGACTTCTCGTCGACAAATAATAATAGTCTTGTCTAGATACCGCCTTGGTTACACCGGCTCTCTAGTATAAGGTTATTATTATTTGGCACGATAAGCCCTTAGCACCATATTGATTAGAGCGTGGTTCATGAGGTGTGGATTCCCCCCTCATGATTTAATTGGCATTAATACGTATTATTTAGCCCATGATGCATGTTGATACGGATCCAGATACCCAAGTACGTTATTTCAATAGAATTCTCTTCAATTTCTTCTCGCCATTTCAATACCAATTTTAGAATTTATTCTCGCCATTTTAATTTAAGTTGTAGCATATTCCAAATCATTTCCACCACAAATCCAATCACCCATTCACAAAATTAATTCTACACAATTAAAATCCACCTCCTCGTGGGATCGACACTCGTCACCATTGATTTATACTATAATAGATTCGTGCGCTTGCGAGTACATTAAAATTTGCACAACAGTCATACGAGCAAAACTCAAAGTTGGCTGACGAGGTTGTGAAAATAAAAAAGAGGTTGAAAATCATTGAGGGAAAGCTTAAATATATTCTAATTGTGCTAGTATGTGTATTTGTAACTGTGTTCATGAGAAAGTAATCAATAATAATCTGGAATTGGACGGTAAAATCCAATTAAAACAGCCATTATCTAAACAAAACACATCCACGAAATAAATTTTCTTTAACAGAACACATCCAATAAATAAAATATATCTTCAACAAAACACATCCAATAAATAATGTATCTTCAATAGTAATAATCCAGTAGAGACATCCAAAATATTGAAATGACAAATTAGAATCTCTTCTAATACATGTTCCAACAAATAAAACACATTCAAAAAATCTGGTTTGGCTCATGCAAGAGCATAATTAAGTTCAGTTGAAATAAGATAAACAACATAGTTTAAGGAAACTGAAATTGAGCATCGAACTCATTACAAAGCACCTGATACGACTGAAGCTTGTGAAGGATTTTGAGATTGGTTGACTTGGGATAAGCTGACACCTACAACCCTTCCTACATTACAAAATTTAAATTAAATTAAACTTCTATATATGCAGTTATGAACTATGAAATACAAGAAAAGAAATTCAACCAAGTTCAACCTTTTTTCTATTTGGTCCAGCAGTACTTCCAGTTTTCCTTTTCTTTGATCCAGCATTGGAGCCCTCACCTGTGGATAAGCTGACACCTACATACCTTCCTACATTACAAAATTAAAAATAAATTAAGCTTCTATAAATGCAGTTATTGAACTATGAAATACAAGAAGAGAAATTCAACCAAATTCAACCTTTTATTTTGTTTGTTCCAGCAATACTTGCACTTTTCCTTTTCTTTGATCCAGCACTGGAGCCCTCACCTCGGGATAAGCTGACACCTACAGCCCTTCCTACATTACCAAATTAAAAATAAATTAAGCTTCTATACATGCAGTTATGAACTATGAAATACAAGAAGGGAAATTCAACCAAATTCAACCTTTTATTTTGTTTGTTCCAGCAGTACTTGCACTTTTCCATTTCTTTGATCCAGCACTGGAGCCCTCACCTGGACCACTTGGTACACTGTTTGTCATCGTTGTATTTCTCAATGGACAAGATCTTATATTGTGGTTTGAGCCACCACAAACCGAGCAATTGACAAAAAATTTCCTGCTGCGTTTTTTAGGTTCAGTAGCTGCCCTCTTCCTACATTTCTTTGGCCTTCTAATTTTTTTCTGCACAATTGGGGGATCAATCAATGGCCTTTCACCACGCTCCCATGTATGCTCATCAGGAATGAGACTAAACATAACTGAGTAAGTATTAATATAAGCCTGCTTCGTGAAGCAAAAAGGAATGTACTCCTCAGTTTCATGTCTTGCATAACCTATGCTAGCCATGGCATGAGAGCAGGGTAAGTCAGCAATTTCCCAATACCCACAATCACAGGTCTTGTCTTCTAATTTTACTATAAACCTTCTAGCTGGATAATAAGCTTTATCAATTACCTGAAAATTTAAGTCTCCTGAAGGATGCACAGTCATTTTCTCTCATTTTTTGTATGTTTTATCCAGCTCTTTGTAAATTCTGGGAGCAATAGTTTTTGGCCAACTATTTGCCTTATTTCTTCTCTTTGTAAATCTCTTGATAAGTCTGCATCTAATCTCCTCAAGCATTGACAAAGCAGGCCTATCTCTATAAGGCAAAATCCAACTATTGAAGCATTCAGACGCATTATTGCCAGTTCTCTCTACCTTACAGTTTTTGTCATATGCATGCATAGACCAAGTGTACCCCTGCAGTTCTCTTTCCAACCAATTATAAGCTTCTATCTTTTCATCTTTGATCAGTGCCATTGCCTCATCAAAATCATGCTTGTTGCTGCTCTTAGCTGCCCTCCAGAAAAGATTTCGCAATTTGGCACCAGCATGGTCTCTGGCAAAGTTAGCACACACATGCCTACAACATGCCATGTGATAGGCAAAAGGCAATGTGTTTGGGATTGCATTCAATAGCCCCTTTTGCCTATCATTAATGAATGTTACATGTCTTCCATCATCGAAATAATTGTGTAAATGTTCAAGAAACCAACTCCATGTTTCGGTATTCTCAATCTCGCATATAGATAATGCTAATGAGACAATCCCTTTGTTAGCATCTGCAGCAACAGCAGCCAACAACACTCCACTATATTTCCCCTTCAAGTGGCATCCATCTATTCTAATAAACGGTTTGCAACCATTTAGGAAAGCATTTCTTTGTGTTGGAAAAGTAACAAAGATTCTCTAAAATAGACATTTTTCAGGATAACTGACTGTATCACAAAGCACTTTGCACATAGCTCCTGGATTAGCCTGATGAATAGCTGCAGCATATTGAAACAACTTCTGATAGCCCTTAGATTGATCACCATACACCAGAATCCTTACTCTTTCTCTAGCCCTATACATTGTCAGCTTCTCAATCTTCAATCTGAATTTTTCCTGCATATAAGTCTTGAGAATAGATATCTTGACATTAAGATCAATAGCAACATGTTCTTTAATCATTTCAGCAATCCATGTGGAGGTCACTTTCACAGATTGCTTCGTAAACCTGCACTCATGCTTTTTGTGATACCCTCGCAACCAAAAACCATTTCTGTCATTCAATCTTCCACCATTGACAAACCATGGACAACCAGGCTCCTTACAAGTTGCATAATATCTCCTTGGTTCACTATATTTTATGTTAATATTAAACCCTTTCCTAACCATCATCTCATGCAACACTTCTCTAAAATGACCCACATCTCTGAACACATCACTCATTCTCAGCTTATGAATCCCATCAGCATCTAATTTATACTCATGTTTCTCTAAATAATCTCTAAACTGCACACTGCCAGCATTTTTGTCTTCATCTGAAGAGTTAACAACCATTTCGACTTCCCTGGTATCATCATCCAGTAATACATCAGCATCACTATCACTGCCCTCATTGTCATCGCTATCCTCAACAGGCTCAACATCATTCGTGTACCTAACACATGGTTCACCACCATCATCATCATTGTTAATCTCTTTATCTGACCAATCCGATAGTAAATCATCTTCAGCAGGTGGTGGCTGTACAGCAACTTCCTCATCCTCATCCTCATCATCATCACTATGAATTCTTTTATCTGATCGGTTCGATAATAATTCATCTTCATCTGTAATTGAATGGCTAACTTTTGGTGTGCCTCTCTCCAAATCTACTCTAGTAAAATGATCATTCAATGTGTTTATAACTTCTGAAGGCAGCTGTATTCCTAGGTTAAACAACAATGAATGTATTAACAAAGAATCTGGATATTGAGGGCATAAAACTGGAATGACATCAACTTCAAATGTAGTTAAACCCATCAAATTATGTATCCCAGTTAAGCATTTTAACCCAAGATCATAATCTAACACAATTTTCACTTTGTTCTCTAGATTCATCACATTTAATAGGATTTTTCCAGCTTCATCTAACCCATGTACACTGGTTATCTTCAATGCCTCAGCTCTTATTCTATCAACAGTAAAATCTTCATTTTGAATCAAGCCAATATTGTGTTTTTCTCATTTGAAAGAAATTACTAAGTCCATTGGAGACATGGACGCTGTGACACTAAACAGAACAGAGCATACTTATAAATGTAAACTCAAGTTTTTTAAAAATTAAATGTAAAATAAACACCACCATACTACAGTCAAGTAAACACACATTACCATTAACATACAACCGAACACATATAACAGCAAAAAATGATTTCAATTAACATATAAAAACAATCCCATGTTTAAATTTTAACATGCAAACATTACCCACAACTGATGCTTTACTTGTTGTCTTCGAGCAAAACAAGCTAACTCTTCAAATCAAACTCCACAAACGATAGCTACACTTGTTTAAATCTTGAGGGTGTTTAATGTATTTGGTGAAAAGTCTGCGGAAATGGGCAAGAGCAGCTGATAGATTTCAGTAGATGGAAGCTTTCTCTCTACTGGAAGCGTTCTCTCGAATGTTTGCCAAGAATTTCTTCCCTTTCACGTTAATTTTGTCTCAATTACAATGAAACGATGTCATTTCATGGTTATGTTTTAGGTCCACTGAAACGACATCGTTTTATATTAATGAAACGATGTCGTTCTGAAGCGAACGACATCGTCATCCAGCGTTGAACGACATGTCATTTTACATCAAAGATTCTGCTATCGTAAAAGATAATTTTACCCTTATGACATCACCTCTTGCAAACGGTGGGTGACGGAATAGTGGTGGGTAGATACATTTTGGTATTTTTGGGTGGATGAGTGATACACCTTGAAAGTGTTGTAGTATGTTTGATGAAGGTGCATCTTTAGGGTACACGAATGATAATTTCCCTAAAATTTATTTAAACATTTATAAACATGTATATAAAACATTTTGATTATGTAGCTATAATAATTGATAACTAAAACAAATATTTATATTATTAATTTTATTTTTTATTTTGTTATCTTAATATAATTGGTAATAATAATAATAATAATAATAATAATAATAATCTCTTTAAATTTAATGATTTTATTTTAATTAATTAGGATAATTTTAAATTTTTATAATATATATATATAATTGTATTAAGCGTAAAAGTGATTCTCAAAATCAGATTTTGAAAAAATTAATCTTTCTTTATTTTTCAAAATCAACTGTAGAATGGAGTGATTTTGCCAAAATGATTTTTAAGAAAATTTATCAAATACCAAAATTAATTTTATCTTTTTAAAATTATTTTTCAGCCTCCAAAAACAATTCCAAATGCATCCGTGAAAATTAGAATATGTAAATATAAATTATTTTTTCTGTACGTAAATTCAAGGTCTCTAAATACTTGAACGTAGTTTAGACAAACATGTAAATTCAAAAAAGTGCTTTTATTGTCGTTGTTTTTTTATTTTTGGATAAAAAATTTAGCACAACATGAAACCCTCTGCCAACACAAAATTGCAAAAAAGGACGGTCGACAAATAAATATAAAAAGGAAACAGAAACACTTTCGGCAATAAAAATACACTTTTAACAAACAAAAAAAATCATTCCCAACAGTCCAATATCAACCGATGGTTAACAAGCCTACTTAAACTATGAAAAAAACTTAATAAGTGCTTCTATGTTCCGAGCCATGAGCACACAGCCATTCGTTCATTTTCATTCACAAAAATAAAATATTTTATAATTTTTTTATTATCCATTTTCAAGAAACATACTCAATGGCACCAAGTTTTATTATTCGTTTCAAATTCTTTTGTCATCCGCAGTAACTTTGAATTTTGATTCTGAAACAAGCAAACGTGGAAGCACATATGGCTTCTTCATTTCATCCTTCACTTCACAGTCACAAAGCTCAACAACTCGTGAAACCCCTGTTGCATATTTCTCATTTTAGTCTAATACCCACTTTGTTTTTAAAATCATAACCAAAATTTATACAATTGTTTCATCATCATCATCATCGTTGTCAGTAGTTTTAGGTGAGGTTGAAACAGAGGCCAAAGATGAGAAATTTGATTGATTCTCACAGTGGTACCCAGTGTGTGATTTGGACAAGAGAGTGCCTCATGCAAAGAGAGTGTTAGGGCTTGATGTGGTGGTTTGGTGGGACAGAAATGAAAATGCTTGCAAAGTGTTTGATGATACATGTCCCCACAGATTGGCTCTTTTGTCTGAAGGGAGAATTGATCAATGGGACAAGTTGCAATGTCTGTATCATGGTTGGTGTTTCAATGGCTCTGGTGACTGTAAATTCATCCCTCAGGCTCCCCCTGATGATCGGCAACTATTTTCGATGTGATTGTATTTATATATGTTTCTATTTGGTATCGATCTTGCTGGTGATGAGGCCTTTTAGAGCTTAATAATATAGTTTGTGCCTTTGCCAATAAGCTTGAACTTTTAATTCAAGCCGTAACTTAATTATTAATTTATAATATCTATTTGTTTAATTGAGTATTTAGTTGTTGTCATTCTAATTCTAAGGCTAGTGATGATTTCTGTTGCATATCAGTGAAATAATTCATGAGTAAAAACTTTTATCTTTTGATTTATATCCAAGCTGGTTTTGACTAGAAAGTCTTGTGTTCAAATCCCCTAATGTAAATGCATTTGTATTTGTTTCTAGCCAAATGACAAGCCTGTCTAATATCAGTCTTGCATATGTGAGAGAACTTGTTAGAGCTTATAGCACACACTTCGGCTTTTAGGTCTAGCGGTAACTTATTTAATTAATTTACAATTTCTTCATTTTTTGTTGTTGGTTGTTGTTGCCATTAATTGTTGTTCTGGTTCTAAGGTTGATGGTGAACTTGTGTAGCATATCAATCAGACAAAGTCATTCAACATCATATGGCTATTGGACAGCTCTTATCTTAGCTTGTTTGGCGTAAAAATCTTGATTCATTATACTAGAAGATCGGGTATGCACTTTGTCATTCAACATCATATGGCTAAAATGGGATTTTATATGACCTTTTCTATGATTATTCAGGTTCACACATTCAAGAAATCATGTGCAAAAGTCTATCCAAGTACTGTGAAGAATGACATAGTATGGTTTTAGCCAAACGCTGAACCACAATACAAAGACATAATAACGAAGAAAACACCTCTCTGCATTCCAGAAATGGACGATCCATCATATATCAAGACGATAAGAAATAGATCACGTAATTTACAATTTCTTTATTTTTAACCAATGTTTAGGCATTTATACAGAGTGAAAGTAACAAAAAGTATACAAGTTAGATTACGTAATTTTTCAAGAAGCAAAAGAATGGATGACTACTCATGAAAGATTAATTTGAATATTTATGCAGCCTGAGCAACGGATTTTCTTTTGGTTGCTCTCTACTTTTGCCAGAGTCAGTGACTCGGTGATAACTAACAATGCTCTTCTTAACTTTGTTTTGCCCTTGCTTGTTATAAAATCTATACTGAACCTTATAAGGTAACTTTATCTTGTATAAGATTCATTTTATGTTCATTATGATTCATCCTTTGACTAGTTAAAAAATTTTGGATGAATAAAATTTTACAATTTTTTTATCATATTATACGAAAAATAAATTAATTTTATTTAAATGTTAAGATAATATATTTGCTCAAATTTTGTTTCTATAATACTGTTCCAACGAATATATAATAATTGTTTTAATCATTTTCAATCATGTCTACCGTACACATAATATTATTTTTAATTTTAGAATATAGGATACAAAAAATAATACCAAACTTATACTTCAATTCAGAAGTACAACAACTTTAAAATATTATTTTTTTCTTATTTTTTTTTCAAAAAATATCAATTAAAAAATAATACCGAACAAGCCCTTAAACACAAAACCTTACCCTTGATAATTTCTCTTTTCGGACCAAAGCATCTTCTCTAAAACGACATGAATATACTGCATATTTTGAAACGTGTGAACTTGATATTGAAGAAGAATAAATAAGGGAAGACGTAATGCAACTTTTTAATTTTTCAAGATTTTTCCCATTTTGTTGTCATTTTCAACCTTCTTATCAATGAGAGAAACAAGCCAACAACTCCTCCACCTCTCACTCTTAGGCCAATTTTGGGCCTTGTATTACAAATACCTCTGTAAGAAGATACCGATCCAAAACCGATTAAAAAATCATTAAATAAAATCAGAAAAAACAAAATTAAACGTCTTGATGCTGACGTGGAACCTGCCTAGGTCGGTACCAGTGAACTGGCACCAACTCATTGAAATAGAGAATCCTTTTCACGCTTTCCGTGTAATGAAAGCTTATAACACGAGTGATTAATTATCTTCTTTGATTTGAAGTAAACTTCAAGTCCAATTTTCCTCCGTCGAGTTCCAACTTATCATATTTTTACTCCCGACTCTTCCAGCATTTTACCTCATTTTCTTGCATTTCCCCTCATTTTCCTTCATTTTCTCAGTAACCAAACACCGACACTACCAGATTTTGTTAAATCAAAATCTGGGTTTTCAGCAGGAAGAAAAACCCATCAAGGAATTGAAGTGATTTTGAGCTTGTACTTAGCCTTTTGACATCAATTTTCCCTCATTTTCCTTTCATTTTTCTCGGTCACCAAACACCATTTTCTTAGTATGATTGGAAGATCTGATAAAATCTGAAACTTGGGTATTCAACACTGAGCAAAACCCATCTCAGAGATGATGTAAGTTGCCCTTGAGCTTAATTTAGTTCATTTTAATTTTCTTTCACTTTCTTACACTTTCTCTGTTGCCGTTCATCCATTATAGCAATAGAATTTTTGAGATCTGGTTATTCTAGGGAATTTCTTTCTGAAGGTTAGGCAAAGCCCATGAAGGAATCAAATCCAATCACAGAGCCGATTGGCCAAAATTTAATCAAATTGATAAGCAACCTATGTTTCTCAGTGTTTGTGTTCTCAGTGCTCATATTTACAGTCATTGCCATTACATATCAACCTCCAGATCCCTGGCTTGAATCTGCCCCAGCTTTAACTAAATTCTTCACCAAAACTGAAAATGCAACCTTTAAAGATGACAGCTCTATCCTCAAAACCGGTGAAGATTTGCAGGCTATGCCACTTGCACCTTTAGTGCCGCCTGTTAGTTCGATTACTGAAGTAGTGATTGAGAAATCTGAGGAGGAAGTGAAAAATATGACCGTCACGGAAAAGTCTGATTGTGATGAATTGAGAGTAGTAAATTGTTCTGATCCACGAGTTTTGATAGCCGTAGAGAGGTTCAATTTGAGGCTATTTAAGTCAATTGTGTTTTTGGAGTATCAAAAACCAGTTAATGGATCGAAAGCGAATGAATGTGATGTGGCTTGGAGGTTTAGGAACAAGAAAGAGAAGTCTTGGAGGAAGTATAGGGATTTTAGGAGGTTTAGGTTTGGATACGGAGAAAATTGTACTTATAAAATCGTACGTGCAGGTGGTTGGCACTCCGGTTTTAATGCCAGGAGGTCATTTAGGAATAGAGTTAATGCTACTAGTAGGAGTGTTGGGAATCCTAAAGTTGCACCAGCATTTCGCGATGATGAGATCAATGACACAATTCCAACGTTGGGATCACTGACGAATTTTAGGAAAGGGAAGTACTTGTATTACTCCCGTGGAGGAGACTATTGCAAAGGAATGAATCAGTATATGTGGAGTTTCTTGTGTGGCTTAGGCGAGGCTATCTATTTGAATAGGACATTTGTAATGGATTTGAGTGTATGCTTGGCTGCAACTTATAACCCAAGCAATAAGGATGAGGAGGGGAAGGACTTTCGATATTATTTTGACTTTGAACATCTTAAGGAGGTGGCATCAGTTGTGGAGGAAGGTGAGTTTTTGAGGGATTGGAAGAAATGGGATCGGGGTCATAAGCGAAAAGTGCCAGTTAAGAAAGTTGTTACCCATAAGGTAACACCGGTGCAACTAAAGAAAGATAAGAGCACAATTATATGGAGACAGTTTGATTCGCCTGAGCCTGAAAATTATTGGTATAGGGTGTGTGAAGGGCAGGCTGCAAAGTACATACAGAGGCCATGGCATGCACTGTGGAAGTCCAAGAGATTGATGAATATTGTCACAGAGATCAGTGGGCAAATGGATTGGGATTTTGATGCAGTTCACGTGGTTCGAGGAGAGAAAGCTCAAAATAAGGAGCTCTGGCCACATTTAGATGTCGATACATCACCTGATGCACTCCTTACAAAGCTTCAAGGAATGATTCATCCTTGGAGAAATCTGTATATTGCAACCAATGAACCGTTTTATAATTATTTTGATAAATTGAGGTCTCAGTACAAGGTCCATTTGCTTGATGATTACAAGGAACTTTGGAGCAATACAAGTGAGTGGTACAATGAGACCACACTTTTGAACGACGGACGACCAGTTGAGTTTGATGGGTACATGAGAGTTGCTGTGGATACAGAGGTCTTCTACAGAGCAAAGACACGTGTGGAAACATTCTATAATTTGACCAAAGACTGCAAGGATGGAGTTAATACCTGCTGACCAGGTTGGGGGATAGCTCTTGTCGCCGTAAGCATAAATTGATCTGCATCTTTTGTTATGTTTTAAGTCTCTTGATTCTGGCACGGAATGATAATATTGGGTTTATTTTAGGCTCTTATTTTATTTGCTTGTTCCTTCATTCTATTGATGATTGGCAATTCTAGCTGATCATGAAATGCATGTATCATATTACATATTCAACTTATAATGCTTTCTGTTCTTCTGATTGGGATTTATTTTGAAAGTTATTAAGTGCTCTTTTTCTTCTATACAATGGGTAGTTTATGTACACATTTGACACAAAATGCAAAAGTCTATTATTATTGATTTCATAAAAAACATTGTTCAGCTTGAGGCCATTTTATCATGCCTGGGTACATATTTCTGAAGGAGCACAAGAAGTGCTTTTCAGCAGTCATTGTGTTATGATGAATGATGCCCATAGCACAAGTGCTTTTTCAGCAATGGAACTCACTCTTGAAAAGACGCATTATCGAATTGGTTGAAAATAAAAATGTTCATGATGTATATGAAATTTGATCAATAGCACTAACATTATGTAACAATAATTTATTGGATACCCTTTTCTTGTTCGACTTGAAAAACTTCCCTGCATTAGCCGTGTTATTAGGGTCCAACTACCGTGCAACTGTTGCACGGTACCCACTATTTTGTCTTCTTGTGCTTTCACCCTCAGATTTAACGTAAGAGCAGATTCAACGGTAGGATGCTACAGTTTGGTAATTAACGCTGCACTCCATATTGTATACTGAAATTTTAAAAAAATCAAATGTTTTAAAATTTTGACACATAAATCCAGATTATTTTAAATTTGTGAATAATTTAAACAATTAAAAAATAGATAAGCTGTCTCAAGTTAAAAAATTCCCATAAAACTAAATATCAATATCTAATTCTATTTTTTTTTTTAATTTAAGGAGTGAGATAAGTAATGATTTCACATTAAAATTTTATTAATAAATTAACTTAAAAAATAAAAATAGCATGAAATTACTAAAATAAAATATTAAATAAATAATTATAAAAATTATGTATTTTATTTTCTCTTTTTACACTTTGATTGTCACTTTAAATTATATACAGGACTTTAAATTAAAAAAACTACAATACAATTTAATTTCAAAATTATTAGTTATTCAAAATAACAAAACTTAAACTTTATTTATAGATATAAACCAACATGAATCAACATGACATTAATCACTTGTATTTGATAGGTTTGATTTATTATTTTAATTTATTTAATTGCCATGTCCTCAAAATTGCCATCCAAATCTTCAAATTAAATTTCTACATTTTGTCTTAGTTGTGATGTGAAAAATAATTGAGGTAATTGGTTGGATAATGATATTTTAGTTTAAAATGAGTTACTAATTAATGATTGATTAATTATCTAGGTGGAGAAAAAAAGAATAGAATATCTGAATATATAGGAGAGGAAAAAAGAAAAAGAAAATTATCATAAATTTATAAATAAAGAAGAAAATGGGGGGTCAAAAGACAAAAGACGAGACGGTACCATCCAATAGTTGCACTACAGTTTTGCCCGTATTATTAACTAAAATACAAAATAGAAAAAATAAAAATCTATTGAAATAGATAATTAATTGATAAATTAAAAATGCCCCAGTCTTTTGATGCTGACATGTCGCATTCCTTGATCAATTCACCGCAGTGAACTGTAGCCATGGAAGCTTATTGCACAAATCTTTTTGATAAGTGCAATTAATGGTTTGTGGTAAAATTGGAAAATTGAACGAAGTTAACGGCTGAACAGTTTGAAGTTAGCTTTGGCCTTGTGGCTAGCATTCGGTCTTTGGACGTCAATCTTTTCTCTCGCTATCCATCATTTTCTCGGTCACCAAACACCTCCCTGATAAAACCGCAATGATTCTGTTAAATCTAAAACTTGGGTATACAACAGTGAGAAAAACCCATCAAGGAATTGAAGTTAACTTTAGCCTCGCACTTAGTCTTTTGACATCAATTTTCTCTCACATTCCTTCTTTTTCTCAGTCACCGAACGCCATTTTTCTGATCTGATTTCAAGTTCTGATTGAATCTATAATTTGGGTATTCAACAATGGGCAAACCTCATCTAAGAGTTAATATTTAATGTATGTATCCCCAAGCCTAGCTTTTTTCACTTTATTACTTTCTTGCATTTTCTCGGTTGGCAAGCACATTCTTTTATGATAGATTTTTAATATCTGATTAGTTTAGAGGATTGGGTTTTTCATTTTAGGCAGAGCGCATGAGAGAATCAGAGCCGATTGGCCAAATGTTCATAAGACTAATTAGCAACCTGTGTTTCTCTGTATTTGTATTCTCAGTTCTTATATTTACAGTCATTGCCATTACATATCAACCTCCAGATCCATGGCTTGAATCTACCTCAGCTTTAACCAAATTCTTCTCCAAAACTGAAAATCCAACCTTGGAAGATGGCAATTCTATCCTCAAATCTGGTGAAGTCTTTCGGTCTGCGCCATCTGGTAGTTCAATCACTGAACAAATGATTGACAAAGCTGAGAAGAAACTGAAAAATTTGGCCGTTTTGGATGACTCTGATTGTGATGAATTGAGGGAAGTAAATTGTTCTGACCCCCGAGTTTTGCTAGCTGTTGAGAGATTTAATCTTAAGCAATTTAAGTCAGTTCTGTTTTTGGAGTACCTTACACCTGTTAATGGGTCGAAGGCAAATGAGTGTGATGTAGCTTGGAGGTTTAGGAGCAAGAGAGATAAGTCTTGGAGGAAGTATAAGGATTTTAGGAGGTTTAGGTTTGAATATGGAGAAGATTGTTTCTACAGAGTTGAGCATGCAAGTGGTTGGCATTCGGGTATCAATGCCAAGAGATTGTTTAGGAGAAGAGTTAATGGCACCAGGAGTGCTGGGAATACAATAGTATCAAAGGCAATTCTCGATGATGAGATCAATGACACAATTCTGAGTACCGGATCAGAGGCAGATTTTAAGGAAGGGAAGTACTTATATTATAAACGAGGAGGAGATTATTGCAAAGGAATGAATCATTTTGCGTGGAGTTTCTTGTGCGGATTAGGGGAGGCTATGTATTTGAAAAGGACATTTGTGATGGATTTGAGTATGTGCCTGGCGGCGAAATATAACCCGAGTAATCAGGATGTGGATGGGAAAGATTTTCGATATTATTTTGACTTTGAGCACCTTAAGGATGTGGCATCAGTTGTGGAGGAAGGTGAATTTTTAAGGGAGTGGAAGAAATGGGATCAAAAGCATGAGAAAAAAGTTTCAGTTAAGAAGGTTGTTAGCTATAAGGTCAAACCAAAGAATTTAAAGAAAGATAACAGTACAATCATATGGAGGCAGTTTGATGCTCCATCTCCAGGAAATTTTTGGTTTATGGTTTGTGACAGGGAAGCGGCTAAGTACATCGAGAGGCCATGGCATGCCTTGCTCAAGTCTAAGATATTGTTAAATATTGTTGCAGAGATTGGTGGGCGAATGGATTACGAATATGATGCGATTCATGTCGTTCGTGGGGAGAGAGTTAAAAATAAGAAGCTTTGGCCCAATTTGGATTCTGACACATCACCTGGTGCACTCCTTGAGAAGCTTGAAGAGGTTGTTCATCCCTGGACAAATTTGTATATTGCAACCAATGAACCATCTTATAATTACTTTGATACTTTGAGGTCAGAATACAAGGTCCATTTGCTTGACGATTACAGGGACCTGTGGAATAGCACAAGTGAGTGGTACCATTGGATGACACGTTTAACCCGTGGAAGACCAGTTGAATTTGATGGGTACATGAGAGCCATTGTGGACACTGAGGTCTTTTACCGGGGAAAGATACGTCTGGAAACATTTAATAATTTGACCAAAGACTGCAAGGATGGAGTTGGTTACTGCTGACCAGGTTGATTGACAATTCCTGTTAAGTTTAATGTCTTGATTCAGTCACAAAATGGAAGCTTTGAGCTTATTCTAGGCCTTTATTTGATTTCATGATTGGCAGTTCCAGTTGATCATATTATAGAGTTCAATAGTTGTTTCAAATCTGTGAATTATCGAGATGCCAAGTTTCCATATTTGTTTTCATTGCAAGTAATTTGAAATTGCCACACATATGCGTCAACGCTCAATGATGAAGTAGTATTGTTGCTCATCGGACTCATAGTGCTATTGTGTATTATCCTCTACTCTTTTGCTTGCACTTAAGAGTCCATTATCGATAATGGTTTCATTTTCATAGAAAAAATTCCATTTTCCTTGTGTGAATTACCAAAAGCAAATTGCTACAATTTTATTCGCTGTTTTCTTCTACAATCCAGCTTTGACTTGAAGCCACTTGATCATGCATAGGTATATATGCCTGCAGGAGCACAAGTGCTTTTCTAATCTCTATAAGAAGTAAAGGTTTAAAGTAAGAAAAGATAAATAGATGTTTATTGGTTTGAAGGCAGTAAGTTTGGCACCTCCATTCCTTGTAGAAGATCTCTAGCATTCTTAGCAGAAATGACAATATTTCTAGCAGAAGATTTGATAAATCCTTCTTCTACTCCTTTGTCAAAGAACCTTAGCAAAGAATCATAATATCCATCAACATTTAACACACCCACCTGTTTTTTTAAAATCAAAATTCAATAGAAAGATTTCATCAATGTACTGCCAAAAAAATGGTTTGATTCTGAAAAACATTTTCGTTATTTCAATCAAACAATAATGTATTTCTTATTTATACTAACTTACAGGTTTGTCATGGATGCCAAGCTGAGACCATGTTATCATCTCCAGCAACTCTTCCATTGTTCCATACCCTCCTTCATAAATTATAATAGAGAAAAACCCATAAAATAAAATTTAAAAAAAAACGATATCTTATTTCAATCAACCATCAAAATATGAATTTTGAAGCTAGAAAATTGTGATATATATACCTGGAAGTGCAATGAAAGCATCGGCTCTTCTAGCCATTTCTGCTTTTCTTTCATGCATATCGGACACAATTAGCACATCTCCTACTGTCTGTCCCGATATCTGAGATTTTGACAAAAGTGATTTGAGTAATTTAGTAATTGGAAAGATTAAGAGAATTAAGCAGAATTGTTTATAATCTTAATTAATTACCTCGATTGGAACTAGAGCTTTTGGTATGACCCTAGTCAAGAAGAAAAATTGCATTAGAATCAACAACAATGATGAAGAAAACAATTGGGTATACATCAACAAACAACATAAGCACGGTGAAAGTACCTTACAACCGTTTTTATGTTTTAATAATCACAAGTATTTCGTTACTAACTTATTATCTACAAATTTATATTTTTGACGAGAGATTCATAACACAAAAGACTTAGAAATATATAAATACTTGTGATTTATCAAATGACTATAAGATTGTCGAACTCATGATCATAAAAGATGATATCTGCGACAGTTAATATCAACAACAATAATTGAATATCGACAATCGAGAATTTTATAGTATTTAGACACCTACATATTTGACTATTAATCATTCTATTACACAACAACTAAAAATTAAAAATTACCGCACCTCAATTCATAATAGTATAAAAGATTAAGAAACTTCAATAATATATAAATATTTTTAACTTACCCAAGAACATGACACCCTCCATCAAAAATAGTTTGAGAAACTAATCCCATAAGCCCAACACTCCCTCCTCCATACACCAAATTTATTTTCCTCTCAACCTGCAACTTTTTCTTAATTAAAATACCTTCAAACGAGCTTAAGCCATCACCGTTAATCTAAGTGCTTTTACACATGCGTTATATGTGTTTGTGAGTTTGTGTGTTGCAAGCAAAGGAAAGAAATATATATATATATAAGAGAGAGATGACAATTTACAAACCAGCTGTGTAGCAAGATCAAGAGCTGCATCACTGAAAATCTTTCTATTTCCTGAATTACTTCCACAAAACACACAAACCCTTTTGAACTTCCCCATTTACTCTCTCTCTCCAAAAGAATAGTGCAAGAGAAGTCCTCCAACAAGTCTTCACAATAGTATATGTTATGTTTCAATCATATATAAACATGTGCTTTATATATTTATATATATAAAGAGTCGTGACTCATTCTCGAGTGCGGACATGTAAGCATCTTTTATAGTACAAGTTTAATGGTAAACTCACATATGTAAAACTACTTTATATAATCTTGAGGGTAGACATACATATATTTTAAAACACATATTTAACCTATACACCATTATTTAGAACTGTAATTTTGGGAGTAGATGTACATATATTTTAATTACAATTCAAAAACCTCCTCAATTTTTATAAGAATTGTTATTTAATGCTTATGCTCATCACTAATTTAGGTGTATACTTAACCTTATATAGAGACCTCTTTGTGTATAGAAGAGCTAAGTAATTAATGAATCAAAAAGACTAACAGATTTTTTTTTTAAAAAAATAGAATTTTGTTAATTCTTTTTTTTTTAAAAAAAAAAGGAAATTTTCAAAAGTTTCCATTTGTGAAAGACTCTTTGATATGCATTCGCTAATCCTGCAAATGATTTTCGCAGAACTTTTCATATAATACGCGAGACATGATTCATGGCACAAGTATAAACGATTAATGACAAAAATGCTTTTCTTGAGTCAAAGCAGATTCTTTCTTTCTTTCTCTCTCTCTCTCTCTCTCTCTCTCTCTATAAATTATATTTATATCCAATTTGTTTTGTGGGTGCACCAATAAGATTTTTACTGTTTATGTTGTTGGATTTTATAGGGTGAGTTCATCTCCTCTATCTCTTATCGGAAATCCAATTAGGTATTTGGGATTTTGTGTTTGGTGCTTTCATCACCAATTAATTAATAAAATAATATTTCACAATTTTGGTGGTGGTTTGCTATTATGGCCCTTTCTAGGTCACTCAACAAATTGTCATCTTATTATTTTATTGGCAGATTTTTCTAGTCTTTTTTTTTTTTTTACACATTTTAACATTACATATATTGAATTGAAGCATGGATGAGTATATAAATCGATAATTAGTCGCCAATAAATTAGTTTTGTAGCAATATGATGTTTATTTTACCAAAGTCTTGATTAATATCGCATTTTTTTAAAATAAAAGTAGTTGTATTGGATAAATGAGTAAATGTTCGTTTAATCTCTATATTTTAATTTAAACTTTCCTTTAATCCCTATATTTTGAAAAGTACCTCAAAATATCCTTATTTTTAATGAAGAGTAGGAACATATAAGAATTAATCGAGCTATTAAATTAAAATATAAAAAGTAAATGAATATTTACTCAGGAAAAATTTAGAAGATTATTTTTTATAATATTGTATGTCCACTTCCCCTTCCTAACGTATAAAGCAATTATGATATGCAATTATCATGCGTTTATTTATTAAAATGGGGTTCAAGCATGCGTAAAGATTATGATAAATTGATAATAATCACGATGATGACGTTGATGGTGATGTAGGGACCAAATTTATTATGTAAGCCCACCATAATCATTTGATTAATAATCTCATGCTTTATTTGTTTGTTTGTTTCGATTCGATGCATAAAAAAATATAGTAAAAAGCAGAGAAACGCCAAACGAATTGGCCTTTCAGGTATTATATAAGGTATTTTATAGAGTCAACAAATGCCAACTAGCCCAAAAGTGACATAATTGCTTTGGCAGCCTTCTTTGTAAACACGTATGTGAGAAATTTTGGTAGGGATTAGTTTGAATAAACACCATCTTCTTTCGATTTTAATTTTATTTCTTCATAAATTACCACATTAAGGTCATGGTGTATAAAATTATGGCATATTTATGTATCAAAGCGACTGTCGTACTCGTTATATTCAATAGATAACTTGTAAAACTCTCAGTTATTGAGAGATTTTTTTTTTTTATGAATAATGCACACCTGTAAATTAATATACAAATTATTTTTACATAAATTTATGTGGCATAATAAGGTTGATTGAATGAAGCCACCACATTACTCATATGATTTATTTTTATTAATTTATATTTTCAGTCAACCAAATGATGTTATGCCACGTTAGTTTATACAAAAAGTAGCTCGTATAAGAGTTTGTAGTTCTATTGCCGATATATACTCCCGGAGTGTCATTTAGAGTTATTTTATACAAATTGGTATATTCAAAGAGTTGCACTAACATCAAATAATACGAGATTATATGTCAATATTCTTATAAGTATCATTGAGAACTGCCCCAAAAACTTAACCGATTAATTTCAAGCAGTTTGTTTTTGCTGGCCGCGGAGTTCGAAACTTAAAGAAAAGAGGACTAAAAAACAATTTGAGTTTGTTCACTCCTACTTTATATATATATATACATACAAAACCGAAATTCTATATGCTTAATGCCAATTTTGAAGTAGTCGGTTTCCTTTGCCACTTAAGTTTGAAGTGGAATCAACAACACTATTACAAAAGTTATTGCTTGTTGTGGTGACAAGTGATTTGTCACTGGCGTTCCTAGTGATCTAACCCTACCTAATGAAAAACGTTTTCTATTGCACAGTTTCACCTTGTGCAAAAATTGTGCCATAATAAAAGTCAAAAGTGAAAATTATACCGTCAAAGAAGGTGTACAAATATGAAGGAAAATGGGACTCTCTTTCATATGTCTTTTCAAGTCCTGGTTCATGGCATCTTTGCTTTATCAACAATTCTAGGATGAACTGATTTTGTTTTTTTTTTTTTTTTTGTTTTTTTTTGCTTTTAGCTTTTAGTTTTCACGTGAGATGCATGATTTGGATTGATAAACACAAATGAACAATGTACATAAATGATAAAACCAGTCAGAGATCAACTTCTAACTTACAATTGCTACAGTAATATGGACCTCTTGCCAAACAATTTACTATCTTGCTGAGGCATAGCAGTTGCAACTTACAAACGGGTTCCTAGTTACAGAAAGTGACTAAAATTGATCGTATCAATTGCTAGAATATAAAGAAGCTGCAGAAACGCTAGCTGGTGGTGTAGCATGGCGAGTCACAAATGATTCCACAAGTGGGTTGACAAGATGGGGTGCTTCATCCTTCAAGCACATCAATAGATAAACTTTATGCAAAGTTTTTGTTACCTCAAGCATCATCATCATCATAACCATCAAAATGCATAATATTTAATGCAAATATAAAATCAGAAGCCAAATATATTACTGAACCATTCACAGCCTCAAAAATATTGCAAATTTGCTACTATAATCTCCCAAGTGAATGAGTAAGATGGCCAAAGCCCATAAGTGTTCATACATGCATAAAAAATGAATGTGTTTTCCATACATTCGAATACCCACCACATAATTTCTAGTTCATAAGGGAAAGAAAATTGCCACCTGATCATAGCACCTACATGTGTGCAAGTATGAGAGTGTGTGCAAGCACGCACTTGAAAGGGAGAGATAGAGGGATACCTGAGGGCAGTGGCCGACATTAGGAAGGACAATAAAGTCTTCCACAGAATCAAAATTCCCATAGGCTCTTCCAAGCTCAATGGGCTCCCATGGGTCCTTGTCACCCCATGCTATCAAAACAGGACACTGCAGCAAAGAAGGAACACAAGTATACAAGAAGAACAAATCCAAAATCACCAAGAGCTAGCAAAAATTAATTTTACTGGCTGGAGATTGGCATATTGTGAATTTGATCCAGCTTGAAGAAACTGACCTTCACCTGTGGCAGTAGTTCCTCAGGTAAAGGGCCTCCTGAGTAGCAAATGAATTCGAGAAATACATCTGCTGCACCAGTTTCAAGTCCCGGTTGTAAGATCTTTTCAACTAGTTCCTCTGTCACTTGGGAGGTGTCATTATAACACTGAAACAACAAAAACAATCAACAGAGTTGATGACAACATCAACCACATTTATTCTCTTTTCTTTCGAAAGAATGGTGAGGAACCGGTATTGTTCAATATAACATTTCCTTGCATGTACAAATCCATAGTTATTTCTACTGTAGACAGCTAATTATTTTTATTTTGCCACAAAAAACTTCAAACCATTAAATAGTTCCCAGCAGTCTGATTGCAAAACTAATGTTAACGTGCAATACCTGGCAAAGAATATTTCTGACAGACTCTGATGTTGCAACCATTTTGTAAAAAAGTTTGCCCGCAGCAGTGTTCCTATCAAATAAGCATATCTAACTTAAATCATAAGCTGGCAAGTTTGGAACTTGAACCTGAGCAGAAAGAAATTTTCTAATTTTTACCTCAATAAATTCTGAAATGATCTGATCAAAGGCCGTCCATACCAAGGCTGCTTTTTGATATGAAGCATACGAAGAGATATATTCAACAAGATCATGCCTCTACAGATCTCTGGCTCCATTACTGCTGCTTGAAGACCAACTAATCCTGCATGAAGACCATGTAAACTGTTTACTAGCCAAGTGGTGATAATATGGAAAGGAGATGCTATTTATTGACTCATGCTTGATCACCTCCAATTGAATTGCATATAAAGAATGCTTGATCTTTCACCACATCTTTACAAAAATCATTCAGCTGACTGGCCCATGTCTCGAACGTATAAAAAGGTTTGTCAAAAAAATCACGAGGATTTGGTTTGTCTGAGTATCCATAACCAATAAGATCAATTGAGTATACCCTATGGGATTTAGCAAGAACCATAATGTTTTTCCTCCAATGGTCACTGTAAATAGCAGTTAAGGCATCACAATCACTAAATGAAGACACATAATTAGAACATAAACAAAGAGAAAGAGAACAAAAGTTCTTTTCAAATTGACACAGCAGATTTATCATGAAACTTGCATAAACAGTTGGTTCATTAGAGAATGCAAGCAATGCTGTGACCAATAGCCAAAGTCTTAGCTACCGGATCCAAACTAAATCCAGAAAAATGAATTGGGTCAGTCCATAAATATCATTCTACTTCTACACCAGTGCTAATTCAAGGAACCACAAGGGGATAGTCATACAAGTTTTTAGCATGCATAAGGTAAAAAATGAATGTGCCAAGTATGACAGTGAAGAGCAATCTGCAATTAATACCTAGAGCAATTAGTTGCCCGCTAATGAGAAGCGAAATATCAACGATCTAGACCTGTTTGCTCCGAAACCATGAACCAGAACTAGAGCAGGACCAGTGCTTCCCGAATACTGATAGCGAATTGAATACCCCCTCCAGTTCCACATACTACAGCAAGACAGAAAACTATGAGATCACAAATCGTGATACTCAAATTCATCAGGGAAAAAAAGAAAAAAAGAAAAAGAAAAACTAAATCTTCAATAAAAGCATCTGCATCATTGGCACAATAATCATACTAAAAGACGTGTATCAAAAAAAAAAAATTCATACTAAAAGACAGAGGAAAGGCTAATATCATACTAATTTTTTTAATATACCCTCTAATGGCATAATTGATGTGCTCAAAACAAAAAAATTAGCAAGAACACAATACAAATTTACCTGTTCTTAACCTCATAAGGTTCTTCACTGCTCTGCTTCTCTTTCATTTGCTCATCAACTGAAAAATAGTTATTTGAAGCAGAACACACGACAAACCCACCTGGTTCAAAGCTTGAAAGTCCCAAACTTTTGTGACGAATCTTCAGACTGTGCAAATGGGTGTTGCTAAAATGCACTGAAGATGGAGAAGATGTGATGATGCTCAGGTTTCTTTTTGGGTGCAATGAGAGAACTGGCAGCACTCTTGCTGAAGTACTGAAGCTAGCCATTGCTTGCTAATTGCTAATTGCTATAGCAAAGAGAGAGCAGTTAAAACGTTTTTAAAGACAGTTGGCTCTGTTAAGAGATATTGTACTTATGTTTGGTTTTCCTCCACGTAGGCATTAGACAAGACAACACATTCATAATCATATGTTATACCCAAACCCGGATACCCGGCCCGATCCGACCCTTATTCAACACAAAATTTAGGTAAATCTTTAATCTTTGTTAGTTAGGGGTTCTGAAACAAAAAAGACCAGAAACAAAGAACCAGTTTCCCGCCTCCAAAAGACGGTGCCGTTTTTGCTTTCATTTTATGTCAATTAAGCTTCTTCTTCTTCTTCACACAATTCTCTTGTTTAATATATCCTCTGTTCTCTCTCATGCGTTCTCTCTTATGTGGGTATCGGCTATTAAGTTAAATTCATTGAGGCATTTTATCAAACCAGTTCAGTGCATTAGGTGCCGTTCATTTTCATCCCTTCCTCAGTTACCAGTTTCGTCACATTTTCAATATATTTCGTCAGATTCTGAAGAAGGAGAAGACTCTTCGTCACATTCTCAATATATTTGGTCAGGTTCTGAAGAAGAGGACTCTTCTGAGTGTAATAGTACTAGTGAAGTTGTTAACAAATTGGATAGTTTCAGAAAAGACCCCGGAGCTGCATTAACATTCTTTGAACTGTTAAAAGCGAGAGGGTTTAGGCATAATGTTCACACTTATGCTGCCATTGTCAGAATCTTGTGTTATTGTGGGAGGCAGAAGAAGCTGGAGTCTCTGTTACGGGAACTTGTTCAGAAAATGAATGATTTGAATTTTGAGGTTATCGATCTGTTTGAAGCTCTTTCTAAAGAAGGGTCGAATGTGTTTTATCGAGTTTCTGATGCAATGGTTAAGGCCTATTGTAGTGAGAGAATGTTTGATCAGGCTTTAAATGTGTTATTCCAAACTGATCGTCCTGGATTTGTTTGGTCTAAATTCACCTGTAACTTTTTCATGAACCAGTTGTTAAAGTGTGGGGAAGTAGATATGGTTTTAGTACTTTACGAAGAAATGAAGAGTGTGGGGTTTAGTTTGAATCAATTCACTTATGATATTGTAATTAAGGCCCTTTGTAAGCTGGCTAGATTTGAAGAAGCTTTCGATGTGTTGAATGAGATGAATAAAGCAGGAGTAACCCTGCATGGACATAATTACTCGACCATTATTCAAGGGCTTTGTGAGAATGGAAGGTTAGATGTGGGTTATGATCTGCTTTTGAAATGGAGTGAGAATGGTATTCCTTTGAACGCCTTTGCTTACACTGCTGTAATACGTGAATTTTGTCAAAATAGTAGACTTGTAGAAGCTGAAAGTGTGTTGCTTCGTATGAAACAACTAAGGGTTACTCCTGATAAGTACGTATATAGTGCTTTGATTTCCGGATATTGCAAATGTGGGAACATAATTAAAGCTTTGTCTCTTCATGGAGAAATGACATCAATAGGTATTAAAACAAATTATGTAGTGAGTGTGATATTAAAATGCTTATGTCAGATGGGGAAGACTTCTGAAGCTATAAAAAAATTTAAGGAGTTTAAAAGTATGGGGATTTTCCTTGACCAGGTTTGTTATAATGTCATTATGGATGCTTTATGCAAACTCGGGGAAGTAGAAGAGGCTGTGAAACTGTTCAATGAAATGGAGGGTAGGCAGATAGTTCCGGATGTTGCCAACTACACAACTGTGATTGATGGTTACATTCTTCGAGGTAAGCTTGTTGATGCTATAGGTTTATTCAAGAAAATGAGGGAGATGGGACATAAACCTGATATTAAAGCCTATAACGTGCTTGCTCGTGGGCTTGCTCAATATGGAAGTGTGCGAGATGCACTTGATTGTTTGAAATATATGAAAAAGCAGGGTGTGAAACCTAATGTTATTACTCACAACATGATTATTGAAGGCTTGTGCACGAGTGGCCGGGTGAAGGAAGCTAGGGCATTTTTTGATGATGATTTGAAAGAGAAGTGTTTGGAAAATTATAGTGCCATGGTCGATGGTTATTGTGAAGCAAATCATTTAGAAGAGGCCTTTCAATTTTTTATGACTTTGTCTCAGCGGGGATTCTTAATGAGATCAGAGTCCTGTTGTAAATTGCTGACTAATCTTCTTATAGAGGGTTATAACAACAAAGCTTTCAAGTTGCTTGATACAATGTTAAAACTGGATGCTAAACCCAGCAAAACTACCTATGATAAGGTCATAGGTGCATTATGTTTGGCTGGAAAAATTAAATGGGCACATCAGGTGTTTGATTTTTTGACTCGCCATGGGTTAATTCCTGATCTCATTAGCTATACAATGCTGATACATGGCTTTTGCAAACTAAATTGTTTGCGTGAAGCTTGTAACATTTTCAAAGACATGAAGCTGAGAGGGATCAAACCTGATGTTGTACTTTATACAATTTTATGTGACGCTTATTCAAAAATAAATAAAAGAGGTTCTTCTTCCTCGCCACATACCTTGCGAAGCAATGAAGAGGTAGTTGATGCTTCAGATTTTTTGGAGGAGATGAAGGAAATGGAAATAAGCCCTGATGTTGTATGTTATACTGTTTTGATTGCAAATAATCTTGCAGATGCTGGGACAGTCTTTAATAAAATGATTGATAGAGGACTGGAACCTGATATTGTATTTTATACTGTTTTGATTGCAACGCTTAGCAAGAGAAACAACCTTATGGGAGTCTGTAATGAAATGATTGATAGAGGACTGGAACCTGATACTGTATGTTATACTGTTTTGATTGCAAGGCTTTGCTATACAAACAACCTTGTAGATGCTTTGATAGTCTTTGATGAAATGATTGATAGAGGACTGGAACCTAATATTGTCATATACAAAGCTCTTTTATGTGGCTGCCCGACAAAGAAAGACGTGGACAAGTACTTATCCCTTTTTGCTGAATAGCGAAGTGCAAGTGTTAAAACCATTCTTTTGTTAAACGGAGGTTCGCATTGTTTGTGTGCTGCAAAGTGGTATTTTAAGGTAAGAGGTCATCACTTTATACTTGGGAAATGTTGAATGATTATGACGATTGTTATTTTGTATCATGAGTATTGTATTGGGTGATCAAACACCAATTGATGTTCCAGGACAGGTCACCCCAATTATTATGATTCTTTTCTATTAATAATAATAATAATATAGTTAATATTATTAATATTTATTTTGGCACAATCTGTGAAGTGAATCGCTGTAGAGAGAGATTGGCTGTCTTTGTGTGTGGCTCTGTATTTTTAAGTGCTTGAGGGAGTTGTTTTGATTACATCATGATACATGCTTCATGGGTGGTAATTCATCAGTGTTTATATTTTATCTTCTTTTATTTATTCGTTTATCTTTTGGTTTAATAAAAAGTGATTGGTGATGATAAATGATTAAATTATTTGAGTTGAGTTTGAAATTTTGAAAATAATAAGTTATAGTGCCTGATTTTGTTCAAATCAATTTGCAGACCATAGCCACAGTGTATGTTTCTTGTTGGAGCAGTGCTAGTGGCAGTCAAGCTGGCTCACTCACGCAACAGTTGCTCATCATGGTGAGATACACGTATAAGTTATGATATCCGCAATCTATTTGAATAAATCAAAGCCCATGTTCATGTTAAATTAAAATTTGATATATTTAAAGTTTTTACTAAGTTGATTTTCTACCATCAAAAGCTTACATTCCAAGATTTGGATTTTCTCCGCTGATTTGTTTTTTCCCTTTTTTACCTCACAAATTGAAACTAAATTTTGGCTTCAAAGGTCTGCAATTTTCATTAGTACTGTCCATGAGATAAATATTTGTGGTGCTTATTCTCCACTTTCCACTCATAAATAAACTTTTATTTTGTTGGATGTTGAGTCAAACTCATGGAGTTGAATTCTAGTTTTTGTCCGTAGGGGAAAAAAGAAGATCAACAAAGGAGACTGCAATTGATTAAAAAATAAATAAATAAATAACAACAAAGAAAAGAAAGAATATTGTGAGGCAGCACATATTCTTTTTGACAATATTTGCTACTTCTCTATCTCTGTTCCCCGTCCAAATTAGAAAAATGATAGATATTATTTTGAGGCACTTTAGAGAATTTCTTTTCTATCAGCTACAAAGAGGTCTTTAGAGTAATGTGGGAATCCTGAGAGAATATAAAGAACTAGATTCAGTAAGAAGTTCTGCAATTACTTGGACAAGAATGTTGGTGTCCATTTTCCATAATATTTTTAATGCATCAATTACTCGATCAATTTTTTCATTAGCTCGCCTATGTGTTGCACAGTTGATTCAATGACATTGTTCTTTTTATAGGCGATTTTAGCAGACTGGTAAAATGGCTTCCACACTGATAAAAATGTCTTATTTTTTCAATCATCCCAGTGTTTGAAATGCAGAACAGTTATGCACTTGCATCATTTTATAAACATTAATAAAATATCACGAATCCTTATAGTTCAGCCGAAATGTTACCTGGATTATGTATTCAAGTTGATTTACTTGCAAAATTACAGAATTTGAATTGAAGTGTCTTGAAAATGGCATAAGTGCTGAGCTGTTGGAGCCTAATTGATTTTGCTTTGGTCAGTATTAGTTATTTTGTTTTCTTTACTATTTTGGTCAAGTTGGTGCTTTTACCTGGAATTCATTGTCTAACTGGAAACGTAATGCTGATTTTGTAGACTTAGACTGGTTACAAGAAGCAGTAGGCCAAGACAAGGCAACGAAAGATCTTGCAATGGAAATTCCTCCAAGAGTTTCTTTAGAGATCTGGTCAGTCACTTAGAGATCTCTTCTCATTTTCTCTGTACTTGGCTAACACTGATGAATGCTTCTGGTGTATAATAATTGCAGAATTCTGGTTTGGATTTCATAATATGGCTTGCTAGGTGATTTTATTTTTAAAACAATAGAAGTCGCCATCATTATTTCGGATTGGCCTTTGTTGCTCACGTTGAACAAAAATTCTTTCATCTTATATATATTTTACCAAAAGTGATCGTTGGCCCTGGAATTGCTTTCTTTCATCACATAAAATGGCCTGTGAATTTACCATACCTCTCATCTGCTATAGTCATCTGATAGTCCATTATAATTTTTTTCCTTGTAATAACTCTAATGGATTCTGCCAGTTGTTTGCTTTAATCTGGATGGTTTTTCTCTTTAATAAACGACGTGTCTTTACTAGCATGCTTATCTACTCAGGGTTATTTGACAAATATGGTTTGATTTCTTTTAAAGAGAAATATAATCTTCATTAATTTGTTTGCTGAGTTCTGGTGAGATGCCCTTCTCTTGTTAAACGTTTCAGAAAAATGTAGTGAAAATATGCATTAACTCCTTTAATAGTCATAATATCTTTCTCTAACTTGTTAAATTAATGGTAGTTAAGTTTAAATAAAAAAAGAATCAGTATTTAAGTTAAAATGAGCACACACACACATATAAGTATACTCTCTTTAATACAGTCATCATTATTGTCAATAGTTAATTGCACTCCTTAGTCATTTTTTTTTTAATAATTCTACTCTCACTGCTATTGCGAACAATTTACCTTCTGCACTATTTGAACCATTAGTCTCTTGCTTCCATGACAAGAAGCCAACCAACTGAAGTATCCTTTGAGGATGCTTTCTATATTACTAAATTAACACACAATATTGAAAATTCTTGAAGTAAACTTAGAGCTGGAAGTAAACTTAGAGATAGAAATATCACTTAAAGGAATAATTTTCGCTATATGCATTTATAGCATTATCTTTTAATTATTAGCTTTTGTTTTTTTGACAATTAATACAAAAGTTTGTAACGCACAAACTTAAGTGGTTTACTACTGAGTCAGCTACCAAAGACTCGAGATCATGACAAACGAGTCAAATCACTTTCGGAATTTTTTTTGTCCCTATAAATACCCTGTCTCGGCTCTTCACTCATTAACCCTCGCATTTCCATTATATCGTATAGAAGCTTGCTCATATTCTGCTTCCATGGATGGCACTCTTCGATCCTTTCTTCTCAACTATAACCCCGAATACACTTTTTGTTACCCTTGGGAGCGTTGCCTAGATCCTGAGGTTTCATATTTTGCTTCTCACACTTACATACACATCTTAAACAAATAGGCCTGACAATGGATCGTGTTAGAAGTGGTTTGGTATTCAGCGTGTCGTCTTCTTATCATGTCGTGTTAAACTTTGTGTACTTGAACCCTACCCATTAGTTTATTGAATAAAAAAAAAATCAAAAACCAGGCCTGTTTGTTATTTTTATCATTGAACTCGAACTGACCCATTTGATCGGCTGTTATTTATTTAATACACTACATCAGTAGTCAATTTAATGACATTTTGTTCTTTATTTTTTTCCAATTCATTTGGGTTGAGTTTAAATTTGGGAAACAATCTAATGGCTTTTTCATGGTTAAAAAAATATTGCAGGTAGATCTCATATATTACAGAAATGTAAGGGATGCTACACTGATAGTGGATCTAAGGACCAGGGTGAATCTTGGAGGTGGCTTGTATCACTTCAACGATATCTGGAATGATCTCGTGAATGATAAAGATTGTGACTATTACACTTTCTTTTACAGGAGGGAAACCAACGGTGATGATCATCACAATCTCATTTTCATATCAGCAACATGTTGTGGCTCTAGTATTTATTTTCTTGTCCCGGAAATTGTCCTGCGATGCCCCATTTGTGACAGTTTCGTTCATCGTTGGGACATCATAAGAGTCGTTATGGTTTGAGATGTTGATGATCAGCTTGCCTTTAAAGTTTCATTCATCATGTTTGTGCTCCCCTTCTTTTTTTTTTGGGTCTTCTTCTATTTAAGTGTTTGTTGTGTCTGTGACTGAGAAGTCTTTTTTAAGTACTGTTGTGTAAGAATGTGAATGATGATGATCAACAAATTATGAAATTTGTTTGATACATCAATCATAAATATATAATAAAAGAGTTTTAATTGTATGTGCAGATGGTTCAAGTTCATGCATGAATGTGTTTTAATGATGATTTGCGATTTAACAGCTTGGGTCCGACAATTAAGTGTAAATTACGGTTTTTGTTCTCGGAAGGGCCTAAGTGAAAAATAACAATGTTGTTGGTGTCTACTGAGGACTAAAATGAAACATTTATGAAACCTTTGTTTTCTTGCGAATCTTTCAACAAATACTAAAATTTGGCCAACTTAGTAATTTGGTTCTTTGTGGATTCATTAGCTCAGCAATTACTGCTAGAGTCTCAATTATCTTAATGAGAATGTTCCATATATATTGCATTCACATTAGGATAATTTTTTATTGTGGAATAGATAAATCATCTCACAATGTCATTTAATAGGTTTGATTTTTCTCTTGGTGAGATTCATCAATTTAATGTTAGTGGGGCCTATAAAATTTGAAATGAAAATTTTGTAATATAGGTAATTTATAAGTTATAATTTATAACCAACTCCCCCCCCCCCCCCCCAAAAAAAAAAACCCAACACCAAAAAGAAAAAAGGAATGTTTCTAGCAATGTGAAAAAAAAAAACAATCACAAACATGTTTTTATATATTAGTCAACTTTATTTTTTTTTTTCATGATTTTAACTTCTCAACAATTATAGGCAGTAATATCAATTCTTTTAATAAGTGTATTCTTTATTTAGTTATTTTCTCATGTACAAATAATTTTTGGACACTCAATCTTCATTAACTTAACTAAAGGGTTAAACTCCCAAAGTAGATAGACAAAACTTGTTCGGCCCAAGTTAATTAAGTCCACTTGCTTATTACTACTTATTGCTTGATTCATTGGAGAGCAGATTAAATAATTTTGAAAAGCAGTTTAGTGCTTTGAGTTCTATATATCATCCTAGATATTGCGACTATTGTTACAGCATCCAAGCGCATTCCATTATGATCAAGTAAAAGTAAAACTAGTGAGATAAAATTAAAAACATGTTAGACAAAGCATTTATGTTCAATTAAATAAGTACTTGGTGACCTTCAAGGAAATTTTTGGTAGCTTATGATGATTCATCCAATTAAGTATTTTTTTTCTTCTGGATGTGGAATGGTAGATTGGCAGCCCTCCGAAAATACAAGATTTTCTTTCACATTTTGGTAGATTGCTAGATGCAGAATGGTTGGTCACTTTAAAGCCCTCAAATTACATGACATTTTCATTGGTTTAAGTTGTGTGTCAATTAGCCTCTTGAGTGTGACTTAATTAATTGACTTTATAATTGTTTATACGAAAGACACTTAATTATTAGACGCTTTATAAAATACATGTTAGATGTAGAATGGTAGATTGCAAAATTCATACAAAATTGTGAATTAGTGAGATTGAACTCACCCATGGTATGAAGAACAATATGGCACATATTTCTTATATTATGCGTTATTTCATTTAGAGCAAATTAGAATTATTCACGTTATACTGAGCGCGACATTAATCTAACACTTTACTCACAAAGATTGGCAGTTGAGTTCATCATGGCTTGAAATTAAAGAAGCTTGCACTAAAATTGGGCTCTTCAAGTTTCAACAATTCAAAACAAAAGAAAGGTTGGTTTGTCTAACATTTTTTTTTTTTTGGTAAGAATGTTTGGTTGATCACCTCTTTAATTCTGTCACCTGCTGCAGCCAGTGATCCAAACAAAGATGCACACAAATCTATTGGTCAAAAATTGACTCTAAATCTAATAAATAAAATCTTTTCATTTCCTCAACTTAATTATCGACCAATATGTAACCTACATCTGCTCTTAAACTTTCACGAAACTCACAAATTTTGCTCGGCGTCACAGAAATTTCTTCTCATTTCAAGTGCATATAACACAGTGAGTTGTCTTGACGACCCCTTTTTTATATTGTTTCATCATCATATGGCCGCTGCATTTCGTGAAAAAGAGGCTTCAAGTGTATGAATGAGATGGTTCTTTATTTTGCATGCAACTCTTTTAAGGTATGTTAATTGATTCTTGTTGTTTAATTCATTCTTTTTGTTCCTGTTTTACTTATAATAATCATCATCATAACTATATTGTTAGTTCATTCTTTTCTTTGTTGTGGGTAAAATCTTTGACTTATATGCTCCAAACTTCTTAATGTTAATTAAATTCTGCAGCATTTTTGTTTTCCGAAACGTGTTTCTCTATTTTCTCGCATAAAACTTACAGAAAGCAAGAGTGGCTCTTCTGCATACACCTGTTGTCATTGCCATCAGTACTGTTTTTTTTTTTTTTTTCCTTCTCTTTTCTTTTAACTTTTTGTTCTTGTTTTTGTTATAATAAGTAAGTTTAATGGCTGTTATTTTATATATTTTTAATGGTTGTTATTTTATATATTTAGTTTATTAAGAACCAACTTTGTTCCATGTTAATAATGCATCAACTAGAGTAAGAGTACCAATAGACATGGTTATTTCTAAATAATAGTGACATTTTGCTAATATATGTAAAGTTTTGTTATAATGTTCACTAAATTTTGAGGTTTCATAAAACATATATCTTGAGGTAGTGGTTACAGTGGAGCTGCTTCATTGTGGAACATTAATGATGACCGTCAGATCATAATAGTAAGTGCATAATTTATATGTATCTTTGTGATCATACGATCATCATCAATGCTCTACTGTGAAGCAGTTCGTATCTTGAAAATTTATATTCAAATTTAATTTAGAGCTAATTACATGATTTAAAGCGAAAATGTAGCCCCACTTAGACTTCTTACCTTTTATTAAAAAAGGAGAAAGAAGAAGACATTTCATTCACACAAAAAGAACAAAATGGAAAATGAAGTACCATTATTATTTTTTTATACGTAGAAGTAATTTGTGTGTGTGTGTGTATTAAATGCGTTTTTGGTGCTATAATTGGTACTTGAAAATTGAAAGCATGTAAAATTGGTCTAAAGGACCACTCTAAATGCACACAACACACGCAAACAAAATGAACTATAAAATATTTTAATATTCTAACATATGTACAAAAAATGCAAAAATAATAATACATTATACAATTGTAAATATAATAACTTCTCTATTTATTTATTTAATAGTATCATAAACCATTGGTCGACAAGATAAATAAATAAAGAAAAAAAAATCGAGGGTACAAACTTATATATAATAAATGTTACTAATTTGGGGCAGAAAATATTAAGGATTATGTAGAAATTAGCATTAGAAACCTCAAAAAATAGAAAGGGAAAAAAACTAATATATTTGCAAATAAATATATGATAAAAAATTTATTTAAGATTCTTAAAATTTGAAGCACGTGAGCATGGAACAAAGCAAGGAATTTTCTGTCAAACAAAGTACGGCCAGACTTACCAAATTAGTGTGCGACAAGTCAAGTAGTCAACCATCTACCAATCGCAGGCTGTTTTTGAGTAGACTGGTAGCTTCAGTTGACCGTTAGATATGATTAAAATCATCAGTCAAACATCATCTCCACCGTCCATCACCGCCTTCATAGTTCTACTACCTCTACGGTTCTACTACACTTTCGGTCGGAAGTCACCGCAAAATTTTTTGTTAAAAAATAAAAGTTTTATTATTATTATTATTTTGTTAATTTGCTTGGTTTTAATTCAGTTTTTTTTTTCTCTATGATTTTCAATTGAACACGTGTAACTTAACATGTTCCTAATTTAAAGATATGGCGTCAATTCAATCTTGTCACATGTTTAATTTGTCATTTTGGTGAAAGTAAGAACTGATATTAATTCTTCTTACATGTGAGATTTGTTATCATTGTACAGAGACGTTTAAGATTTTAATAATACTATATTTATTTAGTTGGAATACCTAATTTGTATATCAATTAATAGAATAAATGATGTGTCATAATTTGATTGCCTCGAGTGATAGTTAATTATTAAACCTTATTATTTATAATTCAAATGATGAATTTTCAGTAGTGACAAATTAGTTGGAATATAAATTCTATAATCAAGATCTTAAATATGAATGTTATACATCCATTAAATGAGTGTAATACAATAGAGGTACAGTAGAATCTCTTCTACAAACAAAAAAAAAAAATCGGTATCTTAGATTTAAAATATATATATATATATATATTGTCGTTTATTTGTGCATGAGAAGAATAAAAAAGGCCATATATGAACCCAACTTTAGCCGGAGAAAATGCGAGTTAATTAGATAATAAGAGAAACGTAATGATAGCCGTGAATGGCGATAGGAAATGCATCAACTTGCATGATCATTGAAAGATTTCACTTGTGGGATTAAGGGTTTTAATATGATCGTATGTAGGCTATTAACTGTAGTAAATATTGATTACGCAGCCAATTAGTCATTTAATCTTTGTAAAACTATCCAAGAAACACACAACATTAGAATTTCATTCCATCCCTCGCGATAACTCGAGATCTTGTGAGAGATCATAATTTAGAGCTTCTTATATATATGTGTTGTTAGCCAGACTCTTGTTCATATATAAAACAATTTTTGTACACCTCGCATAATTATTACTACCAAATCATCGCTTGTGTACGACATCCTTTTCCAAAGCTCTATAATCGCATTATCTCCCTTTCAGCTTTCAAGAAACTAATTCATTGTGCATGATATTGAAATTCTAGTGAAACGGGTGTATGAAGTTCCATGTATATAGCATTGGAAATTCACGTTACATTTTAAATATTATAAATGTAATGTGATCACTTTCGCATGCTAGATTCAATACAATACAGCATATTAGTTGTTCAAGTTCTTGGTTTTGTTTACGGCAAACATGCATATTAATTTCCATCAATACGACACAACATTAAAGATGATAACAGATGATGAAGTGGAACAAGTGCATGAAGAAAATTAAACACAGAGAAATAAATATATAAGAAAAAACCCCAATGTGCATGCAATTTCATGTCGGACACGTATGCAGATGGTGATTCACTCGAAGGCTACTCAACGTGTTCATCAACCCTCCTGGACTCATCTTGGTTCAAAGAAGAAGCCATGATTGGAGATTCCCAGTTTGCTTCAAGGCCAAAAGTTGATGCCGCTGCAGTCGAAACCAAAGGATCCGATGATGAGCCAGTAATTGTATTCGGCAATGCAATCGTCTCATTTGATAGGTGCTGCTGTTGTTGTTGTTGCAGTACTTGTTGATTATGCTGGCTAGCAAAAGCATCTTCATTGATCAACGAATTGAGAAACGAAGAGAAAACATCGTCGTTGCAGTAATTGATATCTACATCAACTTCATAGCTAAGCCCTTCGTTAAAAACGTTATTCACGTTATTGCTTCTCAAACCCAACCCCCCATCATCGTCATGATGATGATCACAATTCGATAAACTCGTATACGGGTTCTCCATCATCCCATTTTGATGATACTCACTGTCATGATCATCAACTAAAGCGTTCGGTGAATACCCATTTTCCTTATTGATCATCATGATCGACGAGATCATTCTACCACAGCCAGCAGAGGTATGACGTTGATCTAAATGACCAGATGAAACGGTCATTGGAGTGAGATTAGGGTTTGAGCTGCTCGAGTTTAGTATTGCTTTCGAAGTTGAAGCTTTGCTGTTGCTATTAGTAACTTGATCAGCAGAAGAAGGATCAAGTTCTTGATTCAATGGCTTATGAGTTCTTGGATCAATCCCTTGGCTTATCAGCTTCTTACTCAGGTGAGTGTTCCAGTAATTCTTTATCTCATTATCTGTTCTCCCCGGAATCCTCCCCGCTATCAGAGACCATCTATAAAGCACAAACACAAAACCAAATTCAGTTAACAAAAACCCTAGCCCTAACTCTGAAGTACAAACCAAAAACAAACCGAGTAAATAAAATCCATGGAAACCCTAAGGTATTCGTGGGTTATTATATTCTTATTACCGGTTACCGAGAAGGCGATGTAGGCGAAGAATGAGATCTTCTTCATCAGGGGCGATATGTCCTCGTTTAACGGAGGGTCTCAGATAGTTCATCCAACGAAGCCGGCAACTCTTGCCGCAGCGGAGCAATCCGGCCCGTTTTGGCAGAGTTCGCCACCGGCCTTCGCCTTCTTTATTGATGTAGTTGGCCAGAAGCTCGTCTTCCTCTGGCGTCCATGGCCCTCTCTTTAACCCTACCTTGCTGCAACATGGCGTGCTCTTATTGGTTGCTGCTGCTGCTGCTGCTGCTGCTGTTGATGATGGTGATGTTGATGGGTTCCTCATCGTCTTGTTATCTTCTTGTTGGCGGTGGTGGTTTTGGCTGTGAAGCTGCTGATGTGCTGAGCTCTCTCTCTGGTGTGTCAAGCTTTGGATTTGTCTCTACCCAATTTGTGTGTATGGATTGTGAAAGAATCCGATTCTTGTTATTGTTGTTTGTATGGTGTGATGATGAGATTGGATCATTTTATAGTAACATTTTTTTATGTATATTATTATATGATCGGTGATGATAGATGGGAGGATTATATCATTAAGCTTCCTTCATATTTTTTATTTTTTTGTTTTAAGGATATAGTTTGCCCGTTTGGATCAATTAGTTCCAAACTCTTAGGGAAATGACTCTGTCAGTCTGACACTCGGATTGAATTTTGATCACATAACTTCGGTCTGTAAGTAATCACAAAATGGTATTCTCGTATTTGAGACGACAAAGAAATTCAGGGACTTGTTTGTCTGAACTGTCATTTTGTTAGTTGTCAATTTTCATTTTGTTAACAAAATGCCAATTGTCGGCTGACATTTTGTTTTGTTAGGAGCTGCGGAGTTAGGGACTTGTTTGAGACGACAAAGAAATTCAGGGACCTGGATGATAAACATTCTTTAAAATAATTGTTTGCTTCAGTTTGTCTGAACTTGGAAGTAGGTTTCAAAACGGCATCACGCTCTTGAGAGTACGCGTGTAAGGACGCGCTAGTTCATCTGCGAGATGCATAAGGAGGACTCGTAACGACTGTGACGCTCTCTCTCTCTCTCTCTCATGTCATCTTCAACCATTCATGATAATGGTACGGAAGCTTTTGGCCGTGCTTTGTGATTTGAAAATTTAATTGGATGATTATATACTGATTCGTACTTTGTCTTTTTCCCACACTTGGAGAGCAAATTTCAGACATCTTACTCAATTGAAAATGTACATTCTAAGGCACACTTGCAAATTGTGAAGTAAATCTTAATGAGTAATTAATTGGTGCAACCAATAAAATCTCTTAAAATGATATAAGAGATTAGAGATTCTAATTCCGCTCACATCAACACTATTAGTGTTCTTTTGAGATGTTATATGGGAATGTTTGGTTGAGATATTAAAATTTCTCATTACATTAAATTTATATATGTTCATATTTGGTAGATAAAAAATTATAGCAGTACTGCATTAATAGATCCAAACTAATGCGGTAACTACCCCTTGTTTTTTTTTTTTCCTTTCGCTTTTGCTTTTGACTTTTGTTTTATAATAATATTAAGAGTTGGACTATTGGTACCCTTTCATTGATCTTATAAAATTCTTGTGATATTATAATTAGGCAAATGCTATGTTACAATTAATGTAACATACACACTCAACAACAACCACATAAATTGTGTGGGTCCATCATTTGTGTGGTTGTTGTTGAGTGTGTATGTTACATTAATTGTAACATAGAGGCTCTCAATTAATTATATTTAAAGACAAATATAAATATAATTGATTCCATTTATATTTTCTTTCTCTCTTCAATTTCATTTTACTTGCACAATATAAATTTTTGTAATCATTAAAATAATCTAAATTTAAGATGCAATCTATAAATTTTTTTCAATCATTAAAGTAATCTAAATTTAAGAAGCAAATTTTTAAGCCGAAATAATACTCTTGTAATATATGTAGCAACGAAATTAGGATACAACATTGTGAGAAAATAAATTAAATTAAATTTTATCTCACTACAAATAATTTTTTAAGGATTCTTAAACTAATTGTTGCACTCAAAATTTATATGTACGATGAAATTGTATTGGATCCATAAAATATTCAATATTTTATAAGGCTTTTCTTACTTTTTCTTTTAGATTTTTTTTAGAAATTAAATAATAAAACAAGTTTGAAGAGAGGAATGCAATTATTAAGACTGAAAGAGTGAAAAAATTATTAGAAATTGCAAGATTTATAAAGTGAAAATAATGTTTATTTAGAAAAGGGTACTTTTGGCATTAAATGAAATATAATTTAAAAAAAAAAGAGTTTCAAAAGGATTTTGGAGGGGTGCTAATAATCCGACTCTAATATTAATAATAAATAAATATAATTTTTTATTTAATATACTATTTTATAAATTTTTTATTTTTATATTATAATTTATTATAACTAATAGTAAATATTTAAATATGAATAAATTTCAATAATATTAATTTAAAATTAAAATTAATATAAATAATAATATAAAATATTAATACAATTTAAATATACTAATATAATATTTAAATTAATCACACAAAAATTAATACAATACAGTGTAAAACCAAACATTATATAATATTATTATACAGTGCTAATGCAATATAACATAATATAATAAAGTACACCAAATTGCACAAAACATGATATTTATAGGCCAGCAACGAAAGCTATATCATAAATTCCTAGAGGATTGACTGTTTTGCTTTCATAATGGTCAGACCTTCAGTTGGCTACGACCATGACACTGGGAAAAGTCTCCAAATTTGAGAAGTGCTGATTTGCTGCAAAATGAACAGACAAAGCAATTCAGTTTGCTAATTGGGCTAAGCCATTCACTTACGTCGTTAGAAGTATTCTCTCATTGGGATGGGTGGTTTCGCCTCCTCTCTCCTCGGTGATTTTAAATATTTGTATGTATTATACAAATGCGGCCATGAAGAACCATTCGGTGCTTTTGTGGTTGTCATCGAAGGTACCAATAGCTCATGCTGGCATGTTTTGCAATCTTATGTGCTTGTATTTTTGTATGGTGTTGAAATGTCTAGCACTCTCTGTCAAGCCTTTAGATAAAAGCAGCTTCAGAACCTCAACCCCTTCTTGCAAAGCAGTATCAATCTAGGAAAGGAGACCATAGAACACTATTATGCAATCGAAACTAATGTCCTGGTAATTAGTCAACAGAAAGCATAAGAAAGATATGTAGCCATATGTTGTGAAAAATATATATCTTTGAAATAAATTAATTATAAAAAAAAAAAACCCTAGTTGCTATATGATGGATAGAAGAGATGCAGCTACTGAATTTGAAGCAAGAGTAAAGTGAAAAAATTCAAGGTGATATTCAGAACAATTTTGTTATCTGAAGATCCAATAAGCATTTTTAAGTCAAATAGAAGATCCAAAATTGATGTATCCATTCTCTCTTTTGCTTGGAAACAGAAAATAGTTGTTTCAGAAACAACAATGCAGCATACCGGGTGTTCAGAGGAATACTCACTCCGAACCTCACTTCAACCAAAAGGGTAAAAAGGTTTCGTAAACATTTGATTTCCTTCACAAAATGTTGTTTAGCTCCTATGCATTTGAGAAAAAGATAACGATTAAATTCTGATGCTCAAGGTGTGGACAATATGTGCTTAGATTCAGTAGGCATTTCATAAGTTTTCCAAAGTAAGAAATTCATTTTCAAAATCTACTAATGGAGATTTTCTAACAAAACCAGGAATATATATTACAGATTAAGAGCTTCAGTAGTCAAATATATAAGCTATGTAATTTGTAAACCTTGTTTCTGTCATCCGGCTGAGAAAGTATTCCGAGTAATATAGGGAACCCTCAAAATGACAACTGAATGTAGATTTTGTAAAACACATTTACTCAGTGATTTTGAACTTACTCGCTCTCGAGCTATTGCATTAAACTTCTGCAGCAAGAAAGCTTTAGGATCCATTTGACCAGGAGGCCTCCCAATACCTAACAAGAGACTAAAATATATTAGTTATTTACTTATTGAAAATCTCTAACAGTGTGTAGGGGTCTTGAACCAACCAATTCTTAGCCGAGCAAATTCTCGGTTACCTCGAAAGTTGTTCATCACACTCTTCAGCCTATAAAATAATGACAAATGGGTAAATAAATATAGATAAACAATCACAAATGTTTCATAAATTATTTCTATAAAATAGCAAAATTTTGCCAAAAATTATAAATTTATAATCTCATACATATATGAGGAAACAAGTTCCTAAAAAGTAACAAAAGACTTTAAACAAACCAATACTCTGACAAAGACAAACTCATTACATTGACTTTGTTTTCAGCTTTAAAGTAGACATGGTCTGTGAAAATTCATACATATACATTCAATATGTGTGAAAATTCATACAAATTCACACATATTCAGCCCGGATCAATGGGCAAAGAAAGAAATAATTCTTAGAAAACTCTTAAAAGGCCAAACAGCTATTAACTACAGATTAACCAGTAAAATTGCTTACTCATGCATTTAACATGCAATTTAGCTGCCGCTTTCTCAAAATGAAGCATTTTAAGTTGGTAAGACCATAAAACTAAATATAACTTTTTGCAATCAGATTTCCTGGAAACAGGTTCAAAGGCTCCAATATACACACCCATTGTGGCCTCCATGACCTCCATTGTGGCGCAGACGAAGCACTCCACAAGGTAAGCCCATGTCATCATGAAACTGCAACAAGAAAAGTACAATTACCACAAGGTAAACCCATGCCATCATAAACTATAAAATGCTATCATCATCAAAGAAACAACAGAGAACTCTTTACGAAGTAAAAGTACAATTACCACAAGAACACGATTAAGAGGTAACTTATAATAAGCTGCAAGTGGTCCAGTCTGCATTTGAAGGTAGAGAACACAAGTTAATACATTATACTAAAATCCTAGGTGAAATATTACAGGAATGTAAAAGAAATAAATGAAATTCCTAGCAGAAAATTTTGATAACTGAACCCAAAACTAAAACCACTAGAAACTTTATATAAATAAAATTCTATAAACAATTTTTATTGGAAAATTGGAAGAAAATTTTCTTTCCTTTTTTCAATTTTGACAGGGTGGGGGGAAGGGATGAAAATTTTCTACTGTCAAAGATATTTGATCAATGAATTGCCCTTCTAACTCCAAGATACACTAAGTAAAAAGCTTCATGAAATACAAGTATCAACGCCTTGCCCTTATAACTCCATGATACACCAAGTAAAAGCCTTCATGAAATACAAGTACAAATACTTGCAAACATATACAAGGATAGAGACACTTTTCAGATACTCCAAGAAGTATGTCTCAAAAGCTTACAGATTCACCGCTCAGATTCATGTAAGTCTGTGGCTTTGCAAGGAGTACAGGGGCATCACCAACAAAACCTGAGATAGATTAATCAAGCATCCATCAACAAGGAGAACAAACAATAAAAATGTCTTAAAACAAAGAACGAAGGGCCCAAATATAGACCTTGTCCGAAAGTAGCTTTGCAATGAACCGTGTTCATAGAAATCCCTTGTGATTCAGCAAATGCGTCGATCATCTCAAACCCCACCTGCTAAAAGACCAGATAGAATGGAAGCTTGAAGTTAAACAAACAACACAAGAAGGCTGAAACTATAATTTTAAAATACATAATGAAGATGTACTACTATTGTACATTGTGTCTAGTTCCTTTGTATTTATCTCCCGGGTTACCCAACCCCACAAAAAGCCATGGCCGAGCAACAGCAGTGCAGAAACCACGCCTCAGAAACCTGTTAATAAGCATCTCCTCAAATGTTCTCAGTTTCCTTCCACTTCACTGCAATACAGGTTCTCCATCTTTAGTAACAATTTACTATCACGTCAGCCCCATGGTTTGAAACAAATGAGGATTTGACCAAAAATAAAGAACAACAACCCAATCCAACCATTTGACAGCTTAAATATTTTATTTAATGTCATTTCCTTCAATAATTTGCATCAATAATTAAACAAAAAGCCATTATCTTATCATGAACCTTCCACATTTTTTTGGGGGGGGAACTACCAGGTTTGGGATGGAATCTACAAGGAAACTAACAGAGAAACCCCAAATATGTTTAAATTGTGCAAAATAATACAAAATGATAACTAATTTTAAGGCCATAAACCATAAATCTTAAAATAAAAAAGTAACACCCTGAAATAATTTAAAAGTAAATTAAAAAAATAAATATTAAATATTGTGTGACTGATAGAGCTGAGCTCAGCGAAATGGTCAGAACGAGTTGCTGACTCACATGAACTGAAATTTTGGATTGGTTGGGAGCAACTGATAAGGTGACCGTGTCGAGGAAGTAAAATTTCACTGTTTGGCCTAGGGGTGGGCAAATCGCGTTTCGGTTAGGCTTGTTCGGGTTTTGGTTTCGGTTACAACCCATTCAAATTGGAGAATTCAACCCAATTGGGTTCAGAACACGAACCTAAACGGTTAGGTTCGGGTTCCGGATAGGTTCGGATTGAAAGTTCAGGTCTAAATTTCAGTTTGGTTTGCAGTTCGGGTTACAACCTATTCCAAAATTCAATTCAATTTCAAAATGAATCAAATCCCAGCCAGGCAGGACCTAAAATTTGAAAATCAAATACCAGCCCTGCTCAAAGATGCAAAAATGAATACCAAATGACAAACATATATAATACATTAATAACCCATCACCAAGAACACTCGAGACAACAACAATTACAATGTTAATAAACCGAATCAGCAACAATCACAAACAGCCACTATACAAAAGAAGATTGAACAGTCTCAGTGCCTGTTCCGCCACTCACCAAGCCCAAAAGAAGATTGAATTACAAACAATCATTCATGCACCATTTGGAATCGCATCTATAACCTTACCTTGTGCGGCTGACGACGGCTGACGACGGCGAACGAAGCCGGAGGCAGCGCAGCAGCTGGAACGAGGAAGCAAATCGAGAACGGCTAGAAGCTGCAGCGTCGGCACACTTGAACCAAAGTGACAGCGCCGGCAGCGTGGGCGTGGGCGTGGGCGTTTGTCAGCTTAGGGTTAGAGGGGCGTTTGTAAGCGGCGGCTGTGGCTGCAGAGAGGACGTGTGTGAGTGAATGTGTCGTTCTCTCTTTCACTAAGATTAGGACTGCGTTCTGGTTTGTTAATTGTTATATCAAAATTCCATTAAAAGAAGAAAATTGTTATATCGAAATTAATTAAATTAAATTATCTTTTTCTTTCGAGGAAAATAATATGTATAAAAATTTATTTGTTAATTGTTATAACAAAATTGAATGAAGTATTAAGTGATTGGTTGTTGTATAATTCAGCACCAAATAAAATTTAATTAAAAATTAATATAGATTAAATGTAGCACCAAAAAGTATAGGAGTATAGGACATTATTATAATACATTGTTAATATAGTATAATATAATATATCTGTATTAAAATAATAAAATACACTGTAATTAGTGTTTGTTTTTTAACTTAATGACTTAAAGTGACTTAACTTAATTAATTAAGTTAATTAGAGGTGTTTGTTTTTATAATTTAATGAGATTTTTAGATAATTTTGACTTAATAAAATAAGCTAATTTTTTGACTTTTTACTTAATGGGAAAATTTGAATTAAGTCAATTATTTACTAATGTAAAAAATATCCATATTTTATAATTTATTTTTCATGTCTATCCCAAAACTAACCCATAGACATTTACCACACATAAAAATATCTATATTTTTTCTTTCTTATATTATATACGATAAAATTTGAAATTTATGGTATTTTATATATTAAAATTCTAAAATAATTATGTATTCACTTGAATATAGTTTTACTTATAAATGTTAAAATATTGTGGTATTTAATATATTATTTATTTGACATTTAAATTTAATAAGGATACAAATGTAAAAGTACATATTTTCAGCTTTTTCAGTTGAAAAAAACAAACAACTTAATACTTATTTTCCGAGATTCAGACGAAAAAATGAACATATTATTCAGATTTGGACATTCACATCTATTCAGAATTCATACTAATTCAGGTCTATTCAGATTTCAGACAAAAAAACAAACGCCACCTAAAAATATCCCTTAATATAATATTGAATTCTAATACAATGTAATAGTAATACTGCATGGCAAACGTGCCCTTGAGAAATGTATGTCTTTATTAAATTTATTAATTTATTATATTTTATAAATAACAATCAACTAAACCATAAAAAAATTAGGGTGCGTTTGGAAATAAAATTGGGCAACTGTAACTTAAAAGTTACAATACTAAAGTATTTAGTGAACACTAACTGCTGTAGTTTAGAAGTTATATTGATATAATTTTTTACTTATATAATAAAAAATCTATTATATATTTAATAATTTTATCAAAATTATTATTTAAAATTTACATTTACTATATATTATTAACTTTTATTTTATAGGTATAATTATTTTTTCCACAGCAGCTGTAATTTAAAAGGTACAGTTCCTCAATCTTAAACGAACTCTTAATGTGCAAATAAATTGAGCTGACGAAATGTGATTAGAAGAGCAAAAAAGAAAATAACGAATAAAAGCATGCCACGTTCATTTTTACAAATGAGTATGCATTTGTAATATTAGTATTCATCGTCAAAGTGTACCAAAATTATTCAATTATTATGAAATCTATCAATTTTGAATAATTGAATTAAAAACTACCCCGAGACCAACCAAACCATGAAATCAAACCAAAATACAACTCCGCCCAAGCCCTACAGTTGTTATTTCCCCCAGTTTCATTTCCCTCCAAAACCAATAATAGAAAGCAAAAATGTGAAAGCAAACAAGGAAGCTTTAATCATTATCATTTATCCACAACACAATTACATTCAAAGCCCTCATTTTTTAAAATATGGAATATCTACCAAAAATATTCTCATAACATAAATTTTTAACCATCGAAATATAAGAATATGCCATGTAACATCAAACTGTACCATAATATTTTAATTCTTATAATTTATGTTAATTATAATTCCCTTTATTATAACCAACACTCGCAATGCTAGGGGTGAACATTTTACCGAACCAAATAGGAACGAGTTGAATTAAATAAATTGAATTAAATTTAATTTTATATTCAATTTAAAATCTTTCAATTAAATGAATAAACATTCAACTCAGTTCGAGTTGTTTTGAGAAATCAGTTAAATTAGCAAAGAAATAAAAAAAAAGACTGAAATTATAATTTGATCTTATTTAATACATGTTTCTTGAATTGCTCAGCTTCGTTTTCTGAAAAATCAAAGCAAAAAATTTCGATAAGCAAACGTCGCTGTCATACAGTGAGTAACCCCCTAAAAACTTTTATCATTATATAAAAAATTGTAAAATATTAGGGGGCTCCTGTATTTTTAAACCTTTAATCATAATTGATTAAACACAATCTAATACAGCTAAGGCTCTAAGCTAATCACTTCACTTCATCAGCCCTAATGGCCCCACTCAGTCACTGGTGGTGACTGATACTATCATACTAGTTTACAAAATCCCCTAAACCTCCCCCACTCTCTTTCCAAACACACTCCCACACATTGACATTTCAAATTACCCCTTCATCATCAAATTCATCACTCACATTTCACATCACAAAAACAAATTCCACGCGGAAAACCCTAGTAAACTCGCCGCCATGGCCGCCGAGTCAACTCACCTCCAACAATCCCAACTCGCGGTGATCCTCGGCCCCGACTCTGCCCCATTCGAAACCCTAATCTCTCACCTCATGTCCACCTCCAACGAGCAACGATCCGAAGCCGAACTGCTCTTCAACCTCTGCAAGCAACAGGATCCCGATTCCCTCACTCTCAAACTCGCTCACCTCCTCCAACGCTCCCCTCACCCCGAGGCACGTGCCATGGCCGCTGTCCTCCTTCGCAAGCTTCTTACGCGCGACGACTCCTTTCTCTGGCCGAGGCTCTCTCTACACACTCAGTCCTCTCTCAAATCGATGCTTCTCCAATCGATACAACTCGAGAGCGCCAAGTCGATTTCGAAGAAACTATGCGACACCGTTTCGGAATTGGCCTCAAATATTTTGCCCGAGAACGGGTGGCCTGAGTTGTTGCCGTTTATGTTCCAATGCGTGTCGAGTGATTCCGTTAAGTTGCAGGAATCCGCGTTTTTGATCTTCGCGCAGTTGAGTCAGTACATTGGGGACACCCTCACGCCTCATCTAAAGCACTTGCACGCCGTGTTTTTGAATTGTTTGACGAATTCGAATAATCCTGATGTGAAAATCGCGGCTTTGAATGCAGTTATTAATTTTATCCAGTGTCTGACGAGCTCTGCAGATCGGGATAGGTTTCAGGATTTGTTGCCGTTGATGATGAGGACGTTGACGGAGTCGTTGAATAATGGAAACGAGGCAACGGCGCAGGAGGCGTTGGAGTTGTTGATTGAGTTGGCGGGGACTGAGCCGAGGTTTTTGAGGAGGCAGTTGGTGGATGTGGTCGGGTCCATGTTGCAGATAGCTGAGGCGGAGAGTTTAGAGGAAGGGACACGTCATCTGGCAATTGAGTTTGTGATTACATTAGCAGAGGCTAGGGAGCGGGCACCGGGGATGATGAGGAAGTTGCCGCAGTTTATAAATAGGTTGTTTGCTATATTGATGAGTATGTTGTTGGATATTGAGGATGATCCTTTGTGGCATAGTGCAGAGACCGAGGACGAGGATGCGGGTGAGTCGAGTAATTATAGTGTTGGCCAGGAGTGTTTGGATAGATTGGCTATTGCTTTAGGTGGGAATACAATAGTTCCTGTTGCTTCTGAGCAGTTGCCAGCTTACTTGGCTGCACCTGAGTGGCAGAAGCACCATGCTGCGTTGATTGCACTGGCTCAGATTGCTGAGGGTTGTGCTAAGGTATAGCTTTCAACTTATCTCTGGATTACAAACAATTAGAGTGTTTTCCGGCAGTTTCTTTTTAAGTTGAAATTGTTTGGAGACTGAATTACTTGCCTCGTTCAATCATTTTTGATACTTAAGATATACTAATGTAAAGTAATTTCAAGGCCCTACTGTGTAATATGTTCTTGTAGATGTTTGTTATAAGAGTGCATTTTTCATAGAGTTTTGGGTCTTTTCACTTGTTAGAATTTCCCGATTTTAAAATGTTTGTATGAATATAGTTATCTGGAATTTATTTTATATGAATGTTGGTAATTTGTAATTTGATTTTGCTTCTGCAGGTAATGGTAAAAAATTTGGAGCAAGTGTTGTCAATGGTTCTAAACTCATTTCGCGACCCTCACCCTCGTGTAAGGTGGGCAGCAATCAATGCAATTGGTCAGCTGTCAACGGACTTGGGGCCAGATTTGCAAAATCAATTCCACCCACAGGTTCTACCAGCACTAGCTGGAGCAATGGATGATTTCCAGAATCCTCGAGTACAGGTTAGTCACATCTATCATGTGCTTCTGGCATTCTGTGAGATGATAATTTAGTCTTTTCATTATAAACAAATCATGTTTTGGAACAAAGGGGAATGAATATTTCATATTGTTTTTAGATAGTCTGGCACGAGCAATGGTTATCCAGATTTTTTGTTGGTTGTTATTGATATTTTCGTTACCTTTGGCAAGCGGTTAAGAGGACTGATTAGACATGTATTTAGGTTATACTGAAGATGGCAGCAACTTAATATATCAGAATTATTAGAGACACTGCTTTATATTATTCACTCTAATTATTGATTTGAGATGTTTACTTTTTGTTTTCTGGAGCTTAACTGACCCTGAGATTGGTGTAGCTACTCTGTGAATTTCACTTAACTCCCTTTGCTAGTTATTTGATTTCCTCTCATAAATGTATGCTGAATTCACATCACTGTAGCAACTCAAGTTGTGTGAAAGATAAATAATGGATCAAGATTTACACGCGTAGGAGTTTTTTATTTTTTGGTTGGGAGAAGGAACTAGTTTTTAAGCTCTTGGAAAGTATTTTATGTATCTGCTGAAATTTTATAGCCAAAACCAACCAGTTTGTCTTTGGTGGTGAGTTGAGTATCTGATATTTGAGGTGAGGGGATTGGGATAATAGCTTATCTGTCGCTTTGAGATGTGCCTTATTGTTTATGATTTTAGAACATTTGTGGTCTGGTGGGTGCATTTGCGATAGTTTTTTTTATTTTCTGAAGGTGAGTTGGATATCTTGGTTTGCAAGATTATAGCATATTCAGATTGAGTTGGACATTTGTCATGCTGGTTTTTAGATGATGGTTACTTTCATTCTTTTTTTCATTAATATATTTTTATTATCAACAGGCACATGCTGCATCAGCAGTGCTTAACTTCAGTGAGAACTGTACTCCAGAAATTTTAACCCCGTATTTGGATGGTATAGTGAGCAAATTGCTAGTACTTCTGCAGGTATATTGAACGAACAATCAATGCCCTGTTTACAATGCAAACATTTACATCAGTACTTTAATGGATGAACATTTTTCTTCCCCTAAATTTCACATGTGTGTATGCCAGAATGGAAAACAAATGGTGCAAGAAGGAGCATTAACTGCTTTGGCATCTGTTGCTGACTCATCTCAGGTATTATGTAAAATATGCTTTAATTCGAAGTCATTTGTTATAGAAACCTCTCTGACAGCATGGTTTTCATGTAGGAGCACTTCCAAAAATACTATGATGCCGTTATGCCTTTCCTGAAAGCTATCTTGGTAAATGCAACTGACAAATCAAACCGCATGCTTCGTGCCAAATCAATGGAGTGCATTAGTCTGGTTGGAATGGCTGTTGGAAAGGACAAGTTCAGGGATGATGCCAAGCAGGTAGATAGTTCATTTTGCATTATTTCTTCTTGAACTCATTTAGGTCCATTGAGAGATAGTAAGGTGTCTGTAATTTGCTGCATTCTTATGCTGGTTGTCTGGCTCTGTTTCTTTTTAGTTTGGTTTTCTGCTTAAATATCATGTTAGATATGACCTTTTTCTTGTGTTTACCCTGTGAAAGGTCATGGAAGTGCTTATGTCATTACAAGGATCTCAAATGGAGACAGATGATCCAACTACAAGTTACATGCTACAAGTATGTTCTTTACAGATGACATGCAGGGAAAGAAACATAATTTCCAGCTATTTCAGCCTCCTCGATAACTATTTCATTTTTGTATAGGCATGGGCCAGGCTTTGCAAGTGTTTGGGACAGGATTTTCTTCCTTATATGAGTGTTGTGATGCCACCTTTGCTCCAATCTGCTCAGCTTAAGCCAGATGTAACAATTACATCTGCAGATTCAGACAATGAAATCGAAGACTCTGATGATGATAGGTATTTCCTTCTGGAAGTTCATTCATTAGACATTCTCCATGTATTTATGCATGTAGATGTAGTGTGGGACTATTTTTGTTTATTAATTTCTACCTCTCTAAACATTTTAATAATTTTTCAATTACATTCATCTATGCACTTTGGTAGTATTACTCTTATGTTCATCCGATATCTCCTTTTTTTCCCCCTTCCTCTGACACATTGACAAATGCGTATTTATCCCATGCTGCACCAATATACTAATGTTGCTTTTACAGGCCTCCTTTTTTGTTTAAATGCAATTAAATAGTGAATTGCAGTGGTAGTATCGCCATGTTGCATACATGCAAATGGATTTTTGCACATTGCTGATAGTTCTCTATCAATTACAGTATGGAGACCATTACACTTGGGGATAAAAGAATAGGAATTAAGACTAGTGTCTTGGAGGAAAAAGCTACTGCTTGCAACATGCTGTGTTGCTATGCTGATGAGTTGAAGGAAGGATTCTTTCCATGGATTGATCAGGTCTGTCTGTGCATCAATTTTTGGAAATTTGTTTCCACACCTCTTGAATTTCTTTATCTAATACAAGGATGCATATGTTCCTAGGTTGCTCCAACTCTTGTTCCTCTCCTTAAATTCTATTTCCATGAAGAAGTTAGGAAAGCAGCTGTTTCAGGTATGAAACTGCTATATATAGTTTTCTTTCTAGTACTTCATTTTGTAGGACCTTCATAATCTCCTTACTACGAACTGATTTTTGTATTTTAGCCATGCCGGAGTTATTGCGTTCTGCAAAATTAGCTATAGAGAAAGGCCTAGCTCCAGGTCGTAATGAGTCCTATGTAAAGCAATTGTCTGATTTTATCATTCCAGCTCTGGTGGAAGCTCTGCATAAGGTCTTTTCTATACATTTTTGTCCTCTCCCCCCCCCCCCCCTCCCCCGCAAAAAAAAATCATACTGGTGATCTAATTTTTCTATTAATATTGCTTTTATTTTGGGTGAAGTGATTGAACCACAATTAGTTTGCAGGAACCAGATACCGAGATCTGCGCCAGTATGTTGGACTCATTGAATGAATGCATACAGGTTAGTCACTTATCTGATGTTACATTTGTTACTTCACTGGGGTCATTTTCTGTTGATTTATATTATCTATAATCAAGAGTGTATGTACTATCTCACCACCGCATTACAATAGTCATGATTTTGTTTCCCTTTGTGCTCCATAGCATACTGCAAGCATATTGGAGAAAATGGGGAGAAAGAAGGAATATATTTTGGATTTTAAGACTACTTTTTTCTATTATGAATTTGATTGTGGTAGTTATTTCATTTGCTATTTATGCTGTGTTTCACATGAAATTTGTGATTGTATCTTGTAATTTTTTCACATCTTTTTCAGATCTCGGGGCCACTTCTGGATGAAGGCCAGGTCAGATCCATTGTAGATGAGATAAAACAGGTGATCACAGCCAGCTCTAGTAGAAAGAGAGAGAGAGCAGAGAGGGCCAAAGCTGAAGACTTTGATGCTGAGGAGTCAGAATTGATTAAAGAGGAGAATGAACAAGAAGAAGAAGTTTTTGACCAAGTTAGTATTGTTGAATACTCACATATTATCTATTAGCATTTAGCACATTGGACTTATCTGCCAAAAAAAAAGAGGGAAAACATAAGGAAAAGGATAAAACTCATCGGCAATAAGATCAATGCTTGGTTAACTGGCTTTTGACAATCCACAATTTTCTTTGTCACGTGCTTAAAAGATTATTTATTGCAACAGGTGGGTGAAATTTTGGGAACTTTGATCAAAACATTTAAAGCTGCTTTCTTGCCATTCTTTGATGAGCTATCTTCGTATCTGACACCTATGTGGGTAAGTTCTGCCGCAAAGATATTGCTGCTGTCTTCGTTATTATTGTGGTTATACTTCTAAAATTTTCTCTTTGTATGCTTCCTTAATTTTTCTGAGGTTTGGTCAAAACATTTATATTGCAGGATCTCTAACTTAATATTGAACAATTGACAGTTGTTGAACTGTTTGCCAGTGCTACTGATTTTCTAATGTAGTCTGCAAATTAGGGTTATGAAATCACTAATTCAGGAAGGGAAAGATATATCAGTTTCAAACTTGGTTTAGAAAAGAGAGGCTAAAGGGGAGAGTTTACCAATAATTTAATGCCCACAAAATTCCTCACCAATGATAACTCTATTTGCAAACCTTGAAGGGGTTATTTTCAACCTTAAAACACTAAAAGATTATCACCGAATTGTAGAATTCATAATGTCTGCTTATTTTGAAATTTTTGGTACTGTTGTCTAAATTTAAGCATTCTGTTGGCTAAAAATGCATTATGATGAAATATTTAGTCATTTAGATCTCTTTTTGTTTCAACTGTGCAATGTATCTAAACTTGACTTCATTGGTATCCATTTGAGGGTTGTTGGTTCATGGAACTTAGTTAAATGACTACAGAAGTTTTATTTGTTAGTTTTCTGCAAGTACGCTAATTTTTTTTTTTTTTTTTGGGTATACTCATGTTTGGCTGGTTGGCTGTTTAAAATACAGGGCAAGGATAAGACTGCTGAAGAGAGAAGGATTGCAATCTGCATTTTTGATGATGTTGCTGAGCAGTGTCGAGAGGCTGCTCTTAAGTAAGTTTGCTTTATCTTACTTAGCTTTGGTTGTTATCACTTAGTACATTCATTAAGTATAATTCTTCTAATGTGTTGGGACAGGTATTACGAGACATATCTTCCATTCTTGTTGGAGGCCTGCAATGATGAGAACCAAGATGTCCGACAGGTCTGCATGCATTCAATAAGCACTTTTAGTTACTATTGTTCAGGTTGCAGTTGTTCTTATCCAATTCTGTTTCCTTTTTTAGGCAGCTGTATATGGGCTTGGTGTTTGTGCAGAGTTTGGTGGATCTGTAGTTAAACCACTTGTTGGCGGTAATTCTGCTTGCATTTCTTAAGACAATTGGATTTTATTCATATGCTAACATGTATTTACATTGATCAATCACTTTCAGAGGCTTTATCAAGGCTAAATGTTGTAATACGGCATCCTAATGCTTTGCAACCTGAGAATTTGATGGCTTATGATAATGCTGTTTCTGCATTGGGAAAAATATGCCAGTTTCATCGTGACAGTATTGACGCAGCTCAGGTACTTAAATAATGCCTTTCTGTTTTTTCACTTATTCATACTTTCAATGCATATTGTAAATGGTTCTTTTACAGTAGCTTTAAATTTCAGCAGTATTGTCAGTGTTACTATCACTCCAATAAATAAATTATTCTTCCACACCATTGTGGCTACCTTTTCTCCAATGACACTGCTGATGAATCAGCATCTTACTACATATAAACTAAAAGTTTAGTGGTAATACTATTTAAAGAAACCAAAGTAATTCTGTCAGTTATTTCTTTGCATTGTGAAATGAAACAGTTATAATGTTTGATAGGTTGTTCCTGCATGGTTAAACTGCTTGCCAATAAAAGGTGATTTGATTGAGGCTAAAATTGTTCATGAACAGCTTTGTTCAATGGTAGAGAGGTAAGACTTTGTGGATTTCTTCATTTTCCTCCTACGTTATATTTTGTGCTTTTTCATTTGCCACCCATCATTATTAATAAATGCATCTTATTATCCGTTCACAGGTCAGACAGTGATCTTCTGGGTCCCAACCATCAATATCTTCCTAAAATTGTTTCAGTGTTTGCTGAGGTTAGTTCATGCTTTATAACGTAGTGATTCTTACTTTTACTTGTGAATTTGAAGAAGAGATGGCAATCAGTTTTGTGTTTGATTCTGTTGAAGCCATGTCATATCACAAGTATCAGGAATTATTTCCCTATTACATCTTGTTTGTGCATCTAAAAGAAGATATTTTAGTGAATTTCTGTTAAAAAATCAGATGTCCTTTATTCAGACCATTTTGTGTTGCTCAGCTGTACACCATTTTTTTAATCCATTTCAAACCAACAACAACCCTGGCCATACCATACGTATACATCCGAGTCCATGCATCACTGTGGATACTAGAGCTTATAGTAATTGTTGGTATCATCTTATCGCATGTTAGTTTTTCATCTTTTTCAGTACATTCACCTATTATGCTCTTAGTACCAAAGACATGCTTGAATTTGGGTGGTGCTGTTACCTTGCATTTTTCATCTTGTTGAAATTTGTCGTAGAGCAAATTCTGCTAGCTCATTTGATATAGCCAAGTATTCTTGCCCCTGCAATGAGTAATGGATGCCATACTGCATATTATCTTAAAAGAACTTGAAAAGCATCTTTGTTGATGAAGTATTGTTTATGTAGATCCTTTGTGGTAAAGATCTAGCAACTGAACAAACATTAAGTCGAATAGTCAATCTTCTGAAGCAACTTCAGCAGACATTGCCGCCAGCTACCTTGGCTTCAACATGGTCATCCTTGCAACCCCAACAACAGCTTGCGCTTCAATCAATTCTCTCGTGATAGTATCTTGGCAAACAATGAATCATCTTGCTGGTCTTTCAGAAAATGCAATGCCTGCCTTTTTGTGTCGATGAAAGTATACTATATAATACCCATTCTTTTTCCATAAAGGTGGTTCCCCTATTGATTGTCCTTGCGTGAGGTTTGACAACAGCCCAGCATCAGTTGGTTTGAGCATGAAAGTCGTCGAAGCGACTGAAATGATATCACTTGTAGAATGTGTATAATACAGTTGAGTTGATATCGAGTCTGAAAGAAGAAAAGGAAAAGTCGTTTGTGTTTTGTGACTGGCTTTTGTCAGTCAGGTTGTGAGGTTTGAGGGTTGCGAGCAATGCAAGGCAATTCCTATAGCAGTTTTGATCCAGTTGTGATTCTCACGTCAATTTGGTGGTACAAACTTTGGTGATTGTGATTGTATTTAAACTGAAATTTTGGATGGTGATTCTTTCATTAAGTATGCAATTTTTTCTTTTAATCTAAATGAGCAGTTAATAGACTTTGTCAGCTTTTGTTTTGTGGGACTATGAAATTGTCACTCTACAGCATATGAAATGCCTACAAATTTAGGAGACTAGAAAAAGCTAATAATACATGAGAAAAGATGGATGCAGTACAATAACCAATTAACCAGCGCAGTTGTCTCTTTCAAATGCAAAATGATTTTTAATCTTATAATATACTGAGATGAAAATAACTAGGAATTCTACAATAAAACTGAAAAAATATTGTAATTTAGGGCTTGGATAAGGATTGAGTTCGAAGACTGGAGAGGGTTTGATCCCCATTTGATTTGATCTTTGAGCGTGGGTTCCTCCAATAACACTATTTATGTAGAAGGAGTGGGCACCGAAGAAAGTAAAGAGTACCAAAAGCATAAATGCTACCAGAGGAAGGTCAGATTGCTTGAGGTCCTTCAAGTTCAGGGACACGTTCCACAAAACAGTACGATGTATAAAGGGATACACCGCACAGGCATCCCGTTTCCAGAAACTAGAAATAATAAAAGCCGCTCAAATGGGCAGCTTCCCTAGCAAGGTCAGCTTTGGAAACCTTGGCTACGAAGATGATAGATCACAAAATAACTCCTGATTGGTTCAACAACTTTACGATGTCTAACCTTTACGGCAACTACCATAGGCTTGCGGTATTGAAATCGCAAAGAAGCTCGATGCTGTTGAGCAATGCTACCAGAAGCCACAGGTGCCTCAATCTTTAAATCAAAACTATAATGGACTCGGTGTGGCTGTGGATGTGACCAGTTCCCAGATGTGAAGGCCAGAATGGAACTACAAGTGAGGAGTGCCACAATTACTTGCAGAGGCGGCAACAGATGACCAACTCCTAACTCCTACAAAAACGCCTCTTCCGCCTCGTATTGGTGGTTTATGTTAAGGCAAACACTACTGCGACTGAACCAAATGATAACGAGGCACACGTAAGCCAGCACAGTCCCCATATCTTCTCTTACATGTATTTATAAGAATGGAGTCTCCGAATTTTTTGACCGTAAATAAAAATTAAAAAACATTTTCTATTAGGTCCAACTTGTAATTCTTTAAATTACAAATATTATTAGCTCATGGGGGTTTTTTTTTCCCGGATCGTTACCGGAAGCATTAGTTTTCCGTTTAGTCTTCTTTTGTTTTACTAGTGTTAGATTGCGTTTATTTTTTAATCTGAAATCTGAATAGGTCTGAATGAAAATGTTTGAATGACATGTTTGGTATTTCTTTTTCAACATCTGAAGAGAAAAACTTAAAAGCTAGTAGTTTGACATAAATATCATTTTAAGTGGTGCATATATTTGTTCTGCACAATTTATAATTTTCACAGGTTGATTAGTTTGGTAACATGAAAAAAAATATTATCATTATTGATCTTAACTTAATTTTTGAATGAAAGATGTAATTATAACATCAAAGTTTATTATAAAGTTAATATTGTTATTTTATTTTTGATTCATCACAATTTACATAATTTGATTTGTTTAATATTTCAGTTTAGTTAATGTTATTATGTGAATAAAAATTTAAAGCAATTAAACAAAATAACTTCAAGAATCATACAAAATATAAGGTTTATACATAATATTGGAAATACATGAATTGTTAAGGGCATTTTTATATTTGAAATTAAAATTTTTTATTTAAACTTCGGACTTCAAATAAAAGTAGAGTTTTTTTTACTTTTTTCTATTCAGATAAAATTGTATGACAATAAGTGATAAGTTAAAAAAACAAACAACGTAAAATAAATAAATATATGAAAAAAAATTAAATTCACACTTAAGACTAAAAAATAAACAACACCTTAGTTTCTCCATCTGCTTAAAATGGGATTTTTTTTTACTTGTTAAACTTTGTGTTTTATGAATTGTAATGCCCGTCGACCAAGAGGTCCAAGACAATGTGGGTCGGATCCAAATCAATTTAGTGCTTTTGTTCTCGTTAGTTTCTTCATTGTTGCATATGCATGCTTTAAAGATAATTTATGGCATACAATGAGATTTTCTCATCTATTTATTGAATGGAGCAACTGCGAGTGTTTTATGGCCTTTTGCCTTTTACAATGGCATAAGTTTAGCCTATAAGTATAGCGGTTCTATAATTACTTGGAATGTGTCTTTTCACGCACAAAATAGAACTTTGCCATAAAACCTCTCCACTATCATATGTTGGGACTAACTAATATTATTTATATTAGGAGGTTCTAACTTAATAGAAATATAGTTACAAAAGTTATTATTTTAATTTAGTTATCCTTAGTGCAAGTAATATAGGAGTAATTTTAGGGTATCTCTGTTATACTATACCCACTTAATGCATATATGATATGTGTGCATTTATTTTGAGAAATCATCATGTAATTAGTAATTATATTTAATACATGCACACATGTTATATGTGTATAAATTGGATGTAATACAATAGAGGTATTCTAGAATCTCTTGTAAAGTATGTGCTATATTGATAATTAATTAATGGAACGTGTCAAATTTAAAGTATAGTTATTGATAAAAAAGATAGATATAGTTTCAAAGAACTAATATATATATATATATATATATAGGACAGTGATCCAATCCGGGACTCCCGGATTGAATCATTGTCCGGGAATCCACCAGGGACCGTTGGATTGAAATCCAAAGGCCACTAGTTTTTGTCCCGGAAACTGTTCCAATCCGGTCCCGGATTGGAACAGTACCCTATATATATATATAAAGTCATCTTATTAAAGTATACATAATAAATTATTATCCCAAACAACTACCGGATTGGAACAGTACCCTATATATATATATAAAGTCATCTTATTAAAGTATACATAATAAATTATTATCCCAAACAACTATAGAAAAATATTTGATCAAATGTTAGGAAGGTTGACAAGTTTTAATTTGGTAATATTTGATTGTCTCCTGATTTGAAAATGGTCCTCTGTGTAGGCAGATAAAAATGAGGACGGTACCGATTATTGACAATCAAAAGTTCCAACATCCTATTATTATTATTGTTATGGTTATTTCTAGGAACTGTATCTGTAGTACCAACTCACGTACATCTTTTTTAGGAGATAGCTGGAACTAGTATTCGTTTTTGCCCCATAATATGCCGTGATACATAATTATAGTATTCGCATATGCTATGATTGTCATGGATAGCTCCGAAACTGCTGAGACTCAATTTCACAGGTCATGGAGAAGTTTGCTTCCCCATTTATCACTTGTGATATTTTGGAGATCCGCTGCTGCCCCTTTGAATCTTTTACTGCTTTCATGCGTTTTCGAATGCTAACTTTATAAGAAACAGGTAATAATTACAATTGCGTTTATTCATTCTCAAGTCTCAACACTATCAGATAAGCATAAGCTAAGTGGTTTCGAGGCAGCCGATCCATTAACTTGGGATTGGAATACAAATCCTGGTACTGAGTTAATCTCACGTGCAAGTGCATTTCAGCTTACGCTGCTCTTAAACATGCATGCATATCCGAAACCATTATCATGGCAACACAAACACCTAATTTGTTTTTCATAAATGTTTTAATAATATATACTGTAAATATATATTATTATTATATATATATACTAAAGGAGCCTGAGGAATGTAATTTCACAGGAGCAGCAATTTACTAACCATGCATGGTTACTTGGGGCCTAGTTCATTCGCACTATTAAAATGAAACTTACGCATACTACAAGAATTAATTTGTAGATAGTACTAACCAGAACAGATATGCGCTTGAATTTCATGCAAAATTTGTTCAGAGTTTGCAGCACTTAACCTGCCAATATAAACTACTCGAGTACAAAATTCAATCAGTTTCACGTGGAACCAAACTTCGTATAAAAGGCACTTGTTGGTTCTTTTCAATCTGTTCTTCTATAGGGCCGTAGCAGCTGCTGGATGTTTTCTGACATCCCATCAGTTCTTTAAACTTCTCATGACATGTTTCCAATTGATTTTCAAGTAGTTTTATTAATTAATCATCTATATTCAGATCTTAGGAGAGATAAGGAGAAAAGAATAAAAGAAAAAAAATGAATTTGTGTATGTTAAATTTATATTGGAGGCTGGATATTCTTCATTCAATAATCAATTAATGTGATCGCTTGTCAAAAATCATCATGTCAAAACAAAACAAATTGATGTGGATTAGTGGTAGAGATGGCAGTAGGGAGGGTAAGGAAGGGGAGGGGATCGATATTCCCGTACTTATCCCCGAAATTTTGCATGTCCCTATTTGATCCCCGTCCTTCTTAGAATTAATTGAGGGAAGGGAATTGGGATCATCGAATAACAACAAGAGATCCCTGATGAACAACTGGTTCATTTTCAATTTTCAAACTTAATTTAATCATATTAACCTAAAAATGTATAAAATAAAACGAGAACGATTATGAATGAGTTTTATTTCATTATACTCTATTAAACTTTTGGTATATATAATATTCAAATATTGTGATTTTTTATAAAATATTGACGTGAGTGCTGTCCATGAGCTGTGATACCTCTTGGCCACCGACTATGGCACAACGAATGCTGTGAGCGGGGCTGCTGGCTAACAATGCTGGGCTACTCAGTCACTGATGATGCTACATATTACTAGGTTACGATGAGATGAGGATGAACAAGGTGCTGGATGCGGCATGAATAATTTGGAAAGGATGAGTGAGTACGTGAGAGAATGACTTAGCGTTTTATTTGTAGATTATGGTCTTGTGAGATTGTAGTAGATTTTAGGCTGTGGTTAAGTTTAAATTACATTAAAGTTTTTATATTAATTAATATTTATATTATTTATATAAATATTTTGATATTTTTTATTTATGCCAATATTTCATATTTTACAATTTAAATTTTATTATTTATTCACTAATAATTCTAGAAAATAAAAGTTTAATTAAAAATTAAAATGAAAAAAGGGGGGTGAGGATTTTGTCTCATCTACATCCTTTTCTTGAAAATTAGATAAAAATCATCCTCATTCCTTTTTTGAATAAGAAATTGAGTAAAAAATTGTCCATGTATCCTTTTTGAATGAGAAAAAAAATTCCCTTAAACTCTGTACCAAGGATTTCTACCCTCCGTAATTAGTGGTCTTACAAATTATACCCAAACGGGTCAAGTTGATACCCAATACATCCATTATACGTTTGCCTGGCTCGGCCCATTGCTTCAAATTGGGCCCAACCAAAATAAGCCACTTCTAGACTTCCAGTGTGCTTTTCATGTAAAGACAATTCTACCCTTTTCGACTTTTCATTTTCCTCCCAAGTCCTAACCGACTCCGTTCATCCACCCTAATAATAATTTTGTACCCCAGGAAAAAAAAAACCTTCCTAATTCTCAATCTTCTCAGTGATAGCCCGATTTGCACCTCCCACGAGGGCGGCGTCGGCAAACCATCAACAACGGCACCGTTCCGGCCATTCGTCGTTTTCGCGCCAAATTTTACTCTCATATCAGCCTCATAAGGTTAAATTTTCAACCCTAACTCTGGTTTTATTAAACTTTCATTATTTTTTAAGTGAATCAAGTTTGGGGTTGCATTATGGCACGTGGGTTTGCTAAGAATTTGGTTTTCATCCAATGATGTGCGTGTGTGTGGCCACGAATTATTTGCAAATAGTTTAGGTTTTTTTTTTTTTTTGTAGTTGCTGAATCTTTTGATCGCGTGTTTGTTTCACGATTGAGTTTTCAAATTATTGATTTAACGATGTAGGGACTTACTGAGCTGGTAATATTTAATGCAAACTTGTGGCTTTAATTAACTTCACTTTGTAATCTATTGGAATGCTGGATAAAGCTAAAGTTTCAAGTTTTTTTATTATTACATTAGACTTTATTATTCCCTCCCTAACTATTGCTCGGATTTTTGTGTGGTTTTTGCAGGTTAGATTTTTTCCTTGACTGAAGTGTTAAAAAAAAATTGATAGATATTTCAGATAACAAACTTAGCTTGAAATTGTGTTGATACAAGACGGTTTATAAATTCTGAAATAAGTCACTGCTTCTTGCAAAAACAATGCCAGGAGTGTCGCCAATCTTGACTCTTCCAGCACCTCCTTCCGATGGAGATCTTGGTCCTCTTCCTCCATCTCAGGTGTCAGAAAAGTATACGCAGGAGAAACCATCAAACGAGGAGCAGACCAATGCTAACGCTGCTCCTGCATCGGTTGCAACCCACACGAGAACAATTGGAATTATTCATCCTCCTCCAGATATCAGAAATATTGTTGACAAAACTGCTCAGTTCGTCGCTAAGAATGGACCAGAATTTGAGAAGAGGATCATTGCGAACAATGCTAATAATGCCAAGTTCAATTTTTTGACTAGTTCAGATCCTTATCATGCATATTACCAACATCGGCTGTCTGAATTTCGTGCGCAGAATCAATCTTCTGCCCAGAAACCTTCTTCAGAGCCCATGGATTCTGCTGCACCTGAGTCAGAGCCATCTGCGGTGGCTGCTGATGGTAGTGATGCAGCTGCAAAGACTGAGCCGGCTCTTCCATTTAAACTACCTGTACAGAAGGTCCTTGAGCCCCCTGAAGCCGAGCAGTATACCGTGCGGCTTCCCGAAGGGATTACTGGCGAAGAACTTGACATTATTAAGCTGACTGCCCAGTTTGTAGCTAGAAATGGAAAATCATTCTTGACAGGATTGACTAGTAGAGAGATAAACAATCCTCAGTTCCACTTTCTGAAACCAACGCATAGTATGTTTACTTTTTTCACTCAACTTGCAGATGCATATTCTAAAGTGTTGATGCCACCAAAGGGATTGACTGAGAAATTGAAGAATAGCGTTCTTGACATGACAACTGTGCTTGAACGGTGCTTGCATCGCCTGGAATGGGAACGTTCACAAGAGCAGGCGAGGCAAAAAGCTGAGGACGAGATTGAGCAGGAGAGGATGCAAATGGCTATGATTGATTGGCATGATTTTGTTGTTGTTGAGACGATAGACTTTGCAGATGACGAGGATGAGGACCTACCTGTGCCAATGAGTCTTGAGGAGGTTATTAGGAAGAGCAAGATGTCTTCTATGGAAGAAGATGAAATTGTTGAACCTGGAAAGGAGGTAGAAATGGAGATGGATGAAGAAGAGGTGCAGCTTGTTGAAGAGGGCATGAGGGCAGCTAGTCTTGAAGAAAATGATGTCGAAAGAAAGGAGATGCAGGCTAATGAGGATCCAGAACCACCAATGAGAATTGTAAAGAACTGGAAGAGACCTGAGGAGAGGATCCCTGCTGAAAGAGACCCCACAAAGTTTGTTATTTCCCCCATTACTGGTGAGCTAATTCCCATTAGTGAAATGTCTGAGCACATGAGAATTTCCCTCATTGATCCCAAGTACAAGGAGCAAAAAGAAAGGATGTTCGCTAAGATTCGGGAGACGACTCTTGCTCAGGATGATGAGATTTCCAGAAATATTGTTGGGCTTGCACGTTTACGGCCTGATATCTTTGGTACCACAGAGGAAGAAGTTTCTAATGCAGTCAAAGCAGAGATTGAGAAGAAGAAAGATGAGCAACCAAAGCAAGTCATATGGGATGGTCATACTAGTAGCATTGGGCGTACAGCAAACCAAGCCATGTCTCAAAATATTAATGGAGATGATCAAAACAGTGCAGCTAACAGCGATTCCTCGAATCTACCCGGTCCAGCAGCTCCTCCTCCTCGACCTGGTGTGCCTTCTTTGCGTCCTCTTCCCCCACCACCGGGACTAGCCTTGAATCTTCCTCGTGTGCCTCCAAACACAGTCCAGTATTCAACACCCACTAGTGGTGGGATCCCAGTTCCTCAACAGAGGCAGTTCACTATGCAAGGGATTCCATCAATGCCCCCAAACCCTCCTTCAATGCCTATAGGTGGACAGCCACCTGTTATGATGAGTCGACCACCCCCAATGCCACCATCGATTTCCATGAATCCATCTGGTGTGCATGTCCCACCGCCTCCTGGATCTCAGTTTACTCATATGCAAGTTCCGCAACATTTTGCCCATCTCCCGGGCCCTGCACCACCTCCTGTGACTATGATGCAGCCACCACCTTTGCCTCATGGGATGCCTCCTCCACCTCCAACTGAAGCTCCGCCGCCACTTCCAGAAGAGCCGGAGCCAAAGAGGCAGAAGCTTGATGATTCTATGCTTATTCCTGAAGATCAATTTCTGGCACAGCATCCGGTATGGTTGCTCTTGAAACTGCTTCTTTCATATAATGCCGTTAAGTTTGTCTTTATATTGCATTTTAGCTGATTTACATGGTGCTTTTTTGTAGGGACCTGTTCGCGTCACCGTGGCTGTTCCCAATGTTGATGAAGGAAATCTGAAAGGGCAACTTCTGGAGATTACAATGCAGTCCTTATCTGAAACTGTTGGCAGTTTGAAAGAGAAAATTTCTGGGGAGATTCAACTTCCTGCAAACAAACAGAAATTGAGTGGAAAAGCTGGTTTTCTGAAGGATAATATGTCACTTGCATATTATAATGTCACAACAGGGGAAACACTAACTCTTTCTTTGAGAGAGCGGGGTGGTAGAAAGAGATAATGGGCTTCTTAATGGGGCTATACTTGAGGTTTTTGTTGGAACTGCCTTCTTACCCTAAGACTTTTCCATTTTTCCATGTATAACAACAGTTTTATAACTCAACCTGCATTGATGCTATATGTGGGATGTTGTATTGCTTATTTTTCTTTGGGATAAGTATTTGAGACCCTATTGTTGTTGTCATGGAACTGATGGTAAATTAATGTCTGCTTCAGAACCAGCTTCTTGGCAACTCTATAAGAGCAATGGGAATCAGAGGAGTTCCTTTTGCTCAGGCAGAGACGAGTAATCCACTTATGATACTACTACATATTGTGGTTTGCATTGTCCGGGTGTAGGAGTGTCTTGGTTTTGAATATATGCAATTATAGTATTTATTGCTGTGCATTTTGAGTTATGTCATTGTTATTTTCTGTCCTGGTAAACATAGTGATTCAAAGGTCTTTTATTGTTTGCTAGGATTCAGGTTGTCACCTCATAGGGAGCATGTTCATGCACCTGGATGTATGGATGATGAGTAGAAGGCTTCTCTAGTTTGTTTGTAGCATCCTGAAACTTCATATGGTGTGACTGGTCGGTATGGGCTTATTGCCCAATTTGTAGCATATCGCATCCCTTTTTTCACCTTGACTAGTTTATAGCAAGTGCTTCTTGGGATGTACTCATGCTTTTGCTTCCATGCATCAGAAAAAGCAACTTTTTTATGGAAACATAGCGGTTTCTGTGGAATTTATCAGGTTTATTTTTTGGATCAAACCGAGGCAGGTTTGGTGGTCTAGATCCTCCTGGTCACTAGAAGTAAAGTGTTTACCTTTCTTGTTTGATTTAAACATTACTGCTCTTCTTTGAACCTTCCATTTTTGTTTTTCTTTGCAGCACTGATTTGTTTGCAAGTTGGAGGCAGCAGATTCAATTTTTTTTTCCCTTTTGGGAATACATTCTTTCTGCTTATTTTGCCATCTTAGTTATAACCTAGCAGATTTTATTGTAGTTCAAGCCACCTGAATGATGAATTGGCATTAATTGGCTCCAGGCATTGAAGATGTTAATGTTTCATTGGCATGCACCTGACCTGATCTCCAGGTGATTCAGTGGTTATCTTTGTGTCTTTGGTAGAAGAACACTTAAGTGGACGCGGCATTTTTGCCAAGAATGACTCGATGCAATAGATAGAGTTCCTTTTTTGGTTCTCTTTTACTGTAAAAATCAGTTTCTTTCCCCCATGTTTGATTGATACTTGGAGCTTTGGTTTAAGTTCAACCAACTGACCGATTTGTTATGACAGTTAAAATGCAGAACAGAAGTGTAGATAACAGCTGAAATGGTTTAGGACATGTTTAAGACCTGATCTTCGATAGGGATGGCAATGGGGAGGGGAGGGGAGGGGACCAATCTCCCCATACCCATCCCCGATATTTTACATATGTCCCCGTCCCCGTCAGAATTGCTTGAGAGAATCCCCATCCCCTCCCCGAATAATAACAGGGGATCCCCGAGGGTCCCCGGTCCCCGAATAACTAATAGTCTAATACATTTTTTTATTTTCGATTTTAAATTAATCATATTAAAATAAACTCATACCGCTATTGTAAGCTCGTAACCAACTTTGACAGCACATTAAGGCCTCCAATGTGCTTGGATGAAGTCTGTTATGGTATGGGCTCACAACTCTACCACTAGTGTTAAAAGCTGATTCAGAAGCAACTGTTGTAATTGGAATTGCCAAAATATCTCTAGCAATTTGAGCTAATGTAGGATACCTATTAGCATTTGTCTTCCACCAATTCAAAATATTAAAATCTTCCATCCGAGGTATAACTTTCTCATCCAAATATGAATCTAATTCATCTGCAACAACTGCACAATCTCCATTGTTTACATAATCATCAAAACCTATCATCCATTTGGTTGCTTTCTTATAAGAATCTCCTGTAGATCTAGTAGAAGAACTACTACCAGTATAATCAAAGCAATAAACAGTTGGTGAAAACTTCAATTAATACTCTTCAACTAATTCCCGGCAAAGGGTGACCACTTTCCCAACATACAACTATTTTGATATTTATTATTTTTAACAATATTTATAATTTTGTTATTTATTTATTAGTAATTTTAAAAATAAAAATAAAATTAAAAATTAAAATGGGGAAATGGGTAGGGGATGGGGATTCCACCTCATCCCCGTCCCCTCCCCGAATAAAAAATTGGGTAAAAAATTTTCCCCGTCCCCTCCCCGAATAAAAAATTGGGTATAAAATTATCCTCGTACCCTCCCCGAATGGGGAAAATCCCCGAGGGTACCCGTCCCCGTGGGGATTTTTGCCATCCCTAATCTTCGATGCAGCATGTCCCTTAGTTTTTATATTTCTGAGGTGCTTGTTTCAATTTTACAGGGGCTGGCAGTGTAAGCTTGATTCCTTGTATGATGTGATGGACACATTTTTATTTTGAATGGTTTGAAAAAACCTACTCTCACCTGCCTTCAAAAGTTATAAGTTGTCATGTACTGAAAAGAATCTTCATTGAAAGTGCCTCCAATTACTTTAAAAGCATCGTTAATAATATCTTATGTCAATTAGATTATGTTATTGGCATGTCAAGTTCAACCTTCAAAATATTTCTAACAATTATTAAGGATTTTTATTTCTTTAAACGGCTTTGATCTCAAATGTCAACTAGATTATGTGTTTTTTCTATTGATGTACCCCTAATTATAAATAATGATAAAGTGTGTTTCCAAATATGGACATGATAATTGCAACCCCCCCCCCCCCCCCGGCAAACAAAAAAAAAACTTTCATATATAATTTAATGTTATGTCTTTAGTACATGGTTTATTTTCTTGGAGTTTTCAGTCACAACTATAAAGAGACTCAAACCCTTCATCTTATGAATAAATTTGCTTAGCAGTAGATAGTTCCTCTATATAACATTCAAGAAGAATTTGCAACACTTTTTTTTTCTTCACAATAATCAAAATGTTATCTTGTGCACGCACGTATGTTACTTTTAAAAGATTTTTTTCTTTCTTAAAAAAACAAATGGCTGTTGTAGAGGTACTTCCCATGAGCATCAATCAGGCTGCGTATATGTTCTGCATTTGAATCACCAATGTTTGTTGATGTTTTGTAAAGGGAAACGCATGCTTTTAGAGAAGCATCCAAAATGTTAATTCATTTGGATTACAGATAAGACCATCAGGAGAAAGTGCTTTCAATTCATCCAAAAAGTTCGAATTTGTCGTGTAGTTTTGAAAAGAGATTCCATTCCACCAAATGCAGCATGCCTTATGAGATTCCCCATTTGCTTTCTCCCTTCTTTTATTTATTTATTTATTTATATATAATTTGGTTACATCAACATTAGGCTTAAAATCTCCAAATGTCATGACTTTATGCATCTCACGAATTTTGCTTATGTTTAATCATTGACCAACTGAGAGTGAAGAAGAAGAGGACAGCAACGCAGGTTCCATTAGAAAAATCACTTTGATATTTACAACTCAGAGAGTTGACTCTTGCTTTCGAAATATAGCAAATGGCTAGCATGTCACAAATCATGACCCTTGGAGATATCATCAAGTAAAGTTTTAAGCATTGTTTGGAAACGTTTTTTTTTTATTTTTATCATTATAATAATAATAATTAAAAAAAAGTTCTATAATATAAGCACATAACTGTTTTTAATAATTGGAAGTGCTTTTGGTTGTCTTAGAAATGGTCCCAAACGCACCCTTAGCCTTAACGTTGGAAGATCAGTCGCCCTTCAAAACGAACAAAACTAATAGACATGCTGACAAGAATACAAGACGAGCAACCCACTACCAATAATAACTTCTGGACCTTAATGTCATCTCCTATATAAGAAGCACTTTTTTAACTCACCATTGATTCATAGCTTCTCTTTCATATTTTCAATGGGACAACAAGTTCAAAGGCAGCGCCCAAAGGGTGTTTCATCAGCCAAAATCAAGGCCAAAAGCAGCACAAACCCTGGCAACAAAAGCAAATTTGTTGGGGTGAGACAACGGCCTTCAGGCAAATGGGTAGCAGAGATTAAAGACACAACAAAGAAGATAAGAATGTGGCTTGGCACCTTTGAGACAGCTGAAGAAGCCGCTCGTGCTTATGATGAAGCTGCTTGCCTTCTCCGAGGATCAAATACTCGAACCAACTTTGCCACTCCTGTGTTTACCAACTCCCATATCTCTTTGAAGATCAGGAACCTGCTTAATCACAAAAGGAGCTTAAAACAAAGCTCCCCATCAACCACAACCAGCACCGGCAGCAACACAACAGCCCCCATAAAACCAAGTACTATAGTTTGTGACAATAATAGCAGTCTTGGTAGTTCTAATAGTAGCAATGATAGCTTTCTATCCAACAACAGCTATGACAGTTTTATATATCAGGGCATGAAACAAGATGGCCTTATCTTTGATGATGCATATAGGCCAGACTTGAGCAGCTGCATTGGGGATTTTGAAGCCAGCAGCAGTACTCAGTTTTATCATTCATGGCCATTCCCGGCTGGGTTAGATCCGCTTCCACTGGCTCAAGGGGGGATTCAGTTGCCCAATAAACATGCTGTTGCTGCTTTTTTTCCTGAACAGTTTGACATCGAGCTTTCAGAATTCGAACATATGAAGGTAGAGAGACAGATTTCGGCATCGCTGTATGCTATGAATGGATTGAATCAGCACCTGGAAAATGCATTTGATCCCAGCCACGCTCTCTGGGATCTGCCCACTATGTCTCAAAGCTCTCTCTTGTTTTCTCAATGTTATGAATTTTGAATGCATAGAATGTAGAAAGAAACATATATTCATTTATGTTTTGAATGAATTTCTTGAGAATGTATCTGTGGCCAGTGAAGTAATGAAGAGGCTTGAATCATCGAAGTATAAAAACACATGATACTAACACGTTGCAGTGATCTATAGTTTATTGTCAGTTGTTTCTAGGACAAGTAGTTGATTAGTTTTGAAACCAGTTCGGTTTACTTAGAATTGGAATCTGGTGCGGAGATGTTCCCTCAGAAATAATACAATCCCATCGTCGACTCTCCTAAACTTTGTGGCAGCTTAAGATATCCAGTTATGAGAATTATGTAGAAATGATAGTTCTTTTTATGCTTCACCCGTTGCATATTAAAACTGTGAACGACATTTGTTGTCTATTCCGCCAAATAATTCCCCTCTTAAATTGAGCATATGAACACTTCTTGTTGAGCTTATGGACATGGTTTTACTCAAGAAAATCAGCTGCATCAAACAATCAAGCCTAAACTTAATTGATGGATTGGCAGATTGTGAAAAACCTCGATGAAACAGAAAGCTTCTAGTTGCAGGCAATTGATGGATTGGCAGATTGTGAAAAACCTCGATGAAACAGAAAGCTTCTAGTTGCAGGCAAACAGTCGTGGGATTATGAATAAAAAAGAAATTAAGTGCTTGTCACTGGCTGTACTCTTCAAGCTTCATATAAATCATTCAGGATTTTAAAGAGCACAGGCAACGCAAACATGCACTGCTGGCTGCTGCCATCAACATTATAATGCATGGACAACCGCATACGCTTGTGATACTAGACGAAAACAGAAATAATGAAGCTGCTTCTCTTGATTCCGCATTTTTCTTTAGATCAAAAGTTAAATTTCATCCATTCAAAAAAGAAAAGAAAAGAAAAGAAAAGGTTACATTTCGTTTCCAGCACCCATAGAGTGACCTCATATTGCAGAGGATAAAAACAAAACGAAATGGTTTCTTCAAAGCACACCATTTCCAAACCACCAAAATTTCAACACAGAAGTACAGAGCAAAGATCCTGAAATGAAGCAGAATGTTCTAGAGCAGCTTGATTATGTAATAATCTTTCAGAAACAAACCACACCAGATTGGTACATTTTCGCATATATAACGCAAAATAATTGATAGGAATATTAAAAAATCCACGCATCCAGCAATCACAAATAGCAGCCATATCTTAACTCTTCACTATAAGAAGAATGGCAAGGACTTGAGGGTATGCAATTAACAATAGTCAAAATATTGAAATATCATTGACAGAGATATGCAACATTTCTGTTAGAAACAATATGCAACTTATAATTCTAAAATATCACTTCACTGATACCATTAAAAGCACCACGAATCACAATATTGGCACAATTTTGAGAGTTCAACAGCAAAAGGAAATAGTCTACACGAAAGAAACAAAGCAATAAAAAGGCAAGGGACTAAGCATTGAGTACAGACCCTCACATTTCTCAACAAATTTCCACATAAATGCCCTTGCAAAATGTACATATTTCTCATCTTCATAGTTTACAGCAGAAGCAGTACATCAATATTCTTCACCATCATCCTCATCATCAACTCCTTCTGCACCAACTTCCTCATAATCTTTCTCAAGAGCAGCCAGATCTTCACGTGCTTCTGAGAATTCACCTTCCTCCATGCCTTCACCAACGTACCAGTGGACGAATGCCCTCTTGGCATACATGAGATCGAATTTGTGATCAATGCGAGAGAACACTTCAGCCACTGCTGTGTTGTTGCTGATCATGCAAACAGCTCGCTGAACCTTGGCCAGGTCACCTCCAGGTACAACAGTTGGAGGCTGATAGTTAATACCACATTTGAAGCCAGTTGGGCACCTGTAATTCCAAATAGACAAATGTTAGAGTAGTTATAATGTTGCACATCAAACAAGTAATATAAATTCTTGAGGTTGCTTTGGCAACCTCAATAAGAGGTTATACATACAAGAATACTCTCTTGTTACCCAATTTACACAAGAAATTATCAAAAAAGCCATAAACCTTGTCAACTTATTTGAAATTAAGTTGGAAAAACAATGTAGTCATCCATACGCATTGTTCTTCGATAAATAGGTGATTGTGAATTTTAATTCATATGCACATAACGTGGATAGCAAGATGCACTTACAGAATCATCCGGCCTTTACCAAACCAATTTCTAAAAATGTTGTCCAAGATGGATTGCTTTCAATCAGAGGTTATATATACAAGAACTAATAATCTATGCTCTCTTGTTACCCAGTCTACTCGACAAGAAATTATCGACGAAAGCCATAAACCTTGTCAACTAATTTGAAATTAAGTTGGAAAATCAATGTAGTCATCCATACGCATTGTTCTTCAATAAATAGGTGATTGTGAATCTTAATTCACATGCACAGAACGCGGATAACAAGATCCACTTACAGAATCATCTGGCCTTTACCAAACCAATTTCTATAAATGTTGTCCAAAGATGGTTTGCTTTCAATGAAAGCAATTTCATAAAGAACCATGGATACCATTATTGGAAGTTGAATTATAAAGGAATAGTTAATCCATCTATTCAAAATTACTCAGTTTATGGCGGGAAATTCTGTAAGTTTCCTTACCAGTCAACAAATTGCACGGTCCTCTTAGTTTTGATAGTGGCAACAGCGGCATTAACATCCTTGGGGACAACATCTCCTCGGTACATCAAGCAGCAAGCCATGTACTTCCCGTGCCTGGGGTCACATTTGGCCATCATGCTTGAGGGCTCAAAGACTGCATTTGTGATCTCTGGAACTGAAAGCTGTTCATGGTATGCTTTTTCAGCAGAGATGACAGGGGCATATGATGAAAGCATGAAATGGATACGAGGATACGGTACAAGGTTGGTCTGGAACTCTGTAATATCAACATTAATAGCTCCATCAAACCTCAATGAAGTTGTCAAAGATGATATGATTTGAGATATCAATCGATTCAAATTAGTGTAAGTTGGCCTCTCAATATCCAGGGATCTCCTGCAGATGTCATAAATAGCTTCATTGTCCAATAGCACAGCAACATCTGTGTGTTCAAGAAGGGAATGAGTAGACAGAACACTGTTATAAGGCTCCACAACTGCTGTTGATACCTGAAATATAATATGGTACAAATCAATGAAGTTATAACATATCTGTACATATGCATGTATAATAAATAGCAAGAGAGTGACCATTCCTAGAAAAATAGACTGATAAAAGCTATGGATCCTAATTTTTGATGCCATACTTATTAAAATGGTCCAAAGTCCAGACAAGCACACGGCTTATAATTTCTTCATCCATGTCACCAAATGCAAATAACAAATGATGAATGGAAAGAAATTGGAGTACATCATCATGGCTTGAAGTCAACAACTGGTATAGGTACCTGAGGAGAAGGGTAGATAGTGAAGCCAAGCTTTGACTTCTTTCCATAATCTACAGATAGGCGTTCCAGTAACAACGACCCCAGACCGGAACCAGTACCACCCCCAACAGCATTGAACACCAAAAACCCTTGCAACCCAGTGCAGTTATCAGATAACTTTCGAACACGATCAAGGCAAAGATCCACAATTTCCTTCCCAACTGCACAACAAAGCAACAATCAATCAAAACCACAAAACTATCCAATGCAAATGTCATTCATGCAAATGACAAACAACAGTAATTACCAGTATAATGCCCTCTTGCAAAATTGTTAGCAGCATCTTCCTTGCCAGAGATAAGCTGCTCTGGGTGGAAAAGCTGGCGGTAGCTACCCGTTCTAACTTCATCAATGACAGTTGGTTCAAGATCAACAAACACAGCTCTGGGCACATGCCTGCCAGCACTGGTTTCACTGAAGAATGTATTGAAGGCATCATGGGCTACACCTATTGTATTGTCACTGCACGCACACCAAAATTTTCAAAGGTCGTCATTGTTTTCAACTAAAACTGTGTAACCATAATAAAACCACAATGCACAAACATTCAACGAAGAAGAAAACAAAGAAATTATTTTATTGAACAGAAAATAAGTCATACAATGTAAAAAGAGAGATTGAGAACCCAATTCTTAACTGCTATATTGATATAATGCAGCTTTATCACCTTAAATAGCTCTAATTTTTTCATTACACCAAAAAACATCACAGATACTTAGACAGTATTGTGCATAAATATTATTTTTATTTTTATTAATACATAGATCATTAAATTACAAAATTAAATTTTGTGTCCTTCCGATTAATCGCTCTACAAAGGTTTGTTGCACTGTAAATTGAAAAAAGAAATATCAACTTTATGCCCATCCAATCTCATTTAATAAACACATATAAAGGAAATACTTAACATGTTTCACAATGCAATAAGTCCATGAAAAAGTTTTGGTCTTTAAAAGCCTATTAAACAACATTTACATCGAATAAAGCAAATACTCAACTGATACTCCCATCCCAACTCACAGAACAAACACAATACATCAAATGCAATGAACCCACCCTAAAACGTAATCCCATCTTCACATCCCTACAAATTCAGCTTAATATAATCAAGATTAACTACAACACTCATCCAGATTTCAACTTTTTACAGTAAACCCACCAAGAAAATCAATGATTTCACCATCACATCCCAACAAATTCAGCCACAAATTCTTGATCTTTATATGTTCATTCACAAAAATACACACACATCATAGGTCAAAATCAATTTTAGCACTCAAAGAGACTCAAAACACGAACATTTTTAACAATAAATGCATTAAACTCACAAAGTTTTTATCTTTAAATGTCTATTTTTGACAAAAAATGCAGTAAACCCACAAAGTCTTGATCTTTACACGTCCATTTTTAAAAATAATTGCAATAAACCCACAAAGTTTTGATCTTTACATGTCCATTTTTAACATGAATTGCAGTAAATCCACAAAGTTTAGATCTTTACACGTCCAGAGGTTGAAGCTGATGAAGAAAGGGACAAAAGCTCGGGCAGAATCAAGACAAATTTTAATACACATCCAAACTCAAAGCTCAACTCTACACTACAGTTACAATAAACCCCACCAAGGAAGCCCAGAATTTCACCATCACATCCCCACAAATCCAGCCACAAAGTTTAGATCTTTACATGCTCATTAACAAAAATTACATACAAAAACCAAGAGGTTATAGTCAAATTCAACTTCAACGTTCATCCAGACCAAAAAACTTAGCCATTTTACAATAAAGAAAAAACATGATTTCACCATCACATTGCAACAAGTTTTGATCTTTACATGCTCATAACACATAATCAAGAGGGTATAATCAAAATCAACACTAACAATCATCCAGACTGAAAACGGTCAAAACTCAAAATTGAGTCACAAATGCTCTGATCGTAACAAGCACATTTAACAGTAAACACAAAAAATCAAGAAGGGCATGTACAAAATATACCTGGGCATCATGCCATCAGGATGAATGCCATGTTCTAGGCAATAAAGCTCCCAGCATGAATTCCCCACTTGAATCCCAGCTTGCCCAATGTGTATACTTATAATTTCTCTCATTTCTTTGCCTTTTTCAAAATACCCACAAGCCCAAGAACCCTAATTTCCTCCCTTTTCCTTTCTGTTCCCCTACACTTTAAAGCTAAACCACGTTGTTCGATCTCAAAAACCGGCGAAAATGATCTTGTATTGCTCAGTATGCATTTTAGGTCTTAGCCCTTATAAATATATATATATATATATATATATATAAACACACGCGCACACACACACACACACACACACACACACTTTGGCGAGCGAATCTGGTCGACGTTAAATGTGATTTGATGAGAATTTGGAGTCCGGATATGACAATTGGCTCCAGCCTTGTCCCCTGGTCCACTTTACCAGCCGGCTATGTCAAATTACGTTATTGACCTTTTTTTATTTATTAAAAAATATTTAAGTAATTTCTTCTTTTTTATTTTTATATAAGTCATTCTTTATCCGCTGCTTGTAGTCTTGTACTAGTGTTTTTTTATATTATTTTTTTAATTTTTGTTGATTATATCAAAGAGAAATTTTTTTTTTTTATGTGAGGTAGAATTCTCTTCGAGAGCATTTGGGTTTTATTTTTTTTCCAAATTTTTGTGGTTAAATTTAATCCAATAGTCAAATTTGGTCCACATTCCATGTGATTTAAATGAAAAAATCAGGTTTAAATAAATTTTTGATAATTTTTAAAATTTAATAAACAAAAACAAATTACCAAATTTTTTACGGGTGAAATAGGAAAGTGAAATTGGCAGGCCAGTGTTGGTCATGTGCGCGTCAAAAAACTACAAAAAGGCCATTTAATGAGCTGTTGTTAGTTAACACGTCATTCCGAGTATTGCTTCGTTGTTTTCTTTCCTTTTTTTTTTTTTTTTTTTTCCTCCCACTTCAATGATTCATGGAAAATAATAATAATAATAATAATTCGAGCCTCTTTCTTTGTCTATATTTTTTTTAATTGAATGTCATAAATAATGAGCATGAGTCAACAAGTTTTTTGAGCATTTGACAACATGGAATCAGATAATCGTTGTATATATTTTAATATGATAATAGAAATTTGAGTATACTTGTGCCATAAAAAAAAATTATTTTCGATAGATTTTTAATTGTAATTTTGTAGTAATTAAAAAAAAGCCATTTTTTTGTTTTTCTCTTTGAAAACAAGTGGCATTTTTCTATTTGCACTAAAAATAAGGGACAATTTTAATTAAAATATGGGATAATAGATAAAACCAGTGGACTAATTAGGCCAGTGAACAAGTTTGGGCTTTTCGCTCTTACTTGGGCTTCAAAAGCCCAAATTAAAATGAGGGATATTGGAAGAAAAAGTAAAAATAAAAATACATCCCCGATTGTTCTTATTACACCCTTGGCACGTTTGTAACAGAATTGGGTGTAACTAGAGTATATACGAGGTGCTTTTAGTAAAGAATTTTTTTCTGTGCTGACATAAAAGCCCGATAGGTGACCCAAAAATTCACACATCGGGCCCAAATTTCCACTCAAATGGGCCTGATTCGATTCCCGGAATCTGACAAATAAAAATAAAAATAAAATAAACAAGATAATTAAATAAAGCACAGCCACTATTTGTTAGTTGGTTGGCATTTTACATAGCCCTTAGCATTTAAGTGCCACCATCTCGTGTTACATCACCAACACTAGTTTTCACTTTCAATTATTTTTTATATCTTATTTACTTTCTTTATTAAGCATAATAGAATTAGTATTTTGTTTGGTATATCTTATTTAGTTGTCATAAGTGCTTATTTAATCTCATAAACTCTTATTAAAATTTTTATTATTTTTTAAAGTTTTTTAAGATTAAATAAATTATTTTGCCTTTACCAAGTACCGACAAAGACTCAAATTTGAGTTTTGAAAATATAAAATATTCTCTACTTATTTGATAATTTTATTTCAATCTTATTTCATTTTTTTCAAATCATAGTTTTAAAAAACTTGTCCATTAAAATAATTTTATAATTTTTAATAAAAACTCTGATTAGTAGTTAGAAAACTAATTTTTTTTAAATAAAAGTTCTATTTTAATAAATTCTATTTGAAAAACTATAACAGACGGACTCTTAGTGATTAAATCCTCTGTTTACTTATATGAGTTGGAGTTGAAATTCCAAACTCTTGCTTCAATTTAAGAAGTTTTATCAACTAAAACAACTAAACTAAGATAACTAACACTAAGTTATATATTGAATTGTTGCTTATTAATTTGTTCAATGAATGATTTTGTTCATGAAAGGAATATATATTTTGAGTCATATATATATATATATATATATATTAATTAAATAATGAATTTCCAACGCACCACTAGCAATGGGGTTGTTCGACAAAAAGTAAAATCAGAAAAAAAACAGAAAGTAGAATTACCTATTTATTTGTTTATTAAATCGCATTATACTAACTTTTTGGTATCGGAAAAGCAAAGTGTTCGCTATCCCATCAATCTTTTCCCAGGCATGAAGTCAAATTTGACACTTCTTCAACTTCCATTTTAAAGAAACGAACAACAAACGAGTTTGGATGAAAAAAAAAATATTTTATCTGCGAAAAACCCAATTATTTGTAATAATTTTTGTTTTTTTTAATAATAAATGTTTAACTCATGAAATTTATGGATCTTGAACAAATGCAATAACCTAATAAACTATTCCGAAAGGGTCACCCTATGTTACGTTGAGTGTAACATACACACACTCACAGCAACAGTAACAAGTCTCATCATTTTACTGTTGCTGTGAGTGTGTGTATGTTACACTCAACGTAACATAGCAGTGGCCATTCCGAAATCATATAAATAAATATAATTCAAGTCAAAGTGTTAAAATATAGTCCTTTATATACAATTATTTAGATGGAATAGACTTATATTACATCTGTATGATTTTCTATGAATCAAAATTTTATTACATGATGATTCATCTCATATATGGCCAACATCTTTAAACTATTCAACGTTGAGGAAGTTTTTTTTTTTTTTTTTTTGATTACATGAGACTATTGCTCAGATTACAACTCATATACATGAGACTATTACTGATATTTACAAATCAGACTATTACTGGGACCAACTGACATCAATGCTAATAGAGCTCTGCCCAGATTTTAACCCTCACAAATATTCGAGGGATGTCTACTCCTCACTCATGGGTAAGGAAGAAGACTACTTTCACTCAAATTAATTGAGGAAGGAAATACCCCCACAATACTTTTGTGGGGGTTCGAACTGCTGCCCTCCAAGTTGGAGGGCAGCAGCCCTGGCCACTCGGGCTACGCCTGTGGCGTAACGTTGAGGAAGTTAAAAAGTGACTTGTCAAATTAATTTTATTTCTATATTATATTATATATGCTCCTCTCAACATAGTTTGACATTTTAGATCCTCGAAATTAAATATTTTTAAAACATATTAAAATGGTAGGGTCCGTTGAATCCAAGTCAAATACTCCATTACAATTAAAAATGATTAAGTGGTGTACCTTTGTACATATTTAAACTCGATACAATTAAAAGTTTGATATCTTTTTATTTTATAATTTTAAATGTAAGAATTAAATCACTCAAAATGAATTAAAGGATAAAATGTTCTCCAACAAAAATAAGAATACAAAAAAAAAAAAAAGACAACATATTAATTATTGAATGTGCATTAATTTATCATAATATGTACTAACCATCATTCTCTTTATGTAGTCATTTTTTTTAAAAAAAAAATTAATAACTTCTCCAAGGCCTATGTTCAAATTCTTTCGTTCATATCAATGCTATTTTCAATTTATTAAAAACATAAAATATTCATGTTAATAAAGTGCAAAATAGACATAGTCAAAGTAAAATAGAAAAAAATATGTAAAATGAAATTCAGCACAACAATTGACTTTTAGAAAAAGAAAAACAGAAAGAAAAAATTAAAGCAGTATTAAATAAATAATTTTGGTTGGAGCCTTGGAGGGTTTGTATTTGGTTTGGTGCTTTTGCTTCCCTTCTTTATATTGCCTCCTTACACCTCCCTCTCTCCCTCAGTCTGTACTCAATCTTCTTTCTCTCTCTCTCTAGCCAGCTTAAGCTTTCTTGGATCCAAAAGGAAAAAAATGGGAGAGGAGAAGAAGCCACAATCAGCTGGTGTATGGCCCACCGTTAAGCCTTTTGTCAATGGTGGTGCCTCTGGTATGCTTGCCACCTGTGTCATTCAGCCCATCGATATGATCAAGGTAATGCAAATTTACTCGAAAGCGGATGTGGGTTTGTGTTTTTATGTTGTCGTATGGGTGAAAGATTGGACTCTTATTTGTTGAGTGTGTTAAAGTTTTGATTTTTTTTTTTTTTTTGGGTGCTGCAAGTGGGTTCTTTTGAGTTTCGATGTGTTTTAGATCTGTGATTGGATGGGTATTTTAGGAAGCTTATGTTGTTTTGATTTGCGGGATTTTCGTTCTTTGATGTTTCAATTTTATGTTTGATTCCATTTGCTTGGTTGTTTTCTGCTGTTGGCAGGTGAGAATTCAGCTGGGCCAGGGATCCGCCGGTACTGTGACAAAGACTATGCTTAAGAATGAGGGTTTTGGTGCCTTTTACAAGGTTTGTATGGATCCTTGTTTGGTTTTGTCAGCTTTTGTGATATGAATGGGATAGACTAAGAAACTGCTAATCTCCCATTTCTGTGGACTTTAACCTAAATGTGTACTGTCATGTTTTCAAAATTCAAAATGTGGTCTTACATGGCCAGTTAGACTAAAAACGATTTCTTACTTTAGGTTTGTTTAAACTATTTTATATTGAGCAGGGGTTGTCTGCTGGACTGCTCAGGCAAGCTACATATACCACTGCTCGTCTTGGATCATTTAGGTGAGTTTTTCTTTTCATTTGTGTTTTACAACCCACCCCCCCCCACCAAAAAAAAAAGAATGAGACATGGATTTTTTTTTACTTTTTCTTAAATAAATAGTTATTTGCTGTTTATTGGATTTCCATCTCTCTTTTTTCTAGGATCTTGACAAACAAAGCAATTGAAGCCAATGACGGGAAGCCTCTTCCATTGTATCAGAAAGCCTTGTGTGGGCTAACTGCTGGTGCTATTGGAGCTTCTGTTGGTAGTCCAGCAGATTTGGCACTTATCCGTATGCAGGCTGATGCCACACTACCTGCTGCTCAACGCCGCAATTACACTAATGCCTTCCAAGCTCTTTATCGTATTGTTGCAGATGAAGGGGTCTTAGCACTTTGGAAAGGTGCAGGTCCTACTGTTGTGAGAGCTATGGCATTGAACATGGGCATGCTTGCCTCCTACGATCAAAGTGTTGAGTTTTTCAGAGATGCGTGTGGCTTGTCTGAACTTCCTACAGTAATCGGCAAGTATTCTCTGCAATCAGTGTGTTATCTTTGCCTAAAGTTTCTTCTCAATTATTTTTCCATTATCTGAGATAGGCAAGTGGGTTAAAAAAAATGGTTTTCAATGGTTGTCATAAGCAATAGACAGGTTCGAAAGACTTTGACAGAAATTATGAATATTGTTTCATGTAAATGGAATTTTTCATTTGTTACATCCAGATTAAGCACATCTCTTCTGATCGAATTTTACACTCTGCCCTTGGTATAAGTTACTTATTATTTTCTTTTAGTAAGGATAATGAATATTAGATCTTGCGAAGTGTTAATATATGTGCTGGATTCAAAACTGCGAATGTGTTGAATTCTTATTTCCATTAGAACTGTGGAGTTAGTTTAGAGATCTCTTTTCAGCTTTTATTATTCATGGCCAAATGATCCCTCTCTTTCCCAACCTCTCAATGCACATTTGGATTTGTCCAGATACCGTTCACATGACCTTTTGGGTAATGAGATGACATTTTTGATATCTGAGAAAGGAGTTTTTGCATTTCCATCTTTTCCTTTGTTTGTCTTACTGAACAAATTCTTAATATATTCTCCCATTCTTCATTTCAAGTACTAATCATTAGTTTGTAATTCGTTTTAATTGGTCTCATCTTTTATGCCCTTGCTTTGGTGGTCCGAGACTGTGGTAGTTATTTTAGTTTAGGGATAAACAAGTCAATTACTTTGGGTTAACTGCCTAGATTTGTTGATATTATAAATCTAATCGGTTTGGAAACTAGTTTTATCTGGAACATTATGTGAATGACTGTCATCAATTACTATGACCATCATCAATTACTTTTTACTCATCTTTCTTGCGTGATTGATGTTGTTTCTGATTATATTTCTTCTTTGGTTGGTGATATAGTCATAAGTTGGGTCCTTTAGTAAATCAATTGTCAGAAGTATGAGAAACATCCTAAATAGAGTTCGACATGCGAAATTGAATTGTGGTTTCCCTTATATCCTTATATCCTGGTTGTTATAGACTGGTTGTGCTTGATCATGAGACATCTGATCAAGGATGTGCGGTCCTTGGAGTTTTCAAGCAGGGGCGCAAGTTGTAGTGTGCCGGTTCTAAGTGTTTTGATGATTTTCCTTTGATCCTGAGGAAGATTCATGCTGTGTGTGGCTAATATCTTGCTTTTTCCTTTTGTTCTCAGGGGCGAGTACAGTGTCAGGGTTCTTTGCTTCAGCTTGCAGTTTACCCTTTGATTATGTCAAAACACAAATTCAGAAAATGCAACCAGATGCTCAAGGAAAGTATCCATACACAGGCTCTATGGACTGTGCCATGAAAACCCTCAAGGCTGGTGGACCATTCAAATTTTACACTGGTTTCCCTGTGTACTGTGTTCGGATTGCTCCTCATGTCATGGTAATCTCTCTTTCTCACTTCTGTCATTCTTTATCACTTGTGCACTTGACCTCGATTAATATCAATATCCTCGCACCAAAAGCTAAATTTTAAGTGAGATATGATATCTCATGTTTATTGATCAACGGATGCATGGTCTTGCAGATGACTTGGATATTCCTCAACCAGATCCAAAAGCTTGAGAAGAAAGTGGGGTTGTAGTCTTTGACATGAATGAAGAATTCGGTTGGAAATGAGTATTAAATAAATTGGCATTTTGTTTGTATTCCAGGCGGTTTTTGCACTTCAGACCTTGAGAAATCAAACCATTTGTTTGGAATTCTTTACAATCACAATTGATGTAGGACCTTCAAGAACCATCATGCCTGATTGATTATCTTTTTGGGTGTGACTAAAGTAGGATACTTTTGACAACCATTTTGAATACGAGAGAGAGCTTCTCTTGGAAAAACTACGAGCAAAAATGTCGAAACTAAATAAAATTTGTACTCTATAAACAGGTACTTTGCATTGAGCCCTTTTTTGGCATCTGTTGATCCTGCGTGGGAAATTTTCCTTATCGCTATTGCTTTATCCACTGGAATGAATATTTCATATTACACATTTTCAAGATTTTTGTTTTGATTTTGATGTTTCAAAATCTTAGTTGATTGAGATTCCCTTTAGGATCTTCTTGACCACCTGTTGGTTCATTCATTTGCCTTAAAAAAGTTTAATATTGTTTTAACAAACTGAACGAGGATTTTTTTTTTTTTTTGGGACAGCAGATTTCAAAACCTTTTCTGATGAAAAGACCATTTGAGGTACACGTTTCATTTCACTTCAACCTTAAAAGATATTGTACAGAAAATGTCGATTATCTTGAATTTGTGGTTCATCTACTAGCATTATCAGCCATTGAATTAATTTTGTAGCAGCTCAGATTTTCACCAATATGAGACTGGGACAACAAAATGGTAAAAATTATAAAAAAAAAAAATAGTTAGTTACATGTGTCCCATATTTTGCCTAGAAAAAATAGTTACACCAGTATACGTGCTGCTTGCACGACTTAAATTCACAAGTACCACCACATCAAAGCGGAGAGGGAAAAAAAAATTGTTTACTCTTTATTCTTATTCATTCTCTGTGATATCACTCAAAGCAGCAGCAGTGATTAATGGAAAGTAAATATGAAGAAATATGCCCCTGCTCTACAAAATTTTATTCCATTCCCTCAACTGCAAAGGAGAAACAAATAAAATATCCAGTGCTCTACTTTTCTGAGTACACTGTCGTTAGTCTAATGCCAAGGTATGGCACACAAATGGCTTTAAACATCTCCTTCGGGAAATATATATATATATATATATATATATATGTAGTAAATGACACACAGGTTTATTTTGCCCTGAGAACAAGAGATGAAATCATTGAAAACATATTAGAAAAGCAGCCTATTATAACTGATAACAATTTTCAAATGCTGTCGTTCAACAACAGCAAGATGAAAAAAGGAAAATGATAACACCATTACTAATATTACTTCTAGCATAACAGTAGAAATCTTAAGGTATTGCCTCGTAGAATAGAAAATGCGCCAGTCATGTAGCAGAAAATAATACTCAGTTGCTATTACAATAGCAAGTATATTTCATCCCTTTTTCATGTGTCATTGCTGGTCGTTACCAAGGAAACTAATACAGATACCAAGGTGCGAACTGCAATGAAGTATTCCTAGTATATATATGTTACTGATGCAGTGACATGCCATTAGCAGATAGGTATTAAAAATAGAAGGTGCAGAAAAGATAAGTTAGCATTGCGAAACAGAAATAACGCGTCAAAATTCACCTGCCAATATAGGAGTCATCCTGAGGATTGATAAATATTTCTTCACCAATTTCAAGATAAGAGGGTACCTGGGGTAATCAAGTTGTGAGGATACAAATAGCTGTTAGAATCTCATAGTTTTAACATTAATTCTTTGTTAAAAAGGCATGGCAGCCAGAATATGCTGCAAACTTAACAAACATAATTGCCAAAACAAACCAAAACCCCAATTTTTTTAGCGGAAACCCAATAGAAGTTCAGAATGGAAATATAGACAATCCTACCAGGTATGGAGTACTGAAGTCTTAACAGTATGAAAAAATACACCTAACTTTGCGAGGTTCCACTTAGGGGGTCAAGGTGTAAATAACCAAATCCGAGAGGCTATAGTCTATCCTATTCATAATAATTTCTTCTGAGTAAAGACTTAGGTTACTTGTTATGAGTAAGTTTCAATTCTTCTAGAAGTAGAGCTCGAGTTACTTGTATTCTTTAGGACTTTGCCAATGACGACGTATCTCATGTTTCTCCCTAGTTCTTCTATTTTCTTTCCCCTGCTCCTATTCTTTCTACCTTTTCTTATTTTTCTATTTTCAGCATAACCTCTCAATCAGCATACCCATTCCCCATAACTTTCTGACAGCAGCTATGGGCTCCTGGGCTCCTTAGTGGCAAATTCATATTGGCTGATTGCTATGATGATCTTATTGTACCTTCAAAAACAAATATAAACATTTCACATTCTTTGCGCCCATGATACAAGTGCTCACGATATTCAGTATTCCACCATATTTTTAAGGTTAAAGTAAACAGAATATATCATAATCAGAGCATTGAACACTCCATACTAGAATTTTTTGGAGGCACGGATCTGCAACAGTTAGAATGTAAATGCATCATCTATAAAGAACAACTTTTCTTTCCAGCTCTTAGAGAGATAATCCTCGGATATCTCTAAATGTTCCTATATTGTATCATCTAATTAAAGTTAACAGAACATAACCAGAGACTGAAATTATACAAGAATCCGTGAGTTGGATCACAAGGTACTCCAAGCATAAAATGAAAAAGGAAATGAAAGAAAATAGGGAGGAAAGAAATATATAAGCTGCCAAACAAATTAATTTAGTCAAGTGATTGAACAGAGTAAAGCATCAAAATTTACATATTTCACTTACCATAACAGTGACACCATTGTCTAATAGAGCCCTTCGATATCTGCATTAGAAGAAATCTGTAAGTTTACGAGCACACAAAAACAATGGAGCATGCAAAATGCTTTTATCAGAGATCAAATTTTATAGTTCAGCCATTACCCATATGCCTGAGCTTGTAGGTTTTGTGGTTACTTAACACATGATATCAGAGCTCAATTGACCGAGAGGCTCCTTATTGGTTGATCAAATTACCACAAGTTCTCATCGTGTGTATTTTTGTGTTTGGTTGTTTATGTTGTGGATGTACCTGTGATTGCATTTGATCTATCCCCCTTGAATGCAAGAGCATGTTAGAGCCTGAATACTACTGTTGGGCCCTCACCTATAGGTTTAACGGGGTGGGTTTAATTGTTACTTACAATCTTTGATTAAGCATATTAACTGTTGTATCAAAAACTGCACTAGTAGCAATGGCAAATAAAGTTAAACTCCAGAGATGTAGATTGAAGACAAAGAAGAGTAAAATATGTACTAGGGACAAAAGAGGTGCCATAAATTTTGTATTTTAAGAAATCTGTATGCAAGATAAACTTATTATATCTTATTCCTGACTGTTAAATAGCATTTTGGTAACTTTATTATAGGCTTATATGTTATTTTATATTGTTTTATGTCACATTTTATCATCTTCTGTCCACTATGAATGGGGCTGTTAGCTAGGTTTACATCTATAGTTTTTGTACTATTTACAGCAGCCCAATCATTGCACACAAGATATTAACATTCCTTTAATTACAACAATATGTGTAAACATACGTTTGCTAATTGTTGGACCATACCGAGGTGTGACTGTAGGCCCCTTTGTAGAAGCGTGTATTTCTTTAATAGTGCATGCAACACGTTTGGGAATGGATCCAGACAAAGCTCTTCCATCGTATAACTGCAACCAAACTTTCATTCCTTCTGCTCACAACAAAAAATCACAACTAAATAAGCCAGTTGATGCTTAATAATAGCAAAGAGAGCTACCCATCAGCATAAGAACTAAACAAAATACTTATACTAGAAGCAGTGACAAGAAGCCCTATTACTACAAAATAAAAAGAACAACCATCAAAATGTAGGAGTAATTTAATGACGGAAAATTATCTTGATAGTGACTCTCGATTGGAGAAACTGAACTTCCAATCGATATAATATAAATTAGAGATAGAGATGAAAAAGTTTTAAAGGAATTCATGATTTTTTATAGAAAAGAAAGGAAATGCATTGCTTTTCCAGAGTGGCTACCCACATGAACCTTCATGTATAACCAACCTCCGGTCCCTGAGCCGGAGCCTGCCCCCTCGTCAGACCTACTGGAACTGGAAGCCAAGAATCACTCCCACAAATGAACTGGCTGGTTTTAAAATTCAAACCCAGAATCACTAGCAGAAAGCTAAGGAACTTGAGGATGGTAGCTTCGGCTAACCAGTGCTTATGCATTTCGTAGGTAACAACATTATTATAGGATGGTGGTAGATGTGGCAGGAGGATCATCACATTTATAGTATTAGGATGGGCATGGGTGAAATGATGAGGATGGCAATAACGGGGCTGTTGATGGTGATGATCTGGTAGTGCATGTGGGGCAATTAGTAGTGGCACCAGTGACAAAACTTGAGTGAAGAACCATCCATTAACCTGGAGTAATTATTTCCGAAAATAACTTTATATCATCAGTTGCTTACTAGGAAATAGAGAGTGTCATTGGGGAAGGGGTGTTCTTGAAGTGACGTATGTGCACGCATATCTTTATATACAAATCTGAAAATTTTTCACATCACAGCATAATTAACATTAAAGAGAGCACAGCTGCATAATGCTGAGTCTTATATGTATCAACCTTGAAGGTATGCACCAGCCTTGCCAAACACGTCCAGAGGCACTTCCAGTTGCTCAAATGTTTCTGACCTAGAAAGCATCACAAAAAAAAAACACCAATGTGTTTGTTATATATATAAAATACATATACACGCACATACATATCTGATGGCCCTTTCTCCACATACACACAAACACACACAACTTATCGGATTGCAGCAATATATATTAACAAATCAGGATCCAGTACGGAAGGGGTGAAAAGAAACTCACTCAATCACAAAAGCAGTATCATTTTCTGTATATAAACATGTGAAAGATTTGTCCTCAACAAATACCCCTGCAGCAAAATAGATAGCATTAATAAACATAAAGAATTCACAACTCCTTTGAGGAAACAGGACTAGAGTCTAAATTGTTTAAAGTTGGTAGCTCTATATGATTGCCAATGAGTGAAATTGCTAGTTACCTAACCCAATATAAGCTACTTATGCCACAGGATACAAATAGACAAACCAAGCTAAGACAAATCTGTATTTACTATTTAACATAGAACTACTCAAAAAAAAAAAAAAAAAAAAAAAGAATCTGGCTCAAAATAGAACAAAATACCAAAATCCTAAGAGATGCAAGCGGCATAAAAATAATGGGTGCCGCAGGTTTATTGAGTATAATGGTTCCATTTTTAACTAGGTGAACAAGGGTCTGGATGCATATATAGTTCTCATCTGCTGCTGGTGTCCCTGGAAACCCATTAAAATTAAGAGAGAATTTCACATTTCCGCTTTCAATCATACTTCATTGCAAAACGAAGATTTAAAAACAATAAGGCCCGTTTAAAGGAGTTCAAAAAGAGGGAAAAAAAAAAAAATTCCAAGATTCTGTGGTCAGCCTCAGTCTAACTTGATGCCTTTTCAGCAATATCAACATAGAGGGGAAGATGTGTTGCATTTGCCATTACAGGAGGGAAAAAGGATCTAGTAATTGATTTTGAAAAGAGATTCAGGACAGCAGCTTAACAGCCATGCACAACTACATCAAATCAATTATATCCACACCACCACCCACTCATGTAAATATTTACCCAAAAATTGAGTCGTCGCTTTAGTAACAAAACTAATCATCCAACACCAAGCAAACTTAACTAAAGTGCAAAATCTACATCCTGTTGAATAAACTTCGATTACACAAAGGCAAACAAGAACCAACATGAAAACATTCGAGCATGCAACTGCCAACATATTTATAGAACCAGCAAATAGTAGTTAGAATTTATTAAGTTAGATGCCTGAAGAAGTCCTCCTCGAAAAACTCATATTATTTGATGGCCACACGAACCAACAAACAACAACAAATAAACAATCAGAAATGGAACAACTAACGTAGACTTGAGTCAGCAAAATGGGAAATAAATGACAAGTTAAGATACATACTTTCAACAGCCTCCTCTGTACCAAACCGTAAGCTTACTTTGTTCCCAGTGTCAATATCACGAAGCTCCATCTACAGTGGTGAAAGAAGGAAGGGGAATGTTAAGATACGAATTGAAAATAATAAATAAAATAAGTCAAGCAAACAATGGAGAATAGATATATCATGCATATTTGGATTTCTAATAAATATCCCCTCAAATCTGGACGGACATGAGTTAGAAAAAACCTGCATCATGGCCCCTCCTCTTCCTCGCTGCTTATGCTCGGCATCTATGACCTAAAACCAAGGTACCAAAGCAACATAAGACATTAGAAAACTAAATTTCACGAGCACAATTGGAGAAAATTTATGAGAAGCGCACACAGAAAAGATACCTGGTACATCTTTCCTGTAGTGAGTGTCATCCACCAAAATTATAGACCAAAGGCAACTTTGTCAATACATAGTGCATCACAGTAAACCAAATTCAAACTAGTAAAACTAATTCACTTATGCTGAAACTGGGAAAGCTTTTGACAGCACTTTAAATTAATTAATAAACAGGCACTTCTATGTATTTTTCAAGAATCAATTGCGGTACTTCAGTAAGATAAGGAAAGAACTAATTGCTTTCCAACAAAATGCTTTGGGTGTGTTTGTAAGTGCTTTTGATAAATATACTTATAAATAAAAGCACCTTCTGTAAAATCACTAGAAAGGCATTTTGGGAAATCACATAGCAATTGCTTCTTTGAGAAAATACTTCAAAAGCTTTATTCATAAAAGAACAAAGTGAATCAAGTGCTTCTCCAGAAAGCTTCCCAAATGCTTTTTGATCTCAACCAAGCAATTCAAAATAAACACCAAGGCACCTTTGGCCTTTTAGAAGGTATTCCATTGGTGCCAAAAACACTCCCAAAGTTCAAAATTCAACAGTTGATTTTACAAAAAAACACTCCTTGGAATTTGGATTGCTTATGCAGAAGAGAAAGGAAAGAACAAAAAAAAAAAAAAAGCTATTACTTAAAGAGAGCGCTTTTCATAAAAGCACTTCCGAACTCACCATCACTGCACTGCTTAAGAACTAACCTGATTTTTCAATAACATTTCCAGGCCTAACCTGCACGAATACTTAGATCAATCAATTAATTAATGTGAAAGCGGTAACTTTCAAAATAGAAAACAATAAATTTAAAAATTTATTTAACAAAAAATATTGAAAAAAAAAATATTACATGAGAAGCGTTAACTTTGACGGCACGCTGTTGAGTGGCGGACCACGGGAAGCGTAGCAGACACGTGTCGCGGTCGCCACTGCTGCGGTGACAGTCTGGCGACGGTAGAAAGTTCGGTAATGAACGCGAATAAGAAGAGAAAGAGAAGAGAGCACGAGATAATCTCTTGCTCACTTCAACAGCTCGCATTTTCTTTTTTGTATTATTCTTTAGTTGTTGTTTTATCTATACGGACGCTTGTGGTTTATGCAGGGGATAAACAGAGGTTGACGATGGCTTTAACGGCGTCGTGTGACCTGTCCGATACGTGCACATATCCGACTGTTAAAGTTTCATTTCATTTCTTTTCTTTTCTTTTTTAAATATTCTAGCATTTTCTTTTGGGTTTGTAAACAGTGAAACACAGTAATTATTGTACCGTGTTAATCTTAATCTTTTGATCAGAAACACATTAAGAGAGTAAAACTCCAACCTCTACAAAAATTCTTAGAGGAGTTAATAAAGGGGGAGGTTTAACTCTCTTTCTCAATTTTTATTTTTCTATTACATTTATTTCAGATTATTTCTTCATAAAAATCAAAAAATTACATATTTTATTTTTTTCGTAAATTCATAAATTGACTTGAGTATCGGAGGGTTCATACCAAAAATTTTTTTGACACTTCTTATCATTTTTTGTAATTTCAGGTGCTTGTTGATCATCACCTTACATATTATTTGCTCATGATCGAGGATTTTCATAAAGATTAACAAGTCGCTTTCCTACCAAATAAATTTAATGATAACACAAATATTTGGAAGATTAACAAGTCGCTTTCCTACCAAATAAATTTAATGATAACACAAATATTTGGTATGAAGCCGCTAACCGACTCAACTAGATTTTGGTGTTAATATTTGACACCGTAGAAGTTACGACCAACAGAGCAATTTAAGGAAAGAGAAGGATAAAGAACATGGATACAGGAGGAAAATAATGCCCAAGGGGCTGAGTCCAAAATCAATGAGTCAATTACCTTGCAGGAAATAGAATGAAGTAAGCGAGAGAGCAATGCATGAGCGGATGGAACAAATGGAGAGACAAATGGAGACCCTCACAACTGTTTTACCTGAGTTGAGGGATACCAAAGAAGAATTAGTGGAGGAAGTATTGGCGGAGAAGTGAATATCAAGGAAAATGAGTTGAGACAGCATTTGCATGATGTAGAACAGGAGCAAGAACAAGTTGCTGCATGCAATCCTAGTCGAGCGATAGAATTAGAAGGAGAGGTGCAAAGATTAACACAGATTATCAATGGGATGTAAGACCGAGAAAAACCTCCAAGCTAGAGAATCACGCTAGAAAATGAGTCCCCGCTTTCCACAGAAATTATTAGCATTACGATAGCTAGGGATTTAAGTGACCATCTGGTACGCATTAAACGTTTCAATAACATGAGAGGGGTGCAGGGCCTGACATAGGCACAAAGATGTAGAGCATTTCCTTTGACCTTGAAAGGGCAAGCACGTGAATGGTATCATAAGCTGCTCCACGCGAGTATCAAGAGCTTTGAGTATATGTGTATAGAATATATAAAATAATTTCGGGGAACAATTGTACCAGAAGACGATATAATGAAGCTTATGGGGATTAAGCGAGGAGAGGACGAACCCCTTGAAGAATTTGTAAAGAGATACCATTGAACAATTTTAGATATTGATGCATTTAACTATCCTCAGGCATTGAGAGGATTAAAAGGAGTGAGATAGGGTGTTTGTGGTATAACTTGGGGAATCTAATGATCTTCTATTGCATACGAACATGCAAAAAGGAACATTGAAATTGAAGAGAAAAAAGCTGCGAGGGTTAGGAGAGAGCAGTTGGAGGAACTAAGATGCAGGGAGAAGCGTGCCTAGAAGGGAAATGGGCTAGTAAGGCGTAATAAAAAGCAAAACGCGAGCATAAAAATTGATCCGCAAGCAGCTCTTTATGCGCGTCAGCAGAATCCTCTCCCCATCCACCCAAAAAGAGTTCCTCCACACTACAATCATTTTTTTGTAAAGTTGTGAATGTACAATATTATCCTTTTCACTGTAAAAAAAAGAAAAGAAAAAAAAAACTGAATTATCAAAGAAAGAGAGTTATATGTCTTTTTTTAAATATTAAGAAATATCTATTTATCCAACCATAGGGGGGTTAACAGTCAAAACAAGATAATACAAATAAATATGAAAGCCTTATAATCATGATTATGATTATACGCATGTATGCCTTATAATTAATACTACATTTATTTTCTCTCAAATGCATTCAACATTTTAACTACGATAATATAACCGGCGATTTTAAGTGTATAAAGAGTTTGCGGTTGGTCACTGGTCAAGGATCCACTTTTTATAAATAATCTTTATTTATATTTAAGAGAGTAAAAGTTGTGGTATCCAGTGGATAATCCAAACCCGATTTTTATTTTCGGGTTTGGATCTGTGTTCGGGTTAGCATTACTAGTCGGTCCCAGGCTTTGACTGTTGATGATTTAATTAAATAATTACAGAAAAAAAAAGAACAAAATATCGAACACTCTGAAGAAACTCGTGTGAACTTAGCAACTACTTGACCTGATTCCCGATTCCCGATTCCAATTCGCCACTTGCTAAAGGTAATCGTCTCTCTCATTGTCTTTACTCATTTCCGTTTGTTTCCTGGGAAACCGTCCTAAAATTTGCGAGGACACCAATATATCCATCCAATTCTATTTTCTTGCAAAATTTTCCATCCGCAGCTACCTAACGGTCAATTAGGGTTTCGGATCAAATCTTTTGTATCATTCTAGATTTTCGAAGTTGAGATTGTGTTTTATCGTATGTGCAGACGCTGGACAATTGAATAATACTATTTTGAGTTTTGTGGGTTTAGTTGTTGTTACATGTGTGAACTGTTTGTTTGCAGGCGAAGGTATGATTTGAGAAAGGCTTTGGAGGTTCAGAAGGTTTTGTTAAGAAGGAGAGATTTAGCTGAATTATAAGTGATGTGGACCAATGTGTTTAGAATTGTATGTTTCTTTACTTTTTTTGTCGAATTTTGGTCGCTCTGTTAATTCACCATGTTGTTTATTGTCTATATGCGTGTGTATGTGTAGCTCTTTATTGCCTATATGAGTGTGTATGTATGGGTAGCTCTTGGGATATGATTCCGTTAAATCCTAGTAACTGTTGATAATGGTTAAAATCCTAGGGTGTGATTCTGAATTATGCATAGGTCAAGTGGATAATGGTCGTTTTTAACATGTTACGTTGTACTTTATGATGTGAAATTCGGCACTTGTAGCATTGAATGATAGCACTTAATGTGGGATGAGGAACGTAAAACTTAGACTTGTCTGGCGTGTCACTGGCTGGTACTAAAGCGAGTTATGGTTGTTTAGTTCAGTCTTATCATATCGTGTTCTCGGTAGTTTATTACAGTGATACTGTTGTTTGTTTGGAAACTAATTGCATTGAAGAATATTCCTTCTATCTCTGGGTGAGAGTTAGTGTGTTTGAATCTGAGATTGTTTTGGAAATCTTACTTATGCAATTGGATTTTGAATGTGAGTTTTGATAAGGTTATAAGTTTTCCTGAATTATTACATTGGGGGTATTATGGTTGTCTATAAATAGGAGAAGATACTAACTGTCATTTAAATTGTATTATTTAATCGGAGGCTGGGAGTTTCTAGTTGGTTGTTGGGAGATTCTGTTTGCTACTTCTGGACAAAGCCATTTTGCAAAATTTGACTGCTGCATTTAGACCCGCTTGTTAATATAATGATTTTATTAAGAAGTGGGTGATTGGTTTTGGCTCTGTTGGATTTTGGGATTAAAGGCCCATTAGTGTCATTTCTAATGTTTGCAAAACATAATCTAGGTCTATTTAGGAAGGCTTGAGATATTGTTAATTTTAAGGGCCTGGGATGAGTGACTCTTCAACCTCCATCGAGGCGTCTTATGAAGTATTGAGCCGGTTCAAATGCTATCATCAATTCTTTGGAGCCACCTGACCCCATAATTTCCAGGCACAAATGAGGGATTGCATGTGCCTGCAATTCAGGCATTCAGTACGCACACGCACACACACACTCGCACACACTCACGCATCCATACATACACATACATTAACACGTGTAGGAAAAAAACTATGCTTGTTATCATATATCTTTTACGTTTCTTTTCCTATGTGGGATGTGATCTTTGCTTGGAAAAGACAGATTTTAGGATATTGCATGTTCATTGGTTATAGCATAATGTTTCTAACTAGATATTTACTGGTTTCTGGTGAACTTCATTGGTTTTACCTGAAACTGAGCTTGCTCCATTCCCAGAATCCTTCTGTGGCCTATAGATTTACTTTGTAGCCAATGAAAACTATTGGATTTAAAATAAAAGTCAAATGAGAAAATTTCTCCCAGTACCACACTTGTAAGCATTGTGCTTATATAGGCATTTTATTATTAAAATCAGAGAACAATTTTTTGGTAATCAGATGCTCTATAAGCTGTTTGACGAGTTGGAGAACTAGACCTTCTCTGTGATTAATAAGGAAATCTTGAAAGTGCGATGTAATATTGGGGTTAGCCTTTATTTATCACATAGGTTTTTTTTTTTTTTTCCTTTTTTGACCTTATTTCTGCCATTATTGTAGTTAGAGCCATAATTCATTATCATCTAGTCCTTTCAGCTTTGATATGTACTTTGCTCTAAGATGTTGTTACATTGGCCATTCCACAGGGAGGTCTTCATCATGTGTCGTGGTTCCAGTTTCTCCCCAACGAATCCGATCTGAATGCTTTGCCTGATAAAAGGTTGGTACCTGGAGTGATTTATATCGTAGATTTATATCAAATACAAGTGAATGTGAATGATAAGAATGTAGCTTCAATATTTGTTTAAAGCACTCCTAAAATATAATATCTTTCGAGGTGCAATAGTGTAAAAGTGGACCAGAAAGATGCTGCTACATTTCTGGTACTTTCTTCTCATCTGCAATTGCAAAAGGAGGGATTTCTTAGCACATGGACAAATTCCTTTGTTGGACCTTGGGATCCATCGCAAGGTTTGCACAATCCTGGTAAGAAATGCAAATTGTCAAATATGTGCCTTTTCTTTAATGTTGCTTGGGTGGAAAACAAGAAAGTCTTGGCACAATTGAGACTCACCATCTTCGGTTATGTACCTTTGGAAGAAAAAGGGCTGCCGTGCGCTTGTTTACATTATATATGACCATTTTTATTTTGTAACTGCATCACAGATGAGAAAATAAAGCTCTGGCTTTTTCTTCCGGGGCGTCATTCATCTGTTGAGACCGCTCAAGCTGCTGTATCTAGATTAAGAGGTATCAAGTGCTTTTGGGTATTTAGTGGTGTCCTTATGTCTTTTTCAATAATTTTATTTGTTCTTTTATTTGGTGGGTAATGAGTAGTCGCCGGTTTATTTAAATTATTATATTGCTTTAATATAGCTTTATAGAATCTTTATTGATGGTGTATGATTATGGTAGATATTATTTTACAATCCTCCATTTGTTTTCTGCAGTTGTTGCTTCTGGACTTTGGGTTGCTCCTGGGGACTCAGAAGAGGTAGCGGCTGCCCTCTCTCAGGCTTTGAGGAACTGCATAGAAAGGTTTGTTTTCAACTATTTCCTAGACCCTGAAAGTAATTTGAACATGTTTATATCTTGACCTGCTGTATTGGAATCTACAGAGCATTGAATGGACTTTCCTACTTGAGATTTGGTGACGTATTTTCGAAGTATCAGCCATCCCAAAGCGAAGAATCTTTCAGGTTTTTTTTTTTTTTTCCCCTCAAATTGTTTGTTGATTGGTAGTAGTATCAATGGTTCAAGTAGAATTGAGTGGCTAAAATGATGGTCATTGTTATTATTGTTACAATGATAACTTGATTTCAATAATTCATTGGTTTTGTGTTGACAAGGTTTTCTCTGTTACTATCATTTTATTCTAACCAATTTCCAGAAGCTAGATGTACCCAATCTATTCACAACTAAGCTGCACCTGAATTGTTAAACCACTGAAGGATTTGCGAATTTTTATTTCATAATTTCTGTTTTTATTCTACCTCATGTGGTGATATTTTCTATCTGGGATGTTAATTTTTTTTTTTTAATGGGCTCTGGGATGTCATTTTGAGAATAAATAATTTTGAATTTGTTGCCATTCTTTAGCAAGTATTGATCTCTTTCTATTTTCATTTTTCAGTAGTTAATTGCTACCTGTCGGCTACCGTCTGCTTAGTGTCTTGGATGGTAATTTAAAGGAATTAAGCATTAAATGTTCTCTGTTTCTGGAAATGGCTAGTTTTCCTTCTCTGAAAAATAGGATACACTTATCAGATAGATAAATGAACTTTATGTCATTTTAACTATTATTGTTCAATCGGTGTGATTTTGTACAAAATATCAATATGTGGGTGTCCATGATTCCTATCTTTGTCTGTGGATTTTTATTTATGGTGCCCAAACCTGACACTGAGGGACAGCATGTTATAGCAGGGCTTCCGAAATTGCAGCCAGGGAAATACTCAAACATGAAACTAGACATGAGACCTGAATTTGAAGTTTTGAAACAACAGGAATTCATTCGCTGTCATAATGTTAAACATTTTCTCGGTTACCTAAAAATGTGGTCTCTGATCGTGGATGTTTATTTTTTATATTATTTCTCTGTTCTTCTTTGCCAATTCATTTTTCTAGAGTTAGGTGATTATTGAATTGGTTGTTGAATTTGACTGAACTTGTCAGAGTTTTTTATTTGGCTGATTTTTGGCTGGTGTTTTTGTAGGAAAGGACATCCGACAATTGAGTTCATCTTTGCTGCTACTGAAGAGGCAATTTTTATCCATGCTCTAGTATCTGCAAAGTTCGTGAAAGCACATACTTAATTTTTTTTTTTTCCCCAGTTGTCATGTTCTTACGGTGGTGAATTTGGTTTGGGCATTGGTTTTCCTTGAATGCATGCCAAATTGATATTATCTTGTTTATTTCTAGGCATATCCATTCACTTTCAGGAGGTGACATGGAAAAAGGCTTTAAGCATTCTTCAAGTAGTAGTTCCAGCTTAAGACTTCCAGGTTGGTGTACATTTCTGCTGGGTTTATTGTACTTGAAATGAAAAGGTGCCCGCTGGATGCAATTTTTTTTTTTTTTTGAAAAAGGAAACAAAGACTGTTGAATTAGAAGGAAAGGTATGTAGAAAAGTTGACCAATCTGTCACTTTTTGTTTTCCAAAGAGAGAGGTTCAGATCTTTTTTGTTTTGGTCTGGGGATAGAGCTCAGTTCTTAATGCCTTTTTGGGACTCACAGTTCCAGATGCTTCCATTTGTCTTCATTTACCTAAATTGGGCAGCAGTTTTCATAGTACATGGAGGTAAATAGAATAGTTAAAAAGCATTCGTCAAACGATAATGGCGGACTTTGAGCAAGTTAAGGCCCAATGATAGTTCCAGGAAGCCAATTAAGCAATCTTTACTGCGTAGTTATCTCTGATTTCATTTGGGACTTTTGCAGTGATTGTTTCTCCTCATGGTATGCGTGGTAGGCTCACTGGATATTGTCCCACCGACCTTGTCAAGCAAGTGTATTTTAGGTGAACGATATCTATTCTTTTTAATCTATAAATTTTATCTTTCACACCCTTGTATTTTTTTTTTCTATTTTTGAAAGTCCCTAACATATTCTTGTACTATTCTATTCTTCTTAGGACTTCAAATGGATGTGTAGGTCTACCACATGTTTCTCAAGGATCTGGTTGCCAGCTAAATGGGCAAAATTGCTATGTTGAAGTTACCATGGGTTGTCCTAGGTCTGGAAGTGACAAGGCATCGCATATAAACTCAAACTCCTTAAGAAATTTACACAAGCATAACGTTTCAGAGTCTCCATCAGTAGGAGGAGGTGATCCAAAGGGATCGCCAGATAACATGTCGGCATATGAAAAGACGTTTATTTATCCAGCTGAGGCAGTGCTTGTCCCGGTCTTGCAAACATCATTCTCCAGATCTTCTTTGAGAAGGTACAGATGTATTCTGTGCTAATTAATTTGCATTTTATGTCAACTCTTTTCTTTTCTTTCCTTGTTTTCCCCCTAATGTTGCTCTTTATTGCCTAATTGACAAAGATTTGTGCATTTGCAGATTTTGGCTTCAAAATTGGATAGGACCATCAATGGCTGGTTCATCTTTCCTCATGCATTGGTTAGTGTCTTGATTTTTGTTATCAGTGTTCATATAGTGTTTGTTTATCAGAAAAATATGCATCCCAATTGAAATAACTGTAATTCAAGCCTGTGGGAACCAAGGTAAAAAACCTTTGATAATGCAGTGTTGCAGTTCTACTTTGGTTGATTTGCAAAGAAATATTCGAAATTTCAGGGAGAAAAAAGAGCTAACAATATTTGATGGATTATGGGAAAAGAGTTTGATTTTTTCTTCTCTTTGGGCTTCAGTCTCTAAAGAGTTCCAAGATACTTACTTTTTTCATCTAAATTGGAAGGGGTTTTTGTGTTAGGCTTTTTAGCTTTTATAGGGGTAGCCGTGCATTCGTTATAAATATAATAGGAAGATTTTGTAAAGTTTTTGGTGTTCCCCTTGGGTAGCAAGTGGGCCTCACAGCATAGATGTATCGCTTTTTCTTCATTCGTTTATTTTATACAATTTACCTTTCTTAAGGAAACAGTTGTCCACACAGACAACACAAAGACAGTCAACATAAATGGATTCCCTGTCCTTATAACAGAGTCTAAATCTTTTGCTTGTCACAATCTCTCTCTTTCACTGATGTTGTTGGTAGCCCCTGCATTTTTTATTTTATTTTTGACCTCCTGTTTTTCTTTTCTGTAGTTTTGGTAATATGGACTCTCTGGAAGGATCTTGGATTGAAACCAATGGCATACATGCTCAACGTGGTTATAACAGTAGTAGCAATAGTAATAATAGCAGCATCAGCTCCATAAGTGGCAGCTCCAGCGATAGTGACTACCAGATGAACGCAAGAACTGGTGACCTTGAAGCAGACGCAGATTCTTTAACATGTAGACAGTCTGGTTTATCTTCCAATGATCAGCTGGAAAATGAAGGCCCCAAATTGGTACTAATTCTATCTTCATTGATCAAGAACATTAGTCATCTAGGTTTTCATGTATTGCTTATGGATGAAGACACTAGTACCATTAGTTGAGATGGGATTGTGAGTCTTAGCAGCAGAACTTCAGATCGATGTATCCAAACATATGTTTGCATGCATTTAGCATGTTTTGCTATATTATGTTGTGCATCTCTGCTTTAGTCTACCTGCATTGTAGGCATAATGCAGAATTTAATAACCTCATTATAACTTACTCCAATAGATTATTCTATATCTGTTGTTTAAGTTAGTATTTAGTAAAGGCGCATTCTCACCCATACATGCAAGCCACTTTATTATTTGATCTTTTAGTTTTACAGCTTTGTAGCTACTTGCTTAGTTGCATAAGAGAATAGAATTTTATTGTTGCATTGTATTATTTGACCTTGTTATTGTAAACTGGTTGAGATGATATTCTGAGTTCCTCCCTCATGCTTTTACTTAGTGCTAATTGATTACTGTTCTGGGTAAGGAACTCTCTTTGCTATTTTTTCGAGGTATTCAGTTATGTAAATGGCTGTAACTTCTTTGCAGGGTTCTAAGCGTCCTCGAACAGGGATGATCGAATCATTTGGTCAAATGGGCACTGGTACAAATGCTTCTACAGATTTTGGCTCTGTGGAGAACACTTCAGCCATTACTGGAGTTGCCAATGACCAGATTGGACCTCATTGGGACTGGGATGATGATGATGACAGAGGCATGGGTATGGATATCCAAGCTCTTCTCTCGGAGTTTGGAGATTTTGGTGACTTCTTTGAAAATGAAAATTTGCCTTTTGGGGAGGTAATTCTTTTCTCTTTCTCTCTTTTCTCCAATATACTATCACAAACTATTGCATGCTTTTTGAATATTTAACTGCCTATTCTTTGTTGAGAGTTCTATTTTCTGTACATTTTCTAAGAAGAATTAGTTGTTGTTGATGGCAATTCCTCCCCTACCCCCCCTCTTTTTCTAATCATACTCAATAGTTTAGAAAAGTAAAAGGGTGGATGGACTTTGACTTTCTTAGAACAGACAGACATTATGGGATGGGAGTGTAAGACGCTGTGTGATGTGGTGCTTCATAATCATTGTTGCACAAACCCATCATTATCTATCCTGGGCACTGGGTGCCTGTGGAAGAACGGTTAGTATTTTGTTTATGGAATGTTTGGGCACTTCTTCTCGATGAAAAGCCTGAACATCTGATCTCAGAATTCTTAAAGCCACCATATGAAGCATAGCAGTACCTGCGTTAGTGAAAGTAGTGAATTGACCTATAATTGGCCATTTAACTATTGTTTACAAGTTTTTGTGAGATTGAAATGAATTGTCTGTTCTTTTGTTGGAACAAAAAAGACTAATTGGAAATTTCTTTTCAAGTTGCACAATTGTTTTGAAGATACTAATTTTTATGATATGAGTGTGCGTTCATATTTGTTATATTTTCTAGAGGGATATGTATATTCAGCATGCTCTGGAATGCGGTATCCGTATTGCACAAAAAAAGTTCTATTTCAATGAAGTTTAGATATTTTCTCCCTTTGATTTCCCTCTGGCTTCCATCTTTAGGTTTCAGAAGTTGCTGTGAGTAGGCCTTTCATGGTCTTAATGCCTGGTTTTCTGCATTAGCTAGTACATTTTGCTCTGCTTTCTGTTGACATGGTGAAGATTTGACTGCATCTCATTATGACTTTTTGCTCTGTGAAGCCCCCAGGAACTGCAGAGTCTCAGTCCTTCATGTTTTCTGCTCCCGATTGTGGAGATGTGGGTAGCAGTCCCGTTGTAGCCATGGATGTTTCTGATCAAATGCTTATGCCTAATTTTTCGTCATTTGAGAGCTTCAATCCACTGCCAACCATGGCCGTAGAGGAGTGCATGGGCAAAAGTCAAGAAGTCACAAACAATACTCTGACATCAGGTCAAGCGAACCAAAGTCAAGCATCGTCAACTGGTGAGTTTGATCATTTAATGAAAGCTGAAGCCCTGATGACATTTGCTCCAGAATATGGAGCAGTTGAAACTCCTACAAGTGAGTTATCCTCGTCGATTTTCAGAAGTCCATATCTGCCAAAGTCTTACAGAGTGGAGAGTTCAAATTCAAGCTCAAATAATTATGTATATGGTGCAACCCCTCCTGGTTCTCCATGCTTTGATGGATCGGATGAGAAGAATGGCACGCCTGTCTCAAAAGCTTGTTCTGGAAAGCATGACTCAAGTGCTTTGCTTCACTCAAAGAAATATTATTCTCATGTGGAGAGCTCTAAAGAGCAAAATGATAGGAAATCAGTAACACATAAAGATAGCAATGCTAAAAGTGATGGGCTAGTGCTATCCCCGTTCTCTAATTTGAGTTCTACAAATGCTATCAAATCTTTACCAAGGAAGATGACTGAGGGCACATTGGGAGTGGAACATATTTTTTTATCTAAGAAGACTGTGCTTGCGACTGAAGTTGAATGTCTTATGTTCCAAGCTTCCATGTGCAGGATACGTCATGTACTCCTATATTCCAGTAATCCCTCACCTATTAGCTTGAGTAGGTTCACTGGCAGCACGGTCTTGAATCAGCTGCCTGGTGACTTGAGTTCCATGACGGAAAGCACATCTGGAAGATATGAGCTCAAGAAGAAAGAATCTATTCCAGTAAGGATAGCTGGTGATTTTGATGGAGGACTACTAGACGGACACCTGAATGCACCTGTTGGGGTGTGGCGTTCGGTTGGAGTTGCTAAAGTTTCAAAACCTACTAATTCATCAAGTATTGAAGTTAGCCCATCTATGCCCCATGGTTCATTTACTGAGGAAGGTATGATTTCTTACGGGCAAAGGCAACCACTTCAGGAGCTTCTTGATGGTCTGCCATTGCTTGTCCAGCAAGCTACCTCCTTTGTTGATGTGGCATTGGATGCGGATTGTGGTGATGGTCCTTATGGTTGGCTAGCATTACAAGAACATTGGCGGCAAGAATTTTCTTGTGGGCCTTCCATGGTCCATGCAGGTTGTGGAGGGACTCTGGCTTCTTGTCATTCGCTGGACATTGCTGGTGTGGAGTTAGTAGATCCACTTTCCGCTGATGTAAGTTCTTTCGTTCTCATTTTTTTTTTCCTTGGTTGGTGGGTCCCAGGGGCACATGTACGAATTACGCTAAAGCTAAATTCTGCCACTATTTTATTTTTTTCCTTTTGGGGTTGGTGTGTTTGTTTTTTTGTGGGGGGGGGGGGTGTCGCACATGTATGAATTATGTTAAGTTTTGTCACCATTGTTTCCCTCTTACTTTTTGTTAAATTCAGTCAGGCTTCATATAATCACATCTGCTTGTGTGTGTTTGTCTGTATATGGACAAGTGTTTTTCATTAAGTTTGTTTGTTCTTCTTATCACATAATGTTTCTTATGCAGATAATTCTTTATTTTTCAGATTCATGCTTCCTCGGTTATAAGTTTGCTGCAATCTGAAATTAGAACAGCTCTAAAATCTGCATTTGGAAGTCTGGATGGTCCATTGTCTGTCACAGATTGGTGCAAAGGCCGTGGTCAATCAGTTGATGCAGCGGCCTTAGGGGATGGATCTACTGAGTCTATTAGTGAATGCAGAGATTCTTCAAGTACCATTACTGTTGGAGAAGCACTGAGCCCATCCCAATCTTCTGGCGGTGGATCATCTTCCCTTAAAGGTATCTCTTTGCTTGCATATGGGCATTTAGATTCTTGAATATTTATAGTAATAAACAGTTTGGCCATGACACAATGCCAGTTGCTATGGATGGAACTAAACTCGATGAGACAGGCCAAAGGAGATTGAACCAAGATATTGGCAGTTCAGAGTCAGATCATCAATTGTGTGCCCGTTTGAAGCCAACACTTTTTGTCCTTCCTTCACCTGCTATACTTGTTGGGTATGTCTTGGAGTTCTGACTAAATTAATATTTCGTCAACATCTGAAAAACTCTCTTAATATTTTAACGTATGTTGTTTTATGCGGAGCTGCTTGTTCATGAGAATGCATAAAGGCTATACAGACAATTTAGTCTGAATATTGAATTTTTGAGCAAATAATACTAATTTCTATATATTAGGGAGTGGCAATGCATCCGCTCCAAGGAAAAATTCTTAGAAGTACAGTAATTCTCATTGTTTCCTGCCTTCCCAGATAATTAATCAATATTGGATATTTTTGGTACATTTCTGAGCTATTTGAACTACCAAATGGGAAATTGTACCTTGGTTGTTTAATTTTAACTAAACTGGAAAACAAAGCATGATATAGAAAATAAAAAAGCAAAGTTCTTAGGAAGTGACAGTTCTATGCTGCTGCTAACAGTTGGATAATGTAATGACATTCTTCGCTGTGTTTATATTTATTTTTCTGGAATGGGGAGGGTGAGTTGATTATATGGCTATTTTGACATATGAAGATCTCCTTTGTCTATTTATCCAAATAGCAGGACAGCATTATTTTCTAAAACTCAGTCTGGCTATTTTTGTGTATGAAAATGGCACTTTGTGACGCATTATTTCTCCTTGGTACGCTAATTGCAACTATGGTAATACAAGACAAACTAATGATCGTTGAGCCTGGGCATGACAATGGTCACCTAGGCACAGATGGAATAATTTTGCACCACTAAAGTTGCTCTCGATGCAGTGTAGAATAATTCATCTGCAACCGATAATTTGTACAACTACTTTTAATTCTTCATAATTAGTGTTGAGTGAATAAATTATCTTATTTATTGGATTGATGTAGGATTTCTATGTGTTCTTTAACTTCCTCTGGTAGCTTACAGGTTAACTACAATGGTGTCTAGATAACTCATGACAGACGGCTACATGCCTTAACCTTTGAGTATCATTCTCAGAGATAAGTGTAATTTAATGGTTTTTGTAATAGGTACCAGGATGATTGGCTTAAGACATCAGCAACCTCTTTACAGTTTTGGGAAAAGGCCCCTCTTGAACCATATGCTTTACCAAAACCTGTAAGTTCTTAAAAGCAGTTGCGGCAACAACAGTGATATCCAGTTCTAATATCTGTTATTTGAGCAAATTTTTTAAAAATTGTCTCCTTGTTGTAATATCTTTAAATTGTTTGCAGATCACTTATAATGTTATATGTCCAGACATTGATCCTCTTACTTCTGCTGCGGCTGATTTTTTTCAACAACTAGGAGCTGGTCGGTTGGTGAAAATTTTTCTGTACTTAAAATTTTAGTTGCCGTTGTTTGAATTGCACCTGTGATTGGAGTTCTTTGTTTGTGCTCTTCTATTACTATAATATTTGTTTCTGGTCTTCTATTTCTATAATAGAAAGAAGGTTTTGGTTTATTTTCCCTACTTTGGACGCATCGACTACAAGTGCATTCTTGTTGTAAAACATTCCTTAAACCCTTGTTATTTGAGGGAAGGGTAGCAACTTAGTTTGTAATTGGAGTTGGAGGGTTTCAAGTGTTGAAATTTTGACTAATTTTTGTATCTTTTCATAATTATTTAATTTGTGAACACAAATATTTCAATCCCCTTCCCGACAAAAGTGCATTTGCTTAGCTCTTGATTGAAAAGTAATTAGCTTGAAGGGAAACATACTCTTTTATTGGCACTTTCTTTTACAATTCTGAATTCTATGTTAGCGGTGTAAAACATGATGACTTGCAGTTTCCTATGGCTACTGTGACACTTTCAAGAGTAGTAACACACGTCAATTCTGTGCTCCCAAACTTTTCACTCTTCTCAAGTGCTAATACTGCTACCATTTGTTTTTCTTCATTTAGTTTATGAGACATGCAAACTGGGAACTCATTCACCTCAGAATTTGGGAAACCAAATGGAGATAGATTCTGGGAAATCGCCATCTTCTGGTTTTGTTCTACTGGATTGCCCTCAATCAATGAAAATTGAAAGCAATAACGCATCTCTTGTGGGATCCATAAGCGATTATTTTCTATCTCTGTCCAATGGCTGGGACTTGACAAGCTATCTAAAGTCTCTCTCTAAGGCTCTCAAAACCATGAAACTTGGTCCATGCTCATCTACACAGCAAAAAGAAGGAAACAGTGGTCCTTGTACAGTAAGTAGAAGTTTTATAACCATATTTTCTGTTATATCTTGAACTGTATGTGAGTGTATTTTACAGGTTTCAATGGTGTATTTCACAAAGTCTTGGATGTGTGAAAAATATCTGTTGATTGTACTGTGTGCTTGATGGAACTGAAACTTTTTTGTTTACATGGAGTACGTTTATTATTCTTAACTTTGGTTATCATTTTATGGTGGAAACTCTTTCCTGAAGGTTAGCTTTTGGTGCGCATTCATAGAGTGCTGGAGCATTGATATGCTCTGTAGAAAGCTCTTAAGATACCGGTTTTGGATGTTAATGATCAACAATTTGTAATCCTACTCAATAGTCACTTGATTCATATCTAGTCACATGCTTATCTTAAAGTTGAAGACAGTGTGATTCTTTCTAAGTGAACAGTTTCCTTGTGCCTCTATTGCACACCACCATTTTTTACATATTTATTCCACAGCTTTCGCATCATTTATGCTTTGGCATTATCAGTTTTATCATTTTCTTTTTCCTATAAAAATGCTTAGGTGATCTATGTGGTGTGCCCCTTCCCAGAGCCTCTTGCAATTCTACAAACTGTTATTGAATCCTCTGCTTCTCTTGGATCTGTTGCTATTTCATCAGATAGAGAGAGAGCTCTATTGCATAGTCAGGTTGGCAAGGCATTAAGCTGCCCAGCAGCAGTGGATGAAACCTCAATATCAAATGTTCTAGCCATTTCTGGGTTTAGTATTCCCAAGTTGGTATTGCAAATTTTGACTGTTGATGAAATTTTTAGGGTTACAAGTCCGGCCATTAATGAACTTGTCCTTCTCAAGGAGACTGCATTTACTGTATACAACAAGGCTCGACGGATTTCCCGAGGGTCTTCTGGTGATGTAGTGCACTCATCTTCACTGTCTAGCAGATCTCATTCAGTCATGAATCAAATGGCATCTATTCCTGGGATGTGGAAGGACTGTGTTGGTTCTCGAATGACCGGACCTTCCCTTAGTAGAGAGGGTGAAATTGATGCTAGCTTGAGGCCTGGCACTTGGGATAATTCCTGGCAAGCAACAAGATCTGGAGGATTAAATTGTGATCCAAACAGAAATGGAGATTTTCTTATTCAAGACGAAATTCGTTTCATGTTTGAACCACTCTTTGTCCTTGCTGAACCTGGCTCTTTAGATCATGGTGTTTCATCTACATTTAATGGCAACTCGACTTCTGATGATAGTACTGGAGGCTTCATGATGAGTGGAAGTACAGCAGGAAGTGCAGATACTGGATCAAGCTCTCAACTGGATAGATCTGAGCAGGATGGCTTTGGATCTGGTCATCACAAGAGTGTTCCAAGTCTGCATTGCTGCTATGGATGGACAGAGGATTGGCGTTGGCTGGTGTGCATCTGGACTGATGCAAGGGGAGAATTGCTCGACAGCCATATATTTCCTTTTGGTGGAATCAGTAGTCGACAGGACACAAAGGGTTTGCAATGCCTTTTCGTGCAAATTTTGCAGCAGGGCTGCCAGATACTTCAGACATGTTGTTCTCCTGATTCTGGTGTTGCCAAGCCTAGGGATTTCGTGATTACACGCATTGGAAGTTTCTATGAGCTTGAATACTTGGGTATTTGCCTTTTTCTACTTTGATAAAATCTTATGATCTGTCTTCATATTACTTTTAGTGCTGGGGAAAATCACTTGTTATACTATTGTTCTAAGCTACAATGTCGTTCTTTCTATAAGTAAATACTCTGCTCAAGCATTTTTTAACCCGTTGGCATGTATTGTGTGGAGAAAAATGGTTACCTGTCCTAGTTAAAAATTTGTAATGTAATGAAATATCTGTGGCCAGTTTATTTGTTTGTCTATTCTTTTTCCTTTTTTCATGTAGAACCTTGTGCTATAGTGCACCCAAGATTTTGTTTGGTCTGCTTTTTTAGCATAAACATTGTAATCGTTTTGTTTCTATCTTATGATTCAACAGAGTGGCAGAAAGCCATTTATTCAGTTGGCGGGTCCGAGATGAAGCAGTGGCCGCTACAACTGCGTCGATCTGTACCTGATGGGATGCCATCAAGTACTAATGGTGCATCCTTGCAGCAGCAGCAGGAGATAAGTTTGATTCAAGAGAGAGCACTACCGTCCTCACCTAGTCCATTGTACAGCCCTCACTCAAAAGCTTCTGGTTTTATGAAAGGTGGTCTAGGACAGCCTGTTGGAAGAAAGCAGCTTATTGGTGGACATACGATGGTTGACAATTCTAGGGGATTGCTTCAGTGGGTACAGAGCATCAGCTTTGTAGCAATTTCAATTGATCATTCTCTGCATCTAGTCCATCAAGCAGATTCACCATCTTCTGGTGAGTTTTCAGTCTTCCCTTTCCTCTAATTCTTCATTTTAATCATTTGCATTTTCCTGCCGGTTGAACTCCATTATCTGTTAATTGTGTGGGTACTCTTGTTGATGAGGTACCTCAGAAGTCAGAATGCTTGACTGAGAAATAAATAAATTGGTTTTGCCTTGTCCCTGATGTATGCAGTGTACTGTATTCAGTGTCCTACTGACTCACGAAGTAGCTATGTATTAAAGGGCTATAGAAATTTAAATTTAAGCTCATACACTTGCAGTGGTTGTTGGCCATTGTATTTATCCATCACCACATCAAGTTTTTATTTCTATTGACTTATAATTGCATCTTGAATCGTTGTTAAATTTATTTACGGTTACCATATGTTCGGTACATTACTGACCTTCGTCCTACTGTCAGCCCTTCGATGAGCCATAAATATGAGGTAATCCCCGTTGGCTAAAGTGGGGTTGATCAAAAAGATTTTATGCTCTTTTGATGGTTTTACCCTCTTGAACGGGCTTTAAATTGTGATGGTCTTTGCATAAATAAGAAATGACGGGTTCTAATGTATGTTGAATAATAAAATTACCTACTATATTATGGTGACCCTCAAAATTTTATGGACTTCATGTACAATGGTAGCTCATAATGTTTTGTGCATGACAAACCATCTCATTTCTATTTCAAAATACCTTGTATCACTGTGCAGGAGGAACCCAGGGTGGCAATGGTGTTGGTCCGTCAGGCTATTTGGAAGGATTCACCCCTGTAAAGTCTCTTGGTGCTACACCTGCATCTTATATTTTGATCCCGTCACCAAGCATGCGCTTCCTTCCTCCAGCACCTCTTCAGCTCCCTACTTGCCTTACTGCTGAATCTCCACCCCTTGCTCATCTCCTTCATAGCAAGGGCTCTGCAATCCCCCTCTCCACTGGATTTGTGGTTTCAAAATCTGTTCCATCTATGAGAAAAGACCACAAAAACAAGTTGAAAGATGAATGGCCTTCTGTACTTTCTGTAAATTTAATTGATTATTATGGAGGTAATAATATTAGCCAAGATAAAGTCACTAGAGTAATTATCAAGCAGGGAGGAAGGACCGCAAGCTCAGAACCTAAAGACTTTGAAGTTGAAACCCATTTGATTCTCGAGTCTATTGCATCAGAACTTCATGCCCTGTCATGGATGACAGCAAGCCCTGCGTACTTGAATCGTCGGACTGCGCTTCCTTTTCACTGTGATATGGTATTAAGACTGAGAAGGTTGCTTCATTTTGCTGACAGAGAGCTCTCTCAGCAGGCAGATAATCCACAATCCTAAGATAATGAGAAATAAGCTCTTCACTTGGTTGTTTCCTCACTGCTTTACTCGATGGAAGATATGCCCAGTCTAGCTCGTGCCGCGTGCGATCCATTTTTATGGTTCAATGTACAATTAGATGTAACATGTAATTTTGTATGTAATAGTAGCTTATTGATCGGTAACCATCTTTTAGAATTTTCCTGAAAGAAAGCAGTCTAGGAAGAAATAGTTAGAGCTAACTGGTGCTGGTTACAAAAATGTAAATGAACTTATAGGAGAGCTCTAATTTTAATAGATTCGAGGTCCTTATATCATCTGTTTCGTTTCTCATTGTAGCTTCTATGGTTTGCAAGAATGTTTCAAAATTTTCCTTTCAGAAATTTTGCTGAGGATGTCTCAACTTTCATAGCGTGCTTGAGTGGATTACTGCTTATGCAGTAATATTAAGCCGAAGCAAGTCTTAAAATGGCTTCTGATCGTGTTGTTGGATGAAGTAATACCATAAAAGTTGTAACACAAACTCCAGTACCCATATTAAACATTTTCTCTTCTTATTTTAATTTGTAGAATTATAATCCAGTAAATTACTTGCCGGCAGATGAGATTTTCCTGCAATGCGATTCCTATTATGCGTGTAGCTAGAGTAAATTTTTTCTTTGGTTGAATTGGCAGCTACTCTTACCATATGATTTATTCCAATTAAGTTGGTGGAATAGATCAAACTTTCTTATTTTTGTGCTGCAGCTTGAAGCACAAACAAACCTCATTCTAACCAACTCAACTCTTCTTTTGTCTTTGTACTTGTGCTATTTCTTTGCTGGACTCCATGTGCAAAGCACATGACATAGTTGTAGGTTGTATGCCAAGTGTTTATTCCCCTTTAGCTCATTATTCGTGTAGAATCAAACAAAAGAAAAGTATTAAAGAGGAGTGCATATCTTATTTGATTTGGTACATGAAGTAGTTGGAATCTATAGGAAAATTAGCATTTAAAGTATCTGAAGTTCGCTCATTGAGATAATCAGTGAGGTATGCAAATGCTTAAATTAAAGAAAATTAAAGAAATTGACTGGGATTGTAACTGTCCCAATGACAAGGGTTGTTCAATGAGAGCCCACTCACATGTATGCTTGTTAACAAGTTCACGACGTCATAATTAAATGGTTTAATTAATCTTTTGCTCGATTCAAGCCTTGACCACATAAATGTAGGTGCCTAGAAGCTACCTTATTTCACCTACTTTTGTTATTATTGCTTATTTGAAAATGAAGGATTTCACAGATTACTAATGACTCATAAGAGCAAAGAAACAGTATGAAAATCACCAACTACTTAATCCTCGGAACTTTCGCAGAAGAAGATTGTTTTGTGATTACGCTGCATTGTTCATCCTAGAAGTAACCAAACATACATTATTTGGGACAACATTATTTGGGCCATTTAATGCGCTTGGCTAATGTTTGTGATTGCCTCACATTCAAAGGAAAATTGTGGACCACAACTCTTTGTGCTCGAGAAAATTGTTGGCCATAAATGTGTAGCTTATGCAACTCACAAATTCACCCCATCACGTGACCTCCAAACCATTAATAAGCTTCTCAAATTCGCTGCTCTTCTTAATATTATCATCAAATTTTAAGACCCCACAATATTAAAAAGCTGTACATCATGATCATGATCATCAGACAACTTCATCAAAATCTGCCAAAAGTTGTCATACACATCGTTTTACAACCACAAATGCCCACAAATAAAAATTGCCAATTTTCCCTTCTTTCATTTGTGTTTATGGTTAAATTATTTGGCTACCCTTGAAGATTAATTACAATTTTACAATTGAAATTCAACAAGCCAATTTCATTATTGAAGGAGAATGTAAAAATATATAAAACCATATATGAAAAAAAAAATGAAATTCATTTCATACAAATGAGAGAAGTAGAATTACAATAAATGGATCAAATCTAAACCATAATAATAATAATGAAAAAAAAAAGTATAAATGATACATACATAATAGAATGGATAGATACATCAAGTCATACTCAAGATATAATACAACCACCAGTCACACCCCAGAACAAACCCCACGTTAAAACATTAAAATTGAAACTAAAAATGCCCTAAAATTCAATAAATAATATCAATAAAGAAAAGAAAACCTCAAGCTCAGCCCACCAAAATGGGTGGACTGAGTTGGAAATGAGAGCTCAAAAGAGGAACCCAAAAGCCAAAGCAATGAATGAAGCAAAGAAAGTTGGCACAAAGAGAGCAGCATCAGAAGAAGGGCCAGGAGCAGGAGACTCAGCATCAGCAGCTGCCACCTTCTCAATGGCCATCAGAGCCATCATCATCAAAGCAACAATAAAGAACTTCACTTTCATTGCCTCCATTGCTAATTACTAATCGGCTAGCTAGCTAGCTTCAAATAAAGACTGTAAAAAGTGAAGAGAAAATGAATGAAGCTTTGATGCGTGTGTGTAGTAGTGATACAGCTCTTTGGAAATTGCAAGAATAAAGAGAGTGGAGTGGTGGTTTATATAAACAGGTTTTGTGAACGTTGGGACGTTGCTTTTGAGTCTTGGTTGGCTCACAGCTGGCTTTGTGTGTAGTGTAGGGTCATTGCTCGTGCTGTCTTCTTCTTTAACTACTACTGTTTTTTTTTTTTTTCTTTTCTTTTTTTGGTGAGATATTTATTTGATTAATTTCATTATTGCCCAAACGTTTTACTTTCTCTTTTCTTTAACACCGACCCTGTAATTAATTTAAGTTGCTGCCTTGCTAGAGTGTAGATTTTAGACTCCATTTTTGATGGATGTTTATTAAACAACACTAGTTAGTCATTTCTAGAGTTTATATTTTTATCATCAAACGGTTGTACAAAATAATCATATGTATACTCAAAACTCAGTTGCAAGTATTTTTTTAAACATGTGGCACAATTACCTAAAAGTTAAATAAAAAGAGTTTTAGCTATAGTGCGATCTAAAGTTCTACACTTAAAAAATGATGATATTTACTCTTAATTTTGAGATGCCTCTAAATGGTGACATTGATTTAAATTATAAAACTTAATATTTTTTTAATAAACTTCATTTAACCATCTTTAATTTCATGAAATATTATTAAGGGGTCTTCAAATGATCAATTGACAATCTACAATCTATTTTTCTTTAAAAAAACAAAAACAAAATCGGAAGGGCTTATGTAATAGAGTAATTGATGATACTTTATGAAAATTTGGAGTCATTAATGATGCTTCACGAACACGTCTTAACTTCTACAATTATTTTTTTTTTTCTAGCAAACACCAAGACTTTTGTATGAAATCAATTCAGATGGAAATTGTTCTCAATACTTTTTCCATGGTTGGTTTGAAGGGAAAGAATGAGAAATTATGAGTTGGTTTTAGGTGGATTCACTTTTAGGTTGGAGGGATTGATTGGTGTGCTATGATGGCTTTACAAGTTTTTTTTTTAATATTCTTGTGTTTCCATGTGCTTTTTGATCACACGCTCACATGGGCTCAACTGATATTGAATTATTTGCATAGCCCCATATGGCTCTTTTTAATTTTAAATTGAAGGAGTTAGTCATGTAGTTATTTGATTGATAGTTGATCAAAAGAATAAATAAAGGAACGCAGTTGTTAATAACTTAAACAAAGTTGGGTTAAGGATGTCTTTATTTGGGCAAATGATTTACTAAGACGATTTTTTTTAATAAAAAAAGTTGAATATGGGCTCTAGCTATAGCTTTCTTAATTCCAAAGTTAACTACTAGTTGTAATTGTATGAAAATTCCTTGATGTTCTTATATGTCCGCCCGATTCATGCTTTTGGGTTTTAGCATACATGAAATGTGAAACCTTATAGCATTTATAAAGCTAAGTACTGCTTCTCCATGTCAACTTTTTGGGTGGAGGAAAAAGAAAAGGAAATTTCACGACCTGATTTCTTGCAATCAATTAAGTGGGGTTTAAAGAAGCCTCAAAAGCAATTAAGAGGTCAATTAGCCGTTTACGTTTAGTTAAGATTGTTAACTATTCAATCACTGCCTATGCCATGAAAATGACACAAACTACCATAACCTCAAATTAATCCGAACACGTTTTCAGAGGCCCAAACAAACGAATTTAGGACCAAAAATAGATATACAAATTAAATAAACCATATCGCATGTATTTTGTATATAATATACAACGAATGCAAAAGATCTTTAAATATTATTGGGCAATAGTATATATAATAACGTTTTGCCTAATGTTATTTCATGTCAAATTCCTTAAGGAATAAATTGATGGAATTGACATCAAATATGAAATCCAAGAAATCCCAGTTGTTTTTTTTCTTTTTTTCCTTTGCTTAAAATCCAAATGAAAGAGAAATTTATGGCAACTGTTGATGATGTGTGCTAGCTAAGCCAGACAAATGGATAGCTAGAAAAACAAAAATCGGCTATAATAAAATTTTCTACCAAAAATTTTGTTGCCTTGTCGACATCCAATTCAAAAATGTTAGTTGATCGGATTCTGTAATTTACGATCTAACATGTCGACTTTCTTTGCAACATTACATATCTAATCAATACAAACATGCGACTGGTAACCATACCAATTGCCCCGCTTGTGTAGAATAGCCATAACATTTTTTTTATTTTTAAGAAAAAAAAATTAGTATATGAAGGCAATAAAGTTGATGAGAAGAAACTTAAATTCGGCGACTAGGACAAGTTCAATATGAGGCCAGAAAAATGCTAAAAAAAGAAAAAAAAAATCTAGAGTTCGATAGCGTATTAAAGAACTCATAAGCAACATGCTTTTGCCTACTTTGAATTCATGGCTCCTACAAAAATCTTTTTGGTGGGTCATGTGTGCGTAATGTGTGCCAATATTTGAAGTATCGGTGTCCCCGTTTTCTCTGTATGTTCATCGAACTTTACGGAGCTTGAATGATTCAAGAATCCACCAAACTTTCGATTTGCAAAGGTAGAAACTTTGATGAGATGATCAGACCCCCTTTTGCTTTAAGAGAAAGCATGCAAAATTTAAAGAAAGGGCATTCCCATTTAACACTGCCACTTATGCGTGGTTTCCTGTTAACTTTTTTTTTTGAAATTAATGGCAGCTGAAACAAACTGCGGATTGAAATTAGATTCTTCAAAGGAAAGTTAAATTTAATATATGCAAATCCTCAGAATTTCTTTATATAGTAGATGCAAGCAAGAGCAGCAGCTTGCATTAGCGATCAAGAAAATGCACGCAGCTTCCCAAAGCCGAACCAATTCAATTCTACAAAACAATTAAATGCATGCTGCTGCAATTGAAAATGTTTTACGAGAACCAAAATAATCAAACAGACATGAATTAATTAAACCCAGATAGAGAAGTCATATACAGGAAATTAACTAAGGACATGACAACGAACAACATATCATCATAATCTCTAGTAAAAATACATAGATGAAAATTGAATAAGTAATGCTTTGACGCTTACCAATTCGGATGAGTCGTATATGTACTAATTTTGTAGATGACAGATCATGTTTAGTAAAACTCGTCAATGGCATATCGTCATATGAATACATAACTTGATTAGAAATATCACCTTTTTTTTTTATATACGTAAAGCTTACGCCAACAATTTCTTTCTTCTTTTTTTTTTGTTGTTAATTTTATTCCCACAACTATACTTTGTAAATTAGAGACCTTGAAAACGCAATTTTCTGTATAATTCTTTTAATATCTAAGTTCCCAAGAAAGCTGAGAAGCCAGATAAAGGAAATAAACTAATGAAATTATTGGACAACAAATCATCTCTATGAAAAGCACGTAGACGACAACGGTACAAAATATGGGTCGATGACCCAAGCATACATATTAGGACAAGTCGTATACACATAAAATCTTGACATGATAAATCCTATTTACTAAAAATCTTCGGATGACGTGCCGTCGCATGAATAAAGAGGAGAAAGGTCTAATACGAGACGAGAATAAGGGAGTTCGTTTCTTTTACGCATAAAAAAAGTATAAAAGAAAGATTTGTAAATGGTAATTAAGCATGACGGAGTGGAAATTATAGACTTACAAACGCAATTTCCAATCTCATAAATTGAAAGATTAATTCAATAGAAGAATTTATATAAGAATAAATATAGCAGTGTTTTTCTCTGGCCACCTAGACCCGAATCTTGAGAATACAAGAGGTTAAAAAGTATTTGAATCTTCAGAAAATAAGAGGTTAAACAATAAATTTAGATTTTGTCTACCAAAATCTTAAACAGCATTTTTCGGGCATTAGAAATTAAGTCATCAAATTAATTTGATAATTTTTCTTTTTTTTTTGGGCATGGTCGATGCGATTTGAATGGCTGCTGAAGAGTCAAGAAGCTCAATCTTATGAGCCATCAAAGCTTGTTGGAATGATTCTGCCTTCATCAACTCAGAGACGCATCTTACGACAAGGAAGATGTGATGGATGAGTGGAAGACAGGAACTGAAAATGCGCTCCTTCCTCATCAACGTACATAAGAAGAATGTATGTTGTTCCTTCACCAACTCAAACTCTTGCTCTGGTTTCAATCGAGAAACCAGATCAGCGGGTACAAGCTACCTCAGTAAATTCATTTATGAGTCTGAGATATCTCGTTGAGAATATGAGAAGCGTGCACCGAGTCATACGTAGGCTGTTGGGTTGGGCACCACTGGGAAAACAACTCTTGCTTAACTTGTCTAACTAATAACAATGATGAGGTTACAGGAAATTTTGATGAACGAATATGGGTTCGTTTATCGAGCCTTTCGATGACTTTAGAATCGCCACAGTATCCTTGAATTTCTAATGCGTTTTTCAGGCCGGTTTTAATCTCTCATGTAACATGTTCAAGAGCATATTGTGGGAAAAAAAAATGTCTTCCCATGTTAGATGGCGTGTGGAATGAAGATTGTAGTAAAACGTGTTGAACCTCGCAGAACCACCAGGGCTAGGAAGCCCAATCGAAAGTATCTGGCACTTTTGGATGTGAGCAATGCTAGTGACGTGGGGGGGCTAAAAGGCTTGGTCAAGTGTTGGATGCATAAAGGACCGGGTCTTGTGCCGGAAAATCTCTATATCTTGTTAGTAGCTTGAGTTAAAATAGGAGTTAGCTGTTGCTTTGCTTTATTATTTAATAAGTTGTAAAACAAGTGGCTTGGTAGCTTGAAAAATAAGAGTTGTCCTTCGTGGTTTACTCCAAACCCGAATTGGAGAACTTTGAGATATCAGAAGAATTATCAAATTTGTTAATTCTTGTTGCTGAGATAAGAATCTTCTTCCATTCTACTTTGAGTTCTAACAAAACGGTAGTCCTTGTATTATTGTTTAAAGAAGGGTGTCCATAGAAGTAAAATTTTGATTACTGCACATAAGGAAATTGTTGCCCAAATGATAAGATCAATTAAGAAATTATATATCGATGAATGTTGGTCTATGTTTGAGAAGTTAACATTTTTTTTATGGGTCAAATGAGAAACAATATAAATTAGAAATAATTGGTCCAAGAATTGTAGGCAAGTGCAAGGGCTTATCATTAGTTGAAAAGACAAATGGGGTCTACTGCGGTCTAAAAATACTGAAGAAACATTGGCAAAATATCTTAGAGAGTGAAATGTGGAAACTAGAAGAGAGGTTGAGAAAGGTCTTTGACCCCTCCAATGTTGAGTTATAAATTATAATGATTTGTCTCTATGGTTAAACAATATTTCTTTTATTTTTGCAGTCTTTCCAAAAGACTACAATACAAAGAAAGATCGATTAATGGAATTGTAAATGGCTCAAGGTTACTTTAGTGAAAAACCAAATAATGAGTTAGAAATCATTGGTGAAGAATATTTTAACATCGTACCAACGATTTAAGAAAAATGATGATGGTGGAATCTTATCTTGGAAGATGCATGATATGGTAAATGATTTTGCCCAACATTTTTTAGGTAAGAACGAATGTTTTACGGTAGAGACAGACAGTCGTGAAAAATCATTAAAAAGTTGTCCAGATCTTAATTAATTTGTCCCACGAGAAGATAGAAAAACTCACCTGGAAGTTGTCCAGATCTTAAAGAATTGCCTCAAGGATTTGGAAAGTTAATAAACCTGATGATGTATTTGCTAAATTATGGCACCGAATGCTTAACATATTTGGCAGCAGGGATCGAAAGCAGAAAAGTTTGTGGTCGGTGGAGGTGTTGACGGTCCTTCTATTTCGATCAAATAGTGATGACAAGGATGAACAAGTTGTTGAATCCCAATTTATTGAATCATTTTAAAACCTTAACCTCCTCCTATTATATACATCAATACAGAGAGGCAACAATGTTTCCCCTCATTGGATGGATGACGTCCGTTAACTAATTTAAGAGCTTCGAGCCCCACCAGGTCCATAAATTGGGAGCACTCGCCTCCTTTGGAAGAGTTTCTTTCTTGACTATTGATGGATGGTTGCCCAGCATTTAGAGCACTGCCTAGCCTGATCACGTTCTTCAAACTACAGCACTGCAGACATTGAAGACGAATGACAGTCCAATGTGAGAAGAACCTTACGGAAAGGAGACAAAGAGAGAACAATCACCCTCACCCACTTGCAGGTAATTTCTTCATCAGTACTTTATATGTGAAATAAGAACAAGGCTGAATTGTTGTACGACAAGGCATTTCAAAAATTCTATATCATGTTCATGTCACTAGTATGCAGCATTTTCAAGACGTTCCATTTTCAAGCAAACTAATATTTTCTTTGTGATGTACAAAATTAAAGCCAAGAAACGGCAAGACAATCACGCAACCGATCAGATTCACAAGACTGGAATCAAATTGGTTTAGCTGAACCACTGTGTGATTGTTCGTTTTTTCTTATAAAAACAAACTGATGCTGAGATTCTTTTTAAATAATATTTTGAGCAGTGGAATGACGTGAGGGCTGAGCAGTATTCAAAGTTCAAGTTGCATTTTGAAGTTCAGGGGGAAAATCTCATTTATTGAATGAAGTTCAGGGATGACTCGCAGCACGAGCAGGTGCAGGTGGAGCTGTGCATTTGCATCTCTGACTCTATGTATATCCCCATTCGGCAAGATCATTATTTAAGATTTGGATTGGCAAAAGGGCACGGTCCAATATGGATTTTTAATTCAAAAACCCAAGCCCAAGATTACCCTAAATGAACCATTAAAATTATAAAAAAAAATATATATTAAATAACAAAGTCAAACATTATAGTAGATTACCATTTGCTGAAAATGTAAACAAAGAATGAGCCATGGCCAGCCAGCGTTACAATTTAAACACAATCCTTCTTGGATTTTATTTTGAAGACAAGATGCTCTCACTCACTCCACAAAATAGAATTCCTGAACAATGACAATTGATATAGCAGCCAGGGGTCCCGTGCCCCTAAAACTCTCTGCCTGTTATCTGATACTGATAAGGCCCGAGGCAAACACCACAAACAATAGCCAATAGCCTCCAAATCTTGAAGCGAGGGTGTAACATTCAATTGGAGGGAGACCTCATCACACCGTCCATTCATCATCGGATGGTCATAATCACATCACTCTTTAAATTAAATGAAAAACTTAATGCTAGAATTAATTAATAAAATTGACCTATTTAATGAAAAATAAATAACAAAACAGAGGAGAGAAGAAAAACTGTAGAGACAGTTTTGGTGAAGATAACACAAAAAGCAGCCGGTTTGTTTCACATTTAGTAGCCTCCATTTTGAAAAACTAAAAGATACCCAGAATTTGAAATCCACTGATCTCTCTTTCCCTTGTTTTCTCGAGAAAATTTTCATTGTTTAGGCAGAGAAAGGTCGAGCAGAAGAGCAAGAGACTTGTCTTTTTGTCCATTACGGCTCTGAAGTTTTTATCTTGTAATAATGACCGTTCTCTCTTTTAATCTATCTATATTACATTGTCAGTCAAATGTTTGTTTGGCTGCTGAGAAACAAAATGATAACTTGCTAAGTTTTCTCTGGAAATCAAATAGTTCCTCAGCAACCAAACAGAATAGATCACTGCTCTGCTTTTTCTCTGTAAAATTTCAGTCTGATAAGTCTAACCATAATGGTTTTGAAATGCAGGCTGATTTTGAGACTCTTTTCGTAATTTCTACTCCATTCTACACAGATCCTCAGGTCAGTACTGATAAATTTTACAATTTTTGTTTTGTATGATTCATTTAATTTCCGGTTGTTTCATAGTAAACTTTTGGAATTTTCTTTTTCAAATATTTTAGTGTGAACTCACCTTATTCTATAGCTTTATGTGTCACAAATAATCATTATATTTTGTTGATGAGTTTTTAGCAAATTTTCTCACTTGGATTTTCTCTCAATTTGATAAAATTCTAGAAAAAAAATTGGTAAAGGTTCTGTTTTTAAGATATGTTTTCTAAGTATAGTCATGTTAATATGCCGTTGCAGTAAAGGGAAAGATAAGATAATGGAAAAGGAAGGGAAGAATCAAAGCCAAAGAGTGAAAGAGGCAACGGATTTTGTGCTACAATGGGGAAACAGAAAGAGGCTTAGATGTTGTAAAGTGAAAAAAGAATCTAAACAATTCGACCAGAACAACAGCAGCAACAACAAATCAACTACTGACTGTTTGTCAAAGAAGAAAATCCCGTCCCGTGTGGTTTCTGTTGAGAAAGGATCTCCAAATCGCCTAAACAAGTAAGTTAGCAAGATACCCGAGTTGTTTCTGTTGAGAAAGGATCTCCAAATCGCCTAAATAACTGTTTAGATGATCAATAAACAGTTTTCTGCTATCATCCAATCCCAGTGAACCCCTTGTTGTAGTTTATTTTTTCTGTTGAGAAAGGATCTCCAACGGATATTTATATTTGTGACAAATAGATTGAAAGTTTTTCGTTGTGTGATGTTTGTGAGAATTTCTGGTGGTTTTGTTTGGTTGTTGCAAGAGGCATTTGACTGCTGTGACTGTAATTTTGTAGCTTGATACAAACCCAAATGCTCAGAGTGAAAACTGAGAAAAATGGAATTTTGATGTAAAATTGAATATATTTTAAGCTTAGACATTCAAAAAAAAAAATGATTTTATCTTTGTTTTTGTTTAATTATTGAGTTTGCAACAGATGATTTCAGTTTAGAGAAAGAAAAAAAAAAGGTAATTTTTGCTTGAGATATAACATGCTTGGTTACCGAAAATGTGGGAAAAAGAAAACTTGAAACCTGACTACATTTTGGGTCCGTAAAGATCCCAGTTTCTTTACTTAGTTTGCCATTAATTTCTTTAGAGCCAAACCAAAGATTTGGAAACACTAATGATGCTGCTTCTTCCCATGAACTTCTAGCCTGTTTGGATTTGAGAAAGTGTGAGAATAAGAAAATATTGATTTAATAGGTTGTCCAAACTGAAGAATTGGAGTGGTTAATGCTTGTAATCAAGTTCTGTCTAGTTCCATTTTCTCATGATTTTTCATGAATCAGAAGAAGATTTTGCAACTTAAGTTGCTAATGGTTTGTATTCTCATGTGCTAATGGTTTATTATCTCATGTCTGGCTGCAGGAACTCCGATTTGCCAATGACTAGCCGGAAACCCTCAGTGACTTCACCAGAGAAGGAAGATAGATACTACACAACAAGGGGTTCACTGGGATTGGATGATAGCAGCAAACTGTTTATTGATCATCTAAAGGAAGAAAAAAAACCTCCTGTGTGGCCAAGGCTATTTGTCACACTGTCCAACAAAGAAAAGGAAGAGGATTTCATGGCTATGAAAGGTTGCAAGCCCTCTCAGAGGCCAAAGAAAAGGGCCAAGTTGATCCAAAGAAGTATACTTGTACGTTATCCTTATCTAACCTCGATTAGCCAGAAGGAAATTATGGATAAATAAAAAAAAATAAAATTGGAAAGGATATTATGTTTTCTATCTGGGTTTTCGTTGATGGGTTTGCTTTTGTTGTTTTGTATGTTTGCAGTTGGTGAGTCCAGGTGCATGGTTATCGGACCTATGCCGAGAGAGATATGAAGTGAGGGAGAAGAGAACTTCTAAGAAGGTATTCAATTAGTCTCTCTCCCCTTTCCTTTTTGTCGTATTCATATTCCTTCTGCAAAAGGATGAAGGAAATACAAATTTTTAATGTTGGATTTTTCATTTCTTTAAAACTCTTTTGAGATCTGCAGTTCAAAATTTTTACTTCATAAAACAAATATGTTGTGTATTCATTTAGCACCAAAAAGAGTGTATGACATTGTGTGTGATGTGTCTATTTATGTGATATGCAGCAGCAGCAAAGACCTAGAGGGTTGAAGGCCATGGGAAGTATGGAAAGTGATTCAGAGTGAAAGAGAAGGGATAGAATCAAAGGATGAAAATTTTCATTCTGTAGAGATTGTCTTCGTACTGTGCCATGTAGGATCAATGTTCATCTAATTGTTTTTTGAGATAGGCTTGTCATCTTTAATGCTTTTATCTACTTTTTTTGGATCTTGGCTTTTGTTTTTATTTCACATCACAAGGTTCTGTGCAGTTAAAGAGCTTTTTTGCATGACCATATCTTCTTGCTTTTGCACCACTCTGAAGTATGATGGGTAATCAAAGTATTGTCTGATAAGAATTCAATACTTTTTGTATCTCTTAACATAAAAGCTTGCAATAATAAGTTTAAAGCACCAGTGAAATTACAGTTTCTGTTCCAAAGACATCTAGGCAATTCCATATTTTGTGAAGGAATATTTTGGCGACCTGAAAGTGCTTAGGTCTCTCTAGTCATGTATGCACAGACACATCCACCATCAACGGAAGTAACAATCTGGGTCACTGCAAGATTTAACAGTTAGGGTCGCTACAAGATTATACGATTCGACGGGAAATAAATAAATTCGGATTTGAAATTACATTGTGTTGACTAAACTGTTAAACAGTATGTGATGCCAAAAATATTTTAGAGGATATCTTAAAGGATGTTAATCCAGTGTTGCTGTTATACATGGACCAAAATTGAGTGTTCAAGTATGTCATACCAACAATGCTTTACAGGATATCTTAAACGATGTTAATCCACTGATGCATTGACACAATATTTTTTATGATCATTTTATACCGAAGATACGGGTTCTTGATAAATCGAAAAAAAAAATTAAAGAACCTGTCTGATTGAGGTAAAATTTGTCTAGGGGCCTTTTTATGACCGAAATAGTGTTCTGTTTTTCAGCGCAAAATTAAGGTTATAGCACACAGTTTTTGGATGAAATTTGTTCTAGACTTTGACCTCATCATCCACGTATTGCTGAAAGTAAACCATAAGTGGATTTAGATGGCCAAATTATTTTTTTTTTATGATCCTTTTAATATGGAAGATTGTAGTTGTTCTTTAGAAACCAAGAAAATCAATGAACTCATCCGATTTGAGGTGAAACTTGAATGGGGACCCTTTTTCGCACAAAATAGTGTTATGGCTTGAAAATTGAGAAAACAATGCGGAAGCTCTAAGCTCATTTTTTGATGTAGAACTAAGGATATAACTCGTTTTGGGGGGCCTTTTTACAACTCAAATGGTATGTATGATGGCTTGAAAATTTTGAAAAAGTAACGAGGAAGATTTAGGGCCCACTTTTCAACCCAGAACCAAAGGTTATAGCACACGATATTCTATCAAAATTTGCTCCTCAGGGCTATGTTGAAGCAAACCATAAGAAAATATATAGAAGTCGATTACGAGGTCTACTTTTTAATGATCTTTTTAATATCAGGGATAGGGGTTCTTGACAAACTGAAAAAAAAGAAAGAAAGAAAAAGAAATTGAGAACTCATCTAACTCAGATGAAAATCATTTAGGCGTGTCCTTTTACGCCCCTAAATGCTATTATGGCCCTGAACCAGAGATTGTAGCACACGGTTTTCTATCAAAACTTGATCCTCGAGGCTGCTGTTTGGTTTTGAGCTCATGTTCTATATATTGGTCAAAATAAACCATCAGAAAAAATAGAAGTTCATACCAAGATCCGAATTTTTTCTTTTTTCTTTTTATGATCTTATTAATGTTGGAGATAATGATTCTCGAGAAAGCAAAAATAAAATGAGAACTTGTCCGATTGAGGTAAAACTCAAATGGGGCCTTTTTTTTTTCAGCCCATATAATGTCATGACATGACCTAAAAGATTGAGAAAACAATGCGGAAATTCTAGAGCTCATTTTTCAGCACAAATTCGATTTCCATGGCATGTGGTTTTTGGTCGAAATTTGCTTCTAAGGCCACTGTTAGGTTTTGAGTTAGTGAGAATAAACTGTAGGAAAAAACACAAGTCTATTCAGGTAGCTTCAAAGGCTACCTGACTCTTGAAAAGAGGCAATTTCAAGAAATCGGAAACTTTGGATTACCTGATTGATGCTGAATAATCAGGCAACAATCAAAGCACTCTTTCGATTGAGATGAAACTCAGGTCCTCGCAGGGGAAGTAACAACTTTGGATTACTACAAAATTAAGTAACAATTTACTTCACTACAAGATTATAATTTCGATTGAGACAAATAAGAAGGAAACTCCAGAGCCCTCTTTTTTTTTTAATTTTTTGACGCCAAAAGCTTATAGCACACAATTTTTTGCCGAAATTCACTCCTAGAGGCCATTATTGGGATGTTTGCTCGTCCTTATGTTGATGCAATTTAACCATAATAAAAAATTAAAAAAAAAAAAAAAGTAGATTACAAAGTTCTAATGACTTTTTATGATCTTTTAAGCATAAATGGATTAATAATAAATGATTCAATACTAGTGTTTGGAATTCTCCTCAAGATTAATACATGGAACGAATTCATGTCTTAACTCTTTTTTTTTTCCTCTTTCAATTTTTTAGAACAAATTCATGTCAACTTAAATTTAATACAACATGCAAAGCACAACGCAGTCAACGGTCTTCTGTGTGCAAATTTAACATCTGATTTCACGGACTTTAAACTAAACAGGAAGTGAGGACCAAAAATCAGTGCCAAAAAAATAAAAATAAGAATAAAAAATCATACAGATTGAATTTACAAAACAAAATCGAATGGGAGCTATATTGCAAAGAAAAAAAAATTTGTACAGATGAACTAATTGTTTAGTTTCTACAGCATTTCAAAACTGCAGCTGAAAAAATTATCCCTACTCCAGCTACAATGCTCTTTTTGTATTTCCCATAAATCAGGCTTTAGTAATTATTTTCTTGTCACTTTCTAATTTTCTTTTCCGCAACATTTACATGGTCAGACCTATATTCCTTACAATACCTACAAATGTACAGTTCATCATCCGCAATCCCACTTCGATTCTGCAGATGCAAATGATCCGAGTATCCAGACCATGGTTGCCTCTAATCCACATTTTCCTTTCTAAATCATCCCTTGTGAAATGACACATTCCAAAACCCTGAGCTCGTAGAAGGAATTGGAGTTGCAATGGTCAAATGAATTGCTTATGCCACAGGCCATTGTCGCACCTAAGAACCACACAACACACAGCCTGTCATAAAAAAAAGACTTCAAGTCAGTCTCGACAATGGTTGATTTTGGCATCAACAGTAATTCCACCAATTGCAAGGCATGCACTGCTGCTATTGGTTCAAACATAAGGCAGACTTCGGGTGTGACACTATAAATAAAAATATAGACGCATAAGTAGCATTCAATACATATGTTCATGCATATATGAATTTCGCCATGGCATAAAGGAACAATAAAACAGAAACTCACCTTGTCATTCTGTGCATTGATTGTGGTTCAACAAAAACTACCGGTGTGGCACATAATTCATGGAGATCCCAAGCACCTCAAAAACTTTGCAGACCAGCTAAAATCCCAAAGGTCTAAAATTCAACTGAAGCACCACCACTGTACTATAAAGCTTCCAGGATAATTGATGCTTTGGTGAACACAGAAAGAACAAATGGTGCTTCTTCCCCAGGGTGTATGGTTGTAGGCACTATTGTGTAGCCCTTCGGATCAGGATCCAGAACCATTTCACAAGAAATTTCCCGCGAATTTACATAATCTGTCCCACCAACTGATTCATGTAGGTAAATGTTGTGAGCAGCACGACGACCACGAGTTTTCAGTATCCTCATCCCAATATAGAACATCATAGAATCGTGACTGGATTGATAATTTTTAAAACCAGCAACTGTTCTTGAGAAACTCACACCCTATATAAATGCCATATAAATTAATGAAACCTAGTAAAAAATAAAAAGCTGAGCTAGTTATAATATAAGTTCTGCAGGTGTTCAAGTATACCTGCGTCAAGGTAATGAAAACATGAATAGGAAATGATGCATCCGATCCAGAGGCCCTCAATCGGAACTGAGGATTCTGATTCCATGAAGCATAATCTTGGCAACCACCTGCACTGTAACCACGCCATTGGCCGTGCACAGAATAGCGCATCTCGGACGGATAAACACGGCAGACATATATTGATCGAAAGTGAATCTGAAAATCTTGCCAGGACATCCAGAATATACCATCTTTTGACTGTTCAAGGAGTAAATATAGTAATCAGATATTATTGAGCAATAGCCAACTGACAATATAAGACAATCTTTCATGTCTAACGAAACAGAAGTCAAACACCATTCAACTCAACCTCAATCAGTGATCAAAGAAAAGAAATTCTGGATTACATGCTATGAGAGAAAAATACCTGCGGAACATGTTTTAGCTTGTGTTTCATCCTGTCAGTCCATTCAGGTGACGAATCAGACCAGGGGCCATTCCATTCAACTTCATTAGCCCATGGATTTCGAATTTGAACAAGCTTGTGGCCATCCACCTCCCTCACCTGAATAATAAAATAAATAATTAGCTTCATCAAGATCTCCCTGGCATATGATAGATAAAGCCAAATCAGACGGAAATCAATATACCTGTAGAATTGAATAAGCATGGCCTTGCACTATGCCACTGGAAGAAATATGCACATCAGAACCTGATGGACTCCCAGCACCAAGTAGGAATCCTTCTTGTTTAAAGCGCAACAATTGGGACCATAATCTACCACTTGCAAGATCAATCTGAGCCTGGGCACTTCTCATGTCAATCTCCTCACCAGCACCCCCAGTGAGGTCCACAAGAGCATCCTGAACAAGTCCTCCTTCCAGTGCCTCATAAGAACCATGCAATTTGGCATATGCCTTCTCCAGTATAGAGACCCAGAGTTCATGACCCTTTTTACTAGTAGCAAATGCTGGTTTACCCGGAGACTCACATGGAATCCAATCATCAACAACAACGGGGACCCATTCACCCTGTGGAGAGGTACAAAGCAGGAAATCATTAACAAGCTAATACTTTGTCATGGTAGAAAGCTAGCAGATATTTTACTAGAGCAAGATTGAAGAACTAAAAACAAAGCACCTATTACCTATATTATAAGTCTAGAAGCATCTCATATTCAATTACCAAGTCTACCGAATAATTAAAAACATTTTTTATTTTGACTTTCTCAAGCTAAATGGCTTTTCTTATTACTCCAATGATCAGTGCTCAATCATGATCTGACCATAAGATCAACCACATTTCTAGATGCAAGAAGTTGCTGAGTCCATATCACATTTATATAGAAAATATCTCAAATGCAGATCATTTCCCTCAGGTTCATCACAAAGTACTGGCCTACGAATAAAAACAAGTCTTCCAGGACAACAAAAATCATTTGTTTTTTCTGTTTGTGGTTATATACCATAATCTGTCAAGCATACTGAGCAGCAGGTGCTGACATAAGTGATAAAAGAAATTAAGAGTTCATTACCTGAATACAAAATCGAACAGTGTAGATTCCTTCCTCATTATATTCTGGTGTAATAATCACTTCAGATATTTGAGAAACCTCCGTTAAAACAGCAACGGCACTCAAAAACCAACAATCGCCTAATCGACCCTATTCAAAGGACAAGTTTATTTAAGAAATTTGATACAATCAAGAAACATGGACACTAAAGAATAAAATATTTGCAAGTCAGTCCAGCAAAGAGACTAAACCTGGCAAACATCTGATGGGTTCACAGCCCCAGAAAACAAGCATGGTTGACAATCTAGACGGCTCTCTTTCACAATTTCAGAAGGCCTCATCCACTCTGCGACAACCTAGATAAAAGGCCAAGCCTAGGTTTAGGCTATCAAGAAATTAAACACAAGACAGAACTATTCAGTGAGGAAAACCCACCTGCAACTTTGAAGGGGGATTACCAGGATCTACATACAATGACTGATCATCTGGAGGGAACTCATGATCAGTAAATTGTCTTTCGCCTCTGGCCGAGAGGGCTTCTTTGACAGCTAACTCAACTGAAAGCATACGTTGATAGATTTCTTCTTGCGTTTCCATCCTAGGTTTTCTGAACTTCCTAGCAAAGGAATCCACATTCACCACTATGCCATCACGATCCGCCCTTCTCTTCCTACCACTTGAATATTGCCCATCCCAATCTATGTCATCCCGATCATAAAGATCTACATCTGCAGGATCACTATCCCACTCATCAACCTGAGTGGAAAAGATGAGGCAACAGTCAGTGAAAAGGAATGGATTTTTTTAAATAAAAAAAAATAGTAAACAGACAAACTTTTTATCACATGTATATGATTAAAGGGATGGATTATGCACTTGAAATTATCACATGTATCAAAATAACAAGATATATTAAATTATTATTAGTAACATACTCTTGGGGGTGAATCTGCCCATTGCCAATTATCTTCAGGGAATTCATTCATATTTAACTCAGCTGAGCATATTGCAGAATAAAGAGAAGCAATCTCATCCTCAGTTAAGCACCTTCCCCACAGGAAAACATCCATTATATGCATCTTAGATTCAGCTCCTTCGCTATCCGACCTTCCAAATACATCCATATCAGTAGGTGGTCTAACACCAACCCAAACTTCAGCCCCTTCTTCCCAAATGCTATTACCCGCTGACAACGCTAATCCAGTTTGGTAGCCATCAAAACCACCATCCAAATAGCATGTTGCCTCACCTATATCAGCATCTATGGTCATTGTTACAATATGCCACCTGAAAAGTAATATAGAACCAGAGTAAGACCATAAGCTGGAAGAAATATGGAAGGAAAAAGAGAAGCAGAATCATATGGTAAAGAAAGAGAAAGGTCTGACCTTCCATCTGCAATACTTGTTGCACTAATACTCCAGTCCTTTGCAACAGTTGTCTGTCTATCACCTTTAGTAATTAATCTAAGCCCTACTTGTCCAGCCTCAATACCTTGCTCAGAACCAGCCACCAGAATTTCCCAGCACACTTTCTTCTGAAACTCAGTGCCTAGCAGGCAAACTGGACCAGACTCAGGTTGGATCATCACAGCAATGGAAAAGCTAACCTTTTGACTCTGACATATGCTTGCATCAATCTGACCACAGTGTCTCCCACTTGTTGTTGGTTCATCATCAAGAACACAAATAGCACCTGTAATTCCCGTCTGCCAAAAACACAAGTTAGTAATTTATAGTCGAAAAACCAATGTCACTAGTGTATCTGGAACTCCCAAACTGAAAAAAGAAAATAGAACCAGAAAATAAAATCCTATCTAAGATAAACATGAATAAAGAAACAACCCATATACAACATTCCATTCCCACAAGCCTTCCTCATAAATCTATTCTCTAGATATAGGAAAATACATAACAGACCAACAGTTGGGCAAACATATGTTAAAAGCACTGCTCAGGTGAAAATAGAGGATCATACAAAGACAGGACGGGAGAGCACATCATTCCATGTGGAAGAAATATGGATGCAGACAAGGAGCTCATCTAAAATGCTATGACAGTTTTTTATTTTTTTATTTTCATTTGCATTTAAAAGCATTTTATATTTTACTTCAGAAAATGGGAGTCCCCAGAGCGAAAACAGACATACCAATGTAAGAAACACCTAATATTGCAACTATTCCAACTTTGATTTACAGAAATATAATTGGTTTTGTTGTTGTCCACTACTGTCATTAATAATAACTTCTGTCAAAAACAGTCCCCATATATTTGCCAGAACTTTTGTCAAAGCCAATAGTTCTTTAATAAACCTGAAGTGCTCGCCGAGCTAACTGAGCTGTGCGTATCCTTCGTGCAATGCTTGAAACCCTCTCTCGTGCAAAAGAATCCTCAAGAACAGAATCACCTCCAACTGCCCGCACTGCAGCTGCCATGGCTGCTGCTTCTCTATTTCCAGCATTAGGAATAGAGGAAATTAGAGACGCTTCAATCTCCTTCCATTTACGTTCTTCCTTCTCCAGGAGAGCCTTCCTTCTTTCTTTACCTCTCCCCTCCTCTTCACGTCTTTGCATTAAGATTTCCTCTTCCATCTCCTTCTCTCTTATATAACTACAAAGTTTAAAGCAAGGTTTAGAAAGGCAATCAAAGAATTAAGAGTTCCATACAGTTCAGAAACAATAAAACCAAAATAGGAGTCATTACCTTTCTTGGATAATTTCGAACTGCCTACGGTCCTCTGGCATCCATTTTTTAATTTTCTTGGCACTTAGGTCCGAAAAACCGATGCTATCAAGAAAAAGTCTCAGCCGTACCTCGTCCTATCACATAAGATATCTTTAGTAGTTGCAATAAGAACATGTATCTTTGTACGTCGTAAATAACTTGAATCTGACTAACCTGTACTCGTTCAGCCTTTGCAGTCAAACCCAGCAAAAGAAGTAAATAACCCCCAAATTTATCCCACATATATACCCATTCAGTATCAATTGCCTCTTCCAAAGCCAGAATTCGTGCATGAGTACACATTTCTCTTCTGTAATCATAATCACTGGATAATTCATGGCGAAAACGCTTATATTTCATTCTGCAAAAGAATGACCCAGCAACAAATTCCTCATTTTTCAGGCGATCTCTCAATTTCACGACATCATCTCGGGGAAGCATTAAATTCCCTTGCTTATCACGCGTAGCATTAGGGTCTCCAACCAAAAGAGCTGTTGAACTGGCAGACCTCTGTGGAGCTGAATAAGTTCCAGATAATGCATTTCTTGTCTGCATTAAAAAAAAAAAGAGGAATTACATGCAAACACAACAATCACCTAATCTACCAATGCTACTAGTATTTCGTCATGGTTCACTATACAGACTACAAAAAAGGAAGAAATATGCTATAGCTGACAACACTTAACCCTTCAAACAGAAAAAAAGTCTGCGAGAGCAGAGTTCAGTCTGCTAACGTTTCCCAGTCCACATTGAAGCAATATCAGTACGTTCAAGTATCAAACAGAAAGAAATTCCAACTATTATTGATGATTATAGCATATTACCAATACTGTTGTACTTGAACAGAATAACAATGATATGAAGATAACAATTCTATCTTCTTTGCAACTCTTCATTCTGTTATCCACCTTTTCATGGAATACACTACACACCATTGTTTTTTTTTTTAATTTGGCTAATTATGAAAACTTAAATATAAATCAAACGCCTTTTCCAAAATATATATATATAAATCAAACACACCTTAGTGGCAGATCGTGAGATTGCTTGAACAACAGTATCCTTGCTGAGAAAATGAACCGCATCTTCCATCGTCTGAAGATACCAGTAAAAAATGTCAACGTAAATAGGTTGCCAAGGAAAGAAAGACACATAGGCTGCAACAGAAGTGGAAGCAAATTGAGCATAAGCACATCAGATAAATGAGCAAACAAACCTTAAGAGTCAGACAGGGACGAGAAACAGCAAACCCAAAGGCCACAACTAGAGTGATTGCTGATACAGCAGCACCAGCAAATGGAGGATAAATTTTCAAACTAGCAACAACACCCCAGCCCTCAATTGCCAGTGCAACCCCATAAAGCACCAGAAATGCAACACTGTTGAGCAAATGATGTGACATGCAGTAAATGTTGATACCATTTGAAGAGTAAGAAAGAACAATTCACAGCAAGACCAGGTTAGAACAAACCTGACGTTTTTTCCACAATCAGCATGAGCATCATAAACATATACAGGCAGTACTCGTGGAGAATAAACCACAATGGGAGGTGAAAGAAGAACCTAAAGAAAAGGAGCTTGATTGTCAAACAAATGAAGAAGCAGAACAGACACAAGAACAAGAATTAATTACATATTTAAATCCACCATGTGGTTCAGAACAGTTTGTTATAACTCACTGTTAATGCCCTTCCAGCAAGAAGGAACAAAAAAGTAAAATAACCAACAGATGCTCCAACAAAGGGTTTATCTGGAATATATAAGAGCAAAACATAATGTTGTTAGTGACAAGCAAGACGTTGATCAGTTCCAAAGGCTCAAGCAAAAGGTTTGTAAACGAATTTGTTCTTACCATCAAACCATCCAACCAAAAATGCTGCCAAACCCAGAAGAAAAGCAAGGAAACAAACAAAAAACATCTGTGTTCGGGTCAAATAGAAATTGTTTGAGGCCCAGTGATGGATGACACCAATAGCTAGTACAATCAGTAGAAGCAATAATAGAAATGCTACTCCTATCTGTCAAAGTTGCCAAAAGGAAAAGAGAAATCAGGTTATATTGATTTAGTATACCTGAAGGCTAAGAAAAATCAAGCATGCCAAGATTAGCATTCCATACCGTCCACGGCGTAATTACAACTATAACTGCTGATATTGCACCAAGCAGAAGAACTAAACCAATTGTAATAAATACATATACACCACGGGAAAGTTTCCAATCATCATCCTTCCTGCAAATGGTGTCAATATCAAATTAAAACGGCAAACAATCAAACACCATGACAGGCAAACATCTGAGAATGGTTGGTATTGAATTTGATTCCTAATTTTAGAGAAAAAAAAATTGACTAACCATTTGAGCAATCCAGAGCATAGTGACAATAATGCTGGAATGCACACCAAAGGAAGCAAAGCAGCAAGAAAATCACCCTTCGTTGGGACCTGGTCCTCTCTAGATTTGACAACTTCCAAGTAGGATGCACCACAAAATGCGACAAGGACAGCTACCGAAACAGGAGAAACAAGAATATATACACACATTATTGTGATTATCCAGGTAGCCCTTGTAGAAAATTACTTAGTAGAAAGAAGTGCTAATTTATAGCAATAAATCAAGAGTAAAGCAAACATATATACATTACCTGCAAATATCCCAACACAGATAGCAGATGAGAGGGAAAACCGGTATGTGGAAAACCATGAAACAATTGGTAGAACACCAGTGACTACTAAAGCAATTGCAGATGCCATCAGCCAGCCAAGGTACACAGATGATGCATAAGGAGAGGCAAAACTATTTGGCTCGCCAGTCCATCCCTTGTATCCCAAATCTTCTAACGGCTTTGCAGATACTATTGCACCCAGAGCTAACACAGATCCAGTGAATACAGTTATACAAATAACAAGAACAATGCCCTGAAAGAGACAAGAAGACATGATTATATTCAAAGCCCTGGTTCATTTAAAGTGAAAAATGAAAAATAATACTGTAAAGAGTAACACACTTCTTCAATGATTAATTTCTTGGAACGACTAGTGTAGCCATATAATTAAAGCTGAAATGGAAAAATAAAATAAAAGAATTTTGAAAACACAATTCAAAGGTTATTGCCACACTTTACATGTATAACGACCTAAATGGTTAATAGCATTGGTATCGAGAATACTTAGTGAAGTAAGGGAAATGAAGAGAAGGAGATTATGCTGTGACAGTTAGAGATTGAAGCAATGGGAAAAAGAAAAGAAAAAGGATCTGTACCTCACTAAATTATCACAAGATTACACACACACACACACACACACACACACACACACACACACACGGACAAGAACAAACTACTATCCAAAATGGGGAAGAAGCAACATTCTAAATGGGGGAAAACAATGAGGCATTAATTAGTTTTGCTAAATTGGGAATATTATAGACTCCAACAAGTTGCATGAGGAGAAAAGGAGAAAACAACAAATAGAAGCTCCACTGATGAGCTATGACGGAGGTAATATAGCCTCAAACTTGTCCTCATGTACTATTAGTGATTTCCCCTTTTGTTTGCTACCGAACTGGTGCAAAGGCCACGTAACCAGCAGATCGTGTTAAGAAAGATGAGTACCATTATAAGAATTCAAGGGTCCTAACAAGCGCAATGAGTATCTAAGAAGTTTTGAAAAATGGTTTTCTCGTGTCTTGTCAACGGTTTCCTTTCTGTTCTTTCCAAAATGGACACAAAGGCTACTGATGGAGTAGAAGATTTAATCTGACTTGTACATATACAGTGATAAGCTTGTATACGGATCAGTTACAAGCATACAGGAACAAGGATAAAAACACAAAACATTTCATGAGACCTGAATCATTTTTCCTCACTATTAACTAAAGAGTTGATGCATTTAAGATTATGAAAATTTTAGCTTCTGAAAACGAGTTCTTTCAAGGTTAAACTTGTCAGTAAGCCCCATACCTGCCCTTGAGAGGAAACATTTTTCATTCAATTCTTTAGAATCATTTCACAAAAGACATTATTTCTTCCGCTTTTTTCTTTTTCTTTTTCTTTTTTTCTCTTCGCTACTGTCATGAACATAAAATTTGGGGAGGGGGTTGGGGGAGGGGAGACAATAGAAACAAGAAAATGAAATAATAATAATATATCTGAATTAAACATACATTTTATAAAATACTGCATCCATTTTACTACTGAAAGACCGCTTCAACTCAACTATGCCTATTCAGGGCCAGCCACAGAAATGATTTTCCTCCTTTCCACCGTATTTTGCAATAATGACATAAATACGAAAACATCTAACACTCATATTGCAACTCATAACTCCAACAATAGAAGGATATTAACAAGCAGGCAATAACTGCCAAAACCCTAGTCACAACAGTGTTGAAAATTAGAACATTACTAGAAAGCAAAATAATCCACTTACTAGAAAAACAATAATAACACTTCAGTAGGTAATCAATGATATGATTGTTACATACCACATTGGTCAAAGTTACAAAATAACCAGATAGCAATAGAGAAAACTCCAAGTATCAAAGAATAACAGTCATGCTCAGTGCATGTTTGATAAGTGTTAGCTAAAACACAAATGATAAGACCATTCGAACTAGATACTACATTAGTGGAAGAAAGGGAGGGAGGCATTAAAGAACAAACCTCCTTTTTCCCAGGAGGTTGATCATTTCCTCCAGGAGTTGCTGCACATTGTACTTGTGGAACCTTAAACTGATAACCATTGCGTATCCAAATAGGAATTGCGAAAGAAAGGCAAGCCACCATGAGTGGGACAGTCAAGGAAAGCCCCAGAAGCAATGATGATTTGCTACAGAACAAACATGGACATTAGTGCACAACCAGCTCATGAGTAGATTTCACAGATACAATGTATACAAGTACACAGCTCAAGAACCAAGGAGCTCAAATAATTATCCAAATGAGATTCAGAAATATAAAGAAAGAGGGTCAAGAATATAGCAAAGCAGCTTTCTTGATAAGCATATGGATCAAACTACAAATAGAAGATTCTTAAGCGTGAAGCACATATACAAACTTATCTATCACTATTTTTATCTCCAAACATTGATATTCAAATTCACTAAAATAGAGCGTCCACCTACTAGGATGATGTTCTCAGAGATTCAAAATTTTCATAACCAGCAGACAAAAAGAACTGCTCTAAGGAAAACGCTGCAACAACAATATTGAAATTGAACGGCAGTTACTTTTGAACTAAATGATAATGAATTTAACCACAAGCACAGGATACCAGAAACACTTGATTGACAATATTCAAACAGAAAACCGGGCTTACTTTTTCAGGATATCCACCTCCTAGAACCAATACAATGAATAAATTTCTGGTAAAATTTGCATTTAATTTACAGATGCGTAAATGGGAATAAAAATACTGATCAAGCTAGCTCTTTGTCTAACCTGAAAAAGAATAATGAAAAGGAAACAAAAAATGCTATATATTGAAACATACCTCAAGAAGGAAAGCAACAATCCAACACTTGTACTCAGCAGCCAAGCGATAAATCCATACTGAAGAGCATAGAAATTTTTAACAGAGTCAAGACAAGCAACAAAGCTGTTTGAACTACGGTATTGTACATTAAATCGATTTAGCATGAAAATGTACAGATGAACATCAAAACAGTAACCTAAACACATGAAAACTGCAATGACGGAATTTTATTTACAGAGTCACCCAATAAAAAAAAAATTGTAGACCACCATAGTTGAAAGAACCAGAGCAGGCGCAATAGAATGAACTTCAAAGTTGAGAAACTTATTCAATTTTGTATAGAAACGCAAAAATACAAATACTTTTCCCACCCACTTACTCTGCCAGTTTACATCATAACATTTAACTAATCTACTATATAACCACAAACATTTACAGACATTCAGACACAACAAACTTGTAGACGATTAAAACAGGAAAGGCTACAATGAAAAATAAAAGAGCCAAAGGAAAAAAGTTTTTATTGGTAGCACAGAGTGACAGGACATTGCCTTAGACTTTCAACTTCACATCTCACACACAACGCTCAAGGGACACAGAGAATCTATAAATATGGAGCACCGGAGTGTGAAAATCCATTATTTTTGGTTCTAGAACTTAAATACTATTGTTGGACCTAACCTATAACATTAAACTTCTGTGTCAAGTGCTAACTTAATAAGGTACCAGAGGGAAGTTGAACCAGTGATCTTCTGCTATTGCATTAATTATATACCATTTTATTATGCGAGCAGATATAGCTTCAATCCACATTTTGACGACTAGAATACTGCAGACAACCAAACTGAAACTATTACACGGCCACAGCTATTTCTTAAATGCAAACAGCTAAATACATTATCAAGAGAGAAACTGAATGAGAAGGTGCTATCCACATTGAATTCAATCTAAACATTCCAAAGATAAAGTACTTCCAGTGAAATATCCAAAAAAAAAAAAAAGGAAGAAAGAAAGAAAGATAAAGGATCCAGTTAAATAGGTGAAGTATACCTTGCGAGGTTTTGACGTCATGGCCATTTCTTCTGCTCGAAATGATCGGAGAAAAGCCATGATTGAACATACAACAGGAGATAAAAGCAGCACCGCAAAGCCGAATTCAAACTACAAACATAACCAAATTTCTATATCAGTACACGTAAGGCATTGCCAAACAACATTGAACTAATATAAATATATATATAGTTCTCTATAAAATCATTTAATGCAATTTCACAAAAATCGGTCAGGACAGAAATAGATAAACTAATTATAATTCCAACGGAAGTGCCCCTACTCACCTGTTGGTGCCTAGCATTTATAATTCTAATGGTCTTTGGGCGAAAGATTGCAACACTGATTGTTTCAAGGATGAAGATAAAACTAAAAAGAACCCATGCTCGCTCTGGAGTCCCTGCTGCCTTATGTAAAACAAATCTAGACATTTGAAGCCACTTTTCAAGTCCACGGAGCCTTAGCTCCTCTGAGAGAGAAATCTGATTAGGCATAACATTATCAACACTGTTTGAGTCAATTACTGCGACATCAGTATTGTCACCATGATCTCTGTCGGCATCCAAACTACTTCTCTGAAGCAGTGCCAAGATAGTGGGGTCCAAGCTTTTCTCCTTCAACATCATGGCAAAATTAGGATCCAATCCTTTGTCCTGCAATAAACTAGTCAATTCTCGATCACCTTCTCTTGCCCTCTTCTTCAGCATAGATGTAATCCTAGGGTCGTTCAATCTTTCCTGAAATGCAAGAGCTAAATTTAAATCTAATATTTGTTGATTTGCAGAAGTCGATGTGCTTGAATCACAACCCTGGCTATCAAGACCACTGCTATTGCAAACCACTAGGGAGTTATTCTGATCATAATTTTTATCAACAAAGGAAGTCCCAGCTTCAGGCTCTTGGACAACCGAACGACAAGAACTGCTACATAATGCTAAACTTGGCCTTCCACTATCCATGCTCTTATCACTATTGATACCCTCATGAGAACTGGCAGTTCGACATAAAACGCCATTATTCCATGTAGTGACATCAACAGAGCATTGTGCTGCACTCCGGCTACTAGCTTCAATAATATTACCAAGGTGGGCCGCTTCCGCACTACTACTGCGCTTCACACTAGAACCACAACCTTCAGAAGAACTAGATGAACTATTTTGTTCCTTTCTGCGGAATCCCTCTCTTAGGCGAATCACTGTACTCTGCAAGGCATCTCTCCTAGCAGCTAACGGGTTTGTAACTGACAAATGACGAGAAACCGCTGCACCTAATAGGACAGAAGCTACAACTGCATAGCTAATACAATGTCCCAAGTACCTGAAGCAACGAACAAACAGGAATAAATAAGAGAACACAACATTGTTACAACAGCATTACAGCTAATATTTAGTTCTGCAAAAGCAGGAACCAACCAATAATGCACTCCAAAACAAATAAGGAAAACCCGCGATGTTCCAGCAACAAAAAGAGCTGCAACACGACTTTGAAGAAGCTGAAACCCATACAAGCATGCCCCCATGTTCCAGTCTACGAAAAAAATTAGTACACAAAATGAATTAGCAGATGCGGATGGACTATGTTACTGAAATATAGCAATCAGCCAAATATAAATGGACAATAGTTAACAGCAAACCAAGAATGATGACAGCAGCTGATGTAACTGCTCCAAGCCAGCGTGCCTCCATTGCTGTTAGACCATATAAGATGGAATAGACAAAAAGAACTACAAGCGAGCCAGCATAGAGAAGTCCAAGATGAGAAGCCCTACAAAATCAAAGTAATTAGAGAGCTACAGAATACTGCAGAACAAAATCTTGAGATGCACAACTAAACACATTGAAATGAGTGTTATGATGGTCAACTATGTATAAAAAAAATTCCAAACTTTCCTTGTTAACAATAAGTAAATTTCAAACTTCAGCAAGAAATAAGTTCTCGAGCCTTTTACACCATCATTTCCCAGAAGAAACAGAAAAGGACTTTCCTAATTGAAATATGAGAAATACCTTCATAAATTTAACAACTAAAAAGAATTTGACTCCTAGCAACTTAACATCCACTACGCAAATCCTATTTGATAAAAAACACAAGTTTCGGCAAACTATAGATATGAAACATTCATAAACAAGCATCCAATAAACCAAGAAATGCAACAATTTTCTCTGAACAGGTAAAAGAAGAACAGCCAGCTTAGTGGTTGCCGTACTTAATGCAATGTGAAGATCAAGAAAAATTTGCTATGAATTTACGATATTTGATATCAAAAGGGGGAAAAAAAAATTCTTACTTGCTCGACTGTCGAGGATACAACTCATTGGGATCAGGTGGCTCAGGTAAGCAAGCCAAAGGACCCATCTCTATACCATCAGGATAAGCAAACTTGTAAGCCCTCCGCACATACTCATCCACATCTAAGCCATTCCCTGAAACAATTTATCAAAGAAGGTAATAATCGATAAATTATATAAGAGTAGCAGTACCCAGAATTAACAGCATCCTAAAGACTAATGCCTCATGACTTGTAAAATAATAGCATCAAACTGCCATCACATCTCTGCGTTGAGGAAAGCAAAATTAACCAAGAAACTAACCATTGAAGACCATTCGACAAATAAAGAGCATATTTATTGCTAAGGCAATCGCTGATACACCAAAAAAGAAACCAGAAGGCGAATATCTATCAGATGCATGTGAACCAGCAGTAACGTATACAGCAGAAAGCTCATAGGCACAGAGTAGGGCAACAGCCAGGAGAAGAAGAACGGCAACAGCCCCTGATAAAAAATGAGGAAAACTGATTATGAGAATAATAAAAAGTAAAAGATACAAATAAAATTACCATAAAAGCCCAAGTGCAATATTCAACCAAAAGGTAATAATGTAGTCCCATCCCCACTCTGTCTCCCCTTCATTTTTTTGAACGTCTACAGAACATACCAAACTTCTTCACAGCAAAAAAGAGACAACCAAATGAGGAGTTTCCTCCTCAAAGCTACGAAGTCATATTTGTTTGTTTTTGTTTGATATACTCAGAAGGCAGTATTGTTAATCCAACAAAAAAGCTCCCTCCCTTGCTATTAGATCCAGTAGCATCTTTTACGTTCTTTTTTCAGAAGGTTGTTTATCACCAAACTCTGTCTTCTGTTCCCTGTGCTCTATCCATTTCAAACTTCCCTTCTTATTGCCAAGTTAAACAATTACCCCAAGGGGGTTGGGTTGAGTGGTAAAAATCCATTGGATTCAGCAAAAGAGTTCAAGGGCTCAAAACCCCTTGGGGCCACCAACCTAAGGTATTTACTTACTACAAGTTTCCTGAATACTAAGGTTGTAGGTCCCGGCAGTTGTCCCCAGTTTAGAACATGGTAAACATAGAAAGGTTGAGTAATTTCTATGTATCTGAAGAAAGAATAAAAATCGTTGCTTAATATCCACAAATAGAAACTCTCAACTTCATATGACCTAAGCTAGAAAAAGGATGGTCATAGAGGATAACGCTCATACAATATTGCCATTAGAGCCTCTCATTAAATAATCATTTTCATATATTCCTCCATATCCAAGAAAAGTTATTTGAATAGGCTTCCCCATTACTTCAGCTTGTATGCCGAAGTCTTATTTCTTGATCTGAATATGCGCAAGTCTGTTTTCTTCAACATTTTTTTTATTGGATATGAATACGCCAATTTTTCTTTAACAGAGCTAAGTAGTTTAGGGAAGTTTGATCCTAAATATTTCTACACAATGGACTCACTTACCACAAATCATCATTATATCTATGTCGAAAGATATTACCAATAAAAAAGGGGAAAATAGTGGACTTTCAAAGCCCACAACAGCAAAATCATGTCTTGACCATCACCACCCTATCAAGATAAAAGGAGTCATTCACAGAAGCTCCAATTGGTCCTATTGTGCACCACTTTTTCATGCAGACTTATGTCAAGTTCAGTTGAGACATAGAGGAAAAAGGAAAAACAAACCACCCCAGCAGGCATCCCCCATAGCCAAAGACCAGAAAGGAGATCCCATACAGTAGTACTTCATATTACATATAGTAAATTTAAAGCTGTCAACAGAGCATAAAATCTAAGTTTCAATCTTTTTGGCAGATTCTAGGAGTTTGAGTGTACTCTTCCCATCTCCACTGAAAACTACAAACCCCCCACCCCCCAAAGCACTTGCAGATGTTCCCACAAACTGCAAGCCAATTTTGAAATTGACCTACCATCTAGGGTAAAGATACAAGAAACATAGCAATTCCCACAAGTAACTAAATTAGCAATTCAATAAAACTTTAAAAAGGCATAATTTTATTACTTTTCCCAACAAAAAAATATAATAAATTTTCATTTGCTGAGTAATATGAAGTTCAAGGAAATGCATACTTGAGCTTTGCCATTGTGTTCTCCACCAAAGCATGATTGAATAGAAGGCCAGCAGAAGAGCAGTGCCAGCCATTATTATAGCCAGACCGATTATATCCCGACCAAGTATTACAATCAACCAGCTTCCCCACATGATAAGCACCGCAACTGGAGATATAACAACCATCCATGCTGACAGAGCCAGAAAACGACATATTATCCCCAGCTGTCCTCCTTGTAATACATTTGGCCATTTTCTAGCGAAAATCCAACTGAGAAAGAGATATACAATTAACGATAAAGCCAACAGACAACCCAATAAATCATATAATGGCAATCCATACAAGGAAATTAAATGCTTGAATTTAAGCTGCATACGACAAAACAAACACTTGCATTTACATAGTTGGATCAATTTAAGAAAGCATGGCAACAAAATTTAAAAGCTCCAGAAAATGCCAAGATTACCTATAAAGCCGCCAAGGCCGCCAATTCACAGCCCAGAGAATTGAAAAAGAAGCTGAACCCAAAACAGCAAAAAGGGTTCCTGATATTGCACACGCCAATACTATCCCCTTATCATCTCCGTCCATGTCCCCCCTCTCTCACCTATGCACACCACATGCATCAAACAAAAAGTTGAGAAACAAAAATAAAAATTTGGATTCAGAAACACAATTTAAAACCAGAATTTATCTCGACAATTAAAAGCTTCAATCGTTAGCCAAAATGTCATCACCCAAAATAACACAATCGATTAAAACCCCAGATAAGAACAGTAATGTGAAGACAACGAAATGAAATATAATCCAAACAACAATACATAACAAGGCATCAAAATTAAACAAAAACAAAACAGGCATAATTCAACAAATGAACTCAAACCCAGCAAAGAGTAAAGCAATGTGAAGCAATACAAATGAGAAATTTACCTACTTGACTCAAGCGGGCTTGATGGGCAACAACATTATGTTGAATTCAGCACAAATGGGTCATCTTGAATGTGCAAATTGAGCGATTAAATTAGACCAAAATGGGGTAATTCCTTTATGGGTTTTAGGGTTTGTAGCAAGATAATTGAGCTCTGAAAGCCACTACTAGCTAAGCTTTGATTATGAAAAAAGGAGTGAGCTTTGATTAGGGTTTGTTCTGGGTGATTTTGATTCGGGGTTTGTCTTTATCTTCTTTGATAATTTGTGAGAGCGAAAAAGAGAGAGTAAAGATTAAAACCCTACTGGTATGTGTGAGAAATGTGAAGTAAAAAAATGAACTTTTTTTGGTTTTAGAGAGAGTTTGAGTCTTTACTCCTTAGAGAGAGAAGGAGAAGCTAAAGACTAGAAAATTTAGTAAAGTTAGAAACAGTGGACTTAAAATAATAAAACAACTTTTTTTTTTTGGATAGGAAGTTATCTTTGTGTCTGAATGGGAGTAACAAAGCCTCTTCTAGTTGAGCGCGTGGGTTACACTTACCAATGACACGATAGTATTGGACACGTGGTGGGTTACTACTGGAGGTGGAACCGTACGTCAAAGTCAGAATTCTTTTTGAGGTTTTTAAATTTTATTTTATTTTATAAGCTCAATTTTTTTAAAAAAAAATTGTGTCCATTGAAGTATATAATAAGCAATTAAGAGGTCAATTTGTTGACATGAGGTTTAATTTCTTGATTTAAGCAGGTGAAGAATTTGTGTCTTCAAACATCACTTTATTTAATTAGGTAAAGAATTGTGGAGATGGGTATTTTATTTTATTTTATATATTCAAATGAGAATTGACTTCCAATCCCAATTGATCGGTAAAACCGTATTTTAGGAGCAACCATGTGATTTCCCAAATTAGGGTTTGAATTTCTTTATTTTTTATGAACATGGTTTTGTGTATTTTAAGTTTATAGATTTTAAATACTTTCAAGTTCTGTAGGAAATAGTAAAAATGCACTAAAATGCATTCATTAATAATTATTTCGCATTCACCTTTTATCATTGGACTCGGAAACTCAAAAATTTACTATTATTTAGTTGAAAAGTACTACCACATATCTGTAAGATCTTAAAAAAATAATAATTATGTTTGTTCGAATTAGATGTTATAAAATATGTTTTAAAATGTTTTAAATTATAAGACCTCACTATATTTGGATGGAAACGTACTTCAAAATGGGCGAACCAATCAACTTTAGGTGCTTTTGAAACTTGAACATGGGAATCAGAAGACTTTTATTGGTTTTGCTAATTGCCATGGATTTTTTAAAATCTCATATTCAAAGTCAAAAGAGATGAGCATTTTTATTGGCTTTTAGCAACATACCAATTTTAGTGAAAATTAATACCACTTTAGTAGTAAATTACTGAAAATCCAGGTCATTTTCATGGTCTTCATCATTCAATAATTAACTAAAACAAGTATGTTAACAATGACTCCTTGATGATTTGCATTTATGTAAAAGAATAAATGGGCATTAAAGCCCAAATACACCAAGACAACCAAATCACTATCTTCAAATTTACCTTATTGGCATCTCCAGATTATCATTCATTTATGAATGACCTAAATTTGCCAAGCATCACCCACCATAGATGAAGAATAATATCTTCCACCTATTGAACTGGGGGTTTAATTTGAGTTGAAAATGATACGAATGGAAAAAAAAAAAAAGTACAAGACATTATTAAGATATCTTTCGTAGCTCCAAATATATAAAACACGTTTGAAAAAAAAAGAAAAAATTCTTATACATGCTATGCTTTCTATCATTAGTCTTGTTTCGCCGTCTTTTTACGCCGTTCTAAAGTGTGAACCTCAAGATGTTATAGACTTTTCAATTTATTAAAAATTTTAAATTACCAATTGATAAACGCACCAATACCTAGTGAAAAAAATGTTTACATGAGGAGGAGAATGCCTTTAAATTTGGAGAATCATGTTCACGTGAGAACGACTAAAAGGGGCCTTTTGGATCAAAAAAATGTGATTCCAAAGGTCCAAAATATGGGCAGATGGGCTTGAGCAGCCAAGCTTTACAGAAAGCACTAGAAATCAGGCATCAAAAGCCAAAACTTCAGATAAAAACTTTCTTAAAAGTCAATGGGTGGATTATATCATTATCATATGGTATACTCAACAAACACCAATTAGGTAACATTTAGCATATCTTTGCTTTTCAACAACATAATTGTTATATAATTACAAGTTTTGTGTTTTAGTGTAGAAAAAACTCGTATCTGTGTCGATCAATGCGCCAATACCAGCTTCTTCTTGTAGCTACAGACCTAGAAGTGACCGTGGAACACAGCTGTAAATTAGCTCATCACCTCCCAATTTGATTATTTGATAGCTACATATGTTTGTCTTCCATCATCACGTTGAAGGTGGTTGGGTGAAAATGACCTAGATCGTCCAAATTGTTCATGATTATCTTACTGGATTTGAGAGACCCTTTTGGCCAAAGAATCCATGCAAAAATTGGAGAACTTGGAAAGGAATCAAGCAGTGGAGGATGCGCAGTTGATTTTGTTGAAAGAAAATGGAAAAAGTTGTGGGGCATCTTCACTGGGGCCAAAAAAAAAGTGATAAAAAGTTGTGTCATCCACTCACATGCACATTTCTCATCATCAAGAATCTTTTTAGATAAATCATATGCTTATTCTTTGTATCCCACCACTACCACTAGGCACTAGCCATGAACACACACGGCACCCCCCAAAAATAGAGGGAAACTAAAATATTTGATAGACATGCATACATCCCAAAATTTGCTTGCTCAACAGAGTGCTTTTTTTAATTTTTTGGGAGCAAATTCAGACTTCTAATCATTCTAATTAAAATGTAAATATTAGGGGAAAATAAAAAAAATGGAGGAAGAAAATTCATTCATTCATTAACAGACCACTCCAAGAAAGGAGTTTCGTAACAAATAGAATACAAGCGAGAGCAAGAGAGACACAGAGAGAGAGAGAGAGCAAACAAAGGCCTTTGTTTCTTTAAGCTTGGAGAAACTTGGCCACATATCCCCAACCAACTTACATGGAGACTCTTTCAAGGTAAAAGACAAAAAAAAAAGGTCAAAACTTCTCACTAGAGACGATAATAATAAGGTCACATGTTACTAACCCGACCTAACAGTGAAAAGGAGGAGGTATACAGAAGAGGAGGGGGGGGGGGGGTTACACTAGGTTGAATGATACAGAGGGGTAAAAGGGGGTTTTCACTTTTTTTAAGGGCAATTGGGGTTTTTACCAGGGCCCCCGAAATAGAAGTAATGGCCCCAATCTCCATTGCTGCCCGTTTGAACATCATAGCAGTTGGATTGTTCAGTGAAAGTGCCAATGCCTTTAGGAGCCTTGAGGTTATTTGAGCCGTCGACTACTTGTACATTCCTGAAGTAACTAGCTTTGCCGAAACCTTCTTCAGGAAAGCGGCCACTGCCCATTTGAGTTGATGTGTGCCGACCATCTGCCTCCGAATTCACTACTTCGCCTCCCCATTCAATCATCGAAGCACTATCTGCTAAGTATGAGAATAAGAATGAAGGCCAGTAGCCTAACACATAGTCGTTTCCAAATTGCATCCACCAATGCCCCTCAGTTGGATCCTACAAACCGCCGCAACCATATTGTTAGTTACCACTTAAACCATAAGCTTAATTAAGCTTAGTATTAAACACAAGTCCTAACATGTGTAAAAATGAATAGTCATGTTATATGCAGCAGTGTAATTCTGTGACCAAAAGATGCTGCCAAAAATTGGCAGCATCTGAGTCACAATGATGTTTCTGAATTCTGATCCTCACCACTCAATTTTATATATACAATTTGTAAGCACACTAACAAAAGGACAACATTCTCACTGATGGTCACGTGTAAATTGGCAGGACTCACCCCCATTATTTTATGATGGGTCCACAAAAAATCTTAAAAATGTGATCTGGGAATAATAAAAAACATACAAGGCTGGATTTGAATGAACATATATGTAGCTGGATTTTATTACTAAATTATCTTTTATTTTATTTTATTTTATCTTTTTACCTTCCAGATAAGTATACTGATATCATATTGAGAATTCCTGTAGGAAGAAACAGGAGAGATGCTTGCTCCCATTGCTATTTCACTGTTGATTTGGATGAAGCCTGAGCAAAGGAGATTGTAGCAACCTGTGGCTTGGTATGCATCACTCTGAAATAAATTTACAAAGAATCAAATTGCAGCTGGAAATTAGTAAAAATACAATCAATTAAAAACGAAATGACAAAGTTATGTGAGAGCTTACAGTCCAATAAGTGAAAAGCCTTGTGTTGTTATCACCATACAGATCTGGGCTGACCTGTTTTTATACACATCCAAGTATTAAAATAAGAATTTTGAGTATAAAAATTGAGTCGTCCTTCAATTATTGGCCAATATAGGAGCAAAGAAATAATACCTGCCATCCAGCTTCAATGCTGTTAAGATCTTGACCAAACGAACCTCCCAAAATCCAAAGCTGAGACAAGCTGAACTCATTAGACTGTTGTATTTTGGGTTCCCATACATTAATGGTGGCTTTGGCTCCATAGTACTTGTCACCTTCCACATAAGCTATCGCATGCTAATCACCCCAAGAACGGAAAACAAACAAAAGATTTAACAACCTATGCAACATAAAAAGTTGGCGAGAAATTGAAAATTGTTTTACTTTCTATACCTGATGGCCACTTTCATTGGTGAGGTCGGGATCTGCAGACCTTGGCTGAGGGATGCTTCTATGCTTTTTCTTCCCGTACCGTTTAACTGAGCTTGCTCTCAAAACATCATCTTCTTTGGTCCTTCTTACCGGTATGGTTCCTTCTGGGCATTTGCCATTTGCATGCCACAGCTGATTGATTGGATTTGTTCTTTCTTTGGGTTTTGCAGACGCTTTGTTGTCATCAAAAAGCCCTTCTGGGTGGTAATTAGGCCTCATCTGATGAAACCAAACATACCCACAACACAAAATCAAAATCAACAACACACACAACCCACACAAAAAAAAAAAAAAAAAATCTGTACAAGAATAAGAAGGCTAAAAAGGATTAAAAAATATAAACCTGGATTTTGTGGTCCTTCAGATAAGGATGATCAAAAGCTGGCTGGTGAGAGATGTGAACACAGTCAATAATATCTCCATCTGGGCTCTGTTCAAACATAAGAAACACAAGATTAAAATGCGAGAGCTTTTAAATAGTTCAAGAATTTGCTTTCAAAGTCGCATTAATGCTCTACTTGGCCTCTGACAAATCATAAAAAGAAATTGAACTTATCATTATGAACTCATTTTCTTATCCTCAAGCTTTAATAACTCCCAAAAAGAAAATCATTGCACAGAGAGAGAAGAAAAAATAAAAATAAATCAGAAAAAATCATTGCTTCTTCAAAAAAAATAACCTAAGCTTTCACCCAAAGATTATTATTATTTTTTTGTTGAAACCCCAATTTTCTTTCAAGCTAACATGATTATATCAAAATGTAGTAAAGGAGAGAAAATTTACCCAACCAATGCCTAAAGAAAAACAATTATTGACTAATATTTACACTTATTCATATATACCCAAAAACACAATGAACAAAAGCCTCAAAGAAAATGCATTTTTCCTTTTACTTTCCTGCACTTTCGCTCACTTTCCCACCAACCAAACAGACAAAAAAGAATGAAAAGATGGAGACTTTTGGAGAGAGAAAGTAAAATAAAGAATATAGGATGCAGATGAAGGGGGAAAAAAAAATCAAACCTTGATGCTTTTAACCGGGGATTTGTTCAAGCGGTTCAAGTGCTTTTGAACTTCAAGTTTCTGCCTTGACTCAGAGCCCAATCTAGCAGCACAGGCTATAGAGATCACAGAACACCATAACCAGAACACCATTAATAACCCTCCTCTATTTGCCATATTTGCTTGTGCTGAACTCCCACACACACAAAACATACACTTTTTTTTTTGGTGTAAAGTTCAGAGCTTTAGTGTTAATGAGAGCATGTAATTTCGCTCACCATTAACATAACAAATGAGCTTAAAGACTAGAACTTTGAGGTGGGTCTGGTTTTGTTTTCACAAAAGTCCAGTCTCTCTCTCTTTCTTTGTCATTTTATCCCACTTTTTTTCTCTCATTAAGAGTGGCCACTGCTGCCATTACTTCTCTTTCCAAAAATCTCTTCTTTATTCCCTTTTTTTTAAACAAAATTATTCTTTTTTATAAAAAAAAAGTTTGCATGAGTAGGGGCAGAAAGGGGACTGAAAAAGCATCTAGGAAAAAGGTGATTTAAAAAAAAAATTGGGGTCAATTCACAAATTTACATATTATTAATATAAAATGAATTTTAAAGGTAAATAATTTAATTATTAAAAATTATGTGCGTAGTGTATAGTGTTCACATGACCTTTGTTTGTCGTTTCGGAAAGGCTTTTTTCTTGGGGGGTCCCCATGTGACACATAACAAGTCTTGGTTTTCTCATTATTTGATCTTTTTATTCACAAAATTTGATTCCCATTTCATATGACCAATTTGCCCACTTGATTTTTGGTCTAATTTCTACCAACTTTAATCTTTTCAATGCCCTAAATCATGATCCCATTCCTTAATTATACACACCATGAGATTTTGTGGGTGATTATTGTGATAATGATGCAGGACAAATTAGAATTTAATTAGTTAGGGATGTTTTCTCCTATTTGTCATTTTTTGTTAGAGACATGGTAGGTATTTTTAATTTAAAACCTCATTTTCTCACATGATTATGATTTGTTTGTCTATGTAAGTCAATTTAGGGGGTAGGTTTATAATGATTTTACTCCAGAGTTTTTTTCTTTCTTTCTTTCTTTCTTTTTAATAGTTACTTTAGTTTAGACAAATTTTTTAAATAAAAAAAATCCCTACTATTTTCTTTTCAATTGTGTCTAATTTTTCTCAACATAATATTTTTTTCAAGATTCAACCCATTTTTCTAAAGACGATGAATATTTCACTTCCTCTTATCACTCTTATCATATGAAATGCTTGAATTTGTTAGTTGGACCAAACACTAATCTTTAAGTGATTTCATGTTAGTGATTTGAATAGTGAAATTAAATAATTTTAAACACCACTAAAAAGGAATCAAAGAAAAGAGGAAACAAAAAAAAAAAAAAAATTCCATCACCACAAATTATTTTAGTGGGAGAATAAGAATATCACATAACGAATCATATACTACGTGACGTCTCAACCACGATAATGTTTTTTTTTTTTTTTTTTTTTGGGTTTTCGGATAGTTTAGACAAAGATTCTTCTTCTGCTATAATTCCTGATGCATAAATTTTTTTTAATTAACACATACTACTATACGAGTGTAGGATATAATTGTTAATGAGACTAAATGGGGTTACAATTGTAGAAACAAAGTATTAAACATGTTGAAGATGCTTCACATTCATATTCTATATGCTTTTGCGTATTATTATTTAATTACTGAAAGAGCACCAAGTTTCCAAACACATCAATTAAAATATGAAAATGTTGTACACACTCTTGGTTCTAAATATAATACAGTCAACACCGCCCATAATTGCTATTTGCTAATTAAAGGAACTTTGGAGTAAAAACTCAAATTCGACCCTTAGTCGTCTCTACCAAGTACCAACCACCATTCACACTGCGATATTTCTTCTTCCATTTTATTTCTCCATTGAAAACATCTTCATCAGAAACCAATTAATTGCCCATTTGTTGTTCAGTTCATGATTCTTTTTTGTGAAGCACATTTAGTTTTTTTTTTTTTTTTTTTGGGTAAGAAAGTTAATTAAAAGGCAATTGAATGGAATAAGGTGAAAGAAAATAATGGCAAGAATCCACTGATGGGATTGTGGTTTTAATTATGAAGTAATGTAAAGCTTCCATATCTTATTTATTTTCAAATATGCCAAAACGTGCAATAGATATTCTACAATATATTTAAATTAATATATAATAATAGTATTCAAGATTATATTCTTTTTAAGATTTCACTTTTCATATTGATTCAAGAAAAAAATTGTAGTTGTATTCAAAAAAAGGAAAAAAAAAAGAAAAAATTGTAGTGGATTTGGTTGGACAAGGGTATTTCGGTCACGTAATGTACAAAAGGAAGAGTAAATTGGTCATTTCACTGTCGAGTGCGAAAACAGAAGTACGTTTTCCCAATAAATGGCGCCAGTCTGTTCCCTTGTCGTTAATCTCAAGGCAAAACTACAAACAGGCCGAAGGCCGTCAAGCCCGTTTTAACGCCGTTAAATATTTATCCTCACCCGCGGGTCTCCTTGACGTCGCAACAGTCAGAACCAGATGAAGAATAATAATTACTCACAAGACGAACAACAAAAAGTGGACGCAATCTGTCTTTTTGCACCAACCCGTGTGGATGCATCAGCAGCCGTACACGTGTACGTGAGTTTTGATTGCGCATTGCAAAAGCGCACCCGTGAGCGAGCAGCATCAGCAGTCCTAGCGAGCGCGAAGTACTAAGAAGGGTAAAAAGGGAAATGTAACTACTAACGGTAATAATCAGAAAGAGAATCCAATGTGGATGGTTTAAAATTTAAAAACAAAAAAAAAAGGGAAAAAGGCAACGGTCATCATTGATTTAAAATGGGTTACTAGTAATGATTGGATATTATCACCAGCATCCTCAATGTTTTAGTTTAGTTTTATTAAGAGTAGTAGTTTTATGATGTTGTGACAATAGGGAGGGTAAAATTGGTCTCTGATTACAAATTAATTTTATTTCAGTTAATTTCATTTTAACATGAATCAACATCACAGTTTGATCCCTTAAAATTACAAATAATAATGAAAATATACGATTTTTTTGTTAATATTTATAAAAATTAGATTGTGAATTGAGCTAATTATTTTCTATCGATATGAGAGGGATTCTAACCTCGTATCTTTTGTTTCTACTTAAGAAATTTTACAACTTCTCAAAAAAAAAAAGAAATTTTACAAAGTGAACTAGATGGCACTACGACTATTGAATGAAAATTAGTTAGTGGGACTTAAGTTGTTATTCTTTTCAAACATTAGAATGTGTTTATAATCAAATAAAATACTGAGGACCTTGCCTATCACAAAATATATATACTAAGGACCTAATCATCATTTATCAAGGCAGGGGGGAACTTGCGAAAATGTTCAAATAGATTAGGATTCTCTCCTAATTTTTTATCTCATAAGTTATAACATCTCCTAAATTTTTAAATTTAGTAAAAAAGACTAAGACCTAATTGCAAATAACATGAAAAAAGTTGTCGCGATTGTCAGTATCAAAATTTAAAACTCAATCTTGGCCACTCATAAAATTATGAGAGGAAAAAAAAAAAAAAAAACTAAGAGACTATCATTATCTTCCTTAAATATATGCTGAGATCGGCTAAGAAAATAGTTATTATGACCATTTCATGTAAAGTAAAACATATTATCGGTAATTTTTGTTTCATATTTACATTTACCATTTTACGTAAAGTAAAACATATATAATATAGCTTCTTAACGGGTTTTCTATCTTGCAATCCTAAGTTCCTAACTCATAAGTAAACAATTTTAGGAACAATTACAGCACTCTGTTTTCGTGGATTTATCAAATGTTAGTAGTAGTTAAATGTCACTAGCTATATCAGCACAGCAGCAGCATTTAATTAGGTTGCATAGTTTGCATTTGAATGTTTTAATGTAATTCTAATAATGGGGAGAACTCAAAGCCGAAGCACATACACACGCTCTAATTGATGATAAATGTCTCTCTCTCGAAACTGAAAGTGAACTTTCTGTCAAAGTTTTAAAAAGAAAGCGATTGAGAAAATATTATTTACCTTAATCAGATCCCACTTTTAAATTATAATCTTCCCATACCATTAAAGCTCAAGAATCACTTAAAGCAATTATTAAGGAATAACAAACTGTATCTTGGGGCCATTATTATTATTGCTTCGTCTACTCTTATTAGGCTGCTAGCTAGCCTCTCCTCCTTCTAAGTGAATCCTCGTTTTTATTTCATTTTTCAAAGATACGTTACAATTTATTGATATTACAACAAATGCATGCATATCGAGAGTCTAAGATGATATTTACTCAACTTCGCATAGGTCAAAATTTTTATACCTAACAAATTAAGGCAAGAACTATCTATCCACCCATTATTCATTCAATGGATTATTTTAATTACAATTATTTGGGTATTATTATACTAGGTTTCGTGGATCATATATATATGAATTTATTATTAACATTAAGTTGGCGCATATCTTGACAATTCTTTAAACTTAATAATAATAACCTCCGTAAAATATTATAATTTTATTGTAAGCAGTAATATTTGTTTTTTTTCCTCTCTTACCAACATGAAATTTGTTACTAATTTCGTCGGCAAGAAATGGGATGAAGCACTATTTTAACTCATCTTCATGCCCATACAAAATCATTTATTAGCAAGAAAGGGGAAAAAAAAAACAAAAGAAGCAAGCAAAAAGTTTCAATCCAAAGCATTGTGGAGGTTGTTAGATACACATTTGGACAATGACCCTTTTCAAGTAGTGACACAAAAAGTTGGCTTTTACAATAAACTATTGAGAGAGTAAAAGAAGGTGGGCTAAAGATTTCATTTCGTTTTTTTAATTTTTCATGCGACCGGACAAACAGTGTGGGGTTGAATGTGAGCTTCCTAGGGACATACAATTTTGTTCCGTGAACAAAATTTTGGAGCGCAGCACATAAAAGACTTGGTGGGATCCTCCACTATGGGTTAGTATAATGTATGTGAACCATATTTGAATGGTACCATTTGGAGTCCACAAGTGTGGCATCATGAGTTACTTTGAGTAAATTTAATTTGGAATGCTAACTAAATTCTTTAATTGGTACGTGTAAAACCCACAAAAAAAAAAAAATAGAAAAAAAATGATGGTTTAGAGATTAGACTATTGCCTAGATATGCTTTTTATGTTGAAATGATTGGATTCGTAATGGAGATTAAAATGAAATTGAAAGTTACAATTAACGAAAGAATCAAAATGATGTCAATTGTCTAATAATATTTGTTACGTGTTAGCTAATAATTAGAACCCACTTCGATCGAAAGCTACATGGGAATCGCAACAACGCACTTCCATTTACCTTTAAAATTGTAAAGACTACAGACTATGCTATTTTGTAAAAAAAAAAAAAAAAAAAAACTTTGATAATGAAAAATATAATGTGACAGCAGTTTTGATGTAAAGTTTTGTTATTTATCAACCAATGGTTTCCCCATTTTTTTAATTTTTATTTTTGTCGTTGGAGATAAATTTCAAAGTTGTTGCTTTCATATTTGCATGAATACATACGGCAGAAAAATAAGAATCCAAAAGACATTATGTCATGTTTAAATCTCATTGGAAGTGTGCGTAGGTGAATTGTGTTAATAATTAGTATGGTATTATCTACATTATTCAAATGTCAAAATCAATGTCTTGTTCAATAAACAAAGCTAATTACAAAATCAAGTGTATTTTGATTTCTGAGAAGAAAAGTGGTTAACATGTTATCTAATTATTTAATACACAAGTGCTCCTAGACCTAATAATTGCCTTAAAAAAGTGTTCTCTTATATTGGCCCTGCTAGTTGCTAGTGGTGGGTTTGGACCAGACAAAGGATAATCTAAAGTATATACGATAATTTCGCATTACTCCCCCCCCTCATAAATTAATTATATTGAAATCATTCATTTTATTTTTAGAAACTTTAATTTACCCCTATTTTAATTAAATTCAACCAAGAAAAAAAAATCATCAACTTGTTCCCCATTTGCGGTTTCCCTTTTTTTTTTAAAAAAAAAAAAGTAATTTATGATGTTTTTATTTTCCGTATTGAGGAATCAGAATCCGAAATTGAAATTATTGATAACGTTTATTTTGTAAAATAATTGTAGGATTCGGAATCGGAATCATGAGACCCATCTCAATTTAGGAATGATGAATGAGAGAATAATTCAAAGGAGATAAGATCATCTCCTGATCTGAGCTCTACCGAGTTTTTAAAGATTTTCTGTCATGTGTCTTTTAGTGGTAGTGTATGAGTAAGATTTAACTTTTTTTATTTATTTTTTATTAACTACCAATCAGTAATTAAATTATTTGTTCAGTACATGATCAGATCAATAGAAAATCCTGATCTAATTCAAAAGAGGTTGGGAATCAGTCTTCCATTCTTATGAATGATGATTCTATTCCCCATTAACATTTCAAAATTTTGAAAATGCCATCCTATAAATTAAAAAATTGAAGAAAAAAACAAAATCGCAGTGGAGAACGAAGCAAATTGCTCGCAACAGCCAAATTGTCATTGCCAAATCAAGCAGTAGCAATGGTGATCCAGTTGCGAAACTGTTGTCGTCGGCTATGGGACAGCAGCTAATTGCTAGTAATTTAATGTTTTCAAAAGTAAAGGAAGTAATTTGAAAATAATATACCCAAATTGATAGTTTAAGGCTTAGACTTGACCTTTCTTGGCACCACATGAATGAAAAAGTAGAAGCAGAAAGAAGCCAGAAGCCCATTCCTGTCAAGCATCAACGAAGAGGGGAAAACAAAAAAATTAAAGTAGCCTCAAAGTGCTTTCTCAAATGGGGTTATTGTATATTCATTCATTCGTGTTATTGATCAATTGATGTTGGTCTCAAAGTGCTTTTTTCAAAAAAGGGTGTTTGCATGTATGTGCTGTAAGGTTTTTAATAGCCACAATACGGGGTGGAGCCTTAAAAGCTTTTTTACTGCTTTTTCATCAACCCATGAACCATGATTGTGCTATCTATTCTTTAGAAATGCTAGCCTCTTCGCTAGCCTTAGGGATTATGTTATTTGAAGGCCCCACACGTGCCGTGATTGGTGTTTGTTGGGTTAAGCTGGTAGCCTAGTACCCCAAAACCAAAAGTGCTTCTCTACTCTAATGAATGATTAATCATATTCCGCCCCATCACACATTTTATACGCTGAAGATTCACTATCTCTACTTCTGCATTAAAAAAATAGGGAATTTTATGAAGAAAGTGCTTTCTAAAAAGCACTTTTTAGATATATCCATTTCTTTTTTAAAAAAAATTATTTAGAATTAATGTTCATTAAAAACGAGACTCGTAAAAGTCACCCAGCTAAGCTAAGGATGATGAAGCCACTTGTGCTTGTAGCGCAGTGATTAACCATTGCCCTTAAAGTCAAGTATGACTATGAGCTTAATGGTTCGAGTCTCCACGGACTCAAACTCCCTCAATTAATTATAATTGTGTGGAGATTGCTTATAACGTTTTTCTCCCTTGCGAAATGCGAGTGGAGTAAAGACATCTCTCTTGCGCAATGTGAGTAAAGTAAAAACATCCCTTTCCGAGATGGGTATTTGGCTGGACATGTATTTTATAGAATAAAAATGTAATAATGTAATTCTCAAGTATATATATGATTTCGCAAAGACATCTCTCTCCGGGAGGGGTATTTGGCTGGACATATACTTTATAGAATAAAAATATAATAATGTAAGTCTCAGGTATATATATGATTGTAAATGATTGTAAATATCAGTGCAATGATATGTTGTCATTTGTAAAAATCTTTATATAATACACTAATCTCATGCTTAATCAGTTAAAAAAAAAAGAAAAAAAAAACCTAAGCTAAGGATGATGGACCAGCATGAACGACGGTTGTGCAGCGTGGTGGTTCATGCATCAGTGCATATGAAAATGGGTGGAAAAATTGCCCACTTTCGACTTTTTAGAGTAGATGGCGATAATGGTCCGTGAGAATGTGACATTCGCAATTGTCATTTACTGTAGAATCACAGGCAGGCAGTTGATTTAGAACTAGGACAACCTGGATTGCACAAATCGATTTTGAATACAAAATTTGACTTCATGCTTCTTCTCTCGGGACTAAAAAAAAGAAAAAAGTCTTAAGTTCATGCATTGAATCAGTAATCAATCATAGGAGAATGTGCAAGTGATTTCACACTTTGTAAACTTTGATTTCAAGACCTGTATTATGATGCATAAAATGAACATCAACTTAGCTCTAAACCTCTCATCCATTTATCCTTGGCAATATCTCAATCAGCAGATTGCATTCAGCCTGCTTTGCGCAGGTGTACTTCACCCAAAATGCATCCTCTTGGGTAAATAAAATGCAAAATCAACATGTTTCATCTTTCATTGTTGAAGTTGGCAAATGCCCTTCTCAGTACACTCACAAACAAAGCATTAGATTGAGCCGAGATGATGATTTCAGTTAATTAGAATACTTCTCAATCATCAAAAACGGCTTTGGTAAGAACTACGGAATAGCAGGATACTTTTTCTGGTGGAGAAGAGGACCTCCTTCTGGACCGAGCGATCTGCAAAACTTTTAGTTCCCTTCTACAAGAAAAGGCAAACCAATACATGGAGACATGCACGACTTCCTTGCGCTATCATTCTGCTCTTGAATGAAATTTGTGATGACCCCATACATGCAATTCTTGGTGCCAGAAAAAGTTGCTGGTTTACAGAGACCTCATTTGATCCAATGATACTAAGTGCTTGAGTTTTCATTAAATTAATCATACTTCAGCAACTTCACATGACAAAAGAATCCAACAATAACTAAAACTCAAGAGACGTCATTAAGCTCCAGTAAGACATCTGTAATACGATTGCAGACAGATTGTCTGATACTCACAGAATCATCACTAAACGTAAGTGATGAAGAGTTTATGGTTCGGACCCATGCATCATCAATAACCATTCAACATATTGAAAACATTATCAATCAGGAATATTGAAAATTTGTTAACTTTCAACTAGTTACTGAAATGAAAAGGAAATGAACATCTATTTTCCGAAGATATCTTCTAAACTTATCATAGGTGACGAGGTCCCAAAAGTGTCCGTATGGGTACTGGTCCATAGCAACTGCAGAACTTCCGATACTCTCATTCTTTATTAATCAAAGTCATTGTGGAGTCAATGACTATACCCTAACACTATACCGGATTGCCTTAACTAATTCAGAGTTCGAAATTTATCTCCAATTTTAGAACAATTTGCAAATCCTCCAATTAAGATGTGAAAGGCAGATGGATAGGCAAGCATTCAACATTTATATGCAACAATTATTTAAAATATGTACCATCATTTTGCCATAATTTCAAGTAGAAGACATGAAATGACAATAAGTGACTTGTGCTAAGCAGAGAAGAGGTTAATCAGCTTCAAGAGAACATTGGCAGAAGTAACATACAAATCACTAAAGTGAAGCTAAAGCAGCCCAGGAAAATGACCCAGTCACTTAATTTTAGAATATTTGCAGAACATCATACCTGTACTTTGGCATCTGCTGATCTCTTTTATCTTCTGTGATATGAACCATCAACCAAATGCAGGGAAAATATACAGCTTCCTCTTGATCAATCTAATATACAGACCCTTTCATTCAAACTTTCTGAAGCGTGAGAATAGGTGTTCCAATAATTTTTCTGCTAAGACAAATGGCTCTCAAAATATTGCTGCCATAAAGAGTGTTACAACGAGGTGTTGTTTATACACATCATTGACGGAACATTCTGGGAGTTTCATAAAATAATAGAAAACAAATAGACAATAGCCAAGTCATCATTTCATGGCATAAGGTGCAGACATCCTTATAACATCAGATTGCAGGTCCATTAGTGTGAGAATCAGCCCATAATAGTCCATGTTCACATATCAATTTCTTGCAGTAGGAAAGGAATATCATACTATGAGGAATGTGTTGTAGAAATTCAGAGAAAAAGAAAAAAAAAAAAAGAACAAACTGCATATGATGTTATCAAATTTTAATTAGACTATAGCCCACCAGACAAGAATGAAAAAAACTAAAAAGACAGGAAGATGTCAGACTGAACATGAGCGAATACCATTAACCGGCAATTTGAAGACAGTATCTGAAATTCACATAATAAATTCTCACATCCAACGAGGCAAATTATCTTTCCAGATGGCTTAGATGCACCGCTTAATAACAGCATCATAAACATTCCATTTTTCATTCATCTGGTGATGTGGACAGGAATGTAGACACCCATGGAACTGTTAAATCATAAACATTTGTTGAATTTGCTCAAGCTAGAGGACCGTAGCAATAAGATTTGGCCACACTAACACATGCAGTTCTTTATTCTACTTCTTGGATATCCAGAAAATTTTGAAAAAGAAAATGTACAAGGAATCCATGGTGCCTTTTCTGAGGCCTTGCACCAGAAGAAAAGAATTGCTTAGGTTATTTGCAGCCTCCTTTTTTTTTTAATAACTCTTGGTAGATCTCAAACAAGTTAAACTTCTCTAAGTAACAGCAAATCTACATCCATGTTTTCAACTATGAAAAAGTTCTACACAATTCATATGATGCAGAACTATTATCCCACAGTGACAGCACTGGAAACTGGAAAATTTTCTGATCAATGTCCCCACTTCATTACTCAACGAAACAACTGTAATTTGACAACGGTTTCTTCAAATGAAGCCTTTCTGTGAACAAAAATTTGGATTTTTAGAAAGAAACTTCAAAGAACTTTTAATGTCCCCACTTCATTACGGTTCAATGTCCCCACTTCATTACTCAACGAAACAACTGTAATTTGACAACGGTTTCTTCAAATGAAGCCTTTCTGTGAACAAAAATTTGGATTTTTAGAAAGAAACTTCAAAGAACTTTTAACTCCATTACAAAAGGTAAAGAGTTCCTGTACAACAGTATTGTAAGCAAACAGATATTACACAAGATTTTTTTTTAAAAGAAACAGTTAAAAACCAAATAATTCAAGAGAAAAAAAAAACATCTACTTTTTCTAGCAGCCATTTGCACATCTTTCGTGATTTACCAGAAAAGATAAAACTTCTATAGTCAGATGAGTCTTAAAAGGAAGCTAAAACAGAACAGAGTTCTCCGAGCTATCTTACTTCTAAAAGGAACTTTCTGCACCACACTTCATTGAACCTTGAAAGTGACCAGCTAAGAAACCTAAACAAGCTTAGCAATCCTCTTTTTCTGTAAGTTTCCTGTCCAGAACTACACCATGTTACAGTGGCTAATGGTTATGTAAGAAAGAAATGTACTCCCTTACTGCAATTTCCAGCAAAAAGAAAACATAAAGAATTGCATCAACAGGTGTCTAGTAACTCAAAAGCAATTTCAAGAGATCAAAGAAAATCAAGACTTCTGGAAGAAGCGGGAAATGAGGCGAAATTGCTGTTTTAATGAATTTCTAGCCGCAACTGGAGAAACAATTTAACAATCTAAATGATGATATACTGGCAATTCACAACCCCTATAATCTTTCCACAGGTTGAGGAAGCTGCTAAGTATTGTTCTTTTATCTTTTAACTACGAAAATCATGATTTTCCTAAGCTCCTACAATCATCTATGATCTAGTCAGTTGATTAACACGTGTCATTCAAATTAAAGACAGTGTACACAGAGTAATACTATCCTCGTCCCACATCAATCATACCAACAAAATCTCCTTTGAAATATCCAAACGATTTAGAAAAGATTTCGATTACTTTTTAAGCTAACATGAGTTTTCAGAGTCATTATTTTACAAGCTTTCTTCCATAGATAGCACCACTTAAGAGGAAACAAATTACTGCCAATATGCCAACACTCGATAAATTCTATTCTCATGATTTATAAAGCTGCTTCACTTATAAGATGCACAAATTGCAATTCTCCTGAATGTTAGTATAGCAATTACTTCAACAGATAGACTACAACAGGAAAGTTAACCATCAATCCCGCAATAAACGGCATATATACAAACACAAAATTCACCCACCCAAAAAAAAAGAAAAGGCAAAAGCAAACCATCTATCTCATTGCAATCAAACACAAACCCATCAAAGAAAATTAAAAAAAGCTCGCATACCCATCATCAATCAGAATGAGAGTGGTAGTAGTAGTCGTCATCAAGAAGATCAGCAACAGAACTGGATGAAGCAGAACCACTGTCACGACCATGATGATGATCATAGTAGTCGTCGTCATCATCGGAAGTGTCATCATAATAGGAGTAGAATGAGGAGTCGGATGGAGGGGAGAGGCAAAAATAGTTCCAAAGACAGAGAGCAAAACGACCCAGTTGCTGCAAAGGGAGGCAGCACACGAGATCCAACAACTGGTGGCTGCTAACGCGCTCACTCGTTGGTATGCAGCATGACGTTTGCTGCCATGCATCTGCTGATAAGTGTGCTACTGCTACCACCACCGTGCTATTAAACACCATTGTTATTATTATTATTATTATTCTGTGTAATATTTGCGTTGTCTCTTGCTCTCTCCGCTAACTCTGCTTTGTTTTGTTGATCAACACCAGTTCGTCTCCGGTTCGTTGTTGTGTCCTCGTCTTTAATTTGAGTTTTTGGATTTTTCTTTCTTTTTCGAAAGTCCGTTTTTGTCGGTTGGGGTATTTATTTATTTATTTTTTAGTAATAACATTTTTTTTTTTGAGAAGATAATAATTTAAACTATTACATAAGCTAAAAATTTGTCGAAACTTATCTCCCTACGTTAATTGGTAACGTGATTGTCACGGATTGTAAATGACTTGGACCCATAGAAAAAAGAATTTCAAAACGTAAAGCCATATTTTTGGCATGCCACCCGGTCAAATTCTATAGGCTTGGAATTGGTAATCAATTTGTGTTAAAATAGAGATTTGATTCATTAGAAATGTAATCAAAACCATTACACTTAAGAATTGAAATATTAGATTTGGAACATGGACTAAAAAATTTGAGTATTAGAAGAAACAAAATTACGCCACCCATATTTATTGTCAACATCATTTATTAACTTGTTTATTTTAATTACGCGTGTTGGGTTGATTTCTTTGCGTTTTCTTCCCTAAAATCTCATTTGGGAAAAATAAATTTTAACATTCATTTGACATTTCACCAACCAATATTCTAGTGAATTTTCCTTAAATCACTCCGCACCAACCAACCTAAAGTAAAGGGCTTCAGTAATTCACCAGCTTCTTAAAATATGTCTCCGGACATGCATGATTAACTAGTGATTTGATCGCTTGATTGATTCTCAATTAAGATTTGATCAACAGAGAAAAAAAGAAAGAAAAAAGGGTTATAAAAATTTACTCATAATGGTGCAAATTCGGGCACTAATCATGGTGGATTATTCTATTTTGGTTCACGCACAAGAAGGCCATTGGCGTTTTAGAATGCTTACCGATGTGCCTGAAAATTGAAGGAGCAACTGTGCAATCGTGTCAAGAAGGTTGCCTCCTAGTGTGCCAACAACAATTGCAAGCCAGAGGCAGAGATTGGAATCGAACAACTTCGATGGATTATTTTTTGTGTGGTTGAGCCAATGCGTTCGTAGTCCATTGGCAATTCATGCACCTAATAATTTTGGGCGCATGAGTTCGAGTTTCAGTAATAGTTGAGATTCGACCTCTCCTTCTGATAGAGGTTTATTTAACTCCCATTTTGGGGATAGAATAGATTCTCTTCAATATTAAGTGAGGGTCGTTGTTGAGTTTTGATTGTAATATATCAGTATTTAAAAAAAAATTATGTAATTAGTAATTCATTAATTAGATAACCAATATTTTATTTTATTTCTGTACTATTTTTTGTTAATTTTATTTTTTCTATTTTGGATGTAAATTTCGTTAGGATTATTAATTATGCTAATGTGTGTTTTGAGTTTTGAGATATATTATATAATTTGATAAAGATTGTTTGTATCAGAAGTTAATGAAAATATGAGACTGCTCTAAGGCAACGTTCGTTTTTTATATGAAATTATTCATTTTTATAAATTTGAAAGTGTTATATATACTTGAACTTTAAATATGTATATATTTATTGTGTTTTTAGTATAATAATTTTTATATGTTATAAATATTTATAAGGTAAGCATTTTATATATAATTTATGAAAAATAATTTTGGTAACATTATTTTTTATAATTTAACATAATATTTATACATAAAAAAAGCTGTTATCTAATAACAAAAGGATTTCTTTAAAATTTAAATTGAATATATGTTAAGTATTTAATACCAAATTAAATTTGAGATTAATGAAAGTTTTAACATGACATCTAATATGATAAATGGAAACTAAATACATTTTAATGAGGTATTTGTGAGAAAAAATTGATTCTTCATTCAGACATTTTATCATTTTAATAAAAGTAAAAAAAAAATCTTACTTTTTCATTCATATAAAAATATTTTACAATAAGATTTAAGATAAAAAAAAACAAACAAAGGAAAGGAAATAATAAAAATAAGGGATTCATAATTTATTATAGGGTGCAGTAAATTTTAACTGAGGGACCTAAATGATGAAATTGAAAAGTTGACGTTCTGAAAAAGAAAGCAGAGGATAAAAGAAAGCAGAACGAGGAGCCATGCGAGTGGAGTGAAAAGCAGAGAAAACAAAGATGGAGGCTTTGAAGTTGTGGAGTACTCTATCCTCTCTACCAATCAGCTTCCGACACGTCATCCGCCGGCGAACCTCTTTGACGTTTGTCCGCTGTCGCTCTTCCACTTCTATCACCGTTTCCGCCGGCACTAGAAACCGTCGTGCTTCATCTTCTTCTACCTCCACTTCTGACCGCGAGGCCGTTCGTGCCCTGCGCATTAAGAAGGTCAACACTCAATACGACAGCGGTTTTACCTGATTCTGGACTAGTTTCTTATTTGAAATTCGTTAAGGCTGTGTTCGTCTTTCTGATAAATTTTGTTTTGATTGTTAATCCTTGGTTCAATGTGTGTACTTAAGTTTCAGTAGTTTTGTGAATCTATGAATAAAGTTTCAATATTTGAATGAATGTACAAGTAAATTATGAACAGAAAAAAAAATTGTTTTGTTTTCATTGTAGTTTCAAAACAAAAAAAAAAAAATGAGCATATTGATTGTTGAAAATCAAAGCTTTCTGTTTGACCATTATTTTTAAGCACACTGAAATTTTAATTTTATATTCATTAGAAATGCTGTAATCTTTATTTTTTTGGTTGATAGGTAGAAGAATTGAGGAGCAAAGGGTTGGAGCCCTATGCATATAAGTGGGATAGGACGCATTCTGCAAATCAGCTACAAGAGATATATAGGCATTTAGCAAATGGTGAAGAGTCGAATAGTGAGAATGATCATGTATCTGTAGCTGGGAGAGTTGTTGCTCGTAGAGCATTTGGGAAGCTTGCATTTTTGACACTAAGAGATGACTCGGGTACGATACAGGTTTGTGCCTTTTTTGCCCCCTTTTGTCCTTTGGCTGTGAGGTTCATGTAATGCGGCAGATTTACTGGCCTTGAACATGTTTCAAATGTGCACTGAAATTATTGTTTCGTGTGATTTTAGCTTTACTGCGAGAAGGAAAGGCTTTTAAGTGATCAGTTTGATCAGTTAAAGGTATTTGTTGATATTGGTGATATACTGGGTGTTAGTGGCTCAATGAAACGGACAGAAAAAGGTAAATTATAATGCATATTGGTTTAGGGCAGGGTATTACCTTTAGATTGAAGTTTCATCGATCTGTTTTGTCTTGGTTTTTAGACTAATGCGTGTTGGGATGCTTTTATACTATTCTAAATCTGACTCGGAGTTAGCAATGCTATTGCTTTCATGAGGACTTGTTTGATGATTCATTTAATTAAACTAATTCCTTCATTTGGTCTAATTTTCAGGTGAGCTTTCTGTTCTTGTCAATTCATTCGTGATTCTGACAAAATCTCTACTTCCGCTACCAGACAAATATCATGGTTTAACTGATGTGGATAAACGTTACCGCCAAAGGTTTGTTCATTTTCATTTAATTTTCTTTAATTGACTTTTGGTTTCTGGACATTTGGATTCTAAGTTTATAGTGCAATTAACCCAAGGTGTGATGCAGAGATAAAACATAGTTGTAAAGGCCCAAATCTTTATCGTTTTTCCTTCTTCTACTTCTTTCTTTAACAGAAATGCCATTTTTCCCATTGCCTTTCATTTGTATGATACACATGTATTCAAATATATAAATCCATTTTTCATTTATTTTTTAAGTAGTTGATATTTTTTATGTTTAGGTACGTAGATATGATTTCAAAACCTGAAGTAGCTGATGTATTCCGGAAAAGAGCAAAGGTGTTGTTTTCTTTATTCCCAGTGTGGTTTTCAAATATTGTTTTGCTTTTGTAAATTTTGATCTTTAAAATTGCCATTTTCATGATCCTCATAAGTGCGATTCATGCGAGCATTTGCATAATGCTTATCTTACCAACTTATCTCTAAAGTGAGACATGTTATCACCAACATGCTAGAAGATGGTCTCCATCATTTGCACATTAACTAAAAAGAAAGTTACTTGTACTTCCAGGGCAAAAATACTGTGTAATGCATAAAATATAGTCATCAGTTCACATTTTTAGGTTTCTTTTGATCTGCTGGAATACAGATTGATTAGGCTTGATCAATGATGCATGTGATGCCTGAGATTACAAAAGTGTACATTAAAACCTGGCAAATATCAACAAAATAAGATCTTTTTTATTTTTTTAAAAAATTATCTATTTGTTGTTGCAGAAGGAGTTGTGACATTGGAAGATTCATTAGATGACCCCACTTTGTTCTCCTCTGATATCTTTTATGCACTTGAGAACTTTGATTTAATTGTTATTGCAAGTATTATTATTTCTTTTATGCTTTTCTCATCCCAAAATTGAGGGATTGTGCAGTGATTTAGTTTAACATATCTATTTCTTTTAAGTTTTTCTTATCCCTAAATTATTTAAGCTCTATTTTTTTGAAATGACATTCTTCCTTTACCTTTCTTCATGTAGATTGTTTCAGAGATACGCAAGACAGTGGAGTCTTTGGGTTTTGTTGAAGTTGAAACTCCAGTTCTGCAGGTTTGTAAATATCTTCACGCTTCGTTTGGGATTTTACATTTTTTTTTGGGGGATACTTTATCAAATTATTGATTACTTTGTCTTCTTATTTTACGTCATAATAGCACATAAACTTTGTCAATTGCCTATGATTTAAATTTGGTTTCTAATTTTTATATTGACATTAAACTACTAACATTACATAAAATCATGAAAGCAAAGTGTTGTAATTCCTAAAAGTGTTTACGTGTTCACTTAAATGAAGGATAAACAGGTCCTAATGGGTGAAGAATAAATTAGTTGACCTTCCTAAGGATTGCAAGATGCGGGTCTTTCATATAGAAAATCTTTTAAGAAGCTATAGTTCACTCCAAAAGTAGTATCGGTCATGGTGGGCAAGTCCTTTCAATTGAACTCTAAACATGTTGGGAGCTTTATAAACTTATTGGATGAACTTGAGCCTTGGTTACACAAATATGTGATGACACTATGGCATAGATGTTGTCGTGATAGAGGAACCCCTTCAAAACTTGGAAGACATGTGTTCTCATGTTCTTTTTAAGGTGGGGTGGAAGATCTTTTTTATTTATTTATTTAATTTTAACTGTGGGACAAAGACTCTTTCATTTTAATTATTCTAAGCCAGTTGCCGTATAGATAGCCTCAGAACAGTTTTTCACTGAAAAAATGAAGGATAACAAAACTGTTGAATTAATTACCTGTGTGGCTAATGGCAGCAAGTCATTGCTTTCCTACATTGTAATTTGTATTCAGTATTCTAGTCTTTAGATTTAGGTTGCAAAGGTTTAAAGAAAATTTGTTTCTGGAAGTCTGGAACTTGGTTTTTGATTGGTTTGATCAACTAGGGAGCAGCGGGTGGAGCTGAAGCAAGGCCATTTGTTACATATCATAATTCACTTGGAAGGGATCTTTATCTGAGAATTGCAACTGAGCTTCACTTAAAGCGAATGTTGGTGAGGTTCTACATATTTGACTTTCATTATGAAGATTTCTTAAATTATTGTAAATTTGTAACAGTTAGTTCACATAAAATTAATGTGGTACTTTACTGTCTGTTATTTTGGTGCTTTGCTTCGCAACATTTGCTTGGCACTTACATTCATTTCCTGACAAAAGTCTGAATTGTGTAATGAAAGATTGGAGGATTCGAAAAAATATATGAGATTGGTCGAATATTCAGAAATGAAGGCCTTTCAACCCGCCATAATCCTGAATTTACTACGATAGAGGTATTTTACATGATAGGAACTGATTATTGCATGCCATAATCCATGTTAAATTTCTATTTCTATTGAATGAGGATCTGATCACTACTTTTATTAGCTTGATTTTAGATGTATGAAGCGTATTCAGACTACCAAAGCATGATGAACATTACAGAGGAAATTGTTACACACTGTGCTCTTGCAGTTAATGGGAAGCTTACTATTGATTACCAGGTAAAATGTGCTGTAGTAATGTCATTTATATGAAATATAATCAGTGCTCCATTTTCAGGTTCCATAACTTAAATTAAAGGGTTATGGTTCCCTTGTGGACCGCTGGTTGACTTTCCATGTCGGTTCAATAAAATTCTTGTTTCCCACCAAAAAATGAAAGGGCTGTGGAAATTCAAATCATGTAGCTATTTGTAGCACATGCTTTTGGGTTTGTAAAGACTGATGTAATGCTTCCATTCAGGGTGTGGAGATTTGTTTGGAGAGGCCATGGAGGAGGGAAACCATGCACAATCTTGTGAAAGAAGCTACTGGAATTGATTTCAATGAGCTGGGGAATGACCTTAAGGTGGCTAAAGAGACTACTTTGAGGGCACTTGGAGATGGGCTTGAAAATAAAGACAAATTTGTCATTGAATCGAGCCCTTCTGTTGGCAACCTCCTTAATGAGGTGAATCTTTGTTGCTATTAATGGACCTAAATTTCGTTTCTACACCTTCATGCATTCATTTGACTTAGTTTTTTCTCCCAGTTGGCTTTGCTTTGCTGCAAATGTACCGGAATAAAAAGGATTAAATAATTACCTTTTTATTATTTGACTTGGTCCACATTTCTTTGTTTTCTAGTGCTTGTCTATAACAAAATCCTTGACACCTTTTATTTCTTTCATTCGCAAGGTTTTTGAAATTGTTGTAGAACCAAAGCTCGTACAACCCACATTTGTTTTGGACTATCCTATTGAAATATCTCCTCTAGCTAAACCACATCGAAGGTACAGAAGTTTTATAAAAATACCTATTTCTTCTTTTCTTGCAACAGACATTTTACTCCTTGATGGGAGCTTTTCTGGAACAGATTATTCTCATTCTTAATTTTCTTTCTTCCTATAGACACGCAGGCTTGACTGAGAGATTTGAACTGTTCATCTGCGGTCGTGAAATGGCCAATGCATTTTCTGAATTGACTGATCCTTTGGATCAGGTAAGCTAATGCAGTCTCTGGATTTGCTAATTGGTGACTACTGTTTTTCTATTTAAATATAGAAATAGAATTTAGGTGATTTTAGTAATAAAATAAGCATAACCTATAGTTACTATTAGTTACTGGTGAGCTAAGAATATTTGTTTAGATGAAATTTACGGTCCTTTTTGCTTAACATCACAAGACTTCAACGAATCAGTAGATATTGTCACTGATTTAAAATGGTGACAGAGAGCACGGTTGGAAGAGCAAGTGAGGCAGCATAATGAGAAGAGAGCAGCAGCTGTTTCAGAAAAATCAAGTGCGCAAGAAAAATTGAAGGAAAGTGATGACCATTCATATGAAGTGACTCTTGATGACGACTTTGTGACTGCTTTGGAATATGGAATGCCACCAGCTTCAGGGATGGTATGATCATATTTTCACTTTACAGTGGTGGTGATAATTTTTGGCGAAGTTAATCTGTTGATGTGCTTTATCTCATTAAAGTCTAATGGAAATACTTCCTTTCCCAGGGGCTCGGAATTGACAGGCTTGTGATGCTTTTGACAAACTCTGCCAGTATTCGTGATGTTATTGCATTTCCCATCCTAAAGATTCAGCAGTAGTACCATGACAGTTGCTTCGCTAGTGCAGGTGTCTTTTGGATCAGCAAATAAGTTTAAGTTGAAAGTGGATATTGGTCGCTTCTCACAGGATGGCAGTTGTAACTTCTTTTCTGTATAATACAATACACCATGCATATTCAGGAAAATTTTGGCTCTATATTTGAAGTGGTTTTTCTAGTTGTTGTGTGGTTTGACGAAGAAGAAAAAAATGAATTATTGAAAGGAGCAGAGCGTAAACGCTCATAGTCTCAGTTATGGGCACGGCATTGTTGATTAGATGTCACCTTTTTTTCTGTGAGTAAATTAAAATCCAGGCATGTGTGTATTCTTTTGAGTACTGTATAAAAATGTTGAACTTCTGATTCTTATAAAAACAACTTAGAATTTCAGCTAGGCACTTGAGAGTAAGGATTGTGTTGGGTGTTGACTCATAGATATTGTTTTGTGGTCAAGTGCTTTGTTGATCCGGACCAGGTGTTGATCCAATTGACCGAATCAAAGTGAATTTATATGTGATGAGATGTGATTGGACGAATGTTACATCCTTGGTATGCCCGTCAACAAATATACGTATTTAGAATTTGGTAACAAGGATTTGAATTGACATCAGTCTTGGTGTTGTGGCATTGAATAGTTGGGGTGACTAAGTGGATAGCAAGCAGCTCATTTTTAATTGTTATCCATATTCTATTCTTCACAAAATTGATCACTTTTTATATTTTGATTGGAGCTCCACTTAGGGAATTAAGTTCGTGAGGTTGACTCTTTTCAACAAAATATTAAAAAAAAAAAAATTATGCATGCACTGATTCTAACACGGATTAAATGAGTAGATTTTTTTTTCTTTGCAGATCTTAAGTTCAAATATTAATTTATTTGGGAAATTTGGTTGTGAAGAGGACGACGGAGTCTGATTTTTTACTGTGGGTGGAAAAGAAAAGATTACCTGCAGACACACACGCGCATATTTCTCCTAGTATTTTTGGTATTTAACCCCTGTATTTTCACATAATTACCTTCTCAACGTAAAAGAAAAAAAAAACCAATAATAACACAATTCCTGTTAGTGGTATCAAAATGTCTTGTGTTATAAATTAACCAACTGGCTAAAGCTTAATTTTTAGCTATCTTTCTTATAAATAGAAATTGGCACTGATAAAAAATTGGTACGAATATCAAACAAATTCTATCTTTCTTATTTTAATTGTATATAAAGGATTACATGTAGTAATCATGCAAGACAGAGTACCCTAAAGGAGGGGTACCCTTTGCAGCTTTGCTCCCTCAATCATTTACATTGGTGCATGCGTTTGTCCCCAAAACGTACCCCCAAAAAAAAGAAATGTCTGAAAATCTCACATACCATATCTATCTATATTCGGTTTTCAAATTTTATGGAATTTATAGATAAATGGCCAAAATATTAATCATTTTTTTTCTTTTTTAAAAAATGGTTTAACTTAAGCATTTTCTTTTAGTAAAAGAGAAAAAAATAAATTAGATAATGATATTGGTAATTTGCATCTGCAATTATTGACCACAGTTGACGTCTTATAAATCTTAAGTTCTGTTTGGAATTGAGATGAGATAGTTTTTAAACTGCAATTGCTATAAGAGTCTTTAATAAAAGTTTTATTAAAATTTAATAAATTATATAATTATTAACTTAAATATATTAGTTATTCAAATTAATAGTTATTATTATTTAATTTGCTAAATTATATTAAATCAATTACTGAAAAATTATAATATAGATAATTATGAGGACAATACAAGTATTTTATCTGTTGCTATGAGATAATAATAAAAATCACCTCACTTTCCAACCTACAACTATAAGCATTTACCAAATATTTTATCGCTATAGTACAATCATCTCATCACAAGACCAATTTAATCATGCTAAAACTTTTGAAATAATTATTTATTCACAGTATTATAGAAATAATTAGTTGTAAAAAAAATCAATTAAGTATTTAGAAAATTTTATTTTTAGAAATTGTTATGAGTTTTAAAGCAGTTATAGTTATAGGTAAATCTTACTGTCAAATTGATATAAGAAAATAAATGATTAAAATAAACATAATATAGGATGAAATTTACTATACACATAAAAAAAATATGTACTTACAATGTTTTTTATTGTGTATTTATAATAATTTTAATAAAAATATAAATTTTATACTATTGATTTTATTCTTTTATTTTTTCTTAAAATAATTTATATTAAAAAAATCAACTATAATTTTCATTAAATAACATCGTCATTATATAATCAAAGTATAATAAGGTACCCCTTCACAAAAAAAAATAATAATAATAATAAGTAATGAGCTACAAAATCTCAAAATGAAAATAAATAATAGATTGTCATGCAATATTACATTGTCATTAAACTTTCAACAATATTGTTTCTTAGAACTTTCATTTCTTGTGCTTCGGGTCCATTGTTAATATGTCTTCATCTTGACCTTCTTGCTTACTAACCTCTTTCCATGTGTCTTCATTTGAGTAAAATGAGTTTTTGACCCAATTTTTCCATCATAGTTTAGTAAAAAGCAGTCCCAAGGTGACGTCCTTCCTCTCCCTCTTGGATACAGAAGTTACAAAGAATTGATACAATCTAGGGTCCCATATAGTCTTATCTCGTGGTACATTATTAGTTTCAATTTGATTGATAATTTTGTTGTTTTTGTCCATCTACATCATTGTAAATATTTTTATAACGCAAATGCTATTTTAAAAATTATAATGAACAAAAAAGAAAATAAAAGGCGGATACAATATATGGTAAAAAAAAAAAGACAGTCAATAATATTATTGAAACGAATTTATAGATGTGATATAAAAGTTATCAGTGACAAAAATGGACCTACTTGTTGGCGCATGAAATTTTTAGAAATAAAAAAATTAATTAAAAGGTAATGAAACATATATGTTTGGTGATGATTTTATCTTTATGGTTGCCATAAGAAAGAAGAACTTTTGATAGAATGAAAAACATGAAGGAGAAATAAGGTAAATGACTGCATGAATTATAAAAAAAATTATTGAAATATTGATTTTTTTCCCAATTTGAATAGGATTGTTTTGACTTTATGTAATAATTATAATGATATTTATGAAATTGTACTAAAGAATAAAGTTGATTCTTAAATTTGCGTGCTTTTCAAAATCTGTTGTTGAAGGGCTGAGTTTACCAAAATTGATTTTAATTTTTCTTACCAAACACTAAAATTAAATTTTAAATTCTCAAAATCATTTTTTAACCTCCTAAAGTAATTTCAGATGGACACTTAGCGGACAACGAAGCTGTGTGTATTTTTGACTTAATAATTTAATTGACTTAATTTCAATTAATTAAATCATTAATCTTTTTTTTTTCAATTTAAAAAAAAAATTTCAGTTATTAAGTTATAAATTTATTAAGCCAATTTTTTTTTTTTTTGCTTTTTGCTTAATGTAAAAAGGATGAATGATATTATTAAAAGACATTCTTCAAAATATCGCTATCTACTTAATTAATTTTTATTTTTACATAAATGATAGCATTATTATCCTTGTCTATAACTTGTAATAATACAATGATATACTATTATTGTTTTTATCTTGAGTGTATTTTTATCTCCAAAATCTTACTTTTTTTTTTTTTTGGGGGAGGCAACAAAGTAAAGTTCAAATTGGGCCATTTTTGCAAATGAGTTAAATTTTAAGTCGCTATTGTGAAATTTCCAAAATTCGATCAAATGGGGACAGCTTTTTGTTTGTTTATCTAATGATTACGGTTTCCGTTTTGTTTGTTTATTCAGTCGATGGCCCGCGCCCATGTTAGCGTGTGACACGTTCGATTAAGTACGAACCGGGATGCTTTCTTTCTAGTTTCTACTCTTGGAATTTGCCTGGAAATAGCCCCTATTCATACGACTGTCTATGGTATTGGCAAGCAAGATCATGTACAAAACAAAAAAGATCATAAATAATGTTGAATTCAAAAAAACAAAACAAAACTTCACTTATTATTGGGTTAAAGAGAAGAAAAAAAAACTAGTTTCTTTTTTATTGGTTCTAAAACCAATCTAAAGATAATTTTATAAAACTTATGTTAGAGATAACTTGTTTTATTTTTGGGTAATTTTTAACCTACCACCAAATAAATTGACATTTTGCACCGCGTCCCCAAAAAAATTGACTTGTTGCACCGTGTCTCTAATTTCGTTATTTTCTCAGTTAAGTTTAACGGTGGAGGGGTAAAATTGGAAGTTCATTCCTTAAATTAATTTTAATGGGAATTCTCTTTATTGTAATTGAAATAAAAATTTAAAAAAATTAAAGGAAAAATAATAGTGGTGACAATGTACATGTAACAAGAATTTTTTTTATTGCAATTGAAATAAAAACCTTTAAAAAAATTAAATGAGCTAAAAAATTTGTTTCTTTTCATATAGAAGGGCATTTTTGTCATTCAATCAAAAGTTAGATGGAATCGTTAGAAATAACTAAAAAATTAATGGAATTGGGAGCACAGTGCAACACATTATTTTTTTTGGGTGTGCGGTGTAAAATATTAATTTATTTAAGAGTAGGTTACAAATTGCCCTTTATGTTTTCATTGAAGTAAGGGATAACTTATAGATTGTGGCCGGTGGATACGAAGAAGAGTGAAATTTGTTGTTACCAAAAAGAATAAAGAAAAGAATGGCTTTGAAAACAAAAAACAAAAAAAATGCGTTTCGTATCATCATCCATGCAAAGAAAAGAAGTTGTATGATTGTAAGTGAGAAAAAGGCAAAGGAAAAACCAAGTTTGTTTTATGCCTTATCAAACCTTCCAAGCTAGACCTAGACCTAGACCTGGACCTCCTGTAAAGCCAAAAAAGGCATCCAATTCCACAGCCTCCCTGGAAGGAATGATTAGCCTGCCAGGATAGATTTGCAAGGCCGACCCAAGATTATGATCAATTTGCATAACCCCCATTTCAGAAATTAAAAAAAAAAAGAAGAAGAAGAAAGTTTTGTAGCTAAATTCTAATATATGTATAAATTTTTTGATAATTATGTTATTGCTTCGGTGAGACAACCTCTGCCTGCGATACATAGGAAGTCCATTGCAGTTAGCCTACCATAGATGGGGCATTATTGTTCAAAGTACTCACTCTTTTTTTACCCTTTTTTTTTCATCAAAGTGAAAAAGTTTAAGTTAGACCATTTTCATAAATTAGTTAAATATTTTAGCCATTTCTATAAATTTGTCAACAAGTTGGGATTAGAAAATTGTCTCCTTTGGCATAAATCTTAAAAACTTTATCGAAGATTTATTGGAATAAAGAGATACAACATAAATTGGAAGCTCTTCTTTTAGTATAATTTTTATATAAAATTTATAACTATTGAATAAGCCATATTAAAAAAATATTTGATAACAAAATCATTCGTTATAGAGAAAACTAATTGAGCATATCACCCCATATACAAAATAAATTTTTGCAGCCATTGAATCTTGTACCAATATAAAACAAAAATTAAAAAGAGAAGACAAAGAATTAAAAATCAAATGGACTATTCATATGACCCTTTCGTATTTTGGTCCTCTAATTAATGATAATAATAATTAATAAGACACCCCTTTCAACATCTTGATTTGTTGAATAAATGGTGGGTGGACAATCAGTTAAATGGTGTGTTGTTGGATGACCTAATCAAATCAACTATGATGTCAAACAATGTTCCCACACCCCCTAAATTACAGCATAGGATTAGAATCATTTTTAATAAAAGTTTTTTTTGTTTGAGATTTGAGTTATGGCTTTTTCTTTCAGGTTGAAGTCATATCAAATTATCAAGCAAGATTATGAGTTTGCTTCAACTTGTTTTTCATTCAGAATATGATACTTTCATGACTCATTCTTTAACAAATTCATTGACCTAACTTTGGTTAAATATCTCATTCCAGCTTTTAATTAAATTTTTTTTTGAGTGTACCCCCACCCCCCAAATAAATTAAAATTACTTTATCAACCCAAATGATTCATGATTCATGATTCCAATTTATAAAAGAGATGTCGATATCAACACAATATGGCATGATTAACATGTTATTTTAATACGATTTATTGATTCAGAAATGACTCAACGTGCATCTAAATTGGTATAATTTGACAGTATTATACGTGATTTAATACAACACTACCCGTATAATCTAATTACTCTACTTAGGATCTTACATTACATGTATGCTTACAAATTTGTAAGACAATGAACAAAAAAGCATAAGAGAGATAAAAGGTGTTGTGTTTTGCTGGTTGGTGAAGAAAAAGGCACTTTTAAATTCCAAAAGCACCTTTACACAATTACGATTACACACACCAACATATTTATAGCGGTTACTATAAAGAGTTGGAAATTCCAGCACTTACCAACAGTTACATACATTACATTATAGGATAGAATGTTTGACAGTCGTGCTTTGTGAGTCCTTCAAATTTCCAAATTGGTCTCCATATCTTTCTCCAGCTAATAACTCTCCCTCTTCTTCTTCTTCTCTTCATCGAACTTTCATGGCGGAAAAGTCTCTTTAAAGGGTATCAGAGTCTTTTCAACTCCACTTGATTGGAGGCAGTGGATATATAGAAACACGGGAAGCAGAGGTCTCTGTTTTGTTTTAGCAGGGACCCTTTTCTCTTTAAAGCTCTAATTCATTTCATTTGTCTCAAAAAAACTGAGAACGTTTTCTGGGTTTCACTTTTTTCTTATCTTGATCCCTTCTGGGGGGGTTCATAATATTAATGTTTTTTTTTGCATTAGATGAGTCGTGAAATGGGCTGAGTGTGAATGAAACAAGTTTGTTTAATCAAAAAAAGAATTTCGTTTTTCATGAGGGTTTTGTTTTGCAAGATTCATTGTCCTTTCACTTGCTTTTGCAAACCCTCTTCTCATATTTGCACACCACGGCCATTGGAGTTGGAGAGCAGCCCGCACGAGGCTTCAACAACAACAACAGTTGTGTCACTTAGTGATGATCATCATGTTTATGCTGAGAGAGTCGGAGTCAAGGAGGAGAGTGTTGTGGTAGATGGGAACAAGCAGCAACAAGAAGGAGAAGGAGAAGGAGAAGGAGAAGGAGAAGAAGCAGCAGGGGAGAATTGTGTCAAAAGCAGCCTCAAGAAGGAGGCCTTGGATTCAAAAGAAGTGGAGAAGAAGAAAGTGCAATGGATGGATTACCTGGGGAAAGAATTGGTTGAGATCAGAGAATTTGAAGCCAGGTGGGTACCTTTTTTTTTTTTTGGCCTTTTGTATTTTCCTGTGTTTTAGAGTTCTCATTTTTTATGTTGCTTTTGGTGGTGTATTGAGTGTTGTGCAAAAGTTTGATACCGTTTGCAGTTAATTATTATGATTGAAATTGATATGCTAAGAAAGAAAATGGAATCAAAATCTTTAACAAAGTTCTGAAATAAAATGAAAGCAAAGAATTGAAGCCTTTGTATAGATGTTTTAATAGAAAGGTGCTGAATTTGGTTGAAGGATATCTTCTTTTCCAGATTTGATAGAGGAATTGTGAGCTGGTGAAGGTGGCTAAAGAGGGAAATCTAGATTCTTGTGAGAGAAAATTAGTATGTTTTGTGTAGTGCAATCGAAAACTTAGATCCTATTTACTGTTCTTGTTGCTACCAAAAAAAGAATGGTGGTGAGATCTTGAGCTTACAAAGAGAGAGAGTTGGGAGTTTTTCAAACAGTGGAAAATTCTAACGTGCTAAAATAATTGGATGACATGTTCTTTTTCCAAACTTGGACAATCTATTTATTGCAGTGGGATGGAAATATGATTTTAACTTCTTATTATGCATTAGGCATTCTTTTAAAAATCATATGGTGCTGACATGAGGCATCGTGATGAAATCCCTGCTGCTAATACCCTATAAAGGCATGACAATCTAAATGATAATCTTTTTGTGCAAAGGCTTTATTAATTAATTTCATTTTTAAATATTGAAAGGATTGGAATGTCTTTTTTTTTTGTTATTTTATTTTCCAAGTTGGGTGGGTTCTTCTCTGTTTCAATAAGTTAAGGTCAAACAAATGTAAATTTGAAATAGGTAAAAGAATTAAAAAAAGGTAATTTTTATTGATCCTTGATACATAATATTAATCCATCTGAGGAGAAAAGGTATTAAAATATTTGGTTGATGCTCTAGAAAATATGTTTTTTGTTCTCAGCTGTTTGTTGGAGAAGTCGCGGTGGTGCGGCAAAGGATTTTTTGTTTCAATAAGTTTATGGCTGAGTTTAGCATTGCTTTTTGACAGAGACTTTTCCCTTTGCAAGCGGTCCTTTGACAGAAGGTCTATGTGTATGGATGGTCAATGAATTTTCTTTTTCTTGATTTAAAAGTGGCATGTTGGGGATGTGACTGTAAAATCTAATGGAAATGTGCATCATTTATTAGAAGTAATTGAATTACAATGACGTATGAGGGATTGATAGGATCAAATTTGGTGAATACTGTGGTAGTTCAAGCTAGTGAAATGAAAAGTGAACATATAAATATGTGCAAAGACAAATAAGTTGGTGTGAACTCAAGGCAATGAGAAAAGGAAATTCAGTAACAGTGGAGTAAGAATTTACCTGTTTACTTTTTTAATGGATATGTATGGTTTGAAAATTTGTAAATGATAGAGAATAATGTTAATTGAAATAATTGTGGTGTCTGATATATAGGAAACACTAATCTTATCTTGATGTGGGGAATATCTTTTCATGAGATAAATTTCTCTAAGGTTCTATGCCAAAAGACTATTTTACAATCATAATCTAAAATAGGGCATTCAATTCTTTATACTTCAAATGCTTATGGATAAATGGCCAATCAATTTTCTGTAGAAAATGATATGCTTGTGGATAAATGGCCAATCAATTTGCTGTAGAAAATGATAAGCAACCAGACCCCTTCGTAGTTCCTGATAAATATTTGATTTTGCTTTGCATAAAGAAGAGTGTCAACTGAAAACTTGAAATTGGGAGTCACTTCTGCTGGAGATAGCTCTGTGAGATATACCCAATAGTTATAATGTTACTGAACTGAATGTTTTGTTTGTTAAAAACTGTGGTGTTGGTTGTTGTTGTGACCTGGATTCTATGTTCTTTGTTATGCTGCCTAAGAACTTGCCACAATGAACTTATTCGTGCTAACATTCTGTATTTTCTTTTCTCCAAACAGTGAAATGGAAGACACCGACAATGAGAGTGAATTCAGTAAAGGCTGTGTTTGTACAATTCTATGAACCTGCTTTATCAACTTCCATGGCAAATTCTTTATAGTGATTATAGCATTGACTGAAGGAGACAAAAACAGTTTGAAATCTCAGCTTCAATCTAATTGTTCTGGACCTGGCATTAGAAATGGCTTCCATTTGTTTGATGCTGCCTCATCATCCCTCGAACGAAAATTGTTCAATTAGAGCTCAGTGTAGCAAATAGGTTACTTTTTCTTTTGTAAGAATGTCAAACTATTATTTCGTCTCTTTACAGAAGAAAATTCTACTATTCTTCGGATGAACCTGATAAATTCATAGAAATTCCAAGTCTTCTTTTGATATGTAGTTTATTTTCATCACTTGCTGCACTTTCTGCTGCTATTTCAGATTCCGGGCTCCACAAAAGGCCATTGGCACTATTGCAATTTTTGTAACATGAAATACCTTACCTTCATTTCATCATAAACAAATTATATGTGAAATTATAGTGCTTATGATCTGTATTAACATGAAACACTTCCCTTCCATTGCACCATGAAAGAAAATTTATCTTAGTTCAACTGATGGTTATGAGAGGTAGTTACTGCAGACATTTTAGTAGCCAAATTTTCTGTTATATTTCTGACAGAAATAATACTTTCCATGTTGTACTATGGTAATGACTCACTGAAAGCATCTCTTTGATTGTAAACAACATAAGCCTGTGAGGAAACAAGCATGCAAAACAGACAATTGCAAATGGCTTGTAGTTGTGGGTGAATATTATGCAAGCCTGAATTTTTGGAATGTTTATGTTAAGATACTGCATAACCTACGTAACTGAACTCATACCATTTTGCCTTCTGCGACTGTGGATTGGAGGGGATGCTAGTCGAAAATATCCGGTGAAAAACATAATCACCACCGTTAAGAAAAAGCCAGCAGAGTATCCAATTCCCACTCCTTCCCACTGAAACAATGATGCCTCATTTTCATCCTCTTCTAGCTTTGCTGGTGGCTCCGTTGGACATGGCTCCTGAATCTGCATACCGCACAACCCGCTGTTGTTAGCATAATATTCGGGATTATTCATCGTGTCCATCTGGCCACCCACCGGAATTTTACCCTTGAGCTGGTTGTTACTGACATCCAAATTTGTGAGTTCTTGCAGTTTTGTTAGCGTTTCTGGGATTGGACCGGAGAGTTGATTGTGTGACAAGTCCAAGCTCTCTAGACTCTGTAAATTACCAAGACTCGGTGGAATATTTCCAGAGAGACTATTGTATGAGACGTTGAGTAGCTTTAGACCCTTTAAAGCACCTAATGAAACTGGAATTTCCCCACAAAGTTTGTTCGCTGACAGGTCTAACAAAGAGTAGATGTCAAGGCTGTGACTTGAGAGACCTTGTTTTGACTTCTTCCAGTTGACTACCAAGTCATATCCAACAGCAAAGGTGAACACTTCTGAGGTTGATGAGAAGGTGTTTGGTGTTTGAATCATTCCAACTAGTTCTCCTAACTTGGCAGGGATTTTTCCTGTCAGGTTGTTGCTTGAAACATCAAGAATTCGTAGACTCGTCAGATTGGAAATTTTGTCGGGGATTGTACCTTGGAGAGAGTTGTTTCGTAAAGTCAGAACCTGAAGGGTGGATATCTGGGAGAGAAATCCTGGAAACTCACCTGTGATTTTGTTGTCTTCGAGATCAAGGTGTTCTAGCTTGCTGAGATTAGTCAAATTCCGAGGCAAGTTGCCTGAGAAGTTGTTATTTCCTAATGTAAGTATCCTCGTCTCTACGGAGAAGGTCACTGGAACCTCACCTGATAATTGATTGTAGGAGAAATCAATGACAGCAAGCAGAGCATCTGGGCGAAAAACTGGAGGCTTGCCTGAGAATCTGTTCTTCGCAAGATCCAACAGAAGGAGGCGATATATTGTGCTTAGAGACCTTGGAATCTTCCCAGAAAAATTGTTTTTAGCTAACATAAGGATCATTAAGTTGATAGCATCTCCAACATTTTCAGGCAGCTCCCCTGAGAAGTTGTTTCGCGAGAGAGAAAGGACTGAAAGGCTCAAAGATTGGAAGAGGCGAGATGGAAGAGAACCCGAAAGTCGATTATCCGACAGAAATAAGTTGCCAACATCCAATTCAGCAAGCCATAGTGGGAATGGCCCTTCAAGCTTGTTCTCACTCAAATCCAGAAGCACAAGGCCCTTCTGTGTCGAAATCCAATCAGGGATTCTTCCTGCAAGTCCACAGGACTTCAATGATAATTGGGATAGCATACACTTTGGCACAACCTTTGCGCTGTTGTTCCATTTCAGATTGTTGCCTCCTAAAAACAAATCCTTCAGGTTCCTGCAATCAAACAACCAGGACGGAATCTCTCCACTGAGCAAGTTGCTTTCCAGTCGAAGTGATTCCAGCTTGTCTAGCTTCTGCATTGATGAAGGGATTCCCCCACTCAGCCTGTTACCACTCAATGCCAAAGCGGTCATGTTTGTTAACTCACCAATCTTATTTGGAATCTCCATTGATAAAAAGTTTTCTCTCAGGTCCAATTTTTGCAGCTCTTTCAGATTCAGAATTGAAGATGGAATCCCACCAAAGAACCTGTTGCCGCGAAGAGACAACTGCTGCAGCTTGCTGAGGTTACCAATCTCCTCAGTAATATTTCCTTGAAGCAAGTTTGATTCCAATGTCAGCACCTTCAAGTTTTGAAGAGAATCCACTTCCCGACTTAAGTTACCAGTAAGCTGATTGCTGCTCGTGTCGAGATATTGCAGATTCCTCAAGTGAAAAATCTCAGCAGGAATGGAGCCAGAGAAGTTATTCTGCATCAAATCAAGATGAACTAACCTACTCAGATTAGCAAAGCCATTACGTGGGATTTCACCATGAATGTAGTTTGAGGAAATGTCAAGAAACATCAAGCTTTTGACAAGAAACAGTGGTGTCAAAACCCCTGCAGACACCGACACAGGCTCCAATAAGGATGGCATTAGAACAAGGGTGTCAAGATAGAGACCAATAACAGCGATTGGTTGAGAAGAGCTGCAAATGACTCTATCCCAATCTTGGCAACAATCTGAACTTGAGTTCCATGATGTCAAGCCAAAAGATGGATCATCTGAAGAAGTGTTAGAAGCTCTGATGAAGGAGGATTTGAATTGGAGAAGGGCTTGTTTCTGATCTTCAGGACAACAAAGACAAGGGATGAAGAAGAAGAAGAAGAAGAAGAAGAAGAAGTGGAAGAGTGCAAACAGTAGGTTCACTTTAGCCATTTGTTACCAGGTTGAATATTAAATTATAGTTATATAGAAGTAAAAGACATTTTAAGAAACACGAGAGAAAGATGAGAGAATTTTACTCTCTTTCTCTACCCACTCACTCACTCTCTACCATTTTCTTCATTGTTTCTCTCGTCTTTCTCGTTCTTCGCTACATCAAGTATTTTCCAAACAAATTTAGTAGGTCAATGCATGGTTAGTAGTAGTCAGAAGTCAAAAGTCCCCAGTAGAAAGACTGGAAATTTTGGTGGGAAAGACATGGAAACGCACTAAAGTTTGTCCATTATCAGTGATCTAGAAAAATAGTTGAAGACTGCCAAAATCAAGTTCTTCAATCAATTTACTGTTTGTCACTTTCTTAAAATTTTTCATTACTTTGCGGACAAAATTGACTTTGACTTTATTTAAAATGGGAATGGCGCAACTCCACTTCCATACCGGCCATTGTAAAGTCTCCCACTGACACCCCTTTTGGTCCTCAAATCCGTGATTGGAAACTTGCCACAAATTACGCATAATCAATTAGTATTCTCAACACTCCATTCATCATTCATGAGAAAATCCGAAGTAATGCTTACTTCGGTATAATGGTGGAACAGAGAAATAAATCCGAAGTAATACAACCAAAATTTGGTGGAATAAAGAAATAAAGCTATATTATTGTTCCTCTAAAAATTTAGTCCCTACTTCGGTATAATGGTGGAACAGTGAAATAAATTTATATTATTACATATTTTAAATTTTTTATCTTAAAAATTTATCTCAAATAATATGACATTAATTAATTCACTTAAATCTTATTAAGAATTATCGTCATAACAATTTAAAATATTTATCATTACTTGATCACAAAAACTATTATTTCCGAACAATCAAAAGGGACGAGGGTCAACGATAAAGGAACACGTGGCACTTTCACAGCACTTACATCAAAATGCTGGTGGTATGCGAGATCAGTACAATGCCACGTAGATTGACACTAGACTTAAATAAGATATTTGAGAAAAATAAAACGATTTTGTACGGCCGATAGTAAAATAAACTTGTTTTCTTTGATGCCATAGTTGACTAGAAACAAAATAGTGGTAGACTTACGACTTTCTTACATATTTGAATTAAAAATCATGATTTTATCGAAATCAGTGAATCCAAATTCCTTCTTCACAAATTTCATGCATGATATGGAGTTTACCATCTTCTCGTTGTGTATAGCTTTTGCTTTACTCTTTGTCTTCTTCTATCCACTAATTATCACTGTAAAACTCAAAGAAAAAATATACCCAAATCCTCATCTTCCTCCGGGGAACCTCGGATGGCCTGTTATCGGGGAAACCCTGGGGTTTATTCGAGCAGGCTTCGAAGGAAAACCGGAGAGGTTCATAAGAGAAAGAATGGAGAAATATGACTCCAGGGTTTTCAAGACCTGCTTGCTTGGAGAAGATATGATAGTGTTTTGTGGCACGGCCGGGCACAAGTTGTTGTTTAGCAATGAGAACAAGTTGGTGAGAACATGGTGGCCGAGCTCCGTCGGTAAATTGTTCAAGACTTGTTTGCTAATGAAAGCCGGAGATGATGCCAAGAGGATGAGGAGGATGATGATGATGAGCTTTCTAAGTCCAAATGCGTTGATGAAGTATGTTGAAAGAATCGATATGATCACACAACAACACATTGCTACATATTGGGAAGGTAGGCATACACATATGTGATGATTTATGTAGGTAACGTTTTTGACAATGCATATTTTGTGAATTATTATCAATTTTTTTTTTCGTAAACTGAATTTGATTAGGAATGAGTATGATATTATTAATTTTTTAATTTGAATGGTGTTTTGCTGTTGATTAGTACTATTAAATTTGAAAATAGTGTGATATAAGAAAAATAATGTGTACTATTGAATACTTAAAGGTTTTTGAAATTGTAGAAATTAAGTTTGAGACACTCTACTTAGAGCATACTTTAGAGTTTATTTAGAAATTAAATTGAAAAAAAAAATTCTGCCAATACGTACTAGAAGGAAATAAAGAATGCATTGTCAATTGTTGGAAAGAATTACTTGGAATCAGCAGTATCCATTGAGGAATGGTATTTTGGACTAGAAGAAGACACCAAAGTGTACGTTATCAAAGAGACAAAAATACACATTTTTTAAATTTTTAATTAATTAAGTAATGAATTCAAGCTAGTTTTATTCTCTCTGAGAGTTTCCAAATGTCCAAGTCCCCTTGTTTATCATGTTATTTTGGTTGATTATGAAGGAAAAGAGGAGGTGAAAGTCCATCCTACGGTGAAACTATACACTTTTGAATTGGCTTGTCACTTACTTGCAAGTGTTGAAGACCCTTTACTCATTTCCAAGCTGGCTTCTCATTTCAATATTTTTCTCAAAGGGGTGATGTCTTTTCCCGTCAACTTTCCCGGAACAACATTTTACAAATCCATAAGAGCTGCAGATGCTATAAGAGAAGAGCTGATTAAATTGATAGCAAAACAAACAAGAGAAGCCCTAGGATCCAAACAAGACCTTTTGTCGCGTTTGGTTGTGATTGCTGATTCGAATGGAAAATTTTTAACTGAGATGGAGGTTGCTGATAATATATTATTGTTGCTCTTTTCTAGCCACGATACGTCCAGCTCTGCTATAACGTTGCTACTGAAATATCTCGGACAAATGCCTCAAGTGTTCGAAAATGTTTTGAGGGGTTCGTTTTGTGAACATGTACTTTAAAGACACATGAAAGCTGATCGGATCTTTGTTATCAATTGATTGACAGTATTGTTTGTGATTAACAGAGCAAATTGGTATTGCCGAGTCTAAAGAACAAGGTGAGTTGCTGAAATGGGAGGATATACAAAAAATGAAATATACGTGGAATGTGGCCTCAGAAGTCATGAGACTATCGCCGCCGGCAATCGGTGCTTTCAGAGAGGCCCTGGTTGATTTTACCTACTCAGGTTATACTATTCCTAAAGGATGGAAGGTACCTTCCCTCTGTTCTATCGATTCTTTTATGTATAGATCAATTAGACCTAAACTAATAAGATTCTAAACGATTGGAAATGGATTCTCTACTCATCTTAGTTAAATTTGCTTAGCTTTTAAGGATTTTGGGCTACGTGTACATTAAGTCCCGTATGGTTTAGATGTATTCTTTCATTGTTTTGTTGAAGCTAAATGAATAGAGGATCCAGAATATCATTACTGTGTGTGTACATAAATAGTAACTGTTTCCTATATATCAATAATTTGCTTAATGTATGGTCTAGTTACATTGGAGCACAGGTTCAACACATAAAGATGAAACTCTGTTCCCAAATCCAGAAACTTTTGATGCATCAAGATTTGAAAGAGAAGGAGCTACCCCATATTCATATGTTCCATTTGGAGGTGGACCGAGAATGTGTCCTGGCTATGAGTTTGAAAGGTTGCTTATACTTGTCTTCATTCATAACATGATCAAACGGTTTAAATGGGATCTGTTAATTCCTGATGAAAAGTTTGGTTATGATCCTATGCTTTCTCCATCACAAGGACTCCCCATTAGGCTTCAACCTCACCAATGTTCAACTTAATACTTGTTACTGCTTCCTTTAGAATCTATGGTGTATTTTTTCAGAACTTGTATTATATATGTATTATGTATAACAAAATTTATTTTCATTTCCTAGTGCATTTCTATAAAAAGAGATGCGTGAAACGATATTAATACGTCCATTCATTAAACTTATATTATTTGTTTTCAGTGTATATATTTAAATCGATCTATGACTAACCACTCTTTTGATTAACTGTTAATTAATTTCGAAATAGATTCAAACAATACAAGATTTTTTTCCAGGGATGCAACTTGATTAATCGTGAATGTGTTTTGCTCTCTCGGTCAACAGAGCTTGGTTAGTGTTGAATGACTGTGGTTCCTCATCCCATCCAAATCTTTTAAAAAGAAGATAAATGACAAGGTTTTACTGAATTGACCTAAGGATAATTTCAAATTAAAATTTCATTTCATATTCTACAGAGCATTTTCTGAGTAAATACATCACAAATTCTAGAGGGGAAAAAAAAAGGAAAATATTAATTAGGTTGAAAATTAACAGATCTCATTTGAACCGTTTGATCATATTATGCATGAAAACAAGCACTTTGTCACGGGATGAGTGTTTTGCGCAGTAAATTTGTGCGGCACTTAGACAACCTTTGCCGAATGTTGCTAAGTAAGCCTTGAGCTTCTCGACTAGCTAAGCCTAAAGGTTTTCGAAGAGATAGAGAGAATAGAGCAATAAAGCCGAATAAGAGAATTGTATTACTCAAATGAAATATTAGAAGAGAATTTATAAGTGTTTGAGTTGCTTGCTCTAAACTTGTTGCTCAACTGCTAAATGCCATGCCTTATTTATAGGAGAGGCTTGCCAAGCTCTAGAGATTCTAGAGAATTCTACCATTTACATGTGCTGAAAATGTATGGAGTATTCTAAATATTTACAAGCTCAAATGTGCTAGAATTGCCTAGAAGTTTCCGGAATCAGGCCAAGTTAGCACTCTTAGCCTTGTCTTAGGCTCTCTAGCCCGAAATGGTGGGCAATTGGGCTAGTAACTTGGGTGGTCCGCAACAACTTGCTGCCTTGCAAACTCATGCCCTGGACACATCCTTGGTCCCCCTCCAAATGGGACAAATGAATATGGGGCTACTCCTTCTCCTTCAAATCTTCAGCGTCAAACTTCTCCGGATTTGGGAAGAGATTCTGATCCTTGTGCGTCGACCCGGTACTCCAATATATCTGTAGGCAACCCAATATTAGTATTCATACGAAACAAATAAGACCGAGACTTTGAATCCGATTAAATGCGGGAAAGTCGGTAAAAGCTCAAGAGTAGTATTTAAAGTTTTGAGTTTAATTTAATACCTTTGATCCTTTGGAGATAGTTCAACCCGCAGAGGCAAAATCAACCAGAGCCTCTCGGAAAGCGAGGCTTGCTGGCGGCGATAGTCTCATGACTTCGGAGGCCACAATCCAGGAGGATTTCATTTCCTGTTTGTGTTCCCATTTCAAGAACTCACATTGTCCTTTAGACTTGGCAATACCAATTTGCTCTGTTCGTCATAAACAATATCAATGAATTTATCAATAAATTAAAGATCATATTAACGTGTCTTAAAATTTCTTAGAGTAAATAACACTATCAATTACAATATATACAATGTTAAATTACAGAAAGCAAATATTGTTTAGCATCAAATCTGCATTTTAAAATATGCAAACGTCCTTATTGGATAGCTGCAGTTGAAGGTATTAATATATATACACACATACACACTAACCTTTCATCACGTTTTCAAAAACTTGAGGCATTTGTCCTAAATACTTCATGAGCAATGTCATTGCAGTCATGACCAGCAAACAGCAACAACATTATATTATAAGCTATCTCCATAGCGGTAAAAAACCTTCCACTTGAATCAGCAGTCACAAGCAAACGTGACAAAATATCTTGTTCGGTGACGCGGTTTTCGTTTCCAGGCTTCTCCTTCTTTGTTTTGCTATCATGAATTTAAGCTCTTCTTCTCCCATTGCTTTGCAAAATATTGTTCCGGGAAAATTGATGGGAAAATCAATCACCTATTTGAGGAAAACATTGAAATGGGCAGAGAGCTTCGAGATGTGTAAAGGGTCTTCCATGCTTGCAAGTAATTGATAAGCCAATTCACACGTATATAGCTTCCTGTGGGACGAATTTGCACCTCCTTACCTTCATAATCATAAAACTTACACTTTATCAGGTTTCTCAAGTACTTCATAAATATTTTCATGTGAAGGACGCACTTATCAGCAGCTGCAGCATACGGTTACGAGTTGATGATATGGAATCCTAGCTGGCACCTGGTGGTTATGTAATTGCTCATGCACGTGGTGATTAGTTTAAGTTGTTGTAATTAGTTGTACTTAGTTGATAATTGGCTGCAATTTCGCTCAACTTGGTATTGAAATCTCATTGAGTTAATGAGATCTGATCAAGCTTCGATTAGAGCGTAATCTAATCGCATTAGTTTGATCCGACACTAGAACAATATTTAGTGTTTATCCACCATATCATTTGACTACCACAATACGTCAGTTTTTTTTTTTTTTTAATTTGACCATTTGGTTTTTATAAAATTTGAATGCATCATCATTTCGGCCCTAGCTTTAAAATATTATCAAATCAAGCTGCATGGACATAGTTAAAGAGTAAATATGCACCTTCCCAATGAGTTGCGATGTGTTGTTGTTTGACCATATCCACTACTTCAACATACTTGATAAGTACATTTGGATTAAGAAAACTCATGAGCATCCTCCTCATTCTCCTCACATCATCCCCAGCTGCCGTAATCGAACACGTTTTGAACAGTTTCCTGACAGAGCTCGGCCACCATCTCCCGACCAATTTGTTCTCATTGTTGACAAGAACTTGTTTCCAGCTGTGTCCCAAAACACCATCATATTTTCTCCACGCATGCATGTCTTGAAGACTCTAGAGTCATGTTTCTCATTCTTTCGTCTACTACGCTAGGGTTTCGCCGATAAGAGGTCATCCGAGGCTTCCCGGGGAAGATGAAGAGGACTTGGGCATATTTTTGCTTTGAGGGTTTTGGTGATAATTTGATAGAAGAAGAAAAAGAGTAAAGCACAAGCATATAGACTGAAAACATCGTGAGCTCCATACTATCGAGTGATGATATGAATGATGCATTAAGTTTCTAAAAGTTTATATGGTTCATATAAATTTTAAAAAGTCATCATTTTGTTGTAGATTCAAATCATTCAAGATCATAACAATTAAAGTCCACTTTTTTTTTTTTGCTTGTCAACTACGTCATCAATGAAGAGAGCAAATTTGTTTCCCAAGCAAGTGGTTAGAAATGGATTAATTTGTAATATATATAGCTTTCTTATTTAAATTTTAAGTTGCTAATTATATTCTTATATAACGCAAAGGGATCGAGATGTACAGTCCCTAACATATTTTTGTGAGAAATTTTAAAATACATTTGAGATACCATGTCAGTCATACAACAAACAAATAATGCATTATTTAAAAAACCATCACACAAGTAGTGTTTGTATTAAATTTAACTACACATGTCATGCATACATTAATTGGTTGTAATACATCTAAAGTATTCTAAAATTTCTCTATTTCCGCACTAGTTGGTTTCACGAATTCAAATTGCCTTTGGTTGAGGGGGTATAATAATCAACGTTTATTTTTTAAAAAATATTTATAAGATTGTGATTTTTACCAACATTTGTTATTCTTTTTATTAACAGGAAAACATCAAGGCTCTAATTCTTAATTAGTTTTTGTATGTGTTTTTTTTAAATTTAAAATAAAGATAATAATTTAACCATCTTATATTTTTTGCCACCTTTTTAAATCAAACTTAACATTAAACTCTTCCAACGAACACTGCTCGTCTTTAATTTTTTAAAGTTATTCTTCAATAAATTTTTATTTACTCCATATATCTTTAATCGTGCAAAGTGTTTGCTGCTTATGAAATCTTTTTATTAGTGTAATTTTTTTAAAGAGATTAATAATTCTTTAAAAAGGATATAATACAAGATTTTTAAAAATTTAAAACAGTTATAATATCTTAATTCATCCAAAAAGAAAGAGATAGGGAAATTTTTTTTTTTCTTGCTATATGAATTTAGTTGAAAGAAATTAAGGAATATTCAGGGCTTCAGCCTTCAAGCACAAGATCCACTTATCAACAACTCAGCAGAAGCCACGTGGCATACATGATGAAACGAAGGACAAACAAAACAATGATTCAGGGCCACTAGTAAAGTACATGTAATCTAAACCTCTTCTTTTTCTTGGAGACCAATCTCTGTGTCCTTCCCAAAATGATTTTCAGCTCATATCATAACTGACACACAATCAAGAAGCTAAAGAGACCAACAGTTGCAGGTTTTATTAGCCATGTCTTTGGCTCCAAGTAGCTACGCGTCTCTTTACTCGCCACCACCATTGCCAAGAACCAATCAAAACCCCTTTTTGTTCTCTCAAAACAGTCATGTTTGGTTCAAAAAGAACTGTTTTTTGAGCGCTTCAGGGTGTTCTTGCAATACCCTTTTGGTGAAACCATCTGTTTTTGTGGCTAAAGCATCAGAAACTGAAGCACAGGCATCGCCAGAAGCTGAGAGTGGAAGTGAAGAACAAGAAGAGAAGTACGAAGAGTATGAGGTTGAAATAGAGCAGCCTTACGGGCTGAAATTTGCCAAAGGAAGGGATGGTGGGACCTACATCGATGCTATTGCCCCTGGTGGATCGGCTGATAAGACTGGCATGTTTCAAGTTGGTGATAAAGTTCTTGCCACCAGGTATAATTTCCGTTCTGCTGCAATTCTCAAGTGATGTTGAATCATGAATCATGACTCATGAGAATACTGATTCTAAAGGTGGTTTATATATACGTTCTGTTAGCAGAATTGTAAATGATGTCTTTTTAGTTGTTTCTACCACAGCTCTTTGCTGAAGTTTCCTTGGATTTGGCTTGTTTATTGTTTAATGATTATCGGTTAAGATCAAAATTGTGTATTCTTGTTGATTTTTGATGGCATTAATGGATGGGAAAGTGACATAAGAATTCTAAATTTGTTTGCAGTGCAGTGTTTGGGACGGAAATATGGCCTGCCGCTGAATATGGGAGGACAATGTACACTATTCGCCAGAGAGTTGGCCCATTGCTTATGAAAATGCAAAAGAGATACGGTCGGTTGTTCACTAATTCTTTCATTTCGTACTCCAGACTAGCCGTCATCAATTTCTTTTGTTATATTATAAATTTTCTTGTTCTGTCGAGGTTAAATAAAAAAAAGACACATTCATAGAAGAACAACTGCACTTCAACATCTCCAACTATCATCTCATTGATGTAGGAAATCAAAGTGCAAATGTACTTTATGCTGTCTTTGCGAATCCTTCGTCTTGATCTTATCTTGAAGAAAAGGACTGCGTGTTTCAGGGAAAATGGAGCAGACGGGTGAATTATCTGAAAAGGAGATTATAAGAGCTGAGAGGAACTCAGGTGTAATTAGTAACAGAGTGAGGGAAATCCAAGTGAGTATGATTTCTTAAGAATGGAGGTCACGTTGAACTTGAAATTGCACGCTAGCACTCATCATCTCTTTTGCATTTTTATGTGACTCAATTTTTGTGTAAGATGACACCAGTGTAGTTTCGACAACTTGATTGTGAATGCAGATGCAAAATTACATGAAAAAGAAGGAACAGAAAGAACGCCGAGAACAGGATCTTCGTGAAGGGCTGCAACTTTATAGGTAGCTCTGGCACTTTATCTTGACCATTTGCTTTTTATTATTTTGTTTCATGTTGGCTTTTTTTTTTTTTTTTTTTTTGGGGGATCTGTGGTCATTTTCCATGAACACGAAAATTTCATAACTATCAAAACCGCTGGTAGTGACATATTTCATTTGACTTAGGACTGGCAAATATGAGGTAGCTCGGGAGAAGTTTGAGTCTGTATTAGGATCAAAACCAACTCCAGAGGAAAGTTCAGTGGCTAGCTACAATGTTGCATGTTGTTACTCTAAGCTTAATCAGGTACCGCTCTTGTTAGCATTAATAGAGTGACATTGAATAATATCATGAAGACAAATGCCTTTGATTTTCCAATTATGTTAATTGAATATATAAAATTTCATGATATCTTGGAAACTCTGCCAGGTAAAAGCCGGGCTCTCAGCGCTTGAAGATGCATTGCTGGCGGGATACGAAGACTTTAAGGTAATATATGGATCATAGAACGGTTGCTTAGAATTTAGATGAGCCTACAAAGTATCTGAAATTATTGAAATGGTTAACAGAGAGTCCGGACAGATCCTGACTTAGAAAATCTCAGAGCTTCCGAGGAATTTGATGTTCTTCTAAAAAGGTTTGATGAGTCATTTATCAATGAGAACGCCATCAATGCCATTAAGTCATTGTTCGGGTTATTAGACAAGAAATAAATCCTTGAATTTGCTCTAACTTACTCAAAGGACTAAAGTTGGTGATTGCTCAAAGCTGCAAAAGGGAACGAAGGCTTAGTGTAGCTTTTATGCTTTTGTTCACAGCATTCATTGTTTGAAGGTGAGATTTGAACAATTTTATAATGTTTCGGTGGATAGTTCGTGTTTTTTTGGGCAATTCTGGACAAGAAGATTGCTAAGAACTTAAAAACAGAAATACGAATGCTTTCATTTCTTCTCTGCAACAACAATATGTTCAGCTCCTTTCAAATGTTCTTAATGTTTCCACAGTTTGGCACTCGAAGCACCATACAAGATTTAATGGAATAACACAATGGGCACTTCATAAAAAACGAAAAATGTTTAACGTCTCCTCTTAAAATTTGATCCAATTGCTCACCTGATGCTTTAATTAACTTCCGAAAGCAATCAAGCGGGAATGTTGCTTGTAAATGGTCGAACTGATAAAATATCTCAGGATCAAATCTTGACCACACATATTATAACACACAGATTACAAACTAAAATTTCTGACAAAAGATGGTTATAGCCGCAATCGCGGCATTTTATCAAACATTAAATGTACAACCAAAACTGTCTTTGGCACATAACAAGGCAGCTTAAAAGGCTTTTCAATATTCCAACAACTTCCAAGCCTTGATGCAATTCCCAGAAGCTCAAAGAACTTTACATCTTCTTCCCATTCTCTTATTTCTATGAAAAATGAAAAAATTGACGATACACATACACGTGGATTCCACGTTATGCAAAATTTGTTGCAAGCTCAAAATGAAACTTGAATTGGAAAACATGAAAGCCAGAATAGCATCGTTCATCAATTTGGATTGATAAAGGCATCTTTCACCTTTTTTCTTTTTTCTTTTTCAGGTCTAAGCTTCAAAATCCTGAAAATAACGCCAAACTCAGAGCTTTTCTTTACCTGCTTATTAGAAACCTACAGGATCTTCACGAACATATACACCTAAGGTTTGCATTGCCCCCGTGAAAACGAAAATCAAAATGGGTAGAGGAGAATTTACAACGTCAAAAGAAAAACAATGTTGCAATCGTACTTGTGGATTATTTCTTCAAACTATTGAAAGAGAGGACTTTCTTCCCGTACGGGCTGGTTCTCAGCACAGGAACATGGGGTCTTATTGCATCAACCAATGCTGAATGAACACCTCCCTACTCATCATAAACATATATGAAAAAAAGAAAATCTCAATGTGAAGAAATATGGTAATAGTCCAAAATCATAAAATAGTTACCAGTCATTTTTTAATGCAGACTTATGATAATAGATGCAAATTATAAGAAAACAAAAAGCATAGCACAATTGTGCAGTATTTTCCTGGTAATAAGAGTATCGAACAATGAATCTACTCACCTTAGATTGCTGCAATGCTGCTTGAATAACATAATTTCCATAAGGATCTAGCATGACTTGATCCAGGTGAGTGTTACTTATCGGTTTTGTGAGTTGTTTATGGTATCAGAATTATGCTCTCATACTTTCTCCATAGTAAGTGTTCGTTTATTTGTGTCAATTAATTATTGTTTCTGCTGCAGTTTCTTATTTTGTTTTCAGTCCTATATTATAATTTTTGTTTGGATCGTATGTTCACTTTAATTTGATTTTTCTCCATTGGAATCCACTTGAAAATTCTAATGTAAAATTCTTTAAAACACCCGTGATCTACACACCCTTGATCGTATGTTCACTTTAATTGTTTGAACAATAGTACTATTATATTTTACGTATTAGTGAACGTTCCTTTTTTTTTTTAATATCACAACCCTAGTGTGTGTGTGTGTGTGTAAAATATATGATTGTCATTATCATATTTGATATGAATTATGAAGCTCATTGCATTTTGAATCAAGCGACTTTGTTTTAGCACCTTGTATAAGTTTGAGAATGTTAGGGAAAAAGAGAAAATTAAAAAGATTTGGGTAAATAATTTAAGCTTGTTTACTATGGTCAACTTTATAATGTTACAACACTGGAAACATACTTTGATTTTGAAATTCACCATACATAATTAACAACACATTTTGCTAAATATTTAACTATTTTTTCTAATTATTTATTTCTTCAGCACAATAAAAGAAGAAATAATATGATTATGAATTATCCTCCTCCATATGTTCAATGAAAGTTTCCAACATTGATTCTCATTCTAACAAGAAAACTAAAACTTTTGCGGCTGACACATGCATACAACATCCTCAGATGGTCTACAATTTTAGCAACATTTAAAGTTCAAGTTGTAGCATGCGAGAGGATATGACGATGGCCTCAATTCCTGATAGCATGCGTAATATGACGGTGGCGGAATGTGTTGATCAGAATGGGAATTGGTTGTGGAACAGATTCAGTTCTTTGTTGAATAACCATGCTGTTTTGAGGATTGCTTCCATGGCTCCTCCGTCGGCAGCGAGAGGTGATGATAGGGTGTATTGGGGTGCTTCAAATACGGGAACTTTCACAGTCCAATCAGCTTATCATGTGCTCACGAGTCATTCTCCCGTTGAAGACAGTCACGACTGGCGGCATTTGTGGCAATGGAGGGGGCCTCAAAGTACAAGAATTTTTTTATGGTTATTATGCCATGATCGTTTGAAGACAGGATATGAGCTTGCTGGAAGGCACCTTGACATTGACCCATTATGTGGGCGGTGCCATGCACAGGTTGAGAGCTCTTTGCATGCAATTCGGGACTGTGTGTACTCGAAAGGTGTTTGGAGGAAGCTAGTTCCCGTGGCTAGGCAGCACGGCTTCTTTAGCCATCCTCTTCGGGAATGGCTCATGTTGAATCTTAGGAGAAGGACCTGTGAGATGGGGAGTTTATATTGGCAGGTCACGTTTGGTGTTGCTGCTTGGAGAATTTGGTATTGGAGGAATCAGTTGATGTCCAAAAACAAGAGCTGGAATGGTGACTTGATTGTTCGTGATATTAAGGCAAGGGCTGAGAATATCTGTTCTACCCTCTCAACCATAGTCTATAAAAGAAATACAAGGATTCAAAAATGAATTCGTTGGGCTCCTCCAACATGGCCTTATGCGTGCTTAAATACGGGTGGTGCAAGGAAAGGAAATGGAGATACGGGTGCGGGAGGTCTGTTGCGGGACTGTCATGGTAGGTTCATTCATGGCTTCAGCACAAATCTTGGAGTGTGTTCGGTTATAAAGGCTGAACCCTGGGGTGTTTTTCATGGATTAAGAATGGTATGGGTCCTTGGCTATAGACGTATTCAAGTTGGAATTGATAACTGTAGTGTGGTGCAGCTTATAAAAGGAGGATAATGTTAATGTCAATGACCTTTCGGCTATAATCCAAATGATTTAGGAGCTCATGAGGAGGGATTGGAGTCTTCAAATTAATCCCATCTAATGCGAAGTCAATTTGACAGCTGATTTTCTTGCTACGCATGATTTGCGTTTGCCAGTTGAAGTGCATTTTTTTTTAATTCTACCCCTTTAGGATTGAGTTCTATTTTATATTCGGATATGTATGGGGTGGCTCACCCCCATTTTGTGTTCCTTTAGCTCTTCTTCTTTAGAGCCCTCCTTTTATTAAAAAAAAAGGTTCAAGTTGTAGTAGCTTAAATGAATGCTATTACGCAACAATATATACAATTTAACTTTCCATGCATATGCATCTCCAGTGAATGTTGATAGCAGCTGGTCACTTCTCATTTTGTCAAATTTGTCAAATCCCCCATGTATATATCTCAGGAGACTTGGAATGGAATATAGCTAGGTTCTCTTTCATGTTTTACTTAAAAAAAATAAAACGAGATCTTTTTAGTTTTGAACAAGCTAGCCGGTCCCCTATCCTCAATCAGTTGGCCACTGCTGCATTGCCGGTAGTGCTTGATAAGAATGGTATGTTAGAATACCACAGAATTAAGGTAAAGAGAATAATGTGAATTTTTCTCCGTGTTTTGTGCTCATATCACAACAAAACTATTGCCCATTACTTGTCCAAAAGAACAATCGATTCAACGTTTATAGATATCATCCAACGGTGATAAAATTTATCAACCAAGTAAAAGAAAACCAAAGCTCTTGCTGCGAACAATGCCTGCATGCATTATTTACCACATGGTATATTATTTAGTAGGCATGTAATTGAGCTGCTTACGTTAAATGCTCTCCAATGCAAGCTTCCAGATAGTCCTCATGTTCAGTTCCCCCAGACGATTAACAGCACTCCGGGGAGACATGTTCCCTCTTTCTACTTCCTCAACAACCTCTTGGACAGTATCTTGGAAACCCATAGCTTTCTTAATCTGGAATGTCCGTTTAGTAACTTGAACCGATCTGAGTCTTTCGCTGAGCAGAGAGTTAATAGCTTCTTCATCAACTGGTGCTCCATCTCGGCGAAAAGATGTCAGGCTCAGAGCTGCCAATAACCGATCTTTAACATCCTTATCAGTAATTTCATTCCGAGACAATTGCAAGAGCAACGAACGAACAGAATCACGGAGTCCCAGTTTTTCTTTGATCAAAAGAACAGCCTCTTCTTTGGCCACAGCCGAGCCACGAACTTCGTCAAGGATAGATTGCACAGCACGCCATGTTCCAGCTTGTTCATCATGAGATTCAAGAGCCATAGCTTCTATTGGCTAATTAATACATAAATTTGACAAAAAGAAATGGATATCAGTACAAAAAATTAAGATACCAACATAGTATCATCAAGAACGTAACTACTGGAACTTGTGAAATGAATTATATATATAGATATTCATCAAGAACTACTGAAAATTTTGAATGAATGGGATCGTGGTCATGATGATGAATTATGCACATAGAAGAAAGAAGAAACTACGTACAAGGTTTACTTTGAAGAGGGATAAAAAAAAAAAGAAAAAAAAAAAAGAAACAGCAAAAGTCCCACGTAAAAGAAAATCAAAACAAACTAAATACACAAAAAGAAATGCAAGTGACTATGATTAGGAACCTTCCAAAACAGACCAACACAAACAACACAAGAAAAAACTCAAAACTAACTACACGGAGCTGTGTCTTCTTTGTGAGTGAAGAGAATAAAGAACGATGGCAGAGGTGAATTGGGCTAGCGTTATTCTGGGTGACTGATGCAAGAATCCCTGGCAATTACTCCGCTGACCCATGGCAAAGTGCCCATGCCACCTTTTACGGCGGCTCTGACGCTTCTGACACCATGGTAGGAGCATACGGTTACGGGAACTTGTACAGCCAGGGCTACGGCATGAACACAGCGGCGCATTTTGACCTTGCCATGCCCATGTTCCTCAAGATTGCTGAGTACCGCGCCGGCATCGTCCCCGTCTCCTACCGCCGGGTACCATGCCGCAAGAAGGGAGGAATCAGGTTCACATTAAACGGGTTCCGTTACAGCGCAGCTGCTCCAAACCCTCGCTTAGTAGAGGATTTGGTGGCGGCGGTGAAGACAGCTTGTGGGATTAAGGTGGCGGGTACTTAACAGTGTCCACCGTATTATCCAAAACAGACCAACACAAACAAACACAAGAAAACGAGAAACAGAGAAATATCTAAAATGAAAACTTACTTGTGTTGTGCAACAAGTTTAGAACATACAGTCTCTCTCTACTTTCATACTGTTAACGTTTGTAGGCGATGACCAACCACTTTTATTTTTTAAATGTTTCACGTATCCCTTTAAAAAATGAGAAATTATTTATCATTATTTTTCGTTTTGAAAGGGGTTTTGACGTTAACTTGTTGAAACTTTTCTTAGCCATCTGGCAAATATCACAAAAAATAATACAAGAGGAAAACACGACCATTCGCCGGCTCATGAGCTAATGGGTATTATTTATCAGATGACATTCTTTTTCAACCGAATAATGTAGTGGTTGGTTATGGAATGTGAACACTTTAGAACAAAATAAATTAATGCAAATAATCACAATTCTCTAAGATTCAACACCATATCGAATGGGATTATTGAAGGCAGCTTAAGAATGCACGTGGGATTATTATCATGCATATATATATAATGACAATAATATGCAAACACTAGTTTTTTAAAAAAAAATATATTAAAAAAATACACAAATTTTGGCAAAAAATTAAACGCTTCATTTTTATTTTTTTTTTATCTCTTGTTTCTATGAAGATGCACGTTTTGTTATGTCCATTAATTTTCTAATATGTATAGGAATTAAACTTGCTAACGCAGTCGTCAAAAGCATTCGTGCGCTGCGTTCACCAGGGAAGCTTTGCATAAATTTGTGGCGTGGGAGTGGTTGGTAAGTGGATGTTAACACAGGTGGTGAGGTGCGATGTGACCGTTGCTCTACCAAGAAACTAAAGAAGAAAGTTGTTTTTTTCCCAATTTTTCTTTATACCAAAGAGAATTTTTTATTATAGGAGCCCCTAAGATGCCACTCTCGAACCAGGTGGGACCACCAAGCTTTGCATAATTTGTTATTGCGTGGACTAAGTCTGTACAAGAAATTCAAAGCGAACAATTTTCATTAGAAAAAGAAAAACTGGAGAACGAGGTAATAAGGTGGACTCGACTAGCTTACAGAATCTGTAAGCTACAGACTGCAGCATCAGCCGTTGGATGTGGTTGGATGTGGAGTGAGAAACTGAACAATAGAAAATCGGATGGTGGGATGACGGGAGATGTTTGTTACAGAATCTGTACCATAGACAGGTCCGTAATAAGGTTACTAATTTTTGACTTCTGACCTGACTAGCTTACAGAATCTGTAAGCTACAGACTGCAGCATCAGCCGTTGGATGTGGTTGGATGTGGTTGAGTGAGAAACTAAACAATAGAAAATCGGATGGTGGGATGACGGGAGATGTTTGTTACAGATTCTGTAAGCTAAGCAAGTCCCTTGATTTTATTCAACATGCAGCCAAATTTGGAAGGGTCTTAGAACTAAGTGGCAAGTGGATTGCCTTAATCAAAATTAGTGTCTTGTCTGGTGTTTGACTTTTTATAGTCATAACAAATTACTTTTCGTGCCCGATATCCAGGAGTTAAGACTGTTATGTATTTTAATGGTGTCCTTTATATATCAATTAGTTTATAAACCAACTTAACTGCTTACCAAACTATTTATTATTATTCTTTTAACAATTTTTTTTGTTGTTGCTGATCATATCTACTTCATGATTAATAATATTTTATACACATGCAATATCAATAGATTGGCATGTAATAATGACCACATCGTTCAACATTAATTCAAAGTGAGGATGTGCTGGGAAATTATTGATTATTATTAAGATTGTGTTCCTTTTTTTTTTTTTTTGTGGGGTTTTTTTGGTTAATATGAAAAACTACATAATTAAGAGATTAAGAGTAACGACATATATATATATCACTGTGTATTGTAGGCATCCCAAAGTAATACAATAATAATAAATAAATAAAGAGAAAATTAAAGTTTTTGCATAAAAAATATCCTCATAAACCAACATTTAAATTTTAAAGTAATAGAAACTAAAAGTCTAAAACGAATGCTATCATACAACCTATGCTATTCCATTTCCCTATCCTCTGGTGACTGACCAAATAATAGGGTGAATAGTGATTGAAGATAAATGAAAGAATCCGATCATTCAACCATCAAAAGCTTATCTCCACGTGTCCACTTCTTGGTATAGGCCATAAGGTGGCATCTATTTTTGAAGGGTGTACGACTAGGGGTGGGTAAAATTGGGTTCGGATCAACCCCATCGGGTTTTGGATTGGATGAAAATTCATCCGAATTCAACCCGAACTTAAAATCCGACCCGATCCGATCCGAATTATATTCGGATCGGATCGTGTTATAAATTCGGGTTAAGTTCGGATCGGATCGGATGCGGTTTGGGTTATATTTGAATCAATTTAGGCCTATTCGGGTCGGGTACAATTCGAAAATACATAATTACCTATTATTAACAAACACCAAATACCAATTAAACATTAATCTTTCACACATTACATATAATATACATCTATAGCATCACTGTCAGAGGCTCAAAGCTTCCAAAGCCCAAAGTCAACAGCCAAAGTTCGGGTCGCAGCTTACCGGGTTTCGAATGTGGACTTATACGTTAAAATTGTATAACATTATCTTTTTTAATTTTTTTTTAACAAATAATAGGGATTACATTTGCTAATAACTAAACAAAGACATTCTAACCATTGAAAATAGTTTTCCATTAAATCTTATGGTGAGAGACAAATTTCGAAATACCTTACTCCGAGTGTAAAATAATCAAATTTTTATACGTATTAATTATCCTTATGCTTTTGAAAAAGTGTTGATAATGAAATTCAAAATTTTGGTATATTTTATTTTATTTAAGAAGAAGTAACAGAAAATGAATCTCCACAAACTAAATAAAAATACAGATCAGAGTGCAGTTACCAAAATATTAGCTACTTACTATATGCTCTCAGTAGCCAAATGAAGATTGAGATTCATGCTTTGCGTAACTGTCAACCAAAATTCAAATGACTTTAGTTTTAATAGATACGTGGACCGCAAAATTCAAATGGCTAATTGTTATACACAAATCACGCTTGACAAAGACAGGGCCATAAAATTACAAGATACGTGGGCCGCAAGCTCCTGTAGCTGTAGATTTTCATCATATAACAGATGTTAGCGACTGCCTACTGATTGTTGCCTTGATTCGCTTCGGCTTTGGACTTTCCGTATAAGAAAAAAAAAAAAAAATGCAATATGCCATTGGCGGGATTTGGTCGGTCATCAACTTCTGCTGACGCTACTCTTTACTCACGTTCCAGGAAGTTGAAGATTCTTTTCCCTCTTCAAAGTAATCAACAAAACAAAATTAATAAAAAAAAAATCCGAAGACTATTCAGCATAAGGCAAACGACAAAATCGTCTCAAGGCCCTGGTCTAGTTAAATATCAATATATATATATATATATATATATATATATATATATAAGGTAGGAAGATATATCCCATTTTAAATAATTGGATCTTATTTATAGGAATGTTTCAGTTTTTCAAAATAATATGTTTTTTTTTTTAAACTAGTAAATTAACAGGATAATATATAACAGATCCTTTTATAAACTTGTAACTGTGGTCATTTGCCATGAACACACAAATTTCATAACTATCAAAACCGCTGGTGGTGAGATATTTCATTTGACTTAGGACTGGCAATTATGAGGAAGCTCGTGAGAAGTTCGAGCCTGTATTAGGATCAAAACCAACTCCAGAGGAAAGTTCAGTGGCAAGCTACAATGTTGCATGTTGTTACTCTAAGCTTAATCAGGTACCGCTGTTGTTAGCATCAATAAAGTGACATTGAATAATATCATGAAGACAAATGCCTTTGATTTTCCAATTATGTTAATTGAATATACGAAATTTCATGGTATCTTGGAAACTCTGCCAGGTAAAAGCTGGGCTCTCAGCACTTGAAGATGCATTGCTGGCGGGATACGAAGACTTTAAGGTAATATATATGGATCATAGAACCGTTGCTTAGAATTTAGTTGAGCCTTCAAAGTATCTGAAATTATTGAAATGGTTAACAGAGAGTCCGGACAGATCCTGACTTAGAAAATCTCAGAGCTTCCGAGGAATTTGATGTTCTTCTAAAAAGGTTTGATGAGTCATTTATCAATGAGAACGCCATCAATGCCATTAAGTCATTGTTCGGGTTATTAGACAAGAAATAAATCCTTGAATTTGCTCTAACTTACTCAAAGGACTAAAGTTGGTGATTGCTCAAAGCTGCAAAAGGGAACGAAGGCTTAGTGTAGCTTTTATGCTTTTGTTCACAGCATTCATTGTTTGAAGGTGAGATTTGAACAATTTTATAATGTTTCGGTGGATAGTTCGTGTTTTTTTTGGCAATTCTGGACAAGAAGATTGCTAAGAACTTAAAAACAGAAATACGAATGCTTTCATTTCTTCTCTGCAACAACAATATGTTTAGCTCCTTTCAAATGTTCTTAATGTTTCCACAGTTTGGCACTCGAAGCACCGTACAAGATTTAATGGAATAAATAACACAATGGGCATTTCATAAAAAAAGGAAAAAATTTTAACGTCTCCTCTTAAAATTTGATCCGATTGCTCACCTGATGCTTTAATTAACTTCCGAAAGCAATCAAACGGGAATTTTGCTTGTAAAGGGTCGAACTGATAAAAGATCTCAGGATCAAATCTTGATCACACACAGATTACAAACTAAAATTTCAGACAAAAGATGATTATAGCCGCAATCGCGGCATTTTATAAAACATTAAATGTACAACCAAAACTGTCTTTGGCACATAACAAGGCGGCTTAAAAGGCTTTTCAATATTCCAACAACTTCCAAGCCTTGATACAATTCCCAGAAGCTCAAAGAACTTTACATCTTCTTCACATTCTCTTATTTCTATGAAAAATGAAAAAAATTGACGATATACATACACGTGGATTCCACGTTATGCAAAATTTGTTGCAAGCTCAAAATGAAACTTGAATTGGAAAACATGAAAGCCAGAATAGCATCGTTCATCAATTTAGATTGATAAAGGCATCTTTCACCTTTTTTCTTTTTTCTTTTTCAGGTCTAAGCTTCAAAATCCTGAAAATAATACCAAACTCAGAGCTTTTCTTTACCTGCTTATTTGAAACCTACAGGATCTTCACGAACATATACACCTAAGGTTTGCATTGCCCCCGTGAAAACAAAAATCAAACTGGGTAGAGGAGAATTTACAACGTCAAAAGAAAAACAATGTTGCAATCGTACTTGTGAATTATTTCTTCAAACTATTGCAAGAGAGGACTTTCTTCCCGTATGGGCTGGTTCTCAGCACAGGAACATGGGGTCTTATTGCATCAACCAATGCCGAATGAACACCTCCCTACTCATCACAAACATATACAAAAAAAAAGAAAATTTCGATGTGAAGAAATATGATAATAGTCCAAAATCATATAATAGTTACCAGTCATTTGTTAATGCAGAGTTATGATAATAGATGCAAAATATAAGGAAACAAAAAGCATTAGCACACTTGTGCAGTATTTTCCTGGTAATAAGAATATCAAACAATGAATCTACTCACCTTAGATTGCTGCAATGCTGCTTGAATAACATAATTTCCATAAGGATCTAGCATGACTTGATCCAGGTGAGCGTTACTTATCAGTTCCTGGATTATATGAGCACGGCGTTCATCATCTCCATATTTTAGGCATTTCTCAACAACATTACTACTATATTTCTGCATGGACAAGTCCCCGTAGTTACCCTCCAACTGATCAAGAATATCCATTGTTGCCCAAGGGAGTCGAAGCTCAAAAACAAATTGCACAACATAGTTCCTGCACAGTTAAAAGTTAGATTTCAAAGTTCAAAATTATAAAATTAAATATGCATAGAATGCTTTCAAATCATCTATGAGGTAAGTGTAACAAATCTGCTTGGTCTGGCATATTAAAGCATTTTCTCTACTTATAAATTTATGGCATGAAACTGGTGACCCTTACCTTCAGATTTACACTGATTTGCAAGAAGTAAAAGAACCCCTGCAGTTAATTTTTAGCATAAAAACAACCTGTGCCAACCAATTAAAGTTCTAATAATTTCTATGCTCTAATTCATAGGCCACCATTTCAACACGGTTCTCATGGAGTAAAGTGCACCCATACTCTTTCTTCCAAAAATAAATAAACAAATAAAGTGCATTCATACTCCAATTATAAAGAGTGAAAAGTTCTAAAGCCAAGCAGTTAATTGACATTTGAATAATGCATTCTTAAATGGAAGAGGAAAAATAAGTTACCCAAATGGATCTTGTGAAAGGATTAGAGCATTTGAGGTGATCTTGCTGACTAAACGATGTCTTTGCTCACCCTCAGAATGAGTAAGGCACTTTTGAATCACACAACAACCATGGCGATCAGTGGCAAGCTCAACACAATTATTAGTAGTGGCTTGGAAAAGGAACTGCAGAAGAAAGAATTGCCAGTATTTTTAGTTTATCTGTTGAACAGCTGGATTTACAACAAACAAAATCATTATCAGACAATTCGATACGGAAGAACCGAGTACAACACTATCAGGAAAGTAAAACTTGTCAAACAGGGGTAACTGGTTTTCCGAGAAACCTGAAGTCGGGTTTAAAACCATATGGCAAGGGTCTTCAGAATCACATAAAATTTTTGTATCAGTATCCAAATAAATCAGCGTACATGTTCATTACTTTTGTTCATGATAGCAAGTTTAAACATTTTGAAGAGTTAAAAGACATTCTCAACACATAATTTCCCATCCTAGTGCTCATTCAAATGCACATTTTCGGTTGAAGGAAAAACTATGCAAAACTATAAGTTTACCTATGGCATTTCAACCTGTTTAACCTCCTAGAAGTAATCAAATTAGCCCTCATCTCCCGTTAATGGCATATCATTGAAGAGCAGGAATTCCAAAGAAATAAAAAGAATGAAAAGAGCCAATGCTTGTAGGACCATTCTACCAAAATTTGATATTCGAACAGTTCGAAAAACTTGAGAACACTATGATCAAGTGAATTTGTCTACCATGTCTGACTCGCATATGAAAAGATGCACTTCCTTCTAAATAGAATGTATGTGACATATGACAGTGGTTCATAGGTTCTACTGTGAAACAGATAAAATTCGCCATATCATAATTTGTTCAAATTTTAACAGCACAATATACACATGTATACATGGCTATATTTTCCAGAACTCTCATGTTTGACACTTTGTGTCAGTGTCGAAACGTTGCACTGATGTACATGTATAAAGATAGAAGGAAAAAAGTGATCTTGTTTATATAAAAGTAATCCTCAATCCTATAAGCTTTGCATAATATACTCAAACTTCAAATTCCAATTAACTTCTTCCATTGTGTAACTTATTGAATATAAAACTAAGAGTTGAGAAGTATAGTCACTGAAAGTAAGAATTTTGACTAGATACCTACAAATATAGGGAACTTGAACCAGACATCCAAGTTATCCTTGGTACCCTCAATGATGAATAATATTTCCCCTAAAGGATTTGATTCCCCTACTCCCTAGACAATCATAAATTAAGGTGATCACAGTAATGTATTTTTTTTACCATCGGTGATGATACGAACAGAAATGAACAAAATGTAGAGAGATTAGACAATTACCTTACTGTACTCAGGCAGTAAATACAGTAAGCACCGTTGAGCAACGTGATTGCCATTCATATTCTTTATCAAAGTCACTATACCAGGTTTCAGTGAGGAAACAACCAAGGAAAATTGCTCTGGACTCTTAAGAGTTTCAATAACCTTTTGAACAGCCCGAGTCCTGAGAAACAAAATGCTAATAGTTAAAGCATATCATGATAGGACAGAGAAATGGCGTAGGTTGTAACAGCAGACAGACAGACAATGAGATAAATACACACACTCGAGCATCCCTGACACTGCAGTGAAAGAGAGAATAAAAAAGATAACTAAATAAATAAAAAGAGGCAGGGAGGGATCAACCCATGCATGTCACACGAAATTCTGACAAGATCTCCAGCTTTTCTGGTGATGGCTTGAAGTATTTGCATCCTCTGGTCCTCATTACAAACTTCAAGCAGCTTCTGGACCAAGTAATTTCCAAAGGGGTCAGTCATGAGCTCAACAATATGATCAATGATCTCAACAAAAATCTTTTCAATATCTTCTAATGTGCCCTCAGAAATTTTTCTTTGTAAGAAGCGGCAACCATGTTGGTCCTTTGCCATGAGATATATTCTGCCAGTGACTTCTTCGACAGAATTATATTTCTGAGGTTGTGGCCTAATAATTTTGAGATCCATGGAGTCTGAAGATAAAGGCCATGAGTTCAAACCATCAATCTGAAAGCATCCAGCATTTGGAGTAGATAAGCTGAGGCATAGATGACCATTTGATAGAAGTTTCCCACTCTGATTGATATGATTAAGTGATTCATGTCCTCCAACAGTTCCAAATTTGACAGCTTTAAGAGTGTTCAACCCTTGAGATCTTGTTAGAATCTTTTCAGGAAAACTCTGCTTTCCCACTTTGCCCAAAACATGCATAGGATTACAATCTGTAGAGGAAAAAGCAGAATTCAAATGATTTATACCCCTTGGGACTGCATAAGCATCCCAAAATTGTTCTTGATTAGATTGTTCAAGTCGGTTTGGCATCTCAAAGCACGGTTGTCTCATGGTGCGGCCCATTAACTTAGATGGAATGCTTCCATTCTGTTGAATAGGATGCTGGGATTCCGATCGCTGATTGCGAAGCTGCTGCAGATACAGATACTGCTGTTGCATCCTATGATATTGTTCCTGGTCAATGTTTCTCCAGCTGATGGGAGGCTGGTTTAAATGTTGTGAATGTAAGTATGGAAACGAGGATTGGGTATCTGCAAAGTATTGCTGCGGATCAGACATTACGGGAAACTCTACTCCAGGAACAGGCACATTAGACAGAAACCGGAATCCTTGCAACGAATGAGCATTCGGCAAGGCACCAGAGAAATTTTCGACTGGCTGACGATAGCCAACTTGCAGCTTCTTGAGTTCTTGAACATCAAGATTGACCATATTTGAACTTTCTTGCCTAACTTTTGTCAAGTCAAATTCATCAAAACCACTAGGTACACTATTTGTTGACTGGAAAGAGGAAGCAACCATCAGCTGTGAATCCACATTAGAAACAGGTTCCTTTAAGCCATTTGGATGTTGACAATCCAATAAAACAGCATAATTTGGTGAAGAGTTACAATTTGCCCAAGGACTCACAGGTTCAATTGGTATCCCACCATTGAATCTCAATTCTGCAAATGCAGATGTCAAGGACTGATCATCAGGAAGATTTGCTTCCTCTTGCGGAATCCTCTTGATTGGTGATTGCTGAGATTTGTTCACCAATATTTTTCCCTCATCTAAATTTCCATTGTTTTTGAGTTTTTCGGCCAAAGGCCCTTTGCTGGAATTGACAGTGATAGGTGGCAAGATATAATTCGAAGACACCCGTTTGGGTCCAGTGTCCTCAGAATGTGTATTCCCAGAAGTAGCATTCGGTATCTCACCAAGAAGCTTTTCAAATTCATCAACCACCAGCTCACTCCTCCTGTCTTCCATTTTTACAAATTACAAAATTTTTGCAAATTCCTTCTACTGAATAAAGCAAACTTGACTAGCCAATGCTGATTCACGAAAAACCCTTCAATGCACAAAATGAAATGTCAAGAGGGCACTCATAAAATAGACATGTGACGATCACTGAACTGAATTTTATCCAACATGCAAACCGAAAAATTATCAACGTCATTTCCAACTACTATACACCAATCTATACACAAGAATTACAACCCACATTGTAAAACAACACATCACTCAGAATCCCCCAAACAAAATTTGAACAATTCCACAGTCCAATATGAGCCCATCAATTGAAATACAGCCAAATTGCAGTACTCTTAGAATCAATGGATTTCATCACCAAAATAAATAAATTTCTTCATATTTTTTAACTAATGCAGCTATAATCACAGTCTCCAACCTAAAAGATCAATTAAAATTTTAGAAAGAAATGAAAAATAAGAAAACAGTAACCACAGTTTAACAATTACAAGAACCCAGTTCACATACAAAGGCCATAAAACACTTCGTCGTTATCATCATCGTGGTCATCAGAGTGATCAAAGCAATTCCAAGACAACTTTTGTCAACTTTTACATGTAACAATTCAGAAACAAACAAATCAGAATAATGTGAAAATTCCAACCCAAACAAAAAACCAAAAATTCGATCTTTTTGTCAAAAGAGGCCAAACCCAGAAGCCTCTGATCGTCGAAATGAATCAAAATTCTATCTTTCCAGCACAAAAGTAATCGAGAACCAAAAAGAAATAAACCCAATTGAGAAAAAACAATAAAATATCACAATGCAGAAGAAAACAGGAAACGATCATCATCATGACCATCATCAAAGACTCACCAGCAACAACGGAAGGAGAGCTGGCATTAGAGGAGCAACAACAATGAAGACGCCATGACTCCACCACACTCAACACTACACAAAAAGAAATGAAATTTCACACAGGATTGTTGTGAATTTTTATTTTATTTTATTTTTTTGTTAAGTGTGATTTAGATAGAACACAAAGAGAGTGATGTAGGTAAGGTTAAAGAGTGAGGCGGCGTGAAGAAGAAGAAGAGGTTTTCAAAGTAAACAAAAACATAACTCAAAGATAATAAAGAGAGAGATTACGAATGATTTTTATGAATTATGATTATGTCAAAAGCTTATGTATGCGTTTATGTTGTTTTGCAATTTGCCAAAAACAAAAACACTACAACAACACTCACCAACTACAATACGAGATTTGGCAGCTTCAGACCACTCCTCTAATTACTTAACACAACACACCATCATCATATTAGAAATCAACCATGCATATGAATATATTTATATATATGTTTCATATGCATGGCAATGGCAATGGCAATGGCATGTAATGTTATGAATTCTATGTAAAGCCATAATTCATTTTCTTTCACTTTCCTCTCTCTACATATCACTTACACTTAACTTTCTTCCCTTTGCTCTTTGGCATGTTTTTTGATTGTGTCATCACCTTTTGCCTTTATTTTAAGTGCTTATAATAATGTTTTCTTTTTTAATCTATTATATAGTTTTTTGATACTGTCTACATTATTATATTCATTTGATATTCTTCATTGTTGTGTTTTACAGTACCATATTCTTTTGTCATGTCCACTCATCATTTTTGCTACTCCCACATCTTTGTTTCATTTTTTTGGCGTGATTAATTATTTTAAGGGTATCTTCCTTTTACTCCCCCTCCCCCCCCCCCCCCCAACCCAAATTATAATGTAACGACCTAAATACTCTAGTGAGAGTTGAGAACATAATATTTGCCAAAATAAAAATCATAGTAAAAAAAGTTTTCATTTAATTGGATTCACACTATATCTTGTATGGTATGATCTTATGTGTATATTGATATAAATAATAATAAGTTAGTAACAACCACAACATCAATTAAAGCTAAGAAAATTAAAGATTAAATATTTTTAATGTATGCCCTTAATATATATATATATATATAATTTTAATATAAGCCCTTAAAAATTATATATATAATACACGCGCGCGCGCACACACACACACACCTCAAAATGCCAAAAAAATTCATGTTGATTGTAATTATATAAATTTATTTTAGAACCCAACTTTTTCTTGTGAAATTTCATCTGAATGACTTTGCTTGTGTGAGAAGATGGGAGTGCCCAAATCAAAGTTAGGTTTTGAATATGAGAAATGAAACTGTTGAAACTGCTGGTTGGCAGCATTCTTTGGACCATTATTAAGTGCTATAAAGTAAATTAATTACATTAGACAATGTTTTTAATATCACCGTTAATTTATTTAATAAGATTAAAGCTCTTATACCTTAGAATTTATGGTATGTTACTAAGAGCATATAATAACCTTTGTTTGACTAAGAATTGTCTCGGAGTGTTAGCATTCTTTAAACTCTTATCATAAACACAAAATTAACCTAATTTGATGATTATAAATTAATGCAATTGCGTACAAGTAGTTTAAAGGCAACCATGGGGGCCCGTCCTGCTCAGCCCCCTCTTCTTTGGTTGTAGGGATATGGACCCTTTTATTTTTGGACATTTTCAGCCTAAAGTTTTTAGGAAAACAAGTTGTTTATTTATACTACTTGTGAGACATAAAAATGGAGAAAAAAAAAAAGAAACAATAAATGAAAAGTTGAAGACTTTAAGTAGATATGGGGAAAACCATGCCTTATTGCTTCAAAGATTCTAGGTCTATAGGTTGTACATATATAGATCACTAATGGTCAAACTTAATCAACACAAAGATGAACAGTGAAAGAGTTTGAGTCTGTTGAGAGATGCATCATTGTGAATATTTATTTATAAATTTTATTCTGTTTGCCAAATAAACTCCATACTATATAGTTGAATAAACACCAATAAGCCCTAGATTGTGGATAAACTATCTAAATTCAAATCCACGTCAAAAGATCACAATAATATTTTCACTATTTATCTTATCACCACCTGGAATGTGTCTATGCCTTCTCATGCAAGTAATAGCCATGAACTGTGATGATTTTGTCCAAACGTGGATGCTGTCACTCGTGCAATAGCAAGATAGGCCAAATTCTTCACAATTCTTGTCGTAATTTCCGATACGGAAAAGAGGAGACCTGCCTCTTTAAGCCAATTGACAAGCAACAAGTTGACATCATAAGTGCTCAAAAATTGTACCAAAATGTGCTCAAAGTCAGAAAAAGATTGAATCAGATATTCCACTCAAGTCTCTTCGTTCCCACGCAAATGCATGAATTGGGAAAATTGTGACGGTCTCTTTCATGCGATGAATTTTCATCTACCCAAGAGACAAAGAAAGTAAAATGACGCCTCATTATCCAAGTGTCACTGCCGGCTGTTTGATATTATAACTTGAAAACTGCACTTAAAAAAAAATTAAACTAATCTACTATTTATAAAATAAAAATTTACAATCCTTATTTTTTCATTAAAATTATCACTTGAATATCATATTACTACACATTATTAATTTTTTATTTCATAACGAACTTTTAAAAGCTACAATACTACAACATCAACCGGACCTCTATTAAAACACAATTCATGATTATATCACCCCAGAATCTGATGTTATAGAGCGTGCTTGTAACGTAATAATACCAGTCACCTTACCGTCACTAGAACTTAAAGCATACGTGCCAAAAAGGAAAAATGATTTACATGAGGAATTTTGCAATGACTTGTTTATATGAATATTGAATACGGTGCACATTAGCCGCTGCTACTACTAACTGCATTATTCGAGCAGCAGAGCAAATCTTTGTAATAATCGATTACCACGCCAAACACATTTTAATGGTGTAAAATCATGTAACCATTCAAGACCAAGAGTTATAACATTTAAGCTCGAGGAACAGTGAACAGTAACAAATGTGAGTACCCGCAGAATTAGTATCAGACTGTGAAGGAGATGAGCAAAATAAAATTTCTTTCACTCAAAAAGTTCAAAATCATTGCAATTGTACATCTAATTGCAAATTAATACGAGCCGTACTCTGGCAAGCTATCCTCACCAGAATCCATAAACTCTACTAAGTCGAGTAATTGAATTTACAAGAAGAAGAGAACCCAACGCTGTCAAACTGAAAGATAGTTGCTATAACGAAGTCAGAACCTTATTTGCTTGCCTCCCGTGACCTTGTTAATTAGCTTAGTATCCATATCCTGAAACAACAAATGGTAACAATAAGTTGGTAAGCAAAAAATGTTACACAGAAGCTCGGGTGTAACAATTAAGGCAGTACACCATGTGAGTTGTTTAAGATCAGCAAATATAAACCTGAGTTGTCCATAGGGTTACCCGCAGGCATAGCGGGTTCAGGCTCCTTGATCTCAACCACCACACAGTCGGACATCAAGAAGGTTTTTGCCACCGAGGAAGCATGCTCCAAGCAACATCTAACCACCTTTATAGTAGTACAAACATTCATCAGTAAGGAACACGATTAACATTGGTTTCTGACTCCAAATAAATCATAAAAAAGAGAAAAAGGTATGCATATTTATGACTGTTGCTACAGAGCAATGGCAATACAGCAACTAACCTTGGTAGGATCAATAATTCCTGCAGCCATTAGATCTTCGTAGTTTCCAGTTGCAGCATTGTATCCATATTTATGATTGTCACTTGAAAGCACCTGCAAATAGAGATATGAATTTCAACTGGAACAACAAAATCTGTAACCTGACAACACATTATAGTAAACCTTACAAGAGTACTAAAAAACTATACCTTCTCGCTGACCACACTTCCATTAACACCGGCATTTTTGGCAATTAATTTCAGTGGGTAGCACAGAGCTCTTTTAACAATATCTGCTCCAACCTGCCATTCATCAAGAAGGAAGTCCCAGTTAACAATTTATGCGTTTCAACAAAATCTTGAAGTTGATACAACACATTACCTTTTCTTCATCATTATCAAGGGTTTCCTTAATGGCATCCACCTTAGATGAGAGTCTCAGTAGAGTACATCCGCCACCAACTACGATACCTTCCTCAACTGCAGCCTGAAAATCATATGAAGATGTATAATTTAACACTGGTTTACTCATGATGACAATCCAAAAGGGGAAAATACTAATGTTTTTCATAGAGCAGTGCCAGCGTAAGTTACCTTTGTTGCATTAAGAGCATCTTCGACTCTCAACTTCTTCTCTTTAAGCTCTGTCTCAGTTTGAGCTCCAACCTTAAAAGTTCAAGGGGATATCAATACACAAGTTGGATATGAAATATAATGTCATAAATCACATTCTCACTTGAAGCGACTGAAAATTTACCTGTATGACAGCAACACCACCTGACAGTTTAGCAATTCTTTCATTAAGCTTCTCCCTTTCATAGTCTTGCTCAGCGTTCTGAAAGGAGAAAAATTTTGAAGTCAGCCCAGAACATTTCTTCTAACAAGATAATAAAAGTTTCACATATTCAAGCATTAGCTCTATGCACACAAGTAAGAGAAAGAGAGAGGGACAAAAAGTCACCTCAATTAGAGTTCTGATTTGCGCCACTCGTTTGCTCACTGCATCCTGGGTGCTGCCATCCCCCACAATGGTGGTGGTATCCTTTGTGAGCACAACTTTAGAAGCATTACCTAGGACCTCCTTGCCAACTTTGTCCAAGGCAAGTCCCACCTCATCTCTGATTACAGTTCCTGCATGCCAAGAGATAACCCAATCAGCAGCATGGATTATGATTAAGCAGGCAGTTGAAAATAATGAGAACGAAGACTCTTAGAAAAACACTTATATCCCACAATTATGAATGGACATAAGTTTAAGGATACCCAACAGGAACTCCAAATATTTTCACTGGACAAAAGAACGACCAATATTATGCATCAAAATCATAAAACATTATTTGCGCTGACCTCCAGTCAAAATAGCAATGTCGTCAAGGTACTGGCTCTTGCGCTCTCCAAAACCAGGAGCTTTAAGAGCAGCAATCTTCAATGCACCTCTCAGCTTGTTCACGACAAGAGTTGCCAGTGCTTCTTGCTCAATATCTTCTGCAATAATCAAAATTGGGTATGCACCTCTAATCGCATCTTCCAAAACGTTGATAAGGTCCCTTGCATTGGTAATCTTTTTATCCACAAGAAGCAACTGAAAAAAAGTACACAACATAAACATTAACCTTTACAGGATAAAAAACAAGAGTAATTTTATGGCGGGCGAATGTAAGAAGTTGAAAGTCATGATAGATTTTATACCTTGCAGTTCTCATATTCAACTGCCATTTTCTCACTATCAGTGACGAAGTAGGGAGAAATATAACCACGATCAAATTGCATTCCCTCAACAACATAGAGCATATTCTCAGCACTTTTTCCCTCTTCAAGGGTCACCACACCCTTACGTCCCACTTTACTCATGGCTTCTGCAATCATATTCCCAACTTCATAGTTGTTCCCTGCACTAACAGCTGCTACATCGGCAAGTTCACTATCTTCAACCTGCAACCCCACATATTCGCATTAAATCCTATACGCAAAATCTGATTAATATACACAAAAAATTGCAATGGTGGCTTGATATTTGGAAACCTTGTTCAATAAAATTTCCCATTACCTCTTTTGACATCTGCTTGAGCTCAGAAACAAGAGCCTTAGATGTCTTCTCAATGCCTCTTGTGATAAGAACAGGATTTGCACCAGCTGCCACGACCTGAATCATTGAACTTAGTAATTAACAAAGAAGGCACAATTTCCAAAATTATCATGCTACTAAGATGATCAACAAAACCATCACAAAGAACTATCACGCTGTACCAACCTTAACACCTTCAGCTATAAGCCCTTGCGCAAGAACAACAGATGTTGTTGTTCCATCACCAGCCAAGTCATTAGTCTTGGCAGCTGCTTGTCTCACTAATTTAGCACCAATGTTCTCAACCGGGTCCTCTAACTCAACCTGGATAAAGTTAGTAGAACAAACTGTTAATAATCTCATACATCGAGTAGATTTTCACAATAGAAGAAAAATAATATGGAAAAGTTCTACAAACATGTTAAAAAGGATTAAAATTTCGGCAGAACAGGTAACACAATAGATGATAAAATTGCAATAATAAAATTTCAAATTCTAAACACATGGTTGCCTTCTAGCTCAATAGAACATCATAAACAATGGAGCAAATACATACTTCTTTGGCCACAGTTACACCATCATTCACAATTTTTGGGGCACCGTACTTGCTCTCTAGAACAACATTCCTGCCCTTGGGACCAAGGGTAACTCCAACTAGATCTGCAAGCTTGTTGACACCATTCTGTAAAATGCAAACACAGATTGGGAGACATCAAAAACTAAATAAAGAAAGAAAGTTGCAATGGAACATTAACCAAAAACCCATCAGTGTTTTAGCACCAAGACTCACTTGAAGTTTCTTCATGGCATATCCATCCTTGTTGAAATGCAAGTCCTTTGCCGCATAAATCTTAGGTGTGCGGGCCCTGCGTAGAGCTACACTCTGTCTCCTGCCGAATGAACTTGAAGAAATGGAAGCAAGTGATGACAATTTGTTCGAAGAAGATGCAAGCTTCTTATCAGTCATTCGTCCATTAGGAGCAATCATGGAGCTAATGGAAGACATGGCAGTGAAAGTCGACGCCATTTATTCGTTTAAACCTGCCATCATTGACAAAGTAAGCTCAGCCAAAGTATGCTGATAAGATTACCCACTCACAAAGCAGAAGATTCATTGTGAATATAAAAATCTGCAAACATGAGATTCTCTTCCACCCATGGTATTACAGAAAAGAAATCAAAGTAAATAAGGGAATCTTCATTTAGATACAAAAGCATTTGTACACCCACAATCTTATTTTCACCAAGTTAGCCTCACAAACTATCAATAACTTCAATCCTTAATTCAACAACTTTCACATATACTCAAGAATATAAAAACCAAAGACAACTAAACTGTATATTGCATTTGATCAAACACGGTATCAATTTTCACAATAACAACAAAAATAACCAACTAGAAGGGAAAAAAATTTAAAAAAAAAAATCCCAGCAAACATCACCAACGTTCAATTAAAATAAATACTCCTCTTTATTCAAAATTCGAAAGCCTCTAATTCTACAAAGTCATTGAAGCAAAATGAACAATCACGATTAGACTCACAAATTCAAACTACTATTATTTATCTGAAAAGAAAAATAGAGCACAAAACCCCACACAGCATACAGAAAACATTAAACAAAAAGCAGCAGAAAAATCAAACTTGCATGCATATCATTATACCCATTATCCATTTTCAACCCAAAACCTCATCTTTCTCATTTCCCAACACAACAAACAAACCCAGAGCAAATAAAAAGGAAAGAACTTTGAACAAAATACAAAATGAAATGAAAAAAGCTTCAAGGGTTTTGTTGAACTCACTGTGAGACGGCGGAAAGTGCGAGAGTTTTAGGGTTTAAAGAGATAAGGGGAGCTGCAGGCAGAGTAGGAGCTGAGAGTTGGTGGCTTTTGTTGATAATATAAAGGGCAAACGGTTTCTTAGCTCTTGAAGCTTCGAGTGCATCTCGACCGTTGGATTTAAGTCGAAGGCCGTTCGTTTGTCTTTACTTTGGAACACTCTAGAACATCTCTTCTACTCTACTTACTTTAGTTTAGTGTTGTAGTAGTGTTTTGTATTTTGTACTCTCTACTCTACATATGATTTTCACATTCAATTATATAACTCTGCATAAAAAAATTTATATGGGCAATATATATATAGATGTTTGGATTTTGAATTTTCTTAAAATTTGAAAAAAGTTTAAAAATTATATGTGTAAATATATGCTATGATAAAAAATTTCTCATACTCTTAAGAAAATCTAAGAATTTGAATTGGAAAATTATTACATATATAATTTTGAAATTACAAATTTAAACACCATAATCGTAAAATTGTAGGATACTTTCAAATATTTAGAAGAATTAAATATATACTACTAGTACATCATAAGTTTGAATCTCCTCATCTATGGTATAATTTAAAATATTGAATATGCAATTTACGTAATTAAGTACAAAATGAACCAAAAATATGTTCAATAATTATAACAATTAACTTACTCAAGCACACAAGAGACTTAAGTTCTTCACATTTACATCTATTGAGTTTCACTTTTAATGGTCCCTTTATAAGCATGCATGTTATGCTACTATTGTAAGCAGGAAACTTTAAATTTTTCTTTTTTTTCAAAAAAAAAAATTGAGGTTTGGAATTAAATTTGAAAAGAAATTCCCATACTTCGTATTTGTATTTTAAAAGATTTCATATTTGCTTCAAAACTATACTTTTTTTTTTATCGGAAGTTTGTCCTTTAATATTTCAATCTTGGTGTTGTTGGATGTTGTGAATATTATTACGATTTATTATAGCTTTGTTGTATTTGTTGGAAAAAAAATGATTGACTCAAAAGCATGATAAAATAGAATAAGGAGGCGATCACCCCCTCCAGTAATGAAATAATACGTTAATTTATATATGGCCAGTTTGAGATTGCGGAGGCTGATGAAATAAACTACTTGTGCTGTGCAGATAAAATAAACTGCTGATTAAAAAAGTATATTGGCGTTTGGTAAATTATGTTGTTACAGTTGTTGTGACTTTAAAAAGTTGAGTGTATGTGTTTGGTAATTTTTATTACAAAATGTTGTTTTATTATATAATGACCAAAATAGACATAAGTTTTAATTTCTTTTTATTTTTAGAATATGTTTAATAAAATTGTTTAGACATATCTTTTTTCTTAAATATGTAAAATTACATTAAAAAACTCAATTAAAAAAATCTAAAGAACTTTATAATCTGTTACATAAAATATGATAAAGATAAATGTATGATTTATATATTAGGGTTTATGGATAAATGAGACATAATTACCTTTTTATTAAAATCTATGGTTATAATATGAATTTTAAAAAGATATGGTAGCTTATTAAATAAGATGCTTATAAAAAGTAATCTTCTACCTACTTTTAAAAGCTGCTGATAAAATGAAAAAAAAATTATAAAATAAGTTGTTTTTACAAAATTTACCAAACACTATTTTTATCAAAATTAATTTAATAAATAGCTTATTAAATTTCAACCGCAATCCCAAACGTAACCTATATTAAGTTGGGAAAGTGAGAAAAATCAATCTTTGGCCTTCATTGCACGACATGGTAGTTGTAAATTTGAGTGGAACAGGTATGACTTGACATTTATTTTTTTAAGAAATAGATGACATATCATACATTTTAAAGTCCGCAGCAAAATTTGTATGAAATGTCTTTTATTAGGCATAGAGTTTGAATTCGTGTATGGCATGTCGTGTTAAGCTCCGGCACATAGATGACATGGTGTAAACTTTCTACTCCTTTAAATGGTGTCATACAAAATTGTATGAAATGTCATATATATGATATGATAAATTTATAAACGACGTACCATATAAATTTTATTCTGGAGTAGAAACAGAAAGATATAGCAAATATAAAGGACAAATTGTCATGCACCGAAAGGCAAAGATTGGTTTTTCTTTCTCCTAACTTAATATAAATTGATTTAAATAAAATTATTGTCAGTCAAGTGTCCACATGTTATCATTTATCATATTTTTTTTATTTACCTAAGATTTATTTGAAATTTTCTTTAGAGTAATTAATTAATTTGCAGAAGTTTAGGATTGGAACTTCAAATCTCTCGGCTGCAAGAATGAAATAAATATGCTTTACAAAGTGGTTAATTAAACATTTGCTCAAGCCAGCCTCTAGGTAGATAATTAATTTACAGGAGTTCAACTAATTTAGAATTGGGACTTCAATTATTCCCACAAAATGAAGAACTTGGAACTAATTAAAAATTCTATTATTAATTCTTAGTTAATGGCCTAATTGCGTCTGCTAGCTGGTGGTGCGTTTGATGATTGATCTCCAAACACTTGTGTTAACAAATTATACTGATTGCCATTTGATGAAGTATTGGAGGAACCTCTTCTAGGTTGATCTGCTGAGGATGGGGAAGATCCATGGTGGGTGTGACTGTGAACCCCATCATACACAATTCGGACGTTGGTTGGGTCCGAGGTGCACCACTCGGCTCGTTTCTTGGCCATGCAACTGCTCTCTTGGCACTTGAAATAGCTCCTATTTTTAAGCTCAGAGACCCAAAGAGATTAATAAACGAGCACTATCAACATAGAATCCAGTTAATTCCGATTCTAACTTGATTACCGTACCATAAAATTAAACTACCTTGAGCAATTGTTCATTCCAATTCTAACAAATACAAAACAAAATGGAGTAGTGATCCAAACAATTAATACTAACAGGAATTGAATAAGATATGCTATTAATTAATTTATGTATTTCGTACCTAAATTTTCTGATGTTTTTGATGAATTTTTGGCCATATTTTTTCCACTCATATCCATCTTCTGGCAACACCAATCTGTGGACTCGTCGGTCCATTTCCTGTGCGTCTTCTCCATCATTTTGATCCCTGTTATTATAACATATATATACAAAAGCTAAGAATTAATTTGCTCATTCTGTCATGCATCCCCATATAACTTAATTAATTAAAAAATCATAAATGGATGTATATATATATATATGTGCACACACACACACATATATGTGGATGAAGGAAATTAACCCTCCTACATATTGTATATATATGCAAGAGATTATTTAACTCATATGTACATTTATCTTATCCATGAGTGCTTCCTTTATGTGAAAGCATTTGAAACAAGCTAGCACAAAGTTACCCTATAAAACTGTTTCGAGAAGCCAGCTAGCACCACGGAGATGGTAGTTAATTAATTATGGGGTATTCTAATCACTCTCCACCCCCACAAGGATGCATGATATATTTATTAATAAGATATACAGAGAAAGAATGATAAAGAAAATACAGCAAGATGGTAAGAAAATGTCAAAGCATAAAAGCTTAAAAAGGTTCATCCAAATTAAGCAACTAACAAATTAAAGCAAAAAAAAAGGGCCGAAGTAAACATGCTTTTGAATCCTGAAAACTTGATTACCCATTGAATGAAAGCCTTTACTGTTGATCCAGATCTATAGATCTGCATGTATTTTATCAGAATTAGTATGTATTTAAATACCTAGCTAGCTAGTTACTATATCTCACGGCTGAGTAAATAAACAAATAAGATATATTATAAATCGAAAAATACGTACAATATTATCAGATCTGGTGAAAAACATACATGGTGGAGGAAGAAGAAGCTTCACTCGGTACGAATAAAGAAAAAGAAGGGAAAAAAAATCTGTCAAATTAAGTTTAATCTCCTCGCAGAATAGAAATTTGGGTTATGCCGTCAGAACTGAATTGATCTAGAAATAATTTCGGTAGATCTCAAACTTTACCAAAAAGAAAGAAAGAGAAAAAGTACTTTTTGTTCAAAAATTAAGAGGAATAAGAAAGATTGAGAGAGACAAAACGAGTATTGCTTTGTCTACGATCACTTGAACAAAAATTTTCCTTCATTAACTTGTATGGCAACTTTTGGGTAAAAAAAAAAAAGAAGAAAAGAAATGGGAGCTAAAGAGATGACCTAGTTTCATGGATGATATAATCCATGCAGCTCTTTGACTTGGATGGATAACTATCTAATGGATAATGGAAACTCTTTAAAGATCATCAGAACGCTATTTTTTTTTTTCCAAAGGGATAATGGAAAAGGAGCAGAGACGAGAACGGAAAGAAAATTAATCAAACGGGGAGGTGAAACTTGAAAGTACGAGATATAAAAGTAGAAATGAAAATTGCTCCAAGAAAAAGTTAAAAAACCTAAAGCAAGTGATAGAGACAAGATCTTGACTCTACACTCATTAATAAGACAGACAGCTGGTATTATGTGACGTCGCTTCCATGACATCACTGATCGATGGTTTTGTTTATTTGTTTAGTTACTTTAATCCATTTCTAATTTAGATTATCGTCACCAATATCTATGTTTTTGTTGGTTGGAGTCAGGTTTGAATTTGTGGGTTTCTTTTGATTAGCTAAGCTCCAAGAGAGAGTGAATTGAGCGGGTTATTTTGAAAATTTTATGTCCAATGCGCAATACAAATTATCTTTGAAAAATTATCAATCACATGATCTAAATTTGTAATTTTATTAAAAATATTGTAATATTTTATGGGTGTATCAATCGTCCACTTTAAATTGAAAAATATTATTTACCGACCGCTAAACTGTTAGCTACCGTTTGAAAATTAATGAAATTATAGTGAATTGATGATTTTACCCTTAAAAATTACCACTTGTATACTCTTAAAATCTCTTATTATCACTTATATATCCTTAAGGTGTGTTTAATTGTAGTATTAAAGGGGTATTAAATTACTATTTGCATTAAATTAATACCAATACTATGTTTGGAAAAACATCACATGAGATAAAATTACTGTAGCTAATGCGGCAATTGCCGCATTAGCCTACCTTTTTTTTTTTTTCTCTCTTTTCCTTCTTTGGCAGCTTGCGTTTCTTTTTTTCCTTCTTCTTTCTTTTCCAATTGCTTTTTGTTTTAACTTTTGTTTTTGCTTATAATCATAATAAAAAATAAAGATAACTTTTTAATTTAATATAATATTGTATAATATTTTTATTTTTAAATTATAATTTAATATAAATTAATAAATATATAATTTTTTATTAAATAATATTATATTTTTATTTTTATATTATAATTTATTAATAAATTATAATATAATATAACTAATAATAAATATTTAAATATGAATAATATTAATTTAAAATTAATAAGAATATAAATATTAATATAATAAAATATAAAATTTAAATTAATTACAAAAAAATTAATACAATACAGTGTAGTGCCAAACATTGCACAATATTATTATAATACAATGCTAATACAATATAGCATAATACAATACATCAGTATTAAAATAATGCAATATAGTATAATACAATACAGTGTGCCAAACGCACCCTTAAAGTATTACTTATATCATATGAAAAGACCAAATTACCCCTCTGACGTCATTATATTTAAACGGCAACTAACGGTTTAGTGGATGACATACATTTTGTCAATTTAAGATGGACGACTGATATACCTTGAAAGTGTTGTAATAAATTTGATAACGAAATAAACTAAGAGTATACGATTGATAATCTCTCATTATCTTTTTCAACTCATATGTGTTTCAGTTTCACAAGGGAATGGTGTTACATATGCTCTTGCTAATTACAGTTGCTGGTTGTCCCACTTATAGATTTAATCAGTTGATTTATTATTATTATTTTGCTTGCAATGGCATTTTTTTTCCTGTTTAACTTGTGTTTTGATTTCAAGATGACTTGTTAGTTTATTTTTCAGGAGTAAATTAAAGTTCATGTTCAATATAATCTCTCCTATGTGTCATTTTCTTTTTTCTTTATAAAATTTTCCTCTTTTCATTCATTTGAGAGGGATTTAAATGAACAACCTCTATTTTTCACTGAATGAAATTTGCCAACTGAATTAGATAGCAACCCACTTAATTTTGGGAGTAAATGTTAAATAATCAATTAGATTTAAGTGTTAACTCAATTTTCAAACTTATTTTATTAATTAAAATATAGATAATTAGTTTTCTTATCAATACGGAGTTGAGAGAACTTAATGACTGAAAATAAGTCGTACTACGTTGCTCTTACCCAACTACAAATCTACAAAAACTTAGGTTGTGTTTACTTGCTGGAGTGGGAGTGAGGAGTGTGGATTCCTTCCACTCCAGTGTTTACTTTCTCAAAATGGGAAGGGATTGGGAATCCCACTCCGTGGGCCCCACCCATTTTTAGAGTGGAGAGTGGGAGTGGGACTCCCATTGGGGGAGGTGGGAGTGGGAATCCACTCCCACCTCTCCCTTTTTTACCCTTTTATTTTTAATTTAATTTAATTTAATATATTATAATTAATAAAATAAAATAAAAAATATTATATTTATTTGAATAATATTATTATATTTATTTAAATAATAATATTATATTTAACTAAATAATAATTTGCATTGATTCTAAGTTAAAATTATTTTAAAATAATATTATTATATTAATAGAGAATTAATAAATATAATATTATTATATTTATTTTAAAAATAATAGTACTATATTTATTTAATATTAATAATAATAAATAGTTTATTCTAAGAAAATATTAATTTTGTACTAAATAATATTATATTATTATTTATATAATAATAAATTTAATATAATTATATTAAATAAAATAAAATAAGGTTTCATTTTATATTAAAATTAATAATTTATTGTTCATAATTAAGAATATTAATAATTATAATAAATTTACAAATATAATAAAATAAATATTATTCATTAAATATATTTTTTATTAGTTTTGTAATTAAAAACTATAATTCTTTAAATAAGGATAAAATTGTAATTTGAAACTATTTACTCTCAATCCAAGACAAAGTAAACACATAAATTGGATTCTGATCTCTATTCCATGCTTCCATTTCAGTGTAAGTAAACAACCTACTCTCACTCCTACTCCACACTCTCAATCCTAAGATTCCCACTCCTCAGGATTCCCAATTCAATCCAAAAAGTAAACGCAGCCTTAATTCCATATTAATTATGAGCAAAATTCACATAAATTTTGGTTTGACTCTCCATGGAAGCTTGAGAATCCAATGGTGCAATCAATACACGACAAGAATTGGTCGTGCTGTTCTAAAGGGTAATTGAAAATTGCTTAGAGCAAAGCATTTAGCAGAAAATAATTAATTCATTGAATCCAATCATTGATAATAAGACCCTTTCCTTCCTTACATGGGTGATGGGTTCTGACTAGGCTTGGGCCTAACTCCACGCTAGCTAGTGCATTCCACCAAGAATAATATCATTAATTCTTTTTATTTTCTTTTGCCTTCTTTTTATTTTTTCTGATGAAAATTATTTGTTTTTCATTTCCTTAATTCAATAATATCTGTTTATATATGTTCTACATGATTCATACACTTTATAATGCCAAAAAAAAAAGGGTAAAATAGCGTGCTTCTTTTTCTATTGATTATACACACACAAGGAAAAAAATATGTGATGATACAAAAACTCTCCTTTAAATCTGGAGAAGAGAAGCTTAACAAATACACAAAACAGAACCAACCCCCAAATCATATGTATGTTAACTAATTACATTGTGAATCTTTTGTTTGAATCTCCGCTTTTGGTTCCTCAGGAGTAACCACAGTTACAAAATTCTTTGGAGTGGGAGCCTCATCTGGGAGTACTTGCAACGGCTCCAATGAATCCACAATATCCCGCATTAAAGGCCTTGCTTTCGGATTGTGGTTCAAGCAATGGTAGGCGAGCATGGCAGCTTTATGAACTCCTTTAACTGGATAATCTCCTTCTAGTCGAGGATCAATGATGTTGAGTAACTTTTTCTTCTCTTTAAGCAAAGGGAGAGCCCAATCTGCTAAGTTCTGCTCTCTGGCTGGTCGCGACTTGTCTAGTGATTTTCTTCCTGTCAGAATCTCAAGAAGCACGACACCAAAGCTGTACACATCACTTCTGGGAGTTAGATGACCTGCACAAAATAATTTTTATGTCAGTTCGTTCACATGTTAGTTATACAATGGCTTATTTCACTCGAACAAAGGAAAAATGACTCATACATTTCGACTACAGATGGTTGCATTGCATAGATCCTTAATTTAGAAGAATTAATGAATAATGTGAAGTTACCAACCCGTCATTATGTACTCAGGGGCTGCATATCCATAAGTTCCCATTATGCGAGTTGAAACGTGAGATTTGTCCCCCTCTGGTCCATCTTTGGCAAGGCCAAAGTCCGAGAGCTTTGCATTGTAGTCCTGCATTTTTGTACATGTTAAGCAAATTGCAGATTAATTTCAGTTTAGGCCGATGAAATGACAAGAATGCAAGGGATATTTGATGAAATTCTTTACAACTAGACGTTATGATTTCAGATAACAAATACTGATTAGTATTAAGACAATTTGTTTCACTATATATCAATTCTGTGAAACCGAATGCATGTTAATCCTTTTCTAAGAAACACGTCCAACATTTTCGACGTACGAACCGTATCTAAGAGAATATTAGATGTCTTAAAGTCGCGATAGATGACAGGTTTCTCTGCTTCATGAAGGAAGGCCAGTCCTTTTGCAGCACCAAATGCAATCTTCATTCTGATAGACCATGGAAGAGGAAGCAGTACTTCTGCAACGAGAAAAAATACATTACAATTTGAAAAAAAGACAAAATCATAGGCCTGTATTACACACCAACAAATTAGTTATCCTAGGCATATCAATTTAGAAACCACTAGAACGACATGAAAACAACTTTACATCCTTAATTTGTTTCTGCTTATAACAACTTTCCATTCTTAGTTCCCCTCTCTATCAACCTCTATTGCTCCTAGATCCATAGGCAACTAAGCATTAAATCAAATTCTAGCACTTTCACACCCACATTCCTTTCCATGAACGTGACATCTGTTCTAGGCTCAGAGGCACCACTCCAGCGGCTAGCTTTACCATTATTCCCTTTAAAAATGCTAACAATCAGAGCATTATGGGCATAAAACAAATTGAATGATTGCCTTGTGGGGTTAATGGACTAACGGTATATCGTCAGTTCTTTCACCAGAACTGATGCTGGCAAAAACTGAAGGTGCTTTTGTGGATGAGATGGACATTGTTTCAATTCTTTTTCTGGCCAACAATTTCATCATTCGCTATATGTGTCTCCAGTATGGTGCCTTGCTAACACTTTCTGATGTGCAAGCAACAATTTATTGAAATGAAAGGATGTACTTACTTGAGAAAAGATTGTTTTCGACACTACCCCGAGCCATGAACTCATATATTAGTACCCGGTGTTCATCTTCACAGCAGTAACCGATCAACTTAACCAAATTCGGATGAGAAAGGTGTCCCAAAAATATGACTTCTGCCTAGACACACACAACCCCCTCTACCAAATCAACGATATGTATATTTAAGGCTCTAATATACAAGAGTAAAAATAAGAATGGAATAATATCAACAATGGTAACTTCTTTTAAAGACATAAAGATTACCAGCCATTCCCGGTGGCCTTGATAACTGTTATCACCATCATGAACCTTAACAGCCACTGGAACAGGCTGAAGCCCTTCCCTTAAGTCCTCAGAAATGAACCCTTTGTAAACACATCCAAATCCGCCTCCACCCAACACACGATCTTGCCTGAAGTTTGCAGTGATGATTCTCAGTTCATCGTACGTGAATGCAATCAATGGATTTGCAGCCGAATCACGACGCAGGTCCTCTACTTCTTCTGGATTTGATGGTAACTTACTGTATTCCTTTTTAGCTTTCTCGGACGGACTCTCATCTTTTGGTGATTCTGAAAAGAAACACATGACAACATAACATCATATATATAATCATCCAATCAGTAGGGATGAATTCTTGTATCTTCTTTTTATCAGTTCTATCAAACAGTTGAAGGCAGAATAAATTAGCTTGAAGAACCAAATTTACCATTCTAAAGAATTAAAATAAAAAATAACCGTGATATCAGAATTAATGGGTTTCTCAAATATAAAAATGTTGTTCTTAAAATGAAATTCAAATGCTTATCAAGATTAACGTGACGCTAAAATATGGAAAAATCAACTAAAAATATGTATGAGCATGGGATAAAAAAGCAAATTCTAAATTTTCAAAACAGTATATGTTGAAAAAAAAAAAAGAAAAAAAAAGGCAAAAGGGTGAAAGAATTAATTTTAAAACGATAAATTAATTTTTTTTTTTTTAAATTGACTTATTACTGTTGAGATAAGAATCAACGCACTATAGTGACAAGTATCCAGTTGCACTGAAAAAGAGTAGAAGAAAATGTACCACCTTTACAGTGGGAAATTGATTGAAATTGAAAAAAGCTTTGAACTTTCTTCATTTCTGTTTTCTTCATTAATTTGCAGAATAAAAATGGAATATCTAGAATAAAGAACCCTACAAATGAATCTTTGAAAAAAAAAACAGAAGAATATCAGTTATCAGAATACAATAAAACCAGAGAAAAATTTGAATTATAAAAAAAGATTCTAAAATAACAAGCCCAGGAAAAAAAAAAAGGAAGGGCAGAAAAAAACAGAGCGTATGTTAAGTGGAATTACAGTTTGCATGTGAGAAACTGATTTTAATTATGACATATATCATGATCATCTAACTCATTTTCAGGATTAAATTACAATTTTATTCTAGATACATAGAATTATTGAACAAGTGGGGAGAAAACAGAGCTTTTAAAGGACACAAACCTGACTTTGGATTTGATGAAACTATGTAAACTGAAGGCTCCCATTTACACCAACAATTTCCCATTATATCAAAATCTTTAAAAAGAGAAAAGAAAACTGATTCTCTCACCAAAATCCCATCAGCAAAGACCAAACTTATTCACTCTTGTTTGAGTGGTACAGACTTTAGAGAAAACACTTTCAAAAAACAGAGCCACTTCGTTTTCCTCTGTTTCTGTAAAAACGTATGGGCAGTTTGGGAGAAAGAAAGCAAAAGAAAAAGAGAAAGAAAGAGAGTTGCCTTTGGTGGAAAAGTTGATGGGGGAAGAGGGAGAGAGAGTTGTTTCTTGGTGGGCTATAATGGGGTGAGTGCTTCAGTGGTAGGGCCCACGAGGAAGCAGATGGTTTTGTTAGATTTTCATTTGAAAACACAAAATAGTTTTTGAGTTGCTGTGGTTGTTGTAGCTGGCTTTTTGTCTTTCCTAGTGCTTGCTTCACTTGCTGCCTTCTGTTTTCTTTCATTTGATCCCATTTAGTGCGCATGTAGGAGGCATTTCAATCTCCATTCAAAAGAGGAGAAGAAAAAGGGAAAAAAAAAAAAAACTCCACCAATCTTTGTCATTCACTATCCTATTGAATCACTTTTTTTTTCTATGTTCACACACCAAAACAGAGTCAGTTTATTAATTCACTAATAGCATTGCCAATAGCTTAGGAATGAATCTAATTGCAGCAAATCTGCAACAAATTTACCTACCGTTTATTTATTTTTTGGTTCATATTATTTGATTATTTTAGTTTATCACATATAATTACCAATCTAGATGAATTTATGTTGTGTATTTAACACGTGCACATTCACATTTGAGTAAAAATTAGTGGGTATCTGAGTGTCCCACAAGCAAAATGATTAAATCTCATCTTGAAAAAAATTTGGTCATTCATCTAATATTGATGTAATTATTTTGAGAGTTGGATTCAAAATGAATGAACATCACTCTGATGGATCATTGTTGAATGTACTAGAAAGCCAAGAAAAGTGACACAAAGCTTTTTTTTTCCTTTTTTCTTCTCCCTTTTTCATCCCAAAATACTGTACCGAAGTGCAAAATTTCCATTTGTGGGAGCCAATTAATGCATGATCAATCCCTTTGAAATCTTAACTAATTTCTGTCGTAATATTATATGAAAAAATTTATATGTGAGGACGTATACGCTTTACATAACGTAAATTTTAATAATATATTTTTGTTTTAAAAAATATTAGACGTGTATATCAAAAAGGAGGAGAAACCTGTGGTGCAACTGTGGTACCGTGCTACAGTTGTATCCAGCTATTGAATGCCAGTGGACCCTATCAATTTAAGTGCATCCAACGGCTGGATGCAATTATGACACAGTACCACAATTGCACCGTAGCCTGATCCCAAAAAAGATTCTAGTAATGTTTAAATAGTCAATACTTCTCTTCTTCCATAAAAATATCTTGGTTTGGATCGTATGAGTCTCTAATAATAAATTTGTTCGTAACATCAGGGTCATATGAAAAACAAGAAAAAAAGGAAAAAAAAATCTTTATCAATATCTTAGTTTTAATTGAAAACAAAAAATAATGTTGATGCAGTAATAGATTTGCTGAAGCATTCGTATATATGCTATGCATAAATTTCATCACACCTACATGAGTTGTATTAACAAAGTAAAAATCTTATAAATTTGTTTCATTTGTCCAGTGGTGAACTGTATATATGCATGCGTATTCCAAAGAACAAAAATTGGGTAACTATAGAAATTTTATGTGGCCTGCGAGCCATCATTCGTGCAAGAACGTCAACATTGGGGGTTAAAGAGCTTCATGATGCCAAGTGGGGAGTACGAAGATGACGATGATGATGATGTTTTTATGCATATAATGTCATTTCGATGGTTAGCTAAGAAACATGTGTTCAACGTTAACTACATTTACCCTTTTTTTCTCAGGGAAGCTTGAAAAAACAAAAACAGACAACTCATACATGCATGTAATGTCAATATGTCATTTCAATGGCTGAGATACGTGTGTTAATCTTCTAAATCTTTTTAGTTGGTCAAGAATATTGTCTATTGCGTAAATTTTACATGAAACTAACCAAAATTAAGAATATTGGGAAAAAGGGAAAAAAAATTAAGAATATTGGGAAAAAGGGGAAAAAAATTTCTTTGTTCCATTTTTTGCTTTGATTTTGATCGAGGGTCGTGGTCGGTTTGAGGATAAAGCTAATGCTGGAAGGCTGAAGCACAGTTAAAGACTTTGTTAGTTATTTAGGCTACTTGCAGACTTGCACCGTTGCACTAAACCCAAAAAAAAAAAAAAAAAAACTGTACAAAACGAGTAAAGAAAAAATAACACACGTGCAAGCACATTATCGCAAGAAAATATTTCCATTAATGTCAAGAAATAAAGTGCTGCGACCTTCTTCTTGAACGTTATTGATGAAAATAAGAGATATCCGAAACATTTTGGTTAGTTTAATTACATAGGGGAACCATTCATCTACTGCCTATTAATAAAACAAGCTTGTTCATCCAATATCCCAATGCATTATTACTTCCGATAAAAGAGATTTAATAAATTAATTGTCTAGTATTTCAACTCGATCAATCTAATAATCTCCATCACACCATGTATATATATATATATATATATATATATATATATATATATATATATATATATATATATATACATACATATATATTTCGTACACACACATGTTAAGCGTGTGTGTGTAGTAAAAGATAATTTATCTTAATTAAGGCCCTATTTAGCATTAAGGTATTGTAATTTAAAAGTTACCGTTGTTGTAATTAGAAAAAAACTGTAAATATAAAATAAAAGTTAATAGTACGTAGTAAATATAATTTTTAAATAATAATTTTGATAAAATTAATAAAAATATAATAAAAATTTCATCATACAAATATAAAATTAAATCAATTTAACTTCTATGTTATAGTAATTAGTGTTTACTAAACATTTTAGTACTGTAATTTTTAAATTTTAGTTGTCCAACCTTAATTATAAATAAGATCTAAATCTTCTTTTTTTCCAAACCAGTAAGCTACAGCAAATTCTAAATTTTAACATTTTTTTGGTTGTTTCTACAAATTAAACTCTGCCTTGAAAATGATCTCTCACCCACAAGTCAAAGAAAATTCAAAGTCAAGAAGAGATGAGCTAACTTTTCAAAGAGTAGATATATAGTCACGATAACCAAAGGTCGGCAGGTAATTAAATAATACTTGGACATACTTTGATGCTGTGATATTGCTAACAAATTAAGATATATTCTGAATCTGAGAGGCAAAAAAGAAAATCTAAATATCTATCTCTCTTCTCGTTTTCTTTCTTTGTCGATAGGTAAACTAAAATCATGGGAATTCTTATTGATTTCGGAAATGCTGGTGAAAGTTCAGCCCAATGTCCCACCGACGAATTAATGACTACGCTTGGCTTGATGATGTTAGCGAACCTAGAAAGAAAGCTGCCTTCACTTTATAGTAATACTATTATGTTGTTATTTGCTATCACTTTCTGAAAGAAATGTAAGTGAAAAATGGGTCCATAAGAAGTTTCCAATTTTATAAGTTTCTTTATGTGCGAGTTTATGGAGAATGGAATCCATGAATAGAAATTCATTGATATATATATATTTTTAATAGACATTGATATATTTGAAGTACCACGTCAGTGATTTATTAAATAAAAGATATTACAGTATGTGTGTATTTATTTTTAAAAATTGTCGGACAAGTGGTGATTATATTAAATCTAATCACGCGTCTTACATGCATTAACTGATTGTATTACCTTAGATGTATCATAGAATTTCTCATTATTAGAATTTTAAATTAAATTACCAGCTTGTAGGATCTCAACTTTATATTAGTCTTACATTCAAATAAACACAACAGCCTCTGAAACAAAGGAGAGAAAGCAGGGAAACAGAAGATTCTTCAAGCACGATCCTTTCTCAATTCCTAAATGTGTACAAAAGCAATGGATTCCAGTAGCTAGCATGTATGTATATTTGCTCTGTAAAATATATTAATTCATGCCTAGATAACTAATTAAAGTCATCATCACCCATCGGTTAAAGAGTATTGGAATTAAGAAGATGAAGCTGGAAGCACAAAGACTTGTATTCATTTGGGTTACTTAGCAAACTTACACTAATTAAACCAAATAAAGAACATGTAAAAAGAGCGGACAAGAAAAATAAAAAAACAACACACGTGCTTCTTCATTATTGCAAGAAAACATTTCTTACAAGTGTTGCGGCTTATTCTTGAATATGTTGTTTGGTTGAAATATACAGTTGAATGCTGCAAGCATGCCCTAGCTATGTACATATAGACTCGGTTGGTTGCCAGTTGTAAATGCACTTGATGAAAAGGAAATATTCTATATATAATAATAACAACAACAACAACACAACAGCAGAAGAATTATAATTAATATTAATATATGATCTGTTAGATTAAATAATTTTATGATTCCTCCACGTTTTCCAAGCGAATAATTAGGTCAAGATCCTTGTCATCTTTGCATTTTATAATGGTTGTGAATCTTGCTATATAAGAATGTTATATATAATAGATTTGATCGTGATCTTTAGGCCCTTATTTGATTCCTTTGGTAATTGCTTTTCACTCCATTCCTTTCACAAGCGATATGGTTGCATCATAAGGCAAGAAAATCTTGCGCTTTTCTGGTAAAAAAATATTATCATCATAGATTATTCAAGCTAGGAAGAGTCAAAACAGTGGAGAAAAAGCAAAAAGATCAATGGTCAACGGCTGCGCTAATTTTCAAAGAGTTTATCCTTAAACTAGAGTAATTAGTGTCTGATTTCCAACGTCGGCAGGTAATTTAATAATAATTAATATTACTTATTAGTCCGAGTAATTTTCTCTCCTTCTCTTTCTTTCTCATGAATTGGTTATATTATAGGACTTGGTCAAAACGTGGATATAATTGATCCACTTGGTTTTGAAAGAATTTTGACGACTAAGCTTCACCGACGTAGGACATAATTTCTTGATGTAGTGTGTAACGTGGCTGGGCTACAAAATATTGATCAGTTTAATCTCAGTACCCAGATAATACACAAATCGCGAAGCTTACTCTTTTTTGTTTGATTGTGATGTCGGTGTACAGATTTTGGCTGTTGCAAATCAATATATTGCTGTCCTTTAATACCTTCTGCTTCGCCAAATTAGAAGATAAGCTAGAGAGCGCGCTTGACCTGACATGTGGTGTATTGGCTGCTACTACTCTTCTTCCTTTAATTTGGAAGCACTTTTGAGTAAGCAGAAGCTGGAAGGATTAAAGTTAGTGAAAAGTGGGTCCAAATTAAATGCTCATTTTAATTCTATATATATGGATGGTCTCGCATGCATGGTCGTTTTGTTTGACACGCACCAGAAAGCCCATAACCACTTGTTTTTGGCATCTCTTCCCTACACTCTCACACAAATATGTGAAATTAAAATTAAAGTCGGTTAGTGAGAGTGGTTTGTTATTCTCACTCTTTAAGAGAAATTAAGAATTTAAGCCTTCCTCTTATATGAAGTCACCACTTTGATCAGAATTTTATTTTTTATCGGCCGACCTGTGCGAACAGGAATTAATTTGAATTGTGGTACATGCTTAAAAGTACCTCTCACAGTTGGAGCCTACTCAGAACCACCTCGTAGTTCAGAAAAAAAAAGTGAAATCAATTTCTTTATTTGATTTTTTTTCTTCTTTTTCCCCGTGTCCATCATAATTCCTCATACGTACAACATGCATCGATCAACTTGTGCCTTGTGCAGATAATTTTGGACAGCAATATTAGAAGTACTCATAATTGATTAATCATAATCATTTAAGTAATTTAACAGCTGCAAATTAATTCATGTTAATCTTGCCTGAGATGATTATCGACACTCGCAAATAGCCGTAATTAATTTAGATGGCATACAAACACATGTCCATTACAATTATAATGACAATACTTGTGAAGGTGCAAGGACAATTAATTCTGCCGGCAATTGAAGAGTAATGTAAAAGAATCAATTGATCATTTATATATATAATCGCAACGTTAGATTTACTGTAATCATAATCCAACTTATCAAGTAAATATGATCGATACACGTAACAAACTCGTTAGCATATTAATTACATCTTACCTATTCATAATATAGATTATTACAATTATACAAACCACTTTTTATTTATAGAACGTGGGAGAGTTTACCCTTCGAAGATCAATTATGAGTCGTTAGCGTACATAGACACACGTATTTTTTAATCATACCCTAATCTAATATATGTATTAATAAATCTTCAAATATCCCCTCGGTGATTTCAACATCTTCCACTATAAATATCACCTTTTGCAAAGTCATATGTTTTCTATAGTTTGTAGTAATGTACACATTCAATTTCGGATGCCAACTTATAATTGGATTGTCATGTATATAATCTAGTTTCTATATAATCATAGTTTTGAAATTTGTATAATAAACGATAATACTACTGAAGTAACTATAAGAAGCAATACGTTGTAGACAATTAAGCACCAGAAAAAAATTATAAAGCACTCTTTACTAAGATAATAAGCACTAGAATAGAGCTTTATATAAAGCACTTTTTACTAACCTGTGCAATGAATAATATTGCATCTTTAGAAGATCACCTATGACTTGAAGGGCTCCATTAATTCCTGCAAAGAAGGCAACAATATTACAAAATTGGGTTTTGCTAATTTTTCCATATTGCTTGTGACTTTATATAATTCTTATGTTGTAATTTTATAAAATTTTCATGCAGTATGTTTGGAACTACCAATAGTTTATTTACAAAATTGTCTTTTCATTATTTACAAGCTCAATCACTCAAGTTGTTTTAGAAACTCGTCACTCTCATTTTCCCCGACTTCTTCTTCCTCACTTCATCTTGTTTTAGGAATCTTTTTCCATCTCAAATAAACTTATGATGACAAGCTATTTGTCACTCATTTGCTTTTTAATTTTTAAAATTAGGGTCTATGTGTGATTCCCTAATGACATCATACTCTATAGTCCGAACATCGTCAAATAATTAAAAATATACTAACAATCAATAAACTAGAGCCATTTAATGGTGCCGGTTTGTGGGGTATAGTATCCATAGGGAACTGTAGTCATGGCTTTGAAGCTGATAATTTTTATTGTTAATTGAACTTAATTCACAAGATATTTTTCAAATTCAAAAAGTGCTAATTTTGATGTTGAGGTTTGATTTAATGGCTTTTTTTTAAAGATTTTTTATTACCTTACAAAAATTAGTCTAGCTTGCTCAGCCTCCAACTTAAAGGAGTTAGCTTTTGTTGGGGGACTTAGCATAAGATTTCTAGGTATCCAACCCAAAAGGCTAACATTTTAGGTGGAGTGACCTACCACCTTATAAATCCAAGTATCTCTCATTTACTAGTTAATGTGAGACACAACTCAACAATCCCCCCCTCGGACGAAACCACCGCCGGACTCCGGTCCTTTCGACCGACACACATGAGTTGTTTCACCACCATATTCCGGCTACTAGGGTCTAGCTCTGATACCACTTGTTGGGGGGACTTAGCATAAGATTTCTAGGTATCCAACCCAAAAGGCTAACTTTTTAGGTAGAATGACCTACCACCTTATAAACTCAAATATCTCCCCTTTACTAGCCAATGTGGGACACAACTCAACAACTTCTATCAAACACTTGAAAGAACTAAACCTTATTCAATACATGTCCGCCCGCGTTCAACAAAAAGTCTGTATAATCAGCATATTAATTGTGCTCTGAAACAACTTGTGGGAAGAAATAATGACTTATTCGGATGGGACTATTAGGTCTTCTTTTTAGCCAAAAGCATAGGGCACAATGAATTCTCTTGTTTGAGCATTCGAAAACACAATTTACAGTCGACTCTTGATAATAAGTATCCAAGTTGAACTTCATAGACAAAATGATAGAGCTAAACTCCATCAAAGACTTGCATTTATTTGAAGAACAACATGCCATGTGCATTCAAACTAGCAAACTAAAAGTAAATATCTTACAATTGTAAATTTTCGAAAATTCATGAATAGCGCACATTTAGTTTGAAACTACAAAAAACTTATAAAAGATTACCCGTTTTGCATATATATTCAGGTGATTTCAATCTATAACAAATCCAATTCTCATGAGAAAGATATTATTTATGTTGCACTTAAAATTCCTGCTTATCTAAGCAAAGCAAACAATATGCATGCTTTTACTTCTTCAAATTATGATCATGCATTAAGATGCAATTATGTATTGCTATGACAAAGATCATATACCTATCAACGAAAAAAAATTCTTAGTGCATCATACAAACGTAGGTTTAATGATGTGAAATTTCTACATCAAAAGGTAAAACGTGTTTCGTATAATTTAAGTTCTTTGATTGTAAACTAGTGATTATGTAAAGTAATAGATCAGTTTACATAATGTATCAGCGAAATTTTAGCAAATGGATGATTTGATTTGTGTACACATTTTTCTTTTTTCCTCAATTCTTTCTCAGTAGAATAAGTAATTTTGATGTAAGACCCTGCTGCATCAACTTATTTATAGATATAGAACTACTTCTACTAGCTACTCAAGTCCCCTGCATAGATTAGCTAATATAGTTTTGATCGATTGATGTTTAAATCTTGTTCCTCGTAGCTAGATTGATGATTCCCCAGCGTATTTGTGGACACAGTTAAGAATTCAGCAAAACCTATGAAAAATTTGAGTTATGAAATTGTGATGCAACTTCGTGATTCTCCATATACATGTTTCCTAGCTAGATATAATTGAACCACCCGTTGCCTATATGTTAGTTCTAGTTTCACCAAATGAAGTCTATACCGAGAAAACCCTAAACTTATATCCAAGATCAATCTAATTGAGCTAATATTTCAAGTTTCATTGGAATGACATTAAACTACCTAGTGTTTGCATAGTCTTCCGAATTCACATGGGGAAGCAATCATTTGTTCATTTCAAAGACATCTAAAATTGTTCTCAAAGTTAGTTTAATTTCAAGGATTCCTTACCAAGTTTCATTTGTACATTTCGTATAATAAGTTATAATTTAGGGTTACTAATAAAACCTTTTATACTTTTGCTGCCTTGCTTTCAGTTAAGCTTAAAGGATCCCCAAATTGCATTTATTAAAAGCCAATGAGTTGATACTGTATTAGTGAACTTAAGAAGCTGTATTAGTGAACTTAAGTAGTTAATTTCCTTTGAAAGAAACTAGAAAGCTGAAGATTTTTATTCAAAAGAATGATGAAAGCCACATGCATTTCTCTTTATGGTGTTCATGGTATATGATGGAGCTTTATAAAAGTAGTCATAGGCTTTAATTCTACCTAAGATATACACATAGCTAGATACAACACTGGACAAGTGAGAGAAAAATACAAAAGCAGAAACCCTTCTTGGTGCTAGCTTAAGCTTTGAAGGTAAATCAACATCATGAAACCAGCTGACGTTATGGAAAAATATAAGTGCTTGTTGCAGCCTTAATTAGAGCCTTCGAATGCACGCACTATAAGCATCCTTTTCTTTAATGGCTATGTGCCTATTTAATGGCTCAACCATTCATGTTGCTTCTTCCGTATGGGAGACAAATGGCTTCTTATCTTCATGGTTTTTGGGGCCTATCGCTCTCACTTTCGCTTTCTTTTGTACACTCAACATCAACAGCATCTCATGTAACTTTACTACGAACTTCAAGTGCTTGATCCTTTAAATATTTAATTGATCTCATTTTCTCTTCTACTATGTAATTGATCTTCCTCTTTTATACAGGTCTACATTGTCTATTTAGGGCACAACCGGCATTGTGATCCAAATCTCATCTCAAAGTCTCATCTTCAACTCCTCTCTAGCGTCTTCGCAAGGTTTTTAGTTCATTTTTCATTGAATTTGTTACCAAAGCTGCGATTTCTAAAATCCCGATAACTTACTATCAATTTTCTACATACTTAAGTGAAGAAGATGCTAAAAGATCCTTGCTCTATGGCTACAAGTATAGCTTCTCTGGCTTTTCAGCAAAGCTCAATTCAAGCCAAGCAGCCTCCTTAGCCGGTAATTAATGACCTAACCACATTGCATAATTAAGGATTAATTTGTTTAATTTATTTTAAAATTCTGATCAATGAGTTGAAAATTTTAATCAAGAAAAGAAATTAATATGTGGCTCTAGAGATGGAAGAAGTGATATCGATATTTGAGAGCCAAGTACTGAAGTTGCACACAACAAGAAGCTGGGATTTTATGGGACTCATTTTGGACAATACTGGTGAAGTGACTCCTGTGCAACTAGCCTATGGTGATGACATTGTTGTTGGGATCTTTGATACAGGTATTTTTCTTATTCTATGCATATGTATTATGTTAAAGCAAATCAATTTTACGTCTAATGGATTTATTTTTTATGGTGAAAATTAACTAGGAGTATGGCCGGAATCCGAAAGTTTTCAGGAAGAGCCTTCCATGAGTCCTATTCCTTCATCTTGGAAAGGAACTTGTGTTAGAGGAGAAAAATTTGATCCGCAAAAAGCATGTAACCGGAAGTTAATTGGTGCCCGTTACTATGTTAAGGGTTTCGAAGAAGAATACGGGCCGTTGAACGCTAGTACCAACCGGGAGTATCGATCAGCGAGAGATTTTCTGGGGCATGGAACCCACACAGCTTCAACAGCAGCTGGATCCATAGCTAAAAATGCAGGTTTCTTTGGGCTTGGCCGAGGCATTGCTAGAGGGGGAGCCCCTAGGGCACGGCTAGCGGTGTATAAAATTTGTTGGGGAAAAGATTCTGATGGGAAATGCACTGAGGCTGATATTCTCGCTGCTTTTGATGATGCTTTACATGATGGAGTCGATGTGATCTCGGCTTCTTTTGGTGAATCTCCGCCTTTGCGGCCGTTCTTTGCATCGAATGCTGATATCGGATCGTTCAACGCAATGCAACATGGTGTTACTGTTGTGTTTTCGGGTGGTAATGATGGCCCTGAACCCTCTTTGGTACAAAATGTTGCACCTTGGAGCATATGTGTTGCTGCTTCATCTATTGATAGAACGTTTCCAACTGAAATTGTTGTGAATAGTGACTTCTCTATCGTGGTAAGTGAATTGGTTTCTTGTTAAAGGTCATGATCAATATGACTTCTCTATCATGATTCATGGCAATATTCAAGTACAATAAATTAGAATTTCTTCCACAATTTTCATTACATAATAGTCTCACGATTTTGCATTTTATAATGTCCGGGATTCTTGTCACATATATGAGAAGGTCATAGTATATAATGGTCTCGATTTTAGTCATAGCTTCTTGATTGAGAAGGATCTTCACCTGATTCTAATTATGATCTCCAGGACCTTTTTCCATTCCTAAGATTTTCATCTCAATCTAAACAAGTGGCGACTTGCTTTATCATTTTTTTTTTTTAAATTCTGCTATTGAAGATTAATGATAAATATTGATCAACTCTTTGACTAGCTCAATCCTTTGAGCTATAAGTAGAAGGCCACCATGATCACTTCTCTTAATCCAGCTCGTTTTGTAGTTGATGTATCACCACGTGCTATTTGGGGAAAGCTAATTCTGCACTGTTCTTAATTTATTATATATACAGGGAGAAAGCTTCATCAGCACAGAGGTTAAGGCAAAATTGGTGGAGGCATTCACTTACTTTGCTGATGGGTAACAGTCTTTCCGTGATTTGTACGCAATGTGTCTGCCTGCCCACTTTTGTAATTTTGTTAAAACATAGTTATCTATCCCTATCCATTAATAGAAGGGGAATTAAAACAGTTACATAATTATGCTAGATTCGCTTACGTTTGAACTATAAGTAAAGCATACAGTAGATAGATATATATAAACACACTTTAGTAAGAATTTTTTTTAGGAAAATTATCATTTGTATATCCTATATTTGCTCTTTTATAAAAAATACTACAATATTTTGAGAGTGTATCAATCGTCCACCCTTAATTGACAAAATGTATCAGCTGACCACCAAACCGTTAGTTGCCGTTTGAAAGTTAACGAAATTACAATGAATTGACGATTTTACTCTTGAAAATTATCACTTGTATACCCTTAAATTCTCTTTTTATCACTTGTATACCCTTAAATTATCACTTGTATCATATGAAAAGACCAAATTACCCTTCTGACGTCATCATACTTAAACGGCAACTAACGGTTTGGTGGTCAGCTGATACATTTTGTTAACTTAGGGTGGACGATTGATACACCTTCAAAGTATTGTAGTATTTTTGATAATGGAGTAAACTAAGCGTATACAAATGATAATTTCCTTTCTTTTTAAAGTGTAAAATTAAGATAGACTGGTATATCTTGCTGCATTCATTTCAAGAAAGCAACTACTTCAGAAATGATTTAACTATATATTCCGCATATTGAACTATAATTTCAGGATTTGTAAATGCGAGAACTGGATGGGAAGAAAAGCTACTGGGAGAGTAGTGTTATGCTTCTCTACTATGGGATCAGTAAAAACTGAAGAAGCAGAAGCAGCTGCAAAGAAAGCCAATGCGTCCGGTTTGATCTTTGCTGAGCCTATGACTGAGCTTATTGCTGAAGTTGATATCATCCCAACTGTCCGCATTGACATTGCTCAAGGGACTCAACTTCGTGACTACCTTGCTCAATTTCCAAGGTAAGTGATGAACAAATGAGTCATTACATCATATATACACATAGTTAAATGAGACCTAATTGATGTATAAATATATATACACGACAATTCTCAGATGAAAACATTTATAGAAATGAGAATTTTGAGATAAAAATTAAAATGATTTTTTATGCTTTTAAATGATTGTAATTGTCCATTATATATAAATTTGGGAAATTAATTAGTTTTATATTGTTAAACGCATGGCAATACAACACTATCGGAGCAGTAGAAAATTATAGTAATTTTGCAATTCAGAAGTCCGTACGTAAAAATGTAGATTTAATTTGTACATATGACTCAGCAAATGGATGATGCATGCTGATCGCTACAACTATTTACTATTCCAGATATACTTTGTAAAATTGAGTTGGAAAAAACCAGAATTTTTTAGAAATATCGAAAAGTTTTCTGACATGCTCAACAATATATATATTGTGGCAAATTAATGAAGGCTACCTATAGTGCAATTAAAACCAAGTAAAACAAGCATTGGAAAAGTACCAGCACCAACAGTCGCGTACTTCTCTTCCAGAGGGCCAAGCTCAATTTCCCCTGATATTCTCAAGGTATTGATCAATTAATTAAATAACATTTTAAAAATTAAATTGGTTAATTGCTGATCAATTTTGTTTCTATGCACGTATACGTTAATGTTGTTGTAATTATGTGCAGCCGGACATTACAGCTCCTGGAATTGGAGTATTAGCAGCATGGCCTCCCAACACTCCTCCAACTCTGTTGCCATCTGATGGGCGGTCAGTGAAGTGGAATTTTCAGTCGGGGACGTCCATGTCGTGCCCTCATGTCTCCGGAGTTGTTGCTCTAATCAAATCGGCTCACCCCAACTGGTCACCTGCTGCCATTCGATCTGCTCTTATGACCACAGGTATATATTTAACAGGCAAGAAAGTTTTGTAATATATATATGTGTGTGTGTGTGTATTTTTATCTAGAAAAGTCACGCTACATAGAAAGAAAAAATAAAAAGAACATCTCTCCACATACATTAATTGCATTTCTATTTATATCTTATTCTAATGCTACTACTTGACTCTTCAATTGTAACGAATATGAGTTCCATTTTTGTTGTTCATTTTCTTCAGCTTACACTAGAGACACAAGTCATGACAGTATCTTAGCCGGAGGATCGATGAAAGTTTCCGATCCCTTCGACATCGGAGCCGGCCACATAAACCCCATGAAAGCCATGGATCCTGGTCTCATCTACGACCTAAAACCAACGGACTACATTGTCTTTCTCCGCAACATTGGCTATACACAAGATCAAATTAACAAAATTTTTCTTCCCTCTCCTGATGAAACTGAACGCACAAGCTGCCCACAAGCACACAAAATACCCAACTCATTCATAAATTACCCATCGATCACAGTCTCAAATCTTCAATCCACAATGACTATCAAAAGGACTGTGAAAAATGTTGGCCAAAAGAAGAATGCAATTTATTTTGCTAGTGTTGTGAAGCCTGGGGGTGTTGAGGTCGTGGTTTGGCCTAGGGTTTTGGTTTTTAGCTGGTTTAAAGAAGAGGTATCGTATTATGTGAGCTTGAAGCCTTTGAAGATGTCTCAAGGGAGATTTGATTTTGGACAGATCGTTTGGTCTGATGGGTTTCATTATGTTAGAAGTCCACTGGTGGTCTTTGTCAACAATACCCACTTGGATTCTGTAACTCATCATTCAAGCATTTAGGGTTAATTTTATGGCCCTTATAAACCAAACATATAATTTCACCAACATCGAGATGTTTGAGTTTCAGCATGGCTATTGTGTAGGCCATTTTTATTATCATTTTCAATCCAACTTTACATTATCATGATGACAATAAAATTCACCTTCTTGGCTTGGTTAATTAATGATTTGCGTCTAACTATATAATCGAAGATAAACTTTTGTTTAGTTATTTTCTTTTCGTTTGTTTCTTGTACGTCTATATTTATAAGAATCGGTTTACTTAAATAGCACAAAAATAATTTACTCCAAAATGTCAAAAATTATTTGGAAACGGAGAAGTGAAAAACAGCTCTTTAGCTTATTTTCAGTATGTATATATACAAAATTATTTGGTCATTCCTTTCACATCCATAATAAATATGTAGTATACTGTGTGAGAGTATGTTACTATTGTAATAATTTGGTCGGCGATCTCACAATTTTTTAATTATCAGTGAAGAAATTAGTAATTAAAAAATTTGAGGATGGCATATAAATTATAAGCATGTTCAACTTTTGTGTTGTTCCCGATCTTTAGCAACAATATTAATTCCTATGATCATCATTTTACTCCTTGACATAGTATTTGCTAAAAGGTTTATATTATAATTATGATTAATTGTGTCGGATAAAAGAGTTGTTGAAATCCATTTTATAAATTGAGGGTGTTTAGTCTATAGTATGTATAATAGAAAAAGTGGGTATAGTGTGAGAGAACAATAAATAATGAAAATATTGAGAGAGTGGGTATAGTGTGAAGAAGAAGAAATAATGAAAGAGTGGATAAGTACTACGAAAGAGGGGGAGGAAAAAAGAAGGAAAAAGATGATTCCAATATGTGAATCCATTTTTTAACTGTTTAAATTAATTAATTTTCGGCTAATGCCTTTTGAAGCATTTGATTAAGTGATTTTCAAGTAATTATATTTAGCTAGCCACTCAAATCACAAATAGTGAATATACAAATTAAAAAACTAATATAAAATTTATCCACCCCATATTTTGAAAACTAATAAAGTAAAAAAGTTAATTTTCGGCTGATTGTTAAATAATTTAGACTAATTATTATTTAAAAAAAATTATACTGCAAGCGGACCAAGTCATTAGCAAAATATTTATTAAAAAAAATCGCGACCACTAATAATAAGCCAAATTGGGAAACATCTAAAAACATGGCGGCTAAATAAAGTGAACTATCTAATGTCAAATGGTCAAATAAACTTGATAATAAAATATAGGGTCATTTCATTTGGCTTTTATTAATTAGTGCGTAGAGTGGAGTTGGCTTCATGTGCAACAAGCTGGTCAACAATTGTCTTCTTGATTGTACTGAGTTAAGGCTTCGGGTTAGTGTTGAGTCGCGTTTATGACTCACATACGTATAACACAAGAAGTGCAGTGAGGGGATTAAAGAGAGACCGATAGGGAGAGATAACGATGCATGATCAAATTAAAGCGTTCCATAAGCATCCTCCTCTTACACTTATTTGTGAGAAAAAATCATAGTAAAAATAATGATGGGCAACTTCTTTGCGAATCCTATAGTTGCACCAACTGTGGGTTCCAAACCAAAAGATTAAAGATGCATAGTTAATTTGCCTGCCAGAAAAAAAACCCTCCTTTGTCTACATTTGTGAGCAATGCTGGCCTCAATCTCCTTTAGTCTTCCATAAACTATGCGTTGATTTACGGGAAGAGCTTCAAATCAGCTACCGTCCACATTGTTCTCTCCACTTCCAAAGGGAACCTGATTATTCAATTTACCTTATTGGCCTGCCATTTCTGTGAGCAAATACACAGGGATTATGAGTGCTGCTGTGAAGGGGTGCGATTTCCAGATTGGTGTTGGGTGTGCCTCATCAACCATCCTTTGACCTTGTTGAAGAACGCGGAATATTATGATGATGATGATAATGACATGATGAATTATAAGCTGTGCTCCTCTGTGAGTTTTACATCCGTGATTCGGTGGGGATGAGTTTCGGCAAGAAATCACAGTTCCATGTGCACAGTGCAACAATGAAATATGATATATTTTAAATGGACCACTTATCACAGTTGATAATTCAGGTCAACTGCATTACCGATATCATATCATATTTTACATTGTTATTGTTTAGATTAATTACCTGCAGATTAATTAATTAATATGATATGATATCGGCAATGCAGTGTCTTGATGATAGAACTGATTAGGAGCAAAGATGTCAAGCTGAGGATTATCAATAGAACTTAAGAGGAGGCCGGAGAAGGCATTACCTACCAAAAAATGGTGGAATCGTTAACCGAAGAGGAAAAGAAATCTTTAACCGAACTGGAACAGAAGATAACGGAGCGCAGTCTACTGGACACTTTTGAAGAATTGAAAGAGATCAATTGCACTGTCTGATGCTGAAAACATATGTTAGAAGCCGGAGGCAAGGGAACTGACGCGCGCAATTGGAATTGCAACGAAGATATACAGGTTATATTTACGGATAAGCTCGCCAATGAATCAGGAATTGGCAACAACTTGCTTTACAGATATGGGATATCGGTGACATTTGCCCCTTCACTGCTCAGAGCCTTAGACCACTGTGTCAGGTTGTGAACGCAATGACGGACACTAAGGCGAAGGAACAAATTACTCGGTGGTGGCTAACTTTGAAACTGGTTGAGAGAGCAGGGTTTAGACTTTAGAGTTGATTTTGCCTTGGATCATGCAAAGAGAATATTGAGTGCTTATTTTCTAATTGACAGTTCGAGAAGCTGATGAAAATCTGAAGAAGGCACAGGTCACAATACAGCTGAGATCAGAAGCTATGCAATTGAATGAAGCTCTGGGTTTGTGGTGGAACAAAGCCGCCACAGGACTACTTGACAATGACATCTAAACATTAAATGCATGCATGTAGGCATTTGTTTGTTTAATTGGATGTAGCCTCGTCCAACTTTAATTTCTGATTTCATCTCTGCCCCTGCCCCCCACCCTTTTTTTTCTGAATTAGGACTATTAAAGTTAACTTGTCTCTTTTTCGATTTCACATTTTCTGATTCATAATTCTGTCTAAAAGCTTTAATTAGTCCTGTTAATTTATTAATTTCTCAGGCTGAAGTAGTATATATGTTGTACTAGTTGATTTTTTTTATGCTTGCCCCCATATTCTTGGCAAAATAAAAGCAAAGGACAAAATTTGAAGTAAGCCCTGATAATGATTCCAATCTTCAATACTGATCATTTCTACAATTATTAAAGTTAGCAGCTTTATGACATTAAATCTGAGGTGCATTCCATTTGTTCTGTGAAATATCAAACAGATACAAGCAACGAAATTAATTAATTACATGCTTCAGTAGACAGGCGCGAGATGGTTTAAGGATATGAATAATGTTTGTGGGAAGTGTAGCCATACATTATGCTTATCACTTGAAAGATGTTTGTGATCACTTGACATTGGGTTTTTCTTTGAAACTATGAGTGTCCAGATTAATGCTTTTCAGGCAATCCCAAAGTTTAAGATTTCTACTTTGAGATTGCTTCTTAACAGTTTTAAGAAACATGTCTCTGTACAAATAAATATTTTCTCAGCTGCATGATTTTAAGTTTAAAACTTGAGGATTTCTCGGTTGCTAACTTATAGTGTGATCTAAAATTATCTGCTCAATGTCAATGGATTGGAATCTCCATCTGAGCGAATGGGAGATATTGTGCTGAGTTAATGTGCTGCTGTGCTACCTGCTGGTGCTGGGAGAGAGAAGTCCTAAAATGACAAATCAAGCTAAAGCCTAAAATGATTCCATGGTAAAATTTGGAGTGGAGCTATTGGCACCCCTACATTATTCTTATAAAACCTCACTTTAAATAAAATTACAGTTAAGGACAAATTACTTAATTCATGATCAATCCTTTTCAAAAAAAAAAAATTATATATGTTACTTACTATCTAACTAAAATAAATTGTACACAATTTATGCTTGACTTTCTCTTTTTCCTTGAATTTTTCTGCCCGGCTGCCGCTAGCTCACCGTTCTTTCTAATTCGACAAAGAACAAGGTCACTGGATCGAAGGTTTTGCGGCAACAATGAAGGATTCAGAGAGTATTCAAGCATAATCCAGCAACCGTTGTGTGGAGACTTGTCCTTCTCATATTGAAACCTTTTCTTGGAACCAATTTTCTTGCTAGAGTTGCCGGACACAACCGCCTTGCTACGTACCAGACTCTGTAATCAATCTTGAGCCGTTAACACTCTTCTTCTTCAAGCGAGTGAAAGAGTAAAGATCTTCACCATCTTCTAAATCTCGAGTCCTCCAAATCTACCACGGTTCCTTGGAACCGTAGAGATTATCAGTTCTCACGAAATCATCAAGAAAAGGGGCTAGACTTCCATAAATCTTATTAAATAATCTATTGTTCTCTTTTGATTTCTTATTGATTAAATATTTTTATACTTAAAATTACTTTGAAATTATAATTTGAAATATGTGTTATTTCAGCCAATGATTAACACTAAAAAATTTATCACCCATATAACTTTTTTAATTTGTGTGTAGGGTAATACTAAAATTGGAAATAATTAAAAAAATATTACAATAATACTTTGTGTTTTAAAAATAAAACAAATCAAATGAAAATTGAGAACTTAGAAAGGTGTATCTAAAACAAGGGGTATTTTCAAAAATAAAATAAATATAACTAAAAAGGGAGTTTTATGAGGAGATGAGAGGGGTGCCAATAGTCCAACTCTAAAATTTGTCAACATCCATCTATGATTAAGAGAAGTCCATAATGGCGCACCCAAAAACAAACCAAATCCAAAAGCCCATGAAATTTTGTACACTTCGCATTCGTAAATGATGATTGACACTCTAAAATCTTATTCTAAATTGCATCTCATATAATACGGCATACAATGCATTAAGTTCTGAGTGATTTAATTACATTATCCCACCAACTAGTGAATGAATACCACATCACTTGAGATGAAATTTTAAAACATCTTAAAACAGAAAATCCATCAATCGAGCAGCTCTCCTTCCCCATTCAGAAGCATATTAATTAAGAAATCAAGTTGAGTTTTTGTAGAGTGTATACGTTTTGAATAAACGACGATTAATCTGAAATGTTTTTTTAGATGCACATCAAAGTTTTTCGCATGGATAATATTTGTGGCAATGAAGTCTCCTTACAGCGTAACTAGACCCAAGGCAAACAAGTATGGGAGAAACATCATGTTTTCAAATGCAAAATTGAGCGTAAATTGTACATTATTTAGCTCTAGCTAGCTTAAGGTCATATTATAATCAACGGCCTAATCTCAAATTCGTATTTTAATTCCTAAATGGTATGCTTAGGCCCACCTCAATATTCAAGCATGCAGAGCGTCGACTTACTCTTAAGAATAAGACCGTACCATGCAATAAGACTATTATGATCTCATCATAGTCTAATTTTAAAAACACTTCTTACCTCGCATGATTTCAGTAGCAAGTGTGATCCAATTGTTACTTTGAAACAAAGCCATAAAACATCATATATGTTTATACAAGAGAATAGTTCTTATTTAATTGCGTGATTAATTCTTTTTATAGGCTGTTTTGGTAGCTCTAAGTTTTCCAAATTATTAATGGTCAGTGTGTTTTATAACAAATGGGCTTTCTCCAAAGAAAATTGACCAATAGCTTAATAATAATATATTTCATTTGAAGAATAAGAGCATTGTTTAATTAGAAAAAGAAACTCCAAATATATAACAACTTATTTTGGCCTCATCAAATATCAATAGTCCATAAACTCTAATCTTGTACATATTTGATGTATACTGTACTATAAGAACATTGCATTTTTACTTGGATAGCTATATATGATCTGTAGTTTTCTTTCTAATTTTTTTAGTCCAAAATTCAAGTTTAGGATAGATTTATAACATTATAAATCAAGTTTACAATATTATAAACTGATTTATAATACCATAAATTTGTTTCGAATTTTAATTTCATACCTAATAACGATTATACATGTGAAGTAAAAAGAAAGGGCAAATGAATCTTCGAAAGAATTTGTCAACATACATCCACAAATAAGAGAAGTCCAAAGGGCCCATAATCTAACAAATGGGCCCAAAATCCAAAACAAAGACCAAATCTAAAATCCCATGTGATAATTTCGCAAATAGGGTTTCCAAAAACTTACACCACTGACCACACGCTCGATTTGGGAACTTTCAAATGAACACCCAACACCCATCACCCTCCGAGGCACCAAAACAAACTTCACCCTCTGAGGCTCTGACAAAACAAGAAAAGTTGAAAAATAAACCAAAACAGCCCAAAGTTAGTCAGGACCCTCCACGTGGAAATCACAGCCAATCAAAAAGAGGTGATGAGATCATAAAACGACCCGCGGGTGAGACAGAAAAAGAGGAGTCCGTGGGGCTATTTGAGTCACCGCTTTTGGATTGACAAAACCCTCTTCTTTTCTTTCGCTAAACCCAAACCCAAACCCTCGGCGGCTGTGTGCGAGAGAAGAGAGTAACCCCATTTTAATCTCCTTGTTTCTAGGGTTCCTTTTAGATCCTTTTGGGGGAAACAAAAATCTTTTAAAAACCAAATTAATTTTCTTTTTTTATTAGGTTTTTAGAAGATACGATAATTGTGAAAGATCAAGATCTGTTGCCGTTGTTGTTATTCATGGCTACTACTGTTGCTCCTGCTGTAGAAAGTATCCTTTCACAAAATAGCGATCTGGGTATTGTTTAATTCCCTTGTTTCTCGTCTGGATCGAATTTGGTTTCTGTTAATTTTTGGTTCTTAATTTCGTAGATCCGTGTCAAAATTTAGGTTTTTACGCGTTTAAATTACGGTTTTCATGGTGACTTGTTCGTTTGTGAAGAAGTTGTTTTCTTGGGAAGTTTGTGTTGTTCAGAATTATTGTAATTTGTTTGTCGCTACGTGGTCTTGTTTATTTTTGGTTTCTTCTAAATGAATTGATGAGTGTTTGTTTTTATTCTAGTTGGGATTAGGGTTGTTGGTTGCTCGTGTGGACTACAGTATGGTAGTTATATTGTTTTCAACAGGGATCTTGATTTTACTGTTCAAACATTGAATTCAAAATTATATGCTTGTTATTGGACTGTAGTTTAAGCATTGCGATTTATAAGTTGAGGTTGTTTGTAAATGGAATTTTGTAAATTGAAGCATGTATGATTGTCTTGATATTGGCTTTTGGCTAGCAAATTTGTTTCCTTTACTTTTTTCTTCCAATAGAAGCATCAGATTTGCTGCAGAAATTGTCTTTAGATTCGCAGACCAAGTCTCTTGAAATTTCTGAGCATACCAAGAAGGTATGTTCACACATTGAGTTGGTGCTAATTTTGGCTATTGTTCACTTTTTTGGGACTGTCTTTAATCTTTATGATGGATGGAAACTAATATGTTTATGTTTGATTGAATTTGTTCATACAGCCCTCAGCTAATCAGTATGGGTCTGTTGATTCTGTTAATGCTGCTGCAAATGGTCAGATCCCTTCAGAGCGTTCTGGAACTCCATTTCTGAATGATTTCATGGACCCGAATATGTGCTATGTTCCCAATGGTTATCCCTCAACTGCTTTCTACTATGGGGGTAAGTGGTGAGCTTTGGTCTGCGGGATTGTCTAGTTTGGAGAAATCCAAATTTGTTAGTTGGTATATTAACTGGTTAATGTTATTATGTCGCTATTAGATGTGGCATTGACCTGGTTATAAACTCTTGCAGGGTATGATGGAAATGTTGGTGAGTGGGATGATTATACAAGATATGTAAGTCAAGATGGAGTTGACATGACTTCTGTAAGTTATTATGCTTCAACAATGATTGGATGGGTTGTTTTTTGCAAGTATATATTGCGGTCTAATGATTTGTTACGTTGTTTTGGTATTCTTGCAGGGAGTGTATGGAGACAATGGGTCTCTTATGTATCACCATGGCTATGGGTATGCACCCTATCCGCCCTATTCACCGGCAACATCACCAGTTCCAACCATGGGAACTGATGGTCAGCTTTATGGACCTCAGCACTACCAGTATCCACACTACTTCCAGCCAATTACTCCAACTAGTAGTCCATACTCCCCAAGCCCTGTCGCTCCTACACCTGGGGATATTCCCACCTCTGTAGCTGCTGATCAGAAGCCATTGCCTGTAGAAAGCACCAATGGGAAATCCAATGGTGTTGCCAATGCGGGAGGTGTGAAGGGGAATAATGGTTCAGCTCCATTTAAACCAACATATCAGCCCTTTAATTCAAACAATACATATGGAAGGGGTAGTTTGCCTGGACGAGGGCCTGCTTCTGGATATCAAGATCCAAGGTGTAATCTTGATGGGATGAGGTCTCCAATTCCATGGTTGGATGGCCCCGTAATTTCAGATGCTAGGCCAGTTGCAAGCAACACCTTTAATTCTTCAATTTCAAACGTCAATAATGTTGCATCTTCCAGAAATCAGAACTACCGTCCGAATTCTCATTACATGGTATGCATGAGTTGCCTTATCTGCTTTTTAATTATGGTTTTTGTATCATGAATCAATTAGAATAATATAATGCCAGATATTTGATTATGTTGACTTGTGTTGTGAGAAAGTGTTGATATGAATAAATGTTACCGTTCCTTCACAATTGATATTAATTTGAGCCTCTGCTGTTGTGATGAATGTTTTGTGGTGGACAAAAATTGATGGTGGACAAAAGTTGATGTTAGATCATTTTATGCACAGAAATATTCAACACTTTATTTAGCTATCTCTGAAAGTTTTCTTTTCTCTTCTCCACAGGGTTTGCACCATCCTAGACCGATGTCTGGCATGGGCGCTGCACAGGGTTTCATGAATATGAATAGGATGTATCCTAACAAGTTATACGGTCAGTATGGTAACACATTTAGATCTGGGGTGGGGTTTGGCTCCAATGGCTATGATTTGCGAACAAATGGTCGTGGATGGTTGTCTGTTGATGGGAAGTATAAATCCAGGGGACGTGGCAATGGTTATTTTGGTTATGGTAATGAGAACATGGATGGATTGAATGAGCTTAATAGGGGACCTAGAGCCAAGGGAGCAAAAAACCAAAAGGGTTCAGCACCCAATGCTTTACCAGTCAAAGAGCAGAATGTGCTAACAAATGGGACCGCTGAGGATGAGAATGATAAGATTAGTTTGAGTCCTGACAGAGATGAATACAATAAAGCAGATTTCCCAGAAGAGTACACTGATGCTAAATTCTTTGTCATCAAATCGTACAGTGAGGATGATGTCCATAAAAGTATCAAGTACAGTGTTTGGGCCAGCACCCCCAATGGCAACAAGAAGCTTGATGCTGCTTACCAGGAGGCTCAACAGAAGTCTCGCAGCTGCCCTGTATTTCTTCTCTTTTCGGTGAGAATCTGATTTAACTAATCTAATCTTATTTATGTTATTTTCTATATTTCCATGGTATTTACTTATTGGTCTTGAATTCTTTCTTAGGTTAACACAAGTGGACAGTTTGTTGGCCTTGCGGAGATGGCTGGACCGGTTGATTTTAACAAAAACGTGGAGTACTGGCAACAAGACAAATGGACTGGCTGTTTTCCGGTGAAGTGGCACATTGTCAAGGATGTACCAAATAGTTTGTTGAAGCACATTACTCTCGAGAATAATGAGAACAAGCCTGTCACTAACAGTAGGGACACTCAAGAGGTAATTAAATTTTTGTAATCTTATCCCTTGCTATTATGTCATTGTTCTTTATTTATTTTAAACAGCAAGCTTTGATGGTGTCTTGCAGATCAAGTTAGAGCAGGGACTTAAATTGATCAAAATATTCAAGGATCACCCAAGTAAAACGTGCATTCTGGATGATTTTGGGTTTTATGAGACTCGCCAGAAAACCATTCAGGAAAAGAAGGCTAAACAACAGCAGTTCCAGAAACAGGCAAGTTACTTCCCATTAAATTGGTTTAATGTCTTGTATTCTTTCCAATTTAGATATGGTGAAATATTTTGCTGAAGAAGCCTAATTTTGCTTGTATGTGGTTGATTTTGGAAACGCTGCAGGTATGGGAAGGAAAGCCTGCTGAGGAGAAGAAAGAATTGGCTAATGGGGAACTAAAGACACAGAAGTCATCGGAGGTTGCCTCTGATTTGGTCGAAGAGCGTACTACAACAGTTCAGAGTAATGGGGACCTAAGACTCTCTGAGAATGGATCAGTTGCAAAAACTGGAGATGCCCACAAGGGAAGTAAACCAGTTGTAGTTTCAGAGAAGGTTATATTGGCAAATGGGGTTGCAAATGGTTGTTAGGCTTAGCTGCACAGGAAGGCGGTCTGATTTTATTGGAGCTCATTGTGAGGAGTTCTGTCAGAAGTTTTGCTGGTTTCAGACATCGTATAGAAAACTTCTGGCCAGTTCTATGTATGACTCAGGCCGCCTTATTGGATCTGCCCTGCTGCTTTAAAGTCAATAATTCATTGAGGGATGGGATTTCATGTTGTGAGTTCAAAGATGGTGTGGCAGGCTAGGTTTATCAGAATCTGAGTAGTATTGCCCATCTCTTTTATGATGGGCTCTTTTTCTTTTTCTTTTTCTTTTTCCTTTTTTGTTTCCTCTTCTAACAAAGTTTTTCATCTGCTAGGGTTTTGGGTTTAGTGAATGCTATTTAGTGGCTTTTTCTTTATGTTTCTTCTTCCATTATGCTTTTTTTTTAATATCTTTAAAAGAAAAATTGTGTCTGGGATATTTTTCCTGTCTTATGGAGCAGCTTGCATTTGGGTCAAGAGAGGGCTGCTAAAGCGCCAAGCTGGGAAAATTATTTCAATGTAATAGAGAGCTTTTGATATTCAGTAAGCAAAGAAATAGAGTATGCTTTTATGGTAGCTATTTTTACCAGTGCATGTGATGACCCTTTTTGTTTTCTGCTTAATAAAATTGCATTGGTGCTTTCTCTGTGTGGAATGGAATGCTGAACAAGCCATGTATGCTGTGAGGCGAAATTGAAGATTGCCTTGTGTTTTGTGTATTGATGGTAAGTAGAAAGGTTACTACCTGATGCTGTTATCAATAAATGGTAATCATCATACAGGTTAAGATTCCAAATTTTAAATTTCAGAAGTTTTAGCAATAATGTGGTTGACTGACTTGATCAGGGGTCGTTGCTTTGCCTATTGCTTATAGCATGAGGCCATTAATCACGGTTGATGCCTTCATGGCTGATTTGCAGAGTATCCATTCTTCTTTTGAGTGGTGCCGCCAAAGCCAAATTTCTAAACTACTTGATATAAGCACCCGGTTGTCGTTTCAAAATAATAAGTTATGAATTATTATCTAAATTTGTAACTAAATAAAGTTACGTCAATGATCTGATGATCGGATCAAAGTCTTTTTTCTAAAATTTCTGAAAATGTTTGCTTCTACCATCATGTTTGATGAATAGAATAATGTATTTTCTTTAATTGTTTAAGAGAGGGTAATCAGATCTTGTCTCATTCTCTCCTAATAATAGTCGAACTTAGGACTTTAGCCGTTTGGGGACTACGCTCTCACCACGTAAGAGCTTAAGGCGTTGCCTCAACTGAAGGAAATGAGCTATGTTGCGCTGCCAAGTCAATGTTTTAATGCTTGCTACTTACTGTTTACGTATTAGAAAATGCAAAGAAGATGACAAATTGCCGAGTTTATACGTTGGTATCACGGCGCTTACTATACTTGACCTTTTGCTTAGAGGCATCTAATATGGGAAAACCTGTGGTGCAACTGTGGTACCGTGTCACAGTTGCATTCAGCCGTTGGATGTCAGTAGACCACACCAATTCAAGTACATCCAACGGCTGGATGCAACTGTGGCACGATAACACAGTTACACTGTAGCCTGATACATCTAACCTTAGCATAGGACTTGATATTAAACATAAAATAAAATCCCAAAAGGCAAAGCAGCAACACTATTTGCGTAACATTACATATAAAAGTGCACATATTCACTAACCAATAGATCTATCATGTAGTGATTAGACTGCCACGTGCACAGAATACAACTCAGCAGCTAGTACACCCCCGGCTCCAAACTATAGAGCTCTATCCACGTAATACTTGAGCTGGCTTATTCTCAACTCCCCTCAAATCCGAACTAAAAACATTTCAACGCAGACAAACGCACATGAATTCAATATTTGCAAACTCCACAACCAAAAATCTTGGCGGAGATTTCACAATATGGCTTCTGGTTTGAGAAGATTTGTGGGTTCCCTTTCACGGAGAAATCTTTCAACTGCTTGTGCGAACAAGCAGCTAATTCAACAACACGATGGGGGTGTTGGCAGTGGCAAGTCTTTGAATTTGTACTCTGCCATCAACCAGGCTCTTCATATTGCTTTGGAAACTGATCCACGGTTTGTTTTTTAAGATACCCGGCTTGGTTTTTGTGTTTTTATTTTTTATTTTTTATTCTTGTATACTTTCAATCTTTGTGGAGTTTTAGTTGTCTTTTGAGCTTGGTTTGGATTTGTAGGCCTTAATGAATTGTCTTCATATTTGTATATCTGATCAGTGATTTGAGATTTTGGATTTGGGTTAGTATTATTTTCATTGACTATTCAGTTCGTTGAAGAAAAATGGAAACTTGGAGAGGATGATACATGAAGGCATTACCATGGATTGGTGTAGGATTAGCTGTCGATTGCCTGGCTTAGCAGTCTCGCATGCGTTTTCATTTCGATGAATTTGTTGTTAATCTTTTCAGCTCAAATTTTCTCAAATCCTGTGAAATATGTAGTCTTCTTTTCTATTTTACATCGTTAGAGCCTCTTTGTACTTTCGCAAGTTCTGTGACGGTGAGTCTTCTCATGGATGGTTATATCTTGTCGCAGTGCTTATGTGTTTGGAGAAGATGTGGGCTTTGGTGGAGTCTTCCGATGCACGACAGGATTAGCTGATCGATTTGGTAAAAGTCGGGTATTCAATACCCCTCTTTGTGAACAGGTATTCCAGACTCTGTTCTTGGTCATAGTTCATATATAATCTCCATTTTTGGTGTCATAGTTCATACTCCTACGTATTGAGTCAAATAGAGAGTCTCACTCTCTTTCCACGCACTAATATTGGACTCTTCTGTGCTATGCATATTTGATAGGTTCATATTATCTTTTTTGTATGCAGGGCATCGTTGGGTTTGCCATTGGTCTGGCAGCTATGGTTTGTTTCAGAGACTTATGTTTAAAATGCACAAGCTGGGAAGTCATTCTCAGCATAGTTCCTCAGGAACCTCTAATATGATGTACATATCCCTTGCTTTCATTTCATGTGTGATAGGGAAATCGAGCTATAGCTGAAATTCAATTTGCAGATTATATTTTTCCAGCTTTTGATCAGGTATAGCTCTCATCCAGAAACTAGCATCTCTTGTGGCTTCATAATTCACCTTTAGTTGATATAATCTTCTTGGTAGATTGTCAATGAAGCTGCTAAGTTCAGATACAGGAGTGGAAATCAATTTAATTGTGGAGGTAATATGTTGCTCCGTTTATTGTCCAATGCTCCCCTCTGGTTCTTTCTTTTTTAGTTTTTCTTCCTCCCCTTCTCTCTGCTCTTGTTTTGTCCTTGAAGGGCCTTCATGTGATTCCCCAGGATTAACAGTAAGAGCCCCTTACGGAGCTGTGGGCCATGGTGGACACTATCACTCGCAATCTCCTGAAGCTTTCTTTTGTCACGTTCCTGGTCTCAAAGTATATTTTCTTCTCCTTGAGTTAATATGACTTTAATTTATTTATTTCTCTTCTCTCCTGTGGTTAGCATCCTTCTCCCTGTGGGGCAATGCTCCGTATGCTAACTGCAGGTCATGAGGAGTCCAAAGAGACTATTTTGTTGTACCTTTGAGATTATAGAAAATCTTTCAATTGGTCCTAATCCTTTTGCAAGGGAGCTGAAGTTTAGCACTTCCCTTCTAAAATTGTTTGATGTTTTGCATTGCTTCCAATACTTAATCAGTGAATTTTCTAGGTGGTCATCCCTCGAAGCCCACGACAAGCAAAAGGATTATTGCTGTCATGCATTCGTGATCCGAACCCTGTTGTCTTTTTTGAGCCAAAGGTACTGTACTTCAACTCAAGTTTGGTGATTCTTTTTGTACCCATTTATCAACTGATGATTTTTGTTATTGATATCATGTAAATGTCTTGGATATCCAGTGGCTTTACCGTTTGTCTGTAGAAGAGGTTCCTGAGGATGATTATATGTTGCCTTTATCAGAGGCAGAGGTATGCAACTTATTCATCAATAAATAATTATCTTCGATAGAGAATTTGGAATCTGAAGAAATGCAAATTGCAATAATTAGGTGATTCGAGAAGGCAGTGACATAACACTTGTTGGCTGGGGAGCACAACTCTCTATCATGGAGCAGGCCTGTTTAGATGCTGAAAAGGTATGTGATTCTTTCTCATTGCTCGAAAATGTTTTTTTTTAGTGTGATACAAACTATAGCAAACTTCTTAGACCATATGCAGTGGTGCAGAAATATTATATGGTAGCACATCCATCAGGTCTAGGTAATTCTGTGGTGTAATTCTAATCAATCTCCAACCTCCATAACATATCCCCCTATCAAGTATTTCCAGAATCATAATGCAACAACGTTTGATGTAATGTTATTCCTAGCACAAGGAAATGCTTTTTGCTATCTTAAGGATTTTGGTTCTCATTAGTTATTTGAGCCTCGAGGTTTTTCCAGGAAGGAATTTCTTGTGAACTGATAGACCTGAAGACACTAATACCATGGGATAAGGAAACAGTAGAGGCCTCTGTCAGGAAAACCGGACGACTTCTTGTAAGGATAAAAATTTCACAAAAAATGCTTCTTGATATAATTGACTGGTGTCAGTGATGAGTTTTTTTGGCACTCTGCAGATTAGCCACGAAGCTCCGGTTACTGGAGGTTTTGGTGCTGAAATTTCTGCATCTATCCTTGAACGTTGTTTCTTAAGAGTAATCTCTTTCTTCAGATCCTTTTTTTCCTTGTTTCTTTCTGTATTTAGTAACCCGAGCTTATTTTTGTTGATTTTGGTGCTAATCTTCAGTAATAGTTAGAATAAACGTTGTAGGCTGATAAATTGTTTTAAGTATGACAAATCACTGGTTGGATGGCAGATTACGTGTCACAGTTAAACAATTCTGATGAGACAAGGCACCTATCAACATGGCTTGTGTACTCTTGTATAGTTAATTAATGTACTAGCTACTAGGGGCAAACCGGAATGCTTTTCTTGCATGTAAAATATGACTTTCATGCTCTTAGCTCATAAATTTTGAGCAATATAAGGAGTTGGTCTTTGACATTGCACTGCTAGGTAACTGTTGGATAACACGTTTGAGTAGAAAATTAGTCATTCTTGGTGGCACTCTAGAGTAGTTGTGTGCATAGCTTTTTCTTGGCGTTCCAGGTTGATATGCGCTGAAATCAATTCTCTGGATTGTACAACTGTTGAATAACTACTGTGAAGATGCTATGCGAGTCAAATTACACAGCTGATTTCTGCATGGTAAACTCATGCAAAAGTTGGGATCTTGGTATTAGTTGAGAAGTAGATGTCTCACTTGGCTAGCATTAAGTTTATCTGAAATAATGATGTTATTTTCTTTCACAAAAAAAAGTACATACGGCTTAGTTCTAGAAATGCATCAGTATCTTCCTTGTCTATCATATAAATTAATAAATAATTCAAGAGGTACGATGCATTGCAGTTAGAAGCTCCAGTGGCTCGAGTTTGTGGTCTGGACACTCCCTTCCCTCTCGTTTTCGAACCATTCTACATGCCCACCAAGAATAAGGCAAGTTGTCTTGAATCCTTCAAAGTTCCTGCTCAGCATTGTTGCATGAATCTTACAGCTCACGGTAGCTAACGAGAATTTGGATGCAGATATTAGATGCAATCAAATCAACTGTAAATTACTAAGAGGGTAACCATCTCTACTGCACAACTGCGGATACACAGGTCCAGAGATGAGTGAAATCCCTGCAATAGTTTTGCAGGAGGGGAGGTACCAATGTTCCAATACAAACAAACAATAAGAAAGTTGTATACTCTCCGGAGTTGCTAATTGTTTGTAAACTGGTGGTAATGTTATTGGACTGAGCATGCTCACTTACATTCTGCATGTTTGATATGACAAGTGCAAATGCCATTCTCATCAATGAAGTCCACTCTTTGTTTCAGTTTTTAACTTTGTACATGGTTGACTGTTAATTAATTATTAACAACATATCATCAATAGCACCCAACAGTGTAAATTACAAAATTATGGGATTGCCTCTTAAGAGTTTCCAATGCGAATTGCCTGCTACCAATGTATAGTCTTAAAAACCTGAGTCCAGATTAAAGGGGAAGTTCGGATGGAAATAATTAAACATCATTTACAGTAAATTTTTTTTATCTGCAGCATAGCAAAAAGATAAAAGTGCTTCTTATTTCCAAAAACGAGAAAAGATAAAAAAAATATATATATATACTTTTGTAAAGCAAATCTTTAATCTCCGCATTAATAAATTAAAATGTTATGGCCTCAGAGATCTTGGTGGATGTGAATAATCATCAGTGAAGAATTAGTTTGAAAAACAAATCCCCCAATCAAGAGTAGCAAATATTTGTTATTACATCACCGGCCAAATCAATCCCAAATAAAGAAAAAAAAAAGAAATTTTTTTTTAAAAAAATAAATCATGCCATGGAGTGGAGTCAGAAGTAGCTGGTTGTTAATATCATATTTTGATTAAAACAAAATCATTGGGAATCCGTCTGATTTATTTCATCATCCATCCACCTCCATGCCGATACCAAACCGAGCTTATTAAAATTAAAAATAAAAAAAAAATTGAGAAGGGAGATGCCAAAAAAGCTACGAATAATGAATTGGACTGTATCTACCTTGTCACCGCAAAATGTTTCTAAATAAGAGAAAAACGGAGCTGAAGGTAGAGTATACATACACGAGTTTTGAGTATGTATACGGTTCTTCGCTTTGGCCTAACGATAGATTCCTTGATTCATTTTACTCTGTATCAAAGAATTGCAATATTAGGCCGGCCACCCATTTTCTTTTATTTATAAATCCATTTAAACTTGAGAAAAAAGAGAATGAAATTTTAGATGAAAACTTTGATGGGCAAGCAGCGGATTCTTGGAATGAATTCGATTCATTCGATTTGATGAGGAGGAAAGGGAGAGGTAACTTGATATATTTATATAGAAAGGAAGGAGAAACGCTAGGGTTTATCCGCATAATCAGAAAGATCTGAACCGTCCATCATCGTATCATGGGCCATTTCGCCTCCATTGGGCTTCAAACTTTTATCTATACTAATAGGACCGCGATTATGCCTTGTTCATCTTATAATTTTAATTTACCAAACAAGTCGAGCTTTTAACGCGGGTGATATTAGACAATTTTATTTTAGTATTAAAAATATCAAGTCGAGTCCATTTGGTTGCTTCCTGTGCGATCGAAGAACGAGTGCCCTTAAACAATTGAGAACTAGTAATTAAGGATAGTTATTGCTGCACTTTGAATGTTAAACAATAGATGGTTTAATTTTCACAAGTTGTTTTCTTATATTATCCATTAGTTGTTTCTAATTTGTTCTTTCTTTTCTAGTTGAATTTCTCAAGAAAAATGTAAAGCACCAAGCTTGCTTTGCTTTACGTGGTTTTGGAATTACAACATTTTCCAAATCAACTTTCAGTCACTGGTAATCAATTTATAGAAGCATATATTAGAAGAATTGAAGAGCAGAATTTTAATGGCAAGTAAAAGTGAAACTAACGCATGCATGATCACAAGTTTTGTGCTGATGCAGCAGCCTGGTGTCAATTTCAATTAGAGGAACTGAGGAAGTAAGTGCTCGTACACAGTTTCATTCTATACGCAATTGTGTGCTAAAATTTTGAACCTCAATCGGCAAACAGTTGCACATTCTTTTATAATAAAATCTTTATGCCTTCATATGTAATTCTTATCAATGGATTTTAATATTACATGAAATTGAAACCCAATGTGTCTACAAAACAAACAAAACTATCTCCAATTTTCTCCTTGCATTCATATATATATAGGCTGGTGCTACGTTACGTTTAACATAACGTACGCCACACACAACAATAGTTACGGGTTCCATCATGAGAACTGTTGTTGTGTGTGGATGCGAGATCCATATATATATATGCCTATAGGGGCGGATCAAGAGCCCTTTAAAATTATACTTAATTTGACGTTAATTTTAAGTTTTTGAATTTAAAACATATCAACGGTGAGGATTTAATAGATTAAATGACATTACTCTTTTTATTTTTTATCATTAATGCACACTTTCTCTCTCCTCTCATCCATATTCTTCCCCGAGGATTTTTTTTTTTTTTAATTGGCTTCCCATCATCGATATTACCAATTTCCATTTGCCGAAAGATTACATAAATATAAATAATGGGCATATGTGTCCATATGATGTCAAAGAACGGAAGTTCATAGGTACATGACCGAAAAGGGTAGTTGCCGAATTAAGCTACAATATAAGAATGTATTTCAGCTAAAGATAGCGCTGAGAAGTAAGTACAGAGGAGAAACTCAGCTCTTCAATAGTGTGATGGATGCAATAATGTCAAGAGAATTCTTAACTGAGAAGCAATTCATTCCTGTTCCTAAGTCCAAATCTTCACGGTCCTATCATTGTCAAGTGCACCAGATGCGATAATGTTCTTCATGGGGTGAGATGCCACTGATATGACAGGATCTGTGTGACCTTCCATTTTCTGAACTACTTTTCGGGCATGAACTTCCCATAAGTACACACAACTATCCTCAGAGCCACTAACAATATACTTCCCATTTGTCACGGAGAAGGTGGATGATATGCAGTACTTTGAATTGGTATGGCGGGTGTATGTCTTTAGGATTTTGCCAGTTGAAGAGTTCCAACAAGAATAAACTTAACAAAGGAAACCGGAGGATTTTCAAATTTCCTTTGTTTATCCATAAAAAAAAAAAAAAAAACTTTATAAACTCCTCCTAAATTTTTATTAAGATGGATGAGAAGGGAGAAAGCATTGGGGAAAAAGATGGATGGGAGGAGAGAGAAAGTGTGCATTAATGATAAAATGTAAAAAGAGTAATGCCATTTAATTTATTAAATCTTCACGGTTGATATATTTTAAATTCAAAAGCTTAAAATTAGTGTAAAATTAAGTGTAATTTTAGAGGGCTCTTAATCCGCCCTCATAATATATATATACTGCAGAAAATTTGCAATATTTAACTTATTTATTACCTGCCAAATTTAGTTTTTAATAAAAACTGTGAATTTCCTAATTAATTAGTATATCTATTCAAAAGGGTAAGAATAAACTTAGATTTATTGTAAATATTCTGTGAATGTAAGAAACAACAAAGACCAAAACGTTGGAATCAAATGCACAGTTGGAAGTTTCCATACACGAAATAGGAAATTAAATCAGTGTGGAAGCATTAAAAGCAAAACGGGAATTAATGTGTTTTTTAAGGTAAATACAAAGATTTTAGTGGTATATGTTTAGGCGATTAATCAATACCTTCTTATTTTTACATTGCTGCATTAAATCTTCTCCTTACGAGCTACTGAAATCTGCTCACTGTAAGTCACGGAAGTCACTATAAATGGTGTACGACCATGGGAGTTTATCAAATCACACAAAAACTTTGAACAATCTTTTATGCAACTAGTTCATTCATAAGATCGGAGACATGGCTCAATCTCAAACTAAAGTTTTCTCTTTCATTATTTTGGCAGTCCTTTTGCTGACCATCATCAGTACGTTTAGTTTTTAGTTTTATTTCTATTGTTACTTGTGCTTAAAGTTTAGTCTTTGGGTAGAGTTATAATTTATTAGCTTTTTGGTAATAAGTTTTTTTTTTCTAATTTTAATTCAATTGTACATGTGTTAAATAATATGCACAAAGTGATATTTATTAATTGGATTCATGAACTAATGGCTAAATACACATACACAAATTTCATATATAGTTATTCTCTTGTTTCAGTACATGAAAATTTTTGCTCTAATTTTCACATAATATCTCAAAGATTTGCTTCATTTTAGAAACCTTTTTAATATTATTGATCTAAGTTCATATATATATATTTTTTCAGATTGCAATGAGGTGAGCGCTTCAAAATGTTGCAGAAACCATCCTCAACTTGGAAACTGTGTTAAGGGCAAGGACGATCAACCCAATACAGGTAAATGCTGGAAGTATTGTACCACCGAGTGCAAGGGCTGCATTTGCAAGCCAGTCAAGAGTGAGCATCATTGTCATTGTATGTGTTGATGGTGTACGTACGTTGGTGCTCTAATCAATTTAACATGAATAAAGTTAATTTATGATCATTAATGGAAATGGGATTGTCGTTGTTTCTCAATCCCTAGCAAATTTTATTTTCCAATAGTTTTCGCAAAAGTTGATGTCATGTGGTGATCCAAGTTTACTTATAATATTAAGATTCATATTCAAGTATTGCTGCTATGGAGAACCTCTAGATACAGGTTAGTACACAGAGTATTCGCTCTGTTAATACAAATAAAATATGTGCTCGTCAAAATAACCAAAATTAAAAAAAAAAAAAAGAAGAAAATCAAACCTCTATATAAAAATCTCAAAATCAATGTTTTATTGGAAACGGATTGAATACATGCAACTGAACCCAGAAACTAACAGCAGCTCATTCTCGCGTGATCGCGTTCCTTTCCTATCAAATTTTACTTTCTTATGATCTCTGAAGCTTTGACTTCTGTTACCCTGTGACTATTAAAAATATAAAAACAAAGGAATTATAGTAATAATGAACCTTTCTTCACATCATCGTATAAAATGATACTACAAGAAAGTATGGATGTATAAAATAATTACCTCTTTGCCTGTTGAACATAGTTTCATGTTCAAGAAGAATGTTCTTGACTGATTGTAACTCGTGTACAACATTGGTTGTGTTCATCCGATCTTGCGGCGATGCCACTGAACATGCAACTCCAATCTTAACCATAGAACTGAGACACTCTATTTTACAGTTGAGTCTTGCTTGCTGCAGCCTCTGGTTACTTGAGGTATCTAAATCTCCATCATCATTTATAAGTGTTAAATCTACAATATCCATCACATGATCGGGCAAGGCCATTCTAGCAAAATTGTGAAGATTCAAGTCTCCTTCAAACATAATGTCTGTGGGTTTTTTTCCTGTCACCATTTCTAGCAACAGTATCCCATAACTGTAAACATCTCCTTTTGCTGTCACCTCACTTCCTAGGCCATACTCTGCCATTCAAAAAAAATTACATCAAGCACTATAGTATTTTTAAAGAAGAAATTAAGAGTTGTAAATGTGAAAAAGCAACTCAATGGATTTGAAAGCAATCACCTGGGGCTGCATAGCCAATTGTTCCTCTTACTCCAAGTCTCCAACAGAGCTGCTCTGATTATTTGGGACTTCTTGACGTAATCTTGCCAGCCCGAAATCACCAACATGAGCAGTCAAGTTATTGTCGAGAAGGATATTGCTTGGCTTTAGATCACAATGGATTGTTGGTTCTTGGCAGTGGTGATGAAGATAGTCTACTGCAGATGCCACATCGATTGCAATGCTTATTCTCTCAAGAAGGGTAAGATTTCGAATCTCGTCATTTTCTTCATCTGTTTGCGGAATCGCATCTGGATGCAACCAGTTTTCGAGACTCCCATTTGGCATGTACTGGTAAACAAGAGCTTTGAAGTCGTTACCTTGAAAATCAATACTTGAGCATGAAGTTATGACCCTGACAAGATTCCTGTGACGGATATTTCTCAGGGCTCTGCACTCAGCCGCGAAACTCTTCGAAGCTCCTTGTAGTTGAAGGTTAAGCACTTTGATTGCAACAATAGTTCCATCTCGATCGAATGTTCCTTTGTACACAGAGCCAAAGCTGCCAATACCAATCAAGTGTGTCGAAGAAAACCCATCAGTTGCTTTCAGGAGACTTTCGTAAGACACTTTCCGTAGTGCTCTTCTCAGTATGGGCTCTGAAGGTTCTTTGCCTGATCCTCCCCTCCTTCTCAGCCAGTAGAAAATGAAAAATGACCCCAGGAGTAATCCTGAAAAGACACTACAAGTTGAGATGATTACTTTCAGTACCCCTCGATAGACCTTATGATTCCTTGAATTGTTCTTGGGGCATTTGGGCAGTTGCAATTCAGGTATGCCCCCACAAAGTCTATTGCTATTACCAGAAACTGATATAGCACTAGCATTTGCAAAAATTCCTTTCGTTGGTACTTGGCCTTCTAAATCATTGAAGGATAAGTTTAGGTACTCCAAAGGAAGACGTTCGAGGGATATTGGAATTTTCCCTGACAAATTATTCTGAGAAAGATCAATCTCTCGCAGATCTTTCAAAGAAACCAGGGACGAAGGAATGGATCCGCGAAAGAAATTTTCTGCCATATAAATCTCTTGAAGATAAAAACAAGAACCAATTTCGCTTGGAATTTCACCAGACAAGTTATTGCTAGACACAACAAACATCCTTAGAACTTTCAGATTACCAATCTTTGGAGGTATGGATCCAACCAAATGGTTTCGGGCAAAATTCAGTGAATCTGACATATGAGATATATTGAAAATTTCTTCTGGGATAGCCCCACTGAGGTCATTTTGGAACAGGTGCAATAGTGCCAATTGTTTTAAATTTCCTAGACTAGAAGGGATGACTCCTGACAAATTGTTATTGCCCAGTATAAGTTTAACTAGTGATGACAAGTTACCAAAAGAAGAAGGAATTTCCCCTGAGAGTTGGTTGTGCCTCATATTCAGAAATTGTAAGTTCTGAAGGCGACTCATTTCCTCGGGAATTTTTCCTTCAAATTGGTTATGATCCATCTCTATTAAATATAAGCTAACGAGTTTACCTATTTCCGAAGGTATGCTTCCAGAAACTGATTACCACCAATGAACAAGCGATCAAGTTGACTAGACAGGTTACCTATAGAATGAGGCAATGCTCCTTTAAATTGATTTGCAACTAAATTTAGAAAGGACAAATTGCTACAGTTGGCCAAAGAATGTATAAAACTCATCTCATCACTTTCCCCACTTCCTAAATTATTTATGGCTACATTTAGGTATGCAAGACTTTTCATGTCTCCAAAATTAACTGAAAGTTTTCCAAAAAAATTATTACCCAAAATTTCAAGAGATTGTAGATTTGAAGCATTGGAAAAAGCTAATGGAAAGGATCCACTGAAGAAGTTGTTTGAGATTTGGAAGAGTTGGAGATTAGAAAGAGTAAGACCTAAACTTGGCGGAAGACTTCCATGAAGTCGATTCTCAGGAACAGAAAAATTAGCAAGCAAGGAAAGATTGTAAATGGAGGGAGGGATTGTACCGCCGAGTCCAAGAGACTTTAACTCTTTCAATTGACCCAATGAACTTGGAATATTTCCCCCAAGGGAATTGTAAGCTAGAGATATAGCTTCCAGGGAGGTAATGTTCCCAAGAAAATGTGGGATGCCTCCTGTCAAATTGTTTTCCTGTATAGCTAGCTCTTTAAGATTGTATAGAGAGACAAATTCTGAAGGAATACTTCCTTCTAGCTTGTTGCGTCCTAAATATAAGCCTATGAGCCTGGAACAGTAAGATAAGTTGCCTGGAATTTCTCCTACGAGGGAGTTATGGGACAGATACAGAGCTTCTAACCTGAACAGACGCCCGATTTCACCAGGGATTTTGCCTTGGATGGTGTTGTTGCTAAGATGGATCTCCCTCAGGAAGCTGAGGTTGCCAATCTGAGGAGACAATGAGCCAATCAAGCCTTTTGACTTCAGGTCCAGGACGGTAACTCTTCTATGCCTTGGACTGCAAGTAATACCCTCCCAGTCGCAGAAATGGTGAGAATCATTCCACGAGTTCAGGACTCCTTCAGGGTATTGAGTAATCATTAGCTTGAAAGCCTGCAATGCAACACGATCTCTCTCCTGAAAGGCATTTGAAAGGGAAGTGGCAAAATTTGGGACTTGTATCAGCGTGATGCATAAAAGAATAATGCAAGGGGAGTAAGTTGAGCGGCACATTCTTGTACTTAAATGAGAAGCAATCTCCTGAGCTTGCCCTTTAATATTTTTTTATTCCTTTATATATAGAGCTTGTCGAAGTGCAGAGGTCTAATTTCGAAGGCACTACTACACTAATACTTGTCCTGACTTAAAAATGACTTCATTGACTTTGCTTAAATAACTTGCTTCACGGCTTCCCAAGTCATGTCTGAACTGAAGGCAAAGAAAGTTTGGTCTCGTGCTGGAGTTGACTTTCCCCGAAATCAACCCTTCGCTCAAGAATCTGAAAATCCCACTTCAACTATTTATCTCCACAAAAATTATAACTCAATGTTAGATAGATAAAACTGTGGCTCCATTTGGGGTCTCTGTCAAATAACTGTTTTGTAAACACTTATAACTATGGTCTGAAAATTACCCACAGTTGTGGCTTAATCGTATATACCAAATACCAACTACTAACTTTCATTTCACAACTAGAGCTTTCCATTTGACATCATTTGTGGCTTAATCACAGCTATAAATTCAATGGAATACAAGTTGTTAAGCCGTGTCTCATATTCTACGTGTGCTATGTGTTCTGCTAGATGAAAATTCACAAAATGACGTTGACTCAAACGTGATCGAGGCTCATGACCCAACAAAACGAACGGTATAGAAAACGCGCATATTGGTGGAAGACTGATGATTATCTCATATAAAGAGATCAGGAAATGACGTGACCAGATAATGTGAACATATTGGCGATCATAGACTTGTAACTTCGGCCCTTTGATATTGACAGGAGTGACTTCATTCAAAGTTTTCGATGTTTATGAACTATCTATGCTGTTTCTAGCCAACAATTGATGGGGGATGATGAGTATGGTATTTTCTCTTTTGTCTTTAGTCAATCTTACAAAGATGCATCAAGTTGTTTCCAGGAAATATCCAATCAGTATGAAACTTAAGACACACAAACACTCCATAATGGAAATCCTGTTGAGTGTTGAAGAAAACACTACTGGCCAATCCCACAAAGCTAAAAATTTCACCAATCATGAAAGTCTCTTAGCTCTGCTTGATATAGCTTTTCAAACAGAGTTTATTTAAAAAGAATTTTTGTTAGTAGAGTTTTTATAACAAGAAGATTTTACTTAAAAAAAATTTAGTCATTTGGTTGCCCATAAGAACTTTTATTAAAATTTATAAAACTACTTTAACAGACAAATTTTTTTTAAAGTTATATTATGAAAAAAATGAAATAAAATTGTTAAATAAGTAAATAATATTTTAGAGGTTTTAATATTTAAAAAAAATTGACATCTACTTTCAAAAGCCTAAAATTTAAACTTTTGCTACTGGAGATAATAACTTATTTAATCTTCAAAGACTACTAAAAAAAAACAACAAATAACAACAAAAATTTTAATTAAAACTTATGAAATTAAATAAACACTTATACCATTAGATAAGTTATACCAAATAATCACTCATTTTTAATTATAAGGGAGAAAAAAAAGTTCAAGAACAAAAATGATACATATTAATTGTCCAATTTCTCCAGGCAAATGAACAATATTAGAATTTTCCATCCACCAACAGTGATCCTAAATTGTTGAAGAAGCTGACGGGCAGTGCTTGGTCTTGAAATTTTTCCTTCTTTCACATGTGGAAATTCGGAGAGTTACAAGTGTCGTATGTCACCGGATCCATATGACATTGAGGATGACTAATAATTACCCAGCACTTAATCACTAACATAGTTGGAATCCATGATTAGTAAATTATACATATATATATTTGGAACATCAAATACAGTGATAGATAAATTAATAAACATAAAGAATTAAAAAGTACTATCTTTAATTATCAGCATAAGTTTAGGATATATCCTCAGTTAAAGGAATTGGGAGATATTCATAAGCTATAGGTCAACTAATATGAACTGTAATTATTTTTCAAGAAATTTTTTAATACACAGATATGCCGAAACCTCACCTTAAGCCATAAGCAAAAAAAATATTGGTCTCAGCTTTAGGAATGAAATGGTGTAAAAATAAAGATGAGGAATAAAATTTTAATTCATGATCTCATTAAGAGATATTGGACGTTAATGTTGTACAAGAAAGGATCAATAACTACAACATAAGAATCATTTACATATATATTAAGCTCTATTGTCTGTTGTGAGACGTTAATATTCCCCAGAACTTATCTGTTTCTAACAACTACTAAGCCTCCAAAACTTTCCAAGATTTCACGGAAGCAGATGATAAAACACACTTTTCAGATTGAGGTTCTTCAGCTTAGCATGGGGGTTTCGTAACAAAATCCCAGCACAGAAAGAATGTTATTGAAAAAGTGCGCAGTTCATACTTCTGATGGAACTTCCTTGCTAGCCTTGGAAGCCTCAATATTAGCAGTTCCTTCAAGATTCCTCACAAAGGTTCGAAGACAACCGTTGATTATACGTGGTGCTGCTCCATCACAAAATCTTTTTGCAAGATCAACAGCCTTCAAGAAAAAGACAATGAGTTAAGAAAGATAATGGCAATCAGATTGTAGAGGAAGAGAAGCAAACAATAAAGAGAAAGTGAAGAGTGAGACGTGCCTCATTAATCACAATCTGGTGCCGCGTTCCCACAACTGTTATCTCAGACATGGCTAAGTGGAGAATGCTAAGTTCCAAAATTCTTCCTGCTGGTTGATCCTGAAGTATATCAATCCAAAGGAGTTAAATACTTGGTGTTCCCCCAAGCGTGAACGTACAAAAGCTTGAGATAAAATGGCAACATATGGACCAAACCGAATAACTGATCCAGGCAAATGGCCTCAACTCAAATATGCATATGAAAATTTCCTTATCTTTTATATGCCTAAATGTATACCATTCTCAATTACAAGGACATTTGCAGTAATGTTGCATTTTCTGAACTAACACATTAGCTAGAAATGTTAACTATTGAATAAATCAGAAAAGATGGCCGTCAATACTCACACTGTAACATGTGGATCTGAACCTAGTCCAGTCATTTATTCCTCTTTTCTTGTTAAGCAAATATGAAACAATTAGAGTGCAGTAGAGCAGTCCAATCTGCTGTTGCAAGGCATATGTTTTAAATTGATATATTTTGGACAGAAGACATCATCCAGCATACGTATACTAACATAACTTTGCTTGTGATATCAGTAAGGTATTATCTTTTTCCAAGTAATTGATGGCAAAGGACTATTTTTGTAGGTGTCTTCTCTTAATTTTTATAAAATCATGTAAAAAAGAATTTCCCACAGATTGAACAAAAAAGTTTATAATTGGTTTAGAAATATAAGACGGACTATCTAAGTTTAGCGAGATAATAATATCATCCTAGCAAAAAGAAATTTAGCAATGCATATAATAAAAACCATTTTCCAGACCTTCCAAATAGGTGGTACAACTTTGTCAATAATGTGGACATGAGCATCCCACTTGTCCACAACTGCGACCAAAAGCTTCCTTGTGAAACTGCATGAAGCATAAAAAATTAGACGCATACCTATTACCTCACTCATTCATTCACAAAAGCACATATAAATGAACTAATTAAAGCCAATAGTTTAGTGATAAAATAAAAATCATGTATCATTAGGGATTTACCGCAAAAGCAGTTTGCTGTATACCAACTTTGGAGGAGCTGAGAGGACTTCTGCTTCTGTTTGTGATACAAAAATGCAGCTTGGAATTAGGCATTTAGGCTTACTAAAGGAAGAATAGAATTAAAGCAAACAGCAGCTTCAGCTTTACAGGTAACATTTTGGTATGCAAATTCGAGGAAGACGACGGAAAAAGAATCAATTCACCAAGTTCACACGTGGATGAAACCCACAAAATGATGAATTGGTCATTCATTCATGACCTAGCTAAAGTAAACAAAAAGTCCATACAGGTCTTCTGACCACATTAAAGCATCATGCTTTCACCCTCCATTCCTCTATGTCGCATACAATGACTAAACTTCCACTGGAGTTTCTAACACTAACAATGCCTCAGGAGTACACAAGTTTGTCTAGCTACTATAGTTAGAAAAGCTCGCATGGTCACATTAGCTGAACATATACTAACTTTTGCTTCAACAATTTTAACTCAAAAAGTGTGCCACTCAACAGAGAGAAAAGCATCAGCATGTCTAAGAAGTGAATAAAATTTTTCCAGAAATGCTTTATTACCAATTGCAGACTCCTCCTCATCACTTCGCAGAAGCTCATCTGCCTCTTCAACTGTTTCCGTCGTCACAGGAGGGCCTCCAAAGCTCATATGATTATACTCTAACAATGAAGACTTGTCGAACTCATAACCAGGTTCTGCATGTATAATAAATAAGTATCTCAAAAGCAGAACAAATTCAGCGGTACCCCATATCAAGCAATGCTTGAATACCGAATGCATTACCTCTTCTAGAATTCAATCGCTTCTCAAAAAGCCGAATAGGATCAGACCCTTCTAAACACGCAGCATAAACTACCAACCTGCCCATTAAGCCTCAACAAAATTAGAACATAAAATTCGATTTCTTTTTTTTTTTTTAATTGAACAAAAGAGCGAGACTATGAACTCCAAAATGTCTAATGACATAAACAAGAAATCCTACCAACAACAGTTTCAATTTTGGGAAAATTTCAAGGCCAAAAAGTAAATATTTATCAACAACCGGCACTAGAAGCATTAAAAATGAACAAGTACATACAGAGCGAGCTCACGAGCGGCTCTGGGGCTACAGAACCTGCCGCTTTTGTCAATCTTGGGCATCATTTCTTTAGCACTACTAGCCATAACAGACTCTCTTGTCTTCTCCAACGTTTCTTGCACCGCAAATGCTGCTGCCGAGCAGGAGACATTGGGCCTCTCATTTCTGCAGACATGGCGGTTCTTGGCTGCAAAGTTCGCCGATTGTGTGAATTTTTTCCAAGAAGAAGGTGAAGATGAAGCGCGGAGATTGAATAAGAAATGGGTTTTCGAAGAACAGCTTAGGAATGAACTTGTTGCCTCCACGGCCATTGGACTTGCTCTCGAGCTTCGTATCTTTTCGTTAGCTCTGTACACTTCTTGGATAACGTTATATTTTTCTCTTTGTTTTCGAGAAAATAAAATATCTTTCCACCTACAAACGACGCCGTTCCTTTTGTTATTTTCAATAACAATTTTATAAATGAAATTACCAAAAAAAAAAAAAAAAAACTTTTGTAAGCTTAAATAATTAAACGAACTTAAAACAAAAAATTATTGGTAGAGAGGTTTTTAGTAAGGGAGTTGTAATATATAGTATTTTCAAAAAGTGGGGATAATGTGTATAGTTGTTTTAACAGAAAATAATATATGTTATTTTTTTTATTGAGGTCTTTTCTTTTATTTTAAGAAAAAATATCTTCTATTATTTTTATTTTTTATTCTTGTAAAAATTATTATGAACTATCTTAGGACTAGTGATCAAAGCCTAAATTAATTTTATTAATGATTTTTTTTTTATCCTTCCTGAGGTTTAAACTCGATAGTGAATTAAAATAAATGATTTAAAAACTTCTTAGCTAAGTCCCTTAACATTTACTGTATTAAAACTCTTTCTTCTACAGTACTTTTTTCTCTGAAAAGAGTACAAGAATGAAAGTCTTTTGAAGCCATTATGGCTTGCTTTTTGGCCACTCACAAGTTGGGTGTTTCTATCCCCTCATTCGGGTTTTCTCTATTGGCTTTAACACAATCTTTTCTTAACCATTTTTCTTTGTTGCTTTAAAAGTTTCCCGATAATAGTTCCGAAAGATCTCTCTTATCTCAAGTCTGTCGAGGAAGTGGGTTTTAGCTGCAGAAGTTGCTACCCGTAGGAAGTAATGGATACGGAGGAATTAATTAGAAAATGCCAAGCGATTGTTTTAAAAGAAGAAGAGGAGGACACAGTAAAGCTGGTGGAAAGAATGAAGGCTACGGGGGAAAAAATTGCTGCAAACTGTTTGATTGGAAAGATCATGCTGACCAGAGGAGTAAACAGGGAGGGTTTGAAAACCGCAATGCAACAGGCATGGAGGACAGTTAGAGAAGTAAAAGCTGAGAGCATGGGGGACAATGTGTTTCTTTTCAAATTTGCCAATGAGGTAGAAAGAAGAAGAATTCTAAAAGGAGGTCCTTGGCACTTTGATAGGGCTCTCTTGGTACTGGCTGAACCAAGTGGCATAGGGGATATCAAAAAACAATCCTTCACACACACATCCTTTTGGGTCCAGATTCACAATATCCCAATAATGTGCATGGTAAGAGAGACCATAAAAATGCTGGGGGAAAGGATAGGCATAGTAGAAGACATTGAAGCAGATGAAGCAGGAGAATGCCTCGGTCAATTCGCTAGGGTCAGAATATCAGTAAATATAACACAACCTTTAAAAAAGGTAGTGTATTTGCAACAAGAGGGGGAAAGGATACCGATGCCAGTTCTATACGAAAAATTACCAGATTTCTGTTTCTGTTGTGCCCATATCGGTCATCAATTTAAAGAGTGCCTCAATTATAAAGGTCAGCCAAAAGAGGAGCTGCCATATGGTGCTTGGATGAGAGCCATCTCACAAGCAGAAAGGGTGAAGCTAAACCGAAGCAGGGAGAGAAGAAATTGGGAACAGTTTCAGAGGAAAACAGGAGATGAAGGAGCCAATACGCAAAAATCTTTCCAGTTTCAACACGATCCAATAAGTGCAAACGGGTCACTCACAAACAAAACGGGCACCGAAATGGGAGATAGAGATGGACCGATGAGTAAAGACCGTGAGCCAACAATCGGGGATAACCCATTAATGCAGTGTGCTGAGGTGATGGAAAGCCTGCAACCAAGTGGGAAGAGTAGAAGCGAAGAAATAAACCAGCAGCAGAGCATGTCAGCTGACAAAGACGGCTGCACCAGGAACGAAAACGAAAGGGCGGGAAGTAAAAGGTGGGGGGAAATTGAATTTGCGAAGGCAAAAGAAAAAATCCCAATCAAAGACCATGCCAAAACGAATGAGGAGAAAATGGAAAATGGGCCGAAAAAACTACAACCGAGGCCCAAACCAAGGAAATGGAAGCTTAGAGCGAGAGTTCAAAAAATGGAGAAAGGGAGCAGCAGTGAACCTAAAAACTCAAAAAGGCCTAGCACTGATATCTCGAGACCCAGCCCCGAAAACAAGAAACAACGATTGTCAAGTCCCCTCAAACAATTCAGTGACCAAAATCAGTTCAGCTCCTCTTCAATAAATCACCAGCTGAAGTTAGTTGATGAAGAACAAGTTGAAGGGGAAGATGAAGCTGCAATGGAGGAAAATATATTGGCGGGAGCTGGCAGCCAGCCCCGCCAGCAGCCATGAGAGTGTTAAGCTGGAACGTTCGAGGTCTGGGGACGCCTCGAACGCGACTCGCAATAAAGAAAGTTCTCCACCTGCACCAGCCCCAAATTTTCTTTTGCTGTGAAACAAAGATGACGGCTAGGCAGGTTGATGCGACATGTGGAAGTTTCAATTTTGAGAATCGGTTTGTAGTTGATAGAAACGGTATGGGAGGGGGTCTAGCTTTATTTTGGAGCTCGGATGTTGATGTCACAATCAAATCTTACAGCTCTCACCATATAGATGCCATTGTTCGGAACCAAAATGGTAAAATATGGAGATGCACTGGGATTTATGGCCATGCCGAGGCAAGTCAGAAACATCACACCTGGGCGTTGCTGAAAAGGTTAGCAGAGCTCTACTCCTATACTTGGTGTTGCTTAGGAGATTTTAATGAAATTCTCTATCCTCACGAGAAATTAGGGGGAAATGACCGTAGCAGTAATATGATGTTAGAGTTTAAAGAGTCTATCCGAGCTTGTAATTTGATGGATATGGGTTTTAAGGGGCACAAATTCACGTGGTCTAATAGGAGATTTGGGGTTAACTATATAGAGGAAAGGCTTGATAGAGTACTCTGCAGCAAAGATTGGGGCAGCACCTTTCAGAATCTCCCAGCCATAAGCTTAGCGAATTGGGTTTCGGACCATTGCCCAATTATGTTTGAAGTTAAAGTTTGCTGCAAAAAGCTCCACTACAAGAAAAATTCCTTCCCCCGTGACTATTATGAAGATATGTGGAGTTCGTACGAAGCCTGCAGCAACATCGTGAGGAGTGAGTGGGAAAGCTTTGATGGAAATAGCTGGGAAAGTCCAGTGCAGAAGTTTCAGAGGGTTGCGAAAAGGTCTTTAGCTCACCTCAAAATCTGGAGCAAGGAGGAATTTGAAGGTAGAAAAAAGAAGCAGAACGAGTTGATAGATCGGCTGAAAATGACAAAGCAGGAACCTCTGCAAGCAATAGATGGGGAAGAAATCAGGAAGCTTGAAGACCAAATTAGTAACATGCTGGTCGATGAAGAAGTCTATTGGAAGCAAAGATCGCGTGCAGATTGGCTAAAAGAAGGGGACAAAAATACAAAGTTCTTTCATTCCAAAGCTTCCGCTAGGAGAAGGAAGAACAAGATTTGGGGAGTTGAAGATGATCAAGGGAATTGGGTGGATGATCCAGAAGGAATTGAAGGGGAATTTTGTGGGTTTTTCCAGCAGCTGTTCACTTCCTCCAATCCAAGTCAGACTCAGATCTCAGAAGCTCTCAAAGGCTTGCTGCCAAAAGTTTCCCAAGAAATGAATACCCACTTAGAGGAGCCTTTCACTCCGGAAGATATCACAAGAGCTCTCTCCGAAATGTGCCCGACTAAAGCCCCGGGGCCAGATGGACTGCCGGCTGCATTCTTCCAAAAGCATTGGCAAATAGTTGGCGAAGGTTTGACAAAAACATGTCTGCACATACTAAATGAGCAAGGTACCCTAGACTCTCTAAATCATACTTTTATTGCTCTTATCCCCAAGGTTGAGAAGCCTAGGAAAGTAATGGAATTTAGACCAATTAGTCTTTGTAATGTGGTGTATAGAATTGTAGCTAAGGCAATAGCTAATAGGCTAAAGCCGATTCTTAACCATATTATCTCACCAAATCAGAGCGCATTCATCCCCAATAGGCTCATTACGGACAATGTTATTATTGGTTATGAATGCCTCCATAAGATTAGACTTAGTAAAGGTCGTAGGAATGGCTTGGTGGCTTTAAAGCTCGACATAAGCAAAGCTTATGATAGAGTAGAATGGAATTTTCTGGAACAAACCATGTCAAATTTGGGTTTCTCAGCCAAATGGATAAGCTTGATCATGAGCTGCATTACCACGACTTGTTTCTCAGTTCTTATTAATGGGAATCCAGTGGGCTTGATAAAGCCGGAGAGGGGGCTTAGACAAGGATGCCCCCTTTCCCCATATCTCTTTATTTTGTGTGCAGAAGCTTTCTCAAACTTGCTGAACCAAGCTGAAAGGGAGCAGAAAATCAGAGGCCTGAAATTTGCTCAAGACATCACAATAACTCATTTGCTCTTTGCTGATGATAGCTTAGTCTTCAGCAAAGCATCTGTAGCAGATTGCAAGTACTTAAAAGGGATTTTTGACTGCTATGCAAAGGCTTCGGGGCAGATTTTTAACTTCGAAAAATCCTCTATGTTCTTCAGTGGCAAGGCTTCAAGCGAGCAAATTTCAGCAATAAAAAGTATTTTTCAGCTGAAGGTGGTGCCCAAATATGAGAAGTATTTAGGCTTACCTCCCATGTTAGGCAGGAATAAGATGAGTTTTTTCAAGGAGGTTAAGCTCAAAGTGACCAGCAAGATCTCGAGTTGGCATCACAAGCTTTTTTCAGCTGGAGGAAAAGAAATACTTATCAAAGCAGTAGCTCAGGCAGTACCAGCTTACGCCATGAGTGTTTTCAAGCTTCCCAAAGGCTTATGTGAAGACATCCAAAAAGAAATTGCAAGATTCTGGTGGGGTACCAAGAAGGACAAGCATGGAATTCATTGGGCACGGTGGGACAGCATGAGCAAAGCAAAACGCAGAGGAGGGTTGGGGTTCAGGGACCTCCCTAGTTTCAACCAAGCTTTGGTGGCCAAGCAAGGATGGAGATTAGTTCGGTATCCCAACTCTTTAATGGCAAGGGTAATGAAAGCTAGATACTACAAGAACTCTACATTCTGGAATGCAAAAGTAGGATCTAATCCCTCTTTCATTTGGAGAAGCATATTGTGGGGAAGTCAAGTTATTAAAAAAGGGGTGAGATGGAGAATAGGAGATGGGAAGAAAGTTCTGGTATACAAAGACAAATGGATCCCAAGACCAGCCACATTCCAGCCAATCTCCCCAAAAACTCTTCCCCATGAGACTGTAGTGGCTGATTTAATCGATTCGGAAAACAAGTGGCGAGTAGACAGGCTGGAGCAACACTTTATGAAAGAAGATATTGAAGCTATCCTCAAAATTCTGCTGCCCAGTGGGAAAGAAGAAGATGAGGTGTTATGGCATTTTGACAAAAAAGGGGAGTACTCGGTTAAAAGTGGGTACCAGCTTGCTCTTAATCAAAACTTTCCCAATGAGCCTGAAAGCTCAAACAGCAGCTCTAGGCTCTGGAAAATCCCCTGGATGCTTGATTTACCTGAGAAAGTTAAAATCTTTATGTGGAGAGCTCTGAAAAATATCCTGCCGACGGCTGAAAATCTCTGGAAGAGAAGAAGCTTGCAAGAACCGATCTGTCAAAGGTGCAAACTGCAAGTAGAAACAGTAAGCCATGTTCTGATAGAGTGCAAAGCAGCAAGGAAGATTTGGGATTTAGCTCCGTTAATAGTTCAACCTTCAAAGGATCACAACCAAGATTTTTTCAGTGCTATCCAAGAGATGTGGTCCAGATCTTCAACAGCAGAAGCAGAACTGATGATAGTATACTGCTGGGTGATATGGTCAGCAAGAAATAAATTCATTTTCGAGGGAAAGAAATCTGACTCAAGATTTTTAGCAGCAAAAGCTGATTCAGTTTTAAAGGCCTACCAAAGAGTGAGCAAGCCAGGAAATGTTCATGGGGCTAAGGATAGAGGAATTGATCAGCAGAAATGGAAGCCCCCCTCCCAAAATGTTCTGAAGCTTAATGTAGATGCAGCCGTGAGTACCAAAGACCAGAAGGTAGGGCTGGGAGCAATTGTCAGAGATGCAGAGGGAAAGATTCTAGCTGTAGGAATCAAGCAAGCTCAGTTCAGGGAGAGAGTCAGCTTAGCAGAGGCAGAAGCTATCCATTGGGGGCTGCAGGTGGCTAATCAAATTTCTTCATCTAGCTTGATAGTAGAATCTGACTGTAAAGAAGTGGTAGAGCTTCTAAACAACACTAAGGGCAGTAGAACAGAAATTCACTGGATTTTGTCTGATGTTCGTAGGGAAAGTAAGGATTTCAAGCAAGTCCAATTTTCCTTTATCCCAAGAACCTGTAATACTTATGCCCATGCCTTAGCAAAGTTTGCCCTAAGGAATTCTTCCACTGATGTCTGGGTTGGCACATTTCCAGCTGAAGTGCAGAATGTAATGAATTGTGTTGTTTCCTAATGAATGAAAGGTTTACTTTCTTTTCAAAAAAAAAAAAAAGTCCCTTAACATTTATAATGCTAAGTTCGGCACGTGTAAAATAAATATTACTATTAAAATCTCTATTGATATTTCTTTTAGGGGAGCCGCAATGGATAAATTTTAAATTGATTCATTTTAAAAAATGCTAAATATTTTTCTTTGGAAAATAATTAACATTAAATTGCACTAATTACTTAATCATCCTAAAGTCAGATTATTTTAGCACACTTTTCTCCTCAATGGAAAGAGATTAAAATATTCAACTTTTTACATTTGAGAATCCTTCATTGCATTGCGGAGCAGTAATAAGAAACACTCGGAAACCTTCACCCGTCGCTCTCTCGAACTTATAAACTCTCTCACTCGCTGTCGTTTCTTGTTGGGCGCACACAAAGTTACAAATTTTTTTTGCTGATTGATTTGTCGAAAGAAATTTAAAAAAAAAAATGAGAGTAGTGTTAGTTGATTTTAGATTCACGTATGCTATTGTGTTGAGTTTGTTATGGGTGTCTTCTTCAGTTATTGGTAGATCAAATGCTGCGTCTTCTCTTCTCAATGACCCATTTTATGGAATTTCTCCTCAAGGTCACTTTTATTTTCTTTTAATTAATGTTTCGAAGTTTGATTGTTTTTTACGATTTTAACACGTGGGTTTGTGATTCTCTTGCTTTCGGATTACCCAGATGAGAATTATTACAAGACTTCATCAAATACCATTAAGTGCAAAGATGGATCCAAGAAATTCGCCAAAACCCAGCTTAATGATGATTATTGTGATTGCCCTGATGGCACTGATGAGCCAGGTTTCCATTCATCTCTTATATGCTTATATGTTTGCAATGGCATTTACAGTTTCTACTTTTCTTTTTCTTTTTTTATGAAAATTAGTTCTTGATTTGTAAATTCGGCTACTTTGCTGGGATTCTAAACTAATTGAAGTGGGGATTAATTTTAGTTTCTTAGTGATATGTTTTGTAGTATGGCTGTTACTTCATAGGGAACCTATTCTTCGTTTTAAACTGTTTTGCAATCATTGTTATTTAAGTAGTGTTTATCCAATTGTCAGGTTATTGGGTTGTGTTTTTTTGAGTTATTTCCTTACTTGGATCAGCATTTGAAATGTGGGTTATAGGTACATCGGCATGCCCGAATGGAAAATTCTATTGTCAGAATGCAGGACATTCCCCTCTTATGATATTTTCTTCCAAAGTGAATGATGGCATTTGTGGTAAATGTTCTTTGTGACTTCAATTACCTACTTGCAGCTTTGCTTAACTTCTTATTCTGTGTGTTGTTTCTCACTCTTGACACAAATAAAGTATTATATTTCAAGTTCTTGGTCTATGCATTTGTTTTAGCGGCTTGTGATGTGCAGATTGCTGTGACGGGAGTGATGAGTATGACGGCAAAGTAAAGTGCCCAAACACTTGCTGGGAGGCTGGTAAAGTAGCTAGAGATAAGTTGAAGAAAAAGATAGCTACATACCAAGAGGGTGTCCTTTTGAGAAAGAAGGAAATTGAACAGGCAAAACAAAATCTTGTCAAGGATGAGGCAGAACTATCAAATTTGAAAAATGAAGAGAAAATACTCAAAGGGCTCGTACAACAGCTTAAAGGTATGTTTTTAATATGCATTGTGCTCTCCCCTGTGAATATCTCTATTTTTCAACTATATTCAGTCACGATCTTTTTTTTCAAGGTTAGCTCTACTAGTTACATTGTTTACTCATTATATTTCAATATGAGGTACTTGACTGCAAATTAAATATATGTTCATGTATGGCAGAATAGATATTTGAGCTAGTACAAACACCACATGTGAGGTTGTTAGAAGTACTAGTTAAAATGAGTAAGGTGGCATCCATTGTCTGCTATAGGCTTTTCTCTTAGTGCATAAAGTGCTTGGACCACATCTTGTACGACCAATTTGAGTGAACTACTAACATCTTGGGGAGGAAACATGAGGCTAGTACTGTCATGAATGGGAAAGGTGAGTGAGAATAGATGAGCTCAGCATTATATGAATTGAGCAGTGAAAATTCATAGTTGCTGCGGGGCCCCAACTTTGACATGCCCTGCTGGAAATTTTTATTGATTTTGACGCATTTCAACTTCCGAGAAATTGGTATTTGGATTCATTTTATACATTTAATGCTAGATAAGTTTCCTTTATTCGTTGACAATAGCCTCATCTGGCAAGTTGTCCTCATTTTGCATGCCTTTTGGTTCACTTTCCTGGTGTACTACTAGCGATTTTGTTCAATCATTTCTTCTATCCCACATTTTGGAAAAATTCAGAGTGAGCAGGATACTCTTAATTATACATGTTTTGCTAGCTGCATAACTTTGGGAAATCCTTATGTACCTGCTTTTTTTATTGGTCTGTTTCCTCATATGTTATGTTATTGGTGAACAGTAATCTGTCTTGATTGCATTGTTGATCTTGGTGATCCACAAAATAATATATTAAACTTCTTAATTTTCTTGTCTGTTTGTAAGATGCTTATATCTATTGCCAGCTGGACGTAAGCTGATCGTCGTTATAAAGCTCATTATCCTAATCTTTTGCTTCCACTCCATTGTAGAGCGTAAAGAACAAATTGAAAAGGCAGAGGAGAAAGAGCGCTTGCAGAGAGAAAAGGAAGAAAAGGAAAGGAAAGAAGCTGAGGAAAATGAACGAAAGGAGAAAAGTGAATCTGGCGAGAAAGCTATGCAGGAAAAAAATAAAGCTGAGGAGAATGCTTACAGTGATGACAAGCCAGATGATGTTAGACATGACGATAAAGTCGGTGTTTTGGAGGAGGAGTCTTTCGATCAGGTTAGACTGCCTTTTAACCTCAACTTTCGTCTTTCTGCAAATATAAATTTCAGCACATGTAATTTTGTTTCTTCTTTAATTAAAAATGAAGTTAGCAAAGTAGCTTATTGATGCACTTTGGTTAGTTACATAACCAATTATATCTCCATGGCTGCTGATAAAACATAATTTCTTTCCTTGGTTTGGTGTGAATAGGGTCAAATGGCCATAAGCTTGTTATGGTTTTTGTAATGTGGAATTTTGCTTTTGGAAACCCGGTGGTAACCCCCTTAGTTTTTCAGGTTTTCATAACACAATTCAGAGTAAATTTTTTTAAATATAAAATTATTAAATCTTTTAATAGATAACTTTTTTATATATTTTAATTTTTTTTGGGGTGAACCTCGATGATGCGATGGAATTTTATTAATGAAAAAGAAATAACTTGCTGAATCAACTTTTACTAATTTTCATTGCATGTTAATCTGCTATGGAGTTGTTAATTACAAGTCCCATGCATATATACATAAACAGAATCATTTTAAGATGTAATACTTCCTTGTATTTGATACACAGATCCACTTTGATTTCTCCTCTTCCTTTGACACAACTTTTTAGTTTTGGTTCTGAAATAATTTACACTTCTATAATTCTCATGTTGCTGCTGGTTCTTCTTCCTTTGACAGCTAGATTTTAATTTGTATTTCCGCTTGGTACCACATTTGTCACACACATTTTAGTTGCCTGTTAGCTCCTGTACATGGATACAGCTATAGTTATATGTACATATAGTAGAAGCTCATATGTCAATGTATATTTATTGTGATTCGTGTATTCTTGGTTACTGTTCCCTTCTGTTGCAAATAATTTCCTTTTTCAAGATCTCACATACCAGCTCTCTAATAGGGCAAGGCTGAGAACGTTGATGAAGAGCCAGCAACTGAAGCTAAACAAATTGGTACGTCTCAAAATTTGGGAACGCCAGTCAATGGAGTGGAGCAGGTAAATGAAAATTAGACTTTGTCAATCAGTATGTTCCTTACATTGAAGTTGTTGTTCCGTGAAGTGATGCTCCCATCCAAAACTATAAGATTGTGATATGTTCTTCCCTCTGAATATAGCATGCAACAGAAGAGATGGAGCAGTCTGCTTCATCAAGAAGCAAGGATGGTTCTTCCACTGTACCAGAAACAAGTTCGGATGCTGAAAGTCAGATGCCTCCAGAAGCAGAAAAGAAAGAAGAGAAGAACTTGGTAAATTTCTCAGCAGTGTTTCTGTCTCAAACAATCAAAAGAAACCTAATGAATCTAAATTCACAAAAAAAAAAAGAGACAAGACAAATCAAAACAAAGTTTAGCTCTTATGTATAAGACAAATCGAAACAATGTTTAGCTCTTATGCCTGGGCCTAACATGTGCAGTAATTGTCAGATGTTCTACATCATTCGAACATGCGCATATGATATATTTGTTTATTTTTTTACCCCAATCATGTTATTACTTCAAAACACCCAAGGAGAGAATGCAGCCAGCTTAAAGATAGTCGTGTAACAACCCATATTGTTAAGGGAAATATTTCTTTTATCAGTAGCCAATACTCGGTTGTCTTCTTATTTTTGATGATGCTTTTCTTAGGTTTTCTTATTGCAATCTTTGGAATTTCTCGGTGATGCTAAGCTGCATTATATTTCTGAGATCATTGAATTCGGGTTTTAAAATTAAATTTCTGGTTACTCCATCTGTGTTGTTGAATATAAAGAAAAGTAGTAAGGAAGAGGAGAAAGATGAAAAGTTTTTCTATACAGTATTTTTACAATTATAATTAATCTTTTTCCTGTGATCTTTAGAATGTTAATAGAGAATCTTGATGTCACTTTTATCTTAGAAGGATAATGTATTGTGAACTTGCTGTTATTTTGGAAGAAGTCAGAAAAGTTTTTGTCTTATCATTTTTGGGACAATTGTTTTTTAGAATCAGGAACTCTCCTAGGAGTTTCTCATTCATATTTTCCTCTGCAAACCTAGAATTAGCAAAACTTTGTCATTTTGTTGTCTTTGGTGTTTGCATTGCGTGCTACTACAGGAGAATGGTGTATCTGAAAATACCGAGGAGTTATCAAGGGAAGAGTTGGGTCGCCTTGTTGCTTCTCGTTGGACGGGAGAAAAGACTGAGAAGCAATCTGGGGAAGGTGGTGCAATAGCAAATGATGATCAAGGTGAAGATGTGCCAGAGTACAACCATGATGATGAAGAGGATAGATATGCTACAGATACTGATGATGATTCAGAAAGGTATGACACTGAAAAGTATGATGACAATGATGTGGAAGATGATATAGATGAACCTTATAGAGAGGAGGATCATGATTATACCAGTACTTCATACAAAACAGATGTAGATGACGACTTGGATATGTCAGGTTTGCAATCTTTATTTCCCGTAAATTCTTTGTTGTTAACTTTATTTTATAATTTTAGCTGTTTTAGTAAGGCTGACATAATCCCTAGTCTCTGATTTATCCAACTTTATTATTAGAGATGACAACTCCAAGTAGTCCATCTTGGTTGGAGAAGATACAACAAACAGTACGGAATATTTTGCAGGCTGTTAATTTGTTCCAAACGCCAGTAGACAAATCAGGTACAGTTCAAGCCTTTATTCTATGTTATATTTGATGTGGAAATTTATGCTTGGAAATGTATCATCTATTCTGTTTTGCTTCTTTAGACGCTGCTCGTGTCCGCAAGGAGTATGATGAGTCTAGCGACAAGTTGTCTAAAATACAGTCGAGGATATCGAGTTTGACACAAAAGCTTAAGCATGAATTTGGTTTGTATAAGATGAACTTATGTTTGTTAATTGATGCTCTGGCATTTAATTCTTTATCTTAGCTTCTCTAAACTGACTTGAACTTTCATATTACAGGGCCAGAGAAGGAGTTCTACTCATTCTACGGTCATTGTTTTGAGAGCAAGCAGAACAAGTTACTATTTTTAACTCTTTTTTCCTCCATTTAGTATTTGTGTAGTTATAGCTACAAACTCTTGTACAAATTATATTTTGTACTAACTGATGGGGCATTACATGATTGCTTGAATGAAAATATAAAATAATAAAAATAAATCATGTGGGCCAAGTGATGTCTTCATTTAACCATTCATGTGATGCCACATCAGTTTGTACAAAGTCATTTGGACAAAAGAGTTTGTAGCTGTATCATTACTATTAATATTTTATATCTTCTAGGAAGCTGCAATTATCTTCAATTCAAATTGTTTTGCCATGGCTGATCTTGCTTCAGGTATGTTTACAAAGTCTGTCCGTACAAAAAAGCTACCCAAGAGGAGGGCCACTCAACGACTCGTCTGGGGTAGGTTTCTACAACTATTTTTTGGTTGCATTTATTTTTTCCCTAGTAGTTTTATATTTTTGCTCTTTTTACAGCATATTGTTTGTTCTTCCACCTTGAAGATCTATGTTCTGGACAAATCTGAGTATTTTGGTTGACCCATGGTACATTTAAACATGTTGTTTGTATTTGGATTCATTTAATGCAACTTGGAGTAATTAGGCATAAAAAAAGGGGAATAATCAAGATGAGATAGTAGATTTGTCGGGTGGGTAGGCATTTTAGTTTGTACTACAAATGCTTGAACCCCTTCCAATATGATCATTGCCACTCCTTGTGATGTCCACATTCCTTTTGCATTCCACTTTCCGTCTGATTACTTACTTGGATTGTATTCTCTTCTTCCCTGTTGTTTTTTGATGAATAGGAGCTGGGACAAATTCGAGGACTCATACCACATCATGCTATTTTCAAATGGTGATAAGTGTTGGAATGGGCCTGATAGAAGTATGAAGGTAACATTGTGATGTTACTGCAGTTGGTTGTGCTTTGATTCTGTCAGAAGTTGTTGGAATCCCATATTTCTCAATTTTATTTCTCAGAACTTGTAACGATATTTTAGATTTTACATCAGAAGATTTGTGGATTACCTGTGCTTAGATCCAAAGTATTTATCACAAAACACAAACTAACTACATGAAACATGTTATTTTTCCATCCGATTGTAAGGTTACTTTAAAGAGTTCATAACAGTGGGACAAAAATTAAGTAATATGGTCATTGAAATGGAAGTCAAATTAAAAGATAGTTTAATGAATTCAATTATAAATGTATTGTTTTACAGGTCCGGCTAAGATGTGGGTTGAAAAATGAGGTTACTGATGTTGATGAACCAAGCCGCTGCGAGTATGAAATTTTCCCTCCTCTCTCTATTTCTCTCTTTGTCTGTCTCCTGCTTGTTGTCTAACTTCTAGTTCATCATTGCAGATATGTCGCATTATTGTATACCCCTGCTGTTTGCTCAGAGGAAAAGCTTCAGGTAAGTTTTCTATGGATTTTATAAAATTTGCAGCAATAACCTCTTCTCTTTTGCCTTGGATTTCTAATAATATTTGGTAAATTCCAAAATATGACAGGAACTGCAACATAAACTAGATGAATTGAACAAGAAGCAACCTCAGCACCACGATGAACTTTAAATTGTCTTGATAAATTACCCAAAATGCTCCAGAGGATGCTGACTGCTTGAGCGAATCTCGGTGTGAAAGATTATAAATCAGTCAACAAATCTGTTGTGTTCTGCATCCTCTTTCAGCAGGTATTTTAAAGAATTTGAAGCAATATATGAAGTGGCCTCTTGAAATTTTAACGTTCTAGAGTGCACTCTATAATAGAATTGTAGTTCTTTGTAGTGGGTGGATTGAGGCTCAAGCTCGGTTCATCAAAACAGATTTTGATATCATTTTTCATGCTACACTTCTCCAACACCCCTTTCTATTTTGAATTGAGTTTAGAGTAATTATATTATCATTTCTAGTACGAGAACATTATTTCTATATGCTTGACCCCAGCTTGGACTTTTAATATCAATATATTGCTATAGTTCTTCAAATTTATGTCATTTATATGATATTATTCTTCTTCACTTTCTTGTTTGTTTATCTTACGTACATGAATGCTGCTAGGCAATATTTCTTTATTTTGGAATACTGATATATATTACAATAAGAAGGCTAGTGATATTTAGAATCAGAAAGTTACTAGGATTATCTTACATAAAGTCTAATATGGCACAAGCCTAGATTTCTATCCTCACAATATTGGAGGGGTATGTACTCCACCCACATTATCTTTACTTAATTTTTTAACTGAGACAAGAATTATAAGAGTTCCAAGAGGGGACTTGAACTCATGCGCTGGTCCTATGCCCTTGCGAAAATGAGGGCGTGGGCTCACCACTCAGTCTGAGTTGCCTTGGCACATGCTAGGCAACAATTTATCTCAAGAAATCCCTATATTGTTCGGCTATTTATGTATTTATTTTTGTAGAAGATTAACCTATTATATTGTAATACTTGTATATGTAATGAAGGCCTATTAATATAAAAATATTTAACCACATCATCTTTGTGGCACCATTTTGTTTTCAATATGACAAACAAGACCAGAGTTGTTTATTTACGATACTGTGAAATAACCCGTAATGAAAATTACTTGCGTGTTTATTTACAATCACTGTAAAATAAGTTACGATGATAATTGCTTGTGTTTATACTTTATACACACATGAAGGCTGAAATTTCCTCTCCGCAAGCCCATCTTTTGCAAAAGCAAAGTCAATTAGAGGTTCATATTAATTTTTTTTTTTCAGGATTTTTAGAATCTCAAAGACTAGGGTTCTTGAAAAACCGAAAAAAAAAAAAGAGAAAGAAAGAAAAAATAGGAGAACTCGTTTGATTGAAGTGGAACTCGTCCGGGGGCCTTTTTATGCCCACAACAATTTTATGGACTGAAAAAACTAAGATTTAGGGATGCAATGCGGTGGGTTCGATTATCAAGGCCTCAAGGGTCCCGCCCCCATCGCTAAATCCGAAGCAATCCCCAAACTTGCCTCAATACTTAAAAATTTCTTTTTGAGGATATTTCGGGGATTTTTGTCCGATCCCCAATTGTTTGCCTATTTTATTTTTTTTAAATATATGTATATATTTGATAATTTTGTCATTACTTACTTGCATTTTTCATTGGTGTTTTTTATGGACCAAACAAAAAGTTGCTAATTTACCTCGTAAATAATTTCCATCCGATAAAAATAGTAATAATGAATGCTTTTAATTAATTTGATGGTGAAACATATCGAAATTTGTGGATCAACATATAGGAATATAACTAACATGAGTTGCAAAAGCATAACAATAGACTTACAACAACCCATTAAAAGAACCTTAGCAATGGCGGGTTCGAGGGTTGACACCAACACTACCAGTAGCTGCAGAAGATGAAGATGATGCTTTGATTATTGGGAAGCAAAATACAATTTGCTGTTTCTGAAAAAAATTGGTAGTTGATTACTAATGATAATAATTACAAACGCATACAAATTAGTTGACTTATAAATCTCAATGGATTTTTTGGCAGTTGATTTGTGGTTACATGCAAGATTTACCCACCAGGTGTACATCGTACTGTGCAAAAGATGTTTTTGTTTGTATTAATAATGAAACTACCATCCAATATTTTCAACAAATGGAATACCGTCGACGATCTTCGACGAGGACATAAGTAAATATGTTATGAATGTATATTATAGTTAAGATATTCTATATTGCTATCTAAATTTTTATAAATTGTATTAAATTTTAAATGGGATGCTAATTAGATGCGTTTTATTAGGAGCACGACTTTGCATGTGGCAAGCTCTCATTTAGAGGTTTTGGAGCCCACAACATAGGTCCCCAGTGAGAACTTAACACATGTGCAATCAAATACCTTAATTACGTTCAATTTAAAATGTGCTCCATCTCGATCAAAATCCTGACTACGTCCCTAATGTTGGTGCTTTGAACTTCAACCGTATCAACTTAGAGTTAGATGTCAATGATACACTGTAGCCGAATCTGTTCCTCAAAATTATGTGATTTACATATATTTTTCTTGATTTTCTTGTTAATCATATGTACGTGAATGCTTGCTCGGGAATAAATTATGTCAAGAAAATCCCACCAATTGTGGCTATTTATTTATTTATTTACAGAGAGGATCACCCAAATATCTTATTATGTGGTTGTGGCTTATCAATATAATAATACTCAACGACCAGATCTCCTGTGTGGATCCATTTTGTTTTCAATTATTAACATGTCAAACAAGGCTATTTACAATGCTGTGAAAGAAGTTATGATGAAAGTCACTTACTTGTGTATGAATTATGAAATTTTTTGCTTTCAGCTTTCAAGTTTGCAGCCAGTTGTTTTGCCGTCTTCTTGCGGCATTACATTTCATTTACATGCAATATAAATCTAGGTGCTTCTCAAAAGTTGTCACATAGATTTGTTATGCGAAACCATCAATCAACACCTTGTGCTTCGAGCTTATTCACTACCCACGAGCCAAGCATGGAAAGTCATATTCAAACCTCAATTCAAAGCAAAAGCAGCACTTTGTTGAAAGGTGTGCATATTTAGTTCCTGCTTGAACAATAAAAAGTCTCTTTCTAGAACCATACAACTTGTAAATATTATAGTAGTAATATAGGATCTGGTAAACCATTGGAACCACCGGATTCCAAGTCAATGGATTTCATTCTCTCTGTTATTAAAACGACCAACAGTCCATGCCAGAAAAAGTCTTGCAATAGGATTCAAACTTAATATTTGAGACCTCGAGGGGAGTCTAGACTTTGAATTTGAAATATGTAAAGGTTATAATCTCATTTAAAAACAATTCGTGTTATTTCAATGGATAAAACAAAGGTGTGGAAACAACCTAGAAATACTCATAAGTAGTTATACATAAAAACAACCACAACTCAGTACTTAAATAGGAAATGCTCAACTTTTACTAGTCAATAACAAGCAAAGGGCCAGATGAAATAAATTGTACATAGAAATATAATGGTATCCTCGAAAACTAGAAGGTTACGAAAAGAAAGAGGGTGTGAACTATGAATGTGATAAGCGACGACCTATTCTTACTCTAGAAGCCAAATAGTCAGGAGTTAAATAAACAATGGCTTATATCAAAATTTGTCTCCACTGTACTGTGATAAGTGTGATACCCACCAAACAGGGGGCCTTTATTAATGTCAACAACGACTAGTCTGCCTCCGCCTCTGCTGTACACACATTTTTTGGCAGTCATTTTCACCTGCACCGAATCTCTCCCCCAATGCTTGCCATCTGCCACGTAAATTGTGCATGCCTCTTTAGTCTATTGTCATTCTTCTAGAATAAAAAAAATGTCTTTTTCACATTGGGAAATAATATTTCAATTGCTTATAAACTAACACAAAAATTAAAATCTGTACAATTAATTTCTTTTTCTTTTTCTTCAAAGAAATTCGTAAATTCGAAAAATATGCAATATCCTTCTTTTAAAAGGTTGGTTTTTGATAAAAACTTATGAACATCACTAAAATTTCTCATAATTTTTCTATCCATTCATTAAATTTGGGTTTACTTTCTTCAAACTTTGTCCAACATATACAAAAATGAATATATAACATCATCGAAAATTAAATTTTCTCCCCACACATACATATATGTAAGTGAGATTTAAACATAAGATAAAATCAATTGAATCAATAACACAATCAAAATTTCAGAGTGTACTTAGGACGTTGTTATTATTATTGAGATTTTCTTATGTACATTTATTATAACTACAACTAGATTTTTTTTTTATTTAGTGTAAACATAAATAATGAAACAATGGAGTAAGTTTTGCTTAGTTACAACTTAGGGAGATCTGTATATTAATGATAATCTACCAACAAAGTGTTGGCTCCACTACTAATGGAATTCCTTAAGTGGCTTGATTGGGTTTGCTCCCCAGTTCGAGTCCTAGGGAAGTCGTCTTTGTTGGGAGAACCTGTGTCTCTCGGTTCGAGCAGAGACTTCTAGTCTGGGTTGTGGTATGGGCTTAAAGGTACCTCACACAGTTGGGGCCCTCCCCAAAATACCTCGTGGTAAAAAAAAAACAAATGATAATCTAAGGGCAGGGTTCCATTATTTGACAGCCTATGCTGCTATAATATGTTAATAATTAATTAATTAAAAACAACAAAAAAGAAAAAGAAAGAATCAACGCAACAGATTCCAAATGGCTTGCTAGGCAAGGCAATAAACAAAACATTTCCCAATTCTTTTTTATTGAGCCGACCATTCTTCATCTCATTTCATTAGTTTTAGTCTGGCTAGCAACCGCGTTTCCTTTCTCCGTTTCTAACGTTTCTCTCTCAAAATCCCGTCTGGGCTTCCTTCTTCGTCCCCGAATCTCAATCACAAGCATCAAAGTTCATTCCTTTTTTACAACACAAAAAAAAAAAAAAAATGGACGCCAACTGCGGAGTTTCAACAGCGATCGAGAAAAAACCAAAGACCAAGATTGTCTGCACTTTGGGACCCGCTTCAAGATCGGTTCCAATGATTGAGAAGCTACTTAAAGCTGGCATGAACGTTGCCCGTTTCAACTTCTCTCATGGATCTCATGAGTATCACCAGGAAACGCTTAATAATCTCAGAACTGCCATGGTCAATACTGGGATTCTCTGCGCTGTTATGCTTGACACAAAGGTATTATTTTGTGGGCGCCCTTTGGTGTTTTGTTCATTTTCGCATCTGGGTTTGTGTTGTCTTTGCTTGATTTGGTGTTGTCTGATGTCTGATCCGGGAGTTTTGGAGGTTGGCATGTTTGTTTTGTTTTGTTTTGTTGTTCTATTTTTGGTGGCTAGTTTCTTAATCTGAGATGTTCAGCTTTTTTTGGTGATCTCAGCTGCTGATGAGTTCCATTTTTTTTTCTTAGTTGACTTTTTCCCCCTCAAGTTTTCAGTACTGTTGTTCGGTTTACTTGAGTATGATCTTCATGTTAAACTTTTTTAACCTCATTTTTGTTTTGTGGGTTTTTGCCTTGTGTAGAATTTTTTATGATTATTGACTGTATACTGATTTTTCTCATTAGCGAAAGATGACTTGTTTTGTTTCAAAATAGTTGCTTGAATACATGCAACTTTCTAAAACTGTTTTTGCTTTGTTTGGGATCTGTTTCCTGTTGTGAAAAATATTTTTGAATGGATCAATATATGTGAAAAATATTGATAACACTACAAGAAAATTCTCCCTGGATTGTTGTCTAAGCTTTGTGAATCTCAGCGCAAGTGTGTACAATCGATTTGACATGTGAATTTGTCTACATATTGTTTGTTTTATTTGTATTAAATTCTCTAGGTTTACTGTTAGTGTTAGTTTTGAGAAATAAATTTGCAATTCACTATTGGCTGTTCATCGACATAGCTAAATATGTAATGGGATTATCTATAGCCAGTTAATACATGGTTTTGCTTAAAGTTCAATGAAGTGATTTCTAGTCTTAAAATAATAATAATAATAATAATAATAATAAAATAGAGATTATCTGCTAAGTCTTCGTCATGTTCATCTTTGCTTCATTTACCTTGCATTGTGAGAGCCTTGATGGATTCCCTTGTTTCCATGAATGAAGAATTATGGCATAGAAGTAGGAATTTATGACTTGCTTTGATAATCTCTGAGTAGGTTCTATATTGATTGGTTCTGACATAATCAATTGCCAGTAGCCTTTGTATAAGTTGTAGCTACAGCATTGCAGAATCTACTGAAGGATTTTGTATTTGTGGTTCCATAAAAACACATCGTCGAATGCCTTATTTATAATTTCTATAAAAGAGAATCTTCTTTGACTGTCTTGAAAAATTGGTAAGCTTACACAATTGTCCCTTTTTTTTTTAATTTGTATTATTTGTTTCTCCCCTTTTTCTTTTTTTGGCAGCTTAGAAAAAAAGTGGGAATGGGGTGGTTTCTTGTTGACACCAAAAATGTTTTCTGCCCTTCAAAATTGTAAACATATGTATCATGCGTCTAAGTTTGCCCCTTTTTGCATACAACCAATGTCTTTGGTGGAACAAGTTTTGGTGCCATTTCTCTCTCTCTTCTGTCTTACCCCTAGAAATTGTGTTGCTGTAAATGAAGCTGAATGTTAATATAGCCATGTGTTGGGGGAGATTTTTTTTTTTTTAACATTTGATATGCTATTTCACAGGGTCCAGAGATTCGAACTGGGTTCTTGAAAGATGGAAAGCCTATTCAGCTGAAACAAGGTCAGGAAATTACCATATCTACTGATTACACCATAAAGGGTGACGAGAACATGATTTGCATGAGCTACAAAAAGTTGGCAGTGGATGTCCAGCCAGGGAGTGTGATACTTTGTTCAGACGGCACAATCTCATTCACTGTTCTAGAATGTAATGTGAAAGCTGGTTTGGTTAAATGCCGCTGTGAGAACTCTGCTATGCTTGGTGAAAGGAAAAATGTTAATCTCCCAGGGGTTATTGTGGATCTCCCAACCTTGACAGAGAAAGACAAGGAAGATATCTTGAAGTGGGGAATCCCCAATCAAATTGACATGATTGCTCTGTCCTTTGTTCGTAAAGGTTCGGACCTTGTGGGGGTCAGGAAGCTACTTGGAGGGCATGCTAAGAATATCCTGCTTATGTCAAAGGTATGTTATTATGATGATTTATAAGTAACAGGACAACTTAAATGTCATTTTTTCAATTGGTCATCTTTTTTTGTGGTTGGAAATCGGAACTTAATGTTTTATTAGGTGTCCTTTGCATAGTTAATGATTGATTATGAGGAATTCTGTTTTGATTGGGGTGATTTGGGAAGAAAATAGATTTGGAAAGAGCAAATCAATATCTTATGAATATTGTAAGGGAAAAAAGTGTATATGGCTCAAACATTGAAAAAATCTCTGCAATGTTGGAATTCATTTATCACTGTCATGTCGCTAGATTATACGTTCAATCAATTTCTCATGTTTACTTACTATCTGGTTCTTTCATTGACATTTATTGAATAGGTTGAGAATCAAGAAGGGGTGGCAAATTTTGATGACATCCTTGCAAATTCAGATGCATTTATGGTGGCTCGGGGCGACCTTGGTATGGAGATTCCTATTGAGAAGATATTTCTGGCACAGAAAGTGATGATCTACAAGTGCAACATCCAAGGAAAACCTGTTGTCACGGCAACCCAAATGTTGGAGTCCATGATCAAGTCTCCCCGCCCAACAAGAGCCGAGGCCACTGATGTTGCCAATGCTGTTCTTGATGGCACGGACTGTGTGATGTTAAGTGGTGAAACTGCAGCTGGAGCTTATCCGGAGGTTGCAGTCCGTACCATGGCCCAAATATGTGTAGAAGCTGAAAGCACACTTGACTATGGTGATGTTTTTAAGAGGGTTATGCAGCACTCACCCGTGCCTATGAGCCCATTGGAGAGTCTGGCTTCTTCTGCTGTTAGAACAGCCAATTCTGCAAGAGCCACTCTTATATTGGTCCTAACGAGGGGAGGGAGTACTGCTAAACTGGTGGCTAAGTACAGGCCTGGCATGCCTATTCTATCAGTGGTTGTCCCTGAGATCAAGACTGATAACTTTGATTGGTCATGCAGCAATGAAGCTCCCGCAAGGCATAGCCTAATCTTTCGTGGGTTGGTTCCAGTTTTATATGCAGGATCTGCTAGGGCCTCGGATGCGGAGACCACAGAGGAAGCACTAGAGTTTGCTATTGAACTTGGCAAGAAAAAGGGACTCTGCAAGAAAGGAGATTCAGTCGTGGCTCTTCACCGCGTTGGAACTGCATCAGTAATCAAGATCTTGAACGTGAAGTGATGATCGTGGGATCATCCCGAGCTTTTGTTTCCTTTTCACTTTTATATCCTTTTGTTATATTTTGGCGGGAAGGGGAAATGCTGCTTTGTTATATGTCAGCATTCTCCTCTTATATTTTCCCCCGAGAAAAAAATCATGATTAATAACTTGTGGCAAGACTCTTGAACTCGGGTTCAGAGATTAGAGATACATAAAGCTACATTTTGATCCAAAGTGTTAATTGCTCCGCCATTAGCTTCTGTAGTTGCCGTTTTGGCTATGTTTACTGAGCCTATTAGGCACATTTTGCATAGCTAGCTTCACCGCATTCAATGATTCATTGATTCGAGCAGGTAATATCGATAATATCGAGTTCAAAGAAGATGAGAACATTTCTCCCTTCCCACCCGCATCAATCTGTGCTCTGGGGGGGTGGGGTGGGGGGTGGTGTTGGTTGTGGCGGCGAAGAATCAATACGATTATTTTGGAAGATTTGCCATATAACTTAATAATGATTCAATCACAAGATAAACAGGGAGCAACTTCACATGGTCTGGGTGGCCAGATATTCAAGGCCATACAACCAATCCCCTTTATTTCTTTGTTCAGCAGGCGAAATCAACAAAATAGGCCAAGCTTGATGTATCTAGATATATATTTTAATAAGGAGAAATGTTTTCCACATCACAACGCAACTACACGAAAACGAAAGAAACATTATTTAAATTCTGGAAAGAAACATTACTCATTCATTTAACTTCAACATGCTGATTAATGGATATACCCAGCATCTTGCAGCTTGCCAGTTCATGTGAGAATCAAATACCAGACGGGTTATTTTCAAACTCATATCTCAAAATGAGTTTAGTCCATATCAAATAGTTAAATACCAAATCGAACAAGGACAACATAAAATTGTTAAATCATCAAAGAAACTTGGGGAAAAAGAACTACAGAAAAGGTCATTCAACTTGAAAGCAATTGGAAATGAAATTGTAGCAGCAGAATTTCTCTAAAGCAATAAAAGATGTACAAAACCACACAACATAATATGTTCTTCCAACTTTGGAGATTCGAATCCGGCAAGTAAGATACTATGTACAGAGACAACTCATCATTCAAGCAACATACAGGACAAGCAGCTAATAACATCATATGCAAACATACTCAATTCTCATTCATTTGAGAAGTACTTCCGGATTGAGAAGTTGAGGTTGAATTGTTTCCTCCAGAATGAGAACTTGAGGAAGAGAACAGACCATTGAAAGGCCACGGAATTGAAAATCTACTCCCACTTTCATTTCTCCCTTCACCATCTCCCTCTTCACTGCTAGCATGAGTACCATGATCGCTACTATGATGCTCATGCTCCCTTTGGTGGTTACTGCTGTTCCGAGACCTCTCAGACTCAGGCTTGAATTCATCAGCAGGCAATTGACACCGACAAACTGGACAAGAACTATGAAGCTCCAACCATGGCAATATACACTGACTATGAAACTTATGCTTACATGGCATTTCCTTTGCTTCAGTACCAATCTCGAAATCATCCAAACACACAGAACACTGCAAAGTCTCCTCAATTTTCACACTAGGCATTGCTTCAACTGCCTCCTTTTGTGCTGGTGGAGTCCCATATCTGTTTGGATCATTCTCAGCCAAATGTTGCAACAACAAGTCCAAACCAGGACCAACAAAGTAGTCGCCTAGCGACCCAATTGGGGTATGATTATGATTCTGGTGTTGACCATCGTAAGAACCGCCCTGAACAATGATAGTCTGATTAAAAGGGTTGATTAAAATCACACGCTCCCTTTCACTTTCCCTATCTCTATCTCTATCCCTATCACCTCTATCTCTATCTCTCTCCCTATCATTATCATTATCCTCAGATTCCGATTGCAGCCCGGCTCGAAGTCCTTGCAGCAGCTGCAAAATAGCAGCCGAGTTTCTTCTTCTTCTCCTCGTAATAATTGATTCAAGTTCACCCTCATATTCATCATGATTCTCATCATCGTTATCATCCTCCTCATAGTCTGTTCTCCTAAACCTTCTACCGTGCGGACGCTGGTTCCCCATCATTCCTAACAAGATTGGTGCCCATAAAGAAAGGGCACGATCGGATCCAAACTCAGAATCAGGGACCTGATGATTGTTGTTGTTAGAACCAGACCCCATTTCTTCAACAAACCCACTTTGACAAAACGGGCATTTGATCTCTACTTCCATGATTGGATCCACAATTTGTGAACACATATGACACCAATACCTAGATGCTGCAACTCCATCATCCATTATCTTCTTCTTTATCTATACCTTATCTGTCACAAATAAAAAGCAATCGCATCATCAAAAATCTAATACAACCACCATATCCCAAGTCAACATTTCACAGCAGGATGATCAAGATTTCAACTTTTTAGCCAAGATTTCACAGATCTAGCTGAAAGAAGCCAAATCCATGATCAAAGAAACAAACCCAGATACACAAAAAAGAAAAAAAACAATTCCCACAAAGCAACGAGGAAGAATTTATCATATAATCCAATAATAATAATAATTTCAATTAAATAATGAAAAAGACGGAGAATTTCATAGTCTTACCAGAAACCCAGAAAGAAAAACGGCACCACTCAACTAATGATATGATTGCCAGCCAGCCAGCCAACTCACGAATCTAACAAGTCCGCCTTTTGCTCACTATTTTTAAGGAACAAGAGTGTATTTATATTTTATATAAACGGCGGAAAAAAAATTGAAAATGATAAAAAGAGTGGGTGAGTTATAAAAGCGAGTCAAAAACGGGAATTTTCAGCACAGTAGAAGCATCTGGAAACATGACAAGTAATAGCGACTTATTATTATTATTATTATTATTAATTTGCATTATAAAATAATAATAATAATAATAATAATCATAATCTGACACGCCATCTAAAATTAATTAATCAAAATAGCAGCCGAGTAAAATAATTTTAATTGTGATTTGCAAGTGCCAGCCAATTTGCGCGTTAAAAGATTCGAAAACTCTCAAAATTGGAAGAAAAGAAAAATGAAAAATCCCTTAGCCCAAGTCCAACTCAACCGCGTTATCTTTACTTTATTCAAAGCTTAAAAAAAAGTTAAAAAAAAAACTTGGGTTAATTAATTAATTATATTATGGGGCAAATAACACTGAGATCCCTGGCTTTGGTTGAAATCATCTCTAAATAACATATTCTATTCTGTTTGTAATATTTTATTTATTTATTTTATAAGGGGATGTTAAGAGTTAATCACATGAAATAAAATAAACACAAAAGAATTACAATTAGTCACCTCACAGTACTATATATATATATCCTTTGTATATTATTTTACTTTTAAGTAACAATTGAAGTAGAAGGGCCGAGGTTTTATAAGATTGAGGGGGTTCATGACACCTACAAGTTTCAAAAAAATTTTGAAGTTTTTAATGAGATCTTAAAAATTAAATATAAAAAAATGAATTTGAACCCTACATACTTCATAGACGAACTTTATATTCTGTTAATTTCTTTTTTATTTTACTTTTTTTCAATAATAGTTCGATTATCAATCAAAATCATTAAAATTACAAGTAATATACCACAAATATAGATGAGAAAACAGTATAAATTTAGTTCTTGTTAACACTTGAAGTCCAAACTTAGTCGTCTTGGAGATTTATACCAAGTTCTGCCCTTGAATTGAAGGATAAATGGTCATTGTATAAGGAAACGTTTCTTATCGTTTAAGCTTTAACAAAAACCAATAAATCTAAGAAAAGGATTCGGGTGAAAAATAATTCTATTTATATATTTACTCGTGATTTTACCAAACACTCCGGAACCAAATCATTATATACTTTTTTTTTTTAAGAATAGAAACGTTCTATACCTACTAAATTGTAAATTAACGATTTTAATTTGGTAACAGAGTCCGCGTCGCCAGGTGGCGTCGTGTCATTCATTTTTTCTATCAATCAATTCATGAAATGTGTTGTGTGCGTGCGTTTGTAATAATTAAAAAATATTCATATATAATAGAGATTGGGGTGGTAAAACCAAACCCCACTCTTTAAAGAATTTGAAGATTATTTTTTTTTAATTTCTCACCTTATTCTTAAAAAATTATTTAAAATTTACCTTATCTGAGGTGGGACTCCATAGGTCATAAAACTCTAAACCCGTAGAAGATTTTACTAATTTACTGACTTTACCTTATCTGGGCTTGGGATCCAACACTAATCTGATTAATGTCTCCAAATCCTACCCAATGAAAATATAAAACAACACATATAGATAATCCAATAAATAATTAAAAATAATGGTACTGTACAAAAAAACAAAGATTGAAAACACAAGCAGAAAATTATAAAATGCATACCAAGAGCAAGACCAAGAGGTGGCCTCTGACTCTGCAGGAACTCTGGCACGGCTTGTTTATGGCGCTGCAGTATACACGTTCGTAATACTAACCTTACCCCAAGTTCACGTACCGGGGTTTAATTTTTGATCGATGCTTTATTGCTTTTGTTTCGACAAATTTATGTTTTTAATTGCGTTTCGTCAAACACAGAGGACCCATTTGTAAACTACCTTTTTTTTTTTGACATAATAAAATTTTCATCACTTTTTTATTTCATTTCCTCCATTTACAATAACAAAAAAAATGTTGCATTTGTTTTTATATTGTTATATATGTTAACAATTAAAGTGGTGACATGTTCTTTTGAAAAAAAGGGAAAAAAAAATTAAAATGGTTGCATGCACGTTTAATTATTTTTTGTTTATTTGGACTTTGGAGACGTACAAAATAAAATTTGCAGTATCATGATATGCCAGTTAGCCTCCAGATACAATCAATTATTAAAAGGAAAATGCATGGATTGGAGAAAATAAATACAAAAGAACTCGGTATTTTTACTTGTATTGAAAATACAAGAAATGGATGGAATCGTATAGAAAAGCATGTATGATGTATCGTTGCATGCATTTATACATTGCATGGTGACATCACTACAAGGAGGAGTGCACCCTCTGTGTTCTTTATAAATTTCTAGCTGCATTTTGAATTATTGAAAACGCCTGCACTCTCTGCATTCTGCCACACTCGAGTGGCATGGCAGCAACAGCAAGTATCCTGTTCAAAAATTAAAAAAAAAAAAATCTCTCCCCAGCCATCCATCTCGTTACCTTGATTTAATATTTTAATCGGTCTTTGAATTACAGCCAAATTTGTCTCTTATTCATTGTTATTCTGATAAAAAAAACAAGCCAGTTATAGAATTTAAAACACACAAATACAAAGAAATTTAAAAGAAAAAAAAAACCTTCAAGAAGTAGAGAGAGAACTTTTGAGATCCCCATCCCCTAGTCCAGAATTTGGTAGGATGGTTAAAACACATGGCAGTTCCTTTCTTCTTTCTTATAATAGGGCAGAGTCATGACTCATTATCTCATTATATATATATATATATATATATGAAGGGCGAGAAATGTAACTGAACACCATTTGTTAAAAAAAGATAAAATATATTTTCATTTTAATAGCAAGTGAAACCACCGCTGCCAAAATCTAGTAGCAATGAAAAGAATCAAAATATCATCAACTCTAAAGAAGCTAATTAATCCGCTTTTAACACCACAATGAAGGCTCTTCAACAAATATTTGCATGGTCGATGGTAAATCTATATAGCCCTATGCATTTCATGCCAATCTACGTGCCAATGCAAACACAACTCCATTCCACCTAACCCACATATATATTTCATCCAAACTTTGAAGGATCGGGACAAGATGGGTATCCTCGGCGTAATATCACGTGATGTTCCAATTCTCAGATGGCAAAACTTTTTGACTTCATCTACTACTGGCAAAAAGAATCAAACATATGCAATAACTTTCGATTCCCAGCTATTGTGCATCGTACCCAAAAATCCTTAAAAATGAGCAACTGTACAAAAATCCCATTTACATGCACAGCCCAGCTGCATCAATGACAAACCTCAAACCAATATGGGAAGTGGAAACCAAGCCAAAGCTTTCATGTATGCCTACCAAAATTCATACTGTCTGTGGCTTGCCTATAGCATTCTCCTCCTGCTAGCAGTCAAACCGGTAAGAGGCAAAGGGCAATCTGACATAACATCAACTAAGCAAATAACTAAATTTAATAGCAGCATTAATTTTTGTGAGACATGTCTCTTATTTTAATGTTTTAAGTGGTTTAATCACGAAGTCAGCCTCAACCCTAAAACCAAAGATAATGACTTGCAATGAAAATTCAACATCCATGCATCCTATGAATGCCTAACATTGCATGGGTCCCCAGCACAGCATACTGACAGAATAATTTTAGAACAGAATCAAAGTCATATAATGGTTAACCATAAATATAGTTGACCAGAAACAACATTCTCAAATGCCTTCTTAACCAGAAAAGGAAAGCAACCACGAGCAAGGGTTTGGATAGGCCTCTCAATTCTACAGGACCAGAATTACTTCAGAACAGAATTCTGATGAGCAGCTTAAAAAAGTGTTAAAAACTATGGTTACTGCTCAGATCAATTATAAGTGTGAACTATCTACCAAATCAGATGCAGGGGAAGTTCAGCTTATGACAACAAAATTAAACGTACAGAAAGTCAAAGTAATTTTATACGAAAATGAGTTATTAAGTGCATTCTACCAACAGATGCAATCACCAAAATTCCACTTGTGAACAGCCAGAAGCAGATGATATATTATTCACAAGATCCTAGTATCAACTCGATTCACAACTACATGAATTTTTGGTATCAGCTAAGTCAATTCAATTCCTTTGGTTATGCTCAGCAATAAAATAGTTATTAGGAAATCTTGCCTCTGTCAATTGCTTACTACTTCTTTACATTGTCCTTAAAAAATTAGGAGTAAACTAATAAAAATATAAGTAATTCAGGCCGATTAGATGACTAACACAGTACACATACAATTTTCACAATAAATTAGATCTAATAACTTTTCTTGCTTAAAGGGTTTTATTTGCTCCTTTAAAGGGTGAGGATCCATTACAGTTCTGCATGTCGAGACCCCTGGGAGCAGACGCAGGTGATATTCTAAGTTCTTCATCCTTTCTCATTTGCACTATTTGCTTTGCTTCCATCCTGCTTAACCTAAGAATTCCCATTCTAGGTGTTCTATTTAAATCAGCATTAAAATTACTAAAAGACATTAATTATCCTTATTTACCGTTTATAATACTGTTCAAACAACCAAAAGAGTCTTTGTGCCATCTCATTTAGTCTAGTCTAGCAACAAACCTAATTTTCACCTTCAGGGATTATTCTATAAAAATGCCATTTGGGAGCAGTAATTTGTAGCTGCAGCAAATAAAATTCCAATTGTAGATTGAAATGCATAGCTGAAAAGTGGTTGCAACTAAAAGGTCTGCAATCAATTAGACAACAGATTGACTTATACTTACATCTATAGACTGAAAAGATCTGCCCATGGATGCCTTAGGTTGAGGAACTTCAGCACCAGAGGAAGACCCATCATCACCAAAACCATCACTTTGACCCTACAAAGCAAATAAAATAGTGGAAACAAATTGATATTACAGTATACAGCCATTGGTTCCACAAAATATAAGCTGTCATAAAGAAAGAGAAGTCAAAGTAGAGTTTATTTACAAATGCTACACATTTGACTGATGGCAAATCCTTATACAAATTTCAACTCCATGTCTTGAACAAAAATTAGACATTTTAGAATAGCTTGGTAATCACACAGCTTCCAAGATCTTTCATTATTTTAGCTTGAAAACCACAATGTACGTTATAAGAAGACAAAGGACTCATACAGTGCAGCCAACCTTAAAAAGTTTGGAGTGTACAAATTTTCAGTCTTCATATGATGTTTTTAATAATCAATATATGGATTTATAGCATTCACCTTTATCACCTAGGGCACAACCCATGAGAAGCTAAACAAGTACAAGCCCATTACTTCAACACAAATGGAGATCAACAGAGCCCTAACTAGCAGTATATAAATTGGACAAACACGTGATTGCAGCATTTGGATTGCAAATGGGAAAAGATTAAAAACAACAACCAAACCATACAGTGCTCTAGCACAATTTATCCACATTGTATCATTTTCGTCGACCAAGTTACAATCTACTCATAGGCCAGGCCATCAACTGACCCCAAGGTTAGTACTGAGTACATACTAGTAATTGTCACAATAAAAAGTACATACTGGTAATTGTCACAATAAAAACTGATCCAAATTATAGATCAAGTAAACAGCTATAACAGCAAATTTTACTGAAATTATGAAAAAAAAACACACAAATTAAACAAAATAATGAATGCACAAAGTAACCAACAAAGAGAATGTACGTAAAAAGAATAGAGTGAACATACCAAGAGCAAACACTTGTTGTCTTGGGAATCTTCAAAGAGAGAAGAGAAATAAGCAGGGTCATAAATAGATCCACCTACAGCATCATCAGACCCAGAACATCGACTAGGCAGAGCAGCAGCAGCAGGAGTAGTAGTAGGACTTAAAAAACTATTCCTTAAATCAAAATCAGCGTCTCTAGAAGAAGGAGGTGCCGCAGCATCGACATAAGAAACTCCCAGTCTGTAAATCTGAATCCACAAAAATGATGACGAGAACCTCACTGAAAACCCGATAATTTGCATAGCCAAAGTGAGCCTAACTGAAAATATGAAAAAAGCTCCATGACCGTCGGAAGAAATGCTCCAGATTTCATGCGTGAACAGAATGAACCACGAAATGTCGAGCAAAATGGAGCAGAATAAAAGAACAGCGTAAGTACGACCGAGACTCTGACTGCTACTTTCAATCGCTACAAGCGCGAATAGGGCTATGGCTAGATTGATTAACAGCACTCCGTTGTATAATGCTCCTAGTGATCCAATCAACGCGCAACCTATCTAATTAATTATTTACAAACAAAAAAAACAGAAAGAAAGAAAAAAATTACAAATTTTAAAAAATAATCTATACCTTTAATTGATTTTGATGCGTAAGGAAAGGAAAGAAAAGAAAAGTGAGTTTACTTGGATGTAGATGAGGATGACGGCGATGTATTGAAGGCGATCGTAATCGCGGAGCAACGTTTGAATTTCATCTTTGAGTCTATGCGCAAACGATGAATAAGAACAGCACCAACAGCAACGCATCATCTACAAATCTACTCATATATATAATTCTGCTGATTTTGTAGCACCATATAATATGATTTCCTCTTCGTAACGATTCGAATCGATTCGAAGAGGAAGAAGAATGAGCGATGTTGAGTTCTTTAATTAATCGAGACAAAAATAAGTACTGAGCAAAATCAATAGAGCTTTTGATTTTGATTTGCCATTTTTAATTTAAATTTTGGATTTTGGAAGGAGTTATGGAGATCATGAACGAACAGCTGAGCAGCAGAGCAGAGGAGAAATTGGCTGGACGTCAGACGGGACCGTTTTGGTGTACGGACCCGGTCACGTGCATATCGCGTGACTATAAGATTTTATGATGAGTCGACTCATTGAGTGATTCGAGTGATTGCGAAACAAATTCGACCACTAGGTGCGTTTGATTTGATCCCTTTCGCAGATAAAAGAAAGTATTATCAGTAACATGATCCTCTCTATTGATTTGAGCGTTAGTGAGGTTTTAATGATATTTTGTTATGTATTTTTTTATAGTGGTGTATTGGTAAGTTTTAATAATTTTTTATTTTTTATTAATAATTAATTAATAATTTATTTATTTATTTATTCATGATATGATCATATAAGACTATAAGAGAGAATCTTTATCGATATTAATTCGGCTATAATGGGTTATTCTGATTTTTTTTCTATTTTTCTTTTTCAATTAGAAAGTAATCGTTTCATTGTTCAACAATTAACAATGTACAAAATCTCAGGAGGAATGTGATCCAACCTGACTCTCATCATTTTCCTCCAAGGCCATTTTGGCCAAAGGAGTGAGCTAATGAATTACAAAATCTATTAACATGCTGGACTTTGAAATCTTGAAAATCATGTTTCCTTGCTTGAACTTCAGCTGTTGCCCAGTAAATTTCAGACCTGCTCCTCCCCACAACCTCTTGTTGTTTGTCTGACTTCTTCCTTTCTTGCAGCATAATCAATTTCAGGTTGCTTTTATTCTCTTGAAAGATTCCACAGCAGACTCAGCTCTAGCCATCAAACTGACTGGATCTTCTCTTTCCAGATTACACCAACACAGAGCTACCATTACTTCCCTATTTGTCTTGTGTACGCCATGCTTGTTGAACAAACTTGGAACATGAAAATATTGCTACCCAAACTCTCAATCTTCACTTCCCATATAGTACGCCATGCTTGTTGGAGAGCAATTCTAAGTCTTTCTCTATTAACCCCTCTCTCTGTTAGTGCAGTATGTTTCCCACCAAACATTTCGCCACCACCTGTGCCGCGTTCTTCCTCAACACTGCTCACGAAAGTTATCTTATTTGCTTCCCTCTTATTCTAGCGTTATAGCTTGTCATCGTTTAATTAACTCCTCTGTTTCCATTGATTAACGAACCCAAAATAAGACAAAATCATTTCAGGACAGCATAATTCCAAAGCTACCTCACGAATTCCTCACCAACTCTACACTAACTTTAGAGTATAATAACGGATCCCCCCCTTGAATTTTATAAATTCAAAATAAGTTCTCATTTTTTGACTCGCTATTTTTCTTCACATAAATTTTATAATTTTAATTTTGTTCTTAATTAAATATTATTATATTTTTGTTATCCGGTATCATTCTTATTTTTATAATTGTTGTTAATAATAATAATAATAATACTATTAATTAATGTTAATAAAATTAGTAATAATAATAATAATAATTTTATCAATAATAATAATAGTTGTGGTCGTCGTCATTGTTATTATTATTTTTTTATACTTAAACATCATTAAACAGTTAATAAATCAATAAAATTTAATTATTTAATGATATCTCGACTGAGAAATGTGGTACTCTTAAAAGTATTATCACAATCATAATAATAATTAAAAAAAAATGAAGAAATAACTCAAAGAAAGCAAAAACTAAACGGAAAACAAATAACAAATAAAAAAACAACGTGTCCGTGCGTGAAGTTGGGTTGGGCAAAGTCCGAAGAGTCCACAACGAGAATACTAATAAGGAAAGAAAATGAGCGAACAAGGGGAATCAACGCCGACTGTGGCAGCAGCTCCGGCGATAACAACCAGAACTAAAGACGCAAAAGAATGGGTAGAGGATCTTCAACGCTCTGTGATTCAATCCAAAGACTCTGCCATTCGCTCAGCTCGTTCTTTCCAACACAACTCTTCCACCTATCTTCAAACCCTCCAGGTTTTTGGTTTGGTTTGGTCTCTTCCATTTTTCTTTTGATTCTTGTCTATTTAATTTTTTCCCACTCTTTTTTGGTTCTTTCAATGTTATTGTGGCAGGATTTTGTTCTGCATGGCGTGTCACAGTACCAAACTTATGAAGATGCTTTCTTCAGCAAAGTTAAAGGTCACTTCTTCTCATTTTCTTCCGTAAGATTTTAGTTTTTTTTTATAACATTTTTTGCATTTGGACATGGGCTACACTCGCTAATCGGTTTTCCTTTTTCTCTCAATAAATTTATGTTCTTTTGAATCTTATCATACTAAAGGAGAAAGCTTTTTTATAATCACATTGTTCAATTTGCCAAATAACTTATCGAGAACATGGCTAACTATAGATCTTCAATTTGGAATATTAGCCTGCTAGGTAAAAAGAGAATTTGGGAATATTTTTTAATTGAGATTGATGATTGTTTCTTACCAATAAATTAGTTTCCATTGTTTTCAATATCTGTAATTGTTTTTGCAGATGAGTTGGTGAGTGCCAGGGAACACCCTGCTGCTGCAACAGGGGTTGCTCTTACGGCTGGTCTCCTTTTTATGCGAGGTATGAGTTAATCTTTCCTCCTTATCCAGTTACATCTTAGCATGTGCGGATGATGTTCGGATGTTACTACAGGGTATCTACACTACAAACGCGAGTTTTAGAACTTGTAGGCATTCTCAAGGGACCAACTGGTGATTCTTGTCTCTTTTGTATAAAGTATGAGCTAATATACTAATGTGGTTTTTGTTGTCAACACAAACATAAATATATTTCCATTATACAGTTTATAACCAATCAACTTTTATAATGATAGATGACAAGTAGATAGCCGCAAGTATAGAACTAGTGGTTAAGGCTCTGAAGAATTCCACTTTGCATGTCAGGGGAACCCCAGCATAGATTTGGATGGGACAGTGCTAGGTTTCACTAATTATTAGGAAGTGTGAACCCAGCATTAGAAATATTTCATGAAGGGTTAACTTGGAAACCTAGACATGCATATGCAACTGTCATGCATTATGTTCACGACTACAAATTAGAGCCATGGACATGACTAATGAGGATATGGCTACCAGTCATCAATTAAAGAAAGCAGGGATTATTTACTGCCAATTACCTGTTAAGCATGGTCACTTGCCTAAGTTCCATTTTGAAAAGCCAAAAAGGCCTTTGGAGGACTTAGTGGGTCATGTTATGACTGTGGTCATCAGAACACCAGAAGGGGAATGGTTGCAAATGTTAATCAGGCTTAATGTTGGTCATCAATGGACCGCAGGTTGTTACTCTTGACTTCAGTTTAATTTGATAATTTCAACCATATTGTATGACTGTACAGTGTTGAAGTCCAAAGATGAATACGTTCAGCTTTCCTATCACTGGTGTTGGTAGTGAGATATATCCACTCTTAGGTTTCAACCATTTAAATAAGCCTCTCTTGCGTATTTTTGAATATGGAACCCCTTGGACGCGTTCTGCCCTGGCCATCTTTGCACACTTTTTTCTTGCATTTTATACTTCTTGACTGCATTAAATGTATCGTTATGTGACATTCCAAATCCTATAAGATTTGATTCCCCGAGGATTTCACTGCAGGGCCTAGAAGGTTTTTGTTTCGTCATACCTTTGGTCGACTTCGAAGTGAGGAGGCATGTACCTCTTCTAATTTATAGATGCTATTTTTACCCTATCAACCCACTAAGAGAAGTAACAGTTGCATAAAATTCTTTTTTAACATGTTCATTTCAACTGAGGTAAACTCTCAGGTGCAAAATTTTGTGTGATTCAGTAATTGTTCGAATATATACACAGGCAATGTTTGTTAGAGCTGAGAAAAATGTAAATGAGCTGAACCTTTCTGGTGAGCTAATGAAGAAAGAGAGCAAAAAACTACTTGAAAGGGCAGCCCTTGCTGAAAAGGAAATGATACGTGGAGAAACTGAGCTCAAGTAAAGTGATTTGCTTTATGCCTCTTTGTTGCTAAATTTTCGTTAACACAATCTTTGATCACTCCATGTTATATCTGTAGGAATGCTGGAAATCAAGTTCAGCGTCTTGCAAAGCAAGTTTATAAGGTTGAAACCCAAGCTGCAGGTATTGTTGGTTGCATTTTCTTTTCCTCTATTATGATAGTTGTTGGGAAGACTGTTGTTGGGAACCTTTCAGATATGGTTGATAATTTTAACATGCAGGATAAGATATTCCTTACAATTCTCATTTGTGATAGAAAAGGGTCTTCCCTTTTCCATGGCAGCCACTTGATTTTGGATTTCAGCTAAGCTGAAAGGACATGAAAGATGACCTTGCAACTGTATGCAATATTGTTGTTTACTTACCAACTATGGCTTAAGAATTAAGATATGATGTACTTCTGCTTTTTTTTTGCTACGTTAGTATTTAAACTGAGATTTTATTGAATTTTTTATGCTCAGCATGGCTGAATTCACTCATCAATGAATCGAGCTCGAGTTCTATTTGAAGCTCTGTTATTGTGTTCTAACTAACTTGGTTGCTCCTTAGTGTGTTATAGAACATTAATTTTTAGTTATTTAGTACAGTTTGTTCCCAATTTAAGGTTAGAGGTTAATATAATTTGCTTTGTTGACATGTAATCAAATGAAGCTCAAATTGGAATTTTGAAACTGAAGCTTTAGCTTGATATTGTTGTCCCCTTTCTTAATCATCCTGATCTTGGTATGCAAATATGATTTGGTTTATTCACACCCCTTGTGGTGCATTTAAGAAATTGCATGGGTGTTGACTTTAGATGTAATGACTTTTCTAATGACAATATAATAATATGCCCTCTTTGTTTTACAATTTTTGTAGATTTAATGGAGGGCTTGAGAGAAATCCCAGGCAGGGAGGCGTTGAAACTTCGAGCTGAGGCAAGTCCAATATCCTCTTCATTTATCCATGTATAGACATACATGAACATCTGTTATACATTGACTGTTGGTTGATAACTTCTCTAAAGATGTACCTGCTCTTGTTCTATCTCATGTTATAACTAGGTTGCTTCAATGGCATCACTTTTGAAGCGGCAAAGGGCTATGATGGATAAACAGATAATGAAGATATCCGAGTTAGGAGTTTCTGTTTAGTTACATAAAAGAGATTCTGTTTAGTTGCTGCCTATTTTGTCACAATACTCTTCCGCTCTTTGCAAGTGCTGAAAATTGAAATAAAAGAAAATGCTAAATATTTATTTCTGATTTTTAAAGTTATGAACAAATAACTTCTTTAATTCCTCTTCAAGCATTATACGATGGCTGTACGCAGGTTCGGCATTCAGGTGAAGTTAACATGGGTGCAATTCATTGATCGACAAAGGACATATTTATCTTCAAACTGAACACTTCTAGGCGTTTTCAGTCTTTTGAGAATCAGAAACTACATTGTATATGGCCCAAACGCTTCGGATCTCATTTTTCATAACTTACAGAGCATTCTGACTTGGTTTTCAAATTTTTTATCGTAATCAAGGTGAAAAAATCTAATACAAGCGCCCGTTGAAAGTTAAAAATGAAAAACAAAACCAGTTTTGAAGAAGCTACCAACATTAAGCATTTTTTTTTTCATCGGAGATGCGTTCCCTTTCTTTTACACGAGGCTTCTAAACATGAGCTCGCTTTGCATTTGTAGTGATTACTTGCGTTTTTAATCGACACTAGAATTTAGTACTTGAGTGAAAGAAACGAGAGCTCTGACTGAGCTCCTGCTAAAATACGAATCAAGTCTATTTCCTCATCTGAGTAAAGAGTTCTGGAGGTTTTCCACTTCCTCCAGCACCACGACCAAAACCTGACCCTTGGCCACTGAAGGCTCCAAATCCACCACCTGTACAGATTTGTAAGACAACTTCAGCAAAAGATACAAACGTCAGAAGATTTAAACCAGAGACAAGATTATATATAACAAATACTACCGGCAGCAGCAAATCCACCACCACCACCTGGGGTAGCAAAACCACCAAACCCTCCGCCTGCTGAAACCACAGTGGAAAATCCACCAGCAACTGAAGCTGCACCTCCAAATCCTCCTGAAGCCGAACTGGCAGATCCACCACTACCCGAAGCTGCACCTCCAAATCCTCCTGAAGCCAAACCAACAAATCCACCACCACCTGAAGCTGCAGCACCAAACCCTCCACCACCTGAGGCCAAACCAGCAAAACCCCCAGTGGTAGAACCAATGCCAGCAAATCCACCTCCAGTTGCAGCACTTGGAAAACTACTAGTGGAGCTAGCAGGAGCAAAGCCACCACCAAAACCACTGGCAGAAGCAAAGCCTGCTCCTGGAAGAGAAGCACCAAGTTGTCTTGACTGCCCAAAAGAACCAAGGACAGATCCCAATGCTTGCTGCCCCTGACCAACCTGCGCTGGCTGACCAAACCCAGTTTGAGTAGGAGCTTGTGCAGTTGCTCCAGTACCAAAACCAGAGAATGCACTAAAAGTTGCTGGCTGAGACGGTTGGGAAGACTCTGGAGATTGGACAGTAAAAGATGCAGGCCGGAACAGCTGTCCACTTGGAACCGTCATAGTGAAGGGAGAGCTTGTCGGACTTGTTGTAGCATTACCAAAAGGACTGCCAAATGGGTTTAGTTTAGGAGCAGTCCGGTTTGGAGTTGAGCCAATTCCAAAACTGCCAAGGCTTCCCAAGCTAAGTTCAGTAGCCTGGCTTGTCTCAGGAGCTTCCTCTTCCATTTCATCCTCCTGAGTAACTGCAATGTCCCAACTATCATTCTTTCCACCTGTGGTACTAGCAGAAGTCGAGACCTGTGTTGATAACAGCGTATCGGCAATAGAAGAGTGTTCTGGTTGAGAATTCAATGCCATATTGGAAACAGAGCTTGCTATGCTTGTGAAATTAGCCGGGCTTCCAGATGCCAATCCACTTGAAATTCCTCCTGCAGAGACAGATGACCTCAAAGGTTCAAGCTTTGAACTGGATTCGAACACAGGAGAAGTGAGCTGCACCACACTGACATCTGGTTTTGACTCAGCTTTATCTGTAGAAAGTTGGAGCTCTGTTTTAGACTCTGGAATTGAGTTCACAGAAGGAGTAGATGAGGAAATTGGTGTTTTAGGAGCCTGAAGCGTGGCAGAACTAGAAGAGGGAAAAGTAGTAGATGAAGTAGCTGACAGCGAATACGAGGAAACAATTGGTGAGGAAGAAGTTGTAGGCAAAGAAGCTGATGGTGGAGATGAAGAAACAATTGGCAAGGGAGAAGTTGAGGACACTGATGTTGAGGAAACTGTTTCCTTAGTATCTATAGTGGTTTTAGAACTACTTGAAGATCCACCAAATGATGCTGTGGATGATGAGGTAGCTGAAGATGAAGTTGAAAATGAAAACATCGGAGTTGATAAAGAACTAACCATTGGAGATGATGAAGCAGAAAGGGACAATGAGAATGTAGAAGGTGTGAATGATTTCCCACCAGGCTGGCTTTTGTTCGCAGCATCAAAAATTGGAACTATTCCAGGAAAGGCAGAAGATGTGGGGACAGCAGCTGGGGTTGACACTTGAGCATCACGATTTTTACCAGATTCAACAAACAAGGTTTTTGTAGTTGCTGCCCCATGCTTCTCACTTCCAATTGTTGAACTTTCTGGTACAGTCCCTTTACCATTTGAAATTGGCATTTCACTGGGATTTTTCAGCAGAGATGGTGTCAATGTGGGTGACATTGTAGAAATTGTTGGTTTTTGAAATATGTTCGATTCAGATTGCATGGTAGACTTGGTCTCATTGGTCAACGTGGAATTAGACTTCACATCAAAATAAACCCCACTGCTTAGTTTTTCTGCAGTTACATCGCCAGTGTTCCTAGCATGATTTTGCCATCCCATAGGAGACAATTGGGTAGCTGAAAGAGATGATCGCGTGGAAGCAATATTACTTTGGAACACAGGAGACTTGAGCCCTGTCATTTGTGATGGTCCTGTAGGATCACCGGCCCATTTGAACAAAGTTGATTGGCTTTCAGAAGTCTGTTTTAGGGAAGCATCCTGTAGGCCTGATGAAGATAACGTATATATAAAAATGAAAAATAATCACTGATCTGGTAACTGAATACATATGTATATGCACACGTATAAAAATAGTCTAAAATGGGTCCAGGCTAACCTTTGATTCGTAATGGATTCCAGGATGTTGATGGGGTTGTCCGATCCTTTGGGCGAACAATTGCTGCTCCCTCCAACATGTGAGGGCTTATCTGTTGCTTATCCTTCAACGATGATTTCACTTGACTACACTTCTGATGATCTTGCAAAAGCATCCTCTTCACAGTTGTTTTTGGAGGCTCAAAACTAGCCCAGCTCTGCCACAAGGTAATTAGAGCAAATATATACATAATTCATCAACATCATTGTGTGAAAAGAAAAGATTTCTTGTTAAATAATCCAAGTAAAACTTGTATATGTATATTGAATATGCCTATAATTCAAGGTATACAATTACTTTGTCTAACTCAAATAACTGAAAATGCACTCCTTGGCTTAAATGAAGGGATGGAGGGGGAAGAGAGTATAAAAGAGTGGGGGAAAACGGAGTACTAATTCAAATGCATATTTTGAATAAGATAGATGGCATTATGGTACCTAGTGGGAAAACTAAGTTGGATGAATCCATCTTCCAATGGTTTAGAAAATTCAGGTTGGAGAACTTATAGTACCTTTGGTAGACTTGTTACTGTCAAAGTGAACATGAACTCAAGACAGGTGTGATAATACACATGCAAAATGCAATATACGAAAGGGTAAAATATACAAAGACTTACTCTGTCCAGAGAGTCTCTCCTCCTCCTCGCAGTTTCTGGATCATAACTCTTCATAGCACTTGATTGACGTCTCCTTGACTGATCGTTAGCAGCAGCAGAACCAGAAGAATGTATTAGTTTCTTTATTGAAGACTGATCCATAACTTTTGTCACATCTGGAGAGCTGAAAGAGGCATCATAAGGGATTCCAAGTGTTTCAAACAGCTCCTTCTTTACATTTTGTTGTTTTACAGGTGACTCTATACTCAGCAATGCCATTTGTTTAGAAAGGCGATCAGAAAGCTGCTCTGCGGCTGCTATTTGTGAACTCATTGTGGTATGCAAACTATGCAGTGATTGAATGTGTCTGCAAAAAGAATGGTAAATTCAGCTAGAGAAGAATATCATGAGAAGCCAAAGTCATAAAGCTCCAATCAATTACTTCTTTCATCTACTTCAAATGAATTTCAAGTATTAAATATGGTAACAACCAATTCCTGAAACTTTTTTGTTCCCAGTGGATTGAAAGCACATTGTATTAAAGTGGCATAGAGATTTATCTTTAATAATTGTACCTTGATGTCCCAAATCTGCTCTGAGGACGTCTCTGACATCCATGTACTCCATCATTCTCACCAAATTTATTGAGTTCAAGGCTATTGAAATGCCTCTCTAATTCAATTAACTGATTGATCAAATCCTGGAAGAGAGGGTTACAGCGACTAGTAAAATTTCAAGCTTCATATGTCTATCACAGGTGTAACTGATTACAAGATAATGTACCTGATTTATACTTAGAATATGGCCCCGCTTCAGCTCAAGTTCAGGACTCAACTTCTGGCGATTCCATAAATCCCAATATCGACTGTCAGAAGCCTGCTTAACAATGCCTTCCGTGTATATTTTCCTAGCCAAAACTGAAAGCCAGTTTATGATTATCTAATTGCTAGCTTTTATTTATCACTCTCAAAATCAATATCAACATAATCTAAAGTTACTTCAAATAAACAACAAAAGATAATCCTATAATATTTTGAGACAACAATTCTTCACCTACAAAGCGCTGAAGTATATGAGTGTCAAAGGTGATAGATTTTTCAAACTTTAATTAATGCTATTAAAAACAGTTGAAAGTTATATTAATTCCATTTGACATGTTGTTAAATGTTAATAATCTCCGCCACAATGTCGCTGCATGTCAAATGGCATGGTACAGATCAAACGTACCTTGAACAGTTTTATCAAAAAGATTCTGGATCTCTTGAAGCCGCTCATCCATAATGCTCTACAAACACCAAAGACAGCCAAGATACAGTCTAAGAAATACCAGTGTGCAAAGTACGTTAATGACAATCATGCATGTGCTTCCAAATAGCTAACATTTGAAAATGATTAGGATATATATACTGTAGTACTCAAGACTTGAAAAGCATCCTAGTCCTAGATGCCGCATCATCAATACAAGAAGCAACACACAGTGATGGGAGGAAAGCAATGCTACAGAATTGGCAAAATTCACACCCTCAAGTTAAAAATTTTGTTTTGCACAATGATTTTGTATCTTTCTCTGTTCAGGCAACAGGTGGCTCCTTACATGTAAGGAAAGAATCTACACAAGATTATGCATGTGAGTGCCCATGATTGCATGTAAAGAAATACAGGCTGGATAAGTATAAACATGTAAATGTGCTGCCCGTGTGCATTCAGAATTTTTGTTTTGATAAACAACAAAGAAATTATTGTAGAAGTAAAAAGAAAGAAATACTCAGGTGAATTAGATGTCCATGTACTCACAAGCATACACATGTATGAAATAAATGTAAGAATGAATAGTTACCCGCCACATTCCGCATTTCTCAGAAAGAGAGCCTATGCCCTCCTCCAGTTCTTCAACTTTTTGTCTCTGGAAAACAGTGCAGGCATCCCTAAAGCCTCCTGTCTCTTCTATTGACTGCAGAAGCATATCCAATTCCTTGGTCATTTCTTTAATCTGTCAATGGGAAAAGCAGATACTAAGAGGCATTAAAAAAGAGAAAACATCTGTTGAAAGGAATATATAAATTCCACACCCCAATGAATACCAGGCAGAGAGAGTGAGATAGATGCACAATACACAAACATGTGCAGAGATAGACATGACAACAATAGCAAGAAGCATCAGGAAAGCATGAACATGTGACAAACAAGGATAAAAAGAATCATGAGAAAAAAAGAGTGATAGAGTATAAACCTTTTTCCTTCTTTCAACACTCAAAACTTACATAGCGGGTCTTTGCCAATAACATGATAATTGTGAAAATTTATGCATGACGTAAAGATTTTAATACTAGAATACGTTTGCACAGCAATTTATCAAACAAATTTCAAAAAATATTATCCAAGAATCGATATGTGCAAGGTAATAAACAGAGATAATAAGACATTCATTACATTGCCAGATTGCTTTGACAAGTTTGGTTCTGAATTTGGCAATCCTGAAAGCGTGGCTGTTTTGTAGTCATCCTTGGAAGGATAAAGCTTCTGGTTGTGAGACTTTCCTGATGCAAAATTTTGTGGCAATGAAAATTGTGAGCTGCGAACGGACGGCAATGATTCAATTTTCCCCGCCCCTGTTGAAGCTCTGTCACCATCGCCATGGACTGGTTTAGCAGAAAAGACTGGGGTTAAACTGCCAGTTGCATCTTTAGAGGATAAAGGTTTTCCAACAAAGCTACCAGAAACATTTGGAGCCCCTAAACTAGAATTTTCATATGTTTTTTCATGACTATGACTAGAGGGTAAAACTGGTAATTTGACACGGGAGTCCTCCGATGATATGAAATTTCCACATGACTGTGACTGAGAAGACAAACTCTGTAGGCCAGCTGATCCAAAATTTCCTTGTGCTTCCTTACCAAACTCTAAGCTTTTCAATAGATCTTTATGACTTGACAAGCTTGGGGTATCAGTTGGAAATTTTCCAACAAATCCAGTACTTCCCAATCCAAATCCACCAGTATCTTGTGTTCCTGTCTTGCTGGAATCCCTTACCCCAAAACTAGTCACCTCAGGGAGCGATGCCTTAGGAGGTGACTGTACCAAATTTGTGCTTTTCTGTAGAGAATTCTGTATTTGTTGACGGTCTTTATTTTCCAATTCCTGACTGTTAGAGATGGATATGGATGTTGAACTCTCATACTTGTCAAAACCCTTTAGGTTGCTTTTGGCGGTAACACCACAAGTATCATCTGTGTCAAGTTCCTTTAACTTCACACCCTGCGACTTAAAACTGGAAGCTACCGGTTCTATCTTTTGTAACCCTGATCCAGAATAAACTCTAGGCAGATTACTATCGACAGGAACCACAGCAGGCACATCATCTTCCGCATCAGAAAGGGTAAAATCAACATCAGGTGAACACGATGGTCCTGAAACACTATGGTTAACTTTAAGTCAATGCCTATTTTAGTCTAAGTCCTTGCCTCATAGATAAATACACCATTGCAAGGTACATAATGTCATGCTGCCTCATAGATAAATACACCATTGCAAGGTAAATAATGTCATGCTGCTTCGCCCTGACTAAAGATGTGTACTAGAGCAGCAATGATCACAAGATGATTCAATGCAAGGCACAATCAAGAATAAAATAATTGAGATCTACCTGGCAACATGGAACATATTAAGCTTTCCATCCAGAGTAAGACACATAAGAATAAAATATGGTGAAAGTTCTTTTTCTTCAACTCCAAGTTGGACTTTGACTTTTCCACAGAGTGAAACTTTATCAATGCAAAGTCCCATGATCAAATTATCATTACCATTATCTGAAACAAGGTCCATTTAAGCAAATGAGTATCACATTAGAATACAGAAAATCCACAATTAGCATAAATTAACTAAACAGAAACAATGTAATTACTATTAGTTAATAAATAATCAAAAAGCAATCATTGAAATAATGTATATCAAATTCAAGCTGTACACTCCATCTGTGGAATCTTCAAGTAGACAATAATAAACAATGCAAATTGATTGTTATAGCCCCTTGATCCCTTCTCTAAAAAGAATATTTTAATGAAAAAAATAAAGAACTTTATTGCTGTTCGTATTAAGTCTGAAATGCATGTTTAACCACCTTGAAGCTTAATCCTTGGGATCCACTTATCTCGATTTATATCAACAACTGCGATGTCATTCTTTTCATCATCTAGTGACCATCTGAGCAACACAACATGGTCATCTATATTCTTCCTGTTTGCAGAAATTGCAAGCCCCCTGAAATTAAAGAAAAAACAGATTTTAATTTAGAACTGCTACTGTATGCAAAACTAAACAGATACGTTATAGAAACTTTATAAGGAAATATTTTGACGGTTATCCCTAAAAGAGGCATATGGTACAAGACCACCGTCCCAGAGCAAATATACAAAAATAGTAACAGTCAAATAGATAGCGAGTCATATAAAATTCTAAGCCATTTAAAAATTCTGACCTACTTAAGTCACAATGCACTACTCTAGAGAAATTAATAACTGAAAGAAAAGGATCAAAGATGAGCAAAATAATTTAAATGTCCAATCATAGTGAATATCTGAAAACAAGCAAAAAGGATCCTGTCAGATTACAAGTTAGAATTAGTAGCAAAGAGAAAATATACTTTCAATCTGAAAACATTAATAATGCACACAATTTATTAAATATTATATAAGTGCAGTGGCTTCTAGTTTTGAAAGACTTGAACGGACTTTCCCTCTTATGTTTTAACTTTTGGGCAGAAATCTCTTCTTCCATGGCATGTCAATTTTTAGTTTTAGGCAATGAATTTGCACATTTTTCCCAAAAAAGATAATTGTTTATTAACTCAAGACGGATATCTCCAATGTCTAAATGCTGTAGATTCATAAATAAATGTCACTAACTAGAAAATAGGAACTACAGTTTTTCCATTTAAAAAATGACTGTTTTTGCAGCAAAGCACACACCTTACAGAATTACAGAACAGGGATTGAGTCCAAATACTCTTAAATTCTTTGTCCACTAAGCATAAATGTTTTTTTTTTCCTTGGCAAAACATGTGTTAGACCTCAAGCTGAAACCGCACTAACTTGCATGCATAGTATAAATAATTTATGAGTTAAAATTCAAGCATGCTTTGATATTATATTTTTAAGGAAAAAAGAAAAGAAAAGTACTTTAGTCTAGAAAAGGGACTGAAATAAGTTCAATATTCATGAATGGTAAAGATGAAAAAAGTAACATTTCTGAAGCAGAGAGAAACAAGAAAGGAAACTTCACAGATATGAAGTTCAAATCAGCGTACCACCGTTCAACGTAAGTCAAAAACAAATAAGGCCCAGTTCCAGACGGAAGGATGTCATCAATGACATCTGAAAATACATCACTGAAGGATAGAACAACTGGCTCTGAAGAAGCCTGCAAGAAGTATATCATGCAATCAACATGTGGTAATATCAATAAGAAAACCGATTGTATTAGTCATTTCTCTTGCTTCTACTGTGGTTATTTATTACCATTGTTTACACTCTACAAACTTCCATGAATTGAAAACCTCAATAGCTTATCACAAATAGAAAAATAAAAAAATTATTTTAACCAAAAGGATAGTATAAATCATATCTCAAAACTTGTCATTTCCAACCTCTTATTCTATGATAAAAACAGTAATAAGATAAACTAATTCAAGTTTCAAATGCAATTCTTTAGGAATTTGGGGAAAAAAAAGGGATTAGTAACTAACGTCAGTAATTTTTCCATCTTTACTTTGGATCACTTGGACGAGGTAATTTTCCTCCTTTCCATCCTCAGTCAATTGAAAGCATCCTATGATAATGCAATCACGCCGTACCCACCTGATAGAATCCACTGATGCAATTATTCAATAAATATTTCAGTTTCAAAAATTGATATTGCAGAAATTTTAGCTAGAAAAAATAATTAACAGAGTTATTTCAGGGAAAAAGACATCCACTCAAGAATAACAACATTAATTGCACTTGGCAAAGTTTATCTATCATTTAAAATTTTGGAAGTTTGTATATAATATAGCCCATCAACCCCTTTCCCCACTCTTTTATCTTATTCACCATCCATAAGAAACCCTAATATAGCTTACATACTAAAAAATTCGCAGATTAACTCTAGTATTTACTTATATAGCATTCAAATAATAAACAAACACAACTTCTAATAAATAAGCATATGGAAAATCAATCCATGTATGAAAGAGAACTCCTTGGGTGTTTTGATTCTAGTGAAAGCAAGAACTCAGAGGTGCGTTTCTCATAAATAAACAAATAAAAATAAAAGCATAACACACCAAAGTTTTAGTGTTACCTTTCACACTGCAATTTACATCACAATCACCAACCCAGGACTTGAATGAAAGTGATATGGGCAACCTTTCCTTGAGTTTAGATGTCAGGATGCTAAGAACATTCTTTTTTGCCACAGCAACAAATTTTCCCTTCACACTCCATTCAACTATGACAGAGAAAAGCCAAAACAAGAAAGAATTAAACCTATTACCAGAAAGTATCACAAGTGAAATTCAACTCTCTTTCTTAAAACATGCAGAACACATGCTCAATGGCAAAATATCAACTAAAACCAAGAAGCACGCTTCCCAATTTTTATTTTGTTTTTAAAGCTGAAATAAGTGAAGAACATTTCAAAGAGCTTTGAAGCCCAGAACCTCTATAAAAGTAAGTCCGAAGGCTGAATTGTGAAGAAGAAAATAATATAGCCTACTTTTGTCAGAAGATAAGAATTTTGAACAAAAATAATTACTTATATTACTTGCTATAAATGGCTTTTCAGCTGTATATTACATTGCAACATGTTTCCTCGATTGATTGAGTATATAACCGGTCAAAGATGGTGTAAATTTATAGCTTGATTTCCAACAAACACGAGGATAGAAGCATCAAAGCATTATATCACCAAGAGTCCAACAAACTAACAATTAACAAGTAAAGATATCCGCATATCATAGATAAGGCAAGTAAAAAATACATACCAGCATCAACATTGTCCATCACATCTTCAAGAGGGCCATTAACACCTCCACGATATAGTCTACCAACATTTGAAAGAGCAAGAAATGAATTTTCCGGCTTCTTTCTCCATCGTATGTCCTTAACATAGGTTGACCCATTGAGAGAACAGGAGAAAGATGGTTTAATTTCCTGCACAACAACATTACAACCAAAAATGAGACAAACTGACAATTCATGAGCAAGTCTCAAGCAACAAAAATTTGAACATAAATCCAATCAAATGGTATAATAATCCACATTCACTTTCTCTCCAAGAAACAGAATTCTGGTGGTTAAAATTAAGAAAAGACAACTTTCATGAAGGGCTGGAAATATCACAACTTTTGTTCTTTTTCACATCTCAACTAATGTCACTTGCAGCCCGATGTCCCTCCTAACAATTAACTTCATTATAAGTTTGAAATAGTTGTGCGTCTGCTTAATTTCAAAATGAACCAGCTAATGTGTATGGTAAAGATGGACTACTTTTATTTGATAATTAGTGATTTCATTCCCACGATTAAAAGTAACTACAAAACAGCAAATGATTGCATTGAATTGACCGCCACAAAAAAAATGGCTTATAATCTTGACACATTTCCTACACAAGGTAGTGCTAGTCTTATAAACCCTAAACCCCTAGAAAGAAGAAAAAGGGTACCTTATTGAGTAGGGAATGAACGGAAAAGAAATGAATATGTGGGGATTGATAAAGTGAAACGGCAAGGGTGGACTCATCATTGGACAAAGAAAGAATATCAACATTCTCATTCTCAAATGGAACATCAACAACGCTCAGTTCCTGTACACAACAACGTGTCCCATTCTCTTTCATCTCTTTTGCCGCATCAATCACGTCGTTGGTCCTCGCCACGCAAAACCCTAACATAAACAGTTGATCAGCTGAATATTAATTAATTTAAATAATTAATAAATTAAGGATTCCGAAATTGAGAAGCGTTGTGTCACTAACCGGAGGAATGGGCGGCGAAGATGAGTTGGTGAGAGAGTTGGGAGACGGCGAGAGGAAGAGAGGGAGGGTTTTGGAGGTCGAATTGAGAGTCGTCATCTCTGATTATTGGAATCGATTCCCCGATTTCATCGAAGAAGAAATCGTTGCTTTCGATACGGCCGCCTTCAATTTCTTCTTCTATTTCGATTCGAGTTGGAGTTGCCATTTCCAGCTATCAGAAACCAGAACCAGAACCAGGGCGGGAAGATGATGAATTGATCATTGATCAGTCTTATATTTATTTATTTATTTAACGTTCCTGCTTCTGGGGTTTACATGATATCCATAGACAACTTAAACCCTCACATTAATTAGTTAACGCATAACTTTTTAAATACAGATTATTCAAATTAATTTTTTAAAAGTAAATTTTTTATATATAAATAGAATTTTTATTAAAAAAATCTTGACGAGTTATCAATAACAACTTATATAAAAATTTATAAAATAATTTATTTTATAAGCCTTTTTAAAGTAGTATTATTAGAAGATAAAATATGATTTTGTAATAAATATGATATTTTAGATAATTTAATATTTAAAAAATATATATTTCAGTTTTTATTCTTGAAAACTTAAAATGTATGCTTTTGTAAGTAAGGACAAAATTTGTTTATTAAATTCTCAAAAGCTCGACTCAAATTACAATAAAATAATATTAAAAATTTATGAAAAAAGCTTTTATGGTTTAATAAGTATTTTTGGCCATTAAACCCTACTTAACATGTACTATATCTCTAATTATTTATTTACTTTCTGTTAACTTCTTTTTTTTTATGCATTGAAATTACATATATATAATCGATAACATCATTTTATTAATATTTTTATATATAAATAAAAAAATGAACATATATCTTCATTCTAGTTATAATAATATGATTTTTGTGGTTAAGTAATTTGCGATTTGCCTATAGTTTGGATGTTGGAGCTTTCTGTTTTTTTTTTTTTTTGAATTCTGTTATACACAGATTGCTACTGATATTACATCAGATATTACAATTACAATATTTACAATCGTACTAAACAATTGGGACCACCGTCATACATTAATCAACTGAAGCACTTGCCCAAATACTTTAAACTCTCTCTAATATTCGAGGGGTGCCTACTCCATTCACATTTCGTAAGGGAGAGACTGTCTCCACTCAATTAGTTGATAATTAAGGAAGAACTGAAACTAACCTCCATAATGCTCTTATAGAGGATCGAATCCTTATACTCAACAGTCAACATTATAAATGCAAGACTTCTTACATTGGATCAAAGGCCCATTGGTCGGAAGTTGGAGCTTTCTGTTAATTTGCGTTTCTTGGGCTTTGTTTTTTTTGGATTTCACTTTTCATTTTCCTCTCAAAATGTTTTTCATTTCCCACCTAATTCTAGTTCCCTCTTAAAATAAAATCAATTCCAACTGTCCCTAACTGCGTTTTACTGTTCTATTCTAACTTCTTCAAAAACCCTTCTGTTGTGATGGATCTTCACCTTACTCGCTTAGTCGCTTATTCTCGATTTTGGGTTGTTCCTTTATTTTTGCCCGGATTATCATGTTTGCTTTGTACCACTATTGTTGAGCAAGTTTAGCTTTGTTTTTCCTGCTCTATTCTTCTACCTTCTTTTCCTTTGTTCTGCTTTAGCTTGTCTACTACGTCAAGGGCCTTTAGCCATGGCCCGTATGCCATTTATCCTCTCAACTGGTTTCTATATTTAGGTAGCGTTTATTTTTTTGTCTGAAATTTAAATAGGTCTGAATTTTTCTGAAGTCTGAATGGATCTGAATACGAAAATTTAAATGACATGTTTATTTTTCTTTTTTTAATACCTGAATATATGTGGCATCTTGTTTGTTTTTACAATAAAAAACATCTTAAATTTGGTTATCTGACATTTATGTCCTTATAAATTAAAATAAAAAAAAGAGGATTAGATTTTATAGTTTAGGAAATAAGTTATTTTACAGAGGTATTTTTGGAATATAATATTTACTTGTCATTCAGACATTTTCCCATTAAGATAAAAGTCACGAATGTTTACTTTTTCTATTCAGATGTAAATGTCTGAAAATCATATATAAATTCCAAAAAACAAACAAGTAAATTTTAGAAAAGGTTTGAAATTAATAAAATTTCAAACTTAAGACATTTAACAAACAACTTCTTAGTCCACTCTCTATATTGATGTCCAACGTAGCCACAGGTATAGCAAAAGTCTGGTAACATTTCATACCATACTAGTATGGGGATCTCTTTTGCTTCATTTTATTTGCTTTTCTCTGCATTTTCATTTTCTTCTTGCTCCTAACTATCTATCTCATTTTTTATCCTCTTGCTTCAAAAACATAACCTTTATTAATTAATGATTTATTAATGTCTACAGAGATACATAGCCTGATATACTTGCCAAAGCACGCCCCTCACACATCTTTGGCTATCTGTGGCAATCTCTTTAACCCTTCCAATAAATTCGCTCAACTCCCGCATCGTCTACACACCCATGCACATAATGGATACTTTGAGAATTTGGACCCAAAATAACACGTGTAAAATCTATTTTGTTACTACACCTGTGCCTGTTGGTTCCGCCAGACCAATTAAAGCTTTGTCAAAATGCCATGGCGCTCATGCTAACACTTTTCGTTTATCAGATTCATTCCCAAACTGAAATCTAATGATGTTCTCCCCCATTTCTTCAATTTTGACTTTCCTTATTGTTTTCCATACTGGCAGTAAGGCTGTTTTAAAACCCTCATTTTTCACTTCTCTGTTCAGCAACACTTTCCCCACCAAGCACCCTGCAAGTATCTTCTTACCTTTTCCCTTCATTTCGCTTTTAAAAGTTACTTTTCCTCTTGTTTCTCCATTTAGGGATATTGCTTTGCACTTCTTTATTGGTTCCTCAATGTCCATATTTTAAAGACGCCCCTGAGAACACTAACAAAAGGATTGTGGCTTTGCTCACCACCTACTATTGTCAAATGCTTTATCACTCTCGGCCAACCACTCAAGAAGAGAGAACAAACTTTGATAATACTATCTAACTAAAAACACCCGACACTTCGTGGGTGACTTAAAGAGTCATAGCGACTCACTTTGACATTTTTATTCTGTTTTTCAGAGAAAAACGAGAAGAAAGACTCTTATGAAACCTGATAATCAGACAAAAACAAGAAGAGAGACTCTCACGAAACTTAAAAATAAGTTATATATGGAGCTGTTAACTAGAGACTTGTTTGGTATGTAGGATAACTCTTGGGATTGGATAAATTGTGTTTAATCTCAAGCTTATTCTTTGAGAAGATTATAGCGTGAGATTTGAATTCAGTGTTGAGTTAATCTTTTACAAAAATACAATTAGTAATTATTAAATAATAATATAAAATTAATAAAAAATCTTAACTGTATATTACGATACATGCATAAATATTAGAAAATTATAAAAAATTGAGTATAGGTCAGCTCAACAAGATCCAAATCCTATAGGTTAGTATAAAAGTTATGAGACCCATCCATTAATAAGACAAAATCGTAAAAAGCTATCCCACTCACCCCCTTAATATTAGTAAATTAATTACTTATATAATAATAAATTATATAATTCATTATTAAATTATAAAATTAATAAACTATTTAGTATAATTATTTTTTTACAAATATATTTCATAAATAAATAATGTTTTATGAAATTTAATTTATTTTTTTAATAAATTTCATTCACCTGAATTCAAATAAAAATTAATCCTATTTTTAATCAATAATAATATAAAATATGCATTTTGTAAGGTTAAAAATATTTATTTAATTAATTAATTTAAATAATATTTGTAATATCATAATTTCTTTTTGACACTCAATTACAACACTATTTTAAGTTATATAACTATTAAATAATTTTATAATTTTAAATTAATTATTTAATTAGTATTAAAAAGATTAAGTTAAATTTTTTACAAAATTATCAATTATTAAATAATTATAATATAATAATAGAAATAATTAAATAAATTATATATATTTAAATAATATCATTGGTATAATATATAATACAAATTTTTTAAGGTTTTAATAATAAAAAATAAAAACTGTAATGTTAATATAAATTATTATAAATAAATAAAATAAAATATTTTATAATTATAAATAAAAATATTAAAATATTTTAAATTTAAAAAGGTTTTTTATTTAATATTAAGTGAACTTTCATTTGTAATTCGTAAACAATTCCATTGAATTATAATTAAATAAATGTTTATTTATTTTTAATTAGTTTTAATAATAAAATTATTGTTAAAGTCCAATCTAATTATGAACTATACCAAATAGAAAATAGTATTAACTATAATATAATTCTATTTAAAATGCACAGAATTTCTGAATAAAGAATCATTTTGGAAAGGGAGATTGCATTGCATGTCGGTTCAATTGTTATAGATTGAAAAATCCTGATGGTTGCATAATCAATCACTGAACATACACACACACATTATTAATATATATATATATATATATAGAGAGAGAGAGAGAGAGAGAGAGAGAGAGAGAGAGGGAGATCCACATTATTAAGAATGGTGAGATCTCAAACTCAAAAGTTGAGAGACTTGGTATTGAAGATGGAGGAATTAGCAGTGTAAGCAAGTAATCACCGGTTTCATGGTGTGGTTTCAAGATTCCATAAAAGCTTTCTTTGTGCTCAAACTTACATTTACCAATACATTAATTGATTTCTTAACCCCAGGCCCCAGCTAGCCTGCCCTTTAATTTTATTATCTTTCCCAGTCAGCCGCTCATGTCTCATCTTATGTGCTTGCTTCTAGGTGCTTTCTTGAGATCCAACTCATGGAATGGCATGGTAGTGTGCTGTATATATATATATATATATGTATCATTTCTATTATTATTATTATTATTAGCAATGAACAAGTCCTTATTTTTAATTATAAAATGCGAACGTCTGCTGCTAAGATAGATTGTTGAACATATTATATGCATAGTTGTACTTTAATTTGGTATACAAATAAACTCCAAAGATCGAGGTTAATAAAGCATAACTGGAAACCAACGTATATATAGTTTTGCCATTGATCACACTCCCAAGTGATTATTCTTTCGTAGCTATATATATCTAAACAAAACTCAAGCAACAAGCCTTTTATAACTTGGGGTAACTCACAATGCCTAAGAGCAGAAAAAAAAAAAAAACCGGGCACTTTAACATGTTGAAAACATATTTTCCTCTCTTTGTCTCACAGTTACGAGTCTAAAGTTAACCAATATCATATCAGAAGCAAAGCCAACCAACTTCGGGTGGGTGAAAACGTTTCTTCGCCTCAGCCAAATTCATTTCCACAAGTCACTAAACCACCACACATCAGAAAAAATGAAGCCTATATATAAATAAACGTATATATAGTAGAGGCAGAGAGGCCTTCTGCTGTTTAATTTGTAGATAGCCTCGATTGACTCAGATACCAAGCCCAACAAAGATATATAGTCAGGCAAAAATCCACACGGCGGCTATGTTAAAAATGCCCACCATGTTTAAGTTTAACCTTGTTACGCTTGACGAGAAATGATGAAGTGAGCAAATTTGCAAGTGATTCGGCCACCTGATCAAGTCTGCTACTACTTGTAATATATATACTTTAGTAAAAAAACTAGAGACAAAAAGAAAAGAAAAGAAAAGAAAGTCTTGCTGAAAGTTAGAGGTTATTTAATTATGGGAGAACTGGAGATGGAAGTGTGATTATGGTTAATTAGCTGGTGAGTTAGAACTGGCGGCCGGTGTAAGTTTGGCCAAAATTCCAGTTGGCTGGAGCTACATTATTGGAGATGACAGTGCGGCCATCGCTAGTTGTGACCTTGAAAGACAGGGCTTGGCCATTGAGGTAAGAGTTGCTCTGCCAGTTCTGCCCCCAATTCCTGGACAATGCTTGCCAGCCAGTTTTAGAACCTTTTATGGACACAGCAACAACATCACCTGCTCCACCAACATTTGTTATCAGCACTAGATTGAAGTAAGAATGTCCATTGATTGTGAATCTGATCCCTCCACTCTTCTTGCAGGCGACCCTGAAGTTATCAAGAGTTCAGAACATCAGTACGCCTGTACTTAATTTGCACGTACGGGTAAAAGTGAGAGAATTAGCTAATCTTGGTTTGTTTCGTTTCATATATTTTTACCTCCTGTATTGAACCGGAACTATGCCGGCTTTGTACTGAGCGATTTTGAGGAATACAGGCTGAGAGAGATCAAAGTGATGAAGGGGAGGATTACACCAACCTCCATTGGTATTAGAGAGAGCAAAATTTGGCGGACAGAAATTAGTGGCAGTGACTATAATGGAGCCTGGTAAGCACCATCTATTGTCATTTACACATTTAATAGCATAACAAGCTCCACAATTCAACCCATTGTTGAATAAAGCTGTGCTCACCGCAGCTGTGTTTGTTCCATAACCTTGGCTGTAAAGATTCCCATACCCACAAGCCCCACCTGTATCAATCATTTAACAAATTAAACTTTCATTATATAACAATTCAAACATCTATTTGATTCATCAATCTTTTTTTCTTCCTGAAACTTACCCATTGTGCCAGAAGCATCACCACCTCCATAGAAGGTAGCATGAGCATTAGTCCACCCGGCTCCTTTTCCAACAGCTGCTTTAAAAACTGTGAAAAGGGCTATTATGATATAGCCAAGAATTGCCATTATCTCTTGCCTAAAATGTAAAATAGAAATTTAAGTGAATCTAAGAGAGGGAAGACAAGAAGAGAATGTGAGAATATGGCAAGCAACGGAGGAACTGCAGTTGCTTATATAGAAGAGGATGCAGAGGCCAGAGGAAGTGGGGGATTATAATATTAGTTTATATTTATGGGTGAAAATGTAGAATAAGGAACCTTGTAAGAGCTGTATTTTTAATAACTATAACTGAAACTGAAACCGTAAAATTAATGATAAGAAGCACTTTCAACTACTGATTAAAAAATTATTATAAAAATTAGCATAGTGGTGCAGTCAGGTGGACTTTTGACCTCCATTTTCAATTCCAAGATAGATACCTCGGGAATCCGCATTTATTGATTATAAAGAATGGTCGAGTGGAGCTGAAATCTTAGTGAGGGAATGTGTGATGTTCCGTCTTATTAGCAATAACAATGGTACTTAATTCTACAGCAACCAAGAAAGTTTGTAGAAGAAACTTGATAATGTACATTAACAGATATTATGAATGCTCTCTGGGTCTGGGTGCCTTTCAAAAGAATAAAATGAAACAAAAACGAAAAAGATAAGAGAAAAATAAGAAGTCTTTTTGAATAGAAGCTGTATTTCTGAATAGCTTCCTTGAATTTGAAGCAAGAAATCAGAATTTTATTTCGACTTTCCTACTGAAATATTAAGATTAGTTAATGTCCAAGGTTTTCTATAATTAATAAACAGATTAAGCCCTTTCAAATTGAATTTTAAGCCCCTAAGAATTGAAGTTATTTTACTAGGCAAAATCCAAACCCAAACCCAAATCCAAATCCAAATCCAACGCGGCCAATGACGTCCTACACCATAATTTTATTACCATTTTACCTAAAACTCTCTCCTTTAGCAAATTCTTCATCTAATATTGCTACGAGAAAAGATTCACATGATCCTCAAGTTGAGAATGAAGCGAAAATCAAAGAAGAACAGATTTTGGCACAACCCATAAACAACGTTGAGGGGCTTCATTAACATTCCATAGAAAAGAGGAAGTGGACAGCACAAATTAACTTTGATCAGTGGACAAGTCTTTTTGGTTCCTGTTCTTTGATTCTTTCCAAGCATAAGAGATTGATATTCCGAGCATCCCATTGCAAAGCAAACTTGTTGGTCTTTGACTCTTCTGCTTCTATTAAAGAATTTTTATTAGGCCACAGACCGATGAAAAGTACTTTCACTTTGACTGTTCAATTAATGCTCTAGGAAGCTGTGTCGAAAAAGGCCAAAAAAAGGTTTGCTTTGGCCGTCCCTGTAAGGAACCAAACTTATTTCAGCTGACTTTTGGCATCAATACTGGGGAAATATATAAAAACTTGAAAAGTTTACCAGAAGTTTTGGCTACCTCAAATTCAGTGTCATATGGATTAAATCGAGAAGTGCTTCGCATGTGGCAAACCGTGCTGCTGCAGCTTAACAAATTGACTAGCTAGCTTCTGATCAGCTTTCCTTTTAAATTTATTCATCTTTTTAGAAAATTAAAGCTTTTCCCTTCTCTCTAATTATCTTTATTAAACAACCTTAGCTGTAACCATCTGTTATTAATGCTCAAAAGCATTAGTGCTGCGGCACCCTTTGAGTAGAAAAAACAATTGTTTACTTTTACAGATCAACAGACACTAGTATACATAGCATCAGCATGTTCATGTATATGCATGGTTGCTGCTGTTTGCTAATAATTATACATTCACGTGATTAAAGTTGTGATGCTAAATATATAAAAGTTTTTTTTACTTTGAAACCCCACATGCAATTAATTCCCACATCTTTTACGCACTGTATTAATAAATCAGCATGCATTTTATCATATTGCACCACACAGCCTAATTACTTCAATTCACGTACCTCATATGATTAGAGAAGATTAATTATCGCATAAGCAAGCATGCGATGATGATCTGTATACATTAGATAGCTCTCATGGGACTCATTTTTCGAAGTCTATTAATGACTTCTTTAATTTTTTTGTAAGCAAGAAGCAACCCCACTATCTCGTTGCCACCAATCTCTCCGAACATTTCGGATTGTATATATATATATATATACACAGAGAGAGAGAGAGAGAGAGAGAGAGAGAGAGAGAACAACAATGAATAAATGATATTGAATTACTAATAAACACTGACTGATATGCTGCAAAAAATTGTCCAAGATCGATGATCATTAATCATCATGATTTTCACATGCTTCGTATATTATTATTATGACATCTTAACTTATTGATTAAAATAATTTATTGGTTCATATATTTCATATATATAAGTATTCTCAGGTGAGGGCACTCTCATTTTTTCATTATGTGGACATATTATTAAATAAAAAATTATTTTAATAAATTATATAATTTTTAAAAGGAAAATTATCACTGTATCACATTTATTTTACTTTATATTCATTCAACCACTACAAAATTTTAACATATTTTTTGCACTACTTTTTTTTTTTAAATTTATATTAATTAGCCACTTTTGCACGAACACCATTAAATAATTTAAACGAAATGATAATTTTACCCTTAAATAAATTAAAAGACCATTTTATCTTATAAAAGCTTTGAAAAATAAAAAATAATTATAAAAATATCCCTAAATTTAACAAAAATAAATCCCAAATAGAGGTGCTAAGCTGATTTTTATTAAATTTAGATTTTGTAAAATTTTAATAATTATTTTTATTAAAAAATTTTAAAAATAAAATTTTTTAATAAAAATAACTAAGTTTATTTATTAAAAAAATAAATCCCAAACTTTTAATAATTTAGGAGATTTTTATTAAATCCTAAAATTTTGCAATTATTTTTATAATTATAATTTTTTATTAAAAATAAAAATTATAATTTTGAGACTTATTTTTATTAAATTTAGGGGTATTTTTATAATTATAATTTTTTTTTATTTTTCAAAACTTTTATAATATAAAATGGTCTTTTAATTTATTTAGGGGTAAAATTATCATTTTACTTAAATTATTTAACAGTATTAGTGTAAAACAGTAAAAGTGACTAATTGATACAAATTTAAAAGGAAATGTGGTGCAGATAACATGTTATAATTTTGTGGTGGTCAGATGAACATAAAGTAAAACATATGTGATGCAGTGATAATTTTCTTTTTTAAAATTAAAGAACTTACTTCTACGTTACAAAAATATATATTATGTTAGATTTAGTTAATAGCCTACGAGCATATCTTCTTAAAGTGACAGCTCTAGCATTTTTTTTTTAACCCAATTTTTTCTCCTTATTCGTCGGGAAAGACAAGAAAATTTCAGGCTTAGCAAAGTTTCTCTAGAATTTCTTGAAGATTTGAACTCCATAGTTGTCGATAGAACAAGCGTAGATAAAAAATTTCAAGGTAGCAAAAATTCTCTAGAATTTCTAGCAGATTCGAAGCCATAGTTGCTGATAAAACGAGAGTAGACACTTTCAGCTGTTTCCTACTCACACCAGCCCATATCCTTGCCTTTCTATCAATCTCTAAAAAATAAGATATGTAACAGACTAATCGGGATGTTTTGGATAAATATCACCACTAACATCATATCATATCATGCATGTCATATCATATCATCCCACCCAATCATAAAAAAAGAAACAAAGGGAAAAAAAATCATATCATCCCAAAATGCAATCAGGATTCGAATTTCAAAATTCTGATCTCATTCTCAATAGATTTAGATAATAATTAACTATCTAGGCATATACATGTATGTATCTAGATGCATTTGAATATAAAATACCCTGCATATGAAAATAGGAGACTGCAGATTCATTTCAAAAAGGATAAAAGCCATGAATTGATTGACTTTTTTATATCAATGCATGATACAAACAAGACTGATAAATTTATTGCAACATAAGGTTGTAAACCAAATCTAGCTTCCTAAACACTAACTATATAATAAACACTCTAGCTGGCTAAACCGGCCCCACCATTATCATTAGCTGCCTCAACTGCCATTGCTGGCTTCATCGTACGGTATGATCCATTATTATTATTGTTGTTCTTTGAACATTAAGCCAGCTTCCCTCTCCTATTTGTCATCTGCATAGCAAATCTCCTCTCGATTTCGTGTCTCTCAGCTCTCCTCCTCAAGTTCTGCTTCTTTATTAATCCCGGATGCTGATGATGATGGTCGACACGAACAAATTTGCTATGATGTATCATAGGCACCGGCATGGCCTCAAGGCCCATCAGCCTTGCAACCACCCCTGGTTTGCACCACACCACACTACCCTCTCTACTTGCTCGGTCACCATGACCAGAAGGACCATCACCCCAGCTTATCGATGCTGATGATGATGATTTTCTACCATTAATTAGTACAGTACCATCACCACCCAAGTTGTTTCGAAACGATGACCGGTACATTGCATCCTTGCCATCAAGTGAAAAGCGGGGGTATTGATTCAGTGCATTCCTTGCCGAACGTAAGATATCTGAATTGTTAACGCATGACATTCTGCCACGGACGCTGTATTCATCTAGCTTGGCCCTTTTGGTCAATTCTTCCTCTATCTCGAGCTGTAATATCATCTCCTCCAACGTGGGCTGCCTTTCTTTTGATGAAACAAAATTGTGATGATCACCGCTATTGAGAGAGGGAGTGACCGTGCAATAAGAGGATTCGTGGTTGAGTTTGTGTTGGTTTAGGGTTGAAGTTGAGCCGTCGTTGTTGCAGAAAGTTGTGAAGCTTTTCTTCATCTTGGCAGCCAGAGAGTTTTTGAAGAGAAAGAATGAGAGGTCTTTCATTGGATGAGGGACTATCACTTGGTTGATAAGGTGCATAATGTAAATTGAAGGGAGGCGTGCTTGATAAATTATGAATCGTGAATGCACTTAAAGCATTGAAGCGGTGGTAGATTTTAGTGGAATCAAAATATTAGACGTAATGAATTGATGGTCCTTAATAGCAATCACATGACGAGAGTGAGCATTTCACATGTTTCTTCCTTCGCTCTCATATCTCAAAAGCTATTAAGATTTTGAAACTTATGCATATTTATTGGACAATTAATCACCCTAGTCATTAATTAACTAATGATCAAAAGGATATTTCACCTTTAAATGAAAGAAAAGAAAAGCATGGATCAATGGTAAAACCTCTTAATTCAAAAACTTAAATTAATAGAGAGAGGTTCGACATTAGTATTGAGGACAGAGCTGAAGATGTCTCTTTACATGAGATGTGAACTTAATTAATTAGACAATAATACATTGTTGGATGACTAAAAAGTTTGCGCGTGGAGGTGTAAAATCCCGAAAAAACTTCTTCGAAGCTTAATCAAATAGAAAAGGGTTTAACACTAGACATAAATGTCGACTAATATGCTTAAAGGTGGAAGCCATGCAACAACAAAGTGTTGGCTCCACTGGCAATGCAGTCCCCTTAAGTGGCTTGATTGGGTTTGCTCCCCAGTTCGAGTCGCAGGAAAGTCGTTTTTGTTGGGAGAACCTGTGCCTCCTGGTTCGAGCGGGGATTGATTCAAGCGGAGACTTCTAGTTTAGATTGTGGTACGGGCTTAAAGGTGCCTCCCACGATTGGGACCCTCCCCAAAATACCAAAAAAAAAAGGTAGAAGCCTTGCACATTTGAACAGGAGTAAAGATGTGGTTGGTACAGGGTTTAAAAATAAGAACAAGCTGGTAGTTGGATAAATCATGCAACTACGCAAGAATTAAACATAATGTGCAGGTAAAAAGCAGTTGATGAGTAATTATAATTGGGGTCTGTCCCGAGGAAGATCAATATTGTTACTGTTTTGACTTCACATGTGATTCACTTCTCTTTAAATTTTTTTTTTAAAGTAAGTTAATATGGTAAAAATAAAAAGAATCTTTGTTATGATATGTTTATGCAATACATATTTTTTGTATCTCTCAATTTCTTACGTGAAAGCAACGAACTAATTTGAATCGATTGTTGATTTTGATTTATCATGTATGTGTTTATAACAATGTAATAACAAAATTTAATTATTTTTATATGATGATTAAATAACTAGCAGCTTTCTAAAAAGTCAGTATACTAACATCAAATCATCACAGAATCTGTTTCTGAAAACTTTTTGAGGAGAGAATATATAAGCCGACACTAGTTAAAAATTAAATACATTTCTTTATTTTAATATATTAAAATTTATGTTTTTTTTTGGTTAGTTAAAGGAAAATTGTTTGCATGTGTTTAATTTTAAGGTTTAAATATATTTTTGTCCTTACATATAATTTTGATAAAGATTAAAATTATAAAATAACTAAAGAAGTTTAAAGGATTTTTAGAGGGATGCCAATAGTCCAACTTGTAAAATGATTGGTATATCACAAATTGCCGCATCCAAAAAAGCTATGGTGCGGGTTGAAGTCATGAGTTTGTATTTTATGACTTCTTCTTAGTAGAGGCTATGTCAAGGGTGAGGCTTTTAACATCCCACAAAAATCCTTACAACACCTCTTTTGAATTTAATTATTTTTCAAAATACCCCCGATTAGTTTATAAAATACAAATTCATATATTAAAATTAACTACTCTAAATAAAGCTTTACCCTAAAAGAAAAATTCTTTTAAGTTTTTATTTATAAAGCGAAACAAAATCTTCAAATCTAAATTATTTTCTTTTTATTAGATAGTTTCTACCTTCGTAACACTAAAATTTTATTTTTTAAATAGTATTTTTCATTTAAAATATAATATATATAAATTATATAATAGGATGGTTGTAAAAAGTTTGTTAAAGGGATAATTTAATTAAATTTTTATTCAAATAAGAAATTAAATAATTATCTTTAGCCATTAAGTAATTTTGATTAAAAAAAGGTTCATAAAAAAATTTTGAGGGCTGTCAACATGTCTATGCTTTCTTTTAATATTCGGCTAAAGCAGCTCGCCATGAGTTTGGGTATATATTGTAACAGATGGGGGTGTTCTCAGAATCCATCGCGTTTAACATCTAAAAACTTGTGAGCCTAACGAGATCGGCCTATTGAAAGCGTAACGGACCGGAGAGTGGGCTGTGGCAGATATCTCACCGTGCGGTGAAAGGCTGCGTATTGCGCTAGGGCCCTTTCGGTTTTGGAGGCCTGCGCCGAATAACAACAATATAAACAGGGACAAAAATAAATGATAATAATATAATAATTTGGGGTGGAAGTGAAACTGTAAGTTCTGGTGGCGTGGCTCCATCAGCGAAACGGGATTAAATTCTTCAACAAGATCCAAAATTTAAATTCTCTTTCTCCGATTCAAGTGATCTCTTCAGCATCAGCTCTCGCTTCTCCGGTAATTTTTTCTTCGCCTAAGATCAACTCTTCTTCTTAATCACCTGTTTTATTTCGTCAAATCTGATAATCACATCGCTTAGTTTATCGGAGATTAGATTAGAAATAATTGACAATTAATTGCATTGAATTGAACTTATAAACAGGTGGAAGATGATGAATAGTTATGTGGTGATTCGGTTGTTATTATTGGAAGTTCTTAGCGCAATCGCGTTTGCTTCTCCTTCCACGGTCCCCGCGTTTTTATGGTCTACTCATCACCAGAAGTACTAATTTTTCTTTCTTTCTCTTTTCTCGTAAAATTTTATTATCTTCGTAATAATAATGCCAGTGATTGTGAATTAGTGAATGAGTAATTCAATGATTGAAATGACAGGATATCTTCAAATAATGCATTGAATTACCAGACACTGTCTCCAAAGGATCTAGCCAAAGCTGTTCTCACTCAAGGCGGCTGGGCCGATTTATTGGTACTCCTCTTGATTTTTATTTTCATCCAATTATTTTAATTTGTTCGTCTCTTTGTTCTCATCTTTTGTTCTTTTTTCTTTCTGTTTCTTTAGTGCTCAGGGAGGCAGTCTCCGCAGTCTGTTGATGTGGCACTTGTGTTTGTTGGTAGAGAGGTAACCTTTTGCTTCCAACTTTTGTCACATAATTAATGGTTGATGCTGAATTTCTTATTAATTTAGCATTTGTTATTTGTTAACTAAAGTAGCAATAGTAAATGATCCCGTGACAACCTCTTCTCTGGACAGTCTTGTGCCTTTATCTTGAAATAACGTGATTTTGGCAGTTCTCCATGGAACCAATACGTTTAAGTTATTGAACCACTGTCATTGTAACACACTGCAATTCTTGTGCTAGTGTTATATGTTTTGGATGCTGATGATGTTTCTTTTGAAATCTATAGTTGCAATCGTCTCATATTTCTGGGAACAAACATGCTGACCTAGCTTTGGTAGATACGCTTAAGGTAACTAGAGGCAACCTGAATTCATTGTCTGTAGCGAGAACATCTTATTTGGGAATTAATGTTCAAGTTTCTGCTTTTTGGTAGCCTTAGCGTTCTGTGCTGTTTGACAGGTCTCGTTTACAAAATCAAATTTTTCCATGGCATTTCCATACATTGTTTCAGCTGGGGAGGAGACAATGGAGAGTTCATTGTTTTCCGAGTTTACAGAAGCTTGTGTGGATGATTTTAAAGTCGCTAATGTTGCATTTTCGGAGTCTTGTACTGTTGAGGGTGAAAATTTTTTGAAGCTTGCAGATTTACACTCGGTCCATGTAAGCTATCTTTGATATTGCAGTATGGAATTTGATAGGCTATGTGAGGATCTGATGCATTTTTTCTCATTGTTATTAGACTTTTTATTAAATTTTCTTGTGAATAATGTTCAGGATCATCTGCGTTTGAGAGCAGAAAAGAGTTTAAAGGGCCAGGCTGATCTGATTGTTGTCTGCTACGGAGACACTCAATCTATGAAACAACCTAAGCAACCACGTCCTGAAAGTAAGTAATTACATAATTGCTGGAGGATGAAATATTTTACACCTTTTCATTAAAGTCATATCGATTTGAGAAATATTTATTTTAATGGTTATGGATTATACACAGTGGCGGACTTACTATAGGCCGGTCCAGCCACAAAAAAAAAATTTAAACCCCCTTAAATTTTTATGATTTTTGTATAAAAATTGAGTCTTTAATTTTCCCTCAAGTATGTCCCTAAATCAATTTCTACTAAAATAACTGAAATACTAATTTTAAGTTACTTTTGCATTGAGACCTTTAAAATCTATTATTAATCATTTTTATTGGAGTTAGCAAACTATTTTATTAAATATATTTAGAGAGAGGTTCTTAACATCGCATTACTTGATGTATGTATTTTTCACCCTTTTATATACACCGACATTCACACAAACATATACAATAAATTTATAATTTAGCCTGGGGTAATCAAAGATCTTGGGTTCACCCCTGGTTTATACATGCAGGTGAAGTCATCTCTGAGCTTATTGATTCTGTGGAGAAGTCCGGGGCAAAGTATACAGTTCTTTATGTTTCTGATCCTGTTAGGTCCGTTCAGTATCCTTCTCACCAGGAGCTAGAGAGGTTTCTTGCTGAAAGTGTTGCGGGGAACAAGTCAGCCAATAACACAGGGTGCGATGAAGTTTGCCAATTTAAGTCATCTCTTTTCGAGGGAATCTTAGTTGTAAGTTTCTGTTTTTGTCCTTTCTTTTATCTGCAATTTAAGAACTTGCAGTTCGATTTTTTTATTTTTTTTTCTTTTAACTGAGTACATCTTTCCACTTACATTCTATTCGACCCATGCACGAGTGAATATCTGTTTTCTAAAAGCGTCATTACTATTTTAGTGTCAATATCTCTTATGTAGTGTCTGTTGAAGTCTCCCAGGGATTGCTTTTATTTCAAGCTATTTTCCTTCCAACCAAACCCTCCCCAACGTGCACTCGCATTCTTTTTTCATATCAAGAACACACCTAACTTATTTTGTTCGATTGTTCTCAATGGGTCTTTTCTTCATAGTAAAAGAGTAATTGAATTTTCCTTGTACATGGAGAGCATATACCTTCTTTTCCAGTTCTGTATACTGCATTAAGTGAAAAGTGATGGTCTCAATGGTAATTGTATCAGATAAACCATGACTAGTTTGTCCTTAAAAAGTTAGGACCTCCTTTGAGGAATTTGATCTTAGGAAACTAGTGGCCTATTTTGCTAGTCCTTTGCAATCAGTTGAGGCTCTTTTACATTAGTAAATATGTGCATTTTTCAAGCCTTTTCAACGGAACTGGAGGAAGTAGGTATGCTTTTCATTGTATATCCTCTTAATGCGAGACTGTGTTTGCTCAATGGTTTTTCCTTTTTACTTTTGGGTTAAAAAATTTTTGGGTTGGTGTGGGGAAAACGCTGTAATATCAATTTGCTATTGTGATTGTTCCACCGATCATCCCGCGCTCCCCCCCCCCCCCCCCCGCTCTTTTACTATTTCACTTATTCACATCATTACAGTTATACAGTCCTCTCATGTTGTTGCTTCTTGCATGATTTTTCAGGGAATTGTTCTCCTTTTAATTTTAGTATCAGGCCTTTGCTGTATGATGGGCATTGACACACCAACGAGATTTGAGGCACCCCAAGAATCTTAAAATTGTTTGTGCAAGATATTAGCTTCATATGTTGGGGACCCGGTTCTTTTGTTGTAGTGATTGGTGAAAGGTAGTGGTTGCTTGTCATATAGTCGCAGTGAGTAGATACATTATCTTGTAACATTTTTTTTTTTGAAAGAATCTTCTTGTAACATTTATTAACTTTTTCAAGTCATATTCTACTTTGCTGTTAATAATGGCGAATTTTTTTTTTCCATCAACATTGCCTATCATTTGATTGTCTCCTTGGTGTCTTGCCCACCAGGGATCTATTCTCTTACCTTTCTGCAGTTTGCCCACCAGGGATCTATACTCTTACCTTTCAACTGGTTTGAGGCTGTTGTTTGAATTGCTCCTAAAACTACATTGCCTCAACAATCAGCATAAAGGATTTTTACTACCCATTTGCTGTTGTGCAATTGATTTTGTTGTAAATTATGGCCTGGTTTTACTACTTTTGTTACAATGGGCTTGATTTTAGGTTTTCCAATATCTGTTTACTGCCGCGAGAGCAAATTTCCCAACAAACTGTGGGCCTTGCTCTACTGTTGGTTTCTGAAAAGAGCACATGTGTATGTCCAAAAATGAGAGTTCCAAGAGGACAATTTGGTTCTTAATACAATTATGTACCTTTTTCAATGTCAAAGGTGCATATTTGTTCCCACGTGTTTCCCAGAATTTCAAGTATGTTAACCGTAAATTAATTAAATTTACAGTCACCTGGAGCAATTCCCACCGTTCTCTTCACCTTTATCGTTTACTCGCCTTGGGACTAGTGGCGATGGCTCTTCGAGTGCAGTAAGTGGTAGGGTTTCTACTTTCTAGTAGTAGCTTTTGTACAAGATCTATCATCTGATGTTTCTTTCAGTAGCTTTCAAACTTTTGCTACCTTCTACGGTCATCTTAAATCTGCTATCACAGAGGTCTTGTGAGTAAGACCCACTTTTAGGATAAGAGGCAGGCAGGCAAGGCAACTTCATCTTCTAGATGAGATAAATAACGTGGGATGGGTGCACCATATCAGTTGTTCAGCCATCCAATAACATTTTGACGTACATGCTTGTTTTGGAACAAGTATATCTATTGGGATCAGATCATTTCATTTTATGCAAGTGTTTCTCCTTCTCGCTTATGCAAATCGTACGCCCACTTTACCACGCATAAGGGCAAAGAAATCTACTTCTTTGGCTTTTCTCTGGTTACCTTTCCATTCATACACCGAAAAATAGATAGAGAGAGATTCTAAAAATAAAAACCAAAAGGAGACCTGTTCTTCTGCTACTGAAAACAGAACGTGGAGTAATACTAGCTACTAGCTAATAGTACCACCAATCTGTAATAGAAGTGAGTGTTTTTTCGCCTTTTCCTTTTTTAAGTCAAAGAAGCAACACACGCACACACACACACAAAATCACTACAAAGTCTTGAACTTTGAGTCACCTCACTTGCCTAGATTTTAATATAATTCACAAGTGCATGTTTTCCACAGCAGTGGCAATACTGCGATTTGCATACCTCAATTCTCACTTCTTTTTCTTCAAAATACAAACATTAGATAGATGCAGACCCTTTTTTCTGTTTTGGGTAGAGTATCAGTGTATAGGAGATTCCCGTATTCTGATAGGATCTTTTATTAATTTATCTGTGTGTCTGTGTGCGCGCGCGCGTGTACACACATTTCATGGCCTTCCGAGTACCTGTAGAGATACTCTAACATACATAAGAGTAATAAGGTGCATGCACGTGAACGTTATTTCTGTCTGCCAACAACAACTAGCTATAGCTTATTGACAACTTTTTTTATTGACGATCGATCACCGCTCAAAGTTGAGACCACCATCTATCTTTTTCATTTATTATTATTACTTTCTTTTTTAAAAAAAAAATAATATTTTTCCTTTCACAGTCTAGGAAATGCTGTACCCAGTCACAAACAACACTTAGTTTTGTCATTAATTGAGATTTTAATCACTTTTGGAAACCTCCAAAATTCAGGTGGTTTTGTTCATTATTATTCTTAATTTGTTAATCAAGGTTTAGCTAGCCTTTATTCCACCATGTGCATCAAATTATTACCAACTAAAGCAAGGCTTAATTAGCAGCGGTGCCCTAGACAGCTAGCTTGCTCATTCATGATTGGTATGAGTAATTATAAGTTGTTTGAAGAAGCTAGAGAGTTGAGAAAGAAGAACCTTATCATCTTTTTTTTTTAAAAAAAAAAAAAAATTTTCCCAAAACATGTACTGTTTTGGACCATGAATAATGGGATCCTTTAATTAGGATTAGGAGCTGTCCTCGTCACCTCGATCCAAGATAATGCAACATCATCAACTTGTTGTGGTTAAGCAATCAATAGAATATATTAACTTATTTCATCTCCTTTTTCATTCTATAAATAAACACACTCATGGAGCTCTCTTTTTTTTTTTCACTATTCAACTACCACTTCTCTTCCTCTCTTAGCAGTTAACTTCCCTTAGCTTTTCAATAATAGGGACTTAGCTTATACACATACCCGTGGAGCTAGCTAGGAAACTCATGGGATTGGCTTATAACAAATGCACCTATGGCCTTGCGTGCAGGCGCAGATATATAGTAGCGTGCAGCCAAGGATGACTTGCCGGCAGAATGCTGTGTTTCCAGCTCTCCTTGGATATGTTCAGAAACATATATATTGTAATGAATGAATTGGTGCAAGTTGGCAAGTTGTCCTTGGCTACATGTTTCTTTCTGCTCCGTATGCCAGGCCTTAATGGTGACATGTATCCATATACATCCACCTTGATTATTTATTCCATCCGTGAGGAAATTTCTTCAACAAGGTATGCTTTCTTTGCTCTTGCATTCATCAGATTTGAAACATTAATGACTCATTTATATGTTGCTTCTCGTAGCTAGATGTAAGAAGATTCGCATAAAGCTTCTGTCTGCTTAGTTTGCTGTATTAATCATATATAATATATACACATTGATTTAATTTGTTCGGTGATACTATACGATTGTACAGATTTTTCAACTATGCTTTCTATCGAAATGCAATCTGCTGCGAGCTGTGAAGTCATTCTCATAAACTGACGGATGACATTTACCCCCATCAAATGACTTTGTTAATTATTTCATATAATCATATAGCCAAGTTTTTGCATTTTCAGGCCTGCGTCTTGATTAGGTTTATATACGGAGACTATAAATTAATTTCAATCAATTTTTTTTTTCAAGAGAGGCATATGCAACATCACACAGCTGAAGATGATTTCCTCATATTAATTATTAAGTCAAATAGAGAGTTTTTTAGGAGATTTTAGATTTATTTTTGTCGACCATCAACCTTAAGTCACTTCCTCCTACTCTTTCAAAAGGTATAGTCTAGGGATGGCAAAATCGGGATCCGAATCTAGATGAAGGTGCATCCAGATCCGGATCCGGATCCACAAAAAAATTTTTAAATCCGTATGATTTTTTATAGATCCAGATGTAGGTAATATTTGTATGGATTACGGATGAATTTTTTGGACATCCAAATCCGCGTAATAATAAGTTCAAATCTAATTTTAAATTCAACAATTTACCTAATAATATCAAATAAAATTCACTTATAATTCAACACATAAGAACACCATAAATCCACAAATAAAAATTCCATAATATAAATCAAACATTAAAAATTAAAAAAAAACTAAAGTAAACCGATTCATTACAATATTCTTTAATTATTATTATTAATTTTTTAGTTTCTTAACATATTTTTCAAAGTCAATGAATATTATAAAGTTAATTGTGCTTATACATATTAAATAAATAATTTAACTTTTATATTTTTCAGTTGAAATTTAATTACTTAAATAATTTAATTATAAAATAATGCGGATTCGGATATCCAATTTTTCGGATGCACTTACATCTGAATTTGAATTTAGATTCGCATGGATCTTAGATTTTAGGTTCCAGATTCACATTTTTTAGTATACGAATCTGAGTTTTTTCAGATATGTATTTTCTAGATCTTTGTTGATGCAGGCCTAATCTTGAATTTTTTATCATCCCTAAGGTATACCTCCAACTCCATCGAAAGATATTGGATGCTCTAGGAGCATTGTTCTCTTTCCATTCGTTCCCTGCCACCTCTATACTTCAACCAGTTATGGTAATATTTATATGCTCGTGGCAAAGCAATGAATAATTGATAAAGAACAATGCTTCAGTAGCATCAACAATATTAATTCTGTCACTTCCTTTTAATCAATTGAAAGATGCCAAATTCCATTGATTTTCGAGGAACTTTTTCTTCTACCTTTGGCGAAATTTGTTTAAACCGTCAATAAATGAAAAATCTTCTAAAGAATCTATAAGTATTATTGTTGCTGTGCGTAGATGTACGTTACGTTAAACATAACGTAGCGGTTATATATATATATATATATATATATTTGAGCTAAACGTTTGAGAAAATGCTCTCTTGATGGCTAGCTATATATAAAAGACACCAATAGAGTCCTTTTCTTGGTGTATTAATTATATATTATTTTATTAATAGGGTAATTCGGACTGATGAGTTAAAACCAATGGAGAAGTTTGATGATGATTCATATGCAAGCTAGCTAGGTTTGTGCAAGAACAGGATCAATATCATCAAATGATCATGCTTGAGCACTGGTACGTGGTTGCTGTGTCACAGATATAGCTAATAAGTATTTATGAAAATTATACCAACAGACGGAATTATTGAACGGCAAAGAGCCGAAGCCTGCATTTTTATTTTGGAAGCATGTAGTAGATGATTGTTGATCAATGTAAAGTAATTAATTAATGTGTATGTATGGTTTGTCAGCAATGCAATCAAAGATGTGATTGTTTATGACCATTGTTTTACTTTGTAATTTATAGCAATTAATTAATTAATTAAGACATACATACATACATACATATATAAATGCAGAGATGCTGTTAAATCATAGGATTTAAATAACATTTTTTACTGACTCTATTAAACTGTAAGATTAACAGCATAAGGAGAGCACAAGCTGCGTAGATCGCCTTATAGACTCTGATTAATGGTTGGAGCTTGACAGTATTATCCTTAATTAAAGAGAGGCACAGAAGAAAGAATTTCACACCAGAATATTAAAATATATGACAATAATTGATAAGCAGAATTAATTCCTTCCAATCTTGTCATCAGAAATAGGTAAATAGTTCTGAATATACAAACTATTGTAAAAACAGATATGACTTGGTGTATCATAACTGCACGTCCCTCATTGTTTTGCCTTTTAATAAAAAGGTATCCGACATTATCTTATTGGATAGTGTAACAATTTTCATTATAAATTTTTCCAAATAATATTACATTCGTAAATGAAAAAAATACAAATGAGAAGTTGTATGAACAATTTGGACACCATATAGAAGTATAACAGATTAAATTAAGTAGTTTAAAATTCTAAAATGTCAAAACAGGAGGAAAAAAAATAAAAATTAAAAAGCTATGACGCATTGTGAATTTGTGGGTAGGAGGGTTTGGTTTCTTGATTTCATTACAAAGATACTTCTTGACGGCTTCAGAATCTTCTGCAGCAAAGTTCTGCTGAATAAAAGCTTCATGGATCCCACCTATGATTGGAATCAATTAGTTCAGAAACTCAAGTATCATCGGGAAAATTCGATTTGACAATTGGCCTAGCTAAACCAATGACTAGAGTGAACTTCAATTTTGTCTCCGTTCTTAACCCCGTAATATGCTTCTCCAAGCGAAAAGATGGGCTGGATCCTGTCTTAGCCTCAAGAAAATGGGAATATTTGAAGTATATAACTTTTAGCGTTTTCACCACCTAAGAATCAGAATACTAAATTAGCGTCCATCCTTCCTTGTTTTTGCAATCAAAGCTTGATTAAAACTGGAAATGTCTCTGAACCCCACGACTCCTCTATACTTAGCATAACTCATCTTCTCCCATTTTGTCCAGTGCAATCCTTTCTGTCTTCCTTAGAGCCCCACCACAATCTAGCCATTCTTTTCTGGATATCGTAACACAGCCCCATGCCCATAGGAATTTTAAAGGCACTCATTGCATGACAACCTGAGCTATAGCTTTTATTAGTATTTCTTTACCACCACTAGAGAATAACATGTGCTATCGGTTGGATATCTTACTCAAAAACTTTGAACTTAGTATCATTAAAGAAACTTGTCCTTTTCTTTTCCTATCATAGAGGGCAGCCGTAAGCATTTTTGTTGTACTGAGACACCACATTAAGTTGAAAGATGTTCTTTATTGCCATAATTTGTCCCCTTCGAATTTGACCACTAAAACACATTGATGATTTTTCATAATTAAACACCTAGCCTGATGCAGAAGCATAGCAATCAAAGAGTGACTTCAAATGTTTGCATTTTTCAGTAAAAATGCAATAATGACGTTGTCAGTGTTATTAGCTGATTTGGTATAAACGCAGTTTGAATTGGGGAAATAATTAATTTGATGGATTTATTATTATTATTTTAACTTGTTAACTATGACTTTAGCAATGATTTTATAGATAACATTATAGAGACTCATAGGTCAGAATTCAGTAGTCTTTCTAGGATTAGCAGGCAATATATACATATGATTTAGAGAAGCTACGGTATCTTACTTATTAAGAACATACAAGCAGGTCTTCAGAACACCATTTCGAACCACATCCCAATGCTTTTGAAAAAATACAATTGGTAAGCCATCTATCTGGTCCAGGAGCTTTTGTTGGGCACATCTGGAAAAGGACTGTTGTGATTTCTTCAATTATAAATGGCTGATCTAATTGACTATTCAAATCTAGAGTTACCTTTGAAGGCATTCCTTGAAGGACTGCAAAAATCTATTATTGTCTAAGGTTGAAAGTGGTAAAGAGTTCTTGAAAGTACTCACAAAATCTCCATTCCACTTCTTAATTATCTTCTGTCCATTGCCTAAAATTGTATTCAACACACTCAATTTTGTTCCTTCTCTTTCTAGTGGTAGCTTCAGAGTAAAAGAACTTCATATTTTTGTCTCCCTCTTTTAACTAATTAGCCTCAACTTTCGTTTCTAGCACATCTCCTCATCAATCAACATATTTTTTAATTTGCCTCTCAATGCTTCTTATTTCAATGGCACCCTCATCCAAGGAAGACTTGCTCAAGTCTGTTAACTGACTTACTGAAGATGGTGAGCAACTTACTTATTGCAAAATGCAAAAAAGCGGTTTGCATCCTCTTTTTTGCTTATTTTCTTTTTTCAGTTGGTGTTCAGTTCTACTTTCCTTCGGTGCTCGCTGCTTTGAATCCGGAAATAGGAAAGAGTGCGAGTCACTATTTGACCACTAGAGAGGATTGCTTGGCTCTTTTTTTATTTCAACTGCACCTTCATACTGAACATTGTATTGCTCGGCTCTTTCTAGATTCCTTATTAATTCCTTTACCTTTTCCTCTCTACAGCCAAAAGTTTTCTTACTCCATATCTGCAGTGATGCCATAGAGCTTTTAATAATCTTCCTGAAAATCTGAACAAGGTTATCTTTGCTTTAATATCTCTATTTGAACCACTCCTTCTCTGTAGTGTTTTTTGCATCCCTCATGCGAACTCTATATATCCTCATAATGGATTCTAGTGAAGGTTCCCCTTTTACAGTTAAGGCTTCTCTCCTATCTTGAACTACCATCATAATAGGATAATGATTTTGATTCCTGATGTATTAGATTTGTAGCCGCTAATCATAGAATTCTGATCTTCAATCTTCGTTGCTCATAAATCTATCTAGTCTATCCTCAATATACTGAGGTCCAAACCGTCTATTAGACCAAGTAAAAAGGTGCCCTTTACATCTTACATCCACGAGCTTATAGTTTTTGATAGCTTATCATCCTAACATCTCTATCTAAGCCCCTAGATTTCTCATTTAAATTTAAAATCTAATTAAAATCTCCCTAAAAAAGTCAAGCCTTGAAGACAAACCTGCCAGCCTTCTGAATAAGGTCTGAGTATGCTTCTTTTGACTAGCTTCAATGTGACCATATATACCAGTATCTCTATTTTCTCCTATTTGCATTCTGAATCTCAGCATCTATATGGTGGTCACTATGTGATGTTATTTGGATAGGAGTTTTTGAACTTCACAATATAGCTAATCATCCACTTCTTCCTTTACAATCCACAGTTAAACAATTCTCAATACCCACAGAGGAAAATTAGTTGTGGTCTATACAGGTTGAGAATTTTCTTAATGGTTAGGCGCATCCAGAGATTTCCCAAACCCTGGACGTCGTAGCTTATTTTCATAGTTGTTTGGCAGGGTAGTCACTAGCCTCCACGGATACCTTATCCAAAACAGCCATTTGAACCTCTGTAACCTTTTGTGTTGCTTCTTACCACACCAGCTTAAGCTTTGCAGATGGGGATGAAATTTGAATTTGATAACATTTGGGCTTCCTAACTTGCTTTCTTATTGCTTTTTCAATTGGCCTTTTCAAAGAAATTGGCTCACCTTCTGCCACACTCTTTTTTGTCCATCGCTTTGCCTAAAATTTCTACTTTTTACCAGCTTTTGCGATTTTTTCCAGCCTAATTGCTTCATTTCCAATACTTTATACTTGCTGGCCTATTTCTTCTTCCATCACATTACTAAGCCCAGTTAAGCCCAAATACTATTTTTCAATTGCTGAATCAATTTCCGCCTCTTTATTTTTCCCGATCCTTTAATTTGCTAATCTATCTAGATGCCAATTCCTTGCTAGCTACATTGGTAGTCTTTTTGCTACCTAGGGAGTCATTGGTATTTTGACTTTTCCCAAGTTGTTTTGATTTGATCCGGATTTGCTTTCCATACTCGGGTTGATCAGACCTTGCTTGTGTTAGAGTTGATTTTGATGATCATAGTTTGGCCGACTTGCTTCTCTATTGCATCGATCTCGATTCATGTTCTGTCCAGCTCTCTCAACTTTTGTTAATGCTTTCATCTAAGCTCCAAAGGCTAACTGTTCTTTTGGTCGCCCTTTATAACTTAGGCATATTCGATATTAGTGGCCATTTATTTTATAATAAAAACAAAACTCAGGCAACTTCTCATATAAGACCAGTATCAAAACTTTTTGTCCAACCTTTTAATTCCAGCGTCAATACCTTCTTGAGAGGTTGTGTGATATCTATTGAGATTCAAACTCGAGCAAAGGATCCAATACACTCTCTTGACTCGTTCGTTTTTACTTCCTCTACCTTTCCAATTTTCTCGTCCATTTCTTGAATCCCATATTTCTTCATACATATTAGTGGGGGCATTAGATAACTAGACAAAGATGTGTACTGAAAAGGCTGCTTCTTGATACCCTTCAGAGCCGTGCTTCTCTGAGCACCACAAGTGCTTTATCGAAATGCTAAGGCCCTTCTTTTCTGTTTTCAGAAGGAAACTTGAAAACAAAAAGGCTGTCTCCCAAATTTTCAACTTTGATTTCTCCTACTGACTTCCATACTTGTTACGTTGTTGTTCTTAACCCTTTGTGTTCACTTTTCTAGTAAGCAAAATTATGACACTAAGGCAATAGGCTGCAAGTTTTGTCCCTTTTTTCTTCATATTTCCAATAAAACTAATCTTATCTGCTTCTTCCTGTTTTAGAGTTATAGCCTTACAATTGCATATTAACTCTTCAATATCTATCCTCAAGCCTTTAGACTTTCCTTAACTTGAAATTAAATTGCATACCAACACCCACCTGTCACTGATCTGACCTTTCTCTTGAGATTGAATTAGTCCCAACTAATTGAGACCTTTGATCATAGATCCCATTATATTTTAATAAGCTAGAGAATAAAACAGAAAAAAATGTAATAGAACTCAATACACTCAACTTGTGATCGATAAAGTGGACTATAAATCCCTTTTTGTATCCATTCCAAAGTTCCCTTTTTTAGAGAGAAAAAAGAATCCAAAGAGGATGAGGTGCTCTGGCACTTTAACAAGTAGGGATTTATTTTGTTAAAAGTGGGTACCAGCCGGCTTTCAAGCTCAAGTTCCCTGATAGTCCTGGTTGTTCAACTTCTAACCCTCTAGGCTAACAAACAATCTGAAAAATGAATATTCTTACAAAGGTTAAATTTTTCTTATGGAGAGCAGCAACAAATTTACTGCCAACTGTTGAAAACCTGTGGAAAGAAAAATTGTGCAGGAGCCTGTTTGTCATATTTGTACGAAGGATTTGAAAACTATCTCCCATGCTCTTGTGGACTGCAAATTTACTAGGAAATATTGAGACACACCCATGGCAAGATATGCTGAGCATGCGCAATGCTTGATAAAAAAGCTAACTACCAAGGAGATTGAACTGGTAACTTTTGTGTGGTGGATGGTGTGGAATGCCAGAAGAAAAATATGTTTTTAAAGGAGAACTCAGATCCTGCCATATCAATAGCTAAGCCCAGTGTAGTTATAGAAACTAGCCTATCAAAGAGTCAAAAAGCCTGAATAGCAGCAATTGGAGCAAACAGAATCTGGAAATTAGCAACACTGGGAACCTCCACCTCAAGGCTAGTACAAGATCAATGTGGATGCTACTATCTAAAAAAATCAGCAAATGGCAGGCTTTGTTGTTGTTACTAAAGGTACATCTAAGAAAGTTGTAGCAGCCGCCGTCAAGAGCATAAATTTTCATTGTGATGTTCTTTTTGCAAAAGCTGAGGCAGCGGAGTGGGGTTTACATGTAGCCAAAACTGCTGAACTCTCATATGTGAGCATTGAATTAGATTGTTTAGAGGTTGTTGAGCTAGTTAATGATAAAAAAATGTAGCAGGACTGAGATATTTTGGCTTATTTCAGACATTTACAGTAGTAACAGACAAGATTAAATTTAGGCTCAAATTATGTGCACATTTTAAACATGTAGAAAAGAAGAATTTCTATCACGCTTGAAGAAGATTAAATTTATTATATTACAAGTCGATGGAAATTGTACAAATGGAGACATTGAACGGGAGGAAAAGAAGAATTTCTATCACACATGAATAAAATTAAATTTGTTACATTGTAATACGATAAAAATTGTATAAATGCAGACATCTGATTATTTTAAAAATATAAACAGAAAACATATCTAAAAGGGGAACAAAAAAGGTGCGCACTTAACGTATTTTTTTCCCCATCCATTTTGTACAGCGAATTAAAATTTGTAATATAATTTAGTCACTTGCTAAGAATTAATCTATGTCTCTAGTATAAAAAATCGAGACATTGGTATGAAAGTAGGACTCATAAGAAAAATTATAATTTATGTTTTTATTATTTTTCAGGGTATTTTTTTTTTAAAAAGGAAAGTAAAGCTTTCCATTAAGAGCTACCAAACAAATGGCTTTCGTCTTGAGTCCTGCCTACCAAAACTATGCTATCACAACCATAAATATACCCACCCACATATGAAAAAAACAAATATTAGGCATGATAAAATTTTTTTGCTCATTTATAAGTTATAACAACTAATATTTATCGTCCTTTTTTTTCTAAAAAAAAAGAAAAAAATTTCTATCGTCCTTTATATGTTTTATCAACCACGTTCCCCATTAGAGCTATTGATACGTTACAACTTTTATAAATTTCACATGCTTGGGAAATAGAGCAAGCTAAGTAAATCGAGAATCAATAATTTATCATTGATTCTTGTGCTTGACCATTATTTTTTTTGGGGATTCTAAAAGTATTATCGAGCCATCAAATGAATGTTGTCAGAGGTTGGGTAACATGGTTCACAGGAAAATAAATTGAATGTTGTTTTCCAAATATTCATGGTACTACATCAAAACAAATTAATGGAGCTCTACTCACATGGTAAGAAAAACTGAAATTAAATTGAATAATCGATATTTTAAATACCTTGTTGTTTGAGTCATTGTCGAAAGTTGGAATAGAGTTTTCTTAGGTCCATTTGATAGGTCTATGTTTGCTTAGTTTACACACATAAAATAATATCGCACGAAATCTAAGATTAATTATTGGACCATCTAGATTTGGAGCTTGTGAACAGGTCGTGTTTGGTGAGCTGAAAACTGATGAAATGAATTTACAAAGAGAAGAAACAATTGACAGTGAGGAATTAATTAAGTTGAGCCTTTTACTCTAACCATGTCCATGAAAAAAAAATGATGAGTGTACATTAATACTGGATACTGCTAGTGCATGGGGCCAAGTCTCACTCATCATGCAAAAGAAATTAATGTTGGTATTTTGTCAAGAAGCTAGATTCCAACAACAAATTATCTCTATAACATATGGAAGTAATGCTGTTTTACTTGATGCATTCACATGGAGTTGTTGTTTTTTCATTTAACTAAGTGTTTTTGATGATTAATATATTTCTTTTCTATGTGTTCTGCAACAGCAAAAACATAAATTCTTTCTTCAGCATTAAAACAATTGTGAAATTTCGGATACCATTTCTCTGTCATTGATTCTTCTTCTATTTTTTAGGTTGAATCATGATTATACCATTATTGAAACAAGAATTCTTCGCCGCCGAAGGCTGTACCGATTCAAAGCTTTTAACATATCGTCTGGTCTTATCTTGCTCCAGGATTAATTAATACGCAGGAGCTTTGAAGCAATGATGCAGTAAGCCTTTGAACAAGAACAAGATTAATGGTATTGATTCTTTTCTCCGAAACTTTTCATTTTTAGATTTGCAGCAAAAGGGGCGCTGCATTTGTAATCATATGTTTGTTGCATAGATTCTCGTTGTTATATTTTTGTCCACAGTCTATTCTTGGTTTTACTAAAAGGAGAAAAAAAGAGTCTGATTTATCAGATTGAAGCTGTATGTTTGATCTTTTTTTTTTCCTTGTTTTTGTTTTTTGGGCCAAGAAACTTAGCTTATATTTCAGCTGCTGAAGGTCACTGCTGAAGCGTGTATGCAAGTATACAGTTCAGCAGCTAACCATTCTACCCATATTTTTCAGCCTACTTATTGTGAAAAGTATGATGCAGTTTAGTGACATGGATTAGAGAGCAAAAATTTTGGGTACGAGATCACTGGTTGGAGATGAAGAATATGGACTCGAAGCAATCTGTTCATAAGCTTGGTGAAACGATTCATTCCCTGCTGGGATTAAAGGCACATTTAACGTCTTCCTGGGTCAAATCGGTTTGTGATATTGTAAAAAACCTACCATCCACTGATATAAAAGGAAAAAAATTAGAGACACAGTGTTCTGAAATCAAAGAAATTGATTCAGGACCGACCATTTCAGGAATAAAAGGTTGGCGCTTCGCATTAGGACGTGCATGTTGTTTTCATTGTTTTCATAAATCACTACCTCATTCTGATATAAACCCTTTGTTTGTATCACTTTTAACAGATGAACTTGCTACTTTATCTGCATGCATAAATCAACTGAACATACAGAGAAGGCAGATCCTAAATGAGTTTTTAGATTCGAAAGGTTAGTTATCTTAAACTTGGAAAAAATCGATCGTCAATGCCGAGGAAAAAAAAAAAATACGAAATTACATCACATTATGTTACAAAGAAACCTTTATCCCTCTGTCCAACAATCAAGATCATGCTGAATCCGCCTTTGAACTCAGCAAAAGTCTGTTTGACTGTCAAGGTTGAGGGTCATATGCAGGATGGTGTTTGATATCATTTACTAATTTGCTGCATCCAACCTGAAAAGTCATTGTAAATAAATCTAGTCATATGCTAATTGTATCGGCCATTGCAGGAAATATCCGTGTCTTTTGCCGTATAAGACCCATCAGTATGGGGGAGAATTTTGGACGCCTAAGACCTGTTATAGCTAAAGATTCAAGCAATGTTCTTTTGAAACTTGCTGATAATAAGAGTAAAAATTACAGTTTTGACAAGGTCTTCCATCCAGGTTCATCACAAGGTGCTTGAATTAGTACAACTTCTCTCTGTGATTTCATTTCGTTCATGTATAGCCCTGAAATAAAAAGCAGACGTATTATGAGCCACCAACTTGAATTATACGGTTATAAGTTATGAAATGAGTTTTATGGTTGTAATTTTTCAGATGAAGTCTTTTCAGAAGTTGAACCAGTCATCAAATCTGTCCTGGATGGCTACAATGCATGCATTTTTGCATATGGGCAGACAGGCACAGGAAAAAGTTTCACAATGGTAAGGACCTTACGATATGGGAACCGCATCAAGTAACATGAAAAGCTCTAGGTGTAATTAAGTGACGTACCAAATAATCAGCTGCTTAGCTAATCTATCTTTAATTAAGAAATTATCCAAATGAGTAATCACTTGCACTGCAAATAAGAACTAACTGGCCACACTATTTATAGTCATTCATAAACTAAGTGAATCAAATCCTATCTGGAGTGAACACGTATATCTCTACCAAAATCAAGAGAATCAATGTAACTTTTCTTAGTCTACCTCTCTCCACTGATAATTTATAGGAAGGTACTCCAGATTCCCCTGGCATAGTGCCCCGAGCAATTGAAGCAATATTTAAGCAAGCAATGGAAAGCAATCATGCATTTCGCATCAGTTTCAGTATGCTTGAAATTTACTTGGGAAGTTTGAAAGACCTGCTTGTTACTCAGCCAACAAAAGCAACTGATCCTTTGCCACCTTGGTAAGTCTGCTTTTTGTACGATGCTAGTTGTTTTCATTAAGATGTTCTTGTCAACTTCAAGATCCTTAATTTTGTCACAGCATTGTAAAGGTCAATGCTCAAACCCTATCATTTTTTTGTCAACTTCATGAAGAGCCTAATTTTCCCCTCTACTGGATGTTCACAGTAATTCAACTAATGTTCATCCACCATTTTACCAGAAAGATCAGTAGGAGTACATCTTTTCTCTGATTTCAACTGAAAAATATCCACTATTTTGAAAAATCTTGAAATGAGTTGGACTTTTGTTTTCCTATATGCAACAAGAATACCTTTCCAACTAACATAATCCACTGTATTTGCAGCCTTTCCATTCATACAGAACCAAAGGGAGGGATTGAAATTGACAACCTAGTGACCATCCAAGTGAATGACTTCAACCAAGCTTTGAGGCTGTATAGATTAGGTTGCCGGTTCAGATCAACTGCCTCTACAAATTCAAACAGGACTTCTAGCAGATCTCACTGGTAATTACTTCTAAGAATTTTTCAAATCGTTTGTGGAATTAGGTTACCAGAGAGCTAAGTGAAGCTTGAGACTCATTAGGAATCATAAAACACTTCAATATCTGACTGCCAATTTTGGCAACTGCTTAATATTTGCAATATCAAATGCAAATTTTTAGAAACTGCTTAATATTGGCAACATTATCTATTACGTTCTAAGTATGCCTCCCTTTTCAATACTTCTAACAGCATGATTCGCATATCAATAACCTGCTTTGATGCTCCTGAGAGGCGACGGGAAAAAAACAAAATTTGGTTAGTCGACCTAGGAGGAAGTGAGCGTGTGCTGAAGACAAAAGCACGGGGGAGAAGGCTTGATGAAGGAAAAGCCATTAATTTGTCACTTTCTGCTCTTGGAGATGTCATTTACGCCCTTCAAAGGAGAAAGCGCCATGTACCTTACAGGTAAATAGGAAACTCAACTCAACACAGCCCATCCCAACAACATGAACTCAGCTGCATAGATCATTTTTGGAATTCAGTTGTATAAAGAGCCCTATCCTCCATTCAAGAATCGAATGAGCTGCATTAGATTTTTTCATTGCAGTGCTAATACTGATTAGTAATTTTCTGCATAATACAACAAAAGACTCCTCAAACTAAGCTAACCCTTTGTTTGTAACAAGGAATTAGAACTTAAGAATCTGAATTGAGTGAAGTTCGAGATTTCAGTCTCCAATACTTCCAGAAGAAGCAGACAATCTCTAAATTCATTAGATTGCAACATGGTCATAGACAGAAACCTAGCTAACAATTTCTTTCTTTTGACAGGAATAGCAAGTTGACGCAAGTACTTAAAGATTCCCTAGGTAATTTTATTCTTTTTTTTCCCATATTCTGTTATTTCTAAGATACACATCAAATAACATAGCAAAAATGAAAAAAAATATATATATATACTTCCCCTACTTTAGGTTGTACCAACCAAAACACAGAGTTCCAGAGGTCTATTTGTACCGATCAAGTGGTACCACTAATCAAATGCTTTTAAACCAAACTAAAACAAAATCATCTCCTCATGGTTTCTAAAGATTATGGAAGTCCCAGTGAATGTCTTTTCATAAGAGTGAAGACATATGATCCAATTAATTATTCATATTATGTAGGTTATATCTGGCCATTTTTCTTTTCCAGGTGAGGACTCAAAGACACTGATGCTTGTCCATGTCAGCCCCAAGGAAGACGATTTGTGTGAGACAATATGTTCTCTAAATTTTGCAACGAGGGTAAAAAGCGTTCACCTTGGGCATGAGGATTCAAATGTAAGTAGATGCAATATTGTATCTTCATATAGCAATTTAAATATTTTAATTAGCTTGGTAGCATGTCAATGAGATCTCAATTTATGAAATACAGAAAAAAGGCACCTTGTTCCCTGTAAATTGGTCGAATCACATGGATATGCAGTGAACGATATCAAAATTTACTATAAGTCAAAAGAAAGCTGAAAGTGACCGAAGAAACTGCTTATCATGCACTTGCAATATAGACTATAACTTTTTATACATAGAATGATTATCAAGAAGTTGCCTAAGAATATCTCTAAATACACAAACTTAGAAAAGAAGGAACAACTATTTAGCTACAGCAAGCATTCTGCTACCAAAAGAAAAAAAAAAAAAGAACAAATCATACAGAAAAGTGGCTAGTAATTCGTCTACATAAATGATACCTTTTTTTTTTTTTTTTTTTTGGGAAAGAAAATAAGATAATGCAATTGTTAGGTGCATTACCTGGTTTGTTGAACTGCCATCTCAGATAATCTCCTCAAACAATGCTTAAGGTTCCTCTGCTTCTGCTTCATTACAAACTGAACTTCTGCATTTCATAATTAAGATGAAATAATTAATATTCAGGAAGCAAGAGACCAGAAAGAAGTTTCAATGAAGAACTTGCAGCAAAAGATGAAAAAGATTGAAGAAGAGCGCCTAAGAGTTAGAGGAGAAATTGAGAACTTAAGTGAGAAATTAGAAGCTCTGACAAGGCCTGCACATTCTTTTCAAGAGCAACTAGAAGTTTCCCATTCATCTGAAGAGCCACTATCTAACCTCAAATGTAAGAAGAATAAGGTTGACGATGTCAAAGTAGCTCCTATGTCACAATTACCAAGATTTATGAGTGCAACTCTTTGCAGCAGAAGAAAGTCTGGAATTCATCTTCATAATTCAGAAGGAAAAGACCGAGCCATTCGGAGAAAAAGGCCATCATCTCATCGTGCTGAGTCTGTGACGTTCCCGGTGAAAAACAAATCAGAATACAACTCAGAGCATAGTATTTCAAGATCTAGCTGTTTGGTGGGTTTGAACGTGAAAAATAGTGCAGACTATGAAACAGAATACAGCCAAGAGACATTAGACTGTGATGTCAAAATTGAAACTTTTCTTGAGCAGGACAGATCACAGAGGACTTCAATCCGACAAGGAGCTCCCCCCGGTTACCTTGAGAAATGTGGAAGTCGAAAGACTGGAAAATTCAACACAAAAAAATTTTCAAAGGTTGATGACTGGCTTTTACATAAAAATGAACCCACTATCGCTGGTTTTACACACAGAAGTAAACGAGTACTAACTATTCCAATCCCAGGGAAGAAACATAGGGGAAGAGAACCAAGCACAGCAGAGAGATTATGTAATGGCCCAGTGCCTGCATATGAGTTTACTGCAGAAAATACTGCCAGCCTTAATAAAATGAAGAAACAGTTTGATGTCAAAGGAGATGAACTGTCCATCCCAGAAGTAATTACCGAAAGACCTCTACCAATGTTGAAGGATTTATTTGAAATGGACTCAAGATTGGATTTCATTTCTTCATCTCATACAACAGTAGGGCAAACAGTGATACAAATGCAAGATTTTAGGGATAGATTGTTGATAGATGATAATAATACATCTAGCACTCCTTCCCTACCTGATATTTGCTGCGGTACACTGAATCAATATAGAGATGATGATGAACTATATACAATGTCAATAATGCAGCCGGTCAAAGGTGAATTGTACTGCTCAGAGAGCATGCTAAGGAATGGTGGGTGCACTTTTTCTCCGTCTGAATCAGATAATAGTACCGTTGGATCAAAAGGAGATTCGGGTGTTTCTGTCTCAATATCGGATCTGGACTCGCTCTGTGAACAGGCGTCTACAGAAATAGGTGTAAACGATAATGAAGAGGAAGAACTGGATGCTTCTTTTGAACCCTTTCCAATGGAAACAAGACCCAGCCCCTTAACACTGAGATCCCAAAGAGCTCTATTTATGAATGAAGTGAATCAGAAGGATCTAAATATGCATCAGAAGGATCTAAATATGCCATACATCCTATCACAAGGAAGTACACATAGCGAAGGTGAGAATGTTCATATTTAAATCAAATATTACTCTCTTATCTGGTCAAGCTCTTTGTTTCTCAAGTAGTTCTCATTCACAATATTACAACTTGTTTTTATTCTCATTCACAATATTACAACTTGTTTTTATTGCACATTGGGCAGGAACATGTTATGTCCTCAAAAAGAAGATCCAGATATTATTTGCCAGTGCTCTTCTAGGATTGGGACTCTATGACTTAGGGTTTGACAACGACTTCTTCCATGGTTTAATGCTTTGAAGCAGTTCTACTGAAGGAAAGAAAGAAGTTGAGCAATTTTGACTGCATAACGGTTGGGTTGAGTGTGAATTGAATGCTTGCATATTCTCTGTTCACTAACCCTTCCCACCAATTTTTTAGGGAAAAAGCTTTAACTGAATAAAAAATGCCAAATCTCTATATCTGTCTGATTAGACAGGAAAAAAATATTATTTTATTTAATCTCAAAGGCCTGGTGGCTCTGTGCCAATCCTGTAAACATGAGAATGATGAGGCTACAGAGATCTATCAGGCAGGCTGAACTGGCACTTCAAACTTGTATATATGCACCCATATATCTATTTTTCATAATGTATGTATGTAGTAGTCGCTTAGATTCTTCTATAGCACAGAATTTTGGAGACAATTTGGAAAAGGTCCATTCAATGAAACGGGCATCTTATGTTGATAATGTTTCAAATTTGAGTCTAGCAGCATCATTCTGACAACTGTTCTTAGAGATTGGAAAGAGAGTGTCAACCACTTCGTTTGTGCAGTTTTTGTTTCTTATCTTCTTGATTTTCCTTTTATTTTGGAAACAACAAAAGTACTACTTAAAAAAAAAAACAAAATGCTTGACCGTTAATAGGTTATGCACAGCTTAAAGACTCACTAGTGAGCTAACATTGCAACTAACACAGCTTTGAAGATGATGAAGGACTTGAAAGGGCTTAGCAACTTACTGGAAAATATGTCTGGTAAGGAACAGAAAACAAACAATTAATTAGGATCCACAGAAAACTGATTGACACAAGCATCTAGTACACTAACTGACAGATTAAACAAAAAGAAGTACGTTAAGCAATCAGCATGAAGAGGAAAAGAAACTGTTTGATAAACAAGTATCCTTAAATGTATAAAGATTATCATTATCAACACATGATTTCAAATTAAAAGGCTCTCTTTATTTATAAATGGGTATCCCATGAATGAATTGAAAATTACAATTAAACTTGCATATTCATGTATGCTACATATGAAAATTTTAATAGGAAATTGAAATAGAGGGGGCAGTATGAGGAAAGTAAAAGAGGCTAAAGATAATAAAGCTATTAGCAGTAATTAAAAGAGACATTTATCAAGAACAAACCTGGCTGTTTATGAGTTGTCACAAGTATTCTAATGCACATAAAGCTTTGTGCATGACCAAAATATCAAGTGATGCCAATACTTGATATCAGGATGAGAGAACGGACCCCATTCTTGGTTAGTTCTTTAATCATGTCTGCCAATGAATCTGGGTCTGAAAGAAAGATACAAACTAAATCCAAGGTCATTAGGTAGGGTCTTTCAAACTGATCAGGGAGTTATGATGTATTAAGTGGTTGCACTGCATTAAAGATTTAGAGCTGCTTGTGTAAGTGGAACTAGAATTACATACTGGCCACATCAGATTCAAGCACTCCAGAAAATTCATTTTGCAGATGCTCAGCAAACTTCATCTGTCCATTTATCTTGCATAGAATTTGGTAGAGTCTATCAAAATCAGGATGGGATGTGTCTCCTGCTACAAATTCATGAACTCTTTTACTCACTTCAATGTAACTGCAACCTGGCATCTTTTTAACTCCCATGTCCCTCATTACTTTCCTTATCTTTCCAGATTCATTCCACCTCCCAAGAATAGCATATATATTAGACAAAATTGCATAATTTCCACTATTATGGGGCTCCAACTTTATCAGATGTTGCAAAGCACACTCTCCTAGCTCCACATCACCATAAATATTAGAAGCAGCAAGAAGAGAGCCCCATATAGCTGCGTTTGCCTCAAATGGCATCCTTCTAAGTAGTTTCTCGGCTTCTTGGAGGTAACCAGCACGGCCAAGTAAATCTATCATGCAACCATATTGCTCAATCTTTGGTTCAATCCCATACCTTGATTTCATGATGTTGAAATACCGGCGACCCAATTCAACCAAGCCAACATGGCAACAAGCAGAAAGGATAGCAATGAAAGTAATCTCATTTGGTTTAACTCTAGCCCTTTCCATGCGAGAGAACATGTCAAGAGCTTCTCTTCCTAGACCATGCAAAGCTAGGCCAGCAATCATTGTAGTCCATGTGATAACACTCTTATTCTTCATGTTCTCAAATACTTGTAAAGCCTTACCAATTTTTCCAGACTTAGCATACATGTCTATAAGTGCATTGTTAAGAGGAACAATTGTATTCAATCCATATTGTTCAATATAGTTATGAATCCACTCTCCCAACTCAACTGCACCCAGTTGCGCACAAGCAGAGAGTGCAGCCAACATAGCAATTTCATCAGGTTTCACATTTTCAACCTGCATTCTTCTAAACAAAGTAATTGCCTCATTAGGTTGGTCCATCTGAGCATACCCTGCAATCAAAGTAGTCCAAGAAATCACGTTCTTTTCAGTCATGAGCTCGAATAGAGCCCGAGCATTGTTCAGATCACCAACCTTTGCATATCCTGCAACCATCGTGTTCCAAACTGCAACATTCCACACTCTAAGACTCAATTCATCAAACACTTTACGAGCATCATAAATGCATTTACAGGAAGCATACATTTGTATAAGAGCCGCGACAACGTGAACATCAGAGTCTAACCCAGTTCCTACTGTTTGACAATGTATCTCTCTCCCCAGTTCAATTGTTGATAACTTAACAACAGCCTTTAATACAAAAGGGAATGAGTAGTTGTCAGGACGCAAGGCGCTGGCTTGAATTTTGTTATAAAGAATGACTGCATTTAAGGGATTGTCAGTTTGACAGAGAGCCTTGATGGTGGTGTTATAGAGATATACATCTGGTTTGGATTTGTGGGTGAAGATTGAATATGCATAATCAGAGAAGCCCAAAGAAGAGCAGGAGTCGATGAATCGGCTAAGCAGGTGATTATTTTGATCAAGGCCTCTAACGATCATAAACCCATGTGCTGCAAACAAGTGTTTGATGTCTGCGCATTTGCACTGACTTAGCAAAGTGACAAGGTCTGCTGCACTTGTACAACAAATGAGACGTTTGTGTATGATCCGTAAAGAGGAAAGTGATATTGATTTGCCCAGAATTAGAGAGGATTTGTGTAAAGAAAACATCTTTAAAGCTCTTCTTATGTCATTTTGTTATGCGCACAAAAAGTCCACTTTTCAATTTCAGGCCTCTATTATCTTGAACTCTTGTTAATGGGCGTGGGTGTGTGCGCGTGCGTGTATCGAGGTTAGAGCTTATTAGTTAAATTTTGGAACACAATGAGACGAAACAGTACTCCTGATTTTGGTGGCACGTTCTACTAAAAGAGACAGTTAGGCCTGGGTTTTTGTAATGATTTTTCACAAGCTAAAAAGGCAGGCACAAAGTCCAAAGATGATTCTTCCAAGTTGAATTTCAAGCGATGGGGTTGGGTTGGTTAGTTGATTAGATGTCATACTCATACAAAAAGATTGGTCTTTTGAGTCAGTTTAAAGTGTTGTTAGTACCAAGTAATTGCTGTCAGTCAGAAGATGAAAAGGTTAAAATGTTTTCGAGTCTTTTTATTGACTTGGGTCCTTCGTTTTCGAGGAATTTAGAAGAACTAGTGGCACTTATTGCCCAATAAATAAATAAATAAATGAGAGAAATTCATTTATTTATTTAAGCATGGAAATGAAAATGGGTAGAGACAGAAATATTACCACTAGTAGTAGTGAGTCAATTCCCATTATCCCTATTACGCTCAACCACTTTCTTGACCTGACCACCGTGGCGGTACAATTACAATAGCACAAACTCAAAGGGGAAAAAAAATTAAAAAAACACTTCAAATCGCCTTTCAGTCTCAGATCTAACCTACCCAGTTTTTTTTTTTTTTTCAAAGTGAAGGAGACACCTTTTAAAGTTAATTGGAGCCATTTCATTTTCTTTTTATATCAATAGGATGGAAGGGAATTCAGGCGGAGGAGGAGCAGGAGCAGGAGGGAGTGGGGGCGTTACCGGTGGTGGTGCAGGAGGCGGCGGAGGGAATGACGTGGAACTTGTGTGCAAGACATTGCAGGTAGAGCATAAGCTATTTTACTTCGATCTCAAAGAGAACCCACGTGGGCGTTACTTGAAAATCTCTGAAAAGACTTCAGCAACTAGGTCCACTATCATTGTTCCTTCTTCCGGCATTTCTTGGTTCCTCGATCTCTTTAACTACTATGTCAATTCAGATGATCACGAACTCTTCAGCAAGGAATTGCAGCTCGACTCTAAGGTTACTAACTTTCCTTCTTCTCACTCTCAAATTTTTAAATTTTTGTTTTATTAACTCTCCTTTTTTTTCAACAGGTTTTTTACTTTGACATTGGCGAAAACAGAAGGGGTCGTTTCTTGAAGGTATGCTTGCTATCGGCTTTGCCCCCCACTTTAAAAAAGTGTTTAACGTTTTCTATTTTAACCATGTTTTAATTGCTATATTGTTATGTGTCTTCATTGTTGTAAGAATTGCTTATATGACTATTCAAAGCATGAAGATATTTTCTCATGTCGACAGGCTACCAGTTTGCTCTTTCTAATTTTTCAATTTCCATAATTTACATTTTTCATTTTACAAGAACGATAAGTTATTTGAACATTTTTATTGGTCTCTAGTAGATTTTTTAATTCTTTCTGCTTGTTAGTTCGTAATGCTGAAATGTGTATATAGAATATCTTAAGGGCTTGTGGCTGCGGCCACAAGGTAAAATTGCATTGCTGACAATAGGCTATGCAACAATATATTATCCCTTTGTATCCATTTTTCTTCAATTACTTCCTCTCAAAATCAAAAACTCTCACACTTAAATTTTCATGAACACGGGAGAAAATATGTTCTTTGTAATTTTTCTTCTGGCTTTGAAATGCTACATTTCGCTGTTGTTTTCAGATGTATTGCACTAGTTGGACACATAATTTAGGTGCTTGTGTGTGTTGTTGCTCACGCTACTCCAAATCAGCTTCCAAAGTCATTTATCTGTTTTAGTTGCAACATTCAAGTACAGTGATCTTTGTCTTTGTCTTGTTGCATTTGGAACTTTCTGCATTCGTGAATCTTCTCTGCGGAGCTTCCTGCAAGCTTATGCAGTTTTTCAGTTTTTCTTTCCTAGAGTTGTGTATCTTGAAGTAGTTTCTGCCTGCCATTTTAACTTGCGGGTTTGAAGCCTTTTCCCAATTATTTTATTATGCTTGCTTAAAGTTATCTGTATTGATAAATAGTGAAACAATATCTTAATATTATTATCAAACATATGAACTGTCTTGAATTTAATGAAAATACACATGTTTGTTGAAAACTGTCAATCACAAAGCTAGTTTAACTTGATTGTTGGAAAATCAACCTTGGGTGATGCACTTTCTTAGCTTTGCCTAGATGGTAAGAACTATTGTAAATGCAAGATTGGATTCCCTCGAGATTGGGTGTGCTGTGGAGATCATAAGAAGCTCCAATGGTAAGCAAGATGATTTACTGATGTGGTTAATGAACTTGATATGCATAAATGTTCCCCCACTGTATTTCTTCATCAAAATTTCTTGCTTCATTAGACCTGTTCAGCTTGGAGGCAGAGCCTCAGAAGACTGATTTTATTAAGCTATCCAACCAATCAAGATCTCCGAAGCATGCCAAGTAACTGGTTCAATTGGTTTAAGCGTGGTACCCAAAATTCTCTTTCTTTAAATGTTTATAATCTTTAATTGTATCAATAGAAAACAAAAATAATGTGTGGAAATTTCTGTTTAAAATGAATCTTGCAAAGCTTCTTAATACTGCACATAGAAGCCTGGTTGGATCGGTTGTCTCATACTCTTGTAGAAATCTTAAGTGAGATCGTTATTATTGGATTTGGACTTGCTACTTTAGGAAATTATCTATGCTGAACATTTTGCATGAAGAGTTTACAGTAGCAAGAAGGAATATGATACTTCAATTCTTTTTATAGTCTGAAAAAAGAAAAAAAGGTTAAATTTTGGATAATCCGAAAAAAAAAGTTAAATTTTGGATTAAGTTATGTCAAACCTTTGATTACCTTTATCTCATTTTACTAATTTGGTAGGAAAGCTTTTTGAAGCAACTAATGATTGCTTAAAAGACGGTTTGGAGGTTTCTCAGGTAGGATGCACTTATGTAACCATTTGAATGAACAATGGTTCCAACTTGTACTGGTAAAACGAGTGAAGATAGTGAAACTGCCTGGCACAATGCTAGGTCTTATACAGTGTGTTTAATCCATCTGGAAGGCAGTGTTTACTTTCTTGTTGTTAACTCATTGCTTAACTGAGAATGATTGAATAAGGTCCCATTATGTTGACACTCTTTACCAGTCATTGTACTTCTGTGACTTGACATCCTCCAAAGACAAAAGATTTCAGAAGTTGCAAGCCATGCATAGAGACTGAACTAATCTGTTTGTGGTCCAGTCATATTTGCAGTTGATAGTGATGGTGAAGCAAGCATTCAACCCTAGTCCAAGCCTGAACCATCAAGAGCCATTTACCATCCAAAATTTGAATCAATCTTAATTGCCATATGATATTAGCATGCATTTTTTTATGGAGATTAAGATTTCTTGCAGATTTAAGTAGTATGCTGTACTTGATAATCAAACAATTGGTAGTATTACTGATTGTATCTCCCTATTTCAACTAATTCTGAGGGTTAGTTATCCTTATTGTCAGCTTGTGCTATGACAGAATTCTGAATAGAATCCATTAGTCTACTTCCATTTGTTGATTGGAATAAGCCACCAAATATTTGTGAAGAAATATCAATTGTACCATCCTTTTGATTCAAACAAATCTTTGTTGAGCTCTGACTTGTAGGTTTGAGGACAAAAGTCTTCTGAGATGGAAGTAACTGATGTAGCCAGTCAAGTCCCAAGTCATAAAGAACTATAAACAGATGGGCTATTTACTCCAAGATGAAAGGTTTTAGAGTTTCTAACTGATGGGGTTGTGGTTTGAAGTGCCTTGGAGTTCAATGCTAACTGCCTGTTCACTTCTCATCTGCTTTGTCTGAAAGCCCAATTTTTTGCAATTCATTTTATTATTTTCTATCTTAAAATCTCGTCATTCTGTCTCCCAGAACTCTGAAAACTTCTCTAGAATCTATGAGATATTTCTCTTATTAATTCCTCTGTATCTAGTAATTTTTTCCAATCCTTGTTTTTATTACATTTATTTTTCAAATCGTGAGTTTGTATTGTTTATACATTTGGCAAAATGCAAGGGAAAAAAGAAAACCTGGCTGTATCCAGTTTGCATCAAATGGAGCGGATATGGATATTTTCATTTTCACATGTGTGTATTTTGTGGTGGTAATTCCCATTTCTCTGACTAATTCTTTGGGTTCTGTTGGGATCTTGTTGTACATCAAGAAGATCTATCTGCTCAATCCTCCAGTTTCTTTTTAGCGAACTCTTAGATTCAAGACACCTCTACACTTTAAACCCTAAACTCTCACTGGAGAACTCCATGATTCCTTCCATCAACAATTAAACACCTTAAACTAAATTCACTCAAGTGTTATCATAACAAATGATGGTAAGAGATGTTTTTTCTTCACTAACTGTTCCTTTGGTTGGTTGTGAAGCTTTATTTTTCTAGCTTTTTCTATTCATGACTTAGAAGTGTCATCTGATTAAGGCTGTACCAAAGGTTAGATTGTCTTTGTTCTCATGATTTTATTGCATTAATAAATTTATTTCTGCAGGTTTCTGAAGCATCCGTTAGTAGAAACCGCAGTACCATCATAGTTCCTGCTGGAAGTTCACGGGATGAAGGATGGGCAGCATTCAGGAACATATTGGCAGAGATTAACGAAGCATCACGACTTTTGATTTTGCCCAATCAGGTGTCCTTGTATTGCAAGCGTAAAATCCTTGCTTTCATGTTGTGCCGCTGAAAAAGATATATGTTGCTTTTATCATAGGTCTTACTTCTCCCTCTTTGCTTTTGTCCTCACCTTATTGCATGTGCACCAAAACAGCAAGGATCTGAGCAGTCAGAACATCTTGTTGGGCTTTCAGATGATGTAGGGGCTGGTTTCATATCTGGGCATGGTAGCCAACCTGCCCCTGCTTCTGAACTGAATGTGGACAGATCAGTTGATTTGCCAGCACAAGATGAAATAGGTAACATGGGGGTTTCAAAGGTGATCAGAGCTGATCAGAAGAGATTCTTCTTTGATCTTGGGAGCAACAACAGAGGTCATTTCCTGAGGATATCTGAGGTGAGTCAATGGATGACTTAATATTTGATTTAGTTTGTCTGTTTTGAGAGTTAAATTGGACATTAAAACAGTTTTTTCTTTGTAAATTAAAATTCTTGTAGTTATTTTTTCTGTAATGGTGTCAATACGTAGGTAGCGGGCTCTGATCGTTCCTCCATCATACTCCCACTGTCTGGACTGAAGCAGTTTCATGAAATAGTGGGACACTTTGTGGAGATCACCAAAGATCGAATTGAAGGAATGACTGGTGCAAGTGTTCGGATAGTGGATCCCCCTCAAAGATGAAGTTAGTTGATTCAGGTGTTTGGTGAAACAAATAATTGGCAATGCAAGGTTGTTACAGATTGGTGTTTGATTAGGGCTGTTGATTGTGTTAGTTGTGCTCTGCTATGTCCCTCTCCGTCCGTTCTCACATTCAAGTAAAATAATCCGATGTATCTGTTTGGTTAGCAGAGAAATTTCGGAAATATTTGCCAAGCATAATTTCGGATAGATAATAACAAGAACAAGAAAAGGCCAGATATTTGTAATTGTTAGTTTGATAGTGTGGCAGCGAAGTTACGGTTTTAATAATACTCATCGAAATGTGTTTTGCTTAGTTTCAATGAAAATGGTTGTTAAAAGGTTCTTCATATCTCGCCCCCCCCCCCCCCCCCCACCCCAACCACAAACCACCTCGATTCATTTCTCCAACTGTAAGAATGATATTGACCTTGATCAATTAGAAATTAGAAACCTCATCAATTACTCAACTGTTAGGAAGTAGCTGTCCAATTGCCCTTGCAAAAATCATGCTACCGTGATTCTCAGTTGGCATTTCCTTTACAATTGAGCAATTGACGTGTGATAATGAGGTTGGGGTCTATGGACTCCTGATGGAATTAGGGGGCCGACGAATATATATATATCCATGTCAAAGGCTCAAGATTCCTTTCAATCTCAGTATTCGAAACTAAAGTTGAAAAGGAAAGGAGTAAAGTTGGCACAGAAATTTCTCACTCCCTCTCTTTCAAGTAGAATGGTCATTTACATTATTTGCATTATTTTGATATAAAATATGACAAACAGAAAGGGAAAGAGATATCATATTCATACAAATAAATGTGCACAGGTTGTTTTCAATTTCTATCTTGTTGAAAAAAGAGAGAGCCTTGATAATTTTTTGAGAAAAAATAATAAATAAAAAAATAACAAGAGAAGGAAAAGATGTATAGAAGGATGATGGGTGTGGGGGTAAGTTCTGGATGGGTCACACACAGCAATGCCGATAGCAACAACTCAAAAGACGGTCTCACTAACACTAGCCAGTACTCAGTAGTTGAATGATCATGATGAAGGTATGATATAAACGGTAAAATTAAAACTGGATTTTCCGTCATTTCACACATGCAGCTAGTGGGGTTCTGTGATCAGCATGGTCTCTGTGTTTGTGTTTGTGTGTGTGACAAGACTGTTAGTCCCGATTGAGTGACATCAATGCACGAAACTGATAAAGCTTCCTCTCCTGCTACCACGTTTTCTTCTCGACTGAAAGATAGGTAGGGGTCCTCTCCTCTCTCTTACTGATGAATTCTTCATATCATATATATGCTTAAATCAAGAAAGAAAAGGGCATAAGGCACACTCAATTACTCTGCTTAGCCATTCATGCAAGAACACGAAAACTGACAAGTACAAGTTGCAATTTAACTTCTACTTTGCTACACAGTAAGAGTGACCCTATAGTTAGCTAGCTAGATAGCTAGAGTTAGGTCATTGATTTGCAGAGAAGATTGTGGAAGGTGTCCCAGGCTCCCTGGTGGACCACTGTGTGTGTACATGTTCTAATGTGATGCATGATAATGCTTAATCCCACTTACCTACATAGAATGTGACAACTCTTTGCTTAAGAGGAAGGATCTTTGGACCACTAGTGCTCTTATTTAACCAAATCCATATCAAACGCAAAAAAGTTTTTCTACTCACCTTTTCAATATGTTGAAAATAAAGAGCAGTTCACAGACATATTAGATAGATAGCTTATAGCTAGGAGCTAGGAATATTAATCAATGTAATAGAGGAGCTAGCTATGATGTCTTAGAACGATCAGCATTATAAATCCATGCTTGCTTGCTCAATATTGTTCAAATTCATAAAGATTGCTTGTAAGTGGAAATTTAGGTTATGTTCCAATAATATTAATTCTCGAAAACGAAGTTACAATTATTTTTTAGTGTTTGTCAATTGTTGCAATCCCCATTTCTTTTTATGTCTTAGCACTATCAAATGTAAGTCTATATTTGATTGCCATTTTCTAATGCAATAATAATAATATAGCTGAAAGGATGACCATAAATACGAGTGGAAGAGGAAGCTTAGGATCTCATATGGGGCGTGATTAATTATTTGACTAGTGACAGACAGTAGGAAAAGGAAAGTTGGGTCCCCATTACCGAAATTGCAGTGAGCTCCCAAGATGCTGTAAACTTCTAAACACTAAGGGCTCGTTTGGTTGTAGGATTAAAAGTGGGGATTGAACTTTTTTTTTTTCATTTTATCCTTTTCTCATGTTTGGTGCTGTCAAGGGTATTAAAATTTAGTTATCCTGAGCCCACAAGTTAATCTTAATTTTGTAAAGGAAATTATCCCAAAGGGGGCGATGAGATTAGTTAGTGTTGGATTACATGATAACTCAATTAAACATAATAATTTATAAATATTAAAATTATAGTAATATGTGATAAATGTAATAAAAAATATTAATTTTAATAATGTAAATAATAAATTATACTAAAAATCATTATTAATTTCACATTAAATTAAAATTCTATTTTAATTTATTTAATTATTAAATATTTTTATAATTTCAAATTTACATTATAAATTAATTATTAAATTAATATTCAAAAGATAAATTTTTATAAAATAATAGATTATTGAATAAAAATAATAAAAATATCATATATATATTTAACGAAATAAAAATTATTTAAATTATGATTTATATTTCATTAATGTCATTGAGGTTGATTTGTATAATTAATAATACAAAATTTTAGTTTATAATCATAATAATAATAATAATAATAATAATAACTTGTAAATTGTAATATTATAATATTAAACATTATTATTTATAGTTCAATCCAATATTGCACGAAACACAACATAATATTATATATAATCCAGTGTTATCCAATCCAATCCAATTCAATCTGGCATACGAAACGAGCCTTAAGAGAAAGAAAATGCTATTAACATTCCAAATTCATATAACGAATGTCTCCGGCCAGCTAGCTCCCTCTCTCCAGCCACACATGTGCAAGAAAGAGGGTGGAATAAAGATGTGAGTTGCATGATATACTGCTTTAAGTTTAGAATTATATGCTCTAATATGATCGCAAAATAAAAACTTGTTCATACATATAATTGCGTGTGTGTGTACCACCAACGATTAATCATTCTTTTGGTACAATATTTAAATTCTATCATTCTTGCTAATTTGTAAATGGAAGCTCACGAGCTACCGGCACCAATCACTGGTTCAAGTTCGAATAATAACAGGAATACTTTCAAATTTGTTAAGCTTAGTTAGAAGTTCTTATTCTTAAATGGTAACTGCGGCCATATTATATGTAAATGGCCATTATGGGTAATTGGTTTGATTTTGAGCTGTGAATGTCAATTACAATAAATGAATACTATTAATACAATTATTTACAACTGCTGTTGATACTGGACTTGTAATTTCATAAACGAATATAGCAGAATTTCATCAAAATTGATATACATTGTATTATAATGTTTATCAAAATTAATGTACTATATTGTTCATTTAATAATTAATGCACGCATACGGTTCTATCTCCATTTAAATATACAAAATCCAACGATGTATATATGTGAAGATATATGAAATTTGGATGTTTATTATTGAAAATGATCAGGGTTTCAGAGTACTATACAATATCAATGATAGAGGCTAAACAATTTCAAGTGTAACAAGAGGCGAAGCACGGTAAAAAGCTTATGTTTGCCCTCTGTGGGTCATTCACCATCTTACTAGTTCGTCAATAATATATATTCCTAACAAATCCTTCTTGTTCATTCCCGTGGGCAGGCGATGATACCAGTCAAGCCAGCTCTCTTGCTTTTAACGCCTCGCAAGATGTATACATATATATAGCGATCCTCTCTCTCCCCGCTTTGAAATTAATCTATTTACATTATTCATTTCTATAATATAAATAATTAATCTTCTCCTTCAATATTTATACACATATATAAAAAAATTAATTCGATGGAATCATCGAGCTCATCAGCCGTGACGACAAGAAGCATATCATCAGCCTCCGGAGAGAATAATAATTACATGGTGATGAAGGAGTACTGGCAAACATGGCAGGCAGGAGGTCTCCACAAAGTGCTGTGTATGGAAGGCGGAGATGAGGATAGTAGCTATGCTAAGAACTCACAAGCTTCCGCCTCCGCTATCACCTTATGCAAACCCTTGCTTTTAACTGCTATTCAATCAATGAAACTTTTCTTCATCGAGACCAATGAAGGTGATTCTGATACTGCTTATTATGATTCTATAAGAATTGCTGACTTGGGTTGTGCAACTGGGTACAACACCTTGGCCACCATTGACATGATTGTTGGAAGCTTGAGGAAGCGTTATCTCAATGAGTGTGGCTTCGACCCTGAATTCGAGGTCTTCTTTTCTGATCTCCCTTCCAATGATTTTAACTCTCTGTTCCGTTCGTTAACTGCCATGTTTGATTCTGTTTCTGATAACAATAACAAAACCCTAAACAAGTATTATGCTGCCGGTGTCCCCGGATCATTTTATCATCGTCTATTTCCAAAATCAAAGCTGCACATTGCTGTTAGCTTAAGTGCCTTGCACTGGCTCTCCGAGATACCGAAGGTTGTGTTAGATAAGACATCACCAGCATGGAACAAAGGGAGAGCTTGGATAGAGGGAGCCAATAAGGAAGTAGTGGAAGCATACGCAAAGCAATCAGAAAAGGACTTGCAAGATTTCTTGGTGTGCAGGAAAGAAGAAATTGCTAAAGGAGGAATGTTGTTTATACTAATGGCAGGAAGACCGGAATCGCAGCCACCGGAGAATCAGCTGGGTGATGACGCAGACTCAAGAGCTAAGCATCCTTTCACCACTTCCATGGATCAAGCTTGGCAAGACTTGTTAGATGAGGTACTCTGCACTGTAAATGTCGTTGTCCATTAGCATACATAGTATATATATATGTGTGTGTACACACACAAACATTTCTTTTACGTTAATAATTTGATGCTCCCTTTCCTAATAATAATAATAATAATTTAATGCTCCATCTCAGTTACGATCTCGACCCACCATAATGTCATGCGTCACGTACCTTCATCTCTGCATTTGCCGTCCTCACTTTGTTCTCTTGAATATATAACATGCTCAGATGTGTACAATATTAGACGTGCATTTGCAATAGACTATTAAAATATTAGACGTGCATGTAAAGCTCTCTAGTCTCTTTGCAGGTCATGTGTACAATGAAAGCTTCAAATTCAATATATATAATTACAATAAATCACATAGGCTATAGACGTGTAGTACGGGGCAAATTTGATTTTCTTAATAATTTGGTATCTTTTTTAAGTGTTTTTTTATCATCTAACCTGCTTATTTAAAGTGATTATTTTGATAACGTTCGAATATAAATATGGATCTCATAATCCCAATAAGGGCTAATGAAAAAAATTTATGAACTTGAGAAACAGATTTCATTGAGTGGGGAGAGCTGTTCGGTTTCACCATTGTATATGTAGCAGTTAATAATATACAATAATTCAATTTTGTTTATATATTTTACATGATCATAATTCAAATAATTCAATAAGGATCTTGATATAAAATATTGTTTTTTTTTTTTTTTATTAACTGCATAATTGTTAATGTGAGAGCTTCGATCATGGAAGATGATGGTCCTTATCCATTTAAGTCTATCCTCAATAAGACTAATGATTACTTACTCGGCAAATATGCATAATCTTTTCATGGTTTACTCAAAACTTCTATTGATCTTCTCTAATTCTTGCCTAAAAAATATATAAAAGGATTTGATAGATGAGGAGACAAGAGATATGTTCAACATTCCAGCATATATGAGAAGCAAGGAGGAGGTTGAAAATGCAATAAACAAATGTGGTGGATTCGAGATAAAGAGAATGGAGTACAAGAGAATTGTAGAGCATTCAGAGGAGAAGCAACAAGAGTGGATTATGGATCCTGTTTCCTACGGTAGAGCCAAAGCCAACCTGGTCCGTGCTACTCTCAGGCCCATTATTGAGGCCCACATTGGCCCCTATCTTTGTGATCAATTCTTCAACCGCTTTCAGACTCGGGTTTCTTCTGATTTTAATCTTCTTCATAAAACTTGTTTTTATGGTGTTATTATCGTTTGTGCTATCCGGATTTAACATATATAGACAAAACTAAAAAAACCCTTTCAGTTTCTTCTCATTTTGTCACCTAATGATAGAGAAAATCAAAGCAACAATCTTTTTGGGGAATGTTTGCAATCACTTGAAATATCTCTGTATTTTTATCAAAAGGTAGGAACTCTGTACTAGAAAAAAAAAAATAAAAAATTAACGCCAATTTTAGTGAATTCATCTTCTCAATATTTTCTATATGATCATCTTGTACGGATGTTTTCGATATGATAACATTATAATAATTATTATTTTCTTCTATTTTGTTTATGATGATTGTCTCCAAGCGATCTTCTTGTACAAATTGCAAGATATGGAGATGGAACAAATTATTTGTAGCAAACGATCCAAATGTTAAGTTAAGCTTTGAACTTGTTTTTGTTTATTTGATTCACACATTAAGCATTCATTTGTAATCAAACACATTGTGTGAAAGAAAATTCATTTCTAATCTTTATCACTAAAAAGTTGTAAGTGTTGGGATACACTTGGGTTAAGAGATTAAGGATAATCTCTTGTTGTAAAGGTTCATTGACACTTTGGAAGTCAATTGTAAGCATTTGAAGTATTGGGAGGCTTGGATAGTGAAATCCTCAAGTTTGGTTTGTTTGGAAGCGTGGACGTAGGCGGAGATTACCGAACCACGTAAAAATCATTGTATTTGCTCTCTCTTACCCTACATCTTTAATTTTCATTGCACATAAATTTATTTATTTTGAATTTGGTTGCTTAGTTTAATTTGCATTAAGTTTTATTTGCTTAATTTTTTAGAATCTCAATTCACCCCCCTTGGGTTGCTTGGTTATTATTTCAATATTTTTACCACTCTTTGTTACGTTTTCTTTAATAATTGATCATGGTATAAGTATTTATAATGACGGCTTTAAAATTGTCATAAAAGTTATTAAAAGAATAGCATTATATGAATGTATAGTAAAATAACCACACTAAAAAACCACATTTAATGATAGTTTTGTAAGAGTCGTTATTAAAAAGCAGCTTTTTAAGGATAGTTTTTAAAAAAACATCATTGGAAAGAAACCTATGATGATGGTTTTGTTAAAAACAGCCATTAGAAATAAATGAGAAAGCGCAATTCATGAGGTTATTTAAAATGTTAGTTTTTAATGATAGTTTTTCTAATAACTATCATTAAAACTTAAGTAGATATGATAAAATAATGTTGTTTAATAAAATAGCCGTCATTATATTTATATATTTAATGACCTTTTTTGTCAATATATGTCATTAAAGCTTATGTAGATATGACATATAATAGTTTTATATGTCATATAATATGTTGTCAAAGCTCAATAATAGTTTTATGCTCAGTAGCAAACTCAATGATAACTCGTAGATCTCTTTATATTTGAATTTGATTGAGTTTATTTATAATTAGAGTTGAAAAATAACCGTTATTGACTTTCCGTACAAAGTTTGGTTTAATTTGTCGGTTAATTTGTCTCAGCCTCCATTAGCTGTATGTGTAACTCTTTAAAATTAAACTTTTGGTTATGAAATAAAAATTGATAATAGCTTTTGACAACATATTAAAGATTACATGGATTTTTAATTGAACACTTCACAGTTTTATAAGGAACTTTAAGCCCGTTTGAAATTGAGGAGTTTCTGATAAAACCCAACTGCTATACCTTAGATGGTAAGTTGATTTGATTTCACTTGCATGGTAAAAAAATTATTATACCTTTACTAATTTTGTCAAAATTTATTATTTAAAAATCATATTTGCTATATACTATTAATTATTATTTTATAGGTACAGCTTTTTATTACAGAAATACAGTTTTTTTTTTCCACTACAACTGTGCCTTAAAATCTAAGCCAACTCAATACCAAAACCTTAGTCTATGCTGTTGGTTTTGGAGTGAGTGATCATTAGGTAGTCGTGCTACCTTGCATTTTGCGTGAAGAATCATCACAAACGGGGATAAGGAGCAAAGAGATGTTAATGCAAGTGAAGACCTGTAACTAACCGTCTAACCCCTTAATATCAAAATTGCTATCTGTGTAGGGTAAGAGTCATTGTTATACATATAAAATCTCTCCGGACACTTTCAGTTACTTGTTCGTATCTCAGTAACCAACAAATTGCCTACACTTGTCAAATTAACAGACATTGTGTAGATCCGCCACTTAAACCTTAAAAGACTGTTATCATTGCCTTTTAAATATTTAAGCCTGGTGATGCACAAACTTAATTATCATTTTAAATTTATCAGATAGCTCAGTGGACTAACACATGCGCATAAAATCAAAACAAGATGTATTCTGTCAGCGCATTCCTCGGAAACATACTATTATTCCACCAAATTCAAAAACCAGAAGCATATTCTCATGTCTTCTTCAACAAAACCGGACATAGTGCAACACTCGCCCAGCACACTAAATAAATAAGCGGCAACTCACACGACTAAGCAAAGTCTCTACCTCCAATATCCCTAGGGGGAATTATTTTTTGGGCTAGAAACAAAAAAATTAAGGACTCACCAGGACTCAATTGCTACCCTGACGCAACTCTGGGCGCACAAAATCTGCATCTGGTGGCACTGAAATGTCAACAGTTGGTCTCAACTGAGCACAGACTTCAATGGCTCCATGGACTGGATCAGAAAGGAAGTTGCTGATGAGATCCCCATTGATGGGGGCATCATTGTCCACTGCCACCAAGGCTTGTTGTGTCAGGATGTAATCAAAACGAGGGGCCCATTTCCTTGATCCCAAACGGGCTGTGGTAGAGCAGTTGTCCACCATAAATGAAACTCCACGAGCATGCATGAATGGATTCAATGAATCCACTGACTCAATCACACTTTCATTGATGATCTCAGAATAGGAGTGCCCTTTCTTCCTCAGGATCTCAATCTGGAATTTTTAAATCCAAAAAGAAGGGTAAGTGAAGGATTTCAGTCTACAAACTTTATATCCCACAAGAATCACTTCAAAAAGTTCAGTATATAAAGATTTGGTGAATTATTTCATTGCACGGGGCAGATCACCATCATCCTTCTGTTCAGGTACCTTAAAATTGACATACCATTTACTCAAAAAGAAGGAAGCTTCATACCTGGGCCATCATCAGAGCCGCATAAACACCTGCTGTGAATGGGTGTAATGGGCCTAAGTCACCTGCTGGACGTGTTGATCGGACTCGCTCACCAACTTTCCACATGCGAGTCTGATCAATTTTTCCCATAGGGAAAGCTGGTAGACCTTCCTTTTCCTGTAAACAAAAGGTATAACCAAAATCACTCACATGATTATTACTTGGCCTAAATTAATGACTTGAAGAGTAGACTGAATAAAAAAACCTTAAAATAAACATAAGATATTCAATTTTCTAAATTCTAAGACGATATGAGCTTACATAAAACCGACGTCCAGCCAAGACAACACTGCGGATCTCACTGCCAGCGGCCACATCTTCATAGCACTCATATAAGATTTCCATGCACGGATAATATGAGGCACTATAAGCTTTCTCGAATTCCTTTTTGTCTTCTCCAGAGAAGGAATTGTAGACAGCCAACATACCCTTTTAGCAGAAGATAGAAAATATGAAAAGATTAAACCATGGAAGCAGACCTCCATTGAAGAAATAAAATAGCAGGGTGTGCATGTACAGATATACACAGATAGATAAACATGTGGTGAAAATGAATTCATAATTTAATCTCTGGCTACCTGAGTTGAGATGATCTTTGATATAATTCCTGTTATGCACTCCACGGTATTCTTGTAAGCCAGATCCTCATTCATTCCATTTTCAGTGAACCTTCTAAACAAGGATTCCACAATTCCATGAACAGCACCAAGTAGAATGCCTATAAATCATAGAATGAGAAGTCAAATGACTAAGGTTTAAGTTCACTACAAAATTATAGATGCAGGGAAGCACTCACCACGCTCCCCAAAGATGTCACTCCTGTACTCCTGCTCTAATGTGGTGGCAAATGTGAAAGGAGAACCAAGGGCAACTGACCATCCTAGGGCGACATTGGTAGCTCTTCCATCAACATCCTACACGCATGAACAATATTCAGTGATCAGAAAGTCTGTTGAATCGATTTGGTTACTACAAGAGACCAACACACAAGTGAAATAGAGGTTCAGAGAGCACCTGGTGGACAGCAAAACTGGAATTAATTCCAGCACCATTAATCTCTTTGCCTTGAACATAGAGTCTCCTCACAGATGGACCCATTCCCTTGGGACACACAGCAATCACACCGATATTCTTTGGGAAATCAAGTCCCATTGACTGCAAATGCCCAAGAAGGAACCCATGGGAAAGTCCAAGGATGCTGTTTGGTTTCATGCAAGAGAATATCTTCTCATAATTATCCGCCTGGAGCATAAGACTCAAATCAGTACCTCTGAAAATGATAAAGGCAAACAAAACAGCCCATAACAAGAGCACAACTGTAGAACCATCCAATAAAAACCCACAATCTACATCTGATCCCTCTAAAATATTAAAGGAATAATGGAAATTTCCTTCAAACAGTTGTGGGATTTACTGTAGATCCAAATGAAAAACAAGAAGAAGAACATATATGAAATGCCCAGTCTTATAAGCCCATCAAAATCAGCCAACATTTTACGTAGTACACAATTCAAGTGTATGCTGAGCCAACCTGAGCAGCATCAGAAATCAATAATAACACAAGATCACTGCCTGAAATAGTTTCATATATATCCCCCAAAGTTCCATTCTCTTCAGTAAAACCAGCAGCACGAGCTTCAGCAAAAGAACGAGAGCCCTTCCTAAGCCCAACCTATACCATATAAATGAAGCAACCAGCAAGGAAAACATAGTCAGTCACCACAAATTGATCAACACGTACAAAATTAATTATTAAATAAAAAATCCAACTCAGCTGAAAGAAGCCTAAAAATAAATGAAAATGACCTTGACAACAATATCAGATTTAGCTTCAGCAAGGGAATCCCTCAAATTCTGAGCTTGGGCAGGTCCCTGAACAAAAGAAGAATGTAAGCTGTCTATACTGCAGTTAAGTGAGAAAACCACATTTCATCAGATTAAGCACTACTAACACGCATCATAAATGTTGGTGGATAAAAGGAGTGGAGTAAAAAATAGAACGGTGAGAAAAAATATACCTGGGAACCCCAGCCAATCACCCCAATCTGGTTAATCCCGTTGAATGCGTCCGGCAGCAAGTTAAACAAATCCCTTCCTCCTCTCACAATGTACTACAAACATTTTCCAAATTAATAAACAAAAAAATGTATAATGATAACAAAACGACATGCGTTACACCAAAAAAAAAACCTCATCGCGGTCAGCCAGGGATATCATGTCCTTCTTAAAGACAGATGTCTCAAAATCCAGCAAGAAAGGTGTCTTGAGAGCTGTCTCGGACGCCATCCAAGCGCTGAGAGCTGAGCCCCTGCCTGTAGTAGTTTTGAGAGCTCTCAAGGACTTCGCGGTGGATGAGAAAGACGCTAGATTGAGATGCTTGAGTGCTTCTTTTAGGGTTTCGGACGACGGCGATGGACTAAATTTGGGGATCGGGCGACTAAATGGTAAAGTAGCCGCCGCCATTTTTTTTTTTTACTCACCTAGCAATGTTAAGTTAGCTTTTATAGTGGAGCAGGGGAATTTGTAATTAATGCAACAAATTGAAGCAAATTACCTTCAGAATTTGATGGCAGCCGTCGAAGACGATACAACGGCAGCTGTGGAGAGACCCACGGAGACTGACACAACCTTCCAAATTCAGTTGGACTAACCTGAATGTTTACAAGAAGAGTAGCCCATTCATGAGTCCAATTATGAGCAGCCCAAGAAGGAAATCATGTCACATGTTGAGGATGAAGCAGCTTGTAATGAACTACAGAAAAGCACACGATTAAAAAAAGCTCCCTCGGTGGTTTAAAGACTATGTCGTGTAGTGGAATTGATTTATTTAGGGCTCTATATTTGTTGGTTTATTTTTGCTGTTATTTTTCTGTCACAAGTTGTTGCTAAGCTGTATTGAAACTTCTATAGACAGAGGGGTATATGTAGAGCGTAATCAATTTTGTAAAGCATCGGAACTGAATTGTTTCTTATCCTTCTCGACTCTACTTCTATTCTCAACTTCTCTCTTCAATCTTGCTCTTTCTTTTTGAATTTTTGGGGCCGACACTTGGTCAAAGAGTGTGACTTAACCGATACAGCCTTTGGTTGTAGGGGGTGTATCATTGGTGCTTTCATTGCTATCATCATGGCGGATTCTGAGGTGTTAAAGATGATTCAAGAGCAGTTCGAGAGCTAAACATTGTCGTTGCATCAAACATTGCAACAATATATGGCAACGGTGGATTCTCGCCTTGGCAATTTGCGTTCAAGATCCATGGATCTTCAAACAACTCGGGTAGAGCTCTTCATTAACCCAACCCAATATTTCATTCCACTGAGGTAAATTCTGGTGGTACTGAGATATCGCCAGTGTTACGTGGAGGTTCCTAAATTTGATGGATCTGACCCAAACGGGTGGGTTTTTCGAATTGAGGAGTTCTTTGTTTTCACAGTACATCAGAACCTCTTCGTTTGCAGATTGTTTCTTTTTATATGGAAGGACATGCGGCAGCGTGGTATCAATGGATGAAGATGAATAGCCTGCTTATAACTTAGAAGAATTTTTGCAGAATCTTAAACATCGCTTTGGTGCCTCCCTCTATGAAGATCCTCAAGGAAATTTGTCCAAATTAACCCAAACCACAACAATGGTAGAATTTCAAACTGCTTTTGAAGATTTAATGAATCGAGTGACTGGAATCTCAGAACCACTTTTGATCAGTTTCTTTATCACGGGATTGAAACCCAATATTCGTCGTGAGTTGCTTTTTGCTCGGCCTTCTTCTTTGATGGAGGCGTTTGCATTAGCTCGCGCTTATGAAGCGCGTGCTGAAGAGGTCAAACAGTACATCATTTTTTACGAAATGGAACAACACGTCACCAACCCCTAACACAAATTCCTCATCACCCAAATTTCCACTTAACCCATATCAACTTGCTTCAGCCCAACCGGTCCATTCAACTAGTGTGGACACACACACACACACACACACACACATATGTATGTATGTATGTATGTATATTAATTACGTGATTTGTGATTATTTTTGTGTGATAAGTTGATTTGGAAAATATTATATTAATGCTTAAATGCATTGAATTTTTGGCTCTAAAATGCACTGAATTTTTACATAATATTTTATTTCAATATTAGTTTTGCATTTTCCATAATGTTTAATTTAAATGCTGATATTGATCAATTTATACCTATTAAGAAGTAATTAGTGATGATTTGTTTTGTTTATACATATTAAGAGGATAGTTACTGAACTTTTCACTCTAGCAATTCTATATTAATAGGATCTTGAGATGCATGCTTAGAAATTTAAATTTATTACTAATTTTAAGGAACATAGTTCTTACTAATATTTTGCATTTTGCATATAATTAGGATTAGGAATGCAAGAAGTAATTTGGGCATATTATATTTGATCTGAATTTTTCCAATGTAGAAACCAAATGCCTACTCAAAACTGTTATGTTGTTTTCAAAGGACAAAAGCCGAGCATATATAATTCTTGGCCTAAATGCCAGAAGCAAGTAAATAAATTCAAAGGGAATGCTTATCAATCTTATAAATCTTTGTTGGATGCCGAAACAACATACAATGAGGACAAACAAATGCATGAAAAATTGCCAGAGACATCCAATACTTTAGAAAGTACAAAATTTATTGTGGAAACATGCGAAAAGGGAAAATATGCATTAGTTGATTTACTTTCTGACTTGCCGTTACGGCCACACGCAAATGTCGCATATTTGACAATTCCATTAGTCGCAAATGTCGCATATTTAACAATCCCATCAGTCCATTTTTTAGTACTTCGAACCTTCACTGGAAACCCCTCTTGTTTACCATAGGCTTTGTAAAATGCAAACATTTCTTCATTACTATCAAATAACATTCCAACTATTGGCTCATATTTTTTCGATGTACAATTCCAATTGCATTGTTGGCTCCTGTTTCTTGTAACTCTTCAAATGCATGCCCATTTTCCAAATTCTCCATTTCTACAAAATAATTAACATTTGTATTAAGAATAAGTAATTATAAATTTTTATTACATTTTTGTCCGATAACAAAAATCCTAACAATTTAAATATACAAAACACATCCACTAATTTTTATAAATTTATTCCATTATTTCCAGCTATCTAAATTAAAAAAATTCTAACAATTTAAATATATTAAACACATCTTGAAATTGTTATAAATTTAATCCATTACTTTCTAACAATTTAAATTAAAAAATCCTAACAATTTAAATATATAAAACGCATCCAAAATTTTTATAATTTATTCCATTATTTCTAGCAATTAAAATTAAAAAAATCCTAACAATTTAAATATATAAAACACATCCAGAAATTATTATAAATTTAATCCATTACTTTTTATCAATTCAAACAAAAAAAATCATAAAAATTCATAACAGTTTAAACATATAAAACGCACGAATCCAAGAATTTTTACAAATTTAATCCTTCACTTTCTAACAATTTAAACTTAAAGAAATTCTAGCAATTTAAATATATAGAACACAACCAAAAGTTAATTTTATTTTAATGTAATGAGAAAGTGAAAGTTACCAATTATCTGGCTACAATTTCATCAACGTTGTTGGCATAGTCTTTGGTACCACATTCAGATCACTGAATGCAAATATTCGGATAATGACCGTTGATTTTACTTCAGTTTTCTTCTGTTATTGCAAATGCAGATATGAGTTCGTTAGTTTGAGGGATAATGGCGATTTTAACTTTTTGTCATAACTTTTTTATTTTATCATTTCCTTTTCGTTACTTTTGGTTCTCTTTTCATTATTTAATGTTTTCTTTTCATTATTTTAATTTTTAAATAAAAAAAGCAACAGAAAAAGGGACCCCCCATGGCTCGAAATTATAACACTCTTAAATTTTACACATAAAAAAAACTAGAGAAAATAAAAAAATAAGCACAACTAAATCTTCATAAAATTGAACCCATATCCTTGAAGTCGGGTAAATAGTTAAGAATACTTGACTTTAACCAAACCATACACAATTAATAATTCAGCATAAATTCTCGATTTTTTCATGTTAGTCGGGTAAATAGTCGGGAATACTCGACTGCAATTAAAATAAGAAATTGTTTGAAAAATTCTCGACTTTTTCAAGTAAGTCAAGTAAAGAGGCAAGAATAGTCGACCTTAAATAGTCTAGAATACTCTACTTTTTCAAGTATGTTGCCTAACTTTCTATTGAGCTAGTTGTTGGGACAAGAAATCTTTTGGTGAAAATCATCACCTATAAACTCAGGACTATCACCAAGAATTAATAGCAAAATTATATGAAAGCGTACTTGAATCCATAACGCTGAATTACTCTCTAGGGTTGTATGGTTGGCCTTCCGAATCTATATGTTCTCCTAGATAATCCTTTAAGTTTCTCATTATTCTCTCTCCGATAATGGAATGGTAATAGAGAATAGAAATAATTCTTAAAATTTCTCCTTTAAGTTTCTCACTGCTCTCTCTACGAACCAGCCCACAAATCAAACAAAACTTTTTTTTTTTTAATGGGATAAACTTAACTTTAATTTTAGTGGGCTATTATAAACCAACCCTTAATTTTGATCAATCAAGCCCAATATTTGGGTCATTGTTTTGCATTTTTGTAGTAGTGAAATGATATTTATGCCTTATAGACCTTAAAAATAAAACAAAATTTAATGAAAATGCAGATTTTAATGAAAAAATAAAAAATAATTATTGCATAGATTTAAATGAAAATCGATATACAATAGCTATATTTGTGTAATTTTTAGGAATTTTGGGACTAATTAGGCAATTGATTCAAACCTTAGGAATTAAAGGAGAGTCTACCCTAAACTTTTTTATTGAAGCAATTTCGAAATTTCTAATAAAATTCTTAATGAGGACCAAACAATATTTTTTTTTTCTTTTGTTAAAAACCTACTTGTAGAAAATCTACTTGGAAAGACTATTGAAAAAGTTGTTATAAATACAAAGAGATGTTTTAAATTGGCTAACAATAAAAATTCTTATTCTACTCTAGAGTCGTGATTAATGAACATTTGAAGTTAATAAATTTTATAGTCTCTAGTTCTTAGTTCTTAGTCGAGTGATTTTCAAGAAGTTTTGTATGGTTGATCACCTGAGTTAAAATCTTGGGTAAGATAGGGTACTTAAAAATTAACTAATTTGAGTCTTACTCATCTCCTAATTTTTATAAATTTAAAAAAGGTTATATATGTTATTGCAAAATTAGAGGTTGCATTTCCATGCCAGGACATAAATAAAACTGTGAACCAGTAAAAGCCTAGGGTATAGGCTTAAGTTTGAAAATCCAAACAATCCAAAAATCCGTTTGGCGGTATATAATTTACATGAATTATTACTTTCCTAAGGAAAATAATTAATTTGCTGTATCTTTTCCACGTTTTCAGTATACCTTTTCAATTCCCAAATGTATATACACAAATGTTGTATGAACTGGAAGTATTAAATAATTAAGATGATTGCGCTCCATAGTATTAATTAGCAAGAAGAAGATAGAAAATTAAACAAGCCAGCATATTCTGGAAACTAAAGCGGATACTATATATTAAATTAAAATAATTGTTATACTGTCTTCAAGTTAATGACATAAAAGATTGAAAAGATTGGAATTTGAAAGAGTTATTTAATTTCGAACTATCTCCTCGTGATTATGATAATCAAACAGTATCATGAAAACTGTGTTTTATATTGAAATTTAATTTTTGTTAGTTTATTAGTGCATTCTCATTTTATTAAAATAAAGATGTGTTGAATATATCATTGAAGGCTGTAAGGTGTAGGCTTGGACATATTAGCTACGATGCCACAAAGCAGAGCATTGTCGGGCATGTTGTACTCATCTCTGAGAGACCGTTTATGCAGTCTAACACTGAGATAGAGCTGTTGGCCCAAGTAATTTCTCTCCCAGATATTTGATCTCAAGTTCCACATTCCGGCATTATCCATTGACACTAATATAGCTGCCCAGCAATTGGGGAACACCTGAATTGTATACCTGCTCACTGCGTCTATCAGATTGTAGCTCTTCCTTTTATCAGGATTCCAAGTTCCAGGCTCCATGCTGTATTTATATTGCACAATTAATTAATAAATTCCTTGAAGTCGCATATATAGATGATTTATCGATCTAACATTTTAATTTTTATCTTAAACAACAAAATTAATTAGAAACTTACCCGACAGCAAAGAATGCATAACCATCCAAGATCCAAGACTGCATTGTGTTCTGGCGGTTCTCCAAGACGATCTCCATGAAGGCTTTGTAGGTCGCATCCATGACATTCGGCTGTAATGTAACATTTTCTATCTCATCTGCGGGCTTGTCACTGATTACATTGTATTTGAAAACCTCCTCTGGAATTCCATAATACTCCGCAAACTTCAATGGGGTTTCTGAATTGACGTATGAAACTCCATTAACGGCGAAGCGGACCTTTCCATTCACCAGGTGGGCTGTGTTAGCGAGCCTGATTGTCCGATTAATAGGGATGCCTCCATAGTGGAATGAACCTTGAGGGTTTGGCCTGGCGGCACTGGCAGTCAAGTTCCAGCGGAATGAACGGAATTGATTCAAAGACCAATCCCAACCAACAGGAGCTTTGGGAAGATCGGGTGAAGCTAAGCCCTTACTATCAGAATAACGAACGATAGCTGTTGTTGTGATCACTGTCCTTGTAAATCGTGTAGAAGCTATCAAGTAATAGTCCTTCGGATCCTGATTTGCTGTCACAAGCACTGTAAAGCACTGCCCAACATGAACATCAAGAGATTCGTATTCATTTTGAACAACGTGGGAACCCTCCATTTCAACCAATTTCATCGTGTGACCCTGTATCCTAAAGTTGAGAGAGGTCTTGACTCCAACATTGCAGATCCTGTACTTGTAAACCTTGCCGGCTTTCATGGTGAAAAGCGGCTCATTATCACCCTTGCCATCACTGTCGTAATCAAGCCTGCCTGATTTCCCATTAATGAGAACGCCATCTGGCTTCCCAAGAAGTTTACCACTATCCAATTGCTTCCCCAGTTCAACATGACTCCTGGTGTACCAGTCACCAATAAGAAGAGTAAAGTCATCCTCAACAAAACGGTTGTAAGGAACGGGAACTACAGAACGGCTGTGAATACAGAGGCCACCAAAGCCACCAGCTGCCCTGTGAAATCCTGTTGATGGATGGTAGATGTAGCTACCAATTTGATCCTTGACCTGAAGATAGTAAGTGTAATTCTTTCCTGGAGGGATAGGGCAGTTAGTCCCAAGGACTCCATCTTGCCAAGAATTCTTTTTGTGTTGAATGCCAGGCCATGTAAGAAGGAAAGGCTCATCAAGTTTATTAAACACATTTATGACGAGATTATCATTTGTGGTGGAGTTAATATTTGGTCCAGGAAATTGGCCGTTAATAAGAATGCCTTGTTGGGGAATTCCCAATGGAGAGATGGTGCCATAGGTGACGTTCCAAGTGAAGAAGAAAGTAGGACTTCCAGCTTCAACTAGTCCTGATGTTGCTGCTGCCAAAAAGCAAATTAGCAGCATCATCAACCTAGTAGCAACCATCTCTCTCTCTCTCTCTTAATTATTTATGATCTGTTTATTTGCTTTTTGTTAATTCCTACAAAAAATGACTTTAACTTCTGGCCTTTTCCCTTAATTTCAAAACTTGTTATCTAATTAATGTCTATTCTTCCCTAGCAGAAGGGAAGAAGATTTTTTTGGCTTCTTTCACCGCCACCTCATTGAGTAACTAGCCTTCATCTCATCCTCTCTTTCCTTTAATTAGCTTAAAAATCTTTTGAACAACCGAAAATGTCTACTGGCATTGCGCCCTTCCTCTAATTTCTTTTGCTATCGATTTTACCGCGTAAACCAAATTCTACCTTTCATTTCCTCACTCCTCTTATTTCGGATGAAGCCACAAATACTTTAATGTAATTTTTTTTTATATAAATTGATGTGGTATGTGATTATTGATTAAATTAAAATATGTTTGGATTCACATTTTTTTTATTTTCTTTAATCATATGCCACATTAACTTGTATAATATTATTTGTACACATGTTTTTACTTTACAATTATTCTAGAAATAAATATCAAAATATAATAATATCTATGGCACTTTTAGTAGTTTGAGCGCAAACAAAAATAATTTGGTTGGTGCTCATCATACTTCTAAAAAATAAAACAATAATATGATTACAAGAAAAATGATATCTTATTACAAAATATTTAGTCACTAAAGATAATAAATTTGTCACCTTATATTTTTTACGACAAATCGTCACTTGTTAGTCGTAGAAAGACCGTCTTAAAAGATTTTAGCGACCAAAATTATTTTCGTCATTGAAAAAAATATTTTTTTATGACTAAACATTTCATCTCAAATTAAAGTTTTAAGAGTCATAAATAATAATAAAAAAGGACAAAATAATGCTTTGAAAACATATTCGTAACAATATTTCTAGTCATTGGATGTTACTTTTAGTGATGATAACTAATTGTTCCCAATTGTTAGAATCAATGGCTTTTTTCTTTGTCTCAGTTGTAATCACTATAGTCTTGTATTTTTTACTAAGATTGTAGGTGACTTACTTTTTTTTATCATTACAAAATCTCATTTGTTATATCAAATTAAATTTCATGACCAAAATGTTTATTTTGGCAATTATTTTGTCAATATTAATAACAACAATAAAAAAACTACAAGCACTGATGAGTAAGAATGTACAAATGAACAAATAATTATAAAATTAAATAAACAAAAGTAGATTAAAAATTTACAATATAATCAAATAAATTCAACTAACAAAATTAAAAATATCAAATGCCTAAAATAGTTTAAAGAGAAAATTGAAAAGGATTACTAATTGTCTTGGTTCTTGGTAATTATTGATGAATTTAAATGCCATTTCTAGTTGTCATGAAAGTTCATTTGAACTTGTCTTTCATTATCTTCTTCAAATGCTTCCAGACGTAGATTAAAGATATCGGCTTCAAAGTTACCCTACAATAAATATTTTGACAAGTATAACATTATATACAAAGAATTTTTTTCAAGTGAAAATTAAAATAATAAATAATCAATTTATAACCAAAAAGTATAACCTTACAAATACCATAATAGCAAATTATATATTATTTTTTTAGTCCATATGCTTCTCTGTTACTTATCTCTACTTGAAATTTCATTAGTATTTGTTGGCCATAATAATTGAAATTTGGTGCACGCAACAAACTAGATGATATAGAAATTATATAAAAAAAGAGGAAAGGCCATGAGGAAAGGCCAAAATCAGTGTGCTATAGCCTTTGTTCTTGGGGCCCAAGGGGAGGAGTTGGGTTTTTGTCCAAAGGGAGCACAATTTCTCTCCCTTGGGACATCCTTTGGGTCGGCAGGAGTGCTGCCAGGTGGTGCGCCATCGCCATCGAGAGGCCCTGATAGTTTGTGAATTTATTCCAAAATTAGGTAGAAAAAACTGATTTTTCTAGGAATTTTGGAAAAAATTCCACCAAAACCACCCTGGTGCTCCAAAAGGACTTCAGTCTTTTCCTGCGGCATCGTGTTGCTAGGTGCAAGGTGTGTCCAGAAGGCCGAGTCAAAGTTCCAAGGTGGCCCCAGGGAAGCACATAGGGAAAGGCCAAAGCAACCCGGTTTTTCTCCAAAAACAACCTGGTTTCTCTACCCTGGGACATCTCTTAGACCAGAAAGAGTTTGCCAAAAGGGTCCGCCATCGTCGTTGGGAGGCCCTGATAGTTTTTGGGAATTTATTCTGAAATTAGGCAGAAAAAACCATATTTTCTAGGAATTTGGGAAAAAATTCCGCCAAAACCACTTTGGGGCTCCAAAAGGACTCCTGTGTTTTCTGGTAGCATCGCGTCGCCTGTAGGAGGCGCATACAGAAGGCCTATTAAAGTTCCAAGGCAGCCACAGGTAGGCCTATGAGGAAAGGCCAAAACTGGTGCGGTATAGCCTTTGGCCTTGGGACTCGAGGGGAGGAGTTGGGTTTTTCTCTAAAACCAACCCAGTTTCTCTCCCTTGAGACAATCCCTTGAGCCACCGGGAGTGCTCCCAGGCAGTGCGCCACTGCTGTTGGGGGTAGGGGTGGGCATTGGTTCGGTTCGATTTCGGGATAAATTTTCAATTTCGGTTCGGGTCGGGTCCTAAATTTAAAATATCCATTCGGTTTTTAGAGAAAATAGAAACCAAACCGAATCGATGGTTTCAGTTTTTCAGTCTGAGTTTGGTTTCGGTTCGATTCAGGTTCAGTTCAGGTTCAGTTTTGATTTTTCGATAACGGTTCACTTAACGGATTGGATTAACAAATTTGTTTTGCGGTTCATATTAACTTGCACACAAGGTCTATTATAATCAATATATAATCAACAAAAAGAAATTACGAATTTGCATATGCCAAAAAAAAATTACAAAATTTTGGACTAAACTGAATAATTTTTAGAATCATCGTTATTGTTTTTAATATAAAAACTTTTGGCTCAAAACGTAAATAAAATAAAATAAGTTTTTGCACCATAATATAATTTATCAAAAAAATAGGGATCAAAATGTTATCTTTCCTTGTTGACTTTTGGTCAAGGGCCCTTTTGAAAAGTTTACAAAACATACTAGGCCATAACATAATTTCTATATGCAAATATTTTCTAAATATTGTGTCATACTAAAATTTTTTAAAAGGAGGGACTTGAATGATATTATCGATTTTGTTCGGGTTTTTTAAAATAACCCTAAATGGTTCAATTCAGTATTTCTATATTCGAATTTTTAAAATAAAAAAATCGAATTGGAATAAAAAAAAATCGAATTGAACCAAATTTTTATTCAGTTCCGGTTCGGTTTTGCCCACTCCTAGCTGGGAGGCCCTGATAGTTCTTTTGGAAATTTATTTCGAAATTTGGCAAAAAAAATCAGTTTTTCTTGGAATTTTAAAAAAATTCCGCCAAAACCACTCCGGGGCTCCAAAAGGACTCCCGCCTCTTTCGGTGGCATCGCATCACCAAGGAGAAGGCCCATGAAGAAGGCCGGGTCAAAATTTCAAGGCAGCTGTAGGGAGGCGCATGAGAAACAGGCAAAACCGTGTGTTATAGCCTTTGGCCTTGGGGCTTGAGGGGAGGAGTAGGGTTTTTCTCCTAAAGCAACCTAGTTTCTCTCTCTTGAGACATCTTTTAGGCCGCCGGGAGTGCTCCCTGCGGTGCATCATCACCACTAGAGGCGTTTTTTGACAATAAAAATTAGGCAGAAAAAATCAATTTTTCTGGGAATTTTGGAAACAATTATGCTGAAACCACTCAAAGGATCCAAAAGGAATCCCGTCTTTTTCGGCGGCATCGCGTCGCCCATGGAAAGGCACCTGCAAAATGCCAGGTGAAAGTTCCAAGGCAGCCCTACGGAGGCCCATAAGGAAAGGCCGAAACCGGTGTGCTATAGGCTTTGGCCTTGGGGCTCGAGGGGAGGAGTTGGGTTTTTGTGCAAAGGGAACCTGGTTTCTCTCCCTTAGGACATCCTTTGGGTCGACGGGAGTGCTCTCAGGTGGTGCGCGATCTTCATTCGGAGGCCCTAATAGTTTTTTTAAAATTTATTTTAAAATTAGGCAAAACAACTAGTTTTTCTAGGAATTTTGGAAAAAATTTCTGCCAAAACCAGTATGTGGTTCCAAAAGAACTCCCGTCGTTTCGTGCGGCATCGTGTCGCTGGTTGGAAAGCGTGTGCTGAAGGCTGGGTGTGCTATAGCCATTGGCCTTGGGGCCCGAGGGGAGAAGTTGGGTTTTTCTACAAAAACAACTCGGTTTTGCTCCCTTGGGCTAGCGGGAGTGCTCCCAGGCGGTGCGCCACTGCCGCTGGGAGGCCCTGATAGTTGTTTGGGAATTTTCTTAGAATGTTAAAAAAAATCGGCCAAAACCACTCCAGGGCTCCAAAACGACTCTCGTTTTTTTTTGGTGGCATTGTGTCGTACGTGGAAAGGTGTGTGTAGAAAGTCGGGTCAAAGTTCCAAGGCAGCCCTAAGGGGGCCCATGAGGAAAGGCAGAACGAGTGTGCTATGCCTTTGGCCTTGGGGTTTGAGGGGAGGAATTGGGTTTCTCTACAATAGTAACACTTTTTTTCTTCCATAGGACATCCCTTGGGCCGGTAGGAGTGTTCCTAAGCAGTGCCCAACAGCCGCAGGGAGGCTATGCTAGTTTTTGGGAATTTATTCCAAAATTATGTAGAAAAAATCAAATTTTCTTGGAATTTTAGAAACAATTATGCCAAAACCACTCCAGGGCTCCGAGATGACTTATATTTCTTTATTGTGGCTTCGTATCACCCGTCTAAAGGCGCGAACAGAAGGCCGGGTCAAAGTTCCAAGGAAGTCCTACGGGGGCCCACGAGGAAAAACTAAAACGAGTGTGCTATGACCTTTGGACTAGGGGCTTGAGGAGAGGAGTTGGGTTTCTCTTCGAAAGGAACCCTTTTTTTCTCGCCTGGGACATCCCTTCACCTGGCGGGAGTTCTCGCAAGTAGTGCCTCCCCGTCGCAGTGAGGCTCTCATAGGTTTTTGGGAATTTAATCTAGAATTATGAGAAAAAAATTTGTTTTTCTTGGAACTTTAGAAAACATTCCGCCAAAACTACTCCAAGGCTCCGAAACCACTCTTATTTTTTTATGGCAGCCTCCCGTCTCTTGTCAGAAGGCATGGGCATATGGCTGGGTCAATGTTCCAAGGCAGCCTTAGAGTTGCCGATGAGGAATGACCAAAATGAGTGTGCTATTGCCTTTGGCCTTGGGGCATGAGGGGAGGATTTGGGTTTCTCTCCAAAAATAACCCTGTTACCTCCCGTGGGACATCCCTTAGGCCGGCGGGAGTGCTCTTAAGTAGTGCCTCACCGCTGTGGTGAGGCTCTGATAGTTTTTTGGGAATTTATTCTAGAATTATGTAGAAAAAATAAGTTTTTCTTGAAATTTTTTTTGAAAAATTCTACTTCGGGACTTTGAAACGAGTCTTTTTTTTTTTTTTTTCTGGCGCCCTTGTGTCACCTGTAGGAAGGTATGTGTAGAAGGCTAGGTTAAAGTTCCAAGGTAGCCCTGGGAGGCCCATGAAGAAAGGCCAAAACAAGTGTGCTTTAACCTTTGGCATTGGGGCCTGAGGGGAGGAGTTTGGTTTTTCTCCAAAAGTAACCTTTTTTTCTCCCCTAGCACATCCCTTGAGCCGGTGAAAGTGCTCCCAAGCAGTACTCCATTGTTGCCGGGAGGCTCTTATAGTTTTTTGGGAATTTATTCTAAAATTATGTAGAAAAAAATAAGTTTTTCTTGAAAATTTTTAGAAAAAATTCCACCAGAAAGATCTCCGAGGCTCTAAAACGAGTCCTGTTTTTCTCTGGTGGCCTCTCGTCACGTGTGGAAAGGTGTGTACAGAAGGTTGGGTCAAAGTTTAAAGGCAGCACTAGGGGTGCCAATGAGGAAAGAGCAAAATGAGTGTGCTATAACCTTTGGCATTGGGGCCTAAGGGGAAGAGTTGGGTTTCTCTCCAAAAGTAACTTGATTTATCTCCCCCAGGACATCCCTTGGGTCGGCAGGAGTGCTCCCCAGTAGTGCTCCCAAGCAATGCCTCATCGCTGCGGGGAGACTTTGATTTTTTTTGGGGAATTTATTCCAAAATTATACTGAAAAATCGATTTTCTTGGAATTTGAGAAAAATTCCACCAAAATGACTTCGGGGCTCTGAAATGACTGTTGTTTTTTCTGGCAGCCTCGCGTTGCCTGTAAGAGGGCGCGTACAGAAGGCTGGGTCAATGTCCTAAGTCAGCCCTAGGGTGGTCTTGAGGAAAGGCCAAAACGTGCGTCCTATAGTCTTTGATCTTGGGGCCAAAAGGGAGGAGTTGAGTTTCTCTCCAAAAGTAACATTTTTTTCTCCCCCAGGAAATCCCTTGGGCTGCGCGAGAGCGCTCTCGAGCAGTGAGGCTTTGATAATCTTTTAGGAATTTATTTCAAAATTTTACAGAAAAAATCAATTTTTTTTTTGGAATTTTAGAAACAAATTCAGCTAAAACGACTCCGAGGCTCCAAAATTACTACCGTTTTATCCGATGGCCTCACGTCACCCATAAAAAGGCACGTGCAGATGGCTGGGGCAAAATTATGTAGACAAAATTGAATTTTCTTATAATTTTTAGAAAATATTTCACAAAAAACCACAATGGGGCTTCGAAACGTGTCCTTTTTTTTTTTTTCTTGCTGACTCACGTTGCTCGTGTGAAGGTGCTTGTAGAAGGCTAGGTCAAAGTTCTATGGCAGTCATAGGGGGGCCTATAAGAAATAACCAAAACGAGTGTGCTATAGCCATTGGCCTTGGGGCCTGAGGGGAGGAGTTGAATTTCTCTCTAAAAGTAACCTATTTTTCTCCCATGGGACATCCCTTTGGTTGGTGAGAGTGCTCGCAAGAAGTGCCCCACCGCTTCGGGGAGCCTTTGATAGTTTTTTGTTAATTTATTCCAAAATTTTGCAGAAAAAAATCAGATTTTCTTGGAATTTTTTAAAAAATTACGCCAAAATGACTCCGGTGCTCTGAAACGACTACTATGTTTTATGGTGGCCTTCTGACGCCCGTAAGAGGGCGCTTGCAGTGGGCCGGGTCAAAGTTCCAAGGTAGCCCTAAGGCGGCAACTGAGGAAAGGCCAAAACGAGTGTGTTATAGCCTTTGGCCTTGGGGCCTGAGGGGATGAGTTGGGCTTTTCTCCAAAAGTAACCTATTGTTTCTCCCCTTGGAAATCCCTTGGGTCGGCAAGAGTGCTCACAAGTAGTGCCCCACCGCCGCAGGAAGGGTCCGAAAGTTTTTTGGGAATTTAGTAAAAAATTATATAGAAAAAAGATTTTTCTTGGAATATTTTAAAAAAATTCAGCCAAAACAATTCTCTAAGGCTTCGAAATGACTCATGTTTTTATGGCAGCCTTGCGTCGCCCATAAAAAGGCCCCCCATAAAGCCTCGCCCCATTCGGAGTCCGGTGGATGAACTTCGCCCGCGGCCCCCACCAAGACTATAGCCCACCCGTCTCGGGGCCCCTGGGGCCTTTTGGCGCCCCAACCATCGGGGCACTATTTTTGGTCGCGGCTGTGCCTGCGACTCCCTGCGGGCACACTGAGGCCCCTCGCAAAGCCTCGCCCCATTCCGAGCCCGGCGGACGAACATCGCCCGTGCCACCCACCAAGGCTATGCCCACCCGTCTCGGGGCACAAGAGGCCATTGGCACCCTGACCTTCGGGGTAGTATTTTTAGGCGGGGCTAAGCCCATGACTGTTGTTTTTTCTGGCAGCCTCGCGTTGCCTGTAAGAGGGTGCGTACAGAAGGCTGGGTCAATGTCCTAAGTCAGCCCTAGGGTGGTCTTGAGGAAAGGCCAAAACGTGCGTCCTATAGTCTTTGATCTTGGGGCCTAAAGGGAGGAGTTGAGTTTCTCTCCAAAAGTAACATTTTTTTCTCCCCCAGGAAATCCCTTGGGCTGCGCGAGAGCGCTCTCGAGCAGTGAGGCTTTGATAATCTTTTAGGAATTTATTTCAAAATTTTACAGCAAAAATCAATTTTTTTTTGGAATTTTAGAAACAAATTCAGCTAAAACGACTCCGAGGCTCCAAAATTACTACCGTTTTATCCGATGGCCTCACGTCACCCATAAAAAGGCACGTGCAGATGGCTGGGGCAAAATATGTAGACAAAATTGAATTTTCTTATAATTTTTAGAAAATATTTCACAAAAAACCACAATGGGGCTTCGAAACGTGTCCTTTTTTTTTTTTCTTGCTGACTCACGTTGCTCGTTGTGAAGGTGCTTGTAGAAGGCTAGGTCAAAGTTCTATGGCAGTCATAGGGGGGGCCTATAAGAAATAACCAAACGAGTGTGCTATAGCCATTGGCCTTGGGGCCTGAGGGGAGGAGTTGAATTTCTCTCTAAAAGTAACCTATTTTTCTCCCATGGGACATCCCTTTGGTTGGTGAGAGTGCTCGCAAGAAGTGCCCCACCGCTTCGGGGAGCCTTTGATAGTTTTTTGTTAATTTATTCCAAAATTTTGCAGAAAAAAATCAGATTTTCTTGGAATTTTTTAAAAAATTACGCCAAAATGACTCCGGTGCTCTGAAACGACTACTATGTTTTATGGTGGCCTTCTGACGCCCGTAAGAGGGCGCTTGCAGTGGGCCGGGTCAAATGTTCCAAGGTAGCCCTAAGGCGGCAACTGAGGAAAGGCCAAAACGAGTGTGTTATAGCCTTTGGCCTTGGGGCCTGAGGGGATGAGTTGGGCTTTTCTCCAAAAGTAACCTATTGTTTCTCCCCTTGGAAATCCCTTGGGTCGGCAAGAGTGCTCACAAGTAGTGCCCCACCGCCGCAGGAAGGGTCCGAAAGTTTTTTGGGAATTTAGTAAAAAATTATATAGAAAAAAGATTTTTCTTGGAATATTTTAAAAAAATTCAGCCAAAACAATTCTCTAAGGCTTCGAAATGACTCATGTTTTTATGGCAGCCTTGCGTCGCCCATAAAAAGGCCCCCCATAAAGCCTCGCCCCATTCGGAGTCCGGTGGATGAACTTCGCCCGCGGCCCCCACCAAGACTATAGCCCACCCGTCTCGGGGCCCCTGGGGCCTTTTGGCGCCCCAACCATCGGGGCACTATTTTTGGTCGCGGCTGTGCCTGCGACTCCCTGCGGGCACACTGAGGCCCCTCGCAAAGCCTCGCCCCATTCCGAGCCCGGCGGACGAACATCGCCCGTGCCACCCACCAAGGCTATGCCCACCCGTCTCGGGGCACAAGAGGCCATTGGCACCCTGACCTTCGGGGTAGTATTTTTAGGCGGGGCTAAGCCCGTGACTCTTAGAAATGCACCCCGAGGTTCCTCGCAAATCCTCCCCCCATTCTGAGTTTGGTGGACAAACTTCACCCGCACCCCGTACCAAGGCTATATAGCCCACCCATCTCGGGGCCCATGGGGCCTTTTTACGCCCCGACCTTCGGGAACTAATTTTGGGTGGGGCTCAGCCCGTGACTCTTAGAAATGTACCCCGAGGCCCCTCGTGAAGCCTCGCCCCATTATGAGTTCGGCGGATGAACTTCGCCTGCGCCCCCCACGAAGGCTATAGTCCAAACGTCTCTAGACCCCTGGGGCCTATTGGCGCCCCGACCATCAGGGCACTATTTTTGGTCACGGCTGTGCCTGCAACTCCCTGCGGGCACACTGAGGCCTCTCGCAAAGCCTCACCCCATTCCGAGCCCGGCGGACGAACTTCGCCCGTGCCACCCACCAAGGCTATGCCCACCTGTCTTGGGGCACAAGAGGCCATTGGCGCCCCGACCTTCGGGGCAGTATTTTTGGGCGGGGCTAAGCCCGTGACTCTTAGAAATGCACCCCGAGGTCCCTCGGAAAGCCTTGCCCCATTCCGAGTTCGGCAGACAAACTTCGCCCGCGCCCCCTACCAAGGATATAGCCCACCCATCTCGGGGCCCCTGGGGCCTTTTGGTGCCCCGACCTTCGGGCACTAATTTTGGGTGGGGCTCAGCCTGCGACTCTTAGAAATGCACCCCGAGGCCCCTCGCAAAGCTTCGACCCTTTCCGAGTCCGGATGGCGAACTTCGCCCGCGACCCCCACAGAGGTTATAGCCTACCTGTCTCGGGCTCATGGGGACATTGGCACCCCGAATATTTTTGGTTGCGGCTTTGTCCACGACTCCCCGCGGGTACACCGTGGCTCCTCGTAAAGCCTCACCCCATTCCAAGTCCGGCGGATGAACTTCGCCTGCGCCCCCCCACCAAGGCTATGCCCACCCATCTCGGGGCCCCTGGGGCCTTTTGGCGCCCCGACCTTTGGGCACTAATTTTGGACGGGGTTCTGCCCACGACTATTGGAATGCACCCTGAGGCCCCTCTCAAAGCCTCGCCCATTCCGAGTCCAGCGGACGAACTTCCCCCGCGCCACCCACCAAGTCTATGACCAACCGTCTTGGGGCTTCGGGGGCCTTTTGGCACCCCGACCTTCCGGGCATTATTTTTGGGCGGTGCTGTGCCCTGGACTTTTAGAATTGTTCCCCGCAGGCACACCGAGGCCCCTCGCAAATCCTTGCCTCATTCGGAGCCCGGCGGACGAACTTCGCCTGCGCCTCCCCCAAGGCTATAGCCCACCCGTCTTGAGGCCCCTGAGGGCTTTTGGCACCCCGACCATCGGGCCCTATTTTTTGCACGCCTCTGCTCGTGACTCCCCGTGGGCATACCGAGGGCCCTGGTAAAGCCTCGCCCCATTCGAAGTTCGGCGGACGAACTTCGCCTGCGCCCCCCACCAAGGCTATATCCCACCCGTCTGGGGGCCCATGGGGCCTTTTTTACACCCTGACCTTGGGGCACTATTTCTGGGCGCGGTAGTGCCCGTGACTCACCTCGGGCACATTGAGGCCCCTTGGAAAGCCTCCCCCATTTGGAGTCCGGCGGACGAACTTCGCCCGCGCCCTCCACCAAGGCAATAGCTCACCCCGTCTCGGGGCCCCTGGGGCCTTTTGGTACCCCAACCTTTGGGTGCTATTTTGGGGCGCAATACTGCCCATGACTCCCCACAGGCACATTGAGGCCCCTCACAAATCCTCACCCCATCTGAGTCCAGCGGACGAACTTCGCCCGCGCCCCCCACCAAGGCGATAGCCCACCCGTCTGGGGGCCCCTGGGGCCTTTTTGGCATCCCGACCTTGGGGTATTATTTTTGGGTTCGGCTGTGCCATGACTCCCCACGGGGCACACTGAGGTCCCTCATAAATCCTCGACCCATTCAGAGACCAACGGACGAACTTCGCCCGCCCCCCCCCCCCAAGGCTATAGCCCACCCGTCTTGGGGCCCCCTGGGGCCTTTCGGCTCCCCAACCGTTGGGTACTATTTTTGGGTGCGGCTGTGGCCACAACTCCCCACGGGTACACTGAGGCCCCTCGCAAAGCTTAGCCCCATTCGGATCCCGACGGACGAACTTCTCCCTCGCCCCCCAGCAAGGCTATACCCTACCCGTCTGGGGGCCCCCTGGGGCCTTTTTGGCACCCCGACCTTGGGGCACTATTTTTGTCCGCGGCTTTGGCCGCAACTCCCTACGGGCACACTAAGTCCCCTCACAAAGCCTCATTCCATTCCGAGTCCAGCGGACGAACATCGCCTGCACCCCCTCCAAGGCTATAGCCCACCCGTCTCGGGGCCCCTGGGGCCTTTTGGCACCCCGACCTTCGGGCATGATTTTTGTACTTGGCTGTTCCCATGACTCCCGGCGGGCACACTGAGGTTCCATGCAAAGCCTCGCCCCATTCTGAGTCCAGTAGATGAACTTTGCCCTTGCCCCGCACCAAGGCTATAACCCACCCGTCTGAGGTCCCCTTGGGCCTTTTTGGCACCCAGACCTTGGGGCACTACTTTTGGGTGCGGCTGTGCCTGTGACTTCCCATGGGCACACTGAGGCCCCTCACAAAGCTTTGCCACATTCCGAGCCCGGCGGACACCCTTTGCCCATGCCCCGCACCAAGGCTATAGCCCACCTGGCTCGAGGCCTTTTGGAACCCCGACCTTTGGGCACTAATAGTTGGGTGGGGCTCTACAGGTGACTCCCTAGGGGCGTGCTGAGACTCCCTATGGGCACGCCAAGGCCCCTCACAAATCCTCTCCCCATTCTGAGTCCGGTGGACGAATTTCGCCCGCGCCCCCCACCAAGGCTATAGCCCACCCGTCTCGGGGCCCCTGGGGCCTTTTGGCTCACCGACCTTCGGGCACTATTTTTGGGTGCGGCTGTTCCCGTGACTCCCCATGGGCACACTGAGGCTCCTTGCAAACGCTCACCCCATTCTGAGTCCAGCAGACGAACTTCGGCCACGCCCCCCATGAAGGCTATAACCCACCTGTTTGGTGCCCCTGGGGCCTTTTTAGCACCCCGACCTTGGGGCACTATTTTTGGGTGCGGCTATGCCTACGACTCTCTATGGGCACACTGAGGTCCCTCGCAAAGCCTTACCCCATTCCAAGTCTGGCGGACACCCTTCTCCCGCGCCCCGCACCAAGGCTATAGCCCACTCGGCTCGGGGTCCTTTTTCCGCTGGGGCCTTTTGGTACCCCGACCTTCGGGGCACTTATATTTGGACGGGGCTCTGTACCAACTCCTCGTGGGCACGCCGAGGTGCCTCGCAAATCCTTGTCCGATTCCGAGTCTGGCAGACGAACTTCGCCCGCGCCCCCCACCAAGGCCAAAGCCCATCCGTTTCGGGTCCTTCTTCCGCTGGGGCATTTTGGCACCCCGACCTTGGGGTACTATTTCTTGGCGCGGTTGTGCGTACGAATCCCCATGGGCACACCCGATGCCCCTCACAAAGCGTTTCCCCATTCCGAGTCTGGCGGACGAACTTCCCCCGCGCCCCCCACCCATCTCGGGGCCCCTGGGGCCTATTGGCACCCCAACCTTCGGGGGTAATTTTTGGCAGCGGATGTGCCCGTGACTCCCCACTGGCACACTGAGGCCCTCACAATGCCTCACCCAATTCCAAGTCCAGCGGACGAACTTCGCCCGTGCCCCCCACCAAGGCTATAGCCCACCTGTCTAGGGGCCTTTTTTCCGGTGGGGCATTTTGGCACCCCGACCTTGGGGCACTATTTCTTGGCGTGGCTGTGCCCGCGACTCCCCACTGGCACACGGATGCCCCTTGCAAAGCCTCACCCCATTCAGAGCCCGGTGAATGAACCTCGCCCGCGCCCCCCCGCCAAGACTATAGCCCACCCGTCTCGGGGCGCCTGGGGCCTTTCGGCACCCCGACGTTCGGGTGAAATTTTTGGGTGAGGCACTGCCTCCGACTCCCTACAGGCACACCGATCCCCTCACAAAGCCTTGACCCATTCCAAGTCCGGCGGAAAACTTCGCCCACGCCCCCCACCAAGGCCAAAGCCCACCCGTCTCGCGGCCTTTTTTCCGCTGGGGCCTTTTGGCACCCGGACCTTCGGGCACTATTTTTGGGCGTGGCTGTGCCCGCAACTCCTTGAGGGCACACCGAAGTCCCTCATAAAGCCTTGCCCCATTTCGAGTCCTGCGGACGAACTTCGCCCCCCCCCCCCCCAAGGCTATAGCCCACCCGTCTTGGAGCCCCAGGGGCCGTTGGCACCCCGACCTTCGGGCACTATTTGTGGTCGAGACTTTGTCCGTGTCACCCTAAAGGCACACTGAGGCCCCTCGCAAAATCTCGCCCCATTCTGAGTCCGGCGGACGAACTTCGCCCGCGCCCCCTATCAAGGCTATAGCCCACCCGTCTCAAGGCTCCTTGGGCCTTTTTGTGCCCCGACCTACAGGGCAGTATTTTTGGGCAGGGCTGTGCCCGCGACTCTTAGAAATGCACCCTGAGGCCCTTTGCCAAGCCTCACCCCATTCCGAGTCCGGCGGACGAACTTCTCCCGCGCCCCCTACCAAGGCTATGGCCCACTCGTCTCGGGGTCGCTAGGGCCATTTGGCTCTGCGAACTTCGGGCACTAATTGTGGATGGGGCTCTGTCCATGACTCTTAGAAATTCACCTTGAGGCCCCTCGCAAAACCTCACACCATTCTGAGTCTGGCGGACGAACTTTGTCTACTCCCCGCACCAAGGCTATATCCCACCCGTCTCGGGGCCCTTGGGGCCTTTCGGCGCACCGACCTTCGGGGTAGTAGTTTTGGGCGGGGCTATGCCCGCTACTCACTATAGGCACTCCAAGGTCCCTCGCAATGCCTCGCCCCATTCTGAGTCCGGCGGACGAACTTCGCCCGCGCCCCCACCAAGGCTATAGACAACCCGTCTCGGGGCCCCTGGGGCCTTTTGGCGCCCCTCGGGTGGTAGTTGTGGGCGGGACTTGGTCTGTGACACTTAGAAATTCACCCAGAGGCCCCTCGTAATGTGTCACACCATTCCGAGTCCGGCGGACGAACTTCGCCTGCTCCCCCAACCATGGCTATAGCCCACCCGTCTCGGGGCCCCTGAGGCCTTTGGTGCCCCGACCTTCGGGTACTAATTCTGGGTGGGCCTCTTCCTGAGTCTCTTAGAAATGCACCTAGCGGCCCCTCACAAAGCCTCATCCTATTCCAAGTCTGGCGGACGAAGCTCGCCCGCTCTTCCCACCAAGGCTATATAGCCCACCCGTCTCGGGGCCGCTGGGGCCTTTTGGCACCCCAACCTTTGGGCAGTATTTTTGGACGGGTCTGTGCCCATCACTCACCGCGGGCACCTTGAGGCCCCTCGCAAAGCCTCACCCCATTATGAGTCCAGTGGATGAACTTGGCTGCGCCCTCCACTAAGGCTATAGCCCACCTGTCTCGGGGCCCTTGGGGCCTTTTGGCGCCCCAACCTTCGGGCACTAATTTTGGGCAGGCCTATGTCTGAAGGTCTTAGAAATGTGCCCCGAGGCCCCTTGAAAAGTCTCATCCCATTCTGACTCTGGCGGACGAACTTCGACCGCACCCCCCACCAAGGCTATAGCGCACTCGTCTCGGGGCCCTTGGGGCCTTTTGGCGCCCCGATCTTTGGGCATTAATTTTGGGTGGGGCATAGCCCATGACTCATAGAAATGAACCCCGAGGACCCTCGCAAAGCCTCGGCCCATTCCGAGTCCGGTGGATGAACTTCGCCCGCGCCCCCAACCACGGCTATAGCCCACCTGTCTCGGGGCCCCTGGGGCCTTTTGGCACCCCGACCTTCGGGTCAGTATTTTTGGGTGGGGCTGTGCCTGATGGTCTTAGAAATGCACCCCGAGGCCCCCTCACAAAGGCTCGCCCCATTCTGAGTCTGGCGGACGAACATCGCCCACGCCCCCCACAAGGCTATTGCCCACCCGTCTCGGGGCCCCTGGGGCCATTGGCACCCTGACCTTCAGGATGCTATTTCTGATCGTGGTTTAACTCACGACTCCCCGCGGGTACACTAGGGCCCCACACAAAGGCTCGCCCCATTCCGAGTCCGGCGGACGAACTTCGCCCGTGCCCCTACCAAGGCTATATCCCACCCGTCTCAGGGCCCATGGGGCCTTGTGGTGTCCCGACCTTCAGGCAATAATTTTGGGAGAGACTCTACCTATGACTCTTAGAAATGCACCCCAAGACCCCTCGCAAAATCTCGCCCCATTTCGTGTCCGGCGGACGAACTTCGCCCGCTCCGCCCACCAAGACTATAGCCCACCCATCTTGGGGCCGCTGGATCCTTTTGGCGCCCCGAACTTCGGGCAATATATTTGGGCAGGGCCTATGTTTGAAGGTCTTAGAAATGCACCTTGAGGCCGCTCGCAAAGGATCGGCCTATTCCGAGCCCGGCGGACGAACTTCGCCCGCTCCCCCCACCAAGGCTATAGCCCACCCATCTCGCGGCCCCTAGGGCCTTCTGGCGCCCCAACCTTCGGCATTGTTTTTATGCAGGGCTATGTTTGATGGCCTTAGAAATATACCCCGATGCCCCTCGCAAAGTCTCACCCCATTCCGAGTCTGGAGGAAGAACTTCCCCCGCTTCCCCCACCAAGGCAATAGCCCACCTGTCTCAGGGCCCCTTGGGGCCTTTTGGCGCCCCAAACTTCGGGCAGTATTTTTGGGTGTGCCTATGTCAAAAGGTCTTAAAAATGCACCCTGAGCCCCCTGCAAGGGCTCTGCCCATTCCAAGCCCGGCGGATGAACTTTGCCTGCTCCCCCACCAAGGATATAGCCCACCCGTCTCGGGGCCCATGGGGCCTTTTGGCGCCCCGATCTTCAGGTAGTATTTTTAAGCGGGATTGTGTCCAAAGGTCTTAGAAATGCACCCCGAGGCCCCTCGCAAAGCCTCGGCCCATTCCGAGTCCAGCGGACGAACTTCGCACTCGCCTCCCACCAAGGATATAGCCAACCTGTCTTGGGGCCCCTGGGGCCTTTTGGCGCCCCGACCTTTGGGCATTAATATTTTGCCGTGCCTATGTCCAAACCTCATAGAAATGCACCCTAAGTCCCCTCACAAAGGGTCATCCCATTCTGAGCCCGGCAGACGAACTTATTTGCATCCTCAGGTATCGCATATTTGAAGTCTCATACCCTTAAATCTATTAACAATGACCAGTCACTAATCTACTTATGGTATGGTATTATGATCTTTAGTCTCTCCACCCTACAAGGTGAACACCTATGTCTAGTGTGTCACAAATCTTAACTTCAAGTATTGTCCTTATGGGATTCGAGATAACTTAATCCAGGAAACTTAACTTAAGATCAAGTAATACTCTAATAATATCTGCTAAGACATGCCCTTTTGCTGCTCTATCTTAACTGAAACTATTAAATAGGTGGTCAACCGAAATAACAGTTATATTCATAAAAGCTAATAGAGTAAAATTAGGGATGGCAATGGGGTGGGGTGGGGGTGGGGAGGCCTATCCCATTCCCCACCCCGTTAGAAATTTTTGCCTCCATTCCCCACCCCATTCCCCAATAAATTTAGTGGGGTGGGGATGGTGAATCCCCATGTGGGGAATGATTTCCCCATCCCCACCCCATTCCCCATTTATCTATTTTATAATATGTATAAATATATTATTTTAGTAAGTTAAAAATTAGAGACTTAAAATAAAATCATCATATTATAAAGTATTTAAATTCTTTTAAAAAAATATCTAAAAGTTTAAAACAATATCTTAAAATGATAATAAAAGTGAAAAATATTTAAAGAGCGTAACACCTTAAAGAGAAAAGAAAATATAACAATGTTTCAGAGTTGAAAAATATTATAGGATTTTCTTTCATTCATATCTTGTTTATATTGCATAAAAATTAAAAAAAAATATTAATTAACATTATAATTGATAAAATAAAAATTATTAAATAAGAATTAGAAACATATTTATATATAATGGGGATTGGGGTGGGAGTGGGGTGGGGAGTACAAAACCAAACCCCACCCCATTAAGAATTTGGGGATTATTTTCCCCCACTCCCCACCCCATTCCCCAAAAATTATTCAAAATTTTTCCCATTTAGGGTGGGGCTCCATGGGGCCCCAAACCTGTGGAGGATTTTGCCATCCCTAAGTAAAATGCTACAACAATGACATAACAACACATAAGAACAGTCAAGAACCCATTGGATTGCTTGTTACTTAACTACAAACAAGTCTAGTTCATATTCTGAATGAGAAAAATAAACATAAATATATTGATCACAGGATACATTAAAACAATTAAAGGAAGAAGATAATTATAAGTTGAGAACGATGAAAGACAAATCCAAATAATTCTGCACGATTCTTCAATGTTGTTGAAACAACACTCCCCAATTATGATCTTCTTTTTCTTCCTTTGTAATTATTCTACTGATAATTCCCTTGCCACCTTTCTATGTGGTGCACTCCTCCATTTTATACTGCAAACTAGGGTAAAAATAAAAGTCCATGGGCGTACATGTGTTAAATTAGGAAATATGTAGATTACGATTCTGTGGCTGACCTGCACCTAAATTTTCACCGCATTGTTCCCAGATTGCTTTAACAAAGATTGCTTTAACATCCACAACCACATTGCACTATTCCCGATTGTGCTTTAGTTCTTTTGCGTTTGTCTTCTTTCCTCCATTTGCTCATCTAATGTCTCAACATCCCCTCATGAATCAAGACTTTCTGAAAATCTAAAATTATACACCTACTTTTAACACAAATTACTTTGATTTAAGCAAAACTTATTAAGACTCAACTAAAATGAATGTTTATGCAAAATATAACCAAAATGTAATAAAAACACCTTATTTGATCTTCAAGTGATCTTGATTTAAGTCTAGAAAGGATGTAATAACTCTTATTTCCTAGAGTTATCACTCGCCCCATCCCGAGTCCGGCGGACGAACTTCGCCTGCGCCCCCTGCCAAGGCTATAGCCCACCTGTCTCGGGGCCCCTGGGGCCTTTTGTGCCCCAAACTTCGGGCACTAATTTTGGGCTGGGCTGTGTCTGTGACTCCTAGAATCGCACCCTGAAATCCCTCGCAAAGCCTTGCACCATTCTGAGTCCGGCAGACGAACTTCGCCAGCGCCCCCCACCAAGGCTATAGCCCACCCGTCTCGGGGCCTTTTTCCGCAGGGGTCTTTTGGCACCCCGACCTTCGGGCACTTATTTTTGGGCATGGCTGTGCCTGCGACTCTCCGTTGGCGCATCGAGGCCCCGCTTAAAGCCTGGCTCAATTCCGAGTCCGGAAGATCAACTTCGCCCGCGCCCCCCACCAAGGCTATAGCCCACCCATCTCGGGGCCCCTGGGGCCTTTTGGCACCTCGACCATCGAGCACTAATTTTGGGTGGGGCTATGCCCATGACTCTTAGAAATGCACCCTGAGGCCCCTTACAAAGCCTCGCCCCATTCCGAGTCCGGCGGACGAACTTCGCCCGCGCCCCCCACCAAGGCTACCCGTCTTGGGGATCCTGGGGCCATTTGGCGCACCGACCTTCAGGCACTAATTTTAAGTGGGGCTATGTCTGTGACTATTAGAAATGCATCCCGAGGCTCCTCACAAAGCCTCGTCCCATTTCGAGTCCGGCGGACGAACTTCGCCTGAGCCCCCTGCCAAGGCTATAGCCCACCCGTCTCGGGGCCCCTGGGGCCTTTTGTGCCCCAAACTTCGGGACTAATTTTGGGCTGGGCTGTGTCTGCGACTTCTAGAATCATACCCTGAAATCCCTCGCAAAGCCTTACACCATTCCAAGTCCGGCAGATGAACTTCGCCAGCGCCCCCCACCAAGGCCAAAGCTCACCCGTCTCGGGGCCTTTTTCCGTTGGGGGGTTTCGGCGCCCCGACGTTCGGGCTCTTATTTTTGGGTGTGGCTGTGCCCGTGACTCTCCGTTGGCACACCGAGGCCCCGCTTAAAGCCGGGCTCAATCCCGAGTCTGGAAGATCAACTTCGCCCGCGCCCCCCACCAAGGCTATAGCCCACCCATCTCGGGGCCCCTGGGGCCTTTTGGCACCCCGAGGACCCTCACAAAGCCTCGCCCCATTCTGAGTCCGGCGGAAGAACTTCACCAGCGTCCCCCACCAAGGCTATAGCCCACCCGTCTCGGGGCCCCTGGGGCCTTTTGGCTCCCCGCCCTTCGGGCACTAATTTTGGGCTGCCCTATGCCCGTCACTCTTAGAATTATACCTCGAGGACCATCACAAAGCCTCACCCCATTCCGAGTTCGGTGGACGAACTTCGCCCGTACCCCCCACCAAGGCTATAGCCCACCTATCTCGGGGCCCCTAGGGTCTTTTGGCGCCCCGATCTTCGGGCACTAATTTTGGGTGGGACTGTGCCCGCGACTCTTGGAAATGCACCCCAAGGGCCCTCCCATAGCCACGCCCAATTCTGAGTTCGGCGGACGAACTTTGCCAGCGCCCCCCACCAAGGCTATAGCCCACCCGTCTCGGGGCCTTTTTCCGCTGGGACCCTTTGGCACCCCTCCTTCGGGTGCTTAATTTTGGGCGCAACTGTGCCCTTGACTCTCCGTGGGCACACCGAGGCCCCGCTTAAAGCCTGGCTCCATTCTGAGTCTGGCGGATGAACTTTGCGCGCGCCCCCCACCAAGGCTATCGTCCGCGCTGACCTTCGGGCACTAATTTTGGGTGGGGCTGTGCCCGCGACACTTAGAAATTCACCCCGAGGCCCCTCGGAAAGCCTCATCCCATTCCCAGTCCAGCGGACAAACTTCGCCCGTGCCCCCCACAAAGGCTATAGCCCACCCGTTTCGGGGCACCTAGGGCCGTTTCACGGCCCGACCTTTGGGCACTAATTTTGGGTGGGGCTGTGCCCGAGACTCTTAGAAATGCACCCCAAGACCTCTCGCACAGCCTCGCACCATTCCGAGTCCGATGAAAGAACTTTGCTCGCGCCCCCCACTAGGGCTATAGCCCACCCGTCTTAGGGCCCCTTGGGCCTTTCGGCGCCCCGACCTTCAGGTGCTAGTTTTGGGAAGGGCTGTGCCCACTGTTGAGTGTTAGAAAATGTATATTTATAAAGGAGAAAATCATCATTTTACACTACAAGTTTTACTAACACCTTTACTTTTATGAATTTAACCTTCTTTTGATTTAATTCTGTGTGTTTTATTTTAATTAAGTATTTTATGTATTTTAGGGGCATCGTAGTCATTTCACAATAAACGAGAGATCAGATGGCAAAACGGACATCACTTTTGAACTCAGGACGGTCGAAAACCTTAGGAGGAGCATAAAATAAAAAATGGCCTGTTCACATGTACGGTACTGTATACGTTACTGTTCACGGCACTGTTCACATAGACGGATTGATGACGTGGCATTGACCGATGATGTGGCATTGACTGATGAGGTGTCACGATCCTGTTGGACTAAAATTCTTATGTACTGTTGATGGTGACGTGGCAGCATATCAGTGGACCAAAAATCTCGCGTACGGTACATGCATCACACAAGATTATTTTCAACCAAACCGCGTCACTGTTCACCCGGGTCAAACCGTGTTACTGTTCATCCACGTGGTCAAACCGCGTACTATTGACTGATGACGTGGTGAAATCCTGAGCGTCCAAACTGTTTTTAATTCGATGGCCACAATTTACTCAATGTATCTATAAAAAGGGGGCCTCCCCCCCTAATTTGATACATCTGAATCCATTTTTGGACTCTATTTTCTGTAATTCCTTCTCCATCTTGTATTTTCTTCGTATTTTAATAAATTTCCATTTTGCCCTTAGTTCAATTATGAGTGGCTAATTTTCTTTCAAGCTTGGGTTGAAGGTGAAGTCTCAACATGTGTCATGGGCTTAATTTGGTAAATTTATTTTCTCTTCCCCTCTAATTTTTGTGGATGTTTTGACTTCTCGTCGACAAATAATACTAATCTTGTCTAGTACCGCCTTGGTTTCACCGGCACTCTAGTATAAGGTTATTATTATTTGGCAAAGTAAGCCCTTAGCACCATATTCATTAGAGCGTGGTTCATGAGGTGTGGATTCCCCCCTCATGATTTAATTGGCATTAATACGGATTATTTAGCCCATGATGCATGTTGATACGGATCCAGATGCCCAAGTACGTCATCTCAATAGAATTCTCTTCAATTTATTCTTGTCATTTCAATTCCAATTTTAGAATTTATTCTCGCCATTTTATTTAAGTTTTAGCATATTCCAAATCATTTCCACCACAAATCCGACCACCCATTTACAAAACTAATTCTACACATAATTAAAATCCACCTCCTCGTGGGATCGACACTCGTCACCATTGATCTATACTACAATAGATTCGTGCGCTTGCGAGTACATTAAAATTTGCACAACACCCACGAATCTTAGAATTGCACCCCGAGGCCCCTCGCAAAGCCTCGCCCCATTCCGAGTCCGGCGGATGAACTTCGCCCGCGCCCCCCCACCAAGGCTATAGCCCACCCGTCTCGGGGCCCATTGGGCCTTTCGGTGTTCGGACCATCAGGCGCTAATTTTGGGCTGGGTTGTGCCTGTGACTCTTAGAATTGCACCCTGAGGCCCCTCCCAAAGCCTCACCCCATTCCGAGTCCGGCGGATGAACTTCGCCTGCGCCCCCCACCAAGGCTATAGCCCACCCATCTCGTGGCCCCTGGGGCCTTTCGGTGCCCCGACCTTTGGGCACTAATTTTGGGCTTGGTTGTGCCCGCGACTCTTAGAATTGTACCATGAGGCCCCCAGTAGAGCTTCGCCCCATTCCGAGTCCGGCGGATGAACATCGCCATCGGTCCCCACCAAGGCCATAGCCCACCTGTATCATATGGCCACCCGTCTCGGGGCCCCTAGGGCCTTTTGGCGGCCCGACCTACGGGCACTAATTTTGTGCTGGGCTGTGCACGCCACTCTTAGAATTGCACCACAAGGCCCCTCGCAGAGCCTCGCCCCATTTCGTGTTCGGCAGACGAACTTCGCCCGCGGCCCCTGCCAAGGCTATAACCCACCCTTCTTGGGGCCACTGGGGCATTTTGGTGCCCCAACCTTTGGGCTCTAATATTGGGCTGGGCTGTTCCCGTGACAGATAGAATTCCACTATGAGACCCCTCGCAAATCCTCATCCCATTCCGAGACCAGTGGACGAACTTCGTCTGCCCCCCCACCAAGGCTATAGCCCACCCATCTCGGGGCCTTTTTTAGAAGGGGTCTTTTGGCACCCCGACCTTCGGGCACTAATTTTGGGCTAGGCTATGCCCGCGACTCTTAAAATTGCACCCCGAGGACCCTTGCAAAGCCTCGCCCCATTCCGAGTCCGGCGGAAGAACTTTGCCCGCGCCCCCCACCAAGGCTATAGCCTACCCGTCTCGAGGCCCTTGGGGCCTTTTGGCGCCCTAACCTTCGGGCACTAATTCTAGGCTGGGCTATGCCCGTGACTTTTAGAATTGCACTCCGAGGATCCTAGCAAAGCCTCACCCCATTCTGAGTCCAGCGCCCCCCACCAAGGCTGTAGCCCACCCGTCTTGGGGCCCATGGGGCCTTTTGGCAACCCGACCTTTGGGGATGTATTTTTGGGTCAGGCTATGCCCACAACTCTTAGAAATGCACCCCAAGACCCCTCATAAAGCCTCGGCCCATTCCGAGTCCGGCGGATGAACTTCGCGCGTCCCCCCCACCAAGGCTATAGCCCACCCGTCTCGGGGCCCCTGGGGCCTTTTGGCACCTAGACCTTTGGACGCTTATTTTTGAGTGCGGCTGTACCCAAAACTCTTAGAAATACACCCCGAGGCCCCTCGCAAAGCCTGGCCCCATTCCGAGTTCGGCGGATGAACATCGCCCGCGTACCCCGCCAAGGCTATAACCCACCCGTCTAAAGGCCCCTGGGGCCTTTTGGCACCCCAACCGTCAGGTGCTTATTTTTGGGTGCGGCTATGCCCACAACTACCCGCTGGCACACCGAGGCCCCTCGCGAAGCCTTGGTCCATTCCAAGTCCGTCGGACGAACTTCGCCCGCACCCCCCACCAAGGCAATAGCCCACCCGTCTTGGGGCTTTTTTCCGCTGGGGCCTTTTGGCCCCCCGACCTTTGGGTGATTATTTTTGGGCACGACTGTGCCCACGACTCTTAGAAATGGACCCTGAGGCCCCTCACAAAGCCTCGCCCCATTCCGAGTCCGGCGGACGAACTTCGCCCGCGCCCTCCACCAAGGCTATAGGCTTCCCGTCTTGGTGCCTTTTTCCGCTGGGGCCTTTTGGCACCCCGACCTTCGGGCACTTATTTTTAGGTGCGGCTATGCCCACGAATCTTAAAAATGCACCTCAAGACCCCTCCTAAATCCTCGCCCCATTCCCAGATCGGCGGACGGACTTCGCCCGCGTCCCACACCAAGGCTATAGCCCATCCGTCATGGGGCCCCTAGGGCCATTTGGCTCCCCGACCTTCGGGCGCTTATTTTTGGGTGGGGTTTGTTGGTTGATTTGTATAATCAATTATTATCAATGCCAATGTGCAAGTATACACAACAAGTAATAAAGTGATGAGTGTTCAAGATCGTCTCCATAGGGATTGATGTTACTCAAAATGTTAAAGCAATCACAATAATGCACGTCAACTAAAGTCCGAAACAAACAATTGCCAAATAATTCTATCGTAAATAATAATTGTGAGAGATGGGAATTAAAGCAATATCAAAATAAAATAAACTTAATTAAATGTGTCCAAGGTTCAATTGAGAATATAGTAGTTGAATGATCAAATTCTCCTAATGGGGTGACTGTTGATTACCGAATTAGCACTGGTTGTTATGATAAGTGCTGCAGCACTGGGCAGAACAAATCTGCATCCACAGCTATCGCATGTTCGAAATCTCATACCTTTAAATCTACTAACAATGACCAGTTGCTCATAAATTTAATGTATGGCTTTATGATCTTTAATCTCTCTACCCTACAAGGTGAACACCTATGTCTAGGATATCACAAATCATAATTTCAAGCTTTGCCCTTATGGGATTTAAGATAACCTAATCCAGGAAACTCAAGTTAAGAACAAGTAATACTCTAATTATGTCCGCTAAGACATGCCCTTTTGCTGCTCTATCTTAACTGAAACTAATAAATGGGTGGTCAACCGAAATAACAATTATATCACAAAAACTATTAGAGTATAATGCTACAACATTATCATAACATCATATAAGAACAGTCAAGAACCCATTGGATTATTTGTCACTCAACTACAAGTAAATTCAGTTCATATTCTGAATGAGAAAAATAAACATAAATATATTGATCGCAGAATACATCCAATCAATCAAAGGAAGAAAGATAATATGAGTTGAGCACGATGAAAGTCTAAGGATCCTCCTTGGTGCTTCAATGATGCCGAATAGCCCTCCTTAATCTTGATATTCTTCTTGCCTTTTTAATTATTTTTGAATGTTAATTCCATCGCCGTTTTTATGTGGTGCATGCCTCCTTTATATATTTGCAAATTAGGTTTTCCAAAACAACGTCCATGCGCGTGCCTGTGTTTTAATTAGGAAACATGCAAATTGTAATTTCATTGCTGACCCGCGCCTATATTTTCTCCCTTGTTTCTCCCAGATTGCTGCAGCATTGGTTGCTCTAACATCCGCAATAGGACTTGTGTCATTTCTGATTGTGCTTTCCTTCTTTTGTGATCATCTTCTTTCCTCCTCTTTCTCATCTAATGTCTCCGCATCCTTTTATGAATTTAAAACCTACAAATTAAAACCTGTTTTTAGCACAAATTACTATGATTCAAGCAAAACTTGTTAAGACTCAACTAAAATGAATGTTTATGCAAAAGTTCACTAAAATGTAATCAAAATACATTATTTTCTTTCTAAATGGCCTTTATTCAAGTCTAGAATAGATGTAATAACTCTGATTTCCTAGAGTTATCAGGGCTCTATCCGGGACTCTTAGAAATGCACCCAAGGCCCCCCCCAAAGGCTCGCCCCATTCCGAGTCCGGTGGATGAACTTCGCCCGCGCCCCCCACCAAGGCCATAGCCCACCCATCTTGGGGCCCCAGGGGCCTTTTGGCGCCCTGACCTTCGGGCACTTATTTTTGGGCGTGGCTGTGCCTACGACTCTTAGAAATGCAACCCGAGGCCCCTCGCAAAGCCTCGCCCCATTTCGAGTCCAGCGGACGAACTTTGCCCGCGCCCCCAACTGAGGCTATAGCCCACATGTCTTGGGGCCCCTGGGGCCTTTAGGCACCCCAACCTTTGGGTGATTATTTTTTGGCGTGGCTGTGCCCGCAACTCTTAATAATGCACCCCGAGGCCCCTCGCAAAGTCTCGCCCCATTCCGAGTCCGGCGGACGAACTTCGCCCGCGCCCCCCACCAAGGCTATAGCCCACCCGTTTTTTGGCCATTTTTCCGCTGGGGGGTTTTGGCACCACGACCTTCGGGCGCTTATTTTTGGGCGCGGCTTTGCCCGCGGCTTATTTTTGGCACCCCGAGGCCCCTCGCAAAGTCTCGCCCCATTCCGAGTCCGGCGGACGAACTTCGCCCGCGCCCCCCACCAAGGCTATAGCCCACCCGTTTTTTGGCCATTTTTCCGCTGGGGGGTTTTGGCACCACGACCTTCGGGCGCTTATTTTTGGGCGCGGCTTTGCCCGCGGCTTATTTTTGGCACCCCGAGGCCCCTCGCAAAGTCTCGCCCCATTCCGAGTCCGGCGGACGAACTTCGCCCGCGCCCCCCACCAAGGCTATAGCCCACCCGTTTTTTGGCCATTTTTCCGCTGGGGGGTTTTGGCACCACGACCTTCGGGCGCTTATTTTTGGGCGCGGCTTTGCCCGCGGCTTATTTTTGGCACCCCGAGGCCCCTCGCAAAGTCTGGTGCCATTCCGAGTCCCGCGGACGAACTTCGCCCACGCCCCCCACCAAGGCTATAGCCCACCCGTTTTTTGGCCATTTTTCCGCTGGGGGGTCTTGGGACCCCGAACTTCGGGGGCTGTTTTTTGGGCGCGGCTGTGCCCGTGGCCTATTTTTGGCACACGGAGGCCGCCCGCCAAGTCTGGTGCCATTCCGAGTCCCGCGGACGAACTTCGCCCACGCCCCCCACCAAGGCTATAGCCCACCCGTTTTTTGGCCATTTTTCCGCTGGGGGGTCTTGGGACCCCGAACTTCGGGGGCTGTTTTTTGGGCGCGGCTGTGCCCGTGGCCTATTTTTGGCACACGGAGGCCGCCCGCCAAGTCTGGTGCCATTCCGAGTCCCGCGGACGAACTTCGCCCACGCCCCCCACCAAGGCTATAGCCCACCCGTTTTTTGGCCATTTTTCCGCTGGGGGGTCTTGGGACCCCGAACTTCGGGGGCTGTTTTTTGGGCGCGGCTGTGCCCGTGGCCTATTTTTGGCACACGGAGGCCGCCCGCCAAGTCTGGTGCCATTCCGAGTCCCGCGGACGAACTTCGCCCACGCCCCCCACCAAGGCTATAGCCCACCCGTTTTTTGGCCATTTTTCCGCTGGGGGGTCTTGGGACCCCGACCTTCGGGGGCTGTTTTTTGGGCGCGGCTGTGCCCGTGGCCTATTTTTGGCACACGGAGGCCGCCCGCCAAGTCTGGTGCCATTCCGAGTCCCGCGGACGAACTTCGCCCACGCCCCCCACCAAGGCTATAGCCCACCCGTTTTTTGGCCATTTTTCCGCTGGGGGGTCTTGGGACCCCGACCTTCGGGGGCTGTTTTTTGGGCGCGGCTGTGCCCGTGGCCTATTTTTGGCACACGGAGGCCGCCCGCCAAGTCTGGTGCCATTCCGAGTCCCGCGGACGAACTTCGCCCACGCCCCCCACCAAGGCTATAGCCCACCCGTTTTTTGGCCATTTTTCCGCTGGGGGGTCTTGGGACCCCGACCTTCGGGGGCTGATTTTTGGGCGCGGCTGTGCCCGTGGCCTATTTTTGGCACACGGAGGCCGCCCGCCAAGTCTGGTGCCATTCCGAGTCCCGCGGACGAACTTCGCCCACGCCCCCCACCAAGGCTATAGCCCACCCGTTTTTTGGCCATTTTTCCGCTGGGGGGTCTTGGGACCCCGACCTTCGGGGGCTGATTTTTGGGCGCGGCTGTGCCCGTGGCCTATTTTTGGCACACAGAGGCCGCCCGCCAAGTATGGTGCCATTCCGAGTCCCGCGGACGAACTTCGCCCACGCCCCCCACCAAGGCTATAGCCCACCCGTTTTTTGGCCATTTTTCCGCTGGGGGGTCTTGGGACCCCGACCTTCGGGGGCTGATTTTTGGGCGCGGCTGTGCCCGTGGCCTATTTTTGGCACACAGAGGCCGCCCGCCAAGTATGGTGCCATTCCGAGTCCCGCGGACGAACTTCGCCCACGCCCCCCACCAAGGCTATAGCCCACCCGTTTTTTGGCCATTTTTCCGCTGGGGGGTCTTGGGACCCCGACCTTCGGGGGCTGATTTTTGGGCGCGGCTGTGCCCGTGGCCTATTTTTGGCACACAGAGGCCGCCCGCCAAGTATGGTGCCATTCCGAGTCCCGCGGACGAACTTCGCCCACGCCCCCCACCAAGGCTATAGCCCACCCGTTTTTTGGCCATTTTTCCGCTGGGGGGTCTTGGGACCCCGACCTTCGGGGGCTGATTTTTGGGCGCGGCTGTGCCCGTGGCCTATTTTTGGCACACAGAGGCCGCCCGCCAAGTATGGTGCCATTCCGAGTCCCGCGGACGAACTTCGCCCACGCCCCCCACCAAGGCTATAGCCCACCCGTTTTTTGGCCATTTTTCCGCTGGGGGGTCTTGGGACCCCGACCTTCGGGGGCTGATTTTTGGGCGCGGCTGTGCCCGTGGCCTATTTTTGGCACACGGAGGCCGCCCGCCAAGTCTGGTGCCATTCCGAGTCCCGCGGACGAACTTCGCCCACGCCCCCCACCAAGGCTATAGCCCACCCGTTTTTTGGCCATTTTTCCGCTGGGGGGTCTTGGGACCCCGACCTTCGGGGGCTGTTTTTTGGGCGCGGCTGTGCCCGTGGCCTATTTTTGGCACACGGAGGCCGCCCGCCAAGTCTGGTGCCATTCCGAGTCCCGCGGACGAACTTCGCCCACGCCCCCCACCAAGGCTATAGCCCACCCGTTTTTTGGCCATTTTTCCGCTGGGGGGTCTTGGGACCCCGACCTTCGGGGGCTGTTTTTTGGGCGCGGCTGTGCCCGTGGCCTATTTTTGGCACACGGAGGCCGCCCGCCAAGTCTGGTGCCATTCCGAGTCCCGCGGACGAACTTCGCCCACGCCCCCCACCAAGGCTATAGCCCACCCGTTTTTTGGCCATTTTTCCGCTGGGGGGTCTTGGGACCCCGACCTTCGGGGGCTGATTTTTGGGCGCGGCTGTGCCCGTGGCCTATTTTTGGCACACGGAGGCCGCCCGCCAAGTCTGGTGCCATTCCGAGTCCCGCGGACGAACTTCGCCCACGCCCCCCACCAAGGCTATAGCCCACCCGTTTTTTGGCCATTTTTCCGCTGGGGGGTCTTGGGACCCCGACCTTCGGGGGCTGATTTTTGGGCGCGGCTGTGCCCGTGGCCTATTTTTGGCACACAGAGGCCGCCCGCCAAGTATGGTGCCATTCCGAGTCCCGCGGACGAACTTCGCCCACGCCCCCCACCAAGGCTATAGCCCACCCGTTTTTTGGCCATTTTTCCGCTGGGGGGTCTTGGGACCCCGACCTTCGGGGGCTGATTTTTGGGCGCGGCTGTGCCCGTGGCCTATTTTTGGCACACAGAGGCCGCCCGCCAAGTATGGTGCCATTCCGAGTCCCGCGGACGAACTTCGCCCACGCCCCCCACCAAGGCTATAGCCCACCCGTTTTTTGGCCATTTTTCCGCTGGGGGGTCTTGGGACCCCGACCTTCGGGGGCTGATTTTTGGGCGCGGCTGTGCCCGTGGCCTATTTTTGGCACACAGAGGCCGCCCGCCAAGTATGGTGCCATTCCGAGTCCCGCGGACGAACTTCGCCCACGCCCCCCACCAAGGCTATAGCCCACCCGTTTTTTGGCCATTTTTCCGCTGGGGGGTCTTGGGACCCCGACCTTCGGGGGCTGATTTTTGGGCGCGGCTGTGCCCGTGGCCTATTTTTGGCACACGGAGGCCGCCCGCCAAGTCTGGTGCCATTCCGAGTCCCGCGGACGAACTTCGCCCACGCCCCCCACCAAGGCTATAGCCCACCCGTTTTTTGGCCATTTTTCCGCTGGGGGGTCTTGGGACCCCGACCTTCGGGGGCTGTTTTTTGGGCGCGGCTGTGCCCGTGGCCTATTTTTGGCACACGGAGGCCGCCCGCCAAGTCTGGTGCCATTCCGAGTCCCGCGGACGAACTTCGCCCACGCCCCCCACCAAGGCTATAGCCCACCCGTTTTTTGGCCATTTTTCCGCTGGGGGGTCTTGGGACCCCGACCTTCGGGGGCTGATTTTTGGGCGCGGCTGTGCCCGTGGCCTATTTTTGGCACACAGAGGCCGCCCGCCAAGTATGGTGCCATTCCGAGTCCCGCGGACGAACTTCGCCCACGCCCCCCACCAAGGCTATAGCCCACCCGTTTTTTGGCCATTTTTCCGCTGGGGGGTCTTGGGACCCCGACCTTCGGGGGCTGATTTTTGGGCGCGGCTGTGCCCGTGGCCTATTTTTGGCACACAGAGGCCGCCCGCCAAGTATGGTGCCATTCCGAGTCCCGCGGACGAACTTCGCCCACGCCCCCCACCAAGGCTATAGCCCACCCGTTTTTTGGCCATTTTTCCGCTGGGGGGTCTTGGGACCCCGACCTTCGGGGGCTGATTTTTGGGCGCGGCTGTGCCCGTGGCCTATTTTTGGCACACAGAGGCCGCCCGCCAAGTATGGTGCCATTCCGAGTCCCGCGGACGAACTTCGCCCACGCCCCCCACCAAGGCTATAGCCCACCCGTTTTTTGGCCATTTTTCCGCTGGGGGGTCTTGGGACCCCGACCTTCGGGGGCTGATTTTTGGGCGCGGCTGTGCCCGTGGCCTATTTTTGGCACACAGAGGCCGCCCGCCAAGTATGGTGCCATTCCGAGTCCCGCGGACGAACTTCGCCCACGCCCCCCACCAAGGCTATAGCCCACCCGTTTTTTGGCCATTTTTCCGCTGGGGGGTCTTGGGACCCCGACCTTCGGGGGCTGATTTTTGGGCGCGGCTGTGCCCGTGGCCTATTTTTGGCACACAGAGGCCGCCCGCCAAGTATGGTGCCATTCCGAGTCCCGCGGACGAACTTCGCCCACGCCCCCCACCAAGGCTATAGCCCACCCGTTTTTTGGCCATTTTTCCGCTGGGGGGTCTTGGGACCCCGACCTTCGGGGGCTGATTTTTGGGCGCGGCTGTGCCCGTGGCCTATTTTTGGCACACGGAGGCCGCCCGCCAAGTCTGGTGCCATTCCGAGTCCCGCGGACGAACTTCGCCCACGCCCCCCACCAAGGCTATAGCCCACCCGTTTTTTGGCCATTTTTCCGCTGGGGGGTCTTGGGACCCCGACCTTCGGGGGCTGTTTTTTGGGCGCGGCTGTGCCCGTGGCCTATTTTTGGCACACGGAGGCCGCCCGCCAAGTCTGGTGCCATTCCGAGTCCCGCGGACGAACTTCGCCCACGCCCCCCACCAAGGCTATAGCCCACCCGTTTTTTGGCCATTTTTCCGCTGGGGGGTCTTGGGACCCCGACCTTCGGGGGCTGTTTTTTGGGCGCGGCTGTGCCCGTGGCCTATTTTTGGCACACGGAGGCCGCCCGCCAAGTCTGGTGCCATTCCGAGTCCCGCGGACGAACTTCGCCCACGCCCCCCACCAAGGCTATAGCCCACCCGTTTTTTGGCCATTTTTCCGCTGGGGGGTCTTGGGACCCCGACCTTCGGGGGCTGTTTTTTGGGCGCGGCTGTGCCCGTGGCCTATTTTTGGCACACGGAGGCCGCCCGCCAAGTCTGGTGCCATTCCGAGTCCCGCGGACGAACTTCGCCCACGCCCCCCACCAAGGCTATAGCCCACCCGTTTTTTGGCCATTTTTCCGCTGGGGGGTCTTGGGACCCCGACCTTCGGGGGCTGTTTTTTGGGCGCGGCTGTGCCCGTGGCCTATTTTTGGCACACGGAGGCCGCCCGCCAAGTCTGGTGCCATTCCGAGTCCCGCGGACGAACTTCGCCCACGCCCCCCACCAAGGCTATAGCCCACCCGTTTTTTGGCCATTTTTCCGCTGGGGGGTCTTGGGACCCCGACCTTCGGGGGCTGTTTTTTGGGCGCGGCTGTGCCCGTGGCCTATTTTTGGCACACGGAGGCCGCCCGCCAAGTCTGGTGCCATTCCGAGTCCCGCGGACGAACTTCGCCCACGCCCCCCACCAAGGCTATAGCCCACCCGTTTTTTGGCCATTTTTCCGCTGGGGGGTCTTGGGACCCCGACCTTCGGGGGCTGATTTTTGGGCGCGGCTGTGCCCGTGGCCTATTTTTGGCACACAGAGGCCGCCCGCCAAGTATGGTGCCATTCCGAGTCCCGCGGACGAACTTCGCCCACGCCCCCCACCAAGGCTATAGCCCACCCGTTTTTTGGCCATTTTTCCGCTGGGGGGTCTTGGGACCCCGACCTTCGGGGGCTGATTTTTGGGCGCGGCTGTGCCCGTGGCCTATTTTTGGCACACAGAGGCCGCCCGCCAAGTATGGTGCCATTCCGAGTCCCGCGGACGAACTTCGCCCACGCCCCCCACCAAGGCTATAGCCCACCCGTTTTTTGGCCATTTTTCCGCTGGGGGGTCTTGGGACCCCGACCTTCGGGGGCTGATTTTTGGGCGCGGCTGTGCCCGTGGCCTATTTTTGGCACACAGAGGCCGCCCGCCAAGTATGGTGCCATTCCGAGTCCCGCGGACGAACTTCGCCCACGCCCCCCACCAAGGCTATAGCCCACCCGTTTTTTGGCCATTTTTCCGCTGGGGGGTCTTGGGACCCCGACCTTCGGGGGCTGATTTTTGGGCGCGGCTGTGCCCGTGGCCTATTTTTGGCACACAGAGGCCGCCCGCCAAGTATGGTGCCATTCCGAGTCCCGCGGACGAACTTCGCCCACGCCCCCCACCAAGGCTATAGCCCACCCGTTTTTTGGCCATTTTTCCGCTGGGGGGTCTTGGGACCCCGACCTTCGGGGGCTGATTTTTGGGCGCGGCTGTGCCCGTGGCCTATTTTTGGCACACAGAGGCCGCCCGCCAAGTATGGTGCCATTCCGAGTCCCGCGGACGAACTTCGCCCACGCCCCCCACCAAGGCTATAGCCCACCCGTTTTTTGGCCATTTTTCCGCTGGGGGGTCTTGGGACCCCGACCTTCGGGGGCTGATTTTTGGGCGCGGCTGTGCCCGTGGCCTATTTTTGGCACACAGAGGCCGCCCGCCAAGTATGGTGCCATTCCGAGTCCCGCGGACGAACTTCGCCCACGCCCCCCACCAAGGCTATAGCCCACCCGTTTTTTGGCCATTTTTCCGCTGGGGGGTCTTGGGACCCCGACCTTCGGGGGCTGATTTTTGGGCGCGGCTGTGCCCGTGGCCTATTTTTGGCACACAGAGGCCGCCCGCCAAGTATGGTGCCATTCCGAGTCCCGCGGACGAACTTCGCCCACGCCCCCCACCAAGGCTATAGCCCACCCGTTTTTTGGCCATTTTTCCGCTGGGGGGTCTTGGGACCCCGACCTTCGGGGGCTGATTTTTGGGCGCGGCTGTGCCCGTGGCCTATTTTTGGCACACAGAGGCCGCCCGCCAAGTATGGTGCCATTCCGAGTCCCGCGGACGAACTTCGCCCACGCCCCCCACCAAGGCTATAGCCCACCCGTTTTTTGGCCATTTTTCCGCTGGGGGGTCTTGGGACCCCGACCTTCGGGGGCTGATTTTTGGGCGCGGCTGTGCCCGTGGCCTATTTTTGGCACACAGAGGCCGCCCGCCAAGTATGGTGCCATTCCGAGTCCCGCGGACGAACTTCGCCCACGCCCCCCACCAAGGCTATAGCCCACCCGTTTTTTGGCCATTTTTCCGCTGGGGGGTCTTGGGACCCCGACCTTCGGGGGCTGATTTTTGGGCGCGGCTGTGCCCGTGGCCTATTTTTGGCACACAGAGGCCGCCCGCCAAGTATGGTGCCATTCCGAGTCCCGCGGACGAACTTCGCCCACGCCCCCCACCAAGGCTATAGCCCACCCGTTTTTTGGCCATTTTTCCGCTGGGGGGTCTTGGGACCCCGACCTTCGGGGGCTGATTTTTGGGCGCGGCTGTGCCCGTGGCCTATTTTTGGCACACAGAGGCCGCCCGCCAAGTATGGTGCCATTCCGAGTCCCGCGGACGAACTTCGCCCACGCCCCCCACCAAGGCTATAGCCCACCCGTTTTTTGGCCATTTTTCCGCTGGGGGGTCTTGGGACCCCGACCTTCGGGGGCTGATTTTTGGGCGCGGCTGTGCCCGTGGCCTATTTTTGGCACACAGAGGCCGCCCGCCAAGTATGGTGCCATTCCGAGTCCCGCGGACGAACTTCGCCCACGCCCCCCACCAAGGCTATAGCCCACCCGTTTTTTGGCCATTTTTCCGCTGGGGGGTCTTGGGACCCCGACCTTCGGGGGCTGATTTTTGGGCGCGGCTGTGCCCGTGGCCTATTTTTGGCACACAGAGGCCGCCCGCCAAGTATGGTGCCATTCCGAGTCCCGCGGACGAACTTCGCCCACGCCCCCCACCAAGGCTATAGCCCACCCGTTTTTTGGCCATTTTTCCGCTGGGGGGTCTTGGGACCCCGACCTTCGGGGGCTGATTTTTGGGCGCGGCTGTGCCCGTGGCCTATTTTTGGCACACAGAGGCCGCCCGCCAAGTATGGTGCCATTCCGAGTCCCGCGGACGAACGTC